>NC_090941.1:294744892-300144892 GCF_040938575.1 Ambystoma mexicanum
CAGGCCCCCACCCATGTCTCCCACCACCCCCACCCCCCAGCCACCATGGGCAGCCCCCACCAGGCCCCCACTCATGTCTCCCCCCTACCCCCCCAGCCACCATGGGCAGCCCCCACCAGGCTCCCACCCATGTCCCCTATCACCCCACCCCCAGCAGTGCAGGGGCAGCCTCCACCAGGCCCCCACTCATGTCTCCCACCACCCCCACCCCCCAGCCACCATGGACAGCCTCCACCAGGCCCCCACTCATGTCTCCTATCACCCCCACCCCCCAGCCACCATGGGCAGCCCCCACCAGGCCCCCACTCATGTCCCCTATCACCCCCACCCCCCAGCTACCATGGGCAGCCCCCACCAGGCCCCCACTCATGTCTCCCACCACCCCCACCCACCAGCCACCATGGGCAGCCCCCAACAGGCCCCCACTCATGTCTCCCACCCACCCCCCCAGCCACCATGGGCAGCCCCCACCAGGCCCCACTCATGTCCCCTATCACCCCCACCCCCTAGCCACCATGGGTCGCCCCCACCAGGCCCCCACTCATGTCCCCTATCACCCCCACCCCCAGCCACCATGGGCAGCCCCCACCAGGCTCCCACCCATGTCTCCCACTCACCCCCACCCCCAGCCACCATGGGCAGCCTCCACCAGGCCCCCACTCATGTCTCCCACCACCCCCAACCCCCAGCCACCATGGGCAGCCTCCACCAGGCCCCCACTCATGTCTCCCACCACCCCCACCCCCCCACCCACCATGGGCAGCCTCCACCAGGCCCCCACTCATGTCACCCACCACCCCCAACCCCCAGCCACCATGGGCAGCCTCCACCAGGCTCCCACCCATGTCTCCCACCCACCCCCACCCCCCAGCCACCATGGGCAGCCTCCACCAGGCCCCCACTCATGTCTCCCACCACCCCAACCCCCAGCCACCATGGGCAGCCTCCACCAGGCCCCCACTCATGTCTCCCACCACCCCCACCCCCCAGCCACCATGGGCAGCCCCCACCAGGCCCCCACTCATGTCTCCCACCCACCCCCACCCCCCAGCCACCATGGGCAGCCCCCACCAGGCCCCCACTCATGTCCCCTATCACCCCACCCCCAGCCACCATGGGCAGCCTCCACCAGGCCCCCACTCATGTCCCCCTGCCCACAGGCCCTGACAATCCTCAAGCATGGGCCTCATGGCCAGCCACCACAGCCCAAAGACACAACCAAGTATTACATGCGGCCATGATACTACTCCAATGGAAACAATGTAAATCAACACATGTCTCACACACACACACACAATGGTTGCAAGTGAACCTGAAAACCCATATCATGACATGCATGAAAACAATGAGATGAAACCACACATCGAAGAATTACAAAATCCAAATAATGTATTAAAAACAACAGTAATGGCAAACAAAATTAAACAAAATACACAAGTAAAAAAAGAAACAAAATTAAGCTGGCTGTCCCTTTTCAAATTAAAATCAATAAATGATCATTCAAAAAAATGTCTTCCAAAGTTCAACTCCATAAAAAGGAAATGAAGGGAAAAAAGAAATAGAAAACCATTGCTCCATGGAAAAAAATATTCATAGTAAAAAAAATTTCAAAATCCAAAGTCCAACTATGTACAAGTATTCAGGGTCCATCATCCCAACAGAAGAAATGAAACCTACCAAAAAACTTATCTAAAATGGGACTATATACAAAAGGTGGAGCAGTGTCCGTCGACTCCAAATAAAAAGAAACTATAAAGGAAACCTATCACTAAATAACTATATACAATGGCGGTGGGCCAGTCCAGCCGCTCACTTAGTGGTGTTCCGGGCCAGGGCATCATCGAACTCCTCGTCTATGTCCCGGAGGCGGTCCTGTTCCATGGCCCCGAGGGTCCGCAGGGACGCCGACATGTTCACCTCCAACTCCCTGCGGATTGCCTCGAGGCACTCGGCCCGCCTCAGGGCCCTCCGCATGGAGTTCTCCGCCCTGACCATCGTGAGCCGCGCCTCTTCCGCCCGCCGCCGCTCCGCATCTATGGCGTGGCCCAACCGCTGCCACACGGAAGACACTTCCCGTCCAGGGTCCTCCTGCCCTCCGGCCGATGCCTGCCCCTCCGATGTTGAAGGCCCCGAGCTATCGTGGCTCCCACCTACAGCCTCCTGCTGCTGCAGCTGCTGCTGTCCATGTGCCCTGTCCGATGGTGCCTGCACATCCTCCTCCAGCTGGGGTGCAGTCGTTGATGTGGCCACCCCTGCTGGACGTCCGACTCCCGACTGTGGCAGGGATCTGTTGTCCACCAGCCTGGCCGCACGGTCGGAGGCAGCTCCACAGGGCACCCAGGTGACACATGGGTGGGAAGATGGCATGGAGGACGACTGGGGCATAGGGGGTTCCGTGGAGGAGGGCGTCGGAACAAGGTCCAGGAAACGGAGGAATCCAGCTCTGGTGAGCTGTCCCAGTGGGTCAACGCAGTCAACGAGCCATGCGAGAAGACGTGCAGACTCATCATGAAAAGACTGCAGGTCAGCTCGCATGGCCAGTTGACGCAACGCCACCCCACCCTGGACAGGCTCAACCTGGTGCAGGATAGCCACATCCGCAGGGAGAGGAAGGCCAGGTGTTGTAAGCCAATCCCCTCCCTGAGAACGGGTCTGGAGGTAGGCATCCCCGCTGGTGCAAGATGATGCAGTGACAGGAGCAGGGACAGGATTGCACACAGGCACCTCCGCGGCAGCCTGTGCTGCCTCCTGTCCAGATCCTGCACTGCACCACTAGCACCAGTGGAATCCCCACCTCCTGACCCCGCCTCTGTCGCTTGCACGGCCTCCTCCTCATTCACCCCCCCCACCAACCTGGATGACTCCGTGCCATCTTCCTCCGTTAGGCCCTGTGGGGTCCCAGCTGCCCCTTCTGCTGCCGAGGAGTCCAACTCCAACCTCCGCCTCTTGGACCTCCCCTCGGCAGCTGCGGCCTGGGACACGGCACCGGACTCCTCACTCCCCAACGAGATCAGAACCTGGGAGGGGATCCGGGCCTTGCGTCTCCGGCTGGTGGTGCGACCCCTGCCGCTGTGCTCCACAGCACCTTCTCCGCCCTCTTCATCAGTTGACGCTGCAGACAGGGAGAAGAAAACACAGGCATCAGGGCACTGTCCAATGGACTCATACACACATGACAGTCATACATGCACACATGTCATTTCAACTTGCACACATGAGCCATACCACAGCCATATTGCAACAGCCAGCACCATCCATTCACATACAACAGCATGAGCAGCCAAAGGTCATCCACACATCACATGCAACATAGGGAGTACACTACACATGCACACACACCACCAAACTTGCATGTGTGTGTACACCTCCGCCAACTGTCGCAGTGTTCCGATTGACATCCATGTCACACCTGACAATCATTCCTCCACATCCTGTGCCATGCAAGCCCACACACACAAGCACCATCCATGTGTCACACATGAGAGCCCTCGTATGTGTCACCCTCACGGCCCTGTACACCCCCCCCTACTTGCCCACATAAAAATACATGTTCAACCTGCACACTCCTGGCACACCACACGCACAGCTTACAATCAGTATGCATGTACACTTACCGCTCGACTCCAGACGGTTCTGCCTCTCAAGGACCTGGACGTGGAGCGCTGGGGATATGCGTTCCAGGACCCTCATCTGATCTTCCGACAAGTGGCCCCGGTGCCCCTTAGCATCCTCTGCCTTCAGGAGGCGCCGGGCCTTGTTGAGGGTCCTGGACCTGAAGTCCTCCCAGCGCTTCCTGACACGTTCCTAGTCGCGGACTGCCACCTCCTCCACGTTGATGGCAGTCACGATGTCCATCCAGATCCGAGTCCGTCCTTCCTTGTCGGCGCGCAACCTTCCGAAGAGGGCATCATACTGCCCCAGGACATGCTCCCCAGGACACCAACTTCGGTGGCAGTGAAGCTGGTGCCCCTCTGCCTCCTTGGCCGGGGGTTGCCACTGGTGCCAGATGTTGCAGTGCCCGACATGGCAACCCCAGAGGCAGGAGTGGGTGGGCAACTGGGTCCTGGGGCTGGGCTGTGGGGCGATGGAAAAGCAGTCGGGAGTTTTCGGTTCCAGCAGGGGTGGTCAGAGCAACAGCACCCCTGGCTGATGTGCAGGCAGCAAATGGCAGGGCACGTGGGCAGCAGGCAGTCAGGCAGCAGCAGATGGCAGGTGGGAGCGTGCTCAGGGCTCTGGGGGGCAGTAATTCGGCCTTCTGGGCAGGAGCGTGGTCTTCCGTGTGTGAACGCGTGGCCAGCTTGATACGGAGTGATTTTACACGTGAAAATCCAGCACGTCTGCGTGTAATTCGAGGAAAGGCCCTTAGCGCGTAAGCGTGTCAGCACACGTCTGTACATTCATTGGCCCAAAGGCCACCAGCGTATGCGCGTCTATGAAGTCACGTGCACGTTGAATATGGCACACGTTTGAAATGTTGCGGGTAAAAAAAATGAAAGACACGTCCGAGTGTCAAAGCGTGTAATTGGTGGAAATGGCCTTAGCGCGTACACGCGGAAGTGACAAAGCGTGTAATTGATGGAAATGGCCCTAGCGCGTACACGCGGAAGTGACAAAGCGTGTAATTTGTGGAAATGGCCCTAGCGCGTACACGCGGAAGTGACAAAGCGTGTAATTGGTTGAAATGGCCCTAGCGCGTACACGCGGAAGTGACGCTGGATGTGTGGGCCTGCATAAAAGGTACGTGTAGAACACCAATTCCTTGTACGTGCTTTTCGTGGAGAGCGAGTGGGTGAAATCCGTACTTCTTGTCATTTCACACGCGATTTACTTCACAGCTTTTCAAGTTCGTACTCCCTGTTACCTCTGACAGCTTTTTCTCTTTCTTCTCTTTTTCTGGTTTTCCTGGGCCTGTTCCCTCAAACAGCGTTCCCTTCTACTGTTGTCCTGTCTCCTCAGACAGAGTACAATTCTTCTTTTGGCGGGGGTGTTGCCAACGCGCACACGTGCTTCTTTTTCACGCTCTTTTTCCTGGCAGACTGTGAGTCACGCACGTATCTAACATCTGTGCTTGCCCCGTGTGTAGCCTACCCCTTCAGAGGTCAATCTAGGCTGCGTGTGAAACGCATACGTTCATTCTTGTGTTACTGGGTGCCACAGCGTAGTGCACGTTTTTTTTCCGCACACGTGGTCTAGGAGGGGGTTCGTGCACGTCATCTCCCTTTTTTGGGCTTCCTGTGCGTTGCGTGACCCGTCATCTTTCCTCAGGGGTCACATTCAGCCTTGCTAGAGCACTAGGGTACAATTACCATCTGGTACCCAACCCCTTTGACCCCCAATTGCCCGGGACAATAGTTTACAGCCACTCCCATACGCACATTAACATCAGTGCCATGGTTGGGAGGCGAGGAATCCGTAAGGGTGGCAAAGGTGGACGAGCCACAAGTGATGGCCGTGGTGGATCCGGTAGGGGACGTGGTCGTTACTTGCAGGGTGACCCTGTCCCCCCATGTGTGGAGGACCAGTCAAGGGCACCCATAATCCCCCCCACCCCCCCTGGTTGAGGCTGATGTGGCTGACACCATCCATGCTCAGCCCTTGTTGGACCAGCTCATTGTGGCACCAGACCTGGCTGACTCCATGGCTGACTTCCAGGTCAGCAGGCCTATGACATGTGCGCTGGTGCACGTTGATGTCATCAGGCCACGTGGATCAGGGGCAGCAAGGTCATCTGCTGCCCCAAGTAGGCAGGGTGGAGAGGCTGCAGGGGCAGCTGCGGCTCCATCCACCCCAACTCTCACACACCCAGCCAGGACAGTGTCGGTCCTAGTCCATCCTGCTGACATTCCCCCTGACACCATTACACTTGAGCCAATGCCTGCACCAACTCCCATGCTGAGTGTGCAATCCCACACTCGTGATACAGAGTCCACCAGGGCTCCTGCCCCTAGTGTCCAGAGCGGCGTAGGACACTCAGGATCACCACCACCTTCCAAGCGGAAGAGGAAGAGTGCTCGTCCGGCACAGGCTGATGCCCCAGACACGGCTACACAGTCCGGCCCGTCGAGGAAGCCCAGCTTCACGGATGCCGAACTGAATGCACTTGTCGAGTATGTGTCCGCACATGATAACGAAATGGTCATTGTTGCAAGATCCAAGACCACACCTGCACAACGCCAGGCACACTGGCAGACCGTTGCGGACATCGTAAGTGCCCTTGGAATTGTGAGGCGCACAGCCAATGATTGCTATAAGCGCTGGAATGACCTAAAGCGCAGGGCAAAGAGTAAGCTGGCCTCAAGTCACCATGGGCAGCCCCCACCAGGCCCCCACTCATGTCCCCTATCGCCCCCAGCCCCCATGGGCAGCCCCCACCAGGCCCCCACTCATGTCTCCCACCACCCCCACCCACCAGCCACCATGGGCAGCCCCCAACAGGCCCCCACTCATGTCTCCCACCCACCCCCCCCCCAGGCCACCATGGGCAGCCCCCACCAGGCCCCCACTCATGTCCCCTATCACCCCCACCCCCCAGCCACCATGGGCAGCCCCCAACAGGCCCCCACTCATGTCCCCTATCACCCCCACCCCCCAGCCACCATGGGCAGCCCCCACCAGGCCCCCACTCATGTCCCCTATCACCCCCACCCCCCAGCAGTGCAGGGGCAGCCTCCACCAGGCCCCCACTCATGTCTCCCACCACCCCCACCCCCCAGCCACCATGGGCAGCCCCCACCAGGCCCCCACTCATGTCTCCCACCCACCCCCCCCAGCCACCATGGGCAGTCCCCACCAGGCTCCCACTCATGTCCCCTATCACCCCCACCCCCCAGCAGTGCAGGGGCAGCCTCCACCAGGCCCCCACTCATGTCTCCCACCACCCCCACGCCCCAGCCACCATGGGCAGCCTCCACCAGGCCCCCACTCATGTCTCCCACCCACCCCCCTCCCAGCCACGATGGGCAGCCCCCACCAGGCCCCCACTCATGTCCCCTATCACCCGCACCCCCCAGCCACCATGGGCAGCCCCCACCGGGCCCCCACTCATGTCTTCCACCCACCCCCCCCCCAGCCACCATGGGCAGCCCCCACCAGGCTCCCACCCATGTCCCCTATCACCCCCACCCCCCAGCAGTGCAGGGGCAGCCTCCACCAGGCCCCCACTCATGTCTCCCACCACCCCCACCCCCCAGCCACCATGGGCAGCCTCCACCAGGCCCCCACTCATGTCTCCCACCACCCCCACCCCCCAGCCACCATGGGCAGCCTCCACCAGGCCCCCACTCATGTCTCCCACCCACCCCCACCCCCCAGCCACCATGGGCAGCCTCCACCAGGCCCCCACTCATGTCTAACACCACCACCACCCATCAGCCACCATGGGCAGCCCCCACCAGGCCCCCACTCATGTCCCCTATCACCCCCACCCCCCAGCCACCATGGGCAGCCTCCACCAGGCCCCCACTCATGTCTCCCACCACCCCCACCCCCCAGCAGTGTGGGGCACCCTCCACCAGGCCCCCATCCATGTCTCCCACCACCCCCACCCCCCAGCCACCATGGGCAGCCCCCACCAGGCCCCCACTCATGTCTCCCACCCACCCCCAAGCCCCAGCCACCATGGGCAGCCCCCACCAGGCCCCCACTCATGTCCCCTATCACCCCCACCCCCCAGCCACCATGGGCAGCCCCCACCAGGCCCCCACTCATGTCTCCCACCCACCCCCCCCAGCCACCATGGGCAGCCCCCACCAGGCCCCCACTCATGTCCCCTATCAACCCCACCCCCCAGCCACCATGGGCAGCCCCCACCAGGCCCCCACTCATGTCTCCCACCCACCCCCCCCCAGCCACCATGGGCAGCCCCCACCAGGCTCCCACCCATGTCCCCTATCACCCCCACCCCCCAGCAGTGCAGGGGCAGCCTCCACCAGGCCCCCACTCATGTCTCCCACCACCCCCACCCCCCAGCCACCATGGGCAGCCTCCACCAGGCCCCCACTCATGTCTCCCACCACCCCCACCCCCCAGCCACCATGGGCAGCCTCCACCAGGCCCCCACTCATGTCTCCCACCCACCCCCACACCCCAGCCACCATGGGCAGCCTCCACCAGGCCCCCAATCATGTCTCCCACCACCCCCACCCACCAGCCACCATGGGCAGCCCCCACCAGGCCCCCACTCATGTCCCCTATCACCCCCACCCCCCAGCCACCATGGGCAGCCTCCACCAGGCCCCCACTCATGTCTCCCACCACCCCCACCCCCCCAGCAGTGTGGGGCACCCTCCACCAGGCCCCCACCCATGTCTCCCACCACCCCCACCCCCCAGCCACCATGGGCAGCCCCCACCAGTCCCCCACTCATGTCTCCCACCCACCCCCACCCCCCAGCCACCATGGGCAGCCCCCACCAGGCCCCCACTCATGTCCCCTATCACCCCCACCCCCCAGCCACCATGGGCAGCCCCCACCAGGCTCCCACCCATGTCCCCTATCACCCCCACCCCCCAGCAGTGCAGGGGCAGCCTCCACCAGGCCCCCACTCATGTCTCCCACCACCCCCACCCCCCAGCCACCATGGGCAGCCTCCACCAGGCCCCCACTCATGTCTCCCACCACCCCCACCCCCCAGCCACCATGGGCAGCCTCCACCAGGCCCCCACTCATGTCTCCCACCCACCCCCACCCCCCAGCCACCATGGGCAGCCTCCACCAGGCCCCCACTCATGTCTAAGACCACCACCACCCATCAGCCACCATGGGCAGCCCCCACCAGGCCCCCACTCATGTCCCCTATCACCCCCACCCCCCAGCCACCATGGGCAGCCTCCACCAGGCCCCCACTCATGTCTCCCACCACCCCCACCCCCCCAGCAGTGTGGGGCACCCTCCACCAGGCCCCCATCCATGTCTCCCACCACCCCCAACCCCCAGCCACCATGGGCAGCCCCCACCAGGCCCCCACTCATGTCTCCCACCCACCCCCAAGCCCCAGCCACCATGGGCAGCCCCCACCAGGCCCCCACTCATGTCCCCTATCACCCCCACCCCCCAGCCACCATGGGCAGCCCCCACCAGGCCCCCACTCATGTCTCCCACCCACCCCCCCCAGCCACCATGGGCAGCCCCCACCAGGCCCCCACTCATGTCCCCTATCAACCCCACCCCCCAGCCACCATGGGCAGCCCCCACCAGGCCCCCACTCATGTCTCCCACCCACCCCCCCCAGCCACCATGGGCAGCCCCCACCAGGCTCCCACCCATGTCCCCTATCACCCCCACCCCCCAGCAGTGCAGGGGCAGCCTCCACCAGGCCCCCACTCATGTCTCCCACCACCCCCACCCCCCAGCCACCATGGGCAGCCTCCACCAGGCCCCCACTCATGTCTCCCACCACCCCCACCCCCCAGCCACCATGGGCAGCCTCCACCAGGCCCCCACTCATGTCTCCCACCCACCCCCACACCCCAGCCACCATGGGCAGCCTCCACCAGGCCCCCACTCATGTCTCCCACCACCCCCACCCACCAGCCACCATGGACAGCCCCCACCAGGCCCCCACTCATGTCCCCTATCACCCCCACCCCCCAGCCACCATGGGCAGCCTCCACCAGGCCCCCACTCATGTCTCCCACCACCCCCACCCCCCAGCAGTGTGGGGCACCCTCCACCAGGCCCCCACCCATGTCTCCCACCACCCCCACCCCCCAGCCACCATGGGCAGCCCCCACCAGGCCCCCACTCATGTCTCCCACCCACCCCCACCCCCCAGCCACCATGGGCAGCCCCCACCAGGCCCCCACTCATGTCCCCTATCACCCCCACCCCCCAGCCACCATGGGCAGCCCCCACCAGGCTCCCACCCATGTCCCCTATCACCCCCACCCCCCAGCAGTGTGGGGCACCCTCCACCAGGCCCCCACCCATGTCTCCCACCACCCCCACCCCCCAGCCACCATGGGCAGCCCCCACCAGGCCCCCACTCATGTCTCCCCCCTACCCCCCCAGCCACCATGGGCAGCCCCCACCAGGCTCCCACCCATGTCCCCTATCACCCCCACCCCCCAGCAGTGCAGGGGCAGCCTCCACCAGGCCCCCACTCATGTCTCCCACCACCCCCACCCCCCAGCCACCATGGACAGCCTCCACCAGGCCCCCACTCATGTCTCCTATCACCCCCACCCCCCAGCCACCATGGGCAGCCCCCACCAGGCCCCCACTCATGTCCCCTATCACCCCCACCCCCCAGCTACCATGGGCAGCCCCCACCAGGCCCCCACTCATGTCTCCCACCACCCCCACCCACCAGCCACCATGGGCAGCCCCCAACAGGCCCCCACTCATGTCTCCCACCCACCCCCCCAGCCACCATGGGCAGCCCCCACCAGGCCCCACTCATGTCCCCTATCACCCCCACCCCCTAGCCACCATGGGTCGCCCCCACCAGGCCCCCACTCATGTCCCCTATCACCCCCACCCCCCAGCCACCATGGGCAGCCCCCACCAGGCTCCCACCCATGTCTCCCACTCACCCCCACCCCCCAGCCACCATGGGCAGCCTCCACCAGGCCCCCACTCATGTCTCCCACCACCCCCAACCCCCAGCCACCATGGGCAGCCTCCACCAGGCCCCCACTCATGTCTCCCACCACCCCCACCCCCCACCCACCATGGGCAGCCTCCACCAGGCCCCCACTCATGTCACCCACCACCCCCAACCCCCAGCCACCATGGGCAGCCTCCACCAGGCTCCCACCCATGTCTCCCACCCACCCCCACCCCCCAGCCACCATGGGCAGCCTCCACCAGGCCCCCACTCATGTCTCCCACCACCCCCAACCCCCAGCCACCATGGGCAGCCTCCACCAGGCCCCCACTCATGTCTCCCACCACCCCCACCCCCCAGCCACCATGGGCAGCCCCCACCAGGCCCCCACTCATGTCTCCCACCCACCCCCACCCCCCAGCCACCATGGGCAGCCCCCACCAGGCCCCCACTCATGTCCCCTATCACCCCCACCCCCAGCCACCATGGGCAGCCTCCACCAGGCCCCCACTCATGTCCCCCTGCCCACAGGCCCTGACAATCCTCAAGCATGGGCCTCATGGCCAGCCACCACAGCCCAAAGACACAACCAAGTATTACATGCGGCCATGATACTACTCCAATGGAAACAATGTAAATCAACACATGTCTCACACACACACACAATGGTTGCAAGTGAACCTGAAAACCCATATCATGACATGCATGAAAACAATGAGATGAAACCACACATCGAAGAATTACAAAATCCAAATAATGTATTAAAAACAACAGTAATGGCAAACAAAATTAAACAAAATACACAAGTAAAAAAAGAAACAAAATTAAGCTGGCTGTCCCTTTTCAAATTAAAATCAATAAATGATCATTCAAAAAAATGTCTTCCAAAGTTCAACTCCATAAAAAGGAAATGAAGGGAAAAAAGAAATAGAAAACCATTGCTCCATGGAAAAAAATATTCATAGTAAAAAAAAATTCAAAATCCAAAGTCCAACTATGTACAAGTATTCAGGGTCCATCATCCCAACAGAAGAAATGAAACCTACCAAAAAACCTATCTAAAATGGGACTATATACAAAAGGTGGAGCAGTGTCCGTCGACTCCAAATAAAAAGAAACTATAAAGGAAACCTATCACTAAATAACTATATACAATGGCGGTGGGCCAGTCCAGCCGCTCACTTAGTGGTGTTCCGGGCCAGGGCATCATCGAACTCCTCGTCTATGTCCCGGAGGCGGTCCTGTTCCATGGCCCCGAGGGTCCGCAGGGACGCTGACATGTTCACCTCCAACTCCCTGCGGATTGCCTCGAGGCACTCGGCCCGCCTCAGGGCCCTCCGCATGGAGTTCTCCGCCCTGACCATCGTGAGCCGCGCCTCTTCCGCCCGCCGCCGCTCCGCATCTATGGCGTGGCCCAACCGCTGCCACACGGAAGACACTTCCCGTCCAGGGTCCTCCTGCCCTCCGGCCGATGCCTGCCCCTCCGATGTTGAAGGCCCCGAGCTATCGTGGCTCCCACCTACAGCCTCCTGCTGCTGCAGCTGCTGCAGCTGCTGCTGTCCATGTGCCCTGTCCGATGGTGCCTGCACATCCTCCTCCAGCTGGGGTGCAGTCGTTGATGTGGCCACCCCTGCTGGACGTCCGACTCCCGACTGTGGCAGGGATCTGTTGTCCACCAGCCTGGCCGCACGGTCGGAGGCAGCTCCACAGGGCACCCAGGTGACACATGGGTGGGAAGATGGCATGGAGGACGACTGGGGCATAGGGGGTTCCGTGGAGGAGGGCGTCGGAACAAGGTCCAGGAAACGGAGAAATCCAGCTCTGGTGAGCTGTCCCAGTGGGTCAACGCAGTCAACGAGCCATGCGAGAAGACGTGCAGACTCATCATGAAAAGACTGCAGGTCAGCTCGCATGGCCAGTTGACGCAACGCCACCCCACCCTGGACAGGCTCAACCTGGTGCAGGATAGCCACATCCGCAGGGAGAGGAAGGCCAGGTGTTGTAAGCCAATCCCCTCCCTGAGAACGGGTCTGGAGGTAGGCATCCCCGCTGGTGCAAGATGATGCAGTGACAGGAGCAGGGACAGGATTGCACACAGGCACCTCCGCGGCAGCCTGTGCTGCCTCCTGTCCCAGATCCTGCACTGCACCACTAGCACCAGTGGAATCCCCACCTCCTGACCCCGCCTCTGTCGCTTGCACGGCCTCCTCCTCATTCACCCCCCCCACCAACCTGGATGACTCCGTGCCATCTTCCTCCGTTAGGCCCTGTGGGGTCCCAGCTGCCCCTTCTGCTGCCGAGGAGTCCAACTCCAACCTCCGCCTCTTGGACCTCCCCTCGGCAGCTGCGGCCTGGGACACGGCACCGGACTCCTCACTCCCCAACGAGATCAGAACCTGGGAGGGGATCCGGGCCTTGCGTCTCCGGCTGGTGGTGCGACCCCTGCCGCTGTGCTCCACAGCACCTTCTCCGCCCTCTTCATCAGTTGACGCTGCAGACAGGGAGAAGAAAACACAGGCATCAGGGCACTGTCCAATGGACTCATACACACATGACAGTCATACATGCACACATGTCATTTCAACTTGCACACATGAGCCATACCACAGCCATATTGCAACAGCCAGCACCATCCATTCACATACAACAGCATGAGCAGCCAAAGGTCATCCACACATCACATGCAACATAGGGAGTACACTACACATGCACACACACCACCAAACTTGCATGTGTGTGTACACCTCCGCCAACTGTCGCAGTGTTCCGATTGACATCCATGTCACACCTGACAATCATTCCTCCACATCCTGTGCCATGCAAGCCCACACACACAAGCACCATCCATGTGTCACACATGAGAGCCCTCGTATGTGTCACCCTCACGGCCCTGTACACCCCCCCCTACTTGCCCACATAAAAATACATGTTCAACCTGCACACTCCTGGCACACCACACGCACAGCTTACAATCAGTATGCATGTACACTTACCGCTCGACTCCAGACGGTTCTGCCTCTCAAGGACCTGGACGTGGAGCGCTGGGGATATGCGTTCCAGGACCCTCATCTGATCTTCCGACAAGTGGCCCCGGTGCCCCTTAGCATCCTCTGCCTTCAGGAGGCGCCGGGCCTTGTTGAGGGTCCTGGACCTGAAGTCCTCCCAGCGCTTCCTGACACGTTCCTAGTCGCGGACTGCCACCTCCTCCACGTTGATGGCAGTCACGATGTCCATCCAGATCCGAGTCCGTCCTTCCTTGTCGGCGCGCAACCTTCCGAAGAGGGCATCATACTGCCCCAGGACATGCTCCCCAGGACACCAACTTCGGTGGCAGTGAAGCTGGTGCCCCTCTGCCTCCTTGGCCGGGGGTTGCCACTGGTGCCAGATGTTGCAGTGCCCGACATGGCAACCCCAGAGGCAGGAGTGGGTGGGCAACTGGGTCCTGGGGCTGGGCTGTGGGGCGATGGAAAAGCAGTCGGGAGTTTTCGGTTCCAGCAGGGGTGGTCAGAGCAACAGCACCCCTGGCTGATGTGCAGGCAGCAAATGGCAGGGCACGTGGGCAGCAGGCAGTCAGGCAGCAGCAGATGGCAGGTGGGAGCGTGCTCAGGGCTCTGGGGGGCAGTAATTCGGCCTTCTGGGCAGGAGCGTGGTCTTCCGTGTGTGAACGCGTGGCCAGCTTGATACGGAGTGATTTTACACGTGAAAATCCAGCACGTCTGCGTGTAATTCGAGGAAAGGCCCTTAGCGCGTAAGCGTGTCAGCACACGTCTGTACATTCATTGGCCCAAAGGCCACCAGCGTATGCGCGTCTATGAAGTCACGTGCACGTTGAATATGGCACACGTTTGAAATGTTGCGGGTAAAAAAAATGAAAGACACGTCCGAGTGTCAAAGCGTGTAATTGGTGGAAATGGCCTTAGCGCGTACACGCGGAAGTGACAAAGCGTGTAATTGATGGAAATGGCCCTAGCGCGTACACGCGGAAGTGACAAAGCGTGTAATTTGTGGAAATGGCCCTAGCGCGTACACGCGGAAGTGACAAAGCGTGTAATTGGTTGAAATGGCCCTAGCGCGTACACGCGGAAGTGACGCTGGATGTGTGGGCCTGCATAAAAGGTACGTGTAGAACACCAATTCCTTGTACGTGCTTTTCGTGGAGAGCGAGTGGGTGAAATCCGTACTTCTTGTCATTTCACACGCGATTTACTTCACAGCTTTTCAAGTTCGTACTCCCTGTTACCTCTGACAGCTTTTTCTCTTTCTTCTCTTTTTCTGGTTTTCCTGGGCCTGTTCCCTCAAACAGCGTTCCCTTCTACTGTTGTCCTGTCTCCTCAGACAGAGTACAATTCTTCTTTTGGCGGGGGTGTTGCCAACGCGCACACGTGCTTCTTTTTCACGCTCTTTTTCCTGGCAGACTGTGAGTCACGCACGTATCTAACATCTGTGCTTGCCCCGTGTGTAGCCTACCCCTTCAGAGGTCAATCTAGGCTGCGTGTGAAACGCATACGTTCATTCTTGTGTTACTGGGTGCCACAGCGTAGTGCAGGTTTTTTTTCCGCACACGTGGTCTAGGAGGGGGTTCGTGCACGTCATCTCCCTTTTTTGGGCTTCCTGTGCGTTGCGTGACCCGTCATCTTTCCTCAGGGGTCACATTCAGCCTTGCTAGAGCACTAGGGTACAATTACCATCTGGTACCCAACCCCTTTGACCCCCAATTGCCCGGGACAATAGTTTACAGCCACTCCCATACGCACATTAACATCAGTGCCATGGTTGGGAGGCGAGGAATCCGTAAGGGTGGCAAAGGTGGACGAGCCACAAGTGATGGCCGTGGTGGATCCGGTAGGGGACGTGGTCGTTACTTGCAGGGTGACCCTGTCCCCCCATGTGTGGAGGACCAGTCAAGGGCACCCATAATCCCCCCCACCCCCCCTGGTTGAGGCTGATGTGGCTGACACCATCCATGCTCAGCCCTTGTTGGACCAGCTCATTGTGGCACCAGACCTGGCTGACTCCATGGCTGACTTCCAGGTCAGCAGGCCTATGACATGTGCGCTGGTGCACGTTGATGTCATCAGGCCACGTGGATCAGGGGCAGCAAGGTCATCTGCTGCCCCAAGTAGGCAGGGTGGAGAGGCTGCAGGGGCAGCTGCGGCTCCATCCACCCCAACTCTCACACACCCAGCCAGGACAGTGTCGGTCCTAGTCCATCCTGCTGACATTCCCCCTGACACCATTACACTTGAGCCAATGCCTGCACCAACTCCCATGCTGAGTGTGCAATCCCACACTCGTGATACAGAGTCCACCAGGGCTCCTGCCCCTAGTGTCCAGAGCGGCGTAGGACACTCAGGATCACCACCACCTTCCAAGCGGAAGAGGAAGAGTGCTCGTCCGGCACAGGCTGATGCCCCAGACACGGCTACACAGTCCGGCCCGTCGAGGAAGCCCAGCTTCACGGATGCCGAACTGAATGCACTTGTCGAGTATGTGTCCGCACATGATAACGAAATGGTCATTGTTGCAAGATCCAAGACCACACCTGCACAACGCCAGGCACACTGGCAGACCGTTGCGGACATCGTAAGTGCCCTTGGAATTGTGAGGCGCACAGCCAATGATTGCTATAAGCGCTGGAATGACCTAAAGCGCAGGGCAAAGAGTAAGCTGGCCTCAAGTCATGCCGCAACTCTAGTGACTGGAGGTGGGTCTCTAGTAGAAGACATGGAACTCACTCCACATGAGTCAGTCGCTGGGACCTATGTCACAGAGGAACAGATCCAAGGCGTGGGCGATCTGCCTGATTATGAGGCATTGTCCGGTGAGTGCACATGCATGTGTGTGTCATCCATGTGCATGGTGTGTGTGTGAGGGCTTCTGTTTGTGTGCCAGGTGAGGGTGTGTGCGCCTGAGTCGTTTGGGTCACCCATGTGCTTCATGCAATACATTCTGCGCAGCAGCATTTGGCCATAGCAGTATCCCATCTGCCAACAGTAGACATCTAGCCCAACAGCACGCCAGTTGCCCTTGAAGTGTCACCTTGCCACAACATTGTTGCTTATTTTTCTCTGTTCATTCAGGCAGATTGTTTGCATTCCACCACTTTTACTAGGCATTTCTCAGTCCTCTAGTCACATGTCTGACATGGCTATGGTAAAGTGGAGTGACTTTGTTACCTGGATATCATTTGTTTAGACATGTCCCTGTGCAATCGGACCATTTTGGACTGGCAGCTCCAGGTGAAAAATCAGACCTGTTTGAATTAGAAAAGCTATTACATGAGGGAACTGGACTGAATGAATAAGTGCTGCCCTCCTCTCCATCTTCACTCAATAGCAATGGTACATGCCATCTGTGTGATGGCATGTGTATTTCACCTGGCAATCACAGGCCAATGTGTGATGCCACTGCCAGGCAGCATGCAGAAAATGTGTTAATCTTCCATCTTGGTGTCATCAGTGTGTGCCATTTGCCTACCCTTCATATGCAGTGAGGGTGCATGCATGGGAGGGTTTTAGTCATGTGGGACATGTGTCAATCAAGTACTGGTTCTGTTGCTTCTCAGCCCTCATTGTGTGCCATGGTGCTAATGCCTGTTTCCATTTGTTTGCTTTTATGTCTTTGCAGGGGAAGACGCACCTGATACTGCTGGGGTTGTGGAGATGGTGCAGACCCAGGAGGGGTCTGAGGGCCGACCGACCACCAGTGAGGGACGTGGTGTGGTGGTGGGTGAGAACCCACAACTGCTGCAGGTCGTGCTCTCAAGGGGTGTCTCTGGCTGCACCTCCCCCGAGCTGTACTCAGGTGTTGATTCGGATGATGAGACCTACGTGCCGTCGCAGGTGAGTGTTCCTGGGAGGGATTCTGTTCTGTCCCACCCACCTGCACCAGGGTCAGAACCCTCAATGGGAATGTCAGTGTTGGCAGCTATGCCTTTGGTGGTTACGGATGCAGGGTCACACTCCGCGACATCTGATCCTGTTCTTGGGCCAGCAGATCAGAGGGGGAATGCAGTCCTGCAGCCTCAGGCAGTGCCGGCACAGCAAGGCGCAGTTCGCCTTGCCCCAGACAGGTGTGGTGCCCGCCGACGTGGTGGCCGTATGCCACCTGGCAATACCGCATGGGAGCAATCCATTTACGGTATGGCAACCCAACAGGCAGCATCATCAGAGATGATGGCTCAGGCCATGGATAGGGTGGCCACTTCCATTGTCCCCCCCGAAAGGCTGATGGAGCGACTACAGCAGGCAACCGACTCCATCTGCCAGTCACACAGGGAGGACATGTTGGCGTCCAACAGGGACAGGCGGGCGGCACTGGCGACTCTGCAGGAAGCCATCTCCATAGAGTCCCAGGGCCACAGGGAAGCCCTGAGGCTGGAACGCCTTCACCTCAGGACGACTCTTGTTGAGCTTGAGGCTTCAACAAACCGAAGGACAGAACAGCAGCTGGAGCGTCTCACCCGTACGCTCTCAGCTGAGATGCAGGCAACTAGGGCAGAGGTCCGGGCATCCCGTGAGTTGTTGCATGGGGACCTCCACACACTCATCCTCCAGAACGAGACCTACCACACCCGCATGCTTGCAGCCATGGAGGAACAGACTAGGGCCTTGCGTGGGCTGCCTCCCATAGTGCCACCACCTCCGGATGCAGCTGCACAGGGTGATAATAGCGACAGCAGTGATACTCCCACAATAGGGTAGCCGTGTGGGCCATGAGCCCATGGAGGTGTTTTTTTTTCCGCAAGATCCACACAGGTGGGTTTTGGTGTGCACCCTGTCCTCGGACCTCCTGGGTGTCCCCCCCACCCCCCCCCCCCCCCTTTTTTTTTATTATTTTTTTTTTGGGACAGTGGGCCTCATTACGACCCAGGCGGTAAGTTACCGCCTGGGTCGTACCTTTACCACCATGGCGTAACTATGTTTATGCCATGGTGGTTGGCGGACTTACCGCCCCATTCCGAGGTTGGCGGGGCGGTAAGTCCCCAATCCCCATTTACCCTTCCCCATTCCCATTTTTGCCCCATAGGGCATAATGGGAGTGGGGAAGGCGTTAATTACGCCACCGTAAATTATGGTGGCATAATTAACAACAAGGTCCCTTAGCGCCATGGATTTTAACACCTGCTAAAAGCAGGTGTTAAATCCTCCATGGCGCTAAGGGACCTCGGAATCAGGGGTAAGGGTCGGCGCTGTTTACGCTGCCGTAAACCCCTTACCGCCTGGGTCGTAATGAGGCCCAGTGTGTTACCTTGTGTGGCTCCCGTGGGCATACGCTGCATTGTGGCTGGGCACATGCAGGCTTGTCATGTATTTGGTTCAGATGCTTGGGTTTTTGTCACACACACCCCTCCTGCTTCCCGTTTCCATGGGCTTGCAAAGGGTGTGCCCAAGTGACATTGACGTACATGGTGACATTGGACTCCCACTACATGTGTGGGTAGTCTAGTCAATACTGTGTATACATTCCTAGTGCATATTTCTGTTGTGTTGTACACTGCATGTTGCATTGATGTGTAACTCATCATCCATGTCTACCTCCTAATTTGCAGGTCCTTTCCTCATGTCTACACAAGGCCCTCTACTTTGGAGATGGGGTCCATGTTGGCAGCAGTGCACCGACAACTCTACATGGCGGCAACACTGTACAGTTGGAAGTGGTGGGAGTGCAGGCATTTCCAGGTGGTGAGACTACTGATTCCTTACATTCGTAATGTCATGTTAATGGTAGTTTTGAGGGTCAGTAGCTGATAAGTGTTATTGCTAAATACCTGCTCAAGTGTGTTGTTGGTGCTGCATTACTGTGAGCATTTCAGGTGTAGCGAGTTTCAATTAGGGACACTGCACTTTGTGACACTTGTGTCATGTTGTGGGGATTACTTTGTTTACCTGCACATAGCATGACATGGCACGGTGTGTCGTGTGGCGGTGCTGGGGATGGGTTGGGTGACATGGCACTGTCCTCATGTTGCATTTTGCAAGTGGGTATTCATTTTAGCTGCATGAATGTGTCTTTTCACGAAACTGCATTGGTGGTGTCTGTGTAGGTAGGGATGCACACATTGTAACACTTCCAGGTGAACAATCTCAGGCTGATATGGTTTTGACGGTTGATTCGCCAGACATTCAGGATCAGTGTCAGGTTGAGTCATCATTGATTGTAAGATGGTATGTGCCAGGGCAGTGTGCACTCCACAGGGGTGTGATTTCTATGTGAAGTAATTAGCCACTAGCTGTGTACGGGCTGCCTCCCCCGTGCCCTTTCCCCTCCCATGCGCAGCGGGCGTGCATGTGGTTGGGGATGTGGGGGCACCACCATGTCCACGGCCAGGCCCCGGCGTGTTGCAACGTTGTGCAGGACACATGCTGCCACTATGATCCTGCACACTACTGGGGGAGCGTATAACAGCTGCCCGCCAGAACGGTCAAGGGAGCGAAAGCGTGACTTAAGCACTCCGAATGTGCGCTCCACTATGCCCTGGGTTGTAATGTGGGCTGTGTTATATCTTACCTCGGGTGGCGTGGTGGGGTTCCGAATTGGCGTCATCATGTGGGGGCTGAAAGGGTAGGCACTGTCCCCTGTGGAGGTGTTGATGGGTATCATTGGTGGGGTTGTGACCTTGCTCAGTATCTGACATGCATGCATGTGCAGTGGCATTCATACTCACCAAGCAGCCATGTATCGCCATGCGGCCCAGCTTCTAGGTCCCGGCTTAGGGTGGACATTCGGTAAATGAAGCTGTCGTGGGTGGACCCGGGATAATTGGCATATACTGAGGTGATGATTCCCTTGGCATTACATACTACCTGCACGTTGATGGAATGCCAGTGCTTGCGGTTCCTATAGATGTGCTCAGATGCCCTGGGGGGACGTAGGGCCACATGGGTGCAGTCGATGGCACCTAGCACTTTGGGGAATCGTGCCACACCGTAAAAATCCAGGGCGGCAGCATGCCTTTCTGCAGGTGTTCTGGGCAGGTATATGTGCCTGCGGACTGATGGGCGTGCAGTGATGATGTTCAAGACCTGGCGTAGGCAGCGTGACTGCATGGCCTGTGACACCCCACCCACTATGGCACTTGTCCGCTGAAATGATCCAGTGGCTAAGAAGTGCAGTACATTGAGGACCTTCTCCAGGGGACTGAGTGCTTGGAAGCACAGGGTGGGTGATGTGAGGTCATCCTCTTACTCACTCACCAGGTCCAGTATTATGTGTGGTGGAAACCTGTACCTCCCATACACCTGGTCATCAGGCATCCTGAAAAGGCTGGTTCTGGGTGTGAAAATTCTGGCCCTGACTATCCTCCTCCTCCTCCTTTGGTAGCCCACGGCCACTGCTGCTAGGAACGGTATATTCATCCTGGCGTCTGAGCTTGTTAGTTTTTTGCGCGCAAATTTATGCGTCGCGGGTCGACGTATGCCTGCTTCCTACTGGCGCAAGTGTTTCTTTGCGCGTGTTGTGGGCGAGTGTGTGAAACTTCCCGCGCACCCCTGAAATCCAGTACCCAGGCCAATAGCATGTGGAAATTTCCGCGCACCCCGGAATAAACGTGCGCTGATGTACTCGCGTGTGTAAGTGCCCGCGCACCCGTGAAATACACGTATATAGGCCAATCGCGTGTACGCGCACTTTTGTCCAATTACACACGATGACACTCTGACGTGCAGTCTTTCCACGTGTGCTCCAGTATCACGTGCTATGAGGGAAACACCCGTGCGGGTCACGTCACAGACGCGCTTACGCGCTGAGGGCCTTTGGTCCAATAGAATCGCGTATGCGTGCTGACGCGCTTACGCGCTGAGGGCCTTTGGTCCAATAGAATCGTGTATGCGTGCTGACGCGCTTACGCGCTAAGGGCCTTTCCTTGAATTTCACGCTGACGTGCAGGATTTTCACGTGCCAAATCACTCCGTATCAAGCTGGCCACGCGAAAACACACGGAAGAACACGCTCCTGCCCAGAAGGCTGAATTACTGCCCCCCAGTGCCCCGAGCAGCCTCCCACGTGCCATCTGCTGCTGCCTGCCTGCCTGCCTGCTGCCACTGTGCCCTGCCATTTGGTGCCTGCACATCAGCCATCTGCAGGGGTCCAGTTGCTGTGTCCACCCCTGCTGGAACAGAAGACTCCCGACTGGGATAACATCGCTCCACAGCCCAGCCCCAGGACCCAGTTGCCCAACCACTCCTGCCTCTGGGGTTGCCATGTCGGGCACTTCAACATCTGGCACCAGTGGCAACCCCAGGCCAGAGGGGCAGAGGGGCACCAGCTTCACTGCCACCGAAGTTGGTGTCCTGGTGGAGCATGTCCTGGGGCAGTATGATGCCCTCTTTGGATCGTCCCGCGCCAGCAAGGAAGGATGGGAGAGGATCTGGGCCGACTGTGTGGTTGCCATCAACGCGGAGGGGGTGGCAACCCGCGACGTCCAGAAGATCAAGAAGCGCTGGGAGGACTTGAGGTCCAGGACCCTCGTGAAGGCCCGGCGCCTCATGGAGGGGGGCCGGGGCCACATGAGTTCCATCCAGATGAGGGTCCTGGAACGCGTACGCCCAGCGCTCCACGCCCAGATCCTTGAGAGGGAGACCCGTCTGGAGTTGAGCGGTAAGTGGCCAAGCATTGCTGGGTGAGACAGGGCATGTTGCGGTGTGCTGGTTGTCTGATACTTGCCTGTATGTGTGACATAGGCCATGTATGCATGTATGTGTGCAGGGACATCATGGTAATGCATGTGCGACCAGTGATGTGTGAACCACATGGTTGTTGCATGTGTTTAAATGCGACATGGGGAGCCCTATGCAGATTTTACACATGAGAGCATGCCAGTTTCTGTTCCTGGACATGGGTGGGGGTGAGGGATGGGTGCTGATGCCAGGTACATATATGGTATCCATGTCTGTGTGCCTGACCTGCGTGTCTGTGACTTGTGAATGCCATGGATGCATGACACATGTGTGTGACAATGCACAGATTCACTGATGCAGCCTAGTTATCCTTATATCCGCTGTGTTTGGGGTGTATGAGGCAAGATGGATGTGACTGAGGTGAAGTGTGTGCATGTGATAGGCATGACCCATGATGCATGTGAGTTCCATATCATTGTATGTTTCAAGAGTCCATTGGACATGTATGGAAATGTCCATGGCATGCACCATGCCTGTTACTGTGTGTGTTTTGCCTGGACTGACCCATGTGTTGTGGAGGGACATGATGGAAGTGTACTTTGACAGTGGTACTCATCTGCTATTGCTTCCTGTCTAGGGGACCATTGTACAGTACCCTGATGCTTGTGTTCTATGTCTCCCTCTACGCAGCGGCTAGTGAAGAAGAGGGCGGAGACGGCGCTGTGGAGCAAGGCGGCGGGGATGCCCCCACGGCTGCAGCGGAAGGGGTGGGTGAGCCCCCACAGGGGCCTGCTACGGCGGAAGACGGTGAGGAGCCATCCAGGTTGGTGGTTTCCACAGAGGAGGAGGAGGCCGCCACTGAGGCACACATGTGGCCTGGTGGGGGCATCCCTGCTGGTGCAAGTGGTGCAGTCCAGGGGCAGGGGCAGGAGGCAGCACAGGTCACCGTGGAGGGGCCTGTGCATGTCGCTGTCCCTGACCCTGTGAGTGCACCACCATGCACCAGCAGGGATGCCCCATCCCAGGCCCGTCCGCAGGTAGAGGGGATGTCCATGTCACCTGACTCCCCTCCACCTGTGGACGAGGGGACCCGTGGCCGTATGGAGAAGGTCCTGATTGGGGTCGCGATGCGAGCGGGTGCAATTCGTGATGACGTGCGTGCTTCCCGGGAGGAGCACGCACGTCATCACGAAGAGCACCGTGCCGACGTGGCCCAATTGGGATCTTCGGGGGTTTCCTGCATGTGTCGGCCAATCTGGCGGCCCTCTCCTCCTCTGTGGAGGCTATAAGCCGGTCGTTCTCCTTGCCGTCTTCCGGCCCAGATGCCACCAGGGCCCCCTGTGGACCTGCCCTGACCAATGCACCCAACTTGGTGGGGATCCCATCCCTGCCACCGTTGGGAGTCGGAGGTCCAGCAGGGGTGGACACCACAGCAACTGTACCCCAGCAGATGGAGGATGTGCCGGCATCATCAGGCAGGGCACGTGCACGACGGCGTCGGTGGATTCCATCAGCCTGGATGCCGTCGTGCTGCCAGAGGCAGTTGCGTCGGAGGCAGCAGCAGGGTCAACGTGGGAGGCATCATGGCTCGGGGCCATCAACATCGGAGGGGCAGGCATCGGCCGGAGGGCAGGAGGACCCAGGACAGGAAGTGTCTTCCGTGTGGCTGCGGTTGGGCCAGCAGATAGGTGCGGAGCGGCGGCGGGCGGAAGAGGCGCGGCTCACGATGGTCAGGGCGGAGGCGGGCCGAGTGCCTCGAGGCAATCCGGAGGGGGTTGGAGGAGCAGATGGCGTTGTCCCTGCGGACCCTCGGGGCCATGGAACAGGACCGCCTCCGGGACATAGACGAGGAGTTTGATGATGCCCTGGCCCGGAACACCACGGAGTGAGCTGCTGGACTTGCCCGCCGCCTTTGTATATAGTTCTTTAGTTTTAGGTTTCCTTTGTTTCTTCTTATGATTTGGAGTCGACGGACACTGCTCCACTTTTTGTATATACTTGCATTTTAGTTAGGGTTTTTTGTAGGTTTCCTTTGTTCAGTTGGGCTCATGGACCCTTGGATGTTTTGTACATAGTTCTTCATTGGATTGTTTTTTTTTTTTTTAATTTTTATTTATTCACCATGGAGCAATGGTCTTTGCATTTATTTTTCTCTCTCGGATTGATTTTATTTTTAATGTGACTTTGGACAGCATTTTTTGGATTTGGATTTGTAGTTTTGATTTTTTTGGATTTTTTTGGACGGACATGCAGCTTATCTTTTTTTCATTGCCATTGCCATCCGCCCTCTTCATCAGTTGACGCTGCAGACAGGGAGAAGAAAACACAGGCATCAGGGCACTGTCCAATGGACTCATACACACATGACAGTCATACATGCACACATGTCATTTCAACTTGCACACATGAGCCATACCACAGCCATATTGCAACAGCCAGCACCATCCATTCACATACAACAGCATGAGCAGCCAAAGGTCATCCACACATCACATGCAACATAGGGAGTACACTACACATGCACACACACCACCAAACTTGCATGTGTGTGTACACCTCCGCCAACTGTCGCAGTGTTCCGATTGACATCCATGTCACACCTGACAATCATTCCTCCACATCCTGTGCCATGCAAGCCCACACACACAAGCACCATCCATGTGTCACACATGAGAGCCCTCGTATGTGTCACCCTCACGGCCCTGTACACCCCCCCCTACTTGCCCACATAAAAATACATGTTCAACCTGCACACTCCTGGCACACCACACGCACAGCTTACAATCAGTATGCATGTACACTTACCGCTCGACTCCAGACGGTTCTGCCTCTCAAGGACCTGGACGTGGAGCGCTGGGGATATGCGTTCCAGGACCCTCATCTGATCTTCCGACAAGTGGCCCCGGTGCCCCTTAGCATCCTCTGCCTTCAGGAGGCGCCGGGCCTTGTTGAGGGTCCTGGACCTGAAGTCCTCCCAGCGCTTCCTGACACGTTCCTAGTCGCGGACTGCCACCTCCTCCACGTTGATGGCAGTCACGATGTCCATCCAGATCCGAGTCCGTCCTTCCTTGTCGGCGCGCAACCTTCCGAAGAGGGCATCATACTGCCCCAGGACATGCTCCCCAGGACACCAACTTCGGTGGCAGTGAAGCTGGTGCCCCTCTGCCTCCTTGGCCGGGGGTTGCCACTGGTGCCAGATGTTGCAGTGCCCGACATGGCAACCCCAGAGGCAGGAGTGGGTGGGCAACTGGGTCCTGGGGCTGGGCTGTGGGGCGATGGAAAAGCAGTCGGGAGTTTTCGGTTCCAGCAGGGGTGGTCAGAGCAACAGCACCCCTGGCTGATGTGCAGGCAGCAAATGGCAGGGCACGTGGGCAGCAGGCAGTCAGGCAGCAGCAGATGGCAGGTGGGAGCGTGCTCAGGGCTCTGGGGGGCAGTAATTCGGCCTTCTGGGCAGGAGCGTGGTCTTCCGTGTGTGAACGCGTGGCCAGCTTGATACGGAGTGATTTTACACGTGAAAATCCAGCACGTCTGCGTGTAATTCGAGGAAAGGCCCTTAGCGCGTAAGCGTGTCAGCACACGTCTGTACATTCATTGGCCCAAAGGCCACCAGCGTATGCGCGTCTATGAAGTCACGTGCACGTTGAATATGGCACACGTTTGAAATGTTGCGGGTAAAAAAAATGAAAGACACGTCCGAGTGTCAAAGCGTGTAATTGGTGGAAATGGCCTTAGCGCGTACACGCGGAAGTGACAAAGCGTGTAATTGATGGAAATGGCCCTAGCGCGTACACGCGGAAGTGACAAAGCGTGTAATTTGTGGAAATGGCCCTAGCGCGTACACGCGGAAGTGACAAAGCGTGTAATTGGTTGAAATGGCCCTAGCGCGTACACGCGGAAGTGACGCTGGATGTGTGGGCCTGCATAAAAGGTACGTGTAGAACACCAATTCCTTGTACGTGCTTTTCGTGGAGAGCGAGTGGGTGAAATCCGTACTTCTTGTCATTTCACACGCGATTTACTTCACAGCTTTTCAAGTTCGTACTCCCTGTTACCTCTGACAGCTTTTTCTCTTTCTTCTCTTTTTCTGGTTTTCCTGGGCCTGTTCCCTCAAACAGCGTTCCCTTCTACTGTTGTCCTGTCTCCTCAGACAGAGTACAATTCTTCTTTTGGCGGGGGTGTTGCCAACGCGCACACGTGCTTCTTTTTCACGCTCTTTTTCCTGGCAGACTGTGAGTCACGCACGTATCTAACATCTGTGCTTGCCCCGTGTGTAGCCTACCCCTTCAGAGGTCAATCTAGGCTGCGTGTGAAACGCATACGTTCATTCTTGTGTTACTGGGTGCCACAGCGTAGTGCAGGTTTTTTTTCCGCACACGTGGTCTAGGAGGGGGTTCGTGCACGTCATCTCCCTTTTTTGGGCTTCCTGTGCGTTGCGTGACCCGTCATCTTTCCTCAGGGGTCACATTCAGCCTTGCTAGAGCACTAGGGTACAATTACCATCTGGTACCCAACCCCTTTGACCCCCAATTGCCCGGGACAATAGTTTACAGCCACTCCCATACGCACATTAACATCAGTGCCATGGTTGGGAGGCGAGGAATCCGTAAGGGTGGCAAAGGTGGACGAGCCACAAGTGATGGCCGTGGTGGATCCGGTAGGGGACGTGGTCGTTACTTGCAGGGTGACCCTGTCCCCCCATGTGTGGAGGACCAGTCAAGGGCACCCATAATCCCCCCCACCCCCCCTGGTTGAGGCTGATGTGGCTGACACCATCCATGCTCAGCCCTTGTTGGACCAGCTCATTGTGGCACCAGACCTGGCTGACTCCATGGCTGACTTCCAGGTCAGCAGGCCTATGACATGTGCGCTGGTGCACGTTGATGTCATCAGGCCACGTGGATCAGGGGCAGCAAGGTCATCTGCTGCCCCAAGTAGGCAGGGTGGAGAGGCTGCAGGGGCAGCTGCGGCTCCATCCACCCCAACTCTCACACACCCAGCCAGGACAGTGTCGGTCCTAGTCCATCCTGCTGACATTCCCCCTGACACCATTACACTTGAGCCAATGCCTGCACCAACTCCCATGCTGAGTGTGCAATCCCACACTCGTGATACAGAGTCCACCAGGGCTCCTGCCCCTAGTGTCCAGAGCGGCGTAGGACACTCAGGATCACCACCACCTTCCAAGCGGAAGAGGAAGAGTGCTCGTCCGGCACAGGCTGATGCCCCAGACACGGCTACACAGTCCGGCCCGTCGAGGAAGCCCAGCTTCACGGATGCCGAACTGAATGCACTTGTCGAGTATGTGTCCGCACATGATAACGAAATGGTCATTGTTGCAAGATCCAAGACCACACCTGCACAACGCCAGGCACACTGGCAGACCGTTGCGGACATCGTAAGTGCCCTTGGAATTGTGAGGCGCACAGCCAATGATTGCTATAAGCGCTGGAATGACCTAAAGCGCAGGGCAAAGAGTAAGCTGGCCTCAAGTCATGCCGCAACTCTAGTGACTGGAGGTGGGTCTCTAGTAGAAGACATGGAACTCACTCCACATGAGTCAGTCGCTGGGACCTATGTCACAGAGGAACAGATCCAAGGCGTGGGCGATCTGCCTGATTATGAGGCATTGTCCGGTGAGTGCACATGCATGTGTGTGTCATCCATGTGCATGGTGTGTGTGTGAGGGCTTCTGTTTGTGTGCCAGGTGAGGGTGTGTGCGCCTGAGTCGTTTGGGTCACCCATGTGCTTCATGCAATACATTCTGCGCAGCAGCATTTGGCCATAGCAGTATCCCATCTGCCAACAGTAGACATCTAGCCCAACAGCACGCCAGTTGCCCTTGAAGTGTCACCTTGCCACAACATTGTTGCTTATTTTTCTCTGTTCATTCAGGCAGATTGTTTGCATTCCACCACTTTTACTAGGCATTTCTCAGTCCTCTAGTCACATGTCTGACATGGCTATGGTAAAGTGGAGTGACTTTGTTACCTGGATATCATTTGTTTAGACATGTCCCTGTGCAATCGGACCATTTTGGACTGGCAGCTCCAGGTGAAAAATCAGACCTGTTTGAATTAGAAAAGCTATTACATGAGGGAACTGGACTGAATGAATAAGTGCTGCCCTCCTCTCCATCTTCACTCAATAGCAATGGTACATGCCATCTGTGTGATGGCATGTGTATTTCACCTGGCAATCACAGGCCAATGTGTGATGCCACTGCCAGGCAGCATGCAGAAAATGTGTTAATCTTCCATCTTGGTGTCATCAGTGTGTGCCATTTGCCTACCCTTCATATGCAGTGAGGGTGCATGCATGGGAGGGTTTTAGTCATGTGGGACATGTGTCAATCAAGTACTGGTTCTGTTGCTTCTCAGCCCTCATTGTGTGCCATGGTGCTAATGCCTGTTTCCATTTGTTTGCTTTTATGTCTTTGCAGGGGAAGACGCACCTGATACTGCTGGGGTTGTGGAGATGGTGCAGACCCAGGAGGGGTCTGAGGGCCGACCGACCACCAGTGAGGGACGTGGTGTGGTGGTGGGTGAGAACCCACAACTGCTGCAGGTCGTGCTCTCAAGGGGTGTCTCTGGCTGCACCTCCCCCGAGCTGTACTCAGGTGTTGATTCGGATGATGAGACCTACGTGCCGTCGCAGGTGAGTGTTCCTGGGAGGGATTCTGTTCTGTCCCACCCACCTGCACCAGGGTCAGAACCCTCAATGGGAATGTCAGTGTTGGCAGCTATGCCTTTGGTGGTTACGGATGCAGGGTCACACTCCGCGACATCTGATCCTGTTCTTGGGCCAGCAGATCAGAGGGGGAATGCAGTCCTGCAGCCTCAGGCAGTGCCGGCACAGCAAGGCGCAGTTCGCCTTGCCCCAGACAGGTGTGGTGCCCGCCGACGTGGTGGCCGTATGCCACCTGGCAATACCGCATGGGAGCAATCCATTTACGGTATGGCAACCCAACAGGCAGCATCATCAGAGATGATGGCTCAGGCCATGGATAGGGTGGCCACTTCCATTGTCCCCCCCGAAAGGCTGATGGAGCGACTACAGCAGGCAACCGACTCCATCTGCCAGTCACACAGGGAGGACATGTTGGCGTCCAACAGGGACAGGCGGGCGGCACTGGCGACTCTGCAGGAAGCCATCTCCATAGAGTCCCAGGGCCACAGGGAAGCCCTGAGGCTGGAACGCCTTCACCTCAGGACGACTCTTGTTGAGCTTGAGGCTTCAACAAACCGAAGGACAGAACAGCAGCTGGAGCGTCTCACCCGTACGCTCTCAGCTGAGATGCAGGCAACTAGGGCAGAGGTCCGGGCATCCCGTGAGTTGTTGCATGGGGACCTCCACACACTCATCCTCCAGAACGAGACCTACCACACCCGCATGCTTGCAGCCATGGAGGAACAGACTAGGGCCTTGCGTGGGCTGCCTCCCATAGTGCCACCACCTCCGGATGCAGCTGCACAGGGTGATAATAGCGACAGCAGTGATACTCCCACAATAGGGTAGCCGTGTGGGCCATGAGCCCATGGAGGTGTTTTTTTTTCCGCAAGATCCACACAGGTGGGTTTTGGTGTGCACCCTGTCCTCGGACCTCCTGGGTGTCCCCCCCACCCCCCCCCTTTTTTTTTTATTATTTTTTTTTTGGGACAGTGGGCCTCATTACGACCCAGGCGGTAAGTTACCGCCTGGGTCGTACCTTTACCACCATGGCGTAACTATGTTTATGCCATGGTGGTTGGCGGACTTACCGCCCCATTCCGAGGTTGGCGGGGCGGTAAGTCCCCAATCCCCATTTACCCTTCCCCATTCCCATTTTTGCCCCATAGGGCATAATGGGAGTGGGGAAGGCGTTAATTACGCCACCGTAAATTATGGTGGCATAATTAACAACAAGGTCCCTTAGCGCCATGGATTTTAACACCTGCTAAAAGCAGGTGTTAAATCCTCCATGGCGCTAAGGGACCTCGGAATCAGGGGTAAGGGTCGGCGCTGTTTACGCTGCCGTAAACCCCTTACCGCCTGGGTCGTAATGAGGCCCAGTGTGTTACCTTGTGTGGCTCCCGTGGGCATACGCTGCATTGTGGCTGGGCACATGCAGGCTTGTCATGTATTTGGTTCAGATGCTTGGGTTTTTGTCACACACACCCCTCCTGCTTCCCGTTTCCATGGGCTTGCAAAGGGTGTGCCCAAGTGACATTGACGTACATGGTGACATTGGACTCCCACTACATGTGTGGGTAGTCTAGTCAATACTGTGTATACATTCCTAGTGCATATTTCTGTTGTGTTGTACACTGCATGTTGCATTGATGTGTAACTCATCATCCATGTCTACCTCCTAATTTGCAGGTCCTTTCCTCATGTCTACACAAGGCCCTCTACTTTGGAGATGGGGTCCATGTTGGCAGCAGTGCACCGACAACTCTACATGGCGGCAACACTGTACAGTTGGAAGTGGTGGGAGTGCAGGCATTTCCAGGTGGTGAGACTACTGATTCCTTACATTCGTAATGTCATGTTAATGGTAGTTTTGAGGGTCAGTAGCTGATAAGTGTTATTGCTAAATACCTGCTCAAGTGTGTTGTTGGTGCTGCATTACTGTGAGCATTTCAGGTGTAGCGAGTTTCAATTAGGGACACTGCACTTTGTGACACTTGTGTCATGTTGTGGGGATTACTTTGTTTACCTGCACATAGCATGACATGGCACGGTGTGTCGTGTGGCGGTGCTGGGGATGGGTTGGGTGACATGGCACTGTCCTCATGTTGCATTTTGCAAGTGGGTATTCATTTTAGCTGCATGAATGTGTCTTTTCACGAAACTGCATTGGTGGTGTCTGTGTAGGTAGGGATGCACACATTGTAACACTTCCAGGTGAACAATCTCAGGCTGATATGGTTTTGACGGTTGATTCGCCAGACATTCAGGATCAGTGTCAGGTTGAGTCATCATTGATTGTAAGATGGTATGTGCCAGGGCAGTGTGCACTCCACAGGGGTGTGATTTCTATGTGAAGTAATTAGCCACTAGCTGTGTACGGGCTGCCTCCCCCGTGCCCTTTCCCCTCCCATGCGCAGCGGGCGTGCATGTGGTTGGGGATGTGGGGGCACCACCATGTCCACGGCCAGGCCCCGGCGTGTTGCAACGTTGTGCAGGACACATGCTGCCACTATGATCCTGCACACTACTGGGGGAGCGTATAACAGCTGCCCGCCAGAACGGTCAAGGGAGCGAAAGCGTGACTTAAGCACTCCGAATGTGCGCTCCACTATGCCCTGGGTTGTAATGTGGGCTGTGTTATATCTTACCTCGGGTGGCGTGGTGGGGTTCCGAATTGGCGTCATCATGTGGGGGCTGAAAGGGTAGGCACTGTCCCCTGTGGAGGTGTTGATGGGTATCATTGGTGGGGTTGTGACCTTGCTCAGTATCTGACATGCATGCATGTGCAGTGGCATTCATACTCACCAAGCAGCCATGTATCGCCATGCGGCCCAGCTTCTAGGTCCCGGCTTAGGGTGGACATTCGGTAAATGAAGCTGTCGTGGGTGGACCCGGGATAATTGGCATATACTGAGGTGATGATTCCCTTGGCATTACATACTACCTGCACGTTGATGGAATGCCAGTGCTTGCGGTTCCTATAGATGTGCTCAGATGCCCTGGGGGGACGTAGGGCCACATGGGTGCAGTCGATGGCACCTAGCACTTTGGGGAATCGTGCCACACCGTAAAAATCCAGGGCGGCAGCATGCCTTTCTGCAGGTGTTCTGGGCAGGTATATGTGCCTGCGGACTGATGGGCGTGCAGTGATGATGTTCAAGACCTGGCGTAGGCAGCGTGACTGCATGGCCTGTGACACCCCACCCACTATGGCACTTGTCCGCTGAAATGATCCAGTGGCTAAGAAGTGCAGTACATTGAGGACCTTCTCCAGGGGACTGAGTGCTTGGAAGCACAGGGTGGGTGATGTGAGGTCATCCTCTTACTCACTCACCAGGTCCAGTATTATGTGTGGTGGAAACCTGTACCTCCCATACACCTGGTCATCAGGCATCCTGAAAAGGCTGGTTCTGGGTGTGAAAATTCTGGCCCTGACTATCCTCCTCCTCCTCCTTTGGTAGCCCACGGCCACTGCTGCTAGGAACGGTATATTCATCCTGGCGTCTGAGCTTGTTAGTTTTTTGCGCGCAAATTTATGCGTCGCGGGTCGACGTATGCCTGCTTCCTACTGGCGCAAGTGTTTCTTTGCGCGTGTTGTGGGCGAGTGTGTGAAACTTCCCGCGCACCCCTGAAATCCAGTACCCAGGCCAATAGCATGTGGAAATTTCCGCGCACCCCGGAATAAACGTGCGCTGATGTACTCGCGTGTGTAAGTGCCCGCGCACCCGTGAAATACACGTATATAGGCCAATCGCGTGTACGCGCACTTTTGTCCAATTACACACGATGACACTCTGACGTGCAGTCTTTCCACGTGTGCTCCAGTATCACGTGCTATGAGGGAAACACCCGTGCGGGTCACGTCACAGACGCGCTTACGCGCTGAGGGCCTTTGGTCCAATAGAATCGCGTATGCGTGCTGACGCGCTTACGCGCTGAGGGCCTTTGGTCCAATAGAATCGTGTATGCGTGCTGACGCGCTTACGCGCTAAGGGCCTTTCCTTGAATTTCACGCTGACGTGCAGGATTTTCACGTGCCAAATCACTCCGTATCAAGCTGGCCACGCGAAAACACACGGAAGAACACGCTCCTGCCCAGAAGGCTGAATTACTGCCCCCCAGTGCCCCGAGCAGCCTCCCACGTGCCATCTGCTGCTGCCTGCCTGCCTGCCTGCTGCCACTGTGCCCTGCCATTTGGTGCCTGCACATCAGCCATCTGCAGGGGTCCAGTTGCTGTGTCCACCCCTGCTGGAACAGAAGACTCCCGACTGGGATAACATCGCTCCACAGCCCAGCCCCAGGACCCAGTTGCCCAACCACTCCTGCCTCTGGGGTTGCCATGTCGGGCACTTCAACATCTGGCACCAGTGGCAACCCCAGGCCAGAGGGGCAGAGGGGCACCAGCTTCACTGCCACCGAAGTTGGTGTCCTGGTGGAGCATGTCCTGGGGCAGTATGATGCCCTCTTTGGATCGTCCCGCGCCAGCAAGGAAGGATGGGAGAGGATCTGGGCCGACTGTGTGGTTGCCATCAACGCGGAGGGGGTGGCAACCCGCGACGTCCAGAAGATCAAGAAGCGCTGGGAGGACTTGAGGTCCAGGACCCTCGTGAAGGCCCGGCGCCTCATGGAGGGGGGCCGGGGCCACATGAGTTCCATCCAGATGAGGGTCCTGGAACGCGTACGCCCAGCGCTCCACGCCCAGATCCTTGAGAGGGAGACCCGTCTGGAGTTGAGCGGTAAGTGGCCAAGCATTGCTGGGTGAGACAGGGCATGTTGCGGTGTGCTGGTTGTCTGATACTTGCCTGTATGTGTGACATAGGCCATGTATGCATGTATGTGTGCAGGGACATCATGGTAATGCATGTGCGACCAGTGATGTGTGAACCACATGGTTGTTGCATGTGTTTAAATGCGACATGGGGAGCCCTATGCAGATTTTACACATGAGAGCATGCCAGTTTCTGTTCCTGGACATGGGTGGGGGTGAGGGATGGGTGCTGATGCCAGGTACATATATGGTATCCATGTCTGTGTGCCTGACCTGCGTGTCTGTGACTTGTGAATGCCATGGATGCATGACACATGTGTGTGACAATGCACAGATTCACTGATGCAGCCTAGTTATCCTTATATCCGCTGTGTTTGGGGTGTATGAGGCAAGATGGATGTGACTGAGGTGAAGTGTGTGCATGTGATAGGCATGACCCATGATGCATGTGAGTTCCATATCATTGTATGTTTCAAGAGTCCATTGGACATGTATGGAAATGTCCATGGCATGCACCATGCCTGTTACTGTGTGTGTTTTGCCTGGACTGACCCATGTGTTGTGGAGGGACATGATGGAAGTGTACTTTGACAGTGGTACTCATCTGCTATTGCTTCCTGTCTAGGGGACCATTGTACAGTACCCTGATGCTTGTGTTCTATGTCTCCCTCTACGCAGCGGCTAGTGAAGAAGAGGGCGGAGACGGCGCTGTGGAGCAAGGCGGCGGGGATGCCCCCACGGCTGCAGCGGAAGGGGTGGGTGAGCCCCCACAGGGGCCTGCTACGGCGGAAGACGGTGAGGAGCCATCCAGGTTGGTGGTTTCCACAGAGGAGGAGGAGGCCGCCACTGAGGCACACATGTGGCCTGGTGGGGGCATCCCTGCTGGTGCAAGTGGTGCAGTCCAGGGGCAGGGGCAGGAGGCAGCACAGGTCACCGTGGAGGGGCCTGTGCATGTCGCTGTCCCTGACCCTGTGAGTGCACCACCATGCACCAGCAGGGATGCCCCATCCCAGGCCCGTCCGCAGGTAGAGGGGATGTCCATGTCACCTGACTCCCCTCCACCTGTGGACGAGGGGACCCGTGGCCGTATGGAGAAGGTCCTGATTGGGGTCGCGATGCGAGCGGGTGCAATTCGTGATGACGTGCGTGCTTCCCGGGAGGAGCACGCACGTCATCACGAAGAGCACCGTGCCGACGTGGCCCAATTGGGATCTTACATGTTCGGGGGTTTCCTGCATGTGTCGGCCAATCTGGCGGCCCTCTCCTCCTCTGTGGAGGCTATAAGCCGGTCGTTCTCCTTGCCGTCTTCCGGCCCAGATGCCACCAGGGCCCCCTGTGGACCTGCCCTGACCAATGCACCCAACTTGGTGGGGATCCCATCCCTGCCACCGTTGGGAGTCGGAGGTCCAGCAGGGGTGGACACCACAGCAACTGTACCCCAGCAGATGGAGGATGTGCCGGCATCATCAGGCAGGGCACGTGCACGACGGCGTCGGTGGATTCCATCAGCCTGGATGCCGTCGTGCTGGCAGAGGCAGTTGCGTCGGAGGCAGCAGCAGGGTCAACGTGGGAGGCATCATGGCTCGGGGCCATCAACATCGGAGGGGCAGGCATCGGCCGGAGGGCAGGAGGACCCAGGACAGGAAGTGTCTTCCGTGTGGCTGCGGTTGGGCCAGCAGATAGGTGCGGAGCGGCGGCGGGCGGAAGAGGCGCGGCTCACGATGGTCAGGGCGGAGGCGGGCCGAGTGCCTCGAGGCAATCCGGAGGGGGTTGGAGGAGCAGATGGCGTTGTCCCTGCGGACCCTCGGGGCCATGGAACAGGACCGCCTCCGGGACATAGACGAGGAGTTTGATGATGCCCTGGCCCGGAACACCACGGAGTGAGCTGCTGGACTTGCCCGCCGCCTTTGTATATAGTTCTTTAGTTTTAGGTTTCCTTTGTTTCTTCTTATGATTTGGAGTCGACGGACACTGCTCCACTTTTTGTATATACTTGCATTTTAGTTAGGGTTTTTTGTAGGTTTCCTTTGTTCAGTTGGGCTCATGGACCCTTGGATGTTTTGTACATAGTTCTTCATTGGATTGTTTTTTTTTTTTTAATTTTTATTTATTCACCATGGAGCAATGGTCTTTGCATTTATTTTTCTCTCTCGGATTGATTTTATTTTTAATGTGACTTTGGACAGCATTTTTTTGGATTTGGATTTGTAGTTTTGATTTTTTTGGACGGACATGCAGCTTATCTTTTTTTCATTGCCATTGTAGTTTGTTTCATTTCATTTGCATTCAATTTTTTTTAATACAATTTTGTTTTCATACTTCACTGTGTGGTATCATCTCATTGGTTTCATGCATGTCATGTTGGGTGTTTTCCCATTCAATTGCAACCATTGTGTGTGACGGACATGGGTTCATTTGCTTTATGAACATTGGGGGTGTAACATGTAATTTCCATTTCCATGTGGGTGAATGGGTTACTTGGTAGGGCCTTCTGGCTGTGGAGGCTGACCATAACGCACATGATTGGGGATTGTGAGGACCTGGTGCAGGGGGACATGAGTGGGGGCCTGGTGGAGGGTGCCCTGCACTGCTGGGGGGTGGGGGTGGTGGGAGACATGAGTGGGGGCCTGGTGGAGGCTGCCCCACACTGCTGGGGGGGTGGGGGGGTGGGAGACATGAGTGGGGGCCTGGTGGAGGCTGCCCATGGTGGCTGGGGGGTGGGGGTGCAGGGGGACATGAGTGTGGGCCTGGTGGAGGCTGCCCATGGTGGCTGGGGGTGGGGGTGATAGGGGACATGAGTGGGGGCCTGGTGGGGGCTACCCATGGTGGCTGGGGGGTGGTGGGAGACATGAGTGGGGGCCTGGTGGAGGGTGCCCCTGCACTGCTGAGGGGTGGGGGTGGTGGGAGACATGAGTGGGGGCCTGGTGGAGGGTGCCCCACACTGCTGGGGGGGTGGGGGTGGTGGGAGACATGAGTGGGGGCCTGGTGGAGGCTGCCCATGGTGGCTGGGGGGTGGGGGTGGTGGGAGACATGAGTGGGGGCCTGGTGGAGGCTGCCCCTGCACTGCTGGGGGGTGAGGGTGGTGGGAAACATGAGTGGGGGCCTGGTGAAGGGTGCCCCTGCACTGCTGAGGGGTGGGGGTGGTGGGAGACATGAGTTGGACATGAGTGTGGGCCTGGTGGAGGGTGCCCTGCACTGCTGGGGGGTGGGGGTGGTGGGAGACATGAGTGGGGGCCTGGTGGAGGGTGCCCCTGCACTGCTGAGGGGTGGGGGTGGTGGGAGACATGAGTTGGACATGAGTGGGGGTCTGGTGGAGGGTGCCCTGCGCTGCTGGGGGGTGGGGGTGAAGGGAGACATGAGTGGGGGCCTGGTGGAGGGTGCCCCTGGATGCTGGGGGGTGGGGGTGGTGGGAGACATGAGTTGGACATGAGTGTGGGCCTGGTGGAGGGTGCCCTGCACTGCTGGGGGGTGGGGGTGGTGGGAGACATGAGTGGGGGCCTGGTGGAGGCTGCCCATGGTGGCTGGAGGGTGGGGGTGGGTGGGAGACATGAGTGGGGGCCTGGTGGGGGCTGCCCATGGTGGCTAGGGGGTGGGGGTGATAGGGGACATGAGTGGGGGCCTGGTGGGGGCTGCCCATGGTGGCTGGGGGGTGGGGGTGGTGGGAGACATGAGTGGGGGCCTGGTGGAGGGTGCCCCTGCACTGCTGAGGGGTGGGGGTGGAGGGAGACATGAGTGGGGGCCTGGTGGAGGGTGCTCCACACTGCTGGGGGGTGGGGGTGGTGGGAGACATGAGTGGGGGCCTGGTGGGGGCTGCCTATGGTGGCTGGGGGGTGGGGGTGAAAGGGGACATGAGTGGGGGCCTGGTGGAGGCTGCCCATGGTGGCTGGGGGTGGGGGTGATAGGGGACATGAGTGGGGGCCTGGTGGGGGCTGCCCATGGTGGCTGGGGGGTGGGGGTGGTGGGAGACATGAGTGGGGGTCTGGTGGAGGGTGCCCTACACTGCTGGGGGGGTGGGGTGGTGGGAGACATGAGTGGGGGCCTGGTGGAGGCTGCCCATGGTGGCTGGGGGGTGGGGGTGGTGGGAGACATGAGTGGGGGCCTGGTGGAGGCTGCCCCTGCACTGCCGGGGGGTGGGGGTGGTGGGGGACATGAGTGGGGGGCTGGTGGAGGGTGCCCCTGCACTGCTGAGGGGTGGGGGTGGTGGGAGACATGAGTTGGACATGAGTGGGGGCCTGGTGGAGGGTGCCCTGCACTGCTGCGGGGTGGGGGTGGTGGGAGACATGAGTGGGGGCCTGGTGGAGGGTGCCCCTGCACTGCTGAGGGGTGGGGGTGGTGGGAGACATGAGTGGGGGCCTGGTGGAGGGTGCTCCACCCTGCTGGGGGGTGGGGGGGTGGGAGACATGAGTGGGGGCCTGGTGGAGGCTGCCCATGGTGGCTGGGGGGTAGGGGTGCAGGGGGACATGAGTGGGGGCCTGGTGGAGGCTGCCCATGGTGGCTGGGGGGTGGGGGTGATAGGGGACATGAGTGGCGGCCTGGTGGGGGCTGCCCATGGTGGCTGGGGGGGGTGGGTGGGAGACATGAGTGGGGGCCTGCCCCTGGTGGCTGGTGGGTGGGGGTGGTGGGAGACATGAGTGGGGGCCTGGTGGAGGGTGCCCCTGCACTGCTGAGGGGTGGGGGTGGTGGGAGACATGAGTGGGGGCCTGGTGGAGGGTGCCCTGCACTGCTGGGGGGTGGGGGTGGTGGGAGACATGAGTGGGGGCCTGGTGGAGGGTGCCCCTGGATGCTGGGCGGTGGGGGTGCAGGGGGACATGAGTGGGGGCCTGGTGGAGGGTGCCCCTGCACTGCTGAGGGGTGGGGGTGGTGGGAGACATGAGTTGGACATGAGTGGGGGCCTGGTGGAGGGTGCCCCGCACTGCTGGGGGGTGGGGGTGATAGGGGACATGAGTGGGGGCCTGGTGGGGGATGCCCATGGTGGCTGGGGGGTGGGGGTGCAGGGGGACATGAGTGGGGGCCTGGTGGAGGGTGCCCCTGCACTGCTGGGGGGGTGGGGGGGTGGGAGACATGAGTGGGGGCCTGGTGGAGGCTGCCCATGGTGGCTGGGGGGTGGGGGTGATAGGGGACATGAGTGGGGGCCTGGTGGGGGCTGCCCATGGTAGCTGGGGGGGTGGGTGGGAGACATGAGTGGGGGCCTGCCCATGGTGGCTGGTGGGTGGGGGTGGTGGGAGACATGAGTGGGGGCCTGGTAGGGGCTGCCCATGGTGGCTGGGGGTTGGGGGTGATAGGGGACATGAGTGGGGGCCTGGTGGGGGCTGCCCATGGTGGCTGGGGGCTGGGGGTGGTGGGAGACATGAGTGGGGGCCTGGTGGAGACTGCCCCTGCACTGCTTGGGGGTGGGGGTGATAGGGGACATGGGTGGGGGCCTGGTGGGGGCTGCCCATGGTGGCTGGGGGGTGGGGGTGATGGGAGACATGAGTGGGGGCCTGGTGGAGGGTGCCCCTGGATGCTGGGGGGTGGGGGTGCAGGAGGACATGAGTTGGACATGAGTGGGGACCTGGTGGAGGGTGCCCTGGATGCTGGGGGGTGGGGGTGCAGGGGGACATGAGTTGGACATGAGTGGGGGCCTGGTGGAGGGTGCCCTGCACTGCTGTGGGGTGGGGGTGCAGGGGGCCATGAGTGGGGGCCTGGTGGAGGGTGCCCCTGGATGCTGGGGGGTGGGGGTGATAGGGGACATGAGTGGGGGCCTGGTGGAGGGTGCCCCACACTGCTGGGGGGTGGGGGTGCTGGGTGACACGAGCAGGTGTGCAGGGTAGTCCCCTGTGGTATCGGCTGCCTGCAGGTGCCGTGGAGGGTGTACAGGGAATACCTGGGAGCACACAGCCAAATCGCTTGTAGAATTTCCCGCGTACCCCTGAAATACACGTACCCAGCCAAATCGCGTGTGGAAATTCCCGCGCACGTACCCGGCCAAATCGCGTGTGGGACTTCCCGCGCACCCCTGAGATCCACGTACCCAGCCAAGTCGCGTGTGGAAATTCCCGCTCACGTTCCCGGCCAAATCGCGTGTGGAACTTCCCGCGCACCCCTGAAATCCACGTACCCTTCCGAATCGCATGTGAGACTTCCCACGCACCCCTGAGATCCACCTACCCAGCCAAATCGCGTGTGGAAATTCCCGCGCACGTACCTGGCCAAATCGCGTTTGCAACTTCCCGCGCACCCCTGAAATCCACGTACCCTGCCAAATCGCGTGTGGGACTTCCCACGCACCCCTGAGATCCACGTACCCAGCCAAATCACGTGTGGAAATTCCCACGCACGTACCCGGCCAAATCGCGTGTGCAACTTCCCGCGCACCCCTGAAATCCACGTACCCTGCCAAATCGCGTGTGGGACTTCCCGCGCACCCCTGAGATCCACGTACCCAGCCAAATCGCGTGTGGAAATTCCCACGCACGTACCCGGCCAAATCGCGTGTGCAACTTCCCGCGCACCCCTGAAATCCACGTACCCTGCCAAATCGCCTGTGGGACTTCCAGCGCACCCCTGAGATCCACGTACCCAGCCAAATCGCGTGTGGAAATTCCTGCGCACGTACCCGGCCAAATCGCGTGTGGAACTTCCCGCGCACCCCTGAAATCCACGTACCATGCCAAATCGCGTGTGAGACTTCCCGCGCACCCCTGAGATCCACGTACCCAGCCAAGTCGCGTGTGGAAATTCCCACGCACGTACACGGCCAAATCGCGTGTGGAACTTCCCGCGCACCCCTGAAATCCAGGTACCCTGCCAAATCGCGTGTGAGACTTCCCGTGCACCCCTGAGATCCACTTACCCAGCCAAGTCGCGTGTGGAAATTCCCGCGCACGTACCCGGCCAAATCGCGTGTGGAACTTCCCGCGCACCCCTGAAATCCACGTACCCTGCCAAATCGCGTGTGAAAGTTTCCGCGCACCCCGCAATACACGCACACGTTATTTTTCAGTCAGCGGGTGTCCGTGTTTGTGGGTACCCCTTTGCACGTCATTTGTCCTGGAGGGCCACAGTATAGGACATTCATCATAGCTGTATATAGGTGCTATTTGTTGGCGCACCTTTTGGCACACATTTATTACAGGCGCAGAGACGCTACCGCCTGCTTTCTTGTGGCGGTCGTGTTTGTGCCTGTGCGCTGGTTTGACCGTGCGCTTTTTTGCCGTATTCGATTCCATGAATACGTGTTGTAGGCGAGCGTGTGGGCGTTCCGCGCACTTGCACCCTGTACTTCCCCCGTGACGCCCACATTTTGGCAAGTTGTTCCCCATTCCGAGTGTTACGCCCCGTGTTCCGCCTACTTTTGTTGTGTGCGCCGCGCTATGTGCGATTTTCGCTGTGGCCTGTGCGATTTTCGCTGTGACCTGGCGCACGCCGTTAGATGGCCTGTGCGCCAACGTGCGCTGCGCACTTTTTTAGCGCACATCCGATGGTTTTCTCGCGCACGCCCTTCCATGAATCGATGTGCGCTGCTTTTCGTGCGATTTTCGCACTTGCACTGCGATTTTCGCTATTCCACTGCGAATCGCACGTTTTTGGCCACTTGCACCGCGCTAATTATTCCATGAATCGGCCTGTTAATTTAGTGGTTGTAATTGTTTGTGTCATATTTTTGTTTTGGACAGGAAAAAATACCACATGTGAAGATTTATGATGAACCAAAGTACTGGTTACAAAGACAAACTGTGAGCGACTCCTTTTGATGGACAAGATGCAATCCTGGCATGAATTTTAGAGTCGTTTGGTGGTCGGTGAGTACATTCAGTGGATGTAACGTGTGTGGCACACAGTTGCAACCTGTTAATATGGAAGAGAGAATCCCATTGTCTATTGTTTTGTGAAATACACATGTGACATTTCTTGTCAGTGGGAGGAAAAATAACAGTCTTGAGTTCCAACATGTCTGAAGCATTTAAAACTGCCAGGTAAATAGAGAACCATTGGCTAGAGAGCAGTTTACTCATTCACAAGATGGGTAACCCCTACGGCATTGATGGGGGGGGGGATTATATAACATCTGAAGAACAGTGGTCCTGTCAGGCGAAATAAGCCCAAAATCAACACATTAGTACTTGACTTCCCCCCAAGCTTTGCAGGGGGGAAAGAGCTCAATCAGACCCAATTCAAAAGAAGCATTAAGAAAAATACATAATTTTATTTAATCTTTTATTTCATCAATAAATTGATAAGAAGCACAATAAATTTGTTGCCCACAACACGTAATGGGTCTTGCTCAATAAAATACTGTACATACACAGTAAGATACTACCTTTGTGAAAGCTCATAATACACCCTCAAACTGTCCAAAATACTTGCAGATTTTTTCAATACACAGTGAGCCTACATTAGTAATGGCCCGGAGCCACATACCGCAAAGATGATTGTGAATCCAGAGTACCGGGCTCAAGTGAAGGGGATCACGTGAGTCAGGAGGACTGATATTCACAAGGATATTCGTGGAAAACCTTTATTCAAGCTCTGTATAAATGCACAGCTTGCAATTATAGAAATATCCAGTAGTAAATAATTTCAAACTATAAGAAATAAAACATTCAAACAGTTCTGATGTTGATGAGATTTGGACAGGAAGACAGAATACAATGATGAGGGAGAGCTGTATGTCGATTGCGTTAGCCTAGGGACCATTTACTTTACTATAATGATAAGGTCAACCTAGCAATGTATATTACTTAACAACTGTAGTTTTGACAGTGACATTCTTCTAACTGACTCCAGTTGAAATCCGTCTTCACCAGGACAGTACTATCCCTTGTGTGTTAGACATATCATGTAAATGGGTTAAAATTGAACCATTTAAGATAAATCCAAGGCAGACCAGAGTTATCAGCCTTGGGAAAAAAAAGAAGAAAGAAAGGACAAGGAAATAAAAAACACAAGACATAGCATTGTTAGAATTGGGTCAGAAAGAGAAAAAGACATACACAGTCAAGTATGCTGCAGTCACAATAGTGTACTTGAGCATATGTGTGGCACGGGAGAATAATCAAAATAAATTATCATATTCTCAACCAGGAGTGGCTTCAGTTGCTGTTATTCAATTGCTGCCAGTAACATATCAACCAACCACTGTGCAGACCCCAGCGTAGTAGGTCTGTGGAGACATCAGGAACATCTATTTTAGTTGGGAAACAATTACCTAACTGTCATTTGTGAAGTAACTTAACCATTTGCATCCCATTTGCCCAACCGCCTAGGCGGAAAACTAGCCATAGGTTTGAAATTGTCTCAAAACTCACCTAATGTGAATGCTCAAAGAGCCTTCGCCCCAATGCTGGCTCTCAGGGTGTTGTCTTAGATGAATGTGTCCTTTAGAGAAAAAATGGAATCCTCCAAAGTTGTACCGCATGCCGTATGGTTATGTTACGTTATGTTTGGCAGATTCTGTGTGCCAAGAAAAGAAAAGAAACTGGAACAAACCCAGTGACGTTTTCTGATTTCTGCTTCTGTCGGAGAGGAAGGCCTATTTGGAGAGCAAAACCTTGGTCAATGTAGTAACCCACAGCTCCACAATCAATATATGCCTCCAACGCAAGTATTTTTGATGGTTGCTTGTGATTCACCAAAAGCACTGGAAGGACTAGATGTGAGATCTGTACAGATTCCTTTTTCATGCTCGACAAGCGGACCCCTACACTTGCCGGGCATTGGCGTTTCCCAAGTTCTGTTCTTCTTCTTCATCAGTTTTGTCTGTTGCCCCAACCGTTTTATTGGGTGGTTTTGCCAGGCAGTCACGGAGGAAATGGCCTGCTTGTCCACAATATAAGCAAAGCTGTTGTTTTTCCTTTTTTCCCTTTCTGCTTAGGTAAGGGGATTTCGTAATCCACCAATTTTCATTGGCTCAGACTGTTCATGTGGATTAGTCTGATTCTCATGAGGTTGTACGTAAACTGACCGTCCCTCGGATCTAGCTCGATCCATTTTCCGATTCTGCCACCTATGATCGAGTTGCACCGTCAGGTCTATGTAGTCCACACAGCTCTCAGGGGGATTCACCACTTGCACCAACACATCCTTAAGTTCTCCACGTAACCCTCAGTAAAAAGGTGTAGTCCTCTTCTCTTCTGGCCAGTTGGTCTGGGCTATGAGATGATTGAAGGTTGCAATATACGCCAATATATCTTGACTCCCTTGTCTGAGTGACAACAACTCGTTGACCAGAGCTTGTCCATGAGCATGACGGGCAAACAATTTCTCCATCTCATGTTGGAAATTCACAAAGGTTCAGGAGTAAAGGGTAATCTTGATTTACCAAAGGTATAGACCAGTCCGCCGCACTACCTCCTAAATACAAGAGTACAAACACCACTTTGGCTTGGTCATTAGGAAAGGCTCTTAGCTGCACAAGAAATGAAGGTGACATTGGTTCATAAATACAGTGAATTTGTTTGGGTCACTGATGAAGCTTTCAGGAGGGGATAGAGGCACTGCTCCTGGAAGAACCACCTGAACCGGTGTTGATTGTTGTGGTGTGGAAGATTGAGAAGAATGGGTCACTCCAGGCAGTGGAACCTATACATCCATAATGCACTGGTTTCCTGTCTTGAAGCATGTGCTTCAGCCCGTAATTCCCCTAGTAAGAGGGCTAACTGATCTGTTTCTGAAGTTTTCATAATTCCCAGACAATGAGTATTAGAGGCTTTACGTTCTGTTATGCTCACCTGGTCTCTGCGGAGGCGTTGGGGCACGGTTGCAGTCCTCCCTAAACTTGGATCACCCCCTTCAGGCCTCTCAGTAGAAAAGCTGTGAGCGATGGTACGTGGTGATACTGCTCCTGCGTGGAGATAAGAGTATGTGAGTGCGCCAATCTGTGATTGTTATACCTCTCAAACCCTTCACCCCAAAGTATGGTTTCTGTGAGCATACGCCGACCCATATAGCTCACCTGTGAATTATGGAACATAAGCTCTCTGTCCTGCTACTTCTGGCAGGGGCGCGTCAAATGAGTTCTAGTTCCTTCACTGATCCCTGATAAGGATTAGTCCGGTCCAGATGTGACTATGCTTCTCCTTATGATTGGTAAGCCTTTCTTGAGCTCATGTGATGCTGTTCGTTCTCTTTAATGTCTGTATATGTTGCTCCTATTTATGCCCACAATAATGTCTCTCTTCTGTTTCCTTCCCTTAGATGGAAATGCGGCCTCAATGCAGCTGTGAGATGTAAGACGCGGCTGGATGAAGATGCATGCAACTGCAATGTTCGACAGCAGGTAATTGATGGTTTAAGGGAAAGCGCGAAATATGGTGAAGAGCAACCTTAAACTGACCGTTTTTTCGATGTCTAACCTTGTCTTAAGTTTTTCCTTGCTGGCGCTGCTGTCGACGATGGAGCGTGTCGTGCTGTGGTGGCAAGATGAAGATTTCGGCATTCCGGAAAGTGTAAAGATGAATACTTGGTTCGCCGAAGAGATATACAGGTAAGAACAGCTTCCACCAGTTGGTAAGTATGCTGGCAGGGAGAAGGATGTCCAGGAAACAGGATCCTCAAAGGAAAGTCGACCTCAGGCGACGGTGAGCGTTACGCTGCTTGCAAATGTAGAATAACGCGAAGCGTCTGTCTTGAGGATCGGGGCAGCTTATATACCTGAGATCGTGGGCACGCCCATTAGGCTGGTTTACCAGCCACACCCTGCACTCCTAGAGAGTGAGCACGTGCGAATGCAATCCATTAGCAGCCACACTCAAGAATACACTTGGGGCTGCTTAATGGATGGAATGTTCAAGGTTCATGCATCCCGCTTAATGGATGGAATGTTCAAGGTTAATGCATCTGAAGTGCTATGTCCATAATCAAAGTCTTTTGGTGTTAAATGGATGTTCTTGTTTGCTTTTGTTCATGAGCCTGGTGCCAAAGGCACCAGGACAGTGTCCACCCAGGTCTCCTGTGAATGTGACCCCTAAATGCCTGTGCCCCTGACTTCATGACCATGACACAAGGTTGCTGATCCCCATGCGCTGATGTAGGGTGTCCATAGGCACGTGGTGATCTACTGTGTCGAAAACAGCTAGAGGTCAAGTAAAACCAGGAGGCAGGGGTGGCTGTCATCAAGGATGTCGAGAGCCTTGTCGACTACCTGTATGGTGGCTGTCTCTGTGCTGCATCTGGGTCTGAACCCAGATTGGTAGGTTTGTAGAAGATTGTTGGTGTCAATGTGTTGCTTCAGTTGCATGGCTACCGCTTTCTCAATGATCTTACCTAGAAAGGGAAGATGGGTGATGGGGCAATAGTTCCCTTGGTTGTCGGGATCCAGACTGGGTTTCTTTAGTTCTTTAGTAAAGGGAGGATTTATCCTGTTTTTAGGGATGATGAGAAGGCACCTTGAGTTAGCAAGCTATAGATGAGCTGGTGTCTATGTGCTGATGATTCTGGCTGATTTTGTTGATAAAGAAGGTGTTGATGGCGTTGGAATTTTTGATGGAGTGTTATATGGAAGGGTCGGGTAGCGGGTTCACACAGTGGTTGACTGCTTTGTAGAGGTCTCTGGTTTTGTTGTTGGCTTCTGTTATGAGTTTTGCCAGGAGCGACAGGCCATATGTGGTGACAGGTTTTCTGTTGTTTCCTGATGGCTCATTTGCTGAGCTTCAGTTCTTGTGTGTAACAGGGTGCTGCCAGTTTCGGTTTGCAGGTGCATTGTTTCAGCTGCATGTGTCAGTCGATGGAGGCTAAGAGGGTGCTGAAAACCACTGCAGGCACAAATCTTTTGCTGTGCATCCACAATCCACAGCTAATCCTGTTCCTGCTTATGTAGCACTTCAATAGTGTTGGTGATAGCCTCAATAAAGTGGTCAGAGTGCAGAATGTTTCAGGTTCTCCTTGCAACACAAGAGCTACTGACATACAAATTGTTCATGTTCTCCCTGATACATGAGGGTTGCAAACTTGAGATTTCTTCAGGTTCTCCTAGATACATAAGAGCTGCCTTTATGAAGATTATTCTTCCTCTACCGGAGAGCATCCAATATGAGTTATTTTGGGTGTCCCAGGTACATGAGGGAGATGCACACATAACATTTGTCTCAGACATTTAGGCTATGAAATAGCTGCAGGTACAAGGAATTCACACGTATACCCATGATGATTTCCGGGATCTCCTAAACACCCATTCCCAGAGTATCCATGCTGTTATTTCCTAGGGTCTCACTGATAGTTCTTTCAGCATATAACTTCTACTATTCCTTATGATCTCCATGCTATGTAGATACTTCATCCACAAATGTTTTCCCGGTGCTCCTCAAAAATATATCTCAAAGTCTCTCTGAAACTATTTACAAATGTCTTTCTGCTACCATTTGCCAGCGCATTTATTTTATTAAGTATCAGGTCTCTCTGCTACTCTTGCATATAGTCTATGTGCTATGAAAGTATGCATGGTCTTCCAAATAAATAACTCCTGCTTCATGCCATTTCCCCATAAACCCGTTGGCATTTCTTCAAACCTTGTTCTATTTAATTTGGGATGCACTGTTCTCCAGATCATCTGGGTAATGACTGCCCCACAATGAAAGCAATGTATGACAACCTGCACAACCAATCTTTCCACCACAGCACGTAGAAAGGCCACAGAGGCCTAATAGGTGTGGCTGGTATAACTGGCTTTGGTTTGGATGCTTTCTCATCCTAATGTGCTCAACATTATTGTGGGGAGTGACAGGCATAACCTGATATGCTTGCATATGCCTCCCTTGTAGAACTTGATTAAGGTACAGTAGCAGTGGGGGCAGTCAATACCACAAGGATACACATTGCATCCATGCCCACATGCATGCTCACTGTTCTTATACCTCTTCATCCACTTCTTGACGATCTTGCACACATCTGTACGCTCCTAAGCCTTTGTCTTGCCCTCACACTCTGTCTTATCAGGAATGACCTTCTTATAAAACGTTTTGGGATAAAACCCTGCTTTTTATCACATCCTATTGTCTGTTTTGCCCCTACACAGTACAAAAGCCAGCAGCATGCACACATTCAGCCACCTCCTCTTCATCATTCTGCCCCCTTCCTCCTGACCCACGTCAACATGTTTGCTATCCGGCTCCTGCAACTGCTTTGCGTTCCACTTTTTGGTGAAACTCCCCCTTCTGACACTCATTTGCCTGCTGTGTTTCTGCTCAAACCTTGCCTGTGAGTACTCATGCTCCAGAAACTCCTCACATTTCATCTATCGCTCCACATCCACCTTCTGCGTTCCAACAACTTACTATCCCTCCAGACCACATACACCTCCTTGTGTTCTACATCTGCCGCTGTTTCTGTTTCTCTTCCTCCTGCCATGCATCCATCTCTTTATGTTGTCCTTCCTGGTGGCCCTAGATCTTTGCCTTCTTGTGCTCTACCTCATGTCGCTCTGTCGCCTTAATTTCTTAATTTCTTGTCCAGCACAAGCTTCATCACCTTGCTGCCTCACCCCATAAACCTCCCACTTGAAAATCTGGTCTATTGCTTGTTCCACCGCCTCCTGATATGCATCCATCATTTGCTCACCACCCCCTGTCATATCACTTGAGGGACCCCCCCACAATGACTTCATGCTACTTTTCAAATTTGCCTCTACTCTTTCCTCCTCTCGCTTTAGCTGCCTATCACTTGTCAGCGCTCAACCTTTATCATCCCCAAAACTTTAACTTCTAAATGTTAGGATGAGCCGTCAGCTTCAATAGCAATAGGCTTTGCATCTATGACCACATGTACCCCAATATTTAACTCTTCTTCCTTATCCAAAGATGATATGCTCCCAAAGAGTATTTCCTTTTCATTATTCATTTGAACAGTTGTAGAGGGCACTAAGTGAAAGGTTTTTACACTTTACAATGGTTTTATTTCTTCTTTTTTTCAGTTGAAGCAGACATTTTGAACAGAAATGTTTAAATCAATCACAAAATGGGAGTCACACGAAAGGCATGATTCATGTTTCATTTTGCAGGGAAAATCAGGACTTTGTGGCCCATTCTACGAGCAAAACCCTGTTAGTCGATTCATGGAATCGACTGTGCTGGACTTTTCCGAGACTTGCATGCACTACGTGCAGGTCTGGCACGTCTCTGCAAGCAGTCCAGTGCCTTGCATGAGACTCGTTGCATAGTGTGGGTTAGGCCTACTCATACTCTGAAATAGGGGGTGGAACATGCAAAATGAGGAAGAACAAGGGAACATTTGGGTGTACGACGGACGACCTACCGCAAGGAGATTGCACGCCCCAAACTGTACACAGCCAACTGTATTTATGATACTGACCGTAAAACATCACATCGAGGGATTCAGGAAGCAAAGCGCTCGACCTATCCACCATGTGAAAGCAGGCATAAGGCCCGAATCGCACTGCGCAAACATAAGGACCAATCAGAATATAGGGGTGTGTACATGCAGTGGGTGTGCCGATCACAGGTAAGTGCGAGTATGCAGAATTGTGGGGTGCATGTGCTGTTTATGGGGGTTTGCATGCAGATTGACCGTGAAATTATTGGAGTTACGAAAAATGGTACACATGTTGTTGTGGTGCTGTGAACAGTAACGGCGCACCCTGCGCCGTGTTGTGGGCTGATGGCTTGGTTGCATGAGACCCCATGCAGGATTGCTGGGGTGCATGGTTTGCGCCCGAGCATGGCACATAGGTAGGTTTTACTGGCTACTTTTGCTTTGTGTGGGGCGTGTCAGGGGCGTTCTGTCCACGACTTGCGCACAGGGTTACTTTGCGGGTCAGATTCCATAATGCACGCATCGCACAAAGGTGCCTCATGCCGGAGGGGGCACGCAAAGTCCTTATCAACATGCAAACTTTGCAGGGTCTATGCACACTGTTCTATGAATCGTGCCCAAAGGGTTTCTAACACAGGGCTTCAAAAAGGCTTCTTCGTTTCTTTTTAAGTTGAAGGCAGAAGGGTGTGGCAAACTAATTTTAAAAAACAAGCATGATTCCTGGTATTTGTTGCATGGTGCAAAGTGATTTTACACTGGTGCAAAGTGATTTTGCACTGCCAACAAACACACTGATTCATGGAACAGTGCAAAGCATATTTTTGCCATGCAAACTCACTTTGCACTTTACACTTTGTACTCTTATATAGAAAAACTCATCATACGTGACGTCATACTACGTGGCAAACAAGAAAAGCCTACATGGGCTTGTGGTTGGATCAAGGGGAACATCTAACTATACTTTCTATATAAGGATGGGTTGTGATTGGGCTTCTACAGTCAGGTGGACAACTTATGCCCACCCCAGTGCAAGTCATTTTTGACAGTTATTAGATACACAGCACATCATTGGCTCTCAAACTATAAGGCCCTTCGTTATATGGCCTTCTACAATTGGTTGGCATGCCTGCACCCTTCTGGAACATTTGATTCATTAGCAGCACATAGGCTGGTACCTCAGTAGCTAGTGGGTGGACTTGACTGTGTCTCCCACCCAATTAGCTGATTATCTTTCAACACCTGTGCCTTCTGCCATGCAATTTGCCTTTGAAATCGGCCTTGTAGTTGGTTCTTGCTCCTTTGAATATAAGGGAGTATAGGCACTTCCTTATCGTAGCTCAGGTCTGCACATCCACTCCTATTTTCATCCTCAGCTCACTTGACAGGTGACCATGAATTGGCCCTGTTATAGCATTTAATTGTCTTGAATAAAGAAACTCGGCACTCATGGTGTTCCCTCTTTGCAACTTAACAAGGGATGCCTCGGCATCTCACATTCACTGTTCTTCAAGTACTGATAACCAATTTTGGGTGCTTCAGCCTTTCACATCAGTCCAAACAGTCTTTCTTGGTCTATATTGCAGCTCCAGCTAATTCTTTGCTGCGACAAATGCATAGCTATCAATCCTTCTTTCTCCATGGGTTTGAGATTACTAAAATTGTGATATTGAATATCAATATTCTATATAATGGCGGCCCCGCCTGCAGTCTATTCACTACATATAGCCAGCCTTAGGATTACTTAGTATACTTGCGTTTCTGCATCTGTACAGTTACAAAACAGGTTTCATATTCTTCAGTGCTTATTCACACATGAAATCATCAATCCGCATATGAAAGTCTTCTCTATTGTTTACTTCGTCCTCAGATTCTATAAGGTCTATGCATTCTCTTCTTCAGCCACTCTCCTCAATGCGTCATGCTCATTTCTTGTGACGTCACCAGCTTCTCTTTCTCTCATTTTCATATTCCTTCTCCGAGGATACATTAGATAGGGATTTCTTATTGGATATCTTGTCTCAAAGACTCTTCTCGGAATAGTCACAGTCACTGGTGTTGCACATTTCGCAACTTCTGGTTTCCCGCATACAGGCATCATGGGGGCGGGACTTCCTGTAGAGGCATTTGGCTGCTCCTCTGCACTACGCATATAATCAACTACATGAGTGGGACAGGGTACCCCTGAAGTCATTATCCCTTCTGCTTTGACAAACGTAGCCATTTTTATGTGTGCCATGTTTCAAAATCAATATGTGGCAAATACATATTGAACGTGCTGGTAAATTGCCTTCTGTTTTCAAACATTTGCTTTTGAGCACTGGAAATACTACAATAACTGGCCTTTAATGGATCTGCCCCAATGCCGCTAATTGTAGAACATGGACTGTGTTGAAATAATTGACAGTCTCGTAAAATATTGAATGTTTCATTTCAGTACAATGGGAATTGCTAAAAGTAAATAGCACATTCAAAAATGTTTTCATCATCAATAAACAATGTTGTTTGCATGTCCAGGCCAAAGTTGACAGTAGAGACTATTATTTCCAGTACTCCATTTTAGACTGGATTAATTTTGTATATATATTGACGTGTAGGATGCAACGTAGAAGCCATGATGAATACCTTTAATTTATTGATGGTTAAAACCAAGTTCTTGCCATGATCAAACACCTCAGTGTGGCTCCACACACAATATTGCACAGTGAGAAGCTGTCACACCACTGAAAGGACTGTATACTGCGGGAGGAATTGGGCAGCATAAGGTGTGAGTTGGGTGTATGAGTTTGAGTCTGGCAGGGACTGGGGAGTGTAAATTGTGACTTGGCAGTGTGACAGAGCACATGAGTATGTGTATGATTGAGAGTCAGCAGTTCGGGAATGCAAGTTCTGATGGGTAATTGGTGAGACGTGTGAGGTGTGTTGGTGAGAGAGGCTTGTGGGTGTTTGGGGGATTGGAGAGCATAGAAGGGGAATATTTTCAGCAGCACAACTAATAATGATCAATACCGTTAATAATAATAGGCATGCACATTAAACCAACAATGTAGCCAAAGCAATCACTGTTCTGCCAAGCCAGACACATCTGGGACTCTTCCTATTAAATTGATACAAACAGGTGCACCTAATGACACCCTGGCTCTCTTGTAGCCTTGCACACTGCCTCTTTACTGCAATGTGCCAATCTTACACCCTTCGGCCAATAGAAAATGTGCCACATCAATGTTGCTATGAATAAAGGTTTGTGCTGCAATATTTGCCATTGCATACTGCAAAATGTGCCATTTCATGCTACAATATCCTGGATGGTATGATAAAATGATATCGTGACTAATGATCAGGTGTAAAATGCTAAATGCTTTGGGCCACATTTTTCAAACCTTGCTAGGCAAAAAGTGGTGCAAAAAGCAGACATAAAAAGTTCTATGTCTGCTTTTACATCACTTTTTGCGCTTTCATTCATTTTCCTGGTTCTTGGGGGCAGAGTTGGAGCATAAAACAGATGTAACATTTCAGATTTTCATTCGGGCTGCACATGCAAGAATCACATTGTTTTTTGTGTTATTACTAACGGCTAAAAGCCTCATGTTATTGTAATTTGCGGCAGGCATTTACATTTTCGGGCAGTATGAATAAAAAAAAAAGCTATCCTGCTTTCACCATATTATCACTTTTTCTTTGCATTTTGTATTGCACGTGTACAAAATTGCACTGAAGGGTCAGAATAGCACATATTTGAAAGCATAAGCTGTCCCCCTCCATAAAGTTCTTTTTTTTTTTTAAATGTATACCAGTTGTTTTTACTGACGTGTTAAAAGGTATGGTTCATATTGAATATGTGGACATAATTCATGCTGAAATACTTTCGTTAGAGTAGCTGAGTATACATTGGAAAACCGCATATTTAAGTAAAATATGTTCTGCTCAACAGGAAAAAAAAGTACCTTCCGAGCCTAGTTTATTCAGCTGCGCACCTGGCATAGCAACCAGGTACAGCACAGTGTCCTTCCGCAAAATGACAGAACAGCTTTGTGAGCAGCTGCTCAGCAAATGCTGGGCAGGAATAGGGTAGAAACCTACATTCCCAGAAATAGGGGAACGTTCCTTTCAATATGCTATGAGGATGTTGTAGCACGATTTCCTAAATCCTCAGACACAAAGGATAATATGATTTATCTGACATCCACCATGCAGGTTGCATGTTCTAACTAAGTAGTAATCAATAGTGCGTTGCAGACAATCTGACTCAGAAGCAGCCATGGAAGCAGCAGAAAGCATTCTCTTCAAGAAACGGAAAAGCAATTTCCCAGAAACATTCCTTTCAACAAGAAACTCATAGGGCCTCATTCCGAGATTGGAGGTAGTCATGGTGCTACTTGCGCCATGACTGTCTTCAATAACGGTACCGGCACCGGTCTCGTTCAATGGGGACTTACTGGTGTAGTCCGACCTTTGCGGGACTGGTAAGTCCCCATTGAAAAAAACATTCCCCATTCCGATTTTAGCCCCCTTAGGGCTCAATGGGAATGGGGAAGTAGCTAATAACAATACCGCAATTTGCAGTACCGTTATTGGCTCTGATTTCCCTTAACGGGTCCCGTCCATAACGCCTGGTCGGACCAGGCGTTAATGGAGGGACCCGCTAAAGAAACTCGTAGTAGGGCGGTAAGGGATTACCGGCACCAGTCTCCTTACCGGTGCCCGGTATTCCTTACCGCCCTACTCGTAATAAGGCCCATAAGCTTGGAGAATATTTGTACCACTGCACATAGATTAGTTTGATCCGTGAAAGACTCATTTAACATACAACACCGAAAGCCAGAAACAATGCTTTAACGTTTGTTACGAACGAAAACTAGTTATTTCAATATTACCAAATGAAATCATATTTAATTTACTAACATGTTTTGAGCCTAATTTACAAAACATTTAGCGTGCAGCAAAGTGACTTTGCACTGCAAACGTACACATTGAACCACGCTAAATGGGCCTTATTTACAAAAGCAGCACAGGCTTAGCGTTTTTTGTCAATTAGCGGGCCGTAGGAGACACATAAAATCTGGGGGGGACAGGGACACTTTGGGGACTTTGCTTTTGTGTATGAGGGAAGTCTCCAAGGTGGACTTGAGGAAAGTGACGTCCGGAAAGTCTCCAGCAAAGCGCACATTATAAGCCCCAGACTAATATATAGAAAGAAATGTATTGCTATGTTGTAGGTGCTGACTGGCAAAATGGGGGGTCAATGTCATCTGGAAGTTCGAGGCCCCTTTAAAATGAAATGATTGAAAGGCCCTTATGCTGCCCCTGGGGGACCACTTTGTTTTTCCGGTTTTACCCACTTGGCCGTTAACTTGTACCAGCCTCAAGCCCTTGACATAAATTGCACCATGTTCCCACTTACCCTGTGCCCTTCTTCCCCCAGCCACTCAAGCAGAACCCTTGGGCCCTTTTCATGAGTTTTGTCAGTCATGAGGGGGAGAAGCTCCCTGTTGTTTTGTTTCATTATGTTGCCATCATTATGTTACCATGTACATTTTGTTGCCTCAACTCCCATTAAGGGTGTGTTACAGGTCTGATGCTTTGCTTCTAATGTTCAGGTACAAGAGGTCAGAGGAATGTATGTTTGTAGGGATTTAGGACGTCAGTAGGCTATTTTTTCAGGCAGGTTTAGTTACTATTAGGTGAGGTCAGGCCGCTTGGTGGGTATGCAGAGTATCACGGTGTGTTTTTTCCGCTAGCATTCCACTACCTATCCAATTTTTTTACCCTAACCCTCTTCTCGGTTTCCCTACTTCCCCCTAAACATCCACAACCTCTCCCTATTACCTCCATCCCCCACTGTCTGCCACATGGTCACCCATAATTTCTATCATCAGGAACCCGTGCCAAAAATGGTGGGAGGGTCAAACATCCGCCCCTCAAGCTAAACAAGTTGTGCATCACTGCATTAAGGTTGGGGCCACTAATATTGAACTGCTTTTGGGGGATGCCTGGTATGTTGGCCATATGGTTTCCTCTTTACTCGTCAGAAGATGCTTCAGTATTACATTCATAACACAGCTCCCAAAACGTGTGCAGTTAATTTACATTAGTGCTTAAAAATGCACAGTGCCGCCCCTAACTACGCAGACATCTGGCCATTGCCATATATGTGAGACATGGCTGCCTCTTCAGAGTTTGCACTTTGATCATTTGCTGGCACTGTTTGCCAACCACAGGGTACATTTGCTCTGCTTCCCTGACTCTGCTTCCATTCATTTAGTGCCTTTCTACCAACTAAGCTAGAGCTGTGGATTTATAATGGAATGGTAGGACAATCAAATTGCCCACCAACGAAATGCTGCCAATTATATAGTTCTGCGTTATAACATGACATGTCATTTTCTGCAAGTTAGCCGACCAGGCCCTAACATGGAAGCTTGAGCCTGCCACATGCACCCCCTGCTGACCGGGCCCTAACATGGAAGCTTGGGCCCCCCCACATGCACGCCCCATTGACCAGGCCCTAACATAGAAGCTTGAGACCTAAACCGATCAGGCCCTAACATGGAAGCTTGAGCCCCCCATATGCACCCCTTGCCGACCAGGCCCTAACATGGAAGCGTGAGCCCCCCCGCATGCACCCCCACCGACCAGGCCCTAACATGGAAGCGTGAGCCCCCCACATGCACCCACCACCAGCAGGCCCTAACATGGAAGCTTCAGCCCCCCACATGCACCCACCACCAGCAGGCCCTAACTATGAAGCTTCAGCCCCCCACATGCACCCCCTGCCGACCAGGCCCTAACTATGAAGCTTCAGCCCCCCACATGCACTCCCTACTGACCAGGCCCTAACATGGAAGCTTCAGTCCCCCACATGCACCCCCCGCCGACCAGGCCCTAACATGGAAGCTTCAGCCCCCCACATGCACCCCCATGCTCAGCATTGTCTCCCTTATGTGACTCTGGGAATGTACATGACAGGTTGTTGGGTGCAGGTGTTAAAGGGTGCTGGGGGCCATAGACGTCTATAGTGAGATCTGGGTAGGCAATACACCTAGAATTGTAGTGAATAATCGTTCCTCCTACACTAGGCCACATTTAAAGTATCAGCCTGCAATTATGTTTCAGGTTACGTTTGACACACGTGTAGGCATTTACATTTGATTAACTTCTGCGGCCTCCAAAAGCATTTTTACTCAGGAAACAGAAGAGCTGGTCATCCTTTTACTAGGATACGTCCTGTTGGTTTGCATTTCTTTTCTGCACAGAGTGCTGAGGTCAGTGATGGGGTAACATTTTTAGGGAAGGAGGGAAAACAAGGGGTGGGGCAAGGAGCTACACACTCCAGAACATTCCAGAGATGTTCATAGCATTCTGAGGCATAGCTCTTGGCAATATGGGGATTGCAGTCTCTTATTCAAAATGGGAAAAGCAAAGCCACAAGTCACAGAACGCAGATGAAAGCCGTGACTGGATGGGCAACTCACAGAGGATCTGGTGGCATCTGACATATGATGCAGACGCATCGAGTCACCTTGTATGACAGTAGGCGGAAGGGCCCATCATTTGATGGGGACAGGGTATGCAATACCAGAGTAAGGCAGAACTGGACTAAGGCAAAGTGCGCCATGGAGTGGCCCCCCAAGACCCACACCCAGGCAATGCTCACTTTTTCCATTTTCAGCACCTTATATGGGTTGTGTATGAGGAACTCAGTAATGATGTTAAAAGCTGCAAGGGCCCCTTTGCGTGACTTTCACATGGCCCGGTAATCTTCAGGGATGTATCCAGCAAGTGAGGACCCCTTCAGGTGACATGGAATGCTATGTGGGCCCGGCCCTTCAGAATTATATAGCACGTCTGCCAGGTGCACAACAGGAGGGTCCTCCTTTTTGGAAAGATAGGAGTGACTTAAGAAGAGGGAGGGTTGGGTTGCTATGGTGCAGGGGGTCCACGGATCTGGGGGGTCCTTGAGGGTGAGGAGCCCCAGAGCACTGTCGGATGTCGGGGGCCCTGGTGTGATATAGCCATATGCCCCCTGGGAGACCTCAGCAATATGGGAGGGACATTATGCGTGCCACACCAGGGAAGAGACTCAGAGTTCAGAAGCCATGGGTGTCGCTTGGCTTGAGCAAAACATTTTGCAGCGTTTTAATCTCCGATCCATTCCACTTCCACGCCTGTTTCTTGACCTGGCCTGGGTGCACTGCCATTGCCTTTGTGGGCGGTATTGGTCTGGAGGACTGGGGCCAAGGCCAAGGGAACCTGACGCCCCCCCTCACGATATCACACACTCAGTCACGCTGTCCCCCCTCGTCCAGTCACTCACATGACATCGCACACACACAGACACTACTACTCAGTCACTTACCTCAGCTAGCTCCGGCTCGAGTCGAGTCTCTCTCTCTAGTCTCCCTCGCCCTCGCCACAATAATCAAATGCTGTCGCAGAGTTCTTTGCACGCATCACTGCCTGGCTGCTCCACTTCGCTCTGGCCTCTGGACAAACGCAGGCTTAGGCTGCGCAGCAGTGCACTGCGCAGGGGCATGTGTAGTTTATTCCCTGGCCTGTGCATGTAACAAATGCGCAGGCACGTGGCACGCAGTGAGCAGAAGTACTTTAAGTCACTGCCATAATGGTTCTACCTGGCCATAAGAGGGCAAAAGCTAGCCAATATTGGAAGAACATGGGCATATTATGCCAGAGGATGGCAACTGCCTTCCTAATGCCTAGGCAAGAGACGCAACTCTTGCCTTTGTTTCTAACAGTAATTCAGTGGATGAAGAAACGCAAGAACACATATATTCCTAATAAATGAAGGTGATGATGTCACACTTGGTTAAGACATTTTAATCACACCAGAAGCTAATTCCCAGCTGCAACTAAGCGATTATCTTTTAGACTTCTGGCTTTAAATAATGTTAATATCCCCTGGAAAGCACAGATGTTTCTCAACAGGGTTCCTGGAGCATGAGGGATACCCTACTGGTTTGGAGCCTGGCCCCTACAGCCATGATCAAGGGGCTATTACTTTTGGTTGTATGTACCCTTTGAGGGCAGGCAGACATTGCCTCCTGCTTTAGCCCACTAACAGCTCGCCTTTGCAACTTTATCACACATACCTGTCAGGTGGCATGCAACTCAATGCTACCAATGTTATCAGCCTCAGAAGTCTGGAATCATTTGCCACATCAACTAGGATACAGGCTTGCCACTTGAGACTTACCCATGTCTGAGTCGGCATCTGTCACCCTGTGGGGAAGACACGCACAGAAAGAGCAAGGCACAGTGCCCTTGTGGGTTTTTCACACTTCTTCCTCGGGGTGAGCACAATTCACTCCTCAGAGAAAGTGGCACATTCTGAGCGAAATTGGCCAATTCAAATACCTCTGTTGACTTATTAATGAGCAATCCACACTGATGGGTTTAAGTACTGTTTAACGTGAGATGCCAATTAAGGGCATTTGCCAACGCACTCAAGAAGCCCAGGACGCCCAGGACACCCTCTTACCAGCAACATGCTATGCTCACTCATTCTGATCATCAATTGCCATTTATCTGGGGTCATGTTAAATGTATTAATTTATTTATTTATTACATGTGTTGCATGACACAAAACGCGCAAGCATCAAGGCGCAAAGTAAACTGCATGGAGTGGACCACTTCCATTGGCGCAATGTTTTACTTTGCTGCTGCAAAATGGAAGACTTTAGCGTAAAAGGCGGGTGAAATCACCTTGCTTTTCCACTCTGGAAGATTGTAAATACCTCACGCAATTAGCGATTGCTGGCGGAATTGACAATGGCTTCCTCTGGACTCTGCTCGCTTTTACTTCCGGAGCTTTACCGTCTTAAGGACGAGTGACATACTGGTGGGTACATATGACATTTAGTTTTGCTGGGGTAACTCTTTCAGAGCGCTCTTTATTTTACAGTTCAATGACAAACTGCTATCAGTCACGCAAAAAAAAATAGATGTACAGCCATGCACACACATTATAAATAGTGAGGGAGGTTTCAGGGACTGACCTCGCTATTTGTACTACTAGACCAGCCTAAGATAGGCCACTGATTCTTCCCTGCCAAGTGTCCCAGACCAACATGGGGTGACCAGGGCCAGTGGCGTAACACAAAATGTGGGGGCCCCCTGCGAGCCATGCTGAAGGCCCCCCCCAACTCAGCAACAAATCACAGGTCGTGCCACACTCTGGGCCGGCCTAGATTATCACGCTTGCACAAAACCCATGAACGTGCTGCTGAAGGGGTATGTCGCACACTGTACTAGGAGAAAGATATATATATGTGTTTTAATGCAATATACAGCACGGTGTCTGAGAAAAATTGACTAAAAAGCCAGAGTGTTTGCGATTATTTTGTAGGGTAACACCAATTCAATACAAGCAAGTCACTAACAGTGCACAGGAACATGAATGCTGTGCTATTAAAAATGCCATGCCACATTGAAAACATGTCCATCTGGCTGCACAATGTAGATCAGTGTAGACACGTAATAACATTACAGTAAAGCATGCCAGGCCAGATTTAGACATACCTAGACTGGTTCCACCAGAATGCTAGACGAAGCAATAACACTCAACAAGAAGAGAGCATACATTCAAGCCCGGGTCTCTGCGACTTCTAACAACATGGCCGAAACCCTTACAAATCTGCAAGGAACTAGTCAATCTGTTGCAGTCTCTTCCTCTACTGTTCCCTCCCAGGCTCTCTGTATGGCTCTGGCCTCTCACTTCTCTGATACAATTCAGGACATCCTGTCCTCTATCTCCTCTTTCTCTCCCTCTTCCTCTCTTGGCACCCTTTGGCCATCTCTACCTCTCCTCCTCCTTGCTCCTCTTTCTCTCTGACAATATTTGACAAGGTTTCTAGAGAAGTCTGATATATGAAAGTGTCGTCCAAACAGGTGCTCCCTGTTCCTCCAGAACCATCAAGGACCATATTGACACCCTTGCTCCAGCCTTGGCCGTATTCTGCAATCACTCTTTCGCCACTGAAACATTCCCCTCTTACCTTAAGCACTCCCTTGTGCACCCACTCTTGAAGAAGCCGTGTGGCAATCCTACCTGCCCGGCAAATCTCCATGACCATCAGTCTGGCTTCAGAGCTGCTAGAGGCATGGAAACATAATTCCTGAACACCCGTGAAGATCTGCTCCCTAACTGTGATTCCAGCATTCCTTCTGTCCTAATCCTCCTTGATCTTTCCTCTACTTTCGACACAGTCAACCATGCCATCCTGATCAATTGACTACGTGAGAACCTGGGCATCATGGATCAGGCCCTGGAGTGGCTGATCTCCTTCCTCTTGGACTGCCCCTCCCAGGTCCAAATTGGTCCCTTTTTCTCTGCCACCTCTATCTCTACATCTGACATTCCACAGGGCTCTATCTTCTCACCCAGGTTTTTCAATGTCTACTTGGCCCCTTTGGCCCACCTGATCTCTACCTTCTCCTCTAACTTTCAGTGTTATGCGGATGACACTTAGCTTTCCTTCAGGCTCCTCTCCTCTCTCGCTCATTCCTGACTATCTATCTGCGATTCAGGATTGGTGCTCCTCCAACAATATCTCCCTTAATGCCAATAAGACAGAGATCCTTCTAATCAGGACCCCTGCCCCTGCTTATACTCTCTCACTCTGGCTGCCCACCTTGGGCCCTCTTCCTTCACCTTCCTGTGAGGCAAAAAACCTTGGTGTCATCTTCCCCCAGAAGCTCACTGTCTCCAGAGCCCTGTTGCTCTCTAGGCTGGACTACTACAACAGCCTCTTTCTCAATCTGCCTTCCTCTACTCTCCGCCCTCTGCAACGAAGCCAGAACAGGACTGTGAGACTTATCCTTGGCCTCAAGTTCAGGGATCGTATCACTCCAGCCCTGAAATCTCTCCACTGGCTCCCGGTGACTGCAAGGATCAGGTTCAAGACCCTTTGCATTGTCCACAAGGCTTTCTGGGGTCGGGCCCACACTACATCCAACGCTCTCTTCCAATATATCTTTCTTCTCGCGCCCTTCCCCTTGCTACCTCCAACTCTCTAAGGGTTAGATGCTTCTCCAGGCAGAGAGTGGGGGGTAGATCACTCCTCTGCAGGTGCCTGACTTTGGAATGGCCTCCCTGCCCCTCTCAAACTTGAGCGGACCACCTGAATTTCCAGTAGCAGCTCAAAACTTTCCTCTTCTCCTCTGCTTTCTCTCTCTCCCTCCCTTGCTGACCTACTTGCCTGCTGTACCGAATGGTTCTTTCTTGATGAGTCAGACTTGCACTGCCTCCGGGCCTACCACGCACTTGGGGGCTGTAACTGTAACCCTACAGTCCCTTGTTCTCCTTGCACTACCCAGAGCCGCGCTGACCTGGCTGCACCTTCTCAGAACATTACTGCTCTATTTTCCCCTTCCCTCTTCCTTGCACTTCCCCGCTCCCTTTCACCTTGTATTTCTCATTCTCGCACTTGCACGATCTGAATGCAACAAAGCCTAGTGAGATTGTTTGTCTTGTCCTCCCTCTGTCTTCTCTCCCTTGTCTTGTCACACCTAGAAACAATTGTGTATAGCCATGTTATAAATGACTTATATCATATCATTTTGTCACAGATGCCCAGAAAAATATACAATGCTGCAGTAAGAAACGGCAAGACTGGCAGCACCCAACTACCAGTCTAGCCAGGTAATCACACTTAGCAGGACTGCTTTATCAAAAATGTGCAGTTCAAAAACAGTCATACCAAACTGAAGCTGCACCAAAATGCCTCTCTAGCCACTAATACCTAATAACATGCCTGCTTACTCTGGACATAGACAACCATTATGATGTATCGCACAATCCTGCCCCCCACACATCCCCTCTGCCTCCCACACCCTACCCAAACCTCCATAATCAGCTCCTTGGCCAAGAATTACCATCACATCCCTCTTGCTTGTCCCAGAGCTTATGTATGAGACTCCTTGCCTCATAGGCAAGTACTGAGATGAGGAAGAGTGGGACTAGGAGTAGTAAAGATTACAGGTAGCTAAGTCAGGTATTACCTCCATGTACCTCTACCTCATCCCAGTACTTATGTATGAGGCAGATTGCCTCATACACAAGTAGTGCCTCATACACAAGTACAGGGACGAGGAAGAATAGAGCTAGGAGTAATGATGATTACCAGTAAGTAATCAAGGCATTAAACACAAGTAGTGGCATAACATCATTGAGTTGACCGGGCTTCAGCACTCCCCCCCTGAAATGTTGGGCTATGTTAACTAAACCTGGCTGATCTTCAGAGCAGTTGCCGGAGATGTTAAACAGCACCTGGGTTTCCCTGTTACTAAGGGGCCAGCAATTACTAACGTAAAGCATTTCATTGTTAGGACCTGCATTCAAATGCCACATTACAATTTAAATCGTGATGTGGGTTTAGTACTTGCATGCCAGCAGAGGTTTTGGAAGGATAGAGAGGGAACAGGAGGCCGCTCTTTCTCACAGCGGTCCTTACTTGGGTGCTTTCAGACTTAAAGGAGAGAGTTAACAGCTTGTAACATTGAAGCAGCACTAGAATAGTCTAATTAAAATGTGCAAAGAAGTTAGATGCCCCCACACAAATAAGATTGTCCCTCCTCCACCGCCCGTGAAGTTAGCGCCTATCCCAACATTTGAAGGATTAGCCCGCCCGAAATGCAAGTTGTGTTGCACCCCTGAACACAAGCACACAACATTCACCATATACACACACACACACCCAGCCATCCATACATGTACGTGTTGCACCATCACCATACAGGCACACCCAGGAAGCCACCCGTGCATTTAAGTGTGCACCCTTTCACCCTAGATGCACACACACCAAGGCACCCACTTATACATTTAAGTTTGCACCCTTTCACCATGCAGGCACACTCAGGCAGCCACCCATACATTTAAGTGTACACCCGTTCACCGTACAGGCCCACACACACCTAGCCACCCATACATTTGTGTGCACCCTTTCACCATACACTCACACAGGCAGCCACCTACACATTTAAGTGTACACCCTTTCAAAATACACTCACACACACACAAGTCATGGGTTTGAGTGGAGCCCTATTACTCTGGCTTCATAAAGACATTATTTCCATTAAGGACCGAACCATAATGGAAATCATTTCTTGATGAAGGCAGAGTGAATTCAAAAATACACTATTTCTTTGTGAAGTGATAGGGCTCCCCCACCCCATGACATGGAGGCCTCCAGCCTGAGGTCTTCCATGTCATGGGGTGGGGGAGCCCTCAGACTTCAAAAAGAAAGTTTCTTTTTGTAGTCACCCTGTCTTCATGAAGAAATTATTTCTGTTACAGAAATAATTTCTTTATAAATACAGAGTGAATTCAAAAAGAAAGATTTAAAAAATATTTTTTTTTTCATTTTTCTTTCTCCAAATGGGGCCCCCTACCAGGACATGTGCTAGTGGGGCACCCACACGGCAGGGGGTGCATGGGTCCCCGTTACGCCTGTCACCAGGGCTAGACACAACATCACAGACACACACAGTGCTGTGCAGAGACACAGTGCATTGCAATGTGCACGACACACCAAACACATATTCTGGAGGGGGTAAATGTCAATACATCCCCCCACTTAAAATTGTGGGGGGTTTTGTCCCCCCTATCTCCCCATGTCCTACACCCATGCTTGTGTGTCGAAACACTGGGGTCGATTCATGGAATTAATGTGCACCGAAAATTCCCACGCAGAGGTGCCAAAACGTGCGATTCGCAGTAAAAGTGCGAAAATCGCAGTGCAAGTGCAAAAATCGCAGGGAAACCAGCGCACATCGATTCATGGAAGTCTGTGCGCGAGAAAAACATTGGATGTGCGCTGAAAATGTGCGCCGCGCACGCCGACGCACAGGTCATCCAACAGCGTGCACCACGGCCACTGCGAAATCGCACATAGCGCGGCGCACCTCACAAAAGTAGGTGGAACACGGGGCGTAACACTCGGAATGGGGAACAACACGTGAAAATATGGGAGTCACAGGGGAAGTACAGGAGGCAAGTGCGCGGAATGCCCACACGCTCGCCTACAACACGTATTCATGGAATCGAATAGGGCAAACCAGCGCATGGTCAAAGACGCGCACAGGGCCAAACAAGTACGCCACAAGAAAGCAGGCGGTAGCGTCCCTGCGCCTGAAATAAATGTGCGTCAAAATGTGCGATAACAAAAAGCACCCATATACAGCCATGATGAATGGTCCATACAGTGGCCCTCTAGGACAAATGAGGTGCAAAGGGGTACCGACAAACACGGACACCCGCTGTGTGAAAAATAGCGTGTGTGTGTGTTCCTGGGTGCGCGGGAAGTTCCACACGCGACTGGCCTGGGTACGTGTACTACGGGGTGCGCGGGAAGTTCCACACGCGATTGGCCTGGGTACGTGTGTTTCGGGTGCGCGAGAAGTTCCACACGCGATTGGCCTGGGTACGTGTGTTTCGGGGTGCGTGGGAAGTTCCACACGCGATTGGCCTGGGTACGTGTGTTTCGGGGTGCGCGGGAAGTTCCACACGCGATTGGCCTGGGTACGTGTATTCCAAGGTGCGCGGGAAGATTCACACGCAATTTCAGCAGGTTACGTGTATTTCAGTGGTGCCGGGGAATGCTACACGTGATTTGGCCGTGTGGGTCCTCCCAGGTGTTCCCTCTACACCCTCCATGGCCCCTGCAGGCAGCCCACACCACAGGGGACTACCCTGCACCCCTGCTCATGTCCCACAGGCAACCCATCCACCATGGCCATGCCCCCCAGCGAACCCACATGTCACCTTGCACTACTGATCACAAACACATGTCTCCCAGAACCCCCACCCCCCAGCATCCAGGGGCACCCTCCACCAGGCCCCCACTCATGTCTCCCACCACCCCCCAGCATCCAGGGGCACCCTCCACCAGGCCCCCACTCATGTCTCCCACCACCCCCACCCTACAGCCACCAGGGGCAGCCTCCACCAGGCCCCCACACATGTCCCCCTGCACCCCCACCCCCACCCCCCAGCCACCAGGGGCAGCCTCCACTAGGCCCCCACTCATGTCCAACTCATGTCTCCCATCACCCCCACCCCCCAGCAGTGCAGGGGCACCCTCCACCAGGCCCCCACACATGTCTCCCATCACCCCCACCCTCCAGCAGAGCAGGGGCACCCTCCACCAGGCCCCCACTCATGTCTACTACCACCCCCACCCCCCAGCAGTGCAGGGGCAGCCTCCACCAGGCCCCCACTCATGTCCCCTATCACCCCCAACCCCCAGCCACCAGGGGCACCCTCCACCAGGCCCCCACTCATGTCTCCCACCACCCCCATCCCCCAGCCACCAGGGGAACCCTCCACCAGGCCCCCACTCATGTCTTCTAACACCCCCACCCCCCAGCAGTGCAGGGGCAGCCTCCACCAGGCCCCCACTCATGTCCAACTCATGTCTCCCTGCACCCCCACCCCCCAGCCACCAGGGGCAGCCTCCACCAGGCCCCCACCCATGTCTCCCATCACCCCCACCCCCAAGCAGTGCAGGGGCACCCTCCACCAGGCCCACACTCATGTCTCCCACCACCCCCACCCCCAGCCACCAGGGGCACCCTCCACCAGGTCCCCACTCATGTCTCCCACCACCGCCACCCCCCAGCAGTGCAGGGGCACCCTCCACCAGGCCCACACTCATGTCTCCCACCACCCCCAGCCACCAGGGGCACCCTCCACCAGGCCCCCACTCATGTCTCCCACCACCCCCACCCCCCAGCAGTGCAGGGGCAGCCTCCACCAGGCCCCCATTCATGTCTCCAATCACCCCCACCCCCCAGCAGTGCGATTTGCCTGGGTACTTGTATTCCTGGGGTGCGCGGGTAGTCTCCCATGCGATACCATCAGGGTACGTGTATTATGGGTCCGCGTGAACTTCCACACGCAATACCAGCAGGCTACGTATTTTACGGGGTTCGCGGGAAGTTCCACACGCGATTGGCCTGGGTACGTGTACTCCGGGGTGCACGTGAATTTCCACACGCGATTGGCCTGGGTAAGTGTACTTCGAGGTGCGCGGGAAGTTTCACACGCAATTGGCCTGGGTACGTGTACTTCGGGGTTCGCGGGAAGTTCCACACGCGATTGCCCTGGGTACGTGTATTTCGGGGTGCGTGTGAACTTCCACACGCGACTGGGCCTGTGAGAGTGGGGTACGTGTATTACAGGGGTGGACGGGAATATTTACTTGTGAATGGGCCTGGGAGAGCATGTTACGTGTATTCCTGGGGTGGGCGGGAAGATTGACACGTTCGCCTACGACGTGCCAAAAAATAAATGGTCCAATCCTGAAACACGTACGCCAGCATGAAGCAGGCGTATGTCGACCCGCGCAGCATAAAAGTGCGCGCAAACAACAAACAAGCTCAGACGTCAGGATGAATATACCGTTCCTAGCAGCAGTGGCCGTGGGTTACCAAAGGAGGAGGAGGAGGATAGTGAGGGCCCGAATTTTCAGTCCCAGAACCAGCCTTTTTGGGATGCCTGATGACCATGTGTATGGGAGGTACAGGTTTCCACCACACATAATACTGGACCTGGTCAGTGAGTGGGAGGATGACCTCACATCACCCACCCTGTGCTCCTCAGTCCCCTGGAGAAGGTCCTCAATGTACTGCACTTCTTGGCCACAGGATCATTTCAGCGGAGAAGTGCCATAGTGGGTGGGGTGTCACAGGCCACGCAGTCACGCTGCCTACACCAGGTCTAGAACATCATCACTGCACGCCCATCAGTCCGCAGGCACATATACCTTCCCAGGACACCTGCAGAAAGGCAGGCTGCCGCCCTCGATTTCTACGGTGTGGCACAATTCCCCAAAGTGCTAGGTGCCATTGACTGCACCCATGTGGCACTACGTCCCCCAGGGCATCTGAGCACATCTATAGGAACCGCAAGCACTGGCATTCCATCAACGTGCAGGTAGTATGTAATGCCAAGAGAATCATCACCTCAGTATATGCCAACTATCCAGGGTCCACCCACGACAGCTTCATTTACCGAATGTCTACCCTAAGCCAGGACCTAGAAGCTGGGCGGCATGGCGATACATGGCTGCTTGGAGAGTATGAATGCCAGTGCACATGCATGCATGTCAGATGCAGAGTTATGTCACTACCCCACTAATGCTACCCATCACCTCCTCACCAGGGGACAGTGCCTACCCTCTGAGCACCCACATGATGACGCCAATTCGGAACCCCATCACGCCTCCAGAGGTAAGATACAACACAGCCCATATTGCAACCCGGGGCATAGTGGAGCACACCTTCGGAGTGCTCAAGTCACGCTTTCGCTCCCTTGACCGTTCTGGCGTGCAGCTGCTATATGCGCCCCCAGTAGTGTGCAGGATCATAGTGGCAGCATGTGTCCTGCACAATGTTGCAACACGCCGGGGCCTGGCTGTGGACATGGTGGTGCCCACACATCCCCAACCACATGCACGCCCGCTGCGCATGGGAGGGGAGAGGGCACGGGGTGAGGCAGCCCGTACGCAGCTGGTGGCTAATTACTTCACATAGAAATCATACCCCTGTGGAGTGCACAAAGCCCTGGCACATACCACCTGATAAGCAATGATGACTCGACCTGACAATTATGACGAACAAAGGGACAGTCAACTGTCAGAACCATAGCAGCCTGAGATTGTTCATGTGGAAGTGTCACAATGTGTGCATCCCTACCTACACAAACAGCACCAATGCAGTGTCATCAAAAGACACACTTCCATGCTGCAGAAATGAATACCCACTTGCAAAATACTACATGAAAACAGTACCATGTCACCCAACCCCTCCCCGGCACGGCCACACAATACACCATGGCATGTCATGCAATGTGAGAGCTAACAAATTAATCCCCACAACATGCCCTAAGTGTCACCAGCTACAGTGTCCCTAATGGAAACATGGCCACACATGAAATGCTCACAGTAATGCAGGACCTACAACACACATTACCAAATACTTACCAAGAATACCAATCACCTACATAACCTCCAACCTACCTTAAACATGACATTACAGACTTAAAGATTTGCTAGCCTTACTACCTGATGATGCCAGCACTTCAAACACTTCCAAGTATACAGTGTTAGCGCCACGCAAGAGTGTAGGTGCACTGCTTACAACAGGGACTCCAGTTCCAAGGAGGACCGCCTTGTGAAGACATGAGAAATGGACCTGCAGATTAGGAGGATGAGACGGATACAGAGGCACATATCAATACACCATGCAGTGTACAATACAACAACAATATGCACTATGAATGTATACACAGTATTGACTACAGACTGCCCACACATCGAATGGGAGTCCAATGTCACCATGTACGTCAATGTCACTTGGGCACACCCTTTGCAAGCCCATGGAAACAGGAAGCAGGAGGGGTGTGTGTCACAAAAACCCAAGCAGAACCAAATGCATGACAAGCCTGCATGTGCCCAGCCACAATGCAGCATATGCCCACGGGAGCCACACAAGGCAACACACTGTCCCAATAAATAAATAAATAAATAAATAAATAAATAAATAAATAAATATGGCCATTAATGGGCCCGGGGGTGTGGGGGAGGCCACCCAGGAGGTCCGAGGTCAGGGTGCACACCAAAACCCACCTGTGTGGATATTGCGGAAAAAAAACACCTCCATGGGCTCATGGCCTACACGGCTACCCTATTGTGGGAGTATCACTGCTGTCGCTCTCCTCACCCTCTGCAGCTGCATCAGGAGGTGGTGGCACTATGGGAGGCAGCCCACGCAAAGCCCTAGTCTGTTCCTCCATGGCTGCAAGCATGCGGGTGTGGTAGGTCTCATTCTGGAGGATAATTGTGGGGAGGTCCCCATGCAACAACTCACGGGATGCCCGGACCTCCGCCCTAGTTGCCTGCATCTCAGCTGAGAGCGTACGTGTGAGACGCTCCAGCTGCTGTTCTGTCATTCTGTTTGTTGAAGCCTCAAGCTCAACAAGAGTCGTCCTGAGGTGAACGAGTTCCACCCTCAGGGCTTCCCTGTGGCCCTGGGACTCTATGGAAATGGCTTCCTGTTAGGGAGAATTCTCTGTTTAGGCTGAATTTCCTAACCTAGTGAGTCCCCCAGCAGCTTTGCTGGATTTAGGGAGTTTGTGTTTTTCCATCCTGCCAAGAGTGAGACTCTTTTTCTCCCACTCTTGGACATGTATGTGTGTAATTCCTTTGAATGTCAATGTGTTCTATGGGCTATGGGGTCTTTTACTCCATAGGGTCTCATATGTTTTTCTATGTGTGTTACAACGCACCCTATGTGCCGTAGCACTGGGGCGTCCTAGCGGACCTCCACCTTAGACTCCATACCCGAGGACTGACTACTGTCTCCCCGGGCATGTAAAGTCACCATTGGCTTTACTAGACCTAAATTTACTAACAGAACTAGTACAAAACATCTTATTGTGGACGTACTAGTAGGGGTAATTCGATTACTCCGGGATCTGTTACTCGAGGGGGCACTGTCCCGTCCCCCCTCGTCGTGTTTTGGCTGGTGGCAGTTAAAACTACTTGTTATGTTCGACCCCGAACCTAACCCTATGGGATTCGTCCCATTGTTGGAGATTGATACTTTTCCTCGTTAATCTCTAACGTACCTCCGGTCTACTTATCGTAAATAAGTTTATCGGATGGTATTTTCTGCCAGAACTCGGTTTTTAAAATGGCGTCTGTGTTCGTCTCTGTGACTCCTAAACCAAAGGTTGAGCCCTTTGTTCCACTTTTGGCAGGCTCTGTACAGAGACCCTCCAAAGTGGTGCCATTCTGTCTGGGTTACCACAGGGGTGTGGGAGGGGGTTTAGGCACCCTGGACCGAGTTGCCATGCCAACTCCGGTCGCACTCTGGAGTGATTGGCCCAAGTGGTGAGCCTTCCCGCTCACCACTTAGCATGTGTTGATTGACAGCTAGGCTGAATGAATGGGGGTTTTCTGCATAAAAGCAGGGCTTTTGGGACTGGATCTTCAGAAGTCGCCACAGGACCTAAGAATCCGACGAGGGTAACGCTGAGCCGACCTGCAACGACGACACCTCCGGTGGAGCCCTGCTGAGCCGACTCACCACTTCCCGACGACAGAGGAGATCTCCCTGCCGGAGAGTCTCTTCCCCTGACTGGTGGGAACAACCAGTCCCCTTTGCTTTTTATTCGCCTCAGGACGCAGTGGTCGAATTGCCCGTGCAGCGCACCTCGGCAACCGGATAGCCACTACCCCTGTACCGCGACCAAAAGGTGGTGCCTTGTGACGGAGCACTCCGCGGCTGGTCTCTTCCCTGGTGGTGCACCGGACTTCACTTTTCTTCGACGACGAGAACCTCTCTACTCTTGGCAAAGACCCGACCTGCATCCACCACCAGGAACAACTGCCCCCGCCGGAGCTGCCCTCCACAACAAGGTACCATGTCCGCCTGGCTTCCCTTTCGATCGGTTTGAGTGAGGTGTCTTAATCCTCTCCTTTCCGTTGGGTCGCCTCCAAGCTTTTCTCATTTATTGTTCTGAACTGGTTCAATCTGCCGATAACAATTTGCTACAAAGACTTGAATGCATCTCCACTAGAGACTTTTTGGGACATATCACCTTGCCTCTCTCCGAGTGGGCCTGGCCTCTGAACTTTATGATCTATTGTGGTTCTTGCCTTCTTACCGTACATTTTGCCCGTGAAGTATTGAACTGTGTTGATTTCGTAACCTGCCTATCTTTTTCTCTCCCGTCCTAACTAATATTAGAGTGCCATCTAGGTTGAGGTATACACCTCTGTCTGTAAATAAGTGGTGCCGGTAGAACCTAGACTTGTCGAAATATTGCTAGGGGGATTGATGGTTTCTTCTTCGTAGAGTAATTGTGTTTGATTTGTTTGCCGTGAAAGTGCCATAGTGTTTTTCATAGATGTTTCGTTATAAATAAATACCTTAATATCTTTACACTAAGCCTCGTTGCATGTTTGCTTGTCTTGCTGGGAAGAATTGCCCTATTTTGTATACTCCACATACTGCTCAAATCTTCTTGAGGGAAGTCTGACTGCTCAGCCACAGCTACCAAGTGAATCTTTGTGGTACAGACTGCTACCAAGTGGGTTCACCGCCAAAAACACCTGTAGTCCTAAATCTTTTGCAGTGGTCCCAGAGAGTTTAGAGTACTTTTCGACACAGTAGGATAACTAACCACAAAACTTTGCACAAAAAGCAACTTTCAAAAAACATGTCTACGATGGAAACTTACAGTCAAGAGTCCTTGTCAGGTGAAAATACTGAGAGTTTGCGAGCTCTCTGTAGGCAAGAGAATCTTTCTGTAAGAGGCAAGAAGTTAGAACTAATCGAGAGATTGCTGGCGTACCAAAGTCTGGGTACTGGTTCAGAGGAACCAAGCTCTCCAGCAAATGTAGATAACAGTAATGGTGTTGATCTAAATCATAATTCTGATGATAGCGATGAAGAGGCTAACGAGGACGGCGAGGCTAACAAAACTGTCTCCCCTGCTCCTCTACCCGCCTTACCAGCTGTGCCTATGGGGCCCATACCACGTCCCACGAGTAACCCTGCTTATTTTGAACTTGAAAAAATGAAGCTCGAATTAGAATACAAACGGTTCTTGGCTCAATCTGAACGAAACCAAGAGCTCGAGTTCAGACGGATGAATGCCCAGGCTGAGCAGAAGCAAGCTGAGTTAAGACTCAGGGAAATAGAACTTAATCACGAGTTAGAGATGAAAAAGTTGTCTATGGAAAATGCTTCTCTCTCCTCTGGTTCCTCTAGGAGCTCCAGTCCCAAAAGACCCCGGATGCCGAAGGAATTAGTGGGTATGTATGAACCGAGATTGGATGTGTTGGATTGGTTGAAATTGTTTGAATACAATCATGGGCTCCAGGACATCACCGGGAATGCTTTACTTCCCTGGTTGTTCTCTAGGCTCCCTCCTGTTGCGACTGATGTGGTAATGGAGTTGGGGGAGGCGGATAAGACGGATTACGAAAGTGTGAAACTAGCTTTAATAGCTAGATTCGGGAAGACCCCTTCCCAGTATCTTAAGAGGTTTAGAACCCTCAAAAAGCATGATGGTACCTCTTGGGCTACCTGGGTGAGTGAAGGGTTGAAGAACTTAGAGGGATGGATTAAGGGTTACAAAGTGAACACTTATGAGGGTATGAGGAATCTTTTTATGTTGGAGTCTATTTATTATGCCTGTTCTCCTGAGCTCAGACAGCACTTGGCTGATTCGAAGGAATTGGATTCCCGGGAGCTAGCTAAGGCTGCTGACTTATGGGTTGCCAACCGGGCTACTCATAAGGATTCTGGCGCAACTCAGAAAAAGGATGAGGGAAAACAGCCTAAAAAAGACTCAAAAGAGAATTCTAATTACTCACATTCCAAAGAGGGCCCCAAACAAAACCAGAAGGGTAAGCCACAAGGAAAACCACCGCAGAATAGTGTGCCTTCTGGTGCCAAACCGGAAGGAGGTCAGAACAAGCCACCATTCCAGAAAGCATTCGGTAAATGCTTTGTTTGTGGCTCGACTGACCACGTGAAAGAAGATCCCAGATGTAAGGGTAAACCTTCAGGGGTCCAGCTTGTCTCCTTAGCCTTCGCTCCAGAGGAGGAAGTCCAAATGGCAAGTGGAAACTTTCTACTGCTAGCTGACGAACCCATTGGAGTCTCAGCCAGCGTTTCTTTAGTATCTCTGGGGTTGTGGGAACAACAGAATTTAGATGTCTATAATTCTATCCCCGATAATACTAAAGAGTATTATAAGGACAGTGTCCAAGTGAATGGTCAGGAGACTCCTGCCATTAGGGACACTGGGGCCAGCATAACTGTGGTGGATAAATCGTTTTTTCAGGCTGAGGATGTTGCTAAGGCACCCAAACGCCTCACCAAGTTAGCTGGAGGGCCTGTGCAGATGCTTCCCCAATTACCAGTTCTCATCCAGTGTAACGACATGACTGTGAAGATACCTGTCAGCATACAGAGTGAGGTACCAGGATGCGTACTGTTGGGTAACGATTTGAAAACTCTCGGACTTGTATCGCATACTCCCAGACCTCCTAGTAAATGGTTACAGGAGCTAACCAGGCCTGCAAGAGAGAGGACCATGCGCGGTACTCTCCAGGAGATGATGAAGAAAGAAATCACTCCTGCTCCACTGGAATTGTCGGCCGCTGTCTCCAAGAAATCAGAAGCGAAATGGAAACCTAAGGCTTCTATCCCGAAACCAGCAGCCAGCATTCCAGTGCAGCCCACACAGACTTCCCCGCGGTTGTCCAAAGTTACACCCGTAACTCCACCTCCAGCCGAGGCTGAGAGGGAGGTATAACCCTGTGTGGTAGAATTAGACTCTGAGGAAGAGCTAATGGAGGGCCAGGAACTCATTGGAGATCTGGATCCTGTTGACCATCCTGAGCTGCAGTCTTTACTGGGAGAAGGTGGACCCAGCAGGGCAGACTTCAGTAAGGAACAGAGAGAATGTCCAACTCTGGAAGGTCTTCGCCACCAGGCAGAAGCTCAGGCTGAAGGGCAAGAGCCTGGGAAATACAGGTTGCACTGGGAAGATGGCCTCTTCTACAGTGAACCGACCGAGTCAGCACCTGGAGACTACAAACGACTTGTAGTACCCCAAGAGAACAGACCACAGTTCTTGCAGTTAGCCCATGAGATTCCTTTGGCTGGTCACTTGAGTTTCAAGAAGACTAAGGAAAGGCTCTCTCTCTACTTCTATTAGCCGAAGATGGGGGCCGAAGTAGAAAAACACTGCAGGAGCTGCCACACCTGCCAGATCTCTGGTAAGGTTGGCTCCAAGAATGTGGCACCTTTAGTGCCTCTTCCAGTTGTGGGAGTCCCTTTTGAGAGAGTAGGGATTGACATTGTTGGTCCCCTTGATCCTCCAACCTCCTCAGGCAACAGGTTTATACTTGTTGTAGTAGACCATGCTACTAGGTTCCTGAGGCAATTCCTATGAGGACTGTTACAGCTCTGGCTGTAGCTAAGGCCCTCCTTGGTATTTTTACTAGGGTCGGGTTTCCTAAAGAAGTAATCTCTGACAGGGGGTCAAACTTTATGTCCAACTACATGAAAGCCATGTGGAAAACCTGTGGAGTTACTTACAAGTTCTCAACAGCTTACCACCCAGAAACCAATGGGTTGGTAGAACGGTTCAACCGAACCATGAAGAGCATGATAGGTGCTTTAGAGGAACCCCTTAAGCTTAAGTGGGACCTTCTACTGCCATGCCTTCTCTTTGCTTATAGAGAAGTCCCTCAGGAGGGCGTAGGTTACTCGCCCTTCGAACTACTCTATGGTCATCCCGTCAGAGGTCCATTGGCCCTGATTAAGGAGGGGTTGGAGAGTGCTCCTTCCCCTAAGCCAGTCAGAGTGACTGACTACGTGATCGGTCTCCGGAGGAGAATGTCACACATGATGACGGAAGCAAGCGATAACTTGAAAGCTGGACAAGCATTGGTCAAGCACTGGCACGATCAAAAGGCTAACATGGTTGAGTTCGCTCAAGACCAGCTCGTTCTCGTTATGATCCCAACAAGGCAGAGGGCCTTGCAAGATAAGTGGATGGGACCCTTCCGAGTCGTGGGTAAACTCGGAGAGGTTAACTATCTGGTGGACTTGGGCAATCCCAAGGAGGCTCCGACAGTCTTTCACACCAACCGACTTAAAGCGTATGTCTCGCGACCTGATGTAGGAGCGTTGCTTCTAGCATCATCCGAGGAAGAAGAAGAGAGTGAAACTCTTCCGGATCTCCTCAGAGGCTTACCTTTAGATGAAAAAATTGAAGGAGTAAATCTCTCCTCCAATCTGACACCCGAGCAACAAGAAGAGTGCAAATCTATGTTGAATCAGTTTGCCTCTCTGTTCTCGCTTTCACCAGGCTTGACCCCTTGGGGCCAGCACGACATACTCACTGGTGACTGTCTGCCAGTCAAAAGCAGAGGATACCGCATGTCAGAAAACGTACGAACCCACATCAAAGGTGAGGTCAGCAAGATGCTTGATCTCGGGGTAATAGAGCCCTCTACTAGTCCATGGTCTAGCCCAGTTGTGTTAGTACCAAAAGCCGGATCTAAAGAACTTAGATTCTGCGTGGATTATAGAGCTCTTAATGCAGTCACCAAGACTGATGCCCACCCTTTGCCAAGAACAGATGAGTTGGTGGATAAACTTGGCGCCGCCAAGTTCCTCAGCACATTTGACTTGACGTCAGGCTATTGGCAAATAGCCTTGACAGACCATGCCAAGGAGAAAACTGCATTTTCTACCCCCGTTGGCTTATACCAGTTTAAGGTAATGCCTTTCGGATTGAAGAATGCACTTGCTACGTTTCAACGGATGGTAAACCAGGTTCTGAATGGGATGGAGGACTTCTGCATGGCATACTTGGATGACATCGCAGTGTTCAGCAATTCCTGGGAAGAACATGTAACCCACCTGAGAGATGTTTCGCAGGCTCTTGGACGAGCCAATCTGACCATAAAGGCGAGCAAATGCCAAATTGGACAGAGTAAGGTAGTATATCTTGGGCATGAGGTAGGCAGTGGAGAAATAAGGCCTTTGCTCTGTAAAATTGAAGCTGTGCAAAATTGGACAACACCGACTACTCAAACCCAGGTGAGAGCCTTCCTAGGCCTCACTGGGTATTACAGGAATTTCATAGAGAACTATGGGACCATAGCTTCTCCACTGAATGTCATCTCCTCGCCCAAATTTCCTAAGAAGGTTAGATAGAACGAGGAGTGCAATCAGGCTTTTGAAAACCTGAAAAAGGCTCTTTGCCAAGCCCCAGTACTCAGAGCTCCTGATTACCGCCAACACTTCATTGTGCGGACAGATGCTTCAAATGTAGGAATAGGTGCCGTACTCAGTCAACTGGATGGGAAAGGTAGGGAGCACCCCGTTTGCTTCATCAGCCGCAAGCTGAAGGATCCTGAAACAAGGTGGGCAACAATCGAAAGAGAGTGCTTTGCTATCGTGTGGGCTCTGAAGAAGTTTAGGCCGTACTTGTATGGTTCTACTTTTGTCATTCAGACTGACCACCAACCCTTGAGATGGTTAATGCAAATGAAAGGGGAAAACCCAAAACTATTGAGATGGTCGATCTGCCTGCAAGGGTTTGATTTCACCATTGAGCACAGGTCAGGATGTCACAACCAAAATGCTGATGGTCTCTCTAGGATGTATGTCATCGACTAGAGGTATGAGATTCATCCAGGAGTGGATTAAATCCTCCTGTCCCTTAGTCTGGGGGGGGCGAGTGTTAGGGAGAATTCTCTGTTTAGGCTGAATTTCCTAACCTAGTGAGTCCCCCAGCAGCTTTGCTGGATTTCGGGAGTTTGTTTTTTTCCATCCTGCCAAGAGTGAGACTCTTTTTCTCCCACTCTTGGACAAGTATGTGTGTAATTCCTTTGAATGTCCATGTGTTCTATGGGCTATGGGGTCTTTTACTCCATAGGGTCTCATATGTTTTTCTATGTGTGTTACACCGCACCCTATGTGCCGTAGCACTGGGGCGTCCTAGCGGACCTCCACCATAGGCTCCATACCCGGGGACTGACTACTGTCTCCCCGGGCATGTAAAGTCACCATTGGCTTTACTAGACCTAAATTTACTAACACAACTAGTACAAACCATCTTATTGTGGACGTACTAGTAGGGGTAATTCGATTACTCCGGGATCTGTTACTCGAGGGGGCACTGTCCCGTCCCCCCTCGTCGAGTTTTGGCTGGTGGCAGTGGAAACTACTCGTTATGTTCGACCCCGAACCTAACCCTATGAGATTCGTCCCATTGTTGGAGATTGATACTTTTCCTCGTTAATGTCTAACGTACCACCGGTTTACTTATCGTAAATAAGTTTATAGGATGGTATTTTCTGCCAGAACTCGGTTTTTAAAATGGCGTCTGTGTTCGTCTCTGTAACTCCTAAACCAAAGGTTGAGCCCTTTGTTCCACTTTTGGCGGGCTCTGTACAGAGACCCTCCAAAGTGGTGCCATTCTGTCTGGGTTACCACAGGGGTGTGGGAGGGGGTTTAGGCACCCTGGACCGAGTTGCCTTGCCAACTCCGGTCGCACTCTGGAGTGATTGGCCCAAGTGGTGAGCCTTCCCGCTCACCACTTAGCATGTGTTGATTGACAGCTAGGCTGAATGAATGGGGGTTTTCTGCATAAAAGCAGGGCTTTTGGGACTGGATCTTCAGAAGTCGCCACAGGACCTAAGAATCCGACGAGGGTAACGCTGAGCCGACCTGCAACGACGACACCTCCGGTGGAGCCCTGCTGAGCCGACTCACCACTTCCCGACGACAGAGGAGATCTCCCTGCCGGAGAGTCTCTTCCCCTGACTGGTGGGTACAACCAGTCCCCTTTGCTTTTTATTCGCCTCAGGACGCAGTGTTCGAATTGCCCGTGCAGCGCACCTCGGCAACCGGATAGCCACTACCCCTGTACCGTGACCAAAAGGTGGTGTCTTGTGACGGAGCACTCCGCGGCTGGTCTCTTCCCTGGTGGTGCACCGGACTTCACTTTTCTTCGACGACGAGAACCTCTCTACTCTTGGCAAAGACCCGACGTGCATCCACCACCAGGAACAACTGCCCCCGCCGGAGCTGCCCTCCACAACAAGGTACCATGTCCGCCTGGCTTCCCTTTCGATCGGTTTGAGTGAGGTGTCTTAATCCTCTCCTTTCCGTTGGGTCGCCTCCAAGCTTTTCTCATTTATTGTTCTGAACTGGTTCAATCTGCCGATAACAATTTGCTACAAAGACTTGAATGCATCTCCACTAGAGACTTTTTGGGACATATCGCCTTGCCTCTCTCCGAGTGGGCCTGGCCTCTGAACTTTATGATCTATTGTGGTTCTTTTGGTTCTTACCGTACATTTTGCCCGTGAAGTATTGAACTGTGTTGATTTCGTAACCTGCCTATCTTTTTCTTTCCCGTCCTAACTAATATTAGAGTGCCATCTAGGTTGAGGTATACACCTCTGTCTGTAAATAAGTGGTGCCGGTAGAACCTAGACTTGTCGAAATATTGCTAGGGGGATTGATCGTTTCTTCTTCGTTGAGTAATTGTGTTTGATTTGTTTGCCGTGAAAGTGCCATAGTGTTTTTCATAGATGTTTCGTTATAAATAAATACCTTAATATCTTTACACTAAGCCTCGTTGCATGTTTGCTTGTCTTGCTGGGAAGAATTGCCCTATTTTGTATACTCCACATACTGCTGAACACTTCTTGAGGGAATTCTGACTGCTCAGCCACAGCTACCAAGTGAATCTGTGTGGTACAGACTGCTACCAAGTGGGTTCACCGCCAAACACCTGTAGTCCTAAATCTTTTGCAGTGGTCCCAGAGGGAACTGCACAGGTTTCCGCCTAACACTTCCTGCAGAGTCGCCAGTGCCGCCCGCCTGTACCTGTCGGACGCCAACATGTCCTCCCTGTGTGACTGGCAGATGGAGTCTGCTGCCTGCTGTAGTCGCTCCATCAGCCTTTCGGGGGGGACAATGGAAGTGGCCACCCTATCCATGGCCTGAGCCATGATCTCTGATGATGCTGCCTGTTGGGTTGCCATACCGTATATGGATTGCTCCCATGCGGTATTGCCAGGTGGCTGACGGCCACCACGTCGGCGGGCACCACACCTGTCTGGGGCAAGGCAAACTGCGCCTTGCTGTGCCGGCACTGCCTGATGCTGCAGGACTGCAATCCCCCTCTGATCTGCTGGGCCAGGAACAGGATCAGATGTCGAGGAGTGTGACCCTGCATCCGTAACCACCAAAGGCGTACCTGCCAACGCTGACATCCCCATTGAGGGTTCTAACCCTGGTGCAGGTGGGTTGGACAGAACAGAATCCCTCCCAGGAACACTCACCTGCGACGGCACATAGGTCTCATCATCCGAATCGACACCTGAATACAGCTCGGGGGAGGTGCAGCCAGAGACACCCCTTGAAAGCACGACCTGCAGCAGTGGTGGGTTCTCACCCACCACCACACCACGTCCCTCACTGGTGGTCCGTCGGCCCTCAGAACCCTCCTGGGTCTGCACCATCTCCACAACCCCAGCAGTATCAAGTGCGTCATCCCCTGCAAAGACATAAAAGAAAACAAATGGAAACAGGCATTAGCACTATGGCACACAATTAGGGCTGAGAGGCTACAGAAACAGTACTTGATTGGCACATGTCCCACATAACTAAAACCCTCCCATGCATGCACCGTCACTGCGTGTGAAGGGTAGGCAGATGGCACACATTGATGACACCAAGATGGAAGATGAACACATTTGATGCATGCTGCCTAGCAGTGGCATCACGCATTGGCCAGTGATTGGCAGGTCAAATACACATGCCATCACACAGATGCCATGTACCCTAGCCATGAAGTGAAGAGGGAGAGGAGGTCACCAATTGTTCATTCAGTCCAGTTTGCTAATGAAATTGATTTTTTCATTGAAATGGTTCAAATGTTTAACCTGGAGCTGCCAGTCCAAAATGGTCCCATAGCACAGGGACATGTCTAAACAAATCATGTCCAGGAAACAAAGCCAGTCCACTGTACCATAGCCATGTCAGACATGTGACAATAGGACTGAGAAATCCCGAGTAAAAGTGGTGGTATGCAAACAATCTGCCTGAATAAACAGAGGTAAATAAGCAACAATGTTGTGGCAAGATGACACTCCAAGGGCAACTGGCGTGGTGTTGGGCTGGATGCCTAATGTTGGCAGAAGGGAGCTGCTATACCCAAATGCTGGTGCGCAGAATGTATAGGAAGAGGCACATGGGTGACCCAAACCACTCAGGCACACACACCCTCCCCTGGCACCCAAACAGAAGCCCTCCCACACACACCATGCACATGGTTGACACACACATGCATGTGCACTCACCGGACAATGCCTCGTAATCAGGAAGCTCTCCCACGCCTTGGATCTGTTCCTCTGTGACGAAGGTCCCAGCAACAGACTCATGTTCAGTGAGTTCGTTGTCCTCTTGTGGAGACCCACCACCAGTCACCAGAGTAGCGGCATGACTTGAGGCCAGCTTATTCTTTGCCCTGCGCTTCAGGTCATTCCAGCGCTTGTAGCATTCAGTAGCTGTGCACCTCACAATTCCAAGGGCACTTATGATGTCCGCAATGGTCTGCCAGTGTGCCTGACGTTGTGCAGTTGTGGTCTTGGATCCTGCAACAATCACCATTTCGTAGTCATGTGCGGACACATACTCTACAAGTGCATTCAGTTCGGCCTCATTTTTTTTTTTTTTTTTATTTGTATATGGTTTGATTAAACCTTTACAAAAAGCACTAACACATAGAATAAATACACAATTACATATTTAGAATATTGCAAAAGCTTTGAAATTATTTAACAGCGGAGAAATCAGAGAGTCATCATAAAATTGCAAGAACAAACGCAATAGCAGCAGATTAACCTATATCTTTAACCTATATCATGAGACAGCATGGTAACAACAGGCATATCTATTCAAGATGGAGGTTACGAATAAAACTGGATAAGGCCAGACCCTCCCTACTTGTTCCAATACACAGACAGCGTTTCCATACTAGGTCAATCGGGAGACCTAGAAATTGTAATTTCAAGGCATTCAAACAAGAGTCTCTCAGGACGTTGAGATGAGTACAAAACAAAATGAGGTGTTTAGCCGTTTCAGGAACTAAGTAGCAAAATCTACAAAGACTGTTAGCCGCTGTAATCTGTTTCCACCTCAGTTTAGTATCCAGAGTAGGTAGAATATTCCACCGCAGTCTGAGTAGTGTTTGTCTGTGATCCCGATTTGGGAAGATCTTAAGAATTGAAGAAAGAGTTCCTCTTTTTTTATGTTCATGAGCCAAGTGTGACATGGAAGTATATGCATGAAAAGCATCCACAGTCCGGCACCAATCAAAGTCCCACAACTTCATTTTAGTTTTAGTGGGATTAATGATTAGTTGCTCTAAATCAGAACTGATATTGGCCAAAATATCTTCGCAGAGCATAGCAAATTTATATAGGAATCCAGATCGGTGAATGTTATTGCCAGCCAATTCATATAACGTGTTGGCAGTAGGGGCCTTAAGTTTAGCATAAAGCAGAAGCTTCCTCCAATCAACTCGTGCTGTTAAAGAGATATAGCCTAGCTCGAAGCGAATCGCAGCCAGGGGTACTGCATTGGGGATGAGTAAGACCCGTCTCCATATGTCCCCTTCAATACCATCCAATTTGGCGATGGTTACCGAGTGCCAAACTCTAGGCCATAAATCAATTTCGGTGCGATTTTCCCCTCGAAAAAGAGTAAAGCAGGTCTAATGGAAAATCGGCCATATTTACGGTCAATTTTAAGGACCTGACTGGCCAGTACCTTAGCTTTATTCAGGAGAAGAAGGTTCTGCCCTTTTGAACCTCTACTTGCTCCCAGATAATAGCCCAGGTAAGTAAGGCAAGTAAGGCAAGTGGAGCAGGTTACAGTTGCGCCTCCTAACTTCCAGGGCTTCCTTGACGGGCCGGACTGTGTAGCCGTGTCTGGGGCATCAGCCTCTACTGGACGAGCACTCTTCCTCTTCCGCTTGGAAGGTGGTGGGGATCCTGAGTGTCCTACGCCGCTCTGGACACTAGGGGCAGGAGCCCCGGTGGACTCAGTACTAGGAGTGTGGGATTGCACACTCAGCATGGGAGTTGGTGCAGGCATTAGCTCAAGTGTGATGGTGTCAGGGGGAATGTCAGCATGATGGACTTGGACCGACACTGTCCTGGCTGGGTGTGTGAGAGGTGGGGTGGATGGAGCCGCAGCTGCCCCTGCAGCCTCCCCAGCCTGCCTACGCGGGACAGCAGAGGACCTAGCTGCCCCTGATCCACGTGGCCTGATGACACCAACGTTCACCGGCGCACGTGGCCTAGACCTGCTGACCTGGAAGTCAGCCATGGAGTCACCCTGTGCCAGGTCTGGTTCCACAGTGGGCTGGTCCAACAAGAGCTGAGCATGGATGGTGTCAGCCACGTTAACCTCAACGAGGGGGGGGGCATGGGTGTCCCTGACTGCTCCTCCACACATGGGGGGCTAGGTGCACCCTGCAAGTCACGGCCACGTCCCCTACTGGATCCACCACGGCCACCACGGCCACCACTTGAGGCTCGGCCACCTTTGCCACCCTTACAGCTTGTTCGCCTCCCAGCCATGGCACTGATGTTATTGTGCGTATGGGAGTCGATGTGAACTATTGTCCTGGGCAATTGGGGGTCAAAGGGGTTGGGTACCAGATGGTAATCGCACCCTAGTGCTCTAGCAAGGCTGTATGTCACCCCTGGGGAAAGATGACGGGTCACGCAACGCACAGGCACCCCAAAAAAGGGAAGTAAGGTGCACGCAACCCCTCCTAGACCACGTGCGTGGAAAAATAAACCTGCACTACGCTGTGGCACCCAGAAACACAAGAATGAACATATGCGTGTCACAAGCAGCCTAGAATGACCTCTGAAGGGGTACGTGACACACGGGGCAAGCACAGATGTTAAATACGTGCGCGACTCACCGTCTGCAGGAACAAAATCGTGAAAAATATGCGCGTGTGTGCATTGGCAACGCCCCCGCCAAAAGAAGAATTGTACGCTGTCTGAGGAGACAGGACAACAGTAGAAGGGAACGCTGTTTGAGGAAACAGGCCCAGGAAAAAGAGGAAAAGAGAAAAAGCTGTCAGAGGTAACAGGGAGTACGAACTGGAAACGCTGTGAAGTAAATCGCGTGTGAACTGACAAAAAGTACAGATTTCACCCACTCGCTCTCCACAAAAAGCACGTACAAGGAAATGGCGTTCTACACAAACCTTTTATACACACGTCACAGACGCGCATACCCGATGAGGCCATTTCGACCAATTACACGCTTTGACACTCGGACGTGTATCTCTTTTTTTGTACACGCGCCATTCTCAACGGCCATGCGCTTGACATCACAGCTGCGCGCATAGGGGCCTTTGGGCCAATGAAATCGCGTATGCCTGCAGACGCGCTTACGCGCTAAGAGCCTTTCCTCGAATTACACGCAGACGTGCAGGACTATCACGTGCCAAATCACTCCGTATCAAGCTGGCAATGCCTAAGCACATGGAAGACCACACTCCTGCCCAGAAAGCCAATTTACTGCCCCCCAGAGCCCCGAGCACGCTCCCACCTGCCATCTGCTGCTGCCTGACTGCCTGCTGCCCACGTGCCCTGCCATTTGCTGCCTGCACATCAGCCAGGGGTACTGTTGCTGTGACCACCCCTGCTGGAACCGAAGACTCCCGACTGGGATTCCATCGCTCCACAGCCCAGCCCCAGGACCCAGTTGCCCACCCACTCCTGCCTCTGGGGTTGTCATGTCAGGCACTGCAACATCTGGCACCACTGACAACCCCCGGCCAGAGAGGCAGAGGGGCACCAGCTTCAGTGCCAGGGAAGTTGGTGTCCTGGTGGAGCAAGTCCTGGGGCAGTATGATGCCCTCTACGGAAGTGTGCGCACCGACAAGGAAGGACGGACTTGATCTGGACGGACATCGTGACTGCCATCAACGCGGAGGGGGTGGCAGTCCGCGACTTCCAACATGTCAAGAAGCGCTGGGAGGACTTCAGGTCCAGGACCCTGAACAAGGCCCAGTGCCTCTTGAAGGCAGCGGATGCCAAGGGGCGCCGGGGCCACTTGTCGGAAGATCAGATGAGGGTCCTGGAACGCATATCCCCAGCGCTCCACGTCCAGGTCCTTGAGAGGCAGACCCGTCTGGAGTCGAGCGGTAAGTGTACATGCATCATGATTGTAAGATGTGCGTGTGGTGATGTGCCAGTAGTGTGCCGGTTGCACATCTGTTTGTATGGGGCCGAGTATGGGTGGGGGTGTACAGGACCATGAGGCTAACACATGCGAGCGCTGTCATGTGTGAGACATGGATGGCGCTTGTGTGTGTAGGCTTGCATGCCAAATGCAGTTGTGTGGGCACAAATGTTTGTATGAATTTGTATGTAAGTAGACATTTTCGTGATGTCACTCATGTATGTTGTTTTCAGCTGCATGTATCAGCACTGTGTACATGTGCATGTGTGTGTATTTGACAAGGGTGCAACAGGGATGCAACATGGATGCATGTGACAGCGGATGTGGAAGCCTGATTGGCAGATGTGACATGGATGCCCATCGGAACACTGCGACAGTTGGCTGAGGTGTACACATGCATGCAAGTGTGGTGGTGTGCGTGCATGTGTAGTGCACTCCCTGCGTTGCATGTGATGTCTGGCTCACCTTTGCCTGCTCATGCTGTTGTATGTGTATGGATGGTGCTGGCAGTTGCGATGTGGCTGTGGTATGGCTCATGTGTGCATGTAGAAATGACATGTGTGTTGCCAATTGTGATGCCATGTCTGAGGTTTGCCAATGCCACTCATGTGCAACTGTCATGTGTGTATGTGTCCATTGTACAGTGCCCTGATGCCTGTGTTTTATTTCTCCCTGTCTGCAGCGTCGACTGATGAAGAGAGCGGAGAAGGTGCTGTGGAGCACAGCGGCGGGGATCGCACCGCCAGCCGGAGACGCAAGGCCCGGCTCCCCTCCCAGGTTGTGATCTCGTCGGGGAGTGAGGAGTCCGGTGCCACGTCCCAGGCCGCAGCTGCCGGGGGGAGGTCCAAGAGGCGGAGGTCGGAGTTGGACTCCTCGGCAGCAGAAGGGGCAGCTGGGACCCCACAGGGCCCAACGGGGGAAGATGGCACGGAGTCATCCAGGTTGGTGGGGGGTTTGGTGGGTGAGGAGGCCGTGCAAGCAACAGAGACGGGGTCTGGAGGTGGGGATTCCACTGGTGCTAGTGGTGCAGTCCAGGACCAGGGACAGGAGGCACCACAGGTCGCCGCGAAGGTGCCTGTGTGCAATCCTGTCCCTGATCCTGTCACTGCATCATCTTGCACCAGCAGGGATGCCTACGTCCAGACCCGTTTTCAGGCAGGGGATGAGCTCACGACAACTGGCCTTCCTCTGCCTGCGGACGTGGCTATCCGGGTCCGGGTTGAGCCTGTCCTGACAGGTGTTGCGTTGCGTCAACGGGCCATGCGAGGTGACCTGCAGTCTTTTCATGAGGAGACTGCACGTCATCTCGAATGGCTCGTTGACTGCGTCGGCCTACTGGGACAGGTCACCCAGGCCGGATTCCTCCATTTGATGGGGCTTGCTCAGACCCCCTCCTCAACTGAACCCCCTATGCGCCAGTCATCCTCTGTGCCATCTTCCCACCCATCAGTCACCTGGGTGCCCTGTGGAGCTGCCTCTGACGGTGCGGCCAGGCTGATGGAGGAGGCATCCCTGCCACAGTCGGGAGTCGGACATCCAACAGGGGTGGTCACATCAACGACTGCACCCCAGCCAGCAGAGGATGTGCAGGCAGCAGGAGGCAGTGCACGGGCAGAGGATGGCTCGGGGCCTTCGACATCGGAGGGGCAGGCATCGGCCGGAGGGCAGGAGGACCCAGGACGGGAAGTGTCTTCCGTGTGGCAGCGGTTGGGCCACGCCATAGATGCGGAACGGCAGTGGGCGGAAGAGGCACGGCTCACGATGGTCAGGGTGGAGAACTCCATGCGGAGGGCCCTGAGGTGGGCCGAGTGCCTCGAGGCAATCCGCAGGGAGTTTGGGGGGAACATGTGGACGGCCCTGCGGACCCTCGGGGCCATGGAGGAGGAGCTCCTCCGGGACATTGAGCGGGAGTTCGATGATGCCCTGGCCCGGAACATCCCAAAGTGAGCCGTCGGACTAGCCCGCTGCCCTTGTAAATAGTTCTGTAGTTAGTGTTAGGTTTCCTTTGGTTTAGCATTTTTTTTGGACCTTTTGGACAATGGGCCACATTTTTGTATATAGTTTTTTTTTTTTAGGTAGTGTTATTCGATAGGTTTCATTTCTTCGTTTGGGATCATGGACCCTGGATTGTTTATCTGTATATAGTTGACTTTTGGATTTTCATTTTTTTTTTGATTTCACCATGGAGCAATGGTTTTCGATTTTAATTTTCCATTGGATTTACTTTTGTGGACTGTGACTTTGGACACCTTTCGTTTGCATTATGATTTGTGGTTTTGCATTATTTCACGTAACAGCTGGTTTTTTAGAAAAAGAATTCCATTATTGTTTGTTTATTTTTGATTCAATTTATGTTGCGTTTAATACATATTTTTTCTTCAAACTTTAATATGTAGTATCATCTCATTGGTTTCATGCATATCATGATATGAGTTTTGACATTCACTGACACCCATGGGGTGTATGTGAGGGACATGTGTTAATTTCCAAACTTGCAATTGGGGTTCTATCATGTTTTTGCCATTTCTAAGTGGGTGGATGCAATACTCAGATGGGTGTTTGGCATTTGGAGGCTGCCCATAAGGGCCAGGGATCTAGATTGTGGTGACATGTTGGCTGGGGGACATGAGCGGGGGCCTGGTGGAGGCTGTCCCTGGTGGCAGTGGGGTGGTGGTAATGGGAGACATGAGTGGGGGCCTGGTGGAGGCTGCCCCTGGTGGCTGGGGGGTGGGGGTGGTGGGAGACATGAGTGGGGGCCTGTTGGAGGCTGGCCTGCACTGCTGGGGGGTGGGGGTGATAGGGGACATGAGTGGGGGCCTGGTGGAGGCTGCCCCTGCAATGCTGGGGGTGGGGGTGATGGGAGACATGAGTGGGGGCCTGGTGGAGGCTGCCCCTGGTGGCAGTGGGGTGGGGGTGATAGGGGACATGAGTGGGGGCCTGGTGGAGGCTGCCCTTGCACTGCTGGGGGGTGGGGGTGGGGGTGATGGGAGACATGAGTGGGGGCCTGGTGGAGGCTGGCCCTGCACTGCTGGGGCGTGTGGGTGATGGGAGACATGAGTGGGGGACTGGTGGAGGCTGCCCCTGGTGGCTGGGGGTGGGGGTGGTGGGAGACATGAGTGGGGGCCTGGTGGAGGCTGCCCCTGCACTGCTGGGGGGTGGGGGTGATGGGAGACATGAGTGGGGCCTGGTGGAGGCTGCCCCTGCACTGCTGGGGGGTGGGGTGATGGGAGACATGAGTGGGGGCCTGGTGGAGGCTGCCCCTGGTGGCTGGGCGGTGGGGGTGGTGGGAGACATGAGTGGGGGCCTGGTGGAGGCTGCCCCTGCACTGCTGGGGGGTGGGGGTGATGGGAGACATGGGTGGGGGCCTGGTGGAGGGTGCCCCTGCACTGCTGGGGGGTGGGGGTGATGGGAGACATGAGTTGGACATGAGTGGGGGCATGGTGGAGGCTGCCCCTGGTGGCTGGGGGGTGGGGGTGCAGGGGGACATGTGTGGGGGCCTGGTGGAGGCTGCCCCTGGTGGCAGTGGGGTGGTGGTGGGAGACATGAGTGGGGGCCTGGTGGAGGCTGGCCCTGCACTGCTGGGGGTTAGGGGTGATAGGGGACATGAGTGGGGGCCTGGTGGAGTCTGCCACTGCAATGCTGGGGGGTGGGGGTGATGGGAGACATGAGTGGGGGCCTGGTGGAGGCTGCCCCCGGTGGCAGTGGGTGGGGGTGATAGGGGACATGAGTGGGGGCCTGGTGGAGGCTGCCCCTGCACTGCTGGGGGTGGGGGTGATAGGGGACATGAGTGGGGGCCTGGTGGAGGCTGCCCCTGCAATGCTGGGGGGTGGGGGTGATGGGAGACATGAGTGGGGGCCTGGAGGAGGCTGCCCCTGGTGGCTGGGGGGTGGGGTGGTGGGAGACATGAGTGGGGGCCTGGTGGAGGCTGGCCCTGCACTGGTGGGGGGGGAGTGATAGGGGACATGAGTGGGGGCCAAGTGGAGGCTGCCCCTGCAATACTGGGGGGTGGGGGTGATGGGAGACATGAGTGGGGGCCTGGTGGAGGCTGGCCCTGCACTGCTGGGGGGTGGGGGTGATGGGAGACATGAGTGGGGGCCTGGTGGAGGCTGCCCTTGGTGGCTGGGGGGTGGGGGTGGTGGGAGACATGAGTGGGGGCCTGGAGGAGGCTGCCCCTGCACTGCTGGGGGTGGGGTGATGGGAGACATGAGTGGGGGCCTGGTGGAGGCTGCCACTGCACTGCTGGGGGGTGGGGTGATGGGAGACATGAGTGGGGACCTGGTGGAGGCTGCCCCTGGTGGCTGGGGGGTGGGGGTGGTGGGAGACATGAGTGGGGGCCTGGTGGAGGGTGCCCCTGCACTGCTGGGGGGTGGGGGTGATGGGAGACATGAGTTGGACATGAGTGGGGGCCTGGTGGAGGCTGCCCCTGGTGGCTGGGGGGTGGGGGTGCAGGGGGACATGTGTGGAGGCCTGGTGGAGCCTGCCCCTGGTTGCAGTGGGGTGGTGGTGGTGGGAGACATGAGTGGGGGCCTGGTGGAGGCTGCCCCTGCACTGCTGGGGGGTGGGGGTGATGGGAGACATGGGTGGGGGCTTGGTGGAGGATGCCCCTGCACTGCTGGGGGGTGGGGGTGATGGGAGACATGAGTTGGACATGAGTGGGGGCCTGGTGGAGGCTGCCCCTGGTGGCTGGGGGGTGGGGGTGCAGGGGGACATGTGTGGGGGCCTGGTGGAGGCTGCCCCTGGTGTCAGTGGGGTGGTGGTGGTGGGAGACATGAGTGGGGGCCTGGTGGAGGCTGGCCCTGCACTGCTGGGGGGTGGGGGTGATAGGGGACATGAGTGGGGGCCTGGTGGAGTCTGCCCCTGCAATGCTCGGGGGTGGGGGTGATGGGAGACATGAGTGGGGGCCTGGTGGAGGCTGTCCCTGGTGGCAGTGGGGTGGGGGTGATAGGGGACATGAGTGGGGGCCTGGTGGAGGCTGCCCCTGCACTGCTGGGGGGTGGGGGGTGATAGGGGACATGAGTGGGGGCCTGGTGGAGGCTGCCCCTCCAATGCTGGGGGGTGGGGGTGATGGGAGACATGAGTGGGGGCCAGGTGGAGGCTGCCCCTGGTGGCTGGGGGGTGGGGGTGGTGGGAGACATGAGTGGGGGCCTGGTAGAGGCTGCGCTTGGTGGCTGGGGGTGGGGGTAGTGGGAGACATGAGTGGGGGCCAGTGAAGGCTGCCCCTGCACTGCTGGGGGGTGGGGGTGATGGGAGACATGAGTGGAGGCCTGGTGGAGGCTGCCCCTGCACTGCTGGGGGGTGGGGTGAAGGGAGACATGAGTGGGGGCCTGGTGGAGGCTGCCCCTGCACTGCTGGGGGGTGGGGGTGATGGGAGACATGGGTGGGGGCCTGGTGGAGGGTGCCCCTGCAATGCTGGGGGGTGGGGGTGATGGGAGACATGAGTTGGACATGAGTGGGGGCCTGGTGGAGGCTGCCCCTGGTGGCTGGGGGGTGGGGATGCAGGGGGACATGTGTGGGGGCCTGGATGAGGCTGCCCCTGGTGGCAGTGGGGTGGTGGTGGTAGGAGACATGAGTGGGGGCCTGGTGGAGGCTGGCCCTGCACTGCTGGGGGGTGGGGGTGATAGGGGACATGAATGGGGGCCTGGTGGAGTCTGCCCCTGCAATGCTGGGGGGTGGGGGTGATGGGAGACATGAGTGGGGGCCTGGTGGAGGCTGCCCCTGGTGTCAGTGGGGTGGGGGTGATAGGGGACATGAGTGGGGGCCTGGTGGAGGCTGCCCCTGCACTGCTGGGGGGTGGGGGTGATAGGGGACATGAGTGGGGGCCTGGTGGAGGCTGCCCCTGCAATGCTGGGGGGTGGGGTGATGGGAGACATGAGTGGGGGCCTGGTGGAGGCTGCCCCTGGTGGCTGAGGGGTGGGGATGCAGGGGGACATGTGTGGGGGCCTGGATGAGGCTGCCCCTGGTGGCAGTGGGGTGGGGTGGTGGGAGACATGAGTGGGGGCCTGGTGGAGGCTGGCCCTGCACTGGTGGGGCGTGGGGGTGATAGGGGACATGAGTGGGGCCTGGTGGAGGCTGGCCCTGCAATGCTGGGGGGTGGGGGTGATGGGAGACATGAGTGGGGGCCTGGTGGAGGCTGTCCCTGGTGGCTGGGGGGTGGGGGTGGTGGGAGACATGAGTGGGGGCCTGGTGGAGGCTGGCCCTGCACTGCTGGGGGGTGGGGGTGATAGGGGACATGAGTGGGGGCCTGGTGGAGGCTGCCCCTGCACTGCTGGGGGATGGGGGTGATAGGGGACATGAGTGGGGGCCTGGTGGAGGCTGCCCCTGCAATGCTGGGGGGTGGGGGTGATGGGAGACATGAGTGGGGGCCTGGTGGAGGCTGCCCCTGGTGGCTGGGGGGTGGGGGTGATTGGAGACATGAGTGGGGGCCTGGTGGAGGCTGGCCCTGCACTGCTGGGGGTTGGGGGTGATAGGGGACATGAGTGGGGGCCTGGTGGAGTCTGCCCCTGCAATGCTGGGGGGTGGGGGTGATGGGAGACATGAGTGGGGGCCTGGTGGAGGCTGCCCCTGGTGGCAGTGGGGTGGGGGTGATAGGGGACATGAGTGGGGGCCTGGTGGAGGCTGCCCCTGCACTGCTGGGGGTGGGGGTGATGGGAGACATGGGTGGGGGCCTGGTGGAGGGTGCCCCTGCACTGCTGGGGGGTGGGGGTGATGGGAGACATGAGTTGGACATGAGTGGGGGCCTGGTGGAGGCTGCCCCTGGTGGCTGGGGGGTGGGGGTGCAGGGGGACATGTGTGGGGGCCTGGTGGAGGCTGCCCCTGGTGGCAGTGGGGTGGTGGTGGTAAGAGACATGAGTGGGGGCCTGGTGGAGGCTGGCCCTGCACTGCTGGGGGGTGGGGGTGATAGGGGACATGAATGGGGGCCTGGTGGAGTCTGCCCCTGCAATGCTGGGGGGTGGGGGTGATGGGAGACATGAGTGGGGGCCTGGTGGAGGCTGCCCCTGGTGGCAGTGGGGTGGGGGTGATAGGGGACATGATTGGGGCCTGGTGGAGGCTGCCCCTGCACTGCTGGGGGGTGGGGGTGATAGGGGACATGAGTGGGGGCCTGGTGGAGGCTGCCCCTGCAATGCTGGGGGGTGGGGGTGATGGGAGACATGAGTGGGGGCCTGGTGAAGGCTGCCCCTGGTGGCTGGGGGGTGGGGTGGTGGGAGACATGAGTGGGGGCCCGGTGGAGGCTGGCCCTGCACTGCTGGGGCGTGGGGGTAATAGGGGACATGAGTGGGGCCTGGTGGAGGCTGCCCCTGCAATGCTGGGGGGTGGGGGTGATGGGAGACATGAGTGGGGGCCTGGTGGAGGCTGGCCCTGCACTGCTGGGGGGTGGGGGTGATGGGAGACATGAGTGGGGGCCTGGTGGAGGTTGCCCTTGGTGGCTGGGCGGTGGGGGTGGTGGGAGACATGTGTGGGGGCCTGGTGGAGGCTGCCCCTGCACTGCTGGGGCTGGGGGTGATGGGAGACATGAGTGGGGGCCTGGTGGAGGCTGACCCTGCACTGCTGGGGGGTGGGGGTGATGGGAGACATGAGTGGGGGCCTGGTGTAGGCTGCCCCTGGTGGCTGGGGGTTGGGGGTGGTGGGAGACATGAGTGGGGGCCTGGTGGAGACTGCCCCTGCACTGCTGGGGGGTGGGGGTGATGGGAGACATGGGTGGGGGCCTGGTGGAGGGTGCCCCTGCACTGCTGGGGGGTGGGGTGATGGGAGACATGAGTTAGACATGAGTGGGGGCCTGGTGGAGGCTGCCCCTGGCGGCTGGGGGGTGGGGGTGCAGGGGGACATGTGTGGGGGCCTGGTGGAGGCTGCCCCTGGTGGCAGTGGGGTGGTGGTGGTGGGAGACATGATTGGGGGCCTGGTGGAGGCTGGCCCTGCACTGCTGGGGGGTGGGGGTGATGGGAGACATGGGTTGGGGCCTGGTGGAGGGTGCCCCTGCACTGCTGGGGGTGGGGGTGATGGGAGACATGAGTTGGACATGAGTGGGGGCCTGTGGAGGCTGCCCCTGGTGGCTGGGGGGTGGGGGTGCAGGGGGACATGTGTGGGGCCTGGTGGAGGCTACCCCTGGTGGCAGTGGGGTGGTGGTGGTGGGAGACATGAGTGGGGGCCTGGTGGAGGCTGGCCCTGCACTGCTGGGGGGTGGGGTGATAGGGGACATGAGTGGGGGCCTGGTGGAGTCTGCCCCTGCAATGCTGGGGGGTGGGGGCGATGGGAGACATGAGTGGGGACCTGGTGGAGGCTGCCCATGGTGGCAGTGGGGTGGGGGTGATAGGGGACATGAGTGGGGGCCTGGTGGAGGCTGCCCCTGCACTGCTGGGGGGTGGGGGTGATAGGGGACATGAGTGGGGGCCTGGTGGAGGATGCCCCTGCAATGCTGGGGGGTGGGAGTGATGGGAGACATGAGTGGGGGCCTGGTGGAGGCTGCCCCTGGTGGCTGGGGGGTGGGGGTGATGGGAGACATGAGTGGGGGCCTGGTGGAGGCTGGCCCTGCACTGCTGGGGGGTGGGGGTGATAGGGGACATGAGTGGGGGCCTGGTGGAGGCTGCCCCTGCAATGCTGGGGGGTGGTGGGGATGGGAGACATGAGTGGGGGCCTGGTGGAGGCTGCCCCTGGTGGCTGGAGGTACAGGGGGACATGCGTTGGTGGGCAGTAGTGCAAGGTGACATGTGGGTTGGCTGGGGGGCATGGCCATGGTGGATGGGGTGCCTGCAGGACATGTGCAGGGTAGGCCCCTGTGGTGCGGCCCACCTGCAGGGGCTTTGGAGGGTGTAGAGGGAACACCTGGGAGGACCCACATGTGCAATTCACATGTGGTGCTCCCACGCACCCCTGTAATACACGTACCCTGATGGAATTGCGTGTGATACTTCCCGCGCACCCCTGAAATACACGTACCCTGCTGCTTTTGTGTGTGATACTTCCCGTGCACCCCTGGAATACACATACCCTGCTGTTTTTGCATGTGATACTTCCCGCGCACCCCTGGAATACACGTACCCTGATGGAATCGCGTGTGATACTTCCCACGCACCCCTGATGTACACGTACCCAGGACAATCGCGTGTGGAACTTCCCGCGAACCACTGAAATACACGTTCCCCGCTTGGCGTTTGCTGTTTGCCAGCCCTGTGAACTGGTCCAGGGTTAGCGCAGCCCTTTGCGATGATTTGGGGATTTTGAAGGCTTTTCCTTGCGCGAGGGCGTTCTTGGGGCGCCACGGCTGGTTTCGGAGGGAAAAATCCATGAATACGCTGTGCGATGAAAAGGATTTTTTCGCACGCGGCTGGCGCAGTGTATCGCACAGGGACACTGTGCGCCAGCCGCGTGCGCCATTTTTGTGCGAATTTCTATGAATTACCCTGACTGTTGGTTCGTCTTAAATAAATTCACCTATTGAAGAATTAGTAAAGTAATTGACAACCATAACTACATGTATTCCTTCTAAAATGCACATTTCTAATGTTACTGTTTGGTTATTTGTTGCCTGATAGTGTGCAGGGGACATGAGCTCCCTAGATTGGGAATTCTTTTCTTTATTCTACATTTCATTTCTTGTATCAAAAAACGTTTAGAGAAACTTCACCTTTGTGTCTTTTTTGTTAAAGGGCCGTTTTTTGCAGGTGTTCTTTTGCAAAAACAGCCGTTTTGAGCGTTTTTGTAAAAACCGACGGTTATGCAGCATTTTGCTTGATCGCTGGAGGGTCTGTTTTATTGTATGTGTGAAACAGAGTAGGCGCACGGATCACAATTAGTGAATCCGCAATTCCCATCCACTGCATCTCACAAACAGGAGAGAGCACGTCCGCCGTCTTGTTATTGTGATTCAGGGCTAGATGTTGTGTATTCTTTGGCAATTCGACTATTTTAAGGTCTAACAAAAAAGGCACATTACCTGGGAATCAAAGTAAACGCTGTCTGCCATGAACAGACATGTCAGGAGGAGACCTTATGGTCCATGACCATTTGAAAACAGTTCACAATAGTAACTAGAGGACCTCGCATTCGTGCCATCAGAAGCCGTTCACTCAGGGCTATTTGCAGGCTCATCCAAAATGATTCCCACATTGTTTTTCACAAAGCGTTCCACTCTGTTTTACATATCAGACGCTGTGTAAACTTAAGATGGATGACACCAGGATAGTCACCAATTCGAAAAAATCTGTTGAAAATGTACCATTTGGACCACACAATTGGGGGAAAAATGTTGGGAATTACAATATATGTGTAAATCGGGAAGAGGTATAAAAAAGTGAAAAAGGGTTAATATGGGGATGACGATTATAAAAGAGGGGGGAAGGGAGGGTGTTGAAGGGACTGGGAGAGAGGAATGGCGTGAAACACTTAAAAAAAGCCACAAAATACGATACAACGGTCCAATTGATCACATATCCCCAAAAAAGACCCATTGAAATGGGTGAACCCGGATGAAAGGTTGAGTCAATCCTATCGTGATTGGAATCTGTGATATGCAGACTGCACACTGATATCATCACATATCACACCTCTTGGATTGGCTCCTGAAGCCCCTGCTTGGATGTTGCAACTTTAGATATGTAACGTTGTTCTTAAGGGATTTGCTAATGCAATATAAGTAATCGCACCGCAAACGTCGACTTTCGAGTTTAAAACGCAAATGACCCCTTGGAAAGGTCACAGTGATCCAAGCGCAATGGTTGCTTGTAAATGGCCGGTCATGAGCCGGAAGACAGCGCTAATCGTCGACAGAGCCTGTATACATGATTTTAAAATATGTTTTATTGCTTCCAAAGGGGAGCAGACTGGCGAGGCTAGAAACATAAACCGGCTCCAGCCAGCTGCGGCTGTCAGACTAGGAGGGATCCTGTTCAATTAGTGTTGCAAAATAAAATACTTTGTAAAGGAAATAAACACGATGAGGGCTGAGATTCATGCTTTCAAATATACACAAGGTCTGCATTTTTAATTAGGGCTGCTAATTACAGCCATCAGAAAGCAGAGCAAAATAGATTTTACCTTGCATTTAGCAGACAAGCCTTCAACCCCAGTGTATTTTTCAATTTCATTAATATTTTATGGAAATGGCCCTTTGCAGCTCCAGTCTGTTCTTTGCCTTCTAGAAAACGGCCCCACGTTATGGATGCCAATGCCTTTAAGCCATGTGCATTAGTGAGATGACAAAATGCAAAACAGCATCATGTCACCCCTCGCATCAATTGATTCTGTGAGATAGTGTAAAAACAGTTGGGTGTGAGTTATAGTCGGGCTGACACTAATGATGAAACAAGACACTGGCTGGGAGCAGCTATTAGCTGGGAGCCAGAAATTAATGCCTCTAATATTTTTGGACTAATTAACCCTAATGAACTGATCTGTGAGAATTCAAACTGCTGTGATAAGTGAATCAATAGTTGACAGAATTTCCTATATATGTGAATGCATACACACGCACACACACGAACACTAATTTATATTTAAATCGTATTCCTGAGATAAATATAAAGATAGATAGATAGATAGATAGATAGATAGACAGACAGACAGATCAATAGATAGATAGAGAGACAGACAGGGGCATAGAAGAAAAGATACAGAGACAGACAAATACAAATGTATGCCTGTCTTAGCTTCATGGCACTATATTCTAAGAAATCTCACTGTTAGCATTTTGGCTCTGTACAACATTGTGAACTGCTTCACAATAGAATGCCTGCTCCCCATTTCCCCCCACTCTCTGGCCACCCTCCTTGGTCCCCCAGCCGCATTTAAGGGTAAAAACCTGGGGGCCCTCTTTGACTCCTCGCTCTCCTTCTCCCCGCACATCACAGGCCATTTCAAGAAGTCCAACTTTCAGCTTCACCTCCTCAGAGGCATTCTCCCTTTCCTCATCTTCCCCTAGAAGCTCAATGTCTCCAGAGCCCTGGTTCTCACTAGGCTGGACTACTGCAAAAGCCTCCTCCTCAATCTGCCTCTGTCCTCCCTTCGCCGTCTGCAACTAATCCAGAATAGTGCTGCAAGACTTATCCTTGGCCTCCTCAAGCCCAGGTACCTCATCTCTCCAGCCCTAAAAGCTCTCCACTGGCTCCCACTGACCACAAGGATCACATTCAAGACCCATTGCATCATCCACAGGCGTGTCTGGGGCCTGGGACCTTTTTACATCCAGCTTTCTCTCCCTAAATACCTCCATGCTAGAGTCCTTCAGTCCTCTAGCTCCAACTCTCTGCAGGACAGACGTGTTTCCAAGAAGAGAGTGGGAGGTAGATCCCTCTCCTCGGCAGGAGTCTCCCTCTGGAATGGCTTCCCTGTCTCTCTCAGACTTGAGCCGGATCTTCTTAAGTTCCAGAAACTTCTCAAGACTTTCCTTTTCTCCTCCTCCTTCCCTCTCCCTCTCACTTGCTAATGCTCCTCTGCCATTGAGACTGTGGCCTGGTCCCTTATGAGTCTGGAGGGGCCAGGCCCTCCTTTGGCCAGTCTCCCCCAGCATCCCTAAAAAGCACTAGCCTCCAGGCACCCTTCCTAGCCTAAATCTGGTACCACACTTTGTTTTCCCTCTCCCATGTATTGTCTGGCACTTGCCCTCTGTGGCTCCCTGCTGCACTTCCTAAGCCCCCTGAGCTCCCCACTCCTGCACTTCACCCCTTGCCTTCTTCCCTCCTCCCAGCCGTACCCCCTACTTCCGCTGCCCCTGCACTTCTTTGTCTCTGTACTTGCGTGGTAAGAATGCCACAAGGCCTGGTACGACCATTACTGTCGTTTTATTTTCCTATGTATCCCCCACCCATTCCAATTTTTCTGCTTTTTTGCCTTGGGGCGCATGGACTTGTGTATAGGCAACATACAAATGTCCAATAAAAAAATTATTTGATTTAATTGTATGAAACAATTTTTACAAAGTAGAAAAAGAGACAAATCTCCACATTAACTATTCCAGAGTTCCCACGATCGTTCTTTGTCCTGAGCCCCATCATCTCGTGATTCCCTGAGGGGCTCCATCAGATCGATCTTTTTCGGTTAGAATTCAGATTCCGAATCAGAGTGAAGTTCAGCAACCCCCCAGGAGAAATCGAGGTAAAGACGCCCAACTAGTAGACCTGCCCACTCACACCTTCCCCGTCAGCGGAGTAATTCAATTTCTCGGAAGAAGCCCACCACCGCGATCACCCAAGAGGTCTTCTCCCCACTTAATAGCCGACACCACCATTCCTCTTCATCATAGATGTGTAGGTTTTTAAACAAATGTCCCAGGTGTCTCTTGCGGGGGCCCGTGACTCCTAGGCAGTTTAACAGGAGGTGTCTTATGGTTTCTGGCATCGCTGACTTTCTACAGAATCTGCAGGCGTCGTCCGAAACCAATTTTCTTCGGGATAGGACTTCCCTTGTGTGGAGAATGTTCAGGCGGATTCTTAAGAAGTTCACTCTGAGGTTTGAGTCCGGCCCTTTTAACAAGTAGGACTTGAGTTCGTTCACTTTTGTCAGCTGTGGAGGCAGATCTGTAAACAGCTTCGATGCGGCTGCTTTTTCCAATGTGTCGATCCAGTCTTGGTGTAATAGACGCAGTTTAAACTTAGAAGGATTATAGATTAGTTCGTTTTTAGAGCTTCCAGCGCCCTCTAACGTAGAGTCGATCTTTGCCGCCCATTTTGTTAGCATTTTGCATGAGCCCGACTGAATTTCATGTTGAATTTCTTGCATGATCAGAGGGGGGCTTGGAAGTACAGACTTTCGAAATAGCATGGCTTCGTTGCGGGCTACTATGGAGGCCAGCGATTGTAGAGAGAGTTCCCTTCTTATTAACACCATTGGTAGCGAGTCAGGGAGGTTGAGAACCTTTCTCCAATAAAATCCTTCCAGTTTTGACCAAAAGGATGTTGGAAGATTTGGTAAAGCTTCTGCCCCGTAGGTAAGAGTTGGAATCACTTTGGACTTGTAAAAAGTCACCACTGGCGCCATAGTGAATTTTCCGTATTTTTTCAGGACTGCCCAAGATTGTGAGATGAGCGGTCTCGCTTTGGACATGATGATCTCCTGCATCACTGTTTCGTTACTGTTCTTGTTGATGGTAACGCCCAGATATTTGAAGCTGTCCACCAATTCAATTTTGGTGTTATTTACCGCCCATGTGAATTTCTCCAGCTTCCTTTCGTTTCCGCTTAAGATCATGATCTTTGTCTTTTCCAAGTTCATCAAGAGGTTGTTTTCTTTTAGATAGGAGTCGAGGTTATTTATCTGCCTCTGAAGGCCGATCGGGGTTACATCAAAGAGTATTATGTCGTCCGCGTATAGTAGGCGTGAGATTTTGCTGGATCCCAATGTTGGGGGGAACATCCGGACTCTAGGTTCATACTCTTTGAAATCGGCCGTGTATGCATTATACAGCGCAGGGGCTAAGGGACAGCCCTGCTTTACTCCTCTTTCCGTGTTCATCCGAGAGGATAAAAGTCCTTGGTTGTTCAGTCGAACACATATTGTGGTGTCCGTATATAAGGCCTTTATGGGCTCCAGTATCCTAGGGGGACAGGCGTGAAGTTGTAATTTTGCCCAAAGACGTTGCCTGTCCACCCGATCAAAAGCCTGCACCAGATCGATGAAAGCCATGTATATCTTCGGGTTGCCCTCGAACACTTTAGCTTTGAGTGTGCTTACCGCCAAGATGTTTACCGCCGTTCCGACGTTTTTCACGAAACCCGTCTGGAATGGGTCCGACAGGCCAGTCGCGGAAATCCAGTTGTTGAAATTATCCAGGATTAGGGCACCAAAGAGCTTTCCTATCGAGTCCAATAAAGCGATAGGGCGGTAATGTGAAGGATTATCTTTTGCTCCCTTTTTAAAGATGGGAACCAGAATCGCTTGTCTCCATGATGATGGGATGGTCGAGAGGCTGACACAGTTTGAGAAAATCTCCTTGATGAAAGGTGCCCAGAATTCCATTTTGTTTTTTATGTCGAAGTTGGTTATTCCGTCGGGGCCTGCAGCCCTGGACCCATTAAGCTGTGTTATTTTTCCTTTGATTGTGTTCAGGTCCAGGGGAATTTCCCACCGGTCCCCAGAACAAGGAGCCTTGCTCTCTTTTTCCTTGTCTAGGACTCCGTAAAGTTTTTCAAAGTGGGATAGCCAAGTGTTTTCACCAATTGAATTTTGCAGTGCCTGGTTCACTAATTTGGAGTTTCCCTTGATCAGTGACCAGAAGTCGCGTGCCTTATGGCCACAAATGGCACGCAGCATGTTTTCCGCGTCAGCCTGGGACCTAGTTGCTTTTGTTGACTTCACCCAGGCTTTGTAGATTTTTGCTGCCTTAATCGCTTCCTCCTTCTTACTTGGGGACGTTGTTTTTGCGGCCTCCCGTTGCAATTTTCTGACCACCTTTCTTCGGACAACTAGCTGTTCATTGTAGGTGTGGAGTGGGGCTTTAGTTTCATGCTTCAACTCTCCTTTTTTCCGGTGGTGCACTGTCAGAAGGGGCAGGTATTCAATCCGACCTTCTGGGCACAGGTGGCCAACCAGCCTCCGTGCCTTGTATTGGGTGGTTATTTTGGCTATAGTTGTTTCTGACAGTCTCAGCCTTGTCCCGCTCTGATTTACTACCAGGTTCTGAGCGTCGTAAACCGCCTCTCTTCTCCAAGATAGCCACGAGAAGGAGAGCAAGTTATGGTCGCTATGTTGCGTCCTGGTGATTGTAAAAGATGAGGAACGTGGTAGTAAGCTCCTCGAAATCTGGATGTAATCTATTATTGCCTCTTGATTCTCTCTCTCCCAAGTTGGAGTGGCTTTGAGATTATTCACGTCTTTTGGCTTGAGGATGTGCATCTCTCTTGCGTTTAGAAGGTTGTGCCACATGTTGTTTCTACTATGGATCACTTTGGAGTGAAGGGTTAGATCAGTATTCAGATCTCCAGCAATAATCACATCGCTTGAGGTAGATGTTATCAGAAAGTCATCTATTAACGTCTCGATTTGAGTGAGGAAATAGTCGTTGGTCACTCGCTTAGGGTTCCAGTAAGCATTGATCAAGAGGATCTCTGTGCTGTGATTAGACTCTAGGGAACCTTCCGTCCTTTCCCACTCCAAGAGCGTCGCCAGAATGAATTCCGAAGCCAAAAGTGTCTTTGACAGAGATAGGCCGGAGCCCACTCTTATGGCGGTGATAAGGCCTGATCTCGGTCTGCCCCTCTCGCTTCTTTGAGCCAGTGAATGTGCCAGTTGGAAACCATCCAGCGTGGGAGGCTCGATTAGCCATGTTTCCTGCAGACATAGGGCGTCGAAACTCCCAAAGTTGACGTCTGATGTGACAGTTAGATGGGCAAATCCTCTGGTGTTCCACGATCCTAGTTTCAACAATACTTCCAAGGGTTCCTTGGGCGCCACTGCTTTCCCGAGGGGGCCACTAGAGGGACCCTCTGGTGGCTATTTCCTTCTGACTTGGAGTTTCGGGGAGTACCTACTGTATCTTATTCCCTCCACAACAGGGTCGATTTTTCCAGATAGGTTTCTCCCGTGCTTCAATGTCGCATCTGTTTGTTCAATGCGTTGGAATATTCTGTGAGTTGCGTTGCGTGTCGAGTGCGATCCCGGTAAGAGCTCCCTTTCCGAACTCACTCTCCTATTCACGTCACGTTGCGTGTTCTGAGCGTAGGATTCACGCCGAGACCGGCTTTCAGCATATTTACAGAGAGCCTGTTCCCCAATAGGGAACTTGTGCGGCGGAGTGCCTCGATCAAGTTCCTGCTGGCTTGATCGGTAGTGAGACCGCTCCTGCGGGGGCGCAGACGGTGTATTACCCTCCCCCGCGTGTGCCAAATCGAAGCCTAGATTGTGCAGATTGTCTCTTGCTTTCCAAATTTGATCTTGAATATAATTCGATCCAATGTGTAGGAACGAGCTGTCTGTTCTTCCGTTAGGGTTCGGTTCCAAGATTTTTATGTCTTTTGTGACGTCGATATGAGGTAGCCGGCTCTCCTGGAACAGTTTGAGTAGAGCTTTGCGGTTCAGTGTCCACCTGTCCCGTCTTGCGTGTGTTCTTTGCAGAATAAAAGTTCTTGTTGTCGTTTTCCTTTGTCTAGGCGAAGGCGAGCGGTTAGCACGGATGGCTCCACCGGCCTGCCGACCTGTTGATCTCGACAGAGCATGAACCCTGGATCTAAAATGGCCTTTAGGTTTGTCCATTGCTGTATTCCGGTCCTTTATTCTGTCGTGTTGTACCCAAGGGTTCATCTCCCCTGGGGTGCGCGATCTTTGCTGAGGGTCTCGAGGGTGTGCTTCATCTGGATTTCTTCCCTGATGTCCCTTGACTCGCAGTTGTCCCAGTTTCCTACTTTCTCTTTTTTGTGACAAAGAGGTTTTTTCCACCGCCTGCGGCGAAGTCGAAGGAGAATCAAGGAGCAGGGCCTTTGATTTCGGTTCATCTGCTTCTCTGTTATTGCGGCTTTCAGGTTTTTTTCTTTTTTGGTTCAGCGCTTGCAGAATTTCTGCTTCTGAGTCCTCGATCGTGTATGTGCTCATATTCATTAGGTCTAATGAGTTCCAAGAATCCTCGCGCGACCTCTCTGGGCTCTGTGGGTCCTGCCGTATCTTGTCCGCGGGTTTTAATTTGAAAACTTGGCGATTTTGTGTTGGTGGGGTCGGTTTTTCTAGGTTACCTTGGCCTCTACTTTCTGTTTTGTCTTTTTGTGCAGACTGTTGAGGCTGCTTGTGTTTTAAGGCCTTTTTGCCCTTACTAACCAGTTCACTTTGGCCTTTGTGTTGAAATATTTCGAAGGTAGATGGAATTTTCATTTTGGAGAAATCTATTGGTTTTACCGCTGGTTGAATAGCTGCACTTTCGGGGGTGGTGAGAGCCACTGATCCATTTTTCCTTCCTGGCCTGTTAGTTGATTCGTTCGAAGACTGACCCCCTTTGGTGCGGAGTTCCATCTGTGTTACATCAGTCGTCAAAGATGGAGGTCCATCAGAGGCCCTAATGCCCACCTCTATCTCCCGACTCAATCCGAGTCCTTGAGTCGTCTCGTGGGGTTTTCTCAAGCTAGGTTGTTCGGTCGGTTGTAACCCCCGAACATTTCTTAGCCTGTTTTCAGGACTCGGTTGGTCGGAGGTTGCTTGGACCGTTGACAAGGGTTTGCTCCCCGCACTCGTACCCTCCACATCTTGGCCTTTGAGCTGTTGAAAGGCGGTAATGAACCCCTCTAGGAAATTCAGTTTGGTGTGCATGTGAGCGATCAGGGTAGTTTGATCTTTTAAGGTGTCGCTAATGGCTTCATATAGTTTTCCGAATGGAGCCATCGCGATGGTAACTGTGGCTAGGATGGTTGTGAGATCCTCTTTTTGCGAGGGGGTTTCGGTCGCTTGGTTAGAGGGGGGTTCACCTTGGTCTCTGTGCGGCTTCAATGGGCCCCGTTCTTTAGTGAGGATCGCACTTTTCTCATGCGGGGGGCCCTCTCCGCTAATGTATGGCTCCAAACTGGGCTCCTGAAATCGAGGGTTAAGGGGGGAGGTCACTTTGGGAGGCGCGGGGGGGCCATTGGCCAGAGCCTGGGACAGATTTATCTCCCCCGCTAGGGGTTCAGCTAACCCCCTTCCCTCTATTTGCTTGTAAGTTCCAGCACCATTTACCGGTTGTAGTGAGTCCCACCCTGTTGTAACTTTTGATCCCGTGTATATTAAATTGCGGCTCCCACTCCTTTGGGCGGTTAAGTGTGGAGCAGTATTCGCCGCTTTCTCCAGCAGAGCAGGCATCTTAGCGGGAAAATTCGAGGTTGTAGGGAGCGAAGCTCTTTCTTCAACTATGGCCAGAAGCTCTGCATCCGATACGTCATGGTATCCTTCACCCTCCATTCGTGTTTTTTTCCCAAAAAACTCTTTCAGGGTTGCCATGCAGTGAGGGATAGGATGTTTTCTGCCCCCCACCTGACCTCTTTTGTATGGGGGTTTGGCCCTCACCGTCCTACGTGAGGACATCTTGTGGGAGCCGCCCGAAAGTTTCGGCAAATTGTTCAGATTCTCGTTAGTATTGGCAGTTGCAACAACCGCATCTGGTAGGGGCGGGGGGGGGGGATATTAGAAGAAGATGAAGGTGTTTTCGCAGAGCTGGAGCTGGACTTTGGAGTTTCCAACCGAGAAAGGGGAGTGGTAACTTGATCATCCCCCTCTTCCAGAGCAAACCCTACGATCTCCGATCCCATGGGTTCGTTTCTTCCCTCCTCACCAGCGAGTTCGAACTGCAATTGGGGGGATGAAAGTAGGGCATCTTGTCCCGGAGGTGTTCGTAAATCCTCCGCTGCCGCCGCTCCCTCTGTATTATGTATCATGATTACTACTGACTCCCCTGGGAGCGGAAACGGGATTGGGTCTGCCCGGAGTATTTTGCTATTACCCGTACACGTCACTTGCTCCGTCGGGGGGTCCAAAATACGGGACGGTGTTAAGCTTTCCCCCACCGCCGAGGCCCGTATAGGGGTCATGGGCTGCTCGGGCGGGGTCGCTTGCGCACCCCTATCATACAGAGGGGTCAGTTCCAGGTTTCTCTGGCTTCCCCACCCCACTTCTGGACTTGTGACCTCCATATTGGGTAAAGGTGGGGGGGGTGTGTGGGTAGACGTGGGACATGTCATTGTTAAAATGGCCTCTTGAGGGATCGATTGGTCAAGTTCAGCAATTGACACCGTCAAGGACGGTGTGCTATCTAAGCCCAAGGATTCGATCGGGGGGAACATAAAGTCACTTACTTCGTTCAGCTCAGCTGGGCGAGTTGTGTTTACCAGTATCCCTTTACCCGCATGTTTAATGCGGGAAATCCGTTGTAGCCTCTGAGTAGCCAACTGCTCCACTCTCTCAGGCGAGGTTACATGGTCCTTGCTATGAGTCGACGGCTGGCGAGGTTTGCCGTTTCTCAGCAGGCGCTTTTCTTCCAGTCCAGGTTTCAACTTTCCAGGTTCGTCCAGGGCCGCCATCCGTCGAGCCTGAAGAGCCGTGAAAATTTTGTAGAAGAGCGACTCAGCGTAGAGTCCGCACGCAGGCGCGCCGGCCCGCGGACTGCTGACTGCCCTTGTCAGTCCCTTCGCGGTCCGCTTCGCGGAGGACTGAGGGTAAGTAGAAAGGAGGGCTCGGGACACGCCTCTGAGCACACGCCTCCAACGATGAAACTGAAAAAGATACTCGAACACCAGCACAGCGTGCAGGTACTGCTGACTGCCCTTAATTGAATAAACATTCTGGCAGTCACAATGTTATGCTCGGGTAGATTCGTAATTTTGACTTTCAAAGCGTTGCTCACGTTTGGGAAGGGGCGCCAATCTGTAAACTGTAAGAAATCAAAATCTATTTCCTTTGCCTTAATTTTCAAAGAAAGTACGTTCAGAGGAAATACTCATGCAGGTACGCCCACACGCAAACACCTACAACGTGTATGCGTGTTAGTTACATTTTCTATATGGTATAATAGCCCACTGTACATTGAATTACGTTCTGGACAGTAATTTATATTCATGTAAGCATACGTGAGAGTAATATGTTTTCGGTTTCTTTCTCCCTATATCGCACCGTCACGTCTTTCTCTAAGGTCATTTTGATGTCAAAACCGTTTAACTACTTTCAACTAACTCATCAACTTTTCTATTGAGTGCACTTTTTTAAATTATTGTGAACATTTGTTGAATATCTGTTAAAGATGGGATGGAATTTAGGATAATAAACAAAGTGTGTTTTCCCAGTCAACGCTCATTTGGGTAGAATCATTCTCAAATGTCTTATAAACTGCTGAACAACAAGATCACCCCATTTTGGAGGCCTCCTAAGATCACTGCATTGAAGATGCTTTTCATAACACGTAGAATTATACAGACATTGTACAGACATTTTTGAAGCCCTAACTCCATTGCACATGCCCTGAAAGCAACATTGTGTTTGCAAGTCACGGCGTAGCCCCAGAGCCCCACCAACCCGTTCAGTTTACATTTTTTTTAAAACTTCTCCAAATTGTTGCAAGACAGAAGTGTAAGTTAAACAGCAGTGATTTGAATCAGCACAACAGAAATGGCCCCGAATCATGGAATTATTTGCATGGATAATCAAGGATTTGCATGCCATTCTGCGTGCAAAACCGTTTGTCGATTGATGAAACACAGTAAAGGCCCTTAGCGTGTAAGTTATATCACACGCACTGCACGCAGAGCACCAACGCTGCTCACAGCATTGACAGGGATACATAAGGACATGGAAATGCAACACTGTGCGCAACGATTACATGTGTATATTTTCTTCCTAGTGTGAGGCCTGCGGTGTGTCGCATATGCAATTAGTTTGTTTTTGGGGGTGCCACTACATATTGCGTACTGTTTTTTGTTTGTCGGAACCTTTCCTGGTCGCATACGCAATTTGTGTTATTCAGGGTGCCACTGCATATCACGTAACATATTTCTTTCATTTTGGGGTACACTTGAGCCTTGCTGGACCACACATCTACGTTGCATATCACTCAGACTGGTCACTTACTCATAGTGCCCAGGAAAATAACTTGGTGTGCCTTCCATTTATCCCTCACACCTGTGACATGAGCGGAAATGACCCAAGAGGGAAAGGGGGCAGATGGGGTTGCGGACTAGGTGTGGAGGCTGCTACCCCAGCCCCAGGGGGTTGGGAAGTGGGGTGGAGACATCGGCCCCAGGCCCATGAGGAAATTGCAGGCCCCAGTCCACACGTGGCCCGGCACCTGGACACCAACAGCCAGACCGGGACAACACAAACACCCTGTGCCACTCGTGGCAGAAAGGGATGCCCTGCACAGCAGGAAGAGGCTCAACCCCAAGACACGGCACAGGACACTGGCCCGCAGAGGAAGAAGAACTTCACTGATGAGGAGCTGCAGTGTTTTCTGACATACAGACTCATGTCACATGGCCATCATACTGGGAGTACCCTGTGCGGTGGGCATATGTCTGTGTGACATTACACATCACACACAGGGTACTCCCCTGGTACATGGGCACCATGAGACACCTTCATGTACTGTTGTGTGCTACATTCATGCTGCGTGTCACTCTGCACTGCTAGACAGCTGCATGGGATCAATGTTGAACCATCACATCATGTCATGCTGAGTTGCATGTTACATTTCTCACCTGCTCCTATGTGATGCCTTGTCATGATGCATACCTGTGCTGTCTGTCACTATGCCTTGTGGTGTGCTCTAAATGAAGGTGCATGAGTGCCCACAAACCACAGCCCCGAGTTACAGGCTTGATGTAGTTACTTGTACTAATTTGTGTTCGTTGGGTTGTCATGCAGAGGTTGGCATCCATGCAACATGAACACCACATGGCCGTAGACAGCAAATGTGGTTGCACATGAACATCATGAATGGCAATGAGTGTGTATTGCTGCATTCCATTCTAAGCATGTGCATGGTAGTTTGTTAAAACATGTCATGTACATTACATTTGAAGGCACCTGTCTGGCATCAAAGGCTCACTTGACAGGCACATGCTTTGTCATTTCCATCATTGTGCTGTGCAGTTGACTGGATACATCCACAGTTCCCCACACCCCTGTCATCTGACTGGTAAGGTCAGACATGCTAGCTACATCCCACACCCAGATGTGGCATGGTGGCTTTGTTGCAACAAGTGTAATGTGATATGTATCTGAGGCAGTGCTGGTTCACAGTCTGAGCATGCACCGCCATGAACTTGTCACCCAGCACTGTGGGAGGATGTCCATATTCAAGGACTGCATTCCAAACAAGAACACCCATACCTGGTGTGATTGCTTATGGGCTTGATTGCTGCACATACATGCCACTCATGGTTCTTGGATGACCTTCATCACCATGTCCAAATCGTGTGTGTTGGGATATGTTGTATGCGCTACACATTTGCACATACACAGCCTACCCACCTGCATGGTTAGAGCAAGAGCAACAGGACAGGGACATGCCACTGTAATGCATATGACACACAACCTCAAACAAGCCTCACTCCCTGACTCCCTTAATGCGCTATCATATACGCCGTCTGTGATACAGGCATGGTGTTCTGGTAGCACTCTCTGTCTCACTGCCGCTGTCTCACTGCCGCTGGCACAGAGAGCCTACTCATTGTGACCCCTGCTCCCTCTATTCCTCACACACTCTGGCCCCACACCATGGGCCGACTCCTCTGACCCTCTTGTGGGTAAATGTATCTTGTTTGTGTCTTCTGTGATTCCTCTTTCCTTCTCTCATCACTTCACACCCCTTGTCTTGAAGGCCCACTTTCAGCTGCACCTACTCAGAGGCATTTTCACTGCCCCTCACCTTCGCCCAGGACCTCAATGTGTCCAATTTGCTGTCCCAGTCATGATTTGTGTGTCATGTGTTGATCATGGTGGTGTCTGTGGATATGGGTGGATGACTGTTGCCATGTGATGTCCTTTAGCATTAGCATTTCACATGTGCTGTTCTTTTCCCTGGGATGTGTGCTGACATGACAGTTTCATGGCCCATCATTGTGCGTCTACGCCACTTATGTATGTAAACATCTCCACTGACAGCATGGACATGACTGGGAGAGGTGGGAGACACTTATTAGTGAATGCCATGCATCCGTTGTTTGCAAATCAAAGTGTGTGAATGCACATTGTGTGATGCCTGGGTGTACTGACATTTGTTGTGTGAGTGCACATTGATGCTAATGTACATGTGTGTGTCGATGCACATGGATAAATATTTCTTTCTCCATGTGCAGGTGAGGATGCACCAGATGCAGAGGAGGAGGAGGAAGAAGAGTCAGTGGTGCGTCAGACCACCAGTGGAGGACGTGGTGTTGTAAGCCATGAAAACCCACTGGTTCTCAAGACCATCCTCAGTCATGCTACAGATTCTTCGGACTCTTTGGATTCCGCTGGCTTCGATGCTGAACCAGATCTTTATGCCTCAAAGAGGGCGAGGGCGAGGGTGAGTTCCCCAATGGACGGATCCGATGGGACCCATGAGTCTGCAGGGCTGAGGCTGGCTTCACAAGGCTAGTCAGTGGTGGGCCCCCCATCCGCTGTGGTTATGGCTGCAAGGCCATCCTCCCATGAATTGGCATCAGGTCCTGGGTCTGATGTCCATGGGAGGGTTGCAGACGGCCATGGTCCCTTGCATCAGGCAAACATGGTGGATGTGTGCAGGTTGGGGAGACAGATTGAGATCAGCAGATGTTATGTGCCGCCATCTGACACAGCAACATGTTGGACAGAATTCCAGATGGATAAGATGGCCAAGACCATGCCCCACCAGCGGCCCGGGTAGAGCAACATATGCAGGTCATGTAGTGCTCATGCCCCTCCAACAGACTGAGCATGGAGGCCAACATCAATGGAAGACGTGCTGATCTGAGATGTCTGCAGTGGTCCCTGCATGCAGATGCTCAGGCACAGAGAGAGGCCCTGAGGGTTGAGATGCAGGCCATGAGGACTGCAATCCATGACAAACTCACAGCCACAAGGACATTGATCCACCGGGAGGTGGATGCCTTCAGGCAGACACTCTTCTAGCAACTCAATGCATCAGAGGTCAGCGGACATAAAGACTCTGCAGCTATCCCTGAGGACATGCATTGAGACCTCACCACCCGTATTGTGCTGGTGCATTTGACTGTGTCCTGGCTGGCCATGGCCAGTGAATACCAGGCCTCAGCACTGCGTTGTAGGGCTACAACACCACAGCCACCTGCATATCAAACGCAGGATGGGGGTGCCAGCACAGACCAGCCTCCTGATCCATCGCTGTCATATGGTCCATGAGCACATGGAGATTTCTTTTGGTTTGTTTTGTTTTTTCCACTCATAGCCGCCAGCCTCACTTACTGTAAATAGGTTCCTGCTTATCTTGTACTTGCCTGTATGTATATAATTGTAATTGAAATTGTAAATGTAATGTTCTGTTTGCCTTTTACCATGTTGTAACTAAGTGATGCGCACGCATGCCCTCGGGACTGGTGTGCTTTATAAATAAAATAAATACAAATACAAATGTGGATATGGACATGCACCTTCCCCCTCTCCCCTCCAGGGTGGACTCCCCACCTTCTTAGCCTAGGATGGACTTTTTATTTTCTTTTGTACATGACCATTGTGGTATTTTTTTTTTTTTGGCCCCTTGATTCAGCATGGACATTTTGGACATTTCCTTTTTCAATCCCCCTTGCCCAGATGGTGGTATGTGTTTTTGTTTGCCCCTTTCCAAGGAGGAATTCTTTGTTTATTATAAAAAATAAAATAGAAATGAGATGTGCAGTTGACCTCTCAATGGCATGATGATTGAAGTTGTGGACATGCAGCCATGCACAGGGGTGTCAACTGACATGGCTCCCTTGAGGCCGAGAGGATGGGATGCGCAGGTAACAATGGGTGTATGTAATCTTGACACATATATGTTCTGTATGTATGTTTGAGAACTATGGATGTTTAAATGCATTGTCCTATCTTGTTACAGTGATCCTGATTCATCCCGTGACATCACTCCATGGGAGGTTGACACTGCACCCTTTCATGCCCCTTGTCCCCGTGCCCTCTGCCAGGCACTGGCTGTCCTTTCATGTATTTGGAGGTTCAGGTCCCAGTGGAGGTGTGAGAGAATCACATCATGACAGCTCTGTCAGCAGTCGAGCATGTGCACTGTCTCTCGTGTTGTGTCTGCATTATTTCTCGACATGGTCTTTGCATGCATGGAACATTTTTATTGGGGGAGGTCTTGAGTAACTGTGAATGTCTGTCCAGATGTGTGTCTGTCCCCATGCATGTATGTGTATGTGCAGTTACACTTTGATGCGGGTGCATTATTTTGGTTGAGGAACTTACACAATTGATGCAATTCATGGAAGTGATTGGGCAGCACTTTTCACATTTTTCCCATTGCCAAGATTATATTAATTCTAGATGTTTCAGATAATTGAGGCCATGCATTCTCTGGGCATATGCACTCTGTGCATTTTGGATTTCCAACACTTGCCTCACTGACCATGATGATGTGACATTACTGACACCCTCATACTCCTCCTGGCACCATATATCCTACCAGATATGGCAGATGTACTCCCTGTGCACAATACTCTTCAACCTGTTCCACTTCCCCATATTCCTCCTGTCCACTTACATGACCTTCCGTGCTCTGCCACTGTTCCACATAAACGACACACATTGAGTGTCAGTTATGCACATCCTCTGCAGCGCAGCTTAATGATGTAGCCTCTGGTGACACAATTCAGGCCATTTGTGTACATTGACTCCACAGGCCAGGTTCGTCAGACTTGCTGCATGGAGGGCTGGCCAGATATGTGTGTGTGTACACCTGACTGACTACTTCTCTGTTACCCAATGAGGTAACTTTGTGTACAGTGCTTGTTTCTGTTGGTTATCTACACCGCAGTGTGTTGCATGTTTCCAGGTTTGCATTCCTTGTTCATATAATCCAGCACTGTCAGTGAGTGCATGTTGTGTGTGCACATTGTGTGCCCATGCATGTGTAACATCATCCACTCCCCACAGCTTTACCTCATCTGTTCTCCCCGTGTGAGTTGCGAGTGCACCCTGATATCCATGCACACTTACTGGGACAGTCTCACTCAGGGTATGGGGTCTGTTGTAATTGTAATTGTAATTGTTTATTTGTAAAGCACTTCTACACAAGTGAAGTGCTTCAAAGTGCTTCAAGGCGGGAAGGGAACAAGGGAATACAGTTGTCATTCTTAGGACTTGGAGACACTGAATGATCTAACAATAATAGCTAGAATACTAGGCCAGGGCCATATGTACTTGTAAGTGCTTGACAAAAAAGGAGAAAAGGGGGGAGGAGCATATCGATCAGTGAACTACAGTACTGGTCTGGCAACATTTCAGACTGCTTGGTAGTTGGTCATCCAATGTGATAATTTCAAGCACGACCAAGCTAGGGAGGGGCGACAGAGGGAGGACTGGACAGTCGTGCAAGGCCTAGAACATTCAAGGTCATACAAGTGTGCAGAACAGGAAGTGCAAGGGAAGTGCGGAGTCCAGCAGGGGCCCGGGCTACGCGCAGAGTGGTTGCTCCTCATATGAAGCATAATGCAGTAGTGCCAAGCAGAGAGCAGAGGCCCAGAGGCAAGTGCAGGACTGGCAGGGGAGCCTGGGACCTGTGGGGCTCTGAAGGAGCACCAGGCAACTAGTCAGCTAGCTGTGCAGGTTGGGGAAGAGATGGAAGGAGGGAACAAAGCAAACAAAAAGGAGGTTAGCAGGGGAGAGGGAGAGAGAAATAGGAATAGAAGAGGTAGGTCTTGAGGAGTTTCCAGAACTTAAGGAGGACCGGCTTAAGACAGAGAGAGGTAGGTAGGCTGTTCCAGAGGGAGACACCTGCAAAGTATAAGGATCTACCCCCAAATCTCTATTTCAAGGAATGGCTCACCCACAGAGAGTTGGAGGAGGCTGAGCGGAGGGCTCTGAAGGAGAGTGTATGGGAAGAGAGCGTTGTAGATAGTAAGGGCCCCGGCCCCAGAAAACCTTGTGGTCTATTCAGAGGTACTTCAACTTGATCCTTGCAGCCACAGTCGGGTGATTTCAGCACCAGTAAGATGTGGTTCCTGGGCATGAGGCCAAGGAAATTATTTCTGCGGTTCTGTTCTGGAAAGATTGAAGAGGTCGGAGAGTAGAACTAGGAAGAGTGAGAAATAAACTGTTGCAGTAGTCCAGTCTGGAGAGGACCAAGGCTCTGGATACAGTGAGCCTTAGGGGCAAGGTGAGAAAAGGTAGAATACCTCAGAGCAGGTGCAGCTGGTAGTGAGACTTTTTGGGCATGTCCAAGATGTGAGAAGAGAAGGAGAGAGTGGAGTCGAAGATGACCCTAAGATTTTTTGCCTCACTGGAGGGTTTGGGCGTAGGGCTAAGGGAGGCTGGCCAGAGAGGGAGTAGGAAAGTGGGAGCAGGGGTCCAAATAAGGATGATCTATGTCTTGCTGGCATTAAGGCAGAGATAGTTTGCAGCACACTAGGACTGAATTGCGGACAGAGAGTCAGGAATGAGTGAGGAGGAGGAAGAGGCTGAGGGTAGCTGTGTGTCATCCGCTTAACACTGAAAGTTGGAGGTAAAGGCAGAGATCTTGTGGGCCAAAGGGGCCATATAGACATTGAAAAAGCAGGGGGATAGATTAGATCCCTGGGCAACACCATAAGTAGACAGTCAGAGAGAAAAGACGCAAGCCACACCAGTGCCTGATCTGTGATGCCCAGGATATCTCGGAGACAGGTGATCAGAATGTTGTGGTTTACTGTATCAAAAGCAGAGGAGAGGTCATGGAGAATGAGGACAGAGGGAGATTTAGAGTCAAGGTCTGAGAGCAGGTCTTCATGGGTGTTTAGAAGAGCAGTTTCTGTGCCTCTGGATGCCCTAAAGCCAGACTGATGGTCATGGAGGCAATCAACAGATTCAGTGTGGAGGGTAAACTGAGAGATAACCAACTTCTCCAGGAGTTTGCCCAGGAAAGGAGCGATGGATATCGGTCGATAGTTAGGCAGAATAGAAGGGTCGGCAGATGTTTTATTTCAGCAGAGGGTGCACGAGAGAATGCTTGGGGAAAGTGTGGAGAACTCCAGTGGCGTAGGAGAGGTTACAGAGGTCTGCCAAGGCAGGAGCTAGAGAGTCAATGTTGTCCTTGATGGTTTTGGAGGGGCAAGGGTCCACCTGTTTGGAAAAAGCTTTCATAGACTAGACCTGTCTAGAAACCTCCTCTGTTGTTACAGGGGAGAGGGAGTAGAGAACGGGGGAGTGTGGAGGGGTGTAACGCTCAACTGATTCTCGCAGAGGCGCCGGTCTTGACTGGGCGACTACCGTATCTTCAAAGGTGATGTGTAGCACCCGGTTGGCTCTTTGGGCTGGACCTCTGTGCACTGTATGCCTGACGTGTAGAGTAAGATGTCTTAGGTAAGTGAATGCCGAGCTCTCCATCTGCCTCGGGGCAGGGTGCTGGATAGGTAGCGCAGGCCTCTTGACTTCAGAGGACTGCTGTCCGTCGTTTACTGCACGAACGGTAAGTTTCGAGTCATTCAAATGTCTTTAAAGTCTTTAGTAATGATGTCTCTTGTTTTGCAGGGTTCCGGCGATGGCGGATGACGGGCTGAAGTGAGTTGAAGATGGAGCCCGTGTGATGAATAGAAGCGCCTGGAAGCACGTAAGTAAGCGCTTGTTGCCTGCTTCACTATGCGCTCTAACTGTCTTTTTATTTTGCAGGTACGAGTTCGGAGCGGCTGCAGGGTGCCGGAATACCCACTGGATTAGATGTGGAAAGGAGTAATGGCACGTGAGTATTAAAGTTCCCCAATGTCTTTAAACGCACCTTGTTTTGTCTTTCAGATGCGGGATGCAGCGCCGAAGGCCTCCGGAGCGTGCGAAGAGTTGGTAAACTTTTGCCTTTCAGATGCCGGAATGCTAACCTGTTCTTTCTTGTCTTTATAGGTGTTGCTGAAGACTGGATTCAGGATGGTAAGCCTTTGCCTTTCAGATGCCGGAATGCTAACCTGTTCTTTCTTGTCTTTATAGGTGTTGCTGAAGACTGGATTCAGGATGGTAAGCCTTTTTCCTTAGGCCCAGGACCGGATGCAGAAGACACGATGAGCGTTCTGCTGCAGAGGTTGCAGAATAACGCAAAGCAAGATTCATCCACCGGGTGTGGTTTAAATAGCCTCCTGTAGTGCTTAGGTGTCTCCTTCCACAGCCACGCCTAAGTAAGAAAAGAGTTCCTGGTAAGAAAAGAGTTCCTGCCTTCCAGAAGAGTTCCAGTGTTCTGAATCTAGGGAGTGGCTCCAGCCCCACCCAACAGGAAAAGTAGTTCCAAACAGAAGAGGATCAGAGGCTCAACTGGCAGGCAAGTAAGCAGCATGGTCTGCTGAAGGTAAGTCCACCCAAGCATTATGAGCCCGGCGCTTCCAGCGCTGGGACTGGGCATATTTATGAGCCTGGTGCCACTGGCGCCAGGACTGGGTCCAAAAGGTCCCAATTGGGACTGGTTGGCACTCGGAACCTGGGTTATGGATCTGCTTCCAAGGGAGTTGGGAAAACCCTGACCTTTTGGAAGCAGAGATCATGACAAGGGGGCGCCCAAGGCAGGCCCAGGAGATGATGGTGCATGAGTGGGTGCGGAGGAGAGACAGGACAGGATGTCCTGTGTTTTGGATGTGAAGTGTGCAGCAAGGGCCCCGCAAAGGGCCTGGTTGGGTGCAATAGAGGATGAGGTTGCAGGAGGGTTGGCCAGCTTCTTACAGACTTTGAAAGGTCGGCCATGTTGTTGGATGCCACAGAGATGCCGTCTTGAATATGGACTCTTTTCTTGCGCTGGATGCACAGTCTATATTGCCTTTGAAAAAAGCAGCAGGTCAGTTTGTCAGAGGGCGCACCTGAAGATCCCCATTTCCTTTCCACTGCCCTGCACTTGCGTATAAGGTCAGCCAGATCAGAGTTGTACTAAGAGTTGCGCTTTCTGGGAGGCTGACAGGGGCAAGGATGTCCAGAGTATTGGAGAGGAAAAGGTGTAAGTTAGAGAGGGCTGTGTCAGGTTGGAAGTCAGCCGCAAGAGCGAGAAGGGGAGTAAATGGAGGCAAAGGCAGCCACTGACACTTTTTTCATGGGTCGGAAGACTTTGTAGGTGGGAGGTGGCACAAGGTGTGCCATTGCTAAAGGAGAAGAGAGCTTCAAGTTAGAGCAGAGAAGAGAGTGATCAGTCCATGAGAGTGAGGTAGTGAGGGGGATAGAGAGAGATGTGGGATGTAGGTGTGGGATGTAGTGACCCACTGTTGCTCTACCATGCGGCATCCCTGTGTTCTGATGGGGCCAGAAATATCAAAATGGCCACAAAACCCTCATGCGCGCCAGCACCTATGGAAAACGCGCTTTGCAACACAAAAAGGCAGCTGCCAGATCTGCCAAGCATGTTGTCAGTGGTGGAACAGAGAGCCTGAAACATGTCACTGGGCTGCCCAACAAGTAAAAATGGAGCACAGAGGGAAAAGCAGTGCAGTGCTTTGCTGAAAGAAATCCAAAATCTTGCGTTTAAATCTTTTTCTTGGTTGCTGAAACTGTCAAATGCCGGTATAAAACACCCTCAAACATCCAATATTCTTGCTGGGGGTTACAATTCATTTAGTACAAGAAATCATGGTGATATTACAATGTCCTGAAAAGCTGAATTTGTCATCAAACCATCCACAGCAAATGTTGCCTGCCTGTGGAATCTGTCAAAATCTGGGCGCAGTACCCTCAGCCGCCTGCATGACAGCTGTCAGAATCCTGCATTAAAACTGTAAACAAATACAACTGAAATCTAATGTATGAAAACTAATTGACCTGTTATTGAGAGTAACCTCTGTTGTAACTGTTTAATCCCATAGTTTAGAATCTGGAAGCAGTGTTCTAGCTGCTAGTTTTGTTTGTTTGTTTAATTCATTTCTATAGCGCTCCGGACCCGGGAGTAAAAGGGCGCTTATTACAAGTTACAAGACATAGTACATGGTAAACAACAGTTATGTACAAGATATACAGGCAGTGGAGGTGATAGCAATCAAACATGACATAGATGAGGCAAGTGCAATAAGTACAGTTTATAGCTAAGTCTGACTTCAAGGTTGACCTTTTGTCAGAAGCCACCCGATGGCAAGATTCCTGAACGACTGGAAGGATTGGATGACTTAATATTCAGTGGCAGGGCGTTCCAGAGTTGGGAGGCAAGGACGGTGAAACTCGAGCCTCTGGCTTTTTTGGAGGTAAATCTAGGTTCTGTGGGACATAAGGTATTGGAAGATCTCGTGGTTCTCATGGAAGATTTCATGGTGAATTTGTTAGTCAGGTGGGGGAGCTAGATGGTTGAGAGCTTTGTAAGTGAGGCAGAGTGTTTCTAGATCGATTTTATGTTGGATGGTGAGCCATTTGCACGTGGTTCTAGTGGCCGAGATGTGCTCACGGCTAGGAATGTTTAGCGCTGCCCGTAGCGCATTATTTTGAAGGACCTGGAGTTTACTAATTATCGCTTGGTTGGCGCATAAGTAGAGGCTGTTGCAGTAGTCTAACTCAGATTGTATAAGAGCTCTAGCTAGCGTGAGGCAACTGTTAGGGGAAAGAAAAGGTCTACAGGCTCTGATTAGTTTTCCAGTGTAGGCAGTGGCAGAAGCGGTCGAGTTGACTTGCATAGTGAGGTTAATGTTGGCATCAAGATAGAAACCAAGTGTTTTCACGTTTTTGGCGACCGGGATGGAGTTGCCATCAATTGTGATGTTGGAATAATTGGGACTTAGTTTTTGTAAGTTGTTCGGTGAGCCAACAATGAGTAGTTCAGTCTTCTCATCATTCAGGCAGAGACCGTGGGTGGCCATCCATGCCTGAATGATGGAGAAGATTTCATTGATCCTAGCTACATCAGTATAATTGCCCGAAATGGTGAGGAGTATCTGGGTGTCATCCGCGTAGTTTGTGTAGGTGACAACCAGACGATCCAGTTTATCGAAGAGGGGCTTTGTAAAGATATTTTATAGGGTGGGTGAAATACATGAGCCTTGTGGGACACCACAAGTGATAGGGATAGGGTCTGCTGCTGACACAGGAGAGAAGACTCTCATGGTTCTATTGGCCAGGAAGGACTGTATCCACGTGACAGCAGAGGGGGAAAAGTGGGCGGCAGAGGAGAGGTGGTTGCAGAGTATTTTGTGGTCGAACAGGTCGAAGGCTGCTGAGAGATCTAAGAGGAGTAGGATGGCAGCCTTGCCCTTATCTTTGATTTCGTCAATCTGACTTTTAAGATAAACAAGGGCAGTTTCTGTTCCATGTTGAGGCCAGAAGCCAGACTGACGCAATCCGAGTAGTTGGTTGGACTCTAGGTAATGCTGAATTTGTAAGTAGGCAACTCTGTCAAGGATTTTTAACAGGAAGGGAACGGTTGTGATAGGCCTGTCATTTGTGCGGATGGTTGGGTCCAAGGTCTTTTTTTTTTAGTAGCGGGAGGACCCATGACTGTTTCAGGTTGTTGGGTACCGAATTAGTGGAGAATGACGGGTTTATGAGCTTAGAAATGAAGGGAGCGAGGTCTCTTGCTGCATCTTTTATGATCTGTGCGGGACAGCTGGCCCCTTTGCAGTTTGATGGTTTGAGGGATGTTATGATTTTTTGCACTTCAAGTACGGTTACTTTTTTGAGGCTGAAGCCATGGTTAGTGTTAGGGGTGTTGGATAGGCTGGGGATAGGGGCGGCTAGGGGTGGGGCTACTATTAGATAGTTGTAGTCTTTTATTTTCAATTTTAGCTTGTAGGCCAGTGATTTTGTTCGCAAGGGCATTTTGGATACTAGTGCACCAGAGTTGGTCCTTCACGGACATGTCCGTAGGTGGATTAGGTTTTTCTAACTCCTTCAGGATGGTGAATAATTCTTTAGTACTGGAACTAGCATTGCTTATTCTTATATTATAGGCTTCCTTTTTAGTGCGAATTATTTCCTTTTTATTAAGGAAGGATGCATTTGTGAGATTGATTTTGTGTTCCTCTGATGGATTCATTTTCCAAAGGGTTTCCAATTTGGACTTTTTATTTCTTAGTATTTTAAGTTCTTGTGTGTACCAGGAGTTAAGATGTGCTTTGGGTTTGCCTTTGCATAGTTTTAGAGGGGCAACAAGGTCAATAGCTTTGGTCATGACATTATTGTAGGTGTCTACTAGTAAGTTGAGGTCCGATGTGTTGGGGATCATGTTTAGGGTATGTAGAACCAGTGGTTTGAGGGCTTCAGCTGTGATGTTCCGCTTATTTCTCATCAGACATGCTGGTGCAGGTAGGCACTGTGTATGGTGTGGGTTATTAGTGCTAATGTCGAATGAGAGTAGGAAGTGATCGGTCCATATAAGTGGTTGGGGGTCCTTGCAGATAATGTTACAGTTGTGGGAAGCGAGCCAGTCTAAAGTTCTGCCTTTCTGATGTGTAGGTAAGGTGTTGAGTTGAATGTAGTTGTGTACGCAGAGTGCGTTAGCAAGGGAGGATGCTGGAGTGTCGTGGGGGTCATTGTATCCTAAGTTAAAGTCACCTAGAATAATATTCTGTGATAGAGGTTTAGATTTTTCAGCTATGAGGGAAGTTATATCTTCCTCGAAGAAACCTATGGGACCAGGGTGTCTGTATATTAGTTCCAGGGTGATAGTGTTCTTAGGGGTGGTTTGAATTTTAATGGATAGAGGTTCACAGGAATTTAGGGGACGGGAGGTCACAGATCTGATGTCGAGCGAGGATTTGAATATAAGTGCTACGCCTCCTCCACGGGCATTAGGTCTGTCTGCCCTAAGGATGGAGTAGTTGTCTGGAACCGCAAGGGTTAGAGAGGGACCTGCTGCGGCATGAAGCCAGGTTTCTGTGGTGGTGGGGAAATCCAGGTCTGCTGAACGGATGATATCAGCAATTTCCGTAGGGTGGGCCACAAAGGATCTAACATTGAGTAAGGCTCCTTTGAATGGCACAAGGTTTGCAATGGGGTTTTTATTGGTAATTTTAGTTGTAGGACTGTTGGTCATTTTGCTAAGTAAGGCGGGGAGTCTACAACCTAGTCTGTCATTACGGGAGATGAGGTTAGGGTAGGCTGAAGGGCGATGTGCAAGCATATTGCGTGAGTACTGGGTGTTGTCAGGATGGTCATCTATGGTGCGGTTAGGTGGAAGGTTACCTAAAGTAACGCTAATTTTAGTACTATGGTCTGTAGGTGCACTGTGGGGGAAAGGAGGTAGGGAAGGCAGGAAGGGTGTGGGGCAGGGAATGGGGTGGTGTCTAGGACAGCCAAGCTTGGCAAGTCCATTACTGAATGGGATATAGCTATTTCTGCTACATGGCGTGCAATCGGGCATAATGCAGAAAGGGAACATGATGAATAATAGCCAGGCTGGCATAGTTCAGATATGGATTCAGGTAGTGACTAGCTAGCAACTGTAAGGCACAACACAAATCAAAGGAGGTCTATTAGCGACCATAAGGCACAACACAAATCAAATGTGGTCAGTTGACGACCATAAGGCACAACACAAATCAAATGTGGTCTGTTAGCGACCATAAGGCACAACACAAATCAAATGTGGTCAGCAACCATAAAGGCACAACACAAATCAAATGTGGTCTGTTAGCGACCATAAGGCACAACACAAATCAAATGTGGTCTGTTAGCGACCATAAGGCACAACACAAATCAAATGTGGTCTGTTAGCGACTATAGGGCACAACACAAATCAAATGTGGTCTGTTAGCGAACAAAGGGCACAACACAAATCAAATGTGGTCTGTTAGCGACCATAAGGCACAACACAAATCAAATGGGGTCTGTTAGCGACCATAGGGCACAACACAAATCAAATGTGGTCTGTTAGCGACCATAAGGCACAACATACATCAAATGTGGCCTGTTAGCGACCATAAGGCACAACACAAATCAAATGATGTCTGTTGAAATGACAAGTTTGTTTGAAGCAAAGGAAAAATGCAACAGAAATAACTTTTGAATTTAAGCCTGACTCAAAGCCACCAAACCAGTATAACAGCTTCCCCCACAGAGGCCAGGCCTCTCTCCACCAGGAAATCACACCTATGTGATGATTATTGGGTGGGGAAGAATTTGGCCTGCCAGGTGAAGAAGACAATGGACTTCCTCCAGTCTAATAAAGGCTAAGTGTGAAGGGTCGTAAAATGGCCTGGACCCAGGAGGAACTGGTAGGAGTCTGCTTCTGAGCTACAGGGGGAAGAAGGAGGCAGACAAACAACCATTTGGTGCTTAACAAGGACCAAAGAGACATTTCAAAAAGATGGATAACTTACTGTGTGGAAATGTTACATACACAAAAATAGCAGCATTGTTAATGTAGATATTGACTGCACATTTTAAAAGGCACCAGAACTCTGTGACATGTTCTAGGGAGAAATGGTGGAAAACGTGAGATTACACCAAATGTATTTTTGATAGAAGCCTGAAACATCATACACTTATGCCCATATTCAATGCGCACAAAAGGACACAAAAGGGGCAAAATTCTGTAAAAAGCAGACACAAGATCTAACAGCGACGATGTTTGGAGGAGTATCTGCTAGACAAAATATGTTATCTATATATGTTATTGTTATAGAGGTTGCACATTTGTAAATATGTATTGTACCAAAAGTAGATGTTGTGATCAGGAGGCAAGGGGTGGACCCTAGGCCTCATAAACCCACACCATAAAAGATGACACACTGTTTCTCCTCCTATCAAGGAAGAGGGGAGACCCTGACCAATCCCTAGCAAGGGGGCACGCTTAGGATAATCCAGCACACACAAAACTCGCATTTAAACCGCATTCCAAAGCCATATGGTTCTCCCGTAATCGCGATTATCGAGCACTGAAAAGTTTGCCATGAATTTTTGTTTAGGGAATTTCAGGCATGTGTAAAACAGCTTTTGATTGCTTCTGACCTCAATTCTAAGATTTCACATTGCTTTATAGTGTTCAATCATTGCTAGTGCTTGCCTGTAACTATCCAAAGTGGCTCCCATAAGAATTTAAACAACATCAGCAATTTAAACCATATTTAGTGTTTTTGCACATTCCATTCTCAGATAACCTTTAAAACCATTTTGACAGCTTGCCAATCAATTCTGTTTTTCTCTTGTGGGGGGACATTGGGATTGAGATATTGTTGGAATTTGCCATTCCTGAAACCTGTTCTCTCCTCCTATCTCTTTCCATTGTCTATTGGGGGTTTGAGGGGTGTGCAGGGGTAAATAGTAACCACACTGTTATCTGTTCTGAACACACTCACAAAAGTATTATTTCTGTGCTGAATTATTTTGCTCATTATTACTCCTTGTGATTAAAGAGATTGCTTAGTGTTACATTGCCCTGTTGGTGATTATTGTATACCCACTTAACATAGTGTGATTAAATTGTAAACCTATAAATAAATATTTTAACTTTGCAAACCAGCCTGATTTCTTGTTCAGTGTGACCGGAGGATGGGGGGGTTCCAATAGAGGGGCGTGATATGAGTGGTACATCGTTCAGAATAAAAGAACTTTTAGACACAAATAAATAAGGATTTCATTTGTGCATTTCACGCTAGGCGTTGACTTAGCTGAAGTGCCGCTTGAAATCACTTACAGGGGGATGTCTGTGTCAATGATAGCATCCAAGGTGTGGCCAGCGGTGTGTTTTGGTCCACAGGGTAGAATGGAGAGAGAGAGTCACATAGGTTGCAGAAAGCTCCTGAAGAGTCAGGAGAGTCAAAATTGATATTTAGATCCCCCAGTAGAAGGAGTTGTGAGGCGAAGAAAAGGAGAGAAGATGCCAGGACAGTCCATTTTGAGAAGAAGAGGGTAGAATGGCCTGGCGGCCGATAGAAGGTGGCCAGAGTAAGACAGGAGATAGGAGAGAGAGAGAGCCTGCAGACCAGGCATTCGAAAGAGAAATAGGCTTGAATGGGAATGGTAGAAGCAGGGATCTGCTCTGAAGAGATCAGGGCAACTCCCCCTCCTTGCGTGTCATACCTGGGCTTAGAGAGGATCTTGTAGCCTTCAGGGAGAAGTGTGTAAAAACTTGTGACAGAGCGGTCCTTAAACCAGGTCTCAGTGAGACCAAGAACATCAAGGTCCAGGTGTTCAAGGAGGTGACAAATGTCAGAGGAGTGCTTGACTGCAGAGCAAGAATTAAGTGTGGCAACGTGGAGCAGATTGCCATTCTTGAAGGATTTACGGGGGGTACAGGGGACAGGGGCCCCATCCGTAAGTGGCATGTGTGCCAAAGAGATAGGGGCAAGAGAAGTCAGAGGGGCCAGGACAGTAGTAGATGGCAAGGGAGCCAGTGAAGGAGGGTCCACAGCGAGCAAGGGGGCCTCGGATACATTGGCAATGGGTGGCAAGGTCACCAGCGTGGGAGAGGCTGACAAGTATGTTAGTGCTGAGTGTGTGGGTAAGGGAGCCAGGGTAGTAGAAGACGACAAAAGGGCCAAAGTGAGAATGGCGGTGTAGCCAGGTTGAGACAAAAGTGTGCCTATCAGGCAAGGAGGCCAAAAGGTGGTTGGCAAGGGAGCCTGTGATGAGGAAGGTGGAAAGTTGATAAGGCAAGGGAAGAGCCTATCAAAAAGAAGGAAGTTGGGCTGAGGGCCTATTAATGATGAGGTGAAGGCAGAGTAGGGAGAGAGAGGAGCAATCATATGACGATTCCATAGGTCGGGGGAAGGAACGACAAAAAGGATGTCGGTGAGAGTCTCTCAGGCGGAAGCACTGACATAGATGTCAGCAATAGGAAGGCCAGAGCTGGAGCCAAGTGTGTCCTTCTTAAGTTTCTTCCTGCCAGACTTGATGAGGGGTGAAGGGTAGGAGACAGAGAAACGGTTGGAGAAGATAGGAGACATAAAGAGCGCCATGAGGGGGCAGAGGGTGTGCTACACTTAACCAGACTGATCACCTGTGGCACACAGGAGGGAGTTGACAGGAGGGCACAAGCGAACAAGAAAACACAGAAGGAATGGGAAGAAACAGTGGGCACTAAGGTGAGGGTGGTACAAGTGAGCAAGGGACAGAAACAAAACAGAGAGCAAGGGAGCAAGTAGAATTTGTACTAGCAGAACACACAAACGCAGGGTGGGAACACACACTAATTTCAATTAGTAAACAAACCGTAACTGTCAATGCAAGCGGAAAGTGCACCTAAGTTTGTTTTCTAAACAAACAGTAACAGTCAATGCAAGTGGAAAGCACACCTAAATCCGATTTTTAAACAAACAGTCATTTTGTATTTATTTATTGTGTTTAGTCTACAAAAGTAGGCTTTTCACAAATGGAAAAAAGTACAGAGAAATACAATCTTAACACGATAAAAAAGGAAATATTACAATTCATAAATAGTACATAGGAGAAAAAAGAAACATAGATAGATAATCATTCTATTAGTCCCAAAAAAACACATAAAAATGCATGCAAGCGCAAAATCAATTTGACCGAATATCGCCACATAAGCCTGAGCCAAAACATGTCAGTTAGTAGCACTTTGCCCAGATAACGCAGTCTCGGCTGCACAAAACCTGTACAAGTCAGAATAATGCGTTTAAGCGTTTCAACAGAGTTGGACGTGCAAAATCTACAGTTATTATTTGTTATTGACTTATCCCACTTTTACCTCCTTTCCAAGGTCGGAAACTGATTAAGGTGAAAACGCAAATAAGTGCCCTGGATCGTTGGGCAAGGAAATAAAGACACATAAATAAGGTTAACCCCACACTTTCTTCTAAACCTTGCATACTCTCTATACAGTGATAGATTCCCCAGTAAATCAGCAGTTTCAGCCCAGTCAGCAGTATATAGTTTGCGCATGACAACTCCCGGCACCTCCCTCAGCTCCTCCGGAGAGGAGACTATTTGAGTGAGTACACCACACATGGTGAGTTTAAACTGTGTCAAAGTAATTACTGACAATTCACCCAAAGGTTGATACAGGGAGTTAGACAGTGGATTCAACATTTTTGCATATTCAGCTAACTTTTTCCATAGGGCTCTCGCCGCCAGCCAGCTAAGTCCCATCTCATGTCTAACCACATATGGCACAGAATTGCCCCTGGAGAATGTTGAGTGGGGCCCCTAAGTCAAATGGGACTATTCGCAAGCGTAAAGGTACCGCAGGTTCAATATTTTGAAGACAGAACCTGATCAAGGGTACCAGGGAATACCTAAATAGTTGGGAATACATTTGCTTCATCAACAGTAATAGTCAATGCAAGTGGAAAGCGCACCTAAATTTGATTTTTAAATAAACATTAAAAGTCAATGCAAGCAAAAAGCACACCTAAATTAGATTTTTAAAGAAACATTCACAATCTATGAAGTGAAAAGCACACCTAATTTCAGTTTTTAAACAAACATTAATGGTCAATGCAAGTGGAGAGCACACCTAAATTCGATTTTTAGACAAACAGTAACAGTCAATGCAAGTGGAAAGCACACCTAAATTTGATTTTTGTGGCACATGTATTACAGCAAAGTAATGCAGAAGTGAGAGCATTGTTTCAAACAGCTGCATGTTGTCCTGAGGTCCATTTGCAGTGGTGCCCAACAGGTGTGAATGTTGGTTGATGTAGGCTATGGGTATGTGGTTGTAGGCACTTCTTTGCAGGCGTGTGGGGTACCTGGCTCGTTTTCAGATTTGCATGCGATGGTGGGTGTTGCCAGTGGTTTGTCTGATGTACAGCTGATGATTGACCTTTCACATGTGCACATTCCTTGCCAGTCTGCCCTTCTCCGTCACCCACATTTGTCATTCATGGCCCACTGCGTGTGGTACTTTTCCATCTTTGTTCCTTCGAGACTCTCTGACCAGGCTACTTCTTGCAAAGGGGTTAGTGTATCCGCCTTCCTCGCATGGACAAATTATCTCTGCTCTCACCCACTGTGATGCCAGACATTTCCATTCTCATCTCCGCTCCTGCCAGTCTCCTCCTTGCAATGCTTTTCACCTGTCCCTCTATCTCTCTTGCGCTGCACTCCACTGCTTGGCAATCGTCACTATGTGTCCTGTCTGCCTGTTGCACTCTGTCATCCTTCGACACTGTGTGGTCCATGCCTATTTTCAGGTTCCCTGCATGAGTTGTCATGGATATTCAGTATCTTTATGTTGTTGCAATGCATGTCTTTGCGATTTTAAATTGTCTTTCCAGGTGTGATGCAGTGCATGCAAGCCAGGTGGGTATCCTGTGCAGGTAGGTAAAGGGCATTCAAGGGGTCACATGTGTTTTTGTTTGTAGGGAGTCTGTCACTGTGTGGGGTATCTTTTCTTTTGCTTGTATGGAGGAGAACGGGTCCAGCTTTGTGGGTGCATGTGACACATGGTGATGGTAGGCTGGTGTTTCTGTACATGCTGTTTTCTCTAGACAATCAGGGTGGCACTGGTTGTGGTGTCATAATTTTGAGGGGGGCTGTCACTGTAGGGCCTTTGTGAGTTGTCATGAGGGTGGCAGACCCAGATCTTTCTGTGGTTTGATCCATGGGGATGGTTGTGGTGGTGAGTGTTTCCTTGCATTTCTCACATGTGCCTTGCCAGCCACATGGCATCCCAGTCAATGATTTCTGAATAGTCATGTCTACAAATGCAGGCAGTCCAATCTTGGTCCTTCGTCCCCTTCTGAGGGTGCTGTCCCAAGACAAGCCCACACAAATGACAGCATTGCTGGTCATTTGTGGGATGACATGTTCTCCACAGACACCAGGCACACATCATTGTCCAGGGTTTTTTGTTTGCCATGGTGAACATGTACAATGCACGGTACGCAATCACATTTCCAGATGACTGTTGACAGCTTCTGGATGCATCTAATTGCTCCCTTCACTTCAAAGCACATTTTCCATAATTCATTCCTGCGCCAGTTGAGTCTGCCTTTCCTACCACATCCCTGTTGCCTGCTCCCTTTTGTGCGTCTTTGTCCTTGACCTCTGTTTCTCATTGCTTTCTCATGCCTGCTTGTGTGTTTCATGCCAGTTGCCTCAGTGCCCTGTCTTTCAGTCTGACAACTGCCTTGGTGAAGTGCTGTCTTCTGCATGATTATGTCTTGTGTGAAATTGGTGATATTGTGGAATCACGTCTACTTGGACTTCGCATCATCGGCTCCCCTGCCAGTGTTTTCTCCACTGTCCCATTGCCATACGAATGAGGGGATGCCATGTTGTGGCATTGGGAGTACTTGCAGGGTGATCCTAGGTTTCCATCACCTCACTGGTATCTTTTTGTGGGTATTCTCAGCTGCATACTGACTGTGGGCAATATCCAATCACCATGAGAATGGGTAAGTATTACAGGGTCCTTCACTGTACGGGGGAAGGCAGTGTATGTGTTGTGGGTGGGTAAGGTGTTACTGTGCGGGTTGTTCATGTAGCATTGGCATGAGGTTGGCAGATATGGCTGCATGTTTGCCAGGACACATGGTGATGGGTGGCTGGTGAGTTGTTGAATGCATTTGTTGCATGTCACTCAGGGAGGCATATGTTGCTGTACGTTTCAGTGCATGGATGCGTTGCCTGCATTCACATTGATTTCTATTTCTCTACAGATGAATTTGGCATGCAATGATGGATACAGGAATTTTGGGGGAAGTTGCTGCTGCATGCATGCAGAGGAAACAGCATATGTGTTTGGTGGAACCAGACCGATTGAGGGGAAGTTTGATGGACTGCACAGTCCAGCTGCTGCAGGCTCACACAGATATCAATTTCTATTGCAGTGCACTTTTCTTTCTGATTCAACATAACTGCTTTGATGTGACTGTGTATTGTGAGCATAGTGTTTGTCAGGGAATTGGTTGGCCACTGAACATGTTTGTTGTTGTGTAACACGCATTCTGGGCCCAGAGCTATTCTCACATGACTTTGTTTTCATCAGTCGTGTACTGTGCCTTACCACTTGGGGTCTCATGTGTGTGGTTTGGTGTCTAGATGCAATACATTTTTGTTGTCCATGTGACGGTGGTCAGGGACTTTGTTGCTTGTTCTATGTGCTTTGGGGTGTACTACATTGACACTATCTGTTGAAGTTTCTTTGCCTGTGTTGTTGATTTGTGCACTGCCATACAGATTAGGGGCATGATTCACAGGCTGCTTCCATGCTTGATTGCACCATTATTTGACGCTTCTGTGAACGTGTCCCTTGTGGTTTGTGTCAACTACTTTTGGTCACTTATAAATTGGCTCTTATTTCAGTGGTTGTCTTGATATGGGGGGCGGAGTGTTTGCCGAGTGTTGGAGGAGGAAGGAGTCCCTTTATTTCTCTGTGGCAATGACATGCTTTCATTAAGAGGAAAGACTGAAGTCTGTCTGCAGTGGCAGTGAAATCAAAAATCTTTAAAGAAACACTTCCGGACGCGGAGCGTCGCAGAGTTTTTGCCGAGTGCTCAAGGAGGAAGGAGTCCCTTTATTTCTCTGTGGCAAGGACCTGCTTTCATTAAGAGGAAAGACTCAAGTCTGTGTACAGTGGCAGTGAAATCAAAAATCTTTAAAAAAACACTTCTGACGCAGAGCGTCGTGCTGTGTTTTCCGAGTGTTCGCCGGAGTGGAGGGGAGCGGAGGCCTGGAGGCTACAACCGACATGGAACACCACACCAGGAGTCAGGTACATGCATATGAGTTAGCATATGAACTAGGCAACAACAACAATAATATGAAAGCGAACAGTTTTGCCATTCAACAAGCACTACCCATTGCTCCCCCTTGGAGGTGCCTGTTAAATCTCCTATTGTGCCAGACGCTTTGTGTAAAGACATTATAGATGAATGTTCAAATATGTCTGTGCTGTGTGCTGGTCTCGTAAATAGCGCTGACTAAACCTGCACTGTTCCCACAGATCTCAGACCTGCCGTATTGCAGCCTCCCTCCTCGCCCGCTCCCTCCTTCCCCTACACCCCGTCACTTACCATCATGGACATGGCTGACACAAGCTGTTCAGCGGTGCAGTGACAGACAATGAATTGTCAAAAAATCTAAATGTTCCTGCAAAAACAAATGAACAAAAACGGAAATTTCAAGAGACAAAATGTGTGCACACTAGCACAGTGAGGACCCAGAGAAATGACGCAAATTCATCTTTGAATACAGCAAAAAGGCAAGCACCAAAGAGGAGTTATTCAACTTCAGATGTTGGCTCCTTGCGCTGGCATTTTAAAAAGAAATTTCCATCAACAGTTGGTATCCCACAAAGAACATTCAACACAAATTATGTAATGTGGGAAAATAATGGATTGGGAAAAAATGGAGGAGAATTAACAGACAAAGATCTATTTTCTGGCTCTCAATTGCAATGTCCTGGGGAATCTCAATTAGAACAAATGAATGGCGATCTCATAATGAATGTTGAACCAGCAGCTGAGCCAGTTGCATCTGCAAAAACCACAAATCCCATTTTGTCGTCTCCTCTGCAATATAAGATCCAGGACAAATTATTTTCTCCGGAGTTGGAGTGTGCAGAACACGCACTCGAGCAGCCATCGAGATATGTGAAGCCAGCTACAGACTGCCAAAATATGGAAACAGCGAGACCTATAGTGCAACCTGGAACTGCAACAGCGCCTAACTGACAAAAAGCTATAATGCCACAAATCAGTGTGCTGAACAACCTCAAACAAATATGCAAGATCTGGAATCCTGGGCGCCTAAATGACCTAGACTGACAGTATCGCAGAGCAACACAACTAGTGATGAGCAGCAGAGGCACATAAATGAGATTATGGACAAAATTGGAGCACTGGAAAAAGGAAAGACAGATCAAACCCAATTATCTGTTGTGCCACAATAAACTGAAAGTATTCCAACTGAAAAATTCTTTGAAGAACTGGAACCACTCGTTGAAGATCCCATAATACGTTAGGAGTCAATGGATTCCTCATACACCAGCAAAAGTAATAGCTCAAGTATTGAGCGAAATAAAAGAAAAAAAATTCAAAAATTGAAGTACATCAAACGGTACAAAGAGACTGAACTAAAAGAGCGGTCATGGATGAAAGAAACACAAGAAGTAATGACCTCTTCTGTGGCAATAACCTTAGCACCGTTTCTCAAAATGTATGAGAATTTAAATGAAAACTGCAGAGATCAATCAACTCTGCTAGCCTTAATGAATAGTAAGCTGATTTATGTGGAATCAGTAATGGAAGCGTTAAAAGAAAAACGCAGCAGAGAAAGAAATAGAAGGTGTGGTCCTTAAAATCTTAATTGACCTTTTACAGGATGCAAAAGCTGACAAGCGGATATTTCTTGCGGCAATTAAGGAAATCTGATCCAGTTTTCTCTCAGTGTGCAAAGAAACTCTAGTTGAACACTCAAAAACATTAGAAGAAATGGTGGAAAGTAATGAAGGAATGTCAAATGGCGTGTTTGTAAGCACCGCTGATTCAACAATCATAGTGTATTCAAATGCAGTGATTTCGATTGAAGAAAAGGGAAACACTCCCTCGAGTAGTGATTTAATAGTCAATCTTCCAGAGGATCCAAATCAGAGTGATCAAACTAAGGATTCAATTGAGTCTGAGAAAAATGGGAAAGATACCACAACTACAAACTCATTTTCAGTGTTTGGGAAAGCTGGAATAAATAAATCTGAGGAGAAAAAAAAACAAGCGGAAGGAAGCACATCTGTAAAACCAAAAACATAAAGAAACAAGACACAAAGAGATTTTGCAGCTCCAGAAGTTTCCTCAGAAAGCTTATGAGTCCAGAAGCAAATGAAAAAATAGGCTCCGTGCATACGTCATTAGAGACTGTTGATAAATTGCCTGAAATGTCGGCCAAACTCATCCCTTCAACAAAAGCAATAGCTGTTGCATCAACACAGGCGCAAGAGTCTTTGTTTGAAGAAACGCAAGACCCTGATAAAATCATGCAAGAGCTATTGGATCTTTCAGTATACGAAACAGAAGTTGTAAATGAAAACTGGAATGAAGAAAGGAGAATACGTGATTATAATTGTTACGAAACAGCAGAAGTTTGTGTACCATCGCATGACATTAACAAAGAGGAATCTGAATTCCTGACTATGAGCCAAAAAATGGAGAGGTGTGACCACTTACTTCTTGATGTGCATAGTAAGGCATCAGAAATTGCTCCTCAAAAAGTCGAACTAAATAAAGTCAAATTTCTTTGCCAAAAAAGCACAAATGCACAAAACAATTTGCAAAATCAACAAATGAAGATGCTTCAAAAAAATGGAAACAATAGATTGATGGAAAAAAAACTTCAAACCCAACAAGTCAATAAGCTTTTAATACTAAAAAGAATCACAAATACTACAGATGGTCTGACTCTTAATAGATCCGCAATCATTAATATATTGCAATATATAACTCAACTAAGAACCATACGATCGGAAAAAATATTGACAGTAAAATTCCAAAATGAGAGCAAAAATTACATAGCTGAAATAATTCTTAATTCAGTGGTCCTTGCCTCCATAATGTTGGAAGCAAAAAGAAAATTTAAGTATGGATACTACACAATCTGAAACGAACACTCAACAAGAAGAACTGAAGAGTATAAGCATGGAAAAATCAGCCCAAGTACATCTTAGCATCCAGGTGCGATAGAAGATGCTACATATCAAAATTTGAACAAAGACAAAGACCACTTAAATGAAATGAAGATCACGATCAAAGGAACATCACCTATGGAACAGGCCTCAACCTCAGAGTCAAGTGTTAAAGAAGATCCAAAAGATCGAAATTGGTTGGCTAGTACTTTGGCAAAAATAAAAGTGAGGATTAGCGTAAGTGGATTGATAAGGAAGAAAGATGGAAGATAGGAAGTTGGAACACCCGGGGTTATAGGCACTTATTCAATGAGAAAAATCAGCTACTAAGTGATTTAAATATTATTTGCATACAAGAGTGTTCGCTCATGGAAGCTCCCTTGGTCGATGGCTATACTGTTCTGTTCAACCCAGCAAAAGGCGTAGAGATAGGAAGACCGACAGCTGGGTTATTGACTTTAATTAAGAATGGAACCTGCCTCTCTGTAATAGAATCATTGAATATAGGTGCTCATATACAAATAACTGTTCTACAGATGGACTCTGGTGTAGACAAAAAAATGAGGAATTGTTAGTGTTAAATGTGTATTGGAACCCAACAAACAAAGAACAAATACATTTTTTGGATCAAGTTATTGAATGGGTTGATCAAATGAGAAAAAAGTATACTTCCGCTTACATTATGATATGTTGAGACCTCAATGCAAACTACTTTGAGGAGGAATGTCCAAATATAAAAATAAAGTCCAGCCACAATGAAAATAATTGTGTACGTGCGAAAAGCTGGATGGAAGAGAAGTTAGAGGAATTCACAGACTGAATGGAAATACATTAGGTGATATTCCACCTGCTACCACTTGGCCAAATGGTAAAACACAGGAAATTATAGACTATATGTTTATATCAGAAAGCCTTCTACAAAGAATTGTGAGCTTTCGTGTGACACCGACTTTACATAGCGACCATGATATTATTACCGCTACGATAATCAAGGGCAAGAAAGTTGAAAACAGTAGTTGGAATGTGAAAATTGACTTGGAATCCAGAAGAAATTGTTTCAGAATAAAACCAAAGGACACATGAATAGTAATAAAGAGGCTGATATTACACCAAACAGAGGATCTAAAGTGATAGAATATGGTCTCACGTTACAGAGTTTCAACAAAACAAACGCTATAACAATGAAACCACATTTCAAGCCAAACCACATATATGACATTTAAGTGGCTCGACAAAGGAAACAATTAAGACAAGATTTAAGGAAGTTAAAATGATCTAACCATCAAAAGAAAAGAGAATTGATATGAAAAAGAAATCAACAATATAAAAACGGGCAAAAATTGCATAAAGCAATCCTGCTTCAGAAAGATGCAGACAATATGTGAAGAGCTCTTAACAACTCCAAACCAGAACTTTGTGGGAGTTATTAAATGAGAAAGACAATATAAATATCTCTTGTCAAATAAATCCAATAACAGAAAGTGTTTGGATTAGTCATTTTGCTCAAGTGCTCAATGAATTAGGGGATAGCACTGAATTTAACAAAGAAGTGTGCAAGACAAAGGAAGAGTGGAACATAACCTTGGACAAAGAAGAGATTAAGACACTAATCAACAAAGCTAGTAACTTGCGCGCCCTAGGTCCCGACAGGCTTTCAAATGCAGTCCTAAAAACAGATCCGGAAAAATGGTCCAAATATTGCAAGATGTTTTTCAAGAGAATAACCAAAATGGGTCATACTCCAGAGTCATTGAGATCCGCAATTAAAAGGGAGATTGGTCACAAGCAACAAACTATCATCCGATCGCCCTGTTGGATTGTGTGGGAAAGATTTTTGCCACTGGGATTTTGATCTGGCTGAAGAAATGGATCAAAGAGACTGAGTGCTATGACAAAAGACAATCAGGATTTGTTGAACATGTGTGATGTAGTCTGAATCTCCTTTTACTGGCATTGCTGAAGAAAAGAGTTTTCGATAGAAACCAATAGAAACCAAAAACTATATTTGGCAAGTATTGACCTCCAGCAAGCCTTTGATAGTATAAATCAAATAAGGACTGCCATAAAGATCTTCTAAAAGCAATAAAAGATTTATATACGAATACATCGATAAGAGTAAAACTAGATCAGTGTGGCAACTTATCAAAAAAAATTGCAACTAGAAAAGGATTAAAACAAGGATGTCCTTTGGCAGCCACTCTATTTTGTTTCTACTTAGAAGATTTACAAAAGATCCCAAATGAAATTACGGCCTTCTCCCTGAAAATCAACGGAACATCAGTCGGAAGACTACTATATACTGATGATCTGATCTTCTTGGATCAGACAATGATCAGCTTACAAGATCTTTAAACACACATGAAAAATACATAGCCGAAAAAGAATTGAAAATAAATGCAACAAAATCAGAAATACTAGTATTTGGTGATAGAAAAGGGAAGGGCAAACAAAAATACTAAAATGGTTTCTAAATGCAACGATATAGAACCTAGCAATGAAATAAGATACTTAGGAATTAAATTGAGTACCGCAAAAAATGAAGATCCATGCAAGAATACATTGAACATCAAAGTAAACAGATTAACAGCACAAGGGAAAACTATAAATAAAAGATATCGGAAGTTCTCATTACAACCATTGAAAGTATTTTATAGGCAAAAGGTCATGCCTTCACTGACCTATGGCGGAGAGACCTGCATGGGCATAAAAGAAGAGTTTTGGAATACCCTTGAGGGCTGCTTTTGGAAAAACATCTTGCCACTTCCGAAGGCTATGCTTATGGCTATCATCCGCCATGAATTGGGGCTGTCTTCCCTATTTGCTCACATAACTTACAATAAATTAATGTTGTATCGGAAAACCATGCTCGCCAACTTTCGCCCGCAATTCGAAATATTAAAAAGTAAGAGTAATCGACACATTGAGAGAGTTGTAGAAGAATGGAAAAAGGATTGCAGTCAACTGCTGACTAATTTGTGGCTTGGATTAAACACACTAATAGAAACCCCTAAACTAATAAAGAGACAGATTTGGGCCTACGACTGGTCAGCAACTGAGCAACATAGAACAAAATCAAAGCCCCATACCTTGCTGGAAACAAACTGGAGTACAAGATTTATTATCCCAGAATACTTAAGAAAGTTTCCTCATAACAAACAGAGAGATTTGTTATTACAATTCAGACTAAACAACGTTAATAAGACTACGTTGGCAAGATACAGTAAAGAACAAATCTGCCTGAAATGCAGGCTGTGCAAACAGAAGTGTGAAACGTTACATCATTTGATATTATTTTGCCCAGAATTAAGGGAACTGAGAATCACATATTTCTAACAGTATGTGGTGGATACATGCGGCTTGGATTCCAAAAAATGGTGCGAGATGATATACGAATGCAGAAACAGGAAATTGAATTATGCACTAACTACAGTTTTAAAGCTTACATTCAAATTAATAGAAGCGAAGAGTTAAAGTTGAAGGAAGATGGATCTAAGAAGAATGACTGTACATGACATTGGAGGATTTTTAATGTTCGATAGATACGAATGGGACTAAATGTAATATATTTGATACACATTTTAGCTGGTCATTCAAATCTCCTTAGCTGAAATTTCAAGGAAACTGGTTATTCTTCTTTATACTCTTTCGCCTTTGTAAGTCATCTCCTTTTGTAAGTTATTTTATTAGCACAAAAATTGTGAAAAGTTTGAAATAAACTATGTACACTAATAAAAATTAAAAAAAAGATATGGGGTCTCCCTATTCACATTATGTATGTCACATGTTGATTCTTGCACCCCTGCTTTCACGCTCACAGGAACATGGATATGGTTGTGTTCAATCCGATTTTGGTTGGCTTATAAGAATTGGTGGACATGTTGCTTTTGGTGTCCATGAATGGCTAGGTGCTAAGATTTTATTGTTGCCTAGTTCATGTTATATTCTGTTGCAACATATTATTACATTTTCTTGTATTTCTGCCATTCATACAGTTGTTCATCCTCCAGCATCAGTTCACTCCATACTTCACAAAGTGGTAGTGCTATACTCCCACTTACAAGTCTTATCTGGGGCCTCTGTGTATGTAGGTTTATGTCCAATGGACACACACATTTTGGCCCTTCCAGGGGCATATTCTCAGGGTGTTGTTGTGGGCACGGAGGACAGGACCTAATTTATCATTGAATGACATCTGTGAGGTAGCTTGAGTGTGTGTATTCCACAGGGGCTGGTATTTATGTGAAGTATGATTGCACTAACTGTGTGCATGCAACATCTTCACATGCCTTTTGACCAGCCATGGGGAAGGGTAGTGTTTGGGGGTGTGGGTGGTGTCCCACCTGCATGTCCACTGGTACACTGTGCCATGTGGCAACATTGTTCAGGACACATGCAGCCACAATGATTCTACAAACTACTCGTGGTGCATATAGCAACACCCCACCAGAGTGATCAAGGGAGCGGAACCGTGACTTTAGTTTCCGAATGTGTGCTCCACTATGCCCCTAGTGGCTACATGTGCAGTATTATATCTCACCTCAGCTGGTGTTGTGGGGTTCCTAATGGGTGTCACCATCAAGGTTGTCGGCAGGTAGACACTGTCCCCTGTAAATGTGTACATGGTTGTCATTAACATTTATTGGCAGGGTATGTGCGATGTGCCCTCATGTGCATGAACGTTCATAGTCACCAGTGAGCTGTCCGTTGCCATGTTTTCCAGATACCAAGGCCTGGGGAAATTATGTCATGCAGAAAATGTAGCTGTCATGTTTGCTACCCAGGAAACTAACGTACACTTCCATTATGATTCCCTTGGATTCACACATTACCTACACATTGATGGAGAGCCAGTGTTCTGGTATATGTGCTCTGTCAATCGAGGTGGCCGTAGTGCAACATGTGTGCAGCCTATTTCACCTAGCACACAGGGGATGTGTGCCACTGCACCGAAATCATGCATCCCTGTCTGTCTTTCCCCCGGTGTTTAGGGCATATATATGTGCCTGCACACACATGCATGTGCTGTTATGCATGGCAGCACCTGGTGTAGTCAGGGTGATTGGGTGGCCTACTATATCCCACCAACTATTGCAGGGGTCCGCTGGAAGGACCCAGTGGCAAGGAAATGGAGTCCAGTCAGCACTTTTTGTAGGGGGTAAGTACCTGGGAGCAGATGGTGGGTGATGTTAGACTAAAAAGCGTAGTGTGTGTTGTGAAGATCTGGGTGCTGGGCATCCTCCTCCTCCTGTGCTGTCCGTGCACGATGACTCCGACTATTGCTGGATTCATCATGGCTGTAGACGTTCATTTGGTGTGTATTGCATGCTTTATAGGCATTTGCTGTATGCGCATTGAAGTTTACACCTGCTATCATGTGGCATAAGGGTTTCGGGTATGCATGTGCTTATTCGCGAACTGACATTCACAGTTCAAATCCATGCATACAGTGGTATTTGCGCGAGTATGGATGTGCAATTGCTTGCCCGTGAACTGTCCCTCAACACGCCGATATTTTCACAAGTTCTTCCTCTCTCGGCATGTTCTGCCCTATATTTGGGTCGCTTTGTTCGCCTGGCCCACACTCTGTTTGGAGTCTTGCACAAGGAACTCTTCCACTCATAGAGACGTGCTGGCCCTGCAAGAACGCCACACGGAAAAGTCCAGCGCAGCCAGTCCCATGAATCGACTAATGGGGATTTGCACGCAAATTGGCACGCAAATCCCAGATTTCCAACGCAAATATTTCCATGAATCGACCCCAACATTTATCTCATTCTCCCTCCTCATTCTACAGTATAGACATTTATTGACAATCCCATTACTCCATCTAGTCGCATAATTGGACAGGGGCAACATTCTTAGTTGAAATTTAACTGAAATCTGCTGGTTCTAGAAAAATTCTTTGTCATCAAGATATCTTCCAGTCAAAAAAAGATTTGTTTTTAATTGCGCTTCCATACATCTATGGGGTAGTTTCGCCATATAAGATCCTGGGTGGCCTAGCTAACTGTAGGCCTACTTCATCGCCACGTTTCCTTGTTGCACAACAAGTAAGAGATGTTCCTCCAGATGTTGGCAGTTTAAATTCCATAAAAGTAAATCACAAGAAAAAACTCTGAAAACAACAAACCCCATCCATGAGCCAATGCCCTGACCCCATCTCACTGTGCAGTTTAATGCTCTACATCGACACTGACGCAAAAACTAACAGAACATCCTATGCTGCAGGGATCTCCTTGTGTGGACAGACACTGCTTCAGTGAGATGCCCAATGTTCGTGGAAGGACATCAGAAAACTGGTTATCAGCTGCTATTGTGCTTCTAGAACATGCTTAGATACCACAGTGTAGGTTTGTGGCTGTGCCAAACCCGAACATGTAAACGAGCGAAAAGTAAACAAAAATATATATATAAATCAACGAAGGACATTTTGTAACTCTGAGATATAACTGCAATATAACTGGCAGTATCCACACTTTCATGCAACTAGGTTTATAAGGAATATTATGATGTTCAACGTTTTCCTGTATTTTGAGAACCAGCACAATTTCCCTGGCCTAGTATATTGATCAGCATGCTTAATTTACTGGCAGCAACTCAGTATTTTAAGGAGTGTCTTATGAGGATTCAGGCACAGGACATAGAGTCTAGAACTATTGCTAGTGTCCTAACTCATTTACCTAGTGCTTTGATATTATGGTCTAAGCTGCTGCAGAGTAAGCAGAAAACTTATTTTTTTCTCTCAGCATCCAAAGGCATCATAGAGCATCATGGTGCCCTTCCTATACTAAAAATGTCTCGACTGTTGTTTACAGTAATAATAACATTAATAATAAAAGAAGTAACATCCTAAAATATTTGCTCACTAAACGACTTGTATGATTAACCCCAAAAAATATACAAAAATTATTTTAGCAAAAATAATAAAGAGGAAAGTGAATTTATTTAGGCATGAAAGCACACAATGTCCTCAGAACATGTTCATTCCTACTGTTTCATAGCCCTCAGTATAAACAGGCATTAAGGCTGGGACGTGCTTGTTCTATACATGCGATCAACCAGTGGACTTCCCTTTCCTCTGATCTCAGCGCCACAGCAGACCTACATGTTTTCTGAAAAAAGATCACAATTTTCCTGTTCTAGATTCTATTTAGAACCATTTATATGACATATTAGACCACATGCATGCATAGATACTGTAAGGTTGCACCGCCTAGATAATTTTTGAAAAATATAGGTATATATATATTCTATTATATATATATCATAGGGCGGCTATCGAGTTGGCGACAAGTAGGAACCTCTTGTTAATAACTTTTGATTCGAGTAACGGATTTGGCCGAAATTCTGAAAGTGATACAAAGACGGCAGGCCCCCACCAGACTGCAGTTTCGTAAAGATTTGTTAAAAAATCAAAAAATTACTAAGCGTTAAATGTCTTTTTTTTTCTCCAAAAGTGCAGCCTACTTCACATTCATTTTTCCATAGACAAAACAGGTACATTTTTTGCCAAAGCTCACAGCCCAAACCGCTGGACAGATTTGGATCAGGTCCAAAACAACTTGGGCAGGAAGCGTTGACTCGGAAACCTTTCATGGTTTGGGGTTTTCCCGTGCTGTTGTGATTTTAAAATGTGACAGAGAAGGGGGTGCCCCCTTCTCCAAAAATTATAGTTATAGCTCCCATGGTGCATTGCAGGATCATGGTTTTCAGAAATGAAACGACTGCCATCTTGTTTTTCTCTCGATGCAAGAGATATTCGAGGCTATAGCTGAGGTTATGAAAAAATGAAACACAGTAAAAAGCTATTTTCAGGTAAAAAAACATACAAATGCCTTCATGGTAGAGGTGGGGGGTGGGGGGGTGGGTGGCTACAGGCCACTGAGTGAAATGTGGGAGTTGGAGGGGCTCCAGGGACCGAGTTTGCAACAGGAAACCTTCTGTAGCCTCGGCTATAGCTGCGAATAGCCAGCATCTGAAAGCAAACTGCGTCACAGAAGCAGCGTGTGCTCTGAGGGTCAAAGGGAAGTGGGGGTGGGGAGGCCGTCTGTGGAGGTGGATGAGTTGGCACTGACGAGGGTGGCACTTGGTGATGGCATTTTGTTTCCCGGCTGTTTTACTGACATTCACAACTACATCCGAGGTTACACAGGACTGCAGATAGCCACTGGTATGTGTAGTTCTGTACCCGCGGTTAACATTTTAAAAATATTTTTAGAGCTATAGTGACGTCAGGGGTGAAAAATCACTGGCTATGGCAAGTGACTCAATTTCCATCCAGGTCTCCCATTCATGCAGTAACCATGACAGACTCTGCATAGCTACAAAGTGAGGAAAGGACCTGGCTGCTTAGGCCATGTTGTCTGATAAAATGAGCAGAATTTACAAAACTGTTCTAAAGCTAAGCAGGGGCAGTCCCAGTTAATGCATGGATGGGCATCTGAATTGTTTACTTTTTTAAATCGTACTACTGTCAGTCCTTGAAGGTTTTGTACTCAGAGACCATTTTTTGCCTTTTGCTGAATTGCATTCTGGTATTTGTAGTCTACCAGTCAATTAAAAAAAAAAAGAATAATGGTATTTTTACAACAACAGTGGGTTTTGCCTCCTTGCAGTAACTGGGACAAATCCTGCTTAGCTTCAAAGTGAGGAACGGGTCAGCCCACTAATGTTTTGTTGCCAAATATATTGGTCACCACTTAGAAGAACATTAAGAGAAACTTGTCCTAAGGGGCCTGGATCCTCGCTTTGAAACTAAGCAGGGTCGTCCCCAGTTACTGAATGGATGGCAGACAGTCCATGGTCCTGAATGCTGTGTGTCTTCTTAGTTTAAAATATCTCATAACACAGAGCATCCACATTTTTATAAAACAGAAACAATGAAATTAACAAAATCACACTTATGCTGAGCACTACTATCAGAGAACCCGGGCCTTAAGGAGTTTGAGACGCAGCACTTAATCAATATGCTACAATGATATTATTGTTTGAATTTTCACAAGTTTCATACCTAGCCTTTTATCATTGAACTTATGAAATTATAGGCTAAGTATGAAATGTATGCCCCCAAACACCCCAAGCCATTGTGGCATAGTGGTTAAATGCTGGGCTTTGAACTCTGGCAGAGCAGGGTTCAAGGCTGTATGTCTTTTTTGTATTGGACTAATTTAATTTAATTAAAGAAAAGCAATGCAAGTGGGAGGTGGTGAGGTTTGTCGCAGTGCAGTCCTGTGATCTTATTTAGCAAGAGGACATTTAGACGTGGCTGTAATGTCAGCCACGTCCAAACATCCCTTGCACCAAAATAACGGCGCCGGAATGGCTTTAAAAGCCGGAAGGGGCGCACCAAAATGGGCGCTGCCGTGGAATGCCTGTGCCAAATTGGCCCGCGCCAAAATGATGGCACCGAACAGGGGTGTACCGCTTGGAGAACGCTGCTTAACCAAAGTGTGTGCTCCATGGCAAATAATTCAATCTCACTGAGCATTGCCTAAAAACATTGTGAGTTCTCAAAGTTTTAAATATCTTATAACACACTGCATCTGCATTATTTTCTTGGGAATCGTGATACTGTCAGTCCTTGAAAGTTTTGCACTCAGAGATAATTTTTTTGACTTTTGCTGAATTGCATTCTGGCATTTTTAGTCTCACACTCAAGATGGGGGGAATAATGCCACAATTGTACACTTTTTAACTAACATAGTTCTATAAGAATTTACATATTTGAGTGACACTATGGCATGTGTACTTTTCAAGTTAGCTTTATATAGCAGAGTATTGTTGAAAGCCATAGGGGTGTGGAGGGGAAATTATGAGAGGGCAAGTAAGTCATGACTATTTGCCCATGATGTGGCAAGAGAGTTTGCAATCCCGGACACTGGTGCAGTTATTTTTCCCTTCATTGGAGCTGTCTTTCAGGGCACACGTAAAGGACACATGTGGGAGAATAGTGTAACTTGTTTTCAGAGGGGATCGCAACCCCTTGTTTTTTTTAGGTTGACAAGCTTGCTCAAGTATTTGGCTACCAGAATTTTACTCAGGTTGTCATGTTCCCAGTGCAGACGCTTACTCACGAGACAATAAGCACTTGTTTTGTATTGGGATTTAGTTTTCAAGGGAATATTTCACGAGAGATTGCTGGTTTTAAAGGTGAGCACCTTTTATACTTTGCCAGCCTATTTTTTGGAACATTTCCTCTCTCAGGTTATTTTTCTGGTGTTCATTACTTTTTTTAAAGTCCAATGCTATTTTGTCTTGCGCTCTTTGGTCTAAGGAGTAGGTCTGTATTATTAATATTAATTATGTATGGAATAACAAAACCCTTGAAATTCAAGGAAAAAAACTTTGGTTGCAGGGATGTTAAGGTGAGCAAAACATTGTAACGAAACCTGTGAAATTATCTTTAGTTACAGGAACGTTAAGGTGAGAAATACATTGTAACAAAACCCTTGAACTTCAAGGAAAAAACTTTAGTTGCAGGGATAAGGTGAGAACCTAATGCAACAAGCCACTTTAACTTCCTACACCCTGTTGTGCAGCCTATTACCACAATGATGACATCACAGATCACATCACTGATGACATCACTAATTACATTTTCTTTGTTCATATTACGAGGGCCGACGTGAACAGATCGAGTGGACCAACCATTGTCATATCAGCAGGCAGGGATTATCCCAGGACCAATAAGGGACACCAAAAAAGAAAAGGAATAAGAGAAACTGAATAAAACGTATGGAAGCCTGGTTTTGAGAAAGGCACAGAAGCTAAAACACGTGTCAACCTACAAGGGCCTAAACACAAAATAAATCTTAAAATTGAATAATGTTGTAATATGTTTGACGCATCCGTGAGAGTAAACCCAATTAACTTATAATAACAGAGCAGGTTTTATCCGTTATTACTCGGTGGAGGCGACTAACAGGATTTAAACTGCAAAGATCAAGTTCCATGGGCACAGTCTAAACACTAGCGGTACTATCACTAATTACATGTTGTAAGAGAACACTGATGACATTACAAATCACATCACTGATGCCATCACTGGTGACAACACTAATTACATTACAACAATAACTAAACTTAACCAATGCCTTCAGCCATGGTCAGTGAGCATGTCCAAATATATTTTAACACATGAATGGGTGCTAGTCATGGCCTTCAGTTATGGACAGTGGTGACAACCTTCACCCATGTGCACTGAATATTTTAAAACATTAATAGTCTACCAACCATAGATTTTGGCCTTTACCAGTGGTACAGCTTTCAACTGTGTCCACTGTATATTATGTACACAGGTCAGGCACTAGCCATGGACATTAGCATAATACAGGCAAGTGGCCACTATATATCGCTGTGCCCACTATACATTCTAACATATAAATGGCCCACTAGCTATGGCCTTTAACCTTGAACAATTTGTACATGTTTTGGCCATTTCCACTGTATATTTTACAATAATAAAATGCAATAAGCAAAGGCCTTTGGCCGTGCCCACTGTGTATTATAAAATACTGACCAGCCACTAGATATGGCCTTCAGCCATGCCCACTGCATGTTATATACACTAACCAGCAACTAGCCATGGTCTTTAACACAATACTAGCCAATGGTCACAGTATATTCTAACATATTAATAGGCACTAGCTACGGCCTTTAGCCATGGCCAATGACTACAGCTTTGAATGTTGCCCACTGTATGTTGGAAAACACTGATGGGCTACTAGGCATGGCTTTTAACCATGCAAATTGGTATTTTTGAACAGTAATTGACCACTAGCTATGGTCTTTGGTACTGGCCAGTGACCACAGCTTTTGTTATGGCCAGGTCCACAGCCTGAATTGTTTTTAAGGAAATCAAACTTTTCATGAGCTAACTTATAATTGATGTTATGTCTAATTCTATTTTTGATGTAATCAATTATTTTCAATTTAATTAGTGTTATCACGGGTGATGACATTAGTGATGTGATTTGTAATGTCATCAGTATTCTCATACAACATGTAATTAGTGATGTAATCACTGATATGATCTGTAATGTCATCATTATGGTCATAGGCTGCGTAACAAAGGGTGCAAAGTTAAGGTGGCTTTAGCTGAATTTCAGGGGTTTTGTTGCATTAAGTTCTCACCTTAGCATCCCTGTAACTAAAGTTTTTTCCTTGTATATATATGGGTCTGTCTTCATTTTGGGAACCTATTGCATGAGTGGCTGCATTTCTTGACTGCCACACAGTCTTTGTTCTCATATATATATATATATATATATATATATATATATATATATATATATATATATATATATATATATATATATATATATATATATATATATATATATATATATATATATATATATATATATATATATATATATATATATATATATATGCAACCTCTGCTCCTTCTCTCATACCACACTGTCTGGCTGCAATTCAGGAATGGTGTGCTGCCAATGATCTCTGCCTTAATGCCAGTAAGACTGAGATCCTCCTCAACGGGACAACTGCTTCTGCCTTTCCTCTCTCTCTCTGGCCGGCCACCCTGGGCCCTCTTCCTGCTCCTTCCTTTGAGGCTAAAAACCTTGGTGTCATCTTCGACTCCACCCTCTCCTTCTCTCCTCACATCACCAACGTCTCTAAGAAGTCACACTTTCAGCTGCACCTCCTCAGTGGTATTCTGCCTTTTCTCACTTTCCCCCAGAGGCTCACTGTCTCTAGAGCCCTGGTCCTCTCCAGGCTGGACTATTACAACAGCATCTTTCTAAATCTGCCTGTCTCCACTCTTCGACCTTTGCAACTCATCCACAACAGGACTGTGAGACTTGTCCTTGGCCTCAAGCCCAGGATTGTATCTCTACAGCTCTGAAATCTCTGCACTGGCTCCCTGTGGCTGCAATGATCAAATTCAAGACCCTTTGCATCGTCCACAAGGCTTTCTGGGGCCTGGGACCGCACTACCACCAACCTTCTCTTCCTAGATATCTTCCTTCTTGAGCTCTCTGATCATCCACCTTCATTTCTCTGAGGGTAAGAAGCTTTTCCAAGCAGAGAGTGGGGGGCAGATGTCTTTCCTCGGCTGGGACCTCCCTCTGGAACATCCTCTTTGCCTCTCTAAAACTTGAGCAGAACCACCTCTGGTTCCGGAAGCAACTCAAGACCTTCCTTTTTGCTTCCGCTTTCTCTCTTCTCTCCCCTGCTAATGTCCCTGATAGCTCCACACACTGGTCACCTGGCCACCCCTGAACTCGGGCCCAGGCTCCTGCATGACCAGTTGCCATTTCACTGCCTCCCGGACTCCCTCAGCACTTAAGGGCCTGTATCTGTAACCATGCAGTCCCTTCTCTTTGCACTTAAGAGCCACCATCTGGTGGCACTTATTGAGTCACCTGCACTTCTCCTCACCCCTTCACACCCTTGGAACTTCTCCCCTCCCCTCTTTCCCGCACTTGCGCAATCTAAATGACACAATGCTAGTGAGATTGCTGTTTGTCCTCCTTCTATTTCCCCCTCCTTATCTTGTCGTGCCTAGAAACACTTGTGTACAGGAGCGTTATAAATGACATATCATATCAAATCATATATATATATTCAGTGAAAAAACATTGTTAAAGGGATGTTATGGTTAAGTTGCACTATTAAGAACCTGTGAAATTCAGTGAAAACACTTTGCTAAAGTGACATTATAGTTACAAGTAAAACCGAAAAACCATTGAAATTCAATGACATTTGTCATGTCATCTTTGATGTCCTGAGTTATAGTTTTAGCAGTGCACAGTGGTTGGCGCGGGTTATGATTTCTTAGCTTACCATAACTGGTGAATTTTAATGGTTTTTCGATTTTACTTGTAACCATAATGTCCCTTTAACAAGGTTTTTTCACTGAATTTCATAGGTTTTTACCAGTGAAGCCTTAATCTGCTACAATGTCCTTATATTGTACTTACCCCCAATGTAGCAGCTGTAGAGTCCGCTGACAGTACGAATGTCTGCGGACAGAAGGTAGCATTCACAAAGCCCAGAAGCAGAGAGGAGAACAGAACATGTTCTACCCATCAACCAGCAAACACATATACATAAAGTAGCGTTACTTATATTTACTGCATTCAAATATACCTTTTTGTAGAAATGATACATTGAAAATGTACACATTATTTTTTATTTATAACACACAATATAATGCACCAAGCATAAACCATAAGTGTACACCTCATATTATCACTTCAATACAATTGTTCATAGAGACTGACATATACCAAGCGCGTATTCTAAAACAATCTCTTACCAAACAGTAAGTACACTGTATGTATTTCATTATTATTAGTATTCATTATGTAAAAATGTATTATAAACAAAAATAACTATTTTTTCATTTTAACAGAAATGACAAACACACTTGAATGGTTAGAGGAGTACTTCCCAAAAGAAGAAATGAGTGACAATAACATCTCTAATGGTATACCATACATGTTTAAATATAAACAAACAATGTCATTTTTAGAGACCTCAGAAAATTAGTATTATTAGTACATAGTTTTCATGAAGAAACCACACTCCAGTTTAATTATGCACAATCCCAAGAATCCGAAAAAGAAGCCCGTCCCCAAATGTACCTAATCAAACCATGAACTTGTCTACAAAATTGGATGGACTAAGTAATGATTTTAAAGAATGTTTACAATATGTGAAAAATCATATCATTAAATTTTTCCCTATCGCTGTCCTTCTTGCACCTGTCCCACTTGAACCCAGCAATCATCCCCATCAAATTCCGAAAATGTAATTCAAAGAAGCTTTGATGAAAACTCACTCCCTTCCTCACCTGATCATTATTGTACAGAAATTCCTAATTCTCCCATTTATGTTTCCCATTCCAATACAGCATCCCTTTCATGAATAAATGTATTTGTTTATAATATAAATTTGTTGTATATCTTTGTGTGATATATTTTTTTTAAAAGCCCAATTGTGAGTCTGCAGACACCGCGACTATTCGGGGTGTTCATATTCAACAAGGAGGTGCCTCCGGACAGGGGAGGTGTCCCGACATGTCTGGTTTCGCATGACGCACGTTTAATTAGTCCGCAGACATGGTGCCTGTTCTACGGCCATCCAGCGCATGCGCCATGCGATTCTCCCATGATAGGTGTCCGTGGACGGCCGTCATGCCCGTGGACGGCAATTTATGCCATAATATGACCGCACCCGGGAGGTGTGATGGCCTGTTCGCGAACAGTATCCGCGACTGCAGACAGTTTAAAATTGCATTTTCAGTCAATCTAGTGTGTTTTAAGCAGAAATATTACCCTTCCACAGCTCCAAGACCCATTCTTCATTGATCTGGCAATTTTTTACAAATTTTCCAGGCCTATTTTTGACTCTGTAGTCTGTGGACAGTCGCACAATTCGTGGACAGTTGCTCTGGAGGGACCTACCCATTTGTTTTCCTCATTCTCAATCTGGTTGTCCAGGAGAGAGCATTTGGGAAACACCTGCTCTGCAGATTTTTGAAAACCTGCTGCAATTACATCTTCTATGGCCTTCTCTGCTTCCCAATTGAAAAAGGTTTCACTAGGCTGCACTTCTGTTATTCACTACTCCTAAAGATAATTCTCTTGACTAACAACTAATCAAAATTGTGTTATTTTCAGGTGCTCTGGGTACATCTCTCACTACAGAGAAAAAGAACAAAAGATTTCACAATTCATTAGTATCACTGATGAATAACCCAGTCACTCTTAACAAGGTCGAACAAACCCCTTCATACATATTTTTGACCTTTACACAAAAAAGGCGTTAATCACATAAAGATACAAAGATAAATGATGCAAAATCAATAATTCTTCAACATACAGTAATTTGGTGTTGTATTGTAAACAAGTACCTCAAACCAAAACAGTACTCTTTTCAATTCTTCACACGGAAGAGACACCACAAACACATTCATCAATTTAGTCTTCACATGTCATTCATGAGTAATTTTATGTGTACATATTTGTAGATAATAATTCTCTGTCCAATCCAAGCAAAACCACATCAGCAAAACAGAGGTTTTCTTAATGAGATGCTCCCATGTTGACACCACACTATGCATTTTTGGACCCTCCGTCCCTTCATCAGGTGTAACTGTTATATAATCCAACAATCTGTCTATTCTTGGACTGGCAGAAAAACACCAATTGGAGAGCTGCTTCCTTTTTTGTAGTCAACCAATGTGCTCAATCGATTCCCAACCAGGCAGTCAACAATGACTCAGCCCCTCTCTTTCCAGTCAACTCTTTATAATGATAGTTTAATGCCTGATACAGGAACAGGGCTATGGCTGTGGAGATCTCTGTTTCCCAACCAACCCCACCACTAACATCACCACCTCAACAATCTAGAGGGCCTGGACAGGGCAACAGGCGCAGAGATACAGAAGATGAGGATCAAGAGTAAGAGGAAGAAGAAGAAGAAGAAGAAGAAGAAGAAGAAGAAGAAGAAGAAGAAGAAGAAGAAGAAGAAGAAGAAGAAGAAGAAGAAGAAGAAGAAGAAGAAGAAGAAGAAGAAGAAGAAGAAGAAGAAGAAGAAGAATATAAGGTGGAAGAAGTCCCTATCTCCAGTACTCAGAGTGAGTCCTGGGTGTGTCAATTTTTTAGTGCAAAGTTATACTCAGTCGCGCAAAACCTGGCCTGTATTCCTTTGGGACAACTTCCATGAGGTGCCACACCAAATCTAACCACCTGTAGGCTCTGAGGAAGGCAAGAACCTTTGTCAGATAAGAGTATATTGACATCCTCCACCCCGTCATCTTCAACTGTTCCTGTTATATCAAAGGATGCTTTTTTGAGACAGAGGATCCCAGCAGCGGCTTCACAGGCCATACAAAATGCTATTGACCCTTACCTTTTGAGGGTCACAGTGCTATGTTTGTACTGTGAAGCACCGATCTGTAGGGGGGAGCAGTTTCAGAGTGCCTTTCTAGACCGCTGTCAATGAGCAAAAGAAACACTACCACATACCTTGATTAAGGCCCGCCCAACATCTTCTTCTGTCCACCCGCATCCCTTTGTCTCTGTTGTTGGTGCCCCTTCCAAACGTTCCCTCCCTTGCAAAAAGGGTTTCTTCAGGAGCTATCTTTCACAGTTAAAAAAAAAAGTGAGAAAAAGTCACAGGCCCCTGTGCAACCTTCATAGTCTGCAGACAGCATGGTACTCTGTGGACATCAGAAACAAATTCCAGACGTGGGGTGGGAGAATTAAAATCATGTTAATTGTTTGAGTTTAAAAGAATGTGGCTCTTAAAAGAACCTTTTTTGTGTTTTTTGGCTTTTATTTTTTTTTAAAATGTTTGGTTTTATAAACTGAACTTAGGAACATTTTACTGAACTTAATTATTTCTTTGAACTTTCACAGCGTGTATTTTTTCTCCAGTTTTTCCATTTTCTTTATTTCAACTACTAAAGAATATTTAAATCCATACTTTATATGTTCACAAAAACGGCTTCAAAGCATTTTTTAAAGTTTCCAGAAAATTCTGATTACCTACATTACCGAAAAATGTTGGCAATGTCAAATATAATTTTCTCATTATGAAAAGATGTCATGCCAACATCTCGTAAAAAAGTGCACGCAGATTTATTGACTTTTGCTTTTTCCATTTGCAGACAAAATACATTTGAGTGCATCCACATTTGTCTCTGAGCAATGCATGAAAACATAATTTTTGAATTTGGAAACATTTCCTTCATTTTCCAAATGTATCCTTCAATGCAAATTGCAATGAAATCCTGGTAACCTACCCCAAAATGTTCCCTCGACAATGAACAACAATAATGTCCGGATGTTTTAAGTGAAACATATTTGTACAAAACAGGAATATGACAGGCCACTTTATTCCTCGCACTCCATACATGACATTTCAAATTCATGAAATCCAAGATTTGTAGCCACTCCAAATAGCTCAGTATAGAGCTTCAGACAATGGATTCTAGAGTCCCCCAAAATCCATACACTCTGCCTCCTGAAAGACATAGCCATTGCCATCTTCAGTGCTCTCAGCAAACACAACTCTTGTCACCCTCTTTTCCTGTACACAACACCCAGGAACCCTGATTGGCTGAATTCCCGGTGTCCACGGACATCTCGCCTCTCTGAGGTCTCTGCAGTCCACCTTTTCATGCCAGGTACCTTCAAAAGACCCAGATGTGACACGTGCCGTCTGCGGACTACCACGTTGTCCATGCATGTCGCAGCCACTCAAAGGGGTGGAAGGGAGAACATTAAACACAATTTCAGTTATTTATTCTTTAGTGGTGGCTCAGAATAGATAATTTTTTCTGTTTTGTGGCTTTGTTAACAAACTCTTATTTTTTTTGTTGCTTTTATGTACAGTAGTACTGTACACTGTACATCTTCCTGTACAATTTTCTTACAGGAACTTTATCAATGCATTCCTAACATTGTAAAGAAAACTTGCATGTCCGACATCTGTAACATGAACTACTTCTTTATGAAAACAATTCACACCATCAGACCTTTTATTGTCTTTCTCAAAATATGACATTCCTGCAGCATATAAAAAAGATGATACCGCTTTATTGACAAGCTGCCTCGATTCTTTCATTTGTGGACTGAAAATGTTTGGACATCTCCATGTTTGCCTCTGATTCATTTCAGAAAAATAATCTTTGCAGCAAAACACAGTTCCAATAGGCTTTTCAAGAATTCCTTTAGGGCAACCCGCAAATACATTGGAGTCACGCACCCCAAACTGTCACCTCCATAATGCGCAATTACAATGGGCCTCATTACGACCCAGGCGGACTTCGCGGTGCTAAATGCACCGCGAAGCATGGCGGAAAGCCGCCGATAGCGCCATGGGGGTTGGCGGATTTACCGCCCCATTCCGACCTCGGCGGAGCGGTAAATCCCCAATCCCCATTCTGCCCTTCCCCATTCCCATTTTTGCCCCATAGGGTATAATGGGAGTGGGGAAGGAGTTAATTACGCCACCGTAAAATACGGTGGCGTAATTAACAACGAGGTCCCGTAGCGCCATGGTTTTCTCTGCCTGGTAAAACCAGGCGGAAAAGGCCGCCATGGCGCTACGGGAACTCGTAGTATGGCGGAGAGGTACGCCATGCACTACGCTGGCGTAACACCCTCTCCGCCAGGGTCCTAATGAGGCCCAATGTCTGAACATTTAAAGTGAGCCATACTCTGACAGAATGAAAACAAGCTTGCCCAGTTTAAGCCACTAACTGCATGCCACAAAACTTCCACTTCTGCCAATCCAATACTTCCAAAGATGCCATGATTTTCAGCATACACCTTCAATGACTGAATTGAAGAATCTCCCAAAATCCATACACTCTGCTTCCTCAAAGCCATAGCCATAGCCATCTTCACTACTCACAACAGTCAAAACACCTACTCCCCTTTGTTCCTGTAAACCATAACCAGAACACCTCATTGTCTAATCCCCGCGGTCCCCTTTACATGCCAGGCATCATTAAAAGACCCGTATGTGGCATGTGTCATCCACAGACTACCACAGTGTCCATGGATCCCGTAACACAGGGCTAGCCCTTTTACCCTTTTTACTTTCATGTTTGTAACACTCCCTCATTGGCTGCTTTCAGTCACACATCCATCCACCAATCATATCCAAAAACACTACTCCTAACCCTGTCTTCTTAATTCAACACATCAGATGTACACTTGAACTCTGAGAATACATATCTCTTGTTAATTGCAGCCAAACTACTGTGAAACACTCCAACATTTTAATTTCCAGATTCGACATCTGCATCTAACAATACATAGTACAGGTATGCTTATATTTTTTTAAGTATTTTCTAAAACTCTTTTACAAATATATATATAGTGGGTTCCTGCTACTTACCCTGTAAGAAGCTTCTCAATAAGGATATTCTTTTTTTAACCACTCCAGCAAAATCCATGCATTGCAGCATTCAGCACTTGCTCACATCAAGCAGCAAGTACTCACAATGTTGTCATTTAAAAATGCATCTTTTTAGGAGCATTTTCATGAAAGTAAAAAAATGCATATGTGCATTTATAGCAGCAATGTGTGTAACATGTTTCTTAAAAAAGGAAAAGCACATTGAAAGGATTTGTAACATGTTTAAATGGCAATTGGTGTGTGCAGTTTGAATATGTTGGCAGTGCATGCATACTTGCAAACATGACCCATTTCAAACTATGTGTTCTGATGAATTCTTTTTTTTTTTAATTCTGTCACTTCTAATACCACTTCTCGCATTATAAAACTCAGACTACAACTCCCAGAATGAAAAGACAAAACCAGGACTGCATGGAAACTTGCAAAGTATGACATATATTGAAGGAAAAAAGGAAAATGCTGTGCGGCATTTTCATTAAAGCTAACAAAATGCATGTATACATTTACAACAGTACTGTGCGTATCCTTTTATACAACAAAAAAAGAAAGCAAATGCAAACAATGTTTCCAACGTTTTAAGTGCCACTCGATGTGTGCCAGTTAAATAACTTGGTAGCACATGCATACTTGCTAACATAACCCATTCCAATCTGTGGGTGCTTATCCAGTACTACATTTTTCTATGCATTCTGGGACTAGTACTCCAGCTTTACTAATAGAAAAAGTGCAACTACAAATCCCACAATACAAAGACAAAAACCAACACCTAATTAGCAGCTACATAGTAAAATGCATCACATTGGCAAGTATATATGTACTGACAACATATTAAACGTATACACAAGTGCCACTTAAAAATATTCTACAAATATTTTCCATCTGCTTTTTCTTATCTTTTACAAAGAAGTTACACACAGTGCTGCTATAAATTGCCATATCCATTTATTAACTTTCATTATCATGCTCCTAAAAGGAAACCTTTGGTGAGGGGACTCTGGATCTGTAGGTCCTGCTTCTGGAGACTCCTTAGGAGAATCCTGGAGCTTCTGCACAGATTTGTTCTGTGGCAGACGATGCACTCGACTACGGACACTCAACCCCGGGCATTGGGCTTCTGTTGAAACAGAGAGGCACAACAAGTCAGGATGCTGGTCCAGTGGAGTTCATCTCAGGGTTAGTTGGTCCCACTAACACAAGGGGAGAAGTTGTTCCAGAGGAGCTTCTCTGTGGAGGTGAAAAAGGAGTGCAGCAGCGCAACAGGGCTTCACCAGGCAATTCAAAGGTCCAAGAGGTTGCAGCAAGCTTCGTTCACGGTTTCTTCATCGGGTGTTTCTCCCAGTGGTCGACTATATGCATTAAGGCATTCCTAAAGACAAAGGACAGGGGAGATTTGGGACCCTCACATCCTGTCCTTCCAGACACAGTGGAGCCAGAGGTGGGCTTCAGGGAGGAAGCCCACCAAAGGCAAGACAAAGGGCTCAAACCTGTCTCAACGCAGAGTAAAACCCAAGAAAGGCCTCACAAACAGAAAATGGCAGAAAAAAAGACATGGGCCATTTTGACAAAATGGTCACCCATGGATGCTGTATGTGTTACACCCCGCCGTGCACATCACTCCAGAAGACGGGCTTGTTCTTTAAAAAGTACACACAAACATGTTTTCCTTCCTCATGGTATGCAGCGCTTCATTCCCCCGTTCCTTTCACAATGGAGATTGCGGCAGGGATTGAACAAACTACGAGTACCATGATGCTCCACTGCACTATCATGTGCCCTGCGCCTCCAATCACCATGCTCTGACGTTTTGCTTTCTCTTTCGGATAAATGCAGTCTTTTCATTCAGCTCGCTGCTTCTGATTGAAGTTGCTGACGCCTTTGAAATTTCGTCTTCGTCCTTTCTTGAAAATCTGGAATTCTTGACCTTTGCCTGCCTAACGGACCGTCTTGTCTGCTGCTTTGTACTTTACTGCCAGGTTAGTGTACCAGGACCTATTTCTTGTTTTCACGGACTGCCTTGCCAAATCGATTTTGTACTTCTGCTGCCCGCACGTTAACAGGACCCTTTCAAGTCTTGCTCCTAGCCCCGAACAGCACATCTAACAGGATTACCGTCTGGGATTCATTGACATTTCTATCAAGTCTGATCTATTGGACATTGGGAATTGTGTTTACCTTTCTTCAACAAGTGCACAGGGGGACGCTGCGCAGAGTGTGCACCAACCCGGAACTAGTGCGCTCCTCGTGCCGTTCGGGTTAGAACCCTCAATAACATTCCCATTTATTATTTTATACTGCCGTTTGTTTCACCTTGGATTGATCCCAACACTACTAGTGGTAAGGAGTGTTTCTTTCCTATTCCAACCCTTTGTCATAGTTCCTTGAATAGTCTTGACAGGGATATTGTCTTGAGGTAGAAATAATCCATCTCCGGTCTGCAATTATAGAACTCATCTCTTCTTCTTTATTTTTACAGCTGGTAAACCGTGGCGGTGTGTTCTCCCCGCTCTTTTGGGTGATCGGGCTCTTGTACTGTTTTAATCAGTAGGGGGTCATATCATTTTAAAGATCTATTCCCTCACAGAGAGGAGGCTCGGTTGGAGGCCCCATCCGAGCTCTTCAATCAAACCCTGCGAATACCGGTCCTGGTCACCTCCTTATCCTCATCCTGGTTGGTGAGTAACAGTATGGCAGCTGAGGGTTCCGCATGCAGTAGAAAGGCACAATGGTAGGTGAAAGTAAACCACTGCCATAAGCCATTTAAACTAAAGATGGCAACATAAAAAATGTTACATGAGAATATAGGATACGGGGCTACTAGGTAACCCCCAGCACTCAACATAAAATGGTGTGTGCTGGACCTACAAAGAGAAAAGTTAAGTAAAGTCAATTTCACTTTACTATTCTTGGGAACTGTAGTTCACACAAGAAAATGTATTTAAACCGTATGACGAATCTAAAGGATTTCTCAGTGACACTACACTGAAGGTGCTGTGTGTCACTATACAAAAAGCAGATGCCTATGGAATTTGTCAGACTCCAAAAACAGTGATAACACAAAAATCCAAATTAGGCAAAAACACATGATAGAGTGAGATAAAGGTCTCACTCACTGCAGGGTTAAAATTAAGAAGTCCTAAGTCGCTCAAAGGAGCTGGGGGTCTCTAAGGTTGAAGGGAATTAACACAGAACTGGAAATTCTGCCTTATGCCACATTTTTGCCACTCCAACCCGACCCCTGATGAGGCCCTAGGTCTTTAGATCTAATGAGGACTGGATTGGCAAATGCATAGTTGATATCTTATTTCATAAATAGTTATGGCACATGATTCTTAAAATGTGGCAGCGTGGGGAGTGAAGGATAGACCTGTCAAAGATACGTAAAGGTGTGCAAAAGCTAAAGGTGAGCCTGCTGTATGCCCTGAATGTCCCTAAAGCAGTGTTTATCTCTTATTTTAATAGGCTTCTAGTGGTGTTCTATACCCACAATACTTGGCGGTGGGGCTTCAATACAATCTGCAGAACAAGTATAGATCCCTCAAGGAAACCCAATGTCACAACCGAAAGGGGCAGAGCCATTTTAAAAGACATTTCATAATTTCATGGTCTGGTGGAGACATGGCACATTCAAAACTCTTACGGAAAGGATATATTTAGATCTGAATTGTGGGTGTGTCACATCATGAGATACGCTATGGACCAAGTTCTGACAAAGCCTCTGGCTCCCAAGTTACACAACTCTGAAAGGGCAAGCCGGTTAGTTAGAAGAGTCAGAAGAAAGATCAAGCACTTAACCTGCCGATGTGTATCATCACCTCTCATTTCCATGCTTCAACCAAAGCCAAATATGACCATAATAAACTTTCTCCCATGAAAGTAAGTGGAGTTTTCTCTGTTCTGCATCAAGGAAACTCATTGTTAGCAAGAGAAGAAGCCTGAAAGTGTACTACCCATGCAGCTATAGAAACTCCAATCAGGTATTTGAGTCTCCTTCCTAGTTGCATGACATGACTAATTCATCTCAAACCTGTCAGGTATATCCCATGAGTGTGTACGTTTCTGGATGCCATGTCTTCAATAGAACCTCCACAACACATACTTGATGAGGAGGTTTTCAAGGGGAAACCTAAACTTCCTACTCTTGAGAGAGAACATCTATGACACCCGATGACAGGGATCAAAATAAGTAGGGTTTTTAAGGAAATGTCATTGGTAAATCACCAGCTGATCATGAATTTCTCTTAGAATGTTGTAAGATTTGTGACACACAAGTCACCACTATATTGACCAATATCCAAATCTAATAGTGCATTGGTTTCAGTCAATCCCGGATCTGTAAACAATGATATTGGTGCTGTAATAATTTTAAGACCATTTCTACAATCAATATGGATGTCACTCTACAGCCTGGAATAATGCCAGAAGACAAAAAAAATCTGTCAACAGCCACAGCATGTCCTTTTAGCTGGGTACAGACAATGTGCCTCATTATGACACCGGCGGTAGCCGTGCCATTAAAAACAGCATAGCTACCGCCAGAGTCATGTTTTTTTCTGGCAATGGGGAATCACTGGGGCATTACAGGTCCCTGCGGCCAGGTGCCGGAGAAAGTAACTCCTCATTCCCATTTGAGTCCAATAGGACTCAATGGGAATGGGGAGGACGGAAGCACCGGCACCATTAATAACAGTGCTGGTGCTTCCATCAAAGTCTGCGAGAGGGTGCCGTTCCGGCCGCCAGGTCAGACCTGGCAAGCGGGACGGCACCCGGTCGCACAACTCAGAGTGTGCTGGTCCGATAACAATGATACCGGTAGCTTACCGGCACCGTTGTTTCCGGAGCCGGCACACTCCTAATGAGGCCCAATGTCTTGGATAGGGTAGTGTGTGATAGATGTTTCACACAATGTCCCATTTCGGTTTAGGAGAGGCCTTAAAAGAGAAGATGTCACCTGTACAAGTGGCTCCATTGGCTACAGTGACTTGGAATGACTTGTGTCCCATATTGTCAACATCAGGTGCAGCTCTAGTTAGGGTTCTATTGCTCCTACCTGCCCTGAAGCCTTCATCAGAGGTGATGCATCAACATGTGAATATTAAGGGAGCGGAAGTGCTGACGGCAATGCCAAAAAGGATGTTGTGTGTGGGTGACATCCTTTTAACTCTTAAAAGCCCCTCGTAATTAATTGCAGTGTTTATGGAAACTATGCAAATCCATTCACATTTTTCGGGAAAAGAATTAACTTACAAAAATGTGAGGCACTCACCATTTCATGAGTTCCACTTTTGAATGGGAGCCTAAAAGGATATCGTATTTGAGAATCTAATTTAATCTGGGTTTGCAGGACATGCTCATGGCCATCTTTACTTCTCTGTGGAAGACTTGTGATATTGTGTGATGGAGTGGACTAGGAACATCCCTACAGCTTAGAATTCAAGTTGTGAACATCTGTATTGCTCTACAATGTTACTGTGCGTTAAACACGCTCCCCTTACAACCGTATAGACAAGTTGTTATTGTCAATTAACAAGGACAGTAAAGGATTTGTGTGTGGGGGTTTATGAAGGCGAGAGCATCCACACTTAAGCTATCAAACATGTAGTTGTAATGCCTGCCTTTTCATTACCTATCTCTTGTGAACGCCTGTACACTTCAGCCACACTGATTAGTCGTGGAACAATGGCATATTCAATTCTAGTTGTCAACCTGCCTTATAGTAACTAGAAGGGCAAACGCAATAACCCAGTTCTGGATGCACTACACTCAGTTCGATGAGAATATATAGGGCCTAATTCATGGAACGTTTAGCGCGGAGCAAAGTGACTGTGCGCTGCCAACAGACACGTTCCATGGGGCATAATTCACAGAATGGTCCAACATGTATTTCTGCACAGCGAAGTCACTTTGCGCTGCAAAAGTACTTTGCACCACGATAATGGGCCTAATCCATTAAAAAGCACTAAGTAGTGCAGACTTAGAGCTTTTTATGAATTAGGCCCATTAAGCGCTGTGCAAAGGGTATTCTTTCAGTGCAAAGTGACTTTGCTCTGCAAAAATACACGTTGCATGCTCTGTGAATTAGGCCCTGTTCAACGTGTTTTTTGGCAGTGCACAGGCAATTTGCACCGCGCCAAACGTTCCTTCAATTAGGCACATGGGCCCGATTCATGGCATTATTTTGCATGGTACAAAGTGACTTTGCACTGCTGAACAGTGACTTTGCACTGCTGACACAAACCCTGATTCATGGAAATGTCAAAGTGTATTTTTGCAGTGCAAAGTCAGTGCAAATTCATTTATGCAATACAAAGCGAACTTTGCACTAACTTTGCACTGCAGAAATACACTTTGCACAGTTCCGTGAATCAGGGTTTTTGTCAGCAGTGCAAAGTCACTTTTCAGCAGTGCAAAGTCACTTTGAACAGTGCACAAAATTCCATGAATCGCCCCCCTAGAGTCAAAAGCAGATTTGTCAATACTTGCAAAACGAATCCTGCTTGGAAAAAAATATATTATCATTCAATTGCCGCTCACCAGTCGCCACCCTGCTCTATCACTTGGGAATGTGAAAAGCATTATAGAGGTGTTTTAGAAACCTTTTGTGGATGCGTGTTACCCTCATGTAAATGTGGTCACTGAAAACCTTTAGTGAGCCTGCATGCATCCCTGACAGCAGGAGAGCTGCCTCACAGTAGGAGTGAATAATGTCATGTTAGTACCAACATATGTATTTGAAACAGCATACCTGAAGGAACACGGCAACAGCCTTTTACGCTGACCGCATTTGTATTTGGACAACTTGCCACACGGCATGCCTTGCAGTCTCTGGGTTAACTTCCCATAGACCAACCATTCTTAACTTGCCTTGAGAAGGACCCTGCGGTGTCGAAACACGTGTCGGCTGACCACCTTTTTTTTAGACCATTGGTCTACACCAGGGGTATGCAACACTTGGCTCTCGAGATGTATTGGACTACAACTCCCATGAATCCTCACCGTTGACTATGCTGGTTAGAACTGATGGTATTTGTAGTCCAAAACATCTGGAGAGCCAAAGGTTGCAGACCCCTGGTCTACACTATGGACAATAAAGGAAACACATTTTGAGACACAGCAACCAGCGTGAGAATCTTTTTATTTATAAGGTTCAACAAAAACCTTCCGTTGCAAGGTAACAAGGACTTTCTGCAATGTTTTAGAATAAGGGATGCCTTTGGGAGACAAAGAACAAAGACAGAGCACCCTTTAACAGACCCTGAAAAAGCTCCTCATCGAATCTCTGTGTACCATGCTACGAAAATGTGTAAAACGAATGAGTGGAATGGATACTGATCAGCATCATTTTGATATTATTTTTCTAAAATTATGAGGTGATCTGAGTACTGTATTAAGTGTGAAGCATGTAAACGTTTGGACAGTTTACAATGGTTTGTGCCTATGCTCTGTGGGAAAATGCTCAAGCCAGGCCATCCAACTCCAATATTGTTGATAATTGAATATACCGAGCTGCTTGACAGGAAGCGTTGTGAAGATAAAAGGGACTTTATAGTTTGTGGCTAAAGCTGAGCTGACTGATTGTGAGCTTTAGAAACACTCTGAGGCGTAGATTCCTCTCTCCGACAACCAAACTGAGGTCCTAGGCATCCACTAGGCAACCCCACATGGTAGTGCCTTAAACTGCTTGCCCTTTTCCATTACTGGAAGGTCTGAACTGTATCTTCATGTAACTCTGGCGATACTGCTGGTGAGGGGCCTGTGCGTTGAGAGGTCAGCAACCAATGAGTAGTGTGCTGATTAGACACCAAAGCAACAGGCTTTCCCTGACTTGTAATCCAGAGTGGTGTTAAGTGCAGCAATGCCTTACTGGTACCTTCCTGATGTAAAGGAGGAGTCGTCAATTTGGGGAACTTGGAGATGAAAGAAACGTCAGGCTATATAGCCCAGGTTGATCTGCAATCATTACGAAGTAAAGCAAGGTGAACTTTGGTTTATCTAAGTATATGCTCAAGTAATCGAAAGTTCACGCCGCAGTTTTATTTTGTGGACAATTGTAGACTCTCCAGCCTGCAGCGGTGAGCCCACTTTAGTGGGTTAGAATTAGGTTCTTCCTCCCCTTTCTACCTCACTAGTGGTTTTCCACACAGGTTGGAGCAAGTTGTATGGCCTGTGGGATAATAGCACCATCTTTTAAACCACTCATTTGGTGCAAGAGTCAGAAAGGGACACTGGGATTTGCAGTCCCAGGACAGATCTGCAGAGTTGTCTCTAGTTATGCTCTAATATATTGTTCATGGTTGTGATAAAAAGGAAAGACAAAAAGTGTTATACCATCATCCTGTGCAAAAGTGTTTGTGAGTCACAGAGTCGTTGGGCCTGATTCACAGCACATTTTCCAAAGTGATTGGACCATTATAAAATGCTTCTGTGAATCAGTCCTTTTGTGTCTTGCCAAAGGGTTACATTTAGAGCCCTTAATACATTGTGGGCCTCATTACATGGTTGCCGCTGGTATTTTACTGTGTCCGCCTTGGTGGATGGCGGAATTACCGCCCTACTCCAAGGTGAGCGGGGGCGGTAATTCCCCATTCACCAAGGCACTTCCCATTCCCATTTTTGCCCCCATAGGGCTCAATGGGAATAGGGAAGGAGCTAATTATGGTACCGCAAATTGCAGTACCGTAATTAGCACCAAGGTCCCATTGCGGGCCCGTTCCTTAACGGCTGCTAAAACCAGCCGTTACGGTTGGGTCCCACAAAGGGACCCCGTAGTAAGGCGGTACGGGTTTACCGTACCGGTGCCCTTACCGGTACTGGTAAACCCTTACCGCATTCCGTCTAATGAGGCCCTAAGTATAGACACACCATATAAACAATCTGGGGTCTGAAACACGAAAGGATTCAGGTGGTCTACCATATTGGGTAACATCAGCCCCTGTCTGTGCAGGTGCAGCACCAGGATGTCCCTTGTCAGGCACATTTAAAGGCCCCAAACAGAAGTCCTTTTCACATGAATGGCAGGCATTTAAACACTGCAACAAAAATGGCCTTGATTTTGCTTTGTTTTTCACGTAAAGTTAAAGAGCCATGTGGAAGGGGGCCTACCTGTCATTACCAAAGGACAAGCAGCATTTTAATTTACAAAAGAAGGAGGAATCAAAGATCCCTGTGACACGGAAAACAGGATTTTTAAACATTGAAAGCAAAAACGGCCTGCACATGTGTGCGCGAAAAACTTCACATAGGAAAACCCCACTTCCAGCCTGGATGTCCTGTCTCCCATCTAATGACCCTGAAATAAAATGTGGTGCTGCTAAAGGTGTCAGAATTCAGCATTCTCCAGATCTGCTGGCTAGGAAAGCAAGGACTTCAAAGAAAGCCATCCTTTGCTGGAGCATGACTAAAATGTGTGAAGACTGGGGTCACCCACTTCAAAGAGCACACTACCAACTTCAAAGAGACTCATAAAAAGCCTCTGCTCAAAGGCTGGCCCAGGGAGACAGATGGATGTGCTGGATGAGGTAGACCTCCCATTTGCTGAACATGAACACTCCCAATTCATTTAAAAGACTCATTTAGGGATTTTTTGCAGTAACCATACTGTGGATTGATGACATTTGTATACAATTTTTTAAATTAATTTCTGGGCGAGTTTGGCAATATAAAATGCATCTACCTGTGACTCAGGGAACTCTAATGGCCAGTTAGACTAGGTTTCTGGCTGATCTGAACATGTTCCAAATGTGAGAATTTGTGAGCGGGTGGAACATGAAATTAGGGATATGCTTAATAACTTACATCTTCATAACTGTTGTGCATTTAAGGAAACAGAAAATATGTTTGGTATGGCAGTTGCTAGTAAAATTCTAAAGTTGTGATACATAACTAGTTTTTGTCAAAAAGTTGAAAGGAGAACAAAAGGGTAAATTCAAATGAGAATTGCCATATGGTGCTCCAAACCTCTAAACCAATTCTGACGTGGAGGCGGGGTTGAGAGGAGACAGAGGAGTAACTGTCCAATGCTAGTGGCAGGGATTACTGCAGAGTACCTCCCCAAGATTGTAAAAAAAAGTGATGTCATTTCTGCTATATAAGGGTAACTGCACTAGGACAGGGGACACACAAAAACTGGGTAGACAGAAAAGGAGGAAGAGAGTAGGACAGAGAGAAGAGACAGACCATCAGGACGGCTTTTGAAACTTACCATCTGACAGCTGTAAGGAGACACCAGATGAGATTGCTGAGAGTGCCTGGGTGGAGATGTCTATTTCTATGAAGGACTCAAAGCTGATTGGGTCCTGTGGTGGAGAGCAGAAGGCCATCTTTGAGAGTGGAGAGACCAGACCCCTGCCCTATATTGATAGAGTATCCTGAGATGCAGCTGGTTTTCCTGAACCTTAAAAAGAGACTTGCTATGTAAGTAGAACTAAGCCCTGAAAAAACATAAGGTGGGGATGTCTGCTTGCCTTGGATCCTTTCACTTTATAGTGGTTGGGGGGGGACTGTGTAGATCCTTAGCTATGTAACCAAACATATTAATTTAATTAATTCCCCATTTGACAGAACACTACAGGGTGAGTTGTTTTTAAATATTTGAAATTAACAAAGCCTACTTCCTAGGGTGCACTTAAATCTATAGACTATCATTTAATTAGGTAATTCTTGATGTCCAGCTGACCCCAACATCTTTAAGGAAGAGGGCTGTCTTTGTTCTTAAATCAGTATAAACCTTTTTATCCAACTTCTCCAACAGAGGCCTTTCAGTAAGGGGAGCCTGAAATCCTAAATTCCCCAAAGCATTTCAATGTTTCTTTCTGACTTCCCAACCTAGACCAACGCAAGGGTGGGGTGGGGGTCTGAAAAACAAAGCGATAAATCACCCTGTGTTTATTTTAAACCAAAAGTGTGGGTGAAATGTTAATTGCAATATATATATTTAGCAATCTTGAAATCCTACTGCTAGCCTTTTAAGCCTGCAGGAAAATCTAAATCACACAGTAAATAAGAGCCTTCTTTATTGGTCAGTGTAATTGCTTTATGGAAAGAATTGTGTCTGTGTTCTTTATAACTCACTTTTGGGATTTATTTGTGCTTAGAGACGTTGATTATGTGTGCCACGGATAAAGTGGTGTTTTTGACATGTTCATGCTAATTTCTATTATTTTTAATTTAAGTTAATACCAATATATTTCCCGTACACTGGCCTACTACTTGGCTCATTGTTAGCTCCGGGGCGAGGGATTCAAGGGGCATGATATGTGACTGAGATAGGGCTAAAAAATACTCTGTTAAACTGTTTGTTGAACAACCACTTGAGTGGGGTGGGAAGGGACTCCCCGTGTTGAGGGTGGCTTCTCAATGAACCGTTAAACCCTCTTCCATCTAGGGGCCACAGACACAAAGCACACAGCAAAAAGGGCTTAGACATTAGTACCTCATTACAGGTGTGTTGGTAAATTGGCAGTAAATCCATCACCAAAATCATTCAGTGTTGCTGCCATTCAGTCCCATGGATTTGTGTGTCACGGTGGTGTGTGTCCTCATCTTTGAAGTCCATAGGAATCCAGACAGATTGTTGACGGATTTACAATGAACGGTAGTTCGGTGTGGTAAATCCAATTCTATTTGGCAGTCAGGTGGATGATTTACCTCCAGAAAAAAATGGTCCCTGTTACCACCAAAACTTATAGAATGGCAGTGCAGTAATTTGGCAGTTAAGTGCCACGAATGGAATTAACACCATTTTACCACCACCTTTTACTGCACCACCATACTCATAATGAGGACTATTGTATCATAATCTCCCTCTCATCCCCGATCTCCTTACAAATCGATTGGGAAAAAGAGCTGCACCATACAGTATCTTCATGGACAAATAAAGAGGCCTTACATTATGGCGACATTAAAGGCCCTATTCATGGAATTTTGTGCCTGAAAAGTGACTTTGCACTGCCGACAGAAACCCGGATTCATGGAGCTGTGCAAAGTGTATTTTTGCAGTGCAAAGTAATTTTGTACCGCAAAAATGACTTTATACTGACTTCACACTGAATTTTCACTACAAAAATACACTTTGCACAGTTCCATGAATCAGGGTTTGCGTCAGCAGTGCAAAGTCACTTTCAGCAGTGGAACGTCACTTTGAACCGTGGAAAAATTCCATGAATGATGCCCTAAGAATGTTTCAGCGAGGCGACCTGAAATTCAAAATACTGCAGCACCGACACTGAGTGCGGCTGAAAGGACTCCACAAAGGAGAAGGTCTATTGTAGGGCAAATGCTGGAGACGCACTTTGGAAGAGGAGAGCAGTACGCTGATCGAATGGGCTTGCACAGACCCGTGTTTCTATTCCAATGAGGTCCATGCCAATTCAGGGAAGGGATTGGGAAGGTCTCTACCCAATACACCAGGATGATTTATTACTTGACCAAATGGACACAAATGAAGTAACGAAACGTTGCTATAGATGGGTGCTGACTGCCACAGCATATGTCTTTAGACAGTGGGTTGAGCCCCCTTTTCCAATAATAAAGAGAGATGCTAAAACTATCTCAGAGCCTGTGCGCCTGGAGATCTGGGGTGACTTTGTTGATCTCATTATGAGTCATTTTGAAACGCCTGTGCTGGGTAATTACTTCCCAGTGTGCGTGTGACGTGGGTGAACTGCCTGCCTCGAGACACTCATATATCGAACTTATGCACATGCTGCGTCTTACTTCACAGCGCTTTCTGCCCCAACTGCCTTCTTCTCATTGATTCAATTCATTCCTGTTCGTTCATGAAGTTTTTTTGGCGCTGGCCGTGCACCTGTTGTTACCTCTTTTCTCCTATAGCATTGGAAGGTAACCGCCTTTCTCTGTATCCACAACCGCCATGTAAGGATGATGGACTCACATCTATACAGCAGGCATGTGCTTTCAGTCCTGGGCTGGCCTATAGTGAACTCTTATTTTCAGGGCCTCTTTTGGTTCCCAGTCCACCCCTGTGTGCTTCACTCTTTACATTCCACCAATGGTGTTACAGCATGTGCTGTTTTACTCACAAAGAATTGCCCAATACATCTGACTTTCTTTCTATTCCCTTCTTTCTGTTCTTTCTTTACCTGCTGGGCATTAGATGTAATGAAGTTCCATTCAACAGTCACTGCATGCGTAGTATTATTTATTCATTCAAACCACTGATGTATGCACCGGTTTGAAAAATGAGCCACTGCTCACTTATTAACAGAGTCCTATCTGTATTTCTGAGATTGAGGCAAGTGGCTTTCCTCAGCACGGCCCACTTGATATCTGTCTTTATGTTATATACACTGTTGCACTAACCATGCTGTAGCATCCGTTTTTCAAATCAGTCTCAATTTTCTAATATTCGAATCCCTGATACATGGATTAGTATGTCCTATTCATATTTTTTACATGGAAAATATGTGCCGCAAATTACATGTGTGGTAGTACACAATTAACCTGGCACCAGTGAGTGTTTCCACCTATATCCATATTGCTAGATCTTCTGGTATCGGGACATGGTGTACATGATCCACATGCAAAGAGGCCTGTGATCTCATAATCATATTCTTGAGGCCTGTGATCTCATGATCATATTCTTGAGGCCTGTGATCTCATAATCATATTCTTGAGGCCCGTGATCTCATGATCATATTCTTGAGGCCCGTGATCTCAAAATCATATTCTTGAGACCTGTGATCTCATGATCATATTCTTGAGGCCTGTGATCTCATAATCATATTCTTGAGGCCTGTGATCTCAAAATCATATTCTTGAGGACTGTGATCACATGATCATATTCTTGGATCGCTGAACAGACTGATTTCTATTCACTTTCTACAAGTTTGCTTTTGAAATGTGCACTATGCTTATAATATAAATATTGGTCTTGACATTGGTCAATAACCACTTTCTACATGCCACTGTTGATTAAGAATCCTTTTAATTCTGTTAGATAAACCAGCAAATGTGATAACAAAGAGCAGCCTATTGTCACTCGGTGCTTGGCTTTTCTTCTCTAAAATAGCCTTCCTCTTGTTTTTGCACCATCTTTTTTAACACAGTTTATAGTTGTTTTGGAATATCTTGTAGCATTCAGGCTCTTATTTAAAACCTGTGCTACCATGTATTTAGCCCCTTTGGCGTGTACTATTTTTGTGGAGTCTGAGATATTCTCCATAGAGCAAATTGTTTCTCAGGGCCTTGGGATGGAATGCTTGGGGATCTAATAATGAGTCTTTGTCTGTGAGTTTTCTACAGGGTTTTATTGTCAGATACCCTCTAACATGAAAAATCATCAGGTCTTGAGCATTGAGGGTTCCTATATTTTCCAAATGTGGAACTTGCTTACTGATCCAATCCCTAAACCTCTCAGTCATACAATCAGAGTCCTGCCAAATTACGAAAAATATTATAAATACATGTCCTCTGTGTTACAACATGTGCTTAGAAGATGTTTGTTTCTAAATCTACTACCTTCTTTTTACGTACTCCCGGTATAGGGTAGCCATGGTGATATATTGGCTCCCACGGCCATGGCACTAATCAGTTTGTATAATCTGTTATCGAGTTGAAAGTAATTTTCTGTATTGTTATTGTATTGTATTGTATGCCTATTGATTTTATATCGAATAAAGTCAAATTAACGAAATAAAGGGTTATTTCAGCATGAACCTTGAATAAAATGATTAGTGGTATGATGCTAGAGGTAAACCCGCCACTTCAAAGCCAAACTCAGGATCTGATAGAGTGGTAGAAACAGCAGTAATTCCGTTACTCACAATGAAACGGCGGTAACGGAATTACCACCACGTTTACTGCTCCACCAAACTTGGAATGAGGCCCATTGTCTACTATCTAAAAGAACTATGCTATTTACATTTGTTTTATTCTTAAAAATCTTCAATCAATAGGCTGTTCAATTCAGAAATGTGGTGATCCACCAAGTGATTTATAATAATGCTATATGTATCAATTCCTTATAGAATACTGAAATTCTACTTGTATAATTCTGCAGTTTCCCTTTTACATGACAGCATAAATACAGAAGCTACTTTTTGTTTTTGTAATGTTCAAAATTAATTACATGCTATTTCAATGTAAAGTCATTCAGGCTTTGAATTGTTTGATAGAGAGTATTACATTTAATCAAATAAAGCATAACAATACATGTGAAGAATATGGACATCAATAAGTCCATTAGCCTCCCTCTGTCGCTTATGTTGGGGCACCGGCAAGGCCCTCACCTAATGACAAATGACACCCACAAAAAAGAACGTTGTGATGGGTCAGGTAACATTTGCCTAATACCTGACAAATAGTGCCCATGTCTCTTTCCAAAAGACCAAGTACTATCTACAGTGAAAACCTCCATAGACAAGGGAGCCGGGACAGTCATCACACAACCAGCTAAGCTCACCCACCCTGAATTTTCAGTTGCATAATAATGTATGGGTAATGTGAATTTTCAGAAGAGCGTGATATATGGATGAAGTATTGCTGATATTGAGTTCCTTTATGCCTTGGCCCGATTCTCCTAACGGGCGAGAAATGTTATGGCTAGCATCATTATTGCATTGAACTTGGAGCGTGATTGTGAAGTCATGTGCATGGGACCCTCCTACTCAGCAACTAAGCCACCCTAACTATAAGTACCAACTGCATCCCATTCAGTTATCATCTTTTACAATTTCTTATAATGTGGATGTTGACCTATGTCTTAAATTATATAGGATCTTAGCTGCGGAAACATGAGTAACAACACCTTTGAAATTGATCTGATGGGAACAACAGTGGGATGCGTTATCGCAATCCCTACTAAAATATAACATGCTCAGGAATTCACACTTAATTATTATAGCAGCTTCATTCCCACTAATTCTGTGCTTCAAGCTGAGCTATCGGGAACTTTTTTCATGTTAATGGATAATAACTTAAAAAATCCCAATCACAAATAGAGTTGAGGTCATTACGAGTTAATGTTGGAACTAGTCGTCCTAAAGCAGTGAAGCCAAGAAGCAACGTAGCAAAGAAGTGTGCAACCAATCTTGGTTCATACTCATAATATTCTTACTCTATCTTGGACGATATTCTACTTCTTCTCATAGCAGTGATATCGGTGCTCTGTAATATGCAGCCTTACACAGTACTCTACAAATCAATGAGTTCCTGAAATCATGTCTGTTCATCACAGGCAACTAACATAAGAGGTTCTCATCCCATTATGCTCAAACCCTTTTTTTGTTATGGAATTTCTTGATCAGTGTTATTGATCCTTTTTTGGACAATACAATCCATTGCATTGCATTCTTGGCACTGACATTCTTGAGGATCACTACTATGAATAACTAAATGACACTGAAGAAGGCTGTGCCACAATAACTCTTAGTCGATACATGGCAGTCATGCAAATGCTCTCTTTTTGCAAACTAATAAATCATAATCATAGGTAGATTTCGTATCAGAGACCACCCCAGTTTAAAGTCAATTGATCTTATTTCATAGATTCATTGATTGTACATAATAGGCACCTTGTTGTGTATGAATGAATATTTGAATTGATATGATATGAATGATCCAAATACATTTTGCCTACTGTGTTCACCCAATGACAGCTCTATTCTCCCTACACCCATGAAGCTATTTGAAGTTTTCTGAATGTCTTTCCTTTCCATGGAACTCACTGCATTGTAGCATTTAAATGTTCAAATATTCTGTCTTGCCAATCCACAGCTTCTATACTAAGTGGCTACTTGATAACAGGCATAAGTATCATGTTGATGATAATTGTTCTAAACAACCAAGTGAGGTACAAATGTGGACCAAGAACAAGCCAAACCTTCTTTAATTTACATCTGCAGGGATAGTTGAGAAGGTATGCATAATAGTGTTCACATAATTCCTATGTAATTTAGCTTCCATGAGTGCCAGGCTGCACCAGTACCACACATTCCTCAAAATGAGCACTTCTTGGTTAGAGGCATGACAGGTGTTATCAGTCGTGCATATACATTCTGAACCTGCAGATTATTCCTTCATAAACTCTATAACAATTGCCATCGAAATCGCAGGATCTGACAAATAATGTAATATATCATTCACACTAGTAGATACCTTGAAGGCTGGGATTCCACTATGGTATCCTTAACCCATTAATTGTTTCTGACATATTCAATGAGAGGCTCTACTATTAATATGTATGACAGGAGTGATGCCTGACACCCCTATGAGGTTTGACGTACCGCGGCACTATAAAGTAACATTACCAAAGAAATAAAAATCTCAGAAATATCTTGAATATCCAATTCACTTGTAACCTTTTTGCTAGAGAGATGCTACAAGTGGATTTGAAAGATGAGAACCAGTCTTTAAAACACATGTTTGATCATGGGTGCTAATCTAAACCAGCATTAGCTCCATCCCATTTGCCAGGATATGAATACAATAAAGTTGTATGCCCTATTAGTTAGCGAGATAGTTTTGTAGCTCTTTGTCCATTTTATTGTTATGGTTGTGACCTAAATGGTTAAGGGCTAACACTGCAAATGCATTCAATATAATCCCATCCGGTGCCAAAGCCTTCTTTCCAGTTCTTTACTATTGAGATGGCCTGGATGAGTTATTCTAATCTAATTTGATCCTCTAAAGTAATATTCCTAATCTAGATGTCACAGAGGGAGCCTATTAAACAATGAGCAAATCTGGCCTAGGAATACTGGGATTTCTACCATACAGTGTCTGTCTGTTATAAAAAAGCCTCTACCTTGTCAGGGCTCAATATTAACAATCACCATGGATCACTTGTGTATGCTTGAAGTGAGATTCCTTGCAGTGTTTTTGTAAGAAATGATGCTTTACATTTGCTCAATTTACATCCCCCATTATATTAAAAGTGAATAGACAGTATATTGTTTTCTGTAGTTTTTTTGACTATCTATTAAATTATAAGATCACTGCATAGAGTGCTTGATATCTTCACACATTTAGATACCATAAAAAAAGGTTTTGTTTGTGACAGTGGTATTCAAAATGGATGGCATGGTCCATCTACGTCATCGGATTACCATCACAATTATCACAAACTAAAAGGTACTTTGGTTTATTCAGATTAAAGTCGTAAGAGGGTAATGCAGAAACAGATGTGCAAAACTGATCATTCTTGAGTAAATCATGGTTTAATCACCATCAATTGGAGAATTTATGCTCATCCATTTATTCATATGAAACAATGACAGCAGTATAAGCAGAGAACAAAATAGGACAACTCATCATGCTAATAACTAGAGGAATAAAAGGATTTATGGGAAACATATAATGAATTCTCTATAGCGAGCAGGGGATCAGAGATACATTTGTGAACTCAGAGTTATTGGGATGCTGCAGCGTTCTTACATCTTGTTGCAGTGCCTCTTCTAGAAATCCTGTGAGGCTTAATCCAGTAAGGGGGAGCTATGGATTTCCTGTCTAGGGTTATTTAAATGGTGCCATTAAACCCCCCATCAATTAAAATGTGTGACATTGCAAGTGAAATAATGGCCCATTTGATTGGGCATTAGAGCTGTCTATTTTCACAATTTGGACCACAATTGTTTACCAGCAACACCAAAGGCTTGTTGCTGGAGGTAAATCCTCCACTTTACATCCAAAAATCAGAGGATCATCTAAACCGTAAATCCGCTGACAGCAAATCTTCCAAAAATCCCCAAGAGTCCTATGGACTCCAAAAATGGGAAATTAAACAGCTCTACCCCACTGGGAATCCTGTGGTAAACACAGGGGACCAAGCAGCAGTAACGATAACCAATTTTGGTTGTAATTCAGCAGATTTACGTTTACTATTCTACACATACAGGTCCAGTCTGCAGACAAAGATGGTGGTGGGCCTTAATGTAACCTTGGACCCCAACCCTCTAAGCCCACATGACCTTGAGCACATGACCCAATCCCATAGCAGCCCAGACTCAGCAGCACAAGTACAGCAAATGTACCCAAGCACCACCTTATGGGAAGAGAGACATGGTTTTAAAAGGCACCCAGTCCAGCCAGAGAACGACAATTCTTGGGATAGCTGAAAGGAGGATGACAGCAGGACTCATAAAAGAGCTTGATTGTGTAGAGTCTAAAGGTGTAGACTTTAAAAGAGATACTGGTGTGTGGTGAGTTACGAGAAGAAAGAGGAGAGTTTTGTGAGGAGAAGGGAGGTTTGTTCAAGTTGGGGCAAGGCAAGACATTTGAGGAGGAATATTTAATTCTTGTTGTTTGAAGTCACAAGAGAAATATTGACATTGAAATGGTGGGGGACTTTGAGGGGGAGTTTGAGTTGGAGACAGAGTGGATGGGAGCAGTGACAGAGGGGTTCCACTTTGGAGAGTAAGATCGGGGTATTATCTGGAGAGAAAAGGAGAGGACAGGTTTGAAGGTGGCAGAGAATATCAGGAGGAAGGCTGCGGTGGATACTGTTGTGAGGAAGTAGACAGGACATATTACTGCCAAGAGGAAAGAATGAAGGGGATTTATTGGAGCAGAAGGAGGTAACAATTGTTGAGGAGAAGGAGAAGAATGTTTGTTGGAGGGAGAACTAGTTGGCTGAGAGGATATTGAGTGATACAATCTGGAAGAGGAAAGATGAACATGTCTTTTTGAAGAGGGAGGAGGAGGGAAAGATTGGTCTGGGGTAAGAAGGAGAAGCAGAGTAAAACAATAGAGGATTCCGCTTGTGAGGCTGTGATAGAAAATCTGATAGATGGGAAAATAAGGTGAAATATCATTGGGAGAAAGATGAAAGGACTAGGTAGCTAGTGAGGGGGCCAGACAGAGGCTTTCAGAGAAAGGACTAAGAAAGGTAGATGATCCATTTAGATTGAATGTATAGGGATATTTTGAAAAGCTAGGACAGTCTGGGGGGGAAGGGGTGAAGGTATGGGACAGTATCACTATGCCGGGGTGCAAGGTGAACAGTCCAGGAGTAATTAGGGCAGTGATGGCACTGACTACTCCTTGATCATTGTGAGGGTGGGTGACAGCAGGTCCATGCTTCTCTATCATACCACACATGGGCATGCCATGCCAACAAGAAAACATCAACCTTGGGTCCAATCTTGCATGCCAAGTACCTGCCAACCTGTACGTAAAGAGACCCACAGACTGCCCCTAAAAGGCTACAAATTGGCAGATCACATGATGATGTGTCTGTACAGTAGCTTTGGGTAGACATCTATGGGAAACACATAACACATACTGATGTGGAAAGCACAGGATATACTGTCTCTCGAGGATCCCAGGAAGGGCAGAGATGTCCTCCTTTAGGAGGGAAAACATTGTGAAAGCCTGGCTTTTGAAGTTTTGGAACATTGAGCACCTATAAAGACCCTTTTGGATCAAGATGGGGAACCCTTTTTGTGGACCCTTTTAGTTGAGACTCACCTGCTTGTTCCTACATTATAACTTGGCATTTGAAGTCCTCACAATGACACCATGCAATTATACTTTGAACACTGGTGTAATAAAGCTGTGTAAACCATATTACTTTGTGTCTCAGTCCTGAAAAAACAGTGACAGGAAGTTATTCAAGTGACTTGTCACAGATGTTATGTAGAGTTTGAAGGTCTGAAAATGTAAGGGTGATGTAGGCTATCAACATGAAACATTGTATAATAATCAGGTACAGGAGAATCACAAATTGTGGAGAAGATTGGTTGCTCTCTAATAACAAGGATGTCAGAGTCACGACAAGAAAAGAGGTTATCAATGAAGACATTTCTATATTTATCTAACCTATATCTGTACTTAAAATGATTCAGTCAATCAAAGCTACAACAGCTTGTCAAAGGCAATCTTATGCTCATCAATTCTCACCAAAAAGCCTTGTAAATTGAACTGCCTTTTCAATACCTCTTTCTCAATGTGATATTAAAAAAGGGTAATACAATCTCTCATACTCACAACAGTCTTCTGTGATAGTAGATAGCTGAAAGCTGACGATCTGAAGCTGGAGGAAGGCTTTGAGAGTTGTACAATCCACAAATCCACAAAAGCAATGTACATAATCCATAAAATGTCAAATCCAATGCAAGAAACCACCAACAAATTCCATGATGGTATTTAAGGGCACTAAAATCAATCTAGTGTCAATTAGAATTGAACATGATGTAAACATAAGCCAAATCTAAAAACAATAGTTCAATGGGTTTTCAGCTGCTGTAGTTAAGGCTTTGCTGCTTCCTTGTACAGCTCAATTAAAAAGTAATACACATTGTTTATGCATATCAGCATTCCCTGAGAGTAGCAAAACATATTTTTCTGGATTATTTATTTATTTATTTATTTATTTGGATTTGTTTAGCGCACACCTGCCCAGGGGCATCGTGGCGCTGAAAGCAATCTTACTTGTTACAGGCATACATGGTGTGTACATAGATACAGTGCAGAGCATATTTGCATATTTATATACAGTTGTGCTTCTTTACATACAGTTGTGAAAATACAGTCGGATAGGTAAGGTGGAGCTAGTTAAACAACGCGGTTTTGAGTACTCTGCGGAAGGTATGGTATGAGTTTTCGTTCCTTAGCACGGTGGGGAGTGCGTTCCAGTTTTTAGGTGCTAGGTGTTGAAAGCTAGACCCTCCGGCTTTGCTTCTTTCGAATGTGGTACATAGGTCTGGTTCGTCATGTGTGACCTAGTGGGTCTAGTTGAGGTGTTAAGGGTGATTCTTTCAGAAAGATAGGGCGGAGCCTTTGCGTAGAGGCATCTGTGGGTGATGGCCATGTATTTGAATAGTATCCGTTCTTTTATTGGTAACCAGTGGGCTTCTTTTCTGGCTTGGGAGATATGCTCCCTTTTAGGGATGCGTAGGGATGCTCTTAGATCATTGTTTTGTGTGACTTGCATTTTTCTTAGGTTTTGTGCAGACGTGCCCAAGAAGAGAGCATTGCAATAGTCTAATTTGGTACCTACTGTGGCTCTGGCTACGGCCAGGCAGTTTTTAGTGGATAGGAAGGGTTAAACGGCGTTGATTACCTTAGTGGTAAGTGCCGCAGAGGAGGCTATGGCATTGACTTGCCGTGTCATAGAGAGAGTGGAGTCAAGGTATACTCCTAGCGTTTTTACTGCAGTGGAGACTGTGATGGTGGAGTTGTCTATGTTAAAGGATTTGTACCGCAGAGGGAGTTTGTTTAGCGTTTCTTTGGTGCCAACTAGTAGGATCTCTGTTTTGTCCCCGTTTAAGCAGAGGCCGTGGGCTGCCATCCAGGTTTGGATGGCTGTATAGATCTTGGTTAATGCCGCTGCGTCTTGTTCATAGACACCTGTGAGAGGGAGCAGGACTTGCGTGTCGTCAGCATAGTTGGTGTATGCTATGTGACGATGGTCCAAATCATTGAACAGTGGGAGGGTGAAGATGTTGTATAATGTGGGGGCAGTACAGGATCCTTGTGGGATGCTGCAGTGGATAGTGGTGGGGGTAGCGCTCGCAGAGTCAGAAAAGACTTTCATAAGATGACCCTCGAGGAATGATTTGACCCAGGAGATGGCTTCTGGCGAGAAGTGGGCTTCATTTTTGAGTTGCGTGCCTAGCATATTGTGATTGACCAGGTCAAAGGCGGCAGATAGGTCTAGCAGGAGCAGGAGTGCAGGTTTGCCTTTGTCCATGATGTCATTTAGTTGGATTTTGAGATCTAGTAGGGCCGATTCGGTCCCATGTCCCGGGTGGAAACCCGGTTGCCTTTTTTCTAAAATGCGATTTTCTTACAGGTATTGCTGTATTTGTGTGTAGGCAACTTTGTCAAGGATCTTAGCAGGAAGGGAACGGTTGTGTTGGGTCTATAGCCGTTAGCGCTTTCGGGATCTAGAGTGGGTTTTTTGAGAAGAGGGCGCACCCAGGCTTCTTTTAAACTGGTTGGGACTGAGTTGGTGTTGAAGGATGCATTGATGAAGGTTTTAAGAAATGGTGCTAGTGTTTCTACGCAGTCTTTAACTGGTTTAGCGGGGCAGGCGTCGCCTTTACAATTAGAGGGTTTGATTCTGTTAACGATATCGACTACCTCTTTTTCTGAGACTTCTCTAAATTTAAATGGAGTAATGAGATTTGTCTTTTTTTTCTCAGTCACTGTTTCCATATAGGATGCTGATAGGATTTGCTGAGTGAGATTTTTGTGATGGTTTAGGATTTTCGCTTGGAGGAGTTCAATTTTGTTTATGAGGGCGGACTGTTTGGTGTTACACCAGGCTTGGTCCTAGACAATCTCTTGAGACTTAGTGGCCGATGTGGATAGTTCCTTGAAGATGGCGAAAAGCTCTTTGGATTCTGAGGTGGCGTTGGCGATTCTTTCATTGTAGGACGTGGATTTAGCTGCTATGATACTTTTTTTGTATTGGGTGGCCAGCGATTTGTAGGAGGATAGTGAGGATGCGTTGGGCGCACTTTGCCATAAGTTTAGGGCTTTGCGTTTTTTGGTTCGTAATTCTTTTAGTTCTGCTGAGAACCAAGTATTTGAGTGTTTGGTATTTTTTGATTTTTTCTTTTGTAGAGGGGCGATGATATCGATGGCAGTGCTAATGGTGGATTTGTAGATATCCACCAGTGCGGCTGGGTCTGGTGTGACCAGGAGGTTGGTAGTGAGGGTCTCTAGGTAGGGGCAAATATTTTCTTTGGTGAGGTTCTTGGCGCTTCTGGCTAAGGCTGGCGGTGCTGGCTTGAGTTTTTTTACCAAGTTGTTAGGTGTAGGGATGAGGAAATGAATGAGAAAGTGGTCGGACCAGGGGGTAGGTGTGATGGAGCTGACGTCAATGCCACAGTTGTGGTCAGCTATCCAATCAAGAGTACGTCCTTTGTTGTGGGTAGGATGGAGTCCTTTTTGTTCAAAGCCCATTTCTTGGAGAGCTTGTGCTAGTGTAGTGGAGGGTCTATCTTTGTGGTTGTGAGTCCCAGGTTAAGGTCTCCAAGAAGAATAGTTTTGGTGGTTGTTTTAAGGTTTTAACCTAGTAGATGTGAGAGCTTGTCCTGAAAGTCCAGTATTGGGCCTAGCGGGCGATATACTAGATTAAAGGTGGTGGTGGTACTGGGAGAAAGTGCGATCTTGGCCAATAGAGAGTCTACGTTCTCCCCTAGTTTGGAGGAGAGTTGTCTTATTTCTAGGTGATCTTTGACTATGAGGGCTACCCCCCACCTGTGGACAGTGTTCTGTCCTGTCTAAGGATGGAGTATCCTGATGGGATAGCTAGGGAGATGGCAGGGCCGGCGGCATTGTGTAGCCAGGTTTCGGTGATGGCGAGGATGTCAAGGTCAAGGTTGGTTAGAAGGTCATGAATTTCTGTAGCGTGAGCAGGGAGGGATCTGGCGTTGATTAGTATACATTGTAAGTCTGGGCATGACAGTGGGGGTGGGGTGGTGTTCTGCCCTTTGGCTGCCTTCTTGTTAGTGGTCAGTTTGTGGTGTTTTGAGGTAGGTTTGTTTTCAATGTTGGCTAGAGGGGTTTGTGGAGCGGATCTGGAGCGGAGGCCTAATATTTGATTTCTAGAGTTAGTAGCTCTAGGGCACGTCGTGGGTGTGCTGGGTTTGTGATCTCTGGGTTTGGTGAAGAAGGATGGAAGGAAGGGTGTAGGGGGGATGAGTGCGAAGGGTGGGGGTATGATGTTGGCCATGATGGGTGGGCACACAGCAACAATCAGCTATCAGTTTTGGGCAGAGCACCAATCAATTGGCTAGGAATAGGCAACAGTGGCTCGGTAGAGATAACACAATGGCTAGGCATAGGCAACAGTGACTCGGTAGAGGCACCAGTGGCTAGGTAGAGGCAACACAATGGCTGGGCATAGGCAACAGTGGCTAGGTAGAGGCAACACAATGGCTAGGCATAGGCAACAGTGGCTAGGTAGAGGCAACACAATGGATGGGCATAGGCAACAGTGGCTAGGTAGAGTCAACACAATGGCTAGGCATAGGCAACAGTGGCTAGGTAGAGGCAACAGTACAGTGGCTAGGCATAGGCAACAGTGGCTAGATAGAGGCAACACAATGGCTGGGCATAGGCAACAGTGGCTAGGTAGAGGCAACAGTACAGTGGCTAGGCATAGGCAACAGTGGCTAGGTAGAGGAAACACAATGGCTGGGCATAGGCAACAGTGGCTAGATAGAGGCAACACAATGGCTGGGCATAGGCAACAGTGGCTAGGTAGAGGCAACACAATGGCTAGGCATGGGCAACAGTGGCTAGATAGAGGCAACACAATGGCTGGGCATAGGCAACAGTGGCTAGGTAGAGGCAACACAATGGCTAGGCATGGGCAACAGTGGCTAGGTAGAGGTAACACAATGGCTGGGCATAGGCAACAGTGGCTAGGTAGAGGCAACACAATGGCTAGGCATAGGCAACAGTGGCTAGGTAGAGGCAACACAATGGCTAGGCATAGGCAACAGTGGCTAGGTAGAGGCAACACAATGGCTAGGCATAGGCAACAGTGGCTAGGTAGAGGCAACAGTACAGTGGCTAGGCATAGGCAACAGTGGCTAGGTAGAGGAAACACAATGGCTGGGCATAGGCAACAGTGGCTAGGTAGAGGCAACACAATGGCTAGGCCTAGGCACCAGTGGCTAGGTAAAGGCAACACAATGGCTGGGCATAGGCAACAGTGGCTAGGTACAGGCAACAGGGCTACCCATGTGGTTATCAGACATGCTCACTGTGAGAGTGATCAGCGTGTGTTTATGAGACATGTCACTTTCTGGAAGGCATACCTTATATCTCCCAGGGAACTTGTAACCTGCTGCTGTATAATGTCACAGATCTTCACTTTGTAGCCAGCACTGGCAAACGCCATGGCCCAGCTGCGACCAATCAGGCCACAGAATAGCGCCAAAGAGGAGGGCTTCACGGGGGGTGGTGCCGAGATAGGCGAGGCAGTTGTGGAGCAGAGTCCAGCGCCGTAGCACAGGTGTGGACAGGGGCAGACAGGAAGGGGCATTTGGCTCACGGGCCTTAGGCGTCGGCTTTCGCCTCTGATTTTGCGAACGCCGGAATATATGGGCGTCGAGGAGGTTGCTAGGCAACCAATGTAAACAATGCAGCCACGATGATGAGGGCGGCCATCTTAGGGCTGAGACTTTCGTGCTTGGGGCTCGTGGGCAGAAGACTGGTCAAAAAGGCCTGGGTGCCCTGGATGGAGGCCTGGATGCCCCTCTTAGCAGGCAGAGGCGGCAAGCGCACAGTGAAGAGGCCTGATTAGAGGTGTACGCATTGGATTCGGCACCCGACGTGGAGGGATTGGGTGTTGCAGGGTTCCTACCCTGATAGTAGTTTATGCATATGCCACAAGAATGTTTATCACTAGTGTAATCTGCAAACACATCCGGTCTTGCCCGGAAGCCACATCAAACTACGTCTCATAGTCCACCACAACATTTTTTACATAAACAAACAGCAACTGGATCACAGCCCACAACCTAGGTTTGCAGTATTGTCCCTTTGCAACAAAACAACTGTTAATATGGCTCAATGCCCAGACTTGCACAGAAGATGGTAAAGTAATCATTTGTAAGTGTTTGGTTGTGAATACAATTCAAATGCAACTTTTTACTGGCATGCTCACTGTGCGTCTACATTTCTACACTTGCATTAACAAGTCTAGACAGATTGCAATAATGCTTATATCTCCAGAATTCATCTCGCCCTGTTCAATAAAATTGCATGGCACCCCCTATGAGTAGTAGAACAACCCGTGGAGGATGTTTAAGAATCATGGAAATAAGAATGTAGAGACAAAAGAAGGACATTATTTAACTTTGGACCAGTCAACAATGTTCTCTCAGAATCTGCACTGGTCATAAAATAAAACATAAACTAAACATAAACTAAAAACACATGTACTGATGAGAAGAGCTGGCTCTGGAAGATGTAAGGACTGCTTCCAGTTGATGTTGCAAGTCTGTTTAGCATTACAGTCACTGCAAAACTAATGAAGAAGACGAAAAGTCATAAATGTTGATTGAGATTGGTAGATTTATTCACCACAATTGTTCCAAACTGTGCTCCAAACAGTTTTCTTTTTTTAGTCAGGTTCAGAGCACTTGTGGAGATATCTTATAATCTTTTGTTATTCGTGGCAAAACAAGAAAATGGCCAGGATGAACCCAGCTGTAAAGATATAGAAGATAGGAGAAATTCCTTTGTCTATATTTCCAATTCATTCAATTATGCTTGTCAATAAATTGAAGAAAGGGACTGAATGCACCAGCCAGTTTATAATGCTTCCTAGGAGATGCTCAGATATGGTGGGGTGGAAGTTTCCAGTAGTGTTTGTACTACTTTTGGCCAATAAGGTGGTTTATCTAGCAGGCCTATGGACAAGTGCATTGCTCTGTTTGATTCATCTGCAAAGGTTTCTGTGGTTCTTGTGATATTGATCCACATGTCCAAGAGGCATGCAAGCTTCAATGTCAACTGTGGAACGTCAGAGACCTCATTTTCACTTCCGGCCAGTTCAATAGCACAGATTCAGACTGCACTGGTGGATGAAGGATGATTTCACAGCATTCTATTACCTCCAAGACAGTGATCAGGCTGGCAACTCCCACAGGCATACCACAGCATGAAGAGTTGAACTTCACACTTAGAAACTACTAGATGGTAGCAAGGCTTTTCTTCTAAAAGTTTCCCTTCGCACAGCACTTATTATAAGTGCTGTAGTGTTGGACTACTGCACACATGGATGGACCTTTTGTGATGTCTTGGTATTTCACATGTAGTGTTCCTACACATTCCTTCAAAGCATACTGATAAACAGTAGAGTCCCCATGCATTATGCAAACCTTGTTTTAGGGTACCTCCGAGACGATTTCTTACCTAGTGATCTTCCATTTGATGCAGGGTACCCCAAGACTGTAATGTTTCACAAATCTGAGTTGGTATTGACGGAATTGCAATGGTCAAAATCCCATGGGTTGTCCATGACATGAAGTCCTTTTCCTATGCTGATGATCTATAGATAATATCTTTGAAGACACTCAGCAGAGTAGAGGTTGACTCTGAGATGGCTAGAGCCTATTTGAATACGTTAATTTCCACCAGTTGAGCCAGCCATGGTATGAGAGTCCAAACTAGAGCTCCTGTAGACAGTGTGTCCGAGAAATCTGTGACTTTCAGTCAAGTTTAACAACAGCTTGTTGATCTTCTTGTAAGGTTTCCAAATCTTCTTGGGTTATATACACCATATCAACTATTATTGAAAATATAGGATTGCACAATTTCATTGCTCTGTGAGCGTATCATTTCTGCAGCCACCTCATCCTGCTTTGTCTCCTTTGCTGCACCGGATGACTTGATTTGTTTCTTGCTGACATGACTTTGGGGCCTTGAAAGATGGTCGCTTCGTTCTAGAAGCCTTATGAACTGCTGCCTGGAGAGCCTGCTCCCGCTCCCTTTGGCTAGATTGGCACCCTTTAGCCAATCCCAGCAACAGGGACGCAGGAGCCAGCCCAAGCCACCTAAGGCCTGCAACTAAGGCCATGTCTGCTCCCTGTCCAATGCCTGGTCGTCCTGGGAGGTCCTCCTACCCCCCTCACCAGATCAATGGCCTTTCACTCCTGCTCTCCCAGTTGGAGCCTGAACTACTTTACACTCACACCTCAAAACCCATGGGTAGTTGCCTCTCCCTCAATTTGCTACTCCCCAATGACTTTACCAACTTCACCTCCTCTCCCGGACTTCACACTCATTCCGCCTGTTGCTGTACTGTTTCCACCCTTTCTGCCAATTTGAATGTTACTGTGTTCCTGTTGCTGTACTGATTTCCTCCTCTGTCGCCATTTCAAATGTATCCTGCCCTTGCGGTTGTACTGTTTCCACCCTTGCTGCCAATTAGAATTTTGCTGTGCCTCTGTGGCTGTACTGTTTTCCACCTCTGCTGCCAATTCAAATTTAGCCTGCACTTGTGGCTGCACTGTTTCCACCCTTGCAGCCAATTTGGATTTTGCTGTGCCCCTGTAGCTGTACTGTTTTCCACCTCTGCTGCCAATTAAAATTTAGCTTGCCCTTGTGGCTGTGCTGTTTCCACCCTTGCTGCCAATTTGAATTTTGCTGTGCCCCTGTGGCTGTACTGTTTTCCACCTCAGCTGCCAATTTAAATGTAGCCTGCCCTTGTGGCTGTGCTGTTTCCACCATTGCTGCCAATTAGAATTTTGCTGTGCCACTGTGTCTGTACTGTTTTCCAAAGCTGCTGCCAATTAAAATCTAGCCTGCCCTTGTGGCTGCACTGTTTCCAGCCTTGCTGCCAATTTGAATTTTTCTGTGCCCCTGTGAGATACTGTTTTCCACCTCTGCTGCCAATTCAAACTTAGCCTGCCCTTGTGGCTGTACTGTTTCCACCCTTGCTGCCAATTTGAATTTTTCTTTGCCCCTGTGGCTGTACTATTTTACACCTCTGCTGCCAATTAAAATTGAGCATGCCTTTGTGGCTTTACTGTTTCCGCCCTTGCTGCCATTCTGAATATTTCCTGTACCCTTGTGGCTGCAGTGTGTGTCTGATTTTGGTGCCCAGAGACTGCATTGTGCTACTCTGTCCTGCTGTTCCTGTCTTGCTCCCCCCTCCGCTCTTCCCTCACTCCATTCCCTCCCCCCTCTCTCTCCTCTTCACCCTCCTCCACATCATCTATGGCACTCTGTTTCTCCCATATTCTCTAACTGCTTCTCCATTGACTATCCCTCCCTTCTCACTAAGTCTGATAGGAAGAAATTCAAAAAGGATATCTTGACCTCACACCCTGGTCCCCTTATCGCTGACACCTACACCAGTGCTTCCTCCGGACAAACCCTCACCAACTTCCTATTTGTCATTCCTTTGCCTGATCTTTGGACTCCTCACATGGTCTCTGTGCTCTCCCCTTTCTCATCTTCTCCTATTAATGGTGGCAACCGGTGGGTGGCCCTCCTAGACCCCTTCCACTCCTCTAATGTAATCATTAATGTCTAACTGAATGGCACTATACTGGTCCAAGGCCCTCAGGCCAACAATCTCCTCTTTGATAGATGCTTCCTGTGCCTCATCAACTTCCTTGCTTCTCCTGCTGTGCCCTCTCTCTCCTCTTTGGCTTCCTTGCCTCCCACCTCTGCCTCCTCCTTGGCTACCTCACCCTCTCTTCCTTCCTACTCTGCCCCCCTCAGGCTCCTTCTACATCTCCGCAGGGCCCACTTCTGATTTGTAACCCTCTGTGGAAGTCTTTCAAAGTTGGCAACCTTCTCCATATTGCAACTCTCAACTCTCGCTCAGCTGTCAAACACTCCTCTGACATCTGCTGTCTCCTGGATGAACTTAACCTCGACGTCCTTGGTCTCACGAGACATGGTTCATTGCCAGCTCTGTCACAAACTTTGACACTCTCCTCCCTGATGGCTACACGATCCTCTCTGTGCCCAGATTCAACCGTTTTAGTGGGGGTGTAGCCTTGATCTTCCCAGAGTAGATTCCTGAATCTGTGATTCCTATGCAGGCCTACTCCTCCTTCAAATGCCTTGTCTGTAGGCTGTCTCTCTCTCCCGGCCACTCTCTCACCATTGCCACTATCTATCAGCCACATGGTCAGACTACCTCTTTCCACTCTGATTGGGCTGACCTCTCCTCCTCCTCCCTCCTGGCCTCAACCACTGAACTCCTCCTCCTTGGATACCTCAAAATCCACCTGTATGCTTCCTGTCCCTCTTCTGTACTCTTTTGTGACATCTGCAACTCTCTCTCTCTTTCTATTCTTCCCTCTGGCCCGACTCACTCTGCTGGGCACACTCTGGATGTTCTCATCTCCTCTGACCTCCCCCTCTCTAACCCTCTTACCACTCCTCTCTCCAAGAGCAATCACTTTCTCGATTCCTCCGATCTCTCCCTTTCTTCCCGCAGGCCAGGCCTGCTCCAGCACTGCCACCTACCTTCTCAGTCATCTTATCTGGCCCATGAAGCATGTATCTATTGAGGCTTTCACTACCACTTTCACTCCCCTTCCTCCACCTCTGGCTGACTCTCATCCTGACACTGCCCTTGCCAAGCTCCACTCTGCTATCTATGACACTCTCAATGTTCTTGCCTCCTGTTATGAGGATCTTCTTGAAGCCCAAAGCCAGGTGCAATTCTTGGTATGACTCTGACCACGTAACCCTTAAACGCAAGTGTAGGGTGGCTGAGAGGAAATGGTGGGCATCTTGTACATCCTCTGACAAACTGGCCTGCCGCCTGCTCCAAAGGCAATGCCGGCTCTCTATCTGCACTAAGAAGACAGCCCACATCCAAGCCTTTTTCTCTGTGGCATCTAACAACTCAGCTGAACTCTTTAAAATCTGCAAGGAGCTGGCCAATCCTGCTGCAGTCTCTAATTCTCCTATCCCCTCCCAAGCCCTCTGCATGGCCCTGGCCTCTGATTTCATCTCTAAAACTCAGGACATCCTGTCAACCCTATCGTCCTCTCATCCTCTTCCATCTTCTCTCTCCGCTACCTCCGGCCCCCCTGCAGCCGCCTCTCCTCCCTCTTTCTCTTCCTTTCCTCTGTTCTCCCCTGATGAGATTTCAAGACAAATCTGATCTGTGAAATTCTCGTCAAAACAGGTTCTTCCCTGTTCATTCAAAACCATCAAGGAACATATTTACACTCTCGCTCCTTCCCTGGCCAACTTCTACAACCACTCCTTTGCCACTGGAGCCTTCCTCTCCCCTCTGAAGCACTCTCTTGTGCACCCTACTCTCAAGAAACCCACAGCTGACCCCTCCTGCCCAATCTCTATCACTCCTTTCCAGGCAAACTCTGTGAAAAGCTGGCCATCTCCCAGCTTAATCTTCACACTGATTCTGTTGGCTCTCTCCATGACCATCAATCTGGCTTCAGAGCAGCCAGAAGCACAGAAATATCTCTCCTGAACATCCGTGAAGACCTGCTCTCCAACCTTGATTCTAATCTCCCCTCTGTCTTTATTCTACTTGAGCTCTCTTCCGCCTTTGATGCAGTCAACCATGCCATCCTGCTCACCGCCTCCATAATAACCTGCGTATCACTGATCAGGCCCTGGCCTGGCTGACCTCCTTCCTCTCCAACCGACCCTCTGAGGTCCAATTTGGGTCCTTCCTTTCCTCTATCTCACTCTCCACTTGTAGTGTTCTCCAGGGATCTAACCTCTATCCCTGGCTTTTCAAACAATACCTGACACCCCTGGCCCACCGCATTGCTGCTCTCTGCTCGAATTTTCAGTGCTATGCGGATGACACTCAGCTCGTTTTCAGGCTCACCTCTGCCAGGTCTTCTCCCTCTCTCATCTCTGACTGTCTGTCTACAATCAAGGAATGGTGTTCCGCCAACAACCTCTGTCTTAATGCCAGTAAGACGGAGATCCTCCTGATTGGTACTCCTACACCTTCCTTTCCTGTCACTCTCTGGCCAGCCTCCCTTGGCCCTCTCCCTGCTCCCACCTGTGAGGCTAAGAACCTCAGGGTCATCTTCGACTCCACGCTTTCCTTTTCTCCACATATCTCAGATGTCTCTAATAAGTCAAACTACCAACTGCACCTCCTCAGCGGTATTCTTCCTTTCCTCTCCTTCCCCCAAAGTTCACTGGCTCTAGAGCTCTGGTTCTCTCCAGGCTTGACTATTGCAAAAGCTTATTTCTCAATCTGCTTGTTACTACTCTGCGATCTCTGCAAATCTATTCATTGGCTCCCAGTGGCTGCAAGGATTAAGTTCAAGACCCTTTGTATTGTCCATAAGGTATTCTTGGGCCTGGGTCCGCAATACCTTCAACTCTCCCTTTGGAAATACCTTCCTACTCCAGCTCTTCGCACCTCCAACTCCAACTCGCCCAGGGTCAGATGCTTCAACAAGTAAAGAGTTGGGGGGGGGTAGATCTCTTTCTTCTGCGGGGGCCTCCCTCTGGAACAGCCTCCCTGCCTCTCTGAAAGTTGAGGAGAAACATCTTTGGTTCTGGAAGCACCTTAAGACCTTTCTCTTTTCTTCGGCCTTCTCTCCTCCTCTCCCCAGATGACCTCTGCCTGTTTCGGCACTGGGCAACTGGCTACCCTCTTATTTTGGGCCCAGATCCCTGCCCACCCAGCCGCATACCTGCACTGCCTCTTTGCAACCCTTGCACTTAGATCGGTATCTGCAGCCCTTCAGTCCCCTTCCTGCACTTATTAGACACTGTTTGTCTATGTCTTATTATTGCACTGGCCACCAGCTAGCCGCACTACCTGCTGTTGTTTAGTTCATGTGCTCAGCACTTTCCACTCCCCCCTCCCCTGGCACTTTCCCCCTTCACTCTCCTCTGCCCTTGCACGTTCTCAATGTCACTGGGCCTAGTAAGATTGCTGTTTTTGTCCTCCTTGTACCCATCCCTTGCCTCGTCGCGTCCTGAAATACGTGTGTATGGGCGCGATATAAATAAAATATCATATCATATCATAACTACCACATTTCTGAGGTTGGAGATTCCTTGCTGCAATGCAATGAAGTTGTCATCAGCTGCTTTGAAGATCTTCTGTATTGAATAATCTGCCAAACATTGGATTTCTTATGCTGATTCCTTCCAGGTGTAGAAGGTATCAGCATGTCTTGTTTCTCTTTTAGTCCTAACCTCCCCTATTGGACCTGTCTTATCTAGGATTGCTAACCAATAACCTGATTTAACCCATGTGTCTATTTTACCAATAACCACATTTAAGTTTTTTGTAGCCATTAATTGCCATGCTTTTATGGAAATTACATAGGTTTGTTAAGTGTTGTATGCAGCCCAGTAAGTACTTAAACCTATACCATTGTGTCTCTCATTACACTAATTGCCCTGAAGATTCCAGTCTACTTCAGTGCCTGATGAATTTGTAATATGCTCCCAATTATTATTATTATTTTTTCTTACATAGCTTTGTTAAGTTGATCAGTTGTCCCCGAGCATCCACACTCTTTGGCTTTCCAGTCTGGATAAAAGTATATATATCATTCGAAAAATAGGCAGCTTGGAAATGAGTGTAGTTAAGAAAGTACATAAAATGTGGATATGTACTTGCTAAATCTAGAGTGTCAGTTCCATAGTACCTGCCAAGTTTCATCACCCCATGTCGTGTTAAGAGGAATTGATTATTGCTGTGATTTTCCTATCATTATGGCAAAGAATATTGTATCATACACCACAGAACATGTGAACCACAGAAATGTAACATTCTCTGGAGGTGGAGGGAATGAATACCTATTGTGTACTGGGCATCCTCCCTCCACTTCTGTCACCTAAGGAAATTGTGTCTTGAACTCAGGTGTTGAGTCTGGAAAAGGAACAACACAGTGCTCTCAGTGTGTTGTGCTTGTGACGTGTACTGGTTTTTCTTTGTAAAAAAAAAAGAAGGTGTCAAATTAGTTCACAAAACAAACATGATCTGACATGTCATCTAAATTCTCCAAATCATCTTCAGGATCTAACAGTGCTCCTTGAGCAAATCTTTCCGTTTTAGCCATCAACATGTTGCTATAGGTGTCAGAGATGGGCATGCTAGGTACATTTATCCTAGATGCATCTATCAATGATAGTGTATGTTATTAAAGTTGCATACTAGACCTAATATAGTTTTTATACTGGTGTGTCCACAACTGACCTAACTCAAGTGGTTATATGCTAATTTGTGTTTAGACCTGACCCATACCAGCCTACACACCCTCCTGTGTAGTGTGTGTGCTAGTGTGTGTGCTAAGACTAAAATTGACATGTTCATCTTTCTGCTGGTCGTAGGGATCTCCACTGGAGTCAAACGTGTTCCAGAGGCCAATAAGACAAAACAATTGAGAAGACTTATCCACAGCAAAATGTAGAACGTAATGACTGTCCCAACGATTATCTTGAGTTGCTCGGAGCAGTTTGAATGTTTCAAAACTTTCAGGATTGATCTTGCTCTTTGCTTTATTTCTGTCTTCAGTTCTGGCTCTATTTCTGGATCATTACTTTATGAGGTTGAGGAGATTTCTTGGTTTATTGTTATCACAGTAACACTTCTTTTCTTGCCTGCTAGTCAAGTTGTTCAAGATAGAGAGCCTCCTCCTTTCGGGAACAGTGGAGAAACCATCTGGATCTGGCTTAAGGTGGTTTACTGACACTTGATGAGTACCCTTTAAGGAGGCAGAGCTGGCAGGATGGCTGTTTGTGAGCCAATGAACTCCAGTAGCATTCCCAGGAGGTTGGTAGTGCAGTACAAGTGCTTCTTACTTGTAGATATTCTCTAAAGCCCAGTCCCCAGGTTTCAAGGTGCTGTGTGACTTGTCTTTGTCTCTGTGTGGTAAAACGTCTGCACCATTGCTGCACCACTGATGGAGTCCTCCAGGAGATTTCTTAGAAGTAGCTGGTCTGGCCTGGTGAGAGAACTAAAGGGATTGTATAAGTTGTGCATGTGTATCGGAAGGTCAAACAGCAACTCATAAGAGGTTTTACCCTCACATTGAGAAATGTGAGGTAAATTATTAATGCTACCCTTCCATAATGGTCCATCAGTTACCCAATTACCTCCAGAAGAGACGATGCCACCAAGCCATAAATATACAGGAATTAGGTGTTAGACATGTTAACACTAATTTCACTGTGCCAGTGGCTGTGCATGGAGGATTTCCAGGGGAAACCCTTTCTATATACAAGAGCACACCTCATTAGTATCCTGAGTTGGCTTTGCAGCAGGTAGACCAGCAGAACTGATTGGTTTCAAGGGGGTTTTACATATTCCATTAACAGGTCTATGCAGGTTCATTTTGCAAAGGCCAGGTTATTCTTAGAACACAACCTTACATACCACCCAAACAGAGAGGCAACTGATCCCTACACCAGCGCACATTATGACATTCTGACGAGGGACTTTGACACTGTTCGCACTCAGGCAGAAGAGTTGAGAGTGCAGAAAGCTTCACCATCTACACCTAGACCAGTGTTAGCAGGAGAGGAAGGGGCACTCCCATTCCAGACCCTCAAGACATTGTTGGGCACCTGTCCCACTAAGCATGAAGAGATCCCTAAAAAATGGTATTCCACTAAATTGAGCCTGATTGAGCTGCCTTCACTGAAGTTACTCCTCAGCAGAGGCAGAGGGCTTTAGCAATCATAATGCCAGACATCCATTCTGGGAGAGGCATTGGGCACACAGGGAGCAGAAGCAGCATTGAGCTTAGGAGTAGCCATAGCAGGGGTAATTATACCATGATTGAAGAGGTAATTATGCCACTTATTAAAGGAGAATCCATGAGATTAGAAGTCTTCCGATGCCTTGCCATGTTGCCCAGTGACATATAGATCCATAGCTAAAGATCACCTGGGTAGACACCTCGGGAGAGGACAAAGAGGGAGGTGAGTGAGAGTAATCAGTGAAAAAATGTATCACTACTGGTGCCAGGCAGAAACCAAGTAGAAACCCTAGCTAGGGGTAGAAAGGGAAGAGAGTGAGACCTTTTGGCTTAAAAGTTGGGCAATAGCAAATGCACTAAGCCAGATGCGCAGCATAATTCCAGTGACTACAAATTCAGACGATTGGCTAATACTACTTTTGGATTCTGGCACACAAGTCTCCATTTTCAGAGAAAGACACACAAAGCATTAAAGTCTCCTACCTACGAATCAGCAAATAGAAGTTATAACTCCCACCGGGAAAGTGGTGGAGAGCAATAAACTCTACATGGTTACAAGAACTTAAAGGGGAGTATCCAAAAGAAATAGAGGCACTATGTTGGTCTAAGTTGCAAATAACACAAGATGGTCTTTTTGCGGAAAATACTGCTGAGGATTTATGTAATGGAACACCCAAAGGGGGAAGATGTAATTAAGGCAGCCTTTTCAGAAGAGGTTGAGGAATAATTGGTGAACACCTCTGCAGCATCATGAGCTGTCTTAGGTGCAACACCATTATTCAGAAATCATGTATGACATGGCATTGATTGCCCTGCTCATAGAATGCCAGTGTTTGCCACACCAAAGCCTCTGTGACAGTATCAAATTGAAGCACAGGTTATTCCACATTTTAAGGATAATAGTAGATACATTATTCGACCAAGGGGTTCTAGACACTCAAGTCCACACAATACAGCATGTCTTCCAGTATCCAAGCCAGATGGTTCATATCACCTGGTGATTGACTTCAGGATACCCAATGCAAAAACATAAGCAGAGGCTGTACAGAAAATGCACAGTTCAGGCCTTTTTGGTAACCTTCACAGATGTAAGTATAAGGCTATATTTTATCTGGGTAATGGATTATTTGCACAACCGCCAAACCCAGAATATTACAGTTACACAGCTAATACATTCAGAGAAAAACAGTTTTGTTCCACAAGATTCACACAAGGATATAAAAATAGCCACAGAATATTTTCAAGCAGAATTAAGTCCCTCCTAGAGGGCATTGAGTATTGTTAGCCATATGTACATGACATATATTATATGGATGATGATTTGAATGAACATTTAGAAAACGTTAATTTAATCATAAGGAAGCTAGCAGCCAAAGGATAGATTTTGAATTTTAAGAAATGTAAGATAGGCCCCCGAAAAATCATATTTCTGGGGCTCTCACTATCTGATGGGGAGGGGACTTGCCATCCAATACCTGGAAAATGTGCACACTTGCAGAGTCCACGCACACTTAAACAGTTACAGGACTTGCTTGGTCTTTTGCATTTTAGGCATTACTATGTTGCAGACTACTCAGCGTTATTGAAACCGCTATATGACTCGCTGAAACCCAACTTCCGTCCATCACACTGGAAAGGAGAGCACACTTGCATTCTACACCATTTTACCAGCAAATTACTCAGACCAGTCCTCTTTAACATAGAAACACAGACAAAATACAGAGAGTGTATAATGACATGGAGTAGGGAAAAAAACAAAACAAGGAATCACTGGATTACACCCCCATATTGCTGTCCTTTGTGGAAATCAGAAAAGGGAGCTGGAGGAGGGATTTATGTCATCATCACACCTTTGATATAGAGGTGGCCGCCAAGAGAAAACCACTTAGATGTGATCTAAGATGTATAAAGAAATGACCACTCCCAGAATCATTATCTGCTTTGAAAAAGAGGAGACAGCTATTGAACAATTGGCTGTGCTCTCATGAAGCGGAAAATTATCCAACACAATCCTGAAACTATGCTAAAAGCAAAATGTAAAAAAGTGGATAGGCAAGATTTGGGAATTGATTAATCAAACTGACAAACCGCAAGCAACAATCCAGACAAATGCAGTGGCAAACAAAGCTTGGGTAGATCACTTTGGATGCCTTTTTGTGGGCCAGTAATTACTTAAAACTTGTGAGGACCATCAGACAGGCAAAAAAATGTCCATTCTGTATGAAAAGGAAGATATCTTGGGAATAATCAGGAAAGTAAGTTGTTCCTGAGCCCCTAGGTCGGACGTGCTAACAAATGCGATTTTAAAGGAGAATCTGGAGCAATGGACACATATTTTGTGTATCCTCTTTGACCAAGTGGCAAAGAGCAGGGACATACCACAGTCTAGGATGTGGCAGGAAAGTTTTTTGCATCCTCTGTGTTGCAAAGTTTGACCGAGTGGATAAGGGTGACCAAACATAGTGATAGTTTTCAGACCAGGTTTGTCAAAGGAATGGGCACAAGCTTAAACACCTTCTTTCTTAATATATTAAAATGCAGAGTGTTGGAGAGAAAAGCAAAAATATACCCGGCCTTTGCAGATTTTGCCCACGCATCCAACAGTGTTGACTGGATACTTCTATGGTCTAAAATGGAAACATGGGACTCTCCAAAAAATCTGCTTGGAGCTATAAGGCCTTTGTACTCTACCGCCACCTTGAGAGTGAGATTTGATTCTGCTGGGTGCCTGACAGACAAAATACCAACATTCAAGGGCTTGAAATAGGGCTGCCCATTAGCACTGGCATTGTTCAATCTCCCTATTTCAGATTTGGGATGCACAATAGGGCAGACCAAATCTTTTCCTCCCGAGATAGGAGGAGGGCAGTTCAGCTGGATGATGTACATCGATGATCTGGTCCTTTTGGGCCCGATGCCAATAGGCTTACATCACCAGCTTGATAAGTTAAAAGACTATGTTCATAGAAACGGTCTAGAAATAAACATCTCAAAGTCTTAAGTGCTGACTCTCCAGCCTACCCATTTAAGAAACAGGAGTCAAATAACATGGCAGTTGGATGGTGAGCTGCTTGAGTCTGTTGTGATGTTCAGGTATTGGGTATATGCATCATCTCACGTAGGGTTGACGCTGCAAGTGTGAAAGCGCTGAGATCAAAAGCAAAAAACATGGCTTCTCAGGGGCTGATACTTAATAGAAAATGTGGCAATTTTTCCACAATCCCAGTAATTCAGTTCTAAAAACAAAAGGTGGTGGCAGCTTTAACCTATAGAGCGAATCAACACTGTTCCTCCCTTATGCCATTTGGCCAATATTAGAAGCCATTTTTTGGAAGAAGGTCTAGGTTCTTCCAAGGTCTATTTCAATTCAAGTCATGCTGTTCGAACTAAGATTGTTGTCTATATGAGCCATCGTATGCTGGAAATCTCTGGCATTGTAGCGGGAGTGCCTACAGAGAAACCCTCCTCCTTTATTTAAAATCTTGAAAAACACCCTTGATAATTGTAGAGAAGGGATTTTGGCTGTGTGGGGGAAGCCATGTGAAGACCTGCTGGATAGAATAAGTATGACAGAGGATAACCTTGCGACAAATCCTGACCAGGTTTAGATACAAATGTGGAAAGAAGACTGGATCCATCCACAGGAAGAGGCTAAACAATTCAAAATGTTTTATCACTTTAAGCACAAGGCAAAATCATATGGTTTCATGCCAATGTTGTTAATGAAGTTTCCTAACAGCTATTTTAGAAGCCAGTTCCTAAGAGTACAAATGAATCGACACTTGACAAAGGAGGTGTTAGCTTTGTGTCAAGAGTGGTTGAAAAAGATGTACATTGCAGGCACTGTCCTGGAACAAAAGAGCAAAAAACATATAATTATAATTGTTCATTTATAACGCACTTAATACCAGTGAGTGGTTTCTAAGCACGGGATCGGGATTCAAACCTGTGTTGCACTGTGTTTTCTTGCTTCCAAGACAAAATATGTTGCCCATGAGCTATCCTTCCTCCCCTTACAGTGCCTATTATTGTCCTGCACTGGACTAACATCCTTAAGAACAACATACCTCAGCAGTTCTATTGCACAATGTAACACTTTATCCTTGGAGTAATGGTGATTTGTCCTAATTAGTGGAAAGAACCCTTGCTTAGTCTTAGAAACTATAACATTTTTAGATAAAATAGTTTTAAAGGAAATGTAATGGCATACATATTTTAAATTGTAGAGAACTGTATTGTGATTTGCTTTTAATACTCCATAGTTGTGAAATGAATAAGATGTTGAATTTTAATTGATATGCTTTTCTTTTAAATTTGATGTTGCTGTAAATTGCTGAAAGGTTTGTAATAAACCAAATGCAAAGAAACACAGAAAAACATTTAGAGGTGACATTATTTCTTAATCGGAATGCCTTTACATATGTAGTATGTAATCATGGAGAGAGAAAATGAATAGCATACCATTCACATGTCTGTACAATTCCTAGGCAGATGTTTGCTCCAGAGGAGAAGGTTCTAGGTGCAGTAGAGGTTATTATGCAGAAGGAACGCATACTAGCTGCAAACAAAACTATGCCCATAAACACACCATTAGTGTAGTTAGAGGCAACTAAACTCTCTCGCATCTTAAATGCAAAGGTATTACACTCAAGTTGGGTTGAATGGGCATCCACTCAAGCAGCACAATACATAAGATATTATTACAAGTCAGAACTACAAGATGGTATGATCTGGAATGGTCTCTGGAACCAGAAGCAGATGCAGCAGCTCCAGATATCCCATTTTCAATGTTTGCAAATATCATATACTGCAATGGGAGTGCCGTTCCATCAGATAGAACACATTCTGCATATTTTGCTGCCTGTGCTGCTATGAAAGGAGATCTTACCTATAATAATGTTTTGGATACCAGGATAGACAAACACAATATTTAGGTGATGCATTAACTCAGGTTGCTGAGTTGCATGGCCTCCACCTTGCACAAGTCGACCTACATTAGCCCACATTAATTGTGTCTGATTCAGACTATGTAGTGAGAGCTTACAATTTTGACTTGAAATGGTGGCAAGAAAACTCATTCAGAGATACCAAAAGCAAACAAATATTACCAAAACTTGGCAAAATGTTTGGGACATTAAAGAGGCTAATCCTCCAATTTGGGTTATGCATACTAATGCACACGGAAAATGTTTTGTCCATAGTGCAGGCAATTAGATTGCCTACTCCAAAAAAAGGTGGTGGCATCATCAAAATGCTCTTCTAAACATAGATGAGGACATAAAAGCATGCACAGATGCAAATAGTCCTAACCCACAGTGTGAACGTCAACACAGCTATAGACAATATCCCACGTCAAAGGAAGGTCCTATTGATAGGATACTGCCAAATAAGCAGCAAAAATTGAAACTAGTTTCTGCAGCGCCTGCAAGTGTATCCACAACCCAATTTGGGGTGGCAGTTACAACACAGTTCTTGCAGGACAGATATTGGTGGACAGAGCTTAGTAAAGAAAAACGTCAGTATATAGCGAATTGTGCCATATTCTTACAAACAACAGCGAACAATTGCAGAAGACTGACAGAGAGTGCACTAACAAGGGTAACAGTGCATTTTGAATGCATGTATATGGATCACAAAAGTCCACTAACACCCCTTAACAAGTACAGATGTTTGTTAGTCATGGTAGACTTGTGTACTAGAGTTACCTGGTTAATTCTCGGGAAGAAAGCTGACTGTAAATAGACCATAAAATTATTGCTGTCCTGTAGTAATATAATCACTATTTGAGCACGAAGATCCTCTTTTTTGTTAACGGGGGACTTGTGCGTTGAGGAAAAAGTGAGCAATATAACAAGAACAAGATCTCACAAGCTACTCCACCTTTCCACACACTTGGGGGTCAGAATTAGTGTAATGCTTCCAAAGTTGCTATATGTAGATAAGCAATTACATTAGGTCAGGATCAATTAAAAGAACAATTTATTCAAAAAAGATGTATAAAACTCAGCAAAAGCGGAACCACATATCATCACATACATATACAAAATTGATACAAAAAGCAAAGAAAAAGCCACATGCAAACACCACTGATGGTGGGTTGGTACTGTATGGACGTAGAGAGATTCTTCTCCGGTCAAGGGCTGTATGACCAAAAAGAAATACAACATGCAATGTGTAGAAAGTTTAATAAAACTGACCAATGTTACAAAAATGTGATAGAGTGCTGGAAACGCACTACTGATTACCCACCTACGATTTCTTCTATGAGTGTGGAGGACTGGAAATGGTAAATGGTGCTTGTTTTTGAGGCACAGTTGTTGGACGATAGACGCAGTTAATGACAGGTAGGATTATGCTCTTGCCATGTCTGTATTGTTCCGGTGCATTAGCCTTTATGTTGTTACCACCCAATGGGAGGATTTCTCATTCAGCAAGCTGCAACTAACGTTAGCTACAAAATAATTTTATCACAGTCTTTAACATATTGCCATGTTAATATTAGTACTACCACCTGCGAAGTAAAACCAATAACACTAGTGTATGCTTCTAAGACTTTAAAACATTCTTTGTATCGCCAGGTCTGTAACAACCCTCTTAGCCCCTCCTCAGTAACCACATTTGGAGAACATGTTAGGGAGTAGTATTGTGGTTTAAGCAGTTTTTGTTCTATGCTGAGCACCACATTATGTTATTTGTATGACATTTAAAACCAGCTCTTTTCCTCCAGGACAAAAGGGAGAATGCTGGACACACCCAGTAGTTGTTAAGGTGGGCCTAGAGATAGAGAAAAGTAGATTCCTGTCACTGTTCATCAAAAAGAGAATAGACTATAACCCCTGCAGTGGGCTAGAAGCCTCACTCATCCACACAGGACTGATGTAATAAAGCCATGTAATGTATAGAGGGAGTATTGTTAAACCTCCTACCAACCCATTCCTTATCACCATGCACAATATACTGTAAGAAAATATAGAACATTTTAAATAGATGTTGCACACTTAATTCACTTAATTCACATGCACATATGTTAATGAATTGATTCTCCATAAGGAACATTCAATTAAACTCTTGTAGACTCTGGCATGTTTCATCTATATTTATTAAGAGAAATATGCAATAGAAAATCATTGCAACTATTAATGTGACTACACAGAACATTTTCAATATGAGAAAAGTTTTCAATGAAAACGATGATGTCCTTTTGTAGCCTATACCTCTACTTAAAATGAGTCAACTAGAGCTTCTCAAAGGAAATGTTCTGCTTATCACTTGTTACTAAAAAAGACTAATAAATTGAAATACCTTTCCAATACATCTCTGTTTTCTTAAAGTGATATTAAAAATGGGTAAAACAATCTCTCATAATCACAACAGTCTTCTGTGATAGTAGAGAGTTCGGAGCTGACAGCCTGACGCTGGAGAAAGACTTGTTGAGTTGTACAGTTATAAAATCACAAAATAATCCTCAAAATATCAAATCCAATGCCAAAAACCACCTAAAAATCCATCATGGTCTATTTTATTTATTTATTTATTTATTTATTTATTTATTTATTTATTTATTTATTTATGTATTACATTTGTTACACGCCCAAACCCTTGGGTATCATGGTGAGGTTACAGACAGCATATGCAAACATATTCAATTGAAAAGAATTACAATAATATACACACAGTAAACATAATAGAAAAACGCAAATGACAAGTTGAGTGTAGTCGGATACAGCAAAGTACAATTACAGTGGTGATGTATTTTAATCAAATTGGTCAAAGAGACAGGTTTTGAGAGCCTTTTTGAATCCTGCAAAGGATTCCTCTTTTCTGATGCCGAGGGGGAGGGAGTTCCTATGTTTGGTAGCTAGGTATTGGAAGCTGCTGCCCCATGCTCTGGAGTTTTTGTAGCGAGGCGTGGTGAAGAGTAGAAGGTCGTTGGATCTTAGGGCTCTGGAGGATTGTTTTCTTTTTGTTAATGCTTCATTAAGGTAGGTGGATGCTTTTTCATGGTGACATTTAAAGGTGATACATAGGGTTTTAAAGATAACTGTAGCTGTGACTGGCAGCCAGTGGTGTTCTCTTCTGGTCTTGGTGATGTGGTCAGATTTTCTGATTCCTAGTGCTGCTCGTAGGGCTTTGTTTCGTATCAGTTGGAACTTTTTTAGATTGGTGGTGGACGTGCCTAGTAGCAGAGCATTGCAATAGTCTAGTCTTGAGAGAATTAGAGCTCTGGCCAGAGTAATGCAGTTTGTGGGAGAGAGGAATTGCCGGCTGAGAGTGATAAGTTTGGCAATGTACGCAGACCAGAACCTCTGTTTATAGTTGTTCTCCCGCTGCACCAAAACAACTGATATTGTAACTTAAAGCCCGGACTTCACAGAAGTTGGCAAAGGAATAATTTTTAAGTGTTCATTTGTGAATACAATTTAAATGCAACTTTTTACTGACATGCTGTCTTTGCTTCTTCATTTCTACACCTAGCATTAAAAAGACTACATGGATTGTATGGATTGTAATAATGCACATATCTCCTGAATGTATTTCCCCCTGTTCAGCTAAAATACATGACCTGCTACCCTTACTGTATTCCAACACGTTTCCCAGTAGCCTTATTTGCAGACTGAATTAAACCATTATGTGACAACAGCTCAAGCTGCTTTAGAGTCTTGAAACATGGGTCTACTGATAGAGACCCTCATCAACACTGGGACCATGCAACAGACTACCCCAAGTCCACAAAGAAAACTCCTATACTGGACTCATGCATTGGATGGAACGAAATATCCCAAACCCACACCCACAAACTATGGTCCAATTTACAAGGGACTGAGAACACAATCAGAAAGTTATGAAACACCAATACCGTTTTCACAACAGGGGCCTGTATGCATGGAGGAACTGGGTGTGGACACCCACATTAATCCCCACAATGCAAAACTAACATCAGGACACTTCCAATAAACTAAAAGCAAGAGGATTTAAGGGATTTACCTCTGTCCATCTGGACCTTAAAGTACATGACACTGTAAATGCAATTCTTATACTTAGTTATTTCAGATGCAGAAATGAAAATAATGAAATAGAATAGCTCATTCTTTGCATGTGTGTTTCTATTTGAGAAACCAAAATCCTGCCAAAGTTCAAAAAAAGTTCTTTGGCAGCATCACACTTACATCTGTACCTGTGTTCCAACTAGGGAGACTGCTACACATCAAAATTCAGTCTGTCTGCAGAAGCCATTTCCAAGAAACAACCCTCTGCCTACATTGTGTGGGTGTGCTGATTCACAAAAGTGATTCTTAACATGTAAAACATTTTGCATAGATACATTCACTTTTTAAATTGTCTCTTACACAGAATGTGTCTTTTCTCTTCTTGAATGTCTGCAGGGCCAACACATGTGAAGAAAATGTTTTTGTGAATCGGGTTAATTGACCTGTCGTCTGGCTCTTTTGTCCCAAGGGTTTCTATGGCACACTTGGTCTTCAGCCCATTCCTGCATATTTGTAATTGACATTTCAAACATTGGCCAATACACAATACACCATTTGACAAGATACAAGATCTTTAGTTTCAGTCAATGCTCTTTGGTTCATTTATTTGTTTTTCCGTTTGCAGAAATACGTATAAAGAAGCAAAAGGCACGTCTCTACTCTCAATATTGTGTAGTGTAGTGCTAGAAGGAAACAACACTACCTATGTGCAAGGCTTTATCTGAGTAGTGTGCATGGTGACGTGTGGGAGGGGGCTGTTGATTCTTATCTGTGCATCTAAGGGCATCATGTGTATGCCACTGGTAGTGAAGTTATGTTATGTTGATTATACCACACACTGCTGCCATTTGCATGGTCTCCAGACACTCACATGGCTCTGCAAGAAAAGTGGGTAGGGTTGGTAAGTGAGGGAGAGAGGGATAGGATAGAGGCTGTGCTCATCTGTTGATGCATGCAGAACCTGGAGAAACGGAAGTCTGTGTGTGGTTGTGTCGAAGACAGCTGATATGCCCAGTAGTTTGAGCACGGATTGGGGGCTGTTCTCCACATTTATTTTTTAGGTTGTTCCATATGGAGAGCAGTGCTGATTCAATTCCTCTCATGGGTCTGAAGCCAACATGGGATTGGTCAAGTATTCTGTTTCTTTTTACATGATTGAGTGGTGCTTAGTAGACATGGTTCTCTAGGATTTTTGCTTGGTATGGTAGATTTAATATAGGTCTGCAGTTAGTAGGGTCTTCTGTTTTTCCCATCTCATCTCTTAGGAGGGGTTTGATGTACAGTGATTTAAATGATTTTGGTACCATTCATGTGTTTAGGGATAGATTAATTAATAGTCAGAAGTATATGGCTGAGGTTTTGTGGTTGACAAGTTTTTTGTAGATACCCGGCAGGCATGTTTCACTGGGAAATCCAGAGATGTTGGTGTCTTTTATTAGTTTGTCGAAACTTTACTCGCTTATGGGTTTGAATCGATCGATTGTTGTGATGATTTATGGAGTGCTGGTTTCACGAAGGGTGGTTGTGGTACTTCGGTCTGCATCAATGGTCCGTTGTATTGCTTCTGTTTTTGATCTTAGATGGGTCATGATATTGTCACATAGGGATTGTGAATATACGATGCAGTTGTTGGAAGAAGTTTTTTTTTTTTCCTTGTTGGTTTTGAACATATCTTTTTGTGGGTTTGTTGCTGATTGGATTCTTGCAGTGTAGTATGCTTTTTTGGCTTTCAGGACTGCAGATGTGTATATCCGGATGTGTCATTGGAGTTCTTTTTTTTCAGTTGGTTTCAGTGGTTTCTACATCGTTTTTCCTTCTTCCTTTTTTTGTGTGCGTTCCCTCAGTTCTTCTGTGAACCATCTTGCTGCAATTTTCTATTGAGTGCGTGAAGTGTGAAGAGTTGTATGGTGCTAATTGCTCTAGAGCATCCGTGGTCCAGTGTCGTTCCATTCAGAAGGCAGGTGTCGGGTTTGGTAGATTCCAATATATCTGTTAGGGTTTCCAGGCTAAGTCTTTTCCAATTTCTTTTGTTTTTCCCTGTGAGTTTCATGTTTCCAGGCCGTCATATGACTCAGGATTTTGACGGTGAACGTGATCATATGATGGTCGCTCCAGATGATTGGTACTGGTGGGATGGCGGTTGAGAGTCCATCTTTGCAGAAGATTGCATCTGAAGTGTGATGGGCTCTATTGTGAAACTGTAAATGCAATCTCATAGCCCAAATAGTATGAATAGTATCTTGGCCAGAAACAAATTGCATCATGTGACAAACATTGCAAACCATGAAACCTCAATGTGACCATTGGGAGTCCATTTTGTAAATGCCGGCCATTTCTTTTTCTGTAACGCTTTGCAAATGTACTGTGTGCTTCAGATCCACAGATAGTGCGAGGCCACAGCTTGAATTCTGAATGCTAACGTAGACAGGAATGTGAAACCCTGCAGAAATACATTGTTTCCCTATTCAGTAAAGCCTTGAAGCTGTGCAAAAGCCGCGACTAATCAGCAGCCCAGGTGCCAGCCTGTCGTGCAAGCGCTGTTGTAAAAGGCAGTTAAATGAAAATTATATACAACTAACGGTGCTCCTTCACGAACGATGGGATTTTATCTGCTGCAGAACTGTCTGACCCTTAGCCCATGAGCGCAGCAAACAGATAACGTTGGTTGGAATGTCTCCCTGATAGAATATGATATCCTACCCTATGCTGATGCCCCGTGTTCCCCAAAACAGAAAACTGTCTCTGCAGCCTCGGCTAGAAATACTAATGTTTAGACTGAATGAAGTTACATGGATAACTGTCAATTACCGAACCCTAGCTTGTATGTCACATATAGGGGCAGGCCAAATAATGTTGTAGAATGATGATGTATTATATATATATATATATGACTGCTTTACCACTGCTCGCTCTCTCTCTCATCTAATGGTGTCTGGCAACCCACGTCGTGAGGCGTTGAGACCCGGTCAGCCGACTGTGATACTCTGAAAATAAACCAGACTTGTTTGGGAAACGAACCTCACGACCGGGGTGTCATTAGTATATGGTTATTGTGCCTTTATTACATATATGGTTTTACACTATGGGTGGGAACATTTACTATTTGTTTGAAGGAAAGGGCTTCCAGTAGGGTGCTAAAGTAGTTTGTTGTGGTTTCATTTTCTCTTTCAAACGAAATGTTAAAATCCCCCAGAATAAATATGTTGTCATGGTTTATAGAGAGGTTAGCTATGGCATGAGTGAGATTTGTGGTGAAGTTAAGGTTGTAGGTGAGCAGGCTGTAGATCAGAAGGAACAGTAGGATTGATCGCTGAGCTTGAGATTGACTAGTCGTGATTTGCAGTCTTCTATGTTGGTTAAGGGGAGGGTGTTGAGCAGATGTGATTTTTGTATGCTACGGCAGTTCCTCCGCCTCTTCCATTTACTCTGTTGCAGTGAATTCATTTTCTAGTTGTCGGGTATGGCTTTGGGACAATTACTTTGTAGTTGCCAAATAGCAATGTTTCTGTGAGAGAAAGAGTGTGTGTGTTCTGACTTCGCTTAAGAGGTCATACATTTCTGTTTTGTGCTTTGCCGTAGATCATAGTACATTGTGTAGGCTGCAGTGTAGTGTGTGTGAGTTGGCTTGTACTTTGTTAAGTGTCATTTCCTGCCTTTCGTGTTGGGGTGGTGACCATCCATTTTTTGGTTCTCTCTTGGGTGAGCTTGTTTTTTGCTGGGTGTATGGTTTAATCATCTGGCCCTTCTCTAAGGAGTTCCATTAAGTTGCAAAGTGGGTTTCTCTGTTCTGATTCATTGTAGTTGGGTGATATGAAATGATATGATATGGCATTTGTAACGCGCCTATACACAAGGGTTTCAAGGCGCGACGGGTGTTTGGTTGTCTATGGTGTCTTTTTTCTAATCTCTGGTTATGTAAGGGGTGAGTTTGGTTAGGAATTCTAGCTTAGCTTTGGTTCTTATAGGTGTCTTTCCAAATCTGTTAACAAGGTTATGTGTCTTGTGGTGGGTGGTTTGATAGTCTGGTGGGGCCCATTCTGACTTTGCTTTGGTCCTTTGTTGTTGGTTGTTTGTTTTCTGTATAGTAGTATTGTAGACAGAGAGGTAGCGGGAGACGTATGATGTCTTTGTTCTTGTCTTTGTCAATATCTTTAATTTGTTTAGAGGTGGTTGATAATCAGTTTAAGGTGTTGAGAATTCTGGTAGGTATTCCTGTTGAGCGAATTGGGTAAGGTTTAATTTGTCTTTCTTGTTCTGTCCTTTAAACACGATGCACTCTCACTCCTGAGTGAGAAGCAGTCATGATAGATCAGTTTGAATTCTACCTCCTCCAATTCCTTTTAGCATTGGCCTTGTTTTTTTGTATAATGAGAATTTCTTTTTTACTACTCTGTCACACATAGACCAAACACATACATGTAGTGTGGCAATATAGGTTTATAGCTGATGTACCTTTTGGCCAAGGACAGTGTGCTTCACCCAGGGGTGGCATTAGTAAACATGTGTTCCTAACAGCATGTTAGAAATACATGCCACTTAAACTAAACAATTCAATCCACATGCACTCTTTGTGTAATCTAAAACCAATAACAGTTTGTTGAAAGCATTTATTTTGACAGATATAACATTGGATAACATTAACTATGCTTTTAAGAAAATGATATAAAATAACTCAATCATCAATCACTCATTTCACAAATATACATTACAACATAACATTCATTATACCAAAAATCAAGGCAATTTGAAATAAAATATATATACGTTCTTTAGCCTTTCAATAAATGAATTATACAAATAGCGATATAAAAGTTTCCACACATTCACATATTAGCGGAAGATGATCTAGAAATCTATAGCAACACTGATATTGAATTATATAACTGAAATGACTAACATGTTTCAAAGTAATGGGCCTAAGAAATATAGTGGCACCATCTTCCTCAGGGTCTATAAAGTATTTCATATAACCTTAACCACACATCATGTTTTAACATTCTCTAAACATACAGTAAGGAACTATTTCTTCATAGTCTATTTACAAAAGGAACATACCTTATTGAGTCATCCATTTCACAAAATCAAGAATAACAGTGAAACCTCTATGCCTTCATCTACCAATTGTCTGCAGGGGACAATAAACGACTTTTAAGTAAGAAGGAAAATGCACTAATGGATTTATTCTGGTATAGTTACACCTTAGAAGTGTCATGATTTTCTTTGAAAATACCTGTTTGCAATGGTACTTGAGTTCCACCAAATTAGTTGAAAATGGGAAAGAGGAAAATATGTTTTATATTGTTTCATCAGTATCTCATATCGTTTTTCCCAGCCAATGTATTATTAATGTGAATAAATGATCTTACTTTTAGGGCATGCAGCACCTTCCCAGTTCCAACTATCATTGTATGTTGCTTAAATAAATTTACAAGTTGTGCAATACCATTTCAATCCACCAGGCTTCTGCATTGCTAAATCGCTATGTCACCATACATTTTTATTGGGATGTAACTAAAGTGCATACCACTAGTTATTGCAAAAAAGTCAGTTACTGTTTTACACGTAACTGATCAATGTTCTGAGCATTTTACTTCACTACTCTATTGCAACTTGAAGTCCTCATAAATTTGCCCATTGCAAGTTCCAACAGCTGGATCGACATCTATGAAATGGTAACATGTGCTTTCCTCTTGCCGAGTTGGAATAACAAATTATTACTGGGTGAGTTAAAAAGGACAAATTATTAAAGACAGATAGATGGTGACAGTGTTGGTGCTGTGTTTGTTTAGGAAGAAAAGTCCGAACGTACTATATTAGGTATACAGTCTTTTACTAATTTAATAACATTTGTATATATTATGATTGATTACCAGCAACACAATGTAACGCTTTCTAGGTCATTATTACTAACCATTTCATTAGCTCATTCAAACCGTTGAGGTGAGTTATTAATCTCAGAATCCAAATAGCCACTAGGTACTTGTTTTTTTGGCATCATGGTCTTTGTACTTTTTCAGTTCAAATGGGCCTTACATCTCAGGCAGACTTCGCAAGCAGCTGCCCTTATTTTGGCAGTCATATGACAAAGCAAAATACTACTTTAATTCATGATATTAAATATGCATTACAGGCAGCCAGTGCTGGCACCTTCAGGCTGTCACCGCCTATGGGCTTTGCAGCTAACAGCTATGTTCTTATCACCTTGTTGCCCTTTTGCTCCTGTTTCAATTTCATTAGCATCTTGATGATGAAGGGTGATTAGTAGATTTTACGGGACCTTTAGTATTTCAGCCTCCTTTTGGCTGCCTTGGTCCTTTTTGCTCCATTGGTCAAAGTATACCGTTTTTGAATGCCTTTGTCATCCAACACCTCTTTATAGATCCCACTCCACAAACAGGTCCACCTTTTAATTGCAGAACTAAAGAATTAAAAACAAAATTATCTAAATTCTAATAAAGAGCTGAATTGATACTGTAGGTAAGCCAATTGCAGGTCCATCAACAGTACTATAGAATGTAGTGGCTAATCTGTTATATCCGAAACTCTCTCTACCTGCTCCCCTGCCAGACACTAGGACATGTGTAACGGGTAGGTGTTTGTGTTACTTTACAATAATGACTGTGGGGTGCCAGGCTGACACTGTGCAAAGCCACTTTGTTACACTCCTGCAAAGTACTCAGTAGTTGAGGTCTTATCCCTTCTGACCTTGTGTTTCTTTATCTTTTGCAAATGTGTGTATTTAAAACGTTTAATTGGGTGATTTCTGTCTACTCAGTTTGCATGGTGTGCTTGAGCCGAATTGTTCCAGTAAATCACCCGTGTTAGCTATATAAGTGGCTGTTTATGCATAGCAGTTTATGTTAATGAAGACACATATGTAGTTTGTGCAGTAACTCTTATTTCCAGCTTGATAACTGCATTGGTCATGTACCCCCACCCTCCACTCATCCCAACACCACTTTACAGAGGCATTATTGCTTTGCGTTCAAGGGAAGGTGTACATTAAAAAATGGCAACGTGTATCCTAGTATACACAACTCCACACTTGTTCAGGGCTCAATAATACAGTATCCCTCTGTAGTCTCTGCTTCTGTGATCAGGTATGTGTTACCGAAGTCCTATTAATTATTAATCAGGTGTACAGTACACAGTGCTTAGATCATTTGTGTCTAATTATTTATTTAGCAATCCTATTGAAAACCTATGTGAGGCACCTCCAGGGGTCCTGCTAACTCATATAGTGTAAGACCTTTTTTTGTTGCAATGCATTATGGCACACTATACAGGATAAAACTAATATTGGGCTTTCCCCCTTCTAGCACAATTATGGGTTGGCAATCTCTCTATGCATTGGAATTCCAAAGCTCACAGATGGTATGTGCCAAACAATTGTAGTACTCCATCTACCAATGAGAGGCATGTTGGACTTTTTAACTTTAGAGGCACAAGCTCTGATTTCCCCATGGGCCAAATTCATTATGTTAACCAATACCCTGATTCTACAACTCTGATGAGAAAATAAGTAATGTGGACGTAACAGTACTGTAGTTATGTTTCATTTCTCTTTACTGCTTTATGTGTTCAGTGGTGGTGGGAGGGGAGTCACTCATGCACCCTCTGCTTCTGTATGTGCATGCCTGCACAATGCACACTAGTAATGTAACATTTTTGTCTTTAGTAATTGGTAGGACAGAATTACACCTTATTGTATTCACCTGCCCCATTGATTGGACCCTTAAACGTTTTGCTTTTTCCTCTTTATTTTCATGGTCACAGGGATTTCTTCTGAAGCTGCCTGCCAATGAAACCCCATTTCCAAAGCTGCCCCATGGTAGCTGACAATGCTCCTTGAACAATGGTGCTTATTAAATATCCCATTTTGTCCCTAGGATAATTATATAACTGTACGCTAGTATTGACGGGTAGGCCATTGGTAAATGTATTTTGCTTTTCACTTCTTCAGTAGTGAAGCCAATTTTACCGCAACAGTAGCCCAACATATTAAGTACTACTCTCAGACAATTTGCTTCGGCCTATCCTTTGTTTGCGCGAACCATGATGGAGGCCTATAATGAAATGGATGTTGTGCACACATGGACTCTGTTCACAGCCCTGAACTCTCTATAGTGGTTTGAACAGCTTTAGAGTGGGTGCCCCCAAGTGCTTGGTGGCTTTAAGGGGCAGCTTGATTGCCTAACCACCAAAACATATGTTTGACTATCTGTTATGTGATGTGTGTGCGTGATGATTGGAATGCTGACTTAGGCCAGCCCATGAGTGAATGGGTATATCTAAGGAAGGGAGATCCTGTGTTTTAATCAATTCTGGTGTTCTTGTATGTGAATTGCTGTGTCATTTGCCATAATATAGGCTGGTGAATTTTTGGACCAGGTTTGGTCACACTAACTGAGACCAAAGCCATGTGTCTCTTGCTCTGGTTTTATCTTTGGGCAGCCTGATTGCCTCCCTTGACTATCCCTTAACCTTCCCTCCAATCCTCCTCAGTTGCTCGATCAGCTGCCCTGTGCTAAGATTGTTTCTGTGTCATTTTGTAACCATATTTCCATGTTACCCTTGTCGTCCTAGTAACTCTAGGTAGGAAGCCACTCTTATCCAGAAGGTTGGTGGGCCAACACTACTACTTTGCTCTTCATCACAGTTGTATTGACTACCACCCACCATTTCCTGAATTAGGGACCTTTTCTGCTAGCTGGCTGTTGCGCTTTGATTTTGATTCAGCTCCTATCGCTTGGTTTATTAAATGTTCCTGGTGCCTTCGTCATCGTGGCTTCTACTCCTTAGATGGTGGGTCAACCTCTTGGGAAGGTGCATTCTTCTTCTTTTGGGTTGTCTGGGTCATCACTGATGTGGGGTACCAGTCCCTTGGTTTCATATATTGCAATGTATTCTCTAAATGAAGTTGAGTACTGACCAGATTATTTCACTTTCCCTGAATCAAGTTCTCTGAAACAAATCTGGTTCGATGACTACTTACTTCAGGCTACTTGGCTGCTGGACTATTCGTCAGATTGTACCTCAGGGTTCCGCCGGCTCGTGCAGCAGCGATGTTCTCACCTTTCACTTCCATTGTCCTGAATCCTGCTTTGATTCCTTCCTTCCTTCCTTCCTGTGTTTTCTGGATCTTGAACTTGGAACTGAAGCTCTTTGCAAGGATCCCCTCTGATGTCCTCTAGGGTTGTCAAGAGCGTTTTTGCACATTTGGAATAGAACAGGGACTGTGGGATGTTTTTACCCATGCATCCGAGCCCTACCTCAAAAACTGTACAGTACTGACATGGAAAACATCATGATGGCCAGAGCTTCCCAGAAAATGCACAGGGAAATGCATGAAGAATAGGCTGCCGCTCATTTTTGCCGATGTTATGGGCTCAGAAGGGCACTGCCTAAAACCACCATTGGACTACCCACACAGTAGTCTGAAACCATTGGGAATGGCAATGCTGATTGCCAAAAGCAACCTAGAATTGTGGGGAATTCATTTCTTAAATCCCAAAAATGGTTGCAGTACCAGTACTCACCACTATCAGAAAGCCGGCGTTTTAAAACCACCAGACTTTATGGAAAACTGAATAAATGAACCCAAAGCATGCCAAAGAAAGACTTACTGAGAGGTGGATCCAATGTAAAGTTATATTCTGAAGTGACTTGAAGGTTTATAACAAGACTGGCTGAGCTGTGGATTTCAGCAGTTTAAGTAAATTTGGACTGAAAGACACTAAAAATCTAAATGTTTAAAAGAAATGAGTGACCTACTTTTGAGTGTCACATAGGTTGCAATTGTTTAAATGTCATAGTTTTAAACTTAGAATCAGCATTCTAGCTGCATATGTAAACATTGTCTTGACTTAAACTGGGTAACAAAAAGTGACATTTTATCTGAAACCTGGCTTAAGGAACTGAATTCTGCCCACCAGCTACCCCCGACAGGAGATGAGACTTGCACAACAGATGTGTTCCCAGGCCTAGCTGCCCTTTTGCTGCTCCCACCAAAAGGGATATGACACTTCCCTGATTGAATTACCTGGGCTCTGCAGGAAATTGAACAAAGCCCTGTCCTGACTCAGGCAAATGTTTTATTATGGGGGCCGTAAAAAGTGGCTTCCTCCTGAAGCAAAGGGGAGGAGCACTGCCTGTGAGAGCAAGCTGGCTTGGTAGAACTGGAAAAACCAGAAATTCAACCTTGTGCTGGGGGGAAACCACACCCCTGTAGCCAGAATATGGTTTTAGAAAAAGATGAATAACTCATAGTACGGACTTGTGAAAATTATTTAAATGATACCATAATTCTTGTGATTTTTCTGCCCACATTTTGAGAGGTTTTTAGAACCGGTGGCATGATCTGGGGGCAAGCTAGCCGTTAAGAGGGTATTACTTAAAATGTATGCATGTTAAAAATCTGACACTTCATCAAGTAATGTCCATACTCCTTGCGCACATGTGTGTATATTTGGGGTAATGTCCGATATTGCGAAACCAGTTAAAAAGTGCAAATGTCGCCATTTCTGAATGCAAGCTCCCAGGAAGAGCAGATTTGGACAGGGTATACCTCCTGTGATATGGGATGGGTGCATGCAATTTTAAACAAATGTGTACCTGTGCAAATATGTTTTTTGAGCAAATATAGATTGTGTGTAAAGTTGACAGGGGTGGGTTCTCTGTATCATAAACAGACCTCATCATGATGACACTTCATTTCATTCCCCCAATCAAGGGGAAGAGGATGAAGTGGCCAATGGGCAGTTGAGAGAGGGGCTGGCTAGTGATGCTGCACACACACTCATTTTCAAAACACATAAAAGCAGGTAGTCAGGACAGATAGGGACCTTCAAATCCATTTGCTGCGGGACGCTCTGCCGGGAAAATCCATACTTTACCTCCATCAACCTTCAGAGAGCCAACATAGAGACTTCAAATCTATCAATATCCAGAACCAGAGGCAGAGCAGAGCTGACCCAGACCGCTGTTAGCAGAACCAGAGAGCTGACCCAGATCACTGTGAAGTGCCGAGACCAGACCAGAGTCCAGTCTAAAACCTGACCAGATCCGTGGCGAGGCCTATTTAAAAATATATTGTGAGTACCCAGCAGAACTGTGCAGAACCAATCTCTTAGTTAAAATAATCTAATCCAAGCTATTTTAATCTAAGTAGAACTGCCTCCTAACTGTCACCTGTCATTTTCTAGTTGCTAGCTGTCACTTGTCTTTTTGAACTTTAAAATTTGAAATCTGAAAAACGACCTTTACCATATTGCTCATATCTCCATGACCGTTTGTCCTAGAGGCTTGCAGTAACTTTCATCTGGAAGCTGAGATCATAGGCTGTCCTAGGACTCCAAAACGATAGTGCTAGTCCTTGTAGTTCCTCTGTAATCGCGAATAACGCACGCGCGAATTTTACCGCGATTTGAAAATTCCTCCACGTGTGAAAACAGCAGCTTCTTGCTAGAACTGTTAGAAAGTCGTTTGCAACCTGCCAATCATTCCTAGAATCATTGCTAGAGTGAGCCTGGACTAATATTAACTTGACACCACTCACCCTGAACCTCTAGAGGGAATTAAAAGCATTTTAGCATATTTTGCACTTCATTGCCAGCACATGTAAAAGCATTTTGGGTCTGTGTTTAAAACTCCGATCTGTACTCTAAGCTTGCTGGGGTGAACTGAATTACATTTGATTGCATTTCTGAGAACTGTGTGCTTTCCTTCCATTTCCTTGCATTGCATAAAGGGGGGAGGGGATTGTCAGAGAAAAGTGATTACATTGTTTTGTTGAAATCATATTGAGTATTTTCTGTATTGCATTTTCATTCAACATTACATCCATCTGAACTTATATAAAGCATTCTCTACCACCTTCTTCTTCTGTTCCTATTCACAAGTGTGTTAGTGCCCGATTCTCCGTTGTTAATCTTTATCATATCAGATTAAGTGTGATATCCAATTATTAATTTATTATAAAGTGTGATATATATATCTATTGTTTAAATTATCAAATAAACCTTTTAAACTTGCAAAACAGAACTACTTCTTGGCTCAGTGGGGTCAGGGGGATTCCAAAAGAGGGGTGTTATATAGGGGTAGTCATCCAGAACGCATGAACTGGACATAAAGATATATCAATAAGGGTTTCCATTCAGTATCCCAGACTAGGCATTGACTTAGCTGTAGTGTTGAATTGAATCCTCTTACAAATTGGGGGCTCGTCCGGGATGGTGCTTGGGTTAGACCTATCACTTGTGCAGATTAATACAGTGTGCCAGCGACCAGATACACATATCCGGTCAGATCACCACGCTGTGTTACGCTGTAAAGCACTCCTCAAAGGAACGCTCTAAGGAAAAGGTCTGTTTTGCAAAAATAAAATACAAACTTCTGTAAGTCAGGAAGGAACTCAAATCTCTAGAATGACGACCTTAGTAGACATGAAAATAGCCAGAGAGCACTTCTTACATAAGTTATTTGTGAGAGGTGAGTGGACTCATCAGGACCAGACGGTCTGGTTGCAAGCAATCGCACCCCAGATCACGGAAACAGGGTCAGATACATGGAGAAACCAGGGTCCCTTACATGTGGCCCTGAGTGAACTATATTTGGCCCCGAAGGCCAAGGATGAGCACCACAAGATTGCCAGGGTAGCGGCATATTTATATTTACATATGGGAGCCATGCAGGACAAATGTGCTGAAGGCCAAGATCTGGCGAGTAGGCAACTGCTGGCATTACAGAAGGCCCAATCTGATCTGGACTCTTCTGAGCAGAGGCTGCAGAGGAGCCAGGAGTCAGAAAATGACAGCAGACAGTATATCATTAAAATAAAAGAGGACATGGATATACTGCAACAGGAAAAGACAGACCAGGATGCCAGAATTCCGGCTTTGCAGAAGGAACGCCAAGACAGTTTGGACTCCCTACTGCAGAGCCAGAAAAAGCTGGAGCAACAGATCAATTTCAACAGGGCATGCACAGAGCAGGTAGCCACCCTGCAAATCCAACTAGACAGAGAGAAAGAGGAGAGCAATAAACTGATCCTGAAAGACCTGGATACCCAGGCAGAGTTTGATCAGGAGCGCCAGAAAGCTGGTGCCTTCCAAAGGCAAAGGGACGACCTGGCGTCACAAATTCAAGCTCTTGGTCAGGAAAGGGACACCTTAGGCCAGGAAGTCTGCCACTTAAGAAGAAAAATGGAAGAAAATCACCTGGCCCACCAGGGACTGGGTGACCTCCAAAAAGAACACCAGGACTTGCTAGAGCACACCAGGAGGGTGGAGGAGGCTCTGGCAAGACAGGAGCAGGCCAATAGGGACACAGCTCAGGAGGTAACCCTCCTGCAGCAAAGACTGGCCCAGTGCTCCAGGACCAATCAGGAAACGCAGAGAGAGAATGAGGCTCTCTGCCAGCACAATGATAGACTCCAACAACAGGTAGCGATGCAGGAGAGACTGATAGAGTCAAGTAAGGCCTTAACTGAGGAACTGAAAGCGCAGGATCTTGCACTGCAACAGGGAGCAGGGGCGGATAGAGACCAGGTTCGCTGGGAGAGGGAGACTCATGAGCATAACCTCAGGAGCCCTAGTACCAGAGGCCTTTATATCTCTCAGTCCCTGGACTCTGCCACCCCCATGTCCCCTGGCGCACATGAGCACAGGGCCACAGGGATGGCAGATTACTACCCAGCCAGAAGCATGGGGCTCATAGGCCAGTACCACCCAGGAATGGAGGGGCGGGCATCCGGGTATGGGCACCCAAGCACAGTGCAATTTGATGGGGAGCCCCAGGAGAGTAGGCCCATTAAGGGCATCCTGAAAACCTCTGCCCAGTTAGGTCAGTGGGGGGGGTACCCATCAAATCCTGGCAGCAAAGAGGAATCTGAAGACTCCTCTGAACGGTACAGGACACAGGAGACCAGGTCCCCACATTCTTCCAGCCATTCCCAGGCTCGCAGAATCCGGGAAAACCTGGAAGATCAGACAGGAACCTCCGGGAGCAGTACCTCTGAGTCAGAGGACGAATGGACAAGGGTTACCCGAACCAAAAAGGCCAATAAGACAAAAAGGGCCTTGCTTAAGGACCCCTTAAAGCAGATTAAGGCAATCAGGAGCGTCATCACGCCTTATCATAAGAACGCCAATTATTCTGTTTGGGAGCACTTAGAGTTGTTTGAGCAAATGATGGAGACTTTCCATTTGAAGGACAGCCAAAGCTGTATTCAATATGTAAAGTGGACCTTCTCCGCGGAATACTCCAGTTTCTTTGCGGGGCTGGAGGACCAAAATCATTTAAGATGGTCCGCCTATAAGGCGGCCATCTTGAAACATTTTTCTACTCATAGAAATCCTCAAGAGGCTCGCAAGGCAGCCTACAATTTACAATGTGGGGAGGATCAGGCCCCACAAGAATTTGTGCAGGAGTTAAAGCGTGCTTTTGCACAGACCACAAGAAGGGTGCGCACGGATAGCAGAGAATTTATTAATACGTTTTTCCATGCCTTGCCCAAATACATAATGACCCAGCTCGTGAGGGATTTTCACGAGAAAAGATCTTTAGACTGGGTCATTGAACAGGCGACCCGGATCTATGAGGTGCAGAAGCCAATAGAAAATAAAAATAATGCGCCCAAAAACCCCAAAGCCAACAGCACCCCTGCTGCTGCCAAGGTGGCAGAGGTAAAGGTCACCCCCGTTTTAGAGTTGGAGATGGGGGGGCCTAAAAACCTACCTGCACCTAATAATGCTAGGCCCAGAAGGTCCTCGGGCCAGTCACAGACAGGGAGCCAGGGAGGCAGCCCCACAAATGGGGTCCCTCGCTCTCCTGATTATGTAAGTCCCCGTTACAAGGGAAATCGACCCATCCTGGGTTATGTGTGGACTCCTCCAGCCCAAGGGGGGGGATCCAGCCAAGCACCTAACCCAGAGAACTTCCCTCCCAACTTCTCACAGGAGGGCAGAAACTCACCAAACCCTGGGCAGAACTTCTTCCCCAGGTATCCACCCAACTTCCAGCCCCAAAATCATCCAACCTTCTTTCCCCAATTCCCTGAGCCCAGACAACCGAATCCGGGAGAGGGGAGGCCAAGGGTGGAGGGGTATCCAAATCTTCCCAACCAGGGGTACTACCAAAGAAGGGATAGCTACCCTTCCCGGGATAAGCCCAGGGGAGAAAACAGGGCCCCGTATCAGCCTGAGCGGGTTTCCCAGTTAGAGCGCCAGGTTCAAAACATGGCGCGGGATCTGGGTCACATGCTGAGGGCTCAGCAGAACCCTCAGATCGGCATGCCGGCGCAGAACGCACCCAACTCTGGACCTGGTGCCCCAGAACAATGACGGGGGCAGCACCCCGATAACTCACCGGTTCCCAGGGAGGAGGCACAAGGGGAAGGGGGGTGTAAAGCCTTGGAGGAAGCTTCCTTCCTCACTTGTAAACAGCCCCTGGAAACCCAGGAACCGGAAACAAAATCTCTTGCCCCTGAAAGTCTGCCTCCTAAGGAGCAGAGGGGGGGGTAGGAGAAACAAAAGACCCAAACAGACTCAGTTTGAGGAGGAGGTATAGATCTTCCAATTTGAGGGAGAGGGATCCTCAGAGGATCCTGGGAAAAGGATCTTCTCCTTCAGAGAGGGGGGAACTCCTCCCAAAGAAAAATGGGTCCCTAGGGATGCAAATCCAGACTGGGGAGATGTGGAGACTGAGCTACCGCCGCCCACCATCTCATCCCAGAACCAACCGCAAGAAAATCCCCTGATCCTGGTGACTGCCTCCAAAAAGGGTGGGGCGGCCCGGAACCGGAGCCAGGGGAACCCACAATGGCTCTGATCTCCAGTTGCCAACTTTTTCTTTCAGATTCCCAAGGCTCTCCACAGAATTCTGCCCAAATCTCTTCGCTAGTGATGTCCAAAACCAGAAAGTTAGCCCACCAGTTGTCCAAAAATGTGCATTATCTGTGCCCCCTTGAGGAGAAGGAGGGAAGATACTATGCCCTGGTACAAGTTCAGGGGCAGGGTACAATTTTGGCACTGGTGGACACTGGATCTCAAGCTACCCTTCTGTCCAGAAGGGCCGTTGACGAATTGAATGCAGGAAGGGGAGAGAATTACCAAATTCCTCTCACCTCTCTTCCTGGACAACTGCAGAACTTCGACGGGAAGGAAATTCCCGTTGAGGGGACTGCAGACTTGGACATTAAGATCGGGCGACACAAGGTGAAACACCCGGTCATAGTAGTGACTCTAGAGGGCACCCCTTGTTTACTGGGGAATGACCTCCTGAGGAGGTTGTCACCCTTAATAGATTGCGTAAACAAGGTCCTCTGGACCCAGACTAGCCGACCAATAAAATTAAAACAGAGTGTCAACCATGTTAGTTTAAACGGCACCTGCCACATGGTTGAACAAAAATCTGACCATGTAGAATTTCACTTCCAGAATAGCCAAATTCCAGACGTGACAGTAATAGCAGTAGGACAACAGACTGGTGATGGAGGGTCCTCTCTATTTCTGAAAATCAACCTTCCTTCCAGTTTAAGGTGGTATTCCACACTGGAAGGAAACACCCTGACATTCTTTACTAATCCACAATCAGAAACTCCCACTCCTATAGTCCAGAAAGATGTGAAATCAGCTCAGAGCCTGGCTGATATTCAGCAAATTGGAGAGCAGTTGTTCATCCCTGTTCAGTTAAATGATGGGAAGGACTCTGTTCTCGCTCGAGTGTGCGTGAACAATGGTAAGAGCTTCATCAGCGAAGCCATGTTTCGCCAACTCCCAAAAGATCCAGCCATTCCCACCTTCAAACTGATAGACAAATGGGAAATGGACCTGGAAGAACCTAATTCCAAACATCTCCTGCCAAGCAGGTGTATGCTCAAAATCTCCATTGGCAACAAGAGCATAGTCCACAATTGTTGGGTCGTGCGAGACGTCCCTGCCGCCTTTTACTTAGGCAGTGACATTCTCAATCGCTTTGCCATTAGTTTGGACCTAATAAACTTCAAAGCTTGGTCCCGATTAGCGGATAATCCCATGGGCTTTGATGATCCAGAAAAAGCATTTAGGTCAGCTCAATTGCTACCTTATGCAGTTGAAATTCAGATCAAAGAGGAAGTCACCATCCCAGAAAGGACCCGACAATTCTCCCTGGAAGTGAAAGTTAAAAGAGGACAATATCTGCAAAACCCTGATGCTTACATACATCTAAATGCTTCTCTCCAACTGCAAGGGTTAGGGGTAAACCCAACTCCATTAGTCAACATAGAACATGACACCATTCCAATAGAGGTGGATAACAGCGACTTAAAGAGTATTACTCTAGCCGCAAGCACCATTATTGGAATGGCGGTTGATGACCGACATTTTTCCATAGATTTAGGTAATGAACTGTTAGGGCCAATCCCCAAGGACTGCTTTGACAGTGACAGTGATGACAATACAACACCAGACAGGATTTTTACCCGGCATGGGGGGAACTTCCTGGTGTACACTTCTTGCCCTTATGGTAAGGAAGATGTGACTTGTGACTTCAGGAGGGATGAGGTGATTTTCCAGGTCCATGAGGGCTGCCTTTCCCACCTGAAGCCTCCAGTCCAAATCAGCACTCTGACCAGGGACTTCTCCACCCAGCTGGAGGAGGCCGCTGAGATAGCCAAACCAGAAGTCTTTCCAGGCTTCAGGCAGATGGTGGAAGAGAGAGTCAACCTAGCTGATGCATGTGTGACTCTGGAACAAAAGCAAAAGTTGAAACAAGTTTTCTTGGATTTCCAAGATCTCTTTGCGGTAGACTCATATGACTGTGGTCGCACTGACATCCACACAACAACAATCCCCACGGACCCTGGCATGACTCCTGTGTTTGTGAAGCAATATTGCTTGCCTCTCGCATCAATGGAGTCCCTTACTGAAATAATTAAGAACCTTGAGTCCCGGGGAATAATCGGTCCAGTCCACAGCACCTTCAATAATCAGTTGCTGGGAATATTGAAGCCAAACGGCCAGTGGAGACTCTGCGCCGACCTCAGGGAGCTCAACAAACGGGTCCATACTTCCAGATGGCCTCTTCCCTACATTGACCAAGGGCTGGCCCAGATCCAGGGGTCACAGGTATTCACTGCAATAGACCTGACCAATGGATACTGGACCGTGCTGGTCAGTAGGGAGGACCAATATAAGCTGGCTTTTACCTTTGGGGGCCAGCAGTATACATGGACCCGGACTCCCTTCGGATACCTTAACTCCGGTAATGAGTTCAATATTTTCCTACATAAGGCCATGCCCGACCTGGGTGCGAGGGGTAACCTGGCTTATGTAGATGATGTCCTCATCAAAAGTCCATCTGTGGAGGAACACATAGCGGAGATCCGTTATGTTCTGACGCAGTTAAGGGCCGCCGGAGCAAAACTTTCCTTTCAGAAAGCACAGTGGTGTAGAACCCGTGTTAATTTCTTGGGGCATGAGATTACTCCTCAGGGTCTCTGTCCCCAAGAAAAGAAAGTGGAAGCACTTCAGAAACTGAAAGACCCCACAACTCTGCGGGAACTAAGGAGCCACCTTGGCCTGACTAATTACAGCAGAAAGTTCATTGAGGGCTACGCAGAGATCACCAGACCCCTGATTCAGCTCCTGAAGGGGGGGGGTCAAGTGGGAATGGGGTCCAGAACAAGCCGAGGTGGTAAAACAACTCAAGAGAAGCCTCTCACAAGCGCCTTGCCTAGCTTACCCTGTCAGAAACAAGGAGTTCTTCCTGGAGACAGGGTTCTCTAATATGTGCTTGACAGCAGTATTATACCAAAAGCATGACAAGGTCAATAAAGTAATCTCCTATGCGAGCAAAACTTTATCCACTGTGGTGGAAAAATTCAACGATTGTGAGAAGGCACTCCTGGCAACGGTGTGGGCATTGAAGAATTACCGCCCGTTTATCCAGGGGGAACACATCATAGTGGAGACTCCACACCAGCCTCTGCAATATCTCCGAAGTGATAGAATCCTGGCCGGAAATGTGAGTAATTCCCGAATTACTTCCTGGATTCTGTCAATGCAAGGCTTTCCTGTGGAGGTCAGATATGGCCAAAACAAGAAGAGTCCCCTCGCGCAAGGTCTGGCTGACTTGCATGATTGTGCCAGAGAAAACTGTCTCGCGGACGAAAGTCTAAAAATCAAGGACAACATGGAGGCATACCTTAATTCCCCACACAAAGTCTTTGAAGAAGACAAGTGTGAGGGAATGCCCACTGTGTATGTGGATGGATGCTCTTACCATGTTGACAACGACGGGGAGAAAGAACTGGTGGCCGGCGTAGGGAATGCATGGGTGAATGAGTCCCCAGAACCCTCCGCTGGATACAAAATTGGTCCCCGAAGTAGTCAGGTGGCAGAATTGATGGCTGTGCATCAGGCCATCCTCACTGCTGTCCAGCATCAACTCCACGAACTGGTCATAATCACAGATTCGGATTATGTACGGAACGGGTTCGTGGAGCACCTGGTTAATTGGAAAACCAGAGGCATGTTATGTGCTAACAACAAACCCTTGAAACATGGGAAGTTGATCCAAAACATTGATGATCTGGTCACCTCGAATGAGATGACCATCTATTGGAAAAAGATCAAGGGTCATTCCAAAGTAGAGGGACCAGACAAAACTGGAAATGACTTAGCTGATCAGCTGGCCAAAACCGGGGCCATCCAAGGGGATCTAATTGAGATTGAGTCCCTGTTGGGGGAAATCCAGGTCACTGCTATCACTAGGTCCCAGACAAATGCTCACAACGACCTTTCAATTGCACAATGGAGTAAGGAGACCCCTGATGCTGATTTGATTACCGCTCAGAAGGAGGATCCAATAATTGGTACATTTTACCAGCACCTTGAGGACCCTGAGAACTTTCCCCTGACGGATACCGATTACACTGGGAAAGAGGACCTAAGAGTGTTGATGAAATGTCCAAAAATGTTCCGAATCCAAGACGGTTTGCTGGTAAGGAAATCCAAAGCTGGCCACGATCAGTGGGTGGTTCCTACCTCATTCCGAAGCCTGATGTTAAGTCACGGCCATGATGCGGCCACCGCCGGTCATAGGGGGTTTCACACAACATTGGAAATCTTAAGAGAGGTTGCATACTGGCCACACATGGGGCAGGACCTCGACCAATACTTGAAGGGGTGTCTTGTGTGAGCACAATTTCAGCCATCATCCCTCACGCACCGTGCGCCTCTCCAAAAGAGGGGGATGGCACTGCCATGGTCAGATTTACAAATCGACTTTGTAGGCCCCGTGATTCGCTCTGCTAGGGGGAATAAGTACATGTTGACTGTGACATGCTTGTTTACCAAGTGGGTGGAATGTCTCCCAGCCCCAAATTGCAAGGCAGAAACTGCAGCTGCCCTGATGATTAACCACATCTTTTCCCGTTTTGGTCTACCTCAAAGGATTGAGTCAGACAGGGGTAGCCACTTCACCAGTGAAGTAATGACAAAGATGTGGGAAGTACTGGGGGTCAAAAGGAAGTTGCATATTGCTTACCAGCCAGCTTCTTCTGGGGCAGTAGAGAGATATAACCGAACCATTGTGAGCATATTAAAGAAGTTTGTGGCAAATTCTGGGCCAAGTTGGGATATCCGATTACCTCTGGTCCTAATGGCCATCAGATCTACCCCTTCATCTGCAACCAAAATGTCACCATTCGAGTTGATGACTGGACGCAGGATGGTGCTTCCTCAGCATTTGCTCTACAGGACCCAAGAGCAGACACTGATAAATGCCTCCACAACTCATGAGTATGTGAGAATTTAAGGAAACACCTTCAACATGCTTTTGCTTATGCTCAGCGGAATCTAGAAAGATCAGTTGATAGCATGAAGACCCACTATGACCTGAAGACTTCCAGGAAGGAATATCAGGTGGGGGACCGGGTCTATCTATACAATTTCCAAAGGAACCAGGCCAAACAGCGAAAAATTTTGCCTACATGGAAGGGACCCTTTGAGATTATAGACAAAATCTACCCTGTGGCCTACAAGATCCGCATCCCCAAAGGCGGTTCGGCAGAGGGGGAAGACAAGTGGGTCCATATTAACCAGTTGAAGTGTTGCCATCCCAGGCACACTCTGCAACAACTGGAGGAATCCTCTGGAATCCTAGAGGGTACTGTCTCAGATTAATTCAGTTCTAACTTAAAATATCCTACATATCGCCTATCGAATTCTGAGTTTCTCAATGTGGGTGTTATTGTTTTTGAATGCAAAAAGAAATGTGCATGTTCATATGTTTTGACTATAAATTTATATGCCACCCCACTATATCAATGGTGGGGGAGAAATGTCCATGAATAGGTATTGCCGCTCTTCCTTTGTCGTCCTAGGAGAAAGAAAACCTGAAGACGGGCCAAGGAGGATGATCCGGAGACCGGGAGCAGAGACGCAAGGGGGCCCAGTGTACCGCCCAATACTCCCATCAGGACCGGCGAGGAGAACCGATCGATCCGACCGGATGGAGGAAAAGATGCTGAACTGTGCCATCTATTGGAAGAAGATGAGGAAATATCCCAGGTCTTGCGAGTCACATCAGTGAAACAGAATGGCCATCGCAAGAGGGGGGGCTTGTGGGATGTTTTTACCCATGCATCCGAGCCCTACCTCAAAAACTGTACAGTACTGACATGGAAAACATCATGATGGCCAGAGCTTCCCAGAAAATGCACAGGGAAATGCATGAAGAATAGGCTGCCGCTCATTTTTGCCGATGTTATGGGCACAGAAGGGCACTGCCTAAAACCACCATTGGACTACCCACACAGTAGTCTGAAACCATTGGGAATGGCAATGCTGATTGCCAAAAGCAACCTAGAATTGTGGGGAATTCATTTCTTAAATCCCAAAAATGGTTGCAGTACCAGTACTCACCACTATCAGAAAGCCGGCGTTTTGAAACCACCAGACTTTATGGAAAACTGAATAAATGAACCCAAAGCCTGCCAAAGAAAGACTTACTGAGAGGTGGATCCAATGTAAAGTTATATTCTGAAGTGACTTGAAGGTTTATAACAAGACTGGCTGAGCTGTGGATTTCAGCAGTTTAAGTAAATTTGGACTGAAAGACACTAAAAATCTAAATGTTTAAAAGAAATGAGTGACCTACTTTTGAGTGTCACATAGGTTGCAATTGTTTAAATGTCATAGTTTTAAACTTAGAATCAGCATTCTAGCTGCATATGTAAACATTGTCTTGACTTAAACTGGGTAACAAAAAGTGACATTTTATCTGAAACCTGGCTTAAGGAACTGAATTCTGCCCACCAGCTACCCCCGACAGGAGATGAGACTTGCACAACAGCTGTGTTCCCAGGCCTAGCTGCCCCTTTTCTGCTCCCACCAAAAGGGATATGACACTTCCCTGATTGAATTACCTGGGCTCTGCAGGAAATTGAACAAAGCCCTGTCCTGACTCAGGCAAATGTTTTATTATGGGGGCCGTAAAAAGTGGCTTCCTCCTGAAGCAAAGGGGAGGAGCACTGCCTGCGAGAGCAAGCTGGCTTGGCAGAACTGGAAAAACCAGAAATTCAACCTTGTGCTGGGGGGAAACCACACCCCTGTAGCCAGAATATGGTTTTAGAAAAAGATGAATAACTCATAGTACGGACTTGTGAAAATTATTTAAATGATACCATAATTCTTGTGATTTTTCTGCCCACATTTTGAGAGGTTTTTAGAACCGGTGGCATGATCTGGGGGCAAGCTAGCCGTTAAGAGGGTATTACTTAAAATGTATGCATGTTAAAAATCTGACACTTCATCAAGTAATGTCCATACTCCTTGCGCACATGTGTGTAAATTTGGGGTAATGTCCGATATTGCGAAACCAGTTAAAAAGTGCAAATGTCGCCATTTCTGAATGCAAGCTCCCAGGAAGAGCAGATTTGGACAGGGTATACCTCCTGTGATATGGGATGGGTGCATGTAATTTTAAACAAATGTGTACCTGTGCAAATTTGTTTTTTGAGCAAATATAGATTGTGTGTAAAGTCCCCCAATCAAGGGGAAGAGGATGAAGTGGACAATGGGCAGTTGAGAGAGGGGCTGGCTAGTGATGCTGCACACACACCCATTTTCAAAACACATAAAAGCAGACAGTCAGGACAGATAGGGACCTTCAAATCCATTTTCTGCTGGACGCTCTGCCGGTAAAATCCATACTTTACCTCCATCAACCTTCAGAGAGCCAACATAGAGACTTCAAATCTATTAATATCCAGAACCAGAGGCAGAGCAGAGCTGACCCAGACCGCTGTTAGCAGAACCAGAGAGCTGACCCAGATCACTGTGAAGTGCCGAGACCAGACCAGAGTCCAGTCTAAAACCTGACCAGATTCGTGGCGAGGCCTATTTAAAAATATATTGTGAGTACCCAGCAGAACTGTGCAGAACCAATCTCTTAGTTAAAATAATCTAATCCAAGCTATTTTAATCTAAGTAGAACTGCCTCCTAACTGTCACCTGTCATTTTCTAGTTGCTAGCTGTCACTTGTCTTTTTGAACTTTAAAATTTCAAATCTGAAAAACGACCTTTACCATATCGCTCATATCTCCGTGACCGTTTGTCCTAGAGACTTGCAGTCGTTTGCAACCTGCCAATCATTCCTAGAATCATTGCTAGAGTGAGCCTGGACTAATATTAACTTGACACCACTCACCCTGAACCTCTAGAGGGAATTAAAAGCATTTTAACATATTTTTCACTTCATTGCCAGCACATGTAAAAGCATTTTGGGTCTGTGTTTAAAACTCCGATCTGTACTCTAAGCTTGCTGGGGTGAACTGAATTACATTTGATTGCATTTCTGAGAACTGTGTGCTTTCCTTCCATTTCCTTGCATTGCATAAAGGGGGGAGGGGATTGCCAGAGAAAAGTGATTACATTGTTTTGTTGAAATCATATTGAGTATTTTCTGTATTGCATTTTCATTCAACATTACATCCATCTGAACTTATATAAAGCATTCTCTACCACCTTCTTCTTCTGTTCCTATTCACAAGTGTGCTAGTGCCAGATTCTCCGTTGTTAATCTTTATCATATCAGATTAAGTGTGATATCCAATTATTAATTTATTATAAAGTGTGATATATATATCTATTGTTTAAATTATCAAATAAACCTTTTAAACTTGCAAAACAGAACTACTTCTTGGCTCAGTGGGGTCAGGGGGATTCCAAAAGAGGGGTGTTATATAGGGGTAGTCATCCAGAACGCATGAACTGGACATAAAGATATATCAATAAGGGTTTCCATTCAGTATCCCAGACTAGGCATTGACTTAGCTGTAGTGTTGAATTGAATCCTCTTACAAATTGGGGGCCCGTCCGGGATGGTGTTTGGGTTAGACCTATCACTTGTGCAGATTAATACAGTGTGCCAGCTGACCAGATACACATATCCGGTCAGATCACCACGCTGTGTTACGCTGTAAAGCACTCCTCAAAGGAACGCTCTAAGGAAAAGGTCTGTTTTGCAAAAATAAAATACAAACTCTGTAAGTCAGGAAGGAACTCAAATCTCTAGAATGACGACCTTAGTAGACATGAAAATAGCCAGAGAGCACTTCTTACATAAGTTATTTGTGAGAGGTGAGTGGACTCATCAGGACCAGACGGTCTGGTTGCAAGCAATCGCACCCCAGATCACGGAAACAGGGTCAGATATATGGAGAGACCAGGGTCCCTTACATGTGGCCCTGAGTGAACTATATTTGGCCCCGAAGGCCAAGGATGAGCACCACAAGATTGCCAGGGTAGCGGCATATTTATATTTACATATGGGAGCCATGCAGGACAAATGTGCTGAAGGCCAAGATCTGGCGAGTAGGCAACTGCTGGCATTACAGAAGGCCCAATCTGATCTGGACTCTTCTGAGCAGAGGCTGCAGAGGAGCCAGGAGTCAGAAAATGACAGCAGACAGTATATCATTAAAATAAAAGAGGACATGGATATACTGCAACAGGAAAAGACAGACCAGGATGCCAGAATTCTGGCTTTGCAGAAGGAACGCCAAGACAGTTTGGACTCCCTACTGCAGAGCCAGAAAAAGCTGGAGCAACAGATCAATTTCAACAGGGCATGCACAGAGCAGGTAGCCACCCTGCAAATCCAACTAGACAGAGAGAAAGAGGAGAGCAATAAACTGATCCTGAAAGACCTGGATACCCAGGCAGAGTTTGATCAGGAGCGCCAGAAAGCTGGTGCCTTCCAAAGGCAAAGGGACGACCTGGCATCACAAATTCAAGCTCTTGGTCAGGACAGGGACGCCCTAGGCCAGGAAGTCTGCCACTTAAGAAGAAAAATGGAAGAAAATCACCTGGCCCACCAGGGACTGGGTGACCTCCAAAAAGAACACCAGGACTAGCTAGAGCACACCAGGAGGGTGGAGGAGGCTCTGGCAAGACAGGAGCAGGCCAATAGGGACACAGCTCAGGAGGTAACCCTCCTGCAGCAAAGACTGGCCTAGTGCTCCAGGACCAATCAGGAAACGCAGAGAGAGAATGAGGCTCTCTGCCAGCACAATGATAGACTCCAACAACAGGTAGCGATGCAGGAGAGACTGATAGAGTCGAGTAAGGCCTTAACTGAGGAACTGAAAGCGCAGGCTCTTGCACTGCAACAGGGAGCAGGGGCGGATAGAGACCAGGTTCGCTGGGAGAGGGAGACTCATGAGCATAACCTCAGGAGCCCTAGTACCAGAGGCCTTTATATCTCTCAGTCCCTGGACTCTGCCACCCCCATGTCCCCTGGCGCAAATGAGCACAGGGCCACAGGGATGGCAGATTACTACCCAGCCAGAAGCATGGGGCTCATAGGCCAGTACCACCCAGGAATGGAGGGGGGGGCATCCGGGTATGGGCACCCAAGCACAGTGCAATTTGATGGGGAGCCCCAGGAGAGTAGGCCCATTAAGGGCATCCTGAAAACCTCTGCCCAGTTAGGTCAGTGGGGGGGGTACCCATCAAATCCTGGCAGCAAAGAGGAATCTGAAGACTCCTCTGAACGGTACAGGACACAGGAGACCAGGTCCCCACATTCTGCCAGCCATTCCCAGGCTCGCAGAATCCGGGAAAACCTGGAAGATCAGACAGGAACCTCCGGGAGCAGTACCTCTGAGTCAGAGGACGAATGGACAAGGGTTACCCGAACCAAAAAGGCCAATAAGACAAAAAGGGCCTTGCTTAAGGACCCCTTAAGGCAGATTAAGGCAATCAGGAGCGTCATCACGCCTTATCATAAGAACGCCAAGTATTCTGTTTGGGAGCACTTAGAGTTGTTTGAGCAAATGATGGAGACTTTCCATTTGAAGGACAGCCAAAGCTGTATTCAATATGTAAAGTGGACCTTCTCCGCGGAATACTCCAGTTTCTTTGTGGGGCTGGAGGACCAAAATCATTTAAGATGGTCCGCCTATAAGGCGGCCATCTTGAAACATTTTTCTACTCATAGAAATCCTCAAGAGGCTCGCAAGGCAGCCTGTAATTTACAATGTGGGGAGGATCAGGCCCCACAAGAATTTGTGCAGGAGTTAAAGCGTGCTTTTGCACAGACCACAAGAAGGGTGCGCACGGATAGCAGAGAATTTATTAATACGTTTTTCCATGCCTTGCCCAAATACATAATGACCCAGCTCGTGAGGGATTTTCACGAGAAAAGATCTTTAGACTGGGTCATTGAACAGGCGACCCGGATCTATGAGGTGCAGAAGCCAATAGAAAATAAAAATAATGCGCCCAAAAACCCCAAAGCCAACAGCACCCCTGCTGCTGCCAAGGTGGCAGAGGTAAAGGTCACCCCCGTTTTAGAGTTGGAGATGGGGGGGCCTAAAAACCTACCTGCACCTAATAATGCTAGGCCCAGAAGGTCCTCGGGCCAGTCACAGACAGGGAGCCAGGGAGGCAGCCCCACAAATGGTGTCCCTCGCTCTCCTGATTATGTAAGTCCCCGTTACAAGGGAAATCGACCCATCCTGGGTTATGTGTGGACTCCTCCAGCCCAAGGGGGGGGATCCAGCCAAGCACCTAACCCAGAGAACTTCCCTCCCAACTTCTCACAGGAGGGCAGAAACTCACCAAACCCTGGGCAGAACTTCTTCCCCAGGTATCCACCCAACTTCCAGCCCCAAAATCATCCATCCTTCTTTCCCCAATTCCCTGAGCCCAGACAACCGAATCCGGGAGAGGGGAGGCCAAGGGTGGAGGGGTATCCAAATCTTCCCAACCAGGTGTACTACCAAAGAAGGGATAGCTACCCTTCCCAGGATCAGCCCAGGGGAGAAAACAGGGCCCCGTATCAGCCTGAGCGGGTTTCCCAGTTAGAGCGCCAGGTTCAAAACATGGCGCGGGATCTGGGTCACATACTGAGGGCTCACGAGAACCCTCAGATCGGCATGCCGGCGCAGAACGCACCCAACTCTGGACCTGGTGCCCCAGAACAATGACGGGGGCAGCACCCCGATAACTCACTGGTTCCCAGGGAGGAGGCACAAGGGGAAGGGGGGTGTAAAGCCTTGGAGGAAGCTTCCTTCCTCACTTGTAAACAGCCCCTGGAAACCCAGGAACCGGAAACAAAATCTCTTGCCCCTGAAAGTCTGCCTCCTAAGGAGCAGAGGGGGGGGGTAGGAGAAACAAAAGACCCAAACAGACTCAGTTTGAGGAGGAGGTACAGATCTTCCAATTTGAGGGAGAGGGATCCTCAGAGGATCCTGGGAAAAGGATCTTCTCCTTCAGAGAGGGGGGAACTCCTCCCAAAGAAAAATGGGTCCCTAGGGATGCAAATCCAGACTGGGGAGATGTGGAGACTGAGCTACCGCCGCCCACCATCTCATCCCAGAACCAACCGCAAGAAAATCCCCTGGTTCAAACCCATCCTGGTGACTGCCTCCAAAAAGGGGGGGGGCGGCCTGGAACCGGAGCCAGGGGAACCCACAATGGCTCTGATCTCCAGTTGCCAACTTTTTCTTTCAGATTCCCAAGGCTCTCCACAGAATTCTGCCCAAATCTCTTCGCTAGTGATGTCCAAAACCAGAAAGTTAGCCCACCAGTTGTCCAAAAATGTGCATTATCTGTGCCCCCTTGAGGAGAAGGAGGGAAGATACTATGCCCCGGTACAAGTACAGGGGCAGGGTACAATTTTGGCACTGGTGGACACTGGATCTCAAGCTACCCTTCTGTCCAGAAGGGCCTTTGACGAATTGAATGCAGGAAGGGGAGAGAATTACCAAATTCCTCTCACCTCTCTTCCTGGACAACTGCAGAACTTTGACGGGAAGGAAATTCCCGTTGAGGGGACTGCAGACTTGGACATTAAGATCGGGCGACACAAGGTGAAACACCCGGTCATAGTAGTGACTCTAGAGGGCACCCCTTGTTTACTGGGGAATGACCTCCTGAGGAGGTTGTCACCCTTAATAGATTGCGTAAACAAGGTCCTCTGGACCCAGACTAGCCGACCAATAAAATTAAAACAGAGTGTCAACCATGTTAGTTTAAACGGCACCTGCCACATGGTTGAACAAAAATCTGACCAAGTAGAATTTCACTTCCAGAATAGCCAAATTCCAGACGTGACAGTAATAGCAGTAGGACAACAGACTGGTGATGGAGGGTCCTCTCTATTTCTGAAAATCAACCTTCCTTCCAGTTTAAGGTGGTATTCCACACTGGAAGGAAACACCCTGAAATTCTTTACTAATCCACAATCAGAAACTCCCACTCCTATAGTCCAGAAAGATGTGAAATCAGCTCAGAGCCTGGCTGATATTCAGCAAATTGGAGAGCAGTTGTTCATCCCTGTTCAGTTAAATGATGGGAAGGATTCTGTTCTCGCTCGAGTGTGCGTGAACAATGGTAAGAGCTTCATCAGCGAAGCCATGTTTCGCCAACTCCCAAAAGATCCAGCCATTCCCACCTTCAAACTGATAGACAAATGGGAAATGGACCTGGAAGCACCTAATTCCAAACATCTCCTGCCAAGCAGGTGTATGGTCAAAATCTTCATTGGCAACAAGAGCATAGTCCACAATTGTTGGGTCGTGCGAGACGTCCCTGCCGCCTTTTACTTAGGCAGTGACATTCTCAATCGCTTTGCCATTAGTTTGGTCCTAATAAACTTCAAAGCTTGGTCCCGATTAGCGGATAATCCCATGGGCTTTGATGATCCAGAAAAAGCATTTAGGTCAACTCAATTGCTACCTTATGCAGTTGAAATTCAGATCAAAGAGGAAGTCACCATCCCAGAAAGGACCCGACAATGCTCCCTGGAAGTGAAAGTTAAAAGAGGACAATATCTGCAAAACCCTGATGCTTACATACATCTAAAAGCTTCTCTCCAACTGCAAGGGTTAGGGGTAAACCCAACTCCATTAGTCAACATAGAACATGACACCATTCCAATAGAGGTGGATAACAGCGACTTAAAGAGTATTACTCTAGCCGCAGGCACCATTATTGGAATGGCGGTTGATGACCGACATTTTTCCATAGATTTAGGTAATGAACTGTTAGGGCCAATCCCCAAGGACTGCTTTGACAGTGACAGTGATGACAATACAACACCAGACAGGATTTTTACCCGGCATGGGGGGAACTTCCTGGTGTACACTTCTTGCCCTTATGGTAAGGAAGATGTGACTTGTGACTTCAGGAGGGATGAGGTGATTTTCCAGGTCCATGAGGGCTGCCTTTCCCATCTGAAGCCTCCAGTCCAAATCAGCACTCTGACCAGGGACGTCTCCACCCAGCTGGAGAAGGCCGCTGAGATAGCCAAACCAGAAGTCTTTCCAGGCTTCAGGCAGATGGTGGAAGAGAGAGTCAACCTAGCTGATGCCTGTGTGACTCTGGAACAAAAGCAAAAGTTGAAACAAGTTTTCTTGGATTTCCAAGATCTCTTTGTGGTAGACTCATATGACTGTGGTCGCACTGACATCCACACAACAACAATCCCCACGGACCCTGGCATGACTCCTGTGTTTGTGAAGCAATATCGCTTGCCTCTCGCATCAATGGAGTCCCTTACTGAAATAATTAAGAACCTTGAGTCCCGGGGAATAATCCGTCCAGTCCACAGCACCTTCAATAATCCGGTGCTGGGAATATTGAAGCCAAACGGCCAGTGGAGACTCTGCGCCGACCTCAGGGAGCTCAACAAACGGGTCCATACTTCCTGATGGCCTCTTCCCTACATTGACCAAGGGCTGGCCCAGATCCAGGGGTCACAGGTATTCACTGCAATAGACCTGACCAATGGATACTGGACCGTGCCGGTCAGTAGGGAGGACCAATACAAGCTGGCTTTTACCTTTGGGGGCCAGCAGTATACATGGACCCGGACTCCCTTCGGATACCTTAACTCCGGTAATGAGTTCAATATTTTCCTACATAAGGCCATGCCCGACCTGGGTGCGAGGGGTAACCTGGCTTATGTAGATGATGTCCTCATCAAAAGTTCATCTGTGGAGGAACACATAGCGGAGATCCGTTATGTTCTGACGCAGTTAAGGGCCGCCGGAGCAAAACTTTCCTTTCAGAAAGCACAGTGGTTTAGAACCCGTGTTAATTTCTTGGGGCATGAGATTACTCCTCAGGGTCTCTGTCCCCAAGAAAAGAAAGTGGAAGCACTTCAGAAACTGAAAGACCCCACAACTCTGCGGGAACTAAGGAGCCTCCTTGGGCTGACTAATTACAGCAGAAAGTTCATTGAGGGCTACGCAGAGATCACCAGACCCCTGATTCATCTCCTGAAGGGGGGGGTCAAGTGGGAATGGGGTCCAGAACAGGCCGAGGCGGTAAAACAACTCAAGAGAAGCCTCTCACAAGCGCCTTGCCTAGCTTACCCTGTCAGAAACAAGGTGTTCTTCCTGGAGACGGGGTTCTCTAATACGTGCTTGACAGCAGTATTATACCAAAAGCATGACAAGGTCAATAAAGTAATCTCCTATGCGAGCAAAACTTTATCCTCTGTGGAGGAAAAATTCAACGATTGTGAGAAGGCACTCCTGGCAACGGTGTGGGCATTGAAGAATTACCGCCCGTTTATCCAGGGGGAACACATCATAGTGGAGACTCCACACCAGCCTCTGCAATATCTCCAAAGTGATAGAATCCGGGCCGGAAATGTGAGTAATTCCCGAATTACTTCCTGGATTCTGTCAATGCAAGGCTTTCCTGTGGAGGTCAGATATGGCCAAAACAAGAAGAGTCCCCTCGCGCAAGGTCTGGCTGACTTGCATGATTGTGCCAGAGAAAACTGTCTCGAGGACGAAAGTCTAAAAATCAAGGACAACATGGAGGCATACCTTAATTCCCCACACAAAGTCTTTGAAGAAGACAAGTGTGAGGGAATGCCCACTGTGTATGTGGATGGATGCTCTTACCATGTTGACAACGACGGGGAGAAAGAACTGGTGGCCGGCGTAGGGAATGCATGGGTGAATGAGTCCCCAGAACCCTCCGCTGGATACAAAATTGGTCCCCGAAGTAGTCAGGTGGCAGAATTGATGGCTGTGCATCAGGCCATCCTCACTGCTGTCCAGCATCAACTCCACGAACTGGTCATAATCACAGATTCGGATTATGTACGGAACGGGTTCGTGGAGCACCTGGTTAATTGGAAAACCAGAGGCATGTTATGTGTTAACAACAAACCCTTGAAACATGGGAAGTTGATCCAAAACATTGATGATCTGGTCACCTCGAATGAGATGACCATCTATTGGAAAAAGATCAAGGGTCATTCCAAAGTAGAGGGACCAGACAAAACTGGAAATGACTTAGCTGATCAGCTGGCCAAAACCGGGGCCATCCAAGGGGATCTAATTGAGATTGAGTCCCTGTTGGGGGAAATCCAGTTCACTGCTATCACTAGGTCCCAGACAAATGCTCACAACGACCTTTCAATTGCACAATGGAGTAAGGAGACCCCTGATGCTGATTTGATTACCGCTCAGAAGGGGAATCCAATAATTGGTAAATTTTACCAGCACCTTGAGGACCCTGAGAACTTTCCCCTGACGGATACCGATTACACTGGGAAAGAGGACCTAAGAGTGTTGATGAAATGTCCAAAAATGTTCCGAATCCAAGACGGTTTGCTGGTAAGGAAATCCAAAGCTGGTCACGATCAGTGGGTGGTTCCTACCTCATTCCGAAGCCTGATGTTAAGTCACGCCCATGATGCGGCCACCGCCGGTCATAGGGGGTTTCACACAACATTGGAAATCTTAAGAGAGGTTGCATACTGGCCACACATGGGGTAGGACCTCGACCAATACTTGAAGGGGTGTCTTGTGTGTGCACAATTTCAGCCATCATCCCTCACGCACCGTGCGCCTCTCCAAAAGAGGGGGATGACACTGCCATGGTCAGATTTACAAATCGATTTTGTAGGCCCCGTGATTCGCTCTGCTAGGGGGAATAAGTACATGTTGACTGTGACATGCTTGTTTACCAAGTGGGTGGAATGTCTCCCAGCCCCAAATTGCAAGGCAGAAACTGCAGCTGCCCTGATGATTAACCACATCTTTTCCCGTTTTGGTCTACCTCAAAGGATTGAGTCAGACAGGGGTAGCCACTTCACCAGTGAAGTAATGACAAAGATGTGGGAAGTACTGGGGGTCAAAAGGAAGTTGCATATTGCTTACCGGCCAGCTTCTTCTGGGGCAGTAGAGAGATATAACCGAACCATTGTGAGCATATTAAAGAAGTTTGTGGCAGATTCTGGGCCAAGTTGGGATATCCGATTACCTCTGGTCCTAATGGCCATCAGATCTACCCCTTCATCTGCAACCAAAATGTCACCATTCGAGTTGATGACTGGACGCAGGATGGTGCTCTACAGGACCCAAGAGCAGACACTGATAAATGCCTCCACAACTCATGAGTATGTGGAGAATTTAAGGAAACACCTTCAACATGCTTTTGCTCAGCGGAATCTAGAAAGATCAGCTGATAGCATGAAGACCCACTATGACCTGAAGACTTCCAGGAAGGAATATCAGGTGGGGGACCGGGTCTATCTATACAATTTCCAAAGGAACCAGGCCAAACAGCGAAAATTTTTGCCTACATGGAAGGGCCCCTTTGAGATTATAGACAAAATCTCCCCTGTGGCCTACAAGATCAGCATCCCCAAAGGCGGTTCGGCAGAGGGGGAAGACAAGTGGGTCCACATTAACCAGTTGAAGTGTTGCCATCCCAGGCACACTCTGCAACAACTGGAGGAATCCTCTGGAATCCTAGAGGGTACTGTCTCAGATTAATTCAGTTCTAACTTAAAATATCCTACATATCGCCTATCGAATTCTGAGTTTCTCAATGTGGGTGTTTTTGTTTTTGAATGCAAAAAGAAATGTGCATGTTCATATGTTTTGACTATAAATTTATATGCCACCCCACTATATCAATGGTGGGGGAGAAATGTCCATGAATAGGTATTGCCGCTCTTCCTTTGTCGTCCTAGGAGAAAGAAAACCTGAAGACGGGCCAATGAGGACGATCCGGAGACCGGGAGCAGAGACGCAAGGGGGCCCAGTGTACCGCCCAATACTCCCATCAGGACCGGCGAGGAGAACCGATCGATCCGACCGGATGGAGGAAAAGATGCTGAACTGTGCCATCTATTGGAAGAAGATGAGGAAACATCCCAGATCTTGCGAGTCCCATCAGTGAAACAGAATGGCCATCGCAAGAGGGGGGCTTGTGGGATGTTTTTACCCATGCATCCGAGCCCTACCTCAAAAACTGTACAGTACTGACATGAAAAACATCATGATGGCCAGAGCTTCCCAGAAAATGCACAGGGAAATGCATGAAGAATAGGCTGCCGCTCATTTTTGCCGATATTATGGGCACAGAAGGGCACTGCCTAAAACCACCATTGGACTACCCACACAGTAGTCTGAAACCATTGGGAATGGCAATGCTGATTGCCAAAAGCAACTTAGAATTGTGGGGAATTCATTTCTTAAATCCCAAAAATGGTTGCAGTACCAGTACTCACCACTATCAGAAAGCCGGCATTTTAAAACCGCCAGACTTTATGGAAAACTGAATAAATGAACCCAAAGCCTGCCAAAGAAAGACTTAGGGCCTCATTACACGGATGGCGGTAGGGATTTACCGGTACCGGTAAAATACCGGTACCGGTAAATCCCTACCGCCTTACTACGAGGTCCCTTAGCGGGTTGGTGCTTTAACACCTGCTTTTTGCAGGCGTTAAAAACCAACCCGCTAAGGGACCCCGGAGCTAATTTCGGTGCCGTAATTAGCGCCTTCCCCAGTCCCATAGAGCCCTATGGGGCAGAAATGGGAATGGGGAAGGGCGATGGCGGAAGGGGGATTTACCGCCCCTCCAACCTTGGAATGGGGCGGTAAATCCCCTTTCCGCCAAGGCGGTGCCGGTATTTTACCGGCATGAGCCATGGCGCTAATAGCGCCATGACTCACCGCCTACCGTGTAATGAGGCCCTTACTGAGAGGTGGATCCAATGTAAAGTTATATTCTGAAGTGACTTGAAGGTTTATAACAAGACTGGCTGAGCTGTGGATTTCAGCAGTTTAAGTAAATTTGGACTGAAAGACACTAAAAATCTAAATGTTTAAAAGAAATGAGTGACCTACTTTTGAGTGTCACATAGGTTGCAATTGTTTAAATGTCATAGTTTTAAACTTAGAATCAGCATTCTAGCTGCATATGTAAACATTGTCTTGACTTAAACTGGGTAACAAAAAGTGACATTTTATCTGAAACCTGGCTTAAGGAACGGAATTCTGCCCACCAGCTACCCCCGACAGGAGATGAGACTTGCACAACAGCTGTGTTCCCAGGCCTAGCTGCCCTTTTGCTGCTCCCACCAAAAGGGATATGACACTTCCCTGATTGAATTACCTGGGCTCTGCAGGAAATTGAACAAAGCCCTGTCCTGACTCAGGCAAATGTTTTATTATGGGGGCCGTAAAAAGTGGCTTCCTCCTGAAGCAAAGGGGATGAGCACTGCCTGTGAGAGCAAGCTGGCTTGGCAGAACTATAAAAACCAGAAATTCAACCTTGTGCTGGGAGGAAACCACACCCCTGTAGCCAGAATATGGTTTTAGAAAAAGATGAATAACTCATAGTACGGACTTGTGAAAATTATTTAAATGATACCATAATTCTTGTGATTTTTCTGCCCACATTTTGAGAGGTTTTTAGAACCGGTGGCATGATCTGGGGGCAAGCTAGCAGTTAAGAGGGTATTACTTAAAATGTATGCATGTTAAAAATCTGACACTTCATCAAGTAATGTCCATACTCCTTGCGCACATGTGTGTAAATTTGGGGTAATGTCCGATATTGCGAAAACAGTTAAAAAGTGCAAATGTCGCCATTTCTGAATGCAAGCTCCCAGGAAGAGCAGATTTGGACAAGGTATACCTCCTGTGATATGGGATGGGTGCATGTAATTTTAAACAAATGTGTACCTGTGCAAATATGTTTTTTGAGCAAATATAGATTGTGTGTAAAGTTGACAGGGGTGGGTTCTCTGTATCATAAACAGACCTCATCGTGATGACACTTCATTTAATTCCCCCAATCAAGGGGAAGAGGATGAAGTGGCCAATGGGCAGTTGAGAGAGGGGCTGGCTAGTGATGCTGCACACACACCCATTTTCAAAACACATAAAAGCAGACAGTCAGGACAGATAGGGACCTTCAAATCCATTTGCTGTGGGACGCTCTGCCGGGAAAATCCATACTTTACCTCCATCAACCTTCAGAGAGCCAACATAGAGACTTCAAATCTATCAATATCCAGAACCAGAGGCAGAGCAGAGCTGACCCAGACCGCTGTTAGCAGAACCAGAGAGCTGACCCAGATCACTGTGAAGTGCCGAGACCAGACCAGAGTCCAGTCTAAAACCTGACCAGATCCGTGGCGAGGCCTATTTAAAAATATATTGTGAGTACCCAGCAGAACTGTGCAGAACCAATCTCTTAGTTAAAATAATCTAATCCAAGCTATTTTAATCTAAGTAGAACTGCCTCCTAACTGTCACCTGTCATTTTCTAGTTGCTAGCTGTCACTTGTCTTTTTGAACTTTAAAATTTGAAATCTGAAAAACGACCTTTACCATATCGCTCATATCTCCGTGACCGTTTGTCCTAGAGACTTGCAGTCGTTTGCAACCTGCCAATCATTCCTAGAATCATTGCTAGAGTGAGCCTGGACTAATATTAACTTGACACCACTCACCCTGAACCTCTAGAGGGAATTAAAAGCATTTTAACATATTTTTCACTTCATTGCCAGCACATGTAAAAGCATTTTGGGTCTGTGTTTAAAACTCCGATCTGTACTCTAAGCTTGCTGGGGTGAACTGAATTACATTTGATTGCATTTCTGAGAACTGTGTGCTTTCCTTCCATTTCCTTGCATTGCATAAAGGGGGGAGGGGATTGCCAGAGAAAAGTGATTACATTGTTTTGTTGAAATCATATTGAGTATTTTCTGTATTGCATTTTCATTCAACATTACATCCATCTGAACTTATATAAAGCATTCTCTACCACCTTCTTCTTCTGTTCCTATTCACAAGTGTGCTAGTGCCAGATTCTCCGTTGTTAATCTTTATCATATCAGATTAAGTGTGATATCCAATTATTAATTTATTATAAAGTGTGATATATATATCTATTGTTTAAATTATCAAATAAACCTTTTAAACTTGCAAAACAGAACTACTTCTTGGCTCAGTGGGGTCAGGGGGATTCCAAAAGAGGGGTGTTATATAGGGGTAGTCATCCAGAACGCATGAACTGGACATAAAGATATATCAATAAGGGTTTCCATTCAGTATCCCAGACTAGGCATTGACTTAGCTGTAGTGTTGAATTGAATCCTCTTACAAATTGGGGGCCCGTCCGGGATGGTGTTTGGGTTAGACCTATCACTTGTGCAGATTAATACAGTGTGCCAGCTGACCAGATACACATATCCGGTCAGATCACCACGCTGTGTTACGCTGTAAAGCACTCCTCAAAGGAACGCTCTAAGGAAAAGGTCTGTTTTGCAAAAATAAAATACAAACTCTGTAAGCCAGGAAGGAACTCAAATCTCTAGAATGACGACCTTAGTAGACATGAAAATAGCCAGAGAGCACTTCTTACATAAGTTATTTGTGAGAGGTGAGTGGACTCATCAGGACCAGACGGTCTGGTTGCAAGCAATCGCACCCCAGATCACGGAAACAGGGTCAGATATATGGAGAGACCAGGGTCCCTTACATGTGGCCCTGAGTGAACTATATTTGGCCCCGAAGGCCAAGGATGAGCACCACAAGATTGCCAGGGTAGCGGCATATTTATATTTACATATGGGAGCCATGCAGGACAAATGTGCTGAAGGCCAAGATCTGGCGAGTAGGCAACTGCTGGCATTACAGAAGGCCCAATCTGATCTGGACTCTTCTGAGCAGAGGCTGCAGAGGAGCCAGGAGTCAGAAAATGACAGCAGACAGTATATCATTAAAATAAAAGAGGACATGGATATACTGCAACAGGAAAAGACAGACCAGGATGCCAGAATTCTGGCTTTGCAGAAGGAACGCCAAGACAGTTTGGACTCCCTACTGCAGAGCCAGAAAAAGCTGGAGCAACAGATCAATTTCAACAGGGCATGCACAGAGCAGGTAGCCACCCTGCAAATCCAACTAGACAGAGAGAAAGAGGAGAGCAATAAACTGATCCTGAAAGACCTGGATACCCAGGCAGAGTTTGATCAGGAGCGCCAGAAAGCTGGTGCCTTCCAAAGGCAAAGGGACGACCTGGCATCACAAATTCAAGCTCTTGGTCAGGACAGGGACACCCTAGGCCAGGAAGTCTGCCACTTAAGAAGAAAAATGGAAGAAAATCACCTGGCCCACCAGGGACTGGGTGACCTCCAAAAAGAACACCAGGACTAGCTAGAGCACACCAGGAGGGTGGAGGAGGCTCTGGCAAGACAGGAGCAGGCCAATAGGGACACAGCTCAGGAGGTAACCCTCCTGCAGCAAAGACTGGCCTAGTGCTCCAGGACCAATCAGGAAACGCAGAGAGAGAATGAGGCTCTCTGCCAGCGCAATGATAGACTCCAACAACAGGTAGCGATGCAGGAGAGACTGATAGAGTCGAGTAAGGCCTTAACTGAGGAACTGAAAGCGCAGGCTCTTGCACTGCAACAGGGAGCAGGGGCGGATAGAGACCAGGTTCGCTGGGAGAGGGAGACTCATGAGCATAACCTCAGGAGCCCTAGTACCAGAGGCCTTTATATCTCTCAGTCCCTGGACTCTGCCACCCCCATGTCCCCTGGCGCAAATGAGCACAGGGCCACAGGGATGGCAGATTACTACCCAGCCAGAAGCATGGGGCTCATAGGCCAGTACCACCCAGGAATGGAGGGGGGGGCATCCGGGTATGGGCACCCAAGCACAGTGCAATTTGATGGGGAGCCCCAGGAGAGTAGGCCCATTAAGGGCATCCTGAAAACCTCTGCCCAGTTAGGTCAGTGGGGGGGTACCCATCAAATCCTGGCAGCAAAGAGGAATCTGAAGACTCCTCTGAACGGTACAGGACACAGGAGACCAGGTCCCCACATTCTGCCAGCCATTCCCAGGCTCGCAGAATCCGGGAAAACCTGGAAGATCAGACAGGAACCTCCGGGAGCAGTACCTCTGAGTCAGAGGACGAATGGACAAGGGTTACCCGAACCAAAAAGGCCAATAAGACAAAAAGGGCCTTGCTTAAGGACCCCTTAAGGCAGATTAAGGCAATCAGGAGCGTCATCACGCCTTATCATAAGAACGCCAAGTATTCTGTTTGGGAGCACTTAGAGTTGTTTGAGCAAATGATGGAGACTTTCCATTTGAAGGACAGCCAAAGCTGTATTCAATATGTAAAGTGGACCTTCTCCGCGGAATACTCCAGTTTCTTTGTGGGGCTGGAGGACCAAAATCATTTAAGATGGTCCGCCTATAAGGCGGCCATCTTGAAACATTTTTCTACTCATAGAAATCCTCAAGAGGCTCGCAAGGCAGCCTGCAATTTACAATGTGGGGAGGATCAGGCCCCACAAGAATTTGTGCAGGAGTTAAAGCGTGCTTTTGCACAGACCACAAGAAGGGTGCGCACGGATAGCAGAGAATTTATTAATACGTTTTTCCATGCCTTGCCCAAATACATAATGACCCAGCTCGTGAGGGATTTTCACGAGAAAAGATCTTTAGACTGGGTCATTGAACAGGCGACCCGGATCTATGAGGTGCAGAAGCCAATAGAAAATAAAAATAATGCGCCCAAAAACCCCAAAGCCAACAGCACCCCTGCTGCTGCCAAGGTGGCAGAGGTAAAGGTCACCCCCGTTTTAGAGTTGGAGATGGGGGGGCCTAAAAACCTACCTGCACCTAATAATGCTAGGCCCAGAAGGTCCTCGGGCCAGTCACAGACAGGGAGCCAGGGAGGCAGCCCCACAAATGGTGTCCCTCGCTCTCCTGATTATGTAAGTCCCCGTTACAAGGGAAATCGACCCATCCTGGGTTATGTGTGGACTCCTCCAGCCCAAGGGGGGGGATCCAGCCAAGCACCTAACCCAGAGAACTTCCCTCCCAACTTCTCACAGGAGGGCAGAAACTCACCAAACCCTGGGCAGAACTTCTTCCCCAGGTATCCACCCAACTTCCAGCCCCAAAATCATCCATCCTTCTTTCCCCAATTCCCTGAGCCCAGACAACCGAATCCGGGAGAGGGGAGGCCAAGGGTGGAGGGGTATCCAAATCTTCCCAACCAGGTGTACTACCAAAGAAGGGATAGCTACCCTTCCCAGGATCAGCCCAGGGGAGAAAACAGGGCCCCGTATCAGCCTGAGCGGGTTTCCCAGTTAGAGCGCCAGGTTCAAAACATGGCGCGGGTTCTGGGTCACATACTGAGGGCTCACGAGAACCCTCAGATCGGCATGCCGGCGCAGAACGCACCCAACTCTGGACCTGGTGCCCCAGAACAATGACGGGGGCAGCACCCCGATAACTCACTGGTTCCCAGGGAGGAGGCACAAGGGGAAGGGGGGTGTAAAGCCTTGGAGGAAGCTTCCTTCCTCACTTGTAAACAGCCCCTGGAAACCCAGGAACCGGAAACAAAATCTCTTGCCCCTGAAAGTCTGCCTCCTAAGGAGCAGAGGGGGGGGTAGGAGAAACAAAAGACCCAAACAGACTCAGTTTGAGGAGGAGGTACAGATCTTCCAATTTGAGGGAGAGGGATCCTCAGAGGATCCTGGGAAAAGGATCTTCTCCTTCAGAGAGGGGGGAACTCCTCCCAAAGAAAAATGGGTCCCTAGGGATGCAAATCCAGACTGGGGAGATGTGGAGACTGAGCTACCGCCGCCCACCATCTCATCCCAGAACCAACCGCAAGAAAATCCCCTGGTTCAAACCCATCCTGGTGACTGCCTCCAAAAAGGGGGGGGGCGGCCCGGAACCGGAGCCAGGGGAACCCACAATGGCTCTGATCTCCAGTTGCCAACTTTTTCTTTCAGATTCCCAAGGCTCTCCACAGAATTCTGCCCAAATCTCTTCGCTAGTGATGTCCAAAACCAGAAAGTTAGCCCACCAGTTGTCCAAAAATGTGCATTATCTGTGCCCCCTTGAGGAGAAGGAGGGAAGATACTATGCCCCGGTACAAGTACAGGGGCAGGGTACAATTTTGGCACTGGTGGACACTGGATCTCAAGCTACCCTTCTGTCCAGAAGGGCCTTTGACGAATTGAATGCAGGAAGGGGAGAGAATTACCAAATTCCTCTCACCTCTCTTCCTGGACAACTGCAGAACTTTGACGGGAAGGAAATTCCCGTTGAGGGGACTGCAGACTTGGACATTAAGATCAGGCGACACAAGGTGAAACACCCGGTCATAGTAGTGACTCTAGAGGGCACCCCTTGTTTACTGGGGAATGACCTCCTGAGGAGGTTGTCACCCTTAATAGATTGCGTAAACAAGGTCCTCTGGACCCAGACTAGCCGACCAATAAAATTAAAACAGAGTGTCAACCATGTTAGTTTAAACGGCACCTGCCACATGGTTGAACAAAAATCTGACCAAGTAGAATTTCACTTCCAGAATAGCCAAATTCCAGACGTGACAGTAATAGCAGTAGGACAACAGACTGGTGATGGAGGGTCCTCTCTATTTCTGAAAATCAACCTTCCTTCCAGTTTAAGGTGGTATTCCACACTGGAAGGAAACACCCTGAAATTCTTTACTAATCCACAATCAGAAACTCCCACTCCTATAGTCCAGAAAGATGTGAAATCAGCTCAGAGCCTGGCTGATATTCAGCAAATTGGAGAGCAGTTGTTCATCCCTGTTCAGTTAAATGATGGGAAGGATTCTGTTCTCGCTCGAGTGTGCGTGAACAATGGTAAGAGCTTCATCAGCGAAGCCATGTTTCGCCAACTCCCAAAAGATCCAGCCATTCCCACCTTCAAACTGATAGACAAATGGGAAATGGACCTGGAAGCACCTAATTCCAAACATCTCCTGCCAAGCAGGTGTATGGTCAAAATCTTCATTGGCAACAAGAGCATAGTCCACAATTGTTGGGTCGTGCGAGACGTCCCTGCCGCCTTTTACTTAGGCAGTGACATTCTCAATCGCTTTGCCATTAGTTTGGTCCTAATAAACTTCAAAGCTTGGTCCCGATTAGCGGATAATCCCATGGGCTTTGATGATCCAGAAAAAGCATTTAGGTCAACTCAATTGCTACCTTATGCAGTTGAAATTCAGATCAAAGAGGAAGTCACCATCCCAGAAAGGACCCGACAATGCTCCCTGGAAGTGAAAGTTAAAAGAGGACAATATCTGCAAAACCCTGATGCTTACATACATCTAAAAGCTTCTCTCCAACTGCAAGGGTTAGGGGTAAACCCAACTCCATTAGTCAACATAGAACATGACACCATTCCAATAGAGGTGGATAACAGCGACTTAAAGAGTATTACTCTAGCCGCAGGCACCATTATTGGAATGGCGGTTGATGACCGACATTTTTCCATAGATTTAGGTAATGAACTGTTAGGGCCAATCCCCAAGGACTGCTTTGACAGTGACAGTGATGACAATACAACACCAGACAGGATTTTTACCCGGCATGGGGGGAACTTCCTGGTGTACACTTCTTGCCCTTATGGTAAGGAAGATGTGACTTGTGACTTCAGGAGGGATGAGGTGATTTTCCAGGTCCATGAGGGCTGCCTTTCCCATCTGAAGCCTCCAGTCCAAATCAGCACTCTGACCAGGGACGTCTCCACCCAGCTGGAGAAGGCCGCTGAGATAGCCAAACCAGAAGTCTTTCCAGGCTTCAGGCAGATGGTGGAAGAGAGAGTCAACCTAGCTGATGCCTGTGTGACTCTGGAACAAAAGCAAAAGTTGAAACAAGTTTTCTTGGATTTCCAAGATCTCTTTGTGGTAGACTCATATGACTGTGGTCGCACTGACATCCACACAACAACAATCCCCACGGACCCTGGCATGACTCCTGTGTTTGTGAAGCAATATCGCTTGCCTCTCGCATCAATGGAGTCCCTTACTGAAATAATTAAGAACCTTGAGTCCCGGGGAATAATCCGTCCAGTCCACAGCACCTTCAATAATCCGGTGCTGGGAATATTGAAGCCAAACGGCCAGTGGAGACTCTGCGCCGACCTCAGGGAGCTCAACAAACGGGTCCATACTTCCTGATGGCCTCTTCCCTACATTGACCAAGGGCTGGCCCAGATCCAGGGGTCACAGGTATTCACTGCAATAGACCTGACCAATGGATACTGGACCGTGCCGGTCAGTAGGGAGGACCAATACAAGCTGGCTTTTACCTTTGGGGGCCAGCAGTATACATGGACCCGGACTCCCTTCGGATACCTTAACTCCGGTAATGAGTTCAATATTTTCCTACATAAGGCCATGCCCGACCTGGGTGCGAGGGGTAACCTGGCTTATGTAGATGATGTCCTCATCAAAAGTTCATCTGTGGAGGAACACATAGCGGAGATCCGTTATGTTCTGACGCAGTTAAGGGCCGCCGGAGCAAAACTTTCCTTTCAGAAAGCACAGTGGTTTAGAACCCGTGTTAATTTCTTGGGGCATGAGATTACTCCTCAGGGTCTCTGTCCCCAAGAAAAGAAAGTGGAAGCACTTCAGAAACTGAAAGACCCCACAACTCTGCGGGAACTAAGGAGCCTCCTTGGGCTGACTAATTACAGCAGAAAGTTCATTGAGGGCTACGCAGAGATCACCAGACCCCTGATTCATCTCCTGAAGGGGGGGGTCAAGTGGGAATGGGGTCCAGAACAGGCCGAGGCGGTAAAACAACTCAAGAGAAGCCTCTCACAAGCGCCTTGCCTAGCTTACCCTGTCAGAAACAAGGTGTTCTTCCTGGAGACGGGGTTCTCTAATACGTGCTTGACAGCAGTATTATACCAAAAGCATGACAAGGTCAATAAAGTAATCTCCTATGCGAGCAAAACTTTATCCTCTGTGGAGGAAAAATTCAACGATTGTGAGAAGGCACTCCTGGCAACGGTGTGGGCATTGAAGAATTACCGCCCGTTTATCCAGGGGGAACACATCATAGTGGAGACTCCACACCAGCCTCTGCAATATCTCCAAAGTGATAGAATCCGGGCCGGAAATGTGAGTAATTCCCGAATTACTTCCTGGATTCTGTCAATGCAAGGCTTTCCTGTGGAGGTCAGATATGGCCAAAACAAGAAGAGTCCCCTCGCGCAAGGTCTGGCTGACTTGCATGATTGTGCCAGAGAAAACTGTCTCGAGGACGAAAGTCTAAAAATCAAGGACAACATGGAGGAATACCTTAATTCCCCACACAAAGTCTTTGAAGAAGACAAGTGTGAGGGAATGCCCACTGTGTATGTGGATGGATGCTCTTACCATGTTGACAACGACGGGGAGAAAGAACTGGTGGCCGGCGTAGGGAATGCATGGGTGAATGAGTCCCCAGAACCCTCCGCTGGATACAAAATTGGTCCCCGAAGTAGTCAGGTGGCAGAATTGATGGCTGTGCATCAGGCCATCCTCACTGCTGTCCAGCATCAACTCCACGAACTGGTCATAATCACAGATTCGGATTATGTACGGAACGGGTTCGTGGAGCACCTGGTTAATTGGAAAACCAGAGGCATGTTATGTGTTAACAACAAACCCTTGAAACATGGGAAGTTGATCCAAAACATTGATGATCTGGTCACCTCGAATGAGATGACCATCTATTGGAAAAAGATCAAGGGTCATTCCAAAGTAGAGGGACCAGACAAAACTGGAAATGACTTAGCTGATCAGCTGGCCAAAACCGGGGCCATCCAAGGGGATCTAATTGAGATTGAGTCCCTGTTGGGGGAAATCCAGTTCACTGCTATCACTAGGTCCCAGACAAATGCTCACAACGACCTTTCAATTGCACAATGGAGTAAGGAGACCCCTGATGCTGATTTGATTACCGCTCAGAAGGGGAATCCAATAATTGGTAAATTTTACCAGCACCTTGAGGACCCTGAGAACTTTCCCCTGACGGATACCGATTACACTGGGAAAGAGGACCTAAGAGTGTTGATGAAATGTCCAAAAATGTTCCGAATCCAAGACGGTTTGCTGGTAAGGAAATCCAAAGCTGGCCACGATCAGTGGGTGGTTCCTACCTCATTCCGAAGCCTGATGTTAAGTCACGCCCATGATGCGGCCACCGCCGGTCATAGGGGGTTTCACACAACATTGGAAATCTTAAGAGAGGTTGCATACTGGCCACACATGGGGTAGGACCTCGACCAATACTTGAAGGGGTGTCTTGTGTGTGCACAATTTCAGCCATCATCCCTCACGCACCGTGCGCCTCTCCAAAAGAGGGGGATGACACTGCCATGGTCAGATTTACAAATCGATTTTGTAGGCCCCGTGATTCGCTCTGCTAGGGGGAATAAGTACATGTTGACTGTGACATGCTTGTTTACCAAGTGGGTGGAATGTCTCCCAGCCCCAAATTGCAAGGCAGAAACTGCAGCTGCCCTGATGATTAACCACATCTTTTCCCGTTTTGGTCTACCTCAAAGGATTGAGTCAGTCAGGGGTAGCCACTTCACCAGTGAAGTAATGACAAAGATGTGGGAAGTACTGGGGGTCAAAAGGAAGTTGCATATTGCTTACCGGCCAGCTTCTTCTGGGGCAGTAGAGAGATATAACCGAACCATTGTGAGCATATTAAAGAAGTTTGTGGCAGATTCTGGGCCAAGTTGGGATATCCGATTACCTCTGGTCCTAATGGCCATCAGATCTACCCCTTCATCTGCAACCAAAATGTCACCATTCGAGTTGATGACTGGACGCAGGATGGTGCTCTACAGGACCCAAGAGCAGACACTGATAAATGCCTCCACAACTCATGAGTATGTGGAGAATTTAAGGAAACACCTTCAACATGCTTTTGCTCAGCGGAATCTAGAAAGATCAGCTGATAGCATGAAGACCCACTATGACCTGAAGACTTCCAGGAAGGAATATCAGGTGGGGGACCGGGTCTATCTATACAATTTCCAAAGGAACCAGGCCAAACAGCGAAAATTTTTGCCTACATGGAAGGGCCCCTTTGAGATTATAGACAAAATCTCCCCTGTGGCCTACAAGATCAGCATCCCCAAAGGCGGTTCGGCAGAGGGGGAAGACAAGTGGGTCCACATTAACCAGTTGAAGTGTTGCCATCCCAGGCACACTCTGCAACAACTGGAGGAATCCTCTGGAATCCTAGAGGGTACTGTCTCAGATTAATTCAGTTCTAACTTAAAATATCCTACATATCGCCTATCGAATTCTGAGTTTCTCAATGTGGGTGTTTTTGTTTTTGAATGCAAAAAGAAATGTGCATGTTCATATGTTTTGACTATAAATTTATATGCCACCCCACTATATCAATGGTGGGGGAGAAATGTCCATGAATAGGTATTGCTGCTCTTCCTTTGTCGTCCTAGGAGAAAGAAAACCTGAAGACGGGCCAATGAGGACGATCCGGAGACCGGGAGCAGAGACGCAAGGGGGCCCAGTGTACCGCCCAATACTCCCATCAGGACCGGCGAGGAGAACCGATCGATCCGACCGGATGGAGGAAAAGATGCTGAACTGTGCCATCTATTGGAAGAAGATGAGGAAACATCCCAGATCTTGCGAGTCCCATCAGTGAAACAGAATGGCCATCGCAAGAGGGGGGCTTGTGGGATGTTTTTACCCATGCATCCGAGCCCTACCTCAAAAACTGTACAGTACTGACATGAAAAACATCATGATGGCCAGAGCTTCCCAGAAAATGCACAGGGAAATGCATGAAGAATAGGCTGCCGCTCATTTTTGCCGATATTATGGGCACAGAAGGGCACTGCCTAAAACCACCATTGGACTACCCACACAGTAGTCTGAAACCATTGGGAATGGCAATGCTGATTGCCAAAAGCAACTTAGAATTGTGGGGAATTCATTTCTTAAATCCCAAAAATGGTTGCAGTACCAGTACTCACCACTATCAGAAAGCCGGCGTTTTAAAACCGCCAGACTTTATGGAAAACTGAATAAATGAACCCAAAGCCTGCCAAAGAAAGACTTAGGGCCTCATTACACGGATGGCGGTAGGGATTTACCGGTACCGGTAAAATACCGGTACCGGTAAATCCCTACCGCCTTACTACGAGGTCCCTTAGCGGGTTGGTGCTTTAACGCCTGCTTTTTGCAGGCGTTAAAAACCAACCCGCTAAGGGACCCCGGAGCTAATTTCGGTGCCGTAATTAGCGCCTTCCCCAGTCCCATAGAGCCCTATGGGGCAGAAATGGGAATGGGGAAGGGCGATGGCGGAAGGGGGATTTACCGCCCCTCCAACCTTGGAATGGGGCGGTAAATCCCCTTTCCGCCAAGGCGGTGCCGGTATTTTACCGGCATGAGCCATGGCGCTAATAGCGCCATGACTCACCGCCTACCGTGTAATGAGGCCCTTACTGAGAGGTGGATCCAATGTAAAGTTATATTCTGAAGTGACTTGAAGGTTTATAACAAGACTGGCTGAGCTGTGGATTTCAGCAGTTTAAGTAAATTTGGACTGAAAGACACTAAAAATCTAAATGTTTAAAAGAAATGAGTGACCTACTTTTGAGTGTCACATAGGTTGCAATTGTTTAAATGTCATAGTTTTAAACTTAGAATCAGCATTCTAGCTGCATATGTAAACATTGTCTTGACTTAAACTGGGTAACAAAAAGTGACATTTTATCTGAAACCTGGCTTAAGGAACGGAATTCTGCCCACCAGCTACCCCCGACAGGAGATGAGACTTGCACAACAGCTGTGTTCCCAGGCCTAGCTGCCCTTTTGCTGCTCCCACCAAAAGGGATATGACACTTCCCTGATTGAATTACCTGGGCTCTGCAGGAAATTGAACAAAGCCCTGTCCTGACTCAGGCAAATGTTTTATTATGGGGGCCGTAAAAAGTGGCTTCCTCCTGAAGCAAAGGGGATGAGCACTGCCTGTGAGAGCAAGCTGGCTTGGCAGAACTATAAAAACCAGAAATTCAACCTTGTGCTGGGAGGAAACCACACCCCTGTAGCCAGAATATGGTTTTAGAAAAAGATGAATAACTCATAGTACGGATTTGTGAAAATTATTTAAATGATACCATAATTCTTGTGATTTTTCTGCCCACATTTTGAGAGGTTTTTAGAACCGGTGGCATGATCTGGGGGCAAGCTAGCAGTTAAGAGGGTATTACTTAAAATGTATGCATGTTAAAAATCTGACACTTCATCAAGTAATGTCCATACTCCTTGCGCACATGTGTGTAAATTTGGGGTAATGTCCGATATTGCGAAAACAGTTAAAAAGTGCAAATGTCGCCATTTCTGAATGCAAGCTCCCAGGAAGAGCAGATTTGGACAGGGTATACCTCCTGTGATATGGGATGGGTGCATGTAATTTTAAACAAATGTGTACCTGTGCAAATATGTTTTTTGAGCAAATATAGATTGTGTGTAAAGTTGACAGGGGTGGGTTCTCTGTATCATAAACAGACCTCATCGTGATGACACTTCATTTAATTCCCCCAATCAAGGGGAAGAGGATGAAGTGGCCAATGGGCAGTTGAGAGAGGGGCTGGCTAGTGATGCTGCACACACACCCATTTTCAAAACACATAAAAGCAGACAGTCAGGACAGATAGGGACCTTCAAATCCATTTGCTGTGGGACGCTCTGCCGGGAAAATCCATACTTTACCTCCATCAACCTTCAGAGAGCCAACATAGAGACTTCAAATCTATCAATATCCAGAACCAGAGGCAGAGCAGAGCTGACCCAGACCGCTGTTAGCAGAACCAGAGAGCTGACCCAGATCACTGTGAAGTGCCGAGACCAGACCAGAGTCCAGTCTAAAACCTGACCAGATCCGTGGCGAGGCCTATTTAAAAATATATTGTGAGTACCCAGCAGAACTGTGCAGAACCAATCTCTTAGTTAAAATAATCTAATCCAAGCTATTTTAATCTAAGTAGAACTGCCTCCTAACTGTCACCTGTCATTTTCTAGTTGCTAGCTGTCACTTGTCTTTTTGAACTTTAAAATTTGAAATCTGAAAAACGACCTTTACCATATCGCTCATATCTCCGTGACCGTTTGTCCTAGAGACTTGCAGTAACTTTCATCTGGAGGTTGAGATCCTAGGCTGTCCTAGGACCCCAAAACGATAGTGCTAGTCCTTGTAGTTCCTCTGTAATCGCGAAAAACGCACGCGCGAAATTTACCGCGATTTGAAAATTCCTCCATGTGTGAAAACAGCAGCTTCTTGCTAGAACTGTTAGAAAGTCGTTTGCAACCTGCCAATCATTCCTAGAATCATTGCTAGAGTGAGCCTGGACTAATATTAACTTGACACCACTCACCCTGAACCTCTAGAGGGAATTAAAAGCATTTTAGCATATTTTTCACTTCATTGCCAGCACATGTAAAAGCATTTTGGGTCTGTGTTTAAAACTCCGATCTGTACTCTAAGCTTGCTGGGGTGAACTGAATTACATTTGATTGCATTTCAGAGAATTGTGTGCTTTCCTTCCATTTCCTTGCATTGCATAAAGGGGGGAGGGGATTGCCAGAGAAAAGTGATTACATTGTTTTGTTGAAATCATATTGAGTATTTTCTGTATTACATTTTCATTCAACATTACATCCATCTGAACTTATATAAAGCATTCTCTACCACCTTCTTCTTCTGTTCCTATTCACAAGTGTGCTAGTGCCAGATTCTCCGTTGTTAATCTTTATCATATCAGATTAAGTGTGATATCCAATTATTAATTTATTATAAAGTGTGATATATATATCTATTGTTTAAATTATCAAATAAACCTTTTAAACTTGCAAAACAGAACTACTTCTTGGCTCAGTGGGGTCAGGGGGATTCCAAAAGAGGGGTGTTATATAGGGGTAGTCATCCAGAACGCATGAACTGGACATAAAGATATATCAATAAGGGTTTCCATTCAGTATCCCAGACTAGGCATTGACCTAGCTGTAGTGTTGAATTGAATCCTCTTACAGGACTTACATATTGCCCCCCCACACCCCAAATTGTGGCTCTGCAATTTGGATTTGCCCTGTTAATTCCTGTGGGGGACCTTTGAACAACTTGTAAAGCCCACCAAATCGAATTTGGTAGATCATTTTCTGATCATTGACCTTTTTCCTGGGTCCCCTTGGGTCCCTGGAGCTGTCAACCAAGAAATAAAAAGTTAGCTTATATCATTGATTTATTGTGAATGTTTAAATCACTGCCTTATACTCCTGTCTTTTGAAATGTATGAGGTTACTTTGTATAACATTTGGCTATTTAATTACCAGTTGTTTTCAAGGAGGTACTGTAAACCTAATCAGTTCTGTGTGTTGGTGGTCTTTTGTGCATTGTTGGGAAATGTAGCCCCTTTGTTCCCTCTAGGTATTGTCTCAAGGACATGGTCCACATGTGCAGTAAGACTGTTACTATGTGGTAGAGAACGTAGGGCTTCTGATCATGTTGAGGGAAATACATTTTACAATTGTCTATGATTCGTATTCTCTCCTCTTCACCTTAGCCTTATTGTACTATGCCCATCACCAGGTATTATGCATAGATTTAGCTTAGGAATGGGAAGTCTGCCTTTGGACCTTTGCTTTGTTAAAATGGGAATAGTCAAGAAAGGGCTACCAGCCTGAATTGCGTAGCCAAATCTATAAAATAGAAAGCTGGCACAATAAAAAGTTGTGTAATACACTGAATACTGTATTCTGTATTTCCTCATGCTATGAACTTTCCTTATCTGTGTATTCTTGTCAATAATTTACCAAAAAGAAATATGCAATCTAAACCGTTATTATATCTTATTTTGTGATCTATCTCATGATAGGTTTGTGACCGGAAGTGCTGACATGTCAGCGTGTTAGACCATTTTGCCTTGCTCCACTTTTGATAAGTTTGCTGTTAATGCTATTACATTACTAGAATACATTTATTTAAATTTTGTTTTTAAAAATATGTACACATCATTTGGTGAACCAAATATTATCAGTCCAGGTATATAAACCTACATGCACTTCACAACACCATTCAATGAAGTACAAAGCCCCCAGATTGAGTAAGTTAGTTCATCATACAGGAAAAGTTGTCAATACAGAATCTGTGATCACCTGTGAAGCTTGCATGCCCAAAGACAAGTATGCTGGTCGATAGATGAAGAAGCAGGTATGCGTTGGGGTCCGACTCAACACAGTTTAGATTCTTCTAGGTGTTTGAAGAGCATTCATGCTATATTGCCTGGGAATTATCTGCAGTGGTATTGATGACCTGCTCATCCTCTGGGGAAATGGCTTGCCATAAGCAGTCAAACAAGGAAGAACTGGTGCTTTTCTTCTTTCGAATAATGGGGAGGAGAGGTGAGGGATCTGTGATACTACCCATGCTGCTTTTGCATTGTCCACCTCAGCACACTCCCACGCACATTGTTCCTTTAGAGGCTCAAATTGTGCTTCTGTGTTCACAGGAACCTGATTAGCTGTGCACTGCGCTTTGCTCTGTTGTATTGAAATTACTGATGCTAAAATCTTACAAGGTTTCTGGGTTTCTTCTTGCTGCTAACGTGTGTCAGTGGTATTGCTTTGTTGTTCTATTTTGCTACTTCTTGCCACTGATAACACTGTGGGACTACATCTCCAAGGTAGCCTAGCACTGCCTTTTGCATCTAATCAGGCTTGTGAGCGCTGCGCATGTAAGCCAGTTTGTGCCGGTTTGTGACCGGAAGTGCCGACATGTCACCGTGTTAGACCATTTTGCCTTGCTCCGCTTTTGTTAAGTTTGCTGTTATGGCTTCCATAATTGAGGCTAATAAAACTGCTTTGATTGAGGAGATGAGGGCAACAGAGAAAGCTTCTACTATGTCTGAAACAGCAAGACTATTGCATACTAGGCATCCGAGCTCCACTGAAATGATTTCCCGATATAGGCTTCTCGGGAGCTGCAGCTCTTTCCAGCTATCGCTCCATGTTTGGAGGGTAATTGAAAAGTCATTTACTAAGCAAGATCTACTGCTAAATGATACACAAGAGGGGGCTCCTTGTTGGTCATGCCCGTACCCTTGTGCAGTCAGAACCTGATATCTGGCTGATACTGTTACTAATGCTAGTATTAACGTTACTGATGATCCTACAGTGTCAAGCATACATACCAGTCTTGCTGATACTGTTTCTGATGCCCCAGATACCGGTTGTGGATTTACATCTAATTGCGGCAGAGTAGCTCTGGCTGATGGTCCTTTGTTAATGTCGCCAAATGCAGTACAAAATGGCTACCTAAATATTGTCCTTTTAAACACAAGGTCATTGGTTAAATATTCTTACCAAATAGACGATTATATTGTTGAAAACAATGTGGACAAAATTGCTGTCACTGAAACGTGCTTCTCTGTTACATCTGGACCAGACCTTGCACTTGCTGTGGCAGATGGCTATTTGGCAATTACCAAAGACAGACCCTCTGGTAAGGGAGGTGGAGTCACCATCATTTTTTCGAAAAAGTCTTAATATTCATGAAGTTAGCATTGAGGCCCTTGAGGCCTTGAAACTATTGTTGATTAAACTTCTTGTTAACCATTGCGCCACATACAGCTTGTTTATACTGTATAGACACCCTAATGGCATCCTGCATTTTGAGACTCAGTTTATCTCTGGTCTCCTTCCAATGATTAAACACGCGTGCAATATTTTATTGTTGAGCAATTTTAGCATTGTTGAGCAATTTTAATTGTTGGTTTAATGATTGGTTTAAATGATGGTGCAGATCTTGCTGCTGCTTCACTTAATCAAGCTCTTATTGATCTTGGCCTTCAGCAGCATGTACTGGCCACTATCCATCGGGAAGGTCACAAATTTGGATTAAATCTGTATCTTGCATCCTGTTAATATCATCATCACCTGGCCTAATCTGCATGAAGATACAAAAATGTTCTTTCTCCGCTGCTGCATACACCCTCTTAAGTGCTTCTGTCTTTAACATCTGCTCAATACATTATTGATCATTATCAGCACTCACTGACCTTAGCCACAGAAGAGATGTCTCCTTTAAGACTTTAAGAAATCATAAGATCTTTGTCACTTCTAAAAAAACATCTTCGCTTATGCCTGATTTACATAAATTAATATCTGAGAAAAAATAGATGTCACCAAAACTGGCTTAGATCTCTTTCTTCTTTCTTTGCTGCAAAGAAATATAAGGGAGCCGTACTTAATGCCAAAAAGTAAAAATTTAAATCCTGGATCAGTGAACTTGAGTCCCCCGATGTGAAACCACAAGATTTGATCAGTAAGGATGAAGTGTGGCTGCCTAAATGAGTAACGCTCAAACTCTTAAGGAAAATATTGCTAAAAAACAAGTACATTTTTCCACCACTGCCCAGTTGCCGGAGTAACCCTTCGGCTGCCTTTCCATCATTTAAATTATCTAATGTTGTGAAACAGGAGGTTGCAGCTATTATTCACACCAAGCCAACAGTGTGCAAAAGAGATATGTGTCCATCTGTTATTGTGAAGGAGTGTGTACCCGTCTTGATTTCTGTGATCACTAAGTTTATCAATGTTTTCTATAATTCACCTACTGTACCTTCTACCATCAAGCAGGCATGGATAACGTCTTTGCTTAAGAAGTCTTGCAAAGACCCTAGTGTGGCTACTAACTACTGACTGATAACTAATGTATCTTTCTGACTAAAGATTATCGATCGAGTAGCATTTCTACAAATACAGTCTTTTGTGAAGGAGTACAACTTACTTGGTCTTAGGCAGTCAGGATTTAGGGCTGTGCATGGGACAGAGAACGCCCTATTAGACTGTAAGTCTAACATCCTCCAGATTATGGCTAAGGGTGGGGTTGCTTTGCTTATGCTTTTGAATCTTTCTGCAGCCTTCGATTTGGTAGATTAAGACATATTGGTAGATAGACTGCATTCTTCTGCACATTTTTCTCATAGCGCCACCGCCTGGGTTCTCTATTTTCTGTTGGATACACTGCAAGTGTTTTTAGCGACTTGGCAGCAGCACCCCCTCTTAACTTGATTTATGGTGTCCCGCAGGGTGTTGTCTTTCCCCCACCTTATACAATGTATTCACAAAACCTATTTTTGATATTCTTGATGATATTGGCTTTTGTTTATACTAACTACGCCAACGACACCCGCATTTTGCTGCATTGTATGAAGGATTATAAACAGAATTTGGACAATATTAACAAGATTTTGAATACCGTCCACATTTGGATGGCTTTCAATTGATTAACGCTGAATGACTCCAAAATGGAGTGGCTTATTGTTGGCACCCAACAAAGACTAGCAAATCTCTCTGCTAACATTTGCAAATTTACCATTGCTGGTTGTATCATTCCAGTGGCAACAAAGGTTAACACATTTGGAGTTTATCTTGACACCTCCCTTACGTTGAAAGCCTACATGCACAATATTCTCTACCATCTCATATTTTTAACTGTTATTCACCCCTTCCTGTCTAAGGAAAATTGTGAATGTATGGGCCGTGGTATTGTTGGTGCAAAGATTGATGATTGTGGCAGCCTTTTGCCCAGCACTATGCAAGGCAAGATAACTAAACTGCATGCACAACAAAATAGCACGGTCAGAAAAGTGAACCAAATTAAATGTAGGGATCATGTTACAGAGGCTCATCGCCCCCTACACTGGTTGCCAGAGAAGAAGCATTTTGCCTTTAGAGTTCTTACTCTTGCCCACACATGCCTGTATGGGAAAAGTCTGTCATATTTAAAATCTAGGCTGACCTTCAAATCTTGTGCCCAGACATTGCGCTCCAGCAACACCAGTTTGTTGATTATTCCTCAAACAAACTTGAAAGAGCTGGTAGACTGGCTCCTCATCTTTGGAATTGCCTTTCATTAGACCTGAGAGAAATAGTCTCATTTCCTCTCATTAGGAAGGCACTTAAGACTCACTTCTTTAAATAAGTGGTTGCGGGATTTACTAATACTACTTTAATGGCCTTGCCCTGACTAATTCTGCATGCCCCATTCAGTTTCTGGTTTATGAATTTGCCTTTGGTTCTGGAGTGTATCTCCATTTTTGTTTATGTTTATTTGTTCTCATTTTTTTTTTCTGTGTGCCTTACTGCCTATTATGGGCCCTTGGTGCGTTACAAATGAATACATAAATAAATAAATAAAACAGTTTAGAGAAAATGGTCTTGACTCAGGCAACCCTTTAGGTGCCAGACTTGTTTACAGGACCCCAAACTTTTTTTTTCGATATGGCTGCCTTCCCTGGACTTGCTAAACATCAGCTTCATGTCTCTGACCCACTACTTGCACCTTCAACTCTTTCCATTCCATAGTACAATGATAATCTGCTGCATTCAGATGGACTGCTTGCATTTTCATCATATCACTAAGTTCACAGGTAGGTTCTAACCCATACTCCTTGTCCCACTCTACTGTGTTGTCCAAGGATATGATTTGATTGGACTAACTTTATGAATTTGCTCGTTTTAAGATTTTACAATGTTCATTTCTATTGATCAACTATTGCAGTCACAAAATTAAATGTACCATGGCCCTACTGAGGAATGTACATGATCACAAACTAAATAAACCATATACTTTATTTTCTGATAGTCTTTATCATTCTAAGATGGAACATCGGGTACACTCCTATATTGCACTCTTCCAAACTAATAAGCATATCGAAAAGGGAAAGAGTACAAATAGCATACATGAGGGTTAATTGCTGCTTCACTTAAAATAAAAGAGCATATTGTGAAACTAAGAATGACCACATATCTTTGTATTTGACAACTATATCTATGATAAAAGGATTTCTGGTAGAATCACTAAGTGCAAAATGCACATTATGCATAATGCACATTATGTTCGATGTTTGGTTCATTTATTACAACACTCAAACTAACATTACAATGTCAGTAACCATGAACCTTATATACTCATTTGGACAAGAGTTAGGATTTTCATGTGAAGATGAAATGGCTGCGACATCTGCCTTGCCACTGCATCTGAGATCCATCCTTTCCTCCCTTTCAATGCATAGAGAACACATTCAATAACATTTCAATGGTATGTCTTGCACCCTAGAAAAGCATCCACTGCAAATCAGGAGATAAAGAATAAATAGCTGAGGTTTTTAATGTACTTTTTAATTAATGCATCCACAATAACATTGGTATGGTGAATCATATACTGGGACCCAACCGATTATGGGACTGTTAAAGTTGATTAAGCATTCATCCAGTTCTTTCGGTGCTCACAATGTTTAAATTCTGGTCCCCAGTTTAGTAAGCGTACACTGGGTAGGTGTGCAACCCCACAGCAACTGATGTTATAGATAACAGGACCTGAGGTAGCGGGCAAGTAGTCATGGTTAAGTTGCTCAACTCATAGAACAAGCACTTTCTGGGCGCCTTATAACTTTGCCCCCCACTACCCTCCTGGACAAATCCTTACCAAACTTTGCAAAGAACAATATATGGCACCGTTGGAATGATTCAGTGAAGTTTGGTTCGGTTTCGTCTAGGGAGGGAAAAGTTATAGGATGGGTCCCAACATTTTTGAAATCCTCAGAAGACACAAAGGAAAAAAAAACGTTGCTTGCGCCTACAGCCCAAAAAGGGGGAAAGATTTTCACAAAACATGTAGCAGGAGTAGCATGCCACCAGGCCCCCACTCATGTCCAACTCATGTCCCCCTGGACCCCCACCCCCCAGCAGTCAGGGGCACCCTCCACCAGGCCCCCAACCATGTCCCCCAGCCAACACGTCATCACAATCCAGATCCCAGGCTCCTATGCCCACCCAAATCACACCACACGCCACCCCAGTCCAAACACCCAACCAAGCTTTACATCCATTCAAAATTGAAATACCCATTGCATGATAGATAACAAATAAGCAGTATGTGCATGAGTACATGTCCGTCAGACCCACACAATGGCAACACATGACTGTGAAAACCCACATTGTGACAGGCATGAAACCAATGAGAGAAGTCCACACATTAAAGTAAGAAACAAAAATGTATTACAGTGTAAATGAAGTGAATGAAATCAAAACAAACAATAATGGCAACAAAAATCAAAATGCAGCATGTCCACAAAAATAATAAATAATGAAAATGGGAATCCAAAATAACCGTAATGAAATTGTGTCCAAAATCACCGCCCAACAAAGCAAATCCAAAGGGAAAGTAAAGTGAAAATCCATTGCTCCATGGTGAACAAATAATAAAAGATGAAGGCCACAAATCCACTGTCAAACTATGTACAAAGAGCAAATCCATGGTCCATGATCCCAACGATGTAAATGAAACCTACAATAAAACCCACCTAACTAATAACTATATACAAAAAAGTGGGGCATAGTCCAAGCGCCCCAAATTAAAAAATAAAAATAAAACCTAACACTAATTAACTATATACAATGGCAGCAGGCTAGTCCAACGGCTCACTTCTGGATGTTGCGGCCCAGGGCATCATCAAACTCCTGCTCAATGATCTGGAGGTGGTCCTGTTCAATGGCCCTGAGGGTCCGCAGGGACGACGACATGTTCTCCTCCAACTCCCTGCGGATTGCCTCGAGGCACTCGACCCGCCTCAGGGCCCTCCGCATGGAGTTCTCCGCCCTGACCATCATGAGCCGTGCCTCTTCTGCCCGCTGCCGCTCGCATCTATGGCGTGGCCCAACCGCTGCCACACGGAAGACACTTCCCATCCTGGGTCCTCCTGCCCTCCGGCCGATGCCTGCCCCTCCGATGTCGAAGGCCCCGAGCCATCGTGGCTCCCACCTACAGCCTCCTGCTGCTGCTGCTGTCCATGTGCCTTGTCCGATGGTGCCTGCACATCCTCCTCCAGCTGGGGTGCAGTTGTTGATGTGGCCACCCCTGCTGGACGTCCGACTCCTGACTGTGGCAGGGATCTGTTGTCCATCAGCCTGGCCGCACGGTCAGAGGCAGCTCCACAGGGCACCCAGGTGATACATGGGTGGGACGATGGCATGGAGGACGACTGGGGCATAGGGGGTTCCGTTGAGGAGGGGGTCGGAACAAGGTCCAGGAAACGGAGGAATCCTGCCATGGTGAGCTGTCCCAGTGGGTCAACGCGGTCAACGAGCCATGCGAGAAGACGTGCAGTCTCATCATGGAAAGACTGCAGGTCAGCTTGCATGGCCCGTTGATGCAACGCCACCCCACCCTGGACAGGCTCAACCTGTTGCAGGATAGCCACATCCACAGGGAGAGGAAGGCCAGTTGGTGTAAGCCAATCCCCTCCCTGAGAACGGGTCTGGAGGTAGGCATCCCTGCTGGTGCAAGATGATGCAGTGACAGGAGCAGGGACAGGATTGCACACAGGCACCTCCGCGGCGGCCTGTGCTGCCACCTGTCCCTGGTCCTGCACTGCACCACTAGCACCAGTGGAATCCCCACCTCCAGACCCCGCCTCTGTTGCTTGCACGGCCTCCTCCTCCACCAAACCCCCCACCAACCTGGATGACTCCGTGCCATCTTCCTTCGTTGGGCCCTGTGGGGTCCCAGCTGCCCCTTCTGCTGCCAAGGAGTCAAACTCCAACCTCCGCCTCCTGGACCTCCCCTCGGCAGCTGCGGCCTCGGACGGTGCACCTGACTGCTGGGGGGTGGGGGTGCAGGGGGACATGTGTGGGGGCCTGCTGGCAGGTGCCCCGCACTGCTGGGGGGTGTGGGTGCAGGGGGACATGAGTGGGGGCCTGGTGGAGGGTGCACCTGACTGCTGGGGGGTGGGGGTGCAGGGGGACATGAGTGGGGGCCTGGTGAAGGCTGCCCCTGACTGCTGGGGGGTGGGGGTGGTGGGAGACATGAGTGGGGGCCTGGTGGAGGGCGCCCCGCACTGCTGGGGGTTGTGGGTGCAGGGGGACATGAGTGGGGGCCTGGTGGAGGGTGCCCCTGACTGCTGGGGGGTGGGGGTGCAGGGGGACATGAGTGGGGGCCTGGTGGAGGGTGCCCCTTGCTGCTGGGGGGTGGGTGTACAGGGGGACATGGGTCGGGGCCTGGTGGAGGGTGCCCCTGACTGTTGGGGGGTGTGGGTGCAGGGGAACATGAGTGCGGGCCTAGTGGAGGGTGCCCCTGACTGCTGGGGGGTGGGGGTGCAGGGGGACATGAGTGGGGCCTGGTGAAGGGTGCCCCTGGCTGCTGGGGGGTGGGGGTGCAGGCGGACATGAGTGGGGGCCCGGTGGAGGGTGTCCCTGACTGCTGGGGGGTGGGGGTGCAGGGGGACATGAGTGGGGGCCTGGTGGAGGGTGCCCCTGACTGCTGGGGGTGGGGGTGCAGGGGGACATGAGTGCGGGCCTGGTGGAGGGTGCCCCTGACTGCTGGGGGGTGTGGGTGCAGGGGGACATGAGTTGGACATGAGTGGGGGCCTGGTGGAGGCTGCTCCTGACTGCTGGGGGGTGGGGGTGCAGGGGGACATGTGTGGGGGCCTGCTGGCAGGTGCCCCGCACTGCTGGGGGGTGTGGGTGCAGGGGGACATGAGTGGGGACCTGGTGGAGGGTGCACCTGACTGCTGGGGGGTGGGGGTGCAGGGGGACATGAGTGGGGGCCTGGTGGAGGGTGCACCTGACTGCTGGGGGGTGGGGGTGCAGGGGGACATGTGTGGGGGCCTGCTGGCAGGTGCCCCGCACTGCTGGGGGTTGTGGGTGTAGGGGGACATGAGTGGGGGCCTGGTGGAGGGTGCACCTGACTGCTGTGGGGTGGGGGTGCAGGGGGACATGAGTGGGGGCCTGGTGGAGGTTGCCCCTGACTGCTGGGGGGTGGGGGTGATGGGAGACATGTGTGGGGGCCTGCTGGCAGGTGCCCCTGACTGCTGGGGGGTGGGGGTGGTGGGAGACATGTGTGGGGGCCTGGTGGAGGGTGCCCCTGGATGCTGGTGGGTGGGGGTGCTGGGAGACATGCGTTGGTGATCAGTAGTGCAAGGTGACATGTGGGTTGGCTGGGGGGCATGGCCATGGTGGATGGGCTGCCTGCGGGACATGAGCAGGGGTGCAGGGTAGTCCACTGTGGTGTGGGCTGCCTGCAGGGGCCGTGGAGGGTGTAGAGGGAACACCTAGGAGGACCCACACGGCCATATCACGTGTTGTACTACCCGGCACCCCCGAAATACACGTACCCTGCTGAAATCGCGTGTGGAACTTCCCGCGCACCCCGGAATACACGTACCCTGCAGAATTAGCGTGTGGAACTTCACGCCCACCCCGGAATCCACGTACCCTGCTGAAATCGCGTGTGGAACTTCCCGCGCACCCCGGAATACACATACCCTGCAGAATTAGCGTGTGGAACTTCACGCGCACCCCGGAATCCACGTACCCTGCTGAAATCGCGTGTGGAACTTCCCACGCACCCCGGAATACACGGTCCCTGCATAATTAGCGTGTGGAACTTCACGCGCACCCCGGAATCCACGTACCCTACTGCAATTGCATGTGGATCTTCCCGTGCACCCCGGAATACACGTACCCAGGCCAATCGCGTGTGGGACTTCCCATGCACCCTGGAATACACGGACCCAGGCAATTTGTGTGTGGAACTTCCCGCGCACCCCTGAATACACGTACCCAGCCAATCGTGTGTGGGACTTCCCGCACACCCCGGAATACACGTACCCAGGCCAATCGCGTGTGGGACTTCCCGCACACCCCGGAATACACGTACCCAGGCCAATCGCGTGTGGAACTTCCCACGCACCCCAGAATACACATACCCAGGCCATTCGCGTGTGGAACTTCCCACGCACCCCGGATTACACGTACCCAGGCAAATCGCGTGTGGGACTTTCCACGCACCCCAGAATACACGTACCCAGGCAAATCGCGTGTGGGACTTTCCGCGCAGCACAGAATACACGCACACGCTATTTTTCACACAGTGGGTGTCCGTGTTTGTCGCGTACCCCTTTGCACGTCATTTGTCTTAGAGCGGCACAGTATGTGACATTCATCATAGCTGTATATAGGTGCTTTTTGTTGGTGCACATTTTGGCGCACATTTATTTCAGGGGCAGGGACACTACCGCCTGCTTTCTTGTGGCGGACGTGTTTGGGCCTGTGCGCTGGTTTGACCGTGCGTTGGTTTGCCCTATTGGATTCCATGAATACGTGTTGTAGGCGAGCGTGTGGGCGTTCCGCGCACTTGCCTCCTGTACTTCCCCTGTGACGCCCACATTTTGACAAGTTGTTCCCCATTCCGAGTGTTACGCCCCGTGTTCCGCCTACTTTTGTTGTGTGCGCCGCGCTATGTGCGATTTCGCTGTGGCCGTGGCGCACGCTGTTAGATATCCTGTGCGCCGGCGTGCGCCACGCACTTTTTCAGCGCACATCTGATATTTTTCTCGCGCACGGCCTTCCATGAATCGATGTGTGCTGGTTTCCCTGCGATTTTTGCACTTGCACTGCGATTTTCGCTCTTTCACTGCGAATCGCACATTTTTGGCCGCTTGCGCTGAAATTTTCAGCGCACATTAATTCCATGGCCCTCATTACAACTCAGGCGTTAAGGGTTTAACGGCGCCGTCGGCGCCGTTAACCCTTAACGCCTGATTACAAGTGTCCCTTTGCGGGTTGGTGTTTAACGCCTGCTTTTAGCAGGCGTTAAAAATCCAACCCGCAAAGGGACTTTGGAGCTAATTACGGCACCGTAATTTACGGTGCTGTAATTAGCGCCTTCCCCATTCCCATTATGCCCTTTCGGGGCAAAAATGGGAATGGGGAAGGGCAAATGGTGAATGGGGAATTACCGCCCCACTCATCTTGGAATGGGGCGGTAATTCCGCCATCCACCATGGCGGAATCATAACCTTAGCGGCATGGACCATGGTGCTAATAGCACCATGGTCCTCCGCCAAGGTTGTAATGAGGGCCCATGAATCGACATCTGAATCTTTTGGCATCTCTGCTACTATTGGATTAGAAGAAGTGGAAGTTTTGTGGTATTCAGTTTGTTGGGTAATCTTGGCAACCTTATTACCATTCTGTAAGAGTATGGCTCACTTTGAAAGTCCAGATATTATCATTGTGCATTGTGGAGCCAATAGTTTGGGCTATATAAATCCATTATCTTTGCAGTTTGCCATGAAGGATATGTTGAGAAGCCTAATGGACTGTTTCCAGCTGCAGAGATATTTTTTTTCACAAATCAATTCAAGGCAAATATGGAGATGTCCACATTTGTTTTGTCCTCAAATGCAAGAATCTAGGCACCTTGTCAATAAAGGTGTATTTGTTTTTTATATGGTTAAGGGATGGAATCTTTTGAGAATGAAAACATCAAGTTGTATGGTGTAAATAGTTTCCAGAGCGATGGTGTGCATTTAACTGATGTTGGCAATCAGATTTTTCTATGGAATGTTAAAAATGCATTAAAAACATTAATGTGAACAAGTTAAAAGGTGAGATGTGGAGTGTATACTAAAACATTTCTTAGTAGGTGTAGGACATACAAATGAGAAGAACAAAAATAATTGAAAAGCCCCAAAAAACAAAAAAAAGGCACTTTAAGAGCCATCATTGTAGAATAAATTATTTAAATTGAGTTTAAACCTCTGCACTTCCTTCGATTGGCCATGCTGCCTGCAGACAACGTGGTAGTCCGGGGACACTATATGTCCAATTGGGGTATTTTGCTAGGCATGGCAAGGGGACTACTGGTTTTGTGGGTGTGGTATACAGGAAGACTGGACAGCAAGAGTTATCTTTGTTGTGTGCAGTGATGATGGCTATGGCTTTGAGGAAGCAGAGTGTCTGGTTGGTGGGCGATTCTTGGGTTGATTGACCTAAGGTGTACTGTGAGCAGCGTGGATTACCTGGGAAGGAATCTTGGATTTCAAGAATTTGAAGTTTCCTGCTTTGGAATTCGAGGAAAGAAGTTGTCGGAATTGCTCCAGTATTGTGAGAGAATGGTTACTTTGAAGCATCGGGACATCATTGTAGTTCACTGTGGTGGCAATGATTTGGGCTATGTCATTGCAATGCCACTACAGTTTACAATGAAGGATCCATTTTCGTAGTTGATGGAACTATTTCCACATTCAGAGATTGTTTTCTTGTAGAAAGCTCAAAGATAAATGTGGAAGTGTTCTAATTAATTTTGTCCACACATTGAAAATGCAAGTCAAAATGTAAACAAAGCTGTATGTGCTTTTTGCAGAATGTTAGAATGACATCTTTTCACAATGAAAATATCACGTTTCATATTGTCAATTTTTGTGGAAGAGATGGAGTGGATTTGACTGATGTTGGCAATCAGATTTTTCTTGAAAATGTTCAAAATGCATGGCAACCGTTTCTGTTAACATATACAATATGGGTTGAAGTATATTTTAGTGCTTGTAGTAAACGAAAAGGGGAAAAAAATTAGAAGAACTTTTTGTGAAAGTTTGAAAGAATAATAAATTTCAGTAGAACATGTTTACTTAAGCATATATAACCAAATAATTCCAAAAATATATAGAAGCCAGAAAGACAAAACAAATGTTATTTTAAGAGCCACCATTTTTGAACGAAACACAAGTTAATTTTAATTCCCCTGCCCCCGCGCCTGGAATTTTCCAGGTGTCCGCGTACAATAATAGTGTCTGCAGACCTTACTGGCTGAAAAAAGTCCTCTGATTTTTTTCTTTCTATTTTGTATCTCTGAAAGGTGGCTCCAAAAAGAACCTTTTTCTGTCTATCTGGCCTTGATGTTTTTGGGGGATTTTGTTTTTTTTGTTGGGGAGGTGAAGAGGTAAAATGGGGGCAGGAATGGACAGTAGGGAGGGAGGGTGTTGCAACCACAGATACAGTGAGGCAGATGGACAGGGGAAGATGTTGGGCAGGCCGTCAATATAAGGTAGCGGGTAGTGTTAATCGTGCAGATGACTGCGGCTTCAAAAGCACTTCGAAACAGCTCCCATCTGTAGAGCGGTGTGTTGCAGTATATACAGAGAACTGTGACCCTCGAAAGGTAAAGATTGACAGCCTCCTGTATGTCCTGCAAGGCAGCCCGCAGGATCCTCTGCCCCACAGGTGTAGCTTGTGTGGTGGCAGAAGTGGTTGAGGAAGATGGGGTAGAGGAAGTTAACTGCCCCTCTGTGACAAAGGAAAAGACTTTCTCAGACCACCTGAGTGGTTTTATTTGGTGTGGCAGTACATGGAGGTGGTGCCAAAGGAGTGCTGCTCAGGTTGTTCACGAGTAAGTACAACCTGCACTGAATGCATTTCACCTGGGCAGCCTGAGCATTTGGCACTCACCCAACAGTGATATAAAAAACACCACACCCATGGCTTTCTCTGGGCGCTGGAGGTAGGCATTTCCTCTACCTACTCTTCCTGTTCCTTGTCTTTCTCGTCCACATCACTGCTCCTGTTACCCTGTCCAGGCCTTCCACTTGGTGGTTGTGGTGGTGGCCCCTGGGAAGGACGGATGGCCATGAGAGATGCAATTGTTAAACTTCTGGCGGTCGGTTGGAAGTAGATCTCCTAGAAGATTCTGTGCCAGATTAAGAATGACTAAAAGTAATGGGTGGGTCCCTTTAGAGGAAGCATCCACGGACTAGCGATCCGAAAATAGGCCTTGGAAAGTTGTAAAAAGTTGATAGATCAAGTAAAATGTATCTAGCAGCTCTGGTGGGATAATCTTTGAAATTGAAATATTGTAGATTGGCCGAAAATGCTGTTTCTGTCTGCAGACACGCCGTTACGCCTCACGGGTATGGTTACATGAGGCATCTGGGGATGTCTGTGGTGGCGGTTGTCAGCAAATGGGTGAGCTGTCCGTGGACTAATTAAAAGTGCGTTATGTGAGACCGGACATGGACCCCCAAATAGTCGTACAGTCCACGGACTATTCATTGGGGTTTTAAAAAAAAAGGAATGTATCACATAATAACATAGAATATATTTATCGTATAGAAAATACATTTATTTATCAAAGTGATGTGGTACCAGAAGGAGAAACATAAATGTGAGAATTTGGAATGCATATAAAGTAATCATCGGTGAGGGAGGGATGTTTATATAATGAATGTCAATAATCTTATGGGTTAAGTTGCTCAATTTATAGATAGAGTACTTTTTGGGCAGCTTATAACGTTGGCGATGTTCGACGAATGGTCACCAAACTTTGTAGAGAGGTGCACGCTCATTGGATGTTTCAAATTGTGATGTGTGTCATAATATTTGAAACAGAGGCCATATTGGATGGGCTGATCATGGCCTTTGTCTGCGGACTGTGCAGTAAGGAAAAGAAGTCTGGAAAATATATGGGGTCATTTTGTGGATGAACGAGGGCCTGGAAAGTGTAAGGGAGTGGAAAAAAGAGCTCTTTTTATAGGTGAGAGTGCTGTGTCCTGTGAATGTTTCTGTTCATGGACATTATTTGGATTGGGGTAGGTGTGGGGGAGTATTATTATTTCAAGGTGTATTATATATTGTGTTATATGGTTTAATTCTATTGTGGTGGTTGTGGCCAGTGGCCAGATTCTTGGGGGCATGGCTGTAGCAATGGGATGCTTTAGGTTGACATAATGGCACTGGTAGCCTAGAGCATATCTATGAAACCCTGAACATCACATATATATCACAATATATCATATGCCATATGTATGGAATACGTATGGTATATCTATATGACAAATGAACAATGTATTATATATCACAGGTCATTAACGTGATACATAAGATGTTACACATACAAGTAAAGCACATATATGTATTATAACTGTACCAAGCATATTAAACACCATTCTGCCCCTCCCCCTCTCTCTCACTCCATATTTTTGCTCTCTTTACCCCTGTCTTCAGTCTCACTCTCTCTGTCTCTCTCTGTCTCACTCTGTGTCTCTTTCCGTTTGCATGAGAGTAGAGTAGTCAGGTAATTTTTTGCCACAGCCATCTGAGCTAAAGCCCCCTGCTTAAAATTCCTAATGTCGGTGAGCGAAAACAACCGCCCTGGATATGTGATGTCATCATTGATGTCATTGATGATGCCAATTGTGATGTCATCTTTGACTCTTGGGTGTTAGTTTTAGCAGTGCATGGCGCTGGCGTGAGTTATGGTTGCATAGCTTACCATAACTGGCAAATTTCTTTGGTTTTTCTATTTTACCTTGCATTCATAACATCCCTTTAACAAAGATTTTTCAATGAATTTCATAGGTTTTTATTAGTACAACCTTAACATAACGTCCTTTTAACACAACGTCTTTAGTGACTTTCACAGGTCTTTATTAGTGCAAATTAACCATAACGTCCCTTTAACAACGTGTTTTCAATGAATTTCAATAGTTTTTATAAGTGAAAATGTTTCATGATGGGAAAGCACTGTAAATAAGTTTTTAGTAATTCCTCTCTTAGCATATATACATATATAAAATGTCTATAAACCGTCTTTAACAAACATATTTTTTGCAGCGCATAAGGATGTGTGTCATCTTCAGCAGGGCATGTTGGCGGTGTAAGTCATGATTGAATTGCCTAGGGCATGAGGCTCGACCATGGTCTCGACCCCACTAATAAAAACAAAAACATTATCCACTGCACTTAGCCTGTATCCTGGTCCAGTGTACTCTACACCCCCAGAACATGGCCAATTGCTAGTGATCATGGCTGGTAATAGTGGCTTTTAGCCATGGCCAATGGCCACGATCCATGGGCAAATCAGAGTCGGCAATGTTGTAAGCCATCCAAACATTTTGGGAACCCCCTCTAATTTTGACCCTTGTGACGAAACAGCGGCGGACTCTACAAAAACATTCAATGGTGGGTATGTATTTATACTGCAAACATTCATCCTGTTTTGTTGAATGGTGCCAAAATTATAAGCAATCTAATAACTGCTCTTCACAGACCATGTAATGCACACATATGCATGGATGTCCTCGACATGCCTTACCGCCCCAGAAATTGTTTCACATTGTTTGACAAGTGTAATGTTGTGTTTTTTAATATGTTTTTACCGCAATGTTCGTGGACTACAGGCGCAAATTCATGAATCTAACATGGTGTCTGTTTCAAGATTTTTGATGCGCCTCATGTTTTTAATTGACCCATCAGCAGGTGTGTACGATGTCTGTGAATGTTACACATCTCACTGATTGGCTCAGTTGTGTCCACGGACACCAGACCAGGAAGTGAGTTTGTGTACCAGATGGAGATATTGCACATTTTCAGCCCTACATTTTGGCCATTTTTAAAAGATCTACTGCAGAGCAGAGTGTTTGGTGTGTTTGAAACTCTGCAACGTTCTTTCTTTCCAGCAGCAGCCGCCAAGCTGAAGATTCTTGATTGCTTCTGTAGCGTTGAACGTCCATTGCTGGGGAGTGTTTCCGCGTTGCTGCTACCACCTGAAGTCTTTCCACATTGCCTTTCCTTGGAGGAGTGGCCACCAGCCAGCCTGCCCAGCACACCACTCTTAAGACTCACTCAAAACGGGGCACACAGAGCAAGCAGATTGTTTGGTGTTTGGCGTTGAGGGTTCGTGGTGAACCGGGATACTGTCCGGACCACACCATCTGCACTGAGCTACCAATTTGTGGTAAGGACCTCCCCCCCCTTCATCAATATCTGACAAATTGTATTACTGTTAATTCAAGTCACCTTACTGGACAAAGGATTCCCTGTACATGACAATGGCATGGGTGAGCCTCACAACAAAATCTATGGGGACTAGGATCAACACCTTAGCTCTTTCTAAATTCATTTTTGATGCTACTGAAACTGGACAAACAGGTACTGAAGTGGATAAGAGAGAAGCAATCCCGTGTCCTAATGCTACTCTTGTGGAGCAATCAGAACATAATTCCTCTACTCCATGGACTAGCAAAGTAGTCAACGCTGAACCAGGCACCAATATTTTCATGCAAGGTGATAAGGAGCCAAACTTCCCGATCCTTTCAGCAAACAGCGACTGCAAGACCGATAACTTGGGGGTTTCTGCTGATATGAAACGTGTAGGGGCGAAAACATCAAACGTCACCCTCAACATTGCTCCAAAATCTTGTCAATGGAAAGCAATGCAATTAGGCAAGAAGAAGGGGTTCTGCACTCAAAAATCACAAACTAAAATTACGGCCTTCAATCTATCTGATAAAGGAATTACTCCTTCCAACAATGCCACAGAAACCAATCTAATTCAGCCGGACTTTTACAGCCAATTAATGGCTGAACTATTGGCCTCTATCCCCTGTATTGGCTCAAAATTTCTCAAGACTGTCACCTCCTCATTAAGCCACGACTTGGGTCTTGAGCAGGAGGATGAGCCTAAGGCCTGCCTTTCCTTTGTCAGCTATTGACTGCACTGATTTGCAGCACTCACATATTGTGGCTGTCATTGAGGAGGTACATCCCGCCACCTTACTGGACAGATTGGATTTATCTATCCACTCAGGAGCCTCTTTGGGAACCAACGCTGACATTAGTGATTTTACTGTAGGGGACGGTCTCTCACACTCCCCAAATCTGTCGAACATTTCACAGCAGAGTAATCATAGTGTCCAAAGTGATGACTCAGCAACCATGTTTGGAGTGTTGGAGAACTCTTTGTCACTAGTGCTCACACGGATTTGGGACATTCTAAAACATCTGAAGCTGCAGGACCTGAAATTGAGCAAACATTCTGAACTTTTTGATTTATTGCAGTCTACATTAAATGGCCATTCTTGCTGCCTACAGAATATCGAGGCAAACACTGCTACAACCGCATCACCAACTTCCTCTGCTGAGATTCCTGCTATTCTCTCGTCTGCAATCTCTACAGAGAAAAAGGTATGAGCAGAGCAGAAGAAGCAAAACGTTATTTGTCAAGCTAAGAACTACATAGAGAAGGTCTGCCCTATCAAGAAACCTATGACTATTGCCAACCCAGTCAAGAGTGTGATCCCTTTAGATCCTTCTTTCATTGCCAAGGAAGTAGAACCATGCAATGGGAATAACATCAAATGGTTTTCTGGACCTCAGCCCTCGGCTACATTCAAGCACACGACTGAAACTGGACAAACAGGGACTGAAGTGGATAAGACAAAAGCAATCCCTTGTCCTAATTCCAAAGATTCTGCAATCCCGGTAGAAAGCAAAAAGCCAGAAGGAAAAAGAAGGCTTGCCAAGGACAACTGGCAAAAACCACGAATAACTGTGTTGTGCAGACATCGCTGCTTATCACCATTGTGACGGATGCTGGTCCAGCCATGGCCAGCAAGGATTTGTCCTCAAAACCATCCTCCAGTGATTCATAACAAACATCCCACCACGGAATCGCATGGCGATGGTTCTGCTTCAACCACACAGAAGGATGCATCGCTTGAGCACACTAGACAGCGGGTGTTAGTCCCCGTCTACAATCTGAGCCAGCTGTTCCATCTTCCGTCCGTCACCATTGAGCCTTCTCTGGGGACTATAGTTAGAGGCAAAGAAATAGCCACATTCTGTACCCTGCCCCCTTCCATGCTCCCTGCCCCGTCAGTATTGGCCAACCAAGGAAGCTCTTTAGAGGATGTTTAGTTAATACATCTCCTAATAATAAAAGGGTGCTACAAGTCAAAAGTCTATTTCACAGAGGCAACAATGACTATACAAATCGCTCAAATGTCCTGGAACTGCTCCAATCCATCGTTCAACTTCGCACTATCATCAGTAATGACATAAGAGCAGTCTTTCAATGCGAAGAGGAAGAATCTGCTACTTCTCTCGTCTATTTCTCTACCGAGGAGCTGACAGAATATGTAGCCACTTATTCACAGTTCTTCTTCAAATCAGGATATGACTGTAGCGTAATATCTGCCTTCTTAATATGAACAGCACTTCATGGGGGTGGAAAAACAAATCTAAAGTCTCCTTTGAAGGAGACAGAAAGCTGCCCACACCTCCCTCTGTATCATCGACCACAGCTGTCATGCCTAGCCCTACACAAAGTGGTGGGAGTGGAGGGGGGCCTATGGCGGCATATGAGGATGCACATTGGGAATGGCTAGCTGGGCTAATCAAACAAAGGAACCAACAAAGTTCCTAGCACGGGCCTCTTATTTCTCAATTGGAACACCAGAGGGCATCAACATCTGTATGCCCAGGACAGTCTTCTAGACTACATCGATTGTTTCTGTTTATTTGCATTACAAGAAACTTGGCTGGTCGAGCCTTTGGTGCTGGATGGGGGCATCATTATTCACACCATGGCGATCAAAGGATCGAAGGGCAGACCAAAGGGTGGTGTGCTCATGGGAGCAAAAAAGTCTTCTCCCTTATAGAAAATCCAAAATGATATCCCTAACATCTTGGTAGGCAAGATAACATAACATAATATGATGGAACTGGCCCACACAGTTTGATGCTATTAAATGTCTACAATCCACCTTACACTGCACAAAATAGGGCCATTCTTCTGAATCTGGAGAATTGGCTGAATCTTACTGATCCTTCGTCACCCATAATATTGTGCGGTGACATGAATGGCAGAATCTCACAGAATTATAGCATCGACACTCTGGCCAACAGTACTCCCACTACGGGTCCGGTTCCTACGTCTCGGCTTAACTGTTCATGCCCCCGAGGAATGAACTGGAGTATAAATATATTGGGATTACTTTCAATTCAAAGGTCACAAGCAACTCTCATCTGCACATTCTTTGGTTGTGTATGGGTCAAACAAAGGGCTGTATTTTGCCATTTGCCCAAAAGGGTGGAGGGTTCTCAGTGGGAATCATTGCCTAAATTATACACTGCCAAAATTCTTCCAATACTAACTTATGCATTAGAAACATGGAGCACAGGCTCCCTGGATACAATCAGCAGACTTGAAATATCTATATTGAAAAGATTACTCAGATTGCCCAGCTTTGCCTCATCAGAAACACTCTATTTGGAGCTTGACATCTTTCCCATTAGAGAGTGCATAATGCTCAATTGCTCAATGACCTACTGGAGGATTGCTCATGCCCAGAGTGACACTTTGATGGGATTCTGTTTAAAGTCTACAACACCAAGATTGAATACATGCAAATGCGCACTCTTCGAGCAATCAAAAGAATTGCTGAAACTTGGTCGGGGAGATACCAGAGTGACCCGTTCTTTACAAATCTTATCACCCATAAAAACAAGCTGAAGGCAAGAATGCAGTTTGTTGTTCGGGAGCAGCTAATTGTCCATCCTGCCGCTGAATCCAACTCTGAAGAATGTAATTCCTATGTCCTCCACAGACCACGTATTCCTTCCTACCATTGAAGTTTCATAGGCAATCACCTTGTGTGGGATTATATGATCCTGAAATGTAATGCAGTTAAAACTCTTGAGGTGATCGGAGGATGGGCTAAGAGCTCTAGACATCGCAGTTTTTGTCGCCTCTGTGGGGAGTTGACACTTGAAACGGCTTGACATCTGCTCTGTGGGTGGTCGGCTACTGCTGATTTGCATGCATTTTCCATAGGAGCCATCGTCCTTGATTCCTCCACCTCAGAAAAACTGCTTTGGGAAACCGTTATGAATGGTTGCAGCGATGGCTGCATAATTTACTTGACCCTCCTGTGGAGAAAGATTACTGAGATCTTACAAATCATAACCAAGTGAATGTACACTTTTGATGCCATTGTGGGGCACTGGCTACTCAGCGCGTAACTCTAACTGTCTGATTTCTTTGTGCCTGATGGAAAGATACTGAGCCGTCCGTTTTCCTTTCTTTTTGTTTTAGTAATGTATAAAAGTTATTACCTTAACTGTAAATACTGAATAATATATATATATATATATATATATATATATATATATATATATATATATATATATATATATATATATATACTTGATGGATTAACACCAAATTTGCAAAACCATACTTTCAGGACCAGGCCGCAGCTGATGTGCAAATTTGGTGCAAATCCACCCAGCTGTTTGGGCTGTAGATGCGAGCAAAGATTTTTTCCATGCCTGTCTGTCCAGATTTCTAAAGTTTAAGGACCCCACTATTATTACTTTGTCCCCTCCATTGGCAAAACGGCTCAAAACTTTGCAAAATAATTCCGAGTTAGCTGTATATTTATTTTGCAAGGTTTTCTGAGGATTCGTCTAACGGCACCAAAGATATAAGCCATCCAAAAACTGCTCTTTCTATGGGTTGAGCAACGTAACCACAACTGCAGAGTTGTTACCACAGACCCTTTTATTTATAAATATATACATCAGTGATGTCATAGATGATGTAATAAGTGATGCCACCAGTGATGTAATCAGTGATGTAATCAGGGATGCCATTTGTGATGTCCTCATAGTTTTCATAGGCTGCACAACAGGAGCCAAGACGTTATTGTGGCTTTAGATGAATTCCAGGGATTTTGTTGTGTTACATCTTCACATTACTGTGCCTACAACTAAAGTTTTATCCCTGCAATTCAAAAGTGTTGTTACAATGTATTGCTCACCTTAATGTCCCTGCAACTAAAGCCAAGGAATTTGTTATACTATTCCTTTTTCCACACCACTGGACATGGACTTTGGCCATGGGCAGCGGACACAGCCTTTGTCCGTGCCCACTGTATGTTTTAAAACACAAATGGGCCACTATCCATGGCCTTTAACCATGGCCAGTCGGTACAGCCTACTGTATATTTTAAACACATGCAACCCATTCGCCATGGCCAGTGGTCACAGTCTTCGGATGTGCCAACTGCAGATTTTAAACCACTTGCAGGCTACTGGCGATGGTCTACGGCCATGGCCATTGCATGTTTCAAAACACAAATGTGCAACTAGCCACGGCCTTCGATCATGGCCAGTGGCCACAGCCTTTGGTAGTACCCACTGTATATTTCAAAACACTTGCAACCAATTGTCGCCTTTGGCCATGGCCAGTGGCCACAGCCTTCGATCATGCCCACTGTATGTTTAAAAACACAAAAAGGCCACTACACATGGTCTTCTATCATGGCCAGTGACCATGGCGTCGGTCGTGCCCACTGCATATTTTAAGCCAATTGCAGCCCAATAGGCATGGCATTTGGCCGTGCCCACTGGATATCACGCCCAGTCTACTTTAAAACAATACTGTGGCACTGGCCATGGCCAATGATTTTTCACCTTCAACCTCACTATATCTGTTTAAATTACTAAAAGATTGTTTGTGTATTACTTTTTGCCATAGCCGCGTGTAGTTATAATTAGTTTCCTGTTTTCAGTGTATCTTTTTTTTTACTTCTAGGGTGTTTATCCCGTGTTTTCAAAAACATTCTGAAGGTGTGTTATCAGTGTTTTATTGTGTGCCTCCTTCAAGCAATCACGGATAAGTGTTTTTTCGAGTGTAAACACACACATTTTTTTTATTGTTACATTGCATGCATAAGTAGGGTAATATCTTACACGACCAGCTGCAAAAATAACATATGCCCAGGTTTGAGAGGTTTAATTTTGAAATTCATCCTAATGCAACCATCACTCAAAGACATTCATCAATCACAAACTGATTTTGATCTATTTTGACAGTGGTATTGTTATGTATACAATATGGCAGGCTTTGAGAAATCACAATGTTTTTAGTCAATGAGCATTGAGAATAAATTACTCGCCAACGATCACACTTTGGTTAAGCAGTGTGCTACAAGCCCCTTGTTTTATGGCCAGTCTCTTGGTGACTGTTGTGATACAACGCACAACCCCAACTAACAGCATTTAAGCAGCACGGAAGAGGGAAAAAATGACTGGCTGCAAGAATAACAAATGCCCAGGTACTTTTGCCCGATACTAAAAGCTGGCACCCATGAACATATGCACAGTAAGTGAGCTTATAACTTAAAGTCAAATATGCAAATGTAGTTTAACTGACCTTCGCCTTAGAAATAAGGTTGCAAGACAAAATTGCATCGGATTTAAAAAAAAAAAAGTTATGAACATCAGAAAAGTAACACCAGAGAGGAAATGTTCCAATAACTATGCCAGCAAAGGACGAAAGGTGATCTGCTCACCTTCTAACCCAGCAATCTGTAGTGAAATATTCCCTGCGCAATTCACCTCCACAGCTACCAATGTTCTCCTACAACTGGTTTCTGTGCTCAACAAGTCATCAGGGAGGCAGTCTCACTAGTAGTAAAAAGCCAGTACAGGTGTAATCAATCAATATTGATTGGTTAAACTGATGATGTCACCAGTGATATTTGTGATATGATTTTTGATGTCCTGGGTGTTAGTCAGTGCACAGTGGTGGCGTGAGTTATGGTTGCTTAGCTTACCATAACTGGCAAATTTCAAGGGTTTTCCGGTTTTACTTGTAACCATTACGTCCGTTTAACAAGGTTTTTTCATTGAATTGTATAGGTTTTAATTAGTGTAACTTAGCCGTAACGTCCCTTTAACAAAGTTTTTTCAGTGAATTCCATAGGTTTCTATTACTGCAATTTAACCATAATGTCCCTTTAACAACGGCTTTTTCAGTGAATTTCATGGGTTTTTACCTGTGCATGCTAATTTCCCACAATTTACTAATATCATACTTACCCCAATATAACAAAGATTTTCTCCAATTTACAAGGTTTCACCTTAAAACTCTGCAATGTTCCAACTTCTAGCATCATTTTTAAGACTTTTATACACTTTTTGCAACTTTTTCCACTGTTTTTGTATCCATCAATGTTCGCAAACATCTGACGTCATCATGGCCCTTCCAGGCAGTGTCATGTGACCATGCAGTGGCACGTGGCATGATGACGTCTTGGTGAACGCATCTGCACTTCCCGATCAGGTCCGAGCTTCGTGGACAGTTTGTAACTGCATTTTCTACTGATCTAGGAACTTTCAAGATCAATATGTTCCCTTTTCACAACTCCTACACCTATTCTTACTCATTATCCATTAACAATCTAGTACAGAGCACATACTTCGAAGAATATTAGTGAAACTGCTATTTATCTTAAAAATGGCATCAGTTATTGCCATCCCTTCTCTCAAGAGCCACCACCACCAGTTGGAGGACCTACACAACAAAAAAAGTGCAGTACTTCCAAGTACAATGAAGAGGACCAAGATGATGAGGTAGAGGAAGTGCCTACGTCTTCCACCAAGAGAGAATCATGGGTGTGGCAGTTCTTTACCACTGTTGGAAATGTACCAAAGGCTAAAGCAACCAAAGTGAAATGCACAGAGTGCGACGTACTCAGTCACAGACTACCTGGACAGTAATCCTATTGGACCCACTCCATGCGCCGCCACACCCAATCCAACCACCAATGCTCTCAGAAAGGTTGTTCCTTTCTTAGCAAGTAGTAGACTGTCTTCCTCCACCTCATCTTCCTCAACCAGTACTATAACCACAAAGCCTACTTCTGTGGGACACGAAATCCAACCAGCTACCTTGCAAGCAATAAAAGAGGCTGTTGATCCATATCTTTCAAAGACAACAGTCCTCTGTATATACTGCAACACACCACTCTGCAGTGGGGAGCAAGGTATATAGGTGGGAATCCTTTTCTTGCTTTCCTGTCACATTTATCCTCCTGAGCCGTTCCTGACCGTGAGCAATTACGAAAAGTTATCCCACCCACCTGACCCTCTTTACGGTACTAGCGGTTGTTGTGGAAATGATTATATGTATTTTCTGTTGCATTTTATGGATTGGGTGCTGTGGACGGGGACCTACACAATGGATTATATGAAATGTTCAGACCATGACCAAAATGTTGTATGAACAGGAGCCATGCATTTGCTACCCGGGTTTGGGTGAGGGGTCCACTTGCATCCAATAGGCCAAACAGGCGCGGACAGCATGGTGGCCCCTCGGGTTTGCCCATTGGGTGGATTTTTAGCCCAGGCTTGGACATTTGCACTGTACGGGTGGATATTGGATTTTATACAAGTAACCCTAGAGCAGCTTAGTCAGCCAGTAGGCCAACAGGCATCTGGCGGGTCGGCAGGGCTGCTAGGGGTTGAAGTCTTGGAATCCGATGATGCAAGATGTATAAGAACTATTGGGTCCCCATCATTAGTAATGTAAAACTGTAATTAAATGTGGGCTGTTTACTCCCAAAAGTGGTGTGTTACCTTTATTGATGAAGTACTGTTTATATTATGCCCTGAATCCAGGGGCATACTACAAGTGCACCTCAATGATCTAATGCAAAATGAGAAACTTAAGCACACATATCTACAGCAAATGCAAAACTTTTCTTTCTTTTTACAAAATAGATAGTAAAATTTTATTTTGAAGAAAATAACAATAGTCGGGAGCGCAAGTACTTTTCAATCTGATACAACGATAAAAAATATTCAATCAAGTCCAAGAAAACTTGGTTAACTTTTTTGAATACAGTTCATAGCTACCGAACTTTGTATTGTTCTCATTTTGAGTGAAACTGTCAACGGTTATCTTCTAATGCCAAATCCGATAATCCACCCATTAATGCAAGTCTTTGCATTCTTCAACAAAAATTATCTTTCATGATCAAATAGTAATGTACACACATGGTGCACAATTACAGAGGAGAAATTAGTGCTTGAAAATTGAAATACAAGCAACACTTTCAAATCCGCACGTTTTTCGACCCTATTCGCTCTCATGTTGCATCGTGGTACTGCAACTGCAAATGGACAGATTGTTGTCTGGCGGTCATCCCAGATGATTGTTATTCCATATCTGTTGTTGATAATTATTGTCCAAATACTGTTGTAAAAACATCGGCTAGTATGCTGTAGCCATGACATGCGTACAGCGGGATTATATAACTATATAAAATCAAGAAGGCAAAAATATATTTCAGTAACCACTTTACTGTTAAATATCCACAGTACATTCTTATTTTGGCTATACATTTAAGTTGCAATTCACATGTACAATGTCTATTCTTTGCGTTAAATTGAACATTTATCCGTCAGCCCATTCATCATATGGCACACAATACACTTTCAATCAACACTTCAATAAATATAATTTAAAATCTTGCTTAAATTGTGTTTTGCGAGTCCATTGTTGCAATGTAGCGGAGGACCAACCACTTCAAATCACAGTTTTCAAAATAGAAACTTTAATTTCCGACAGCAGCTTTCAATGTAGTGAATCTTATCAATTCTTTGTGGATTTTTGACACATTTACTCATTCAAATTCTTAGTGTGGTGTATTCAAGGACACATAACAATGAGACCCTACATGTGCGGTTCACAGCGTGCCCACACATGCCACAAAAATGAACAATATTACTGGTAATCAGTGTACTGAAAAACAACAAAATATTTGAAGTAAACCACATACCACAATATTTACTTCCATGTTACCGCTATCAACGCACATGTTCCCAATACATTTACATTTTCTAGAAAAAATAACATCAAGTGCAATGCACACAGGCACACAGGCATGGAAATCCCTACACGTCAATAATAATCTGCACCCTGCTTTCTACTATCAGAAGGATATGTCTTGGTACTCGGAAGCGGCCTCTTTCTGTTTCCCGACTTTCCGAGGTGTGGCTTGAGTCAGACAGTGCGTGTGATCTCACTGAGGTCCTCTTTTTGAATCCTCTAATCATCGAAGCCGTGCGCTCTGGAACGAGCCTGCATCGTCGCCTGCACCTGCATCAGCAATCGCAGCACCTGCCTACACCCGCAGGCGTCCGCCAGTTTCCCCGCCCGCCAGCACCCACAGACTTGTGGAGCATGACCAGTGCTGGAGGGTGAGCCATGAGAGCTGCGGAGGGCCATGGGGGGCCGTCTCTGCCGCCACTGACACTACAAAGTGCGGTAGAAAAAGGAATACAAGCGGTAAGAGCGGCTAGTGCAGGGGGTGAGCAGTACTGCTCAATGCCGCTTACACTATCCAGCAGGCCGTGCTGTTTATCTAGCTGAGTCTCCCCAGCTCCCTCCTTCACCCTTCCATCTCCTCACGGACTAATACTGTATTGCTGTTCATCTGGTGCAAATAAGTGGAGAATGATGAGGAGCGGCAACAGAGTGAATTAATTTGAATCAGTATTGCTTGCTTAACTCGCTTAATGAGCTGACCTACCTTTTCTGATAGGAGCACTAGCTAAGCAACATCTCCAGCAACTCAGCAACACAGTGATACACCTTATATCAGATCCGCATTTATATGCTGTTTTTATATGATTACCTGTACCTGTAACGTGTGCCCCTAGTGACTATTTATGTGACCAGCATTCCATCTTTTCAGGGGCCACAGTGGTTGTACAGGCGGAGACTTCCTATTGATGTAGACTTGGAGGGAACTCTATAGATATATTTTCCTCCTCTATCTAACTGTATCTCCTATCTGGCAGACTGCTGGAATGACCCCTGATGTCTGAAAAGAGTCCTAGGAGCTTTTGACTTAGCGATAAATCGCATTACATCAATAGACTCTCTGCCAACAAGGAACAGATCCTCATCATCAGTTCTGCTTAGCTCTGTCTGGATCAAGGGGCAAGCGAAACACAAACCTACGGTTCCTAAGGTAGTGTGGTTACTTAACCCCTTTTTAGCAACTTCGCTGCATAGAATTGCGTGTGACCATTAATATAAGCAGTGCTGTAAGTTTAACAATGCTAACAGTCAAGAAGTGCTCAGCGACGAGATATAATTTGCGTAACTAGAAGAGCAAGACTTCCACATCTAATATGAATGGATACAAAGGACCTAAAGCAATACCTGCGGAGAGAGGTGTAATCACTGACTTTTTTCCGCCTCCTGGTACCTCAAACATAATAAGCTCACCTCTACATATGGAAAAAGAGACTGGTAGCCAAAGCATGAATAACTCCACAGATGCAGTAGATGTACTAGGAGAAAGCGCTATCGATAATAACTCATTACTGGAACTCTGCCTATCTATGCAGAGATCCATGACCCCCCGATTAGGAAGTATACCCAATAATCAGAATAGTTGCTACCAACATCTGCCCACGGATTTACAACAAGAAATATCTAATAGATTATCCGCTTCTCCTAATTTGGAGGTACAATTACAATCATCGGAAACAGACAGCAGCAGAGAGCATGGGGAGAGTCAAACGACCCTAGGGGACTTGTAATCCTCGGTCGCATCTTTGCAATTTGCTTTAAATATTCTGCTGAAGATGTGCAGAAGGATTTAGAAGTTATCCTTACCTTGCCAGCTGGAGATACAGTCAATAACTGCAACTTAGAGTCTGTACAGAAGGAAGGGAACATCTCTCTACCAGAATGCCCAGAAACAGTTGACCACGATCTAAACACCACTTCTAAAGTGGATGTATTTTTCTCACGCATACAGCGACAAATGACCAGAAGAGTGATTGCGAGGAAAAAGCACAAATTGGCCACTATAATACTACCTGATACAGTAGAGCCGAAAGAAGAAATATCTATACCCACAGAAGGTAGTACCCCCAAACAGGTACAGAGGAAAGCAAAATGGAAAGAAACCAGAGCATGTAAAGGGACCGTAGGCAAGGAGGGTAAACTGACCAGCTGGCTTATTCTCGATAAGAGTAGCACCGCACATCCAATGGAAGAGGAGGACTTAAATAAGAATAATGCCTCAAAGCCAGCTGATGAGATGGATATAGAGCCCTCATTTTGTGCAAGTGAGCAGGGTGTCCATCCTGCTCGGAATGTGATAAATATGGTCCCAATCAATCTTACTCAGATTGACATTTCATCCACTTCACTAAATGTATTGCCAGATGAAGACAAAGCAAATGAGATATTGGCTAAAGGTGGAAGGACTTGCATCATTAAGAACTTGTATCAGAACAGTGATCATGACTGGATCTCCAGATCAGCGCTGATGACCAGATTACACACTATTCCACAACTGAGAGTGTTTAGATCGGAGGACTTTGAATTTGTCGAATCACTGAAAGCAAGGAACTCCAATACATCAGCAATCCACTGTAAATTGTTAGCAACAGCCAATCTGCTGTGCAATTTCAAAGCCAGTTTATGGGAAGCAGATATTGAAGTTGATGCTGATCTCAATATAATTGATCCACAATGGCCAATGCAAGCGCCAATCACCACAATTAAAGAAAGCAAGGTGCTGCAGTTACCAAAAGGCAACTCAGTACAGCTAGCAGATGTTCTGGAGACGTGGCTTACCTCTTGGGCCCTCTTTAATGGCTACACTATCCATCAGGAATTAGCCAAGAAGGGACCCAGGGGAAGAACATATGGGGTCTCTTTATTGGAATTGCACATCCACTAAAGTCTACTCCGATCCATTCTAATATGGATGAATTTATGTTGGCGGTTGAATTAGAACTCCCCGGCAAAGATAAAGTGGACAAAATGTTACTGATCAACATTTACAATCCACCAGAATCCTCTAGCAGAGATCTTATACAGGAAGCTTGCCACAACCTATTGATTGACTGGATGATTGACACAGAAAAGAACCTTGTTATAATTGCAGGTGATTTTAACTGCCATATTGTGGGATCTGTGACCAGAAGTTATAATCCTTTATTAAAGAGGACAGGTATGATGTGGCACTCTGAGGTTAACTCTGAGGGACCACCATGGCTTAATTTACTTAATACATGGGACTTTGACATTTTAAATGGTCGAACCAGCAGTGACTACCCATGGCAACCTACTTGGAGCAATGGGAAATCCAGAAGTACTCTTGATTATATCTCTGCAAGCCCTACAATGGCCAAAAGGGTTAACGATATGAGAGTAAATAACAATGACTGGCGTGATCACGCCTCATTAACATTATCATTTGATTTTTTATTAGAGCATGCTCGACCCAGGCCCATAGGTGATTTGAGAACGAACCATACCTCTTCAAATATTCGTTGGTCTGATAAAAACATCTTGAAAGCAGCTGTAGCCACGATAGATATGACAAACAGGGGATGTGAAGTCCTATTACCTATGTCTTGCAACGAGATAGAAGAGTGGATTCCATCTTTCTCATACAGTTATGTGACAGCCAATATTAAGATGTTAGCACCTGCTGCTAAACCAATTAATGTATTTGATGTCAAAATTAGAGACGCTAAAAGATCCTTAAGAGCAGAGCTCAGGAAGTTACGTAAAAATTCCATCACATGGGATAGCTATCAGATCTTAAGCAAGAAGCGCCAAAATGTTTTTAGGTCATGGCTAAGACAGAAACGTTATGCAGCTAAATTAGCTAACTGGCAAAAAACAGTCCAGATACTCTGTGCCGGGAACACCCACTCTATATGTGGCCTATTAAGACAGGAAAGAGGTGACACGAACAGTTCCCTTAATAACACGATTGGGAAGAGTCAATGGGAGGATTTCCTGAGAAGTCGCAATTATAACACTGCAGAACTTTCCTAGGAAATGATAACCTTGGACCGACCTCCTCCCCCTTTTGGGGTGACAGCAGAATCACTGATTAGTATGATAAATAAGCTCAAAGCATCGAGAGCACCAGGGCCTAATGGTGTAGCGAATGTCATACTAAAAAGTAATCAGGAGTATTGGGCAGAGGTCCTGAAAATATTATTTGATAAGACTCTACAAAATGGGCTTATCCTGGAATCCTGGCAGACAGCTATTCTGGTCCCGATCTATAAGAGGGGTGACCGGACAGATCCTTCTAACTATCGTCTTCTCTCTATGCTCGATTGTACGGGCAAATTATTTGCGACATACTTACTGGAAGAACTTCAAATATGGGTAGATAAGGAGAACATTTTGGATCGATTCCAATGTGGCTTCAGGAGTGGATACTCTACAACACATAACTCAACTGTCATAGATATGCTACGTAATAGAGCCAGAACTTCCAGCAATCCTCCATTGTATGTACTATACAGTTTATAGTGAAAAAACCGAATGACAAAATATCGAAAACAAAAATCTCGAATCCAAAATATCGAAAACAAAAATCTCGAATTTTTTTTTTAATACGTTTTTATTTTGAAATGGGGGGGTTCCCCCCTAACCCCCTTTTTTCTTTTTTTTTTTTAATTTTACCCTTTTTTTATACTTACCTGAACCCACAAATACATATAAATAAATAAATAAATAATTCGAGATTTTTTTTTTTCGAGATTTTGGATTCGGGATTTTTGTGATTCGATATTTTGTTTTCGGTTTTTTGACCGACCACCGTACTATACATCGACTTTAGGGCGGCCTTTGATTTAGTCCCTAGAGACCTATTGTGGGCTAAACTGGACACCTTGGGATGCCCGAAAGGAATACTTTACTACCTTAAGCTGTTACACTGCAACACCACAGTATCTTTGAAATTAGATGCAGAGGGGAATATGACTAGCAAGATTGATCAAACTCAGGGCGTAAAGCAAGGTTGCGTTACAGCTCCGATTCTATACAATCTTTTTGTCCATGATACCCCGCAAGCACTGTCAGCAGAACATAATTGTCCCCCCAAGATAGGCTCAGCTCACTTTTCGGAACTTGGCTATGCCGACGACTTGGTCATCATGGACCATATAGTTAGTGGCCTTTCGAAATACTGCAGAGGCACTATGGACTTATGCCCAAAGAAATGGCTTAGTAATCAACCTGGATAAAACCCAGATGATGGTCTTTAGTAGCAAGAAGATTGCACGTGTGAATGTTAATATACATGGGTCTACAATACTATACACACCCCATTACAGATATCTGGGCATTGAGATAGAGCCTAAAGGACAATACACTATGTGTAAACAAGCACGAATTACGCGAGCAGCCCAAATCACTGCCCTGATACATCGCTTTTCTTCTTCTCATGGCGGCTATACTATTTGGGCTGCACGACAACTATATCAGCAGGTACTAACTCCTATGATCATCTATGGCCTAGAAGCTCTACAACTGATTGATCTGGAATGGCTCCGAATACTTGAGGGAACATTTTGGAAGAAAATTCTTGGACTCCCGAATTGTGTACCCATGTCCATTCTCAGACTGGAACTGGGTCTCATATCATGGAAAGCTCAAGTACTCAGAAGAAGGGCTGAACTAAAATGTCACCTCAATCAGAGAACCCTTTGCTGAATGTCATGTACAGTGAAATTAACAAATCTTCCTCACTCCCATTCATGAAAAAACAACTGACTGTTTACTTGGGGAAGATCGGCTGGAGTACTAGGCCATATGGGGATCAAGCCAGTGCATTGCTGGCTCTGTCAATAAAATCTGAGTTAGACGACTGGATTGATAACTTTGCACATTTGGAAGTTTGAAACGGTATAAATTTGTACAACATATGGGATACACCTTTAAAAAACCATCATTATATGTGTCTCTCTGTCCTTCACCTCGATTGAGACGGTTTATCCTTATGCTGAGGATTGATCAATTGCTGGTTTTGACCATTAGCGGTACTATGAACAAGCTTGCAAAACCTGAACGTTTTTGTCGACTCTGCATGAATAGATCCATCATTGAAACTGGTAAACATGTTCTTACTAGGTGCCCTACCATGATAAAATCCTATTTAACATATTATGGGGACTTTATTCATAGAATGCATCATATCAGCAGTAATGACGTTTGGTTAAGTGTGCTTAATGCAACCGGGATGAAACTACACATTGCAATGTATAATGTGTGGCTGATAGTAGTGAAACAGCTGGATATAACTATGTAGATACCAATTTTTTTCCCATCTAGTTGCCCTTACCAATGACTTCAATTTTTGATCTATTAAGCTTTTTTGTACAAACAATCTGATCTCGAGAATTTCTCACTCATTGAATCTGAATGTGTCAAAAAAATATTGTACATAGGCAAAAAAAGCAGAAAGCTGATGTGCTGTACCAACACCTCTATGATGGAATCATAATTTAATTTGTTTTCTCTAGCCGATACTTTTGATATAAAATGAAGAGTATTATTATTTATTATTTCTATTTTCTCTTTGTAGTTCGGTTTATTATCAAATTTAAATAGTTGTAATATAAATATGTATGATGAAATGAAACCATAAACCAACCCCTTAAACCAACGCCAAAAGCATCACACTTTGTCCGCCATAATTGCTGGAACCTGAATGAATATACTAATGCAAATACAAGTACACTGTACTATATATGTTACAGGGTCTGCGGTAGCAGCCGTGTAGTTATGGTTCAGTTGCTCAACCCATAGGAAGAGCACTTTTTGTGTGGCTTACAACCTTGCCTCCCCTCGTTGAATCCTCACAATACTCTGCAAAAATAGTTTAGGGCCCTGTCAATTTGATTCTGCAAAGTTTGGTGAGGTTTCATGGTGGGAGGGGTTATAGGGGGTTCCTAAAATGTTTGGTTGTTCCCATAGAAGGAATGGAAAAGAAAATGCGCTCACACCTACAGCCCGAACCGCTGGATGGATTTTCACCAAATTTGCGGCAGGAGCAGCGGTTTGGTCCCAAAAGTGTGCTTTTGTAAATTATCTGTAAAACCGTCCAGTAGTTTTTAAAAACATATACAAAAAGTTTATAAAATATAATGAGTGATATGTATTCATTTATCTATTGGTCAGTTGTTAGTCTCTTCTACAATTAGCAAAACTGTTTCAAAGCACCCACAGTGCAAACAGGATGGGGACAGGGAAGGTGGACACAGAATTACAGCAATGATAAATAATTAAATTAAAAGTACAAGCAAATAATGAGAATAAGGGAGGGGAGACAAACCTACTATGCCTTGTGAGTGTTCAGTGTGCAAGTGCAGGGGGAGGGGTGAGGGGTTGGTGATTAGTGCTTATGGAGAAGTTCTCAGGGTAAGTGTTATGAGGAGAAGAACGTAAGTGCAACCACCCACGGGTAGGGAGAGCCCAACTAAGTGCAGCAGAAAGACAGCTGCTGGGAAGAGAGATGTGGGGGTCAAGGCCCTGAGGACACATAAGGGGCCAGTACATTAGTCACTCTCTTGTAAGATTAGCATGGAAGAGAGGAGGAGAAGGAAGAGGTAAAGAGAAATGTCTTGAGGCTTTTTTCTGAACTTAAGGAGGTCATGCTCAAAACACAGAGGGAGAAGGAGTCTGTTTCACAGGAGAGAGCCAGCCAAGGAAAGTGATCTGCCACCAGCTCTCTGTTTAGCAAAGTGCTTAACACACATGGAGTTGGTGCCAGAGGAACGTTGGAGTCTAGAAGGGGAGTTTTTGGTCCGGAAGCATTGAAGACAGAAAGGTCCCGAGCCCCAGATAGCCTTGTGAATGGTACAGAGGGATTTGAATGTAATCCGTTCTGAGACCGGGAGCCAGTGAAGGCTGTGTAGGGTAGGAGGGATGTGGCCACTGGGCTTGATGCCAAGGATAAGTCTTGCTGCCCTATTCTGGGTTAGCTGCAGGGGTCGCAGGGTGGAACAAGGAAGATTAAGGAGGAGGCTATTGCAGTAGTCTAGCCTGGAGAGAATCAGAGCACGGGTAACATTGAGTCTCTGGGGGAAGGTGAGGAAGGGAAGAGTCCCTTTGAGAAGGAGGAGCTGAAATTGGGACTTCCTGACAATGTCCTCAAAATGAGGGATGAAGGAAAGAGAGGGGTTGAAGATGACACAGAGATTCCTAGCTTCAGTGGAGGGGGTTAGGGGGGAGCCCATGGAGGAATGCCAGAGTGCAGGGAAGAAGTATGGTAAAGGGACCCAATATGGAGAATCTCAGTTTTTCTGGCATTGAGGCAGAGGTCATTAGCAGTGCCCAAGGCCTGGATGACAGGGAGGCAATCAGGGATAAAGGAGGGTGTAAGGGCGTCAGTGGGAAGTTTGAACAAATGTTATTTATCGTCAGCGTATCTCGGTTCAGTCTGCAGACTCACTTCCCTGTACAGCGGTGTGATGTCCACGGACATGGAACGCGCCCAAACGGCGGTGTGATGTCCACGGACATGAAACGCGCCCACGAATCGGATTGGCCAAAAGCATGAGATGTGCCATATTTTTGGGAAACACCCACCATGTTGGATTTGTGGACTGCGCCCGTAGTCCGCGAACATTGTGGTAAAAGCATATTAAAAGCCACAACATTGCACTTGTCAAACTGATGAAACAATCTCTGCGGAGGTCAGGGGTGATGAAGAAGAGATGGGATTTGGCTATATAAAGCCAACAAAAACTGTCGGTTTTTCATCTCTAATGTCCGCAAACTGTTTGGGGACAGCCCTGTGATGTTCACTAACATCTCAGATGTTCGGGGGCAATCAATTAATATGTTTGCCTTGTAGGGTTGGTGAAAAGCAGTTTTTGGATGGCGTATAACTTTTGCGCCACTCAATAAAATTGTATGAAATAGTGTGATATTAATCTAGACGTGGCCTTGATTGGTTCTACAAAGGTTGGTTCTGTTCTGCCAAGAGGGAACAAAATTAGAGGGCTGGGGCAGAATATTTGAAAGGTATATAAATTGGGTGCCATTTCACGTATTTGCACAAAGGTTTGCAAAAAGATTTAAAACCCAGATTTGAATGTTTTTGCAAAGTTTGGTGGGATTTTGTAAAGATCGGGCAAAATTAGAGGGGCGTTTTAACATTTTGAGATGGGTTATAACTTTGTTGGCATTTGACGAATGTGCTCAAAAGATTTTAGAAATACTATAGACCGAACCTTGAATTTTTCTGCAAAGTCTGGATCGATTTTGTCAACTGGGAGCTACGTTATATGACTATTTGGTATATGTACATTTTGACACTTTAAAAAAAATAAAACATGGATGGATTTGCAGGAAAGTTGTGCAAGGAGCATTGGCAAGGACTTGAAAGCATGGTTTTGCAAATGTGTCCGTATTTTTTAAAAAGTGTCATCATGTAGGTACAAAAAATAGTAATATACAATTGGTGACTGAGGTATAGCCAGTGGCCATGGGCAGTGGCCAGATTGTCTGATTCATGGCCAACCAGAGACTGGCTATGCGGTCACGTTCTTCAAAATCGGGATAGGTTTCAATGGGAAAATAAATTCTGGCCGTGGCTAAAATTCTGTCTGTGGTTAATGCCCGAAGTGTTGCACAGGATTACATTAACAGATCGTAATGACTATCGCTGCATAGATGCCGAGACATCAGCAGCCTTGAGAAAGACTCTAGAGAGTCGAATTACATGCCAGCTGAGTTCTAACAATAAATATAGCATCAAGAATGTTTTTTAAGACTGCTTTATTATGACAACAGTTACTTATTGAATAACTCAGTGTTGAGGTGAATAGGGCTGACTCTCCTATTCCAAACCTTACACTTGAAGAAGCAAGGGAACCTTAACAAAAGAACCCCATCACCAGCAGCAGGGTTTTCTGTTTAAAGTACTAGATGAAGTGCAGTGATCTAACCTTTCGACCACCCTGCAATTACTTGATAATCGTGTACTCTGATTTGATTATTGTGGCATGCATCATGGCCGAATCCTATGGTTTGAATGGGAAGAAATATTTTGCTTGTGGCTACATCCTGAAGTGCTGTACTGAATGTTAACAAACCTGCGCGAGGAGCATCAGCAAGGACATGAAAGTATGCTTTTGCAAATCTGACCTGTGTTTTATTTTTCTTAAAGTGTGGAAACGCAAGTACAAAAAAAAGTGATATCACTTTTCTGCCGTGGGCAAAGGACCTGGTCTTTGGAAAGGTCAAATGTCTACTCTGTTTTGCCTATTGGCATATGCTCTGATGATAACGACTCACATAAGTATGTGTTGCAAAAAATATGTTTGTTAAAGAAGGTTTATAGTTCTTTCATATGTGTAAAAAGAGGAAGTATTAAAAACTTATATACAGTGATGTAACATTATGAAATATTTTCACTATGAAAACATATTCAATTGACAGAATAAACGTTGTTAAATGGATGATACGGTTAAGATGTAACCACCCTTGGGACTCCTCTGCCTCAGCAGTTAGCTAGTGGCCTTCCACCTTGGGATCCTATGGCAATTCCCTCCTTGGCTCCCATGAGCACTTGTGCATCTTCACTGCCCGTTTTATTTATGCACTTCTGTCACTGCACAATGCATATGTGCATTTATAGAAGCACTATGTACACTTTTTTGGTATACATATGCGAAATTTAGATGCAAAAGATTTGTAGAAAATTGTTAAGTGGCAGTTTGTGGGTGCAATATTAGTATGTTTATAGGCTTAATGTAGAGTTTTTTTTAGTGATTGGTGGATATGTGCGAATGGTTTAAAGCAGGTAATGAGGGAGTGTTGCAAACATAACAGTAAAAAGAGTAGAAGGGCTGTTTTGTGTGATGGTGTGCATGTGCAATTCGGCTTTTCTAAAAGGGCATGGGCTAGACAGAGGAATGCGCAGACTGTGCATAGTTATAAATGGCAATGGATTATGGGGTTTATTGTATACTAGAGAGAAGAGGTTCGGACAAAAAATTGTGTCTGTGTTTTTTTTCCCTCTGATATCCAATTGTCTATAATTTCCATTAGTGTAGTAGAAAATGCTAATGAGAATGTTGGAAAATGTTATTGAATCTAACTACTTTACTGAAAAATGTAAAGTAGATGGAGTCTATAAGCTTATTATTTTAGTTCTATTTTGTAACTGTGAAAGGTAGTTCCTAAAGGAACCTTTTTTAAATGTTTGTTTTTTATTTCTTATGCAGGAGAGGCAAGAAAGTAGGATGGGTAGGTAAATGAGGGAAGGAGCACTAACCACACATTTGGAGGGGCTGGTGGACAGGGGAAGATGTTGCATGTGTGTTAAATCTAAGGTAGAGGGCAGTGTTTCTCATGCTCCTTGATTGCAGCTTCAAAAGCACTTTGAAATTGCTCCCACCACAGAGTGGTGTGTTGCAGTATATACTGAGTACTATTGTTTTAGAACGATATAGATCAACAACCTCTTTTATTGCTTGCAAGGTAGCTGGTGGGATTTGTTGTCCTACAGAAGTAGGCTGTATGGTTACAGCATTGGTTGAGGAAGATGAGGTAGAGGAAGCCAGCCTACTAGTTCCTAAGAAAAGAACAGCCTTTCTGAGAGCATTGTGGTGGTTGGATTTGGTGTTGCGCTGCATGGAGGTGGTCCCGTAGGAGTACTGCCCATGTTGTCCGCGACTGAGAGCAACGTTATACTCAGTGCATTTCACTTTGGTAGCTTTAGTCTTTGGTACATTTCCAACAGTGGTAAAGAACTGCCACACCAACAATTCTCTCAGGGTGTTAGAAGTAGGTACTTCTTCTACCACATCTTCCTGGTCTTCTTGATTGACTTTGCACTTCTTTTGTTGTGTAGGTCTTCCAGGTGGTGGTGGTGGTGGCTCTTGGGGATGAGGGATGGAAATAGCGGATGCCATTTTTAAGATAAATAGCAGTTTTCCTAATATTCTTCCAAGTATGTGCTGTGTGCTAGATTGGTGTAGGAGCTGTGCAAGCATACAAGTTGAGCTTCAAAGTTTCTAGATGAGCTGATAAATGCAGTTCCGAACTGTTTGCAAAGCACAAACCCGTTTGCGAAGTGTAGACTCATTTGCGGACACTTCATCATGTCGTGTGCGAGAGCGTGGTCACGTGACACTATCCGAAATGTCTGTGATGATGTCAGACGTTCGCAAACATCTGCGAACATAAAAACAGTGGAAGAATTTACAAAAAGTGTGTAGAAGTGTTAAGAATGATGCTAGATGGTGGGTAATGACAGAGTTTAAAAGTTAAACTTTCTAAATTGGAGAAATATTTTGCTATATTTGGCTAAGTATGATATTAGTAAGTTGTGGTAAATTAGGGTGCACTGGTAAAAACTCATTAAATTCACTGAAAAATCTTTGTTAAAGGGACGCTTTGGTTAAGTTGCACTAATAAAAAGCTATGAAATTCAGAGAAAGAACTTTGTTAAAGGAACATTAGGGTTACAAGTAAAACTGAAACCCCCCAGAAATTCACCAGTTATGATAAGCTAAGCAACCATAACTCGCGCCACCACCTTGCACTGCTAAGACAGACACCCAGTACATGAAATATGACATCACAATTGTCAGTGATGACATCACTGATAACATCACATATTAAAATAATGTTCATGAACAGTCCCTAAAAGTGGTAGTGTTCATAATGTTGTTAACAAGATGTCAGGTGTGATCTGGAGATCTATCATAAAATAATTAGGGCCTGATTCACAGAACGCTCTCCTATGGGACTGTGCCACTATAAAATGCTTCTGTGAATCAAGCCCTTAATGTATTAAGGAATGTTCAAATTTAAAAAAATATATATTTGAGTGTTGGTATTCAGCCAGGAACCTAAACATACATAGACATAAGCAATGGCTGCAGCATGTACCAGAAAAGTACAATATCTTTAATCTGGTAATTTCCGATAGTAAAATAATAATTGCTACCTTATCAAAGTTTTGCGTAACGTTGAACATGGGATAAATAGCTAACAATTTCAAACTTTCAACATACTTGTGTTAGTACAAGAAATACATATAAAAACCCAGAATGCATACAAATTAGAGCCACTTATAGGGAAACTAAAGTTAAGAATAAAGAAACAACAGCACCAAAAAATGACAATAACATTAGAGTTGATTATCATGTGCACAAATTAACTGTGTGTTTCAGGCTGCTTATTGCCCCATGTATGTGCACTATGAGGTCAAATCAAATTCTATAGAAAGTACTTTAAGAAGATATAAAAAGGTTAATGTATATGCAAATGTGTGTTTTGTGTATATGTAACTATGGCTGGATGACATTGTCGAAAAAAGGTATTTTTAAACTTGAACATTAATAGTACCTTTTCAATTTTTAAAATTCTCATTGTTAGTAAAAATAAAAACTAGCCTAGACATGTCAGTGTCCAAAAACAAGTGGCCCAGAAATGTTATGTTATCAGTAATGTCATGAATGATATTTGTGATGTCATCTTTCATGTACTGGGTGTTTATTTTAGCAGTGCACATTGGTGGCATGAGATATAGTTGCTTAACTTATCAAAACTGGGGAAGTCCTGGAGTTTTCACTTTGTCTTGTAATCATAACGTCCCTTTAACAAAGCTTTTTCATTGTATTTCATAGATTTTTATTAGTGCAACTTAACCATAACTTCCTTTAAGAATGGTTTTACGTTGAATTTCATGGGTTTTTATTAGGGCAACTTAACCATAACATTCCTTTAACAAAGTATACTTAGATGTTCCCCTTAAGCCAATCCCGACCCTTAGTAGGTTTTTCATTTTTGCCACGCAATATGACATAACTTATGATTTATTTTTTATATAAAAGCTATGATTTGTGCAAAGATTGCTAAGGGAAATTGAGTGTCCATCTGTTGATGTTCGTTGTAACTCCCTGTTTTAGATAATTGTGAATAAAACAGTACTTTGCCATCTTCCTGAGTTAGTTTGGTTATTTGGACTCTGAATTTATATGTGTGATCCCATCCTTTCCATATACACGTTCCTACATGGCCCTAAGCTCACATGGTAGCAGTGCAGATGGTTAAAATATCCAAACTAGTTCAGCTGCAGATTTTCAGACAATCGGGCATCATTCACCATTAGCAGGAAGATCGCAGTTTCCTGTGGAGAGCGGGCGAATAGAAATAAACATGCAAGAAGTACTGAGACGGTGAGCAGGTCCCCCTTTGAAGAAATTATTGCCCGCGGGCGCTCTGTAGACGGAAGGCGAAGTGGTCAGATTGGAGGAGGAGTCGATACTGAAGGCCTCGAGTGGATTAACGAATGGTGATTAGACTAAGGGGAATGGCAAATAAAGAGACGGGATTGTAATAATTTTGAGTAACAGGGAAATATTGTGAAGATAAAGAGATAACGCCTAGGAGTCCTAATTCAAGGGAATTGGAAGGAGACATTTCAAACTCCAACGGGAGTAGAGAGAAATATAAAATGCACAGGTCAGGACATTTAAGGTGATTTCTCAAACCCTGTACAGGCAAAAAAGTAAATGTCGAGAGAAAAAGTACCCCGTATTTATCAATAAAACATAGATAATTGGGAAGGTGATCATGGTGTTCAAAATGTGTAAATGTCTGACTAGTCTAAATGTTGTTTGTTGAATAAAGTATCGAGGAGTGATAAAATTGTGAAGAAGTAACAGTGAATAAATATAGGTGTAGCAAAACGATTGGCACCAATCAAAAGAATAGATGGGATATTGGAATAAGAGGATTGAGCAGCAATTGATGGAGCTTGCTCATATTTGTTGTTTTTAAATGATAAAGTGGTGATTTAAAATAAAATAAAAAGTTTATTTAACAATCTGGTAAGTATTGGCAGTCAATTGAGACTTGTCATTGTGGGGGCTACTCCTCCCATGCACCTATGGAAGACACTACCAAAACACATGCTCAAGCTCAAACAATACACTGTAGAATGTGTAATGGGCAAATCAGATAAAATGTTCATGACATGGACACAAGGGGGATCATTGTTAAGAGCAGAATTACAATACATGACCACATACGTGCACGCCGCATACTCAGGGAAGAAATTAGAGAAATCATTAGCAATTTTTGAACTTTGGAAGATGTATCAAGAGGAAAGAGAAGACTAGCCACCCGAGTAGTGGATGCCTAATCAATATAGGGGGTAAAGCATTGAGTCCTCAGCTCCCTTTACTAGGCCTGTAAAGGAATTGAAAGCAGTGACGGGGCATAGTAATCCGATATATGAACCCCTTGCTTATAGAGGTGACGATAGTCCGGAAGAGAATACGAGAAAGGAAGATATTTTCAAATTCATACTAGACAAGGAAGAAAGAAGCGAACGGTCTAAATTGTTAACAGATATAGACAGAGAAATTAAGAGATGGAAAGGAGAAAAAGATAAAGCTGATGTGGTAGCGCTCGTACTAAACGAATGGATGGGAGGACAGATATTACTTAAGATAGATGGTAAAGCATTTTGGAAGTTAGGCAAGGAGAAGATAAGGACGAACGAGAGAGGAAGGACAAGAAACGAGAGAAGAGATTAGAGGAAGAAGAGGAAAGAAGGAAAAGCAGGGAGCAGTGAAAACAAATATATCAGGAGGAACAGGAGAAAGATGAAAATGGGCAGAGGAACAAAGAAAGTATGACAATAAACAAAGAGTGATAGAAGAGAGTGACTGGAAGGAAAGAAGGAGAGAAGAGGAAGAAGCACAAAGATTAAGGGACAAAAGATTACAGAGATGAAGGGAAGAACGAAGGGAGGAGGAAGAAAGAATTACCAAGTTGAACTGACTTGCGACAATGAGAAGAAGAAAAGACTGGGGGTTTACTTTGGAATATAAAGTTCTCATCCACTTGATCTCAAGAAGCAAAACTCAATGACTCCGGGGCAAGACGGTCTGGTGATGTGCATCCTCAAAAATAACCCTGAGATTTGGGCAGCTATCTTAAACAGTATGTTCAGAATCCTACTTGGGGAACAACTTGTGCCAGAGTCTTGGCTAACTTCAATTGTTGTGCCGATCTTTAAACAAGGATCTCACCTGAGTACTTCCAACTACAGGCCGATATCCCTGTTGGACTGCCCAGCCAAGATTTTTACAGGCTTAGTCCTGAGAAATCTGCAAAACTGGGCCAAACAGACGGGAAGGGTGGATCCCTTCCAAACAGGGTTTTCCCAGGCTGTAGGCACAGAGACGAACGGCTTTATGCTGAAATTATTGAAAAAGGGAATGATTGGGAAAAATAAACCTCTCTATTTCGCCTTTATCAATGTTTCCATGGCCTTTGATAGAGCCCCGGGAAACATGTTGTGGCCCAAATTACACAAGTTGGGTTGTCCTCCTGCCATTCTGGGTGTTCTAATTAACCAGCATACGAATACTACCATGTCTGTGCATTTGGACAGAGAGGGTATATTAACCGCCCAATCAATTCGGCAAGAGGGCTGAAGCAAGACTGCCTACTAGCACCACTCTGGTGACGCCTTCTTGGATACAAACTTTCTCCCACAAAAATTGAATATTACAACAATTAATTACTTATATGCTGGTGACTTGATCTTAATGGACCATGCGCTTGTTGGGCTGCAGCGCTAGTTAAACGCACTGGAGGCGAGTACCAAGAAGAAGAATTTAATGATCAGCATCCCCAAGTCGAAAGTCCTCACATTGCAATAGGCCCCAGGAGGGCAGGGGGAGGCTTCACGTGGTCAGTGGAAGGCAAATTTCTTGAAAAGTTGGATCACTTTTTATATTTGGGCTTCCCCATTTTCCTGAATGATAGTAAAGCCAGACAGTTTAATGTAAAGAAACAAAAGGTAATGGCGCTGGTGGCACAGGCTGTCTGGCTTAACAGGAAATATGTTTTTTTGTAACCCCTGTGCGTAGGTTTTATTGTAAAAATGTGTTCCCAGTGGTGACTTATGGACTCTAGACTTATTTTTCTCTCTCAGATGGCTATGGCCTAAGCTTGAACGCTTCTTCTGGTGGAGAACTCTAAAACTGCCAACATGTGTGCCAATACCAGTGGTAAGGTATGAGCTGGGTCTGACTTCTCTGGAGGCTATGGTTAAATGGAAAAATGTAGTCTTCCTGTGAAAGATTTACCTGGCGGAAGAGGGGTCAATGTGGGGGATTCTAAAATGTGGTTTAGAGTCTCAGTCTCCGGTTGGTCTTGTAAATTGGCATCAACAGTGCCTAGAAATCTTAAAGGATATTGACTACACAGTGGAGTTTCTCCTAATGTTCCCATTAAAAGTTAACAAGAGACTTTGGGAGTCTGAATAGTTCGAGACAATTTACCAAGTTAGAAAGTACCATCTATTCTCGGGTCTATTGCTTGATGATAGACCCTATAACTCACTACATCATAAGTAAACGTCCCGGCCCTGTTGATGTGGGCAGGCCCTGACTCTTAGGCTGAATTTGTTTTTAACAAATGAAATTCTGGGTGCCCGTGGTGGAATCCCCGTGAACCAAAGTTGCTGTAGATTTTGTATAATGGCAAGTTCGGTTAAGACAACATACCACTTATTGCTTATTTGCCCAGTATTGATTACGCAATGCCAGACACATTTTGCGCTCTTTTTGAAGAATTTTAAGGAGCCTCACCGAGGGAGGGTGTGGCAATGTATTTTTACTGATAAATCCTTGAAATGGTTGCTAGCCCAATTCACCTCATAAATGAAGCTTTAATTAATTTTAAGACATCAGGTTTGGTACTGTGATCCTGAAATTAGTGGTGTGGGGGTCCCCACGATGATGGTCACATTTAGGTTCTAAAATGTAATTGAGTGTTATCCTTGTGACAGATTTTTAAATAGGTTTTTTTTTTTAAACAGGGCTGTAATGCACTGTAATGAAATGTAATGTTTTTGTATACTGTATCGTGTTTAGCCGATATCCATGTCATAAGCTGTTTTTTCATTTTTTATTTTTTATTTTAATTTTATTGCAATGTGTACATTGGGTTTAAACTGTGTTTGTGTGAGTTGGCAGTTTTAAATGTGAAAAGTTCCATGTGAACTATAGAACTATAACACAATAAAGAACAAAAAAATGATTTAGAAGAGATGCGAGTTAGCGAAGGGAAGTAGATGAAGAAATAGAGAGACAGCGAGGTTTCGATGCCAGTCTCATTCATCAAGAACAAATGAGGCTGAGCCCAGAAATATGATGGGACAGAGTGGAAGAGATTCTTCCATTAAAGGAAGTAACGCCAACAGTATCTAGAGTAGCGCTAGAAATTAAAAGAGATGATGCGGAAAGCATTGGAGAAAGGATTGATAATGTCTATCAGCAATTACAATGAGAAAGTGAGTATGGAGCTCAAAGGAACGATGATCGATCCCCAGTATCTCAATCATGAAGTGAGGAAGGAACCCTGTTTAGTGATGAATGTCGAGCATTGTCTTTAAGCAGATTGAATTTAGACATAGGGGATGAGTATGTTAGTCATACTAGTTGGGGCCTAGACATGTCAGATGTGGAAAGAGAGTCCGGTCTTGGGGCAGAAGGAGGGAGCGCATGCGCCTTTGTAGGAAGGCTTCAAATGGATAAGGTAGTGAGATGTCAGATATCAAACAGCCTAAAAATTGAAGACCAAATCCCATAGCATATCCTGAGCGTCCCTGAAGATGGTCCTGAAGTGAGAAGGGAAAGTCTCCACCATATGTAAGTAGGCTAAGGTAATTACTGACAAGGAGACAGACAGGGACAAGTATCCCTGCCCTGCATAGACTAATAGTGTGATCCGGTTGTGGGATGGGGTTCACACAGTTCCCCTTGTTAGAAAAGGAAGGGCAAGACCGCAATATATTCCATGGCCACAGATGGATAAGGATAACTTAAAATGTAAGCTCCTTAGTTTGACTTGGGGAGCTGGGAAATGGATATATGAATTAGAGAATATGACAGGAGGAAATACGTTGGCCACAGGGGACATAACATTTCTCCTGGCAGCCATACTTAGAGAGAGGGCTGATGACAAATGGAGGAGTGTGGGATATTCAAATTTGACTGCACAAAACACAGCGCATGATAGAGCATCATTCAATAATTGTAGGGCAGATGTTTGGAGGGCTCTCAGGGTACAGTATCCTGACACATCAGATATGGGTGCAATTATGACACGTAAAATGAAAGAAGATGAAGACCATATTGCTTATATTCAAGATATTCAGGTGAAATGGCACCTTGAAACTTGTGAGCTATGGGAAAAAAGACAGTGGCATTGTTTTACCATCATTTATGCCAAGGGTTGCCTGAGACAGTACAAAGGCAGATGAAAAAAACAAGTGGGGATGGAAGCAAAGCCATGGGCTGAGATACAGTTGACAATACTACACCATTGCCAATAATTACAAGAGAAAAACAAAAAGAAAGATGAAAATAGAAAAATTAAGCAAGCCAAGTTTGTTTAGAAAAACTTAATAAACCAATCAATAGAAATTCAGGGTCGTGCACCAGAGGAAGAGCAAGAACTATGGAAACGATGGGGGTGTTCTGTATCCCCCACGGAAGCTCTATGGTGACAGGACAGCATTGGAAAGCCAGTGATTTCAGTGAATTTATTGAAAGTCACGCTTGAACTGCTGCATTACCCTGTGCATGTAACTAGAGAAAGTCTTGCCGCTAATATTGCAGAAGCCTGGTTCATTCCTAATTTGTTGGAACACATTGCACTGTTTATGGTGAATTGCATTGTGTGTCAGAAATGTACTGCTAGGCATACACTGAGAATGATTAGAGGAGTAATACGTCAACCGAATGGTCCATTTCAGCATTTACATATTGACTATGTATCTATAAGTGGCAGTGCAGCCTTTCTCCAGGTAGATCGAAGCTGGTCCGTGTGCACAACCTGATGCCACTGGAGCAGCAACGTTTTTAGTATGGAACCTTTTCCCGAGGTGAGGTGTGTGTGTAGTGCTGAAATCTGAAAATGGGCCACATTTTGTCAATGAACTATTCAAACAAATAGGGCTTTTATTAAAGCATAAGTTCTCTTCTGCATATCACAGAGAAAGGGAAATGTGAGAGACTTAGCGGCCTCTTCAAAGAGAGGATTGCCAAGATTAAATTGACTTTGAAAAAAGGATGGCTATATAGCCTACCCCTGGCCTTATATGCCATTCGGAATCAGCCAGGGTCAGACGACCACCTCACCCTGCGTGTGCTAGTAACAGGGCGTTGAATTAGAATACCCCTTACACCTCCATCTAGAATTAGGATTGATGCCCAGAGTGTAGCCAAAACTCTAGGTGATGAGATGCACAATTTTTTGACATGTATGACTACCAGCATTTCTTTCATTTCAGATCAAGTCAAACATCGGAGGGACAGTCTAGGAACACGGAAGAAGATCTTTCGGCAACCAATCCAAGTGAACCACCACCTAAGTTATATTTTGGGGACCTGATCCTGATCAAGAACTTTACCCAGAAGTTGCATGATACTCACTTTAATGGCCCATTCTGTGTTGAAAAAGTGTCCCCTTCAGATGTTAATGTTCAAGTAAGAAGAGCTTGGTTGCATCTGAAAAACGTGAAGGTTTATAAAGGCCAGTACACTTCCTCCCACCGTTGCTGATCTAGAAGAAGACAAGAAGAAAAAGTTCTGTGTGTGCAGACTCAATCAATGACTAAGAAGAAGGACGATAAAGCACCAAGTGATTAATATGTACTTTATTTGGACAGGAATTCAATAGACACTCCTTATATATATATATTTTAGCAGAGAGTGCAAGGACTTGCAGAGAATTCCAGAGTTTGAAAAAAAATGAAATATATTGAAGCAGTAAATAATGCACCAGAGTTATGCCTAAATGTCAGTTCTTGATCAGAAAACGGAAAAGAGATCAATATGCAGATTAATTTTGTGAAGAATATTTGTTTTAGGTGAGAAAAATACATGATACCTGCGGACAGTGACGTTCATTGGCTTGTGGTTGCTGTCTTTGTGTTCATGCTTCATTCTTACCCTGCTCTTGTCAGAAGAGATGTTAATATTCATACTTTTTTACAGGATCCTAAAAATGGTCCAAAAAATTGTCATTGCTATAATTGAACAAATTGTACAGTTACAGATATAAAGAAGCTCAATGATTGTATTCAAAATTATTAATGAAGAAAACAACACAATAATAGAGAGAACACGATTTCAGCAAGGAGTAGGATGGCACGAGAAATGGTTGCCCAGATTTCTATGCATAATATATATGTGCATGATTGTACTCGTTGTGTTTTTGTCCCTTATCTTTCACAGTCTCTATCATCTTAATGTTTCTGCCGAAGAAAGCGCTCCTATGATTCTCCCCACTATGAAAACAAATAATGACAAGTTCCTTGATCTTTATAAGTTTATTGGGAGACATAAAAGAGATGCAGAGGATGAAAATGAAGGGGTAAATACTTATCAAGATAATTCAGCTAACCTGGGGAATAACATGTGGTGTTAACTCATGAAAAAGGTAGGGGAAGGAGCATCTGATGGGAGTTGCTATGTCTGCTCTCTCATCCCCTATGCCATGAATACAGTAAGGACTTTCATTTCAAAGGAGGTTTCAGCACACAATGCGAAGCGCCTCAGTCATCTTGCAGCATTCACTACTCGAGGACAGTTTCAAGGAAGTCAGGCGACTTTGCGATGGAGTTCAAAATGGTAGTTTCCATACCATTTCCTTCTCACTCTCCCCCTCCCTTCCTTATCTATGTCTTAGCTCTTGCACTATCTGAAATGTTGTCAGGCTGAGTACGAAAGTTAATTTCACATCCTTACTGTTCATGGCCTGTAAGAATGTGGTTGTATTTTCCCTTGTTCCCTCCCTTGCCTTGAAGCGCTTTGAAACACATTGTGTATATCATATCATAAACGATCATATCATATCATCATATACCAGGATGACTATATCAAAACCATGCAAATGGAGAAGGAGCCTGGATGGAAACGCAAAATTATTGTATATCCTGCTCTAGGTCAGGATGAGGTGATCATTGAAGAAATTAAGAGAATTAATTGTCCTGATGCGACTGAAATAGCAAGACTATCTGGATTTTGGGAACAAACTCAAATGTTGATCTATGTACGAGCGCATACCAAGTAGGGATGGGAAGAAGGAATGGTGCCCTGTGCAGCTCACCTGCTGAAGACATATTACGAACAAGAAGTGCAGAAAGTGAATGATGGATGCTTAAAATCACGGACCAAGCCCTCTAAATTGTTGACATGGGTAGAAGATGAATAAGGCCCAGTAGTTGTAGTCCCATTTGTTAATGCAACACTATGTTTCCAAAATCATGGAAAGAACCATGTGGGATATAACAAAGAATGCAACGACACAATTGATGGTCCTAAGATGAGAGAAGGGACAGAGGTCCTGATGGATCGATATTGGGCTTGTGGATCCAAAGCCTATAAGAAGTTGACCAAGGATTGGGGCGGAGTTTGTTACCTGGTGCTCATCCATGTTCCAGCATTAGCGATTCCTCAGAGAGATCTAAACAGTGATGAATTTTAAAAGGTGGATGACCATTTGAGAAAAAGAAGATCGCTTGAACTCCTCAGATGGACGAAAAGAGAACATTATTTCTCAGCCAAAACGATAACAGGATATGATAACATTCCCGAAGAGCACAAGTTGTTCAGCAAGACTGCTATGATGATGACAGCTATATTCATGCCTGGAATCCAAACAGTGGGGAATGCCAAGTGGTTGAAAATTACCAGATGGGAGCTTATGCAGACAATCAATGCTACCATAAAGATAAAGAGATTAAACAACATCAAAGAAGAGCTGAGGGCCATACGACTGATGACTCTTTAGAATAGATATGTCCTTGATATGATCACAGAGATGGAAGGAGCAGGTTGCGGCAAAACTGGGCAATTATGTCGCACATTTATAGCTTCCCACAATGAACAGAATGGAACTTTGTTAGACCTGCATGCCAAGATGGAAGACGAGACAGATGACATTGAATATGACAGTTGGTGTGCCTCTTTGTTTTCATGGATTCCACAGTGATTGGTGTATATATTTAAGGTTCTTGGAGTAATACTGGTGCTAGTAATGTTCAGATTCTGTGTAGTCAGGACGGTGATTGTCCAATGCAAGAAAATGGCAAAGAAGGTGGATGGGATGAAGATCATGATCGATGTCAAACCTGAACCAAATGCCAGAAATACATAGAGGCTAGCATCGTGGCACCTGAAGCAACCAAGTTTCTGTATCCAAAGAATCATAAGAAGTACGTGGGACAATGGGTCTATTGTACCCTGAATGGACAATGTAACGACAGGACATGAAGTGTAGATGAAAATGTCAAATCAGCAGGTACCCTGAGGGGGGAGATAAAGATATGGACACCCAAGAAACACTTCTTCAAGAGAAAATACCATGATATGGAAACAATTGAGCATATGCTCGAAGACATGACCAGAGGGGGAATGTAGAGGAGCAGCAGCATGCCTCTGCACTAAACCCTGCCCCCTACATGCCATATTTTGGAGACCTGAGATTGTGCCGTGTTTGATACCAGCAGTTGTGCCAATACCGCAGCATGTGTTCGAAAGAAGATACCCATTGAGACAACCCTACCAAATGTGTCCCCGAATGGATGACAACTTGACGGAGGAACTCCCTGAAGGAATATGAGAATGAGCAGAGAAAGAGGCCAGTGATGTCACAAACAGTACGCACAACGCTACGGGATACTGACTGAAGAGACTTTATGTATCCTAAAGAAACTAATGACGAAGTAAAGAATCGAGTGAACTCTCAAATATAAAGAAAGAAGATTATTTGTGCACGAAGTGCTACAGAAAATCAACTGTTCAATAAATGCACAGACGCAGAAACGCAAGGTAGACCGAGTCATCATAGAAGTTAGCTATATGTAGAGATTAGAATGCAGGCAAAGCCGCCATTGTGTAGAAACTGTGCACGAAAAGTATGAGATCTCCTGTGTCAATGCACTTTTTAGAAGCAAGGCACACAGTTGCCCAATTGAGATGTATTATCTTGGAACAAGTTCAGGTAGGCCCAAGGGGCGGGGATGTACATAGACGCCTATTACAAAGAGACATTTTTTGGATTGATCTGCTGGACTGTCTAGCCCCTAGGGGCATGAACTGCGAATTTGATTTGATGTGTTTCGTTTAATATTACACAATTATCTGCAATTATCTATTGGACACCTTTGGTTTTTTAAGTTGTCTTTTTAAATGTAAAATTAATTTCATGTCATGAGTGATCTTTATGTGCAACTTCATCGTTTTTTTCTCTCCTTGCATTTTCCATGTGTTTTTCTGCACAATTTTATAACTGTTGCTGCATTTATACATACTATTATGGCTGATGGTCAATTATAGGTATCAATGACTCACCACTATACTCAGCAAACCAGTCGACCGACACGCCGGTACTTCCTGGAGCTGTGCCTCCGTCTGGTTTAGCATTGTGAACCATGTGTGTGAGGGGGGGCACCACGCAGTTATCTAACTGCGGTGGTGCCCCCCCCACACACCCTACACATCTACACTTCATTCGACTATGCACCCCCAGCATGCATTTACCCCTTTCTCTCTAGTTAGGCCCTATGTCTTGGGCTGAATTCCATTTTCGATATATATGCCATTTGCACCGGTGCTCCTCCGTAGGAGCAATCGATGCGTTATACAGATACCCATCATTGCAATGCTTGACTGGGTTTTACTTACTTGAGTCGATCTCTCTTTTCCTTCCGGGACGTGACTGATCGGGATTAGACACTGCATTCTGCGGCGCCGTGCATGTTGATGATTATCACCATGACAACCTACTCGCGTTGCAAGTCTTACATAGATTGGGGGTAAATAGTGTCACAAATGGCTTCGGCTTGCACCTAGAAGCGCTACACTATCTATACTAGCAATTTAGAGTTGAGGTACGTTTAGAACACTTTTTGTAAACCATTGTATCCCGTTCCTTCTGTCCGCCGTATGCCCCCTCCAATATGGCGTCCACCGCAGGACCGCGCATGCGCATGGCTGCCATGACGACCTCTCAACAACTCACAGTTGGGAACCGACAGCCGACCTGGCGGAGCTCGCATACACTGCGTCCGCATCGTGAATGCAGGTAAGAATGGACCTACAGGAGCTGCATGCTCAGTCCCAATGCTACTTAGAATAGGCTTTTACCAGCTGCCATAACCGGACGTGATACTCGACCCTTTCCATGAGACACTATTGACTCAGCCAATACAGTGACTCTTAATTTTACACTGTCATGAGATGAATTCGCCCTCGTCACGGAATTCGATTGAAAAGTAAAACTTGCATTTTTTGATTCTTTACAGCACACGTACTGTGCGAGCGACTGTCAGTATATCCACTCACACCCGGGGTGCCTTAGACTTGCCTCTGGACGTGGTGAGTCATACTTTTACTCCTTCTTCCCTTCTAAAAGTTTTGAATTCTAGGGGAATACAAACCTAGTAACTTACAAGCCGATACTAAACCTCTTGTCTCCCATACAGATCATATCACATGGTTTAGAACTCTCTCCATTAAGGTTAGTGCCTATCTTTGGATGTTACACACAACCTTTACTTTTTTAATTCCCCATGAGCTAATTAGTATCCTTACATTTCTATAGGAACACCCACTTATGCACGAAGGAACTACACATTTCCTGCCCTGAAGATGGATTCAACTGAATCCGAAACGCGTTGGCACTCGATTACACCCACGAGTGTTTAGGACAAAACACACTACCACTACTTCTGTATGTGAATTATTGTGAATGTATATCATTGGATGTTACGCTACAACCCATCCACATTCTTGTGTCTACATATACTGTATGTTACCTTGGAATCTAAATTACCATTTGTATTGTACATTTACATCAAAGGAAGTTTTCTTTGACATCATCAGTTATTTGCTATTTGTTAATGTTGAGTTCGACCCTTAAACCAACTGTATGTTTAGACTTGGGCTTGAACTGATTAATTGTTTATTTTCATTTTCACTTTTTGTAATGAATTTTTTTACATATACTTATAAAAACACGTTATGCTCCTACAGTTTGAAGGTTCTTGGTGGTTCTTGAACTGACTTCACCAGGTGCACACCTTTCTTATTTAAATACATATCCTATTCTAGTTATGAACATACACAAGTACTGAACTATCTCGCTCCTGAAGAGTTTTCTGTATACTATGGAGGGGGTGTCTCCCACTTTCTAGGAGATTCCGACTCACAATCTGTTATTCAAATTGTCAAGGGATTCTATCCCACTAAGAGTGCAATACAGGGCTATCGGTTGGCAACACCCGATGTATGTTTCTCTCCGCACATTTATAGCTTCCCACAATGAACAGAACGGAACTTTGATAGAGGTCATGACGTTCTTGTTAGACCTGCTTGCCAAGATGGAAGACGAGACAGATGACATTGAATATGACAGTTGGTGTGCCTCTTTGTTTTCATGGATTCCACAGTGATTGGTGAATATATTCAAGGTTCTTGGAGTAATACTGGTGCTAGTAATGTTCAGATTCTGTGTAGTCAGGACGGTGATTGTCCAATGCAAGAAAATGGCAAAGAAGGTGCATGGGATGAAGATCATGATCGATGTCAAACCTGAACCAAATGCCAGAAATACATAGAGGCTAGCATTGTGGCACCTGAAGCAACCAAGTTTCTGTATCCAAAGAATCATAAGAAGTACGTGGGACAATGGGTCTATTGTACCCCGAATGGACAATGTAACGACAGGACATGAGGTGTAGATGAAAATGTCAAATCAGCAGGTACCCTGAAGGGGGTGATAAAGATATGGACACCCAAGAAACACTTCTTCAAGAGAAAATACCATGATATAGAAACAATTGAGCATATGCTCGAAGACATGACCAGAGGGGGAATGTAGAGGAGCAGCAGCATGCCTCTGCACTAAACCCTGCCCCCTACCTGCCATATTTTGGAGACCTGAGATTGTGCCGTGTTTGATACCAGCAGTTGTGCCAATACCGCAGCATGTGTTCGAAAGAAGATACCCATTGAGACAACCCTACCAAATGTATCCCCGAATGGATGACAACTTGACGGAGGAACTCCCTGAAGGAATATGAGAAGGAGCAGAGAAAGAGGCCAGTGATGTCACAAAAAGTACGCACAACACTACGGGATACTGACTGAAGAGACTTTATGTATCCTAAAGAAACTAATGACGAAGTAAAGAATCGAGTGAACTCTCAAATATAAAGAAAGAAGATTATTCGTGCACGAAGTGCTACAGAAAATCAACTGTTCAATAAATGCACAGACGCAGAAACGCAAGGTAGACCGAGTCATCATAGAAGTTAGCTATATGTAGAGATTAGAATGCAGGCAAAGCCGCCATTGTGTAGAAACTGGACATTGGTAACATGAATTTAATAAGCCAGGACCTATGAAGCTGGAAGAGAAAGCTCTGTCACAGCAAGTATAAGTGGAATTGTGGAGCTGCAAGACAAGATTGTCTGGCCTGGAGTCAAGACTGAAGAAGCCAAGGTCAGCTCTATTCTGAAAATGGGTGAAAGTGCAAAGGATGAATCATCCCTTGTTTAGGTGCAAAGAAAGAAGACCAAGAGTGCAAAGTTTAATTCATTTAAAGCATTTAGAGTTCTAACTTGGAGTCCCAGAACATGACAGTGAATGCTCTCACTCCCATGTATTCTGAGAGACAAGGATACTTTGCAAGGCCAAGTTCAAAGACAATCTTCAAGGCAGAAGACATGGGCGATGAGCGAATGGGCTAAGTGGGTGGGGAGGTAGTGTCATGCCCCATCTCCTTGCACCTGGGTCTGGGCGTATGTGCTGCTAAGTGAACCGAATGTTCCAGACCTGGCACAAGCGTGCCAACCAATTATAGTAGTCCATATAATGAAGGACCATATAGTTTGAAAACCAATGACAAACTGTGTATCTAATGTTTCTGAAGATTACATGTTTTAGAGGTAGGCATATGTTGTCCACCTGATAGTGGGCAGCCAATCACAATCCTAGTTCCTATAGAAAGTATACTTAGATGTTACTCTTAAGCCAATCCCAACCCTTGGTAGGTTTTCCATTATTGCCACATAGTATGACATCACCTCTGATGTATTTTTGATATGAAAGATATGATTTGTGTGAAGATTGCTGAGAGAAATTGAGCGTACACCCGTTGATGTTCATTGTAACTGCCTGTATTAGATAATTGTTAATAAAACAGTACATTGCCATTTTCTTGACTTGGTTCGATTATTTGGACTCAGAATGTATATGTGTGATCCCACCCATTGCATATGAATGTTCCTAAAGGGCCCTAAGCTCAGAGAAAAGAAAGGCAACCTTTACATGGGAATTTGGGAAAGATTTCTGGATTTATAATGCGATCTACTTTACAAGAGATTCAGTGTTATTTATATTCTGTAAATATTTATAACTATTGAGGACTGAATTTGTACATGAAATGTGTGAAGGAGCGGGGAAAGTTTAATGGAAGTGTTTTACTTAGATGTAATGTTTTCATTTGTTTGATTAACACACAATAAAAATGTGGGGAAAAAAAGACTAATGCCCAGGACATCAAAGATCACGTAGTTCATGATAGGTCTCCCGATCAACCCTGACATCTTGCTACCAACATTATAAACACATCCCCTTGTAGGGAATTTTCATCAATATTAATTTCATATGTGATGCCGTCAGTGATGTAATCTTTGATGTCCTGGGTGTTAGTCTAAGCAGTGCACGGTGGTGGCGTGAGTTATGGTTGCTTAGCTTACCATAACTGGTACATTTTTGAAGTTTTTCGGTTTTACTTGTAACCATAACATCCCTTTAACAAAGTTTTTTTCAGTGAATTTCATAGGTTTTTATTAGTGCAGCATAACCACAACGTCCCTTTGACAAAGTTTTTTCAGTGAATTTCATGGGTGTTTACCAGTGCATGCTAATTTCCTACAATTTACTAATATCATACTTACCCCAATATAGCAAAATCTGTGTCCAATTTACAAGGTTTCACCTTCTAGCATCATTTTTAACACTTATATACACTTTCTGCAACTTTTTCCACAGTTTTTGTGTCAGTCAACGTTTGCGGACATCTGATGTAATTGCCGTCCTGCCGGCCAGTGTCACGTGACCATGCACTCACGCACGGCATGATAACGTATCCGCAAATGCATCCGCACTTTTTGATCGGGTCCGTGCTTTGCGGACAGTTCGGAACTCCATTTCCTACTGATATAGGAACTTTCATGCTCAAAATGTTGCCCTTGCACTGCTCCTACACCTATTCTTACTCAGTATCCATTAACAATCTAGTACAGAGCACATATTTGCAAAATTATTAGCAAAACTGCTATTTATCTTACAAATAGCATCAGCTTTGGCCACTCCTCCTCCCCAAGAGCCACCACCACCACCAGCTGGAGGACCTACACAACAAAAAAAGCACAGTACTTCCAAAGACAATGATGTACTCCCCCTCCCCCCATGAGACGACCCGACCAGCAGGGCCTACCAGCAATATTCAAGGTAAGCCAACTGGGGCTCCGCGGGGGCTCAGCTCAGCTTCTGCACACCGTTTGATGCTGTTTTTTCATGTGCTATGCCTGCAAACTGTGATCATGCAGCACCTGCAGTGGCTCTGCCTCATGGGCCCTGATGTTGATTTCATGCTGGTCGACCTGCCCCACTCACTCCATTATGGCCACCGGCATCTTTGTTCTTCAGGCACCGGAGTGCCTTTTCCTAACTCGCACTGCAGCAGTGATGACTGGCCCCCTTCCACTTCATCTGGCCAATCAGCAGCTGGCAGGCGGGACAGCTGGCCCTTCCACTTAAGACCCTCATCAAAGGTCCTTGTCTGTCCCTGTCTGGCCCTGACTGGAGCATTCCCCCCTTTTCTTCTCTCTCCTCTCGCCACCTCGTAGTATCCACCTATACAGTGGTCACTCAATGACTTTTGGCATGACACACCAGAACAGTTGGCACCCAGCACACTTTTTGCATTTGTAAGGTGGCAGCACCTAGCTCTTAAAATGACATTACATATTTCCCACTCTTCGCTTTGATGTGTTTTATACCTGTGCATGAAATCGATTCTAGGTGTTTAATGGATGTGCCTATGCTGTCTCCCTCTTCCACCCCCCCACCTTTCTTCTATTTGTCTCTGCCCTTACTTGTTCGTCTTACCCCTTACCCCCATTCCCTCTCTCCTCTTTTCTTGTTTAAGCTCTTGCATAGTGTAACGACCGTCAGGCACGTGCATTAATTTATGTCATGTTTAACAGTTTGTATTCCCCATGTCTAATGTTGTACCTCTAAATGAATTGCACTTGCCCATTCTTAATGTACAAATGAATATTCAGAATGTTCAATGATTGTATTCCTTCCCTTTGTTGGAGCGCTTTGGAAAACTTGTTGCTGAGCGTATAGGCGCTATATAAATGACCTATAAATAAAGATGAGGTAGAGGAAGTAGCTACCTATACCACCGATAGAGAATCACGGGTGTGGCAGTTCTTTACCACTGTTGGGAATGTACCAAAGGCTAAAGCTACCAAAGTAAAATGCACTTGTACTCAGTTGTGGACTACCTGGACAGTACTCCTACAGGACCACCTCTATGCACCGTCACACCCAATCCAACCACCACAATGCTCTCAGAAGACTGTTCCTCTCTTACCAAGTGGTACACTGTTTTCCTCCACCTCATCTTCCTCAACCAGTACTGTAACCACACAGCCTACTTCCGTGGAACACAAAATCCCACCAACTTCCTTGCAAACAATAAAAGAGGCTGTTGATCCATATCTTTCGAAGACAACAGTCCTCTGTATATACTGCAACACACCACTCTGCAGGGGCAAGCAATTTCAAAGTGTTTTTGAAGCTGTAATCAAGGAGCATGAGAAACACTGCACACTACCTTAGATGTAACACACATGCAACATCTTCCCCTGTCCATCTGCTCCTTCATATTAGTGTTTGGAACCTCTCCCCACATTTCCCTCCCAAACTTACATTCTAACCTCTCCTGCAACACAAACAAATCCTTTAGGAACCACCTTTCACAGGTAAAAAATAGAACTAAAAAATCCTATAGACACCATCTACTTTACATTTCTCAGTAAAGTACATAGACTCAATAAGATTTTCCAACATTTGCATTATCATTTTGTGTTATGCTAGTGGGAATAATGTGGTATTCATCCCCCATTCCGGGGACTGGAAAAGGGGATAATGGCCCGCCAGCATAAGCCTTTGCAATATTTTGAGACCCTAGATATAAACTCTTTGTGCAGATTCGTCCATTGGCACCACATTTGTAAGCCTTTACAATATTTTGGAACTCCCCCCTCTAATTTTGTTCCCTCTTGACAAAACAGCCCCACACTTTTCAAAACCATTCAGAATCAGGTCTAAAATGAAATTCCAAAACTTCATGCAGTTTCATTGAGTTGCAGCAAAGTTATAAGCCATCAAAAAACTGCTTTTCACCAACCCTGTAATGCACAAATAAGAATAGATGACCCTGAACATCTAATATGTTTGCGGACATCAGAGGAATGCCCCGGAATGTTCTCGAACATCAGAGAAGAAAAATGCCTGTTTTTTGGCTTTTTAAGGCCATATCCCATTCTCATCACCCTCACCTCCCCAGACATTGGGCCTCATTACATGGTAGGTGGGAAGGGTTTACCGGTACCGGTATTTTACCGGTACCTGTAAATCCTTACCGCCTTACTACGAGGTCCCTTTGCGGGTTGGGGAATTTAACGCCTGTTTTTTGCAGGCGTTAAAAACCAACCAGCAAAGGGACCAGTGGAGCTAATTATGGTACCGCAATTTGCGGCACCGTAATTAGCGCCTTCCCCATTCCCATAGAGCCCTATGGGGCAAATATGGGAATGGGGAAGGGCAATGGTGGAAGGGGGAATTACCGCCCCGCCAACCTTCGAATGGGGCGGAAATTCTCCTTTCCACCAAGGTGGTGCCGGTATTTTACCGGCATGAACCATGGCGCTAATAGCGCCATGGTTCACCGCCTACTGTGTAATGAGGCCCATTGTTTCATTAGTTTGAAAAGTGCAATGTTGTGTTTTCGTAATATGTTTTCAGCGGGATGTACGCAGACAATGGTGGATGTCCGTGAATCCAACATGGCGGGTATTTCCAAAAATCTGACAAACCTCACGTTTTTTATTGACCAATCAGTGGGTGTGTCTGATGTTTGCGGACCTCACGTCGACCTCTGCACCAATCGGGTGCCCATACACTGACTGAACAGGAAAATGAGCCCGCGGACCGAACCCAATATCACTCATTTTTTTCACCTACTTTTTGGTCGTTTTCAAAAAACTACTGGACGGCTTTACACCAAATTTAAAAAAAACACGCTTTCGGGACCAAGCCGCTGCTCCTTCCACAAATTCTGTGAAAATCCATCCAGCTGTTTGTGCGCTAGGCATGAGCACATCATCTTTTTTCATCGCATCTATGAGGAAAACTACATATTTAGGGATCTCCCTATAACTTCCCCCCTTCACGAAACCTCACCAAACTTTGCATGATCAATCTGACGGGGCAATATACTGTTTTTTGCAAAGATTTGTAAGGATTTGTTCAGGAAGGGCCCAGGTATAAGCCACCCAAATAGTGCTATTCCTGTGGTTTGAGCAACTGAACCATAACTACAGGGCCGCTAATGCAGGCACTAAGCACTTTATTATGTTGTTGTTTTGCATATTTTGCACATTGCAGCCAATGCGGTTTTGCACATAATCAATTGTATCCAATGATTGGGCATACCTTCATGTGCACAACTTCTATCATACACCTTATATTTCACTCCCTTAAAGTATTAGCATTACAATTATGCGGGGAAACTACTGCATGAAGTGCAGTTAGTGAGACTGTAAATAATGGCTTTGATGTCTGTTTTTTAGATTCAGCTTCTTTCCGTGGTTGAATTCCTCACACGGTTTGATCTTTTACATTTTTTCTGCCACTAGTGCAGAAATAGAAAACAGTTCTTATTTTATTCTGTTTAAACTGTTGCAGGCAATACTATTGTGTTACTATCACCATCGTTATTGTCTAGTTGCACAGACGGCATAATTGGATGAATATTATAGCAATCGTTTACACATCGCTGTCATTCATACAGTCTCCTGTTACATCAACAGAACAGAGTTCCCCGGCCGATAGCCTATGTCCAATGCCATATGAACTGATAAGTATCACTGTTCATCATATTCGCTTAGGCATGTTAAGATGTCTGACCTATTAGACTTAAATATACTGCCATTTCAGAGGTGGCATTCATTTCTAGCCTGCAACCATAGATACGAGATCTAAGCTATAAACCTCTTGTCTATTTTCACATCCCTCAATGTGATCAGAAACGCGCAGTTGCCTGACAAATTTCTTTTTCTAGTGCACAATAATAAAGTAAATTAAGTTGCTGTAAATTCCGTCGTGTCCTTCTTTGCAGCCTGGTAATTATTTCGAAGCAGCTCCTCTTTGGAGTGCAATCCATCTCATCGTACTCATGTACCTTGGTTGTTTTTGTTTTATAATATATATATATATATATATATATATATGTATATATATATATATGTGTAAATATTTTTTTTTCAAGGAAAAAACTTCAGTTGCAGGGATGTTAAGGTGAGAATTTAATGCAACAGAACCCCTGGAATTCATCTAATGCTCCCTTAATTTTGCACCCCCTACTGCAATATCTATGACCACACTGATAACATAACTGATTACATCACTAATTACATCATCTGGTGGCATCACTGATGACATCACTGGTGACATCGCTAATAGCATCATATGACATCAATGATCATTTAACTAATGTCATCAGACATAAGATTGCTCTAGGTATTTGCCCATATTTAGACCACCCATACATTTCTACATATGTGATATTAGCATTTTAGAATAGTTCATAACAATGAGTACATTGATTAAAACAGTAAAATCTACACATGCATCATATCACTACTTGTGAAGCTTTCTTTTGTAGTATATTGGTAAAAGATGCTATCTGAATTATAAAAGGTATACTGCTTAGAATGTTCCTTGTTTCTGCAAAATATATCTGAGACATGTTTACTATAATATAATCAGTATATGCATTTACACATTTACTAAACAAATTAGTACAAATAAATACACCACATGTCGAACCCTAATTATTTGCAAAGTTTTAAAATAAACATATGTATATACTCAATTGTTTAATTTTAAGAAAAATGTGTACATGTATAATTTTAAATTTTTTCTTTTTTTAACTCTTTTTTCATTTTCAATTAATCAACACCACAACACAATAACAAGCATGCAGGTATTGGGCTATTACATCTTGTATTCAATGAGAAAATATATGAACTATATCATCACCTTACAACTATAAACAAAGATGTTTCAAAATAAATTAACATGCTATCTACATCCCAGCCTTAACCTAGAGTACAGTGACAAAAACTACGTACAGAACAGACCAACAGACAAAACATAAGACAAACACACATCCCTAAGACTAACCCACCCCCACCTCCATCACATAAATAATTCACAATCTGCACTCTACCTAACAATACTCATAAAGATCATTGAAAGGCTCCCACAATACAATTCCATATAACCTTCCTCTCTTTGTTGTCTATGAAACCTTGTTTCCTCAAAGTTTGAGAGTATTTGACTATGTCCAGTACCCAGCCTTCCACCCACGTTTCTTTTCTTGTTTTCCATAAATTCAGTATTTGTTTAGTTGCAACTAGAAGGGCCTTGTTAATCCATCATAAATGACATGAGAAGTGCTTTAAAACAAGGAAAAACTTAATATTAGGATATATTTTAAGAATGTTCATACATGGGTATTAAAAAGAAAGTGGTTATTACTCTAAATGTATATGTGTATAGAAAAGAAATTAAGTTTTAAAATAGAACATTTGCATGAAAAATGTACATAGATGTTTATTTCTTTCTGTGTGTCTTTTGTAAGTTATTGACATGTTAACATTGAAATTAAACACATACTGTACAAAGTAATCTTTAAATAGTATCCAATTTTAATACATTGACCTGTGTGTATGTCATAGATGATGTCATCAGTGATGCCATCATTTTGGTCATAGGCTGTGCAACAGGGGGTGCGAAGTTAAGGTGCCTTTAGCTGAATTTCAGGAGTTTTGTTGTGTTAAGTTCTCACCTTAATGTCCCTGCAACTGACATATTTTTCGTTGAATTTCAAAGGTTTTGTTACAATGTATTTCTCACCCTAAAGTCTTTGCAACTAAGGGGGTAATTCACAGAATTCAGTGCACAAGTGGCACACGCGGCTGGCGCACAGTGTGCGCGTGCGAATCCCTGCGCCAGCCGCGTGCGCTAAAATCCATTTCCGCGCACAGCGTATTCATGGATTCCAGCCACCAAAACCAGCCGTGGCGCACAGTGGCGCAGCGAACCTGCAGCAGCGCCAGTTACGCCCCCAAGAACACCTCTCGCGCACGGAAAAGCCATCAATATACCCAATCCAGCGCAAAGGGCTGCGCTAACCCTGTACCAGCACAGCAAGCGGGCTACGTGTATCACTGGGGTGCGCGGGAAGTACCTCACGCGATTGGGCCCGTGCGAGCAGGGTACGCGTATTTCAGGGATGCGCGGGAAGTTCCACACGCGATTTCATCATGGTACGTGTATTTCAGGGGTGCGCGGGAATTTCCACACGCGATTGGGCCCGTGTGAGCAGGGTACGCGTATCTCAGGGGTGCGCGGGAAGTTCCACACGCAATTTCATCATGGTACGTGTATTTCAGGGGTGCGCGGGAATTTCCACACGCGATTGGGCCCGTGCGAGCAGGGTACGCGTATCTCAGGGGTGCGCGGGAAGTCCGACACGCGATATCAGCAGGGTACGTGTATTTCAGGGGTGCGCGGGAAGTTCCACACGCGATTCCATCAGGGTACGTGTATTTCGGGGCGCGGGGGAAGTTTCACAAGCGAAATCAGCAGGGTACGTGTATTACAGGGGTGCGCGGGAATTTCCACACGCGATTTCATCATGGTACGTGTATTTCGGGGTGCGCGTGAAGTTCCACACACGATATCAGCAGGGTACGTGTATTTCAGGGTGCAGGGGAAGTTCCACACGCGATTCCATCAGGGTACGTGTATTTCGGGGTGCGCGTGAAGTTCCACACGCGATATCAGCAGCGTACGTGTATTTCAGGGGTGCGCGGGAAGTTCCACACGCGATTCCATCAGGGTACGTGTATTTCGGGGCACGAGGGAAGTTTCACACGCGAAATCAGCAGGGTACGTGTATTTCAGGGTGCAGGGGAAGTTCCACACGCGATTTCATCAGGGTACGTGTTTTTCAGGGTGCGCGTGAAGTTCCACACGCGATATCAGCAGGGTACGTGTATTTCAGGGGTGCGCGGGAAGTTCCACACGCGATTCCATCAGGGTACGTGTATTTCGGGGCGCGGGGGAAGTTTCACACGCGAAATCAGCAGGGAACGTGTATTACAGGGGTGCGCGGGAATTTCCACACGCGATTTCATCATGGTACGTGTATTTCGGGGTGCGCGTGAAGTTCCACACGCGATATCAGCAGGGTACGTGTATTTCAGGGTGCAGGGGAAGTTCCACACGCGATTCCATCAGGGTACGTGTATTTCGGGGTGCGCGTGAAGTTCCACACGCGATTCCATCAGGGTACGTGTATTTCGGGGCGCGGGGGAAGTTTCACACGCGAAATCAGCAGGGTACGTGTATTTCAGGGTGCAGGGGAAGTTCCACACGCGATTCCATCAGGGTACGTGTATTTCGGGGCACGGGGGAAGTTTCACACGCGAAATCAGCAGGGTACGTGTATTCCAGGGGTGCGCGGGAAGTTCCACACGTGAATTGCACGTGTGGGTCCTCCCAGGTGTTCCCTGTACACCCTCCACGGCCCCTGCAGGTGGCTCACACCACAGGGGCCTACCCTGCACATGTCCTGCAGGCACCCCATCCACCATGGCCATGCCCCCCAGCCAACCCACATGTCAACTTGCACTACTGCCCACCAACGCATGTCCCCCTGCACCCCCAGCCACCAGGGGCAGCCTCCACCAGGCCCCCACCCATGTCTACCAGCACCCCCACCCCCCAGCAGTGCAGGGGCACCCACCACCAGGCCCCCACCCATGTCTCCCACCACCCCCACCCCCCAGCACTGTGGGGCACCTGCCAGCAGGCCCCCACCCATGTCCAACTCATGTTCCCCACCCCCCCCACCCCCCAGCACTGTGGGGCACCTGCCAGCAGGCCCCCACCCATGTCCAACTCATGTTCCCCACCCCCCCACCCCAAGCCAGCACTGTGGGGCACCCACCACCAGGCCCCCACCCATGTCCCATCCATGCCCCCCTGAACCTGGGTCCCACCAATCCCCAATCATGTCCGTAATGGCCATCCTCCCCTGCCAAAAGGCCCAACCAACTATCACATCCACCCACATATCAAAGGCAATGACATGTTACACACCCAATGTAAATAATGCAAATGAACACATGTCTGTCACACACAATGGCTGCAAGTGAATGTTAAGACACCCAACATGACATGCATGAAAGCAATGAGATGATACGACACATTGAAGGATGAAAATAAAAATGTATTTAAAATCAACTGGAATGGAAATGAAATGAGATAAACCACAAAGCAAAACAACCAAAAGAAAAGAATGTCCATGAAAAAAATCAAAAACACACAGCACAATCCAAAAAAATGGTGTCCAAAGTCACAGTCAGAAAAGTAATCCAAGTGTAAATGATAAACAAAAACCATTGCTCCATGGCGATGAAAAAAATCCAAAAAATAGACAAATCCATTGAAGAACTATTTACAAGATAATCCCGGGTCCATGAGCCCAACCAAATGAAACCTAACTATGACAACTAACTAAAAACTGAACTACATACAAAAATGTGGCGCATTGTCCAATCGCAACCAAATTAAAAAAAAAAATAAAGGAAACCTAACACTAACTATATAACTATATACAAAGGCGGCGGGCAAGTCCAGCGGCTCACTCCGTGGTGTTCCGGGCCAGGGCATCATCGAACTCCTGTTCGATATCCCGGAGGCGGTCCTGTTCCATGGCCCCGAGGGTCCGCAGGGACGACGCCGTCTCCTCTTCCAACCCCCTGCGGATTGCCTCGAGGCACTCGGCCCACCTCAGGGAGTCCTCCGACCTGACTATTGTGAGCCGCACCTCTTCCGCCCGCCGCCGCTCCGCACCTATCTGCTGGCCCAACCTCTGCCACGCGGAAGACACTTCCCGTCCTGGGTCCTCCTGCCCTCCGGCCGATGCCTGCCCCTCCGATGTTGATGGCCCCGAGCCATGATGCCTCCCACGTTGACTCCACTGCTGCCTCCGACACCACTGCCTCTGCCAGCACGACGGCATCCAGGCTGATGGAATCCACCGACGCCGTCGTGCACGTGCCCTGCCTGATGATGCCGGCACATCCTCCATCTGCTGGGGTACAGTTGCTGTGGTGTCCACCCCTGCTGGACCTCTGACTCCCGACTGTGGCAGGGATGGGATCCCCACCGAGCTGGCTGCATTGGTCAGGGCCGGTCCACAGGGGGCCCTGGTGGCATCTGGGCCGGAAGACGGCAAGGAGAACGACTGGCGTATAGTCTCCACAGAGGAGGAGAGGGCCGCCAGATTGGCCGACACATGCAGGAAACCCCCGAACATGGACGATCCCAATTGGGCCACGTCAGCACGGTGCTCTTCGTGATGACGTGCGTGCTCCTCCTGGGAAGCACGCACGGCATCACGAATCACAGCCGTGCGCATCGCGACCCCAATCAGGACCTTCTCCATACGGCCAGAGGTCCCCTCGTCCACAGGTGGAGGGGAGTCAGATGACATGGACATCCCCTCTACCTGCGGACGGGCCTGGGACGGGGCATCCCTGCTGGTGCATGGTGGTGCACCCACAGGGTCAGGGACAGCGACATGCACAGGCCCCTCCACGGTGACCTGTGCTGCCTCCTGCCCCTGCCCCTGGACTGCACCACTTGCACCAGCAGGGATGCCCCCACCAGGCCCCATGTGCGCCTCAGTGGCGGCCTCCTCCTCCTCTGTGGAAACCACCAACCTGGATGGGTCCTCACCGTCTGCTGCCGTAGCTGGCCCCTGTGGTGGCTCACCCACCCCTTCCGCTGCAGCCGTGGGGGCATCCCCGCCGCCTTGCTCCACAGCACCATCTCCGCCCTCTTCTTCACTAGCCGCTGCGTAGAGGGAGACATAGAACACAAGCATCAGGGTACTGTACAATGGTCCCCTAGACAGGAAGCAATAGCAGATGAGTGCCACTGTCAAAGTACACTTCCATCATATCCCTCCACAACACATGTGTCAGTCCAGGCAAAACACACACAGTGACAGTCATGGTGCATGCCATGGACATTTCCATACATGTCCAATGGACTCTCGAAACATACAATGTAATGGAACTCACATGCATCATGGGTCATGCCTATCACATGCACACACTTCACCTCAGTCACAACCATCTGGCCCCGTATACCCCAATCACAGTGGATACAAGGATGACTAGGCTGCATCAGTGAATCTGTACATTGTCACAGACATGTGTCATGCATCCATGGCATTCACAAGTCACAGACACGCAGGTCAGGCACACAGACATGGATACCATATATGTACCTGGCATCAGCACCCATCCCTCACCCCCATCCATGTCCAGGAACAGAGACTGCCATGCTCTCATGTGTACAATCTGCATAGGGCTCCCCATGTCGCATTTAAACACATGCAACAACCATGCGGTTCACACATTACTGGTCGCACATGCATTACCATGATGTCCCTGCACACATACATGCGTACATGGCCTATGTCACACATACAGGCAAGTATCAGACAACCAGCACACTGCAACATGCCCTGTCTCACACAGCAATGCTTGGCCACTTACCGCTCAACTCCAGACGGGTCTCCCTCTCAAGGACCTGGGCGTGGAGCGCTGGGTGTACGCGTTCCAGGACCCTCATCTGGATGGAACTCATGCGGCCCCGGCCCCCCTCCACGAGGCGCCGGGCCTTTATGAGGGTCCTGGACCTCAAGTCCTCCCAGCGCTTCTTGACCTTCTGGATGGTGCGGGTTGCCACCCCCTCCGCGTTGATGGCAACCACACAGTCGGCCCAGATCCTCTCCCGTCCTTCCTTGTTGGCGCGGGATGATCCGAAGAGGGCATCATACTGCCCCAGGACTTGCTCCACCAGGACACCAACTTTGGTGGCAGTGAAGCTGGTGCCCCTCTGCCCCTCTGGCCGGGGGTTGCCACTGATGTGGATGTGCCCGACATGGCAACCCCAGGGGCAGGAGGGGGTGGGCAACTGGGTCCTGGGGCTGGGCTGTGGAGCGATGTTATCCGAGTCGGGAGTCTTCTGTTCCAGCAGGGGTGGACACAGCAACTGGACCCCTGCAGATGGCTGATGTGCAGGCACCAAATGGCAGCGCACGGTGGCAGCAGGCAGGCAGGCAGGCAGGCAGCAGCAGATGGCACGTGGGAGGCTGCTCGGGGCACTGGGGGGCAGTAATTCGGCCTTCTGGGCAGGAGCGTGGTCTTCCGTGTGTTTTCGCGTGGCCAGCTTGATACGGAGTGATTTGGCACGTGAAAATCCTGCACGTCAGCGTGAAAATCGAGGAAAGGCCCTTAGCGCGTAAGCGCGTCAGCACGCGTACGCGATTTCATTGGACCAAAGGCCCTTACAGCGTAAGCGCGTCTGTGACGTTTTGCGCATGGGCGTTGCCCTGGCAGGGCTTGGAGATCCCGCGTGCCTTTACACTGTTCTGTACGTGCTTTTCGTGCGGTGCGTGTGTTTTCCATCCGTTGGGGTTCACACGCTATTACTTCACAGCGGGTGTTGGCTACGCGAACCCCTGAAATACACGTAGCCCACTCCCCCAGGCCCGATCGCGTGAGAAACTTCACGCGAACCCCTGAAATACACGTAGCCCGCTCCCCCAGGCCCGATCGCGTGAGAAACTTCACGCGAACCCCTGAAATACACGTAGCCCGCTAGCACAGGCCCAATTGCTGTATGTTGCCACTTTTGTAATGCGCAGGGACGCTACCACCTGTCTTCGTGTGGCGGACGTGTTTCGGCTTGTGCGTGTCTTTGGCTGTGCGTGGCTTTGCCCTATTCGATTCCATGAATACGTGTGGTTCGAGTGCGTGTGGGCGTTCCGTCTGCTTCCCTGCAGTACATCCCCAGTTACGCCCTTATTTTCGCGCGTTGTTCCCCATTACGCGCGTTACGCCCCGTGTCCCCCCCAGTTTCTGGTGTATGCGCCGAGGTTGTGCGCTTTCACTGTGCGCGTCGCGCACGCCTTTCGGGATGTTGCAGTGACTTGTGCGCCATGCACGGGTTTGGCGCACGTCCCGGGGTGTACACGCGCAGGGACTTCCATGGATTGCACGCGTGCGCGTGCGCCTGTTTTTTTCCGCTTGCGCCTGCTTGCGCCTGCTTGCGCGAAGATTTTCGGCGCACGTTTGGTCCATGAATCGGCCCCCAAATGTTTTCTTTGAATTTCTAGGGTTTTGTTATTCCACAGATGTTTTCCGCACATGGCCAATGCCATGTGCCTACGGCCGTGACCACTGTATATTTTAAAACACTACCAGACCATTAGCCATGCATGGCCTTCAGCCATGACCGGTGGGCACGGACACTCTATATTTTAAAACACTTGCAACCAATCACACAAAGATGTTCATCAATCACAAACTGATCTTGAACTGTTTGACAGTGGTATTGTTATGTCCAAAATATTGCAGACTTTGAGAACTCACAATGTTTTTAGGCAATGTGCAGTGAGATTAAATGATTTCCTGAGGACCTCTAACTTTGGTTAAGCAGCGTGCTACAAGCCTATTTTTTTTATGTCTGTCCCATGGTGACTGTTGTGATACATCACATAACCACAACTAACCGCATTTAAGCTGCACTGAAAAGGTAAAGGAAAGACCAGCTGCAAAAATAACTTATGCCCAGGTACTTTTACCCCCTAAGCCAAGATTAAGACAATGTAACATTGCACACCAGAAAAGTAACCTGAGAGAGGAAATGTTCCAGCAAATATGCTGGCAAATTATACAAGGTGCTCACCTTTTAATCCCAGCAATCTGTCATGAAATATGCACTGGAAAACAAAATCTCAATACGAAACCAGTGCTTGTGGTCTTATGAGTAAGCGTCTGTACTGGGAACATGACAACCTGAGTAAACTCCTGATAGTCAAATACTTAAGCAAGCTTGCCAACATAAAAAACACAAGGAGCAGTTCAAGGGGAAAATGGTGAGATTGACAGTTCCTAGATCAGTAGAAAATGCAGTTCCGGACGGTCTGCGAAACACAGATCCGATCACAAAGTCCGAAAAGTCTGCAATATTGTCAGACATCCACGAACGTTGAAATACACATAAACAGTGGAAAAAGTTGCGAAAAGTGTATAGAAGTCTTAAAAATGATGCTAGTAGGTGGGAAATGGCAGAATTTTAAGGTGAAACTTTGTAAATTGGACATAAATGTTGCTATATTGGGGTAAGTATGATATTAGTAAGTTGTAGGAAATTAGCATGCACTGGTAAAAACCCATTAAATTCACTGTAAAAACGTTGTTAAAAGGTCATTATGGTTAAGTTGTACTAATAAAAACCTATGAAATTCAATGAAAAATCTTTGTTAAAGGGACGTTACGGCTACAAGTAAAACCCAAAAACATAAAAAATGTGCCAGTTATGGTAAGCTAAGCAACCATAACTCGCACCACCACCGTGCACTGCTAGGACTAACACCCCCTTCTACTTCAAATAATTTTTAAGTACTGGAAGGAATAACTCAACACCACAATAGGATCACGAGTCAACGCGTTGTTTCAAAGTTGTTTTGACCTCGTCCAAATCTATCTAGCAGTTTTCGCTGTGCACCTGTCTAAAAATTGGCCTTGTTTGTCCATGGAAAAATGAATGGGGACTAGGCCGAAAATGCTTTCTTTTGTTTTCATAATAACCTTTTTATGTTTTAGCAAATCTTTAGCAAACTTTAAAATCTGGGGAGGTTCGAGGAGGGAGAGGGGCACAATATTGTTTGCAAACCTTCAGCCAAATCCATCATACGAGTCAAAAGTTGTTAGCAATTCATTTTTTCAATTTCCTTTGTAACTCTGGCTCCCCTTAACTATCAGGTGGCGACTGCTGCCCTATACTATATACGTATGAAACAGTGGCTGTGTTTTTTCAATAAAAGAAGCTATCAAAAAGAGATATAATTTAAAACCAGAGCATTTTAAAATTGTACAATGTTCATTTCTAAAAAATGACCTCGCATATATGTATATATATATTGTAGTTATAGAATGCTAGACTTGTCTTACTGAACAAAGCACATTATCAAATCCTTGAATAATAATAACAATAATTTTGAGATAAAAGGTTATAAATCTTGAATTCAGACAAAAGAAAAAGTTTGACAATACACATTTCTCAACCCAATCTGATGACTTTGCATACAATCTGTATAGTCATCATGCAAAGTTAAGTAAAATTGTGACAACGGGAAAAAACAATGAAAAGGGGCATAGAAAAAGCGAGAAGGTAAATGAGCAGTAGGGGTAGTGGCACAGAGGGAGTAAGGCAGTAGAACCCCCATTAGGAAAAAAGAAAAAGTAATGACTTAAAAAAGTTGCATATTGTGCTCATTTCTCAGGGTGTCATGAAAATGGGCTATTCACACTTCTGACATACAACCTTGCACATGCTCAATTTACAATGCACATAAATCCATTTTAACCGGCTCTGCAAAAGGATTCTTGATTATGACGTTTCACACATAGAAAAAAATATGTACACCAACACATGGAAGCAACATATTTACTGTTTTTTACTAGACTGTAATAATACATGTGAAATTAATTTAGAGCCTATACATGGGAGAGCTACATTTAAGTCTTCTGCAATAAGGTTAAGTGCACACTCTTCATCAATGCTACTCAACTTATTCTGCTCCTGTACCCTCCTGCCACTCTTTATTGGAAATAAACCAAGTCATTATTGCTAAGTTATTTTCATTAAGAAGGCCTGGTTTGCAGAATATTTTACGAGCACAGGCTCTGCGTGCATGTTCGACCGTTCAACAGCCACAATACCCAAGTGGGTTTTTTGCATGACAGTATCAACTGTATCCTTCATCATTGCTTTGTTAGTAACAAGAACTAAAGACTCAGGCAGCTTGGGCTCAATCAATAAAGAGAATTGTGTCATAAAGCTGCAAAAGTCCAGGCAGTGGGTGGGAGAGAGAAACTGGTGACGGGAGCACTAGTACTACTCACTTACCTGGATATGGACCAGTATTATCCTGAGAGTGAACGTTGTGTGCCACGCGCACCCGAACTAGTGGAGGAGAGAACTCTATCTCAATTGGTTCTGTTGCTTCGGGAAAACCAATAGCAGAGGCTAAAAGTGGAGACAGGCCCTCACTACAAGAAATCGCACAGGGAGGAGGCCACGCTGACAGTGTGGGAGGTGCCGTGGGAGGTGCTGTGGGACGCCAAAGCACACCAAGGATCAAAGAGGTGTGGGGGCAGGAATGGTGCAGACAGGCATTCAGTGTCCCGAAGGAGATGGGTGCACCAAGTGATCATGTTCCAAATCGAGTAATCTACACAAGAATACAGGGTTACCTTATTCAGGGCAGGCTGTTGCTGTTGATATCCCGTTCATCTTCCCTCGACTTGGAACTTGGGGATTGGTCACGGGCCCACTCATATCAAGAATCGGGGCGAAGAACTTTGCTTTGCCTCACGTCCTGAGGAAGGTCTCCGACCGAAACACGTGTCGACGTTTCTATGTGACAAATACCTGACCCAAAAAACTGGCGTTAGATACACCACGACACCTAATTTTAGGGACTGGGTCTATTATGTTACTTAGGCAATGAAGTTGTATTCTTAAAATCCAATGAGAGATGAAATATCATGGGTGTTGATATTGTGTGTGAATGTAAGAATGAGCTTTGTATGTGGCTATGAATGTTGATATGAAAAAGTTTTTTATGAATTTTTTATACTGTGGAAAATGGTTTTCTCATACACTAAATGTGGCTAATAAAATGTGAATATGTATTAAAGAGTGTCATCTCTCCTCACTGATCCAATCTGGATATTTCTGTTGCTGCTGCGAGCCAGCGAACAGTTAACAGCACTTCACTGTGCATTTCCGCCGATGCCCGGGCGCGGATGCGTGTGTGCCCAGACTTTTGTAGTGATGCAAGATCAGGGGGGGGGGCTAAGGTAACCCACAGCGGTATGCTGTACCAACTACAAGATCTTTAGCTTCAGAACATCTGACCAGCTAACAGCACTTCACCGTGCACTTCCGCTGATGCTCGCCCACGGATGCACATGTGCCCAGAATTTTGTAATGATGAAAGGTCATGGCGCCGGGGCTAAGGTAACCAACAGCGGTATGCTGTACCAACTACAAGATCTTTAGCTTCAGAACAACCGGCAGCTAACAGCACTTCCCCTTACCCTTCCGCCAATGCCAGATCATTTTAAAATTGAACAATGTTCATTTCTAAAAATGACTTCCCATATATATTGTAGTTATAATTAGAATGCTAAACTTGTCTTACTGAACAAATCACATTATCAAAACAAAACCTTGATTATTAATATCAATAATTTTCAGAAAAAAGGTTGACAATACACATTTCTCAACCAAGGTAAGTAAAATTGTGAAAATGGGAAAAAAGAACAAAAACGGAGGTAGAAAAAGTGAGAAGGTAAATGAACAGTAGGTGTAGTGGCATAAAGGGAGTAAGGTGGTAGAACCCCCCATTAGGAAAAAAAAAATGTCATGACTTAAAAAAAGTCACATATTTTGCAAATTTCTCAGGGAGTCATTTAAATGGGCTATTCATACTTCTGACATACAACCTTGCACATGCTCAGTTTACAATGCACATACATCCATTTTAACCTGCTCTGCAAAAGGATTCTTGAACATGATGTTTCAAGCATAGAACAAAATATGTACACCAACACATAATGGACGTGACCTCTTTACTGCTTTTTACTACACTGTTATAATGTATTGAGAGGGGTCAGACATGTGAGGAAGACAACTTTGTGAAGATTTTTCAAAAGATGCCATTTTATTAAGTCAAACGTTTGGCTAAACACCTCAATATCTATACCCTGATGAGGATTTCCCTGCCTAAAAGAAACTAAAGGAAACAATTAACATACGGTTTCTGTCCCTCACACTAACTTATACAGACAGCAACCCAAAAAGGTAATATATGGCAGATCAAAAAACACAAATACAAAAACAGTTAAATTAACATCAGAATAACTATCACTACTTTGATTCCCCTTCCCCAGATTCAAGCAGGATTCTGGTCAACTGTTTCAAAAAGAATAAGAATAAGGAATTCCTGTCTTGTAACAAAGTTTGAATATAGTTTGTTTGATTCCAAAACTTTCAAATACTTCAGAATTGTTCAACAAGTTTTTTGTTCTTTCCACTTGTGACACAAAGAACTCAAAACAACTTACATGACATTCTTAGTTCATTAGTATTAATATATTTTGTCTTTGGCAGGATTATTCTGCAACAGTTCATCAAAACCATTTCTTTAGTCAGTGTTAGGTAATTCTGCAGCAGTTCTCACAACACTTGCTTCAACAAAGTATGTTTGTAATATTTCATAAAGACATCATAGTGGTTCTACCACTTCTTCTTTATGAATGTACTCCACCCCACCACAGTACTTTATCAACTTCTACCTGGTCCACTCACCTGCCATGCCCACTACTACAAAGTTCTCTGCTCTGTTGTACTCTCCTACCAGAACAGAGCAAATTGTTACAAAGTTATCTGACCTGCCTGGTGCACTCTCCTGTTAGACCAGAACAAGCTAACAACTACAATTACTTCTCTGGTAAAGACCAGCTTCCAACAAAGTAGCAATGCATCTTGCTTCACAGCATCATGTTTGAGAATTTTAGGGAAACCAAGAATCACACTGGTGCTGTTTGCTATACCCCTGTGATTGCCACATGCTATGCAAGTTATGTTCTACTCATTCTGAATACCTTCTACCAAAGGGGCAGCCTTCTTTCCATGCTTGTTTACCCACTTCTTCTTAAACCAAATGCTGAGAATGATTCTGTTTCACTTAAACACTTCTTTGGCTTTGGCAATGTGGTTTAAGCTAGTTTCTCTTATGAGCTTCTTCACATACGCACAATAGGTTTTTCAAACATTAGATGTATGAATTGCCTTCTTTTGGGTTTGACAATAGTTGTTTGTTTTGGTTTATTTAAATATAGCCCTCTCTTATTGTTGGCTTTTATTCTGTCCCACATAACCATATCTTTCTAGTAAGTTTGTCAAAGCCTGCCACCTCCTCCTCTTTGCACCAGCTTGGTTTTTAACATGATTAGCATTAAGCTGTACTTCAGTTTGGCATTCAAAATATGCTTTGTTTTGACCCTGCACTCTCTTCACAACAGGTTTATGCTAATGGCACCCTGGATCAGCGAGCAGGCGATTACAGAGTGCTCTGGGGTCAGAATACCACAGTGAACTCACCAGGTCTGGCATACTCGCCCGCACACTCCGCTGCTTCCAGGTATTCTGCTTCTGCTTCCTCATGTAGCCAGGCAATCTCCTTCTTTCAGCTTCCTGCGGTCTTTGCCACTCGTAAACAGAGCATTCTCTTTTCCAGAAACTCCCCGGTGCTCGCCTGCCACGGGAGACTGCCTCTGCCGGGGGAAAGCTTTCAGAATGTACACTACCCGCCATGCAACCTTTCCATTTAGGATTGTTAGAGGAAGAGACCCTCTCAGGAGCCGAAACTGTCCAAACTCCAACAGTGGTCCCGACGTCTCATCTTTCATCCAGTTCTTGCTTCGGCTGCAATGTGGAGAGACCATGGCGGCTCGAACTCCCACTGCTACTCTTCTCCTTCTCCATTCTCATGGCCTGCACCTAGGGGGCCTTGTAAGCCTTCAGTTTCCTTCAGGTGCAGGTCATTTTCACTAAGCTGCACTTTGCAACTTTGTGCCCTTCAACCCTCTTCCTTATCCCAGTACTTTGGGGCTTATGTAACTTGGAGACCACAATGTCAAAATCAAGTTCTCTAACAGCTTCTCTTTTACAATAGAATATTAGAAAGGTGGGATCTCTGGGAACGTTATAAAAATGAGTTTCCCAGTCTCCTGACCTGCTTCCATCCTCATGTGACCCTCTGCAGAACACCACCCCTAGAGTCAGGATCAGAAAGCATCTTCCTTTCCCTGCCCACAAGAGAAGGGTCCCAGGCCAGTTTTTCTGGGGGAATTATCTCTGAACAGCACAGTATGCACTTGTGCCTTTTCGTTGATTATCATAAAATTCACAATTGCTATATGCAATACATGGAGATCACTCAGGGTGAGCTTCTCCGAGTTCAGCCTCACCTCTCCTCCCTCTATTCTTTCTTGATTGTCTATGTCTTTTCATTCATGGATTAATTGCCAAGGAACAAAAAAAGAAAACCATAATAGGGGCATTTTATGCCTGAAAAAAAAGTTACGGATGATGGTAAAACCCTGATTATAAAAACGCATTGCAATGTTTCTTCAGACATGTTACTAAGCACAAATACCACGTTCTGGAGTCCTTTGCCAGTGAATCTGTGAGTATGCCAAGTGAACAAAAATATACACCATCAAATCCATAATTTAGAGAGTATTCTCAAACCCAATTACTGCTAGATTAACTTGGGACCTTCATGAATCCAGTCTTCATGCAAAGGTTATTAGTAGATCTTTGTATAATTTGTGCCAGGCATGATTTTCAAACAAAACCAGGATTCTTTGTGAATCAGCCTCCGAATTGGAGATGCTTCTATGGAGCCTCTGACACATTTCCTGTTGATCATCTGAGCATCAGCTGGTTGAAATCCATGGGCACTGGCTCCTCTCCCGCCTGGCCTCCATTGGAATCTCTGGCCCTGTCCTGTCCTGGTTTACCTCTTTCTTGACCGATAGAGGCAAGTCTGCTTGGCTTCCTTCTTTTCTGTCTCCCTCTTATCTCTCACTTGTGAGGTCCCCCAGGGCTCTGCCTTGTCCCCCATGTAGTTCAACATCTATGTTCGCTCATTAGTTGCTCTCATCTGCTCCCATGGCTTCCGGTGTTACTCATACGCAGACGACATGCAAATCCTGGTCCGATTAGACCTCGACCGGGCTGATGTGTCTTCTTATCTACTTGACTGCCTGTCGGCCATGGGAGATTGGATGAGAGCCAATCGGCTCAAACTAAACGGGGACAAGGCGGCGGTCCTGGTGGTGGGATGGTGGGGACCTCCTCTGTATCTGATTCATGGTCCCCTTCTTTCTGGCCTTCTTTACTGGGTGTGTTTCCTACTCCAGTGAAGGCAGTGAAAAACCTAGAGGTCTATCTGTCAGCATGTCTGTATATGGCTTTGCAGGTTAGTGCGGTATGCCAGTCTGGGCACTTCTTGCTGAGGGTTCTCATAAGATTCTACCCTTTTTTCCTTCCTCTTCCGCTCTCTAGTTGTGACTTCTCTTGTCTTCGGTAGGCTTACTACTGTAAAGCCCTTAATGTGGCTCCGCTGGTTGGCCTTATCCATCGTCTGCAACTGTTACAGAACCTAGCTGCTCGGGTAGACACTGCGACACCATACGGTTCTCACATCAGTCCGGTTCTGCGACATCTGCACTGGCTTCCAGTGAAACAGCGTATAGTCTTCAAAATCTCTGTCTGGTCCACCGGGCCTATCATCAGGTCGGTCTGATTTCCTTCAGAATAAGTTCCAACCCTATATTCCCTGTCGGACTCTGTGCTCTGGAAATGACTGCCTGGTTCTGGTCCCCAAATACCACCTTCAGAGAGTTCGGGGTCAGGCCTTTTTTGTGGCAGCTAGTAAACTTTGGAATAGCCTTCCGCTTAAACTCAGACAGATTGAGAACCACTTGCACTTTCGTCATCTACTAAAAACTGTTCTCTTCTGCTAAATCCGTGGATAACTGCGGCCTTTCTGTGTTCCCCCCGGCGCCAAGATGCCCTTGGATGAAGGTGCGTGCTACAAATTCAGCTAACATAAGTGGCTGCTCAACAGACAGGGAAGACTTCAGCCCACATATAGGTGGAAGTTTAAGAGTGCTCTTTTTATTTTCCCACATGCCATCTTACAAATGTGCATGCATCACACGTCAAAACAAATCCCACAAAATGGATGAAGGACTAAAAATGCAGTGTTGGATGGGAAACTGCATGCCTGACACTCACAGCCTGTCTCATTAACTAGGCAATGTTCCCTTTCATTTATAAAATGCAGTATAGATGCAAAAGGGCACTTTATTTTCTAACTGTATTCCATCATGTCAGTAGATCCTGTGTCTAGTATGTTGAGAATTGATATAGATTGCTTTTGTGTTTTTCAGAATTCCATTCTGCAGTGTACAATACTGAACAAATTACCATTAGGTGCCAACAAAGGTAATACCTTCATCAAATTAATAATGTGAACATCTTTTTTTTCATGGCTGCTAAGAATGACATAACGTTTGAAACAGTGTCTAAAGATGATTCTAGTTTACTTCAAAATCTACAGACTATCACAGATAATTGTCTGTCAACTACACCCACTAAGTTTTATATTAGAGCTATGAGGTTTCTAATACCTGAAACGTTCCCTTGCAGTCAGGCGGCCGCAGTGGCATATTTCAAGGAGCTCCGTTGATGTGAGTATTATTAAACCATAGAGAGAATGGTACATATCAATCAAGATATGACTGGGAGCCAGGGAATATCTCTGAACAAAGTTGCACATGGATCTTAGACTGAACTTCATTTCTACTTTCTACCAAGAGATACAATTATAAGAAGGAAGGCAAGCAAACAAAGCTTTGGGTCAAGCAAAATGAAAGGCTATCACCCCATTTTATTTTAGAAAAATGCCTCTTTAGATAGCAATTTGCTGTATAACTATGGACCCATTTGCAGTTTGTCTTTCCTTGCCACAGAAATGGAACAATCTATCATTAATCAACTTCAGCTTTTCATTGAAAATCAGACATTGCTACTTAGAGATCAAGCCTGTTTCAGCCATGAAAAGAGCCTAAAGTCAGTAATGTTGACTTCGTTGGATGACCTTCTTAGATAGGCAGTTTCCGGAAAACTATAACCTTATTACAGTGCAACTTTTCAGTGGCATTTGAGACTGTAGATCCCACCTTTCTGATCAAATTCCTAGCTCAGATATAATTACCTGTTACAGTACTAAGTTTTGGAAAATCGTTTTTAGTACACTGAGGCAGCAGAGTGAATCTGGATTTGTGTATGCCTCCATCTAAACCATAACAAGAGTCTCTAGAGCTAATTTTGCTAAAAAATCTAATTTGATGGTGGGGAGCCAATGTAATCGGTTTCCCACCACCACCTTTTCTTCCTTTGCATGGCAGAGTGCACAAATGCAGAGCAAAATGTGTGTGTACACCGCCTTTTGCTTTGCATTGTTGCACTCCGCCATGCGAAGTAAGTAAATGAAGCCTGGCATTTAATTGCAACACATACGTGCATAGTTCACACTAATGTGTAGACTGGTCACATGGAAGTGAGAAACATTATTTGAAATCCTGGCCAAAAGATCCAGAACCTTAGTGTACATTCTCAATGAACAAGTGTGGACCCTTAGCAAGTCCTGGTGTTCACAATACCAAACCAGTCTTCAGCCATGTTGGTTTCTCTACACAGCAATATGATAAGGATCGTTAGAGAACATGTTGCTAAATCATACGTTTAACAGAAATGCATATCCTAATGACCATATGACAAGTAATTTCTCTACTAGCAAATTAAAGGACCTGCCCCTTAAGTGTCTGGAAACACACGCAAAATGTGTGTGTTGAGGTTTATGATAAATTCTTCCCCCTCTTTGTTGAACCTCAACTTTTACAACAAAAATTAACATGTTATCATTCATTAGCACCCTTGGAAGGTGTGTCAGACAATCAGGTTGCGCCAAACCCGGGCTGAATTTTATCAGGCAACCCTGGGTTCAGAGCAACCCGAGTGCTCAGCACACCCGCCCTCTATTTGGTGCGGTCTGCTCCCCCTCGTTCCTCTGCTTCCCTTGCCTCCTGCCTCCATCTCAAGCCCTTCTACCCTCCCCCTCGTGCCTTATTTTAACCTGGCTCCTCCGGATACTCCACCCGACATTCACTGCTTGGCTTCTTCTTTCCGCCATGGAGTGGAGACCCACCTTCCATTTCCATGACAACCATGACTCTCATCGGCCGCTGCCAATGAAGCAATACTGTCTGTTTTATTTGTGTGTAATTGCTATTAGCACCTAGAGGGTTTGCCTCGGCTGCTAATGGCAATCATCACGCATTCGGTGTGTGTCAACAGCCCGGTAACAGCACCTGGTCCCAGTGTTAAGGCCCTGGCTTCGCTCTGGCCTATAACTTCAGCCCGGGCCGTTATCACCCGGTGAAGCCCACCAAGCTCGCGATTACTGCCATAATCAAAGTTACCATTGCATATGAGTAATCCTCAGTTGTTCTGAAAAAATCACAAAGCATGTCGTTTTTAGACAGCTAATGCATTTGATTAAGTGTAATAGTATTTTCTTATATATTAAAATTGACTTTTCTCTGACCATGAAATATACATATTGAGACTGTGCTTTTGGTTGTCTGTATTTGCTTGTTTGCTATCACTATAGATGGCAGTTGCCTACCTCTGCTTTCAGAAATTATAAAACTGGTTTTATGTATTGTACTTGATGTTTTTATCAACTGAAACAGATGCTTTTCATCATTTTGCCATTGGGTATCTCTGCATCATTCAACAGGGTTCAAGCGCTGGATGAAGAGGCCAACACATACTCTTAGTGAACCTCTTAATCAACGGGGAACCATGGTCCAGTTCAGCAGACCTCCTCAATGAAATGGGTGAACACCCCAATCTGGGAACCAGGGTTCAATCCTCCTCACCTGTTTTATGTTTCCCAATACATGGTCTACGCAGCTGAGTGTGTTTTATTATTTGTTCCCTTTTTTGTTGCATCTGTTTACAGGTCCCGCGCGCATACATTCATGTTAAACAGTGTTAATTGAGTTTTTTTTTTAATATCTGCCAGTCTTATGCTCTAAATTCATGCAAATCACTAGGATGCATACAATGGACTTCATTCTACTGAATGCAATCGAAATGAAAGTGCGTTTAATACTTAAGGCTGCATAAAGCTATGTTAACAATTATTACTTTGTGCTTAGTTAATTCATTTTTTAAATTTGTTTGCACACACTTATTGAATGGTCCACTGAACTCTTGTCAGTATCATATGGAAACTGGCTAAGCCCGAACTTAGTGTATATACTACACAGGGTGCTAAGTGGTATACATCTTATCAATGTTCAGGTCCCATAAAATATTATTATTCCTCTGATAGTATATAGTTTGTCTACACAATCCAAGTGTACTTATTTATTTGGGTCAGTGCCTTTATAGTCCTACTTTGAATATCAGTCAGCAAATAGTATATTCACATATATTAACATACAGTGCAGCAATTTCAGGGGGCGGTGTCACTGTGCAGTTCTGACATCGACACACAAGAACACTTGTCTCTGTGAGCAGCCTGCAGTGAACTTATTTCTTTGTTCCATCAATGACAGACTTTAAGAGAAAATAGCAGCGCCCATCCACTACCTTCGTAGTTCAGGTCTTTGCTGAACTGTGCACATGGTGATGTACAATACATGTATGGCTATATTAATGTTTGTGGTCTCTTCTATGGGCTTGGTAGATGCAGTATTGTTTGGGAAGTGGTTGGGAAGCTCACCACCAGAAGAAGTGCAGCCATGGGAGCTGGCTTACAATTTCACATCCGCCTATGCTTTTTTGAATTGGCCCTGTTTTTTTAAATTTTATTTTGCAGCGTTGCCTTCATTTATTCATTGTCAAGTTGTGCACAATTACTTTCGTGGATAATAAGGGGTTGAATCTTCTGTACTCTTGGGTAGAAAATAGATTCACAGCTTAATAGCTCGAGTGGTTTTGCCACTGTGTGTGTATTCACATAATAGCTGAAGCCTCCTTTGGTTACATCCCCCTGGAGCCCCACCACCATCAATGCACCAGGAACCCACGACTCCAGAAAACACACTCTCTTAATGTACTGAAGATCAATACTTTAAATAAACACAGCAAAGAACCAGAATTATGTTCCACCATCCTCCTCAGTCTTCCAGAACAACTGTTAAGTCTGACTCATGTTACTTTCTTCTATGTCCAACCCAAAGTTCATTGAGCATGGTAAATTACATTGTTTTGTAATTTAATTCCTATGAAGAGAAAATAGCAGCAATTTGAACTGGGACACATTTTTTCATCTTCCCCTTTAACCAGGGTGCCTTTGATATTACAACAGCACTTAAAAGAACAGCAAAGGCAATGAGAAGCTACTGCAGTGTTCGAGCCATACCAAAACTACTCCTATCATTTGCTTTGCCCATACAAGCGCCCCTGGCTCCTTCAGTATACTGTACAGCAGAGTGACACTGGCCATTGCTTGATTTCATTAATTGTATTCCCAGCAGTAGAAAAGATCCTTCAGCTTGGTGCTTATCTCTGGGATGATAATGTGTAAGTACTGTGGAGTACCAGAAAATTGGCAAGTACAGTAGAAAAAGTGTCCCATGCACTTCAATGCACAAAGAATGCATGCACAGTCATCTGCAACCACAAAGCCACTCCATGGCAGCCATGGCCAGAGGCCAGTTTGTGTAGGGCATGGCATTCAGACAATCTGGCCACTGGCCATGGCCATAGGCCGTGCCTCTGGCCCAAAGTTATATCACTACTTTGTGTCCCTACCTTTGACAATTTTGATTTAAAGAAGGTTTGATGGCTTAATACTAAAAACGACTCCTTGTACACATTTGGTGAAATAAATATCATTTTAGTCAAAGATGGAGTAGCATAGCGCACAGAAATAGCAAGATCAGCACATCTACAGATGCATTGCATTTAGAAGCGATGAAATCACATATAAGTTAATTGTTCACTGCAAGTAGTTGAAGCATCAGGGTCAGTAAATCACTATATCAACACCTTCATACAGCTTATAGAAAGACGGGCAGAGAACAAAGAAGTTCATTGTTCACTGATAAACCCAGATGGGCATGAATAGTACAACACTCGGATAAAGCTTAGAAGGGCAGGGTGAACCACAGAGAAGGTTTTCACTGCAAGTCAAAGAAGAACAGGAACTGCATAAAACATAGGAAGACGGCAAAGAAAGGAGGGACTGTAAAATAATTGCAAAGAAGAAGTAGCTCCAAGGAAGGCAATGGATGTATAATGTGTATACAATAAGAATGCACCTAAAATTATTCTTGCACTATTCAAACACATTACATTAAGAACAGAATCTCATTTAGAGGAAAGAAGAGAATGATTTATTGCAAGACCTTTGCATCTCATCACAGAAGCTTACAATGTCAAAACTTTTTAAACAATGCAGAAAAAGACAAAATTTAATTTTTGTCAAGAGATAATTTAGTAAGCTAGAGGACACAAGATAGGACACACTTGAGGGGGGCGACGATATGTGTACTATACACTACCATATTGTTTCAATCAAGACAAAAAGCCATTGCAATGTTCAATGTTCACGGACAAGCATGGCAACATGCTGACCACAAACCAATGATGTAGCTAACTGGAATTATTGGACACACTCTGCAGATATCAATGGCTGTATGCCAAAATGCTAGTCACTGCAGTCAACCAGGCTGTACAGAAAATCCTACATTAGGCTTTGTGACTCATGCCTTTATCAGTTAAGCAAACATAGCTGTAGAGTTAAACTTGGCTCTTTCTCAAACAAGCTGGAATGTAGTTTCCGGCAGGTAGTTAGACTTAGACTGTCAGAGCAACAGCCAAGTTGGAAGAAGATAGTTGTGGTAGATACATGAAAAATGCTATAAAAACAAGCAACCCTGACTAAGTCCAGCAGAGTAGGTAAAGACATGAGCGAGAGAGAATTCAGTATGCCAAACTAGTACTTTTGTTAAACCAGCGAAATAACAAATACAGCACAAAAGTTGCATGGTATTTTTAAGCATTTATATGCAGTAACTAGACATGTTGGGCCTCATTACACGGACGGCGGTAAGGGTTAACGGTCACCGTTAATGGTACCGATGAACGTTAACCCTTACCGCCTTACTACGAGGTCCCTTTGCGGGTTGGAGACTTTAACACCTGCTTTTTGCAGGCGTTAAAAACCAACCCGCAAAGAGACCAGGGAGCTAATTACGGTACTGCATTTTGCGGTGCCGTAATTAGCACCTTCCCCATTCCCATTATGCCCTATGGGGCAAAAATGGGAATGGGGAAGGGCAATGGGGGAAGGGGGAATTACCGCCCCACCAACCTTGGAATAGGGCGGTAATTCCCCTTTCCTACAAGGCGGTGCCGGTATTTTACCGGCATGGGCTAAGGTGCTAATAGCACCTTGGTCCACCGTCGTCCGTGTAATGAGGCCCCTTGACTCTGCTTTTCTTGGGTTAGTAGTAACTGAATTGTAGTGCAGAGAAGCAGAGAAGCCTCGGATTGATCATATATTCCTTACTGTTTAGCAGCCATTTACAGAAAGATAAGCTTGCCGTTTTTAACGAGATGAGTTGCAAACACATTTTGGAACATATTGGGCCTCATTCCGAGTCTGGTGGTAACCCTCCTATTGGACTCCACAGGAATGGGGACACTGTTACCAATGGTGCTCCTGTGACAAGTCTGCCTGCCATGGCCGCTGCACCCGGCAGGGTCGGACCTATCGGGTACAACGGCTCCGGCAGGCAGACTTGTAGTTTACCGGTCCAGAAACAACAGTGCCGGTAGGCTTACCAGCACCGTTGTTTCCAGACCGGCAAACTTATGATGAGGCCAATTGTGTCTAGAAGAATTTACATAGCATATGCATGGGCTTGGGACAATATATTTTACAACCAGTGTTAGCAAGATTAGAATGATGCTTTTTTTATTTATTTTTTTTAACTTTCTTTATTGGCATAGCGAAAGAACAGACAATCAGCAAAATGTACAAGGTGAATATGGTAGCAGGTACATGAGCGACTACAGATTGCATGGTAGATACAAGCGGGGGCAGATGCCCAATCGAGCAGACATATAAGGCTCAGGGAAGGACTAGTTCACCTCACCAGGAGGGGGTAAGACAACAGTTCTAGATCATCTTTGGTGTTCACGTAGGTACAAAATTCTGACCACACATTCTTGGGATGGGAGGTCTGCGGGAGGGTGTTGATGTAGACCTCTTTGCACGTTTGAGTCCAGGTGAGGGCCCTCAGCCACATTTCAAATGGGGCTGGGGCGGCGTTTCCAACAATGCAATATGCATTTTTTGGCCACTATGGTAGCGACATTCAGAAACCTGGACATTTTCCCCAATTCAGGACTATCCCAGAGGCTAAATAATACAGCTAATGGTTCCGGGGAGATGGAGAACGCTGTGATTTCAGTGAGGGCGTCTATTATGGCCTTCCAGTATGGACCCAATGCATCACAGGACCAAAACATGTGCATATGATCCGCATCTAAAGATTTACATCGGGGCAGGGGTGAGCCTGAGTGCGTGTAAACTTGTCCAGTCTGTGCGGAGTGTAGTACAGGCGATTTAGGAGCTTATATTGTATGCATCTATATCTGGCATTAAAGGAAGTGGCGTGGGTGTGTAAGCACATCTTCTTCCATATTGCGTCAGTGATAGGGTGTCCCAATTCGTCGCTCCATAGCTCGCGCGCCACATGTGGCAACTCTGTGGGGTTGGTCATCTGCATTTTATATAGGGAAGACACGATCCCTCTAGCCCCGGCTGAGTTAGATATATAGTGTATCTCCAGTGCATCTGGGGGCTCATCATGGTATGAGGGCCAGTAGGCTCGAAACGCTGCTCTCAGCCTGAAATATTGCAGTAGCTCTAGCGCAGTACTAGAGTGGCCCCGACGCCATGTTTGCGGAGTGATGAACTTCCCATCGGGATAGAAATCGGTCAAGGCCCGATATCCCAAGTCTTCCCAGTGTTTCATTAGAAGTTTATCATGTGTGGGGGTGAGGCCTGGGAATTGCCAAATGGGCAACCATTTATAATATGGGTGAAGGCCGGGTTGTGAGTGTAGTATTTGTTTCCACGCCATGTTTGTGGCCGCCACGGGGTCGGCCTGGGCATCAGTATGAAATGTGTGGTGGAGTATAAGAGAGAGTGCGTTAACCCCATCGCCAGTTAGCTTCTCGAGCTAGCTTCACATGTGGGGGGGGAGGTCAGTGAACGTGTACCAGTATGTGGTGTGTTGGGCCTGTGCTGCAGTCCAGTATTTTGCAAAGTCAGGAGCAGTGAAGCCCCCTTCCTCGTATGGACGGGTCATATGCTGCCACTTCTTCCGGACCGCACTGGAATGCCACAAAAATTGAGCGCAGAGAGAGTGCAGATTTCTGAAGTATCGCATTCCAGGCCAGATCGGCACATTGACAAAGACATAGAGCAATTTGGGGACAGTTATCATTTTAATTAGAGCCAGCCTGCCCGACAAGGAGAGCGGGAGGTTACGGCATCTCAACAGTTGAGCTTCGGCAAGCTGCGCTACAGCCCCGTAATTGTCAGCCAGTAGTGAAGACTTGGTGAGGGATACTTGTACCCCGAGGTATCTGATGCCCTTTGGTGACCAGCGAAGGGGGAATTCACATGAAGGCTCTGTTGTGGTCGGTTTGAGTGGGAAAATGTCAGATTTGGCATAATTAATGGAAAAGCCTGAAAAAGTGCCAATTTTGGTAATGTCCCGTATGACCGGGTCCAGGTGGGTGGACGGGTCCCTGATATAAAGTAGCACATCATCCGCATAAAGCGAGATGATCTCTGGGGCGTCGCGCAGACGTATACCCCTACGTGTGTGTTTGTCCCAGATGCTGTCAGCCATGGGTTCGATGGCAAGTGCAAAAACTATCAGGGAGAACGGGCAGCCTAGGTGGGTACCTCTGTGGAGGGCAAAGGGGGCGGAGGTCCTGGTGTTGACCAGGACTCTGGCTATGGGGTCTGTGTAGAGCAGCTTGATATACGACATCGCGCGAGGGCCAATTCCCATTTTATCGAGTACCGCCCACATGTATTGCCACAACACCATATCGAATGCCTTCTGGGCATCAAGGGTGACCGCTACTGCATTTGCATTGGGGTCAATTCTGGCCAAGACGTTAAACAAGCGGCAGATATTGAGCGCTGTGGACCTGCTGGGCACAAAACCACTTTGATCGGGATGGACTAAGTGTGTCATAATAGGGAGGAATCTGCTGGCGATAATCTTGGCGAATATTTTCATGTCGGTGTTGATCAAAGAGAGGGGTCTGTAAGAGCCGCATTCGTCCAGCGGTTTGCCAGGTTTGGGAAGCATGGTTATGAGTGCCTCGCGCATGGATTGGGGCAGGGTGTGTAGGCTTAGTGCCTCATTCCAAACCTCCAAGAGTCTGGGTGCCAGGATTGTTACATGCTCTCGATAGAACTTGGCGGTGAGACCGTCTGGGCCAGGAGCCTTGCCCATCGAGCAATTCGAGATGACTGTGGTTATCTCGTCAAGGGTGAATGGAGCTTCAAGCTGGTCGCTAGTGGTGCGGGAGAGGAGGGTCATGGGTATTTGGTCCAGCAAGGCATCCGTGTCTTGTAAACTATGTTCCTGCTGGGGCCATATAGAGTTGTGTAAAACGCAGTGAACGTCGCGAGAATGTCCTGGTCAGACCAGCAGAGGATGCCGTCTGCGTTTTTGACACAGTCAATGCGTGTCCTGCCCCCCCCATGCGGACCAGCATGGACAGCGTCCTCCCCGGTCTGTCACCCCCTCCATATTTCCTGCCCGCTACGGGACAGGCATAATACAGGACCTCCCTTTGGGCGTGGGACTCAAATGCTTCCAATTCCGCTCTGATCTGTGCCAGTATGGTCGGGGAAGGGGCAGCAGCATATTCTTTCTCAAGTTCCTTTAGTTTTGCCTCAGACCATTGCAGGCTACTTTTGATAGCTTTGAGAACCCCGGCTTCTCTAGAAATGCACATCCCTCTGATGAAGACCTTGAATGCCTCCCATCACACCCCGTCAGAAGTATCCCGCCTGTTGTTGCAGTCAAAGCAGGTGTCAATATCAGCCAGGATATCCGCCTTGAAGACTATGTCTGGTAGGGCCTCAGCCTTGAATCTCCAAGAGGAGCGGGGGGGGGGGCGGTCCTGTCCCAGTGCTATGCGTAGTGTCATCGGTGAGTGATCCGATAGTGTGCGCGGTAGTATGTTGGACTCCGTGACCCTGCCCACCATTCAGCCTGATATGAGAAAGAGATCTATCCTGGAATGGCTATCGTGCACCGATGAGTAAAAAGTGTGCTCTCTAGACTGTTGGATGAGGGCTCTCCATACATCTGTAAGACCAAGTGTGTTCATGTGCACCAGGAGCCTATGAGCCGCGCGTGATGGGGCTCTGCGGGAAGTACCGGATCTGTCTAAGTCGCCATCTAGGATTAAATTCATATCTCACCCCCATAGGACCGGGATACCAATGTACTTTAGAAGTATGCTGATGATGGCGTTGAAGAATTCTGGAGCGTCAAAATTAGGGGCGTATGTATTAACAAGGAGGCATTCCATGTTGGCGAGCAAGCAGTGAAGTATTACAAATCTACCCTCTGGGTCAATATGGCTGGTGCGTATTGAGAACTGGACTGATTTGTGGATTAATCTCAGTACCCCCCTGGACTGGGTTGAGTATTTCGTGTAGTACCTGTTGTTGCCCCACGTCGGGGCGAGGTATGTCGCCAGGCGCCCCAGGACGTGAGTCTCTTGAAGAAGGAGAATCTTAACGCCATGCCTCTGGGCATAGGCAGTTATCTTGCGGCTTTGGTGAAGTTGCTCAGTCCGTGGATATTCCATGTCATTATATTAAGAGCCATGGTGTCACATTATGGGACATCCCTACAGTAGTGTACATTCCCATGTCGTAGTCTGCGTTCACCACCCGCATAGGTGTAGTGCGCTGATGTCTTACATCTCTCTGCCATGCCTTTTACTTTAAACACAACCCCAACTACGCCCCCCCACCCTCACTGCCCAACTACAACATGCAGTGCAGCCCCCTCACCCAAGAATACAAGAGCCTCCAACCAGGCAGAATCCCACCAAGAGGTGAGGGCCGAAGGGCCAGATCCATCGTGGAACAGTCCACTTTCCCGCCCAACAGGGGCAAAACATAAGGAGTAACCAAATGAAAACAAACATTGCAATTGCAGTGGAGAGCGCTAGTGCCGTGCGGCCGGCAGCTTAAGCAGCATGATGTGGGGCAGCATTGTCGTCCAGTGATGTTACTGCGGTAGACGGATCTTGTGATCGGCCTCTGAACCCAGAGGGCGCCCTCAGGCCAGGCAGCGAAGTAGGAGAAGGAGGGACGTAGGGCTGGCCCCTGGCACTAAGAGGAGTGGGGAGAGTGTAATTCATCTAGGAGCCAGCCCGCAACCCAATGTACGTGATAGGGGGCCATATATGCAGAGTGAACGAAGACTGGTTGCGATTAACACATCAAAAAATAAGGATCAGTGGACATGATGCGACATTCCGGGCCGTACTGTTCATGATCAGTCACCGCTGGGGGGGTTGTTCCTTGGGCCCTGTAGCGGTATCTGAAATTCAATGAATTTCCCCACCTCGTCTGGGACTGTGAAGAAATATAGCTTGCCATTGTAGGTAATTTTCAACCTCGCCGGGAACAGAATAGCGTAGGGGATGTTGCGCTCCCTGAGCAGTTTCTTCACGCTGAGGAATTGGCACCTCTCCTGCTGCACCGCAATTGAAAAGTCAGGGAAGATTCTGATAGTGTGGGCCTCAAATCGTAGGTCTCCCTTCTCCCGGGACAGGCGGAGGATGAGGTCCCTGTCGCGATAATTTAGTATCTTAGCGATAATGGGCCTGGGAATGTCGCCCGGTCTAGGGAGAGGCGATAGGGCCCGATGGGCTCGCTCCACAGTGAAATACGGTGAAAGATCAGGATTGTCTAGCAGGTCTTTAAGTCGTTTTTCAACTGCATCCTCCATTCGCCCCTCAAGGGCGTTCTCGGGAACCCTGATAATGCGCAAGTTGTTTCTGCGGGAGCGAGACTCCAAATCGTCACATTTCGCCTTGACATTTTTCATTTCCCGCGACAGGGAAGCCACAGTGTCTTGGAGCATGTGGATTCCATCTTCGTTGAGCGAAATTCTATTCTCGGCCTCAGTGATCCTGGATTCCGCCTGGTCCACTCGAGTCTTAAGTGGGGCAACATTCGCATTGATGTCGTCGAGCTTTTCGTGAAAAGCGGCAAAGTTTTTGGCCATGGATTCCATTAAAGTGGTGAGATCAGGCGGTGTGAGACCACGGTGAGGGCCCGGGTCAGGCGAGGATGACGCTTGGTCTGACTCAGCTCGAGGGACCGTTTTGGCGAACTTGTCCATGGTGCCCCCGTGGGTTGCGCTCTTAGATCTGGCTGGCATTTGGTCGGCGTAGGTCTGGAAGCTGGAGAGGGATGCCGGCGGGGGGGCCCTGAAGCGAGTAGGTGTAGGTCTTAGCTGGGCCCCCATTCGATGCCCGTGCCCCTGCCGCGCAGCCAAGCTCAGCAGCAAGGTGGTTTAGGGTGGGTGTCGCCCCTGGGCGGTTGCAGATTGTAAGGTGGCCTGGCCTCAGTTAGTTTGTATGGGCGAGCCCCACACTTGGCAGGCTGGTATGTAGTGGGGCCCAAGTATAGCTGAAGAGGCGCCACCGGGTCCACAATGAAGTCAGCGCACACGGGCGCACGTGGAATGGGCAGCCGCAGGGAGGGGGGAACTCCTCACCTGAGTCCCCTGTCCGGGTGGAAAACGACTGTCGCAGTAAATGTGGGGCCGCGGGCAGCCCGATGAGGGATTCTCCGGAGAGGGGTGAGGGTGGAGGGCGCACTCCAGCGCAGGCCCAGAATGCGGATATGTCCGCCGCGGCTCACCACCAGGGAGCACCCTCAGCCAGCAGTGTCGGGCTCCTGCGGTGCACCCCGGGATGCTCGGCGATGTACGAAGGGAGGGGAGCCGGGGCCACTCATCCGGGCGTCTCGGCGCGGGCCCAGGAAGGTGATCACAGCGGATGGGGCCGACGGCCACGTGCCGGCGAGGTCTGCACTCGGCCAGTAGCTCCCAGGGGTCGCAGCTGGGTCCCCAAAGGTCAAAACAGTCCCAAATTCTCACAGAGCACAGCCACTGGTGTGCACAGTGCCTCGGCGAAGTATCAGTGTCATATAGCAAGAAGGACCGCAGATGTTCAAGGATTAAAGCATGCGCCGCACGGAGCTGAGAGGCTAGGCAGCCATCTTGGGCTGCTCCCCAGTGCCACCCCTAGAATGATGCTTTTAAACTGATAGTAAGTGATACCTTAGAAGCTAATGTTATGATTTCATTGAACCTAGATGGTACCAGCAGGATGTTTGGAAAATGCTTGTAATGAATGGCAAACAATGACGAGATATTGTGAAGGGTTGCAATCATTTTTTGTGAAATGTCTGTCAAAACATTGATCAATGATTTAATGAGATGCAGTGGGTAAGAATGCTCACACATGTAAATGCTTATCTGAACAAATATATATTTTAATAAGTATTTTCAAAATAAACCAATTAGTGTTTTCCTAAAACCTTCAAGAGTCACTGACAGATTCAATAAGCAATCACGTTGTCACACATAATGTAGCGATAAATTGTGTTCATAGACATTGTTCAAATATAGACTGATTAATCATCACAAAACCCACTACCTATGTAAGAGAGGAGAAAAGACCACATGGTGCAAGGGAATGCATGCTTTTGAGTGTGGAAAAGTGATTACCCAGAACTCTTTTATTTAGCATGACCAGCTCATTTTGTGTCTTGCACTTAAGGTGGGGAACTGTCAGGCCACAGCTTCAACAGAGTCATAAGGCATCGAAAGCTAAATAGCTCCAGGTTAATTGCAGGATAAATACACTATTCGCATCTTAATGCTTGCTGATGGGCTAATTCTCCTAGGGCAAGACCATGGTAAAGGTCATCATGATATTCCACATGCTAGGCATACCCATCTAGTCCCTGATTTAGCTGAAATATGATTTCTTGACATTCACTCCCACTTGCATCCATGAAATGCTATAAGTGTGAATAGCCATCTACCACCATCTCTGTTTTCATCTTGTCTCACCAAAGTTACATCTTCGGGAAAAAATAACAAAATCAGTCTTACAATAGTTCTCTCTTCCTCTCAACATATCCATCACTGCTCCATGTGGCTTCGAGACAATATGTCCCCCACCCTCATCAAACACAGTCACATCCCACCAGACATCCACAAAACTTGCTTTCCCTTGGCCAAACTCTCTGTATCAGACAACCAGGCCCTCAAAAACCTCATATAAGGCACTCAGACCAGCCCAATCCCCATAGTGGACACCCACTCCCTCCTTTTTCAACATATCAGACACTGAGATCATCCCGATCACCTATATTGGGGACAAACACCCTCCCATACCACCATATCAGACATTGAGACCCTCCCAATCACCATGTCATAGAGTGAGGCCATCCAAATCTCACTATAAAACACTCAGTTCATACCAATCCACAAAAGAGTTGCACTGGCCCTCCCAATCCTCATACAAAACGCTAAGGCTCTCATAATCCCCCTTAGAAATCCCAAACCTCCCACTCCACAGCAGATAAACCATCTACTCTAACCATATCATGTTGATCTTCCTATCAGACACCAAAACTGCTATTCCCATTAGACACAGACCTCGACAACCCCTTCAGACATTCATACACTTAACAGGGCATAGTCCATCAGACACCAAAACACCAAATCAGACACCCATTGGCTCCATCAAAATCTATACCTAAAAAGACCACAGGTTTTTTTTTTTATTTGCACTGTCTTTCACTTTGCACCTTATTTATAAATAGTAAACATTGATGGCCATAGTCATGCTGGCTAGGGTCAAATAAATGCCTGCATGTCACTTCAAAGTGAATTCTGTCTCTGTCCACAATATATCCCCGCATGTCCTGTTAAGCGCTTGCACAAACTGGACTCTGCTATATGTCACTGGTGCTCATGTTCATGATACCAATGTCCACAAAATATTTCAACTTGTTTGTAAACATTTGATTACGCTGGCTGTGCCAAAAATATGCTAGCATGCCACTGCAAAGTAAAGGTTCATGATGCCTATATCCAAATATTCTAGTGCCCTATTCCTGTAAAACATGTGATCTTGCTGTCTGTGTGGAAATATATGTCAGCATGTCACTTCAAAATACATGATGCCTCTGTCCATATGTGCCGTGAACTGTTAAGCACTTGCTCGAGCTGGACAATAGTGCACGCAATATGTGCCTTTCTTAATCATAATGTTCATTATTCTCATGTGCATGTATGTATGTTGGCCATGTTACGCGTGAGGAACCTGATCATGCTGGATGCCAATGGCCCTAATATATGTCACTGATGCCCATAATGTTAATGGTACCAATCGTCACAATATATGTCAACATGACCCTGTCAAACATTTGATCGGGTTGACTGCAGCAAAATGTAGGCGAGCATAGCACTTAAAAAAAAAAAAAACAACATGCCTGTGTCCACAATATATGTCAGCATGGCCGGGTTAAGCACTTGGCCAAGCTGTTTTGCTGGCACCCACATAAATGTCACTGGTGCACATAATGTTCTTGATAGCCACATCCACATATTATGCCTGTATAACATGTGCTCATGCTGGCTTTAATATCTGATTCCTGTGTACACATTTTTACCCATGTATCCTGTTAAGCCCTTGCCCAGGCTGCGTTCTGGGGCCACCAATATAGTATACATTACTATCATAACCTTTTAAACAAACAATTCAACGTTATTAAACAAAGCTTGTAGTATAGTTGTTATTTTAAAAAATGCGAAATTTGTTGACAAAGGGACCAAACAACTTGTTACCAACGAATCATAAACATTACTAAGAAAAGAGCAATCTGAATAAAATTGAAAATGAGTCATGCGGGGATGATTCATAAAGAAGTTAATTATATTAATTAACTCTGATGTACCATTGATTTTGCACGAGTAAAATAGGTGTAAATCGGAGTTACTCAAAGTAACTATTTTGTGAATAGAAAGCCCTCTTTAGGGGTAAATCTATTACTCGTAGTAGCTTCTGTGAGATTCAACCCCTGAGCAGTGTTCCATAGTTTCTGATCCATTACAAATGATACTTAGATTCCACTGACATATTTACATACAGGGTGATACAATAATCATGTCAGATATTAATTGTGTTATTTGTAGTTGGTTTTTTGCTGTGATGAACAGAAGTGTTTTTCGTAGTTCATCGTTTAAAAGTTGAAAGTTGCGCCAATGAATTTGCTTCTCTTTCTAATGTGTGTATGTCATTAAAGCGGAATCCCGAGGCTAGATTCACAACATTCGTTCAAGGACTAGGTGTGTTTTACTCTGAGGAAAAAGTACTAACATACTGATAAGTAATTTTTTAGGAATTCGCAAAGAGTGGCAAGCGATTAACAAAACGATTTATTACTTTTCTAGTAGTGTATTTTTGGTATATGGTGTGCAAAGTTGCATAACCTACAAATGCATAACTTTTTCCATGAGCTGCAAAAGTAGGCATTCCCAGAGGCTTTTGTTGGGGATTTATGGGTGTGTTTTTGAGGGTATTCGAATTAGGAAAATGTAGATACATACCCACTAGATCTTGCGTGTATTCAGAAAACCTGACAATTCTCTGGGAAACGTTTCTGAACTCACTTATGTTGCACTAAAATGCTCTCTGGGGCAGATGCACAACAGGCCTTGCCCACAGAAAGCAAAGCCCATTTGCAATGCACATTCTATGGCCTCCTCTCCTTGCATACAAATCCCTGATTCCAAGCAGAGATTGCCATGCAGCCGCAGGGACTGACTGGGTGGAAGCGATTGTTACACTGACCCATCATACATATCCAAATGTCGGCATGCTCCCAAAATCGAGGTAGGGATTGGCTCACTGGTCTCATATTGCTGGATTTGGTGGGCTGTGATAATGCACGCATTTGCAGGGGCGGAATTGGAATGTGTGGGGTGATATTGTAGGAAGTGGCCATCATATTGATTTCTGTTTTCAGTCTACTTGTATAAAGCATTCAGGGTTATCTATGCAACATACAAGTTTAGTTGGAGAAGAATGGTGAGTGAACCTTCTTGGTTCCAAGGTGTGAAGGGAAATGACTAACCACCACTTTATTGACAGTCTGTGCTTATAAGGAGAGGTTGACATGTCCTCTACTAAAGCCCTCGTAGGACAAGGCCATGATGTTGAGAGACGCAGGTGTGCAGGAGACGCTGCCCGTTTATTTGAAGTACACATACGCTACATCCACATTTCTGAGCCTTTAAGAACCATGGTTTGGACCCTCTGCGGCAAAGCCCTTACAGGACAAGGCCGCAGTGTTGAGTGGCACAGTTGCACAAGAGACGCTACCCGATTATGCGCAGCATGCATCGCTACATCCACACGTCTGAGCCTTTAAGAACTGAGGTTCAGACACTCTGCAGCAAAGCCCTCCAGGACCAAGCCACAGTGTTGAGCGATGGCAGTGTTTGGTGGCGATGGGGTAGCAGCGTAGATTGGGAGCATCGACAACCTCATCCAGTCTGTGGCTGCAAGTTAAGAAGCTGCGGCGAGAGTTAGCTTTGCTACACTCCACACACCCCCCTGACCTGTGCCCCTTCTCCCTCTTTCATATGTATTGCTACCCTGCAACTGGTCCTCTCAGCCTTCTGCGCTCCCTTTTTGCCTGCATAGGTGTGCTCCCTCGCAACATAGACCGTGTACGCTCCCCGCAATTCAGGCTGTGTGTGCTCTCCCCCAATTTAGGCGATGTGCGTTCCCTCACAACTTAGTTCATGTGCACCCCTTGTTTCTAGCCATGTGCGCTCCTGTGCATCAGACTGTGTCACAACCTAGGCCCTGTGTGCCCCCTCGCAACTTTGGCCGCATGCACCCCTTTGCTTCTCTAACTGCTTGCGCCCCCTCGAATTGGGCCACACCACATCCTGGGCCCTGTGCACACCCTCAATACCAGGCCACATGCACCCCTTTGCTTCTCTAGCCATGTGCGCTCCCTCGCATCATAGTACCCCACACCCCATCCCACTCCCCCCCTGCATTCCCAACCTTCCTCTCGCATCTTAGCCCCTTCCCTTCTTTGACCTATTGTGTACTGTATTGACATTGTGTTGTGCTGCACAGTTGTTGGCATTACATTGCCTCCATTCTTTACTTCTAGGTTCCTGTTGTTTATTGTGCTCTGTTGATGGTATTGACTTGGTGTTGTTCTCTCCGGTTTTGATATTGTGTTGTTTTCTACGGTTATTGGCATTACATTGCATTGCCTGCATGCTTTACTTCCAGGTTCCTGTTGTGTATTGTGCTCTGTTGATGGAATTGACTTGGTGTTGTTCTCTACGGTTTTGATAGTGTGTTGTTTTCTACGGTTTTTGGAATTACATTGCATTGCCTGCATTCTTTACTTTTAGGTTCCTGTTGTGTACTGTGCTCTGTTGATGGAATTGACTTGTTGTTGTTCTCTCCGGTTTTGATAGTGTGTTGTTTTCTACAGTTTTTAGCATTACATTGCATTGCCTGCATTCTTTACTTCTAGGTTCCTGTTGGGTATTGTGCTCTGTTGATGGTATTGACTTTGTGTTGTTCTCTCCGGTTTTGATATTGTGTTGTTCTCTACTGTAAGAGGATTCAATTCACCACTACAGCTAAGTCAGCGCCTAGTCTATAATACTGAATGAAAACCCTTATTGATATATCTTTAGGTCCAGTTCATGCGTTCTGGATGACTACCCCTATATAACACCCCTCTCTTGGAATCCCCCTGACCCCACTGAGCCAAGAAGTAGTTCTGTTTTGCAAGTTTAAAAGGTTTATTTGATAATTTAAACAATAGATATATATATGTCACACCTTATAATAAATTAATAATTGAATAGCACACTTAATCTGATATGATAAAGATTGACAACAGAGAATCTGGCACTAGCACACTTCTTTATAATTACTAAGGAGTTGAGATGAAATGGATAAGGTAGCACACTGGTAATTAGGAACAAAAGTATAATGTGGTAGAGGATGCTTTATGTAAGCTCAGGTGGATGCAATATTCAATGAATGCAGTACAGAAAATACTCAATATGATTTCAACCCAACAATGTAATCACTCTTCTCTGGCTATTCACTCCCCCCCTCTTTATGCAATGCAAGGAAATGGGAGGAAACACACAGTTCTCAGAAATGCAATCAATGTAATCAGTTCAATCCCCCCCAAGCTTAGACAACAGAAGTTTAAAACACAGATAGGAGTTTTGAAAACACAGGCCCAAATTGCTTTGATATGTGCTGGCAATGAATTAAAAAATATGCTAAAATGCTTTTAATTCCCTTTTCAGAGGTTCAGGGTGAGTGGTATCTAGTTAATATTAGTCCAGGCTCACACTAGCAATGATGCAGGGATAGTTAGCAGGTTAAACGAATTTCTGGCAAATGGAAAGCAAACAGCAGCAGTTTTTACATGTGAAGAAATTGCAAATCGCGGTAAAATTCGCGGATGCGTGTTCCGCGATTGCGGTAAAACTATAAGTGGTAGGAATGCGGTTCTTGGTGCGATTCAAAGCTACGATTCTAAGCTATCAGAGGAAAGTTACTGCAAGTCTCTAGCCCAAACGGTCGCGGAGAAATCAGCGATTTAATAAAGGTCGTTTTTGGGTTTGCAAATTTCAAAAGCTCAAAATGACAAGTGCAGCTTGCAACTAGAAATGACAGGTGACAGCTAGGAGGCAGTTCTACTTAGGTTAAAATAGGTTGAATTAGATGAATTTAAACTAAGAGATTGGTTCTACACAGTTCAGCTGGGTACTCACACTATATTCTTGAGTGAAATGGGCCTCATCACGGATCTGGTCAGGGTTTTAGACTGGGCTCTGGTCACTCTCTCTGCTGGCCTGGGTCTCTCTGGGTACAGCACTGCTTTCTCTCTGGTCTGGTCTCTTAGTTCTGGATAGATTGAAGTCTCTAGTTTGGCTCTCTGGAGGTTTGATGGAGGTAAAGTATGGATTTTTCCGGCAGAGCGTCCCGCTGCAGATGGATTTGGAAAGTCTCTATCTGTCCTGTCTGTCTGCTTTTATGTGTTTAGAATGTGGGTGTGTTCTAGCATCACTGACCCTACCTCTCTCTCAGCTTCTAATTGGTCAAACTTTCATTCGTCCCCTGATTGGCGAACTAAGTTGTGTCAGGGTGATGTCAGCCATTTATGATCTCTTGAAGAACCTCCCTTATCATCTGTGCACCCAAATCTATATATGATCAAAATACATACTTCAGAGTTACACAGTTGTTTGAAATTACATACCCATGTCACCTATCACATGAGGTATACTCTGTCCCAAATCTGCTGTTTCTAGGAGCTTGCATTCACAAATGGCAACTTCTAGCACTTTTTAATGTGCTAAACAACATTGGATCTTCATTAAATTTTATACAACTGTTCCTCACATATCTACCCACATACCAATGCATTTTCGTTTGTCTAGCTGAAACAGGGAGTCTGTAATATTAATAAACAATGGGGTTTTGCCCCAGAACATCACACAAATTCGAGTTTAGTCTTGAATTAAAGGTACATTTTTTAAATTAAAGCTCTCAAAGTTATACATTTCTGTCATTTGATTACAAAGAGTTATCAGTGTTTTTGTAAAATATATATTTTCCTTTCAATTCAGTCCTCAGAGTGTTGAGGTCCGCCTCCAAGACTTGGGTGGGTCAGTCCTCTGGGCAGGCAGGGCTTTGTTGACATTAAACAGACAAAATTAACATATTCCTTTCAGAGGAAAGGGTCCTTTGTGTGGTCTCTGGGAAGCTCCCAGCCAGTCTGCCTTCTATCAATCAAGAGGTCATGTGAGATTCTAACTCCTGGTGTGAAGCTCTTGAGGTGATAGGGTTTCCCAGGCTTCAGGCCTCTGGGAACAGCATGTGGCTAATTTTTAATTAAAATGCAGCCTTTGAAGTCAGCTGAGTCAAATCCCTTTGTCAGCAACTGCACTCAATTCTCCTGTCAGAGTTTAGACCGCCAGCGCCCCCTTGAGGATTTTGTTGGTACTGCATGCAATTTTGGGATTTTCTTGGATTAATGCATTCTAAACAGGAATGGTTCTTACATGGTAGTAAATCCTTGCTTAACATTGTTTTGATGGGGCTCCTTACAGTAAGATGGTTATGTGGAACCCCACAAAAAGGGTTGAATCTTTAAAGTGGTCCAATGAGTCACGATTTCAGCAACTTTTTGACATCAGTAACAGTGGATTTTGTTAACAAAGACCTTTCTTTACACTGGTGGGTGGCAAGTTAGGTAACCATTTTGGTGTGCGCACAACTGCGCAGCTCTCCTGGATTCTGGGATGAAATGATGGGCGGCGACAGCGCATCCCCATCTTTACCCACTCCAATTATTTATTTTTGTTCTGGGGCAAAATGATGGGCAGCGACAGCTTAATCCCCACATTCACCCCGTCTAATGATTCCACATGGGTCAAAAACCCTCCAAACTACGCTTTTTGGCATTGCATTGCACTGCCTGCATTCTATAATTCTAGGTTTGTTGTTGTGTTTTGTGCCTTGCTGTGGGTTCTGTATTGTATCTGATTTTGCAGGTCTGTTGTTCTTTGTTGTGCCCCCCTCCCTTTTATGCCCCCCGTGTGCCTCCCTCCTGTCTGCCCCCCAGCACTAGCCCCCTCCCAAGCCTGCCCCCCCTGGACCCTCTATGGTGCTCTCTGTCTCACATATCTTATATAACTGCTTTTCTATCGACTATCCTATCCCTCTCACTAGTTCTGGCAGGAAAAATCTCAAAAGGAACATCCTGGTCTCCAACCCAGGCCTATCGCTGATACCCACACCAGTGCTTACTCCAGACAGACCCTTGCCAACATCCTCTTCGTCATTCCCTCTACGGGCCTATGGACCCCCCATATGGTCTTGTTCTCTCTCCTTTTTAGTCTTCTCCCATTAATGGAGGCACCCAGTGGGAGGCCCTCCTGGCCCCCTTCCATTCCTCTAAAACAATCATTGATGTCTATTTAAATGGCACCGTCTTGGTCCAGGGCCCTCAGGCCAATCTCTTCCTATTTGATAGGTGGTTCCTGCGCCTTATCAACTTCCTTTCCTCTCCTGCTATCCATTCTTACCCCTTTCTGGCTTCTCTGCCATCTCCTTCCTCCGCCACTTCATCAGCACCCCCTGCTGTGTATATGGCCGCCCTATTGCCTCCTTCCTCTGCCACCTCTCTGGCACTCTCTTCTTACTCTCTGACTACCTTGCCTTCTCTTCCTTTCTCCTCTGCCTCTTCTCGGGCACACCTATGGCCTGTACCCCTCCACAGAAGTCTTTCAAATGTGGCAACTTGCTGCACATCGCTACTCTCAAGTCTCGCTCAGATGTTAAACATTCCTCTGACATCTGTCATCCGGAAGGGGTTTAGCCTTGATTTTCCAGGAGAGGATCCCTGCTCCTGTCATTCCAATGCAGGAGTACTCCCCCTTCGAATGCCTGCTCTGTAGACTCTCTATCTCTCCTGGCTCTCTCACTGTGGCCACTATCTAAAGGCCGCCTGGCCAGGTTGCCCTTTTACTCTCAGAGTGGGATGACCTTTCCTCCTCCCTCCGTGCCTCTTTCTCTCAACTTCTCCTCCTCTGAGATCAGAACATCCACCCAGATGCTACCAGTCCTTCTTCAGGACTCTTTTGCAACCTCTGCAACTCTCTCTCTCTCTATATACTCTTCCATCTGGCCCGACTCACTCTGCAGGGTACACCCTGGATGTTCAGATCTCCCTAGACCGCCACTTCTCTAACCCCCTCACCACTCCTCTCTCCTGGAGAGAGCACTTTCTCCCTTCCTCCCACCTCATTCTCTCTACCCCTCAGGTCAAGCAGACTCCAGCACAGCCACCTACCTTCTCGGTCATCTGAACTATGAAGCGAGTGTCAGTTGGGGCTTTTGCTGCTACTTCCTCTCCTCCTCCTGCACCTTTGGCTGTCTCACACCCTGACACTGCCCTCTCTAACCTTCATCTCTCTATCTCTAACATTATGGATGTCCTTGCCCCTGTCATGAGGATCTGTTTGGAACCCAAATCCAAGTGTCACCCTAAAACACAATTCTAGGGCAGCTGAGAGTAAGTGGAGGGCATCAGGCTCACTCCCAGACAAACTGGCCTACGGCCTGCTCCAAAGGAAGTGCAGACTCTCTGTCCTCTCTAAGAAGAGAGCCTACATCCAAGCCCGTGCCTCTGCGGAATCTAACAACTCGGCCAAACTTTTCAAAATCTGCAAGGAGCTGGCCAAGCCAGTTGCAGTCTCTACCTCCCCTGTTCCCTCCCAGTCCCTCTGCATGGCCATGGCTTCTCATTTCGCCTCTAAAATTCAGGATACCCTGTCCACCCTCTCTTCCTCTACCTCATGTTCCTGCTCCTCTACCACTCCTGGCCCATATGTGGCCGTGACTCCTCCTCTTTTCCTCCGTTCCCTTGTTCATCCCTGACGATGTTTCTAGACAAGTCCAATCTATGAAAGTCTTGTCAAAGCAGGTTCTCCCCTGCTCATCCGGAACCATCAAGGACTACATTGACTACCTCGAAACCCTTGTTCCAGCCTTGGCTGATTTCTGCAATCACTCCTTTGCAACTGGAACCTTCCCCTCCCCCTTAAGCAGTCCCTTGTGCACCCCCTTCTTGAGAAGCCTTCTGCTGATCCTTCATCTCTGTCTAACTATCGCCTGATTGCCATCACTCCTGGGAAAACTACTGGAGAGGCTGGCCATCTCCCAGCTTAATCTGCATACTGAATCTGTTGGTTGTCTCCATGACCACCAATCTGGCTGGCTTCAGAGCTGCCAGAAGCACAGAAACTGCTCTCCTGAACACCTGTGAAGACCTGATCTCTAAGCTTGACTCTAATCTTTCCTTCTGTCCTCATTCTTCTCGATCTAGCCTCTGCATTTGATACAGTCAACAATGGCATCCTGATCAATCGCCTCTGTGACAACCTGGGTATCACTGATCAGGCCCTGGCTTGGTTGACTTCCTTTCTCACCGACCGACCCTCTCAGGTGCAACTTGTGTCTTTCCTCTCTCCTATCTCTCTCTCTACTTGTGCTGTTCCTCAGGGGTCTAACCTTTCTCCCTTGCTTTTCAATCACTACCTGACACCTCTTACCCACTGCATCACTACTTTCTGCTCCAATTTTCAGTGCTATGCGAAAGACACCCAGCTCTCTTTCAGGCTCCACTCAACCATCTCTGCTCCTTCTCCCATACCAGACTGTCTGGCTGCAATTCGGGAATGGTGTGCCACCAATGATATCTGCCTTAATGCCAGTAAAACTGAGATCCTCCTCATCAGGATACTTGCTCCCTCCTTTCCTCTCTCTCTCTGGCTGCCCAATATGGGCCCTCTTCCTCTTCCTTCCTGTGAGGCTAAGAACCTAAGGACTCCACACTCTCCTTCTCGCCTCACATCTCCAACGTCTCTAAGAAGTCCAACTATCAGCTGCACCTCCTCAGAAGTATTCTTACTTTTCTCACTTTTGCCCAGAAGCTTACTGTCCCCAGAGTCCTGGTCCTCTCTAGGCTGGACTAGTGAAACAGCCTTTTGCTAAATGTGCCTGCCTCTACTCTTTGACCTTTACAATTTATCCAGAAAAGGGCTGCAAGACTTGTCCTTGTACTCAAGACCAGGGATCATATCTCTCCAGCTCTGAAATCTCTTCACTGGCTCTTTGTGGCTGCAAGGATCAAATTCCAAATCCTTTGCATCGTCCACAAGACATTTCGGACCTGGGACCACACTACCTCTGACTTTCTCTTCCTAAATATTTTCCTTCTCAAGCTCTCCACTCATCCACCTCCACACTCTGGGGGTCAGACGCTTCTCCATGCAGAGAGTGGGGGCAGATCTCTCTCCTCAGCTGAGGCCTTCCTCTGGAGCAGCCTCCCTGCCTCTCTCAAACTTGAGCAGAACCACCTCCGGTTCCGAAAGCAACTCAAGACCTTCTTTTTTGCTTCCGCTTTCTGTCTTCCTCTCACCTGCTGATGCCCTTGCCTTGACTGCTCCGTGCACTGGTCACCTGGCTACCCTCTGTACTCCATCCCTGGGTCCTTCATGTCCAGTTGCCCTCACACTGCTTCTGGGCTCGCCCAGCACCTAATGCCTGTACCTGCAACCCTGCAGTCCCTTCTCTCTGCAGTTATGAGCCACGTGCTGGCTGCACTTATTGAGCTACCTGCACTTCTCCCTTCCCCTCCCCCCTGGCACTTCTCCCTTCCCTCTTCCCCGCTCTTGCACAATCTCAATGACACAATGCCTAGTAAGATCGTTGTTTAGTCCTCCCTTTGGTTCCCCGCCTTGCCTTGTCACGCCTAGAAACACTTGTGTTCAGGCGCGTTATAAATGTCATATATCATATCAATAACTCATTTGAGTAAGATCGAACTGTTTATTTTTTGTATGTTCTTTCTCATAGCTTCTTTTTAATATCCTAGAAATGTTACCTATTCTTAAAACATTGAAGGTCATGCAAACATCCGTTTCAGATAATCTGCTAAAACTTTACATTATCGTGATAGCTTAAAATACGCACTAAGAGAGGCAATAGATATTGCGTAAATTGAGATTTCAACTTCTGTCAATAAATGTTGTCTGAGTGAAAACTATCCCTAAATCAATCCCATAAAAATAGAGGTCCTCGCCATTAGTGATTGACATAGTCTGTGGAATCCTGTGTTCTGGGCAGTGCCTGTTGTTTGGATCCTGTGCATTCTTAGGGATGCTGGACTCACTTTAACAGCACACATTTCCTCAGTGATAAGATTATATTTTACCATTTGTGGTGTTTTAGGAAATTCCTTCCCTGTCTTACTTTCTCTCATGCAAAATCCAAGGTTTGATACTTTTCATTTGACTAACTGAAAAGGTCATGGTGAGATGGCGCAATGCATTCACTCTTGAAGTCTCATAGACCTCTTCTCCAAATAGTCGTCACAGAGCCAATGATTAGCAAAGAAAGCAGCACTGAACGGTTCTTTCATGTAGAAAAAAGAAAGTTTCACTTTAAACTTCATTGGGTGAAACAAGAGTCCAGGAATGTCCCAGGAGAGCCATACAATTTACTGAGACATGAATCTTGCAACAAATGATGGCACACATTGGAACTGATTCACAATTCTAGCAGTGCTGGGAATCACACTTCAATAAAGCAGCCATTATTCATAGAAAACTGGTGCACACAATATGTTCACACAATTAAAAATATCAATTTAAAATCGGGATGCATTACGTTTTAGAAAATACCCATGTTAGCCTAGAAACACATTGAAAATGTTACAGATTGCTTCATGTTGGATACCTTCAACCTCTAAATGCTGTAAAAATAGGTCTTACTATTCAAATTAACATTCATGTTCTTGACTCGCTGAGAATGAAGAGATGCAATACATGTAAGCCCTACTTCATTGTTCAAATTATTAACAAACTGCTCTTGTTTTTGTACTTGAATGTCCTTTTCTTTAGGCAACTGTCATAGTTGTCAAAATATTGTTCAATTTGATGATTCTCCAATGTAATACGAATGTAGTCATACTCAAGTTTGATGATCATTATTTAATTATTATTTCTATGATTTCCATCTGATATTTCTTAGGGTTACCCTCAATGATCACCCAATGTAGTACGTATAGCATCAATGGCCCAGTATGCTCATAATTATTTAATAATGATGTACTCGTTAATGTTTTGTACATTAAAGCAGTGCTTAAGATAAATAATGCCTATTTAATTGAACACACATTAGCTACGAATCATTCATGCATTATCTTTATTCGGATAATTAAATGCATCAAAGTACAGGTCTCCAGGTACAAACATATAACATACAAAGATTAACATGCCATATTATTATTATTATTATTATTATACTATTATGGTATTTATTGACCACAGACCTGGCTTCGAGAAGCAACAAAGCACTTTACAGAGGTATACAGCAATACAGATACATAACAGAGCACTTTTGCAGAGGTATACAACAGTACAGATGCATAACGGAGCGCATTTCAGAGGTTAGAACAGAACAGATATAAAGCAGGTGGTGGGGTGCAGAGAGGCACAGATGAGGGATACAGCTGCACCGGGTGGCAGGGAGGAGAGGAGCAGGCGGCGTCTAGCGAGTCAGGTAGCATGCAGTGCTTTGTGATGGCCTAATTTGCTTAAAACATTCTATACAGTATGCATATGAGGTTTTAAAAACAATATAATAGGTGGGCTATTTTGTTATGAGTCCCATGCATAGGTAGTGCAATACTTAATAAGTAGTCTCTTCTTCTCAGTGCACTTCTTACATAGGCAAGTAATACCCAAGCAACCAATGGAATGTCTATTGATAATAAATAGATGAATGCAGGTCTAACATTTTGAAAAGGCCAAGCTACGAAAGAGCTGAACAATGGAGTTTTGTCGTGTGTCTCGGTAAGTGGACACATAAAAATGAATGGCATTCAATCGGCATTAAATTGGGTGCAACAACGACAATTGATTTCATATCCCTCCAAATTCCATTTAGCTGTGATTATTCTTAGATAGATTAAAATAAAACTAGCTCCATTGATGAGGATTCGCTCATATTTGTAATTTGACCAGGAATGATAACTAGCCAGATCAGTCACAGTCAACAGCACACAATTGGGGTTTGAGGGTTTAACACGTTTTCTAGATTCTCTCTCTCTTGCCATGTATTAACTAAGAATCTCAAAATTGATCAGTGCAACATTTTGACTCGACTATCAAGTACATGGTTGAATATATCATTATTATTATAATCGGTTATTTATAACAGACTTAATACCGAGGGGTTTCTAAGCACAGACCCAGCGATCAAACCTGTGGTGCTCTAAAGCGAGCGGGTTGCCCTTGAGCTATCCTCCCTATTGATCAACATAGGAAACCAACTCAACTTTGGAAAATATTGTTGAATTAAAAGTAAATTAATGATTTTATAATAAACTCATATATATAAGTGGTTGTACGTTTAATTAGAACATGATTGGGCTATTGAAATCTACACCGCAGTAAAAGTTCAATTGGTTTGGACAGACTGACAGCATAGATTACCAGCGGACGCACAGACACCCACGCTTGTTTCTGCACAACATATTAGACTAACCAAAAAGTTGATGATGATGATGAAGGCTGTCATGCGGCACTAGAGAGATGATCTTGCTTACTAGGGAGAAGGAATCACCCTGTTGTGTCTGGTGGGAAGTGTCTGTGAGATAGAATGTAAACCATTTTGGAGCCATGCCTTAAACAACCATTAAACTTTGCGATTGCCAAAGTAGGATTTTTGCGCTCAACAGTAGTAAAGGCTACTAACAGGTTGAGCAGGATCGTGGTAAAAGAACGACCTTCACCTCTTGATGAATGTCAATGTTTTGATTTTTTATTGTGAAAATAAAATGTACTTGTATTGCTTCATAATTCAGACATGGCATGAGGATAGTAATATAAACACCAGTGATGAATGTGTTCACTTAATGTGCAGAAGGGAGGAGAAGAAAAGCAAAAACAAGTTACATAAGGAATGTAACAAAATAGAACCAAATGAGAGTGATATTGGATGATTTTGTTTTTCATGTTTCATCACCGACCTTGATCTCTATCCATGATGAGCTCCTCCATCAAGGCAGTGTTGGCCCATTAGTTATTAATGACATCTGAGTCAGTCATTTTGAGGAAGCAAAGTTGGAGGTTGAAGGGTGGAAGGTTTTGAATTAATGATAATAACTGGCATTACTCTGAGCATCCCTCGAAACCATTATTTTTCAAATGCCCTTGTCATTAAATGAGGGGACAGGCTATACATACATCAGGCTTGTTGCTACCACAAAACACATGGTCCAGCATGAACTGCTAGGTCACATCTCTTCTGCACACAACCATAAGCAACCCCAACATGTTTCAGCCTCATTAGTCATCATCAGTGAGGTGTAGCTCGGAGCTCTAAGCACAGCAGGCACGAAATCCACCTCTAGGCATACCTGTCCCAAGCATAAGCAAAACTAGAGGTTGATGTTTGCAAGATTTTGAATTATTATTAACCACTGACACTGTTATGTCTAAACATCCAGTTCATCATGTTTCAGCCTGCCATGCCACTGCAGCAGCCAAAATACCATATGAAAATCTGGCGTGGTCCCACCCTACAAGGACAGGCCATGCAAACCTCTAGAACACATCTCCTTTGCTCAAGACCACAAGCACATTTAGATATGTCTCAGCCTCATTGAGCATTGACTGATGCAATGAGTGAGATCCACTTCGAGGCTCTAGGAACAGCAGTTTCAGCACCCACATCTGGGTGTTCCCATCCAACTTGGGATGACAGAAGCAAATTTGGAGGTGATGGCTGAATTGTTTTAAATTAATCGTAACCACTCACATAACTCTGGGCAACACTGCAGACCACTATGTTTCAGCTATGCCATTAGAGAAGGGGAACACTATATAGACATCAAGTTTTGTTCCACTACAAATCTGGTACCAAAAGCATTCTCAGATATGATTCAGCCGTATTGGGCCTCATCAGTAAGGTGTCCCTTGTGTCTTCCCTCAGTCATTTTGAGGATCATGATGAATGCTGTGTGTTTGAACCTCACCAATTATACTCCAGAAATGAAGGACCAACTAAAAAATTCATGGCAAGAAGAATGACCTGGAGGCTGATTTTTAGCGATTCTTTGACTGCAGGTGTCTGAGGGTGCAGCACAGTTTTGACAGTTGTCAAACGTTTATCAACTTCTTTTTACTGTGACTAAGCATACATTGGCGAAGCATTTGTTTATATTCATGCTGTAAATCACATAACAGGGCTCATTATGAGTTGGCCGTTATACAGTAAAAGAGCTGGTAATGGCATTTAAAATATTAAGAAGAATTGTGAAAAACGAATATCTGGCATGAGAACCTAGGTTGTAATGCATGTCTTGTGGCAAAGTATCCTGCCTGGCTCTGTGGCTTCAGGTGCGGTGTAAAACGGTGCTGAGTGCAACCCGAGGCTAGTAGATGGTGGACCAAGGGTGGCTCTGCAAGTAGCCTCTGGTCCCTCACACTCAGGCCCCATCTTAAGGGGATTGTCACAGGAGTCCAGCTAAGGATACTGACTCTTGAATGGTAGAAGCTCCCAAATCTGAGAAGGTGCATCAGTATGAAGCAAGTACAAGAAATCTCCCCTCATTCCAAAAGAGAAACACTCTATGTATTCCTGCAGCAGAGGAGTTTATAAGGAATTGTACTTTTTGACCGGCTATAAATGGTCGCAAGGACCAAAAGTTCTAAAAATGCTACTACCAAATGTGTGAACACCAAAATTTCCAACCTTTGGTGGTAGCACTGCAGGTAAGTAAAATGAAAAAAAAATGTGGGGGCTGCGGGGGTGTCCCCCACAACACCCCACTCACTATATTGTGTGGTATAGTGAGCTGGGTGTTGCGGGGGACACCACTGCAGCACACCCGCAAAAATAAAAAACAGGGGCTGCGGGGGTGTCCCCCGCAACACCCCGCTCACTATACTTCACAGTATAGGGAGCAGGGGTTGCGTAGGAAAACCATGCATGTGTGTTTGCATGAGAAAGGTACAAACTTTTGGTGGTTCGCACCTTTCTCATGCAAACATTCCGGCCGCGGCAAAATCAGCCGCAGTCGGATCACTTAGAACCATTTATAAGCACCTCCCATTTAAGAGAACTGAACAATATGAGAGAGAAAAAGAATACAGTAAAGGAAAAGAAACTCTCTCACGAGCAGCAAAAGTCTGCTCAGACATCAGAGTGAAATTACATTTTCCTCCTGCGCTAACTTCCCAAGCATGCTGAGAGATCACAGACACCTTTCATTTTCTTACAGCCCTCACTCGGCTAGCCGCACAGACATCGGGGGGGCACACCATGCTTGCCTGCATTGCTCACACAATTGCTCCACTGAAGACAGATGTTTCTTGTGCGTTACCCTGTACAGCGAACAAAGTGAGCTTTCGCAGAGGAGCATCTTATTAAAACATCCATTCATTCTGCTTATCGCTGAGTAAAACAACAACAGAGAGAGACATATGTGCCAAACATTTCCACACCAAGGGGACGCCATGAGGAGCAGTGCTGGGAAGAGAAGGGAATTGCAGAAAACGCCTGCCGAGTCATGGAATTGCTTTGGCTCACCCCAAAGTCCCAAAGCTCACACAGGTAAACCAATCAGAGCCCCATGATTATTTCCATGCATAGGTGTAAACCTTCAGAAGAAGCCCAAACCCAGAGAGAAGTTACAGGGCTATTAAATCCCACAGTATCATTCAGGAAGTTTTTATGTTTTTTGGTAAGAACTGGCGGCATGATTTTGGAGTGGGTTGGAGAGTGAGGAAGGAGTTTGGAGGGGGAATGAAAACAAGCTGAGGTTCGAGACTAGAGTGGGCCATTAGACATCAGTAGACTTAGGTTGGAAGGAGTGGTAAGGATAAGGCTGGTTAAAGTCATCTGGAGTTGAGGTTAAATTGTGAGTTGAGAAGGGTGGGTAAATTCCATTGGGAGGAAGTGGTTGAAGGGGAATATCAGGAGAGATACAGAAGGCTAGAAATCCCTTAGTTACTAAACCCCAGAAGTCAAGGGCCTCATTACATGTTTGGTGGTGAATTAGCAGTAAATGTTCTGATTTACCACCAGAATCATTTACACAAGTATTTATACAAGTTTTCCACACTGTCCAGCCCCTGTTTGTGTAGGGTTCATGGCCTATCCACATAACTAAGAGTGTGCAGGGGACGGGAGGACTCAAACCTTGGGTCCTCTTCCTTTGTTCCTATCCACATAACTAAGCCATGCTTAAACATCTTTGAATAGTTTGTTGTTTTCCTTTAAACATTTCACATGTTTTCCAAACATAAGACACAAAGATAACATTCCTTATTTTGCTCACGTATATTTGTCTATCATTTGTTCTTGAGTTTAAATGTTTAAAGTCAGCTTAGTTACAAGGAGCGAAAACAAAGATTTCTGCAAGAAGAGCACATTCAACTATTCATCATTCTACTTTGCTGTTTGAACGGAGAAGGCACTATTGGAACAGATGGTATCTAAATTACTGATTAGTACGGCCTTTTTTTGACTCCAAGGTTTCTCAGTGTAGGACAAACAATCCACTAAAGCAGCTTCAACATTCTTATATACGTTGACATCATAGAAACAGTACAAAGTTCATTTTGCTCTGCTGGAGCCAAATACACAATTCGAAACATGGGACAGAAAGCAAGAGGCGGTCAAAATGGCGGATAACTGATAACGGCGCCTTAGTCGGCCTTTTTCAGGTTCATTCAATTCAATTTATAGTGCGATGCGAATATATTTAGGCCAATCGTTTACTATCAGGCGGTATTCATGCAAAATATACTTTTACACCATGAGTGGCAGGGAAGTACCCTTAAACCATGTGAAATGTAATGGAACCTGGCCACTGGTTGAACTCTTAAAAGGATACTGTTCTGACACAATATGCTTTGAGTTCATTTATTTATTTATGTATTTATTGTTTGCTTGTTAGGCGCTTATACAATAAGAAAATACTGCTTCAAAGCGTGAACAGGGTAGGGAGGGAGCAATGGTAGGAAGTACATTTAAAAGCACAAAAATTAAGAGCAGTGGGGGGGAGATAGAGGGACAGACCTACTATGCCATGTGAGGATTCAGAACATGTAAGTGCAGGAAGGAAGAGCGAAGAGAGAGTAAGCGCTGAGGAGTGCGAGCTCATGGGTGAGCCGAGATGAAGTACTAGAAATGTTGAGTGCTACACGGACTGGGGCTGCCGGAGGTGTAAGTGTGAATCTCCAGGGCAGAGGGTGTGCAGATGCAAGTGCTGTGGATCGACAGGAACTGAGGAGAATTGGTGAAAGAGGCCAGGGCCCTGATGATGCTTAAGGGCCCTGGACACTGATCGAGCACCTGTGGGATTAGCAGAGGAGAGAAAAAGCTTGCCTCACAGGAGAACCTTTTTTTGTAACAAATACTGTTTTATGTAGGTTTTGTGTTCAGTGTCTTTGTGGACCCCACTTGGCTATAGGACTACTTGAGATTATTTGGGGTTTGCAGAATCACAACACAAAGTTGGTGATTTGATCTAAAAGGTTCCATCAGGAGAGCTTTGTGGAGAATAGAGGCTGCTATTCCCCATTGGGTCCTAACATGCTCCACTGAAGCAAATTCAGATTTTGTGCAAAAATACTACTTATAACAGAGGGTCGGCTTATTCGGCTGAACTTTCCTGAAGCAGTAAACCCAAGGTGTAAAGTAGTATAAGTGTAATTTGCAGGAGGAATCTATATTTTATTACAAAACTTAGTGTAAAAGCAAGGATCAAAACCGACTTTTAAACTATTTTTTGCAAACGTTGTTAATTGCATTCACAGTTCCAAGCAGCACATAAGGAATGATGTTCACAATTCCCTGCATGCCACTTGCACTTTCCACAAAATGATCACCAATGAGCTTGTGGTGGGGTTCACCAGCCCAGACTGACTTTGGACGATTCAAGGGCACGAGAATGTTGCATCTGGTGGCCCACGATTATTTATGGGTCATCTTTAAAACATTCACCTAAGACTACTTTTTTATTTATGTATGCATTAATACACATATAGTAGTCATACTTTGCATATACCACAGATAAAACATAGTTCATTACATTAGTACAACATCATCAAAACATGAGTAGAATATTTGATCTAAAAAAAATTAAATTGTTAGAGTAAAACAAACCTGAATAGGTTTACACATATAACATAATTTAAAAGGGAGATCAAATCTCTATCTCATAAAATTCACAGTCAATACAAATAATATTTTCAAAATCACAACCAAACAAAATAGAGAATGAAACCTTGCCGCTGACAGATAAAAGTCCCATCACAATTTTAACGTCTTCATATTTTCAACGCATTTCCAATAAAATCTTACAAGATAAAATATCTAAGTAATATCACAACCTTTGAGGAACTCAGGGCATATCAAGGTAAGATCAGCCATATTGATACTATTCTTATAGGCTTTCAAGGATTTCCATCTTAATTCTGCTAAGCTTTCACATTCCAATAGTAAATGTTCCAAAGTCTCAATAGTATCAGTGCCGCACACCCTACAACAGCGTATATTACGCTGAATACCAAACCGGGCACCCTGGGTCAGTAAGGCAATACTTACATTGAATTTCAGCCTTAAATATTGCTTAGCTATTGCACTGCTAGGGAATCCTGTTATCGTGGTTTAGTGTCTCTTCTTGTGATATGCAGTGTAATTATTACCAGCAAGCAGGTTGGTTAAATACATATGTAATAATTTAAGCATTAGCACTTAGCAACTAACCTGAAATTACTTAGATATTTCAGCTCAGTTAATCATTCCTTTTATATTTTTATTCCCTGTTGTTATGTTCCAGGTTTTAGCACACTTTCCCTATCTCTGACACTTAGGGCCTCATCACGAGTTTGGCGGTAACCCTTAAATGCGGCAGTAGCGCTATTACCGCCGCATATAAGGGTCCGCCAGATCATGGGTTTGGCAGATTTCCCCCCAGCTCTGAGCTGTGGTGAAATCCGCCGAAATTTTGCGCTCATACCGCCGGCGGGAAATCTGCTGATGGTAAGAGCGCGAAAATTCCCCATTGAGCCCAATGGGGAATGGGGAATTCCCGAATGGGCTCAGTGGGGAATGGGCAATACCCGTTCCGCCAACCCCGTGATCCAGTGCTATTATCGCCGGGGGGTTTGGCGGTAGGGCTATTAACGCTGCTGTTACCGCCCAACTCGTGATGAGGACCCTAGTCAGGAAGTTCTGAGCCACAAATATTTGGCATAAATTTAGACAAGGATCTGAGAAAACGTACTTTCCATGAAGTGCTGCTATCATGTAAACTTTGTTTGATGACAAATATAACATAGAAACAAACATGTCAACATTTTTATTTTCACCATCAGAATTTTTTCCAAATTATTTTATTTTATTTACTTTTATATAGCGCTAAACTCGCTCAAGGGCCTCCGAGCACAAACAAACAAAGAAGATGAAAAACATGATCCATAACAAAAAATCCTAAATCAAAAACATGCTGCGATATCAGATCATGCTACTAGTAATGTGGGTCCTACACCAGGTCAAGTACCAATCTGAAATTGGACGGGACATTGTGAAGCACTTTACAAATGCTCAAAAACGTGAGAGATTACTTCCAACACACCCCACCAGGACATAGTCTTTATTGTTCCAGCATGACCAGTTGTCAAATACAACTCTAGCCAGGATCTTAAGGTCAAAGGTTCTAAACACCCCCAGCCCGGTCTTCGATCTTAGCCAGGCCAGCACTTTATTTTTAAAGGCCACCTTGTGCTCATGCCCTGCAGGCTTCTCAACATCTGTGATTACAACGTTTCTTTTGTCCATGAAGAAACCATTCAAAGACTTGTTTGATATTTCAAGCATAAGATCCTTACTACCTCGCAAGCTCTTAGAAGAACAGAGTTTTTCGTTTGAAGATAACTGAGCAAACAAAACATGGAGATGCTTGTATAGGCTCCTCGGCTACCACAGGGAGTGTTGATGTCAAGGCTAAGGGATCAGACATCACCTTCAGCGTGTTGACAGATTTATATTCTAGAAGATTCATCTCACTTATAACTGTCTGACAAAACGTGTCCACAGTACCTGAAACATTCATGTCCCTTATATCTTTCAACAATTGCATAGCAACTTCAGTTCCAACTGATTTCAAGGATAGCCAGTCGCTTTGACAGATTTTATAAGCCTTGTCTGGCCAGACCAGTAATGCGCATTTATCTAAGGATTTAGCCCAGGCACAGAAATACGCAAAGTTAGTACATTGATTAAGATCACGTGTGCTGTTTTCTTTCACACAATGCCATTGCTCATGGCTGATGTTCTCAATGTGCTTGTTATCCAACCTCACATGGCCCATGGGAGGTTGTAAAGAGAATTCTGGGGCAGTTTTTTCCGTTCTGTTCATTGGAGATTGTAAGGACATAGGGATAGATGCACCCACCATTTCGCAAACCACACTTGGGATAGGTGAAACCATTCTCCGATTAGATTCACCATCATCATCGGAGAAGCCACATATCCGGTCCTGAAGAAGCTCTCTCACCTGAGCGCTTAGTGCCAGGACTTCGGACAACCGACTCCCCTTCAACCTTGGTGACATTGGAGAAGTAGGTAGAATACTATGCTCCACGGGGGTCAGAGCCAAAGTCACAGAATTGCGTATTTCGGTTCCATGTGTTAATATCCCCGCAAAAATATCACCATACAAAAATATTGTCATATTTTCGCAGTGATAATGAGGCATGGCACCTGCGGGGCACACCCCTGCAACCTCTTCATTATTTTTAAATGAGCGGGGGACACCCCTGCTCCCAAAAAAAAACCAAACTATCCCCCAAATAAATATCGCCTATGGACGTTCCAGATGACCATATATACAGCGATATTTTTGGTGGGGATAATATGTAGTGATACCCGTATTTCTTTTAGAGACCCCTTTCTTGCCTCTCGGCTGCCATATATAGACTGGGGAAGTAGGGAAGGTAATTCAAATGCAAGCTCAGATGTCATTGATTTTTTTTTTACATGAGCTCTAGTTGCAGGCATATTAAACATGTAGGACAGACCCCGCAGACAATACACCTTACCAGTTTGCAGGTGCAACCTACTTATGTCCCAGGGGTAGCAACAACCACAGGAACATACATGCCGCTCCACAGGTCTACCACCCCTTTACCCTCTTCCAAACACACCAAAAACTACTATAAGACACTGCCGCCAAAAAGCCTGGGTGCTAGGGGACCACACCAACACCAAGATGTCACTGAGGCCGCTACAGGGAGAGGAATCTTAGAAAAGGGCATTTTTAATAACAAACTAGAGGCACTAAAAGACGGTGGGAGACCAGTGCATGCCAACAATAAATGTAGGTGAAATGGCAGATGGGGGCAAAAAAGTGACCAACCAAGCGCCACTAAACCAACGTCATCGCTGTCAGCCATGACATCCCTGAAAGATCCTGCACCAGCCTGGGATCCTGGCACATATCATACACTACCTAAGGTGCCAAGACCTACCCAAGGTAACGTTCCAGGTAACAGCATCCAGGCACAAGAATCCTGGCAGAAGCTCCATCTGGCTACAATCCTCCACCCGTCCTCTGTGCCGTGATGGAACAAACGCACCGTGCTGAGAAGAATACACTATAGGAATGGGCCTTAACGGGTGGGAACAGGTGTCAAGCCGCACTGACAAAGGCCAACATGTTATCTAATTCATGAAAGTCTTACTGCACATGGATTCTCCACCTTACAGGTATTACTGGAAAATTGGGGTCCATAAGCTTGACATTTGACAGATATTGGCCTGAAAGGCCAACTTGCATGTTCTACAATGTGAGCCGCCGCGCAATCTGAGTGCACATTGCAATTCACAAAGCGTCCCATGTGAACAGCTAGGAATATGCGTTTTTTGGTGGGCCCGAGATAGCATTGATATGCTGTGTGCAAGCTACAGTGTTATATGTGGGTTTTTAGATGTGTACATCAAATGACTTGCCTCTCCAAGGTGGTGCCTTCCACCAATCCCATTTTACATATGTAAATTGAGGGCTACCCCTTTTCCGCCCATCGAATGGCACAGACGTAAATGCACAAAAGGTGCAGCTGAGGCACAATCTGCACACATGCCATCCAAACATGTGTTCACGTTCTTATTGTCTAATAACATTTTTTGTCTCATTCAAAAGCAATGAAATTATGAAATGTTGCTTTAGTAGGAAACCAAATTAATTACTAATAGTAAAAAAAACGTTGTGCATTGGGCCCAATGACATTAAACACATATCTGCAGAACTATGTGAGTGATATCAATCATTTAAATAAAACATTTTTACTTGGTGTTGCCTCAAAAAATGGCGCTGCCATTAAATTCACTTAGCCTCCCGAAAGTCAGCTGCCATTACACTTACAATAAAACATTTGAAACCAAAGAATACGAGAGAGAAATTTAAGAAATTACTCTTATGATGTTAATTTGAAAATAAAAAAGACTCTTCATAACAAGATTATCTGATGGGGGATCTTTGCACCAAGTTCAATTAGCACTAAGGCACCTAGTGCAAAGAACATTATTTCAATGCACATTTGCACTGCTCACTAGTCCTAGGACAAAAAGTAAACATTTGTCCCGGTGCGAAAATGTACTGACAGAATGTTTTTGATTGGTTGATTGATATTTTATTTCTATCGCGCTCATACAGAAGTGTTTCAGAGCACGACCAGGCAGGGAAAGGGAACAGGGAAGAACAAAAACAACTATCTTACTAGGCCCAGAGACATTGAGAACGTGCAAGTGCAGGGTAGAGTGAGAAGGGGGAGAAGTGCATGGAAGGGGGAACAAAAGGAGAGTGTGGAGCGAGAAGGAAAAAACAAAAATAATAATAAAATAATAAATAAAAAGGCAACAAACAATGGGAGTGCAGCCAGCAAGTGGCAAGTGCTGGGTTTATGGCAGCAGGCCGTGTAGGTCTGAAAGTGCAGGAAGAAAAGGGGAGGGCTGTATGGGTACAGATACAGATCCCAGTGTAGGGGGTGGCCCGGAGGCAGTGCGTGAGGGTGGCAAAATGAGCAGGTACCTGGGCCCAGAGGACAGAGGGTGGCCGAGGGAAAGCAGAATCAACAGGGGAGAGGGGAGGAGAAGGCAGAAGCAAAGAGGGAGGTTTTGAGGTGCTTCTGGAACCGGAGATGGTTCTCCTCAAATTTTAGAGTGGCAGGGAGGCTGTTCCAGAGGGAGGCCCCAGCCGAAAACAGAGATCTAACCCCAGCTCTTTTCTTTGAGAAACGACTGACCCTGAGGGAGTTAGAGGTAGCGGAGCGGAGTGCTCGAGATGGGAGGTATTTGCAGAGGGATAGCTGAATGTATGTTCGACCCAAGCCCCAGAAAGCCTTGTGGACAATGCAGAGGGTTTTGAATTTAATCCTTGCATCCACAGGGAGCCAATGGAGAGATTTCAGAGCTGGAGAGATACGATCCCAGGGCTTGAGGCAAAAGACAAGTCTCGCAGTCCTGTTCTGGATAAGTTGTAAAGGGCGGAGAGTAGAGGCGGTAGATTAAGAAAGAGGCTGTTGCAATAGTCCATCTGAGAGAGAACCAGAGCTTGGGAGACAGTGAGCTTCTGGGGGAATGAGAGGAAAGGAAGAGTACATCTGAGGAGGTGCAGTAGGAGGTTTGACTTTGTTGATACATCAGCGATGTGGGCAGAGAAGGAGAGTGTGGAATCAAAGGTGACACCAAGGTTCTTGGCCTCGCAGGTGGGGATAGGAGGAGGGCCAAGGGAGGCTGGCCAGAGAGTGAGGGGAAAGGAAGGTGATGGTGTGCCAATGAGGAGGATCTGTGTCTTGCTGGCATTAAGACAAAGATGGTTGGCGTCACACCAATCTTGGATGGCAGTTAGGCAATCAGTGATGGTGGAGGAGGTGGCCGAGGGCAGCCTGAAAATGAGTTGAGTGTCGTCTGCGTAGCACTGGAAGTTTGAGCAGAAAATGGCAATACAGCGGGCAAGAGTTGCCAGGTATTGGTTGAAAAGCCAGGGCGAGAGGTTAGACCCCTGGGGAACACCACAGGTGGAGAGGAAGACAGATGATAGGAAGGACCCAAGTTGGACCTGGGAGGGCCGATCAGAGAGGAAATGTTATTTGTCTTTGGGCAATGTTTGCCATAGTGTTAATTACACTTGCACTGGTGCAAATTTGCCAAGTGGTATTATTTTTGGTATATACATAGATGTGTTACCACATGCAAAATAATATTATAATAGGACATATTTTCTGTCGTTTATCATGAGTTTCCCAGGTTGATTTCCATATTCGTACATCTACAATGTGAGGTCCACACATTACCCCCAAATATGTTCAGCTGCATCCCTAATATGTTCCCACTGTGTGTGCAGCAGGGGTATTGGCAGCAGTGAGTGGCACGTTGCCAAACCAACATGGGAGAGGGATGGTAGAAAATATTTGGGCCCTTTATTTACAGATTAAGCAATTGAACTGTCTGTACCTGCTAATCGTTTATTTTTCAAGTTGAGTGTTTCTCAACTTAAAAAAAACACACAAAAGAAGAGGCCACCATGGACAAGGGAGAGGGAACTACACATAGTCGTGGTGGTTAAGCACCGAAAGATCAAGTGTTCCAGGTGCTGATGAGGTGGCTGCAGGTAACTGGGCAGAGATAGGGGTCAGGGGGAGTGGTCAGGCGAGGTGAATTTTGAGGCTGAGAGGGAGTGTGAGTTCTTATCTGCTGCCCGGCTTGGAAGATGGCAGCCTCCTGCTTTTGAGGAGACTCTGAATGCCGGCTTACCATGAGGTAAGGCCTCCATTCCAAGCTTCCTGATTTCCTGGGAGGTTGACTCACCTCTACCGCCACATACCCTCCCAGTCCCCACACCCCCCACCGGGTGCAAATATATGTTAACACATTTTTCCTGTAACTATAAAGATTCCCTTTTAGGGCTTTCTTGACGACTTACTTCAGCTTTCCTACCAAGCTACTACTAACTTCTTAGATCATTATTATAGACACGTCTATGCTTGTCAGAAAGGTATTTTATTGTATTGGCTACTTCCAGACTGTTTATCCACTAGACTGTTGCAGGAACCGTCCATTACTTATAAACAGATGTTGATTAAATTGGCATAACATTACATCTTTCACAGGACACCTGTATCTTTTTCTTTACTTCACTTACTTGCATTAAACTATTCATACAACGGCATTTGAGGCTGCACAATACTCCAGGGTGAGGCAATACATGCCCTCACATGTTTATATTCTGTGGGATCTCTTAGCGCTTCCGTTCCATGTAACAGCCAGCGGAACATGGTGGCGCTTTGAAGCAGCTCTCCTGCGAGTTTATGCGCTACAAAACAGTGGAATAAAATAAATACAAATAAATAAAGTAAGCATTGCCTTAGTCAAAGTCTTCCAATGGGCACATTGCTCTGTTAATGTACTCCGTGTGCTTATCACACCTCCTAGCATTATTGGAGGTGTGATCTGACAGCTCACAAATTGTACGTGTTATGAAACGTGTCTCATTCCCACTGCAGATCACATATTAGTTGACAGAAAAAAAGATTTCTTTAATGACATTCCCGGTTTAACATATTTTACATTTCCTGCAGTCTGCCAGTATTTAGACTGCCAATCAACTATTAGTCTGTATCGTGCTGTTCACAGTATTAAGCAGTCCCATTTTGCATGCATGTTTATTTCCATGCAATTCCTATTTGAACAGAATAATCAGAAAAAAACGTTTTCATCTTTAAATTGAGTTCCTTTTATTATTTTATTCTCCAGCCAATCAAGTGGCCAGGAATGAGGGCAGAACCCCGCAGTAACTGTCCGTGTTCTTTCCTGGCCACCACGAGTCTCCCCCAGGGGATCTGCCATGTATTTCTGCTGTTCATTCCCCGTCACATCACGTTAGCAGAATCCCCCCCCCACTCCCGACTCTCACACCCACCTCCATAGCATCCTGCATCCCTCTAACTCCCAGCTTCACTTCACAGCTGCCCACATCCCAAAAACAGAAACAATAGAGGAACTACTTCCGTTTACTATATCTGTTGCTGGCCATCTTTGGTTTTAGATTTTTTTGTAGGGAAATCAGGGACTTGGGATTAGTGCTGCACTAATATCCATAATTAAATGGTGGTTAGCACCTATGACGGATGCCTAGATTGCTAACAGCATTAACACTATTGTTGGGGGTGGGCATGGCTGGTAATGACAGTGGACAATTGTGCTCAGACTTACCTAGCTTGGGCTACAGGGGAGTTCATGCTAAAATAATCTACATGATCTGTTTTTCATCCATTAGGGGTACTGTTCCTACATGTCCCTTGCTGCATCCAAAACATTATCCTACTGATAACTACCAATAATGTTTTGTTTTTTTATCGGTGAGAACAAATCATATTTTACCTGATTTTTTATTGCGGTTTGGTTAATTAATTGTTAATTTGTCGGTGTAACTGTATAAATATACTGAACCAAGTCCCTAGTCCCAATAATGATCCTATCTTCTCTCAAGTAAACCTGTAAAGTGTTTCAAATAATGGATGGAAACTACACTAATGCAGTCTTAATTGCTTTTACATCTAACTCTGACAAGCGAGTGATAGAACTTTTCCTTGTTAAATGTATGTATTCAAACTTCTTCCTTCCTTGAGAGTACTGTAAGTGTTAACCTTGTTGCTTCTCCTTGTTACTTTTTCACATCAAGTAGGCATTGTTGTGGGGACATCACGTGATCGCGGGAGCGTGTTCTCGCGAGATCTCGATACACGGGATCTCGCGAGCCCACGCTCCGCGGGAAAACGTTCCCGCTTCAGAGTTGGCGCCCTGCCAGCTAGAGCGGTCGTACAGGAGCGCTGCTCCTCATTACAGAAAAAGGAGAATCAACTCCAGAACCATCACTACAGCTCATAGGGCATAACACCACAGCCACTGGAGGCTTCATGGGGGCCCTATGAGCTTACGGCGTGCCACCGGTGAGCACAACCCTTCCACAGTGAAGTAACTGGGGAAGCACAGGACTTGGTCAGCGAACAGTGAGTAAGCGCCCTACGCCACCAGTCCGCCTTAAGACATTCTCCCTTGTTCTCAGTCAATAAAGACTGTTAGAAACCCTACTGCGTCCTGTCTTACATTCAGGCCACAACATATCTGGCGACGAGGATACCTGAAGTCCCACGGACCCACCATGCAAGGCGCCACGCCACCCCCTGCGTTTCTCCCCCTGCCAGGGACACCGGCGATTCCGTGAATGCAATGGGAACCCCTTTTTTCCACCTACTTGGAAGCGGTGGGCGGCACGCGATATGCCCCCATCAGGAAGAGGGCGATGCTGTTGAATGCGCTAGGGGTTGAAGGTCAGCATATCTTTGCAGGCCTTAAAGAAATACCGGCGGCCGACGAAGACGCCGATGACGACGACGTGTACAAAGAAGCCACGCGTCGCATCATGAAGAGGTTCACTAATAAGGAGAATATTGTACTGCATAGGTTGAGATTCTATACTCGCAAACAGGAAGGGAGCGAAACCGTGGATGACTACATCACCAGGATGAGGGAACTCGCTTCTCTGTGCGCCTTCGGAGAAAATGCAGAACAGGTCATCTGCGACATGCTCGTCGTCCACACCAACTCTAGGAAAGTGCAGGACAAATTCATCCAGGAGAAGGAGGTCACCCTCGATAAAGCCATCCAGATCGCCAGGGCGGAGGAAGAAACCTCCAGCAGACGCAAGGAGGCGGGAAGTCACCTGCCTGTGCCCGAAATGGCGGCGCTACAATGGAGAGGTCGCAGAGACAAACAATCCCGCAACGGCCCCAAGGACAAAAGTCCCAGGAAAAAGGAGGCACCGAAATGCTACAGATGCGCCAGTCTCAAGCACATGGCGAACGACCGCGACTGTCCCGCCAGGAATAAAGAATGCTCCAAGTGCGGACGCATTGGCCACGTGGCTCCAGCATGCACGTGGCGGGAGAAAACCGTGTCCCGTGTCGACGGTGACTGCACCTCCACCGATGAGGATGAACTGCTGGACAGACCCATGGTTGTCATGGTCAATGCCCCCCATGCCAGGAGAGAAAAGCCCCACTGCACCATTAAAGTGGACGGTATGGAAACGCGTGTCATGGCTGATTCGGGATCCGACCTTACCATTCTGCCCATCGACACGTACAAGGAGAGGATGGGACAAGAAAGAGTGGAGATTAGATCCACCAGGCAAAAACCCACCGTGTTTGGAGGGGCAACGGTCGACCTGCTGGGCTACATCAAAGCCTGCATCGATTTCAAGGGGAGGTCTACCACCACCAAGGTGTATTTTTCCCCCAAAGGTCCAGCCGTGCTGGGGTGGGATGACCAACACAAACTCAGCATGAAACTAGATCCCAGCACTCCGGAACAGGTGCTCATGATCTCGTCAGGAGCAGCGCAAAACTATAAGGAGATCTTTCCAAACCTGTTCTCCGAGAGACCGGGAAAAGTGAGAAACTTCGTACACAAAATTCGACTGAAACCCAACGCCACCCCAGTCAAGCACAAAGTAAGGGCGGTACCTGCCACCGCAAGACCAGCTTTGGACGCTCACCTGAGGAAGATGGTCGAGGAAGGAACCATTGAAACCGTGGAATCCTCGCAATGGCTGAGTCCGGTGGTGCTAGTTAAGAAGAAGTCCAGCAACGACCTCAGGATCTGCATCGACCTGAGAAGCCTGAACTTGGAGGTGATCACGGATAGCTTCCCGCTCCCCAGCATCAATGAGATCGTCCTCATGATGAAAGAGGCGGCCATTTTCTCGAAGCTGGACATGCGTGATGCCTATCACCAGATTCCCCTACACAAGTCCTCCCGCCCCCTGACTGCGTTCATCACTCCTTTCGGCACCTTCCAATACACCCGCATGCCTTTCGGGTTATCGGCCGCAGCATCCGCATTCCAGAGGATGATGAACTCCCTATTGAAAGGCCTCACCAATGTCTCATTCTTCCAAGACGACATTCTGGTATACGCCAAGGACAGCGAGACCCATGACAAGGCGCTCAAGTCAGTCCTAAGCAGACTTCAGGAGGAAGGCATTCATCTACGCCATGAAAAGTGTGTCTTCGGGGTGAACAAAGTAGAGTATCTTGGGTACTGCATCTCGAGTGATGGGGTGAGCCCCAAAAGGAACCTCATGGAGGCCATTACTGAGGCGCCTGCGCCGATGTCTAAAGAGGAACTGCGCTCATTCTTAGGCCTAGCTGAGTACTATGCCAAATTCGTCCCCAGGTTCTCTGAGACCACGTCTCCCATGAGGGAGCTTCTGAAGAAGGGGCAGTGTACTCGTGGGGCCCAGAACAAGATGAGGCTTTCGGCGAAATCAAGAATAGGATTCTACACGCGCCGTGCCTCAAACCATACAACCCTGAATGGGACACCTACATCACCACTGACGCCAGCGCATACGGCCTAGGGGCCACCTTGACCCAGAAAATGGGCGACACAGAGAACATTGTGGCGTTTGCATCCAAGGCATTATCCTCATCCGAGAAGAATTACTGTACGGTAGAGAAAGAGATGTTGGCATGCGCTTGGGCCGTCGACTACTTCAGATCATACGTATGGGGGACAAGATTCAAGTTGATCACCGATCACATGCCGCTAATCCACATGCTGAGCCCGGGCGGCACCAAGACGGCCACCCCCAGACTGGCCAGGATCGCCGCGAAGCTCCAAGAGTATACTTACGAGATACAACACATTGCGGGCTGGAAAAACGCACAAGCGGACTGCATGTCCAGGCTCCTCAACCAAAGCGCCCCCGGCACCACATTCCTGGAAGACGAATGTGTCGTTGCGTCCATCGGCGACCTGAGGAACGTCGAGTACATGGAAATGAGCGAGCGCCACTGGCAAGAAGAGTTCGAGCAGGACGTCGCTCTAAGGCACGTAAGCACCTGGGTGCGAAATGGATGGCCCAACGAGAGAGCGATCCCTGAAGGCCTTCGCCCCTACTGGAAGGTGAATGAGGAAATTACCGCCATGAACGGTCTCATTCTCAGAGGTGATCAAATCATCCCACCCAGCGGAATCCGCAAAGTCATACTGTGCAGAGCACACTCGGGCCACTTAGGGTGCAACATGACCAGAAGAAGGATACGCGACGCATACTGGTGGCCAGGTATGGACCAGGACGTTCGGCAGATGGTCGATAGGTGCCACGAATGCTCCAACAGCGACAAGCGCCTAGCCGTGAGGCAAGCCCCCATGCTGCCCACCGAAGTCCCCAAAGGGGTGTGGCGAAAACTGGGGCTGGATTTCATAGGACCGCTGGACAACATGCCCCCTGAGCACAGATACGGGATAGTCTTGGTCGACTACTTTTCCAAATGGGTGGAAGCAGACTTCACCCCGGACATCACTACGGGAACAGTCATTGAAACTCTCACCGCCATATTTCAGCGGGAGGGCCTGCCCGAAGAACTCGTCACGGACAACGGAGTCCAACTAGTATCCAGGGAAATGGAAAAATTTCTCAAGCTTAACAACATCAAACAGCGGAAAGCAAGTCTATACCACCCACAGGCAAATGGCCTAGTCGAGCGGGCCAACCGCTTCATCAAAGGGGCGCTGCAACTGGCCCACGCCTCGGGCCTAGACCCATACAAGACGGTCAAAGAAGCCGTAGCGGCTCACCGTCTCACCCCCAACGCCGTCACAAGTGTTTCTCCGTTCCATCTGCTGAGGGGGAGAAGGGCGGCATCCTCACTGGTACCACCATGGCTTCAGCAAGTGAGGGCCGACGAAGACGTCGACATGGCTGACGTAACGTGCCGTATGCAGCGCAACAAAGAAGCAATGAAAGCACAGGGGGACTTGCGCCGAGCCGCTCGACACACACAAGTCAACAAAGGGGATCTGGTGAAGATGCGACTTCCCCACAAGGACACCATCACAGGTTCCAGATACAGCAGTCCCATAGAAGTCATGGAGAGAGGGACAAACCACATCCGCACCAGCGATGGCAGGAGATGGAATCTAGAGAGGGTAGCCATGTACCGCAGGAAAGATGATACTGTACACTCCCCTGGAGACACTGGAGGAGATCAGGTCTGCCAAGAGCCATACGAGAACCATCATCTCCCGAGTGGAGACATCATAGAGCCGCAACATCGCAACGACTTTGCAAGCTCCCTTTTCCCAACCACACCCAGGGGATCACAGCAAGGAGCTGGACAAAGAGATCCCGATTCACCAGCACCCTCCCAAGGACACTTCATCGATCCCGCTACATACCCGGATCCTGGCAGGCCCCAGAGAGAGAGAAGGAAGCCCGGGAAATATGCGGACTTCATCATGGAGTGACCTCCCAGTCCTTTTTCCCAGCAGAGGAGGTGTGTGGGGACATCACGTGATCGCGGGAGCGTGTTCTCGCGAGATCTCGATACACGGGATCTCGCGAGCCCACGCTCCGCGGGAAAACGTTCCCGCTTCAGAGTTGGCGCCCTGCCAGCTAGAGCGGTCGTACAGGAGCGCTGCTCCTCATTACAGAAAAAGGAGAATCAACTCCAGAACCATCACTACAGCTCATAGGGCATAACACCACAGCCACTGGAGGCTTCATGGGGGCCCTATGAGCTTACGGCGTGCCACCGGTGAGCACAACCCTTCCACAGTGAAGTAACTGGGGAAGCACAGGACTTGGTCAGCGAACAGTGAGTAAGCGCCCTACGCCACCAGTCCGCCTTAAGACATTCTCCCTTGTTCTCAGTCAATAAAGACTGTTAGAAACCCTACTGCGTCCTGTCTTACATTCAGGCCACAACAATTGTGTTTTTTTTGTGTGCATATTAGATTGTGGGCACTTGCTTTCCATAGTGCAGTTAGTAATTGGTAATGTTTTGCTCAAAACGTGGAAGCATGGCTTGACTACTGCACCCCTTTATCTCAACATATGTCTAGCAAATACTTGCAATGCCAATGATTTGACAGCAAGTCATTTCACCAAATGCTGCGCATAGAACAAAGGTCAGTGAAAATTCTATCTCATAAAAGGGCAGACGTGTGTTATTGTTTCTGTCATTATACTGTGACTAACACCGCCAAGGTTGTAGACTATATTACTAATAAGGGTTGTCATTTCTCAGGCTTTGGGAGTTCCCTTGGCAAGCTGTTCCCCCTAGCACAACATGACAGCAGCTGTAAGTGCGAGCTTATTCGTGCTCGTTCAACTGATGCAGGTGCTGGCAGCTATTGGATGCCCCTTGAGAGTCCTCACTCTAAAATGTGCCACGGGCTGCACCCCCAGTTTCAGTCTCTATTGATGTGTGTGGTTCGTTGTGCCCAACACAGTAAACACACATTGACATCTGCCTATCAGTGCTCAGAGTGCCAATGCCTAAATGCCTGGTACCGGGCTCAATAAAAAAAAAAACAATAATAAATAGATAAATAGGCAAAATAGGCAAATAAACATCGTTAATTGTCAGCCTCTTGTAGGAAGGCGTGGGCAATCAGAATGCAATCAGAATGCATGCAAACATGATCTCTGAGCTCTCCAGAAGAAAAAGACAAACACAGTGATGTGAGCCTACTGTCTACCTATATGTGTGTGGTGTTGGTCATCTGGTGCTAACATGCCCTTCATCCCCCCTTAGTAAATACAGCATATATCCATCTCTGTTCCTTTTTGGAGGAAAGGCCAATAAAATACCCAAAATATTCCCTTCCCCCGTTCTTCTGTTGTTTACCTATAAATGACTATTCTGAATCATTACAGTATTTCATTCATTTGTTCACGTCTTCTGCACCCTTTAATGACAACGAACCCTTCTTTAAAACGTAGTATCGCTTATAAAGCAACGCCGGGAGGTCATAGTAAAATGTGTCAAATGAATGAGTTTCCACAGTGGTTGCCTCAGATCTAGCCAGATATTCAGATGTCTTCCCAAGAGCCTCTGCGGTGTGCACGTTCTCCCCCATGAACGTTGTGCACGCAGCGGTAGTTTCTTTTAATATTAAGGAAGCACTAATGGGCAGCAAGTGTGGTGAAACTGGATCCAAAGAGATAGAGTACAAAAGTTTTTCAGTCATTTTAGTGCCTAAATAGGCAAGGATGTTGCAAGATGCTGTTCAAATGGAGAAGCGGCTTAAATAATGCAATCATCTCTAGGTGGAAAACGTTGAGTAATTTCCACAGGTGGGTTGTGGCCTTTGTTCTTAAGGGGGATCCTTGATGATTCTCAAAGACCAGCCCCTCAGATATCTAAGCTGGCATTTATAATTTGAGTCAGTAGAAAGTACATTGTCTCTTGCCAGATCTGCTCGTTCATAGTAGGAGACTCCAAGGAGAGTGACATAGCAGATGAGGATGCCAAAGAAGGATCTTACATTTCCTCCGCCTCTCTGCCTCATGGCGTGGTGATAACACCCATTGCGCGCTGTACACGCATTGCTGGTGCACCGCTAAAACGCTGCTTCAGCACTGGTGCAAGGTTTGTATGCTCCTGTAAGTGGGTGGTTCAAAGGGCATAGGAACCCAACAGTTACCACCTGTAGGTGGAGCAAAGTATTCTGGTCCTGTAGTGCGGGTGCAACACCAGCAGCCGAAAGCACTGCTTCAGCGCTTGCGCAAGGTTTATATGCTCCTGTAAGTGGGCGGTGCTAAGGACATAGGAGCCCAACAGTCACTGCGGGTAGGTGAAGCCCTTGAGGATGTTCTTGCACAAAACAGTGCTAGTAATCTCCCCTGGGTTTGTCATGTGATGATTCCGATGATGTCATCACTCCTTTTCCAGCAGTGACCTCTCCCCATGTGGCCAGGTGATGACAGCGGCTACCTAATCCTGACTGTGGGGGCGACTATTTGAGAAGGGATCACATGGGGGACCCTCCAGGAAATGACACATCATCATCAGACGAGACACTGCATCCCCCTTTTCCATTTAGGGATACCCACTCCATTCCCTGTTCCTTAATGGCATATTATCATGAGTCCCTTCACCCACCCATGGAAGCTACTAAGAATGCCTTCCCATGCTCTGTCTGTAAGTCCATTATTGTAAAAGGACTTGAAAGGAAAGCTGAATGGAATAATGAAAATGAAGATAGATAAAGGCCAGAAGCTTAAACTGTGCTCAGTGGTTGCGAGTGCCTAATTGGTGCTGGGACATTTAAAAAACAAAACCAGCTGACAGGGCAGAGACACTGGCTGGGAGAATCTCATCCTCTCTGAACTGACTGAGGGACCGATGTGCTTCTGGGAGGACCGTGGAACCAACTGGCTCACACAGAAGGCAAATGAAAGAAAGATAACTGCAGGAGCCGGTCTGCTGTGAGGATGTCACAAGAGGAAGATAGGGGAAGACCTATTGGCGTTTGTGGGTGCTGTAGAGCAGCATCCACACCTCCCGAGCTTGGAGAAGCACATAGCAGGCAAACAGGAGCTCTGAAGGACGCAGAAGTGAATAAGCGAGGTCGGCGAACCCGGGGAGAAGGAACGTGATGCCAAGGAGCAGCTGAATGCTTACCCATGGAGAACCAAAGCATGTCACAGAGAACTGGTGAGTCCACAAAAGGAAAGCCGTGACATTGGGACACTTCCGTCATGGTTTATTACACGGCACACTGCAGCCAGGGAACTCCTTCCCCTACAATGAATGTGGCGCACAATAACACATTTTTTATTTTTATATAGTGCGGATTCTTTTGAGTAGGCCTTCAACCCATCTTGCACCCAACCTCCACAAACACCCCATGTCAAAATGGACTAGGAACCAGGCCGGTGTGTATTAATGAGATATTTTATTAATTTATTATTCATTGTAAATGAGGATAATCAAAATACAACAGCCACCAAAATTGTGGCAACACAAATGCAATATCCTATCTAAAGTGACCAAGTGGAAATGGGCTGTTACAATCACTTTTGTTATAATTACAAACATGAAAATACAATCAGATTGAAATAGACTGTTACACTCACTTATGTTTTAATGACAAAACAGGAAAATAACAATTTCACACAAAGTGATAGCACCAACCGTTAAGCACTCCACCCGCAACACTCCCCCGACAAACATCAATTGAACTTGATTCCTTTGAATGGAAGGCAGTGGCAAGGAGTATGAATATAGAGGGAAAATCGGTTTTGGCATAGAGCCCACCACCACAAGATGGGAAGCCAGCAAAGAAATGTAAAACCAGTTTTTGGAGCAAAATGGAGGAATGGGGATTTGATTATTTCTTACGACTGCTGGGGGACAGAATAGAAGAAAATGTGTATTGCTTACACTTAGGAGATAGGCAAAGTTGTATAGAATATTAATCAGTACACCAGGGCAAAATCGAAAGGAAGTAGGAAAATTGGTTTTAAGAAAAAGCAAATGCAAAGGGAAAATACAGTGGCCAATGTAAATGTGTTTATACTGCGGTTTACAATGACAGGCAGCTCAGGGAAGGGGTTTAGCTTACAATAGGAAAATCGGTTTTCACTGAACAGGACAGAGGCATATAACAGGTAGACTTCTAGGAAAAAGGGATTGCCCACAATGGAAACAACGGTTTGGGTTTAATAGGATAGATTCAAATTTGATTTGATTTGATTTTATTTTATTTATAAAGCGCAAAAAACCAGGCCCAGGGGCAACCGGGCACATACTCTTAAACATGTTACAAAAAGCAGTAGTTACAGAAGTTACAAAAATATACAGCATATATACATGTACATACTCTTAAACATGTTACAAAAAGCAGTAGTTACAGTGAGTTACAAAAATATACAGCATATATACATGTACCGAAGGGTACCATTAACAGCATATAATACAGGGACAGAGCAGAGAGAACATGTATATTCAGTCCTGTACCCCACATGGAGTCTGGACTGTGTCAAGGTCTCATGAGTCTTGGGAGAGCAGCCATGTTTTAGCATTGTTCTTGAAGGAGTGGAATGATGGTTCAATTCTGATAGGTGTGGGCAAGGTGTTCCAGAGTTTGGAGGCTAGGACGGGGAAGCTCACCCCACCAGCCTTTTGGAGTTTGCATCTAGGCACGATGAGGCTGTGAGTTTGGGCTGCTCTGGTAGGTCGAGTGGAGGTGTGGCATGAGAAGCGAGTGGACAGGTAAGGTGGGGCGTTGTTGTTCAGACATTTGTGAGTCAAAGCTAGGGTTTTCAGGGCAATTCTCTGTTTTACCGGGAGCCAGCGTAAGTCCAATCTGACGGAGGAGATATGAGAGCATCTCGGGATGTTTAAGGCTGCCCTTAAGGCATTATTTTGTACAGTTTGCAGTTTATTAAGGTTAGACTGACTGGTCCCTAGGTAGAGAGCACTACAGTAGTTGATGTTGGCCATAACAAGAGTTCTGGCGAGTGTGATAAATACAAAAAGGAATCTGTTTGGTAATGCATACAATACACAGACAAATTTGGTTTTTAGTTACAAGGAGAATAATTATTTTGAGGCAACACTTTAATGGGTATAACAGTTAAATAAAAACACCAGGAACAAGACAGTTGATTTTGAATTGCAACAATCTTGAACTGTGAGATTCAATAGGGGAATTCATTGATTTACTTAAAAAAATACTAAGGATTTACAAACGAGATATGCTAACATACACAGGCAAACAAGTGATTCTTCTATAGGGAGATGACTGAATTACACTGGCAATTTTGGTTTTCAATAGGGAAATCTAAGATACACTGCTGCAAAAATGAAGGGCTTCTGCAATTTATGGCTGTGGGTATTGCTACTGACATAGCAAGCCTTGGTTTAGGATTCAGGAAAGCCAGCTGGATCTCAGGACACCCTGGAAAGAAAGGGCAAGGGTCTGGTCACTGCACTCTCAAAGATGGTAAGCCTTCTCTCCATCCTACTTTTCTGTCTCCCCAGTTTTTGTGTCTGTCCTGTGTCCTAGTACAATCCTCCTTATATAGCAGAAATGGCATCACTAAGTTTACAATCTAGGGGGAGTACCCTGTAAGTATCCCTGCTGCTAGGATTGGACAGTTACCATCCCTCTCTCCACCCCCAGTTGGGATTGGTTCAGGGGAGGAGAGCATAATCTGTCTTTTCCATTTAGCATCCTCCTTTAGTTCCCCTTACCACTTTTTGGCAAAACCTAGTTATATATCATAACTTCATAATTGTACCAGCCACTGTCATATGAAACATATATTCAGTTTTCGTTAATCATGGGGAATTAGATAAGCCGATCGCCAAATCCGTACATTGTGGCATGTCCATGTGGCCCATTTTTGTCATTTTCATAAAACATACAACAGTTATGAATATGTAAATCATCATGCCTAAATGTCCACCTTGTCATCAAATTTCATAATTGTCAAATGTTCAGATCAGCCAGAAACCTAATCTAACTGGCCATTACAGTTCCCAAAGTCCCAGGTGAATTCAATTTATATCCTTAAAACAGCCTGGAAATTACATGAAAGATTGCATAAAATGGAAATAAATACTTTGTCTGATGGCTACGCAAAATGTCTAAAACAAAATAGTATATTAATATTAATTAGGAGTGTCCTGTTCAACATATGGGAGGGCTGTTTCATCCCCCACAGCCATCTGTTCCCCTGGGTCAGCCTGTGACCAGAGGGTTTTGTATGAGTCCCTTTGAAATTGGCAGTTTGCTCTTTGAAGTGGTTGCTACAAAGACTCACAGTCAGCCAAGGATTGTCTTCTTTGAAATCCCTGCATTCCTGCCATCATGTCTGCAGAACAGGAAATTATGACGCCTCCCACAGCATCACATTTTATTGAAGGGTTGTTGGAGGAGAGGTGTGATATCCAGCTGGAAGTGGAGATTTTAATTGTGAGGTTTCTGCCTCAGCCAAAACTGTTTTTTCCTGAAGTAGTGTCTCTTCACAGGTTACAGGGGTTTTGTTGGTGAAACCTAATATACATGTGCTTTGGTCATCCCCAACATCATGATTCCCTGACATTTTTCTGTGAGAAGTGGTACCTTTTTCCATTGTGGCTTTTTAAAGCCATTTTTATTTGCAAATACAAGGGCAGGCCGTTTTTGCTTTTAATGTTTAAACATTCTGGGCCTCATCACAAGTTGGGCGGTACCTACCGCCAAACCCCCCGGCGCTATTAGTGCCGGATCACGGGTTTGGCGGCAATGGAATTCCCCATTGCCCACTGAGCCCATTCGGGAATGCCCCATTCCCCATTGGGCTCAATGGGGAATTTTCACGCTCTTACCTCCGGTGGATTTCCCGCCGGCGGTAATGGCGTGAATTTTCAGCGGATTTCCCCCCAGCTCAGAGCTGGGGAGAAATCCGCCGAAGCCCTGATTTGGCAGACCCTTAAATCTGGCGGTAATAGCACAACCGCCGGATTTAAGGGTTACTGCCAAACTCTCTGTCTTGATGGTCACAGAATTCTTTGATTCTTCCTCCTTGGGTGAATTTGCATTGTTGATTGTCCAAAGATGATGATTAGTAGGCCCCTTTCCACATGGTTCTTTATTTTCCAATAAGCACAAAAGAAAAACCCAGGCTGTTTTGGTTGCAGTGTTAAAGGGCTGCTGTTCATGTGAAAGAGAAAGCAAAAGCCAGGCCGTTTTTGGTTGCAGTGTTTAAAGGGCTGCTGATCATGTGAAAAGGACAAAGCCAGAACATTTTTGATGTCAATGTTCAAATTCGGATGTTCAGGTGAAAAGGACTTCTGTTTGGGGCCTTTAAATGCACCCCACACTTCAGTAACCCTACAATAGGCAAATAAGAATAAAATATGCATATAACACAGAATGTGAGACTCAATATTTCCAAAAAAGAAATAATGGAATGAATACAAAATAGTGTCAGGTTTGCAAATGTGTCAAGTAAAGCATAGGGGAAAACCCTGGCAGGATAGTATACCAGGCAGATTCAAGTTTGCAAGTGTGTCAAATGAAGTGCATGAGAAAGCCCTGGCAGGAGAGTATAGCAGGCAGATTCATGTTTGCAAGTGTGTCAAGTGAAGAACATGAGCAAAACCTGGCAGGAGAGTAAACCCGTCAGATTCATGTTTGCAAGTGTGTCAAGTAAAGCATATGAGAAAACCTGGCAGGAGAGTATACCAGGCAAAGTCAAGTGACCAATGTGTAAAGTAGATCAGATAAGGAAGTCCTGTTATGAGGATATATACCAGTACACCCAAAGACTATCTTGAAATTACAATAAAGAGGAGAAGAAACCTGGTAAAATACAAACCATTTTTTAACAGAAAAGTCTAAGGAAAACTCCTACCCTTAGGAGCTTGCATATGTATAAGAGGAAAACCAGGGGAAGGGAAAACATCCCCAGGAACTGTGAAAGTCATCCAATTGGCAACTTTTTGTGTTAGAATTACCTCTTTCCTTTTGAACTTGAACATTTTCTGTACACTTTTCAAGGCCAAAACATTACCCTTTTCACCTTAGAAATAGTTTTTCAAATGTGAGGGCCAGAATAGAACTTTGGACACATGACGTTTTTCTTTGGACATCTTGACATCGGACAAACCCTTCCTTTTGGTTTAGGCAGGGAAATACCTCTTAGAATATGGACATCAAGGAATTTGTACAACCCCCTTTTGTGTGAAATAAAAGTCTATAGCCAAAACGATAAACTCTCTGGCCCTTATTCACAGAGTGTTTTCCAATGGGGGTTTGCCATTATAAAACACGTCTGTGAATTAGGCCCTCTTGTCTGTCTCTGGGTTTAGGCATTACATTCAATTTACATTTCGGTGACTTGTTCTTAAATGTCTCAACTCTAGAATTCAAATCCCAAATCACCTAGAAGTTCAAATATTGGTATTATACAAATACTTTATCTGACATCAATGGTTGCAAGGTATTTAGACTTCAAAACACACTATAGTTTCTTGACACTATAAAGGAAATGTTGTATCCGAAAGCAGGTTTGGGTAACTTCACATTGGCAACTTTCACTTAAATGGAATGCAGGTAATTCAGACAAGTGTAAAAGATTTCAAACAGAGAGAGGATCTAATACACTTTTTATTATTCTCTCCTTTATATCTAAAGATGAGGAGAACATGGCTATTTCCTATCAGCAGACATGTGAACAATAATACAATACACCAGCCCATCTTTTAAAAAGAGCCTGGTGGATAAGACGTAACAAGATCTAAGGAAATATTATCGATTGTCAATTTATGTTTTACATTGCCTTAAATATGCTACTGTAGTCTATGACCTGTTGCAACTCTCTGGGCCTCATTCCGAGTAGGGCGGTAAGGGATACCGGGCACCGTTTAGAAGACCGGTGCAGGTAATCCGTTACCGTCATACCACGAGGTTGCTTATGGGGTCCCGCTATGGGCGCCTGGTTTTACCAGGCACCCTTAGCGGGAGCCGCAAAGGGACCAGGGAGCAAATAACAGTCCCACAAATTGTGGTACCGTTATTAGCTCCCTCCCCATTCCCATTGAGCCCTATGTGGGCTCAAATGGGAATGGGGATTGCCTTTTTCAATGGGGATTTACCGGTCCCGCAAAGGTCGGACTACACCGGTAAGTCCCCATTGAACCAGGTCGGAGTCGCTACCGGTATGGGAGGTAGTCATGGCGCAAATAGCGCCATGACTACCACCATACTAGGAATGAGGCCCTATGAGTTGAATTGTGATGCATATATGGTGATGTTATGTTTTTTCACTGGCATAAATCAATTACGGATTGGCTGAATGAAGTTATTATTTGAGCAGGAAAGGGACTTGTAGCCAGGAAATGGTTTGGAGAGAAAGGAATGTATACATTTATTATTTTTAATTTATTGAGATGATCATGCTGTCTGGAACACAAACTCTTACACAGTATCACACAGACTGGGAAATCTTGCAGGGAATTTTCTTACTAAATAATTTCAAAGAAGTGGATGGTTAGCACATGATTATGATTGGGAGATGCAACTCTGACTTCTAGGGACGGATATTTACAAGCAAACAACAATAAGTGCAGAGGGGAGAGAAGAAGTGACTTTGCAGTGTTATGTCTTAGAAGACGTTTGGTGCTTCTAAATGGTGTAGGAGCTGGATCTTGAGGGATGATTTAAATGAGTGTTTTTTGGTTGTCATTAATGTTGGGGAAGGGACGTCTGAGGGTCAAAGAGGGAGAAGGAGTAAAAGTGTGTTGTTGCACCAAATAGACAAATGTGTATGAGTGCAAACAAATATATTCAGGGTTTCAAGGGCCTCTCCCACATTATTTGGAGCTTGAGTATTAACATGTTGACATTGACATCATTGGAAAATGGGTGAGATGGTAAAGAAGCAAATCATTTGATAAATATTTAAGTCAAAACAGTGATGGATATATAACAAAATGAAGGCAGTGGGTGCTGGAAACCATGCCTTGAAGGAAGCAGCAGTTAAGGGCTCCAGTGCCAATGTAAGGGAAAGGGAGTACAGAGATAGAACAGGTTTATGCTACCAGTGATGCGACTAGAGAGGTTGCACTCCTTTTGCAATAGTTTAAAGGTCAAACAAAGTCTGCAATTAGACAGAAAACAGTTGGAGAAATGGGGTGTGATATGTGCTGAATGGAGTTGATGTATGGTTCTGATATGTACACTTCAGATAGTGGCATGTTATTCATCTATAGATATTTGCATAGACGCAGCATGATGAGTGGCTCTGTTTGCGGCTTCTAACTTTTGACCTTTATTTTCAATCATACACTCTTTGGGGATACAGTTTGTGAGTATACTAGAAGGTATGTGCCTGTGTTGTTGCATGCTAATATCTTGGACATTGCAACAGTCTTGTTGCGAAGGGTATGTTGGAAGAATTGCTGTGTATTGTTGTATGAGTAACCACAGATATGGAATTAATATATTAAGAGGTTAGAAAACAAAACATCTTGGTCCTGGAAATAAACCAATAACGCTATTTGTGTATGTGTTCATTTCATGGTTACAGTGTTCAAATAATTCAGTCTAGACTGGACTTCAAATGAAACATTTTATCAAAATATACATCCAAGGTTGGTTGAAATATATGCTCCCCCAGTGACCGTTGTTTGGTATAGTTTGAGGACTATATTGAACAGTGGTTTTTGATGTTTACTTCGAGTTAATACGAGAAAAAAAACATACATCGGGCGTGTTGTTATGTGAATTCTTAAGAGCACACAGGGGATGGTCTAGCAAAGGCTACACAATGCTGACCCTTCGTAGTGTAGTGATTATACTACGACTAGCAGGTGGCCAGCAGGGTGGAGGATTGTAAGCATATGGATGGCAAGCACTGCAAAAGCAATCTGGGGATGTAGCCACGAGTTAGTGGTGCTCCAGGGGAGCCGTGACCATTTTTAAAATAACTTTGGTATTTCATCTACAGGCAGTGCAACATGGAAGCACATATCTATGGCATGGGGTTGCTCTTGCTCCACTGATTGTTTGGGGTCCTGATGCTCTTCGTAATAACATGCACAGCTATATGCCCTGACGATGGACCACTGGTCTGAAATTCATAGGCTTTGTAGCTTTTTGGCATTAGCCACAGTATAGTGGTCAACACATTGAATACATTGTTTTGTCTTAAAAAAAATCTGTAGAAATTAACTTTTTTCAACCTACGAATACAACAAGATCACCGACAACATTAACATGCATTGCTCTGGCTCTGCTAGACTAAGGGTGTGCAACCCCTATTGCTGGATTTCAATAGGTCTGCAGCACTGCTAGGTTTTCTAACTGTAGCATTGCATGCTTACTGGCATTATGGGCAAAATCAATGTGGTGAGGGTTCAAACGTACGAGAACTGGAATACATTGGTGCAGCTAATAGGAACATGTTTTCTTACTGTTGTTTGGATTTCTACTGCCATCAGGAGCAAATTCAAGTTGAGTGTTCTTACATGGAGATGCTGGCCTACATTGGTAGCCAGTATGGACATGTTTTATTAGAATACCATGGCATTTGTACTGTCATTATGCACACAGCTAACATGACAAGTGTACTTATGTGGGGGTATTGCCCTACATTGGTGCAGCCAGTATAAACATGTATTTCTTAAAGTATGTGGAATTTGTACTGGCATTATGGGCAAACTTAAGCTGATGATTGTTCTTACATGGGAATGCTATTCCAAATTGATGCAGCTAGTATGGACACATTATCTTACATAGGATGACTTTTTTACTTGCATTGTAGGAAAAGCCAAAGTTATGCATGTTCTTTTTTGGGTTACTGGTTTACATTGTTGCTGCCAATAAGGACCTGTTTTCTTTCAGTAGTAAGGTATTTTTTCTTGCAATATTGTGGGATGCTGGCCTGCAAAGTTGTACCCAGCATAGACAAGTTTGGGCACAGCCAGCAGGAAAATGTTTTTTTTTACCCTGGCAGAATGACGCCATATATTGTGGGCATATGCATCATGAAAATGTGTTGTAAAATACTCTTGTGCACTTTTCGTGAGCTGACATATTAATTCAGAATGTGTGTTGCACAAAGCACCATCACAAACACTATGTAATACAATTTCTTAGAGGGAGGAACCTCCCCAAACTCCTCTTAGTTGGTTGAGCGAACCTTACTACATGTGTTTGATTGCACACATTCATGGAACATGTTTCGGCCTCAAAATCTAGAAGAATCACCAGCTACCACTAAGAATATTGCATAAGGTTGTCATGCAATAGCTGTGACACTTTTAAAGCAAACCTTATTATCACGGCACTGTTGGCCCAATATTCTCTTCAAAAACAGTGGGAAAAAATAATACGAGACATAGAGAAGGATGGAGAAATACTTAAGTTAACAAGTGTATAACCTTGCACGTTTCCCTTAAGAGATTACAGCAGTGCTGAACAGCAAATGGTTAAGGCTGTTATTCTAAAAGGTATCCTGGTTACCAGCAATACAATAGTAGTGAAAGGAGAGAATGTTCTGAAGTAAACATTTTAGATGTTATCTAGGTTTGAATATTTCTTGTTTTCCTATGAAAACAAAAAAATAGAATTTTCGATGAGACCTGTCAGTCTTAGTTCTAATAAGACGTCACATAGAACATCAGAGAGGCTCATGCACTGACAGAATGAAACAAGAAAAAAACTACCACCTAGATTGCTTTCAAGTTTGAACTACGATTTCACTTAAATAATGTATTGTGTAGTCTTTCTTTGACTTTATTTTTATTCAAATATTGGCTGACATTTTCATTGACAAGCATATGACAATTCAAAACCGGTGATTCACTTGGCAAGCAAAGTGCACTTAATGATTATGCGAATGTGAAAACGATCATTTATCTATAAACAAATAAGCATTACCTAACTCTGCTAAGGAAAAGGAGCAAAAATTATTTAAAAATTGTATCTATTAATGACCATGCTTGCAAACAAAGAGATGCCAGGATCCACTTTTGTCTGCTAGAGGCTTTTAAATGCAACTGGAATTATACCATCGCTTTAGAGAATCACAATGAATGGTGAAGCACACAATAGTTTGTTTTCTCAGCACAGTAATTTCCTCCAATGTATTTACCTGTGAGGTTAAAAAAGCATGACTTCCAACTTGAATATGTTAGTGTATATTAAGACAACACGACTAAGCCTGTTTGCCTTTATTAAAAAAAAACATATATTGAGTGTTTACGGTGACTCAAGCTTTTCTGAACTGTATCTGTAGTTTTGAAAAACGTGAGTTTACTCAGCTACATTTTTTGCAGTGGCTACATTTAAACATTATTTTGGTTTTCTTTACCTTCATTGGGCCTCATTACGACCCTGGCGGTAAGGGGTTTACGCCAGCGTTAGCTGCGCCGACCCCTTACCGCCAATTACGAGGTCCCTTAGCGCCATGGAGGTTTTAACACCCGCTTTTAGCGGGTGTTAAAATCCATGGCGGTAAGGGACCATGGAGTTAATTACGCCACCGTAATTTACGGTGTCGTAATTAACGCCTTCCCCACTCCCATTATGCCCTATGGGGCAAAAATGGGAATGGGGAAGGGTAAATGGGGATTGGGGACTTACCGCCCCGCCAAGGTCGGAATGGGGCGGTAAGTCCGCCAACCACCATGGCGTAAACGTAGTTTACGCCATGGTGGTAAAGTCACGGCCCAGGCGGTAACTTACCGCCTGGGTCGTAATGAGGCCCATTGTCTTCAAGACACTGTAACAAGACCACTGCTCCAATCTTCAACTGAGAGCTTGAGAATAGGTTAACAGATGTGACCAACTTTAAATAACAAATCCCATAACTGAGGTTATCCTCTACCAACCATTTGTTAATACTAGGCAGATCCACATTTGATTCTAAATTTAAACAAATGCGGAACATTGGTTACATGAGCCCACAAACTGCTAAAGAATGTCCTTTTGATGGAGTCACATTTCCATCAGCTGGCTCTTTTGAGACACAGATGTGGCCCTGCAAATCCTAGGGTATCATGCTAAACTGAAACAGGCTAGCAGGAAACTTCAATTAGATTTCCATCTTCCATTGGAATTCTTGGAAGATCGTGAGCATCTGAACGTCCATGGAGGAAACTTGGGGAATGGCTACTAGGGGGTGACATGAGCTACTACAACTCAGAAGACATAGGTTATGAGTAACAAAGTGTACCTACCAAAATGGAGCAACTGAAGTCACGAGCTGGAGAGCCTAGGAGAAAGTGGCAACATCCAGGGGCACTTGATCACCTAACTGGCCTGTGATGTCAACAGACTACTGCACAAGCGTTACGCCTGCCGCCTCGGTCACATGGCCTTACAAAGTTAAGTAGAGTTCATACTCTTCCCATGGCTGTAACTGCTTGACTCATCACACTCCCGTACCATCACTTCCTCTTGCTCTCCCACCCCCAACACACTTCTTACGTGCCCTATTGCCCTGTACTGCTGCTCAGTTTTTGCAGTGTAACATACTGCCTTCTTTTTCCCCACTGAAGTCCCCATTTGCATGTAACCTGCAGGCCACAACCTTCCTTGCACCTAGGTGCTCACTGGCATCCACCGCTGCAGACTCTGATACCACACACTGCCCATGATAAGCTATCACATCCTAGGTCATCCCTTACTGCCAAAGCTCACACCAGAACTACTCTGTATAGCTGTACAAATAACAATAATACTGTGTCTACCCCAAGCTTGTGTTTACTGATGCTTCCTCACCCTACATCATTTTTACCACCAGCGATTGTGCAGTATGCCCAACCCTGTGCACCACCACACCTGGTATCTCACAACATGTGTGGGCTTCCACTACTGCCATTAGTGCCTTTCACCGCCCCCCCACAAATCCCCTTCTTCAGACAATCACACCCCTCCCCACTTCTTACTTGATTCTACACTCGCCCAGACATTACCACTTCCAGAAAGCACAACTATGTACATGTCTAAGCAGTGCTTGAAGTCTCCTTTACTCGGCCTCATGCTTAGTGCATAGACTATGCACAGAGCCACATATCGACATCTCCCTCTTGATCACACCACTCATGAAACCAATGACTAAATTCATTATGCTGTGTGACCTAAATCTTAGATTCAGTGACCCTCACACACTAAGCATCTGCTCTAGCATTAGCTTTAGAAGACATGAATTTCAGCCAATTGATAGACTCACCTACTCACATCAAAGGACGAATCCTGGATTGGATCCTCATGGCTAATGCCACTGCTACCATTGACATCATGACCTTTAGCGCAATATCTTGGTCTGACTATTTCCTCATTAATTTTATTCTTACCCTCTCCACCGCTCACATAGTGCTTCCTCCTACGCTGAGCACACCATTTGTCCAAAAAAACTTCAAACTGACACTTGGGTTACTGAACCCAACCCTCCTGGCATCACTCAATTCCTCCTCCTTGTCAACATACAAGAACCCACATGACATTACCAACTATCACCATGGCTGTCTCCTCCACAGCATGGACTTGCAGGCCCCTATCATTGCTAAAATACCCAAACCCCACAAGCCCAATAACGTTTTGTTCACTGAGGAGGAACAAAAGACCCTCAAACACTTATGCAGAAAGCATCCTTCCATATTAGCAACTGCAAATCCCTCCTCGCCACTGTCTCCCACTCCTACAAGACAGCAGTAGTTACCCTCAAAGCTAACTACTACAGCGTGCAAATATACAATACAAGGTCCTATACTAATGAGCTATTCTCCATCCTTAGAGTACTTGAGAACCACATTCCCACTATCCCTACAGCCCACACGGACAGGGCCTGTTGTACTACCGTACAAGACACCCTATCACACAAAATTGAGACACTGTATGATAAAATTAGTATAAAAAAGCCATGCTATCAGCTAAAGCTCCACACAGAACGTACTTAACCTTCGCAGTATGCCCCACTCCTCCTCTCCACTGCTATTCAAATTCAACCAAGTCATGCAAGAACAGGTTCTAGCTAACATTCTATCACTAAAACCTTCAAATTGCAAAGGTGACACATGCCCCGCTCTTATAGTAAAGGTCTGAGCTCCTACATTGTCCCCCATCATCACTGACTTTGCCAATACATTCCTCCTGACCAGCATTGTTCCTTCTAGTATCAAAGCAGCCTGGATCACCCCACTCCTCAAAAATCGCTCCCTTTATCCTTCCATTTCCACAAATTACCACCCAATCAACACTGTCCCTTTTCTGCAAAACTATTTGACCGATTAGCTTATGCACAAGTCCAACAATTCATGAGAATTACCACCTGCTCAAAATGAGAGAGTCTGGCTTCCGGCCAAAACATAGTACAGAAACAGCACTTCACGACATGAAAATCGAAATGGACAGTATCTGAGACTCAGGCAACCTAGGGATTCTCCTTCTAATAGATTTATCCACAGCATTCGATCTAGTCAACCACGACACCCTCTGACAACATCTCAGCCATCACTTCCACTTCTCACCTGAAGCCACTTCATGGATCAAATCTTTCCTCAGTGAATGCACCACTAGAGTATTCATTGGCGACACTGCAGTGGATCCCATCCTCGTGCCATTAGGTATCTCACAAGGTTCCTGCCTTTCTCCCACACTTTACAATACATACACTAAGCCCCTGTTTGACTTCCTCACCTCACTGAGGATCATCTACACCAATTTTGCAGATGACACCCAAATACTCCCTATCACAGGTGACTACTCTCTGGACACTGCCACACTTAACACAGTGTACAGCACCAAACAAAACTGCATGGCCGCCCACAAGCTTCGCCTAAATTACGATAACACCAAGCTCGTCCTTGTTGGCTCCCCCTTCCAGCTGAAAAACCTTAGCACCTTCTTCACTACCTTCTGCATTGATGGCACCTTCATACCAGTCCTGAAATAGGTCAAAACATTGGGTGGCCACCTGGAAGCATAGTTAGCCATAACCAAGCATATCAATTCACTAGCATCTGCCACAGCCTACACATCCAGCATAGTAGGCAATTCCTTTTGCAAAGCAAATGCCTTACGCTCACTCAAGCACTTATCCTTTTCAAAAACTGGATTATTGTAACGTTCTCTTCATAGGCACCTCAGCTTCTCATCTGGCTAAACTTCAACTTCTGCAAAATAAAACCCTTTGCGCCGCCCTTGGATTACAATGATCTGGCCACATCTCAGCAACCAGACGCAAGTCCCACTGGTCACCAATCAAAGCCCGTATTGACATTAAAACTCTATTGCCCACAGATTCATCTACAAAGAGGCACCCCGTACCGCAACAACAGTCTCTCTCAGAAAGTCCCAGTGCATTTGTTAATTCCAGTTCCAGCATCTCACTGCTCACTTCTCGCTATAACAATAAAAGAGCAGGAGGCAGGAGGCGTTAGCTTTTGTGTTACCTCACCCATCCTCTTGAATTCTCTCTCAGCAGCCCTCAAAAATTAACAATCATACACAGCATTCAAAAAGCTTGTTAAAACATGGCTTTGTGACAAATATGACTAATGCGTGTACCAAACCTACCTCTCACTTCTGTCTTACTGTACCAAGGGCTGTGATACCCCAGGGTTTGGGCACTACAAAAATGGTATAAATAAAAAATAAATAAATGATGTGGCGAACCTTTGTGTATTCATTCCAAGCCAAACACCAGCAAATAAGGACCAACGGGAATACATCAAAGGGGGATCATGCCTCTCAGTACAATACATTATTTCAGTGACCTTTTTGGGGAGGATAATAGACAAGCAGAGGGCACTCAAGTGACAGGGCAATATTGTAACTTATAGGGCAAAGAAGTGCTATCCTGTTGCCCTACTTCATTACTTGTTACTATAACATTTCTCCTTATTGAGAACATATCTGTAATCACATTGCATGATATCACCCAGGTACGAATAAACAGTCTTGGGGTGTATATGTTTCCATAGCTTCACAAGAGTTTGCAGGTCTTTCCTGGCAGGCCCAGCATGCCAGAGAAGGATACACTTTGTGAGACAATTTCACAATATATTGATTTTCTTTTATAACAACTGATTGACCAGAATAAATATTGCATTAAAGACTTGACAAACTCCATGCAGAAAGTGGGACATTTGCAATTGGACAAGTAACACGTTGCCTTGGTTACATTTGATATGGCTAGTTTGTACATGACCATCCTGTTAGATGAAGGGCTTACATTGCCTCTACTCTTGACTGTACATTTGTGATGACTTTATTGAGTATGTTTTCCAGAATAATTCTTTCTGTTATGATCAGACTTTTTTCCAACGCAGTTGCGAACTCGAGATTGGAGCATGGTTTGCTCAGTCTGTAGCAAATATTGTTATGGCTAACCTGGAATTCAAAAACGAGTTTACTGAAAGATTATGGAAGGAAGGTGTATAATCTGATGTTGCTTAATATAATATGTGTTCACATTTTGGAGAAGGTCTGAAGCTAATTAAATTCAGTTTCATACTTGGCTTGATTCTTTAAACATCAATATCAAATTTACAATCAATATGTTGTCATTTGTAACACGTTGTTTAAACATGGTGATAATCTTTGGCAATTTGCAACTGTCCTTTCAGCCATACAACAAACCCACAGACTGCAATCCCTCAATGATTAAAACATAATTCCATCCCCACTCAGTGAAAATATTGCTCCTATATATCCATTATGATTTGATTAACACATTTTCAAATGTTAATACATTAAGAAAGTGAAGAACAATTTATAGCTTTCCAATTGAAAGCCAATGATAATTAAGAAACAGCCTTGCAAATGTAATGTAATCTCTTACGGCTGCTGAACAGTTCTAAATGAACAGAGATAAAAGAAGATGATTGCATACCAAATGTATGCACGTTTTGGCCCGAGGGCTCACAATGCAAGCAAACCAATCTAAACTACTGGACAATTCCTAAAATGTATGCAGAACTTTCTGCAATCACAAAGCAAAAGCCTATGTCTGCACGTAAATATATGGCACATCTGTATGCTCTTTTGGTGAAAACAGATATTTGTACACTCAAAGGCAAACAAGCATTTCTCTCAACATCCTGTGAAGGAGCCTTTCAGTATTAAAGATGTTCTCTATGTATCAATGTTATTAAGGGACATCCATTTACTCACCCGATGTATGGCAAAGTGATTGTCTTAAGTTATTGTACTGTTTTCTTAACCTCCTATGAAGTATTTGAAGTCAACTGTCTCTGTGGACTGAGGTACAGAGAGGAGACTGCATGGGGAGTAAAGACATACATTATTTCAAATAAATCTGATATCAGATTGAAGAATTTCAAGTCAGTCCCTGCAAGACTTTTCTCCTTCTGTGTCTATAAAGGGGCTTAATTATGCTGTTGGAGCCTTTCCCAGGTCGTATCAGATCCCAGAAAATCTAATTGCATATAACCATAAGAACAAAAAGGAAATGGTTTGGATTTATTTTTCTGAAAACTCAAATTCCTCAAGTTTTAAATGAGACCTTTGTTTGGAAGTGTTCTTTTGAGTGATGTCATATTGTGTTCAACTTGTTTGTTTCAAACTGTTAGGATTGTTAGTTTTCCAGTTGATGATGTATTTCTTCTATGTTTCCTCTGATATTAGATAACTATGGAGAGTATGTTTTACCATGTGATGTCAAGGTTTGAGTGAACAGAGGAAGCTATGCAATGACTAGTCAAATCTTTAGATGAAATTAGGTAAGCTATGATGAATTGTATAAACTGTTGTTTTGGTATTCAGGGTAATTCATAGAATTTCGCAGAAAAGTGTCGCAAGCGGCTGGCGCAGAGTGTCCGCGTGCGATTGTCTGCGCCAGGCACGTGCGCTAAAACCGATTTCCGCGCACAGCGTATTCATGGATTTTAGGCTCCCAAACCAGCCGTGGCGCAGAGTATCGCAGCGACCCTGCAGCAGCGCCAGTAACGCCCCCAAGAACGCCCTCGCGCAAGGAAAAGCCATCAAAATCGCTAAATCATCGCAAAGGGCTGCGCTAACCCTGGACCAGTTTACAGGGCTGCCAAACAAGGAACGCAAAGCGGGTAACGTGCATATCAGGGGTACGCGGGAAGTTCAACACGCGATAGTCCAGGGAACGTGTATTACAGGGGTACGCGGGAAGTTCAACACGCGATAGTCCAGGGAACGTGAATTACAGGGGTACGCGGGAAGTTCAACACGCGATAGTCCAGGGAACGTGTATTACAGGGGTACGCGGGAAGTTCAACACGCGATAGTCCAGGGAACGTGTATTACAGGGGTACGCGGGAAGTTCAACACGCGATAGTCCAGGGAACGTGAATTACAGGGGTACGCGGGAAGTTCAACACGCGATTGTCCAGGGAACGTGTATTACAGGGGTACGCGGGAAGTTCAACACGCGATTGTCCAGGGAACGTGTATTACAGGGGTACGCGGGAAGTCTTACATGCGATTAGCCAGGGCACGTGTAATACAGGGGTACGCGGGAATTATCACACGCGATTTGGCAGGGTACGTGAATTACAGGGGTGCGTGGGAATTATCACACGCCAATTTGCTGGGTACGTGTATTACAGGGGTGCGTGGGAATTATCACACGCGATTAGGCTGGGTGGGTCCTCACAGGTGTTCCCTGTACACCCTCCACGGCCCCTGCAGGCAGCCCACAAAACAGGGGACTACCCTGCACACCTGCTCATGTCCCCCTGCACCCCCACCCCCCAGCCACCAGGGGCACCCACCACCAGGCCCCCACCCATGTCTCCTACCACCCCCACCCCCCAGCAGTGCAGGGGCAGCCTCCACCAGGCCCCCACTCATGCCCGACTCATGTCTCCCCCCCACCCCCCAGCACTGTGGGGCACCTGTCAGCAGGCCCCAACCCATGTCACCCACCACCCCCACCCCCCAGCAGTGCAGGGGCATCCTCCACCAGGCCCACACTCATGTCCCCTATCACCCCCACCCCCCCCCGCCACCAGGGGCACCCTCCACCAGGCCCCCACTCATGTCTCCCAGCGTGCTACGTGTATTTCAGGGGTGCGCGGGAAGTCCCACTCGCGAATAGCCTGGGCGCGTGTATTTCAGGGGTGCGCGGGAAGTTCCACACGCGAATAGCCTGGGCGCATGCATTTCAGGGGTGCGCGTGAAGTTTTACACGCGACTTCAGCAGGGTACGTGTATTTCAGGGGTGCGCGGGAATTCTCACATGCGATTTGGCTTGGTACGAGTATTACAGGGGTGCGTGGGAAGTTACACACGCGATTAGGCTGGGTGGGTCCTCACAGGTGTTCCCTGTACACCCTCCACGGCCCCTGCAGGCAGCCCACAAAACAGGGGACTACCCTGCACACCTGCTCATGTCACCCACCAGCCCCACCCCCCACCATCCAGGGGCACCCTCCACCAGGCCCCCACCCATGTCTCCCACCCCCCCCACCCCCCCAGTCACCAGGGGCAGCCTCCACCAGGCCCCCACTCATGTCTCCCACCACCCCCACCCCCCAGCAGTGCAGGGGCAGCCCCCAGCAGGCCCCCACTCATGTCCCCTATCACCCCCACCCCCCCAGTCACCAGGGGCAGCCTCCACCAGGCCCCCACCCATGTCTCCCACCACCCCCACCCCCCAGCAGTGCAGGGGCAGCCCCCACCAGGCCCCCACTCATGTCCCCTATCACCCCCACCCCCCCAGTCACCAGGGGCACCCTCCACCAGGCCCCCACTCATGTCTCCCACCACCCCCACCCCCCCAGTCACCAGGGGCAGCCTCCACCAGGCCCCCACTCATGTCCCCTATCACCCCCACCCCCCCAGTCACCAGGGGCAGCCTCCACCAGGCCCCCACCCATGTCTCCCACCACCCCCACCCCCCAGCAGTGCAGGGGCAGCCCCCACCAGGCCCCCACTCATGTCCCCTATCACCCCCACCCCCCCAGTCACCAGGGGCACCCTCCACCAGGCCCCCACTCATGTCTCCCACCACCCCCACCCCCCCAGTCACCAGGGGCAGCCTCCACCAGGCCCCCACTCATGTCCCCTATCACCCCCACCCCCCCAGTCACCTGGGGCAGCCTCCACCAGGCCCCCACCCAAGTCTCCCACCACCCCCACCCCCCAGCAGTGCAGGGGCAGCCCCCACCAGGCCCCCACTCATGTCCCCTATCACCCCCACCCCCCAGTCACCAGGGGCAGCCCCCACCAGGCCCCCACTCATGTCCCCTATCACCCCCACCCCCCCAGTCACCAGGGGCACCCTCCACCAGGCCCCCACTCATGTCTCCCCCCACCCCCACCCCCCCAGTCACCAGGGGCAGCCTCCACCAGGCCCCCACTCATGTCCCCTATCACCCCCACCCCCCCAGTCACCAGGGGCACCCTCCACCAGGCCCCCACTCATGTCTCCCACCACCCCCAAACCCCAGCAGTGCAGGGTCACCCTCCACCAGGCCCCCACTCATGTCCCCTATCACCCCCACCCCCCCAGTCACCAGGGGCAGCCCCCACCAGGCCCCCACTCATGTCTCCCACCACCCCCAAACCCCAGCAGTGCAGGGTCACCCTCCACCAGGCCCCCACTCATGTCACCCACCACCCCCACACCCCAGCAGTGCAGGGTCACCCTCCACCAGGCCCCCACTCATGTCACCCACCACCCCCACACCCCAGCAGTGCAGGGTCACCCTCCACCAGGCCCCCACTCATGTCACCCACCACCCCCACCCCCCAGCAGTGCAGGGGCAGCAGGCAGTCAGGCAGCAGCAGGTGGGAGTGCTGGGGCTCTGGGGTGCAGTAGTTCGGCCTTCCGGGCAGGAGCGTGGTATTCCGTGTGCGTACGTGTGGCCAGCTTGGTAGGGAGTGATTTTGCACGTGAAAATCCTGCACGTCAGCGTGAAAACTGAGGAAAGGCCCTCAGCGCGTAAGCGCGTCTGTGACGTGAACCGCACAGGTGTTTCCCACACAGCACGTGATGACAGAGCACACGTGGAAAGACTGCACGTCAGAGTGTAATTGCGTGTGATTGGTGGAAATGGCCCTACACGCAGAAGTGACAAAGCGTGTGATTGGTGGAAATGGCCCTACACGCAGAAGTGACAAAGCGTGTGATTGGTGGAAATGGCCCTACACGCAGAAGTGACAAAGCGTGTAATTGGTGGAAATGGCCCTACACGCAGAAGTGACAAAGCATGGAATAGGTGGAAATGGCCCTAGCGCGTACACGCCGCGTAAGTGACGCTGGACGTGTGGGCCTGTATAAAAGGTACGTGTAGAACACGTTTTCCTTGTACGTGCTTTTCGTGGAGACCAAGTGGGTGAATTCTGTACTTCTTGTCGTTTCACACGCGATTTACTTCACGGCGTTTCAAGTTCGTATTCCCTGTTACCTCTGACATCTTTTTCTCTTTTTTCTCTTTTACTGGTTTACCTGGGCCTGTTCCCTGAAACAGTGTTCCCTTCTACTGTTGTCCTGTCTCCTCAGACAGCGGACAAATCTTCTTTTGGCGGGGGTGTTGCCAACCAAACTTGCTCCTTTTACACGCTCGTTTACCAGGCAGACGGTGAGTCACGCACGTATCTAACATCTGTGCTTGCCCCGTGTGTAGCCTACCCCTTCAGAGGTCATTCTAGGCTGCGTGTGACACACATACGTTCATTCTTGTGTTACTGGGTGCCACAGCGTAGTGCAGGTTTTTCTTTCTGCACACGTGGTCTAGGAGGGGTTGCGTGCACGTCATCTCCCTTTTTTGGGCCTCCTGTGCGTTGCGTGACCCGTCATCTTTCCCCAGGGGTTACATTCTGCCTTGCTAGAGCACTAGGGTACAATTACCATCTGGTACCCAACCCCTTTGACCCCCAATTGCCCAGGACAATAGTCTACATACACTCCCATACGCACATTAACATCAGTGCCATGGCTGGGAGGCGAGGATTCCGTAAGGGTGGCAAAGGTGGAAGAGCCACAAGTGGTGGCCGTGGTGGATCCGGTAGGGGACGTGGTCGTAACTTGAAGGGTGAGCCTGTCCCCCCATGTGTGGAGGACCAGTCACGGGCACCCACAATCCCCCCCCCCTTCCCCCCCTCCCATTGAGGCTGATGTGGCTGACACCATCCATGCTCAGCCCTTGTTGGACCAGCCCATTGTGGCACCAGACCTGGCTGACTCCATGGCTGACTTCCAGGTCAGCAGGGCTACGACACGTGCGCTGGTGCACGTTGATGCCATCATGCCACGTGGATCTGGGGCAGCAAGGTCATCTGCTGCACCAAGGAGGCAGGGCAGAGAGGCTGCAGGGGCAGCTGCGGCTCCATCCACCCCAGCCCTCACACACCCAGCCAGGACAGTGTCGGTCCTAGTCCATGCTGCTGAGATTCCCCCTGACACCATCACACTAGAGCCAATGCCTGCACCAACTCCCATGCTGAGTGTGCAATCCCACACTCCTGATACAGAGTCCACCAGGGCTCCTGCCCCTAGTGTCCAGAGCGGCGCAGGACACTCAGGATCACCACCACCTTCCAAGCGGAAGAGGAAGAGTGCTCGTCCGGCACAGGCTGATGCCCCAGACACGGCTACACAGTCCGGCCCATCCAGGAAGCCCAGCTTCACGGATGACGAACTGAATGCACTTGTCGAGTATGTGTCCGGACATGACAACGAGATGGTCATTGTTGCAGGATCCAAGACCACACCTGCACAACGCCAGGCACACTGGCAGACCGTTGCGGACATCGTAAGTGCCCTTGGAATCGTGAGGCGCACAGCCAATGATTGCTATAAGCGCTGGAATGACCTAAAGCGCAGGGCAAAGAGTAAGCTGGCCTCAAGTCATGCCGCAACTCTAGTGACTGGAGGTGGGTCTCCAGTAGTAGACATGGAACTCACTCCACATGAGTCAGTCGCTGGGACCTACGTCACGGAGGAACAGATCCAAGGCGTGGGAGATCTGGCTGATTACGAGGCATTGTCCGGTGAGTGCACATGCATGTGTGTGTCATCCATGTGCATGGTGTGTGTGTGAGGGCTTCTGTTCGGGTGCCAGGTGAGAGTGTGTGCACCTGAGTCGTATGGGTCAGCCATGTGCTTCATGCAATCCTTCCTGCGCAGCTGCATTTGGCCATAGCAGTATCCCTTCTGCCAACAGTAGACATCTAGCACAACTGCACGCCAGTTGCCCTTGAAGTGTCACCTTGACACAACATATTTGCTCCTTTTTCACTGTTCATTCAGTCAGTTTGTTTGCATTCCACCACTTTCACTAGGCATGTCGCTGTCCACTAGTCACATGTCTGACATGGGTATGGTAAAGTGGAGTGACTTTGTTACCTGGATATCATTTGTACACACATGTCCCTGTGCAATTTGACCATTTCAGACTGGCAGCTCCAGGTGAAAAATCTGACCTGTTAGAATTAGAAAAGCAATTACATGCGTGAACTGGACTGAATGAATAGGTGCTGCCCTCCTCTCCATCTTCACTCAATAGCAATGGTACATGCCATCTGTGTGATGGCATGTGTGTTTCACCTGCCAATCACAGGCCAATGTGTGATGCCACTGCCAGGCAGCATGCAGAAAATGTCTTCATCTTCCATCTTGGTGTCATCAGTGTGTGCCATTTGCCTGCACTTCATACGCAGTGAGGGTGCATGCATGGGAGGGTTTTAGTCATGTGGGACATGTGTCAATCAAGTACTGGTTCTCTTGCTTCTCAGCCCTCAATGTGTGCCATGGTGCTAATGCCTGTTTCCATTTCTTTGTTTTCATGTCTTTGCAGGGGAAGACGCACCTGATACTGCTGGGGTTGTGGAGATGGTGCAGACCCAGGAGGTGTCCCAGGGCCGACCAACCACCAGTGAGGGACGTGGTGTGGTGGTGGGGGAGAACCCACAAGTGCTGCAGGTCGTGCTCTCAAGGGGTGTCTCTGGCTGCACCTCCCCCGAGCTGTACTCAGGTGTTGATTCGGATGAGACCTACGTGCCGTCGCAGGTGAGTGTTCCAGGGAGGGATTCTGTTCTGTCTCACCCACCTGCACCAGGGTCAGTACCCTCCATGGGGATGTCAGTGTTGGCAGCTATGCCTTCGGTGGTTACGGATGCAGGGTCACACTCCGCGACATCTGATCCTGTTCCTGGGCCAGCAGATCAGAGGGGGAATGCAGTCCTGCAGCCTCAGGCAGTGCCGACACAGCAAGGCACAGTTCGCCTTGCCCCAGACAGGTGTGGTGCCCGCCGACGTGGTGGCCGTACGCCACCCGGCAATACCGCATGGGAGCAATCCATTTACGGTATGGCTACCCAACAGGCTGCATCATCCGAGATGATGGCTCAGGCCATGGATAGGGTGGCCACTTCCATTGTCCCCCCAGAAAGGCTGATGGAGCGACTAGAGCAGGCAACCGACTCCATCTGCCAGTCACACAGGGAGGACATGTTGGGGTCCAACAGGGACAGGTGGGCGGCACTGGCGACTCTGCAGGAGGCCATCTCCATTGAGTCCCAGGGCCACAGGGAAGCCCTGAGGCAGGAGCTCCTTCACCTCAGGACGACTCTTGTTGAGCTTGAGGCTTCAACACACCAAAGGACAGAACAGCAGCTGGAGCGTCTCACCCGTACGCTCTCAGCTGAGATGCAGGAAACGAGGGCGGAGGTCCGGGCATCCCGTGAGTTGTTGCATGGGGACCTCCGCACACTCATCCTCCAGAACCAGACCTACCACACCCGCATGCTTGCAGCCATGGAGGAGCAGACTAGGGCCTTGCGTGGGCTGCCTCCCATAGTGCAACCACCTCCGGATGCAGCTGCACAGGGTGATAATAGCGACAGCAGTGATACTCCCACAATAGGGTAGCCGTGTGGGCCATGAGCCCATGGAGGTGTTTTATCTTCCCAGGATCCACGCAGGTGGGTTCTGGTGTGCATCCTGTCCTCGGACCTCCTGGGTGGCCTCCCCAACCCCCCCGGGCCCATCAATGGCCATTTTTGATTGTTTCTTATTTTTATTTTTATTTTGATTTCTTTTATTCCCAATTTTTTTGGGACGATCTGTTGGCTTCGATCTGTTGGCTTCCGTGGTTCCTGTGGGCATACGCTGCATTGTGGCTGGGCACATGCAGGCTTGTAATGTATTTGGTTCAGATGCTTGGGTTTGAGTCACACACACCCCTCCTGCTTCCCGTTTCCATGGGCTTGCAAAGGGTGTGCCCAAGTGACAGTGAATTACACAGTGACGTTGGACTCCCATGAGCTGTGTGGCCAGTCTGTAGTCAATACTGTGTATACATTCATAGTGCATATTGCTGTTGTGTTGTACACTGCATGTTGCATTGATGTGTAACTCTTCTTCTGTGTCTACCTCCCAATTTGCAGGTCCCTTCCTCATGTCCACACAAGGACCTCTAGTCTGGAGATGGGGACCATGTTGGCAGCAGTGCACCTACAACTCTACATGGCGACAACACTGCACAGTTGGTAGTGGTGGGAGTGCAGGCATTTCCAGGTGGTGAGACTACTAATATGTAACATTTGTGATGTCATGTTAATGGTACTACGTGCTCAAGTATGTTGTTGGTCCGGCATTGCTGTGAGCATTTCAGGTGTTGCAGGTTTCTAATAGTGCCACTGTACATAGTGAGACTGATGTCATGTTGTGGGGATTACTTTGTTTACCTGCAATTAGCATGACATGGCACGGTGTGTCGTGTGGCAGTGCTGGGGTTGGGTTGGCTGACATGGCACTGTCCTCTTGTTGCATTTTGCAAGTGGGTATTCATTTTAGCTGCTTCAATGTGTAACTTCACAAAACTCCATTGGTGGTGTCTGTGTGGGTAGGGATGCACACATTGTGACACTTCCAGGTGAACAATCTCAGGCTGACATGGTATTCCCGGTTCATTCTCCAGACATTCAGGATCAGTGTCAGGTTGAGTCATCATTGATTGTCAGATGGAATGTGCCAGGGCAGTGTGCACTCCACAGGGGTGTGATTTCTATGTGAAGTAATTAGCCACTAGCTGTGTACGGGCTGCCTCCCCCGTGCCCTTTCCCCTCCCATGCGCAGCGGCTGTGCATGTGGTTGGGGATGTGGGGCCACCACCATGTCCACGGCCAGGCCCCGGCGTGTTGCAACGTTGTGCAGGACACATGCTGCCACTATGATCCTGCACACTACTGGGGGAGCGTATAACAGCTGCCCGCCAGAACGGTCAAGGGAGCGAAAGCGTGACTTTAGCACTCCGAATGTGCGCTCCACTATGCCCCTGGTTGTAATGTGGGCTGTGTTATATCTTACCTGGGGTGGCGTGGTGGGGTTCCGAATTGGCGTCATCATGTGGGGGCTGAGAGGGTAGGCACTGTCCCCTGTGGAGGTGGTGATTGGTATCATTGGTGGGGTTGTGACCTTGCTCAGTATCCAACATGCATGCATGTGCAGTGGCATACATACTCACCAAGCAGCCATGTATCGCCATGCCGCCCAGCTTCTAGGTCCCGGCTTAGGGTGGACATTCGGTAAATGAAGCTGTCGTGGGTGGAGCCGGGATAGTTGGCATATACTGAGGTGATGATTCCCTTGGCATTACATGCTACCTGCACGTTGATGGAATGCCAGTGCTTGCGGTTCCTATAGATGTGCTCAGATGCCCTGGGGGGACGTAGAGCCACATGGGTGCAGTCGATGGCACCTAGCACTTTGGGGAATCGTGCCACAGCGTAAAAATCCAGGGCGGCAGCATGCCTTTCTGCAGGTGTTCTGGGCAGGTATATGTGCCTGCGGACTGATGGGCGTGCAGTCATGATGTTCAAGACCTGGTGTAGGCAGCGTGACTGGGTGGCCTGTGACACCCCACCCACTATGGCACTTGTCCGCTGAAATGATCCAGTGGCTAAGAAGTGCAGTACATTGAGGACCTTCTCCAGGGGGCTGAGTGCTTGGGAGCACAGGGTGGGTGATGTGAGGTCATCCTCCCACTCACTCACCAGGTCCAGTATGATATGTGGTGGAAACCTGTACCTCCCATACACCTGGTCATCAGGCATCCCGAAAAGGCTGGTTCTGGGTGTGAATATTCTGGCCCTGACTATCCTCCTCCTCCTCCTTTGGTAGCCCACTGCCACTGCTGCTAGGAACGGTATGTTCATCCTGGCGTCTGAGCTTGTTATTGTTGAAGTCCGCAATTTTATGCTTTGCGCGTGTTCTAGGCGAGCGTGTGACCCGCGCACCCCTGGAATCCAGTTCCCAGTCCAATAGCGTGTGGAAATTCACATGCACCACGGGATACAGCGTGTGACCCGCGCACCCCTGGAATCCAGTTCCCAGTCCAATAGCGTGTGGAAATTCACACGCACCACGGGATACAGGTTCGCTGACGTACTTGCGTGTGTAAGTGGCCTCGCACCCATTAAATACACGTACATAGGCCAATCACGTGTACGCGCACTTTTGTCCAATTACACGCGATGACACTCTGACGTGCAGTATCTCCACGTGTGCCCCGTCATCACGTGCTGAGTGGGGAACACCCGTGCGGGTCACGTCACAGACGCGCTTACGCGCTGAGGGACTCTGGTCCAATAGAATCGCGTATGCGTGCTGACGCGCTTACGCGCTAAGGGCCTTTCCTCGGATTTCACGCTGACGTGCAGGATTTTCACGTGCCAAATCACTCCGTATCAAGCTGGCCACGCGAAAAAACACGGAAGACCACGCTCCTGCCCAGAAGGCCGAGTTACTGCCCCCCAGTGCCCCGAGCAGCCTCCCACGTGCCATCTGCTGCTGCCTGCCTGCCTGCCTGCCTGCCTGCTGCCACCGTGCCCTGCCATTTGGTGCCTGCACATCAGCCATCTGCAGGGGTCCAGTTGCTGTGTCCACCCCTGCTGGAACTGAAGACTCTCGACTGGGATTACATCGCTCCACAGCCCAGCCCCAGGACCCAGTTGCCCACCCACACCTGCCTCTGGGGTTGCCATGTCGGGCACTTCCACATCTGGCACCAGTGGCAACCCCAGGCCAGAGGGGCAGAGGGGCACCAGCTTCACTGTCACCGAAGTTGGTGTCCTGGTGGAGCATGTCCTGGGGCAGTATGATGCCCTCTTTGGATCGTCCCGCGCCAGCAAGGAAGGACGGCAGAGGATCTGGGCCGACTGTGTGGTTGCCATCAACGCGGAGGGGGTGGCAACCCGCGACGTCCTGAAGATCAAGAAGCGCTGGGAGGACTTGAGGTCCAGGACCCTTGTGAAGGCCCGGCGCCTCGTGGAGGGGGGCCGGGGCCGCATGAGTTCCATCCAGATGAGGGTCCTGGAACGCGTACGCCCAGCGCTCCACGCCCAGATCCTTGAGAGGGAGGCCCGTCTGGAGTTGAGCGGTAAGTGTCCATGCATTACTGTGTGAGACAGGGCATGTTGCGGTGTGCTGGTTCTATGATACTTGCCTGTATGTGTGCCATAGGCCATGTATGCATGTTTGTGTGCAGGGACATCATGGTAATGCATGTGCGACCAGTGATGTGTGATGCACATGGTTGTTGCATGTGTTGAAATGCCGCATGGGGAGCCCTATTCAGATTTTGAACATGAGAGCATGCCAGTCTCTGTACCTGGACATGGGTGGGGGTGAGGGATGGGTGCTGATGCCAGGTACATATATGGTAGCCATGTCTGTGTGCCTGACCTGCGTGTCTGTGACTTGTGCATGCCATGGATGCATGACACATGTGTGTGACAATGCAGAGATTCAGTAAAGCAGCCAAATTACCCTTGTATCCGCTGTGTTTGGTGTGTTTGGGGCCAGATGGATGTGACTGAGGTGAAGTGTGTGCATGTGATGGGCATGAGCCATGATGCATGTGAGTTACATATCATTGAATGTTTCAAGAGTCCATTGGACATGCATGGAAATGTCCATGGCATGCACCATGCCTGTTACTGTGTGTGTTTTGCCTGGACTGACCCATGTGTTGTGGAGGGACATGATGGAAGTGTACTTTGACAGTGGTGCTCATCTGCTATTGCTTCCTGTCTAGGGGACCATTGTACAGTGCCCTGATGCTTGTGTTCTTTGTCTCCCTCTACGCAGCGGCTAGTGAAGAAGAGGGCGGAGACGGCGATGTGGAGCAAGGCGGCGGGGATGCCCCCACGGCTGCAGCGGAAGGGGTGGGGGAGCCCCCACAGGGGCCTGCTTCGGTGGGAGACGGTGAGGAGCCATCCAGGTTGGTGGTTTGCACAGAGGAGGAGGAGGCCGCCACTGGGGCACACATGGGGCCTGGTGGGGGCATCCCTGCTGGTGCAAGTGGTGCAGTCCAGGGCCAGGGGCAGGAGGCAGCACAGGTCACCGTGGAGGGGCCTGTGCATGTCGCTGTCCCTGACCCTGTGAGTGCACCACCATGCACCAGCAGGGATGCCCCGTCCCAGGCCTGTCCGCAGGTAGAGGGGATGTCCATGTCACCTGACTCCCCTCCACCTGCGGACGTGGGAACCCCTGGCCGTGCGGAGAAGGTCCTGATTGGGGTCGCGATGCGCACGGCTGTGATTCGTGATGCCGTGCGTGCTTCCCGGGAGGAGCACGCACGTCATCACGAAGTGCACCGTGCCGACGTGGCCCAATTGGGATCGGCCATGTTCGGGGGTTTCCTGCATGTGTTGGCCAATGTGGCGGCCCTCTCCTCCTCTGTGCAGGCTATCCACCAGTCGTTCTCCTTGCCGTCTTCCAGCCCAGATGCCACCAGGGCCCACTGTGGACCTGCCCCGACCAATGCAGCCAGCTCGGTGGGGATCCCATCCCTGCCACAGTCGGGAGTCAGAGATCCAGCAGGGGTGGACACCAGAGCAACTGGACCCCAGCAGATGGAGGATGTGACGGCATCATCGGGCAGGGCACGTGCACGACGGCGTCAGTGGTTTCCATCAGCCTGGATGCCGTCGTGCTGGCACAGGCAGTTGCGTCGGAGGCAGCAGCAGGCTCAACGTGGGAGGCATCATGGCTCGGGGCCATCAACATCAGGGGTGCAGGCATCGGCCGGAGGGCAGGAGAACCCTGGAATGGGAGTGGCTTCCGTGTGGGAGCGGTTGTGCCAGCGGATAGGTGCGGAGCGGCAGCGGGCAGAGGAGGAACGGCTCACGATGGTCAGGGCGGAGGACTCCATGCGGAGGGCACTGAGGCGGGCTGAGTGCCTCGAGGGTCTTCGCAGGGAGTTTGAGCTTGACACTGCGTTATCCCTGCGGGACCTCGGGGCCAGGGAACATGCCCGCCTCCAAGCCATTGACCAGGAGTTCGATGATGCCCTGGCCCATGACAACAACCAGTGAGCCGTCCGAATAGCCCGCTGCCTTTGTATATAGTTGTATAGTTAGGGTTAGGTTTCCTTTGTTTTTTTGATTTTTTTTTGGTTGCGATTGGACAATGCACCACTTTTTTGTATATAGTTCACTTTTTAGTTAGTAGTCATAGTTAGGTTTAATTTGGTAGGGCTCATGGACCCAGGATGATCTTCTTCATTGGCTTATTTTAATTTTTCAGATTATTTTCTTGGACATTCTTCTTGTTTTGTTTGATTTGCTTTGTGTTTTTTCTTATTTCATTTCCATTCTACTTGCTGTTAAATACATATTATTTTTTTAATCTTCAATGTGTCGTATCATCTCATTGCTTTCAGGCATGTCATGTTGGGTGTTTTGTCATTCACTTGCAGCCATTGTGTGTGACAGACATGTGTTCAATTGCATTATTTAAATTGGGGGTGTAACATGTAATTGCCTTTGATATGTGGGTGGGTGTGATAGTTGGTTGGGCCTTTTGGCAGGGGAGGATGGGCATTACGGACATGATTGGGGAATGTTGGGACCCAGGTGCAGGGGGGCATGGATTGGACATGGGTGGGGGCCTGCTGGCAGGTGCCCCACAGTGCTGGGGGGGTGGGGGGGTGGGAGACATGAGTGGGGGCCTGGTGGAGGGTGACCCTGCACTGCTGGGGTGTGGGGGTGGTGGGAGACATGAGTCGGGGCCTGGTGGAGGGTGACCCTGCACTGCTGGGGTGTGGGGGTGGTGGGTGACATGAGTGGGGGCCTGGTGGAGGGTGACCCTGCACTGCTGGGGGGTGGGGGTGGTGGGGGACATGAGTTGGACATGGGTGGGGGCCTGCTGGCAGGTGCCCCACAGTGCTGGGGGGTGGGGGTGCAAGGGGACATGAGTTGGTGTTCATTAGTTCAAGGAGACATGTGCCTTTGCTGGGGGGCATGCCCATGGTGGGTGGGCTGCCTGCGGGACATGACCAGGGATGCAGGGTAGTCCCCTGTGGTGTGGGCTGCCTGCAGGGGCCGTGGAGGGTGTACAGGGTACACCTGGGAGGACCCACACTGTCAAATCACATGTGGAACTTCCCGCGCACCCCTGATATACACGCGCCCAGGCTATTTGCGTGTGGAACTTCCCGCGCACCCCTGAAATACACGCGCCCAGGCTATTCGCGTGTGGAACTTCCCGCGCACCCCTGAAATACACGCGCCCAGGCTATTCGCGTGTGGAACTTCCCGCGCACCCCTGAAATACACGCGCCCAGGCTATTCGCGTGTGGAACTTCCCGCGCACCCCTGAAATACACGCGCCCAGGCTATTCGCGTGTGGAACTTCCCGCACACCCCTCTAATACACGCGCCCCCAGGCTATTCGCGTGTGGAACTTCCCGCGCACCCCTGAAATACACGCGCCCCCAGGCTATTCGCGTGTGGAACTTCACGCGCACCCCTGGAATACACGCGCCCCCAGGCTATTCGCGTGTGGAACTTCCCGCGCACCCCTGGATCTTCCCGCGCACCCCTGGAATACACGTAGCCCGCTCCCCCAGGCCCGATCGCGTGAGGAACTTCACGCGAACCCCTGTAATACACGTAGCCCGCTCCCCCAGGCCCGATCGCGTGAGGAACTTCACGCGAACCCCTGTAATACACGTAGCCCGCTCCCCCAGGCCCGATCGCGTGAGGAACTTCACGCGAACCCCTGTAATACACGTAGCCCGCTCCCCCAGGCCCGATCGCGTGAGGAACTTCACGCGAACCCCTGTAATACACGTAGCCCGCTCCCCCAGGCCCGATCGCGTGTGGAACTTCCCGCGCACCCCTGAAATACACGCGCCCAGGCTATTCGCGTGTGGAACTTCCTGCGCACCCCTGAAATACACGCGCCCAGGCTATTCGCGTGTGGAACTTCCTGCGCACCCCTGAAATACACGCGCCTAGGCTATTCGCGTGTGGAACTTCCCGCGCACCCCTGAAATACACGCGCCCAGGCTATTCGCGTGTGGAACTTCCCGCGCACCCCTGAAATACACGCGCCCAGGCTATTCACGTGTGGAACTTCCCGCGCACCCCTGAAATACACGCGCCCAGGCTATTCGCGTGTGGAACTTCCCGCGCACCCCTGAAATACACGCGCCCAGGCTATTCGCGTGTGGAACTTCCCGCGCACCCCTGAAATACACGCGCCCAGGCTATTCGCGTGTGGAACTTCCCGCGCACCCCTGAAATACACGCGCCCAGGCTATTCGCGTGTGCAACTTCACGCGCACCCTTGGAATACACGCGCCCCCAGGCTATTCGCGTGTGGAACTTCCCGCGCATCCCTGGATCTTCCCGCGCACCCCTGGAATACACGCGCCCAGGCTATTCGCGTGTGCAACTTCACGCGCACCCCTGGAATACACGCGCCCCCAGGCTATTCGCGTGTGGAACTTCCCGCGCACCCCTGGATCTTCCCGCGCACCCCTGGAATACACGTAGCCCGCTCCCCCAGGCCCGATCGCGTGAGGAACTTCACGCGAACCCCTGTAATACACGTAGCCCGCTCCCCCAGGCCCGATTGCGTGAGGAACTTCACGCGAACCCCTGTAATACACGTAGCCCGCTCCCCCAGGCCCGATCGCGTGAGGAACTTCACGCGAACCCCTGTAATACACGTAGCCCGCTCCCCCAGGCCCGATCGCGTGAGGAACTTCACGCGAACCCCTGATATACACGTAGCCCGCTCCCCCAGGCCCGATCGCGTGTGAAACTTCACGCGAACCCCTGTGATGCACGTACCCTGCTGAAATCGCGTGTTAGACTTCCCGCGCACCCCGGTATACACGCACACGTATTTTTTGTCAGCGGGTGTCCGTGTTTGTGGGTACCCCTTTGCACGTCATTTTTCCTGGAGGGCCACAGTATGGGACATTCATCATGGCAGTATATAGGTGCGATTTGTTGGCGCACCTTTTGGCGCACATTTCTTACAGCCGCAGAGACGCTACCGCCTGCTTTCTTGTGGCGGTCGAGTTTGTGCCTGTGCGCTGGTTTGAGCGTGCGCTTTTTTCCCCTATTCTATTCCATGAATACGTGTTGTAGGCGAGCGTGTGGGCGTTCCGCGCACTTGTGCCCTGTACTTCCCCCGTGACGCCCACGTTTTGGCAAGTTGTTCCCCATTCCGAGTGTTACGCCCGTGTTCCGCCTACTTTTGTTGCGTGCGCCGCGCTATGTGCGAATTTCGCTGTGGCCTGTGCGATTTTCGCTGTGACCTGGCGCACGCTGTTAGATGGCCTGTGCGCCAACGTGCGCCGCGCACTTTTTTATCGCACATCCGCTGGTTTTCTCGCGCACGGCCTTCCATGAATCGACGTGCGCTGCTTTTCGTGCGATTTTCGCAATTGCACTGCGATTTTCGCTATTCCACTGCGAATCGCACGTTTTTGCCCACTTGCGCCGCGCTAATTATTCCATGAATCGGCCTCTTAATTTTGAAGCTGTTAGTATTGGTGTTTTACATTTCAGCTCAATGTGATGAAGTGATACGTCCTGAAACATAGTCATGCAAACTACTTCTTGCTGGATATTTATTAAATAATGCTTGACTTTCTAAGGATTGCACATTTATCTAAAGTGAAAATGTGAATGCAGTTACAAAATAATCAATTTAAAGTGTGCAAAGATTTATGTGACAGAAGGAGTCTCTCAATGTGGAATCATGAGCACATATGTGGACTCGCTAGCGCCGACATGGAATCATGAGCACAATGGAGACGTTTCTCTCTGCAGCCCATTTAATTCAGGTTGTTTAACCCCAACCCGGTGGTAATCCTTAGCACCCAGCTGATTGTCAAGTAGAATTTTGGAGTGTGGCTGAACGACTTTCTGTTTGTCACCTAAGTCTGAACATCCCGCAGAGGGGCTTAAGAGGATGAGATATGAAATAATGATTGATCCCCTTCTGCGGTGAACCATGTTCCAATGGCAAGAGAACAGTGCCTGCTTTACCTCACAGACATACACATGAACTCATTAATAGTGGAAGAAACAATGCAAAGATACTAAAATTAAGTGTCTGACAACGTGACTATAAAAAGTTGCATTCCAATGGAATATGCCATCCTCATAAAAGTTGTAAACAGTTTATTTATTCAATGTGAGAACTTAAATGTGTCTAGTATATGATTTATGAACAGATATGCTCTTGTGAATAGTAATCTGACAATGGGAGAATACTGGATTCACTTTATTAACAGTGCTATTATCTGCATAGCATTATTGCTCTGTATTTCTGGTCTCACACTCATATTATGTCGACGCAAACCAATTTGAATTCTGATTGATTGAGAATAGTGAATTGGGGACATTAGGCAGGGATACATTAGATTTGCTATGTAGAGTCTGGAATATATGATATGAATAATGTGAATCTTATGTGTGATTTATGGATAAGATTCTTTGGAGAATGAGAATAGTGATAATTGCTTCTGAATTGTAAAGGTAAATTCTATTTAAAGTTTTACATAATCATGTTTTGCTGGATGCTTACAGGGGTAGATGGGCTCTCAGAGTGAATCCAGCAGAACAACTGCCTGCTTTCTCAACAAAAAAAAAGTTTGATGACGATTTGCGTGGGAAATCGTGAAAATCCTTTACAGGTGTAAATTATGTCAGACATAAGAAAAACCTCTACCAGATGGAAATTACACCAGAACATTGTCCTGTTAGTGATATTGGGCCTTTATGTCCATGGTAATCTGAGACATCCATCTTCAATCTGTATCCCAGCAAAAATCCAACTTTGACGATCAAATGGGATTCCTTCTTGGACTTGTATCTTGGCCTTTTCTACAGTTTCCCTAGGCTCAACATATGGGTTGATTCTTTTCCCAATGGAATTGTTCTCCCAATCAACAAAGGTCTGCATCCTAACACCTACTGATTACCTGCAGAGTGGCCACATACAGGAGAAACATGTAACAGTGGCATTTAGCACATGCTTACGTCTATATGATTATTACACATTCCAGATTAGATAAAATTGTACCCATAGCAGTGGTTCTAATTTGGGGCTAGTGGCTTTGTTATGGGTATAAAGTGGCTTCTGCACCAGGGGCAGAGCATGGGGCCCCACCTTGGAACAACACTGTTTAATTCTTTACAAGACTTTCTATTTGTCTTCTTTTCTCCCTTTTCCTTCGTTCTTTCCTTTCTTCCGTCCTTCCTCCTTTCCTCCTTTCCTCCCTTGCTCCTTCCCTTTACATCCTTCACAGAACTGCCTGATTAGGACATACTCAGTTCAAGATATGTTCAACAATCTTAACTGTCTCGAACAGGGTAAGATACAAAGAATTCGCCCAGGGCCATCAGGGTCCCAAAACACTGAGTAGGCCTTATTTCAATAAACTGGATACATGTTTGGAAAGTGATGACTTGGGTAGGTCTATCTGGGGCACAATTCCAGAATCTGACACATAAAAGCTTTCAAGATCAACCACACATATGTTTTGTCTCAGAAACGTTGTTTAATGCAGGATTTTAATGTATCCCAATTGTTTTCATGGGCAACAAGCTATTTGGTCCCAAAGTCAGGATTGACTCAAATGTATGAGTAGCAAGCAAAAAGTACCCATACTTCATATGGGTTCTATAGACAGATATGATAACACTGTCATCAATTGTTGAAAATCAGTGATCATGTAGGTCGCTGTTCCGAGTCGCTTATCGCTTGATGTGCTTTGCACTCTTCTGCAGTAAACTGCACTGAGAATTGGCATGTGTGGCTGGCTGATATACCCCTGAGCAGACGTAGAGTGGAGGTGAGGGTTGCATGCTGCAACATACGGGACCTTCTGTGCGCTCTCCCCACCTGTCGCCTCACCCTGGCGTGGTGCAGTGCTTCGTGGTGCAAATATTTCAGCAATGGTTCATCCTAGGGCTTCGAAACATGGTTTTCAAGTAATTGTGTTCCTTGCATTGAGACGCCTAAATTGAGCTTTGTCTAATCCTACTACGACCACATTGATGTTTCACCAATTTCAGGTAACCGTCTCATGTGTGAAGGGGCTGAAATCCAGGGAACAGGGGGAGGTGTCCAAATGTCATGTAGCCAGCAATGTCCGGAGGGTCCTAAAAGGTAACTATGCAAAATTTGGTGCAGACTGATGGAACAGTGTGGAATTGTATAAGTAACAAACTAACAGATGTTCTGCTTTATATATAGAGAGAGATTAATGAAATATTTATAGAGAATTTGAATTTTTTGCACTAATGTTTTCCCTTGATTTCTCTAACACACAATCCAGTTTGTTACTGTTTATACTGGCAAAACTAAACAAGAATTTTTCAGACATAGAGCTGTGAAATTCTAACATGTGAAGTTGCTCATCAAAACATCGGAGATATATATTTTAAAGGTTTTCTGTACCCTTCACCAAATACAGTGAAGAGCAGCCCTATCCGAAGGCCCGACTTACAGTGCAGTGCAAGATAAGGTAACTTGTCCAGTCAGTGGAGCACCGCATCTCCTCAGCAGAAGCACATGATAGAGAATTCTATATTATGGTGACAAATTCAACTTTGATGACCTGGCCAACTCGGACACATGCTGGCAACCTACTTTTCTCCTGAATTATCTTTTCCTATCTTTCTACTTCCCTCCACCCCCAGTAAGCACCCTCCCCAATATGGTTTGCCTATGTTGTCACATTTTATTTCATCAGAATCTCTGTATGTGCTGAGAAAGTCTGCTTCCCTGTTTCTGGTCTGCTAAAAACCTAAACAAAATAGGATCTCCACCTTGCGCATGATGATGAAGAGGTAGAACATCATCCTGACATAAGCTGAACTTTGCCAAGCTTTCTTACCAACACGGACCTGCTTCAGAAACAGTCTATTAAATGAGAATTTAGAAATATGGATGAATCTTATCTCTTGCTTCATAAAATCCCTCTGAACACGGATCATTCACTTGCACTCATGTTTTAGCAACAACTTGAGCATTTCCTCTACTTTCTTTCACTGAAAGTGCCTTTAAGAGATTTATGGACTTATAAACAAAATTAAATTAAATAAAACATACTTTCAGCTATATTTGGACAGAACAGGATTAGTCCTTTAGCTGATTTCTTTTTCAGTTGTCTTTCCCTTACAGGCAGGACAGTGTGTTTAGCTGTCTGTGTGTTTCTTTTTGCCTAGCGAGCAGAACTCTCCCTCGACATCCCCTCTGAGGTTATTATTCATAGCTGGGTTTATGCAACCTGAGCTCTACTGTGGTGTTCAACGTGAGGTGTTTGGTTCCAGGAGAGAGTTCATGAAAAGTGATATCCATCCCACGGTGTGTCTTTGGTGTGTGATTGTGTCGCCTCTTCTAGCAGACTTGACCTGATTTATGACGTATGGGGCATACATACACACGTTATTCTCACAATTATAATTACTCAAATCACAGAAAACAATGCTAATTACAGTTAATCTGCAATAACAATTATTAAAAGAACCCTTCAACACATTGGAGGGATCCTCAGGGGTACCAGGCGTTTTCAGTGTAGGCTGTAGTGTTAAAGCTGTGGGACACTAGTTTTTGGCCGAGGGGAATTGATAGGTTGTTTGCCAGATCAGCTGGAGAGATCACATCCCTACTCATATCCATCAGGTTTACTAATAGGTCTCTTCAGACCCTAAAGAATGCAGACATATCTTCCTCACAGCTTAGGTTTCCTTTGAATGGCCCAGGGCCAGCCACTTATGAATTCTATATCTCTTCTCCCCCATATGACTGCATTATCACTGGGCAACTCCTGAAGGTTCCAATGAATTTCCACAATCAAATAGATCACAGAGGGTCAGGAAGCCAACCAGGCATCAACTCCAGACCTCCTTCTCTCTATATAAGTCTATAGTCTCTGTAATGGACCATGTCTGATTACCGACAGTCAAACACTGGAGCCTGGGCCCAAATTAGTTTAGCAGCCTTCCCATGCCCGTTTTCTTGAAGGTTCCAATGAATTTCCACAATCAAATAGATCACAGAGGGTCAGGAAGCCAACCAGGCATCAACTCCAGACCTCCTTCTCTCTATATAAGTCTATAGTCTCTGTAATGGACCATGTCTGATTACCGACAGTCAAACACTGGAGCCTGGGCCCAAATTAGTTTAGCAGCCTTCCCATGCCCGTTTTCTTGATGGGTGCAGATCATTACTAATCGTGGGTCAACCCAGAGCTCATACAGAGCTTTAATCTGCCCCTTTGAGCCTTTCCGGTGGGCTTATCAGGTTGCACATGTATATCTTCACCAGAACATGCTGAGTTGCCACTGGTGGCCCACCTGGACTTCTCATGCCTCAGTGGTACAGTTTGGCTGAACCAACTGGTCTCTCCTGTGATTGTCTGTATCTGGAGATGGATGTACCCTAGGCAGGCAGCAAAACTCAACTATCCTCAAAAGGCCAGCAGGGTTTTTTCACCCCCCACATTGGCACCTCTGCAATTCCCAGAAGTGGGCAGCTGATGCAGGAGAGGCATGCCTGGTGAGCATGGTTTTTCTGACCACCCAAGATTTCAGTTGTAAGGGAGAGGTCTGCTGGACCCTGCTGCCCCCAAAGTGCCCATTTTAATGCTTGTTCTACACTGGGAGGGCATGTTGAGCAGGAGGCACAATATGGGACCGGTTGGGGTATTGCCCGACTTCCTTATCCAGATATGAGCAAAGCAGAGCTTCGACTATGCATGGCCAACATTATGAAGTTAAGAGGGTGGAACTGCATCATTGCTAACAATTTGGGCTCTTACATGAACGGTATGCTCCTTTTAATGTTAAAGGACCCATTTATATAGGGATATGGATGTACTGATTATTGATTTACAAATCAGCAAAGATTTTAGAGACTCTACTATTAGCACTGAAATCAATTTACTCGAAATACAACATTTTTAGAAAAAATGTCATCAAATATAACGAGGTGGCTTGTGATAGTGACTATTCAAAACGTATTTAATTTGCCCTTTTAACCTACACATGTATAATCGTCTTAGTGACATTTCACTGCACTCCTTTTGGTCTAGGGAAGGGATTTATTTTCTAAATTGTTTACGATTGTTAACATTAGTATGTTTAAATGTATCCTTTTCAACCAGTCATTTATTAATCACATAACACATTCCCGTTAATAGTGTTTGCAGCTGTCTAGAAACCTGTTACAGAGCCAGAGCTATCAGAACTTGAAGACAAACATATGCAAAACCAGAAAATATGTGCTATCAGAGGAATATATATCATCACTCAATAAGGAAAATTGCCTCAAAGGCCATAATCTCTTCAAATGATTAATTCATTATACCACTTATGGAAAGAATAAACAATGCATACAATATGTGAGAGCAAACCGAAAATGCATTTTTGACAAAATAATATGTGGAACTTATTGGAATATTAATATATTTGTTATATATTTATTTTATTTATATAGCACAAACAAAGGCACAGAGGCATAATGGCGCTAGACAAGACAACACTGAACAGGTAATCTAAATGAGATCAGTGATAGGTCAACCATGAGGTGTTCAGGGAGAAGGTCAGTGAAAAGGAACGTTTTGCAGCCCATGTTTGAAAACAGCCAGTGAACTAAATGCTCTCAGGTCTGGGGTGAAATGATTACAGCACTTAGGGGCTACATAAGAAAAATATCCTAGGGTTACCATAGATAATCTGGCCCTTGGTATCTGTAGTAGGCATAATGTATTCGACCTTAGTACCCTCTGGGCTGTCAGCCATGAGATGCTGCTAGATAGGTACCTTGGGTTTGGTCCATACAGGCACTTGTGTGTGATGCAGAGCTCTTGAAACAAGATCCTGATGCTCATGGGAAGCCAATGTAGGGCCTTCCTGTCCACTGACACATGGTCTGATCTTCGCAGACCCTCAACAGCCCTCACTGCGTAGTTCTGGATAATTTGTAATTGGGTGATTTCACCCTTAGCAATATCCTGAAGAAGACTAGAGCAATAATCAAGCTTTGCACCAAGAGATGCTTGAGCGATGATTGCCCAATTGGTTGTGTTCAGGAAAGGTCTGAGCTTAGAGAGCAGTTTAAGGTAGTATGATGTGCCTGAGACTAGGATGTTGACTTGGGCTTTCATATTATGTTTTTCATCAGGAATGGCTCCCAAGGTCTTTACATTGGGCAGGGTTGCAATGGTAGACCCTACAATGACAAAATGCTGATATTCTGAACTTAACTTGTGCAGCTGTGGTTCTGTGCCAGTGACCATAAACTCTGTCTGTAGTAGGCATAATGTATTCGATCTTAGTACCCTCTGGGCTGTCAGCCATGAGATGCTGCTAGATAGGTACCTTGGGTTTGGTCCATACAGGCACTTGTGTGTGATGCAGAGCTCTTGAAACAAGATCCTGCTGCTCATGGGAAGCCAATGTAGGGCCTTCCTGTCCACTGACACATGGTCTGATCTTTGCAGACCCTCAACAACCCTCACTGCGTTGTTCTGGATAATTTGTAATTGGGTGATTTCACCCTTAACTATACCCTGAAGAAGACTAGAGCAATAATCAAGCTTTGCACCAATAGATGCTTGAGCGATGATTGCCCAATTGGTTGTGTTCAGGAAAGGTCTGAGTTTAGAGAGCAGTTTGAGGTAGTACGATGTGCCTGAGACTAGGCTGTTGACGTGGGCTTTCATATTATGTTTTTCATCAGGAATGGCTCCCAAGGTCTTGACATTGGGCAGAGTTGCAATGGTAGACCCTACAATGACAAAATGCTGATATTCTGAACTTAACTTGTGCAGCTGTGGTTCTGTGCCAGTGACCATAAGCTCTGTCTGAGCATTATTTAGTGCCAGGCCATTTTCAACCATCCAGGTGTGTATCAAACTATAGATGGAGTTGATGGTGTGGGGGTCTATCCTATAGTCCCTGGTAAGTGGAATGAGGCACTGTGTGTCGTCAGCATATTTGGCTTAAATTATGCCTTCCGCATCCAACCTTTCAAAAAGGGGCAGCATAAAGATGTTGAACATCGTTGAGGACACACACGACACTTGTGGGACCACACACGTCACCAAAAACTCATCTGCCATTGCCTCCTCAAAAAACACTTTGGCTTTGTGGTCAGCAAGAAAAGATTTTATCAATTCAGCTGCTGTTGAGTTCAGCAATCTGTTGATAACCTGGAGTGGTCGACTAAATCATAAGCTGCAGACAGATCCAGCAGCATAAGGATACCTATTTTACCTGTCTCAAAAATGTTCAAGATTTTGGTTTTAAGGTCTAGCAAAGAGGACTAAGTGTTATAGGTGCACCTAAACTCTGATTGTTTCTGAACCAAGATTGCATGGGTGGAGAGGAAGTCCTGAATTTGTATGTAAGCTACTCTATGCATGATCTTCAAGAAGAAGGGTACATTAGTGATGGTCCAATAGTTGCCCGGCACACTAGGGTCTAGGCAGGACTTCTTCAGCAGGGGGGGGGATCCATGCCTGCTTAATCAGAGATGGTACACAATTTTCCATAAACAAGATATTGACACATTTGGTAATCAAGGGTAACAGTTGAGTGGCACAAGATTTGACCGTGAGTGCAGGGCAAATATCCCCCTTGACATTTGTGGGCTTAAGTTTAAGTAGAACCTCCATATTTCATGATCAGTAGCTGCTTGAAACTTCAACTTAGGTAGGGCTGCGCAGGGCTCAAGAGGATCTTTATTTTCCCTAGTGATGTCTACAGCACCAAGTTTGGCTGCTATGTCCACCTTGCTGTTTTTAATCTTGCCCATCATGGCATCTTGGATTGGACAGGGGTCTTCCAGTTCCTTAAGAATTGTAAAGAGTTCGCTGGAGTCAGAGGATGCCTCAGGGATTCTGTAGTCATAGGAGATTTTTTTGGCAGAACAAGTAGCTGATTTATGGGCTTTTACAGCACAGAAGTAAGCGGTTTTATTCTCTGTGGACTTAGATTTCTTGCACTGCTCGGAGGTTCTGGTCTTGGAATTTTTTAGACTATGAATATTTGAGAGTGACCATGCATTTAGTTAGCCTGCTTTTTGTCAATTGTAATGGAATTGAAAGACTAAAATGGATAAAGTAGTGATCTGACCATGGATATGGGTTTATTTCTATGCCCTTAATGGTGACATTATAGGAGGAAACCCAGTCGAGAATCCTACCGGTGATGTGGGCTGGAATAGAAAAGGTATAATATGAGTGCCTGCGAAAGTAAATGAGAAGATACATATTTCCAGAAAAAAACAGTGTTAACAGCAAAACAAATTTAGTTCCAGATTGTATTAGCTTCCTGAATAGCCCAAATGTCTGAAAATGTGTTTTGTCTTTGGCTGTTTTTCTGATGCAAGAGTGTGTTAAACAGCTTAAAATAGTGTATATGTATGTTCGTTTAATATTGCATTCCAATATCTGAGGGATAATAAAGAGCATTACCAATATCACCTGTGTGTAAACAAAAGGAAATATGTTTCAAAATTATAACACAGAAGAGTAAGCCATTGATTAACCAGTGAAGAAGAATATTAAAAATTAATAAAATAATATGGAAGATGATGAAGTATATAGCAGAGTGCAGGACTAGAGTGGGCAGGTTTGTAGCCATTCGTCGATGAAGAGATTTCTGGAAGTTTAAATAAAGTGGCAAGGAAGAGCAAAACAAGGAATAAGGAGAATGATTACCACTTGAATATGTTCATATGCATGTTAAATATAGCACTTATATATGACTCATGCAATATTTCAAGTGCTCAAAGTTTGTGTAATGAATTATGGAATAATATAACGACAACTGGATATATTGTATTGTGTCACTGATTTCTTTCTTAGACATGGATTTCTCTATGATGCATTTTAACTCTAAATTATGTGATGTGTGATGATTTTGCCTACTAAACAATGGATAAACCATAATACGCTTCAATAATTGTATTTGGAAGTTTTGTCAGGTGATCAAGACCAAAGCTTGGGATACAGATTTTTCAGAGTCGTAGTGTTCAACATCGTGGGTTCCTTTTGAAATTTTGGTTCCAGTTTTCTGAGTACAATGATTCTGCTAGTTTTTAGTTTGGATCACCCTAGGACGTAAACTTCCAGTGGCAGCATATACTGTTTCTTCTAGTTGCCACCACTGCAAGTCCCCACATGCACTTTGCCTTGCATAACTTTCTTGAATGTTGGATGTCGTCACACCAACCAAATATATTGCTTTGTGTACACATCAGGTAATCTGAATCAATTTTTATATGGATAACGTTTAACAAACTTTAATAATTAAAAAAACGCCACATTTAAAGTTTGCAAATACAATACATCCCATTACGAGTTGGCCGGTAAGTAGGGTAGAAATTCCAATGGATAGAATTACCGTTACCACTGTGGTTTCTGGTGGAATTATTGCCACATTCTAATTTAATGGGAGTGTGCACATACCATTGTCAGTAATGGCAATTCTGTCCAGGCAGAATTACTGCCGAAAAGCAATTCCAGGCAGTAATTCCAGCAAACATCGGCAGAATTACCGTTTCCACCGGTGAAATGGTCTGAAATTCCTCTGGCAGAAAGACTGAATGTTAATTCCGGTGACATAAGTAGCGCCGGGTGGAAATAGCATCATGCGGCAAATGGTAAGTCTAACAGCGACCATCTTCAATAATACAATCCATCCTGAATCTCCCAATTCCAGTAGACATCCAAACCCAGAATAATGGTACAAAATTCCTCAGGACAAAGGAACGTCTAAAGTACCTGATATGCGGCTGAGGAATAAAAAATTAAGTGTGCCAGAGCAGCAGGTCCTCACTGATGATGCTCTCACCCACACAGAGGAGCTTTTCGGTGGAATGCATATGAAGACATAATCCAGAGTAAGAATGACATCTGGGCCGCAATACGGGACAAGGTGGCATCATTGAGCACAGTGTCACATGACAGCGAGGATTGCCATAAGAGGTGGAAACACCTCAAGGCCAGGATTTGCAGCCTCTTGTCAAACTACCGCAAGGAGACAGCTGCCACAGGAGATGGTACTGTTAAGCCACTTGCTCTCACGACCTGGGAGGAAAAAGCTAACAGTATAGAGAGAATAGGAGGGGCTGAAGTTGGAGCAAGTAGTCAACCTGAGGCCGGTGAGTTTGAATATCACCTCACCAATGAGAATGCAAAACCAAACTCCCTATCCCATGCAGGTGTCTCTCTGCATATACAGGCACAATGTTCAGGAAAATGTCCTACCAAATGGCAATGTCAACAATGGCACAGTAGCAAAATGCATGTACAAGGAAAAGTGGGGCACTACAAAAATAGATATCTACCATTGTGTAAATGCACATGTGACCCCATGCAATCATGAGCCAATGAGAGCAGGGCATGGCCAAGTGCCAACATGAACTGCATGCACCCACATCCATCAATGAAACACCCAATAGGCAATCAACTCACATTGTAAACAGCAACACCAATGACTACCCCAATACTTGTAAAGTCCATTTGTGCAGGCCATATGCCGATCAGGCCCTGCATATGAGGTGGGGACAGTCTCCTGACCCGACTCTAACCTTGCAGGGGCAGAGTGTTGTACCGGACAACCTACCCTACCCATGTCACCTGGCTACGCCGCTGCCCTAGGCAACAGATGACATTGATCACACAATGTTGCATGAGTTACAGCCATAATAACCTGCAAGGTGTGCGTGCCACAAAGGGCAGGTCAGCTGGAAATATGCAACAAATTCTGCAGTTCGTTAAATGAAACCATGTGTGTGGGATCAGCATCCAACATAGTGTATGAGGTTCTTACAGTACGATGTAGAAGTATGCATGATGACTGGCTGCACATCATTCATCACCCAACATGTTCACAGTCCACTCAGGGAGACAAGTCTGATCCAATCAAATCCCAGTGTGCATCCACCGGCCCAAGCACCTTTACCTCAGCCTCTGAGCCCTGCAGCCATGGAAAGAGCAGGAAGACATTCAGGAGTGACACATCTGCCACAAGCAGCAGCAGCATGCCAGCAGCAAGAAGCAGTCACACTGCAACTATTGAAAAAAGTGTGCAACTGGTGCCCACCAGCACTGCTCATGCCAATTCTGGCACACCACCAGATGGCAGTACAGCTGGCACAGCTGAAGGAGCTTTAGCCCACCATCTGCTGAGGGAACTCTACAGAAAGACTTCAGGAGCTCCTTGACTGCCCCGCCTCACCTGAGTCACTGATCCAATGCCACCAGCATCAATACTCTCACACAGTGAGAGATGATGATAGCTTTGAACCAGTGGTTGCATTTAGTGAGGGGTTCAGGTCCCTCTGCTCCTGTACATAGCCCTGAGAGTGTACCACAGTATTTGCTGGATGCCATTTGGGGGTTGCTTAACACCATTCAGCAATGCCAGGTGTGCATTGTAAATATAGCTAAACTGCAGCTACAATATCTGCTGGCAAACAAGGATTCGGTGCAGTCGCTCCATCATTCAGTGGCACCTGCCACATATACAGTTGTGGGCCTGAGGGTCAGGGAGCTTATAGAGACCATCTCAGATTTTTCTGAAAACATCTGAAAACATACAGACCACCAGTCTCCTGATTCTCCCGCACATCTTGGGCCAGGAGTCAGAGGCTTCCACCTCTATCACACACACAGAGGGCTCACTGCCTGCAAGCTTGCCTCACCTCTCCCAGAGGAACATGGCCCACTAACAACCAGAACAAGTAGACATGCCAAAGAGGGCATGAAAATGGCACTGATTTTGTATTGACATTAATTTCAGGCACACGTGGGGTGGCATGGGTGTTGGGGATTGGGGGAGGTGGGTAGGTATAGATGTTGATTAAGGGAGGTGGCTTAGCATGGGTGTTGGGTATTGAGAGAGATGTGAAGGCATGGGTGTTGGAGATTGAGGAAGGTGGAAGAGCCTGGGTGTTGATGATTGAGTGAGGTGGGAGGGCATGGGTTTTGGGGATTGAAGGACGCGGGAGGGCCTGGGTTTTGGGGATTTAGAGAGGTGTGAGGGCATGGTTGTTGGGGTTTAAGAGGTGTGAGAGGAAAACACATCACATTTAAAATGTGAGGACAATGATTTGTGAGTAAGAGTGAACAATTTAATATGTTTAATATGTAGCTATGTACAACTGAGTGACATCGGTGCAAAGACTTTTGTTTAAAAGTAATTGTCAATTAGTTGTTGCTACACAAGACAGCCATTTCTGCCTTCATCATGCTCGCTGCGTGGAGGAATTAGATAACCAGCATGTGTTTCACTGTCCTCTGGGTGAGCCATATGAACATTAGGGGGCAGGGAGACATGATGCCTAATGCAGAAGTTGTGCAGCATGGCACATACTACAAAAGTTTCCCCCACCTTCTACGGCCTATACATCAGGGTCCGTACAGTCAGGTGGGACACCTGAAAAATCCCTTCAGTAGCCCGAAGGTCCGCTCGATGCACAGCTCGGCCCTAATGTGTGCCTTATTGTAGCCCACCCCGCTGTGCCTGGCTTGTGCACAGATGTCATAAGCCACGGCTGCTGTGGATTTCCAGAGTCACATGCAAGGGCAAAGGACAGAAGAACCAGTCACAGAAACAAGAGGATGTATTGCATTTGTTCAAGGCATGTTGACACTCTTTGAAATTATGTTTGGTGCATTGGCAAACATCATTGTTGTACATCCCTACATGAATCGATATGTCATCTACTAAGGGGGACCATGGGCAATGTGGCTTTGCAATTCCCCTTTCACACATCATTCAGCCACCAGATGTAACAGTCATAAAACATTACAGGATTAGCAATGTCCATATTGTTTGTGGTAGTCCTGTGCTGTTTTACATGGGCGACTGTGCCTTATTGTGAATTTCTATTGTTTTGGCTGTCCTGCTATTGGGGAATGGCATTCATGGTTTACAACATATATGACAGCTCTGTCTGTCAGTGTGTTATAATCCTGCAGTGGTAAACTGTGCAGGTATGGTTTCCCTATGCAGCGTGGTACCTGTAGTTCTCTCTTAGTGATTTAATTACCTGTTATTGCATTATGCTTTACTGCCGTGCTACAGCATTGTCCTGCAGGCCATAGTCCTGTCAATTGGAGGTTCTTATGTGTGGGGTGAAAAGGCAGGTCCTGCAAGCTCACGCAGGGCATGCATTGATTCGTCAAAGTAATGGGTGCCCTCCCCCTCTGAACCCATTTCACATGCGGTGCAAGTTTGTAACATGTGACAGTGCTTTTAATTACCCAGTATCAATGTATGTTGCCCTCTGTGGCTCTCCTTGTAGGCAGGCAGTCTGCTGTTCCGCAGGACCATGGCATCATGGGTGGAAGCAGGAAAGCAGATGCAGCAGTTTGTGAATGGTAATACTTCCTGTCTTGGTAGACCTCTTCCGCTGATTGGGGGCCAACATTGCCACATGGGTGCAGTCCAGGGCTGCAATAACTTTGGGCGGGTGGGCTGCAGAGTATAATAGTGCTTGGTATGTATCTGTGCCATGGTAGATGGCAAAGAGATTTTCTGGGGCACATGCCACAGGAATGAATCCAAGTAAGATTGAAAATGTGGGCTGTGACATGCCATGCCGACAGAGTGCTGGTAGGTGCCTGTGGCAAGGAAATGCAGAACCGACACGAGCTTCAGCAGCAGTGATAAGGAGGTTGAGATGTTGATTCTTCTCTGGATATCATCCTGGATCAGGGAGTGCAGCTCAGCAATAGTTGAGGCTGTACAAAGTTTTGAGCTGGCCATCTGTTACTGCCCAGGGTGATGGCCGGACATTGGAAATGGCAGCTTCCTTGCCTAGCGTCTACTCTGCCTCTCTGCTCAACGTGGTCTATGGAGCTGTTCCTTCCTCTGCACCTCAATATAACAGCAGGCGGTGCTGAATTTCAAGGTTAGCAACTGCTAGTGGCAGCATGGTGTTGTAAAGTGTGTTTGGGGAAGGTGTGGGCCATATGCACCCTTTGTGTGTTCATTAAGTGCACATGTAGCTTAATTCGACCCACTTTTTCGAATGTAACTCCACCCCTTAGGCATAATTATCGCCAAAAACCGGCAGAATTAACACCATAATCAAAAATACTGTATAAAAGTAACTTCACTGTGTGAGTTAGCACCCATTTATACAGTATTTTGGCAATATTTCAACTTGTAATATGACAGAATTACCATTTTCGATAATGGTTATTGGTTTCAGCTGTTTTTTGGCGATAATTCCATTGGTGTTAAATATGTTGGTAGTAATTCCGCATAAAAGAATTACCACCCAGTTTCTGAAAATCCCTTATTCGGTGTAATGGCAAAAGTGGAGGTAATTCCATTGCCCCCACTTTTACCATTTATTGCCAAAATCATAATGAAGTCCAGTGTACCTAGTACTTTGAAATACATGATGGTTAAGACGCCCATGTAACCCTGTTTATTCCCAGGAAGTACAACTTAAAATACCCAGATATATATGGTGTTATTTCAACTTCAAAGAAGCGTGTGGAATGTTTTTAGTGAGCTAAACACATAGTGGTATGAATGTCATGACTTATTAACCTCTGTTTTGGTAGCGAATTATTAAGAGGTTACAGATATTTGCTTCCTCTAACAAATAAGGCATATTGCGATCTGTTCTACATTAAAGGATCTGTGATAAATCTATGTATAGCTTTTGAGATTTCAAAAGAGATCATTAACTTCTCTAAACAGCTAACATTCATTGTCAGAAAAGGGAAAACGGAAATGCAAAGTCTGGTGTCCCCATATTGCAGAGTTAACATTTTCAATGATGGTGTTAATTCTGTCGGTTTCTGATAATTACACCTAAAGGGAGGAGGTACATTCGAAAAAGTGAGTCCAATTAAGCTACTGGTGCACTCAGTGGACACAGAAAGGGTGCATATGGCCAACGCCTTCCCCAAACACACTTTCCAACACCATGCTGCCACTAGCACTTGTTATATGTATATATTCAAGGAAAAAACTTTAGTTGCATGGACATTAAGGTGAGAACTTAACACAACAAACCCCTTAAACTTCAGCTAAAGCCACCTTAACTTTGCGCCCACTGCTGCGCAGCTTATGACCACAATGATGACATCACAGATCATATCACTGATGAAATCACTAATTACATTAAGACAGTTACCGGCATTAAGGATGGCCTTCAGCCATGGTCAGTGTGTATAGCCAAATATATGTTAACACATTAATGGATAATAAACATGGCCTTCAGTCATGGACACTGGCCACAGTCTTCACCCATGTGCACTGTATATTTTAAAACACTAACAGGGCAATAACCATAGACTTTGGCTTTCACCAGTGGCTACAACTTTCAGCTGTGTTCACTGTATATTATATACACTAATCAGCCACTAGCCATGGGCTTTAGCATAATACTGACCAGTGGCCAAAATCTTTGGCTATACCCACTATATATGCTAATGTATAAATGGACCACTGGCCATGGCATTTGGCCATGAGCAGTTGTTCGTCTTTTGGCCATATCCACATTATAGTTTAAAATACTAGCATGCCAGAAGCGATGGAATTCAGACGTGCCCATTGTGTATTATACAACACTAACCAGTCCCTATCTATGGCCTTCGGCTGTGCCCACAGTATATTATATACACTAACCAGTCATTAGCCATGGTCTTCAAAACAATACTAGCCAGTGGCCAAGGTCTTTGGCTGTACCGACTGTATATTTGAACATATCAATGGGCATTAGCTATGGCCGTTAGCTATGGCCACTGACTACAGATTTTAACATTGCCCACTGTGTATTTTAAAACAGAGACGGGCCACTAGCCATGGCTTTAAACCATGCACATTGGTATTTTACAACACTAACTGACCACTAGCTATTTTGTTTGGTGATGGCCAGTGACCACAGCCTCTGCCATGTCCAAGTCCATGGCCCAAATTGTTATTAAGAAAATAAAAGTTTTTATGAGCTAACTTATTAATCATGTTATGTCTTATGTCGTTATTGATGTAATCTGTTATATACAGTGTAATTAGTGTTGTCATCGTTGATGTCATCAGTGTTGCAATTGGTGATGTTATCAGTGTTCTCCTACAAAATATAATTAGTTATGTCATCACTGATGTGATCTATGATGTCATCATTGTGGTCACAGGCTGCTCAACAGGGAGTGCAACGTTAAGGTGGCTTTAGCAGAATTTCAGGGGTTTAGTTATGTTAGGTTCTCATCTTAACATCCATGCAACTAGAGGTTTTTTCCTTGAATTTCAAGTTTTTTTTTACAATGTACTGCTCACCTTAACGTCCCTTCAACTAAAGATGTTTCCTTAAATTTTAAAGATTTGTTATTCAATAGATTTTTTCTGCACATGGGCATTGGTGATGGCCTACATCCATGCCCACTGTATATTTTAGAACACTTCCAGACCACTCGTCATGGCCTTCAGCCATGGCCCACGGCCACTCTATATTTAAAACACTTCCAACCCATCACTCAAAGACATTCATCAATCCCAAACTGATTTTAACTTGTTTTGACAGGGATATTGTTATGTATAAAAGATTGCAGGCTTTGAGAACTCACAATGTTTTAGTCAATGTACAGTGAGATTAAAGTATTTGCCGAGGATCACACACTTTGGTTACAAGCCCCGTGTTTTATGGCTGGTCTCTTGTTGACTGTTGTGATACATCGCATGACCCCAACAAACCGCATTTAAGTAGCATGGAAAAGGGGAAAAAATGACCAGCTGCAAGAATAGCATATTCCCAGGTACTTTTGCCCCATAGTGAAAATCAAAAGCTGGCACCCATGATTATATGCACAGTAAGTGAACATATATTGTAAAGTGAAAAATACAAATGTAGTTCAATTGACCTTCTCCTTAGAAGAAAGGCTGCAAGACAAAGTAGTAGTGGAAATTTAAAGAAAGTAATGAACTCCAGAAAAATAACCCGAGAAAGAAAATGTTCCAATAAGTATGCTGTAAACGTATAAAATGTGCAATCTATCATGAAATATTGCCTGGAAAACAAAAACCCAATACAAAAAAGTACCTGTGGTCTTGTGGGTAAGCGTCTGCACTAGGAACAGGACAACATGAGTAAAATCCTGGTAGACCCTTACTTTTCGAAGGTCACTGTATTGTGCATGTACTGTGACGCGGTACTCTGAAGGGGGAACAATTTCGGAGTGCTTTTGATGCTTCAGTCCGGGAGCATGAGAAACAGTGCCCCCTACCCAAGTGTGGCCCACCCAACATCTTCCTCTCTCCACTTGCCCTTTCTTATCCCTGTGGTTGGTGCCCCTTCCCTACCCTCCCTTCTATTATTTTCCTTATGTGTCATGTCTAAAAGAATAAGACATAAATACAGAACAAAAACCAAAGAAAAAAGGCTCTTTTCAGAGGCAACTTTAACAGTTTAAAAATAGAAATGTCAATGAAATAGTGCAGGGTCCTGGGCATTCTGAGAAGTCCACTGACAGCGCAGTAGTCCGCAGACTTTAAAAAAATGAAGGGGGTGGCACTTTCAAAAACATTGCACTCTTCTCCAGGAGAAAGTGGTGGCTCTCAAAAGAACCTTTTTGGGGTGTTTGTTTCTTTTTGGAAGGGTGGAACAGGCCAACACCTACTAGAAATATGCTTCCTATACTTGCAAAAAGGAATGCAAGGCATTTTGAATATTTCACAGAAAAAGTTGATTGCCAGCATCAGTAAGATGGACTCGATCTCTGCGAAAAATGTTCGTGCTACAAAACATAATATTTTCATTGTGGAAGTATGACATACCAACATCTCTCAAAAAGGCACAAACAGCCTTGTTAACATTGCGCTTCGCTTTCTCCATTTGCTGACCAAAAATAAAGAAGAGTGCAGCCACGTCTGTCTCTGCGCAATGCAAGAAAAAAATGCTCGGGAGTTTAGGATCATGTCCATGACTTTCCCAAATGCTTCCTTCATCGCAAACTGCAGTGATATTCCGGTAACATGTCCTAAACTGTTCCCTCCACAATGAAAAATGTCTGAATGATGGAGCATCACCAAAGTGGCACAAAGAGGAACCAAATTCGGCCACTTCATTCCACGCACTCCATACCAGTGGACATCCACATGATGAAATCCAAGATGTGCAGCCACTCCACAGTGTTCTGCATGCACTTCCAACCAATGTATCTAGGAGTCCCCCCACATCCTTACACTCTGCATCCTGAAAGACACAGCCATAACCATAGCCAACTGCACTCCTCTCAGCAAATACACCTTCTGCCACAGTCTTTCCTTACACACCACACCCAGGAAAGCTTATTGACCAATCCCCTGACCGCCACAGTCCCATTTCCGTGCCTACCAACCTCAAACGCCCTGTACGTGGCACGTGTGATCTGCGGACTACTGCGGTGTCCGTGGCCATATCGAGCAATTTGTGAGATTGGGGATAGAAATTGAAACCAGGATAATCCCTTTCCTCTTTGATGGTGTCTCTGAAAAGATCCTTTTTTTGGGGGGGGGGGGTTCAGATTTTTTCCACTACACCTACTAAATGAATTCTAAATGCGATTACAACAACCTTCTAATTACATTTTGAATATTACTAAGAAATATTTTATTCCCACAATCTGTCAAAGTAATGGCATCACAAAAAATAAACTTTCACTAGTCTCCAAAATGTTCTCATGTCGGAATGATGCCATCCCAACAGCACACATAAAAGAAGATATCCCTTGGTTAACAAGACGCTTTCATATGTCGTATTGAGGATTAAACACACTACGACACATCCATGCACCCCTGGGTTGAACTTGGGAAAAGATTACCTTTGCACATGGAAAGAGGTGCACTAGTGACTTTAAGGACTGCTTCAGGTCACCCTGCATAGTTATTACACTCACATACCCCAAAAACATTCCTCCACAATTAATCACCAGGATATCTGGACTGTTGAAAACAGCCATATTTTTACAAAGTGGAAAAACACCTTGCAAAGTTCTCCCTGGCACATCACACCACAAAGCCTCCACTCCCTCCAATCCAAAGTTGGCAGAAATGCCACATATTCCTGTACATATATGCAGATTTCTCATAAAACAATCTCCCACCATCCACACATTCCCTCTCTCCATCTCTCCAACCATAGCCATCTTCACTACACACAGCAATAAAAAAGGATTACCCTCTCTCCCTATAAAATAACACCCTCAACACCTGATTGGCTAATCCCCCCAGTCCCATTTCCATGCCAGGCATGCTGAGAAGCCGGGATGTGGCACACCCTGTCTGAGGACTACTGCGGTGTCCGTGGACCCCGTAACACAGGGGCAGCCCTTTTTCACTTTCCACATCACTCTCTGCACCACTCTCTCATTGGCTACACATAAGCAGTCACACAGCCATCCACCAATCACATCCATGAACTCTACATCTACCTGTATGATCACACTTCAGCACTTTAAATCTACTGTTGAACATTTTGTCTACAAGTATACTGTGATTGCACAGCACATCCAGAACAAAGTACTGTACCACTCCCCAACATATCTGCTTCCAGATTTATCCACATCTGCATCCATCTACACAAACTGCAGGTATGCATATATTTTGTACACTACATTGACAACTCTTTTATAAATGCATGTGAACAGGATACATGCCACTTACCCTGCATAACCTACTCCATACTGTCATTTGTCCCACCCCCTAGCATCAAGTGGAACTTATGATTCTGTGTGCTTTAAATGTTTTCCTTTAACCATATTACCCATTATTATGTGCAAACTGTTATTCTCTTCATTCCTACTGCCATTTTTACAACCACTTCCCCCATTAACACACCTGCTATAGAATGCCTACAATACACCCAGAAAAAACTGCATGTTAATGGAATTCCACACACAGAAACATAATACTTTCCAATATGTACATCTTTCTGAGCCTTTTTTTCACCCTACTAAGACTTCACTAATCCATTACAGTGCATTCATATACAAAGATGTGTAATTGCACACACACACTAACTCTTTCTACCAAGAAATCATTCACTAACTTTAAATAATGTGTTCTCCAAGTGCAATTACTATGCCATTAACACACTTATGGACTAACTTCCTTCTTTTGCAATTACAGTAAAGAGCACTCTCCTAAAAGCCAGTGGTGTCTACAGTGGAGAATACAAGCCAGAAGAAACCTACTGTTCACATCCAACAAAGTAAGTGCAACATTGTAATACTGTTCTACCTATTACTCAGACAGTGCAGTGCTACTGTATTCTAGCCTACACAATTGTATCAACCCAACATAATTTGCTTCACTCTTACTTATTGCACCTCAGCAGGTGCACACTTTGTGTTGTCATCTTAACACCAGTACATTAACATACAAATACAACTACAGCCTTCCCAACCTGACGTAACAGCCCATTTGCTCCTCTACGTCTACCTCCCTCAGGGTCAGGTATTTCTCAAAGAAATGAGCTGGAGGCAAATCTCTGTCTTTGGCTGGGGCCTCCCTTTAGAACAGCCTTCCTGCCACCTTGAAACTTGAGGAGAACCATCTCAAGTCCGGAAGTACCTCAAGACCTTCCTCTTCATTTCAGCCTTTCCCCTCCCCTTCCCTGCTAATCTGTCTTCTCTTCTCAGACACCGTGCACCTCGCCACCCTCTGTACTTCAGGCCCAGGTACCTGATTACCTCCAGACCCTCCTACACTGCATCAGGGCCACCCTTTGCACTGGCATCTGTATCTGTACCCATACAGTTCCCTCACCCACTTTTCTTCTACAGTTATCAAATTTTACTGTATCCACTTTACCAAGCACTCGTCACTTACTACCTGCACTACCACTTTTTATCACCTTTACTTATTTATTTCATTTATTATTTATTCTGTCACATCTCTGTTCTACACTTTACACTCCTCCCCCATACTATGGACTTTCCCCTTTCCCTTTAGTTCCCTTTCCCATGCACTTGCACAATCTTATTGTCACTAGGCCTAGTAAGATCATTGTTTTGTTCTCCCCTGTTCAGCTCCTTCTGTCAACTCATGCTCTGAAACACTTATGTGTACTTATCATTTAATTTCATTCCACAATCACACACCTCTATACATATGCCTATTGTCGTATTCAGACACTCATGCACAGTGCAAACATATACATTGCAAAACCTCCCAAACACAGTTTCCTTTCTTCTCCACTGAACAGTGAAGAATGCTTACCAAAAAGCAACTACGTAGAAGGCAATGCAGAAATATAGCAGTTCTAACAGAAAAAAGGACAAAATAGCCTTCCACCTCCAGCAGAATTTGCACAGAAAGTTCAAACAAAACGGCTAATACAGTCACTAGGCAAAACTGAAGCAGCTTGCAGGAAAAAAAACACTGACTCCTCTTTCAAAATGTAAAACAAAAAAGAAATGTATTAAGAAGATTGCAACTACCGCTAGTGCTAACACAGCACCTATAAATCTTGATGTAGCCACAAATAAACACACCAAAAAAAATATTTTACAAAAGATGTTTCACCGCAGAGTCCTTAAGAACCTTATAAAAACAGGGGACATATCATGCTCAACCCTTAAAACCTACCTCAGAAAACTAATCCTGGAAGCTCTCATCAACAGTGCAATCCTTCTTCAAAGAAAATTACTTATATTACTTTTAAACAGAATGAAGCCACTAACAAAACAAATTACTAAACTACAAGGACTTATCAACAGATGGAATATCGACAAAGATAGTTTTGCCAACATCTGTGCGGGTGAGTGGAATCACACCCCCAGCACAGAACCATATTTCAATGAAGACGCATACAAACAAAAGCAAACAAACCCAATTGCCATACATAGCAGTGGGCAAGGATATGAAAAGGTTAACAATACAATTATGGAACAAGATACCCTGCTCACAAAAATATCCCCAGCAAACTTACAATCAACTCTCTATTCCACCGAACCAATACGTCCAGCCTACAAATGGCTGTGCACATCAATGTGTAACGTGCACAAAAAATCTTTCACATCTTTACGCCAGTTCCTCAATCAGTATGTGAAAGGTAAAGACAAAATATAAATTAAAATATTACAAACTTTATACTCCTGTCCAGTACTCAAATACTCAGGACTATGAGGACATTGATTAGCCTGCATTTCTGGACCTACTTGCAAAAGCACCTTCCACCATATCAAAATGTTAGCAACACACCATTCAACTGTACAAAATATCGTTCATAAACTGTACTGTGCAAAAAGTCCTCCTTTAGCACTGGACCATTTAAATAACATTCCTCTACATGGTACAGCCAAAGAACTACTCGACGAAATAGAGCACATCCAATGCAAATATTTTGGAATTGAAACCCACTTACAAAATCCAGTACCTTTAGAACAGAATAGCAACAACCTTGCAGATGCCAACCCGCTATTACACACATACCAAAAAGAAATACTAAAGATTAAAAGCACATCTGCCGAAGTACCAAACCATGTGTGTGTGTGTGTTGCCGCAGAACGTTTTATAAAAAAAGCACCAAAACTGTAGACATGATGTACAAAATAGAAGACAATGTGGAATCCCACCGGTTCCAATTAGCTCTCTATCTTTTAGGAGAAATCATATACGAAATTACTAAACCCTCGATACTTTGCAGATACTTCACTGCAAAACTTAACAACAACAAAATACCTTGACGTGCTATAACGAATAACTTGGAAATATTCCCACTGCCAAAACCACTCCAACAACTCAACTTGTATGAGAGCATTATAATCCAAACAGTGCAATAATACACCTTCAACCAAAAACAGCAAAACTGCCTCCCTCTGAATTAGTGAAAGGCATTTGTGGCAAAGTATTTTATTTGCCATTAGATCTCAAATAAAATGTAGACACTCTGGGAGTGCAACGTGCAATAGATCAATCTTGGATTATCCTAGTGAATGGAGTACCTACAAAAGACAAACTAATTTGGCAGCAACTAGTGGACTTACATAAAATTAGAGAAGCCCTGCAATATCTAAAAGACAACAATGAATGCTACAAAGAAACAAACATTGAAGAAAACCTGAGGGAAACCACCGAAATAATTCAAGACTCCTCAGGAACTGGCCAATTTGAACTTCTAGATACAATTACAGCATCCAATATGTTAAACCACTATACAATTCACCCACTGCACTCCAAAGACACCATAGACGATGCACTGGAAACATATAAAATGCGGCAAGCCAAAGGAGCGCCAATCAGAATATGGGAAAAAGTGTAGAAGCACAAGCCTTTCCTCTACTTTTCCCTACTGGAAAAGGTGGAAGGTACGATGAAACATCCACACAAATAACAGTATCAGAATACCGCTCTTTATGAATGTATTCTGAAGACCCCAGAATTGAATACATATTCCACCTCCTCTTTGAAAGTGAACTAGCAGCACTATGTTGTGGATTTTCACACACATTGAAAACAGGTTCCAATGTTCAAAATATGTCTGCTATACAGCTACTTCAAAAGGTGCAAGAAAAAGATGAAGTTTTACAGTCAAGTATTACAAATCTTTTAGGAAACATGTGTGGCACGAAAGAAGACTCGTTCTGACGTCATGCAGATATATGCTGTATGATACATTACCTTGGCACGCCCACATGGTTTGTGACTTTAAGTTGAGCAGAGTACTCATGGTAAGACTTGCACGATTTCCTACGCATAGCTTATGAAAACAAAGCAAATATAGACATAAAAGCACCAGGAGAACTCTGTTCTCTTGATCCTGTAAATGTATCAAGGTACTTCCATCATCGCTTTATTGCCATGCTATGCTTCATTGTAATAAAACAGTTCCTCCCCTCGGAGAAGTACAACACTTCTTTTGGAGAAAGGATTATCAAGCCAGGGGAGCCCCACACATCCACATGCTTTTGTGGATTAAAGATGCTCTTAAATTTGGTCAGGACAGTGATGCCACTGTTTTGCAGTTCATTCACAAATATGTCACTTGCAAAATCCCTTCAGAAACTACACATAGCGACCTAAATGCACAAATTTTGCGGTTTCAAAGACACAAGTGTGGCAAGTATTGTCAGCGAAAATATAAAAACTAAGGAAAATACTACACCAAATGCTGCTTTGGTTTCCCTAGACCAGTTTCAGCAACAGGGCAATTGAACAGCTTCATGTCTTCGGTTAGATACAGTGTGAAAGGCAAATCACCTAAGAACACATACTGCATAAAAAGAACAGAAGGATCAAAGTACATCAATGATTACAATGCAATCATTGCCCTCCTATGGAATGCAAATACAGATGTGCAGTACATTGCAGACAATCCCACTGCAGTTGCATGATATGTCACAGCCTACTTAACCAAAGCAGAGAAAACGGAGCTAAAAGACATATCATCTGACAAAACACTGTCACAGAAATTGTACAGCTTTGGGATAAAAATGCTCTCCCATAGAGAATGTGGCTGCTACGAAGCCGCAAACCATTTAACCAGCACCGCCTTTTATGGGAAATCTGAAAACATTGGGGGTCATTACGAGGTTGGAGGTAGCCATGGTGCTATTAGCACCATGGCTGCCTCCAAAATCGTTCCGACTCCGGTCTGGTGGATGGACCAATTACTGGTCCATTCCGAGGTCGGCGGGACCGGTAATTCCCCATTCAACAGAGCCATTTCCCATTCCCATTTGAGCCCCCATAGGGCTCAATGGGAATGGGGAAGGCGGCAATAACGGTACAGCAAATTGCGGTACCGTTATTGACCCCGGTATCCCGTTGCAGGTCCCTTCCTTAATGCCTGGTAAAACCAGGCGTTAAGGAAGGACCCGCAAAGGGTACTCGTAGTAGGGCGGTAAGGGATTACCGGCACCGGTGTCCTTAATGGTGCCGGTAATCCCTTACCTCCAACCTCGTAATGACCCCCATATGTGGCTAAGCCTTGGTCCTGCTGCATCCAGAAAAAGAGTTCTCAAATCATACCAAGACATAGAAACAATAGCCAAAAACTGTTCCCAACAGCCAGGACATTTTGAAAAACAACTTACTGGACACATACTACCCGAACATGAGTACTTCTTTGGAAACCATGTTTCTATACCACATAGCCCACATTGCCGCCGGTATTTTACTGTGTCCGCCTTGGTGGATGGCGGAATTACCGCCCTACTCCAAGTTGAGCGGGAGCGGTAATTGCCCATTCACCAAGGCACTTCCCCATTCCCATTTTTGCCCCCATAGGGCTCAATGGGAATGGGGAAGGAGCTAATTACGGTACCGCAAATTGCGGTACCGTAATTAGCACCAAGGTCCCTTTGTGGGCCCGTTCCTTAACGGCTGGTAAAACCAGCCGTTGAGGTTGGGTCTCACAAAGGGACCTCATTTTAAGGCTTTACCGGTACCGGTGCCCTTACCGGTAACGGCAAACCCTTACCGCATTCCGTGTAATGAGGCCCCATGTGTTAGTATGATCAATCTACAGACGACTTTGCTATACTCAAATCACAATTAACCAAAGAACAGCATAGCATTTTCCTAGAAGTAACTAAATAAATTAAGCATGGTGTGCAACACGAAACTAAAACTTGTACCTGTCAAGACTATAAACCTATACTGTTTGTTGTTTGTTTGTTTTATTATTTATAATGCGCGATCATACCCTCAGGTAACAGGGCACAGCAGTTACATGAATATGCAAAACTTAGTTACAGCAGCGAAAAATATACATACATATAGGTACAGAGGAATTATATACATACATACATACATACAGGCATAGATACCCTATGTGTGGATATGGACTACTGAATCATTTGGACCATTTCCAGCATAGGATGTGAGCAGGTGAGAGTTGGATTCGATATATACAAGTAAGTAGTGGATAGGAGGGGTGCTACTCCTTACGGGGGATCCTGGCAGCATGATGCAATTAGTGATCCTGTGTGTTCAACCAAAGGATAACGTTAGTCCGGAGGTTATGGTAGGGGAGGTCCATTCTGAGGGTGGGAGGAAGGGAGTTCCACAGTTTAGCTGCTTTCACTGGGAAGCTGTTGCCCCCTATTGAGGAACGTTTGACGTTAGGAATGGAGATTGACCACAAAAGTGATGGGTGGAAGGTTTTGAATGAATCTAAACCACTGGCAATTGCTCTGGGCAACCTACCACACCACCGTTTTTTAGCCCATCTCTGCCATTGCAAAAGGGGACCAGAAATGTGCAAATCAGTCAGCAGCTCTCACCACCGAAGGTAGCAGCCCAGCCCGAACTGCTAGGCCAGGTCCCCGCTGCACAGAAAAGCAAGCAACCCCAGACATGTTTCGGCCTTGTTGGACCTCCTCAGTAAGGTGCAGCCTGGTTCCCTGTGGCGCAGCGAGCAAGGGACCCACGTCTGGGCATACCCTCACAAGGAGAAACAAACTGACCACAAAAGTGATGGGTAAGTGGTCAGGCTGGTTCAGGCAAAACATTCTTTATAAAAATCATCAGCAAGTGCCTCCAAAATTTGACAAACAACAAACTTTCAGCTGTTGTAACTGCCCCCACAGGTTTAGCTGCCTACAACATAGGTAGTGTCACGTTATCCTGATTGCTACTCATTCCAGTAGAACACCAAAACAAATTAGACTACTACAAACTTTCAGCCGAAGCTGCTATGGAGATACGCAGATTTTTGAAACAAATGAAAATGCTGCTAATAGATGAAGTGAGCATGGTCTCCAACCTAATGTTGGCTTTGATTCACCTCAGTTTGCACGAGGTCCTTAAAACAGACTCCAAAGAACTCTTTGGAGGAAAACATGTCATTGTGTTTGGAGATCTTCTTCAATTAACACCAGTGAAAGGTGAACCTAGTTTTAAAACCTTAGGACACAAACGGTGCCGTAAAAATCTTGGCAGCATATGAAATGTAAATCTTTGGCAACATTTCCAATACAAAGAACTAACTAAAACCATGCATCAGTCTGCAAACCTCACCTATGCCAACATTTTGAAAAGTATTTAAATTGGTCTACTATCTAAGGAAGCTCAGTCTATATTAAATACCAAGTTTCGAAATAGGGATTGCCTTACTGCCACAGGTTCTACAGGCTAAATATAATGGAACAAAAAAAAATGAACCTGGGCGAAATGAGATCAGAACATCTGTACACATTTAAACAATAGCAAGTCTTGTCAAAAAAATATATATTTATTTATAAGCAATTTACACAAATATATATTGTTCTCAACATCCACATTTAAACACCACCATTCATTCCATCATTCATTCACAATCTCACTATACATGTCAATATTCCACACTTTTGGTAATTAACATAGATTGCAACACCTCTTGGTGATTACAGTAAGTGTTAATACAAAGACAAATAGCATATTCCTTATTTGCTGTAACTCAACATATGTTTCGGTCGTCACAATAGGCCCCTAATTCAAGCCGGTAAATATAAGCGACCTTCTTCAGGAGACGGATGGTTCGGTTGCAACCACTCCGAAATGTCAAAAGGTGGAGGATGTCATCAAACCTCAATCTACAAACAAACAATATACATAACATCATGTTGACTAATAACACCACACCCGTAAATTCTCCGAACATTTTTCCTGTGCGTTAGTGTTCACGTCACTTGTGTTGCACTTTTAATTAATTTCAGGACCCAAATACTGTCCGTAGAACACCCGCGCGAATGCGCACAACCGTTCCCGTGCATTTCATGTCCTGCAAACAGCTCTTCTGTTCGCGGACATGTTCGCGGTGCCATCATGTGACCGCACCCACGCTGAGCATGTGTCCTGAATTGCGGACACTGTCCGGGTCCCCGAACATTTTAAAAGTACCTTTTCGGGCAATCCATAGTATTTTATAGTAAAAATGCACCATAGCACATCTCCCAGACAATAACCCTGTCTTTCTACATATTTATTTTAACTTTTTTAGCACTTTTTAGATGTTCATCCTGTCCGCGGACAGGGCGGGTGTCCACAGACCGCACACCAGAACCCTTATAAAAGGCCACACCCCAGAGCTCATCCTCATTGTGTTTCTGGCTACCTTACAGAACACAGTGCATTTTGCTGCCAATTTTAAGATTTTGTTCTGAATCCTGATGGCATGCATGGCTCCTCTACTGCCACCTGGTGCTACACCTGCTTCAGCACCATCCCCAACCCCTCCACCACCACCACTTCCCCAAGGGCCTGAAGAGGGGAACAGGCATGAGGATGCAGAGGAGGATGAAGAGGATGATGAGGATGAGGTAGTGGAAGTCCCTACTACCAGCACTCGCTGGGAATCTTGGGTGTGGAAGTTATTTACCATTCATGGTAACGTATCCAAGGCGAATGCGAACAAAGTCACCTGCAACAAGTGCAAAATTGTACTGAGTCGCAGGAGGCCTGGTTCGTACAGCTTTGGTACGACTACTATGAAGCGTCACCTAAAGTCGTTCCACGGTAGGGCTGATCGTAAGGTTGTACCTTGCAACGAGCGTGGTAGGTTGAGTTCCTCTACTTCATCCTCTGTTTCCGCTCCTCTCACCCCAGGAGACACTCCTGTGGGACAGCGCATCCCTCCAGCTGCCTCACAGGCCATTCACAATGCTGATGACCCTTACCTTTCGAGGGTCACAATTTTGTGTATGTACTGCGACGCAGTACTCTGCAGGGGGGAGAGACTTTGAAGTGCTTTTGAGACTCTGGTCTCAGAGCACGAGAAGAGAAGACCTGCTCACTAAGCCTAAGTAAGGCCCACCCTACATCTTCCTCTCTCCACCCGCCCTTTCTTATCCCTGTGGTTGGTGTCCCCTCCTTACCCTCCTTTCCCCTCCTCTCCTAGTGTGTCATGTGTAAAAAACCAAAAAAATACAAAACTAAATTTTTCTTTTGAGAGCCGCCTTTCACAGTCAAAAAATAGAAGTGGGAAATAAATTGAGCAGGCTACTGATTTTTTTTTTAGGATTCTGCGGACAGTTTGCGAACATCAAAAATGTTGGGGTGTTTTCCTATCACAATTATTGCACTTTTATCTGGGAGGAAGTGCTGGCTCTGAAAAGAGCCTTTTGTGGTATTTTTTTGGATTTGAAAAAGTTTAAAAAATCAACACCTACTGCAAAAAAGTTGGCTGTAATTTCACAAAAGGACGCAATGCATCTTGTACATTGCTCATAAAAATCTGATTACCAGCATAAGTAAAATGGACTCCATCTCTACCAAAAATGTTTGTGCTACGAAACATAATATTTTCATTGTGAAAAGAGGACATGCCAACATCTCTTAGAAAGGCACAAACAGGCTTATTGACATTATGCCTCGCTTTCTCCATTTGTGGACCAAATTAAGAAGAACGCAGGCACATTTGTCTTTGCGCAATACGGGAAAAAATTACTTGGGAATTTGGAAACATATCCATGACCTTCCAAAGTCCTTCTTTCATCGCAAATTGCAAAGAAATTCCTGACACATGTCCCAAACTGTTCCCTCCACAATGAATTATAATTATGTCTGGATGATGCTCTGTCTGCAAACTAGCACAGAGAAGTAGCAAGTCTAGCCACTTCATTCCACATACTCCATGCCAGTGCACTTCCATATGTGGAATCCAAGATCTGCAGCTACTCCACAGCTTTGTGCATGCACCTCCAACCAATGTATCCATCAGTCTCCCAAAATCCAGACAATCTGTTTTCTGAAACACACAGCCATAGCAAACTGTTCTTCTCTCAGGAAAAATACCTTCTGACAAACTGTCTTCTTACACAACACACCTACCAAACTTTACTAACCAATCAATTCCTCTGCTCATTCTCATTTGCATGCCTCTCCACCCCAAAATCCCTGTATGTAATTCGTGGTGTCCGCGGACTTCCATTATATCCGCGGACATATTGTAACCTAGACAGCCCTTCTATCATTTCCACTTCACTGTCTCTGCCATTCCCTCATTGGATACAGCTAAACAGTCACACAACCATCCACCAATCACATTCCATATCTCTACGTCTAACTGCATCATCAGAGTTCAGCACTTCAAATGTACTGTAGATTACCTTGAGTACAAGTCTCATATCATTGGAAAGCACCTACTACAAAAACTACTGTACAAGTCTCCAAGATTTCTACTTGCAGATGAATTTATATCCACACGCATGAATACAAACTACAGGTATGCATATTTTCTGCACAGTACAAGTACAACTCGTATGAATGCATATAAACAGAGTAACTGTCACTTAATCTGTATAACCTATGAAATGAATTTACTGTCATTTTTCCCATCTGCTATAATCAACTGTCACTTCCAAACCTGTCTGCTATCTAAACACATTTTTACACACACAGCTATTTAAAAAATTACACACAGCCAGGATAAGGTCAAGCACCTTCAAACACTCACACAGATAAACACTAGCATTGAAAAACTCCCAACTGCAATAACACCACTACCTGTACATCACATCCTTTTGATTTATTACCCGCACCTTCACAAATGCATACATTCCATGCTTTACTATAGAGTATCTGCCATTTACCTTATAAAAATTGCAAAATAAGTATATCATTATTACTTCTGTCTCCTAACATCCAATAACACAGCCTTAAGAAACCAAGCGTTTTTCATACACTTTCTATTCTACTTATTTGCATAGCATGTTGAACTAACACAATGTAAATAAAATATGAAGGATGCACATAGTCAAAGGAAACTACATACTATATACACACAAAATTACTAACTTCTTTCCTTTACAATTACAGTGAAGAGCACTCTCCTGAAAAGCAGCAGAATCCGAAGTACAAACAAACAACGAAGTACAAACCTAATCTTTCCACACAAAAAAAGTAAGTACAATACTACCATAATATTCTTACTCTTACTCAAACACAATGGGCCTCATTACGACCCAGGCGGTAAGTTACCGCCTGGGCCGTGACTTTACCACCATGGCGTAAACTACGTTTACGCCATGGTGGTTGGCGGACTTACCGCCCCATTCCGACCTTGGCGGGGCGGTAAGTCCCCAATCCCCATTTACCCTTCCCCATTCCCATTTTTGCCCCATAGGGCATAATGGGAGTGGGGAAGGCGTTAATTACGCCACCGTAAATTACGGTGGCGTAATTAACTCCATGGTCACTTAGCGCCATGGATTTTAACACCTGCTAAAAGCAGGTGTTAAATCCGCCATGGCGCTAAGGGACCTCGTACTCAGGCGGTAAGGGTCGGCGCTGTTTACGCTGCCGTAAACCCCTTACCGCCTGGGTCGTAATGAGGCCCACTGTATGGTTGATTCATAGTATTTGTGCACCAAAAAAAAAGATTAGTGCACCATTCTGCCCACAAATCCCCATTTGTTAAGCAGGGATTTGCAGGCAGAATGCTACAAAAATCCCTGTTTTTCGGTGCACAAATGACATAACTCAGCCTCTAGAATGTTATTATTGCAGAACAAAGAACTGTTTTAATTCTATACCATTAGATTTAGTATTTGTGCTTCTCCTCACCGTTATCTTACTTTCTACTGTCATCTGAACCCCAGTATAGTAACACACAAATAGAAGAATAGCCTTCACACACAATCTCATTCGTCTCTTCCATCATACTCAAACACTCATACACACAGCACACATGCATCACAGAACATCCCAACCCATACCTTTTTTTATTTTTTCAACAGACCCCAGAATGCCTACCAAAAAGCAAGTCCGTAGAAAACAACGTAGAAGTAGAGAAAATGAAAAAAGAAGTATCCAAACTAAGCATCCATCTCTAGCAGAATTTGTACAAAAAGTTCAAACAAAACAGCTAATACAGTCATTTAGCAAAACAAAACATGCTTCAAGTACAGAATCTTTGCCTCCTCTATCAAAATGTAAAACAAAACAGAAAACGATTATCAAGAATTCAGCTACCACTACTGCTAAAACTGCTCATATAAATCTTAATATAACAGCAAGTAAACATACCAAAAAAAATATTTTTGCAAAAATGTTACCCACAGAGTCCTTCAAAATCTTATAAAAACAGGAGAGAAATCATACACAAACCTTAAAACCTTCCTTAGAAAATTAATATTAGAAGCTTTGATAGACAGTACAATCCTACCCAAAAGAAAATTATTTATTTTAGTGTTAAAAAGAATATAGTATATATTTTTTTATATATAGTTTTAAAATATACACTTTTTGTATATAGTTGATTTTTAGGTAGGTTTTTTAGTAGGTTTCCTTTGTTCAGTTGGGCTCATGGACCCTTGGTAGTTTTTTACATAGTTCTTTATTGCATGGAGATTTTTTTACATTTGACTTTGGCCACATTTTTTTTGGATTCTGATTTGGAGTTTTGTGTTTTTATACGGACATGCAGCTTTTTTTTTCTCATTCACATTGTAGTTTGTTTTCTTTCTTTAGCATTCTTTATTTTTTTCAATACAATTTTGTTTCCATACTTCACTGTGTGGTATCATCTCATTGGTTTCATGCATGTCATGTTGGGTGTTTTCCCATTCAATTGCAACCATTGTGTGTGACGGACATGGGTTCATTAGCTTCATGAACATTGGGGGTGTAACATGTGATTTCCATTTCCATGTGGGTGAATGGGTTACTTGGTAGGGCTTTTTGGCTGTGGAGGCTGACCATTACTCACATGATTGGGGATTGTGAGGACCTGGTGGGGGCTGCCATGGTGGCAGGGGCGTGGGGGTGGTGGGAGACATGAGTGGGGGCCTGCTGGAGGCTGCCCATGGTTGCAGGGGGGTGGGGGTGGTGGGAGACATGAGTGGGTGTCTGGTGGAGGGTGACCCTGGATGCTGGGGGGTGGGGGTGGTGGGAGACATGGGTGGGGGCCTGGTGGAGGCTGCCCCTGCACTGCTGGGGGTGGGGGTGGTGGGAGACATGGGTGGGGGCCTGGTGGAGGCTGCCCCTGGTGGCTGGGGGGTGGGGGTGGTGGGAGACATGAGTGGGTGCCTGGTGGAGGCTGCCCTTGCACTGCTGGGGGGTGGGGGTGGTGGGAGACATGAGTGGGGGCCTGCTGGAGGCTGCCCATGGTGGCAGGGGGGTGGGGGTGGTGGGAGACATGAGTTGGGGCCTGGTGGAGGCTGCCTCTGCACTGCTGGGGGGTGGGGGTGGTGGGAGACATGAGTGGGGGCCTGGTGGAGGGTGACCCTGGATGCTGGGGGGTGGGGGTGCAGGGGGACATGAGTGGGGGCCTGGTGGAGGGTGGCCATGGTGGCAGGGGGGTGGGGGTGGTGGGAGACATGAGTGGGGGCCTGGTGGAGGGTGACCCTGGATGCTGGGGGGTGGGGGTGGTGGGAGACATGAGTGGGTGCCTGGTGGAGGCTACCCCTGCACTGCTGGGGGGTGGGGGTGGTGGGAGACATGAGTGGGGGCCTGGTGGAGGCTGCCCCTGCACTGCTGGGGGGTGGGGGTGGTGGGAGACATGGGTGGGGTCCTGGTGGGGGCTGCCCCTGGTGGCTGGGGGGTGGGGGTGGTGGGAGACATGAGTTGGGGCCTGGTGGAGGCTGCCCCTGTACTGCTGGGGGGTGGGGGTGGTGGGAGACATGAGTGGGGGCCTGATGGAGGCTGCCCCTGCACTGCTGGGGGGTGGGGGTGGTGGGAGACATGAGTGGGGGTCTGGTGGGGGCTGCCCATGGTGGCAGGGGGGTGGGGGTGGTGGGAGACATGAGTGGGGGCCTGGTGGGGGCTGCCCATGGTGGCAGGGGGGTGGGGGTGGTGGGAGACATGAGTGGGGGCCTGGTGGAGGATGCCCCTGCACTGCTGGGGGGTGGGGGTGGTGGGAGACATGGGTGGGGGCCTGGTGGAGGCTGCCCCTGGTGGCTGGGGTGTGGGGGTGGTGGGAGACATGAGTGGGTGCCTGGTGGAGGCTGCCCCTGCACTGCTGGGGGGTGGGGATGGTGGGAGACATGGGTGGGGGCCTGGTGGAGGCTGCCCCTGGTGGCTGGGGGGTGGGGGTGGTGGAGACATGAGTGGGGGCCTGGTGGAGGCTGCCCCTGCACTGCTGGGGGGTGGGGGTGGTGGGAGACATGGGTGGGGGCCTGGTGGAGGCTGCCCCTGCACTGCTGGGGGGTGGGGGTGGTGGGAGACATGAGTGGGGGCCTGCTGGAGGCTGCCCATGGTGGCAGGGGGGTGGGGGTGGTGGGAGACATGAGTTGGGGCCTGGTGGAGGCTGCCCCTGCACTGCTGGGGGGTGGGGGTGGTGGGAGACATGAGTGGGGGCCTGCTGGAGGCTGCCCATGGTGGCAGGGGGGTGGGGGCGGTGGGAGACATGAGTGGTGGCCTGGTGGAGGCTGCCCCTGCACTGCTGGGGGTGGGGGTGGTGGGAGACATGAGTGGGGGCCTGGTGGAGGGTGCCCCTGCACTGCTGGGGGGGGTGGGGGTGGTGGGAGACATGAGTGGGGGCCTGGTGGAGGCTGCCCCTGGTGGCTGGGGGGTGGGGGTGGTGGGAGACATGGGTGGGGGCCTGCTGGCAGGTGCCCCACAGTGCTGGGGGGTGGGGGTGGTGGGAGACATGAGTGGGTGCCTGGTGGAGGCTGCCCCTGCACTGCTGGGGGGTGGGGGTGGTGGGAGACATGAGTGGGGGCCTGGTGGAGGCTGCCCCTGCACTGCTGGGGGTGGGGGTGGTGGGAGACATGGGTGGGGGCCTGGTGGGGGCTGCCCCTGGTGGCTGGGGGGTGGGGGTGGTGGGAGACATGAGTTGGGGCCTGGTGGAGGCTGCCCCTGCACTGCTGGGGGGTGGGGGTGGTGGGAGACGTGAGTGGGGGCCTGGTGGAGGCTGCCCCTGCACTGCTGGGGGTGGGGGTGGTGGGAGACATGAGTGGGGGCCTGGTGGAGGCTGCCCCTGCACTGCTGGGGGGTGGGGATGGTGGGAGACATGAGTGGGTGCCTGGTGGAGGGTGACCCTGGATGCTGGGGGGTGGGGGTGCAAGGGGACATGAGTGGGGGCCTGGTGGGGGCTGCCCATAGTGGCAGGGGGGTGGGGGTGGTGGGAGACATGAGTGGGGGCCTGGTGGAGGGTGCCCCTGCACTGCTGTGGGGTGGGGGTGGTGGGAGACATGAGTGGGGGCCTGGTGGAGGCTGCCCCTGGTGGCTGGGGGGTGGGGTGGTGGGAGACATGGGTGGGGGCCTGCTGGCAGGTGCCCCACAGTGCTGGGGGTGGGGGTGGTGGGAGACATGAGTGGGTGCCTGGTGGAGGCTGCCCCTGCACTGATGGGGGGTGGGGGTGATGGGAGACATGAGTGGGGACCTGGTGGAGGCTGCCCCTGCACTGCTGTGGGGTGGGGGTGGTGGGAGACATGGGTGGGGGCCTGGTGGGGGCTGCCCCTGGTGGCTGGGGGTTGGGGGTGGTGGGAGACATGAGTTGGGGCCTGGTGGAGGCTGCCCTGCACTGCTGGGGGGTACGGGTGGTGGGAGACATGAGTGGGGGCCTGGTGGAGGTTGCCCCTGCACTGCTGGGGGGTGGGGTTGATGGGAGACATGAGTGGGGGCCTGCTGGAGGCTGCCCATGGTGGCAGGGGGTGGGGGTGGTGGGAGACATGAGTTGGGGCCTGGTGGAGGCTGCCCCTGCACTGCTGGGGGGTGGGGGTGGTGGGAGACATGAGTGGGGGCCTGGTGGAGGGTGACCCTGGATGCTGGGGGGTGGGGGTGCAGGGGGACATGAGTGGGGGCCTGGTGGAGGGTGGCCATGGTGGCAGGGGGGTGGGGGTGGTGGGAGACATGGGTGGGTGCCTGGTGGATGCTGCCCCTGCACTGCTGGGGGGTGGGGGTGGTGGGAGACATGGGTGGGGGTCTGGTGGAGGCTGCCCCTGGTGGCTGGGGGGTGGGGGTGGTGGGAGACATGAGTGGGGGCATGGTGGAGGGTGCCCCTGCACTGCCGGGGGGTGGGGGTGGTGGGAGACATGGGTGGGGGCCTGGTGGAGGATGCCCCTGTTGGCTGGGGGGTGGGGGTGGTGGGAGACATGAGTGGGTGCCTGGTGGAGGGTGACCCTGGATGCTGGGGGGTGGGGGTGCAGGGGGACATGAGTGGGGGCCTGGTGGAGGGTGGCCATGGTGGCAGGGGGGTGGGGGTGGTGGGAGACATGAGTGGGGGCCTGGTGGAGGGTGACCCTGGATGCTGGGGGGTGGGGGTGGTGGGAGACATGAGTGGGTGCCTGGTGGAGGATGCCCCTGCACTGCTGGGGGTGGGGGTGGTGGGAGACATGAGTGGGGGCCTGGTGGAGGCTGCCCCTGCACTGCTGGGGGGTGGGGGTGGTGGGAGACATGGGTGGGGGCCTGGTGGGGGCTGCCCCTGCACTGCTGGGGGGTGGGGGTGGTGGAAGACATGAGTGGGGGCCTGGTGGAGGCTGCCCCTGCACTGCTGGGGGGTGGGGGTGGTGGGAGACATGAGTGGGGGCCTGCTGGAGGCTGCCCCTGCACTGCCTGGGGGTGGGGGTGGTGGGAGACATGAGTGGGGGCCTGGTGGAGGCTGCCCCTGCACTGCTGAGGGGTGGGGGTGGTGGGAGACATGAGTGGGGGCCTGGTAGACGCTGCCCCTGGTGGTTGGGGGTGGTGGGAGACATGGGCGGGGGCCTGCCGGCAGGTGCCCCACAGTGCTGGGGGGTGGGGGTGGTGGTAGACATGCATTGTTGATCAGTAGTGCAAGGTGACATGTGGGTTGGCTGGGGGGCATGCCCATGGTGGATGGGCTGCCTGTGGGACATGAGCAGGGGTGCAGGGTAGTCCCCCGTGGTGTGGGCTGCCTGCAGGGGCCGTGGAGGTTGTGGAGCGTACACCTGGGAGGACCCACACGGCCAATTCACGTGTAGTACTCCCCAGAACCCCTGAAATACACATTCCCTGCTGGTATCGCGTGTGCAACTTCCCGCGCACCCCTGAAATACACGTACCCTGCTCGCACTGGGACAATCGCGTGTGGAACTTCCCGCGCACCCCTGAAATACACGTACCCTGCTCGCACTGGGACTATCGCGTGTGGAACTTCCCGCGCACCCCTTGAAATACACGTACCCTGCTTGCACTGGGCCAATCGCGTGTGGAACTTCCCGCGCACCCCTGAAATACACGTACCCTGATGAAATCGCGTGTGGAACTTCCCGCGCACCCATGGAATACACGTACCCTGCTCGCACTGGCCCATTTGCGTGTGTAACTTCCCGCGCACCCCTGAAATACACGTACCCTGATGGAATCGCGTGTGGAACTTCCCGCGCACCCCTGCAATACACATTCCCCGCTTGGCGTTTGCTGTTTGCCAGCCCGGTGAACTGGTCCAGGGTTAGCGCAGCCCTTTGCGATGATTTAGCGATTTTGATGGCTTTTCCTTGCGCGAGGGCGTTCTTGGGGGCGTTACTGGCGCTGCTGCAGGGTCGCTGCGATTCTCTGTGCCACGGCTGGTTTGGAAGCCTAAAATCCATGAATACGCTGTGCGCGGAAATCGGTTTTAGCGCACGTGCCTGGCGCAGTCAATCGCACGCGGACACTCTGCGCCAGCCGCTTGCGACACTTTTCTGCGAAATTCTATGAATTACCCTCCAAATCTGGCCTACAGTGTCATAGACCATACCGCAGAGCCCACCAAGTGAAGACAGACTCACTACTCTGGAGGAATTTGTTTCATAATAACACTTCATTGAAACTGTCTATGGGTGTTAAGAAAGCCAGAGTTCTAAATTAAATGAATACCATCATGAAAGGAACCATAAATCCATTGCCCTTGGTAGACACAATTGCAGGAGAAACACAAATGGTGGACTAGAGCCAACATTTGCCACTTTTCTGCTCCCAGATTAACTTTATATTAGAGAAGGGGACGTACATACATTGTTTAATAGTGAATCTGGAAGATTCACCAACATTTGTGCCCACGTACCAGTAACAGTTGCACCTCTAAGTGAACAATATCCCACATTCTGTGGATGAGGTAATTCACAAAAGTGAATCTGCTGGTGAAAATGTGTTTGTATGAGCAGATACAGCCCACCTGCAGATGTTGTGAACATGGGACTTGCCATGTTATTGGTTTCCTCATATCTGAGCACAACCCTGATTCAAACAAGAATGAACATTTGGATTTGACACCCCAGAGAAATCTTACTCCAAGCCTACAATGCCTTGTTTGTCAAAGACTAGAGACATTGTAAAGCACAGAGGGGTCTTATAAGATTGCCTGCATTGATCTGCCTCATACAGAAATTAACATGATCAGCATACGCTTTTCCACTTTTCCCCTTAACTCCACTCCTTTTGAAACAGGGTTACAGATGCAAAAAATCACATCAACTCTAACACCCTCAAAATAGTGAATGGGGTCACCTACTCGGGGATTCATTTGCAAGTCTAAATGTGCAAAGAAGTGCCTACAAAAAATTATAAAGAAAGGTATTTCTCTTTTGTCCTGTTTACTTCAAGTATGGGGGTTCATATTAGATTTTGATTTTGATTTTGATTATTTCTAAACGCGCACCAGGCAGACCAAACTGCATTCGGGCGCAGTTGTTAACTAGGAAATGACATTTGGTTGTGGGGAGTTGAGGGCGGCTGTATATGCCCTATACTTAGGTTCACTTGAATAGGTAGGTTTTCAACTCTTTCCTGAAACCCTCTAGAGACTTACATGATCGTATGGCAACGGTAGCTCGTTCCATACTTTTGGGCCAGATACAGAAAACCTCCTATCGTCTTTCGAGGTACATTCGGTACGTGGAACATCCACCAGAAGTTTATCTCCTGACCAGAGGTCTCTAGTAGGTTGGTGATGGTGAATTCTTGTGATCAGGTATCTGGGTGCAGTTCTATAGTAGCACTTATACATGAGGCATGCCACTTTAAATTGTACTCGATCCTCCACCATAAGCCAATGAAGTGCTCTCCGAGATGTTGAAACATGATCTCTTTTCTTTAAGTGGGCTATAAGTCTAACTGCTGCATTCTGTGACCTCTGAAGTCTCAACATCTGTTTCGTTGGAATCCCTATCATCTGACTATTACAATAGCCAAGATGTGAGTTTACCAGCGCTCCTACAACCGCAGAGTGATCTTGGGCTGCTATGAAGGCGAGTATGTTCCTGAGCATCCGTAAGGAATGGTATGCGGCTTTTACTTTGGCCCTTACCTGTGCCTCACTAGCCAGATTCTCTTGCCATCTACATCCAAGGTTTTGCACTCTTTGCGAATGGAATCTCTTTGCCCAGAATCTGTGGTGTCATATTTAGTTCTATGTTTTTGTTCTTTTTCTCTGATTTGAACAGTATCACCTCTGTTTTGCTGCATTAAGCTGCAACTGTTTGCATGCCATCCATTTTTTTAATGTCTTGCATACATCTATTGATCCCTTCAAATGCTTCGGGCAGATTCACTGCCTCCACATAAATCTGTGTATCGTAGGCATAAGAATGGAAACGTAGGCCATGTTTCCTCAAGATGTCAAACAGTGGTCGAATATACAGGTTGAAAATCAGAGGTGAAAGCGCTGACCCATGGGGTACTCCACAGCTCAGCTGTATTAGTTCCGATAGGAAGGCTCCCAGGGTCACCTGTTGGGTTCTATCGTGCAGAAAGGAATCGAAACAGTCCACCACTACTTTGGCAGCTCTCCCTATTTTTCCAATCCTTTGAAGGATGGTCTTGTGGTTGATTGTATCAAAAGCCGCAGACAGGTCAAGCATCAAAAGTATGGTAGAATTTCCTCTGTCTGCAGCTTCCAGTAGATCGTCCTGGACCGCCAAGAGGGCGGTCTCTGTCCCATGGTTAGGGCAAAACCCTGATTGGCATTTGTCTAACAGGTCTTTGCTATCTATAAACTGCTGAAATTGGCTACAAACCACTTTTTCCAAAATGTTGGTTGGCTAACATAAATTGGCCACCGGGCGGTAATTTTTCAGCACCATCGGGTCTAAATTCGGCTTCTTCAATAACGGTTTTACCAAGACTCCTTTGAGGGAGCGTGGAACCAGCTCTCCTTCAACGATTTATTTATAAATGAAGTTATAAATGGGGCAAGGTTAGCCGCCAAACGAATGGCGGTACAAGCTGGCATAGGAAAGGCCAGGTATTTTGTGGGTTTTAGTTTTAATATTAGAGCTTGTGCTGTTTCCTTCTCAATGGCCTGAAAACAAAAGTTCTCCACTTCTTCCTGAGTTTCCTCCACTTCTATCTCTTCTCCGGGTTTTTCCCACTTTTCTATAGTCATTACTTCAGTAACACTTTCCTGAATATCCACAATGTTTTGTTCAAAGAATTGAACTTATTAGCTTGTTCCTTTGAGTCAGCTGTGGGTACTGCCATACATTTGGGGTTCCTAAACCTTGCCACCTCCTCAAATAAGGCTCTGGCTTGGTTACCTGCTTGCTTGATTTCAATTTGAAGGAGATCTTTGTTTGCAGCAAAAATAGCTGTTTTATATTCCTTTATGCAGGCTCTCGCCTTCTCAGCGTCGCTATCTGCTTTGGAGGTCCGCCATAGTCTATTGGCCTGGCGTACCTGTTTACGCATCAACCCCAGTGCTGGGCTAAACCAAGATTTGGATTTTTTACTAGCTTTAAGTTTGAGCGGTGCGTATTCATCGCATAACTCTTTTAGGATGGCTGTTCCTTTATTGAAAAATTCTTCACAAGGGAGGCCAGAGTCTAGATTTGCCAATTGCTTCTCCACTTCCTCCCCGGGGATTTTTTCCAAATCTGTTGCCCTCCGGCCCCAGACTGGAGTCGCCTCCCACCCTTTCTCCTTATGTGATCCTTTAATAGAGAATAATTGCAGGTAGTGGTCTGACCACAGAAGGGGGATAGATTTACAGAATTGTGCAACCCCTCCTCTTACTGCCAGGAGGTCTAAACAGTGACCCTTATTATGGGAGGGGTCGCTGGTAATAACGTCTAAGTCATGACTGCCTAGGAGTTCCAACAAGGCACCATGGTTGGGATGGGTATTATCCCTCTCCAACCAAATGTTCCAATCTCCTAAACACAGTAAATTTTTATGTTTACTTCCCATTAAGATGAGGTGTGCATCTAGTATTTCCAAAAAGTTAAGTAGGGGGCCAGGTGGTCTATAGCCCAACATCACTTTTATAGCTTGGGTATGGGACAGAAAAATTGAGAATTCCCCAAACTGGGCATTATTGTTCCAGTCCAGTTTCTCCATGTGTGAAATGGTCAGGGAGGATTTATAAATTATTGTAATGCCCCCTCCTCTCCCCTCCTCTCTATTGATGATCTGGATAGTGTACTTCTCGGGTACAAGCTTATGAAATATTGTTTGTGACCCTTCTGTAAACCACGTTTCAGTTAGGCATAGGAGTTCCAGATCCAACTCTTGGATTAAGTCTCCCACTTCCACAGCATGAGCCACTGCTGAGCGTGCATTAAGTGAGGCCATTTTTATACTGACATTCTCCTCCTCTTGTACCATCAAAGCATCCCTTTGTAGTCCATGCTGCCGAAATTTTGTTTAAACATCTCAAATGCAAGTGGCCCTGCGCGTGATCCCAGGATTTCAATTGTGTAGGTGTGTAACTTACTTTAATTCCCCTTTTTTCCATCCTCTCACTTTCCCTTAATACTGTGGCTCTGCGACCTGCACCTGCAGCAATTCCCGCCTCACGCCGCTCCAGGCCGCAAACAGGCCTAAACAGGCTTCTGACGCGAGCCAGTTATAGGCTGTGTCGGGGATGAGTGACATGCCTCAGGCACGTCCCCCGCACATGTATCTGGGTAGTGTAGTCCAAGTGGAACTACACTCTACCCAGGATCACAGATATACATAAAAATGCAAGCGCGCGGAGTGCAGTGTTACAAGATTAACACAATAACACTTCTATAATTTTACCAGCCTCCCCCACCAATTTAGAGTTTTTCCCAACGCTGTTCAACACATTTTTAAAAATACGTGCTAAAAGAATTAAGAGACTAAAATGGGCATACAAGTTAAAAATGCGCATTCAGTTAGTCACCTATCGGCTAACCTGGGCTGAAAGCCACTTCCCACAACTCCCACAACTGTTAGCAGTCTAACTAACTGCCTCGCGCTGACGCAAGCCAGTTATAGGCTGTGTCGGGGATGAGTGACGTGCCTCAGGCGCGTCCCCCGCACATGTATCTGGGTAGTGTAGTCCAAGTGGAACTACACTCTACCCAGGATCACAGATATACAAAAAAATGCAGGCGTGGGAAGTGCAGTGTTACAGGATTAAGACAATAACACTTCTATAATTATACCAGCCTCCCCCACCAATTTAGAGCTTTTCCCAACGCTGTTCAATTAGTACTGTTCGTTGAGAACTGCAAATTAACGTTAATACTGGTGATATTATAAGGACTTTATGTATGCCTAAATAATCTAAAAGGGGCTCTGGACCAATTAAAAGGCCAACTGCGGTGGAAGATTTTAGGTTTGGGTAGGTGGATCCCAGATCAGCTCATACGTTCAGAACTGGATGTGACTTTTATGTAATGCAAGCTTTAAAGGTCTGTACTCAACTTAAATATAAGCCCACGATTTGATAATACATGTATGGCTATTTCATGGCAAGCAATGACACCAGAAGCTTTTAAAGAGATGGCTATGTTTAAGGAAGAAAATTTAAGTTTTACCTTCTTCTTAGATTTCAATGTTAACACGTCAGTCCCTAAGCCTGAAATCATTTTATCATGTATTTTAATGAAACACATTTTAAATAGATAACATTTTTGTGAGATGTGTTATTGACATTACCTATTTGCAGTCTGAAGATTTCTGGCATTGGTTAATCGGTGTTAGACAAGTTTCCCTCATGGTAACAATTGTATTTTGAAGTGTTTGTATTGGAATAATTATAGAATGGTAAGTGATTGTATGAATTATTAAGTAAATAATGAAAGGTTTTACTATTTTTGTATGAAACTTAGAAAATGTATTTTTGTCTTGGCTGATTTATGGAGACATTGTGCAATGTTTACTGGTTACCAAACCATAATAAATAAATAAATAAATAAATAAATAAATAAATACTACTGCTACTACTACTTTTACTACTACTACTGCTGCTGCTGCTACTACTACTACTGCTAGATTGACAGTGGCATCCCTGTGAAGTTCTGTCACTGCCAATGGACATCCAGAATCTTCCTCGCTGCTCCCATCTCTCCATACACATGGATGATCGGGGCTAATGACGTGTAGGTATTATGCACACAACCAAAACACAAATATGTTCAAAGAATCTAGGTGTGAGTAACTAATACTGAAGCAAGGCCACCTCTGTATGCAAATCCCCTAGTAAATAAAATAACTGGTGTACAGTGGTGAGAGGGAGGCATGGTATCACAAGTACGACACTGACACAAAAGGTATGGTTTGTAAAACTTGTAATTAATTAACAGGGTTTGGAAGAACTTCTACTTTGCCCCATAGCTAAAATGGGAGCAGTCTCTACCATCAAATAATAAAGAAATACAGTCCTAGTCAATCTCTGTCAAATCAAAATGGCCTATGCGAACAAAAACAAAAGCCTGCAATATCTTTTATACAAAAGTTTTGCAAAGGGGAATATGTATTCAAAGGAAAGTCAGTGTTACAATATAAAGGATCAAAGTGGCTGAGTTAGCTCTGCTCCCTGTGTTGGACAGACAGAGAAAGAGAGTCACCGTAGACAGGATGACTCACTCTGGCTCAGGTTCTCAAAACAAAGCAGTTCAAAACGTGGACCGAAGCATGCCTGGCCTTCCACGTAAAGGTCACTTTTCCAGCGTTCCAAAAGTTCTTTCACAGTTCAACAAAGGGGTTCACAGTTCAAACAAAAGTTCACACAGGTCTCCCTCGATTGGGCTCGGACCTCCACAAAGTAAAAGTTCACATAGGTCTCCCTCTTTCTGGCTTGGACCCCTCAAAGAATAAAGTTCACATAGATCTTCCTCTGTTGGGCTCGGACCTATTAACCACAGCACTTGTAGGGGTTCTCTTGTCCAAGCTTTATTCACCTTCGTTAGAGGTTCCCTTCCCCTAACTTATCACACCACCGGTCTCCCTCTGTCGGGCTTGGACCTTTTCCAGATATCAAAGGACTACTTTGACTTTCCCTTAAACTCATATTCTTGTGTTATTTGCCCCAGTGTTTCTTGGTCTATGTAGTTCAATATCATAAGCACAAGAGTTCAATGTTCACTTTCCACTTCCCCTTTTGCCGGGGTCAATCTTGATCGATCATCACGCTTTTTGAAGTTCATTCAGTTTGTGGCTTTAGAATAAAACATTTCACCTTTTGCAGAGCGTTTTGAGAGGGCTACTTCCTTTCGCCGGACCACTACGCTATTCTGTATCATGATCATCACAGTTATCAGTAATTTTAGAGTTCACCACAGGTCTGTCTTTCTTTGCGTCTCATCCACACACATGCAGCCTTCAATTGGAAGATTATTGTTGCCACTTCAGTCTTTCCTTAACACACACCAGTCTTTCATCTTGCTCGCCAACTCACCAGCTGTGTGCATTCCTTTTCTTGTCTTTGCCTTTTGATTCATGAGTTAAGGTTAATACCAGCGGCCTGGCCTGGCCTCCCCAACTCTGTTGTTCACCCGGGAGGCCAGTGCGCACCTTTGAAACACAATGCATTCTTCTTGTCTGGGAGAGGGCCTTCTCCATGTATCTCTTACAGTTCTTTGAAGGCAACAACCTCCTGCAGGGAGCTCCTGGGTTCCTTTACCTTGGGTTCTCGTCCCTCGATTAGTCTCTCTGCTCCAGTAGGTTCACCTTTGCCCCAGAAGTTCTGCTGCTTCTAATGTTCCACCTTGCTCAGAGTGTGTCTCTATGTTCCGCCATTTTTCCATGGGGGAGAGCTAATGGGTATCAGATTTATGTGATTAAAGTCAAGTGTGTGACTTTGTTTGACCTGATTAGCAGGACATGTCCAATGAGATATGTAAGGATTAGTCTTGTTACTCTCAGTCTCTCTCTTTCTTGGCCTAGTGTTTGTGTAGAAAGGGGGGGTTTGGGACATAATAGAGTCCTATGAAATAGGAGGGGTCATGGGTACGGGAAAGGGGGAAATCCGCTTCTCACCATCGGTCGCCTCCCCCGCTCCCCGAAGACCCTTCATCCAGGTGATCTTGCCGCACTTGTCCACCCCCATGGTCTGGATCCAAAGACGATGGCTGTGCCCTGGCGACCTGATAGAGAGCTAAGGAGAGATCTTCTAAGGTTAGCAAGGAACAACTTCTCACGCCTAAAATCAAAAATAAGGAGACTCCATTACTCTATATCTCAAAGTACTCCCGGCAAAGTTTTCAAGTAGGGAGAGCAATCAAGAAACATTGGAGTATTCTCCAGAATGATCCATTGCTTGAAAGACTATTTCCCAAATACCCAATGATGGCCTTTAAGAGAGGCCAGAACTTGAGGGATAAACTTGTGCGAGCCGAGAAGCCACCTAAAGATAAACAGACGTTTCTACAGACAAAAAAGAAGGGCACATTCCCATGTCTGGGATGTTCCCATTGTAACAATGTAATTAAGGGTGAAAACATATCACATCCCCTTACGGGCAAGAAATTCAAACTCCGGGATTACGCGACCTGCATGTCGACAGGTGTTATCTATTCAATCAAATGCCCCTGTGGTAAACTATATGTGGGCCAGACCACAAGAGCGGTGAAGGAAAGAATAACAGAGCATAAATCCAACATCAGGTGCAAGAACACGAAATCTCCATTGGCAAGACATTTCATGGAACACCACCACACGGTGGCCCAGATCAAGTTTCAAGTCTTGGAGGTCGTCAAGAAACCACATAGAGGTGGAGACTACCAATCCATCCTCTCCCGTAGGGAGAAATTTTGGATACACCAGCTAGACACACTTAACCCACAAGGGCTCAATGAGGAATTTTCCCTGAGGTGCTTTATCTGAACTTAATAGACCCCTGGCTCTTTCGTAGAGAAATGGTGTCCCCACTATGTAGTGTAAAAAGATACCTTTTTCTTTTTCTTTTTTCATCTGCCCCCGCTGGTTTATACTACTTGGGGTAGAGGACATCTTAATTAATTCTCTTCCTATTCAAAACTATTTACTGGATTTTTTTCACCACAATTCCCCCGTATTTCTTCCTCTAGTTAATTAATTGTACTTATGTAATAGTTAAAATTTCTACCTGAATAGACATATCAAATGTCATTAGCCGTTACCAACAGTGGAATAACTGTTAAAGTCTAATCAGTCCGGGACATGTTGACCGGCCCACTGTTCATAAGCTCAAGCTCTGAAGTATGGTGTGGGTTCTATCTACAGCATATTGGTATCCGTTTCTTTTCTGAGGTGTTTTCCACTATGGGTGCTAATTCGCTTTCCAGACATACACATTCAATCTGAACCAAACCATGGAAATTGAAATGTTGTTCCATCAGGGTGATCCTCACTGTGGCCACAATGTGTAGTGCGCACGCTTATTTACCATAGTCAATTCACATAACTAACCCTTTTCTTTGGTTTAGACCAACATGAAGGACTTAACATTTTACATTCCTTACTTTACACAATATTGTGTTTTACGGGTCCTTAAATTGTTCTACATTAATGAGCAGACATTGTCTATATGCTGCAGCAGTCACTTTTTCCATTCTACAAAGTACATTCCAAAATGGCGCTCCCATTTGCACCAGTCTAAGAGCCACTTTTTGTATTGTGTGCTCACTTAGGACGTCTTCTATGTTTACCACGCACACGCTTAGTCCTAGATGGGCTACTGTCTGTGTCAAGGGTTGTCAGGGTTACCAGTAGACCCACCTCAGCCAGCACGGGGGACGCATCCTCCTGCTCGGAGGCGCTCGCATTCGGGAAGCGTTCATCCGCTATTGCGGCTGTTTTTCTACACGTGTCCAAGTATCCCTTTGGATTCCATTACAGAGGTGAATATAAAATGTATTTACAGATTGTCAACTCAGTGCAGACACAGACCCCGCAGTTCCGCCTTGTGGAACTGATTGAGCTCTCTTATCTCTCTATTTCTCCATACAAAACAATCTGTCCTGTTTGCGAAATAACCTGGGACACTTTAAGATCACCGTGCTAGCGGAGTACACACTCATTTTCTCCCATCAGATTTTACGACTTTAGAGGTAAGCCGTGACTTTATAATTGGCCCTGCTTTTTAGCGCTAACTATATGAAAACCATACTATTGTGTTGACCTCTTATTTGGGAAGTTAATATTTTATCTTTAGAATCGCTTTGTTCTTGTTTGACCCGTAGGCACTATGCACTTTTGAAAAGAGCAGTTCTCCTTCACTGACCGGCGGAAAGAATTGGAACAAACGGTTTTACCATGCTTTGAGTGGAAATTTACACTTGACCTTGATTTAAACTTAAGGTACGCCACTATTTGAATTCCTTGAATATAATTAATGGAGGCTGATGTAACTGATGGACATGCCATTATTTGCATTATTTGAATGGCTTTGATATATGTAATGGAGGCCGTTGTCACTGATAGGCAACCGTTAGCAACTCTTCTAGATTACTTCTGTAGTAATTAATGTACACTCTCTGGCGCACTGATCCCGTGTGGGACCCCTCTAACTGGGATGACTCGGATGAACATTCTTTATAGATATCTTTGAACTGCACCCAATTGGATAGACCAATACATGTAATGTCTATATGAGATCAATAATAATTACTTTGTTTAATTTCTATTATATGAACATGTTGTGTATTGAAACAGCTCTTTATGTTTATTTAGGTTCTGCAGTCCAAATCAACTAGGCTCAAGAAGAAGGGATGTGTATCCCGAAACGCGTCAGCCATAAATTGTATACATGGACTATCATTGCTTATTGTTTTCATGGTATTTGTTAGACAGTCATTTTGGCTTTTTGCACACTAAGGCTTTATGGTTAACTAATTGTGACTATAATTAAAACCACCTTTTGGTGCCTTTATGAAATCATTGAATGTTTATCTTTATTATCTATCTAATTTGAAAACTATTGTTTAACTATTACTAATGCTTTTGAAAGTTTGTTGAACCATCTTTTGATGGATTTATGATAGAGTGCAGGGGACGGGAGGGTTCCTACTTTTGGATCCTCGTTTTTCCTCTACATATACTGTTGCAGTGATCCTGGGCCAGGTTCACGTTTCCTCCCCCGCACCTCAAAAAAAGTATTGATATTATTTTACACCATTGATTAAACTAATTTCTAAATATACAATATTAGGGAGTGCTTCTACTGATCCACCCTTTTTCACAGACCTGATAGAGAGATCCCCTGGGACTAGTAGGTGAGACACCCTTTGGTTTCTCACAGTAGTTGCTACTGAATACAAGCCACACTTCACACGTTTCATTCTACAATGTTAGCCTTGTTTAATGTGTCAATACACCTGCAAATTAATTAAGAGGAGTTTAGTGTATTTGTGTAGCAGACATCATGCAAATGACATATGTTATATAACTCCAATGCAGTTTTAAATACGGAATACGAGCCTCAGCAAACCAGGGGCATGGGGACTACCTCTCCTGGTGCTAGATAATAAGGTCATATTCACAGAGCCGCACTGCATGGTTTGCACAGAACAATCAAGATTATAAGTAGGGCACCCCCCAAAATATCTTGTTCGTGTGACTCTGACAACCACTCTCTGAGAGTGTGCTTGCTCTCAGTTGCCAAATCAGTCACTGCTCGCCAATGCTTTGCCACAATCATTCAAATACAAAATGTTCAATATGAATGTTTTAACTAGCATATGGGGAGCATGCTACTTTGCCCATTTCTATATTTTGCAATATTGATCCACATATTTTTATTAACTGTAAAATCAAGGTGATCACGATGTCCAGTGTTCAGACCACAAACATCCAAGGATTAGAGCTTGCAATATGTTAAAATGCCTACAATACTCAATATGCACAGAAATCTAGGCTCTATTATATCACTAAAGAAATTAGACAGGATTCTGTTATTTCACTCTTTAATACTATTTGGAAAACATTCTTTCATTACAGGTCAATAAATAAAATACATAATGCATTAATTGTTATCATTTACTAAGCATGCTAACAGAAAAATACCAAACTGCTTTTTTCAATGCCAGAAAAATAGTCCATAATTATATGTCTGCTGAATAGGTATAATACTTCACAAATAGGACTGGGTGCCCATCTACCAAGAATGACCAAGGCCAAATAACCGGTTTTATGGGAAGGTTCCCACTTGGGAGGGTCTAGAAACACATTATAGCTCACTGTACCTTTCACAGAGGAGAAAAATCCATTTGCATATCAATCTGATCCCACCCACTCAGGCAGTGCAGCACTGAACATGCTAGGCAATTCTCCTCTGAACAAGAGTACCAACAGTAACCTCAGACACGTGCTTCGGCCTAGTCAGGCATCATCAGTGAGGTGAAGTTGAGCCTCTCTAAGGAACAGTGAGACTAAGCTGAAACATGTGTCTGGGGTTGCTGTTGGTACTCTTGTTCAGAGGAGAATTTCCTAGCATGTTGGTCCTGCAATGCCTAAGTGGGTGGGAGTGGGTATGGCCTGTGCTTACCGTTGCACCTTGGAACTGCAGTGGAATGGGTGTGAGTGTATCCTTCTGTGCATAAGAGATACACTCACAACTACACAAAGAAAGTCTCCTAGCCATGCCACATTAGACACAATATGTGTCTGCAACATAGATGTGGTGCAAATGAATTTGTGCACCTGCATTGTATTGTGCACATGCATTTCCCTTCATATACATGGTCTCATGATTCCATTCCAGTATGCTCTGTAAATTGAGAAATATCTTGTCAATCATCCCCCAATCAGTTTAAAAAATAGTGTACATGAAAGACATACAAATGTACTTTTCTACCGGTACAAGTTTAAACATTGTTATGTGGACATGGCAGAAGAAATGAATGATGGGTCGAATTTGCTTGCTCTTGAGCTTTGCAGGAAAGTGGAAATAATTCACAAACACTCAGCTTGTTTCAGTACCAACTCCAGGTACCCATCTACTTATAATATGGTACAGAAATACTAACTCCTGCCTTTGCTTTACCTAGGTTTTGAAATGTAAACATTGACAGTGTGTTCATTTCCAGAATGTCATCTGCTCATTCCTGCAGTGTTGGGTCTGCCTGTACCAATCTGCATCCTAAGAAAACAACAACAGAGCTGATATACATTTTTTGGATTGCAGTCCTTGCCAAAGTCTCCTGCCAGAGGTGAAGACAGATGTTCCAAGGCAGTGGCAAGTTTGGCTCTATACTTCTTCAGAGGTACTTTGGGGTGACCTACTGTTAATCCAAGACCTGCCCTCTCTAACAGCTGTACCAATACTTAGGATCCTCACTGGAGGTGACAGACTCCTGCAGGTGTCAGCTAGCCTCCCCAGACTGGCAGTGAAAAGGACCAATCTGGTACCCGTGCCCCTGGATTGGGATTCACAGCACAAGAATAAATCAAGCAGTTGTATTCTGAAGCTTTGCACCATCGTCAAACCTAAGTCGACTGCATTCAAATGTCTTCAAACCATCAGGCTCTGAAGTGAAACTTCAGGCACTCTATTAACTTCTTCTTTGAACCACTATTTTGCACTCAGTGAACTGGCTCAATGCCTCCCTGTACCAGCAGAGAAGATCGCCTGATCAGCTGAACACCAGCTCACCCCTGTGGATGGTTTCAAACCCCTGCCTCTTTGAACAATGCATCAAACCACTCTGGGCCTCAATTTGAACCACTGGAAGCATTGTGTTACTCATCAACCGGACACAGCAGTAACAATTGCTCATTCTTTGGACTGATCCTAGTGGACTCACTGAACTACATCCTTCAAATTCCATTACTGAACCACTCTGAGCACTACTTCAAACCGATTCGACACTGACTCATTACTTGAACTGGCACGAATCACAACATCCAAACTGGACTCCAAAGGACTGCATCTCAAAGCCAGTTTTGACTTCATTGATATGATGTGATATGATATGTCATTTCTAACGCATTGAACAGCCCACGAACATAGTGAGGTACCTTTGTGAAGTGCAGCCCCCATTGTATTGGACCTCAGAGACTAAAACGCCACCCATTTGCACCTTTTTCTACAAAGACATACCCCTTTAGGTGACATTGTTGCACTTTCTTGCCTTCACCCCTGCTATATTATCCCTAGAACTTGCTACATCTACATTGCCTTTATGTGTTCTTGCCACAGGTGTGGGTTTTTGCTAGAGTTTTTACAATCAGTTATGATTGTATGTAGCAGGCATTCCTAGGGCTGAAGCATGTAAGCTCGAAGTACAGTACCCCTATATGTATGGCTGAAGCATGTAAGCTTTGAACTGTTGAGATGCCATATATACATCAACTTCCGTGGGAAATGAAGTTCTAGTAATCATCATGAGAGATTTGCCACAATGTGACAGACAATGTTATTGCGGAAACTATTGAAGAGCCATGCATGGTTTCCTATCACCCGCATTGCTACAAAAGCACTGTATTGTGTCAGTCGCATGACTGCAAAAGTGAGTGCCGCTAATATCAGCTAGAATGCTGATAGTGTGGAAAGTTTAAGAACAATGAACAGCTGAGGTAGTACTACGGCAGAACTACGATGCAAAAATCCATATGGCAGGGGCAAGCATTGCAGACTGCTTAAAAAAGAAAATCTGAAAAAGGTATATTTTATACTTGTTACATTGTCTACACCATGGCACCTACCCACATGTCATATTTCAGGTTTATAGCATGTTATGATATAATATGATATGATATGGCTTTTATAATGCACCTATACACAAGTGTTTAAAGGCGTGAGGGAAGTATGATGAACATTTCAAAACAGACAAACACACATATCCAAGCATTGCAGACCGCAAAAATGTGAAAAATGTATATTTTATATTTGTACATTGTCTACATCATAGAACCTACCCACATGCCGCTTTTCGGGTTTGTAGCATGTTGGGAAGTATGCTGAACATTTCCAACAGACATACACAAACATATCCACACATTTCCCTTTTATAGAGAGAACGATTTTTAGAACTGTGATTGGACATTGCTTTATTTTGGACTGTTATACTATTGCTGTTTGGGTTGATACTGTTATTACATTCACCCCACTCTTCAGAGAATAGCCTGCCATTGACCCACTTTGCCCAAAAGACAAAGGCGGTATATCCATTGACTGTGACTGAATTGCCTTTATGATTGAAAACACTGTTGGTTTGTAGTACTATGAGGAATGAGTGGATAGGTTAGCCACTTCTCAACTTTGTACTTCTGCAGGGCAGTAGTCATTTATTTCAGTGGCTGTCATGTTTAAGTTTAAGGCACTCACTCAAAATTATTTTTGGTAAATACCCAGCATGTATGCAAGACATGGGGCCTCATTACGAGTCCAGCGGTAACCTACCAGTTATTCTGGCTCGGTTACCGCCGGACTCGTCTTACCATTCCGCCTCTATGATTCCCGGAATTACTGGGGCATTACAACCCTGGTTACCCGGGAATTCCGGAGGTGGAATTCAGTAAATCCCCATTCCCATTAAGTCCTATTGAACTCAATGGGAACGGGGACCAAGGAAAAACCGGCACCATCTCGTGATGGTGCCGGTGTTTCCACGTCCGCCTACAGATGGGCGGTGTTAAACCCACCAGGTCAGACCTGGCAGGAATGCCACCTCCCGCCTGCAGGAATCGAGATCGGGCGGTCCGGAATTAACAGTGGGGGCGGGTTTACCACCACTGTTATTTCCGGACTGCCCGACCCTTAATGAGGCCCACTATCTCTATTCACTGTCTCAGAATCTAAGGACTCGAAACAGGTGCTGGCCTCTAGTCCTCTTTTTAAATGTAAGAGAGCATTTGGTTGTTTGTTTCAGGTTTTGGCAACATCTGTATGGAATGCCCTTCCAATTGAAATGCATAATATGAGCATGCTCTTCTCATTCCATTGGAAGTTAAAGAGGGTTCAATTTCAATTAATTCCTTTCTTTTGCATTTGACCCTCCAAGCACTTAGATATCTCAATGGTTTTTAGCACAGTGTCAAACACTACAAATCAAATCTTTCCTTGGGGGTCATAGCAGCCAAAGATGTTGCCCCACATGCCAAGATTTTGACATCTAAGGGAAACTTAATTTACGTAATGTTGCCACTTAGGATTCTGGCCATCGTGACATTAGTGGTGTACCTGCTGTAACATTAAATGCATAAGCCAAAAGAATCCTTATGTTGGAGATCTTCTTGATAGAGGCATTCACAGTTTCCATATGAAAAGCACTTCCAGGAAGGCTGGGAACAGCAGTGTAAGAAGACCCCTGATATTTATTTGGGTCTAAAAAACAATTCCAAAATACCAATGTCAGAGACAACCGCCACTGACCACCTCCGACACTGACGTTCCGTGTGTACACTCACAACATTGACTAATTTATGTTTAACAAATTTAAAAAGAAAACCTTTAGAAGCAAACAAAGGGAATCATCGAGTTGCAAGCAATGTGGTACTTCAAAACATCTGATTTAAATGATGATGATATATTATGACTTTATAATGCATTAAATAATGATGTGAAAAAACATCTTTGAAAAGACCAACATTCAATAAATGGTCATTTCTTGACTTCACGCTTTGTTGGCAGATGCCCTGTTTCAGGAGTTAACCCTGAACTCTATCAAGTAAATAACAAATTTCAAAATATGTATACAAAACAATGTAGACAACATTGATGAATAATAACCAAAGAAAGACAGCTCAAAATCAATACCATGATTCTTAAACATGAACCTCAAAGTATAGGTATATTTTTCTTCAAATGACACTAAACATTGGAAGACACCATGATTGAAGGCCTATTAATAGTGTTGTGTTGTATTGATACCACCCTTAACCTGGAGAGTTCCTTCCCACCCCCAATCAAGGAGTCTTGCAATACTCGCTTAGGTTTCTTTAGCTCTGGCCTTACTGAAGACTCCTATAGAGTCACACAAATCTCCCCGACAACCCTCTGCCCACATTGAGCCAAGAACCAGGCAAGGGTATAGGAAATATATGTGTAATTATTTGGAAGATAGGTAATAGAGATCATACTAAAACATCACAAGCCACCTTCTTTGTGGCTCATAATTAAACTTCTTGTTACAAAAATAAATCATGCAAGTTAGTTGGGAAAAATACAATTCACAATACTTTAACTTTATACAGATTTCACTTCAAGAAAGAGTCAAACTGGTAATGTAACACAAGCAATTTACATATGTAGTGCTGTGCAATTTCGATTTTCCTGTGCACTTAAAAGGCTAGCAGTTGGGTTTAGAGATTGGTACAAATACATATGTCAATTATGATTTCACCCACACTTTGGTTTAAAATAAACACAGAGTGATTAAGTGGTTTGTTTTCAGACCCCCCCCATACTTAAAGGCCTGTGTTGGTGAAGCTGGGCAGAAACGTTGCCCAATTAAATTTCAGACTATGATTTTCAGTGCACACTGTGAATAAGCATTCTTAATTTTGGATTTTGACAAAAATGATCCTGTAGTGTTCCGTTAAATGGGGAATTAATTCCAAATGGTCGATCCTTCCTGGTGAAAGCTGCCTTAGTGTGGAAAAAGCTCTAGAAGAACTTGCGCACCAACAGTAGCTTTTTGACCATTAAGAAGCAGTTGAAAACTACCCAGTTTAGAAAAGCTTTGTTACTAAATCTAATTTTCTTATTTGTTCTATAGCTACCCTCTTGACTGCACCCGGATGTCTGCGGGCTCTAGCGCAATATAAATATGAAAGAAAAATATCAATAAATAAATAAATACATAAATAAATAAATATTTTTTGTTGAATAGGCTAAGGTTCTACACAGTTTTGCCCCCCCACACACTATAAAGGGAAAGGATTTAAGGCAAGCAGATTCCCCCACCTTTGGTTTTAATTGGCTCAATTCACCTCACATTGAAAGACCCTGTTTAAAGTCCAGGAAGGCCAGATGAATTTCAGGACCCTTTTGGAGGACAGGCAGGTGTCTGGTCACTTCACTCTCAAGGATGGTCCCCCACTCTCCACCACAGGGCCCAGTCAGTGTTTTAGGCCTCCCGAGCAATAGATAAATCAACCCAGATGCAATCTCAGCAATCTCCTTTGGTGTTTCCTTGCGGCTGTCATATGGTAAGTTTCAGCAGATCTTTCCTTTCCTCATAGTGCATACACTTCATATATAAGTGATCACACCATCAAGTTTACAGCATTGGATTTGTTCCCTGCACGAGTTCTCACAATGAGGATTGTCCAGTTACCCTTCTATCTGCTCCCAAATACTGCCTTTTTCTCTACAGATTGGTTTAAGAGTTTGGAACTGACATATGGCAACTTCCTTTTGAAATCCCCTTTGGATTTATTTTCACATTTTGTTAAAAAATCTAGCTATGTGTCAAAAGCTTTGTGATTTACTAGTAACTGCCATTTTATATATATATATATATATATATATATATATATATATATATATATATATATATATATATATATATATATAGCATTAAGACATGGAGGAAGGGAAAAACCGCACTCCAAGCATGAGGTCTACAGGTACCAATGAAAAAAGTGGCAAACTCGAGTCCAAGTGCCAGAAAACGAGTTTTAATAGATGGTTAAAAATAGTAGGCAAAAGACACACAGCAAACAAAACAGAACGCCAGGGCAGTGTCCTTAACTATATATATATATATATATTCTGCTTCAGCTAATCATGGGATATGTAATAAAACAGCAGCCGGGTCTGCACTATGTTGCACGGATGTTTGGCAGTTTTCTGCCATTTTTACAAAAAGCATAATCATTAGGAACTTGCAATTTATTCCCCACATTCCTAATTTAACCTCCCATCAGTTTGCCAAATCTCAAATTAGGAACATTTTCAGAGTAGCCAGGAACACCTTGTAGCTGGTCATTATAAATCCATACATTCGCAGGTGAAGGAATTTTATATCAACAAAATCACCTGGAAATTGTCTAAAACATGAAAGCTACATGTAACCAGTGCGACTTGTGGTTTGGGGGGAAATGCAACAATTGTGACAGTCCAGTTAAACAAAGGGAATCTTCATATGTGCAAATATGAGATTCCCTTCCTCCAGGCCATTTGACACTCTGGGCCAGCCTGTGACCAGAGTTTTTTTGTATTAGTCTTTTTGTTGTTTCAAGTATAGGCAGCAGCTCGTAAATACCTGGCATACACCATCCACATTGAATTCCCCCTCTGCAGACATCTGGCATCCTGCCCTTTTATCTGAAAAGGACCACATTTGTATCAGAAAAGCATCTAATTTCCTGTATTTTTTTAGAGTTCCGCCTTGATTGCAGCCCCTCATTTCAAACCTCCCACCTACATTCCGGTCACGCACCAGCTAAGGCCATCTGCCCTGCACAGAAATAAGCTTTCAGAGACTCCCAATCTGTGGGAAGTTTGTTTAACACACCCTTTGCGGCCACACTTTATTGCAGTTGTAAATAGCTGCGATACAAGACAGGCTTTCAGTGCGGGAGTCCTTTGTGTCATTTTCTATACAGCAAGCAAAAGGGTCTGCCTCAGGCCTACAGGAACCTTTTCATTGAAACAAAGTGGGCTATTTTTTTCAAATGTTTGCCAGTATTTTGAATGTGAAGCATATATACATTACTTTTTGGTAATCAGATGTCCCAACTGAGTCAAGAGTCTGACACAAACTTATTTAAGATATTCACAATTGTCTTGGTGTATCTCTCTACCCCCCACAACCCTGCTTGAGGCCAGGCAGTAGGCAATGTGGAGTTTTATTTTTACCTATAGAATCTCTCACATCTTTACCATCAAATCAATGGTAAAATGGCTTAATAGGTTCAACTCAATCCTTGGCGGGAGGACGAAATGAGAGAAGATGTGGTTGATCATTAGTGCAGCAGCTGTCTTAGCCGTACAATTTAGGGCTGAAAGATATTCCACCCACTTTGTGAACAAGCATGTCACAGTCAACATGTACTTGTTTCCACTAGAGAAGCAAATCACTGGCCCAATGAAATTGACTTGCAAATCTGTCCAAAGCAGTATCATTCCCCTATTGTGTAGGGGAGCTCTGTGTGTGAGTGAACTGGGTTAAAGTTGAGCACACAAAAGACACCCCTTTAGGTAAGTCTCAAGGACCTGGCCCATGTGTGGCCAGTAAACAACCTCACGCAAGATTTCTAATGTCGTGTGAAACCCCCTATGATCAGCAGTGCCCACGTCATGGGCATGGTTCAACATTAGGCTTCGGAATGAAGTAGTCATCACCCACTGGTCACAGCCAGATAACGCTATCCTTATCAAAAAAACATCTTGGATCTGGAACATCTTGGAAAACTTCATCAACACCCGGAGATCCTCTTTAACCGTGTAATCCTACTTAGAGGAAAACTCACGGGGTCTTCAATGTGTTGATAGAATGATCCAATGATCTGGTCCTCTTTCTGTGCAGTGATGAAATCTGCATCTGTGGTATCTTTACTCCACTGGGCTGTCGGGAGTTCACTATTCGCACAAGTTTGTGACCTGGTAACAGCGGTAACATGGATTTCCCCCAGCAGGGATTCTGTGTCTATGAAATTCCCCTGCAGGACTCTGGCTTTTGCCAGTTGGTCAACTAGGTCATTCCCAGTCTTATCTGACCCCTCTATTTTGGAATGACCTTGTATCTTCTTCCCATAGATGGTCATCTCATTGGACGTCACCAGATCGTCAATTGACAGGATCAGTTTGGCATGTTTTAAGGGTTTATTGTTGGCACAAAGCATGCCTTGATTCTTCCAGTTAATCAGGTGCTCCACGAACCTATTCCTGACATAGTGTCAGTGATTATGCCCAGTTCACTTAGTTTGTGGTGCACTGCATTGAGGGTGGCTTGAGGCCATCAACTCTGCAACCTGCCTGACTACTTTGGCATCCTGTTTTGCAACCAGCAGAGGGTTCCAGGGTATATTTCACCCAGGAAATCCCAATGCCAGCCACTAGTTATTTTTACTTGTTGTTCTGAACATGGTAGGAGCACCCATCCACATAACTGTGAGTATCCCCTGAGACGTCTTCTTCATAGACCCTGTGTGGGGAAGTAAAGTATGCCTCCATGATGTTGTTGGTCATTAGACCTTCGTCCTTGAGATAGTTTTCTTGAACACAATCATGCAAGTTGGCCAACTCTGGTGCTAGGGGCTTTTCCTATTTTGGCCATATCTGACCTCCACAGGAAAGCCTTCCATGGACAGAATCCAGGAAGTGATTCTGGAATTACTGACGTTCCCCACCCAGAATATGTCACTTTGGAGATATTGTAGGGGTTGATGAGGAGTCTCGACAATGATGTGCTCCCCCTGGATGACTGGGTGGCAATTTTTCAAAGCCCACACTGTTGCCAGGAGTGCCTTCTCACAGTCATTTAATTTTCCCACCATAGAGGAGAACGTTATCCTCACGTACAAGATGACTTTGTTGACCTTGTCATGCTTTTGTTACAAGACCGCTATTAGGCAAGTATCTGAGAACCCTGCCTCCAAGAAGAACTCGTTGTTCTTCATGGGGTAAGCCAAAAAAGTCTGGAAAAGGCTTCTTTTCATTTGTTTTACTGCCTTGTGAATTTGGCCTTTAATAAATGGACCAAGGGTCAAATGACCTCTGCGTAGTCTTCAATGTACTTACAACTATACTTAATGAGTCCAAGGAGGCTTCTTAATTCTCGCAAAGTAGTGGGCTCTTTTCATTTCAATAAGTCTTCCACCTTCTTCGCTGGGGATTAGGTCCCTCAGGGGTGATCTCGTGCCATAAGAAGTACACTCGGGTCTTACACCGCTGTGCCTTCTGAAAGGACAGTTATGCTCTGGTTTTCTGCAACTGGGTCAGAATAACTGTCCATTTGCCATTGTTTAAGTTATCCCATGGGATTCTAAATTCTTAATAAACTCTGTGAGTGGCTCCATGGACGTGAGAGGTAACCAGTATTGTTTCACAAATATAGGAGAAATCTCCGGGTCTGTGGGTATGGTGGTTGAATGAATGGATGAGCATCCACAGCCGTATGAGCCTACTGAAAAGATATCTTGGAATTTCAGGAAGACCTGCTTCAGCCTTTGTCTTTGCTCCTTGTTCTCACATGCATCAGCAAGATTAATCCTTTCCTAGACCATTTGTTTGAAGTCTGGAAAGACCTTGGGCTTGGCAGTATCCTCCAGTTGGCTTGGGAGATCTCTTTTGATGGTGTTGAAGTGGCCAGTAGGTTCCAGGGATTTGAGGTAGTGGTCCTTGACTCTGAACACAACCTCCTCCCTCCTGATGTCACAGGGCATCTCTTCCATCCCATAGGGGTAGGTGAGTACACCATGAAATTCCCCCATCCCTAGCAAAAATATTTTCTAGAGGAATACCGTTGCTGATTCGAAACAGTCTTTTGGGATTGGTTCCATTATTTCAATACCTAAATCAATAGAATAATGCTGGGCATCAACCGCCAATCCAATAAAGGTGTCTGAACCCAAAGTGATACTTAGAGGGTCACTATTATCCACAAATATTCAAATGGTGTTGTGTTCTAGGTCTAGTAGAGGTGTCAGATTTCAATACAAACCTTATTGTTGGAGATGGGAATTTAAATGTATATTGGCGTCCTGGTGTTTGAGTTTCTGTCCTCACTTTATTTTGAGGGGAAGAGTGAATTGTCGCACCTGTCCTTGGATGGTAACTTCTTCTCACACCTGAACTTCAACCACATAAGGCAGCAATTGAGCTGACCAGAATGCTTTCTCAGTGTTGTCAAAGCTCATGGGGTTATCCCCAGTCAGGACCAGGCTTTATTATTAATTAGGTCCAAACTTATTGCAAATCGGGTCAGAATGTCACTTCCAAGACAAAAGGGCAAGATACATCTCTCACGACTCAACAGTTATGCTCTATCCTTTTGTTGCCAATTGAAATTTTTAGCATACACCCGCTAGGCAGGAGATGTTTATAGTTTGGAGTTTCAAGATCTACTTCCAGTTTGTCAACCAATTTAAATGTGGCAATGGTCTGATCTTTGGGAGTTTCCTGAATACTTCTTTGCTGATGAAGCTTCTTCCACTATTCAGGCATACTCTGATGAGCACCGGCTCCTCGCCCTCAATTAAATGAATGGGGAAAAACAACTGTTTGCCCTTTTTCTGTATGTCCATCAGACTTTGGGGTGGGGGTTCTTCCTTATCTGGTTTCATGGGACTCAAGGTATTTTCAGATTTTGGACTGGTGTAAAATTTTAGGGTGTTCCTTTCCAGTGTGAATTGCTACTTACAACTGGGAGGAAGATTGATTTTTAAAAATAGAGATGGGTTACCATCACCAGGTTGTTCTCCTATAAGTACGTAATCCAGGGTAATCCAGATGTGGACCCCTTGCTCAACGTGCCTTAGAGAGGCTCAGCTTCACCTCACTGAGGAGGCCTAACAAAGCTGAAACACGTGTCTGGGGTTGCTGATGGTACTCTTCTTCAGAGGAGAATTGCCTAGAATTTCAGTGCTGGGCTGGACTTGTGGGTGGGAGAAAGACTTATATGCAAATGGGTATTTCTCCTCTGTGAAGGGTGCAGTGGGCTAAATCGTGGTTGTAGACCCTCCAGAGTGGAAGAAATTCCATAGAACAGGGTATCTGACCCATGTTCATCCTCAGTAGAGTGGCTCCCACCCTCCTTTGTAATTAGGTTATTCTACAGAGATGACAGTGATGTCTGGAACTTGGTTATTCTTGAAATCGAATTCTACTTTCTCAGAAGGTTGATCAATCAAAATACAGGTACCATTCAAACATACATAATTGGTACTCATTTTTACTTTTATGGGCCAATTAGTCTGGGTCCAGCGGACCTTGTTTACGCAGTCGAGGTGATAGCTTCCTCAAAAGGTCATTCCCTAGCAAACAAGGTGTGCCCTCGGGAGTCACAACTATCAACGGATGTTTTAGCCGGTACCGCCCAATTTTTATTACCAGATCCGTAGTCCCTTCGATGGTAATATCATTCAAATAGAAATTTTGGAGATGTCCGGGAAGCGGCATGAGGGGATTTGGTGGCCCATATCCTAGGTTTAGTTGGTCAAAGGCCTTTTTGAACAGGAGGGTGGCATATGATCCAGTATTCACCAGAACTGATAATTCAGACTGACCCTGCACCCTTACCGGTGTGTAAAATCTGCCTTTCTCCAACAGGGTGCAGAGAAAGTGTGAGTTATATGCCAGCCGAGTGATCATTTTCTTAATGTTGAACTCTGACAATGTGTGATCTTGGGTAATTGTCTGTTTCAGAAATTGGGAATCTGTAAAGAATATTTTACAACAAGCAGTGGGTGGATTTGTAGACTCCTTTTTCTCCCCCAATTCTTATTTGTCCCCCTTTTTGTGGAGGCAATTCTCAAAACCTGTTTGGGGAGAAGACCACTGCATTTCTACCTTGTCTCGCACACATTCTTGGGGGTGAACAGCTTCTTGTTTTGGTTCAGTCTCCATACTTACCCTGTCACACTCAGGGTCTTTTGGGACCCCTTTGTTCTTTGGGAGGGATTCCCCCCATTCCTGAAAAAGAAGATGTGCTTACCTGGGTCCTCCAGGGACTCTTCTCTTTCAAAGGGGATGATTTTAAGCACTTCCACAAAATGGGCTCTTCTTTGGCCTCTCCTACTTACCCTTTGCTCTTTGGGTTCTAACTTTCCAGGGGTAGAGAAGTCACTTTCAGGTAAGAAAGGAAGCTTCCTAAAGGGCTTGACATTTCCCTCCCCTGGGCCATCTCCTCAGGAACCTGTGGTTTGTTGGATGTTTTCTACTGTCGTTTCCCCCTTGGGGCATCAGCCCTGTGTAATGGGGCATTCTGGGAAGCAGGGTTAGGTTGAGGGTTGGATTAAGCCCTCAGCACACGCCCCAGGTCATCGGTCAGTTGCTGGACATGTCACTCCTGCTGCAAGACCTTTTCTGGGTTGGAGGGAGGTATTGAGTCATATATCTGCTGCTCCCGAAATGGGTAACTATCTCTTCTCCCAGAAATATTCAGGTAGTGGAAACTTCCCACATAATTTGCCATTCTGAATCTCCCTTCTCCTAGGCTCAGGGATCTATTGTCCTGGAACCGGGGAGAAAGAAGCGGATTGTTTTGGCGGTTCTGGTTCGGGGGAAATCTGGGGAAAAAGTCCAGATTGGGAGGTGGAGAAATCCTTCTCTCCTGAGGGAGGTTTGGAGGGAAGTTTCACGGGACAGTACTTACCTAATTGGTCCCCCCACCCGCGGGGCCGGGGGAGTGTATAGTCCCAGGATTGACTTGGTACCCTTGTACGTAGGGCATTCATAGGTGGAAGGGCTTGAGGGATCATTGTCCTGGGCACTTGCCTGACTACCATTCAGTTGGGCCGGCATGAGTCATCCCTACTGCCTTCCATTTTGCTTGTTGGCAGGATGGTTAGTTTTAGTTCCCGTCTCCAGGTCAAAGGGAGGTGTAGTTCTCACCTCTGCCACCTTCGCAGCAGCAGGTGTTAGGCAGTTTAGGGATTTTGGTGGTGTTTTTATTCTCAGTGGGCTTTTGGACCTCATAGATCCTGGTGGCTTGTTCAATTACCCAATCCAGGGACCGGTGCTCATGAAAGTCACGCACCAGCTGAGTAATTATGTATTTGGAGAGCGCATGGAAATTGGTGGTCATGAACTCCGTACTATATGTGTTCACTCGCCTGAAGTCTGAGAAAATGCGCACTTTAGCTCCTGCAGAAACTTCCTAGGTGCCTCTCCCTCCCCACATTGGAAATGATATGCTGCCTTACGGGCATCCTGTGGGTTTCTGTGTGAGGACAAATGTTTTAAAATGATGGCCGCATAGGTGGACCATTCATAATGATCTTGCTCCTCCAAAGAAACTGGAGTACTCAGGTGAGAAAGTCCCTTGAGCAAATGCTATGCAATTCACATCATTTGTGATCTGGAATGATGCCATCATCTGCTCTTAAAGTTCCAAATGCTCCCATAGCGAATACTTGGACTTTTTATGGTATAGGGTCAGGAAGAGCTACTGTCTGTACGCCATTCCCTATTTTCTAGGCGCTCCCTATCTCTATGAGATCGGGAATATCTCCCAGAGCCATAGGATCTGTATTCCTCTTGCCTAGACTGCAGTGAGCTCTCAGAGTCACTTTTTTCTGGTGGTTACTTTTAGGCCCTTTATTACACTCTGTCTCTTTTTCCCTTCTTTTAGGTAGTCTGGAGAAATCCTTCCATCCCCTGAATTGATGGAGGTTTTTCGTATGACCTTCATTGGTTGATTCTATGGCTTTTTTCTTCCATGGAAGCGGACCAGGTGGTCTCTTTATATCCTCATCTTCTGCAAGTCTAACTCCCTGATATTGTCATCATAAGAGTTTTCAGGGTCAGAATTTCTCACAAGATTCCTTTGGCCTCCCAAGACACAATGGCCCGGCCACGCTCCCTTCTGTGTGGTAGAGATGAATACTCATCAATATCAGGTAGGGACTGGCCTTCTGGATCAGCTGGGCTAAGCCTTGGTAAGTCTAACTGCCTCATGTTACCCTGTTCTTAATAGGTGGCAAGCATGAGGTTGGTTTCCATTTTACATGAGAGGTTGTAAATGACCGGCATGAGGCTGATGCTGGGGGGGGGGCGCCTCCTCTTGATCAGTGGACCTTGTCCCATATCCTGATTGGTCAGGGTGCCTCAGGGCCTGTTTATAATTTTCAATTTCCTTGGTGAGACTTTCACACCTGTGTCTCTCTTTCCTTATTTCCTGTTGTTAGTCAGAGAGTTGGCTTTTTAGTTCTGGCACTAAGGCCTGCTTAGTGTCAAGCACCCTCCTCTGAGCTATCAACTGATCTTTTTTGCTGCATCTCATACTGAAGTGATTCATTCTCCCTCTGTGAGCCTTGTTGATGTGTGCATATTCAATGTGTGTTCAAAGAAATTAATATTTTTCTCTTGCTCATCCCTACAATTCATTGCCTCTAATAGTTCAGATCTGTTGGTCTCACACGCTCTACTAGCTCATTCCTTGTTGTCTAATTCTGGTCAGTTCCTGAGGACCTGACTGTTCCTTCTCTGCATCCACTTTCAACCTGAATGCATCTTGGTCTTTGACCAGTTGTAAATTCTGTTGAATCAGAATATTTACATTCTGCCGCGTGTCATCAAACTCCTTCTGTGAGTCCATCTCTTTAATGATGGACTGACTATTTCCCTTTCCAGTTCCCTAATGTTTGTTTTAGGTCCACAATGTCATCTAACAACCCTCTGCTGGTCATTCAATTGGGAATGCAGGTGACTTACAGTGTCTGTACTCACAGTGCATGCATTATTCAGCGCAGCAAACTCTTTCTCTCTGCACTGAGTTGATGTGGTGTTTTCAGCCTCATTGTGAGGACTCTTGCAGGGAACAACCCCAATGTTGTAAACTTGTTACCAGTTACCCTTCTCTCTCCTCCCAAATCCAGCCTCTATCTATGGATTGGTTTAAGATTCTGGAACAGACATATGGCAACTTCCATTTCAAATCCCCTTTTGTTTTCATGTCAAATGTTGGCAGAAATCTAGTTATGTGTCAAGAACATTGTGATTTACTATTAACTGCCACAATGTATATATATTCTGCTACAGCTAATCATGGGGAATTTAATAAAACAACACGTCCGCACCATGTTTCATGGCCGTTTTACAAAAAGCATAATCGCTAGGAACATGCAATGTATTCCCCACATTCCAAATTCCAAATGTTACCCTCTACCAGTTTGCCAACTCTCGGATTGATAACATGTTAAGAGCAGCCAGGAACACCTTCTAGTGGGTCATTACAATTCCCTAAGTCACAGGTGGAGGAATTTTATATCAACAAAATTGCCATGAAATTATCTAAACAATTAACCATACATGTAATCAATGCGACTTGTGTTTTATGGGAAAATACAACAACTGTGACAGCCCATTTAAGCAAAGGGAATCTTCATATGTGCAAATATGAGATTCCCTTCTCTCAGGTCATTTGCCACTCTGGGCCAGCCTGGGGCCATGTTTTTTTTATTAGTCTTGTTGTTGTTTGAAATGTAGGCTGCAGCTCAGCTAGTAAATATCTGGGATGCATCAGCCACACAGACATCCCTCTCTGCAGACATCTGGCATCCTGACCTCTTATCAGTAGGAGACCACCATTTGATCTGAAAAGCTTCTATTCACCTGTATTTCTTTTTTAGAGTTCTGCCTTGATTGCAGCCCCTGATTTCAAAAATCCTCACTACCTTCAGGTCGTGCACCTGCTAGGGCCATCTGCCCTGCACATAAATTAGTTTTCAGAGAATCCCAGTCTATGGGGAAGTTGTGTTTACCAGACTCTTTGAGGACACACTTCATTGCAGTTGTAAACAGCTGGGATGCAAGCCAGGCTTTCAGTGGGGGTTTCCTTTATGACATTTTCCCCACAGCAAGCAAAAGGGTCTGCCTTGGGCCAGCAGGAACTTTTTCATGGAAACCAAGTGGGCTTTTCTTTTCAAATGTTTGCCAGTATTTTGCATGTGAAGCCTAATATACATTACCTTTTGTCAACATACACCATGATATTTCTATGACATCTTTATGTTAGCAGTGGTTCAATTTTCTCATGTCTTACTTTAAACTGCAAACACAAACGTAAAGCCGTTTTGGTGTCAGTGTTTCATAATTCTGTTTTTCATGTGAAAGAGACCTTTGAATTTTGTCTCTGTTTGAGAATTAAAATGCTGCTTTTCCTTTTGTAATGACATGTAGGCCTCTTTACAAACTGCATCCTTGTTTTACGTGCAGAAACCCTCGCAATCTGCCTTAATAGGCCCAGTTTCTGTGTGAAGGTTTTTCTTATTTTCTTTGATGAAAGCTGGCAGGCCATGATCCTGTGGCCCTTCAGTTTAATGTATTTGGGGGGTTTCATTAATCCCAACAATAGTGAAAGTATACAATACTGGCTAAATTCTTTACAGATGTGCACAACCAAGTAAAAGGGCTTAAGATAGTTTCCCGTGACTCCATCAGGTGACAACTCTTACTGACCATATTGGATTGCATCTGTGACTGAGGCAGATGGGAAAATATTCCAAATAAGCCAGAAAATAGCAATACTTGTAAAAAAACACAAATAGCCATAATGCTAAGTATACATTCTTTTTTAAAAATATATTTGTATTATTTTCCAAAACCTCACAATATCACATTTATTTCTCAAACAATCCCCAACCCCTCCCCACCCCCCGGTGTAGAATGCCAGTCTCTGTAATATGTCTATTGCTTATTGAATAATGTCCATTATTCTGATATTGTGTGGGCACCATTGTTTCAGGTAGTCATTTTGTAGGTGTGTTAATGGGTGCCCCCATTCTCTCATAAAGGCCTCTTGGGTGCCTTGGAGCATATAGGTTACCCATTATAGGGATACAAAGTTCCAAACTTTATGCAGTCATTCATAGATCAGTTGGTGCCATTCTTTTCTTCCATTGTTGGCCTATCACTAGCTAAGCTGCTATTAATAAAATCATGATGCACCTTTCCTGTGACCTTGTGAGGCCCCCCCGGGCTGTGCTCCCACATCCCCGCCATTCAGAACATTTCCTTTAGATGCTCAGAGCCTGTTACCATGTTGCTTGCCTGTTCCCTCACCCCATCCCAAAATTGCTCTATCTCTGGACAGCTCCACCATATATGCTTCCAGTCTCCTTTAACCATGCACCCCATCCAGCACTTGCCTGAGGTCTTGGGGAACATTGTTTGAAGCCTCTATTAATTGTATGGACCGTGTCAGTTTTGGGGATGATTCCCCATATATACTCCCATTGTTTCCTGGTAATAATTTCTCCCAGCATTTTAATTCTCCATTTCACCATATTGTTCCACCTTATTTCATCCCCCTGTGTGTTTACAAATCTATAGAGGTTTGTGACCAGCTTCCCTGAGTCAGTGCTTGTCGTCATATATTGCTCACAGAGGGTCAGCTGTCTTGTGGCTGTCTGCCTTATATGCGGGGACATGAGCCAGTGCTTGAATTGATTGTGCTTAAAGATGTCCCTGTTTGTTAGCCCCAAGGACTGCTTGAATTCTTGAAATGTCATTATGTTTTGCCCCTGGTACTTGTCCCTCATCGTTCTTCAACATGCTTTTGACCATTTTTTATAGGTTGTTATGTCCATCCCCGGTTGGAAATCTAGATTCTCAAACATCGGGCAGAAGGGGTAGGTCTGTGTTGACAATGCTCCTCTCTTGATGGCTGCATCCCATACTGACACACGCTCCCACCACCTCACTGATCTTGGAATTAGGCTGTCAAAATTGTTCCTTTAACCATAGCAGCCCTGAAAGTGGAGATCCCACCACCACCCTGTCCTGTTTTACTCATATCTGTTCTGGGGTATCCGCTACCCATTCCTTTGCTACCAACAGCTGGGCTGTCATAGCACCTCTGGAAGTGGGGGAATGCCAGGCCTCCTGATTTCTTGGCGCCGTCAGCATGGGCATCGCAATTCTTGGGGGTTTGTGATGCCATATATGTCTTTATTATTTTATTCAGCGTTTTAAAGAGTGCCTTTGGTATTTGAATCGTTAGGGCCTAGAAGTAGTATAATAATTTAGGTTAAAACACCATTTTAATTGCTACGATACGCCCCCACCAGGATATCATTAATGGGTTCCATTTCCTTATGTCTATTTTAATTTTCTCTAACAGGTTTGGAAAGTTTGCTTTTTACATTAAGTTCATTGAAGGTGCCAGTGTAACCCCCAAATAAGTTATCCCTGCTTTTGCCTTTCTTAAATGAAAGTTCTGGGTCAATCTTACTATTGAATCGTGGTTTGCTGTTAAGTTTTGTACTTCTGTTTTTTGCCTATTGTTCTTGAGACTTGAGTTTCCCCCAAACCTTTCCAGTTCCCCCATGAGCACTGGTAGAGAGCTTTAACATTCTTGAGAAAAGATTGAAGTAAATTACAGGAGCACCCCAGTGGAAAAACACACCAAACACAATTAAACTTAAATATGCCTTGAAGTAAACGCTCACAAATGTAAATCTGTATAAGTGGTAGATAAGTCCCACCATCAGAAAAAGAGTGTTGCCTGGATGCTTTACATTTGTCCCCCCTAAAAAAGTACATATCACAAAAAAAGTATCAGTGGCTCACAATAATGTGGGGAAAGCTCTATCCCGCAAAAATTAAGCAAAATACCAGTTAGAAAATGTAACTTCACAGTATATGCAATCCTAGGCTGGACCGATGTCTGAACTACTGCAACAAAACATCTCTAAGTCACATCTCTAAGTCAAATGGCAGCATATCAATGAAGTGAAAGCAAGTTAGGTATACAACTCACCACTGCTAGGTACAGACCTCCCAATCCAAACCGCTTTACACACAGAAATCTCAAAGTGGGGTGTTTGGGCAGGGAGTGGGTGGGAATTGCCAGAGGGACTAGCATGGACAGGGACTGTCAATGGGTAGGAAAAAAGTCAAACGACCCATGTAGCCTGAATGTCAATCATGTAGGCTGCTGTATGTCCATTCTCTGATTCTATCTTCACTTCCCATGCCAATCATTTCAGCTTAACCGTGCCAGAATCACCTCTTTCCAAAACTAAAAGAAGAGGTTTTTAAAGCAAGCTACTTGGCTGTCAAATGTCTGCTTATACGTCATACTCCCATGCTCCCACGAGCACCAGCCAGCATTCGCAATGCAGTTGTAGTCCAAAACATCTACAGAGCCCCAGGTTGCACACATATGACTGAATGAGGGAATTGGTTAGCAAAGCACAGTAGCGGAAGTGGAAAAAAGGGGTAACAAACACAGAGTTAAGATCTACCCTGGCCATGATACACTCCCACCTACAACACTGATGAACAATTTCTCTCTAACATGGACAAACAAATGCTGTGGGAAGCCACAAAACATGATCTCTCTTAGTCAAGAGCTCACATTCTGCATCACTCTAAAATGTTTTGGAAGCAGTATTGAAGCATTCTCCACCCACAACCTCCAAATCCACACACACACACGCACGCTTCTTGGACACTTTCCTCTAACAGAAAATTTCTCTGACAGAGGACCATTATGGTTACTGTCTAACACAGCATGAGTGGACATTTTCTGTGTTTTAGTAATTTGCAGGACCTCACACTGCTTTGAGGCGTGGCTCCTAGGAAACCCCCCATGCAGCAGTTGAAAGACCAACACTATACCTTGACTGTGTGACGGTTTTATTACACGGCACACTCCAGCCAGGGACTCCTTCCCCGACAATGAATGTGGCGTACAAATAAGTGCTTTTTATTTTTAATAAACAGGTTCTTTTATTTGAGTAGGCCTCCAGCCGGTCCCGTACCCAACCTTCACAAACACCCCGTGTCATAATAGACTAGGAAACATACAGGTGTGTATCAATAAGATATGAATTAATTTATTATTTAATGAAAAAGGAAAAATATTCAAAATACAACAGCCACTAATATGTGGCAACACAAATGCAATGATTCCTACAGAACAATTGGTTCAGATATCCTAGCACAGTTTGCACGGATTGTTAATGACAAAACAGGAAGTAAAACAGTTTTTTTATCAAGTGATAGAATCAAGGTTTAGCACTCCCCTCTGCAACACTCACCCCCAAACATCAGCTAACTTATTTTCTTTCGATGGAAGGAAGAGGTAAGGAGTAAGGATAGAAAGAGGAAAATCGGATTTGGAATAAAGCCCACCACCTCAAGATGGTAGCCAGAAAAGAAAGTGAGAACATGTTTTGGAGCAAAATGGCAGAATCGGACTTGGATTATTATTCACACGGCTACTCACAACTGCTGTGGGACAGAATAAAGGAAATTTGTGTTGCTACACTTGAGGAAATAGGGAAGCTTAGAGACTACTAATCAGTAGACAGAACAACTTGGAAATGAGGTATGAAAATTGATTTGGGGAAGAAAGCAAATGCAAAAGGAAATAAAATACAAACGGCAAATGGAATTTTTTTTACACAGGATTTACAATGACGGGTAGCTAAGGAAATGGTTTAGCTTTCAAAATTGGAAATTGGATTTCAAAGACAAATACTGAGGCACATAACAGATAGGATTCTGGGCAAAAGGGGTTGCTCTCAATGGGACTACGGTTTGGTTTTATTAACAGAACACAGCAAATTAGGAGTTTGTGTACACAATGCATGGGCAAATTCGATTTTCAGTTACACAGAGACTAATTTTGTTGATGCTATACTTTAATGACTAAAGTTAATAAAAACACTCGACAAGATTGTTGATTTCGAATGGCAACAATTTTGAATGCAAATTTTAATGGGGGAATTAATTCATTTATTTCAAAATGATACTAAGGACTTATACAGACAACTGAAAGATTTATCAAAGGAATACACTAACATACACAGGCTAATGCAGATTCTTCTATGGAAAGGTGAATGAATTATATTGGCAATGTGGGACTTTCAATGGGATTTTCAATGGGATTTCAATGGGATTTTCAATGGGGTTATCTGCTACTTACAAAGTAAGCCTTGGTTTGGGATTCTGGAAAGCCAGCTGTATCTCAGGACACTCTGGGCTGCTAGGCAAGGGGTCTGGTCTTTGCACTCTCCTGGGTGGGATTCTGAACAGCCAGCTGGATCTCAGACACTCCGGACTGCTAGGCAAGGGGTCTGGTCTCTGCACTCTCCTTGGTATGGTTCAGCTGCCTCCTCTCCCTCCTCCTTCTCCTGTCTCCCTGGATTCTTGTGTGTGTGCGTCTGTCTGTGTGTGGGCCTGTGTGTCTAGTACAGTCCCCCCTTATATAGCCCAAATGACATCATTCACTTTACAATCTAGGGGGAGTATTCTATGATTACCCCTAGCCTCTGATAGGACAAGCTATCCTTCCTCTCCCCGCCCCCTGGCATAATTCGTTCAAGGGGAGGGAGCACCATCTGTCTGTTTGGAATTTATTACAGTTCTTTGTTTCTCAAATCAACGTTTTAACAAAGCTGAGTTATCTTTCCTAAATTCATATTTATACTAGCCACTGGCATAAGAAATAGATACGCAGTTTCAGTTAGTCATAGGGAATTTGATAAGCCGATCGCCAACTCCATATGAGGTAGCATGGCCCTTTGGTGCATTTTTGTCATTTTCATAAAATATATAACAGTTATAAAACTGCAAATGATTAAGCATGTTCATAATCTAATTTTCAATCTTTCCATCAATTCTCATGCTTGTCACATTTTTAAATCAGCCAGAAACTAGTCTTTACTGACCATTTCAGTCCACAGAGTCCTGTTAAAATGCACTTAGTCTCTAAACAACCACCTGGAAATCACATGGAAAAATAGCAGAAAACAAAATAGCTTCTTACCCTGTGCGCTGCGAAAAATGTGTAAAATGAATCAATCCTTTAATGACAATTTGGGGGATCTTTCACATATGAGAGGGCGGTGCTTCATCCCACACAGCCAACTGTCTTCCCCTTTCTCAGCCGGTGATTAAAGATTTTTGTTACACCCTTTGAAGTTTGTAAGTTTGTCCTTGATAGTGGGTGCAGGAGGAACTCACACTTCATGGTCAAGCTGTAGCCACACTTGCTTTCTTTGTCCTCCCTGCTGGTACTGCCTTCATGTCTGGCAGAGCAGGGAATTATAACGCCCTCAGTCACATCACATGTCATTGCGGAATAGTTAACTTATAGGTGCAACTTCCAGTGGGAGGCAATGCTTTCAATTGAGTTTTGTGTCTCAGTCCAAAAACTGTTTTTTCTGGTATTCAGAGCCTCTTCCAAGGTGATTGAAGTCTTGTGGGGGAAAAATTAATGTACATGGCTTTAGTCAAAACTCCACCCACAACATACTTCACTGACATGTTCTGTGCGAGCACAGCTATCCTTTCACAGTCGCTTTTAAAAGTATTTTTTCTTAATTTCACTTGTGTGCAAGTAATTTTTCATCTACCATTTGAAATGCTGTTCTGTAGGTAATGTAATTCTTTAATTTGTCCTTTTTAAGTGAGTTTACATCTGCTGTTGGTCAATTAACATGGAGGGGTATGCCCCCTGCACAGGGTTCTTTAATTTGACATTGAATAAAAACAAAAGCCATGCTGTTTTTTCTCATTCGCAGTGTTTTAGAGCACTGCTGTTCACATGAAAGGGAAAACAAAAGCTGTGTCGGGTTGCAATGTTGAAATCCTTGCCCCTCATGTGAATTAACAGTAAGACGAGGCCATTTTTGGATGTAGTGCATAATGTTTTTTGTATCCAGGTGAAAGAAAAGCAAATGCAGGTCTGTTTTGAATGCACTGCATAATTTCTTGTTATTCAGATGCAATAAAAGCAAATGCTGGGCCGTTTTAGGTGAAATGTTCAAATGCTTGCTACACATGTGCCAGGGAAAGAAAGGCACTGCTGTTTTTGGTGGCAATGTTTAAGGCAGCTTTTCAGGTGACAGGGATTTCTGTTTAGGGCCTGTAAATGCACCCCAAAACAGTAATCATGGGCAAGAGGTTTTGTAAATTAAACATGTTGTACTTTATAAATGTCATATAGTGTACAGCGCTGATATGTGTTGCCATGTAATACTACAATATGCATTGCATTGTTGTCTGGTTGTTAGAAATCATAGTGATCCATACCTTGTTATGCAAGACCTGCATTTGTATCAATGAATAACATCTAACTCTATACGTCATACCCTACACAACATAAACACAACTCTCCACCAACATCTATCATCTGGCTTCTCATTGTTCATCTTCAAGCAATATTCATCACACATATCAAGCGCTCACCAATTACATCTTGCAGTATCTACTGCCAAATTCTACCACTGCCATACTAACCCGCATAAAGGCAATGTTAGCTGACCTGCTGGTCTCCTGTGCCCAAAGGCAATGCAATGACATGCCAGACATACAGCCCATGACCAGTGGCATAACTACTGGACACGCAGGCAATGCTTTCCTGGCCTGTCTCGCCAAATCAATTAGCAGACTTTGCTCTGCTGCCCTTACTTGCCATAATAGACCGAGAACCCCATTCATGTGTTTGCAGGTCCCAACTGTTCAGGAGGCTATACAAATGACAGGAAGATGTGATAAATGAACTGAATCGATCATGTCTCAGTGAACTAGCATCCTTAAAATGAGTGCCACAGTGGCTGCTTTGAGACAAAACACTTGGGATGTTACACGCTGAGTGTTGTTCTGAGGTCTACTTCTTTCTCTCGCTATTTGTGGGACACCTGTATTACCACTGCATAACCCTTGTACCACTTTACGTGTCCATGCCTGCACTGATATCACGCCTCTATATCAACAACTGGCTGTTACAATGAATGAGCCAGTACCTCTACTGCTTCTGCTGACGTCTCCCTCACAGTTTTTGCTGCCCCCCAACCCTGGTCAAAGTCCCACAATGTATCTAGTGCGCTTCAATAGTTGCTGAACACGACTGGGTTTGGATGGTCATGAATATGTATACGGGACCAATAAATTCTGCTTGTGTAGCCACCACATGTATTTCGTTCCTAGTGCTGATTTCACAAATCAAGAAATCAACAGCATATCCCTCCCGACAGCTGCAATAATTTAAGCTTAACACTTCTCATGCCATAAATGACCACAGTGAAATAGGTGCCAGTGTTCATGGTTTGTCAAGCTTGATATTGTTTGTATTTACTTTATTTTGCTGTGTGCGTTTGTGTATTCCTTTGTCTCATCAAACTAAACTCACATTACCAAGGCCTAATGCAAACACCAATGGATAGCCTCCCAAAATCTGCCGGCTAACCACTCCCATAAGGCCAAAGGTTTTGGTCAGACAGCCATTCATATCAAGGCCCCTCTTTATAGAACTCCCTCCTGCTTACTCTCCAAAGTCCAGAAATCTGTTGATGGCCCACCTCCAGGCATCCACCCCTGGTAACAAGACTGCTGAACCATCATCCAAAGTGTTCAAGACTGCTGTCCCCTGTCTTCATCCTGTCCCAATCCCAATTGACTTTGGGCATTCTGAGGTGCATGTCTGATATTACCAAATCAAAAATGAAATGTAATAGAAAGTAAATGAGGACACACTCCCCTTCAACCCTGGTACCTGTTTCCTCCCTTGATCCCTCCTTGCTCAATACTCCTAATCACACTTTGTATCTATATTCCTCCTCTCATCACAATCCTCAACCTCCCACGCCTGTCCAGAATTCTAGAAGGTGGTAAAACTATGGACGGAAGTAGGAAGGGGTTTGGACTAAAACCATGCCAATTCTCGTAGCACTTTACGGGGATTAGCTCAAAGTCGCTTGCGCAAGACAGTCCACTGTTTCCCACCAAAAGTGTCTTTCTGTCCCCAGAAACGTATTTGTCTGATTCGAAAAATCTCTATGTCTGTGGTTGGAAGAAGGTGCAAGATTGAATTTGTGAAGGAGTGGCTCTGGTTTGCATTGCACTCTCCTACAACATATAGGTAGATGAACGTAAAAATTCCATAGTGGCAGTCCTTGCAAACTTGTGTTGCTGTGTTTTTTCCACTGAGTGGGCTGCTAGCAAAAGCGAACCAGACATTTTGATTTCCGCTGTGCTCTATACCAATAAACAGGCTTATTTGCTCATTGACAGCGCTCCGCTGATCCCTGACTATGTTTGCAGTAAACAAAGCTCATATGCAAAGACAAAAATACAAGTTATGTCAGAAAGATCAGGGTCTGACAATGTTTTGTATGAAGTAGAACAATTTAACAGTGATCCCATCAATGTGATTTACATATTAGGTGTTGGCCATGACACTGTATGTTGTTCCTCCTGTGCTGGGTTTTTTCATTAGAAGCTGATCATTAACGTTTGGGTCGGAATGAGAAACTTAATACCTTTTATTTACATTTAAAATACATTAAACTTGTCACAATCAGCTATTTTCCAACTCTAACATCCTGTAAGTAAGGTTGAATTGGCAACAAGCAGAATGTTTCATTGAGGGAATGGAAAAGCGAAAATGGGTAAGAGAAAACATGATGACGCCAGTAAAACAACTGAGAGTTACAATGCCACTATTAAATAAATAACCGGAAATAATAATGTGTTAAAGCGCTTTGAAGCACTTCACCTGGGTATAAGCGCTTTACAAATAAACAATTACAATTACAATCACTGTGTAATAACGTATAGCCTGCCACATAATGCAAGTATGTGTGCTCCGGTCAACTAAGAGGACTGTGGCAATAATATGTTACCCCTAAGATTGCGCTACTCCTGTTAAAATGTGCACTATTTAAAGAATATATTGAAGACATTTGAATATTCGTACAGCTATTTGCAATGACAAATATAAGGGAGTACTTAATGAGCCTCTTTATGCATAATCTGTTATAAATTATGATGCATGTCTATCACGCCATGCCTAGACGCAGAAAGCATAAATAGAAAAATATTGAATTTGGATGAATTCAAAAGTGGACCAAGGGTTGGTTGCTATTTGATGTATTGGTTTCCAGTTTTACATTGTACTGTGTGTAATTTGACCGTCTTCGTCAGTAGGATTTCCATTATGTATACAGTGAAATGAGTAGGTAATGGTTCATTTGTAATGCGCCTATACATGTGTGTGTCTTAAGGCGCAACAAGCCAAGGGGATGGGGGACGAGGGAATGATCCTACTCGGCCTTGTACATTAGGATCGTGCAAGTGCAGGTATTTATAGCGTGCTCGGTTGTTTTTCTTTTGCACGGATCCGGGATTTGAGTCGTGGTTTTGCTTCCAAAACATGTGCGTTGCCACTGAGCTATCCTCCTTTCCCTATGAAAGCCAAGAAAATATAAAACAGAGACCAAAAACCAAATAGGAGAATGAGAACAAAGGCTGAGAACCTTTATAAGATCACAGAAATCTGAGGTGACTGTCACTTTTATGTACAGTAGCGGTATTGTAGACTTTCTGATGCATGGCCTCACGCTGTCATCCCGTTTAATGTTTGGCCTCTTGCTTAATCTAATGAAAGAGATCTTCACGTTGAGGACATAACATCAATGCAGTGTTTGTTTGGATTAAACATATCTTAATATGCAGCTTCTAACTTGTTGAAGTAAAACAGTTTAAGCTGTTTAATCACATGCATCTAAACGTGTTGTGTTTTAAAATAAGTGGCAACATGCAGATTCTTGACCCAGCAGTGCACAAAACAAATATGCTGCAAAAAATAGTCCCTTATCATTTAATGGGTGTAAATTGTCATAGAAATCTATTTTGCAAGAAAGGGGTTCGAAAAGCTTGGCATGGCTTCAATGAAGTGCGGAAGTGGCAACTGGAATTCTGCTCTCTGCTGGCTCAAGCAGCAGGCTTTCTATCGTCACAATTCACTTGCAAGAACTAATTAGCAAGCAGAGCTGATATCATGCTCTTATTGCAGGTCAGTAGTTATGCTGCATCTGGCCTCTAATGAGAAAAGTATTGCTAGGCGTTTATAAGGGGATAGCAGGCTGCCATGTACTATAACAATATACACACAAACAGTAGCCTGGGGTGATTATAACGGAGTGCAGCCGGCAAGAGTTTCGTGCCTGGGTGCCTGGGTGCTTTGCAAAGCTTGTGAAACAGTTAAGGCTAAATAAATACCAACAATTCCTATAATAGCTAAATATGGTGTTTTGTTATATGTCAATTACATAGCGGTCATGCTAGCTATACAAAAGAGGCTTGGCTTCAGCCTTTGGGGATCCCGAAAAGGTTAGAATGTATCATTTGAAAGGAACTCGGCAGTGGCCGACAGTGGGTTGAACTTGGCAATGTAGTCTTGTGAAGTTGCCAGAATGAATGGGGCTTTCCTACTAGTCTGACGATGGGGTGTTTTAGTAGAATCAGACACAAACAACAAAAATATACATATCTTTCTGTTTCAGTGTGTGGAACATGCATTATTCCTTATCTGTACATAAATAATGCATTGCAGGTCTGTGGGTGCCATCTTACGCGTTCCCCACTGGACACGCACGCTGCCGAAGAGAACATGTGAGGACACCTCTCCCTATGACCCCAAGTGGTGAAAGCAAAGACACATCCAAATGTATCACCAGGCAAAAGTGAACATGAAGAAACATATACCTACTTGCTCCATCATTAAGGGATCAACAGTAAAATGGGCCCCACTGGCTGAGGACACAATCCACTAAATATGACATATCAACTGAACCGAAACATACGTGTGTATGTGTGGTATACAGCATTCATGATACACTCTTGATGTGCATGACATGCACAGATTGTGTGGTTTCACAAATGAGAAATTCATGGGTCCTACATGCCTGGTGAAGCACCTGATAGGACTTCTCCCCACCGAACCACATTCTTTCCCGTTCCGCACCTGCCCTATCCCTTTTTTTTGTACAGAGTTTCATTGCTTTCTTCAATAACTAGGTAGGTTCTACATTAATTCCATAAATAATACAGCCCAAAACTGACAACAATTTCAATTCAGGTGGAGACGGCAGGATCATTCCCAACCCAAGATGGCGTCTGATGTTCCTTGTAACACAACCATCAATACGCGATACTAACTCGCAGGCCTTCGTGTACATAAGGCAATGCAGACGAGGATGCCTGGAGCAAATTGGGATACAGCCTGTCAAGGAGGATCTGTACCGTCCCTAGAGGACCATAGCCATCTGCCCCATTCCCTTCAATTTTCAAATATTTGGCTGCCCTATTGGGACAGCTACTTTCTCTGTACACTGGGTATGAAGAATGATTGAGACAACTTGCAAAATAGGCTTTTATAAACTTCTAGTGCTCACAACATCCTCAAATTGCAGTGACACATTCTGTATCTTTCCACTGGGATGTAAACAATATCAAATCTAACTAATCTTCAGTGGCTAAAGGCAACATACGTCACTTTCCAGGGCCAATTTAGGCCCCACGTAGAAGCTGCACTATCCAGAGAAGGGAGTGAGTTGAGTAGTGAATGAGGATGGGCGGGAGGAGAGTGAGCTTGGAGAATTTCAAGACAACAAGGCGCATCGTAGTGCACTTTAAGCAGAAGCATGGCTTTATTCATGAATAAAAGATGTCCTGTATGTTGTGAAGAGAAGTCACTTTGGAAGGAACGCCATGAACTTAGTGGATTTCATCTCATTTAGCATGCAATGTTATCCCTCAACTGTGCATGTGAAGCATTCAGAGCCAGATCTTTCAAAATGTATAGATTTGTGGCACACTGGCATCGCCAATTCCACGTTTATTCGTACTGAGCAGGTGTGTGCGCTTGGGTGCGTGTGTGCCTGCCACATAAAATCTAAACACAAACATTTGTTTTTGTTAAAATTTAACGGTTACAAAATCCCCCACTGAACACCAGACCATTGTGCGCATGAATAAAAGCCAACCCCCCTCCCCAAACGGCCCTTGGTCAGGTTCATGAAACCGGGTACCCCCGCAATCGTGTCATACACGCGACATAAACTGAAGCTCCCTGTTGGGGGGGTCACAGTTTGAAGTCAAATATTCAAATAAATAATCCATGCCCCGAAAGGAACATCGAACGTGCCACTCCTGCCCAAGATGGAAAGCCACTGTAAATGGAGGCGGGGAACCATTTTATCATGGCCCCTGTCATTTTCTGCGGTGGGAACGCGCCATATTGGCCCGCTCGGAGCTGGTAATGTGTAATGCAGTGAGACAGGAATACGCAGAGTAGAAAGCACTTGTCAGCTCTGCGTCCCATTCACCTTGATTAGCATGAAACATTAATAGGGCTTTCAGAAATTCCGTTTTGACATCGCCTTTGCTGAAAACGCGTCCATCTTTTACAGTGCAATGTCTACTGCCGTTCCACAATTTGGAATTTCCTAAAGCAGTGTTTTAGGGAGTTTTTTTTCCATCTGAGGCATACACTATTTTTGCTCCCACTTTGACAAATGATTCTAATAACAGGAGACACGCACTTTATTTTTTTATAACACTTCCAATGAAGACCACCCCCCCTTAGATACGATCTCCTACTTGACTCAATTGTTTAACAAAATGACATGCACAAAATGACACATCACACGTTCTTCAAAGAATTGACAATGAACCTAGTATAATGGGTTAACACGTGTTTTAATAAAATGCTCATCCTTGCACCTTTCCTTCTCCGGCACTCTGAGCCTGGACTGTACCAGTAACCCCAGGCACTGCCTTAGGAGAAATCAAATCAGATGCCAGCGAACTATTTCCACACAGTCATGCCCTGCCTGAAAAATATTCATAAATACAAAATGAAGCAGCGATGGAAACTGCTGGGCAGAGGAGCAGAGAGACCACCTGTCTTGCAATCTCGAACTCCAATAGCCACTTGTGTTCACGAATGTGTCTTCGTCAAACAAACCCTCGTTCTTTAATCAGCGCTTGCTAATTAATTTGGAATATTTTCTTTTTTGGCAGTCGAGTGATGTTGCTTCTCAATTTTCACAAGAAAATAACCCATGGCGAAATAAGTTAGAACGTGCTTTAAAATGGCCCTCCGTCCCCCTACTCAAGACGTCTTCTCCCGCAGTGGTGACGCATCATCTATACACCCCACGTCATGTGACTAGAGGGGACACGGGATTTAAACAGGGATTGGTTTGCTGTGAAATATCAGTTTTGTAAGTTTACATTAGTTTGCAGGGACTAGTTATCTGAAGAACAAAAAACACCACTTCTCACCATTATTATCAGCATCATTTGTCAACAGAAAATATTTCATATAAAAAAGTAAAGGCATGCCAACATGCTTTATAGACTGACTGCCCCGTATCCAGTCCTATATGTATTGCAAAGCTTTGTTAACCAGATATCCGTCAACATTGAACAATATACATGTTTTTCTTCTCAGTAATAATTGAGAAAATAACCGAAACATATGTCGCCGAGAATTTTTTAAAGTAGCTCATTCAATCTTGTGAGGAAGTGGCGAGGAATTGGTAACTTTGTAAGAACTCATATGTCAACCATTTTCTTATTCGCTTCTTAGAGGAAATAAGTCGAATTTGGGTAAGATCATATACGAGGCGAATGAAACCCTTGCACGAAACGAGACGTGACGTTTCCACATAACGAGCTATGCAGTTTAATAGTTGCTGTGGATAATGCCGAAAGTTGTGGCTGCTGGTGGAGTGAAGGTCACGTGATCGTTCCGAAATTACTCTTTGTGATACTTGGCCATCGTTTTTAGAATTTAAACCGCTGGCTATGTTCTCAGGTTCAACTCGTGGATCCCTTAAGAACTATTGAGTGCACAGCTGCGAGCACCACGTGCAACGTAAGTAGTGTGTCTGGTGTGCACACTTGACAGCAATAGCTCCATGGGGACAGAGCAAGCAGTACAGCCGGTGCAGGGGCTACATAAGAAAGCACTATTTTGCTGATTTGCATTTTTGTTTTCTGGGAGGTAGGTTAGGGGGCTAGTGCTAAGCCAAACCACGACAAACCGATGTTGCCTAAGGTTTGCGAGGATACCTAGTACTACATCCAACCTGACTGGCATGTGTTCTTCCACCGAGTGTTCCATGGCCAGGAAACACGTGTGATATAATTAGGCATTGGGAGATGAGCACAACATCACACTGTTTTATTTTCCAGGCTCTGCCACAAAGCTCCCGCTACAGCAACGACAGCCAGCTGTGCCGCCGCTGTCTGTGGCATAGCGAGTACTTGCATTCCAAGAAGGAAAGCAATAGAACAGCACTTCGGGGCGATAAAGAGTTCATAAGCCCCCCTTTTACTTGGTGAATCTTGGAAACAGGAGAAGGGAGTGTGCTGTTTGTGATGACCCGGCGTCTCTCCACCACCTGAGCATCAGAAAGATGGGCAGCACGAGCTCGATAAGACCCCTGCGTGCAGGGCGCGAGGCAGGCTCGCGCTCCCAGGCGCATTTTCAGCTAAGCATGCTCTGCAGCCTGCCAGCTTGTCAATCTTTCACAGGGGCTCATCAATTATTTGTGGGCTCGAGATTGAGGGAGCTAATGGCTCACATATATTCCTCCATATTACTGCATTACTGCCTCTAAATTAACACCTGTTTTCCCCGGTTTCACCTTAACTGAGCCCGCTACAACCACCTTAACACATGTATGTTTCAAACATAGAAATGTCTCTGCAGTGTAGCCATGAATTCAACAATGCATCTATGCAAAACAAATACATTTGCAAGATATAGCTATGTTTAAAAAACCAGGGAATAACCACAGCAAGTACTCTGCATTTGTTATTTAATTACATTACATTCGGATACGCAGTGAAGCGTTTAAGGAGTGGTACGCGTACGCGGCACTAGACGAATAACCGCATCATTTTAACACACTGCCCATTAAGCTTGGCGGAGGTGATGTGATCGCAACAGGAATGGCAGGCAAGCCCACTGCACGCGGTTTTGGCCAAAAAGTTAGACGGCGCCAAGGCGAAGTCGGCTTTTGCCAATCACATGTCACGATCCTGCTCCCCCCTCACCCCACCTGACCCCAGCCCTGTTCAGATAAAAAAAAATCACAAATCGCAGGCACTCTCCGCACACCACAAATTCGTCAGTATAGCCCATTCTTGTGGGAAAACGGAAACAATCTACATTTGAGCAGGCAACCGAAGCTGCGAATCACTGAGCCCCTCTTGCAAACGGCGAGTGGCAGTACACACGCCGCGCCCGGCTGCCCCTGGCCCAGGGCTCGCGCCCCCCACCAGAAGACACCCCGCCAGCGCACGCGGCACTGCGCTCTCTCGCCCAGCAGCCAGCCCTCGCGACAGCACAGAATAGATATGGCGCACTTACTGTAGCGTCCCAGGAAGCAAAGTTCCCATCATAGGCCGGCACCCCGTGCACTCTTCCACTCCCTGAACACAGGGCGCACCCCATGGTCTGCCCGGCACGAGCAGGCAGCCCCAGTTTCCTATTACATTTATGTCCATACATGACCAAATCCGAGAAGAGAGAGCTCTGTTTTTCTTTTTAAACACCTTGCAGAGAGGGACGCCTGGGCAGTGCATCTGGTTGCCAAAGCACAATCAATATGGAGGGAGCGGTATTTTATGATTGGAGAAGTTGTTGTGTTTTTTGGTGGTGAAATTCATTATTTAGTATCTGAACCCTCAGCATTTCAGTATCATTTATTCATAAAGTCCCTTTTTGCCAGGAGGAAATGGATACAGCTGTAGAAAGAGAGAGAGGGAGAGAGAGAGAGCGCGAGGGAGAGAGGGAGTGCAAGAGAGCGCACGAGAGAGGGAGAGAGAGGGGCGGCGGATTGATGATATTGATCCGGTGCCATCTTGAAACAAGCCTAGGTGCTCCATTTTCCTTGACAACTGTGACAGATAAAAAACACAAGCCGGGGAGACAGAAGGCTCAGGCCTTGAACATCACACACGTCGAAAAGCAACCGTTTGATGAAACCATTATGACAAGCGGGTCTAGGCGAGCTGCTACTGCTGCAAAAAAAAAAAAAATGTATTCGGGGGGAGTCATTAAAAAATGATGTGTTGTTTGCCTTGTGAATATGAGTTTTTCAGCTACGTAGATACTGTACACTGAGCCCGGGAGAGGAGGCTTCCTGGTTTCAGACACGACCCTCTCCCTCCCCCAAACCTTCCTCTGAAAACTTTTCATTTGCATACAGCGATTTGCCGTCCAATCATTACACGCAGGCGATCTTTTTGGAAGGACACCGGACACCTGGTAATATCCTGACTCATCCTGGCTTGCAGGCAAGCGGAATGTTTTAATACATATATATACAACACAGACTACATATATACATGCATGTATTCATTCATTCATTCATTCTTTTGTCAACTTTAGGCTTCTTGGTAGTGCTGTGGGATGCACAGCCCAAAGACCTTCAACCATAAATAATGTAAAACATAGTGGACAGTGAAGAACGTGGCAACGGCGCCATAGACAGCACATGGGATAGGCTTATATTGCTGTGGCTTTGCTCACTAACTAATGGGAGGCAGGCTTGGACAACTCTACAAGCATGGTTAAGCTCCCATAAAACAGACAATAATTTCCAATTTCCCCAAAACTTTAGATTTTGATGGGCCATTTTTCTGCACATTTTTTCTTGAATCTGTATTGAAAATAAATACTCTTACTTTTGAGCTACAGGGTTAGACTCGTTGGATTTCGCACAGGCTCCTCGTATTGGGTATATACTCAGTTGTGCTGCATAATCGCAATGCATATAATTTGTATTTATATTTATCGTTTGCTACTGCAGTTTTTGCCATTTCATAGCGAGACAGCTAAACTGGTACTGCCCTATCTCAGTTTAATGGTACTCAGTTTATTACTCAAAGGTGCTCCGAAGCAATACCTTTGCACACCATTAAATACATTTATCAATCACTCTCAAATCAGTGACAACTTGGGTAAAAAGACAGCCCCAGAGTGACAGAGGTGGAGAGGCCATGCTAGGCCCCTATTATGAGAGTTAAGCTGGCTAATGTGGAGTTCCATTGAAATATAAAAGCCAGTACAAAACAGTGATTTCCCGACATAAGGCCTAGTGAAATGGAACGAAATGGGCATAGCCAACACCACTAAAATGGACAGGTGTGCAATTGAAGGGGAATCTACCCGATAGCGCAAAACTGTTGGATATCCCCAATGAATGGGAAATAACATGAGGGGCGTCAGATGTTGACATTGTGTAAATTTGGAAAAGGCACCTTCGACAGATTTAAAACCGCAGCAGCGCACGTGGAAAGAAAATATACATTTGAAACACTGCGCATTTGGAAGATAAAAAGGAGGAATGATTCCTGACATTTAACAATTAAAGTCAAATGTCAGATTGCGTTTATCAGGAATAAAGAGACTTAATAATGTTCATCATATAAAATGACAGCCTTTATAGAGAAAGGCTATTTCATTTTTGTAGCATGAACACTGGTTTCCTATGTTAAATGTGGCCTATCTGTGTGCATACGATTAATAATGAATCTACCTCTGTACTAATATAGTAGAAAAGAAAGATTGTATTTATGAACAGCCTAACATGTATGTAACATGTGTAATACAACATGTTACATGTTAAACACATTGGGCCTCATTACGACCCTGGCGAGCAGCCGTTCCTGTAATAAATGCATGGCTGCCGCCGGAGTCGTTTTTTTCCTGGCACCCTGGAATGGGCAATTACCAGGGTACTACAACCCCGGCAGAGCCGGAAATTGCCCGTTCCAGGGCGCCGGAACAAATTCTTCCCTATTCCCATTGAGCCGCACAGGGCTCAATGAGAATGGGGAAGCCGCATGCACGGCACCATTTGTGCATGCGGCATGCTGTGGTTGCGGGTGCTGCTCTGCACAACTCGTAGTTTGCCGGTCCAGTACCTACGGTACCGGAAAGCTTACCGGTACCGTAGATCCCGGACTGGAAAACTAGTAATGAGGCCCATTGTGTCAAAGTAAAATGGTGTTCTTTTAGAATTATGTATGTAACTTGTTTTTCCCCATTGAACTGGAAAGTCTGTGCCTGTGAAACCTTGACCGCAAGACCTTTGACTTAGGACCTCTAGGAAAAGAAGTTCTGGTTTTCAGTTTAAATGCTAAGATACACAAAGAAATAGATCAGAATTGTTGCATTTTTAGATAACACAGCCAGCAGAAACGACCTTTACGGTCATGTCTCCTCATTAACTGTGCTTTAGCTTTGAACATAAACCTTCAAAGCCCTCGAGGGGAGGGCATGATCAAATGGGCCACCAGCCAGATGTCTTGATCAGGTCACAGAAGAGAAATGAAACCTAAGAATTGGTCGGGGCCGATGTGAAACTCAGGGACACTTATGATGCCTTGCGGGGCCTTGCCATTGACTAACATTGAATTCATTTTCTTGAATAAAAAGTGCATTGTGTGTGTCACTGAGCTCATTCCAGGGTCTTATTAAAGGGGTTCAGAAGCCAGTCGGGACGACGGTAAAACACAGTTTGTCTGATGGATAAAACATGAGTTTTGAGAAAAATAATGATTCCGGCCAGCTCATAATTCTGAGGGAATAGAAATTTCTTGTGATGATAGGTTATGAAAGTAAGATTTGAATCAGGAAGGGGCAGATTTACGACTATTTCAGCTCAGGGGTAAATCAATAAAAATAGGTAGCTCCTCCCAGGAAGGGCATGCCGAGATATGATTAGCATTTTACGACTTGCCATAAAATATAGAACTCAAAAATAGATGTGCCGGCAATTATCTGAAAAATGAGGGTAGCTGACATGTTGTTAGATTTTCAGGACCCGAAAGTGTAAAACTACCTGTCATGTTGAAATTATGTATTTTTCCTCCTCCCTCAGCTTCCATTACCCATACCTCCCAAATTCTGGTCCCATCAGTAACCAGTGGGTGTTTTGGTGGGAGGTGAAGGGAGAGAGCTAGCCAGGGGCATTGCTAGGGGGGCTAAGGGGGCTATAGCCCCTGATCTTTTGGTTGTAGCCCCTGATAGAATCTCAGGAGCTACAGCCAAAAGACTAGCTAGCCCCCAGTCACAACAGTTCCAACATCAGTTTAGCCCCGGGTCTTTTCCAGACTTAGCAACTCCCATGGAGCTAGCTAATCCGTATCGTGGCAATTGTGATAAAATATAGGTGTCATCAGCCCTATATCTTGACAATTTCCAATCTAAGAGGGGACTTGCAAGAAAACAACTAGGTATAGAGTTCAGGAGAGCTGCCTAATCCATCAGGGCACCACCTTGCCAGGTGAGAAAACCTAAACCAAGGCCTACCTAAAAAGAGGGAGAAAAAAGGAGAAACTTTGCTTGAAAACCTGGGAGCCCTATCTGAGAAAGGCTTGTGTGCATTTTCTTTGTAGGAGTGGCCTCAAGCCAATTTACCCATTTCTATGTGCAAGGCACTGCTCAATTCATGTCTACCAGTTCACAAGAACAAATGAACCATGAGGCAGCCAGACTCAATTAGGCCTAGCATGTTGAGCCTGCAGGCCAGCTTTCATCAGAGATTGATGGATGTGCATCACTGCCTAGGTTCAAAAGTATTTTGTCCAATGTATCTGACCAGGAGGACTCCTATGAAGAGAAGATCAGGGAGTTAGACTGGCAGAAATATTTATCAGCTACGAAGGAACAACCTAGTCCACTTTGCAGATAAAAAGGAGTCTGAGTTTAGGCCCCAAAAGAGTTCCCTGAAAACCTCCACCCAATCAGGGAGGTGTGGAGAGTTCTCCAACAACCCTGGAAGAAGGGAAGAGTCAGGTGAGTACTCCCCTGTGCGAAAGAGGGAGTCTAAGGGAAGTGACCCAGAGAGCCTAGAATACAACAGGGGAGAAGAGACTAGGATCGTCAATCTGGGAGAAACTCTCAGTCTCCAAGAATCAGGGAGTGCCTAGAGGATAGGGATGGGACCTCAAATAGCAGCAGCTCTGAGTCTGAGGGCGAATGGACTCAGGTGCAGCGGAAAAGGAAGGCTGCCAAACAAAAGAGAACTTTGTTAAAATACCCCATTAGACAAGTAAAAGCCATTAGAAATGTTCAACCTGATTGAATTTCCCTGTTTGTTATTATAACAATAGTGAGTGTAACAGCCCATTTCCACTTGGTCGCTCTAGATAGGATATCGCATTTGTGTTGCCACAATTTTGGTGGCTGCTGCATATTGATTATTTTTTTCTCCATTAAATAATAAATGAATAAATATCTTATTGATACACAGAGGCTTGGTTCCTAGTCCATTGTGACACATGTTGTTGGTGGATGTTGGGTGCGAGACGGGTTGGAGGCCTACTCAAAAAAGAACCTGTGGTTTATTAAAAATAAAAAGCACTTTAATGTGCGCCACATTAATTGTCGGGGAAGGAGTCCCTGGCTGGAGTGTTCCGTGTAATAAACCGTGACAGCAGGAACAGGGTTGAGATTTTTGCCCTTGAATAGAGAGTATATAAGGTGCAGAACACATTTCAGAATGAGCACCGTGGAAATCAATATGGCCAGGAAGCACCTCCTATCCAAATTGTTTATTAAATGTGAATAGACAGAACAAGAACATGAAATGTGGCAAACCAGAATGATACAGGAGGTTACCTCTGGAAATATGGACATGTGGCAGGACAATGGACTTTTATATCAGGCCCTGACAAACTTTAACATGACACAGACCAGCAAAGATGAGCAAATTGAAATGGCTAATCTCACAGCACACGTGTATTTTCATATGCTGATAATGGAAGAAAGACACCAGAACAGCGTGGCCTCCATGCAAAACCAAGTTGAACTTTTTAATCAAGCCCCGAAAGAGCTGAAACAATTAGATGCGAAAGCACAATAGAGCCAACACGTAAAAAATATTATTGAACAGCTAAAACATGAGGTGAGAACACTGCAGCAAGAAAATGGAGAGTGAGAATGGAGAGTGAGAAGCTCAATGTTCTGCACTGCAAGGGTAGTATAAAGAATGTGTTGAAAATCTGAGAACAAGTCAACGCAAATTAAATTAGCAGTTTGCTCTTAATACAGCCTGCCTAGAGGACATTTTCACATTTAAAACACTGGTAAAATAACTGAAAACTGAAAACAGACAGTTTATTATTAAGGGGGTTCATACTCATGGTGAGTTTGATCAGATGCACCAAAATATGAACACCTTAAAACAGCAGAGAGAGCCGTTGAGGGAAGAAAATAACAAATAAAGTCAAGAGAATATTGCCCTGGTTCAGGAAGTGTGTCAGTTAAGGATGGATGTGGGGAAAAGTGAGTCCTGTTCTCAGCAACTGACAGACAAGAGGGTACAAAATGCACAATTAATGGAAAATGAGGCAAGCAGAGATTGACCTAGAGCAGGCAGCACATGCCAACATTGCACAAGGGGAGGAGATTAGTCTCCTAAAAAAGAAACACTCTGAATATGCGCAGACAATGTCAGCCTCACAAAAGAAAAATGTGTCCCATTGTGAAGAGAACAAAGAACTACGTGACCGATTAATGGCACAAAGTAAAATGCTACAAGTCACTCAATCACTGGTGTCAGAATTGAAAACTCAGGTCTATGCATACTACCAAGAGATAAGGACTGAGAAAAACAAATGTGAGAGTTTGGAAAGTGAAATAGCCAAATACAAAATGGCTTTGAGGCGCCATGACCAGGCAGAGTATGGAAAAGTACCCTCCGATTACGGAGTGATGACCTCTCTAGCAGGGACCTCAAGCCAACTCACCACCTCCTATGTACAGAGTGCAGCAGACTTCATTCATACTGCTTCTCAAGAACAGGGAAACATGAGGCAGCTGGACTCACCCAGGCACTGGCAAATTGAGCCAGAAGGCCAATCCTTATCAGAGATTGATAAATATTAATCTCTACCAAGCAGAACGGAAGGAGGCCAGATCAGTGGTCTCTGGGAATTTAAAAATACCATGGCATGTAATTCTGACCAGGAAGGCTCCTATGATGAAAAGATCAGGAAGTTGGACTGGCAGCAAATGATCCGCTTTACAGAAAGCGAAGAACCAGAGATTAGGCCTCGAAAGAGCATCTTAAAAACCTACACACATTCAGGAAGGTGGGGGGAATTCCCCATAATCCCTGGACCGAGAGACGAGGAGGATGAGTACTCTGTGGTGCGAAAAAGACAGTACAAGGGAAATGACCCTGAGAACCAACAGCACCACAGGAGAGAAGAATCCAGACCCTGTCTTTCTGGAAGGTTTTCCCAGTCACGTCGAGTTAGGGGGCTCCTAGAGGACAGGGAATCAACCATCAATAGCAGCAGCTCTGAGTCAGAGGGTGTGTGGATTCAGGTGCAGCGGAAAAGAAACTCTGCCAAACAGAAGAGAGGTCTTGTGAAAGATCCAATTTGGCAGATGAAGGCCACAAAGAGCTTTATGACTCCCTACCATAAGAACGTCAAATATTCGGCATTGGAGCATCAAGAGCTTTTTGACCAAATGAAGACATCATTTGGTATTAGAATTGATAGAAATTCCATGGAGTTTGTCAAATGGACATTCTCTCCTGAATATTCCAGCTTCTTTGCAGGGCTAGAGGGCCAAGATCACCAAAATGGTCCACCTATAAGGGTGCCATTTTGAAACACTTTTCAATCCATAGACCCCACAGGAGGCCCGTGAGGCACCATACAACCTGCAGTGCGGGAAAGCCCAAGTACCTAGAGAGTTTGTGCAGGAGCTGAAATGAGCATTTGCACAGACTTCTAGGTGGGTGAACACCAATAGCCTGGAGTTCATCAACACATATTTGCACATGCTCCCTAAATACATAATGATCCAACTCGTAAGGGATTTCCATGAGCGTAGGACCCTGGATTGGGTGGTAGAACAGGCCACCTGGATTTATGAGGCCCAAAAGCCCTCTGAAAACAAAAACAATGCTAAAACCCCCAAACCATCAAACACACCTGCTGATGACAAGATTGCAGAAGTGAAAAATACTCCCACCAATAATCAAAAAGAGAGGCAGAGAAGACACTCAGATCCAACCAAATTGGGTGGTAGCCAGCCAGGATACCAGACCAACACTCCATATGACCCTGCCACGTACATCAGTCCGAGATACAAGGGTAACAGACCCATCCTGGGGTACGTCTACACTCCCCCAGTGCAGAAAGCAGGGCCCACCAGATAAGTACAGCTTCGGGAAACTTCCCTCAAAACCTCCCTCAAAATTTCCATCAGGAGTGAAGAAATACTCCACCACCCAACCTAAGCTTCTTTCTCAGAGACCCTTCAAACCCTTATTTCCAGAATAATCCTCTTCTCTCTCCCTCCGGCTTCAGGACAATAGATTCCCAAATCCGGGAGGAGGGAGACCTAGGACGGAAGGTTATCAGGGAAATTCCCAATAACCAAACTACTCCAGGAGAAGGCACAGCTACCCTTTCCCAAACCAGCAAAGGTATGAATATAGACCTCCCTACCAACCAGAGCAATGTCACAACTGAAGCGACAAGTCCAACAATTAACCCATTACGTGGGTTGCATGTTGAGGCCTCAGCAGAACCCTCAACTGGAAACTGATGCCGGGACTAATTTAACACCTGGGGCTGATGCCCTGGGGGGGGCAATGATGGGAAGAATCCTCTGACAACCAATAGGTTCTAGATGAGGGGGCCCGGGTCGAAGGGAGATGCGAAGCCCTAGAGGAAGATTCCTTTTCCCACCGGAACAAACCCCCTGGAAACCTCTGATCCTGAACATAAATCTTCTACCACAGAAAAGCTGGAATGTAAAGAACAGAGGGTAAGTAGGAGAAATCGAAAGCCAAAGACAACCCAAGTTGTGAAAGAAGTCCGCATCATACCTTTCAAAGGAGAAGAATGCCTGGAGGATTCAGGGAAGAAAATCTTCTCTTTCAGAGTTGGAGGGATCCCTCGCAAGAAAAAATGGGTCCCAAAAGACCTTACATTTGATGGGGTAAGTATGGAAACTGAATGAGAGTAAGAAGCTCTTAAACCCAAATAATGTCACCCAGAGGACCCAAAAAGCGCAGCGGTATCCTCCTCCAATCAGGTCTGGGTAACTGTCTCCAGGAAAAGGGGGACAGCAAAGAATTTGGAGAAAAAAGGTGATTTCCCAATCCGACCTGTTTCTGGGTGCACAATCCTTCGTACAGATTCTCGCACTCCGACACAGAAAACTGTCCAAGATCACACAGTGTCAGAGTTCAATATAAAAAGTTAACCACCAGGCAGGCACAGAATGCACACTTTCTTTGCCCCCTTGAGGAGAGAGAAGGATGATTTTATGCTACCATCAAGGTACACAGTCAGTGTGCCTTACCAGCGCTGGTGGATACTGGATCCCAAGCCACTCTCTTGTCCCAAAAGGCCTTCGAGTAACTACATTCAGGAAGGGGTCATCAAATTCCCCTCCAACTTTGACCCGCATAACTCCAAAACTTCAATGGGAATGACATTTCTGTAGAAGGAACTGTGGATCTGGAGATAAAAATTGGGCGACATGGGTGAAACACCCAGTGATAGTCGTAACTCCAGAGGGCACACCTTGTCTATTGAGGAATGACCAGCTTCGGAAATTGTCACCCCTGATTGACTGCATGAACAAGGTCTTCGGGACTCAGACTAAGCAGCCAATTAAATTAAAGCAAAGCACAAATTATGTGAGTTTGAATGGCACATGATTGAACAGCGGTTAGACAAAATAGAATTCCATTTTAAAAACTATCAAGTCCCAGATAATCACCGCCATCTCTGTAGGAGAACGAACTGGTCATCGGAACCCTTCTCCTTTCTTGAAAATCAACCTTTCTACCAGTTTTAAGTGGCATTCCACAATGGAAGGGAATACTCTGACATTGTATACTAGTTCAAAATCAGAGGGAAACCCAAATCCCATGACAAGAGATGATGAAAAACCAGCTCAAAGTTTGACTGACATCCAAATAAAGGGTGAACAGCTGTTTTTTCTCATTCAGATAAATGAGGGGGAGCAGCCTGTTCTCGCCAGAGTATGCGTGAATAACAGAAGAAGCTTAATCAGTGAAGTATTATTCAATTATTCAGGAAACTCCTAAAAGATCAGGCCATTTCCGCATTTAAAGTGATTGATAAGTGGGAAATGGGCATGGAAACCCCAAATTCCAATCATTTCCTGTCTAGCAGATGTATGTTAAAAATGTACATTGGCGACAAAAGCACAGTACATAATTGTTAGGTTGTGAGAGATGTCTGCTACACCTTTTACTTAGCGAGTGACATTCTCAATCAATTCGCAATTAATTTGGACCTAATTAATAACAAAGCCTGGTTCTGACTTGGGGGTAAACCCATGGGCTTTGAAAACACTGAGAAAGCATTCTGGTCAGCTCAATTGCTGCCATACACAGTTGAAGTTCAAGTGAGAGAAGAGGTCACCATCCCAGGACAGGTGTGACAATTTACAATTCCTCTAAAAATTAAGCAAGGACAGAACCTCCAAAACCAGGACACCTAGGCAAATTTGAATTATCATCTAAAAAACAAGGTTTGTATTTACATCCAACACCCCTCATCGACCTAGAACACAACACTATTAACATACTGGTGGATAACAGCGACCCTTGAAATATCACTTTGGGTGCAGACACCTTTATTGGAATGGCACTTGATACCAAACATTATTCTATTGATTTAGGTAATGAGATCATTGGACCAATTCCAAATGACTGCTTAAATATAGATGACAGTATCCTTCCAGAAAGGTTTTTCAGCAGCAAGGGGACATTTCTTGGTGTACTCTTCCTGCCCTTATGGTGTGGAAGAGTTGACCTGTGACATCAGGAAGGATGAGGTGGTAGTCCAAGTCAACAGTGACTACCTCCCATCCTTGGAACCTCACATCCAGGCCAACATCATAACAAGAGATCTCTCGCCAAACTGGAGAATACTCCCGAAATTGCAAGCCTGAGGTCTTTCCAGGCTTTAAGCAGATGGTCAAAGAACTAATCAATCTCGCTGATGCCTGTGAGACCGAGGGCAAACATAGAAGCTGGCACAGGCATTTCTGGATTTTCAGGATATCTTTGCAGTGGATTCATATAACTGTAGCCGCACAGAGATACATTCAAACACCATACCCATTGGCCCCTGAGATGGCTGTCGTGTTTGTGAAGTAATACCGGTTACCTCACGCATCCATGGAGTCACAGAGATTATTAAAAACTTAGAATCCTGTGGGATATTTCCTCCAATACAGAGCACCTTTAACAACCCAGTACTGGGGATACTTAAACACAATGGCCAATGGGGACTTTGTGCAGACCTAAGGGAGTTAAATAAACATGTCCACATGTCAATATGGCCCCTTCCCTACATTGATCAGGGACTGGCCCAGATCCAAGGGTCAAAGGAGTATACCACCATTGACCTGAGCAACGGTTACTGGACAGTACCTGTGAGTAGGGAAGACCAGTATAAGCCTGCCTTTACCTTCGGGTGCAGAAAAGCATGTTGACCTGAACCCTCTTTGGTTACATGATCTCTGGCAACAAACTTAACATCTTCCTACAGAAGGCAATGCCTGATTTGGCCGAAAGGGGAAACCTGGCTTATGTGGATGATGTCTTAATCAAGAATTCAACTGTGGAGGAACACTTAGCTGAAATACATTATGTTCTGACCCAGTTGCAGAAAGCCAGAGCAAAACTGTCCTTTCGGAGGGCACAGTGTTGTAATACCCATTTGAACATCTTTGGCCACAAAATCACCCCCAAAGGTCGTAGTACCCAGGTGAAAACGGTGGATGCAGTATTGAAATTTGAAGACGCTACTACTCTGCGAGAACTAAGAAGCCTTCTTGAACTCGCTAATTATAGTAGAAAGTTCATTGAAGACTACGCAGAGGTCACTCAGCTTTTGATCCATTTATGAAAGGTCAGGGTCAAGTGGGAGTGGGGTCTGGAACAATCCGAGGCAGTCAGACAACAAAAGAGAAGCCTTTCCCAAGCCCCTTGTTTGGCTTAACCCATAAAAAACAAGGAGTTCTTCTCGGAGACGGGTTTCTCAGATACTTGCTTAACCGTGGTATTATACCAAAAGCACGACAAGGTCAACAAAGTAATCTTGTACGGGAGCATCTCTTTGTCCACTGTGGAAGAAAAATTCAATGATTGAGAAAAGGCACTCCTTGCAACAGTGGGAGCATTGAAGAATTACCACACATTCATCCAGTGGGAGCACATCACTGTCGAGACTCCTCTGCATCCCTTGCAATACTTACAAAGTGACAGAATCCGAAATGGGAAACTATGTAATTCCAGATTTATTTAATGGATTCTGTCCATGCAAGGATTTCCTGTGGAGGTCAAATATGGCCAAAACAAGAAGAGTACCATAGTGCAAGGATTGGCTGACTTGCATGACTGTGCTCAAGAGGATTGCCTTAAGGATGAAAGTCTAAAGACCAATCACAATATGGAGGCATACCTTGCTTCTGTGCACGCAGTCTATGAGGAAGACACCTGTCAGGGGATACCCACAGTATATGTGGTTGGGTGAGTTCCCCGAAGTAGTCAAGTGGCAGAGTTGATGGTGGTACATCACACCATCCTCACTGCAGCACACCACCAACTCAAACAACTGGTCATAATAACTGATTTTGATTATGTCAGGAATTAGTTTGTGGAGCACCTGATTAACTGGAAAAATCTAGGCATGCTGTGTGCAGACAACAGACCGCTAAAACATGGGACAATAATTCAATCAATTGATAATCTGGTAATCTCTAATGAGATGACCATCTATTGGAAAAAGATCAGAGGTCACTCCAAAATAGATGGACCAGACACAACTCAAAATGACTTGCCTGACCATTTGGCCAAAACCAGAGGCATTTGTGGGGATCTCATAGAAACCGAATCCCTGTTGGGGGAAATCCAGGTCACTGCTGTCAGCAGGTCCTAAACTCATGCCAATAATGAACTCTCATCTGCCCAGTGGTGTTAAGAAACCCCAGATGTAGATCTGATAACTGCACAAAGAGAGGACCCAATCATTGGAAAATGTTAACATTTTGAAGAGCCCATGAATTTAACTCGGACAGAATCTGATTATATCAGGAAGGAAGATCTCCGGGTGTTGATGAAGTTTGCCAAAATGTTCCAAGACAGTTTGTTGGTACAGAGATCCATGTCTGGATGTGACCAGTGGGTGGTACCAACCTCATTCCGAAGCCTGATGTTAAGTCATGGCCATAACGCGGCCACAGCTGGTCATAGGGGGTTTCACACAACATTAGAAATATTGTGTGAGGTCGCATATTGGCCACACATGGAAAAGGACCTCCACATCTACTTAAAGGAGTGTCTTGTGGGTGCTCAGTTTCTGCCGGGTTCTCTCACACACACAGATCCAATACAGAAAAGGAGAATGACACTGCCTTGGCCGGATTTGCAAGTCAATGCCAGTAATTCGCTCCTCTATAGGAAACAAGTAGATGTTGACTGTGACATGCTTGTTTACCATGTGGGTGCAATGTCTTCCGGCCACCAAATTGTATGCACTAATGCTCAATCACATCTTCTCTCATTTTGTCCTTCCCCAAAGGATTCAGTCGGACTGAGGAAATCATTTTACCAGCGAGGTGATGACGAAGATGTGGGAGATGCTATGGGTAAAGAGAAAACTCCACAATGCCTACTGCTTAGCCTCGAGCGTACAACAGCTTGCCAATTCTTAAATTCCGGATATTTTTCGGGGCATCCAGAAACACATTTTAGCTTGCTATTGTACTTCCATAAGTCACATGTGGATACATTTTATTTCAACAAAATCAAATTGAAATTATCTTTTAAATGGCATATGAATGGATGCAGCGCGACCTAAAGTTGCTGAGAAAATCACTAGTTATTATGGTCAATTTAAAGTAATGGGAAATATTCACATGTATGCAAATCTTAGTTCTCATTTCTTCAGGCCATTTTCCTTTCTTGACAAGCATGTGACCAGAGCTTCCTGGACTGTGATTTTTTAAGGCTGGGTTAAAAGCCATTAGCATCATTGTTATTTGAAGTTGGTGGGCTGAGGAGATCGTCATCATACAGCAGACCATTCACCTCTGCTCTGTGAGGCGGTAAGGCCCTACTGATATGTGGCAGGTTGTCCTGTTATCTTAAGTTGACCACAATTTTGATCTCAAAACCTTAAATATTTTTTATTTAATAAGTGTTTTCCAGTTTACATTGAAACATTTCACAATATATTTTCAAGTACATCACAGTATTATAATACAATCACAAACCAAATGAAAGAAAAATAAAAACAAAAAAACAAGGAAAAAGAGGAATCAGAAGTTTACAACTGGATTTACAACTCTCATATCTGCATTAATCCCAAATGGCACGCCACTCAAGCCCCCCCTGTTGTACAATCAATTTAAATTCTGCAAAAATCTTTTCCAGTAGTTTGCTGAAAGCTAATATCAGAACCTGATTGGAGGTCATACTGAGTCTATCCCATAACAGATGTGTCAGGACTTTTTTGGTGGAGTGTGGGAAGGGGCCTAACAATCTGATCCTTTCTTCCATAAAAGCAGTGCATTTTAACACAAAGTGGGGTAGTGATTCCATCTCGGAGTCACCACATGCCCGACACCCACACAGAGCTCTTGGCAGTTCCAGTTTTGGATCAATGACTTCCATTTTTGGTAATGCATTTAAGCGAAATGTAAGGTACCAATCCCTATACTTTTGGGAAGGAAATGTAAGTAGATAATGGACCTCATTACAAGCATGGAGGTAAAGAAAAAAGGAAGGTAGAATGGCATTACCGGCATCGTTAACGGGTCCAGGCCATTACGAGCCGACAACCCGCCAATACCGCTACCGCCCATACCGTGCTCCTTCTTACCGGCATGAGCGCGTGCACGCGCCCATTCGCGGCGCCAAACCCGGGATGCCGCTAACAGGAGGACATCACAGGTTACGCGGGCATGCATTTACCGGCATCCCAAAGGCGGTAATTAGAGGCTGCATGATGGCAGCAATACAGGCATCGTGAACCACCCACAAATAGCAACCTGCAGTGCAGGCAACTGCCACCGGTGCACACAACCACCACAGGTGGAGTCAATGGAGCCTGTCCCAGTACACAAGGAGTACACCGACACACCACACCCCTTCCTACACCAAAATGATCCCAATAGCTGTTGCAATCATGGGGCTGGAGAACATTACTGTACTGCTACAACAACAGCAACAGCGATAACAACAACAACAACTACAACTACAACAACAGGAAGCACAGAGGAGATGCAGGAGGGGAAGGAGGGTGAGACAGGCCCAGCAAGTTCCACCAGTGCAGCCAGTGTTACCATGTAGGCAGCCACCAATCCCTCGCATCAGGCCCAGTGCATTCAATCTAACTTCTGAGCAGATCCTCACCCTGAACCGGTTGGACCGGGATACCATTACCACCATAGTGGACATGATATGCGACAACATCGTCAGCCTGATAGAAATCCGCACTGCCACCCCCCTCTTCTAAAGGTGGTGTCTGTGCTCCACTTCCTGGCCACAGGCACCTACCAGCACACAGTGGGGCAGCTACATGGCATATCATAACCACTCTTGTCCCGCATGCTGACCCAAGTGCTTGATGCCCTCCTGAAGCATGCAAGTGTCCACATTTCCCTACCACGGACTGGCCAGGAGCTCGCTGACACCAAAGTAGGCTTCAATGCACTGGCAGGCTTGCCCAATTGCATCAGTGCACTCGACTGCACCCATGTAGAATTGGTGGCCCCTCATGCCAATGAGGCGGTGTACCGCAATCGCAAGCAATACCACTCCATCAATGTGCAGATGGTATGGACTCCACCAAGATCATCACACATTGCTGCACCCGATATCCCGGATCTACACATGATGCCATGGTGCTGCGTAACTCCATGCTACCCCGTTACATGGAGCGACATGCTGGACGACGTGCCTGGCTGCTCGGTAAGTTGCCTGACTGGGCCATGGCAGTGCATTGGGGTTGTGAGGTGGGGGGATGCATACTCCACCTGGGTGGGATTGGGGGGGAATGCATACTCCACCTGGGTGGGATGGGGTGATGCATACTCCACCTGGGTGGGATTGGAGGGTGAGTGGACAATGCACTCAGAGCTAAACACTGTTGTCCTGAACATCTCAACGTGAACATGACACATCAATGCCATACATTAGACCAATGCCGCACATTAATGACAACATGCCAGACGCACAAGCAGGCCACCATGGGTATCTCAAGCGATGCATGACTAAACATGATTACAACTGTGCCAATGCAGCTAGTGTGATTAGGTACAGAGTAGCATACACTGCAATAATGGGTGGCAAGACATCGTTCCGTATCCACAGTACATCCGCATCTGCATGCAAGTGAACACCCTGCATCATCTGTACAACGCAATCCACACTAGTGAACCATTGTGCAGTACACAATCCATCAAATGCACCTGTGTGCATACATCCAGGGACATGTGCATGTCAATACCAAATAGCCGCAGCCATGGCCGTTAATCCTAAAGGTGTCAGCTCAGATTGACTCACACATACCTCTTTGTGCTCCAATGCAGGTGATGGAGGCTATCCCTTGAAGCCGTGGCTACTTACCCCTGTGCGGAACCCGCAGAACAGGCACGAAGAGGAGTACAATTGGTTTCATACCCGTACCCGTGTTGTGCTTGAGCAGACCTTTGGCCTTTTGAAGGCACGATTCCACTGCCTAAGCAAGTCTGGTGGATAACTCCTTTATGGCCCCGAGAAGGTGGCAAAGATCACCATGGACTGTGTCATGCTGCACAACATGTGCATCCGGAGAAACGTAACACTGCCACCTGAAATTGACATGCATGCACCGAGTGAGGATGATGAGGATGATGATGGAGGAGAAGCAGCACCCCTGGCAGTACGCGAGGCACAAGATGGCCATGCTGTACGCAAATCACTGATTGACGATTACTTCTGAACCACTGGGACGTTGATGGTTATATGTCAGTACTACGCTGAGCACTGGGACTGTGTGGACATGGACACAGGGTGTGTGGGGAGTTAGGGACTGTGCGCTGTCATGACTAGAATGAACAAAACAAAATGAACTATGTCCAGGAATGAAATGATTTTGAACACAACGGGTGTATTAAGAAAAATAACAACATAGTGCTTGCTCCCTCCACCACTCACACGCCCTCCTCCCAACCCCCAAAACAACCAAACACTCCATACCCCCAATAAACACCCCTTTAATCCCCTCAGACCCCAACACCACCTCCCCCCTCACCCATTGTCATCCCACACACAATGTGGTTGGACCAGCTATTTCCGGACTTTTTTGGTGTCGGGGGGCAGCATTTCTGTGAGCCTTGCACTGCGCCTCATTATCCGCACAGGGCTTGAGGGAGTGGAGCTTGTAGGTGAGTGTGATGGGGTGGAGGTGGATGGGTTTTGCACCGCCAGTGCAGGTTGTTGGTGCTGCATGTGTTCCAGCATCCTGTTTAGGACCTGTGTGACGGCCCCCAAACTGTCACGTATTATAATGGCACTCAAATTGATGGGCGCAAGGGTTCCAGAATTCGCCAACCGGATCTCAAGGCGTATTTCCTCACCCTCGGCCACATACTGGCGCACCAGCTCAATCATTGAGTCCTGGCGGGCCTCTACCCTCGACAGGCGTGCCTCCATGTCAGTGGGGGCTGTGGAGGTAGAGGGTGCTGTGGCTGGGTGGGCCATTGCAGGGCTGGCCTCAGAGGTGCTTGTCAGGTGCGGACTGTGCAGTTGAACCACTGGCTCCTGCACGGGGCTGGCTGGTGTGCCCTGTGTGGAGTGGTGGAGGGTGGACGGGGGGCTTTGTGTGTGGGGACATTCGACATTGATGGTGCCATCAATGTCCTCATATTCCTCCGCAAGCACATCCACATCGCTGAGGGTGGCTGTGGCTGCTGCCTCACCCACTGAACTGGTGGCGGCGGACTGCGTGCCATCAGCCTCGCCTTCAGCAGTTGTTGCCAGCTCAGTATTTCCAGTCTCGTCCGCTGCAGTTGTCTCCTCCTCAGCCTGCTGGCCTGTACAGGTGCCCTGGATTGCACTCTGGCCCGTGGTGCTGCCCCAGAGATGGAATGGCCAGTGCCCTGTGGTCTGGTCCTGGATGTAGATGCCCTTGGGGCAGGGTCCTGCCCTTCACCTTCTGCATCAGTGCCTGTGGGGGAACAAATGATGCAGGGCATCAGTGCTGGTGTTACATGCAAGATGCATGAGTTGGTGCTGTACAGTGTTTAATTTCTCATGCATTGCATTCGTATAGGTGTGTCACACAGGGTACATTCAAGGGGGGGCATATTGGCATAAGCAGTGGCCCCTCCATTCGGCACTGATGTGTACCGGGTGGCATGCCATTGTATTGTGGTTTGTGTGATGTGTGACATGCGAATGGTCCCTGTGTGTTGGGTGTCTGTTGGTAATGGGATTGGCACGCAGCATGCATTTCATTGTGCCAGGGTTTGGGCCTCCATCTGGACATAGATCTGTATATGTGTGCATGATGGGCCATGCATTGGCTTAGCTCACTTTCACATCTGTTGTACTTTGTCATGGTTTGGCCTACTGGGGTTTGCAGGGTCACTCACCTCCATCTCCCGATGTCGCAGCACCCGTCTCCATTTCTCCGAAGCCCTCTATGGACTCCATGTGTATGGTCGTGCTGCAGGTCTCTTCCCAGCGCATCAGTTTTACTGGTGAGTGGGCACCCCCGCCTATGGCCATGGCCTCCGGACTATTAGATGCCAGGATGTTAAGGACCCGGAGACGTAGGTCATCCCATCGTTTTTTTACAGTCTTTTACTGTGCAGGGGGTGGTGCCAACCGCTGACACATTACACGCAACCTCCTCCCATGTTTCTTTTTTTCTTAGTTGCACCTCCCTTTTGAGGTTGTTTGCAAAAAACTTAATCTGCATGGGCTGCATGAGTATCAGCCAGCATGTTTAGCTCCTCATCGGAGAAGTACTTCTTGCGCAGGCGGGGGGTAGACTTGCGGGTAGCCTTGGACATGCTGGATGGTATGGCCCAGCTCTCTCCTCTGTAGCGCTGCTGGAGTGTGAGGATTGCAATGAATTGTGTTTTTAAAGATGGCCACCGGCGCATTTCCCGTTCCGACGCAATGACGTTACTTCTGGGTCCGGTATTACGAGCCTGGTATTAGCATGATGTTATTACCGTGTCGTTATTAAGGGGTTGCTCCTTGGCAGAGGAGGTATCAGCGGGTCCCGTGATGTGTTTCAAGGTGCGACGCAGCAGGGGGGGGCAGAGGGAAGACAGAGACAACAATCCTACTAGGCCAAGTGTCATTCGGATTGCGAAAGTGCAGGGAAAGGGGGAAAGGGCAAAGTGCGGAGTGAGAGGGGAGTAGTGGAGATAGTGCAGTACATGAGATAAATAGAATAAATAAAACAATAAGAGAAGTACGGCCAGCTGGTGGCAAGTGCAAGCGAAAGTGCAGACATCAGGTGTCAAGTGCTGGTGGGGGACTTTAGCGATAGAGAAAACAGTCCCCAAGTCAGAGCGTGGCCACGTAACCAGTGCAGTCTCAGCCAGGACTTCAGCAGGGGAGAAGAGGGGAGAAAGCAGAATCAAAGAGGAAGGTTTTGAGGTGCTTCTGGAACCGGAAATGGTTCTCCTCAAGTTTCAGGGAGGCAGGGAGGATGTTCCAGAGGGAGGACCCAGCTGAAGAAAGAGATCTACCACCAACTTGTTGCTTGGAGAAGCGACTGACCCTGAAAGAGTTTGAGGAGGATGAGCAAAGAGCTTGAGAGGGAAGATATTTAGGAAGACAGAGTTGAAGGTATTGAGGCCCCAGGCTCCCAAAGGACTTTTGGATAATGCAGAGGGTTTTGAACTTAATCCTCGCAGCCACTGGGAGCCAGTGCAGAGATTTCTTTTTTTTTTTTTTTTTAACGTGCAGCAGGAAGCCATTTCTTCTGTGCCACCCATGCACCTACAGCGCTTTTCCTTTTTTTTTCACATGATTTTATTGGCATTTGTATAATTACAGACATACATTTCCCAATTGTTCTGTAGTTTAATATAGGAACGAACAAACCAAGGACCGAACGTCAGTCCTTAACTCTTCCCCCTCCCTTCCCCCCTCCCCTCCCGTCGGAATGCAGATAATGTCCCTGTTGCGGTTTCAAGTTCTCTAGAGTTCAAGTTTAGTAGATGTTCTAGTGCAGGTCCCCAGGCTGTGCTAAATGTTTGGGCTTCTCCCTGGATGTTGTATGTGATTCTTTCCATGGCGATATGGGACCAAGTTCGTCGGAGCCAGTCCAGGTTGGACGGTGGTGACTGTTGTTTCCATTTTTGTGCAATTTCTAGCCAGACCGCTGTTACGAGTCTTTTTGTCGGGAATCATCATAGTCCTGTCCTTAGGGTTCCACAGTCGACACATCCATACTTCTTCCTGCAGGTGTTTGGCCCCGTCGAACATGGCCTGCATGTGGGTTTTAATATCTTTCCAGAATTGTGATAGTTTTGGACAATCCCACCAGATGTGTCTCCAGGTCCCTACTGAGGGACAACCCCTCCAGCATTTGTTTTGTGTGGACGGGTACATTTTGTGTAGTTTTTCCGGGGTGCAATGCCACTGCACCATAATTTTATTCCACGCTTCTCGCACCTGGATGGCTCTAGACCACTTTGGAATGATGTTCCATAAGTAGTCCCATTGTTCTTTTGGAATCGCTTTCCCCAATGTGAGATTTCAGTCCTGAAGAGAAATGATCGCTGGGCTTGAGGCCAAAGACAAGTCTCGCAGTCCTGTTCTGGATGAGTTGCTGAGGGCGGAGAGTAGAAGCAGGCATATTTAGAAAGAGTCTGTTGCAGTAGTCCACCCTGGAGAGAACCAGAGCTCTGGAGACAGTGAGCTTCTGGGGGAAGGAGAGGAAAGCAAAAATACCTCTGAGGGGGTGTATCTGGTAGTGTGACTTCTTAGAGACGTCAGAGATGGGATGAGAGAAGGAGAGTGTGGAGTCGAAGATCACCCCAAGGTTTTTAGCCTCGCAGGTGGCAGCAGGAAGAGGGCCAAGAGAGGCCGGCCTGAGAGTGACAGGTAAGGAGGCAGCGTGTGTGCTGATGATGACAATCTCCATCTTCCTGGCATTGAAGCAGAGATCATTGGTAGCACACTACTCCTGGATGGCAGACAGACAGTCAGAGATGAGAGACGGAGAAGAGGTGGCCGAGGGTAGCCTGAAAATGAGCTGAGTGTCATCCGCATAGCACTGAAAGTTGGGGCACAGAGTGGCAATGCGGTGGGCAAAAAGTGCCAGGTATTGGTTGAACAGCCAGAGGTAGAGATAGAGATAAAGGAAAGGAAGGACCCAAATTGGACTTGGGATGGCCGATCAGAGAGGAAAGAAGTGTTAAGGAGGACGTCACGTGGACGTTGCGTACCTGTGTTTCCTGAAGACGGACGAACTGGAGAAGCCAGGCTGTAGCTGCAGGAAGTCAAATGATGAAAAGATGACGTAAGGAAGCAACCTCCACCCAGTCCTGATAGAACAGGTATGGATGGGGATCCGCTCCTGACGCCACGGAGACACTTCCCTGCGGATTATCGTGACGCCAGGACAGTGCAAGCACTGACAGGGAAGGTAGATGATTCAGGAATGTCCAGATCAGAAGACTGAAGATTGAACTCCAAGGTACGGTGAAACTAGCCAGTGAACTTTGTCCAGATGATGTTGCAGAAGTATCCTGGAGCTCCAATGATGAACAGCTGAAGACAGGAGCTGGTACCCCGGCAGGAAGACACAGGCAGAGAATGGTGGGGGATACCAAAACAGGAGAAACAGAGAACAGTAAGAACAATGAAGGCAGGACCCTCTGGAGAACTGGTACAGAAGGGAAACTGATGCCAGAAGGGAATGGCCAGGGGACAAGGAAAGGAACCCAGGGGGGATGGCTCCAAGGGAGAAGCGGGAACCAAGGGAATAGGAGCCCAGAGTAACTCAGGGGGCTGGGTGAGAGACCAAAGGTCAGGAATCCAAGGAGGGAAAAAAAACGGGAACACCACAGAGGCTCAGGACTGAGACCAAGCAGGAAACCAAAAACAGGGAACCCAGGCCAAGGCTAAGGTAGCAGGAACCAGCAGGGTGGAGAGCGCAGCAGCGAGTCAGGAACGAACCGCGTTAAGACGTGATTCATTCCCGTACTCGAGCGCAATAAGAAGCTCTCGGCATGGAACCGAGGCTTGAAGCGCATGCCGCACCGCGCATGCGCCGACGTCCCCTGACAGCTGAACGAGTCTTGAAACGAAAGCCCAAGCTGCCAGGGTCAGGTTTCCCCGACGTGCATCCGCGTCTCTTAGGAACAAGCATGGATGGGCGTTGGGGAACCAATCCGCCCGCCAGCCGGAATCTGGGGTAAAACCGCCAGGATCGAAGGCGTTTACCTGAGATAAGTATCCTAACAAGAAGTCAGCCATGCCAGGGCCTGACTGGTGATACCCAGGTTATCAAGGAGACGGTTGAGCAGGATGGCATGGTTGACTGTGTCAAAGACAGAAGAGAGATCAAGTAAGATGAGGACACAGGGGGTGTTGGAATCAAGGTTGGAGAGCAGGTCTTCACGGATGTTCAGGAGAGCAGTCTCCATGCTTCTGGCAGCTCTGAAACCAAACTGATGGTCATGAAGACAACCAACAGATTCAGTGTGAATATGAATCTGGGAGCTGGGCAGCTTTTCAAGGAGTTTGCCTAGGAAGGGAGTATGAAGTTTGGGCGATAATTGGCCAGGCAGGATGGGTCGGCAGAGGGTTTCTTATAAGAGGGTCCACGAGGGAGTGCTTCAAGGGAATGGGAAGACTCCCATGGTGAAGGAGTGGTTACAGAAGAAGTCGCTTAGAGTAGGAGCCAGGGAGTCAATGTCGTCCTCGATTCTTTTGGAAGAACAGGGATGAACCTGTTTTGATGAGACTTTCATAGATTGGACTTGTCTAGAAATCTCGTCAGGGGAGAACAGGGGAAAGGCACAGAAGGAGGGAGGAGGGGTGGCTGAAGAAGGGCCAGCGGAAGAGCAGGGAGTAGAGGGGCGAGGAGGAGAGGAAGAGAGAGAGAACAAGATGTCCTGCGCTTTAGAGATGAAATGAGAAGCTAGAGCCATGCAGAGAGTCTGGGAAGGGAAATGAGAGGTAGAGACTGCAGCAGGATTGGCCAGTTCGTTTGCAGATTTGAAAGAGTTCAGCCAAGTTGTTAGATGCCGCAGAGATGTGGGCTTTGATGTGAGCTCTCTTCTTGGTGCGGACAGAGAGCCCGTATTGCCTTTGGAGCACTCGGCAGGCCAGTTTGTCAGAGGATTTACCAGAAGCACGCCATTACGACTCAATCACCCTGCACTTGCATTTGAGGGTGACGAGGTCTGGGTCATACCAGGAATTGCACTTGACTTTGGGCTTCACTGGATCCTCATGACAGGGGCAAGAACATTGAGAGTATCAGACATAGCAGAGTGGAGCATGGAAAGGGCTGTGCCAGGTTGTGAGTCAGCCAAAGGGGATGGGGGGAGGTGAGAAAGTGGCAGAGATAGCCTCAACTGACACACGCTTCATGGGTCGAATAACCGAAAAGGTGGGTAGCAGTGCTAGAGTTGGCTTTGGCCTGGGGGTAGAGAGGGTGAGCTGGGAAGAAATGAGAGAGTGGTAGGAGGGATAGAAAGGGGAAGGTCTGAGGAGCTTAGAACATCCAGAGTGTGCCCTGCAGAGTGAGGCGGGTCAGAGGGGAGAATAGAGAGTGAGAGAGAGTTGCAGATGTCGCGAAAGAGCCCAGAAGAAGGACAGGAAGCATCCAGGTGGATATTAAAGTCTCCAAGAAAGTGGAGTTGAGTGGTCGAGACCAGCAGGGAAGAGGAAAGGTCCGCCCATTCAGAGAAGAAGGAAGAGATCTGACCAGGAGGCCGATAGATAGTAGCCACAATAAGAGAATGGCTTGGAGAGAGCGAGAGCCTGCAGGCCAGGCATTTGAAAGAGGAGTAGGCCTGTGTGGGAATGACAGAGGCAGGAATCTACCTGGGGAAGATCAGGACTACACCCCCTCCGGGACGGTTGGACCTGGGCATGGAGAGGATCTTTCAGATGTCAGGGAGGAGAGTGCCAAAGCTTGTGACAGAGCTAGCCGTGAACCATGATCCAGTGAGACCGAGCACATCAAGGTCAAGTTCCTCCAGGAGGTGGCAGATGTCAGAGGAGTGTTTGACAGCTGAGCAAGAGTTAAGAATTGCAATATGGAGGAGGTTGCCGTCCTTGGAAGACTTCCGGGGAGGGGTACAAATCAGAGGTACACCCTGTGGAGGTGTAGAAGAGGAAGGAGGAAAGGGCAAGGTAGCCAAGGAGGCGACAGCAGGCGACGGAAGAGAAGGGACGGCAGGAGAAGGAAGGAAATTGATGAGGCGCGGGAAGCGACTATTAAAGAGGAGAATATTGTCCTGAGGGCCTAGGACCAAGGGGGTGGGGAGAACACTAGGGAAGGACACAGGGAGGGGCGCAGGCAGACGAGACAGGAAGAGATGAGACAATAGCAGGCAGTTGGACAAGACGGCAGGCGCTCAGACAATGGTAGAGATTCACTAGATGAATGCTTAGCTAAGACGTCGAACCACAGGATGGCACTACTATCACAGTATTATGTAGACACTGGAGAAAAAAGAAAAAAAACACACCTATGTCTGAGAATTCTGTAAGGGGGGAAAAAGGCCTAGGTTTCACAATGCAATTTGAAATACTTTCACAATGCAATTTGAAATACTTTCACAATGCAATTTTATTTGAACATACCTAGAAAAACACATCTAATTCTTAGAGTCCTGTAAGTGGGCGGAAAAAGGCCTACGTTTCACTATGCAATTTAAAATAATTTTGCAATGCAATTTTAAATATTTTCACAGTGCAATTTTGCATGAACACACCTAGAAAAATACACCTAACTCTGAGAGTCCTGTAAGGGGGGAAAAAGGCCTAGGTTTTGCAATGCAATTTTATTTGAACAAATCTAGAAAAACACACCTAAGTCTGGGAGTGCTGTAAGGGGGGGGAGGCCTAGGTTTCACAATGCAATTTGAAATACTTTCACAATGCAAGTCTGAGAAATGAGGCAGGGATGTCTCACAAGGAAGTGGAGGGTGGGAGGAGGGAGAAAAACAATGGGCAACGGCTCTGAGAGCGCGAAAAACAAACAAATATGCTTGATGAAGCAAGAGGTCCAGGAGGGTCTCAAGCAGAATGCTGTGCTCACCTGTTGAATGCCACCAGAATGGCGAGCGGGGTAAACATCAGGCCGGTAGGCAAAAGCCTTCAGAGCAGCCAGCCAATCAGGGGAGGAGGAGAGCTGGGAGGAAGGAGGGACAACACACAAGGAAGTGGATGGTGGGAGAAAACAAAGGGCAACAGCACTGAAAAGCGCGAAAAACAAACAAATATGCTCGATGAAGTAAGAGGCCTAGGAGGGTCTCGAACAGAATGCTGTGCTGACCTGCTGAACTCCATCGAAAAGGCAAGCGGGGCACACAGCAGGACGGTAGGTGAAATCCTACAGAGCAGCCAGCCAATCTGGGTAGGCGGAAGGCTAGGATGATGGAGGGACAACACACAAGGAAGTGGATGGTGGGAGCAGGGAGAAAACAATGGGCAACAGCGCTGAGAGCGTAAAAAACAAACAAATATGCTTGATGAAGTACGAGGCCCAGGAGGGTCTCGAGCAGAAAGCTGTGCTCACCTGCTGAACGCCACCAGCATGGCGAGTGGGGCACACAGCAGGCTGGTAGGCGAAAGCCTACAGAGCAGCCGGCCAGTCAGGGGAGGAGGAGGGCTAGGATGAGGGAGGGACAACACACAAGGAAGCAGATGGTGGGAGGAGTGAGAAAACAACAGGCAATGGCGCTGAGAGTGCGAAAAACAAACATATATGCTCGATGAAGTAAGAATAACTCTTGTCCCATTTCCAGATCTTTTTATTCTTTACATAAACAGAATCTGATATTTTAAACAAGGTTAACTCGTCAAAGGCCATACACCGTTGGTAAACATTTCTCAAGAAGGGAAACGACTTCAACCTGTTTGTCAAACAGTCACATAAATAAAACCCCTAACTGGGCTCTTCTGCCAGGGTTAATTTATAAAGCAAGATCAAACTACGCTTCATGTACTGGTCTCACCAGGATGTTATACCTAACTCAAGATGAATTACACTGGTGGGAGTTTATTTAGGAAGTCCCAAGACTCTCCTCCAGATTTTTCCTTCCAGAGAGTCTAGGAATGTTCGATATGTAAATTAAATCAACTCACACTCATATAATATCATCGCTGTTAGTTTTAGCATATAAAGCTCATTTAATTGTGCTAAAGAGAACATACACAGCATTCTCCTCAAAACCTTCTTGAGAGAAATACAAAGCAAAACCTTCTCCTTCATTTTTTCTTTTTGATTTTGAGATAAGCATTTAGAAGAAATCGGAAAGCCCAAATAATTTAGAGCAGTTACCCTGGTGACCGGTAAGTCATTGAGGGGCCGATTCATGGAACAAACGTGCGCCGAAAATCTACGCGCAAGCAGGCGCAAGCAGGCGCAAGCGGAAAAAAAGAGGCGCACGCGCACGCGTGCGTTTCATGGAAGTCCCTGCGCGTGTCTTCCTCGGGATGTGCGCCAAACCCGTGCATGGCGCACACGTCACTGCAACATCCCGAAAGACATGCGCAACGCGCACAGTGAAAGCGCACAACCTCTGCGCATACACTAGAAAGTGGGCAGAACACGGGGCGTAACGCGCAGAATGGGGAACAACTATCGAAAACAAGGGCGTAACTGGGGATGTACTGCAGGGAAGCAGAGGGAACGCCCACACGCACCCGAACCACACGTATTCATGGAATCGAATAGGGCAAAGCCACGCACAGCGAAAGACACGCACAAGCCCAAACACGTCCGCCACACGAAGGCAGGCGGTAGCGTCCCTGCGCATTACAAAAGTGGCAACATACAGCAATAGTGCCTGTGCGAGCGGGGCACGTGTATTTCGGGGTTGCGCAGGAAGTTACACACGCGATTGAGCGGGGTACGTGTTTTTCAGGGGTTCGCGTGAAGTTTCTCACGCGATCGGGCCTGGGGGAGCGGGCTACGTGTATTTCAGGGGTTCGCGTGAATTTTCTCACGCGATCGGGCCTGGGGGAGCGGGCTACGTGTATTTCAGGGGTTCGCGTGAATTTTCTCACGCGATCGGGCCTGGGGGAGCGGGCTACGTGTATTTCAGGGGTTCGCGTGAAGTTTCTCACGCGATCGGGCCTGGGGGAGCGGGCTACGTGTATTTCAGGGGTTCGCGTGAACTTTCTCACGCGATCGGGCCTGGGGGAGCGGGGTACCACTCACCGTCTGCCTTGCGTGTAGTAGAACGCGTAGCCAACACCCGCTGTGAAGTAATAGCGTGTGAACCCCAACGGATGGAAAACACACGCACCGCACGAAAAGCACGTACAGAACATAAAGGCACGCGGGATCTCCAAGCCCTGCCAGGGCAACGCCCGTGCGCAAAATGTCATAGACGCGCTTACGCTGTAAGGGCCTTTGGTCCAATGAAATCGCGTAGGCGTGCTGACGCGCTTACGCGCTAAGGGCCTTTCCTCGAATTACATGCTGACGTGCAGATTTTTCACGTGCCAAATCACTCCGTATCAAGCTGGCCACGCGAAAACACACGGAAGACCACGCTCCTGCCCAGAAGGCCGAATCACTGCCCCCCAGTGCCCTGAGCAGCCTCCCACGTGCCATCTGCTGCTGCCTGCCTGCCTGCCTGCTGCCACCGTGCCCTGCCATTTGGTGCCTGCACATCAGCCATCTGCAGGGGTCCAGTTGCTGTGTCCACCCCTGCTGGTACAGAAGACTCCCGACTCGAATAACATCGCTCCACAGCCCAGCCCCAGGACCCAGTTGCCCACCCACTCCTGCCCCTGGGGTTGCCATGTCGGGCACATCCACATCTGACCCCAGTGGCAACCCCCGGCCAGAGGGGCAGAGGGGCACCAGCTTCACTGCCACCGAAGTTGGTGCCCTGGTGGAGCAAGTCCTGGGGCAGTATGATGCCCTCTTCGGATCGTCCCGCGCCAACAGGGAAGGACGGGATAGGATCTGGGCCGACTGTGTGGTTGCCATCAACGCGGAGGGGGTGGCAACCCGCACCATCCAGAAGGTCAAGAAGCGCTGGGAGGACTTGAGGTGCAGGACCCTCATGAAGGCCCGGCGCCTCGTGGAGGGGGGCTGGGGCCGCATGAGTTCCATCCAGTTGAGGGTCCTGGAACGCGCACACCCAGCGCTCCACGCCCAGGTCCTTGAGAGGGAGACCCGTCTGGAGTTGAGCGGTAAGTGGCCAAGCATTGCTGTATGAGACAGGGCATGTTGCAGTGTGCTGGTTGTCTGATACTTGCCTGCATGTGTGACATAGGCCATGTACGCATGTATGTGGGGACATACATGGGAATGCATGTGCGACCTGTAATGTGTGAACCGCACGGTTGTTGCATGTGTTTGAATGCGACATGGGGAGCCCTGTGCAGATTGCACACATGAGAGCATGGCAGTCTCTGTTCCTGGACATGGGTGGGGGCGAGGGATGGGTGCTGATGCCAGATACATATGTGGTATCCATGTCTGTGTGCCTGACCTGCGTGTCTGTGACTTGTGAGTGCCATGGATGCATGACACATGTCTGTGACAATGTACAGATTCACTGATGCAGCCTAGTCATCCTTGTATGCACTGTGATTGGGGAGTACGGGGCCAGATGGATGTGACTGAGGTGAAGTGTGTGCATGTGATAGGCATGACCCATGATGCATGTGAGTCCCATTACATTGGTCCTCATTACGACCCTGGCGGAAAGTAACTGACCTGACCGCCATAGCGTAAATAGCATTTCCGCCATTGCACGACGGAGTAAAGTGCGGCTAATTCTGACCCATCGGGCACGAACACTACACCATGGCGGAAGTGCAAAGTCCTCGATGGCGGAAATGTCCCCAAAACGGCCCTCACCGCCGTCGTACGGCGCCCTAGGTGCAATTCCGCCACCCATCATAGCGGTCACCGTAATGAGCGGCAATCGGAAAATACGGTGACCGTAAATATACGGAAACGGAAGCAAAAACATGGTCCCGGAACGGGAAACAGCACGCCGTACACCTATAAAATCAGAATTCCCACACAACCATTAAAAATACTACCCTGAGACACATCCCAACCCGTCATCCACCCTAGTGAAAACAATAACAATGGGAAAAGTAGCGAAAAAAGCGTGCGACCGCAAGCGGCAGGTCCACTTCTCCCGTGAGGAACTCACCGTGCTCACAGAGACCCTCCAGGAGAATGCTGCCGTCGTCTTCTCGACGCAAATGACCAGGACGGCACTTGCGAACAAGAAGGCCATATGGGCCCTGGTGGCACAGCGGGTAAGTGCGGTGGGGACTGCACCCCGCAACCCACAGCAATGCAGAAAGCGATGGGACGACTTGCGGATATGCGTACGGAGCATACTATCCGCCAACCGTAACATTGCCACAGCTACCGGGGGAGGATCGGAATCACCCATCAAGTTGAGCCCCTGGGAAGAAATCTGTGCCTCCACCATTGGAATGGAGACTATAGAGGGAGTCGGAGGGATGGAGAAAGGAGTGCAGACATCCGAAGAATCAGGTAGGTGTCCCAAATAAAACAATGCTAAATCCACAATGTCCAATCATGTGAAGTACCATGTGTCCACATAGTGCAACAGAAACACATGTCCAGGAGAACGTCCACATACATTGGCCTGATAGCGCACTTTAAAAGTCACATTAAATAAATAAATAATTAAAAATCCTAAAAACACCCTCTACACGTGCAGCAGGCACACCCTAACTGCAGGCTGCAAAACAACTGCATCCTCAATCCACACAAAAATGAAACCACCTCCAAGGCCCTGACCCAAATCACCCTCAGGTACCACCCCAATGCATGTGATACATTGCCATTCCAATTTCCACAGACCCATTAATAACGCTCGCCCTCCTTTACTCCACCACAGGGTCCGATTCAAACGACGAGCTCCAGGACACCCCTACCAGCACACCTGCAAAGAGGGCCAAGACCAACGGCCAAAGACCCTCCACCTCAGCTGCACGGATCAAGACACGGCAGCAGCACAAATCAAGTGGCAGCACACAGGAGGGGATTTCAACAGGCACCCCAGCAGCAAGCATGCCCACAAAAGCACCACCACAGGTCCCCCCAATGGATGCCACAGAAGGCACTGCTTCTGCTGGCAGCAGCACCATAGGTGACACTGCATTAATGGCAGCATGCTCCGACACAGAAAACGGTGATGTCGATGAAGGATCCATCCATGACCTGTCTCAATCCCCCTGTTTGTTTCATCCCGTACACCATGAGGATACCACGCAGGGGCACCCACAAGACGACGACTGGCCATCCCCCACAAGCCCTGTGTCAAGGCAACATGAGGTGATCAGCCCCTCTGTGACACCACTGCAAATGGCCATGGCCCAGCAGAGGCAACAGTCCCTCGACCAGGTGATCGTGCAACAGCAGCAACTGGCCACGCTCCTCAAGGACCATGCTGATGAATGTGGGGGTACTAAGGCAGCCATAGAAACATCTACTGAGACACTTAGGGCAGAAATGGAGAGAAGTACAGAGACACTAAGGGCACAAATGGAGAGAAGCACCGAGAGCCTAAGAGTACAAATGGAGAGAAGCACCGAGAGCCTGAGGGGGGAACTGCATGCGACGTCCAAAGACGTATGTGCTGAACTTGCCGCTGTGCGCCGTGTGCTCACTGAGCTCTCACAAACCCTTAGGGACATGCATGGACGTGAGCAGGCAGAGACATCATCCATTGCAAGTTCCGTCCAGGGCAGCCCCCAACGTAGATCTGGGAGGAACCTGCGCTCCACAGGCAGGGGTGCACCTGATACCCGGAGAGGGGGCTTGCAATAGCGTCTGCCCACTGACAATGAGCATCTTTGGACACTGGTGTTCGGGGGGGAGGTAGGAGGGTGGAGGGGGTTTGTTGGGCTTACTTGGGTGGTGGGTCGATGGGGTGTGTAACATAATTTCACATATGCTATAAACATTTCACAATCATCCAATGAGATGTGTGGACATTGATCTTTGTGTACGAGGCCATTATAGGCGTACAGTCCATATTGTGCATGTTCCAGACACACACAGTGCCACAAGTCCCTTGTCCATGTATCAGCCACCAGGCGTGAGTGCTAGAAGCATGAATCTATGATAATCTGACGAATTTCACGGCCCTCCTGTGCCTCGTGGACTCCTTGAGGTGCTGCCACATCCCCACCCTCATCATGACCATATTCAGGTGCTTGCAGTTCTGCGTCAGGGGGCATGGGCACATTTCTACGTACGCACATGTTGTGTAGCATGACACATGCCATGACCATCTTTGCAACCTTCTCATGGCGGTACAGGAGTGCTCCGCCAGACCTGCTGAGGCAGCGGAAACGACCCTTCAGTAGGCCGAATGCCTGTTCTATGACTACACGGGTACGTGAGTGGGCATGGTTGTAGTCCTCCTCATGCTGGTTCTGTGGGTTCCGGAGTGGTGTAAGGAGCCATCTCTTCAGTGGATACCCGGCATCACCTGTATGTGGACAATAAAGGATGTTTGTGGAATGACATTGCTACGTACGCATCCCCCCCCCTTCCTGCCAGGTCATTGCCGCATCACATACCCCACATTACCATGCATGAAATGAGACTCACCGAGTAGCCAGGATCTGTTCCCTGTGTGTCGCTCCATGTAGCGATGTAGCGTGGTATTGTAGAGTTCCGCAAGACCATAGAATCATGGGTTGATCCAGGAAATCGGGAACAACAATGTGTAATGATCCTGTTGGAGTCACACACCATTTGTACATTAAGAGAATGATATTGTTTTCGGTTGCGGTACTGGGCCTCCATGGCATGTGGGACAACCAATTCCACATGGGTGCAGTCGATGGCACCAATGCAACCCGGTATGCCGGCAAGTGCATGGAATCCCACTTTTGTGTTCGTAATTTCCTGCTCCGAGCGTGGTAGAGAGATGTAGTCGTCTGCGTGCTTCAGGAGGGCATCGAGCACTTGCAATAGTGTCCGTGACAACAGTGGCTGTGAAATGCCATGCAACTGTCCGACTGTGTGCTGGTAGGTGCCTGTGGCCAGGAAGTGGAGTACAGACACCACCTTCAGTAGGGGTGGGATGGCGGTTGGGCTATCTATCATGCTGACAAGGTCAGCGTGTGTCATGTCCACAATGGCGGTTATGGTGTCCCGGTCCAAACGGTAGAGGGTGTGGATCTGCTCATCAGTGAGGTTGAACGGATGTGCTCGGAGGCGTGGGATTGCGGGCTGCCTGCGTGGTGGTAGTGGCTGTGCTGGTGGGCCTTGCTGGCCCTGCCTTGCCCTCCTCCTCCTCCTGCGTCTCCTCTGTGCGGCCGGTTGTTGTAGTAGTTGGTGTTCGTCTTCTTCTTGAAGTTGGAGTACTTGCAGTGCTATCAGGTCCCCCAGGGCCAACATCGCTAGTCCTGCCGGTAGCATTTTGGAGTGGGTGTGGTTGTGGGAGGGGGTTGGGTGTGCAATTTATGTGTTTTCAGGCTGTATAGCCTCCACCTGTGGTGATTCATTCCACCTGTGCAAGCTGCAATCCCCTTTGGGCGAGCACGTCCCGCACACAACGCTGCAATTCGATGCATGGCATCTTGCTATTACAATCATGTATTTCATCCCGATGGCAGTGAAATATTGGTTCATATGTTCATTCTGCTATGGTCCCATTGTTTCACATACTATCTGTGCAGTCGCGAACAAACTTGTGAAGGGTCAGTCGAATGTAGTACTCGATTAACGGTGGACCCTCATGCAGCACTGTACCGCGGTTCACCGATGGGCGGGGCGTCCCATTTGTGAGTGAAGCCAGTTGCCATTTTCACACACTGCCGCACTACATGGATGGATTTGTGATTTCAAGCGGTCACAGATGCCTTTTCGACGTGATGTTGCAAATGAGGAATTCGAAGGACAGCGCTTTCGGTTTCCAGCTAGCGGCGAGGAGACGCCCACAGGTCTGACTGCAGATATAAAGTTCTATTGTTTAATGTCCTTGGGACAGGGGCCATGGCGAGAATGCAATGATTGATATGAATAGTATGGGATGCGCAATAGCGTAGTGGACGATAAGGCAGGACGTTCCCAAATACATGTTACTTCACAACACTAGAATTCCGGGCTGGAGCACAGTGGATTTTGCAGACTGCATTACGCACAGACTCAATGGAAATTTCACATGTTATGTGAGTAAATAATCAGGCGTTTTCATACCGGGATGAGGGAATGATGTATGGATGCATGGACAGATGATTTAATAGAGAGTTTGCCATGTACATGGCTTTTTGGAATCTATCCACTTCCCCTGCGCTATGTGATGCAGGGCTGCCATAGTGGGACCATTGTCTATCTGCCCTTGTTGAACCCTCCCTGTCTCGACGCGCCTTCAAACACTTGTGTCTATGCAGGTTACTAATCCCATCTAATGTATTCTGTTTTAACAGACGCATGCACACAAACACTCGTTTGTAATAGTGTTTTCACCTCGATTTATATAGTTATGATTCGCAAGTGATTTTTGGGTGGGAATAATCCTTTTGAGTGGGCTAGCATGCATATGGCTGTGGATTTAGTGTGATCATTGAAGTGAGTAATTCAAATGAAGTTCTGATGCCCATACTATTCTTTTTCATTTCATTTGGGTGACAGGTATCTCCTCCCCTTTTGCCGCTGCCATCTGTATGCCACTCCTGCAGATGGCTTTTACTCCCGACACCTGCTGCTTCGTGTTAATCAGTGGAGCACCATTACGATCTTATGGGACGATCGCCAATGGCCCACATGCTCTTAAGCAGTACTAGTGGCTAGGAGCAACATATCGACCTTTCAGCTGGACTAGTGCCTACCTAATGGGACGGCCCTGCGGTTCTAGGCGCTTCCATGTTGCCTTTTTGAACGTGAATGTAGCCCCTGTGTACCATGAAGGAACAGGGCGTCACACAAGAAGAAGCTGGTCATTTTTTGCGGATGCAGCCCACAATAATGAAATATATTTCATGACCTAATAGCTGTATGGGCTTGGTGATTTTGTTGTGCATTAAATTTTGATTGTGATATTGACCGTGTAGCGTTATTCTTTGCAAGTAATGTAGCATATTCCTATTTGTGGAGCGATGTATTGTGAGAAGATCTGCTTTGGGTTCCGGCTTCTGAGTATAGTTGCGTGGTACTGTACTGGGCGTGTTTGCCTACGAAGCCTAGTGAGGTCAGGGATAGGGGCTGCCATTATGACTGTTTTAATGATGTCATGCTCAGGGGCGGGGGATTAGCTTTTGTGTAACAGATGCCGGTCAGCCAGGTGGATTGGTGGAATGATGTGATTATCAGAATATGGCTGGTCACAGGTGCCTGTGTTTGCGTGCGTTTCTTGGAGGGAGACTGAGGTCATGTCCATTGGAATAGCTTCTGTATTCGTGCCATCTGTGCCCTGCAGCTCTCATTGGCCCCTCTTGAGATGAGCCTGGCTGCTCAGTCACTCTGCCAACTTGTGTGGTACATGCTTATGCTGATGGTTGGTTTGTTTACTGGCAGGAGTACAGGGCTGGTGCAGTCTCACTCAGGATACTGCTTTGAATGTTGCCTTACACTGGTGTCAAGCGATGGGGGGCCTGTTTTTGTTTGTCTCATATTTCAGTTCATGTTGCTGTACTTGAACCTTCACATGTCTGTGCTGCATCAGTACGGCAATAGTGCCATGGCAAATATGGATGGCCACTCACAAGGCACTTGGAGCCCCTACATTCATTTGTTCGTTGGCATGCATGGGTGACTTGTACATTTCACTGGTTGCATTGTGTGACTTCATTCAACCTACGAGGAGTTGTGCAATGTGGCCAGGGAGTGGTGTACAGGCACTCAGTAGGGCCTTTTACGGTTGGTTCGCGATGCCGTACTTCTCACCCTGGCGGAATGGTACTTTCCGCCATGCTTGATGGCGTTAGGTAAATGTCCGCTAGGGTCAGAATTCGCGTACCGTTGCGCCATGGTGGTAATTACGGTTTCGCATGGCGCGCGTGCGCGTACTTGGTGCAGTTAGCGTTGGCGTTCACTACGGTGTCGCTAATGGCATCGTACTTTACGGTGACGGGTCATAATCGCACCGAGCGCTATTCGATGGCGGTATTGCATTTCGGCCATCGTTTTTCGATTTCCGCCAGGGTCGTAATGAGGGCCATTGTATGATTCGAGAGTCCATTGGACATGCATTGAAATGTCCATGGCACGCACCATGACTGTCACTGTGTGTGTTTTGCCTGGACTGACACATGTGTTGTGGTGTGACATGATGGAAGTGTACTTTGACAGTGGTACTCATCTGCTATTGCTTCCTGTCTAGGGGACCATTGTACAGTACCCTGATGCTTGTGTTCTATGTCTCCCTCTACGCAGCGGCTAGTGAAGGAGAGGGCGGAGACGGCGCTGTGGAGCAAGGCGGCAGGGATGCCCCCACGGCTGCAGCGGAAGGGGTGGGTGAGCCCCCACAGGGGCCTGCTACGGCGGTAGACGGCGAGGAGCCATCCAGGTTGGTGGTTTCCACAGAGGAGGAGGAGGCTAGTTGGTGATAGTTGGTTGGGCCTTTTGGCAGGGGAGGATGGCCATTACGGACATGATTGGGGATTGTTGGGACCCAGGTGCAGGGGGGCATGGATGGGACATGGGTGGGGGTCTGCTGGCAGGTGCCCCACAGTGCTGGGGGGTGGGGGTGGTGGGGGACATGAGTTGGACATGGGTGGGGGCCTGCTGGCAGGTGCCCCACAGTGCTGGGGGTGGGGGTGGTGGTCGACATGGGTGGGGGCCTGGTGGAGGATGCCCCTGGTGACTGGGGGGGTGGGGGAGCTGGGAGACATGGGTGGGGGCCTTGTGGAGGCTGCCCCTGGTGACTGGGGGGGGTGGGGGTGCTGGGAGACATGGGTGGGGGCCTGGTGGAGGCTGCCCCTGGTGACTGGGGGGGTGGGGGTGCTGGGAGACATGGGTGGGGGCCTGCTGGCAGGTGCCCCGCAATGCTGGGGGTGGGGGTGCAAGGGGACATGAGTTGGTGATCATTGGTGCAAGGAGACATGTGCCTTTGCTGGGGGGCATGCCCATGTTGGGTGGGCTGCCTGCGGGACATGACCAGGGATGCAGGGTAGTCCCCTGTGGTGTGGGCTGCCTACAGGGGCCCTGGAGGGTGTACAGGGAACACCTGGGAGGACCCACACTGGCAAATCACATGTAGGACTCCCCGGCACCCCTGAAATACACGTACCCTGCTGAAATCGCGTGTAAAACTTTGTGCACACCCCTGTAATACCCGCACGCAGCCCAATCGCGTGTGAAACTTTGCGCGCACCCCTAATACCCGCACGCAGCCCAATCGCGTGTGGAACTTCCCGCGCACCCCTGAAATACACGCGCCCAGGCCAATCGCGTGTGGAACTTCCCACACACCCCTGAAATACACGCGGCCAGGACAATCGCATGTGGAACTTCCCACGCAACCCTGAAATACACACGGCCAGGCCAATCGCGTGTGGAACTTCTCACGCGGCCAGGCCAATCGCGTGTGGAACTTCTCACGCACCCCTGAAATACACGTAGCCCGCTCCCCCAGGCCCGATCGCGTGAGAAACTTCACGCGAACTCCTGAAATACACGTAGCCCGCTCCCCCAGGCCCGATCGCGTGAGAAACTTCACGTGAACCCCTGAAATACACGTAGCCCGCTTGCCGTGCTGGTACAGGGTTAGCGCAGCCCTTTGCGCTGGATTGGGGATTTTGATGGCTTTTCCCTGCGCGGAAGGTGTTCTTGGGGGCGTAACTGGCGCTGCTGCAAGGTCGCTGCGCCACTGTGCGCCACGGCTGGTTTTGGTGGCTGGAATCCATGAATACGCTGTGCGCGGAAATGGGTTTTGGCGCACGCGGCTGGCGCAGGGATTCGCATGCGCACACTGTGCGCCAGCCGCGTGCGCCACTTGTGCGCTGAATTCTATGAATTACCCACTCAGTCTCCAGGTGAAGGATTTATTGTTATGTTTTTTAGGCAAGGTCATTATATAATATTATGAGGGATTTATTGTCAGCTGATTTTTATGCAAATAATGTTCCACCCCCTCAAATGTTCTCTGTAAACCTACCCGAGTGTAGTCTATCAAGACAAGATCATCTGCATATGCAGGGATGTTAACCATCAAATCTCTCCATATCTGTGAAAAACTCTTCCACCCTTGACTTTCAACCCATTAATCTGTGAGATAGAGATTAAAGAGTGTGGGGCCTAAAACACACCCCTGACACACTCCGTTAGTAATAGGGATGGCACTGGACTGAACCCCAGATTGTCCAGTCTTACCATAACTGAGTTTCCCAAATGCAACAGCTAGATCATTTGGAGAAGGCACTTGTCAATCTTCCACTTTGTTAATTTTTGCCACAAGTTGTTAATGTCAATGTTATCAAATGTCGCCTCAAGATCAACAACCTCAATGTAGTGCGATTTTCCAAACTTCTCGTCGGTATCTGAAGTGCAAGCACAGAGAGTGTACATGTTCGTAATGGTACCAACCACTTTTTTGGAAACCTGTTTGCAGAGGGCTTAGTATCCTATTTGACTCCGCCCAAGTAGTTGTGTCCTTTAATAATAATTTTGCAAAATGTTGGGTGAGGAATTTATCAGTGCAATAGGAAGATAGTTAGCTGGCACAGTTCTATCACCTCTCTTAAAGATTGGAACAATCAAGGCTTTCTGCAAATAACTAGGTCAGGAAGTGCCTTCGGCGATGTGAGAGAACAGTCTGAATAAGATGTCTGACCACAAAACAGGATTTCCCTTGTACATATACGATTTGGGACCCCATCATGGCAACTGGAACTTGAATAGGTTAGATCCCCAATAATCATTTCTATATCAGTTTTGTCAAATTTAAATTTCCACCCAGCCATCTTGAGGTGGTTCTCTTCTAAGGGTATCAAATATCTCAGATCCGCTTTAAATGTAGTGGTCAGATAATTCACCCAGGTGCTCTCTGACATGCAGCAGTTTTGCAAACATGCCTGAAAGTCATCAGTCCCATTTAAATCGTCTAGTTTGCATGTGTGTCTTTTTAAATGACATTCTTAAAGTGTGCTTGATCTTCTTAAAATATATTTCAAGTTTATAAAATGTGAGCCATCTACAATAAGCCTGTCTTACTAATCTTGTTCCACTTTTTTATTTCAGCCCTACTCAGGCTTAGGTAGCACCCTGACAGTGCCTTGATACACTGCCTCAACATTTTCTTTATCTCATTTATTTCACTGTCAAACAGATTTTGATTTCCGGGGTTAAACACCCCGGAAAGCTTATTCTGTTCAGTAACAGCTGATCCAAGTTTTAACAAAACCAAAGGGAAATCATTTGGGTAAGTACTAGCATCTTTGTTCTCGTTTGAAAGAGACTCCCATCAATTTCCAAGTCTTGTGTTTGCTCTTTTGCTATTCGTGTATAGCCCCGTCCTGTTGTTCTTGCCCATCACAACAAATTTCTGAGGTCCTCTTTGAAGCTGTGTTTGGTAGACCTAACTCAAGGACTAGATGAAGCATTGCATGATCACTCCGTTTAGTGGAGATTATCTCAAAAGTACACACATTTAATGGATCCACATTTCCCAGAAACAAATAGTCGACTGTGGACACCCCAACCAGATTATGCCAAGTGGGCACAACCCTCCATTTGTCAACAAATAACAAATGTGTCTGAAGAAAGCCCCATCTGGTAAATAGCGAGAACTAGGTTCTACCAAAGGAACTTCTCTAAGAACCATAACTAGTTACAGCCGGAATAGAGGTTTTACCCTTACCAAATAACGAAGCATCAGCCTCTGTGTAATTACATTCACAATTAAAGTTTCCCCCACAACAATCAGACTCTTTGGGTATTGGAGCTGCCATTTCACCAAGATATTTTCAATTTCATCAACCAATGTATCTGTCTCTGTGCAAACAGAATTAAAACATTGTTTTATTACTAGAGTATGTAAGAAGATGTCATTATTTTTGTGAATAATCTCTGTTGCTAAAACAGCTTCAGACCTGCAATTCTAATTTTTGAGGGAGCGACTATTTGTGATCCCTATGGCAGTTACCAAACCTCACATGGGATGCCCTCTTACACCTTTTTTAGCCAACTTCACATTTAACATAAACCCATGAAGCACTGGGCAGGAATTCAATCATGTCTCCCCTGACAAAACAAAGTTGTATTTGGTTAATACTTGTACACTTTGTAAAAATTAATGATATCCTTTTGAGTTCCAATTTAAGACCAGCAATTTAGAAGCCTGGCCTAGAGTTTGGGATTCCCGGCAGGGTATTGGCAAGCCAATCCTAGCCAAAGGACGGTTGTTCCCTGTAAAGTTCATTTTCAAAGTGGCAAGTTACTGTTAGATTCCTTTGTGTCTCTGTCTCCCAGATTTTGTCTCCGTTTGTTCCATGTAAAAAAACGATCAAAACCTTTTAACAGGATTTCTTCCTGATGATGGTATACAAGGGTTTCCACTAGGTTTGAGGCAAAATGAACAGCACATTTTCTCATACAAGCCTTGTCAAATAGATAGACACATTTCAAGTCTGCAGAGGATACAGAACTGAGTTCTGGCAGTGAGGAAAGCAGGCTCAAAATCCTGGTCCTATTTAACGGAGAATGTTGTCCTTCATTAAAAACAGATTCAAACGTTATGGGCCTCAAGCTGAATGAGCCATTGTTAAGGCTTGTTCTCCCATGGTTCCTTAGGCTCAAGTTCCCAGTTTGTGCACAATCAAATGTAGATCAGGTGCCTCTTGACATGATCTTATCCCAAGAGTCAGAGGTAGGGCTAACCCAAGCTCCAGACAAATCTGGGTTCACATCCAGGGCCAGGGCACCCCCAGATGACTTTCGGTACATTAGGGTCCTTGACCCACTAAATTCCTGCACAGGCTCACCCTGCTGACCATGCTTCCTTGTCTCCTTGATTTATTTTTGCCAAACCTTTTCTTTGCAACAGCCTGGCTGGGTTTAACCAGCTTCGTTTTGGCAGGTAGGAGCACAGAGTCTGCAGACAAAACCCCTTTCACCCCAGACATGCCTGGGTAGATCTAGGAGAGGCAGATCCACCCCTCCTCTCAGGGCCTCTGGTACTTGTGTGCTTAGATGCAAATAGAATGTCATGTAAACATTTCCTAGATCCTTTGTTGTTCTGCTTTGTGTGACGTTTTACATTTGTTGATGGACAAATTCCATCATAAGTCATCTTTGACAAAGAGTGTACTGTCAGAATTCATCAGAGTATTTGTTTCAGAGGGAGGTGCTGTACATGAATTTGTGGTCAAGGGGATGTTAGTGGGATCCCGAGGGTCCTTACACCTTTCCTCATCCTCATTCATTTGCTCCTTAGAGTTGCCACTTAGTGCTTTTGAGGCAGCCAACAGTAAGGCTCTCAATTCGCAAGAACCGCCAAATTTGCTCTCACCTCATAAGCCACGGTGTCATAAAGACAGATAAATGACTGTAATATAATGTTTACTGCACTTTCACGTTCTCAATGTCACTGGGCCTAGTAAGATTGTTGTTTTCGTTCTCCCATTTTCCCGTCCCTTGCCTCGTCACGCTCTGAAACACTAGTGTATGAGCACGATACAAATAAAATATCAATGTCAATACCAATATCAAAGCGGTCAGCAAGCTCAGGCTGGTGTCTGGTGATTCCTTACATACCAAATCATCACCTTCAAAGGGAAAAGCTGAGTGTCAATCCTTACCTAGGCATCCAAGCCTGGTTCAGAATCGTCTGCCGTGGAATTGGGAGAGATGCTAGTGACCTGGGTATTAAAAATACCAGACGACATACTCAGTCTTTCATTCATGATATTTAACTCTTCTATTTCTTTCTCCAAATTCACCCAAACAACTGGCTGCAATAAACTCAGTCTTCATTCAATTTTGCTGAGCACTGGGCCAGAAACTTCACCTGTAGTCTCTGTAGTGATTTCTTCAGTCATTACTGTTTTGGCTGTTAATAAGTTTATAACAGTGTTCTGCTGTGACACAACATTGCTATATGTTTTAGTATACCATTGTGGAAAAAAACATTTTGCCCTGTTCTAAAACATACCCCACTGCAACTGCTGAATCTCATCAAGCACAAGCCACCTCAGATTGCAAGGCTTTTTCCTCACTTCTGAGAGAATATCTCTTGATTTTTCCCTTCATCAGATCGCTGTTTTCGAAGCCAATGACCAGAGAACTTCAAACCTGCAGCCCTACCCCATCCTCATCAAACACATCTTTAGAAGTTGGCGGTTAGCTCCTCATGGTTTTCTGTGAAGTAGAACAAGGCACCTACCTTTCTGAATTCAATCACTGTGTGGTTTCTCGGTCACTGATCGCAAACCCCGGACCGCACATTGTGCCCCTACCTTGCTGTCCACTTTGTAGCTGATTCACAGAGCAGGCCGATTTTGTGTAGTGGGGGGGTGGTCACCAACACGTGCTCCTTCAGCTCCAACACAGTGTAGTAAAACAGTAGGTTCACCAGCAGCTTGATGACTTTTTTGACGCTATTTTGCATTTGAAGCATATTATATGTAATAATGGACATCATTTTGTCAACTCACATTCAGTCTTCGATATCTTTATTTTTGCAGGGTAAAATGTTTTGCTTTCAAAACTGCAAAACACACAAGCAAAGCCATTTTATTTTCATTTGACCATTCACATAGCTCTGCCTTGTGTTCCTTGCAGGAATGCACACGGTCTGCATTAATAGGCCCATTTTCAGTGTGGATGTTTTTGAAGACTGGCAGGTCATTTTTCCAGTGGGCCTTTCAGTTATGTGTGTTTGTGCCTTCGATTAAACCCCACATGCCCCCCCGGTTCATCCATGATTCTCTCATGGGGAATAGCAGGGGAGAGTTTGGTTTCATCTGAGGCCTTTTTTCCCTTTATATTTTGTTTTCTTTGTTGGACCCCATCCGGTTAAATTTCCTTCCTTAGAGAGTGGGCACTGCGGCCTCCACTTCTGTCTTTTTGGTTGGGGGTTGCAGAATGGAACCTCCCTCCTTCTTCCTCCTTAGAAAGGGGGTGCTCCAGCCTCCACCTCTATCTTTGGGTTGGGGATTTAGGACAGACCCCCCTTCCTTCCTTCTTCCCAGGGTCCCTGTAGTCCTCCCCAGACTCCCCTCCTGCCCCAGGCTGGAAGTAAAGGAGGTTAGTTATCTAGCAATAGGGACAAAAGAAAGGTTTCATACTTTTTACACAACATATTTCCGCATAAGATAGGACATTGCATTCGAGAGAAAACAGCATTACATAGTAACAGATATAACATTTTGGCACATAACATGACACATTTTCCTTTCATAACATTTCCAAAGAATATTGATTAAACTGCTTACCTGTTATAAATCTTCATCCAGGGTTTTCACTCGTCGGATGATTTCTCTGCTCGATCTTCATTTGGCTCCTCAATTAGTCATACAGCTTGTCAGAGATTACATATTTTCAATTGATTGAAGTGGACCCATTGTTCTTCTGTCTGTTTTCCTTTTGGAATGCAGATCTTGTAGGCAACAGGTAATATTTTATCTACAATTTCAAAGGTACCATGCCAAGACAGAAGACATTTCCACTCCTTGGTCTGATTCCTTTGAAAATTGTATAGGTAAACTTTGTCATTTACCTCATACTGCTTCTTGTTGGTCTTTTGATCATAATATGTTTTCATCCCTTCAGCTGACTTTTCTAAATTGCACTGAACATAAACAAAAGCATGCTGATGGTACTTTGTTACATTTTCAATGTACTCATGAGTAGTGGACATACTTTTTGGGGTCTGCTACTGAGTTCTGTAGAGCAGATGCTCAGGTTACACCATTTTCTGTCCGGTCATGAGCTCAAATGGAGATATATTAGTTGCATAAGATGGTGAAGACCTAATGGCCATCAGGACGAGCAGTAATTAGAAGTTCCCAGCTGACTCCAGACTCTGCCACAAACGTCTTTAAGATACAATTGTCTTGTTGTATATCCACACCCCCCTCCCTGCTCGAGGCTGGGTGGTAGGCAATCTGGAGTTTTTTTTAACCCTAGAATGTCCCACGTCCGTGCTATCACCTCACTTGTAAAATGTCTTCCTCGATCTGACTCAATCCTTTTCAGGTGGCAAAAATGAGAGACGATATGGTTTATCATTAGTATGGCAGCTATCTCTGATTTACAATTCAGGGCTGGAAGACATTCTACTCACTTTGTAAACAAGCATGCTATAGTCAACATGTTATTGTTTCCTCAAGAGAAGTGAATCATTGGCCCAATGAAATCGACTTGCAAATCTGACCAAGGCAGTGTCATTCCCCTTTTTTGTAGAGGAGCTCTGTGTGTGAGTGAACTGGGTTGAAATTGAGTACACACACACAAGACACCCTTTATGTAAATGTCTAGATCCTGGCCCATGTGTGATCAGTATGCAAGTATTCATTAAGTCTAAATTGATTGCTAATCAGTTGAGAATGTCACTGCCTCAATTAAAGGTGCAAGCAATATCTTCCAAGACCAAACAATTATGCTCTATGCTTTTGTTGACAATGGAAATTTGTAGCATGCACCTGCTAGGCATGAGATGTTTGGAGTTTAGAGTTTCCAGACCTACTTCCCACTTGTCAATCAATTTAAATGTGGGAATGGTCTGATCATTCAGTAGTTTCCTGAATAACCCTTTGCTGAGGAAGCTCCTTCCATTATTCAGGCGTGTTATGGCAAGCACAAGCTCCTCCCCATATTTTATCTGATCGGGGAAAACAAATGTTTGCCTTGTATGTGAATGTCCATCAGACTTTGATTGAGTTATTCATTGTTGAGTTTCACGGAACTCAATGTTTCTTCTGACTTTGCATTGGTGTACGTAAAATTTCAATGCAGATTTTCAATGAATTTCCCTCCAGTGTGGATTGCCACTTAAAACTGGGAGGAAGGTTGATTTTCAAGAATGGAGAAGTGTTCCCATCCCCAGTTTGTTCTCCTACAGACAGTGATGTCTGGGACTTGGTTATTCTTGAAATGGAATTCCACTTTCTCGCATCAATTAAATGGCAGATACCATTCATGCTTACATAATTGGTATTCATTTTGAATTTTATAGGCGGGTTAGTCTGGGTCCAGAGGACCTTGTTTACACAGTCAATCAAATGGGATAACCTCCTCAGGAGATAGCTCCCCAGTAAACAAGGTGTGCCCTCAGGAGTCACGTCTATTACCAGATGTTTTAATCAATGTCACCCGATTTTCATTTCCGGATCGACAGTCGCTTCAACGGAAATGTCATTCCTGTTGACGTTGTCCGGGAAGTGGTGTGAGGGGAATTTGATGACCCACCCCCGTCCTAAGTTAAATTGGTCAAAGAGCTATTTGGGCAGGAGGGTGGATTGTGATCCAGTGTCCACCAGAACTGATAATTCACACTAACCCTGCACTCTGACCAGTGCATAGAATCAGTCCTCTACCTCCTCCAGGGAAAGAAAGTGTGAGTTATTTGCCAGTCTGGTTGTCATTTTCTTAATATTTATCTCCGACACTGTGTGTTCTTGGGCATTTTTTGTGTCAGAGTATGTGAATCTGTAAGGAAAATTGTACAACTAACAATGGGCAGATTTGGGGAATCCTCTTTCTCCCTCAATTCTTTGATGCACCCTTTTCTCCCCCTCAGAACCTGTTTGGGGTAAGGACACCTCCATTTCTATTTTGTTTGTCTCACATTTTTGGGTTTGAAGAATTTCTTGGTCTGGGTCAGTCTTTATACTTACCCTTTCCCACTCAGGTTGCTTTCAGAGGGATCACCCCATTTCTGAAAGAGAAGGTCTGCTTACCTGAATCCTTCAGGGACTCTTCTCTTTTAAAGGAGATAATCTTGCACTCCTCAACAAAGTGGGTTCTTCTTTGGCATCTCCTACTTACCCATTGCTCTTTGGGTTCTAAATTACCGGGTGTAGAACAGTCACTTTAAGGCTGAGAAGTTTATATGGGTACTGTCTGGGCGAGAAAGGGAACTTCCTCTAGGGCTTGGCACCACCCCTCCACTCGGGCCGCTTGCTCAGGAACCTGTGGTTTGTCAGACATTTCCTCCAGTCATTTCTCCCATGAGGCATCCGCAAAGTGTGTTGGGTAATTCTGGGAAGCAGGGTTAGGTTGACGGATGAACTGAGCCCTCAGCATGTGCCTCAGTTCGTCAGTCAGTTCCTGGACCTGTCGCTTCACCTGTGACACTTTTTCTGGGCTGTAGGGGGGTTTCAAGTCATACCTCTGCTGCTCCCAAAAGGGTAAATGCCCACTTCCTATGGAGTAGCTTGGGCACTGGAAATTTCCCCCATAATCTTCCATCCTGAATCTCCCTTCCCCCGGGTTCAGGGATCTATTGTCCTGGAATAGGGGAGAGAGAGGAGGATTATTTTGGAAGTTCTGGTTCGGGGGTGGGTAACCGGGGAAAAAGTTCAGATTGGGAGGTGGAATGATACTTCTTTCCTGGGGGAAGTTTGGAGGGAGGTTTCACAGGGCAGTACTTATCTGACTGGTTGCTCCCCTGGGCCGGGGAGAATATACATACCCCAGATTGGCTTGGAACCCTTGTGACTAGGGCTTACATAGGTGGCAGGGTCTGACAGATCATTGTTCTGTGCCCCTCCCTGAATACCATTCAATTGGGCCGGGGTGGGGGGTCCCTTTTGCTTGCTGGTGGAAGGGTTAGTTTTAGGCTCCCATCTCCAGGTCCAAGGTAGGGGTAGTTCTAGATCCTGGTGGCTTGTTCAATTACCCAGCACAAGGGTCCTGTGCTCATGAAAGTCACGCACTAGCTGAGTAATTATTTATTTGGGGAGCACATGGAAATAGATGATCACAAACTCCCTACTATGCATGTTCACCCACTGGGAAGTTTGGGAAAATGCATGCTTTAGCTCCTGCACAAACACCTTAGGCACCTGATCTTCCCCACGTTGAAAATTATTTCCAACCTTATGGGCCTCCTGTGGGTTTCTGTGTGAGGAGAATGATTTTAAATGGCCACCTTATAGGTGGACCATTTATAATGATCATCCAGTCCTGCAAAGAAACTGGAATACTCGGGTGAGAAAGTCCATTTAGCCAATACTATGCAATTCACAACATTTCTGATCTGGAATGATGCCTTCATATGCTCATAAAGTTCCAGGTGCTCCCATACCGAATACTTGGCATTTTTGTGCTATGGGGTCAGAAAGATCTTTATGGCCTTGATTTGTCTTATTGGGCCTTTCACAAAACTCTTGCTCTGTGTCTGTGTCTTTTCTTCCTCTACACCTGAGTCCATTCAAGTTCTGACTCGGAGATACTCAGGGCCTCATTACGACCCAGGCGGAAAACCATGGTGCTAATAGCACCATGGTCCATACCGGTAACTTACCGACTCCGCCATGGAGAAAGGGGGAATTACCACCCCATTACAAGTTTGGCGGGGCAGTAATTCCCCCTTCCTCCATGGCCCTTCCCCATTCCCATTTTTGCCCCTTAGGGCTCAATGGGAATGGGGAAGGCTCTAAGTACGGTACCGCAAATTGCGGTACCGTACTTAGCACCAAGGTCCCTTTGTGGGTCCCTACTTTAACGGCTGGTATAGACCAGCCGGTAAGGTCGGGTCCCGCAAAGGGACCTCGTAATCAGGTGCTAATGGATTAACGGCGCTGCAGCCTTTTACGGTGCCGTTAACCCATTAGCGCCAGGGTCGTAATGAGGCCCTCAGTGTACCTTATTCCCTATCCTCTAGGCACTCCCTATATTTGTGAGATTGGAAATATTTCCCAGAATCATAGGATCTGGCCTCCTCTCGCCTGGACCGTAGTGAGCCCTCAGGGTCACTTTCCCTGTAGTTACTTTTAGGCTCAGGATTACACTCAGTCTCTTTTTCCCTCCTATCAGGTAGTGTGGGGAAATTCCTCCATCCCTCTGATTGGATGGAGGTTTTTGATATGCCATTCCTGGTTTGAATCTATGGCTTTTCTCTTCAGCGAAGCAGGCCAGGTGGTCTTGTTGTAGCCTCATCTTCTGCCAGTCTAACTCCCTGATCGTTTCATCATAGGAGTTTTCATGGTCAGAGGTACACCTGAGATTCCTTTTGGCCTCCCAAGACACACTGGTCTGGCCACCTTCCCTTCTGTGTGGTACAGATGAATACTCATGAATATCAGACAGGACTGGCCTTCTGGTCCAGTTGGACGAAGCCTGGGTAAGTCGAATTGTGTCAGGTCACTCTGTTCTTGATACGTATGTGGCATGAATGAGGTTGGCTCCCATTTGTACATGACTGGACTTAGCTCTTACCTGTTGCGTTTTACTTTATACGTCATCAGTTGATGCTTTGCTGGATCACAGTGACTCTCACTTAGGTTCTAACAACTTGATTGGCTCATCCATCAAGTGTATCACCTTTTGGCATACCTTCCTATAATCTACTTAAACTGCCTATTCAAATGTGTCATCTATAAAGCTAAAATTCTGTTGTAATCTCAAACTCAAACTCATGGATAGTGAAAAACTCTGCCCATGCTGGTTATACATCTCATGTTGCTAAATCCTTGTCCTTCAAAATGAGTACTGTATTAGTCTGACCTGTGGTTAAAAGAGATATTGGCCCTCATCACAAGGTTGGCGCTCCGGTAAGAACGGCACCGGTAAGGCAATACCGGCATCCATTACCGGGCCGGTATATCATGACCCTAGATGCCGTTGCTACCGGCATCGTCAAGGACCCGCTGTGGCCGTGCACCACCCTACCGGCATGCGGGCACGTGCGCAGATGGGGAGGCCTTAATACTGGCATGCCGCAAAGAAGGGGACACCACGAGTCACACGTACAAGTACATACCGGCATCGAGATGCCGGTAAGAAGGGCCACCATGATGCTGGCAATACCGGCATCGCAGACCACCCGTAAACAGCAAACAGCTGTGTAACCAAGTGCCACAGGTGCACTCAATCAGCACAGGTGGAGGCAATGGAGTCAGGGTCAGCACAAAAGTAGCACACCCACACACCGCACCCCCCTCCAAGGCAAAATGCTACCACTTGTACTTGCCATACTGGGCCTGGAGGACATGCCTGCACTGCTACTCCTTGAGCAGGCAGTACAACAGGAAACACAGAGGAGACGCCGGAAGAGAAGGAGGGTGAGACATGCCCAGCAAATCCCACCAGTGCAGGCAGTCGCTCCCCGCAGACAGCCAACAATCCTACGTAAAAGGGCCAATCCATTTGACTTAACCCCAGCACAGATCCACACCCTGTACCGCCTGGACAGAGACACCATCACCAACATAGTGGAATTAATACAGGATGACTTTGTCAGCCTGATCAACATCCGCACAGCCATCCCCCTTTGCTGAAGGTGGCTTCTGTGCTCCACTTCCTGGCCACAGGCACTTATCAACACACAGTGGGCCAAATGCATGGTATGTCCCAATCATGCTTCTCTGTTGTGTTAAACCAAGTGCTGGATGCACTATTGAAGCACGCTAATCCCTACATATCCTTACCAAGGACACCACAGGAGGCAAATGCCACCAAAATAGCATTCCATGCACTGGCAGGCATGCCCAATGTAATTGGTGCCCTCGACTGTACCCATGTAGAGTTGGTTGTCCCACATGCCGTGGAGGCGGTGTACCGCAATCGGAAGCTATACCATTCCATCAATGTGCTGATGGTGTGTGATGCCAGCCAGATAATAACATATTGCTGTGCCAGATACCCAGGATGCACGCATGATGCCATGGTGCAGCGGAACTCCTCACTATCCTGCTACATGGAAGGAGACGTTGTACGAAGTGGCTGGCTGTTGGGTGAGTCTGCCCTCTGGGCCATGGGGGCAGATGGATTGGGGGGGAGGTACATGCATATGCAAGGGGAATGCCCTCTGGGCCATGGGGCAGATGGATTGGGGGGAAGGTACATGCATATGCAAGGGGAATGCCCTCTGGGCCATGGGGGCAGATGGATTGGGGGGAATGGTAGTTTCTTAAGTCATCCGCCGACACACAGCCCTCACATTTGCATGCAAAATGCCCCTAGCCAAGACATACATTGCCTGGTGCTTTAAAATTCTAGGACCCTAGGTCATTTATGTCACACAAGGCTCCCTCTATGGATTGGCATGCACTGTTCAGAGCTGACAGTCATGTGGATGTGGCTGCCAATGACGAGATAGTGCAGATGAACTTGAATGATGTACAGGCTGAGCACACCTGTCAACTGAGCCTCATCCTCACACATACCTCCTTCTGCTCCCATGTAGGTGATGCTGGATATCCCCTTATCCCCTGAAGCCGTGGCTACTCACCCCTGTCAGGAACCCGCAGAACAGGCACGAGGAGGACTTCAATCGTGCACATACACGTACACGTGTGGTCATTGAGCAGACGTTTGGCCTTTTGAAGGCACGGTTTTGCTGCATCAGCAGGTCGGGAGGGGCACTCATATACGGGCCTGAGAAGGTGGGCAAGATCATCACGGCATGTGTAATGCTACATAACATGTGCATCCAGCGACCTGCCACCTGAAGTGGAACTGCCACCACCTGGTGAAGTAGAAGGAGAGGAAGGAGTAGAAGTAGGACATAGGCCAGGACGCGAAACTCGTGAGGGTCGTGCAGTGCGCAAAATGGTCATAGACCAATCATTCTGATGTACTTTATTGCAGAGGGTGCCATGTGTTGTGTACTGTGGGCGCTGGTTGTGTGGGCACATGTGCACGAATCACCATGAAGCAATAAATTGACATACAAAAAATCAGCAATGTCCACTCATGTGATGTTTGTTACACAACTGGTGTATTCGTGAGAAATTAAGTACAACATGATTCAACAATCCACGCCCCCACCACCCCTCCACCTCCCCCACCCTACTCCCATGCCGCCATACACCCCAGTACTACACACTACACCCACCACCCCTCCGCCTCCCCCTAACACCCAAAGTCAACTAGGGCACGACATGTGTCTGGATGTATGCCCAAAGGGATTATGCAGGTTGGCCCTGCTACTGTTGAGCCCCCTTAGGAGGAGGGGGTTGGATCTCTGTGCGGCGCAAACTCCGCAGGGACATGCCCACGGGGCTGGTCTGCCTCAAGCCCGATGGCGTGGATGATGCGAATGACCCAGATGGTTGTGATCCAAGGGGCAGGGTTTGCCGTTGGTCCATGCGGTCAGCAATCCTGGTGAGGATCTGACCCAAGGCATTGACGCCATCACGCACTTGCTGTGCACTTTAGTTAATGGCCTGGATAACGGCCGCGGTGCTGTCCTAGATAATACGACGTGTTGTCTCCCCTTCAGCAAGGTACTGCTGCACATAGCCTTGCATCACCTCCTGCTGGGCCTCCATCCTGGAGAGACGTCCCTCAAGGTCCCGTATGGCAGTGTGGGTTGTGGTCGGTGGGTGATGTGGTGGCACAGCATGGATCATGGGGCTATGCATGGCCGGAGACCACTGTCCATGGCTTCCCTGGTCGGATGAGTCCCGCTGAGGTGTGTCCTGTGGGTAGGCCTGTGGGCTTGGTGTGTGCACTACAGGCTCTAAGTGGACAAGTCCTGCATCGCCCTCATTGTCCGGCCCAGCTACCTCATCAACACTATGATCTGCTGATGCAGCCATCTCCCCAATTGTGCTGGCAGCAGCAGATGTGTGCCATCCTCCATGCCTGCTGTGTCCTCAGCCAGTGTGGATGGTGTGACCATGGATGCAGGTGCAGGTGTCAGCTCGTCCTGTGTACTTGTCTGTGGTGCTGTTTTTGCACCGGTTCTTGGCCCGCTTCCCGCATGGCCCATCCTTGGTCCACTTGAGGTTGATGGACCTGTGGCATCAGATTGCCTGCTAGGCCTTTTGGCTGGTGTTGTGCATTGTGCACTCCCTTGCGCTTCATCACTGTCAGCATCCGTACCCGTGGGGGACAGAGAATGGCAGGATATGAGTGATTGTTCCGCTTGCATTGTGCATGCATTAGTCATTGGACATGTGGCGCCATCTGATCAGTTGCATTCGTGGCTTTGTAGGGGACTGTGTACATGCAATGTTGAAGAGTGGATTTTGATAGCGTAGTCGTGTCCACATGTACGCATTGTTGGGTGCAGTTGGACATTGATGTGTTTTGGGAGGGTTGTCCTGGGTGGCACATGCCCATGAAATGTGTCTTGTGGGTGTATTCGTGTATGACTGCAACATGCATTGGGATGGGATGGTGGTAGACCCAGAATGTGTACATGGATATGTGTAGCTGTGCATGATGGCCCATTTGTTGGCTGGTGTAGCAGCCATATTTGGGGGAGGATGATTATCATTATTTTTACTGTTTCAGTAGGGACACTCACCTTCATCTGCCGATGTTGGCACGCCAAACTCTGCTCCACCGACTCCTTCGATGGGCTCCACATCTATGATGGAGCTGCAGGTCTCCTCCCATCTGGCCCATTTCAGTGGGGAGTGTTGTCCTCCTGTTGCCAGCCCCTGGCTCCAATTAGCTGACAATATGTGCCGGACTCTCAGCCTGAGGTCGTCCCAATGTTTTTTGCAATCACGCACTGTGCGTGCGGTGGTGCCGACTGCACTTACTTTCTGGGCAACTTCTTCCCAGATGGCCTTTTTCTTGAGCTGGGCTGGACGCCTGAGGTCGTTGCAGAACACCACTTCAGCATTTTCCACAAGGGTGTCGGCCAACATGTTCACCTCATCGTCTCTAAAACGTGGTTTGCGCAGGCAGACCGTGCCTCTCCGGGTGGTCTTCGACATGTTGTCCGTGGTGGCCTGGGAGTTGGGGTGTAGAGGGTCCTGTAGGTGGAGGATGGCAATGGATTATGTTTTTAAAGATGGCCGCCATGGCATTTCCCGTTCCGGCGCAATGACGTTACTTCCGGGTCCGGTATTAACACACCCGTTAATAACGGCAACGGTATTTAGGGGTTCCCGAGGGCGGAGCCGTTCTGTGCGTATTGGTCGATGCTGCTGTGTGAGGGTTTGGGGGTCATTACCGGCATGCCGGTACGGCCGTAACTGACATGCAGGGATGCACGCGCCCACGCACTCTTGATCATCTGCTATTTGCGGGTTGGTGCCAAGCCAGACATGTTATTACCGCCATGCCGGTACGGCCAGATTTTTAGCGCCAACCTTGTGATGAGGCCCATTATTACAGACTTTGCAGCTTCTCTTAAAAGAGGCAAAAATGACTCACTTCTTCCTGTTTATTTTCCACTTAATTTTGTTATGGATATCATTTTGGAAGAATATGCACTTTTAAACCACTTGTGACTAAGCCTAACTCCAGGCTGTCTGCAGTGCAAAGAAGTAAATATGACACCATATTCATGAAGTTGATTTTACAACTCAGCGATTTGGAAGATTCATCATCTAGAATTGCTAGGGTGGCAGAGGAGTTGCCCTTAATTAGAGACCATTTTAAATACTTGGAAAACATAAATCAGAGAAATATCCTCTCCATGTATGGCGTTCCAGAGGGCACCAATCGATATGATTGCTAAAAATTCATATAATTATTCTTACCAAACTATTGAAATTGTCCCTGGGTCTTAACGTGAACATCCAGAGAGCACTTCAAATAGTCCTGATACATTCTGGTTTTACCATCACCGTCTTGTGGCCAATGCTGGATTTTACTTTTATGGACTTCATTCATTCACGGTGCGTCACCCATTCTCAACTCTCATGCTGGACTTCCTTTGCATCTTGTACTCATGGTGGCCCTGAATCATGCTGTTCCCATCTTCATCTTGTATCCTGGCTTGCAGCATTATGGGCCTCATTACGGGTTTGGAGGCATCCATGGTGCTATTAGTGCCATGGCTGCCTCCAAAATCGTGTCCGGGTTCCCTGAATGAGGAATTACCGGGTCATTCCAACCTTGGAGGAACTGGTAATTCCTCATTCAAAAAACCCATCCCCATTCCCATTCGAGCCCCCATAGGGCTCAATGGGAATGGGGATGGAGCTAATAATGGGCCCCTTAATAATGGGCCTGTTATTAGCTTCCTGGTCCCCTTGCAGGACCCGCAAAGGACGTCTGGTCTGACCAGACATTCTGCCTGGGTCCCGCAAGGGAACCTCGTAATAGGGCGGAATGGGTTTATCGGCACCATTACCGGTGCTGGTAAACCCATTCCGCCAACCTCGTAATGAGGCCCTATGTGTTACTACTGAGTTCTGCAATTGTATTCACTCTCCCCTCTTGCTTCTCCACTCTTTGACTGCTAACTCTCTGTTCTCTCCTCCTTTCCCTTCCCCCTTTTCCAATCCCCTCCCCTTACTTTCTTCTATGCACTTACTCTATCAGAATCGTCCCTGGACCTAGTATGATAGCAACCTCGTCTGTCTCCTCCTCCCTCCCCTTACTGGTTTTTTCCTCCCACCCCCCCTCCAGCACTATCTGAAATGTTGTCAGGCCTAGTATGATAGTTGCTTGTTTTGTCCCTCCCCTACCTTTCTGCATCAGGGCTAGTACGGTAGATGCCTGTCTGTTTCCATTTCCTTCCCACTCTCCCCTCTCCCTACCTTATCTATATCTTAGCTCTTGCACTATCTGAAATGTCGTCAGGCTGAGTACGATAGTTAATATCCTTACTGTTCATGGCCTGTAAGAATGTCATTGTATTGTCCCTTGTTCCCTCCCTTGCCTCGAAGCGCTTTGAAACACATTGTGTATAGGCGCTATATAAATAAACTCTCATATCATATCATATCATGTCATAGACGGACCCATGCCCACAGCTACAAGTAAGCATACACTTAGAGGTATGATACTTCCCTTTTTAGAACATTCCCAGCTCATGAAGATTATCAAAGATGCCAAACAATTTGATCTTGATGGGTAAACAATTTGTCTTTTCATAGAATCATTGAGTGAGTTGGGGGCCATGTATAGCCTCTTTTTTCCTTGCTCCTGTAAAGTCATCTTGGAAAACTAAACATGCATATTCAGCGAGCTACATGATCTTTATAAGGTTCTTGACTAAAGTGAGAAAATGGATAATACAATCACTCGTGTGAGAGCTAATCTTCTTCCTATCCTACATATGGAACTGAATAAGCCAATTTTGAGTTGAGAAAAATTAAAAACCTTTTTGTCTTAATTGCCATCGAATTCAGTATAGTTTATTGTAGGTGGATGATGTACATTGATCCTCAAATGTTGCCAATACTAAGGCAGTACCAAGTCATGTTTTTATTTTCCACTTTTTATATATGCTCTACTGCATATTCAAAAATATTTTATTCAATTTGACATCCTCAATTTCACATCCAATACCTGTACACTATTATTGTTCTGTAACAGTCTCCATTTAATTGATATTGCTGTGATCTTTGTTCCTGCTGCTTCTTATTGCTCTATGTGCTTGATGTTTTGTTTTATGCTTTATTTACTTTTGTCTCACTTGTTAATTCTACCTTTTCCTCTTTTGTGTCAAAGGTGAGAATCTGGTGTTGCTGTCTTCCAGTCCCTCTCACTAATCGCATTTGGCTGATTTGCAACTTCACACTATACTCTCAGATGGCTGATGACAAGTTTAGATGGTTAATGTGAAGATGAAACTCATGAACGTATATGAGCCAAACAACATTTAACCACGGGTTTCACAGAATATTTATAATATTGTCAATAAAGAAATGTCTGATGTAATTATTGCTGGAGACTGAGATATCCGTAAGACCTAATATTTGATAGGAAGTTGTTATAATCAAGATCTGTTTGAGCCAATCACAGATGGAATCAAGGTTGAATTTATTCTTCAGACATTCTTTATTTACAAATTCAGAAAATCATACTGAATCCTTGGTTTAAGAAGATCACTCACTGAACATCATTAGTGTATCCACAACGTGATCAACTGACACACATGGAAATCTCACACTAATTACATGGCCAGGGGTCCATGCATTATCACATTCATGGCAACATTTCTCCCTGTCACAAATGCCTGAATTTACTCAGGAAATAATGCATCTCCCTTTCTTACACCAACAATACACACCTGGCAAGGGAAGACACAAACTACCCAGCCCCATACCATGTGTATAAAAAGACGTTATGCCTTTGAGTTTGCAATAATTAGGACAACAACACATTTAATGGCATATATATGTGGACAAATGTGCATATCATGTGTTTTCCTTACATGGCGTCATGAAATCAAAACACAGACATCACAACATTCATACCAGCCTGCTGGGTTACTAGGTCCAATCAAACAGGATACAATTTGCCTAACAATGCCTATTCAATCACACCAGTAATTTAAACCTTGCAAAAAGTGGATAATTTTCATATTAATTCCCAAGGGATGCTAGCTGTGGCTGGAATTGGTTCTGTCTTGGAATGCGTATCTATAAAGGTACATTTATTTTTCAACTTTTTGGAACAATAGTCTTCATGAAAACACAACACACATGATTCTAACATTAGAAGCAGCATGCTTAAGAGAACATTAAAACCTTCTAGTGACTTTGGATGAGGTGTTATGACACACCAGCATTCTTCAAGCTGAATCCCTTGGAGATGTGTATAAGCTTTTAAACAATGGATCAAGACTACAACAAGTACACATGAGGATAATTATGAAAATGGCAAAGACATCTCTCAGAAACAAAATCTTCTTATAACAAATTATCAGTAGCTCTAAGGTAAGGAAAAGGTATTGGGCAACACGTGTCCCAGATTTGGCCATAAAGATTAGTTTATCAACAATAGAGTCAATCCATCTAGATAACATATAAAACATTAAAAAAGACTTATTGATGACATCCTCTTCATGAGGCATGGCAATGTCAATGAGTTGCAACATTTGATGATGTGGTTGGGTGGTTTCAAAGAACAGTTGGACTTTGCATGCCATTGCAGAGAAAAATAGGCAATATTTGTGGATTCAGTAATTAAGTCTGATAATGGTCAGTTGTCCATAGAATGCTATAAATGACCAACATTCTGAATACATTTTTGAAAGTTACAAGTTTACATCCAAAATTAGTGTATCAAAATATATGTGGAGCTCTTTTCCTTGGGTCCAGAAGGTATTGCAAATATACGACAGAATATGACAATCATCCCCAAAAAATCTAGTACTCAATCTATAATGGAATGGATATCGTACGCACTTTATGAAATATTCCAAGAAGAGAGCTAATGGTCAAGACAGAAACCATGCATTTGAATGTAGAAAGAAATGATGTGTGTAATGACATATAATCAGCTAATTAATCAGATCAAATGTCTTATATTACGCCATTGACAAATCCAGAATACAGAAAATCAGAAGATGGACAAACATTTGTTTGCACTCAGGAATGGTAAAAACATTCAGCAATCCCTCTTTATGGAAGATAAGTACACAAAAGAACGATGAGGGGTAACAGCAGTGAAGCAGTACAGGACTCTACAAACAATGAGTGCACAAAACATGTGTGGACAATGTCTTGTTTGGAACTCTGCCATTTATACAGAACCAATGAACCATAAAGACAAACAATTACGTTGGACACATTCTGTTATTGTAAAAAAAATGTTTTTTAAAAAATGTTCTTTTTTGTTTTACTTTAGAAAAATGCTTCCTCAAATACAGATAAACCAACGAACATAAATCCTTTATCAGGAGATGCATACTTTCACTTTTAGTGAAAGTATGAACACTTTCAGTAAAAGGATAATAATGAGGATGACATACACGAGTAAATACTGGAGGAAGTACAAATGATAAGATGGGGGCTGAAAATTAGAATGACATGTGGTGAACAATATTGGATTATTTCTCCTGATATGTTATGTTATGTTTTGTTATTTGTCATTCATATAGCGCTCTATATATCATTAGTATTACCTGAAAGCGCTGGTAGGTTGAACACTCTTGAGGACTGCAATCCAGGTCAGTTAAAAGACTACAGTGTCGAAGGGTGCTTGGGTGCACCAGTTAAGTGTGCAGCTGATGTAATTGCTTGATGGTAGCTGCATTCTAGCATTAGGTATGGTGGTATTGCTATCGGTTCAATATGTTCAGTCTGGCGGGTGGACACCAAGACTGGGTTCTGGCTGTGTTAGACCTGTGGGATGCTTATGTGTGCAGATAGGCCGATTTTCCTTGGGGTATAGCTGTGTTTTATTACAATGATGAGGTGTTCATGGGATAGTGTTTGTGTGTGAGCAGCTAGGCCAAATTGATCGAGGGGTGCAGCTGCACTCTAATTGTGTGATGGTGTAGAGTAGAGAGTACGCATGGTGATACAGTATGATGGTTCATACATACATCATGAAACAGTCTTAATGAGGCTCTAGAAAGAAAACAATTGTCATTAGTAAATGGGTAGTTGTCCTCTTAATCCATGATTCATAATACACAAATGTTGGACATCAATAGGATGTATGAAATAGCTGAACTACATACTATTGTAGATAATGGACTATTGAGGATATGGGTGAATGTAAATCAAAAAATAGTCCATAGGCGCCCCTCTGCAAGAACGAACGCGACCCATTGACATGTTCTATGGGAAGGTACCCAATTGAGAGTCCACTGCCACAGTTTAGCTCACTGTACCTTTCACAGATGGGAAATATCCATTTGCATATCAGTCTTTGTCCCACCCACATGTGCAGTACAGCACCGAACTGCTATGGTAATTCCCTTCTGAACAAGAGTACCAACAGCAACCCCATAAACATGTTTCAGCCTTGTTGGCCCTCTTGCAACGTTACCAATGAATTGTCATGATCGAAGTTTTCTTAAAAAATTATTTCTCACATTGTTGTTTGACTTGTGGGGTAAGTAAAGACCTGGATTATCTAAAGTTAGGCTAAGAGTTCTGAATTGGACAGGTCCCAGTATTCTGTAGATGTACGTCCACCTTTTTCATTAAGCAAGGGACTAGTTCAGGGGTATGCAACCTTTAGCTCCCCAGATCTGTTGTACTGCAACTCCCATTAGTCTTAGGCAGCGTGATCTATGGTAAGAGGTCATGGCGATGGCAGTCCAGTACATCTGCAGGGCCGCAATTTGCAGACCCATGCAGCAGTTCGTAATGACTTTCTCACAGATGTGTATTCATAACATGTTGGGTTGTCATTAATTTAAAGAGTTGGACACTAACCTTACAAACCCACAAAACAGCCATTATATAGTAATTAAATAATTTCATTGATACAGACAAGCATAATTGGAGTATGTTTATATTTTATAATTCTGCTATTAAAGTAAAAGAGTCCACTATGTGTTGGTTTACCTCAGAACAGTCAAACATTATCTTGATAAAACATAATTTCCTATTGATAATACAATATTACCTTTCCCATCTTGCAGAATTTATTTGACATAGACAGTAATGAGCTTGTCAATTCTGCTAATTTGTTCATTTAACATAGATTGCTGAAAAATACTCATGCACTTCATATTGATCAGTCAAACCAGAAGGAATACCTGCTAAATGTATGATCTGTTTTATCTATTACCTTAAATCTGTATAAAATCTTTGCTAGATAAGTTAAACACCACACATGAGTCAATGATAACACAATGCCAGTGAGATTGTGCAGAAGATGTTTCTGATGATTTATAGATAATCATCAAGAGACCGTTCATGGCTCTTCATTATTGCCTGAAATTACCCCAAATGTTTTCATGTTATTAACTATCATTGTTGAAAAGAAACATGTTTCTGGCAGCATATATCTGGCGGGCCCTTTTACTCAGCCCCAGGCATGTTTAAATGCATATTGATTTAATTTGTGTCTCTGGATCCTTTTTGGTCTACAGTTTGATCTTGCAACTTTCATAGTTGTAATTTAATGCCTTTGTGTAATTACTTCCAGTATTTCAGGGAGCAGTGCATTACCTCCTATCCATACTGGCATGTCTCTTCATCTGCCTCTGGGTTGCACTGTCTGCAGACACATGGGACATTGCCAATCATCACCAGATACGACTCTGAATCACTATTTAATATTTCCATGCACAAATCTGTATTTTCAGAAACATAGACTACCTTTCCCATAATGCGCCTGCAAGATATCTGGGAAAAACTGGAAGCCTAATCCAGACAATATATTGGATTCTGTCTTACATGCAGACCGGCTTTACGGTGAATGGAAGGAGACAGATGCATAGTAATGGCATGCAACACTCAAAATGCCATGGCAATTAATGTGCTTTTGTTTATATACAAAAACCTTCTGCCAATTGTTAGCACTGTCTCCTCTCCCAAAGTCCATGCCAGGGAATTCCATTAACCACACCCATTGTTGCAGCCCATTCATACAGCTTCACTCTAGCTTTCCTCACTGCTAGCATTCCTTATAATCCGCCATGCCCTCAAGCTCCCTGTGTGTGCATTGACCCTCATGCAGCTGAAACCCATTTGGAATATCTCTCTGCTTTGCTGATGGTCCTGCCTTGTGCCTTGCTCGGGATTTATCCCTTCTCCTTTGCTGTTAAGAATCAATTTTCACAGCCTGCTTTGCTGGCTCAGTCCTCCACACTCTGCCTGCTGCCAGTGTCTATTTTGTCTTCCCTTTGTGCTGTGTCGTGCAGCCATGTATACCTGTTTCATGTACTGATTTCCAACAGCTTCCAGACCCTGCTTATTGTGCTGTGTCCCAGCAGTAGCCAGCCTCTGTTATTTACACAGGCTCCATTCAGTCTTGTTTTATGTTCCCTGTTCTGCATTCACTTATTCGTTCAATTCTACTAAGTCTCAAGCTCTACCCCGCTTAGTGAAACTCAGTGTCCCTTGATTCTGTTTGTACCTTTTCCCTTCATTCTAGTCCTGTGTTCCACAGCCTTGCCTTGCATATTTAGTGTGTTTCAGTCTGCTTTTTGTTTTAACCAGGATTCACTCACCTTGTACCAGTCTTTGCATCTTTTTAGTTGTACGAGTGCTTTAACTCTGTTTCTGTATACCAGTCCCTTGCCTCTGTTTGATTGTACCAGTACCTTGCCTTTGCATTCCTAGTTCCTTTTTTCCTGTTCTGTGCTGAATTCTTGTTACCCTTTTTGGGCTCTTAGTGTCTGGTAATTGTTTTATCGTGTCAGCAATATCCCTCTGTGTAGTCCTTTGTATAAATATTGGCTCATATACCCTAGGGGACTATCACTTCACTTTCCTTTTTCTCATCCTTCCTGTAGTCTGTCTTGCATCTAATGTAACAGTGTGTTGCCTTCCGTTCAACAAAAGGCATCCACTGTATGTTCTGTTTGGACCCACAGGGGCTTATCTCATGTAAGTGGACTTCTTGTTTGTGTGCATATACAGAAGTCACTCTTGCTCCCCACTTCCTTGGGGTTTCCCGGTGCAGTGCCTGCAAGAGTAAGTTTCACTGAGGCATTGAGCTTTCCTAATGTCCATGGGTAGTCTCAAGTCTGACCTGTGTACATCACCTAGTGGAATTTCTAATTGATTGTTCAGCACATGGTTCCCATCCCTTCTTGTTCACCATCATGTTCTCCCTTGTCTACCTGTTCCATTGTTCATATTTAACTTGTCTGTTCTTCCTTCTTGTTGGCTCTCCTGTTGAATGTGCTTATCTATCCATTTATATCATCATGGCAACCCCCACTCCTAGCTAGGGTGCATCTGCATCCTATGACTCTTTGGATATACATTGAAAGATTCTCAGATCTCTTAGAAATCTTAGCAATTAAAGTCACAACCTCATATTGGACGGTAACTAATGAATTGTTTACAGAAATGGTGGACGTTGACATGTATATCGGATAGACTAGAATGTACATTTGGTAAAATAACTAAATTTTCAGGCAAAATAAGGCCAGTGTGGTCATGTTTTGAATCAGATTTGCTGAGTAATACCCTCACTATTATGGCCTACACACAAAGTGCAGTATTTCAGACAGTAGAGGGTACTAACCCCCTTGAAATCATTTACGTGTTAATGGATGTTTGAAAAATTTCACATTTACGGTGGATTTCATAAAAGGTACATTGAGTTAAAACATGGTCATGGACACCTGTGCGGGAAACAATGCATAGAAATAGTTATTTAAACCATGTTTATTCTCAGCAGGGGTGTTACTACATTTGTGTGAACCTTGATATTAACTCTAAGTTACTAAGAATAATCGAGAAGTGGTCTTCTTGCTCACTATGCTTAGAGAGGCTCAGGTTCACATCATTGAATCATGCCCAACGAGGGGAAGCATTTCAATGCTGCATTGCCCTTGTAGGTTGTACTAGACTGATATGCAAATTGCCATTTCTCCTCTGGGAAAGGTACAGTCAGATAAAACGTGGTTATAGACCCTCCTGAGTGGGAAACATTCCGTAGAATAGGTTATTTGAGTCACTCAACTTTATCTGATGAAGTACATGTTTTGCTATGATGATTATGTAACAAATGAAACTAATAAGAAGTTTAAATAACTTGCATAACCATCATTATAAGATATCATATCTTAATTATATATATAAATCATTAAGATATGTTGATACAGCATGAAGTATGGAGCATGTGAGCAATATATTAGAGTACACATAATAGATCAAACTAAATGAAAAAATAAAAAAGTTAAACAAAAAACAATAAAATGGAAATAGTGGAGGGAAACTATTATGTTTAATACATCCTCACATAATTAATAATTTATAAGTGTAAGTCTAATATATATTCAATGTAAAAAGTTTCTTAAAGGGTCATTATGGTTAAAGTACAGTTAAGGTGCTCTAATAAAAACCTTTGAAACACAGAGAAAATGTTTTTGTTAAAGGGACATTTTGGTGTACGTACTCTAATAAAAACCTGAAATTCACACAAAAAACTTTTTTAGTGGGAATTTAAAAAACTGCAACTTTGGTTGCAGCGTGAAATCGAAACACAAAAAAATATTGCCAGTGATGGAAAACCATGCAAGCATACCTCACACACTTGCACTCATGCACTGCTCAGACTAACACCCAGGGCATCAAAGATGACATTAGGTATGGCATTTTTCTCACACCATTCCCTTTTCCTCTTTCTCACTGTTAGGAAGAACAACTTAATGATGAAAAGAATCTCTGAAATGTACTGACAGGGATGTTGAAGAATGTGTGGAACTATTATTCTTTATGTATTGTGACGGAGAAACATTAATGCATATTATGGTGAAGAATAATGTATATGTTATAACATACTAATGTATTGTTTGCCATGAAAAAGACTGTCATGTCGAAACAACGTGTTGGAAGGCTCTAAAGCTGAATGTGCTAAAATATCTCAAACATGTCAAGTTAGTGAATGTGCTAGATTGTTCATATTATCTGGAATACAATATACAAACACAAATGGAATGTTGGTTGATTGGAATTGCACACTGTCATTAACAGAAGCTACAACCTTAAACTTACTTTTTGGCATCAGGCATAAGGCCAGTTTCTGTTTGACTGTGTGCAGCAATTTCGTCATTGCAACAGAATTTTATTTATTTATTTTATTTTATTGCATTTGTTACTCTCCCAAACCCTTAGGTACCACGGCGATGTTACAGACAGCTTGGTTAAAAACATTACTTGGAAATTGCCATTCGGGCGCAGTACATGAGAATACAAAATAATCATACATGACATCTTTAAATGCAGGGCTTAAGTACAGTGATATTTCCTGGAGCATGGAAGGGGATTTTAGTCTTGGTTAAATAGCCACGTTTTCAGAGATTTCTTGAAGCCTGAGAACGTTTGCTCATTTTTGATGGGGAGGGGAAGAGTGTTCCAATATGTGGGTGCGAGATATTGGAAACTACTGCCTCCTGCCTTGGTTGTCTTGTAGCGGGGGATAGCTAGGAGTAGTTGACTGTTAGATCTGAGGGGCCTCTTTGATACTTTTTTGGTGATGGCGTGGTTGAGGTAGATGGGGACACATGAGTGGATGCATTTGTATCTGACGCACAGGGCTTTGAATGTGACCCTGGCTTTGATGGGGAGCCAGTGATGGTTTCTTCTAATATTTGAGATATGATCTGACTTCCTTATTCCAAGGGCCGCCCGAAGGGCTTTATTTTGAATAAGCTGTAGTTTGTTTAGATTGGCTTTTGAGGTACCCAGGTAGAGTACGTTGCAGTAGTCGAGCCTGGATAAGATTAAAGCTCTTGCCAGCGTGATACAGTTGGTGGGTGTCAAGAATTGGCGACTGAGAGCAATACGTTTTGCGGTGTAGGAGGTAGAGGAGGAGAGGGCGTTAATGTGCTTGGTCAAGGTGAGGTTGGCATCTAGGTAGACACCTAGTGTTTTGACTTGTTTGAGTACTGATATGTTTGTGCCATCAATGTTGATGGATGAGTAATCAGGATGTAAGGCTTCTATTTTGGATTGGGAGCCCACAATGAGAACCTCAGTCTTCTCATCATTGAGGCAGAAGCTATTTAGTGCCATCCAATTTTGGATTATGGCATATATTTTGTTGATAGTGTCGGTGTCTTGAGTGTAATCTCCCGATAAAGGGATGAGGATCTGGGTGTCATCTGCAAAGTTGGTGTAGATGACACCCATGTCGTCTAGCGCTGAGAAGAGGAGTTTAGTGTATGCATTATATAATGTTGGTGAGAGACAGGACCCTTGGGGGACACCAATGGGTACTATGATTGGGTTGGCGGCTTCTTTACCTATGGCGACCCTGGAGGTGCGGTCAGCAAGAAAGGATTTGATCCAGGTAGTAGCTTCGGTGGAGAAGTTAAAGTCTTTCGATAGAGTGGCACACAGTTTATTATGGTCTACTAAATCAAACGCTGCGGAGAGATCGAGTAGGAGGAGGATGCAGAGTTTTCCTGAATCTCTGATGGTATCCATTTGGATTTTTAAGTCAAGGAGCGCCGTTTCTGTGCTATGGTTGGGGCGGAAGCCTGATTGCCTCGTGCCAAGGAGGTGGTTTTGTTCGAGGTGAGTTTGGACTTGGTTGTATGCTAGTTTATCCAGTATTTTGAGGAGAAATGGGACAGTTGTTATTGGCCTGTAATTAGTGGGCACCGTGGGGTCTAGGGTAGGTTTTTTCAGGAGAGGGGTGACCCAAGCTTCTTTGATGCTAGCTGGTACTAGGTTGGTATTGAAAGAAGCGTTCACGAAGTTGGTGATAATAGGGGTGAGGGTGTGGGCACAGGATTTGACTACTGATGCAGGGACAGAATCGCCTTTGAAGTTGGAGGCTTTAAGTTTGGCGATGGTGTCAAGCACTACATTTTGGGATACTGGTGTGAAATGGAATGGGGAGCTGGTGAATTCCTGGTGTGGTCGATTTAGATTAAGGAGGGCAGGTTTATTGGCTAGTGATTGTTTTTTAGTTGTGATTTTTATTTGGAGTAGTTCAATTTTGGCTGTTAGTGCGTCTTGAATAGTGGTGCACCATTCCTTGCTGGGGATGGTTGGGTTTATGGCTGGGGTAGGGTTTTCCAATTCTTTTAAGATGGCAAATAATTCCTTGGTATCTGAGGTAGCATTGCTGATCCTATTATTGTACGCATTAGATTTATAAGTAATAGTAGCTGTTTTATAGGTTTTGTTTATTTCTTGGTAAGCTTTTTCTGCCTCTGCAGTAGGATGCTTTCTGTAGGCATGTTCACGCGCGCGTTTGGTTCTTCTGAGGGCGATAAGGTCCTCATTGAACCAGAAGCTAGATCGCTTGTCTGAGCGTTTTGCCTTGGTGGTAAGCGGTGCTATAGCATTAATGGTTGCAGTGAGGCAGTTGTGATATAAGTCAGCTAGGTGACAGGGGTTGTCACTAGTGATCGAGGTAGAATCTAGGATTTTTGAAAGAGGAGGCGTGAGGTTTTCTGGCGTGAGTTTGCGGGCGTTTCTAGTTTCATAGGTAATCATAGTTTTAGGTTTCTTTTGTGTGGGTTCGGCGGGATTGATTGTAAAAACAATGTTATGATGATCGGACCAAGAGAGAGGGGAGATGGCCTCAATGGTTATGGGGGTATTAAGGGAGAGGATCCAGTCAAGGGTCCTGCCTTTGATATGTGTGGGTGCATTAACTAGTTGGCTGAAACCCATGTCCTTCAGGGCGGAATGAAGTGATTCTGCTTTGGCATCTTGATTGTCATTGAAACCTAGGTTGAGGTCACCCAGGATGATGTATTTCGAGCTAGGTTTTATTAGTGGAGCTAATAGCAACGGAATTTCAGTTTCTGGGTGGTTGTTAGGGCTAGGTGCTCTGTAAATTACTATTAAATTAATAGTAGTTTTAGCATTTATGGGAAATTTTACGAGTAATGTTTCATACCCTTCTATACTTTCGATGGGACAAGATCTAAGCTGTAATTTAGTCTTAACTATAATAGCGACACCGCCTCCTTGTGAGTGGGTCCTATCTGTTCTAAATATGGTGTAGTCGGATGGGATTGCCAGAGTTAGTAGGGGACCTGATGCTTGATGGAGCCAGGACTCTGTGACTACTAGTATGTCGAGCTGTGATTCCATGATGAGGTCGTGCACTTCTATAGCATGCGCCCCTAAGGAGCGGGCATTGATGAGCGCTCCTTTAAAGGTGGATAGTAATTTATTGGGGGTGTCTGGAGCTGGTATGGAGGTAGTGTTGGGTTTCTGGCTAGGAGTATGGTTTTGATGAGGGGGAAGTACTCTGGGCCTAGTTTGTTTGGGAGGTGTGTGTTCATATTTGACTGGGTTGGGGTGGTTGAAGGTACGAGACCTTAATCGAAGTGTCTTGCTACACCTATCACGGGGTTAGAGAATTTTTCAGTATGGCTGTGGTGAGGTGACTGTGAAATGGGCAATACGTGTGAGATTGGATCAGGGCTGATAGCATGATGCTTGAAGGTATTCTGATCGGTCCTGGGGGTGAGACTTGCGTTGTTTGGGAATGGGGGAGTAGAGGGAAGGAATGGTGTAGGACATGGGATAGGGTGATGCCGGGGGCATGCCGGCTTGCTGAGACCGTTAATATGGGGCCAGTAGTAGTGGCCCAAGCAGGGTGTGTGGTTGGGGAGAATGCAGAACGGGAACATGATGAGGGGCAACCAAGTTTGCATATTGGATTAGTATCAGAGCGAGCTGCGACCATAAGGCACAGCGCTAGCACCTCAAGTGGTCTGTAGGCGACCAAGGGGCACAATACAGCAATCTAATATGGTCTGTAGACGACCAAAGGGCACAATACAGCAGTCTAAAGTGGTCTGTAGGCGACCAAAGGGCACAATATAGCAGTCTAGTATGGTCTGTAGACGACCAAAGGGCACAATACAGCAGTCTAAAGTGGTCTGTAGGCGACCAAAGGGCACAATACAGCAGTCTAATATGGTCTGTAGGCGACCAAAGGGCACAATACAGCAGTCTAATATGGTCTGTAGACGACCAAAGGGCACAATACAGCAGTCTAAAGTGGTCTGTAGGCGACCAAGGGGCACAATACGGCAGTCTAAAGTGGTCTGTAGGCGACCAGTGTTGGAGACTGGGCGCACATTTCAATAGAATCGGTTAAGATTATAACCATACAGTAGTGTCTCCGGTGTTGGCATGTACTTACAGTACGTTTTCATTGTCAGGGTGGTAGTCTATCGGTTGGAGAGTGGAGAAATTGTGCAGGGGGGGTGGCCACGCCGCGCTCCCATGCGCGCCACCGGCGGTTCCGCCTACCGGCGGATGGATGCAGTTTTGAACTGCATCAAGCGAGGATCAGCCTCGCTTTCGTGCCGCGCGGCGCCCGGCATGCGGGAGTCAGGCACCTTTAGGGACAGGGTCAGGCAGGCCCTTCTGTAGTGCCGGCGATGGTGCTGCATGCACTCCGTGTGCGTGGGGCAGCTTCAGGGATGGGAGGGGGGGCTCCTGCCCTCTACCCTCGGCGAGGCTTGATGGAATGGGGCACAGGCGCAGGATGAAATAAGTGCTCAGTTCCGGCACAATGATTAGTTTGTTTGGCCCACTATTCTACATGCCTAATATGTCCATGTTCCAAGGCAGAACATGCTAAACTGACAGGGTTACTGCACCATTTACTGGTTCCACCCCACCATAAAATGGGCCAGATCACAGAAACTTTGCATCAGTGTAAGCGCAAAGTTGCATGGTATTAGCACTAGGGCAAAGTTTGCCCTATTTTTAAAAACACTGGGACATATTAGAAAGCCATTGCACCATGTATTTATGTATTTATTTATAACATTTGTTATACGCCCAAACCCGCAGGTATCGCGGCGTAGGTTACAGAGGGCTTTCTTGTCTGGCTACAGGGTAAGAGCATTACATTTTAAGCATTACATTCAGATCATAGTTCACATTAGGAATGATATGAAACACATATTTGCAATTGGGTTACAGGTGGGTTGAGCAAGTAGGAAGAAAAAAGCAGTTTGAGGTTACTATGTATGCAGTGCTATGTTAACACAGATAGCAGGTAGCAAATTAGAATTTGTTAAAGAGCAAGGTTTTAATGAGACTCTTAAAATGCTGGTGTGAAGGCTCATTTCCACCAGGGCAAAAATTGCCCTAGTGCAAAAAATAATACTTTTGATGCATGTTTGCACAGGGGAGCAAAGTTTGCCCGGGAGCATAATTTGCCCTTGTGCTAATACCATTCGATATTAGCACTAGGCCAAACTTTGCCCTGCTGCAAAAATGTAGTGAAAATGCATCTTTTTTGCACTAGGGCAATTGGTAAATTGGTAAGGCTGTGATTGCTTAAGGACATCAGGCATGTACGAAATGTGCTATGTGCAATGAATTGATCCATAAGAACTGGCCTCAAGCTTCACCGACACGCTCCATGCTTGTTTACCACTCATCTGTAATAGCAACCATAGCAATGGTGCCATGATTACCCCATTGCAAGTCAACCGGAATATGCAAAAAATCATCTCAATATGCTCTGGCACTTCTGGGGCCAAATTACAGAAACATTGCACTGGTGCAAGTGCAAAGTTGCACAGTATTAGCACTAGGGCAAAGTTTGACCTATTTTTCAAAACAGTAGGACATATTAGAAAACTATTGCATCATGACAAGTGCAGTTTGGCATGCTATAAGCACTAGGGCAAAAATGTCCTTAGTGCAAAAAAGATGCATTTTCAATGCAATTTTTCACCTGGGAAAAGTTTGCCCTAGTGCTAAAATCATTCTGTATTAGCACTAGGGCAAACTTTGACTGTTTACAAATGTAGGCATTGAACATAAGCACAGTATCAGTAATGCTAATGCTGTATGCCTGCTTAAAGTAGTGACCTAGAATGAACAAGCAGCTTAGGTTAGAAATTAAAGTACTATTAAACACCACACTGTCGAAATACATAAAGACCTATTCTGCATGATGTTTTCATCTGATATCTTTACTGAACTTAAAATGACTACATGCAGCATTCGCAAAGGCATTCAATTTGAGTATGAGTTCAGTAAACCTCTGCACACATCCATATCATTGCAGTTTTACCTCTGAAAATCACTGAACCAAGTCCTTTTATAAAATGCCTGCAATGTGCAATGTATGCATATGTAACCATTGAGTTTTATACATGTCTTTTGTTCAACCACTTTATTTATGTCTAATTTCGTGAGCTCCAGCAGAATCCAAGTGGCTGGAAAACTTACAAGGATTTTGAATTTTATATATGGAAGCTGGTGTAGCCCTATATTGATATACAAATGTTTTTGTGTTTTATTCTTCGTTAAAGACGCCTCCCGTCCTGATCCACCATGCAGTACGAAAAAGATTTTTCTAGGCTCATGAATCTTGCTTAGGTTCTCTCAGGAGTATCATATTTTTTAATCCAACTTTTAATGTTTGATATTAGATTCATAAAGAGATCACATATGTAGTTACACACTTGCTTAAGTGATAGCTGGGTAAATAAGTAATTGGGGGTTATTACGACCCTGGCGCTAAGGGATTACCAGTACCGGTAAGGTTACTGGTAATCCCTTAGCACCCAATTCCCATAACGGTGGCTGGAACCAGCCATTATTGCAGGGACCCGCAAAGGGACTCTGGCGGTAATTACGGTACCACAATTTGCGGTATCATAATTACCACCTTTCCCCATTCCCATTATGCCCTATGGGGCAAAAATGGGAATCGGGAAGGGCCATGGTGAAATGGGGAAGTACCGCCCTGCCGACGTTGGAATGGGGTGGTACTTCCCCATTTCACCATGGCGGACTCGTTACAATACCGGCAGCAACCATGGTGCTAATAGCGCCATGATTTAGCGCTGGTGTTGTAATGAGGGCCATTGACTTTATTCTGTAGGGGTAATCACCCTTAGGCTTTCAATGGTTATAACAATGTAATCTCACTCTGATACTATAATTTGACTTATATTAAAAAAAAGATCGAGTTGACAGCGGAAAATCTGGGCTCAGTTTAGGCTTGTGGGGCTGTATATCCCCCTGCGTAGATTTGCCTTTTTATGTGGGTTCCTGCTGGCCTCTTTTCCCTTCTAAATTACAAACTGCTTCTCTGCGGGGTCTTGTATAAATTAGGCAATGGAATATCTAGACTTTTCATTCTTCTCCATCTGACTCGTACTAAATCAGCATCTGAACGATAGTTCTGTTTAACATTGATTTGTGGGTCTTGCGCCATGACTTCTCCTCTAAAGTCCTATAGCCGCATAACAAGTTTGGTGGTGCAGGAAAAGAGTGGCAGGAATTGATGCTGCTGGATGGAAATCCTCCACTTTGCCTCCAAAATCCTCCACTCCAAATTGGCAGATTTAATGCACAGTAATTCTGACGTCAGTAAATCCCCAAAAAATCCCATTGGTGTCCTACGGACTTCAGAAATCAGGAGTTACCTCTATTTGTAATCCTGTGTTAACTCCACAGGACCAAGTGGTGGTAACGGTAATTGAGTTTGATGGCAATTCAGCGGTCGTTGGTTAAGCATTCTTGCAAAATAAACAATTATATTGTTGAAAACAACATAGACATAATTATCATCACTGAAACTTGGCTTTCTAGTACCTCTGGACCAGACCATGCACTTGCTGTGCCAGATGGTTATTTGGCAATTACCAAAGACAGACTGTCTGGCAATGGAGGTGGAATAAAGTTTACACAAGGGCAGTTCCCATGGCCTAGGAACTGTGAAAACACTAACTCAGAGGTGTCCCTAGCCAAATACTATTACTAATACATTAAGTTATACCTAACCAGTTAAATGGGCAATTAGTTGTGACAGTCCTAATTTATGGTGTTTGAACAGAATCAAAATGTCCTGTTTCCAGTTTAAACATGGACTGAATCCTAAATACGGAGCAAAGCATACATGAAATTATTCATGGGTTTCATTAATTCATTTGTCAATATTGTAAATCAAGCATTGTATCAGAAATTAATCACAAGAATATTCCATAAACATATGTGATCCGAACATCAGTGAGCATCGAATACAGAATAAACATAAAAGTGCATTGAGTACCAAAGATACAATAAATAACTGATTCTAACAGAATAGTAACTTTGCTAAAAGTACATCGCAAAAGTAGTGGAACAATGTGTCATCCTAAATTGGACATGTAGCAGGGACAACGTCATGCCGGAGTGAGAGACTAAGTAAACTCAGGATAGATCATAAGGGCCATTTCGACGGTTAAAAATCCTTATTAGTAGCATAGACTGTCATAAGAGGAAAGATTAAAAACTATTAGCTAACTCGCCAGTAGTGGGATAGACATTGTCACAGAATAAATCTTTCAGGTAATGATGGTGGTTACTCAAGAGTCAAGTCGCCCCTATCTGAAAGAGATGTTAAAAAATGGAAAAGTGTTATGGACTTCTTTCACCAGTACGAAAAAAGGGGTTCCACCACTGAGGTGTAGGTAGGTAGGTAAATGCACTAATGTTCGTTACCTGGTGTTGATAGTATTTATGGACAAGTAATTGAAGAGAGGGCCGCCTAGGCAGCCAAGAGTCTCTTGGAGATAAAAACAAAACATATTGTGTTAATATGGTGGCCTACGATGAATATGCTTATAGCGAAGGAAGGCTGCACCTTGAAACTTTCACTTACTGCTTGTCTCTGGAAGTGCTTGTCTCGAGGGAGATGAAGTGCTCACACAGGAAGGGCAAGTGCAGGTATGCTAGCTGCAAGCCAACCTCTACATCAGGCTAGGAGCCACATCAGCACTGAAACTGTAACTGAACATAAGATGCGCTCTACGTCACTGGAAGGTGACGTCAAAGTAGGGAACATCATCTCGCAAGCTAAAACATAGACATGGAGGAAGGACAGTAATGATGTACAGATAAGCTATAAAAAGTAATGAGTCATTGATAATAACAATTTCGAGTGGTACGTGACCTTTCTGCTGGGAGACCCAGGCGTAATAGAGGACCCTGGAATGAGTCCTAGCTACAGGGTGAAACAAAGGGGAGACCAAAAAGAAAGTGTCAAAAAGGGATGTAGAAATGGGGCGTCAGGGCGCTGAGACTCAAGAAGTACACTTCTGCACATTGGGTTACACACTGAGTGTGTATGCAACTGTACATGTGTCAGACTAATTTTGTTCCAAAGGAAGGTGCCTGTGTACTATAACGTCACTAGGCCCAATAGTGACAGTTCTGATGTAGTCTAGTACTGGACTGGAAGTTACTCATTGAGCCCTGAAACATGTGAATGCATGTGGTGAATCCACCATGCTTCTTTGTAGAGAAGGGCTGTTGTGTGTTGGTAAAGGTTTGATCACATCAATAATCCATGATTGCAAGTCATTTGGTGCATGGTGGTGTTCTACGTATTGTGCTACCAGTGGTGCCGTAATGGTTTTGCACCTGATTCTGGAGCAGTGTTCTGCTATTCATACATGTGCCACTCTGCTGGTTTGTCCTATGTACCATAATCTGCAGGGGCATTGAATCCAGTATATGACAATTGTAGTCTTGCAATTGGATAGGTGTTGTATTTGCCATTCTGTAGTGCCTAATTTAAAGGATTGTATCTTGGAGGTACATTTGCAAGCTTTTCAGGTTCCACATGGGAAATGGCCAGTAAGTGGTCTAAGATTCCAAAGCAGATTTCTGGGTTTGTGTTTCCTAAATTGAGAGTGCACCAAATATTTGCATAGGTTTCCATACCTCTTAGGTTCCATTCTTGGAGGTGGTTCATTGGGTAGGCTTAATTGTACATGTGGCCAAAACTTCTTCACCATTTTTCTAAAGTCTGCAGTATTGGGGAAGTAAGTTAAGACACATGTAAAGCGCTAGTCTGTTTTGGATCTGTCCCTTGGAGTCAGTAAGGTCTCTCGGGAGGTCAAGCGAGCTCATTTTTTAAAGTGGCTTATGCATTTCTTTGGATAGCTTCTGGCTAGAAGACTAGCATTGAGATTGTAGGCATTTGAATAGAATTCTTCAAGGTCAGTACAGTTACGTTGTATCCTACGGTATTGTCCATAAGGCAAATTATCTTTGAGGTTTCGAGGGTTGCAGCTATTGTAATGAAGAATCATGTTGTGATCTGTGGTCTTTCTGAATAGGGTGCATGCTAGCGTGCCATTGATGTTTTTCAAGGTAATATCAAGAAAGTTGATATGGGTTGAGTTATTTTTCAACGTGAACTGTATATGTGGGTTTCTCTCATTAAGCCATAGTTGGAATTAAAGCAAGCTTTTGTGTGTCCATTTCCAGATGCAAATTGTATCATCACAAAACTCTTTTCAAAGGTGGATGTTAGCTTGGTATGGATTACCTTGGTGAAAAAAAAAATGTTCTTCAAATGATGTCATGAACAATATTGGCAGGCTAGGATCAAATGCTGTTCCCATGGTCGTACCTTGGATTTGCAGGTAGAATTGGTCATCAAAAATGAAAATGTTATGCCTGAGAGCCATTGCCATGAGTTCGGTAATGAAATTATTCAGAACTTGAACTTGAAAGTGTGGTATGCTGGTAGACATATCTAAGGTTACTAGTATTTCAGTCATGAGGTCAACAGTATGTCCCTCGAAGATTTTGATGGCTGACATAGAGTCCTTCAGGTATGAGGTGGTGTTTTGACTAAGTGGCTTGAAAAAGCAGTCCACAAATGTCGAAATGAGTTCCAATATGGACCTGAAGCCGGCTATAGTGGGTCTTGCAGGTTGCTTTTGTAAGTCTTTATGTATTTTGGGAATAGTACAGAAAGATGTTATCCTCTGTTGAGAGTTATTAAGAAATTCTAATTCATGTTTGGAAATTGAAGCTCTTTGATAACCAAATGAGGTAGTCTTGGAAATCCTTTGTTTGATCAGAGGTGGAGTTGCCATCAATTTTTCAAAGAATCTTAATATTCATGAAGTTACCAATGAGGCCCCTGAGGGCTCGGAAACTATTGCTGGTTAAACTTTTTGTTATCCCTTATGTCACATGTAGTTTCTTTTCAATGTATGGACCACCTAATAACATGCTGCATTTTGAGACCAAGTTTATCTCTAGTTTCCTTCCAGTGATTAAACCCTCGTCTAAAATGTTATTGCTGGGTGATATTAAGTATTGGTTTAATGATGGCACAGATCTTGCTGCTGCTTCACTTAATCAACATCTTATTGATCTTGGCCTTCAGCAGCATGTTACGGCTTCCACCCATAGGGAAAGTCACATACTTGGATAGGTCTGCACCTATGAAATTACGATTGATGATCTCATGATCTCACCTTGTCCTTGGTTGGATCAGTACTTTGTTAAGTTCCATTTGTCTACCTCTAACTTCAAGCAGCATGAGTGTCCTGTTGATATAATTGTCACCAAGGATAATCTGCACAAAGCTACGAAAGATGATTTATCGCTGCTGTTGAATACACCATCTGAGGTGCTTGTGTCTTTAACATCTGCTCAAGAAACTGTTGACTATTATCATCACTCACCAAACTTAGCCACAGATGGGATTGCTCCTTTAAGAAATCGTAAGATCTGTGTCACTTCCAACAAACACTCTTGGTATGCGCTGATGTACATAAATTAAGATCTGAGAAAAATAAATGTCCCAAAACTGGCTTAGATCTGTTTCCTCTGAAGACACTGAAGTTTATCTCTTTGCTGCAAAACAATATAAGACAACCTTATTTAATGCCAAAAAGGAGCACTTTGATTCACTCATCAGTGCAGCTAAATCTGATTCTAAAGATCTGTTTAAAGTTCTCAGAGAACTTGAGTATCCTGATATGAAACCACAAAATGTTATCAGTAAAGATGAAGAGTGATGTACTGCTATACAGGATGGGCGGGCATAAGAAAGGGTAAGTCCCAATTTTTGTTTTAGTGGGATTGAGCAAAATAGGGACTAATTATAAAGTGTCAAGAGAACACGCGCAAAAAGCTCAATTACCCCTCTTTTAGTCCACCTTGGAACTGGATCAGGGACAAAGAGAGGAATATTGATAGATTATCTATTTCATCTATTTAACATTCACATAGAACAAACCGTTTTTCCAAAGAGTGAGCAAAGTAAAAACACATTTTTAATCAATAAGTTTTGTAACACACAGATACATGGTGGGTGCTTTCCACAAGGCACCTCACGCACTTAAAAAGAATTGCTAATTAGTAAACACAAATACTAAAAAGTCCATCTAAAACACATTTTCTACAAGTGGTGTCTAAGGTTAGTAAGGTGACATTTGTAGAAAATCACATTAGCTTACTATTTTCAAATTTTTGATTGTATTACAATTTTGGGGAACATACTATAAATGCACAGCATAAGAAAGGTCACATTTATTTCAGTGTCTACAGGATGTCTACATATGTTTCGGCACCCAGATTACATCAACACCATCCCTGGTGTTCTGCTGTTTTAGTTGTGGCCCTCTTCAGGACAGTATATTGCTTTCCAGGTTGACAGAAAGTTCCAAAAAAAAAAATATTTTCACAATTTTTCAAGTACTGTAAAGAATGGAAATGCAAAATTTGTGTTAGTTGCTGGTCTAGGAAATTGCAATATTAAAAACTCTTTTGGTAAAGTTCTTTTTCACTGACCTTTATATTCTCCTGTGGTTGGACTAAAGCATGGTTTCTGTAGCGAAAGAAATGTTTTTTCACTTCCTTGTCATAGGTTGCATTATGCAGCAATCTTTTTTTCTGCTTGGTCAGCAAAAGGTTTTGGACGGCCGTAATGCCATTGTCATTATTTTCTCTCAGCAATGGGTTCTTTATTGGCCACTTTGCGTAACCTATTGGTAAGCAAATCATTTTTATAACTTTAGAAAAGAGTTTCCTGGTTTGTAATGTGACACAAGTCATGTGACGTGTGTACTAACCTTTTATTTATTGGTCGGCTTGTCTGTTGAATTGACGCCGAAAAAATATGCTTCAAAAACAGACTGTGCACAGCCTTGCAATTAGGTGCGGCTTAGGCCTTTTATTGTTCGTATGCGTCTCACCCACTAACTGAAAAAAGACAAAGGGTGGGAGGGACATTAGGAAGGTTCCTCCTTTATTCTTCGTGACATTTTGATGTTGATTTTCAGTAACATATATCTATTATTATGTCTCTGTATGCCTGCTCTAAGGGTCAAAACATTTTTCAATGTTGGGGTTAATTTACCTTTTGAATCTTTGGTCGCAGTAGATTCAGACGTCTCTCGAATCACAACAGCTCTTCACTGTCAGCGAAAGCCGATTCGTCTTGCACGGTGCAGGAAGATGTTATTCTTACAATCCGAGCTTGCGTATCACGTGACTACACGTGTGCACGTCTGGTCCTCATTGTGTTTATCCTTGTACTGAGTGTGCATCTCATCCGTGCGGCCATCTTGGGAAAGTATGAGGGCATTGGGGATAGCGCTCATGAACGCAAAAAGGAAAGTAGTGGTCATGTCAGAAAAACCCGTGGCTGCTTTGTGTTTTTAATTCTTGGAAGGACTTGTTATGAAAATCATTTGCTTTGCATATTTACACGCTCTGAATGTGTATTTAAACAGAATTTCCCCTGCTGCAGTTGGTCGCTTTGTAAGGTAGTATCACTCTTAAACACATGTGATTTTAGAATGATGATAGAGCTCCTACATAGACCTAGTCACTCATACGTTTTTGATGACAGTGTGCAATGCGATGTCGATGAGGGGTACCATAAATGCAGTACTGCTAGTTCAGATGTCCGAGTGATGGTGTAAGTTGTTAATAGAAGCGTCACAGTGAATGGGCTCTTTATATAAAAATCAAAATATTCAACAGTGTCTTAGAAGAAAATGCCCCATTCGACTGCTGAGTTTAGACCATTTTTCACTGAGTCCAAATCGAAAATCCATTTCTGTTCACATGTTCGAAGTGCCAGATCTCTATCTCCTCCTCTTTTTGAGATTTGGACCGTTTGAATGATAAACCAGAATATTTTACATGGTTTATATTTCAGAAGTAGGTAATGAGCGACCAGGGGTTTATTTGGCGTTTGATTTCTGATATTTGTTCGATGTTCACCTATTCGTGTTTTTATGTGTCTTTTGGTCTTCCCGATGTAAAGGAGTTGGCAAGGACACTGGATTGCGTAAACTACCCATTGTGAGGCACAGTTTGTAAATGATGTCAGTTGCCAGTTTCTTCCATTTAGATTGACAGTTTTCATATTTTTTGTTAATGAACAAACAGAACAGTTGCCACATCTGAAATGTCCGGTCACCGGTGGTAAATCCCAGAGTGTTCTCTGTGTATCCATTTTCTTTATTGCATGGGGGTACATATGTACTAGGTTATCTCCCAAGTTTTTTTGTCTTCTGAAGGCAAATCTCGGAGGTGCTGGATTAAAGTCTTCTGTTTTTATGATGTGCCAATTTTTTAGGACCAGTTTGCGTAAGTTATGGCTTATGGGGCTGAAGGTCGTGACGCATGTAATCTTTTTGTACACTTGTTTTGTTCAGTGGATTCAGACATATTTCTTGATTTCTATTTTTCGCCCTCTTGTATGCCATGTTAATTTGTTTTTTAGGGTAGCCTCTTTGTTCTAGATATTTTTTTAGTTGTTTTCCATGCATCTCATAATCATCCAGATGGGTACAATTTCGGCAAACTCTTCAAAATTGGCCAATGGGGAGATTGGCCTTCAAACTCGCTGGATGATAACTTTGGTACTCCAGTAGTGTGTTTTTATCTGTTTTTTTTCCTGAAGAGGTTAGTGATCAGAGACCCGTCCATCTAGGTTTTGATTTCTAGATCTAGGAAGGGAATAGTTTCTGTGTCATGCGACATCGTAAACTTGATATTCATATTGCATTGGTTTAGCCATTCTTGAAATTCGAGCAAAAATTGAATTGTGCCTCTCCACACTAGAAAACAGTCATCAATATACCTATGCCAAGCAATGATGTTCATTTTGAAAGCGTTGTTATTATGGTATATAGAGTTAGTTTCCACAAAGTCCATATACAGATTTGCAATGTCCGGAGCAAATGTTGCCCCCATACTGGTCCCATGTCTGTGATTGTAAAACACGTCTTCACACATGAAGTAATTTTCCATGAGTGCCAGTCTTGCACATTCAAGGATAAAAGCAGTTGGAACAGTTTTGGTGTTCATATGGCGTTGATTAAGATATTGTTCCAGCACTTGTAAACATTCAAGCTGTGCAATGCTGGTGTACAGCGCCATGACATCTAACGTGGCCAGGATCTCTCCTTGTTCAATTTTGATGTTGTCTATGGATCAATACTTTGTTAAGTTCCATTTGCCTACCCCTAACTTCAAGCAGCATGAGTGTCCTGTTGATATAATTGTCACCAAGGATAATCTGCACAAAGCTACAAAAGATTATCTTTCGCTTCTGTTGAATACACCAACTGAGTTGCTTGTGTCTTTAACATCTGCTCAAGAAACTGTTGACTATTATCAGCACTCACCAAACTTAGCCACAGATGGGATTGCTCCTTTAAGAACTCGTAAGATCTGTGCCACTTCCAACAAACAATCTTGGTTTGCGCTGATGTACATAAATTAAGATCTGAGAAAAATAAATGTCAACAAAACTGGCTTAGATCTGTTTCCTCTGAAGACAATGAAGTTTAACTCTCTGCTGCAAAACAATATAAGACAACCTTACTTAATGCCAAAAAGGAGCACTTTGATTCACTCATCAGTGGAGCTAAATCTGATTTTGAAGATCTGTTTAAAGTTCTCAGAGAACTTGAGTACCCTGATGTGAAACCACAAAATGTTATTAGTAAAGATGAAGAGTGATGTACTGCTATACAGGATGCCTTAATCAATATGGTTCAAAGTCTAAAGAAAACTTTTGCTAAAAAACAAACTATTTTCTTGCCACTGCTCAGTCGCTGGAAATAACCCCCCAGCCACCTTTCCATCATTTAAATTCTCTAATCTTATGGAAGAGGAGGTCACAGCTATTATCCACTCCCTTAAACCCATAGTGTGCAAAGGAGACCCCTGCCCAGCTGTCATTGTGAAGGAGCATGTACCCTCCCTGATTTCTGTGATCACTAAGTTTATCAACGCTTCCTTTAATTCAGCTACTGTACCTTCTACCTGCAAGCAGGAGTGTTTAATGCCTTTGCTTAGGAAGTCTTTCCTGAACTATAGTGTGGATATTAACAACCAACTGATATCTAATGTATCTTTCCTACTAAAGATTATCGATCGAGTAGCATATGTACAAATACAGTCTTACTTGGAGGAGAACAACTTACTTGGTCTTAGGCAGGCAGGCTCTAGACCCGCTCAAAGGACAGAGAATGCCATATTAGACTGTACGTCTAACATGCTCCAGATTATGGATAAAGGTGGGGTTGCTCTGCTTATGCTTTTGGATCTTTCTGCTGCGTTTGATTGGGTAGACTGTAACATATTGGTAGATAGATTTCATTATTCTAATAATTTCTCTTCGGAGGCCAGAGCATGGGTTCTCTCTTTTCTGTCTGAACATACTGCAAGCATTTTTAGATTATCTGCAGCAGCCTGCCCCCCCCCATTCCCCACCCCAATAATTTGATCTGTGGTGTCCCGCAGGTGTCTTGTCTTTCTACAACCTTATATAATGTATTCACAAAACCTATTTATTTATATTCTTAATGATCTTGGCATGTTACATACTGACTGCGGCAACAACACCCACAATTTACTGCATCTTATGGAGCATTATAAGCAGGATTCAGACAATATTAACACGATTTTTAATACCATCCAAACTTGGATGGCTTTTAATGGATTATCATTGAATGATTCCAAAACAGAGCTGCTCATTTTTGGCACCCAGCAAAGAGTATAATAGCTGTCTGCTCACTTTAGAGTTTATCATTGATGATTGTGCCATTCCAGTGGCAACAAAGTTATAGGTATTGGGAGTTTATCTTAATACCTCCCTTACGATGACAGCCTACATGAACAATGTTGTCTCTACCACGTCATATTTTTTTAACTGTTGTGCTGTATTTGCCCCTTCTTGTCCAGGGAGAATTGGGCTGGCCTGGCCTGTGACATTGTTGGAGCAAAAATTGATTACTCTTTCAGCCTTCTGCACAGCACTATGCAAGACAATATAAATAAGCTGCAGACACTTCAATATAGTGCAGTTAGAATAATGAACCTAATCAAATATAGGGATCATGTTACAAAGGCTCGTTGCACCCTACACTGGTTGCCAAAGAAGGAGAGTTTTGCCTTTAGAGTTCTTGCTCTTGCCCATTAATGGCTCTATGGGAAAAGAGAAGAGGAGATAAAACAGACTGACTACCCCTCTCTCTAAGGTCTTTCGACACTACAGATACAGGTGCTAAGGTGCTGTTATATGAATCTACAGCGATTACCTTATAGGAGAACAAATTATTGAACAGAAACCGTTGAAAATATAAAGATATAAATCACTTTAATAGTTGGTTTAAAACCACATTTTTAAAAAAAACTATACATTAATAGGCTATTAATAGGCTTTTTCATACATCACTCATACCTTTCATACCAATTCATTCATTCTGTAACATAAGGGTTCGGCAATTTACATTTTCTTTAAGCATATTAGTTCTTGATAATATGCATGACATTAGAAAAAACACAATTGGTTTTTCTGTAGGTCGACATATGTTTCGGCCCCTTTCAATAGTCCCATCGTTGTCTACGGTGGTCTAAATAGTCATTATTGGGCCATCTTCAGGACAGTGATGATTTTGTGAAAGCTTACAGTCTTCACCGTTTTTCGTATGAAAAGCCAAATCTAAAAACATAAATTAAACATATTACATTATGGAACGGTCTGATCTCTGCTAGTCATTATCAAGGTGATGGCTTGATTACTATGCCAAAAAGACTGCACCAACCTGTGGTCGAAAAATTATTGTAGACCACGGAGATAAGTTTGTAGGGTATCTTCTGTATTACCCTTTTCTAGGGCCCTGTCGAAAGGGGACACAAAGAGGGAAATTACTACCTTGCGTGTTTGTTCTATCAGCACACAACTAAAAAAATTTTGTTTTGACATCTGAGAGGGAACTTACAGTAGACACCTGGATATGGATGAATCTTCAGGTTTCTGTACTCCAATGTCACGTGGTGAGTTATCTCCAAGTTGGAGCTGTTTGCATTGGCAACTAAAAAAGTTGTGCCTGCAAAAGAAAAGGACGTTCAATTAACTAACCTTCTATGATCATATCATGAAAACTCCAATTCTAAAAATGGAGATACCGCTTATTTGCGGTTATTGTAACCAGAGGCCCCCACCAAAGGTGAGTCAAGGTTTTAATTACTTTTGATGGGGATGCAGTGTTGTTAAATCAAAGGCATGAAAGAGGTATTTGTATTGCGACCTTCCTACAGCATGCCTCAGTTTGCCCGAACGGCCCGTGCGCGAGCACAGAACCCTCTGGCACACCGGAACACGGTGTACGAGCATGTATTTTTATCGCTGATATAGGGATAACTGAGAGATAACATTTTTGACTTGTTAATTGAGCGCGCGCCGAACAGAGTATATTTACCCCTGGCCGCGAGATTATACGAAGCCTTTCACTCGCTACTGCGCGAAGAAAACACTAGTACTTACTTGTGTTATTTATTTGAAGGATACGGCAATTTTGCTCGAACGGCGTCTGCTGGCGTGTAAATGAATCGCTTTAGCAGAAGGGAGGGGCTTTGTCTTTTAAAAGATCACATGTTGCCGAAAAACGTGTTGTTAACGTGGAACTCAGCCGTAATAGTGAGGCCATATGTAAACGTGCAGCACAGTGCTAGCTCGCTATGGTTACCAAGGGACCTGGAAAGCACCAGGTACACTTACGAGCAAAGATGTAACTTCTATTCAGATAGCACATGCTATACAGTGTATCATACTTTCAGTTATAAATAGACATTGCTGTGGGATCAATTTCTCAGAAACTGATTAATCTTAACTTCTCGACTGTGCATTGGTGTAAGGCAGGGAAAAAGGTGCTACTTTATTTAACCCATCAGACCATGTATCTTGAGAGTTACACGTTGCATTGTATATTGTGAACACTTTGATATAAATATATTCTGTACTTAAGTGTCACAGAGTTCTGCAATTTGCGAAATGTATGCGAAAAAAGGTGGAGCATACATCTTGGCTGTGTGACTATTGATTGTATCTATTGCCTGCCCATAAAGTGTTTAATGGGATCGGGAACCGCTTGTTCAATGACAGATGATTAAATAAGACATGGGTGACTTACAGGTGTAAAATGGTAACCGTCTTTTTCTTTGTTATTTAAAGAAAGGCACTCCATTCGACAGCTATGTTTAACCCATTTTGGACTGTTCTCAAGTTGTAAATCCATTTTTGTTCCGCTTGAGTTAGGATTTTATCTTTGTCCCCATTGCAACGGGAGATGTTGATCACCTGTGTGACACACCATAGAAAGTCTGTACATTTATGTTGTTTTTTGGAGAAATGAGCCACTAATGGTTTATTTTCTACTGCATTACGAATACAAGATTTGTGCTCGTTTATCCGTTGACGGACAGGCCGTTTTGTTTTGCCTATATATACCAAGTCGCATGGGCATATGATGGCATATACTACCTACAGTGTTAAACAGTTAGTGAACTCTTTCAGTTCGATCGTTTGGTGACACAAAGTGATTTTTTTGAAGGTGGTTGTTTTGTGCACACACTGAACAATGTCCACAGCGATGGTGACCAATTACAGGCGATAGGCCCCAAAGCGATGTTTGTGCGAATTTCTTGGATTTGGAAGGCTGATAGGAATGTACCAGATTGTCTTTTATATTTGATTGTCTTTTGAAAGGCAAACCTTGGAACCGGGGGATTGAAGTCTTCTGTATAAATCATCTTCCAGTGTTTGCGTATAATCTTTCTATAGATATTGCTAATCGGACTATACGTGCTTACACAGGTTGTATGGGAAAAGTCCATCTTATCTAAAATCTAGGCTGACCTTTAAATCCTGTGCTCGGATATTGTGCTCCAGTAACACCAATTTGTTGACCATGTCTCAAGTTAAACTTGAAAGAGCTGGTAGACTGGCCTTTGACTCAAAGGCTCCTCATCTTTGGAATAGCTGCCCATTAGACCTGAGAGCAATACGCTCCTTTCCTCTCTTGAAGAAGGTGCTTAAGATTCACCTCTTTAAATATGTTGTTGCTGGATTTGCTAATACTACTTTAACGGCCTGTCCCTGACTGGCTTTGTTTGCTGGTTTCAGTTTCTGGTTCATGGATTTGCGTTTCTCCAGTTTAGAAATGTATAAATAAATACAATAAATCAATGAACTAAGAGATTTTATGATATGGAATGATTCCATTAGGCAAATATAGCATACATCTAATGCTCAGTTCAGTATAAACCATGATTGGTTAATTCACTGTGGTTAATATTTCCTGCCTCCATCCCCAAAGCCACCAATATATGTGATCATAAGCACCGACCCAGTAGACATATACCCATAGCTATTGCAAACCTCTAATATAAGTTGTGGCATTGTCACATGCTAATTTTCCTCTGCTTATGAAAACTGCACTTTCATTGATTGCTCAGCATTGCCACACATTGGACATTTCTCTACATTACATCTCATTTATTGCTATTCCGACCTGTTTCAAATACATAAAATGAGTCAGAAGTTGGTGAGATTCACAGAACTCAAGATACCATACCGTTAAATATTGGTAAAAAAATAAGATTCTCTTTATAACAAAATGGTATGTTTTCATTGCTTTTACCATTTAACCATACAGTTCATAACATATTTTAAATGCATTTTATACTACATTGTGAGGATGTGTTAAGTTTTACATTTATCTAAAGCACATAAAAATAGCATGATAGAGGTATACATTATTTTGGCTGCGGTATATATCTTGACGTGTATGGCATACACCTGTTTTAAAATTAGAATGCTTATCTTTCTGTAAACCCAATTTGGCATTCTTTGTCAAGTCATTGGAATGCTGTTCCCTGGACAGGTGCCTAAATCCTATGTCTGGAGGATGGGGTCATTGTATGCCTGCCTTACTAATGAATCTATCATTTATTGATTGCCTGGGGAACATACAAGTGTGACATATACAATGCACACGTGTTTATATTAACGAGCAAGTATATCGGTAAAACCATGCTATATTTCACTTTTGACAAAACTAACTGCAGGAGGTTTGTTCTGGGTGTATATGGCTATAAAACCGTGAATAATGTAAATGTGTTGTGGTACAGTGTGATTCCTCATGGCTTTTTACATCTCAGGGCACATTCATGTTTACAATTTCTGTTGTTTGTGTCTTCTATTATTTTGCAAAATTGTCTGTAACTTGCTACTTCATATAAGAAATTGTCATTATCAAACAGTGCACTGCAGCTTTCTGGCAGCTTTGTGATTTATTTATTTTATTTGCAGGTCCCACTTGCACAGTCTCAATAACTCATGATAACGTCGAACTAGGAGTCTGCATATAATATGTATATTTCTTAATTTACCATCTCTACATTATGAAATTGGAAGATTGCACCTGGGTGGTCCTTGCTGGAGTGCTAGGTTTGCATACAACAATGGGCTTCACGGTGCTCATTCCATGCTGACTACAAAGGGTACACCCATCTGCTCCCAACTTTTATACAATGAGTGTGCAGGAGACTCTCCCGAATTTCTTGTGTTTTAGTGGAAGCCCAAGGAAAATGTACACATGCAAAAAACAGGTACATAGTAGGCATAGACCTGACCAGGAAATCCTAACTATCAGTTAGCATTCTTGGTCTGGCTTTCCACCAAAAACATCCCAACGGCTCACCACCGGGTCCTCCATAATGAGCGAGGGGGCGCCGACCCACCAAAAGCCTCACTCAACATAAAGGAGCCGCGCCAGGTGAGGAGCTCCCTCAGCTGCTTTCTGCAGCTGAGGGAGCACTCCTGGGCTGGCTTGAAAATGTCCAAGGAAAACGCAGTCTCCCTTTGACAGTTCTAATCCCCAGACGCGCATGTCCAATGGACCAATGAAAGATGAGGCGTTTTGCTTACCCAGCCTTCCATGGCTCATTGGGGATGCTGGCTGGTGAACTGCATGTTTGAATGTGCAAGGAGCTGCTCCTGCACCTCCTCTCACATACAAACTGATCAGGGCGCCATCAGCGCTCCAGCTCCTGCGCACATGAGCAGGAGCCAGGATGCCCCCTGCTTCCTGGTTTCTGTTTATGCTGCGAGGGAGCCAGAGGATCTTTGGAGGGCATGGCAGAGCTGAATCCTGACTAAGCTGTATGCAGGTAAGATTTCCTTTACAATGTATTATAATGTGTGCAGTGTATGGATGAGCATGTGAATGAGTGGCTGAATACTTTGTATGAATGTGTTGTGTGAATGTTTATGCGTGTCTGTGTCTGTGCTGGGCCGGGAAGTGGATGGAGTTTGGGGCATGCACCAATTCATTTTTTACTTGGCACCTAGCATAGATGCCCCATATAAAATCACCATCCTTACTTTTATCAACCAGCAGTTGATAAAAAAATGTATGATGTTATTACATGGCTAGTCCGGCATTTTGGGGCAGCCAGTCTAGCCATGTCTTACTGTGGCATGACATTTTAATGCCATAGGTATGATACGCCAAGCATGATATGTATTATTACTTGGATAAACTAAGCATTGTAAATGTTATTACTTGGCTAGGCTGGCATTTATGGGCAGCCTGTCTAACTCTTTATTATTGTGGCATTAAGTTTTATTTACTGCGCATCTTTGATAAACCAAGCATGATATGTATTACTTGGCTAGACCTGCATTTTGGTGCAGCCAGACTATCCCTTTCTTACTGTGGCATGAAGTTTCTTACTGGGCATCTATGATAAACCAAGCATGATATGTGTTACTTGGCTTGACAGGCAGTTTGGGGACAGCCAGTCTAGTCCTTTCTTACTGTGGCTTGTTTTTTTAAAATGTTGGGCATCTATGATAAATCAAGCATGACATGTCTTACTTGGCTTGACTTGCATTTTGGTGCAGCCAGTATAGTAATTGTGTCTGAGGTATGTTTTTGTATTCTGGATATCTATGATAAAGCAACCATGTTAAGTAGTATTAAGTGAATAGACTGAACTACATTGTGTAGCCAGTTAGGGCATATTTTCTTATTGTGTCATGGCATTTTTAAAGGTATAACCAACAGGAGTATCTTCTTTTGTCGGGATACTGCAGTATATTTGAAGAGCCAGTGTGGACATATTTTCTTATAGTATCTTACTGCCATTATATGCAAAGCAAACATTAGTGTGTTCTTTTGTAGGAATTCTGGCATATAATGGTTTTGCCAGCATGCGTGAACATATTTTATACTGGCATATATTTTGGGCAAAGGAATTATGAAAATGCATTGAGAAATGCTCCTGTGCACTCTTGGTGACCTGCCGCTACTGCATTTTTGGATTAGATTTACCCAACAAAGCTAATTGCAAATTGTTTTTTTATTACTCAGTTTTTCACAGAAATCGATTTCTCAAGGGAATCTTCCACCTCTTTGTACCTCATCCCAAGCCCACCTTGGTGGATCTGGGCTCCCTTTCTACACTCTGTCGCTCTGCCATTTTTTCGGGGAATAGTTACTCCCCTGCAAATGAAAAATTCACCAGCCGCCACCCAGAAAACATGTTGGACTTGAGCGTCATCTTCTTTGCGAAGGTAGCATTCACCCCACTCAAGTCTTAGAGGCCAATTCTTACATTTTGTTTTTGGTGCGAGTGATGAGATTCGCTGGTGCATTGCCTTTACTTGCAAACCTGCAACAAAAAACGGACCTGTGCACTACCCACAAGCGACATCTGAATATGGCCTGCTAGAACATCTTGGAATATTTGCAAATCAGGCGCCATTTCGGCATACTTTAAAGAACATCCCAAATTCACAAACGAGAGGCACTTCAAAATGTGCAGAAAGCGAGCACATGCTGCCACGCCTGTTTGGAGCAGATGCAGGAGGATGTGTAATGCGTGACAGAGTCATATCTGACCCGCATGCGTGGAATGATTTCCAGTGCATTCTTTGGTCTGCGGATGAGCCAGACGGTAATGCACAGGTCACCAGTGATTTTCTCAAACTAATGCAAATTAAAAAGCGCATCCTGTGCTGTTTTGAGAATGTGGCCCTTGGTTGTATAGTATGTTAATCACAGGCCATCACGACTGTCAGGTGAACGCAGGATTGCATTTCTATGTTAAATAGGTTGGGGATATTGGCTAACTGGAAAGAGGGTAAGGACTTTAGTTTTGGAAAGGTTGGAGGATTTCTAGGGAAGCCTGGTCCTCAACTTCTTCAGGGATCCTATGCATTTAAATACCTATGCCCTTGCACCGTTGGACAGAGTGTTTCCCCACTCACACTGCAATACTTCAGGCATAGGGAAGACAAGGCAGTGGTCTTCAAAGCGTTCAATATTTGAAACATTTACTTGTGCACATGGGTCCTCATCATGGCCAGTGGATTAATAGTTGAGGCATTAGATTGACATTGTTTATAGCAATGCAATGACAGATCCCCAGCGTCTATTAAGCTGTGTAGTACTCAATGGCTCTTCAATTGTAAAGGTCTAATCCATGATCCTATAGTGGGGTTCCAATAGTGAAGAGGTTCTCTTCCATCACAGGGATACCCTTTGATTTGTTTTTTTACTTGTATTGCCGAGTCACTATATATCTTTGAAGATTGCCTTTGCTCACTTTTTCACAAACGTGCACAACCTATTCTAATTTTGATGAATTCATCAAACCTCATGTGCGGACTCCCATGTACTCTACCAATTTTAGTGACGTTAGCATTCATGGATGTTTTGCACTAATCAGTGCGTTGTGTAAACATTAATACTCAGGAATGGCTGCTAAAAACACGTGCAGCAGTTCTGAACATTGGCAGGCATGCAGGAAATTGCAGTGTGCAGCTCGGAACATTGATAAACATGTGACTTGTAATAGTGGGCTCTGAATTTGTGTTATCAAGCTCAGAGTTCCATTAGCACAGCTGCATTGCAGATCTCTTCCATTAGACTTTAAGAGCAATCGACGTTTAAGGTTGCAGGTTTGTCAGTCCATGTACTTTGCACTGGTTGCATTTCATCATCATCATTTCATGCATTCGATGGAGGCAGGTATGATAGACATTTCTCCTTATTTGTCATCACTCCCTGCAGTGGAAAGGCCACATTAGAATTGGCATCTGTGTTCTAAGGACCGCAGCTGTGTTTGCTCCAGCAGAGATGGAATCTGTGGCTTTCAAGCAGAAGAAGATGTCTACCTGCAGTGCAGCAAAGTTGGAAGATCCATGCCTTCCAGGGCCTTCTTCAAGCCAGCTGCCATAACCAAGTCAGAATCAGGTAGGCCTGCTTTATCCTAAACCCTGCTTGGGGGAATCTAACACAGTTATTTAGACTGCCTTGGGCTTTATGTTAGAATTCTTGCTGACTCCCCACCGTTCCCATCTTTGCCATAGATATCTTTCTCTTGAGAGGAGTGAGACCTCATCTTTAAGGCAACGCCAGTCACTGTCACCAAAGATGACATCACCCGCACCTTGAGTGCATCCCAGGGCTTTGCAAGCCATGTTTTTTTTTGCCTTCATCAGGGCAAAGAAGATCTGATAGGTCATACGTTTGCATGGCCCAAACCTTTGCTAGTGCATAAACATGTCCCCGTCTTCTTTCTTAAGATGTATGTATGTGTGGGTACTCAGAGGGTCTGGCCACAGAACCCACTATATGAGTGAGAGCCTGAGATGGCATGGCAAAACCCCCTGCTCTCTCCTAAGCTCTGGGGACCTGGGAAAGGGTACTGCTAGATAGTTTGACCTATTGCCACCTGCTCCTTAAGAAAACAGACTCAGAATGTTGTGTTGAAATCCACTTGTCTTGTAAACCCAATAAGCCTGGAACTGTGGAATGTGGGCCATGTTGATATCACTCCAAAGCTTTTGAAAGTAGATCTACAAGCTTCTCCATTACTGAGGAGAGTAAGCAGTGGATCAGGGAGCAGAAGCAGTTCCAGATGGTTCCTTTAGTGAACTGCGGCATGCACGTTCCTGTGCAAATACGTGATTATGCCAAATCAAAGCGGACAAACTGGAATTTTAGAGGCACAGTCTGTGTTAGAGTAAAAGTCAGTAAAGCAAAATTAGGTACACCTGGACACACGATGCCCACACAACCCAACCAACCCCTGACTAGGACTCAACCCAGGGGATGGAAGGAGCAGCTAAAAAATCAAACATGAATGAAAAGAGTAGTGTGGGAGTTTGGAGTAGTGGATGAGTGAGCTGAGGAGGATGGTGTTTGGGTTGCAGGAGGAGTTGAAGGTGCAAGAGGATTATGGGTGCAAGAGGAGTTAGATGTGAATGAGAAGTTGGTGCTCGAGAAGGACTTGGTGGCCAGTGGGATTTGGAGGTGGAATAGAGATGGAGACAACAGGAGAGTTTGAAAGAGATAAAGAGCCAGAAAGGGCTGGAGGAGGAAAAGAAAGAGGAAAGTAGAGAACCACTGGGTTCTAAAATGAGAGGAGCTCGGAGCTATTCAGCTGCTGCTTGTAGACTAGAAGAACCTGCATATCTTGACACCAACAGCTACTACTTCTTGTGAGGAAAGGGTATTGCTGGTTTGTATTGTTCAGCAAGGCTCCCTGTTGTCCAGTCCCTCTGATGACCCGATGGGTGAGGCACTAGCCTCTAACAAAATATGGATGCTCTGATTAAAACAACTGCCTCATAATGATCCTCCCCAGCTATTGGTTCCCTACCCCTTGATGTCCAGGTATAGGTAGAGGTATAAACTGCAATGCAGTGATTCACCAGCAGTTACTTCACTACTGGCCTGCATCGTCCAATTCCTAATGAAGGTTTCTTAAGTCCTCTTGAACTGCCAAGATAGGATGTAGTCTGTAAATTAAAGAAGTTCAAGAAATCCAGGAATTGTTCTCAATATAATCATTTACTTTGTAGAAGCAATATTATTGAAACCAAATGGGGAATAATTACTGCATTTGGTGGTGAATTCTCTGTTCACTTCTCCTGTCTTCTAGTTTCCTTTACAGGTACGTCGAAGGAAACAGTTTCAACTCTCATCAATCACAACGCAGAGCTATGAAGATTAGGGAAGTGTTTTAGTGGAAAGTAAAACGCTATATGGGACATTGATGTTTGGAGTGGCCTTTTAGAGGCTATCATTCAAAATGTCTGCCGGAATAAAAATTTCGTGGCATCTCAAGTTCCCAGTAGACTTACGCCAAACCTGACTGCTCCCTTTTCAGAGTGGAGAATTCACACGACTACGCTACACCTGTCATGATTATGAGTGCCGGAGGAGAATGCTTATGGTAGTACTTGGCTAATCCCATGCACAACAGCGGCCTGGGCTTTCATTTCTCTACCAAATGCATTATTTATTTATTTATTTTTTATTTGCCGAATGCCCAACGGGCCTCGGGGCGCAACACACGTAAACAGTGGAACATACATCAATATACAGGACTGAGTAGAGACTTTACAGGGGAAAAGGGAATGACTACTTGAAAAGCTGGGTTTTTGAGCACTTCCTGAAAATGCTTAGCTCATGTTCCCCTTTCACTATGGTGGAATGGAATTCCAAAATGTTGCCGCTTTTACCAGAAAAGATCTTTGCAAGACATTTGCACGTTTGTACTTCTGGCATATTATCTACTTTTTATTAGAGGATCGTAGTGCTCTGGTTGGACGGTACTGTGGTATTAGTGATTTGAGATCGGTGGGGGTGGTTCCATACACACATTTGCGGACCATATTTACTACTTTGAAGTTGATACGTTCCTGAATTGGCAGCCAGTGTAGGTTTTGTCTGTGGATTGTGATGCGTTCCCATATGATTAGTTTATTAACAATTTGTAAGGTGTTGTTTTGTAAAACTTGACACTTTCTTAAGTTGATAGTTGAGGCTCCAATCAGTAACGGATTACAACAGTCCAGCCTCGATAATATGATGTAGTTATGGAATGGGAGGCTGTGGAGAATTTAAATGAAATTTCCTAAAGGATCCTTTCCTGCTTATATCGCCAATAGACTAAAAAATAAACTGGTGGTGCGCTCCCTTCGCACAAATTGTGAACAAAACCTGCAAATTCCGAAAACTTCACTTGAACTGGCCAGAAGGGATGCTTTCTGGGCGGCTGCTAGATTGAATGCCCTGCCTATAGTACTGAGAAATTGCCCGACATTGGAAGTATTTAAAAAAAAACTATAAAACGCACTTAATCAAATAATAGGGAGCTCTCAGACCTCTGTAATTTGATTTCTTACTACTGATTGTCTTCGGCGCCCGTATGTCTCCGAGGCACTTTGGTTGCACCTAACAAATAATGTAAAGTAAAAGTAAAAAGTGAAAGACATTTTTAAATTTTGAACAAACAGTAGTGCACATCTCAAAAAACAATGAGTTGTTTCATTGTAGTAATTTAAATAGTGAATTACTGTTTGCAGAGGAAATCAAAGGGCACTGTGCATCAATAGTTTGAGAACGGCTAAATCTTTGTTCTTGGTGCGGACTCCAGAAACCCCAATGTGAACTGACTGATCCCCTCAGCTACCAAGTGGTGAGGCCTAGTTGTTTCAAAAAACAAATAAAATGTACAGTACATCTAATTATTGTCCTTTATGTTTTAATCCACATCTGTTAACTAAACACATCTCTAAATTGTAGGCTATCAAAAAGGGGGAATTGAAGGAATGATTTAAACTCGGCACTCTGAATACTCTCCTTTTTTGAGACAATCACTCAAACTCCTAAACTACAGTACAAATGTAGCGGTATTAACGTCTATACCAGAGTAAATTAGGGCAAGCACTGTATGGGCCTCATTCCGAGTAGGGCGGTAAGTATAGGCGATTACCGGCATGGCATAAAGAGCGTTTCCGTGCTGGCACAAGACCGTAAAAATCGGCCTATCCGACTTCGCGTGCAAGCGCTTTGCGCCATGCCGGTAATGCACCTCAGCGCCATGCCGTAAAAGGGCCGCAAAAGCCCTTACCGGCAACAAGCGCACCGTGCATAACACTACCGACATAGAGAAATTAGCAGTAAACGTAAATAGCGGTCCCCACTATTTACGGTCACCGTTAAAAAACGGAACCGGAAAAAACGTCATCGCACAGGAACGGGAAGGAGCACGGCGGCCATCTTTAACATCATAATCCATTGCCAACCTCTCCATACAGGACCTGGAAGCATATAGTGACCAGAGAAATAGGCATTGGAGACCAGCATCATGCCCAAAGCATTAAAAAAGGGTGCTGCACGCATAAGAAAGGAGCGCTTTACCCAGGATGAGCTCCAGGTACTGGTCGACACTTTGCACGAACATGCAGACACTGTATTCAGCAGTGATATGCGGAGGCCCACCATCGTCAGGAAGAAAGAGATCTGGGCCTTGGTGGCATAGAGGGTGAGCACCGTGGGAAACACCCCCCGCACCACGAAGGACTGCAGGAAACGTTGGGATGACCTCTGTCTCAGGGTGCGGGCCATCCTCTCGGCAAACCGAAGTCAGGCCCTAGAGACAGGAGGAGGGCCAGGTTCCCCCATCAAAATGATGCCGTGGGAGGAAACGTGGGCGGCCATGATGGGCACAGAAGCCATAGAAGGTATTGGAGAAATGGAGTGCGGTGCAGCGTCATCCGCTGATGGAGGTGAGTGTCATGAGTCAAGACAGAACATGCATTCCTAATGTAAGTCACTGGTAAGGGCTGGGCAAGGTGACACGTCATGGTTGGGCGAGCCTCCCACCCCCCAATGAAATCATGCTGTAACAAGTGGGACCCAGGATGATGTCAGGTGCAAGGCTGTAACCCATATGGGCCATACCACACAAAGAGGCCGAATCTGTGAGTCACACGGGGCAGTGATTGTAAACATTGTGAATGTGAGTCATCACAGTACTCCGCCAACATGAGTGACCCAGACATCTGCATGCATTGACCATCCAAGCCCAGATCACTGTCCCACTCACCACCCAAATGTCAACAAACCGCTGCAATTCCATTGTGATACCATAGGCATGTAGAAATGCTGACCCCCAAATCATTGCTCATGCCGTCTCTCGCTTCCCCCCCCACAGGCAGCGAGCATGACAGCGAGGACCAGGAAAGCACCCGGGTCAGTACCTCCAGGGGCAGAGTCAGGGGCCGCCACATACCTGCAAGCAGGAAGACAACACCTGCTCCAGCAACCCCCATGGAGGGTGCACAACCCCCACCCGCACCCCTACCCATGCCTGCAGTGCCGCTGGACACATGTCCCACGCTGCACTCTGAGGAGTCCAGTGTGGCTGGTGAGAATGCAGCCATGTGCCTCCTCGATGTGCCAGACAGCCCCCCATCAATATCGGGAGCCAACGTGGAGGACACCAATGACATTGGCCATACCCCTAACACACCATCATACAGCCATTGTTGTACACGTTTGAACTTTATTATTCAATACACCGGTTGATCATCCAAAAAAAACAGAGTGGACATTAATCATTGTGCATGTGTCTTTTAATGTTCCACAGTGCATGGTGTACATGTATCTCCACACCCAGTGCCTGACCCTCAGCTGACTAGTGAGTCAGAAATATTGTCCGATCAATGATTGCCGCACGGCACGTCCCTCCTGTGCATCGGCACCATGATGCTGTCCTGCCATTCCTTCCTCCTCCCCCTCATCATCATCTGGTGGTAGCAGTTCCACGTCAGGGGGCAGTGGCACGATCCGACAGATGCACATGTTGTGCAGCATTACACATGACATGGTGATCTTGGACACCTTCTTGTGGCTTTATATGAGTGCCCCACCCGACTGGCTGAGGCAACGAAATCGTGCCTTCAACAGGCCAAAGGTCTGCTCTATCACCACCCGTGTATGGGTATGGGATCTATTGTAGTCCTCCTCGTGCCTGTTCTGTGGGTTGCGGACCGGGGTCATGAGCCACGGCTTCAAAGGGTAGGCAGCATCACCTGCATGAGAGTGGAATGAAGGTAAGTGTTTGTAAATTCATGGTGGCGAACTCTACTAGTCTTACATGGCAGCAGGTGATTACTGGCTATACACACATGTCCCAGGATGCATTCACCCCATTACTGGCCCGGCTATGTGTCCTGTGCAATGGGATGATGGAGGGGGTAGCTTCTTCATGATGGGTTATGGTGTGCACTCACGTCTTGTTGCATATGCATCGTATATGCATGCAGCAGTGTTTGACTGCATTCATTGATGTATTGTGTGAGTTTTGGTGATAGGGGGGGTTGGCTGTAGTTAGTAGCATACTCATCATTCTGCACTGATCTGTGCCATGGTGACTTGCAGCAATCCTATGGGTGTGCAGGACCAGTCACACGCTGTGGGATCCCTGTTAGACTCACTTATATGCACTCCCAGGGATGACTGTCCTGTGTGGTGAGATGCAGGAGTCTGCGACATGGTGCTATTGCACTGCATGGTGCAGGATGCCCTTACGGTGTGTAAAGGCCGCCGATGAGTGGTGCACGTGTTGTGGTATTTGGGCAGGTTTCCTGTTAGTCATGTTGTGTTAGGTGTCGGCTCTAAATCATCACTGTGTGGTTAGGTAGTCATGTGCCGTGTCACTTGCCTTGGGGCACAGCGTTCTGTGAGGTGCACATCGTGCACTGGCGTGAACATTCCCACCCAGGTGCAGTAGGCATCTCCCCCCCTTTCCCACCCAGGTGAAGTAGGCATCTCCCACCCCCCTTTCCCACCCAGGTGAAGTAGGCACCCCCCCTCTTTCCCACCCAGGTACAGTAGGCATCTCACCCCCCCTATCCCACCCCGGTGAAGTAGGCAGCCAACATACTCACAGCCCCAATGCACTGCCATGGCCCATTCAGGCTACTCACCAAGCAGCCAGGCACGTCGTCCGGCATGTCGCTCCATGTAGCGTGGTAGTGTGGAGTTCCACAGGACCAAGGAGTCATGAGTTGATCCGGGGTATCGGGCATTGCAATGTGTGATGGCTTTACTGGCATTACACACCATCTGGACGTTGATGGAGTGGTATTGCTTGCGGTTGCGATACGGCACCTATGCAATTTGGCATGCCTGCCAGTGCATGGAAGGCAACCTTTGTATCATATAACTCCTGGGGAGTCCGGGGTAGGGATATGTAGTCCCTTGTGTGGTTGAGGAGGGCATCCAGCACTTGGTTGAGTATCCAGGAAAATACGGGCTGTGAAATGCCATGCATGTGTCCCACTGTATGCTGGTAGGTGCCTGTGGCAAGGAAGTGGAGCACAGACACTACCTTCAGTAGAGGGGGGATGGCAGTGCTGATTTCTATGAGGCTCACTATATCATCATGTATCAGTTCCACTATGGTGGTAATTGTGTCCCAGTCAAGCCGGTACAGGGTGTGGATCTGCTCTGCTGTGAGGTTGAAGGGGGTGGCTCTGATGCAGGGGATTGGGGGCTGGCATCGTGGTAATGTTGGCTGCACCGGTAGGGCATGCTGGGCCTGTCTCACCCTCCTTCTCCTCCTGTGTATCCTCTGTGGTGGGGGTTGTGGTTGTTGTTGTTGCTGTTGTTGTAGTTGCTGCCTTGCAAGCAGGGCCTCCAGCTCCAGGAATGCTGCTACAATTTGTATCATCTTGGTGTGGCAAGGGGGTGTGGTGTGTGGGTGTGCTCTTTTTGTGCTGTGCCAGACTCCATTGCCTCCACCTATGCTGATTGAGTGCACCTGTGCCTCTTGCCTCTTGGAAACACTGCTCATGGTTCTTAACACCTTCTCGGCGATGTTATTTACTCCATGCCGGTAAGGTACTTTGCGGCCTTGTAGAGGCCGTTTTTTGCATGTCCGCATTACTTGGGATGAGCTTCGGTTTACGCCATGCCATTAATTTCGGCATGGAGTGTCGGGCGCACGCCACTAGACCGCTATTTACGACCTCGTACTTTACGGCGCCGTAAATAACGGTCTGTTAGGGCAGAATAGTCCGTAACGGGAAACAATGCCGGTAATCCTTTTCCGGCATCGTTTTCCCCTTACCTCCTAACTCGGAATGACCGCCTATGTCACCTTATGTAACCATACATTCATCCACAACCTCACACATGGGAAGTGGTGTTTTCTTCATGGGTGGAGAGAATGGAGAGGTAGCATCACTTTCGCGTGAGGAATATTGTAATGGGAAGCTCACTGAGACAGAGTACCATCTCATGGTAAAGGGTGCATTGTATGCCAACCAATGTTACACATACTGCTGACAAGTACTCCAGTTTCAAGGCAACCCAACACTGTGGCAGCCATGCATACACATTGTTGGTCTAGGATACGCTGAGGCACTGCCAGACTGAAAAAGTGCCATGAAGCCATACAATTGATTATTGTGCGCTACACAAATATTATCTAGGTGTTATTCAGCTCGTCTTGGAATTAACCCTTCCCAGAGACACATTCTCTGTCTGCCAGAGATATGTTTTAAAAGGCAAGACTTTTTTCAAATATCGTGAAAGTCCCCTTGCCTTCTGTCACCTGATGTGTAGAATTGCTTGAAGACTTGGCGCCAATAGAAGTTTACTCTGCATGTGCTGTTCTGGGTTATTAATGACAATAAGAAGCCACACGTGACATCTTACACGTTCCTTAGAGCCAAAGACAATATTCCCTTTGCGGTTTTAACCAGAAACTAACTTTTGTTACAATAATGAATGCCACAAGGGAGCTTACCTCTGTAAGATATGTCTTTGTTTGTTTGTTGTTGCTTATTCAGCATGTTATGGGGTACAGAAGGGGTATCGCCAACGTTGGTGGGAACTAGGGAAAGTAACTGATGCACAAAAAGGGGTGTTCCTACCAGTAGTTACTTCAATATCTATTTAGCAATTTATTTATACAAATTCAATTCAACACTTATTGGCATCTCATTGAAGAAATTTGAGATTATTAGGTGCACTATTGGTGTCTTGATTCAATCATGCATTTTTAATTGGAGCATAAGTCTCAATTATCATACACACTTTTAAAATAGCTCAACAAAAGCTTGTTTACCTACACCAGTCCTGGACTGCTCGTAAAATAAATTTTGCGATTTTTTTGTTATTTTGTGTCTCTTACCATTGGAATTATGAATGTGGAATGTAGTAGCATTGCAATTTGTCCTAGCACTTTTGTAACACTGTCAGTATACAAGCCTTTGTTGAACTATTTTAAAGCTGTGTAAAATTATGCACTATGATAATTGAGACGTATATCGCCCAGAAACACTATCATATCACATATCATTATACTCAAATAAAAAATGCGCGATTGAATCAGAACACTAATAGTCCACCGGATAATATCACATTTCTTGAATGAGATGATGTGTTGAGTTGAATTCGTATAAAACATTGCCAACTAGACATTGAAGAAACTACTGGCATTCTGTATGTTATGGTCTTCAGTTGGGAGAGTTTAAGTGCTGAAACAAAAGACAATAGTGAGGAGGTATGGTCTCCGCGGCAACTGATTACCATAGAAAACAAACATTTCAGATTCTGTCCACAGCACCAGGCCTGCATTTTGACAATATTCTCTTTCAAATCTCCCTTAAGGGGATGGAATCCCACGAGGTTTTGTAAATTTCCCTTTGAGTGTGTACATTTTTCACATAGGTCTCCTTGCCAAGAATGAGCATTCAGACCAGGGAACAGAAAGTTGCCGCCTCTTGTCAGTCAGTGCTTTATTCTTCTGTCATGAAAAGAATGCTAAGCAAAGAACACCAGCCGTGGCTCGCATCGCTTCTGGGCATCTTTCTGTTCCTGTGATCTCAAGTCCACTTATTGTGTTGTCTGTCATTTGGAGGTCACCAAACTTTGATCACTAGGGGGTGATAGGGAACACCCCCTTGATCCGGAGTACTTTAGAAAATAGCATAATGTTCCTTAAAACGTAAAATCGAATCTGGTTCATAAATGGAATGGTCTTAATTTAGGTGTCTGTCGAGTTTCTAAAGGATGTACAATGAAAAAACTAAACTATAATTCTAAATGCAGTTCTAAGATAACAGTATTCTTGGTAGCAGCTCGTTCACCTCGTTTTCTAATCGCATTAAACAATCTTGGAATCTGAATACATGTTTCATAAGCAGATGACAGCAGATGGAAGCCCTCACTTGGCGCTGTACTAGTATGAACAGGAATAGAGTTTACTGTAAAAGCTCATTCACATTCAGGTGGGATGATTTAAAGAAATGCAGACCTGGTATTACCGCAAATGTTTCTGCATTTGCATAGCAATATATCGCGGGAATGGCGGTAACGCTGAAAATATGTGCTATTAGTTGCTTATATATTCCTGGCAACTGGTACCTGCATGACTGTGCTCTATATTGTTATCTGCTTGGAAATTAAATAAAGAGGACAAAAAAGAAGCATTTCAAATACAATGGAGGGTCATTGCAAGTTTGGCGGTGTATGGAAAAAAAGTTGTGTTAATGCAATTACCGCCAATTTCAGTGTGGCAATACGCCCGAGCCGGCGTGCCATTGCCGCCTAAAGTAATGCCCCGGGGCCCATAGTTAACGTAGGCCCCCGGGGGCATTACCATTAGACAGTAATGGCCCGCTGGCGAGGGGCTTATTGCCATTAGTATTCCAGGGTTTTTAGCCCCGGGATACTAATGGCGTTGTTACTTTTTTCAATCGGCTTTTATTTTGCCGGTTGAAAAAAGTAGCGCTGCAGTACGCGTTCGTTTTACAAAGACTAGAACGCGCGTACTGCTTTATTACTACGGATCAACTGGGCGCCATTTTGGGCCAAGTTGATCTGTAGTAATGAATGGAGAGGTGCGTGAGGAAGCTGTTAGACCAGGCGTGCGATGCACGCAAATGCGTACATGAGATTACACTGTGGTATGGCTCGGAATTGAGCCAATCCGCGTTCAGTGTATCCCGTGGCATCGGTGTGCTGAGTACTAATGCACCACCATACTAAGAGTTTGGAGGTAAAGTGTAGGAAATACCGCCAGCACTTGGCTGCATGTTATTCATTACTCCATTTAACCTCCAAAAAGTAGCCGAATTGCCACAGGTGGAACTTCCACCTGTGGGTACTTATTTCCTGGAGATCTAATGATTCAAACCTGTTAAAGGCAGATTTCACAAAGAGTATTTAGCAACGCATGTGTCATTTCACTAAAGACATAGGGCAAGCCCTTCAATCACTGACTGGAGCACTTTACTAAATGCAATGGCAACGAAGCTATCAGACGTTTTAGATTGTTTAGATTGTTAAATAATAAAATACTTTAAGGCATGTCACAATACCAAGAACATTATTTCTTTGCAGCAGCAAATGCAATATGCAGTCCGCAGAAAAGTATGTGCCCATAAGATATACTGATGGGCACACGCTCCGAGGAAGTGGTCCGGAAGTGGCTGTCTGCTGTATCGGCTTGAAACGCTGTGCATGGAACTCTAATTTCAATCCTAATGGACTTGCTGCAGGCATCGTAAGTGCGATTGAAAATCACCTCCAATATAATATAATAGCCTTTATATCAAATATAGACTGTAAATATAATGTTATATCTACTTTGTTTATAGGCCACGCCCCTTTTTCTGAGAAACTCTTAAAACGCGCTCCGAGGAAGGGGTCCAGAAGTGGCTGTCTGCTGTCCGCTGCTCGCAGCACAGCAGAACTGCGAGCTGGGTCTCGCTCTTACGTATACACGAAGAGCGTTTGAATTAATCTGAAACGCCTGAATCTCCAACTAAGAGAAACAGAGAGACGACGTATCTAGCGCACAGTGAGTTGGAATACATTTTCCCCAGTAATTACATGCGTGTCACATGCTGCACTTCTGAGGTGTTTTTGCACGGGCAACTAATTTACTGTGTGCTATTATACTACGTTTGCGTTGCCATATCTGATGAGGAGAGCGTTTCAAAGACGCAACGCAAAAGGTAAATATTTACATTAAATCTGTGTACCTCTTGAAGACTAGCATATTACATGTTTATAGTTTCTAAGGTGATAAGAAGATAACCCCAAGTCTCAGTGTACCTGAGCTTACTTTAGCCGGAAGTATAGACATTATGGCGAGCAATACTCGTAGTGGAAAACAAAATAAACATACAACTACTGTAATTAAGGAGGGAGCATTTAAATTTGTAGAGAAACCAACGCTCCCTCCTACAGAAGTTGATAATTCTGGAATGGCGGACGTAGTTGAGAAAATGGAAGATACTAATAAATTACCTAGCCGACCACAAATAAGTAGAAACAACCTGACTGTTGATGAACTAGATGATGATGATGGCGCAAACACTAAAAAAGAAAACAGTACTTGTAAAAAAAAAAAGAAATGCTTCCTAATTAAAGAAATGTATGATGGGGAGTTATCAATACAACATAGCTTTTAAAGCATAAGAGATGTTGCCAAACCTGTAGAGCAAGACTGCACATATGATCCTAACAGTAATCCCATAAGCAATCCCATCTCGGATATTTCAAGGATGGGTGTCACTGTTTTGACTGAACTATCGAAACGTGCGCGACTCTCTTTAGGTCCTTCTACCCCTGTCTCAGTTAGAAATGGTGCTATGGAACATGTACATCTTCATATTCCCAGCGAGAAAGATGTGCTTATCACTAAGTTACCCGATGACCCTAAATTGGAAGATGGCAATGTAATTGTTAATAGGAATATGAGCCCCTCTACAATTTCCCAGTTAAAAGCTTTCAGGATGGCTATGTTTCAATTAGATTCTGACGGGGGGGGCAGAAAAAAAAATATAACAAGAAATAATCAAGAAAATGGTGGGTGCTCTAGTCCTGTTGACCTAACCACACCCCGGAGGATAAATTACGAGCCTGTAATTAACACATTCTCGGGCCCCTCTCCCGTAGCGTATTCATCAGAAAAGATGGATTCACAATTCCCTGTTATTAGTAGAATTCTCAATCTACTAGACAAGGGTCATGAGCTGACTCACCTTGAAATAAGAGCACTTAAACAATCAAACACAGAGATTCTGGCAAGTATTAGTAAAATAGAAGGAATGATATATGGCACTTCAAGTAAGATGCTTCCTACTAACATAGCATCTAAGGTCCCAGTAGGAGACTGTGCAACCCAAACAACTTGCCCTGAAACCATGGTAAGGGGATCCCAAACAGAAATTGGAGGGAATGTGGCCATGCCTCTCACACTATCATTTTCACAAGTGGTACTAGGACAAAAGGAACAAATGACATTTAGTGAAAATGATTCTAATGTGCAATTACAAAATCAGCAAGGCGAGAAGTTGTTTGGAATTGATGAATGTTTAATAAAATCATTAGTGATTTAGCATGTTTGGCTAGTCACATTGGTTCTGCCTTGCAACAAAACAATGATCCTTGTATTGCAACATTGGGTGATAGTCCATCTCCACTTGTTCAGATCCTTGAACTTCAGCAGAAACAGGAACTTAAAGAAGAAACGTTACCAAATATAAGTGTGGAGAGTAGATTAGACAATGAGGATATGAGTCTGAAAAAAATGCCCTTTATGTCATGCAAGCAGAGGCGTTTACATATAAGAGCTATAAAACATACTCAAAAGACAAAGAATCTCCCCTGTCCACAAAATATAAAAAATATTAACAAAAAAAATGTAAAAGACAATGATGTAAATGGGGAAACTGCTAATGTTTGTCGGACTCTAGATGAAGCTGCAGTAGACTTAGATCAACTAAACGCCGAAAGCAAGCTCGCTTTGCAGCTTCCACAAGGAAAAGAGGTATTAGAGTGCCCAAAAAAATAAATAAATAATAAAAACAACTACAAATAAACAAATCCCTAAACAACAATGGGATAAACAGAACGAGATAGGGAGTTGTTCGGAAGATTTAATTATGTTGGATTCAGACCCTACACATGCCAGCCTCCAACTAACTGTAGGGAGTAAACAAACACAACTCTCCTCTTTTTATCCCATTAAGGTGACTTCTACTAAAACTTTAAATCAGATGCATGGACCTAATCTCTCATTGAAATCACAAGGAATTGCAGTGCAACCTATAGGTCAATTAAGTAAACCTAAGATAATAGAGACAAAACAGACAAATGCAACCCCAAAGCCAGACTCCCCCATGAAGAATGAGCATATTAATCCTAGTGATGCTCCTCCTAACTGCGATTCTACGCTAAGTAGGGAAAGAAACGGACAGGGTTTATCGCTAGAGGGAGAATGGGAAGGAGTCCTTTATTCATGTGATGAAGAGGCCGTGGCGATACTGAATCCTGCCACTGTGATGGGCTGGAGTAGTGATCCAAACATATATGGGAAGACACGATTGAATAGAGAATTTATTTTTAAAACTTTCTATAAAATCCCGATGCTGAGATTTCTCAACTCGAATGATGTGGAATGGGTCAAATTGGACATCATAAATAATGGAAGAATGATATGTAAGGTATCCTCACCCATCATTCTAAAACAGATATGGGATCACAAAATGGATTTCTCTCAACTCGGGGTGCAAATGAATCTATTACATGATGAAAAGAAGGCTCATCAGTATTTGAATTATGTGACACCTCAGCCCGAGAATAGCAGTGGTTTTTCGGAAAGGGGTGGTGCAGCTTCCATTCCTGCTTTGGATGCAATTGCTCAATTAGTTAGAATTGCATCAAATATAAAGGATTTGTCCTGGATAGGCAACTTGCTGTAACGCACAGTAACACAGTGAATCAATCACGGTAGCTGAAACAGTATCAAGGTATTTTCCTGGAATGTATGTGGATATCATAATTTCTTCTCAGCACTAAGGTCCAATAATTATGCTGCAGGAGACTATGCTCATGAAACAGATTTCAGTGGATGGGTATTGTGTTATATCGAGTCCTGTGAAAAGATGTGGTAAGGGACGCCTGTCTGATGGCCTGCCAATCCTGATAAACAACAGGATCAACACACATTATATGGTATCACATTTGGCATCTAATCTTTTGGCTGTAGATATTCAACTAAATGTAGGGAAGAACGAAATGTTGCTATTTATAAATTTGTATTTTAATTCACAGACACATGATATGGACGAAGTTATGAATACCTTTGATGTAATTTTTGAAAATGCTGTTGTGAGTAACAAATATGAGGGTATCATTGTGGGCGGTGATTTCACTGCAGGATGTCTAGGCCATATGTTGGATATGCAAGCGCGTGTAACCTCTTTTAATAAAAAAAAAGCTGTGATAACTGGCATGCGATGGAAGGATTTTTTCCGGGCTTGGAGTATGAGATTTGTAAAACTACATCAAGATACTTTACAGCACACGTGGCATAGGGACAATAATGTGTCAACAATTGATTTTTTTGTTATATCAAAAAGTCTTACAAATCTATGCTCATTGACTAATTCCACAGATGTGGGGGTGAGTGATCACTGCATCATTTCAATAAAAATAGATCTGCAGTGTGGATATCTGGCAAATGTTCCCGAATTGGCCCTTGTGGAAATAGAGCGTCTCTCGGGCACTATTCGATGGAACAAATATTTATGCTTAAAACTCGTTGAAAGTCTAACAGGATTGATCATATACGATCCGACAGTGGTTTATTCAGTCGAGGATCTTGTTACTATTGAAAATGACAACAATGATATCATACAAGTCCCTCTAATGCGACTTTTGGAATGCCAGGGGAATAGACAGTTATCTCACCCTCATCTTTATGATAACCATATTGCAGTACTTAAGAAACAAAACCATATCGATTTAAGACACCTCAAAGCTCAAAAGCTACGTTTGTCTGATCATATGTTTAATAAAAGGAATTTCTAAGCACTTTTAGTAACAACTGTAGAAGGCATCGCCAACTTCTCCATATACATGACAATCAAAAAATAATAAAGTATTTATGCAAACATAACACTAAATCTATTTGGCAGATGTTCAAGAAGCCCGGACAAAGTATAACAGAAACCGTGCTGCCTAATGTAATCTCTGCCAATACTTGGGAAGCCTTCATTGTTGAAATTTTCAAATTGCCAAGCTGTTTTATGACTCAATCTTTTACAGTTAAAAGATTAAATACTCTTCCTCGCTTCTACTGGTCATTTGAAGATATCATCTGGGCAATAGATAAGTTGAACTTTTCTATGGCCTCGGGTCCAGATGGTATACCAGCATGTGCCTTTAAGGCTGATCCTATATTTTGGGCCAAAATACTACTGTTAAAATTGTGCCCATTTTTAAAAAGGGAAATCCTGCGGAGCCAGCTAATTACAGGCCTATAGCCCTAATGGATTGTTCATATAAAGTTTTTACTATCTTGCTTTTGAATCAATTAGAACAATTCATAAACACACATGACATTTTATCCAAAAATCAAACTGGGTTTCGGAAACAAATGGGCATTTCCATTAATGCGGTTATTTTATCGCATATGTTATATTCGTGCAAAAAAAAACATCTATATGGCATCACTAAACTTGCGCTCAGCATTTGATTGCGTGATTCGAGACAAACTTTGGTGCAAATTGAGAAAGTTAGGGTTCCCCGAAAACATGATACAATTACTTGCTCTTCTGCATTCAGAGACATACTTCAGATTCCTACCTGTACCGGAGTAAAGCAGGGCTGCAGCCTTGCTGCCACTCTTTTCAATCTCTACTTGTCTGATATTGAAGAAATTTGGGAAAAAGTTATATGTTATCCAGTGGATCTTGGGCACCTCAGGATTCACTGGTTAGCTTATGCTGATGACATTATAATTTTTGATAAAACCCCTTTTGGACTTGAAAACAAACTGGACGCCTTCTCTAGTTTTGCAAACAAACACAATCTATGTGCAAACGTAAACAAGTCTAAGATTCTTATCCTATCAAGATCAAAAAAGAGTCCACATTTTACTTGGACCCTAAATGGCCACATATTGGAGAGAATCTCTATGATCAAATATCTGGGCTTTGATATTTCAAATGATTTCTCTAAAAAACACTGGAACAAAATGATAACAAATAAAGTTAGACCATTACTTTCTCTTCTAAAAATAATCTATCGAAAATATTGCACATTTTCTTTAAATCCGGCTCTTCAATTCTATCTACTAAAGATCAAACCGATAATTCTTTACAACCTAGATTGTTGCTTGCACAACATTGATGATTTGTTAAATTCTGTTCAAGGCCACCTTTGGAAACAAGTGTTGTGCTTGGCTAATTCAGTTCCTAATGCGTGCATACGCATAGAATTGGGATTGTCAAGTCTAGCCTCTCGTTTTCTGTGGCGACAAATAAGTTTGTATATTAAAATGCTAAGTCCACCTAGAAACTTCATTTATGTTGAGTTTGCCAAGATGTTGGTAGCAGACAATCCTGCATCTATCGTATTGTTTAAAAAAGAATGGAACTCGCTTTTATGCAAATCAACATCACCTCAGAAGATATAACAACGATAGTGGGCTACTGTAAAAAAATGGTGTATCAAATGGACTGGGTCAAGTCACAGGACAAAGCTGGCTCTTATCAGATGTATAAAGAATTCGCCTTATATGCACATAAAAAAGTTCCCAGGTTGATGTACATAGAGTGTTTCCCAGACGTCAAAGTATGTGAAATTTATATGCGTTTTAGACTAAATCAATTACACTCAAAAGAACGGATTAGTCAATGGATGCACTTTGAATCAGATACTTGTCACTTTTGTGAGATTGATCCCCAAAAAGAAACCATAAAACATCTGGTTATTTACTGTAGATATTTTGAAAATTACAGAATCACGTGTTTAGGAGGTAAAAATGTGGGAAATTCTGTTTCTTAACGTGAATTGTTATGGCAGAAATATATGAGTAATCTTCACATTGCCTTTATGTGTGCTTTGGCTTGACTTTTGGTTAAAATTGAAGATGAACATGTGCAGAAAATGAGTGGCTATAATATTGATAAACATGGAAGTTTGAGTGTAGTAAATGTTCGAGACTAGAAACTTCTTAGTTTGTGATTATGAGGATTAGATTAGGTGTATCATTAATTTAAGAATCTGATGTTTTGTGTGAATTATTTAGAATAAGTTGAATTAGTTAATTGTTTAATATGAACTAGGTTCCTTTTATGGTTGTATTTTCTTTTCTCTTTCTCTTTTATGTTTTTTATGTTTTTCATGTTTGTTACTGTGATTGGTGATTATTATTTATGTAATGGAATTTTAAAGATTGGTAGGAGTTGTTTTAGTGAAATATGTGAATTTGATTTTTAATATGTAAGTGTAAAAAGTTTTTTTTGTGAAACTATAACACACTATATTAATTAAAAAAATTAAAAAAAGATATACTGAGTGCACAGCATGAGCATTATTTCTCTGTCTGGTGCATTGTGCCTTTGTGCAAAAATACCCATGATAAGTGCTGTCATGTGATTAATACAATCTGGGCTCGTACTATACAAACACTTCACTGGTGTGAGCGACATTTATCATGGTATTAGCACTGTGGTACACACTGCCCCAGCTGGTAATAGGTAGCCTTAGTAACACCAAGACAAACCCTTGCGCAAAAATGCACTTTTTACCTTCCTCTAAAAACATGTCTACAATATGGGCCCAGTTAATCATCTGAAAGCCACAGTTCCTGTGCCAGAGAACATTTCATTTGAACACATGTGCCAAAAAATCCAATAAAATCATAATTGTTGCCATTATATGCCAGGTTGTGGCCATGATATACCACTTTTTTTTAAATCAAACAGTACATACATAGGGGCCCACCTCCAGGATTCCAGGTAGGTGCCCATAATATCAGCCTGCTGCTTAAAATCCCAAGGTGGATTTATTAATACCATTGTGCTGTCTAAATAATACATGGTGCTGTTAATAATTTAGTGTGCTGCTCAACATACCTTAGTGATCCTAGTCAAGAAAAGTTGCTGCTAACTACCCAATGTGTTTGCAGGACAAGGGTGCTGCTGATTGTGCCAGGGTGCTGCCCAACACACTAAGGGCATTGATCAATATGCCAGGATGCTGCTCAATGTGCCAACCTGCTGCTTAATGTTTTGCCTACTATTCAATATGCAGTGCTGATATTCAATATGTCCGGCCCTCTAATTAATGTGCAAAGAATGCTTATTTATGTTTTGGGGTGTCGCTTATTTTGATATTAACCTGCCAATTGACATGTCTGTGCTGGTCTTTTTCTGATCAGAGACTTTAAAGGAGTTATGGAGGCTGTCATCTACTGCAACTAATTGTGGTCCTAACATGTGACTGTGCAAAGTTTGGTGCAGATTGGTGCAACAGTGTGGAATTAGGGAACATACGCGAAGCCACAAAGCCACCAAACCACACCCAATATTTCACTTTTGCTGAAATCCAGGGAAAGGGGTGGGGTGTCCAGATGTCATGTAGCCAGTAATGTCTGGAGGGTGCTAACAGGTGACTGTGCAACATTTTGTGCAGACTGGTGAAATGGTGAGGAATTGTATAGGGAAAATAATCAAAGCCACACACCCACAACCCCACACATTTTCACTTTTAGATAGATAGATAAATAGATAGATAGATAGATAGATAGATAGATAAGATAGATAGATAGATAGATAGATAGATAGATAGATAGATAGATAGATGTGATGATGTTTGTCTCAGCAGTAGGTGGTCCTGATGCTGAACTCAATTATAATGCGATCTGCAGGCCGCAGTCATGATTTTTCTTTCCTGCGACTGCATAACTTTGGAATATTTGGTGGTTCATAGTCCTGTTTCATTGGATCCCTTCTCTGAGCACAACATTCATCATGATAGGTCCTTGGAAACTGGGAGGTAAATGTACTGACTTATTTCCCTCACCATCTCAAAATTCTCAGACACATCTTGCTAAAAATGCTACTAGCACTAGGCCCAAGAGACCACACCACTCCAGTTCTCAGAACGCTCCACTGGCTCCCAGTTGGACAAAGGGCCACTTTCAAGATCCTATCCATCATTCACTGTGCAGTGCACAAAACCGGCCTTCTATACCTGCAAAACAAGTTAAAACCTTACCTCCCACCGCAGACCCCAAGATCAAGCTCTGCCCTCCTTTTAGTGATCCCAACCACCAACTCGGTCAGGATCGGAGGATCCTCATTCTCAGCCTTGGCCCCCACTCTATGGAACTCGCTTCCACTTCACATCCGACACACCGAAGATTATTTGTCAATCCTCAAATTACTAAAAACATGGCTCTTCCTATAACACCAATGACCACCCTAAAGATGTGTCTGAATCCCCAGCAACCCAATGACGAAACACCCAATGAGACTATTATACCTGGTGTTCAAAACCTCTGATCCTACCCCCAGGATAGGATGGAATAGATGGAATGGATGGAGTGAATGGAGGGGTGGGATGGAAGGGGAGGATATGATGGATGGAGTGGACAGAATGACACAGTTGATGGAATGGAGGGAATAAAAGAGTAAATGGAGTGGATGGAGCGGATAGAACCCAATGAGTAGATAAAATTAGATGGTGTGGAAGGAATACTTTGGTGCGGATGGACTTAGATGGAGCATAAGGAATATATGGAGTGGACCAAATAAATGGATGGAAGTGCGTGGAGTGGTTGAAATCAGATAGAGTGGATGGAGTTGGCTGGAATCGGATTGAATGTATGCAGTGTGTAGAGAGGGTCGAATAGAATGAGTGGAACAACTGGAATGAGTAGAACAAGTGGAATGAGGTGGATGGAGTACAAGGAGTAGGTGAGCAGATGGAGCCAATGGAGTGAATGGAGTGCTTGGAGCAGATGGATCAGAAATAATGAGTGGAGTCGATGGAGTGAATAAAATCAACAGGAATCTGGATGAAGCAATTGGAATTGAATGAAGTGGATTGAGTGGAGGGAATAGATAGAACAAAAAGGTTGGATGTAATGTTTAGAACGATTGGAATGGATAGAATGGATAGATTCGAATGAATAGAACAGATGGATCGAATAGATTGAATATAACAGATAAGATTAGAAGGAGGAATCAGAATGGATGGAACAAATAGACTTGACGGAACAAATAGAGCTGACAGAACAGACGGGGTAGATGGAACCAAAAGAGAAGATGTAGCGGATGGAACGGTTATAACAGATAGAATGGATAGAGCAGATAGAACTGCTTGAGCAGATGAAACAGATAGAGTGGATGGAACGGATAAAGTAAACAGAACAGACAGAATGTATGCAACAGATAGAGTGGACAAAATGGATAGAGTGGACAAAACGGATAAAGTGGATGCAACGGATAGAGCAGATGCAATGGATAGAGTGGATGGAATGGATAGAGTGGACGGAACGGATAGAGCTGATGGAATGCATAGAGTAGATTGAACAGATGGAACGGATGGAACGGATGAAGCGGGTGGAACGGATGAAGCTGATGAAGGGGATGGAACGGATGGAACGAATGGAACAGAGGGAGTGGATGGAACGGATGAAGTGGATGGAACAGATGGAGTGGATGGAAAGGAGTGGATGGAACGGATAGAGTCGATGGAACCGATGGAGTGGATTTTATGGACGGAGTGGATGGAACGGACGGGGTGGATGGAACGGACGGGGTGGATGGAATGGACGGAGCAGACGGAACGGACTGAGCAGACGGAATGGACAGAATGGACGGAAAAGACAGAGTGGATGGAAAGAATGGAGTGGACGGAAAGGATGGAATGGATGGAGAGGATGGAGTGGATGGAACAGATTGGAGTGGATGGGATGGATGGAATAGATGAAACAAGTAGAGTGGATGGAACGGATGTAATGGATGAAACAAAGGAGTAGACGAAATGGATGGAGTGGACAAAACAGACAGAGTGCACGAAACGGATGGAATGGAATGAATGTAGTGGATGAAACAAAGAGGTAGATGAAATGGACGGAGTGGATGAAACAGATGGAATGGACAAAACAGACAGAGTTGATGAAACAGACAGAGTGCACGAAACAGATGGAGTGGACGAAATGGATGGAGTGGATGAAACGGGTGGAGTGGACTAAAACGGATGGAGCGGACAAAACAGATGGAGCGGATGAAACGGATGGATCGTATGAAATGGATGGAGTGGACGAAGTGGATGGAGTGGACGAAGCAGATGGAACGGATGGAGTGGATGAAATGAAGTGGATGGAGTGACTGAGTAAATCGAATTGGATGACTCAAATGGAACTGGATGACATGGATGAAATGGGTGGTATTAGACTGAACGCAGACAAACTGAGAGGATGGAGCGGATTGAGTGACCGAATGGATGGAGTGGATGGAATCGGATAACACTAATGGAACTGGATAGAGTAGATGGAACTGAAAAGAGTGGATGGAACTGAAAAGAGTGGATAGAACTGGACAGAGTGGATGGAACTGGACAGAGTGGTTGGAACTGGACAGAGTGGATTGAACTGGACTGAGTGGATGGAACCGAGAGAGAGTGGATAGACCCAGACAGAGTCGATGGACCCAGACAGAGTGGATGGACCCAGACAGAATGGATGGACCCAGACAGAGTGAATGGAACCAAGACAGAGTAGATGGACCTGGACAAAGTGGATGGACCTGGACAGAGTGGATGGACCAGGACAGAGTGGATGGACCCGGACATAGTGGATGGATCAGAATAGAGTGGATGGGACTGGACAGAGTGGATGGAATTGGACAGAGTGGACAGAATTGGACAGAGTGACGGAATTGGACACGGTAGATGTAATTGGACAGTGTGGATGGAATTGGACAGAGTAAATGGAATTTGACAGAGTGGATGTACCACATGTTGTATCACTGTGCACCTGTTCCCATGTTGTTACCATATATATGTATCCCCCTATATATGATATATATCTCTACACCATATGTATCTGAATCCCATTATATACCCATATTTCCCCCTGTCACTATATATCTGTATCCCCATATCTGTGCCTCATATATACCTGTATCCACCTGTGTCGCCATATATCTGTATGTCACTATATATGCCCCACCGTCCTACCCACGTGCCAGTTCTAAGATCTACGGTCTAAGGCGCTGTTACAGATAACCACAATATCACACCACTACGCTTACTCTATACTATACACCATCATTCAACTAGAACACAGCAATACCCCTGATAATTCGGCCTAGCTGTTCACATACAAATACGACCCCATGAGCACCTCATCACCCTAATAAAACACAGCTAGCTGAGCACATTCCGGCTAGTTGTTCAGATAAGTGTTCCTCAGGCCTGACGCAGCCAGAACCCAGTCTCGGTGTCCACCCACCAGACTGCACACATCCAAATGACATCTTCAGCACCACCCCTATCGCTAGGAAGCAGCTATCATCCAAAACTACACCAGAAGCACACATATCTGGTGCACCCATGCACCATATGACACTATCTCTCTCTACTAACTTGAACTAAGGTTCCCGAGGGCATTCAACCTACTAGCGCTTTGAGGTCATACCAATGATATATAAGGCACTATATACATGCCAAGTAACATAACATAACATAACTTGGTTAACCATCAATGACACTGAAATTTGTTCTATACATCACATTTGTTGCTGTGCATCTTCTAAATGTTTTTGTGTATTTGTTTATTTATTCATTTTGGTTTTTTTGTAAACAGCTACTTTCTGATAAAAACTGCTTCAAAATAAAGGGAGACAATTTCTCATTGGCTCAAACTATGGAGTATATTCTTTGGATCTGAAGAATATGAGGATAATTACAAAGCAAACCTACAAACAAAAACAAGAAATACAGCAATGTAACAGTTGGGTGTGGGGATGGAACAGGAGATTTCAAGCATCTTAGTACACAGATACTAGCACCCATGCATTACCTTTGTGGTGGAATGTGTTGGTTTACACACATACTGCAGGTTCCACCATGGCAATTTTTGCAGAGCTCTGGGGAGCTCAGCGAGTTCGGTAAAGCCAATTTGAGGTTCGTAGAAGGGATATGCGTCATAGTGCAGAACATGAGGTAGATTTGACCTCAATTGGAGAGAAGTTTGTGGAGGATTCAGGGAATCTTGGACATGATTCTTCTCAACTGGGAGTGTTTTCAATGATTTTAGAACCACCAGGATAGCATCTCAGTGGTCTAAAGTGAAAAATGTATCTGATGGTCTATTGAAGGACTGGTTGCAGCTTTTGGGCTGAGTCCTTGTTGAGTCCAACCGAGATGGAATTGCAGGAATCACTTCTGGAAAGATCAGTGGCTCAGGCAACATCAATTCTCTGGGTCGGGTTAGGTAGTGGAAGATTGTCCTCATATTGTGAATTTAGAAGTGAGTTTTATAAACTGTCAGGTTGATATGGAGGATGAAGGTTAGGATGTTGTCAAATATATGGGGGCTGATAATTTGGAATAGACTTCCTGTGTCCATCAAACAGCTGCTATCACTGGCTCAGTTTAGGACATCTCTTAAAACTCTCCTATTTGATGGAGGTGGCATTTAGTCCATTCATTCTGTCTGCCTGCTGACCACTGCTAACTTGGATGTCGGATGCCTCACCCCTTTATCTGTTTTATGTTGTCCTGTTTTGTTTGAGCGCTCTGAAGCCTGTGTGTTAGTGACACTATATAAAAAAAATATAGAATAGAATAGGGTGGTTGACAAATCCAATAACACCTTTAGGTACAATATGTTTGAATTTTATATTTTCATTACATTGTCATTCATTTTAATTTGTAAACCACAATATGTTTTGTGACAGTAAGAGTCCCTTTATAAATAGCTCTGCAATAAAAGTGAATCAAAAAGTATACTAGTTGGTTAAGTGAATGCATGACTGAGCTTCATCATTTTAATAACATTCTATTAAATCAACCATGCTGAAAATTGGATGATGTTCCAATGTAGTTGCATGGCTGAGAATAAAAAGCATGCAGTTACTCAGGAGGATGCAATGATTGCGTAGCATCTCCTGTAACCAGAATATATTGTCCACCAAAATTAACTCTCCTCTGTGCTGCCACATGTTTACAAATTAAGAAAAGACTTAGATCATTTTTCCCTAAGGATTGTTCTGGGAGATTGTGATTTATGAAGAAACATTCCATGTGTTGCATTGACCCCACTCTGATTGACATTTATCATTCTCTTGTCTTCATAGTAAGTCTATAGATATCCCTTTGATTTATTTCTGTCTAATGCAATCTCTAGTCTGGCTCACTTAATGAAGCAATGCTTAACAATTGTACAATTCATACAGCGCTTCTGAGTGAAAGGAATCCAGGGCTCAGATCTAGGGTGTTTCCCTTTGAAGTAGTCTTTTCTCTCTGTCACTTCCTTCTTTGTGTTTCTCGATTGTTTCCAGTACAGAGCTGTGCAATGGAGTTTTGCGGTTTGATGTCTAATGATGAAAAATGCATGCCACTATCGCTTTCACTGTTGAATGAACACAAATGTCTGATCTATGTTCTGTTAATCAACTCTGAGATATTTTGAGTTGTTTATCCTATGTAAATTAATGTACAAGGACATTATGGCAAAAACATTGCATAGTTGTGGGGGGTGGACCCCTAATTACCTCAACCCAAAGCAGGCCCACCACCTGAGGAATGAGTGCATGTTTTAGACGTAATGCAAGTTTATTGTACAATCGTCCAGGGAGCAGTTAGATGATGCAGCAGAGTCAAACTAACCCAAGTCTCAATGAACCACATCAGTTGATACATTTTATACATTTTTGCAACAGTTAAAACATCCCCAGATACTTTATTACCACCCACCCCTCACAGATAATTGGACAAAACATGTACAAAGAAGTTCCATCTTTCTTCATTTCTTCACTTCTCACTGGTCAGCGACAATCTTTACTATCGATTGCTATCTCATCTACCCCGGTTTACTGGCTCAACTTCAGACATTCTAATTTATAGAACTACCACTCCAGCACATATGGCCTCTAATTCCGTCCTGAGAAAACAATTGAGCACCGGACACCATGGACTTGGGCGCCATCTTACCCCATCTTTATTGTCAGCCCAAGCAAATGGCCAAACCCCCCTGCATTACTTCAATGCAATGGGAAAGATTACATTTGTTCCTTGCGGAGCTACTAAGCCATAAACCACTATGTCCTGTTCGAAGGCTGACCTTCTACTGGATGACCCATTATTCCTCAATGTTAACGAGAATTCTCATGTTATGGCTAATTTACCTTACCTATAGAGTCACCCAACAGCTTTGCTGGATTTGAAAGTTTTTTTTTTCTCCTGCTAAGAGTGAGACTCCTTTTCCCACTCCTAGGCAACTTTGCTATGTGTGTTTTAGGCTATTTATTGTGTTTAATGTCTATGGGGTTTTTTCTCACCTCCATAGGAACCATCTTTATTCACATGTGTTACACAGCACCCTCCGTGCAGTGACACAGGGGTGTCGTAGCAACCCCCAAACATACACTCCATACCCTGGGACTGACTACTGTTTTCCAGGGCATGTAAAGTCCCCATTGACTTTACATGCCCTTTACGTCCCCATTGACATTACTAGTCAATTTTTGTGAACTAAACCAGTACAACCCATTTTACCATGGAGGTACTGGGAAGGGTTAATAGTTTTGCCCTTATGTTCATTTTCAAGAGGGAACCGTACAGTCCCTCTCTCAAATGTTTCTGGCTGGTGGCAGTGCTTACTACCGTAAATATTTGACCGCAAATATTTTCCCATGGGATTTTCCCATTGTTCGAGGCTACCACATTTTCTGACAGCCTCTAACATACCGCCGGTGTATTTTAATATTAACTTTACTCCGGTAGGTTTTATTTGCCAGAACTTTTATATAACTTCTTTCTCGTGTCTTTCTCTAAACCCCTAAGCCAGGTCCAGGATCCTTTGTTTGTCCTTTTGGCAGGCATCTGCCGAGAAGCCCTCCTTTCGGCGCCACTGAGTCTGGGGTGGGTCCATTGTGTGGGAGGGGGAGTAGGACCCTGTACAGGGTTGCCTCAAAAACCCATGTCGCACTCTATCCTGATAGGCTGGAGGGTCTCCCGCCAAGATGACCACTCCACTGTGTGAGTGACAGCTAGGCTGTATGAATGGGGATCTTTTTGCATAAAAGCAGGGTCCTGAGTACTGGAAGAGCAAGACGTTGCTACTGGAACTAAGAAGCCAAAGAGGACAGGAGCCAAACATATCTGCAACGACTGAACCACCGGTGAAGCCCTGCTGCAGCGTCTCACCACTTCTTTCCACGCGACGAGAGAAGATCTTCATCTGTAAGAGCCTTCTTCCCTTGAGTGGGTGGGGCCAACCAGTTTGCCAATCATCTACCCGGACCCGCCTTGGTTGAATTGCCAGTACCCTGTACTCTGAGATCGGATAGCCATGCACCAGTCCACCTGGACTGCGATTTAAAGGAATGTACCTTTTATTCGTCGGGCAGCACCGCGGCTGGTTTCATCCCTGGGTAGTGCAGTGACTCGAACCTTCCTCCATGAGGAGAGCCTCTCTTCCTCTGCTGGATCCCCCGAACTGCAGGAACTACCAGGAACAACCGCCACCTCAGGAGCCACTTCTTCATTTATAAGGTACATTGTTCCGCCAGGCCGGCCTTTCTGCGCGGTAGTGCTAGAGGTGTTTTAAATCCTTTACCTACCTGTTGGGTTGGCCGCCCCTTTCTCTAAACATTGTCTTTCCACTTCTGCATCCACCTTTTCGAATCGTTAACCAAAGACTTCACTGCAGCTACAAGAACATTTTGCTCCTGGGCCCTTGGCCTGTACCACTGACGCACAGGCTTATTGACTCTGGCTAAATTTGTTAGAACTGCCTTCTCTAGATTGCTTCTCAACTAGAACTGTGTTGGTGCACCCACTTCTTTTAACCACCTTTTCCTTCCCACTTGTACAACCTGTGAAGTGCCATTTTGCACGGTTTTCATTTAAGTATTGTTTATGCTAAAGTGCTACCTTGCCTAAATTTGTTCACAAACTTATGGGAAGTGTTGCTAGGGTGTGTAAGAAGACATTTGTATATAACTTGTGTTTTCCCTCCCTTGTGAGAAATTGCTAGAGTGCCATTTGTGTTTGGTTTTCACTGTGCCGTTTTGCTCTGTTTTCACTCTCGCTAAAACTTGTCTACAATTTAACTATGGTGTTATGCATACTTTTTTGACTGAATTTAACTTGCTTAATAACTGTGATAAATGTATTTAACAAGAAGTGTGTAAAATAAATATATATTCTGTTTAATACAAAGCTTTAATCAGTGTTTCCTTGTGCCATAGTACTGACAGCCTATTGTGTAAACCCTGGATACTGCTCATCTCCCTCTTGAGATAAGTCTGACTGCTCAGCCACAGCTACCAACTAAGGGGTCGATTCATGGAATAAATGTGCACCGAAAATTCCCGCGCAGAGGTGCCAAAACGTGCGAATTGCAGGAAAAGTGTGAAAATCGCAGTGCAAGTGCGAAATTCGCAGGAAAACCAGCGCACAGCGATTCATGGAAGTCCGTGCGTGAGAAAAACATTGGATGTGCGCTAAAAATGTGCGCCGCGCACGCCGGCGCACAGGTCATCCAACAGCGTGCGCCACGGCCACTGCGAAATCGCACATAGCATGGCGCACATCACAAAAGTAGGCGGAACACGGGGCGTAACACTCGGAATGGGGAACAAAGCGTGAAAATATGGGCGTCACGGGGGAAGTACAGGAGGCAAGTGCGCGGAACGCCCACACGCTCGCATACAACCCGTATTCATGGAATCGAATAGGGCAAACCAGCGCACGGTCAAAGACGCGCACAGGGCCAAACAAGTACGCCACAAGAAAGCAGGCGGTAGCGCCCCTGCGACTGAAAAAAATGTGCGCCAACAAAAAGCACCCACATACAGCCATGATGAATGGTCCATACAGTGGCCCTCTAGGACAAATGAGGTGCAAAGGGGCACTGACAAACACGGACACCCGCTGTGTGAAAAATAGCGTGTGCGCGTGTTCCTGGGTGCGCGGGAAGTTCCACACGCGATTAGCCTGGGTACGTGTACTTCCGTGTGCGTGGGAAGTTCCACACGCGATTAGCCTGGGTACGTGTACTACGGGGTGCGCAGGAAGTTCCACACGCGATTGGCCTGGGTAGGTGGGGGTGCGCGGGAAGTTCCACACGCGATTGACCTGGGTACGTGTACTTCGGGGTGCGTGGGAAGTTCCACACGCGATTGGCCTGGGTACGTGTATTCCGATGTGCGCTGAAGATTCACACGCGATTTCTGCAGGGTACGTGTATTTCGGTGGTGCCGGGAAATGCTACATGTGATTTGGCCATGTGGGTCCCCCCAGGTGTTCCCTCTACACCCTCCACGGCCCCTGCAGGCAGCCCACACCACAGGGTACTACCCTGCACCCCTGCTCATGTCCCACAGGCAACCCATCCACCATGGCCATGCCCACAAGCCAACCCACAGGTCACCTTGCACTACTGATCACCAACACATGTCTCCCAACACCCCCACCCCCCAGCCACCAGGGGCAGCCTCCACCAGGCCCCCACTCATGTCTCCCACCACCCCCAACCCCTAGCAGTGCAGGGGCAGCCTCCAACAGGCCCCCACTCATGTCTCCCACCACCCCCACCCCCCAGCCACCAGGGGCAGCGTCCACCAGGCCCCCACTCATGTCTACCACCACCCCCACCCACCAGCCACCAGGGGCAGCCTCCATCAGGCCCCCACTCATGTCTCCCACCACCCCCACCCCCCAGCAGTGCAGGGGCAGCCTCCACCAGGCCCCCACTCATGTCTCCCACCACCCCCACCCCCCAGCAGTGCAGGGGCAGCCTCCACCAGGCCCCCACCCATGTCTACCACCACCCCCACCCCCCAGCCACCAGGGGCAGCCTCCACCAGGCCCCCACTCGTGTCTCCCACCACCCCCACCCCCCAGCCACCAGGGGCAGCCTCCAACAGGCCCCCACCCATGTCTACCACCACCCCCACCCCCCAGCCATCAGGGGCAGCCTCCACCAGCCCCCCCCCTGTCTCCCACCACCCCCACCCCCCAGCAGTGCAGGGGCAGCCTCCACCAGTCCCCCACTCATGTCTACCACCACCCCCACCCCCCAGCCACCAGGGGCAGCCTCCACCAGGCCCCCACTCATGTCTCCCACCACCCCCACCCCCCAGCAGTGCAGGGGCAGCCTCCACCAGGCCCACACTCATGTCTCTCCACCCCCACCACCCAGCAGTGCAGGGGCAGCCTCCACCAGGCCCCCACTCATGTCCCCTATTACCCCCACCCCCCAGCAGTGCAGGGGCAGCCTCCACCAGGCCCCCACTCATGTCTCCCACCACCCCCACCCCCCAGCAGTGCAGGGGCAGCCTCCACCAGGCCCCCACTCATGTCCCCTATTACCCCCACCCCCAGCAGTGCAGGGGCAGCCTCCACCAGGCCCTCACTCATGTCTCCCACCACCCCCACCCCCCAGCAGTGCAGGGGCAGCCTCCACCAGGCCCCCACTCATGTCTCCCACTACCCCCACCCCCCAGCAGTGCAGGGGCAGCCTCCACCAGGCCCCCACTCATGTCCAACACATGTCTCCCACCACCCCCACCCCCCAGCCACCAGGGGCAGCCTCCACCAGGTCCCCACTCATGTCCCCTATTACCCCCACCCCCAGCAGTGCAGGGGCAGCCTCCACCAGGCCCCCACCCATGTCTCCCACCACCCCCACCCCCCAGACACCATGGGCAGCCTCCACCAGGCCCCCACCCATGTCTACCACCCCCCCACCCCCAGCAGTGCAGGGGCAGCTTCCACCAGGCCCCCACTCATGTCTCCCACCACCCCCACCCCCCAGCAGTGCAGGGGCAGCCTCCACCAGGCCCCCACTCATGTCCAACTCATGTCTCCCACCACCCCCACCCCCCAGCCACCAGGGGCAGCCTCCACCAGGCCCCCACTCATGTCCCCTATTACCCCCACCCCCAGCAGTGCAGGGGCAGCCTCCACCAGGCCCCCACCCATGTCTCCCACCCCCTTCACCCCCCAGACACCAGGGGCAGCCTCCACCAGGCCCCCACCCATGTCTACCACCACCCCCACCCCCCAGCCACCAGGGGAAGCCTCCACCTGGCCCCCACTCATGTCTCCCACCACCCCCACCCCCAGCAGTGCAGGGGCAGCCTCCACCAGGCCCCCACCCATGTCTACCTCCACCCCCACCCCCCAGCCACCAGGGGCAGCCTCCACCAGGCCCCCACTCATGTCCCCTATTACCCCCACCCCCCAGCAGTGCGATGGGCAGCCTCCACCAGGCCCCCACTCATGTCCCCTATTACCCCCAACCCCCAGCAGTGCAGGGGCAGCCTCCACCAGGCCCCCACTCATGTCCCCATGCACCCCCACCCCCAGCAGTGCAGGGGCAGCCTCCACCAGGCCCCACTCATGTCCCCATGCACCCCCACTACCCAGCAGTGCAGGGGCAGCCTCCACCAGGCCCCCACTCATGTCTCCCACCACCCCCACCCCCCAGCCACCAGGGGCAGCCTCCACCAGGCCTCCACTCATGTCTCCTATCACCCCCACCCCCCAGCAGTGCAGGGGCAGCCTCCACCAGGCCCCCACTCATGTCCCCTATTAACCCCACCCCCAGCCACCAGGGGCAGCCTCCACCAGGCCCCCGCTCATGTCTCCCACCACCCCCACCCCCCAGCAGTGCAGGGGCAGCCTCCACCAGGCCCCCACTCATGTTCCCATGCACCCCACCCCCCAGCAGTGCAGGGGCAGCCTCCACCAGGCCCCCACTCATGTCTACCACCACCCCCACCCCCCAGCCACCAGGGGCACCCTCCACCAGGGCCCCACCCATGTCCCCTATTAGCCCCACCCCCCAGCAGTGCAGGGGCAGCCTCCACCAGGCCCCCACTCATGTCCCCTATTACCCCCACACCCCAGCAGTGCAGGGGCAGCCTCCACCAGGCCACCACTCATGTCCCCATGGACCCCAACCCCCAGCAGTGCAGGGGCAGCCTCCATCAGGCCCCCACTCATGTCTACCACCACCCCCCAACCACCAGGGGCACCCTCCACCAGGGCCCCACCCATGTCTACCACCACCCCCACCCCCAGCAGTGCAGGGGCAGCCTCCACCAGGCCCCCACTCATGTCCCCTATTACCCTCATCCCCCAGCAGTGCAGGGGCAGCCTCCACCAGGCCCCCACTCATGTCTCCCACCACCCCCACCCCCAGCCACCAGGGGCAGCCTCCACCAGGCCCCCACTCATGTCCCCTATTACCCCCACCCCCCAGCAGTGCAGGGGCAGCCTCCACCAGGCCCCCACTCTTGTCTCCCATCACCCCACCGCCCAGCCACCAGGGGCAGCCTCCACCAGGCCCCCACCCATGTCTACCACCACCCCCACCCCCCAGCCACCAGGGGCAGCCTCCACCAGGCCCCCACCCATGTCTACCCCCACCCCCACCCCCCAGCCACCAGGGGCAGCCTCCAACAGGCCCCCACTCATGTCTCCCACCACCCCCACCCCCCAGGGGCAGCCTCCACCAGGCCCCCACCCATGTCTACCACCAACCCCACCCCCCAGCCACCAGGGGCAGCCTCCACCAGGCCTCCACTCATGTCCCCCACCACCCCCATCCCCCAGCAGTGCAGGGGCAGCCTCCATCAGGCCCCCACTCATGTCTCCCACCACTCCCTACCCCCAGCAGTCAGGGGCACCCTCCACCAGGCTCCTACTCCTGTCTCCCAGCACCCCCACCCCCCAGCCACCAGGGGCAGCCTCCACCAGGCCCCCACTCATGTCCCCTATTACCCCCACCCCCCAGCAGTGCAGGGGCAGCCTGCACCAGGCCCCCACTCTTGTCCCCATGCACCCCCGCCCCCCAGCAGTGCAGGGGCAGCCTCCACCAGGCCCCCACTCATGTCTCCCACCACCCCCACCCCCCAGCAGTGCAGGGGCAGCCTCCACCAGGCCCCCACTCGTGTCCAACTCATGTCTCCCACCACCCCCACCCCCAGGGGCAGCCTCCACCAGGCCCCCACTCATGTCCCCTATTACCCCCACCCCCCAGCAGTGTAGGGGCAGCCTCCACCAGGCCCCCACTCATGTCTCCCACCACCCCCACCCCCCAGCCACCAGGGGCAGCCTCCACCAGGCCCCCACCCATGTCTACCACCACCCCTACCCCCCAGCCACCAGGGCCAGCCTCCACCAGGCCCCCACCCATGTCTACCACCACCCCACCCCCCAGCCACCAGGGGCAGCCTCCACCAGGCCCCCACTCATGTCTCCCACCACCGCCACCCCCCAGCAGTGCAGGGGCAGCCTCCACCAGTCCCCCACTCATGTCCCCTATTACCCCCACTCCCCAGCGGTGCAGGGGCAGCCTCCACCAGGCCCCCACTCATGTCTACCACCACCCCCACCCCCCAGCCACCAGGGGCACCCTCCACCAGGGCCCCACCCATGTCTACCACCACCCCCACCCCCCAGCAGTGCAGGGGCATCCTCCACAAGGCCCCCACTCATGTCTTCTATTACCCCCACCCCCCAGCAGTGCAGGGGCAGCCTCCACCAGGCCCCCACTCATGTCTCCCACCACCCCCACCCCCCAGCCACCAGGGGCAGCCTCCACCAGGCCCCCACTCATGTCCCCTATTACCCCCACCCCCCAGCAGTGCAGGGGCAGCCTCCACCAGGCCCCCACTCATGTTTCCCACCACCCCCACACCCCAGCCACCAGGGGCAGCCTCCACCAGGCCCCCACTCATGTCTCCCACCACCCCCACCCCCCAGCATCCAGGGGCACCCTCCACCAGGCCCCCACCCATGTCTACCACCACCCCCAGCCCCTGCCACCAGGGGTACCCTCCACCAGGGCCCCAATCATGTCCCCTATTCCCCCCACCCCCCAGCAGTGCGATTTGCCTGGGTACGTGTACTTCGGGGTGCGCGGGAAGTCCCACACGCCATTGGCCTGGGTACGTGTACTTCCGGGTGCGCGTGAACTCCCACACGCGATTTGCCTGGGTACGTGTACTTCGGGGTGCACGGGAAGTCCCACACGCGATTGGCCTGGGTACGTGTACTTCGGGGTGCGCGTGAACTTCCACACATGATTTGCCTGGGTACGTGTACTTCGGGGTGCGCGGGAAGTCCCACACGCGATTGGCCTGGGTACGTGTACTTCGGGGTGCGCGTGAACTTCCACACGCGATTGGGCCTGTGAGAGTGGGGTACATGTATTCCAGGGGTGGGAAGGAATATTTACCCGCGACTGTGCCTGTGAGAGCGTGCTACGTGTATTCCTGGGGTGGGTGGGAAGATTCACACGTTCGCCTACGACGTGCCGAAAAATAAATGGTCCAATCCTGAGACACGTACGCCAGCATGAAGCAGGCGTACGTCGACCCGCGCAGCATAAAAGTGCGCGCAAACAACAAACAAGCTCATACGCCAGGATGAATATACCATTCCTAGCAGCAGTGGCCGTGGGTTACCAAAGGAGGAGGAGGAGGATAGTGAGGGCCCGAATTTTCACTCCCAGAACCAGCCTTTTTGGGTTGCCTGATGACCAGGTGTATGGGAGGTACAGGTTTTCCCCACACATAATACTGGACCTGGTCAGTGAGTGGGAGGATGACCTCACATCACCCACCCTGTGCTCCCAAGCACTCAGCCCCCTGGAGAAGGTCCTCAATGTACTGCACTTCTTGGCCACAGGATCATTTCAGCGGACAAGTGCCATAGTGGGTGGGGTGTCACAGGCCACGCAGTCACGCTGCCTACACCAGGTCTTGAACATCATCACTGCACACCCATCAGTCCATAGGCACATATACCTGCCCAGGACACCTGCAGAAAGGCAGGCTGCCACCCTCGATTTCTACGGTGTGGCACAATTCCCAAAAGTGCTAGTTGCCATTGACTGCACCCATGTGGCATTACGTCCGCCCAAGGCATCTGAGCACATCTATAGGAACCGCAAGCACTGGCATTCCATCAATGTGCAGGTAGTATGTAATGCTAAGGGAATCATCACCTCAGTATATGCCAACTATCCTGGGTCCACCCACGACAGCTTCATTTACCGAATGTCTACCCTAAGCTGGGAACTAGAAGCTGGGCGGCATGGCGATACATGGCTGCTTGGTGAGTATGAATGCCACTGCACATGCATGCATGTCAGATGCAGAGTTATGTCACTACCCCACTAATGATACCCATCACCTCCTCACCAGGGGACAGTGCCTACCCTCTGAGCACCCACATGATGACGCCAATTCGGAACCCCATCACGCCTCCAGAGGTAAGATACAACACAGCCCATATTGCAACTCGGGGCATAGTGGAGCGCACATTCGGAGTGCTCAAGTCACGCTTTCGCTCCCTTGACCGTTCTGGCGGGCAGCTGTTATATGCGCCCCCACTAGTGTGCAGGATCATAGTGGCAGCATGTGTCCTGCACAATGTTGCAACACGCCGGGGCCTGGCCGTGGACATGGTGGTGCCCCCACATCCCCAACCACATGCACGCCCGCTGCGCATGGGAGGGGAGAGGGCACGGGGTGAGGCAGCCCGTACGCAGCTGGTGGCTAATTACTTCACATAGAAATCACACCCCAGTGGAGTGCACACAGGCCTGGCACATACCAACTGATAAGCAATGATGACTCGACCTGACAATTAAGACGAACAAAGGGACTGTCAACTGTCAGAACCATAGCAGCCTGAGATTGTTCATGTGGAAGTGTCACAATGTGTGCATCCCTACCTACACAAACACCACCAATGCAGTGTCATGAAAAGACACTTCCATGCTGCAGAAATGAATACCCACTTGCAAAATACAACATGAAAACAGTGCCATGTCACCCACCCCCTTCCCGGCACGGCCACACAACACACCATGGCATGTGAGAGGAAAGAAATTAATCCCCACAACATGCCCCAAGTGTCAGCAGCTACAGTGTCCCTAATGGAAACATGTCCACACATGAAATGCTCACAGTAATGCAGGACCTACAACCCACCTACAACCCACATTACCAAATACTTACCAAGAATACCAATCACCTACACAACCTCCAACCTAACTTAAACATGACATTACAGACTTAAAAATTAGCTAGCCTCACCACCTGATGATGACAGCCCTCCGAACACTTCCAAGTATACAGTGTTAGCGCCACGCAAGAGTGTAGGTGCACTGCTTACAACATGGACTCCAGTTCCAAGGTGGACCGCATTGTGAAGACATGAGGAATGGACCTGCAAATATGGAGGATGAGATGGATGCAGAGGCACATATCAATACACCACGCAGTGTACAATACAACAACAATATGCACTATGAATGTATACACAGTATTGACTACAGACTGCCCACACAGCTCATGGGAGTCCAATGTCACCATGTATGTCAATGTCACTTGGGCACACCCTTTGCAAGCCCATGGAAACGGGAAGCACGAGGGGTGTGTGTGACAAAAACCCAAGCCTCTGAACGAAATCCATGACAAGTCTGCATGTGCCCAGCCACAATGCAGCGTATGCCCATGGGAGCCACACAAGGCAACACACTGTCCCAAAAAAAGAAAAAGAAAAAAATCAAAAATGGGCATTAATGGGCCCGGGGGGGGGGGGTTGGGGAGGCCACCCAGGAGGTCCGAGGACAGGGTGCACACCTAAACCCACCTGTGTGGATCTTGCGAAAAAAAAAACACCTCCATGGGCTCATGGCCTACACGGCTTCCCTATTGTGGGAGAATCACTGCTGTCGCTATCCTCACCCTCTGCAGCTGCATCAGGAGGTGGTGGCACTATGGGAGGCAGCCTAGTCTGTTCCTCCATGGCTGCAAGCATGCGGGTGTGGAAGGTCTCGGACTGGAGGATAAGTGTGCGGAGGTCCCCATGCAACAACTCACGGGATGCCCGGACCTCCGCCCTAGTTGCCTGCATCTCAGCTGAGAGCGTACGGGTGAGACGCTCCAGCTGCTGTTCTGTCCTTCGGTTTGTTGAAGCCTCAAGCTCCACAAGAGTCGTCCTGAGGTGAAGGAGTTCCAGCCTCAGGGCTTCCCTGTGGCCCTGGGACTCTATGGAGATGGCTTCCTGCAGAGTCGCCAGTGCTGCCCACCTGTCCCTGTCGGACGCCAACATGTCCTCCCTGTGTGACTGGCAGATGGAGTTGGTTGCCTGCTGTAGTCGCTCCATCAGCCTTTCAGGGGGGACAATGGAAGTGGCCACCCTATCCATGGCCTGAGCCATCATCTCTGATGATGCTGCCTGTTGGGTTGCCATACCGTAAATGGATTGCTCCCATGCGGTATTGCCAGGTGGCGTACGGCCACCACGTCGGCGGGCACCACATCTGTCTGGGGCAAGGCGAACTGCGTCTTGCTGTGCCGGCACTGCCTGAGGCTGCAGGTCTGCATTTCCCCTCTGATCTGCTGGCCCAGGAACAGGATCAGATGTCGCGGAGTGTGACCCTGCATCCGTAACCACCAAAGGCGTACCTGCCAACACTGACATCCCCATTGAGGGTGCTAACCCTGGTGCAGGTGGTTCGGACAGAACAGAATCCCTCCCAGGAACACTCACCTGCGACGGCACGTAGGTCTCATCATCCGAATCAACACCTGAGTACAGCTCGGGGGAGGTGCAGCCAGAGACACCCCTTGAGAGCACGACCTGCAGCAGTTGTGGGTTCTCACCCACCACCACACCACGTCCCTCACTGGTGGTCGGTCGGCCCTCAGACCTCTCCTGGGTCTGCACCATCTCCACAACCCCAGCAGTATCAAGTGCGTCTTCCCCTGCAAAGACATAAAAGAAAACAAATGGAAACAGGCATTAGCACTATGGCACACAATTAGGGCTGAGAGGCTACAGAAACAGTACTTGATTGACACATGTCCCACATGACTAAAACACTCCGATGCATGCACCGCCACTGCGTGTGATGGGGAGGCAGATGGCACACATTGATGACACCAAGATGCAAGATGAACACATTTGCTGCATGCTGCCTAGCAGTGGCATCACACATTGGCCAGTGATTGGCAGGTCAAATACACATGCCAACACACAGATGGCATGAACCCTAGCCATGAAGTGAAGAGGGAGAGGAGGTCACCAATTGTTCATTCAGTCCAGTTTGTTCATATAATTGATTGGTTTCATTGTAATGGTTCAAATGTTTAACCTGCAGCTGCCAGTCAAAAATGGTCCTATAGCACAGGGACATGTCCAAACTAATCATGTCCACGAAACTGAGCCAGTCCACTCTACCATAGCCATGTCGGACATGTGACAATAGGACTGAGAAATCCCGAGTAAAAGTGGTGGTATGCAAACAATCTGCCTGAATAAACAGAGGTAAATAAGCAACAGTGTTGTGGCAAGATGACATTCCAAGGGCAACTGGCGTGGTTTTGGGCTGGATGTCTAATGTTGGCCGAAGGGATGCTGCTATACCCAAATGCTGTTGCCAAGAATGTATAGGAAGAGGCACATGGGTGAGCCGAACCACTCAGGCACACACACCCTCCCCTGGCACCCAAACAGAAGCCCTCCCACACACACCATGCACATGGATGACACACACATGCATGTGCACTCACCGGACAATGCCTCGTAATCTGCCACTTCTCCCACGCCTTGGATCTGTTCCTCCGTGACGTAGGTCCCAGCAACCTGCTCATGTGGAGTGAGTTCTATGTCGTCTGTTGGAGACCCACCTCCAGTCACTAGAGTTGAAGGCATGACTTGAGGCCAGCTTATTCTTTGCCCTACGCTTCAGGTCATTCCAGCGCTTGTAGCATTCATTAGCTGTGCGCCTCACGATTCCAAGGGCACTTATGATGTCCGCAATGGTCTGCCAGTGTGCCTGACGTTGTGCAGGTGTGGTCTTGGATCCTGCAACAATCACCATTTCGCAGTCATGTGCGGACACATACTCTACAAGTGCATTCAGTTCGGCCTCATTGAAGCTGAGCTTCCTTGACGGGCTGGACTGTGTAGCCGTGTCTGGGGCATCAGCCTCTACTGGACGAGCACTCTTCCTCTTCCGCTTGGAAGGTGGTGGGGATCCTGAGTGTCCTACTGCGCTCTGGACACTAGGGGCAGGAGCTTGGGATTGCACACTCAGCATGGGAGTTGGTGCAGGCATTATCTCAAGTGTGATGGTGTCAGGGGGAATGTCAGCATGATGGACTTGGACCGACACTGTCCTGGATGGGTGTGTGAGAGGTGGGGTGGATGGAGCCGCAGCTGCCCCTGCAGCCTCCCCAGCCTGCCTACGCGGGGCAGCAGATGACCTAGCTGCCCTGATCCACGAGGCCTGATGACACCAACGTTCACCGGCGCACGTGGCCTAGACCTGCTGACCTGGAAGTCAGCCATGGAGTCACCCTGTGCCAGGTCTGGTTCCACAGTGGGCTGGTCCAAAAGGGCTGAGCATGGATGGTGTCAGCCACGGTAACCTCAACCGGGGGGGCATGGGTGTCCCTGACTGCTCCTCCACACATGGGGGGCTAGGGGCACCCTGCAAGTCACGGCCATGTCCCCTACTGGATCCACCACGGCCACCACTTGGGGCTCGGCCACCTTTGCCACCCTTACGGCTTGTTCGCCTCCCAGCCATGGCACTGATGTTATTGTGTGTATGGGAGTCGATGTGAACTATTATCCTGGGCAATTGGGGGTCAAAGGGGTTGGGTACCAGATGGTAATCGTACCCTAGTGCTCTAGCAAGGCTGTATGTCACCCCTGGGGAAAGATGACGGGTCACGCAACGCACAGGCACCCCAAAAAAGCGAAGTAAGGTGCACGCAACCCCTCTTAGACCACATGCATGGAAAAATAAACCTGCACTATGCTGTGGCACCCAGGAACACAAGAATGAACGTATGCGTGTCACACGCAGCCTAGAATGACCTCTGAAGGGGTACGCGACACACGGGGCAAGCACAGAAGTTAAATACGTGCGCGACTCACCATCTGCCAGGAACAAAAGCGTGAAAAATATGCGCGTGTGCGCGTTGGCAACACCCCCGCCAAAAGAAGAATTGTACGCTGTCTGAGGAGACATGACAACAGTAGCAGGGAACGCTGTTTGAGGAAACAGGCCCAGGAAAAAGAGGAAAAGAGAAAAAGCTGTCAGAGGTAACAGTGAGTACGAACTGGAAACGCCGTGAAGTAAATCGCGTGTGAACCGACAAGAAGTACAATCGGAGGGAAGTGAGCGTACACGCAATTGGCCTGGGTACGTGTATTTCTGGGAAACACCCACGCGCCTCACGTCACTGATGCGCTCACGCGCTAAGGGCCTTTGGTCCATTGAAATCGCGTATGCGTGCTGACGCGCTTATGCGCTAAGGGCCTTTGGTCCAATGAAATCGCGTATGCGTGCTGACATGCTTACGCGCTAAGGGCCTTTCCTCGAATTATACGCAGACGTGCAAGATTTTCACGTGCCAAATCACTCTGTATCAAGCTGGCCACGCGTAAGCACAAGGAAGACCACGCTCCTGCCCAAAAGGCCGAATTACTGCCCCCCAGAGCCCCGAGCAGCCTCCCACGAGCCATCTGCTGCTGCCTGCCTGCCTGCCTGCTGCCACCGTACCCTGCCATTTGGTGCCTGCACATCAGCCATCTGCAGGGGTCCATTTGCTGTGTCCACCCCTGCTGGAACAAAAGACTCCCGACTGGGATACCATCGCTCCACAGCCCAGCCCCAGGACCCAGTTGCCCACCCACTCCTGCCTCTGGGGTTGCCATGTCGGGCACTGCAACATCTGGCACCACTGGCAACCCCCGGCCAGAGAGGCAGAGGGGCACCAGCTTCACTGCTACCGAAGTTGGTGTCCTGGTGGAGCAAGTCCTGGGGCAGTATGATGCCCTCTTTGGAAGTAAGCGTGCCAACAAGGAAGGACGGACTCGGATCTGGACGGACATCATGACTGCCATCAATGCGGAGGGGGTGGCAGTGCGCGACTACCAACATGTCAAGAAGCGCTGGGATGACTGCAGGTCCAGGACCCTCTTGAAGGCCCGGCGCCTCGTGGAGGGGGGCTGGGGCCGCATGAGTACCATCCAGATGAGGGTCCTGGAACGCGTAGGCCCAGCGCTCCACGCCCAGACCAGTAATGTGTGAACCACATGGTTGGTGCATGTGTTCAAATGCCAGTCTCTGTTCCTGGACATGGGTGAGGGATGGGTGCTGATGCCATGTACATGTATGCTGTCCATGTCTGTGTGTCTGACCTGCGTGTCTGTGACTTGTGAATGCCAGGGATGCATGACACATGTCTGTCGCAATGTTCAGGTTCACTGATGCAGCCTAGTCATCCTTGTATCCACTGTGTCTGTGGTGTCCGAGGCCAGATGGATGAAACTAGGGTGAAGTGTGTGCATGTGATAGGCATGGCCCAGGATGCATGTGAGTTCCAAAACTACAGTGTATGTTTCAAGAATCACTTGGACATGTATGCTAATGTCCATAGCATGCGCCATGCCTGTTACCGCATGTGTTTTACCTGCACTGAGCCATGTGTTGTGGAGGGACATGATGGAAGTGATCTTTGACAGTGCCACTCATCTGCTATTGCTTCCTGTCTAGGGGACCATTGTACAGTACCCTGATGCTTGTGTTCTATGTCTCACTCTACACAGCGCCACGTGAAGAAGAGGGCGGAGACGGCTCTGTGGAGCAAAGCGGCGGGGATGCCCCCACGGCTGCAGCAGAAGGGGTGGGTGAGCCCCCACAGGGGCTTGCAACGGCAGAAGACGGGGTGGAGCCATCCAGGTTGGTGGTTTCCACAGAGAAGGAGGAGGCCGCTACTGAGGCGCACAAGGGGCCTGGTGGGGGCATCCCTGCTGGTGCAAGTGTTGCAGTCCAGGGGCAGGGGCAGGAGGCAGCACAGGTCGCCGTGGAGGGGCCTGTGCATGTCTCTGTCCCTGACACTGTGACTGCACCACCATGCACCAGCAGGGATGCCCCATCCCAGGCCCGTCCACAGGTAGGGGGGATGTCCATGTCATCTGACTCCCCTCCACCTGCGGACGAGGGGACCCCTGGCCGTATGGAGAAGGTCCTGATTGGTGTCGCGTTGCACACAGGTGCAATTTGTGATGAGATGCGTGATTCCCGGGAGGAGCATGCACGTCATCACGGAGAACACCATGCCGACGTGGCCCAGTTGGGAACGGCCATGGTCGGGGGTTTCCTACATGTGTCGGCCAATCTGGCGACCCTCTCCTCCTATGTGGAGACTATGCACCAGTCGTTCTCCATGCCGTCTTCCAGCCCAGATGCCACCAGGGCCCCCTGTGGACCTGCCCCGACCAATGCAGCCGGCTCGGTGGGGATCCCATCCCTGCAACAGTCGGGAGTCGGAGGTCCAGCAGGGGTGGACACACCAGCAACTGGACCCCAGCAGATGGAGGATGTGACGGCATCATCGGGCAGGGCACGTGCACGACGGCATCGGTGGATACCATCAGCCTGGATGCCGTCGTGCTGGCACAGGCAGTTGCGTCGGAGGCAGCGGGCAGGCTCAACGTGGGAGGCATCATGGCTTGGGGCCATCAACCTCAGTGGTGCAGGCATCGGCCGGAGGGCAGGAGAACCCTGGAATGGGAGTGGCTTCCGTGTGGGAGCGGTTGGGCCAGCAGATAGGTGCGGAGAGGCAGCAGGCAGAGGAGGAACGGCTCACAATGGTCAGGGCGGAGAACTCCATGCGCAGGGCGCTCAGGCGGGCTGAGTGCCTCGAGGGTCTTCGCAGGGAGTTGGAGCTGGACACTGCTTTATCCCTGCGAGACCTCGGGCCAGGAAACATGCCCCCCTCCAAGCCATTGAACAGGAGTTCGATGATGCCCTGGCCCATGACAACATCCAGTGAGCCGTTGGACTAGCCCACTGCCCATGTAAATAGTTATGTAGTTAGTGTTAGGTTTCCTTTGTTTTTGCATTTTCTTTGGACCTTTTGGACAATGGGCCACATTTTAGTATATAGTTATTTTTTATTAGGTAGTGTTGTTAGATAGGTTTCATTTCTTTTGTTGGGATCATGGACCCTGGCTTGTTCACCTGTTCATAGTTCACTGTTGGATTTTCTTTTCTTTTTACAATTTACCCATGGAGCAATGGCTTTCAATTATAATTTCCCATTGGATATTCTTTTCTGGACTGTGACTTTGGACACCATTCCTTTGGATTCTGATTTTTGGTTTTGCATTTTTTCATGGACATGATTCTTTTTACTTTTTTTACATTCCCATTTCCGTTAATTTATTTTTGATTCAATTCATGTTTTCTTTAATACAAATGTTTTGATCAAACTTCAATGTGTAGTATCATCTCATTGGTTTCATGCATATCATGATATGGGTTTTGAGATTCACAGACACCCATTGGGTGTATGTGAGGGACATGTGTTTGTTTCCAAACTTGCAATTGCTGTTCTATCATGTTATTGCCATTTCTGAGTGGGTGGATGCAATACTCGGGTGGGTGTTTTGCATTTGGAGGCTGACCATAGGGACCGGGGTTCTAGATTGTGATGACATGTTGGCTGGGGAACATGAGTTGGACATGAGTGGGGGCCTGTTGGCAGGTGCCCCATAGTGCTGGGGTGTGGGGGTGCAGGGGAACATGAGTTGGACATGAGTGGGGGCCTGCTGCCAGGTGCCCCACAGTGCTGGGGGGTGGGGGTGCAGGGGAACATGAGTTGGACATGAGTGGGGGCCTGCTTCCAGGTGCCCCACAGTGCTGGGGAGTGGGGGTGCAGGGGAATATGAGTTGAACATGAGTGGGGGCCTGCTGCCAGGTGCCCCACAGTGCTGGGGGGTGGGGGTGCAGGGGAACATGAGTTGGACATGAGTGGGGGCCTGCTGCCAGGTGCCCCACAGTGCTGGGGGTGGGGGTGCAGGGGAACATGAGTGGGGGCCTGCTGCCAGGTGCCCCACAGTGCTGGGGGTGGGGGTGGTGGGAGACATGAGTGGGGGCCTGGTGGAGGCTGCCCCTGGTGGCTGGGGGGTGAGGGTGGTGGGAGACATGAGTTGGACATGAGTGGGGGCCTGGTGGAGGCTGCCCCTGCACTGCTGGGGGGTGGGGGTAATAGGGGACATGAGTGGGGGCCTGGTGGAGGCTGCCCCTGGTGGCTGGGGGATGGGGTGCAGGGAGACAGGAGTGGGGGCCTGGTGGAGGCTGCCCCTGCACTGCTTGGGGTTGGGGGTGGTGGTAGACATGGGTGGGGCCCTGGTGGAGGCTGCCCCTGCACTGCTGGGGGGGTGGGAGTTGTTAGGCGGAAACCTGTGCAGTTCCCTCTGGGATCACTGCAAAAGATTTAGGACTACAGGTGTTTGGCGGTGAACCCACTTGGTAGCAGTCTGTACCACACAGATTCACTTGGTAGCTGTGGCTGAGCAGTCAGACTTCCCTCAAGAAGAGTTGAGCAGTATGTGGAGTATACAAAATAGGGCAATTCTTCACAGCAAGACAAGCAAACACGCAACAAGGCTCAGTGTAAAGATATTAAGGTATTTATTTATAACGAAACATCTATGAAAAACACTATGGCACTTTCACGGCAAACAAATCAAACACAATTACTGTACGAGGAAGAAACGATCAATCCCCCTAGCAATATTTCGACAAGTCTAGGTTCTACCGGCACCACTTATTTACAGACAGAGGTGTATACCTCAACCTAGATGGCACTCTAATATTAGTTAGGACGGGAGAGAAATAAATAGGCAGGTTACGAAATCAACACAGTTCAATACTTCAGGGGTAAAATGCAAGGCAAGAAGGCAAGAACCACAATAGATCATAAAGTTCAGAGGCCAGGCCCACTCTGAGAGAGGCAAGGCGATATGTCCCAAAAAGTCTCTAGTGGAAATGCATTCGAGTCTTTGTAGCAAATTGTTATCGGCAGATTGAACCAGTTCAGAACAATAAGTGAGAAAGCTTGGAGGCGACCCAACGGAAAGGAGAGGATTAAGACACCTCACTCGAACCGATTGAAAGGGAAGCCAGGCGGACACGGTACATTGTTGTGGAGGGCACCTCCGGCGGGGGCAGTTGTTCCTAGTGGTGGATGCACGTCGGGTCTTTGCCAAGAGTAAAGATGTTCTCGTCGTCGAAGAAAAGTGAAGTCTGGTGCACCACCAGGGAAGAGACCAGCCGGGGAGTGCTCCGTCACAAGGCACCACTTTTTGGTCACGGTACAGGGGTAGTGGCTATCCGGTTGCCGAGGTGCGCTGCACGGGCAATTCGACCACTGCGTCCTGAGGCGAATAAAAAGCAAAGGGGACTGGTTGTTCCCACCAGTCAGGGGAAGAGACTCTCCGGCAGGGAGATCTCCTCTGTCGTCGGGAAGTGGTGAGTCGGCTCAGCAGGGCTGCACCGGAGGTGTCGTCATTGCAGGTCGGCTCAGCGTTACCCTCGTCGGATTCTTAGGTCCTGTGGCGACTTCTGAAGATCCAGTCCCAAAAGCCCTGCTTTTATGCAGAAAACCCCCATTCATTCAGCCTAGCTGTCAATCAACACATGCTAAGTGGTGAGCGGGAAGGCTCACCACTTGGGCCAATCACTCCAGAGTGCGACCGGAGTTGGCAAGGCAACTCGGTCCAGGGTGCATAAACCCCATCCCACACCCCTGTGGTAACCCAGACAGAATGGCACCACTTTGGAGGGTCTCTGTACAGAGCCCGCCAAAAGTGGAACAAAGGGCTCATCCTTTGGTTTAGGAGTCACAGAGACGAACACAGAAGCCATTTTAAAAACTGAGTTCTGGCAGAAAATACCATCCGATAAACTTATTTACGATAAGTAGACCGGTGGTACGTTACAGATTAACGAGGAAAAGTATCAATCTCCAACAATGGGACGAATCCCATAGGGTTAGGTTCGGGGTCGAACATAACAAGTAGTTTCCACTGCCACCAGCCAAAACTCAATGAGGGGGGGGCGGGACAGTGCCCCCTCGAGTAACAGATCCAGGAGTAATCGAATTACCCCTACTAGTACGTCCACAATAAGATGGTTTGTACTAGTTCTGTTAGTAAATTTAGGTCTAGTAAAGCCAATGGTGACTTTACATGCCCGGGGAGACAGTAGTCAGTCCCCGGGTATGGAGTCTATGGTGGGGGTCCGCTAGGACACCCCAGTGTTACGGCACGTAGGGTGCGGTGTAACACACATAGAAAAACATATGAGACCCTATGGAGTAAAAGACACCATAGCCCATAGAACACATTGATATTCAAAGGAATTACAGACATACATGTCCAAGAGCGGGAGAAAAGAGTCCCACTCTTGGCAGGATGGAAAAAAACAAACTCCCGAAATCCAGCAAAGCTGCTGGGGGACTCACTAGGTTAGGAAATTCAGCCTAAACAGAGAATTATCCCTAACAGGGGTAATGGGGGACATGAGTGGGAGCCTGGTGGAGGGTGCCCCTGATTGCTGGGGGGTGGGGGGTGCAGGGAGACAGGAGTGGGGGCCTGGTGGAGGGTGCCCCTGACTGCTGGGGGTGGGGGTGGTGTGAGACATGAGTGGGGGCCTGGTGGAGGCTGCCCCTGAACTGCTGGGGGGTGGGGGTACAGGGAGACATGAGTGGGGGCCTGGTGGAGGCTGCCCCTGCACTGCTGGGGGGTGGGGGTAATAGGGGACATGAGTGGGGGCCTGGTGGAGGCTGGATGGAAATACATGTCCAAGAGCGGGAGAAAAGAGTCCCACTCTTGGCAGGATGGAAAAAAACTCGAAATCCAGCAAAGATGCTGAGGGACTCACTAGGTTAGGAAATTCAGCCTAAACAGAGAATTCTTCCTAACAGGGGTAATGGGGGACATGAGTGGGTGCCTGGTGGAGGCTGCCCCTGGTGGCTGGGGGGTGGGGGTGCTGGGAGACAGGAGTGGGAGCCTGGTGGAGGGTGCCCCTGACTGCTGGGGGGTAGGGGGTGCATGGGGACATGAGTGGGGGCCTGGTGGAGGCTGCCCCTGCACTGCTGGGGGGTGGGGGTAATAGGGGACATGAGTGGGGGCCTGGTGGAGGCTGCCCCTGCACTGCTGGGGGGTGGGGGTAATAGGGGACATGAGTGGGGGCCTGGTGGAGGCTGCCCCTGCACTGCTGGGGGGTGGGGGTGGTGGTAGACATGGGTGGGGCCCTGGTGGAGGGTGCCCCTGACTTCTGGGGGGTGGGGGTGCTGGGAGACATGCATTGTTGATCAGTAGTGCAAGGTGACATGTGGGTTGGCTGGGGGGCATGCCCATGGTGGATGGGCTGCCTGCGGGACATGAGCAGGGGTGCAGGGTAGTCCCCCGTGGTGTGGGCTGCCTGCAGGGGCCGTGGAGGTTGTAGAGAGAACACCTGGGAGAACCCACACGGCCAATTCATGTGTAGTACTCCCCAGAACCCCTGAAATGCACGTACCCTGCTGAAATCACGTGTGAAACTTCCTGCACACCCCTGAAATACACCTACCCTGCTGAAATCGCATGTGGAACTTCCCGCGCACCCCTGGAATACACATACCCTGCTCGCACGGGGCCAATCGCGTGTGGAACTTCCCGCGCACCCCTGAAATACACGTACCCTGCTAAAATCGCATGTGGAACTTCCCACGCACCCCTGAAATACACGTACCCTGCTGAAATCGCGTGTGGAACTTCCCGCGCACCCCTGGAATACACGTACCTTGCTCACACGGGGCCAATCGCGTGTGGAACTTCCCGTGCACCCCTGAAATACACGTACCCTGCTGAAATCGCGTGTGGAACTTCCCGCGCACCCCTGAAATACACGTATCCTGCTGAAATCGCGTGTGGAACCTCCTGCGCACCCCTGGAATACACGTACCTTGCTCACACGGGGCCAATCGCGTGTGGAACTTCCCGCGCACCCCTGAAATACACGTACCCTGCTGAGATCGCGTGGGGAACTTCCCGCGCACCCCTGTAATACACGTACCCTGCTGAAATCGCGTGTGGAACTTCCCGCGCACCCCTGCAATACACGTACCCTGCTGAGATCGCGTGTGGAACTTCCCGCACACCCCTGTAATACACGTACCCTGCTGGAATCGCATGTGATACTTCCCGCGCACCCCTGAAATACATGTACCCTGCTGATTTTGCGTGTGATACTTCCCGCGCACCCCTGATGCACACGTACATGGGACAATCGCGTGTGGAACTTCCTGCGAACCACTGTAATACATGTTCCCCGCTTGGCGCTTGCTCTTTGCCAGCCCTGTGAACTGGTCCAGGGTTAGCGCAGCCCTTTGCGATTATTTGGGGATTTTGAAGGCTTTTCCTTGCGCGAGGGCGTTCTTGGGGGCGTAACTGGTGCTGCTGCAGGGTCGCTTCGCCACGCTGCGCCACGGCTGGTTTTGGATGCGAAAATCCCTGAATACGCTGTGCGCGGAAATCGATTTTAGCGCACGCGGCTGGTGCAGACATTCGCACGGGCACGCTGTGCGCCAGTCACATGCGCCACTTTTGTGCGAATTTCTATGAATTACCCTGTAAATCTTTGTGGTACAGACTGATACCAAAAGGGGATTTATTGCTCTCACCTGTAGTCCTAATCTTCTGTAGTGCTCCCTAAGAGAACTGCACAGGATTCTGCCTAACACTGGTGTACAGCGGTGAGGATAAAAGTATTGGATTTACATTTCAGAGTTCTGCTAGTACCTTATTTCAAATAACCACAAGGCTAACTATCACAACAAGTTTATTTTAAACAAAGTCAAAAATATGGAAAGTTACAGCCAGGAGACCCTCCTTACTAATACTGCTGATTATTTAAGGGATCTCTGTAGACAGAAAGGTCTTCCTGTCAAAGGTAAGAAATTAAAAATGATTGATAGACTGTTAGAGAAACAAAGTCTGGACAGTGGTGCTGTAGTGCCCACTAATCCAGCAAATGTAGCAAACATTGAGCATGATAATGTTGAAAATGTTATTGTTGAAACAGATAAGGAAGAGGAGGATAACAATGTCACCCCCTCTGGACCTCTACCTGCTCAAAGGCCTCTACCTGTAGCTACTGGACCATTGTCAGGTCCCACATTAAGTCCTGAATGTTTCTCCCTCATAAAAAATGAGACTTGAACTAGAATTCAAAAGAATTAGTGCCAAAACTGAACAGAGACATCAAGAACTAAGGCTCACAGAAATGGAGCTCAATCATGAGATGAAGAAAATGGGCCTCATTACGGGTCGGGCGATCCGGAAATAACAGTGGTGGTAAACCCGCCACCACTGTTATTTCTGGACTTCCCGATCTCCAGTCCTGCAGGCGGAAGGTGGCGTTCCTTCCAGGTCTGACCTGGCAGGTTTAACACCGCCCACCTGCAGGCAGACATGGAAACACCAGCACCATCACAAGATGGGGCCGCTGTTTCCACTTCCCCATTCCCTTTGAGTCCTATATTGAATTCCCGGGACACCAGGGTAATAATGCCCTGGTAATTTCTGGAGTCACGGAGGCAGAATGGTAATACGAGTCCGGCGGTAACCGACCCGGAAAAACCGGCTGGTTGCCGCCGGACTCGTAATGAGGCCCATTGTCTTTGGAAAATGCTTCTCTCCCCGAATCCTCTAGATCTTCCAGTCCAAAAAGACCCCGGATGCCTAAAGAGATTGTGGGTATGTATGAACTTAAGTTGGATATATTAGATTGGTTAGATATGTTTGAATATAATCATGGGCTCCAAGATACCTCAGGGAATCAGTTGATCCCCTGGTTATTCTCTAGGCTCCCCCTGTTGCATCTGATGTGGTAATGGAGTTGGGGGAGGTGGATAGGATGGATTATGAATGTGTGAAACTAGCTTTGATAGCTAGATTTGGGAAGGCTTCTTCCCAGTACCTTAAGAGCTTTAGGACCCTCAAAAAGCATGATAGTACCCCTTGGGCTACTTGGGTGAATGAGTGTTTGAAGAACTTAGAGGGATGGATTAAGGGTTACAGAGTTAACATTTATGAAGGAAGGAGAAATCTTGTAATTTTGGAGTCTATCTATGGTGCCTGCTCTCCTGAGCTCAGACAGCACTTGGCTGATTCAAAAGAACTAGATTCTAAGAAACTGGCTAAGGCTGCTGACTTGTGGGTTGCCAACAGGGCTACTCACAAGGATTCAGGGGTCACTCAGAAAAGGATGAGGGAAAGCAGCCTAAGAAAGACAACAAAGAGAATTCCAATAATTCCAATTCCAAAGAGGGCCACAAACAAAATCCTAAGAGTAAGCCACAAGGGAAACCTAATCAGGTTAGTGCACCTTCTAGACCCAGACCAGAAGGAGGTCAGAACTAGCCTCATTCATAAAGACATTTGGGAAATGTTATGTTTGTGACTCTACTGATCATGTGAAAAGGGATCCCAGATGTAAGGGTAAACCTTCAGGGGTCCACACTGTCTCCTTAGCGTTCGCTCCAGAGAAGGAAGTACAAATGGCCAGTGGAAACCTCAACTACTAGCCGAAGACCCCATTGGATTCTCAGCTAGTGTATCTTTAGTATCTCTAGGGTTGTGGGAACAACAGAATTTAGATGTGTATAATTCTATCCCTCCTAATACTAAAGAGTATTATAAAGACAGTGTCCTAGCCAATGGTCAGGAGACCCTTGCCATTAGAGACACTGGACCCAGCATAACTGTGGTGGACAAATCTTTTTTCAAGGTTGAGGATGTTGCTAAGGCACCCAAATGCATCACCAAGTTAGCTGGAGGGCCTGTGCAGATGCTTCCCCAATTACCAGCTCTCATCCAGTGCAATGAAATGACTGTCAGGATACCTGTGAGTGTACAATCTGAAGTACCAGGAAGGGTGCTGTTGGGCAGTGATCTGAAAGAACTGGGGGTAGTGTCAAGTACTCCCAGACCTCCTAGTAAGAGATTACAGGAGCTTACCAGACCTGCAAGGGAGAGGACCTTGAAGGGCTCTCCTGAGGAGATGATAGAAAAATAAATCACTCCTACTCCAGTGGAGTTACTAACTGCTATTTCAAAGCAACCAAAAGCAAAGGGGAAACCCAAGACTTCAAAGAAGAAACCAGCAGAAAGCACTCCAGTGCTGCCAACCAGGAAATCTCCTAGGTTGTCAAGAATCGCACCTGTGATTCCTCCTCCAGCTGAGGCTGAGAGTGAGGTACAACCCTGTGTGGTTGAACTAGAGCCTGGGTAATCAGATCTAGTAGGAGGCCAGGAACTCTTTGGAGATCTTGACCCTGTGGACCATCCTGAGCTGCAGTCATTACTAGAAGAAGGTGGCCCCAACAGGGCAGACTTCAGTAAGGGACAAAGAGAATGTCCAGCTCTGGAAGGTCTTCGCCACCAGGCAGCTTCTCAGCTTGAAGGGCAAGAGCCTGGGAAGTATAGGTTACACCGGGAAGATGGCCTCTTCTATAGTGAACCAACAGAGTCAATCCCTGGGGACTACAAAAGACTTGTGGTACCCCAAGCAAACAGACTCAAATCCTTGCAACTAGCCCATGAGATACCTTTGGCTGGTCACTTGAGTTTCAAGAAGACCAAGGAAAGGCTCTCTCTCTACTTTTATTGGCCTAAACTGGGGGCTGAGGTAGATAAGTATTGCAAGAGTAGCCACATTTGCCAAACTTCTGGTAAGAGTGCTCCAAGAACATGGCACCCTTAGTGCCTCTCTCTGTGGTGGGAGTACCATTTGAGAGAGTAGGAATCAACATTATTGGTCCCCTTGATCCTCCAACATCTTCAGGCAACAGGTTTATACTTGTTGTAGTAGACCATGCTACTAGGTACCCTGAAGCCATTCCTATGAGGACTATTACAGCTCAGGCTATAGCTAAGGCCCTCCTTGGTATTTTTACCAGGGTTGGGTTTCCTAAGGAGGTAATAGCCGACAGGGGGTCAAATGTTATGTCCCACTACATGAAGGCCATGTGGAAAAACTGTGGAGTTACCTACAAGTTCTCAACAGCATACCACCCTCAGACAAATGGATTGGTAGAAAGGTTTAACAGAACCATGAAGAGCATGATAGGAGCTTTAGATGATCCCCTTAAGAAAAAAGTGGGATCTACTACTGCCATGCCTTCTGTTTGCATATAGAGACGTCCCTCAGGAGGGAGTGGGTTACAGTCCCTTTCAACTTCTCTATGGCCATCCGGTCTGAGTTCCATTGGCCCTGATCAAGGAGGGGTTGGAGAGGGCTCCTTCCCCCACACCAGTCAGAGTTTCTGACTATGTGATAGGACTCCGGAAGAGAATGTCACACATTATGGCTGAGGCAAGTGATAACTTGAAAGCAGGTCAGGCTCTATTTAAGCATTGGCATGACCAGAAGGCCAACATGGTTGAGTTCGCTCAAGAGCAGCTAGTTCTTGTTAGGGTACCAACAAGGCAGGGGGCCTTGCAGGACAAATGGATGGGACCCTTCAAGGTTGTGGGAAAACTTGGACGGGTGAACTATCTGGTGGATTTAGGCAATCCTAAGGATGCTCCTAGAGTCTTTCACAGCAACCGTCTAAAAGCTTATGTCTCCAGACCAGAACTGGGAGCTTTGCTTCTAGCTTCAGCCCAAGAGGAGGAGGAGAGTGAACCTCTACCTGACCTCCTCAGAGGCAAACCTTTAGATGAGAAAGTAGAAGGTGTTAATCTCTCTTCTAATCTGACACCTGAGCAACAGGAGGAGTGCCACGTTTTGTTGAATCATTTTGCCCCTCTGTTTTCCCTAGAACCAGGCTTGACCCGTTGGGGCCAGCATGATATCAATACTGGTGATTGTTTACCTGTCAAAAGCAGAGGCTACAGGATGTCATAAAATGTGAGAACCCACATCAAAGGAGAGGTCAACAAGATGCTTGATCCCGGGGGAATCAAACCCTCTACTAGTCAATGGCCTATCCCAGTTGTGTTAGTGCCAAAGGCAGGATCCAAGGAGTTGAGATTCTGTGTGGTCTATAGAGCTCTAAATGCAGTCACTAAGACTGATGCCCATCCTTTGCCAAGAACAGATGAGCTGGTGGATAGACTTGGTTCAGCCAGGTTACTCAGCACATTTGATCTCACGTCAGGCTATTGGCAAACAGCCCTGACTGACCATGCAAAGGAGAAAACTCCATTCTCCACCCCAGTAGGTTTATACCAGTTTAAGGATATGCCTTTTGGATTATTTTTATGCACCTGCTACATTCCAAAGGATGGTTAATCAGGTTCTGAATGGGATGGAGGACTTCTGCATGGCATACTTGGATGACATTGCAGAGTTCAGCCCTACTTGGAAAGAACATGTTGACCACCTAGGATATGTTTTACAGGCTATTGAACAGGCCGATCTGAAAATAAAGGCAAGCAAATGTCAAATTGGTCAGAGTAAGTGGTCTACCTTGGGCATGAGGTAGGTGGTGGTGAAATAAGGCCTTTGCTCAGCAAGATTGAAGCAGTGCAAAATTGGACAACCCCTTCTACTCAAACCCAGGTGAGAGCCTTCCTTGGCCTCACTGCGTATTACAGGAATGTCATTGTGAACTATGGGTCCATAGCTTCTCCACTGAATGTAATCTGCTCCCCTAAGTTCCCTAAAAAGAACAAATGGAATTAGGAGTGCAATCAGTCCTTTGAAAGCCTGAAGAAAGCCCTTTGTCAAGCTCCAGTTCTCAGAGCTCCTGACTACCACCAACCCTTCATTGTACAAACAGATGCTTCCAATATAGGTATAGGTGCAGTACTCAGTCAACTGGATGAGAAAGGTAGGGAGCACCCCATTTGCTTCATCTTCATCAGTAGGAAACTGAAGTAACCTGAAACAAGGTGGGCAACTATTGAGAGAGAATGTTTTGCCATTGTGTGGACTTTGAAGATGTTTAGACCATACTTGAATGGATCTACTTTCATCATTCAAACAGACCACCAACCCTTGAGATTGTTGATGCAAATGAAAGGGGAAACCCCAAAACTGCTAAAATGGTCAGTCTGCCTCCAAGGGTTTGATTTTACCATTGAGCACAGGTCAGGATGTCACCACCAAAATGCTGATGGTCTCTCTAGGATGTTTGTAACTGACTAGAGGTAAGAGACTCATCCAGGAGTGGATTGTGGATTAGATACTCCTGTACCTTAGTCTGAAGGGGGGCGAGTGTTAGGGAGAATTCTCATTGTATGGATAATTTCCCTTACCTATAGAGTCCCCCAGCAGCTTTGCTGGATTTGAAGGTTTTTTTTTCTCCTGCTAAGAGTGAGACTCCTTTTCCCACTCTTAGGCATTTTTGCTATGTATATTCTAGGCTATTTCTTTTGTTTCATTTCTATGGGGTTTTTCTCACCTCCATAGGAACCATCTTTATTCACATGTGTTACACAGCACCCTCCGTGCAGTGACACAGGGGTGTTGTAGCGACCCCCAAACATAGACTCCATACCCTGGCACTGACTACTGTCTCCTAGGGCATGTAAAGTCCCCATTGACTTTACTAGTCAATTTTTGTGAACTAAACCAGTACAACCCATCTTACAATGGAGGTACTGGGAAGGCTTAATAGTTTTTCCCTTATGTTCATTTTCGAGAGGGTACCGTACAGTCCCTCTCTCAAAAGTTTCTGGCTGGTGGCAGTGGTTACTACCGTAAATATTTGACCGCAAATATTTTCCTATGGGATTTTCCCATTGTTCAAGGCTACCACATTTTCTGACAGCCTCTAACATACCGCCGGTGTATTTTAATATTAACTTTACTCCGGTAGGTTTTATTTGCCAGAACTTTAATATAACTTCTTTCTCGTGTCTTTCTCTAAACTCCTAACCCAGGTCGGGGATCTTTTGTTCGTCCTTTTGGCAGGCTTCTGCTGAGAAGCCCTCCTTTCGGTGCCACTGAGTCTGGGTGGGTCCATTGTGTGGGAGGGGGAGTAGGACCCCTGGACAGGGTTGCCTCAGAAACCCATGTCACACTCTATCCTGATAGGCTGGAAGGTCTCCCGCCAAGATAACCACTCCACTGTGTGAGTGACAGCTAGGCTTTATGAATGGGGATCTTTTTGCATAAAAGCAGGGTCCTGAGGACTGGAAGAGCAAGACGTTGCCACTGGAACTAAGAAGCCGAAGAGGAGAGGAGCCAAAGACATCTGCAATGACTGAACCACCGTTGAAGCCCTGCTGCAGCGTCTCACCACTTCTTTCCACACAACGAGAGAAGATTTTCATCTGCTAGAGCATTCTTCCCTTGAGCTGGTGGGGCCAACCAGTTTGCCAATCACCTTCCCGAACCTGCCTTGGATAGCCAGGCACCAGTCCACCCGGACCGCGATTTAAAGGAGCGTACCTTTTATTCATTGGGCAGCACCGCGGCTGGTTTCATCCCTGGGTAGTGCAGTAACTCGAACATCCCTCCACGAAGAGAGCCTCTCTTCCTCTGCTGGATCCCCCAAACTGCCGGAACTACCAGGAACAACCACCACTGCAGGAGCCACTTCTTCATTTATAAGGTACATTGTTCCGCCAGGCTGCCTTTTCTGTGTGGTAGTGCTAAAGGTGTTTTAAATCCTTTACCTACCTGTTGGGTTGGCCGCCCCTCTCTCTAAACATTGACTTTCCACTTCTCCATCCACCTTTTCAAATCGTTAACCAAAGACTTGACTGCAGCTACAAGAACATTTTGCTCCTGGGCTCTTGCCCTGTACCACTGACTCTGGCACAGGCCTATTGACTCTGGCTAAATTTGTTAGAACTGCCTTCTCTAGATTGCTTCTCAACTAGAACTGTGTTGGTGCACCCACTTCTTCTACGCACCTTTTCCTTCCCACTTGTATAACCTGTGAAGTGCCATTTTGCTTGGTTTTCATTTAAGTATTCTTTATGCTAAAGTGCTGCCTTGCCTAAACTTGTTCACAAACTTATGGGAAGTGTTGCTAGGGTGTGTAAGAAGATATTTCTATATAACTTTTGTTTTCCCTCCCTTGTGAGAAATTGCTAGAGTGCCATTTGTGTTTGGTTTTCACTGTGCCGTTTTGCTCAGTTTTCACTCTCACTCAAACTTGTCTACAATTTAACTAGGGAGTTATGTATACTTTCTTTGACTGAATTTAACTTACTTAATAACTGTCATAAATGTATTTAACTAGAAGTGTGTAAAATAAATATATATTTTGTTTAATACAAAGCTTTGATCAGTGTTTCCCTGTGCCATAGTACTGAAAGCCTATTGTGTAAACCCTGAATACTGCTCATCTCCCTCTTGAGATAAGTCTGACTGCTTAGCCACAGCTACCATCTAAATCTTTGTGGTACAGACTGATACCAAAAGGGGATTTATTGGTCTCACCTGTAGTTCTATTCTTCTGTAGTGCTCCCTAAGGGAACTGCACAGGATTCTGCCTAACCCTCCATCAACCCCAAAGCCCACAAATACAAAACTTCCCATTTACCTGAAATTCATTGCACAAACTACTAACTGCAAAGTCTGACTAAATTTACAAAACCCACAACATGCAAATGCATATAAATTCCCTTTGCATGGTCCTCAGTGTGCATAGCTAATAAAGATTATTTCTTCTTCACCGCAGGTTTTCAGGACTGTCCACCTCTCACATTTCCTTTCAAAACCTCTCTGTCTCCCAATTGCTACGTACTTCAGAGAACCCTGTGTGGAATTGTGTTCATGTTACATTTGGTGGTTTTAACATTTCATCTTTCTACGTGCATGCAAATCTGATATGTATCAATTCTAAATAAAAAGTAACACTAAAAGTAACATATCCCACCCTTAATTAACTACACTGGATGCATATGAAATTGCAACATCGCGTTCAGTAAAATGCACCCCAGTCATTAATATGGCACACACAGCATGAATCGCTCGTGCTCATGGGGACCCTTCCTAACCACCCGACATTCAACCTTTTAATTAATAAGTTAACAAATAATCATCTTCTTGTGGAACAACCCTATAATATTCCCTCATACCAGTCCAAATGTGGGCATACTCCTCCGCTGTACAACCCCAACTCATCCCCCCACCATGTATGCAATCTGCCTACTGCTCCACAAAATTATCATGATTTGGTGGAGGACATACAATAGCTTCAGTCTAAGTACCCATATGAGATGAGGTGCTAGTGGTCCTAGTCTTGGACAGGTTCACAATCATCATGACAGCTGCTTTTGGTACCTGGTCAGAAGAACATAATACAAGCAATTGACAGCAACAGAAAAAATAAAAAAAAATACAAAAATAGGCAACAGGATCCTCACAATGAGGCTCATCCAAATGGTACCCAAGGGAAGAGAGACTCAAACCATGAGTCATTGTTAACTCCTGCATCATTTTCAATGATCAATCTGAGTTTATGCAAGACAGAGATAGTTTGTGTTAGGGTATCATTCTCTGTGCCATTGGGAGGCACAAATACGCAGCAAGTCCTCCCAAATTGTTTATACACTCCCCCTCCATTGCTGTCAGGAGGTTCAGTATGTAACGGTTCTGCAAAGTCATCAGTCTAAGTACCCATAACTCTTCCTTGATGTCACTAAATGCTTACTCAGACGTGTCAGCAAATAGTAAAAGTTCATATCTGGTCACACAGAGTCATTTGGCATTTGCTGCAGTTTGGGCACCAGGTGCCAGAATAGAAGTGAAAAAACTTTCAGTATGACTAAGCCGATATTGATTGGGAATGTCCATTAAAGCTTTTGATGATGGCGCTGAAAGATAATTGGACCATCTACTATGTTGCAATATTTCCTAATTTTCATTGAACAAAATCCTTGGTTTGTCCATGTAAGTTGATGAAGGGGATGCACAGTGGATATAGGGGTAGAGATGTAGCTTTGGGCATTGGACAGGCCAGAACCAAGTATTTTTCAGGTATGATGAGGACTGGCATGTGGAGTGTAGAGAAACTGCGCACACTTTGCCAGGTTGGAGGCAACCGCCTAAATGCATTTGATCCACAGGTCCAAAAAATTTCCAGAAGGACAACAGTACCTCCAGCCAGATCTTGAAAGGTTTTACTGGCTCTTTGAGCCACGTCAGATGCTGCAAGTAATTTGGCCATACAGTCCCACATTCTTGGTTTATTCGTGTCACCCCCTCTACTGAGAATCCCCTCATTCCTCCAGCTCTGCAGCTCTTCACCCCTTGCTCCGATTGATTTTTAGAGTCAACTGGGCTCTCTGGATGCACTGTATTTTTTTATTCACTCTGTGATTGGCAACTGAACAGTCTTCATCAATAGGTAGTATTGATGCCGTACTGATCGCCCTTTAAGCAGCCCTCGGACCCTGCATAGGGCTAGGTGGACTAGGCATAGTGCATCTGCTACCTCTAGATCATTTGGGATAAACACCATAGGGACACCAGGAGCATCAAGGACAAGAGAGCAGATGTAGCAATATCCTACTGATCTCTCTCTCCCAACCTTTCTCATATGGCTATACCCTATTTTATCCACTGCAAAACAATATGCATATGTTGCGGAATCTAGTTCATCATTATTCAGAAAAGAAATATCAACATTTTCTTTTCTCTTGACATTCATTTTTAAAATTCCACAAACCAAGATAAATTTGAACCTTCTGCATTTACACTTGTTTCTATCTTCAGACATGATCGCAAGAGGACCATAAAAACCATAAAACTCTTGTTTTAACACAATTTACAAATGTAAACATTTCTCCTTTTCCTAAATAAAAAGACTCAAGTACCAGATCTTCATTTGCACTCCCTTTTCCACTAGAATGAGTGGCAGGTCCTTAAGGCATACCTAACTTGATGCCCGCTACTGTGCCGGTGGAGGGCTGCTGGTATCCCTTCGGTTATCACCAGTATATATCTAATTCTTGTTGCCCTCCACCTTCACAGCAGTCAGAGTTGTGTAAACCATGCGATGAGGTTCATGGAAAAACTGTTTGTTCGAGCACCGCACAAAAGTCCTGATGAAGATGTGGTCTCCTGGGAGCAACTGTTCTTGCGTTAATCATCCATCTCCTTGCCATTTTCTCCTGTACTCTGTTGATGAGAACCTGTAAAGATATAATTTTAACACTTTTGGTTAACGCCCTAATATACTCCCTAAACTCCTCTTCTAGGACCTCTGCTTCCTTGTATGCATCTGACACCATGCGTGCAGGAGAGGGAGGTGTGTGAAGCCTACGCCCTGTCACTATTTCATGGGGGCTCAAATGATGGTCTTTTCCTGGCTGATTTCTCAAATAAAACAGTCCAAGGGAAATACAGTGGTACCAAGACTTTATCAACCCATTACACAATTTTGCTATCTGGGCATTAAGGACCCCATTGATCCTCTCCAGGATCCCATTGGCATGAAGGTCATATATCAAGCACAACTTGTGCTTGATTCCCAAAAGTGAAGTGATTTCAAGGCATTAAGAAAGTGGGTTCCATTGTCAGTTTTTAAGACCTCACACATTCCTACCGTGGAAATACCTCTCTCACCAGATTTCTTGCTGCTAATTTACCATCAGGATGTATGCAGGAACCAACCTCAAGCCACCAGGAGAATGGACGAGGAATTACAATTGAATATTGTTAGTGGTTGCACCTTGTGATCATGTCCACAGAGTCTGTATGGTGCTCCCTGAATGGCCCGAGGGCCTACGCAAGACTCCCCTTACTGACTTCATGGTGTTTTCAGGATTTAATTATTTTCACACTACACAGTTCCCTACAAATCTACTTACCTGTTCCTGTAGGTTTGGAATAAACCATTCCTCCTGGAGCTCTGCTGCGATTTGTCACCTAGAAGTGTGCGACGGGTAATGTAGTTACTCTGAAGTCAAAAGAAGCAGCTGTATGGGCATTACTACCTTCCCATCACCTCTTGTCTCAACAGCAAATCTGTCGGTTATAGGATACATCCTGTCTTTTCCCAGAGCTCCTGTTCTTCTCTAGGGGCTCCCCCTTACATCCCTATGATCTGAATCACCAGGATAGCGGTGTATGAGTCTGGCGACTGTACCAGCTTGGACACGATTTCCATTTATTTTCTGGGAATCTGTAAACGGTAAGTATGCCACTACCTTCAACGCCTTGCCTGTGACTTCATTCCCAAGAGCTATTGGACTAGTATGGTTAGTATGCGCAGAGCATTTAACTAACCCTATCTCTGTGGACAGAGCTTCAATTATTCGGTATAGTAGTGCAGCATGCTGGACAGGGATTCTGGCAGACCTCCTAAACCCTCTTCTCTACCACCTTGATAACTGCAAATGTGCAGTTGGGGTAATTTACGCAGAGTCAGAATAAATAGTGACTGCATTCCCCTTACTCATTTCTAGTGCCTGCATAAGTGCCACTAGATCTGCCGCTTGCGCTGAGTAATGCAAAGACAACGGTCTCTTCAGTCTGGCCCAGTATTCTCCGTCCACAGGGCCTACAACTGCTGCACTTGTATGTATGTCACCAGTGTCCTGGTTGAAGATTGAAGACCTATCAATGAACCTCACCCCACTTAAGGGCATCCTCTTTAAAATTCATCCTCTCTTCCTCTTCTGCCTCTCTTCATCTTCTGCCACAATCATGAACAATATCCTCAGGTTTCACTGGTTCTGATGCAATCGTCGCAGGATTTACTAGGTGACACTGCAAGGTACGTCTTGATGCATTAGATAGAATTACCTCACTTCCCTGAGACTCTCTGAGTTATTAACATTGACTGCAAGCTCCTTGTACAATGTCATTGGGCAACCAATAGTAATGGTTGAAGACTTTCGAATTGCAAAAGCCTCTGCCTCACAAGGTAACTGTCCCTACATCACTGGATCTTGGAATCTGCTACAGTACGCTAAATGTTTGTGGCCTAGTGTTGTTTACTGAGCCAGGACTGCTGTAATCACCTGCCCATTTGAATGTGAAAACAAATGAAATGGCTTCTTGTAATTCAGGGTCACCAAGACTGGAGAATTACTGATCGGAGCCTTGAGTTCCCGAAAGCAAGTCCCCATTTCCTCAGACCACTCTATCAGACTTTTTGTATTCTGTACTTCCTTAAGCCCCTGCTGTAAGGGCCTCACATAACTAGATCAGAGCCCCAAACACTGCTGCATTTGTTTCACAGTTACTAGCTGAGGGGCATTCTGAACTGCAATGGCTCTCTCAGGGATTACCTTCCTCCCTGCAGGTGATATTACTTGCCCCAAATATACTATGTCTGCCTGGCAGTAGTGCACTTTTTCTTTGTCCACTTTGTACCCCTTCTCTGCGAGCAGGATGAGGAGCGTTATTGAGTCTCCTCGACACTGCTCCTCTGAAGTGCTACAGACCAACAGATCATCCATGTACTGAATTACAGTACTGTACACAGTTAAATTCCCCAGATCAATTTAAACCACTGTTTTAAAGACACTAGGAGATTCAAAGTACCCCTGGGGCAAACTTGTGCACTCAAATTTCTGACCATGATACGTAAACGCTGTGAGGTACTCAGAATCATAGTATAAAGGAACAGAGAATGAAGCATTTTTTTAATAAATCACTGTGAAGCGGGTTGACCCAGTAGGGATGTTACAGAGAATGGTGGCAGGATTCAGAACCACTGGAAATTCTGCCTCAACAATATTATTGAGGGGCTGCAAATCCTGGACCATCCTCTAACTGGACCCCTTCTCTTTCTACACAGGTAGATGGCCATATTGCATGAGGACACAGAAGTTTGTATTATGCCTTGCTTTAACAATGCATAATGGTCTCTTAAATCCCTTTGTCTGACTCTCTAGACATGGGGTACTGTTCAACATGTGGTAATTCAATTTTATCTGAACCACTCTAACACCCTTTACTAGCCTCAATCATGAAGATTGCTGGTCCAAAAATGGTCTGGCACTTTTCCCAAATCCTCCTTACAATATGGCAATGTATTTTCAACGATGAGCATGGTCTGTCATACTTTCCTTTGCTCTATCGCTATCTGGCAAGGCACTCCAATGTCAAAGTCCATCTCTCCTGTGTCTTTGGTGTCTCTTGAACAATTGCTCGTCGGACATGTCCCTTAGTGATGATGTCGGATTGATGCACAGAACTGTGCAGCATACTCTGTCTTCTTCATCTGTGCCTGAGAGAACCACCCTGTTCTTCTTCATCACTACTGTCTCTAAGAGAATCGTAACAATGGTGCCTGCTGTTACTTCTTGATGCACAATATGCCGAAATTGAAACTCCATCGGAAATCACCATGTCTGATCCCCGGGACCCAACTTAACAAAACCCTCACCCCATAAACAAAGAAATTTGGATTTAAAGGGACCCCCCCCTGGTTGCACTGTTACTACAATAGGCATGCAAAAGTACTGCATCTCTTACTGGATGCAAACATGGAGTTGAACATACTATTCCGTCCTCCGTGGAAGCAATCAACATCTGTAATTTGCCCGGGAGGTCTCTTCCCAAAAGATTTGCTGGGGTGTCTGTACAAAACAGCAAAGGGGCAGGTATCTCAATGCAGAGATATTCAGTAGAAGGAACCAACAGGATAGCCCCAGTGAATCCTTGTGTGTTCATTATTTATGCCTGATAAGGGGAACTCACCTTCCTTAATGCAAGATTTTTGTAGCACCTATGTTAACCGTCACGAATGAGAACATTTGATCACCTACCTGCACAACTATCAAGAGTTCCTCTGCCAGACTGGTGGTAATGGACAGGACTGGACACATCAGAGACCCCTGTGGGCTGCCTTACTCCTGGTACATATTAACACTGTGGAGGGAAAAAGTGTTCCTTCCAAAAACACTTGCTCCAGTAAAATGAGTAGCTGTTTCTTGGCCTAAAGGATTCTTCTTCAATGTTGGCACTGATGCTTGTGCTGGCATGGTCAGTGGGATCCCATAGGTCTGTGCAGTCCCAGTCGCTGAGCTCCAGTGTTAAAATACTGTGGCTTGTCCATTACGTTTCATCTACTTCTTGCGCATCCATTTGTGGATAAGCAACGTTTAGTGAGTTTGATTTCTCATGGCACAAGTTTGATTTCTCGTGGCATGTGTCCCAACCTTCCACACAACCAACACTGGATCCCATGGAACCCTCTATAATTATTTCCCATTTGCCCATTAAATCGAGGACCCATTCCTCTGAACCTGCCAAATGACCTACTTTCCCGTGAAAATCCTCTGCTGCCCCTCAGAAACCCTCTCATTTGTCTTGGACCAGGAGCATACCAGTCCATCCCCCCCTGTGTCATACCTGATTCACCCTGTCCCTGTTGTCCCAACAGCCCCTGCTGTCCCTCCATCGAAATTGTAATTACTGCCCCTTCCAAACAGATTGTTGCCAATTTCTTCTGCACAAGCATATCCTCTGCTTTCTGTGCTTGTTATATACACTCCCTTTCTTTTTCTTGCCTCCTTTTACAAAAATGCCCAATGTTTGCTTGAATCCCGACCAACTCTTAGCCTACATTCCTACCACCTTATCTAAATCATGCTGGACTTCCTTAGAGAGTCCCTTGTTTAATTTCTGGTAAATAATTGCCACACTTATGTCCCACGCTTCTCCCGTTTCTGCCCTCCACGCCTCCTAAATCAACTGTATATGTGCAGCAGGATCATCCTCCAATTTCATTGTTTTCGTCAAGATTGAATTTATTACTGGTGTATTACATAATGTGCAGGGCCCCCCAAACCTGTGCCTTATAATTATTAAAAGATGTTCCATTGTGGGTATTCATATATAACTGAACTCCCGGATACGCTGCTTTTTTCCAGAGCTCATCTGACCGCTCACCCATCAGAGCCGCAAATCGGCTTCTTATATGCCCTATGGCCAACATGACACCAGTGGTATGTTTCTCCAATGCATACATCCTCGCCCCTGCTCCTGCAGTAAGCAAAGGGAGTGTCTTTGTCAAGTTATTCCATTACATGGGTGACCATGGGACATGATACACCCTTTGTTTGCCCTTCTGAATTAATCGAAACTGAACTGAGTTACACCTGTTTTTTACTGGGGCTTCTCCCATCTCTCCCCTACTACTTAATGTGGTAATGATAGTATCCTGGTGCATCCTATGACTCCATGGTGTGCTCTGAATCGCTGCTACTGAAGCAGGAGGTAGGGCGACTAAACCCTGCTGTCCCTGCTCGACATCCCATTCCTCTTCATCGCCTCTCTAGTTACCACATCCCCTGACCCTTCTACGGGCATGGAAGAATACTCACTGTGACCATAGGGTGCCATCGCCCATCCTCCCTACTCAAACCCTGTACCTGTGGCAATATCCCTACTCTCCATATCCACCACAACAGCTTTGCTAAATGATTTATCCAACATAACAAGAACCTGCCCATGCCTCCACCTCCCTTCATCTAGGTCCTTCAACTGTCTTCTCCCATCTTCCTGCTCTTTGTAGCCATAGCAGCACTACCTCTTCCTCCGCTGGCCTCAGTGCTTCTTTCATATTTTCCCGCTCTGTCTCTACCACTCTTCATAACCTATCCTCTACCCTGACAGGTAGAGGCATGATATTCCTTATTCTTGATCCTTCATCCATGCTTCTAGCTTTCGGCCTTATTCTCTCTCATTCTTTCACCCTTGATATGTCTGCTAATCTAGCAGTCGGGAGAGTTATTCCCTTCCGGCTCAACATCTCTGCAGCCTTAACCATTGAGGAGTTACCCTTCCACTTTCTTCAAGATCCCAATTCTTAGAAATTTTTACTGATGGAAGTGCTACCCGTGTCCGTCTTGCAACCACTGGAGTAGCCGCTGGGGAGAACGGAGGTTCAAACTCAGGGTCTGTATACCCCTCTACAGAGATAAAGAGAATTTGGGTTGTTTTTACCGCTGCAGAAATAATCACGATGGAAATGACTGAATGAGAAATGTACGTAATGCAAAATTGCTCGTACATTTCCGTTTAGATCATCATTCAATGTAAAACAACCCCAAAAAGAAAGAGTCCCTAACCCCCCCTACACACCTACTAACCTTTCCCCCAGTCTCGCTGGTCCCTGGAATGCCAGTTCCCTTTCCCTTCCATGATCGGGAACCGGCGCCGCAGGGTCCTTTTTTTTTCTCGTGTCTGCTGCAGGGGTGTTCCCTGCAACCGCACTCACTATACTATATAATATAGTGAGCGGGTAGTGAGCGGGTGTTGCGGGGGACACCCCTGCAGCTGACCAACTCAAAAGAAAACATTTAAACATGTAAAAAAGGCTGCAGGGGCTTCGGGGGAAGTTTGGTGCAATATGGTTCTTTTTGTTAAGATTCAGAGGGATCAAGGCTTCAGCATAACTGAATTAGCTGGTTTCTGAGTGAAAAACATGGGGCGGCTTAGCTAGGTGCAGTTTCTATAAACCAACATGTATGACACGTCGGCAACCAAAGCCTTGTCAGGCTGGTAATAACCCTGTGAGGGACAATCAGATAATTTGTAACAATCTGTTTGACCCTTGCGGGTACACATATCTTTTAAGGGAACAAGGAAGAAAACATTTCAAGCAAAGAATTTATTTGTGTGGACAATTGCCGTTCAGCTGCAAGGGAGATACCCATTTCTTAGTACTTTCAAGGTTATGAGAAAAGATGAGTTTTGTAGGCCAATTGGAGAAAGGCCAATATTGTGGTCAGTACTTGATAATTGGAACTAATGTTTCTTTTTTCCATTACGTTTCAACTTCTTGTTGAGCATTCATTTGTGGATAAGCAATGTTTAGTGAGTTTTATTTTTTGTCCATCCTCATTACAAACCACTGAGTTTTTGTGCATGAGTAAAACATTATTCTAAAGTAGCACATGAGATGATCAAGGGAATACATGTAAATATGAAAAATAACGGTGAGAGATAAAAAATAAAATAACGTAGGCCAGCTGGATAGTAGGTTTTGTTTTTTGGATGTAAAAGATGAAGTGTAAACATGTGACTTTGGCTGGTAAGAATGCAGCTGATCCAGTATAAGTCATAGTCTTGTATTCTATAGAGCAAGAGTCTAGTGAGTATTATCAGGTTGTCAAGGGTGTCTAGCCTGTTGATAGATCTATGTGTATCCACACACAAACTCCCCTACATCCACAAGCATTCTCATGCTATCTAGGACAGAGCTGACGAATGACACTATGGGCCTCATTACGACCCTGGCGCTAATGGGTTAACGGCGCCGTAAAAGGCTGCGGCGCCGTTAATCCATTAGCGCCTGATTACGAGGTCCCTTTGCAGGACCCGACCTTAACGGCTGGTCTACACCAGCCGTTAAAGTAGGGACCCGCAAAGGGACCTGGGTGCTAAGTACGGTACCACAATTTGCGGTACCGTACTTAGCGCCTTCCCCATTCCCATAGAGCCCTATGGGGCGAAAATGGGAATGGGGAAGGGCCATGGTTCAATGAGGAATAACCGCCCGCCAACCTTGGAATGGGGTGGTAATTCCCCATTGAACCATGGCGGACCCGTTACAACACCGGCACCAACCATGGTGCTAATAGCGCCATGGTTTAGCGCCGGTGTTGTAATGAGGGCCTATGTCACTAAATAAACAGAAACCAACCTAGGAGACAGATGAATGTTGTATACCAATTAGTCAGGATGGTCCCATAAAAGAAAGACATTTGATCAAAAAGGCTGCCACCAGCAGTAAGGTGCCATACAGATAGCCATTAATGGGTAGTTGCTTCTGGTCTGTGTCGAAGCATGGTTTTAAGTCTGCCCCTAAACCCGGAGTCCTCAAATGTAAATGTCAGGATGTGTATCCCTGTCGAGATATGGGGTCAGGGCACGCTAGCAAAATATCATACACCATGCAGGAAACAACATAAGATTTGCAGGGAAGCTACAACAAGGCCCCAGCTTAAAATCTTCAACCTCGCCTTGAGAGCAATCATGCTTTTTTTCCTTTGCCCTGTGTTCCCACACTACTCCCACCATTTCTCCCTTCACTCCCCATTGTGGCAAGGCAGCAACGATAGGAATACACCTGACATTTTACCCCATCCTAAACTCCAGTGTAGCCAAAAAGCAGCTGCTTTTGGGGTTTCATTCTGAGACATGGGTGAGGTACATTCTATTGAGAACAGGCACAACTCTTTAAATATAATGGGCCTCATTACGACCCTGGCGGAAATCGGAAAACGATGGCGGAAATGCAATACCGCCATCGAATAGCGCTCGGTGCGACTATGACCCGTCACCGCAAAGTACGAAGCCATTAGCGACACCGTAGTGAACGCCAACGCTAACTGCACCAAGTACGCGCGCGCGCGCCATGCCAAACCGTAAATACCACCATGGCACAAGGGTACGCGAATTCCGACCCTAGCGGACATGTACCTAACGCCATCAAGCATGGCGGAAAGTACCATTCCGCCATGGTGAGAAGTACGGCATCGCGAATCAACCGTAAACGGCCCCACTGAGTGCCTGTACACCGCTCCCTGCCCACAAAGTACAACTCCCCGTAGGTGCAATGAAGTCACAATGCAACCAGTGAAATGTACAAGTCACCCATGCATGCCAACGAACAAAAGAATCACAAGAGGGGCCAATGGGAGCTGCAGGGCACAGATGGCACGAATACAGAAGCCATTCCAATGGACATGACCACAGTCCCCCCCCCAGAAACGCACGCAAACACAGGCACCTGTGACCAGCAATATCCCGAAAATCACAACATTCCACCAGTCCACCTGGCTGACCGGCATCTGTTACACAAAACCCAATCCACCGCCCCTGAGCATGACAACATTCAAACAGTCATATTGGCAGCCCCCATCCCTGACCTCACTGGGCTCCGTAGGCAAACGCACCCAGCACAGTACCACGCAACTAAACTCCGAAGCTGGAACCCAATGCAGATCTCCTCACAATACATCGCTCCCCAAATAGGAATATGCCACATCACTCGCAAAGAAGAACGCTACACGGCCCATATCAGAATAGAAATTTAATGCACAACAAAATCACCAAGCCCATACAGCCATTAGTCCATGAAATCCAAAACACATATCACCATTGTGGGCTGCATCCACAAGGAATGACCAGCTACTACTTGTGGGACGCCCTGTTCCATCATGGTACACAGAGCCACATTCACGTACGAAAAGGCAACATGGAAGCGCACAGAACCGCAGGGCCGTCCCAATGGGGAGGCACTAGTCCAGCTGAAAGGCCGAAATGTTGCTCCGAGCCACTAGTACTGCGTAAGGGCATGTGGCCCATTGGCGATCGTCCCATAAGATCGTAATGCTGCTCCACTGATTAACACGAAGCAGCAGGTGTCGGGAGTAAAAGCCATCTGCAGGAGTGGCATACAGATGGCAGTGGCAAAAGGGGAGGAGATACCTGTCAACCAAAAGAAAAGAAAAAGAACAGAATGGCCATCAGAACTACATTCGAACAACTCACTTCAATGATCACACTAAATCCACAGCCATATGCATGCTAGCCCACTCCAAAGGATCATCACCACCCCAAAACCACTTGCGACTCATAACCATCTATATCGAGGTGTAAACACCATCACAAACGAGTGTACCTGTGCATGCGTCTGTCAAAACAGATTCCATCAGATGGGAATGTTAACGTGCATGGACACAAGTGTCTGAAGGCGCGTCGAGACAGGGAGGGCTCAACAAGGCCAGATAGACGATGGTCCCACTATGGCAGCCCTGCATCACATAGCGCAGGGGAGGCGGATAGATTCCAAGAAGCCCTGTACATGGCAAACCCTGTATCAAATCACCTGCCCATGCATCCATTCATCATTCCCTCATCCCGGTATAAAAACGCCTGAATATTTACTCACATAACATTAGAAATTTCCATTGAGTCTGTGCGTTATGCAGCCTGCAAAATCCACAGTGCCCCAGCCCGTAATTCCAGTGTTGTGAAGTAACATTTATTTGAGAACGTCCGGCCTCATCGCCCACGTCGCTATTGCGCATCCCAAACTATTCATATCAATCATTGCATCCTCGCCATGGCCCCTGTCTCAAGGACATTGAACAATAGAACGTTATATTTGCAGTCAGACCTGTGGGCATCTCCTCGCCGCTAGCTGAAAACCGAAAGCGCCGCCCTTCGAATTCCTCATTTGCAACATCACGTCGAAAAGGCATCTGTTGCCATTTGAAATCACAAATTAATCCATCTAGTGCGGCTGTATGTGAAAATGGCAACTGCCTTCACCCACTAATGGGACGCCCCGCCCGTCGTTGCAACTCGGTACAGTGATGCATGAGGGCCCACCGTTACTCGAGTACTACGTTCCACTGACCCATCACAAGTCTGTTCGCGACTGCTAAGATTGTATGTGAAACAATGGGACCATAGCCGAATGTACATATCAACAAATGTTACACGGCCATCGGGTACAAATACATGATTGCAATAGCAAGATGCCATTCCTCGAATTGCAGCGTTGTGTGTGGGACGTGCTCGCCCAAAGGGGAGAGCAGCTTGCACAGGTGGAATGAATCACCACAGGTGGAGGCCATACAGCCTGAAAACACATAAATTGCACACCCAGTCTCCTCCCACAACCACACCCACTCCGAAATGCTACCGGCAGGACTCGCGATGTTGGCCCTGGGGGACCTGATAGCACTGCAAGTACTCCAACTCCAAGAAGAAGACGAACACCAACTACAACCGGCCGCACGGAGGAGACGCAGGAGGAGGAGGAGGCCAAGGCAGGGCCAGCAAGGGCCGCCAGCACAGCCACTACCACCACGCAGGCAGGCCGCAATCCCACGCCTCCGAGCACATCCGTTCAACCTCACTGATGAGCAGATCCACACCCTCTACCGTTTGGACCGGGACACCATAGCCGCCATTGTGGACATGACACACGCTGACCTTGTCAGCATGATAGATAGCCCAACCGCCATCCCACCCCTACTGAAGGTGGTGTCTGTACTCCACTTCCTGGCCACAGGCACCTACCAGCACACAGTCGGACAGTTGCATGGCATTTCTCAGCCACTGTTCTCACGGACACTATTGCAAGTGCTCGATGCCCTCCTGCAGCACGCAGACGACTACATCTCTCTACCACGCTCGGAGCAGGAAATTACCAACACAAAAGTGGGATTCCATGCACTTGCCGGCATACCGGGTTGCATTGGTGCCATCGACTGCACCCATGTGGAATTGGTCGTCCCACATGCCATGGAGGCCCAGTACCGCAACCGAAAACAATTTCATTCCCTGAATGTACAAATGGTGTGTGACTCCAACAGGATCATTACACATTGTTGTGCCAGATTCCCTGGATCAACCCATGATTCTATGGTCTTGAGGAACTCTACTATACCACGCTACATGGAGCGACACGCAGGGAACAGATCCTGGCTACTCGGTGAGTCTCATTTCATGCATGATGATGTGGGGTATGTGATGCGGCAATGACCTGGCAGGAAGGGGGGGGGGTGTGCGTACGTAGCAATGGCATTCCACATCATACGTTTATCGTCCACATACAGGTGATGCTGGGTATCCACTGAAGAGATGGCTCCTCACACCAGTCCGGAACCCACGGGACCAGCATGAGGAGGACTACAACCATGCCCACTCACGTACCCGTGTAGTCATTGAACAGGCATTCAGCCTACTGAAGACTCGTTTCCGCTGCCTCAGCAGGTCTGGCGGGGCACTCCTGTAACGCCATGAGAAGGTTGCAAAGATGGTCATGGCATGTGTCATGCTCCACAACATGTGCGTACGTAGAAATGTGCCCATGCCCCCTGACGCAGAACTGCAAGCACCTGATGATGGTCATGATGAGGGTGGGGATGTGGCAGCACCTCAAGGAGTCTGCGAGGCACCGGAGGGCCGTGACATTCGTCAGCATCTCATTGATGCATGCTTCTAGCACTCACGCCTGGTGGCTGATACATGGACACGGGACTCGTGGCACTGTGTGTGTCTGGTACATGCACAATATGGACTGTACGCCTATGATGGCCTAGTACACAAAGATCATTGTCCACACATCTCATTGGTTGATCGTGCACTGTTTATGGCATATGTGATATCATGTTGAACACCCTATCGACCCGCCACCCAAGTGAGCCCAACACACCCCCTCCACCCTCCTACCTCCCCCCCGAACACCAGTGTCCAAAGATGCTCATTGTCAGTGGGCTGTCGCTATTGCAAGCCCCCTCTGCGGGTATCAGGGGCACCCCTGCCTGTGGAGCGCAGGTTCCTCCCAGATCTACGTTGGGGGCTGCCCTGGACGGAACTTGCAACGGATGATGTCTCTGCCTGCTCACGTCCATGCATGTCCCTAAGGGTTTGTGAGAGCTCAGTGAGCACACGGCGCACTGCGGCAAGTTCGGCACATACGTCTTTGGACGACGCATGCAGTTCCCCCCTCAGGCTCTCGGTGCTTCTCTCCATTTGGACTCTCAGGCTCTCGGTGCTACTCTCCATTTGTACCCTTAGTGTCTCTGTACTTCTCTCCATTTCTGCCCTGAGTGTCTCAGTTGATGTTTCTATTTCTGCCTTAGTGCCCCCACATTCATCGGCATGGTCCTTGAGGAGCGTGGCCAGTTGCTGCTGTTGCACGATTAACTGGTCGAGGGACTGTTGCCTCTGCTGGGCCATGGCCATTTGCGGGGGTGTCACAGAGGGGCTGTTGACCTCATGTTGCCTTGCCACAGGGCTTGTGGGGGATGGCCAGTCGTCGTCTTGTGGGTGCCCCTGCGTGGTATCCTCATGTTGTACGGGATGGGACAGACAGGGGGAATGGGACAGGTCATGGATGGATCTGACTTCGACATCCCCGTCTTCTGTGTCGGAGCATGCTGCCATCAATGGGGTGTCACCTATGGTGCTGCTGCCACCAGAGGCAGTGCCTTCTGTGGCATCCGTTGGGGGGACCAGTGGTGGTGGTGTTGTGGGCATGCTGGCTGCTGGGGTGCCTGTTGATGTTCCCTCCTCTGTGCTGCCACCTGATGTGTGCTGCTGCCGTGTCTTGATGCGTGCAGCTGAGGTGGAGGGTCTTTGGCCGTTGGTCTTGGCCCTCTTTGCAGGTGTGCTGGTAGGGGTGTCCTGATGCTCGTCGTTTGGATCGGACCCTGTGGTGGAGTAAAGGAGGGCGAGGGTTATTAATGGGTCTGTGGGTATTGGAATGGCATTGTATCACATGCATTGGGGTGGTACCTGAGGGTGATTTGGGTCGGGGCCTTGGAGGTGCTTTCATTTGTGTGTGGAGTGAGGGTGCAGTTGTTTGGCAGCCTGCAGTTAGGGTGTGCCTGCTGAACGTGTAGAGGGTGTTTTAGGGGTTTTTGATTATTTATGTATTTATTGTGAGTTTTAAAGTGCGCTATCAGGGCGATGTGTGAGGACGTTCTCCTGGACATGTGTTTCTGTTGCACTATGTGGACACATGGTACTTCACATGATTGGACATTGTGGATTTAGCATTGTTTTATCTGGCCCACCTACCTGAATCTTCGGATGTCTGCACTCCTTTCTCCATCCCTCCGACTCCCTCTATGCTCTCCATTCCGATGGTGGAGGCACAGATTTCTTCCCAGGGGGTCAACTTGATGGGTGATTCAGGACCTCCCCCGGTGGCTGTGGCAATGTTGCGGTTGGCAGAGAGTATGCTGCGGACGCGTATCCGCAGGTCGTCCCATCGCTTTCTGCATTGCTGTGGGTTGCGGGGTGCGGTCCCCACCGCACTTACCCGCTGTGCCACCAGAGCCCATATGGCCTTCTTGTTCGCAAGTGCCGTCCTGGTCATTTGCGTGGAGAAGACGACGGCAGCATTCTCCTGGAGGGTCTCTGTTAGCACGGTGAGTTCCTCACGGGAGAAGTGGACCTGCCGCTTGCGGTCGCACGCTTTCTTCGCTACTTTTCCCATTTTTCTTGGTTTCGCTAGGGTGGATGACGGGTTGGGGTGTGTCTCGGGGTAGTGTTTTTAGTGGTTGTGTGGTTTTTGTGGTTTTATAGGTGTACGGCGGGATGTTTCCCGTTCCGGGCCCATGTTTTTACTTCTGTTTCCGTATATTTACGGTCACCGTACTTTCCGGTAGGCGCACACTGCGGTGTCCGCTGTGATGGGTGGCGGTATTGCACTTAGGGCGCCGTACGGCGGCGGTGTGGGCCGTTTTGGGGTCATTTCCGCAATCGCGGACTTTGCACTTCCGCCATGCCGTGGTGCTCGTGCCCGATGGGTCGGAATGGGCCGCACTTTGCTCCTTCGTGCAATGGCGGAAACACTATTTACGCTGTGGCGGTCCGGTCAGTCACTTTCCGCCAGGGTCGTAATGAGGCCCAATGTCTGCACCTTGCCTGAGTTTGCTTCAGAATGGCAGAAGTGTGCCCCGAGATAATACAGCCAGACAACCAAGTTCAACATAACATATACAGGCCGATTCATGAAATAATTAGCGTGGCGCAAGTGGGCAAAAAGGTGCGAATCGCAGTGGAATAGCGAAAATCGCGGTGCAAGTGCGAAAATCGCACGAAAAGCAGCGCACATCGATTCATGGAAGTCCGTGCGCGAGAAAACCAGCGGATGTGCGATAAAAAAGTGCGCGGCGCACGTTGGCGCACAGGCCATCTAACAGCGTGCGCCAGGTCACAGCGAAAATTGCACAGGCCAGAGCGAAAATCGCACATAGCGCGGCGCACGCAACAAAAGTAGGCGGAACACGGGCGTAACACTCGGAATGGGGAACAACTTGCCAAAACGTGGGCGTCACGGGGGAAGTACAGGGCACAAGTGCGCAGAACACCCACACGCTAGCCTACAACTCGTATTCATGGAATAGAATAGGGCAAAAAAGCGCACGCTCAAACCAGCGCACAGGCACAAACATGACCGCCACAAGAAAGCAGGCGGTAGCGTCTCTGCGGCTGTAAGAAATGTGCGCCAAAAGGTGCGCCAACAAATAGCACCTATATACTGCCATGATGAATGTCCTATACTGTGGCCCTCCAGGACAAATGACGTGCAAAGGGGTACCCACAAACACGGACCCGCTGACAAAAAATATGTGTGCGTGTATACCAGGGTGCGCGGGAAGTGTCACACGCGATGTGGCCGGGTACGTGGATTTCAGGGGTGCGTGGGAAGTTCCACACGCGAATGGGCCAGTGCGAGCAGGGTACGTGTATTACATGGGTGCGCGGGAAGTTCCACACGTGATTCCATCAGGGTACGTGTATTTCAGGGGTGCGCGGGAAGTTACACACGCGATAGTTCCAGTGCGAGCAGGGTACGTGTATTTCAGGGGTGCGCGGGAAGTTCCACACGCGAATGGGCCAGTGCGAGCAGGGTACGTGTAATACATGGGTGCGCGGCAGTGCAGGGGCAGCCTCCACCAGGCCCCCACTCATGTCTCCCACCACCCCCACCCCCCAGCAGTCCAGGGTCACCCTCCACCAGGCCCCCACTCATGTCTCCCACCACCCCCACCCCCCAGCCACCAGGGGCAGCCTCCAGCAGGCCCCCACTCATGTCTCCCACCACCCCCACCCCCCAGCAGTGCAGGGGTAGCCTCCAGCAGGCCCCCACTCATGTCTCCCACCCCCCCACCCCCCAGCAGTGCAGGGGCAGCCTCCACCAGGCCCCCACTCATGTCTCCCACCACCCCCACCCCCCAGCCACCAGGGGCAGCCTCCAGCAGGCCTCCACTCATGTCTCCCACCACCCCCACCCCCCAGCAGTGCAGGGGCAGCCTCCACCAGGCCCCCACCCATGTGTCCCACCACCCCCACCCCCCAGCAGTGCAGGGGCAGCCTCCAGCAGGCCCCCACTCAAGTCTCCCACCACCTCCACCCCCCAGCAGTGCAGGGGCAGCCTCCAGCAGGCCCCCACTCATGTCTCCCACCACCCCCACCCCCCAGCCACCAGGGGCAGCCTCCAGCAGGCCCCCACTCATGTCTCCCACCACCCCCACCCCCCAGCCACCAGGGGCAGCCTCCATCAGGCACCCACTCATGTCTCCCACCACCCCCATCCCCCCCAGCAGTGGAGGGGCAGCCTCCAGCAGGCCCCCACTCATGTCTCCCACCACCCCCACCCCCCAGCCACCAGGGGCAGCCTCCAGCAGGCCCCCACTCATGTCTCCCACCACCCCCACCCCCCAGCCACCAGGGGCAGCCTCCACCGATAGTTCCAGTGCGAGCAGGGTACGTGTATTTCAGGGGTGCGCGGGAAGTTCCACACGCGAATGGGCCAGTGCGAGCAGGGTACGTGTAATACATGGGTGCGCGGGAAGTTCCACACGCGATTCCATCAGGGTACGTGTATTTCAGGGGTGCGCGGGAAGTTAAACCGCGATAGTCCCAGTGCGAGCAGGGTACGTGTGTTACATGGGTGCGCGGGAAGTTCCACACGCGATTCCATCAGGGTACGTGTATTTCAGGGGTTCTGGGGAGTACTACACGTGAATTGGCCTTGTGGGTCCTCCCAGGTGTACGCTCCACAACCTCCACGGCCCCTGCAGGCAGCCCACACCACGGGGGACTACCCTGCACCCCTGCTCATGTCCCGCAGGCAGCCCATCCACCATGGGCATGCCCCCAGCCAACCCACATGTCACCTTGCACTACTGATCAACAATGCATGTCTCCCACCACCCCCACCCCCCTGCCACCATGGGCAGCCTCCAGCAGGCCCCCACTCATGTCTCCCACCACCCCACCCCCCAGCAGTGCAGGGGCAGCCTCCACCAGGCCCCCACCCATGTGTCCCACCACCCCCACCCCCCAGCCACCAGGGGCAGCCTCCAGCAGGCCCCCACTCATGTCTCCCACCACCCCCACCCCCCAGCCATCAGGGGCAGCCTCCAGCAGGCCCCCACTCATGTCTCCCGCCACCAGGGGCAGCCTCCACCAGGCCCCCACCCATGTCTCCCACCACCCCCACCCCCCAGCCACCAGGGGCAGCCTCCAGCAGGCCCCCACTCATGTCTCCCACCACCCCCACCCCCCAGCAGTGCAGGGGCAGCCTCCACCAGGCCCCCACTCATGTCTCCCACCACCCCACCCCCCAGCCACCAGGGGCAGCCTCCACCAGGCCCCCACTCGTGTCTCCCACCACCCCCACCCCCCAGCAGTGCAGGGGCACCCTCCACCAGGCCCCCACCCATGTGTCCCACCACCCCCACCCCCCAGCAGTGCAGGGGCAGCCTCCAGCAGGCCCCCACTCATGTCTCCCACCACCCCCACCCCCCAGCAGTGCAGGGGCAGCCTCCACCAGGCCCCCACTCATGTCTCCCACCACCCCCACCCCCCGGCAGTGCAGGGTCACCCTCCACCAGGCCCCCACTCCTGTCTCCCACCACCCCCACCCCCCGGCAGTGCAGGGTCAGCCTCCAGCAGGCCCCAACCCATGTGTCCCACCACCCCCACCCCCCAGAAGTGCAGGGGCAGCCTCCAGCAGGCCCCCACTCATGTCTCCCACCACCCCCACCCCCCGGCAGTGCAGGGACAGCCTCCACCAGGCCCCCACTCATGTCTCCCACCACCCCCACCCCCCGACAGTGCAGGGTCACCCTCCACCAGGCCCCCACTCATGTCTCCCACCACCCCCACCCCCCGGCAGTGCAGGGTCAGCCTCCAGCAGGCCCCCACTCATGTCTCCCACCACCCCCACCCCCCGGCAGTGCAGGGGCAGCCTCCACCAGGCCCCCACTCATGTCTCCCACCACCCCCACCCCCCAGCAGTCCAGGGTCACCCTCCACCAGGCCCCCACTCATGTCTCCCACCACCCCCACCCCCCAGCCACCAGGGGCAGCCTCCAGCAGGCCCCCACTCATGTCTCCCACCACCCCCACCCCCCAGCAGTGCAGGGGCAGCCTCCAGCAGGCCCCCACTCATATCTCCCACCCCCCCACCCCCCAGCAGTGCAGGGGCAGCCTCCACCAGGCCCCCACTCATGTCTCCCACCACCCCCACCCCCCAGCCACCAGGGGCAGCCTCCAGCAGGCCTCCACTCATGTCTCCCACCACCCCCACCCCCCAGCAGTGCAGGGGCAGCCTCCACCAGGCCCCCACCCATGTGTCCCACCACCCCCACCCCCCAGCAGTGCAGGGGCAGCCTCCAGCAGGCCCCCACTCAAGTCTCCCACCACCTCCACCCCCCAGCAGTGCAGGGGCAGCCTCCAGCAGGCCCCCACTCATGTCTCCCACCACCCCCACCCCCCAGCCACCAGGGGCAGCCTCCAGCAGGCCCCCACTCATGTCTCCCACCACCCCCACCCCCCAGCCACCAGGGGCAGCCTCCATCAGGCACCCACTCATGTCTCCCACCACCCCCATCCCCCCCAGCAGTGGAGGGGCAGCCTCCAGCAGGCCCCCACTCATGTCTCCCACCACCCCCACCCCCCAGCCACCAGGGGCAGCCTCCAGCAGGCCCCCACTCATGTCTCCCACCACCCCCACCCCCCAGCCACCAGGGGCAGCCTCCACCAGGCACCCACTCATGTCTCCCACCACCCCCACCCCCCAGCAGTGCAGGGGCAGCCTCCAACAGGCCCCCACCCATGTGTCCCACCACCCCCACCCCCCAGCCACCAGGGGCAGCCTCCAGCAGGCCCCCACTCATATCTCCCACCACCCCCACCCCCCAGCCACCAGGGGCAGCCTCCACCAGGCACCCACTCATGTCTCCCACCACCCCCACCCCCCAGCAGTGCAGGGGCAGCCTCCAGCAGGCCCCCACTCATGTCTCCCACCACCCCCACCCCCCAGCAGTGCAGGGGCAGCCTCCAGCAGGCCCCCACCCATGTCTCCCACCACCCCCACCCCCCAGCCACCAGGGGCAGCCTCCAGCAGGCCCCCACTCATGTCTCCCACCACCCCCACCCCCCAGCAGTGCAGGGGCAGCCTCCACCAGGCCCCCACTCATGTCTCCCACCACCTCCACCCCCCAGCCACCAGGGGCAGCCTCCACCAGGCCCCCACTCATGTCTCCCACCACCCCCACCCCCCAGCAGTGCAGGGGCAGCCTCCACCAGGCCCCCACCCATGTGTCCCACCACCCCCACCCCCCAGCAGTGCAGGGGCAGCCTCCAGCAGGCCCTCACTCATGTCTCCCACCACCCCCACCCCACAGCAGTGCAGGGGCAGCCTTCACCAGGCCCCCACTCATGTCTCCCACCACCCCACCCCCCAGCAGTGCAGGGTCTCCCTCCACCAGGCCCCCACTCATGTCTCCCCCCATCCCCCGGCAGTGCAGGGTCAGCCTCCAGCATGCCCCCACTCATGTCTCCAACCACCCCCACCCCCCAGCAGTGCAGGGGCAGCCTCCACCAGGCCCCCACTCATGTCTACCACCACCCCCACCCCCCAGCAGTGCAGGGTCACCCTCCACCAGGCCCCCACTCATGTCTCCCACCACCCCCACCCCCCAGCCACCAGGGGCAGCCTCCAGCAGGCCCCCACTCATGTCTCCCACCACCCCCACCCCCCAGCAGTGCAGGGGCAGCCTCCAGCAGGCCCCCACTCATGTCTCCCACCACCCCCACCCCCCAGCAGTGCAGGGGCACCCTCCACCAGGCCCCCACCCATGTGTCCCACCACCCCCACCCCCCAGCAGTGCAGGGGCAGCCTCCAGCAGGCCCCCACTCATGTGTCCCACCACCCCCACCCCCCAGCAGTGCAGGGGCAGCCTCCACCAGGCCCCCACTCATGTCTCCCACCACCCCCACCCCCCGGCAGTGCAGGGTCACCCTCCACCAGGCCCCCACTCCTGTCTCCCACCACCCCCACCCCCCGGCAGTGCAGGGTCAGCCTCCAGCAGGCCCCCACCCATGTGTCCCACCACCCCCACCCCCCAGAAGTGCAGGGGCAGCCTCCAGCAGGCCCCCACTCATGTGTCCCACCACCCCCACCCCCCGGCAGTGCAGGGACAGCCTCCACCAGGCCCCCACTCATGTCTCCCACCACCCCCACCCCCCGACAGTGCAGGGTCACCCTCCACCAGGCCCCCACTCATGTCTCCCACCACCCCCACCCCCCGGCAGTGCAGGGTCAGCCTCCAGCAGGCCCCCACTCATGTCTCCCACCACCCCCACCCCCCGGCAGTGCAGGGGCAGCCTCCAGCAGGCCCCCACTCATGTCTCCCACCACCCCCACCCCCCAGCAGTCCAGGGTCACCCTCCACCAGGCCCCCACTCATGTCTCCCACCACCCCCACCCCCCAGCCACCAGGGGCAGCCTCCAGCAGGCCCCCACTCATGTCTCCCACCACCCCCACCCCCCAGCAGTGCAGGGGCAGCCTCCAGCAGGCCCCCACTCATGTCTCCCACCCCCCCACCCCCCAGCAGTGCAGGGGCAGCCTCCACCAGGCCCCCACTCATGTCTCCCACCACCCCCACCCCCCAGCCACCAGGGGCAGCCTCCAGCAGGCCTCCACTCATGTCTCCCACCACCCCCACCCCCCAGCAGTGCAGGGGCAGCCTCCACCAGGCCCCCACCCATGTGTCCCACCACCCCCACCCCCCAGCAGTGCAGGGGCAGCCTCCAGCAGGCCCCCACTCAAGTCTCCCACCACCTCCACCCCCCAGCAGTGCAGGGGTTGCCTCCAGCAGGCCCCCACTCATGTCTCCCACCACCCCCACCCCCCAGCCACCAGGGGCAGCCTCCAGCAGGCCCCCACTCATGTCTCCCACCACCCCCACCCCCCAGCCACCAGGGGCAGCCTCCATCAGGCACCCACTCATGTCTCCCACCACCCCCACCCCCCCCAGCAGTGGAGGGGCAGCCTCCAGCAGGCCCCCACTCATGTCTCCCACCACCCCCACCCCCCAGCCACCAGGGGCAGCCTCCAGCAGGCCCCCACTCATGTCTCCCACCACCCCCACCCCCCAGCCACCAGGGGCAGCCTCCACCAGGCACCCACTCATGTCTCCCACCACCCCCACCCCCCAGCAGTGCAGGGGCAGCCTCCAACAGGCCCCCACCCATGTGTCCCACCACCCCCACCCCCCAGCCACCAGGGGCAGCCTCCAGCAGGCCCCCACTCATATCTCCCACCACCCCCACCCCCCAGCCACCAGGGGCAGCCTCCACCAGGCACCCACTCATGTCTCCCACCACCCCCACCCCCCAGCAGTGCAGGGGCAGCCTCCAGCAGGCCCCCACTCATGTCTCCCACCACCCCCACCCCCCAGCAGTGCAGGGGCAGCCTCCAGCAGGCCCCCACCCATGTCTCCCACCACCCCCACCCCCCAGCCACCAGGGGCAGCCTCCAGCAGGCCCCCACTCATGTCTCCCACCACCCCCACCCCCCAGCAGTGCAGGGGCAGCCTCCACCAGGCCCCCACTCATGTCTCCCACCACCTCCACCCCCCAGCCACCAGGGGCAGCCTCCACCAGGCCCCCACTCATGTCTCCCACCACCCCCACCCCCCAGCAGTGCAGGGGCAGCCTCCACCAGGCCCCCACCCATGTGTCCCACCACCCCCACCCCCCAGCAGTGCAGGGGCAGCCTCCAGCAGGCCCTCACTCATGTCTCCCACCACCCCCACCCCCCAGCAGTGCAGGGGCAGCCTTCACCAGGCCCCCACTCATGTCTCCCACCACCCCACCCCCCAGCAGTGCAGGGTCTCCCTCCACCAGGCCCCCACTCATGTCTCCCCCCATCCCCCGGCAGTGCAGGGTCAGCCTCCAGCATGCCCCCACTCATGTCTCCAACCACCCCCACCCCCCAGCAGTGCAGGGGCAGCCTCCACCAGGCCCCCACTCATGTCTACCACCACCCCCACCCCCCAGCAGTGCAGGGTCACCCTCCACCAGGCCCCCACTCATGTCTCCCACCACCCCCCCCCCCCCAGCCACCAGGGGCAGCCTCCAGCAGGCCCCCACTCATGTCTCCCACCACCCCCACCCCCCAGCAGTGCAGGGGCAGCCTCCAGCAGGCCCCCACTCATGTCTCCCACCACCCCCACCCCCCAGCAGTGCAGGGGCAGCCTCCACCAGGCACCCACTCATGTCTCCCACCACCCCCACCCCCCAGCCACCAGGGGCAGCCTCCAGCAGGCCCCCACTCATGTCTCCCACCACCCCAACCCCCAGCAGTGCAGGGGCAGCCTCCACCAGGCCCCCACCCATGTGTCCCACCACCCCCACCCCCCAGCAGTGCAGGGGCAGCCTCCAGCAGGCCCCCACTCATGTCTCCCACCACCCCCACCCCCCAGCAGTGCAGGGGCAGCCTCCACCAGGCCCCCACTCATGTCTCCCACCACCCCCACCCCCCTGCCACCATGGGCAGCCTCCAGCAGGCCCCCACTCATGTCTCCCACCACCCCCACCCCCCAGCAGTGCAGGGGCAGCCTCCACCAGGCCCCCACCCATGTGTCCCACCACCCCAACCCCCCAGCCACCAGGGGCAGCCTCCAGCAGGCCCCCACTCGTCTCCCACCACCCCCAGCCACCAGGGGCAGCCTCCAGCAGGCCCCCACTCATGTCTCCCACCACCCCCACCCCCCAGCCACCAGGGGCAGCCTCCACCAGGCACCCACTCATGTCTCCCACCACCCCCACCCCCAGCAGTGCAGGGGCAGCCTCCACCAGGCCCCCACCCATGTGTCCCACCACCCCCACCCCCCAGCCACCAGGGGCAGCCTCCAGCAGGCCCCCACTCATGTCTCCCACCACCCCCACCCCCAGCCACAAGGGGCAGCCTCCAGCAGACCCCCACTCATGTCTCCCACCACCCCCACCCCCCAGCAGTGCAGGCGCAGCCTCCACCAGGCCCCCACCCATGTGTCCCACCACCCCCACCCCCCAGCCACCAGGGGCAGCCTCCAGCAGGCCCCCACTCATGTCTCCCACCACCCCCACCCCCAGCCACCAGAGGCAGCCTCCACCAGGCACCCACTCATGTCTCCCACCACCCCCACCCCCCAGCAACCAGGGGCAGCCTCCAGCAGGCCCCCACTCATGTCTCCCACCACCCCCACCCGCCTGCCACCATGGGCAGCCTCCAGCAGGCCCCCACTCATGTCTCCCCCCAGCCCCACCCCCCAGCAGTGCAGGGGCAGCCTCCACCAGGTGCTCACAATCCCCAATCATGTGCGTAATGGACAGCCTCCACATCCAAAAAGCCCTACCAAGTAACCCATTCACCCACATGGAAATGGAAATCACATGTTACTCCCCCAATGTTCATGAAGCTAATGAACCCATGTCCGTCACACACAATGGTTGCAATATAATGGGAAAACACACAACATGACATGCATGAAACCAATGAGATGATAACACACAGTGAAGTATGCTAACAAAATTGTATTAAAAAATTTAAGAATGCAAAAGAAAGAAAACTAACTACAATGTGAATGAGAACAAAAAACATGCATGCCCGTATAAAAAACTACCAAGGGTCCATGAGCCCAACTGAACAAAGGAAACCTACTAAAAAAACCTACCTAAAAATCAACTATATACAAAAAGTGGAGCAGTGTCCGTCGACTCCAAATCATAATTCGAAAGAAAGGAAACCTAAAACTAAATAACTATATACAAAGGCGGCGGGCCAGTCCAGCGGCTCACTCCGTGGTGTCCCGGGCCAGGGCATCATCGAACTCCTGTTCGATGTCCCGGAGGCGGTCCAGTTCCATGGCCCCGAGGGTCCGCAGGGACGACGCTGTGTCCTCCTCCAAACCCCTGCGGATTGCCTCGAGGCACTCGGCCCGCCTCAGGGCCCTCCGCATGGAGTTCTCCGCCCTGACCATTGTGAGCCGCGCCTCTTCCGTCCGCCGCCGCTCCGCACCTATGGCGTGGCCCAACCGCTGCCACACGGAAGACACTCTCTGTCCTGGGTCCCCCTGCCCTCCGGCCGATGCCTGCCCCTCCGATGTGGAAAGCCCCGAGCCTTCATGTCTCCCACCATGTTGCTGCTGCTGCTGCTCTGCCTCTGCCCGTGCACTGCCTCCTGCTGCCTGCACATCCTCCGCCGGCTGGGGTGCACTTGTTGATGTGGCCACCCCTGCTGGACCTCCGACTCCCGACTGTGGCAGGGATGCCTCCTCCACCAGCCTGGCTGCACCGTCAGAGGCAGCTCCACAGGGCACCCAGGTGACTGATGGGTGGGAAGATGGCACAGAGGACGACTGGCGCGTAGGGGGTCCAGTTGAGGAGGGGGTCGGAGCAAGCCCCATCAGACGGAGGAATCCGGCCTGGGTGACCTGTCCCAGCAGGCTGACGTGGTCAATGAGCCATTCGAGATGACGTGCAGTCTCTCCATGAAAAGACTGCAGGTCACCTCGCATGGCCCGTTGACGCAACGCCACACCAGCCAGGACAGGCTCAACCCGGACCTGGATGGCCATGTCCGCAGGCAGAGGAAGGCCAGTTGACGTCAGCTCCACCCCTGCCTGAAAACGGGTCTGGACGTAGGCATCCCTGCTGGTGCAAGATGATGCAGGGGCAGGATCGGGGACAGGATTGTACACAGGCACCTCCGCGGCCGCCTGTGCTGCCTCCTGTCCCTGGTCCTGCACTGCACCACTAGCACCATTGGGATCCCCACCTCCAGACCCCGTCTCTGGTGCTTGCGCGGCCCCCTCCTCCACCAAACCCCCCACCAACCTGGATGACTCCGTGCCATCTTCCCCTGTTGGGCCCTGTGGGGTCCCAGCTGCCCCTTCTGCTGCCGAGGAGTCCAACTGCAACCTCCGCCTCTTGGACCTCCCCCCGGCAGCTGCGGCCTGGGACGGGGCACCGGACTCCTCACTCCCCGACGAGATGACAACACGGGAGGGGAACCGGGCCTTGCGTCTCCGGCTGGCGGTCGGATCCCCGCCGCTGTGCTCCACAGCACCTTCTCCGCCCTCTTCATCAGTTGACGCTGCAGACAGGGAGAAACAAAACACAGGCATCAGGGCACTGTACAATGGACACATACACGCATGACAGTTGCACATGAGTGGCATTGGCAAACCTCAGACATGTCATCACAATCCCCAACACACATGTCATTACAACTCGCACACAATAGCCATACCAGAGCCATTTTGCAACTGCCACCACCATCCCTACACATACAACAGCATCAGCAGCCAAAGGGGAGCCAGACATCACATGCAACACAGGAAGTGCACCACACATGTACACACACCACCACACTTGCATGCATGTCTACACCTCTGCCAAGTGTCGCACTGTTCAGACGGGCATCCATGTCACATCTGCCAATCAGGCTTCCACATACCACTGTCACATGCATCCATGTTGCATCACTGTTGCACCCTTGACAAATACACACACATGCACATGTACACAGTGCTCATACATGCAGCCGAAAACAACATACATGCCTGACATCACGGACATGTCTACTTACATACACATTCATCCAAACATGTGTGCACGCACAACTGCATTTGCCATGCAAGCCCACACACACAAGCACCATCCATGTCTCACACATTACAGCCCTCGCATGTGTCAGCCCCACGGCCCTGTACACCCCCACCCATACTCGACCCCATACAAACAGATGTGCAACCGGCACAATGGCGAATGATCACCACACGCCCTGCTCACAACCAGCATGCATGTACACTCACCGCTCGACTCCAGACGGGTCTGCTTCTCTAGGACCTGGACGTGGAGCGCTGGGGATATGCGTTCCAGGACCCCCATCTGTTCTTCCGACAAGTGGCCCCGGCGCCCCTTGCCATCCGCTGCCTTCAAGAGGCGCCGGGCCTTGTTCAGGGTCCTGGACCTGAAGTCCTCCCAGCGCTTCCTGACATGTTGTAAGTCCCGGACTGCCACCCCCTCCGCGTTGATGGCAGTCACAATGTCAATCCAGATCCGAGTCCGTCCTTCCTTGTCGGCGCGGGAACTTCCAAAGAGGGCATCATACTGCCCCAGGACTTGCTCCACCAGGACACCAACTTCGGTGGCACTGAAGCTGGTGCCCCTCTGCCTCTCTGGCCGGGGGTTGTCAGTGGTCACAGATGGTGTATGCCCCGACATGACAACCCCAGAGGCAGGAGTGTGTGGGCAACTGGGTCCTGGGGCTGGGCTGTGGAGCGATGGAATTCCAGTCGGGAGTCTTCGGTTCCAGCAGGGGTGGTCACAGCAACAGCACCCCTGGCTGATGTGCAGGCAGCAAATGGCAGTGCACGTGGCCAGCAGGCAGTCAGGCAGCAGCAGATGGCAGGTGGGAACGTGCTCGGGGCTCTGGGGGGCAGTAGTTCGGCCTTCTGGGCAGGAGCGTGGTCTTCCGTGTGCTTACGCGTGGCCAGCTTGGTACGGAGTGATTTGGCACGTGAAAATCCTGCACGTCAGCGTGAAAACCGAGGAAAGGCCCTTAGCGCGTAAGCGCGTCAGCACGCATACGCGAATCCATTGGACCAAAGGCCCTCAGCGCATAAGCGCGTCTGTGACGTGACCCGCACGGGTGTTTCCCACACACCACGTGATGACAGAGCACACGTGGAAAGACTGCACGTCAGAGTCTCATCGCGTATAATTGGACAGCACGTCAGAGTCTCATCGCGTGTAATTGGACAAAAGTGCGTGTACACGCGATTGGCCTATGTACGTGTATATCAGGTGTGCGCGGACACTTACACACGCAAGTACGTCAGCGCACCTGTATCCCGGTGTGCGCGCCAATTTACACACGCTATTGTACTGGCCACTGGATTGGAGGGGTGCGCGGGTCACACGCTCGCCTACAACACGCGCAACGCATTAATTTGCGCGCTAACAAAATAACTAGCTCTGACCCAGGATGAACATACCGTTTGTTTGTTTGTTTGTTTGTTTGTTTGTTTTATTTCTAATGCGCTCCAGACCCGTAGGTAGAAGGGCGCAGCAGGTAGGATAATGCGAAACTTACATTGTTACAGATTATACAGGATACAGTAAAAGTTATACATATTATACAAGATACAGTAATGGATATTATAGATATTATACAAGTTGTGCAAATTATACAAATTATACAAATTATACAAGTTACAGTAATAGTATACAAATGTATACAAATGTGCAGGACCATCATCGTGCAGGTCGATGAGTTACATAGAGGATGGTACGCATAACATATCGTGGGAAGGAGGAGAGGGACAAGTGTCAGGTCTGGGAATATTATAAGCCTAAATCTAGTGGTCGTTGGAGATAAGATATTGGATAGCATTCCTTCTGAATAGTGAGTACGGCAAGTCTGCTCTTAGATTGTTGGGTAATAGATTCCAGGTTTTGGCCGCCTTCACAGGGAAACTATTCCCACCGACCGTGGTAAGTTTAAATCTAGGTACTACCAGACAGTTAGTATTGGTAGCTCTGGTAGGTCTAATAGAGGTTTTTTTTTGCATTTTGTTCGTGAGGTAGCTTGGGGCGGCGTTGTTAAGAGCTTTATGTGTCAGGGAGATAATTTTTAATTGAATTTTGTGGTTTGTAGATAACCATTTGTGTTGGCGTCTAATGGTGGAGATGTGTGTTCTTTTGTTTATGCCAAGCGCTGCTCGCAAAGCATTATTTTGGAGCGTTTGAAGTTTCTGTATGGTAGATTTGTTGGCACCACTGTAAAGGGCATTACAGTAGTCGATCCTGGAGAGGATAAGTGCTCTAGCCAGGATCATGCAACTGTCATTAGAGAGGAAAGGCTTGCCTGCTCTTATCAGTTTGCAGGTGTATGCGGTGGTGGAGGCCAAGGATTTTAGTTGTTTGTCGAAAGATAGTGTGGAATCCAAGTAGAAACCGAGGGTTTTTACTTCCTTGGAGACCCTGATAGGATTTCCATCAATATTGAAGGAGGAGAATTCCTGACCTAATTTTTTGGTGTTCATATGTGTTCCCAGGATTATCAACTCCGTCTTGTCGTCATTCAAGCACAAGCCATGTGTGGCCATCCATGCTTGAATAACGAGATATACCCTATTCACCAATTCCGAGTCCTTCCTATGATCCCCAGAAAGCGGGAGGAGAATCTGTGTATCATCTGCATAGTTAGTGTAGGTGATACCCAGAAGGTCTAGATCATCGAACAAGGGCTTGGCGTTCCTAGCAGCAGTGGGCGTGGCCTACCAAAGGAGGAGGAGGAGGATAGTCAGGGCCAGAATATTCACACCCAGAACCAGCCTTTTTGGGATGCCTGATGACCAGGTGCATGGGAGGTACAGGTTTCCACCACACATCATACTGGACCTGGTGAGTGAGTGGGAGGACGACCTCACATCACCCACCCTGTGCTCCCAAGCACTCAGCCCCCTGGAGAAGGTCCTCAATATACTGCACTTCTTAGCCACTGGATCATTTCAGCGGACAAGTGCCATTGTGGGTGGTGTATCACAGGCCACCCAGTCACGCTGCCTACACCAGGTCCTGAACATCATCACTGCACGCCCATCAGTCCGCAGGCACATATACCTGCCCAGAACCCCTGCAGAAAGGCATGCTGCCGCCCTGGATTTCTACGCTGTGGCACGATTCCCCAAAGTGCTAGGTGCCATTGACTGCACCCATGTGGCTCTACGTCCCCCCAGGGCATCTGAGCACATCTATAGGAACCACAAGCACTGGCATTCCATCAACGTGCAGGTAGTATGTAATGCCAAGGGAATCATCACCTCACTATATGCCAACTATCCTGGGTCAACCCACGACAGCTTCATTTACCAAATGTCCACCCTAAGCCGGGACCTAGAAGCTGGCCGGCATGGCGATACATGGATGCTTGGTGAGTATGAATGCCACTGCACATGCATGCATGTCAGATACTGAGCAAGGTCACAACCCCACCAATGATACCAATCACCACCTCCACAGGGGACAGTGCCTACCCTCTCAGCCCCCACATGATGACGCCAATTCGGAACCCCACCACGCCACCCCAGGTAAGATATAACTCAGCCCACATTACAACCCGGGGCATAGTGGAGCGCACATTTGGAGTGCTGAAGTCACGCTTTCGCTCCCTTGACCGTTCTGGCGGGCAGCTGTTGTACGCTCCCCCAGTAGTGTGCAGGATCATAGTGGCAGCATGTGTCCTGCACAACGTTGCAACACGCCGGGGCCTGGCCGTGGACATGGTGGTGCCCCCCCATCCCCAACCACATGCACAGCCGCTGCGCATGGGTGGGGAAAGGGCACGGGGGGAGGCAGCCCGTACACAGCTAGTGGCTAATTACTTCACATAGAAATCACACCCCTGTGGAGTGCACACTGCCCTGGCACATTCCATCTGACAATCAATGATGACTCAACCTGACACTGATCCTGAATGTCTGGAGAAAGAACCGTGAAAACCATATCAGCCTGAGATTGTTCACCTGGAAGTGTCACAATGTGTGCATCCCTACCCACACTGACACCACCAATGCAGTTTTGTGAAGTTACACATTCAAGCAGCTGAAATGAATACCCACTTGCAAAATGCAACAAGAGGACAGTGCCATGTCAGCCAACCCAACCCCAGCACCGCCACACGACACACCGTGCCATGTCATGCTATTTGCACGTAAACAAAGTAATCCCCACAACATGACACTAGTGTCACAATGTACAGTGTCCCTATTAGAAACTTGCAACACCTGAAATGCTCACAGTAATGCCGGACCAACAACAAACTTAATAATAATAATAATAATAATTTGGCATTTATATAGCGCTACGAACCCTCAGGTATCTGAGCGCTGCTTATTATTACCCACGGTGTGTGGTGCTCATTTATCGACCTCGGAAGGATGAAAGGCTGAGTTTGGCCCCGCCGGGATTCGAACCTGCGTTAGCAGGCTCTGCACGGATGTCAAAGCGAGCGCTCTACTCGCTGTGCCACTTAACCGACCAACTTGAGCACGTACTACCATTAACATGACATCACTAATGTATAATATTAGTAGTCTCACCACCTGGAAATGCCTGCACTCCCACCACTACCAACTGTGCAGTGTTGGCGCCTGTAGAGTTGTAGGTGCACTGCTGCCAACATGGACCACATCTCCAGACTACAGGTCCTTGTGTAGACATGAGGAAGGGACCTGCAAATTGGGAGGTAGACACAGAAGATGAGTTACACATCAATGCAACATGCAGTGTACAACACAACAGCAATATGCACTAGGAATGTATACACAGTATTGACTACAGACTGCCCACACAGCTCATGGGAGTCCAACGTCACTGTGTAATTCACTGTCACTTGGGCACACCCTTTGCAAGCCCATGGAAACGGGAAGCAGGAGGGGTGTGTGTGACTCAAACCCAAGCATCTGAACCAAATACATTACAAGCCTGCATGTGCCCAGCCACAATGCAGCGTATGCCCACAGGAACCACGGAAGCCAACAAATCGTCCCAAAAAAATTGGGAATAAAAGAAATAAAAATTAAAAAAGTAAATAAATAAATAAAAATCAAAAATGGCCATTGAAGGGCCCGGGGGGGTTGGGGAGGCCACCCAGGAGGTCCGAGGACAGGATGCACACCAGAACCCACCTGCGTGGATCCTGGGAAAAAAAAACACCTCCATGGGCTCATGGCCCACACGGCTACCCTATTGTGGGAGTATCACTGCTGTCGCTATTATCACCCTGTGCAGCTGCATCCGGAGGTGGTTGCACTATGGGAGGCAGCCCACGCAAGGCCCTAGTCTGCTCCTCCATGGCTGCAAGCATGCGGGTGTGGTAGGTCTGGTTCTGGAGGATGAGTGTGCGGAGGTCCCCATGCAACAACTCACGGGATGCTCGGACCTCCGCCCTCGTTGCCTGCATCTCAGCTGAGAGCGTACGGGTGAGACGCTCCAGCTGCTGTTCTGTCCTTTGGTGTGTAGAAGCCTCAAGCTCAACAAGAGTCGTCCTGAGGTGAAGGAGCTCCTGCCTCAGGGCTTCCCTGTGGCCCTGGGACTCAATGGAGATGGCCTCCTGCAGAGTCGCCAGTGCCGCCCGCCTGTCCCTGTTGGACCCCAACATGTCCTCCCTGTGTGACTGGCAGATGGTGTCGGTTGCCTGCTCTAGTCGCTCCATCAGCCTTTCAGGGGGGACAATGGAAGTGGCCACCCTATCCATGGCCTGAGCCATCATCTCGGATGATGCTGCCTGTTGGGTTGCCATACCGTAAATGGATTGCTCCCATGCAGTATTGCCAGGTGCCGTATGGCCACCACGTCGGCGGGCACCACACCTGTCTGGGGCAAGGCGAACTGCGCCTTGCTGTGCCGACACTGCCTGAGGCTGCAGGACTGCATTCCCCCTCTGATCTGCTGGCCCAGGAACAGGATCAGATGTCGCGGAGTGTGACCCTGCATCCGTAACCACCAAAGGCATAGCTGCCAACACTGACATCCCCATTGAGGGTTCTGACCCTGGTGCAGGTGGGTGAGAAAGAACAGAATCCCTCCCTGGAACACTCACCTGCGACGGCACGTAGGTCTCATCCGAATCAACACCTGAGTACAGCTCGGGGGAGGTGCAGCCAGAGACACCCCTTGAGAGCAGGACCTGCAGCACTTGTGGGTTCTCACCCACCACCACACCACGTCCCTCACTGGTGGTTGGTCGGCCCTCGGGCCCCTCCTGGGTCAGCACCATCTCCACAACCCCAGCAGTATCAGGTGCGTCTTCCCCTGCAAAGACATAAAAACAAAGAAATGGAAACAGGCATTAGCACCATGGCACACAATGAGGGCTGAGAAGCAAGAGAAACAGTACTTGTTTGACACATGTCCCACATGACTAAAACCCTCCCATGCATGCACCCTCACTGCGTATGAAGGGCAGGCAAATGGCACACACTGATGACACCAAGATTGAAGATGAACACATTTTCTGCATGCTGCCTGGCAGTGGCATCACACATTGGCCTGTGATTGGCAGGTGAAACACACATGCCATCACACAGATGGCATGTACCATTGCTATTGAGTGAAGATGGAGAGGAGGGCAGCACCTATGCATACTGTCCAGTTCCCGCATGTAATAGCTTTTCTAATTCTAACAGGGCAGATTCTTCACCTGGAGCTGCCAGTCCGAAATGGTGCAATTGCACAGGGACATGTTTGAACAAATGATATCCAGGTAACAAAGTCACTCAACTTTACCATAGCCATGTCAGACATGTGACTAGAGGACTGCGACATGCCTAGTAAAAGTGGTGGAACGGAAAATATCTGACTAAATGAACAGTGCTAAATTTTGCAACAATGTTGTGGCAAGGTGACACTTCAAGGGCAACTGGCGTGCAGTTGGACTACATTTCTACTGTTGGCAGAAGGGATACAGCTATGGCCAAATGCAGCTGCGCAGGATGTATTGCATGAAGCACATGGATGACCCATACGACTCAGGTGCACACACTCTCACCTGGCACACAAACAGAAGCCCTCACACACACCATGCACATGGATGACACACACATGCATGTGCACTCACCGGACAATGCCTCGTAATCAGGGAGATCTCCCACGCCTTGGATCTGTTCCTCCGTGACGTAGGTCCCAGCGACTGACTCATGTGGAGTGAGTTCCATGTCTACTACTGGAGACCCACCTCCAGTCACTAGAGTTGTGGCATGACTTGAGGCCAGCTTACTCTTTGCCCTGCGCTTTAGGTCATTCCAGCGCTTATAGCAATCATTGGCTGTGCGCCTCACGATTCCAAGGGCACTTACGATGTCCGCAACGGTCTGCCAGTGTGCCTGGCGTTGTGCAGGTGTGGTCTTGGATCCTGCAACAATGACCATCTCGTTGTCATGTGCGGACACATACTCGACAAGTGCATTCAGTTCGTCATCCGTGAAGCTGGGTTTCCTGGACGGGCCGGACTGTGTAGCCGTGTCTGGGGCACCAGCCTGTGCCGGACGAGCACTCTTCCTCTTCCGCTTGGAAGGTGGTGGTGATCCTGAGTGTCCTGCGCCGCTCTGGACACTAGGGGCAGGAGCCCTGGTGGACTCTGTATCAGGAGTGTGGGATTGCACACTCAGCATGGGAGTTGGTGCAGGCATTGGCTCTAGTGTGATGGTGTCAGGGGGAATATCAGCAGCATGGACTAGGACCGACACTGTCCTGGCTGGGTGTGTGAGGGCTGTGGTGGATGGAGCCGCAGCTGCCCCTGCAGCCTCTCTGCCCTGCCTACTTGGTGCAGCAGATGACCTTGCTGCGCCAGATGCACGTGGCATGGTGACATCAACGTGGACCAGCGCACGTGTCATAGGCCTGCTGACCTGGAAGTCAGCCATGGAGTCAGCCAGGTCTGGTGCCACAATGGGCTGGTCCAACAAGGGCTGAGCATGGATGGTGTCAGCCACATCAGCCTCAACGGGAGGGGGGGGATTATGGGTGCCCTTGACTGGTCCTCCACACATGGGGGGACAGGCTCACCCTGCAAGTAACGACCACGTCCCCTACCGGATCCACCAGGGCCACCACTTGTGGCTCTTCCACCTTTGCCATCCTTACGGAATCCTCGCCTCCCAACCATGGCACTGATGTTGATGTGCGTATGGGAGTGGCTGTCAAATATTGTCCTGGGCAATTGGGGGTCAAAGGGGTTGGGTACCAGATGGTAATTGTACCCTAGTGCTCTTGCAAGGCTGATTGTAACCCCTGGGGAAAGATGACGGGTCACGCTACGCACAGGAGCCCCAAAAAAGGGAGATGACGTGCACGCAACCCCTCCTAGACCACGTGTGCAGAAAGAAAAACCTGCACTACGCTGTGGCACCCAGTAACACAAGAATGAACGTATGCGTGTCACACGCAGCCTAGAATGACCTCTGAAGGGGTAGGCTACACACGGGGCAAGCACAGATGTTAGATACGTGCGTGACTCACCGTCTGCCAGGTAAAAGAGCGTGAAAAAGGAGCGCGTTTGGTTGGCAACACCCCCGCCAAAAGAAGATTTGTACGCTGTCTGAGGAGACAGGACAACAGTAGAAGGGAACACTGTTTGAGGGAACAGGCCCAGGTAAAGCAGTAAAAAAGAAAAAAGAGAAAATCTGTCAGAGGTAACAGGGAATACGAACTTGAAACGCCGTGAAGTAAATCGCGTGTGAACCGACAAGAAGTACAGAATTCACCCACTCGCTCTCCACGAAAAGCACGTACAAGGAAATGGTGTTCTACGCGTACCTTTTATACAGGCCCACACGTCCAACGTCACTTACGCGGCGTGTAGCGCTAGGGCCATTTCCACCAATTACACGCTTTGTGACTTCTGCGTGTACGCCCATTTCCACCAATTACTCGCTTTGTCACTTCTGCGTGTACGGCCATTTCCACCAATCACACGCGATGAGACTCTGACGTGCAGTCTTTCCACGTGTGCTCTGTCATCACGTGCTGTGTGGGAAACACCCGTGCGGGTCACGTCACAGACGCGCTTACGCGCTGAGGGCCTTTGGTCCAATAGAATCGCGTATGCGTGCTGACGCGCTTACTCGCTAAGGGCCTTTCCTCGGTTTTCACGCTGACGTGCAGGATTTTCACGTGCCAAATCACTCTGTACCAAGCTGGCCATGCGTAAGCACACGGAAGACCACGCTCCTGCCCAGGAGGCCGAACTACTGCCCCCCAGAGCCCCAAGCACACTCCCACCTGCCATCTGCTGCTGCCTGACTGCCTGCTGCCCACGTGCACTGCCATTTGCTGCCTGCACCTCAGCCAGGGGTGCTGTTGCTGTGACCACCCCTGCTGGAACCGAAGACTCCCGACTGGAATTCCATCGCTCCACAGCCCAGCCCCAGGACCCAGTTGCCCACCCACTCCTGCCTCTGGGGTTGTCATGTCGGGGCAAACACCATCTGTGACCACTGACAACCCCCGGCCAGAGAGGCAGAGGGGCACCAGCTTCAGTGCCACCGAAGTTGGTGTCCTGGTGGAGCAAGTCCTGGGGCAGTATGATGCCCTCTTTGGAAGTTCCCGCGCCGACAAGGAAGGACGGACTCGGATCTGGACTGACATCGTGACTGCCATCAACGCGGAGGGGGTGGCAGTCCGGGATTTACAACATGTCAGGAAGCGCTGGGAGGACTTCAGGTCCAGGACCCTGAACAAGGCCCGGCGCCTCTTAAAGGCAGCGGATGCCAAGGGGCGCCGGGGCCACTTGTCGGAAGAACAGATGGGGGTCCTGGAACGCATATCCCCAGCGCTCCACGTCCAGGTCCTAGAGAAGCAGACCCGTCTGGAGTCGAGCGGTGAGTGTACATGCATCCTGGTTGTGAGCAGTGCGTGTGGTGATCATTCGCCATTGTGCCGGTTGAACATCTGTTTGTATGGGGTCGAGTATGGGTGGGGGTGTACAGGGCGTGGGGCTGACACATGCGAGGGCTGTAATGTGTGAGACATGGATGGTGCTTGTGTGTGTGGGCTTGCATGGCAAATGCAGTTGTGCGTGCACACATGTTTGGATGAATGTGTATGTAAGTAGACATGTCCGTGATGTCAGGCATGTATGTTGTTTTCGGCTGCATGTATGAGCACTGTGTACATGTGCATGTGTGTGTATTTGACAAGGGTGCAACAGTGATGCAACATGGATGCATGTGACAGCGGTATGTGGAAGCCTGATTGACAGATGTGACATGGATGCCCGTCTGAACAGTGCGACACTTGGCAGAGGTGTAGACATGCATGCAAGTGTGTTGGTGTGTGTACATGTGTGGTGCACTTCCTGTGTTGCATGTGATGTCTGGCTCCCCTTTGGCTGCTGATGCTGTTGTATGTGTAGGGATGGTGCTGGCAGTTGCTATATGGCTGTGGTATGGCTCATGTGTGCCAGTTGCAATGACATGTGTGTTGGTGATTGTGATGACATGTCTGAGGTTTGACAATGCCACTCATGTGCAACTGTCATGCGTGTATGTGTCCATTGTACAGTGCCCTGATGCCTGTGTTTTGTTTCTCCCTGTCTGCAGCGTCAACTGATGAAGAGGGCGGAGAAGGTGCTGTGGAGCACAGCGGCAGGGATCCGACCGCCAGCCGGAGACGCAAGGCCCGGCTCCCCTCCCGTGTTGTCATCTCGTCAGGGAGTGAGGAGTCCGGTGCCGCGTCCCAGGCCGCAGCTGCCGGGGGGAGGTCCAAGAGGCGGAGGTTGCAGTTGGACTCCTCGGCAGCAGAAGGGGCAGCTGGGACCCCACAGGGCCCAACAGCGGAAGATGGCACGGAGTCATCCAGGTTGGTGGGGGGTTTGGTGGAGGAGGGGGCCGCGCAAGCACCAGAGATGGGGTCTGGAGGTGGGGATCCCACTGGTGCTAGTGGTGCAGTGCAGGACCAGGGACAGGAGGCAGCACAGGCGGCCGCGGAGGTGCCTGTGTGCAATCCTGTCCCCGATCCTGTCCCTGCATCATCTTGCACCAGCAGGGATGCCTACGTCCAGACCCGTTTTCAGGCAGGGGATGAGCTGACGTCAACTGGCCTTCCTCTGCCTGCGGACGTGGCCATCCAGGTCCGGGTTGAGCCTGTCCTGGCTGGTGTGGCGTTGCGTCAACGGGCCATGCGAGGTGACCTGCAGTCTTTTCATGGAGAGACTGCACGTCATCTCGAATGGCTCGTTGACCACGTCAGCCTGCTGGGACAGGTCACCCAGGCCGGATTCCTCCGTCTGATGGGGCTTGCTCCGACCCCCTCCTCAACTGGACCCCCTACGCGCCAGTCGTCCTCTGTGCCATCTTCCCACCTATCAGTCACCTGGGTGCCCTGTGGAGCTGCCTCTGACGGTGCAGCCAGGGTGGTGGAGGAGGCATCCCTGCCACAGTCGGGAGTCGGAGGTCCAGCAGGGGTGGCCACATCAACAAGTGCACCCCAGCCGGCGGAGGATGTGCAGGCAGCAGGAGGCAGTGCACGGGCAGAGGCAGAGCAGCAGCAGCAGCAACATGGTGGGAGACATGAAGGCTCGGGGCTTTCCACATCGGAGGGGAAGGCATCGGCCGGAGGGCAGGGGGACCCAGGACAGAGAGTGTCTTCCGTGTGGCAGCGGTTGGGCCACGCCATAGGTGCGGAGCGGCGGCGGGTGGAAGAGGCGCGGCTCACAATGGTCAGGGCGGAGAACTCCATGCGGAGGGCCATGAGGCGGGCCGAGTGCCTCGAGGCAATCCGCAGGGGGTTGGAGGAGGACACAGCGTCGTCCCTGCAGACCCTCGGGGCCATGGAACTGGACCGCCTCCGGGACATCGAACAGGAGTTTGATGTTGCCCTGGCCCGGGACACCACAGAGTGAGCCGCTGGACTTGCCCGCCGCCTTTGTATATAGTTCTTTAGTTTTAGGTTTCCTTTCGTTCTTATTATGATTTGGAGTCGACGGACACTGCTCCACTTTTTGTATATAGTTGATATTTAGGTAGGTTTTTTAGGAGGTTTCCTTAGTTCAGTTGGGCTCATGGACCCTTGTTATTTTTGTACATAGTTCTTTGTTGCATGGAGAATTTTTTACATTTGACTTTGGACAGAATTTTTTAGGATTTGGATTTCCAGTTTTGTGTTTTTATGCGGACATGCAGCTTATTTTTTCACATTTACATTGTAGTTAGTTTTCTTTCTTTAGCATTCTTTATTTTTTTAAATACAATTTTGTTGCCATAGTTCACTGTGTGGTATCATCTCATTGGTTTCATGCATGTCATGTTGTGTGTTTTCCCATTCAATTGCAAAAAATGTGTGTGCCGGACATGGGTTCATTAGCTTCATGAACATTGGGGGTGTAACATGTGATTTCCATTTCCATGTGGGTGAATGGGTTACTTGGTAGGGCTTTTTGGCTGTGGAGGCTGACCATTACGCACATGATTGGGGATTGTGAGGACCTGGTGGGGGCTGCACATGGTGGCAGGGGGGTGGGGGTGGTGGGATACATGAGTGGGGGCCTGGTGGAGGGTGACCTGGATGCTGGGGGTGGGGGTGCAGGCAGACATGAGTGGGGGCCTGGTGGGGGCTGCCCCTGCACTGCTGGGGGGTGGGGGTGGTGGAAGACATGAGTGGGGGCCTGGTTGAGGGTGACCCTGCACTGCCGGGGGGTGGGGGTGGTGGGAGACATGAGTGGGGGCCTGGTGGAGGGTGACCCTGCACTGCCGGGGGGTGGGGGTGGTGGGAGACATGAGTGGGGGCCTGGTGGAGGCTGCCCATGGTGCCTGGGGGGTGGGGGTGGTGGGAGACATGAGTGGGGGCCTGGTGGAGGGTGACCCTGCACTGCCGGGGAGTGGGGGTGGTGGGGGACATGAGTGGGAGCCTGGTGGGGGCTGCCCATGGTGGCAGGGGGGTGGGGGTGTTGGGAGACATGAGTGGGGGCCTGCTGGAGGCTGACCCTGCACTGCCGGGGGGTGGGGGTGGTGGGAGACATGAGTGGGGGCCTGGTGGAGGGTGACCCTGCACTGCCGGAGGGTCGGGGTGGTGGGAGACATGAGTGGGGGCCTGGTGGAGGGTGACCCTGCACTGCTGGGGGGTGGGGGTGGTGGGAGACATGGGTGGGGGCCTGCTGGAGGCTGCCCCTGCACTGCTGGGGGGTGGGGGTGGTGGGAGACATGAGTGGGGGCCTGGTGGAGGCTGCCCCTGCACTGCTGGGGGGTGGGGGTGGTGGGAGACATGAGTGGGGGCCTGGTGGAGGGTGACCCTGCACTGCCGGGGGTTGAGGGTGGTGGGAGACATGAGTGGGGGCCTGGTGGAGGCTGCCCATGGTGCCTGGGGGGTGGGGGTGGTGGGAGACATGAGTGGGGGCCTGGTGGAGGGTGCCCCTGCACTGCCAGGGGGTGGGGGTGGTGGGAGACATGAGTGGGTGCCTGGTGGAGGCTGCCCCTGCTGGCTGGGGGGTGGGGGTGGTGGGAGACATGAGTGGGGGCCTGCTGGAGGCTGCCCCTGGTGGCTGGGGGGTGGGGGTGGTGGGAGACATGAGTGGGGGCCTGGTGGGGGCTGCCCATGGTGGCAGGGGGGTGGGGGTGGTGGGAGACATGAGTGGGGGCCTGGTGGGGGCTGCCCCTGCACTGCTGGGGGGTGGGGGTGATGGGAGACATGAGTGGGGGCCTGGTGGAGGCTGCCCATGGTGCCTGGGGGGTGGGGGTGGTGGGAGACATGAGTGGGGGCCTGGTGGAGGCTGCCCATGGTGCCTGGGGGGTGGGGGTGGTGGGAGACATGAGTGGGGGCCTGGTGGAGGGTGACCCTGCACTGCCAGGGGGTGGGGGTGGTGGGAGACATGAGTGGGGGCCTGGTGGGGGCTGCCCATGGTGGCAGGGGGGTGGGGGTGGTGGGAGACATGAGTGGGGGCCTGCTGGAGGCTGACCCTGCACTGCCGGGGGGTGGGGGTGGTGGGAGACATGAGTGGGGGCCTGGTGGAGGGTGACCCTGCACTGCTGGGGGTGGGGGTGGTGGGAGACATGAGTGGGGGCCTGGTGGAGGGTGACCCTGCACTGCCGGGGGGTGGGGGTGGTGGGAGACATGAGTGGGGGCCTGGTGGAGGGTGACCCTGCACTGCTGGGGGGTGGGGGTGGTGGGAGACATGGGTGGGGGCCTGCTGGAGGCTGCCCCTGCACTGCTGGGGGGTGGGGGTGGTGGGAGACATGAGTGGGGGCCTGGTGGAGGCTGCCCCTGCACTGCTGGGGGGTGGGGGTGGTGGGAGACATGAGTGGGGGCCTGGTGGAGGGTGACCCTGCACTGCCGGGGGATGGGGGTGGTGGGAGACATGAGTGGGGGCCTGGTGGAGGCTGCCCATGGTGCCTGGGGGATGGGGGCGGTGGGAGACATGAGTGGGGGCCTGGTGGAGGGTGACCCTGCACTGCCGGGGGGTGGGGGTGGTGGGGGACATGAGTGGGGGCCTGGTGGGGGCTGCCCATGGTGGCAGGGGGGTGGGGGTGGTGGGAGACATGAGTGGGGGCCTGGTGGAGGGTGACCCTGCACTGCCGGGGGGTGGGGGTGGTGGGAGACATGAGTGGGGGCCTGGTGGAGGGTGACCCTGCACTGCTGGGGGGTGGGGGTGGTGGGAGACATGGGTGGGGGCCTGCTGGAGGCTGCCCCTGCACTGCTGGGGGGTGGGGGTGGTGGGAGACATGAGTGGGGGCCTGGTGGAGGCTGCCCCTGCACTGCTGGGGGGTGGGGGTGGTGGGAGACATGAGTGGGGGCCTGGTGGAGGGTGACCCTGCACTGCCGGGGGGTGGGGGTGGTGGGAGACATGAGTGGGGGCCTGGTGGAGGCTGCCCATGGTGCCTGGGGGGTGGGGGTGGTGGGAGACATGAGTGGGGGCCTGGTGGAGGGTGACCCTGCACTGCCAGGGGGTGGGGGTGGTGGGAGACATGAGTGGGTGCCTGGTGGAGGCTGCCCCTGGTGGCTGGGGGGTGGGGGTGGTGGGAGACATGAGTGGGGGCCTGCTGGAGGCTGCCCCTGGTGGCTGGGGGGTGGGGGTGGTGGGAGACATGAGTGGGGGCCTGGTGGGGGCTGCCCATGGTGGCAGGGGGGTGGGGGTGGTGGGAGACATGAGTGGGGGCCTGGTGGGGGCTGCCCCTGCACTGCTGGGGGGTGGGGGTGATGGGAGACATGAGTGGGGGCCTGGTGGAGGCTGCCCATGGTGCCTGGGGGGTGGGGGTGGTGGGAGACATGAGTGGGGGCCTGGTGGAGTGTGACCCTGCACTGCCGGGGGGTGGGGGTGGTGGGAGACATGAGTGGGGGCCTGGTGGAGGGTGACCCTGCACTGCCGGGGGGTGGGGGTGGTGGGAGACATGAGTGGGGGCCTGGTGGAGGCTGCCCATGGTGGCTGGGGGGTGGGGGTGGTGGGAGACATGAGTGTGGGCCTGGTGGAGGGTGACCCTGGATGCTGGGGGGTGGGGGTGCAGGGGGACATGAGTGGGGGGCTGGTGGAGGCTGCCCCTGCACTGCTGGGGGGTGGGGGTGGTGGGAGACATGCATTGTTGATCAGTAGTGCAAGGTGACATGTGGGTTGGCTGGGGGGCATGCCCATGGTGAATGGGCTGCCTGCGGGACATGGGCAGGGGTGCAGGGTAGTCCCCCGTGGTGTGGGCTGCCTGCAGGGGCCGTGGAGATTGTGGAGCGTACACCTGGGAGGACCCACACGGCCAATTCACGTGTAGTACTCCCCAGAACCCCTGAAATACACATTCCCTGCTGGTATCGCGTGTGGAACTTCCCGCGCACCCCTGAAATACACGTACCCTGCTCGCACTGGGACAATTGCGTGTGCAACTTCACGCGAACCCCTGTAATACACGTAGCACGCTCCCCCAGGCCTGATCGCGTGAGAAAGTTCACGCTAACCCCTGAAATACACGTAGCCGCTCACCCAGGCCCGATCGCGTGAGAAAGTTCACGCGAACCCCTGAAATACACGTAGCCCGCTCCCCCAGGCCCGATCGCGTGAGGAAGTTCACACGAACCCCTGTAATACACATAGCCCGCTCCCCCAGGCCCGATCGCCTGAAAAAATTCACGCGAACCCCTGAAATACACGTAGCACGCTCCCCCAGGCCCGATCGCGTGAGAAAGTTCACGCGAACCCCTGAAATACACGTAGCCCGCTCCCCCAGGCCCGATCGCGTGAGAAAGTTCACGCGAACCCCTGAAATACATGTAGCCCGCTCCCCCAGGCCCGATCGCGTGAGGAAGTTTACGCGAACCCCTGTAATACACATAGCCCGCTCCCCCAGGCCCGATCGCCTGAAAAAATTCACGCGAACCCCTGAAATTCACGTAGCCCGCTCCCCCAGGCCCGATCGCGTGAGAAAGTTCACACGAACCCCTGTAATACACGTAGCACGCTCCCCCAGGCCCGATCGCGTGAGAAACTTCACGCGAACCCCTGAAATAAACGTACCCTGCTGGAATCGCGTGTGGAACTTCCCGCGCACCCCTGAAATTCACATACCTTGCTCGCACTGGCCCAATCGCGTGTGGAACTTCCCGCGCACCCCTGAAATACACGTTCCCCGCTTGGCGTTTGCTGTTTGCCAGCCCGGTGAACTGGTCCAGGGTTAGCGCAGCCCTTTGCGATGATTTAGCGATTTTGATGTCTTTTCCTTGCGCGAGAGCGTTCTTCGGGGCGTTACTGGCGCTGCTGCAGGGTCACTGCGATTCTCTGCGCCACGGCTGGTTTGGGAGCCTAAAATCCATGAATACACTGTGCGCGGAAATCGGTTTTAGCGCACGTGCCTGGCGCAGACAATCGCACGCGGACACTCTGCGCCAGCCGCTTGCGACACTTTTCTGCGAAATTCTATGAATTACCCTCATAGGTGTCCCAGTTGTGAATGGGAACAATATCTGAAGAACACCCCTGTCATTGGTTACTCCTGTACGAAATGCCAACTCAACAGTGTGTTTGGCTGGTGACTATGGGATGGCAGTCATGCACAATACTACCCTCATCCCCTCACTCGTCTGGACAAGTAGCACAGAAGAATGATCATTGTTTATATCTCATGACTCTCGCAAAGAGGCACAGAAGTCAACAGGAAATGGACATTGGGATGTAACTGTGAACACTAAATCATACACCCGCATGTAAGCTTCTGAGATACCTAACCAGTTACATATTTAAACCGTCCAAATCTGCCAACCTTAGACAATCAAGTGCAACGATGCTAAGTTTTCTAAATGCTAAAATATGATGTGTTTGATCTAGTACATGGACCGTGCTTAGGTGTAGGTGTTTTTAGTATAGGCTAAAAAAGAATCGATAGATTATGGCATGAATTAACATCTTGACGATGATCAATAACCAGTACAACATGTCTTTACTGAAATAGAAGAAAGACATTCTGTCAATGGACAATCCTGCATACCAATTCTTTCATCCAAGCAGCAGGCAGCACTGAGGCGCTTCTTCTTCCAGGTGAAGCAATAAAGCTGAAAGACTACCAGGCAAATGAGTTGCTGTCAAGTAGAACTGTGTTCCTAAACACTTCAAAGTAAATGCCATAAACCGAAATAATAAATAGCCCATGTTATCTTAAACCGATTTACTGGAAAAGAGATTTTTTTAGTCTAAGATAAATTAGGATCGATAGAAAATGTACTTGTTTTCTAAAACATCTACGATTGTCTTTCAAAATACATAGCAACATTTTCATTTCCTGTCAAGAGAAACGCCTTACTGTGAGAAATGTGAAAGCATTCAAATACATACTCTGACTCCAGAGACATACCTGTCCTAATTTACAGTAAACATTTGGACAGATGCGACTTTTTCATCTAACCCAACTACACATGATAACGCTCGACACTGCTATTAAGTTAAAGGGAAAACAAAGAGAAGGTGGCACACATGAACATTGAATAAAAAAGCAGGGGCAGGGCTCTTAGAATTTGAAGCGAAGACTAAATACAACCAAGTGAAGACTTACAATGTAAGGAACAGTAGTGGTGGCAGCATACGGGATGTATGAGCAATCCTTTTACCTTAGGCTTGACTTAATATGCCTCTTACATTAGTCACCATAGTGAAAATACTCTTGAATTAATCTTTTCAAATGCCAAACCTGTTCATATGTTAAAGTCTCTTCTCTGTCTCTGATCTGATCATATATAGATCCCTTTTATTTTCTCTGCAAACAGTCTGGACCTGGCCACTCGATGAACAATAGTTCAATCACTGTCACACTATGGAATAAAGTCTGTACTGATTTATTTCTGATTGTCCCCTTTTCTACTCCCCTTAATTTTCTATCTCTGACTCTGACTAGGCCAGCCCTGTAACCCGCCCCTTTCATCTGCACAAAGCGGTGCTTCAGCGGCATGTCAGTGACATGTGTGACAAAACTGAAGTGGGAGAATGGAAGAAAAGGCTCCCGCCCTTCCCCTCTCGCGCTTGGCCTAGAGGATCACGGCCTAGACACCCGCCACAAGAGGAGTTTGCCTATTTACTAGACGACCAAATACCCTGGTACAGGAACATACGGATGTGCCCACCTACCTGCCCAGCAGCCCGCCCTGCCCATGCCGACACCTGCGGCATGGATCAACTCGACTAAACCTACACGTCGTTAGAGATGCCATGACGACCTAGCCAACGGTCAGCACACCTGTGCAAACATGCACACCGGACACTCCCACACAATCCACACGAAGAACATACTCAGTGCTATGACGTAGGCGACAGACATACCCACGGACGTGCATCTTTATTATTTTCCACATAGGCTCTCAAAATGCAGAAACGCAAGACGCATAATGAACTTATCTAAAAAGGCTTGCTCACGCTTCTTCTAAGAACCATGTACCATAATGAAGAATATAACGGAGACACAATACTGAGGATAGAGCAATATGATACCGTAACCTAAAGCGCTCTGCATCAAACGGTTCCACCTATGCACCAGGCCCAAGTAGGCCGCAAGCAAAAGCTTCCATGAACATTGAATGAGCAAGAGCTTGGTTGCTGACCCTGCAGAATGAGCCCGGCGAAAGCACACAGCCAAGGGCACAATGTTGCAATCTCGCATGCCGCAAGCCGACGCCAAGGTCACACCTGCAAGATAAACCAGGCACACAGTGGGAAAAACAATATTAATTGCGCAGAATTTTGCCTCAAACACGGTCCCACCTCACGTGACAAAGCCAAACCTGACAGGATGCCAAGCCCAGGAGGAAGGAGACGCCTGAATCCCACGTTTCAAGACACAGGCAGATACAATTAAAAGACTCATTGGACATCTGCAGCAGTGGGAGTAGTCGACCTCCCATCATATGAATAAATCCTCACATTGTTTACACCTACCCATAGTAAAACATTGTTGCAAATGACAGGTGCACCGTGAGCTGGGAACAGCGATAGTCCCAGACTGGGAGGCTCGCGAGTGGACCAATCAGAACATGGGGCTCTTATCACTGACGCCATTAACATTGACCAATCCTCAGAGGTCTTCATGTAACAATTTTCATGTATCAAATTGAAGGGACAGCCCAAGTATATCACCTGACTAACCCTCAACCACTAACACCGTTCTCTATATGTATGCTATACTAACCCTACCACTCGAGTAACCAATCCAGAGTGGAAATAGGTTTTTTGCTAAACTTTCTAAGGTGATGCAAGTAGCGCGTCATACTAAGGTAAAAAGGGCCTGCGAGCCCCACGATTGTGTGTGTGTCAGGACGGACGCGTACGATCCTTGACCCATCCCTGCCGTTTTGTCTAATAAACAGCAGAATCACCTTGCTTCTTGCGTGTGTCTCATACTCTATCTCTTTTGGGATATACGGGAGGAGTTGGGGCCTCCCTGCCCGGAGGTCTACGGACGGCCCGGCCGACCCCGGCAGAATTTCCCCCCGACAAGTTGGAGGCACCGCTGAGATCTCTTTAAGATCTGCTTTTTTTAAAATTTTTATTTATATTATTTCCAGGTACTCCCGTTGCGAGGAGGCCCGGCGGCGCGGCCCCCTCTGCCGTTGCCCCCTTCTGAGGACTACAGGACCATCGCGGAACTGCGAGAAGACCGGACAGCGCAATCCGGATATTGGCCTTCGGGAGCTGGTTGAGAAGTATCCTGCCCGCGGTTGGCGAGTGTCCAGACGTGGTCCAGACGAGGGGAGGTGGCGAGCCGCTTGGAGGGGTGCACGCAGTCGAGCGGCCCCGCATCAAGAGAACTTGGTGAGCATGCCACGCACAACAAGCAATGTGAAATTGTGAGGGAGGGGGGAGGAATTAAATACGGGAGGTGGGAGGTGTTGCACAGGTGCGCGGCGAAGGTTTGACAATTTAGTGTTGGCAATTAAATGAATGGTAGCCGAACGAGTGCGAGAGCAGTCGGCTACGTTACGCGAGAGAGGGGGTGGAGCACGAAAACATCACGTGCAGCCGCTCGTAGACACTGATTGGCCTAGGTCGCGACTACGTGTAAGGGTGTGTGTGTGTGGTTTCCTACGATTTGGCATTTATTGATCAATGAGTAGATGAGGATCCCTATTGTTCGAGCAAGAAATTCGATAGGTAGATGACGTTTCCCTGTAGGCTGTAGCTAGTTAGTTGCTCAATACGGAAGATTGGCTGGATAAGCCCTCCTGTCGGGGGGCGTATCACACGCGAGGCGACGCAGCGTGCGCAGTCCGATTATATTATTGATTACCTTGTTCCAGGAGTGACAGGAAGACAGCTGTGAGGTTAACGGGGGTAGATTACAAGTGTATTTTGGACTTAAAAAATATATGAAGAACTTACCAGTATTTCAAAGAGATCGGTGACGTCACCAGTAGGGCTTTCATAGGATATCCCGAGCACAAGGCATCTTTCTTTCTGAGAGTGGTGGGGAAGAGAACTGTGGTAAGGGAGTGGAAACGGAGATATACTGTAATGAGTTGATCAGGGAAAGGCGAAACGGGGGACGTGGCTGCGCACGGAGAACGCCGGCCACGGCAAGTGTAGAAGAAGGAGGAGGAGCAAATGAAAATAGGACGACTGTATAAGAACATCACAAGGGGTACGCAGCCGCAGGGGGCTACGTGCGCCTCGGCCGCAGGGGGCCGTAAGGGTGTTGTGTAAAGGAAGAAAGAAAGAAGAAAATATACAAATGTAAATACTATATTTTAATAATTTTCCTTAGCGGACTATCGCAAGTCCCCAAATTTACGGGGCCAGGTAAAGTTATAAGGCTGTGTATTGTAAGTGTTAGTAAGATAATAGCTACCAAATAGGGGAAGGATAACAAGTGAAGCGCTACTATGTCATACGGGACAGGATCGGCAGGGTGGGGAACACCCTCACTACCCCACTGCAACACATATGTACAACACTGTCACCCCATAGGGAGAAACTGATCAAGTATAGCATAGAATGGACATAGGGGATGGACAACAAAATGATAACACCATGGCCGCCTAATGGTAGCTTCGATCCATATACCCAACATTCACTATTAAACCATCTGCATAATACATACAAAGGGAAGAAGTTGACACACCACGTGGAGGTGTTTAACTTATGGAGGATGTTCCAAGGGTCCCGACCAGGACCAAAGGGAATGTTCACTGTGGGGGAAATACCGGAAGAAAAAGAGATTAAGGAGGAAGGAGAGAATGGGGAAAAGGGGAGTGAAGACCCAAAGAACACGGGGAACGGACAAGAGGGAGGAGAAAAGAATAATAACTCAAAAGAAAATGAAATAAAAAAGGAACAGAGCAACGATATACCCCTAGCAAAGTTAGTGAAAACAGAGGGAGGGGGGTTGTACCCTTTAAGAGAATTAGGAGAAATAGAAAGAGGACAGTTAAGGGCGGCTGAGGGGTACTCAAACCCGGCATACAGCCCGCCACCATATGTGGCTCATAGGAAGATGCCAGCAGGGGAGGACTGGAGAAGAACAAACTGTGGAAATAGGACATGATGAGTGGGTGGCTGCGCAGATACTATTAAAATTACGAGGTTCATTAACAGGAGAAGAGAAGGAGGTAGTGAGGAAAATAGACGAGGATAATACCAGGGAGAGTGGAATGAGAGGGGAAGAGCTGTTACAACAAAAGGAAGAGATTTTGGAGGAACGACTAGCAGAATTAAGGGATGAGCAGAATGAACTGATCAAACAGCTCGAGAGGGAGGAAAGAGAGAGAGCGAGGGAAAGGAAAGAAGGTAAGAATGAATTGGAAAAAATAAGGGAACGAACTAAGGAGCAAAGGAGAGAAGCTGAAAGGGTAAAAGCAGTAGCAGAAAGGGTATCAAGAGCAGTACTACGAGAGAGGAAAAAGGAAGAGGAAGAGAAAGAAAAAGAAATGGCAATATAGAAGAAGAGATTACTATCAGAAACGACTAGGAAATACGAAGAAGGGAGGGTGATAAAGAGTATATTAGAAAGGGAGAGGGTGAGATGGGAAAGGAAGAAAGAGGATGAACGGATATTGGAAAAGATGAGTAGTGAAGTAATGGAGGAATTAAAAAGGAAAAGGGAGGAAATTGGTAGAGAGATGGAGGAGAGAAATGAAGGGGAAAGAGAAGGTAGGAGAGGGGAGAGTGAAGTAAGGGGGTATGTATATAGAGACACAGAGGTAGCAACAACATCAGCGCAAAGGGGAGCGGTTGGTAAAGGAGAAAAGGGAGAACCGGACCTAATAGACTTAAAAACAGTAACAATCAAGGGGAAAAAGACAGAGTGGGGGCTGCCATTTACGAATGACTTTTGTAGTGAGGAAGAAGAAGGAACGGAGAAGGAAGGAAGAAACAGTGAAAGGGAAAGCCTAGATAAACTATACACCACCCGGACCAATACAGACTCACCATGGATCTGTAGGAGAAAGGATGAACTGGAGAGAAGTGAGGAGGAAGAGCAAGGAATAGCGGAATGACAGACACATGAAGCCACACCGTCACCATCACACCCTCTCCCATCCCACCCTACATGCTCAAACACCTCACGCTCATTACGTACAATCAAACTCGCGCCCTTCACAAACGAACTGACACCCTATGCAGGTAGGCTTAGAGACCTCCCTAGACGCAGGCAGGAAGGACGAATACACACGCCCACATTAAATACAGGAAATGATGGAAGAAGGGGAAAAGATGGAGAAGAAAGAGTTACGAGCAGGGGAAATACGGACGAAATTGACGATGTAGGAGAGAGGGAAGAAGAGGAGGGGTGTGAGGACTCGATTTTATGGAACCCAAGGGGTAAAACGAGACACAACTTAATGCCACTTCTGGAGAGGGGAGGGGTTAGACCACAATACGTCCCTTGGAAGCATACAGACAAAGAAAATATAAAGTGCAGGCTCCCATCATTAAGTGGAGGTGCGGGTAAATGGATATATGAAATGGAAAAACACACCGCAGGACAGAAACTGGCAGTAGGAGATGTAAAGGGCCTTCTAATATCAATATTAGGGGATGCAGCGGATGACATTTGGAAGAGAGCGGGATTCACTGGGGTAACAATAGCAAACACATCGCACGATGGGGCACCATTCGCAAACTGCAGACATGCACTATGGCAGGCACTGAGGGTACAGTACCCAGACACATCAGACATAGGAGCAATTACCACACGCAAGATGCGTGAGGACGAAGATCCTGTTGATTATATCCAGGAAATCCAAGAGAAGTGGCGCATGGAAACTAGAGAACAATGGGACAAAACACCAGCAATATTTTATCATATACTAGTACAAGGGCTCCCAGAGGGAGTTCAGAAACAACTGAAGAAAGTAGTGGGAATGGAAGCAAAAGCATGGCCAGAAATACAACTGACAATAGTGCATCATTGCAGGACATGGCAAGGAAAAATGAAACAAAAGGAAGAGGACAGGAAAACGGAAGAGGCTAAACTAGTACAGAAAAAACTTACTAAATACACAATGGAAGGGGCACTAATAACTACACCTACAACAATGACCCAAAGCCCCACACAAGTAGTGGCTGCACAAAATCCCTCCCAAATACCACCCTCACAGACTATAACACAACAGGTTCCGCCACTCCAACCATACACGACCAACATGGGAGGAGGATACTCAATGCCAGGAGCTGGGTATTATAATTATAACAGGGGAAGAGGAGGAATTATGAGAGGGAGAGGATACGGATATAACACACAACAGCAGGTGGGAGGACTTAAAAATTCCTACCCCACCGGGCAACCATTATACCAGGACAACACAGGAAGCTTTCCATGGCAGAGTAGGGAACCACCGGTGTGTTGGAGTTGTGGATTAGTAGGGCATATGTCACGCACGTGTAGAGTAAGACCAGGAACACCATCATGGAGCGAACAGGGACAACCAAGGCCCACACAGGAACAGCAGGGCATACAGCAACAGCAGACGTTGCAACAGGGAAATGAACAGCAACAACTAATAACACAACAACAGCCACAGACGTATTCACTGCCACAACAACAGGAAGCGATAACACAACAACCCCAAGCACAACAAACACAACTGGGTAGGGTGACGGTCCCGGGACACAACCCTTACACAGAAAATGGTCAATCGTTGTACCCTCAATAGGACAGCCCACAGACGGCCTTGGTGTGTCCCATCCTGTCAGTAACACCTAATAGTGCGGAGGAACCATGCATAGAGGTAACAATAGGTGACAAAAAATGATCATTCCTTGTTGACACCGGGGCGACCCGGTCTTGTATAAGGGAAGGTAAATTTAAGATGTCGGGCGAAGCCATGAACACCCAAGGATTCTCTGGGGCTAGAGGGTTGGTTCCCTTTACTGATAACATTCCCTTATCTATAGGAGATTATGACATGTCAGTCCCACTTTTATATTATAGTGCCTCACCAGTAAATATACTGGGGAGAGACATCATGAACAGGTTGAATATGATGATCTCCTTTACGGAGGACGGCATCATTTGCTCTACTCCAGGAATTAACATGCTCACAGCACGACAGATTATGCAAGCATACTGCGGACAGACAGCGATTAGGGCTGAGCCAGTAGATGGCAAACTATTCCAGTACGGGACAGACATGGCATTTGCATGGATGCCAGGGATAGAGGGAAAGATCTGGAGGAGGCCAGCAGCCTATTTGTTCAGACCAGAAACACCAGCCAATGAACCTGAAGGAAAGGTGGTTCCAGTGGACATTGAGAGCATTATAGCAACAGCTGATTACATTGCGGTACATGCCCAAGACAGAGAAGGAAGAGCATGGAGGGCAGTAATAGCACTAGCAGAAGGATGTAGACTCACCCAGGTGTCAGATGAGGAGCTGTTCTCAGAAGAAAAGGAGGAAGGTGAAATGGTGTTTATGATGAGTGTGGAAATATGGCTAAGAGTGGCGTACAAACAAGTGGCACAGAAAATTGCAATGGCACTTGAGGCACCCACATCCACCCCAGTTCCCTTCTTTGAGGAGGATATGACAAAAGTACCCACGTCATTATGGACTACTAGCCCCTATGACGTGGGGTGCATAAAAAGCATAGGGGGAGTAAGGATAAAATTGAAAAAAGGTGCAATACTCCCCAGAGTAAAACAGTACCCACTATCAAAAGAGGCAGATGAGGGCATATATGAAACCATAACGGCCCTTATAGATAATGGCATATTGGTCCCCTCAGAATCACCATGTAACACGGCTGTATACCCAGTGCGCAAGGCTAGAGGGGGGTCTTGGCGCTTCATACAGGATCTCCGGCCCTTGAACAACATAGTAGAAGCAGAATACCCCATAGCCGCAAACCCGGCCACAATATTGTGTGGCATTCCAGCAGAAGCATCACGGTTTACAGTGATCGACCTTAAAAATGCTTTTTTCTCAATACCATTGCACCCAGACTCACAAGATCTGACAAGCTTCACTTACAGAAACACAAAGTGGAAACACACCAGATTGCCACAAGGGTACTGCGAATCACCCTCAATCTTCAGCAGAATAATACAGATGGATTTGGGTAACATTGAAGTGGAAAGCACAGTGTTGCAGTATGTCAACGACATAATAATTTGCAGTACAAACGAAAGAATATGCAGAGAGGACTCATTAAAGATGCTGACAATATTGGCTGAAAAAGGTTACAAGGTATACATGGAAAAGATACAGTACTGTCAAGAACAGGTACTTTACATTGGTCAGCTCATATCCCAACATGGAAGAAAGATTGCACCACAAAGAGCACAGGCCATTTCAAAAACGCCAGTGCCACAAACAGTGAGGGAACTGCAGCAGTTCCTGGGTCTGTGCAACTACTGTAGAGCATGGGTATTTGATTACAGCTCGTACATAGGACCCCTGCTTGAGGCGTTAAAGGAAGCTAATAAAGGGGAGAAAAAGTTGGGGTGGACAATGGAAATGAAAGAGGCTTTTGATGAACTAAAAGATGCGATATCAACTGCTCCGGTACTGGCAACCCCAGACTATGAGCGACAATTCTTTATATTTTCACATTGCGACTCAGCAGTAATGAAAGCAGTGTTGGCTCAAAAAACAAGCATGGGCTACAAACCAGTAGCATTTTACAGCGGCCACTTAGATCCTGTGATGTTAGGTCATTTCCCTTGCGAACAAGGTCTCGCCGCAGCTGCTTTTGCGGTAGTGAAAGCATCAGCAATCACCATGGGGTGCCCAACTACACTGTTTGTGGAACATGCACTATTTGCAATATTGAATAAACCTAAGTCCACCCTAACCACGCAAAGGGCATCAGGTTATGAGATCATCTTATCCGGAGCTGAACTATGTTAGATGTAGCACGGTCAACCCTGCGAGGTTCCTAGCAGAAGTAATTGAGGAAGGAGATTATGCACACGATTGTACGCAAATCACTGAAATGTACTCATGTACTAGAAAGATTGAAGAGAACGCACTAGAGGGAGGTGAGCTCCTGTTCATTGATGGGTCATCAACTATCGACCAAAGGGATGGTATAAGGAGGACTGGGGCAGCAGTGGTAAAAATGATGGAGGTACCGGTGTGTGTGGCAATGAAATGTGTACAACTACCACAGCATTATTCCGCTCAAGCAGCAGAATTAATTGCACTAATCTTGGCGCTGAAGGAAAGCTTTGACAAACGAGTGACCATATATTCCGACAGCGCATATGTTACGTCCACTGTCCACTCAGGGCTGTCGAAATGGAGAAGAAGAGGGTTTAGGAGAGCTGATGGCACTCCAGTGCAACATGCCCTCCTATTGGCTGAACTAATTGAAGCAATAAATGACCCCCAAGAATTAGCTTTGGTCAAATGCACCGCACACACCAATGGTGAAGACCACATTTCGAAAGGGAATGCAGCAGCAGACGCACATGCGAAGTATGCTGCATATTTTGGTGAGATATGGAACCCCCCAGAGTCAAAGAGAGGGAGAGGGAGGGGAATGGCTAAGGAGATGTTGATAAGAGAATGGTACACCCATCTCCCAGACACACAGATAATGGAGCTACTAGCGGCTGCACCAATGGAAGAAAAAGAAATATGGGTAAAAAGAGGATGCACAATGTCACCAACTGACGCACTATGGCGCCAGGGTGACACTGGAAAGATTGTAATACCACTGGCACTATTGAACACCGCCCTGAGCCAACTACACCACCCAGTCCACACAGGCAAGGAAGTAATTGCAGCACGAATTAGAGAAGACTGGTTCTGCCCCGAGTTAAATTCTCATGTGTCAAATTTTATCAGCAATTGTCTCACATGTCAACAGTTTACGGCCGGTCACACTCTGAAGGTGATAAGAGGTACTATACCCCGGCCAGAGGGACCCTTCCGACATCTCCATATTGACTATGTTGATATGATCAACGTATGCCAAGGAAATAGGTATATGATTGTAGTAGTATGCCCATTCTCGAGGTGGATTGAAGCAGGGCCCTGTTCACACCCAGATGCATTCAGAGCAGCTAAATTCCTAGTGAGGGAGGTCTTCCCCAGGTGGGGAGTGTGCGAGGTACTGCGGTCAGATAATGGCCCACATTTCGCAAACGAAATGTTCCAGCACATCACATCCTTACTGAACATCAAGCATAAATTTGCATGTGCATACCACCCAAAGGCCAACAGTATATGTGAACGCCTGAATGGCCTATTAAAGGAGGCAATTGCAAAAATACAGCAAACAACAAAGAAGAGTTGGTTGTATTGCCTTCCACTAGCCCTATTTGAGCTAAGGAATAGACCAGGTTCCGACCACCACCTCAACCCTCACGAGGTGGTTACCGGACGTCAAATGCGCCTTCCCCTAACGCCAACATCAAGAGCATTTACCGACCACGAGAGTACTGCAAATGTCCTTGGTGATGAAATGTACCAATATGTGTCTTCTTTGATTACTAGTGTAGTGTTTGTGTCTCAACAGGTCGAGCGCACGCGGGGCGGGTCTAACAGCGATCAACAAGAAGACGCGGATAAAGAATTGGAAAAGGAAAGACTGTGCAAAGTTGCTAAAGGTGACCACGTACTACTTCGCAATTTCAACAGAAAGTGGAACAGCCCACGCTTCACTGGCCCCCATCTGGTAGAGGAGGTATCAACGAGAGCAGTAAAGCTACAGGACAAACGTGCCTGGAACCACCTACACGACGTAAAGATCTACAAACTCCAGACCCGCCCCAGCGCCACCGACAGGATCACTGGAAGAACAACAACAGCGTCACCAACGGAGGAAGAGACTTCTACCACAACTAACGGCCTAAGTGTCCCCATACCCTGCCACCCCTCAGATTCCCCAGAGACAACTACTAGAAAAGAAAGGGGTGATCCCCATACCGCCCACCCCATGGTTACACGATTAAAGAGTAAAGAGACTTCCGCCAGTTGAGCCCCAAACCCTCTGCCCATTGACCCCCTACCCACTGCAGTAATAACTGAACTGAAGGACATTGTCTTGCACATATACACATGTAAACACCTGAATGTTCTCTTTCTTTTCTCTCGCACATGCAGGTACAGCGTATTACTGTACTACTAAGAAAGTAAATAACTAACAAATTCACTGCCCAGGAGTAGATGGTACCCTCAGACGATAATTACCGGGAAGAATTGTCACACCAATTTGTATATGTAATAAAAAGGCCAACGTACCTGAAAAGAAGGAGGGTACGTGTCTACTACATAGCACTCCTCTTGGCCATAGAACATTCAATGCCCCACCTCCATCCATACTTGCCTGCCCTAAGAGATAGATCGCTTAGATTGGCGTGGGAACAGCTCTTCACCTGGGCACTGAATGACTACTTGATAGGGAGAGCTTAAAAACGACAACTAACACTAATAACAAGCATATTAAGAATTTTCAGGCGGGCAACTGTAACGTCGCAAGAATAAGCTGCCGGACTGCAGCAAGGTAAGAGCAAAATGCCGGTGAAATTAGCATCTGTAATAAAATTGATAGGGATTTTAATGACCACCGGGTTCTTGGCTGCCTCTGTATGGCAGTACAGCTATGCTATCAATATTATTGCTGTACCCAAACCTAATACACCCCCACCCCCAGCTGCAACAGGTGTTACGTCAGGTGGTACTAGTAAAATCCCACACAAGGAAAATAGAGTTAAACGCAGCACATACTCAGATAATAAAGGTATTGACAACTACATACAAGATTCAGCACACATCTCAAACAACATATGGTACCAACACATGACCCGCATAGGCAAGCAGACAACAGAAGACAGCTGCTACGTTTGCTCATTAATCCCATACGCCATGAGCGCTTCTCGAACCTTTGTTGCCACGGAGATAGATGAAAAAATAGCACGATGTATAATATACCTGGCACTGTTCCAGACGAAAGGAAGATTTCAAGGGACAGTGGTGCAACTGGTGTGGAAAACACGAGATACATATCCATATGAAAACAACTTCCTCAAGACTTATTTGAGTTACCACAAGAGCAGTTTACATGCTGAAGGATTCAGATACATAACAAGTGGTCCTGAAAAAGGAGAAACAAAGAAAGTAACACTACAGTACCTACCATGTGATTGGTACGCCACTGAAGTCCCTGGTAAAAACGGATGTTGGGAAAGACCACTGGTGATAATAACAGGGAAGGTGTACATGAACAACAAATGGGACATAGGAGTGGTTGGCAGCAACATGGTAACAAGAGAAAATATTTCAACTATTGATGGACACAACCATAAATGTTGGACGACTTGGGTCAAGTACGTACCCATGCTCACGTGGATGGAAAAGGATGAAGACCCAATAACAATACTGACGCTAACTGCGCCTAAGGTATGCTACCAACATAAAGGGGAGGTGGACGTAGGATACAACACCAACTGTGAAAGCGTGATGGAGTTACCTGAGGGGGGAGCAGGAACAGCAGTAGTAATGGACCATTACTGGGCCTGTGGAAAAAAGGCATACCACACACTGCCCCCTCTGTGGAATGGTATATGCACAATGGTGCACGTTAATGTACCATCACTAGTGTAACCCAGAAACATGTCAATGTGGCGAACTTCCCCAAAATGGATGAAGGGAACAAGAGGAAGAAGAGATCTGTACAATCTCAGAAGGGGCCAGAGAGCAAAACCGACGGCAATAACACTGTCCTGAAGAGAAAGAAAAGACAAGGAGAACCTCTGACAGGAAATTACCTATGGGGAAGGTCGGAAACAGCACTCACTTCAATTCCACCAGAACACAGACTATTCAGCAGAGCAGTAATGTTCTTCTCCTCAATAATACATCCAGGACTACAGGCTTACGCAAACGCAAAATGGCTCCAGATAACTCGATGGGAACTAATGATGACTATTAATTCTACGGTAAATGGATTCAACGCAATAAAAGAGGAACTGCGAGCTGTGAGGATGGTAGCACTTCAGAACAGATATGTACTGGACCTCCTCACAGCAATGGAAGGAGGAGTTTGCGCTAAGATAGGACAATCATGCTGCACATTCACCCCTGCCAACGATGCTGACAATGGTACACTGACAGAAGCAGTTTTACAATTGGCCCAGATGCACTCAAAAATGATGGATGAAAGTAAAGGTGTGAAAAAGGATGAGAGCTGGTTTTCAATATTATGGTCATGGATGCCATCTTGGCTGTCAGATGGACTGAAGATTATAGTTGGATGTACTATTTTGGCTGGAGCTACACTGATCGAAATAAGATTTTGGAAGGCCCGGAAGGCACGCACCACAGACGAGATGATCGAAATGGTTAGTATGCACCTCTTGATGCCAACAGATGACGGCCAACACACAGGCACAATCATAAAGGAGAGAGAGAAGTTGCGCAACCAGATCATCACCAACCACCTGGACCCACCATCTGTGAAGCTCGAAAACCCAAGAAACCCAAGGAGCTACATAGGGAAATGGGTATACTGCCCTCCTGGAGGAACCTGTGCATATATGTATTGGTCATTTGAAGACCATGTTAACCACTATGGACATTTGGGAGGAATAACTAAAATATGGAGAGTAAGAGGAGATAAAGAAAAGGATATGTTTGTGGTCGACAAGTCGACCAGAGGGGGGACTGAAGTGGGAGAATGGAAGAAAAGGCTCCCGCCCTTCCCCTCTCGCGCTTGGCCTAGAGGATCATGGCCTAGACACCCGCCACGAGAGGAGTTTGCCTATTTACCAGACGACCAAATACCCTGGTACAGGAACATACGGATGTGCCCACCTACCTGCCCAGCAGCCCGCCCTGCCCATGCCGACACCTGCGGCATGGATCAACTCGACTAAACCTACACGTCGTTAGAGATGCCATGACGACCTAGCCAACGGTCAGCACACCTGTGCAAACATGCACACCGGACACTCCCACACCAATCCACACGAAGAACATACTCAGTGCTATGACGTAGGCTACAGACATACCCACGGACGTGCATCTTTATTATTTTCCACATAGGCTCTCAAAATGCAGAAACGCAAGACGCATAATGAACTTATCTAAAAAGGCTTGCTCACGCTTCTTCTAAGAACCATGTACCATAATGAAGAATATAACGGAGACACGATACTGAGGATAGAGCAATATGATACCGTAACCTAAAGCGCTCTGCATCAAACGGTTCCATCTATGCACCAGGCCCAAGTAGGCCGCAAGCAAAATCTTCCATGAACATTGAATGAGCAAGAGCTCGGTTGCTGACCCTGCAGAATGAGCCCGGCGAAAGCACACAGCCAAGGGCACCATGTTGCAATCTCGCATGCCGCAAGCCGACGCCAAGGTCGCACCTGCAAGATAAACCAGGCACACAGTGGGAAAAACAATATTAATTGCGCAGAATTTTGCCTCAAACACGGTCCCACCTCACGTGACAAAGCCAAACCTGACAGGATGCCAAGCCCAGGAGGAAGGAGACGCCTGAATCCCACGTTTCAAGACACAGGCAGATACAATTAAAAGACTCATTGGACATCTGCAGCAGTGGCAGTAGTCGACCTCCCATCATATGAATAAATCCTCACATTGTTTACACCTACCCATAGTAAAACATTGTTGCAAATGACAGGTGCATCGCGAGCTGGGAACAGCGATAGTCCCAGACTGGGAGGCTCGCGAGTGGACCAATCAGAACATGGGGCTCTTATCACTGACGCCATTAACATTGACCAATCCTCAGAGGTCTTCATGTAACAATTTTCATGTATCAAATTGAAGGGACAGCCCAAGTATATCACCTGACTAACCCTCAACAACTAACACCGTTCTCTATATGTATGCTATACTAACCCTACCACTCGAGTAACCAATCCAGAGTGGAAATAGGTTTTTTGCTAAACTTTCTAAAGTGACGCAAGTAGCGCGTCATACTAAGGTAAAAAGGGCCTGCGAGCCCCACGATTGTGTGTGTGTCAGGACGGACGCGTACGATCCTTGACCCATCCCTGCCGTTTTGTCTAATAAACAGCAGAATCACCTTGCTTCTTGCGTGTGTCTCATACTCTATCTCTTTTGGGATATACGGGAGGATTTGGGGCCTCCCTGCCCGGAGGTTTACGGACGGCCCGGCCGACCCCGGCAGAATTTCCCCCCGACAAAACGTGATAAAAAGCCATGTGGAAATCGGCAAGGATGCCATGCTGTTCCCGATAAGCTTTCATTGACGGAATGTATAAGTAACCTGCCTGCTGCCCGTGCCTCTTTCTCTTCAGTACCGCAAACTAGAGCATTAAGATCCTCTAAACTCTCCAATTTGGCTGACAGAAAACATTGGACAGAATCTAAAATTAACTTTTCCAGAGGTTGAGCCTGCATTACAGACTGTGCCAGTAGTCCAAGGCAAAGCAACACAAACCTTTAATATTGATAAGCATATTGCTAATTCTTTTGCATGCCTGGGTAGTAAAGTGACACAACTGGTGGTCGTGAACCTCGCAGAGGATTCCGCATCTTCCATGCATGATCTTCCATCTGTTACAGTTGCCCCGAATCATACTGTATCACAAATTGTACCTGACTACGTAGGGGTTATCAAGCCAGGGCCTGTGCCGTATGGGTGTAAGGCAGTTCCCTTGAGTGTTGCACAGTCTCGTCGGCACTGCTCACTAAGGGAACGATCATGGGATCGGTCTCTCACAATGAATGTACGCTCCAGGCTGAGACAGCAGACCATAGGCAGTCAAGCTAAAATGTGCAACAATAAAATCTCAAACGCCATACCTTATACAAAAATATTAGCTACTAATGATTTTATGGTGCACACTCAAACTCAGATTTGCTCAATAAAAGCCTTCTAACCTCTCCCCAGGTGCCTATTTTAAACTCTATGTTTCAGAAGTAGAGGACACAGATGTTTCAGGTGTTAGTGAGGTCTTGTTTTTGAGCCAGATGGAAATGTCAACATCCCACGTTCTCAATTACAGGCCCTGGCCTATCTGCTAACCTCACTTGTTAAGCTCTGTGAAGAACTGTGTATGACTACAACAGATCATACTATGGTTTTAAATTGCATCATTGACCAAATAAGTAAACACAGACCTCAGAGGAAGGGAGCCTGTGTTGTATCCAGCTCCATTACTGAGGACCCTCCTCAAGAGAGCACCCCTACGTTGAGCCAGAGACCGGACCCACATTTGATATCAAGTAAACTTACAACAACTCCCTTGATTAATAATAATATCCATGAGCCCAATAAAGGTGCAACTTCCGGGACTGAGGAAATCATCTTCATTACTGAATACTGCAATAGCACCTCATTAGAGTGTGAAGAGTACAACACTAGAGATTATCACCCTAGTACTTGCCTTAAGACTAAAGATCACTCTAAATGCAAAAAAGTGAGGCCAAGTGCAGTTATCCCAAACCTTTAGTGAGGACATAGAATAAAACCAAAAATATAGTTACACATTTTTGGTTCTCACATGACCTCACAATCCTTAAAGCTGATCACCAATGACCTTGGTCTTTTCATCTCAGAATGGGATCACCAAGAAGGCTAAATTCAAAAAGGGGGTTGCAAAGGGCAACAACCAGAAGCTCCGGGCCGACAAGTTGTCAAGCTCTGCCCCTTCAATGATCAGTGACATTCGACTTTATCTGCCATCAAAAGATTTTACTAAAGCCACCGTGAACAGCAGACATGGGGACCGTACCCCTGATACTCCAGACAATGTCTTGCTGGGCTTAGAGGAGCTAGAAAGGCTCTTTGGTTTGGCAGAAGGTGCAACAATGCTGTCCAAGGGTCAGCAGATGATCTAAAGACAATCACCTGAATCTGTACCACTATCTTGAATATGGTCAGCACAAGGGCTAACAACTCAGTTAAGTTGGCTAAAAAGAAGCCCTCTTTATTACTAAGGTCGGGTCTTTGTTTGTCGGGCAGTAGAGCCACTAGTACATTTCTCAAAAGTCAGAGTTTGTTTTCTCACAAGAGCCAATGTGTACTAAACTGTTATGCTATTTTGTTTCTATTTTATAAAATACTACCCTTATGTTCTGTTGGAGGGCATAGGCAGAAGTCCCAGGCAGCTCAGGTTTAGGACAAAGTGATTGCAGACAGAGAAGTTGTAGGGGAACTGGGAGACTGAAGGGGGGGTGGGGTCGCCCATAGAAGGTGGATTGTAGCTGGAGAATAGTATATTATGGTGGTAATATCGCAGGTGTTATGAGTTTCCATTTTAGAAGTCAGGCGACATCTTGAAATTGGAGCCTAGTGTCATTACCATGCCCGTACACCTAATATTGTCCTGAGTATTAGAAGAGGGCATCTCCGTCTTCTCCTCACAGCCCTGGCAGCCCTGCAGAAAGTTAATTTACTGAAGGCACACACACACACACATACACACACAGACACAGCTCTCCATTGTGTCTTATCATGAGTGCATGTAACCCAGAAGGAATGTGCCCTGTAAGTCCAAGAGAGGGCCGGAATTGATCTTTGAAGAGCTATCCCAAACGAAGGAGGGTAGGGGCTTTGTGCCTTCACCAGTCTAGATCTTTAAGTTATAGTGGTCAGGGACCTCTGAGTTAAGGACCCAAGTATTTGAGTGTATTGACCAGCCCAAGACCCCTGGCCATAAACCCATAAACTGGCCAATTGATCAGGAACATCAGAGAACGGTGACGGGTTGCCCCCACCATTAGTTTATGTGATTTGTGTTGCAAGGTGCCAAGGGAGTAGGTAACAATTTTAAACTACGTGTGGGAAAGTTGTCGATGCACTGGCATATTTGTGATAGTAGCGGGGGTTCAGTAGTTCTGAGAATTTATCGTGACCTCAAAAGTATCCACCTAGCTCTTGTCCTCCATTCCAGGTGCACTAAAGAGCTATGAAATAATGATTTGTGTAACTAAATTGCCAATTAGAGTTTCTGTACCCTGTTAGGAAAGAAGAACATCCCCATGTGGAAGAAGATGGACAGAAGATGCTGGGGCCAATCACCTGGCATCCCAAATAGAGCAGGCTATATGTTTATAGGATCGCACCATCCAGCTACATGGATTTGTAACCTATGTAATGAACATCAGTTGTGATGATGCATATCGTTAAAGCCCATTGTGTGTCATGTTTTTATCAGAGCACTCCATGGAAGCAGAGTTCTTTGTTGGCATGTACTTGAATTTTTGTGAGATTAAACCTTGTTCTCCTTGCAAGAGGTGGGCTGGGCCTTTTTCCCTTGTGGGTTGTATTTTTACTGGTGTGAGCATTGAATGGTCACTCAACAGTTCCCTAACTTCTGCAGATACAGAGCTTGTTGAATTAATGGAAGAGAATACACTTCCAGTATTCACATTTGTTTGAGGACATTTTTGATTTTGAACTTAACTTTGAAGCCGATTTTGTGTGCCATGGGTATGATTGTTACTTGACATATGTTGCATGCCCATTTGATGATCGAACTGCTAATTATGGTTGTTACACTGAATTTCCCTCACATGGTTGTTGTACTACTACACAGAATCCTCTATCTACTGTGGAGGCTGTTGAAACAGGAGAAATTACGAAGTTGAAGTGTATTAACAATGCCCAGATCACTACTACCGATAAGGGTATTAGACATGTTCTCGTTGAAGAAGTGAATCAGACAACTTAGAGCTCTGATGTGAACAGATGGCATTGGTTTTCTTCTTTTCTCCCAATAAACCAACAGACATGACCACATCTGAACAGCTTACAGAAGTCTCTTGGAATACTAAGGGCTATTCAAATTTGTTCCACTGCAGATAATTATGTATTAATAGCTTTACAAGAAACCTGGCTTATGGAGGAAATAAAGATATAATCCAGATATACAATACAAAATGTGGCCACAAAAGGGGCCAGGGGATGTCCTAAAGGGGGTTTATTAATTAGTATGAAACCTATGTTTAATTTAACTAAAATTGACATTTCTTCTGACTTGCTCTTGGCGGATATCTCGAGTTGGAAACGCAATTAATTTTTTTGACATGCTGTTTTAATTATTAACTCATATGATCCCACGCCCCACAAGGTAAATGCATCACTCATGTCAATAGTTAAATCTTTATTGAAGCCGTCAAGTATAGATCATGGATGATTTTAATTCTGAGATCCATATAGAGACACATATGATTTTGGGGGGATGACTTGGCCTAAATTATTAGGTGCCTATGTATTGATTATGCTAAATAGTCATTGTCAAAGTGATAGACAAGGTGCCTACACAAGGGTTTCCTCTAGGAGTGCTACAACTATAGATTACTTTTTCATCTCACATTCCCTATTTAATCATGAGGTAGATCTGCAAATCTTCGATAGAGAGAGGAAAGTGGCCACTATCCTCTGTTGGTCTCATTGGCTGTATGTACCTCAAAATGATGGTTTTGGTCCACTGACCGTCAACACTGACGTTAATAGTTTAAGCTGGAATGCTCCTAATTTGAGAAAGGCTAATGTCTACATATCTTATATTGAGTTACGCCTCTAGCAGTGCTTGAGTTAGCAGCTGTTCCATAGATTAAGGGATATAAATTGGCAACCTATCTCCAGAACCCCCTGGGTTTACCTGACAGGGATGTTGTGGAGAGATCAAGAGCCCTGATGGAACTTTGAAGCATGAATTTGGAGTGTTACGAAAAGATTATGTCATGGTTACTTGAATATATCCTGGAAAATATTACTTCTCTCCCACTTAAGTACACTCCAATTCCCAGGAGAAATCATAAACATGGGTTTGAAAAAAAAAACATAAGAGATGCGAAGCAGCCGCTTTGGCATGATTTGGCTATTGACACTGCCTTGTACTCTAAATGTATGTGTAGCAGTTAAAGCCAGGAAATCTAATACAAATGATTGAGAATCATCATATAAAAAGGTGTTAGCTCAATGGCAGGTCTTGTTTGGGGCAATGTGTAGTCATTATTCTAAGGGCTTTTGGAATCTAGTCAAACCAGTCCAAACTTCCTATGCTGTCATGGGAGGCGACTTGTGTAGGAATTGGGAAATATTCATAAGAGTGACTATTGGTAGGGAAAGTGCATCATCAGTTTGTTCTATTAGCGTCCATGAAAAATTGTATTGTGGAGGTAATGTCACATATATTGCCACCATTATTAAATCCCTAAAAAAATTCACGAGCATCGTGCCTGGATGACATTTGTAATGATTTGCTCGAGCAGAATCCTCTATGGTGAGCGCAGGTGTTCCATGTTGTGTTCTTGGTGATACGTGGGAGAGGTGCTTTGCCGAGTACTTGGAGGAAAAGTATTATTGTTCCTGTCAACAAAAAAGGGCCTAGAGGCAACACAAGAAATTATTGTATCTTGGTAATGCTACATATACCATCCACATTTTTTGCACAAATCCTTTCCGCCAAACTAAACTGGCTCTCTTCTAACAACATTATCCCTTTCAATCAAATGAGATTCCGTAGGTGTATGGACAAAACTGCTAATCTATCGGCCTTGATTTCTATAGTAGAACTAGCTGGGGTACCCAGCATTTCCCGCGTCCTGATCGAAAAGTGTCTCATGTGCCCTGGAAGATGTTCTTGTCCTCTTGTTGGCAAGTCCTGCTTCAGTCTGCTGTGGTGTCTCTTGTGTCCTGGAGGATGTTGCTCTTTTCATGTCAGCAAGTCTTGCTTCAGTTTGCTCTAGCATCTCATTTGCCCTGGAGAAAGTTGCGTTTGTCCTCTAGTCAGCAAGTCATGCTGCTGTTTGTTGTTGTGTTTCAGAAGCTCTTGGTATTGATTTTCGCTTTGCATCAGATTGAGCATTTGCAAATGATGTTCTTTTTTTGTGCAGCATGTTTCAGTCACTCATTGGCTTCAGCACATTTGAAAAAATGTCCAAGAGAGACTGAATGATTGTGCTCTCTTCTTGTGAATGAACTTAAGTAAACTGTAACCTTGCCATTTCCCATATTTGGAGTGGCGTGATAACACTTTTTTTTAATTCCCTTTAAAAATGCTTTTTTTTATAAATTCCCTTTACGAATGCTTTAATAAACGCATTCGAACTGTATAAAGTAGTAATACATTTCAAAGGAATAACCAAACACATTGAACATTTTGCTTCAGACACTTTTCCAAATTGTGCCTCCTTCTAGTACCTATTGTAGTGAATCAGAATGAGCCTCAATAATTGATGGTGTCTACAGAGTGAATCTTTTACATCCAAACATAGTCTACAATCTTGCCCCAGACAAATGAGGAATCCATGCATAAGTTGGTACCAGTGTGTTCAACTGTGTGGATTTGTATAGCCGGATAAACATACTACACACAGACAGCCAAAACATTTTTTTGCATATACGATTTTTGCATCCAAACATAGACTACGATCTTGCCCCAGACAAGAGAGAAATCCATGCAAAATTTGGTAGACGTGGGTTCAGCGGTGTGAATTTGTATAGCCGGAAAAAACATATATACATATACTAACATACATTCAGCTTTATATTTAAAGATTTGGTTGAAGTACCTTGAAACAAAATGTCTATGTAGGTTACATTGACTTCAACAAAGCTTTTAACAGTGTACGGCAAAAACATCTCTGGCTGAAACTGATGAAGTGGGGAATATCACTACGCCATTTAAATATGATAATGCTCCTATAAAAGCATACAAGTGAAAAGGTCAGCTGGACAACCTTGGTAGATACCACAAATGTGCTGCCTACTTTGGTGAGCTTGAAACAAGACAACATATTAGCTACCATCCTTTTTAATTTGTAGCTTGCAGACCTTTCACAAGAGCTGCTATCTGACAATATCTACCCCCTTCATTTGGGCTTAAGGCGCCTCCGTTGGCTCAGACACACTGATGACATGTTGCTGCTGGACTACACTGCAAAATGGCTCTGGCAGCAACTATCTAACCTGGATGTGTATACTAAACAAATTGGCTAATTACAAATGCTCTAAAATCTAAAGTGGTGGTGTTTAAGTCCAGTGCACGCAGGGCAGGACACAACTACCCCTGAAGCACTGGTACCCATGATTTGGAGGAAGTCTCAACTTATGATTACTTGGAGGTCAATATATACGATAAGCTGCCATGGTGATGCCAAGTGGATAAGATAAAGCTAAGAGTGAACCAACAAATTGAAATCATTAGGACGTTTTCATCCCAGCACAATGGTTATTTCTTTGACTCCATTATAAAGGTTTATTAGGAAAAAATCCCTCCACTCATTTTGTATGGAGCTGAAATATGTGGTGGAAAATGCAACAATGATCTGGGGAAATTGGAAGGACGATTTTTGAAGTCTCTCACCGAATATCCTAATAGCCTGCCATTGGAATACCTTCATGTTGAACTGGGACTCAACAGTATACAATACCAGCTCCAAAAATCATTAATGAGCCTATATTTTAGGTTAGCTAATAGTGGAGAAAATATACTCCTACACATTATCCATGAGTCTATACGTACTCCTATTAATGGTTTTGGAGACTCCGGTCTCATGAGGCTGGTAACTAAGGCCAATAAATGGTGTTCTTAGGTTGAGCATCACCTAACTTATATTTCCTTGTTACACTACATTTAAAAGACTTAGGTACATTGGATTGGGAGCAATTGTTCTCGGATTTGGCGGGCAAAGTCCATAGAGGAAAATATGTTCAGCAATATTTCAAAGGGATCAATAGACCCTTATTCCTATTGGATTATCCTCTCAATTCACTGCTCCACGAATATTTGTGTCTCATCTTTAACCTGGTCCCCACGCTAGAGGTGCATGGTGGGAGAATGGGTTTGGTTAAAAAGAACAGAGACTGCAGATTGTGTGTATGTCATATGATTGAATGTGCAATGCACCTAATGGTTGAATGTGATAGCCTAATGGCAGCTCGTAGGAAGATGAAATGAGCTTGGAGTACGGGTGTGTCAGTCGAAAATTGCTATGAGTAGTTTGGGGCGGATTGTTTGAGGGGAATGATTATGTAATCATTTAACACATGATGAAGTTGTGGAAATTCATCAAACACAAATTGATAAAACTAACTTTTGTTCAATGAACTTTGAAGGTGCCCCCAACAAACAATTGGAACTCTCTTCTGTCCTCAAAGGGATTTCTTCTACTGCTTCTGTGACTTTATCTTTTATTACTTCACAGGCCCCATATGATTAACTGGCAATTTTCAAATATGTGAAAGTACTGGACATCTACCTCTTTGTTTCTCTTCTTTGCCTGCCTTTATTGTTATTCTTCACCCACTTTTTTCCCACCTAATCCCTCTCATCCCTCGTCCCCCCAGCACCCTCCCTCCTCCGATACAGTGAAAAACCTAGGCTGCACTATGGACTCAGGACTGACCCTCTCCTTTCAGATCAACAATGTGTCAAATTGGTGTCACTACCACCACAAACATCCCAGACACATTCTTTCCTACCTCTCCTATCTGAACAGACTTGCCGCAGTTATGTCTATTTTGATGTCAAGACTGGACTATGCCAACTCCCTATACCAAGGAGCCCTGGCATACCAACTCAACAAACACCAAAGAGTCCAAAACGCTGCTGCAAAATTGCTACTTGCACTGGGTCAAAGAGACCACATCTCACCAGCTCTCCGAACCCTACACTGGCTCCCAGTCAGACGAAGGGCCACCTTCAAGACCCTATGCATCACCCACCGAGCAGTGCACAAGACCGGCCCAACATACCTGCAAGAAAAGATAAAAAAGACCTCCCCTCCCGCACCCTAACATCAAGCACTGCCCTTCATATAGTGATTCCAACCACTAACTCTGACCGGATTGGAGGAACGCCTTCTCAACCATGGCCCCCCGTCATATCTGACATACCCAAGACTATATGAAGTTTCGCAAAGCTCTAAAAAGGTGTCTCTTTCCGTAATTCCAACCACAAACTTTTTGAAGTGATTGAACCCGATGTCTAATGCCAATGAGATCTGAACAATCTCATCACTGGATATGCTTATTATTTCACAATTAAGCAAATGAATGCCTGAAATGCAGATTATTGATCTCCTTAGACCATAACTCCACGCAAACACTCTCATCCCATATCACTATGCTTACTCTCTACTCTAAACCATCACACAATTAGAGTACTGCTACACCCCTCGATCAATTCGGCCTAGATGCTCACATTTGCACATTACCCCATGAACACCACATCATTCTAACAAAACGCAGCTATATCCCATGACAAACCTGCCTAGCTGCACACATAAGCGTCTCACAGGCCTAACGCAGCCAGAACCCAGTCTTTGTGTCAAACCACCAGACTTCACACATTCAACTGACATCGATATTGTCACACCTAATGCTAGGATGCACCTATCATCAGGCAATTACATCAGCTGCACACATAATTGGTGCACCCACACACCCTACTACACCCTACTCTCTCAACTGACCTGGACTACGATCCCCAAGGGCGTTCAACCTACCAGTGCTTTGAGGCCATACCAATGATATATAGAGTGCTATATAAATGCCAAATAACATAACATAGCATAAAATATCTACTCTAATTACTTTCACTAAGCCTGGCTCTCCTGCAGAGAACTGTCCTATTACATTCCACACAATCTGTGTACCTGGATTTATTCTCCTTTTCCCCATTTGATATCTCTTTCCTGGGGTATGGATGAAGTAGACTTTAAATATACAACTGTGATTCCTCTTCTGAAAAAAAAAAAAAAAACATACCCTTCATCCTTCTGTCCAAACTCATTTTCACCCCCTTCCACTCTTTCATGCTCTGGCCAAATTGTTGGAAGCTCATGTGATTTTCCACCTTCAGAAATTCATTGGAAATCATTCTCCTTTCCTTCCCTTGCAGGCAGGCTTTTGCCATGGCTGTGTTACCAAAACAATTGTGGTGGAAGATCTGGACAATCTCTGACAGCTTTAGGTTGGTTGCGTTTTCTGGGCATTATCATTATTACATGTTTCTGCTGACTTTGACACCATCAAACATGCCATCCCTGTCAACATCCTCAACTCCACGGAGTATCACCAGTAACTGCATTCTTGCTTATACACTACTGCCAAATGATTCTTTTTAACTGTACACTTCCTTGGAGTGCGCTTCCGGTATTCCTTTTCTGAACTTTAAATCATACAAAGATACATCTTTGCTTGGTTATGCACATCTTTGTTTTTTATTTCCTTTCAAACAAACTTTCTTCTTCAAATAACCATATCCCTTTTGTCTCTCAACACGTTTTTCTCCACGTTTAACGCACGTGGTTCATCAGGAGAGTTTTCTAATATAAAACAAGAAAAAACATGTTTTTGCTTAGCTATATCAACTCAAATACATTGTTTATATACAACAAATTAGGTGGTAGAGGCAAACCACCAATTTAAATATTCATTTAACATACTCACCAATTTTTTTCAAATTTGATAATATTCTCAACTTTTAAATCCTTTTGTTAAAGTTATTTTTTTCCCCTTTATAGCAAACATTTATCCTTTCTTATCTTCCAGAAAAATTATATGGGATTTCTGTGAAAACCAGAAGTAAAATAAACAAAGTTTTTAAGCTTAGGCTAAGTTTAAATAATCCCTATGGTTTTGGTAACATACATTATCCCTTATTCTGCTCTCCTCACCTTATTTATCCCGGTACGATTGCCTTCAATCCTTCTCAGTCCATGCTACTGTGAAAGTGTATTGAATCCTCTTATTTAAACTTGCGGGCCCGCTACGTGTGACTTCATCACACCGCGCAACGCAATGACGTCATGCGTTACGTTGCGTAATGATGTCACGCGTTTTTCCTACACGGTCGGCGACCATATTAGTGTTTGAATAAACTATGTTTTTTCCTTTATTTCAAAGACACTAATTCAAGATCATGGCACTTTACCAAAAGTAAGTTCCGATTTTACTTTTCACTATATCAGCAATTCTTTTAAATTTAGTTAAACATTTTCACAACCCCCAAACAATTTTTAAATTTCAAACAGAATTTCAAAAAACAAATCATTACAACCAATAACTCATTTCATTGTCTGAATTTAACCCTGTATTGCAAGTATCCAAAATACAGATCCATTTCGCTTCTCTTCTCCTTAATTGTAGCTCTCTGTTGCCTCCTCTCTCCATGCTTTCAATGTTTTCTATACCCAGAAACTTGATACCCTTAATATCCGTTGCTTTATGTTCTTGATCACAATGAATTGCCACAGGGTATCTTGTGTCCTTATTTTTAATGGCTCTAATATGTTCTTGTAATCTGATTTTCAGTACTCTGATAGTACTTCACACGTATTTCTTATTACATATACATGTTATTGTATAAATCACATACTTAGTGTTACAATTAATGAATTGCTTTAGTTTGTGAATTTTTCCATTTGGTAACCTTATCTCTTTTGCACCATTTTCCATTTGGTCACAGATTCCACAAATCCCACACTTGTGGGTTCCTGTTGGTGCTGGTACTTGTAAAAATTGACTTAGCACTTCAGTTTTTTCTTCTTTCATATGGCTGGGGATAATTTTTTGCTTTAAAGTTGGTGCCCTTCTATAAATTATCCTGGGTTTAGCTTCTATATACTGTTTCAGCATTTCATCGCTTTGCAAAATGTTCCAATGTTTTGTCAGGAATTTTTTCAAAAGGTGAGCTTCACTATTGAAAGTCGTTATGAAGTCTACCTTTTCTTCACTTTTCTTCACCATTCTTGGTTTGTCCTTTAGTAGTTCAGTTCTAGGTACTTTTTCAGCTTTGTAGATAGCTTTGTCCACATCTTGATTTTTGTAACCTCTCTGGATACATTTTTCTTTGAGCAATTTAACATGATTTTCGTATTTTTCATTTGAACTGCATTTACGTTTTGTTCTCAGAAATTCACCATATGGTATATTTTTGATTATGTGCTTCACGTGATTGCTTTCAGCATGTAGTACTTTATTTACTGAAGTTGGCTTTATATATAGATCTGTTAGGATCTTTTGCCCATCTGTATAGATTAGCAGATCCAAAAATTCAATTTTCTCAGAACTAATTTTTTCCGTAAATTTGATATTATAATCATTCACATTCAAATATCTGATGTAGTCAAAAAGTTCTTTTTTATCTCCATTCCATATCATAAGAATATCATCGATATATCTTCCCCAATAGGTTATGTATCCATTCGTAAATGCTGTATGTTGCCATGCATGGTTGATCTCAAAGTGTCCCATGAATAAGTTTGCATAGGACGGTGCAAACTTGGCCCCCATTGCTGTGCCTCGTTCTTGTCTGTAAATTTGTTTATTGAACAAAAAGATATTGTTGGTTAAAGCAAAATGCAACATTTCTAAAATCATTGAATTTTGTTGAAAGAACGAAATTGATCTTGTTTTCAAAAAGAACTCTGTTGTTTCAAGCCCTTTTAAATGTTCAATACTGGTATATAAAGCTACCACGTCCATAGTTACAAAAAGAAAACTTTCTTCCCAGGGTATTTCTTCCAGTTGTTGTATGACATGTTTACTGTCTCTCAGGTATGATGACAGATTAGTTGTTAAAGGCTGAAGATGTAAATCAATATATTGGGAAACTCTTTCTGTTAATGAACCTATGCCATTGATGATTGGTCTACAGGTTAGAAATTGTTCAAATGTTTTATGAATCTTTGGCAAAAAATATATTATTGGCATAATTGGATGAGTGTTGTTCAGATAATGATATTCATCTTCAAAGACTAAGCCGATTTCTTCCCAATTTTTGATCATGCTGTGCCATTCCGACTGCAAATCCATAATTGGATTCTTCTGTAGTAGACAATAACAATTCCTATCATTCAATTGTCTGTTTCCTTCAGTAATATAGTCTTTTCTTTGCATCAGGACAATATTGCCTCCTTTATCTGCACTCTTAATTATCCATTGTGTATTTTTTGATAAGGACTCAATAGCCACCGATTCTTTTTGTGAAAGATTGTGTTTCATTTTTGAGGAAATTTTGTCTTAGATCTGCACTCATCATTTTTTGAAAGACATCAATTACATTGTTTTCTGCCATTTTAGGAATAAACTTAGATTTTAGTTTTAAGTTTGATTCTTCCGATTACATGCCAGTCAAGTGGCACAGCAAGTAGAGCGCTCGCTTTGACATCAGTGCAGAGCCTGCGAACGCAGGTTCGAATCCCGGCAGCGCCAAACTCAGCGTTTCATCCTTCCGAGGTCGATAAATGAGCACCACACACCGTGGGTAATAATAAGCAGCGCTCAGATACCTGAGGGTTCGTAGCGCTATATAAAAGCCAAATTATTATTATTATTATTATTATTATTAAACAAGGATCAATATTTTGTTCATCCAGGAACATTTCTGTAGTATAATTTTCTTCTGTGAGATTCATGATATTTATTGTCTTTTCCACAATTTCTACTGACAGAGGTGAGATATCCTGATTCATCTTCTTTTGTTTCTCGAATATTGATTCGGCAAAGTATTTTTTCAATTTTAATTTTCTACAAAATTTGAATAGATCTACATTAGTGTGGAAATAATGTGCCTTATTTGATGGACTGAAATTTAGTCCTTTATTCAATACCTTGTTAGTTGTTGTGTCGACTTCTTGTCCAGTTAGATTCATGACTAAATTTACTTCATCCTCTTGTCTTGTGATCTGGTTTGCATTCCCCCTTGTCCGCTTCCTTTGTTTTTGCGTTCCTCCTCTTTTTCCTCTCTTGTTTTTGATAAGTTGATTGATATACCTTCGTTTATACCAGGTCTTGTGCCCCTTGTATTGATGGTACTTTGCTGAAAATTCGATTTCGTGATCGACTTGTGCCTTCTGAATTCTGCTAAAAAATTAAATTCACGTGTTTTACCTGATGTACTTGGTTCCATTTCTCTTTCTGCTTCACTAACCGTTTCTGTGTCAGAAGATTGAGTAGTTGAAGATGGTATATTCACATTTTTTGCCTTAGAATAAGCTTTTGAAATAGGAGTAGTTCTTCCTTTAATGTCATATTTTCTCTGATATGTGTATACTCTTCCAATTTTATAATCTATTTTGTCTCTTAGGAATGCTTTTTGTTTTTTAGATTTTAATTCTTCAGTGAATTTATTTAAATAATCATCCAATATTTGATAATTTTTAAACGTTATTTCAGGTAAGTTTAATTTCTCAATTGCTTCTTTTAGTATCTTAATTTCTTCCAATGCTTTCTCATGGGCTATTGCTGAACGGTTGATTATTCTGACCATCATATCTTTTGAAGTTTTTGCGAGGAGAGCCTCCCAATTTTTCAAATCTTCTATATCTTCATCTTCAAAGGAAGGAAAAATACATATTCTAAGTCCTCGTGGAATTCTTTCCATATCCATATACATTCTCAGGGTTTTCATTTCCCACCACTTGGCTAACTGTTTTTTCGAAACTGTTTCCAATCTTTCAAATAGATTTCTCAATGACGTCGATGTCTGAGATGAACGTACATCGCCAGGTGTCTGTCTGTGTCTCAGGAAAAGTTCTTCAGCTTCTGCCTCTCTTTTTTCGAATTTATCTGACATTTTTACTTTTTTTATATCTTCTTTTTGATTTATTCTAATTTACTCTTGGGTTTGATTGATTCTATGCACGAAGTCAGCCTATTGGAAAGCCTATGAACAAGATTTTTGTATAAATTTTGCAGTCCTTTGCGGCTTTGATTTCCTATAATTGGCGATTTCTTACTGTGCAGTAATGAATGATTTATTTGTTACCTGGATGCTGCACTTGTTGAAGTGTATATTGCGGCTGCTGCAATATTAAACAAACAATTCTTTTTAACTGTACACTTCCTTGGAGTGCGCTTCCGGTATTCCTTTTCTGAACTTTAAATCATACAAAGATACATCTTTGATTGGTTATGCACATCTTTGTTTTTTATTTCCTTTCAAACAAACTTTCTTCTTCAAATAACCATATCCCATTTGTCTCTCAACACATGTTTCTCCACGTTTAACGCACGTGGTTCATCAGGAGAGTTTTCTAATATAAAACAAGAAAAAACATTATTTTGCTTAGCTATATCAACTCAAATACATTGTTTATATACAAAAAATGCCAAATGCATGCATGGCCCTGAACCTGCAATTTACTGCTGCACATTTTAGAACTTCTGCACTGGCAGCCCTATGTGACTATCACTGCAATTACTTGAGATATGTTATCAATTGCAACTTGCTAACAAATTTGATACTATCCCAGGGACTTATCTGTAACTCTCCAAATGGCCCTTCAACCATAAGACCATCTCACTGGTGGACACCACAGGCCACCACTATTGCCTTGGTGGCTGTTCTGCTCATGAATGCTGTTCATTATTTACAATAATTATCAACCACTATCTGTTAGACATAAAGGCCCCACTAGCCTGAAGGCATTTTTTCAATCAAAAGTGTTGAATATTCCAGTACTAACTGCCCAATAAAATACTAACACAGTTTTTAAAAAAAAAAAACATGCCCAAAGTTGCCTTTGGTTTTTTCTTTATCCAGTTCAGCTTTTTCAAGGTTCTTTAGGTGTGGTTCCCTACCAAGGCACACTCAGCAGGCATAAGGACCATGATATCATCAAACTAAACTGAAGCCCAGCGCATGTGATAAATCAATTCATCCCCCGCCCGCCCTGCTCCTTATACAATAGCACTGCCCTATAAAGAAAGGATTTTTCTTGGAGCAATGACTTGGTATTTGAGTTACTTTGCATACCCATGAAGCATTGCTGATCTGGCTCTGAACTGCAGGTGAACTTCACGTGATGACTACTGGATGGCGCTGTGCTGGGTGTGGTTTGGCTGAAATGGCTAATGTTGCTTTTACTTTCCAGAATAATGTTTTTTTAAGCCTTTTAAATCAACTAAAACGTTCTGGTATTTAGTCAACATGGCCCAATTCTCCAACTACAAGGATTCAGACTGCAGTTCCCTGATGATCCCTAATAAGGGTGAAACCTTTATGCAGTTGTAAAATTGGCAGAGTCCCGGATAACGTGCGCTTTTTATTTGTAAAGATGGATTCCTACACAGTAGTTTGGATCTAAACCCAAGTGGTGTTATTGAAGTAGTGAAGTGATAGGGCCTCATTACGAGTGTGCCTGTCTGGTAACAATGGTGCCGATAAGCCTACCAGCACCGTTGTTACCGGACCGGCACACTCCGAGTCTACGGGCGGCAGCGGCGGGACCGGACTCACCTGCAAACCTTCACAGAAGCACCCGCACTGTTATAAACGCTGCTAGTGCTTCCGTCATCCCCATTCTGCTGAGACCTATGGGACTCAAATGGGAATGGGGATTAACGATTTTCCGGTGCCTGACTTCCAGTAACACCGGGTTCGTACTCCCCCGGTGTTTACGTGAAGCCAGGCACCGGAAAAATTCACAAGTCTGGCGGCTGCCTGCCAGATTTACCGGCACGGCTATCGCCGGACTTGTAATGAGTCCCTATGTAGTCTTAAATGGTCAGCCTACACATGTTTTGACCTCTAGATTCCTTTTCAAGGCTAAAATGTACTTTGACAAACAAGCCCAGACTTACAGACGGCAGATATATCATTGCTGCAGCCTAAACGGCTGACAATTTAAGACTATGGGGGTCATTATAAGTGAGGCAGTGACTGCCGCCGGAGTCATTTTTTACCGGCACTGGGCAATGGGGATGTATCGGGGCATTCTGGCCCCACCAGATCCGGTAATTCCCCCTCGCCAGGTGCTGGTAAAAATTACTCCCTGTTCCCATTTGAGTCCCATAGTACCGTTCATAATGGTGCCGGTGCTACTGTGTAGGTCTGCTCCCGGGTGCCGGTCCGCCCGGCAGGTCAGACCTGCCGGGCTGACAGGCACCCACAAGCAGACCTCGTAGTTTGCCAGTCCGGTAACAACGGTACCGGCAAGCTTACTGGTACCGTTGTTACCGGACCAGCAACCTTGTAATGAAAACTTATATGTTTTTATTACTTCAATAAAACCACTTGGATTTATATCCAAACAACTTTGTAGATATCCATCTTTACAATCAAAGAGCACAAGATATTCAGGACTCTTCCAATTTCACTCTTCCAAACAGGAGGTGTGAGCACCACCTCCACCCACCCGTGACCATGCTGCCACCTAAATAACCCAACAAATCTCAGAGCAAAGCGCAATGATTGTTTCAGCCTAGCGCCCACCTCTCTGTGTACCTTTATGCAGTTGTTTGAATGCTTGACAGCTAACTCTTTGACCATTATTTCAGCATGGGGATAAAGCAACATGCATGTTAGCGTCTATTGCAATAGAAACAACAGGTGCAGGAGAAGAAGAACACAATCCATTCAGGCATAAGGATGAGGCAGGTAGAGGTGAATGGATGGGTTGAAAGGCTGGGGATTAAGACTGCCTCCTCCAAAAACTAAATTTGAAAAGACTATGTTCAACAAAAATAAAGTCACCAGGACACTAACATTGTTCGTGTGCTTTACAGAATACATATCAGCATAACCATTGGGGACTGGCAACGGTCGGTAAAGAAGTCTTTGTTCCAGTTCAATGCTGTTACCAAAATTCCTTGGAGGAAGGAAAGCAGCAACTAGTGGTTGGCTGTTGGATAAAGTGCAGAGAGGTTCAACAAGAGCAAATGGCTGCTTCTTTTTCTAGTGCACTGAATATGTCATGAGAAACATTTCAAAGATATATTTGCAGGTCTGACATTTAATTGCCAGTCTCTTGTTCATGGTTAGCAGATTTGAAATTCGACAAAGGTTTGAAAATGCCCTGGTGTCTGGCATTGGCTTCTTGATGATCACGCTATTATTGCATGCTTCAAAGACCAGTGTTATTGCTGAAAGTAGAGTGGTATTCACCAAATTATTGATGTTTTGAGCCAATGCATTTTATTTGCGTCACCTCTCAAAGCTTTCCCTTCGCCACCTGGGCCCCAAGCCTACTGAAGGCTTACACATCCATTACTCTGCCCGGCCTCCCCTTCCCTAAGGCCTCCCTGCTCACTTCCTCTGCCTGCCCCCCCAGCCCTGTGATTGGCTGCTTCCACTGGGTCAGATGACCCAGTTGCACTAACACTGGTTCCCCCAGTGAGGGATCCCTCATTCCCCTTGGCGCATCAGAGAATCACAGGAAGGGTTTCCTGCTCGTTATCTTGGTGGTGAGTCACCCTCTTGTGCGCCAAACCTATTGAAGGATTGCGCATACATTCCCCTGCCCGGCCTCCCCTCCCCTAATGTCTTCCTCGCTCATGCCCTTTGCCCGTCTGCCTGCCCCATGATTGGCTAGGCACTAATCCTTTTTAGTGAATCCTTAAGCGGTGCCTTGTCCATGCAGCTGGTGAAAGGCACAGGCAAAGGGCACCTTCATCTAGGTGTTTACCATTCCTGTTTGCTTGTTTGCCTGTTTGCCTGCTCACCCTGGCGCCTCAGTCCAGCAGGATACTACGCCCGCCTGCTTGTATCTTGCCACTATTGTGTAGTGCTATTTAGGCTGCTATTTTAATCTAGCCACTTTTTGTGCTGTGCCACATGTGCCACATTTGCATTTGGCAGTGCCAGGTTTCCTTCATTATATTGCTACTTTAATCTAGCCACTGTTTGTTTTGTGCTACACTTCGATTCTGCAAAACCAGGTTTCTCCACTTAGATTGCTGCTTTAATGTAGCCACTGTTGTGTTTTTCCAGACTAGCATTTCACGCTCCAGGGAGCGTCAGTCGCCTCCGTCCAGGGGTTATCCCATCTGTTCACATAGCTGCACACATCAGACATGCACACTACTTGACTACACCCGACCTAAACATACATCACCCTCGGCCCAAGCGCCACCACTCATAGAATACAGCTGAGTCCCACTCACAGTACTGTCAAGTTGTTCACACAGCTTGACTCTCTTGACAATTTGCCACAGTACCCGTCCCAAACCTGTAATATCGGCTGCTGTTAGGGTCATAGCCATTCCCTACCTACATTTGATCAGGCTATAAATGCAGACATGCATTTTACCACTTGTCTCTGTACTTCATTCATCCTCACAGCACTTCAAGGCCATACCAATGGCAGTAGGCACTATACAAATGCCAAATAACATACCATAACATAATCAGCTGCATATTTAAAAGTCTGTAAACTCTCTATGTTATTTTACTGCTATGGATTGGTGACCAACTCAAATCGCCTTCATATTACTTCAATATGCTGATTTTTTCAAATGTTCTTTTATTTATTTGGTTCAATAATACATGTAAAAGAATAAATAATACCAGTCATTTCTTTGAGAATTAGTTCAGCATTCTATTATGTAAGGTAAAGGTAAAGGTATGTAAGGTAAGGTACAGTATAAAGTATAAAGTATAAGTATAAAGTATAAAAGTAATCCATGACGTATGTACAGCAATAAACACACAGTTAATGTATTCTCCCTTTAAATCATCTAAGCATAAAATATACCCCATACATGTTCAATTGTTTGTATAGCGCACTTTGCATTCTATTAGTGCATCCTACATACATTTACACATAATTCTCTACGAAGGTCTGTCCACAGGGAACTGGACATGTATATAGACATCCATCCCAGCTCTTTCTCTTCTAAGTTTCTGGGAGGCCACTGGTTTTGGTGAGAGAAGGGATTGTTAGGTGAGCAATTGTTGTAATAACTCCATGACAGAAAGCCATCTCTCTGCTTTCAAAAATCTTCATTGAACAACCTCAGAACGGAGTGGGAAGAATGTGGGAGGAGCGACTTAATGGTCTGGTGCCTTAAAGGCCATTCAAGGGATAAAAAGGCGGGCACTTCTTCCATAAAGACCCTTACCAGGTAACACCCTCAGATGAGAACAGTGATGCAGACCCACTGGCTGAACATTGCAGTTTTGAAGTTCAGATGTATTGGAACCTCGCCGAAATACAGCTTCAAGGTTGGCACCTGCGTTTTATTTATTTATACATATATTTTTTTCTTACTGTTTTATTCTCTGTTTTCTCCTCCTCTCCCTTCTCCCTCTCTCTTCCCACCCTCCTTTACTTTTTTCTATGCACTTACTCTATCAGAATTGTCCCTGGACCTACCATGATAGCAACAAATGTTTTTCTCCTTCCCCCTCCCTTTACTTGTCCTCCCTAGCTCTATCTGAAATGTCATCAGGCCTAGTATGATAGTCGCTTGTTTTGTTCCTCTCCCTCCTTTGTCCTCCCCCCTCCCTCACCTCTTGTTAATCTCTAGCTCTACCAGAAATGTCGTCATGCCTAGTACGGTAGTCGCCTGTCTGTTTCCCATATCCTTCCTATCTGGGTTTTAGCTCTTGCACTATCTGAAATTTCGTCAGGCCAAGTACGATAGTTCATTTCACATTCTTGTTGTTCATGGCCTGTAAGAATGTCATTGCATTTTCCCTTGTTCCCTTCCTTGCTGTGAAGCGCTTTGAAACACATTGTGTAAAGGCGCTATATAAATAAACTATCATATCAAACTATCATATATCATATCCTATCATATCATGTCTGGAACAGAATATATATTTTGTGGTTCCAAACACTTGAATGGCAGAGTGAGTGGCGTAGAAAATGAAATGAGCAACAAGCTCAGTAAGATTTATGTAAGCAGTGATTTAAGTATACAATCCATTTATAAAAGACATATTTGTCAAATTTGAAGATCTGTGGTCATTCTTATGTTCCAAATATACTCCTTGAATTTGTGCAAAAGAGAAAGGAATAGTCTTTGGTCCTGTTTGTCCCCTTCCCGTTTCCCACAGCGATATCAAAAAGGGTATAGCAGGAGCGGACCAGAGTGTTCACTTGAAATTATAACCTTCTGCCAAAAATATTTAATTTGATTAATCTAGGTTTTGTTCTTGTGCATTAAGAAAAGTGAAATGTTCTTCCAATGACTACAATATATATAGTGGATGTGATCATTTGAAATCAATATTGTAACATTTTAAAAAGAACTACAATGTAAGTATAACTGAAACATTTCTTTTTTAAAACCTTCTTTTTCTGAGAATACCCATCATTATATCTTTTTAATTGACCTTCCTTCTTGAAAGGATTGAACTCGAGTTGAAACCTATGAACTGTTTCTTACGATGACAACATATGTCTCCAAATACCAGCCAACTCCCCACCTAGAGGCGCGCCTGTCTTGCTGCTACCCCTGTTCTACCTTTAACCATAAATTCCTACCATTTCCTGCACCACCTCTTTCTACATATCTGTGTTTTTCTCTGATCACACTGCTTTCAGCAATATCTGGGGTAGATATAGCAAATGCACATCAAACCAACAGAGAGTCAGAGTCACAGAGTGAGACAGAGAGAGATAAAGAAGGAGAGTGCAGAGAGTGGGAGAGCGAATACTAGGTTGGTGCTGGGTATTTCTAATATCTATATAACTCATTACAAGATGTGACAAACGATAACGGGGCTTTATCCCCTCCATTTTCTTATGCTGATCTATTTAGGGAAGGTGTTGGCATACATAACACTACTGGCACAATAATCCCCAACAGGCAATGTTGCTACACTCTTCTGATATATTTTAGAGACAACACTGCTCTTTGTTTTAACTTTATGTATTTTTATAAATTAATTTCTATTCTTAGGTTTTTACTCTTGCTTACATTTAATTGTCTGTTAATCCTTCTCATGCTAATTTATGTTAATGTATCCTTGATTGCATCATCACTGCATACTTTGAGAGCTTTAATCTTCTGGTTCCAGTGTGGGCAGGGTTTGGCAAACATATTTCCTGTTTGTCCCTACTGCTGGCCCTCCCCACACATAATTATCATGTATGCTCAGCACATAAAGGAGTTGTGTCAGCCTGTTAGGCCTGTTTTCCCGTTGTTGGTCATTTTTTGGTCACCCCGGATGCTAGATCCTCCTCTTAATGCTCTTCTCTCTTGGTAACTTATTTACTTCTACTATGCTTCAAGCCGCATATTCACTGGCATCAGTCAGGCACCTAAATCCATATACTAATGCCATCACTCAAAGATCTTTTGGTAAAGGTTTGACAAATGGAATGCTTAACCCAAACATTACCCCCCTAACTTTGCAATCTCCCATGTCTGTCAATTATTATCTGCCTGTCTTCCCATGCAGTCTCATGCTGCCCTCCTCAGGCAACTAGTGGTGCATAGATACCTCCTTAGATGTTCTCTTCTCAATTCCCATCCACCACTGTTCCATAATTCCTCTATCTATGATCTTATTGTTTATCTTAATAGTGATATTTGAGCATCACTAAAACATAGTTTATGGAAACCCCTGGATATGCCAAACTAGCAACAACTCCTGTTGACCATTCACTCCTTAGCATAGATAGACAAGGAAAACAAGGTGGTTGGGATGAACTAATTTTTAAATCAAATCTTAAATGAAGACACCTTGATACAATTAATCTTAGCACAGCAGAGATTTCGTATTGTAAATTAAATTTGACCTCAACAGAAATCTCTTACTATGGAACTCAAACATTGATCCCTTTCTAGTGCTAATTGTCCCTTCGTTGATCAACTCTATGATTTCCCTCTATACCTTTCAACTGATTTTTAACAAATTGCTGATTCTTGGTGACTTAAACATCTGGGTGGACGATGAATCTTACCACTCCTCCCAGTCTACAAGGCTTCATCTTAAGAACTAGTGGACCTACATGTGGTGGGGGTCACCAACTTGATTGTATCATCTCGAAAAATATGACCCTGGCCTATTTGTCTCGATTGTTAAGATTATGTGACCCTCCTTGTGTTTGGGTAATCCATGCCTTTTCTTCTTGATCCAAGACTGTTTGGAACGTTAGATTGCTAATTGGTCAAATTTATCAACTATTCCCTTACTTATGGTTCTATCCCCCTAAATTAAAGTTGTCCTATATCATTCTCTTACTGAAATTATTTACTTTAGAGCCAAATCAGGCAAGCAACTATCGACCAATAGCCAAATGCCTGTTTTTGATGAAGCTTATCGAAAATATTGATTTCCTGAAATTCCATGGGCCTCATTACGAGCATGGTGGTCCGTGAACTACGGTACCGGTAAGCATGCCGGAACCATAGTTCCCTGACCTCCATACTGTGAGCTCTGCTCGTGGGTGCCGTCTCACCCGGCAGGTTTTTCCTGGCAGGTTTAATGGCACCCGCTAGCACAGCATGTCGGATGCACCGGCACAACTCTGAATGTGCCGGTGCATCCGACGTCCACATCCCCATTCGGCCCTAGGGGGCAGAATGGGAATCAGGAGGCCCTTGATTCCGGCACCCACAAATGGGCAATTACCGGGTCCACCGAGCTTGGCATGACCCGGTTCTTGCCCATTCGCGGGTGCCAGAAGAAATGCAACTCCGGCAGCAGCCGTGCCGTTTTTACCGGCACGGCTACCGCTAGTCTTGTAATGAGGCCCCATGATTTTTTGGAATCTCATCATCATCTTGTTTCTAATCAGTCACATTTTTCAACGCTCACATAATATAGACTGTGCCCTCCTGGATTTAAGGGAGGGGTCTTGTTACAAGGGAAAGTGAAGATGCCCTTTAAGAGGCACCCTGAAATAGGAGGAAGAGGAGGAGCCTTAAGGGAGGAAGAGGCAGTTGTAATAATAAAGAAATGGAGAGCAACAGGTATCTTGTTTCTGCCTTGTTATTGGGCTGTTGGCCGAGGGTTAGAACTGGCAACGAGTGACAACAAAAAGTTCCCACTCCTCGTACCGGCGTGCCTGTGACGGAAGCTATCCTTCACACCATCTGAAGTGCCTGGATGATAGCATCCTGTGTTGCTGCGGGCTGTCAGCCGACTAGCTGATCCGGCGTGCACGCCTAACATCCGTACTTAGTCACAGCGAACAGCGGCGGTGCTCCTTTGAAGCTGGGAAGCCTCTCTTCTGCATCGAGGTAAGTGCCCCACCACAGCAGTGAGCAAGCCTCATCCTGGGGTGCTAGACATGCCCATCATCTCCCCCGCTTGCCGGACCCAGGTGAAACAGCACCTGGAGGGACTGGTGCACGAAGCAGTGGCTGGGATGAGCCCCAGCTGAGAAAAAATAAAAAGAGAAGATACAATGAAGGGGGACTGTGCAAAGAGGATCATAGTCCAGTCTTCTTGGCATGGACTGTGGCCAGACCGCCACACAATGCCACAGAAACCACGAGAAACTTCCCCCACACCCACACGTACTGGGGACTGAAGCTGTACAAGGGACCTGAACAGCTGACACACAAAAAATAAAAAAAGAAGAATATAATAATCAGATCAAGAAGAGCAGGCTAACACACACAGCCATATGCAGTGTGAGCAGCAGCAGTGGGCAGCACCACAACACCAAAGCTGCTGATGCCCAACCCCTGCAAGGGACACACAGTAGTATCACAGTCTCTGCATGCATGAGGGAGAAGAAAGCCAGGCCCACCACTACCGGCAAGAAGGACAGACAACCACAGCTAGCATGAGAGACCAAGAAAGGGAGCAGCAGGAAGGAGGCAGAGTGGCGCTCCTGAGGAAACCGGGTACATTAAGCAGAAAATCACAGCAAGACAAGGGCCCGAGATGGACTCAATGGGTCAAAGACTTAGACCGATTCATCACAGTTGCAGGTGAGGATAAGTCACCAGTCTTGAAAGACATCTTCACAAACCTTGCCGGGAAAGAAATAAAGAACCTCATAAAGATGATACCACCAGAGGCACGGGTCAACTATGAGGACCTCGTGACTGCGCTAAACAAGAAACTTGTCTGACAGCCAAACAGAGACTACAAGAGGTATGTGTTCAATCAATGCCACCGGGTCTCCCATGAGAAAGTGGAGGAATGTATTACCCACCTACACAAGAAACAAGTCCATTGCCAATTCTCATCCTTCTTAGATGACAAAGCCATCCGACTCAGTGTCATTGAAGTGTGCACTTTGTCTAATTTTCAGAAACAACTCTTAAGAAGCTCCTCACAATTGATGAAGTCATCAAGATGGTGAGAGTTCACGAAAAAGTAGAAATACCATTGAAACACCCAAGAAAAAGGCTGAGAAAGATGGCTCAGTTGCAGCACTCATGAGTGTTAAAGAAACAGGAAGGGGGAGACATGACACTGCAAACCTGCCGAGAAGCCCACTGAAAGAAGGGTATGCACTGACAAGATCGAGCCCCTGCCAGCCAAGACTTTGCCACACTTGGGGCCATGCCCTGCAATGACGCAGCTGCACAAGGTGTGATAGAGAAGGACATTTCCAAGCTGTCTTCAGAAAAGGGCAGTTGTTCCCTCCAGGGAAGCAGTCACAGACAACACCCGCACACTGGCGGCAACCCTACAGACCAGACTCACAACAGCCTCAATACCGGCACCTGCAATGTTAAGCACAACAACCACTGAGGATGATCAGGTCAATAGAGCAAGAATCAGACTAATGGGAAGCCCAAGGTGGTGCCCAAATCCTACCCAGACCACTACACCTACCCAGGTGACCCTTATGCCTACTATGACGTATACGCTCAGGGACAAGGCCCAAATTTGTCAATCTGATGCAGGGGGAAGTGGAAGGCAGCAAAGCACCAAAGGTCATGGTCCAAATGGAAGAAGTGACTAACCACTTCCTGATAGACACCAGGGCCATGGTCAATATCATGGGGAAACAGGAGTTTCTACTGATCAGTAAACAAGGAGACCTGACACCATCCAGAGTAAGAATATTCCAGTGGGGGGCCAACATGCCACGAAAGTCCCTAGGACAGTTCAGAAGGACAATCTCATACAAAGGGAAGATGACCGATACCATCGTCCATGTTCTGAGGAGGCCAGTCATCAGCAAATGTATGCTCAGCTACCGCACAGCAAAGTAACTGGGCCTAATAGATGTCCACTCAAAGACAACAACGTGGTCCAAAGCAGCAGAGAGCGGAGGGGATGAAAAAGTGCCTGCCACATGAGGAGCAGACCAATAAAAAAAGAGACAATCAGGACCACATTTCCAGAATTATTCTGGGACCTGAGAAAACTAAAAGACACTGGGCCTCATTACGAGGAATGCGGACCCGTAATGAACAGTGCTGGTAAGGGACCGGCACCGTTCATTAATGGCCGCCCCATTATGAGGTCTGCAGCGGGCCCCGCTCTGGGACGCCTGGTCAGACCAGCCGTCCTTAGCGGGACCCCCTAGCAGACCAGGATGCTAACAAACGGCTCGTCATTAACAGGCCCATTGTTAACATCCTGCCCATTCCCATTGAGCCCTATGTGGGCCCAAATGGGAATGGGGATGTACGGGGTCCTGGGAATGGGAAGGGGAATTACCGGGCCCTCCAAGGTCGGAATGGCCTGGTAATTCCCTATTCCTGGAACGCAGACCCGGTAGCCGGTATGGGGGTAGCCATGCCGGTAAGAACGGCATGGCTACCTCCATACTCATAATGTCCCCCACTGTAATCAAACTGCACATCAGTGAAAACATGAAACCGCTCACGCAACACCCGAAAGCATAGGATTCCACCTGCATTTATTAGCAGTGCACCAAGCTTGAGGGCATCTACGCACTGGTTATAAAGGACAAACGGAAAGTGGGAGGGTACTAGTGCGGAAAATGTCAGTTGAAGAGGTGGGTTTTAAGGTGTTTCCTGAAGATGTTGTATGATGGTTCGTCTCACAGATGGTGGGGGAGGGCTCATTCCAATGGGCTGGCACCCGGACAAGGCAGCTTACACCTCCTGCTCTTTTCCTGTTGAAACTCCGGGTAACGAGGCAGTGCTTGTAGGCAGATCTTACTCGTATGATTGAGGAGTGTTTTTTAATTTTTTCAGCCAAATATTAGGGTGCGCCATTGGTGATGCATCAGTAGGTGATGGAGAGTGCCTTGAACCTAATTCTGTCCTTGATAGGAAGCCAGAGAGCAGCCTTTCTGGCTATGGAGATGCGATCATACCTGCCAATGTCCAATGCTACCTGAAGTTTTTGCAAGTTATTTTCTGTTGTGCCGCAGAGTAGTGAATTGCAGTAATCTAATTTGGATCCAATTAGGGCACACGCTATTTCAACACAGTTTTGATGGCATCGAACAGAAGTGAGGATCCTAAGTGACAATCGGCTCACGAGGCAGTGTCTAAATAGCTTTTTGTCAACAGCCAAGCTCTACGGATACATTTGGCCACTATGCAAACTTGAAACAGATCATCCTTTTTTTGCATTGGAGCATGGAATCTGACATAGAGCAACTGTTACACTTAACACATATGGGCCTTAAATATAGTGCCCTAAGTCCCATGTATGAGGGACATAACAAAAGAAAGTGAAGGCAGTTTCCTCTCTCCCCACTTCACGGGATGGGCACTTATCAGGGTTTATGGAGTCCCCAAAATTAAGGAGGCTTGCTAGAGGTAGGGTCTTTTATGTACATTTAATTAAAAAAGCAAATTTGTATAGACTGGTATTAAATAGTCTAAATACAGTTTGTACCCCCAACTAATTTTCACTTTCGAGCAAGATGAGAGGGACAAGGAATTGTTTGACAATGCACATTCTTGCTCCCTTTCCCCCTTGCTATGAAAGCAGATTTTACCAACCCTTTCATATCTTTCCCAATTTCGGATGGATTTGAACATAACTCTGGAAGTCCAATGCATGCTGATAAATGACTGATGAATTTGCACGATGGGGTTGAGGACACCCCGCTCTGGCTTAGAATGTCTTGTAAAGCTAATTTGCACTTTGTGAGCGATGGGGTGCCCAATGCACAAATCCAATTCATTAGCGGCTTCAATAGTATTAATCAATCGGGGCATTGGAGATTTAGTTCCAAGTGTAAATTGTGGGTTGTGGTGCTTTTAGGAAGAAATGAAATGTGTTTTGAACATCTGTTTTCTGTCAGGCAGATAAAAGTACATCTTCAGTGTCCCCACAGTTTGGCCCCATACACAGCTTCTGGCCTAGTTTGCAATTCGTACACCTTAAGGGCTGATCTAGTTGCCCCTTGGCTATGGCATTTGAAAAATAAACTGCTTGCTGCAGTGTTACATGTATACATGTCCCTCAAGGCTCATCTCCTTCTCCTCTTCTGTTTAAACATGTATTTTAAACCCTTCCACAATCTCCTCTCGCAGTTAAACATGAACGTCCAATGTTATGCAGATGATAGCCAACTGTTTTTCAAACTCTCAGGATGCTGTCTGCCTGATAACCTTGCTCTTACTGATATCCTGGGTCAAATTAGATCATGGATGCAATGTAATTAACTTTGCCTCAATGCTCTGAAAATACTTATGTTTATTCACCCACCCAGTCCATCTAGTACCCTCTCTTGCCTCCCCTCCTCCTTTCAATTGGAGATAGGAAAAAATCCTATCCCAACTAAAGTCATATTGTTAGGTTTTTATTTTGACCCAGTGTTTGGTTTCTCTGCTCAAGCCAATCAGACCCTAAACTCCACCTTTTACTACCTAAGACTCTTCAAGAAGGTTCCTGCCTTCCTATCAGCAGCACACTTATTTATTATTGCAGATGCAATCATTTGTTCCAAACTGGACTATTGCAACTCCTTATACATGAGTCCTCCCACAGTACATGAGTCCTCCCACAGATCTATATCATAAGATTATTGTTCTTTTGAACAAAACTGCCAGAATATTTACCTCCCTTTTCTGTCAACTATTACCCCTGTTTTGAGACAACTTTACTGGGTTCCAGTTGCTATGAAGATCACCTTTAAAATAGCTACTCTGGTCAACAAATGCTTGTCAAGGCATAAAACTGGCCTTACAGATCATCAATCATCTGCATCGCTCTTTGAGATCATGCGCCTGACCCCAGTGAGATACAGAGGTAATTTGGCTGGGGTTCGAATGAATGCAGTCCAAGGTGCAAAAACCTTTTACTTGGTACTCTCTTTGATAAGGCTCGACTTTGAATTTGGTTGATTTTGAAAATGCTCACTTTTGCTAAATGACATTACATCAAATGAATTTGTTTACCAATGTTTTTACCACCCTATTTACCACAAACCTAAATATGGTAGGTTAGGGAATGGTATAGAAAGGTGAAGGGGATTTTGGAGTGCAAATGGGGTGGCAGCGGTGGAATAATTACAGAAGAAATTGTCAGCAAAATGACATTCGGTTAAAGAAATCAAGGAAAGCTAGTAGATCTTTCTCAAAACTCTGTTATGTTAGCCATTCCTTTCTAGTTAAATCTAAATAATAGACTATATGGTAACAAGGTTGCCGGCTTAGTATCCAGTTTCAATTACTTGCTTGCCTTTCATTTTGAGTGCTTAATAAATCAATATCAACAACAATCTAATGCCTTCTAACCCAAATTCACAGATATGTTTAGTTTTCTCACTAATCCTTTGATATTTTCACCCCATGTATTATGAATTAATATACACTGATCTTCACATCTTGAGCTGGAATATGGTTTGGAATATTAATCTGTTTAGGTTTTACATGAAACAGGTATGGGACAAAATAGTATTTACCTTTTGCAAATGTAAAGGTAACATATCAAAGAGATATAGATCTTTTCAATCTTAAATGCCATCATTTATCATCCCCTTAAACACAAAATCAATGTTGCATTTCATGATTATTTTCCCTTCTGTGATAAGATTATACTCCATGAAATTCATGTTAAAATTGGAAATATCTCATTGAATAAAGTAACATCTAAACAAAACATGTTGCAGCTTTTCCTTCAGGCGTTCATAATAGCTAAACATATTAATTTTATACAACTCAATGTGGTATTCTCTCCAAAGTCAATTCTCATGGAACAATTGTGTGGGTTGCCCCAAGATAGGTTGTAGGGGCAAATTGCAGATATATGCAGCTATTGATACCTTTTATGGCATTTTTCTTCATTACATGTTGGTGTTTTAATGCAGATTTATTAACAGTATTTTGTTAATTTACATTGCTGTATGTTATACTAAATTATCATGATTAAATTAATGTAAAATGGAAATAGCTATCCCAGATTCATACAAATTTATATAACCTTTGAAGCACTGAGGCCTAACAATATAAACTCGGGTTTGAGAGATCGGAGTCTCATCAATGTAAACCATGCAATTTTATTAAATTTGTACAGCCACAAAAATTAATATGACAAATGGTTTGATTCTTAGCAAACAATGGATATGCAGCTGTCATAGGCATTGCTTAAAATACAAACAGGTCTAATAATGAAATCATTGTTTCTATACATTCACCATACACATCACCATAGCTTCAGATTATCACACTGCCACTCTGTCAATGGCACATAGATTTCCTTCTATTTTCTGTCCTTCATCCCAGTCTTCTCTACAAGCATCTTCATCTGGATTTCAGCGATTCATCACTGTGATGTCTCATGAGTAACTCCCCCAAACTGAAGCTCTCCACTGTGAGAAGCCTGAGGGCATCCTCACTCCTTCTCCCCCCTGGATCCTTTTCTCAGGCGGCCTGGGAAAGGCCATTGCTTTTGGATCCTGACTCTGGGGGTGGAGAAGAGAGGGAGCATCACCTGTGTGGAGGGTCAATGGAGATCGGGAGTGGGGTGCCCACAGGTGAGACATGGTATCCCCTTTCCCAATTAAAGATCAACCTAACCCGCCTCTGGGCCTTTATAGGTTACTGTAAAACCTCTCCCCTCATTTCCCCACATTTTACCTCTAACAGTACTAGGATGAGCGGGAGGCGGCTGAGAGTAAGAATACTAAAACTTAATTTCACCACTTTAGTACTGTGATGAGGAAGATGCCTGCAGAGTACTTTGAATGGTCAGGCATGTCCCTTTAACTAGAATCAGACATGCCCAATTAAGAGTCCACACCTGCAACCTGTCAAGAGGTTGTAAGTGTATAAAGGGAGACCAAAGAAGCAGCAAGTAGAGCAACACTGAGACCTATGTGGGAGAGAACAGTAGGGGACCCTTCTCTTGAGGAGGCAGCCATGGTGGGAGCTGAGAGGAAGCCAGGATGCTGGCCGACATCCCAGAGGACCTGTGGAGCCCAGGGTGAGTTGGACCACTAGGCTGTCACTGGTGTGCGAGCCTCCGGTATTGGGGAGAGAGCAGATGGAGCTGTGAGCAACACAGAAAAAAGATAGGATGCCATCCGTGTCTGTGCAGAAGAAGCAGAGCTGCTGACGAGCGGAGGAAAGCACCCAACGTGCGAGCGTGGCTCGTGGAGGCCAGCCCTCCAGCCTGAGAAGCAGTAAGGAAGGAGCAGGAGCCACCAGCGAAGAATGCTGAGGACCAGTGAGTGTCGGGGGAAAGTCACGGGCTGCGCACAACTAACGAAGTGGAGTAAAAAAGTATATTGCATCCCAAAATGCATGAAAACCTGAAACAAAGTTGAATAATGCATATTGAATATCGATCTGAATGAAAACTTTAAATGAAGCTAAATTATGCATATTGAATACTGAACTGCATGAAAACTTGAAATCAAGCTAAATTAAGCATATTAAATATGGAATGGAATAAACCTTTATGGGCAAAACTATTGGCTGATGGAAACCAAATGGGAAAGTGTTTCTTTGAAAGAAACCTACGGAAAATAGCGCAAGTGTGAAAGAGTGCAACAGATAGGTGGGACATGAACAAGACCATCGCAAAGGGAACTTTATAAATGGATACAGTGCAGCAAAGGCCAAAGACTGGCAAGAGATGTGTGACATGTTATGGCAGTCAGGTGGCTAACCAGGCAAAACCAGGAGAATGTAAAGCTGCATATAAAGTCAAGAGGCCAACAAAGAGAAAGTAAGTGACTGTGAATCTGTGCACAGGGGCAAGTACAGACGAGCCAGTGTCAGCTTAGGAGCCTAGTGTTGCTGCTTTCGCAACCTGTGATGGGTGGGCCGAGATGTCTGACAACCGCACCTAGAAAAGTGAGCCCTAAATTGTGAAAACCAAAGACACTGTGAAACAAACCAAGGAGAAGCACCTTAAGTGAACTGGTGATGCAATCCAGATGGATGGTCAGGTTGACCTAGAGTTGTGTTTAACTGTGAAAGACTGAAACAAATACCAGTTGCTACACTGAAGTCTTGAGGAAGGGAACCCTGACACTTAATTAACTTCAAATGCTGTCCTTAGGACGGAGCCTCAAGACCCTTTTCATTTGAACTGTGTTGCCTGAAACTTGGGAAAGGCAACCCCGAGGATTGTGTGGAACTCTATTGCCTTGAACTTCGGAAAGGTAATCTTGAGACTTTTGTGGAAATTGCTTGAACTTGGGAAAGGGGAGCTGAAAAGAAAGCTAAGAGCTGCAAGAAGCTCAGAAAATCATGTTGATCACTACTTCTTTTATTATTGACATCCCTACACATTGTTTAGCTTTAATTGTGAGGGCAAGAATAGGTTGTGGACAAAGACAGACTTTTTTAAGTTGAACTTTCTGACTCAGACGGTCCCTAGTTTCGTTCAGGTAGGGACATCACACCTTAGCATAGGGCACGATAGGCCTACTACCATCCTGACATTTGCTTTAATAAACCATTTCATTTTGAACATTGAATCTATTGTCTGTGTCTTGCTTCATCGTGTCTTCACACTACTTACCTTCCCAGATTGACTTACCCTTTTCCTTTCCTCCTTACTCCCTTGCTCAGTACTACAAGGCTCACAGTCTTAGGGTTCTCTTTGACAGTTACCTAAAATGACACCAGTTTATCATCTCTACTGCCACATCAGTCAGGCTAAACTGGTTTATCATCTGGGAAATCCATCTCCTTGTCACATATCACTGCAAAATGCTCCTCTCTACCCTAGCACTCAGACACCTCAACTACCTTTGCAGCCACCTCATAGACCTTCCTCTCTATCCCTCTGCACCTTAACAAAAATGCTCAACATAGCAAATCTCAGTCAGCAAAACCTTGTATTTCAATCAAATCATGAGCTTTCTCCCTTTTTTGTTATCAGTAAATCGCTTCATTCTCCTTCTAGTGCTCTCCACTCAAGCCTCAAGCACCCTTCACCATCTCTATGTCCATTGCCCTCCATGTGCATACACTCACTTCTGTTCCTTCTTTCTTCATCCTTACTCCCCATCCGCTACCCCTGGAATTCTTGTATGCCTCTGTTATACTGCTGAAACCACGCAAAGGCAGGACATGGAGTGGAGATAAGATTTCTGTTGTGCTTTCCTCCTCTGTCTTGTGTAAGCACTTTATTTTCACATACATATGATTTCCAGGCAGGAGTAAAATATGAATGGATGCCTATGGCATCTGCCTTGCATGAGCAGATGGATTCGGCAGGAACAACATTGGTGGTCACTGCATGCAGTCGCCATTTCTTTTTAAAATGAGCCTGCATTGTTTTCACAATCAATACAAAAATCAATAATTACCCCATATATATAATTACTTCTGAAACTCATATAACAATTTCAAAATATTAGCCTTTAAAAAATCCTTGATCGAGTTGTGATTGTGATCCCTAGATATCTCATCACTTTGACAGACCATACAAAATAACCAGAGTTCCAGTTCGCAATCTGAGTTTTTTCTGAGTTGGTTGTATAGCCAGACAGACCAGTAGTAATAATCTTTTCATTTTAACCTAGTCTAAATAAATAAAGTAATGTTATCCCCAAATAAATCCAATTCAATTAAACATATGTTTCTCCTCTTAATCTTTGTGGTTGTGGTTGTGGTTCTAAAAAGTAGATACATAATAGACAATATAAAGGGTGAGTTTGCATCGTGACTATAGAGAGCTCAATTAGTTGAATACAATCATTACGAATGAAAACTCTGACACAGGGATTGCAATGTCTTACTGAAATAGTCCTGATTCTTTGTCCCTATGCACATTCCTTCCCTATGAAAGGGAAGACCCTTACCACTCGATCAAAAGCTTCTACGCGGTTTACAATTAATCATGGGCCTCAAAGTCTAATAGCATTGTTTCCATTTGGGTTTTCTATAAGCCATCTATGTTCATTCAAAATATTAAAAATACCTGTTTTTATTTGCCAATTATACCTGAGAATAAGGGGTCAGTGTGCCTGCTTAAAACTTTAGCAAATATGTTATAATGCATATTCACTAATGGTTAACATGTTGCTTAATGTTCTTTGTGCTTGTGGTTTACATTTCTATGTTGAGGTTAATGTTGCGAGCATCAATTACGAAAGCAACAGTTCACCTGTGATAAAATATACTATGTTAATACTCATTTGTCCTGAACAAAACCGCAAAACTAGTGGTTTCACATCAAAAAAACATGTCCATACAATGTAGTATTGTGCCCCCACCTGGGATGCTCAGTTCGTTGTCTGTCAAGGCTAAGCAAAAAGAAAAAAGACGGTATGAAGTGGTCAAAGTGAGTTTAGAGTTAGGCACACATAGAGAGTATTGGATAGATACAAGGGGAAGGGGTCAAAGTTTGCGGATCATTGAACACATGTTCAGCCACACAATGAATCACGTGGAGAGTTAAAAAATTAGGCGTGTGAAAGAAAATACATCCATAATGAAGACCATTTTCGAGAAAGAATCTCATTCTGCTAGCAGTGGGAATGTGTGAGGGGCTTGAAATGTACTCAAGTGGATCACTGTAGAGTGTAGTCTAATTTGCTTGGGCTTACAGTTATTGTGTGGAAGTGGAGCATTGTGGGAAAACAGATAAAGGAAGGGGAGGATTCGGACAATTTGATTGGCCACATATTATGTGAGGGAGTCTAGTCAATGGGAGAGTGCTGGTGTGCTCTATAAAGGTATTACCATACCAGGAATTCCCAATATGTTAACATCAAAAGTAAAAATAAAATATAAAAATGAGTATAAATATTTTAACAGTGATGCCTGCGTTCAGCTCGTCTATCTACATGTACATTTGTGAAAGTGTGTTTGTATGTTCAGGGTTTGCTTCAGCCCATAACAGTTAGTGGGCTGACATTTTGCCCCACGGTCAGCATACCAGTCTCGAGTGTACTGTCGATAGTGAAATTTCACTTACCCCACCCATTCGCCCTGTCTTGTGCGATCAGTATAGGTGGTATCGGGAGATTGACGATTTTGCTATTGTTGGCTCCAGCCCCACAACAGTTGGTGGGCTGACATTTTGGCCCGAGATCGGCATACTAGTCTGAGGTGGACTGGCGATAGTGAAATCTGACCAACCCCAGCCATTCGCCCAGCACTGGCTGTGGTCCAGCCATGTGCTATCGGTATAGGTGATTTGAGTGATTGCAGGTTTTTGCGACTTTTCAAAAAATAGGAAGTTAGGACACAAGGTCGACATTCGCCTTGTACCGGGGTGGAGCGGGTTCCGGCCCTGTGCTATCAGTGTAGGCAAGTTCGGGAGATTGACAATTTGGAATCATCCAAAGGTGCCAAGTCGGAAATGTTCAGGGGAGAAAAGACCGAAGGTTATTTCAAAAAGATTATCTTTGGTCTTTTCTCCCTCAAACATTTCCATCACAGGCTTTCAACCCGATCCGCTGATTTTGCCATTTTAAAAAAAAAGCAGTTACGTCACAATAAAACATAAACAAGGCTATAGCAGACACCCACGTGCATGTCAGCTACAGACCCGGTCAACGCCGGATTGTACTGCTGCTATTATAATAAGCAATATGCAGATTGATATGAATAAAAGAAATACCCCACTGTATTTTGTCTAAGATAATATTGAGCAAGTTCATGTGTTGTTTAGTTGTTGAGGTATTCCATCAATACAATCCTGTAAGAGGAAAATCACATCTGCAATACATACATTGCCATCTCCTTACGGTAGGATTATATAGTTCTGATTGATGTCAGTGCAGATGTACTGGTTCACATTTGAATCTTCACATTTGAATCTTAGGTAGAGTGGAATCAAAGCGTATCTAGAGTTCTGATCACAATATGAACTCTGCAACCCCTGCAAAGGAAATCTGTTCAATCTATGACAGGATTCAGTCAACATATATGGTATGCATATATGTGGCCCAGAGGACTAAACGGACAGAAATACATCCTCGTTATACTTCCCTCAAGGAAATACATGTGCACAATTGGGATAGTTCACAAAAATGACAACTTTAAGCCCATCGACACTAAACATATGTTTAATAACAAAATACTGGTCAAATAAATAATAGATATAGACTCATTGAAAATATGGTGGCAAAAATGTTAGAACGACTTGATTATGAAAGCATGTGAATGATTGGGTAATTCAAAGATTTTATCTGTAAAATCATCATCCTATGTTACCTAATTAATAAAACAAAATGGATAAGACACAGGTTATTCAAAAAAATAGGCAATAGATGTTTAACCAAAACTTTGAAAAATAAGTTGACCAAAATACATTAATTAGCAACATATTAACGACACATAATAATATACATACTGAGGCTTATTTTATAGAGGCACAAAAGAATAAAAGGAAGACACTTTAATTGTCTTTTCAACATCAATAGCTGAATGGAAAGCTATAAATTGAAAGTATAAGATCGACACCCAACTGGAAAGGCATGCAACCACCACAAAGTAGGAGAAGAAAGGAAGTAGAACCCCACAACTTAAATTAAAGAGAGGCTACCATGGGTGGCTAATGTGCTGTAATTGGAACGAATTAGTGCTGTTAGAAAGGAGTCAGTTTAGAAATATTCAATTCAGAATGTGGGCAATTATTGAATGAAAAGCCAGGTTTGAGTTTTTTGTTTTTTTAATGATGCAATTTCTTTTACTGCTTTGATTTTTTGTGGTACAGAGTATCAGAGTTGTGGTGGAAGAACGGGGAATGTGTGGCACATAAGTGCTTTTTAACGGAGGCTCTGTGAAATAGGGCATAGATGCCAACGTTTCACAGTGGGCTAGATGGTCACGTATGCGTTGCTGACACTCCTATTGCCCACCTCCGTGAAACGACAAAATGCGCTGTGAATACCACATTGACGACATTAACATTTATTTACCTTTTTGTAATACTGCTTAATAGCATAGATCGTTGTATTTGCCCCAATAGCAGTGACAGTTAGTTGTGATTTGTGATTAGTTTGGAAGACAAGCATTTCATTCATATTTTCATCTCTCAGCTAAGTGTGCACTGCATTGTACTTTTGAGCTACCTTTAATACCCTTTTTATATTGGTAATGGCAGATTTTTTATGGCAACTAGACACAGGCAAAATTGAATTAACTGCAGTAGCCTTACTTATTGTTCAAGTAGTTAACAAATTCAATCAAACACTCCACAATACCCGTCCAAATCATGACGGGATTCCGATTTGGACAGGTGCTGTGGAGTGTTTGATTGAATTTGTTAACTACTTGAACAATAATGATTGGGGTATTCAATTCACCCATGAACGCAGTAGTTCAAGTATTAATTTCTTGGATTTGTCAATTTGTCTGCAGGACAACGTAATTGTAACTAAAACATTTCGTAAGGCTACTGCAGTCAATTCAATTTTGCATGCGTCTAGTTGCCATAGAAAATCTGTCATTACCAATATACCAAAAGGTGAATTCATTAGAGCACACAGAAACAGCTCTAATGACGATGATTTTTTGCAAGAATGTAAACTCTTACGAGACAAATCTGAAGTTAGAGGTTACGACCCAGGAACGGTATTGAAAGCTGAACGCACTGCACAAAGCATGAAGAGGGTTGATTTACTCACACCGAAAATCAGGTCTAGTTCTAGCCATACTGATAAATTAAAATTTATTACATGCTACAACACAGACAGTTCTAACTTATATACAATTGTTCAACGTCATTGGCATTTGCTCCAGCTTGACCAAGAGTTAGCACCATGGCTGGATGCATGTCCGAATTTTATTTACAGCAAGGCAAGCAATCTTAAAAACTTGGTATCGCCATGATTCATGCCTAGCCAGCAACCAGCTACAACTTAGCTCAGTCAGAATAGTAATCATGGCTTTCATAAATGTGGTAAATGCTCCATGTGTTGCTATGCATTAGAGGTCTCTCAAATTGACTTTGGCAAATTGGGAATGTTTAAAGTGAATGCATTTATCAATTGTAACTCCAAATTATGTTTATATTGTATACTCTGTGTCTGTGGTAAATACTACATTGGTAGTACAATTTGTCTGCTTAAAATTAGGATACAAGAGCATCTATCCACTATTTTAAGTCAAGATTCTAAATATCCCTTAGCCACACATTGGCAAAGAAACCATCATTCTTGGTGACCTTAATCTAGGATACCAAGTCCGAAGTCAGGTTTGCCGGCATGGCAAAAGTAACTTTGCCCCAACATGGTGCAATCTGACCTTAAACTAAGACAACTTGAAGCACGGCTAATCTGTCAGTACCGTACTGTATCGATCGGTTTTAACAGTGATCATGAATTTTCGGTGTTTCTCTGAAGTCATACTGTCCAAATGCCTATGCGTCTCTTGATGCTGTTTGCTACATGTGCATATACATCATTTTTGTAAAAGAACAGTCCTGTATAGACAACACTGGTCACCTTGTGTTTTGACTTTGGGCATTATGCTTAAATTTTAAATTTTCACTTACAAATTTAAGTCTAATTGCAATTGGCTGCATGGATCCACCGCCCTTCAAGGGGTGCAACTGCCGTAAATGGCACAATCAATTCTTATTTTTCTGCAGCCGTGATGTAAGGCTGTTAATATCTTGATTTTTCTCCTTTTGAATCCTATCCAATATGGTAATCCATTCATATTGCTTTCCCCTTGATTTCAATCTCAGCCCTTAAGTATGGGCTGTCCATGATGCGTATTAAGGGCTTCACAGTATATTAGCCTAGTAACAAATTTATTTCCAATATGGCCGCTCGTATGTGCCGTGCTTCTGGGTTTCAGCTCGGCAGCCAAAGGCACATGCAACTTGTATTTACAGGAGCGCCGCGTACACGCGCGAGGCTCCTGTCTCTCTTACTACGTGCAGAAACGCCGGTAAGCACCGTCTTTCATGTAGACCCCTTCTGACTTAATTGAAGCAGGGGCCATACGCAGGTGTCTGTCTCGCAACATTGCGCTCTCCAAATGAGGCCCAATTAGCATCTTTAACACAGGTTTTTTTGTGTTTGTTTTCTTTCTCCTCTTGAATTTTATGTTGCTTCCGTGCGGACCTTCACGCTTTGTACAATTGTCACCCGTGAATAGTGGCTAATTGCAACTGCAACTTTATAGGTATGGTTTTGCATGCCTGTATTTATTTTATCTTAATCTGTATCACAGTTTCTGCACATGAAATATAGGTAACACATATAATTCTTATATTTACAGTGGAGCCGGTGAATGCGCCTTGTAAATTTTTCCACTCGTATTACTTTATAGGTAAGGCTTTACAGCTTTTATGATCCACACCGTAATTAGTTGCACCATAATCCTTAAACACATAATGTGCCCAGGTTTTTACTGCAGCATGTTGATATATTCTTTTCCCTTCTGTTGGATTATTAGTTTCCCGTTTCAAGCTCTCACAAGGAAACTTTCTATTTTTGGATATGGCAGACTTGCCGTCTAACTATACAGCACATTGGGTGACCATGGTTGTGCTTACATGATTGCTCTTATCACCATATTTTTCTAACTAATTTGATCTTCTGTTTTCTCTCATTTGTTTTCAACGGTTGGCTAATTCCATTGCCAATACTCCATATCCTTTATGTGGAATTTCAGTTAATCATTACGTGATGTTTCTCTATACTATTGTTATTTTTGTTATTTTTGTCATTGCATATTGGACTTATTGGGCCTCATCACGACCTCGCGGTAACGCCGCCGGTATTAGCGCGGGGGCTATTAGTGTGACCGCCATAGCCCCCGGCGCTAATAGTGCAGGATCACGAGTTGGGCGGACTTGGAAGTCCCCATTCCCCATTGAGCCCATTGGGGAATGCCCCATTCCCCATTGGGCTCAATGGGGAAATTTTGCGCTCATACGTATGAGCGCGAATTCTCAGCGGATTTCACACCAGCTCAGAGCTGGGTTGAAATCCGCCGAGGCCCTGATTCGGCGGACCCTTAAATCCGGCGGTAATAGCGCTACCACCGGATTTAAGGGTTACCGCCGAGGTCATGATGAGGCCCATTGTGTTGGGTAATTACTCTTTGTGTCTGGTACCTAAGACTATCATGGCCCCCCCTCCTCTCCTTGGATTTTGGGCCTGATAATTTTGCTACATTTGGTTTGTTACATATGATTATGTCAAACATGTATATTTGAAACATTTTTGGATATAATTTTGCAGCCTGGAAAAAGAGCATTGAAGCTCGAAACACGTGTTGGCTGTTTCTGATTTGCATTAAATCACGCTCAATGAGCTTTAATAACCGTGTTTGTGTGCGCAATTAATGGTAGCAAATCCACTCTAAATATTTTCTAATTATTATACCATATCCATAATTTTGTAAAGCACCTCAGCGAAGGCGCTCCAGAAATAAAATAAACAAACAACATTTATTGCCTGAATGGTGCAATTGTTGCTTTTTGGCATGCACCAAGTATAGCATAAAACAACATATACTCACTATGTAATTGAAGATAAGGTGGTGCCCACTTCACTCAGTGAGTGTCTGGTATGAAGGTACCTTTTACATTTTCTTGAAGCAAACATGTCCTGTCCCATGTATTTCTTCAAATGCAAAAGAAAGGTCTTTGAAAGGTATTCAATGACCAACAGGGTTCAGAGTAGGGAGAGAAGGAGAGGTAAAATATGTCCTTTACATCTTCATCTGAGCAGCCATTCTTGAACTGTGTAGCCTTGGTATTAGGTTTGCTTGAGCCCAATAGTACAGACTGTTTCCACATTCCAATCTGGAAATGATTATTGTAATTGTATCCATGCATCTTTGAGGAAACACCAGAAAAGGAAAGGTTCTAGTGTTTTGTGGTGACAAAAGGCTTGTCTGGTGATTGCAATAATCAGTGAGCCAAGGGTCAAGTTAGATTTCATGATTATTCTTTAGATTTAAACCTGTGCTGAAGAGACAATGGAGGATGATGAGATCTGGAGATCTCCTGAGAAGGAGCGCTGTAAGGAAGATATGCCTGTGATCATGATTTCCATTTTCTCGGATTAAGAAGGACGTGGTTAGCTGCCAATCAATCATCCTTTAACTGAACGCACTGTGTGATTTTAGTTTTTGGTAGTTTTATGATAAGCCAAATGATACATGAATAGTTATGGAATGATACATTGAGAGATGTTAGCAATGAAGTGATGGAGATACACAAAGGATTGAAAGGACATTGGAGAGAGGGACCTGGTGAGACCACATAAAGACATTCTTTAGGTTTGGAAACAGAGGATTGGATAAAATGTGTTGTGTATGTTTTTGAGGAAAGAAACAATCCAATTTGGCGTCTATTGCCTAACACATAGGGCATGTAAGAAGGATTCTAAAATCGTGTGATTTGATACCACATTGAAAGCTTCAGAAAGGTCAAAGAGAATGCGAACCACAGCAATGTCTTGGTCTCAAATTAGCTCTCTGTCATCCCAGTTGGAGAGTAGCACCATTTTAGTGATGAGCACTTGTATGAAAACCATGTGTGCAGGGACTAGGAAATTGTTTTATTTTGTGAAAAGTTTGAGTTTGTTGTATGCTGCTAAATCAAAAAAAAAAAATCTGAAATTTCTGAGTTTGAAAATGGTCTTAAATTGTTTGAGATTAGCATAGTCCAGGCCTGCATTTCGTATATTAATGGCTTGCTGAAAGCTTTGTTGAATTGTTGCTGGAAGATCCTAGCCAAGAACAAAATATAGATATTTGCTTAAGCCTAGTCCGCTACCAGCAGAATTTGAAGCAAAGCTTGAGAAATGGAGGGAATGAAATTCATGGGTCTGATGGTGAACATGACTAGGAGCCTATTAGCAAATACTGGTGAAGTACTTCTGGAGGGAGAACTCTGAAGCATAGAATAGATTCAATAAAGGGAATTAAAATGTGTGTTATTGTGATGTATGAAGGAGCAGAGTACATCTTGTGTTTGATTCATATATCAAGGTTAAGCCATTCGATATATAAATGATTGGCTAAATGTGAGTTGAGAGTGATGAAGTGGTGTGGAATTTAGCAATACCTTTGAAGAATGATCTTCCAGGTTTAATGGCTGTGGGAAGTATGTCAGAAAGGTAGCAAGATGATGCTTTCCTAATTTCTGCATGGTATCATCCCTTGAGCTGTGGGAACATTAATTTTGTGTTGTGTTGTGTTTGCCCCTCCAGACTTTGCCTAATGCTCTATTGGCTGGTTGAGCTTTCCTAAATTATCATTGAAATTTGCTTGTTCCCCATTTTCTGGAACTTCCTGTGTTTAAAAGTTCTTATGATATTAAGGGAGTCAGTGATGCACGTAAGAAAAACTTTAACTTCTCTGATTTAATCAGCGAGGGAAAAATCTGCTGATAATGAGGAGGCTAATAACAGAGTTAGGTCATCAGTGATATTGATTTGCAGGTTCTGTAGAACTACGTGTACTGGGAATGGGTGAACCTACCAGAATAGGGACATTCAATTAGAAAAATGACACAGAATGGTCTGCCCAGAGTAGAGTGATAAAATGGAAGGTAAGAATGAGGAGGGGGAGGCACATGTGTGTCATTCAGAGTATTTCTGGATATGTGGTTTGATTCACTTTTCAGACGGTGTACATCTAGGTATTCTATGCTCAGTATCTAAAATTGAGTCATTCAAATGTTAAAACTAGAACGCAAACGTTAGGGTTGGAAGTAAAACTGCTAGAGGCACCATCTGTATACTCTTTTCCGAATATGCAGTTAAAACCAGGTTGTCTATAATTAGTGAGGAAAGCTAAAAGGACACTGTTATCTTCCAGGTGATGACCAAAGACTCACACAGTATTACATAGGGGCAAAAGGTAGGTGCAAAAAGTAGGAGATGTATACAGGATAGGTAACGTTTAACCGTGTTTATTGAATGAAGTGCCCCAACTATTCCCACTACCCCCTCCCACCACCAACTTCCGAGCACACTATGGGCCTCATCACGATTCTTGCGGTAACCCGTAAATGTGGCGGTAGTGCTAATACCGCCACATTTAAGGGTCCGCTAGATCATGGCTTTGGTGGATTTCCCCCCAACTCTGAGCTGGGGGGAAATCTGCGGCAAAATTGCTGATTTTCGGTGCTATTACCGGCGGCAGGAAATCCACCGGCGGTAATAGCGCAAATTTACCCCATTGGGCCCAATGGGGAATGGGAAATAAACCTTCCGCCAAACCTGTGATCCGGCGCTAATAGCGCCGGGGAGTTTGGCGGTAGGGCTATTAGCACCGGCGTTACCGCCCAACTCGTTATTAGGCCCATATCCCTTGTCCCCTCTCCCACCACCAACTCCCCAGAACACCAAACCCTTCCCCCCCTCCCACCACCAACTCCCCAGCATGGCCATTCATGCCAATCAGTGTTTTAGAGTCCCTTTTAACAGTCGCTGGGACTGACGCCTCGGAGTGCTCTTCTGTGACCCATCTGTGGGAGTGGTTGAAGTGAAAGGGACGGTGCCTGTCCCCAGGTTCTGTAAGCGGCCCACTTGTACTAAGGCCCAGTGCAACAAGGCTGACTCCTGTCCTAGCCTGTCCCAGCCGCTACTTCATTCCCCCCTTCCTCTATAGTGGAGCAGGAGCTCCCGCGACCCTGCAGGAGCAGTGGTCCATCAAGGGGAAGCTACCCAGATTATTTGCACCTTATTCGGTAAACGCACTTCCCACTGTGTGACAAACGGATTCTGCGTATTACAATACTTCTGCTAAGATGCCCTGATGCCCTTGATGTTCCTGCATCTATATTGAGATGTAGCGCTGTGCTTTTGGCCGATTTCGTAATCGAGTCTATGCGTCCACCATTGCTTAACACGAAGATCCCAGCACACCTAAAGATGGCCGCCCGCAATCCTTCTGAGCCCTCCAGTGCCTAATCCACCCCTGCAGACTCTGCTGAATTCCGATTGGCTGGTGGTCCTTTACAGCTACCTATCCAGAGCCAGCAGGCGAAGCCGGCCCACTTGCACTAAGGCCCAGTGCAACAAGGCTGACTCCTGTCCTAGCCTGTCCTCAGCCTTACTCACCGTTCACCTGGACACTATGCCCATCCGCACTATGCCCTAATCCCTGCCCATGGGGCATACAGCTGACTCTTCCTACGAACTTCCTACAAACGTCACCATCATCCAGAAATAGTAAGACTACCGGTGTTGTTAACTATTTCCTCGTTTTAACCACTACAACTGTTCATACGCATCACGGCTCCACATGAGCTTGCCGTCTAGTTAGCAGCATACTGTGTCCTTTCTGTGCATATTGTCCTTTACAAGCTTTATCTTGCCTGTTGCGCCAGCCCGCATATTATTCAACTTGATGCTAGGCATGCCGCCTTTCCTCTGCTAACACGATCGGAAATGCCACTTATCTTGCCTACTGCAACGTGCATCCCGCTTACCTTGTGTCCTAAATCTGCGCATCTGTTACTACCGGCACTATTTATTTACACCTGATAGATCGACCTCATATATGACTGACTAGGCGCTACCCCTCAGCTGTTGCTCGCTTACCAAGTGATCACGCTATTTCTATCTTGTTTAATTGCTTGCAATGTTTATGCCTGATTCACACTGCCATCTGGCCTGTACTCGCCTACTGAGTAACCACGCCACCGCCCTCATTTGCTGAATTGTCTGCCCTGTGCATGCCTTGAAATTGCACTGCTAAATGATTGTGCTCCTGCATAGAACTGCAACGATTATCCCATTGCACTGCACAGTCCCCTGCCATGAACTCTGCTAAACAAATACCTGCAAAACTACCCTTAGTCTATCAGCGAACCATCACAAACTGTCCACTGCTAATCCACTTGCACCGGCAACACAGGCCCTCTATGTCACCTGCATAGGCTCCACTGCTCGGCCTGCTCACACATCTGCACACAGCTCTACCAGCTCTTTATGCTGTGTCTTAAGCCCCCTTATTAGAATCTGTCGTTAAATTGCCTGAACCCGCCTACCACTCCATATTTCGGATCTAGATGTGCCTGTATTCGGCATGGCATGTGCCTAGCTACCCTACGACCCTATCTAAGTTACCCTGACACCCTGCCCAATCATGGTGCACCTATAACCTGTTAGGATCTTGATGTATGTTACTTTGCTTTTGCCTGATAATGTTCAATGTGCAATGCCCAACCTGTTGTGCCACACTTTTTTTGGACTGTGCCTGTATATGTTGCACTGCTCTTCACTTGACATGCCCACACTCCGTTGCTAGCCCTAGGGTACCTGCACTGCCTTGCATTGCTGTGCCTCTTAATTGACACTGATTTGATTTGCCCACACTTGTTGCTAGCATTAGGGTATCTGTATTGCCCAACTTGTTGCGCCTTACAGTTGTCATGTGCCTCATGTATGCTGCATTGTTCTCTGCTTGACTAGCCTAGTGCTTCTGCACTGCCCATCTTTGTTGTGCCTCATGATTGACACTGATTTGATTTACCCACACTTGTTGCTAGCATTAGGGTATCTGCATTGCCTTGTTGCGCCTTACAATTGACCTGTGCCTCATGAATGCTGCATTGTTCTCTGCTTGATATGCCCACTTTTGTGCAAGCCCTGGTATCTGCATTGCCTTTGTACTTCTGATTTGATGCACCCTCCCACTGTCTAGACTGCAGCATTGATACAACTGACTCGCTAGTCTTAACCTGACTGCCTTGAACCCATCTCGTACAAGTAATTTAACCCGTGAGCTTGCACTGCTTATCCAAGTAGCTCCTGTAACTCTAACCAGTGACATCTACACAAACTTGTGCCCCTCTACCTCTCTAATTTTGGTAACATGTTACCGTGCCTGTCCGCCCTAAGTTCTCTGCTTTCCTTATTACAAGTACCACTTTTAGTGTGGGCAACTACCTGGACGTTATACCTACCATCATCTAACCTAGCTGCACTCAGCACCTTGCACACCACATCCATGACCTCCGCCTACAGACTTGCTGATACCTACCCAAGCACTGTACCTCAAAACCACAACATCTACCTTAATGATCCGGCCTTATGGCTTGGCCATTTCGCCAAAAAACCTTCACCTAACAAACCTTGCTCCATCGCTCTAAGAAACAAAAGACTAGGCTCTAGACTTATGGGCAAGAAGGGTCACCCCATGAACCCAAGCCCACATCTGAAAACACTGACGCTCAGCCCGCCCCCACAAACACCTACTTCACCTACGCCCCATCACCTTCAGACCAACCCAGCCTCAACAAGCAACTTCGGTTTAATCAAAGCCGCCCTGATTAATGCAAGGTCCTTAGCTGCCCACGCTCTGGACATTGCCGATCTTATCAAGACTCAGGAACTTGACTTCATCGCCATCTCTGAGACCTGGCTACATGCTGCATCTGGCCCTGCACTCTCTCTGGCTATCCCCACAGATTCCTCCATTATCAGATGTGACCGCACCTCGAGAGGTGGAGGAATTGCATTTATCTATAGAAACTCATTAGGACTCAGAACCATCCCAAGCATTAAGGTGGAATCCGCAGTTACTCTCTGTCAAACTCCAACTTTCAGCCAACCGAACGGTCGCCATCCACCTAATATACAGACCCCCTGGTCCACCTACATCCTTTGTGGATGACATCTCAGCCTTAGTACTTGATAAAGCTAAATCTAACTCTCAAACCATCATTCTTGGTGACCTTAATCTAGGATACCAAGACCCTAATGATCTTGCGGCCCTTGACCTCCCTAATACCCTAACAGATTTAGGATTTTCACACCATATACAGGAACACACCCACATCAAAGGGCGGTCCCTTGACTGACTCAGTGACACCAACTGTAATATCTGCGTACTCTCCAAAGCCCCTTGCATCTGGTCTGACCACCACATCATCACCTTCAGTATTGAAGCAACTTCGCCACCCACGCCTCTGGTCGCTCCAGCCACCCTCACTAGAAATAAAAAGAACATCACAACAGAAAAACTACTCCCCCTCATCCTTCCCACCCTTAATAATGCTCCTGACACTTGTTTGGACCCTACCATCCTAGCCGACATGTACAACCAGTCAGTGCTTGTAGCCATCAACTCTATTGCCCCGCTCAAACTGAGGAGACCCAAACAACGTGCTCACCTCAACTCGTGGTTCACTCCCCAGCTCAGAGTGTTACACAAAGAGAAACGTACTGCAGAGTCACGTTGGAAAAGTCACCATTCTGACGCCCATAAGGACGGCCTTCTTCTATCCACCCTTAACTATAAAGAAGCTTTACTCCAGGCAAAAAAAGATTCCTACAACAACCTGATTGTGTCAGCCCAGTCTAACACCAAGGAACTTTTCAATATTCTTAAGGAACTTGAGACACATGCAGCCCCCCCCTGACTTGTGTACCAAAGATAGTACTTGGTGCACGAATATTCAGTCAGCACTCCTGGGTAAAATTGCCACCCTCCAATCTAAAATCAGAGACAAACAAAAATCCCTACAGTCTGACCAATCATTGACCACACCCACATTTAATACGCACCAAGCCAATCCCTCTCATAAACCTTTCTCTTTCTCCCCGCTCACCACCTTGAAGTAGAAGGAATCATAAACAACTTAAAACCATCCAATTGCCAAGGAAGCGTTTCACGACTTAGCCCCTTTCATCACAGCATTCATGAATGCTTCCTTCAAGACAGGTATAGTCCCGGATAACCTAAAGGATGCATGGGTAATCACACTCCTCAAAAAATCTTCCCTTGACCCTAACATCCCAACTAACTTCAGACCAATCACTACAGTTCCGTTCCTGCTCAAGATCCTGGATCGTGCAGCTTACATGCAGATTCAGGACTACCTCGAATCAAACAATCTTCTGGGGCTAAGACAATCAGGATTCCGTCCTAAACACGGCACTGAATCAGCATTGATTGACCTGAAAACCCAGATGGAGACACTAAAGGACAATGGGAAGTTAGCTCTACACCTTCTCCTCGACCTCTCCGTGGCTTTCGATTTTATCAACCACCAAATACTCTGCCAACACCTTAAATCTGCAGCCCACTTTTCCGACTCTGCCAATGCCTGGATCCATTCATTCCTGAGCAACAGATCCATGAGGGTCTTCTCACCTATGACCGCGGCTGACTCCTCCCATTCACTGTGGTGTTCCTCAAGGCTCATGTGTATCCCCTACGTTGTACAACATATTCACTAAGCCCCTCTTCAATGTGCTTGATTATCTGGGTGTCTCCTACACCAACTACTGTTGGGTGTCTTGGCCCACGTTCAAGTTATTATGCTGCAACATTTGGTGCTGTGGGCTCAGGAAATCCAAGAGGGCGGAAAAGCCCACATGTGCGCCAGAATCTTAGAGAACCGTGCAGTTGTGCGCACACCAAAATGGTCCCCCGACCTGCCACCCACCAGTGCAAGTATGATGGGCCAGGGGTGCCATGAGTGGAATGTGTGCCAAAGGAAAAACAGCAGTGCCTGTTAGCTTAAAAGCGCTTTAAAATCACCTTTGTTTCCCTGAATGCAAGCTAAAAATGCCTATTTTAAACATCACAAGATATTCAAAAATCTCAATGAACACCAGCAGACATTTGGCAGAATGTATTCTTGTGTGCATACAAAATCTGGAAAGAGAAAGAGCCCAAAACCATGTTCATAACAAAACTGGCTGAGCTGTGGATGTCAGCAGCTTAAGTTAAATGGACAGAAAGCCACTAAAATCGAAATGTTTAAAATAAATGAGTGACCTACTTTTGAGTGTAACATAGGTTGCAACTGTTAAATGTTATAGTTTTGAACTTAGAATCAGCATTCTAGCTGCATGTGCAAAAATTGTCAGTTTGATTTGAATGTAGAAAACTGGGAACTAAAGTGACATTTAGCTGAAGCCTGGATTGAAGAGAGTGAATTCTGCCCGGCAACTACCCCCGACAGGAGAGGGAATTCAGCAGCTGTGTTCCCAGGCCTGGCTGCATCCTGCTGCCCCTGCCAAAAAGAGATGACACCTCTCTGATTGAATTAGGGGAGTGGCACCTGGGGACTACAGGAAACTAAACAAAGCACTGTCCCTGGCTCGGGCAAATGTTATATTGGGGGGTCATAAAATGGCTTCCTCTTGGGAGAAACTGGGAGGAGCAGTGCCTGTGAGAGCAAGCAGAGCTTGGGGGAAGTGGATAAACCAGAAATTCCACCATGTGCTTTGGAAAACCATACCCCTTTGGGGCCAGAGCAGGATTTTAAAAAGATGGATAATTCATAGTGCGGACTTGTAAAAATTATATAAACAACATCATCATTCTTGTGATTTTTCTGTGCACATTTTAAGAGGTGTTAGGACCCTGTGGTATGTTCTTGGGATAGTAGCGGAAAAAAGGTTGTTACTCCAAATGTATGCATGTTAAAAATCTGACACTTTATCATCTGAAACCCATATCCCTGGTGTACATTTGTGTAAAATCTGGAAAGGTTTAGAGGTCGTTATCTGGTTGAAAAGGGGAGAATTCTGTCATAAGTGGACACAACATCATACAAATACAGGGATCGGATGGTTTGGTGCTACAGAAAATATGTTAACTGGACCTATAATATTAGAAAAATGGTTCATAGATAAATATGTATTTGGGTCAGAAATAGATTTGTGTGCAATTTGACAAGGGGAGGTTCCTCTGACCATAAAACCTACAGCATCACTCTGACACTCCATTTCTTTCCCCCAATCAAGGGAGAGAGGAAAGCTTGGCCAATGATAAGTGAGAGGGGCAGGCTTAGCTAGGCCCAGGCACACACCCATTTTCAAAACACATAAAAGGAACATTGAAACCCAGGTAGAGACATTCACTTTCCACTTCTTGTGGGACGCTTTACCGGGAGACTTCAGACTTCACATCCAGAGGTCCAGACTTCAAATCCATCAATCTCCAAAGACCAGAAATTAACTCCAGAATTTGTAGCAGAGAGGCCTGAATCCACAAGCTGAATCCTCTTCAGCAGACCTCAAAACCAACCAAACTATTCAACAGCCGGGCGAGCTGTTTGAATTCTTTGCCAAGAACTTTTGCAAGAACCTGTAGCAGTATCCAGAAAGCAGTGCTGTATCCGGAACCAGAGAGAACCAGAGACCGGATCGCTGTGAAGAACTGCTAGCAGAAGTCCAGCCAATCCTGACCCGATCGGTGACGAAGTCGCATTCCTGTCCAAAATCTAGTGTGATTAGCCAGCTAGCACTGTGCCAAAACCAATCTCTTAGTTTAAAATAATCTAATCCAAACTATTTTAGCCTATTAGAACTGCCTCCTAGAATAGTGTCATTCTGTCATCTTTAAACTGAAAACTGTCATCTGTTATTCTGAGCTTTAAAATTTCAAATCCTAAAAACTATCTTTACTAAATCGGCCGTATCTCCGGAACCGTTTGTGCTAGAAGCAAGTTTTAAATGTCATCTTAAAGCTAAGATTCTAAGCTTTTCAACGAGCCTAGCACTACTCCTTATAGTGCCTCCATAATTGCGCTCGACGCACACGACTAAATTTGCTGCGATTTGACATTTTGCTTCATTTCAGCCACGTGTAAAAATATTTGTCCTTGCTTTCCTTGCTGAAATTCGTGTGCAACCTGACAATCATTCATAGAGCATTGCTAAAGTGATCCTGAATTCATTTAAGTATCTCTCACTCACCCTGAACATCCTATAGGGAATTAAAAGCATTTTTCGCATATTTTTCACTTAATTGCAACCACATCACAAGTATATTGGCCGTGTTTAAAACTACTACCTGTTTTCCTCTAAGTTTGCTAGGGGGGAACTGAATTATATTTGATTGCATTCCTGAGAACTGTGTGCTTTCCTCCCATCTCTTTACCTTGCATAGAGGGGGGGGGTGAATTGTCAAAGAAAAGTGATTACATTGTCTTTTGTTGAAGTCACATCAAGTTTATTTTCTGTACTGCATTTTCATTCATCATTGCATTGTCCTTGAAGCCATAAAAGCATTCTCAGCTACTTTATCCCCTCTATATCACTTCTAAGCCATCAAAAAGAGTGTACCACTGTAACATTATCCATTGTTGATCCCTATCATCTTCACAAGTGTGCTATCAAACATTAATTTATTATAAAAGTGTGATATATATATATATTGTTTAATTTTCAAATAAACCTTTTAATTTGCAAAACAAACCTACTTCTTGGCTCAGTGAGGTCAGGGGGATTCTAAGAGAGGGGTGTTATATAAGGGTTGTCATCCAGAGTAAACGAACTGGACATAAAAATATATCAATAAGGGTTTCCCTCAGCTTCCCAGACTAGGCATTGACTTAGCTGTAGTGTTGAATTGAATCCGCTTACACTACGCGGACGACACCCAGATACTCATTCCTCTCACGGGAGATTACACATCCGACACTAAAGCACTGAATGATGTCTACCTAGTCTGGCATATCATGAACTTTGCCTCAACGATGATAAGACCAAGCTCTTACTACTAGGATCAAACGATCGGCTTAACAAATTAGATCAAACCTACAAGTCCTTCACCATAGACGGCAACGATAGCAAGGTCTCCAAAGACACTAAGACTCTAGGCATCTATCTCGACTCCACGCTCTCCTTGAACAGACAAACAAATGCAGTAAGGTCGGCATCAGCCTATACCTGTAAACTTATAACCGCCTGTAGACCCTTCCTAAACTCTACCAACTGCATCACCCTCGCCAGAACACTCGTTATGGCCAAAATTGACTACTGTAGTGCTCTCTACCTAGGAACCAGTCAGTTCAACCTCAACAAGTTGCAAACTGTATAAAATAATGCCTTAAGGGCAGCCTTCAACATCCCGAGACGCTCCCATATCTCCACCGTCAGATCTGATTTACATTGGCTCCCGGTAAAACACAGAATTGCCCTGAAAACGCTAGCCTTGACCCACAAATGCCTGAACAACAATGCCCCACCCTACCTCTCTGCTCGCCTTACACTCCACACCTCCTCTTGACCCATTAGATCAGCCTAAACTCACAGCCTCACCCTGCCTAGATTCAAACTCCAAAAAGCGGGCGGTGTGAGCTTCCCTGTCCTAGCCTCCAAACTTTGGAACACTTTGCCTACTCCTATCAGAACTGAACCGTCGTTCCAATCCTTCAAGAACAAAGCCAAAACCTGGCTGTTCTCTTATGATTTATGAGGCCCTCACTCAGTCCAGTATACATGTGTATTATATGTCATGTATATACGCCTCTCATTGTACTTGCATTATAATCTGCTAATGGAATTCTTTCTGTATATTGCTGTATATCTGTGTACATTTACTGTGTATTCACTGTTTATTGTAACCTGTTCTCAAGAGTATGCGCCCGGTTGCCCCTGGGCCTGTTTCTTTTGTACTTTATAAATAAATTAAACTTCAAAGTTCAAACTGTTGGTGTTGCCCCTCTGTGTTTTGCCGGATGGCCTCTGCCATTGCAGAGATGCTGTCAGTCATCTCCCTGACCCTGTGGGTGTACAGTGCCAGGGCGGGCTGTGCTGGCAGTTGTCTTGGCCATGGCCTGCACACTCCAGTGGGTGGCCTCTTGAATGCTGTCCCTTAGGCTTGCAGGTGTTTGGAGTGTGTGTGGCCAATTGCCTCCATCTCATGCTGTCTCCCCTCCATCTCCTTGAGCTTCTGCAATTGCTTGTTGTATGTTGGTGTGTGCTGTGTGGGAGATGGGCTCTGCACTCTTTCTGGGCTGTGGTCAGGGGTGCCATACGAGGGTGTGTCAATGTCCAGCTCTGATGTCTGTAGACGCTGGTGGCATGGAGGCCTCTCCAGGGTCTGTGGACACTGGCAGCACGGGGGGCTCTCTGGGGTTTGTGGACGCTGATGGCATGGGGGTTCTCCGGGGTTTGTGGTGCTTCAGCAAGCGATGTCAACCTGTGACTCCACAGCCTCCAGCTGTGGGAGTGGAAGCAGTGTGCCTTGCACTGCTTCTGGTGGCCTGTGGTGTGGATGTCGGCTTGGCCCTGTTGTGTTGCAGTGTTACATGGTGGGACATCTACCTCGGTGTGTAGCCTGACTGGGTCTTTGCAGGGAGGTGGTGCTAGTGGCAGACCTTGAGGTCCTGTGTGCGCCACTACCAGATGGGCCTGCAGCCTCCTACTCCTCTGATGCCTCTGGTGATGCATGGGTGCCCAGCATCATGGGGTTGCTTGTAGCAGTGAGTGTGTGACACATGGCCAGTTGGTCTTTTCATGCAGGGGCAGTTGACGTCTGGCATGCATGCTTGTGGTCCTTCATGCACCCACATCCCCTCCACGGGTGGCACTTACATGGTGAGGGTATGGCTGTTGGTTTAATCCAGGACACTGGTATGCCTCTATGGTTCACTGATGTGAAGCCAGCAACGCTGCACTGTGGTGCACAATGATTGAAAGGCTGAGCACATGTCGGTGTGGGGGATGTGTACTTCCCTGTGGCTTGTCTGCCATGCCAACATGGGGCAGGCAAACTGGGCCTGCAACATGCTGGTATGACTGCTGCATGGTGTTGGGGTTGCTCATGCACCTCAATCGCACTGGCACAGAGTGCGCCAGCAGGGTTGTGGTGTGATTGGCATTTGGTAAGGTCACTTGCCCCTCTTCCCGCTGCTGTGACACTCAGGGATGCCCTTGGTTCCATGCTGCATGGCTGCTGTGGAAGGTGGCTAATGTGCTACCACATCACTCCGCCCTCTTGGCCTGACCAGCTTCTGCTGACATGTGTCCCTGTCCACTAAGGCATCTTATGCTGGGTCATTTGCACATGCACTTTAGTTGGAGGGAGGAGGGATTGACTCACCTCCTGCATCCTGGCTGCTAGCACTGGCCTCCACACTGCCGATTTCCCCCATTCCTTCTACGTCCACCACGGTACTACACTTTTCCTCCCAGGTGGCGAGGACCAGCGGCTACACAGTGCCTCCTCCAGTCGCTAGGGACTCCTTGCAGTGTTGGGAAAGTAGTCCCTGCATCCTGACCCTCAGGTCATTCCACCGCTTGCGGCAGTCCTCTCCATCCCGGGGTACACTTGCCACTGCTGTCAGCTTCAGTCTGATAGCATGGTAGATGGCTGTCCTATGCTGTCTAGTGGTCTTCCGCTGCCGACTGCCATATAGTTTGTCACAGTGGGCTATAAACTCATCTGTGAGCACAACTAGCTCCCCCTCACTAAGTTTTGGTTTGCACAAAGGTATGCCAGCTTGTCTCTGATCCTCTCTTGGGATATTCATGCTTCTTTCCAGGGCTGGATGGCCGCAGGAAGTGGAGATATTTAACGGATTGTTTTTTTCAAAATGGCCACCGCAATACTTTCTGTTCCAGCGATGACGCAATTTCTACCAGCGCTAATAGCATTGGGATCGGCGGCGGTAGTGCTATTAGCGCTGATTGTTCAGCGGTAACCCTTAGTTCAGCACAGTTTCCGCTGAGGGCTAATAGTCTTACTGCCGCAGTCGGGGGTGTGTTCATGCTAGGTTGTGATGCAGTGCTAATACCGCTGCACGACCCAGCGGTAATGCTATTTCCGCTTTGCGGAAATTGCATCAGATCAATGCCCAACTTGTGATGAGGCCCTAAATTGGCATACATAATTCAAGACTAGAGTAGCTATCAGTGCTGTTTTAAATCACAGCCAACAGCAATGTGCATTTGATGAGCAATACAATATTCCTCTTCTCTGCAACCCACCTCCCACTCAATCCTTTTTGTTGCTATGTCGTTGACATGCCCAAAGCTCAAGCCATGCTATATGACACTCCATGAGGTAGCACTAGACCAAACTAATACTGCCTATGTGTGAGCCCATGACACAGGCCTACTGTTTCCACATTGTTGCAAAGCACTTGTGCCACTGATAGCACTGCAAATGCACTTGCCAGGACCAGGGCCACTCAAAGTATACCCACTCTACCTACCTGCACTGTGGTGCTGTTTATCATAATGCAGACATGTGACGTTTGCAGAAATTTCAAAATTATTAGTTGAATTGTCTTAGTGGCCCTTTGGGGCAGGGTTTCATTCAATGACCTCTGGTCCTTGGCGTTGATGTTTGGAATCCCACTATGCTTTGAGTATTATGAGGCCACTAGCTTGGATGAGCTAACAAAGCACTATTAGCACACTGCCATTAGAACTGTGCTTTGGGCATTATGATTTTGTGACTAGTGTCTAAGATAGTGGACACATGGTTGACCAGAGGGCACACACCTCCCGACTTCGCTTTTATCCGTTTTTTTGAACGAAGTAAGACAAAAGAAGAAATAACATAACTCACTTTTTAGTCAATTGAATTAGTGTTTCTGGATTGCAGTTAAACCACAATGATAGTAAATACTTCACTGACCTATACTGTATAGCGTTCATATTTTAGGCAACTGCTTCATTCGATGTCCTTTGTACGTGGTTCTGTGTGACCATAATCGTAACCATTCATCCTGTTTTTCCTGGCAGTGGAGGTGATGAATACTGTAACAGCACAAGATTATAGGCTGCACACAATGTTCTCATCCTATTGCAATGTAAATTCAAAGAAGAAACCCTGAAAAAACATTTAAGAGAGCTGTGTGATCACAACATAGCAATTAAAGCTCATTTATACAAAGTTACATTGGTTACAATTGAGTGATATATTATCAACTCATTAGATAAAAACGTGGTCAAATCCACCTTTAATACAACCATTTTCTGTGTCAGAGCGAACAGACACCTCTAATCCGATATTGCCAGCATTTCAGACTTCGGTCCGTATTCAGGGCAAAAAATCTAACAGCATATAAATATAGATCAACAATAAACCATGGAAAAGATATATACATTAAATATTCAAAAATCATATATAAGAAATTAAAAAGAATGGATAAAAGGAAAGAAAAAGAAAGGGCAAGGATAAAAGACCATTAGTGGATCAACATGTAACATTGTGGTAAAATTCATGATAGTATAAAAATACATATTGGGAAATATTCCTAGGTACCTCTGTCCATAGTGTTTCTCCCTAAATCTGTAGTAAACAGTAAAGGAAATGCTAGATGTCCATACCGTACTAAAAGTGATGGCAGAAATAATCAGTAAAGCATACCTAAGCCACTCTTTTCACTGCCAAATAAGAATAAACTGAAACATGTGTTTGTAAGAAATATCTCAAATGCTGATCTTGCTTTGAAAAAATATAAATAAAATAATCATGCAACGTAAAGTGTTTCTGATAAGAAAATACAAGGAACTTACCCAAAAAGATTGCGCCTCGAGTGACTTCACTACATCCAAGGAAAGATTTGCCTATGTCCTAGTTTCACCCTTAAAAATGCTGCAACCCTGCAGCAAATGCCGCATAACGTCAGTTGTGTGATGATGTAATCTACACCATGACTTCAAGGGCAACCAAATAAAACAAATATATATGATTTTTTTGTAGCAAGAATAGAGTGGCTCAGGTTAGCTTTACCGACATTATTAACCTGTGTATTTTCTGTCATCACTTTTAGTCCAGTACGTACATTTAGCATATCCTTTTCTCTTTACTACAGATTTGGGGCCTGATTCATGGAAATGTGCACAGTGATCCTGCAAAGCCTCTGTGTGAGCCTGCTTGCAGAAGTGATTCTGCGTGCTCTGCGTATTAAGGGAATTGTTCATGCAAAGTGACCATACCCGCAAGTTGCGGCCGGAAAGCCTCCGATACACCCCCATGCAAAGCAGAAAGAGCCAGATACAGCTAGCTCTGTGTGCTCCTCGGACGTGAACACATGCACCCCTGAAACAGTGTGTCGGGTCCTCCGCAACCAGGACTGCTCCTCGGGGACAATGCGCAGGGTTCTCCGTAACTATTGCTGGCCCCCGACAACATGCGTACCAATTTCCGTAACTCTGGTAAAACATCGGAAAATCTGTGTGCGAACCCCAATAAATCTTTCCTGCACCAGGCTACAGTGCTTACGCGCACCCCTAACTCCTATTGGAACTGTGTGCGTGTACCCCTAAATCCACCATGCGATCTTACCTCTGTGCAGTGATTCCTATGTGCAATTGTCTGAGCGCCTGCGTTCGGGCTCGAGTTACATTGAGAGCTTTGCGTGGTGTAGAGGAGCCACTGAATGCCTCTGCAGGAAGTCCCGCCACCCTACTTCCAATATGTTGGGAGTTTGAGATCGTGCCATGCCTGACACCAACAGTTTTGACCATACCACAGAGAATATTTGAAAGAAGATACTCTCTGAGATAGCATTATCAAATGTATCCCGAAGAGATGATACTCTAATGGAGGAACTCCCTGAAGGAATATGAGAAAGAGCGAAAGAGGGGCTAGTGACGTCACAAGAGATGAGCATGATACACTAAAAAGGCCGGTTTAAGAGAATGTATGGACCCCATAGAAACTGATGGCAAAGTTGGGAATTGAGTAAACCTTTATATGCGAAACGAATATTGCATGTGTGTGACATACTGCAGAAAAGCAATACGTTCAATAACTGTACAGATGCAGCAACACAAGTAGATTAAGTGATCTTAGAAGTTGGCTATACTTAGTGAATAGACTTCAGGCAGTGCCGCCATTGCATAGAATCTGGACATCGGTGTCATGAATTAGTAAGCCCATACCCATGAAGAGGAAAGGCCGAGAACTGTGTTGCAGCAAAGAATAAACTGAGATTGCAGACTTGAATGGTGAAGCTGTCTGGCCTGGTATCAAAGTTGAAGCAAGCCAAGGCCGGTTATCTATTCTCAAGGCAGTGAACGTGAAAAGCTGAATCATCTCTTTATAAGGTGTGAAGAAAGAACACCAAGCGTGCCAGGTTTTATTCATTTAAGACATTAAATACTGCAAAATGGACCAAATCATGGTCTCCTGTCACGTGAGCCAAGGATGGGATTAGAGTTGGACTTGGAGTTCTTGAATAAGCGATAATGCATGCCCGCACTCCTTATATTGTGACAGACAAAAATACACTGCAAGGCCAAGTTCAAAGCCAATCTTCATGTCAGAAGGCATGGGTGATGAGAGATGTTGGCCTAATTGGGTGGGGAGGTAGAGTCATGTCCACCTCCTGGCACCTGGGTATGAGCTTACATGCTGCTAAGTGAACCGAATGTTCTAGGCATGGCACGAGCGTGCCAACCAATTTTAGAGGGCAACATAGCGAAGGGCCTTATATTCTGAGAGCCAATGATATACCACATACTTAATAATGTTCAAGATGACATGCACTAGAGGTGGGCACAAGTTGTCCACCTGACACTAGACACCCATTCACAATCCCACCCAGCATAAAAAGTACACTGAGATGTTCCCCTTAAGTGTATCACAAGCCCTCATAGGGTTTTCTTATTTTCCATGTAGTAGTATGGCGATGCCCGAGGGCTGTTAGTGCGCTATACAAATAAAAAATAAAAAATAAAAATAAAATAAATATGATGTCACATATAATGAATTTTTACTATATAATTGTGATTTTGTATGAAATGTACGAGAGACTTGAGCTAACGTCCCTTGATGTCCAATGTAACTCCCTGTTTTAGACAATTGATATTAAAACAGAAACCTTTGCCATCTTCCTGAGTTGGTTTGATTATTTGGTGTCAGAGTTATTGTGCATCCCATCCATTACATTCATGCTATCTAAAGGGCTCTAAAGTCTACGTGGTAGCAATGCGGATGGTTTAAATATCCAAACCAGTTTATCCCCAGTCTTTTGGACGATTGAGTATCCTCCTCCATCTAGCCAGAAGATCACAGGGTTTCCTGTGGAGAGCGGCTGAAAAGATAATCTTACAAGAAGAACTGAGATGGTGGGCAGGTCTCTCTTTGCCGAAATCCCTTCCCGGTTTCCACAGGCACTCTGTGGATGGAAGGCAAAGTGATCGATTGGAGGGGTAATCGATACTGAAGGCCTCGAGTCGATTAACGAACGAATGGTAAGGGGAATGGCAAATTAAGGGGATGGGATTGTGATAATTTTTAAGTAACTGGAAATATTGTGTGAAGAAGAGATAAATGCCTATAGTCCTAAACTTAAGAGAGTTTCAGAAGGAGATGTCTCAAATCCCAACAGAGGTAGAGCAGAAAAATATAACGCATAGAAAGGTCCATGTAAGGTGACGTCTCAAACCCTGTACCGGGTTAAAGAAAAAGGCGAAAGAAAAAAGTGAGATCACAATGTTTATTTAATGTATAAAGTTGACTAGTTTGTTGGTTTGTTTATTAAGTAAGAATATTGAAGATTGATAGAAATTAAGAAGACATTGAGAAAAGTTGAGGAGGTATAGTACCTTCCTAGTGAAGAGGTTTGTACTAATCCAGAGATAGAAAATGCTAACTGAGAAATTAGAAGCTTGAGCAGTGATTGATGGTCCATGCTCATATTTGTTGCTTTAAGGTATTGAAAATAAGGTGATTCAAAGGTTACATTTTTATAAATCTAGTAAGTATTGACAGTCAATTGAGACTTGACAACATGCGAGACACTCCTCCTATGCACTTATGTAAGACACTGCCAAAGCACATGCCCAAGCTCAAACAGTATAGTGTGGAAAGGGTGAAAGGCACAAGAGATAAGATGTTCATGCCGAGGCCATACTGTCCAAAGCAGTATTGCAGCACATGACCACATACTTGCACGCTGTGTACACAGGGAAGAAATTAGAGAAAAGGATTGCTATTCTAGAGCTCTGGAAAATATACCAGGATGAGAGAGATTATCCACCACTTGAATAGTGGTTGTCTATTCTACTGAAGGGGGAAGGTGTTGAGCCCTCAGCTCCCCTTACCTCACCTGAAGTAAAAAATGTAAATATGGAAGAAATAGAGTTGTATCCTTTAAAGAAGTTGAAAGTTAGGACAGTGTATAGTAATCCAATATATGAACCGCCCGCGTATAGCAGCGATGACAGCCCAGAGGAGAATAAGAGGAAAGAAGAGATATATAAGATTATATAGGACAAAGAGAAAAAGAGTGAGTGGTCAAATATATCAACAGAAATAGAAAGAGAAATCAAGAGATGGAAAGGAGAGAAGGATAAAGCTGACGAGATAACACTCGTGCAGAATGAATGGATGGGCGGACAGATATGTGGACAGATATTACTTAAAATAGATGGGAAAAGCATTGAGGAAGTTAGGCAAAGGGAAGATAAGGATGAGCAAGATAGAAAGGACAAGGAACGAGAGAAATGATTGCAAGAGGATGTACAAAAAAAAGAACACAGAGAGATGAGAACAGGTGTTTCAAGAGGAGCAACAGAAAAAGGAGGAAAAGGCAGAAGAGCAAAGAAAGTATGACAATAGGCAGAGAGCAATGGAATACATGGATAGAAGAGAAAGGAAGAAAGAAGAGGAGGCAGCGCAGAAGTTAAGGGACAAAAGAATACAGAGACGAAGGGAAGCAGAGGAAAGAAGGGAAGAAGTAAGGCAGGAAGAACAAAGGCAAGAGGAAAACAGAATAAGATGCGGCACGAGAAAACCAAAAGAATTGGATGAAGAAATAGAATGAGGGAGAAGACAGCAGGGTCTTGATGCCAGTGCTATTTGTAAATAACCCGTAAGGCCACGCCCAGCAATACGATGGGATAGAACAGAAGAGTTAATTCCGATAAAGGAAGTAACGTCAGGGGCATCTAGAGTAGACTTTGATATGGGAAGCATCAGGGAGAGGAATGATAAGGTCTATCAAGAATAAAAGGAAGGTAGTAACTATGGAAGTCGAGGGAAGAAGGATCAATCCCTAGCATTTCAGTTACAAAGTGAAGAAGAAAATCTGTTCTGTCTGGAACATAGAGCATTGTCTTTAAGCAGACTGAACCTGGACAAAGGTGAAGGAGAGGATAGTCACACTAGTTGGGGACAAGAAATGTCAGATGAAGAAACATAATCCATCCACGAGGTAGGAGGAGGAAGCTTGCAATTACATAAAGAAGTAACGATGGTCGGATATGGAATTACCTAAGGATAGGACGCCAGATTCCACACCATATCCAGAACATCCCCGAGGATGATCGTATGGTGAGAAGGGAGAATCGCCACCATATGTGAGCAGATTAAGGTTACTACCAGCAAGGGGATGGTCAGGGATGATCGTCCCTGCCATGGATAGACTAACAATGGGAACCAACTCTAGGTTGTGGTTCACGCAGTTTCCCTTATTGGAAAAAGGGGCAGAAACCCCAGTATATTACATAGCTGCAGATGGACAAGGTTAATTTAAGGTGTAAATCCCAGAGTTTGACTTCTGGCACTGGTAAATGGATATACGAGTTAGAAAAAATGACAGGGGGAAACACGCTGGCCAAAGGGAACATTAAGAGACTCCTAGTAGCTATTCTTGGGGAGAAAGCTGATGACATATGGAGGAGAGCAGGGTATTCAACTGTAACAGCACAAAACACAGTGCACAATGGAGCACTGTTTAAAAATTGTAGAGCAGATGTATGGAGGGCTCTCATGGTACAGTATCCTGATAGATCAGATATGGGTGCAATTATGACATGTAAGATGAAGGAAGATGAAGACCCTATTCCTTATATTTGGGATATTCAAGAGAAATGACAACTTCAAACTTGCGAGCTGTGGGAAATAACTGTGGCATTATTTTACCACATTATATGTCAGGGGTTTCCTGAGCCAGTACAGAGACAAATGAAGAAACAGGTGGAGATGTAAGCAGAACCGTGACCTGAGATACCGTTGATGATAGTGCATCACTGTCGGCTATTACAGGAGAAAAATAGAAAGAAAGATGAGGCTAGGAAAACCAAGGAAGCCAAGTTAGTGCAGAAGAAACTGTCAAAATATGCCATAGAAGTTGTGGTATTGACGAGCGGAGAAGGATTGGGAATGCAGGAAGCAATGGGTGCATCGCAGGCAAATAATCAGCGCCCAATGGACCAAGATGGATATGGGTTTGTGCCAGGAGGCAGAGGTATGGGCTGTAGAGGAAGAGGAGGATTCCAGAATACTCAAGGTGGGTTTCAGAATACACAGAATGAGAACCATAGCATTAATGGAAGAAGAGGATCTTGAGCTCCTTTTTGAATTATAGATACAAGCTGGTGAGTCTGATGTTGACAGGGAGGAGGTACCAGAATCTTAGGGCATAGACAGAGATGGCCTGTCTTCTGGATCTTTCCTTCCTGCACCAACAGAGTTCAAGTCTGTGCATATCCTCATTTCTGGTGGATTATAGGCCTTCAATGATGCTGATTTTCTCAGGGAGATAGCTTGAGTTTTTCAGGGTGACAGCCTTGTAGATGATGCAGCAGGCTTTGAAGATGATGTGGGCTTGAAGTGGGAGCCAGTTCAGTTAAATGAGGGTCAGTGATGTGGTTGAATTTGCAGAGTCCTTTAATGAGTCGTGCTGCAGCATGTGGGACATATCTCATGGGTACCTAAGATTTGATGGTACGCACACCTAATTGGGCCCTGAGTTTGTAGTGTTAGGTAATAGCGCAATCTTGAAAGTTCAAACTTTGGGTGCAGTGGAGAAAAAAGCAGCTACTGTATATTCAGAGAGAAGTAGTGTCCTAGGTTGGAGGACACTCCTGTCCCCTGCACACCATCTATACTGTGAAATGACTCGGTCAATACATTGAATTTTGCTCTAAACAATTTTCATACAATTAGACACGATTTCAGTGGTTTATATTGTGCTGACAAGTGTCACTCTTTTATTAATACATAAACAATAAACAAAAATGTTTCAATAGTATTGAGCTCTACTTGTTTCGGGAAAGTTTCTCTACTTACCTTTGTGGACACACAAAGTTTGAAGATGTATTGACACAACATTAAAAGATGTACTGCTCCTGATAAAGGGATATACCTCCTGAAAGAAGTAGAGCTTAATACCATTGAACATTGTTTGCTTATTGTTTATGTATTATTAAAAAACTGGTGCTTGTCAGAATAATACAAACCGCTGAAATGGTATCTACTTGTATTGTTTAGAAAAAACTACACAGTATTGAGTGAGTCATTCCTCAGTATAAATGGTGTTCAGGGGAAGGGAGTGCCCTCCAACATATGAAACTACTTCTCTCTCACATATCTCATGGGTGCCAAGGCAGTCACCGCAAACCATGGCTTAGACAGCAGATATGAAGAAAGAATTTGTAGTCAGAATTCTAAAAGGAGATTCTTCTCTACAATGGGAACTATACACTTGTGGTAAGACTCATATCCTAATTGTGATTTTGTCTTAAAATATTTAAGAAACATTCGACTCCCCCCATACCTGAGACGGGGTGATCTGAGAAACATTGTTTCCTCCCAGGGTTGCTTATAGATGCCTTCCTGCCAAATTGCCCACCCTGCATACTAAATTATTATTATTTGGACTGGGCCTTGATTGCTTTTTTTGATAGAATGAATGACAATCTTTAGTATCTAAATACTTTAAGGCAAAATCACAATTGGGCTATGAGTCATTTCTCAAGTGGATAGTTGCTATTGTCAAGAAGAATCTCTTTTTTTTTTAATTCCAACTTTGCATTCTTCCTGGAATGAGTTCTACTGGCTCCTGAAATAGTTCAAGCACCAAATGGTGTCCTATTTTCTAATACTGCAATGTCGGTGAATATAATTGTTTTCTGTGTCCTGCGTTTAGCAAACGTATTGCCATTCTAGGCACGCATTCATGAAGCCTTTGTCTAATAAGGCCAGTACCACAACTGTCTGTAGAGTCATGATGAATTTGTCCAATCAGGCCACTACGCTTACTGTAAGTTCATGTTCATGATTGATTTGTCCAAAAAGGTAATAACGTCTACTGTAAGTACATACTCCTAATGTGGTTACCTTACAAGGTTAGTCCTGCTACTGTAAGTACACACTCAAATTCGAACTGTCCAACAAGGGCAGAATTAGTACTGTAAGTACACACTCCTAATTGGATTACCTAATTAGGTTGGTACTGCTACTGTAAATAAACACTCCAGTTCGAACTGCCCAGTGAGGGAAGAACTAGTACTGTAATTACACATTCTTGGGGGATTTATGTTTTTTGTTTTTCATTTTACTTACCTGTAATCCCTTGACCGGGAATGAGCCAATCACACATTTCCCTGCGTCCAGGTTTTCATAGTGCTGAGCATCAGAGTTGTAATGCTACTTGCAGGCCATTAGGGCAAGGAGTTGCACGAGTGAACCCACACCCTCATAGCATATCCAATGTGCCATACAAGACTGAGGGAGCAAAATGCCCTGATCTAAGTGCACCAGTTTCACTGCACTTCGCGAATTGGTGGGATGGCAGCATCCTATCGCCCAAGATGGATGAGTTACCACTGTTTATGATTAAGCTACTCCGAATTAACATGAGGATTTATGAGTTACTCTCAAAGGAAATGTCACATGTTCTGTTGACTCGCTCCAAAACTTTCTAAAGGGGACGTCTACATGGGATGTGAGTATTCAGTGGGATGCGCATTCCCACAAAAGTGTAACCTTGGAGGTATTCGCAAAACCTGAAAGTTGTTGTAGAAACCTTTTTGAAACACTTATAATTGAATATTCCAGGCGTACTTTTGGATATAGATTATGAAAGTGAATTCATTTTATGTAAATGTGAGGGATATATTGACAAAAAATTGATATGTGGTCAAGAATATTTTTAAGTAAGAGAAAAAAGTTAACACTTGTTCTTGTAAAATGTTTAATTTCTGACATGGGTGTATTGCTCCAGACCAAATAACTTTCCAAAGCAAATCATTCTGACTTACTCCTGAATTATTAGGATTTCAACAGGAGTAAGTCATGGGTGAATCAGAGATTCTTATGAATCAAATAGTCCATTCCACGCCTACTTCAAGGGAAAGTCAGAGTAACCATTATGTGAATCAGTCACATCACGTTTGCCCAGAAATAAACACATAATAATATATTTAGACATGTCTTTAAATGAATAATTTGCTCCGCAGACAAAACAGCTTGTCATGAAGGCCAGGTTGTTAAATTTTTTTTTAAAAAAAAGTTAAATAAAAAAATAAACATAAACTCTTGTTGCCGTGCATTCATATATCTGCACGTGTTGTGCTGTAGCAAATTGCTTTGAAAAATACAACAGTGTGAGGAGAAGGCACAACCAGGCCCATAGTTGCAGTCTGGAGTCTCCATTTGTTGATTAAGATCACTTACACATAATTAGCAAGGTTTAATGGAAGAGAAAAGCGTGTGCGGAATATTTAAAAGAAAATCTCATCATCATTACCAAATGGGGAGGATAAACAGGATTGCTCAAAACTCAAGTAGCGTCCTGCTTGTTTGGTAAGATCCAGTGGTCGAAGTGTACAAAAGATGTATAGAACAATGTTCCTCTGCCCTGCTCCCTTTAATGCCCCACCCATTTTTCTGCTTCATTCAATCTGGCATACAGTCACCTCCCCTCCCACCTTCCATCTCCTCAATTCAAAATTCAAACCACAGGCCTGGGTCCTTCCAGTCCTTCCCTCCACTCCAAAATGCTGTGATTCACCCAAGTACTCCCAAGACTAAAGAAAACGTGGTAAAAGAATATACATTTCAATGACCACCGTTAGTGTGTCATTGACCCCTCAGCAGGTAGCTTTATGTAGCCTTCCCTCCCCTTCACCCACCATTCACACCTCTTAAGGGGCATGTACATGACAATAGCCACTGATAGCCCCACCCTCCAATTACCTGCAAAACAAAGTTTAGCAAGCACTTGTGAGATAGCACAATGTCGTTTAACACAGGATTGTTAAACCAGAGCATAGGTTCAAATCCCCAGCAGGAACTGTTACTTCCGTTGGGAGTGGGTAGAGCCTTGATGGGCCGACCTTAAAAATAAGTGTGTCTTTCGAAACAGAATTTTCAAACCGCCTTGTGAAATGTGTTCAATCCGAAAGTCAACCTCAAAAAGCCTAGTTTGGTTTCTGCAGACTGTCCTTGGATTTCTTGCGCACTATCGGCACAAAAAAGCTTGTAGCAACCCAATGGCAATATTGAGGGCCAACTTCGCGACTTACCCACTGTCATCCAAACTTCTCCACAGAATAACTTAAAACTGATATCATGGAACGGTCTGGGATTTGCCCATTTGACAACCTCAAGCGACATAAACCTGGGAGACTACGACTTGATCTGCTTGCAGGAGACCTGGGTGAGGGAGTCCACAGGCATGTACGGTTTCGAAATTGCCATAAACCCCAGCTACGTAGGCAAACATAGGACGTCCCTCTGCAGGTCTCCCGACCGCTGTCAGGTCAGGCAGCCCCTTTAAATTCCAAAACTCCATGAATATGAATCTGCTTATCCAAGTATCGACGATCGGATGGCAGACAGAGGTGATCGGGCTGGGACCTAAAACCTGCACGTCATTAACATTAATCAGTGTGTATTGGAATCCCAACCTTTATCACAAACAAAGTGTTTACAGATTGGATCGCTGATCTATTGGACGACGTCCACACCCATTCAGACACCTCTTATGTTATTCTAAGTGCGGATCGTAACACTTTGGATTTGGTCAACATAACGCAAGACCAAGGCTGGAACCTGGATGATCCCCGCTACGTGAGACGGAATTTGTGGAGTGGTCTTATGGACTCACGAGACATGCACCTACTGAATGGCAACTGTATAGGCGACATTCTGCCTCAACCAATGTGGGAAAACTGGAGCAGTAGATCAATTATAGACTATGTCTACGTATCAAAAAGCTTTCTACCCTCGGACAAGAAATTCCAAATAATTAATACTATGCACAGCAATCACAATCTTCTCCTGCTTGAATGGGCGCCTATCGGCGCTCGGTCCAGTGAGCAATTTCCATTTGCTCTTGACACATGCAAAGGGGGACTGCACCTGAAACTTTCTTCCACAAAGATTCAAACCCTTACAATGGAACAGGGACGTGCCAAAGCAACGGTTAATTACTCTCCCCTAGTGGAGCAATTCCGAATCCGAACTAAAACGGGTGGCGCGAAGAAAAATAGCAAGATAATCTGCACATACAGCGAGAAAGTGAGGTCTATCTGAAGACTACTGCATTGCTCAATCTGCGAAGTTCAGCTACAAAAATTGGTTCTGCGCATCAAAACACCTGAGATACCAGCGTGATGCAGAGGCCATGTTAATAGCTCTGGCCGACAAAGACCCGAACAGATTTTGAGCATTAATCAAGGCTGACGAACCGAAGCTGAGGGCCGAACAAACAAACCCAATAAGCGAAGATACCTGGACAGCACACTTTCTGAAAACTGAAAACCAGTCTGTGAAAACACCAAGCCCATCTATGTGAGTGAATGCCGTGACCCTTGGGTCACTTCCAACAGCCCAAATGACAACATAAAAAGAATCGAGCAGTTGAAAGGTTCAAGAGCACCCGGGCCCGATGGACTGTCGAACAGCATCTTAAAAGAGTTTCCCGACGACTTGGCCACGTTCATAACGTTTTTGTTTCGGCAAATAGCCACTTTTCACCACCTACCACCTTCTTGGCTAAGAGCGATAGTGGTACCATTCCACAAGAAGGGGGATTGGAGTAACCCTAAGAACTTTCGTCCCATCGCTCTCCTTGACATCATCAGCATGCTCTACAGTTCAATTATCCTGGATCAGTTCAACTTGTGGTGCAGAGAGACCGTCTGTCTTGACAAATTCAAAACCGGTTTTGTTAAGGGCCTGGGTATATCAATAAACATCCTCTAACTCCAGTTGTTGAAGGGGAATTCAGGACCCTCTAAACCGAAGTTATATACAGTATTTTTAGATTTATTTCAAGCCTTTCACCAAATCAACAGACATAAGCTATGGTCAAAATTGGCAAAGAAAAACTTCCCAATGCCAATATTTCATCCAATCCTAGCACTACACCCTGACACGTCTTTATGAGTCAGGCTGAAAAAACCCAGAAACCTCTCGAACGAAATAAGAACTTTTCGAGGAGTCAAGCAGGGGTGCGCTATGGCCCCAGCGCTTTTCAACTTTTTTCTGGAGGATTTGCCAGAAGCCTTCTTGACCACTAGGTCTTTCCCTCCCAAGGTTGGCGGAACTCCATTATACGCAGACATGTCGTGTTAATTGACCAAACCCTGGTCGGCTTGCTAAGTGTTACACACTATCAACGTTGGTCGTGGTGGCAAAGCAGGAGGATAGGAAGAGCAGCACATAGCGCTATTCTATCTCTTCCTAAAGCGACAGTCCCTACTTCAGAAAGCAACGGTCTAGTTGTTCCGCGTATGACAGATTCACTCACATCGGATCACGTGACAACGCACGTGACGGCTCACGTGACCTCAGATAAGGAAGGAAGAACCACCAGCAGACGCGTCGCTACTGCCTTTACTGACGCTGCGTGAGTTCGTTACTAGGGTTCCTTCCACAGTGCTTATTGCTTTGTCTTTCCCTCGTTTCTCTAACGCTGCCCTGTCTTTCCTCCTAAAACACACAGACACCTGCTCGCTCGTTATTCATCTCCACCGATCTCTCGGATATAGAGGTTTTCTAGGCAGCAGTGAGTTATCCTATACTCTGACTACTCTTTAGCCCTTTACCCCTATCTCCCTTAACCATCCTGCTCTCCTCCTTCTTTGTCCCCTTAGTTGCTCTGTTCTGATAAGAGCGAACAGATTCTCCAGATTGCCGGAAGCATCCCAGAACACTCTTTCCTCACTAAGGACTTAAGCCTTGATACATGGTACTTTTCCCGGCTTACTTTCAAACCTCGCTCCTCATTGTAGCTTCCTGTACTGACGCTCTCCTGTCTCTCTGTTTCTAATAGAAAGGTCATCGACCTTCCCTGCATCACAGACCGATTAGAGGAATCCATTCCGACTCGACACTTCCTTCCGAAGAGTTCCGGTTATCCAGGGTTTTCTTCCTCAGGAGGGTTTCCCTGGGGGTTCCGCTTACCTCCTCACTGAGATTACCTGAAGGGAGAGAGGGAGCGGGGCATCCACGGGAGATTTTCCGATATCTGCCTGTTGCCTCGATTGCGAACCGCAGTTGCCCAGGTTAGTGAACTCAATCATTGAATACTATACAAGTCGCCAAGGTTTACAGATAGCGATGCCTGCCTTTTGGGTTTCGCTTCCGGGGGCGACGGCGGTTTGCCATGGAGCAACAGATGCACCAACTCATGGCTGCAATGCATGCCATGTCTTTAGAAATGCAGACCCTAAGACAAGACAATGCTCAATTGAAACAACAGATTAGCCGGTCTTTCTCTGAAACACCTCCGTCAACATTCCACACAGAGAAGTTTGACAGGAACCCTCTTAAGCTGAAAAAGTTCCTTGACAGTTGTACCATTCAGTTTACATTCAGACCCAGATTCTTTCCCTCTGAGAAGGATAAGGTGGGATTTTTGATTTCCCACTTATCGGGCCCAGCCTTAGCATGGGCTACTCGGTTAGTAACTTCGGGAAATGTCGTTCTGGACTCCTACACTGCCTTCACTAACAGCCTGAAGACCATGTTTGGTCGAAAAGAAATCTCAGTATCCATTCAGGAAAGGTTACTTGACTTGAAACAGGGGTCTAAAGACCTCATCTCTTACATCACTCTCTTTAAACAGTTGTCCTCTGAGACAGGATGGCCGGATGATGGTCTTATCACATTATTTCGGCGAGGGCTGTCAGAGGAACTCAAAGACGAAGTTTCAAAGATTCCTAGACCAGCAAATTTGGCTGAAATTATTTCTATCACGATGCAGATAGATTATCGTTTACAAGAACGCCATCAGGAGAGGAAGAAGGGTAAGGGCCTTCGTACTCAGGTAGAGTTTTTTCCCAGAAGTACAAAGACGCTCTCTACTGAACAACCTATGCAGATTGGGACCATGAAGGGCCCTTTATCCAGCACAGAAAGGGAGAGGAGAAAGACCTTAGGACTTTGTATGTATTGTGGTTCCTCTAGACACATGCTAAGAGACTGTCCTCTTGTTCCCCCTCGTAGAACCTCATCTCAGGGTTCAGGAAACGGCAAAACCCTACCGTAGGGGGAACCACGGTAGGAGTTTTTAAGCAGGGTTCCCCTTCTACTGAGCGTTCCCCAGACATAGGGCCTGCGGACCATCCTATGGTTGTGGTTTCTTTGACAATAACCCTTTCGGCTACCGTTTTAAGGGATGTTCCTGCACTTACTGATTGTGGGGCAGCTGGGAACTTTTTGGATGATGAATGGGCCACCAAAAAAGGGATCCCCAAAGTAGCCAAACCCCTAGCCACAATTATTCAGGGGGTTGAATGGACTCCACTAAGCTCTGGTCTCATCCGGGAACCAACGGTACCCTTAAATTGTTCGGTGAGGACGCACCAGGAAATCCTAGAATTTGATCTCATTAAGACCGCCCATTTTCCGGTTATCTTAGGTCACCCATGGTTGCGATTACATAATCCCTTCATCAACTGGTCGGCTGGGACTCTCTTTTTAGGTTCAGAATACTGCATCTCTCATTGTTTGTCCCATACTTCCATAGGATTACATATCCCATCAGAAATGGATAGGTGTCAAAGGGTCCCGGCTATTAGCCACATCAAAGGGATCTCTGAATGTCACCAACAATATATGTCAGTCTTCTCCACACCCAAATTTCCAACCCTTCCACCTCATCGCAGAGATGACTGTCACATCGATTTGTTACCTGATCAACCAATACCCTTCGGGCGCATGTATGTACTGTCCCAAAAGGAAAAGGCCGCTCTGAAGGAATACCTCCAACAAAACATTCAAAATGGATTAATTTCTGAATCCACTTCACCCGCGGGAGCATCATTGTTTTTCATTCCAAAGAAAGACTCAGACGAATTACGACCTTGTATAGACTACCGCAGTCTAAACAGGATCACCACTCCAGATAAGTACCCCATGCCGTTGATTCCCGATATCTTGGAAGCAGTTCAAGGGGCCTCATTCTACACTAAATTGGATCTTCGAGGAGCCTATCATCTCATTAGAATTACTCCCGGAGATGAATGGAAAACAGCGTTCCGCACCCCTTTTGGCCACTATCAATATCACGTCATGCCATTTGCCCTGGTTAATGCTGCGGCTGTGTTTCAACGGTTCATGGACCATCTTTTCGCGGACATTCTCCTTCATTTTGTCATAATATATCTGGATGACATCTTAATATTCTCAAAGGACAAGGAAGAACACATCCATCATGTCAATATTGTATTAGCACGCCTTCTGGAGAATCAACTGTATTGCAAAGCTGAAAAATGCGAATTCCATCAAAACCAAGTCACATATATAGGGTTTGTTCTATCTCCCCAGGGGATTGCTATGGATCCTAGAAAGGTGTCTTTGGTGTGGGATTAGCCCCCACCAACCTCCATCAAAGAAATCCAAAGATTTCTGGGTTTCACAAATTTCTATGGGAAATTCATCCCAGGTTTCTCTGAAACTGTCCTACCTATAACGAGGCTGCTATTTCCATAAGAAACAAGTCCTTGTTCCGTCAGCATCCCTACAAAAAGAAGTGCTCAGGATGTGTCATGACTCCAGAGCCGCCGGACAAAGAGGAGTTTGGAACACCCTAGAACTGGTCTCTCTGTATTTTTGGTGGCCTACAGTAAAGATCGATGTCCACGACTATGTTTCCGCTTGTATGATTTGCCAACAGTCCAAGACCCCTCGAGTTCCACCTTACGGATTACTATCTTGTATGCCTATCCCAGACCAACCATGGAAATATATTTCTACAGACTTTATTGTGGACCTTCCAGTTTCATCACGACACACCACGATTCTGGTAACCATTGATTATCTTACCAAGTTGGCACACTTCATTCCTCTTACTAAGATTCCCGGTGCTGAACAGATGGCTCAGGTGTTTATCTCACATATCTTCTCCCGACACGGTCTTCCAGACACAATAGTGTCAGATCGAGGATCTCAGTATACCTCTAAGTTCTGGAAAATGTTGTGTCGAGAGTTAGGAATAAAGAGGTCTCTCAGTTCTGGATATCACCCACAGACCAACGGCCAGACGGAACACCTAAGCCAAACGTTGGAAGGGTTCCTACGATGCTTTGTCTCCGCTGCTCAAGATGATTGATTGGAATTGCTTCCATTGGCAGAATTCGCATACAACAACGCGGTTCATTCTGCACTGAACTCCACTACTTTTTATTGCTCCTATGGATATCACCCGTCATTCTTACCTTCCATCTTATCTCCTTCTTCGCAATGCCCAGGAGTCGACCAAATAGTTTGTGACATCCAAGAAGGACATAGACTGGCCCGCCACTCACTGAAAGCAGCCCAGGACCAGGCCAAGCGGTTTGCTGACCGTCATAGGAGACAGATACCTTCTCTCCAGGAGGGAGAATCGGTTTGGCTAGCTTCCTGTTTTCTTCCCAAACACTTAGTACCGTCCAAGTTGTCTCCCTGGTTTTTTGGTCCCTTCAAGATCCACTCTTTAGTAGGAACATCTGCGGTTCGATTAGAACTGCCTTGCTCATGGTCACGTATTCACCCAGTTTTCCATGTCTCACAGATTAAGCTGTACGTTCCTGACCGCTTTGCTCGGATACCCAAGAGTCACCCACCTCTGATCAACACTGATACAAGTCTAGAATATGAGGTGGCCAACATCTGCGATTCTAGATACAGACAAGGTCGCCTTCAGTTCCTTATAGACTGGAAGGGGTACTCACCCTCTGAAAGGACGTGGGAAGATGCTTCAGGGGTTCATGCCCCCAAACTGGTGAAAAAGTTTTTTCGATTCCATCCCGGAAAGCCGGGTTCACCTCCCCTGAGGAGGGGTCATACTGTTACACACTATCAACGTTGGTCGTGGTGGCAAAGCAGGAGGATAGGAAGAGCCGCACATAGCGCTAGTCTATCTCTTCCTAAAGCGACAGTCCCTACTTCAGAAAGCAATGGTCTAGTTGTTCCGCGTACGACGGATTCACTCACATCGGATCACGTGACAACGCACGTGACGGCTCACGTGACCCCAGATAAGGAAGGAAGAACCACCAGCAGACGCGTCGCTACTGCCTTTACTGACGCTCCATGAGTTCGTTACTAGGGTTCCTTCCACAGTGCTTATTGCTTTTTCTTTCCCTCGTTTTTCTAACGCTGCCCTGTCTTTCCTCCTAAAACACACAGACGCCTCCCTCGCTCGTTATTCATCTCCACCGATCTCTCGGATAGAGAGGTTTTCCAGGCAGCAGTGAGTTATCCTATACTCCGACTACTCTTTAGCCCTTTACCCCTATCTCCCTTAACCATCCTGCTCTCCTCCTTCTTTGTCCCCTTAGTTCCTCTGTTCTGATAAGAGCGAACAGATTCTTCAGATTGCCGGAAGCATCAGAACACTCTTTCCTCACTAAGGACTTAAGCCTTGATACATGGTACTTTTCCCGGCTTACTTTCAAACCTCGCTCCTCATTGTAGCTTCCTGTACTGACGCTCTCCTGTCTCTCTCTTTCTAATAGAAAGGTCATCGACCTTCCCTGCATCACAGACCGATTAGAGGAATCCATTCCGACCCGACACTTCCTTCCGAAGAGTTCCGGTTATCCAGGGTTTTCTTCCTCAGGAGGGTTTCCCTGGGGGTTCCGCTTCCCTCCTCACTGACATTACCTGAAGGGAGAGAGGGAGCGGGGCATCCACGGGAGATTTTCCGATATCTGCCTGTTGCCTCGATTGCGAACCGCAGTTGCCCAGGTTAGTGAACTCAATCATTGAATACTATACAAGTCGCCAAGGTTTACACTAAGATAACTCGACGCCTTACATAGTTCCATCGAAAAGAACGACCTGGAGATTAACAAGGGGAAAACAAAAATGTTGACCCTTGGATCTGGTAGAAGGGCACCAAGTCGGCATTCATGATATATCAACGGAGAAAAAAATCGATCAGATGCAATCCTTTAAATATCTAGGGATCTGGCTGAGCAATTCAACTGTAGATGCTCCAATGTCAACTTATCTCCTCGCGAAGACGAAAACTCCCCCCAGCCAAGCATGCACACTTAACAGGAAGTTTGGCCACTTCTCCATTCTACAGGTACTGAAGTACTACAAAGTTAACATAGTACCTGGCCTAACGTACTGGGCGGAAGCTATGTTCTATCTTCCTGAATCTCTCTGGTAAGGTCTCGAGGGAGGGTTTTGGAAGAAAGTACTGGGCGTTCCTTTGTCCACTCTGATTGCCATCATCCGGAGAGAGCTGGGCCTGAACTCTCTGAAATCTATAGTCATTTGGAACAGGCTGGCATTGTTTAGGAAGTGCCTTGACCCTGCACGCCTGGTGATCCTGGAATTGGTGCATAAAGAAATGCTCTCTGATTCTAACCCGATGCTTGCTATATGGCGCATAACCACGTTATCCCTACTGGAAGAAATTGGAAGCTCCATAGAACAATTGCTGTCTGATCCAGTACAGGTAAAAAGAAAAACACAAGACCACGACTAGATTTAAACTTTGGAGCTGGCGAGAAGTTATCAGTCAGCGGCAGATTTACCCTCAGAAGCTCGCAGTCGTAACACACCCTGCGAATACCTGAAACAGTTCCCGGACCAAACGATTAGGGACCGTTTCCTGAGAGACCGCTTGAACTTGCACCCCACCACACCAACGAGATTGGAGCAATTCGAGGTCTTTCCGGGGGGAAAAACACAGCCGTTATTATCACGACAAGTCGAAAGTGGAATCACTGTTTCATTTGATGGCATTATGCCCAGCTCTGCAAGAGCAGCGCTCAAAACAATTTAGACCTCTAATTTCGGACTTTGTACTTGCAGAAGTCAAAAGTTGGTGGTCATGTTTGATGGCTGCACAAAAAAAAAAACATGTAATTGCAGTGGTTAAGTTCTTGATAGAGGTCCTTCCAGACAGTGTAATTTCCAAAACTGTTAAACCTTAAATTTCAAACTGCAAACTGCATACATTGTTTTTTTCTCTTTTTCCTTTTTTTCTCTTCTTTGTTTCTTTTTTTCTTTGTTTCTTTCCTTGTTTCTTTCCTTGTTTCTTTCCTTCTTTCGTTCTTTCTTTCTTTCTTTCTTTCTTTCTTTCTTTCTTTCTTTCTTTCTTTCTATGGAAATCTGAGAAAATTAAGTTCCTCTTTTGCTAAAAAGAATTGTTGATTCAATTTTAAAACAAATAAAATAAAAAATAAAATAAAATAAAATAAAGTAGCCTTTCCTATCGTCCTGGAACGGGTAGCCAGGTCACACAAAGTAAGGGAACTATGACCGATTTCCTGGAGAAGCAAGGGAACGTCGCACACTTTCGTTCCCTCACACTTTGACCTCTGGTAAGATCTCACAAATTAGTCTCAAAATTATGGGTTTTTATTTGGGGTTGGTGGGGTGTGGGGTAATGTGTACTTGTTCTTTTGTTCAAGTTACTCAAATACAGCCCGCTTTAAGATATGATTCCCATACAGTTAACCGAATGGCTTGTATACAGAATATATTTTTGGGGCGGCCTAATAAAAAGTGTCATATAAAGAGGAAATTAATTGTTTTCAGGTAAAATGAACTTGACAGTTCTCTTCTATTACCGGGGTCTTATTAGGGAGAATTTCACTGGCATCTGTTTATCCCCTGCAGCCAAGCTTGTATTCAGAATGCGGTAATTGATTCCCGGCGTCCGCTGGGGAGCAGCTTACTGGCTCACTTTCTCACACCGCTCGGCGCAGGTACCTCGGCAGCTAATTCCGAATGTACATCTACATCGTTATCTCCCGGTGAACTTTGACCTGAAACACTTTGGAGGCCCAGATGAAAGTGCCTCGTCAACCCTCCAGTGCTAGGGGTGCGGTGGATTCTGCAGCACGGCAATACACACAGGACGCCCAATCAGAAACATCCCCTTTGAAGCCCTGCTCAGCTGGGAGGGCATGAATGATTCATGGCTGCTCCGCACTGACTACGGGGGGAGAGAAAAGCCAGTTGTGTTTTATTCAGCGCTCCAACCCCGAGTTCCATCCCTGTTCAGCACATTTCCGCAAAAGTCTCTCTGCCTATCCCTTAGTTGTGCACGACATATTTTGTGTGGGCGCGCGCGCATATGTTTGTGTAACATTTGTGGTCAAGTAAAGAAGAATTGCTGCCACTCATTTGAACGTCATTTTTCATTTTTAGCGTTCCTAATAACATGGGGCATTTGGGATGTATTCTGGTTAAAAAAAATGGCAATTACAAATTGGTTGTGAAACTACATCTCCATTATTTATTTACCCGTGACAGCTCACTGGGAAGCTTTATTTTGCCCCTAGGTAGGGGTGAAGGTGTTACAAGGTTTCTGATCACCACCTGACAGGTGTTGCACGTTTTGAGCTATTTCTTAACAGAGGTACCTGAATTGCATTTTTTCCCCAGAGGAACCGGGCGCCTGCCTTGAAAGTGGGGGCTCATTTGCCTCCTTTGGCCAACTCTTGCGAATCATGGAATTCTGCTTTCAGGGTTTTGAAAAGAAAGAGAGTTTGTCTGTTAGGATAAGGTGTTTCTGATCCTGTTTAAATATCTAAGGCCTGACACCTTTCCTACTGGCAATGATCGTTGCAATGATTGGTGTCTTGCTCTAAATTTTATGAATGCACAAGCGGTTTTCCTTGGGGAGCGCAGCTACCAAAGTCTCCATGTCTTATATAAACATTAAGGGAACGATTCATGGAATATTTGCCCGGTTCAAAGTGAATTTGCACTAGCAATGCTTGACATATGGCCGGAGGCTATGCTACACTGGGGTCCAGAGACACGCCAAGATCCCATCGCAATAGGCACGTTCCTCCCGTGACTATGCGCTACTCCATATTTGGACGCACCAGCATTTAGATGGCATTCCACTCCGATTTACCCGGTCTGGGAAGGAAGAGCGGGATTGGCCTCGCACAGGATCATTGAATTCCACGGTCCGGACTATTTGGGAGTACAGACGGTTTCAGCTCCACGCTGTGATTTCAACCGAACATGAGTCTGCAGGAAACTCCTACCATAAACTTGTTCCATCCTGATAAAGGCCGACACAACATCAGCATAACACAGCTCTAATAGGCCGATACACAGTCGTGTTGACGATATGACTTTAGGTCTCAGTGTCCAACTTACACACCGTTTAGAATTGTGCATTGAAGCACCTTGTATTTTTTTGTTACATTTTTGTCTCTCATGTGACCCTTCAAGGATCTAAGGGTATTTATATGTTTTTAATCACAATCTGAGGTATTTACTCTGGGTGAGCACCGACTGTATCATATAAACATAATTTATTCATATATAGGTACTGTATGTTAATTATTGAGCTTCCTGTGATAGTTTTTCAAGTTGAATATTAATACATGTTATGTATTAAATTTGTTTAACAAAAAGCAAACATTGTCGCAATGTAGTAATCTATAATAGGAGTGGATGTATTGGCTTCTGTGACCCTGCTCGTTTGTTTTACTTAATGTTCATCTACCCGGGTAGAGCAGGGCAGTAACCAGGAGCCTTGTGTATTATAATGCTTCCCATTCAGTGCAATCTGCTGCTAGAGGGGCAGGAGGATGGCATGTAACATGGCTAAATTGTTTTGCATGATCATTAATACATTTGCTCTGCTTTTGTAGGTAGATACATACAGTGGCAGACTGGCTTGAAGGGAAGTGTAGAGATTTCCAGGTAGGCCTCTGCACCATGGCGCTTTTTTCTAAGAGCATCTCAAATGTGTTAGTTTGGGTTCTTAGGTGTCGATTGCGACGGCTATAAACTGAAACTATTGCATTAGAGTATAGAAAGGAAAAAAATGGCATATGAGGGGGAACACACAGCTAGTAAGTGTTGTTTGGTTATTTGCCCACCAATTAACTGCCCATGACCATACTAATCCCTATGGCCATTCCCATCCAGTTCCTGCCCTTCTCCGCCAAAACACCTCCTCATGGGATCTTTTTGAGTTCATTTTAATCAAGCCTTACCATCAAGCTTTGCACTAAATGTGGCTGCCAGAGATTTCTTTTTTCTCAAAGCAGTCTTCTGAGAGTTATTGTCTTAATTGGAGTTGTAAACCCACTACTGGCGTAATACAAATGTCTTAACCAGTTCTGCCTTCAGCCACTCCATCTATAAGCACTTTGCGTTACCTTCAATTAAGTCCTCTTAAAAACAAGAACTGGTAAAAACAACAGTTTTGGCTTGTGTATAATATTCGCCATTTGCCAGGCACTGCTATCCAATGCCCATTTTGACCCTGCTACCGTCAATGTGCAGTTAATACCACTGACAGCGCCTAGCAAGTGCCTTTGCCATGCCTACACGAAAGGCCAAACTATTGGCATTGGCAATGTTTTTTTTTATATTACTGCATTCATATTCTATTTGTGCATGCACATGGTAATAGGGAGCCACTTTGAAAAAAAATCCAGGGCCTTTTTGGTTCCCAGTGTGCTACTGGAGACAAGACATACTATAAAGACTGGACCTACTTATGTATTTATTTATTTATTGTGCATTTGTAAGGAGCTTATACATCAGACAATACTGAAGATGCAGAGAGGTTGCAGTGCTGCTCTGGTTAAGGGCAACTCCTGGATGGTTTGTCCATTCTTTTTTGTTCACTCACAAGGTCTTCTGGTGCGAGCAAAAGCAATGGTGATTCAAATAGGAGATGAAAGAAGTGAGCTATTGCAGTAAGAAGAGGAGTAAGAATGAACCGGCCATGGGGTGGCTATGCCTTCTGTATGTGCTCTCTGTGAATATCCAAATGAGAATTGCGTACCTTTGCAGATATCCACAGAGCTACTTATGGCCTTTCCGTTCAGAGACATATATCGCCAAGAAGTTTCTGAAGTTTGGCGGGAGTTCGTACGGGTTTGCTTGTTTGAGTTGATTCTTGGGAATACAATGAGGTGATAACATCAAATGGAGTAGCAAGGGCGAAAAGTAGGGTGGAGGAGAAGGAATAGTATGAATGGAGGTCAGCAAGTGGAAATCAAGTCCTGTGCATCTGGGAATATTATCCCGAGAAGACCGAACACTCAACTATGCGTAAGAGATTTCAGTAATTGAATATCCCTGTTTCAATGACCTCTGGGTAACCTGAAGGTTAAAGACTTGAATTTGTGTAAAACAAAAACAACTTCTCAACCATTCATCCTTCTGAAGTTGTGTCTCTTCCTTTCTTCTTGCTGACAGATTTTATCCATCAGCGGTGATTATTGAATAGTGAGGTTTGAGCCTCATTATTCCTTCTTCTCGGGTTGAGTGTGTAGTCATGGGTTGTATTTCTTCATGGTCTGTGTGGACTTGTCTTAGTAAGGCTGTTTTCACAGGATCTACACCATGTTGGGCCGCGGGTAGCTGAAATGCGTAGAGCTGAAGTGGGTAGTTACAAGATTTTGGAGCTGACATGCAGAATCAATGACATCTGGAATGCCTGGGTCTGATTTTCAATTTTCGGATATTGTAAAACAAGTAGCATTGAGGGTTATGATTTTAAATTTTAGAGAAATCAAGGGCGAAATGCATCTTTAGAAGGCCCATAGAGCTGGGGCAGAGACAGTCACATCTTAAGCCTGCCTGATGCAGCATATCATTATTCCAACATCCCGTCCATGAGTTCCAATGAAATAAGTCATTTTTACCTAAGGATGGTTAATATCAAGTAGGGTTGGGGAAGTGTCAGCTACATGTAAAGCAGGTGTGATACAGCCATGCATTACTCCGAAGTTTCTGATTAGATGGTTAGTATTGACATGGTATGCATTTATTGTAGCCTTGCAAATATGAAATACATCATACTATTTTTGCCAAAAGTATTTGCCTTTTAAGGTTTATGATGTTTTTTATCATCTGCAGGCAAATATGTATTTGTGTGTTTTAATTGGAATAAGCTGCAATCTTCAAGGCATTACTCCTACAAAATGACACTTTGGGCTTACAAAAAATTGCACAGCCTAAGTGCCACAGCCAAGATTGTGCCTCACAAAACGATTGCACAGCATGGTGCCTCCCAAAACTGTAGATAAATGCTGTGCAAAACCCAACCGCACAAAGGAAAAATGATTGCACTGTATATGCCCCCTCCCCTCATGCCAGCCCAACACTGCACCATGGGGGCCCACACTGCATCACAATGGTAGTGCCTTGGATCTACATTGCGCATCAATGGGAAGCTATAAGCAGGCGATTGCAACAATCAAGGGGCGCAATCGAAACAGAACTCAAGGAATAACCCCCTGGATCCCACGTTCCAGGCAAAGGTACTATGCAAGTGTGCTATCATGCAAGTGCTCACCACAGCAACATGGGTTACACCTGAAAGAGGACCTGCCAAGAGTGAGTCAACCCAACATACAGCACCATATGTGCATATGGTAGCAGAATCTGGCTAAGAAGCAACCTTGCCTACACTGAACAATGTTGATGGCCCTCATCTGTTTGATACACTGCTACTGCATTCTCAAGGAGTAAACCTAGGAATGGCAAATTGATAATGGGCTAGTACTTGATGAACCACTTGTTTATTTATTTATTTTTACATTTGTAGAGCGCACTGAGCACTTAGGCATCTAGGCGCTTGAATTAAGGTTACAGTTATTCGTCAATTAGAGGTATGTTCCAGGCTTTAGTGTTGAGGTGAAGGTGCCATGACCTAGGCTGCTGTGGATGATTGTAAGCTATGAGAAGACTGCTGCATGTGGAAGGGTCTGGAGTGCGGAGGCCGGGAGGGGGTTCACTATGGAAAATGCTACCTTCGGTGAACATCGGCAGTCAGTTGTGATTTTAGCCATCTCATGTTGATCCAGAACAGTAACGGCACAGCAATACATTCCATGGGGTTAATATGGGTGTGTTGTTGTGACGAATCAACTTCCAGGGCACCAGTGATCCAGGGATGAATATCGGTTTTTAAACCATCAATCAGCCCCACACCTCTAATACACCAGAAGGGATCCGAACAGATTGGACAAGTAAATTATAAACCTTGTCCAATTTTGGTGACGTGGACGGAACGGCAGGTTTATCTCTGCAAGGTCGTGGATTGAAAAAAACATTTATTACCCAATGATGAAAGGGACTGTCCAGTCATGGCTGTATACACATATCTACTTTATTATTATTACAACAGACAGTTCTAGCACACTACAAAATACAACCCACCCTGTAAAGAAACACAGAGGACAGGCAGTTTCATGAAGGAAAGGTATGCACTCTGGATACTTACAGGAGGGTAGTCGGTAAAGCAATCAGTCATAACTGTTCAAGGTTATTTGGTTTCAGCACCTAGGTAGCAAGGGTTTGTAAATGTTACTAGGGGCCTTCGGAGAACAACTAGGGAGACAGAAACAAAATGTACCTCGGGCTGCAGATGATCTTGATGCTCGACAACGTCGAGTTGGTTCCAGGATGCTTTACAGCTACTGCAATAGAGTTCAAGACAGGAGACAGCTGTGGGTATCAGGCGGCAGGCAGTTTCAGCAAGCAATCCTGGACGAATGGCTGCAGGCTGGCCTACACGGCGGCTTGGGGTTAAGAATCATTGTCTCTGTGCTGGTTGGCAGCTCTGGAATACTGGTCAAGGCTTCTTAGACAGCTTTAGTGACTGCACCGTGACAACAGTCAGTGGTGCAGCTGGTCGTGTTGGAGGGCATGACTGCCTCGAAAATGTCCTTAAAAGATGGACACTGGTTAATGCTTGTTGTGGCACTCCTCCTAGCATCTTCGCAGTGCTCGTGTCTTCCTTTAAGGGAGATGGTCCAGAGGTGAGGCGAGTGTTTGCAGGCAATGGCCCTGTTCTTTGTTCAGAGACTCTCTGGTACTTCCCACCTAGGAAGCTTGCTGACAGAACCTAGCAGGGCACGCTGTGTGCTGACTGGGTACCGGTTCTGGAGCTGCTGGATGGGTCCTCTGAGTCCAGTATCTCCCTCTGCTCTCTGGGAGATGTTTAGGGGAGGGATCTTGCTTCCCTCTTTGACATCCTGGCCTTCCTTCACTGGTGAAAGCTGTAAGGCAGACTGTAACTTCAGCCAGTGTCCAAATGAGTCCTTCTTCTTACTCCTTTCAAAGTCATCGGAAAATCTGCCAAAAGAGGTGTTCAAACCTCTTTTAAAGCCAAATGGGCACCAGTGATTGGTGCAGGCTAAGCCTACCTTAATGAACCAATCCTGGGTCCCTACCAACAATCTTCTGTTATGCGTGAGGTCATAACCAGAGTGCTTTGCAACAGGAAAGGTAAGGCGTGACAACATGTACTACTAAGTCCCATCCGGTGGTCGGTCAAAAAACCGAAAACAAAATATCGAATCACAAAAATATCGAATCCAAAATCTCGAAAAAAAAAAAATCTCGAATTATTTATTTATTTATTTATATGTATTTGTGGGTTCAGGTAAGTATAAAAAAAGGGTAAAATAAAAAAAAAAGAAAAAAGGGGGGTTGGGGGGGAACCCCCCCATTTCGAAATAAAAACGTATTAACAAAAAAAATTCGAGATTTTTGTTTTCGATATTTTGGATTCGAGATTTTTGTTTTCGATATTTTGTAATTCGGTTTTTTCACTCTAAACCGTCCCATCCATCTTCCTGTCTGTTGTGGATAAAAATTATCTCTGGTTAATTGAGCTCTCTGTGACGCCTGATCAAAGTGCAGGTCTCCCTGGAAGTTCGTGGTGAGAACAGCCTTTCTGTCTCCCTCAAATCACATACTTCTCCCCTCTGAAAGGGGTCGCCCAGCTGGGGTTGCCTACTGTAAACAGTTGGCCCAAACGTGACATTCACTGCCCTTCATACAGAGGGTTGGGAGCTAACTTCAAGCTGACACATTGCATATCAAAAAGATGTTGTGGTTTCCTGCACTTTGTTAGTTCTGTGAAAAGGCCTCTTTGCAGGCCTGCTTCAATTAACTTTCATCGGTATGTGTTGCCACCACACAGAACTTAACAATAGGCAGGACGGTTCCATGGAGCCTTTGATATTTTAATTAGTCTGGCCATGGCCAGCAGAAGGTGGTGCCTTCCCCCTTCTTGAGATGCTTTGATGTACCTGTGGCTGTCACATTCCAGCTGAACGTGACAGGAGGACTGCGCCATTAGGCTATGTTACCAGAGTACACTTGACTATGTGTTTGTTGCGCAGTGCGCATTGGGAAATGTGTGCGTATTAGCCCCACACATTTCCCAGAGGTTTATCTACCAACATTCCAATTCTTTAAAAACAGCCCATGTGAGTGCACACTCCCTGTGCCGATGATCGAATTCCTCACAATTGTGGAGACGCTTCATGCAATAGGAATCTGCCTTTGACGCTCTTCTTGCCTGTGGTGCTCATCTGTCATTTGGCCTTGGCACTGGTCCTCAGTTCTCTTTGTGTTCGGCACACTAACCTGACTTGCTCATGCATGGATGCAGAGTGGGAAAGTGCCTAACTCACTCCTTCGATAACTGATTCCAAAATGTTAGACATTCAGGTCTTCAGAGTACCTGGATATGGAAGGTCAAGGCTACAGCGTGTGGTGGGACACAGATGCATGGTGGTTGATGTTGACAGCAACACTGTTCTACATTGTTATGAACAAAATGCAGTCATGGTACTTTCTCTCACATCAGGCCATGCAAGTAGGCTGTTGCTGAGGTCTACCCTAACAGCTTACACAGTGAAGTGACTGAATGGTCTGAATAATACAACAATCAGGCCAAAACGAGTGCTTTGATTCTTTGCAATATGTGCTCAATGGACTTTAACACATGTGTGAAATTATCTTATCAATACTGATTCTTGGTGCAAAAAAGTCACTTACTGATTCCCTATTGAAAGGCTAAGCTGTCCATATTCGATAAGGATACTCGCTCTAGATTGAGGTGGTGTGCCACCTCTCTACAAAGGAATAGAAGAGAATATAAATCAATCTACCTATCTCTTCAACACTATTAAATTCATAAATGATCAGACATGATTGCAAACAAAGATTAAACAAAGTGAAACTACATTAGTCAGACTCAGTGGCCAATGTGGCAAAACTGCTAAAAAAAAGGTTTTATCGAAGAAGGCAACTAAAACATAGACCTTCTGGCGTGCCACTGATCTAATACAATATGAGCCACAAGCAGATGAAGGATGAAGGACTTACACTAAATAATGTATAGAAAGAACTCACTGATAAAACAAAATAATAAAAATTAGAAAAAGGAATGATCAATAGGTATGCCTTGCAGAATAATAAGTATTTACAGCAGAATGACTTGCATTGAATGAACCATCTGCACAATGACCCCAAGAAACATGTTTAAAATGAAAGGATGGCGATGGTCCTGATGAACGCAACCAAATCCCCTTAGTTGCGGAAACTAGGGATATTTGAACTTATCCTCATTAAGAAGCATCAAAAGGAGGGTGGAATTAAAGATATTTTTTTAGTTGACCTCTTCTTTAAAATCTTGTTTAGCAGTTTTGTCACATTAGCCACTTGGTCCGACCAATGTAGCTTAATTTTGTTTAATCTATGAATGATCTGAATTCCTGTCTGCTGCTTTACCCATGGAATTATTGCCTGACAGGTGTGATGTGACAAATGTGAAAGTAATTGTCACATTCACCAACAAGTACACTGTGAATGGACACCCATGACTGAGGGCTTACATGGTGTACATCACGAGGAAGGGGGAACAACCTTTCACATGTGCTGCCTCTAATATGTATTAAAAACAAGTTCAGGGTGTTGACAATGCAATGGATACCTTCTTTCAGCAAATATCTATGAAGATTGGAAAGAATATCCAACACATGTAGGCAGAAGGTGTTGGGGTGATATAGAGACATCATGGTAAGCAAGTCTGTGAAGTATGGAATGGAACATTGACTGGGTGGAAGCCACATGACATTTAAGCTGACTGTGTCTGATGATGAAATGGCAAATTGCTGGACAATACTAACAAAGAGCCACTGGTGTTGAGGTCCAAAAGGGTGCATGAACCACAGTGAATGATGGGGACGCCTCTCACCATCTACTATGGACAGTCTCGTCATAGTAAGTTGTAGGCATTGTAGAAGAGGTTCTCAGGCCTGCGGGAGTAGTTGGGTGACACAGAGGCCTCAGTCATAAATAAGGTGTAAAGGTTTTGCATGGTGTTTTGCATGGCAACGTATGATGGCCAAGCCATTACATTAGGTAGCTGAGTGCACGTAGGGCAACATCACTCCTCTTGGAGTGGTATAACTTGTAGTGATGATGGGCCCTTAGTTACATGTGTTAAGTAGCTATGATGGTATGACCACGATGTTACCTGTCACCAGTGATGATACCAATGAGTGGAAATTGTGTTGTCTGGTCCGGAGAGAGGGCTGTAGAAATCATTATAGGTATCACACCAGATGTGTGAGGAGAAGGGCATGTGAATGTGCTACATCCTGGTCTAAACCGCTCCACATAGAAACTAGCCTGTAGGATGTCTCCACTACCTTTAGAATGGATGGGATAGGGGTCGGAAGTGACATAAATATGAAAAAAAGGAAAGCAAATGAGATAGCAGCTCACCTGGGTGTGGCAGAGGTCACATCACCTGCAACCACTTGCAGCAGCTGTCCATTTGTGCAAAGGAACTTGTATCCCATAACAAGACAGACACCTCTCATTAAAGGTGCACATAGCAATGGTCCGGGAAAAACAACACTACCAACATGCACCCATAATGAAACACAATTTCCTCATCGTAGCTAAATAAATCATACCTGTGTCCAAACCTTGTTCCCTCCTACCTGGATGGAATGGAGGATAGCACAGGGGCAACGTGCTGGTCTTGGAATCAAGACCACACAGAGCAACAGATGTTCAAATCCCGGATCCGCGCTTAGAAACCAAACTCAGGTATGGTAGTATTCGTGGTATACAAAAAACTTACAAAAAATAAAAATGAAATCATAAAAGGATGGCTAAGTCTAACATAGCTAAACAAACCTCATTGAACACCATTGTTCTGACCTCTATGACAGCTAATCTTCAAAATGGTGTGCAGTCAAAATATCGAAAAAAAAGGTCAAAAGACAAAAAGGTCGAAAAATAAATGTAAAAAAAAAAAAAGTCGAATTCCTCTTTTTTTAATTATATATTTATTTTGGGGTCCGGGAATAAAAAAACATGTGCAAAACAAAAAAAAACAAAAAAGGGGGGGTTTAGAAAAAAACATCATTAAAAAATGCGACTTTTTTTTCCGACCTTTTTGTTTTCGATTATATCACTATAAACCCTTCAAAATATCATGCACCATCTACAAAGCTATCATCTTCAAGTGCACACACCACCTTGCTGATAACCTATGCATCTCCTTAGCCTTATAATCCAACAGAAGCAAGTAGATGTGCAAACATCCACTACTTTAAGCCAGGAAGGAATTGGAACACAGGCCTTCTCTGTCCATGCCACAGACCCTGATACACCCTAGCCATCAATATGTGCCTCGCCACTACACCTCAACCTCTCAGGAAGGAACCCTATACCATCATTCACAATGAATACTCTTCCAGAACAACTACCTCCACATACCATCAACTACCCACCAACCCTGACATTGAACAATCTCATCCCCATGCTACATCACCTGGTTACATGTACTGTACACGCCTTACTGCATATTTTCAGACACCCTGCCCACCATTACTTCCTCAGATCTTTTCATTGATCCCTTGCCAATTGCTTCCATCATTGTGCACACACCCCTGTGACCAAGTAAGTGGACTGTAGCTTCCTGAATCAAGGTTTATCATTGTTAAACACACACATTAAATTAATAAAAATAAAGGCATATCACTGCCCACATTACCTCCTCACCAAACCATCAACCACTCACAGGAATGAACTGCCTTTGAGTCTTCCAAACACTGGAAAGTGCAGTGAAAGATATGTGTTGCCCAGGCACATGTGAAAACTGTGAACAAGTGAGCAGCAAAAACTACTCAGTGACCATCTACATACAGTGGCCATGATACTCTGATACATATCTAAATTGTGCCATGAAACACGGACACATGGACTGCATGAACATTTCAATTACCATATTGGCCCAGAGAGTTTTAAATCTATTCATGTGACACTTGTACCACAAATCCTGGAACATGGAGTTAATGTGATAAAAACACAGCAACATGGACACAAACCAACTCAGACACACATTCACCAGCAAGCAAACACATTCACCACAAACTCCATTAACAATGCAACACAAGGGATTGTCATAGAACAGTAAGAAATGTAAAGAAAAAACAAACAAGACATGAGAAATGTGCACATATGTAGAAAAAGAAAAGGAAACCGGTCCACAAACATAAAATAACCCTTCCCAAACAGGAAATAACCCTGCACAACTATATACATGATCAATAGTCCTTGTCCTCCTCCAGTTCTGCAATGCCAGGGTCAAAGCCATTACTTCCTGCTCCCTGGCCTTCCATAGTAGGGCCAGCCTCATCCTTGCCTCAATGTCTTGGGAAGCCCTCATAAACACCTCCACAATTGTAGCCTGAACACGGGCGATGGGGGTCTCCACCTCACCCCTAGCCCTGACAATGGCAGCTGCACAACGTGCTGCAGCATGGTCTGTCCACCTCTCCTCCTCCTGCTGCCTCATTTGTGTAAACACAGCTGCCACCTTGTTAAACTGTATTGGTATAATACCGCCTTGTTATGAATATTGGCCTAAACCCATTCGCGTTGCACAGAAAACCGCGTTTGAAATGCTCTGATTTCTAATCAACTTTGCCGCCATTTTAAGAACTATCCGCCATTTTGATTTTAACCCTTTAAATGCCAGCGACGAGCCGGCTCGTCGGTAAAAACCGCTCCAGGTTGCCACCGGCGAGCCGGCTCGTCGGTGGCACTTAAGGGGTTAATGAGGGGGGAAATTTTGGCGGGTTTGGGCGGTGAATACCGCGATTTTAAAAAAAGCCATTGGCACTGGGGGGGGAACCTCAATGGCACTTAAGAGGTTAACTCTTGCTTTGTGTCCTAAAATGGTGGACTGTGTTTTCAACTACAGCCGAGCCGAACAACCTTTGAGTTACGTCAATTTAGGCTGCCGAGAGCAGAATGTTTGTTCTGTGCAAAGAAACCTTGTGACTCGTATGAAATGCAATCCAAGTATTGTCTGCGCTCACAAGCCGCATCCTCATATAAACAACGAGACAATGTAGAACAAACTCAGACCGTGTGTTTTTACTGAACTACATTGTATCGATTCTTGAAACAAGGCTTACTGTGGATTAGAGAACCAGTGTCACCATTGTATTTTCATGGACAAGCAAACTTGTTAAATATGTTAAGCAATATTGTCATATTTGTCATGTGAACTGGGCACAAACCCTAGCATGTAAATTATAAGTTTGGAGAGGGGCTGGACACCGGCCAGACTAATGTATAAAACAGCTTGTATTAATATGTACAGCTCTCTCACCCCTCACTGTGTCTGCTAGTAGACACTGCGAGGTGTTGGGAGCCAGATAGTTATCTGTTTTGCTTTGAATCTGTACAGAAATAAAGATACTTGTATCTTTCGACCCGTGATTGGCATATTTCATTTTGAGGTACTAAGCCTCGATATTTCTTTGGTCTTTCAGATGGCCCCCGAATAGGGACCCCCAAGATTGATGTCATCTCGCTGAAAAGAAGACGCGGCCATCGGACCGGGATTGGAAAGTGAAAAAGGGGGCCCATTTGTATGAGACGCGACACCTCGACAGTACTGCATGATCCGTTCCCTGGACGGTGAGCAAGCGGTTCGAGAGGGCATCTTGATGAGGATCCCCATATCGAGGTGGGCTCTTTGCCAAAATCACCAACCACGAGGATCCTTTGTAATCTGATCAGACCCCCTTAGACTTTGAAATCAGGTGAGTCGTGCCGCGATTCCGAATGAATCCTGATATTGGTTGCAGATTTGTTCTCATGAGTACAAACAGGTCAGGTAACACCAGTAATCTGACATGCCTGGGAAATTGTCTGCCTGTTTAAGGGTTTATTCCACAGAGACAGACAATCTTTGGGACAAGGTCAACCAGCGCCACCGGTTGGCTCACCGGCTTGTTTAATTTACTGTAAGTACGGCCTCAATAGTATTGTATTTAACAATATTTTACACAGACAAACTAGACATGCTTCCGAATTTCAGTGGCCTGTTCATGGTAGTTTTGAAATTGCTCGTATAGAGTATTTAGACTCTATATTGTTGAAGAAAAAGGCTAGGCCTGCAGCATTTGATGTAATTAAGAATTGGAGAAAGGAAGCTATGCAGCAACTTAAGAGTAAAGAAAAGCTGTCATGATGCCTACCCCCGGAGCACCAGGCCAGGCCCAGCACCCTCGGGAGCAGGCATCACGCCCCCGGGTAAAAGCCCAGCGGCCCTTTATAGGGGCTCTTTGGACTCTGTCCTGGCGCCGTTGGCGCCAGGCTCATGTTGGACATCAGTCCTGGCGCCATAGGCGCCAGGCTCATAAGGGGAAGTGTTTGGTGCACTTACCTGAAGCAGACCATGCTGCACACTCACCTGCTGCAGACCATGCTGCATGAAGAACCAAGCCAAATGAGGCTTAGGAGGGACTATTTTTCTGAAGGAACTATTTTGTTACTTGGGTGGGGCTGTGGAAGAATACTCACCTGGAACTTCTTCCAAGGCTATTTAAGCCACTCCCGGACAGCCACACGTGCTTCGCGTTGTTCTGCAACCCAGCAGCTGAACGCTCACCGTGTCTGCTCCTGCACCTGGACTCCAGCCACGCCCGCCTCGAACCTGGAACACCTGTAAGGAAAGAAGAGAAGAGAAAGGTGAAAACCAAGAACTTATTCAAACTTCTTACCTGCATCCGGAATCTTCACGCCAGCATTCCTGAAGGAAGACTTCCATTTGAAAGCACCGCGTTACTCGCTGCAGCGCCGCGCTTCACTCACTTGTTCCCGAGACGCCGCCCGGCTCCATCGCGGCTCTCAGCACCGGTCGCCACATCTCTGCACCTAGGGGAGAGAAGAAGAGACAAAAGGTGAGCAAGGGAACACAAGAGGAAAGCCGAATTTTCAGCCATATTACTTACCGGCTTTTCTTGGTGAACCATTCCACATCTCGGGTCGGCGCCGCATCTTTGGCAGGTACCGCACCGCGGCCCCTATGGGGAAAGTACAAAAGACATTACTGGGGAATTATAAAGACATTTAGAGGGGTCGCCCTCATCACTAACTCACCTGCTTTTACCTCCGGCAATTTAACCCCTCAATGCATCGCCTTTGTTCTGCACCTGAGATAAAGGACAGATCACAGGTTAGGAAAAACAACATAAAGGAGGCTCACACTTGAACTTTTGCATCTTCATACTTACGGCGTATCGCTCAGAAAAGTCAAGTGGATTTGCCAGCGCCATTCTGAAAACCAGTGAAGTAACTGGACGAACGCGCGTCCCTGCACCAGAAGCAGGATGGAGAGTTCATCCTTCCAAACCATAAGGTGAGCTTAAACCGGGGGTTTTGGAGGAAGTCAGAGAAGAACGAACGGGAAAGGGGGGAGCAAGCACACTATTCAGCAGACAGTTAATCCCCTTTCTCATCTGCAGAAGGATATTCCTACGGGCCAGACAAGCAAGATTTGGGGGCCCTGTTCAATTGGTGGTCCGAATTCTGCGCATCACGCTTGAAGAGGCCACATCAACCCAGACCAGACCAGCGCCTCCGTGGGAGCCAGGTGAGCATTACAGAACGTGAAGCCTTCCTACGAATTCCCACCCAGGCGCTATGGAAACTTCTGAGACTGACCAGTTGGCCCAACTACTGGGGGAATTACGGGCCGAAGTACACGCCGCTCGTCAAGAGACTAATGCTCTCAGGAGGGAAGTGATAGTAACAAAGGAAAGAGCTGATGACCTGGCTAGACAGCTTTTGCAAGGTCAAGCTGGACAAACTCCTTTACCCGGTTCCGGAGTGAACCCCGCTCCTGTGCTTTCCAGTAACCCGGAGCAGATTAATCTACCTGGAAACATGCCGCTGGCCCCACCCGAACGCTTTGCTGGGGACCCCAAACGGTTTGCCGTATTCATGAATCAGTGTTGTTTGCATTTCCTGTGCAGACCTGGGGCCTTCCCTAATGACCAGACCAAGGTAGCCTTTGTGTTGTCATATCTCAGCAGCAGTGCTACCGATTGGTCAGTTCCACTGGTAACTCAAGATGACCCGATTCTTCGTGATTTTCAAGGATTTCAAGCAAGCATGGAAAGGTTATTTGCTCGTCACTCCCAGGGGCAGGCTCTAGATGATGAACTTCTATCTTTGCGACAGGGCAATCAAGACCTCCTTTCCTACATTGCAACCTTTAATAGACTAATTGTGGAAACTGGGTGGCCAGAGGATAAAAGAATCACGTTATTTTATCGAGGTCTACACGGAGAACGTAAAGATGTCCTGGCCCAAGTTGTAAATCCGCCCCAAGAATGCTCAGAATATATAGACTTAGTGGTCCAATTGGATCACAGACTGCAAAACAGAAAAGCAGATCGGTCCAAGTTTGAGACCCGGGTGTTAGTCAAGACCCACGCTAACCTCAAGGGGGCTGAAGCCTCTGAGCCAATGCAAATCGGAGGAGTTAAAGGACCTTTAACTCAAAAGGAACGTGAAAGAAGACAGCAGATGCACTTATGTCTTTATTGTGGATCCTCTGGACACTTTCTACGAGATTGCCCGGCAAGGCCGCCCAGGAAGGTGGTAGGAGCCGCTGATAAAATCCATGAAACCTCTGTATCGGGAAACGACCCCGCCCGACAAGCGTAGGGGTCTGCTTGCCGAGCTTGAAAACAAACTCTCAGACCTCACATTTCATTGTGCCAATGGTCCTCGTAGATCCGGAACAGCCTAAGCGGTTGCATGCAATAAAGGTATACATCGATAGTGGGGCTATAGGAAACTACGTGGATCGTGAATTGGTCTCCAGGATTAACCTCCCTCTGCGTCCTAAAACCAGCAAAGATGTCATCACCACAGTTGATGGAACCGAAATTGCCTCGGGACCGGTAACACATTCCACAGCTGAGGTGACACTTGTAGGTCCGGACGGCCATCGGGAGGCAGTTGTGTTTGATGTAATCAAGGCTCCACAGTTTCAGGTTATTCTCGGAATCCCTTGGTTAGAGACACATAATCCTCAAATTGATTGGCGAGCGAAGAGAATAACCTTTCTGGAGTTTGCACGAACCTGCTACCCAGAAAATCTGAAGATCAGTCTAGCATCAGTAACCTCTGTCTCCATGCAACTACCTCCGGAATACCAAGACTTTCAGGACGTCTTCCAAAAGGAACAGGCCAACACGTTACCTCCTCACAGATCGTACGATTGCCAAATCGATCTGGTGCCCGGTGCACAACCCCCTTGTAGCAGGATTTATGCCCTTACTGAGCCGGAGAATCTGCATTTGAGACAATATTTAGATCAATACCTAGCCAATGGTTTCATTCGCCCGTCAAAGTCTCCGGCATCCTCGGCTTTGTTCTTCGTGCCAAAAAAAGAAGGCGACCTTAGAACTTGTATCGATTACCGCGCATTGAACCAGATAACTGTTAAAAATCGTTACCCTCTGCCTTTGATCCCTGAACTCCTTGATCAGGTGAAGGACGCTTGCATATACTCCAAGTTAGATCTCCGGGGGGCTTATCATCTGGTATGAGTAAAAGAAGGCGACGAATGGAAAACGGCCTTCCGTACAAAATATGGACTATTCGAATACCAGGTGATGCCTTTCGGGTTGTGCAACGTGCCTGCTGCCTTCCAATTCTTCATGAACGATGTCCTTCGGGAACTCATCGATGTCTGTGTTGTCGTGTATATCGATGACATTCTGGTGTACTCCTTTTCGGAATTAGATCACAGAAAACATGTCAGGGCCATCCTTGAGAAATTGCGCCAGCACAAACTGTTTGCAAAGCTGGAAAAATGCGTTTTCCATACCACCGAGGTTGAGTTTCTTGGATTCATCCTGACACCTAAAGGGGTCCGAATGGACTCACGGAAAGTGGATGCCATCCTCAAATGGCCATCACCTAGTTCGGTGAAAGGTGTCCAAAGCATGCTTGGTTTTGCTAATTTTTATCGCAGGTTTATCCCGGAATTTTCACGGGTGGTGCAACCCATCACTGCACTCTTGCGGAAGAATAAACGTTTTGAATGGTCAGAGGAAGCTGAACAGGCCTTTCAGGAATGAAAAGCTAAATTTACCTCCGCACCTATTTTGAAACACCCGCGTCCTGATCTCCCATGTATAGTCGAAACCGACGCATCCAGCTTAGCCATGGGAGCTGTCCTGTCTTAGAGAGACCCCGAAACCAACCAACTGCACCCTGTAGCATTTTGGTCCAGAAAGTTCTCGCCGCCAGAGATAAATTATGCAATCACCGATAAGGAATTATTAGCCATTAAGTCCGCCTTTAAGGCTTGGCGGCATTATCTTCTTGGCGCCAGGCATACCATCACCGTGATCACTGATCACCGAAATTTACAATATTTAAAATCTGCCAAGGCTCAGTCTTCACGACAGCTCCGATGGGTTTTATTCTTTGCTGAGTTCGATTTTGTAATCACTTACCGTCCCGGCTGTAAGAATGGCAAAGCGGACGCGCTATTTCAAATTGGAATGGGAGAAATGGACACAAACTCAGAACCTGTGCCGATAATTCCCGAACAAAGAATCTTGGGGATAACCACTTTACAAACCCTTGAAGACATTCAAGCACGGGTAAAACTATTCCTGGACTCTTCAGCCTTGCAGGATTGGATCAAAAGGGGGTCTGACTTTTCAATCCACGATGGCTTACCTTACTTCCAAGGACGTTTATTTTTGCCAGAAAAGGAATTGCGAGAACTGGTTATTTCCCGTCATCACGATACTCTGATGGAAGGACATCCTGGCATTGCCAAAACAGAGGAAAAAATTAAACGACAATTCTGGTGGCCGTCCTGGCGAAAGGATATTAAATCTTTTGTGATGTCCTGTAGAGTTTGCGCCCAAAACAAAGGTAAAAAAACAAAACCCGCCGGTCTTCTTCAACCCTTAGACATTCCACCAGCACCTTGGCACACCTTGTCACTAGATTTTATCACGGACCTGCCCTCTTGTAATGGATACAATACTATTCTGGTTGTGGTGGATTTATTTTCCAAGATGGCCCATTTTATTCCGTTGAAAGGATTACCTTCAGCTTTTGTTCTTGCCAAGGAATTCCTCGAAAATATCATCCGTCTGCATGGATTCCCGTCCATACTAATCTCCGATCGGGTAAGCCAGTTTATTTCTCATTTTTGGAAAAAGTGTTGTCAACTGGCACAAATCGACGTAAGACTCTCAACCAGCCACCACCCATAGACCGATGGTCAGACGGAGAGAACGAACCAGTGACTTGAACAATATCTACGATGCACCAATTGGAGGGTAATTGGAAGGATATTTTATGGGTGGCTGAATATGCATACAATAACTCGATACACTCTGGAACTGGTTAGAGCCCCTTTTATACCCTATTTGGACATCACCCTCGTACTTCAGACTTGGACTCACCTTTGAGCCTCGAAATGCCCGCAGTGGACCATTTGCATTCTACGATTACTCAAGCCTTCAAGGATGCTACTGCACACTTACAACATGCGAAAGGGAAATACAAAATGAATGCGGATCTGCATCGAAAGGAGGCGCCTCCATACCAAATAGGGGATCAAGTATGGTTGGCTACCAAACACTTATCGCTCATGGGACCTCAGACTTTTAATCCAAGGTATTTAGGCCCTTACTCGATCAAAGCTATAATTAACCCAGTGGCAGTCAAGCTAGATCTACCAGCTAGCATGCGGATTCACCCTGTTTTTCATGTGTCGCTTTTGAAACCAGTGCAACCAGGAACCAGATTAATAAAGTCTTCAGAACCAATCCAGATAGATGGGGAGCCTGAATTCGAGGTGAAGAACATTTTGGACTCTAAGATCTCAAAATCAAAACTTTTCTATCTAATTGATTGGAAGGGGTACGGGCCTCAGGAAAGATCTTGGGAACCCAGCGACCACGTACATGCGCCTCGGCTAGTAAAAAGGTTCCATCGGAATTTCCCAAACAAACCGAAACCTCCTGAGGGAACGACCTTGGGAGGGGCCTTGGGGGGGAGTGCTGTCATGATGCCTACCCCCGGAGCACCAGGCCAGGCCCAGCACCCCCGGGAGCAGGCATCACGCTCCCAGGTAAAAGCCCAGCGGCCCTTTATAGGGGCTCTTTGGACTCTGTCCTGGCGCCGTTGGCGCCAGGCTCATGTTGGACATCAGTCCTAGTGCCATAGGCGCCAGGCTCATAAGGGGAAGTGTTTGGTGCACTTACCTGAAGCAGACCATGCTGCACACTCACCTGCTGCAGACCATGCTGCATGAAGAACCAAGCCAAATGAGGCTTAGGAGGGACTATTTTTCTGAAGGAACTATTTTGTTACTTGGGTGGGGCTGTGGAAGAATACTCACCTGGAACTTCTTCCAAGGCTATTTAAGCCACGCCCGGACAGCCACACGTGCTTCGCGTTGTTCTGCATCCCAGCAGCTGAATGCTCACCGTGTCTGCTCCTGCACCTGGACTCCAGCCACGCCTGCCTTGAACCTGGAACACCTGTAAGGAAAGAAGAGAAGAGAAAGGTGAAAACCAAGAACTTATTCAACCTTCTTACCTGTATCCGGAATCTTCACGTCAGCATTCCTGAAGGAAGACTTCCATTTGAAAGCACTGCGTTACTCGCTGCAGCGCCGCGTTTCACTCACTTGTTCCCGAGACGCCGCCCGGCTCCATCGCGGCTCTCAGCAAACGGTCGCCACATCTCTGCACCTAGGGGAGAGAAGAAGAGACAAAAGGTGAGCAAGGGAACACAAGAGGAAAGCCGAATTTTCAGCCATATTACTTACCGGCTTTTCTTGGTGAACCATTCCACATCTCGGGTCGGCGCAGCATCTTTGGCAGGTACCGCACCCCGGCCCCTATGGGGAAAGGACAAAAGACATTACTGGGGAATTATAAAGACATTTAGAGGGGTCGCCCTCATCACTAACTCACCTGATTTTACCACCGGCAATTTAACCCCTCAACGCATCGCCTTTGTTCTGCACCTGAAATAAAGGACAGATCACAGGTTAGGAAAAACAAAATAAAGGAGGCTCACACTTGTCCTTTTGCATCTTCATACTTATGGCGTATCGCTCAGAAAAGTCAAGTGGATTTGCCAGCGCCATTCTGAAAACCAGTGAAGTAACTGGACGAACGTGCGCCCCTGCACCAGAAGCAGGATGGAGAGTTCATCCTTCCAAACCATAAGGTGAGCTTAAACCGGGGGTTTTGGAGGAAGTCACAGAAGAACGAAGGGGGAGAGGGGGGAGCAAGCACACTATTCAGCAGACAGTTAATCCCCTTTCTCATCTGCAGAAGGATATTCCTATGGGCCAGACAAGCAAGATTTGGGGGCCCTGTTCAATCGGTGGTCCGAATTCTGCGCATCATGCTTGAAGAGGCCACAGCAACCCAGACCAGACCAGCGTCTCCGTGGGAGCCAGGTGAGCGTTACAGAAACATTCACATCGACATAGGTCTAATACTGAAAAAGCATTATTGTATGATCAACAGAAACAGTCAGAACCCATTAGAAGTATGGATAGGGCTTTTTAACTTGGGGTAAAGAAAATATATCTGTATCAGGATTTTCATACCTCAGACGAACTGATCGATAAGCTATTGAATGAGCGTAGGACTGTTGCCACTGCGCCACCCCCTTATGTGGCTCTTCATGTTGTTTTACCTCTTACCGCTGTTGCGCTTCTTCCCGTTGTTGTTCCTTTTCCTCCCATTGTTGCTCCCCCTCCAGTTGTTGCTCCTCTTCCTGTTATTGTTTCCCCATCTGCATCCTCACCTTTAGCGACAGTTACTGTTCCCTTAAGTCCATCTTCACCATCACGTCTCCTCTGCATATTGAACAAAATTTGTCTGAACGTTCTTTTCCGAGCGGTTCTACTTCACTTGTAGCAATTGAAGGAGCGAGTGCTGATTCAAGAATAGTGACTCGTAGTACAGTATCTAAAACTAGGAAAAGAGAATTGTATGCATGGGCTAAGAAATATATAGAAGAAGGTGAAAAATCAGCTGTCTTAACTGCGTTTTCTGACCAAGAAAGTATTCCCGAACAAAATATTTTGATATAGGGCATGGCAATGCATTTGGCTGATATTTGGAGTGATTTGATGGACATGAATGTCCCGCAGGGGTTGAGGGATTTGAATGTCCTAGCTCACTCAAGGGACACTGCATAGAAAGTACATGAGCGTGTTGAGAGGGTTTTTGAGTTTAAGAGGGAGTTAGATCGGTTACAGAATAATGAAATAGATGGTAATAGATTGGAAGCCTCGTATATGCAGAAACAATTTCTTCCTTCATGTAATCCAATGAGTGAAGAGACGCATATTTGCACAAGAGACGCGATTAGATGGATTTTAGATGTTTCAATTTCTCCCATTGAAGTGTATGACACGTTTAGCCAGTATGCTTCGTCAATGCAAAGGAAAGTGTTACAGGTAATGGTAGAGTACCTACAGGATGAGTTTATGAAGAAAAGGGTTTGTTCTCCGGCAGATTTGATGGTCATTCATAAGAGAGCATTTTCGCCCGATACTGCTTTGACTACTTTGTCACTTGATTTAGCTTTATTACTTAATGAACGTTCAGAATTGCCTACTTCCCAATTGCCAATGAGGCGGGTTCCTCCGACATTTGTTCCTAAAGTAGAAATTCCAGCTAATGCTGCAACAGGCAGAGCAGCCAGTACTATTGAAGCTCATTATGTCTCACAGTTTGTTCATGTCCCATTTTCTAGACAGGAAGTGAATACCATTAGACAAATGATTCCAGATATCAGGAAAAATCCAACAGGATTTTATAAAGAAATTGAATCTGTCTTGCATTTGTCGGTTTTCACACTGGATGATATAGACCCCCAGGGTACACTGGAAGTCCAAGCATTTATAGTAGAGCTTTAAGGAACAGTTTGATATGCTTGAGTTGCCTTCTACCTGCACGTTGTTGCAGTATGTTGACGATTTTTTTTTAGCTGCAGATTCTGAAGTTGCTTGCGAGGAGGGCACCATGTTGCTTCTTATCCATCTAGAAGAACATGGGCATGCTTTGTTTAAAAGTTTCAATATTGTCGACAGGAGGTTGCCTATCTAGGCTATCTCCTGCCAAAGGAGGGGAGAAGACTGACACCTGAACGGATACAAAGCATCTCTAGCATGTCTGTCCCAAATACAGAGAAAGAGGTCAGAACCTTGATAGGCATGGCATCATACTGTAGACAGTGGATTCAGCAAGTTTAGATGATGAAGGTTGTTGGGTAGATAATGGAAAACCAAACTGGATGCTACCCGATGCTTATGTCACTGCTATGGTTATGATGGCTCATAGTCCGACTCACATATGTGCCAAAAAGATTTGTAAATTTTTAGAACCTGTCTGGGTTAATGTAAATATCTCGAAAACTGCTGAGCGTTTTGTCCAAAATTGCATGTTATGCTTACATCATAATGTTGGGAAAGGTACATCGACACCGAAGGGTAATTTTGGGTCCCCCCTCTATGCCTTTTGAGGTTATACACTTTGACTGTATCGAAATGTAGCATTGTCAGAAATATAAGTATGTTCAAGTAGTTATTTGCGCTTTCAGTAAATGGGTCAAAGCTTTTCCTTTAAAAGATGCCACAGCAATGACGAAGGCGAAAATCATGCTGAAGGAATATTTTCCTAGGTTTGGTTTGCCGAGAGTCATTTGGTCAGACAATGGTCCACATTTTCTCGCTGTTGTTATCCTGCAAGTATGCACGGGATAACAGATCGATAAACAGTTTCATTCAGCCAGACATGCTCAGAGTTGCGGACTTGTAGAATGCCATAACGGTATACTAAAGAATAATATCGGAAAGATCTGTGCAAATAGCAATTTGAAATGTCCAGATGCCTTGCTGATAGCTCTATTGTCAAGGCAAACAACCGCACAATCAAAGACAGGGCTCTCTCCTCATGAAATATTCATGGGGAGACCAGCCAATATTTGGAATGTACCTAAACCCAAGCTGCTAAAAGATGTAGAGCATTTGCTACTTTCCGAGTATTGTGACCAGTTAACTCAAAACTTGTATTTGATTTATCAAGAGGTGCGAGAAGCCCTCCCAGTAAAGTATGAGGGACCAGGTCATCAACTGCGACCTGGGAACTGGGTGCTCATAAAGTCATTTGAAAGAGCCTCCTGTCTCGCACCTTGCTGGAGAGGACCGCATCAAGTCCTCTTGGCCACACAGACCGAGTGGAAGGGAAAAGACACTGGATACACGCAACGCACATCAAAAAGATTCCTTTTCCTCTGCCCCACGACAAAGGGGAAGAGAAGGAGATTGGTCACTTTGATGCTCATCACAAGCCTGTTTTGTCTACGGAAATCCTTCCTGAGCCTGTGGGGCCTGGGGAGACTGCTGCTTTGCCTTCAAGTTCTTCTTTGAATCTCTCTTCACCATTGAGCAACCTTGCTTCCACTCCATCACTTCCATCATGAAGCGACGACACTCTGTTCGCAGATCACACCGTACATGGAGTCTTGGGGTACGATCTGCGTCCGAGAAATCGGACTTACAGCACAGCATCGGCTGTGCCCACAAGGAATCATTGTTGAGCCAGTCCCTTGTCACTCTTTCGCTGAAAAATAAATAAGGGGCAGGGACCAGCAAAGTTACATGCACGCAAGAAAGGTCATGTGGTCAGGAGACACCGACGGATGAACTAAAAGAGCCTAATGGAGAGGATTATAAACGGACTCTGAGAAACAATGTCCCTTCCTAAATCTACTCGTGCGGAGCAAGCTATTGGTCTCTTGGCTGGTAAAGAATGTGTACACCGAGGATCAAAGTCCCTGAGGACCCACTGTTTTTTAATCATAGTACTGGTCTGTTTCATAGTTATATTTACGCTTGGGTTCTGGTAAATAAAACAGGTGCATCCACTTGATACTTTGTTAGCCACTGAAATAATCCCCACTGTGTCTCCACCTTTCGTGCATCTACACACTCTTCCTCCTCGGGACTCCCAACATAGACAGGGCTATCATAATAACACTCTCTTAATGATTATGAATGCAACCCATGCGATTCTGAACAGAACAAATTAAAGGGTGTGTTCACATTTGCCAGAACACGGGGAAAAGGGACTGGGCTGGTATATTCATCCTCTTCCTTTAATTACTGCATGCTATGCCTCGCTCAGGGCACTATTCATTGGTCATTGAAATGATAGTATTTCTGGGAACTTCGATGGGACTAATCTGAATGAATTTGAAAACCGAGTCTGAACACCTCTCGGATGTTCTCTCTTTGCAAATAGAAGCAAGCTCAATGTTGCTTCTATTAGGCTTTCTGATAGACTCTCTAGACCTTTTCAGTCATTGATTTCCTTCAAGATGTCTCCCGTAGGAAACCAGGATGCCATGCCACCTTCATATACTATTAATCATAGGCCCAACCCGGTTTCTTTCTGTATACAAAGAGAAGGTTCTCAGCCAATGGGTACATTTGAGGGTTGCACTAACATTGCAAATCTAACCATTGAGGACAGACCTTTGTATGTAGGAGACACTGTTTACTTTGTTTGTGGCAATGAGGGCTATCCTTGGTTACCCAGAGATTGGCAGGGTACTTGTTACCTGGATATCTTGTTACCAGGGGTATACATGGCTGCCACCACTGAAGTCTCTAGAGCTCGTCCAAGGCTGGGTGAGAATGGTGATACACCTTCACAAGTCATGGGTGATGTAGCAAAATCCTTTGTGCCATTTTGGGGACAGATAATGAACTGCAAGGATATTAGAAGACTAGCAAGGGTACTGGAAAATACCATCAATAGGACCACTGATATTCTGTACAACATGACTCTGGAGCAAGAGGCAATTAGATTAGCGGCCCTCCAAAATAGGATGGTGTTAGACGTCATCCTAGCTGAGCGTGGTGGGGTATGCAAATTGGTGGGATCCGCATGTTATGTTTTTGTACCTGACTCATCCCCTACCATATTTAATGCAATACAAAACCTGCATGCCTTGAGCACTGAGGTACATGTTACAGATGGAAACTGGAATCTTAGTGCTTGGTTCTGGGACTTACTACGATCATGGGGTTGGAAAATCCTTGCAGTCCTAATGATAGTCCTCGTTGTTTTACTGTTTTGTTGTTGCTTTGTACAATGTCTCCCTCGCATATGTTCGATGTTAGGAGGATGTTGTACACAAACGGACCTAAGGTACATGCGCCCACGAAAACTGCTAATGGTTTAGTAATGAAGGATATTACTATCAAGGAACTCATGGTGATTGATATTTCTGAAGAATGTGATTCAGGATGTACGGACATTGAGGCGTGGGTTTTTGAATAAAGCAAATGTTTGACTAAGGCTCTTGGCTTAGGCCAAAAAGAGGGTTTGTTAAACTGTATTCGTATAATACCGCCTTGTTATGAATATTGGTCTAAGCCCATTCGCGTAGCACAGAAAACCGCGTTTGAAATGCTCCGATTTCTAATCAACTTCCTGCCATTTTAAGAACTATCCGCCATTTTGATTTTAACTCTTGCTTTGTGTCCTAAAATGGTGGACTGTGTTTTCAACTACAGCCGAGCCGAACAACCTTTGAGTTACATCAACATTTGTGCTGCCGAGAGCAGAATGTTTGTTCTGTGCAAAGAAACCTTGCAACTTGTATGAAATACAATCCAAGTGTTGTCTGCGCTCACAAGCCTCATCCTCATATAAACAATGTAACAATATAGAAAAAACTCAGACCGTGTATTTTTACTGAACTACATTGTATCGATTCTTGAAACAAGGTTTACTCTGGATTAGAGAACCAATGTCACCATTGTATTTTCATGGATAAGCAAACTTGTTAAATATGTTAAACAATATTGTCATATTCGTCATGTGAACTGGTGCGAACCCTAGCATGTAAATTATTAGTTTGGAGAGGGGCTGGACAACGACCGGACTAATGTATAAAACAGCTTGTATTAGCATGTCCAGCTCTCTCACCCCTCACTGTGTCTGCTGGTACACACTGCGAGGTGTTGGGAACCAGATAGCTATCTTGCTTTGACTCTGTACAGAAATAAATATACTTGTATCTTTCGACCCATGATTGACGTATGTCATTTTGTGCTACTAAGCCTCGATATTTCTTTTCCCCACCCAGATGTCTATGCAGCTCCTCCTCAGTGGCAGGTCCCTTTTCAGCTGCTTGACGGACTGGAAAAACATGACAAAAGTAAAAAATCTTTTGAAGAATATGAATATGCATGGTCAGGAGTAAAAATATCAAGTTGCAAGCTACTAGCCAGCCATACAAAGTCACTTCCCAGATACATTCTACGCATACACACAGCACACCATTTTTTACTTGCCAAAATTCATTATCACTAAGCAATGGCAAGTTATGTGTGCCAATTTGGAGCACTGTACATGTTTATTGAATATTGGGATATCTTCCCATGCAGACATTAGAGCAAACAACATGTGTAAATTACTCTGGCACAGGTGCATGTCTCAAATGCTTGTCTTCAAAGTCAGAGTAATGGTATGGGCACATGGCAACATGAGCCCTTCACTGCCAATTGACAGAGTAATGTCAGTCCATCTTGCTTTGTTAATCCAGAATACTCTTGGAGAATGGTATGTAAGACAAGTGTATTTTTCAAGAGTCAGAGGGGGATGACACATACACTAAGGGTCACCATGTTCCTTGACACAGTGAAAACATGTTCTGCAACTTCTGATTTATAGCAAAAGATTGGAAACTGCAAGGGAGAGTAAAATGTCTTGATGACATGGGAATCTCAAACCAAAGATGTCATCCATTCAATGTTTTTATTTCTGAGTCATTCTACACTCCTGTCATATCCACCTCCCAGAGTTCCACATAGCCATCATTCCACACATGCAGGCAACCTGTAGCACCAGTTGGTTGTAGTCTCAGCAGATGATGAGACAACATCTTCTTCAGGACTTCACTTGTGAGAGCATCATACTGCCTCATGAGAATATCACTGAAGAGCAGGAAATGTACACATTTGTTTTTGAAAATGACGTGACACATACCATGGACAGCTGCCAGAGCTTGCTTACAATCCTTGTCCAGATGTACTTAGCCTAATATGGCCCCACGAGGCGTATTCGTCCCTTACCACTGTTGTATTGTTACAATGAACCAACATGCAACAAACCTGTTTCACACCACACAGTTGGTGCTAGAAATACTCTCTCCCTCCCTTCATGCCATCTCATCCATGCAGGAGATGATTCCCGTTGTGTACTGGGAGGGGTCCAAAATGTGAGATGGACACCAAGGTAAAGTTTTCACAAAGTATGCAATTTATTCAAAGTAAAAAGGGTTCTGATAAACACCTAACTTTCCCTAACCTAAAAGAGAGATCCCTTCCTAGCAAACTAGAACTAAAGAAAAACAACTTAGTGTCCAAAATATCTCTGGCCCTCACATTACTACATACAATCAAAGGAAAATATGTCTGACATTTGATTCAACAAGAACAGATTTGAAATTCAAACTTAAAAGTTTCTTGTAAGCACTCCTTGTGACCAGGGTTGTATTTCCTTCCCCTGGATCATTTCAGGAATGCTCCAATTATAGTTCTGTTCAAAGAAAGTTCTGTTCAAAGAAATACAAAAGTATTTTCCAACCACAGAGTCTTTCTTGAAGAAATAACAAATGTCTTTGTTACCACAACTGGTTGATAGTTCAAATAACATAATGGGCCTCATTACGACCTTGGCGGTAGCCATGCCTCAATTGGCGGCATGGCTGCCGCCGAAATCGCGTCCGGGTCTGGGTTCCCAGAATGAGGAATTACCGGGCGATTCCGAGTTCGGAGGGCCCATTAATTCCTCCTTCTAGTAACCCGGACCTGGACCTTCCCCATTCCCATTTCAGTCCCGATAGGGCTGAATGGGAATGGGTGAGGGAGCAAACAATGAGCCTATTACGAGTGGCCCGTTGTTTGCTTCCTCCTCCCCTCGCGGGACCCGCTCTGCATGTCTGTTGAAACCAGACGTGCAGACCGGGTCCCGCGAGGAGACCTCGTAATCAGGCGGGGCGGGGTTGACGGCGCCGGCACCTTTACCGACGCCGTTAACCTAGTCCTGCCTGGGTTATAATGAGGACCAATGTCTTCCACAATATCTGTTTAAAAAATGTGTGACTTTCTCCCAAATCATAGGTTCTAAAACCTAAATGCAATTGTTCAATTATCTTAGAAAACTTCTTCATGTCAAAAAGCATGTTATTCTTTCTCAATACTTCTTCTTGAAAAGAACATAATTCTGTCAGGATAGCAAATAACAATGTGCTTCATTGATGCTATGGGCTGTCAACAAATGATAAAGCATATAGGTTATTTTCATTCAACTCAGGTTCTTTCCACTACTCTTTCTGCCACAAGGTTATGAGATCATCAACTTCTTTCCTGGTCCATTCGCCTACCAGGACTAACCACTATAAGCCTTTTCCTGATATACTCGCCTACCAGGAAAAAAACTCCTACCACTAACTTCAAACTTGTTGGTTTGATTCCAGTATTCTCCACACCAATCCTTTGGTGTGGTGTTACAATTTCTTGACTGCTGGCAATGTGAGATAGAAGTTTTTCCAAAACGTTATCTCTTATAAGGGAACTTATGCTTTGGTTGTATTATTAAGGATCTCTCACAACCTCTTGGCTGTTGCTAAGGCTGGTTATGAATGTTTCCCAAGGGTTGTCTTGATTTGTTTATGCCTGTAGCTTCTTTGTGGAAAGCAATGATGGGTGGAGACCTCCCCCACTGGTAATTTGCCCATAGTTTTTTGACAGTCTCTTGGCTGAAGGCAATACTTGTTACAACTTTCCCCTCTTGCTGTTTTCCCAACGTCTTTTGAAAACCTCTTGGCATTAGGCAATACTGGTTACAACCTTTCCCCTCTTGGTGTTTGCCCAAAGTCTTTCATATTTGCCACTTAGCTTTGTTAGATTTTATTAAATGGTATTCATTAAATACATTCTGCTTGGATTTATTAATTGTTCAGTATTCAAAAGCCTTAAGTTGTGACAGCTTTCTTTCACAGAGCACCCCACTGTCAGCATTCACTCTATGATCACTCACTGGCCATTTGCGGTGGCTTCCTCTGGCTGTCAGGCCTCGAAGCAGTGCTTTGGATGCCAATCTGTCTTTTCTCCAACTTGAGTGAGCCTCAGGTATGTTGCGCTGCAGTTTCCAGGAGCAATGGAAGCTCCATTCATATTCTGCGACTTCTCTAGTCCGCTTCACGCTGCTTCGGTAACGCATCTTCTTCACAGCTGGGCTTCACCTTAGTACGCTGCACATTCTCTGCAGTTCTTCTGATTTTCGCCCGTTGCAGTGACTTCTGTTGGCGGGCTTCTCTCCTTGGCTGCACCGGCTATACCCCCCACAGAAACTGCTTCTTCTACTTCATCTTTATCACAACACCACCTCAACTGGGTTTATACTGGGCTTTAAATATCCCGCGCAGGTCCTCTAATTGGCAATGATTGGACCGCACCTTTGAATATTCACACTTCTGTATCCCCATTGTCACTGAGTTCCTTTTCTTCATCTCAGTACTTTTAGCATTATGGGAATTGACGTTCTTAGGAGAATGAGTGATATTAAGTTGTTCCACTTTACAAAAAGCCATTGTAAATTCAGGAATTATGTGGGATGGCAAAATAAGGAAACCTCCACTGTCTCCCGACATGAGTCTCCTCTCTTGTGATCCTCCCACGTGAAACCACCCTCAGGGTCAGGATCAGGTAGTAGCTGCCTTTCCCTGGCAACAGGAGATGAGGTCCATACCGGGTTTCTAGTGATGATCTCATAGGGTTCATCACATACCCTTACCCTAATGGCACAGGTTTTAATCGCCTCTAATGGAAATCTAGAAAGGCAACCTACATTCCCTTGTTCTTTTCCTTTCCTAGGTTTGACAGAAAAAACAGTGCATAACTCTGGCATTGGCATCTTTCCTAAGGCTTAACCATTTTCGGTGGTCGGGGCGGGCGTGATCTGTAAAAAGTCAGAACTTCCTACCTTTTATATAGTATTTCAAGTATGTTACAGCCCAATTAATGGCTAAGGCTTCCGGTTCTAGGTTTGCATACTTTTTCGACCGGGTAAATAATCTGACTGATATATTCGATGGGATGTTTAATACCAATGTGGCATTGGGGGAGTACTGCCCCTAAACCAGTATGAGATGCATCAGATTGTAGAATAGACTCTCTGCTGAAGTCTGCCTCCTTCAAAACTGGCTCACTACAAAATATATGTTTTAATGTATCAAAACATATCTGATCTTCTTGGTACCATGTATGTTTTTGAGGTTCTACATTTCTAAGTTTATCCGTTAAGGGGGAAGTAATGGACACAAAGTTCGGAATGAAATGTCTATAGTAACCAACCAAACCTAAAAACGCCCTTAGTTCTTTCTTGGACTTAAGAGCCTGAGTTTCTTCAATGACTCTAACTTTCTACGTTTGGGGTTGTACCTACCCATTTCCTACAAAGAAACCTAGATATTTCACTGTGGATCAAGCCAGATCACATTTCTTTGAATTGACAGGGAGTCCAATTTTCCTCAGAGCCCTAGTCACCATATGTAAATGGGACATATGTTCTTGCAATGATTTACTGTGGATGATAATATCATCAATATAGGCTCCACAAAAGGAAGCATATGGCCTAAGGACTTGATACATCAATCTTTGGAAGGTGGTGGGGGCTCCATGTAATCCAAAGGGTAGATCCTTGAATTGGAATAAAACCATTCAGGTGGATAAGGCTGTCTTTGATTTATCAGCATGGTTGACTGGGACTTGCCTATGCCCTTTTGTCAAATCTATGGTAGAGAGATATACAGCATCCCCTAGTCTATCAATACGATCATCTATCCTAGGCATTGGGTAGCTATCAAATTGTGATACTTCATTAACCTTTCTGAAGTCAATTCAAAATCTCCAGGTTTGATCAGGTTTATCAACCGACACAATAGGAGAGGACCAAGGACTTTGTGGTGGGCGGCTCTATAATATAAACCTTTAAAATAGCTTCCGATACTGCCTGAATTATCTTTTTCCCGTAATCAGGGATTCTGTAGGGTTTGAGATGTACAACCTTTCCTGGAGGGGCACACATTTAATGGTAAACTCATTTATCTCTCCCTGACTCCATTTAAAATAGGTCAGGGAATTGTAGGAGACCCAGAAGAACTTAGTTTTGGTTTTGGGCTAAATCTTGAGGTATCAGAGTATTGGTATCACTTTCATCATATAACAAACTGGATATGATCACTGAAGTGTTTTGAATAGGGTTTTCTTTCCACTCTTTTACACGATTAACATGATAGATATGAGTTTTAATTTTTCTATCAAGTTGGGACATTCGATAATTAGGAGGTCCTGTTTCCTCTATGATCTCATAAGGACCATGCCATCTGGAAAGTATTTTGTTTTCAGAGGAAGGGAGTAAAACTAACACTTATCTTCTTACTGCTCTTTTATCAAAGAATTCTTTCTGATGCTCTTGAGTTTTAGCCACATTAGTCTGTACTATAGCTGGAACTGCTGCCATATGTTATTCTAATCTCTGAGCAGTCTGGGATATCGGAAGTGTAGCTTTCTCTCGCTCACCCCAGATCCATTGATGGGCAGAGGCACAAAGCCGCTTGTCAGCACTGAAGAGAGACTCACAATGGCTCACCCATGATGCCAATTTCATTGGCTGAGACTTTGACAGCCCTCAACCTCACCACCTACGTGGTGTCAAATGATGGAACAGCCATTGAAGAGGTGAGGATGGTAGGAGTGAGAATGGGATCAGAGAGTATCTGAACTGAGGAGCGGTTATGGTTCAATGTAGGTATGGGTGTTCAGATAAGGCAGTTGAGGTGGGTAGGGGAAGTAAAAAGTGTAATGAAGGAGAGTGCTTCAGCAAGAGGTGAAAGGCAGTAGTTGTCAAACAGTCACTCCAGTACAGTGCAAGTGGTCAGCCGCCAATGACAGATTACCAATCAGCAGGAGTGCTCCAGAGAAGGCAGATAACGCAGGAAAAGGCAACAGAACTGGCATGGCAGGAGGACAAGCAAGGTCCAGGTGGAATCAGGAGCGCTATGAGGCAGATGAAGAGAAAAGTGAAGGAAAGGCTATCATCAAGTAAGTTCCACAAGGGATGATACATGTGCTTCACAAGTGCAGTGTGTTTGCTTACAGATCGAAAAAGGGGTGCATACGCAGATTGCATTTCAAGTGTACAATTACAGGGGTCCTTTCATGCAATCACAGGGCATGCATGCGTGAATTAGGTCTGCATAACCCCATTCATGTTCCAGTAGAACTGGATGAAGTACCATGAGTCAGAGGAAAAAGCCATGAAAAGAGAAAGGGCCACAGAAAGGGAAGGATTCAACAAAAGACAAGGCACCAACTAAAGAGAAGGGGCAACTAAATAGAAGGGACCAACAAAACAAAAGGAACCAATAAAAGAGATGGGACCACCAAGGAAAATATGATTCACAGATGAGAAGCTGTTCATCCTCACAGACTATGTGGATGAGCGTCAGGGGAACCACTATAATTGGACAGGCAGTATCCTGTCACTTACAGGATGTGAGCCCCTGTGCAGAAGGTGACAGATAAGATAAATGTCTTGGAAGTATCTAAGCGCATGGGACACCTGACTAGCAGAGCAAAGGAAAAGTTGTGGAGGAATGTGACCTTCGCCCAGGCATAAGGTGGAGAATCGCCCCCAAGATAGAGTAGCTGACCGAAATTGAAGAGCTGGTCAGTGGACTCATATCAAGTGAGGGTGTTTTGGGTATTGGAGGCATGGACACCTATATGTCCAAATCTGGTGAGTGAAATGTGTGCATAATGTCTTTCTTGATGGCCATACATTCAATGTGACTAAATGGTCATGGGACAATTTTCAAGGGTCCTACTCTTCCTCAATTCATTCCACATGGCACATGAACATGCTCTTTCCCATGTTATTGGGTGTTACACATTGATAAATGCATCATCCCATGGACAGTGTAACAAAGCTTTGCTTTCACTCACAAACTATGTGTTTGACACAGAAGAAAAACACTACACATTGATAAATGAATCATCCCAGGGACAGTGTAACAAAGCTTTGCTTTCACTCACAAACTCTGTGTTTGACACAGAAGAAAAACACTACCTGTTAAATAGCCCTTTGAATGAAGACCCTTGTTACAGAGCCCAGTGGAAGTGTTAGGTCAGGAGAGGGGCATGTGGCTTCACTAAGCTGCCTCTTTATGGGTTACACTTTACTGCTGCCCATGTACGAATCATGTCTTCAGTGGCTTGATCAGTCACTGGACAAGTACGGGGTGCAATAGATGGTTCACATGCCATCTAGAATCCTGTGGAATCTCACAAGGCAGTTAAGGGATGTCAGTCATCATACCCTGGCTGTGAGCGGAAAACATAGACTGCCTCTAGTATCCATTGTGGCCATGACCACCATTGACTAACAACAAACATCGTGCAGTTGTATAGGGGCATGGCCAATGACACCAGTGTACTTATGTTCTATATGAAGGAGAGGTTGGTGAGGAGGATGTGAGTCCCACATGTTGTAGCACACATTATTTGGTTATAAGGCACGATGACTGACCCTGAGGGGTAGTATGTTGCTAGGCCTTGAAATAAAGTCACCTTCTGAGGCAGCAGGTAAGTCTTTAAGCTCCTTTATTAAGCCACATAGTTACATAGACGATCAAGCTTATTCAAGGACATCAGGTCAGGAGATCACAAGCAAGATCTGGCTCCCACAACCCAGGCTACACATATCCAACTGCCTGGAGTGGAACTCTCACACAAACACAAACATTCCATGCACTCACAGAACATTCTCTCATGACATCACATCATCCGTGAAGGAAGAGAGACAAGATATAACACACCTCCCTTCCTTCAACATACCACACAGAAACACCAATACAAAGTAAGGGCAGGACACAACACACCTCCTTTCCTTCAACATACCACTGAGCAACATGCACACGCATGCACAGAGAGGGTGAAACACACACACGCACACACACCACACAGGATGGTCAAAACACAACACACATTCCTCTGTGCATCAGAACCCAACAACCACACTTCACCACAGAACTCTCATCACCACACAACCACTTCCACCATGGACAGTGACACCCAACAAGGCCCAGCTGACATTCCGCAGAAGACGACACCACAAACATACACACACAACCACTGAAATCACAATTCACCTTCCATACACCACTGCCACTGGTGTACCTCAAGACTGCCACTCTAGAGCACCAACCAGCCCCCCCCCTTGGGCCTACAGCCTACCATCATACACCACCAGGGAATCAACAACTCCATCAATCCATCACTTCCACTTGCGGACCTCAAGACTGCCACTCTGAAGCACAACCCTGCACTTCCTTGGACTGACATGCTAGCCTGCTGCACAACAGGAGTCCAAACTAACAACCCAATCACAACCACCAGAAAATCACCACACAGGACCCAACACCAGTCTAACACACACACACTCACAGGAAATCACTTACAACCACCACTTGCACAGAATCACAAAAACTACAAATCGTAACTAAACCGCCTGGGAATCTCCATCCCGTAAATCTACTAACACCAACCAACCCAATTTGCTGGCCAGGCAAATTAAGAACCAACATCAATTTAAGCACAGCACAGCGTGAGGATCCCATTGGCAAGATGGACACCGGTCACAGACTGACCAACCCAAAAGAACGCAAACCCAGAAAAATCACAGGGGTAGATAAGATTGATTGACCACAACCAATAAAAAGTAAAAATCAACACCTACTGACATGGCCCAACAGACATGTTTAAAACCATCCAAAACATGACCATACAGCATGTACGCCCAAACCCCATCAACACCAAATCAAAATGAAATCACAGCTGGTGAACCGGGCATTCCTCAACTGGACATCACCCATGCCACACACCACTAAAACTCCCAGTGCAATGTGTGAACTATGTTATGGTATAACAACTCCAAAAACTGAAAATCTCCAGCTAACTCAAAAGAACACCAAAAATGCATAAACTCCAACTCATAAATAAAAATCTTCAACTCCTAGGACATAGCATACTCACGCTCGGGTCCCCATCATAACCAGCAGCAGCAACAAAGCTGCGATGCGGGAAGCGTCCTTCCCCCATCACTCCATGCAGGAAGCATCCCCTCCACATCACTCCACTCCTCATGTTCTCTGTAAAAGCATGCTCCTGACACTGACAGTGGCACAACTCTTAAACAGTCATCCTCTACATTCTACATATGAAACGTAACCGTAACGCCTGCTTCAACAGTGTGATCCACTTCTGCATCGTTACGCAATGTTCACTCCTTATGCTGCATAACACAAGTCATCTATCATTTTACAGGACACACACGCTGCTCCAAATGTTAAGAAACTCTTTATAGTGCATGACACACGCCATCCACGAACTATCCATAACGCAGGACACATATCCAAACAACATTACACGTCTCATTGTGAAACATTGGTATTATGGCTAAAAGTCCATGCTGCATGACCACTGTGCAGCCTTAACCTGTCACTCCTCAAAGTGATTAAGACTAAAATGTCTTCTTACACAATCAAAATTCACTATACCATGAAATATGATGACATGCTATAAGTCAATGCAGAGGCGTAGCCAGGATTGTCTAATGAGTGGGGCCTGAACCTAATGTGGTTGGGCCCACCGCAGTGAAATTAACAACTGTAAATGGCCACACAGTGCTGCAGAGTGGGCATTTACAGATACTGGGTGGCCCTTGCCCGCTCAGGCCCTAGCCTGTCTATGCCTCGGAGCCAATGCTACATAATGACACGCTGTGAGTCCATGCTGCCTCCTTGCAGTTTTACCACTGAAAATCCTCCAAATGGTTAAATAAAACATGTGTTGTTTTGTCCTCCAAAAACGATCATGCCATCGTACATCCAACAGCAGAGTAAACTACTGCATGCAACACTTTTCAGTACAATCTTTATCCATACATCCAAAACAGTCTGGGTAACTCCTACTAGCGTCATCTGTAAAGATGGCAAAAACTGTTCTTCATCACTACAGAAAAATCCTTTTATTAACACTTAATGTTAAATAATGAAATCCGTCATTTTGCCCTCCTTCAAAAATCACACTAACATATGTTCATAAACAGATTAAACTGTTAGCCTCTAACTGCATGCAATACTTCACAGTAGTGTTCAAATACAATTGCTCCCAAACTCCCGTGAACCTTGCATAAGTAATTGCTCCAATGTCACATTGCCACGCTTGCCACAATAACAAATCAGTGTACTGCACATCAAAATTAATGCAGAAAGTATTTACAGAGCCTCCATGTGTGTAAGACAACTTATTTGACTGGCGACAGCCCATCCTCTCACCCAACAGAAAGTCTGATTTGCACCCGCTCAAAATCACAATGTGAGCAGAACGTTACACCTGTGGTGCTCTGACCCTCCCACGTGTGTTGCCCTTTTAATGTGATATGTCCCTCCCATGTGTATTGCCCTTTTAAGAAGGGAAATGCCTGTGTCATGGCCCACGCTAATAAAAGGAGGTCCTGCAGGTACGTGCAGCAGAACGGCAACAGACTCCCAAAGAGAAATGACTGAGTCAGTCTCTTATTTAGGCCTGCAGGCCACACTGTGTGAGCACGGGCCTGCAGGCCATGTTGCCATGGGGCCCTCTCGCCAGTAAGGTGGCAAGGGTCTGCATGTGCTTGGTGGGGTCTGCCCTGCCCACATCTAACATTGGGTGTTTCCCGGCAACCACTTGAGGCACTGGGCCTCCAAGGTGCTGGTGTCCCATAGCACTAAAGGGGGCTGGCCTGATGCTAATAGCCTGCCCCCTACAACAATTGAGACAAGGAGAAGAACTCTGCGATGCACCGATCCCCTGTTCTCCTGTTTTTGCTAGCAAATATAGTTTTGGTGGAAAGCAGTGAATCTGGGCCCAGCTGCTCTTTCAGTGTTCCCTGGATGATGAAGAGGAGGAAGAGCCCTGTGATGGGCCTTGTCCCGCTGTCCCACCTTTTTTCCCAAAGAAAGGAGGCGGTGGCATCCACTGCCATAGAAAGGAGGGGTGGATGCCATGCAGGTGCACTGCTGGTGGGTCCTCCCTGGCCGCGGCCCTCTGAGAAGAGGGTGCTCATGCGGCCAGGGAGTGGGTCTGCCCGTGGCCCCCTGAGGCATCCGCTGTGGAAAGGAGAAAACAGTGGAGCGGCCGCAGCTGAGGGAGAAGAAGTGGAACCTCACCTGGGGTAAGAGCAGTGCTTAATTTGTGGGGGTGGTTGCCGGTGCCCAACACTGCCACTCTTTTTTGGGCACCAGAACTCATGCGGGGCCAGCACACGTGCAATTGGTTTGTTTGTTCTTCCACTTCGCTTTGCTTCGATTATAAATCATTGGGATTTGTCATTCTGATCTCGATCTCTCTCGTGCTTGCAGGTTGCAGGCTATGGCTGGCTGGGCCTGGGAGGGGCCAGCAATAGCAATGAACAACAAACTGTTACAAACAGCCAATGAAAACTACCATTCTGTTGTTACTATGCAGTATTTGATACATTCTGTATAGTAACATAGAATGTGCAGTTTTCATTGGGTGTTCTTCTGAGCCAATTAAATTATATAAAAAAACAAAGGGGGGTCTGGGAATCTCTCTACCAGCACGAACACAGCCCAATGACCTGTTCTTGGGTGAATAACCCCTGGGAGAGACTCTACCAAGTCTTTAGCTCACTGTCCCTTTCACAGAGAAAAAATTTCCCTGCATATCAGCCTTTGTCCTGCCCAGGGGCAGTCCAGCGCCGAAATGCTAGGCAATTCTCCTCTGAGCAAGAGTACCATCAGTAACCCCACACACGAGTTTCAGCCTTGTTTGGCGTCATCAGTGAGGTGAAACTGTTGCCTCTCTAAGAACAGTGAGCAAAGGGTCCACATCTGGATCGCCCTGTTAACTTAGGATGAAACCCAAAGTTAATTTATTCAAAACAAAGGGGGGTCTGGGAATCTCTCTACCAGCACCAACACAGCCCAATGACCTGTTCTTGGGTGAATAACCCCTGGGAGAGAATCTACCAAGTCTTTAGCTCACTGTTCCTTTAACAGAGATGAAATTTCCCTGCATATCAGCCTTTGTCCTGCCCAGGGCCAGTCCAGCGCCGAAATGCTAGGCTATTCTCCTCTGAACAAGAGTACCATCAGTAACCCCATACACGTGTTTCAGCCTTGTTGGGCATCATCAGTGAGGGGAAACTGTTGCCTCTCTACAAACAGTGAGCAAGGGGTCCACGCCTGGATCGCCCTGTTAACTTAGGGTGAAACCCAAAGTTAATTTATTCAAAACAAATGGGGGTCTGGGAATCTCTCTACCAGTACGAACACAGCCCAATGACCTGTTCTTGGGTGAATAACCCCTGGGAGAGACTCTACCAAGTCTGTAGCTCACTGTCCCTTTCACAGAGAAGAAATTTCCCTGCATATCAGCCTTTGTCCTGCCCAGCGGCAGTCCAGCGCCGAAATCCTAGGCAATTCTCCTCTGAACAAGAGTACCATCAGTAACCCCATACACGTGTTTCAGCCTTGTTGGGCATCATCAGTGAGGTGAAACTGTTGCCTCTCTAAGAACAGTGAGCAAGGGGTCCACGTCTGGATCGCCCTGTTAATTTAGGGTGAAACCCAAAGTTAATTTATTCAAAACAAAGGGGGGTCTGGGAATCTCTCTACCAGCACAAACACAGCCCAATGACCTGTTCTTGGGTGAATAACCCCTGGGAGAGACTCTACCAAGTCTTTATCTCACTGTCCCTTTCACAGAGAAGAAATTTCCCTGCATATCAGCCTTTGTCCTGCCCAGGGGCAGTCCAGCGCCGAAATGCTAGGCAATTCTCCTCTGAACAAGAGTACCATCAGTAACCCCATACACGTGTTTCAGCCTTGTTGGGCATCATCAGTGAGGGGAAACTGTTGCCTCTCTACAAACAGTGAGCAAGGGGTCCACGCCTGGATCGCCCTGTTAACTTAGGGTGAAACCCAAAGTTAATTTATTCAAAACAAAGGGGGGTCTGGGAATCTCTCTACCAGTACGAACACAGCCCAATGACCTGTTCTTGGGTGAATAACCCCTGGGAGAGACTCTACCAAGTCTGTAGCTCACTGTCCCTTTCACAGAGAAGAAATTTCCCTGCATATCAGCCTTTGTCCTGCCCAGCGGCAGTCCAGCGCCGAAATGCTAGGCAATTCTCCTCTGAACAAGAGTACCATCAGTAACCCCATACACGTGTTTCAGCCTTGTTGGGCATCATCAGTGAGGTGAAACTGTTGCCTCTCTAAGAACAGTGAGCAAGGGGTCCACGTCTGGATCGCCCTGTTAATTTAGGGTGAAACCCAAAGTTAATTTATTCAAAACAAAGGGGGGTCTGGGAATCTCTCTACCAGCACAAACACAGCCCAATGACCTGTTCTTGGGTGAATAACCCCTGGGAGAGACTCTACCAAGTCTTTATCTCACTGTCCCTTTCACAGAGAAGAAATTTCCCTGCATATCAGCCTTTGTCCTGCCCAGGGGCAGTCCAGCGCCGAAATGCTAGGCAATTCTCCTCTGAACAAGAGTACCATCAGTAACCCCATACACGTGTTTCAGCCTTGTTGGGCATCATCAGTGAGGGGAAACTGTTGCCTCTCTACAAACAGTGAGCAAGGGGTCCACGCCTGGATCGCCCTGTTAATTTAGGGTGAAACCCAAAGTTAATTTATTCAAAACAAAGGGGGGTCTGGGAATCTCTCTACCAGTACGAACACAGCCCAATGATCTGTTCTTGGGTGAATAACCCCTGGGAGAGACTCTACCAAGTCTGTAGCTCACTGTCCCTTTCACAGAGAAGAAATTTCCCTGCATATCAGCCTTTGTCCTGCCCAGCGGCAGTCCAGCGCCGAAATGCTAGGCAATTCTCCACTGAACAAGAGTACCATCAGTAACCCCATACACGTGTTTCAGCCTTGTTGGGCATCATCAGTGAGGTGAAACTGTTGCCTCTCTAAGAACAGTGAGCAAGGGGTACACGTCTGGATCACCCTGTTAACTTAGGGTGAAACCCAAAGTTAATTTATTCAAAACAAAGGGGGGTCTGGAAATCTCTCTACCAGCACAAACACAGCCCAATGACCTGCTCTTGGGTGAATAACCCCTGGGAGAGATTCTACCAAGTCTTTATCTCACTGTCCCTTTCACAGAGAAGAAATTTCCCTGCATATCAGCCTTTGTCCTGCCCAGGGGCAGTCCAGCGCCGAAATGCTAGGCAATTCTCCTCTGAACAAGAGTACCATCAGTAACCCCTTACACGAGTTTCAGCCTTGTTGGGCATCAACAGTGAGGTGAAACTGTTGCCTCTCTAAGAACAGTGAGCAAGGGGTCCACGTCTGGATCGCCCTGTTAATTTAGGGTGAAACCCAAAGTTAATTTATTCAAAACAAAGGGGGGTCTGGGAATCTCTCTACCAGCACGAACACAGCCCAATGACCTGTTCTTGGGTGAATAACAGGGCGATCCAGACGTGGACCCCTTGCTCACTGTTCTTAGAAAGGCAACAGTTTCACCTCACTGATGATGCCCAACAAGGCTGAAACACGTCTATGGGGTTACTGATGGTACTCTTGTTCAGAGAAGAATTGCCTAGCATTTCGGTGCTGGACTGCCCCTGGGCAGGACAAAGGCTGATATGCGGGGAAATTTCTTCTCTGTGAAAGGGACAGTGAGCTAAAGACTTGGTAGAGTCTCTCCCAGGGGTTATTCATCCAACAACAGGTCATTGGGCTGTGTTTGTGCTGGTATAGAGATTCCCAGTCCCCCCTTTGTTTTTAATTAAATTATATAGTGACGTGTTGTTGTTGCCACAGGAGGCAGCGCAGCGCCACCTTCATTTAACGAGTTACTGTGAAGAGAAGGTGTCGAGGCGTGGCGTCGTCGGTCCTGACTTGTGAGAGAGAGAACCTGCCCTGCTGCACTGCGTGGTGCGGCCTAGTTGCTTCCTGGGGCCCCCTTTGCCTGCTTTTTCATTTGTGTGGGTGCCAGTGTGCGCACCCGGCCCCCCCCACCCTGAGGCCCCGACAGGAGACCAAGTCCCAGCCGGCAAAGCAGGTAAGTCACTTGCTGTTGCGTGCGGTGCAACCTGTTGCTGTCACAGTCAAGTGATCAGGCAAGGAAGGCCCAGGCCGGGGCCCAGGTGGCAGCACGGTCCCCTGGTGGGGTCCTGACTGCCCAGGAGTCAGGACCCCACTAGGGGCCCGTCCGTTCCCGGGCTTCTTTCTGTATGACCAGTGTGCTGCTGACTGCAGTCAGTGCCAGGCCCAGGCCAATTTCTGTGACCAGGGGCTGCCGGCTGCCGCAGACTGAGTCGGTTGACTCTGCCGCAGGCGGCCGGGCCCATGGATTGTGCCCAAAAGTATGTTTTTAACTTTTTTCTTTGAAAACCTGACCTTCCGTGGGGCCGGTGGCCGGGGCCCCGCCCCACAGAAGGTAGGTTTTAAAAGAAATAACTTATTTTGATTGGTGGCTGTGGCCCATCACTCTAAAAGTGATGGGCCACAGCCGCCCAAATATATGTTTTTTCTTTTAAAATCTTACCTCCTTGGGGGCCGCTGCGCCGCACACCTATTTTTGTCATCATCAGGCTCAGTATGGCCGTGGTGGTGGTGGCCCGCCGGAAGGTAGCCTAAGTGACTGAGGCAAGGCAGGGCAAAGCCCAGGATCGGGCGGGCCACGGGCGGCAGCGTGGTCCCACTAGTGTCTGTCACAAAAGGAATGAATTGTCATTTACAACTTTAGCCACTTTTTCATTGGTGCCAAGCCCATCTCGAGATTGTATGCCCCAGTCCGACCCTGGATAGCATTCATCTAAGCGAAACATGAACTGAATTTTTGCCTTGGTGTTTCCGTTCTTCCTTTTAATGTTATCGGCCTCATTAGTTCACAAACGGACTTCAGCGAGGGGACCCGGAACGGTGCATGTATTGGGCCGAAACCGAACCGGCTGCACTTAGCGAGAAAAGCCCATACAAAGACGAACTTCTGAAATGCTGTTTCAGGCTTATAGATACACACATGGAAACTAGACGGGGATAAACATGGTGCACATGCCAACTAATCTGTCGGCATAAATAAAAGCACTAGTTGAGTATTCGTGCATAATTCTCAACTGTCTTTTGCTGTCATTTTTGTACATAATTCCAGAGCATGTTTTCTATCCTGATGTGTGGTTTATACACCAGATGTGGCCCCTTAACCTGGGTACAATACGCTCCGAGCATGTGCTCCGAATGAGAGCACATGTAATCCTCAGATAGGAATCCTCAGATAGAGAGGTGGGTGTCTGTTACACCCCGCAGTTTAGTGAAGTGTGTTAAGAACATGTCAGTGGGAAGGAGATATCCGAACATGCATTCTCCTCTGGCTCATGAATATTGGGTGACAAAACATACTTAGTTTTTTAATATGTGTTAAGGTGGAAAGAGGCCCTAAAGCAGAAGTAACACAGGCCCTTGATTTCACAACAATGTCTTGCAGAAATGACTTTTTCCAAGTTATACAACACCATGCTCATGCTTGAAGGAAGAGTGAAGGGGAAAGCATTTATGAGATGTGATGACTGATAAGGGCTTGAGAGTAAATTGATTACACAAAACACCTGGATGAGGTGACTGAAAAACGGGCTGAGGGGAGGGTGCTCTTCCTGGAGGTAACCGATTAGCAATACTTGGTGTACTTTAACAGACTGTCAGATGGGGCAGACAGGGTAGAGACAAATACAGTGTAACAGTGACTGAAACAGAATGATTTTTTATTTATTTGCATTTTTAAAGCGCTCACACAGCCCGGGGGCATCGAGGCGCAGTTACATGAGGAGCATGTCTTAGTTGCGAATTTACTACTAGCCTGTGCCAGCAGCTACTGCAGCGCCAAACATGTGACAGCAGTGTGATGGGCTGGTGGTGGGCCGATCTAGGTAGGTCTAGCACTGAACTGGCGTGGCCGGCGTGCCCGTGCTGAGGGCGGTGCCACGCCCGCGCTGAGGGTGGCGCCACGCCCGCGCTGAGGGTGGCGCCACGCCCGCGCTGAGGGCGACGCCGCGCCCGGCATTATGGGGCCATTATTTTTTAGGCAATGCCACTTATTTTTTTACAAATTAAGCACTGGGTAAGAGAGAGTCAAGCCGTCCCCCAAGAGAAGTGGGAGGCAAGAGTCCAGCCCGCCCCACCCCTGTCAGCAGAAAGTAGCTGTCCGCTGCACCCAACAAGCTAACCTGAACACACTGGCAGTTAAAGTAAGAAAGTGCCACGCATCAGCGCAAGGAAAATAGAATGTATTGGCCACCGCAGCTTAAGGTTGCAATCTCGCTGGGCTGGCAGCCCCAACAGCAGACCTGAGCCACCAGGCAGTGAGACGAAAAGAGAAGAAGTACACCTGCTGCTCCCTAGAAGTTCTCCGGCCGCTGGCAGTGAGTTCCCAGGCCGCACAGCAGTGCATTTTTGATGTGCTCCATGCCAGAGCAGGAGAGCAATGGCCCTCTGCGGATCCAGTGCTCGAGGGGCGACAGCAGTAAAGTGCACCAGGCCGATGCTGTAGAAGCAAGTACATATAAAGATACAGTGATCCCAGGCCTGCCACCCAACAAGCTTATCCGGGCCGGCAAAGCAGTGTAGACGGGAAGCACCTCATGCCAGCACAGCATACTCCTGCAGTTTCACTGTGCTGGCGGCCCACACAGTGATCTCATTCCACAAAGGGGTGAATGGGCAGGCACTCCATGTCAGAGCTGGAAGGGTGCCTGATGCTCCATGTCAACCCGGGCCAGGCTTGCAGTGAGGAAGCATAAAAGCTCAGTGTTTGAGCGGCAGAAGAAAGAGCCCGCTACCCCTCGAGATCCTGGGCCACACAGAGGTGCAAATCCCAGCAGATCCACGCGGTCAGAGAAGCAAAATGTGAAAACATGGCCACCACAGCGATTCGAGGTGAGAACAATCGAACAGTCCCGGATCATAGCTGTGATGATAGGGGCTCCAGTAAAATCCGGGACGAGGAGGCAGTGAAACAAGGCAAAGCTAAGATCCCAGTGTTTAACAAACCAAAATTTGAAGTGCTCATGGCCCATGCAGATCCCGGGCTTCAGGTGGTGGGGGTTTATTCTGTGGTTGGAGCGTGAAATGGAGAAGGAAACAGCTTGGTAGAAAATGACAGTGGTGCCGCATGTGCGCTCGGCGCACTCGCACCATAGCTGGGTACAAATTAAAAACATCCTGTGCAGTAAATACTGTCTGAGATGAGCTGGGACCACAAGGTAGGACAAGATGAAGAAAAAAAACACCCCTGGAGAAGGACATGGGGAGATCATACAATGTATCGAATGGGTTGCCTGTCAACCGGCTTCAACAATTGTGAACACAACCCTGTCAACATCCAGAGGCAGGGTAATGTTGCTCCGGCAACTAAAGAGACCTCAGGTCCTAGGGCATGTGCAGGAGCCCCAGACAAGAAGGAATGATCCTGCTGTGCACTGCACCCTGTGTCCAAAGCATGGGAGATATCCGAAATCCAGGAAAGTGCTTCCTGCCACCCTGTTTCCGCAATTGTGATCATTGCCTTGTCAACATCCAAGTCCAAGGTAACGCTGTTCCTGCCATCCTGCCTCCACAATTGTGCACATGACTTAGTCCCGGCAAACAAAGCACAACTCCTGGGTGCCATCTGACAACTGGATAAGGTCTGGCAACATGCCATGCCATGCCACAGAGCTATGGTGCTGAAACAGAAGAGCCCTGCACTATGTGGACTAGAAAGGAAGGTGACAATACTGCACTCCATGACCCCTATAACATCAGTGACTTGCACAGGACTGCCAAGAGGAAATGAGCTGGCAACTCTCCAAGGCAGATAGAGATGAGGTTTGCAACTCAAAGTTGAGTGCTTGTGCGCTCTCAACTAGTGGCATCATCCTGTCAACAAATCCTGAATGGAAGAGCAAGGGAAGTAGCGAAGCCCCGACACCCTGCCACAAGTGTTGTGCTGCCTGCCCTGAAAGTGGCCTTAACACCCTGCCATGAGTGTCACCCGACCGGGCCTACCATCCATGACCCAGACCGACGTGGCCCCAGGTGCGATTCCAACTAGGCCTGAACTGGAATGCCAACTACCCAGTTATCCAGCCAGAAAGAAGGGAAGAGAGGACTGGCCAGGGTGACTGCCCCATCAAAAGCAGTGACTCCTTCCTGGGGGAGGGGAAGATGTGGCCCAGACACCCTGTTACCTGTGTCCAGTCAACAAAGGTCTTGCGGCCCTGACACCTGCCAACAAGAAGAAGCACAACGGGCAAGTGAGGGTTGCAGCTCTACAAGAGTGTTTGTTTACCCTCCTGTGCCACTGTAGTAAAGGGACACTCCTGCCTGCGGGAGCGTGACCAAGGAAAAGGGGGATCACGCCATGCCCTATCAACATCATGTGGTGCCGCCTAGACGCTCTGCTACCAGCGTCTCGCTGCCTCTCCTAACATCAAGAGACTAGGCCGATGTGGCCCCTGATACCCTCAGGTGCGGCTTTGCTAGTTTGTGTACTGTACCATCAACAGACCTGGACCCGTGGTTATGACTATCCTGAATGGACACTGAAGCAAAGTGAACTGGTCTCCTGTAATCCTGCAAGTGCTCGGAAGAGAGTCAGCAAACGTGTCTAGATGCCGTAAGCCTAAATTATGTGCTTAAAGTGGTCCAAGTTAAATGGGTGTGAAGATGTGCTCCCTTAGTTTGTAGGCATTCTCTAAATGGTTCCATTCAGTGGTGGAAGTCTCACTTACCCCAGGTTAATAAAGGGTCTTGTGAGAAGTGGTAGAACTGTCAACATTTCCACCGGCAGTTCGCCAACCATGACTGTAACCTTCTGATTATATTTAGCGTGTGTTGATGTATGTTTACTCTCTGCAACTACCTGTGTCCCCATGTGTGTATCAGTGGATTGTCCTACTAGTTGTCTACCCTGTGATTCCCAAGTGATATATATATTGTCTTTCTGTAACGGGGAAGGGAATCATTTGTTTGTTCGTTAAGAAAAAGGAGGAGTTTGGTGTTTTGACCCTCCCACGTGTGTTGCCCTTTTAATGTGATGTGTCCCTCCAACAAACCTCTGTGGGCTGGCACAGATGACAGCACCTGGATGTTCAGGTGAAACCCAAACAAATCCATTGTTCCTGCACTCTTGATCCCTTCTGGAGAAAATTAATTTCTTTTGTGCTCTCACTATGAGTTTGTCACGTACCCTATGCGCTGAGAGATTCTTTTCTTTAGTCTATAACACCAAAGAGACAGACGCTGATGAAAGGACCCAATGGGTGCTAAAGCAGCTAGTGGATTCCAGCGTTTGGTTATAACCAACAACTATACTGTGCTGATGACATCTTTAGAGTGAACTTGGCCAGCAGCAGGAGCGGAGCTCCAGAGGGACAACTGTTACAACAGCTGTCCATGCGAGCATCCACATGGTGCTGGCCTCCAAAGACCATCCTCACCAAAGAACGTAGACCTGACTTCACAGCAGCCGCTACGGAGGGTGCAAGCTCCCAGCTCCAGCAGCAAATGATGGGATGTTTACTCTGCTGCGTTCCATTTCCTGGCAAAAAGCCAATTGCCTCCATACCGCCAGACTCCATATCCTGTCTCAATGTACATTTATGTGGGAGAGACAGTCTCACTCCTCTCCTGTAACGTTCAATCAGGGTGACTTCTGCCTGAACTAACAGCGTTCAGCACCTCAAGTAGAGACAGCTGTTCTCCTCCCTTTTCTTTTGCATCTGGGAACTCTGCCCAAGCTGCCCCTGGGCTCTCACTGGCGTTTTCCCTCTCTCTTCTCTCTCCTTCACTTGGGATTCCATCCTGCTTCTCCAGAGTGCAGCTGAAGCACCACTCTCTCTTCCCTGGTGTGCAGGGACAGCCTCTCTCTCCTTCCTTCCTCGTTCTCTCCCTCTTGGCTCTGAGTGGTGGGACACATCTCCTTGAGGGTCGTGTGTATCCCTGCTGCCTCTCATCTGACACATGCTCCTGTACACTCTACCCCCTGCAGCAGTCACATCTTCATCTCCATTCACAGGTACCTGTACAGACTGTCCTACTCTGGCCTCTGCATCGAGACTAGCTTATCACAAATGAAATAAAGTCATCTTCTGAGGCAGCAGGTAAGTCTTTAAGCTCCTTCATTAAGTTGTATAGATGATCAGGTTTAATCAAGGACATCGGGTAAGGAGATCAGGAGAAAGATATCTCAAAATGCCTGGAGTGGAACTCTCACACAAACACAAACATTCCATGGCCTCACAGAACATTCTCTCTTGACATCACAGCATCCATGCAGGAAGGGAGACAAGATATAACATACCTCCCTTCCTTCAAAATATCACAAGGAAATACAAACACAAGTAAAAGGGCAGAAAACAACACGGATTGGTGATGAGGATGTGAGTACCACATGTCGTAGAACACCTTTTTGGCTTTAAGGCGCGATGGCTGGCCCTCAGGGGTAGTATGTTGGTAGGCATCATATGCACATATGGCACCAAATTAAAGTCTGATACTGCCAGAGGCAATTGGTACCACTACCATACACATGACTGTAAGTATGGTGATAGGCACATCCTCTATGTGTTTCGATTTAGGCCCCCTAGAGTGTGTCCATGAGGGTGGCTCATGCACTTTTCAATGTGTGGGTTTGTAGCACAGCTGCACCATTTATTTGGGAGTATATCACATGATGGGCAGTACCTTCGCACACGCACCTGACAATGTAGATGTCTACCCACTGTGAAGGTACCAAGAAGAAGGACACAGACAACAGAGTCAGAATTCAAAACAAATACTTTACTTAACATGAATGTCAGGATGGAAAAAGGCCTAACCTACTCTATTCTAGGGTGTGATTTCCCTACCTAAATAAAACTGGGCAAAGCCTGTGCCAAAGAGTTCAACTGAAGAATCTGTATGTGTAAAAACATATACTTGCCCTCACAGCTAAGCTATACAATGTGTAGGGATGTCAGCAACCAAAAGAAACAGTGTCCAACACAGCGTCTCAAGCCTCTTCCGGTTTACAGCTTCCATTCAGCTCCCTTCCCCAAGTATAAAACAGTTTTAGCAAAAGTCTCAATGTTACCTGTCTTGAAGTAATGTTGTTTTCTCCAGAGCTCGAGGTTCCCTTCCCCAAGTTCCAAGTAACATAAATTCATGTACCAATGATTGAGGGGTTCCCTTCCCCAAGAAATGAGTTCAGGCCAAGAAATAGAAATAATGTTAGTCTCTCGGTTCCCCTCCCCATGTCTTAAGTTCAGCAATGACAAGAATTGTCTTTTGTCTTTGTAAAGGTATTTGCCACTCGTGGGTCTTCTCTTTATAGTTGATGGATCTGATATAAAGTGTGAAATATACTCAAAACAGCGTCAAAATCTTAATTAGTTATGTTTCAAAAAGTAATCCTTTGTAATATACAGTTTGTGGCATCATTTGAAATTTTAAATTACTTTGGCAAAGATTTCACTCAATTCGGTAATCAAAACATGTGGAATTGTATTTGTTAAGGTTTCGTTTAGTTTAGAATTCACTGCACACCGGATGCATTCAGCACACATGTTCCCTTTTTACCCGTAATGTAGGTTTGGTGTTCAATGAACAAGGGTTGCACTTAAAACCCTTTTCCTGTTCAGCCAGCTATGTAATATGTCTTTATTTACATTAAAAAAAGTGCAATGCTTAAAGACCCCTGACAACGTGTTATTTCTTGCATACGACCACTCCGACACAATGTATTCCTCTTAAAAAGTTAATACTTCTGTATTCTCTTCAAAAAGAAATACCCAGTGCTTGAAGACCTTTAAAAACTTGTTTGATCTCACATGCGACCACTTCGATACAATGTATTCCTCTCAGAAATTTCAAACACTTGTATACCAGGTTTTTCCTTTGTTAGAAACTCACTGGTTGTGTTTAAGGACCTCCCAGCTGCGTGGATCGCTTTGAATTCGGCTTTACACATTAGGGATCCAAATCCTTCCCCTCAGACACTCCTGTGTCACCTTCTGGCCACAGGGCAACAATCACTTCAAATTCCTCAAATAGGGACCACCTCTCCACACGGCTCCCATTCCAGCGCTCGCTCCCCGGGGCTTCAGCTTACATGCCGCACTTAGGATAGCACAGGCGCAAATTGCTCGCCTTGGAAACAAGATGACGCGGAGCAGCACAGGTTCGATCCCCGGGCTGCGCTTAGAAACCTCTTGGTATTAAGTGCATTATAAATAACCTATCATATCATATCACAAGTTGTCCCCCTCGGTAGACCTCAGCATCTCAGCGTGCCTCTTCACCACCGTTCCCAGCTGCTTCTCTTGGTCTCTCTACTGCTGCTTCTTCGACTCCGCCCCTGCTTCCACCTTCTTCCTCACACGATGAATTGGGCTCCTTTTATACACCTGCAGCCCTTTAACATTCTGCATGTGTTAATGTTCAATTAGCCCACCTGACCACAATTAAAGGGACATGCCTGACCCTTACAACTCTCAGCAGGCATCTTCCTCGTCCCAGTACCAGAGTGGTAAAAATGCATAGTCTTCACTGCTCTTAGTTGCTTCTTCATCGTCCCAGTATTGTCCATGGTCATGTGTTAAGAAATAAGGGGAACTGACTCACAATAACCATAAAGTTTGGAGAAGGGTTGGGTTGCTTGTCATTAGGGAACAGGGGATACCATGTCTCACCCAAGGGCACCACACTCCCAGTTCCCAAGGATCCCTAAGCAGGTGATCCTCACTCGCTTCTCCACCCCCAAGGTCAGGATCCAATAGTAATGGCCTTTCCCTGGCCCACTGTGCAGAGATTTTCAGGTTCTTAGAATTGAGAATACCCTCAGGTTTATCGCACCAAACGCATTGGGAAAAGGTTCACTGGTGATTGCTTTTCAACCATGTTCAGTCTGGTATTTGTACTTCCTTCTATTTGCACACCTTGGACAGAGAATCTCCTGTTGTTTGCGCACACATTGGTCAGAGTAGCCAAAGTCCAGAATGCCTTCTGTGTAACTGTGCTTCAGACATAGGTATATGGAGCACAGTTACTCTGTTACATGGCCAAGGCTGGGACGACTGGAGGAACAGAGCCTTTAGGTCAATCAGCATACCCTACTACTCAGGCTATTGCCTTCCAAAGGACTTATCAGGGAGTGCCAAGTAGAAGGATGCAGGATGTCAGTGACATCTTTTGAGTGATTGGCACAGTGCGGAATTTGTAAGGAGGCAACTTATTTGACTGTGAAAGGGAGATGGGCCTCTTCTCGGTCATTGCCATGTAATGGGATTCACACTAGTAGAATGTAGACTGAGAATATGGAAATGAGTGATCATGCATCGTGTGTCTGTGGTATTGGGCTGTGCCCTTGGCAATTGTGATATAGCTGTGTCATGGCATGAACATGCACTGCACACCACTCGCCCACCGAATGCTGCAGGTCTAGCACCATGGAATGAACCTTGAATGTAGTATACAGTGAGAGGATGGTTTGGTGTTCATAGTCATTGCATGTGTTTTGTGTGAGGATAGTGTAATGTGCATGGCAGGTATTTCCAAGGCGGAAACAGAGATTTGAAAGTGTGAATGACATTGGTGTGGAGGGGGCATTGCATGCAGCATTTCTGGTTGATTTTCCAGCGTGTCATGTCCTCTCTGTGGAAGGTCATATGGAATTGGTGTAGGGGCAAGCAGCCTGTTAGGATGCTTTCAATGCTGGATTTGTGTGACATTGTATACACATTGTAGCCTTTGCATAGAAATGGTGAGGTGTTTGATAGTTGTTGTTTGTTCTTTTGCAGGTGAGGATTCCCCAGATTAGGCTACATCATCTACCAGCACATGCCAGCTAGTAGTGTCTGGGGACCCAATGAATCCCCGATTCTTTCAGGCAATAGAGTGCTGTCTTACTGACTCTTCATCCTCAGAGAATGTGGCTACTGATGTGGATGGCTTATTTGATGAATACATATATGAGCCAGAGTCACCAGCTAGGATGAGTAGGAGTTCCTCCTATTCATGTCAGAGGCTGGCTCTGAGGGATGCACCCAAGCCACCTGCTGGTGTGATCATGGCACAATGCCCATCATCTGCTAGTGCCAGGGAAACAGGGGCACATGTGTTCAAGATTAAAATGTGGCTTTATCTGGCGTGTCTATAACTGGAGGGGCATCATCAGGATCAGCACCATTACCAACCACTTCTGTGGAGTCCTCAGTGCTGGGTAGGCCAGGTACATACACATACTGTTCAGCCATTAAGATAGGTCAGATCATTTTCATCATACCTGCCGAGGCCATGCATATGTGGGGGCCGCTTGGCTACCAGCCAATCTGAGTGAGATGAGTAGTTGCTACAAGTGAGCAGCAGACAGGGAGAGGTCCTGTATGAGTTTTGGGCTAGCAGCCTGTTGGGATCATTGACAGGAGATGAGTGCATGGGGGCAGGAAACATGTCAGGATATAGTGGATTTGAGGACATTCATGTACCAGCACATAGTGGCATTGAAGGAAAGCATGCACCCGGACATGGATGCCATTGGGGGTGTTGTTACATGCCTATCTGCCATGCTTTGTTGTGGCAATGGAGGGTCAGACCTTTGCAATGCATGGTTTGAGTGGACTCCCAAGCAGGATGCAACACAGGAGGGTGGGTTCCAGTGACTGTGTACATGTTGCCTCTCCAGGATTGACTTGCATTCATTTTGCATGACACTAGTTTGGGCCTGCCCTGTTGTTGTATTGACATTGAAGGTGGTGTTTGTGATGGCTGCTGGTGTGACGTGTTTTGTTGGCATCACGGTTCATTTAGGAGGTGTATTTGTGACGTGGCGTGATTTTGTCAAGGCCACAATATTTGGTTATGCAGTTATATTCCTTCTAGAGAATGTGATTTTGTATGGCAGAGCTTTCACTGTGAGCAGTCACTTGCAGGTGTAGCTGTTCACATCCTGTCACAGAGAGTGGACTGCAAGTGGACTCATAGGGGTGTAGATATCCCTTTTTCATTGAAGCAGGTCTCACCTGGAATTGCAGTATTGCTTAAATGTGTCTGGAAGAATGGCGAGAGAATTGCAGATGACCTGCTTATTGATGCAATTCCAATTTTCTGATTTCTGTACATGTTCTCTGTTTCTCTGGGGGTTGCAGTGCTACATGAGTACCATCAATTTCTCTGAGTGTGGGGCATGTCTATATGGTTATGCAGCCATGCAATGATGAAACTGGGAATAAGGATTATTTGGCCTGATATCTGACCCCTACAATGGCTTTGGACCACAGAAATGAAGCAGTGGCCAAAGCGTGAAGGGTTGATAACACCTTGAAATGTGGCAGCACAGCATGTGAGCATAATGTTAAGTAAGCCTCCCACTTCCTGACCATAACCTGGATGACATAAGGGGGTGGTGTGCTATAGACCTCCTCATCTGGCATTCCAAAAATGGTAGTGAAGCTGTGGAAGCCTCTGGGTTTTCTCCTCTAACTTGCATTTTGTGCACACAACAGTGCAAGCAATGCATGATCAGTCACTTGGTTTCTTTATGCTAGCACAACGCATTGATGCTTTGCTCGTGCTCCAGATAGGCGGTTTGTTGCAAAGCATTGCGATTTGCTTGAGAATGCTTTATTTTCTCATAATGCTTTATTGTTTTCCACTTTGGTGGGTGTGTTAGGAAGTTTTCCCAGTGCATCACTCCTGTAGGGTATGGCCCAAAAATCAATGATAAAAGATATCCAACTGAGTCAACAAAGTGCACAGGAGCAGGAAAAGCAAAAATGTATTACATGCAACCGCGGTCGGGACCAATTAGGAAAAATCATTCAGCGTTCAATACAAAATGATGGAGTTTTATAGTAGAGAGTGGCGTGTCATCATAAACAATGTTTCAGAACGCTTTGACAATGTCATTCACTGATTGGTCGATTATGATTGCTCTCTAGGTGAATCTATACAGTGCTTACCTCTATTGGCCTATCCTATCACTCGTGACCACTCTGTTATTTGCCTCATAATAATGACTTCCCATTGGTATTATACGCTTTCTCAGGCTTACTGTTGGACAGTTAATGTTAAATATTGTTGCTTTCACTCCTTGAGGTTTAATTGCTGGAGCTTATATGTTCATCTTGGGATGTGCCACTTTGATCATTGTTGACCAGTGTGGCAACCGTTGTAATTTTCACATCCTATTCTCATGGGAATTTAATGTTGGCACTATCTTTCTCTTCTTACCCTTCAAGCTGTGTCAATTGGCAGCATATTATTGCAACTTCTGATTGGAAACATGTAACTCCGCTCCTTACTTTCAAATGGTTCATGTGTATGATCTCATGTGCTGTGCTCCTAGGCCCTTTTCTCTGGACTGAACACTTGTCGAGACTATGTGTGTTTTACTTCTACATGAATGTGTGATATGTCCACTTAAAATCAGTCCTGCAATTCGTTGATATACCCTAATTGATGCACAATCTTCATTGAATCCTTGGTGTTCAGCTAGAGACATTTAACCTTTATATATTGAGTTCTACCTGGAATGGAAGCTGATTTCCCATTGTATGTGTCTCCAGTCTTGGGTCGATATTTTCCTACGGGGCTGATGTGTCTCTTCTGTTTGAATGACTTTGTCCCGTGCGTGTCTCTGCACGTAGTGTTGTCCTCACCAGGGCTATGAACTTGTCTTTGTAAGTTTTGAGAACATGGGCACAACTCCTATCAGTTATATGTTTTACTTCCTGGATGTGTGGGGCCGGATTGAGCTTTTACCTTCAAGCACTATGTGGCATTCTACCCCTTCCCCTCACGGACCCTGCTTCCTTTAGCAACATCTGATTAGGTCTAATGCATTCCTTTGCAATGTCTTGAATTGACTGCCTTTTGCTGTGTGAGACTATTTCTAATGTTCTGAGGCCTGTTATTCGAAAGGCTTATGCATTCTCGTCACTCTTGAGGCCTACTAAACATTAGGTACCTATAAAGCATTCATGTGTGCATGTATATGTGTATACATATGTATTGTGTGTTATATTCTCTATTACTTAGTGTTGCTACCACACACTCCTAATTACTTGATGTGTTTCTCAATTCTTCTAGTCTGTGCTAATGTGTGTATATGTCTTTGGTTAGGGCTACCTTCTGTCAAGATGTTATTCTGTTTTTGCCACTCCTTCCATGACTTAGCCTACCTATGAATGCATCTATCTGTGCATATGCGTTTTGCTGGCTGCTATCCCTACTACTGATGTGTCATATTCATAGCATAAATCTATTGCAGCTTGCTTTATCTAATAAATGTTTACTCTAGCTCCTATTGCGCTTCTTGTTTCTTGGGCCTACTTACTTGCACCTATCTCTAAGTGCATGCCACATTGACTCTTGTCACATATTTGTTGGTTCATTGGGTCTGCCGTCTTTCAGCACACCTACACCCATAACACATATGTGTGTTGCTGTTCTCCATTTTATCTCTCGGTTAAAGGATTTGGTATAAATGGCAAGGTAATCTGCTTGTACCTTAGACCTTTTGCCCTTGGTGTGTGTTCTGACTCGTGCTTTATGGGATTTCTTAGTTTGTATTTCCTCTCACGTGTGAGATGTATGATGTTCACCCCAACACTACCCACAACCACTTTTCACAATATAATGAGGTTTCAGGCATATTCTGCCCAACTAGCCACCCTTGTGTTCCCTTCCTTTGCACTATTGTGACACTAATGCTGTGGGGCCAATGTGCTTGGGCAGGGCGCATGGGGTGCTCTGCCAGCGCAAAGTTGATTTTGTGAATTGCATTTGTACATTGGCCCTTTGCGCAGTGCTAAACATTTTGTAAATCAGGCCCTCTGTATCTTTTGAATGCTGACTGGCAGGAAAGGGTGTGACCTTTTTAGCTCACTGTTTACAGAAACTTTGAGCAGCCTGAAAATGCATTTCAATTATCACACATCTAGCAGTTAAAGGTTATTGTATGAAAAACGATTGTTCATTACTCTCATTTTGCTTATGAGAGTTTGAAAGCTCACGCTTATCAATCTCAGCAAACTATTTCCAGTCTAATAAAAGGCATCAAGACGCAAACTTTTGGGATGTTTAACACGTTGACAAATGTTTTTGAACCAGTTTAAAAGTCTGAGAATTTAGAAGAGCTCCAAATATCCTGAAAATATAGGCAATTCAGAGTTTGGACTAATTGATATTCCCAGACTTATGAATGACTCACACCAGAATGTTGGCACGGGAGATGTGTTCCAATATCGTGTAATCTTTCTCAGTAACTATGTTTCTAAAGTTGCAAAGTAACAAAGTAATAAATCACCACTGCAATTGTGCTAATTCCACATTTGATAATCAATAAAGTTCCCTTAATGCTAAATAACTGCCTAGAAAATGATTTTGAAATCTGTCATTAATTGTTAATTGCACTATAGTGTTTTACAGCTTACAAGTCACAGGATATTTAAAAAACAAAACTGAATATACCAAACGTATCTTCAGTGAAGCTACAGGATAGCGTATTTTTCTTTATTAATCCATCTGTTTAAAGTAGCAGATATTTACACATGTCAGCTATATTTAAATCTACACCTTGGCCCTCATTCCGAGATTGGAGGTAGCCATGGCGCTATTTGCACCATGGTTGCCTCCAATACCGGGTCCGGCACCAGTCTGGTTGAATGGGGACTTACCGGGATATTCCGACCTGTGCAGACCCGGTAAGTCCCCATTCAACCAACCATTCCCCATTCCAATTTGAGCCCCCCCATAGGGCTCAATGGGAATGGGGAAGCCGCTAATAACGGGCCCGCGAATAGCAGGCCCGTTATTAGCACCCTGGTCCCTTAGCGGGACCCGTAAAGGATATGTGGTCAAACCACACGTCCTTTACGGTTCCCGCTAAGGGACCACGGAATTGGCCAGTAAGGGATTACCGGCACCGGTCTCCCTACCGGTGCCCGGTATCCCTTACTGCCTAACTCATAATGACCCTGCTAATGTTCCCATAATCTCAAATACATCAATATAGGCCATGGCACAGTCTTTAAAAAACGTGAACGTCTTAGCAAGAATGAGTCTGGAAAAGTAGTATGCAAAGGAACAGTGCCTCAGGCAGGTGCCATTTATGATCCATGTCCTACCTCCTCAGTCTTGCGTCCCCTAATGATCTGAGTACTCTTGTGCAACAAACGAGATCTCAAATTCATATAACTTCTTCCCCAAGCCTGAGGATCTCTCTATGGAAGTACTTCCTGCAATGAACGTGACTTTTATCTCCATATTTGTATTTGAAATATTATCATATGCCACACTACAAGTTATCAGGTCGTTTTTTTTCCATTATTCATCTTTTTCCATGGCATAAACATCCATTTAAACAGTGCCTTCTGTGGTGGGTGGAAGGAGGAGTTGGACACATAGGGCCTCATTCCGAGTACGGCGCTAACGAATGGCGCTATTAACGCCTTGGTTGACGCCGTACCCGGACCGGCAGCGCCTTGGTGGATGGCGGAATTACCGCCCCATTCCAAGTTTGGCGGGGCGGTAATTCCCCATTCACCAAGGCTCTTCCCCATTCCCAAATGAGCCCCCATAGGGCTCAATGGGAATGGGGAAGATGCAAATAACGGTGACCGTTCATTACGGTCACCGTTATTGGCTTGGAGGCCCCTTTGCGCCCTCGACTTTAACACCTGCTCAAAGCAGGCGTTAAGGGCGAGGGCGCAAAGGGAACTCGGAGTATGGCGGTAAGGGATTACCGCCACCGGTCTCGTTACCGGTGGCCGCTATCCCTTACCGCCATACTCGGAATGAGGCCTATAGTGGACATTTTGATGTTCTTTTATTTAAATTATAAGGAAAAAGGCCTATTTCACACTATTGCTTTAGGGGCTTCCCTACCTAACTAAATTAAACTAAAAGTGCTTGTCTGTCGTCATGCAGTCAAAAATCAAAATGCCTCAGTCCAAACCTAAATCTACCTGACCCTACTACTAACAGTAGCAAATAAAAGTGGCCAAAAGAAGGTTCCTCATCTGGCTGTCTCCACTTGGCCTTTTGTCTTAAGGCTTTCTCTCAAGGTTTTCTTGTTCTGCACCATTCTTCAATATGTAAATGTCTCCCTTTCCGAAAATCTGTTTACTATGATAACTGCTTCAGATACTGTTTTCAGGTTTTATTCACAATCTCTTGTAGCTTCTCACAACTATTCAGAGATCTTGCCTTCTTGACAATATGACTCTCCAATTTGTGTTTTTGAGATATTCTCTTAGGCACCTTCCTTTTATTTTATGTTGTTCCCTTGTTTTGTTAGAGTTGAGAGTTACCCATTGTGGGTGTCTTTTAAATCCACCAATTCTCTCCTTGTTTTATTCACTCAGCATTTTGAGCTCATAACACTTATGACAGTTTCTAGTGAAGTGTTCTCCCGACTCTTCATTAATTATCTCTTGTGGAATGATCCCTTGTGGTGCTCTCTCTCTCTCTCCAAGGATATGTGTTTCCATTTTCTCAGTGATTCACAATCATTCTTATTCTTCAGGTTTTCAAATTGTTCCTCAGATATCAAATTATACTGATTAAGTGTTTGCATTCATAGTCCCATATCTTTATCACATCTTCCCCCTGTAGCCTGTCACTACTGCTGTTCACCCCATGCACTTTTGTTTGCTGTGGGTGACCTCGCAAGGCACCGCTTTCACTTGGGTATGTTGGTTTGCTCTCTCACCTCTTCCTTTTGGGCTTCACAAGTGTACCAGTCTGTGCGTCTCTGCAACTGGCCTTGTTCCGTGAACAACAGTGGATAGAAACTGTGAACACTCCCCGTCTTCCAGGTTTCAGCATTGTTAGCCGGGCGCCTGGCCCACCACAGTGCTTCTGTGGTCCCGACACCACATCACACAGTGCCTAGAGATCCATCCTGATACTGGCTTCACTATTTTCTGCTTCACTGGGCCTCCCGTGACTCCACTTGTCCCTCTCGGTTTCTCGCAGTTCTGCAGGTCCTGCGGTTCAACTCCGCTCCTCCTCTTTGCAGCGTTCTGACATCAGTAGGTTTCCCCTCTTTAGCGTTCTCTTTCCATATGAGCTTCTTCTTAAAGGGGGACACAGTTTTTTTGAGGGAAGGCAGTACCATATATGCAGATAAAGTGTCCTGCATAGGGAGATCCTATTGGGAATGGGAGTCCTTGTCCCCTAAGGGGAGTCTCTCCCAGCGGTGTCCTACTTGCCCAAACCCCTAGCGAGGGTCTTGCGGAGTGGGTTCACCTTCCTAGCTTCAAAGGACTGGCTTCCCTTTGGGTAGATGTGGGGAATACTGCTGAATCATTAAATTTTACTTTAATCCAACTGTGCGCTCCTTCATGAAATGCATTTGCTACTATTTCTGCCTGTTGTACCCCAGCATTGGCCCAATCTATATTGTTTAGACTTGTGGTTTTCATCAAATTGTCCAAATCATTCAATTCCATGCTGACCCCAACTATGTCAGATGAAATGAGTACCTGTTAAATTAATAGATTCTCAAAAACATCTATTTCCCCGGCTCTTTCCCTTTACTTCCCTTTATTCCCACAATGGGCATATCCATAGATAGGGTGCTATCTCTTTCTATCACATTCTCACAAGCATTACACATTTATGGGGTAATATAGGAAGAGTGAGCTCCCATGTCATCATTACAGTTGTCTATCCCACATCTAGCACTTCTTTCAAACCCTCATTAGCAGCTATGATCCCTTTCCCTGGTCATAGACTGAGACAACCTTTTGTAACAAATGTTGCAGAACTCCTTACCTTTACCATAGATATATTCCGCTTAATATCCTGACAATAACCTACAAAATCTGTGAAAATCATCATATGCCACAGCCTTCCTGCCCCTTCTCCACTTAAGGAACCCACGGGAGCTACTGGTGCCCTGTGTTAGTAATTAAGATCAGACTCTCTGCTCCTTGTTCGATAACTACCTCTGCATATGTTATCTCACCAATTATCACAAGCAAGCACCGATTTACATTCTCATCTTTATTCCTCTGATCTTTTACATACCCAGTCTATTCATCCTAGGTGTATTTTTCAAACACTTGCTTGGCTCCTCCCACCCTGGATCTTTCTGCTAACTCTATATTATCCGCTACTGACTTTACTCAATTCTTTTCCTCTAAAGTCCTTTCTCTTCGTGATGACATTGAAGCTTCTAATTCACCTAAGGTTGTTACTCCTCCTGCTCCTACTCCTCACACTTCCATTGCTCACTTTGATCCAATTTCTAATTCTGAAATTTTGCTTTCGATTAGCTAAAGCTCACTCTACTGCAAACCCCACAGATCCCACTCCTTCGGCACTTATTCCCAAGGTCTGTCCTTGTCTTGTGAGAGTTTGAATCACCCAATATTGCGCCAAATTAAATCAATTATGCAGGTTTGGTTTTTCAATCTATTTATTTTTCAATCTTTGATAATTATTACTCATTTACTGTCCTTGTCTTGTACCTTATCTTGTTGCCTTTTTCAATGTCTGTATCTCTACCTCTACTTTTCCTACGTCTTTTAAGCACACTTCCATCATTCCAATCTTAAAGAAACGAACTGCTGATCCTCTGATAGTTTCTAATTTCCGTCCTATTTCTTTATTACCTTATCTTTCTAAACTACTAGAATAATGTGTCTACTCTCAGATCTCCACATTTCCTCAATTCCAGTCTGGTTTTCACCCTTTCCACTCCACAGAAACTGCTCTTCTTTCTGTGTTGAATTCTCTTCTTTCTGCATGATATTCTAAACATTAATCTTTTCTCATTCTACTAGATCTATCAGCTGCTTTTGACACTATTGATCACGCCTTACTTTTGGCTTCACTTTCTTCTTTCGGTCTCACAGGGACTGTTCTATCTTGGTTTCACTCTTATCTACCCAAAAGGACATTCTCAGTTTCTTGGGCTGGCAAGTCTTCTAAATATTTCCCGCTTGCTCATGGTGTGCCACAAGGGTCCGTTTTGGGCCCTTTTCTATTGTCTCTTGATGCCTCTTATCTTGCTGCTATTATTTCCTCTTTATGGTTATCTCACCATTTTTATGCTGACTATACCAAACTGTTTCTTTCCTTTTCCTCTTTTTCTCCTGAAATTCATCATACTCTTTCTGCTTGTCTACTTGCTATCAAATCTTGGATGTCTTCCCACTGTCTTACTCTCAATGCTGGGAAGACTAAAGTCTTATTCTTTTCTGCTAATACCCTCCCTCCCCACCCTTTTAATTATTGTATTTTCTTTCCCCCATCTAGGCTCTCAATTGCACCCACAGCCTGAAATCTCGGCTTTCATTTTGACACTAATCTTTCCTTTTCCTATCGCATTTCATTAACATCCCGTTCCTGTCATTTCCATCTTCTCAACATTCGTAAAGCTCATCCAATTCTTACATTTCAAGCATCAAAAGTTCTATTTTCTCATTTATTGTCTCTAGACTTTTTTACTGTTCTACTGCCCTTTTTGGGCTCCCTAGTTTTCGTTTTGTTCCTATTTAGTTAGTATTTAATTCTTCTCTTCGGCTTTTGTTTCTTCTCTGGTTTTGGGACTCTATTTCTTCTTCGCTTGCAACTCTTGGATGGCTACTCTTTCATTCTCAAATCCCTCTATGGTCTTTCTCATAGTTATCTTACTGCTTTGATATCTTTCGATACTCCTTCTTGCCCCCTTCGTGCTTTTACTTGTAGCCCCTCGTCATCACTGTGCTCAATCTCACTTTCACTCCTTTGAGCAACTTGCCCCTCTTCACTGGAATGCTGTTCCGTATTCTCTCCGTTCTATTTCTGTCTATTCTTTATTCCGTGGTTCTCTGAAGTCTTTTTTACTCCAACGTCCCTGAGTGATTGTTTTCTGAATTTTATTGTTTATTCATTTTTATTGTACCATTTCTTATCCTCTGTACAGCGCTTTGTTTAAGGCGCCTAATAATATACAAATAAAATATATATACAAATATCTGTATGAAGTTTTAAATTACAATATGTCTGAAAATGTCACTTCTGCCACTTTTTGGCCAATATTTCAACTCTTCTTTTACATAAACATTTCCAAATTACATATGAATTTATATTTGCAAATGATGAAAAAACGTTGCTCTCTGCAACGCCACATGCACATGCTCGAATCAAAGAACTGTTTCAGGTAATTTGCTTCAATTGTAGATATGGTGCTGTGGGCTGCTAATGTGTGTGCGCACTTTCCAATTTACTGATAATTACTTGCATTAGAATTCTGCTGGTTTTAGGCTAGGGCAGACTTTTCAATTTATAATGCACAGACTATTTTGCCTCACCCACCCAAACTCACAAAATGGTTTTCAGACTATATTGAACAAATATAAATACCTTGCTCATTTCAAATTGCATATGAATCTCACTGTTCAATTTCACTGTTCAATTTCAGAATGAAGGGCTGCATGAAATTTACACTAACACTATTTTTATGGGAATTGAAATGTCTAATTTCAACTGCCTTCCTTTCCTAAATATATTGTGAATATCTACGGCATCCACAGGCTGCACATTATTATTCCATTCTCTGTCAGGCAATGGAGTGCAGGCCCTCGGTTTACAGTCTGAGCTACCAACCATACCCATTGAAAAATGCTGGGTTCAGTTTTATTTGACTAGATTTACAAAAATAAACTGTGCTTAGGTTGCACAAAAGTGCTACCAGTTTGACACTGTACTAACAGCACCATACAATCAGTTTCTCGAAGGAAAATCCCTCTTGATACTTAACCATAGTAAGAATTAAAATGCATTTCACCTTACAATACTCCTGTATTCTATTGGGAATTATTACCCCCTATCACTTCCAAACCACCCACTCCCAGGACTAAGGATGTATGAGGCTGAAGGGCAAATCTTATTTGCTTTAGTTGAATTGTATACTTACTTAAAGGTAATTATTTTAGCTCATGGAACCAACATCAGTTAGGCATCTGGTCCACCCTGATCTCAGGCCCCCTATGGCACAGATGAAATGTTTCACCAACAGCTTCAATCTCCACCCTGTGGAAGGTTTCTCATTTTCAAATATGCATTGGATGATTATAACCTCTGTTTATGTTTATTATGTGTTTATTATTTGATAATGCGCACAAAACCCAGGGGTAGCCGGGCGCAGCAGTTACAAGATTACTTATGCTTAGGTTACATACAAGGTATAAAAACATGTCAATGCGGTACATATATTTTTACATGAACATGGAAGGAGGCCCTCTTTCATTTCTACGCTGCTAAATGCCATTTTTCTTCAACCATAATTCATAGCAGCAATATGCTAATTGAATGATATCAAGATTATTGTAATTTGTGCTTGCAAACACGGGTGTGCGACAGAATTATTTGGCATATTGCTTCATAAAGTTATATATTTCTCTCATTTTAATAATTTCTGATTAAAGTATACAATTCGAATTTGGTGACAAATTAACAAGGGATTTCTGATCTTCGAAAGACACTACGTTTCATGTTCCTATGTCATGTAAATTCAGAATGAGGAATAATAGTCACTTATTCTCATATAGGTTTTCTTGTTAATAACATGGGCTGTTACAACTAATGGAAATGTACATGACTGGACATGCCCTGAAATTCAACTTGGGACTCGTTCTCAGCACATGAGCTATGTTATCAGCTCTTTGTGAAGTCTTGGTTAAAGATCCATTAGGCATTTGTGACAGACCTGATGTTCTCATTTCATTAGTCTCAGCAAAAGGTTGATTTTTATTAGACAGCAGGGTCAGATGGTGCCAGCTAATTAATAGCTTTGCATTGAAGCACCTTGCTCACTTTATTTTGTGATTATTGGATATGATTATGTATTTGTATGCATTACGACAAAACTTTTGTAGTTTTTATTTGTGTATTATTAGGAATTGATTAATACATATTTTCCTTCCATGTTCATGTTATGTGTTTTACCTGCATATTAATTACAGAGAGAAGAAATGTTCCCCATTGGTAAATTAATTTGAGTAACAACATATGAGTACTAGTTTTCTCTAAGAAGACATACATGTTTACAATGTGTAGTTTTACTTCTTAGGCATTACAGGATCCCTGGTGTTTTCTACCTAGATTTGCTTTGAATCATGCTCATCAAATAGACCATCTGGCAACACTTGATCTGAATCTTCCGTGAAGCACACAGATTTCAAATTATTGGAATTCTAAAGTATTTCTCTAACAGCCTTACTTGGATGTCTCCTAAAGTTGGGTGGGCTAGCTGGTTCAGAGTTGAAACTCAGGTATACTAGAAGTCAGACAAATATTAGGCTGAATCAAACACCAATAGTATTCAAACGAACACAAAGGAATCACTGTTTTTCTACATATCTATACTGAAGGATGTTATTAAAGTCCACTATATTATAATAAACTTTGTACAATAATCTGACAGTTGCTGGCTGAATAAAACATTACTTGAAAAGACTCCTGAATGAGTGATGATATATTTCTTTCACGTGATGTACAGTAGGAACATCTGCATGAGCATGCAATTCAGAACACTTGGCAACATCCTACCATTGGACTCTTATCACTTTAGAATTTCTGTAACACAGTCCTCCTTGTTTTCTGGGTCACAGGATTATATTTTGACAGATTTGGGCCTCTTCACACTTTCAGAAACAAAGTTCCATTTTAAACTGGTGCATTCTGCATCTCCTGTTTTGACTTGATATTGATAGAAACCCAGTCTGTTGGTGGAATGTACTCAAAGTGCCAATGTGTCGAGTGCTGTCTCTTAGGCACATCCTTCTTGTGGGAGCAAGTAAGAGGCAGAAATCCTAACTAAAATGATGCCGTTTTCTGGTGCCACCCTCACTTAAACATGAACTAGTCTCCATTGGTCTTTAATTCTTCCTACACTTTTCCCTCTGCCTCAAACCTGAAAGAAGCAGCACAGTTGATAGTTTGTCAGAACCAGTTTGATTCAAGGAAACAGTTTTGGGTTCCATTTACATTGACAAATCTTCCCCTCCCGGGACCAATGTCATCAGGTGAAGGACATTGGTTCACGGGTAATTTCTTCGTGGCAGTTAGGAAATTATTCTTCTGGCATGGAGTCACATAAGCCCCATAAAGAGGATCAGCGTTCTAACATGCTTCTTTCTGCAATCTAAACAGTTCTCAGCTGGTCTATGTTTGTTTGTTTGTTTATTTATTTGTAGGGCGTACCAAACCCTTAGGTAGCTGGGCGCACAACGTTACAAGAAAACTTACAGCTTAGTTACAGATATGCATATAGAAAGAGAAATAGTTCCAGATATCCATACAGATAAAGAAGATTGATTTGTTCTCCATTATTGGGTAAGAATACTTGCATGCCCACCTCCTTTCCTTTTCTGGGGTGCAAACTTGATACCATTTCCTCCATCTCTATTCTCCCTTTCCCTCTTTTCATCCAGGGGGCTAGAAGGAATTTAGATTAGTTCAACTAGAGAGGGCTAGACAGCCTGGTTTAGTATGACACAATTACAGGGGGTTTATTTGTTGTATATATTGCTTGTTCTTCCTACCTTCTACTCTAATCTTTACATTGAATTCCATAAATGTTACTACATATATAGTTTTAATATTATTTTAAACATTACATAAACTTCCTTTATTTCATCCAAACATTCTTACTCACCTTTTGCAGAGATATTTTCTTAGACAGCAACCACTTCTTCGAGAGGAGGAACTGATTCCTCTGTCTTATTCGGTATTGTTTCTGGTAACAGGTATTCAGCTGGTTTACATAGGCTCAATGTTCCTCTGTTTGTTCACCTTTGGCTATTTTTATTCGATAAGTGACACAAGAGATCTTATACATGATCGCAAAAGCCCAATGTCAGCTGGGAAGGAATTTGCACTTTTTGGATTGGTTCTTTTGGAAATTATAGAGATAAAATCAATCACCTACCTTCTACTGCTATTTGGTTGTCTACAGGTCTGAGTAGATATTTTTACTTCTCCAGGTCCCTCTGGGTATATGAAAAAGCATGTTGGAAATGCTTTTAGATTTTCTCTACATAATCATGAGTTGTACAGGCATTGATCATTGTCTGTTCCTATGTCAACTACAGGAGATGTTGTGGAAAGATCATTTTTCTACCAGTCATGAGTTCACAAGGGGACATCTTTGTAGCAGATGTAGAGGTAGATCTCAGAGCTATCAGGACTAAAGGTGATCACACGTCCGAACTGGGTCCACAGTCCATCATTAATTTCTTTAGGATTTCGATGTGTGCCTTTTTATATCATTCTGACTCCTCCCACACACTGGAATGCATGTAGTAAGTGAAATGCAACGTACTCGTAACACCTACAATTTCCCACATCTAAGTCATTGCCTAACAGGTAAAATGACTATCTTGTTCAGACTCAATCTTTTTGAAGAAGTCTGAGATTAAAATAATGTGGTTGATGAATAAAATCACTGCTATCACCACCTCACAATTTGGGGCCTGAAGATATTCAATCCACTTTGTAATGTTCCTAAATTCAGACATGACTTGTGTACAAGAAACATGGCATAATGCCAATGTTGAATAACAAACACAAAAGGAAATAAATATTGATGACATACTGTTTGGTTCATAATGTTACCTGTGTGCGTTGTGCATGCTCCTATTCAGGGAACTAGCCTCCTTAACTTTCCCTCATGCAGATTGTGCCGATGGTGTGCAAACACTGTTGCATGGGCCAGTGGATGCAGGTCCCCCCGTTTAAACACCTGGAGTTTGGCTCAGAGTAGATCCTGGGAAAGTAATTGCCACTCAGCCCTCTATATTCAAAGCAATTTGATTAAACACAGTCATGTTCTTGAGCAGATATGCCTTAACTGGAGGCATAGCTGACTCTGTGCCATGCGCATCAGGCTATGGGGAATTTCTCCCAACTCCTTCTGGGTTGCCACAGCTCTTCTTGCTTTGCCTTAAATTCCAGATGCAGGACCTGCCTACACTCAGAAATATCAGTAGACTTGCCAAGAAGGGTGCCGCCTGACCAAAGGTGATTTTGATGGAAGTGAGCTGAGTGCACACCATCACCAGATGTTGCTGCATTTCCTCCTCTGAGGTGACATATGTTATTTGTTCATGATCGAAATGCTTCAACGTCATCTTGGTGTTGAAACATGCTGTGGTAGGTGTGGGTGGTGTGGTGCTGATTTAGTCCTCCCATGCCTGAGTTGTTCCTCCTGTGCCACCTGCACTCTGCACACAAGCCTCATTCTGGGATACCAGAGTTGTGCCTACCATCTTCAGAGGATCATCATCTCCTTCTAAGGGCAGTATATCTTGCTCCACCCTGTCACATGGTTTGTCATGTCTGCCAGCATCTGGCTTGGAAATGGATCATATTTTATTTTTTGATCCAACTGATAGATGCATGTGTTGCCATCAGGAAAATGTCAACATGTCATCACTGTTCTGGGGTAAAATTCTCTACTATAATCATTAGATACTTGAAACCCCACAAATAGTGGACGCACAACATAGTCACTTTAACAACAATAAACTCTTTATGCAGTCCAGGACCTCAGACATCTCTTTCAATTGCAGTATTGGTTTAGATATCCATGTGCTATGACGTCTGAATTATAACTGTGCAAGTGACTATATGTCATCATGGATGGTAAGACATTCAAATCTCTGTAGGGTATGTGGGTTGGGGGCTACACATACAGGGACCTACTGGGGCCTACTTTTGATTTAACTGCTACACTGCATACTATTTGATCCACATACATTGACTGCACTTTCTAGCTCCCAATTTGGTACACATTGTCATAAAATAGCACACACTTTCACACATGGACAGATCCTCTAATGTTGGCTCTCTTACCAGCTGCCGATGTGGCAGTGTCAGGCCCACCAATGCACTCAACTTCTACAGTATGCAAGCTACTTCCTCCTCCACCAGTGTGAAGTTGGTGCTGATGGGCATCCCCCTGTAGTCATGACATGGTTGTAGAGTCCCCGAGCAATTGAGATTGGCGCCTGCGACCTGATAGCTTATTCGCAAAGCCGAACAATGAGCAAATGTGGAGCTCTCTGACACATCTTTGCTTTGATTCACGCGGATGTTTCTCAGATACTAAAGGCGGTTTTAGCATCTCCTTTAGTTTTAGGCATTGTGAATAGGTATGAGGTAACAGGAGACAATCTAAGATGCTCTGGACATCTCCGGAATTGCTCTGGTATAGGTCTATGAGAATCAGGACCTATGGGTCTAATACACAAAGATTTGCTAATAGCATTACAAATCTGTTAAGAGGGCAGGCTTTGACTGTGACAGTCGTGAGGCATCTCTTAAGGCGCAGGCTGGCAGGCTCTTACCACAAAGCCCCACCCACAAAACAGTGCAACAATATAACCATATTATCTATACTTTCAATTTTGACCCTCATATCCTGAATATATGGCTGACAAAGCTGTGCGAGACATTGTCCATCATTTCGCCACATGATGTCACCTTCTCTTCAACAACGCTTGAAATGCCTGCTCATACCTGCAATGTTCAGAACACATAAAGGCTGTGTTACCCTCTCAGAAGGGCCAGTAAGGAGGACGCGCACACGGAGTGGATGTAACAACTTCTTTATTCATCTAATCTCTAACAGGAACTGGCGCCCTCGCGCCTTACCCAGAACTCCCCGTTTCTCCTTCCCGCTCCCCAATACAATAACTCCGCCCCCCCAACGGCGGGGGCTGCACTCATTAACTCTCGAGTGCCTGGCAACACCACCCCCGAACAATATGTCCAAACATCAGAGTCAACACTCTTCAACTAGTCTCACCGGCTTCTTGACGACTCTCCGAGGCCTCTCGTCAAGGGCGCTTGGTCCCGGGGTTTCCGGGGCACCTTCTTCCTGACTCGGCTCGTCCGGGTCTCTTCCCGGGGGAATCCACGGGTCATCCCGCAGCTCTCGAGGTTCTGGAGAGACAGACCTTTGGGGCCCTCCTGATCCCTCTCGTCTGTTGTAGTGTTTGAAGTGTTGACAGTTCCTGGTGACAGCTCGATGTTGGTCCTCCGCTGTCACCATAGTGCCGTTGACTGCGGTTACCCTCATGGGGCTTGGGGCAAACCGCGGATCTGTCTTCCTGAGGGTTGGTTGTTGTACGAGCACTTCGTCCCCTACGTGGAAGTCTGGCTGCGTCGCATGGCGGCGTGAGTCAGTGTCCCATCTCGCTTTTTCTTTTACCTCTGCATCCTTTTGGAGCACCTCTATGTCAGGCGGTTCTTCCGGTGACAAGTTGTGAGGTATGCGGGTTCTCACCTTGTATCGAAGCATTAGTTCAGCATGCGTCTTGTTCGTGGCTTCGTGTGGGGTGTTTCTATAATCCCTTAAGAGTCGGCACAACGCCTGGTGAGGGTCGACTGCCTCCAGCATGGCTCTTTGTCGTGTTTTTTTGATGGACGCCATGAAGCGTTCGGCCATGCCATTCGCTTGTGGGTGGCGAGGGGTCACCTTCATGTGTTTAAACCCTAGGTGTTCTGCTAGTGTCCTGAATTCGTAGCCACAGAATGGCGGTCCATTGTCAGATTTGACCATCTTCGGGATCCCCCACTCGCTGAATGCCTCTTCTATCACCGCCGCTACCTGTGGGAATGCAGTGGTGGTGACGGATTTGACTATCGGGAACCTTGAGTGCTCGTCTATGAGAAGCAGGAGGTAATCGCCAGCTTCCGTCGGCCCATAAAAATCCATTGCTACGCGCTCCCACGGGCGTTCTGGAATCTGTGTATGTTGTAGCGGGGGAGGATGTTCTGGAGGGGCAGTGCACTGACATGCATGGCAGTTTCTCACCCATTCTTCTACCGCCGTGTCCAGGAAGGGGAACCAGACATGGCACCTCAGCTGTTTCTTTGTGTTGTCCGCGCCCCTGTGGCCCTCATGTGCTATGTGCACGACCTCGTTCCGTAGCGTGGTGGGGATGACGATCTTGCACCCTCTGAGGAGGATGTCGTTGTCCTTCACAGCCAGCTCCCTGTGTATCCTGGCCAGCCGCTCAATTTCCTGTTTGCATGCCCCCGGGTGCGCCAGCGTCGCTCTGCGGTGGTCGTGCCACTTGTTGGCGGAGGTGAGGCTGATGGCGAGGGCCATGGTCGGGTCGGCCGCCGATGCGGCTGCAACTCTCTCGAGGGACATCGCGGGTGGCAGTGAGTTGGTGGAGATGAACTGTACGTAGGCGACGTCACCCTCTCGGGTCACTGGCGCCCCGACGGGGTGTCGTGACAAGTAGTCAGCGGGGTTGAGGTCACCCCCGGGGCGGTGTACTATGTCATAGTTGTATTCTTGCAGGCGGATGCCCCACCTCTCGATCCTAGGGGGCATCTTGGTGTGAGGGTTCCCAAACAGGGACAACAGGGCCTGGTGATCAGTGATGAGCGTAAACTTTTTGCCAATGACGAAATTGTGGAAATGTTCGCAGGCCCATACAGCTGCCAAACTCTCCTTTTCCGCCTGGGAATAGGCAAGTTCCGGGGCGGACAGCGCCCTGCTCGCATATGCGATCACATGTCGTGGGTGAATGTCCTCCCCGCTGGTCTGGGCCAAGATGGCGCCGAGGCCCACCGGGCTAGCGTCCACGACAATTTCGGTGTGCCATGACGGGTTGAAGTACGCCAATCGGTGTGCCTCCGCCAGGGCACGCTTGATGTCAGAGAATGCCGCACGACACGCGGGGGTCCACTCGAAGGCTGCTTCCTTTTGCAGGAGTTTACGTAGTGGATCCGTGAGGGACGCGTAGTGGGGTATGTATCTGGCACAATACCCCGCCATGCCGAGGAACGAACGGACTTCGGCCACTTGCCGCGGCTCGCTCAGGTTGGTAATGGTGTCGACCTTGTCAGGGTCCGGGAGCATCCCTTCACGGGAGAAGATGTGACTGAAGAATTTCAGCTTCGATTTACTGAATCTGCATTTGGAGATGTTGAGGGTGAGACCCACGTCTTGGAGTGCCGTGCACGTGGCAAGGAGGGCTCGGTCGTGGGCCTCTTTCGTCGATCCGAACACGAGGATATCGTCGCTGTAATTTAGGGTGCCTTTGATGGGTCTGATTACCTGCCGGATGGCCTCCTGAAAAATTTCAGCGGCGGACGAGATCCCAAAGTTCAGCCGCCGGTATCTGTAGAGGCCATCGTGGGTGGCGAATGTGGTGATGGGTCTGGACTCCGGATGCAGCTCCAACTGATGGTAACCTTGATTGAGGTCGAGCTTGGAGAACATCTGGGCGTTGTTCAGTTGGACGATCATGTCCTCGATGCACGGTCCTGGATGTCTCTCCCGTTGGATGGCGGTGTTTGCCACCCTCATGTCAACGCACAGACGTATCTTGCCCCCTTCCTTGGGCACGATCACAAGTGGTGACACCCACGGCGTCGGCCCGGTGGCTGGTTCGATAATACCGTCGGAGAGCAGTTGGTGAAGTGCCTCCGACACTGCCGTCTGTAGGTGAAATCCAATTCTCCGAGGGTGTTGCGGGACGGGGGTCACCGAAGGGTCGATGTGTAGCCGGATGGGGGGTGGTCATATTCGTCGGTGAGAGCTTGTGGCTGATCCGGTTGTTCAGGTTGCATCGGGTAACCTTGGGTTTGATACTCATCGATGGCTCTGATGTACCGCCTCTGTCCCCCTCCTGGTTGGCCGAATCTGGGCTGGTGGTATTGTGGGGACGGCGGACGGAAAGGTATCCTGGCCTGTGTGAGGGGTCTCACCGGCGGGAATGGTATGCCCTCCCGGCATACGGACTGGAAGTGGCCCTCTCTCCCGCAATTCGAGCATCGTTGTGATAGCGCTGGACACGCTCCGGCGTGGGGGAACGACATCCCACATCGATAACACTGCCGCTGTAGACGAGGAGCTTGCGTGGGCTGCGTCCTGTACGGGTATGGGCCTCTATCTCCCGGGCGGGATGGCTGCAGCGCCGCGACGGTTTCAGCAGTGTCCAATTTGGAGTGGGCCGGATTGCACATGGATGTGGCCTGGGCGTCCACCCTCTCGTGAATGCGGGCTAGTTCACTCACCTCTTGGATAGTGAGAGGTTTCTTCAGGAGCTGTTTCTTGAGGGCCGGAGACAGGCACCCTTCGATGACCCTCAGTCTAATGGCTTCTTCCAGTGAATACGCGTCAAATTGACAGTTCGCTCCTTTTACCCGAAGGCGGGTGATGAACTCATCTACCGTCTCTTGTGGCATTTGGGTGCACTTGTTGAATAAGTAGCGTTCATAGTCACGGTTGACTTCAATTATGAGGAGCTTGTCTAGCGCCTTGATCAAGTTCTTGAAGGTGTTTTGTTCTGCAGCGGGAATCGTTTTCACCACGGTTTTGATCTCTCCCCCCACCAGGTTGAGGAAAATGTCCCTGATGTTGGGCGATTCGCCATCGCCGGACCCCCGTACGTAGTGTTGAAAATCTTCCATCCAGTCAGTCCATCGCGGCCCTTTTGTGGACTGTGGGGTCATGGTGAAAGGTGGGGGTAGGCGTAGTTGAATCGGTTGCGTCGCACGGGGCAGTTGAGGTGAGCTGGGTCCGGATCCTGAGGTGGAGCCCCTTCTGCTCATGGCGACGTGCGACGGTAGCTCGTCGGGAGGAGATGAGTCAGGCCGTGGCGTACTTCAGTTGCCGGAGTGCACGTGGTAAAAATCCCCGATGTAGCGGAAAGAGGAAGGTGGTGGCACGTGTGCGGCCACTGAAGGAGCAGGAGGAGGTGCATGCGGCGGAGGAGCCGGTAGGCCTGCCGAGCACGAGCGTGGCGGATTGCCAAGGAGGAGGAGGACTCCGCGGTGCGCACTGGAAGACCTCGTCGCCAGTGTTACCCTCTCAGAAGGGCCAGTAAGGAGGACGCGCACACGGAGTGGATGTAACAACTTCTTTATTCATCTAATCTCTAACAGGAACTGGCGCCCTCGCGCCTTACCCAGAACTCCCCGTTTCTCCTTCCCGCTCCCCAATACAATAACTCCGCCCCCCCAACGGCGGGGGCTGCACTCATTAACTCTCGAGTGCCTGGCAACAGGCTGTTTATTTATCAGACACATAAGCGTTCTGGCATTTATCATACCCAGAGAATTATGGTATGAAAGGTTAGCCATTTAACCACGGCAAGGAGGCAGCCAACAGTGGTAGATTAGAGTCTCATCAACAATGCTCTCTTTTTATTTGTACTCAACGAGCTCATTATTAATACATCTAAATATGGGGATATTAGAAATGTACTTTCCCAGTATTGGACTCCTCATTATCAATGCTCTTCTCTAATAATAGTTTTGCCTAGTCAATTAACAAGATCAGTCCACATATATTAATGGTGCTATGACCAATAAACAGGTACTAAATAGCAGCTTCTTAAAACGTGCAAGATATATGGTTCTGGTGTTTTGGCTTAGTGGAACTGACTGAGTCCAAAGGTCTTCATTTGTCTGAATTCAAAGGTTTCCAGTATGATCCGCAGTCAGTGGAGTAACTTTGCTGAAAATGTTGGGGGGGACATGACATCTGATGAAAAGGTGCCCCAGCTAAATGAATGGGGACAAAATGGTGTGCCATTAAAGTTGGGGGGGACAAACACCCCTGGCCCCCCCTAAAATTACGCCCATGTCCGCAGTCCGAATATAATCAGAAGTCGATTACATCCGAAGACTTCCTCAGTTTGATTTTCTGTTGTCAAACAATGTTCTGTTACCTTACATGTATTCGGTGGAAGTGATCAGTCTATAAATGTATGTTACAGTGACAAGTTGAGTCTGTACAAACAAAATACTTTCTTTGCACAGCCCTGTACCGCAGATAATGACTGTAATTAATGGTTCTCTCAATTCCTGCACTTTGCTAAAGTATAAACACTCTCTCTAAATGTATGTCTAGATGCTGCTCCTCTGTCCCCTTGCCCACAGTGTCTCATATTAGAAATTGTTTGAAGGCATGTTATGCTTCTCATTAAACAATATCCAATTTGAATGGATTTGCATTACAATATCATGTAAATTAATGATAAACATAAGAAGACCATGTGTTATATTCCCAAATTACATTGGCTAATGCAAAGTGGTCTAATATCTTTATAAACAGAGCAATTTATTGTTGAAGTGCTATGCAAAAATGAAGACAAGGTTAATAGCACATTCTGTTACATGGGCCAACATATCTCATGTAGCTTTAAGTACTATGAAACTAAAGCTGTGTACTGTGGTTCACTTTAATTATATGTTTATGAACAGCTCTGCCTTCTTGAGGATTGAAATGCAAAGACCCATCACACACTCAGTTTGATCTAATTTAAGGGGCACAGCTGTATGTACCCAGAACAAGGTCCTTTGTGTAAAATTCAAAAATATAAGCCAAAATGAATTCCAAATGTAGTTTCTTCGTGGCCTCATTTTTTTTAAGCTGAGCAGAATATCAATGAGTTCAGTGTCTAGGCAAATAGTAAGTGCATTGTTACTAACAGAGGTGTCACACAGTTCCAGACCCCTCACCTTGGCAGAGCAATTTGATCCATTGAAACAACTTATTTAAAATTATCCCTAGTTTCACAGAATATCTCTCTCAGCAGATAGAGTCATCTGATAAAAGTGTGTCAAACACAAATACATGACATTCAAGCTGTATTGTATAATACAATGTTCACCAAATAATGTATTTGTTTGGTGCAGATATTTTTTATTGAATTTTTTAAACTATCAAACAAGCACACAATCAAATATATAAGAGCTTACATCAGTATTTCAAAATAGGTAGAACGTAGTCTGCCCATCAATATTTTCTTCAAAGAAATAACACTCTCACTTACATCTTTCTCTTCCTTTCAACACTACCCTGAATATCCACTTTGAAAGCTGAAATGGTTCCCAACAAACCATTTGTTGCCTCAAGTGTAGGCATCACAAGATGAATAGCCCTAATATCCTGATCAGCTTCTGGCATCTGAAATCCATATTGGTGGCATGCACACAACTCCTCAAACAACGTTGAAAGCTTGTCTTGCAAGGTATAAATATGTGTTTTACAGCAGAGCATAACCCATATGTTATTTTACCACTCGTGAACTGTGAGTAATGCTTTGTATTTCCAAGGCAATGCAATGGCTGATATATCTATTATGAAGGCTATTGATGGTTTTCCTTTGTCCTTGTGTTTCACTCTTATCATCTGGTAAATCCCTCACGAGGCATACCCTAGGTTTACAAAGTGATGACCCACCTATAATATTGTTGACTTCTAAGATTATAACATTCCTGTATGTAAATAATGGGGACATATACAGTATGATTGGTTATTTATAACGCACTTAATACCCAGAGGTTTCTAAGCGCGGACCCGGGGATTGAACCTGTGTTGCTCCGTGTCGTCTTGCTTCCAAGGCGAGCACATTGCTGCTGAGCTGTCGGGACTATGTGGAAGCATGTCTGCCCCCCCTGCATGCCATCCAACAAATTCCTGTCTTATGCTTTCTGAAGTGTTCAGTGTGAACAGGGGCAGATACTATCTGACCAACATTTTAAAGGTGTCCCTCTGTAGGCGGTACAATGACATTCCAAATCCGTTCATGCACCCTCCATGGTGATTGATGGTGCTATGTTAATTGCCATAGCATCTTGCTGTGTGTGAGGGTAAACCCATCTCTAATTTTGCTAGCAATATTTTAGATAGTTTCATGATTTGTCCATAAGATGATAAAACTGTGAAACCTTGCTTTTCAAATGCAGTAAATTGTCAGGTGGTCCCTTCCCTATCATGTTTGTCCAAAGCCCAGAGTCTGCGTGGATAGTATTATATACTATAGACTCCTGTTATTGCAAACACCTCCTTGCATGTCCCAAAATAATATCTCCGCGTCCTCAGCCCTCAAATGTCTTGACATAATATACTTTCTTTATTAGGTGTCCTCATATTGCAGCTTTAAATGTGTACCACTGCAGTGTTACCTTATCTAGTTCCCTTCTTTCTTGTGATAAAAATAGTTGATCTCTCTCTCAATCTCTTCCTTTAGAATGGGTTCTATAAGAAGTGCTACATCTACTTTCTATGCCCTAGGCATTTCTCTGTTGAGGGGAAGCCAATATTGAATATTATAGTGGCAGTATGTCATCATTTTGATTTTGCCTTTCGAGTCTACGTTGCATGTAACCATCTTTCAATACAAAATCAATCCTGGAGTGTGGTATGTGTATATGCACATTTAACCATTTGATGACATTGTTTCCATACATCTGTCAGCACAGCATCTCCAGGTGCCTGCAAAGGTTTTTTGGGGCCACGTTTTGAACGCTTTTTCGTTCCATTGAACTATCCATAGAGGCATCCATTATCACTTTCAATCTCTGGTGAAAATCGAAAAAACCCCTGATAAAGATCGTCAGTTTCCCAGGGTGTATTAAAACAAGACCTCTGCCCATCAATAGGTGCTTAGCTCATCACTGTGATAACTATGTAACCTTCCTGATTCCCTGTTATCTATTTTGTTATTTATGGGTGTATGTTATAAATTCCAGCTTGTTACTACTTTGTTTTTCCTCCTTGGGTAATGTAAGTGGAATGCTTTCATTTTTTAATCTAGTGGTATCAAGATTTAACTCATTTGTCTCTTGCAGGCAAACTATGTTTGCCTTCTCTGGTTGGACAAAGCTTTGCAAATGTGCATGTTTATTACGGGAATTCAATCCCCTTATATTAAATGTAGGAAGATTTCATGTTTGTTCTCTTGAATGTGTGATCCCTCTTACTGCCGTACATGACCCTCGTGTGCTTGCTATAGGTTGTGGTGTCTGAGTGCAGCGGCAGGCACGCTTGAAACCAAAATCCCAACTTCCCTACCCATCCCCTCTTTCCTTAAATCCCAAACCCCCCTGAAAAATGTATTACAACATAACTCCGACCTAGTAACACAAAAGGCCTTAGGTGATGTAGGCCAGTGGAGCCACCCGGTATGGATCATGAGAAACCAGGTGAGCACATTTCTCAGTCCCTGTTGAGGCAGGCACCCTCCTACAACCTCTCCCACCCTTATTGAATATATTCAGCATGTAGGCCTTGACAACGGGTAAGATATATGGTCCGACTCTATAAGTGATCCAAAGTCCCTCCTGTCAGAGCATAAAATTAATTGCATGTTCCGTCACGGACGAAGATTTTAATGTAACTGTACGTGGCATATACATGATATCAGATGCATGTTTAGCCATTTTACTAAATACCGGGCTCAGAACATATTCATCATGTTAATCCTTAACATACTAGTTCTGAGGAGAGGAGAACATAAAATCAAATGCCGGTGTTGTCTCAGTTGTCCTTTGAAGTCACCATGTTGTTTCCTGCACCTCCTCTCCCTTTTCTAGCTGACACTGTTTGCCATCATTCGGAGCGGCACTCAGATGGGTTTGCAGGGATAGATCTAGATCCAGCAATAACACAGCTTCTTCCAGGTGTGTACATCTCACTTGCTTGCTTTTACAGGTAAATGATAAATCCACTGGTAGGCTTTTTTAAGCTCTCAGGGTTCGGCTGTTATTGGACAGAGGGGCCTTTATTTCTGCAGTGTCAATGGAGAAATATGTTGGAATAGTGACAGAGATGGCCCCTGGTAGGAGATTGTCAGCAGGCCATGAAACGCCCATGGGATAGCTTCTTTCAAGTTGCAAGAATGGACCTTCATTATTACATGAAATGGTTTGGCATTCAGGCCTCGATTATGGAATCCCAACCTATGGAACCTATGTAGGAAAATTCCACTTTGAGATAATTAGTAAAACGCTACTTGAAACATTCATTGTGTCAATTATTTAGATCGGGTCCCTTGGTTTCTTCAATCAATCCTCTGAAGTGAATGTTCTCTTGTCTCTGGGGATATTCATTATCCTTGATGTTAGCTGGGACTATATCAGCCATTTTTTTTGGTATCTGCTATTCCACTTGTGTCACGTTTTTGTGAAGCATTTCTAAGGATGACTCTGAGTCTCCCACTCTATTTCCAAGCAGCTCGACGTGTTGTTTGATATCCCTGATGGAGTTCTGTAGGTCTCTTGTGTCCAATTGGATTTGAGTTTTGACCATAGAAGTAATATCCCTCTTTTAGGAAGTCAAACCATCAGATCTTGTTTGGGCAGGGGACTGCTTCTTGATGGCTCAAACTCTCCTACTGACAACGATGTGAAGCGCATTTTGGTGGTTGCCATGTCCTGCCATTTCTCATGATACGAGAAATGTTGAATAGAATTTCCTCTGCACACTGATGTCTTGGTGGACTGGACCTTCTGCTAATTCTGTGTTAATTTTCTTCTCCCGGATGGCTTTTTAAATTTGTTTTTGTAACTTTGTTGATTTGTTTGGCATGTACAATACAGTTCTACTATTCCATTTCACATACTATCAGTAAAAATGTTCACATTACTCATTCATATAGCAAGGACTCCGCCCCCTCAGACCAAGCACTGTATCACCTTTATCTCATCAGAGGTGTAGGCTTTAACATTTGGGCCACCTCTTGCTCTGATAGATACCTTCTGAGGTTTGCCCAAAAATCTTTCGGTCTGGATGGGCCTAGGATCATTTTAATTAACAACATTTCACTATCACTGGCCCATACCACCTCTATCAGTTATTTCTCTGCTGTCACTGCAACATGGCCTATCCATCTTTTCAATTTACATACTCGGGCTAACGCACTACCCAGGCACATTCTATACTTCACTCCTCACCATATCTCTCTTCCAGACACAGGACATCCCCCTCACACACACACCCTTTCGCCCTTGCCCAAGCCACCCAACCATGTGAAATCTCTCTTTAACACACCTGGCACACAGACCAGATACCATGCCTCTTGCTCCCTAGAGGGTGTCACCATCCTTAGTAGACTGTCACTGTCACTAGACCTCTCCCTTGTGACAGAAAACAAGTATTATTTCCATAGTCGCAGTGCTGAACACCCCCCACCCCCTTCCCACCCCAGTATCCACAGTATTCTTTGGCCTTTTTCTCCTCATGCCAGCATCCTCACAGCCTTTGACTTGCGGCCACATCCCGTAAGGCACCCTGACTGTGATTGTTCCTACTAAGCTTCTATCACCTAATTGTGCTCTATAGTCTGTGCACCTCATCCAACTGTACTGATTTTCCGGGCAAATTAGCACCTGGTATGCCTTCATCTTTACTTCCTGCCAGTTGTGCTATTTAAGTCTTTAGCTTAGTGCTGCTTATTTGCTGCCCCTACAGCAAGTTTCAACTTGGGCTAAGGTTATCTCATGGCTACTAGTCACCGTCCTCCCTCTTGTCTACTTTCTGTTTTATCTGTTTGTCTTCACCCCTCCCCTCTTGCACTACCCTTCTCCCTCCAACCAATCCTTAGCACTTCCACCTGGCTGTGCTCCCTCTCTCCTTAGCCCCAATGCCACGTGAGCCAGTCCATCCGAGCTATGGTGTAGGCGTTGCATCAGTCGAGGCCTCCCGCCACCTGCCCTGCACCTTTCCACTGGAACATCAGGCTCCATCAAGACAGCGCACCCACAGTCCTCATTACGAACAGAGGGTGCTCCCTGTGCTGTGTGCTCTACCATCTGAGCCCCTCTGTGAACTTCTTATACATTCTTTTTTTTTATTTTTTATAACACGCCTAATACCATACCTGAGTTCGGTTTCTAAGTGCGGTTCCAGGATTCGAACCTCTGTTGCCCTGCATGGTCTTGCTTCCAAGACCCGTAACCTGAGGAGAGGCTTTTCCAGTCTGTACACTAGTACCTATCTTGTCCTTATCATGTATGCATGCCTGATGTAGCTCCCTGTAAAATGAGATTAGGCTTTACCAGTCTGTACACTAGCACCTATCTGGTCCTTATCATGTATTCATGCCTGATGTAGCCCCCCGTTAAAAGAGACTAGGCTTTTCTAGTCTGTACACTTGCACCTATCATGTCCTTATGTTGTATGCATGCCTGATGCAGTACCCTGTAACTTGAGGTGGGGCATGTCAGAGTATGTTTCCAACAGCCTCCACTATGTTGTAACCCTAGTGGGTATTCTCGTTCCTATGAACTGCAACAAGCACTTACTGTAATTAGCGCCTAGATGCCTCAGGGTTTTGTGCGCTGAAATAAATGTGAAATAAAAAAATACATAAAAATAAACCCCTTCACAGCTCAGAACAGGGTCTCGACCCCTCACACAAACACACTCCTACCACTTTTGACCAACACACCCTCATGGACAGCCTCCATGCTCTCGGCATCAGGGATGCAGCCCTCAAGTGGATCTTCTCCTCTCTCTACAACAGATCCCATACTCATGCCTCCCCTTTCCTTGACTGCCTGCCCTGTTACTCACGGAATACCACAGGGCACTTCCCCCTCCTCTGCTCTTTAACATCTACCTGTGCCCCCTCCACACTTTCATCTGCTCACTTGGCTTATCTTGCTACGACTATGCAGATGATACACAAATTACTTTTATTTTGATTATTATCATTATTATTATTATTATTATTATTGTATTTATTATGCGCAGACCTAGCTTTGAGACACAACAGAGCACTTTACAGAGGTATACAACAGTACAGATACACAACAGAGAGGTTTTCAGGGCTAACAACAGAACAGATATGCAGCGTGGGAAGGATAGAGAGGGACACAGGGGAGGGGTACAGCTGTACAGGGTGGTGGGTTGGAGAGTGGTGGACGGTGTCTAGCAAGTTAGGTGGCACTGGGGCGACATGATGGTCTAGGTGTTTAGGAGGAGAGACTCACTGAAAAGGTTGGTCTTGAGTTCTTTTCTGAATTGTGGGGGTGTGGGGGCAAGTTTGATTCTGACAGGGAGGAAGTTCCATAGCTTTGTGGCACGGGCAGAGAAGGCTTGTTTTCGGGTCCTTTCCTTTTTGCAGCAGAAGATTTCAAGTCTGCACATGTCCTGGCTTCTGGTGGTGCACTGTCCCCCGGAGATGCTGAGTTTCTCCATGAGATAGCTAGCTGACTTGAGGACGACTGCCTTATAGATGATGCAGCACAACTTGAACATCGTTTGTGCATGCAGTGGGAGCCAGTGAAGATCGGTGAGGGCTGGGGTGATGTGTTTGTATCTGCGTAGACCATTGATGTGTTGTGCAGCTGCATGTAGGACACTTCTCAGGGCAAATGGGAGGACGACAGGAGACTTTTGCAGAGGGCATTGCCCCCATCTAGGTGGGAAAGGACCAGTGCTTGAACAGTGGATCTAAAGCTGTCTGGGGGAGGAAGGGCTTGACTTTTTGTATTTCTGCAGGAGGGGGAGCTGATACCAAGCTGTCTGAATTTTCTTAACTCTGTAAGTCCGGTGTTTGTTGATGTCAAACCTGAGGGGCTTGGCACAGGAGGGTGTGAAGCCCTCAAGGTTCATAGTTGATAGCCAGGTCTGTATGTCTGGGTGTTTGGTGTTGTTGGTGAGGAGCAGGAATTTGGTCTTTGAAGGGTTGATCTTCAAATATGCAATGGACATCCAAGATTGGATGAGCGAGGGTCAGATTTTAAGCCTGTGGCTGTCCTTGATGGAGTCTATATTGATGTATAATCATCACCAAGTTCCCAAAGCACCCTGCCAACACCACCCCCGACCTCATGTCATGCTTCCTAGAAATTGACCACTGGATGACTACTAACCACCTGCGTTTCAACCCTGGAAAAAATGAAATCATGATCTGCTGGAAGACTGCTCTCTTCCCCAACCCACCACTTGGCCTCTCTCTCTCTCTCTCTCTCTCTCTCTCTCGCTTTCTCTCTCTCTCTCTCTTTCTCTCTCTCTCTCTCTCTCTCTCTCTCTCTCTCTCTCCCTCTCTCTCTCTACGACCACCCCCTTCTACCTCCAACACAGTAAAGAACCTTGGATGCACTATGTACTCAGACCTAGCACTATCACTGCATATCAATGTCTAAATCCTGCTATCTACACCTATATATTCTCTTCCCCTACCTGAGCTTCCCACACAGAGTCACCGCAATCACGGCTATCGTCCTCTCACGCCAAGTCTATGCTAAAATCCTACACATGGATGCCCCTGAATCATAACTGAAAAAGTTCCAACAGGTTGAAAACACTGCAGCATGGCTCCTTCTTACCCTAGGCCCCATAGAACAGATCTCACCAACTCTCTGTGCCTTTACTGGCTTCCGATCGGGCGTTGATCCATCTTCAAGGCAACGTGCATCACACACCGATCCCTGCACAGCACAGGACCAGAATATCTTCAACAGGAGCTCCAACCCTACAGGCCCACCAGAAACCTAAGATCAGGCACAGCTCTCCTCCTTGTCATCCCCATCACTAAATCGACTAGAACAGGGCAATCTTCTTTCGCCGTCTAAGCTCCCACCATCTGGAACTCGATTCCATTTAGCATCTCCAGCATAGAGGACTACCTGGATTAACAGAAAGGCACCCAAGACCTGGCTCTTCCCTTTTGAATCTTGAGTAACCTAAGCCACCTCCTGGGTGAACTATCACCTCCTGACAGGTAGGTGGAGGCACCAATGAGTCTCTTGAGGAGACAACAAGATAGTACAGAGGGTGCACAGAAAGGCTTCCAGTCGATCCTTATGAGAAGATCTGCATATGCTCATTGCAACTAGATATGAGCCTTGACTCTCAGGTACGTATAGCAGTCCATCTCAATGAAACATAGCCATATCCCTCCTGAGGCGTGGCCACCCACCCGCATACATCTGGAACAATTCACTGCTCTACTTCATTATGCGCATAGCCCCTGTCATTGAAATGCAGCTGAGTTCCATGGAAATAAACTTCAGTCCATCTGGGCACATAATCAGTCTCCTTGACTCACCTACTCTGCTGACAGCTTATCAGAGCACCCATCCACTAGCCAGATCTCCAGGGGTCACTAGCAGGGACTTAGCTACTCCTACCTACCTTTGTGGTGGCTAAAATGCACAAACACACTCTAAAATGCTTCTTTCAATTCTCATACCTCAGACTTCAGCCTACAAACGTGTGCACCTACAGCACTTTGAGACCATACCAATGGCATTAGATGCTATGCAAATGCCATATAACAAAACATAACATAACATACATCTCATAGCCAATAGGCACGCCAAATTCAGAAAGCAACTTTGACGTTCAGGGACCCCCCACACACCGCAAACAAGCAACCTGTGGTTGCCACTGGGACTGTTATCTCAGTAATGTCTGGTGGCTTGTCGCACACGTGAGACCAAAATCTATTGAGACTAGAACATTCCCATATCATGGGTAAGTAACCTGTGTTCTCTATCTGACATCAGGCACAGCGGCCTTCATTTTCTGAGTAAATCTTTTGAAGCTTTGCTGGAGTGTACTACAGCCTATTTAATATCTTGAATTAAGTATGTTTGAACGCAGTGTTCAACGAAACCTGGCACGTGAGGTTGCAAATGTTGTGCTAGTCATCATCAGTGATTTCCATCCTCAGGCCGGTCACCCATGTGTCCATTACTTTAAGTGGCGTATCATGCACCCGTTCAATTATCATTTTCTATAGAGTTGCCACCATTCTGCTGCATCCACGTGAATTTGCAATTTATGCTACACATGCATTCTCTGGCGGCTCTGAGGATACGTCTGCCATTTATTCAAGAATGCTGCCATCAGTCTATCGTATTGCAACATTTCTGTGACACCGTATTTATGCTCACCTCTCCAGTTCTGTATTTTCTGAAATTGTCCATCTATGTACATGTCCCCAAGATGATGTACCCCAACCTTTTCCAAGGTGATATTATGTCTGTGTGCCTGGTCGGCAGAATTTCCAGGAACTTCTAGAATAGCACGATTTTGTAGTAGGGGGTTGTTGCACAGTTTTCAATACTAATTTATGCCCTGACAATAGAGTTATTTTCATTGGGCCGAATTGGCAGGCATCAGTGTAGTCACCACCCAGGAGCAATATTTTCAGCTCAGTTTCGCCCAATGCAGCCCTCTCCAGTTTCACATGGGATGGTTCCTTGCACACCACAAACCAGTCAGAGGCAAAAAGTGCCTGGGCCGCTATCCAGTATTATTCAGAGTTAGGGCGCATAAATCCACCCCTGTGGTATGGCTGTGCTATGTCCCCCCATTTTTTCTGAAGCTCACTGGAGTGTCACAGAAATTTGAATAGCATCCTATGTAGTGCAGAAAAGAACAGTCTTCCCCGCCAACTGGGTATACCTGGAAACAAATATAGCGATTTGGGAAGGATCATCATCTTAACCATTGCAAGTCTACCCGCCAATGAAAGTGGTATATCCTTCCATTTAACCAGTTTGGCCTCCAGTTGCACCATGGATGCACCATAATTGAGTATTTTTTGATAAACCGTTTTTTATTGTTTTTTACAACAATCACAACAAAACTAAAAACAACAAAAGGAGAAAGGGACTAGCATATCCAATTATAGGCTGATGTTAGTACTTGTGTCACTAATCATCAAAAGCATTTCATATAACAGTGCACATATTTATTCAAAGTCTTATCACCCATGTCCGTGGTTTCTAGGGACCTCTTCTTCCCACCTCCCCCATATTTTGGAAACATTGGTAGGGCAGCCTCTTGCGTTATATATTCTATGCTCTATCATAGCACATATGTCCATGTCCATTACCCATTGTTCCAGCGTCGGGGATTCTGGGCCTCCCTATTTTTGTGCAATATTGCACTTCATGAGTCCTGCTACAGTGGTCAGGAGCAGCTTTTCCCATTTATTAAGATCACTCTCCTCCGGTATGGGTCCAGTGGTATGGTGCGGGCGAGGATCCTATTCAGTTCATTGCAGCATGTGTTCCAGAAGGTTTGGATCCGGGGGCATGTCCATAAAATATGAAAGAAAGTCCCTTCCTCTCCCCCACACCAGAGGCAGTTCGGGTTCGAGACCCGCCCCCCAACCGTGTAGAGTTGTTCTGGGGTAGTACACACTATGCAAGATTTTAAGCTGCACCAGCCTGAGTCAAGAGGAGATGGCAACCTCCCGTGGGTGCATTAGAGCCTGAATCCAGTCTTCTGGATCTATCTCTCCCACATCATCTCCATTTTGCCCTCAAGTTCATCCTTTCGGAGTGGCGAAGGATGAGATGGCATTGTATAGGATGGAAATGCTTCTGCTGGGGATGTATGCTGGTAGCATGTTGCGTTCTATCAGTGTGTAGTCCGGGATAATAGCCTCTGCGGGTATATGGGTTTTCAGGGCGTGGGCCAATTGCATGTAGTGGTACTGTTCCGTACCCGGGAGTTGGAATTTTTGTTGTATACATTCAAACGAGGTTAGCTCCCCCTCTTCTAAGATGTCTTGGACTCTCGAAATCCCAGCCCCCACCCATCGAGGCCATGGCTCGAGTTTCCCGATTTCCATTAAGTTGCTGTTTTTCAATAGGGATTGCGCAGCCGTTATTTTTTTTTTCCATCCTACGAATGCATGTGCTTGTCTCCAAAATTAACAATGTGCACCGCGGTTGTAAGCGGGGGTCGTCTCGTGGAGGTTTGGTGTAACAAGTGAAGTGGGTCTGAGTCTTGTATGGCAGAAATTTCTGCCCTAATGTGGGGTGGTTCCCGGTCCCCATGAAGCAGGTCGCTGACCACTGCAAGTTGTGAAGCCCAATAGTAGGTTAGGAGGCGGGGGACCCCTATCCCACCAACCCAGATCGATCTTTGGAGCGTGGTCAATGCTATACGTGGCTGGCCTCCACCCCATACTAGTTCCCTGAGGAGGGTCTCCACCCGGTCGAATTATGAGTCTGGGATCTTGAGTGGGGCATTCTGTAGGACGTATAAAAATCTTGGGAGGGTCATCATTTTGAAAAGTGCCGCTCTACCCAGGAGTGTCAGGGTGAGAAGTTTCCAATGATGGATGTCTCTAACAAAGCGGTCAATGATCGGTTGGAAGTTATGTACCACGTACTTAGTGAGATCCCCAGATATCCAGATTCCTAGGTATCTTAATCAGCTCTGCACCATTCTATATGGGCAGTACCGGGGGTTAGCCAATTCTCCACCCGACACTGGAAAGAGCACGGACTTCCCCTTATTAATTCTCATTCCACTGAACTCACCAAAACCGATGAGCATCTGTGTTACTATAGGGCAGGTCTGGGCGGGTCCCCCAGATATATCAGGAGTTTGTCCGAGTATAGAGAAATCTTATCCTCATGCCCCTCTGGCCATCTAAATCCCGTCCAGGTTGTGCTCTGGCGGAGCCATAGGGCGAGTGGCTCAATTGCGAGGGCGAAAAGGAGGAGGGAGAGGGGGCATCACTGTAGCATGCACCTGCCCAGGGGAAAGGACTGGGAGGGCCAGCCATTTACCTTGACTTCTGCCTGGGTATTCGTGTACAGCAATTGTACCCCTTTTAGGAAGTTGTCCCCAAACCCCATGCGTCTCATAATTTACCAGAGACTGTACCATCGGACTGAGTCGAAGTCCTTTTCAAAATCAATTGCCAGTAGGGCAAGTGGCGTATCTATGATGGGAGCATGTTCTAATGCCAGGTGGAGACGCTGCAGGTTGAATCGGGTTGATTTGTGTGGCATAACTCCGCATTGGTCCGGGTGGATCAGGGTATGAACAACCGATTGTAGTCGGTTTGCTAGGAGTTTGGCAAGAATTTTGGCTTCACTGTTAATCAGCGAGATGGGCCTGTAGGAGGCGCATCTCTCCGGGGGTTTGTCCGCTTTGGGAATTACTACGATGGTGGCCTTGCACAGATCTGGCGGGAGGGTGCCCTGTTCACGGGGGTAAAGCAGCATTTTATCTAGGGGGGCTCAGTTATGTTCCTGCCTAGTTTTTGCCAGGTTTCGGCCGGGAACCCGTTAGGGCCTGGTGTTTTTCCCACCTGGAGTTGTGTTAGGGCTTTGGTTATTTCTATTTCAGAGAGGTCAGAGTCTAGTTGCTCTCTCTGTTGTGCTGATAGAGATGGGAGCGTTATGTCGTTTAACAGGGTTGGGTCTAGTGAAGAGGTTGGGGCCTGATATAATTCGGCGTAGAATTGGGCAAAGGCTTCTGCTATTTCAGCGTCTGACTGGCACCTCTCATTTTGTGGGGTGACAATCTCCCGGACATGGCGTTGTCCCTCATCCCTCCTTTCTAGCCAGGCTAGCCTTTTGCCTGCTTTGTCCCCAAATTCGTATAACCTACTCTGGAGTCCCAGGGGGCTTGTTTAGCGTTATCTAGCGCCACATTACGTAGGTGCTCCGTGGCTCGTTTGAGAGAGCCTTGGGTCTCAGGGGTCGGGTTGAGGGCGTGTTTATTTTCCCATTGGGTCATCTCTGTCTCAGCCTCAATCATCTTTTGGAGTCTTTCTTTCTTTTTGTTCGCTGTCCAGGAGATTATCTCTCCCCGCAGCACCGTTTTATAGGCCTCTCATATTATTACTGGGTTATTCACTGCGGCTTCATTGATCTCAAAGTATTCGTTGGAGACATTGGTAACGCCGTCCACCAGTTTGGGGAACCCATGTTGGTAGTTATTCAGTCTCCATGTTCTAGGGGGGGTCGTGCCCTGCATCCGCAGTTCCACCGTCACAGGTGAGTGGTCCAAGACCCCACGGGGAAGCAGGTCTGCTGATATCACCCTATATCGGTCTTTGTTTGGTAGAATGAGATAGTCCAGTCTAGACAGGGAGCCGTGGGCTCCTGGGTGACATGAGTAGCCTCTGGTATCGGGATGTAGTTCCCTCCACACATCACAAAGGCCCAAGGCAGATACAAAATTAGCCAGTTTCGTAGGGGTATCTGGGTTGTGTTGTCTGAGATAGGTGCGGTCCATGGTGTTGCACATGACATCTCTAAAGTCTCCCCCCAGGATCCACCTATCAGGTTGGTGCCTTCCCATAAGCGTGGTCAGTTCTTCTAACAGTTCTTGCCCCAGACCGGGCAGGGAGTACACCGACACCAGAGCTAATTTCTCACCCCAGAGTTTTCCCATGATTAGTACACATCGACCCTGAGGGTCCTGTTCTATGACCTGTAGGGCAAATGGGACACATTTATGCATAAGGATAAGAGTTCACCTGGATCCCATTGTGTATCCTGCATGATCCGCGGTCAGGTAGTTAGTTCTCCAGAAGAGGGTACAGTGTGTTCCCGCTAGATGTCTCTCGGTTAGTAGGGCCATATCGGGTGAGTGTCTGTTCAACAGCTGCGTGATCAGGCGTCTTTTGAGCCCGGAGCCCATTCCGTTCACATTCCAGGTGAGAAGTTTGAGAGATTTGGGGCGGTCAGCCAACTCTAGGTGGGATTGTGTTGTTGCCATTTAGAGTGCGATTTAAGGGGTCCACAGGGTGTTTTGGTCGGGGGGAGAGCAGCCTCTCCTTGGTGTATGTTGCATGAGTAAGGTCCCCCTGTGTGATGATGTGAAGCGACATATGCAAAGGGTTGTGATTGGGTTGTGGCGTGATCATGCTGTAGCCCCAAACTAACAAGAAACCATATAAACATTCCCTTCCCTCCCCATACTCCACTCCAATCTGAAGCACCTGTCGCCCGAACATTGCTGATCCTCAAACGTTCAGGGAATCAGCACCCAAAACAAATCCCAGTGGTCCGGGGGTTTGTGTCAGTTCGGGGCGGCCGCTTATTTGTTTCCATCCATAAAGAACATTTCGCTGTGTTTGTTACGTGTCTCGGGTCCTCCCGGCCGCGCCAGGGAATGGGTTTAGATCATGTTGCCAGGCGCCACTCCACATGTCAGTCTTCCCCTTCTTGTGGTGGAAAATTCTGTTCTTGTGCTAGTGATTGTCCAGGGGGAGGCTCTCTGTTCGGCAGGGCTTCAGGGCCCCCGTTTTGGTTTCTGCAAGTGGATCTCCAGTCGCCCTCTATGTGCAGTTCCACCCATCTCCAGGCTTCTTTTGGATCCGTAAAGTGGACTGTCGTTCCCTTATGGTAGATCTTCAGTTATGCTGGAAACACTAGAGCGTATTTTACGTTCAGGGAGCGCAGTTGCTTTTTGAGCTGGTCAAACGATTGCCTTGCCTTCTGCACTTCTCTCGTGTAGTCTGGAAAGAATGCTATCTTCGAGCCGTTGTGGGTTATTGTACCTTTTGTTCGTGCCATTTGCAGCAGGGCGTCCCGATCTCTGTAATTTAGGAATTTGGCCACCACAGTGCGTGGCGGAGCACCGGGTATTGGTCGCCCTGTAGGGACTCAGTGGCCTTTTCTATCGATAAAAATTTAGAAAACCTCTTTGCATCAAACACGTCCGCCAACCATTGTTCCAGGAACAGCTCAGTATTTGGTCCTTCAGTTTTTTCTGGTAATCCTAACATCCTTATGTTGTTCCACCTTGACCTGCCTTCCCCTTCATCCACCTTTCCTTCCAGTACCTTTAGGCGGGTCGTGGTTCCACTTAGTTGTTGTTCTAGGTTCCTCAGTCTGTCCTCTATTCTGGAGATGCATTGTTCTGCTTCTCCAGTGCGGGATGTTAATTTCTGAAGATCGTTACGTAGGAGTGAGACATCTACGCTGATGCCACCCAACTTCTGTTCCATGGAGGCACGTGAGTCAGCAATTGCAGCCATGATGTCCTTCAGGGATATTGCGTCCCTGTTCCCTGCCATTGTTTCCAGGTGGTTGTGATCTGTCAGCGTGCTTGCCGCTGATGTGGTAAATTGATCAATTCTGCTTTGCTTTCCAGACTTCTTTGCTCTGTCTTTGCCCATATTAGGACTGCGTGGTGATGATGGTCAGCAGGCTTTTGTCTGTCTAGTGTCTGGGCTTGTTGAAGGGGGCTTGTTTTGTTGCCACCCCAATTGTTGGTTGTCTGCTTGATGTTGCTTATGTGGGTCACCCTCCAAGTGTTTTGCGTGTCTGCCGTCCCTAATCGGGGTCAGCTGTCCCCGTTGGATCACTGGGGCCCCAACATCCGCTTTTGCAGGGAGTTTATAACTTCTGGCTTGGTGCATTCTTTCTGGTGTGTACAGGTATTCTCCTCGGGGTAGATCTGTTAGGTTGGTCACTGTCCCCACTTGCCGGCGTGCACTGGCAGGGTTCGTGCCGGTCTGAAGCGTCCTTTAGTTTGCCCTCTGAGGTGTAGTATTTTATACGCCTTCAGTTATGGAATATGCTTGCCGCGCCTTATAAGGCTGGTCAATTTGGGTCCTTTGAGCGTTAGGTGTTTGGGGCCTATGGATAGATTACTCTCTCTGATCTGGGATGGGGCACACCCTGTTGCCCCCGATGGCAGTTCCTGGCCCTCACCAGTGCAACGATGGCCCGTATTCCAGAGTTCAGGGTGCCCGCACCGGCCACTGGATGTTCCCTGCCAGCTCCCTGGCTTCCCTGTCACTGCAGCAAGCCCACCGCGGGGTCTGGGCAGGAGGCGCTGCTGTCTATGTTTCAGCCCCCTCGTTCGAGTGCGCCCCCACTAGTCCTGTATTATGGGCTTCACTCATGGTTTGTTGTTTGCGCCCGCCTTTGGCCCTCCGCGGCAGTAGCTGGGTGTCGTGGCTGGTACACACGCATTAGGCTATGGCGCGGCGTGGCTCATCCCTGTTCTCCTGTGCAGCTCTACCGGTGCCATTAACCCCCTACCGTCTGGGTCGTAATGAGGCCCTATGTGTTTATTGAGATACATACATTTCAATGCCTTCTGCATTAAAATGGAAACCCCTCTAGATTGAGTTGAGTAGCTAGTGTGATATCTATGCATGCCCCATGTTTAAGCAACATTTTCATTTATCCGATCTGTGGCATGAGTCTCCTGTGGAAAAAGGCTATTGGCCTTCTGCCTTTTCAAATAGGACATAATCTATGGGACTTTGATGGATTCCCCTAATATCCCAATTCAATACTGTCACATCAGCCATCTCCTAGTAGTGTGTATTCATGCTCATTGTGTAGTCTCGACGCATCTACCTCCCCGCGTAGCAAGCACTGGAATAATTCAACACACTTCTTCTGCCTAAGAAGTGTGATTTTAAAGAACAAATAACCAACTTTCGCTCCCTCCCACACATCCTCATCACCCTACCAACCATAGCGATGTCAACCCAATTTACAATACTCCCCAACCATATTAACCAAATAATGTATTTGTGAATGAAAAATAGGAAATACGTTTTTGGCTATAACTTTAGTACCATGGGTACAACTCAGAAATCGAAGATACATCTGAATTCAGCGCTGTGCCCCTACTCACATGTATATAACAAGGATATTTGGAAATGTATGAATTGTTGATGCATTTGCTTATTTTAATAACTCTTTTGAGCATGAAGTCACAAGTACATAAAGGATGTATCTGAAAAAAGAATATTCTTGTGAATCTGAATAATTATTTTATATTAATAGCACCAGCCCATACAGTGATTTTTAGGGGAAATAACTATTTTAGTTAAATGTTATCATAATTCTGGAGTAGAAGGCACATTCACAGCTCATACATCCCCTTAACAATAATACACAAGGAACCCCTGAAACAACTCACAAAGAGCAGAGTAAATATATGTGTACATTGGGGAGGATCTTCATTTGTAAAACTGCTTTTAACTATTTATGTTTGGCATCTTCAAAGGCAAATATAAGCCCATACTCCTTAAAGTGACTAAAGTCTGTTTTTATTTCTTTAACTTACAAAACACGTTTTGTGTCTGTGACTTATTTCAATTCTGACAGTACTCTATCCAAAAACATTTTAAAATACAAATGCTACATCCAGTCAATACATAAAAACCTACATACATTATTCAGTACATTCCCACTCACAAATGAAGTGCAAAAGGTCTAACAGAAGGTTTTGTCTCAGTACTTATGCATAATTCATTTAGCACAATCAGATTCATATATTAGCTACAGTTTTGAAATGAATGTGGAACTTTAATTTGTAGAAAAAGAATCTGATATTTGTCAAGTACTAGTACATTATGACCTACAACTAAAGTGCATAGTACATGTCCCATCCAGATGGCATCTATGGTTTAAGTGTTAAGTGCGTATCTGATTTCTATTCAATACCAATTTGTTTAGCACAATCATATACATATACAATCCACAGTTCAAAATGCATCATTCATACATTCAATGTCTGCCACTGTCAGGTACTTATGAGTTTAATCTACAGCTAACGTGCATAGTGCATATCTAATACCTGTCACGGTATATCTGCAACTAAAATGCTTAGCGCATAGTCGAAGCTGGTTAATTCTTTTGTCATATGCCACTACATCTGCAACTAAAGTGCTAAGTGCATATACAATGCGACCAGTAAAGTGACACCCTATCTTTATATGAACTGTAGGTTCTATACCGCTTATGATGTCACATTTCTAGGCTTCGGCGACTAACTTGATTGATTGAATTGACCAGCGTTGCCTTCTTCAGGGCAGCCAGATGTGACTCAGCGCAATATCTGTATCTTACCACAGAACTTAATAGTAGCCACACAGCTTGTCAATAATTCTTGTTCCACACTTTTAATTCCTTACAGCACATATGCAGGGTAAACCGAACTTCACAAGGTGTAATTAACAAGCATGGTGCTAAAAGTGCTGAAATGCTACTACGCCATCTCAAGTGCTGCTGACAAACTTCCCCTATGACATGTTAAAAAACCTTAGACCAGTCAAAGCAAAGAGAAGGATCCTCATAGGTGTAAGTGAACAGACCCCATCATAGGAACAGCCCAATCCAAAAATCCTGCATCAAGCGCTGTTTCATGTTTGGTGTTTTAATGGGCATTTAAGAGAGGGGGGATTTGGGGAAATCACATAAGGATGAATGCCTGTCGACAAGAGAAAAGGAGACTGGGGTTCCAACTGAGAGAGGCTGATGACAATTCTCCTTATGAAGCCTTTTGACAAGCAGACTGAATTCAGAGGCCTTTCCCAAGATCGACCCAGCTTGCCTGAGAGTGAGGTTGGGGCTGGTGGGCAGACCAAAATAAAGAGCTTTCCTGGGGGACTCAACTACACAGGGCTGATTACCTGTCCTAGGCCTTTGAAACACAAACCAGAAGTGAGTACAAAAATCCCAGAGCCTGTAAACAAATGTCTCAACAACAAATAAATGGGCATATAGTAATTACAAATATTTAAGGGAAGCCATCCTTATAATCAATGTCAATGTCACTGAAAGGGGGAAATTAGTACCAAGGTGTATGTGCTTTGTGGTTGGTAAATATGATTGAATCCCAAAGTGAAATGTGATAGGTATCTACCCATGTCAATAAAGTAATTGAAATCTACTGTCATATGCTAAGCCAATATCGTCCTCTGATGCATTCACTTGTTGATGGTTTCAGAGAAAACTAAGTGACTTGTTTTGTTGCCAACTTTAGTCTAAGAACAGCTTTGTCTTTTTTAATCAAACACCCAATGTAATTGTGTATGTTTATATTGGTGAGGATTTTATTCTTTTGTCTAGAATAGTCATTCCTATTTGCTTTTATACGTATAGATGTTTGTGTCTATGGTGAATGTAGTCATAATTTAGAGAGCAATAGGAAGGTGGCACTTTATTTTCTGTAGAGAAGCTGCCTGTATTTGTATAGAATACTGTGGTTGAATTTGCAGTCATTGAAAATTAAGGGACCACCTTTAATTTCCTGATTTATTATTTATTATTTGAAATAAAAAAAGACGATTCAAAATAAAACCCATTTCTTGACCAGGTCTGTAGGGTGAGGTTGTCGTGGGAGGTGGAGGGATATTAGATCAGAGCTATTTCTCAATAGAATCCATCATTCATTGAAATGTAAACACATCCCTATAGAATGACGTCAGAGTCACCTTGTAGCTGCATTTTAACTAGGGCAAGTGCTGAACAGAAGTCACAGTGACTTATGTAAAAGCAGGTGGGGGGTGAGGGTGGCATTAGCCATAACTGTGAGTGAGTCTCAGGCACGTAGGCATCCAGGCTTGTTCCATTGCTAGAGTGTTCAAAGTCCAGAGATTAAAACACGTGCCTGTAAAGTGGGTAGCGTCTGGAGCCATGGGTTTAATCCTCTATTCCAATGATGGGATTCGTTTTCCTCACCCATTATTAATTAGAAGAATTGAGTACGCAATATTAACAGTAATTTGCTTCTTGAGAAATTATTTCTCAGTAGATGATTGGCCAAGAAATTGTGAAAACCTTCATAACATCAATCACAGAAAAAAAGTGTGAAATGGACATATGCCTTCCTTCTACTGTATTCCACGCATTTAACATGATGTAAAATAATGGTATCATTATAGAGAATGAATTTCTTTCTAGGTATAAACACTACACATAAAGAAGGTCGCTAAATCCTGGTGCAGAGACATGGGTAGGATATCTGCATGCGAGGGATTGGCGGGGTCTAATTTGTACATTTACAGAGTAACCACTCTGATCTTTACTTGGCAACCAATGCTTGCACAGGAAACTTTCAAAGTTCATCTCTGCATAGATTACATCTTTTTCATTTGCTTTTCAGCAGCTCTGTCACTCTACCCATTATTAAAATAATAACAATTATTATTTATATATGGGCATGTAGTTTCTACTTGCTACTGTATAGTGACTCTGCCAGTCTCGTGATTACATTAGCTTCTCAGTTGAACCATTAGTATCAAGATTGTATACTAGGTACCTGAACATGGGGCATGCTGCAATGTATGTGACTGTAAGTTGTACGGTGCTGCAACTTTCTTCCTTCTGGCTCCTGGACAATAATTCAATTTCTTGGGTTTACGTCTGTCATTATTACCACTTCCTTCTCTCAAATTCAACTCATCAGGAGTGGGTCCAAATACTCCACTGCTGCCATCTTCTTCACACTTGCATTGCACACCAAATAGAGAGAAATGTGTGCCCTGCAAGCTTTTAATACTTTCGCACCCATGGAGAGTGAGACAACCAATCAGGTGGCTGGAACAGCGGGCTAGAATACAGAATCCAGGCCCTCTGTTTCAGCAACCCGAGGTCGTTCCCTGGGAGGCGCCAATTATTTTTTCTTTCGTTTAATTGGGGGAAGTAAAAAGGACCAACCCCCATATCCCAAAATCACCCGATTCGCCTCCACATCCACCCAGTTACCTTCTGGTGACCGCAGCACTGTTCTCTGGTCCAGGCACTCCGCCCGTCTGGCCACCATGGAAATAGAAAAGGGATTGTGCCCCTTTTCCATATGGCAGTGGCCATCTTTTTTTTATTCTTCATTTTTTCCTCGGGAGATCGGCTGCGCAAGCAGAATTGAATTCTCTTGAAAAAATTCTGAAAGCCATTCACACCCCAGACGAACCCTCACGGTGTGCCCCCTGAAATTGAGGCGCTTTAAGGAGAGCCTGAGTAGAGGACTGCAGCTGCCTGGTTGGGTGATAGCACTCTATCTTGTCGTACTATTACTCTGGCCCTAGGTTATACAGAGCTCCGTGAGTTACACAAAGTATCTTAAACTTTATTTGTTCTGCCACTGGGAGCCAATGCAGGCATCAAAGGAGGGTAACAGAAGGAGTCAAACAGGGGCATTAAGAGCCAACATTGCAGCAGCATTCTGGAGAACTTGCATACGCTGTATCTGATACCCGGGTTGCCACATGTAGATCCTGTTGCAGTATTCCAGTGGCCCCATTATCGTTGATGTGACCAACATGGTACGGCTGTTGGAGGGCAGAAGAGGCAGTATCTCCTGAGAGTTTTGAGATTTCCAAACCCAGCGTTACACACTGATGAGATCTGAGCTTCTTGCGACCCACTGGGGAGAAGTCTCCCCCTAGGCTCTTTACTGATGCACAGACCATTGGACAAGGGTTGAGTGATTCGGGCCAAAATTGAGAATTCCACCGGTTACTGGCCAATTGGGGACCAAACACCAGCACCTCTGTTTTAGCCCTATTCAGCTTGAGCCAGTTGCCCAACATCCATTTGCCTATCCTGTACAAGTAGTTCTGGAGTTTGGCAGCAGGTTCAGATTGAGGGCAGTCAAGTCAAAACACTAACTGAGTGTCATCGGCATAGGTGTAAAAAAGGACTCCAGACTACGCAATCAAATCAGCCAACAGATGCACATAAAGGTTAAAAAGAAGAGGATTCAGGGCAGATCCCTGGGGCACCCCACAGGTCACACCGTAAGTTGTAGAATGGCATACCTGAAAGGAGACTGCGTCAATTCCTCAAGGAAAGACTCAAACCTTCAATACAATATGCAACCTTCCATGAAGTATTAGGACCAACAAGGCAACTTTGTACTGGCATTACAGACCAAGTATAGACCGGATTGGCCCCACTAGAGCATATTAATCAGTGCCCCCAGAACATATCTGTGTACTATGCCGAAACTGTAGAAAGAAACAAGTAATGCATTAGGGTGAGGTTTGGAACCATCACTCATGGCTGCTCCACTTTTGTGATTCCCTATAAAGGGCCGCTTATATTATATCTTTTTTCCCTGTCTTTGCTCTTTGATTCAGATGTTGAAATCTATTCTGTATTACTCTTCATATTATTTGTATAAAATGTAAGCCATTTTAGGTCATAACAGTTCACATAAAAAAACACTGATGGAGAAGTTCAGACCTAGCTCGCAAGGATGATTGCTTTTCCACAGTCAATTGTCTGTTCCTCTTCACCACCAATGCTCTGGTTATGAAGCATGTGCAAGCATATACAGTGTTTACAAACAACATTTCACTGTGACCATTTAATTTGTGGGAAGAGCATTGAGTGCCTAACTTGCAGAGCAGTAGATAATGCTAAACGGTGAAAACCTTGCACATGGATAGTGCAGATTGTGTCTAGTGCCACACGGTGGCCAGAGAGGTAAACTGATGTTGGTTTGAAATCTGTGGAAGCCGCCTCCCCAAGATGTATTTTATTGTTTTGCAATGAAGGGAACAAACATAATCTGTTGGCCTTTATTTTAAATGTATATTGATCACAAGTAATGTATGTACATCCTACGGCTGATACATACCTTCTTGACATTTCAAGGTAAGATTTGCAAAGCTCTGTGATTAGTTTGTGATTTTATTTTGAACTATTGAGATATATTTTTTGTTCATCTTTCAAAGTAGTATTCTGATGGCAGGGCGACTATTTACTTTCAAGTGGATTTAAAAAAAACTATATTGAATTTCATACATTAATGACTGCAACATATAACATGTAAAGCAGTGCTAAAGTGTACAAGCAAACCTGTATACTAACATACTACATACTTAAAGAAATGGGCTGTTTCCCATATAAAATAGTATATATGAATTATAGATGGTCCCTTGGTAGACCTCTAGAAAAAGGGAATGAAGTTTGAAACAAAATTAGGGTCCCAGGTCCCCGTTGGTGTAACATGGCATGTAGCTGATGTCAGCATTGAGTACTATTTCCTTGTAAGATGGGCTGGTTCGCGTAGGCAATAACATGGGAAGGTTAAAGATGATACATTAGTAGACCTCTAAATGAAGAAAGAGAATTTGATGGAGCAAACAGGATATCATGGTTCCTGTTAGTTGCACATTTCCGGTGGCTAATAGTAACATCTAAAGAGTCTGTTATTCCTGAAACACTTACAATAGGCCAGAGTTTCCTCTGCCTAGCATCTGTGCTTGTTTCCTGTTTGGCACGGCAGATGCCATCTTAATTTAAGGAGCATTGATATACTCACTGTGACTTCATAAATTGGTGGTTACAATTGTGATGTCCATTACCAATCTGTAGCACTCTTGGCTGACAAAACCAAAATTCTTCAACAACGGGGTGATATAATATTTTGACCAATATGCCCTATTACTATTGTGATGAATCCAATGCAGTCATCACAGATTATCCAGTGGTGCCCTCCCATGTGGCTAGGGGAAGACAGCTGCTTCCTGATCCTGATCCTGGGGGTGCAGTTTTATAATGGAGGATCACATGGGAAGAGACAACTACCGGGAAGTTGTTTTGGCTCCATTGGCCAAAACGCAGTATTCCCCCTTTCCCATGAGGAAGACTTAGAGTCTTATATGACCTATTGCCATTCCAGTCAGGCATCTACCTTCAACCAAAACACCAACAACTCACACATATCACCTTCTGTTTCTAATATACTTTAAGGTAAAAGTCCTGATAAAAAACATTTTAGAACTAAAAGCCCATTGACATATACGGATTGTGACTCTCATAATTGCTCGGGTACTGAGACGAGGAGGAGGATGAAGTAGTTTGTGCAGAGTGACAGATGTACGAAATGCAACATGCAGGCTAGTTGTTTTTCAATGCCTACCTTGCACAAGACATTTAAGGATGCTGACCGCACTAACAAGGCGAGCAGTGCAGGAGAGGGAAGTAAACTGCAGGCCTAGGTTCACGAATGTAAGACACACAGAGAAGGTTACTGGGAAAGAAGGAGGGATGCGGCAGACGAGCAGGACAAGCTGTGGAGACGTGAGGAGCTGTGCAGAAGCTCCTAGGTGTTCGGCCACTCACGGAAGCAGCGTTTGTCAGTCAAGGCCGAGAGAGGAAGCCAGCGTGTGACCACAGAGACCCACAAAACACTGGAGAGACCTCTGCTGACTCCAGGGTGGAAATCGAAGGAAGCAGCTGTTTCACAAAGGTGTGGGCAGAGTCGGAGATGCTGGAAGAGACTGATCAGTCTACCCAAAGCAGCTGGGGTCCCCAGGGTGATCCAACAAGCATGCCAGTCCGCATTTGATAAATATGAGATTGTTAATGATGGAAAGAGTATAAGAAGAATATTTGAATACAGTCAAGACCAAGTATTAAAGCAACAATCTATAAGAAGAATGTTTGCAGGCAAACAAGACACAGGACCAAGAGAAACCCCAATCCAGTACAGGTGCATTAGATGCCCATGTGGGTGAGAGGTTTGAGCAAGTGCGATCATAGACAAATATACCAAGTACCTCACTGTATAAGCCATTTTTGAATAGCCAAGAAACTGTGAATCAATTAAGAGAAGTCCTTGCAGGCAAGTACACCAGGAAGATGAGGTTAAGTAAAGATTCCTGGCAGGAGAGTATACCAGGGAATTCTGAAAGGAACTATAAAATAAAACCTGGCAGGAAAATATACCAGGTTATTGAGAATGATTGAAGGAATTATAAAAATAAAATCCTGGGAGTAACCCGGGCTTCTCCCCTGGCCTTTGCATCCGTAGCTTTGCCAAGTGGCCGGAGGGCGGCCTCCACAAAATCGCAGACTTTTTAAAGGAAGGCCAGCCGCTTACCTTTGAGGACTGCAAGGCAAAGTTCAATATCACTGAGGAGGAACGATTCCGATATACTCAGATCCGGCACTGAATCTCACAACGCTCCGTCAGAGAACGTGGCTCCAGGGACCTAACTCCCCTCGAACTATCAATGACGGCATCCCCTCCAAGAGGTAAGATCTCCACCCTCTACAAACTCCTAGAAAAAGCTAACCCTGAAACGAAGGAAAGGTACATGCTGAACTGGGAGAGAGACTTGGGTCGCTCATTGGAGCCTGATGCTTGGGACAAAATTTGGTCAAGACTCCACAAGTATCCAATGTGTTACCAATAGGGAAGGGGGATATAAAGTATGCTTCCGGCACTATATTACACCAACCCAACTGCATAAAGCGGGTGCGAGGCCCTCACCGAACTGTTGGAGGGGGTGCACGCAAGAGGGCTCGCTTTTCCACCTCCTATGGGACTGCCCTAAGGTGACGCACTATTGGAAGGGGGTCCTGACGCATGTCCGAGCAATAACAGGCCTTAACATCCTGTGGGACCCTGGAATAATTTTGCTGGGTGACCCGGGGGAGGCGGATGTGCCAATGCCAGGAAACGCTGCTCGCCTTTGCACTCATCTATTATTGGCGGCCAAAATTGCCCTCGCTGGTCTCTGGAAGCACCACAAGGGCCCCTCTATCCCGCTATGGTGGGCGAAGTGTTGGGACATTGTTATTGCGGAAAAAATCACTGCATTTCGCCTGGGCAACCTCAATCCCTTCCAGAACACTTGGGCCCCATTCATGGACTACGCAGACCGTTACCCGGCCCTCACACTATAGCCGCCTAGCGTCCGCTGGCTGAACTGAACTTCGCATGGACACGGGTTGGTCCAGTATAGAGATATCCCCCCTCTCGCCATTTTCCTTCCACAAACATTGCTATAATTGAGTTGCATACTAAATTCCCTCTCCTATTATCTATTCCTTCCACTGTAATGAACTATTCCACCACAATCATGCGCTAACTCCGATGTCTACTGTTTAATTTGTTTCTTTCTTGTTGTTACTGATTAATATCTGAATAAAATGTATATTTTGAAAAAAAAATCCTGGCAGGTGAGTATACCAGGTGGATGAGATTGAGTGAAGATTCCTGGCAGGGCAGTACACCAGGCAATCTGCAGAGTTAAAGGAATCTTACAGAAAGACTGTTGTAAAACCTGTGATTGGAACATGAACTTTGTGAGTCCAGTAAGGAAACAAAGCAACTATTAATTAAAGTGGAACGTTTGCCATCTTATTAAAGAAACCAGGGGAAGTGGACAACCCTCTTGACTCAAGGATCTCTACCTTGGAGCACATTTTTGTTGAAGTCATTTTAAAGTTTTTGTTTAGAATTGTTTTGCTAACATCAAGAAAAAGACATTCCCTTGCACCCTTTTATTGTTTATTAGTGTGAGGGTCAGGATAGGACATTTTGGACTCAAAGACAGTTTATCAGTTGCTGACTTCCTGATGCTGACTGTTCCTTTTCATTTTGATTTATAGGTCAGGAAATTCCTCTTAGAATAGGGCAGTTAGGCGGTTTACCAACCAGATTTTGTTTCAATAAATGTCTTTGCTTGAAAATATATCTACCCTGTGTCCAGCTCTCATTGCTGAATCCTCACACTATTCATTGTTCAATACTATTGCGAAGCTATAGCATTTCCCCAAGTTGGCACATGTTTTCATTTGTTTAAACCCTATACTGATCAACTAATATTGAATGGATATAGCCTAAACACCTTTAGAATAGACATAGAAGCTTGTATATGGCTTGTTGACAACAATCAGTTCATGTGCTTGTAATTCATCTTAAGTACTCAATACTGTAAATAGGATTTTTTTTACCATCTTGTGCAACCGGCTCTTCGCTAAAGATGGCATACATGGTGGCCGGTGAGTCATAGCACATAGGCATTCCATTCTTATATTTTTTTCTTCTTTTTTTTCTACTTCTGATTTTTTACAAATATTGCCTTATACATCATGGCCTTGCTCTGATACTTTCCAACTTAGTATCATACATCCTACAGTACCACCGTCTTCTGTAATAATTCCCTATATGTAATGGCGGAAAATATATATTTATATTACATGGCCTGCGGTAGTTGTTCAACTCATAGAAAGAGCACTTTTTGGGTGGATTATAACTTCGCCCCCCTCCTTGGACGAATCCTCACCAAACTTTACAACAGAAGTATGTGGCCCCCTCGGAATGATTCTGCAAAGTTTGGTGCAGTTTTGTCCAGTGGGGGCAAAGTTATAGGGGGTGTCCCAAAATGTGTGGAAATCCTCATAGTTGCAGTTGAAAATAATTTTGATCATGCCTACAGCGTAAAAAGCTTGATGTATTTTGACCAAATTTGCACCAGGAGCTGCTGCTTGGTCTTGAAAGCGTGCTTTTGTAAATATGGTGTAAATCCGTCCAGTTGTTTTTAAAAAAATGGCCAAAAAGTAAAAACAAATTAATGATATCTGAGTCCGGTCTGCAGACCTACTTCCCTAATTGGTCCACAGACACCCCCACTGGACTAATCTGGGTCTGTTGTGATGTCTGTGGACATCAAACGCACCTGCTGATCGGATGGTGAAAAGCGTGAGGTGTGTCATATTTTTTGAAACGGTCACCATGTTGGATTTGCAGACAGCCGCTTGTGTCTGCGAAAAGCGTGGTCAGAAAAAAGTCTGTAAATCATATTTGGGGTTATTTGGTGGTCAAAAGAGGTGCTGGGAAGTGTGGGTGCTGGAATAATGATGATTTGAAGCTATTTATCTAGGTGAAAAAAGTAAGTGTGAGTGCCGCCCTGTTACGCGGACACTGCGGTAGTCCGCATACAGCGCTGTGAACAAACAGTTTGGAAGACACATTTGGGGTTGTTTGATGACTGAAAGAGGGGTTAGAATGGGTAGGGGAGTGGAATAAAGTTTGTATGGAGTTGTTTTCATAGGTGAAAAAAGGGTTTGCAGATGCCACCGAGTATACAGTCAATTTTGGTGTCCGCATACATCATTTCAATTGGATGGGGGTTCAGGGAGAGTTTTGTTATATGAAGGTGTATTTTACATACTTGTTATATGGTTTAATTATATTGTGGTGGTTGTGGCCAGAGGGCAGATTCTAGGGGGCATGGCTAGAGGTTATGCCCCCAAGAATCTGGGCACTGGCCACACACACTATTGTAACATGTATAGTAATCATAGCTAATGTAGGGGGAGTATACAGTATTTGTAATATGGTTGAATTATATATTTAAAGTGTATATGGTATTTATGATTGTAGTATAATTGAGGATAGCGCTTATGGAATATGCATTTATTTATACTTGGTATACAGTAATAAAGCTGAAATCTCTGGTTCTTTTTTCAGTGAAAATAAACGGTATAATCTGTTAAACAGGATAGTTTGAAAGCTCTAATTTTATATATAAATTTACTTTTTCGTGACCCTCATAAACAGTACATTCTATGAACTATGTTTGGCACAACATTAATGTGTGCTACACAACTGTTTTGTTGACATCAAATAATCATTTGGTCATTGGAAAATAATCCATAGAGGATTAAAAAAAAACGATTATAATTATGTGAGTATAAGTGTGATAGTATATTTATTTGAAGTCTGTTGTAATTAAGGGAATGTTTAAAGTAGTTAATATCTGTTGGCATATTCTAACTACATTAGACTTTACAAGACGTTTTGTAGTAACAAGAACTGTGATGTTGTATTTGAAGTCTATTGCAATGAAGGACATTTTTGAAGTAGTTAGATATCTGTTGGCGTATTCTAACTGTGTATTGTGCTACAGTTTAGTGAGTACATTTGGGTTGAAGGAATATTAAGTAGGCATTTGTTAGATTTGGTGGTAACCTATGTTTTGGAGTAACAGAGGTGCTGTTACATTCAAACCAACCACTTATATTTTTGACATATGCAGTATATTGCCCTGTAGCGGTTGTGGCACCAGTGTGGTATATTATGCCTACTATTGTGAAGGTTTTCTTGGCCGTGTATAAAGCTAGTGAGTTTACAGTTATTTTTGGCACCATTTGCATTGTACATTAGAAGCATTAGTATGGCATATTGGCTATGTGAGTTTATTTATATGCTGGAACGACTGTCTGAATTGCAAAAAGGGCATAATATGCCATGATTTGGATTTTGTAGAAGCTGGTGAAATGGAATGGATTCACATTTTGGTATGGATACATATACTAATTGTTTATTATGGATGTGCTCTTGTGAAACGTGGTTGCAGAGAGTGCATGTATGTTTCCACGTGTATGAAATCTGGAGGATTTAATTCATAGGGATGTTTTTGGTTTCTAGTACTTGTAGTAAGTACATCAGGAATTATTTTGGATCTTCCTGGGATCTGGGTTGTTTGTTCGTGCCCCATTTGTCAGCGGCTGAACTGCCTGCAGCCTTATTAATTGGGCCTGCTTTTTTTTTGGTCATTTTTTCTCTGGCCCCCTGCCGGCAATGCTATGTAAGCGGGGGACACTCCCGCACCTCCAAAACCCTGAAATACTGAACATGTAGAGCAGGAGATACCCACACTGCCCCCGCTCCGCATGTTCGTTTATTTTGTTATCGAGAAAATTGGTAACACCCAATTTGATCAAAACGTCCATACTGACAGTTTTTTTTCATCAAATGGGTGTTACCACTTCCTGTGTGTTTATTGTACACTTTACCATTCCTGCACAGTAGTCCAATTCTTGCCTTATATCAGAGACATCGTAAGTGCTGTCAGGATTATTTGTGGAATTTCTATGAAGGATGAGCATTTGCAAACACAACTGGTCTGAGCCGTTTAAGTAAATGTTGTGAACAATTGGTGGCAATTGGATGAGAAGATTTATTGTTACAATTGCATAGCAATTTACTCCAGTTGTTTTGCTGAATTTAAATGGACCAGAGACTTGTGTCGCTGCATTGTTTAATGGGCCTGCTGATTTCTTTTGAAAAGAGAAATTTGTCTTTTTGTCTTGTGAGGATATACAGTTGAGTTTGTACTACATAGTTTTGTGGTTGTATTATTATATGGAGATGCAGTTGGTCATTGTTTCTTTAGCAGTATTGTTGGGAGATCTATTATAGGCTCTGTTTGTATTTGTTTATCTTTTTAAAGGGTTTCTTTTTTGATGTACAGGGTACATATCTAGATGAGGGTGTACAGTGCACATAGCCTGTTGTATTCTAGGAAGAAAGGAATGTCAGCATTCACTTTGTTTCCATCAAAGTTCACTAGGAATAGACCATTGAGTGCACAGAGACATGAACGTGTTACATAACTCATACCTTCTTTAAAGACTGTGCTGCCAATGTCATTCATCGCGTGATCTAGGGTTAGACTATGTGACTTGTGAATAGTGAGAGCCTATGCAAGAGATAGATAGAATTGTTCTTTTCGTGCATACATGTCTTTGAAAAGAAGGAAACATGCTATTGTGCAGGCAACTTTTTTAACTTCTGCAAGTTTGTCAAAGTGGATGTTGACAAACTGAATGTTGTTGTCATGTGGATATGTTCGGAAACCAACAACTGTATCAATTGCTCCATTGACGAATCCTTGTTGTACGTCAAGGTTACGTTTTAAGAAATACTCTGCAGTTTAGACACAAAGTTAATATAATCTTTTCACCAATCCATCTGCATTGGAGATACATTTTTCTAAGCTATTTAGTCGTGCTATTGCTTGTTGACACATGGGGAGTGTCCTGCTGTGAACTTCTAGTTTTTCTGTGGAGCTGAAAATAGTATGGGTTGCATTTCTTTTTTTAACATTGTCTGTTTGAATTGACTACAGCTTGCAAGGGTTGTCTTTAAGGACATGCATTTTCTATTTTGTTGAGTTAATTGTTCCATGACATCATGCGCAGATGTGTTCATGGATTGGTGTACTATTTAAGAGAGATTTTGCATGTTTATTAAGTAGACCAGTTCTAATGTTTTTTAAATGTTAGCATAGGTAAGGTCTACAGACTCACACATGTTTTGAGTTAGTCTTCTGTAGTGAAAATGTTGGCAGAGATTTACATTTTCAATGCTGCCGAGTGTGTTATGGCATTGTTTGTGTCCTAATGTTTTGAAAATAGGTTGACTTTTTACTGCTGTTAACTGTAAGCGGCCTCCAAAAACAATAACATGTTTTCCTCCAAACAAGTATTTGCAGTCGGTTTTTAGGACTTCTTGCATTTTGAGATGAATGAAAGCCAACATGAGGTTTGAAACCATGCTTACTTCATCTATCAGGGGCACTTTCATTTGTTTAAGAATTCTGCATACTTCAGTAACAGCTCTGCTGAAAATGTGTAGTATTCTTATTTGTTTTGGTGTTCTACTTGGAAGAGCAGTGGTTGGTGTACTGTCACACAACCAGCTGACCCTGTGGGGGTTGTTACAACAACAGAAAGGTTGTTGTTTGTTGAGTTTTGTAGAAATGTGCTAATTATTTTAATTAAAAACATTATTACCAAAACTAGCTTTAACACTTACATACAGAAGCAGAGGTTTATATTTTTACAGCTACAAGTTTTAGTTTCATGTTTAAAATCATGTTCAATTTCTTCAGTGAGTTCCATATAAATGGTGAGTTGTTCATCATTTAGCTGTGGTTTCAGCACTGACAAGTATCCTTCTGATTGTTTAGATTGATACATGGTATTTTCTAACACAGTCATGGCTATTTCTCCTTCGTTTATAATGAGTGGTTCTCCAAGTGGTTTTTGGCTTCCTTTATCTAGTTTAGCTTCAATTTCTTCCTCTTGCTGGCGTTCCTTGCCCAACATTTCTTTGTATTGTTTGAAATTGACATTTGTGATACTGCTTTCAATTGATTTGAATGCAGCTTCAAATGAGTGATAGTTACCTAATAATTCTTCTTCTTTTATCCAAGGTTTAAAAAGTTGCAGTAGGGCCATGTCATGAAGTCCTCTATGTTGCAGAGATTTCAATGATGGCTTTATATGATTGATTAGGCTGGGTTTGGCAAGTTTCACTAGCCTTCCTTCACAAGTTGAGACTGAATGTTTGCCAGTTGTCTCATCTGGTATGACATTGTTTTTGTAGGACTAGTTTTGGGCTATGTCATTCTGGCTCATGTTTTCGAAAGCAGTACTTCTGTTTGGGTAGTAAGTGTCAATTACATTGTTTATTAAAATGTGCTGGCTGTTGGGATCATTTGTGGCTTTTGTTTCTATCTTTTGGTAGGATTTTAATACTCTTTGTAGGGATGAAGCTGGAACAAGGTTTATTCAGACAATGGGCCTCACAAGTTTGGCGGTAGCTTTGCCGGTGAAACTGGCAGGCTGCCACCAAACTTGCAATTTTTTCTGGCACATGCGAATGGCCAATTACTGGGTCATTGCGGCCCAGCCGGACCCAGTAATTTCCCATTTGCGGGTGCCGGAATGCATTACTCGCCATTCCCATTTAAGCCCCATAGGGCTCAATGGGAAAGGGGAGGTCGGATGCACCGGCACCATTAAGAATGGTGCCGGTGCACCCGACATGCTCTGCTTGCAGGTGCTGGTACGGCCACCAGGACAGACCTGGCAGCCGTAATGGCACCCGTGAGCAGAACTCGTAGTTTGCCAGTCTGGGAACTATGGTCCCAGCAAGCTTACCAATACTGTAGTTCCCAGACCGGCAAACTTGTAATGACCCCAATGTGTTCATATTTTGACATATAAGGCTATACTTAAATGGTCTGCAGCTTCGTAGGACCCACATTCTCTATAGCAGAACATTTTTATACTGAAACTGTACAATTTATGTGACAGTGTTTTGTCAGATGATGTGTCATCCCAGAGGTCTTTTAGCTCTGTATTATCAGCTTTGTTCAGATAGGGTGTGACATATCTTGTAACTGCAGTGGAATTGTCTGAATGTATTGCATGTCTATGTTTGCATTCCACAAGAGGGCAAAAATTGCATGCAAATTATTGATGTACTTGGATGCCCAGTCCCTTTTGATGTTGTATGTATTTTCAGGCGATTTGCCTTTTACACTGTGTCTAACAGAAGACATCAATCTGTTCACTTGTCCTTTTTTGCAAACTGGTCTAATGAAGCCAAAGCGACATTTGATATAGTATTTATCTTTGTTTTTATATCTACGTTAGCAGTTTGTGCCACACTTATGTTTTTGGAAGCATAAGATCTGTGTACATAGATCACTGTCTGTGGTATTGGAAGGGACGTTGCAGGTAATGTATTTTTCAATAAACTCTAAAACAGTGGTATCACTGCCATGGCCAAATTTGGGAGCATCTTGTATCCACAATAGCATGCAGAAGTGTAGTGCTTCTCTGGATTGATATTTTATTCTCCAAAAGTAGTGCTCCACTACTCCGAGCAGAGGGATGGTTTTATTGCAGTTTAAGTGCAGCATGGCAAAAAAGCGATGGTGAAAGTACCTTGATACATTGGCTGGGTCAAGAGAACAGAGTTCACCCAGTGTTTTTATATCTATTCCATCTTTATTTTGGTTTGCAGTGCGTAGGAAGTCATGCAAGTCATCTCATGCGTACTCTGCACAACTTAGAGTAATAAACCATGTGAGTGGGTCTAGGTTACTTAGCGTTGCAATCCTCAGAGAACTAGAGGCCCCTGTACCACAAGCAGAAGCCTGTCATAAGGACACAAACTGGTGCTCCAACATTCAGAAGGCTCTGTTAGACAAAATAGGACTACTTCAGTCCAACATTGAAACAAAAAAATGAGTATCCTACCTTCACACCCTCAACGTTATCTATCCCAGCCCCTATACTAGCCCAGTGCCCCAATTTGAATTTGCAACTGTCACAAACAATGAAATCTTCAAAATCATCACCAGCCTTAAACCTTCTAGGTGCCAAGGTGACCCGTGCCCGGCCACGGTCATCAAGGACTGTGCCTCTTAACTCACCCCATTTATTACAACCCTAATTAACGCTTCCTTTGCTAACAATACGGTACCCAACGACCTACAAAATGCATGGGTACTCCATTTAAAAAAAAAAACACTTTGGCCTCAAATACACCAACCAACTGCCACCCTATCTCAACCATGTCCTTCCTGTTTAAAATACTAGATAGAGTTGCCTACTTACAGATACAAAACTTCCTGGAAGTTAATAACCTCCTTGGCCTATGACAATCAGGCTTCCGTCCTAGACACGTAACGGAAACAGCTTTTTTGGACCTAAAAATCCAAATAGATGAACTAAAGGACAAAGGCAAACTAGCCTTACTTCTCTTACATGACCTCTCTATAGCATTTGACCTTGTTGACCTCAATATCCTATGCAAACATCTAGAGTCAGCAGTTCACTTCCCCCCTAATGCTATCCAATGGATAAAATAATTCGTGTCAGATAGAACAATGAGAGTCATCTCCCCTAGCGCAGAAGCGCTACCAACCCTGGTCACTTGTTGAGTACTTTAAGTTGCATGCGTTTCTCCAATGCAATAGAATATTTTTACAAAACCCCTTTTTGACCATCTTGATGACTTGGGTGTCACCTACACTGACTATGCAGATGACACCCAAATAATCATACTCATCAAAGACGACCATGCCATAGACTTTACCTAAATTTCTGGGGGGTTTCGGTTCTACTTGTAACCATAACGTCCCTTTAACAAAGTTTTTTTCATTGAAATTCATAGGTTTTTATTAGTGCATCTTAACCATAGTGTCCCTTTAACAAAGTTTTTTCATTGAATTTCATGGGCTTTTATTAGTGCACTTTAACCATAATGTCCCTTTAACAATGTTTTTTCATTGAATTTCATAGGTTTTTTATAGTGCAACTTATCCATAACGTCCCTTTACCAAAGCTTTTTCAGTGAAATGTATAGGTTTATATTAGCGCAACTTAACCATAACGTCCCTTTAACAAAGTTCTTTCATTGAATTTCATAGGTTTTATTAGTGCAACTTAACCATAACGTCCCTTTAACAATGTTTTTTCAGTGAATTTCATGGGTTTTTACCAGTGCATGCTATTTTCCTACAACTTACTAATATCATACTTACCCAATATAGCAATATTTGTGTCCAATTTACAAAGTGTCACCTTAAAACTCTGCCATTTCCCACATTCCAGAACCATTTTTAACACTTCTATACACGTGTTGCAACTATTTCAACTGGTTTTGCATCTGTAGACGTCTACAAATATCTGACTTCATTGCAAACCTTCCGGACAGTGCCACATGACCAAACATGGCGCGCAGCATGATAACGTTTCCGAGAACCCGTCCGCACTTCACGATAAGATCCGTTCTTCGCGGACTTTTCAGAACTGCATTTTCTACTGATCTAGGAATTTTCAACTTCAATATTTCCCTTGCACAGCTCCTACACCTATTCCTACTCATTATCCATTAAATATCTAGTACACAGTACATACTTTTAGCAAAACTGCTATTTATCTTAGAATGGCAATAGCTAATGTCATCCCTCCTCCCCAAGACCCACCACCACTGCTGTAATCAAGGAGCATAAGAAACACTGCCCTCTACCTTAGAAATTACACACACGCAACATTTTCCCCTGTCCACCTGCCCCTCCATATTAGTGTTTGGTGCCTCTTCCCTCATTTCACTCTCCACCATTCGTTCTAAGCTCTCCTGCCAAAAAATAAAATACATCCGAAAACAACAAAAGAAATGTTCCATTAGGAACCACCTTTCAGTTAAAAAATAGAACTAAAAAAAACATATAGACTCCATCTACTTTACATTTCTCAGTGAGGTACATGGATTTTCCAACATTTCCATTTGCATTTTGTGTTAAGCTAATTGGAATATTGTGGCATTCATCCCCCGTTCCAGGGACTGGAACGGTGGATACCAGCCCAGCAGCCCAAGTTATCAGCCCAAGCGAAGTGAGGGTGGATAACGAGGTCTCTGGACCATTATCCCCCCATTCCAGCCCCTGTAATGGGGGATGAAGGCCATTTGCACCCTCGGTTCCCAAAGAAGGATTTTGCTTCCTACAACGGGACGCCTATGGTGTTATATTGCCAACATTTTACGAAGAGATGGAGTGCATCTAACTGATGTGGGCAATCAGATTTTTCATAAAAATGTTCAAAATGGATTGAAGCAGTTTCTCTAAACACATAAAATATAGATTAAAGTATTCTTTAGAAGTTTAATTAAACAAATTGGAAAAAGAGAAAAAAAGAGAAAAAAATAGAAGCACTTTTTGTGAAAGATACACAAAATAATTACGTTCTGTAGAATCTTTGTTAGTTTGGTACATACAATGAAATGATAAAAAAAATCAAAAAGAGAACAAAAACATACTTTTAAGAGCCACAATTCCCCACCACTTGGAATTTTCCAGATGTCCGCGGACTACCATGCTGTCCACGAACTATGCAGGCTGAAAGTGGGCCTGTGATTTATTTTCCCAGGTCTATTTTTTAACTGTGAAAGGTGGTTCCTAAAGGAACTGTTTTTTTGTGTTTTGTGATTTTTTGAAAAATAATTCAGGAGAGGCAATGTAAGGTAGCAGAGGGAAGGGATAGAAAGGTTACCAACCACAGAGATGGAGGGGCAGGTGAACAGAGGGGTGGGGGCAGTGTTTCTCGAGCTCCTTGACAGTGGCCTCGAAAGCACTATCAAACTGGTCACCCCTGCAGATTGGTGTGTCGCAGTACAAACACAGTACTGTGCCCTTCGAAGGGTAAGGGTCAATAGCATTCTGTATGGCCTGCGAGGAGACCGCTGGGATGCTCTGCCCCACAGGAGTAGTTTGTGTGGTGATCGGAGCAGTCGAGGAAGATGGGGTACAGACCATCAAACTGCTTCTCGCTGAAAAAGGTACTGTCTTTTACAGAGCACCTGGGTGGTTGGATCTGGTGTGGCAGCGCATGGAGGTGGTCCTGAAGGAGTACAGCCCTGGGTTTCCAGGACTGAGTACAACTTTGCACTCAGTGCATCTAATCTTGGCTACCCGGGCCTTTGGTACAGCCTGAACTGTGGTGAAAAACCACCACACCCAGGACTCACTCCAGGGCACTGGAGGTAGGCAGTTCCTTTACCTCATCTTTGTCTTACTCCTCATCCTCTTCTACATCCTCCTGCCTGTTCCTCTTTCTAGGCCCTTAAGATGGTGATGGTGGTGGTGGACCCTGGGGAGGAGGAATGGCAATGACAGATGCCGTTGGATTGAGTTGGATTTAGTTTTCCAAAGCTGGTGCTGGAAGATGCTCTCTCCTGCATAGCCAAGATTGAGAATGACTGGAAGTAATGGGTGGGTCCCTTTTGAGGAACTGTCTGTGGGCCACGTGACAGTCTGTGGACTATGGGGCAGAAAATAGACCTTGGAAAGTCGTAAAAAGTTGCAAGATCAACTAACAATGGATCTAGGAGCTCTGGAAGGGTACACCTTCAACTTGAAACACCCCAAATGCATTGTCGGCATTCAGGCCATCACACTGCATGGGTTTGGTTACATGATGATGACCTAGGACGTTTGCGGTGCTGACGGCCATCCGGGGACACCCATTGGGTGGGCGACACAAGATGCATGTGCCTAACTGTCCGTAGAACTGGTGCACTTTCCACGGCCTAATTAAAAGTGCGTTATGCGAGAACATACATATCCGGACAGCGCGCTGTCCACATGCACCTCCATTTTGTGAGCAGACACCCTGAACAGTCGTATAGTCCACGGACTATTAATTGACATTTGAAAAAAAAATGACAAAACAAAATATAAGGTTTTTACAGTTTAAAAAATAAATGTATTTATGAAAGGGATGGGGTATCGGAATTGGAAACATAAATGGCAGAATTTGTAATTTCTGTAAAATAATTATCAGGGGAGGATGGGAGTGAAGTTTCATCAAAAAGTCTTTCACATACATTTTGGGAATTTGATGGGGATGAATGCTGGGTCAAGGGGGACAAGTGCAAGAAGGGCACTGATAATTACCATTTTAATAACATGATTTTTAACATAATTTAAAAGTTCCTTAAAGTCATTACTTAGTTTATCCAATGTTGCAGACAACATCATGATTTTATTATGTACAGTTGGGGAAAGGGCTTCTCTTTGGAATTGTTGGGATTCTCCATAATTAAATTGGGGCGTTGTTTATTCATGTAAACTATGTATTATAAGAAAAAAATTAATTATTATTTCTCTGAGGTCTGTACAAATGACATTATTTGTTTATATTAAAAGATGTGTTGTTTACCATTAGAGATGTTATCATCACTCATTTCTTCTGTAGAAATGCTTTCTTCCAACCACTCAAGTGTGTTTGCCATTTCGGTTAAACTATACAAATATTATCATTTGCTTATAAAAAATCTCGACATAATGAATGGCAATAAAAAAAGAAATAAATACAGTGTACTTACTACTTAGTGAGAGATCATTTTTGAATTTTCGCTTTGTGTGTGTGAGTCTCTATGAACTGTTGTACTAATCTGATAATATGAGGTGTACATTTATGGTGTATGCTTGGTGAATTCCATTAGATTGTGTTATAAATAAAAAAAAGTACATTTTGAAGTAATCATTTGTACAAAAAACATATTTGCATGCAGTAAATTCAAGTAATGTTGCTTTATGTATATCTGTTGGTTGATGGGTAGAACATTTTCTGTTGTCCTCTGTGCTTCTGGGCTTTGTAAATGCTAAATTCTATCTGCAGACTACTGCACACTGCGCAGACTTTACAGCTGCTTCAATAGGGGTGAGTATAATATAAGGAACATGTAGCAAATTAAGGGTGCACTGGTAAAAAGCTACGAAATTCAGTGAAAAAACGTTGTTAAAGGGACGTTATGGTTAAGTTGTACTAATAAAACGCTGTGACATTCAGTGAAAAAAAGTTATTAAAGGGGCGTTATAGTTACAAGTAAAACCGAAAATCCCCAAAAATTCGCCAGTTATGGTAAGCTAACCAATCACAACTTGTGTCACCACTGTGCACTTCTAAGACTAACACTCAGGACATGAAAGATGACATCACAAAATCAAAAAACACCAAAAACAAGGTTCCTTTAGGAACCACCTTTCACAGTTAAACAATAGAACTAAATAAAATAATCTTGTAGACATTTCTCAGTAAAGTAGTTATTCTCTAACGTTTACATTAGCATGTTGTACTATGCTAGTGGAAATAATGGACAATTGTATACTAGAGAAAAGTGGTAACGAACAGAAACAATTTTCTGTCTCAAATACTTTTCTCTAGCATACAATAAGGACCATAATATATTGACCTTTATAACTATCTGTGGTATCCGCAGTCCCCTTTCCAGGCCATGCATCATTAAAAGACCCGGATGGCACTTGCACACCATCACACAGAACAGCCCTTCTGCCCTTTTTACTTTTATATTTGTAACACTCCCTCATTGCCTACTTTCAAACAGTTGCATATCCACACACCAATTACTTCCAAAATCTGTACACATAACTCTATCAACATATTAAACTTCCACACACCAGCTGGCACTTAACAAATGCACATATACATTGTGCAGTGAAAGAAGTGCAAAAATAGATGGCGCAGTACGGATGGATAAGTGCTCATGGCAGCCCAGGAGGGAAGTGGCAAGGAATGCCAAGTTGGAAGGCCACAGGCTAACTGCTGTGGTGGAGGATTCCCAAGGGTGGGATGCATCTTATCCGTAAAGTACCTTTAACAACGATTTTTCTGTCAATTTAATAGGTTTTTATAAGTGAAAATGTTTCATATTGCCTCAATGTATATTAAGTTATTTATATTTCTTCTTTTAATATATATGAAAGAACTACAAACCTCCTTTAACAAACACATGTTTTGCAACTCATACTTATATCAATCATTATCAGCAGTGCATGCTGCTGATGCAAATCATCATTGAATTGCCTACGGAAAGAGGCTCAACCATGACCCCAGCTCCACCAAACAATCCCTATTATTCAGTGCACTTACTCTGCATCCTATTCAGTGTCCACTATACCCTAATAATGTGACCAATGGCCAGTGCTCATGGCTTTCTGCGATCAGCAGTCTCCAAAGCCATGGGGTATGGGCTTTGGCCATGCCACATTCCCCAATAAGCAAATCAAAGTACACATTTGCATTTCCCGAGGGACAGGCCCACTTCCCAGACCCCAAATTTATATCACTAGTGTTTCCACTTACATTCTGACAGTTTGGAAAAATAAAATACAAGACAGATTTGCAAAACCCTCTTTATGTCCTTGCTGATACTCATCACGCAAGTTTGTTGTAATAACTGACACATTTCGGGGTTTTTTTTTTCACTTACAAAATGGGAGTAAGTCAGCCCACTTAATTCCTCACACTCCATAACATAACACTTCAAATTCATGGAATCCAAGATTTTCAGCCAATCTACAGTGCTCAGAAAAGACCTTCATCCAATGGTTCCAAGAGTCCCCCAAAATCAATACACTCGGCCTCCTCAAACACATAGCCATAATCATCTTCATTGTTCTCACCAAACCAAACTCCTGCTACCTTCTCTTCCTGTACACCACACCCACAAAACCTGACTGGCGGATCCCCCAATATCTACAGACACAAACGACTGTCTGTGGTCTCCGCAGCCCCCCTTTCCATGCCAGGCATCCTTAAATGATTCAGATGGCACGTGGGTTGTCTGCGGATGGAATGTCAAATCGAAGGGGTTGGGGGAGTTTTAACCCAAATTCAGTTATTTATTCTTTAGTGCTGGCTCTGAAAATAACCTTTGTTTTTTGTGGTTTTTGGGGGGCTTGTTAACAAACACCATGTTTTCAGTTTCTTGCTTTTGTGTACAGTAGTACTGTAGCCTCTTAATCTTCTCTTCCATTTTTCGTACAGGAACTGTTTCAATGCATTCATAACATTATAAAGAAAAATCATATTTCTGACATCTGTGAAATGAACTCCATCTTCATGAAAAAGATTCACACCATCAGACCTTATATTGACATTCTCAAATAATGACATTCCTGCAGCATATAAAAAAGCAGATACAGCTTTATTGATGAGCTGCCGCAATTCTTCTATATTGCACAGTGAAAAAGTTTACAAATCTCCATATTTGCCTCTCATTTATTTGAGGAAAATAATCTTTGCAGCAGGAAACAGTTCCAATAGACTTTTGAGAAAATCCCCCAGGGCAACCTGCAAATACATTCCAGAGTGGACAACTACAACGTGTGGACATTTAAAGTGTGCCATGCTCTGACAGATTGACAGCAAGCTTGCCCAGTTCAACCCACAAACTTCATGCCACAAAACTTCTTCTTCTTGTAATCCAACACTTTCACAGATGCCATGATTTCATCATACACCTTCAATTACTGAATTGAAGAGTCTCCCAAAATCCATACACTCTGCCTCATCAAAGTGCTCTCACCATACAACACTCCTGCCACCCTCTCTTCCTGTACACCACACCCATAAAACCTGATTGGCTGATTCCCCATTGTCCTCAGACATCCACGACTGTCCGCAGTCTCTGCAGTCCCCTTTCAATGCCAGGCACCCTCAAATGACCCGGATGTGACACGTGCCATCGGCAGACAACTGCGGTGTCCGCTGACTGAACATCCAATTAAGGAGGGTTGGGAGGTTGACATTTAATTAGCACAGGGCAGCCCTTTTACCCTTTTTACTTTTATGTTTGTAACACTCCCTCATTGCCTGCTTTCAAACAGTCACACATCCATCCACCAATCACATCCAAAAACTCTACATGTAACCATGTCATCTCAGTTCAACACTTCAGATGTACACTTGAACTCTGAGAGTGCTTATCTATTGTTAATCACAGCAATCCACATAAAAAAACTACTTTAAAACTCTCCAAAATGTCTGTTTGCAGATTAACAACATTTGCATCTAACAGGACATATACAGGTATGCATATCTTTTTATAAGTATTTTCTTCAATTCTTTTACAAATATATATATATATATATATATATATATATATATATATATATATATATATATATATATATATATATATATATATATATATATTGATTACATGGCCTGCGGTAGTGGCCATGTAGTTATGGTTAAATTGCTAAACTCATAGGAAGAGCACTTTTTGGGTGGCTTATAACTTCGCTTCCCCTAGACGAATCCTCACCAAACTTTGCAAAAAAAGTATATGGTCCACTCTGAATTGTTTTTGCAAAGATTGGTAAGGTTTGGTCCAGGGGGGCAAAGTTATAGTGGGGGTCCCAAAATTAATTTTTTTCCCATAGACATAATCGGAAAAAACTCACACCTACAGCCCAAACCGCTGGACAGATTTTCACCAAATTTGCAGCAGGAGCGGCGGCTTGGTCCCGAAAGCGTGCTTTTGTTAATTTGGTGTACATCCGTTCAGTAGTTTTTTTTAAATGACCAAAATGTGAGATAAAATATTAGTGATATCTATGTCCGCACCGCGGACTCACTTCCCTGTTCGGTCCACGGACTGGCCACTGATTGGCTTTCCTGTCCGCGGACTGGCCTCTGGTTGGCCAAGAAATTTGTGGACTTTTGTGTGGTCCACGGACATCGAGACGCACTCGCTGATTGGCTGGTGAGAAAACGTGAAATGCGCAGGTTTTCCTGAAGCGCCCGTCATCTTGGATGTGTGGACTTTTTTGGGGTCTGCGGACAGTGCAGTGAAAACATTTTTAAACAAGCAGCATTTCATTTGTCAAACTCGACAAACAATCTCTGGGGATGTGAGGGAGATGAGGATTGGATTGGATGAGGCCATAATAAGCCAAAAAACGGGTTGTTTCACCCCTCGAAAGTCTGCAAACACTCCAGATGTCCTGGGGCGGTCCTGTGGTGTTCGCAGAAACTTCATATGTCCCAGGACATCTGTACCTATTTCTGCATTACAGGGTTTGGGAAAAGCAGTTTTTGGATGGCTTAGAACTTTTGCGCCACTCAATGAAACTGCATGTAATTTAGCAGTTTTATTCTAGAACTAATTCTGAATGGTTTTGCAAAGTTTTGTGGGATTCTGTCAAGAGGGGGCAACATTAGAGGAGGGTTTCCAAAATATTGTAAAGGCATATAAATGTGACGAATCTGCACAACTTTTGAAAAAACGATTTTAGATCTAGATATAAATGATTTTATAAAGTTTGATGAGATTTTCTCAAGAGGGGATGAAATTAGAGGTGGGGTCTTGACATTTTTAGAAGGCTTATAACTTTGTTGCTATTTGACGAATGTGGACAAAAGTTTTGAGAAAGATTATAGACCCAAACTTCAATTTTTGTGTAAAGACTGAATGGATTTTGTCAAGTGGGGACTAAGCTATATGACTATTGTATGTACATACATTTTGACACTTTAAAAAAAATAAAACATGGGCGGATTTCGAGCAAACTCATGAGGAGCATTGGCAAGGACATTAAAGCATGGTTTTGCAAATGTGCCGTGTTTTATTTTTTGACAAGTGTAATAATGTAGGTACAAAAAATGGTCATATACTTTTGGTGACTGAGGTATAGCCTGATCTTGGTGCTAGAAGTAGGCACCTCCTCTACCTCATCTTCTTGGTCCTCTTCACTGTCTTTGAAAGGACTGTGCTTTTTTTGTTGTGAAGGTCCACCAGCTGGTGGTGGTGGTGGCTCTTGGGGAGGAGGGATAGCAATATCTGTTGCCATTTTTAAGATAAATAGCAGTTTTGATACAATTCTTCCAAGTGTGTACTGTGTACTAGATTGGTAATGGATAATGAGTGAGTATGAAAAGGTGTAGGAGGTGTGCAAGGGAAATTTTGAAGTTGAAAGTTCCTAGATCAGTTGAAAATGCAGTTCCGATGGACGGACCTTATCGTGAAGTGCGTACAGGTTCTCGAACACGTCATCATGCTGCGTGCCAGCGTATGGTCATGTGGCACTGTCCGGAAGGTCTGCAATGAAGTCAGATGTTCGTAGACGTCTATGGATGCGAAACTAGTTGAAATAGTTGCAAAAAGTGTATAGAAGTGTTAAAAATGATTCTAGAAGGTGGGAAATGGCAAAGTGTTAAGGTGACACTTTCTAAATTGGACCCAAATATTGTTATATTTGGTAAGTATGATATTAGTAAGTTGTAGGAAAATTGCATGCACTGGTAAAAACACATGAAATTCACTGAAAAAACATTGTTAAAGGGATGTTATGGTTAAGTTGGACTAATAAAAACCTATGAAATTCAATGAAAGAACTTTGTTAAAGGGACGTTATGGTTAAGTTGCACTAATAAAAACCTATGAAATTCAATGGAAAAAACTTTGTTAAAGGGACATTATGGTTAAGTTGTACTAATAAAAAACTATAACATTCACAGAAAAAAACTTTGATAAAGGGACGTTATGGTTAAGTTGGACTAATAAAAACCTATGAAATTCAATGGTTATGGTTAAGTTGGACTAATAAAAACCTATGAAATTCACAGAAAAAAATGTGTTAACGGGACGTTATGGTTAAGTTGCACTAATAAAAACCTATGAAATTCAATGATTATGGTTAAGTTGGACTAATAAAAACCTATGAAATTCAATGAAAAAACTTTCTTAAAGGGACGTTATGGTTAAGTTGCACTAATAAAAACCTATGAAATCCAGTAAAAAAACGTTGTTACACGGACGTTATGGTTACAAGTAAAATTGAAAAACCCCTGAAATTCACCAGTTATGGTAAGCTAAGCAACCATAACTCGCACCATCACCGTGCACTGCTAAGACTAACACCCAGGACAACAAAGATGACATCACAAATATCATTGATGACATTTTATTATGAGAGTCAAAAAAGTAAATGTATATGTAAATCCTGCTTAACAATTATACTGTTTTTTTCACAGAAAACGAACCAGAGATTCCAGCTTCACTACTTTATACAACTAAGTAACCATACCAAGTGTCAACAAATACATATTTCATAAGCACCATCCTCAATTGTACTACAATCATAAATACCACATGCTTTCTAATCCCCCTGCAGTACTTATAATTACTATACACATATTATGGCCATGCCCACGGAAATCTGGCCACTGGCCACAACCATTGCAATATAACTAAACCATATAACAAGTACATAACAAAACTTGTCCTTAGTCCCTTGTCATTGCAATTATGTCCACAGAAACCAAAATTGACAACGGACAGCGCAGCATCTGCACACCCTTTTTCCACCTCTAAAAACAGCCGCATTTCATCTTCATTCCACACCCGACCCTTTCCAGGCCCTCTTTCGGCCACCAAATAACCAAAACTGTGTTTTCAAGACTTTTTCCCCAGCGCGCTATTTGCGAACAATGGGCGCTGACGGCGAATCCATTATGGCGGCCATTTACAAAAATATGGCGCACCTCACGCTTTTCACCATCCAATTAGCAGGCACATCTGATGTCCGTGGACATCACATCTCCCCCTAATTGGCCCGGAGGTCTGTCTGCGGAGAGAATAGGGAAGTGAGTCCGCGGACCGAACCCAGATATCACTAATTCCTTTTTTCCTACTTTTTAGCCGTTTTAAAATACTGGATGGATTTACACCAAATTTACAAAAGCACGCTTTCGGGACCAAGCTGCCGCTCCTGCAGCAAATTTGTTGAACATTTTTTCAGTGGTTTGGGTTGTAGGCATGAGCAAAATTTCTTTTCCATTGCGTCTATGAGGAAAACCACATATTTTGGGACCCCCCCATAACTTTGCCCCCCATTGATGAAACCTTACCAAACTTTGCAGACTCAATCCGAGGGGGCCATATACATTTATTTGCAAAGTTTGGTGAGGATTCGTCCGGGTGGGGTGGTGCAAACGCATAAGCCGCCCAAAAAGTGCTCTATGGGTTGAGCAACTTAACCATAACTACACACTGCTAGTTAATTATATATATATTCTGTGAAAAAACCTTGTTAAAAGGACATTATGGTTAAATTGCACTAATAAAAACCCATCAAAACCAGTGGAAAGTGTGTTAAAGGGATATTATCGTTTGAAGTAAAATTGAAAAAATCCCAGAAATTCGCCAGTTATGGTCCGCTAAGCAACCATAACTCGCGCCACCACTGTGCACTGCTAAGACTAACACCCATGACATCAAAGATGACATCACACATACACAGGTTTTTACCAGGATATCCTTAATTTGTATACATGTGCCATACAACATTCTGACCCCCCTGGCCGAACATGATAGTCACAGAGTCCGCGGACTGTACTACTGTCCGCGAAAGTCAGGCAGCATCCACACTGCCCAAAAGCACAGGGGTTGTCTTACATTGTTGTAGTGTGCAGCAAACAAACAGAAGATATTTAAAGGGCAACACATATGTATACTACAATATGTATACTACAAGCAGACATTAAGCAACTCTACAAACTCTATACTTATAAAAGCAGAAGTGCAATTACATAGGTTGTGCAACATAATGGAATGCACCAAGCAGAAAAATAACTTGTGCATCCAACAATATTACCTCAGTACTGCTTTGCATACAGAGTGTGAAGCAACTGTCACAATGAAGTCCAACTTACTAAAAGGAGAACCATACAAAAAATAGTAAGTACACTACATTTCTTCCTGTAACTGAGGAGTTTGTTCTGTGTACATGACTAGTAAAAAGCTTATTTTTTTTTACACAGAAATGGCATGCATCCTGGAGTGGCTTGTGGAGAATGTCCCTCTTGATGAAATGAGTGACAACAGCCACTCTAATGGTACACAGTACAATTTCAGAAGTAGGAACATTAATATACATTGCTTCACGTGTAACTGAAACATTTTTTTTTAACAGTAAATACTACACATTAAGGGAATGGCCTGTAAGCACCAGATGCTCTACAAGTGGATGGGCACTTACAGAGCCAAACACTCAATGTGGGAAATGAACAAATGAGCCTTGGGGCAAAAATTGACCAATTGAACAACATTTTTGCTGACTTAAAAGTATTTGTAGAAAGGCATATAATGGAAAATATTATGTACCACTGCCCCACTGTACCTGTGCCCCTTCCCCCTGTCCCAGCCAACCATCCCCACAAATTCCCTGTAGTCAGAGACGCTATGATGAGATCACCATTCCTTCCTCCCCTGATCACCAGCCTCAGCAAAACCCCAATTCCCCTGTGTATGTTTCCCATTCCGCTACTCCTTCCTTTTCCTAATTGTGTTTGTGTTTTCTTTTTAAAAAGCCCTGTTAGGAGACCGCAGAGCGCGTGACTGTCTGTAATCAAAATTAAGGTGTCCTACGGACTCCGCGCCTGTCTGGGCGTTCTGTAATCATAATGGAGGTGTCCTACGGACAACGTGCCTGTCCGGACATGTCCACAAAATGATGACACACCTTTATGTGGTTTGGGGGCCCAGGCCCTGTCCTGTTGACACCTGGGTGCATGTGCATACTATCCCCTGTGCCCAGCGAAAACTATTCCTGTCCGAAAAAAGTCTGTAAAGTTGTGTTGCACTTTTAATTAGTTCTGGGGTCCTGCCCCTGTCCTACAGACACCTGGGCGCATGCGCATCCGATCCCCTGTGCTTTCCGAACTCCGCCCCTGTTCTCATATGTCCGTAAAAACGTGACGTAGTTTAATTCGTTCAGGGATCCCGCTCCTGTCCTACGGACACCTGGGGGTATTTGCATCCAATCCCCTGTGCCCTCCGAATACTGTGCCTGTCCGCAATGTCCGCAAAGTAGTTGGTGTGCTTTTAATTAGTTTGGGGATCCCACTCCTGTCCTACGGACACCTGAGCGCATGCACATCTAATCCCCTATGCCGTCCGAACACCGCGCCCAGTCCTACAGACACCTAGGCACATGCGCACAACACATCCTGTGCAATAGGTGTCCTACGGACAGCTTCCCATTTGGCAATGTCCGTAATGTCACCATGTGACAGCACCCACGCTAATCATTGGTCCTTATTCGCAGACACAGTATGGTCCCCCAAACAGGAATAAAGTGGTTTATTGGCCAATCCAAGATTTTTTTAGCTGAAACCTCACCCTTGCAGAGGTCCTAGACCATGCCCTAGTTGATCTAGAGACATTTTTTATAACATTTAGAGCCCAGCTTGGTGTTCAAAGTGTCCGCAAAGTACGGGACTGTTTGTAGAGCGCTCCCCAACACCCTATAAAAGGCCTCACCCCACTGCTGCTCCTCATTCTGTTTTGGCTGACCACGACAGAGCACTGCTCCAGATTTGTCCTTGCTAATTGCTTTTGGCTACTTGCTGGAATTGATTTTGCCTCCTTGCAGAATTGCTTTTGGCGCCTTGCTGGAATTGCTTTTGGCTCCTTGCAGGAATTGCCTTTGTGCTGTGCTGTGTGTGCTGATCCAAATGGCAACCATGGCTGCTGCTGCTGCTGGCCCCTCAGCACCAACCCTACCACCAACACCACCACCACCGTCTTTTGGGGGGCCTGGGGAGGGGAACAGGCGTGGTGATGTAGATGGGCATCAAGAAGAAGAAGAGGGTGAAGTAGTGGAAGTACCCACTACCAGCTACCAACGTGAGTCTTCGGTCTGGAGGATCTTTACCACCACTGGGGGTGCCCAAGGCGCGTGCAGCCAATGTTCGCTGTCGGGGCAAGCCAGGGCTGTACAGCTACGGGACCACCTCCAAGCGGCAACACCTGAGGTTGAACCACACAGCAGCAGTTCGGAGGGTCGTCCCCTTCGAACAAGGTAGCAGGTTGAGTTCCTCTATTGCATCCTCTGCATCTGCTCCTGTCACCATAAGGGACACTCCTGTGGGGCAGCTGATCCCTGAACCGGCCTTGCAGGCCATACGCACCACTGTGGACCCTTATCTTTTGAGCGTCACTGTACTGTGTATGTCCTGTGATTCAGTACTCTGCAGAGGGGAGGAACTCCAGAGTGCTTTCGAGGCTTTCGCGTATATGGTCGGGAGCATGAGGGACACTGCCTCCTAACTCCATGAGGCCCACCCAACATATTCCTCTGTCCACCTGCCCTGTCATTCCTGTGGTTGGTGCCCCTTCCGTACCTTTCCTTCTGTTCCTTGTGTGTCATGTTAAAAAACACCCAAAAAATAAAACAAAAACCAAAAAAGGCTCTTTTCAGAGCAACCTTTCACAGTTCAAAAATAGAAATACCAAAAAATGGTGCAAGCCCTTGTGCAGTCTGTGAAGTCTGGAGTCAGCGTGGTTGTCTGTGGACTTTTAAAAAATGTAGGTGGTGGCATCATCAAAACATTGCACTCTTTTCCGGGAGAAAGTGGTGGCTGTGAAAAGAGACTTTTTGTGTTATTTTTTTGTTTTTGAAGTGGCCAACACCTACTGCAAAAATGCTTTCTGTAGTTGCAAAAAGGGCTGCAAAGCATTTTCGATATTTCGCAAAAAAAGCTGATTGCCAGCATCAGTAAGATGGACTCCATCTCTACGAAAAATGTTGGTTCTACGAAATGTTATGTTTTCATTGTGGAAGGAGGACATGCCAACATCTCTCAAAAATGTGCAAACAGCCATGTTGATATTGCACCTCGCTTTCTTCATTTGCGGACCAAATGAAAAAGAGCACAGCCACATCTGTCTCTGGGCAAAGCAAGAAAAAATTACTCGGGAGTTTGGAAACATGTCCATGACTTTGCCAAGTGGCTCCTTCATCGCAAACTGCAGTGAGATTCCACTAACTGTCACAATGCCTGCCCCCGGAAAGCCATAACAGGCCCAGCAGCCCCGGAAGCAGGCATCATGCCACTTGAAGCACGCCCAAAAACCCCAGTTAGTGCTGTTTGGCTACAGTCCTGGCGCCTGTGGCGCCAGGCTCATAAGAATAAAGTCAGTCCTGGCGCCATGGGCGCCAGGCTCATTACAGAAAACTTACCTGATGCAGACCATGCTGCATACCTACCTGATGCAGACCTTGCTGCACGAAGCCACAAGCCAAATGAGGCTTAGAGGGACTATTTTACCTCAGGGACTCCTTTCCTCTTGGGTGGGGCTGTGGAAGAATACTTACCTGGGACTTCTTCCAAGGCTATTTAAGCCACACCCGGACAGCCACACGTGCTTCGCGTTATTCTGCTTGCTGCAGCGTAACGCTCACTGTGTCTTCAGCAGCTCCAGTCTTCAGGCACGCCCGCTTCAGCCCTGGGACACCTGGAACAAGAAAAGCAGAAGGAGAAGAGGTCAGAACAAAACCCTTACCTGAATCCTTCATCCAGCACATCGTCGATCTGGAAGAGAGAAGCCTTCACAGGTGCATTGCCACGCACCTCGCAGCGCCGCGCTGAACTCACCATCCGGGGGCTGCATTCCTTTACTCCATCGCGAACCCAGCATCTCCAGGCCATTCTTCAACACCTGGGGGAGACAAGAACAAGTAGGCGAGCAAGGGCAATACAAACCACCCCCAAAGACTTACCTCATCTCGGGTCGGCACAGTCAATTCTGCATCACCGCCGCACCCCAGCCCCTAAGGGGAAAAAACAAGGACAATACAACCTACCCCCAAAGACTTACCTGATTTACCACAGGGGGGTACTCCCCTCATTTCGGGTCGGCGCAGTTAATTCTGCATCATCGCTGTACCCCGGCCCCAAAGGGGAGAACCACAATAGACTTACCAGGATCTTACCAATTGCCACTTGGAACTCTTCTGGTGGTTTAAATCTGCAACCTGCAAGGAATCTGGCAGAGTGAAGATCAGACTTTTGAACTCTTACGAACAATTGGACTTTAGAGTCAATACTGGAACTCACCAATTCCTCCACGCCAGTGAAGTAACTGGTCATCTACGCACCCCTGCGCTCGACGCAGGATGGAGAGCTCATCTTTCCAAATCTTCAGGTGAGATTAAGAGGGGACTTCAGGAGTGTTCTGTGGGCAGACAAGTGGAGTGGGAAGGCGGGTTAACGCTCAGATTACGGGAGGTTAATTCCCTTTCTCCATTGCAGAAAGATATTCGTACGAGCCCAACTAATGAAGCTAAGTGGGTCTGTCCAGTCTGTCATCTCGGCTCTACGCGCTACTCTGGTGGAAGCAACAGCGAGCCAGTCTAGATCGACGCCCCCGTGGGAATCAGGTGAGCGTAACAGAACGCGAAGCCTACCCACAAATACCCACCTGGGCATCATGGAGACCTCGGAAACCGATCAGTTGGCCCAATTATTAGGGGAACTAAGGGCCGAAGTGCATTCCGCCCGCCAGGAAACCAACGCCCTCAGGAGGGAATTGATAGTATCAAAAGAACGAACTGATGATTTGGCCAGACAGCTTTTACAAAGCCAGGCTGGACAAACACCTCTACCTGGACTCGGGCCAGCCCAGTTCCGGTGCCACCGAGTAACCCGGTGCAGATAAACCTTCCTGGAGCCGTTCCCTTGGCTCCGCCTGAACGCTTTGCCAGAGACCCACAAAGGTTTGCTATATTCATGAATCAATGTCGCTTACACTTTTTATGTAGACCTGGAGCTTTCCCAAATGATCAAGCCAAGGTAGCTTTTGTACTGTCATATCTCAGCGGCAGTGCAGCGGACTGGTCCATTCCGCTAGTAAATCAGGATGACCCGATTCTTCGAGATTTCCAAGGTTTTCGAACTAGCATGGAAAGACTGTTCGCCCGACATTCCCAAGGACAGGCTTTGGATAACGAACTTCTATCCTTACGGCAAGGTAATCAGGATCTTTTATCTTACATTGCAACTTTCAATAGATTAGTTGTGGAAACCGAATGGCCTGAAGCCAAGCGAATTACATTATTCCATCGAGGGCTTCGGGGAGAACTCAAGGATGTTTTAGCCCAAGTCGTGAACCCGCCTTTACACTGTGCTGAATATATAGATTTTGTGGTCCAGTTAGATCACAGACTTCAAACCAGAAAGGCTGATCGAACCAAGTTTGAAAACAGGGTCTTGGTTAAAACCTACGTAACCTCTAAGGGGGTAGATGCCTCAGAACCCATGCAAATCGGGGGGTTAGAAGACCCTTAACCCAGAAGGAAAGGGAAAGAAGACGGCAACAGCAATTATGTCTATATTGCGGAGCTACTAGTCATTTCCTTCGGAACTGCCCTTAAAACCACCCAAGAAAACTATAGGAGCAGCAGACGAAAACCACTTGAAACCTGACTCGGGAAATGATCACGCCCGGCAAGCGTAGAGGTCAGCTTGCCGAGCTTAAAGAAGGACACTATGACCTCGCATTTCACCATACCCATGGTCCTTATAGATCCAGAGCAGCCATCACGCATGCACGCGGTAAAGGCGTACGTAGATAGTGGAGCCATAGGAAACCATTTGGACTACGGATTGGCTTCCAGGATGAATCTACCTCTCACCCGAAAGACCACTGCCGATGTCGTCACCACTGTTGATGGAACTGAAATTGCCTCTGGGCCCTTAACTCATTCCACTGCAGAGATGACATTGCTGGGTCAGGATGGACACCGAGAGGTTATGGTGTTTGATTTAATCAAGGCTCCACAGTTTCAACTGATACTGGGAATCCCTTGGTTGGAAAAACACAATCCCTGTATAGATTGGCGAGAGAAGAGACTAACCTTCCCAGAATGTGCTAACACCTGTTACCCAAAGAGAACTCTAAATTCAGTACTGGCCCCAATAATCCCAGCCGCCATACAATTACCTGCTGAATACCAAGACTTTCAGGATGTCTTTCAAAAGGAGCAGGCAAACACCTTACCACCGCACAGATCGTATGACTGTCAAATAGATCTCATACCAGGAGCACAACCACCTTGCAGCAGAATCTATGCCCTCACAGAACCTGAAAATCTCCACTTGCGCCAGTACCTAGACCAGTATCTTGCTAATGGCTTCATCCGCCCGTCCAAGTCCCCTGCATCTTCCGCTTTGTTCTTCGTGCCAAAAAAGGAAGGCAACCTTAGAACATGCATTGACTACCGCGCGCTGAATCAGATAACTATCAAGAATCGGTACCCATTGCCCTTGATCCCTGAACTACTAGACCAGGTAAAGAACGCTTGTATATACACAAAACTATACCTTCGGGGGGCATATCATCTGGTACGCGTCAAAAAGGGTGACGAATGGAAGACTGCTTTTCGCACCAAGTGCGGATTATTTGAGTACCAGGTGATGCCTTTCGGACTGTGTAACGCACCAGCAGCCTTCCAGTTCTTCATGAACGATGTCTTCCGAGAGCTCATCGATGTTTGTGTAGTCGTTTACATCGACGATATTTTAGTATACTCCCTATCAGAATCCGATCATGTAAAGCACGTCCGAGCAGTCCTAGAAAAGTTACGCCAGTATAAGTTATTTGCTAAACTGGAAAAGTGCATCTTTCACACTACGGAAGTAGAGTTTCTTGTATTTATTCTGACCCCGAAAGGAATCCGGATGGATACACGTAAGGTGGACGCAATTCTTAATTGGCCTTCGCCAAGCTCAGTCAAAGGAGTTCAAAGCATGCTCGGCTTTGCCAATTTCTACCGCAGGTTTATCCCGGACTTCTCACACATTGTACATCCCATTACAACACTATTGCGAAAGAATAAATGCTTTACATGGACAGAAGAAGCCGAGAACGCCTTCCAAGAGTTAAAAAAGTAATTCACGTCCGCTCCTGTATTACGACACCCACGCCCAGAGCTTCCCTACATAGTGGAAACAGATGCATCCAGTTCAGCTGTGGGAGCAGTGCTCTCCCAAAAGGATCCCGAAACTAACCAGCTGCACCCAGTGGCGTTTTGGTCAAGAAAGTTTTCGGCTCCCGAATTAAATTATGCTATAACCGACAAGGAACTGTTGGCCATCAAGTCCGCCTTCAAGGCTTGGCGGCACTATCTGCTGGGCAAAACACAACTGTATGAAAGCTACTAGCAACAACCTGAAAACCCAAGATTAGGTCCAGATCGTAAAACCAAACCCTAAAAACCAGGGTTTTATTTATTTTACTTATTTAACTGTGTGGTGGACTCAAATCTATTCAAGAAGGAATAGAACAAGGTTGTGACCGAAGACAGGAGGATAGAGCGAAACGTGAGTACTATCCCTACCTAAAGTGCTCACTTAGCTAGGTTGCGGTGTTACAACGCCTATCTATTAGAGACAGAATAAGAGTAAAATTGCCACTTCTACAGTAAGTAATACATTCAACCTTGAGAGTCTCAGCCCACTCTCTTCTCGATTGGCTTAATCGGAAGAGACTAGCAATAAAACCAGGGAAAGGAAAAGGGGAGTTAGCCCAGGGAAGTGAAGAGAATCAATATTTCTCTTCAAACTAAACCGTGTGGCATCTAATGGGATTGACAATTTTTAATAGCCCATCGATTGTCACACCGCTCCTGGGGTGCTCGTTATAAAAAATGACACAACTTCGGGAAATGGGATAAGTTCCCAATTCCATAAACACACACAAAGACAATACAAACACCTCTTCCCATGTGGAGTCAACTTTTTACTCATGGAAAGTGGGACAATGTAAAAGTTTGCTCAAAACTAAAGTGGGGGCGAATTGGAACCCTTTTAGATGATACAAACACCGTCGACCGGTTTCAGTGGCTTAGGTTTAGTAACGCCACATTCTTCAGGACAGTCTAAACTCCTCACAAGAGGGTGCATTTTACTATGCAACAACTAGTTAAATGAGGACAATGGTTAAAAGCAATGGATGGCATGGTACATTACCACCCTGAAGTAGATGTCATGGAACTGGAACAGTCTGGGAAGAAACCTGTGGGATCAACAAAATGAACCACAGTTACTAGGAAGCTGATAAATTCCATTTATTGGATTTAGGATGGCACAACACTAGTTTGCCAACCACAACAAACACAGCACCATGGCTATCGCATAACACCTCCTCAATTCCCAATCTCAATGTCTCATCTCTTGGTGTCAAAGGGTGCCACCTTTGTTTATTAGCCGTAACGTTATTCTAGAAAAAATACCCACAGCATATGTGATAGTTCTAACGATGGTATAGAATGCTCCTAAACAACTCCTGTAATCTTAATGACAACAAAGGAATCTCAGCTCGACTTACCCTTGGTATTCACTCCCTTTAGTTCTAACAACTGGTATGCCACAGATTTAGTGTCCAATTTTTGCTGTCCAGTCCACGTGTAATACATCTGTGAATAATTACAACGTTTATGATGATATTTCAACAGACTGGATGTCAGAAGCTCTCAATATGAGGAGACCACAATTTATATCTCATAGGCACATATTTTAGGGCAAGGATATAAGGGGGAACCAAAATTCATTCATTTGGTCCCGGCCCACAATGGCAAGTTTGCTTGTTTATTTATTTGTAAAAACTGCAGTCAAGGGTAAAGATACAACTACAGGATTGTCCCAAGGGCAAGATAAGAAGGGCAAGGTTAAAAGCATCCCTGCCGACAAAAGTTTACACATGTACTTACATGAAGATTGCATAACACAGGCGCCTTTTCAATCAACAGCGCAGTGCTCTGGATCAGAGCGTCTATCCCCTATGACTCACGTCTCCGTGTGTTAAATAGGAGACAAGGGGGCGTCGGCCTTTCCTTCATGTATCACGTGACACGCATTCGCGTGTCACGTGTTCTTGCCTCTGACTCCGTATAGGCCCATTCGTGTCAATTACTTGTGTCACGTGACATCCCCGTGTCACGCGTACACGCACCCGCCTCCTTCGTGGCCGGCCCGTTGGCATAGAAACACCAAAGACGCACATCAATGCATCATTGGTTATGATGGAAAAATCTTGTTTCCATCTACGGGTCGCGCGCACTCGCACGCGACTCGGTAGCGGTCAGTCCGTTCTTATGGAGGCGCAAAAGAGGTACGCATGGCAACCTCCCCAAAACATTTTTACAAAATTTGGTTCCATTCTAGGCCCCACTCGGGGCTAGTAAGACCCCCCTACAATGCGCACGCGAATCTTCGCTCGCCGAGGTCAGGCAGGTGCCGGAAAAATGCCCCCTTGAATGCACTCGCCACTCCGCATATGCTACAAAGAGGAAGGGGATGTGTGTGTGTCCCGACCCAGTCAGGCACCACATATTAGGCCCTAGCCCTGGGCCACTTGCATGCTCACACTGCACGCAATCACAATCAACGCCAAAGAGATCCTTCTCCCTGTGTTGCCCCCTCAAGGGCAAGGCAAATTGTAATTGTGTAAACAACACTCAGTATTCCATCCTATGGGTGTAAACCCACAGTCGGAGCATCTACGGAGTAACTTCCGATATCAATCATTAATCACAGATGTCTCCATAAATAACTTAAGGCATCATGGCCAAGGAGTGCCAGGGTATGTTTTCATTAAGGCCCACTTTGTCGGTTTTTAAACGGAAAACCCATTTTTGTTCCTGCTTAAATAGAAGGAGACTCATATCCCCTCCTCTTCTGGGACATTTTACCTTTTCTATAACGGTCCACTCAATATCAGAGGCCTGATGTTTAAGCCTCTGAAAGTGGTCCACCATAGGGGCATTCTCCCGGTGAGTTCTGAGACATGATAGGTGTTCCTGGATACGTTTTTTAATTGGCCTTGTAGTCATGCCAATATACTTTTTATCACAGGGGCACCGTATCATGTAGATCACATTTGATGTATTACAATTCGTGAGGGCCAGTTGTTTCCATGGTGTCTTTAGACCAAGGTCTAGTGTTTTGGTGCGTTTTTTGAGACTACATACATTGCACTGACCACATGGTGTGTGTCCTTGTGGGGAGATGTTGTTCCACAGGGTAGTTTGCCCTGTCGTCTCCTGGGCTGGTGTATATGAATGTATAAGAGTGTCCCTCAAGTTTTTTCGTTTTTTCATAGCAAATCGGGGTAATGGTAAGTTAACCTGCCCGACATTGAGTATGGGCCATAACTTAATAATTTCCCTTTTTATCAAATTGATTTTATTGGAATAACTAAAGACTGCTGTGATCGTGTGGTCTCCCACCGGTCGTGCTTTTTGTTGTAGAGTTAGATCCCGTGGGATGTTTTTGGCTCGTTTCCTTGCCATACTCACAGTTTTTTTTGGGTAACCACGTTCTCGGAGGCGATCTGTGAGTTCCTTTGCCTCTCGGTTATACTCCTGAATAGTAGAGCAGTTACGCCTATAACGTAAAAACTGCCCGAAGGGTAAGTTTTCACGAAGGCATTTCGGATGGAAACTGGTGTAATCCAGAAGAGAGTTGCGATCAGTAGGTTTTCGGAAGATAGTAGTAACTAAAGCACCCCTACTTGGTTTAATTTCTACATCAAGAAAATGTATGATCTCTTTTGAGATACAATGTGTGAACTTAAGATATCTATCTCTAGAATTAAGCCAAGACAAAAATTCTTTGAATTGATCTAGAGTTCCTGTAAATATAGCCAGGACGTCATCAATATATCGTGACCAAAGGGTGACATGTGTCCGAAAGGGATTGGAATGCTGATATATATGCGTCTCCTCAAATTCAGCTACATACAGGTTCGCCAGCGAGGGCGCGAATGTGGCGCCCATAGCCGTCCCTGAGCATTGCTCATAGAAGGACTCTTTGTAGAGAAAGAAGTTCTTAGTGAGTGCTAGTTCTGCTAAGTGCATTATGAGGTCAATGGGCACCTCAGGAGGAATTACTAGATCTCTAAGTACTTTTTCCACTATCTCCAGAGTCGCTGTTTGTGGGATATTCGTATATAGTGCTTCTATATCGAGTGTAACTAAGTATTGGGTAGTGGGGTCAAAAGTCTGACTTTGAAGTGTGTTTAATATGCTCATGGTGTCTTTAGTATATGAGCGCATTTTTGGAATAAGTGGCCTCAAAAAGAAATCCACAAACTGTGAGAGAGGCTCCAAGATGGAGTCAATACCTGCAACAATAGGTCTCCCCGGGGGAGGGGTTAAGCCCTTATGAACTTTCGGTAGGGCATAAAATACCGGAATTTTTGGAAATTTTGGCATAAGGAAGGCTGCTTCTTTGTTGCTAATGTGACCTTCACATGCGGCTTCTTCCACAATATTGGAAATGGCTCTGCGGAGGTTCTCGGTGGGGTCACAGGTAAGGATTTTATAATGTTCTTCATTGTTTAAGAGCGATATAACCATGGCATCATAATCAGCCAGGTCAATCACAACTGTGGCCCCACCCTTATCTGCCTGCTTGATTATGATGGTTTTGTTGATGCTAAGATCACGTAAGGCCTTACGTTCTTGAAAGGTAATATTCTGGAAGGAGCTCTTTTCTTGTTTCTCAATTTCCTCCATTTTTTTCATTATGGCCTTCTCAAAGGTTAGGGATTCTGCAGAGGCAATGAGTGGGTAAAAGGTGGATCTGGGATGTAAACCCGTAGCATCACTTTCTCTCTCATCTGTTGTTACCTGATCTATCGTGCCAAAATGTTGTCTCAATCTAATATTACGCATAAGTCTAGCAAATTCGATTCGCGTTTGAAAATCATCATGTGGTACTATAGGAACAAAACTAAGACCTTTTTGTAGGACTTGTTGTTCCATATTTGCAATGCTCAGGGACGGCTATGGGCGCCACATTCGCGCCCTCGCTGGCGAACCTGTATGTAGCTGAATTTGAGGAGACGCATATATATCAGCATTCCAATCCTTTCGGACACATGTCACCCTTTGGTCACGATATATTGATGACGTCCTGGCTATATTTACAGGAACTCTAGATCAATTCAAAGAATTTTTGTCTTGGCTTAATTCTAGAGATAGATATCTTAAGTTCACACATTGTATCTCAAAAGAGATCATACATTTTCTTGATGTAGAAATTAAACCAAGTAGGGGTGCTTTAGTTACTACTATCTTCCGAAAACCTACTGATCGCAACTCTCTTCTGGATTACACCAGTTTCCATCCGAAATGCCTTCGTGAAAACTTACCCTTCGGGCAGTTTTTACGTTATAGGCGTAACTGCTCTACTATTCAGGAGTATAACCGAGAGGCAAAGGAACTCACAGATCTCCTCCGAGAACGTGGTTACCCAAAAAAAACTGTGAGTATGGCAAGGAAACGAGCCAAAAACATCCCACGGGATCTAACTCTACAACAAAAAACACGACCGGTGGGAGACCACCCGATCACAGCAGTCTTTAGTTATTCCAATAAAATCAATTTGATAAAAAGGGAAATTATTAAGTTATGGCCCATACTCAATGTCGGGCAGGTTAACTTACCATTACCCCGATTTGCTATGAAAAAACGAAAAAACTTGAAGGACACTCTTATACATTCATATACACCAGCCCAGGAGACGACAGGGCAAACTACCCTGTGGAACAACATCTCCCCACAAGGACACACACCATGTGGTCAGTGCAATGTATGTAGTCTCACAAAACGCACCAAAACACTAGACCTTGGTCTAAAGACACCATGGAAACAACTGGCCCTCACGAATTGTAATACATCAAATGTGATCTACATGATACGGTGCCCCTGTGATAAAAAGTATATTGGCATGACTACAAGGCCAATTAAAAAACGTATCCAGGAACACCTATCATGTCTCAGAACTCACCGGGAGAATGCCCCTATGGTGGACCACTTTCAGAGGCTTAAACATCAGGCCTCTGATATTGAGTGGACCGTTATAGAAAAGGTAAAATGTCCCAGAAGAGGAGGGGATATGAGTCTCCTTCTATTTAAGCAGGAACAAAAATGGGTTTTCCGTTTAAAAACCGACAAAGTGGGCCTTAATGAAAACATACCCTGGCACTCCTTGGCCATGATGCCTTAAGTTATTTATGGAGACATCTGTGATTAATGATTGATATCGGAAGTTACTCCGTAGATGCTCCGACTGTGGGTTTACACCCATAGGATGGAATACTGAGTGTTGTTTACACAATTACAATTTGCCTTGCCCTTGAGGTGTCAACACAGGGAGAAGGATCTCTTTGGCGTTGATTGTGATTGCGTGCAGTGTGAGCATGCGAGTGGCCCAGGGCTAGGGCCTAATATGTGGTGCCTGACTGGGTCGGGACACACACACATCCCCTTCCTCTTTGTAGCATATGCGGAGTGGCGAGTGCATTCAAGGGGGCATTTTTCCGGCACCTGCCTGACCTCGGCGAGCGAAGATTCGCGTGCGCATTGTAGGGGGGTCTTACTAGCCCCGAGTGGGGCCTAGAATGGAACCAAATTTTGTAAAAATGTTTTGGGGAGGTTGCCATGCGTACCTCTTTTGCGCCTCCATAAGAACGGACTGACCGCTACCGAGTCGCGTGCGAGTGCGCGCGACCCGTAGATGGAAACAAGATTTTTCCATCATAACCAATGATGCATTGATGTGCGTCTTTGGTGTTTCTATGCCAACGGGCCGGCCACGAAGGAGGCGGGTGCGTGTACGCGTGACACGGGGATGTCACGTGACACAAGTAATTGACACGAATGGGCCTATACGGAGTCAGAGGCAAGAACACGTGACACGCGAATGCGTGTCACGTGATACATGAAGGAAAGGCCGACGCCCCCTTGTCTCCTATTTAACACACGGAGACGTGAGTCATAGGGGATAGACGCTCTGATCCAGAGTACTGCGCTGTTGATTGAAAAGGCGCCTGTGTTATGCAATCTTCATGTAAGTACATGTGTAAACTTTTGTCGGCAGGGATGCTTTTAACCTTGCCCTTCTTATCTTGCCCTTGGGACAATCCTGTAGTTGTATCTTTACCCTTGACTGCAGTTTTTACAAATAAATAAACAAGCAAACTTGCCATTGTGGGCCGGGACCAAATGAATGAATTTTGGTTCCCCCTTATATCCTTGCCCTAAAATATGTGCCTATGAGATATGAATTGTGGTCTCCTCATATTGAGAGCTTCTGACATCCAGTCTGTTGAAATATCATCATAAACGTTGTAATTATTCACAGATGTATTACACGTGGACTGGACAGCAAAAATTGGACACTAAATCTGTGGCATACCAGTTGTTAGAACTAAAGGGAGTGAATACCAAGGGTAAGTCGAGCTGAGATTCCTTTGTTGTCATTAAGATTACAGGAGTTGTTTAGGAGCATTCTATACCATCGTTAGAACTATCACATATGCTGTGGGTATTTTTTCTAGAATAACGTTACGGCTAATAAACGAAGGTGGCACCCTTTGACACCAAGAGATGAGACATTGAGATTGGGAATTGAGGAGGTGTTATGCGATAGCCATGGTGCTGTGTTTGTTGTGGTTGGCAAACTAGTGTTGTGCCATCCTAAATCCAATAAATGGAATTTAGCAGCTTCCTAGTAACTGTGGTTCATTTTGTTGATCCCACAGGTTTCTTCCCAGACTGTTCCAGTTCCATGACATCTACTTCAGGGTGGTAATGTACCATGCCATCCATTGCTTTTAACCATTGTCCTCATTTAACTAGTTGTTGCATAGTAAAATGCACCCTCTTGTGAGGAGTTTAGACTGTCCTGAAGAATGTGGCGTTACTAAACCTAAGCCACTGAAACCGGTCGACGGTGTTTGTATCATCTAAAAGGGTTCCAATTCGCCCCCACTTTAGTTTTGAGCAAACTTTTACATTGTCCCACTTTCCATGAGTAAAAAGTTGACTCCACATGGGAAGAGGTGTTTGTATTGTCTTTGTGTGTGTTTATGGAATTGGGAACTTATCCCATTTCCCGAAGTTGTGTCATTTTTTATAACGAGCACCCCAGGAGCGGTGTGACAATCGATGGGCTATTAAAAATTGTCAATCCCATTAGATGCCACACGGTTTAGTTTGAAGAGAAATATTGATTCTCTTCACTTCCCTGGGCTAACTCCCCTTTTCCTTTCCCTGGTTTTATTGCTAGTCTCTTCCGATTAAGCCAATCGAGAAGAGAGTGGGCTGAGACTCTCAAGGTTGAATGTATTACTTACTGTAGAAGTGGCAATTTTACTCTTATTCTGTCTCTAATAGATAGGCGTTGTAACACCGCAACCTAGCTAAGTGAGCACTTTAGGTAGGGATAGTACTCACGTTTCGCTCTATCCTCCTGTCTTCGGTCACAACCTTGTTCTATTCCTTCTTGAATAGATTTGAGTCCACCCCACAGTTAAATAAGTAAAATAAATAAAACCCTGGTTTTTAGGGTTTGGTTTTACGATCTGGACCTAATCTTGGGTTTTCAGGTTGTTGCTAGTAGCTTTCATACAGTTGTGTTTTGCCTAATTTTTTGTGTTAACAATATCTATCTAAGGGCAATACCCTGTCAACTATTAGAAACTGCCCCTTTGTTTGCAAACTATCTGCTGGCCGCCAGGCATACCATTACGGTCATCACTGATCACCGCAACTTCCAATACCTAAAGGTAGCCAAGGCCCAATCTTCACGCCAACTCCGTTGGGCATTGTTCTTCCCCGAGTTTGATTTTGTAATAACCTATCAACCAGGTTGTAAAAATGGAAAAGCTGACGCCCTGTCCCGAATAGGAATGGGAGAAACAGAAAGAGCTTTAGAACCTGTACCCATAATTCCCGAACAGAGGATCCTTGGTCTGACATCCATAAACTCTCTGGAGGACATTCAAGAAAAGGTCCATCAACTCTTTGATTCCGATGCCTTACAGGGCTGGGCAAGGAAAGGCCCAGAGTATTCTGTCACCAACAATCTACCTTATTACCAAGGCCGGCTATTTCTGCCACTAGAGGAACTACAGAAACTTGTAATTTCTCATTAACACGACACCTTGATGGAAGGCCATCCTGGCATTGCAAAAACTGAAGCCAAAATCAAGAAACAGTTTTGGTGGCCCACCTGGCAAAAAGATGTCAAGTTGTTTGTCATGTCTTGTGGCATTTGCGCTCAAAATAAAGGGCAAAAGAAAAAACCCGCTGGATTATTGCAACCGTTAGACATACCACCTACTCCTTGGCATACCTTGTCATTAGACTTTATCACGGATTTACCCCGTGCAATGGTTATAACACCATTCTAGTTATTGTAGATCTTTTTTCTAAAATGGCCCATTTCATTCCTTTAAAAGGAATACCTTCAGCTTCAATCCTGGCCAAGGAGTTCCTTGAAAATGTTGTCCGCCTACATGGCTTTCCTTGCGTGTTAATTTCGGACCGGGGAAGTCAATTTATTTCACATTTTTGGAGGAAGTGCTGCCAGCTGGCACAAATTGATGTTAGGCTTTCAACCAGCCACCATCCCCAGACCGACGGTCAAACAGAGAGAACCAACCAGACTCTTGAGCAATACCTACGTTGTATGCTACATCAATCTGAGGAGGATTGGAAAGACATTCTTTGGCTTGCCGAGTATGCATACAATAATTCTGTACACTCAGGAACTAAACAAAGCCCTTTTTTTACGATATATGGTCACCATCCTCGAACCCCAGACTTAGATACTCCCCAGCATTTAGAGATGCCCGTGGTGGACCATCTCCACGCTGTTATCACACAGGCCTTTAAAAAGGCGACTGCACATTTACAAAAGGCTAAGGATAAATACAAGAAGGATGCTGATCAACACAGGAGTGAAGCACCGCAATACCAAGTAGGGGACCAAGTATGGTTAGCCACCAAGTACTTACCACTCAAGGGAACACAGACTTTTAACCCCAGGTATTTGGGACCTTATTCTATTAAGGCTATAATTAACCCAGTGGCCGTCAAGTTGGACCTGCCTGGTCATATGCGTGTTCATCCTGTTTTTCACGTGTCTCTTTTGAAGCCTGTGCAACCAGGAACTAGGCTAACCACCCCACCTGAACCTATCCTCATAGACGGGGAACCCGAATTCGAAGTCAAGAATATCTTGGACTCTAAAAGGGTGAGATCAAAACTCTTCTATCTCATTGATTGGAAAGGTTATGGTCCACAAGAAAGATCTTGGGAGCCTACTGACCATGTGCATGCACCTCAATTAGTGAAAAGGTTCCACCAAGAATTTCCAGACAAACCAAGGCCGAGAGGGAGAACAGCTTTAGGAGGGCCCTTGAGCGGGAGTGCTGTCACGATGCCTGCCCTCGGAAAGCCAGACCAGGCCCAGCAGCCCCGGAAGCAGACATCATGCCACTTGAAGCATGCCCAAAAACCCCAGTTAGGGGCTGTTTGGCTACAGTCCTGGCGCCTATGGCGCCAGGCTCATAAGAATAAAGTCAGTCCTGGCGCCATGGGCGCCAGGCTCATTACAGAAAACTTACCTGATGCAGACCATGCTGCATACCTACCTGATGCAGACCTTGCTGCACAAAGCCACAAGCCAAATGAGGCTTAGAGGGACTATTTTACCTCAGGGACTCCTTTCCTCTCGGGTGGGGCTGTGGAAGAATACTTACCTGGGACTTCTTCCAAGGCTATTTAAGCCACACCCGGACAGCCACACGTGCTTCGCGTTATTCTGCTTGCTGCAGCGTAACGCTCACCGTGTCTTCAGTAGCTCCAGTCTTCAGCCACGCCAGCTTCAGCCCTGGAACACCTGGAACAAGAAAAGGAGAAGGAGAAGAGGTCAGAACAAAACCCTTACCTGAATCCTTGATCCAGCACATCGTCGATCTGGAAGAGAGAAGCCTTCACAGGTGCATTGCCACGCACCTCGCAGCGCCGCGCTGAACTCACCATCCGGGGGCTGCATTCCTTTACTCCATCGCGAACCCAGCATCTCCAGGCCATTCTTCAACACCTGGGGGAGACAAGAACAAGTAGGTGAGCAAGGGCAATACAAACCACCCCCAAAGACTTACCTGATTACCACATGGGGGTACTAACCTCATCTCGGGTCGGCGCAGTCAATTCTGCATCACCGCCGCACCCCGGCCCCTAAGGGGAAAAAACAAGGACAATACAACCTAGCCCCAGAGACTTACCTGATTTACCACAGGGGGGTACTCCCCTCATTTCGGGTCGGTGCAGTTAATTCTGCATCATCGCTGTACCCCGGCCCCAAAGGGGAGAACCACAATAGACTTACCAAGATCTTACCAATTGCCACTTGGAACTCTTCTGGTGGTTTAAATCTGCAACCTGCAAGGAATCTGGCAGAGTGAAGATCAGACTTTTGAACTCTTACGAACAATTGGACTTTAAAGTCAATACTGGAACTCACCAATTCCTCCACACCAGTGAAGTAACTGGTCGTCTACGCGCCCCTGCACTCGACGCAGGATGGAGAGCTCATCTTTCCAAATCTTCAGGTGAGATTAAGAGGGGACTTCAGGAGTGTTTTGTGGGCAGACAAGGGGAGTGGGAAGGCGGGTTAACGCTCAGATTACGGGAGGTTAATTCCCTTTCTCCATTGCAGAAAGATATTCGTACAAGCCCAACTAACGAAGCTAAGTGGGTCTGTCCAGTCTGACATCTCGGCTCTACGTGTTACTCTGGTGGAAGCAACAGCGAGCCAGTCCAGATCGACGCCCCCGTAGGAATCAGGTGAGCGTAACACTAACATGGCCTAAACTGTTCCCTCCACAATGAACAATAATAATGGCTGGATGATGGTGCAAAACCAAAGTGGCACAAAGAAGAACCAAGTCCACCAACTGTATGCTGCACACTCCATACCAGTGCACATCCACATGATGATATCCAAGATGTGCAGCCACTCCGCAGTGATCTGCATACACCTGCAACCAATGTATCCAAGAGTCCCCCAAAATTCAGACACTCTGCCTCCTAAAATACAGAGACATAGCCATAGCCATCTGCACTCCTCTCAGCAAACAGACCCTCTGCCACACTCTCCCCTTGCACACCACACCCAGGGAAACCTATTGGCCAATCCCCTGGCCTCCACCATCCCATTTCCATGTCTGTCATCCTGAAAAGCCCCAGATGTGTCACAAGCAATCTGCGAACTACCACAGTACCTGTGGATAAATCGCCCAATTCAATGGGCTGGGGACAGAGGTTTAACTCGGGGTAGGAGATTTGCTCTTCAGTGGTGGCTTTTATTTTTGTTCGCCTTTTCTCTTATTTTCTTCTGTACAGTCTTACATGAACCTCTTCAAAGCATCCCTTAGATTGTATAACAAAATGGCATTTCCAATGGTGGAAAAGGAAATGCCATCTGCAGTGAAAAAGTTCACACTAAGAGAATTATTGTTCTCACTGTGGAAAGTGAACATCCCAGCACTGTGCAAAAATCCAGACATGCACCTGTTTACAAGACACCTTCTGGCATCTTGCTGAGGACAGAATACATTGGGGTTCTTCCATACTGGTCTAGGTGGTATCCAGTGGCAGCTCCTTATCTAGGGTGGGGGGCACCACCCTCCAACAGAGAAAACAGTGTGTATAAATTGTAAAGGGTTTCAGTCTGCCAACTGAAACGCGCGGTACAGCAGCGTTGGCTACAAGCTTGTTCATTAAATAAATACATATCCGTGGCTGCCTGGCAGGGCCTGACATACTAGCAGAGGTGCGCGTCCCATTTTACACTTGTTTGTATTGTATTACTGCGCAGAGCTTGGAGGGCTCTACGCAATTAGCGTAGTCCACATAATGTAGAAGGATGGCAGGGCGCTAGAACTTTGGCCCTATCAGTATTCATTTATGCGCAAACAGTGCAGAAGAAACACAGACATCAGATCTTCAGTCTGCATAGTAACAGATTTCACATTTCATTGGCTGTTTATCAGCCTATGAAATGTGTTATGTGGCTGTGTGGGTGGAGTCACATCATGGTGCACAATCTCACTCAGTCGTCTCACATGCAGTGTCAAAGTAGCACAGGCAGCAGAGCTGTGTGCATGCAGTGGGGCGAGGCCCTTGACACACTGTGGGCCAGTAAGTAAGTAATATGTGCCAGTGCCACTGCCCCCATTCTGTACAACTCCTTTCAATGGACCGGTAGTGCTTCTCCTGTCTGGCCACATAGTACAGGAAAATGCTTGTTTGATTGAGTAGGGAGTCGTTTGCTTGTCTTGACCATCCTTGTTGTGCTGGAACTTGGATCATTTGAACTGCGCATTTTGTACATTTTGACGAGGGGTGGTTCATCTCCAGGCCGCTGACGGCATCAGTTCACCTGCTGCACAATGTTTTGCCCTGCGAGCGTGAAGTGCCTGAAGGCCAACATCATTGATGCCTGATTGATTTGTTATTATCGCCAACACCCACACTGTAGCTCTTCTAGTCAGAACTTTAGGAGCCTGCTCAGTCAGGCAGCTGCAGCTGGTAGTGAAAAGGTTGGAAATGATACAGCATTTGTTATTTCTGGAACTTGATCCTTACTGTGTTCTGCCCGTTGGGCGTCTGCTGCCAAATGAGGCTTGGAACCTGATATACTTTTTTCTTGGTGTTCTTTACAGACATTCTAAGGTCATTCACAATTGCTACTTGCCACAGGGCATTGTTTGTACCCAGCTTTGAAATAATAAATCTGTGTTGCTATCTTCATTTATGGATTCGATTTATAAGATCTTTTTTTTTAAATGGAAGGTATGGACATTGGTTTATCAGGATTGATTTTCCATAGATAGAGTGGATTCTTGGGCTGTTGATGCTTAGTTCTTATGCAATAATAATCTTTCATTTATAAAGCGCAGCAATTGACATATTCAGGCCTTCAGTCCGTTCCCTGCAGTTTTCAAGTGGAGGCGCGCTCTCTCCACACTTCCTCCTGTGACAACAGGGTTATTGTCCATCACCATGCTTTCACAGGAGGTACTGGGGAGATGGAGAATGCCAGCAAACTCTAAAGTCACACGGAAGGTCAAAGGTTAGACCAGGTTCATTACAGGCCCACTGTGAGTCTGCAATGATCTACTCAGTCCAGGGCCCGAGCGAGAGATGGTGTCCAGTCCTCTCCATCCCTGTGTCGCCGGGCCGGTGGCTGTAAGTATGTGGGCCCAGGCCCAGCCTATACCACAGCTGGACTACTCCATTGAATGCTTTTTAATTTCATAACTTGTATTAACTTTTCACAAACATCTGATGAGGACAGATCTGAAGTGATCTCAAGTGTGGTATCAAAGTGGGTCGATAAATTCATGTTATTATACTATGTGAGGTTTGGGAAAGGGCAATGGTTTATGGCATCTCTTATCCTGAAATTAAGTTTAGGTAGTCAAATATCACTGCACTTCTGTAAGTATGTGGGTAATGTTTAACTTTTAAACCACAATAAGCCGAAGTTGAATTAAGAAACCATTTCCCTACTTTTGGCGGCAGGGGGGCATTAGATAAACTCCTTACAAGCAGCTATTGTCCAGAAGTGAACTGCTTGTCCTTCACTGATATCAGCTTCAGCAGCACATACAAGGCGGGCACTAATGAGATGGGCATTCTGCGTCAATGGTAAAGGGAAAGGCCACCCAGTTAAGAAGTGCCCAGATGGCAATTTCCATTACATGGCTGCAGTTTGGTCCAGTTTCATTTCCCTGTGGCATGATAACAGTCTTAAAGATAGTATGTAGTGGCCGAGATACAGTGTGAGAATGTCGACTAGCAGCTGTCATTCATATTAGATGCAACATGCCGGAATTGGCTGTTCCTCCAGGTAGCACGGTTTAAGCTAGAATAATCATGTCGAGCCACTGTACAGCAGACTCATTCAGTGAGCATTTAGTGTTTCAGCTCTCTGCTGGTTAGCTGTCTCATGATGATTGGCAGCTATTACCATGTGTCTGTATTTGCCCCTAATTTAATTTATGCACACCAAGGTTGCAATAGACTGTTTTCTGCTCTCAGCAAGGAGGAGGGCTGTTGAATGGACCCCTGCACTTCTTCAGCCGGGCTTCATTGAGAGAGATGCTGGAAGGGGAAGGCTGTGTTTAGTGCTGAGGAACGGTCGCGCTGGAGCAAAACAAGAGAAAGGGGTGAAGCAAAGGTATGGTTTTGTGTATAGGGACTGTGCAAAGTTTGCATTTTTGCAAGCATTTAAAGGAGCACCAATCTGATTGCTGCGGGATAAGGAAATCACTATGATCCATTCACTCAATTAAATTCAATAGTACTGCGTTTTAAACCAACACTGGCGAACTGGCTTCCTATTGGGAACGTTTGTCCAGCCAGTGTATAGTCGTTTTTGGTGTAAACAAAAAGTGCCAAGGAAATGGGCTGGGTAGAAAATGGAAGAGACTGAAAGGGAAAGCATATGAAGAAATGGCCAAGAGATGGAAAACAAGGAATTAAGAGGGAAGGAGTGGGGCGTGGAAACAAAGCCAAAACAGGGAATGTGAGGGGTGGACCAAGGCCTGGCTTTGGAGAAAGAGGCGAAGAAGCAGGTAAATCGGAGAAGATACGCTAAAGCTATTAGCAGTGAAAGAGGTAGTGGGGGGGCATTAGAAGCCTGTGAAAGATAAGATAGTTGAGCAGGAGAGATACAACAATGGAAGACAGAAGGGAGGGAGGAATAGAGGTAACCAGAACATCAGCGAGTAGTGGGCAATAAGGCGATTGGGAGAAATAAAAAGGAAGTGATTCAGAGGAGAAAGGAGACATCTGTAAACAGGGAAGTGATACAGAAACTGAGGCTGTGAAGTTAAAATTGGATGCAGGGAGAGTGACTGCACAGGCAGGCTGGGATTGAGAGAAACAAAAAGATCAAAATGGGTAGAAGGCATAGAATGAAGAAATAGTGGAAGAGATGAAAGGGAGTCAGGGGAGCAGAGGTGCGTGGTAACTACTGGTGTCTCAAGATTGAAGGCCAACAAAGGCATGTAAGGTCGGACCACCTCCCTTCACTGCCTGTCTGTGCACTCAGCAGTGCAGATTAGTTTTCAACGCTCTTGCTCCCCCTTTCCCTCCAGTGACAACATGGTCATGGAGGGGCGGGTCGAATGGAGAGCGACAGCGAACTGAAGTCCTGTGTGCTAGGCCATCACATAGGATGGAGGGTCAACAAGGCTGTGCCAAAGTAGATGGCAGGCCCAGGACCCGAGTGAGAGATAATGGGCCTCATTACAATGAGGGCGGCCGCAGTATGACCGGTGCCGGTAAGGGACTGGCACCGTTCATTCCGGGCCACCACATTCCGAGTACTGCAGCTGGTCCCGCTCTGTATGCTTGGTCAGACCAGACGTGCAGAGCGGGACCCGCTAGCAGTACAGGATGCTAACAACAAGCCTGTTATCAACGGGCAAGTGGTTAGCATTCTCCCCATTCCCATTGAGCCCCATGGGGCTCAAATGGGAATGGGGATGTACCGGGTCCCGCAAAAGGGAATTACCGGGCCCTCAAGGTTGGAATGGCCCGGTAAATCCCCTTTTGCGGGACCCGGACCCGAGTTTGGGGGTAGCCATGCCGCTAAAAACGGCACGGCTACCGCCTAACTCGTAATGCGGTCATATCTCTCTGGAAACATCATCTCACGAGCCTTGAGCCTGCCATCTACCTCTCGGTCTCTCGCAAGCCCTCTGAAGTGACATCTGCTAGTAAATGCATTAGCTGGCGAGGGGTGATCCCTTCCCATACCTAGCCAACATTAGTGAAAGGAATGAACACTTGTTTTATAAAACAAGTTGTTCTAAAGCAGTCATGAGTCACACACTTAAATTCCACCAGTTGCCTCAACCAGTGGGGCTGGATTGTGCTCTTATCTGATTCAGATGGTGATACATTCCCAGCATAGTGAAGCAGGCAATTTGAGCACCAGTGACCCCTCTTCCCAAAAGAAAAGACAAAAGCCCAGTTCCTGCAGACTCTCTCGTACAATTTCTGAAAATCTCATTGACCTTGTATGTGCCAACAGGGTCGGACTGGGCATAAAAGTGTCTCAGGCACCAATGAGAAGGTGTCCCACAGTGGTAAATGGCAATTCATTCCTTTTGGGCCAGAATGTTAGAGCAGTACCCAACGGGAGGCTTTTGATAACATGTGATGCAAATTGTGCATTTTAAAGACTATTCAGTAACACTGGTCAAAACTACTATCTGCATGGTGTAGTCACTTACAAACTGGTGCCCACTTTGACCAAAAAACGGGCCCACACTAGCATTTTGTGTTTTTGGTTCAGGCTTTGCCCTATAGCCCAGTGTGAGCCTGTGTGCTAGGTTTTCCCCTTCCCCTTGCTTGAATTCCAGGAGCATGCAATTAGGAGTTTCTTTATTTAAAAGGACCGCACAGATCAGCTTCGAAGGTCATGTTTATGTGGGTTTGGACAGTAAATTGCAAGTTTTGGAAGCCACTTTTCAAAACTTTTAATGGGGGGAAAACTCCTGCACCCTCCTTCATGACGTTCAGGCTCACTTGCTGCATCGCTTGCTTTCAAATTTGTCCTGCTAAATTTGCACCCCACCACCTTTCAAATTCCCTAGCCGCCACTGGTAGTATCTGTGAGAAAGCCACCTTTGCACTGGGAAAAGCAGCATCAGTGCCTACAACAAGTCCTTCGGTGCACTAAGCAAACTTGGAGCACTGATGTAACCCAAATGCAGTGCTCCACAATACACCACTAGAACATCAGGAATGCTGAAAGTGGCCATAACTCTGCAAAAACCAAGCATTCCTTGCAAATTACGGTCAGGCACACTGGACCACAAAGCCTCCACTCCTTCAAATCCAAGATTGGCAGAAATGCCTCTTCCCTCTGCATACCTTTCCATATCATTTACAAATGAATCTCCAACAATCAACACCCTGACTTTCTGCATCTCTGCTATCTTCACTGCACACAGGAATGAAAACAGTATTACCCTCTCTTCCTATGAAGGACAACCTGAACACCTTATTGGCTAATCCCCACAGTCGCATTCCCATGCCAGGCATGCTGAGAAGCCCCGGATGTGGCATTCTCTGTCTGCGGACCCCGTAGCACAGGGGCATCCCTTCTTCCCTTTCCACTTCATTCATACATTGGCTACTGTACTGTTAAGCAGGCACACAACCATCCACCAATCACATCCAAGAACTCTACATTTAACTCTGTCATCACAGTTCAACACTTTAGATGTACTGTTCAACACTCAGAGTACAGGTCTACTGTAATTGCAAAGTACCTCCAGCAAAAAGTACTGTACTGTAAAACTCTCCAAGAGCTTCCAGATTCATATATAAGAAAAGGTGAGTCAGGCTACCTCTCCCTTTAACGCTTGGTAAGTGTTAACACAGAACTACATATGGTTAAGGAAGTTTTCCATTAACAGTATTTGATCACACTGTCATCACACATTTCAACTGTCAAACTTGACAGTTGAAATGTGCCATGAATATGTGTGTAGCACATGAACACCTAGTTGTACCAACATCTCCCATCTAGCATTGCCTGAATCACAAACTGACCATGTCAGTCATATGCAGATGTTTTTCTCTATGTCTATTTTTATGTTGACTTTTTTTTATAATAAACTTTGTTTTAACTGCTTTTTCGTGTGACAGTGTGATCAAATACTGTTAATGGAAAAATTCCTTAACTATATGTAGTTCTGTGTCAACACTTACGTAGAGTTAAAGGGAGAGGTAGCCTGACTCACTTTTTCTTATACATACATTGTGCATCCTCGCGAGTCAGGCCCCACATCAACAAAAAATAGGGTATTCTGCCCATCTTTCAATGACTGCTTCCAGATTCATCCACATCTTCATCCATCAACAGTAACTACAGGTATGCATATATTTTGCAGAGTACATTTGCAACTCTTTTACAAATGCATTTGAACAGGGTGCCTGCCACTTACCCTGCATAACCTACTCAATACGCATACTGGTATTTGTCCAATCTCCTGACATCAAGTGGCAGTTACTTACAATGCTGTGTGCTTTCAAAGTTTTCTTTTACAGCCCACTTGCATAACAGTTGCAAACCACATATTTCGCTTTTAGCAGCACTCTCTGTGATTATTTTGTGAAATAAAAGAAAGAAAAAAAGCACTTTGGGAACATTTACACAGCAACTTCAAGTGTTAGATCCTATGTGAAACTTCAATACATTACCACGACATACACGCTTGCCCATGTCACCCATTCTAATGTGTAAACTGTTATTTTCTTTTTTCTTTCTGTTTCTTTTACAACCACTTCCCCACTAACACACCTGCTGTACAATGCCCAGAATGCACACAGAAAACAAAAACGGCATGTATGTTACCAAAGCATGGCAAGTACAGTTTTTTTTTATCCTGTATGGATTTTTTTCCCCACAGACCCAATGATTATGCAACCGAACACAGGAACTGAGCACATTGCACAGTAAACTTGTTTGAAGCGTATTACTTGTAATGTACTAATTATGAGGGTCCACAAATTACATGAATATGTGAAATTGTGTACAACAAAACATTATGAAGTACCTTCCCTAACATGTTATGCTGTTTTTTTTGCAGACAATGAAACAAAGATTTTTCCTGCATTTCCACATGCAACAAACACAATGGGCCTCATTACAACCTGCCAGTCCGGGACCGTGCAAAATCCGCGACGGCGGTAAAAACGTTTCCGTGTCCGCAAGATTGCGGAAAAACCGTCCGATTACACGCTGTCGGTCGCGCGCACCACACGGACTCGGAAATGTTGTTACCGCCGTCACGGAAAACCCCACGGAAATGGAAATAACGCAGCCACAAGTGGCGCAAAACCCGTTACCGCCTCCGCCGCCACGGACACGGAACCAGAAATACCATGATCGCCAAAACAGGAAACAGAGAGGCGGCCATCATATAAAAGCACAATCCATTGCCATCCAGAGCCAGCACAATCCTAACTCTGAGAAGCCAAAAGGGACCACCAGCATGTCTGCCAGGATTCCTGCTCAGAGGCAGCGCAAACAGCGCTTAAGCGAGGCGGAGCTAACCATCTTGGTGGAGCACATCGTGGACAATGCGGAGATGCTGTTCAGCGCCGACCAACGGCGTGCCACACTGCAGCGGAGGAAGGAGGTGTGGGCCGAAGCTGCACGCAAGTGCACCGCTGTGGGCGTGGCAGTGAGGAGCGTGAAGGACTGCCACAAGCGGTGGGACGACCTGAGGCTGAGGGTACGCAGCCTCATTTCCACGCACCGCCAACGCAACAGTGGGACAGGCGGAGGACCCCCTTCCCCACTGAGGCTGCAAGCATGGGAGGAGCGTTGCAGCAGCGTCCTCCACCTAGAGGGAATCCATGGGATCGGGGAGGCTGAGGCAGGAGTGAGCCCACCTGCAGATGCCGGTAAGTGCCCAAACATGAATGCCACATGTAAATATGCAGTTGTGAGTACTGGGCCAAAGGACCCATTAACAACCCCCCCCCCCCAGGCAGTGCATATGTGGGCCAAAGGACCCATTAACAACCCCCCCCAGGCAGTGTATGTGTGGTCCAAAGGACCCATTAACAACCCCCCCAGGCAGTGCATGTGTGGGCCAAAGGACCCATTAACAACCCCCCCCAGGCAGTGCATGTGTGGGCCAAAGGACCCATCATGATCCGCATGGCAACCAATATCACAGAATACATACACCAGCAATCAGATGCATGTGACCAACACTATTGAATGTACAATCTTAATGACGCATGTGATGCACCCATCTGCCACCACAACAACACTAATTTCATGCCCTTTGTGTCCCCACAGCCGTTTCAAGTGACAGTGATACTGCACAACAGGCCAGCCAATCTGCACCGGCAAGTACACAAGCCACCGCCACCACACAGGAGGATGCTGCTGGCAGTTCTGCACCTCTGGCCACATTACCAGCCACTACAGATGTGCCGCACACCACCACCACCGACGTCCCCACCGTCTCCACACTGCCTGAGTCTAGACAGGTGCCACAGGGACCTATCATGGCCACCCAACACAACACCGAAGGCAGCAGCACTGCAGAGGGAACGGCCTGCAGTGATAACAGTGCCCCGCAAGAGCACTCGGAAACAGGCCCACAGGGGGAGATGCCCACATTTGAAGTCCTGGGCTCCTTCCATGAGCTGGGGTTCAGCCCCACATCACTGGGGAGTCCCATGAGGTCGCCCACCCCATCCATGGCCGAACTGAATGCCCGCATGCAGCGGATGGAGGACCAGCAGGCTACCCTCACCCAGCTGGTGGAGAGGCAGCTAGAGGAATCCAGGCTGCAGAGGGAGAGCTACAGCGCCTCAGTGCGTCGCCTGTCGAGGTCCATAGGACGCTTTGCGAGCACTATAGTAACCCTTGCACGCCATGTGCGGAGGGCAACGACAACACCTCCAGGCTTGTAGAGGCCATGTTGGTTGGCCAACAGGCAAATCTGGCACGGATGCCCTCAATCCCAGATTCTGCGCAATCAAACACAACCACCCCATCCAGCTCCACTACTGCCAGTCCAAGGAGGCGCTCGAGTAGGCTAACGTGTCCCTCGGGCAAGGTTGCACAGGCACAGAAGCGCACACGGAAGTGATGGCATGTGTGTGGGGCAGTGCAGGACACATGTGGACTACAAGGGTGTGAGAGGGGTGCTCACGTTTGGGTGGTGGGGTAGGTAGTTTTGGGGGTTTGAACAATGGGTCCTGGGTGGGGGTGGGCATGTTTGGGTGGTGGGTGGCCCCGGGTGTACAGCTTCCCTAACCAATGCACCTCCTTCCCTGTTGTTATTACATCAATACATCTCCATTTCCAATCAAGACATACATGTGTGGACATTGATCATTTATTTTGCAGTGCAACTATTAATTCATTGTCGTCACCGTGTTCGTGCATTTCTGTGAATGTGCTGTGACTCAAAAGTAAATGCGAATCAGGGCATCCCGTGCTCTCTGGCCATCATGTGGACCCCCAGGGGGAGGCGGTGCCATCCCAACCCCATCTCCATCCCCATCCCCATCTCCATCCCCATCCCCATCTCCATCCCCATCCCCATCCCCATCTTCCTCATCTGCGTCTGGTGGCATTGGGATGTTCCTGCGCAGGCATATATTGTGCAGCATGGCACAGACGAGCGTGATTTTACCCGTCTTCACTGGGCTGTACAGCAGTGATCCTCCAGATCTGCTCAGACAGCGGAAACGGGCCTTCAGCAGTCCAAATGTCTTCTCAATCATTCCACGTATGCGGATATGTGCCCTATTGTATGCCTCTTCATGACTGTTCCTTGGTCTCGGTGCAGGTGTCATCATCCATGGCGTGAGTGCAGATCCCGCATCACCTACATGGGATGTAGATGGGGGAACATGTCAGTGTTTGTGGCATCATGTCCTCATCTGCTGCTGTGCATTCTTGTGTCATCATTCTTTCATGCATATGTACCATGCAGTGTATGGAGGTATGTTTTGGGCATCACGATGTATGTCGCTAACTGGATATGGGCCTACACATTAACTTGCATGTTTACTGTGCCCTGCGGGTAACATTTGTTTGTGTGCATGTCACGGTGCAGTGCTGTCCACACATGGCAGAGTGACTTCACTGTACGGAAGTAGTAAATACACATTGTCTCATTTACACGCCTCTCGTGCCTTTTGAGGCAGTGTTTCAATTGAGGGTGGGTGTCTGCAGTGGCACAAGGTTCATGGGACAGTGACGGGATCGGCTGTGCCAGCGTGTGCACGGGCACATTGTGGTGCCCTGTCATGTCTTCCTTCATGATGTTGGGCATCCGCTGTGTATTTGGTAGATGGAAGGGGGGTGATGCATGTGCGGTCACAGCGGCACACTCACAATGCTCATTGGCCTGGACACACACACACCACTTCGACAGGGTTGTAGCATCGTCAGCTGTACTCACCCAATAGCCATGTGCTTTGTCCAGCATAGCGTTCCATGTACCGTGGCAACATGGAATTCCGCAGTACCATTGAGTCATGTGATGATCCAGGGAAACGCGCGCAGCAGTGTATAATCAGTTGCATGGCATCACAAACCATCTGGACATTCAAAGAGTGATACTGTTTCCTATTGCGGAACACCGCCTCAATTGCACGTGGTACTGTCAGCTCCACGTGGGTGCAGTCAACTGCACCTATGCAATTTGGTATGCCTGCTATGGCATGGAAGGCCAACTTGGTGGCAATGACCTCGGGGAGGGTGCGGGGTAGGGCTATGTGTTCCGACACATGGCGCAACAGGGCATCCAGTACCTGTACCAGGATTTTTGAGAAACAGGGTTGTGATATGCCGTGCAGCTCACCAACCGTGTGTTGATAGGTGCCAGTGCCAAGGAAATGCAGTACTGAGACAACCTTCAGGAGGGGGGGGATGGCGATGGGGGTGTCAATTTGGCTGCTGATGTTGTCCTCAATCATGGCGGTGATGTGCAGGTATAGTGTGTGGATCTGTCCTGGGGTGAGGTTCCAGGGTGAGGCCCTGATCCGTGGTATTGGTGCCTGGCGGCAGGGTCGGGCTGGCTGGGCAATGGGGTTTGCCATAGCTGCAGGGTTGGCTGGTTGCCGCCTGCGCCTCCTCCGCCTACGCCTCCTCCTCTGCGCCATTACTGCCACCATGTGCAGAGCTGCCTGTTGGTTGAGTAGGCCCAGTCCCAGTGCTACTAGACCTGCTGCCTGCATGGTTCTATGTTGTGTTGGGCTGGGTGTGGCTCTTTTGTGGGCTCCCAGTGGCCTGCTAGGTCCAGCTGGGCTGATTTGGTGCACCTGTGCCCTGATTCAGTTCAGCAGGAAGTGTATAACGCCATGTTCACGGTGGCGGCGGTTCCGCCACAGTGATCAGGGTATTTACGCCATTTGTTTCCCGGTATTTCCGTGTCTGCGCTAGTTGTGATGCTCACGGTGTTTCGTGTTGACGGTAACGGAGGTGTTTCCGTGCAGACGGACTTAACGGGACCCCTATTTCTGCGGTGGCGGTTGAGGGTGGTGCTATTACCGGGGCCGCGGGTCATGATTGGGCGGACATGGAAACGGTGCCGGTATGGTTTTACCGGCAGTGTTAATTCCGGACCGGAGTACTTGTAATGAGGCCCAATGTGTACCTGTAATGGCACAATATTCAAATCTGCTATTTCCACTTTAATGGCATTCTGTCACTGTGTTCCAAAAAGTATGGAGTGTCTCAACAGTACGTATCGTGAGTGTACACTTATTGGTGTCATGCTTCTTTGTTATGGGCAAATTGCATTTCTATACACATGTTTGTGCAATGCGTATGCCAGTGTGCACATTCTTGGGGGCATGGCCGTATTATGCTGTGGCGGTTGTGGCCAGCCCCTAGACTCTTTGGTGCATGTCCTACGGCCTCCGGTCATGCACCAAAGAGTCTAGGGGCTGGCCACAACCACCACAGCATAATACGGCCATGCACCCAACAATCTGGCCAGTACCCACAACTCACACACAACAATTAACCCTTTCCTTACCAATTTGAACACCATCTGCACATATTGAAGTAGCCCACCAACCCTATTTTTCCCCAATGCCAATATCACCATAGCATGCAGACTTCACTCCCCTAAGAATCCCTCATGCGGTCACCAAATAAGCCAAAACATGTTTCTGCAACTGGCCACCAAACACTAGCTACTGAAATAGTTGTGAGTAAAGTCTTAGTTGCATGGTCATATGATAGTTCAGTCATTCTGCCAGTGCCTAGATTCTTGGACATTTTGCCTATTTTAAACCCATCCAAACATCCTCCTATAATCTATATTCCACCCCCCTAACCTAATAAAAATATGCCTGCACTCACCACATGCGCTGTCTACCCAAATGCCTGGTCTATGCACTACTGTACACATATTATTGTAATTTGTTTTTCCAATAGCCAAATTCCACTTCTGTACACGTACTATCACAGTACTTGCAGCCAGTGGCCAGACTCTTGGGTTTCAGCATGCACCCAAGAGTGTAGGTGCTGGTCATAACCACCCCAGCATAATACAGCCATGCACCCAAGAATCGGGCCAGTGCCCACAACCCGCACACATAGGCCAGCCACCAGAGGCCGTGTCCACTTCTGTACACATACTATTACTGTAGTTGCAACCAATGGTCAGACTCTTGGATGCATGGCCATGCACCCAAGACTGTAGGGGCTGGCCACAAACACCACAGCATAATACAGCCATGCACCCAAGAATCTGGCCTGTGGCCACAACCCACATGCATAAGCCCGCCGCCAGAGGCCCTGTCCACTTCTGTACACATACTATTATAGTAGTTGCAACCAGTGGGCAGACTCTTGGATGCATGGCCATGCACCAAAGACTGTAGGGGCTGGCCACAACCACCATAGCATAACACAGCCATGCACCCAAGAATCTGGCCAGTGGCCACAACCCACACACATAAGCCCGCCGCCAGAGGCCCTGTCCACTTCTGTACACATACTATTACAGTAGTTGCAACCAGAGGGCAGACTCTTGGATGCATGGCCATTCAGCCAAGATTGTAGGGGCTTGCCACAACCCACACACATAAGTCAGCTGCTTGAATCCCTATCCACTTCTGTACACATACTATTACAGTACTTGCAGGCAGTGGGCAGACTTTCTGCCCATGCACCCAAGAGTGTAGGGGTTGGCCACACCCACCACAGCATAATAAAGCCATGCAACCAAGAATCTGGCCAGTGGCCACAACCCACACACATAAGCCAGCCGCCCAAAGCCCTATCCACTTCTGTACACATACTATGGCCATGCACCCAAGAGTCTAGGGGCTGGCCACAACCACCACAGCATAATACAGCCTATACAAATATCCTCATAACATCTACATTTCACTCCACTACCCTAATGAAGCCTGCCTGCAGTCACCAGATAAGCCGGCCACCCGAAGCCCTGTCCGCGGACTACTGCGGTGTCCGTGGACTGCCACGAACACAACACGGTCTTCTTCAACCTAAACAAATACATTATCAACCATTTTTCACTCCCCCCTTCCCAGCCCCTCTTCCCAACACCAAATGCCCCAAATCATGTTTCCCAGCTCTATTCTCCATCGCGCTATGACACACATCACGCTTCTCTCCTGCCAATCACTGGGCGCATCGTATGTCTACAGACATCACGTGGTCCTACGGACCAATCAGAGTCATGTTCACAGAGGAACACCGAAATGGGTCAGCGGGGCGGACCCAGATATCACAAATTTTTGGGGACCTATATTTTGCCTGTTTTAAAATAAACTACTGGACGGATTTCCACCAAATTTACAAAAGCACGCTTTTGGGACCAAACCGCCGCTCCGGCCGCAAATTAGGTGAAAATCCATCCAGCGGTGTGGGCTGTAGGCATGAGCAAATGTTTTTCCATTAAGTATATGGAAAAAATAAATGTGGGACCCCCCTACAACTTTACCCCCCTTCATAAAACCTCACCAAACCTGCCAAAAAAATTCTGAGCGGGCCATATCTTTTTTTGCAAAGTTTGGTAAGGATTCATCCACGGGGAGCGAAGTTATAAGATGTCCAAAAAGTGTTCTTCCTATGAGATGAGAAACTTAACCATAACTACACGGCTGCTACGTCAGGCCGTGTGATTACAGGCTGTGTAATATATGGGATACATTACTCACCGTAATCGTATTTCTGATGCTTGTATCTGCTCAGAATCACATGCTGTGCATAGGCCGACATCTAGTGGAAGCTGCAGAGTATTACCGTTTGTTTTTCGAAACTAAAAAATGGGCGTCGACACAGGGCGTGCCAGTAATACTATCCCTAGTGTGACGTCCACTGTACCCATGATCCCTCACACGGGTAGGACCCTCAGATTGTTTTTTTCCACCATACTTTTTGGAAGCATTGTTGCGGAGTTCCCTGGCTTTCAGCCATTTTGAAATAAATCATAATTATATTCCCCATTCTTTCACTCCCCCATCGAGATCTGAACATCGACGCCGGTCCAAAGAACAAACAACCGTTGAGACTGCACAACGGACTTTGGGCCTCGGAAGGCCTCTGGCCTCGGCCCAGGCCTCGGAAGGACTCTGGCCTCAGCCCTGCAAGTAGGGAGAGTGGGGGGTGGAAACATACTCACACTCACTAACATTTCCTACGTACTCCAGCCCGCTGCCTTAAGGTGACATATGGAGAGTACTCCATTTAAATTTTGCACCAAGTGCAACCGCAAGTACCCTTGGGTTGACAAATACGCCACCTGTAATCTCTGCTTGCCTAGGGATCACCCCGAAGCTAACTGCAGAGCGTGTAGCCTCTTTAAGGCGAAGACACTAATGGACCCTTTTCACTAAACGTTGGGCCCACCACGCCAGGTAGCTCGAGGCCATGGAAGTGGTGGGTGTCTTCAGTGATGGCAGCAACGCCGCACTTTCAGATGGCGAGGGCACAGGGGCATCAAAAGACACCCCGACCTCGGAAGAATGTCTGGTGGGGCAGTTATGGGGACCAAACCCAGCGATACGAGCGCTACCCTAACTACTACACCTAAACACACTAAGGCCAACCGGGACTCGACACGCGTGTCGAGTTCTCGGAAGAAAGAGGCACATACAGAGCGGTCCACAGAATTAGTGTCCATTGGGCATTCCAGGTCGAGAACGGCGCACGACACACGGCAACCGTCCACAGTTGCCAAGGGTGCCTCGCTCCCCAAAGTCACAGAGGTATATTCGTCGGATGACGAATCTGACCTCCACCCCCAAGCTACACACTTAGAGTCGGCTCTGGCAGTCCGTTCGGCGTCTGCCTCCGAAAGTCGGCGTGTACACTCGAAGGATTCAGAGAGTACCCAACACACCCCCGAATCTCGACGCCAGGCGTCAAAAGGTTCAGAGAAGGTCAAAACATCAGGAAAACACTCTTCTACTGAGGGGGAAGGGGATAAATAGCAGAAAAAGTCATCACACTCATCTTCTGCACCCCAGGTACACAAGGACAGACACAAGTCTTCAGATAAGGATAGATCCAAGACCCCTGTCCCTGTCTCTAAACCCAAACTTATCCCTCCCACTCCTCAGGAGATGGGAATAGAAGATGAACCTCAACAGGAGGTTGTCATCCCCAGCTCCAGAGAATGGAGCAGTGAGGATATAGACAGGGTAATGAGAAGAATGTCTTCATTGGCTAATTTCTACGAAACAAACCCATAACATTTCCTCAGTTATACCCCAGACAACGCTACACCGTCAGGATCCAGGGACCCTCAGCCTCCTAATAAGAGACCTCGGTTTGAGACTCCTACTCAAGGCCTGATTTGAGACCCTTACTACATCCAACCTTAACAGCAGTATGGGGAGGATCCAGACATAGAAATATTGGATGACCAAACAGGAGTCGATTATTATGGAGATGACAAGGGCCAGGATGGGGAGGAGGAAGACGAGTCAGAAGTCTACAATATAGACTCTCCTGTTCACAAAGAACCACAGGTTACTGACTCTCCAGTAGATAACCAGCCCCTTTTAAATGAGGTCTTGGCTAGAGCTGAAGAGCACTTCCACATAGACACTCAGGGGGCGCAAGAAGAAAGAGACTTTGCAGAAGAGATCATGAGAGACAAAAGACCCATTGCTCAAGCCATTCCAATTCTTGAGTCCATACAACGCAGAATTGATCCTTCCCTTCTCACCCCTAATCTCACCAGGGCTGTAAACCCCAGAATTGAGAAAATGTTCAGGGCCGCCCAGTCCGAACCACTCTACATAAGAGTTAAGCTTAAACCCGACTCCTCGGTTATCACTAACACCAGGAAAAGGGCAGGGACACCTCTATCATCATCTGAGGCTCCCCCAGACAAGGAGAGCAAGAGAATTTATGGGTTGGGAAGGAAAGTGGCCTCCACTTCTGCTTACCAGGCAAGAATTGCCAATACCACCACTCTGCTGGCAAGCTATAATTGCCACCAGTGGGAGCAGGTAGCTGCTCTCATTGACTCCGCACCGGAACCACTAAAGGGCCAGTTAGCCCAGATTGCATCGGAGGGTAGAGCCGTGTCCGGATGAATTTTAAAGATGACCTTTGACGCCGCAAATAATGCAGGCCGGCTCATAGCAGAAAGCACCTTCATTAAGAGGCACGCTTGGCTTAGACAGTCTTCCTATGAGATGAGCAACTTAACCATAACTACACGGGTGCTACGGCAGGCCCTGTAATTACAGGCTGTGTAATATATATATATACATATATATTCAATGAAAAAACTTTGTTAAAGGGGCGTTATGGCGTTATGGTTAAGTTGCGCTACTGAAAACCTATGAAATTCAGTGAAAAAACTTTGTTAAAGGGATGTTATGGTTAAGTTGCGCTACTAAAAACCTATGAAATTCAGTGAAAAAACTTTGGCAAAGGGACGTTATGGTTCCAAGTAAAACCGAAAGACCCTTGAAATTCGCCAGTTATGGTAAGCTAAGCAACCATAACTCGCGCCAACACTGTGCACTGCTAAGACTAACACCCAGGACATCAAAGATGACATCACAAATGACATCCGTCCAGCGGTTTGGGCTGTAGGCGTGAGCAAAGTTTTTTCCCATTATGTCTATGGGAAAAAAAAAGTTTTGGGACCCCCCCTATAACTTTGCCCTCCCTGGATGAATCCTCACCACACTTTGAAAAAAAAATTCAGAGTGACCCAAATACTTTTTTTGCAAAGATTGGTGAGGATTCGTCCAGGGAGAGCGAAGTTATAAGCCGCCCAAAAAGTGCTCTTCCTATGGAAACAGCAACTTAACCATAACTACCGTGGCCATGTAATATATATATATATACTTACTGAAAAAACATTGTTAAAGGGACGTTATGGTTAAGTTGCAGTAATAAGTCCAGTCACATCATATGAAACATATACATACGGGAAGACACAAGCTTGAAAGACAGCAATCCTTTTTGTGCATAAAGATAATCAATAGACTTATGAGCACTTTCTGATAGTTCTGTTGTTTTTTTTTTTTAATGGCTGTACTTTCCCTGTGGGTCCAATCACATCAAGTGATACATATACATAGGGTAATTAGCAGCTTTGAAACAGAGCAATCATTTATTTGCATGAAAATAATCAGTTAAGTTATGAATTGTTTCTGCTCTACTTGTGCTTTTTTGCTAACTTCACTTTCCCTGTATATACCCATATTGGTATGTGTTCTTGTGTCTTTGTGTTTTGTCTATAGTAATGCAATTATGTAATACATGTGTTTTATTAGCTATGTATTACATATTTCACAGTACACAAAAATCTATTAAGAAAACAATTATCATTTCATTATTCAACATATTAACATTACGAATATTATACCTTCATCTTGTACGCTGCACACAATGTTATGTTTCTGTATGAGTAGCTTAGTATACTAGATAGAACCCCATAATAGAATGCTATTTATATCAATGCATCATTCAATGCACTAATTAGGGTCTGATATTTATTGCAATGATCCTTGACACTTGTTTCGCAACATTATAATATGAATCCCTTGTACACATATTTCATGAAAAGTACATACACATGTGATGTCATCAGTGATGTCATCAATGACATTTGTGATATCATCTTTGATGTCCTGGGTGTTAGTCTTAGCAGTGCATGGTGGTGGCGCGAGTTATGGTTGCTTAGCTTACCATAACTGGCGAATTTCAAGGGTTTTTTGGTTTTACTTGGAACCATAACGTCCCTTTGACAAAGTTTTTTCACTGAATTTCATAGGTTTTTATCAGCGCAATTTAACCATAACGTCCCTTTAACAAAGTTTTTTCACTGAATTTGAAAGGTTTTTAGCAGCGCAACTTAACCATAATGTCCCTTTAACAAAGTTTTTTCACTGAATTTCATTGGTTTTTAGAAGCGCAACTTAACCATAAAGTCCCTTTAACCAAGTTTTTTCACTGAATTTCTTAGGTTTTTAGTAGTGCAACTTAACCATAACATCCCTTTAACAAAGTTTTTTCACTAAATTTCATAGGTTTTTAGTAGTGCAACTTAACAATAATGACTTTGACTTTATATACATGTCAGATGGAACTGACTGAATCTCTTCTACTGTACTTGATATCCGCAAACTTATTTAATGTTCGCGGACATGTTCGAAGAACTGTACCAGTACCTAAAAACTCTGGGGGGGTATGTTTGATTGTTATATCATAACATAGGAACATTTAACAAATTCAAAAAGGAGCACACAAACACATTATATGTACTAATACATAAGAAATGTAACCCATATATACAACACACTAACCATTCATTTAAATGTACTATGTTCTAAAATGGAATATACCACAAGAAGATAAATTGGCTTCCAACATAATTACCTCAAAAACATGACAGAACTGAGAACAAGAGCAGACCCACTGAGTACATAGGACATATCTTACCTGAAATAGTAAGTGTACTTAATTTTATTCATATATTTATAAACTTTCTGTATTAGATAAAAAAATATATTCTTTTTTTTTTCTCTCACAGAAATATCTAGTACTCTGGAATGGCTAGAGGAGCATTTCCCACATGAAGAAATGTCACAAGATAGTGAAACGAATGGTAAACACTTTATAATATAAACCATTTAATTATTATTATTTTGTATACATTTAACATATATATATTTTTTTTGTACAGAGCATACCAAAATAGAAAATACTTCAGAAAAACCTGTTATAGATAACACTTTTCACAGTATAGAAGAAAAATATGATTTATTGTTGACTAATTTTGATAATTTGAAAACTTTTGTGGAAGATCATTTTAAACCAAAAACCTCGTACCATTGCCCCACATGAACTTGTCCCTCCTCACCATATCCCAGTCAATTATCCCGAAACCCTCTCCATAACCAAAAACGTTTTGATGAGACTTCCATCCCTTCTTCACCTAATAACAATCATGTTGAAACCCCTAATTCTCAGGTTTTTGTTTCTGTTTCTGCCTCACCTTCTCTGTCATAAATTATTAATATATGTTAAATAAAGTTTAATTTTTATATTGTGTTGTAAATAGTTTTGTTCTTTTTTTTTTAAAACAATGTAGGTGTCCGCGGACAGTGCAGTTGTTCTGAAATGTTCGTAAAATAAACGAAAATGGAGGTGTCCTGAAGAACACTATACCTGTTCGTACTGTTCGCTAGCAAGATGAAACTATTCTAAGAACACACGCGGTGTCCTGAAATGTTCGTAAAACAAAAAAATTAAAATGTCCCAAAGAACACTATATCTGTCCGTAGTGTTCGCTATCAAGTTTAAACTGTTCTAAGAACACAATTGGTGTCCTGAAATGTTCGTACGTAAACGAAAATTGAGGTGTCCTGAAGAACATTATACCTGTTCGTAGTGTTCGCTAGCAAGTTCAAACTGTTCTAAGAACACACGCGGTGTCCTGAATTGTTCGTAATTAAACGAAAATGGAGGTGTCTTAAAGAACACTATACCTGTCCGTACTGTTCGCTCGCAAGTTGAAAATGTTCTAAGAACACAATTGGTGTCCTGAAATATTCGTACATAAACGAAATTGGACGTGTCCTGAAGAACACTATATCTGTCTGTTTGCTAGCAAGTTTAAACTGTTCTAAGAACACACGCAGTTTCCTGAAAAGTTAGTTTCACGTGTGACGCAATTTTAATTAGTTCAGGACCCGAACAGTGTCCGTAGAACATCAACGCGCATGCGCTAGCCAATCTCCGTGCATTTGGTGTCCTGCGGACATGCGCTTCCTTCGCGGACTTGTTCGCGAACGGATCATATGACCACGCCCACGCTGATCGCGTGTTCTGAATGCGGACACTGTTCGTGTCCCCGAACAAATTAAAAGTACATTTTCAATTAATCCATAATATTTTTTAATAAAATCTCACCATGGCACAAGTCCCACATAGTAATCCTGAGTTTCTACATACCTTTTGAAACTTTTCAAACTTTTTTTTGTGTTCGATCTCTCCGCAGACAGCGCACAAACACCCCTATAAAAGACCTAGTCCTAGAGCTTATTCTCATTTTGTTTCTGGCTATTCTTCAGAACACAGCGATTTTTGCTGCCACCTGCAGATTACACCATCATTGAGATGGCATCCCTGGCTGCTGAACTGCCACCTGGTGCTGCACCTGCTTCAGCACCACCCCCACCACCACCACCACCTCCCCAAGGGCCTTGAAGAGGGGAACAGGAGTGAAGATGCAGAGGAGGAAGAAGAGGATGATGAGAATGAGGTAGAGGAAAACCCCATTACCCGCACTAGGCGTGAGTCTTGGGTGTGGCGGTTATTTACCATTCATGTGAATGTTCCTAAGGCTTGTGCAAACCGTGTTACCTGCAATGAGTGCAAAATGATACTCAGTCGCGGGAAACACAGTAAGTACAGCTTTGGGACCACTACTATGAATCGACACCTGAGGTCATTTCACTCTGGGGCTATTCGCAGGGTTGTACCTTGCGAAGAACGTAGCAGGTTGATTTCCTCTACTTCATCCACTGTTTCTGATCCTGTCACCACGAGGATCACCTCTGTGGGACAGCGTCTTCCTCAAGCTGCCTCACAGGCCATACAGAATGCTGATGACCCTTACCTTTCGAGGGTCATAGTTGTATGTATGTACTGTGACACAGTAATCTGCAGGGGGGAGCGACTTCGTAGTGCTTTTGAGACTAGCATCTCAGAGCACGAGAAGATCTGCTCACTACCCAAATAAAACCCACTCTACATCTTCCTCTCTCAGCTCGCCCTTTCTTATCCCTGCGGTTGGTGTCCCCCCCTTTACCTTCCTTTCCCCTCCTCTCCTAGTGTGTCGTGTATAACAAACCAAAAAAAATACAAAATATCAAAAATCAAAAAAAAAATAAGGCTCTTTTCAGAGCCGCCTTTCACAGTTAAAAAATAGAAGTGAAAATAAATGAAGCAGGGCCCTTTGTATTTTTTAGAAGTCTGCGGAAAGTTTGCGAACATTTAAAAAATTGAGTTGCTACCCTATCACAAACATTGCAATTTTCTCTGGGAGGAAGTGGTGGCTCTGAAAAGAGCCTTTGGGAGGTGTTTGTAAGTCAAAAATTATAAATGTATAAATGCTTAACACCTACTTCAAAATGGATGGCTGAAATTCCAAAAAAGGTCGCAATGCATTTTGTACATTTCTCAGAAAAATCTGATTGCCACCATAAGTAAGATGGACTCCATCTTTGCGAAAAATGTTTGTACTACGAAACAGAATATTTTCATTGTGAAAATAAGACATGCCAAAATCTTTTAGAAAGGCACAAACAGCTTTATTAACATTGCGCCTTGCTTTTTTCATTTGTGGACCAAATGAAGAAGAACGAAACCACATTTGTCTCTGCGCAATCCGTGAAAATATCACTTGAGAATTAGGAAACATGTCCATAACCTTCCCAAGTCCTTCTTTCATAGCAAATTGCAAAGAAAATTCCAGTCACATGTCCTAAACTGTTCCCTCCACAATGAATGACAATTATGTCTGGATGTTGCTCTGTCTCCAAAGTAGCACAGAGAGGTAGCAGGTCCAACCACTTCATTCCACGTACTCCATGCCAGTGTACTTCCACATGTGGGAATCCTAGATCTCCAACTACTACACAGCTTTCTGCATGCACCTTCAACTAATATATCCATGAATCTCCCAAAATCCATACAATCTTAGATCTTAGACATAGCTATCTGTTGTTCTCTCAGCAAAAACAGTATATGAGAAACTCTCTTCTGGCACAACACACCCACTAAACTTTCCTGACCAATCCCTTTTAGTACTCATTTTTTTAGTACTCATACTCATTCTCATTTGCATGACTTCTGAACTCAAAAATCCCCGGATGTAACTCCTGATGTCCGCGAACTACCGCCATGTCCGCGTAACATGAACAGCCCTTCTACCATTTCCACTTCACTCTCTCTGCCCTTCCCTCATTGGATGTAGCTAAGAAATCACATGACCATGCACCAATCACATTCAAGACCTCTACATCTAACTGCATCATCATAGATCAGCACTGCAAATGTACTGTGAATCTCTCTGAGTACAAGTGTCATATCATTGGCAAGCACCATCTACCAGAAATGCTGTACAAATCTCGAAGATTTCTACTTGCAGCTCCATGCATATCCATATGCATGAACACAAACTTCAGGTATGCATATTTTCTGTACAGTCGATGAACACATTTTCAAACAGACTTTTAGCTTGTGTAATCTGTAAAATGAATTTACTGTATTTTTTCAATTTCCTAAAATCAACTATCACTTATAAACCTTTATACTATTTACTTTCTTTATACACACACACTCAAATCATGTTAAACTAACATTTTTTAAATGAAATATATAGACTACATATACGCAAACAAAATTGCATGCAAGCACAATCTATGTTTAAATCTTTAAAAAAAATACTTATACAATTTTGTATGTTTTTGTTTTTATTTATTTATTTACTTAATTACTTTAATTTAGACATGACATTGAGGCGCTATTACATAGAACAGCTTAGTTACAGAAATAGTGGTATTCACTGGTATATTATAAATTTCACAAGACATAGTAAAGATATTTTTTTTGCTACAGTTACTCATTCAATACAATTTGTTCATTAAGAACATATCATATGTACTGAACTGATGCAATGTATCTTATGTAAATAAATTAGTTTAATGGTTTTAAAGAAGGCACTGAGGATTTCAATTAAAACAATCAACATCTAAATTAAAAACAGCGCTATATACAAACAAAGTTACTAATTTGAAGCTTTTACAATTGCAGTGAAGACCAGTCTCCTGAAAAGAAGCAGCCGAATTTGAAGAACAAAGAAGAACTAAGAAGTTACCTGTTAATTTAAGAAAAAAAGTAAGTGGAATATCACCATAATATTTGTATTATTACTCGAACATACTATAAAGTTAATACAAGCAATTTCTGTGCCTAAAAATAGAGATTGTGTACCATTTTGTCCAAAAATCTCCATGTCTTCAACAGCGATTTACAGCCAGAATGGCCCACAAATTCCTATTTTTGGACACACAAATTACCCAACTGAACCGCTACAATTTTCATATTATAGAACAAACAACTGTTTTAATTGTATACATTAGATTTACTATTTGTACTTTTCCACACTACTAGCTTACTTTTTTTTGTCATCTGTACTCCAGTTTAGTAACACATAAATTCAAGAATACCTATCCCTACTAGTTGTAGTTCCCAACGCACAATCACACACCATTACATACATCTTATCATCTTTCTCAAACACTCATGCACACAGCACACATACATTGCAGAACACCCCAACCCATACCGTCTTTATTTTTTTCAACAGACCCTAAAGAATGCCTACGAAAAGTCAAGTCCGTAGAAAGCAACACAAAAGTAGAGCAAATGAAAATAAAAGTGTCCATCATTAGCATCCATCTCTAGCAGAATTTGTAAAAAAAGTTGAAACAAAACAGCTAATACAGTCATTTAGTGAAGCACAAGAAGTTTCAAGTACAAAAACGTTGCCTCCTCTATCGAAATGAAAAACAAACTAAGAAACAATTAACAGAAAATCAGCTATCACTACAGATAAAACTACTTCTTCAAATTTTAATATAGTGCAAAGTAAGCATACCAAGAAAAGTATTTTAGCCAAAATGTACCGTCACAAAGTTCTTCAAAATCTTATGAAAACAGGAGAGAAATCAGGTTCAATGCTTAAAACCTATCGTAGGAAATTAATCTTAGAAGCGTTGATGGACAGTGCAATTCTTCTCAAAAGAAAGTTATTTATTTTACTGTTAAACAAAATGAAACCACTAACAAAACTAATAACTAAATTACAAAAAAGACTTCTCAATAAGCGAAATGTCAACAGAAAGAACTTCTTAAGTATCTGCGGAGGTGAATGGAATCACACTACGAGCACAGAACCATATTTTAATGAAGAAGCGTACAAACAAAAGCAAACAAATACAATTGCCATACATAGCAGTGGTCGAGGTTATGAAAAAGTGAATAATACCATAATGGAACAAGAAGTACTCCTTACAAAAATATGCCCTGAAAACTTAGAATTTCCCCTCCATTCAACTGAATCAGAACGTCTAGTGTACAAATGGCCATGCACGTCAATGTGTAACATTCCCAAACAATGTTTCAAATCTTTACGCCAATTCCTCAATAAATATGTAAAAAGCAAAGACAAAATCAAAATTAAATTACTGCAAAATATGGATACCTGTCCAGTGCGCAAGTACACAGGACTAAAAGGACATTCATTGGCCTGCATTGCAGGACCTACTTGTAAAACCACTTTCCATGATATCAAAAGGATATCAACACATCATTCAACTATAAGAAATCTAGTCTATAAACTGTACTATGCTAAAAGTCCTGCTTTAGCACTAGCAAATGTAAATAATATTCTTCTAGATGGTACAGCAAAAGACCTACTTGAAGAAATTCACTATATCCGGAAAAAATATTTTGGAAGTGAAAGCCATTTACAGAATGAAATAGCTTTAAACGAATTAAGCAACAATTTTACACATGGCAACCTTTTGCTAAACACATACATAAAAGAAATACTAAAATTAAAAAGTACATCAGCTGAAGTACCAAACCATGTATGTGTATGTTGCCGTAGAACTTTTTATAAAAGTAACACAAAAACTGTAGACCTATCATACAAAATAGAAGACAATGAAGATTCTAAATGGTTTGAATTAGCTCTCTACCTTGTAGGAGAAAACAAATACGAAATAACTGAGCCCTTAATACTTTGCAGTTACTGCACTACAAAACTTGACAACAACCAAACTCCTTCACGTGCTATCACAAATAATTTGGAATTATACCCAGTACCAAAACCCCACAACAACTTAATTTATATGAGAGCATCATAATTCAAACATTACACCCATTTCAAGCAATAATACGCCTTCAACCAAAAACAGCAAAATTACCTCCGCTGGTAAATGGCATTAGTGGAAAGTAGTTTATTTACCAATAGATCTAAAAGAAAATGTGCATACTCAAGGAGTGCAACGTCCAATGCAGCAATCTTTAATTATCTTAGTAAATGGAGTACCTACAAAAGACAAATAAATATGGCAACAGCTGGTAGATTTATATAAAGTTAGACACGCCTTCCAATATCTTAAAGAGAATAAAGAATATTACAAAGAAATTAATATTGAATAAAACTTGAAATATACAACTGAAATAATTCAAGAAACACAAGAAGCTGGTCTATCTGAGCTACTAGATCCTGCTACAATATCAAATACTTTAGACCATTATACAATTCATCCTTTGCACTGTAATGACACCGTAGAAGATGTATTGGAAACATACCAAATATGTCAAACAAAAGGATCGCCAATCAGCATATGGGAAAAAAGTATAGAAGCACGTACTTTTCCTCTACTCTTTCCTACTGGCAAAGGAGGAAGGTATGATGATAGACCTATTCAAATATCAGCTTCAGAATACCGCTCATTACGGATGTATTCTGAAGATCCCTGATTTAGACAAAATGTGGAATACATATTCCACCTACTCTTTGAAAGTGAACTAGCAACTTTATGTTACGGAGTTGCACACATATTAAAATCAGGATCACACTTTCAAAATATGACAGCTACACAATTATTTAAAAAAGTGCAACAAAAGGATGAGGTTTTACAATCAAATATTAAAAATCTATTAGCAAATATGCGTGGTACTAAAGAGTACTGGTTTCAACGTCATGGAGATGTACGTTGTATGATCAGAAATCTTGGCCCACCCACTTGGTTTGTTACATTAAGTTGTGCAGAATATGCATGGGAAGATTTACATGATTTCCTACGCATATCGAATAAAAACAAAACAAAAATAGATATACTAACACCTGGAGAACTTTGTTCTTTGGATCCTGTTAATGTTTCAAGATATTTTCACCATCGCTTCATTGCTATGCTACATTTTATTTGTAATAAAACTGTTCCTCCCCTTGGAGAAGTGCAACTCTTCTTTTGGAGAAAAGAATACCAAGCCAGAGGAGCACCACATATCCACATGCTTTTATGGATTAAAGATGCTCCTAAATTTGGTCAAGACAGTGATGCCACTGTTTTACAGTTTATTGAAAAATATGTCACTTGTGAAATTCCATCAGAAGCCACAAATAGTGATCTTCATGCACACATTTTACAATTTCAAAGACACAAATGTGGAAATATTGTCGTCGCAAATACAAAAACAAAGGCAAATACTACACCAAATGCCGATTTGGTTTCCCTAGACCAGTTACAAATACAGGTCAAGTGAACAACCTCATGTCTTCAGTTAGACATAGTGTTAAAGGTAAGTCACCTAAAAATACATATTACATAAAAAGAAAAGAAGAGGAAAAATATATCAATGAGTATAATGCAATCATTGCCCACTTATGGAATACAAACATAGATGTGCAGTACATTGCAGACAATTCTACTGCAGTTGCACGATATGTCACAGCATACTTAACTAAAGCAGAAAAGACAGAGCTCCAAGACCTTTGAGATGACCTGTCATCAGATAAAACAGTGTCTCAGAAATTATACAGCTTGGGCATACAAATGCTCACCCATAGAGAATGTGGATCATATGAAGCAACTGATGGTTTAACTGGTACTGCATTGTATGGTAAATCTGAAAATATAGTATGGCTAAGTCTTGGTCCAGCTAAATCTAGAAAAAGAGTTCTAAAATCATATGAAGATATAGAAACAATAGCCAAACATGAGCCCAACAGCCAAGACATTTCAAAAAACAATTTATTGGACACATACAACCCAAACAGAAGTAATACTTTGGAAAACATGTGACTATACCACATAGCCCAAAACTACACATACACAAATAATATGAAACCTAATGGAAAAAAAGGTAAATATAGAGTGACAGACTGTGAAGGCAGCTTAGTTAAACTCACCAAACCAAATTGAATTAATCATATCAAATTGTCATTAAAGACTCCTCAACATAAAGAAGTATATTACATGTCCCTGCTACAACTCTTCAAACCATGGAGAAAAGAATAACAAATACTAGATAACTATGACTCATATGAGGATGCTTTCAAATCAAATGAAAGCACTATAACTGATGTAAACTTTACACAGTACAAAACAATGTTGCACAACGAACAGCAACACGAAGAAGAACTCCAAGCCCAACTAGATAAGGACACTCCTGACAGTAGTCAACCTTCTGTAACAGGAAGCCAAGAACCACTGGGAGAACCACTAATAATAAATGAGGCAGAATTAGCTATGATAGAAGTAGAAAACACCATGTGTCAGTATGAAGATAAAGAAGACTTAACTATACTACAATCAAAACTAAACAATGAGCAAAGTAGCATTTTTCAAGAAGTAACAAAACAAATTGCACATGGTGTAAAACATGAAAATAAAGAATGTTCCTGCCATAATTATAAACCTATACTACTGTACGTCAGTGGTGAAGCTGGTTCTGGCAAAACATTCCTAATCAAAATCATTAGTAAGTTCCTTCAACAATTGACAAACAACAAACTGTCAGCTGTTGTCACTGCCCCCACAGGTTTAGCTGCCTACAACATAGGTGGTGTTACATTACACCGATTACTACTATTACCAGTAGAACACCAGAACAAATTAGACTATTACAAACTTTCTGCAGAAGATGCAATGGAATTACGCAGAGTATTGAAACAAATGAAAATGCTACTAATAGATGAAGTGAGCATGGTCTCCAATCTGATGTTAGCTTTGATTCACCTCAGATTACAAGAAGTACTCAAAACAGACTATGAAGAGCTCTTTGCAGGAAAACACATGATTGTTTTTGGAGATCTTCTTCAATTAACACCAGTAAAAGGTAAGCCTATTTTTAAAACATTAGGACACAAACTCTGCTGTAAAACTGTTGGCAGCATTGGAAATGTCAACCTTTGGCAACATTTTCAATACAGAGAATTAACAGAAAACATGCGGCAATCTGCAGATCTCACTTATACCAACATTTTAAAAAGTATCAGAGTTGGTATACTTTTTAAAGAAGCAGAAGCAATATTGAAAACTTGGCACATTAATGCACTTTATGGCGATAATGAATGTGCTACAGATGTTATGGAACAATTAGCCCACAAAAATGTCAATTGTATGGCCTTAATGCCAACTCTTGCAAACTGTTTCAAATTCAATGAAATCATGCTAAGTAAAAAAATGCAACCAATCATGGAAATTAGCGCCACAGACAAACTGGATGTACAAGGTATGACACTACCCATGTGTGACCTAGCCACAACAAGACTAAATAGTTTAGAAAAATCAATCTCAAACACAGCAGGTTTAGAAAAGATATTAAAATTATCCTTAAATTGCAGAGTAATGCTTAAATGTAACCTTGACGTGGACCAAGGACTAGTTAATGGAGCACTGGGTACAGTTGTTGGCTTTCAAACATACCTACGCGACAACAAAATTCAGTTTGTCAATATACTCTTTGACAAACTTTCAGAAGTAAAAAGGATAGGACGCTCAACAGCTAGATTCCTTCTCTTCAAAGATATGTCTGTACGCAGAGAACAATTTTCTCTAACTCTTGCTTAGGCAGTCACGATTCATAAATCACAAGGTCTTACCCTAGACAAAGCAATGATAGATATTGGTAACACAGTATTTAAAGAAGGCATGAGCTACATAGCACTATCACGCTTACGTACACTTGACGGTCTATTTCTAATCAACTTTGATGCAAGTAAAATAAATGCTTATATTCCTTGCATTTTAGAATACAATAGACTTCGCTCACTATACACCCCCCCACCTAAACACATATTCTGTTCCACAAAAAGTAAAACGTTATAAAAGAAAAATAAATCAAACAGAAATGCAACAGAATGTCACTGCAAATCCTCCAAAGACATTAAAAGAAACTAATACTTCATCAAGTACCACAAGCAAAAAAGAATCAATTAGGGAAAGTAAACCAGGTACTTCTTTAAAGAAGGAAGACAAACTCCAAAAAAAGCAGTTAGATACAGAACTACCTGGACCATTTAAATTCTCAAATATAGTTGGTGTAAGTTGCTATGCAAATGTAGCAATGAATATTCTATTTCAATAACCACCAATTGTTGACAACATTTACTTACACAGTACAGACCCATTGTGTTTGCAAATGTTAGTACTTCACAGAAATGCAGCAAACAATCCTGACAACACGTATAGTGTTTATGGAATAAGACAACAATTGGACTACTGTGCTGGAATGGTGAAATTCACTATAAACTCACAGGAAGATCCACAAGAATTTCTAATGTACTTACTACAAGTACTGGAAAACAAAAACTTACCTATAAATGAAATCTTTCAGATTTCATACATGTGAAACATACATGCACTCTGCAACAATGTGACACAAGAAGAAATCCCCAATGAACGCTTCATATATATATATATCAATACCAAATTGTGAATCCATTCCGTTTCAGCGACTTGTACAAAATGCAAACCATGGCAGATTATGCTCTACCTGCAATTTAGATAATCGCTCCACGTTAGTAATACAAACACATAGTAAATACATAATACTAATGCTTCTACGTTACAATGCAGATGGTACCAAAAACAACTGCAAGCTGACTGGATTCACACATGGTCAAATATCACTTGGTAAGAAAACCTTCAGAACAATAGGTATAATCTACCACGCAGGAGCCACAACCAATTTAGGGCACTACACTGCATATATAAAAAAAGAAATGTGGATGGTTTGAATGTAATGATAGTACCATTACTCTAAAGCAGAAATTACCAGGAAATCTTACAAACGCTTATTTGATGTTCTTAAAACCAAAATTTGATAACTAAACTGTATTTAAACCCTAAGTAAACTTGTGTTAAAAAAATATAAACTGTTAGAATACTCCAAAAGCTATCTAACTGCTCAAAGATTCTACAACAACTAATCAGATAAATGAATACCACTAAATTAGACCAATAAATACACAGTTAGAATACGCCAATTGGTATCTAACTGTCCCAAAATGTAACAATATCCAAATAGATAAATCAATACCACTAAAATATATTAAAAAAAATAGACAGTTAGAATACGCCAATTGGTATCTAACTGCTCCAAAGTTTTATAATATCCAAACAAATAAATGATATGTTACTGCTCCAAAAAATGCAACAAGCCAAAGTATAAAGCATTAGCCAGAAACAACAAGTGAACACTGAAAACAAACAAACAAATAAACTGTAGCATAACAGAAAAAGGTTTTTTTTTAATCCAACATGGATTTTTTTTCTCCCACAGACCCAATGATTTTAGGAACAAATACAGAAACTGAGCAAATTGCACAGTACTCTGATTTACTAAATATGAGGGTCCAAAAAAAAAAAGTATGTTGGTTATAAAATGTAATAAGTCATTACAAAATACTAATACTAACATGCTATTTTCTTTTTTCACAGAAATTAACAAGAAATACATGTACTCCGGTTACTAGACCAAACAGTAAGTATACAATAATAAGCAGAACCATAGCAGCATATAACATCCATAGTATCTAATACCTTTGTTCCTTATACATTTGTTTTTCACCCAAAGTTATAAGCAAATATGAATGTGATATGCTCCGGTGGTTGTTGCCAGGGCATAGAGTCTTGGGTGCATGGCCAAATGGCCATGCACCCAAGACTCTATGCCCTGGCAACAACCACCGCAGCATATCACATCCATAGAGTCAAACATTTCAACTATGGTCTATGGAAACTTTTAATGTCTGCGGACATTATGAGTGTTCTTAGAACACTTTCAACTTGCCAGCCTACAATATGGACAACGTTTTCAGGACACCCCCTACGAACATTTCAGAACAATGTGACAGTTCTTAGAACACTCTCAACTTGACAACGAACAATATGGACAGTGTCCTCAGAACACCCCCATTTAGTTTATTTGCGAACATTTCAGGACACCATGAGTGTTCTAAGAACACATTCAACTTGCAATCGAACAATACGAACAGCATCTTCAGGACACCCCCTACGAACATTTCAGAACAACGCGAGAGTTCTTAGAACACATTCAACTTGACAACGAACAATACGGACAGCGTCCTCAGGACACCATCATTTTGTTTATTTGCGAACATTTCAGGACACCGCGAGTGTTCTTAGAACACATTCAACTTGCCAGCGAACAATACGGACTACGCCTTCAGGACACCCTCTACGAACATTCCAGGACACCGTGAGTGTTCTTAGAAACGTCTTCAGAACACCCCCATTTTGTTTATTTGCGAACATTTCAGGACACCGCGAGTGTTCTTAGAAAACCTTCAACTTGACAGAGAACAATACGGACAGCGTCCTCAGGACACCCCCATTTTGTTTATTTGCGAACATTTCAGGACACCGCGAGTGTTCTTGGAAGCATCTTCAGAACACCACCATCTTGTTTATTTGCGAACATTTCAGGACACCGCGAGTGTTCTTAGAACACCTTCAACTTGACAGAGAACAATACGGACAGCGTCCTCAGGACACCCCCATTTTGTTTATTTGCGAACATTTCAGGACACTGCGAGAGTTCTTAGAACACATTCAACTTGCCAGCCACAACCCCCATTCATATTTGCGAACATTTCAGGACACAGCGAGTGTTCGACAACGTCTTCAGAACACCCCCATTTTGTGTATTTGTGAACATTTTAGGACACCGCAAGTGTTCTTAGAACACATTAAACTTGACAGAGAACAATACGGACAGCGTCCACAGGACACCCCCTACGAACATTCCCTGGACACCGCGAGTGTTCTTAGAAACGTCTTCAGAACACCCCCATTTCGTTTATTTGTGAACATTTCAGGACACTGCGAGTGTTCTTAGAACACATTCAACTTGCCAGCGAACAATACGGACTACGCCTTCAGGACACCCTCTACGAACATTCCAGGACACTGTGAGTGTTCTTAGAAACGTCTTCAGAACACCCCCATTTTGTTTATTTGTGAACATTTCAGGACACTGCGAGTGTTCTTAGAACACCTTCAACTTGACAGAGAACAATACGGACAGCATCCTCACGACACCCCCATTTTGTTTATTTGCGAACATTTCAGGACACCGCGAGTGTTCTTAGAACACATTCAACTTGAAAGAGAACAATACGGACAGCGTCCTCAGGACACCCCCATTTTGTTTATTTGCGAACATTTCAGGACACCGCGAGAGTTCTTAGAACACATTCAACTTGCCAGCCACAACCCCCATTCATATTTGCGAACATTTCAGGACACAGCGAGTGTTCGACAACGTCTTCAGAACACCCCCATTTTGTGTATTTGTGAACATTTCAGGACACCGCAAATGTTCTTAGAACACATTCAACTTGACAGAGAACAATACGGACAGCATCCTCAGGACACCCCCTACGAACATTCCCCGGACACCGCAAGTGTTCTTAGAAACGTCTTCAGAACACCCCCATTTTGTTTATTTGTGAACATTTCAGGACACCGCAAGTGTTCTTAGAACACCTTCAACTTGACAGAGAACAATACGGACAGCGTCCTCAGGACACCCCCATTTTGTTTATTTGCGAACATTTCAGGACGCCGCGAGATGTTCTTAGAAGCATCTTCAGAACACCACCATCTTGTTTATTTGTGAACATTTCAGCACACCGCGAGTGTTCTTAGAACACATTCAACTTGACAGAGAACAATACGGACAGCGTCCTCAGGACACCCACATTTTGTTTATTTGCGAACATTTCAGGACACCGCGAGAGTTCCTAGAACACATTCAACTTGCCAGCCACAACCCCCATTCATATTTGCGAACATTTCAGGACACCGCGAGAGTTCTTAGAACACATTCAACTTGACAACGAACAATACGGACAGCGTCCTCAGGACACCATCATTTTGTTTATTTGCGAACATTTCAGGACACCGCGAGTGTTCTTAGAACACATTCAACTTGCCAGCGAACAATACGGACTACGCCTTCAGGACACCCTCTACGAACATTCCAGGACACCGTGAGTGTTCTTAGAAACGTCTTCAGAACACCCCCATTTTGTTTATTTGCGAACATTTCAGGACACCGCGAGTGTTCTTAGAACACCTTCAACTTGACAGAGAACAATACGGACAGCGTCCTCAGGACACCCCCATTTTGTTTATTTGCGAACATTTCAGGACACTGCGAGAGTTCTTAGAACACATTCAACTTGCCAGCCATAACCCCCATTCATATTTGCGAACATTTCAGGACACAGCGAGTGTTCGACAACGTCTTCAGAACACCCCCATTTTGTGTATTTGTGAACATTTTAGGACACCGCAAGTGTTCTTAGAACACATTCAACTTGACAGAGAACAATACGGACAGCGTCCACAGGACACCCCCTACGAACATTCCCTGGACACCGCGAGTGTTCTTAGAAACGTCTTCAGAACACCCCCATTTCGTTTATTTGTGAACATTTCAGGACACAGCGAGTGTTCTTAGAACACATTCAACTTGCCAGCGAACAATACGGACTACGCCTTCAGGACACCCTCTACGAACATTCCAGGACACTGTGAGTGTTCTTAGAAACGTCTTCAGAACACCCCCATTTTGTTTATTTGTGAACGTTTCAGGACACCGCGAGTGTTCTTAGAACACCTTCAACTTGACAGAGAACAATACGGACAGCATCCTCACGACACCCCCATTTTGTTTATTTGCGAACATTTCAGGACACCGCGAGTGTTCTTAGAAGCATCTTCAGAACACCACCATCTTGTTTATTTGCGAACATTTCAGGACACCGCGAGGGTTCTTAGAACACATTCAACTTGAAAGAGAACAATACGGACAGCGTCCTCAGGACACCCCCATTTTGTTTATTTGCGAACATTTCAGGACACCGCGAGAGTTCTTAGAACACATTCAACTTGCCAGCCACAACCCCCATTCATATTTGCGAACATTTCAGGACACAGCGAGTGTTCGACAACGTCTTCAGAACACCCCCATTTTGTGTATTTGTGAACATTTCAGGACACCGCAAGTGTTCTTAGAACACATTCAACTTGACAGAGAACAATACGGACAGCATCCTCAGGACACCCCCTACGAACATTCCCCGGACACCGCAAGTGTTCTTAGAAACGTCTTCAGAACACCCCCATTTTGTTTATTTGTGAACATTTCAGGACACCGCGAGTGTTCTTAGAACACACTCAACTTGCCAGCGAACAATACGGACTACGCCTTCAGGACACCCACTACGAACATTCCAGGACACTGTTAGTGTTCTTAGAAACGTCTTCAGAACACCCCCATTTTGTTTATTTGTGAACATTTCAGGACACCGCAAGTGTTCTTAGAACACATTCAACTTGACAGAGAACAATACGGACAGCGTCCTCAGGACACCCACATTTTGTTTATTTGCGAACATTTCAGGACACCGCGAGAGTTCCTAGAACACATTCAACTTGCCAGCCACAACCCCCATTCATATTTGCGAACATTTCAGGACACAGCGAGTGTTCGACAACGTCTTCAGAACACCCCCATTTTGTGTATTTGTGAACATTTCAGGACACCGCAAGTGTTCTTAGAACACATTCAACTTGACAGAGAACAATACGGACAGCGTCCTCAGGACACCCCCTACGAACATTCCCCAGACACCGCGAGTGTTCTTAGAAACGTCTTCAGAACACCCCCATTTTGTTTATTTGTGAACATTTCAGGACACGGCGAGTGTTCTTAGAACACATTCAACTTGACAGAGAACAATACGGACAGCGTCCTCAGGACGCCCCCTACGAACATTCCCCGGACACCGCGAGAGTTCTTAGAAATGTCTTCAGAACACCCCCATTTTGTTTATTTGCGAACATTTCAGGACACCGCGAGTGTTCTTAGAACACATTCAACTTGCCAGCCACAACCCCCATTCATATTTGCGAACATTTCAGGACACAATGAGTGTTCGACAACATCTTCAGAACACCCCCATTTTGTGTATTTGCGAACATTTAAGGACACGGCGAGTGTTCTTAGAACAATTCAACTTGACAGAGAACAATACGGACAGCGTCCTCAGGACACCCCCTACGAACATTCCCCGGACACCGCGAGAGTTCTTAGAAGCGTCTTCAGAACACCACCATCTTGTTTATTTGCGAGCATTTCAGGACACCGCAAGTGTTCTTAGAACACATTCAACTTGACAGAAAACAATACAGACAGCGTCCTCAGGACACCCCCATTTTGTTTATTTGCGAACATTTCAGGACACCGCGAGTGTTCTTAGAACACATTCAACTTGCCAGCCACAACCCCCCATTCATATTTGCGAACATTTCAGGACACAGCGAGTGTTCGACAACGTCTTCAGAACACCCCCATTTTGTGTATTTGCGAACATTTCAGGACACCGCGAGTGTTCTTAGAACACATTCAACTTGACAGAGAACAATACGGACAGCGTCCTCAGGACACCCCCTACGAACATTCCCTGGACACCGCTAGTGTTCTTAGAAGCGTCTTCAGAAAACTACCATCTTGTTTATTTGCGAACATTTCAGGACACCGCGAGTGTTCTTAGAACACATTCAACTTCACAGAGAACAATACGGACAGCGTCCTCAGGACACCCCCATTTTGTTTATTTGTGAACATTTCAGGACACCGCAAGTGTTCTTAGAACAGTTTCAGTTTGCTTGCGAACAAAACAGACACTTATTGAGTCCTCAGAACACCCTCCATTCAGTTTATTTAGAACATTTCAGAACACCCGTGATGTCCGCAGACAAATCGAACACAAAAAGAATGTCTAACACATAAAAAAACACAAGTTCATCCTATCTCATACACTCCCACCCTCCCCAAACACTCCTACACACTCTACTAAATACAAATTTCACAAAGTTTCACCGCGCTGTCCGCGGACGACAGCAAATCCAAGATGGCGGGCGCTACCAAAAATCTGACGCGCTTCACGCTCCACGCCATCCAATCAGCGAACACGTTGCATGTCCGCGGACATCACGCAAGCTGATTGGCCAATCAGGGCACTGTCCGCGGAGCGAACAGGGAAGTGTGTCCGCGGACCGAACACAGATATCACACATTTTTTTTACCTACTTTTTGGTCATTTTAAAAAAAACTACTGGACGGATTTTCACCAAATTTGCAAAAGCACGCTTTCGGGACCAAGCCGCTGCTCCTGATGAAAATCTATCCAGCGGTTTGGGCTGTAGACGCGAGCAAAAAAAAATTCCCATTCAGTCTATGGGAAAAAAAAGTTTTGGGACCCCCCCTTATAACTTTGCCCCCCCTGGACGAATCCTCACCAAACTTTGCAAAAAGATTCAGAGTGACCCAAATACTTTTTTTTGCAAAGTTTGGTAAGGATTCGTCCAGGGAGAGCGAAGTTACAAGCCGCCCAAAAAGTGCTCTTCCTATGGAAACACCAACTTAACCATAACTACATGACCACTAGCGTGGCCATGTAATATGTATATATATATTTTTTAAACTAATATATATATATATATAGATTTTTAACTAAACAGACGTTTTGTGTCATTCGTACAACAGCACGCGATGACATCACGCACATGGGCATGATGATGTCATTGTGAGTATATCAATGCATCCAATCGTCTTCCGTGCGCCAAACAGGAAGCAAGCACAGCTGCTAGGCAGAGGAAACTCTAACCTATTTTAAGCCTTTTAGGGATAACTTAACCTTTAGATGCTAATCATAGCCACCTGTTATTTGCAACTGACAGAACCCATGATATCCTCATTGCTCCATCAAATGCTTTTTCTTCATTTAGAGGTTAACTAATGTACCCTCTTTAACCTTCACACATTATTGTCTATGGGAGCCAGCCCATCTTCCAATTAAGTAGTATTCGATTTTGATATCAGCTACATGCCCTATTATAACAACAATAACCCGGTACCCTAACTTCCTTTCAGACTTCTTTCCCCTTTCCTTGCCGTCGATCAAGGGACCATCTTTAATTCATATATATATTGTATATGGGAACCAGCCCATTTCTTTAAGTACGTAGTATTTTACTTTCATGTGCCATCTTTGAATAAGTGAATTTGTTGCGGCCATTTGGCATGGTTTTAGATTACCATCTTCTTAACTTTCGATGCACGTTTCCTTTAGTTATTTTCCATGCAGCGTTTTCATTAAATGACATGGACACACCAAAGTAACTTTTGCTTTGAATGGTTTTCATGGAAGTAATCTGTTCCTCTTCTCACATTGTAGCTGCATTAAGATGCCCAAGATATAAAAATGTTTTAATAGCCCTCGTTGTCTTATATACACAGGCCTTACACCCACATTGGCTACTTTGCCTGCAATTAACCAAATCTCACTAAGACTTCTTAAATAGTAAGTTGTATCCCGCTAGTCAATTGACTAAAATCAACGGTTGACGCCACTTACTTGCATCCTGTGTCAACATACACATCATTGAAGAAGTTCTCATTTGGTTTTCTATTTTTTCTCTTCACCTTTTTTTCTTCATTGAACTACTGTCTTCCCCACAACCCTTATTCGAATTGCCTTTTGTGTTACTTGACAGCATCATGTTGTATTATTTAATGACATCATTAATGTGTTGTTTGCCTTGACAAAGCCCCAAAGCGCGAAACTCGTGGCCATGCCGTTGGCAGTTTTTCTTGGATATTTTCCTTTCTGTTATTTTTGATAGCTGAGAATTGTTTTTTAAGTTTCCTTTTTGTTATCTTTAGCAGATTGCAATTTTCATTATCTATTATAGAATCTGATGTTTAGATACCAGGAAGTCACCTACTAAAATGTTCACTAATGACTGAGAATATCATGCTATAGATGTTATTTGTGTTCGTTTTATGAAATTGATAAACTATCTAAATCTTAATTCAGTGCAATCATTTATCGAGCATTGACTTTGAGCGCCTGCTTAGGGGGGGATTCTCTTACGTTTTGCTTAGGTTTTCGTAGCTTTAGGTTGTATGCTACTCGCCTTGCAGTCAGCAGTTCCATTTTCATTTCTAATTTCCTTACACAGGCGCAGCCGCATGGTTCAACAGCCACTGTCAGTTTAAGTAACCTGCAATACTAGTTGCAGGAATGCAGGATGGGGCTTAGTTTGGTATTATGGTATCTTTGTGCATGTGTGAGCACTGTCTGCAAATGTGCAGTCACATTATTGCCATCGATTTTGCATATGCAAAGTGTTTGCACAAGTGCAACTCTTCCCCCATGTTTGTCAACCATTCTGCCGATATAAAACATGAAAACGGATACATCAAATAAAACAAAAGTAAGGAGCTACCACAATCAAATGGCAACACGTGACTATATTCAGCTTACTTCCTACATGGCAAGTAGTAGATTGTGTCTTGTGTCAAAGAAATAACTGATTTGGCAGACATGAAATTATAAAAAGATATGATTTCACTAATCCTGCATTCACATCACACCCGCTGTGAGAGATCTGCTTTGGTTCTACTAGGGAAGATTTGATTGGAGAAGACTCGCTGCACGTGCAAATGTGTTTTCACCTATTTTTTCCCAAGTACAGCGAATGCGCTCCCTTCCTTGCGCTTTGAATCTTTCAATTTCCTCCGGAATTCTCTGGCCGCCAGCCCGTCAGATCTTGACTTCCAACTGGGAATCCACTAACAGGATTAAAGGCGAGACCCTCAATTAGACGCACTCTGATTTCTTCAGATGTTTCTGTAATCTTTTAATGTGGGATTACAGGCATGGAGACCCAATCCTTTCTTCCTCTTACAAAAATCGAGTGTTTTATATCATGATGATGTATTTCCTATAAAACAAAATACATATTTTAATATTGTACTATTTCTACTCTTGGAGGGGATAATGACCTATGGTGACCTCCTACTGTAGGCGATATTTCTTGCAAAATGGCTTCCTGGGCAGTGTGAAGCGCGCACTGCCTTCTCCATGGTCTGCGCGCAAACTCCCTCAGAGACTGATTAGTACAGGCTTGTCACAAATCGGGCGGGTAATTATAGGGGCTTAACAGTATGTTTTGGATCCCGCGAAAGAAGAAGGCCTCTGTACATCTAAGACTGCCTCGTGGATCGGTCCTAATTTTCATTATTCCATACATCTATTACTTTTCATTATGTCCCCAAGGCCCCTCTGATGGCTTTTGCCATCTAATGACATCACATTTATGTTTCAGCAAGACGAATATTCCTCAGATTAGATTAACTTTAATTAGCATCATCCGAGGGCCCATGGTGGGGAGGCGGCAGTCCATGCATTGGCAGCAGGCTCGCGGTCTAGGCTTCTATAGTATGAAATGAATGGAGCTAATCCTTAGCCATAATGTGAATGCATTATACATAAGGCAGGCGCTGTTCTTTGCCTAATAAACACCAGCGTCTAAATGATGACTCTCATAAAAAAAAACTTTTTTTTTGTACATGTATTAATACTAGCGGTTCTGAAATGTCAAAGTGTGTCTGATAATGTTTCTCAATTATGAGTTTGTTCTAAATTGTTTTAATATAAGCACAAAGGAAGATAAGCAAATGGGGACATTTCTACCTGAAAGGCTTAACCCTACAGCATGATGTGCTCCTCTGCATTTTAATTCGGTTTCCTTGCACCACTGCTGTGCAGACGTATTTTTAGCATTCGCTTAGACATGTTTTCTGTTTAAATCTATACCTTGGTTGTAGCCCCTGAGCTTCTATCTGGGGCTTCAGCCAAAAGACGTGGGACTATAGACACCCCAGCCCTCCTGTAGCAACACCTCTGTGCCTAGTTATCTTTCACCTCAAGGGAGTCAGGCAACCGTAGTATACAAACTTTCCTGCAGCACAGCAATGCACAAATACTAGGTACAATTAATGTTTGCACTGCTGCAGTGTTTCACCCCTGTGTGAACATTGCACTCAACAGCTGCAATGTTTCTGTAACATGGGCCCAGTTGATTGAAATGCATGTGAGCAATGCATGAAGTAAAGTGCTTGCTTGAAACTTGTATTCATATTTCCATGAGCAAAAGCTGGCCTCTAGCATCCTCCTGCTCGCACCTGTTTGATATCTGCGATGGCGATCACGCAATAGACAACTATTCTGTTCTATGGTCAGCTTCCTGGTTGTTGTCGAATGCTAGACATAGAATATGATATGATATGGCATTTATAACGCGCCTGTACACAAGTGTTTCTAGACGCGACAAGACAAGGAGGGGGAAATAGAGGGAGGACAAAACAACGATCTTACTAGGCCTTGTGTTATTCAGATTGCGCAAGTGTGTAAGTTTTTAGGGTTTGGGTGTGTTTGACCAACATTTTTTTGACCGTGGCAAACTGACTGCAATGTATTTGCCCGAGGCCCAATTTAAATGCAGATGCATTTTTTTTTAAATGTGTCCCCCGCCTCCAATTTTAAGGAAGCTGGGTACACCCCTGCACCCTCAAAATTGCAAAATATCAAACATGGAGAGCGGGGGACAGCGCCGCAACCCCCGCTCCCCAGGGTTGGTATTTTGCAATATATGCGATCGAATTGCCCCGAAGGCCAAATCACCCATGCAAAATTCGATCAAAATGGTCATTAGGTCAATTGTTTTAGGTCAAATAGGCTAATACCAATTTTAGTGTTTCGTGTCCATTGGACTTGAAGACTTATGTTTTGTTATATTCTTTCAGTGCCTACATGCCCCAAAAATGTACTGCGTGTGCTGGGATTGAACGGAAAGAGGAGTCTTGATTATGTAACATTGATTGAATATACACTCACACCTAGATTCAATTCATGCTCACACACAACTTGGTTTGGCGTAATAACTGACATGAGCACATCCATTTCTTCTAAATGTGTTAGCACAATTTGAAGGAATGTGGAAGTGTTTTGCATATGCTGGGAACAATGTTCGTGGGTTCTGGCTAATTACTTAGGCAGTGGTATTAGTGTGAAGCAACACATCTCCTGCTAGGACAACACATCAATCTGAGCTGGGATGGCTTCTTTGAACGGATGCTTACATATGACTTGGGTTAGCACAATTGCTGACGTAGGCACATACATTTCTATCAAATGTATTTGCATGCTTTCGGAGAAAGGGCAACATGTTTGGGATGTACCGGGAACATGCACAGTTGTGATGATCACTCACGCATTGGCATTAGTGGTTAGGCGATTGGGTTTGTTACACAACACAACATCTTCCTGGAGGGAAGAGGGATGTGTGATGAGGCAGCTTAGTTGAATGCACACTGACACACAGCATGATGTAGTGCAACAGCTTACATGAGCACACTCATTTTCTTTAAGTATAGTGGAGTATTTTGAGAAAAGAGGAAGCATGCTTGTTGTATCTGCCATATCAGTCTATGCAAGATATTTAAGTGCAGCTAGAACTATCATTATAGCCATCTGGAAGTATGACTGCTGTTGGAAAAACTGGTGATAATGATTGCCCTCATGCTGCATGCCTTTGTTGAAAAGTAAAGTTGTATGGAGCTGATATGATATGATATGATATGGCATTTATAACATGCCTATACACAAGTGTTTCAAGGCCTGGCAACTTCCTGGCCAGAATTACTTTGCACTCAAGACTACACCTCAGTTGTTTGATGTGGCACTTCATGTGATGAGAAAGTGATTGGACAGGTTGAACGGTAGGAAAGTAAACATCACAACTGATATGTGGATGAGTGGCCAAAACACTGACTACATGGCTGTAATTGAGCATTGGCTCACCTAACCTCTGGTGGTGACTGTGGCTAATAAGAGGGGTCAGCAGCTAGCCCTCCACCAAGAAGGCACTTTCACTGGAATGTAATAGTGCTTAAGCTTGATCACCTTTGTCAACAAAGCAATGCTGGAAGTGACTACTGCTATGGTCATAGCCTTCTTCACACCAATTTAGTGGCAACTCATGCACAATGTCTACTGTGTGTTGTAAGTGATTTCAATCCAGCACCCCCACTAAGTCAATGCCTAGTATGGGATGCCCAATGGAAACCCTTATTTATATATTTTCATATCAAAGTTCTTTTAATTCTGGATGATGTACCCGTATATAACGTAGCAGAAAATACTATGTATGGTTCAAGGAAATGCAAGGATAGGAAATAATGCAACACAGAAGTAAGACTTGATATGACTTCAATCAACAGATAATATGATCACTCTTTCCCCCTGTTATTCACACCCCCCAGTATGCAATATGAAGAGGTGGAAGAGGGCACACAGGCTTTAGGAATAACAACCAAAAATGCAGTTCAATCCCAGTTCCCCCAGCAAGCTTAGAGAGAACAGGAATGCTTTAAGAACAGGTCAAAATGCTTTTGAATGTGATTTAGTAATGTATGGAAAAATGCTAAAAATGACTTTAATTCGCTAAAGGAGATTCAGAATTAGTGAGAGTTGCTTTGGATTAGGTCAGGTAAGCATTAGCAATGATGGTAGAATGATTAGCAGATTGAAAAGGAAATTCAGCAGTTGAAAACAAGAAACAGCTATTTTGACATGTGGTGAAATTGAGTCAAATTGCAAATTCGCTGCAACTTTTCCGCGTGCGGGAAACGCGATTACAGAAAAACTATAAGGAATTATAAAGGGGGTCAGCAGCTAGCCCTCCATCAAGAAGCCACTTTCACTGGAATGTAATAGTGCTTAAGCTTGATCACCTTTGTCAACAAAGCAATGCTGGAAGTGACTACTGCTATGGTCATAGCCTTCTTCACACCAGTTTAGTGGCAACTCATGCACAATGTCTACTGTGTGTTGTAAGTGATTTCAATCCAGCACCCCCACTAAGTCAATGCCTAGTATGGGATGCCCAATGGAAACCCTTATTTATATATTTTTATGTCAAAGTTCTTTTAATTCTGGATGATGTACCCTTATATAACGCCCCTCTCGTTGAATACCCCTGGCCTCACTGAGCAGAGAAGAAGGTTTGTTTTGCAAATTAAAAGATTTATTTGAAGAATTGAAAAATATACATATTACACTTTTATTAATATGAATAATATCTGAATAGCACACTTATGAATATGGACAATGATCAGCAAAGGATAATATTACAATATCAACAATCTCTTTAATCAATTAGGAGTAGAAATAGGAAGAACAACCTAGCAGAGAATACTATGTATGGTTCAAGGAAATGCAAGGATAGGAAAGAATGCAACACAGAAGTAAGACTTGATATGACTTCAATCAACAGACAATATGATCACTCTTTCCCCCTGTTACTCACACCCCCCAGTATGCAATATGAAGAGGTGGAAGAGGGCACACAGGTTTTAGGAATAACAACCAAAAATGCAGTTCAATCCCAGTTCCCCCCGCAAGCTTAGAGAGAAAAGGAATGCTTTAAAAACAGGTCAAAATGCTTTTGAATGTGGTTTAGTAATGTATGGAAAAATGCTAAAAATGACTTTAATTCGCTAAAGAGATTCAGAATTAGTGAGAGTTGCTTTGGATTAGGTCAGGTAAGCACTAGCAATGATGGTAGAATGATTAGCAGATTGAAAACAAAATTCAGCAGTTGAAAACAAGAAACTATTTTGACATGTGGTGAAATTGAGTAAAATTGCAAATCAAAAGTTACAGAGGTTTTTGTGAAGGTAGATTTTTCAGAAACAAAGTCAAGATTTCAAAATGAAAGATGCACTGTTGAAGATTTGGAACAAAGATTTCTGAACACTAGAGAGTCTATGGAGCCACAAACTACACGACAGTCCAGCCACCTATCCAGAGGCGCTCCCGGATGGTTTCTGTCTGAACAAGACGATTGTCTTTCTCCAAAAATATATATATTAGCGCCAAGACGATTATTACTACAATTATCAAGGATTATGTGGCAGAGAAAAGAACTTAGGATAGACAACAGAGATTCAATAATGCAGTTATGAATTGGTTGGAATGGTTGGATTGGGTTACTTAATACTAAGAGTTTTGTTATGGACAGTTCTATACTAAATACTTACAACTATGGCTTTGAAATGGAATGGGCCCGTCATAGATCTGGTCAAATGTTTGGACTTCATTTGCCACCAGACAGGATCAGGGCACCTGGACTCGGCTCTCAGCAAGGCACTCTGGTCTGCGCGGCCTCTTGTACTGGATCTGAGGGGTTCTGGATTACAGCTCTGCTGGACAGATCTGAATCTTGGTTCTAGCACAGGGTTCTTGGCCAGAAGCAAAACAGCTCAGCCAGGCTGTGGAATGGTTTAGTTAGGCCCAGTGGAAGTTTAGGGGTTAGAATCAGGTTGCAAAAGATTCTGAGGCCTGCTGGAAAAAGGGTTCAGCTTCTTGGGTTAGGCATCTCTGCTTCAAAGTTCTAGAGTTTGGTTCTAGAGTCTAGTCTCTGGATCTATGTCTGGAGCCTGGATCTTCCTGCAGGGTGCTTTGCCAATAAATTAGTTGAGGAGTGGAAAATGTGTCTTGCCTGTCCTCAGGAGTCCCTATTTAACCATTTCCAAAGTGGGTGGAGAGGCTGATTATCTATGCCCAACCCTCTAAGGATCTGATAGGTCAGAGAATTTCCTGTCCCCTGATTTGAGAAAGGAGCATTGTGTTATCCTGTGTCATCATGTGTCATGTTTATGGCTTAGGGAAAAACCCTCCCCTTTGTGTCTGTAAAGTATATCTTATTTTTCATAAAAAACACATTTACAATATGCACAACTTGTTAATATTACATATACACATCACAGATTAAGGCATGTCTCTGTTCAAGTTTCATGTTCCTACGAGCTTTGGTTCATAAATGACAACTTTTTCGCACTTTTGGTGGGATTCTCAATGTTAATTCTGCACCAATTTTTATCCATGCATCCACATCCCACCTGGGCACATTTCTCTAATTTTTCATGTTCCTAACATGAACACAATGGCTACAATATGAATAAATTCCGGGGTTCAGCCTCAGAACATCGCACAGATTCCAGATTAGTCTTAAACTGTGAGCAAATTTTTAATTTTAACAATCTCTAAGTTTCATCTTTTTGTCAGTTCGGTACAATATTTTATAAGTATTTCCCTTAAACATACATTTAATCCAATGTCAAATCCACATTTTCAGTCTGGCATGCCTCCAGAGCTGGGCTGAGTCAGAGGGTCACATGTCTTGCCTTCCTGCCAGAGCAGTTTGTTGTCAGTCACACCCGAATTAGCATTCCTATTCAGCTCAAGGACTCCATTGTCTGCTCTGAGAGCAACAGGCCAGGGTGCCCCTCCCAGTTCCTTTTCACACCACCCTGCCATTATCTTAGCCAAGGGCACTGGGAAGTTTCCTTTGTTCAGAGAGAAGGTGTGGAATGTGTTTAAAGCACAGTGTGGGAAACTTTAACTCTTAAACCCATTGTCTGAAATTGTCTTGTCTTAAAATATAACTCACATTTTTCACAACTATATCAACCAATTTCTTACTTCAAGCCTTTTCAGAATATAGTTTTGAATCGTATACACCTCTTAGGCTTCTGATAGCAAGTCTTTCTTTGGCATAGTTTGAGTTCAATGTCAACTTTACACAAGATAGGTTTTAAATCGCCGGCTTCTGACAGAGGTGAGTAACGGTATTACACCAATTTTGACAGATTTCTTCCAGCAAGCAATCCTCAAAAGTGGACTTTGTTCAGATAACATATACTTCTGTGGAGATTATATTTATGTGGATTCTTGAAGTAGAGTGATGTTAACAACCCAACAAGGAGGTTTGGTCTTTTTGTGTGGTTTGTGAGCCATGATTTTTGCACATTTTTGACAATCAAGAAACGGATTTCCAAACAGCTGTGTGTTTCTTTTTGGCAATCAGCATTGCTTTTTCAAGTGATTTCAGGCTACTTTGTGGGTAGCCCAATGGTGGGTTTTGGCAGTGATCTCCTGTGCTCACTAAGATAGGCAAAAGTGGATGGCAGCCTATTTTTCAGATTTTTTACTGCGCACTTTCTGGTGATTTTTAGTGAGCAGCATGCTTTCCGGCGGCCATTATGATGTTTCTGCTGCAAGCAATGCACAGTAATGTTGCAGGGCTTGGACTAGTGGGTTGAGACATCCCACAGTGTTATGAATCTTTGAGGACACCACACACATTGTGACCTATAGTCCTGTGTTGCTTAGTATAGTACTTCAATTGATATAGGGGTCACTTTAGAGGGTGTGGTAAGTGTGCCCTGTATACGCCTCCCAATATGCTGCATTCCTAGCATGACATATACTCCTCATTTCCGATAGTTTATGTGTCATGCTTAGCATAAAGCGGAATGCTAGTTTTGCTTTGCACTGCTGCGTAAGGTATGAATATGAAGCATATACACCTGAGCCTGAGAATATACTTGTAATGCCTGCGCCCTCATACCTTCTGGTCCGGTGCGCCATATAAATAAATAAATAAACAAACAAACAAACAAACAAACCTCATACGTAAGTGGCTTAAAGGTGCATGCCGTATCACATCTGCTCAGGGTCTGCCCACAATCAAACCTCTTGCATCCCTCACTGCTGTGCAAACCCCCTCCCTCCTGTTTCCACCCCTGCTCCTGGCACCACATTCCAGCCACATCTCCCTCCAATCTCCCCAGCTTGCCCCTGACTCAACTTACCATCTTCATCATCCACCCCAGCTCTAGTAGACGCGATTCCCCACTCCTGCGACCAAAACCTGTGACCCTCCCAGCATGTTACCAGCTTGCTTCTTTCACTGGCCCACTCCAGTGGCCACACTAGGACCATATCTCAGAGCCAAAGTTCACAGACAAGCAGCCTAAATCCTAGTTGAGGGTGTATTGAAGGATGCCTCACACATCACAGGTCCTGGGCAACCCAAGGTGTCAGCCCACCAAAGAAATAGGATCTGAGAACTCATATGCACCCTGGTAACTGCAGTCACATCCACACAAAGCAACAGGGCCCAGGTCCAAAAGCATTGGCAGGACCTATAGAGGTCTGTCTGCAAGCTGCTCGGCAAACATTGCAGGGAGTGCCCGGCCACAGGAAGTGGTGCAGTCCCCTTTCTCCCCCCACAGCTGGAGCTATCCTTGTGGGAAGAACAGGCCAGGACAATGATTGCCCTCAATGGCGTAGAGAGAATCTGAGGAGTCAAGACTGGAGCCGAAGGAAGACCACAGCAGACACATGCAGCCTGATGTCAGATGGAGTCCAATGGGAAATGGATGTATGAGTAAGGCTTCCTGCCCAAATGGCGCTGCATATTGCTCTTCCCCTATTCCTGACGTAACATGGTCGAGGAATGGCATGGACTATCATACTGTGTTGACCTTCATGTTGCTGTGGGATTAACCAAACCCTTTTGAATCTGCATCAATAGAGCACATGTAAAAGTGAAGGGGGATTGCATCGGAATCCAAAAGCAAATGGTGATCACAACATTGAGGAGTGAAGGATTTTTGACATGGTTGCACCCTCCCCTTTTGCACTCGATTTAGCATATGTTACAGAATAATGAGGGGGCCCAGTGGACTGTCCCCTACATGCAATATGAAAGTGCATGTGAAACGAGCACCTAACTGTTGCATAGGTCCATGCCCTTCATGCATGCTGCAAGCCAATGAACAAGGACAAGCAGATGAAGCTTCTTTCCACAACACCTCAAGATGCGTAGGTCAGCCGCAGAAATGCCATGCCTTCCTAGCACCCAGAATCTGCCACGCAGAAACTCAATGCAACCATATTGTTATGTTCAAGTGTTAAGAAGAACATGAAATGACATGGAACCTTTAGGTGTGAGGGGTGGGCCTGTTACTGTGCATATGTACATGCAATATATATGTAACATTGTCAATTTACACAAGTAACAAGTAGTCAGATTCCAATCTCAATGTTCTTCTTAACACTTGAACATTACAATATGGTTGCATTGAGTTTCTGCATGGCGGATTCTGGGTGCCAGGAAGGCGGTTCCATGTCATTTTAACGTGTACATTCCAATGAAAATGCTCATCGTTTTTTATTTTTTTTGGGTGGGGGTTCCCCCCCCACCCTCTCCCACACTTATTTTTGGCTATTGCCTACCTGCCCTAACCCTTATCTGCCCTTTCCCACCCCCCTAAAAAATTCGATGAGCATATTCGTTGTAATATGTACGTTAAAATGCCAGGGGATGGAAATGCAGGTGATGAAAGGACATTGTACCCACGTGGCCCCCCTCCCACACCCACGTAAGTATGCATGCCTGCCTCAACACCCAAGCAACCCACTAATGAAGTCACCACAGGTCCATCACACCAAAAGTCAACATTTCATGGAGTGGAGCAGTACAGTTCCCTTTCACATAACAGCCTCCCTTCCAAATGTCAAAACAATCCCTGAAAAGCAAAGGCCAATGAATGGGTGTAACATGTTGAATATGGCCGTTCCATTCCTCAATTCTGGAGCAGACTAGCAGGGATGCCCATGTAGCCTTCTGCAATAGCAGTCCCATTGCATGGCAACCCATCAGTGTGCCCCCAACATTCCATCGACCTGATGGATAATCAGGCACAGAATTCTTCTGGAGTGGGATTGTTACAGCTACAATAAAAAGAATGTGTATCCGCGCACTAAGGTTTACAAAGAACAAAAGATACATGCTCAATGGGACCAAAACGTATCAACCATTGTGATGGCCATTGCACCTAGACACATTACCCCAAACACATTACACTCATGTTCTCATGCAACGTGTGGTATACCAGCATACCCTGTGCTACAACCAACATTAGCCCTGACCAGAATATTCTTGCAATGTGTGCCCATCTCTGAAACCTGTAATGTGAATGGATGATTAACATGCAAACACAAACCTGAGTAATACATACCCACTCAATGATTGGGAGGCCAGTTAAATAGTCAGAAAGCAGACTCTCTCCATAGTCCAACCGTCAACATGTCTGAGGATATCCCCTTAATACGCCCTCAGCTCTATTACATCTACCAAACCAACATCCTGGTTGATGCTACAGAGCCATGGGAAGTAGGGAAAGGGACATGTAGCCCATCAGAAACCCGGAAACATGTCTGCAGGAGCACATGGGAGAAAGGTGAAAGAACACATCAATATCAGTCACAACACGATCGGCCGTCAGGTAGACTTTTAGCAAGTCCAGACACCAAATGTAAGTAGACAAGCCTTGCTCTTCTGAAATATTCATCACATGCAATGATAATACATTGTCACACTGCATGCAACCATACATGCCAAGTGTGACTTATTGCATTGTGAAAGGCAGACAATTCGAGGTGTATTCATCCATGACATACATAGCCATGACGGCAGGACCATATGACTACATGCTAAGGCGAACATGGTGCATGCACAGTGCAACCATTGACATAGAATGCAACATTTGCAAAGGTGCACAAATAAATGATAGAAGTACTGCCATTAACAAATGTGGACACAATACCCGCATGCCAGGTAGACTCATCATGCCCAGTAAGAAGTTGTAAGTGCAGGAGCAAGGTGTACCACAGGAATATGTCTCCAAAACAGTAAAAATGGTACACAATCTGGAGTGTGCATTTCCCTTTTTGGGGATTCCCTGTGTTACTGCACTGCCAGTGGGTGGCAGCGCCATGTTTGTTTCACTGCGAAGTTGCGACCTATGTACATAGTACAACATATGTACGCAAATCCATCTTACATCCCATACAAACCCATTTACTCCTGCAAATACCCTGCCAGTGCATGAAATAAGCCATTAAGAAATGTTCAGAACATACTGGTGGCAATGTAGATATACATGTGCAATGCACACATGGTGTACACAACCATAAATGTGTCTTTGCCTCAACAGGAGAGCATGAGGGCACCCCTGAGTTGGGAGATGAAGTAGGATTATGATGATGGTAGACATACAGAGGAGGCAAATGAATTGAAGATGTATTTTACAGAGACCTCTTATTCTCCAGGGTAGTGGCTCACCATAAAGAAGCCACATGGAGCCCCATCCCACAACCAGCAAGAGAAAGTTGCTGGACATCCACACTGACCTGGACACCCACGTGAGGCCTCCAGCTACACAGGAAAAGGTCGCAGTGGCACAACCAGAGACACAACAGCTGATGGCTGGGGTTGTACTGGTAGTGGTGGAGTCAACTACACCTCAGCCATGTGTATTGCTCGCTGTATGACCTCCAGGGACTGTATGATCAGTCCTTGGCCAGGAACGAGCATCAATTGTCACACTCCATTCTACCCCACAATGTCTGTGGTTGACTGCTTCATGGCCTCACTAGTTGGGAGAGCACCATGGAGAATGCCCTGACTCAGGTGGATGAGAATGGTGGGGAATGGAAGATGCCTTCTCCTTGTTGGACCTCTCCTGGCTGATGGAAATCTGTCCCTGGAGAAGGGGCAGCATGAGTTGGAGGAAGCCAACAAGCTGAGTGAGGCATTGCTGGGGGAGGTGAGGGCAGCTAGGCAACAGGCCAGGGAAGGTGCCCGGCTGGCCCAGAGTATCTGCAACAGCCTGTCCACAAGCCAGAGAGGATGCCCGGGTGGCTGGTGAGAAGCCTGCTGCAGATGCAGCTGTAGCAGCCTGTGCTCAGGTCATGGAGACTGCCTGTCTGGCCCAAGAGCAACCTGCTGTGTAAGTATCTGCAGCTGTAGTTGTATCTGCCACTGCCTGTGCTCAGGCCAAGGAGGATACATGACTGGCCCGGAAGCAGGTTTCTACTGATGCAGCTGCAGCTATAGGGCATAACGAGGTCAAACAGCACAGCCATATGCCATACTGCTTGCAACTTCCCTGCCACTGTCTGGCTATTGGTGCACAGCAATATCAGCTTTGCCCTAAGATTGTGGAGGCCAGACTGCTCCCTGGGCAGCCAAAAATCACAGAGACAGGACAGCTGAGCTGACAGGAGCAGTCCCTCACACAAAAGCAGGAGTTTGTGGAGTGACCTTTTCTACTGCCTCAACCTCCACCTTTATCTTCTCCCACTTCTGCATCACAGTCCCCCACATGCTGATATGCCGCCCACGATGGGCGCGGATGATGTGACCACAAGCCCCTATGCAGCAGGACTCTGTGCCCAAGCAGCGGCTGCGGGGGAGTTTGTTGCACCAGCCCATCCTATGACCATTCCCTTCTTAATTCCCTGGCAGACCTGTTACATTATGTGTTTTCTATTGGACTGAATCCTGCATTATGCACCCCACACCTTGTACTTATGCTTCTTTTGATTTTTCCTGTGCTTACTCATCCTCCACATTTCCCTGGACTACTCCTGAAATAGACTTTCCTGGACACAGCAGCAGCATCTCACGGACAATGGACAGCTCATGTGTGTCGTCAATCCACTCTGATTCCAAAGGAACAGCAGCACCCCTCCAACTCTTCCCTGTTGAGTAAAGTTACATTTGGAAACACATTTTCTGTGTACTGCCTGTTTGTATTTTGTGTACATGGGAAGGAGCAATGCATAGAAGGGGCATGTTGTGCAGTGCAGATAGGCACTTATCTCTATCAGAAGAAGTTGTTGATGCCCATGCCGTTAAGCCTCCCCTATATGACCATGGCCACCGTCATATGGCTCATAGTCATCCTCGTCCTCATCTGGCATGGGCATATTCCAGCAATGGAAAATGTTGTAGAGCATGCAGCACATGGCCATGATGTGGCAGGCCTTCTATGAACGGTACATGAAGGCTCCACCTGTCCTGTGTAGCCACCTGAAGTGGTTCTTTAGTATTCCAAATGCCAGATGACTGGTCCCCGTGTGTGGGTGTCAGTATCACTGTAGCTATGTGGGTTTAATAGGGTTATCAGCCATGCATATATTGAGTATCCGGCATCTCCTGTGGGACAGAGAGTACAGTACAGACAGTTAACATAATAAACTTGCCCCTCAACAAAGCAGTTCTATGGGATTTTTTGTGGTTGGTTTTGCCACAAATATATGCGGGGATGAAACTCCCTCCCCCCGTAGCTCCCCCTTAAGCCCACTGCATTATTTATTCACCTAAACCCACACCCTACATATATTTGCGGCAACATTCATTAAACTAAATTTGATGAAATCGAATTTGATGAAATCTGCTGAGGCAAAACCTCCATATACCACTTTCACAGGTCTGTGGGATGTAGTCCCTTATTATCTGACATTATTGGCCACAGACATTGACATCTGTTGGTTTTCATACAGGGAAAAGGAATACTCAGCACATTTGTACTGTTCAGGACACTGCATATTCTTATGCATATTTCACAGAGTGACCAAATGAGGACTATGTCTAGCCAGCACTGCCTTTGTTGTTCTCTTGTACTATTCTCTCTGTTGTTTGGTATACAACACAAGCACATCAAGCTTTGAAGGTGAAGTTGGATGGTGGATGCCTGTGAATTCTAACTTCAATTCGGTAGGTGCCTTATCAACGCAGATTCTATTGGGTTCCCGTCATGTTATGCTTGGCAGGTTATCTTATGCAATGTAGGAATGATGTGTACACATGAGGTAGAGCAGGTGGACATAGGACTGCTGTGTGCCCTGGTTCCACGTTGTGTCAGCATGGACATGGACCAGCACAAACAATGGAGGCATTGTTGTATATATAGCGTTGATGCCTCCATCTCACCCTCCTCCTATTGGATAGTGACCTACACAAGGCCATGACACGTTTGTCATTTTGGAGCACAGTGTGATATATCTGAATATTTGTTTAGGTCTGGCATGGGAACTGCTCATCGGCATTGTCTGCTGCATTGCAGTGTAGACCTGTAGAGTCAGGTATGTGGTAGAGCTGTGCCTGGTTCCCATGAAATGACCTTGAACAGGGTGGAGGGCTGGGGTGTGGTATTAGCTATGACGTGTGTAGTCCCTTCTATTTCTATCTCAGATACATTGATCATTTGTCCACATATGTACATTGCAATGTATGCTGTATGGTACAGCCTAGATGCATGGTGGTGCATGGCACTGATCACAGAGTGTTCACCATATGTGTTGGAATTGAACCTGTGCAAAAAGGAATGGGAACCTGAAAGCACCGGGATAGCTGGTGAAATTAATGCCATTCTTTCATGAACAAGAACGTTTACTATCATTTGGCATAGTACCTTGGCCCGCACTTTAAAAGTGAATGAACTATGGGCTGTGAACAGTGGGATGACACATAGAAAGCCACTGTTGAAATTTGCAGCATTGTATCTAAGAGTCATTTGCAAGATGGCGGATGCATGTTTGAGTGAAACATGTCAGTTCTGGAAGGATAATGACTGATGGCAATATTGGTTCTTCAAACAGTCTGCGTGGTTAGAAGCACTTGTATGTGTTGTCATTGACTCCCTAATCTGCTGCCAGGCTAGTAAGAAATATTTCATGTCTTTTCAGAACGACTTGTGCAACACCATATCATAGCAGACTTTGGCAATGTATCATCAAAGTCAGCAGTTGATACTAGCCTAATCAGAGAATTACCTTTGTTAAGGTGAAAGTCAGGTCATGCAGGGCAATAGAATGGGTGTGGCAGCTTCAGTTTTCATGTTTGTGTGTTTGTTTGTTTATTTGTTTGGTAATGCGCACCAAGCCCTTAGGTAGACGGGCGCAACAGAAACAAGAAATCTTAAAACTTATTTACAGTACAAGGTAGCAATACATAGAGCAGTGATTGCAGTAGGAGCAAAAATACAGGTACAAGATACATTAAATACGAAGCAATGGTCTTGGTAAGTCAAGGAGGCATTATCGTGAGTAACAATATATGCACACATACATATACAGATATGTATATACAACCTTATATGTCTACGTTAACGTGTATCCATGGTGCATGCAAATATGACAGAACAGACGACCATGTGTGTATAGTTAACCAATCTACAGTGTAGTTTGAGGGAACAAAGGGTCGTGTAGGGGCTGGAGAGGTAGAAGTGTAGTTCGGCAGTTAGGTGTCGTTAGTGTGTAGCCAATTGAGTATCTTATGTCTGAATATAGGGTAGGGTTGTTCTAGTCTGAGGTCAACTGGTAATTTGTTCCAACATTGTGCCGCTTTAACAGGGAAACTGGTTCCTCCTGCTGTCGAGCGTTTGAACCGAGGAATCTCTAACATAAATGAGTTAGCAGATCTCGTAGGGCGGGTAGCTGTTCTCCTGGTAATTGTATCCATAAGGTATGGGGGTGCTAGGTTATTCAGGCATTTGGAGGTGAGGGATGCTGTTTTGAGGATAATTCTGTCCGTTATTTTCAGCCAGTTAACCTCCTTCCTGAATTCGGTAATATGCTCTCTGTAAGGGGTGTTCAATGCTGCCCTCAGGGCGTTATTCTGCAGTCTTTGTATTTTGTCTGTAATGTATTTGTTGGCTCCCGAGTACCACTAGATGTATACCACTAGATAAAGGTATGTTGATTCAGTTATAAAGTGGTGTTCGTGATTGAAGGCAACTGTAGTGAGCAGAATTCCCAATGTTGTTGATGTCCCCGAGAATTAAGTAACACGCCTGACACATTTTCTATGATCAGAAAGACGCACAGATGTATGTGAGAAATGTTGCTGCAAAGACAATCCACCATGGCGAATAAACTCACTGACATATCAAAATGTATTCAGACTCAACAGGGAAGTGGGGGCACACCTCATTTTACTGCACCCCTGCAAGAAATAAGCTACACAAAAAATGAATTGTTCTTGCACTGTTCCAGTTAAGGTGGCACACACCTACTTTGTGTCACACCCTGGCAGGGAAGGAAGCATACCATGCTCCCACTGGGAAGAAGAAGCACACTACCCCTGCCTCCACCGGGAAGGGATGCATACACCTAACCTTTGATGTACTCCCACCGTAAATAGGTAATACAGCACTTGTTTCCAATGCTTCTGCAGGAGAGTGGTGGACATGTAATAGTTGCTGCATTCTTGCTGATATGAGATAACACACCTTATTTTGACTACACTCCCACAGTAAAGAGTGTCCATACTCCTAGGATTTGTTGCACTCTGGCATGGAAGGGGCACACATGCAATTGATGATTTTTACAGTGAATGTGATGCACACCTAATTTCTAGACTGCTCCTGTATGGAAGGAGGATCACACCTAACTTTTTTAGAATTCTCACAGGATGGGGTGCACACTTAATTTTAGCCACACTCCTGCACGGATGGGGATACACACTCCTACGTGTTAACACACTCCCAAAGGGAATGGGCGTACAGCCATTTTTTGCTGCAATGCTGCAAGTAGGTGCACAAACCAACCCACCTTTTGCCATACTCCCACAGGCAAGGGGGTGTACACAATTTGAATGTGTCTCTCAGAAGACATTAAGCCAAAGGGAGGAAGCATTTTCTTGATGAACCCCCTCACAATTCTAAGCTGAATACTTTCCTTTGGTGATTTATTGTGAAATAGCATTACACGTCTCAGCAATACAAACTACACTGTTGCCAGAGTTTATAGTCCACAGGCACAGCAACATCATTTGAAAAACACTTAAGCAGCTGCACTTGTTTGCCACTATAACTAGACAATCGCTCCTAAACTGATGGTGGTCGCTGATGTCACTGTTCTTTCCCTCTATGACACTGACTCTGGCATCAACATCCCCAGGTTTATATTAGGGTGGGGAGAAGAAATTCCCTCATAGACTGCACCAGAAGGAACCAAATTTATGATTTTGATGTATTTTCTCATCAATCTTCCATGTCCTTTCAGCAGCAGCCTCCTCATCCTCTCGCTTTCTGATGGTGGACCTTAGTGGCCCACCAGTTAGGACAGGACCATGCCACCTAGTGAATTGGTGGCAGCAATATTTCCCCTCAGTGGCTTGGGACATAGTTTAGACCACCATCTGAAGACAGAGCATCCTAGGCACTTTGATACATTACAAGGCCCATCTAGATGATGGAGTTAGAGAGGAGCTCTAAATTGTTGTACTGTTGTGCATCAGTGAGGCAGGTTGCGAGAGAGGCCTTGTTTGTTTATTTGTTTATTTATTTGTAACACGCGCCAGACCCGGAGGTATCAGGGCACGAAGGCAAGGATATTTTCAGTTTACAGAGTTGCAAAATATAGCACAGGAATTTACACAGATACATATAGTTACATAATATAGTACAGGAATTTACAATCTTACATATTGTATATTACATTGTTGAACAGTCAAGTTATAATACAGAGAATAGCAAGGTTGGCATGTTGCACAGTTTAAAGAGTATGGCAGTGTTGACTGTAGCCTTGATGACAATATCCATTGTATGGGTGACAGATAGTTGGCACCTCTTCAATGACTTCTGCAATTGTCTGCATTCCACTCCCACAAAAGGAAACAGATGTATTAATAATGAATTCGTGTAGTGTTTGGAAACTTTCATTATATATAGGTCTCTCCCTAAAAATGTGAATGTTGTACCACCTATCTAAAAGATAACAGAGAGACTATGCAAAGTCTATGTGAGTGACTTATTCTTCTCCAAAACAAAAGGCTTCCTGATTCCCCAAGTACAGCACCTGGTCTTCAAATTATTTCAGTCACTTAAATCTGTATTGTTCTATCCCCAAAATATTACACAAAACCTCTTTGGACAAAGGTTACCATGTATTTTCTTTGGTTGATTTTGTTTGTATTAATTTTTTAGAACTAAGCAAAGGAGAAAAAATAAACCCAATATAAACATCCTCAATCCACAAAAAAATAAACATATCTGCAGTTCCCCTTAATTGCTGTGTCACCACAATAATATTGTCAGCAATTTGAAGTATAGTCGGGATGGTTTTTCAGAAAATGCTGAAGCCAACTAGCCAATCCTGCTTCAACAGCAATTCTTGCGCCACAAACAATGTATTTTATTGTTCATTTATAATGGTCTTAATACCGGCGAGTAGTTGCTAAGTGTGGGATCATAATTTGAACCTGTGTTGCGCTGCGTTGTTTTGCTTCCAAGACAAACGCGTTGCCCCTGAGCCACGTTGTCTTTCTTCCAAGACAAACGTGTTGCCCCCGAGCAATCCTTCCTATGTTTTTCCTGTCCCTGTTGTATGGCTCATAGACCCAATAACAAACACATACTGCGATGTTGCCTAGAACTCGTCTGGACTGTTTGCATGTGGGTGCCACTGTGTTGCCACAGGGACAGGGCTCTGGAGTGAAATGCTTTTGTGTACAACTGTGACTTCTCTCCCTTTGTGTTCATTAGCCACCTTAAGGGTTTATGGTCAGTGTGCACACTGAAGTGGGTCCCATAGAGGCAGAGCCTCAGCTTCCTTAGGGCTCACATGACAGAGAAACATTCTTTCTCTACAGTCGACCACCTGAGCTCTCTGTCCTTAAACTGGCGACTAATAAATCCAATCGGGTGTTCCTTACTCTTCTCATCTACCTGTGATAGTACAGCACCTATCCCAGTGTCAGAGGTATCTGTCTGCACAATAAAATAATGTTTGTTGTCACGGGTCTTGAGGACAGGGGCCTGGCACAGGGAGCCTTTTAAGCCATTAAAGGCCTTCTTATTCTCCTCAGACCAAGATACCTTTGCAGGTTTCTTTGGAGTTGTGAGAGCAGCCAGAGGGGCAGATATGGTACCATAGTCTGCCATGAAGTTTTGATAGTACCCAGTGAGACCTAAGGGTCTGGCCCGAGTTTGTGTAGTGGGGGTAGGCCAGTCTTGTGCTGCTTGTACTTTACTGGGTACAGGCTGAATCCTCCCTCCAGCTACTTCATGTCCAAGGTGGAGCACAGATCCTTGTCCAATCTGGCACTTAGTGGCCATTATGGTTAAGTGGGCCTTCTGAAGAGCCTGTAATACTGTTCCCAGGTGTTTCACATGTTCTCCCCTGGTGGCATTGAAGACTGCTATATCATCCAGATATGCTAAGCAGAATTCACCCAACCCATTTAGGACATGATTCACTAGCCTTTGAAAAGTATCAGGTGCATTCTTTATTCTAAAGGGTATTACCCTGAACTGGTAAAAACCCTCTGGGGTTGAGAATACTGTCTTCTCCTTGGTTTGTTATACTAGTGCTATTTGACAATACCCTGCAGTGCGTTCAACTGTCCTGACGTACTTGGAGGTGCCCAAGGTATCCACCAGCTCATCAGTTCTAGGCAAGGGGTGAGCATCTGTCCTGGTGACAGCATTCAGAGCCCTGTAATCCACACATAACCTCAGTTCAGAGGTACCTGCCTTTGGCACCAGAACCACAGGACTGCACCATTGACTACTAGAGGGTTCAATAACCCCAAGATCTAGTATCTTGTTGACCTCCTTATTGATGTAAGATCTCACCTTATCTGACATCCTGTACCCCCTACCTTTGATAGGTACACTGTCCCCTGTGTCGATTTTGTGTTTGCACCAAGGTGTCAAACCAGAAGTCAATGGGAACAAGGGTGAGAACTGCCTAAGCAACGTTCGCACTTCCTCTTTCTGGGTAGTAGTCAGGTGACGGGCCACATGGATACCTTCAATGGAGCCATCTGAAGGGCTACCTTGGAATAAGTCAGGCAGAGGTTCGGATTCCTCTTCTTCTCTGTCTGATGCCAAAAGTAGTGCTCTTTCAATCCTAGGGATGAAAGCCTTCAGCCTATTGATGTGGAACACTTTGGGGGCCTCACCAGGTCTCCTATGGTCCCGTAAATAGTTTACCTCACCCAGCTGCTCCACAACTGTGTAAGGGCCTGACCATTTGTCCTGTAGGGCTCTAGGCCTTATAGGATTCATAATCAGGACTTCTTGACCTTGGGTAAAGTGAATAAGTGAAGCCTTCTGGTTATACCAATGTTTCGCCAGAGCCTGACCTGTCTTCAGCATATCACTGACCTGAGCCATCAGAAGGACCATTCCCTCCTTAAACCCAGCACATAATACACTACATTGGAAGTGATGGAAGGAGTAGGGAGTTCCCACCCTCCCTTGACTGTCACCAGTGGCCCCCTAAAAGGGTGACCAAAAAGAAGCTCAAAGGAGCTGAAACCAACATTCGTGTGCGGTACCTCTCTGTAGGCAAAAAGTATGCATGGCAACAGGAGATCCCATTTTCTCATCTGCGGTTCTTCCAGAGCCCCAATCATGCTTTTGAGAGTTCTAGTAAACCTCTCAACTAAGCCAATCATTTGTGGGTGATAAGCCGATGAAAACGTATAAGTGATGCCACACTCTTTCCACATGGCTTGCATGCACTTAAATGTAAAGTTGCTGCCTCTGTCTGACACAACTTCATTAGGGAAGCCAACCCTAGTAAAAATGCCTACCATTGTTTTTGCAACTGACTTTGTAGTCACAGTCTTCAATGGGATGGCTTCAGGATATCTGGTGGCATGGTCGACCGGTACCAAGATAAACCTATTGCCAGAGGATGTCTGAGGGTCAAGGGGATCAACATTGTCAATCACTACCCTTTCTAATCGCACCCTACCACAGGGAGTGGCACCAATGGAGCCTGGATTGTTGAAACACTCTTACCAGAAATCTGACAAGTTGCACAACTCCTACAATGGCCTTCTACCAGGACCCCCATCTTGGGCCAGTAGAAATGCATGGATAGCCTCTTCTTGGTTCTCTTGATCCCAAGGTGACCAGCCAGAGGAACTTCATATGCCAGTTGTAGGAGGAAGGGTCTTACTTGAAGGGGGACCACCAACCTCCAATGGTCACCTTCAGTAGGCTCTGTGGGCTCACTGAACAGGAGCCCACAGGAGACCACCTTCCCAAAAATTCCTATGTTTCCCAGGAGGTTCACACTCAATCTGGGAACAGGCCTGTCTCTTTAGGCCTTCTAGAGATGGGCATTCATGTTGGCCCTTACTAAACTCTTCCCTATCAGGATCACCTTCAACCAATAAACTTTGGAGTTCAGGATGGTTATGTGAGTTAAGAATTTCATGCAGCACCACTTTCTCATCAGGTTCAGATGCTTGGCCAACTACCTCCAATGCAGTGGCAGATGAGTTAGGTGGAATATTGTCTTTCCCTCTTCTGAGTAGCTTGACTCCCTTAGCCTTGGGATTCCCCTTTAGCTTTGCTCAGCCTTGAACTTGGCCAGGGCTGCCTTTGTTTGTGACCTTGTGCATGGTCTTTCTGCTGTCCCCCACACGAGACCTAAATCTCTGAGGTCATTTCCCAGCAGAATCTTTCCAGGGACCTGCCTCTGTAAACTCAGTTATCCTTACTACTGTACCATTAATGGTTAGATTTACAGGCATTACTGGGAACCCGAGAGGGCAGCCATCATCTAACTTGGTGGGCATCAAGGGAGCTCTGCCAAGCTCTTCTTGGTTAACCAATGTGGAATCCACCACAGTTCTGCTGGCCGCCCTATCCCTAAGAGTATGAGGGTCAACTCCATTGATTAGCACACTGGGCCTCACCGAGTCCCGCGAGGGGACCAGGGAGCTAACAACGGGCCGGTCGGAATCAGCCCGTTGTTAGCTACCGCTCCCATTCCCATTGAGCCCTATGGGGGCTCAAATGGGAATAGGGAAGGTCCGGTCCGGGTTCCCAGTAGGAGGAATTACCGGGCCCTCCAAACTCGGAACGGCCCGGTAATTCCCCATTCAGGGAACCCGGACACGATTTTGGAGGCAGCCATGGCGCTAATAGCGCCATGGCTACCTCCAAAGTTGTAATGAGGCCCACTGTCTTTAAAGTAGTGCTTGGTATTATCCGGAATACTTGCATAAGCCTCTGTGGCTCTAGGCTCCCAGGAACCCGGGGATACTAAGACTACTTCAGACTCTATCCCACTGGGGAAGGAGAGTGAATAGAAGGATGAGCCTGTGATAATTTCTTCCTCTCCATAAGAGGGAAAGGCCAGACTCACAGATTGGACCCCCAAGGTTTTGACCTCACATCTGGGGTCCCCCTTCATGTGGGCACTTGCGCCACAAGCCACACAAGATCCACTGGGCCTTGGGACATAGGGAGGCTTACTGTAACCAGAGCTATGCTCGGGAGGATGATTCCCACTATTCTGTACATTCTCATGTGAGTTACCCTTGTTATGCTTTTTGTGGCCCTTATCTTTGTGATTTTTCCCCTCCTCGTGCTTACCAGGAGCAGGCTTGTCCTTATGGGACACTCTGTGTGACACACATACATCTGCTGCACTGGGTAACCTCTTTGGATCTATCTCCAGTCAAGTGCTGCCTAAGCTCTGGGTAACAAGAAGGAATGATATGTTCAAGCATGACTAAATAAATCATACCTTCAAAGGTGATAACCTTGTAACCTTCCACACAGCCAGTCAAGATTTTCAAGGAATCAGTTACATATGACACCCAAGTATTACTTCTTTCTTTTTGTAATCTCTGAATCATTTCAAGTATTGTGCAGGAGACTTCCCAATCTTTATGACCAGAGTTTTCTTCAATTTTGCAAAGTCTTTTTCTGTCAGCTTTTGACTTATGGTACTGCAGCCAGAATGGGGTAGTCGACTGAGCAACCATGCAATCCTATTATCATCCACAACTTCTTGCACTTCACATGCATACTCAAATGCAGTCAACCAATCCATGATGTCATTCTTGTCAACATACATACTAAGCAGATATTTTGGGAACCTTGCATGAGAAGAAGAGCTAGACCCATTACCAGATCCTCTAGAGGAGCCATTGGCAGCTTGTAACGTAGCAAACTCCAACTGGTGGTCAGACAAAAAAGAAACCCACATTTAGAGCAATATACATTCAATTGTCATTGATTTACAAAAAAAAGTAATGAATTTGGAGAGAAGGGTTTGGATCTGTGCCCAAAGGGCCACTAAGAGAAATAACAAGGTGAGAGTACACTCTGATAGAATTAAAGTTTTAATATATTTCAATTTAAGAAAAGAAAAACATCTAAAAACAACCAAAGACATATGACAACATAAATTCAAAATCATACAACAGGTTTTTGTTAAAGGTATATACAGACAAAGGATACATTTGTATTTACAAAACTAAATTCTTGGACCAGACAAATCACAGGTGAAAGAAAATAGTTAAATTAAAGTAGTCATTACAATCATCTAACAAGATTAACTCATTTGAAAAAATTAAACAATTCCTGCTGGGCAAACAAAGAGGTCAGGATATTGTTACGTATGATTCCTACGAGACTGTAGTCGTTTCAGGGCTGTAGACCTGCTTAGTATTCAGACAAGTCTTCAGATCCTCTAGAGGAGCCATTGACAGCTTGTAACGTAGCATGCTCCAACTGGTGATCCCTGTCTTTCTGCTTCTCTGCTTTCACCAGTTCGATCTCAGCCATGCAGAATTCAAGCTCCTTCTGCTTAAATCAGCAGCTCTTGTCTTTTGAATTCCAGCAGGGCATCAGCCTCAGAGCCAGCAAAAGAAGCATGGGACTCTAAATAAATCTGATCATCACCTGTCTCCTCGATGAAGGCAGCAACTGTCCTGTCAGCACTTTCACCTTTTGTACCAGAGGCTGACAAGCCTCTCCCTGCACAGAATTTCCTTAGCGTTTCTTATTTGGAGGCACTCCAAGTTATGATCGCAATTGCTTCCATGTTATAAGTGAAGAAGGTGGTTTACAGTTAAATTTAAATTAAGGTCACTAGGCCTCATCACAAGTTGGGCGGGCTCTATGCTGGGGGTAAATGTGCGTACTTTACGCCCATTTTCAGGTGCAATTAGAGTGCGTTCATTGCACCGAAAATGCCCAATTGGTTCTAACGGACCCAATGGGGAATACCATTACCACCCAAACCATGATCCAGGGCTAATAGCGCCAGACCGGGTGGCGCTAACACTATTAGCCCAGGCGGTATCCCAGGGGTAATAATACTGCTGGGATACCGCCCAACTTGTGATGATGCCCACTGTGTTTTCTGTGTAAGTACAGCTTGGGTATTTCACCAGTGCTCAACACTGGGTACCACCGATCTTATCCCACTGCTGTACACCAATATGTTAATATGGATTTCTAAACTCTGGCCTTTATAACAAAAACACGTTTAAACCAGTTATCAAGAAAACAATTACCACACACGCTCATTCACTATGTGACATACACACAATAATGTGATTAACCTAATGCTGATGAAATGGGAGCAAATAACCACAACCTGTAACAGAAAGAGGTTAGATCAGCACATATATCAGATTAGGCAGTTCTTCATCAACAATCCCTAACTTATGTAGTCCAGCCCTACGAAGTGAGGAGCCTAGCGCTTGAAGTATAGTTGTGCGTTAACAATGCTTGATTGTGCTTAAATTAAAAAGCGGGTTCTCTTCAGGGGGCTCTAGCTGGTCAGGAAGGGGCTTGAGGCAATGAAGAATAAGTTCCTATTCCTAAAAGAGGGTCATCCCTTGTGGATAGAGTGACTTTCGGAGTTCGGGAATAGCTAGGGAGCGCAGGCTATCCAAGCCAAGGTGAGTACATTTTAAGGGATTCACGTGCGTAAAAAGGGATGGATATGCCAGGGTGCCACCAGTAAGTTATGGAAGTACTCACTGACCATCGACTCACTCTGGATCAAACATTGGCAGTCTAGCCCACTTTGCTTGTAGGTGTTAACCCTGAAGTTACAGGACGCTACGGCTGCTTGATGCATGGCAAACTCTCATAAATCATGACCTAGAGGAGCAGATTTGGTGGGAGTGGACCCAGGACCACAAGCTAGCAATTCCCAAAATCTTGAGTCTCAACTCGGGATGGCAGTGGTCCTATGCGATACCCTGGGTTTGAACTGGACAGTTCACTGGATGGCCCAGGAACACTTCCGAAGAGGCTCTTTGCGAGGGTAAGTATGAGATGCTGAGAGTAGTTGTTCCCACTGTTGAAAGGGGCAAGGCGCCCTTGCAGTCCTTCTTGGTTCAATGAAAAAGCAGGCGTTTGACGGGACAACAGCATAGTCAGGGTGCTAAACCTTCCTAGCACGTCACCGGCAGTTCTTCAAGTCTGCTTTCTCATTAAGGATACTTGGCTCCTTATGAAGTGTTGTGTGAACCTCAGTAGATCAACCTGGAATGAATGCAGAGCCCCTTATCTTGGTTCACGCTCAAATCTCAGATAGCTAATGGAAGATCTGATCTCTTGCATGCACGCCAGGCGTGGGCCTGTCGTGGCCCACAGTGGTTCCAGTCATTCATGACTACCAGACATACTGGCACCAGAAGTGTGGATTGGGACCAGACAGTTCCAACCCACTTCCTGGGCACTAGCGCATGTGACATGCAAGAGCCTGCAAAAGATTTGGTTTCAGCAGGAGGCTGTATTCCCAAATAAGGAATACACGGGTCTCTCGAGCTGGGGGAAGGCAAAGGGACAAAATGACCAAAGGACAGAATAAAAAACTGTGCCACTGGCCGCAGTCTTGAGTCAAATGCGCTAAACACGCTATGGTCCATAAAACCGAAGTAAAAATACTTTGAAAGTAAACTGCTTCCACCAGTTCATCCCAGGCACCCTTTTACAAACACCAAAAAATCCTTAGAGGGTGACTAGTGCCATAAAACAAAAGGACCCCTATGCGTGGTACTGTGAGTTAGTTGGCACATAGATAAAAAGTTACCAAGAAATGGCAACATAGTCGAAGAATAAGGGAAACATAGTTTACGAGTACTGACAGCCTGAAGGACGTGTCATTTTCCCCATAACAAATGAGCGAAAGCCGAGAGGAACACAGCTGAAGGCTGTGCACCACTGGAACAAGTCAGATTAGGTAAACCAAACAAAAACAAAAAGTTTGGGGCTTCACAAATGGAGGGAAAATGGCACCTAAGGGAAATCTTTACTAACACTCATCAAAAGCTAGTTCAGATGTTCCTTTATCACAATTACCGCAAACATCTTTTTTCTCCTTTTTTTGCTGTCTGAGTAGATCCATTGTTTTCGTTAAGAACACACACCCCTCTAAAGCAGCACACCAATTATTTGGGCCATAGGCCTAATCACACTCTTATCTGAATCACATAGATATCTCTTAATCAACACATACTATTTCATGTGTCTAGTAGAAAGGTCAATAGTTGCTTCAGTGGTATTGTCACATTGTGCAATTTGTAAAACAAACAAATTCCCTTCTTTATCCAGATGCCGTACATTAAACTCCTAATTGGGATCATATTAACTATATTTGTTTTCAGAATATTTGTTTCTTTTGAAGTTTAGCAATTTTTTTCAAAAGCTTCTCCTATGTTCAAAGATGGCCATCTCAATTCTACTCAAAAAGAAGCCTTATTATCTGTCCAAAATGTACTTACAGTGTGACACAATAAACAATGTTGTACAATTTAATTTAAGTCTTCTTAGACATGTAAACCTCCATAGATCTTTAAAAGCATTGCAGTTTGATCGTGCCTATTGTGTTGTAAAGTTGTTGAGCATCATAATTATTCCCCTGGCTCTATGGTGTTCTTCATACATATATACATTCATATAGTGTAGGTAGCTAGGATGATTATTTACAGAGAAAGGTAATGTCAAATGGTGAAATCCTGAAGTCCTTTGTTTCAGATGTTGACAGTTCTATAACTGTCATACAGGAGAGTAAGCACAGGACCTGAGAAAGAGAAATGTGGTGTAACACAACTTCCCATTATTTTCAAGAAGTGCAAACATCTTGGTGTACTAAATATATGAATTAGTGTAACCTTGGTCCTATAGGAGGACCAACTAATCTGTAGAATGGGATCAAGGTGAGTTGGAGATGATTTTAGAGTGTCTTTAGAGAGTTCCCATTAATTGTCTTGTCCTTCATTCCCCTCCTTGTGGTTAGCAGAATTCTTTAACTCAGGTCACTAGCTCTTGGGGGTTAGGTTAGACCAAGGCCTACAGGTTCTGGGGGTGTAGCAACTAGGACACTGAAGGGAAGATTGTGAGGAACAGTGTCTGGATTGATGAGTACCTCATAGGCCCTCATTACGAGGTTGCAATACCCCACTGGTGCTACCTGCGGTTACTGCCGCATGACATCTCGGTGCAACCGGGATATCACAGGCAACGGCAGTACAACAAGTTCCCATTCCCATGGAGTCCCATGGAAACCCTGAAGCACCGGCACTGTTGGTAACAGTGCCGGTGCTTCAGTGAAAAACCTGTTGGTAGAGGCCTGAACTCCTGGAAGGTCAGGCCTGCCAGTAGTTCAGTGGCCCCAAGGCAGACTCACAGTGACCTGGTCTAGAAAAGGTGCCAGTAACTTGTTACCGGCACCTTTATTTCTGGACTGGGTCATTTATAATGAGGCCCATAGGGGTAAAAGGGGCTCGTAAACTAAAGGAGACAAATGTCTAACTCATAATCTAACCGCAATATCTAAGGGCATATGCACATGGATAGAGGAATCCAGTTCACTCAGAGTGGTCTTAAGCACACTGAAGCTCACTTCTTTGCTTAATCCTGTTAGGCACTTCTGGCCTGCACAATTGCCTTGGTCCTTGTTGTCCTGCTGCAATATACTCCTACTGTGAAAATAAAATAAAATACCTGGAGCTTTCCATATTTTGCCCTCAGTTTTACTGTAACTTCTTTTACCAAGGCAATCCATATAACTGGCCTCCTCCCCCCAATACCCCAGAGATCTTCTAAGTAGAATTCATTTGTCATGGGTTTTTTCAAGGCTGCAGTAATTATGGCCCACTTCTTAAGGGCAATCCATGTTGAGTTGAGTTTGCTACCGGCCCCGGTTGCATTCTATAGGTTATGTTTCTTTACTCCCATGACATTACTGCCAACAGGGGGACCTGGGATACCACCTCCTGCAGTTGATTCTCTCAATCTTGATTTTTAAGACCCTCTGGGATTTCATCAGTTTCCAGGACAAGAGCCCCACAAGCCCTTTACTTTCTTCTCGCTTGGCAACTTGAGCTTTCCAGGGTGTGGCCTATTTGGCTATGCCACTGCCTGTTTCTAAGACATTCTAAAGTGTGGGCTAGAGGTTTAGCAAGCTTGAGTTTTTCTCTTCTTTTCTCCTCCTCTGCTCACAAATCCCTCGCTAACACATAGGAATGGTGTTATAACTTCTGCTTTCAAAGCAGTAGGTGTGTGTCTCTCTTTATAACTGGCTTAGACTTTGCCATCAATTTTGGCAGTGAGAATTCTAGTTGGTGCTGTTGTTTCCCTATTCATTTAGACAGTTGTGATTGATGCAAGAGAACATGCCCACCCCCTCCAGAATGCATGCTCTGTTATTTTACTAATTCTCATTTGTTGTGCTTTTGCTGATTAGCTGATTTGGTCATTGGCTCAGTCTCCTTAAATGTAGGTCTCACATCCACCATCATGGGATCAGGTACTACTGTCATGGCAAAGCAGCAGTCCAGTGTTTGCACTGGCACACATGTAAGTGAGTTGTTTCGTTCATGGTGCAAACTCTCTTTGAGGAGCGTGCATGCTGAAGTTGTGTCTTTGCTTCATAAACCATGTGGTTTTCTTTGGGCTCTACTCCAGGATCCACAATGGGTTCTGCACTTCTGAGGTGCACTTGCTAAAGAGTCTTATAATGGCAGTGGCCCAAATTCAGGGCATGATGCTTGCTGTTAATTTTTTGCAGTTAATTCAGTCATGGACATTATTCTATATGGCTTATTTTTTCTGGGTTTCCTACCACCAAATCGGCTTTTCCTCACACAATTATTTTGCAAGGTGTTCTTCTGGATACCATGGCACTGGATGCAGGGGTAGTGGCAGAGGCACTTCCAGTTTCTATTGGGCATTCTGTGCTCGCATTGGCATCTCCCGTTGATCCTGAAGTACTGGGCCTAGCTTCATATCCTTGTGTGAACTGTGTATCTGTTGGGGGATGTAGGATATTTTGTCTTATTGGGGTAAATTTGGGGTTTGGTGGTATGTTCTTACCGTCTAAATATGAGCGGTAGTTTGGTGATAAATCAGCCTCACGTTTAGATAGGGTTTGGCCTCATATCATTTTAGTAACCATACGCTGTTATATTATATTGGGGAATTTGGTGATATATTATTTGCGGTATTTAGTGGTGAGCATATATTTTCTTCCCTATATTATAACCCCATCATAAACAAAACCTTCAATTCTGTTAGAGTACCTCCCAGTGATCTATAGAGAGCTTTGGACCTATGCATGTGATGGAAACCCAACAATTTTATAGAACGCCACCTACAGTTTATGGCCGGTATCACTGGCTTATCTACACCAGCGATCTATGCGCCCTTAGGCATCACTGGCTCCTGGACATGCAGCAATCTATATATTATATTAGATTCCTTCCAAACAACATGCAAGGAAGGGACACACACACACACAAATCTGCTTTATCACTGAAAAGTATCAGCTTATTCTGGGTTGTTATTTTACCTGCAGGTGCAAATTGACAAATGCACTACTGAAGAGAAATTAATCTCCCCTGTGGATTCATATAAACTCACAGATGAAAAAAATGACACTAATCATTTGTTTTTACATTCTCATTATATTATATAAAAATACAATTTACAATCATCAGTTCTTACCATAAACATTGCACCATCATCTGTAATACAAAAGAAAAAGAAACAGAGCAAGCAAGCCTTTTAGCACATGAGTTAATTTAACATTCTAAACATGATGAAGTAAAATGCAGGGGATTTCCTATCCTGTATTATAATTCAGTCATCCATGCGACCGCACACAGTGACCTCACTTAACCTATCTCCTTACCAAAATTGTTTGTTTGAAGCTCCCCCACACGACCTTGCTTTGATCGTCTCAGAAAGACAGGCCCAGTCAGTACGAACTGCTCCCGTAATCTTAGGTGTCTGGGAGGCACGGCGAGAAACTCTCAAGCCAGCGCTCAGTGACACAATGAACTTCTGTCTTCAGAGCCCAGTCAACTCAAACTGCTTTCTCTGTGTAAGTTTTCCCATTAGCAGAACTTGGGACCTCCCTATCTTGTCTACGTGATGGGTCTGCAGACACTTTCCTCCAATCAGTTTGAAAGCATGTTTTCAGAACCACCCTTCACTTCCATATAATGGGATCCTTGCTCACAGTGCAAGGACAACTGTTACAATTGTATTTCCTTCCGTACATACCTTCTGCTTTCTGCAACCCAACACAGAAAGAGAAGAGAAAAAGAATGCCAGTGCACATTTAAAAATGAATTCCAAAATATGTATTTTTACCTCATTTTGCACATGAGACTACATTATAATGTTAAGGAAGTTAGAGTTGGTGTTTAGTAAATATTAATTAAAGTTAGTCAGTTATATAAATAATGTAGTCTTCTATGTATGAGGTATTCAAGAAAAAGAAATGGTGCACTTTGTTCTCTGCAGTTTCACATTGGGGTTTTGCTGTGTTATGAATTCTGTAACTTGCATGCCACCAACAACATATTCACGTGTTACATTGGCAACACAAACATAACTATATGTGTGTGCCACATTACTGATGGCAACAACAAAAAAAAGATGCCATTACATTAAGTAAAGTGCTATATATTCTTATAAAGCGCTATATATATTACTACAGGGATGAATGATATGCAGTCACTCAACATGCAAACTGGTACATAGCATAGCATGCCACTCATGAGAATAAGAGGATGCTGACTAAAGCTACTGGGATAAGAGTGGGTTCACATGCATGATGATGTCTATTTAGCCATTGGCAGATATGGCCTCTAAGGTGCACTCTCCTTGCAGGGTGTCAGTGTATACTTTTATGTGATATGGTGTTTGGTGTGATATCGATCTTGTGGATTGCTCTGCGGAGTCAGTGTGGGAAATGGACATGGTATTTTTTCCAGGTTCCACACACAACACGTGCAAGTGTGGACTGGGGCAAGGCATCCTGAGAACTTGGCCCACCATGCATGCAGGCCCTCATTGGCAGATGCTTTGTTCACATGACATTTACATGTTTCAGGCCAGATATTGGCCATGGTGTTTTCTATGTGGGTCGACTGGCTATTGGGTGTTTTATTCACAGTGATGTGGACATGATGTCATGCCATGAATTGCACATTAATGTTGTTACCCTGACATTAGTCCCATTGCCTTTTGGCAGGTCATTGTTATGGCAATTGGTGGACATCGTAACACGAAGCCAGGCAAATGCGTAGGGTACGGTGTCAGGTCATGCATTCACATTAGAGAAGTGACATTTCTACTTACCAGCTTCATGTTGATTGTCTGCTTCAATTTCTGATCTCTAATTCCCTCAATGCCTGCCATGTGGAGTACACTGCTGACCTTTTCCATCAAGGGCTTAAGGGTGAGTGGCTTTGCTGTGCTACCTTCTGTGACAGCTGTCTCGCAGACATTAGGCTGCATTTATGGCATTCAGGTCATTTCACCTCTTCCTGAAGTCTTCATTGTCACTGGGTTTAGTGTCAACCACCACAACCTTCTCCCGTATGTCAGTTCAAATGGCATGTTTTCTCTCAACAGAGTTCTACACGGACATAGAGACTCACTAAATTTGGGCTTTCTCATCTGCATTTCAGGCACCTCCCCTTTGCCTTTGTCACTAGACATGTTTGGCACTCCTTTTTAGAATTGGATGGCAACAGGAATTGTGTGATTCAAAATTAATTGTGTTGTTAAAGATGGCCTCTGCCACGCTTCCCATTTGTGGCATGACTTTGCTTGGTGGTAATTGTGCAGGCGGAATTACAATTCGGTAATTACTCCAATTTTCAGGTAGTAATGGTAATTCCTCTAGAAATTGGGGGATTTATCGATATAAGTAGATTTTCGGTGATAACTCTGACATAATTATCATTACCAATGCTGAACGATACGCACACACATGGGATGTTAATTCTGAAGCGTGACCCTTGCCTGAATTTAAGAAAGTAAGGAGGGCTATTTGCACTTGGTGCTTGCTGTGCTCCACAGATAGGGCTACAAGACATTTGAAAGCTAATACTCAAAATCCCTCACACAAACAAATAACTACTTCCTCTCTGAAGTAAGCACATACCGATCATAAGGTCTTACACAGCACATCCTCATCGGTCCCAAACTGGGGCACCAGCAATGCTAGGTCTGTTAGCCTCAATGACAATGAAATATCAGACATCACCCTGCATCAAAGCCTCAACATCCTCATGATTACAGATGCCTAGTTCACAGCTTCATGCTTAACATGCTATCTCCCATTAACTATCCAGGCTCCATGTTATTTAGACAAAACAGACTTAATGCTAGGATTGTGCACCTGTGCTCTAGATATCTAGTCTTAAAATCCCTGTTATGAACATCACGCTTACAATTTAATTTACATTGATGGACATCCAACTTACCATCTATCAATCTAACTGTTTTCAGCTATTTACCTTGTACTGACTTCATGGCCCATCAGAGAATTTCCTGAATTGCTTCTCCAAACTTCTTCCCTAATATCAGACCACCCCCTGATCACTAATTAATTATAGATATGATTGGTGGATCATTCATTTATTCATTCATTTTGTCATTCCCTATAGTGCCTTTCACCATAATTAGAGTCCGAATGCGTTTTTCGTTGATCTTCCCGGGAGGGACGGGATTTCATGAATTTGGGAGAGTTTGGGAGGTGCTATTATCCATGTGTGCATTTCAGCCATTAAAGTTATGTGAGGGTGGCCAAGACCCTGTTAGTCACCCATGTCTAAATAGGGTGTGTATGGGTGCAGCAAAGGAATACTATGGACTAAAGGCGGTGGATTGTGTTTAAGGAGATAGAGGGTTATGTGGGAAGCTACAGTTTGAAATTTTGTGGTTAAAAGTAGCTTCATTCTTATGGCAGAGGTGATGTGCAATAGTGTTTGTGTTATATGTGTGCACAGTGTGTTTGGAGTGAGACTGTGCCTTCTGCGAAATTGCAAAGGTGTGGTGTGCGAGGGGAGAAATGGGTTAGCTGTACAAACAGCATGTCTATTTTCCTGGGTTCCATCTATGTAAAAGGAGCAGTGCTTCATTTCCCAGGTGATCTAAGCGCTTGATAAAAGCATAATACCCTCTGAGAGGTTCTTAGGGTGAGAGATTGCCATCCCTAGTTACTTCTGGAGCAAATACAAGGTACCCATTCCATGATTAAATGCGGCGGCCTGTGCATCAGAGTTCCTGCCATGCCAAAAATGAGTGGGGGGTCTGAGGTGCCTGGTTGTACTCCTACTGGATGATCAGTGTGACTTTCCAACAGTGCATTTTAAGTGTGATGCATTGCCCCCCTCCAAGTCTGGATGGGTGCAATACCCGGCACACTCTCAGGATTTGTTCTAGGTGCAAATTGCTGTAGTGGCTACCTGAGTCGTCCATGTGTGGTGGGTGCGCCACAAGTAAGGTAGGATGACAGAGCAAAGCAGTTGAAAGGAAAGAAGAAGCTAGTAGCTGACAGGTGGGTAGGTGGGGCATGTGTGCAGGTGGTGAGGGGGATTGCTGGATGAAACGTGTGTGCGAGAGGTGGGGAGTGTGCACAGGGAGGTGTGCAGATCATGAAGTCGGGGCAAACAGCCAGGTTTTTAGGGCTTTCCTGAAGGCCCGGTGATCCTCTATGAGGCGGAGCATGAGGGAGTTCCAGAAAGTGGGTGCGAGGAAAGAGGAACAGGCACCTCCTACTCTGGATAACTGGATAATAGGGACTACCAGGAGGTGTGCAGATCCTGATCTGAGGGTACTGGTGGGGTGGTAGCAATTGATCTTTTTTTGATGGAAATCCAAGCCTTTCTTGTGGATTGTGCATTGGGAATGCATATGGCCTTGAAGGAGGCCCGTTGGTTGATGGGCAGCCAGTTGTGTGTCCTGAGTGCCGGAGAAATGTGTTCTCCTGGGAAGAGTGTGTGGAGGAGCCTTGCAGCACAGGTTTAAACCTGTTGGAGCTGTTTCAGTTAGTATGTAGGCACACCTAAGTAGAGGGAGTTAAGCATAGGCAGGAGTGGATTACCACCATTGCAGACACTCTAAGGTAGGAGAGATAAGGAAAGATCCCCTTGAGGATGCAGAGGGAGAGGGTGCATGATCTGGAGACTGCATTGATGTGACGGGAGAAGGTTAGGTCTGAACTAAAAGTGCACCCTAGGTTTTTGACCCAGGGGCATGCAGTGGGGGCAGGTACTAACAAATGCAGGCAAGTAAAAGTCTGGGGAAGGAGAGCTGTTTTGTCGTGGATTAGGATTTCATTTTTTCTGGGGTTGAGGAGCAGGTGATTGTTCGTCATCTAAAGGTCAATGTCTGAGAGGCAGGATGTGAGATCTGGTTGGAGGTAGGAGGGGGAGTTGGGAATCTTCAGGATGATCTGGGTGTCGCCAGCATAGTTATAATAGGTGAGATTGTGGGTATGGATGAGCTTGGGGAGGGGTGGAGGAAAGAGGAGAAAGGATGAAGAGAGATGATTTGCAAGCGCTCAGAGAGTAAAGAGGAGATTCATCTGAGGGCAGAATCTCTTATGCCAAGGTCAAAGAGTCTGTTCATGAGGATGGAGTGGTTAATCGTGTCAAAGGCTACTGAGAGGTCCAGAAGGATACGATCAGTGCAGCCCTCAGAGTCTGCTGTTCTTTTCAGGTCATCCGAGATAGAGAGGATTCAGTTTAATGGAGGGGTCTGAAGCCATACTGGACAGGGTCATGACAGCCATGGGCCTCATTGAAGAGGCTGGGCTGGGAGTAAGTCATACAGTCTAGTAATTTGGCTATGAAGCAGTTGTTGGATAAGGGGCGTTAACTGGAGGGAGGAGAGGTTCAAGTGACAGCTTTTTTATGAGTGGTTTGATGTGAGAGGTTTTGTATTCAGTTGGGAAGATTCTTGCTATTAAGGAGTAGTTGATTATGGATCCGGCGTCGTTCCCAACACAGCTGGAGTAGAGGATGTATTTGAGGAGGGCTGGTGGGCACAGGTCACCCAGGGAACCTGAGCGGTGGCTATTGGAGTGAAGCTTTGAGAACTCAGGATGGGAGATCGCAGAGAAGGAGCTGAAGAGGGTCAGAGTTTGGGGCAGCCAAAGGGGGGCTCTTGATATAGAGGGGGATGGGATTGCTAGTTAAGCCTGGATGGCGAGATTCCTCTCAATGGCTATGTTGAAATAATGGTCGGAGAGGGTTTCGCACTGTACCTGGAAGACGATGGGCAGGGAGGAAGAGCAGAGGGGGGTCTTGAACTCGAGAGATGATCTAGTGGAGTTCTTTGCATGGGTTGTGTGCATTGGCGATGCAGGAAGTGTAGAAGGCATGCATGGCTTTCCTAATATTGAAACTGTATGCTCTTGTCTGTCTAGCCAGAGTGGCATTGTTTTGGGCAGAATGGTTGGTCTGCCAGTGTCATTCCAGGTCGATGGTTGAGGGTTTTGAGGAATTTGAGGAGAGGGTGGGCTTAAGGGGGACCAAACGTCTGAGGGCCATTGGTTGAAAAGGTCAGGGAGAGGTTGCCTCCTTGGAGGGAGAGATTGGTTAGGGAGGGAAGTAGTGCAGAGGAACGATCAGGGAAGATGGTTATCTTGTTCCAGACTGGGATCCTGGGGGAGGCAACAGGGGGCTGGAGGCGAGAAGGGAAAGGGGTCACAGGAGCCAGGGCTGAGAAAAAGATAGCAGAAAGTTCAGTTGAGATGGTGGGGTGGGTGAGGATGGAGGAGATCAGGTTGGATGAGCTGAACACTACATCTAAGTTGTGACCAGCAATGTGCATTGGGCCTGATATGAGTTGGGTCAGATTAAGGGCTTCCATGTTGTCAATGAGATGACGGGTCATGAGGCTTCAAGGGGTGTTGTACCAGATGCTTAGATCCCCAAGAACAGTGAGAGTCAGGTTAGACAGCAATATGGCTGATAAAAAGTCACTCTGGGAGTCTGTGAATGTTCTGTCATACCCTGGTGGTCTGTAAAGGAGGAGGAAGCTGAGGGAGTAAGAAGGAGAGTATTAGAATTTAACTAGCAGGGATTCACAGTCATCACTGCATGGTTGTTTCTCAACCTGTAAGTGTGTGAGGTGAGGTTTGTGGAGGATGGATATGCCACCTCTTTTGTAGGTGATCAAGGAGTAGCCAGGGGGGGAATGCCTTGTGTGCAGAGGGAATGTAGTCATCAGAGAACCAGGTTTCAGTGGTGAAAAGGATGCAAGGATTTTTGTTGGCTATAAGGTCAAAAATCATGTGTTTGTTTCTGGCAACTGATCTAGAGTGGCTGAGGATGCAAGAGAGGGGATGAGGGGGGCAATGTTCTAAGCAAGGGGGCGTTGGTTATGGAGGGAGATACTGCGGGTGGAGCTGGGGGGTGTGGATGGGATAAGAGGAAGGGCAGGGGAAAGAATTAAGAGGATGAGAGGATGGACAGGGTTCAGTGAGAGGGTGAGGGCGGCGGTGTGTAGCATAGTGGGGGCAAAGGGGTCACAGGGACAGAGGGGGGAGGAGTACGGCTGATCGCAGCTGTGGGTAGAAAGTCTTCTGCAACTGGAGGGAGGCTAGCCATCTCAACTTGTTTTGGGAGGATAGCTCGCCTTGGAAGCAAAACGACATGGAGCACCACAGGTTCAATCCCAGGTCTGTGCTTAGAAACCTCTGGGTATTAAGTGAGTTATAAATAACCTATCATATCATAACTGGTCCAATGGGGGGCTGCCAAAGGTGTGTGGATGAGGGCGGGAAAGTATGCAGAGTCTGTTTTTTTTGTCCAAGGCTGAGCAGGCTGCGCTCAATGAAGCAAACGTTGAGTGCCTAGGTGGGGGAGAATGGGGCGGGAGTGGAGGAAGGGGTGGGAAGAAGTGAGCGGAACATGGGCAGGGTGTTTATCAGGAGAGTGTGAGAGAGAATGGACAGGGTTGGGTAACAGGGGTAGGGGGCAGAGGTGTAGGAGAGGGGCAGGAGTCGGATTTGAGGGGTTGGGAGGGGAAGATTGCAGAGGAGGGTGGTGACAGATGTGGAACAAAGGCCTTGTGGTTCTGGGCCTGCTGGCAGGTGCCAGGAGTGTGTGGGTGAGGGTGGGGGGCAGCTGATGGGGAAGCATAGCCAAGGCTATGCAGGCTCCGCTGAGGGAGGGAAAGTTGTGTGCAGGACAGGAGGGGTTTGGGCAGGGCGAGAAAGGAGGGCGGGGCGTGCACAGACATAAGGGTGTGAGGGGGAGGGTTTAGCTGGGGGTGACCAGGTAACTGGGGGTTGGGCAGTGTTGGGATGATGCCGAGAGAAGGAGGTGTGGGGAGGGGAAGGGAGGAGGGTGGGTGAAGGAGGTCTCACAGCATGGGAAGGGGAGGGGCAATCTGAGGTGTGGAGGTGGGAGGGTGCACTGGTGGGGGATCAGAGAATGGAGAGAAGGGGTGGGCTTATGGTTTCTGGTGGGCCCTGGAATTATTCGGTATGATGAGGGTTAGGTTAGGAGTGGGAGAGTTGAGTAGGTTCAGGCTCAAATGTGCTGCACGCAAAGTATGGCTACCTTACAAAATTAGGCTTGATGCAGAGAATGGCTTTTTTGCACAGATCGGGCTAAATCTAAGATATGGCTGACTGACAGAGAGAGGTAAGGGCAAGATAAGGCTACCTTAAACAAATAGGCTGAGTGCAAAATATATCTACCTTACACAATTCGGCTGAATGCGAAAGTGTGTACCTTAAACCAATAGGCTGACACACAATACAGTAATTTACAGAGATAGGCTGAGTACAAGATAAGGCTACCTCACACCCTTATGCTGGGTGCAAGATAAGGCTACCTTACACAAATAGACTGAGTGCAAGATAAGGCTACTTTACATAAAAGGGCTAACTGCAAGATATGGCTGACTAACGCAGATGGGCTATGAGCATGCTAAGGTTATTTTACACGGTTAGGATAATTGCGAACTGTGTCTAACTCACACAAAAGGCTAACTGAAAGAAAAGGCTAACTTTCACAAATAGGCTAACTGCCAGTTATGGAAGACTGATGCTGACAGGCGGGGAGATCCCATGGACAAAGAGGCGATTAGCCTGGAGAAATCACTAAATAACATTGACTACCAGGTCATCAACACCGAATCCACCATGAGCAACTGCCACCAACTAGATTGGGTGGTCACACAAAATCTGGAAACTAGAGACATCAAAACTCTACCATGTATTTGGTCCGACCATAGTAAAATAACCTTTACAATTAGGCTACCCTTTCCTAAGGAAAAGGAGGCGAATGGGCCTGAGCTTATGACATGCCGGAACTACAAAAACATCGAAAAACACCATTTAGAACAATCTATGAAGAATATTGAGGATGAATGCAAGGCTGAGGACTATTGTGACTCCCTCATAGCATGCTTGATCCACCATACTAAGAAGCTAGTCGATCAGAAGGCCCCATTATTGCCTAAATCAATTTGACCCAATGGTAAACATCAACAATGGTTTAATGCCGATCTCACAGAGATGAAAAAGGAGGAAAGGAAAAGAGAAAATAGTTGGAGAAAAAACCTGACAGCACAAAACTTTTGGAGGGAAAGTGAGAAAGCTTACAAGAATAATAGCTGAGAAATAAAGAAAAAACATTTTAACAAACACATTTCGAATGCTGCTAATGCATCTAGCAAATTGTTTGACATACTGAAATCCACCGAGAAGCCTAGCTCTTTAGCACCACCATGTGTACCAACACAAGCTGAGTGTGATAATACCCAGAGTGCATTTTCTAACAAAATATCAAATGCCAGGGATTTAATAAGGAATACATTAGCCAGTAAGAATACCTCCAATCTCCCTACAGAGACCATTGCTAACAGTGGAGTACCGTTTAGATTCACAGAGACAACCTCAGACGAATGGTGAAAATGCTGGCTGAAATGAAGCCCACATCCTGAGCAGAGAATATCTTACCTCCTAAGATAATTCTAGAGAATACTGACATCTTTGCGCCCTTCCTGACGAAAATCGTTAATGCATATTTCCAACATCAAACTGTGCCCAGCAGTATAAAGAAGGTCACTGTAACACCGCTGGGCAAAAAGCCAACTCTTGACCCAAGAGACCCCAGTAACCTCAGGCGCATAACTAATTGTAATTTTATACTAAAAGGTATGTACAAAATAACCACGTCGTAACTTCAGGCACATGTCGAAGCCAGTCAGTCATTACATCATCAACAATCAGGTTTCTGCGCTGCCCACAGTACTGGGACTGCAATGCTAGATCTCCAGACGAAAATGTTGAGTATAATGGACAAGGGAAATACAGTTCTCCTAATCCTTCTCGACCTCAGTGTGGCCTCTGACCTTCTCCACCAAGGCCTCCTAAAAAAGGCCCTAGAAAAAACAGCAAATTGTACTGAGGAGGCTATTGGCTGGATAACATCTTTCCTATCTAATAGGAAATCCAGAGTACATTGGGGGGACAAATTCTCCTTCGAAAAAGATATTGTTTGTGGAGTTTTGCAAGGTCCTAGCATGTCACCGTTACTCTTCAATGTTTATCTGAGGTTTCTATGCTTAGTCCTTGACCATATTAACGCCTTTTTCACCAATTATGCTGACGATACTCAGCTGGTGGTGGAGCTAACCGGGGACTACAAGAAAGACAGGAAAACTATAACCACCTTATACAATACAGTTGAATCCTGGATGGATCTCAACTGGATGTGTTTAAATAGCAAGAAAACTGAGCTGATGGTCTTTGGATCACATCAGGCTAGGGCAAAACTACCCCCTTATTATGAGTCTTTCTTGATCAAGGATTCTCACATCCAGGTTCTGAGCAAAGTTAAAACTCTTGGGATGGTATTGGAAGCTCACTACACTAGCAAAAACTGTTCCTACTGACTCATATTGTTGAAAGCCATTAAACCCCACCTAAGTGAAGACAACTGCACCACAATAGCAAGAGCAACCATCTTATATCGCTTAGATTACAGCAATGCTCTTTTGTTGGGAGATAACAAACAATGTGTGGCTAGATACCAGCATATCCAGAACAATGCGGAAAGGATAATCAAACAAAAGGCCAACACCGAACATATCAGCAGCGCCAGAAGAGATCTGCACTGATTAAGAGTAGAGGACTGAGTAGACTTTAAAGGCCTCTCGTTGGTACAGAAATGTATCCATGGGAAAGCACCTCCCTTCCTTAAAACTAAGATCAAGCTATATGTTCAAGGGAGAGCCCTAAAATCAGCCACATCAGGCACAGTAGAGATCGCATCTCATAAGCTTTCTAACGGCATGGGGAAAGCCTTCCCTATAGTCATAGCTTGCAAATGGAATGAACTACCAGACAACCTGAGACTTGAATCTAAATACTGAAGTCTTCGAGAAAAAAAAATGAAAACCCACTTATTTAAGTGATCACAACCTCGTTCTCAGCTAGACAGTCAGCGCTTTATGTGTAGTTTACCACAAGTCCTGTGTTGTGCTTGTATGTCCCCTCTGTCCCATGTGTTTATGTAACTTCGCCCTGATGCTTGCGAGCTACCGGCATTAAACAAACAAACAAATAAATAAATAAATAAATAAATGTAATAAAATAAATGCAAGATATGACTAACTTTCACAAATAGGCTAACAGCAAGATACCATTGACTAATGCATACAAGCTAAATGCAAGATACGACTAACTTTCACAAATAGGCTAACTGCAAAATATGGCTGACTAACCCAGATAGACTGTGAGCAGGGTATGGCTAACTTACACAAATAGGCTAAATGCATGTGGCTATATGATGTTAGGTAATAAGAAGTGGGGCGGTTTTGCTGGAGTGCAGTAATGGATGTTCTCCCTCCCCACAACACACTTACCTTATCACTGCTGGTTGACTGCGGCAGGCTTCCCAGGTGAACATATGCAAACACGGTATGCAGCTGCTTGGTCGGGAGCTGATCTTTGCCTTATGGCCCTTAGCTGAGGGCTGCCTGGGCATGGGCTTCCCTGGGGTGCTGTTCTAAATGGGTCACTTGGCTCAATTAGAGGCCAGATGGGTGGGATGGGAGGCGGGAGGTCAGGAAATGCAGAAGTGGGTTGCACAGGGAGCAGGGAGGGCAGCACAAATGTACATGGCATGCAAAAGGAACACAATGATTTTAAAGCCCAAATACTGATGAAAACAAGGCTAAAGGTGGTTGTTACAACAACTCTCCTCCTAGCATGCAGAAAAGTGGCTGTGGAGCAAGAGTGATGGGCCAAGAGCCTTGCTAATGTGTAATGTGTGACTTGGCACAATCTGAGGCCAGATGGGTCGGATGGGAGGTGGGGGGTCATTTATTTGTTCTGATCACTAGTTTGTCAAGTTTGATATACTGTTTCAGGATAAGATCAAAAGACAAGTAAACACTCCAAAGGGTGTGGTCAGTCAGACATACAATAAAGTTAAAACCTCTGATATTTGAGAGTGCTACTGGCCTCATAATCTTGGTGAAGGCCAAGGGGGCAGATGATAGCCCCAAGGGCAGATAAGTGAAACACCATACTTCCCCATTCCATAGAAAATGAAGGAATCTCTGATGCTGAACGGCTATGGGAATGGTCAGATATTCGCCTTTGAGAGCCAGACGAGCTAGCCAATCGCCTGTTCACAGAAGGTCTTAAAGGAGATGAATCCCTTCCATCTTGAAATGTCTGTACATGAGCCATTCGTTCAAACTCTTGAGATGCTTCACTGACCTTAAATTCTCCCCTCAGCGAAATAAGAAAATATTGCTGAGGAACCCCGGGTCCCCTTGCACTTCGCGCTCTATGGTGACTTTGCTCGCTAGGCTGCGTAAATCGCTGTGAATTAGCTCTCGCTCTTCTAACAGCATGTGAATGGTCTGGGGTTCTGCTATCTGTGTGGGAATGCCTGTACATTCTAGGTACATACCTGCTACTGCCAGAAGCACCCATGCATCGCTGGATAACCTCTGCCATGCGTGCAAGAATAAGATTGTTCTCCCTCCCTCTTTTGGGATACTCGTGCTCTGGGTACACACCACCTGCTGCGCTTTACTGTCTGTAAGCTCCTCTTCCCCTGTGTCCTCATGAAAAATTTGCTCTGGCTGGGAAGAATGTGTCCTGTTGCCTATTCTCCCAGTATTGAGATTGGGGCCCCTGGGGTCTACGCTGCATGTCAAAGCGACCGGAAGATCGACCCCGATGTCGCCCGGTCCCTGCAAAAACGCATCCCGGGAAAATCTTGCATATGGAGCTTTGAGCCTTTTCTGAGGCAGAGTACGTACTCACAAATTGAGCCATCTCTTTGGTGAAGGCCTCTCCAACGAGAAACCCGTTCACTCCTTCTCCCGCTTCGTATGATGCCAAGTCATTGCGCTTGCTGTCTTTTTTAAGAAGCACTCCTCGCCTCCTTTCTGACGAGAGAGCGCAGTTCGCGTTGCCTAGAAGACATACTGCACATTGCACCCAACTGCCTGGGGCTTGTACGTCCACTGGCGTTCCGGTGTTTTGGCCCTCTCAACTAGGCACATAATCTTTGCCAGAGGAACCACTACATCTAGCAATTTGTCTTGACAGCATCTCCAAGCGTGGTCCACGCCTTTTCTATTGTCCTTGGCTTTCTTGGTGAAGAACGTCACCATTTTAGGGTCGGGATCTGGAGTGTCCGTTACTTTGCCTGGAAGATCAGGCCTAGGGCATTCTTCTCTCATCATGGATTGGACCTGCCGGTCTAGCGGCTTTCTGATATGCTGAGACATATACACCACTCTAGGTGATGGACAGCTTCTGGGTCGAACATGTCGGGAGCGACGCTGCATGTTGGGCTGTCTTCAGGGTCCTAATGCCCTGCTGTTAAGGCTGCCTTGATGTGGCTGAAGAAAAATTGTGTAAAACTAAGAAGGGTGGTCGGGATTGGCTGCCTAATGTAAGTGCGTTCGCTCGCGGCCCTGGTCCCGGCCTCTCATCGGTAAGCTATAAAGCGAAAATGTGCTTGCTACCTGCGCTTGCTATTCGCCCTCACTGACAGAAACACAAGATAATATATATAGGCGCTGAACCCTGACAGGAGATAGAAAAAATACACATTAGAGACCCGCTCGGGCAACGCTTCATATAGAGCCCTTTCTGAGGGTAATTAATTACACCGGAAACAACATACTGATGAAACAAAACCACTTATCTGAGCGGCAGCAAAAAGAAAGAGGAAAAGACCCAGATAGCAGGCTATTTGTACTGAGGATCAAGCTCTGATAGGAGCATGGAGATAGCCATGGAGATAGCCTCAGGACTACCATGACTCAGGAATATCAGATTCAGATTCAAGAGGCTTATGGGAATTTGTAGTTTGGTTTGAACTCTTAAACTCTTGGACCTTTTGATTTTCCTAAGTTATTAACTGAGTAAAGAAAACAAAATGTATTGAGTTTAAACGTAACAAATATTTAAAGTGCTGTGAGTTGCAGTAATAAATAAGCATAATGCTCACCTCCGTGTCTTTAATACATTCAAAGCTACCCAGCGCTATAAGCATGGGAAATCTTCATTGCCATCCATAAATCTAAAATGAACTATTTTAACGAGCAGATAGATAATGCTTGAAACAATGCCAAAACATGTTTTTGAAATACTCAAAATGCTGGAAAAACCCAAAGCACAAATATAACTTGTTAACCCAACCAATTCAGATTGTACTAGGATTTAGCACGTTTTAGCAGATAAAATCACGGCTGCACAGAAGACAATATGAAAAGACTACGTGGTTGATTCACACTAAAACGGGTGTGATTCTTCTGCAAATTTATAATGACATCTTCAAGTTTCTAAGCAAGAACTTGACTCTAGCTTTCACATCTAGGCCTATCACGTTGGCTGAAATGGAAAAAGCCTTGGGTGGAATGCACCTTATCTCCTGCTTTAGGGATTTAATTCCTTCAAAAATACTTCTAGTAAACAAGACAATCTGTTCACCTATTCTTGTAAGGTTTGTTAATGCATCCTTCAATCACAATTGTGTCCTGAACTCCATTAAAGGAATTACAGTCACCTCTTTGGTGAAGAAAGCGGGACTCAACCCTAAGGAAGCAACACATCGTAGGCCTATTACCAACATCTACTTTCTACTGAATGTTTTAGGAAAATTAGCAACTACTCAACTTCAAGAATACTGAGATTCTACTTCGAATTACATATAAGAAAATCTCATGCAGCATTATGGAGAGTGCATTGTTAGATTTACAGGTACATGTTCTGGATACTTTGGATAAGGGCAAAACATGGCTGCTGGTTTTGCCAGATATGTCAGCAGCCTTTGATCTTCTAGACCATGGGCGCCTTCATAGCATACGCACCTCTGTAGGAAATCTCTCTCAGAGTGTTGTGTGCTGGATTTGCTTTTTCTTGAAAAACCCAGATGGCCACCTTTCATTGGGTATAAGCCACCTCAGACCCCTTATCAATATCATGTAGAGTATCGCAAGGTGTATGCATGTTGCTGGCACTTTTCAACATTTAGATAAAACCACTCTGTGGCCTCTTAACTGAGATAGTTATTCACTTCACCAGCAATGCAAATGATGCACAGTTCATTATTTAATTGTTTAATATTAATGCGCCTAATACTGTACCTGAGTTCGGTTGTTTAGCGCGGATATGTGATTCAAACCTCTGTTGCTCTGCCTGGTCTTGCTTCCAAGCGCAGCACGTTGCCCCTGTGCTATCCTCCATCCTCCAGTGTAAAGACTGGAAGGGGGTACCTGCACTTCTGCCCTCTATGTGGTAGAGTAGAAGTACAGAGCACCCCTACCAAGGTTCTCTATGTGGTAGTTATTTATTTATTTATGTGTTGATTTATACTGCCTGGTAGCCCACAAGCATCAGGGCACAGAATTACACACAGGGAACAACCATCAAAGACAGGACAAATTAGAGCAGTTATTCAGATGATCAAGCTAGGATGGGAGATACTTCTATAGGAAGGTTTTAAAGGATTTCCTGAACAGTTATATATTTACTTCTAGCCGAAGGGTGAGGGGCAAGGAGTTCCAGTATCTTGCTACTCTGACTGGGAACGGTCTCCCCCCACCCCTTGAGTGCTTGAAATTTGGACAGTCAAGCAGTAACTGGGCTGAGGAACACAATGTTCTACTTGGGATATACAAAGACACCCAAGCTTTTAAATACTCAGTAGCAGTTGCAAAAATACATGGGTGAGCAATGGTAAGGCTCTTAAAGATGATACGCTCAAACACTGGAATCCAGTGCAAAGCCCTTCTGTGCTCCATGATGCTTCATCTTCTTGATCTTTTTTGTGATATGAACAGCATCATCCTGCAATGTTTGATATTATTTTCAGATTACTCAAGGAGGCTCCAATCAGCAAGGAGTTGCAATAGTCTAGTCTAGACAGCACAGTTGCTTGGTCAACAGTGGCACAGTTCTTCTCAGAGATAAAAGAGTGCAGATTCCTAAGTAAATGCAGATGATAATTGCAGGTGCAAGACAGCTGGCTGACATGGGCATCAGCACTGAGGGAAGATTCAATCTGCGGAATCATCCAAAAAGACTGATAAAAATTGACCGAATGCGTGATTTGGCCGAATCACCCATTCACTTCTGGCGGCTGCATGTGTGTCCCCCGTACTCTTGCTCACTATATTGTGAGTGGGGGTTGCAGGATTGTCCCCCGCAGCTGTCATAAAAATAAAAGAAAGGACATTGCTGCGCTGGTTCCCGATCATGGAAGTGAAAGGGAACAGGCGTCGCAGGGACCAGCAAGTCAGAACCAAGGTAAGTAGGGGTGCGGGTCGGGGTGTGTTGGGGTGTGCATAGGGATGCGTTGGGAGTGTTGATAGGGGTGTGGGTTGTGGTGTGGGTCAAGTTGAAATGTTCAGGGGAGGAATGACCAAAGGTTATTTAAAAAAAAATATCTTCAGTCTTTTCTCCTTCGAACATTTGTAACTCAGTCTTTAAACACTGATCCTCAATCTGCACACCTAAAGGTTTAACCAGTTTCTGAACCATGATGGAGTTTTGGCAAAAGTCAAAAGCTTTGTAACAAGGACTCAATTTGGTGAGGGTCTGCTGAGAGCCCACCAGCAGGTGCTCTGTCTTGATTCCATTCAGAGAGCCAATGTGCACTAATTCAAGATTCTATGTGATAATACACTCTTGTCAGAGTGTCCCGATCTTGATTGTAATCCCCTTTTAACGTATGACTACCTAGGTGTCATTGGCATAGTTTGTTAACACCTCATCCATGCATTCCAGGAGCATACAGAGAGATCTGATGTGTAGGTTAAACAGGAGGGGTGAGAGACAGGCCCCCTGTGGTACTCCACAGAAGATGGGAGCAGGGGGGAGCAAGTTTGGCCCCACTTTACCCTTGATCTCTGTCAGTAAGGAAGTAGCAAAACCATCCTATTGCCTAAATCTGTGCATTGACCTAGATCACAGAGAGTGCTAAGGAGGAGATTGTGGTCCACTAAGTCGAACGCCACCGACAAGTTGAGCAGCATCAGCAGACCCGGTTTTCCCTCATTGATATAGATGAGCAACCAAGGCTTAAGCTCTCAAGAGGTGATGCAGGCAGGTTCTTAAGTACATTGAGTCCCCAAGCACCCACAAAGGAATGTCCACACTCTATGTTATGTGCTAACACAGTTCTTTATATAAAATTATGGTTCAGAGATATATACACAATTCAATAACACACTTTGTACTTTGGTAATTCTAAAATTGCTAGTGAAACTTAGTGGAGTCTATGAAACGGATACTACCTATCTTTCTCATATCTATAAAATCATAAAAACTTGGGTGTCTACACATTGGATGTGCTTGAACAGCCCAAGATCAAACTTCTGATTATTGGTTCAGGCTAAGCTAGAACTGAATTAGATCCTAGATACTCTATCTTTAGTATTGATCGGTGTAACCTTGAAACACTTCAGCAAGTAACAACTGCCAGTGTTTATCTTGAATCCTCACTGGGTGCAGATGCACATACCAATTATGTGGCCAAAAACTGTCAATACTATTTTAGATTTCCTAGGCAAGTCTAACCTCATGTTAACAGGAAAACATGTACTACCTTAGCTCGGGTTATCATCCTACCTAGGAAAGACTAATGTAACTCACTTCTAATAGGTGCTAGTAAAGGTTGTTGTCACAAACTTCACAACACAAAAAATGATACTATTTGCATAGTAGGGCTCACATGTCTACCATCTGAAGAAACATGCACTGGCTACCATTCGATCAAGTAATGCTAGTCTTTTGTGTTGCCCTAAATCCAGATGGGCAAAGGGAAAGGGCAGATCCTTTCCTGCATTGGCAGCTTCCACATAGAACAACTTGTCTCTGTGTGAGCCCCAAAATATATACTATGGAAACACAATAAGATCACAAGAGACACAGAGATAGATATTACATGGAAAACAGTTTATTATGCATGGCAGGGGAAGTCAGCTTCTCACTAACAAGCCAAGGCCCCAATCACTAACACTCTAGCACTAGCACTCTCACACTAGCACTCTCCCACTCACACCAGCCCTCGCACTGGCACTGAAAAGAAATCCACTGTTTATACATAGTGGTAGTGATGTACATTACATGCGTAGAACCATTTAGTCATAGCATGTACTGTGCTGGAAGATATAATCTAAGAAAGCAAGGCATATTGTGCGAACATTCTTGTTTTTGTACAAGACATCCTAACTCTGTGAAACAAAAACATTTGTCATGCTATCTCTGCAGGCAAGGCAGTCAAGGCTGTTTCTCTGTGCTAAAGGATAGCTGACAGTCTGCCAATAGACAAGTTCTTCTAATAACATCTCTACACTGTGTTCAGCTGCATTCAGCATTTATCATGAACACATGTCATTGCGCACTCAGCAAAGCCTGATTCATAATGGACAAACACAGACCACATTTAGCGCTATACATAATAACATAATAACAAATATCATTACATTACATCACAAACGCTCCTTTTAGCATGGGTTAATCAATTCTAGGACAGTAAAGTTAAGCAGTAGTGTGGAGAAGACCGTACATTGACCTCAGGCAAGTTAAATGACAGAGAGGTCAGTCGAAACATGGATAAAAAGAAGCAGGAAGTGTAGCTAGATACTAAGGCATACTAAGGCAGTAACATGGACAATGCAATATTCTCTTAGTGCAAGAAGGCAAATCTTTGGCAATTTACCATGATAGCTGGTAAGTGTGCCAGATCTCTGGAACATGTACATAGCATGGAAACTAAGCACGCTGTGTACAAAAGCTGGAGATATATATATATATATATATATTACACGGCCCACGGTAGTGGCCGTGTAGTTATGGTTCAGTTGCTAAACCCATGGAAGAGTACTTTTTAGGTGGGTTATAACTTCACTCCCCCTGGATGAATCTTCACCAAACTGTTTATATGGCCCACTCTGAATTTTTTTGCAAAGTTTTGTGAGGTTTTGTAAAGGGGGGGCAAAGTTATGGGGGTCCCAAAATTTCTTTTTTTCCCATAGACATGATGGGAAATAATTTCTGTTGCATCTAGAGCCGAAACCGCTGGATGGATTTTCACCAGATTTGCGGCAAGAGTGACGGCTTGGTCCCGAAAGTGTGCTTTTGTTAATTTGTTATAAATCCGTCCAGTAGTTTTTTTTTTTAAATGAAAAAAATGTAAGGCAAATAAATTAGTGATACCTATGTCCGCTCCGTGGACACACTTCCCTGTTCGCTCCGCAGACAGGACACCGATTGGATAATTGGCTTGCGTCATGTCCGCGGACACGCAACCTGTTTTCTGATTGGTTGGGATGAGGTGTGAGGTGCATCAAATTGTTTCAATGTGCCCACCATATTGAATGCGCGGACATGCGGTGGAAGTGAGCATAAATCCAATTTTCGGGAGTGTGTTAATGTGCATGAGTGCTTGGAGAGGGCGGGGGAGTAAGAGATTGGTCAAATGCTGCATTTGTTTAGGTGGGAGAAGACTGTGATGTGTTTGCGATGTCCGAGGTCACTCTGGTTGTCCGCGGACATACTATCTCTAGGACATGCTAACACTGGGCACACTACTGGTTATTTTACTTTAGTATGATGTTGGTTTTGGGTCGTTAGAAGAGCATTGGGTGAAGAGGGTATGTATTGAAGAGTTTGTAGGTTGGTTGTAATTATTTTTTAGAATGTTAATTGAAGTGGATAGTTTTGAGGTGGATGTATTATGTTTTTGGGTTGTGGTCATTTGGTAGGTGTTTGTTTCTATGGGTGTGGTATGCTGCAGTGGTTGTGGCCAGGGCCTAGAGTCTTGGGTGCATGGCCGAAGGCCGTAGGCCATAGGCCATGCACCCAAGACTCTAGGCCCCGGCCACAACCACCACAGCATTACTCTACAATGCTACCAAACATTTTCATTGTGGTATGCAGGATGCTTAGGGGATATGTTTTCAAAAATGTGAGTACTGATTTCTGTGGTGCTTGGAGATGGGAGAGTCTGAAATAAAGTAAGGGTTGCAAGGAAGGACCTGGTGCTTGTGTTGCAGACTGAAGGGAAGGGGGGAGATGTTGTATGTCTTGCTTTACAACACTGTACATAGTTGTAGATGATGTGATAGATATGATTGCACCTGTGCATAGTTGAATGCTGTTGTGAAATCTAGAATGGAATGGGCAACCAGCTGAATGAAAGAGCTATCTAGATTGGAAGAACAGTTGTAGAGGCAGTGGTGCTGTTGCAGCTGGGAGCCTTTGAAATGATATTGGCTACCTGTCCGTATAAATTAAGATGCATGTACTCATCCTGGCTGCTCGTAATTTTATAACACAAAAGAAAGCCTTTTTCCATAATTATACTGTTATTCCTCTTATCTTTTAACATGAAATGACACTTTGTTAGATAGCTGTGTTTGTTGTGTCTGATTACTAATATAGTCATTTGTAAAGGAAGTTGAAATGATAGAATGTATGTGAAATATGCAGAATGTATAGAAAGGAAATTGTATGTACATCTTATGCACTATAATGCATTAAATACTATCATGCTTGTAATGTGGTTAAATATGGGGCAGTGGTTACAGAAATTATATGAGTGATGAAAATAACAGTTTGCACATTGCAGTTAATAATATGGGTAAATAGAAATTTGGAGAGCAGACAACTTTGCAAGTGACACTTGATCATAGCAGATGGGAGAAATGACAGTAAGCTTGTTTTACAGGTTGCACAGGGTAAGTGGCAGTTACTCTGTATATATGCATTTATAGAAGAGATGTACATGTACCATACAAGCCAATCCTCCCAATTTTGTTGGGAGACTCCCGATTTTTCAGTGAAAAATATTGTTATTTTTTTCACATTCTCTCGCCGAAAATACATCCTTGCCCAATGCATTCATATGGCAAAAGTGTTGTCTCCCGATTTTCCGGAGGAAATGTCCCTTCCAGGTGGGTCAGAATGTTGGCATGTATGATGTACTGTGCAAAAAATATTCATACCTGTACTTTGTGTTCATGCATGTGGATGTGCTTGAATCTGCAAGTAGAAATCTAGGAGAGTTTAGTAGTAGTTGCTGTATGTGCTTTGCAGTTACAGTGCAATTGTACACAGAGTGATCAACAGTACATCTAAAGTGCTGAATTGTGATGATGGAGTTAGATTTAGAGGTCTTGCATTTGATTGGTGGATGGTTGTGTGACTGCTTAACAGTAGTCAATGAGGGAATGGTGCAGAGAGTGAAGTGGAACGGGTAGAAAGGCTGCCCCAGTCTTACATGCTCTGCAGACAGTGCGGCTGCTCGCAGGCAGGACATGCACATCTGGGGCTTCTGAGCATGAAATGGGAGTGTATTTTGAGGATTAGCCAATCAGGTGTTGAGGTTCTGCTTCGTATTGAGAGAGACTGTGTGTAGTGAAGATGGTGGAAGTGGAGAAAGTCAAGGTGGTGGTGCTTTGAGATATGTTTCTGAATGGTTTGGAGCAGTATGCTAAATCAAGGAATGTGGCTAACCATTTTGACACAAAAGGAGTGGAAGTGGTGTGGTGCACTGTGCCTGTTTTTAATTTTCAGGCAATGCTAGAAGTTTGTCAGGATATGGCTATTTACTATAGTCCACATATGGTTGTTCTGCACTGTGGTGCTTTGCATTTGGGCTATGTCAGTTCCCCTACTTTGTTGCAAGATCTTCAAAACTTGGTTCAGGCAGTCATGAAAGTGCTTCCAAATGCAAAGCTTATTTTTTCTTCTTTGGTATCTTGGGCAGTATGGGACAATAGTTCTGTTTTTAGTCTTCAGCAAAATGTTGGTAGGTGCTTAATCAACCGAGGCATGTTTGCTTTTATGACTAGAGCTGGCATGTTCTTTTACAACAATGAGAACATTGACTCTGGAAATGTTTATTACTTTAAAGAAGATGGCATGTCTTTATCTTTTGTGGGAAATGCTGTGCTGTTTTGGAACATAAGGCTTGCTATGGAGAAGCTAATTTGAAGATTTTTGGAAGAAAATAAGGAAAAAACACAAGAAAATACAAAATAAATGGTGTTTCTGAAGCATCTGAAAAAAAACAAAAAGGCTCTTTTCAGAGCCAACCTCAATAGGGAAATGGGGCACACTATTTAATTTTGAATTCCCCATGCTCAGATTTTTCGATGTGTCCATGGACACTGCGGTTGTCCGCGGAGAGCGCGTATTACATGCAGGATTTTTGAGGTTGAGAGCGATGCAAATGAGACATAGCACAGCACGGGATTAATCAATAGGGTTTACTGGGTGTGATGTGTGAGCAGAGAGTTTGTAAGAAAGTCTTTTTCCTGAAAGAAGAGGAGATAGCTATGGCTGTGTGTTTCAGAAAGCAGATTGTCTGGATTTTGGAAGATTCGTGGATAAATTGGTTGGAGGTGCTTGCAGATTGCTGCATTGTGGCTGTACATCTTGGATTCCCTCATGTGGAAGTGCACTGGCATGGAGTGCGTGGAATGAAGAGGCTGGATTTGGTACCTCTTTGTGCTACTTTGGTGACACAGTGTAATCCAGACATTATTATTATTCAGTGTGGAGCGAACAGATGTGTCTGGAATCTCTTTGCAATTTGCAATGAAAGAAGCACTTGGGAAAGTCATTGACGTGTATCCAAACTCCAGAGTAATTTTTCCCGTATTGCGCATGTGGCTGTGTTCCTATTCATTTGGTCCACAAATGGAGAAAGCAAGGCGCAATGTTAACAAGGCTGTCTGTACCTTTTTGAGAGATGTTGGTATGTCCTATTATCACAATGAAAACATTATGTTTCGTAGAACAAACATTTTTTGCAGAGATGGAGTGCATCTTACGTATGCCGGCAAACAGATTTTTCTGCAAAATATACAAAATGCATTGTGACCTTTTTTGGAATTACAGCAATCCATTTTGCAGCAGGTGTTGACCATTTGAAGTTTTTGAAACACAAAAAAAAAAAAAAAGACTCTTTCCAGAGCCACCACTTCCTCCCATCGAAACAAGTGCAATGGTTGTGACAGGGCAACACTGCAAAGACTTTAGAGGTCCGTGGACATCCGTGCTGTCCCCGAACATTTTGAACACCAAGAAAGGGCTCAAGAACTTCCAAAAAGTATGCAGATTGCCAGGGACATAGTGTGGGACATGTGCAAGGGTTAACTTCCCCAGGAAAATACCTTGGATTGCTGAGAAAAACACTTTTTAGGTGTCCGGACGCCCGGACAGTGTCTGTTAACTTAGCGCGGGTGCAGTCACATGATGACATCGAGGACACGTTGGTGAATGGGATGGCTGTCCGTAGGACACCAAATGCGCGGGGTCTGGTCTACGCATGTGTGCGGGTGTCCTACGGACAGTGTTCCAGTCCCCAAACTAATTAAAAGTGTGACACACGTGCAGCGAACAGTTGCGGACAGGCACGATGTTCATAGGGGCAAGGGTGTGATACGCATGGGACGGGTTTTCTATGGACAGTGTTCAGGTCCTCGAACAAAACAAATGTGTGTCAGAACTTTGCGGACCGGCGGACAGGCTATGTGTTCTACGGACATATTAATTCTGGTTGCGGACAATGCGAACAGGGGAAATGTTCTTTGGACACTTCATTTTGCGTAGCTACGAACATGCGGACGACTTTAGTGTTCTGCAGACACCCCCATTTTGACTACGGCCAATTTGAGCAGGTATAGTGTCCGTAGGACACCCCCATTTTGGTTAATTACGGACAGGTGGACATCTTGTGTGTCCTAAGGACACCTCCATTTTGATTGCCAACAATACAAACAGGTATAGTGTCCTTGGGACACCCCCATTTTGGTTAATTGAGGACATCCCGCACAGTTTCGCTGTCCGCGGACACCCTAACTGCCTTTTATAAAAAGAAATAAGACACAGAGCAATATACTAACAACCCACTTCATATTTTATTATTGTATAAATGTATAAAAATTAAATAAGAGAGGGGGAAGCAGAAACTGAAATAAATACAGGGAAATTAGGGGTTTGGACATGATGGATGGTAGGGTAGGAAGGGATGGAAGACTCATCAAAATGTTTTTCTTGCTTCTTGCTGGGGAGGTTTTGGGGATAGTTGTGGGACAGTGATATTTAATTTTGGCTTTTATATGGACCTCCACAAAGTTTTTTATAAGAATGAAATTTTTCATGAAAAGATCCATTTTTAGCTCCATTTGCTGCAGAGGATTTTCTAACGTCTCTCTTGGTACATTATTTTTAATGACTGTATGGTCTGTTAAAAAAATAAAATGTGTTAAGTACACATGAAGTAATGGTTAATAATTGACTTATATAGAGAAGTGTAGTGTCGACCATTAGTGTCACTGTCTTCGCTCATTTCATCCTGAGGAATACTTTCTTCCAGCCATTCCAAAATATTGGACATTTCTGTGTAAAAAAAAAATAAATTTAGTTTTAGTGTACCTAATACAGAACGTTTATAAATATATCCAATAAATGTAGTGTACTAACTAGTTTCTTGTTGTTACTTTTGAGAAGGTGTCCTGTTGATTTTTGCTTTGCAATTTCTGTGAGGTAATTCTGTTGGAGACATATTTATTGTGTTTTGGTATATTCCACTATGTTGCATATGCTATGTACTTGGACTGTTAGTGTCTTACATACACAGTTTCACTTCTTATTTATTATTGAATGTAATTTATTTATGTGCTGCTTTTTGAACATGTTTAGTGTTTTTTTTGGATGATATAAAAATGTAAGATACCCCCTCAGTTTTTGGATAGTGTTGATGTTGTCCGAGTCCGTCCGCGAACAGTGCATGGTCCGCGGATATCAGACCCACTAGCGCAGGTAGGGGGTTCAGTATATTCTATGTTATATGTTTATAAACTAAGGGCATCCTAGTAAACATTTATCAAATTTACATTATCTATGTATCTATATACAATGAAAATACTTTGTTACAGGAACGTTATGGTTAAGTTGTGCTACTAAAAACCTATGAAATTCAGTAAAAGAACATTGTTAAATGGACGTTATGGTTAAGTTGCGCTAAAAAAACATATGAAATTCATTGAAACAAACTTTGTTAAAGGGACATTATGGTTCCAAGTAAAACCGAAAACCCCCTGAAATTCGCCAGTTATGGTAAGCTAAGCAACCATAACTCGCGCTTCCACCATGCACTGCTAAGACTAACACCTTGGACATCAAAGATGACATCACAAATGTCATTCGAGCAGATGTGACATGTGTCTGTAACCAACACATCAAGTGAGTGAGGCACCATTGTTCTGGAGTGACCCAGAACCATGCCTTCACTTTCTTTGCATGATGCAGCGGCTGTAGCTACTGCTCTAAGACATTCAGGTAGCGCATAAGCAACAGGACCCAGTGTGAAGGAAAAATATCCCCATGGTCTTTTTTTCCCACCATGTTCCTGGGTTAGTACTGCTAAAGCACATCAATCTTTTACATATACAAACACTACAAACCTTTTAACATAATTAGAAATCCCCAAGAATGGAGCACAACACAAAACTTTTTTCAGTGTGACAAAACTGTTCTGACAGTGGGTATCCCATTGCAATGGTGATGCAACATGTATTTTCTGAAGAGCAAAGCTCCTACCCTCCTTCAACAAGAGGTACCCTACATAGGCGACCTCATGGTGAAAATGATGGTAGTCTTTCAAAGAAACATTGTGACCTATATTTGCAAGATCCTTTAGTAAACTAATAGTATCCTTCGGGCATACTTCACAAGTGACTGCTGCAACTAGTAACAATGTGCAGTATTGGGGCAACTGTAATGTATCTACCTGTTCCTTAAGAGCCCTACTGTAAATGCTAGTACTCTCAGTGTATCCTCATGGTATTCACGTGAATGCATCAATCACAGAAAAGTATGTTCCTTGAGCAGAAATCACGGTCAATATGTCCTTTAAATACATTGCAAAACAGTAGGGCAAACCTTTGTGCTGTTACAAGTGCTGTCAGATATTTCCTTAATTGCACTTTTCCTCACTAGATCAGAAGGCAATGCTAAATACTGTGTTGCAACATTGTTAAGTATACACCATCAGTGCTGCAATGACTCATTGTCTACAATGTTTTCAACATATACAATCCCAATAGGTTCTCTCCACAATTTAATGTTAGCAAGAAGTGGCATTTATCTGTAAAGTGACCAACAGTAATGGGTACTGGCTGAGACACAGTGCATATTACTGGCGTATATGCACACCCATGGGGATATTTCTGGTGTACATGCAAACCCTACAGAAACATTCTGTTGCCCTGACAGCTCAATATCTGGAACCAATAAGCTGTCAATGGAGCATTTTTGTGACGTGGTATCTATTAAACTTAGGATGCCCTAGGTAACATCTGTTCCTGGTTGACCTCTATATTCTTATTCTTTTGAATTGACTGGTGTACTGACTTTGGGACCACATCCCAATTGTTCAACATACTCCTCAATCTCACCTGTATTACTTTTAGTTCACTGAGGTACGGGGTCATTGTTATTTCATTCTCTAACCCAGTGGGTTTTTTCTCATCACACAAATCTGCACAACATGTGTGCATTGTTCTACCATCAGGCATCTTTAAAAGAAACTATAATAGCCTGACGAAATATATGGATGTATGTTTTCAAACAAACAACTTGGAGCAAGCTCACCTAATATCAAAGAGGGTCAACGCTATCTGCCATCAAATGAAAAAAAACTCGATTTCTGTGCTCCGTGGTCTTCATTCAACAGATGCAAAACAGCATCACGGCTGCAACGGTTCAAAACCCTCACTGGAAATGATCGATTAGCCTACACGTGAATCAGGAATAACAACTGCAGCAAGAAACTGTGTTCTACTTGGTAAGGATCCCTGGTAGTGTGGTCCAAAGGCTGCCCTCGATAATCCTTGTAAGGGACCCTATTTGGGTGCCATTTATGAATTCCAAAATATATACTTTGGAAACAAAACAAGATCACAAGAGACACAGAGATAGATATTACATTGAAAACAGTTTATTATGCATGGCAGGGGAAGTCAGCTGCTCACTAACAAGCCAAGGCCCCTAGCACTAACACTCTAGCACTAGCACTCTCACACTAGCACTCACACCAGTCCTCGCACTGGCACTGAAAAGAAATCCACTGTTTATACATAGTGGCAGTGATGTACATTACATTGCTAGAAGCATTTCATCATAGCATGTACTGTGCAGGAACATATAATCTAAGAAAGCAAGGCATATTGTGCGAACATTCTTGTTGTTCATACAAGACATCCTAACTCTGCTGAAGCGAAAACATTTGTCAGGCTATCTCCGTAGTCAAGGCAGTCAAGGATATTTCTCTATGCTAAAGGATAGCTGACAGTCTGCCAACAGACAAGTTCTTCTAATAACATCTCTACACTGTATTAAGCTGCATTCAGCATTTATCAGGAATACATTTCCTTTCACACTCAGCAAAGCCTGATTCATAATGGACAAAAAAGAACACATTTAGTTCTTAGAAAAATAGAATTTGCGCTATACATAATAAAAAATACAATTACATGTTATATTTCTGCATGGCTATCAGCAAATGTTGATCCATGATAGCTCAGAGCAAACCATAATGCTAAACAGATTTTACATTAATGAATGAATGGATTAGCTTATGCTAACCATAAAAATGCAGATTCACATCTAGACCTGCAACAGGAGATTAGCCTATTCACCTTTCGGAAACATTTAAAAACTATACTCTTTAATTAAAACCCCCTAGTTACTTCTATTCTGCTTTGTCTTTTTGTTTTATGTTTTCAGTCTGGTGTGTCTACGTGCGCCCTGTTGCTTGCTGGTTTTGGTGCATTATACACATATAAATGATTAAATAAATAAATGACTACCATAAATGATACAATGGGCTACTAGTCCAGTAAATCAGCTTGCATCCCTGGTGAAGCCAAAATGAAATATTAGCTTCCACCAGCCTACCCCCTAAAACCAATATAGGGTGGTAATCACCATAGGGCATAAAGGTGCCACTTCAAAATCCCTCATAGACCTGGGAGCCTTATGGATGACCTAGGACCATATTTTAAGGAGTACAAAGGGAATTAGTGGCATGGATACTTCAGCAGAAGGGCCCGTGGACACCAAAATAAATTTGAAAACCCCAAAACCAAAAGTTGAAAAATGCAAAAATTGCAAGGGACTCCTACCATGAGATGTCAGAAGTTTCAAAATTGAAATTCTTCCCCAACATAGGACAAGGCCCAGAAATCAAATGCAAGAGAACTCCACCCTGTGCACCCTTCATATAGACACCTTGGGACCAATTGCTCTTTCATTAAGAGATCAGGTGCCACCTCCTGACTAAAGGAAAACATATTAGGGCTCTTTTACGCAAGCTATACAGGCCCCATTCTTTGAAACAAACGGTAGCTTCCATAAAATGCTTGCTTTTCATATTGGTTTTCTGTTTTATATTGCACTAACATACTGCTACTGCCTTCCATTTGCTACATAGTGCTTTGAGACACTGCATGTTTCAAAACCTCGAAATGAAATCAATAAAACTGCATTTTTCCTTGGAGGGTACATGTTCTATCTAAAGGAGTTACTGAGGTCCAATTGCTCCAGCCGCTCCCCATGTAGTATTAGATATATTTTAATAAGTGTGGAGGGAAAACTTTGGTGTAGTGGGGATATGCAGTTTTGAAAAAATGTGGCATCAAATAAGGTAGATCCTGTGACCTACCACTCTGTTGTCTTGAGAGTGGCAACTCCACATACAGGATAAAGAACAGCCAAGGGCATAGGCTAAGTCACTATAGAGATTTGAGCTGTATAGTATAACCTAAAATGCAATATTGGATCTCCGTCGAACTAGGTACTTATTATACTTCTGAAAAGAGCAACCCACATGGAAGCTCTGTGCTCTCTGTACAAGCATCAAAAATTGGGAATTTTCAACCCATCAACATCCGCTCTTTGGAGGAACACCCTCTCTTCAGAAAACTCAGGACATGGCTCTTTCCTGCCCCTCTGTTTGCAGAACACACAACCATATTCACCAAAGCTACCAATTTAGGAATAGTCCTATCCAATGACCAGTCCAGCAATCCTTCACTAGCCAATCGCTTACCAGGAGGCTACGGGGAAGCTTAGTTGGAACACACTTCTAATTATAATTTATAATTATATTTGTACTTTATAACACGCTTAAACCAACAATTGGTTTCTAAGTGCCGGATAAGTATTCGAACCAGTGTTGCACTGCACTGTCTTGCTTCCAAGACAAATGCAATGCCCCTGAGTTAACCTTCCTTCTCAAAATGACTTACCTGAACTGAACTAATCTTCACAAATTCACTAAGAGAAGAAATGGCAAAGACCATACATGGGACCCAACTACTACCAATACGTTTTCCAGGGATTCAAACCTAGATGCCAAATACAAGACCTGCATCAGGCCCAACACCCATAACATAACCTACGTCCTCTGTTTCCCCACAAACAGCCTTCTTTGCAGCAGACTTTCATGCATGTTATGTTATGATGATTTATACCGCGCACCACTACCACCCAGGGGCTGTCTCCAGGCACTCGCCTGGCTCTGCAAGAAAAGAGAGTGGGGTGTATTGGTGAGGATACGATGATAGAATAGGTGCACCTCCCAGTGGCATATCTAAACAGATGGTATGGTACATATGCAGGAAGGGCAGAATAGAGTTAAATAAGTTTCCATTACTTACTGTACCCCCGTAGTATCTTTAGCCCAACTCCGCTTTTGCTGTTTTTAGTTCAGTTTAGTTATAGAGACTTTCTCTCTGGCTTTCCCTATTAGACAGGCAGCACATCCGTGTGGTCTAGGGTTGGCTGGTGCACAGGGGGAGTAAAGCTTTTCTTGAGGGACTGGTCAATTTTAGAAGTAGGATTGGTGGTAACGATGATGTTGAAGCTGTGCATTGCTGTGATATTATCAACCAAACAAAGCCAAAAAATCAACCATCAGCCCCAGAACTTTATTCACCCGAATGATGAATAGTCTCCATTTGCCTTGCGCAAGGTCATAGTAGACACTATGTACAGCTTTCTAAAAAGATTATGACCAATTTTAAAGGCAAATTACGCATGCCTGTTGCAGCTACCAACATCGATATACTTTCTGGCTGATCAGTGCACACATTATCAGCACCGGAAAACAACCTTGTAACAAGTGTACAAAAGAAATCCCTAACTACTAAATAATCTGTGCTTCAGATGAAGGTATCTCAAAATATGTGCCCAAATGTTTATCGCGAAACTCATTGCATGGTGTTTGCACCCATGGTGAACTCAAGACTGCACTATGGGTATGTCGTGCACAGGTGTGTTCAATCCTACAGAATGCAAAGGCTCCTCAAGATCTGCATTTACATTGATTGCCTGATTTCCGGACACAAACAACTGCCAATTTGCACTGATATGAGAAGTCTAGACTGGCAAGCAGGTGGGGGCAGAATCCAGTTCACAATGATACACCTGATATTCAAAAGCTTAATTTGCTAGGTGTCAACAGCTGCATCCCTAATCCTACTGAAACTATTCTACTAGGGTCCTACTCTGGCCCCAACCTGCTGACTGTTCCACTCTACCACTGCATGAGGAGATAAGACAGTTCTTTTTCTACGTTACCCATATGTCTAGAACAGCTCCCTCCGACTCCTGCCAACCCACTTTAGAACAATGCCTTCCACAATGATCTTTAAAAGCACAATTAAAACATTTGTTCGCTGACTAAAACCTCACAGACATGAATCAATCTCCTATAGTTCACATAGACTTCCCCTCCCCTGTTCTGAACCTATACCTGCATTGCACCAATTAATGCTGCTAAAAAATGCTACAACTTCCTCCTGATGACTGGTACTCAGAGCACTGTAATCATTGCTATGACTCTATTTGCTGGCATGCCATCTCCCTGCTTTGTGCAAAGATAGGCGTATTTTAACACTCACATGGCTGAACCACCATGCCCAACTGCCCTATCAGCCCAATTTCCATCAATTATAAGAGAACCATAACCACTGCTCAGCTGCTGCATAAGGCCAAGAAGAAATTAAATATGTGTTGTGATCTGCATAAAACAACATGGGTGAAATTTCAAAGTGGGCCAGGTAAGGTACTCACTTAGTGAAATGAGTGGGACAGTGTTACATGGTGTGACACCCTGTGCTCCAATACTTAGGATTTTCAAGGGGCCACATGAAGATTGTTATCTGTATCAACCTCCAGGGCATGAGCTTGGGAGGGATTATTCTAGAAGTTGGGAAAAACTCAAAGGTTAAAACAATTCTGCTGAGAGCATTTTACCCTAGCATGTGATTAAGGGCTTGATCATACCAAAAATGGAAAATGCATTCCCTAACGGGAAGAATGAAAGGAAGGAGTTAAAAGCTGTTAGTATTCCACTGCTTTGATAATGAGTTTAAATATAAACAAGCCAGTAAAACGGGCCATGTTGTCCCTTGAATAATTTTTGGTCACTGAAAAGAGCCAACTTTATTGTGTCTTGAAATCTAACTATTTTGTAATCAGTGCCCTCTTGTCATTCTATAGGATTCTTGTATTGACCCACGCTACACCTTTCTTTTCAAGCAATGTTTAAAATAATTATATATTATTTTGTTTTCTGCTTGTTATTAGTAAATAACTGATATGAGCCACTCCATTCTTGGTGTTAAAAAAACCCTTAGTGACTATTCCTAGCAAACTAAATATGTTCTGTCATTCTGCAAGAAGTGCCAAGGTGCATCAAATAGTTCCCTCTTTCCATGTGTTTGTGAGAAGGCTTCCCCGAAATGTATTGTCGGCTTTCCAGACACAGGAACATGATATTGGGGTGCTTATCTCCTCTATTGCATGCCTGAATAAATGATGAGTATACATATGTTATGTAATGTTATCCTAATGGTTTCCTAAAGCACTCGTTCACAGTAAGCATCATGGCGCCGCAAGGTATCAGTGACGAGAAGACTTAGAACATGTATGTTTTCAGCAGCCGACGAAAACTGAAATAGTCAGGAGTGGCCCGAATCGGGTTGGGTAGGGCATTCCACAGCTTGGCCGCCGTGACCGAGAAAGAGCCGGCACCCATACGTGCACGGCAAAACCAAGGGATAGTGAGCAGTCAGGCTTTTTCCGATATTAGTGAGCGACGCAGTAGGTAGTGTTGAAACTTCTCCTGGAGAAATTCCAGTCCCACACCTTAGAGGGCACGCTGGACAATACAGAGGGATTTAAACATAATCTGATTCTGAGCCGGTAGACAGTGAAGTGACTGCAAGACTGGGGATATGTGCATCCCATAAGCAGTGTTAGTGGCCCAACGAGCTGACGAATTCTGTAGCAGCTGGACCAGATGTATGATATAAGCTGGCTGGGACAAAAATAGCAAGTTGCAATAGTTGAGCTTGCTTAGTACTAGTGAGGACAACACCAAGGGGTAGAGGTTCAATGGGAGAAAGTGCAAAACCTTCTTAAGTACTCTGAGATGGAAGTAGCCAGATTTGCATATCGAGCTGACTTGAGCTGTGGCAGACAGAGACTCTGCGAACAGGAACCCCAGGTTCCTAATTGCCAGAAGAGGTGTAGGGCAGGAACCAAGCTCTGAGGGCCAGAAGCCAGGAGACAAGAGTGATAAAGGGGAGGAAACCGAGGAAGGGAGACTACACAGGGGGGTAGAAGGGCCCACCACCAAAACCTCCTTTTTGTCCCCGTTAAGCTTCAGCCAGTTGCTCCCCATCCAGTCCAGTAAAGGACATCCCAAATTCACAAATGAGATGAATTCAAACTCTGCAGAAAAAAGGACTGTCATGATTTCCATCATACCCTGAAAGCCAGGGCATAACCTCCACCCCAAAGGCAGTCTAAGTGGCCACCTAGGGCTGTGGCAGTTTTTGGGCAGTGAATAGTTATGTACCTAAAGCAAGGATCTGGAGAAAGTTGGGTCTGTGTGCATGCTGTAAGAGAAATGACTACCCCTGAGAACTTTGATAGGCTTACTATTTGTTAGTGATATTGCGATGGGTCTACCTAGAGAATATCCATGTTCCAATGCACATTACCCTTGTGCATATGTTCAACATTATTCCTGCTATCAATAATTTCCCTAAACAGTTTTATCACTAAACCAACAGGTATTTGCACTTGTAATAGACTTGTAATGGACTACCTTTTATACTCATAAATGTCTTGGAATGTGTGTGGTTTAAATTGACCCTCCAATACACAGAAACTATTATTGTACATGAAAAGACATCATGTGGACGTGGCCTTCCTGCAGGAGACGCACCTCTCGCCCGCAGATTAAGCTAAATTTGCTAAATCATGGGGGTGTCAAAGATATTTTTCATCCTTCTCACACTATTCAAGGAATGCCTTGGAAGTCTAGCTACATTCACTTAGAATCATTGCAATGAATATGTCTTACTGTGATCAACTGCCCGCCCCCCACATGCATCTAACCACAACACAATACATGTCCCCAAATAGCTTCAAGTTCAACACATTGTTTGCTCCCAAATACATCTAAGTGCATCACATTTCCTGTCCCCAAAATACATCTACGTTCAACACAGTTTACCCGAAAATACATCTAAGTGCATCACATTTCCTGTCTCCAAAATGCATCTACCTTCAACATATTGTCGTTACCCAAAATACATCTAAGTGCATCACATTTCCTGTCTCCAAAATACATCTACGTTCAACATATTGTCGTTACCCAAAATAAATCTATGTGGATCACATTTCCCATCCGTAGAATATGTTATGTCAAGCTGCCTTGCTCTGTGCATCACAAATATTGGCATGGTCACCAGGAACTTATGCTTCCTCACAATAGGTGGAATATATGCCGGAAGTAGAAGCTGTGATGGTGCAAATGATGTTGTGATGAGGGAGACAAGGGGAGGTGCTCTTTCAGGATGCTGTGCGAATGTCTAGGTTTTTGTGGGCCTTTCTGAGCGTGAGGTGGTCCCCTTCATGGTGGATATGCAGTGGAAGGGAGTTCCAGATGGTGGGGGCTTGGACAGAGAAAGCTTATCCTCCCATTCTGGTGTGGCTGTAAGGGGGGATCAAAAGGAGGAATGCAGAGCCAATTCTAAGGTTTCATGTGGGTTGGTAGTGTATGAGCTTTTCCAGGAGGAATTCTGGGCTGGTATTATGGAGGGCGTGGTGTGTGATTCACATGGCCTTAAAGGTCACCAGTCGGCTGATGGGAAGCCAGTGTAGTACTATAAGGGCAGGAGTGATGTGTTTGCTCGGTGAGAGGGCAAGGAGGAGTCTGGCTGCAGAGTTTTCGATTACTTTGAGTTTTTGAGCTGATACGCTGGAGCACCCAGGGAGAGGAAATTGGCATACTCTAAGCGGGAGAGGATGTAGCAAGAATTGCTGAGACTTCATGAGGGTACGAGAGATAGGGGAAGATTCGACTGAGGATGCGCAGTTGGAAGTGACAGGTTCTGGATACAGTGTTGATGTGGTGGCAGAGTGATAAGTCTGAATCCAGGGTGCATAAATACAGAGCTTGAAACGATGTATAGTTTAACAGCAAGAAGAAATATCCATGTGAAAAAATAGAATGTGTAAAACCTGCACTTTTCTGCCTTCAGTGGCTTCTTTGACAAACGAAGATGCAATTTCACGTCTTAATTGTTGCAGATGAAGTGTTCTGCCAAAGTGAACCCGTTGTCCTATATAAGATGATTGTTAAATATTTGACAGCAAGATAAATGCATGCCTAATCCATTAATCAAAGTGGAATCCAATGACTCTTGAACATTTCATAGAGGAGCTACTGTTTTACACTCAGTTGACTAAGCATTACTAAATCAGCTGCATACACTTACGTTTCATGCAGAATGAAGACACGCTATATTAAACATGAATTCTATGTCATGACCGGAGGCTGGAACTATGCCTTCTCTCTTTACTTTAAACTCGAGCAGCATTGAAACTATTACAACCATATAAAAATGTACACATTAAAAACTATATTTCCCAGGGAATAGTCTTTTTGTGTATAGTCTATTTTTGATATGTCAAACTAAAAACAAGTGACATTTTCAACCAATCCTGTCACCCATAGTCCAATGTCTTCCATTCCATTCCTCTGTCCTTTCTCTTTCTTTGCTGCTCGTGCAGCCAGATAAGCGTTTTGACTTCACTATGATATTTAACTTTATCAGAGTGTTTTTGCAAGATAAGGTGATTTGATAAGTTAGCATAACCAGGCAGTGCGAGCGCAGCGCGAAACAGTTTGGCAGAGCGTATCCGCAGGCAGTAGTGAAGGTATTATATACTTGTTAGGCATTCGCGATGGGGGTGGGAGCTCTGGTGGGCGCAATGTCTCCTTTCAGGCACAGGGGGGCACTGCGGTCAAGGAAGTGATCCTAAGTATGAGGGGTCCAATTAAGGTTCCGGCGCTCAAGGATCATATCCCGGGCCGTTAGGAAGAGCGAGGAGAGCAACGCTCCGCAGAACATATATAAAGCACCAGAGCAGGCACAAAGCCCGCGCGATAGCGCAAACAAAACGAGAGCTAGACAAATGCTGACAGAGTGTTTCAGCAGCACACACCAGAGCACCACTGTGTGGCCAATAATAATACTGAGACAAGTAAGGTAGGTCGAAGTGTCTTTCACCTACAATCGAAAAAGGGAAGCAGCAGCTGTTAACTGGAAAGTGCTACGCACAAACAAACGGGCACCAACCCAAGATAAACTGGTACAACAAACTAACCCAGACCCACATAAGCTGCAATTTTTTGGATGGGTACAGGCCCAAGAACCCTGCAAAGACCCACTAGCATTGCAAAATGCACAGCTCCAGCAAGCAATTTGAGGAACCACATACTAGCATGCAGTGGATAGCGTCCAACAAGGGCCAAGCAGTACAGTGTATACTGGACACAGGTTCGGGCGCACTGTCCCAAGGTAGGAGCTTGGTGGAGGACCTTATTACTTTCTCCCAAGGGATGGAGACCCTGAAGGAAAAGCCCCAGACAGATACAGAGAGGGGAAAGCAGGCAGAAAGAAACCCCAAAAGGCCCAGAGCAGCCAACCCCCCCGGGCATTCCACGCGAGAGGAGAGGTGGTGAGAAAAGAGTGAGGTCAGGGTTGAGGAGGGGCAAGGAATACACAGATGATGAGTCCAATTCAGAAGAATTGGACGAGGAAGAATGGGATGAGACATGCGAGGATAGCTCAGAAGAGCGAGATATATCATTCCTGAGGCCTCCTAACAAGCATAAGGCTGCCAAGAAACAGACAAAGGGAGAAGGAAGAGATGAGCGAGGTATTCGTCCCAGACTCTCTTATCCATCCCAGGTTGGCAGAGTGGAAACCCTGTGCCAAGATTGCTAATTATATAAAGAAGAGAATTCAGAATACTCTGTCAAAAGAAGCCAGGAGCAAGCTATGGGTGGAATACCCAGGTGCTGGAAGGCAAGGCGGAAACGCCAGAAATTGATGAAAAGATGCTATCCTTCATGGGTCGCTACAGTAGGGACATCGAAAAAGGGATAGATAGATCATGGAGATCATCCCAGGATAAACTCCTGTATGTCTTAGGCCCGATAACAAAAATCTGGCAAATGGCGGAAGAAGCAAGACAGCCGGAACAAAAGGTAGACCCGGAAATACTAGCTGGATCAGCGCACAGGGCAATATGCCTGCTCAGCAATGCTAACAACTCCCTCACAACTGAAAGACGGAGGTCCAACCTTGTCAAAATAGACCCCAAAATGAGCGAACTCGCTACAACAGAATCAACATCCAGATGTAAAGGAAAACTGTGGGAGGATGCACTTATCAAGGAGATGGCAAAGTTTGCCAATACTTAGGCCACAATAGACAAGGCACAGGCATCATTAAAGAGAGTCTTTGGACACAAGGTTTTCGGAAGGGCTGGCAGAGGAAGAGGCCGCTCGGCCAGTCGCTTTTCCTCATACAGGCCCAACTACAATGCGAGGAATGACTAGAGAAATTAGGAAGAGCACAGACCCAACACCATCTTTTCATCGAGAGGAAGGAGTAGAGGCAGAGGTTGGACAGGCAATAGCAGAAGCAAACAAGCAAAAACAGGTGAGACTGGTCACAGCTGTACACACTCAGCCAGTAGATGCAGGTACCCCAGTGATAGGGAGGAGAATAGCATGGTCCTTAGAACAGTGCAGAGAGTTATCAGGAGATACATGGGTCGAGCAAACAGTACAAGGTTGCCAACTAGAATTCTGGCAGGAACCAGTACAAGTAGAATACCCGAGGCCCATGAGGTTTAACAAAGAGGATGAAAAGTTATTAGGCAAGGAGATAGTAGAGCTAGAAAAGAAGGGTGTCATTGTTCTAGTGTCCGAATCCTCGAATGGGTTTGTGAGCAATATGTTATTGGTAAAGTGCAAAAGTAAGCAGAGACCAGTGATAAACTTGAGAAGTTTGAACGCATTCATAGTATACAGACATTTCGAGATGGAAGGTATCCATCTCTTGAGGGACATGTTTCAGAGGGGAGATGGGCTAGTCAGTAGAGACCTCAAAGATGCCTACTTGATGATCCCCACAGCGAAGGAAAATCAGAGGTTCCTTAATTTCTGGTGGGGAGGTCGGAAGTGGGAATTCACATGCATCACATTTAGCCTAGCATCACGGCCTTGGGCCTTTATGAAGTTAATATGAACAGTAATGAGTCACCTCAGAGAACATGGCATCAGACTGATATTATACCTAGAAGACTTTTGTCTGATGGGACAAGACGGGATGACACTGGTGCAGCAGTCGGAGGTGACAATACAATTATTGCAGAATCTGGGATTTCTCATAAATTGGGAGAAATCTACTTTTTAGCCAGTACAGACAATAGAGTTACCAGGTTTCGTGACAGGAGGACAGCCACGCTCAGCCTACAAACAGACAAAGTGAATGTGATCAAGAAAGAGATCAGCTCAACAATAGCAGGAGGAGAGTTATCGCTCAGAGAACTAGCCAGATTAGTAGGGAGACTAGCATCATCCATTCAGGTGATCTTCCGGAGGCCATTACACCACAGAGCTCTTCAACACCTGAAAATCCAACACTTGTGAAAGGAATTATCATACAAACAGAGAGTATCCATCTCCTCTGAGGTGAGGACAGAACTATGGTGGTGGTTCAGACACAACGAGGCCTGGAATGGGAGAGCGATATTTGGCTCATCCCCGGACCTCATCTTAGAATCAGATGTCAGCCGTTGGGGCTGGGGAGCCCGTTGTGGGGAGATGACAACGGGAGGCAGGTGGTCAGGGAAGGAAATGGAGCTTCACATCAATTGTCTGGAGCTGATGGCAGAGTCCTTCGCAGTAAGATGCTGGACCCAGGACAGGGTGAACTGTTGCCTACTACTAAAGATGGACAACGTATGCTACATAAATAGGCTGGGTGGGACAAAATCCAGGATGCTAGTAGAGCTGGCAAAGGACTTCTGGCACATGTGCCTAGAGAATAAGATCAGCATTACAGCAGAGTATCTCCCGGGTCTGCAGAACAAAGTGGCAGACTGGATTTTGAGACACCTGAAAGATGCCAGCGAATTGCAACTAGACAGGACAGTATTTGTATCACTAATGGAAATGAGAGGACCATGCAAGACGTTTTGCATCCAGGATGAACGCGCAGCTGACTCGCTTCTTCAGCTGGAGGCCAGATCCAGCAGCGGAGGCAACAGAGGCATTTCTACAAAAGTGGGGACCAGGCAAGGTGTACGCTTTTCCCCCGATTGCAATGATAGCAAAGGTCAGGAGACAACAGGCAACACTAATAATAGTAATGCCAGACTGGAGGAGTCAGGTATGGTATGGCTACTGGACCTACTCGAATTGTCAATTGACAAACCATTGGTACTGCCCCAGTTCAAGGAACTGATTCGGAATCCAGTGGGGGAGAGTCATCCGCTGAACCAGGAAGGGTTATTGAGACTGATTGCATGGGTGATTTCTAATCAGTCTGTCAGAAGCCAAGACTTTCAGGAGACACTGAAAAATTAATTGAGGAAGCTTGAGCACAAGGTACCAGAAAGGCCTACAGATTCGCCTGGACATGGTGGACTAGCTGGTGTGTGGAACGGCACGTACATCCCACTAGAGCAGATGTAACTCAGGTGTGAATTCCCTAACTCCTTTGGCAGCAGAAGGCAAAGCATACAGACTAGTAAACACATGTAGATCAGCCATATCAGTTGCCATCCCAAACTAGAGAATGGGACGGTCGGGGAACACCCATTTATATGTTGACTCCTCAGAGGAGTGAGACTTTTAAGACCACAGTTACCCAAATATTCACAGACATGGCATGTGAATACAGTCCTGAATTTGTTTAATAACTGGCCAGACAATGACCAATTGACAAGTAAAGCAATATCGGCAAAGCTCACTACACTGCTCTGCCTCAGATTTTGCAAAAAGAGTGTCAGATGTAAGAGCACTCAAAAAGGAGATCTTTTAGCCCGTTGGGGTTCACATTTCACATTAACAAGAGAACTAAGACAGGTATCAGAACAGTTTCCTACTCAGTTTTTCCAGACCAATCTAAATTATGCCCAGTCCGCTGTCTGAAAAAGTACAAAGAAATGACAGGTATCCTTAGAACTACAATTGTTCATCTCACTAAGGAAACCTTTCAAAGCCTTAGGAGGGGCAACGCTAACCTGATGGGTTGGATGGTGTATGCTTCAGGCAGGCATTGACATTGGAACATCCAGGGCGCAGTCCATTAGAGGAGCTATGGCGTCTAAAGCATATAACGTAGGGGCTAGGTTGGAGAACATCCTAAAGGCAGCAGACTGGTCAAGGGAGTCAAGTTTCAAACAATTCTACTATAGACCAACAAATGCGATGTCTGCATTGGTGGTAAGTAAGCTTTGAACAAGCATAATCCAAGCTTCCGTCTTGACATAGAATACTGATTTCCCATACTAACATTATAGAAAGTCAAGATTCTATTAAAGACACAGAGGCGAAGGATTATCCCACCCAATCAATCGTTAGGTAGAATTGGTCAAATACATGTAATGCATAGGGAAAACTAATGTTGTGAAACATAGCTGTATCAAAACGATTGTCCACCCTATCACAGCTAGCCTCAGCCTGTTGTTTGATTACTCGACAGGAACGGAGGTGAAGATGACAGGGAAAGAGAAGGCCACAGCGTAATACAACGTCTACCGGTTGGGGCGCAAGTCTTGAAGTTGGGGACAGACAAAGAAAGAGGAAGGACAGATGAATGGAAAGGAAGATATTGGACTGTGGGTGACAGGATTGGTTGACAATGTTACATGTTTTTAGTTTGACATAGGAAAAATGGACTACCCACAATAAGACAATTCCCTGGGAAATGTAGCTTTTAATGTGCACATTTTTATATGGTTGTAATAGTTTCAATGCTGCTCGAGTTTAAAGTGAAGAGAGAAAGCATAATCCTTCACCTCGGTTTCTCTAATAGAATCTTGACTTTCTATAACGTTAGTGTGGAAAATCAGAATTCTCTCTGGAAAGACTGAGTGCTCACGCTGCGCACGTATACCACACCCACACACAACACCATACATTCCACTTACTTCAATGCCCATGCTCAGTACCTGTCACCACTGTATACATTGCTCATGAACTAGGATTTGCAATGAATAAAGACTGTGTATATTCATTGGGACATGGCAAAAGCCTATGGCTATTACAACTCCAAAAAACAGATTTTTTTGGTTAAAATGGATAAGCCAAAATCTCCTCAGAGATCAACTGGGGATTTAAAATACGTGCCAAAAAATGCAATGTACACATCACAATCCATATATTGTAGGTGGCTCTACTCCTGGATTAATTGGGTGCCGCTTAGACACCCGAAGGGAAGTACTATTTAAATTATGCACTGTTTGGCTGGGAGTTACCCTCTGACCTACTATTTGAAATTTATTTTGGCTTCACAGTAACTACTTTTGAGCAACCACCCTAAGGGATCAAGGACTTGCACTATTTAAGTAATGCACAGCTGTTCTGTTGTTGGAAATGGATTTCACTTTTCTAATGAGATCCAAACCGACATGAGACTAGACCCTCCATTAAAATCATTGCATGCATTGCACCCATTGGAGACAGGTTTCTATGACACTCGAAACCATTATACTTACGACTTGGCCGGTCAAGTGGCACAGCGAGTAGAGCGCTCGCTTTGACATTCGTGCAGAGCCTGCTAACGCAGGTTCGAATCCCGGCCACGGCCAAACTCAGCCTTTCATCCTTCCGAGGACGATAAATGAACACCACACACCGTGGGTAATAATAAGCAGCGCTCAGATACCTGAGGGTTCGTAGCGCTATATAAATGCCAAATTATTATTATTATTTTATGGTTCGTAGCGCTATATAAATGCCAAATTATTATTATTATTTTATTATTATGCAGCAATGGCTTCTAATGGGACGGTTACTCTCTTTTCTTAACAACGACATGAAATGTGGGTGATCAAAGTGCAGCATTTATTTTAATATGGCGAATGCATTAGATGTGTCTCGAGGCACTTTGACGCCCACTCAGCTCCTGAAAATGTAGTTACTTAGAAAATCAAAATTTAAACGTTTCACTAGAAAACAGTGTGCTTATTAGCTAAAGGTTGCAATTGGAGAATAGGGGCCTGATTACGACTTGGGTGGTAACCCTTAAATCCGGCGGTAGCAGGGCATCGGCGGATTTTGCCCCAGCTATAAGCTCGGGGGAAATCCGCTGAAAATTTGCACTATTACCGCCGGCGGGAAATCTGCCGGCAGTAAGAGTGCGAAAATTCCCCATTGAGCCCAATGGGGAATGGGGCATTCCCGAATGGGCTCAATGGGGAATTACTTTACCGCCAAACTCGTGATCCGGCGCTATTAGCGCCGGGGAGTTCGGCGGTAGGGCTATTACCACCAGCGGTAATATTGCCGGCGGTAACGGCCAAATCGTGATCAGGCCCTAGGTCTCGCCTTTCCGTTCTTGACATGCGAAGAACATTATAAATAAATGATTGTTCATGTGTTTTTATACTTGTGTTCAGGGTCACAGCATGCCATAGGCCGGAAATTACCGTTGACCTGCGCTTTTCAGAGACCACCAGAATGATGATATGGTATCTGGCTTGCTTAGCACAGAGTTTGAAACCATCTCTCCCACTACTTTGACTCTGGAGTCCACAGGAGGGCGCCTCAAGGGCCGCATTTCCGTCTCTCTGACTTGCTCGGTTTCTCTCTCCAAGCAAGTCATTTACGCACTTTGACTAAATTGAGCTAAGCCTACAACTTGCGTCTGCATTCCTACACTTGAAGGCTTTCTGACAGAAACAAAATCGCTTTTTAAAGTCAAGAGCTTATCTGCTGTGTCCTCTAAATGTAGTTCAGGCAACCTCAAGCAAGAGAAGGTCAGTGTAATGGACCCCACCGTGGAGATGGCGTATCAGGCGGGCAGGCCTGGTAAGCCATACGCCATTGATTTTTTTGTGTGCCTTGGGTTGCAATTGATCATGTTCTGCCAGCTGCTGCACAGAAGCTCTCCCAAGCCTGTAATCCTTTTAAGCAGCAGTGAAGGGATTGTGATAAAAGCTTGCAGTTCACCTTGTCTCAGATAACAGCTGGAAAAATTAGGAGGATCCCGCTTTAGAGTGGAAGCGTACAGTCAAACACGCCATTGCCGGTTTCGCTTTCTGTTGATTGGCGACTGTGATTTTAACCACTTAACTATTGAGCTTTAATGAAGACTATGCAAAAAGGAGGAGCACACTCGTCCTTAGCACTTAAAGGGACATTTCAAGAGTGGTTGATGCATTCAAGCGATTACAGCCTTGGTGCATCAAATGATCATTTGGAGTGGTGATGAAGTCTGATTCCGGTGATTGAGCACACCTTTTTATCAATATCTTGACAGTGGCAGGAATATGATATGTCAATTCATCCCGACTGTGAGAAGTGATGTAGAATTGCAAAAGGTCACTTAGTAATTTGTAATAAACATTGCACTTGTAGCAAATGATATGCAAAATATGAAGTGCCTCATTGGTGTTTTCACAACCATATCAGTCACATTGGTACTAAATCAAACGGATCTGCTGTGGCTCCTTTTTATTGCACGAAATGGCCATTCCACCAATACATCTAGCAACAATGTTGGTCCTAACCTATATGCCGTGCGTGCCTAGTACATCCACGAGAGACACTGGGCCTCATTACAGACCCGTAAAAAATGACCGCCACCTGACATCCCATTGCCACGGTCTATTACAAGTCCAGAGACTGGCAAGTGAGGCGCCAGTAATTTTGTTAATCCCCATTGCCCTAGAGTCCTACAGGAGTCTATGAGGAGTGGGGACATGGAAGCACCAGCAAAATTGTTAATGGTACCAGTACTTCTGTGGCGGCTTTGCCTACCGTGACCGCTGTGCCCGGCAGGGTCAGACCTGTCGGGCACAGCGGCTCCAGCAGGCAAACCTGTAGTTTGCCAGTCCAGACCGGCAAACTTCTAATGAAGCCCAATGTCTATAATTGTGCAACTAGGGGTTTCCTTGTCATTCATCTGTAGTCCAAGTGCCTGCCACTGCATGAGCTGTCCATACCACAAAGAGCATGTGCTGTTCTCAGCACAAACGTGTTCAGTTGTACAACATTTCTGTAATGTTGAAGGGCCAGAGACCAGAATCAACTATAAGAATAGCAATTTTGAACTATTTGAAGGCCCTAAAACTAAAAGAAAACTTCAGAGAAATATAAATGAAACGTGTAGCAGGTAAAGTTTTCATTTTAAACTAGTCTAAATATATCCTTACAATCTCAAGGGCTGTATGAAAATATTAGATTACTTTTAACAAGACTAAAGGTTAAAAATAATATAGGATAGCAAATGCAATGTTTTTTAATGTTTGACTTTAAATATCATGTTTTAGTTTTTATAAGAATTGAAATAATATGTAACAAGTTTGTATTTCTTATTTGGATTGTATGTACGCATAAGTTGGTTTCTTTTCTTTTTTCCTTTTTTCCTTTATGTATGTATAATTGTTCATTTCTTTTTTATCTTCTTGTTTTTACGGTTTTCTTCTTATCTCATAAATGTATTGAAAAGTTGATTCTGTCACTTCGATCCACTCAACAATTTTTAGTTTCCAAGGGTTTCACGTGATTTTGCTGTAGCTGTTTTCACCAAGACCATTTTAATCGTGGTTTTCTCACCACAACTGTTTTTGCCATTTTCTTTTTAAATAGAGGGTTACCCCCCCAAACACCCATCTAACCCACCCCACCACCTCACCACCCCAAATCCCCTATCCCAAAAACAAACACATGATACATATATGTAAAAAAAAAAATCACCAAAACGGGCCGCAGTGAAAAAACACCACAGTGAAAACAGGCGTCGCAAAAACACGCTAACCGTTTCCAAGTATAGGCACTATTTTGCTATTATTCATGCCCAGTTTTTTCAGATGAGTTTACTGGCTCTGCTTTCAGAAACTCGTGTCAAACCACATTTCTCAATGGCATCTAGAGAATTGGTATTCTAAATGTTTTTTCAAACAGACTTATTTTATGGTAAACTCTTGTCCTGCAACTTTGCAGATATAAACATGGCGCTTCATTTCAGGTATCAAAATTGTCCCCCACTAGAAGACCAATACTCTTTTACTATGCTTTTGTGATTCAGTCTTCCCCTGTGAGGCTACCATTCTTGGTGAAGTGCCCCTCCCCACATCTGTCGCTGAATGGGTGTGACGAATTCGACCAGCCGCACACAGAGAGTGTGCTCGCCTGGTCTTTCGGATTTTTGTTTATTTTAAAAGAGTTAATAATGGGAGATCAACCTCCGGAAAATATGTGTGGCCATTCCTGCACATATTTTCAACGCTCACCACACAGCAGAAAAATTGTCGTGTACTCTGGGAGGACACAGCTTACTAGCACCGCTCTCCCCTGTCATTTGTAGCTGACACCTGACAGCTGTGGGTACATCAAAAGCAGCCCAAATACGGCAGGCGAAAACTGAAGAATGTTAATTAGCAGGCCTCAGGGAAGGCCTGGGTGCAGGGAGTGAAAATGGAAACCAAACGCCAGACAACTCTTTGTAATGCAATGTGTTAACTTGATACTAACATGGCTCCTTGGTATGAAAGGGCAGTGGATTTCCTGTCTGGAACCACTCCTTTCAGAGCAGGGAAGTATGTGAATTGCAGGAGACAAATGTCTGCCTGCAATCCCCTACTTCAAAGGAGGCCCATGTTGTGATAATGCGCTGCATAGGGTTCAGTTAATTAGGGAGATACTTTGATGTACATCAGACAGGAAGATTGGTGGGACTTAGAAGTATATGTTGTCATCCGTCCCCTTTCTGTTGCCAAGCGTTCTGATTCTGACCTGAAGCATCACTGAAGATTGTTGGTGGGGACCCAGAGTTGGTTCATTAAGGTGGGCTTAGCCTGCACAAATCACTGGGGCCGTTTGGCTTTAAAAGAGGGCTAAGCCCCTCACTGATCAGATTATCTGAGGACTTTGCAAGGAATAAGAAGATGGACTCATTTGGGCTCTAGCTGAAGGTACAGTCTACCTTACATCTTCCACCAGTGAAGGAAGGTCAGGAGTTCCAAGTGGGAAGCAAGATCCCTCCCCTAAACATCTCCCAGGGAACCGAGGGAGATACTGGACTCAGAGGACCTGTCCAGCAGCTCCAGAACCAGTAGCCAGCCAGCACACAGCGTGCCCTGCTAGGTTCTGACAGCAAGCTTCCTAGGTTTGAAGTGCCAGAGAGTCTCTGGACGAAGGACAAGGCTGTTGCCTACTAACACCCAGCATGCTGCCTGGTACCCGCAGCTGTCTCCCACCACTAACTCTGTCTCACAGGCTGCAAAGTGCCCTGGAACCACCTTGATGCTGTCGAGCAGCAAGAACTTCTTTAACACCAGGTACATTGTGGTTCTGCCCCCTTTGTCGTTCCCCAAAGGCCCCTAGAGACAGTTATGACCTTTGCCCCTTTGGTGCTGAAACCAAATAATCTTGAATAGTAAGACTGATTGCTTTACCAACTACCCTCCTGTCAGTATCCATAGTGCATCCCCTTCCTTTGTGAAACTGTCTGTCCTCTGTGTTCCTTTACAGTGTGGGTTGTAATTGTAGTGTGCTAGAATTGTCTGTTGCAGTAATAATAAAGTAGATATGTGTATGCAACCTTGACTGGACAGTCCCTTTTATCATTGGGTAATAAGTGTATTTTCGCTGTGTTGCAACTAACCAATGATACACGACCATGCAGAGATAAGCCTGTCCTTCAGTCCCCATTACCAACAATTGGACAAAGAGGTTTTAAAATGTACTTGTATTCCAATCTGTTTGGATCCATTCTGGAGTACTAGAGGTGTGGGGTTGATGATTTAGAAACCGATATTCATCCCCGGACCACTGGTGTCCCAAAAGTTGATTAATCACAATGGGTGACAGCACCATCTTCCACACATTTGCAGCCCCATGCACACCAGACACACTGCCCTTTGTTACAGTGTTATTGCAGCATGTGTACTTTGTGCTGTGTTGCATCCCAAGTAGACAGCAATATGTTCCCTGCAGATTGTGCAACTGTTTTTTTTTTAATTAATTGAAATTGTTTTAGTTGAAAAATCAACTTTTTCAATCTGTTACACATTTAGTTACATAATTAATCACATAATCGAATAGTGTTAAAACCAGACATCTCCATTATTAAAACAGAGTAACCACTCTAAAACCACAATTTAATTAATTAGGTCAGAGTACAAAATATAAAATTCAGAATACGTAGATTAGACAGAATGTTAATTTTCATTAGAGATTATGAGGGTAACAGTTTGTTCCCCCAGGTTCAGTTCATTGAGATAGTGGACAGTCGCTATAATTAATGAATCCTTTGATGTATTAAATATCTCATTCCATAGTTGATCTTTGGTCAACAGCACTCTATTTTTAAAAAACATATAAAAATGTTTTATCCTTAATTCAAACAAAGAAGGACATTCCGAAATTAGATGGAAGGTAGACTCCTCATTCTTGGGTATTTTTCAAAATCTGCAAGTTGGGCTTAACGTTAGATCTTTTGAGTATTGTACACGTTTGATATTAGTCGTAAGTAGATTTAGCCTGAAGCGCAAGAAAGTATCGGCATAAGATCTATCTGGCAATGTAAGGAAATATTTCGGAATGTCATTCAGTGCTTTCTCAATAAAAGGGCCTACTTTGAAGGCAGAATAGTGAAGAAATGTTTCTCTTGTATTAATCCAGTCATATCTAAACAATTTAAGTTTCGCTTTATCTGGAAATTCAAGCAGTTCTTTAAGGGAGATGTCTGCTTCAAAGAGAGACTTTTTGCACTGTTGTAGCCAAGAGGATAACGGAGTATTGCTTGTAGATTGGATCATATCTTTTATAACTGGAAATACTTTTTTAGAGGCGTCTGTCGCAAGTAATGCCTTTCGATATAAAGCAATCATGACCCAAGAAACAACCACAGATAGAGAGGACAAGCCTAGTTCAAAACAAATTATGGCTATAGGGCACCTTCGGGGTACCGGCAATATTGTTTTCCAATATAGTCCCTCTAAATAGTCCCAGTTTACTTGTTAAGTCATGACTTTAGTCTGACTTCCATATGTGATTATAGGAATGGCTTTCTGTAAATAAAGCATGAGGGCCGGAATCAGTGAGAACAGACCATACTTCCTTTGCAGGACTTTTGCTTGGATTGCTAGGAGCTTCATCCTATTAGTTAGTACTTCTTTATATGGTTTATCCGCTGCATCTGAATTGATGTTGACCCCGAGATATTTGTACTGATTTATTTTTTCAAGGGGATATTTCATGATAAACCAATTGAATTTAATATTTGTTTTTTTCCCCGCATGATGGAAAATTAGAATTTTCGTTTTTTTGGTGTTAATTTCTAATTTGTTTCTTTCGGTATATTGTGATAAAGCTGCTAATTTCCTGTAAAGACCTATTGGGGTTTTGTCAAAAAGAACCATATCGTCTGCATATAACAGATAGGGAATTGTCAAAGATCCCAAGCGAGGTGAAAAGGACAGCACCTCCATCAATTCTTTAAAAAAATCACAAATATAAAAATTAAAAAGGATTGAGGCGAATGGACAGCCCTGTTTCAGCCCTGCATTTGTCCTTATTGTGTCTGATAGAAGGCCATCAGTTGTAAGTTTGATTTTTATGCTCGTGCCAGAGTAAAAAAGTAAAATCAGATTAAAAATATGCAGAGGGCAGTTAGCGTTTAAAAGTTTTTCCCACAATAAGGAACTAGACATAGAATCAAACGCTTGTTTAAAATCCACTAAAGCAATATATATTGGTTATTTCTTGTGAATAGCTTGTAATTTGAGTGCAGAAATGATAAATAAATTTAAAGAAGTACCTATGCCTGGGACGAAGCCAGATTGATAAGGGTCTATTAGATCCTGTTTATGAAGCCATTTTGTAAAATCTCTAACCACTAGTCTTGCTAAGATTTTTCCCGGCACATCTAAAAGAGCTATTGGATGGTAATTCATAGGGTCTAATCTATCACCTGATTTAAAAATCGGAATTATAATTGCTTCCTGCCATGACGGAGGGAATTTATTTTGGCTTAAAGTGCTTTTAAAAATAAATAGAAAATGTCAGCCCAGGCTTCCGGGTTTTCTTTTAAAATTGCATTGGTTATCATATCAGGACCTGGTGCCCACGAATTGTTTCATTTCTTGATTATTATAAGGATATCTAGTGTATCAAATTCAAGGCCTTTGATATGAGAACTAACTTGCTTTCTCACATTGAGTTCTTCAACAGGTTTAAGCAGAGGTTTCTTATATTGTTTTGACCATTTTATCTGGTCAATGTTATTTAATAGCATGGATTTTTGGGCTGTTAGTTCTGTTCTATTTATTACTTTCCATATGTCTCCTACTTTTTTGGACAGAAGGGCTTTTAGCATTATTTCTGCATTGTAGTGTTTTTGTATCGCTATTATTTGCTTAATTTGGTTTCTATATTTATTTTTTAGTTTTTGTTTCAAAATTTGATTATCATTTAAGGGTAGTAATCTTATGTCATGCCGTAGTCTTGATCTAAGGATGGCTATCTCAGGGTTCCATTTATGTTTGTGAACAAATCTTGGTTTGTTATATGTTGAAGTCGATTGAATAATGATTTGAATGAGATCATTATAGTAGTTTTTTTCAACTGCCTCTTGGTCTCTATGCAAAAGTTGTTGTAAATAATTAATGCGGGAAGGGGACCATCGAATCCAAGACCTCGCATTATTTATTTGGATTGAGCCTGTATAGTAGTCCACATTTGCTTTGGAGTGTGGTCTCCAAGATACTTCAACTAATGATGATTGCTCAGTGTGGTTGGAATAATTTGGAAGTCCACTAGTGATTTAGTTGAATCTTTAGAAATGAAGATGTAGTCTAACGTAGAGTGAGAGTTGCCTCTAGTCCAAGTTGGTCTGGTCTTGGAGGTACATCATTAGGGAATGTGTCATTTATCATTGCGAAATTCCTAGTTTTCATTAGCGATAACCAGTTTGCTGATCTCGAGTTGTTCAAATGATCCGAGAGGCAGATCAACTTCATGTTGAAATCCCCAGCAATTATGGTGTTGGCAATATCTGGCTCTTGTGTATTCCTGGAGATCAAGATGCAGTGACGTTGAGGCACATTGGATGGCTAATAATTCTCATTTTCAGAGCGTCTAGCGCTAGAAATCCACTCCCATTTAGATTGTTGCGGTGGGGGTGGATTTTGGAGGTTTGTTTTACAGTTGCTACATTATGCATTCGGGGGAGTCGGAGCCTGACATTGTTTTTTTGATCCAGGCATTTGATGCTGGTCAGGGCTGGGGACTGGAATAGGTATAGGTTCAAGTAAGAGACCCTCTTGCAGGAGTAACTGTCTTTGGTCCCATACATAGTTTTTGACTATTAGGGAGGGTATTTTAATGTCAACAATATCTTGATGAGCTGGAATAGAGTAAGAGACGCCATCAATGTCCTCTGACTTGATGTGTTTCAGTTGTGAAATGGCATGAAAGATTGTTAGTAATGTTGTCCTGTTCGGGAAGGGGTCAGAATAAATTCTATTTATCATGGTGAGCCTCAGGGTTTCATTTGATAGCATTGTAGGTAACCACTTCTCGTCATATTTGGTTTCATTATCAGGGTAGGTAATAATGGGAATAACCTCAGCAGGTGATAAGTTAGGAGACTCGTCAGCATTTAGGTTAGCGGAAGAGGGTAGAGGGTTAGATGTATTGTTTTCAGTAGTACCTTGGGCTCTTAGCGGCGACTCTTTCGGAAAAGGAGCTCTCTTCACCAATTTTTTTCTCTTTTGTTTCAAGGTTGTAAACGGGTTTGAGTCATGATCTTATATAATGCAAAATGTTGGATTTCGAGAAGGTGGTCGTGATCTATCTTGGTGCAAACTTTGATGGACAGTTTCCAAAACAGAGGTTTCATTGTACACTGATAAATTTATAAGGTCATCATTTGGCAGATCCTTGATCGATATTACAACATCATTTGTCGGAGGCACAGGCACTAAACATGGTGTTATAAGATCAGAATCCTTTCCTTTGAGTGACTTCACACCTGACAGAGGAAGCTCCTGCCCCTGCTTGCGAGGATTGGAAGTTTTTGGTTTTTGATGCAGCTGCTTTGTTTTTATTTGTTAGATTTTGGTTCTTTGATTTTTTTGCTTGAGGAATTTCGGATGGTGGGTATAGTACAGTATTTGGAGATCGGGAGAATTTCGTCTTACTGTGTCTTTTACGTTTTCTTCTCTTATTCTGAGACAGACGATTGATGATCTCATATAGTTGACTTTTTTTTGCAGGAGGTATAAATTGTGGTTCAGATTCAGCACACAGATCCTTCTCAGGTGCAGATGATATCTCGGGGGTGCTAGATTCCGATCTAATGGAAATTTGATTCTCATTTTCAGTGTCAGGGCTCTCTGGTGTGACAACACTTGCAGCAGGAAAAGATACAAAATTCTCATTCAAGTTCGGTTTTAGTAGAACAGGAAGATTTTGAGCGAGCCAGTCAATTTTACTAATTATATTAGTTAGAGTTAGGTCCTGGGAACTGACACGTGAATCAAGGAATTCAAAGAGTTTGGTCAATGTGAATATTGAAGTATTTATGGCAGTGAGGGTTGATTCAATAGCTGAATTAGGGAGTGAAGGAAAGCCAAAGGAAGGACGAGGAGTGGGTTTGGCAAATGATAGCACTTCAGAATTGTCCGACATCACAGTGTCCAGAGATGAGATAATGTCATTAGGGCAGTCAGTTGGAAACAATTCTGGAGAGTTGGAGAGCCCAGATTCAGTGAGTTTGTTAACTGTGACCTTCTTAGCTGGTTGGAAGGGGGGCATACAAATCACTTTGGTCGGATTTTGCATTGATTGAGCCAATGGAGATGGAGGAAGAGTGCTGGGATATATTATTCCATCATTTGTTTTTTTCCTTTTTATCATTATTTTTTTTGAGTCACCCCCAGCTGTATCCACATAATGTAAGTCATTGTTTAGAGACCCATTGTTCGTTCCATTAAGGACCTCTGTGTACAAGGCAGATTGAAGCAGTGGTATTGTCTCATGGTTGGGATTAAGGCGGGACTCAGGGATGAAGCAGGGGGTATGAAAGGCCCGTTCATCAAGGGGGAGGGTTGATTGTTATAACATTTGTGCATAGTTTTTTCGGACAAAGAAGTTAAGGGAGTTTTCTCACAAAGGTTTTTCAGAAAAGAAAAGTGTGCTTCTGAGGTCTCTTGTAGGTTGGAAGAGAGAGAATGAGGGGGTGCTGGCAGAGGTTGACTCATATATTTGATGAGCCTGGAGCAGCATGACTGCCAGCAATGGCTGAGAGGTGGAAGCCAGGTCGAATATGTATTGATAAACGAGGGGCATAACACGGAGGTGGATGAGGCATTCCATAGGTTAGCCTAAACATAATTTAATGTTGGTTGAGGGATGTAAGTATCATACACAAAAATGTCCTAAGGTTCAGTGAGAGATACCCACTCGGTAGTTAGACTTTAAGTGATTTGTGTGTTATTCAGTACTTCAGTGCTTTTGAATGGAGAAGCAGACGGGCACACCGTCAGATCCAAGACGGATTCTGTATAATATACAGAGGGCCAGGATAAGGGAAATTATTTCACATGGGGGAAGCGTACATCTACTAACACGACATTGGCATCCCAGTAGTTTGTTCAGGAGGAGGGAATATTTCTGCAAGTTTGATTGCAGGCAGTCGAGCGCAGGTGGGGGCTTCAAGAAGGCAAAATTTTCGTTTTGGCCACCTTCAACACGACGTTGACATGCCGGTTGTTTGCCCAAGGAGAGGGGGTTTTCCTGCAGGTTCGATTACGAGCAGCCCAGTGGAGCAGGGAGCTTCCTGCTGGCAAAATGCTGCAGGACCACAAGGCTCCGACACAGACAAGTTGGATCGTCTGAAGGGGGCGGGAAGATCTAAGGCAACTGGGCTCCCAGAAGAAGCTAGAGAATGTTTACCTTAAGGCAACAAAAGGCCGCGACTCAGCAAGGTAGCAAGGTAGCAGAGTTAGATGCTCACACAGTAAACTCAGTTGAGGGTTAGAGCGACATGGCAATACAGTGGAACAAGGAAGCCCAGTGGCATATCAAAAGGGCATAATAACCCAACAACCATCAGCCAGTGGCACAGCGGACAGCCAACAGTACTTGAGTGTACTTGCTGTGGTGCGGGCGCGCTGGTGCACACAGGAGTTCGTATTAGTAGGCACATCAAGAAGTGGGTGTGTCTAAACAAGAAAACACATAAAGAAAAGAGGAATTAGCGTTAAATAAACGCAATATAAACATGAAGTGAAGTGAGAGTTAAAGTCCACATTAATGTCCAGTTGAGGGTAAGTATTTGTACCCAAATAGGTCCAATCCAGAAGAGTGTTGATTGTTGATTGCAGGCAAAATGACAGCGGGACCAGCCAAACAGCCGACAGTACTTGAGTGTACTTACTGTGGTGCAACTGTTGTTAAGCCCCACCAAACTTCCCAAGCAATCCAGTCCAGGTATCTGGGGTGAAGCCATCCATCCTGCTATTGGAGCTATTCCAGCCACACTCCAACTTTGGGACCTCTGAACCAAACCTTCTTCTTCCCGTCAAACCCACTGGAAGCACCTAAAAGACCAGTGGAATGCCTTCTATAAATAATTCATTTAAATAAGTTGAGGTCCCGTTCTCATTCTCTGAGCCTCCTAAGCACGCTGAACCCTTGGCTTTACCTTTGGAGCTAAGGAATGATTACACTGAGAATTCCCTGGCATACATACCCAAAGACATTCCATGGAATATGTGTGAGCTTTTTCCTTTTTCAAATAATTTCCCCCCTGTTTTCATTGCTGCAGTACCAATTATGGAATAGCCAGCTTGTTTATTAGTATGTATATCAAGCCTGTATTTCCTCCTTGTTTTCCCCTTGATATGTGGGTTTTAGTCATTTCAATAAAAAAAAATCTGTTTGTAGTAAACATTGATATTTGTATAGAACAGTGCTTGGACATTACTGTTACTTTGTACTAACGTTGTTTGTAAGCTTGCACTGATGTTTTACATCTCGGTAGAGATGCCCATAGCCCACATTACAAAGCTCTGGTGAAAGAGCAATACTATCGAATTTTGTCTGTGGAACCCTATTATTGAAGAAGAACTGCTGAACAAAACTGGTGCAGCACAATGAAACCGTCCCTAAAACATTTACTTATTTTGACATAAATGCGATGTTATCACAGTGGTTATTATTTAGAAATAGTGACTTCCAAAAGAATCCAGAAAGTGCCTACCTGCCTTGTCAAATGGAATGGACTCTGGAGTCATATCCTTTCAGTCACAATGCATCAGCCTTTTTAACTGATACAAATGCGGACGTGGGTGTTTGTAATGTAATGTCCATGGGAGTGTTTGCAATCATGAATTGCTGGACGATTGTTGGCGGCTTGGTTTGCACTGCTATCTGCCTAGCCCTCTGATTCCTCCACCACTCTCCTCAGCCAACCCCTCTTCCTCATGTCGGGGAAGTATGATAACTAAATGAAATAAATCAAGATAAAGAGCTGTAAAAGATGATGACTACGAATAAAATAGTGCATACCCCCTTTTATGTTACAGCCCCCAAAACCCCTTAGTTCTTTCTTTTATAGTAAACGCTGTAGAAATTCCCCAATTCCATTGACTTTGCCACTAGTGGTTCTCTTCATAGACCCTTGGAGCATGTGCCATGACATGTAATGAAGAGTGCTGTTTTACAGAAATGCCAGTACCCACATGTGTGCCAGGACTAGTTGAAACTGCAAAGGACAGTTTGTTCATCAACAACCGAAGTTGTCATGGGGTTGGTTTCCTTTGCTCCTCGTTGGGGATCTCCACCGTTGGGTATCTCCAGACCGGAAGTCATCATATGAGGCCTACCAGGAACTTTACACTGCAGTGGGATTATGAAATGATGAAAAGATCTGTTCTGTTTGGCAGGAAATGGGATGTGTGTGCCATATGATTCTCGAATTTTCGTAGGTTTAGATTCCATGAGGTGAACAGTGAAATGTAGAAGTGAGGAGTCTGGAGGGCCTGCCAGGTGAGAGCAAGCAGTTCCCATTAGACGTAAGATTATGTTTTCCTTGACTTCCATGACAATGAAGAAAGCTGTCTCTGTTTTTTATCACTCGAAAAATATGTATCAGCTTATTTTTTCTGACACCCCTCTCATCCTTACCTGTTTCCTTTCTACTTATGCTCCCAGCCTCTTCGTATGAGCTCTTCATGTCATGCTGGCTCCATGTTTCTCCTCTGCAGTCATTCGACCAGTTCCACTTTTGCCACTGTCACCAACTTCCTTGCACCCACCTTGCCATTTACAGGGATTTCATGCGTTCTTCATCACTGTGTGTGTTGTCGGGCGGGGCTAGATCCGTTTTCATTAATAGAAGCATTTGGCATGTAAAACTGAAAATGCTGATGGAACATGGGCGGGATATGCACTGTAAGTGGATAATAGGTAAACGCTCAATGTAAACCAGTTTCATCGATCTCAGGCATATTTTCCAAATAATTTATTAGGAGTATTTTCTGAGATAATGAAAGTGATCATACAGCATTTTGAACAATGTGCAAAATCCATTCAGGAGGCCACCTTGCCCTTGAGAAATGTGCAGATTGGACAGATTCAATATTGGCCTTCAAAACAATGTGCATAACACACAGGGCGATCAGCAGACAGGGAGCTGAATTCCTACAAAAGAAAATAATCTACAAGCCAACGAGATTCCTCATATCAAGCAACGAAATCTGCCAGGAAAAAAAACCATACCTTAAGAAAAAACTTTGGGGCTCCCCCTTCTCCCACCTAGCCACAAAAACCTGGAACAACATCCAGAAAGAAATAAGAAACACCAAAGACCACCTTCAATTCAGAATACTACTTAGAACCTGGCTCTTCAACATCACAGATTCAAATTGAAAAGCTAAACAATCAAACAGGAAACACAAAGAACAAGATGACAGAATTTAGGAAGACACTGACAACATCTAGAACCGACTTAAGGAAACTCCTACTACAACAAGAGAGACGATGCTAGGTCGAAGAGGACACAAGCGACACCCACGAGGACAGAATCAGCTTCCTTAGCCAACTCCAGGCAACTACCTCACCCGCTACATAATTCCCAGCAGGTATTAGACTTGCATAGAGTTGTGTGAATGTTAGCACTTGCCACACTTGAACTAAGTTTTGAACATTGACATGGGCCTAGACCGGATGGAGTTGTGAATGATGGCAGGTGCTGCCCCTGGACGTAATTGCAAGCATTGGCATGTATCACGCCTCGAAGGGGGTCATGGCGGTAGCCTGTATGAGCAACTGAATACTTGCCACACTTGAACTAAGTTGTGGACATTGACATGGGCCTAGACCGGATGAAGTGGTGAATGATGGCAGATGCCGCCTCTGAACGTAATTGCAGGTGTTGGCATGTGCCACGCTTCGAAGTGGCTGGGGGCTGGAGAGAATACGGATGTTTAGTGCCTCGCTTCCAGACAGCAATGCCAATTAACCAATCCACTAACGATTTCACCCCTCTGCATACACCTCTCAAACTCTAACCGAACACAACCAGAAGCCTACAACACAACAATCCGCACAAACTTCACTAAACTGCAACAACAAAACAAACCACTTATAGACTTGCACAACAGCAACTATCGAGCGGAAAATACCCCAAGCCCAGCCAGCAGAGTTACCGGGCTGAGGCCGCCAACAGCACATCACTGCTCTCTTGCACTTTTCAAGCGTATTCCCACTAACTCACCCCTCCCCCTTTTTCAGAGCCACCAGAGCGCCAGGGGACCACTCCGGTGCTGATAGTGCACGGTACAAATATTCTTTAACATTAACATTAACACTAGCCACATTGAAACCTGTATATCTGCTGCTGATTATCCAGCAATCTTGCCAAACTGGCCACCAAAAAGGTTGCCTCTATTGCTTTGTTTGGAATCGTAACGGACGATGTGTGCTTCGCTGTTCTTTGATGAACGCATTTAATTGAAAATTGCAGACAAATGTTGTCATCATTTAAATGTCAGAAATATGCACATCCAAGGAATGTAAGTAAGAATGATTCTGTATCTTAATTAGACGCAGAGCACACATTTCGAAATATGTTTTTCTGCATCTAGTCGCTCTGCAAACATTCAACCACATACCACTAAAATGTAGCTTTTGTGTTAGCGTATATTAATGTATAGTTAACCATGTATTTATTTATTTATTTATTGATTTGTCGATTTATTTAATTCATTTATTTATATACAGGAGAAACAATGTTTTATTGATCACAAAAGAGCATACAATAAATAAGTAATCAGATTTTACAGGAAACAGTGAGCTTCTTACAATGGGGTGAGTTTGAGGGACATTCTGACCAGGTGGCAGAGGGGAGTACATGGAACAGTCACCAGGGATGATACTTAAGTTAACATAAATAGATTAAGGACACACAGCATTGGACATTTTTTAGCACAGGTAGGTGGTACAGCCAGCTGTGCTTGGGATGTGACCATGATGGGTGAAGTGCTGGAGTGGCAGCAGAAGAAGTAAGCGACAGAGGAAGGTTAGAGGTGAGGGAAAATTTGTGAGCTAGCAGGCAGATAAGAGGTAGGTTAAGAGGGTAACAGAGAGGCAAGGAGGTAGACTTTTAGTTTGGTTTTGAACACATCCTTGAGGAATGTTTCTCAGAAGTCCAAAGAAAGAGAATTCCTTGCAAGTGGAGCAAGAAGAGAGAAAGAGCGGAAGCGAGAGGAAGCACAGGGAGGGCGAGGACCCACAAGGGTAGTCGATGAGGCAGAGAGGAAATTACAAGAAGGCTTGTATAGTTGGATAGAGGAGGATAGATACAGTGGTCCTTTACTGCGGATAGATTTGTGAACCAGGAGAAGGAGTTCAAAGAGAGACCTGGCAGTGAAATGAATGTTCTTGTCGAGAGGACAGAAAGCATAATTGGGAGTTCACAGAGGATGCGGGCACAGTAGTCCAGTTTAGAAAAGACAAGAGTGGTTCAGAGATGCTTGGCAATGAGGAAAAGAAGGAGGTGCCTGATTTGCTTAATATTTCGGAGTTTAATGCAAGCTGCTGTTCCAGTTTTGGAGATGAAAGTATAGAAGGCGTGAGAAGGGTCTTAGATGACACTGAGTTTTCTAGCTGAAGAAGAGTATGGGAGAGTGTAAGGTGGGAACTGGATAGGCAGAGGAAGAGATGAGAGAGATAGTTTTTGGTGGGGAAGGAGAGCACCTCTGTTGGTTTTGGTAGAGTTTAACATCAGAGAGTGCAAAGCCATCCAATATTTAATGACAGAGAGACAGTTGGACATTTCAATAGATCAGAGGAGAGTTCAGAAAAAGAGATGAAGATGTCAGTGTTGTCCACAAAGAGAAGGTATGAGAACCCAAAAGAGGAGATTAGTGCCCCCAGAGTAATGGTGTAGGGTTTAAAGAGGAGAGGACCAAAGACAGAGCCTTCTGGAACACCAAAAGTTAGAGAAGTGATTTGAGAGGTGTTCTTGTTCCAGGAGACAGAACATTGGTGAGCTGCAAGGCAGGATTCAATGCAGGCAAAGACTTGATCACAAATCCCTAGAAGAAAGAGAGTATTAAGGAGCTCACAGAGATCAACAGAGTCAAAGGCAGCAGACAGGTCAAGGAGAGTTAGGATAGAGGATAGATTGGTGTGCTCAGCAGAGGCGATGAAGTTGGACACATTCATGAGAGCAATTTCTGTGGAGTGACAGGAGCAGCAACCTGCGTTTAGTGGTCTTGAAGGTTGTGGATGTCTAAGAAATTGGCAAAATGGTTGAACACAACCCTTTTGAGCACTTTAAAGTAGTGTGTAAGGAGAGACACAGGGTGAAAGTTAGTTGGTAGGTTTGGGTCAGCCCCTTGCTTTTTTAAGAGAGGGATGGCCAGGGCTGTTTTGGAAACAGAGGGAAAGCAAGCAGACCCAAAGGACAGGTTGAAGAGTTCAGTGAAGTTGAGAGGCCACTAAAGTTGCAATAGGATTGACTAGCTGAGGAGCAAAAGGGGCTGATGGGGTTAGCCTTCATCAGTAGAGATAGCACTTGGTCAGTATTAGTGTGACTAAAGTGGGAGATAGAGGCAGAGGATGATGGTAGAGTAGGCAGGGTGTACAATGTAGGAGGAGTGTGAGAAGGTCAGTAGAGAGTCTCTAATTTTCTTAATGTTTGCAGCACAGTATTCAGCTAGGTCATTATCCGTGAGAGTGGAGTTGATAGCCGTAGACTTAGAAAGAGGGTGGAGTGAGGTTAGGGTTCCCTCTAGCCAGCAAGGATAGTTGGAGTGAGTGTCAATGAGGGTTAGGTAGAAGTCCTTTTCCACTCTATGAAGAGTGGGCGTGAGAATGTTCAGGGCAAAGAGGTAAAAGTGCAGGTCCTCAGGCGAGTGGGTATGCCTCCACAGCAGCCAACACATGCCTGTGCAGAGAGAGCATTTGAATGGGGTGACCGGTGGTTGAGGATGCTGATACTTAGGCGTGAAAGTAAGCAGTGGGACGTGAGAGGAGAATGTGTCATATAGTAGGGAGTAGAAGCTGGAGAAGTCAGTTTTGGTGGAAGAGGCATCAGGTGTGAAGAAGGAGAATGACAAATGTAGGTAAGAGAGAAACGGGGGAATGGCAGAAGGTTTAAATTACCTTTTGCTAATAGGTGAAGCAAGCGGTGAGGGAAGATCAGAGTGTGGGAAAAGAAATGGTGGTGGAAACAATTGAGTGATCAGATATGAATGGTGTGACACTAGTATTAGTGGCTGAGAGAGACATGGGGATGAATAGGAGAACAAAAGAGTTACCCCCTGTATGGGTCGGTAGGTACGGTATGGATAGAGTGGAGAGCATGGTCACTAAGAAAAAACAGAGGTTCACTTTTCTGAGAAGTGGTTAGAGAGGGAAGGTTAAAATCACGTAAGAGAATGAGGTGACTTTTAGTGGAAAGATAATCAATTCATTGGCCAAGATCATCAAAGAATGGTCCATTGGGACAAGGAGGGCGATAGTTGGAGATAATGTGAATGGAGTGAGGCAGAGCAATAGTAGAGAAGGTGAATTCAAAAGAGGTAGGCGAGGACATGGCATTGGAGAGTTGTGAGGCATTGAGGCAGGCAGAGACTAGGGGCCTCATACTGAGTTTGGAGGTAGCCATGGCGCAATTAGTGCCATGGCTGCCTCCAATACCTGGTCCGGGTCCGGTGTGGCTGAATGGGGACTTACCGGGTCATTCCGACCATGGAGGACCCAGTAAGTCCCCATTCACCCAACCATTCCCCATTCGTAGGGCTCAATGGGAATGGGGAAGGCGCTAATTACGGGCAAATAGCGGGCCCGTAATTAGCACCCTGGTCCCTTAGCGCGACCCGTAAAGGACGTGTGGTCAGACCACACGTCCTTTACGGTTCCCACTAAGGGACCTCAGATTTGGGCGATAAGGGTTTAACGGCACCAGTCTCCTTACCGGTGACCGTTAACCCTTACAGCCCAACTCAGAATGAGGCCCTAGGCGTCAGACGCCTCCACTTCGGGCAGTCAGTGGAGGAGAGTGAATAAAGGATAGTTTGGAGTCATGTAGGGCCACTAGAGTGGCAGTATCATATGGAGAAATCCAGTGATAGCAAGGAGGTCTTCAGGAGGAGAGCTGGTGTGAAAGTAGTCAGTGATAAAGGATATTTGTTTTACATACAGACTAGGAATTCCAGAGTGGAATTTTCAGTTGATGAGGTATGGAAGATTAGGGAAGTTAAGCCTCAGAGGAAGAGAGGTGAGGTGGATAGGTGTTAGAGGATGTATGCTTAGCTTGTCGGCTTTGTTTGTTGGAAGGAGGTAGAAGAGTGATGGAGTATTGGGAGTTTTGACTTGTGAGTTTTATAATAGGGATAGGAAAGGAGGAAGTTGTAGCATGATTGGAGAAAGCATAGGCAGAGGTGAGTAGGAGGAGCAGCAGGAGGAGCAGGAGTGAATGCATTATAGGTGAGTAGCACAGTGTGGAGAGACAGTACAGTAATTAGGCGGCTTGGGGTACTCACAGGTGCAACAGGGAATAAGGCAAAAGCAAAGGTTCATATCCCAAGAGGCTGGTCAATGGCTAGTCTTCACCCTTCACTGTTCCGCGCTTAACAGGGATGCCGCTATAAAGTTCAGAAGGGATGGCACTTACAGAATGTCCTCTCTTCATAGGTGTTGTATTTATTTTGTGTATTTTACTATGACCCCAGAAACAGCACAATCATTTTAAAAGGCGGTATATTCACATCTGTTCTGAAAATGTTTAACTACAAGTGTCTTTCAGATGATGTTGATGATGTCAATGATGTCTGTGTATGCCACTGTTCAATTGATAAAGATATTGGTACTTGAGTGATTCTCTTTAATTTATAAGCGTACTTGTTATATCTTATGCACCTATTTACTTATTTACTTAAAATGTATGTGTAGTATACAAACAAAGACATTATTTTGTAATTGTAGACAAAAACTTTCTCTCCTTTCAGAATTAAACTCTCCATTTTGGTGTGTTACCTTACAACTGACACAGGTGGCTGAGTGTCGATAAGTGCTCCCCTTTTTTGTTATTTGAAAATGTTAATATATCTGCTGCTGGACACCTCGTTTTTGGACAGCCACTGATAACATGGCACAGTTAGTGTTATGTTTAACTTTTTATGGCTCAGTGACCTGAAAATAATTATGATGGTTATATTATGTTATAATAGTTGTTTTTATTGAGTAAGGAAACTGCTTATGAATGACGCTATATATTCAAATAAATGCAAAGATAATGATATGAGAAAAGGCAACTTTTCCCTTGTTTGTAACACATTTGGTATCTGCTACAGCAGGTTTCAGTATAGCATGCTCGCCCTCCTACCCCTTCATTCCCTCCTGCTGTTTTTGAAGTTTACAAATGGGGGTATAAAGATGTAAAGAGGTGTAACAGGATGTGACAGATTGCCATCTACAAGGGCATTAAAGCATTGTTTCCTTTTGTTTTTTATTTTGTTTAGATAAAGTGATGTGGAAAATGATGTTTCTGCAAGGGAGGCCTGCTAATCTGACTCCCATTAAATAATTGCCAATGCCAAAGTGATATTGCAACCATATGCCTTTGCTGAACACTCAGCACCAGCTATGCAGTGGCACAGGGGAGCTTCAAAGGTTACATGTGTATTTCTGACAGCTTCTGGAAAATAAAGTGACAGCAGGCGAGTCAATCAATTATTCTGTAGCACCATTGATTCCAAACCTAATAACTTGAGTGCCTTAGTCAGACTGGTAGCATGTTAATCTTTAAATATAAGCCATGACTGGCTGTGACATGGTGTTTTCTAAGGTTACACAATTACAGCTACATCAGTTTGATATCTCATACAAGTGACAGCTCTCTGAGTAGGGCAGATGTTTGTTAGGCATCTGGGCCAGATGTCTCCACAACTACAATATGGGACAATGGGCAGTAGGCTTCATCTTTGATCCACCTACAAAACAGACTAACAACTTTCTACAGGGCACAGGAGCCCTCTCCAGGAGATTTCCAGGGAGTCACGGCTTCAGAAGCAGCACTGACATAATAAAGCCACACTCACATGAGGGTGCTGACCACTGGAGTCCCTTTGAAATGAGCAGACTTGGGAAAGGGGCAGAGTTAAAGTAGCCAGAGGAAAGAGGGAGTCTGACAGAGGGGTTTGCCATTTTGGTTTCTAGTAGGTCTCGCTAAAACATTGTTCCTCCCATTTCCTGCAGGACAAGGCATTCTGGTATGATGTCAGGAAGCAAAGGGTATTTGTTTACAACAGCCTTGATTGGACCCTTTACAGCAGGCTTTATTTGGCCCAATACCATGTGACATTTTGCCTTTACAAGGAAGAGGATCCCCCTCCTTCTTTGATCTGTATTTAGACTCTTATGACACCAAGATGAATTCAGTGAAATGCAATTTGAAATACAGCCTAAAAACCTCTGCCAAAGAGGTTAACATCACTGGGGATCCAAGGCAGAGGCAAGCTCTTTCCCCTAATCCCCCCACCCCCAAGAGAACAATGAAGGTCAACCGCTGTGGAGCAGTTCCTCTATGCTGGCTGTAACGCTTGAAGCAACATGCTGTTCATTGGTGGTGAAGGATCCCCTTTAGCTGCCCACCAACTTCCTAGAGTGGGCACACCTTGTCTTGGGCCTCCAAGTACCCCAGAAGTACATAAGCAGTGTGTAACCAGTTTCCTTGCCCAGAGACATCTGTGAGCTGGTTTGATTGTGCTTAATGCACGTTGTGGTGCTCCAGGGGCTGTGGTGCTGCTTTTGGCACTCTCTCTACCATCAAACTGCTTTTTGATTTTTGAGCCATCCAGACACCGGTCTGACCCATTGCCATAGACCGCATTAAAATCCCAATCAACGGCTCGACTCAATTGAGGGGAATGACCTGAGTGCTGACTCAACCTTCTAGAAGCCATCAACTCACTGTCTTGCATGCCCACTCTACCCATCTGAAGCATTAATCCCATGCAATCCCCATCCCAGTTCGACCACAGCAAAAGTGCCTACAAGCCCAGCTTAATGCTGTTGAGCAACCAAGAACTAAGGTATTTTGAACAGGCACTGCCCCTTTTAAAAGACCACAGCAAATTTTAACTCCACCTTCTATATCTGCCAAAGACATATCCTTGAACAATTAACACTGCTCAAAGTCTCTCACCTGAACACCCCTGCTTATTAACCCACAGTGTCCTTTCACATCAAAGTTCTGCATTCTCTGTGTTTCTTTAACAGGGGTGGACTTTCAGAGTTTTTAGTTGATTTATTTGCATTGATTTTTTATTAAAGGGTCTATTTTTCTCGAACCTTCTTTGGACGTTCTCTTTTTCATGGATTCATTGTACTAATGTTGTTTGGGTTACTAATACCATCAGCTCACACCTCTTTTGAAGAGTAAAATGTTTTCCTCAGCACACATTACCAAAGAGGCGAATTAGATATACCTGTTGGGCTTTGCCTCTTTCACCTGTTTGATTGGGATCACTGCTGATTTACGAGTAGTGTGGTGCTGAGTAAGCGGGCTAGCCACTATTCATCCCTGTTCGCCTGCAGAGCAGTAGTCATTTTGTCATTTCGTCACAAAGGTGAAAACAGTTCGAATTTAGAGTACAGAAAGACAGGGACCATTGAAGACTTAGTGGACTAGACAACAGGGGTAATTTTCCCAAAAAAGGCTAATTGCATGCAGTGGAGTGCTAACATTAGCATGTGCATGCTGTTAGGTACCCTGCATGCAATTTTCAACACACGCAAATCAGAGTGTAAACGTGAAGAGTAAACAAAGGCAAAATCAGCTTTACACTTTTGGGGCCTGATTCATGGAATTACTTGCACGGTTCAAAGTGACTTTGCACTGCTGAAAAGTGACTTTGCAATGCTGACACAAACCCTGATTCATGTAACTCTGCAAAGTGTATTTTTGCAGTGCAAAGTCATTTTGTACTGCCCTTACTATATACTTTGTGAGAAATAAAATGGCAAATACAAATGACTCTTTGCAGGCAGCGTTTTATAATGACTTCCAATAAGATCAGTCTGCTATTTACCCGGTGTAAATGTGAGGAAGATTTAATTGGATATCATTGGTTTTATGCCTGCATGAAAATCTCATGCAATCGTAAAACTGGGTGCTCTTCCAAGATGGAGGAGGAAATCAAAGCAGAGATGTAAACTCAGTGCCCTCCTCGGCCTTTGAAAGGAACTAAAATGCGATGCCGAGCAATCGTAAACCATAAAGGTGTGTTTGCGCTTTCAGTTTGCACTCCACTCAGTCAAAAATGACCCCCAAATTAATTTGAAAAAGACACATTAGCTGATCAAGACTGAGTGCATGCTGCAAAGTACTCGAGATGTATGCTCTTGAAAGCACGTACCAGAAACCGCTCTAGCTGCCCAGTTCAGAAGTCTCTGAAGTTAGTGTATCAGATATTTTAGGATGCCCGGGTAGATGCCATTTATGTAGTCCAATCTAAAACCGACAGAAGTAATCTAACTAGACTCCAAATGACTCAAAACAATGCTCTTAGAGCGGCCCTCAGCATACCGAAAAGAGACCATATTACACAAGCTAGAAAAGCAGTTCACTGGCTCCCAGTCAAGGACCGCATCTCCTTCAACATTCTCACAACCACACACAAATGTATTAACCTCTCAGCTCCTTCATACTTATCTGACACCTTATCCAGATCTCAATCCACTAGACCGACCAGACTACAATATACCAATCAACTAACGATACCTCACATCAACAGGACTAAGGCAGGAGGAATAGGCTTCCCCTACTTCGCACCTAAGCTATGGAATACCCTCCCCACTGACCTCAAAGCTGAAACGTCTCTCTACTACTTCCGCAAAAAACTCAAAACTGCTCTCTTCAACTAAGCATGCGCTCCCAGATACCCTCCTCGCAATGCATGTATGTAAAGAAGTCATCTCGTCCAATGTAACATATATAGACTTGAATTGTATGTAACTAAGTATAAGCACGAATGTAACAAGCACCACAATGCCTTCGGTCTGCTGTGCGCTCAACAAATGAGAAAAAATAAATACATAAATAATAAAATATAAGGAAAAGGGCATCTCAGTATGTAAGGTAAACAAGTCTTAGCCATCTGGGAGACAAGGGGTTATAGTGATGATCTGGAGTCAATGAGAACCCCCAGATTGTATAACTGTTATCGAGGGTACCTGCAAACACCCAAGGAAGAAGTTCAAGTTGTTGCAGGTCAGTTATAGATGTTCCTTATCGCAGAATATCAGATTTCGTAGGATTGTGCGTTGGAAAATTCAGGCTCACCCAGGTGAATAAAACCGACCTACAGTGGAGAAGGTGTGGCTAAGTGTGCCCCGCAGAGAGTGGCGCGGGACGATGAACTGCATATCATCAGCATATTCGTAAACAAATACAGCCAATAAGGTCAAGCAGAGTTATCAAGGGTTCAAGTTAAATGTCATCAAGAATGGGGGTCCACAAGCTAATTAAGGAGTCCTGCTCTCAGTAGTCAGAAAGAAGGCACAATGACTTAAGGCTGTATGGTTCAATCTAATACCCGCCAATCTCTGCAATAGGACATTCTGATTGGCAGTTTAACAAAGACTTTTGCAATCACGATATAAATAATTGCCTCGTTCAATGAAGTTTTGGAACATGCAGATATTGCATCGACTATGTTTTTTTTAAATTACCTATGATCTGACAATAAATCAAAGTGATACAATTAATACAATACTTCTGTATAATTTGGAAATGATATTTGATGTTGGGTGCTCTTTTTTTTGCCACGAGTGATCGCCTCTTTTTCTCATCAAACGCATCCAACAAGAAGTCGAACAGATGGTATTAGACTGAAGGAAAATGCCATCTACACTTTAACTGCAGGTTTGCATATAAAATCATGTTGAAACCACAAGGAAATATATAGCCTAAGGTTATGAGACATAAGTGATTCATATATCAAAAATGGAAAAAAGAATGGAAAATCTCATTAGATATTATTAGCCTCAATAATTTTACCAATTGATTTATGCCCACCTTTTAGTACTGAAGGTAATAACAATGTCACTTATGATACTATATTTTATATTTGTAAGTATGCTTATAGTTAGTAGAATTTATCAGTCAATAGCTTCGTGTAGAATGTGAAATATGGGTCAGAGGGGCCTTCATTCTATGCGGAATGTCTATTACTGCAGCTCTTGCTTTCCAGGTTGCATAGCAACCTGGGAGTGCGCATGTACGCTGTCAGCATTTCATACTGCACCTGGGTAGTGATTGCCTGCCCTACCAGGGGCTTCCTTCAGAGGAAAATAAAGTATTTTATTTACATTTCTGCCAAGAGGCGTGCCTGGTAAATGAAACCGGAATATCGCAATAGATGAAAAATAATCACAATTTATTTTCGGTGCAAAGGTTACATCTAAAATATTGACTGCGGTGCTCTTCTTTTAACCCTGCCCCACTCTTCTACTTCCTGCTGGGTCTGAATGATCATTTCTGCCCTGCGCCTAGTGGCTCCTCTGTTCCAAAAACATGGAGCGCGGGCCACTTGCCTCAAAAACCTTCCACCTTTGGGCTACACCTTTTCAACAATCTCGCGTGAAAATGTGAAGTTGCAGAGTGTTATTAAAAACAATGATTGAACTCAGGCCCAAACAAGCAGAGACAAAAAGATACACTATTTAAAAAGCATAGCTATTCTTAAATAATTAGCAGCCCGATTATTTAAACTGCAAGGTTTGCAAAGCAGTTCATGGGGTTGCCAGCATCAAGAAAGGGGTAGCAAATACAGGTTGCCTTTGCTATCACGGGTTGGCCTCAATTAATTAATTAGTTAATTCATGGAATACATAAATTCTCCATTGCTGTGCTTTACACGTCCAGGAAAAACTCTCGCTTGTGCTATCCATTATACCTTACTCTATTATATCGATAAACGTTGCACGCGCACCGATGAATGATGACCCGTGCGCAGTATAGTATGCATTATCATCAGCCATGGTGAACCCAACCACACAACCCCCATCATTTGCAATTTGCTCAAGCTCCCACTGTCCACTTGGATCACAGGTACTACATACTGCTTCATCCTCAAAGCTCCACACAACGGGAAGCCACCATACCTAAAATAAACTCACACTCTTAGCTGGCCAGCGGTCCATCCTTAGATATTGCCTTATATGCTTTTAAATTTATAAAGGACCCGATTCATGGAATTTCTTTTTTGGTAAATAGGGAGTTTGCAGGCCAAACCGTGCTCAAAACCCCCTGCATTGATTCATGGAATCGACTGCGCCAGACTTTTTTGTACTTTGCAGGGACTTCAAGCAATCTCAGCATATCTCTGCAAGCGGCCGAGAGCCTTGCGCGAGACACCTACGTAGAGACCAGAGTAGGAGGCAGAATGCACAAAATGAGGTAGAACAAGGGAAAATGTGGACATTACGAGGGACGGCCCGCAGGCAGTCCATTGCACGCACACAAATGCGCACAACCAAGCGTATTCATGGATCCGACCATGCAATCTCTTGCCAGGAAATGGCCCATGCAAAGCACTCGCTCTATCCACCAACCTGAAGGCAGGCGTACAGACACTTGCGCATAGGAATCACTGTGCAGAGGTGAGATTGCATGTTGGATTTAGGCGGTGTGTGCACGCAGATGGGGTTCTGATCTTAGATAGGGTCGCACGTAGGTAGTGTAGCGGTGTGCAGGGAAGATTCACGAGGGTTTGCATGCAGATTGGCTGTGATATAACTCGAGTTACTGAAAATGTTGCGCATGTTGTTCGGGTTGCTGTGAACAGTTAGGGGTCGGCCCATGCAGGATTACCGGGGAGCACAAGTTTGCACCTGAGTACTGTGCATAGGTAGGTAGGGGTGTCAGGGGCGTTCTGGCCGTGACTTGTGCATAGGGTTACTTTGCAGGAATGATTCCATGAATACGCACATCACACACATGCGTGAGAGGGCTCCGATTCAGGCATGCACTGAACACCTTCACTTCCAGCAGCAGCCACCTCAGCACCTTCAGTCTTACCATCCTCACATTGAAGATTATGATGTGCATCATATGATAACTATTGCTCCTAATTACATATATTTAGCAGCAAGGAGGCAGAAACTAGCCAACCAGGTTGCTCGGAACACAGGCTGAATCCTATTGTATAAGCTTTGTTTCCGAACAAGCTGATGGTTGAGATTCCTTGCCCTCTCCTATCCACTGAATTGTTTTTAACGGTTTGCTGCTTAGATGCTGCCCCCACAGATCTCTTATGCCATCAGCTCGCCCTGATTTTGTCAGCCTGCTGCCTTGAAAATGGAAACAGGGATTTTCTGAGACTTCCTTTCCAAATTCCCTGGCTGGTATCGTGGGTTTGTGTGATTTTGTTTTGTAAAAAAAAATGCAAGCGCCAAGCATTTCTTCACAAATTAAGAAACCATTCGCACTCCATGTTATGTTGGACGTAAGAGGATCCAATGATGAGTGTGACGTCACTCCTGACTAAATAAAGAGGTCTGGGTCATCATGGGCATAGCACAGCTTCCTGGGCTGTCTGAGTAAACATATGGTCTTTGTGTATTTATTGAAAAAGCAGGCGTCCTGCATGCTAAGTGGGACAACCCCCCGCAAAAATTGAGAGTGAGGTGAACCATCATGTTAAACCAGAAACAACCCTATAGTATGTATAGTATGTTGGCCAGAAACCAATCGCATCATGTGACAAACATCGCAATCCTAGAATCGTCAATGTAACCAGAGGGCGTCCATTTTGTATAATGTCGGCCATTCGCTTTTTTTCTTTCTGTTAAAACGCTTTGCAAAATGTATTCTATGCTTTAGACTCAAACACAGTGCGAGGCCACGACTTGAACGCTGAAACACTAACACAGACAGGAATGTCAAACTGTGCAGAAATACATTGTTTTTCTCTCTCACTAAGTTTTTGAAGTCGAGCAGAAGCCGCATCTAACCATCAGAACAGGTGACGGGTTGTCTTGCAAACGCTGTAGTAAAAGGCAGTTAAAACATGAATTATATTCTTTTAGTGGTGCTCCTTCGCGGAAAATGGTAGTTTCTGCTTCAGAACTATCTGACCTTTAGCTCATGACACAAGTCATACAGATAACGTAATAAGGAATGTTTTCCCTGCTGAGGACACAATATCCTTGCTGAGCCAGAAGCTCCATGTTCCCCATAACAGAAAGTTGTCTCTGCTGCCTTTGCTAGAATAAGTATGTTTAGGCTGAATGAAGACTTGTCATAATGTGTCATAATTGTCATAATTGTCAATCACTGAACCCTAGCCTGTACGACATGTTGTGGCGGGATCTAATTGCCTTCATAAAGATTATGTGTCATGTATTATATATTGCTGCTTGAGCGCTGTTCTCTCTCTCGCATCTCACAGTGTTTGGGAACACACGTCGTGAGGCGTTGAGACCCAGAATGCTTTGAAATAAACCAGAATTGTTTGGAAAATGAACCTTGTGTCTGACGTGTCACTGGGGTATATGGTTATTGTGCCTTAGTTTCCAAATGCGGTCCTTATGGCCTAGCAATCAGTGTTTCATCCCCTTAGGATACAGGAGGGGCGGTGCCTCTGCTCCTGAACCGGTTGCGCTGTGTCTGTTACTCGATACAGCTCGCTGGTGGGAGTGGATGAGCTTTCTGTATATATCTGTATATTGACATGCCCTAATCTCACACTGGAGCCAATTGTGGGTGCAAAGGAGCTCTGCAGCTCAAGGTTTGTGGCCTAGGCATAGCAGCTCCTATCTAGAGTGCTTGGTGCTTTTGCGCCGCATAACTAATTGTCCTTGAGGGCAGTAACTGCAAAGGTTATGAACACACTTAATTGAGAAAATAGAAACCTGTGTTCTCTTCCCATACCATACCAATAGTTGACCCAATTAGTGATGACGGTGATGTTGGGGCCCACGCCACTTCCCAGGCCGGTAACAGGACTAACCACACTGGCTAAATTTGATGTGATGAGTGCACCCTCAAGCAACAGCCTCTGCTGGTTCCTCTGAGTCCAAAGGCTAAAAATGTACTTTACTGCCATGCCTGGCCCTGGAGTGTATAGGATTTTCAAGACCCTCAGACCCCGAGATATGGGTCGTATTTAGCTGCCAAAACAGCTGTATCAAACTATTTAATTCCCTTGGTAAATGCTGATTTTTACATATTCTTATTAAGAGAAGCCAAACAGAAAGAAGATGAAACTCTTGACGCATTTCACACTAGACTGTGACATATGGATTTTGCCTGAAGCCTGCGAAATGAGGAGGATGAGGTGAGAGCAAAGATGATTCAAGGGTGTTTCTCTGTCAGACTGGGGAAGCGGATACCGCATAACCTGGCAGCCCTTTAACAAAGATACTTGAGTCGGGTCAGGCTCATGAATTGGCTAAAGATAAAATGACACGCATGGACAAAACTCTTCGATACCTAAGCATGGAGGAAGTAAGTGCAATTTGAAGGTCAGGCAAAAGGAGACAGGCAAGCAAACCAGACCAGAAACATAATTTAGATCTAAAGGGGGTTGCATTTATTGTGGAGGAGTACTGTCACATAATGGCACCTGCCCAGCTAAAAGCAAGAACTGTGGTCGATGTGGCAGACCTTATCATTTGGTGAGACTACGTAGAGCCTTTCCACCACAACAAAGTTGGCATGAGAGAACAAATGCGTCAAGGGGTCATGCAAAAGTGGCCCACAACAAATCGTCAAGAGACCCTCAAAAGATATCTCAAAAGAAGAAGGAACCTTCTTTATATCAGCTGTCCTAGAAGCAGGACACAAACCATAGAGACAACTCCAATGTCTAGTGAGCATACAAGGAAAAAACACCCCAGTACCGGAGCCTCAGTAAATGTAATGGTGGAGTGTGTATGAGTGTTCAGTGTGCTCACTATACTGCTTCTTTTGTTGCACAACAGAGCCCCTGTGTCCTGGAGGAGAGTCTATCTCCTATTTTCATTTGGAGGTTGATCATCCCAAAACACTCAGAGCGTGGCAGAGTGTGTATGAGTGTTTAGTGTGTTTGTTATACCCCTACTTTTGCTGCACAACAGAGTGTTCAGTGTTCCGTGGCTCCGGGGGGAATGGGAGCGGCAACTCGACAGGTCAACATTGTTACTACCTTGCTTGTTTAATACAACCATCCATATATACAAGTAAGTGACTGGAGAGACTATTTGTCATCATTTCGAAAATAGTGGATGGTTACAGCTGGATATTTATACAACACTGTCAATTTGACTCTTGCTTCGACCTTTCTGTTTCTTTGCGTGGTAACTGCGGGGCTTATCCCTTTGAGCCACGTGAAGCAAGCCTTTATTGGTTATACATGTTAAAGGACCTGGTGTTTAGTGAAGGAGCTCGCCTGTTGCGGGGATCGACACATTATGACGAACCAAGCTACGCTTCGAAGTGCTGCCTCCAAAGGACTCCGATCCACAAAGCCAAAAAATCCTAAGATTCCTGGCTTTTTTCCTACTAAATCCACATTAAAAACACATCACTCATCTGCTTTGACAAGCAACTCTCCTGATCAGTCACTCCCAAATGCAATTGACAGCAACAATTCTTTGCTCAAATTGGTTGTCAACCTAAAATGCGCTTCTTTGGGCGGCGAACAAAATCTAATTGAGCAAAACCTTGAGGATGACGCCATTGACATTAATTTGTCTAATTCACCCGATTTAATTGTTCTTGTCTCCTCTTCAGGGTCTTCGGACAGGCATGAATTTAGCTGCGAAGGTGATGCATTTATTCCAATGATGTCCACTTGCCTAGTGTCAAGGAATTTAAGAATTGTATCAATGAAATTGTCGCTAAGATTGAACAACAGTCTATTTTTTTTTACTTCTGTTGCAAAAGAACAACTTGAAGCTAAGTCAGTTGTGGTACAAATTCTGGAAATGTTTCTGTACTTTCTACAAAAGTGCCAGCCCTGTTTGAACAGTGCAAATCAACAAAAATCATATCAAAATGTACAGTAATAGTGAATATACTCATGAAAACGGATCAGCACTCCATCCATCTAACGTTACCTCGCAAACACTTGTAAAACCTACTAATTCTACATCTGACCGTTGGGACTATAAGGAAATGTACATTCCTCCTCCAATAAAACAAAAGACACCCTGGTAACAAAAAATAAAAATCTATTTTGGAGCATGCAGTCAATTTTTCTGGCATAAAAGATGCTGACAGGGTTGTGAGACCATAGCAAATAGGTCTCCACCCACCTAAACGGTTCGTACCCTTAACCACATCTTATTGGAAAACACTTTTTCTGATGGTACAACTTGACAGGCTCTTCTACACGGTCCTACTAAGAATGATGGCATATGGCTGTTGGAGGACCAAACACGTTCTGCGGGGCCTTTAGCAAAGAAAGTGGGTAGTACACATACTAACTCTTTGAAACAAAGTCAAACCCACTTTAACGCTGCGGCAATTGCTGCCGGGTATCATACAAAAATGCAGCAGTGTGATGAAAGAACATAAACAGACAAAATAAGGCCGTCCTTGGCCAAGGACTTAACGATCATTGCCCCAAATGCCCTTAAAGACCTGGGAAAATGGGTCATTTTCGATGAGACCGTCCCTTCTGCAACTAGTTTTTGAACAGAAATAATGTACTTGCCATTTTTCAACAACTTCCGTACTTTTGATTTAATTCAATCATCTGACATTTCTAAAATTGAATTGCTGAAGTTGGGCAGTACAGCAAACTGGGCACTTGTCGAAAGTACTTCTCCACTGACGGTGGGTTTTTTGAAAACTCACGCAGACTTACTTCCTTGTTTGGGTCTTTCTTTGATAGTGTGCAGAAATGTTAAGAAATCAATTCCAAAGTGAACTGGGAAGATGACACAATTCCTAACGTTCACCTTGACTCACAATACACAGAGAGATGCGCTTAAAACTCTTCAAGCCCAATGTGCTAAAGCCACTGAGCATGTTGCAGTTGTGGAATAATGGCTGACCGAGCACCCATCTAATGGGTCTAACTGACCTATTGGCTTCATAAAACAACACAACTGGATATTACAGAACACCCAGGGTTTGAATTCGTTCTTAGTACTTCCTGATGGCAAGAACTTGTTAGAAACTGCCGACGTATTCATTTAGCAAGAAACCTGGTGCACTAAACCATTTTTCATTGATGGGTTTCACTTTCTTATGCACAAAGCAATCCCCTCTTAAAAGGGTTGGGTTAGTGCGGGTATGGCTATTGGGGCTAAATCAAATTTAAATCTATCTCCCTATCCATAATCTGCAATTTCACCATACGTGATGATGAGTTTTTTAGGCTTGTCCAATACGTTGTCAGATAGTACAATAATTATTAAGCTTTATGACCCCCCTGGGGGCCGATTGTGGTACCACATAATAGTTTGAGGGCCTTGGTTGGGCCATGGATGTAAATTGCCAGATTTAAAAAAAAATGTTAAAAATTGGAGCTGACTTATAATTTTCACTGCAACCATCTACACTGGTCAGCCAAGAACATTCAATTTATAAATATTTTTTTTGCCTAGAGACCAGTTGAACCTGGCTGAAGCTTTGAGATTGGGACCTTGTTAAAATGCTTATTACCACAATGCAACTGCTCTAAAAAATAAAATAAAACGGGAAATGTACTCGTAATAATATTTCTAAACACAGCGCTCCTTTTCATTCTATTATAGACAATACGAAGAACTTATTTCAAAAGGAACGTGCTGTTATTAGAGTCAATTCTGAGCAGACTCAACAGGACAAACAAAAAGCCCTTAAAATGTTGGCCCCTAAATGTAGAAACTGGCTCAGACAACATAAGCACTCTACTAGAAACTCAATCTGGCTGAGATTGTTTCACTGGCCAAAGACTAATAATACAATGAACTTTTGGTCTCGATATAACGACATACGCAAATCATTGTCCCCTAGTGAATTAAATTCAATATCAGAAGAGGTTTGGTGTACACACATCCAGGAACTTTATTTTACCCCGGATAACCCTGCCCTCAAAATCTCAAACGATGAGCAGTTTTATCACTACTGAAGCCCCTACGTCACAGAATGTTTTCAATTCAGATTTTTATGAAGATAATCTACTTAGACTAATAGGTAAAACTAAAGCCTCTTGTGCCCCCGTTCTGGAGGCGGTTTCAAATATAGCTCTTAAAGATTGTCCGGAATTATGGGCAAAGTTATTGAGTACTCTTTTTCTACACATAGAGCAGACTGGCAGTATTCCGGGAAGTTGTCAAAGATCTATAAAGGTTGAAATATTTAAAAAAGGTAACCGACTAGAGCCAGCTAATTATCGCCTATTTGCAATGATAGACTCCAGCCAAAAAATATTTGCCAACATCATTCTAGAGAAACTTACATTATGGCTTGAGGATAGAAAACTCCTTGGTATTTTCCAAATGGGGTTCAAAAAATCTTATAGCACAATTACCAACCTCAGTGCATTCCAATTTCTTAAGGCATAATATGTAATTTAGAAGGGCCTAAATCAATTCTGCAGTTTGGTGGACTTCTCAATGGCCTTTGACTTTGTTTCCAGACCTAAATTCTGGGCTAAACTGAAAGAATGGGGAATCGACTCAAAGTTGCTATACTACATCTAGCAACTATATTCCAACACCTCCATATCTATACGGCTTAGCACAGAAGGCTATTACTCTGACTTTTATCAAACTAATCGGTGCTTGAATCAGGGTTGCGTGTTGGGCCCCATTTTATATAATGCCTACACTGTGGATTTGCAGCAAAACCTACATAAGCCTAGTAATGTTCTGCCACAGATAAATAGCACAAAGACCATTATTGATTTATTGATTTATTTATGTTCTTTATTTGTAACGTGCTTGGACAACGCCCATAGGCATAGAAGCACAGGGACAAGACAGACAACAACAAAACCAAACAAATCAGGGAAACATTTCAGTCAACCCAGCCGGAGAGTCCAGGGTGGAGTAAGTAAGCAAGATGGCTAGGTTTATTCAAAAAGAAGGGTCTTTAGTCCATTTTACCCCAATGATATAATCATCTTTGATCCAACCTCGATTGGCTTGCAGCATTCACTTATTGCACTAGGGGAATATGCAAAAGAAAATGATTTTACAATAAATACCTCAAAAACAAGTGTCCATTCTACAAGTAAACACTTTAAATGTAGCATTGATAAAACCGTGTTGGAGGACACACAGGAAATCATACATTTGGGCTTTTCGATTAAAACTTGCCTATCTTCTACCCATTATGAGTCTCTTATAACTGAAAAACTTTGGAAAAAAATGGCTTATGATAAAAAACTATGTAGAGCATCGTGGGGGTCATAACATCGAGGGCTTTATAGAGATCTACAGTATGACCATTATTCCTTCAATTTAATATTCACTGGAAGTGCTCTGGGCTTCCCCAAGTAGGATGGTTAGGAAAGCTTGAGGCAAGACGGCTAAGCTCTATAATCAATCTCCCAAAGCAGTACCAGTCGAGGCACTAAGGCTTGAATATGGTTTATCCTCATTCGGAGAATTTTATTTCTCGCAAAATTGCATAAACTCGAGCGAAATTCTTATCCACTGTTACAGCATTTGGGAGAACATCTGGGTGTTGAGGGAAATAATCCCTTCATAGAGGACTTAACATTTATTTACTGTAAACTATTTAACTAATTTGGGTCTTGAATAAAGTATTTTCAATGATAGTCCTGATTATGAAAAGATAATTAAATGTAGAACCTGGCAGTGGGGCCTTGCCTCACACATTGAAACATTACATGACCTCAAAAGATATATAGCCTCATTACACAGAAGGCGGTAATGGTTAACGGCCACCGTTAATGGTAACTGTGACCGTTAACCATTACCGCCTTACTACGAGGTCACTTAGCGGGTTGGTGCTTTAACGCCTGCTTTTTGCAGGCGTTAAAAACCAACCCGCTAAGGGACCTCGGAGCTAATTACGGCACCGCAAAATTGCGGTGCCGTAATTAGCGCCTTCCCCATTCCCATAGAGCCCTATGGGGCAGAAATGGGAATGGGGAAGGGCAATGGCGGAAGGGGGATTTACCGCCCCACCAACCTTGGAATGGGGCGGTAAATCCCCTTTCCGCCAAGGCGGTGCTGGTAATTTACCGGCATGGTCCAGGGTGCTAATAGCACCCTGGATCACCGCCTTCCGTGTAATGAGGCCCATAGACAATTCTCTCATCAGAGCTTTCTGGGGAACCAAATTAGTGGCTATCTAATCAAAGCTTGCAATGCCGAATGGAAGTGTTGCATTACTTACCTTCGGCTCAACATCTTGCCTACTAATGAATATCTAGGTACATGGCGCGACTCACCATCACAAGACCTTCTTTGCAGGCTTTGTCAACTAGATACTGAAACAAGTCGAAATGTAATTACTGCTTGTCCTGTCTTGACAGAATGTTATTTGAGGGTGTACGGGGGCATACGTTAGTTGTATTGATAACATCCGTGAAGACGGAATTAGGTCAACACTGTTTGGGGCTCAATCGGTTGTGATTATTGCTGCTGCCTTTTCAATATGGAATATTGCGGTAAAGAGAATTGAGTTTATGAGACAATGATATTTTATTAATAGACCTACTTTGATTGAATTTCTTTTATTATAATTTTTTTAAGCAAAAGTTCTATTAAATTGTACATTGTTGTTATTATTGTGATAAAGATATGTTCTTAAAGTTTTGTAATTAAACTAAATGCACAATAAAAAATGAAAAAAATGTAATGGCTCAATCTCATTTTTGCTCTCTGTTAGTCACCCCTACAAAAACCTGTATCTAAACATTTGGAGGCAATAAACGATGGAAGAAACATTTGTGGCCAAGATAAAACATGAGCCCAATTATGTCACATCAAATTTCTATGTCACCAAGATTAGCGAGGATATGTTGCTGGAGAGCCAGACTGCCAAAGAAAGCAAAGTGGTAAACTGCATTTTTGTGGCCTGTCTCATTGAACTGAATGCACCCTTATTCAAACCTATCAGATAATACATAGATGACAATATTCAACCAATAGCTCATCAACATAGGAGAGCACCATTTCACATAAGAGGAAAAGTGTAAAAAGAATTGGACAAACCAGTGAAGAAATATATCATTGAGAGAGTAACTTGCCCTACGCCATGGTTGTTCCCCATCATGATTGCCAACAAACTGAACCATCTATGTTCAGTAGGAATATGCGTGGATGTGCAGCTCTCAAACAAGCCATTCAGTGAGAACAGCACCTAAAGCCCACTATAGAAGATGACATAGCTGATCTCGAGGGAGCCAAATTCTTCAGAAACTTGATCTAAAAGCTGGATGGTGTTGCACCCTGAGTTCTTATACATCCCCACATTCACCATGCACAGGGGATTGTACCAATACAAACTACTACATTTTGGAATTTCAACAGCGGGAGAACATTTTCAGCTCAGAGGAAGGAATGTGCTGAAGGTGACAGCCCACCAGGCTACTTGTCAAAACATCTGGGAAACCGGAACAATGGATCAAAGCATGAGGAGCTACTAGCAGAAGATCACATCTGTATGATCACAGAGGCAGCATGATGTTGATCAAAATTGCTGATGCATCAGCTGCAGATGAGCGCTTTCAGATGGCTAAGGAAGCTGCCTGGACAGGTGCATGGAAGGAAGTTTTAGCTCTTCAAAAGCGCTAAAACCAGGCGTCCTTAGCGGGACCCACTAGCAGACCAGGATGCTAACAACGGGCCTGTCATTAATGGGCCCGTTGTTAGCATCCTCCCCATTCCCATTGAGCCCTATGTGGGCTCAATGGGAATGGGGATTTACCGGGTCCGGGTCCGGGTCCCGGGAAAGGGAATTACTGGGCCCTCCAAGGTCGGAATAGCCCGGTATTTCCCCATTCCAGGAACCCGGACCCGGTACCCGGCATGGGGGTAGCCATGCCGCTAAAAGCGGCATGACTACCTCCATACTCTCCATACTCGTAATGAGGTCCACTGTCTCTTTGCATTTACCGAAAAAGCGTGTGCCCCATGTGCTGCGTAGCAGGAGAAACCCCAGCAACACTCTGAATAATTTGATTTTGTGAAAATGGCAATAATACCTTCCATGGTGAGGCACGCCAGGAGGCAATTGCACTTGTTAAAAGCCTTGCCCTTTTAACTCGTGCAATGGGCTATTGCCACCCGGTGTCAACCACATATGCCATTATTACCTGAATGAAAATGTTCTAGGCATGTCCGGAATGCTTTGCTTGCTCCCATGTTGGTTAATATACTTATCAACACATGAACCTCCTTATTAATGTGCAAGATTAATGTGCAAGATCAGTGCACTGTTTATTCACTGCTTTAATCTGATTCATAGGGCCTCATTCCGAGTAGGGCGGTAAGGGATACCGGGCACTGTTAAGGAGACCGGTGTCGGTAATCCCTTACCGCCCTACTACGAGGTCCCTTAGCGGGTCCCGCTATGGGCGCCTGGTTTTACCAAGCGCCCTTAGCGGGAGCTGCTAAGGGACCAGAGAGCTAATAACGGTACCGCAAATTGCGGTACCGTTATTAGCTACTTCCCCATTCCCATTGAGCCTTATGGGGACTGAAATGAGAATGGGGATTGTTTTTTTCAATGGGGACTTACCCGTCCCTCCTGGGTCGGAATGGACTGGTAAGTCCCCATTGAACCAAACCAGAGTCGGTACCGGTATGGGGGGCAGCCATGGAGCTAATTGTTCTATGGCTACCTCCATGCTCGGAATGAGGCCCATAGTTTTTTCTATCTGCATTGTTCTATGCTGTTTACCCCTGCCTTAGTACCTATTGCTAGGTAACATAGTGCTATTTATTTATGTATTTATTTATTAATGTATTTATTTATTTATTTGACATTTGTATGTGCACACTCAACCTAAGGTTGTTTAGGCACTAGTTACAGGCAGAAAAGTACAAGAGGAGAGGACAGGTAAGGGGGAGCAAGAAGATTGTCCAGTGGAAGCTCAGTGAACAGGTAGGTCTTAAGCTGTTTGCGGAACTGGGGGAACGAGGGTTCACCTCTCAGTCTAAGAGGGAGGGACTTCCAGAGCATAGGGGCAGCAACAGGGAAGCTGGTGCCCCCAATTTAGGCTCTTTTATATCTTGGGGTGAATAGTCTGTTTCAATTGGCAAGGTGGGTAGGTCTGTGGGAGGAGGATCTAGACAGTCTGTGCGGCCAGTAGCTTGGGGTGGTGTTGTTGAGGCATCTATGGGTAAAGGATAAGATTTGGAACGATATTCTTTCACTGACTGGGTGCCAATTAGCATCTCTTCTGCCATTAGTAATGTGGTCATGTTTGTTTAGGCTGAGGGCGACTCTGAGAGCAATGATCTGTATAGTTTGCAGTTTTTTTTTCAAATTGCCTAGCAGGAGGGAACTGCAATAATCTAACTTGAACTCAGCTGGGGCACGAGCCGAGCGATATTAACACAGATTTTGGAACATAAAAGGGTCTGCTGGTGTTAATGAGTTTCGTTGTATACTGATGAGGCGATAGCATTGATGTAGCGGTACATGTTTAGGGTTTAGTGTAGATGGACGCTTAGGGCCTGATTCACAGACATGTTTTATAATGGTGCAATCTCATTGGAAAATGCTCTGTGAATCAGGCCCTAAGTGTATTGACAGCTGAGAGACATGGATGGTATGGTTGTCAATCATGAATGCTTGGAAGTCAGGGCTGAGTTTTGAGAGTTGTGAAGGGTTTCTGATGAGAAGAAGTTCTGTGTTCTTGTCATTGAGACATGGGTGGCCATCCAAGTTTGAATGGTTTCGTAGATCGCATTGACTTTTTAAGAGTCGGTATGGTTAGTTGCCAGTGTGAGGGATGAGAATATGGTTTTCATTGGCATAATTAGTGTACTTGATGTTGAGTGAGTACAGAAGGTCGAAAGGAGGCTTAGTTTAAACATTATAGAGAGTGGGTGACACACAGGAGCCTTGGGCAACTCCACAGGTGGTGGGTGTGGGGCTGGAAGAATGGTTGTTGGAGAAGACTCGGGAGGTGCAGTCCACCAGAAAGGATGCAATCCATTTGGTGACATCTGGTGAGTAGGTGGCGAATGTAGGCAGGTGGTGAGATAGGATGGAGTGGTCGACTACGTCGAATGCCACTGAGAAGTCACGGAGCATGAGGAGGGACATATTGCCCGAGTGCCTGGAGTCATGAAGCTGGTTTTTGAGGTCAAGTAAGGCTGTTTCAGTGCCGCATCTAGGGCGGAAACCAGACTGTCGGAGGTTGAGGATTTGGTTTTGTTCAAGGTGTTGCTGTATATGGACATAGGCAGCTATTTCTAGGATTTTCAGCAACAATGGGACTGTCATGATTGCCCAGTATTTGGTCAGTATTGCAGGGTCAAGTGACGGTTCCTTGAGGAGGGGAGAGATCCATGATTCTTTTAGAGCTGTGGGAACCCTACATGAGGTGAAGGAGGTTTTGACGATGGCAGTTATTTGTGGGGGGTTGAGGTCAGCACTTTCTTTGATGAGAGGTGCAGGGTAGATGCCACCTTTACCACAGGAAGGATCAAGGCCTTTGAGGAGGCTGGCGACTTCAGTTTCGGTGACTGTTTGGAAGTGGAAAAGGGGCATGGGTTGTGTGGGGGTGGGCATGTGTAGGGCGTAGTATTGGTCTTGGTGCGTTTCAGTTGAATCTTGTTCTGGAATGTGGCAATTTTGCAAAGCAGAGCATTCTGGATGTCATTACACCAGGAGTCATTCTTGATGACAGTAGGGGGAGGGCGTTACAAGTGATTCAAGCTCTTGTAAGATAATGAAAAGTGAATTGGTGCTGGATTCAGCATTCGTGATACGGATGTTGTAGGTGGCTCCTCTAGCTGCTTTAATAGTTTTTTGTAAGTCTTGGATATGGCTGAAAAACGTGATTTGTTGTGAAGTGAGCGGTGTTTGAGCCAGGATGCTTCGACGGCGCTTTTCTCAGGCCTCAAGGTTTGTTGTTCTGGGGTAAAACACGGGCTGGAATGCTTGGTGCATTTGGGCTTGTGTTCTTTGAGACGGCGAGTATGCTGATGACATGCGAAAGAGCAATGTTGTATTGGTTAACCAGGAGATTCACTTGTGTGGTATTGACGGGGGCAGGATGTATGCAAGCAGTGGCCGTAGGCATTCAGAAGTGAGATTGTGGGTTTACCTGGAGAGGACATAGGAGGTTTGGTGCAGACATGGTTTGGGTACTGTTTGTGGGTGGATAATGAAAGAGATAAGATAGTGATCTAACCAAGCCCTAGGGGTGTATTCTGAGGCTCTGGTGCTACAGCTATAGTCCAGTAGCCAATCCAGAGCATGCACAAGGGTGTCAGTTGGCTCAATTATGTATTGGGAGTGGCCCAGGGCAGAGGTGGCATTTGAAAGGGAAATCATCTCTTTCTCATTAGAATCTGCAAAGCAGAGATTAAAGTATCCCATGGCAATCATTTTGGAGTTGGATTTAAGGATGCCCAAGAGGAGTTGGGTGAGGTCATTCTCAAATGCATTGATGGGCCCAGGTGGCCTGTAGATAGTATGTAGAGTGATGGTAGAGGTGGGAGTCAAGGATAGTTTAATTGTAAGGGACTGACAGTTAGGGAGAGTGGCTGAGGGAAGGGTGCAAATGGCAAGAGTATCTATAAATGGTCCACCTTTTTGATTAGACTTGTTTCTTAGAATGGCATAGTTGGGTAGGATGGTGATAGAGAAGGCAGGGCCTGCTGCCTCATTAGCCACTTCTCAGTGATTGCTAGGATGTCGAAGTTGTTAACCGATAGGATGTCAAAGATGTCTGAAGCATGTGTAACTAGTGAATGGGCATTGATGAGTGTGCAGAGGATGTTAAGTGGGGTGTGGAATCTGGGGGGGTCAGGGGAGGAGCCAGTGGGTGAGATACGAGATGGTGTGGTCATATAACCTGCAGATTGGTTACAGATGCAGATGGATGGGGATGGGTGTGGAGGGTGGCAGGGCTGTGACATGCAAGCAGAGAGGTGGATGAGGCGGGCTGAGCTCATGCAAATGGGTGTGAGCGCAGTGACATGCATGATGTCTGAGGGGATGCGTCAGTATAGGTTAAGTCGCAAGTGAGGCATAGTCCAAGAAGAGGGGCAAAGGATCTACCTCGTCAGGGGGTGAGACATGTCTGTTGAGAAGGGTTAGGCAAGGTGGGATGGCTGTAGGAATAAGCTGGGGTGGTAGTTTAGGTATGAAAGGCAGTGGGAAGTAGATGGGGAGGGGGAGTGGAATGTAAGGGGCGCAGCTGAGATGAAGTAGTCATCTCAGGCATGTGGGCACACCATCAGGTATACGCTCACCTTCGGAGCTGGATCTGTGTATGGGGTGAGGTAGTAGCATGCACTTGGGGCCATTGCATCTGAAGGCATCCACATGGGGTGTAGACCATGGTAGAGTGGTGGACAGGTGGGCCTGCTGCAATAGCTGTGAAGATGTCAAGATCTGGCTGAGGCTGGTATGGGAGTCTGTGGCAAATGTAGTGGCAGAGATGGCAGGTATCAGCTTGCAGCTGTGTGTTTCTTGGGTCTGTTCACCCTTTGGCAGCACTTGTAGGAGCAAAGCTGTTAGGTGAGGCATTGCTAGAGGACAAAGAGCTTGCACCACGTTGTAAGAGACAGGCTGATGTTCATGTGCCATAATGGCTGAAGGAGATTGCATCCGGTACCTGTCTGTTCCCAGTATGAGAAATCAAAGGGTGTGGTGTCTCACCCGCTAGTCTATGGGGATATCTCTCTCAGGTGGCCAGGGCACGGCCATCACCTTTTGATCCAAACCCTGGGGCTGGACCAGTGCGGGAAGATCACTTGGGTGAGGGATCTTCAGGGATTGGGGATGAGATAGCCAATGGTGAGATGGGGTATTCCCCCTCTTTTGTTCATCTACCCCATCCTATTTTTTAGGATACCCCGAGATCCCAACTCCCTCTCCCTTTTTTACACAAACACTGTGCCGAGGAAGAGAGTGATTGAGAGTAACAAGACTAACTCTCATACATTGTACTGGACAGGTCCCGTTAATCACGTCAGGCAAAGTCAGGCACTTGACTTCAAGTGCATACACCTGATACCAATTAGCTCTCCTCACATGGATAAAAGGCAACACCTAAAGACACACTCTGAGCAAGGTGGAACAAGAATATGAGCAGCACATCTGGAACAAAGGCAAACCTACTGGAGCAGAGCGACAGACCAATGGATGAGAGCCGCGGGTAGAAAACCACAAGAGTTCCCTACTGGAGGTTGTTTCCTCTGACAGGCTGCAAAAGACATGTGGAGAAGGCCAGATCCCACAAGTGATGACTGCATTGTGTTTCAAGGACACTGGCAACCTTCATAGGTGAACGGCAGAGTTGGGGAGGCAAGGCCAAGCCTGTGGTACTAACCCTGATTTGTGAATCAGAAATCAAATAACGCAGGAAAAGATGCACACAGCCGGTGAGTTGACAAGCGACCTGAGAGACCGGTGTGTTAAAGTTTGCAATAGAAACATTATATTGCAAGTGAAGGCTGCATGCATGTGAATGAGAAACAAAGAAAGGCAGACCTGTGAGTGAACTTTGTTGTAAAGGACAGCTGTGAAATCAGCGACACTAAGTAATGGAGTGGTCCAGTGCAAGGAAGTAGCCCACTCGAAAGTCTCTGTGAAAGGAATTTTGTTTAAAGCGAGAGAGTGAATGAACAGCAAAAGTGAAATAAAGAATATTAATTCCCAGAGCAAGGAAGAGTTGAAGTGGCCCTGCAGTGGTCTGAAAGGTAAACCATGCACATTTGAAAGTCCTTGACATCTGAAAATGGTCCGAGCCCGACAGAGGGAGAGCCAAAGTGAAATAAGCTTGAGGAAGGGAACCCCATTGCAAGTTTGTGTTGAACTTTATTGTGGGAGGATTGAGCCCAACAGAGGGGGACCTCCGAGAACTGTGTGGTGAAAGGTCTTTGAGCCCGGCAGATGGGTATCTTTTGTGCACATTTTGGTTGAGACATTATTTTGAAAGTCTGAGAAATAGACTTTAACGTGCAAGGCCAGGTGTGCCTCGATCTACGGATTTGAACTTTGTATTGTATTGGAAACCGTGCCAGAGTGTGTCATCCTACCTACAAGGATCGTCTTACTCCGTGGGGCCTAATGTGGGGAGGAGAGATGGTTCAACCACATTATCATTTAAACACTGATTTTTCCTTTTGCATACATTTCTCCCTTTTGCACTTTTTGTAAAAGAGATAGGGCAGGCATTATGTTTTGTTAGTGTTAGGAAAGATTTCGTAATTGTAGGTAATTTTCCTTCCATGTGGCAACCCCTAAACTTTTTGCTGTTGTTTTTCACCTTGTTCTTGACTTTGCCAGAGAAGTGCAGCCTTCTGCCACACTCCTCTGGGCTTTCGCTCCTTTCTTACGGGGAAACTGACATGCCCTTAAGACAGTCAGTACCGGGGAACGCTGTTTCCCGTAGTTTCTTTTATCATGCTGCGGCTTTAGTGCAACATGACACAAGAGGGCACTGTAAGCTAAGTTACAGCTCTCTTGGGTCTCTAGCCTTCTACAGGCCCTAGATACTCTTTTAGGATGGTATTTTGATCGGTGCAAGTCATTCAGGGACTGGAATGGTGGCAGCGATCGATTTGTGTATTTTGAGCTCCTTTTGGCGTTCTGAGCGCGTTTTTCGCACTGAACCCAAAATGGTGGCCTGGCTCCCAAAATGGCCAGACCACGAGGCTCCTTTGTCCTGTCCACTGACTGTCTTGCTCCCTTCACCTTCCCCAGGTCGAGCGACCCGGGGCCTTCCTTATTTGGGCATGTACTTTCCCGCGAAACCTGGTTGCTTTCGCGGGCTTCTACATGTCTTTTGTGTGCCTCCAGGGTGTGGGCTGGGATGTCTGGTCCCAATACACATCCTGGGTGCCAGAGAGTCTAGGGTGGTGTGAATGCCTGGGACCACCGTGGTCCGTGATTGGTCCACGTATGGTGTGTGTGTTGATGAGCGGATCTCCCATTGGCTCCCCTCCGTTTTGGCGCGAAGGGAACCGTGGATAAGAGGGGGCTGGAAACACCACTACCATGTCGATCTCCTGAGTTCTCACGAACGAAGGAATACAGGAGCCAAGTATCCTGCAACCACGAGGCTGGACCGAGGAATCGCTGGTGACCCGCTGAAGGAATCCTCCTTTGCACTGCTGTCATCCTGTGAAACCCTTTCCTCCTTTGATCGAACCAGAAGGCCTGTACTGTTGCTTCGACCTTTGGAATAGCAGGAACAGCTATTCCCGGCGACTTCATCATCTCCTGCCAAGTAAGCCTTCGGAAGCGTCTCTGGGCCATCCAGTTGACTGACCAGCTTACAAGGGAGTCCTGCTCTGTAACCGCCGCCAGGTTGTGTTGTATTTCGAGTCCTTGTCACTCTCCCACGCTTCGTGCACTTGGCGTTCCCAGGTCTGAAGGGAGGAGTGTACATTTGGCTCGGATACACACGGCCGCTCCGTTGCCCTGCGGTGGTGACAAAACTGTGCAGGTTTCTGCGATTGGGACGTCTTTTTGCTCTACACGACGACGAGGCATTTCCCGACTCTTCTGAACCTGCCAGCTGCTGAAACTAACGTGGAGAAGCCTGGGTCTGCTTGCTTCGGGGACCGATGAGTAGTTTAGCTAGGATCTGGTCGCCCTCCCTCAGTAGCCCATTGCTTTTCCCCGCTGTGTAAAAACAGCACCCTTTTGTCCGTACTCGCGCTCTGCTTCTGCTCGCTGTGGAGGCTGCGCTTGAGTCGCGGAACCTGTTCTTCTTCTGTTGTGCACTAACCCGAACTGCCTGACTTCCTCCGAAGAGCTTCTCCTTTTGCCCGTTGGCACCAGCGTGTGCAGGTACTTTGAGCACAAGGCTCCACTCTTCGCAGGGCTCGGACTTCCATCTAGTTAGGTGCCTCTGAAGGCGAACTGAGTCTAAAGCGTTATCGCACTGCCTGTTTTCCTTCCCTTGCAGGTGGACTACACATTTCGTGCTTCTAATGCTTGAGACTGTCGTATTTGTATATATATTGTGTTGATATGGTATGTGTTGGCTTAGTATTGTGATATTGTGATTTTCTCGCTACGGTCATTATTTTAAAGGCCTTAAAATAAATGTGTATATATTTTTGATATAACAACTGTTTGGAGTAGTTTGTAAGCGCTCTTGCTTTGTGTGCTCATTGCGGGCTTTCAGTCACCCTCACACCTCTTGAGACCTAGTCTTGACCGCCGCGATCGCTACCTTGATTGGTCTGGCTCGTCCAGAGGTTACCCTGTTCCAAGTAATTAGGTTGGCCTTCTGAACTTCTGCACCACCAGGACAGAGTTCAGAAATCCGTCTTAACAAATTGGTGTACAGCGGTGGGATACGACTGAAGGTATCCAGTGTTGCGCTCGAACTAAGGCATTTCAGGTTATTCCAACCAGTACACGTAGTGAATTGTTGTAGTATAACTTTAAAAAGGCCATAGTCCTATCAAACAGTATGGAAACAAATACCTTGTTAACTTTAGATGCTTCCAAATCAGAAACGCTGAAAAAGATGTGTGCGGAGAGAGGTGTTTCCTCTCAAGGCACAAAATTGGAAATGATCCAGAGAATCGTGGCGTGGCAAGAAGCGCAGCTTGACGCTATAACTTCTGAGGACAGTGCAGAATGTGGTGGGGCTGCTCTCACTGGTAGAACCGACGGTTCTGCCGCTGCACTGATCCATCGCGACCACGAGGACAGGGAGGATGTGATGTCTAATGTTTCCTCTGCCAGTGTTGATGGGGATGCTATGCTTGAATTCAAGAAGCAAGAGCTGCGGTTTAGGCAGCAGGAGCTTGAATTCAGCATAGCCAAACTAAAAATCGAACAGGCAGAAAAACAAAAAGACAGGGATCACCAGTTGGAACTGGCCAAGCTTCAGGTTGCAAATGGGTCCAAGGGTCCTGGACATGGGTCTGGGGCCTCCTCTCATCCACGGTTTCCGAAAGATCTGCTCAGTGTGTATGAAGAAAGGAATGACATTATGGACTGGCTGAATGCGTTTGAGTATGCATGCGAAGTTCAACAAGTTGACAATGCTGATAAGATTGCCTGGTTACTCAGTAGACTGCCCCATTCTGGCTGTGGTGCCATCATGGAAATGTCGAAGGCTGAGCGAGCTGATTTCGCAATGTTAAAGCAAACTCTCATTTTAAAGTTTGGGAAGACTCCGGCCCAATATTTGAAACGTTTCAGAGAGTATAAGAAAAAGGAAGGTGGTACTTGGGTATCTTATGTCACTGAATCCTTGAAAAACTTAACTGGCTGGGTCGAAGGTTATAAGGTTTCTACCTTCGAAGGCATGATAAATCTTGTCATGCTGGAACACATTTTTGCTTCTTCTTCCCCGGAGCTTAAGCAGCATTTGGCCGATTCGAAGGAGATAGATCCTAAGAAGCTGGCCATTGCAGCAGACTTATGGGTGTCACATCGAGTGTCCCATAAGGACAAAACTCATCCTGATAAGCAGGAGGAAGGGAAAAAGTCCAAAGATATGGAGGGTGGGGAATCTGCTAAATCTTCTTCCCATAAGGGCCACAAAAAGAAAAACAAGGGTAAGACACAAGAGAACTAACAGGGTAGTGGAGGTCAGCCTCCGAAACAGAACTCTGGTTACAATAAGCCTCCCTACGTAAACAGACCCACTGGGGCTTGTTTTTCTTGTGGAGCAACTGACCATGTGAAGGGGGATCCCCGGTGTAAGGTTAGACCTTTGGGGGTCCACTCCGCTAATCTGGCCTTCTCCTCCTACGAGGAAGAAGAGATTACAGGAGCATCCTTCTCCTCAGACTCATTTCCCAGCGGAATAGAGGCTGAGGTAGTTTTAGTGTCCCTGGGTTCCTGGGAGCCTAAAGTCGCAGAGGCTTATGCTAGGATTCCGGATAATACCAAGCACTACTTTAAAGACAGTGTGCTGATCAATGGAGTGGATACTCCAGCTCTTAGGGATAGTGGGTGCAGTCGCACTGTAGTGGATTCTACCTTGGTAGACTCAGAGGAAGTTGCCAGAGCTACTCTGATGCCCACTAAGTTGGCTGACGGCCCCCTCCGTATGTTTCCAGTAATACCTGTAAATCTTACTTTAAATGGTACAGCAGTCAGGATTCCAGTGAGCATTCAGAGAAACGTCCCGGGAAAGGTCTTGTTGGGTAATGATCTCAGAGCTTTAGGGCTCGTAGGAGACACTGCCGAAAGACCCTACACACGGTCTCAAGCACGGGCAGCATTGGCCAAGTCCAATACGCCGCCCCAGCCAAAGGGGAAACCCAAGGCGAAAGGAGTCAACAAGTCACGACGAGGGAAAGAGAATATTCCCCCGAGCTCGCCTACCACTGCGGTGGAGGAAGTTGGTCAATCGCCCGGGCCTGACGAGGAAGTGGCGATGCCTGAAGTATTCGACCCCAACGATCATCCTGAACTAAAAGACTTGTTAGTTGAAGGAGGTCCTGATAGGGACGAATTCAGTAAAGGCCAACGTGAGTGCCCATCTCTGGAAGGCCTAAGGAGACAGGCCTGCTCCCAGCTTGAGGGTGAACCTCCTGGGAAGCATAGGATTTATTGGGAAGGTGGACTCCTGTATAGTGAGCCCACAGAGTCTACAGAAGGAGACCATAGGAGGTTGGTGGTTCCCCTTGCTGTTAGGCCCTTCCTCCTGCAGTTGGCGCATGAAGTTCCCCTTGCTGGTCACCTTGGTATGAAGAGGACCAAGCAAAGGTTATCCATGCACTTCTACTGGCCCAAGATGGGGGTGCAAGTAGAAAGTCACTGCAGGAGTTGTGCCTCCTGCCAGTTGTCTGGTAAGGTTGGCGCGACAATTCAAGCTCTGTTGCTACCGCTCCCAGTTGTGGGGGTACCATTTGAAAGGGTAGGGATCGACATCGTTGGTCCCCTTGACCCGCAAACATCCTCGGGCAATAGGTTTATCCTGGTGCTGGTCGACCATGCAACCAGGTATCCTGAGGCCATCCCATTGAAAACTGTAACTGCCAAGTCAGTTGCAAAAGCTTTACTCAGCATATTTACTAGGGTTGGCTTCCCTAAAGAAGTTGTGTCAGATCGTGGCAGCAACTTTATGTCGAAGTATATGCAGGCTATGTGGAAAGAATGTGGGGTCACCTACAAGTTCTCTTCTGCATACCACCCCCAGACCAATGGTCTGGTGGAACGTTTCAACAGAATGTTAAAGAGCATGATTGGGGCTCTGGAGGAACCTCAGAGAAGAAAATGGTATCTTCTTTTACCATGCTTACTGTTTGCCTACCGAGAGGTACCACAGGAGGGTGTTGGCTTCAGCCCCTTCGAACTTCTGTTCGGTCATCCCGTATGGGGACCCTTAGCCATCGTCAAAGAGGGATGGGAGATGCCCACTCCCCCTGTTACTACCAACGTAGTTGATTATGTGCTAGGGCTCAGAAAACGGATGGTACTTCTGATGGGCTTGGCTAGTGATAAATTGAAGGCAGGGCAAGCGCTGGTGAAACATTGGTACGACCAGAAAGCTTCCCTCATCAACTTTACACCTGGTCAGCAAGTCCTGATCATGAATCCCATAAGGCCTCGAGCTTTACAGGACAAATGGTCAGGCCCTTACACAGTGGTGGAGCCCCTGGGTGAGGTCAACTATTTAGTGGACCTTGGAAGGCCTGGACAGGCTCCAAAAGTGTTTCACGTGAATAGGCTGAGGGCTTTCGTCCCAAGAGTCGAAATCGCAGCACTGCTACTGGCTTCAGACGTTGAGGAAGAGGAGTCTGAACCTCTTCCCGACCTGTTCCAAAGCGGTCCTTCAGATAGCTCCTTTGAGGGTGTCCGAGTGGCCCCTCACCTGACTTCTGATCAGCAGGCTGAGGTGAAAAGTTTGCTTAGGCAGTTTTCCCCCCTGTTTTCACAGTCGCCTGGTTTGACACCTTGGTGCAAACATAACATTGACACAGGAGACAGTGTACCTACCAAAAGTAGGGGATACAGAATGTCAGACAAAGTACGGTTTTATATTAAGACCGAGGTCAACAAGATGTTGGACCTTGGGGTGATTGAACCCTCTAGTAGTCCTTGGTCCAGCCCTGTGGTGTTGGTTCCAAAGGCAGGCACTTCTGAATTGAGGTTCTGCGTGGATTACAGGGCTCTGAATGCTGTCACCAAGACAGATGCACACCCCTTGCCTCGAACAGATGAGCTGGTGGATACTTTGGGTGCCTCCAAGTACCTCAGCACGTTTGACCTCACTGCTGGCTATTGGCAAATAGCGTTAGCAGAACATGCCAAGGAGAAGACCGAATTTTCTACTCCAGACGGCCTTTACCAATTCCGGGTAATGCCGTTCGGGTTGAAGAATGCACCTGCCACTTTCCAGAGGCTTGTGAATCATGTGTTGAATGGGTTGGACGAATTCTGTCTTGCATATCTGGACGATATAGCAGTTTTCAGTGCCACCTGGGAAGACCATGTGAAACACCTCGGGATTGTGCTCCAGGCTCTTCAGAAAGCCCACTTGACCATAAAGGCTAGTGAATGCCAGATTGGACAAGGCTCAGTGGTTTACCTTGGACATGAAGTAGGTGGAGGGAGGATACAGCCTCTACCCAGTAAAGTACAAGCAGTACAAGACTGGCCTACCCCCACTATGCAAACCCAAGTGAGAGCCTTCTTAGGACTCACGGGGTATTACCGCAATTTTGTGGCAGACTATGGCACCATAGCTGCTCCTCTGACTGCCCTCACAACTCCGAAGAAACCCAAGAAGGTAACTTGGACCGACGAGTGTGAGAAGGCCTTCAATGGCTTAAAAGACTCCTTGTGCCAGACCCCTGTCCTTAGGGCCCCTGATTATCAAAGACCTTTTATCGTGCAGACGGACGCCTCTGACACTGGGATAGGAGCTGTACTATCACAAGTAGATGAGAAGGGTAAGGAACACCCTATCGGTTTTATTAGTCGCCAGCTTAAGGACAGAGAGCTCAGATGGTCCACGGTAGAGAAAGAATGTTTCTCTGTTGTGTGGGCCCTAAGGAAGCTGAGGCCCTACCTCTATGGGACCCACTTCACTGTGCAAACTGACCATAAGCCGTTAAAGTGGCTAATGAACATGAAGGGGGAGAATCCAAAGTTGCTTAGGTGGTCCATAAGTCTACAAGGCTTCGACTTCACTATTGAGCATAGGCCAGGTGTCCAACATAGCAATGCTGATGGGTTGTCCAGAATGTTTAACCGACCTGAACAAAAGACTCATCCAGGGGTGGATTAGTTCCCCCTGTCCATAGTCTGGGAGGGGCGAGTGTTAGGAAAGATTTCGTAATTGTAGGTAATTTTCCTTCCATGTGACAACCCCTAAACTTTTTGCTGTTGTTTTTCACCTTGTTCTTGACTTTGCCAGAGAAGTGCAGCCTTCTGCCGCACTCCTCTGGGCTTTCGCTCCTTTCTTACGGGGAAACTGACATGCCCTTAAAACAGTCAGTACCGGGGAACGCTGTTTCCCGTAGTTTCTTTTATCATGCTGCGGCTTTAGTGCAACATGACACAAGAGGGCACTGTAAGCTAAGTTACAGCTCTCTTGGGTCTCTAGCCTTCTACGGGCCCTAGATACTCTTTTAGGATGGTATTTTGATCGGTGCAAGTCATTCAGGGACTGGAATGGTGGCAGCGATCGATTTGTGTATTTTGAGCTCCTTTTGGCGTTCTGAGCGCGTTTTTCGCACTGAACCCAAAATGGTGGCCTGGCTCCCAAAATGGCCAGACCACGAGGCTCCTTTGTCCTGTCCACTGACCGTCTTGCTCCCTTCACCTTCCCCAGGTCGAGCGACCCGGGGCCTTCCTTATTTGGGCATGTACTTTCCCGCGAAACCTGGTTGCTTTCGCGGGCTTCTACATGTCTTTTGTGTGCCTCCAGGGTGTGGGCTGGGATGTCTGGTCCCAATACACATCCTGGGTGCCAGAGAGTCTAGGGTGGTGTGAATGCCTGGGACCACCGTGGTCCGTGATTGGTCCACGTATGGTGTGTGTGTTGATGAGCGGATCTCCCATTGGCTCCCCTCCGTTTTGGCGCGAAGGGAACCGTGGATAAGTGGGGGCTGGAAACACCACTACCATGTCGATCTCCTGAGTTCTCACGAACGAAGGAATACAGGAGCCAAGTATCCTGCAACCACGAGGCTGGACCGAGGAATCGCTGGTGACCCGCTGAAGGAATCCTCCTTTGCACTGCTGTCGTCCTGTGAAACCCTTTCCTCCTTTGATCGAACCAGAAGGCCTGTACTGGTGCTTCGACCTTTGGAATAGCAGGAACAGCTATTCCCGGCGACTTCATCATCTCCTGCCAAGTAAGCCTTCGGAAGCGTCTCTGGGCCATCCAGTTGACTGACCAGCTTACAAGGGAGTCCTGCTCTGTAACCGCCGCCAGGTTGTGTTGTATTTCGAGTCCTTGTCACTCTCCCACGCTTCGTGCACTTGGCGTTCCCAGGTCTGAAGGGAGGAGTGTACATTTGGCTCGGATACACACGGCCGCTCCGTTGCCCTGCGGTGGTGACAAAACTGTGCAGGTTTCTGCGATTGGGACGTCTTTTTGCTCTACACGACGACGAGGCATTTCCCGACTCTTCTGAACCTGCCAGCTGCTGAAACTAACGTGGAGAAGCCTGGGTCTGCTTGCTTTGGGGACCGGTGAGTAGTTTAGCTAGGATCTGGTCGCCCTCCTGCAGTAGCCCATTGCTTGTAAAAACAGCACCCTTTTGTCCGTACTCGCGCTCTGCTTCTGCTCGCTGTGGAGGCTGCGCTTGAGTCGCGGAACCTGTTCTTCTTCTGTTGTGCACTAACCCGAACTGCCTGACTTCCTCCGAAGAGCTTCTCCTTTTGCCCGTTGGCACCAGCGTGTGCAGGTACTTTGAGCACAAGGCTCCACTCTTCGCAGGGCTCGGACTTCCATCTAGTTAGGTGCCTCTGAAGGCGAACTGAGTCTAAAGCGTTATCGCACTGCCTGTTTTCCTTCCCTTGCAGGTGGACTACACATTTCGTGCCTCTAATGCTTGAGACTGTCGTATTTGTATATATATTGTGTTGATATGGTATGTGTTGGCTTAGTATTGTGATATTGTGATTTTCTCGCTACGGTCATTATTTTAAAGGCCTTAAAATAAATGTGTATATATTTTTGATATAACAACTGTTTGGAGTAGTTTGTAAGCGCTCTTGCTTTGTGTGCTCATTGCGGGCTTTCAGTCACCCTCACCCCTCTTGAGACCTAGTCTTGACCGCCGCGTTCGCTACCTTGATTGGTCTGGCTCGTCCAGAGGTTACCCTGTTCCAAGTAATTAGGTTGGCCTTCTGAACTTCTGCGCCACCAGGACAGAGTTCAGAAATCCGTCTTAACAGTTAGCATAGGACTTTTTGATTTGACAGACTCCACTAGGACTGTGTTATTTACTATTTGATGGTCAAGACTACTTCCATTATAGTTATAGGGCAACATAGGAGTTGTCTCCAACCCCAATTTCAATAAAGCTTTTACAAATTGTATCCATTGTGTCATACTTGTGATGCCACGTCTTCCCTACACCAGAAAGCCTGGACAGGCAGGGACCTTGAGTGCGGGTCTTCTCGGAGGGCCGGCATCACCTGCCAGACCATATCAGGCCTTTTCTTAATGTCTTTGGTCATCCAATCACTGCCTCCTGGCAGCATGTTGTACCCCTTTGCTATGTAGAGCTGAAATTGTCTCTTTTGAGCTAGGTCAACACTCAACAATTGCCTGAAATAAAATTGAAATTATACATGAAATAATATTGCCTCTTATGTATTGCACTTCTCTGTTAAGCCACAGAAGGTATTGTGAAATTAAACCATGCAATGAGTAACCTGTAAATATTTCTGCAGAATAAGATCTGTGTGTGTTTGCCATCTTAAAAACCGAGGTCTGCCCAAATATGTGTGACTGTACCTCCATCCAAGACTGGGCAAAGTGTTATGCTGTGCCAGGCAAAGTGTTAAGACTGTGGATAGTTTTGATGTTTCAGGGCCAGCATGCCCTCCTTATGGCCTTCCTGCTTGTGCCAAAGGCAGCTGCTTGTAATTGCCTTAAAGGAGTAACCGGCTTGCATCCACCTTTTTTCACCTATATATGCCAAGACATGATGACTGAAATCCAGCTGTGACTCAGTCCAACACTAATTCTGACTGCTGGTCCAGCTTATTTTACCAACAAATACTGAAAACATGTTTTCGTCTTTACTTAGGCATGATGGAATCACAGCAGCCACAGCCTCTATGTCTGAAAGTCTCAGTATATGTTTCTGTTTCTTCACATACAGTGAATGAAACATTAGTTTACCCACCTATTGATGAAAGCCACTTAAAAAGCCTGCACAGGGATACAAATGGCGGGTAGAATTTCGGGACCACATAGAGCGAAAGTCAGGGCCTCATGGGTGTTGGATCAGCGAGGCGATGGTCGGATTTAGGGCGTTTTCCCGGACAACGGTACGTCATGTGGACATATGGCCTGTTAGCTCTCTACCACTATACGAGACCGAAATACTGACGTGAGAGATTGTTTTCCTCTTCCATGTGTTGTTGGTTCCCCTTTATTTTTTTTTCTTCCACTTCACTTTCTTCTTTGGTACACTTGTGTATGAGCGCAATATACATAAAATATTATATCATATCATACTAGGGAGGGAGGGGGGAGGGTTGTAGGGGGAAATGTGTCACACGATCCATTAACTTTGTTATCCTGTTGTATTAATCTAAGTTGTACTGTGATGGGACAATTAAATAAAGCTTATACAAAATAAAATAAACAACTACTGCAAAATGTCCTCAGAAATTGCATTCTATGCTTTTGCAGAAGCCAGAGCCCTGATATCTACTCTTGCAATGCACTGTGCCTTCCATTACAACTTAGGTCAGTTTTGAATGGACTTCTTTCTGGGCATAACCTTCTCCTTTAAAACTACATGTACGTTTGCACAAATCTTACAATCGATTCAAATTGCTAGTGCTTTAGTGCCATGAGGGCATATAGATGGTTTTAAGGAGTTTACAGAAATCACAGAGCACAGCATGGCCTGGGAGCAAGTCTCATATTTTAAGGTTTACACATGTCTGTGAAGCCACCACTGGTTCAAAGGAAGGGTGGGACTCCAATTGCACAGTTCCCGTGTTACCCTGTGCATTTTCATCCTGTGTCTTGGGGCAGAATCAGTAGGAGTTTTCCGACCTAAACAGAGGTGTACATAAAGGACAAATACTGCTGAACAGGGGTTACCAGGTGTGATTAAACTACCTTGGGGTGCATGCATTACTGGTGGTGGTAAAGTTATTAGCTCTGGCAACACCAATTAGAGAACAATCCACTGTCTGAAAAAGTTGACCATCACTAACTAAACGAGGATCCAACAAAATAGAATCAACTTTGGGCTCCTCTTAAAAAGATATAAACCCACAATATACTGCTTCAATCAGAAGAGTTTGTCATGTGTGTTCAAAAAGTGGCAGTGCAATGATCAGGGTGACATTTGCGCTACACTGGGCCTACATCAGCTGCAAACATTTGAATAGGTTATGGCCAAGGTGCACTTGTTAGCCGTTCCCATAAATATTTATTATGGGGAAGAAATGCAGCACCATATGCGATATGTCAGCCACATTCCAACACTGCAGCGATTTCCACCCTGCAAAGTAATATCTTGGTAGAACTGTCATTTACTGACTGCACATGCTTCTATGTGAGACCGTGATGATCTAGAATCTTGTAGCCATGTGCTGAAGAGCACCAAATAGTTTAAAGGGGTCCATTTGATTTTATTTATTTGGGTGCAAGTTTGAACTTTAGCAAACATAACATAATTGACTATGTTTTTTTCAGTTTTTATTCTATATACATGTAGACTAACATTTGTACCCTCAAAAACTGTAAACCCAATAGATTTTTAAAAAGATATTCCCAATGAGCACCTCAGAGGTTATTACTAGTGTCCTCACAGCATCTCAGGGTGTTCCGCCTGCAAGTATGCAGGATAAGCGGGATGCTGCCATCTTTACCCCTGAACGGCTCACTTGCCTCTTGCTGGCAAATAACACGGTACCACGTGTCTTCATCCCTCTACCACACTCACGCCTTTCTTGCCTCTTACCAGCTTCATACAGTGTGTGCCCGCCTCACTGCTCCATCTGGTCCTGTTCAGTATCTCCTCCTGGCTGTCGCTGACAACTATAGAAAGGGAAACGGGGCTAGGAGGGGATGTGTTTCCTTTTTATGTGTTCTGGAACAGCCACAGTGCCCTGAGCGAAGTACCTTTAGCTAAGTACCGCTTTGCCCGCTTTCCCGAGACGCTGTGTTGTAGCTTGGCTGACTCGGATTTGGTCTACGTTGTTGCAGTGACCGGCTGAGTGTCAACATTTTCTAAGTGCTTAGCACCGTCCACAACAGGGCTGGACTTGACTCTGCTCTTACAAAAACGTGCTCGCCTGCGTACCCATGCGTGCGCACCCTGAGCGAAGTACCTTTAGCCAGGGGCGTTGCTAGGGGGGGGGGCTAAGGGGGCTATAGCCCCTGATCTTTTGGTTGTAGCCCCGGATAGAATCTCAGGAGCTACAGCCAAAAGACTAGCTAGCCCCCAGTCCCAACCTTTCCGACATCAGCTTAGCCCCGGGTCTTTTCCAGACCTAGCAACTCCCCTGCCTTTAGCTAAGTACCGCTTTGCCCACTTTCTCGAGATGCTGTGTTGTGGCTTGGCTGACTCGGATTTGGTCTACATTGTTGCAGTGACCGGCTGAGGTACAGAAGTCTCTCAGCTTCTTCCAACGTTCCACAAATGTCTGTTTGGTGAAAAAGGACTTATTCTTTTATGTTTGTTTTGCTTTCAGTGTGAACATTTCCTAAGTGCTTAATACCTCCCACAATAGGGCTGCTCTTGACTCTGCTCTTACAAAAACGTGCTCGCCCGTGCACCTGCGCGCGCGCACCCGGAGCGAAGTAACTTTAGCTAAGTACCGCTTTGCCCGCTTCGCCCGGCGCAGCTGAGTGCGGCTGTTTTCCTCTTGATTTATTTTTCAATGAACAAGGTTGTAAAAAAATCTTTCTGGTTTTGTTTTAATGTTTTGCTGTTTTGTTTAATTTAAGTTAATCTTATTTTAGTCTAAAAAGTTTGCAAACACAGTCGCTTATGTTTAACCACCTGTATTCTTTAAAATCGAGCATGCCCGATCATGCTTTTATTTCATCTAGGATGGCAGCCACAGGCACCCTGCACGCTATGTGTAAAACGCATACATAAAATCTATTAACTTCCTGCAGTAACAGTACGGATACATTAAATGCGTGAGCAGATCTGCGAGTACAAATGGTTCTAACGTGCATCTATCCAGCAATCTAACTTTACCATCTGATAGCCTGCCAGGCTTCTTGAGTTCTCCACTTTGCGCCCCTGAGCGCTCACATCGCTCTGTTTTTACTCACATTCACTCTCATAATACAGTTCCAATGCCTCATCTGATTTCTGATGCGACCTTGCTTGCAGCTGACAGACCAAAAAATGTGAATGTTATTCAACCTCCATTATATCCATTAAATGACTTACATGTAATTTGTGAGTCCCACGAGTCTCACGAGTCCTTGAATGAGGATAACATCTCTATTCATGCGAGGCAATGCATATCTCCCATTTCTATTTGCAATGAAACTGTAGAACCACAAAACGATATTTCCTCAATAAGTAGTGCATCTGATGAAACTTCGCAATATGTACAGCCGACCCTGCGGCAACATTATAGGCGTTTCCTGAACAACCTCTTTCGTCAACGACACCCACGATGTTAGAAATCACTCTTGCTGCCATCAATACTACTATCTTGAGTGTCTTTGAATGACTAGAATGGTTGGATGAAAAAGTATCTAATCAGAACCTTCAGATCAATTCTATTCATGAGTGGCTTGCGACCCTAAGAAATTCACATCCCAATCCAAGTTCTTTGCCAATCATGGTTCGGCCTATTATTTCAGACAAACCTGATACTTACCCCATTGTGCCCGCCTTTCCTGACATCATTTGACCGATTGATGCCACGATTCAGAGTCCTGAACCTCGACCAGGCGACACCTCGTGGGTGAGCATATCTGCTGATCAAGAGGTTTTGCCTCAAGAGATTGTAAATCAGGCAAGTCATGCTGTTCTTGACTTAGAAGTCTTGTGACAGCCCACACGGCCTTGTCCTGAATCACCACTTATTTCCCGACAAGGCAAAAGGCAAATGAAAAAGAAATCCCTTCCACGTCAATCTTTGATTAAGAAATCCAAAAACATGGCTGTTCCCAAAATACCTAAAAACTCTATTGCAACCTTTTTCAAAGCTGTGTCTTTAGGCTCAAAGTCAGAGTCTAATATCATCAAGAATACTACTCCGATTTCACAAGACATTCTAGTAGAGAAAGTTGTATCTGTTCCAGCTCACAATTTGCATTATTCCCCATTAAGTAAACTTGTCAACGCTTTGGCTAACCCTGTCGCTCAGACCTCAATTAATTCCTTACCTTTCGTAACCAATGAGTCAAAATCCCACGATGCATCAGTTTGTTTTGTTCAGAGCTCATCGAATTCTTTACCTCTCACAACAAATAAGCTGAAAATTCAGGATGCATCAGCCTCTATTGCCCAGTCTTTCATACCTCAGAAATGTCTTGCCACCAATTCTCATTGTGCCTACATAAAATCCTCCATTGAGGAGTATCTGACTTCAAAAATCCCGGTGACAAATTCCACCCTTGGAGAAAACACCCACACATCATCCCGAGATCTTATGAGAGAGATGGTTGACGAGTATCTACAATCGAAACTTGCACCTTCAGTTCCAATTGTTTCAAGTTCATTAAACAGTTCAAATAGGCCTGATCAGTCAGTATCTCCCTTGGTTTCTTCCAACATGATAGCATTACAGTTAAAGAACATTGTTGACACTTTTAAAAAAAAACCAAATAAATGTGCCCACGGGCATTACACGAAGGGAGTCAATGGCTTGGCTTACTGTGTTGAGCAAAGCGTGGATGGCTCAAAACGGACTCTGTCTTAATGATGAAAAGACAGAGCTCCTCATTCTTGGTTCGCCACAAAAACTCACCAAACTCGACCCTGCGTTTAAGTCCTTCATCATCGATGGGAATACTATCCCAACCGCCAAGGACACAAAAACGTTAGGGATCTACATTGACTCGACTCTATCCCTGACCAGACAAACTAACTCAGTCTCATCCGCAGCGGCATATACCTGCAAGCTTATCACAGCCTGTCGCCCTTTTCTCTCTGCAACCAATTGTGTTACCTTGGCTAGGACTCTTGTATTATTCAATATTGATTACTGCAATGCACTGTACCTAGGCACCAATCGCTGCAACCTAAACAAGTTACATATTGTCCAAAACAATACGATTAGAGCGGCCCTCAACATCCCCAGGTGCCAACACATTTCCGACACTAGACGCAACATTCACTGGCTCTCAGTCCCACACCGAATCTCTCTGAAAACCTTGGCTCTTACCCACAAATGCCTTCACAACCAAGCTCCTTGTTACCTGGCCAACCGATTTGCCCTCCACAACTCCACCAGACCCTGCAGAATGGCTCATTCAAACTGCCTTGTCGTTCCACGTTTCAATCTCCAAAGATCAGGTGGAACCAGCTTCCCTATCATGGCTGCTAAATTATGGAACACGCTTCTTAATGAGCTCAGAGCTGAACCTTCCATCCCAAGATTCAAACATCTTACCAAAATCTGGCTTACCGCCCAAGACATCTAGCTCTGGGTTCTTTGCCTAACTGGTACATAGCCGTACCCATCTATATACAATCTGTCTGTCCCCCACTGCTATTAGTACGCCTGTTAATTCTGCATTATACCTGTAAACTTTGTAATTATTCCTGTAAACTTCGTAATTATTGTTCTATTCTGTCTTACTTATGTTGTAACTAAATGATGCGCCCGGTTGCCCCTAGGCCTGGTGCGCTATAAAAATAAAATAAATACAAATACAATGACTGACACCTCGACCTATGGGTTTTTGCCCCCTCAAACTTTGAGATGTGTTCCCCCTAATATCAATACAATGAATTCTAACTTTGTTCCACGGGCTTCAAGGTTGACAGAACCTACAAAGATGTCTTCTTCCTTGGCCCAGATGCCGTATGTCTGTAACACCAAAATATCTAATAATACTGCTAGAACCAAATTGCTGCAGTCCTCGAATAAACCTGGCCAAAACTGTCATTCACTCATTATGAAATGCAGAGGAGGTAAATTTCCCTTGTACGATCTTAACAGGCAATGTATATTGAATATATTTAATGATGTTGAAACTCTTGAAAATGTGACTTCGGGTGACATTGATCTTGTGGAATTTATCGCTGATCGGGATTTCACTACGGTGCGATTATGGATTCACTCAGCGATAGTTGCTAAAACCATCTGGAATGCGAAATTACCAATCTTTGATAGAGGGTTTCTTATTTAGCAGGATCCTGACAGGTCCCAAACACTGTTCGTTCCCACGACTCCTTCTTAAATGGGGTGTGAACCATCTATCCCCCAGCTACGCACATATCTTTCCACCAAAAATTCCACCACTACTTAATAATTACAAAATGTACAAAAGACCAGTATTGTCACTCTAGGTAGTTGGAACACGAGGGGGCATGTACATCTTCAGAAATCTATTGATATCTTTCCACACCCTTATGACATTCTGGTCTTCCAAGAGACCTGGTTGGCTACTCCACCAGTCTGGGACAATTATACCATCTCTCTTGTACCTGCCATAAGAGGAGATAGGGGACGACCCATGTCGGGTCTCTTGGTGGCAGCTAGTTTAAACTCAAATTTTTCTATTGAACCCTGGGTTGCTTTTGATACCTCTATTCAACTGGTTAAACTAGTTGGTTCTTGTGGAAATATTGTGTTACTTAACATCTATCAAAATCCATTGAGAATTCCCAATCGCATATTTTTCCAAGAGCTTTCAGATATGCTAGACACAGTCGCCCTCTCAAAAGACATCATAGCAATCATTTTAGTTGGCGACTTTAATACTGATTGTCTCAACCCTAAAAATGATGCTGCCATTCGAGAGGCCTTGACGTGGTCTGCCTTTATGTCGGAACAAAATCTTAAAATGATTAAAGGAGCAGTGCTAGGAGATTTACCAGCAGCTACCACCTGGCACAGGGACAGAATTGTTAGTACGATTGATTACATATATGTTGATTCAAATTTCTTTCAAGACATCAATTCTCTAGTTGTTACATTTCAACCACATCGGGATCACAATCTGTTTTCCCTCACATTTTTTAGGCTAATTGTGACAACACTTCCAGATAGACGATGGTATTGTCGACCACTTACGATTAATCAGGCTAGAACTCAGTTTTCTAGGTCGTCTAACAAGCTTTGCGATCTTAGTAACTTTGTTGGCCGCTTGTCACCTGATAAAATGAATATGGAATACACTCATATTCTTCAAAAATTTCAAAATAACATTTTAACTCTGAAGTCTAAGCCAGTAACTCATCTACATTACTTTGATATTGAATTGTAAAACAGGAGAGCCAGTTATGGAAAAGAACGCAAGACACTGCTCTCCTCTTCATCCATTCATCAATTTGATGCCCTTAAAATGGCTAAATGTAGATATATGAACTGGGTTAGTGCGCGTAGATCTATCCTATTCCAGCACGATAGTGAAATCATGCTCATTACCCTTGCCTCTAAAAGTTCAGCAGATATCTGGAAACTTCTTAACTATACAAACTGTTCCAATCAACTTGGATGCCAGGCAAACGGAGTACAGGAGTGTCAGGGGGAAATTCTCCCGGGGTCGGCTGGGCCGTCCGCGGACCTCCGGGCAGGGAGGCCCCAACTCCTCCCGCGTATCTCAAAAATGAGTATGAGGCACACGCAAGAAGCAAGGTGGTTCTGCTGTTTATTATACAAACGGCAGGGATGGGTCAAGGATCGTACGCGTCCGTCCTGACACACACACAATCGTGGGGCTCGCAGGCCCTTTTTACCTTGGTATGACGCGCTACTTGCGTCACCTCGAAAAGTTAGCAAAAAACCTATCTCCACTCTGGATTGGTTACTTGAGTGGTAGGGTTAGTATAGCATACATATAGAGAAGGGTATTAGTGGCTGAGGGTCAGTCAGGTGGTATACCTGGGTTGTCCCTGCAATTAGATACATGAGAATTGTTACATGAAGACCCCTGAGGATTGGTCAATGTTAATGGCGTCAGTGATAAGAGCCCCATGTTCTGATTGGTGCGCTCGCGAGCCTCCCAGCCTGGGACCATCGCCGTTCCCAGCTCGCGGTGTACCTGTCATTTGCAACAATGTTTCACTATGGGTACGTGTAGACAATGCGAGGATTTATTCATAGGCTGGAAGGCCGACTACTCCCACTGTCGCAGATGTCCATTGAGTCTTTTATTTGTATCTGCCTGTGTCTTGTAACGAGGGATCCAGTCACCTCCGTTCTCCTAGCCTTGGCATCCTTTCAGGTTTGGCTTGGTCACGTGAGGCGGGACCGTGTTTGAGGCCGAATTCTGCACAATTAATATTGTTTTTCCCACTGTGTGCCTTGTTTAATTTGCAGGTGCGACCTTGACGTTGGTGTGCGGCGTGCGAGATTGCAACATTGTGGCTTGGCTGTCTGCTTTTCGCCGAGCTCATTCTGCAGGATCAGCAACCGGACTCTTGTTCCTTTTAATGTTCATGGAAGCTCTTGCTTGCGGCCTACTTGAATCAGGTGCATAAATGGAGCCGTTGAGTGCACAGGCGCTTTAGGTTATAGGGTTTATGTGAAGCGTAAGCAAGCCATTTAGATAAGTTCATCGTGCGTCTTGCGTTTCTGCATCTTAAAAGCCTATGTGAAAAATAATAAAGATGCACGTCCGTGGATGTGTTCGTCACCTACGTCATAGCGTTGAGTATATTCTTCGTGTAGGTTGGTGTAGGAGTGTCCAGTGTGCATGGTCGTACAGGTGTGACCGTTGGTTAGGTCGTCATGGCATCTCTAACGATGTGTTGGTTTAGTCGAGTTGATCCATGTTGCAGGTGTCGGCCTGGGTAGGGCGAGCTGCTGGGCAGGTAGGGCAGGTAGGTGGGCACATCCGTAGGTTCCTGTACCAAGGTATTTGGTCGTCTGGTAGATGGGCAAACTCATCGCGTGGCGGGTGCCTAGGCCGTGATCCTCTAGGCCAAGCGCGAGAGGGGATTGGTGGGAGCCTGTTGTTCCATTCTCCCACTTCAGTCCCCCCTCTGGTCGACTTGTCGACCACAAACATATCATTTTCTTTATCTCCTCTCACTCTCCATATTTTAGTTATTCCTCCCAAATGTCCAAAGTGGTTAACATGGTCCTCAAATGACCAATACATGTATTCACTGGTTCCTCCAGGAGTGCAGTATACCCATTTCCCTATGTAGCTCCTTGGGTTTCTTGGGTTTTCGAGCTTCACAGATGGTGGGTCCAGGTGGTTGGTGGTGATCTGATTACGCAACTTCTCTCTCTCTTGTATTATCATTCCTGTGTGTTGGCCGTCATCTGCTGGCATCAAGGGGTGTATACCGGCCATTTCAATCATTTCGTCTGTGGTGCGTGCCTTCCGGGCTTTCCAAAATCTTATTATGATCAGTATAGCTCCAGCCAAAATAGTACATCCAACTATAACCTTCAGTCCATCTGACAGCCATGATGGCATCCATGACCATAATATTGAAAACCAGCTTCCATCCTGTGTTACACCTTTACTTTCATCCATCATTTTAGAGTGCATCTGGGCCAATTGTGAAACTGCTTCTGTCAGTGTACCGTTGTCAGCATCATTGGCAGGGATGAATGTACAGCATGATTGTCCTATCTTTGCGCAAACTCCTCCTTCCATTGCTGTGAGGAGGTCCAGTACATATCTGTTCTGAAGTGCCACCATCCTCACTGCGCGCAGTTCCTCTTTTATCGCGTTGAATCCATTCACTGTAGAATTGATGGTCATCATTAGTTCCCATCTAGTTATCTGGAGCCATTTTGCATTTGCGTAAGCCTGTAATCCCGGATGTATTATTGAGGAGAAGAACATTGCTGCTCTGCTAAATAGTCTGTGTTCTGGCGGAATTGAGGTGAGTGCTGTTTCTGATCTACCCCATAGGTAATTTCCTGTCAGAGGTTCTCCTTGTCTTTTCTTTCTATTCAGGACAGTATTATTGCTGTTGGTTTTGTTCTCTGGCCCCTTCTGAGGTTGTACAGATCTCTTCTTCCTCTCGTTCCCTTCATCCATTTTGGGGAAGTTGGCCATATTCACGTGTTTCTGGGGTACCACTAGTGATGGTACATTAACGTGCACTATTGTGCATATACCATTCCACAGGGGGGGCAGCGTGTGGTATGCCTTTTCTCCGCAGGCCCAGTAATGGTCCATTATCACTGCTGTTCCTGCTCCCCCCTCAGGTAGCTCCATCACGCTTGCACAGTTGGTGTTATATCCTACGTCCACCTCTCCTTTATGTTGGTAGCATACCTTAGGCGCAGTTAGCGGCAGTATTATTATTGGGTCTTCATCCTTCTCTATCCACGTGAGCATGGGTACGTACTTGATCCAAGTTGTCCAACATCTGTGGTTGTGTCCATCGATAGTTGAAATAGTTTCTTTTGTTATCATGTTGCTGCCAACCACTCCTATCTCCCATTTGTTGTCCAAGTACACCTTCCCTGTTATCGTCACCAGTGGCCTCTCCCAACATCCTGTTTTACCAGGAACTTCAGTGCCATACCAATCACATGGTAGGTACTGTAGTGTTACCTTCTTTGTTTCTCCTTTTTCAGGACCACTTGTCATGTATCTGAAGGCTTCAGTATGTAAACTTTTCTTGTGGTAACTTAAATAAGTCTTGAGGAAGTTGTTTTCATATGGATATGTGTCTCGTTTGGAACAGTGCCAGGTATATTATGCATCGTGCTGTCTTTTCATCTATTTCTGTAGCAACGAATGTTCGAGAAGCGCTCATGGCATATGGAATTAATGAGCAAACGTAGCAGCTGTCTTCTGTTGTCTGCTTACCTATGTGGGTCATGTGTTGATACCACATGTTGTTTGAGATGTGTGCTGAATCTTGTATGTAGTTGTCAATACCTTTATTATCTGAGTATGTGCTGCGTTTAACTCTATTTTCTTTGTGTGGGATTATACTAATACCACCTGACGTAACACCTGTTGCAGCTGGGGGTGGGGGTATATTAGGTTTGGGTACAGCAACAATATTCATAGCATAGCTGTACTGCCATACAGAGGCAGCCAAGAACCCGGTGATCATCAAAATCCCTATCAATTTTATTACAAAGGCTAATTTCACCGGCATTTTGCTCTTACCTTGCTGCAGTCCGGCAGCTTATTCTTGCGATGTTAAAGTTGCCCGCCTGAAAATTCTCAATATGCTTGTTATTAAGGTTAGTGGTTGTTTTTTAAGCCCTCCCTATCAGATAGTCATTCAGTGCCCAGGCGAAGAGCTGTTCCCACGCCACTCTAAGCGATCTATCTCTTAGGGCAGGCAAGTATGGGTGGAGGTGGGGCATTGAATATTCTATGGCCAAGAGGAATGCTGTGTAGTAGACACGTACCCTCCTTTTGTTCAGGTACGTTGGCCTTCTTACTTCATATACAAATTGGTGTGACAATTCTTCTGGGTAGTTATCATCTGAGGGTACCATCTACTCCTAGGCAGTGAATTTGTTAGTTAGCTACTTTCTTAACAGTACAATAATACGCAGTACCTGCATGTGCGAGAGAAAAGAAAAAGAGAACATTCAAGTGTTTACGTGTCTATATGTGCAAAACAATGTCCTTCAGTTCGGTCGTTACTGCAGTGGGTAGGGGGTCAATGGGCAGAGGGTTTGGGGCTTAGCTGGCGGAAGTCTCTTTACTCTTTGATCGTGTGACCATGGGGTGGGTGGGTCCAATAGTTGTCTCTGGGGGATCTGGGGGTGGGGGTTGACAGGGTATGGGGACACTTAAGCCGTCAGCAATGGCAGAAGTCTCTTCCTCCGTTGGTGACGCTGTTGTTGTTCTTCCGATGGCCCTGTCGGTGGCGCTGGGGCGGGTCTGGAGTTTGTAGATCTTTACGTCATGTAGGTGATTCCAGGCACGTTTGTCCTGTAGCTTTACTGCTCTCGTTGATATCTCCTCTACCAGATGGGGGCCAGTGAAGCGTGGGCTGTTCCACTTCCTGTTGAAATTGCGGAGTAGCACGTGGTCACCTTTAGCAATTTTACACAGTCTTTCCTTTTCCAATTCTTTATCCGCGTCTTCTTGTTGATCACTGTTAGACCCGCCCCGTGTGCGCTCGAGCTGTTGAGACACAAACACTACACTAGTAATCAAAGAAGACACATATTGGTACATTTCATCACCAAAAACAGTGGCAGTACTATCGTGGTCTGTGAATGCTCTTGATGTTGGTGTCAGAGGAAGGCGCATTTGACGTCCGGTAACCACCTCGTGAGGGATGAGGTGGTGGTCGGAACCTGGTCTATTCCTTAGCTCAAATAGGGCTAGCGGAAGGCAATACAACCAACTCTTTTTTGTTGTTTGCTGTATTTTTGCAATTGCCTCTTTTAGTAGGCCGTTCAGGCGTTCGCATACACCGTTGGCCTGTGGGTGGTATGCACATGCAAATTTATGCTTTATGCTCAATAAGGACGTGATGTGCTGGAACATTTCGTTTGCGAAATGTGGGCCATTATCTGACCGCAGTACCTCGCACACCCCCCACCTGGGGAAGACCTCCCTCACTAGGAATTTAGCTGCTCTGAATGCATCTGGGTGTGAACATGGCCCTGCTTCAATACACCTCGAAAATGGGCATACTACTACAATCATATACCTGTTTCCTTGACATACTTTGGTTATATCAACATAGTCAATATGGAGATGTCGGAAGGGTCCCTCTGGCCGGGGTATAGTACCTTTTATCACCTTCAGAGTGTGACCGGCCGTAAACTGTTGACATGTGAGACAGTTACTTATAAAATTTGACACATGAGAATTTAACTCGGGGCAAAACCAGTCTTCCCTAATTCATGCTGCAATTACTTCCTTGCCTGTATGGGCTGGGTGGTGTAGTTGGCTCAGGGCGGTATTCAATAGTGCCAGTGGTATTACAATTTTTCCAGTGTTACCCTGGCGCCATAGTGCGTCAGTTGGCGACATTGTGCATCCTCTTTTTACCCATATTTCTTTTTCTGCCATTGGTGCAGCCGCTTGTAGCTCCATTATCTGTGTGGCTGGGAGATGGGTGTTCCCTTCTCTTATCAACATCTCCTTAGCCATTCCCCTCCCTCTCCCTCTGTCTGACTCTGGGGGGTTCCATATCTCACCAAAGTATGCAGCATACTTTGCATGTGCGTCTGCCGCTGCATTCCCTCTTGAGACATGATCTTCTCCATTGGTGTGTGCGGTACACTTGACCAAGGCTAATTCCTGGGGGTTGTTTATTACTTCAATTAGTTCCGCCAATAAAAGAGCATGTTGCACTGGAGTGCCGTCAGCTCTTCTAAACCCTCTTCTTCTCCATTTTGACAGCCCTGAGTGGACAGTGGACGTAACATATGCGCTGTCAGAATATATGGTCACTCGTTTATTAAAGCTTTCCTTCAACGCCAAGATCAGAGCAATTAGCTCTGCCGCTTGAGCAGAGTAATGCTGTGGTAATTGCACACATTTCATTGCCACACACACCAGTACCTCCATCATTTTCACCACCGCTGCCCCAGTCCTCCTTATCCCATCTTTTTGGTCAATTGTTGATGACCCATCAATGAACAGGAGCTCACCTCCCTCTAGTGCGTTTTCTTCAACTTTTCTAGCACATGAGTACATTTCAGTGGTTTGCGTACAATCGTGTGCATAATCTCCTTCCTCAATTACTTCTGCTAAAAACCTTGCAGGGTTGACCGTGCTACATCTAACAATTGATAGTTCAGCTCTAGATAAGATGATCTCATAACCTGATGCCCTCTGCGTTGTTAGGGTGGACTTGGGTTTATTCAATATTGCAAATAGTGCATGTTCCACAAATAGTGTGGTTGGGCACCCCATGGTGATTGCTGACGCTTTTTCTACTGCAAAAGCAGCTGCGGCGAGACCTTGTTCGCAAGGGAAATGACCCAACATTACAGGATCTAAGTGGCCGCTGTAAAACGCTACTGGTTTGTAGCCCATGCTTGTTTTTTGAGCCAACACTGCTTTCATTACTGCTGAGTCGCAATGTGAAAATATGAAAAATTGTCGCTCATAATCTGGGGTGGCCAGTACTGGAGCAGTTGATATCGCATCTTTCAGTTCATCAAAAGCCTCTTTCATTTCCATTGTCCACCCCAACTGTTTCTCCCCTTTGTTAGCTTCTTTTAACCCCTCAAGCAGGGGTCCTATGTATGAGCTGTAATCAAATACCCATGCTCTACAGTAGTTGCACAGACCTAGGAACTGCTGCAGTTCCCTCACTGTTTGTGGCAATGGCGTTTTTGAAATGGCCTGTGCTCTTTGTGGTGCAATCTTTCTTCCATGTTGGGATATGAGCTGACCAATGTAAAGTACCTGTTCCTGACAGTACTGTAACTTTTCCATGTCTACCTTGTAACCTTTTTCAGCCAACATTGTCAGCATCTTTAATGAGTCCTCTCTGCATCTTTTTTCGTTTGTGCTGCAAATTATTATGTCGTCTACATACTGCAACACTGTGCTTTCTACTTCAATGTTACCCAAATCCATCTGTATTACTCTGTTGAATATTGAGGGTGACTCGCAGTATCCTTGTGGCAATCTAGTGTGTTTCCACTTTCTGTTTCTGTGAGTGAAGCTTGTCAAATCTTGTGAGTCTGGGTGCAATGGTATTGAGAAAAAAGCATTTTTAAGGTCGATCACTGTAAATCGTGATGCTTCTGCTGGAATGCCACACAATATTGTGGCCGGGTTTGCTGCTATGGGGTACTCTGCTTCCACTATGTTGTTCAAGGGCCTGAGGTCCTGTATGAAGCGCCAAGACCCCCCTTTAGCCTTGCGCACTGGGTATACAGCTGTGTTACATGGTGATTCTGATGGGACCAGTATGCCATTATTTATGAGGGCCGTTATGGTTTCATATATGCCCTCATCTGCCTCTTTTGATAGTGGGTACTGTTTTACTCTGGGGAGTATTACACCTTTTTTCAATTTTATCCTTACACCCCCTATACTTTTTATACATCCTACGTCATAGGGGCTAGTAGTCCATAGCGATGTGGGTACCTTTGTCATATCCTCCTCAAAGAAAGGAACTGGGGTGGATGCGGGTGCCTCAAGTGCCATTGCAATTTTTTGTGCCACTTGTTTATACGCCACTCTTAGCCATATCTCCACACTCATCATAAACACCATTTCACCTTCCTCCTTTTCTTCTGAGAAGAGCTCCTCGTCTGACACCTGGGTGAGTCTACATCCCTCTGCTAGTGCTTTTACTGCTCTCCATGCACTTCCTTCGCTGTCTTGGGCATGCACTGCAATGTAATCAGCTGTTGCTATGATGCTCTCTATGTTCACTGAAATCACCTTTCCTTCTGGTTCATTGGCTGGAGTTTCTGGTCTGAACAAATAGGCTGCTGGCCTCCTCCAGATCTTTCCTTCTATCCCTGGCATCCAGGCAAATGCCATGTCTGTCCTGTACTGGAATAGTTCACCATCAACTGGCTCAGCCCTAATCGCTGTCTGTCCGCAGTATGCTTGCATGATTTGTCGTGCTGTGAGCATGTTGATCCCTGGAGTAGAGCAAATTATGCCATTTTCCGTAAAGGAGATCGTCATATTCAACCTGTTCATGATGTCTCTCCCCAGTATATTTACTGGTGAGGCCCTAGAATATAAAAGTGGGACTGACATGTCGTAATCCCCTATTGATAAGGGAACATTATCAGTAAAGGGAACCAACCCCCTAGCCCCAGAGAATCCTTGGGTGTTCATGTCTTCGCCTGACATCTTAAACTTACCTTCCCTTATGCAAGACCGGGTCGCCCCGGTATCAACAAGGAATGATAACTTTTTGTCACCTATCGTTACCGCTATGCGTGGTTCCTCCGCACTATTAGGGGTTACTGACAGGATGGGACACACCAAGGCCGTCTGTGGGCTGTCCTATTGAGGGTACAACGATTGACCGTTTCCTGTGTAAGGGTTGTGTCCTAGTACTGTCACCCTACCCAGTTGTGTTTGTTGTGCTTGGGGTTGTTGTATTGTCGCTACCTGTTGTTGTGGCAGTGAGAATGCCTGTGGCTGTTGTTGTGTTACTAGTTGTTGCTGGTCATTTCCCTGTTGCAACGTCTGCTGTTGCTGTATCCCCTGCTGTTCCTGTGTGGGCCTTAGTTGTCCCTGCTCGCTCCATGATGGTGTTCCTGGTCTTACTCTACACGTGCGTGACATGTGCCCTACTAATCCACAAATCCAACACACTGGTGGTTCCCTACTCTGCCATGGAAAGCTTCCTGTGTTGTCCTGGTATACTGGTTGACCGGTGGGGTAGGAATTTCTAAGTCCTCCCACCTGTTGTTATGTGTTATATCCGTATCCTCTCCCTCTCATTATTCCTCCTCTTCCCCTATTGTAATTATAATACCCAGCTCCTGGCATTGAGTATCCTCCTCCCAAGTTGGTCGTGTATGGTTGGAGTGGGGGCATCTGTTGTGTTATAGTCTGGGAGGGTTGTATTTGGGAGGGGTCTTGTGCAGCCACTATTTGTGTGGGGCTTTGGGTCATTGTTGCAGGTGTAGTTATTAGTGCCCCTTCCATTGTGTATTTAGTAAGTTTTTTCTGTACAAGTTTAGCCTCTTCCGTTTTCCTGTCCTCTTCCTTTTGTTTCATTTTACCTTGCCATGTCCTACAATGATGTACTATTGTCAGTTGTATTTCTGGCCATGCTTTTGCTTCCATTCCCACCACTTTCTTCAGTTGTTTCTGAACTCCTTCTGGGAGCCCTTGTACCAGTATATGATAGAATATTGCTGGTGTTTTGTCCCATTGTTCTCTAGTTTCCATGCGCCACTTCTCTTGAATTTCCTGGATATAGTCAACAGGATCTTCGTTCTCACGCATCTTGCGTGAGGTAATTGCTCCTATGTCTGATGTGTCTGGGTACTGTACCCTTAGTGCCTGCCATAATGCATGTCTGCAGTTTGCGAATGGTGCCCCATCGTGTGATGTGTTGGTTATTGTTACCCCAGTGAATCCCGCTCTTTTCCAAATGTCATCCGCTGCATCCCCTAATATGGATATTAGAAGGCCCTTTACATTCCCCAATGCCAGTTTCTGTCCTGCGGTGTGTTTTTCCATTTCATATATCCATTTACCTGCACCTCCACTTAATGATGGGAGCCTGCACTTTATATTTTCTTTGTCTACATGCTTCCAAGGGACGTATTGTGGTCTCACCCCTCCCCTCTCCAGAAGTGGCATTAAGTTGTGTCTCGTTATCTCCCTTGGGTTCCATAAAATTGAGTCCCCACACCCCTCCTCTTCTTCCCTCTCTCTTATATCGTCGATTCCGTCCGTAGTTCCCCTGCTCGTAACTCTTTCTTCTCCATCTTTTCCCCTTCTTTCATCATTTCCTGTATTTAATGTGGGCGTGTGTATTCGTCCTTCCTGCCTACGTCTAGGGAGGTCTCTAAGCCTACCTCCATAAGGTGTCATTTCGTTTGTGAAAGGCGCGAGTTTAGTTGTACCAGGGCGGGGGGTGGTTGACTTAGTGTAGGATGGTGAGGGTGTGGCTTCATGTATCTGTCTTTTCGCTATTCCTCGCTCTTCCTCCTCACTTTTCTCCAGTTCATCCTTTCTCATACATATCCATGGTGAGTCGGTATTGGTCCGAGTGGTGTATAGTTTATCTAGGCTTTCCCTGTCACTGTTTCTTCCTTCCTTCTCCATTCCTTCTTCTTCCTCACTACAAAAGTCATCTGTATGTGGCTGCCCCCACTCTGTCTTTCTCCCCTTGATCGTTACTGTTTTTAAGTCTATTAGGTCTGTCTCTCCCCTTTCTCCTTTACCACCCGCTCCCCTTCGTGCTGATGTTGTTGCTACTTCTGTATCTCTATATACATACCTCCTTTCTTCAATCTCTCCTCTCCTATCTTCTCTTTCCCCTCCATTTCTCTCCTCCATCTCTCTACCAATTTCCTCCCTTTTCCTTTTTAATTCCTCCATTACTTCACTACTCATCTTTCCCAATACCCTTTCATCCTCTTCCTTCCTTTCCCATCTCACCCTCTCCCGTTCTAATATACTCTCTATCACCCTCCCTTCTTTGTATTTCCTGGTCGTTTCTGATAGTAATCTCTTCTTCCACATTGCCATTTCTTTTTCTTTCTCTTCTTCTTCCTTTTTCCTCTCTCGTAGTACTGCTCTTGATACCCTTTCTGCTGCTGCTTTTACCCTTTTGGCTTCTCTCCTTTGCTCCACATTTCGTTCCCTTATTCTTTCCAACTCGTTCCTACCTTCTTTCCTTTCCCTTGCTCTCTCTCTTTCCTCCCTCTCGAGCTGTTTGATTAGTTCATTCTGCTCATCCCTTAGCTCTGCTAGCCGTTCCTCCAAAACCTCTTCCTTTTGTCTTATCAGCTCTTCTCCCCTTATTTCACTCTCCCTGGTATTATCCTCATCCATCTTCCTCACTACCTCCCTCTCTTCTCCTGTTAATGTACCTCGTAATTTTAATAGTATCTGTGCAGCTACCCACTCGTCATGTCCTATTTCCTCAGTTTGCTCTTCTCCAGTCCTCCCCTCCCCCTCTGTCATCTTCCTATAGGTTGATCCCGTCGTACTAGTCCGCTCCCCTCCCTTGTGGACACCTTTCACTGCATATGGTGGCGGGCTGTATGTCGGGTTCGAGTACCCCTCAGCCGCCCTTAGTTGTTCTCTTCCTGTTTCTCCTAGTTCTCTTAAAGGGTACAACCCCCCTCCCTCTGTTTTCACTACCTTTGCTAGGGTTATATCGTCGCTCTGTTCCTTTTTTAGTTCATTTTCTTTTGGGTTGTTATTCTTTTCTCCTCCCTCTTGTCCGTTCCCCGTGTTCTTTGGGCCTTCACTCTCCTTCTCCCCATTCTCTCCTTGCTCCTTAATCTCTTTTTCTTCCGGTGTTTCCCCCACAGTGAACATTCCATTTGGTCCTGGTCGGGACCCTTGGAACATCCGCCATAAGTTAAACACCTCCACATGGTGTGTCAACTTCTTCCCCTTGTATGTATTATGCAGATGGTTTAATAGTGAATGTTGGGTATATGAATCGAAGCTACCATTAGGCGGCCATGGTGTTGTCATTTTGTTGTCCGTCCCCTGTGTCCATTCAATGCTATACTTTATCAATTTCTCCCGATGGGGTGACAGTGTTTTGCATATGTGCTGTAGTGGGGTAGTGAGGGTGTTCCCCCACCCTCCCGATCCTGCTCCGTGTGACATAGCAGCGCTCCACTTGCTATCCTTCCCCTATTTGGTAGCTGTTATTTTACTAACACCTACAATACACAACCTTTTACCTTTACCTGGCCCCGTGAGTTTGGGGACTTGCGATAGTCCGCTAAGGAAAATTATTAAAATATAGTATTTACATTTGTATATTCTTTTCTTTCTTGTCTTCCTTTACAGAACACCCTTACGGCCCCCTGCGGCCGAGGCGCACGTAGCCCCCTACGGCTGCGTACCCCTTGTGACGTTCTTATACAGTCGTCCTATTTTCATTTGCTCCTCCTCCCTCTTTTATACTTGCCCGTTTCGCCTTTTCCCCGATCAACTCGTTACCGTTTATCTCCGTTTCCACTCCCTTACCACAACTCTCTTCCCCACCACCCTCCGAAAGAGAGATGCCTTGTGCTCGGGATATCCTATGAAAGCCATACTGGTGACGTCACCAATCTCTTCAAACTATTAGTCAGTTCTTAATACACTTGCACTCTACCCCCGTTAACCCCACAGCTGTCTTCCTGTCACGCCTGGAACAAGGTAATCAACAATATATAATCGGACTGCGCACGCTACGTCGCCTCGCGTGTGATACGCCCCTCGACAGGAGGGCTTAACCAGCCAATTATCTTCCGTATTGGGCAACCAACTAGCTACCGCCTACAGGGAAACGTCATCTACCTATCGAGTTTCTTGCTCGATCAATAGGGATCCTCATCTACTCATTGATCAATAATCACCAAATCGTAGGAAACCGCACACACACACACCCGTACACGTAGTCGCGACCTAGGCCAATCAGTGTCTACGAGCGGCCGCACGTGATGTTTTCGTGCTCCGCCCCCCTCTTTCGCGTAGCGTAGCCGACTGCTCTCGCACTCGTTCGGCTACCATTCATTTCATAGCCAACACTAAATTGTCAAACCTTCGCAGCGCACCTGTGCAACACCTCCCTCCTCCCTTATTTAATTCCTCCCCCCTCCCTCACAATTTCACATTGCTTGTTGGGTGTGGCATACTCACCAAGTTCTCTTGATGCGGGGCCGCTCGACTGCGTGCACTCCTCCAAGCGGCTCGCCACCTCCCCTCGTCTGGAACACGTCTGGACACTCGCCAACCGCGGGCGGGATACTTCTCAACCGGCTCCCGAAGGCCAATATCTGGATTGCGCTGTCCGGTCTTCTCGCAGTTCCGCGATGGTCCTGTAGTCCTCAGAAGGGGGCAGCGGCATAGGGGGCCGCGCCGCCGGGCCTCCTCGCAGCGGGAGCACTCGGAAAAATAAAATAAAATCAGACCTTAAACAGATCTCAGGATCTCAGCAGTGCCTCCAACTTGTCGGGGGGAAATTCTGCCAGGGTCGGCTGGGCCGTCCGCGGACCTCCGGGCAGGGAGGCCCCAACTCCTCCCGCGTATCACAAAAATGAGTATGAAGCACACGCAAGAAGCAAGGTGGTTCTGCTGTTTATTATACAAACGGCAGGGATGGGTCAAGGATCGTACGTGTCCGTCCTGACACACACACAATCGTGGGGCTCGCAGGCCCTTTTTACCTTGGTATGACGCGCTACTTGCGTCACCTCGAAAAGTTAGCAAAAAACCTATCTCCACTCTGGATTGGTTACTTGAGTGGTAGGATTAGTATAGCATACATATAGAGAAGGGTATTAGTGGCTGAGGGTCAGTCAGGTGGTATACCTGGGTTGTCCCTGCAATTAGATACATGGGAATTGTTACATGAAGACCCCTGAGGATTGGTCAATGTTAATGGCGTCAGTGATAAGAGCCCCATGTTCTGATTGGTGCGCTCGCGAGCCTCCCAGCCTGGGACCATCGCCGTTCCCAGCTCGCGGTGTACCTGTCATTTGCAACAATGTTTCACTATGGGTACGTGTAGACAATGCGAGGATTTATTCATAGGCTGGAAGGCCGACTACTCCCACTGTCGCAGATGTCCATTGAGTCTTTTATTTGTATCTGCCTGTGTCTTGTAACGAGGGATCCAGGCGCCTCCGTTCTCCTAGCCTTGGCATCCTTTCAGGTTTGGCTTGGTCATGTGAGGCGGGACCGTGTTTGAGGCCGAATTCTGCACAATTATTATTGTTTTTCCCACTGTGTGCCTTGTTTAATTTGCAGGTGCGACCTTGACGTTGGTGTGCGGCGTGCGAGATTGCAACATTGTGGCTTGGCTGTCTGCTTTTGCCGAGCTCAGTCTGCAGGATCAGCAACCGGACTCTTGTTCCTTTTAATGTTCATGGAAGCTCTTGCTTGCGGCCTACTTGAATCAGGTGCATAAATGGAGCCGTTGAGTGCACAGGCGCTTTAGGTTATAGGGTTTATGTGAAGCGTAAGCAAGCCATTTAGATAAGTTCATCGTGCGTCTTGCGTTTCTGCATCTTAAAAGCCTATGTGAAAAATAATAGAGATGCACGTCCGTGGATGTGTTCGTCACCTACGTCATAGCGTTGAGTATATTCTTCGTGTAGGTTGGTGTAGGAGTGTCCAGTGTGCATGGTCGTACAGGTGTGACCGTTGGCTAGGTCGTCATGGCATCTCTAACGATGTGTTGGTTTAGTCGAGTTGATCCATGTTGCAGGTGTCGGCCTGGGTAGGGCGAGCTGCTGGGCAGGTAGGGCAGGTAGGTGGGCACATCCGTAGGTTCCTGTACCAAGGTATTTGGTCGTCTGGTAGATGGGCAAACTCATCTTGTGGCGGGTGCCTAGGCCGTGATCCTCTAGGCCAAGCGCGAGAGGGGATTGGTGGGAGCCTGTTGTTCTATTCTCCCACTTCAGGAGGATCAATGGGTCTTGTATTTTTCCAAGATGTATGCTGATCCCCTGTTTGACAACTTTACATACACCATACAGACGAAGTCCAAGTGGCTTTTAAATTGTGATATAGAATCCATCATCTACTATATAAAACTGGCCAACAAATCTAGAGCCGCTGGTCCGGATGGTCTAAGTAATAACATGTTAAAGAATAATCCGAAACAGTGGGCAGAAATTTTTTCCCATCTTTTTCAACAAATATTACTTACAAAAAGCTTACCTTCTTCTTGGCACACGTCCATCATTGTGCCTATCTTTAAAGAGGGTGATCGGTCATTACCAGAGAACTACAGACCCATTGCGCTTCTTGATACTCCGGGAACATTTTTTCCAAATTTGCACTTCATGACTTCTGCGCCTGGACCTTACACAATCATCATCGAGATCCATCCCAATCAGGTTTTATTGCAGGAATGGGCACAATTGTAAATTTGTTTTTTCTCAATGCCTTAAAGTTACAATGCCATTCTCAGAAACAGCAGATTTACTTTGCTTTTGTGGATTTACATCTGGCGTTTGACTCAATTTCCAGAGTCAAATTTATGACAAAACTGGCTAGAGATGAATGCCCAACCACACTCTCCGATATAATTTATAATTTTCACTCTTCTACATCTGTACAAATCAGAATTACTCTTAATGGCTTACTTTCAAACCCCATTGTTACTTCTCGCGGCCTTAAACAAGGCTGCCTGTTGGCTTCTGCCATTTTCAATTATTTTATTCACGATATCAAATACAATTTTGAATCTGTGATGTCTGATTCTCCGAAAATTAATGGAGTTCCTATTAAGGCTCTTATGCATGCTGATGATATTGTTTTAATATCCAAGACTCCCGGTGGTTTGCCAAAACTGTTATTGTGGGATGTTTTTATCCATGCATCCGAGCCCTACCTCAAAACTGTGCAGTACTGACATGGAAAACATCATGATGGCCAGAGCTCCCCAGAAAATGCACAGGGAAGTGCATGAAGAATAGGCTGCCACTCATTTTTGCCGATGTTATGGGCACAGAAGGGCACTGCCTAAAACCACCATTGGACTACCCACACAGTAGTCTGAAACCATTGGCAATGGCAATGCTGATTGCCAAAAGCAACCTAGAATTGTGGGGAATTAATTTTCTTAAATCCCAAAAATGGGTGCATTACCAGTACTCACCACTATCAGAAAGCCGGCGTTTTAAAACAACACCAGACGTTCTTTTTTTGTGTAAAACTGAATAAATGAACCCAAAGCAGGCCAAAGAAAGACTTACTGAGGGGTGGATACAATGTAAAGTTATATTCTGAAGTGACTTGAAGGTTTATAACAAGACTGGCTGAGCTGTGGATTTCAGCAGTTTAAGTAAATTTGGACTGAAAGACACTAAAAATCTAAATGTTTAAAAGAAATGAGTGACCTACTTTTGAGTGTCACATAGGTTACAATTGTTTAAATGTCATAGTTTTAAACTTAGAATCAGCATTTTAGCTGCATATGTAAAAATGGTTAGTTTTATTTGAATGCAGAAAACTGGGTAGCTAAAAGTGACATTAGCCGGGGCCTGGCTTAAGGAACTGAATTCTGCCCACCAGCTACCCCCGACAGGAGTTGAGACTTGCACAACTGCTGTGTTCCCAGGCCTAGCTGCCTTTTGCTGCTCCCACCTAAGGGATATGACACTTCTCTGATTGAATTACCTGGGCTCTGCAGGAAATTGAACAAAGCCCTGTCCTGACTCAGGCAAATGTTTTATTATGGGGGCCGTAAAAGTGGCTTCCTACTGGAAGGAAAGGGGAGGAGCACTGCCTGTGAGAGCAAGCTGGCTTGGCAGAACTGGAAAAACCAGAAATTCAACCTTGTGCTGGGGGGAAACCACACCCCTGTAGCCAGAATATGGTTTTAGAAAAAGATGAATAACTCATAGTACGGACTTGTCATAATTATTTAAATGATACCATAATTCTTGTGATTTTTCTGCCCACATTTTAAGAGGTTTTTAGAACCGGTGGTATGATCTGGGGGCAAGCTAGCAGTTAAGAGGGTATTACTTAAAATGTATGCATGTTAAAAATATGACACTTCATCAATTAATGTCCATACTCCTTGCGCACATGTGTTTAAATTTGGGGTAATGTCCGATATTACGAAACCAGTTAAAAAGTGCAAATGTTGCCATTTCTGAATGCAAGCTTCCAGGAAGAGCAGATTTGGACAGGGTATACCTCCTGTGATATGTGATGGGTGCATGTAATTTTAAACAAATGTGTACCTGTGCAAATATGTCTTTTGGGTCAAAATATAGATTGTGTGTAATTTGACAGGGGTGGGTTCTCTGTATCATAAACAGACCTCATCATGATGACACTTCATTTCATTCCCCCAATCAAGGGGAAGAGGATGAAGTGGCCAATGACAAGTGGAGAAGGGTAGGGCCTAGGAAGCTAGCCTCTCCACCCATTTTCAAAACACATAAAAGCAGACAGTCAGGACAGATAGGGACATTCAATTCCATCTGCTGCGGGACGCTCTGCCGGGAAAATCCATACTTTACCTCCATCAACCTCCAGAGAGCCAACATAGAGACTTCAATCTGTCCACCTTCAGAGACCAAGACTTTACTTCAGAATTTGTAGCAGAGAGGTCAACTACAAGCTAAATCCCTCTTTAGCAGGCCTCAAATCATTGCCACTATTCACAGCCAGGCGAGTTGTTTGAATTCTTTGCAAGAACCCTTGCCATTTGCCAGAAAGCAGTGTTGTATCCAGAGAGAGACCAGCTGAACCGGAGACCACTGTATCCGGACCCACAGACCTGATCAGAACCAGAGACCCAGACCAGCAGAGCAGAGCTGACCCAGACGCTGTGCGCAGAGACCGTCCGTGGCGAGTGAAGAAAACCTGACCAGATCCGTGGCAAGGCCCATTCTATTTCTAAATATATTGTGAGTACCTAGCAGAAATGTGCAGAACCAATCTCTTAGTTAAAATAATCTAATCCAAGCTATTTTAATCTAAGTAGAACTGCCTCCTAACTGTCACCTGTCATTTGCAAAGCTGTCACCTGTCATTTTCTAGTTGCAAGCTGTACTTGTCACTTTGAATTTTTAAAATTTCAAGTCTGAAAAATGACCTTTACCATATCGCTCATATCTCCGTTACCGTTTGTCTTAGAGACTTGCAGTAACTTTCCTCTGAAAGCTGGGAATCTTGGCTTTTCAACGAACCTAGAACCGCATTCCTACTCCCGACACTTTTGCCGCAATCGAGAAAAACGCACTCGCGAATTTTACCGCGATTTGCAAATTTCTCCACGTGTGAAAACAGCAGCTTCCTTGCTTTCCTTGCTAAAAATTCGTTTGCCTCTTAAGAACCATCCCTGAATCATTGCTAGAGTGAGCCTGGACTAATATTAACTTGACACCACTCACCCTGAACCTCTAGAGGGAATTAAAAGCATTTTAGCATATTTTTCACTTCACTGCCAGCACATATAAAAGCATTTTGGGCCTGTGTTTCAAACTTCTGTAGTCTAAGCTTGCTGGGGTGAACTGAATTACATTTGATTGCATTTCTGAGAACTGTGTGTTTTCCTTCCATTTCCTTGCATTGCATAAAGGGGGGGTGAATTGCCAGAGAAAAGCGATTACATTGTCTTGTTGAAATCATATTGAGTCTTTTCTGTATTGCATTTTTCATTCAACATTACATCCATCTGAACTTATATAAAGTATTCTCTACCACCTTATTCTTCTGTTCCTATTCACAAGTGTGCTAGTGCCAGACTATCCATTATTGATTACTGCTCAGATTAAGTGTGATATTCAATTATTAATTATTATAAAGTGTGATATATATATCGATTGTTTAAATTATCAAATAAACCTTTTAACTTGCAAAACAGAACTACTTCTTGGCTCAGTGGGGTCAGGGGGATTCCAAGAGAGGGGTGTTATATAGGGGTAGTCATCCAGAACGCATGAACTGGACATAAAGATATATCAAGAAGGGTTTTCATTCAGTATTCTAGACTAGGCGTTGACTTAGCTGTAGTGTTGAATTGAATCCTCTTACAAATTGGGGGCTCGAGCGGGACGTTTGGGTTAGATCTACCATTTGTGCAGGTTAATACAGTGTGCCAGCTGACCAGATACACATATCCGGTCGGATCACCACGCTGTGTTACGCTGTAAAGCACTCCTCAAAGGAACGCTCTAAGGAAAAGGTCTGTTTTGCAAAAATAAAATACAAACTTCTGTAAGTCAGGAAGGAACTCAAATCTCTAGAATGACGACCTTAGTAGACATGAAAATAGCCAGAGAGCACTTCTTACATAAGTTATTTGTGAGAGGTGAGTGGACTCATCAGGACCAGACGGTCTGGTTGCAAGCAATCGCACCCCAGATCATGGAAACAGAGTCAGATACATGGAGAGACCAGGGTCCCTTACATGTGGCCCTGAGTGAACTATATATTTCCTCTAAGGCCAAGGATGAGCACAACAAGATTGCCAGGGTAGCGGCATATTTATATTTACATATGGGAGCCATGCAGGACAAATGTGCTGAAGGCCAAGATCTGGCGAGTAGGCAACTGCTGGCATTACAGAAGGCCCAATCTGATCTGGACTCTTCTGAGCAGAGGCTGCAGAGGAGCCAGGAGTCAGAAAATGATAGTAGGCAGTATATCATTAAAATAAAATAGGACATGGATATACTGCAACAGGAAAAGGCTGACCAGGATACTAGATTTCTGGCCCTGCAGAAGGAGCACCAAGACAGTTTGGACTCCTTACTCCAGAGCCAGAAAAAGCTGGAGCAACAATTAGACTTTAACAGGGCATGCACGGAGCAGGTAGCCACCCTGCAAAGTCATCTAGATAGAGTGAAGACAGAGAGCAACAAGCTGATTTTGAAAGACCTGGATACCCAGGCAGAGTTTGATGAAGAACGCCAGAAAGCTGGTGCCTTTCAAAGGCAGAGGGACGACCTGGCGGCACAAATGCAGGCTCTTAGCCAGGAAAGAGACGCCTTAGGCCAGGAAGTCTGCCATTTAAAAAGAAAAACAGAAGAAAATCACTTGGCCCTCCAGGGGCTGGGTGACCTCCAAAAAGAACGCCAGAACTTGTTAGAACACACCAGGAGGGTGGAGGATGCTCTGGCAAGAAAGGAGCAGGCCAATAGGGACACAGCTCAGGAGGCAACCCTCCTGCAGCAAAGACTGGCCCAGTGCCCCAGGACCAATCAGGAGGCACAGAGAGAGAATGAGGCTCTCTGCCAGCACAATGATAGACTCCAACAACAGGTAGCAATGCAGGAGAGACTGATAGAGTCTAGTAAGGCCTTAAATGAGGAACTGAAGGCGCAGGCTCTTGCATTGCAACAGGGAGCAGGGGCGGATAGAGATGAGGTTCGCTGGGAAAGAGAAACTCCTGAGCATAACCCCAGGATCCCTGGTACCAGAGGCCTTTATCTCTCTCAGTCCCTGGACTCTGCCACCCCCATGTCCCCTGGCGCACATGAGCACAGGGCCACAGGGATGGCAGATTACTATCCAGCCAGAAGCATGGGGCTCATAGGCCAGTACCACCCAGGAATGGAGGGGCGGGCATCCGGGTATGGGCACCCAAGCACAGTGCAATTTGATGGGGAACCCCAGGAGAGTAGGCCCATTAAGGGCATCCTGAAAACCTCTGCCCAGTTAGGTCAGTGGGGGGGGGGGGTACCCATCAAATCCTGGCAGCAAGGAGGGATCTGAAGACTCCTCTGAGCGGTACAGGACACAGGAGACCAGGTCCCCACATTCTGCCAGCCATTCCCAGGCTCGCAGAATCCGGGAAAACCTGGAAGAACAGACGGGAACCTCTGGGAGCAGTGCCTCTGAGTCAGAAGATAAATGGACCAGGGTTACCCAGACCAAAAGGGCCAATAAGACAAATAAGGACCCCTTAAAGCAGATTAAGGCAATCAGGAGCGTCATCACGCCTTATCATAAGAACGCCAAGTATTCTGTTTGGGAGCACTTAGAGTTGTTTGAGCAAATGATGGAGACTTTCCATTTGAAGGACAGCCAAAGCTGTATTCAATATGTAAAGTGGACCTTCTCCCCGGAATACTCCAGTTTCTTTGCGGGGCTGGAGGACCAAAATCATTTAAGATGGTCCACCTATAAGGCGGCCATCTTGAAACATTTTTCTACTCATAGAAATCCTCAAGAGGCTCGCAAGGCAGCCTACAATTTACAATGTGGGGAGGATCAGGCCCCACAAGAATTTGTGCAGGAGTTAAAGCTTGCTTTTGCACAGACCACAAGAAGGGTGCGCACTGATAGCCGAGAATTTATTAATACGTTTTTCCATGCCTTGCCCAAATACATAATGACCCAGCTCGTGAGGGATTTTCACGAGAAAAGATCTTTAGACTGGGTCATTGAACAGGCGACCCGGATCTATGAGGTGCAGAAGCCAATAGAAAATAAAAATAATGCGCCCAAAAACCCCAAAGCCAACAACACCCCTGCTGCTGCCAAGGTGGCAGAGGTAAAGGTCACCCCCGTTTTAGATTTGGAGATGGGGGGGCCTAAAAACCTACCTGCACCTAATAATGCTAGGCCCAGAAGGTCCTCGGGCCAGTCACAGACAGGGAGCCAGGGAGGCAGCCCCACAAATGGGGTCCCTCGCTCTCCTGATTATGTAAGCCCCCGTTACAAGGGAAACAGACCCATCCTGGGTTATGTGTGGACTCCTCCAGCCCAAGGGGGGGGATCCAGCCAAGCACCTAACCCAGAGAACTTCCCTCCCAACTTCTCACAGGAGGGCAGAAACTCACCAAACCCTGGGCAGAACTTCTTCCCCAGGTATCCACCCAACTTCCAGCCCCAAAATCCTCCACCCTTCTTTCCCCAATTCCCTGAGCCCAGACAACCGAATCCGGGAGAGGGGAGGCCAAGGGTGGAGGGGTATCCAAATCTTCCCAACCAGGGGTACTACCAAAGAAGGGATAGCTACCCTTCCCGGGTTCAGCCCAGGGGAGAAAACAGGGCCCCGTATCAGCCTGAGCGGGTTTCCCAGTTAGAGCGCCAGGTTCAAAACATGGCGCGGGATCTGGGTCACATACTGAGGGCTCAGCAGAACCCTCAGATCGGCATGCCGGCGCAGAACGCACCCAACTCTGGACCTGGTGCCCCAGAACAATGACGGGGGCAGCACCCCGATAACTCACCGGTTCCCAGGGAGGAGGCACAAAGGGAAGGGGGTGTAAAGCCTTGGAGGAAGCTTCCTTCCTCACTTGTAAACAGCCCCTGGAAACCCAGGAACCAGAAACAAAATCTCCTGCCCCTGAAAGTCTGCCTCCTAAGGAGCAGAGGGGGGGTAGGAGAAACAAAAGACCCAAACAGACACAGTTTGAGGAGGAGGTACAGATCTTCCAATTTGAGGGAGAGGGATCCTCAGAGGATCCTGGGAAAAGGATCTTCTCCTTCAGAGAGGGGGGAACTCCTCCCAAAGAAAAATGGGTCCCAAGGGATTCCAATCCAGACTGGGGAGATATGGAGACTGAGCTACCGCTGCCCATCATCTCATCCCAGAACCCACAATACCAAAATCCCCTGGTTCAAACCCATCCTGATGACTGCCTCCAAAAAGGGGGGGGCGGCCCAGAACCGGAGCCAGGGGAACCCACAATGGCTCTGATCTCCAGTTGCCAACTTTTTCTTTCAGATTCCCAAGGCTCTCCACAGAATTCTGCCCAAATCTCTTCGCTAGCAATGTCCAAAACCAGAAAGTTAGCCCACCAGTTGTCCAAAAATGTGCATTATCTGTGCCCCCTTGAGGAGAAGGAGGGAAGATACTATGCCCCGGTACAAGTACAGGGGCAAGGTACAATTTTGGCACTGGTGGACACTGGATCTCAAGCTACCCTTCTGTCCAGAAGGGCCTTTGACGAACTGAATGCAGGAAGGGGAATTACCAAATTACCAAATTCCTCTCACCTCTCCTCCTGGACAACTGCAGAACTTTGACTGGAAGGAAATTCCCGTTGAGGGGACTGCAGACTTGGACATTAAGATCGGGCGACACAAGGTGAAACACCCGGTCATAGTAGTGACTCCAGAGTGCACCCCTTTTTTACTGGGGAATGACCTCCTGAGGAGGTTGTCACCCTTAATAGATTGCATAAACAAGGTCCTCTGGACCCAGACTAGCCGACCAATAAAATTAAAACAGAGTGTCAACCATGTTAGTTTAAACGGCACCTGCCACATGGTTGAACAAAAATCTGACCAAGTAGAATTTCACTTCCAGAATAGCCAAATTCCAGGCGTGACAGTAATAGCAGTAGGACAACAGCCTGGTGATAGAGGGTCCTCTCTATTTCTGAAAATCAACCTTCCTTCCTGTTTAAGGTGGTATTCCACACTGGAAGGAAACACCCTGAAATTCTTTACTAATCCACAATCAGAAACTCCCACTCCTATAGTCCAGAAAGATGTGAAATCAGCTCAGAGCCTGGCTGATATTCAGCAAATTGGAGAGCAGTTGTTCATCCCTGTTCAGTTAAATGATGGGAAGGACTCTGTTCTCGCTCGAGTGTGCATAAACAATGGTAAGAGCTTCATCAGCGAAGCCATGTTTCGCCAACTCCCAAAAGATCCAGCCATTCCCACCTTCAAACTGATAGACAAATGGGAAATGGACCTGGAAGCACCTAAATCCAAACATCTCCTGCCAAGCAGGTGTATGCTCAAAATCTCCATTGGCAACAAGAGCATAGTCCATAATTGTTGGGTCGTGCGAGACGTCACTGCCGCCTTTTACTTAGGCAGTGACATTCTCAATCGCTTTGCCATTAGTTTGGACCTAATAAACTTCAAAGCTTGGTCCCGATTAGCGGATAATCCCATGGGCCTTGATGATCCAGAAAAAGCATTTAGGTCAGCTCAATTGCTACCTTATGCAGTTGAAATTCAGATCAAAGAGGAAGTCACCATCCCAGAAAGGACCCGACAATTCTCCCTGGAAGTGAAAGTTAAAAGAGGACAATATCTGCAAAACCCTGATGCTTACATACATCTAAACGCTTCTCTCCAACAGCAAGGGTTGGGGGTAAACCCAACTCCATTAGTCAACATAGAACATGACACCATTCCAATAGAGGTGGATAACAGCGACTTAAAGAGTATTACTCTAGCCGCAGGCACCATTATTGGAATGGCGGTTGATGACCGACATTTTTCCATAGATTTAGGTAATGAACTGTTAGGGCCAATCCCCAAGGACTGCTTTGACAGTGACAGTGATGACAATACAACACCAGACAGGATTTTTACCCGGCATGGGGGGAACTTCCTGGTGTACACTTCTTGGCCTTATGGTAAGGAAGATGTGACTTGTGACTTCAGGAGGGATGATGTGATTTTCCAGGTCCATGAGGGCTGCCTTTTCCACCTGAAGCCTCCAGTCCAAATCAGCACTCTGACCAGGGACTTCTCCACCCAGCTGGAGGAGGCCGCTGAAATAGCCAAACCAGAAGTCTTTCCAGGCTTCAGGCAGATGGTGGAAGAGAGAGTCAACCTAGCTGATGCCTGTGTGACTCTGGAACAAAAGCAAAAGTTGAAACAAGTTTTCTTGGATTTCCAAGATCTCTTTGCGGTAGACTCATATGACTGTGGTCGCACTGACATCCACACAACAACAATCCCCACGGACCCTTGCATGACTCCTGTGTTTGTGAAGCAATATCGCTTGCCTCTCGCATCAATGGAGTCCCTTACTGAAATAATTAAGAACCTTGAGTCCCGGGGAATAATCCGTCCAGTCCACAGCACCTTCAATAATCCGGTGCTGGGAATATTGAAGCCAAACGGCCAGTGGAGACTCTGCGCCGACCTCAGGGAGCTCAACAAGCGGGTCCATACTTCCCGATGGCCTCTGCCCTACATTGACCAAGGGCTGGCCCAGATCCAGGGGTCACAGGTATTCACTGCAATAGACCTGACCAATGGATACTGGACTGTGCCTGTCAGTAGGGAGGACCAATACAAGCTGGCTTTTACCTTTGGGGGCCAGCAATACACATGGACCCGGACTCCCTTCGGATACCTCAACTCTGGCAATGAATTCAACATTTTCCTACATAAGGCCATGCCCGACCTGGGTGCGAGGGGTAACCTGGCTTATGTAGATGATGTCCTCATCAAAAGTTCATCTGTGGAGGAACACATAGCGGAGATCCGTTATGTTCTGACGCAGTTGAGGGCAAAACTTTCCTTTCAGAAAGCACAGTGGGGTAGAACCCATGTTAATTTCTTGGGGCATGAGATTACTCCTCAGGGTCTCTGTCCCCAGGAAAAGAAAGTGGAAGCACTTCAAAAACTGAAAGACCCCACAACTCTGCGGGAACTAAGGAGCCTCCTTGGACTGACTAATTACAGCAGAAAGTTCATTGAGGGCTACGCAGAGATCACCAGACACCTGATTCATCTCTTGAAGGAGGGGGTCAAGTGGGAATGGGGTCCAGAACAAGCCGAGGCAGTAAAACAACTCAAAAGAAGCCTCTCACAAGCCCCTTGCCTAGCTTACCCTGTCAGAAACAAGGAGTTCTTCCTGGAGACGGGGTTCTCTCATACGTGCTTGACGGCGGTATTATACCAAAAGCATGACAAGGTCAATAAAGTAATCTCCTATGCAAGCAAAACTTTATCCTCTGTGGAGGAAAAATTCAACGATTGTGAGAAGGCACTCCTGGCAACGGTGTGGGCATTGAAGAATTACCGCCCGTTCATCCAGGGGGAACACATCATAGTGGAGACTCCACTCCAGCCTCTGCAATATCTCCAAAGTGATAGAATCCGGGCCGGAAATGTGAGTAATTCCCGAATTACTTCCTGGATTCTGTCAATGCAAGGCTTTCCTGTGGAGGTCAGATATGGCCAAAACAAGAAGAGTCCCCTCGCGCAAGGTCTGGCTGACTTGCATGATTGTGCCAGAGAAAACTGTCTCGAGGACGAAAGTTTAAAAATCAAGGACAACATGGAGGCATACCTTAAGTCCCCCCACAAAGTCTTTGAAGAAGACAAGTGTGAGGGAATGCCCACTGTGTATGTGGATGGATGCTCTTACCATGTTGACAACGACGGGGAGAAAGAACTGGTGGCCGACGTAGGGAATGCATGGGTGAATGAATCCCCAGAACCCTCCGCTGGATACAAAATTGGTCCCCGAAGTAGTCAGGTGGCAGAATTGATGGCTGTGCATCAGGCCATCCTCACTGCTGTCCAGCATCAACTCCACGAACTGGTCATAAACACAGATTCTGATTATGTACGGAACGGGTTCGTGGAGACCTGGTTAATTGGAAAACCAGAGGCATGTTATGTGCTAACAACAAACCCTTGAAACATGGGAAGTTGATCCAAAACATTGATGATCTGGTCACCTCAAATGAGATGACCATCTATTGGAAAAAGATCAAGGGTCATTCCAAAGTAGAGGGACCAGACAAAACTGGAAACGACTTAGCTGATCAGCTGGCCAAAACCGGGGCCATCCAAGGGGATCTAATTGAGATTGAGTCCCTGTTGGGGGAAATCCAGGTCACTGCTATCACTAGGTCCCGGACAAATGCTCACAATGATCTTTCAATTGCACAATGGAGTAAGGAGACCCCTGATAGTGATTTGATTACCGCTCAGAAGGGGGATCCAATAATTGGTAAATTTTACCAACACATTGAGGACCCTGAGAACTTTCCCCTGACGGATACCGATTACATTGGGAAAGAGGACCTAAGAGTGCTGATGAAATGTCCAAAAATGTTCCGAATCCAAGACGGTTTGCTGGTAAGGAAATCCAAAGCTGGCCACGATCAGTGGGTGGTTCCTACCTCATTCCGAAGCCTGATGTTAAGTCACGCCCATGATGCGGCCACCGCCGGTCATAGGGGGTTTTCACACAACGCTGGAAATCTTAAGAGAGGTTGCATAATGGCCACACATGGGCCAGGACCTCAACCAATATTTGAAGGGTTGTCTTGTGTGTGCACAATTTCAGCCATCATCCCTCACGCACCGTGCGCCTCTCCAAAAGAGGGGGATGACACTGCCATGGTCAGATTTACAAATCGACTTTGTAGGCCCCGTGATTCGCTCTGCTAGGGGGAATAAGTACATGTTGACTGTGACATGCTTGTTTACCAAGTGGGTGGAATGTCTCCCAGCCCCAAATTGCAAGGCAGAAACTGCAGCTGATGATTAACCACATCTTTTCCCGTTTCGGTCTACCTCAAAGGATTGAGTCAGACAGGGGTAACCACTTCACCAGTGAAGTAATGACAAAGATGTGGGAGATACTGGGGGTCAAAAGGAAGTTGCATATTGCTTACCGGCCAGCTTCTTCTGGGGCAGTAGAGAGATATAACCGAACCATTGTGAGCATACTAAAAAAAGTTTGTGGCAGATTCTGGGCCAAGTTGGGATATCCGATTACCTCTGGTCCTAATGGCCATCAGATCTACCCCTTCATCTGCAACCAAAATGTCACCATTTGAGTTGATGACTGGGCGCAAGATGGTGCTTCCGCAGCATTTGCTCTACAGGACCCAAGAGCAGACACTAATAAATGCCTCCACAACTCATGAGTATGTGGAGAATTTAAGGAAACACCTTCAACATGCTTTTGCTTATGCTCAGCGGAATCTAGAAAGATCAGCTGATAGCATGAAGACCCACTATGACCTGAAGACTTCCAGGAAGGAATATCAGGTGGGGGACCGGGTCTATCTATACAATTTCCAAAGGAACCAGGCCAAACAGCGAAAATGTTTGCCTACATGGAAGGGACCCTTTGAGATTATAGACAAAATCTCCCCTGTGGCCTACAAGATCCGCATCCCCAAAGGCGGTTTGGCAGAGGGGGAAGACAAGTGGGTCCACATTAACCAGTTGAAGTGTTGCCATCCCAGGCACACTCTGCAACAACTGGAGGAATCCTCTGGAATCCTAGAGGGTACTGTCTCAGATTAATTCAGTTCTAACTTAAAATATCCTACATATCGCCTATCAAATTCTGAGTTTCTCAATGTGGGTGTTTTTGTTTTTGAATGCAAACAGAAATGTGCATGTTCATATGTTTTGACTATAAATTTATATGCCACCCCACTATATCAATGGTGGGGGAGAAATGTCCAGGAATAGGTATTGCCACTCTTCCTTTGTCGTCCTAGGAGAAAGAAAACCTGGAGACGGGCCAAGGAGGACGATCCGGAGACCGGGAGCAGAGACGCAAGGGGCCCAGTGTACCGCCCAATACTCCCATCAGGACCGGCGAGGAGAACCGATCGATCCGACCGGATGGAAGAAAAGATGCTGAACTGTGCCATCTATTGGAAGAAGATGAGGAAACATCCCAGGTCTTGAGAGTCCCATCAGTGAAACAGAATGGCCATCGCAAGAGGGGGGCTTGTGGGATGTTTTTATCCATGCATCCGAGCCCTACCTCAAAACTGTGCAGTACTGACATGGAAAACATCATGATGGCCAGAGCTCCCCAGAAAATGCACAGGGAAGTGCATGAAGAATAGGCTGCCACTCATTTTTGCCGATGTTATGGGCACAGAAGGGCACTGCCTAAAACCACCATTGGACTACCCACACAGTAGTCTGAAACCATTGGGAATGGCAGTGCTGATTGCCAAAAGCAACCTAGAATTGTGGGGAATTCATTTTCTTAAATCCCAAAAATGGGTGCATTACCAGTACTCACCACTATCAGAAAGCCGGCGTTTTAAAACAACACCAGACTTTTTTTTTTTTCTGTGTAAAACTGAATAAATGAACCCAAAGCAGGCCAAAGAAAGACTTACTGAGGGGTGGATACAATGTAAAGTTATATTCTGAAGTGACTTGAAGGTTTATAACAAGACTGGCTGAGCTGTGGATTTCAGCAGTTTAAGTAAATTTGGACTGAAAGACACTAAAAATCTAAATGTTTAAAAGAAATGAGTGACCTACTTTTGAGTGTCACATAGGTTGCAATTGTTTAAATGTCATAGTTTTAAACTTAGAATCAGCATTTTAGCTGCATATGTAAAAATGGTTAGTTTTATTTGAATGCAGAAAACTGGGTAACTAAAAGTGACATTAGCTGGGGCCTGGCTTAAGGAACTGAATTCTGCCCACCAGCTACCCCCGACAGGAGTTGAGACTTGCACAACTGCTGTGTTCCCAGGCCTAGCTGCCTTTTGCTGCTCCCACCTAAGGGATATGACACTTCTCTGATTGAATTACCTGGGCTCTGCAGGAAATTGAACAAAGCCCTGTCCTGACTCAGGCAAATGTTTTATTATGGGGGCCGTAAAAGTGGCTTCCTCCTGGAAGGAAAGGGGAGGAGCACTGCCTGTGAGAGCAAGCTGGCTTGGCAGAACTGGAAAAACCAGAAATTCAACCTTGTGCTGGGGGGAAACCACACCCCTGTAGCCAGAATATGGTTTTAGAAAAAGATGAATAACTCATAGTACGGACTTGTCATAATTATTTAAATGATACCATAATTCTTGTGATTTTTCTGCCCACATTTTAAGAGGTTTTTAGAACCGGTGGTATGATCTGGGGGCAAGCTAGCAGTTAAGAGGGTATTACTTAAAATGTATGCATGTTAAAAATCTGACACTTCATCAATTAATGTCCATACTCCTTGCGCACATGTGTATAAATTTGGGGTAATGTCTGATATTACGAAACCAGTTAAAAAGTGCAAATGTTGCCATTTCTGAATGCAAGCTCCCAGGAAGAGCAGATTTGGACAGGGTATACCTCCTGTGATATGTGATGGGTGCATGTAATTTTAAACAAATGTGTACCTGTGCAAATATGTCTTTTGGGTCAAAATATAGATTGTGTGTAATTTGACAGGGGTGGGTTCTCTGTATCATAAACAGACCTCATCATGATGACACTTCATTTCATTCCCCCAATCAAGGGGAAGAGGATGAAGTGGCCAATGACAAGTGGAGAGGGGTAGGGCCTAGGAAGCTAGCCTCTCCACCCATTTTCAAAACACATAAAAGCAGACAGTCAGGACAGATAGGGACATTCAATTCCATCTGCTGCGGGACGCTCTGCCGGGAAAATCCATACTTTACCTCCATCAACCTCCAGAGAGCCAACATAGAGACTTCAATCTGTCCACCTTCAGAGACCAAGACTTTACTTCAGAATTTGTAGCAGAGAGGTCAACTACAAGCTAAATCCCTCTTTAGCAGGCCTCAAATCATTGCCACTATTCACAGCCAGGCGAGTTGTTTGAATTCTTTGCAAGAACCCTTGCCATTTGCCAGAAAGCAGTGTTGTATCCAGAGAGAGACCAGCTGAACCGGAGACCGCTGTATCCGGACCCACAGACCTGATCAGAACCAGAGACCCAGACCAGACCAGCAGAGCAGAGCTGACCCAGACGCTGTGCGCAGAGACCGTCCGTGGCGAGTGAAGAAAACCTGACCAGATCCGTGGCAAGGCCCATTCTATTTCTAAATATATTGTGAGTACCTAGCAGAAATGTGCAGAACCAATCTCTTAGTTAAAATAATCTAATCCAAGCTATTTTAATCTAAGTAGAACTGCCTCCTAACTGTCACCTGTCATTTGCAAAGCTGTCACCTGTCATTTTCTAGTTGCAAGCTGTACTTGTCACTTTGAATTTTTAAAATTTCAAATCTGAAAAACGACCTTTACCATATCGCTCATATCTCTGTGACCGTTTGTCTTAGAGACTTGCAGTAACTTTCCTCTGAAAGCTGGGAATCTTGGCTTTTCAACGAACCTAGGACCGCATTCCTACTCCTGACACTTTCGCCGCAATCGCGAAAAACGCACTCGCGAATTTTACCGCGATTTGCAAATTTCTCCACGTGTGAAAACAGCAGCTTCCTTGCTTTCCTTGCTAAAAATTCGTTTGCCTCTTAAGAACCATCCCTGAATCATTGCTAGAGTGAGATTGGACTAATATTAACTTGACACCACTCACCCTGAACCTCTAGAGGGAATTAAAAGCATTTTAGCATATTTTTCACTTCATTGCCAGCACATATAAAAGCATTTTGGGCCTGTGTTTCAAACTTCTGTAGTCTAAGCTTGCTGGGGTGAACTGAATTACATTTGATTGCATTTCTGAGAACTGTGTGTTTTCCTTCCATTTCCTTGCATTGCATAAAGGGGGGGGTGAATTGCCAGAGAAAAGTGATTACATTGTTTTGTTGAAATCATATTGAGTATTTTCTGTATTGCATTTTTCATTCAACATTACATCCACCTGAACTTATATAAAGTATTCTCTACCACCTTATTCTTCTGTTCCTATTCACAAGTGTGCTAGTGCCAGACTATCCATTATTGATTACTGTTCAGAATAAGTGTGATATTCAATTATTAATTATTATAAAGTGTGATATATATATATCGATTGTTTAAATTATCAAATAAACCTTTTAACTTGCAAAACAGAACTACTTCTTGGCTCAGTGGGGTCAGGGGGATTCCAAGAGAGGGGTGTTATATAGGGGTAGTCATCCAGAAAGCATGAACTGGACATAAAGATATATCAATAAGGGTTTTCATTCAGTATTCTAGACTAGGCGTTGACTTAGCTGTAGTGTTGAATTGAATCCTCTTACATTATCAAGTCTTGAAACATAGATAGTCACAAATGAACTCAAAGTAATTATGGCTAAAATGCAAGTGTTCATGTACAATCCTCACTGTGGATGCCACACCATGAAGCATTGGACTATTGACAATGTGAAATTATCTGTTGTCCCAGCTTATACATACTTCGGTGTAGTTTTTGAAGCTGTAATAAAATCTACAAAACATCTAAGTCTGATTGATCCAAAACTTAAATCAGCCACCTCTCAGGCTCACATTCTTCTTGCTAGATATGGTAAATTTTCTGTCACTGCGGCTGTCATCTTCTGGAAAATAAAAGTAATTCCTACAATCCTATATGGCTTAGAAACAGGGTCTCCACTGTCTGTTTATACTCTTGACAAGTGGGAAGCTAAATGTTGGTGTAGAGTATTACATCTCCCTCAATGTATCCCTATTTCTTGGCTACGTTATGAATTGGGGACTACTTCCTTGTCTGCAACTTATCATTGAAGAGAGTGTGCATTTTTGAGAAAGTGCCTCATTTCCACTCAAACAGAAACTTGACTAAAAATGCTTTCAAATTATATGTTTAGTACCGAACATTCATTTTTACAAATATGGCTTAGTTCAACGTATAAGGTTTTGGCTCATGCAGACATTACAAATGACCTTCTAATTTCAAATCCAGATAAAGCAAAACAGAAAATGTATCAAATGGCTTGGATTGATAATCAACAGAAATGCTTGACATATAAAAATGCCACTAGCCAACGTTTTCCACCGAAATAAAGAGGGATCTTAGAAAAATGTCTGTCCAAAGCAGCGTCTTCATATTACAGACAATTGATTTTGCATTTTCGTTTTCACATATGGAAGACCAGAGATTTGTTGTGTTCACGAAAAATGTTATCTATTGATCAAAACATTTGTCGTTTCTGTCGAACTCCTAGTACTCCTGTATCTTTGGAACATCTTATTACTCAATGTCCCCTATTATACACCAGGAGACAAATACACTTCAATAAGTTCTGTTTCACGTTTGCTTTGTGCGATCCAAGTAATTGTTGGGCACTCATTTATGGTTCCTCCTCATTAGCCATTCAGATAGCAACTGTACATTTTTTGACATCTCTGTAACTAGATATTGTTTGAAATTTCATAAATAATGGACATTTTATGTCAGTTCAGTAATGTTTCTGTTTTTTGTTTTCTTTCAAATAATGTTACATTATATTCTGCTTTATTTGTCTGTTTTTTTAATCTCAATTGTGAAATATTTTGATTTATATTGTAATCTCTAATTTTGTGCTGTGTTTTGATCTGTAGTATAAATTGTAAAGATGAATTTGATATTGTATATATTTGTATTTGATGTTTAAATGTATATTGAAAAGTTGATAGATTCAACTAAATCAATAAAAAAAACAGCCACATTGCTGCTTCACAGCCTTAAAAAAGTTCCAGAACCATGGACAAACGAGAAGAATTACATTGTATACATGGACGTTTCCTACATTCAAATCTGGTGGATAATGAAAACCTGAACGGAGGCGAGATCAGTCATGTTATCCTATACATTCTTATGGCGGTAGGGCTCTCGGCGCAGCACACCCTCTCATCACGGGAGCACAGTGCTGACAGCAGTGTTGCTGCTCTGGCTGTAGGACTCTCAGTGTGGTGCTTCCTCTCATCACAGGATCCCCACGCAGAGAGCCCTGCCGCCAGAGCAGCGACACTGGGGGGGAATGAAGCGGCTTCCTCTGAATTGACCCATTTCCGGCCCATTTGGAATTCTGGAGCTATATTGCCTTGTATGGCCCGGAAATTGCCAAATGGGGTTTGGGGGAGTTCCACATCACACCCCCAGGACAAAATAAGTATTACATATAGAAAGTGAACAAGAGATAACAATGTTGGAATATTGTCAAAGCCCGAAATGTGATTACTAAAGCCTGTAGAAATAGGTAACACAAGTACAGCATGAAGAGAACAATATAGTGGGAGTCTGTTGACGTCATAATTATTGTTGATGTCAAAAGTTTTATAATTTAACATAAACAATGGTGAAGGTCAAATCAGAGAACCTTTTGCAAAGCCAATTGCGGAGCATTCGAGGGCCTGATTCACAGAAGTGTTTTATAATGGCGCAATCCCATTGGAAAACGTTCTGCAGATCAGGCACTAACAGTCAAACATGGGGGGAAGGACTGACTCTGCACCACAAAGTGAGCACCATGACACACCATACTGACTGCCACTTAATCAGGGATGTTCCTCAGAATTCGGCTGATCTGAGAACTGATAAACAGTGCATTAAAGCCACGGATTTTAGTTACCAAGCGCTTTTGTCTGATGCGGTGCCCTCAAATTTGATACTATCACATAAAAGTAAATTAATTGAAAATATTTTCAGTCTTTAGTCAGTTACTCACCCCTGGGTCCGACATGATGTCTGTTTATACACAATTTAGAATTGTTGATGGCTTTTTATTTTAAGTTACCAATTATCATGTCACATGTTTGTTAAAAGTATGCTTATGTGATAGGACGGATGATTGAGTCTGAATTCCCCCAGAACGCATTGTTCATTAAAAAATCACGGCTGCGTAAACTGACAGGACATTTGTATAGCCTCAGCAAGGTTTCACCTTTAAGTACTGCAGGAGAATAACATAACATTTGATTCAGTCTCAATTTGACCAACATGACATTTTATGGTAATATTTCACCCCAATAACGAGGCACATAATATTTCATTTTTTTCTTGTTAGATGCTTTGGCAAAGGTAATTTTTACAGCATCCCCAGTGATTTTGCAACTACTATTTTATATGAAGTATAGGCCCAGTGTTTATGTTCCACTAATTGCGCTTTCTATTCAGGTCTTAGCCCACCTGTCGACTCCTAAATGTAGGCTTTTCTTCAGCATGCTCTTATTTTTTCTCAACGGTTCAGGAGGAAGGGCCCCTCTCATATTTGTCTTGCTCAGTGCTTTAAGTGGGGTAAGAAATTGAGGGGGGGCCCTCGTTTGGGGGCGTGGCTTTCATTGTGGGCGTGGCCTAAAAGTGCACAAATCATAGTAAGGTGCGCAAACAAATATATAAATGTATGTGAGCATTTATATGGTTGTATGCGTACTACTATGGTGTGTGTACTTTTCAAGCCATATTTTATAAACATAGCAATGTTACATATTTCTATGCTTATAAAAGGTGGCTTGAAAAGTGCACAAACCATAGTAAGTTACGCACACTTGTGTGCTTACCTTACTATGGTTTGTGTACTTTTCAAGCCACCTTTTATAAACATAGATATTTGTAACATGTTTCTATGTTTCTAAAAGATGGCTTGACACGTAAACAATTCAAGGCATCTTTTATGAAGCGTTGATGACGGATAAAACAAACCGCAAGGTGGCTTTGTCCGTCGACAAAGCTTTATAAAAGATGCCTTGAATTGTGCACGTTTCAAGCCGTCTTTTATAAACATAGAAATATTTCTACCTTTATAAAAGATGGCTTGAAACGTACACAGTTCAAGGCATCTTTTATAAAGCTTTGCCGACGGAGAAAGCACCTCGGGCTCTGTGATCTATCTGCTCAGAGCACATAGATCACTGAGCCCGAGGCGTCTTTCACCCTCTGCGAACCTGCGGGCTCGGTGATTTAATCTGCATATTAGATCACGGAGCCCGCAGGGGTCAGTGACCTGGGGAGGGAAAACAAAGGGACAGTAACTTCCTCTGATGACCCTGATGAGGGGTCATCAGAGGGAGTTACACTAACTGACAGAAGTGCCGCCAGCCTCAGCGTCGCTCTGGCTGGCTGGCACTTCTGTCAGCTTGGCCGACATAATGACGGGCGCATCTCCCGTCGCGGCTGCAGCGGGATAATGCATCCCGCCAATGTTGTGTGGGACGGGGGGCCCCGGCTGGGCCCCGGCTCAGCCCCACTTTCTGGAGACTGCCGGGGCCCGGCCCCGGCAGGCCCCGGCCCACTTAAAGCACTGGTCTTGCTTTTCCTGTCGCGAACTGGACTGCAAATAGGCCTATTGGCAGCCTAACTTAAAAGCCAGTTAGGTAGTAACATAATTTGTGGGAGAGCTGGTGCATTCGTTGTTTCTGACCTTCTGGGAAATTTCAAATGTTGCAGACCAAGTTACTCACTCTTGTTAGAGGAGTACGAAGTTTGCGACATGCATTGTTTACATTGTTCATGTAGGGTCCCGGCAACGTTACAAGCAAGATCGCTGCGTGGCAGGGGTCTGCAATGCCCCAGAAAGAGGGCTCTGCTTCCATTTTACATATTTCAGCGACATACTGTTGTGAAGGAAATGAACTTCTCCCACCTTCCTAGAAGCTTTAGAGTAAGGCGAATCACATAAATACACTAGCGATGTGCCAGGGGAGCATGCTAAGCGACCTTGCATGAACACAATATTATTTGAAATGTAGATGCTTAGACTTAGTGTGTGCATATACGTAGGCACCATTTTCATAGTTATGGTACAAATATTCGGCCCTGCATGACTTCACAATAAACACAGACCCAACAAAGAAACCTGAATAGGCCCAAGTGCTGATGATAGAGAGGCCCACGCTGTTAGCTCCCATAGATAGAGAGACCCACGCTGTTAGCCTCCATAGAAACTGTCATTGGTTCTATAATTGTTGCCAATACGTGGTAGTCCGAGAATGAATGTGCCCTGCAAAGCAACGAGACAGTACGAGGCGCCTCACAGTGCACGTTCATCCCAGCCAGGTCAAAGCAGGCCTCCAACCCCCACCGAGCCAACCATGTGTTATGGCAACCACAACTGTCCCAGTCATGACCCCTGAATTGCACAATAGCAAGTGACCCCAGATCACCAACCACAAACCCACTGGCCATGAAAGATCTAAAAGAACACAACCACTCTACTTTATTTCATATTGACAGGATTTGTAATGCGAGGTACAGGGTCGAATAAATTATAGTCCGAAGCGAGGGTGGAAGCCTTGGGTGCGGATAGTGCGATACAGAATGAGTGAAGAATGTGTGGCTCAGCGTGATCTTAAGCCTCCCCCTTTGCCAGTTTCTGAGCCTCCGAGGTGCACGCCATAATGATAGAGTAGCATTGTCTTATATAGTAACTAATTGCAAACTCAGCCTTGGTTCTCTGGAGATGATGAGCCCAGAAGGCCCCACATGATTGAATACAGACAGACAGGGTTGGGGCCAATGGCCTGGCATCTCCTATGGAGCGGGCTGACCATGCGTAGGGTCTCACCAACCAGCCACGTTGGTTTTTACAGTATATGTTTACATCACTGATGACGATTTGTTCCTTATAACATTCTGCCTGTACCATTTTTCGCAGAACGTTCTTGAGCAGCAATGTTCTTTGCTGGCATACCTATTTTGTGTGTGATTAAAACTTGTTATGCTTGCAAGAAACTCTTGGCCTTTTTTCCCTTGCAGGTTGTATTTTTTTTGGTGTGAGCATTTGTGTATGTGCCTTCAATACTCATTCAAATGATTGAGTTTCTCGATGTTTTTAATTTTCATTAAAACACGATTATTCACAATCTATTAGAAATCAAAGAGTATAAGGCCCACCAGTAAATTCCAATACATCCGTTTCCACCAAGCAACATATACCAATAACAACAAATCATTGTCTTCTTCTAGTTTCAGAACTTAGTGCGACAAGGGACGTCCTGAAAATGCTGCAAGTGTTTATATTTTTTTATTTTTAATCATCATGATCAAATTTAGCTGTTAGCCATTTTAGGATTTGGGATGTGTCACTAATTCGAGTTGTTTTTTTTTTTTTACTTGTTACACATCCTTATTGAGAAGACTAATAACCTTTTGACCACAGTTGGACATAGGGAAACTTGAGCAAGACCACCTCCAGTTCCGGAAGCAACTCAAGACCTTCCTTTTCACTTCCACTTTCTCCCTCCCTCTTCCTAGTTTATGTCAATGACTGCTGCGCACACTGGTCATCTTGCCACCCAGTGAACTTCGGGTCCAGGCTCCTGCATGACCAATTGCCCTTGCACTGCCTCCGGGACTCCCAGGTATTTAAAGGTCTGTATTTGCAACCCTATCATCCCCTGACTCTCTGCACTTATGAATCACTTACCGGCTGCACTTATGAGCTACCTGTACTTTCCCTTCCCCTTCCCCCTGGCACTTCTCCCCACCCGCTGCACTTGCGTGATCTGAATGACACAAGGCCTAGTAAGATTGTTGTTTTTCCCTCCCTCTGTCCTCCCTCCATAGTATTGTCATGTCTAAAAACGCTTGCGTACAGGTGCATTTTAAATGACTTATCATATATCATATTAATATTATGTTTTTATATAGTGCTCGCTCCATCACCTAAGGGCTTCTTCGCCAGATACTATTACCCAATGTAATGCTACACAATTATTTCAGCATGGAAGCATGAAGGGCAGCGTCACGTGATTGAAAGCTGGATCCTGAAGGCTGGCCACAAATGTTAATGTCTAAGGGAGAGCTATGTATTTACTACAGATGTTTTAATGGGGAGCAGACCCTAAAACACACTTTCCACCACCATCCCTAGCAAACGGACTCATGTGCAGCCTGTTTCTTTCATTAATTTCGTAATTTATTATGAAATGCATTTACGATGTTCAGGGAGTTTTGCTCAATGTTGTATTTTTTTCAGAAGTAGCACATAGGGCCTAATTCACAGAATGTTGTAGGCACTGCAAAGGCACTTTGCATCTAAAAAGTGAACTTTGCTGTCCGCAAAACTACATTTCCCGATTCATGGACCAGACTTGCTGAGTTTTTTTTCACCACATATTGCGCAAATCTTGGGACGTGCCTGTGCAAAGAAACAAATAGAGGCGAAAGATGCATATTACCCGTTTTCCCTGCAAAATGAGGAAACATGAGGAATAAGATGGGCGTGTTGAGGGATGCACTACGGAAATAAATTAAATGCCCAGTCAAGCGCAAACCTAACAAAATTCATGGATTACAAGGTGCAAATTCATGTTGCAAAAAGGCACACGCAAACCCTGTGATCTTAGAAACCACATGGCATGAGACGCAATGAACAAAACACAAATGAAATGTATATAAGGACAATTCACACCATTTCAAAGTCGTACTACCGGGATAACTCCAGCTGCCATAGCAGCAATCATATATGTCCATGGAAGAAGGAGGAGGAGGATGGTGAGGGACAGGATTTTCCACCCAGACACAACACTCTTTGGGATGCCAGATGGCGAGGTGTATACAAGGTACATATTCCCTCCCCATGTCATTCTAGATCTGGTCAGGGAGTGGGAGGAAGACCTTGCATCACCCACAATCTGCTCCCATGCACTCTCAGCATGGTTTGAAGGTGCTGATAGCCCTGCATGTTTTAGCCACTAGCTTTTTCCAGCACACCTCTGCCATGGTTGAGAGCATATCAAAGACCACGCAATCCCGCTGCCTACACCAGGTATTACATCAAAGTGCATAGGCACATATACAAGACATGCTCACTGCAGGCAAGGCAGAGAGTATGCCAGGAGTTCTATGCCATAGCACACTTCCCACACGTACTGGGAGACATTTATTGCATGCATGTAATGCTAGAGCACCGGAGCAACCAAGCACATGTACTGCAAATGGAAACCTTGGCATTCTATCATCAAACAGGTCATCTGCCACGCAAAGGGAGTCATCATACATGTCAACACAAATTTCCCTGGAAGCACACATAACAGTTTCATTTACTGCCATTCACCACTATACTGGGCACTGTCATCGGAAACCTTTGGCAATACCTGGCTCATCAGTGAGTATCAACCATCACGCAACATGCAAGCAGTCACATGACACACAGAATAATAGAGCATGACAATCAATGCTAACAACAGCAATGTACACATTTGCAGGGGACAGAGCCTACCCGCTCGAACCATTCCTGCTGATGCCATTCAGGAAACCTGCCAGCCCAGAATAGGTTAGGTAAAACGCAGCACATAGCCACTAGGTGCTTAAGTCACGCTTCGCGCCCTTGACCACTCTCGCGGTGTATTGCTATATGGCCCATCAGAATTATGCAAAATCATCATGGCTTCATGTTTCCTGCACAATGTTGCCACACAGAATGGCATACCAGTAGAAATGCAGGAGAAATGTTGCCCTGAGCCACAGACACTCCCATTGCCCTTGGCAGGCCAAACGACACAGGGACGGGATACACGCAATCAGATTGTGCAAATCTACTTCCAATAAACACCAGGCCCTGTGGAGCACACACAGTGTAGCCACATCCATGGCGCACTTCAATTACGATTTGGGGCTAATCCACCTTGCCCATAGCAACACCCTGAAAATATGTCTCTAGGAGAGGAAAACTGTGTGTGTGTCCTTAGCCATAAACCTAACCCCACAAACCAATGACACAGTTATCATAAGTTGAAACAACAGCATCCTTGTCACTCAGAAAAAACACACACAACACACTTAACACAATCTCCTAGCACTGTCACATGCTCACCACCAACAATTGTGTACTCAGACCCCCAGCATCACACAGGAGAACACAAGTAGGAAGTTACAGCATACAATGTAAGCAGCAACAGATGATTGGGATGACTTCCCTGGCCACCCTAGGCATGTCTCCCCCCAATATACAGATGGACTGGATACTCCATTCTGTGCCTACAACACAGCTCATAATACTCATATACATCTGAATAGTAATACAGACTGAGACAATTGCAAGTTCAGTACAAGAAGGATGCCCATCTCACCTCAGATCTTTACCATTGAGAGTCTTCTCCGGCTTTACCCAGACATGTAGTAATGCTCCCCTTTGTAGGTGTTCAAATCAGCCTACACTTCCGAGGTGTGACATGCAGGTATACCACAGGCCTGTATCCTTGAATAGCAGCAACCATCTCCCCTATTAGAATGCCTCAGAAGAAAGCAAAACACAAGGTCAGAACATGTTACACATCATACACTCAATGACACTGCAGCCTGTGCCAACCCCCTGAGTGCCATGCAACAACTGCATGCAATGACTTGCCAGTCTCCTATATCCCTGTCTCCCATCACACCCATGGATCCAGACCTGCTCACCTCAGGCCAACGCACAGAAAAACACCCTACACAATGACTACATCCCCGCACACTACACCACCACCAAGTGCCCCCCCCAAGAACCATTTATAGGTCCCTGGTGCAGGTAAGTGTCATGCCATAGCTGCTCTCCCCCATTGTCAGCCTTTTTTGCAGTAGATTTGGTCCCCCGGCCCCTGCACACTCACCCATTTCCTCTGCGTCATAGCGCAAGAGTTTCCTCCTTTCCTCCCGCCTCCCGTCCCTCCCTGATTGTCCAAGCTCTGTGTGTAAGTACACAAGAGTATTTCCATAACAACTGCGACACCAACTGGACCATTTAGGTCCCTGCTGCAGGTGAGTGTTTTCCATAGCTGCTGTCCCCAATTTTGGGCTCTTTTGGTAGTAAATTTGGTCCCCTGGCCCCACACACTCACCCATTCCCTCCAGGTAATAGCCTGAATGTGTCCTTCTTTACACCCGCCTCCCGTCCCTCCCAACCTCCCTGATTCGTCAAGCTCCATGTGTAAGCACATGAGAGTGTTTCCATAACATCTGCGACACGCACCACACCATTTAGGTCCCTGGTGCAGGTGAGTGTCGTGCTGTAGCTGCTCTCCCCATATTGGGCTTTTTTTGTAGTAAATTTGGCCCCCTGGCCCCTGCATGCTCACATGTTCCCTCCAGTTGTAGTCTGAGTGTTTCCTCCTTTCCTCTCACCTCACATCCCTCCGACGCTCTGTGATTGGCTAAGCTCTGTGTATAAGCACACAAGTGTGTTCCCATTACACCTGCGACACCCACCGCACCATTTAGGTCCCTGGTGCAGGTGACTGTTGTTCCAAAGCTGTTCTCCCCCATTGTGGGCTTTTTTTGTAGTAAATTTGGTCCCTGGCCCCTGCACACTCACCCATTCCCTACGGGTCATAGCACAAGTGTTTCCTCCTTTCCTCCCGCCTCCCATCCCTCCCACACTCCCTGATTGGCCAAGTTCTGTGTCTAAGCACACAAGAGTGTTTGAATAACATCTGCAACACCGACTGGTCCATTTAGGTCCCTGCTGCAAGTGAGTGTTGTGCCATAGCTGCTCTCCCCAATTTTGGGGTCTTTTGGTAGTATATTTGGTCCCCCGGTCCCCACACACTCATCCATTCCCTCCGGGTCATAGCCTGAATGTTTCCTCCTTTCCTCTGACCTCCCATCCCTCCCACCCTCCCTGATTGGACAAGCTCTGTGTGTAAGCACATGTGAATGTTTCCATAACACCTGCGACACCCACCTCACCATTTAGGTCCCTGGTGTAGGTGAATGTTGTGCCATATCTGCACTCTCCATATTGGGCTCTTTTTGTAGTAAATTTGGTCCCTGGTCGCTGCATGCTCACCCGATCCCTCCGGGTCGTAGCCCGAGTGTTTCCTCCTTTCCTCCCGCCTCACATCCCTCCAACCCTCTGCGATTGGCGAAGTTCTGTGTATAAGCACACAAGAGTGTTTCCATTACACCTGCGACACCCGCCACACCATTAAGGTCCCTGGTGCAAATGACTGATGTGCCATAGCTACTCTCCCCATTGTGGGCTTTTTTTATAGTAAATTTGGTCCCCCGGCCCCCGCACACTCACTCATTCCCTCCGGGTCATAGCCCAAGTGTTTCCTCCTTTCCTCCCGCCTCCCATTCCTCCCACCCTCCCTGATTGGACAAGCTCTGTGTGTAAGCACATAAGAGTGTTTCCATAACATCTGCGACACCCACCGCATGATTTAGGTCCCTGGTGCAAGTGTGTTTCGTGCCATAGCTGGTCTCCCCATATTGGGCTCTTTGTATAGTAAATTTGGTCCCCTGGCCCCTGAGTGCTCACCCATTCCCTCTGGGTCATAGCCCAAGTGTTTGCTCCTTTCCTCCCGCCTCACATCCCTATGACCCTTTGCGATTACCAAGCTATGTGTATAAGCACACAAGAGTGTTTTCATAACATCCGCAAAACCCACACACCAATTAGGTCCCTGGTGCTGGTGAGCATCATGCCATACCTGCTATTCCCAATTTTGGCCTTTTTTTGTAGTAAATTTGGTCCCCCGACTCCCCATGTGCTTTCCCTCTGGGGCGTAGGCCAAGTTTTTCCTCCTTTCCTCCCTCCTTCTGTCCCTCCCACCCTCCATGAATGTCCTAAAATTTTCCTAAGAATCATAGTGGCAGGGCAGCCCTCTGCCCGTTTGCAGCCCCTGTGGCTAAATGCCCCAAGGCAAAGGGCAGCCCCTAAAGGCAGCCCCAGGAGGTGTCAGCAGGGGAAGCATGCTGCAACCCACTGAAAGTATAATCGCCAATCACTGCCACTAAACCCAAACCCCACCTACATATTCTACCTGAGAACTCACTATCCCCCTTGCCCGGACCCCACCCCACGCTGAGCTCAAGTAACAGGTAAAGCACTGCCCGCCAACTTATATACCCCACTACAGTGGCAAGCCCTCTTGCTCCCACCTCGACTCATCAAGGGAGTTGCCATGAGATAATTCCACCCATGAACAGCATAAGCACCCTCAGACAGTGTCCACATGTGCCACAGGAGGTCCAGACATCCGTAAACCTGCATCAACTGACAAGGTAGGGAGAACTACTTGTAGTAACTGGTGGTCACCCTATCCTAAGCCACCACCTCCTGCAGTAGGCACTTCAGCTAATAGACATACACACCCAGAACACCCTCTGGAGAATCCAGTGTGAACACAACATATATGCTTACATTGCAGTAGCTATCACATGGTTAAACCTTGTCTCCCATTATCTATGAACCTCAAATCTAGGTGCATTTATCATTACTTGCCATTTTGTAAAACCTAGGCCTTTCCCCCACTATCTCAGAATCTCAAATCTAGGTGTATTTTATCATTGCCAGCCATTTTGTAAAACTTAGGCCTTTCTCACACTATCTAGGAATCTCAAATCTAGGTGTGTTTTTATCATTACTTGCCATTTTGTGAAACCTAGGCCTTTCTCCCACTATCTCTGCATCTCAAATCTGTGTGTATTTTATCATTGCCTGCCAATTTGTGAAACCTAGGACTTTCACCCACTATCTAGGAATCTCAAGTCTTGGTGTTTTTTTTTTATCATTGCTTGCCATTTTGTGAAACCTAGGCTTTTCTCTCACTATCTAGGAATCTCAAATCTATGTGTATTTTATCATTGTCTTCCATCTGCAAATGCTAGGCCCTCCCTTCACACAGGACCACCCAGCAATCACCAAAAGCAAGTAGCTAGAGGGTCACTGCCCAAGTTAAACAGGAACCCATAGTCTACTTTCCATATTTAACTATTAACACTTCAACACCACTGACATGTCCATACATGTTGAGAACCTATTGGAACCACGAAAACAAGAAGAGCGGACCCCGGAAGAGAAAGGATGATACCAACTCCCTCACTCCGTATATCACAGTAACACAAAGGCACCAACTGCAACCACATCAAAACACAGATGATGAAGCTGAATAATTCATTAACGCATCTATCAATCTAACAGACTGCCTCAATGATGAAGCAGACTCCAGTGATCACCAACCAATCTGCGACAACAACACAGAAGCACTCCAACTGAACATCTGCAAGACAAAACAAGGATCAAAAAACAAACCTAACCATATCAAACAGATCCGTTGCAACCTTATCAATGCTAGATCAAAGGCCAAACATGCCACCAAGATTTACGACTTCCTGTGCGACAGAGGTATCGACATCTTATTCATAACGAAATCATGGCTAGACGACAACTACAAAATCACACTCCATAACTGCCTCCCTGACAACTTCATGTGCTCACAAGCTAATAGGAAAAACAAAAGAGGAGGAGGACTGGCAATAGCTTACAAGGAACACCTAAAATGGAAGAACCACTAAACATGGAAAACTACGAATACCTAATTCTTTGCCTAACAACAAACCCAAAAACAAACCTCAAATGAATTCTGGTATTCAGACCATCGACATATGATGCAACCTTTGTTGTCTCCCTCACGGAAGCCATCACCATCCTAGCCATCGAGCATAAACACTTGATAATCCTTGGAGACTTCAACATCTGGTTTGATGAAGAAATCACTAACACACAAAAATCACTAGCCAAACAACTGAAGACAATGAAACTACATCAGCTAGTCGAAGGAGCAACTCACATGGCAGGACATACACTAGATGCAATCTTCGACAACAAAAGCCTCCTCACCACAGCACCACCAGTACAGATCTTCTGGAGCGACCACCTCATCATCCCCTTCGTGATCATACTAGCTACATCAACAGCAAAGCAACCAGACAAACAGCTGACTATCATGAAAAGAAATTGGAGGACCATCAAATACAGAGACCTGGTACAATTACATCAACAACAATGGATGAAGCGGACCTTGACAGAAAAACAAAACTACCCAAAAATGGATCACCAGAACAACAGACAAGATCTCCAAGGTAAATGTGTCACCCCATTGTGCAAAAGAGTGACAGCAAAATGGTTTACCCCGCTACTCAGTGCCATCAAAAGAAAAAACAGGAAGCTTGAAATAGAACAGGGGAGAAAAAAACGACCAGTCAAGAAATTACAATTCCTATGACAAATCCACTCATGCAGAAAGGAAATCCATAAGGCCAGAAAGAAATACTACAACAACGGAATCACCTATGCCGCCAACACCCAAAAAGAACTGTTTAAAATCATAAATGAAATGAGAAACCCCCCTGGCTGCAACAACACACCAATACCTTCATTGAAACTATGCAACAACCTGGCAGACTACTTCAAAAACAAAATCAGCACCATCCAACAGATCATACAAAGCAGACCAAGCAACCACAACATGCAACCCACCCAGCCATCCGAGGATCACCAGAACAAACTCTGAAGCTTCCCCCAAATATCAGCGGAGACATTCTTCAAGCTGATAAGCAACAGCAACAAAGCCGACTCCCCCATGGATCTCTGCCCCAGACATACGCAAATCAATCCTCACACAAGGAACACCCATAGAATACTACAGAAGCCTTTTCAACCAATCACTCTCAACAGGGAAAGTACCACTAACGTTCAATCAGCATACATCCAGCCGATCCTCAAGGACACAACAGGCAACGTGGAGGACCTATACAACTACTGACCCATATCCAACATTCCTTACCCAGCATAGCTACTTAAATCATACATCTAAAGAATAACACAAGGATTCATAGAATAACACCTACTGTTGGATCAGGCACAAGTAGGCTTCAGACCGATGAGAGGAATGAAAAAGGCACTGCTCTCAATTTGTGACGATATAAAGGCTAATGCATACTCAGACAAAAGCACAGCTCTAATACTTCTGGATCCCTCCACATCATTTGACACAGACAACCATGACATCCTGATCGGGAGATCGGAGGAAATAGGAATCATATGGATCAAACCTTTCAAATTCAACTCAAGGGAATCCACCTGTGGAGTACCACAAGGGTCCTCTTTATCCCCATTGCTTTTCAACATATACCTGCCTCCACTAATCAAGCTCATTAAAAGCTCATTAAAAGACCTTGCGTCACATGCTACAACTACGCTGACGATACACAAATCATCTACAAACTACAAGATACACCTGAAGAAAACACAATGCTGGAAGACTCCCTACAAGAACTCTACCGCTGGGTGAACACTAATAGCCTCAAACCCGACCCTGGCAAAACACAAATAATGATCATATCCAAAAGTGGGGAAAACAATCACTACATCCCATGGCCGATGGAATTTGGAATAGTAACAGCTCCATCAATGATAGTAAAGAACCTGCAAGTCTTGATGAACAATGACATAACACTTGAGCCACAAGTAAACGCTATAATCAAGAAATGTTTCTTCCTCCTACACAGGGTAAAAAGGATCCTACCATTCCTCTCTTTCACCCACAAAACACTCACCATCATCGCACTCATAATGTCCAGAGTAGACTACGCCAACAGCCTTTACTTAGGAAGGCCTGAACGACTGTTAAAAAAACTTCAGCGCATCAAAAACACGGCGGTCAGACTCCTGCTCAAACTACCACGAAGAGAACACACTACCCCAGCACTGAAAATGCTACACTGGCTACCAATAAAACAGCGAAGAATGTTCAAAATGATGTGCATAACGCACAGAACAATCCACAGGCGCGGAGCATAGTTCTGAAAAGACAAAATAACAGTCCACCATCCGGCAAGACCACTCAGATCAAGCAACTACATTTGGCTAGAACCGAAACCATACAACAAAAGAAAACTTGGAGGATCGTCTTTCTCTCACCTGGCAGCAATAACCTGGAATGCCTTATCAAAAACATACACAACACAGGGGATCATCTGGAATTCAGAAAACTACTAAAAACTTGGCTCTTTGCTCCAGAACCAGAAGGAATCAACTAGGAAGCATAGTCCCAGCGGGAAATAAGAATCCCAGAGATGGAACCCATAACCCCCAATTTAATCTTCCCTAACCGGAGGCGGGGAGGACCCCGACCACTCATGTCGACACACTGCTAATCCACGGAGGAACCCTAGATAAAGAACCTGTATAGGATGTGCAGGGAGGGACCAGAATCCTCTGACCTAACCATTGCAAACTGCAGGGCAGGAGAAACAGGCCTTGATAAACCATGTACACATACCACTAGAGTACTACAGAGGAAAACTTCCTCTCTGCATTGTGCAAGGCAACTTGACAGCCAAACAACAATTCCAATCACACAGGATAATCATAGATGTTGAGTGCAGAAACGCAACGCTAACATGTAAGAAACAACCCTCTAACCAAACTCTAGAACCTCAATTTTCCGCATACACCACTCATACAGAAACTCACACAACCACTTCTCTGCACAGCAATCTGCACGTACCTCACCACACTGCAACAACATACAAACAACGGCTAATCCTGCACCACAGCATATGGGAGTTCACCCCGACCCGAAAGCCGCACTTAAGCTCAGCGAATGGTGCAAACCGAACTGAAGCTGCCAACAAGACATCACAACCCTTACTTTCCTATTCCCATTACACTCTACTAACCGCACCCCCCCCTTTTTTCATACCCTCCTTTTCAGATCTTCCAGATTGCCTGGAGAACACTCTGGTGGTGACGGTGCGTGGTACAAGTACCTTTAACATTAACATTAGCGACTGGAAGCAATGACTCGCTAGCCTCCCATATCCCTGTCTCCCACTGCAGCCATGGAGCCAGACCTGCTCACCGCAGGCCAACGCACAGAAACACACACCACAGTGACAGCATCCCTGCACCTAACACTACCACCATGTTCCCGCCGAGTGCCATGCAACAACTGCAAGCAATGACTGACCAGCCTCCCATATCCCTGTTTCCCACCCCAACCATGGAGCCAAACTTTCTTCTCACCTCAGACCAACGCACAGAACCCCCCCCCCACAGTGACAGAATCCCCGCACCCATCACCACCACCATATGCCCCCCTGAGTGCCATGCAACAACTGGAAGCAATGACTCCCCAGACTCCCATATGCCTGTCTCCCATCACACCCATGGAGCTCACCTGCTCACGTAAGTACAATGCACAGAAACACACCCCACATAGTGACAGCATCCCTGACCCCAATGTGAACACACCCTGTGCTCCCCTGGGTACTTTGAACCAACCTGCACAAAGTACACACCTGGATCCCATCCACAGCATGACACCCAAAATCACATTCTCAGCTTTTAAAGACATGTAGTGCACATCACATATGAAAGAAGGAAACGTGACAGCTATGGTCCACCTAGTGTCAACAACTGGAAGGACACATCAAAGATTGTGAGCACCAACAAACACAAAAAAATCGGAAATCATGAACATAGTAATCACTGGGGAAGTAAACAATTTTCCACGAGAGCACATCATGCACTCTGGACACAGGGGTTAAACTGCCTTGGGATGCGGGCACAAGTTGGGCCATTGAGTGCTGGCATACTAGTCTGGCACACCCATATCAGGTTTCTCAGGGGCCTTTGCTGTACCCATGGATGCAGGTGAAGGAAAGGGACACCAGGGGAGGGGCATAAGGTCTAAGCAGTGGACGTACAAGTGGGGGCGTTGATGGGAAGGATGAAAGAGGACAAGAGGGAGAGAGAAGAAGAATTCATAGCTGGGTAGCAGAGAGAGTGGAAGTGGGGATCAAGGAGGAGTCTGGCCATTGGGGAAGTGAGGTGGAGAATAGGGCAGTTAGAGTGTGTGAGGGATGAGAGAAGGGGGAAGACAGGAATACAGAAACAGAAGGATAGGAAAAGAACAAAGCTGGGGCAGAGAGCCCAGGAGGCACACTGTTGGAAAAATAGCACAGGTTGGGTGTGAAGAACCCCAACGGTTATCCACAACACCTTGCTTGATCGGCTGAAGGTGGTTGGCAGAGTTTCAGAGCATGCCATTAAATGGTTTAAATCCTTCCTGACGAACCATCAACAAAATGTTAAACTTGGTGGTTTCACCTCAGATCTCATTGCTATAGGATGTGGTGTTCCGCAGGGGTCCTCACTGTCACCACTACTCTTTAATTTATACCTACAACCGTTGATGGAGATCTTGAGGCGTCACAGGGTGAACTATCATTCCTATGCTGACGACACACAGATCTTTATCAAAATTGGTGACATTGAGGAAACCTTCACTAGGGTTAAACATTGCCTGGAAGAGGTAAGTGAGTGGATGTCTACTAATCAGCTCCAACTGAAGTGTCCTGTTTGGACCTAGACATCTACTCACAGCCTTCAAAGAATTGTCAGTTCTTAATCTTTTGGGTGTAAAGTTAGGCTTCGCCTACAGGGTAAAAAAACTGGCATGTATTTGGAAAGACAATCTGGGTAGCAAAGCCCAAGTAGAAGCTAAGGTGCAGGCAATTGTCTACTCATTGAGACTACTATGGCAGGGTTTACCATATATTACAGACGAGGATCACGCAACAGTGGTGGGGGCCTTAGTGAATACCTATCTGGTCTATGGTAATAGCCTGTTGATGGGCATGACAGCTAAACAACTGTATAGACTTCAAGAGGCCTAGAATGCGGCCATTAGATTAGTCTGCAGGCTGAGGAAATCAGCTCATGTATCCCCATCTCTCTGAGCACTTCATTGGCTGGCAGTGGAAGAGCGTATTAAATTTAAGGTGGCATGCCTCATATTTCAATGATTAAACAGCTCGGCACCGGTATACCTGAGGGATGAGATACGCCACTATCAACCCCAAGGTGTTTACGATCAAAAGACCAGCTGCTATTGAGTATTCCTTCATCTGTCTTTGTGTCAAGGGGTGATAGAAGATTTGCTGCTTTTTGAGCCAAAATTGTGGAATAGCATTCCAAGAGAGATTAGGGCCCTGGAGACAATTCATCAATTCCGTAGGGCACAAAAAAGTGTTCCTGTTTAGTTAATAGAATATCGTCTGACCACTCTTGCTTTGCATCTGTTTTTAGCTCATAGTCTGCTTTGGACAATTTCTAATTTCCAGCTGCGCTGCTATACTGTTAAGTCGGTCATGAGCGCGTTATACATATAAAAAATCGAAATCAAGAAGGTCAATAGGGGGAGAGGGTGAAGAGCAGTCTGGTAAACAAAGGGCACCTGCCAAAGTGGACTACTCAGTTTATCTTCCCATCAACAACATGGTCAAGACACCATGGCATGCAACCCAGGAAGAGACCTCATGTCCCCAATCCCCACGCAAATAAGGCTGTGGCACATACACCCCACACTCTGTCCCACCCACTTACCCCCATTGGGCACAACAATTCATGACCAGGTCATCACTAACTAGCTGTTGCTTCACCCTCCAACACATCACACACCCAGAATGGGCACTACCCAGGAAGGGGTCAAGGTTCATAGGGTGTACTGTAAACACTTGCAGGGACAACAGTTGAATAGAAGCTGTGGGGAGGGGATGATGTTTCACATGCATGTGTCCACAAGGTACAGACACATAAGTGAAGTCACTGACAGTGCAGGATTTGAACAGGAATTGAGAAAATAAAATCATGAAATACATTGCAGATGAGAGAAAATACAAAAAACAACAGTAAACAATAAGTGACTTGCATGAGGAGCACAGCTAAAGACAGTCAGGGGTCCACATATGCAAAGCAGTACAAATCTGGATGGTCCAAGTGTGCCAAATCGGTCCTTTGGAGTGCAGGAAGACATACGGGCAAGAAGCCCTGCCATCTGTGTGCACGTGAGCTGATTTGCACCCCTTGGCCAGGCACCCTGCTGGCCTAAACTAGCTGGACTCCTGAAAACCCTCTCAGTCGTGACAGGCAGTACACAACTCCAATGGGCTGGCAGGGTATCCCCAGCAGGGCAACCTGGGCTGGACATTGTATGGGGATGGCCTGTTTCCTGCTTGGGGAAGGAAAGAGTCAGGTTTAAGTGCATTACAGAATGAAAGCAGCCCAACACGGGGCTGATGATAAGTGGAAGGGAGTATCAGAGTGTGGGACCATTGATGGAGAAAGAGGCATGTCAAATTCAAGTGGAATTGAGGGAATGGATCACAAGGAGTAGTGCAGAGTCTGATGGGAGTTATCTGTAGTGTCATTAGGCTGTGAGCAACTGTTGGAGGAAGTCAAGACACATCTTGTGGAGGACCCAGTTGTTGAAACAAATGGCCATGAAGGTGGTGCGTCGGACATGTTAAGCCAGTGGAGCACCCGGAGTGCTGGAGTCATGTGTACCCTGGGTGTGAGTGCAAGGATGAGGCAGGCTGCGTTGTTCAGGATCTGTTGTAGGTCACTGAGATTAAAGGCAGGGGCATACACATAAATGGAATAAGAACAGTCTAGGAAGGAGAGGATATTTGCCAACATTGACATGACTCTGTGAGAGTAGGATAGGCAAGGGAAGGATCATATAAAGATGTGGAGGAGTAGATGACAGTATCTACGAGCAGTGTCCATGTGGTGATAGAGTATTCAGTCATAATCCATAGAGCAAGTGGGTGTCTTGGTGGAAGAGTGCTGTGTCACTGCAAATTATGATGTGGCTCCTACCAGGATTCATGAAGGGGTGGATAGCTGCCAGTCATTGTCCTGAAATCTTGGTGTCCCAAGGCGAGGCCATGATGGGGAGCATCCGAGGTCTTGGTGATCTGTAAATGGATGTGCGTGTAATCCATGTAATCATTGCAGGACAGGTCATGTGAGCAGATACGGGAGGGAAGCGGGCTCAGACACAAGTTGAAGATTAGGGTTGATAGGGAGTATACCTGCAGGAACCCATTGGTGACAGGGGGAGAGGAGAAGGGTGGTAGGAAGAAGACCTGAGAACAGTCTGTCAGCGATGCAAGAGGTGATCAATCTAAATGCAGAGTCCATGATGCCCAAAGAGTGGAGTCTGTGGATGAGGATGCTGTTGTTGAAGGTGCCAGAGGCTGCTGATGGCTCAAGGGGGATAAGTGCCACAAAGCCTCCTGAGTCTGCTGTCCTTTGTGACAGTGCAAACAGAAATCCAAAGCACATGCATGGATGAACCAGGGGACATGCACACACATAGTCATGCAGACAAACTCACATCTCTACTGACAGTCACCATCACAAAATCACACGATCCATGCAAATCGTACATGTGCCACTGCATGCCGAATCTGTGGTTCAAACCTCACCAGCCATGAACATGATTGACAGTGCATAACTTTACCTGCTGGCAGAGTTGCTCTAATTCACCCATCACCTGCACCTAACATTGTGCCTACGCATTGTGTAATGGAGGACAAGTGTCTGGCAGAGGGCATTGGGAAAAGGGAGGATAAAGGGTACTGGGTGGATCTCTCTGAATGAGGCAGGATCCGTGCAACAACATTGGACATTGGATTGAAAGAGCTTAATGAGTAATACATGCAGACTGCATGTGTACATCAATTTAGAGTATAGTCTGCACTTGTTTGTGTGATCCTCTTGCCATCAAGTGAATCATGGCAGTTGACTACACTGTGCTGTATGTCCAGTCCTCCACTCATTAGGTCCTCGAGAGGGCAATGTCACATCTCTCAAGCTATATAAAAAATAGCAAATGTGTCTATCCCGGCAGGGGTTAAAAAAATGAAAATGTGTTCATCCCAGGGGTTTAAAAAATAGATATCCACCTGGGGACGGGGTGACTACAAAAAGAACCCCACTTCATGGGCTCATGCACATCAGGTCACAGGAGGTAGAGGTGGTGTGGGTGGTGAGGGACTGCCATCCTGTGGTGTATCCTCAGGTGGTGGCTGGGATGGTGGTGCAGGTGGTGGCGCTTCCTGTCCACATAGTGCCAAAGCCTGGTCTCCATTGGGTAGGGTCACCCGTGACACAGATGCATGCATCAGCATCCCAATAGCAAAGAGGTCTCGATGAACTTCCTCTCGAGTGGCCACAGAGTCTACATTTGTGCTCACTCTTGGCGCATCAGATTACTGGGAGAGTGTCTGCCTCAAGGAGTCCATCTCCTCATTGAGCTGGGACCTTGTAGCCACATGTTTATCATGTAGTGAAGTCCTCAAGTTCTCCATCTCATGGCTATTGGAGTCTCGAGATGCCGAATTCTCCAGCTTCAGGCCTTTTATATGTGCCCCTGCATATCGATGCAGGCGGTCCTGCAGATACGCCAGATCAGCCTGCCGGCTTTTGAGATTGGCCTCCACACATAGCTTATGGGAGAGCCTTGAGGAGCGCATCTCACAATGCAATGTCTTTGCCAGGCAGTCCATCAGCCGCTGCTGATGGTCCTGAGATGCCAGATGCTGTGCATCCTGGGCAGCTGGAGAGGAGCTGTTCTCAGTCATACAGCAGATGTCCCCGGCCCTCTCCTGCATGATATTTCCATGTCGGATGGTCACACGCAGCATCTGCTGTACCCACTCTGACTTTCCGTCATGCAGACGTCCACTATGTGTCCCGGGCCGATGACCGTGGGATGCCAAAGTCCAGGCCTTTTGCAGTGAGACCCCTGTTCTTGGTTACAGGTCTGCAAACCTTCATTGGACATCAGTCCCAGATGGTGATCCCAACACAAGTGAAGCTGATCTTGCAGCCATAACCACTGTGGATGCAGGGTTTACCACTAACCAGACCTGTGACTCCTAGCTCACCTCCTCAGACTGAACGGCCCCATCCAGACTGCTCATTGGGGCATCCCCCATGTCCTTCATTGTGTTTTCCACATCCAATTCAGAATCTCCACTTGAAGAGTATGAAGAGTCAGAAAAGTTTGAAATATGATCGACCCCCTCCTCTTCCTAATCCACCTCTGCATCCACTGCATCATCACCTGCACAGAAACAGACAACAACATTTTGAGGTATGAGTACCTTGGAGAACATCCATATGTGCAAAACAATGCATACAGACACAAAAAGGCAAGACACACATATGTCACACATTGTGACTGGACTCACTGTGACCTGTACGCTGTACTTCACAGATGAATGGCAATCAGTGACATATGCAGTCATAGCTGGGCATATCAGGCCATGCAACATGGCATGGTCTGCGGGATCGAGGGTACATACACACACCCGGACATGATTGACATTGATTCCCATCAGCGGAAGGATGGAGGTATGTCCATCATCAGTGAGCCCATTCTCAACTCTGACATTTTCTTGTTGCAACATATCGAAGTGTGATCTGTACATCTGATGACCCAAAATGTAATGCAGACATATGCTATGCCATGATATCCCCAACCGCCATTGCAACATTGCCCCCCACCAGATACATGGCTGGTCAAAGTCACATGCCTTGCAGCATGCGCAAGGAGACTGCAACAAGGAACTGACCAAGGCACACTTGCAGGGCCACTGCTCCATTTGCACTCCAAATCTGAATGTACTACATTGAAACAACTATTGGCCATTCACATCTTGTCCCGTCTGGAAGGGGGACCCATGTGTCGATGCACGAACATTGTTTTTCGTCCATGTCCACCGGCCACCTGTGACAGGGAATGGTTGATTGTGACATCATGCACATGATGCTTTGATCCTGCATGAGTCATGAATATCACACCCAACGGATAATACACAATCAAGATACTGTGAATGTGTACAGGTGTGTTGCATGCCATTGCCTCACATACTAGCAGCACCATTTTCTGGGCCAGGCAGAAGGGGCGACTTCCTGGAAAGAAGAGCTCAAGGTGCACAGGGGGGGGGGGTGCAGGAAAATTCAGATCCAAACAGCTGACTCTGAGTTGGCCACCAGAAAAATGTAAGCATACATTTGCATCAAATAAATGAATGCATATTGAGAAGGCAGCCCCCAAGATGCTCTTGAGACACACGCCCTCTGGCCTTCCCCCCTCAGTGTCCAGCTCATGCTCTCTGTGTTGACAATACCTATATAAAGTGGTGGCAATGCATACGTGACAGCTCATTCAACAAGCTTTTGCTTTCAATCCACAGGGAAAATAACTGAACATAGGGCATATTCATTTTGAAGGCCAGCTGGCCAAATCTCAACATTCTTCCAGAAGAATTAACATGCCACAAAGAAAAAGATCAAAACTATGTTCTGCATTTCCATGTCCTGTTATATCACGCACCAAAATTGTCCATGCATATTACTTTTTAGCTACATATGGCGTATACCTGAGAAGGTTAACTGTCATTTTCTTTCAAAGTGGTCTAGTGGCTGCTTTGAGACATTGACTAAATGCATCCCCTCGGCATCAACAAACTCTTCGTTTTCTCAACCTGCCAACCATTTTCAGATGGCTCCCCAATGTGATTTAGCAGCTTAATTGGTACAGCAGGGTACATTGTGTCGCCGTGTAGATCGTAGTCCATGGCAAATTAATGCTGTGATATGTGCACAGCAATCATTTGTGCGCTGACTAAGTCACCACCCTGTTTGTCAATGCATCTATGTGCTGCTCCCCTATGTCACAGCTCATGTGACTGTTTTCGTATGATGTGTCCCATGTCCATACAATAGTGCACTGGAAATGTTCATATATGCAGCTTGGATGAGTGTGCCATACTGTCCCCACTTGAACACATCAGAGAAGTTCCCTCAAATTGCACCTCCACGGGGAAAAACACCCTTGCTACCCCGCCACACCATAACATCCTCTGGCTGCAGGCCAGTACTAATAAGAGATGCTATTGGCAGCTGTGTCCGACAAACCGTGGTCTTGCTCTTTGGTGCAGGAATAACCCCTGAGGCCTGCGCAATGGTGTGGAGGTAGTGGCGTAGTGGCTGGGGAAATGTGGACCCTATACCACACATCAGAAGCTGGTTTTGTTCAAGACGCTTCATCAGCTCATTACTGGTCAGGCTAATGTCTTTAAGAAGCACAATCCTTCTGTACATCCCCCCCCCCTGATTGGGTGTCTCCTGTAGGGTATCCGTTCCTGAGTATAGACATTATTGACTATATATGTTTCTGTATTGGTGACTGGACATGCTCAGACACAGACGCAGCCCATTCTCATCTGAACTTCTCCAGCGACAAGGAGCAAACAATACCCCATCTGAGTGGCTGATCTTGCAGCCATTACATCCCCTAATCCAATTAATCCAGATGTCTGAATAGGTATGTATCTATTATGGTTACATACATGTAAATGCTAGGGTGAGTGCTGTGAACAGTGATGTGTGCACCAAGCCATGTGACTTTCATGTATCAACTGATTCACACATACAATCCTTTCATCACAGACTTGTCCATCCAATATAGAGCTGTCTGTTCATTGTTTGATTTCCAAAATGCTCTGTGGTGTAATACAAAGCAGTCTAGAACACTTATTGGTGCTATTTATTCCCTTACCCTCTCTCATAGGGGTATTTGAGATAGTACAACAGGATTTTACCATACCGTCCACCTTGGAATGATAACCCCCCCTCAGGCATTAATCCCTATATTTGGTCTAGTGTCATCCTTCCAATATACAAGTAAGGTTGTTTGAACAGAACACCTGAAACACAGGTCCAGTGGTCTGTTGGGCCTCAGACCCTGGCAGGCTGGTCACACCACAGTGTGTCAATACGGGCAGTATGAAAATGCATTTAGTCAAGGCCTTCCCTAATTTCAGGTGACAGAATAACCATTTACTTGGTCAGCAACAGCTGTGTTCACACATCAGATTGAATTAGTAAAATACTTACAATGTAATGAGACCAGTTGTATTTTTCAAGCAATGATTTCTTGATATTGAGGATAGTTTTTTCGTGTGACACAGAGGTGTAGTTAGGGAGTGATGTGTGCCAGTCAGGGGGCCACATTATCGGCTTTCGCAATGGGTGCCCACTTGGCTAGAAACTGCCCTGCATACAAGTACTGGCACAGCTGTGACATCCTGCAGACAGTGATGTGTACTGTGACACCAATATGTGCCACTCATGGAAACCACACAACCACCTCCCGGAATGCAGGTCATGTGACGGAAGTGTGCACAGTGACAGACACACAGTGCACATGATTGCCAACTGCAGCCAACTGTCCTACAACACATATACGAGCATGTGATGCAAAATTGTCTACACAAACAATACACACAAATGCCTCACACCCCATGCACCTGCTCACTGCTGATGAGTCCACTGGTGATCTCTTAAAATGGAGTTAGCTCCTCCTCCTATTTTGACCCCCCTTCAGTGGCCTAGGCAGAAGCCAGGTTGCCACTGAGTTTATTCTTAGTCCTTCAAAGCTTCAAAGGAGGTTGCCCATCTGCTTGTGGACCTCTTCAGCAGTGTTCTTCTCAACACCACATTCGCTCGGTGGGAGTATGGGTACTGCCATCCAAGGGGTAGAGCTCAGCATGGTGTCCCGTTGCATATGCCGTGAGGATTTCAAGCTCCTCATCAGTGAAATGCTTCTTCCTCTGCGGCCCCTTCTCCTTCATCTCTGCCTGATGATGGGGTGGTGCCTCTACCTGCTCTATAGGGTGTCCCCTCTTGGCACACTGTGCCACCTCTAGGCCTCCGACCATGTCCTCGTCCAGATGATAGGTCACATGTGGGCTGAGGCTCACCACGTCCTCCTCCTGGGGCTGAGGCACATGTGTCATCACCACATCCCTGTCCCTGTCCTCGTCCTCTACTTCTCAGAACTTTAAATCTCAGGTGCAGGTAAAATGAAAAGCACCCCCAAAAATGTATCACACCACAAAAAAAGTACAGGTTCTGTAGATGATTGGTCCTGCAAGGCTCCAAAGCACCTCAAATCCCCAAAAAGTGCTACGTGATATGCAGAAGGCCTCCAAAATGAAACACATGCATACGCAATACTGAACGGCCTCCCTCAAACCAAAAAAATGTGGTATGCAATACTCAGAAAGCCTCCCAAACCAAAAACCAAAAGATTCAGGATGTGATATGCAGAAAGTCTCCCAAAACAAAAGAATGTAGACACAATACCGTACAGGTACCCCAAACCCCAATAATGTAGTACGCAATACTCAGAAAGCCTCCAAAACATGCGTATGCAAAGAGGCACCCCAAAACTAAAATTGTGTTGCACATTTCTGGAAGGCAACGTCTTGCGAAGTATCCCCAAATGCGTGTCAGCAACAGTTAATCCTCCATCTTGGTACCTTCACCTGCACAACGAGTGATGCCCGTTGCACCTCTTAAATATCCCCGTCGCGGGCATGTGCCGCGTGCAGTGTGTAGCACGTAAGTTACTTTACTCTCATCTCCACACTGCCTCTTGAGTCGGATGCCACGGATCCTTTTACTCCTGCCTCTGTGCGACTTTTTTGCCTCCTCCAGCTGTGTATTTCCTCCAACCCCCACCATCTGCTGCTGCCTACTCTTTGTGAGTGTCTGCTGCCCACCAGCGATGTCTTGGCATGCCTACTTGTTCCCCCATTGCCTGGTTTCCTGTGGATCATCTGTGAGGCTCTGTGATCACCTCTACTGTTGACAAGGGACTTCCATCTCACTGTTCCTCTACCACCACCATTCCACAGCATGTTAGGACCCAGCTGTCCCACACCTGCCTCAGGGTTGCCATGTCTGGCCCATCCTCCCCTACATCGAGCACCACCCCCAGTGAAGCAGGGGGCTGCAAACTTCTCCTCCAGCAAAGTTGGCATCCTGGTGGATTAGGTTCTGACCTACTTTGAAGCCTTCTTTACCCCAGAAACTCAGCTTGGGAAGGCCGGATGTAACAGGATCTGGGAGGACATCACGCCTGCCATCAATGGAGAGGGGGTAGCAGTCCGTTCCATCCACACTGTGAAGAAGTACTGGGATGACCTCAAGCATGGAGCCAGGATAAGGCGAAGGCATTCCTCGATGTAGGTGGCACCGTGGAGGTTCTCCGTGCAGGTGGCCATTGGTTGTCACACCTTCAGCTCTGGGTCCTGGAGACGTTTTACCCAGTGCTCCACTCTCAGATCCTTGAGTGTCAGTCATGGCTGGAAGCTGCTTTTGAGTACCCATGTGGTGCACCACTCTACAGTGTACATGTGTTCTGCATGAGTATGTATGATTGCAAGTACTCCCCCTGTACACAGCATGTGTGTTCCACTGCTCTGCACCAGAATGCAGTCTCATGCCAACGATGTGTGTATGTGATGCCAGACATCTGGGATGTGGAAAAGCATAGGTATGTGCACTGGCAGTTTTTGATGAGTCGGTGCACTTGTGCACATTCAATGTGAGTCGATGACTTAATGTACTCATATGGGTATAGAGGACAGATTGCAATGTTGGGGCCCTTTGAAGGACTTACACACACACACGGACTCTATGGATTACACATTAGCTATTGAACATTGCATCATCCTCACACAGCAGCTGAGACGTACACATGTGTATGCCTGTCTGGAAATGTCAGAGCATGGACCTCTCATGGACCACAGTGTGTTCTGTCAGACAAATGTATGAGGAAACAGAGATGACGTGTGATCCTGCAATTTGTTTGTGCTGGGGCAACACCAGAGGTGTTTGTACCTCAGCAATGGGCGTCTGAATGTGTTGCATGCTTTCTGTTCAAACTGACATGGGTCTATGTTGTTACATGTAATTGGATGTAGAGGTGCCCAAGCAGTTGTCATATAACATCTCCACCCACTCGTATGGCCCTGCTGTGCATGATCAATCAATGGCTGGCTCCAGGGGTCCTGCATGGGACTGTGGGCTTGCCAGTTATGGTGTGACCAGCAGTGCACTCTGCTTGCCCGGGGAGGTCCCCCAGACCTGCAATGCTCACAGGCATTTAGTGTTTGGTGCCCCTAACAAGGAATTCACTGCCCACCCCTCTATGCCTGTGTTTGGCCTCCCATGGCCATGCTGCAGGGGGACAGGGAGTGGTCCTTGCCAAGTGGCCCTGGCCACGGGTCGCATGTGTCCATCATGGTCCTTTTGAACTGTCGGTTGTCTACTTCCCATGCCTGGTCATTTGATGATGGACATGGGGTGGGCATGACAGGTCCAGAGGGCTGGCTGACTCTAGAGGTCTGAATGGGCTATAATCTGAAATGTATTCCTGTTGTGCCTATGAGGAGGCATGACACATTTTGCAAAACAATCTTGTCTGTCACCAAGGGTGCACAGTTTACACATAGGCATAGTTGCCTTCCTCTGGCTTACTGATGACAGTGTGTAAGGGTCCTGTGTGCCCTCCACTTGGTACTTACAGGTGCAACCAGGCTATGTGTTAAGATGGATTTCTGAACTCAGACCTGGAGGGGCAGAGGTTCAGAAGGCCAGCCTAGTTTCTTGGAACAGGGTAACCTCTGGACAAGCCAGACCAATCAGGGTAGCGATGGCGGCGGTCAAGACTAAGTCTCAAGAGGGGTGAGGGTGACTGAAAGCCCGCAATGAGCACACAAAGCAAGGACACTTACAAATTACTCCAGACAGGTGTTACATTAAAAATATAGACACATTTATTACAAGGCCTCTGTAACATCGACCATAGCAAAGAATCACAATAATACTAAAGTAAACCAACACATCACAATCAATACAATATTTATACAAGACCGAGGGGTCTAAGGAGTTAGGAGCACGTAATGTGTAGACCACCTAGATGGGGAGGAAAACAGGCAGTGCATGTAATCATTAGGCCCAGTTCGAAATCTGAAATACACCTAACTAGGAAGAAGTCCGAGCCCTACGAAGAGAGGAGCCTTATGCTCAAAAGTACCTGCACGCGCTGGTGCCAATGGACAAAAGAGGGCCTCTTCAAGGATATCAGGCAGTTCAGGAAGGTGAATGAAGCGATGCAGAACAAGTCCCCACTACTCAAGCAAGGCCTCCACTTGAGGGCAGAGGCAGGGTGAGAGTGCGGGATAGAGTCGCTATTTCGCATACAGCGGTAGAAAAGAAATGGGCTCCTGCACGAGGGGCCACCGGTTGGGGTATGGAATACTCACCGGTCCCCGACGCAGGCAGACCCAGACGTCTCCAGTTCAGTACCCGTTGCTGGCGGTTCAGCTGCAATGATCAGGACGTCTCGACACGTGTAGATTCTGTGTTGCAGGATGCAGCGTCGAGGGTGTCCCGAATGCAGCGGACGTGCACAGGTTGTTACCACAACAGGGCAACACGGCAACCACGTTTACTCTGGTCCGGGTGCACTCGTCTCACTTGAGACCTGGGTATGCCAAGTGTACGAAATTCGGTGTGAGGGTGCCGTGGACGCAGAGCAAGCAGTAAACCAAGTTTCAAGGGCTTCCCCAAAACGGCGGCGGTGACAGAGCAAAACGTCCTGCGTAAGCTGGTCAGCCCACTGGTTGGCAAAGGGACACTTCCGAAGAGGCTTACTTGCAGTGTTTGATGAAGGTGCCGGGGATAGTTGATCCCACTATTCCAATGGGTCGAAGCGCCTTCGCAGACCTTCTAGGACGATCAGATGCAGAGGGGTCTCGCAGGACGACAGCAGTTCAGGGTGCCAAACCTTCAGCGGGTCAACCGCAGTTCTTCGACTCAGCTTCTTGTTGCAGGATACTTGGCTCCTTATCCCTTGTTCGATGTGAACTCAGGAGATCGACATGGTAGTGGTGTTTTCAGCCTCCTCTTATCCAAAGTTCCCTTTGCACCAAAATGGAGAGGACCCAATGTGAGATCTGCTTACAAACACTCACACCATATGTGGACCTATCACAGACCATGGTGGTCCCAGGCATTCAGGACACTCTATACTCTCTGGCACCCAGGATGTGTATTGGGAACAGACATCCCAGCCCACATCCTGGAGGCACACACAAGGCATGCAGAAGCCCGTGAAAGCTTGGGGGTTTCACAGGAAAGTGCATGACCAAATAAGGACGGCCCCGGGTCGGCTCGACCTGGGGGAAGGTGAAGGGGCAAGGCAGTCAGCAGACAGGACAAAGAACATCGTGGCATGGTCATTTTGGGAGCCAGGCCACCTATTTGTGCCAAACGCGGTAAGCGCGGATAACATGGCAAAAAAGGGTTCAAAACAAAAAAGAATACGATAGCTGCCACCAGTCCTACCCGTAACATACTTGCACAGTTCATAATTAGTCCAGCGAGAGTTTCTAGGGCCTTTGGAATCACTAGAGGCCCAAGAGCGCGGTAATGTAGGTTACGGTGCACTCTTGTTTCATGTTGCACAAAAGCTGCAACATGAGGAAAGGACTAAGGGAAACAAAGTCTCCCAGTACTGACTGTCTTAAGGGCATGTCAGTTTCCCCATAAGAATTGAGCGAAAGTCCAGAGGAGTGCGGCGGAAGGCTGCGCTTCTCTGGCAAAGTCTAGATCAGGGTGTAAAACAGCAGCAAAAAGTTTGGGGGTCGCCACATGGAGGGAAAATTACATACAGTTATGAAATCTTTCCTAACACTATGCATATCTGCAAGATGTATAAGGGACGTGCCACACACAAAGTTCCAACAGAGCTTTTCCTGCTGTGGATGCTCTTCTGTGTGTCCAAATTTCTTATTAGCCCTGCAGGGTGCCTGGCTGACGATACGTCCTCAGATGACTTGCACCGCAGCGGCAGGGAATCCTGTCCATCTGGCTCCCTGCAATCCACATGTTCATTTTGCGCACTTGGTTCAACTTGTGTTGGACTGGTTGTCCAGCCATGGCCATTGAGACAAGCATCAACATGCCACCTGTGTTGGGACAGTGTTGACTCGGGAGCATGCCCCCTCTAGGAGGGCCCACTTACAAGGTGATCTCTCCCCTCCAAGAAGTGCAGAGGCAGGGCAGTGTAGCAGTAACCCTGTGGTCATGTGTGATTACAAGGATGGTGATCTGACCACAGGGCCTGAATGACACACAATGGCTGTTGGCCCATGAGAAGGGTAAAGAAGGGGTGGGCACCACATCTAAAGTTCAACTTTTCTCAATCAATTGGGTTCTTATGGTGATTAGTACTTTTCAGTTCTGGTTTTAGCCTGGAGCTATCAGAAAAATAATGATCCTGTGACACAAGGACTATACAAATTCAAAAGACAAAAAATGAGGTGGAAACTCCTCATCAAATCTGACGCTCTCAGCTCCAATGGGAGCAGAAAAAGTGTTCATTAAATATTTGTTTCCAAAGTTTCTCCTCATTTCATTTTCTTTATCAATAGTATACGATTTCCTTTGTATATTTCCTGTTTCCAATCAACTGTTCCTTTAAAACAAAGTCAAGTAGAACTCATCAAAAGTGCAGGAAATGTTTAATGCACATTCCAGTCACATTGTTACTTAAAGTGGCGAATGTTTAGACAGAGATCTAATACAATGGTTAATCCAGTGCAAATAAGCCAATGGATTTCGGTGTGTTTACACCATCTTCAGGGCTATGCAGTCTAACATAAAACATAAATGTCAAGAAACAAGTCATGCAAATCAAAATCAATTGTCATACAAATTGTGTACCTACCAAAGCGTGCCAAAAATGTTCATATATGATGTCACCAAGGATACAGAGTAGAAGAACAGAAATGAAAATTTCAATCAGCGACTACCAAAATCTATATAAAGCTCTCATGTTATTTTAGTCAAAGTAGATGGCTCTGTTTATCCTGGTAGGGATAAAACATACCACTCTCATATGTGTATTTGCCATCAAAAGCCACGTGTAAACCGTATCTATCCAATGCCGGCTCGCATCCTGCATTAAGGTTGAGAGTGGTGCCTAAAACAATTCAGTCAATCAGTACTCGTTCTGTTTCTGAAAACCGAGTTCTAATGCATGGAAGCACGCTGTTAGGTCTTACCTCCAAAGTACAGAAAGACTCTTCTGTCAGCGAAACCGCAAGGATGCGCGGTTCCACTGTGTCTTTATGTGTTGCTATGGAGACGCTGTGAGGCGTGACGCTCCGGTTTAGCAGCCGGAGTACGTATGCCTCGCGTCCCACCCTCCCATGGCAACGGGAGGGTGGGATTGTCACCAAGGCAACACGCAAAATATGCATAAAGTTATTGGGCCTCATTACGACCCAGGCGGTAAGTTACCGCCTGGGTCGTACCTTTACCACCATGGCGTAAACTATGTTTACGCCATGGTGGTTGGCGGACTTACCGCCCCATTCTGAGGTTGGCGGGCGGTAAGTCCCCAATCCCCATTTACCCTTCCCCATTCCCATTTTTGCCCCATAGGGCATAATGGGAGTGGGGAAGGCGTTAATTACACCACCGTAAATTACGGTGGCGTAATTAACAACATGGTCCCTTAACGCCATGGATTTTAACACCTGCTTAAAGCAGGTGTTAAATCCGCCATGGCGCTAAGGGACCTCGGAATCAGGCGGTAAGGGTCGGCGCTGTTTACGCCGCCGTAAACCCCTTACCGCCTGGGTCCTAATGAGGCCCATTGTGTGTGAGGCATGCAGTACATCAAAGAATTATATGCATACAACTGCAAAAATTATATATCAGATCGGAGTGTGCCGTTGCTGACCAAGAGGCATACAGTGCATAAACAAAGTGTATGCGCGTGAATATGAAAAGCTTGAAATCAGAAAATCGTAACATTAAACAAAATTCTCTAGCTGCGCTTGCACCGGAACTAGTACACTGCTGTGGACAGCCCCTCGTAAGTAAAATAAGCAATGGGGAGATGCTGCTAGTGCAGTCTGTTATCTTGTATCTACACGAACTGCGATACACATTAAAGAGGAAGTACTATACTCTTATGTCAGTTCAAGCAAACCATGTTACTCAAGGTGTCAAACTAGAAATTATATCGTGCCTCCTATTGTTATGAATATATGTATATTGGCCTACGCCAAGCTGCTAACAAGCTGCTTATAAACTACATGTGAATAAACTCGCATTGCAAGGTCCTGACCTTAGAAACCATGTAAACTGTCATTTTGGGTCAAGCCGCCATTTTAGGATTTTTTGCTCTATAAAGTCACCATGTGAGCTAAAATGGTAGCCTATGTTATTCAGAACAGAACTCAATTGTCATGACCTCTGTACAGCTAATGTATAACTTGCCTGCAGGCCACTTGTTAGGGTCATGAGCTGAGACCTTGTCCTTCTGCTGACCTGTGTGCAATGGATTACCTGTATCACCGAAACTGATCTATAATTGAATAAGAACACCTGCTTAACTATATTGTATAAATTAAGTCCCGCATTGTAATGTTAGGCCTAGAGCATACATTATTACCATTTCTTCTTGTTAATGTATAAACCTAAGATGAACTAGATTTGACCTGGCAAGGGACCCTAGAGCAGTAACTTATTTATGGAATGGTTAACCCAAAGGAGGGCTGAACAGCAGGCTTGAAATGTATAAAAGCCTGACTGTTTCAATGAATATTTGCACTCACTGAGCACACCGAACCACGCCGGAGTTCGCTGTGTTGTCCTGAGGGTCGATAGCTATCTGAATTTTGTTCTGTTCTTTTGTAACTGGATTCAGTATAAAATAAAGTACTTTGTATGTTCCTTTGTAACCTGTGTTTGGTGTGTTTCCTTTTTGGTTACCCTGCCTCATATTATTTCCTTGTTTTCACAGTTGGCGCCCGGAATAGGGACCCTCAAGATTGATGCCGGATTATTGAAGGTTGACGCACGCTATCGGACCGGGATCGGACGGTGTGACATAACGGGCCCGACTGAACGAGACGCGACACCTCAGAAGCGCTGCACGATCCGTTCCCTGGACGATAGCCGTGTGGTCTGAGACGGCATCTTGACAAGGGTCAATTTTTTGAGGCGGGCAGATTTGCCGAAATCACCATACACAAGGTAAAATTCGTTAGGTAAGTCCTTTGTAAACCAATCGGTCCTCCTTAGGTTTGGTCAGGTGAGTCGTTACCCGACTCTTAATTCAACCCTGACAATTTGGATTTGGCGCATTGTATCTGCAGACACAATTATTGACCAGGTAACACCGAGTATTTGAGAAATGCCTGGGAAATTGTCTAGCTGCTTTTGGGCATTATTCCGCAGCGATAGACAATCTTTGGAATTTAGCTGTCCGGCACCACAGGAGGGGTTGCCGGCATGTACTATGTACTGTAAGCATGGCATTGGAAGTGTAGTATTTAATAAAATTTGGCACAGACAAACCAGACATGCCTCCGAACTTCAGTGGCCAGTCAATGGTAGTTTTGAGATCCCTCGTATTGAATATTTAGAGTCAGTCTTGTTAAAAAAGAAGGCCAGACCTGCAGCATTTGATGTTTTGCAAAATTGGAAAAGAGAAGCGTTGCAGCAGCTTAAAAGTAGGGAAAAACATGTGCGCCGTCATAAAACAAATGCTGAAAAGGTGTTGTTATATGATCAGGACAAACAGTCTGAGTCGGTTAGGAATATGGACAGGGCTTTCTCACTCGGTATTCAGAAAATCTATCCTTCTAAAGATCTTCATGTTTCTGATGAGTTTATCGACAAATTGTTAAATGAACGAAGGCCTGGTGCCTCTGCACCACCTCCGTATGTTCCTCTTCCTCCTGCTGTACCTCTTCCTGCTGTTATTCCTGCTCTTCCTGCTCAACCTGTTGTTCCTATTCCTCCGGTTGTTGTTCCTCCACCTGCTCCTCTGCCTCTTCCCATTGCACCAGTAATAGTACCTCCATTGAATTTGCCTGCACCCTCACTCCCAAGTAGTTCTGTACCGCTTGTAGTTGATCAGGGTGCGGGGTCGAGGATTGTTACTCGTAATACTGTTGCTACAGAAAAGAAACAGGATTTTTTTGCATGGGCTAAGCATTGTATGGAGAGAGATGATCGAGCTAATGTTCTTGCCACACTTTCTAATATGGATAATTTTCCTAAGAAAAATGTTTTCATTGAAGGTTTAGGGATTCATTTATGTGTAATGTGGGGTAAATTAAATAATGCAGACCTCCCACAAGGGTTGAGGGACCTGAATACTTTAGCGTTTTCAAGAGACACTGTTGAGAAGGTACATGAGCATGTTGAGAGGATATTTGAGTATAGAAAGGAGTTGGAAAGGTTACGGAATGAGGATGACGAAGAAGAAAGTATGTATGTACAGAAACGATTTCTTCCGTGTCGTAAATCGACATCTGAGGAGGCGCGAATTTGTAAAAAAGATGCGATTAGATGGATTTCAGACATATCGATAACTCCAGTTGAGGTTTATGACACACACAGTCAATATACACTAGAAATGAAGAGGAAAGTGATACAGGTAATGGTAGAGTACCTGCAGGATGAGTGTTTAAAGAGAAAGGTTAGTTGTCCCACAGAGTTATTGAGCATTTATAAGAGAGCTTTTTCACTTGACACTTCTTCAACTGCTTTAGCGCTCGACTTAGCTCTGTTGCTTAGTAAGCGTTCAGAGTTGCCTACATCTCAGTTGCCTATGAGAGAGGTTCCTCCGACGTTTGTCCCAAAGGTTGAGATTCCTGCTAATGCTGCAGCAGGTACACCTGCTGTGGACATTCCTGAACATTATGTATCGCAGTTTGTTCACGTCCCGTTTTCACGACAGGAAGTGAATACTATTAGACAAACTATTCCTGACATTAGGAAAAATCCGACAGGGTTCTATAAAGAGATAGAGTCCGTTTTACAGTCCTCAGTGTTTACCCTAGGCGACATTGATTTGCTATTCCCTGTACTCCTGCCTGTAGACGATGTACCAGGGTTGGGAGATACATGGGCTAACATAGTTAGGCTTGATGGGGAAAGGCCAGCTGGTGAGAGACCACCTCAGGTAATACTAACTTTACCTGACAGAATCATTGCAAAACTGAAAACTATAATCCCTGAAAAGAGAATTATTTGGGACTAGCTTACCTTACGGCCTGTGTCCAAGGAAAATCTGAGGGTGCTACCGAGTTCTTTAATCGGTTCGAACAGGTATTCTCGGATTTCAGTGGACAAGACTTAGGCACAGAGTCTGGGAAAAGATTATTTGTGGACAAATTTGTACGTGGATTGCTGCCTGACATCCAGTCACAAATTATGTCTTCTGAGAGCGCTTGGCAGGCGAAATCCCAATCAGAAGTACTACACATGGCTCAGTACTTACGAGAACCGTGTCAACAATGAAAAAGATAGAGTCGAGAAGAGAAAAGGTGGTTTGAAGACTAAAGTATTGTTACAGCAAATTTTTAGAGGCCCCAGAGGGGGTAGTTCACAGATTAGAGGTCAGTATGTTCAACAAGGGAATGTGCCCTTGGGTCCTGTGGACATTAACCAGTGTGCCTATTGTCGCCAGGAGGGTCATTGGCATGCACAATGCCCCGTCCTTCGACAGAGGTCGAATAACACATTTGGAAATATGGGTAGACGATCCAGAGGTCGCCCGGGTATAGGGGGCCCTGGTAGAGGCCAGTTTTCGCAGGATCCCCAACAACCTTTTTCACAGGATAATCAGACTTCGAGTGTGGATACTAGAAACATATTTGATCATCCTTCTGCTGCATATCTATCTGAAGAGCTTCCTTTGATGATATTTTGTTTCGTTAGGATTGCCCGAAGCAGGGTTTGGAACCTACACCTATTCCCGTTAATCAGAAAGGTCCCTACGTTGAAATGGTAGTGGGAAATAGGAAACATCAATTTTTGATAGACACTGGAGCACAGAAGTGCTCCATTGATCATTCTCGGGTTCCAAACATTCCACTGTCAGGGCAAACCAATGTTTCTGTAGGGTTTTCTGGCACACCAGTTGTTTGTCCGGTTTCTTCACCGGTACCTATTTCTTTGGGTCCCTTTACGGACCACTGTCCATTTCTCTTGACTTCAAATTGTGGAGAGAATTTGCTGGGGTTGAATCTGTTGAAGGAATTAAATGCGGTAATTCATTGTTCTTCTGATGGAGTGCGTTTGACGATTTCACCACAGCAATGTTCTGTTTCGCAATTCTTGACTAGACCTTTGCCGCCAGAATTCAGTAATGTACCAGAGTGTTTGTGGGCAGTTGATGACAATGATGTCAGTGTTTTGCAGATTGAGCCTGTTAAAATAGTTTTGAAACATGGAATTAAGCTGCCCCGTATTCCACAGTATAAGATCTCAGTTGAAGGCGAGCGAGCTTTGAAGAGCATTGTTTCCGATTTTGTGCATCGTGGGGTGATTGAGGAGATTGCAGGAAGTTTGTGCAATAGTCCGATTTTACCCGTGTACAAAAAAGATGATAATGCAATTCCATTTTGTTTTATAATTGATTTACGTGCCATTAATAAAGTCGTCGCTCCGCAATTTCCAATTGTGCCTGATGTGACGACAATATTAACCATGATTCCAGCTACGGCTACTCACTTCAGTGTTGTGGACCTAAAGAATGCTTTCTTCAGTATTCCTATACATGAGGATAGTAGATACTTGTTCGCGTTCACCTTAGGGGGACGCTCATTCACATTTACTCGTGAACCTCAAGGTTATACCTAGAGTCCTAGTATTTATAGTAGGGCTTTGAAAGAGCAGCTTGATACCCTTGGATTGCCCCCTACTTGTACGTTGCTTCAATATGTTGATGATTTGCTTTTAGCCGCTGACTCTGAGAGCTCTTGTAAAGAGGGCACTGTGTTGTTGCTCATCCATCTAGCTAAGCATGGTCACAAAGCTTTGCTTAAAAAGTTTCAATATTGTTGCCAGGAGGTCGCCTATTTAGGCTATCTCCTGTCAAAGGATGGAAGAAGATTGACACCTGAAAGAATAAAACACATTTCTGGCATGTCTGTCCCAAATACACAAAAGGAAGTTAGAGCCTTGATAGGTATGGCTTCTTACTGTAGGTTATGGATCCCAAACTTCTCACTAGTGATAAAACCGATGTTGGCCTTGGCGAAGAAGGGTATTTCTTCGCCATTGCCATGGAATACGGAGCATCAACATTCATTCGAGTTGCTCAAGACTGCATTATGTTCGGCGCCAGTTTTGGGCACTCCGAACTATGAGAAGGCCTTTGTGTTGTTTGTGCATGAATGTGATGGATGTGCTTTGGCTGTATTAACGCAGGAACATGGAGGGAAGAATAGGCCATGTGGTTACTACTCTTCCGCCCTTGATCCTGTTGCATGCGCTTTGCCAAGATGTTTGCGCGCTGTCGCTGCTGCTGCTGCGTCTGTAAAACAGAGTGAGGGAATGGTCCTAGGCCATGATTTAACCCTGATGGTGCCTCACTCTGTAGATATTCTATTGAACAAAACCCAAACGCAACATCTCACTTCCGCACGACTGACAAGATATGAATTAATCTTGTTTGCTCCCCACAATCAAATTAGGAGGTGCTGCGTTCTTAATCCGGCTGAACTCCTACCTTTCCCGCAAAATACTGTTTGCGGTGACGAAGAGTCACATGACTGCCTGTATACTACTGAACAAGATACAAAAGGCAGAGTTGATTTGAGGGACACTCCTTTGGATAACCCACAAGGGGAGCTGTTTTGTGATGGCTCCTGCTTCAAACTACTGGATGGTACATCCACAGCTGCTTATGCAGTCACTACAGTAAGTACGGTTGTGGAGACCAAGAGAATTACGCATAACTCTGCGCAGGCCGCATAAATTATAGCATTGACTCGAGCTTGTGAGCTTTCCGAAGGGCTAAAAGTAAACATATATACTGATAGGCAGTATGCCTTTGGGGTGGCTCACAACTTTGGGAGACTTTGGTCAGAGAGAGGGTTTTTAACTTCGCATGGCACCAAGATCCAACATGGCTCCCTGATAGTACAATTGCTTTCAGCGCTTGCGCTCCCTAGTCAGTTAGCAATCATTAAGTGCGCAGCACATCGCAAGATTATAGATGATGTAGGGAAAGGGAATGCTTACGCTGATCAAATAGCTAGACAAACTGCCTCTGATCTCTTCACAGAGATGTATGTTTCAAGGGAGACTGTAGATGCCTATGCAATGGATGAGGGTGTTGGGTCTGTACGGGATATCCAAGCCGATGCCACATTAGAAGAATCCAAGAGGTGGGCTGAGGGCTTGGGGAAACTCGATGATGATGGGTGTTGGGTGGACATGGTTGAAGGGAAATGGTTGCTTCCTAATGCCTATATAGTAATGATGGTTACCATGGCACACGGTCCCACACATGTGTGTGCTCAACAGATCACGAGAATGTTAGAGAAAGTCTGGGTAAATGATAAGATTTCAAAAATTGCCCAGCATTATGTCCAAAATTGCATGATTTGCCTACAACACAATGTGGGGAAGGGGACAGCAACTCCAAGAGGTAGCTTTGGGCCTCCTTCTGTCCCGTTTGAAGTGATTCACTTTGACTTTATTGAAATGGAGCGATGTAACAATCTAAAATATGTCCTTGTGGTCATTTGCGCCTTTAGTAAGTGGGTCGAGGCTTTCCCTGTTAAAGACGCTACAGCCATGACCACTGCAAAGACCATGTTAAAGGAATTCTTCCCACGGTTCGGTTTGCCGAGAGTTATCTGGTCGGATAATGAACCGCATTTTATCGCTGCTGTAATTCTACAGATATGTACGGCATTGCAAATTGACAAACGATTCCATTCGGCCAAACATGCTCAGAGCGCCGGATTAGTGGAAAGACACAATGGTATCATAAAAAACAAGCTCGCTAAGACGTGTGCCGGCACCAAACTAAAATGTCCGGACGCCTTACCAATCATGTTACTTTCAATGCGGACAACCCCTCAAACTAAGACTGGGCTCTCTCCCTTTGAGGTGGTAATGGGGAGACCTGCTAATATTTGGGGTTTGCCTAAAAGCTGCGCATTGCGCGATGTAGAAAATGTACTTCTCTCTGACTATTGTAACCAATTGACTAAAAACCTGTTTTCAATTTATCACCAGGTGCGAGAGGCATTGCCGGTGAGGTACGAGGGCCCCGGTCACAGTCTACGACCAGGGGATTGGATCCTCGTTAAATCCTTCGCTAGAGCGTCTTGCCTCGCACCACGTTGGAGGGGCCCCTACCAGGTGCTCCTGGTCACTCAGACTGCGGTGCGGGTAGGAGGACGTCGCCACTGGATCCACGGCAGCCACACCAAACGGATCCCACACCCAGTGCCATACGATACAGAAGACGCAGAACCCCTTTCCGACATTGAAACCAACGTACCCGAAACGGTAGACGGTGGAGAGAGAGTATCGGAGGCCGTTCCGGAAGTTGTAAGGCCCGATAAAACGGCCATCTTGCCTCCTTGCTCTCCCACTGCATCATTTGTGGATCATCCATCTTCTGATCCAACTTCCGTTCACTCGCCAACTCCTGTGGGAAGTGACGACATCCTGTCGGCTGATTCTTTTGCACCGGAAACTGTGAAGTATAATCTCCGCCCAAGGAGATAGGTTTACAATACGGCTCTTGCTGTACAATTGAAAGAATTTGAGGGCTTGCCTTTTTTGGCCCAATTGCATAAAGGGTTCTGCTGGCTAAGGGTTGTGGGAAAAGACATTAAGAAGACGCGCAACCGGAGTCGCCAGCAAACAAACAATTGGTGTTTCTCGATTGAAGACGACAATGCCCGCATCCGCTACCGTTCGTACTGAACTTTTGGACAAAAATGTGACTAGAAGAGACAATGAGCAGATATGTATGGGGGCCCCGAAAACGTTTTGTTGTCTACTGGTGATAATCACGGGACTTTTAGTAACTGTTGGTTGTGGGTTTTGGTATTTGGAGAGAATGTACCCTTTGAATGATTTCCTACCTGTTGAAAATATAACTGTTGTTCCCACTCCTTCTGTGCAACTACATACCTTGTCACCTAGAGATCTTTTGCATAGACGGAATTATCAAAATAACACTCTACTTCTAATTATGAATGCTACCCATGCAATCTTTAACAGAACCAATTGTTGGATCTGCTCGCATTTACCGCAACATGGGGATAAGGGGCTAGTTTGGTATATTCACCCTTTATCTTTGACAACTGCTTGTTATGCTTCACTTAGAGCACTGTTCTTTGGCCGATGGAACGATAGCATCTCGGGGAACTTTGATGGTACTAATTTGAATAGTATTGAGAAACGTGTTCTGACTCCCCTGGGATGCTCGCTTTTCGCAAATAGGAGTAAGCTCAATATTGCTTCTATTAGGCCTTCTGATAGACTGTTTCGTCCTTTCCAATCTTTGATTTCCTTTAAAATGGCTCCGATAGGCAATAAGGATGCCGTGCCTCCTTCTTATACTGTTAACCATAGCCCCGATACAGTTTCTTTCTGCATACAGAGGAATGGCACCCGGTCAATGGGAGATTTTAACGGTTGTGCCAACGTTGCAAATTTGACTGGGGAAGACAGACCTTTGTATGTAGGCGAACCTATCTATTTTGTTTGCGGTAATGTAGCATTTCCATGGTTGCCCAGGGATTGGCAGGGAACTTGTTATCTAGGAATCCTGTTACCTGGGGTGTTTATAGCAAGTACTGTAGAGGTTTCGAAGGCTCGTCCACGGCGGGACGAGAATGGCGACACTCCAGCAAAGGTTTTAGGAGATGTAGCGAAATCATTCCTTCCATTCTTTGGGCAGATAGCGAATTCCGAGGATATCAGAAAACTAGCGAGAGTACTGGAGAGAACCATCAACCTGACCACAGATATACTCTATAATATGACTTTAGAGCAGAAAACGATCAGATTGGTAGCGCTTCAGAACCGGATGGCATTAGATGTCATTCTGGCTGAACGTGGTGGAGTATGTAAACTAGTGGGGTCCGCTTGCTGTGTTTTCATACCGGATTCCTCCCCAACTATTTTTAAGGCAATACAGAATCTGCACATTCTTAGTTCAGAAGTGCATGTTCCCGAGGGAAATTGGGATCTTAGCGCTTGGTTCTGGGACTTCTTATGGCCTTGGGGTTGGAAAGTGCTTTCAGTCTTGATGATTATTTTGGGAATTCTGCTATTTCTTTGTTGTTGTATCCAATGTCTACCAAGTATATGTTCAATGCTAGGGGGATGTTGCGCTCAGGCGATAGGTACAATAGGCCATAAAGTGTATGCCCCGGATAAAACCTCTAAGGAGTATGTACTGAAAGAGATCTTAGTAAAAGATCTAATGGCGATAGATATTTCTGACAGCTATTCAGGGTGTATGGACGATGACACATGGAGTTATTTGCAGGGAGATCAGAAGTAGTTTAGCACTTGGCATAGGCCAAAAGGAGGGTTTGTCAAACTAGAAATTATATCGTGCCTCCTATTGCTATGAATATATGTATATTGGCCTACGCCAAGCTGCTAACAAGCTGCTTATAAACTACATGTGAATAAACTCGCATAGCAAGGTCCTGACCTTAGAAACCATGTAAACTGTCATTTTGGGTCAAACCGCCATTTTAGGTTTTCTTGCTCTATAAAGTCACCATGTGAGCTAAAATGGTAGCCTATGTTATTCAGAACAGAACTCGATTGTCATGACCTCTGTACAGCTAATGTATAACTTGCCTGCAGGCCACTTGTTAGGGTCATGAGCTGAGACCTTGTCCTTCTGCTGACCTGTGTGCAATGGATTACCTGTATCACCGAAACTGATCTATTATTGAATATGAACACCTGCTTAACTATATTGTATAAATTAAGTCCCGCATTGTAATGTTAGGCCTAGAGCATACATTATTACCATTTATTCTTGTTAATGTATAAACCTAAGATGAACTAGATTTGACCTGGCAAGGGACCCTAGAGCAGTAACTTATTGATGGAATGGTTAACCCAAAGGAGGGCTTAACAGCAGGCTTGAAATGTATAAAAGCCTGACTGTTTCAATGAATATTTGCACTCACTGAGCACACCGAACCACGCCGGAGTTCGCTGTGTTGTACTGAGGGTCGATAGCTATCTGAATTTTGTTCTGTTCTTTTGTAACTGGATTCAGTATAAAATAAAGTACTTTGTATGTTCCTTTGTAACCTGTGTTTGGTGTGTTTCCTTTTTGGTTACCCTGCCTCATATTATTTCCTTGTTTTCACAAAGGGGTCATAGCGGTCACCCGTCGAGATGAGTACCAATTGAACACCCTGTTAAGTGCCTCTGAGAGGTGGATGGGTCCTGGAAAGGCCACAGCCTCCTATTCAAATGACTACTGTACCATCTCTAAATCATGATTAGCATAGTGAATTGATAAAGATAAACATCAACTGGAATATTCCTAGTATATATGTGTGCTGGAATCTTACAAATCAAAATTAAAAATCGATAATATCTAGGAGTTCTTGTGATGTTCTACATATGAATCTAGAATGCTGTTCTTCAACAGGTAGTGTGTCTCTGGAATCTCTCAAATCAAAATTAAAAAATAAAAATTAAAAATTTTAATCAGGGAGTTCTCGTACTGTTCTCCATATGAATCTGGAAACCTCTTCTTCAGCAGGTAGTGTGTTACTGAGTATGAACAACAAACACACATTTCTCCAGAGATATCGGACTCATTAGTGTTTGTATAGATGAATATCTAGTCCTGCTCAAGGTTTGTATATGGCCATTATTGCTCAATTCTTGTTATTACAAGTAGAACATGTAGTCGATTTGCTCATTCAATCCCTTTGGTGTACGCATACTCATTCTGTCTATCCAGAATGTCTCTCTCTGGTCCAGTCTTTTCTGCATATTTTCATAGAGGTCTCTCTTCTTCTCAACTTCCAAGATCACAAACCTGATCTGCGCCAAGTTGTGTTTTTTCTTGTGCCAATGTCTGGTAAGGCTGCTGAGGGTAAGTTAAAGGAGGTGGTTGTCATGGGGGACTCCTCAGCAGCAGTGAGACAGGGTGCTCCATCGGAGCTGTAGTGCAGCCTCTGCTGGCAGGCATTGTACAGCATTATGAGCAGATATCTATCTTCCTGACCCAGTTGGTGACTGCACTCCTCTTGGGTGGTCTCTGTAGGCTGGCCAAAACAATGGCCCTCTCCACCACTTCCTCCTCTGTGACCCAGTTGGCCTCCACTGCAGCTTCCATTACACCTCCCACCATGGCCCCTTGTGTACCAGTGCCACCCCCACCCGGTCTGGATGGGCCTGTGTCCCTGGTTGCGGTGGAAGTCCCTACATCAGCAGGAGAGGTGGTCACTGAGCCTGCCCAAGAGCCCCCACAGGAACAGGCAATGGAGGAACCACAGGCACTTTAGGGCAGTACAGGTGCCGTTCTCCCCCGACGACGACTGTCATCTGGTTGGAGCGAGTCCAGCCATGGGGCACTCACTCCCAGGCAGCAGCAGATGGTGGCTGTGGGAGGCATATTTTACAGCGCATTGCCACCCGGAGGAGGCAAAGCGGCACGCAAGTGCTTGCACTGTGGCTGGGGGTCCAGATTCAGCTGGCTTATCTGGTTTCAGCCAGGGTGCATTATGCAATGCTGCAGGAGATGGAAAGGTGGTGGGCAACAGCTGTGGCCATTGAAAAGGTGAGGGTCGAGGCAGATGAGCAAAGGGCAAGGGGTGGACTGCCATCCTGGGGGAGTCCTTTACAGCAGCTGAAGAGGCAGACACGTTTTCATGTCCTTCGTTTCACACTTGTTGCAGTCTCTTTGTCCATTTGCACTTCTACCTTTTCCATGTCCACCAAGTGAATTGGTCCAATTACAGTCATGTGGGTTAAGGCCTCACTATGTGTGTCATGTTGTTACTGGGATGTTTGTTGGGGCACATGTCGGCATGCTCCTTGTGTTTGATGGATGTTGCATCCATGCTTAATGTGCATGGGTGGGCTCTTGTAAATGTGGGGAGGTGCAGTGCTTTTGGATAGAAGTTTTTGCCAGGCTTGTCATGGGCATGTGTTGCTTGCCTACTTCTGTGCTTTGAAATATTGAGAGGTTGTTCAATTGTATACATGGTGTGGATGTGTGTTTGATAGTTGTATGGCATGGTTGGGTGTGTACTCCATTGATGAATTTGTTCATATGTGTTTGTTGATGTTGTGTGTTTTGTCAGTGCTTGACATGTTGCCATCCTTTTAATTGACATGTAAATGTGCACATGCATTTCACATGTATGAGTGTGGCCACCAGATGACTTGAGGTGGCAATAGCTGTTTATCTGATCCCATTCCTTGTGCAGAGTCACTGTGTGTTTAGTGTCCTTGTGTTGATGTTGTTGGAGTGATGTTGTTTGGTGTGTGTGTAATGGTGTGCATGCAGGGTTGGTTGTGGTGATGTGTGAAATATGTAATGATTGTGTTTGGGGTCTCTCATTGGGGATGTATACTCACTTGTTCATGTGTATTGCCACATGTTCAACTTGGTTCATTTGTGTGTTGTATTTGGTGACAGCTCATTCACCTTTACGCATTGGTTACTGGAGTTTGAGTGTATTGTATGTTGATTACTTTTTGGTCCACTGATGTTTCGGTGTTTCTTTGGCACTTGCTTATCAATGCGGAAGTGCCAACACTTTATTCACTGTCAAGGGTATTTGGCATTGCGGGTGTTCACTGTGTATTAGTTGGCTAGACTTATCACGTGTGCACTCAATATGAGATTTCTGTATCACTCCCAAGGTATGGCCATACCCACATCTGCAATCAGCCACTACCTGCTCTCAAATAAGATGCTGGTAGGATAGCTCAGCAGGTCGAGTACTCGCTGCTGTGAGCTGAGCGTGATCTGCAGGTCGCAGGTTCAAATCCCGGCAAAGCCAACTCAGCCTTTCATTCTTCCGAGGTCCATAAATGAGTACCAATTTCGGTTGGGTGATATTGTATGTAAATCGGTGCTCTGTAAAGTGCTTTGGATAAAGGCGCTATATAAATAACACATCATTAACATTATCAAATCATGCATCACCTCTGCCACTGCAATGCAGCTGAGTCCCATGGTTGATTCTACAGTCTAGCTGCACACATTACTGGTCTCCTTGAGTTGCACACTCTCTGACAGCATTCACATCACCCATCCATAGGCCTCTGAGGCTTGGGTCACTGGCATGAACTTTGCCACCCCTACCTACCTACCTACCTACCTATGTTTGTACAGGCTGGAATTCACACAGGCATTGTTGATGACTCAGAACAATCAGTGATTCCTCAGACTTGGGTCCTGCAGGGCATTCTGCTACAGTATTTTGAAGCAATTGCAATGTCAGTACAGCACTATACAAATGCCACATTGCTTTGCATTGCATTACGATGTCACATGAACATGGAGTGACAGAAGTGTAGGGGTGCAACAGTATGCAGTGCTGTTGATGTGCAGCTGAGTGTGGTCTGCCACAGAGTCTTTGAAGAAGCTACATTCCTGGATTCATCATCAGTTCTACCAGTTGATCATGTTGGTGGTGGACATGTGGCAGGTGTACTTCATGATGTAGTCAAGCCTGAGAAGTAGCGGTAGGTTGTTTCTTCACAATTTACTGGTAGGTGTGTGGACAAGCAGGGGGCTGCCTGGGGGTTGGGATGGAGGTCAGGGGGTGAGGGGTGGTGTTAGGACTTGACGGGGCTGCCTGGAGGTTATGGTGGAGTTCAGGTGGGTGTTAGGAGGGGGTGTAGAATCATGGGGATGCATGGGGGTTGTAGCAGAGGACAGGGGTTGTGTTGGGAGGGGGTTTACAAGCAGGGGGCAGCCTTGGGGTTATGGAGGAGGTCAGGGAGTGTTGATTGGGGGATGTACTAACAGGGGGCTAACTGGGAGTTGTGGTTGAGGTCAGAAGGGTGTGGGGAGGGGGTGTACTAGAAGGGACTGATTGGGGGTCAGGCAGAGGTCAGGGGGTTTTGGTAGCGGGGTGTACTAGCAGGGGGCTGCCTGGGGATTGGGGCGGAGGTCAGGGGGTAATTGGGAGGGGGTGTACTACCAGGGGGATGCATGGGTTTGGGGCAGAGTTCAGAGGGGTTTTGGGAGGGGATGTAATAGCAGGGGACTGCCTTGGGGTTGTGGCAGAGGTTGTGGGGGTGTTAGGAGAGGGGTGTACTAACCGGGGTCGTCCTAGGGGTTGGGGCAAGGTCAAGGGGTGTTGGAAGGGGGTATACTAGCAGGGGGCTGCCTGTCAGTTGTGGTGGAGGTCAGGGGGCATTGGAAGGGGGTGTAGTAGCAGGGGGCTGCCTGGGGGTTTTGTCAGAGGTCAGGAAGGTGTTGGGAGAGGGTGTAATATGTTAATGACTCCAATCAAGCAATCCCACTAAGTCAGTGCCTGGTCTGGGATGCCCAAGGGAAGCCCTCATTTATATATTTGTATGTCCAGTTCGTGTACTCTGGATGACAACCCTTATATAACACCCCTCTCTTAGAATCCCCCTGACCCCACTGAGCCAAGAAGTAAGTTTGTTTTGCAAATTGAAAAGGTTTATTTGAGAATTAAACAATATATATATATATATATATATATATATATATATCGCACTTTTATAATAAATTAATAATTGATATCACACTTGTGAATATGAGCAGTAATCAGCAATAGGTAATCCTACAACAGCACAGTTCTGGTGACTTATGACTATGAACAGGGGAATAAGGTATCAGAGAATGCTTTATGGTTTCAAGGAGATGCAAAGATGAATAAAAGGCAGTACAGATATAAACTTGATATGATGTCAGCAAAAGATAATGTGACCACTTTTTCTTTGACAATTCACTCCCCCCCTATGTAATGTAAGGAGATGGAAGTCACACACACAATTCTCAGGAATACACACAAATGCAATACAAAGTTTCAGTTCCCCCCTAGCAAGCTTAGAGAAACAGGGATGATTTTAAACACAGGCAAAATCCTTTTAAATGTGGTGGCAATGAAGTGAAAAATATGCTAAAGATGATTTTAATTCCCTAAAAGAGATTCAGGGTGGGTGATAGCTACTTTCAATTAGTTCAGGATCACTTTAGCAATGCTCTATGAATGATTGTCAGGTTGCAAACGAATTTCAGCAAAGGAAAGCAAGGAGCTGCTATTTTGACACATGAAGAAATTTGAGCCAAATCGCAAATCGCTGCACTTTTTCCGAGTGCGTCGAGCGCGATTACGGAAAAAGCATAATCTCGCTTCTATAGCAAACGGAAATACGGACGATTTTGTGGAGGTAGATTTTCAGAAATGGAATTTTAAAGTTTCAGAATGACAGATGACAGTTTTGCAGCTTTAAAGTCACAAAAGGACACACAATGCTATAGTGTAGTTCTAGATAGGTTAAAATAGTTTGAATTAGATTATTTTAAACTAAGAGATTGGTTTTGCACAGTTCTGGCTGAGTACTCACACTATATTTTGGACAGGAATGCGACTTCGTCACGGATCGGGTCAGGATTGGCTGCGCTTCTCTCGCCCTGGGTACTGGTTCTGCGCACAGCGATTTGGGTCGCTCTCAGCGATCTGGTCTGGGTCTGGTCTCTCTGGATCTCTGGTCTCTCTGGATAATTCTGCCTTCTGGGTCTGCTACCGGTTCTGGCAAAAGTTCTTGGAAAAGAATTCAAACAGCTCGCCCGGCTGTTGAATAGTTTGCAAATTATTTGGAGGCCTGCTGAAAAAGGATTCAGCTTGTGGATTCAGGCCTCTCTGCTACAAGTTCTGGAGTTAAGTTCTGGTCTCTGGAGATTGATGGATTTGAAGTCTGGAGTCTCCCGGCAAAGCATCCCGCATGAAAGTGGAAAGTGAATGTCCCCACCTATCCTGCACAGTCTCCTTTTATGTGTTTAGAAAGTGGGTGGGTCGGCTCATTCTGCATGCCCAACCCTCTCAACTTATCATTGGCCAGTTCCTCCTCTCTCCCTTGATTGGGGGAACTGATTTGTGAGTCAGAGTGATGAGGTAGGTTTATGGTCAGAGGATCCTCCCCTTGTCAAATTGCACACAAATCTATTTCTGATCCAAATACATATTTCCCAGATACACAAGTCGTTGACATTACATGTACATATTACAGATTACTTATGGTACATTCTGTTCCAACTCTGATGTTTCTAAGAGCTTGCATTAAAAAATGACAACTTATTTTCGTTTTTAGTTGGTTTACCAATATCGAACGTTTACCAAAAATGGCACACATGTACACCGCCTTTCTACACATATTCCAGTAACTTTTCATTTTTCTAGAGTGAACCCTGTGTCTGCAATCTTCATAATTCATGGGGTTTTGCCTCAGAACATGGTACAGAATTCTAACACCTCTTAAAATGTGCACAGAAAAATCACAAGAATGATGATGTTATTTATATAATTTTTACAAGTCTGCACTATGAATTATCCATCTTTTTAAAATTATGCTCTGGACCCAAAGGGGTGTGGTTTTCCGAAGCACATGGTGGAATTTCTGGTTTATCCACTTCCCCCAAGCTCAGCTTGCACACAGATGCAGTGCCCCTCCCCGTTTCCTTCCAAGAGGAAGCCATTTACGACCCCCCTAATTTAACATTTGCCTGGGCCAAGGACAGTGCTTTGTTTAGTTTCCTGCAGTCCCCAGGTGCCACTCCTCTAATTCAATCAGAGAGATGTCATCTCCTTTTGGCAGGGGCAGCAGAATGCAGCCAGGCCTGGGAACACAGCTGCTGATCAAGTTTCAACTCCTGTCGGGGGTAGTTGCCGGGCAGAATTCACTCTCTTAAGCCAGGCTTCAGCTAAATGTCACTTTGGTTCCCAGTTTTTCTTCATCCAAATCAAACTTACAATTTTTACACATGCAGCTAGAACGCTGATTCTAAGTTCAAAACTATGACATTTAACAGTTGCAACCTATGTGACACTCAACAGTAGGTCACTCATTTATTTTAAACATTTCAATTTAAGTGGCTTTAAGTCCAATTTCACTTCAGCTGCTGACATCCACAGCTCAGCCAGTTTCATTATGAACATTATTTTGGGCTCTTTCTCTTTCCAGATTTTGTATGCACACAAGTCTACCTTCTGCCAAATGTCTGCTGGTGTTCATTGAGATTTTTGAATATCTTGCAATGTTTAAAATAGGCATTTTTAGCTTGCATTTCAGAGAAACAAAGATGATTTCAAAGTGCTTTTTTTTTTTAGCCACCGGCACTGCTGTTTTTCCTTTGGCACACATTTCACTCATGGCACTCCTGGCCCCTCACGCTCACACTGGTGGGTGGCAGGTCAGGCGACCATTTTGTTGTGCGCAAAGACTGCGCGGTTCTCCAGGATTCTGGCGCAAATGTGGGCTTTTCCACCCTCTTGGATTTCCTAAGCCCACAGCACCAAGTGTTGCAGCATAATAGTCCAAATGTGGGTCATGACACCCAACAAGCCCCCCCGCCTGACTGCGCTTTGATTTCGAGTCAAGGGGGAGTCGGGTGCAAAGGATGTTTTGATCCACACGCTGGTATGTCCGCATCCTCTTCTTCTAATTCCGCAGATGGCACATTTCAGCATCTTTTCTTCCATCCGGTTGGATCGATCGGTTCTCCTCGCCTGTCCTGATGGGAATATTGGGCGGTACCCCGGGCCCCTCGGATCTTTGCTCCCGGTCTCCTGGTCGTCTTCCGTGGTCAGTCTACGGGTTTCATCTCTCCTAGGATGATAAAGCAAAGCGGCAATACACATTCCTAGACATTTTTCCACCACTATTAATGGTGTGGTGAACATATACATTTTATACATCCGGATACATTTTTCAGTCTTATTTTAAAAAACAAGATATAACAGGAAACATTTTCATACCAGAATCATGATATTTTAGAGACTATATGCTGGATATTTTAGGGTTGGAACTGAATTACTCTGGAGCGGCCCCCTCTGGGATTCCAGAGGATTCCTCCAGTTGCTGCAGAGTGTGCCTGGGATGGCAACACTTAAGCTGATTTATATGTACCCACTTGTCTTCCCCTTCCGCCAGACTACCTTTGGGGATCCAGATCTTATAAGCTACTGGGGAGACCTTGTCTATAATTTCAAACGGTCCCTTCCATGTAGGCAAACATTTTCGCTGTTTGGCCTGGTTTCTTTGGAAATTGTATAGATAGACCCAGTCTCCCACATTATATTCCTTCCTGGTGGTCTTCAAATCGTAATGGGTCTTCATGCTATCAGCTGATCTTTCTAGATTCCGCTGAGCGTAGGCAAAAGCATGTTGGAGGTGTTTCCTCAAATTCTCCACATACTCATGGGTTGTGGAGGCATTTATCAATGTCTGCTCTTGGGTCCTGTACAGCAAATGCTGGGGAAGCACCATCTTGCGTCCAGTCATCAGCTCAAACGGTGACATTTTGGTTGCAGATGAAGGGGTAGATCTGATGGCCATTAGGACCAGAGGTAATCGGATATCCCAACTTGGCCCAGAATCTGCCACAAACTTTTTTAATATGCTCACAATGGTCCGGTTGTAGCGTTCTACTGCCCCAGAAGAAGCTGGCCGGTAAGCAATATGTAGCTTCCTTTTGACCACCAGTATCTCCCACATCTTTGTCATTACCTCACTGGTGAAATGGCTACCTCTGTCTGACTCAATCCTTTGAGGTAGACCAAAACGGGAAAAGATGTGGTTAATCATCAGGGCAGCTGCTGTTTCTGCCTTGCAGTTTGGCGCCGGGAGACATTCCACCCACTTGGTAAACAAGCAGGTGACCGTCAACATGTACTTGTTTCCTCTAGACGAGCGAATCACAGGGCCTACGAAGTCGATTTGCAAATCTGACCATGGCAGTGTCATCCCCCTCTTTTGGAGAGGCGCCCGGTGTGTGAGGGATGTTGGCTGAAATTGTGCACACACCAGACACCCCTTCAAGTATTGGTCGAGGTCCTGCCCCATGTGTGGCCAGTATGCAACCTCTCTTAAGATCTCAAGTGTTGTGTGAAACCCCCTATGACCGGCTGTAGCCGCATCATGGGCGTGACTTAACATCAGGCTTCGGAATGAGGTAGGGACCACCCACTGATCATGGCCAGCTTGGGATTTCCTTACCAACAAACCGTCTTGGATTCGGAACATCTTTGGACATTTCATCAACACTCTAAGGTCCTCCTTCCCAATGCAATCGGTATCCGTCAGGGGAAAGTTCTCAGGATCCTCAATGTGTTGGTAAAACTTACCAATTATTGGATCCCCCTTTTGAGCAGTAATTAAATCAGCATCAGGGGTCTCCTTACTCCATTGTGCAGTTGAAAGATCATTGTGAGCATTTGTCTGGGACCTAGTGATAGCAGTGACCTGGATTTCCCCCAACAGGGACTCTATTTCTATTAGATCCCCTTGGATGGCCCCGGTTTTGGCCAGCTGATCAGCTAAGTCATTTCCAGTTTTGTCTGGTCCCTCTACTTTGGAATGACCCTTGATCTTCTTCCAGTAGATGGCCATCCCATTCGATGTGACCAGATCATCAATATTTTGGATTAACGTTCCATGTTTCAGGGGTTTGTTATTAGCACATAGCATGCCTCTGGTTTTCCAATTAACCAGGTGCTCCACGAACCCGTTCCGTACATAATCCGAATCTGTGATTATGACCAGTTCGTGGAGTTGACGTTGGACAGCAGTGAGGATGGCTTGATGCACAGCCATCAACTCTGCTACCTGACTACTTCGGGGACCAATTTTGCACCCAGCGGAGGGTTCTGGGGACTCATTCACCCATACATTCCCTACGCCGGCCACCAGTTCTTTTTCCCTGTTGTTGTCAACATGGTAAGAGCATCCATCCACATAGAGAGTGGGCATTCCCTCACACTTGTCCTCTTCAAAGAATTTGTGTGGGGAATTAAGATATGCCTCCATGTTGTCCTTGATTTTTAGACTTTCGTCCTCGAGACAGTTTTCTCTGGGACAATCATGCAAGTCAGCCAGACCTTGCGCGAGGGGACTCTTCTTGTTTTGGCCATATCTGACCTCCACAGGAAAGCCTTGCATTGACAGAATCCAGGAAGTAATTCAGGAATTACTCACATTTCCGGCCCGGATTCTGTCACTTTGGAGGTATTGCAGAGGCTGGTGTGGAGTCTCCACTATGATGAGTTCCCCTTGGATGAACGGGCGGTAATTCTTCAATGCCCACACCGTTGCCAGGAGTGCCTTCTCACAATCGTTGAATTTTTCCTCCACAGAGGATAAAGTTTTACTTTATTGGCCTTGTCATGCTTTTGGTATAATACTGCTGTCAAGCACGTATTAGAGAACCCTGTCTCCAGGAAGAACTCCTTGTTTCTGACAGGGAAATCTAGGCAAGGCGCTTGTGAGAGGCTTCTTTTGAGTTGTCTTACTGCCTCGGATTGTTCTGGACCCCATTCCACTTGACCCCCCCTTCAAAAGATGAATCAGGGGTCTGGTGATCTCTGTGTAGCCCTCAATGAACTTTCTGCTGTAATTAGTCAGTCCAAGGAGGCTCCTTAGTTCCCGCAGAGTTGTGGGATCCTTTAGTTTCTGGAGTGCTTCCACTTTCTTTTCCTGGGGACAGAGACCCTGAGGAGTAATCTCATGCCCAAAGAAATTAACACGTGTTCTACACCACTGTGCTTTTTGGAAGGAAAGTTTTGCTCTGGCGGCCCTCAACTGGGTCAGGACATAACGGATCTCCGCTATGTGTTCCTCAACAGTTGAGCTTTTAATGAGGACATCATCTACATAAGCCAGGTTACCCCTCAAACCCAGGTCGGGCATGGCCTTATGTAGGAAAATGTTGAACTCATTGCCGGAGTTGAGGTATCCGAAGGGATTCCGGGTCCATGTGTACTGCTGGCCCCCAAAGGTAAAAGCCAGTTTGTACTGGTCCTCCCTACTGACAGGCACGGTCCAGTATCCATTGGTCAGGTCTATTGCAGTGAATACCTGTGACCCCTGAATCTGGGCCAGTCCTTGGTCAATGTAGGGCAGAGGACATCGGGAAGTATGGACCCGTTTGTTGAGCTCCCTTAGGTCGGCGCAGAGTCTCCATTGGCCGTTTGGCTTCAATATTCCCAGCACCGGATTATAGAAGGTGCTGTGTACTGGACGGATTATCCCCCGGGACTCAAGGTTCTTAATTACTTCAGTAAGGGACTCCATGGATGCGAGAGGCAAAAGATATTGCTTCACAAACACTGGAGTCATGCCAGGGTCCGTGGGAATTGTTGTCGTGTGGATGTCAGTGCGACCACAGTCATATGAGTCTACCGCAAAGAGATCTTGGAAATCCAAGAAGACTTGTTTTAACTTTTGCTTCTGTTCCAGAGTCACACAGGCATCAGCTAGGTTGACTCTCTCTTCCACCATCTGCCTGAAGCCTGGAAAGACTTCTGGTTTTGCTATCTCAGCGGCCTCCTCCTGCTGGGTGGAGAAGGCCCTGGTCAGAGTGCTGATTTGGACTGTAGGCTTCAGGTGGGAAAGGCAGCCCTCATGGACCTGGAAAATCACCTCATCCCTTCTGAAGTCACAAGTCACGTCTTCCTTGCCATAAGGGCAGGAAGTGTACACCAGGAGGTTCCCCCCATGCCGGGTAAAGATCCTGTCTGGTGTTGTATTGTCATCACTGTCACTGTCAAAACAGTCCTTGGGGATTGGTCCTAACAGTTCATTTCCTAAATCAATGGAGAAATGTCGGTCATCAACCGCCATTCGATAATGGTGCCTGCGGCTAGAGTAATACTCTTTAAGTCGCTGTTATCCACCTCTATTGGAATGGTGTCATGTTCTATGTTGACTAATGGTGTTGGGTTTACCCCTAACCCTTGCTGTTGAAGGAAAGCATTTAGATGAATATAAGCATCAGGGTTTTTCAATTTTTGTCCTCTTTTAACTTTCACTTCCAGGGAGAATTGTCGGGTCCTTTCTGGGATGGTGACTTCCTCTTTAATCTGAATTTCAACTGCATAAGGTCGCAATTGAGCTGACCTTAATGCTTTTTCTGGATCATCAAAGCCCATGGGATTATCTGCTAATCGGGACCAAGCTTTGAAGTTTATTAGGTCCAAACTAATGGCAAAGCGATTGAGAATGTCATTGCCTAAGTAAAAGGTGGCAGTGACGTCTCGCACGACCCAACAATTATGGACTATGCTCTTGTTGCCAATGGAGATTTTGAGCATACACCTGCTTGGCAGGAGATGTTTGGAATTGGCTGCTTCCAGGTCCATTTCCCATTTGTCTATCAGTTTGAATGTGGGAATGGCTGGATCTTTTGGGAGTTGGCGGAACATGGCTTCGCTGATGAAGCTCTTATCGTTGTTCACACACACTCGGGCGAGAACAGAGTCCTTCCCATCATTTAACTGAACAGGGATGAACAACTGCTCTCCAATTTGCTGAATATCAGCCAGGCTCTGAGCTTATTTCACCTCTTTCTGGACTATTGGAGTGGGAATGTCTGATTGTGGATTGGTAAAGAATTTCAGAGTGTTTCCTTCCAGTGTGGAATACCACCTTAAACTGGAAGGAAGGTTGATTTTCAGAAATAGAGAGGACCCCCCATCACCAGTCTGTTGTCCTACTGCTATTTCTGTCACGTCTGGAATTTGGTTGTTCTGGAAGTGAAATTCTACTTGGTCAGATTTTTGTTCAACCATGTGGCAGGTGCCGTTTAAACTAACATGGTTGACACTTTGCTTTAATTTTATTGGTTGGCTAGTCTGTGTCCAGAGGACCTTGTTTACACAATCTATTAGGTGTGACAACCTTCTCAGGAGGTCATTCCCTAGTAAACAAGGGGTGCCCTCTGGAGTCACTACTATGATCGGGTGTTTCACCTTGTGTCGCCCAATTTTGATGTCCAAATCTGCAGTCCACTCGATGGGAATTTCCTTCCCGTCAAAGTTCTGTAGTTGTCCAGGAAGAGAGGTGAGAGGAATACGGTAATTCTCCCCCCTTCCTGCATTTAGTGCATCAAAGGCCCTTCTGGACAGAAGGGTAGCTTGGGATCCAGTGTCCACCAGTGCCACAATTGTACCCTGCCCCTGTACTTGTACCGGGGCATAATATCTTCCCTCCTTCTCCTCAAGGGGGCACAGATAATCCACATTTTTGGACAACTGGTGGGCTAACTTTCTGGTTTTGGACATTGAGAGAGAAGAGATTTGGGCAGAATTCTGTGGAGAGTCATGGGAATCTGAAAGAAAAAGTTTGCAACTGGATATTGATGCGGTTTTTGGTTCCCCTGGTTCCAGTTCTGGGCCGCCCCCCCCCCCCTTTTTGGAGACAGTCACCTGGATGGGTTTGAACCAGGGGTTTTCGATCTTGTTGGTTCTGGGATAGAATAATGGGCGGCGACAGCTCAATCCCCACATCTACCCAGTCTGGGTTGGAATCCCTTGGGACCCATTTTTCCTTGGGAGGAGTTCCTCCATCTCTGAAGGAGAAGATCCTTTTCCCAGGATCCTCTGAGGATCCCTCTCCCTCAAATTGGAAGATCTGTACCTCCTCTACAAAGTGGGTCTGTTTGGGTACTTTGTTTCTCCTACCCCGCCTCTGCTCCTTGGGAGGCAGACCTTAAGGGGCAGGAGATTTTGTTTCTGGTTCCTGGTTTTCCAGGGGCTGTTTACAAGTTGGGAAGGAAGCTTCCTCCAAGGCTTTACACCCCCCTTCCCCTTGTGCCTCCTCCCTGGGAACCGGTGGGTTATCGGGGTGCTGCCCCCGCCATTGTTCTGGAGCACCAGGCCCAGAGTTTGGGGCATTCTGTGGTGACATGCTCATCTGAGGGTTCTGTTGAGCCCTCAGTATGTGACCCAGATCCCGGGCCATATTTTGGACCTGGCGCTCAAGTTGGGAAACCCGCTCAGGCTGATACGGGGGTCTGTTTTCTGCCCTGGGCTTATCTCGGGAAGGGTAGCTATCCCTTCTCTGGTAGTGCCCCGGGTTGGGAAGATTTGGGTACTCCTCCACCCTTGGCCTCCCCTCTCCCGAATTAGGTTGTCTGGGCTCAGGGAATTGGGGAAAGAAGGATGGATGGTTTTGGGGTTGGAAGTTGGGTGGATACCTGGGGAACAAGTTCTGCCCAGGATTTGGTGAATTTCTGCCCTCCTGGGGGAAGTGCGGAGGGAAGTTCCCTGGGTTGGGCGCTTGGTTGGATCCTCCCCCTTGGGCCGGAGGAGTCCACACATAACCCAGGATTGGACTGTTTCCCTTATAGCGGGGACTTACATAGTCAGGGGAGCGAGGGACCCCATTTGTGGGACTACCTCCTCGACTCCCTGTGTGTGACTGGCCCGAGGGCCTTCTGGGCTGTGAATTGTTCAGTGCAGGCAGGTTTTTAGGCCCCCCCCATCTCCAAATCTAAAACGGGGCAACCTTTACCTCTGTCACCTTGGCAGCAGCAGGGGTGCTGTTGGTTTTGGGGTTTTTGGGCTGATTCTTAATTTCCACCTGTTTCTGCACCTCATAGATGCGGGTGGCTTGCTCAATGACCCAGTCTAAAGATCGTTTCTCGTGAAACTCTCTCACGAGCTGGGTCATCATGCATTTGGGGAGAGCATGGAAAAATGTGTTGATTAATTCTCTGCTGTCCGTGCGCACCCTTCTGGTGGTCTGCGCAAAGGCACGCTTCAATTCTTGCACGAATTCTTGTGGGGCCTGATCCTCCCCACATTGCAAATTGTAGGCTGCCTTGCGAGCCTCTTGGGGATTCCGGTCAACAGAAAAATGTTTCAAGATGGCCGCCCTATATGTGGACCATCTTGAATGGTTTTGTTCCTCCAGCCCCGCAAAGAAACTGGAGTATTCTGGGGAGAATGTCCATTTGACACACTGAATGCAGCTACTGCTGTCCTTCAAATGGAAAGTCTCCATCATTTGCTCATAGAGCTCCAAGTGTTCCCGAACCGAATACTTGGCGTTCTTGTGATAAGGGGTGATGACACTCCTTATTGCCTTGATCTGCTTTAAGGGGTCCTTAAGCAAGGCCCTTTTTGCCTTATTGGCCTTTTTGGTTTGGGTAACCCTGGTCCACTCATCCTCTGACTCAGAAGCGCTGCTCCAAGAGGTGCCCGTCTGATCTTCCAGGCTCTCCCGGATTCTGCAAGCCTGGGAATGGCTGGCAGAATGTGGGGACCTGGTCTCCTGTGTCCTGGGCCGCTCAGAGGAGTCTTCAGATCCCTCCTTGCTGCCAGGATTTGATGGGTATCCCCCACTGACCTAACTGGGCAGAGGTTTTCAGGATGCCCTTAGTGGGCCTACTCTCCTGGGGTTCCCCACTAAATTGCACTGTGCTTAGGTGCCCATGCCCGGATGCCCGCCCATCCATTCCTGGGAGGTACTGGCCTATGAACCCCATACTTTTGGCCGGATAGTAATCTGCCCTCCCTGTGGCCCTGTGCTCATGTGCGCCAGGGGACATGGGGGTGGCAGAGTCCAAGGACTGGGAGAGATGGTGGCCTCTGGTACTAGGGCTCCTGAGGTTATGCTCAGGTGTTTCCCTTTCCCATGGAACGTCATCTCTATCAGCCCCTGCTCCCTGTTGCAATGCAAGAGCCTGCGCTTTCAGTTCCTCAGTTAAGGCCTTACTAGACTCTATCAGTCTCTCCTGCATGGCTACCTGTTGCTGGAGCCTATCATTGACCTGACAGAGAGCCTCATTCTCTCTCTGTGCCTCCTGATTGGTCCTGGAATACTGGGCCAGTCTTTGCTGCAGGAGGGTTACCTCCTGAGTCCCATCCCTACTGGCCTGCTCCTTTCTTGCCAAAGCATCTTCCACCCTCCTGGTGTGCTCTAACAAGTTCTGATGCTCTTTTGGGAGGTCACCCAGCCCCTGGAGGGCCAGGTGATTTTCTTCCATTTTCCTTTTTAAGTGGCAGACTTCCTGGCCTAAGGTATCCCTTTCCTGAATAAGAGCCAGGTCGTCCCTCTGCCGTTGAAGGGAACCAGCTTTCTGGCGCTCTTCATCAAACTCTGCCTGGATATCCAGGTCTTTCAAAATCATTTTATTGCTTTCCTCTTTCTCTCTGTCTAGTTGGATTTGCAGGGTGGCTACCTGCTCAGTGCATGCCCTGTTGAAATGTATCTGTTGCTCCAGCTTTTTCTGGCACTGCAGTAAGGAGTCCAAACTGTCTTGGTGCGTCTTCTGCAAAGCCAGAATTCTGGTATCCTGGTCAGCCTTTTCCTGTTGCAGGATATCCATATCCTCCTTTATTTTAATGATGTACTGTCTACTATCATTTTCTGACTCCTGGCTCCTGTGCAGCCTCTGCTCAGAAGAGTCCAGGTCAGATTGGGCCTTCTCTAATGCCATCAGTTGCCTATTTGCCAGATCCTGGCCTTCATCACATTTGTCATGTATGGCTCCCATATGTAAACATAAATATGCCGCTACCCTGGCAATCTTGTTGTGCTCATCCTTGGCCTTAGGGGCCATATATAGTTCACTCAGGGCAACATGTAAGGGACCCTGATCTCTCCACATATCTGACCCAGTTGTAGTGACCTGTTGTGTGATCGCCTGCAACCATACGTTTTGGTCCTGTTCAGACCATTCACCTCTCACAAACAGTTTATGTAAGAGGTACTCCCTAGCTATCTTCATATCTACCAAGGTCGTCATTCTGGAGATTGATTTCCTTCCTGACTTACAGACGTTTGTATTTTATTTTGCAAAACAGACCGTTTCTTTAGAGCGTTCGTTTGAGGAGTGCTTTACAGCGTAACACAGCATGGTGATCTAACCGGATATGTATCCTGTCAGCTGGCACACTGTATTTATCTGCACAAGTGATAGATCTAATCCAGAATCCCTGGCTACGAGCCCCCACTTTGTTAATGACTCCAATCAAGCAATCCCACTAAGTCAGTGCCTGGTCTGGGATGCCCAAGGTAAGCCCTTATTTATATATTTTTATGTCCAGTTCGTGTACTCTGGATGACAACCCTTATATATCACCCCTCTGTTAGAATCCCCCTGACCCCACTGAGCCAAGAAGTAAGTTTGTTTTGCAAATTGAAAAGGTTTATTTGAGAATTAAACAATATATGTATATATCGCACTTTTATAATAAATTCATAATTGATATCACACTTGTGAATATGAGCAGTAATCAGCAATAGGTAATCCTACAATAGCACAGTTCTGGTGACTTATGACTAGGAACAGTGGAATAAGGTATCAGAGAATGCTTTATGGTTTCAAGGAGATGCAAAGATGAATAAAAGGCAGTACAGAAATAAACTTGATATGATGTCAGCAAAAGATAATGTGATCACTTTTTCTTTGACAATTCACTCCCCCCTATGCAATGTAAGGAGATGGAAGTAACACACACAATTCTCAGGAATACACACAAATGCAATACAAAGTTCCAGTTCCCCCCTAGCAAGCTTAGAGAAACAGGGATGATTTTAAACACAGGCAAAATCCTTTTAAATGTGGTGGCAATGAAGTGAAAAATATGCTAAAGATGATTTGAATTCCCTATAAGAGATTCAGGGTGGGTGATAGCTACTTTAAATTAGTTCAGGATCACTTTAGCAATGCTCTATGAATGATTGTCAGGTTGCAAACGAATTTCAGCAAAAGAAAGCAAGGAGCTGCTATTTTGACACATGAAGAAATCTGAGCCAAATCGCAAATCGCAGCACTTTTTCCGAGTGCGTCGAGCGCGATTACGGGAAAAGTATAATGAATAGAAAGTCGGTTCAGGGTTTGTTGGAAAGCCCAGAATCTTAGCTTTAAAATGAAAGTTAAATCTCCCTTCTATCACAAACGGAGATACGGACGATTTTGTGGAGGTAGATTTTCAGAAATGGAATTTTAAAGTTTCAGAATGACAGATGATAGTTTTGCAGCTTTAAAGTCACAAAAGGACACACAATGCTATGTTGTAGTTCTAGATAGGTTAAAATAGTTTGAATTAGATTATTTTAATCTAAGAGATTGGTTTTGCATAGTTCTGGCTGAGTACTCACACTATATTTTGGACAGGAATGCGATTTCGTCACGGATCGGGTCAGGATTGGCTGCGGTTCTCTCACCACTGGGTACTGGTTCTGCGCACAGCGATTTGGGTCAGCTCTCAGCGATCTGGTCTGGGTCTGGTCTCTCTGGATCTCTGGTCTCTCTGGATAATTCTGCCTTCTGGGTCTGCTACCGGTTCTGGCAAAAGTTCTTGGCAAAGAATTCAAACAGCTCGCCCGGCTGTTGAATAGTTTGCAAATGATTTGGAGGCCTGCTGAAAAAGGATTCAGCTTGTGGATTCAGGCCCCTCTGCTACAAGTTCTTGAGTTAAGTTCTGGTCTCTGGAGATTGATGGATTTGAAGTCTGGAGTCTCCCAGCAAAGCGTCCCGCAAGAAAGTGGAAAGTGAATGTCCCTACCTGTCCTGCACAGTCTCCTTTTATGTGTTTAGAAAGTGGGTGGGTCGGCTCATTCTGCATGCCCAACCCTCTCAACTTATCATTGGCCAGTTCCTCCTCTCTCCCTTGATTGGGGGAACTGATTTGTGAGTCAGAGTGATGAGGTAGGTTTATGGTCAGGTCAGAGGATCCTCCCTTTGTCAAATTGCACACAAATCTATTTCTGATCCAAATACATATTTCCCAGATACACAAGTCGTTGACATTACATGTACATATTGCAGATTACTTATGGTACATTCTGTTCCAACTCTGATGTTTCTAAGAGCTTGCATTAAAAAATGACAACTTATTTTCGTTTTTAGTTGGTTTACCAATATCGGACGTTTACCAAAAATGGCACACATGTACACCGCCTTTCTACACATATTCCAGTAACTTTTCATTTTTCTAGTGTGAACCCTGTGTCTGCAATCTCCATAATTCATTGGGTTTTGCCTCAGAACATGGTACAGAGTTCTAACACCTCTTAAAATGTGCACAGAAAAATCACAAGAATGATGATGTTATTTATATAATTTTTACAAGTCCGCACTATGAATTATCCATCTTTTTGAAATTATGCTCTGACCCCAAAGGGGTGTGGTTTTCCAAAGCACATGGTGGAATTTCTGGTTTATCCACTTCCCCAAGCTCAGCTTGCTCACAGATGCAGTGCCCCTCCCCGTTTCCTTCCTAGAGGAAGCCATTTACGACCCCCCCTAATTTAACATTTGCCTGGGCCAAGGACAGTGCTTTGTTTAATTTCCTGCTGTACCCAGGTGCCACTCCCCTAACTCAATCAGAGAGGTGTCATCTCCTTTTGGCAGGGGCAGCAGAATGCAGCCAGGCCTGGGAACACAGCTGCTGATCAAGTTTCAACTCCTGTCGGGGGTAGTTGCTGCGCAGAATTCACTCTCTTAAGCCAGGCTTCAGCTAAATGTCACTTTGGTTCCCAGTTTTTCTTCATCCAAATCAAACTTACAATTTTTACACATGCAGCTAGAACGCTGATTCTAAGTTCAAAACTATGACATTTAACAGTTGCAACCTATGTGACACTCAACAGTAGGTCACTCATTTATTTTAAACATTTCGATTTAAGTGGCTTTAAATCCAATTTCACTTCAGCTGCTGACATCCACAGCTCAGCCAGTTTCATTATGAACATTATTTTGGGCTATTTCTCTTTCCAGATTTTGTATGCACACAAGTCTACCTTCTGCCAAATGTCTGCTGGTGTTCATTGAGATTTTTGAATATCTTGCAATGTTTAAAATAGGCATTTTTAGCTTGCATTTCAGAGAAACAAAGGTGATTTCAAAGTGCTTTTTTTTTAGCCATCGGCACTGCTGTTTTTCCTTTGGCACACATTTCACTCATGGCACTCCTGGCCCCTCACGCTCACACTGGTGGGTGGCAGGTCAGGCGACCATTTTGCTGTGCGCAAAGACTGCGCGGTTCTCCAGGATTCTGGCGCAAATGTGGGCTTTTCCGCCCTCTTGGATTTCCTAAAACCACAGCACCAAGTGTTGCAGCATAATAGTCCAAACGTGGGCCATGACACCCAACAACTAGCAGGGGGCTTCCTGGGGGTTGAGAAAGATAAGTAACCAGCCCTTCTATATATATCCACATTTTCCCGTCAAAGCTTCCAGTTCAGTAAGGCAATCAGAAAACACTGGGGGATACTTCAAAATGATCCAATATTACACTAATTGTTCCCCAAAGCACCAATGATGGCATTCTAGAGAGGTCACAATCTGAGGGATAAACTGGTTAGGGCAGAAAGACCACCTAAGGAGAAACAACTCTACCTCAAAACGAAGAAGAAATGTACATTCCTGTGTCGGAATTGTTCACACTGCAACAACATGGTAAAGGGTGAATCCATCAACCATCCCCAGACCGGGAAAAAAATTAAATTGAGAGACTACGCAACATGTCTTACATCAGGAGTAATCTACTCCATCAGATGTCCGTGCGGACTGTTATATGTAGGTCAAACAACCAGACCTGTGCAGGAGAGATGGACGGAACATAAGTCGACCATCAGATGTAAGAATACTAGATCACCACTAGCAAGGCACTTCTTGGAAAACCATCATTCCATAGCACAATTCAAATTTCAAGTTTTGGAAGTGGTGAAACGCCCCCATAGAGGAGAGGATTACCAATCTATTCTATCAAGACGAGAAAAATAATGGATACATTGCTTGGACACCCTTCACCCGAGAGGACTGAATGAAGAGTTTTCACTGAGATGCTTTATTTGATCCACATTGAATTCCAACATACTTCCAAGCATATGTCGTATGTCGACTTAATGGACATGATAGTTGTTATGAGCGTGTTTTGCTTAAAACATTTTTCTTTCTCTCCCCATACATAACCATGGAAGCTTTAAAAATAATACAGATCCTATGTAGATGTCCATAGTGCTTAGCGTGTGAATTGCAGAACGAGTATACATCATAAACCATCATCCCAATGGTGGTGCCAATAAAGACCAGGCTGGAACTATGTTATAACCTTATGAGCCGCTAGAGGTAGCCCACCATATTCACACCCATGATATAGTCTCCCTATTGAATGTATTTGAAAAGTTTGACACTTTAAACACATTAGCATGTAGTCTTAAACATATGAATAACTGTGTTGGACTGACTATACTATCATCTAAAAGAAGTTCATCTGCACCTAGACACTTGAAGTCTAATCGTGTTATACTGTACCCTTAGTACACAATACATGATATATGAATGTTTGTCTATGTAAAAGGGCACCCGCTCCACACCAGTCCATAGCACCATATCAATATATATAAAAAAAAATTAAATTGCTTTTGCAGCATTGGCGATTTGTTCGTCTCTGGAAATACTAATATTGCATGTAATTCGAGACACAATTTGATACGCACTCTTCATTTGGCCATGTTTAGTTACATTAATATCTTTTACGTTTACTCCTTTACAGTACACATAGATGACAACTTGTCCATTCAACCTTATTGAAGTCTGTGCTAAGGTACACACTATAAGATGGAACTCATGTAAAAATGTTCGGGCCCAGAGCCCTTCTTCTATTTTGATACTTTACCCATTACTCTATTTACTCATCGAAGATGGCGAAGCTCAATCTAACCTGCCGGCCATCATTACCGTGGCAACCACCACGCGTCTCGGGTCGCAGCTTCTTTAAACATAGCGGATGCAATCAATATACAGGTACACTTCTTAATATTGTAGCCTGTAACTACACAAAATACCCTTTGACTCTGTATTGATCAACCCATGTTTGATCATGACAGATGCTGAACATCCTTGTGAATATACTGTACACATTTCGTTTGCCTCGTTGAACGTCTGCGATTTGAACTGTGTAGGCTGACTCTGGTCTCCAATGTATATCACCATAGTAACCGTTACACGCAACGCTACGCTGCTCCCTTGGAATATACTCGCCTGAGAAAGTAACATGTTTAGATAGATAAGTTATATATGACAGGCTCCTGTTATATATTTAGTAGCGTTGTTTACATAGTATGTAGCTACGTTTACTCACTTAGATTACACATTTGGCAACGAGCCTGTAGGATAGGTTTTGGAAATCTGTGCGGTGACATTGAATACGATACGCTAGCTACGAATAACCTATATTCATGCGACTTCCCCGGCTTCACATGAGTGAGTCTGTTAATTCATTTACTTGTTTACATTAGCACAGTGTGCCTCAGCCAGTTGAATAGTTGTCCTATTCCATTCTTCAGTTTTGTAATATCTTTCATTAACCCACACATGAGGTTAGCTAGATTGAATCCATTGAGAAAATGTACCCTGCGTTATCTCCACTTGAAGGATTCATTCATCGTGCGCTAAGAGAAAAATACCTCCTTCCCCTTTCCCCGAATGTGAGTAGTAACTTTTATTCTTTTTTTACTCTAGTCTTTTTTCCACCACTTCACTGCTACGTCGACTACCACTCTGACCTTCATTGTACTCTCTTTAGTTAGTATCGTCATTATCATATATGCCATTCCTCTTTAACAACACGTAGTGAGTGATTACTATTCCATAGTCACGCCTAGCAGCCTAGTGACCTGTGAATTGGTGCTCACCCTGTGCCCTTCAGACACTCTGTGTCTTAACCAGTATGACACTGGACATTGGAAATACTTTTTGAATGTATGGTATGTGCAACTATGATGATCCGTGTACCTTTACTTCTGCATTTACCTTCTTTCACAACGCTATGTATTATACTTCACAACCTGAAACATATTTTTGTTAAACTGGATCTTCTGGTTATGAAAAACATACCTATGGGAATTACTTTTATTTGTTTTTTTATTTTTCTTTATTTTTTAATGCTCCTCAGTTCAATTAGGCTCAAGAAGAAGAAGAGAAAACCTTGAAACGCGTCAGCCAAGTATATTGAACTTCTGGATGTTTTCTTTTGCATTATCGTGAATATACCTGTACTTGAAATTCTCTTTTTTGATTAAATATCTTTAATCTTACAAACTGATATTGTTATTGGATATAATTGAACACCTTTGCTTGTTTAACTTTGATTGAATTATTGACTGTCTTTGGACAGTATACTATAGAGTACAGGGGACGGGAGGGTTCCTAATTTGGATACTCTTATTCCCTTCATTTTGTGTAATATTGGTTTTGTGCCAAGACCATTTTCTCTCCCCTGCTCCTTAAAACTTCAGAACATTTACATCTCCACATGAATAAGATTAACTTCAAACTATTAGTGTGCACCAATAATCCACGTTTTCTGCCTGGGGGCTGGGGCAGACATCAGAGAGTGAGGGGTGGTGTCAGGACTTGAGGCGGCTGCTTGGGGTATGTAAAGGAGGTCAAGGGGGTGTTGGGAGAGGGTGTACTAGCAGGGGGCTGCCTGGGGGTTTGAGCTTGAGGTCAGAGGGGTATTGGGAGGGGGATGTACTAGCAGGGGGCTCCCTGGGGGTTGGGGAAGAGGTCAGGGTGGTCAGGGGTGGTATCAGGACCTGAGGGAGCTGCCTGGGGGTGGTGTCAGGAATTGAGGGAGATGCTGTGAGTAGGGGTGTAGGACAGCGGTTTAGGTGCCTTAACCTAGGGGTGATGGTCACAATTTTGCTGGGGTGCTGTCTTGCCTTCTGGCAAACGATTTACAGTTTAGCCAGGGTGCCACTTTAACTTAGGGGTGACGGTACATAGTTACGTTGCTGTTTGGCATTCAGGGTGACGGTATGTAGTTTAGGTGCCTCTTGGAGCTAGGGGTGACGGTCTGCAGTTTAGGTGATGCTTGGAGTTACGGCTGCCGCTTAGAGTTAAAGGTGACGGTACGCAGATTCACCAGAGTGCTGGCTTGCCTTGTGGGGGATGGTTCGCAATTTTGCTGGAGTGCCACTTGGAGTTAGGGGCGAGGGTGTGCAGATTCGCCGGGACGCTGGCTTGCCTTGTGGGGGATAAGCAATTTTGCTGTGGTGCCACTTAAAGATAGGGGTGACGGTTTGTAGTTTAGGTGCCGCTTGGAGTTAGGGGTGTTGATTGGAGTTATGGGTGATGGTCCGCAGATTCACGGGTTCTGCCTTGAGCTAAGGGGGATATTATGCAATTTCGCTGGGGTGCTGCCTTGAGTTACGGGAGACAGTACTCAGTTTTGCTAGTTTGCTGCATGGTGTTTCAAGGTCTGGCGCAAAGGTTGTTTATTGGTGCAAGTTTTTGTTTTCGTGGGGGCGTGTTGTGGGTGTGCCAGGCACAATTTGTTTTTCTTTGCACCTCGGGTTACTTTGTGCTTTTGAATCCATGAATACGAGGAATGCACAAACATTTCGAAGCACGCATGTAGGCGCAAAGTTGTTTATGGCGCTAAGTAGTTTGCAGGGACTTAGCGCATTTTCTATGAATTAGGCCTATACTGTCTTTTGAATAGTGGTCAAAGTGGCCTGGAGCGGTTGGGAGCAGTGATCCTCTACTTTTTAAAATATGTTTTACTAGTCCTATACTTGTATTTTAAAAAGAATCCATGGTTTCGTTTAAAAATAAAAGTATAGGAAGAAGCTGAAACGTGCATTTTCAGAGCGCTGCACTGAACGCTCCCTTAAACAGCAGGCGCATTTGTTTGGGGATTCGTATTGTGCATGGGAGGGGGTGTTGTGATGGGGTTTGTGATAAGCGAGTCAGGCCAGTAGGGAACAATGTTCTGCTACTTCTTTTCGTACACTTGGACCACTGCTTCTGAAGCAAGTACTTAACCTAATGAGCTATCGCATAAGTGTATTGAATTTTTTTTTTTTTAGCTAGTTCATGTTATGGCTATTTTATTGAATCGTATACAAGACAAGAGGTATCGCTGCTACCCAAGTTAATGCGGCCCAATGTAGTGACCTACGGAAAACAAAACGCTGAGTAGAGTTTACGGGGATTCAAAATGGTGAGTTGCATGTTGATTTCACGTCTCATCATCAAGCCCTTAACTCACTGAGCTATCTGAGCAGCTGCTTCTAACAGCTCTCTCCCTCACCACTGCCTACAAAAGTGCTTGGCACTGTATAGTGATACATTTTTAATTTCTGAGTTATTTTTATTTGCTATCTGGAAAATGTCTTTTTATCTCCCTTTTATAAATGTTCAAATGTCATGTAAGCTCATTATCCACGAATAGTTCATGTGGCAGCCAGGTACACGTACATTTCCCTGAACATAATGGAATCAGATACAAATGGTAACACGTGTACAACAATAACGTACAGGTGTAGCAGTAGAGTGGAGACGATTACGTAAATTGCGCTGGATGGGGTCAGGGCAAAAGTGTGGATGGTTGCACAAACGCAACATGCTCAGCATGAGATCAGCTCACTGCCATCCAGCATAGTTTCGATACCCACGTGAGTGATAACCGTCTCACCGATTATTATAGTGCTTAGACGCTGGAGGAATCTGGCATGAAGCACTGTGCAATTAAAGTGTATTCCCATATTCCAGTGGCTGCTAAATTGAGCAGAGCAATATTGCACACGTTGGTTGTAAATTGCACTGGTTGAATGTTTCCACTGGTTATCAGCGTTTGTATATTGTAAATATTAAGTAAATCTGAGCAGTTCTCGAAATAACGTGAAAAGGGGGAAACAATAAGAGAAATGCACTTGACGTGTGACCCTTTAATGGCCAGGCGGAGTAGAGCACTACTGGTGACACCTAATACAGAAGGGCGCGTTGGGACTACATTGTCTTAATTTGCACTACCCAATACAGTTAGTTCAATCTCGCCCTTTTTGCATAGGAATGCATAACAGGCCAGCATTTAAGGGGAGCTCAGCACTATGCAGCGTCTCAGAGGGGAACTGTGTGCAGAGGCGTGCAATCGTGATGAGCTGATTGCGTATGTTGGCGCATGGGTTCACCGGGCCATACAGAGAACAGGGTGGTAATCACATTTACATGCCGGGGCACATGTTGAGGTTACTTTATGGGATACAATGACATGAACGCGCTCCATCCATTAGGTCTGAGGTTAGACAATATGCACGGCTAGTTGGAGGCCTAATGAGTCGGTTGCAAAGCGTTTAGGCCTCCAATGAAGCTTGGCGCGTCCATGGCTTCGCTAATGAAAGATCCATATGCCGTATCTGCTGTCACAATAGAGATAGCCGGGCCGCCACCTAATCCGGGGTGATGGGAAATCAATTGATCCGCAACGCTGTTTTCGTGCGGGGGGTGGTTCGGGGGGATAAGATACAGAGGCAGTTTTTTTTACTGCATCCCTATTTCGCGCCCAGCCCCATAAATAAGACGAGACAGTTTCCTATTTGGAAACGTTCTCTCTCCTTTTTTCTGATTTAGGAGCTGGGGACAGCGGACTGATTCATGGCCGCTTTTATAGCAATCTCTGTTTCCTTTCTCATTTTCATGAAATTTAAAGTTCCTGCCAATTAAATTTAAGATGGCGGGCCTTGGCGATGCGGACTCTCTCCTGTCATGTGGAAGGTTGGGGTGTAAGATGAAGATGGGGCAGCGTTAACAGGCGCTTGGTGGCTGGGCCTGCAAGTAGGGCCTCAAGCATGCTCTTGGGATAAGAGGGCGACGTTTCTTCTGCAATAAGGGGGGCGACTGATAAACCTAACTATAAAAACATAGGGTGGTTTTGTGGATTGAGCAGTGGATCGCAAACTGAGGGAGTCATTTGATGAAAAGGAATTAAATGGACGTGTTAGGTGTCATCTAAACAGCGTGTAGGCTGCTATTGGCACTGCCTTTTGACCCCGCACAGAATTCTCATCTCAAAAGTATCTTGGCCATGCTCAGGTTCGACTCCAGAAATTAGTCTATATATATATAAAAGTGAGGATTTGTTTGTGGCGGGATTTGTGGGTCGAAGCGTTGTTCCTTATACAATTCCATACCATTTCACCAATCTGTACCAAATGTTGCATAGTTACCTGTTAGGACCCTCCGGATATTACTGCTACATGACATTTGGACAACCCACCCCTTTCCTAGATTTCAGCAAGTCAAAGTTTGTGTGTGGATTTGGGGGTTGGTGAATCATTACGTATACAATTCTACACCGTTTCACCAATCTGCACCACATTTTGTACAGTTACCTCTTACGATCCTCCGGTCCTTACTGGCTGCATGACATTTGGACAGCACACCCAGTTCACCGTATTTCAGCACATGTCAAAATGTGTTTGTGTCTTGGCAAAGCATTGTTCCGTATACAATTCCACTCAGTTTCACCAATCTGCACCACATTTTGCACAGTTACCTGTTACTATCCTCAGGTCATTACTGGCTGCATGACATTTGGACAGCACACCCCGTTCCCCGTATTTCAGCACAGGTCAAAATGTGTTTGTGTCTTGGCGAAGCATTGTTCCTTATACAATTCCACACGGTTCACCAATCTGCACCAAAGTTTGCATAGTTACCTGTTAGAAGCCTCTGGACATTACTGGCTACATGACATTTGGACAGCACACCCAGCTCACTGTATTTCAGCACAGGTCAAAATGTGTTTGTGTCTTGGCAAAGCATTGTTCCTTATACGATTCCACACTGTTTCACCAATCTGCACCAACGTTTGCATAGTTACCTGTTAGAAGCCTCTGGACATTACTGGCTACATGACATTTGGACAGCACAACCAGTTCACCGTATTTCAGCACAGGTCAAAATGTGTTTGTGTCTTGGCAAAGCATTGTTCCTTATACGATTCCACACTGTTTCACCAATCTGCACCAAAGTTTGCATAGTTACCTGTTAGAAGCCTCTGGACATTACTGGCTACATGACATTTGGACACCCCACCCCTTCCCCGGATTTCAGCACCTTCACACATGAGACGATTGCCTTAAATCAGCTAAACATCACTGTGGTCGTAGAAGTACCGGTCCCAACACGACAAACAAAACTCGAGATCCAGGCACTAGGATGCATAGTTTCCAAGATATTTGCACCACATCGAACTGCACCATGCCAGGGTAAGGCGACAGGTGGGGAGAGAGCACAGAAGGTCCCCATATCCATCAGCACACCAACTCTGTCCCCCCCCAACATCTGTTCCGGGGTATGTTAGCCAGCCACACCCGCCCATTCTCAGTGCCGTTTACTTCAGGGTGTAAAGCACATCTAGTGATAAGCGAATCAGAACAGCGACCTACAGGATCAGTGTTATCTTGTCTGTCTACAGAACCCGTTTGGAGAACGGGTACTTCTGCTAGTCTAGAATAAAAAGTAATTTTGAAACTCTGCATACTTACCTCCGGGGATATGTCTTTATAATCTGCCCTGTTTGAAAGTATGTGACCTGTGAACGTCAAATGTAATGTGAGAACATTTGAAGAATGGGATTTATACTAAAGGTTGGGTGGAATGACATCACCAAACAGTTGCCCCAGTTGCCAACCAGGGGTATGTAAGGCCCAATTCTTTTCAGCTGAGAGAGATGAGCTTTGTGCTGTGCCTCTGGAAATGTCCTGCCTGGAGAGCACACCACTCAACTCTGCCTGGCAGAGTGAACAGGTGGAACATTTCCCCATTCAAGCATGGTCTAACCCCTTCCACTAATGTTCTTACCAAATTTGGTATTATGGTACCAGAGGTAACTGACAACCATACCCCAATTCACAACTGTAAGTTACTGTTCGGTTTTGCTCTGCAATACGCTTCTGGGGTTTGGGCATATGTTGGATTCTCAGAAATCTATTCACCTGTGGCATGGTGATGCTCATTGGGACCAAATCTCTCTCCATAAATGCTGCAAAGATTTCCCATTTTACTCCTCAGTTGGTAGGAGAGGTAGTTACCTAAGTAAACCCTCTATAACCAGGTTTTTGAATGGGTCGTGTCCTCCCACGTATTCCTCATTTTGATATTTCCATATCCAGCTTCAGCTGCTTCAGACATTTTTTCCAGCAGAGGGCACTGCGTGCTGATGCCTGTTGACTCGATATCCCTCAGAGGCCTCTGTCTCGATGTCGACTTCATCAATGGTATAAAGAGCGCACAACGACCGTTGGCTTCAGTTCAGTTTTTCAGCGAAAGCTATCGCTTCGGATACAGTGCGCTTAGGTTCCCTATGAGAATCTTCGATAAACATCTGACAAATGGCATCGTCTTTGGCATCATCAACTCTGAGATGAGGGTTTAAGAAGTGCCAAGACTATGGGGCAAGATTTCCCTTACAGACCCCCATCGGGTGTGTCTGTGGTGCCTGGTTTCCTATCACGCTACTTTTCACTGTAAGGCCTGCCTAACGATGACAGCAAAATCCCTGAAAGAGTAAAAAAAAACATTCTTCAGATGAGTCATGAAATATTTGTCCTCGTCGAAAGAAGACAAAAAGATCCTGATCATGCAGTGGCTCTCACCACTCGTCATCATCGTGGTGTTCATCGAAAAGGCACCATAGGTCACTGTCTTTGTCGTCGTCGAGTTCCTTCCCAGAACGGGTCAAGTGCCCAATGAAATCAGCCTCTCCGGCAGAGTGGGAACATTTCAGAGTAAAAAATGATGAACGTATTCGAGAATGCTGCCTTGACCCCCTCGAAGACTCATGAAAGCCATGCCCAGTTCGAAAAACTCAACAAGAAAAAAAATAAGGGCAAAACCTGTGCGCCATCGAGCCAGGGAGGCAAGGAAAAAACTCATTGAGAGTGGTCAAAGGATCCCTCGAGTCGAGACAAATCTCCTTCAAGGAAGAAGTAATCGACACCATCAGCACCGATTATTGGGCCCTAAAAAGTGCTTGATGCCGCAAGTGTCGAAACCCTCGACGTCGAGAGGGTTGAAAATCTCGGCACCAGCATCGACACCATCGAGGATTAATGAAAAATCATACACATTTCTACCAAGAAAGGATTTTTTTAAATCACTTTCTTCTATGTAGGAGGATGTAGAACAATCCTCTGATGATTCACTTTCCTTTGGCCTACCATATAGAACACCAGGGGTCCCGGAACCCTTGATCTCAGAGGAATCAAGGATTAAAATTCTACAGGAGTCCCTGCAAAATGCAAGTGGACTAGATATGTCCCCAGAATTAGAATTTGGGAGACCTGCACCTAATGACCATGCAGATGGCTCTTATAGACATTTAATGCCCAGGGTGGTTGAATACATGGGGTGGAAAAGATCCACACCAATATATAAGCAGGATGATCTTACAGATATCCTGGATAAAGGACCCCAGGATGATCCTATTCTTCCCTTTCATGTGGCTCTGCAAAGGAGGGTAAAAGCCAATTGGGAGTCGCCAGAGTTTATTTGATTTTATTTGTATTATTTTTGCATTTATATAGCGCACACAAACCCTCGGGCATCAGGGTGCTTCAACCAGTTACATGGAGCCCGTAGGCTGACAAATTCCTGGTAATAGGTAAGCATGCAGGTACAATAATGACAATGGTCATTCATAGGTTACCGAGACATGAACAGTTTCGAATCCCAAGACTTAAGCCAGTGACTTGAGCGAATGATAGCAAGGTGACAGCTAATTTAGGAGAATAGCCAGGTTTTTATGGCTTTTCCAAAGGCCCAATAAGATTCCTCTGCTTCTGCGGGAGGGCGTTCTGCTCTGGTTCGCTTGAAATTTGGTAGTACCAGTCTGTGGGTGTAGGGGGTTCTAGTTGGCCTACCCATTTGTTGGATAGCAATTTTTTGGACTAGATATGGTGGGGCCATTTTTGATGTACACCTGCGTGTAATGGTAAACGTCTTGAATAGGATTCTTGGGCGAATGAGCAGCCAGTGTACTGCTTTCCTGGCATCAGATGTATGGTCATGTCTGGGTACGTTTAATGCAGTTCTCAAAGCATTATTTTGAATCATCTGGCGTTTGGTTATGTTGTGGGAGGGTGTGCCGGCTAAGAAGACGTTGCAGTAATACAATTTTATACGCTTGTGCAATGGTTAAGCAGTTAATTCCGGCAGTAAATAAAAAGCTAACATCCAAATACAGGGCATCGAGTAGTGACCTTGGTTATCTGAGGAAACTCCCGACTCCTGAAAGTTTGGTAGTGCAGGCTGCCACGTCCACATTAAAACAAAATGCATACCCAACTATTCCCCCAGACAGAATTGACAAGCTTTATGATGCTTTGGCCAAGAACGTTTTCTCTGCTGGGGGCATGGCCCTAAAGTCGGTGAATGCTATGTGCACATTGTCCAGGTTCACTTTCACAATTTGGGAATGTATAGCAAAGGTGGCTGAACATATCCATGAAAGGAAGGAAAGAGAAAGTTTTTAAATCTAGTCAAGGATGGGAAGGACGCAATGTGCAAATTCCTCCATACAGGTCTTGACACTGCTGACAGTATCAGGAGGTCAATGGCAGCTAGTACAGCAATGCGCAGATTTGCCTGGTTAAAACCGTCCAGTTCTGCTTCAGATGTGCAGTCCAGACTTCTTAACATGCCCTTTGACGGCACACATTAATTTGGTAGCAAGGCTGACGAGAGCCTGGAGAAGCTGCAGACCTCCAAAGCAGCAGCCAAATCCCTTGGCGCTGCCATTAGACAGCCACAAAACTGCCACACTGGGACACATTGGAGGGGTAGGTCCTTTTGCTTTTACTCCTCAGTTGGAAGGGGGAGAGGACTGTGAATCAAAGAGGTCAAAAAAGATTCCCCCGTGGTGGACGGGGAAGAGGTACTAAGAGGTACTAAGAGGTACTAAGACCGGCCAAGGGGCGGCTACTTTACCATCAACCACTGGTTCAGCCACCTCAAAACCTCTCAGGCCTTAGTTAACAAGACCCCGGTGGGTGGCAGACTCTCACTGCATCTGAAAGAATGGCGAGGAATTACTGCCTTACAGACAGGAGTTCCAATTAAAGATATTTGTGCAGCAACCACATGCTCGTCCATACACACTTTTACCAAACACTATAATCTAGACTCTTCCTATATATATAGGAACTCCTAAATGATCACAAGTCTGAACATTCTGACTCCCTCCTCCAGGAATACAGGTGTAGGATATCCTATACACGTAAAAAACGGAACTGAAGCCAACAGTCGCTGCACGCGCTTCATACCTTCGATGACGTTGACATTGAGACGGAGGCCTCCGTGGGACGCAGCACCCTCTGCTGGAAAAAATGTCCAAAGCAGCTGAAGCCGGATATAGAAATATCATAAGATGAGGAATACGTGGAAGGAACATCCAGTCGAAAGAACGTTACCATGGGTAAGAAACTTGTTCTTCTGCCCCATCTATGACATCTCAATAAAAACCTCCCACCTCAAGGCCAATCTATTGCAGCCATCTTTTCAAGCCAACGCAATGACGTGCCTCTTTTGGTCCATTTCACCTCAAGCCATCTCATCTAATATTTATTTTTCCCTTTTTTCATTTTTAGTTGTAGTTTTGCCTTTATTATTTCAAGACGGGGGAGATCTCATTTACTTCCCTTTTGCCCCTACTGACCTTTTCCTACCCCTTACTTTTGTTTCTTGGTCACCTTTGGTTTTCTCTTAATGTTTCCATCTCTTTTTGGTTCTATGTGTTAATATCCCTGCATAAATATCAGCATACAAGAATGGCGCAGTTTTTTTGCGGCGATATTAACTCATGGAACCTGCGGGGGACACACCCGCAGCCCCCATATTTTGTTAAAGCGAGCTGGGGACAGCCCTGCAACCCCCGCTCCTATGTACCCCGTATATTATCCCGACAAATAATGTTGCCTATGGCCTTTCCCGGTTTTACCATATATATGGCGACATTTTTTGTGGGGATAATATTACCTGATACCCTCTTTTTAGGCCCTCAAGATCATTACTGTTAATTATTGAAATATTTTCATTTTTTAAAAGCATTTTAAGATATGTCTTTTTCATTTTTAGTTTTACACTGAATCAGTGTTCGGATTTTCTGTGATATGGCCTTACATTGAAATGGGTTTTATTGAAAGGCTGTTCAATAAAAATGGATGATGGGAACCAGGTGAATACCTTTATGCCCATGCAAAAATAAAGCTGCCCTCCCTAGCAGCTGGCATTTTTTAAAATGTATTTATTGTCTCTTTTAAACATGAACTGTACCATCACACACAACCCCCTTCATCTCCAAACATTAGATTAGTTTGACTGGTACAATGTCAGCTACACATAGTCCTATATCTGTGACGCAGCAGTATATGCAGCCCACAGTATCGGCGCTTTCGATATAGCAGTTCTTACAGATTCATAGGTTGGAGCAATATAGGCATGGCTAGCTCACAGGGCGTCAGAGAGGTGAGATAACCAATTTAGAATTGACTATAATCATGTACATTGGTAATCTGTGAGGTCAAATAAAATAGCATTTCAAACATGGGCATTCTCAGTATCATGACCAAGGATCCTGTGAAATGGTAGTTGCAGGAGAGGTGCTTCATTATGTTATACACACTTCGAAAGAACAACTATCACAAGATTACCTTTTTAGTGCTTGCTTGTAGCTGATATAATTGCAAAGCTTTTGAGCAATTTGTTGAAAAGAAACATTTGAGCTGTTTATGAAGCACCTTTGCCTGCGGAACAAGAGGTGTAACACAGAAGAGGTAATTTTGTACACCAAAAAACATGCACAGAGGGGACCGCCCATGCGTGCATTTAAGTGCACTTCAGTTTCTTCCATGCAATTTTCTGGATTTTACCAGCGAGCTGAAAAAAAAAGTATATTAAACCTGGCGTAATTGGGATTATGCACATTTTTGCACTTTGTAGTGTAAATGTCTGAATCCAATATTTGTTCTTTAATGTATAAATCACATGCTGTTAGAAAACTATTAATTTTTGGCAAGTTGTGTGGGATGGGAAGACAGAATGGTTATACTCCTGATCTGGCATTCATTCTGCTAAAGCACATCCTCTAGAGCATAACAAGAGGTTTTAAATACAAGAGTACAGCTTTTATGGCTGGAATGTAACGCCTCTTTTTGTGCTGTGGGAGATTCTAAAATGACCCCCGTAATGAAGGTAACCCCTTGAAAATGTAGTGTGGGACAGCAGGTATTGATGCCAACCTGTGGCATACATAAATCTAGGCCATATGAAGGGGACCACGAATAGTGCACCCCCATCATGAGCACCAGGGATTTCCATTACCCCACACCCATCCAGAGCCCAAGTTATTACTAGATTGGCAGGACTAAGAGTGGTTTTGCCCCCACCTTTGCTGAATCATAGGACAAGGAAAACTATACCTTTGTCAAGATCTGGGATGGGTTAATCAATATATATTTTCCAGCTCATAGGATTAGGATTATGTAATATGAGGAGGTGGCCAATGAGGATTTCTGGAAATCACAGCATTGGCTGTGATTGTCGAACCCCTCTGCAGGTTAATAATTTCAGTCTAGGGCTCATGCCGAGTTCACCTCTAATTTATCCAACTATATGCATGTGGATTATGTCCAGTTTGTACCACAACAAATCACAATGGCAACAGTGTATCTTCGAATTTAACATTTTAGTCTTAATACACATCCTATACAATGTAGTTCAACAAGTGTTCACGTTCAATATTTAAACAACATTGTGTTTGATGTATGTCCGCGGATCGGGCTTGTTGCCGTAGGTAATCCTCGATCTACAGGTCAAACGTAGGACAAGGTCTCATTACACGGTCCTAACATTTGGCCTACGGGCAGTTTGGACATTAACTCTGCACGAAGGTCAGGATGGCTAGGTTACAAGCAGGAAAACACTGTCCACCATTTTAGAACACAGAGTGACTTTGAAACAGGAATCAAAATGGCAGGTGTACCCACAATGGCAGCTAGGTTGATCTAAGGTCGGAACCTTGCGACGCGGATTTCTTCGCAGAGCGACTGGGCTTAGGCCAATATATACAATGAAGGAGGTACAATATGATTTAACAAACCCTCCTTTTGGCCTAACCAAGCACTAAACTACTTCTAGTCACTTCACAAGTAACTCCACGTCTCAATGTCCATGCATCCTGAATCACTATTGGAGATATCAATTGCCATGAGGTCTGCCTCATAAACAGATGACGTTGACACTGAGGGAAAGGAGCACACCGCATTTTACTAGCATTGAACCTTACAACTGGGAAGACCACGGGAGACAGTACGCACCCCCAGAAAGTATGTCCCTGAGAAGATAATGCTGAATATGTGACTTCTTGGAAAGGTGATGTGTAAAAGCAAAAGAAAAATATCGAGGCTAAGTACCCCAAAAGGAAATACACCAAAGACGGGTTTATAAAGATTCTCGGATCTTTATTCAAACAACTATACAGTTTACAAAGAAACAAAGTGTCAGATAGCTATCTGGCCCTCAGTACATCACAGTGAATACCAGCCCTTTCGGTGTGAGAAGTGAGAGGTACTGGACGTCTAAACATTTCCATCTTTTATACAGTTTCCTATCGTAATGTCGAAACCCTCTGCAGGTTAATAATTTCAGTCTAGGGCTCATGCCGAGTTCACCTCTAATTTATCCAACTATATGCATGTGGATTATGTCCAGTTTGTACCACAACAAATCACAATGGCAACAGTGTATCTTCGAATTTAACATTTTAGTCTTAATACACATCCTATACAATGTAGTTCAACAAGTGTTCACGTTCAGTATTTAAACAACATTGTGTTTGATGTATGTCCGCGGATCGGGCTTGTTGCCGTAGGTAATCCTCGATCTACAGGTCAAACGTAGGACAAGGTCTCATTACACGGTCCTAACATTTGGCCTACGGGCAGTTTGGACATTAACTCTGCACGAAGGTCAGGATGGCTAGGTTACAAGCAGGAAAACACTGTCCACCATTTTAGAACACAGAGTGACTTTGAAACAGGAATCAAAATGGCAGGTGTACCCAAAATGGCAGCTAGGTTGATCTAAGGTCAGAACCTTGCGACGCGGATTTCTTCGCAGAGCGACTGGGCTTAGGCCATTATATACAATGAAGGAGGTACAATATGATTTAACAAACCCTCCTTTGGCCTAACCAAGCACTAAACTACTTCTAGTCACTTCACAAGTAACTTCACGTCTCAATGTCCATGCATCCTGAATCACTATCGGAGATATCAATTGCCATGAGGTCGGAACTAGAATTTCCTTCAGCACCAATTCGTTAGATATTCTCTCTGGGGTGTATACCTTGTTCCCTAATGCACCTATCGCTTGTGCACAACATCCTCCTACAATCGAACACATACCAGGAAGACATTGTATACAACAGCAGAGAAACAGCAAAATACCTAAAATAATCAGCACGACCGAGAGCAGCTTCCAACCCCAAGATCGCAATAAGTCCCAGAACCAAGCGCTAAGATCCCAATTTCCCTCGGGTACATGCACTTCTGAACTAAGGACGTGCAGATTTTGAATTGCTCTGAAAATCGTTGGGGAGAAATCTGGCGCGAAAACGCAGCAAGCGGACCCCACTAATTTACATACCCCACCACGTTCAATCAGAATGACATCTAATGCTATCCGGTTCTGAAGTGCCACTAACCTTATTGCTTTCTGTTCTAACATCTTATTATAGAGTATGTCAGTGGTCCGGTTGATGGTCCTCTCCAGTACTCTCGCTAGTCTCCTGATATCTTCTGAGTTCAGTATTTGTCCCCAAAATGGCACAACAGAGTTAGCTACATTGCCCAGAATTTGTGCTGAAGTATCCCCATTCTCGTCTTGCCGTGGGCGAGCCTTTGAAACTTCTATAGTGCTAGCAATAAATACCCCAGGTAACAGAATCCCTAAATAACAAGTTCCCTGCCAATCCCAGGGTAACCATGGAAATGCTACATTACCGCAAGCAAAGTAAACAGGTTCGCCTACATACAAAGGTCTGTCCTCACTAGTCAAATTCACAACGTTGGCGCAACCCTTAAAATCACCCATTGACTGAGTACCATTCCTCTGTATGCAGAAAGAAACTGAATCAGGGCTGTGGTTAACAGTATAAGAAGGAGGCGTGGCATCCCTATTGCCTATAGGAGCCATCTTAAAAGAGATCAAGGATTCAAAAGGACGGGACAGTCTGTCAGAAGGCCTAATGGAAGCAACATTTGGCATGCTCCTATTCGCAAAGAGTGAGCATCCCAGGGGGTTTAGAACACGTTTCTCAAAATCCTTTAAGTTAGTTTCATCAAAATTCCCTGAGATGCTATCATTCCATCGGCCAAAGAATAGTGCTCTTAAGGAAGCATAACAAACAGTTGTCAAAGGTAAAGGATGAATATACCAAACAAGCCCCTTATCCCTGTGTTGCGTAAATGTGAACAAACCCAACAGTTGGACCTATTAAAAATGGCATGTGTAGAATTCATAATGAGTAGCAGAGTGTTGTTCTGGTAACTCTGTCTGTGGCGAGAGTCTCTAGGAGATAGAGTGTGCAGATGCATGAATGGAGTAGAAACAGTGGGTACATTTTCAGTGGGTAACACATTTTCAAGCGGCTGTATTTCTTCCAGATACCAGAATCCTAAGGCAATTACTATTGTAAAACCAGTTAACATTATCACTAAACAACAATATGTTTTTTTGGGGCCCACACATTCGATCGTTCTTTTCCGTGGCTAATCACACTGTCTCTTATCGATTCCGTACGAGCGGGAGCGGTTGCAGGCATTGTACTCTTCAAACGGTTTGCACCAAAGTTAATTTGCTGGCGACCTGCAGGCCGAGCGTCTTCTTAGTCCTTTCACAAACCCTAGCCAACAGAATCCCCTTGTGTACAAGTAGTTGGGCCAAAAATACAAGCCTTTTGCTGATTTTCTCAGTGGCACAGCCAAACCGTGCAGTAGGTCTATTTCCTCAGACGCAGATCGTACCTTATGACACCTGGTACTGAGTGATCTGTGAACAACGTGTCATCACTTCCCGTTGGAAGCGACGAATCCAAAACAGGATCTGATGCAAAATCCGGAACAAATTCAAAAGATGGAACTGTTGGAGAGTATGGAGGTGAAATGGCTATTTCCCCAGGCCCCACGGGCTCTTGGAGAGTCTCCGATGCACTCTTGATGCTGTTATCTGCTTTCTGATCATTGGTTGCAGTACTGATAAGGGATTCTGCATCTTCTGTAGCGAGTGGCACGGGGCACAGAATTCTCTTGATGTGGGACGCGTGGATCCAGTTGTTCTTGCCTGCTACGCGCACTGCTGTCTGTGTGACCAGGAGGACCTGGTGGGGGCCCCTCCAACGAGGTACGAGGCAGGAAGATCACTCAAATGCTTTTGTGAGGACCCAGTCTCCCGGTTGTATGCTGTGACCGGGGCCCTCGTATTTTACAGGTAAAGCCTCTCGCACCTGGTGATAAATCAAATACAGATTTTTAGTTAACTGGCCACAGTAGTCAGAAAGAAGTACAATTTCAACATTTCGTAAAGAAGGGGGCTTTGGGAGATTCCAAATGTTAGCTGGCCTACCCATGACCACCTCAAAGGGAGAGAGCCACGTCTTAGTTTGAGGGGTCATCCTCATGGACAATAATACGATTGGTAAGGCGTCCGGCCATTTTAGTTTGGTGCCGGCACACATCTTAGCGAGTTTGTTCTTGATGATGCCGTTGTGTCTCTCTACTAGTCCAGCACTCTGTGCGTGTCTGGCCGAATGTAACTGTTTATCGATCTGTAATCCCGCGCATATCTGCAGAATTACAGCAGTGATAAAATGTGGACCATTATCTGACCAGATGACTCTTGGCAGACCAAATCTTGGAAAATATTCCTTCAGCATGGTCTTTGCCGTGGTCATAGTGGTGGCATCTTTGACGGGAAAAGCTTCAACTCATTTGCTAAAAGCACAAATGACGACCAATACATATTTAAAATTATGACAACGCTCCATTTCAATAAAGTCAAAATGAATCACTTCAAAGGAGACAGAAGGTGGCTTCCCTTGAAGTATACATTTCTGAAGAGAGATCAGTGGCAGTCTGTTTGGCTATCTGGTCAGCGAAAGCGTTCCCCTTTCCTACATTATCATAAATCCTCCAATGTGCTCCGCATTTTATAATCGCTAGCTGAGTAGTATCAAGGAGCCGTGTTGAATTTTTGTACCATGTGAGGTCAAGAAACCTCTTTCTGCCAAAGTCTTCCAAAGTTGTGAACCACCCCAAAGGCATACTGACTGTCAGTATATATGTTTATGATAAGCCCTTCGGAAAGTTCACAAGCTCGGGTCAATGCTATAATCTCTGCCGCCTTCGCAGAGTTATGCGTGATTCTTTTGGTCTCCACGACCGTGCTCAATGTGGTGATTGCATAAGTAGCTGTGGATGTACCATCCGGGAGTTTGAAACGGGAGCCATCACAAAACAGCTCCCCTTGAGGTTTGTTCAAAGGAATGTCTCTTAGATCGATTAGATCCTTTGGTCTCTTGTTCTGTAGTGTAAAGGCAGTCATGTGACTCTTCGTCACTGCAAGCAGTACCTTGCGAAAAAGGTAAAAGTTCAGCCGGATTCAGAACACAACACCTCTTGCTTTGGATGTACGGTGCAAACAAGTTTAATTCATATCTCTTTAATCGTGCGGAGGTAAGGTGTTGCGTTTGTGTTCTGTTTAATAGAACATCTACAGAGTGAGGTACCATCAGGGTTAAAGCATGGCCTAGGACCAGTCCCTCACTCTGTTTTACAGAAAGCAGCAGCAGCAGCGACAGCTCTCAAACATCTTGGCAAAGTGCATGCAACTGGATCAAGGGTGGAAGAAAATTAGCCGCACGGCCTATTCTTCCTTCCATGTTCCTGCGTTAATAGAGCCAAAGCACATCCATCACATTCATGCACATACAACAAGAAGGCCTTTTCATAGTTTGGTGTGCCCAAAACCGGTGCCGAGCACAATGCAGTCTTGAGCAAATCAAATGATTGCTGGTGTTCCAAGTTCCACGGTAATGGCGAAGAAATGCACTTCTTCGTCAGAGCCAACATTGGTTTAATCACTAAGGAGATATTCGGGATCCACTGCCTACAGTAAGAAGCCATTCCTATAAAGGCTCTGACTTCCTTCTGTGTATTTGGAACAGACATGCTGGAAATGATTTGTATCCGTTCAAGCGCCAACCTTCTTCCCTCCTTTGACAGGAGACAATATTGACATTTTTTAAGCAAAGCTTTATGTCCATGTTGTTCTAAGTGAATAAGCAACAACACGGTGCCCTCCTTACAAGCGCTCTCTGAGTCAGCAGCTAAGAGAAGATCGTCTACATACTGAAGCAATGTACAAGAGGGCAACTCAAGTTTGTCGAGCTGCTCTTTCAAAGCCCTACTATAGACGCTAGGACTTTCCGTGTAACCTTGCGGTGCACGAGTAAAGGTAAACGAGCGTCCCCCTGAGGTAAACGCAAACAAGTATCTACTATCCTTATGTATAGGGATACTAAAGAAAGCGTTCTTTAGATCCACAACACTAAAGTGAGTAGCTGAAGCTGGAATCATGGTCAAAATCGTTGTCACATCAGGCACAATGGGAAATTGTGGAGCAACGATCTTATTAATGGCACGTATATCAATAATAAAACTGAAGGGAATCGCATTATCGCCTTTTTTATACACGGGCAAAATCGGACTATTGCACAAACTACCTGCATTTTCCTCAATCACCCCTCGATGCACAAAATCGGAGGCGATGCATTTCAAAGCTTGCTCACCATCGACCGAGATCTTATACTGGGGAATACGTAGCAACTTTACTCCATGTTTCAGAAGAATCTTAATGGGCTCAATTTGCAAAACACCGATATCATTGTCATCGATTTCCCACAAACACTCCGGAACGGCAAAGGTCTGGTTAAGAATTGGGAGACAGAAAGTTGCTGTGGTGAAATCGTCAAACGCACTCCATCAGAAGAACAATGAATTACCAAATTTAATTCTGTCAACAGATGCAACCCCAACAAATTCTCTCCACAATTCGTGGTCAAAAGGAATGGACAGTGGTCTGTGAATGGACCCAAAGTAATAGGTACCGGCGAAGAAACCGGACAGACAACTGGTGTGCCAGAAAACCCTACAGAAACATTGGTTTGCCCTGACAGTGAAATGTTTGGAACCGGTGAATGATCAATGGAACACTTCTGTGCCCCGGTATCTATCAAGAAGAGATGTTTCCTATTTCCCACTATCATTTCAATGTAGGGACCTTTCTGATTAACAGGAATAGGCGTTGGTTCCAAACCTTGCTTCGGGCAATCCTAGTGAAACAGAATGTCATTGAAAGGAAGTTCTTCAGAAAGGTAAGTGGCAGAAGGATGATCAAAAATGTTTCTATTGTCCACACTTGGTGTCTGATTGTCCTGCGAAAAAGGTTGCTGTGAATCCTGTGAAAACAGACTTCTACCAGGACCCCCTGACCCTGGGCGACCTCTGGATCATCTACCCATATTCCCAAATGCGTTATTCGACCTCTGCTGGAGGATCGGGCATTGTGCACGCCAATGACCCTCTTGTTTGCAATAAGCGCACTGGTTTATGTTTACAGGACCCAATGGCGCATTTCCCTGTGGAACTCACTGACCTCTAAATTGCGAAGTACCCCCTCTAGGGCCTCTAACAATTTGTTGCAATAGCACTTTTGTCTTTAAGTCACCTTTTCTTTTTTCGACTCTTTCTTTTTCATTAGTGACACAATTCTCATAGTACTGAGCCATGTGCAGTACTTCTGACTGTGACTTTGTTTGCCAAGCGCTCTCGGAAGACATAATTTGTGACTGGATGTCAGGCAGCAATCCACGCACAAATGTATCCACAAATAGTAGTTTCCCAGACTCTGTGCTTAAGTCTTGCCCACTGTAATCCGAAAATACTTGTCAGAACCGGTTAAGAACTCAGTAGCACCCTCAGATTTTCCCTGGACATAGGCCGTAAACGTGTCCCAAATAATCCTTCTTTCAGGAATTATAGTTTTCAACTTTGTAACTATTCAATCAGGTAAAGTTAGTATTACCTGTGGAGGTCTCTCACCAGCTGGCCTTTCTCTATCCAGTCTAGCCATAGTATCCCATAAATCTCCTAACCCTGGTACATCATCTATAGTCCTAATCTGCTTCCATAAGTCAACAGACAGGAGTACAGGAAATAATAAATCAATATCAATTAAGGTGAGTACTGATGACTGCAAGACAGACTCTATTTCTTTATAGAAGCCTGTTGGATTCTTCCTAATATCAGGAATAGATTGTTTAATGGTGTTCACTTCCTGCCTCGAGAACGGAACGTGAACGAACTGCGACACATAATGTGCAGGAATTTCTTGAGCTGCAGTACCTGCTGCAGACTTAGCTGGAATCTCTTCTTTTGGGACAAATGTCGGAGGAACCTCTCTCATTGGCCACTGAGAAACAGGCAACTCTGAACGCTTACTAAGCAACAGAGCTAAATCGAGCACTAAAGTAGCAGAAGAAGTGTCAAATGAAAAAAGCCCTCTTATAAATACCCATCCCTCAGGTACTCTACCATCACCTGTATCACTTTCCTCTTCATTTCTGGCGTATACTGACTATACGTGTCATATACTTCAACAGGAGTTGTCGACATATCTGAGATCCACCTAATTGCATCTTTCGTACAAATTCGTATTTCCTCGTTTATCAATTTTCAACAAGGAAAAAACTTTCTGCACAAACATAACTTCCGAACTATCACCATCTTCATTTTCATTCTTCACCCTTTCCAACTCCTTTCTATACTTGAAAACCCTCTTTACATGCTCTTGTACTTTCTCCGCAATCTCTCTAGAGAATGCTAAAGTATTCAGATCCCTTAACCCTTGTGGGAGATCTATATCATTTAGCCTATTCAACATTAAACATAAATGAATTCCTAATCCTTCAATAAAAACGTTTTTCTCAGGGAAATTGTCCAAATTACAGAGTGTGGCAAGAGCATCATTTTGTTCCTTCTTCTCCATGCACTGTTCAGCCCACGCAATTAATTCATGCTTTTTATCTGAAGACACAGTATTACGAGTTACAACCCTCGATCCTGCTCCCCGATCTACTACAAGTGGTGTAGAACCACTTGGAAGAGGGAGAGTAGGCAATTTTTGAACATCTGGAAACAAAGGTACTATCACTGGCACGGCATGCGAGCCCACTGGACCCGTAATAGTAGGCAAAGGTGGAGGAGCAAGTGGCGGAGCGGCGACAAGAGGAGTAACACTGGGAGGAAGAAGAGGAACATTAAGAGGAGAATAGGAGGAGCAGGAGGGGCTACGAGAGGAGGAATAACATCAGGAAAAGGAACATACAGAGGTGGCGCAGTGGCACCAGGCCTATGTTCATTCAGACAGAAGTTTGTCAATAAGTTCATCAGATACATGAAAGTCTTTGGAAGGATACATTTTCTGGATACCATGCGAGAAAGCCCTATCCATATTCCTAACTGACTCAGACTGTTTATTCTGGTCATATAACAACGCTTTTTCGGCGTTCGTCATATGCTGCTGTGCATGCTCTTCTCTACTCTTAAGCTGCTGCATAGCTTCTTTCTTCCAATTCTGTAATATATCGAATGCTGCAAGTCTAGCCTTTTTCTTCAATAATATAGATTCTAAGTATTCAATACGAGGAATTTCAAAACTACCATTGATAGGCCACTGAAGTTCGGGAGCATTTCTAGTTTGTCTGTGCCAAAAATCATTAAATACTATACTTCCAATGACGTGCTTACAGTACATAGTACACGCCGGCGACCCCTCCATTGGCGCCGGTCGGCCAAATTCCAAAGATTGTCTGTCACTGCGAATAACGCCCTGAAGCAGGCAGACAATTTCCCAGGCATATCAGAATACTGGTGTTACCTGGTCAATAATTGTACTCACGAGTGCAATACACCAAAACAAATTATCAGGATACTTAAGAATCGGGTCACGACTCACCTGATCAAATCCTAAGGACGTCCGATCGGATTGCAAAAAGTTCTAACCAAGGTTCCACGTAGTTGGTGATTTAGGCAAATCTGCCCGCCTCGATATTTGGACCCTCGTCTAGATGCCGACTCGGACCGCGTGCTCACTGTTAAGGGATTGTGCCATGCAGCGCTGCTGAGGTGTTGCGTCTCATCCAAGAAAGGGGCCTCCTTTTACACCGTCCGATCCCAGTCTGATAGCCGCGTCAACTTTCAACGAGCTGGCATCAATCTTGAGGGTCCCTATTAGGGCGCCATCTGTTAAAGCAAAAGAAAAATATCGAGGCTGAGTACCCCAAAAGGAAATACACCAAACACAGGTTTATACAGATTCTCGGATCTTTATTCAAACAACTGTACAGTTTACAAAGAAACAAAGTATCAGATAGCTATCTGGCCCTCAGTACATCACAGCAAATACCAGCCCGTTCGGTGTGAGAAGTGAGAGTTACTGGACTTCTAAATATTTGCATCTTTTATACAGTTTCCAATCGTAATGACCAACCCCTCTGCAGGTTCATAATTTCAGTCTAGGGTTCGTGTCGAGTTCACCTCTAATTTATCCAACTATATGCATGTGGATTATGTCCAGTTTGTACCACAACAAATCACAATGGCAACAGTGTATCTTCAAATTTAACATTTAAGCCTTAATACACATCCTATACAATGTAGTTCAACAAGTGTTCACGTTCAGTATTTAAACAACATTGTGTTTGATATATGGCCGTGGATCGGGCTTGTTGCCGTAGGTAATCCTCGATCTACAGGTCAAACGTAGGACAAGGTCTCATTACACAGTCCTAACTTTGGCCTACGGGCAGTTTGGACATTAACTCTGCGCGAAGGTCAGGACGGCTAAGTTACAAGCGGGAAAACACTGTCCACTATTTTAGAACACAGAGTGACTTTGAAACAGGAATGAAAATGGCGGGTGTATCCAAAATGGCGGCTAGGTCGATCTAAGGTCGGAACCTTGCGATGCGGATTTCTTCGCAGAACGACTGGGCTTAGGCCAATATATACAATAAAGGAGGTACAATATGATATCCCATTTAACATATGTGAGGAGAGAAGGAGAGAGAGGAGTAAAAGGTGATACCAAGTTTTTTTGCCTCACAAGTGAGTGAGGGGAGGGTACTGTGAGAAACGTGAAGGTGTTTCACCTACTAGTCTCCGGGGATCTGTCATCAAGGTGACCGGGACATGTTCATCACTATTGTATCCAGTTCATGGGGGTGGACCAGTGCTGGAGGATCACCTGGGTAAGGGGTCTTCGGGGAGTGGAAGTGAGACATTGAAGGGTGAGGCACAGTACCCCCTTCCTTTTTTACACCTTTTCCCCATCCTACCCTGTAGAATATCTAGAAACTCGACCCACCCCCTTTCTTGACATGGACACTTTCTCACAGACTGATTACCATTTAAGACGACGTACTAACACCAGAGCCATATACTTGACTTGTTTCAACACAAGGGTCAGGCAGAGTCAGACAATTGCTGAAAATTACAGACACCTGGCTTCCATTACCTTTCCCCATAGGGATAAATGGCAGAGCACGAAAGAACACTATGCAGTAGGCCAAACGAATGAGGAAGCGGCTATTCCAGGACGGCAGTTCAAATGGAGGAAAGAGGCGGCAAGATCTGAAAGGACGACGAGGAGGGAATTGCCATTGCCCTTTTCAACCCCGACTTGCCGAACAGCCAAGAAGGGAAACGTAAGACCGGGAATTGCATCTAGCGAATGGTGCGAAGGATGTCAGCGGTACATGGGACCCTCCTGCACTGATAGCCATAGTGGGGAGAAGCAGTTGCCATCGTGTTACCTTCCTTCACTCCAGAGGCAGGAGACACCAAAAGAGTTGAGCACAGCCAGTGAGTCGGAAAGAGCTGATAATAGATTGGACTGTGTTGGGCTTAGGGTTGTGAAGAGCAACTTTGTATGAAGAAAGAACTAAAGCACAACGGACGTGTGTAAGCAAAATAGTTATCAGTTAGAGTGGTCCGACACCAGGTGGGCGCTCAATCGTAGGAGTCTGACTGATGCCCCACTCCTGAACAAGGAGAATGTGTTGAACTGTGAAATCAAAGTTGTCATATGAGAGTGAAGCCACACCCCTTGTACAGTTCAAAGTCTTTGGTTGTTTTTGAAACTACAAGTATCAAGAGGCCCTATGGGAGACCGGCGTGAGGTGTTGAGGTGGTCATACAAGACAAACCCCTTGTACAATCAAAAGTCCTTGGCACATTGCAGAAGTCTTTGAGGAATATGAAAGTGTGAACCCGACTAAGGGAAGTGTGAAACTGATGTTTGAGCCCGGATTTGGGGAACGCTGTGTGAACTGTGATATTTTGAAGTACGAACTTGCCAGAGAATAACTGAGTAACCCAGCGAGACATGATCTCCCTCGGATGTCTTTAATTGAACTAGCAAGTACTTTCCGGTGAAGGAAGGTCTCACCCTAGATGAGGGGGACCAAACTAAACTAGATGATTGTTTAAAAAGACAGTGAGACTTTTGAATACTACAAATAAAGAGATTGTGAGTCAAAGGCGGTAGTGACCCGGACTGAGAGTCATCAAGCGAAAAACTAAGGGAACTGAATCCCACATTGTGAAAAAGCTAAGTGAACTACCTTGTGGTGACAAACGTAAATCTGGCTGAGGGATGTCCACATTGAGTAGTTGGTCTGAGCCTGGCTGAAAAGGCTAATATTGAGAGAAGGATCGGAGTCTGGCTGAGGTGGATCCATGGGTGAAGAGTAATCGCCTGATGTGAAATTAAATAGAAGGAACTTTTGTTTTGTTGTTTATGATGTATCATGCCCTCTGAAGCAAGAGACTTTTCATGAAAGAGGCTTCGAAATAGAAGGTCCTGATATTGAAAAAAGGAACTGTAATCTTGTGCTGGAGAATCCCAGGTGTGTGTTGTGCTCAAGAGTCCTACCTTGTCCCGTGCTAAAAAAAAGGGGAAGAGAGACCCACACCATAACATCCTGTTATGTTATGTTATGTTATCGTATTTATAGAGTGCTACCATGACCCGAGAGCTTACCAGCGCCAACAGTACCAACACACACAAAACAGAGATCTAACTAATCAGGAACCAGAATGTCAGTGCAGAAGATTTTTCAGTTTGTCTAGACAGCCTCTAACAAAATAGAAATGTTTTAAATCTCCTCTTAAAAAGTTCAACTGACTCAATTTCTCTCAAATCCGCTGGCAGGGCATTCCAAGCCCTAGGAGCAGCATTGAAAAAAGATCCAGTCTGAGATTTGGTGGTTTTACATCTAGGAATCTTTAATTGATTCATATTGTTGGATCTTAAGGTCCCTACACTATATTTGATAGCCAGGGTTTCAGTTAAGTACAGAGGCATGATTTCCAGGTGACATTTTTGGGTTATTAACAGGTGCCTAAACTGAATGCTGGCTCTCACCGGAAGCCAATTTAGGGAGTGTCTTGCATCAGAGACATGATCTTGCCAATTAAGTCCTGTGACAACCCTTAAAACACTATTCTGAATCACCTGGAGGTGGTTGTAGTCAGACTGTGAACTGCCAATCAGCAAGCTGCAGAAATAGTCGAGTTTCAAACCAAAAATTGCCCAGGCTATTGTTTCAGCATTTTCATGTGAGATTGGAGGTCTAAGTGATGTTAGAAGTTTAATGTGATAGGTGGAGGCCAAGACCATCCCACCTATCTAAGCTCTCATCGTAAGATTCTGATCAAGGATAACACCAAGCATTTTGACTTTACGTTGCACTTCGATTTTTGAGTCCAATATGGAAAAACTATTATATAATAGTCCCAACTTCAGAATTTTCTTTGAAGTACCCACAATCATGAGCTCTGTTTTCTCCTTGTTGAGTGTAAGGCCATTTTGAATCATCCATGAACGGATGATCACATAAACCTGATTAATCCTCCTCATAGATTCCAGTGAGTGGGATGACACATTGCATGTCATCTGCATAGTTTGAAAAAGAAATACCAAAACTTGTCAGCATATTAAAAAAGGGACCATGAACAGATTATACAATGAGGGCGAGACATATGCCCCCTTCGGGACACCATAGAGTAGAGTAAAGGGATCAGCCTCTGCATCATCACTCACTACTCTACATTGCCTATTGGTTATAAAGGAATGTATCCAAACAAAAGTGTTAATGGAAATGTTTGCCACTTCCCTCAACCTAATGGACAATAGTGAGTGGTCCACCAAGTTGAAAGCGACAGACAAATCTGAAATCATGAGAAGGGAGGTATGGCCCTTGTCCATAGCCTCCAACAATTTGCCCATCAAATCAAGGAGGGCCGTTTCAGTTCCATGGAACCGTCTAACCCAGATTGCTAATTATTGAAGAATTTGATGTTGATTGAGATGTTCCGAAATTTGCTCAGAAGCCAACCTATCTAAGATTTTCAACAAAAAAGGAGTATTCGTAATTGGTCTAAAATGTCTCGCCAATAAAGGACATAAGAAAGGTTTTTTAAGTAGTGGTAAGATCCATGCCTTTTTTAGTATATTCGGAACCATATTTTCAGCAAAGGAACGATTTACAAATTCACAAATCGCCAGTAAAAGAGGTAGGGGACAGGTTCCATAAACCATAATCCTTAATTCCATAATCATGGAAGATCCAGGATCACCCTTACAACTAGAGCCTTTAAGCTTTAATGACCTTCAATAAATCTTGTTCAGAGATAGTGGAGAAACTAAATTCAGGTATAGTAGATATAACAACTGGGCTATGCTGTATCTGCATTACAGAGGTGTCAGGTGGTAGATTACATGTAGCTTTCTGGTCCTCAATTCCTTGTTTAATACGTGCCAGCTTAGATACCATAGCGTCTTGGATGGTATTACACTAGGTATTACGTTTACAAATGGTTTCTTTCTCAGGCCCTTTTAATATTTCTTGCTCCCAAAGTATCTTAAATAGTTCCTTGGTCTCAGAGCCAGCATTCATTTCCTTTTTTGCATAAATCAATGCACTTGTATAATGCTTCACTGCTTGCTTATAACCAGCAAGACTAGATGCATCCTGATTATTCCTCCACACACAAACCTATTTGGATTTAACTGCGTTCAGCTTATAAAGTTCTTCGTTAAACCAACTATTACCGCTATAAGTATTGGAGGCAATTTTTTTCTTGAGGGGAGCCACAATATCTAGCGTTTCCTGAAGTGAGCTAAGGATTTGATTAGTCAAATCTGATAGTTCACCTGATAGTCTGATTCTAGGTGTTGCGTCAACAAGTAAGGGCCTTACCACGTCACACGTGATTTTCTTCCAATTTCTTACTGAGACAGGATCCCCTTTTTTATATGGTTTCTTAAAAGTAGAAGTTTTATTAATTTTAAAATGAATGCAAGAATGGTCTGACCATGGGCAGGGCAAAATCTCAGAATCAAAAATCTCAATTTCATATGTGGCCACCCAATCCGGAGTATGCCCTTTCTCATGTGTAGACTTTTCGACCTGTTGTTGGAAACCAAGGAGACCCACAGCATCTTCCAAAGCAGCTGCAATATGATCCTCCCATGATATCAGCCAGAGATTAAAATCACCCATCAAAGGAAACTTAGAATTTGGTTAAAGAATAGGGACGAGTAAATTATTTAACAGACTTGAAAATTCCTTCCTATCTCCCAGTGCTCTATATTAAACCAGAAGATTCATGGTTAGCTTGGCATTAATGCCAATTTTTACTATTTGTCACAAGTCTCTCCCCTTCTCACCTGTCTTTCCTGTTTGCTTGCAACCTTCTTTTGTGACTTCTTCCGCACGGTCCGGGATTTATATAAGGTCGCGCGCGGGTCTTCGGATTCCAGCGTGCTTCGTTCAGATTGTCCAGGATGGAACCAGGAAGGAACAATGTCCGCGCGCGGAGGCACGGAAACCATGGCTTGAGCGCGGGTGAAAATCCAGGAAAGTTTGGTAAATTTGAGGGATGAAAGGAAAGGAGGAGGAATTAAGGAACCAGGAATAGAGAGATCAGGAAAATAGCCCCGAGCGAACTCCGACAGCACACGTCCAGCTACGGCGAACAGTAGCGTTGAGACGCGCAGAGCCACGGGGGTGTGTCTGTTTAGTAGTGCTCCGAGCGTGGAACGTAAAGGCTGGCAAGCTGCGTTTCGAATGCGATGGGCCATGTTGGGAGGGTTACCGCATTCAGTGCTCTATGGTTCAGGGACCATGAGGTCCAAAAAGACATAGGCGAGGGTTCATGACACTATTAGTAATTCGTGTCTGGCAGGTCTAAGGTTTTTAATTCCCAGATTTTAATCTCCATTTTAAAGATAATGGCTACACCGTCACCTCTACCTTCTGCTCTATCTTGGCATATGATTCCATAGCCCTCAGGAATCGCCAGCCCCAGCTGTGGACAAGCTGCCTTATGTACCCAAGTCTCTGTCAAAGCACAGATGTCCAAGTTATTTTCTACAATGTAGGATGACACCTCTGACGCATGTCTGAGGAGTGATCTAGTATTAAGCAAACTAAATTTAAAATGACTGTCAGTTCAATTTTCCAAAATAGTGTAATTTACCTTAAAATCAAGAATATCAGCACCTACCAACTATTGATCATCAGCTAGGTGTCTAGTACCCAAAGATGTTTTTTCACGGCTACTATTAATCTCTTTCTCTGATTCAATCTGGCAACATGGCACAACCATCGATTGACCCTCAGTGCCCGCCTTGCCCCTCTTCCATTGATCAAGGAGGCAGATTGGTGCATATAAGATAGTAGTGGCATCAGTATGTAAAAGCTCACCACTATATTGAGCCACTGTAAGATTCTCCTTACACTGTTGTACCTCTTGAGGCACAGCAACAGTGTGGCTGGCCCAATTGGCTACTGCATACAAAAGGGCAGACTATTAGCATCAAATCTCGTCCTGGCAAGTTGAATTGCACGTAGGACTTCCTGAATTCCCATATATACCACGGTAAAACCTCTATGTAAGGGATATAAACTAAGAGCCAAAAGACATGCACCTCCACTGACCGCCACATACCGCATGGTAGGCTCGCGCCGTGGCGCAGCAGGGAAAAATATGGCACAGCTGGTGACAGAGGTCCCTACGATCTAAAAGAGATTTAAAATATAACAGTGGGAGATCAAAGAAACACAATCACGGGAATAGGAAGCAAGGTAGGTGAAGCACGATGAACAGCAAAGTAATAGCTGTGTAAAGCAGATAAAAATAAGCAGATAAAAATTAACAGATCAAAAAAGAGGCAACGCTTGTATTTTTAAAACAATGCGCACATTGCAGTGACCTTGAATTCAGCCTTATTTATACACAAACCACAGACCACAGATCCTGGTTTATCATTTTGTGAGCACTTCTTTCTTTTCTTGTGAACATTATCTCACACTCTTTAGTAGCATAGTGATAAGGATTGGCAATAGGTTTGTTTTAGTATAGGCTCTGTTTATATGACTAGACTCCACTAGGACTGTATTATTATTATTTGATGGTCGTAGCTTGCTCCCATATTAGAATTAGGTTTAGATTAGGCCTTTATCTCACCCATTTTAAAGACTAATAAACACCCTTGAACTGTGATCACTTGTGTCTGTCTTACTTTGATACCATCTGATAATTATAAGGGTGCCTGGATATTATCGATGGTCCTCCAGGTAAGTATACATACACAAAAGCAGAATATGGACCAATAGAATGGAGATGACAGGAATGTAATTCAGTTTTCCAAAATCTTAGCAAAATATAATATTTATTTTACATAACATAAGCAATGAATACTTGTTGGTAACTCTTACATGTATTACAAAGGCTCAACCTATATTCAACCTTTCCCATCATACATCATTCATACCTAACTCATGCATATCATCTTCCTATTATTACCTATTTTGAAGAAGGGTAGTGATTGTCCCCAAACATAAACACCAATTTAAAAATAAAATGAAGTCCAACACTCTGATGTGTTTTTAGATGTGGCCCTCTGTGTTATTACAGGGGGTGGCTTGTCTACACGTGTTTCGGTTGTAGTTCATCAGGTGGGGGCTTCCTCGTCTCAGTATTCTACCCAACCTTCATCAGGAGGAAAATGCAACTCCCCACAGTGAGTTGCCTCTTCATAGGATGGGTGAGCCTCTGAATCTCTCGAGAAATGGATATAAACTAATTACTATCTATAATCAGTTCATGCCCGGCCATCTCAATTTATTTAAAGAAACATTCAATGTGTGTAACCAACAACATTCTCTGTTTGTTGTTATGTGAAGACTCACCACCACTCTATACAAGCGGACAATGACTTGATGGAGGAAAACATTCTGGTATTAGGTTGTTCTGTATGGTAATATAACTGTCAGCTGTTTGTATATACCTACATAATGAGAAAACAACAGAATACACACAATCAAAGATATATGTATGCATGTTCTTTTCACAGGTCTACTTCTTTCTAACAGACCATTTCTGTCTATGTAAAAAACATGGACTCACTGATAGATTTTTCTCATGAATCTGACGTCATCCACATCATTTGTATTAGCATCGGCTCTGTTACAGTAACCTTAGGTTTGCATTTGCACCACTTGCACTGTAAATCCGCCTGCAGAGAAAGAGACAATATAGGGTGGCTTGTTTGTAAATTTATATTGTCCTTGTTCGCTGATATGCAAAAAAGTATGGTAATCAAAAACATACTCACAATAGAATGTATCCTCTTGCATTCTGGGACTCCTAGGTCTAGTTTTCGAATGGGAAAAAAACAGACACAGCTTTGAGAGTTTGCATTGCAGCAACACTGCAAAACACAGGATACAACCGCTCTGATCCACAAACTGTCATTTTCCTCCCTCTGGCTGCATGCCTTTCGAACAAAAACATACAGTAATTCTGCTGCAGTTGTGCATAGTTCTCCTGATATTGTTATTGAATTTACGGTATGGCAGTTGCATTTACTGTATAATTCTTTCAATTAACATTTGCTAATCAGACAAAAATCAGATAGAGGAAGATCTGTGGTGAGGGTTACTGATTTAACAAAATGTAAAATATAAGTCATTTATATTGTGCCTGTAGAAAAGTGTTTCTAGGTGCGACAAGACAAGGGAGGGAAGACAAAGGGAGGACAAGACAAGCGTTTTTCCTAGGCCTTGTACCATTGAGATTGTGCAGGTGTGACAACACAAAGTGCAGGGGGAAGGTAGAGGGGGAAGTGCTAAGGAGAGGGAAGGGGACAATAAGGGCAGAATAGCTCTGAGTAGGTGCAGCCAGGGCAGCACAGCTTTGGGTAAGTGCAAGGAGGTATGGGACTATAGAGGTTACAGGTTGTAAGAGGATTCAATTCAACACTACAGCTAAGTCAATGCCTAGTCTGGGATACTGAATGGAAACCCTTATTGATATATCTTTATGTCCAGTTCATGCGTTCTGGATGACTACCCCTATATAACACCCCTCTCTTTGAATAACCCTGACCCCACTGAGCCAAGAAGTAGTTCTGTTTTGCAAGTTAAAAGGTTTATTTGAGAATTTAAACAAAATAGATATATATCACACTTTATAATAAATTAATAATTGGATATCACACTTAATCTGATATGTAATCAATAATGGATAGTCTGGCACTAGCACACTTCTTTATAATCAATGATGAGTGGTTATAGGATGGATAAGATAGCAACAATACTTTATGGTTTCAAATGGATGCAAGGTGGAATGAAAATGCAGTACAGAAAATACTCAATATGCGTTCAACAAAACAATGTAATCACTTTTCTCTGGCAATCCCCTCCCCCCTTTATGCAATGCAAGGAAATGGAAGGAAAGCACACAGTTCTCAGAAATGCAATCAACTGTAATTCAGTTCACCCCAGCAAGCTTGGACTACAGAAGTTTGAAACACAGGCCCAAAATGCTTTTATATGTGCTGGCAATGAAGTGAAAAATATGCTAAAATGCTTTTAATTCCCACTAGAGGTTCAGGGTGAGTGGTATCTAGTTAATATTAGTCCAGGCTCACACTAGCAATGATTCAGGGATGATTAGCAGGTTAAACAAACTTTTCTTTAACGGAAGGCAAGCAGCAGCAGATTTTTACACGTGGAGAAACTTGCAAATCGCGGCAAAATGTCAATCGCCGGGCGCGATTACAGAGGAACTACAAGGACTATCACTATCGTTATCGGTCACGGAGATATGAGCGATTAAATAAAGGTCGTTTTTCAGATTTGGAATTTTAAAGTTCAAAAAGACAAGTGACAGCTAGCAACTAGAAAATGACAGGTGACAGTTAGGAGGCAGTTCTACTTAGATTAAAATAGATTGAATTATATTATTTTAACTAAGAGATTGGTTCTGCACAGTTCTACTAGGTACTCACACTATATTTTAAAATATGCCTCGCCACGGATCTGGTCAGGTTTTGGACTGGACTCCGGTTCAGCTCTCTAGTTCTGCTAATGGGTCAGCTCTACTCTGCTGGTCTGGTCTGGGTCTCTGAAGGTGGATAGATTGAAGTCTCTATGTTAGCTCTCTGGAGGTTGATGGAGGTAAAGTATGGATTTTCCGGCAGAGCTTCCAGCTGCAAATGGATTTGAAGGCCCCTATCTGTCCTGCCTGTCTGCTTTTATGTGTTTTGAAAATGGGTGGAGAGGCTAGCTTCCTAGGCCCTACCCCTCTCCCCTTATCATTGGCCCAATTCTCCCCTCTCCCATGATTGGGGAAGGAACTGTGAGTCAGAGTGATGCTGTAGGTTTTATGGGTCAGAGGATCCTCCCCTGTCAAATTGCACACAATCTATATTTGATAAAAAAAAACATATTTGTACAGGTACACATTTGTTTAAAATTACATGCACCCTTCACATATCACAGGAGGTATACCCTGTCCAAATCTGCTCTTCCTGGGGGCTTGCATTCAGAAATGGCAACATTTGCACTTTTTAACTGATTTTGCAATTTCAGACATTACCCCAAATTTACACACATGTGCGCAAGGAGTATGGACATTAGTTGATGAAGTGTCAGATTTTTAACATGCATACATTTTGAGTAATATCCTCTTTTCCGCTAAAACCCCCCTGAACATACCACCGGGTCCTAACACGTCTTAAAATGTGGGCAGAAAAATCACAAGAATGATGGTGTCATTTAAATAATTTTCACAAGTCCGTACTATGAGTTATTCATCTTTTTAGAGTTATGTTCTGGCCCCAAAGGGGTGTGGTTTCCCCCCAGCACAAGGTTGAATTTCTGGTTTTTCCAGTTCTGCCAAGCCAGCTTGCTCTCACAGGCAGTGCCCCTCCCCTGTCCTTCCAGGAGGAAGCTCCATTTACGACTCCCGCCAATAAAACATTTGCCTGAGTCAGGACAGGGCTTTGTTCAGAGCTCCTGTATTCTGTGGGGGCTCCCCTTAATTCAATTATCAGAGAGATGGCATATCCTTGGTGTGGCCAGCAAAAGGCAGATAGGCCTGGGAACACAGCTGTGACTCAAGTTTCACTCCTGATGGGGGGTAGTTGCCAGGCAAAATTGGAATCTCTTTAAGCCAGTTTTTAGCTACATGTCATTTCTGTTCCCCAGTTTAAGTCAAGACATTTTTTTACATATGCAGCTAGGATGCTGATTCTAAGTTTAAAACTATGACATTTAAACAATTGCAACCTATGTGACACTCAAAAGTAGGTCACTCATTTCTTTTAAACATTTAGATTTTTAGTGTCTTTCAGTCCAAATTTACTTAAACTGCTGAAATCCACAGCTCAGCCAGTCTTGTTATAAACCTTCAAGTCACTTTAGAATATAACTTTACATTGTATCCACCTCTCAGTAAGTCTTTCTTTGGCTTGCCTTGGGTTCATTTATTCAGTTTTACACAAAAAAGTAAAATCTGGTGTTGTTTTAAAACGCCGGCTTTTTGATAGTGGTGAGTACTGGTACCTTTATGGGTTTGCTTTTGGCAATCAGCATTGCCATTCCCAATGGTTTCAGACTACTGTGTGGGTAGTCCACTGGTGGTTTTAGGCAGTGTCCCTCTGTGCCCATAACATCGGCAAAAATGAGTGGCAGCCTATTCTTCATGTATTTCCCTGTGCATTTCCTGGGAAGCTCTGGCCATCATGATGTTTTCCATGTCAGTACTGCACAGTTTTGAGGTACGGCTTGGATGCGTGGATAAAAACATCCCACAAGCCCCCCTCTTGCGATGGCCATTCTATTTCACTAATGGGACTCGCAAGACCTGGGATGTTTCCTCATCTTCTTCCAATAGATGGCACAGTTCAGCATCTTTTTCTCCATCCGGTCGGATCGATCGGTTCTCCTCGCCGGTCCTGATGGGAAGATTGGGCGGTACCCCGGGCCCGTTGCGTCTCTGCTCCCGGTCTCCGGATCGTCCTCCTTGGCCCGTCTCCCGGTTTTTTTTCTCCTAGGACGACAAAGGAAGAGCGGCAATACCTATTCATGGACATTTCTTCCCCACCATTGATATAGTGGGGTGGCATATAAATTTCATCATAACGAAACATTACATTCTTATTTTGAAAAAAAAAACAGTATAACTAAGAGACAGTTTCATGCAAATCACAATATTTTAGAGACTAGATGTGGTATGTTTTATGGTTGGAACTGAATTAGTCTGAGACAGTACCTGCTAGGATTCCAGAGGATTCCTCCAGTTGTTGCAGAGTGTGCCTGGGATGGCAACATTTCAACTGGTTTATGTGGACCCACTTGTCTTCCCCCGCTGCCAAAGGACCTTTGGGGATGTGGATTTTGTAGGCCACAGGGGAGATCTTGTCGATGATCTCAAAGGGTCCCTTCCATGTAGGCAAGAATTTCCGCTGTTTTGCCTGGTTTCTTTGGAAGTTGTATAGATAGACCCGGTCCCCCACCTGATATTCCTTCCTGGAAGTTTTCAGGTCATAGTGGGTCTTCATGCTATCAGCTGATCTTTCTAGATTCCGCTGAGCATAAGCAAAAGCATGTTGAAGGTGTTTCCTTAAATTCTCCACATACTCATGAGTAGTGGAGGCATTTATCAGTGTCTGCTCTTGGGTCCTGTAGAGCAAATGCTGAGGAAGCACCATCTTGCGCCCAGTCATCAACTCAAATGGTGACATTTTGGTTGCAGATGAAGGGGTAGATCTGATGGCCATTAGGACCAGAGGTAATCGGACATCCCAACTTGGCCCAGAATCTGCCACAAACTTCTTTAATATGCTCACAATGGTTCGGTTATATCTCTCTACTGCCCCAGAAGAAGCTGGCCTGTAAGCAATATGCAACTTCCTTTTGACCCCCAGTATCTCCCACATCTTTGTCATTACTTCACTGGTGAAGTGGCTACCCCTGTCTGACTCAATCCTTTGAGGGAGACCAAAACGGGAAAAGATGTGGTTAATCATCAAGGCAGCTGCCGTTTCTGCCTTGCAGTTTGGGGCTGGGAGACATTCCACCCACTTGGTAAACAAGCATGTCACAGTCAACATGTACTTATTCCCCCTAGCAGAGCGAATCACGGGGCCTACAAAGTCGATTTGTAAATCTGACCATGGCAGTGTCATCCCCCGCTTTTGGAGAGGCGCACGGTGCGTGAGTGATGATGGCTGAAATTGCGCACACACAAGACACCCCTTCAAATATTGGTCGAGGTCCTGGCCCATGTGTGGCCAGTATGCAACCTCTCTTAAGATTTCCAATGTTGTGTGAAACCCCCTATGACCGGCGGTGGCCGCATCATGGGCGTGACTTAACATCAGGCTTCGGAATGAGGTAGGAACCACCCACTGATCGTGGCCAGCTTTGAATTTCCTTACCAGCAAACCGTCTAGGATTCGGAACATTTTTGAATATTTCATCAACACTCTTAGGTCCTCTTTCCCAATGTAATCGGTATCCGTCAGGGGAAAGTTCTCAGGGTCCTCAATGTGCTGGTAAAACTTTCCAATAATTGGATCCCCCTTCTGAGCGGTAATCAAATCAGCATCAGGGGTCTCCTTACTCCATTGTGCAATTGAAAGGTCGTTGTGAGCATTTGTCTGGGACCTAGTGATAGCAGTGACCTGGATTTCCCCCAACAGGGACTCAATCTCAATTAGATCCCCTTGGATGGCCCCGGTTTTGGCCAGCTGATCAGCTAAGTCATTTCCAGTTTTGTCTGGTCCCTCTACTTTGGAATGACCCTTGATCTTTTTCCAATAGATGGTCATCTCATTCGAGGTGACCAGATCATCAATGTTTTGGATCAACTTCCCATGTTTCAAGGGTTTGTTGTTAGCACATAACATGCCTCTGGCTTTCCAATTAACCAGGTGCTCCACGAACCCGTTCCGTACATAATCCGAATCTGTGATTATGACCAGTTTGTGGAGTTGATGCTGGACAGCAGTGAGGATGGCTTGATGCACAGCCATCATTTCTGCCACCTGACTACTTCGGGGACCAATTTTGTATCCAGCGGAGGGTTCTGGGGACTCATTCACCCATGCATTCCCTACGCCGGCCACCAGTTCTTTCTCCCCGTTGTTGTCAACATGGTAAGAGCATCCATCCACATAGACAGTGGGCATTCCCTCACACTTGTCCTCTTCAAAGACTTTGTGTGGGGAATTAAGGTATGCCTCCGTGTTGTCCTTGATTTTTAGACTTTCGTCCTCGAGACAGTTTTCTCTGGCACAATCATGCAAGTCAGCCAGACCTTGTGCGAGGGGACTCTTCTTGTTTTGGCCATATCTGACCTCCACAAGAAAGCCTTGCATTGACAGAATCCATTAAGTAATTCGGGAATTACTCACATTTCCGGCCCGGATTCTATCACTTTGGAGATATTGCAGAGGCTGGTGTGGAGTCTCTACTATGATGTGTTCCCCCTGGATAAACGGGCGGTAATTCTTCAATGCCCACACCGTTGCCAGGAGTGCCTTCTCACAATCGTTGAATTTTTCCTCCACAGAGGATAAAGTTTTGCTCGCATAGGAGATTACTTTATTGACCTTGTCATGCTTTTGGTATAATACTGCTGTCAAGCACGTATTAGAGAACCCCGTCTCCAGGAAGAACTCCTTGTTTCTGACAGGGTAAGCTAGGCAAGGCGCTTGTGAGAGGCTTCTTTTGAGTTGTCTTACTGCCTCGGCTTGTTCTGGACCCCATTCCCACTTGACCCCCCCTTTCAAGAGATGAATCAGGGGTCTGGTGATCTCTGCGTAGCCCTCAATGAACTTTCTGCTGTAATTAGTCAGTCCAAGGAGGCTCCTTAGTTCCCGCAGAGTTGTGGGGTCTTTCAGTTTCTGAAGTGCTTCCACTTTCTTTTCCTGGGGACAGAGACCCTGCGGAGTAATCTCATGCCCCAAGAAATTAACACGGGTTCTACACCACTGTGCTTTCTGAAAGGAAAGTTTTGCTCCGGCGGCCCTCAACTGCGTCAGAACATAACGGATCTCCGCTATGTGTTCCTCCACAGATTAACTTTTGATGAGGACATCATCTACATAAGCCAGGTTACCCCTCGCACCCAGGTCGGGCATGGCCTTATGTAGGAAAATGTTGAATTCATTGCCGGAGTTGAGGTATCCGAAGGGAGTCCGGGTCCATGTGTATTGCTGGCCCCCAAAGGTAAAAGCCAGCTTATATTGGTCCTCCCTACTGACCGGCATGGTCCAGTATCCATTGGTCAGGTCTATTGCAGTGAATACCTGTGACCCCTGGATCTGGGCCAGCCCTTGGTCAATGTAGGGCAGAGGCCATCGGGAAGTATGGACCCGTTTGTTGAGCTCCCTGAGGTCGGCGCAGAGTCTCCACTGGCCGTTTGGCTTCAATATTCCCAGCACCGGATTATTGAAGGTGCTGTGGACTGGACGGATTATTCCCCTGGACTCAAGGTTCTTAATTATTTCAGTAAGGGACTCCATGGATGCGAGAGGCAAACGATATTGCTTCACAAACACTGGAGTCATGCCAGGGTCCGTGGGGATTGTTGTTGTGTGGATGTCAGTGCGACCACAGTCATACGAGTCTACCGCAAAGAGATCTTGGAAATCCAAGAAAACTTGTTTCAACTTTTGCTTTTGTTCCAGAGTCACACAGGCATCAGCTAGGTTGACTCTCTCTTCCACCATCTGCCTGAAGCCTGGAAAGACTTCTGGTTTGGCTATCTCAGCGGCCTCCTCCAGCTGGGTGGAGAAGTCCCTGGTCAGAGTGCTGATTTGGACTGGGGGCTTCAGGTGGGAAAGGCAGCCCTCATGGACCTGGAAAATCACCTCATCCCTCCTGAAGTCACAAGTCACATCTTCCTTACCATAAGGGCAAGAAGTGTACACCAGGAAGTTCCCCCCATGCCGGGTAAAAATCCTGTCTGGTGTTGTATTGTCCTCACTGTCACTGTCAAAACAGTCCTTGGGGATTGGTCCTAACAGTTCATTACCTAAATCTATGGAAAAATGTCAGTCATCAACCGCCATTCCAATAATGGTGCCTGCGGCTAGAGTAATACTCTTTAAGTCACTGTTATCCACCTCTATTGGAATGGTGTCATGTTCTATGTTGACTAATGGTGTTGGGTTTACCCCTAACCCTTGCTGTTGGAGAGAAACGTTTAGATGTATGTAAGCATCAGGGTTTTGCAAATATGGTCCTCTTTTAACTTTCACTTCCAGGGAGAATTGTCGGGTCCTTTCTGGGATGGTGACTTCCTCTTTGATCTGAATTTCAACTGCATAAGGTAGCAATTGAGCTGACCTAAATGCTTTTTCTGGATCATCAAAGCCCATGGGATTATCCGCTAATCGGGACCAAGCTTTGAGGTTTATTAGGTCCAAACTAATGGCAAAGCGATTGAGAATGTCACTGCCTAAGTAAAAGGCGGCAGGGACGTCTCGCACGACCCAACAATTGTGGACTATGCTCTTGTTGCCAATGGAGATTTTGAGCATACACCTGCTTGGCAGGAGATGTTTGGAATTAGGTGCTTCCAGGTCCATTTCCCATTTGTCTATCAGTTTGAATGTGGGAATGGCTGGATCTTTTGGGAGTTGGCGGAACATGGCTTCGCTGATGAAGCTCTTACCGTTGTTCACACACACTCGAGCGAGAACAGAGTGCTTCCCATCATTGAACTGGACAGGGATGAACAACTGCTCTCCAATTTGCTGAATATCAGCCAGGCTCTGAGCTGATTTCACATCTTTCTGGACTATAGGAGTGGGAGTTTCTGATTGTGGATTAGTATAGAATTTCAGAGTATTTCCTTCCAGCGTGGAGTACCACTTTAGACTGGAAGGAAGGTTGATTTTCAGAAATAGAGAGGACCCCCCATCACCAGTCTGTTGTCCTACTGCTATTACTGTCACGTCTGGAATTTGGCTATTCTGGAAGTGAAATTCTACTTGGTCAGATTTTTGTTCAACCATGTGGCAGGTGCCGTTTAAACTAACATGGTTGACACTCTGTTTTAATTTTATTGGTCGGCTAGTCTGGGTCCAGAGGACCTTGTTTACACAATCTATTAGAGGTGACAACCTTCTCAGGAGGTCATTCCCTAGTAAACAAGGGGTGCCCTCTGGAGTCACAACTATTACCGGGTGTTTCAACTTGTGTCGCCCAATTTTAATGTCCAAGTCTGCAGTCCCCTCAACGGAAATTTCCTTCCCGTCAAAGTTCTGCAGTTGTCCAGGAAGAGAGGTGAGAGGAATTTGGTAATTCTCTCCCCTTCCTGCATTCAGTTCGTCAAAGGCCCTTCTGGGCAGAAGGGTAGCTTGAGATCCAGTGTCCACCAGTGCCAAAATTGTACCCTGCCCCTGTACTTGTACCGGGGCATAGTATCTTCCCTCCTTCTCCTCAAGGGGGCACAGATAATGCACATTTTTGGACAACTGGTGGGCTAATTTTCTGGTTTTGGACATTGCTAGCGAAGAGATTTGGGCAGAATTCTGTGGAGAGCCTTGGGAGTCTGAAAGAAAAAGTTGGCAACTGGAGATCAGCGCCATTGTGGGTTCCCCTGGCTCCGGTTCCGGGCCGCCCCCCCCTTTTTGGAGGCAGTCACCAGGATGGGTTTGAACCAGGGGATTTTCTTGCGGTTGGTTCTGGGATGAGATGGTGGGCGGCGGTAGCTCAGTCTCCACATCTCCCCAGTCTGGATTTGCATCCCTAGGGACCCATTTTTCTTTGGGAGGAGTTCCCCCATCTCTGAAGGAGAAGATCCTTTTCCCAGGATCTTCTGAGGATCCCTCTCCCTCAAATTGGAAGATCTGTACCTCCTCCTCAAACTGAGTCTGTTTGGGTCTTTTGTTTCTCCTACCCCCCCTCTGCTCCTTAGGAGGCAGACTTTCAGGGGCAAGAGATTTTGTTTCCGGTTCCTGGGTTTCCAGGGGCTGTTTACAAGTGAGGAAGGAAGCTTCCTCCAAGGCTTTACACCCCCCTTCCCTTTGTGCCTCCTCCCTGGGAACCGGTGAGTTATCGGGGTGCTGCCCCCGTCATTGTTCTGGAGTACCAGGTCCAGAGTTTGGGGCATTCTGTGCCGGCATGCCCATCTGAGGGTTCTGCTGCGCCCTCAGTATTTGACCCAGATCCCGTGCCATATTTTGGACCTGGCGCTCTAACTGGGAAACCCGCTCAGGCTGATACGGGGCCCTGTTTTCTCCCCTGGGCTGATCCCGGGAAGGGTAGCTGTCCCTCCTCTGGTAATACCCCTGGTTGGGAAGATTTTGATACCCCTCCACCCTTGGCCTCCCCTCTCCCGGATTCGGTTGTCTGGGCTCAGGGAATTGGGGAAAGAAGGGTGGAGGATTTTGGGGTTGGAAATTGGGTGGATACCTGGGGAAAAAGTTCTGCCCAGGATTTGGAGAATTTCTGCCCTCCTGTGGGAAGTTGGGAGGGAAGTTCCCTGGGTTAGGTGCTTGGCTGGATCCCCCCCCTTGGGCTGGAGGAGTCCACACATAACCCAGGATGGGTCGATTTCCCTTGTAACGGGGACTTACATAATCAGGAGAGCGAGGGACCCCATTTGTGGGGCTGCCTCCATGGCTCCCTGTCTGTGACTGGCCCGAGGACCTTCTGGGCCTAGCATTATTAGGTGCAGGTAGGTTTTTAGGCCCCCCCATCTCCAAATCTAAAACGGGGGTGACCTTTACCTCTGCCACCTTGGCAGCAGCAGGGGTGCTGCTGGCTTTGGGGTTTTTCTGGGCATTACTTTTGCTATCTACCGGTTTCTGCACCTCATAGATCCGGGTAGCCTGTTCAATGACCCAGTCTAAAGATCTTTTCTCGTGAAAATCCCTCACGAGCTGGGTCATTATGTATTTGGGCAAGGCATGAAAAAATGTATTAATGAATTCTCTACTGTCTGTGCGCACCCTTCTGGTGGTCTGCGCAAAAGCACGTTTCAGTTCTTGCACAAATTCTTGTGGGGCCTGATCCTCCCCACATTGCAAATTGTAGGCTGCCTTGCGAGCCTCTTGAGGATTTCTGTGAACAGAAAAATGTTTCAAGATGGCCGCCTTATAGGTGGACCATCTTAAATGATTTTGGTCCTCCAGCCCCGCAAAGAAACTGGAGTATTCCGGGGAGAAGGTCCACTTTACATATTGAATACAGCTTTGGCTGTCCTTCAAATGGAAAGTCTCCATCATTTGCTCAAACAACTCTAAGTGCTCCCAAACAGAATACTTAGCGTTTTTATGGTAAGGCGTGATGACGCTCCTGATCGCCTTAATCTGCTTTAAGGGGTCCTTAAGCAAGGCCCTTTTTGCCTTACTGGCCCTTTTGGTTCGGGTAACCCTGGTCCATTCATCTTCTGACTCAGAGGCACTGCTCCCAGAGGTTCCCGTCAGATCTTCCAGGTTTTCCCGGATTCTGCTAGCCTGGGAATGGCTGGCAGAATGTGGGGACCTGGTCTCCTGTTTCCTGTGGTGCTCAGAGGAGTCTTCAGATCCCTCCTTGCTGCCAGGATTTGATGGGTACCCCCCCCACTGACCTAACCGGGCAGAGGTTTTCAGGATGCCCTTAATGGGCCTACTCACCTGGGGTTCCCCATCAAATTGCACTGTGCTTGGGTGCCCATACCCGGATGCCCGCCCCTCCATTCCTGGGTGGTACTGGCCTATGAGCCCCATGCTTCTGGCTGGATAGTAATCTGCCATCCCTGTGGCCCTGTGCTCATGTGCGCCAGGGGACATGGGGGTGGCAGAGTCCAGGGACTGAGAGAGATAAAGGCCTCTGGTACTAGGGCTCCTGAGGTTATGCTCAGGAGTTTCCCTTTCCCAGCGAACCTGGTCTCCATCCGCCCCTGCTCCCTGTTGCAATGCAAGAGCCTGCATTTGTGCCTTCAGTTCCTCAGTTAAGGCCTTACTAGACTCTATCAGTCTCTCCTGCATCGCTACCTGTTGTTGGAGCCTATCATTGTGTTGACAGATGGCCTCATTTTCCCTCTGTGCTTCCTGGTTGGTCCTGGAGAACTGGGCCAGTCTTTGCTGCAGGAGGTTTACCTCCTGAGTCCCATCCCTACTGGCCTGCTCCTTTCTTGCCAGAGCCTCTTCCACCCTTCTGGTGTGCTCTACCAAGTTCTGGTTTTCTTTTTGGAGGTCACCCAGCCCCTGGAGGGCCAGGTGATTTTCTTCAATTTCCTTTTTTAAGTGGCAGACTTCCTGGCCTAAAGTCTCTCTTTCCTGACTGAGAGCCTGCATCTGTGCTGCCAGGTCGTCCCTCTGCCGTTGGAAGGCACCAGCTTTCTGGCGCTCCTGATCAAACTCTGCCTGGGTTTCCAGGTCTTTCAGAATCAGTTTATTGCTCTCTGCCTTCTCCCTATCTAGGTGGCTTTGCAGGGTGACTACCTGCTCAGCACATACCCTATTGAAATCTAACTGTTGCTCCAGCTTTTTCTGGCTCTGCAGTAGGGAGTCCAAACCTTCTTGTTACTCCTTCTGCAAGGCCAGAAATCTGGTATCCTGGTCAGCCTTTTCCTGTTGCAGTATATCCATGTCCTCTTTTATTTTAATGATATACTGCCTACTATCATTTTCTGACTCCTGGCTCCTCTGCAGCCTCTGCTCAGAAGAGTCCAGATCAGATTGGGCCTTCTGTAATGCCAGCAGTTGGCTACTCGCCAAATCTTGGCCTTCAGCACATTTGTCCTGCATGGCTCCCATATGTAAATATAAATATGCCGCTACCCTGGCAATCTTGTTGTGCTCATCCTTGGCCTTAGAGGATATATATAGTTCACTCAGGGCCACATGTAAGGGACCCTGATCTCTCCATATATCTGACCCTGTTTCCGTGACCTGTTGCGTGATGGCCTGCAACCAGACTGTTTGGTCCTGGTGAGTCCACTCACCTCTCACAAATAACTTATGTAAGAAGTGCTCTCTGGCTATTTTCATGTCTACTAAGGTCGTCATTCTAGATCTCGGTCTCTGTCCTGACTTACAGAAGTTTGTATTTTATTTTTGCAAAACAGACCTTTTCCTAAGAGCGTTCCTTTGAGGAGTGCTTTACAGCATAACACAGCGTGGTGATCCGACCGGATATGTGTATCTGGTCAGCTGGCACGCTGTATTAATCTGCACAAGTGATAGATCTAATCCAAACGTCCGGCACGAGCCCCCAATTTGTAAGAGGATTCAATTCAACACTACAGCTAAGTCAATGCCTAGTCTGGGATACTGAATGGAAACCATATTGATATATCTTTATGTCCAGTTCATGCGTTCTGGATGACTACCCCTATATAACACCCCTCTCTTTGAATAACCCTGACCCCACTGAGCCAAGAAGTAGTTCTGTTTTGCAAGTTAAAAGGTTTATTTGAGAATTTAAACAATATAGATATATATCACACTTTATAATAAATTAATAATTGGATATCACACTTAATCTGATATGTAATCAATAATGGATAGTCTGGTACTAGCACACTTCTTTATAATCAATGATGAGTGGTTATAGGATGGATAAGATAGCAACAATACTTTATGGTTTCAAATGGATGCAAGGTGGAATGAAAATGCAGTACAGAAAATACTCAATATGCGTTCAACAAAACAATGTAATCACTTTTCTCTGGCAATCCCCTCCCCCCTTTATGCAATGCAAGGAAATGGAAGGAAAGCACACAGTTCTCAGAAATGCAATCAACTGTAATTCAGTTCACCCCAGCAAGCTTGGACTACAGAAGTTTGAAACACAGGCCCAAAATGCTTTTATATGTGCTGGCAATGAAGTGAAAAATATGCTAAAATGCTTTTAATTCCCACTAGAGGTTCAGGGTGAGTGGTATCTAGTTAATATTAGTCCAGGCTCACACTAGCAATGATTCAGGGATGATTAGCAGGTTAAACAAACTTTTCTTTAACGGAAGGCAAGCAGCAGCAGATTTTTACACGTGGAGAAACTTGCAAATCGCGGCAAAATGTCAATCGCCGGGCGCGATTACAGAGGAACTACAAGGACTTTCACTATCGTTATCGGTCACGGAGATATGAGCGATTAAATAAAGGTCGTTTTTCAGATTTGGAATTTTAAAGTTCAAAAAGACAAGTGACAGCTAGCAACTAGAAAATGACAGGTGACAGTTAGGAGGCAGTTCTACTTAGATTAAAATAGATTGAATTATATTATTTTAACTAAGAGATTGGTTCTGCACAGTTCTACTAGGTACTCACACTATATTTTAAAATATGCCTCGCCACGGATCTGGTCAGGTTTTGGACTGGACTCCGGTTCAGCTCTCTAGTTCTGCTAATGGGTCAGCTCTACTCTGCTGGTCTGGTCTGGGTCTCTGAAGGTGGATAGATTGAAGTCTCTATGTTAGCTCTCTGGAGGTTGATGGAGGTAAAGTATGGATTTTCCGGCAGAGCTTCCAGCTGCAAATGGATTTGAAGGCCCCTATCTGTCCTGCCTGTCTGCTTTTATGTGTTTTGAAAATGGGTGGAGAGGCTAGCTTCCTAGGCCCTACCCCTCTCCCCTTGTCATTGGCCCAATTCTCCCCTCTCCCATGATTGGGGAAGGAACTGTGAGTCAGAGTGATGCTGTAGGTTTTATGGGTCAGAGGATCCTCCCCTGTCAAATTGCACACAATCTATATTTGATTAAAAAAAACATATTTGTACAGGTACACATTTGTTTAAAATTACATGCACCCTTCACATATCACAGGAGGTATACCCTGTCCAAATCTGCTCTTCCTGGGGGCTTGCATTCAGAAATGGCAACATTTGCACTTTTTAACTGATTTTGCAATTTCGGACATTACCCCAAATTTACACACATGTGCGCAAGGAGTATGGACATTAGTTGATGAAGTGTCAGATTTTTAACATGCATAAATTTTGAGTAATATCCTCTTTTCCGCTAAAACCCCCCTGAACATACCACCGGGTCCTAACACGTCTTAAAATGTGGGCAGAAAAATCACAAGAATGATGGTGTCATTTAAATAATTTTCACAAGTCTGTACTATGAGTTATTCATCTTTTTAGAGTTATGTTCTGGCCCCAAAGGGGTGTGGTTTCCCCCCAGCACAAGGTTGAATTTCTGGTTTTTCCAGTTCTGCCAAGCCAGCTTGCTCTCACAGGCAGTGCCCCTCCCCTGTCCTTCCAGGAGGAAGCTCCATTTACGACTCCCGCCAATAAAACATTTGCCTGAGTCAGGACAGGGCTTTGTTCAGAGCTCCTGTATTCTTTGGGGGCTCCCCTTAATTCAATTATCAGAGAGATGGCATATCCTTGGTGTGACCAGCAAAAGGCAGATAGGCCTGGGAACACAGCTGTGACTCAAGTTTCACTCCTGATGGGGGGTAGTTGCCAGGCAAAATTGGAATCTCTTTAAGCCAGTTTTTAGCTACATGTCATTTCTGTTCCCCAGTTTAAGTCAAGACATTTTTTTACATATGCAGCTAGGATGCTGATTCTAAGTTTAAAACTATGACATTTAAACAATTGCAACCTATGTGACACTCAAAAGTAGGTCACTCATTTCTTTTAAACATTTAGATTTTTAGTGTCTTTCAGTCCAAATTTACTTAAACTGCTGAAATCCACAGCTCAGCCAGTCTTGTTATAAACCTTCAAGTCACTTTAGAATATAACTTTACATTGTATCCACCTCTCAGTAAGTCTTTCTTTGGCTTGCCTTGGGTTCATTTATTCAGTTTTACACAAAAAAGTAAAATCTGGTGTTGTTTTAAAACGCCGGCTTTTTGATAGTGGTGAGTACTGGTACCTTTATGGGTTTGCTTTTGGCAATCAGCATTGCCATTCCCAATGGTTTCAGACTACTGTGTGGGTAGTCCACTGGTGGTTTTAGGCAGTGTCCCTCTGTGCCCATAACATCGGCAAAAATGAGTGGCAGCCTATTCTTCATGTATTTCCCTGTGCATTTCCTGGGAAGCTCTGGCCATCATGATGTTTTCCATGTCAGTACTGCACAGTTTTGAGGTAGGGCTTGGATGCGTGGATAAAAACATCCCACAAGCCCCCCTCTTGCGATGGCCATTCTATTTCACTAATGGGACTCGCAAGACCTGGGATGTTTCCTCATCTTCTTCCAATAGATGGCACAGTTCAGCATCTTTTTCTCCATCCGGTCGGATCGATCGGTTCTCCTCGCCGGTCCTGATGGGAAGATTGGGCGGTACCCCGGGCCCGTTGCGTCTCTGCTCCCGGTCTCCGGATCGACCTCCTTGGCCCGTCTCCCGGTTTTTTTTCTCCTAGGACGACAAAGGAAGAGCGGCAATACCTATTCATGGACATTTCTTCCCCACCATTGATATAGTGGGGTGGCATATAAATTTCATCATAACGAAACATTACATTCTTATTTTGAAAAAAAAAACAGTATAACTAAGAGACAGTTTCATGCAAATCACAATATTTTAGAGACTAGATGTGGTATGTTTTATGGTTGGAACTGAATTAGTCTGAGACAGTACCTGCTAGGATTCCAGAGGATTCCTCCAGTTGTTGCAGAGTGTGCCTGGGATGGCAACATTTCAACTGGTTTATGTGGACCCACTTGTCTTCCCCCGCTGCCAAAGGACCTTTGGGGATGTGGATTTTGTAGGCCACAGGGGAGATCTTGTCGATGATCTCAAAGGGTCCCTTCCATGTAGGCAAGAATTTCCGCTGTTTTGCCTGGTTTCTTTGGAAGTTGTATAGATAGACCCGGTCCCCCACCTGATATTCCTTCCTGGAAGTTTTCAGGTCATAGTGGGTCTTCATGCTATCAGCTGATCTTTCTAGATTCCGCTGAGCATAAGCAAAAGCATGTTGAAGGTGTTTCCTTAAATTCTCCACATACTCATGAGTAGTGGAGGCATTTATCAGTGTCTGCTCTTGGGTCCTGTAGAGCAAATGCTGAGGAAGCACCATCTTGCGCCCAGTCATCAACTCAAATGGTGACATTTTGGTTGCAGATGAAGGGGTAGATCTGATGGCCATTAGGACCAGAGGTAATCGGATATCCCAACTTGGCCCAGAATCTGCCACAAACTTCTTTAATATGCTCACAATGGTTCGGTTATATCTCTCTACTGCCCCAGAAGAAGCTGGCCTGTAAGCAATATGCAACTTCCTTTTGACCCCCAGTATCTCCCACATCTTTGTCATTACTTCACTGGTGAAGTGGCTACCCCTGTCTGACTCAATCCTTTGAGGGAGACCAAAACGGGAAAAGATGTGGTTAATCATCAAGGCAGCTGCCGTTTCTGCCTTGCAGTTTGGGGCTGGGAGACATTCCACCCACTTGGTAAACAAGCATGTCACAGTCAACATGTACTTATTCCCCCTAGCAGAGCGAATCACGGGGCCTACAAAGTCGATTTGTAAATCTGACCATGGCAGTGTCATCCCCCGCTTTTGGAGAGGCGCACGGTGCGTGAGTGATGATGGCTGAAATTGCGCACACACAAGACACCCCTTCAAATGTGGTCGAGGTCCTGGCCCATGTGTGGCCAGTATGCAACCTCTCTTAAGATTTCCAATGTTGTATGAAACCCCCTATGACCGGCGGTGGCCGCATCATGGGCGTGACTTAACATCAGGCTTCGGAATGAGGTAGGAACCACCCACTGATCGTGGCCAGCTTTGGATTTCCTTACCAGCAAACCGTCTAGGATTCGGAACATTTTTGAACATTTCATCAACACTCTTAGGTCCTCTTTCCCAATGTAATCGGTATCCGTCAGGGGAAAGTTCTCAGGGTCCTCAATGTGCTGGTAAAACTTTCCAATAATTGGATCCCCCTTCTGAGCGGTAATCAAATCAGCATCAGGGGTCTCCTTACTCCATTGTGCAATTGAAAGGTCGTTGTGAGCATTTGTCTGGGACCTAGTGATAGCAGTGACCTGGATTTCCCCCAACAGGGACTCAATCTCAATTAGATCCCCTTGGATGGCCCCGGTTTTGGCCAGCTGATCAGCTAAGTCATTTCCAGTTTTGTCTGGTCCCTCTACTTTGGAATGACCCTTGATCTTTTTCCAATAGATGGTCATCTCATTCGAGGTGACCAGATCATCAATGTTTTGGATCAACTTCCCATGTTTCAAGGGTTTGTTGTTAGCACATAACATGCCTCTGGCTTTCCAATTAACCAGGTGCTCCACGAACCCGTTCCGTACATAATCCGAATCTGTGATTATGACCAGTTTGTGGAGTTGATGCTGGACAGCAGTGAGGATGGCTTGATGCACAGCCATCATTTCTGCCACCTGACTACTTCGGGGACCAATTTTGTATCCAGCGGAGGGTTCTGGGGACTCATTCACCCATGCATTCCCTACGCCGGCCACCAGTTCTTTCTCCCCGTTGTTGTCAACATGGTAAGAGCATCCATCCACATAGACAGTGGGCATTCCCTCACACTTGTCCTCTTCAAAGACTTTGTGTGGGGAATTAAGGTATGCCTCCGTGTTGTCCTTGATTTTTAGACTTTCGTCCTCGAGACAGTTTTCTCTGGCACAATCATGCAAGTCAGCCAGACCTTGTGCGAGGGGACTCTTCTTGTTTTGGCCATATCTGACCTCCACAAGAAAGCCTTGCATTGACAGAATCCATTAAGTAATTCGGGAATTACTCACATTTCCGGCCCGGATTCTATCACTTTGGAGATATTGCAGAGGCTGGTGTGGAGTCTCTACTATGATGTGTTCCCCCTGGATAAACGGGCGGTAATTCTTCAATGCCCACACCGTTGCCAGGAGTGCCTTCTCACAATCGTTGAATTTTTCCTCCACAGAGGATAAAGTTTTGCTCGCATAGGAGATTACTTTATTGACCTTGTCATGCTTTTGGTATAATACTGCTGTCAAGCACGTATTAGAGAACCCCGTCTCCAGGAAGAACTCCTTGTTTCTGACAGGGTAAGCTAGGCAAGGCGCTTGTGAGAGGCTTCTTTTGAGTTGTCTTACTGCCTCGGCTTGTTCTGGACCCCATTCCCACTTGACCCCCCCTTTCAAGAGATGAATCAGGGGTCTGGTGATCTCTGCGTAGCCCTCAATGAACTTTCTGCTGTAATTAGTCAGTCCAAGGAGGCTCCTTAGTTCCCGCAGAGTTGTGGGGTCTTTCAGTTTCTGAAGTGCTTCCACTTTCTTTTCCTGGGGACAGAGACCCTGCGGAGTAATCTCATGCCCCAAGAAATTAACACGGGTTCTACACCACTGTGCTTTCTGAAAGGAAAGTTTTGCTCCGGCGGCCCTCAACTGCGTCAGAACATAACGGATCTCCGCTATGTGTTCCTCCACAGATTAACTTTTGATGAGGACATCATCTACATAAGCCAGGTTACCCCTCGCACCCAGGTCGGGCATGGCCTTATGTAGGAAAATGTTGAATTCATTGCCGGAGTTGAGGTATCCGAAGGGAGTCCGGGTCCATGTGTATTGCTGGCCCCCAAAGGTAAAAGCCAGCTTATATTGGTCCTCCCTACTGACCGGCACGGTCCAGTATCCATTGGTCAGGTCTATTGCAGTGAATACCTGTGACCCCTGGATCTGGGCCAGCCCTTGGTCAATGTAGGGCAGAGGCCATCGGGAAGTATGGACCCGTTTGTTGAGCTCCCTGAGGTCGGCGCAGAGTCTCCACTGGCCGTTTGGCTTCAATATTCCCAGCACCGGATTATTGAAGGTGCTGTGGACTGGACGGATTATTCCCCTGGACTCAAGGTTCTTAATTATTTCAGTAAGGGACTCCATGGATGCGAGAGGCAAACGATATTGCTTCACAAACACTGGAGTCATGCCAGGGTCCGTGGGGATTGTTGTTGTGTGGATGTCAGTGCGACCACAGTCATACGAGTCTACCGCAAAGAGATCTTGGAAATCCAAGAAAACTTGTTTCAACTTTTGCTTTTGTTCCAGAGTCACACAGGCATCAGCTAGGTTGACTCTCTCTTCCACCATCTGCCTGAAGCCTGGAAAGACTTCTGGTTTGGCTATCTCAGCGGCCTCCTCCAGCTGGGTGGAGAAGTCCCTGGTCAGAGTGCTGATTTGGACTGGGGGCTTCAGGTGGGAAAGGCAGCCCTCATGGACCTGGAAAATCACCTCATCCCTCCTGAAGTCACAAGTCACATCTTCCTTACCATAAGGGCAAGAAGTGTACACCAGGAAGTTCCCCCCATGCCGGGTAAAAATCCTGTCTGGTGTTGTATTGTCCTCACTGTCACTGTCAAAACAGTCCTTGGGGATTGGTCCTAACAGTTCATTACCTAAATCTATGGAAAAATGTCAGTCATCAACCGCCATTCCAATAATGGTGCCTGCGGCTAGAGTAATACTCTTTAAGTCACTGTTATCCACCTCTATTGGAATGGTGTCATGTTCTATGTTGACTAATGGTGTTGGGTTTACCCCTAACCCTTGCTGTTGGAGAGAAACGTTTAGATGTATGTAAGCATCAGGGTTTTGCAAATATGGTCCTCTTTTAACTTTCACTTCCAGGGAGAATTGTCGGGTCCTTTCTGGGATGGTGACTTCCTCTTTGATCTGAATTTCAACTGCATAAGGTAGCAATTGAGCTGACCTAAATGCTTTTTCTGGATCATCAAAGCCCATGGGATTATCCGCTAATCGGGACCAAGCTTTGAGGTTTATTAGGTCCAAACTAATGGCAAAGCGATTGAGAATGTCACTGCCTAAGTAAAAGGCGGCAGGGACGTCTCGCACGACCCAACAATTGTGGACTATGCTCTTGTTGCCAATGGAGATTTTGAGCATACACCTGCTTGGCAGGAGATGTTTGGAATTAGGTGCTTCCAGGTCCATTTCCCATTTGTCTATCAGTTTGAATGTGGGAATGGCTGGATCTTTTGGGAGTTGGCGGAACATGGCTTCGCTGATGAAGCTCTTACCGTTGTTCACACACACTCGAGCGAGAACAGAGTGCTTCCCATCATTGAACTGGACAGGGATGAACAACTGCTCTCCAATTTGCTGAATATCAGCCAGGCTCTGAGCTGATTTCACATCTTTCTGGACTATAGGAGTGGGAGTTTCTGATTGTGGATTAGTATAGAATTTCAGAGTATTTCCTTCCAGCGTGGAGTACCACTTTAGACTGGAAGGAAGGTTGATTTTCAGAAATAGAGAGGACCCCCCATCACCAGTCTGTTGTCCTACTGCTATTACTGTCACGTCTGGAATTTGGCTATTCTGGAAGTGAAATTCTACTTGGTCAGATTTTTGTTCAACCATGTGGCAGGTGCCGTTTAAACTAACATGGTTGACACTCTGTTTTAATTTTATTGGTCGGCTAGTCTGGGTCCAGAGGACCTTGTTTACACAATCTATTAGAGGTGACAACCTTCTCAGGAGGTCATTCCCTAGTAAACAAGGGGTGCCCTCTGGAGTCACAACTATTACCGGGTGTTTCAACTTGTGTCGCCCAATTTTAATGTCCAAGTCTGCAGTCCCCTCAACGGAAATTTCCTTCCCGTCAAAGTTCTGCAGTTGTCCAGGAAGAGAGGTGAGAGGAATTTGGTAATTCTCTCCCCTTCCTGCATTCAGTTCGTCAAAGGCCCTTCTGGGCAGAAGGGTAGCTTGAGATCCAGTGTCCACCAGTGCCAAAATTGTACCCTGCCCCTGTACTTGTACCGGGGCATAGTATCTTCCCTCCTTCTCCTCAAGGGGGCACAGATAATGCACATTTTTGGACAACTGGTGGGCTAATTTTCTGGTTTTGGACATTGCTAGCGAAGAGATTTGGGCAGAATTCTGTGGAGAGCCTTGGGAGTCTGAAAGAAAAAGTTGGCAACTGGAGATCAGCGCCATTGTGGGTTCCCCTGGCTCCGGTTCCGGGCCGCCCCCCCCTTTTTGGAGGCAGTCACCAGGATGGGTTTGAACCAGGGGATTTTCTTGCGGTTGGTTCTGGGATGAGATGGTGGGCGGCGGTAGCTCAGTCTCCACATCTCCCCAGTCTGGATTTGCATCCCTAGGGACCCATTTTTCTTTGGGAGGAGTTCCCCCATCTCTGAAGGAGAAGATCCTTTTCCCAGGATCTTCTGAGGATCCCTCTCCCTCAAATTGGAAGATCTGTACCTCCTCCTCAAACTGAGTCTGTTTGGGTCTTTTGTTTCTCCTACCCCCCCTCTGCTCCTTAGGAGGCAGACTTTCAGGGGCAAGAGATTTTGTTTCCGGTTCCTGGGTTTCCAGGGGCTGTTTACAAGTGAGGAAGGAAGCTTCCTCCAAGGCTTTACACCCCCCTTCCCTTTGTGCCTCCTCCCTGGGAACCGGTGAGTTATCGGGGTGCTGCCCCCGTCATTGTTCTGGAGTACCAGGTCCAGAGTTTGGGGCATTCTGTGCCGGCATGCCCATCTGAGGGTTCTGCTGCGCCCTCAGTATTTGACCCAGATCCCGTGCCATATTTTGGACCTGGCGCTCTAACTGGGAAACCCGCTCAGGCTGATACGGGGCCCTGTTTTCTCCCCTGGGCTGATCCCGGGAAGGGTAGCTGTCCCTCCTCTGGTAATACCCCTGGTTGGGAAGATTTTGATACCCCTCCACCCTTGGCCTCCCCTCTCCCGGATTCGGTTGTCTGGGCTCAGGGAATTGGGGAAAGAAGGGTGGAGGATTTTGGGGTTGGAAATTGGGTGGATACCTGGGGAAAAAGTTCTGCCCAGGATTTGGAGAATTTCTGCCCTCCTGTGGGAAGTTGGGAGGGAAGTTCCCTGGGTTAGGTGCTTGGCTGGATCCCCCCCCTTGGGCTGGAGGAGTCCACACATAACCCAGGATGGGTCGATTTCCCTTGTAACGGGGACTTACATAATCAGGAGAGCGAGGGACCCCATTTGTGGGGCTGCCTCCATGGCTCCCTGTCTGTGACTGGCCCGAGGACCTTCTGGGCCTAGCATTATTAGGTGCAGGTAGGTTTTTAGGCCCCCCCATCTCCAAATCTAAAACGGGGGTGACCTTTACCTCTGCCACCTTGGCAGCAGCAGGGGTGCTGCTGGCTTTGGGGTTTTTCTGGGCATTACTTTTGCTATCTACCGGTTTCTGCACCTCATAGATCCGGGTAGCCTGTTCAATGACCCAGTCTAAAGATCTTTTCTCGTGAAAATCCCTCACGAGCTGGGTCATTATGTATTTGGGCAAGGCATGAAAAAATGTATTAATGAATTCTCTACTGTCTGTGCGCACCCTTCTGGTGGTCTGCGCAAAAGCACGTTTCAGTTCTTGCACAAATTCTTGTGGGGCCTGATCCTCCCCACATTGCAAATTGTAGGCTGCCTTGCGAGCCTCTTGAGGATTTCTGTGAACAGAAAAATGTTTCAAGATGGCCGCCTTATAGGTGGACCATCTTAAATGATTTTGGTCCTCCAGCCCCGCAAAGAAACTGGAGTATTCCGGGGAGAAGGTCCACTTTACATATTGAATACAGCTTTGGCTGTCCTTCAAATGGAAAGTCTCCATCATTTGCTCAAACAACTCTAAGTGCTCCCAAACAGAATACTTAGCGTTTTTATGGTAAGGCGTGATGACGCTCCTGATCGCCTTAATCTGCTTTAAGGGGTCCTTAAGCAAGGCCCTTTTTGCCTTACTGGCCCTTTTGGTTCGGGTAACCCTGGTCCATTCATCTTCTGACTCAGAGGCACTGCTCCCAGAGGTTCCCGTCAGATCTTCCAGGTTTTCCCGGATTCTGCTAGCCTGGGAATGGCTGGCAGAATGTGGGGACCTGGTCTCCTGTTTCCTGTGGTGCTCAGAGGAGTCTTCAGATCCCTCCTTGCTGCCAGGATTTGATGGGTACCCCCCCCACTGACCTAACCGGGCAGAGGTTTTCAGGATGCCCTTAATGGGCCTACTCACCTGGGGTTCCCCATCAAATTGCACTGTGCTTGGGTGCCCATACCCGGATGCCCGCCCCTCCATTCCTGGGTGGTACTGGCCTATGAGCCCCATGCTTCTGGCTGGATAGTAATCTGCCATCCCTGTGGCCCTGTGCTCATGTGCGCCAGGGGACATGGGGGTGGCAGAGTCCAGGGACTGAGAGAGATAAAGGCCTCTGGTACTAGGGCTCCTGAGGTTATGCTCAGGAGTTTCCCTTTCCCAGCGAACTGGTCTCCATCCGCCCCTGCTCCCTGTTGCAATGCAAGAGCCTGCATTTGTGCCTTCAGTTCCTCAGTTAAGGCCTTACTAGACTCTATCAGTCTCCTCCTGCATCGCTACCTGTTGTTGGAGCCTATCATTGTGTTGACAGATGGCCTCATTTTCCCTCTGTGCTTCCTGGTTGGTCCTGGAGAACTGGGCCAGTCTTTGCTGCAGGAGGTTTACCCTCCTGAGTCCCATCCCTACTGGCCTGCTCCTTTCTTGCCAGAGCCTCTTCCACCCTTCTGGTGTGCTCTACCAAGTTCTGGTTTTCTTTTTGGAGGTCACCCAGCCCCTGGAGGGCCAGGTGATTTTCTTCAATTTCCTTTTTTAAGTGGCAGACTTCCTGGCCTAAAGTCTCTCTTTCCTGACTGAGAGCCTGCATCTGTGCTGCCAGGTCGTCCCCTCTGCCGTTGGAAGGCACCAGCTTTCTGGCGCTCCTGATCAAACTCTGCCTGGGTTTCCAGGTCTTTCAGAATCAGTTTATTGCTCTCTGCCTTCTCCCTATCTAGGTGGCTTTGCAGGGTGACTACCTGCTCAGCACATACCCTATTGAAATCTAACTGTTGCTCCAGCTTTTCTGGCTCTGCAGTAGGGAGTCCAAACCTTCTTGTTACTCCTTCTGCAAGGCCAGAAATCTGGTATCCTGGTCAGCCTTTTCCTGTTGCAGTATATCCATGTCCTCTTTTATTTTAATGATATACTGCCTACTATCATTTTCTGACTCCTGGCTCCTCTGCAGCCTCTGCTCAGAAGAGTCCAGATCAGATTGGGCCTTCTGTAATGCCAGCAGTTGGCTACTCGCCAAATCTTGGCCTTCAGCACATTTGTCCTGCATGGCTCCCATATGTAAATATAAATATGCCGCTACCCTGGCAATCTTGTTGTGCTCATCCTTGGCCTTAGAGGATATATATAGTTCACTCAGGGCCACATGTAAGGGACCCTGATCTCTCCATATATCTGACCCTGTTTCCGTGACCTGTTGCGTGATGGCCTGCAACCAGACTGTTTGGTCCTGGTGAGTCCACTCACCTCTCACAAATAACTTATGTAAGAAGTGCTCTCTGGCTATTTTCATGTCTACTAAGGTCGTCATTCTAGATCTCGGTCTCTGTCCTGACTTACAGAAGTTTGTATTTTATTTTTGCAAAACAGACCTTTTCCTAAGAGCGTTCCTTTGAGGAGTGCTTTACAGCATAACACAGCGTGGTGATCCGACCGGATATGTGTATCTGGTCAGCTGGCACGCTGTATTAATCTGCACAAGTGATAGATCTAATCCAAACGTCCGGCACGAGCCCCCAATTTGTAAGAGGATTCAATTCAACACTACAGCTAAGTCAATGCCTAGTCTGGGATACTGAATGGAAACCATATTGATATATCTTTATGTCCAGTTCATGCGTTCTGGATGACTACCCCTATATAACACCCCTCTCTTTGAATAACCCTGACCCCACTGAGCCAAGGAAGTAGTTCTGTTTTGCAAGTTAAAAGGTTTATTTGAGAATTTAAACAATATAGATATATATCACACTTTATAATAAATTAATAATTGGATATCACACTTAATCTGATATGTAATCAATAATGGATAGTCTGGTACTAGCACACTTCTTTATAATCAATGATGAGTGGTTATAGGATGGATAAGATAGCAACAATACTTTATGGGTTTCAAATGGATGCAAGGTGGAATGAAAATGCAGTACAGAAAATACTCAATATGCGTTCAACAAAACAATGTAATCACTTTTCTCTGGCAATCCCCTCCCCCCTTTAGGCAATGCAAGGAAATGGAAGGAAAGCACACAGTTCTCAGAAATGCAATCAACTGTAATTCAGTTCACCCCAGCAAGCTTGGACTACAGAAGTTTGAAACACAGGCCCAAATGCTTTTATATGTGCTGGCAATGAAGTGAAAAATATGCTAAAATGCTTTTAATTCCCACTAGAGGTTCAGGGTGAGTGGTATCTAGTTAATATTAGTCCAGGCTCACACTAGCAATGATTCAGGGATGATTAGCAGGTTAAACAAACTTTTCTTTAACGGAAGGCAAGCAGCAGCAGATTTTTACACGTGGAGAAACTTGCAAATCGCGGCAAAATGTCAATCGCCGGGCGCGATTACAGAGGAACTACAAGGACTTTCACTATCGTTATCGGTCACGGAGATATGAGCGATTAAATAAAGGTCGTTTTTCAGATTTGGAATTTTAAAGTTCAAAAAGACAAAGTGACAGCTAGCAACTAGAAAATGACAGGTGACAGTTAGGAGGCAGTTCTACTTAGATTAAAATAGATTGAATTATATTATTTTTAACTAAGGGGATTGGTTCTGCACAGTTCTACTAGGTACTCACACTATATTTTAAAATATGCCTCGCCACGGATCTGGTCAGGTTTTGGACTGGACTCCGGTTCAGCTCTCTAGTTCTGCTAATGGGTCAGCTCTACTCTGCTGGTCTGGTCTGGGTCTCTGAAGGTGGATAGATTGAAGTCTCTATGTTAGCTCTCTGGAGGTTGATGGAGGTAAAGTATGGATTTTCCGGCAGAGCTTCCAGCTGCAAATTGGATTTGAAGGCCCCTATCTGTCCTGCCTGTCTGCTTTTATGTGTTTTGAAAATGGGTGGAGAGGCTAGCTTCCTAGGCCCTACCCCTCTCCCCTTGTCATTGGCCCAATTCTCCCCTCTCCCATGATTGGGGAAGGAACTGTGAGTCAGAGTGATGCTGTAGGTTTTATGGGTCAGAGGATCCTCCCCTGTCAAATTGCACACAATCTATATTTGATTAAAAAAAACATATTTGTACAGGTACACATTTGTTTAAAAATTACATGCACCCTTCACATATCACAGGAGGTATACCCTGTCCAAATCTGCTCTTCCTGGGGGCTTGCATTCAGAAATGGCAACATTTGCACTTTTTAACTGATTTTGCAATTTCGGACATTACCCCAAATTTACACACATGTGCGCAAGGAGTATGGACATTAGTTGATGAAGTGTCAGATTTTTAACATGCATAAATTTTGAGTAATATCCTCTTTTCCGCTAAAACCCCCCTGAACATACCACCGGGTCCTAACACGTCTTAAAATGTGGGCAGAAAAATCACAAGAATGATGGTGTCATTTAAATAATTTTCACAAGTCTGTACTATGAGTTATTCATCTTTTTAGAGTTATGTTCTGGCCCCAAAGGGGTGTGGTTTCCCCCCAGCACAAGGTTGAATTTCTGGTTTTTTCCTTGTTCTGCAAGCCAGCTTGCTCTCACAGGCAGTGCCCCTCCCCTGTCCTTCCAGAGGAAGCTCCATTTACGACTCCCGCCAATAAAACATTTGCCTGAGTCAGGACAGGGCTTTGTTCAGAGCTCCTGTATTCTTTGGGGGCTCCCCTTAATTCAATTATCAGAGAGATGGCATATCCTTGGTGTGACCAGCAAAAGGCAGATAGGCCTGGGAACACAGCTGTGACTCAAGTTTCACTCCTGATGGGGGGTAGTTGCCAGGCAAAATTGGAATCTCTTTAAGCCAGTTTTTAGCTACATGTCATTTCTGTTCCCCAGTTTAAGTCAAGACATTTTTTTACATATGCAGCTAGGATGCTGATTCTAAGTTTAAAACTATGACATTTAAACAATTGCAACCTATGTGACACTCAAAAGTAGGTCACTCATTTCTTTTAAACATTTAGATTTTTAGTGTCTTTCAGTCCAAATTTACTTAAACTGCTGAAATCCACAGCTCAGCCAGTCTTGTTATAAACCTTCAAGTCACTTTAGAATATAACTTTACATTGTATCCACCTCTCAGTAAGTCTTTCTTTGGCTTGCCTTGGGTTCATTTATTCAGTTTTACACAAAAAAGTAAAATCTGGTGTTGTTTTAAAACGCCGGCTTTTTGATAGTGGTGAGTACTGGTACCTTTATGGGTTTGCTTTTGGCAATCAGCATTGCCATTCCCAATGGTTTCAGACTACTGTGTGGGTAGTCCACTGGTGGTTTTAGGCAGTGTCCCTCTGTGCCCATAACATCGGCAAAAATGAGTGGCAGCCTATTCTTCATGTATTTCCCTGTGCATTTCCTGGGAAGCTCTGGCCATCATGATGTTTTCCATGTCAGTACTGCACAGTTTTGAGGTAGGGCTTGGATGCGTGGATAAAAACATCCCACAAGCCCCCCTCTTGCGATGGCCATTCTATTTCACTAATGGGACTCGCAAGACCTGGGATGTTTCCTCATCTTCTTCCAATAGATGGCACAGTTCAGCATCTTTTTCTCCATCCGGTCGGATCGATCGGTTCTCCTCGCCGGTCCTGATGGGAAGATTGGGCGGTACCCCGGGCCCGTTGCGTCTCTGCTCCCGGTCTCCGGATCGTCCTCCTTGGCCCGTCTCCCGGTTTTTTTTCTCCTAGGACGACAAAGGAAGAGCGGCAATACCTATTCATGGACATTTCTTCCCCACCATTGATATAGTGGGGTGGCATATAAATTTCATCATAACGAAACATTACATTCTTATTTTGAAAAAAAAAACAGTATAACTAAGAGACAGTTTCATGCAAATCACAATATTTTAGAGACTAGATGTGGTATGTTTTATGGTTGGAACTGAATTAGTCTGAGACAGTACCTGCTAGGATTCCAGAGGATTCCTCCAGTTGTTGCAGAGTGTGCCTGGGATGGCAACATTTCAACTGGTTTATGTGGACCCACTTGTCTTCCCCCGCTGCCAAAGGACCTTTGGGGATGTGGATTTTGTAGGCCACAGGGGAGATCTTGTCGATGATCTCAAAGGGTCCCTTCCATGTAGGCAAGAATTTCCGCTGTTTTGCCTGGTTTCTTTGGAAGTTGTATAGATAGACCCGGTCCCCCACCTGATATTCCTTCCTGGAAGTTTTCAGGTCATAGTGGGTCTTCATGCTATCAGCTGATCTTTCTAGATTCCGCTGAGCATAAGCAAAAGCATGTTGAAGGTGTTTCCTTAAATTCTCCACATACTCATGAGTAGTGGAGGCATTTATCAGTGTCTGCTCTTGGGTCCTGTAGAGCAAATGCTGAGGAAGCACCATCTTGCGCCCAGTCATCAACTCAAATGGTGACATTTTGGTTGCAGATGAAGGGGTAGATCTGATGGCCATTAGGACCAGAGGTAATCGGATATCCCAACTTGGCCCAGAATCTGCCACAAACTTCTTTAATATGCTCACAATGGTTCGGTTATATCTCTCTACTGCCCCAGAAGAAGCTGGCCTGTAAGCAATATGCAACTTCCTTTTGACCCCCAGTATCTCCCACATCTTTGTCATTACTTCACTGGTGAAGTGGCTACCCCTGTCTGACTCAATCCTTTGAGGGAGACCAAAACGGGAAAAGATGTGGTTAATCATCAAGGCAGCTGCCGTTTCTGCCTTGCAGTTTGGGGCTGGGAGACATTCCACCCACTTGGTAAACAAGCATGTCACAGTCAACATGTACTTATTCCCCCTAGCAGAGCGAATCACGGGGCCTACAAAGTCGATTTGTAAATCTGACCATGGCAGTGTCATCCCCCGCTTTTGGAGAGGCGCACGGTGCGTGAGTGATGATGGCTGAAATTGCGCACACACAAGACACCCCTTCAAATGTGGTCGAGGTCCTGGCCCATGTGTGGCCAGTATGCAACCTCTCTTAAGATTTCCAATGTTGTATGAAACCCCCTATGACCGGCGGTGGCCGCATCATGGGCGTGACTTAACATCAGGCTTCGGAATGAGGTAGGAACCACCCACTGATCGTGGCCAGCTTTGGATTTCCTTACCAGCAAACCGTCTAGGATTCGGAACATTTTTGAACATTTCATCAACACTCTTAGGTCCTCTTTCCCAATGTAATCGGTATCCGTCAGGGGAAAGTTCTCAGGGTCCTCAATGTGCTGGTAAAACTTTCCAATAATTGGATCCCCCTTCTGAGCGGTAATCAAATCAGCATCAGGGGTCTCCTTACTCCATTGTGCAATTGAAAGGTCGTTGTGAGCATTTGTCTGGGACCTAGTGATAGCAGTGACCTGGATTTCCCCCAACAGGGACTCAATCTCAATTAGATCCCCTTGGATGGCCCCGGTTTTGGCCAGCTGATCAGCTAAGTCATTTCCAGTTTTGTCTGGTCCCTCTACTTTGGAATGACCCTTGATCTTTTTCCAATAGATGGTCATCTCATTCGAGGTGACCAGATCATCAATGTTTTGGATCAACTTCCCATGTTTCAAGGGTTTGTTGTTAGCACATAACATGCCTCTGGCTTTCCAATTAACCAGGTGCTCCACGAACCCGTTCCGTACATAATCCGAATCTGTGATTATGACCAGTTTGTGGAGTTGATGCTGGACAGCAGTGAGGATGGCTTGATGCACAGCCATCAATTCTGCCACCTGACTACTTCGGGGACCAATTTTGTATCCAGCGGAGGGTTCTGGGGACTCATTCACCCATGCATTCCCTACGCCGGCCACCAGTTCTTTCTCCCCGTTGTTGTCAACATGGTAAGAGCATCCATCCACATAGACAGTGGGCATTCCCTCACACTTGTCCTCTTCAAAGACTTTGTGTGGGGAATTAAGGTATGCCTCCGTGTTGTCCTTGATTTTTAGACTTTCGTCCTCGAGACAGTTTTCTCTGGCACAATCATGCAAGTCAGCCAGACCTTGTGCGAGGGGACTCTTCTTGTTTTGGCCATATCTGACCTCCACAGGAAAGCCTTGCATTGACAGAATCCAGGAAGTAATTCGGGAATTACTCACATTTCCGGCCCGGATTCTATCACTTTGGAGATATTGCAGAGGCTGGTGTGGAGTCTCTACTATGATGTGTTCCCCCTGGATAAACGGGCGGTAATTCTTCAATGCCCACACCGTTGCCAGGAGTGCCTTCTCACAATCGTTGAATTTTTCCTCCACAGAGGATAAAGTTTTGCTCGCATAGGAGATTACTTTATTGACCTTGTCATGCTTTTGGTATAATACTGCTGTCAAGCACGTATTAGAGAACCCCGTCTCCAGGAAGAACTCCTTGTTTCTGACAGGGTAAGCTAGGCAAGGCGCTTGTGAGAGGCTTCTTTTGAGTTGTCTTACTGCCTCGGCTTGTTCTGGACCCCATTCCCACTTGACCCCCCCTTTCAAGAGATGAATCAGGGGTCTGGTGATCTCTGCGTAGCCCTCAATGAACTTTCTGCTGTAATTAGTCAGTCCAAGGAGGCTCCTTAGTTCCCGCAGAGTTGTGGGGTCTTTCAGTTTCTGAAGTGCTTCCACTTTCTTTTCCTGGGGACAGAGACCCTGCGGAGTAATCTCATGCCCCAAGAAATTAACACAGGTTCTACACCACTGTGCTTTCTGAAAGGAAAGTTTTGCTCCGGCGGCCCTCAACTGCGTCAGAACATAACGATCTCCGCTATGTGTTCCTCCACAGATGAACTTTTGATGAGGACATCATCTACATAAGCCAGGTTACCCCTCGCACCCAGGTCGGGCATGGCCTTATGTAGGAAAATGTTGAATTCATTGCCGGAGTTGAGGTATCCGAAGGGAGTCCGGGTCCATGTGTATTGCTGGCCCCCAAAGGTAAAAGCCAGCTTATATTGGTCCTCCCTACTGACCGGCACGGTCCAGTATGCATTGGTCAGGTCTATTGCAGTGAATACCTGTGACCCCTGGATCTGGGCCAGCCCTTGGTCAATGTAGGGCAGAGGCCATCGGGAAGTATGGACCCGTTTGTTGAGCTCCCTGAGGTCGGCGCAGAGTCTCCACTGGCCGTTTGGCTTCAATATTCCCAGCACCGGATTATTGAAGGTGCTGTGGACTGGACGGATTATTCCCCTGGACTCAAGGTTCTTAATTATTTCAGTAAGGGACTCCATGGATGCGAGAGGCAAACGATATTGCTTCACAAACACTGGAGTCATGCCAGGGTCCGTGGGGATTGTTGTTGTGTGGATGTCAGTGCGACCACAGTCATACGAGTCTACCGCAAAGAGATCTTGGAAATCCAAGAAAACTTGTTTCAACTTTTGCTTTTGTTCCAGAGTCACACAGGCATCAGCTAGGTTGACTCTCTCTTCCACCATCTGCCTGAAGCCTGGAAAGACTTCTGGTTTGGCTATCTCAGCGGCCTCCTCCAGCTGGGTGGAGAAGTCCCTGGTCAGAGTGCTGATTTGGACTGGGGGCTTCAGGTGGGAAAGGCAGCCCTCATGGACCTGGAAAATCACCTCATCCCTCCTGAAGTCACAAGTCACATCTTCCTTACCATAAGGGCAAGAAGTGTACACCAGGAAGTTCCCCCCATGCCGGGTAAAAATCCTGTCTGGTGTTGTATTGTCCTCACTGTCACTGTCAAAACAGTCCTTGGGGATTGGTCCTAACAGTTCATTACCTAAATCTATGGAAAAATGTCGGTCATCAACCGCCATTCCAATAATGGTGCCTGCGGCTAGAGTAATACTCTTTAAGTCACTGTTATCCACCTCTATTGGAATGGTGTCATGTTCTATGTTGACTAATGGTGTTGGGTTTACCCCTAACCCTTGCTGTTGGAGAGAAGCGTTTAGATGTATGTAAGCATCAGGGTTTTGCAAATATTGTCCTCTTTTAACTTTCACTTCCAGGGAGAATTGTCGGGTCCTTTCTGGGATGGTGACTTCCTCTTTGATCTGAATTTCAACTGCATAAGGTAGCAATTGAGCTGACCTAAATGCTTTTTCTGGATCATCAAAGCCCATGGGATTATCCGCTAATCGGGACCAAGCTTTGAGGTTTATTAGGTCCAAACTAATGGCAAAGCGATTGAGAATGTCACTGCCTAAGTAAAAGGCGGCAGGGACGTCTCGCACGACCCAACAATTGTGGACTATGCTCTTGTTGCCAATGGAGATTTTGAGCATACACCTGCTTGGCAGGAGATGTTTGGAATTAGGTGCTTCCAGGTCCATTTCCCATTTGTCTATCAGTTTGAATGTGGGAATGGCTGGATCTTTTGGGAGTTGGCGGAACATGGCTTCGCTGATGAAGCTCTTACCGTTGTTCACACACACTCGAGCGAGAACAGAGTGCTTCCCATCATTGAACTGGACAGGGATGAACAACTGCTCTCCAATTTGCTGAATATCAGCCAGGCTCTGAGCTGATTTCACATCTTTCTGGACTATAGGAGTGGGAGTTTCTGATTGTGGATTAGTATAGAATTTCAGAGTATTTCCTTCCAGCGTGGAGTACCACTTTAGACTGGAAGGAAGGTTGATTTTCAGAAATAGAGAGGACCCCCCATCACCAGTCTGTTGTCCTACTGCTATTACTGTCACGTCTGGAATTTGGCTATTCTGGAAGTGAAATTCTACTTGGTCAGATTTTTGTTCAACCATGTGGCAGGTGCCGTTTAAACTAACATGGTTGACACTCTGTTTTAATTTTATTGGTCGGCTAGTCTGGGTCCAGAGGACCTTGTTTACACAATCTATTAGAGGTGACAACCTTCTCAGGAGGTCATTCCCTAGTAAACAAGGGGTGCCCTCTGGAGTCACAACTATTACCGGGTGTTTCAACTTGTGTCGCCCAATTTTAATGTCCAAGTCTGCAGTCCCCTCAACGGAAATTTCCTTCCCGTCAAAGTTCTGCAGTTGTCCAGGAAGAGAGGTGAGAGGAATTTGGTAATTCTCTCCCCTTCCTGCATTCAGTTCGTCAAAGGCCCTTCTGGACAGAAGGGTAGCTTGAGATCCAGTGTCCACCAGTGCCAAAATTGTACCCTGCCCCTGTACTTGTACCGGGGCATAGTATCTTCCCTCCTTCTCCTCAAGGGGGCACAGATAATGCACATTTTTGGACAACTGGTGGGCTAATTTTCTGGTTTTGGACATTGCTAGCGAAGAGATTTGGGCAGAATTCTGTGGAGAGCCTTGGGAGTCTGAAAGAAAAAGTTGGCAACTGGAGATCAGAGCCATTGTGGGTTCCCCTGGCTCCGGTTCCGGGCCGCCCCCCCTTTTTGGAGGCAGTCACCAGGATGGGTTTGAACCAGGGGATTTTCTTGCGGTTGGTTCTGGGATGAGATGGTGGGCGGCGGTAGCTCAGTCTCCACATCTCCCCAGTCTGGATTTGCATCCCTAGGGACCCATTTTTCTTTGGGAGGAGTTCCCCCATCTCTGAAGGAGAAGATCCTTTTCCCAGGATCTTCTGAGGATCCCTCTCCCTCAAATTGGAAGATCTGTACCTCCTCCTCAAACTGAGTCTGTTTGGGTCTTTTGTTTCTCCTACCCCCCCTCTGCTCCTTAGGAGGCAGACTTTCAGGGGCAAGAGATTTTGTTTCCGGTTCCTGGGTTTCCAGGGGCTGTTTTAAGTGAGGAAGGAAGCTTCCTCCAAGGCTTTACACCCCCCTTCCCTTTGTGCCTCCTCCCTGGGAACCGGTGAGTTATCGGGGTGCTGCCACCGTCATTGTTCTGGAGTACCAGGTCCAGAGTTTGGGGCATTCTGTGCCGGCATGCCCATCTGAGGGTTCTGCTGCGCCCTCAGTATTTGACCCAGATCCCGTGCCATATTTTGGACCTGGCGCTCTAACTGGGAAACCCGCTCAGGCTGATACGGGGCCCTGTTTTCTCCCCTGGGCTGATCCCGGGAAGGGTAGCTGTCCCTCCTCTGGTAATACCCCTGGTTGGGAAGATTTTGATACCCCTCCACCCTTGGTCTCCCCTCTCCCGGATTCGGTTGTCTGGGCTCAGGGAATTGGGGAAAGAAGGGTGGAGGATTTTGGGGTTGGAAATTGGGTGGATACCTGGGGAAAAAGTTCTGCCCAGGATTTGGAGAATTTCTGCCCTCCTGTGGGAAGTTGGGAGGGAAGTTCCCTGGGTTAGGTGCTTGGCTGGATCCCCCCCCTTGGGCTGGAGGAGTCCACACATAACCCAGGATGGGTCGATTTCCCTTGTAACGGGGACTTACATAATCAGGAGAGCGAGGGACCCCATTTGTGGGGCTGCCTCCATGGCTCCCTGTCTGTGACTGGCCCGAGGACCTTCTGGGCCTAGCATTATTAGGTGCAGGTAGGTTTTTAGGCCCCCCCATCTCCAAATCTAAAACGGGGGTGACCTTTACCTCTGCCACCTTGGCAGCAGCAGGGGTGCTGCTGGCTTTGGGGTTTTTCTGGGCATTACTTTTGCTATCTACCGGTTTCTGCACCTCATAGATCCGGGTAGCCTGTTCAATGACCCAGTCTAAAGATCTTTTCTCGTGAAAATCCCTCACGAGCTGGGTCATTATGTATTTGGGCAAGGCATGAAAAAATGTATTAATGAATTCTCTACTGTCTGTGCGCACCCTTCTGGTGGTCTGCGCAAAAGCACGTTTCAGTTCTTGCACAAATTCTTGTGGGGCCTGATCCTCCCCACATTGCAAATTGTAGGCTGCCTTGCGAGCCTCTTGAGGATTTCTGTGAACAGAAAAATGTTTCAAGATGGCCGCCTTATAGGTGGACCATCTTAAATGATTTTGGTCCTCCAGCCCCGCAAAGAAACTGGAGTATTCCGGGGAGAAGGTCCACTTTACATATTGAATACAGCTTTGGCTGTCCTTCAAATGGAAAGTCTCCATCATTTGCTCAAACAACTCTAAGTGCTCCCAAACAGAATACTTAGCGTTCTTATGGTAAGGCGTGATGACGCTCCTGATCGCCTTAATCTGCTTTAAGGGGTCCTTAAGCAAGGCCCTTTTTGCCTTACTGGCCCTTTTGGTTCGGGTAACCCTGGTCCATTCATCTTCTGACTCAGAGGCATTGCTCCCAGAGGTTCCCGTCAGATCTTCCAGGTTTTCCCGGATTCTGCTAGCCTGGGAATGGCTGGCAGAATGTGGGGACCTGGTCTCCTGTTTCCTGTGGTGCTCAGAGGAGTCTTCAGATCCCTCCTTGCTGCCAGGATTTGATGGGTACCCCCCCCACTGACCTAACTGGGCAGAGGTTTTCAGGATGCCCTTAATGGGCCTACTCACCTGGGGTTCCCCATCAAATTGCACTGTGCTTGGGTGCCCATACCCGGATGCCCGCCCCTCCATTCCTGGGTGGTACTGGCCTATGAGCCCCATGCTTCTGGCTGGATAGTAATCTGCCATCCCTGTGGCCCTGTGCTCATGTGCGCCAGGGGACATGGGGGTGGCAGAGTCCAGGGACTGAGAGAGATAAAGGCCTCTGGTACTAGGGCTCCTGAGGTTATGCTCAGGAGTTTCCCTTTCCCAGCGAACCTGGTCTCCATCCGCCCCTGCTCCCTGTTGCAATGCAAGAGCCTGCATTTGTGCCTTCAGTTCCTCAGTTAAGGCCTTACTAGACTCTATCAGTCTCTCCTGCATCGCTACCTGTTGTTGGAGCCTATCATTGTGTTGACAGATGGCCTCATTTTCCCTCTGTGCTTCCTGGTTGGTCCTGGAGAACTGGGCCAGTCTTTGCTGCAGGAGGTTTACCTCCTGAGTCCCATCCCTACTGGCCTGCTCCTTTCTTGCCAGAGCCTCTTCCACCCTTCTGGTGTGCTCTACCAAGTTCTGGTTTTCTTTTTGGAGGTCACCCAGCCCCTGGAGGGCCAGGTGATTTTCTTCAATTTCCTTTTTTAAGTGGCAGACTTCCTGGCCTAAAGTGTCTCTTTCCTGACTGAGAGCCTGCATCTGTGCTGCCAGGTCGTCCCTCTGCCGTTGGAAGGCACCAGCTTTCTGGCGCTCCTGATCAAACTCTGCCTGGGTTTCCAGGTCTTTCAGAATCAGTTTATTGCTCTCTGCCTTCTCCCTATCTAGGTGGCTTTGCAGGGTGACTACCTGCTCAGCACATACCCTATTGAAATCTAACTGTTGCTCCAGCTTTTTCTGGCTCTGCAGTAGGGAGTCCAAACCTTCTTGGTACTCCTTCTGCAAGGCCAGAAATCTGGTATCCTGGTCAGCCTTTTCCTGTTGCAGTATATCCATGTCCTCTTTTATTTTAATGATATACTGCCTACTATCATTTTCTGACTCCTGGCTCCTCTGCAGCCTCTGCTCAGAAGAGTCCAGATCAGATTGGGCCTTCTGTAATGCCAGCAGTTGGCTACTCGCCAAATCTTGGCCTTCAGCACATTTGTCCTGCATGGCTCCCATATGTAAATATAAATATGCCGCTACCCTGGCAATCTTGTTGTGCTCATCCTTGGCCTTAGAGGATATATATAGTTCACTCAGGGCCACATGTAAGGGACCCTGATCTCTCCATATATCTGACCCTGTTTCCGTGACCTGTTGCGTGATGGCCTGCAACCAGACTGTTTGGTCCTGGTGAGTCCACTCACCTCTCACAAATAACTTATGTAAGAAGTGCTCTCTGGCTATTTTCATGTCTACTAAGGTCGTCATTCTAGATCTCGGTCTCTGTCCTGACTTACAGAAGTTTGTATTTTATTTTTGCAAAACAGACCTTTTCCTAAGAGCGTTCCTTTGAGGAGTGCTTTACAGCATAACACAGCGTGGTGATCCGACCGGATATGTGTATCTGGTCAGCTGGCACGCTGTATTAATCTGCACAAGTGATAGATCTAATCCAAACGTCCGGCACGAGCCCCCAATTTGTAAGAGGATTCAATTCAACACTACAGCTAAGTCAATGCCTAGTCTGGGATACTGAATGGAAACCCTTATTGATATATCTTTATGTCCAGTTCATGAGTTCTGGATGACTACCCCTATATAACACCCCTCTCTTTGAATAACCCTGACCCCACTGAGCCAAGAAGTAGTTCTGTTTTGCAAGTTAAAAGGTTTATTTGAGAATTTAACCAATATAGATATATATCACACTTTATAATAAATTAATAATTGGATATCACACTTAATCTGATATGTAATCAATAATGGATAGTCTGGCACTAGCACACTTCTTTATAATCAATGATGAGTGGTTATAGGATGGATAAGATAGCAACAATACTTTATGGTTTCAAATGGATGCAAGGTGGAATGAAAATGCAGTACAGAAAATACTCAATATGCGTTCAACAAAACAATGTAATCACTTTTCTCTGGCAATCCCCTCCCCCCTTTATGCAATGCAAGGAAATGGAAGGAAAGCACACAGTTCTCAGAAATGCAATCAACTGTAATTCAGTTCACCCCAGCAAGCTTGGACTACAGAAGTTTGAAACACAGGCCCAAAATGCTTTTATATGTGCTGGCACTGAAGTGAAAAATATGCTAAAATGCTTTTAATTCCCACTAGAGGTTCAGGGTGAGTGGTATCTAGTTAATATTAGTCCAGGCTCACACTAGCAATGATTCAGGGATGATTAGCAGGTTAAACAAACTTTTCTTTAACGGAAGGCAAGCAGCAGCAGATTTTTACACGTGGAGAAACTTGCAAATCGCGGCAAAATGTCAATCGCCGGGCGCGATTACAGAGGAACTACAAGGACTATCACTATCGTTATCGGTCACGGAGATATGAGCGATTAAATAAAGGTCGTTTTTCAGATTTGGAATTTTAAAGTTCAAAAAGACAAGTGACAGCTAGCAACTAGAAAATGACAGGTGACAGTTAGGAGGCAGTTCTACTTAGATTAAAATAGATTGAATTATATTATTTTAACTAAGAGATTGGTTCTGCACAGTTCTACTAGGTACTCACACTATATTTTAAAATATGCCTCGCCACGGATCTGGTCAGGTTTTGGACTGGACTCCGGTTCAGCTCTCTGGTTCTGCTAACGGGTCAGCTCTACTCTGCTGGTCTGGTCTGGGTCTCTGAAGGTGGATAGATTGAAGTCTCTATGTTAGCTCTCTGGAGGTTGATGGAGGTAAAGTATGGATTTTCCGGCAGAGCTTCCAGCTGCAAATGGATTTGAAGGCCCCTATCTGTCCTGCCTGTCTGCTTTTATGTGTTTTGAAAATGGGTGGAGAGGCTAGCTTCCTAGGCCCTACCCCTCTCCCCTTGTCATTGGCCCAATTCTCCCCTCTCCCATGATTGGGGAAGGAACTGTGAGTCAGAGTGATGCTGTAGGTTTTATGGGTCAGAGGATCCTCCCCTGTCAAATTGCACACAATCTATATTTGATTAAAAAAAACATATTTGTACAGGTACACATTTGTTTAAAATTACATGCACCCTTCACATATCACAGGAGGTATACCCTGTCCAAATCTGCTCTTCCTGGGGGCTTGCATTCAGAAATGGCAACATTTGCACTTTTTAACTGATTTTGCAATTTCGGACATTACCCCAAATTTACACACATGTGCGCAAGGAGTATGGACATTAGTTGATGAAGTGTCAGATTTTTAACATGCATACATTTTGAGTAATATCCTCTTTTCCGCTAAAACCCCCCTGAACATACCACCGGGTCCTAACACGTCTTAAAATGTGGGCAGAAAAATCACAAGAATTATGGTGTCATTTAAATAATTTTCACAAGTCCGTACTATGAGTTATTCATCTTTTTAGAGTTATGTTCTGGCCCCAAAGGGGTGTGGTTTCCCCCCAGCACAAGGTTGAATTTCTGGTTTTTCCAGTTCTGCCAAGCCAGCTTGCTCTCACAGGCAGTGCCCCTCCCCTGTCCTTCCAGGAGGAAGCTCCATTTACGACTCCCGCCAATAAAACATTTGCCTGAGTCAGGACAGGGCTTTGTTCAGAGCTCCTGTATTCTGTGGGGGCTCCCCTTAATTCAATTATCAGAGAGATGGCATATCCTTGGTGTGGCCAGCAAAAGGCAGATAGGCCTGGGAACACAGCTGTGACTCAAGTTTCACTCCTGATGGGGGGTAGTTGCCAGGCAAAATTGGAATCTCTTTAAGCCAGTTTTTAGCTACATGTCATTTCTGTTCCCCAGTTTAAGTCAAGACATTTTCTTACATATGCAGCTAGGATGCTGATTCTAAGTTTAAAACTATGACATTTAAACAATTGCAACCTATGTGACACTCAAAAGTAGGTCACTCCTTTCTTTTAAACATTTAGATTTTTAGTGTCTTTCAGTCCAAATTTACTTAAACTGCTGAAATCCACAGCTCAGCCAGTCTTGTTATAAACCTTCAAGTCACTTTAGAATATAACTTTACATTGTATCCACCTCTCAGTAAGTCTTTCTTTGGCTTGCCTTGGGTTCATTTATTCAGTTTTACACAAAAAAGTAAAATCTGGTGTTGTTTTAAAACGCCGGCTTTTTGATAGTGGTGAGTACTGGTACTGCACCACTTTTTGGGATTTAAGAAAATGAATTCCCAACAGTTATGGGTTTGCTTTTGGCAATCAGCATTGCCATTCCCAATGGTTTCAGACTACTGTGTGGGTAGTCCACTGGTGGTTTTAGGCAGTGTCCCTCTGTGCCCATAACATCGGCAAAAATGAGTGGCAGCCTATTCTTCATGTATTTCCCTGTGCATTTCCTGGGAAGCTCTGGCCATCATGATGTTTTCCATGTCAGTACTGCACAGTTTTGAGGTAGGGCTTGGATGCGTGGATAAAAACATCCCACAAGGTACAGCCCCTAAGTTCACGGTAGGCCCTGAGGCACTGCAGGGGTGACTGATCGAGGAGGAGCCTGGTACCCAGTGAGACTCTGAGGGTAATCAAGCAAACCATCAGTGCAACAGACAGGTCGGTCAGCAGGGTAGGGAGAGAGAGAAAGCAGAGGAGAAGAGCAAGGTCTTGCGTTGCATCTGGAATTTCAGGTTGTCCAGTTTAAGTTTGGGAGGGGCAGGGATGCCATTCCAGAGGGAGGAACCTGCAGAAGAGAGAAATGTACCCCCCACTCTCTGCCTGGAGAAGCGACTGACTCTCAGAAGTTGGAGGTAGCTGAGTGAAGGGCTCGTGAAAGAAGGTATTTTGGAAGAGAGTTAGATGTAGTGTGGGCCCCAGCCCCAAAATACCTTGTTGGTGATGCAGAGGGTGGTGAACGTGATCCTTGCAGCCACCGAGAGCCAATGGAGAGATTTCCTGGTCTGGGGAGATATGGTCCCAGGGCTTGAGGCCAAGGATAAGTCTTGCAGTCCTGTTCTGGATTAGTTGCAGAGGGGGGAGAGTAGAAGAAGGCAGGTTGAGAAAGAGGATGTTGCAGTAGTCCAGCCTAGAGAGAACCAGGGCTCTGGAGAGAGTGAGCTTCCGGGGGAAGGTGAGAAAAGAAAGAGTACCTCTGAGGATGTGCAGCTGGTAGTGGGACTTCTTGGCAAGGTCTTTAATGTGAGGAGAGAAGGAGAGAGTGGAGTAGAAGATGACACCAAGGGTGTTTGCTTCACAGGAATGCTGAAGGAAGAAGGCCCACTTTTATAGCCAAAATCCTTATCAAAGCTTCTATATAGGTTACCATATGGCATTGCAGAATACAATAGGAAAACCAGTGAGGGACGGAACTAGGTTACAAGAGAAAGGGAAAAGGAAAACGTTATGGGCCTGGTGGAGAAATATCAATTCCTTGTGTAATAGATGATGGAAAAATAATGCCATGCTGGTTTAAACTTATTTGCAAACACCATGCACAAGACATGGAACTTAAGCGTACCTGATCTTACATGTGCTGTTGACTTATTCACAAGAACAACACGAATGACTGAAAATGTGGGTTTAAGTATGCTACATGTATAAAGTACATAAGTTATGCATTATGGTATTAATCCAACCTTTGAGAAAAAAACGTATGGTATATTTGATCAAATTTGGGCGATACGAAAATTTCTTACAGTTGAAAATTTCAATCAAATTCACCATACGGTACCATTGTAGTGATCAAGGGCAGTGGGGGTTGCCTGGGTGTCCACCCATCCTTGTTCACTACAATGGTACCGGAGGTTGTCGGGGTGTCCCCCGCTTCATGTACATAAGGTCGTACAAAAAAAAGAGGATCCTGCAGCGTCGGTTCCCACCACGTAAGTGAAGGGAACCGGCATTGCAGGAAGATGGGGGAGTCGGCAGCACACAACGAGGGCAGCCACTAACCGGTAAGTAGGTGGTGCGTGGGGGGTGGGGTATGGGAATGCACTGGAAATCATGCACGATTTCACTACAGCGCGCAGTTCGAATTCGGCTTTTTACAATTAGAAATTTTGCGATGCAGTGAAATCACGAAGATCCATTCGAAATGCATGAATTGCCTTCCATATGTAAGAAAAGTGATTTAAAAGTGGAATCTTTTGAATTACTTTCTCCTCGTGACGACTATGGGCCTCATCACGACTTGGGCGGTAAATGTGGCGGATTATCCGCCGGACCTAAATAGCGCTAACGCCAAGGCACCTGGCGGATAATCCGCCAGATCACGACTAATCGTGCACGCACCCCGGTCCAAGGCGTAAGCGCGATTAGCGCGAACCCTTAAATCCGGCGCACCGTGCACTACCGCCAGGTCGCGCTCATAGCGCGCGCTATGAGCGCGCGCTCATAGCGCGCGGGAAACGCGTCACTGCCAGAATGGGAAATAAAGTGGCGGCCATTTTGGAAATCACAATCCGTCAGATATCTCAAGCACTGGAAGCCATCCACTCCATCCGAAGGCAGTAATGAGTCAGGAGCGCACCAGGGGCAAGTCTGCCATGGATAGGGTCAGAAAACCTAAGTTCAGCGACCAAGAACTTGAGGTCCTTGTGGATGAGGCACTGACTCACCACCACGAGCTGCAGCAGCGCAAAACAAGCGCAATGCGCAGAGGGAAAATATGGAAAAGCGTCAGTGCAGTTGGCCGCGTGCCCCGGGATGGTGAAGACTGCCGCAAGCGGCTCAATGACCTGTGGGTTCGGGTGAGAGGCATCCTGTCCCAGCACAGGAGTGCAAGCAGGGCCACAGGAGGAGGCCCACCACCCCCCCCGACCTCACACCATGGGAGGAGAAACTGACGGGCCTCATTGATGTTGGGACCATTGAGGGCATCGGTGGAGCGGAGGCAGGGACTGGCATTGATCCAACGGCAGATGAGTCCCATCCCCGAATACATGCATCTGAATGAGAGTGAAGACATGTGTCTGAGGCACTGCATACACCCGTAAGTGAGGGCCACATCCCTAGAACGTCAGTGCTGCCTAGACGACCCTGTACGTGCAGTGCATGAATGACAGGGACAGGGGATAGACTCCCATAGCCATAGGACAGCTACGTAGAGTGGTACTGTGCATCAACACAACCACAAAAGCCTGAGCGCAGTCCACCCCAACCACGCTTACCCATGCTGTGTCCCTCCATGCACATCCACAACAAGCCCCACATGTTGACTGAACAGAATGCAAGTTGAATGCGTCATTGTCACTGTCTTCATTCACACTTGTTGGCATGACCTGCATCACACAAATGTATGTAGCATTGTACTCAAACCACCCCTTATGTACCTCACAGGCACACGTCGATCCCAAGAGGCAGTTGATGATGAGGCCACACCAGCAATGCGCCCAGGACACCGTGTTTCCACCAGCACCCCCCCCCCCCGAGGCGGCACCCACGTGAGAGAACACGGTGGAACACCCTCCTCACCCCAACTCAGCCCCACCAGACAGCAGCGGCAGCCACATGGCCGCAGGGAGGCTACCGGCAGCTCACCGGAACCCTACATCCATAGCCCCGACGCCGAGGGAGAGAGGCCGGATTCGCAGCCGGATGTGGGAGTGACACCTTCACGTGGGCATCATGCCACCGCAGCACACACCCACAGCAGCAGTGATGGGGAAGGGGCATCCACAGCCCATGGAATGCCAAGCACTGGCAGGCAGCAGGCAGGGAGTCGGCATGTGGCTGTGCCCCGCTGCAGCACACCCCAGCCCGATGTCGACACCCCGTCATATGGGAGCCCTGAGGGCCATCGTTGCGAGCCAAGCAGCCCAGTCCGGTCTGGTGACATGTCACCATGCAGCCCCCCCAACAGCGCACAATTCGCGGTCCACCACCTGACGCGCCAGGAGAGGGCCTTGTCACTGGGGAAGCAGTAATGGGCCGCCTGGACATAATTGAAGCCAAACAGGCTCGTGTTGAAGCAATGGCCAAAGTCCAGAGCCGCCATATCAAGGCTGTGAGCAACTCAATCCGGCATGGTTGCAAGTACATTGCCCGGGACAATGCACGCACGCGCCATGTTGTGCAACAATGCACTGCTGCCCTCACAGGCTTTGGCCAGAGGGTCCGTGAATTAACGGAGGCTGTGTCTGCCCTAGCAGAGCAACAACGTGAGGCCAATGCCCTCATGCGCCAACACATGATGGGCAGTGCTTCCGTGCCCTCGACCTCAACAACACCAACAGAGGGTTCACTGGACCCATCTCCAAGGCGCCGGTCCTTGCACCACCTGAGGGCACACACACCGGAGGGTCCTGGGAGAGGGAAGCGCCCGCGCCCATCATAGGGGTGCATGGCATCATTGGTGTTGGCCTGATTAGGCAACGGCACATTTTTGGGTGTTCACTGGGGGGAGGGGGGATTGTTGGGTGCTCACTGGGGGGAGGGGGGATTGTTGGGTGCTCACTGGGGGGAGGGGGGATTGTTGGGTGTTCACTGGGGGGTGGGGGATTGTTTGAGGGAATAATAAATCACGTTAAAAAAATCACAATGCATGGACAGTGGTGATTGTTACAAATGCAATTCAATGTAGAAGTGACATTCTGTATTTACCTATTACCCATTTTGAAAAGAATCCATAAATCAATCCCTGTCTGGCCAACCCCCCTTCCCTCAGGACCACCCTTTTTGCATGTGCTACACCTTATGGACCTTCATCGTCCTCACTGCCATCCTCAGGTGGCTGCACATGAGCATCAGGGGGCAGTGGCACATATCTGCAACAGCAGATGTTGTGCAGCATGGCACATGTCAGTGAAATTTCACGGCTTCTTCTGGAGCATACATCATAGCACCTCCTGTGCGGTCGAAGCACCGGGAGCGTGCCTTCAAAAGTCCAAATGCCCTCTCCACACAGATCCGTGTACGGGCATGGCCAAGGTTGTATGCCCGCTACGCAGCCGTGTGTGGGTGACGCACAGGGGTAATGAGCCACGCGTACTGGGGATATCCAAATTCATATGTAGGGGAGAGAAAGCCGGTATGGGGACAAGGTAAGTCCAGTGGGTGTACAGAGCCCTGTCATCAGTGTGATTTTGTCATATTTCTCATTTGGCCTATGACATTGTGGAGTGCGCTGTCCTATGGGCACGATTGAATCAATGGGGTAGTCTCCACTTGGTACGGCTATGTTTCGATATGTAACAGTACTCATTCACATGTCGCAGGATGAGGGGGCCCTTCCATCTACTTCTGCTTGACAGAAGTGGCTGCCTCATGGGTCATTGCTAATCCATTGGCCTACAGTTGCATTTGCTGATCTTCACTATTCTGTACTGTTCTCAATGCATTCCCATGGCCATTTTGGGGACAGTGTTTGTGGGATGTGCATTGTCATCACTCGGCCTACTTATGTGTGGAGCATTCGTGGATGTGCCAGGTGATGGTTTGGTATTTCTTTGCTGTCGGGTGGCCAGGGTGGGATGTCTGGAGTGTGTCAGTGTTGGGAAACATGGTGCTACTCACACTGGTGGCTTTGTTGTGGTGGGTATTCCATATGTCACGGTGCCGCTACATGACTTACATCCTGCATGGGTGTGTTCTGCTGTGTTGGACATGTCCAAGGTTCATCGTGCTTTCTGCTTGTATGTCTATGCTGCTGTGATGCTACTGACTTTTGGGAATGATGGATTCGGTGTCAGGCAACATCAGTTGTGGATTGACATGCTTTGTGGTATACATTTGTACTCACCCAGTAGACATGTGTTTTGCCCTTGGTGCCTTTCCATGTACGCTGGCAGGGTACTGTTGCGTAGGAGCATGGAGTCGTGGGTGGATCCTGGGTAGCGGGCACAGCAGCGGCTGAAGGTGAGGTCAGGGCCACATGTCACCTGCACATTGAGGGAATGGTACAGTTTCCGGTTTCTGTAGGCAGCCTCATGTGCCTGGGGTGGTACAAGTGCCACATGTGTGCAGTCCAGGGCTTCTATTACATTCGGTACTTGGACAATGGCATGGGATTGACCCTTCAGCTGGTGCACCTGTGCCTGTGTGGCTGGCAATGCAATGTGTTCGTTCACATGATTCAACAGTGCATCAAGCACCGGTACCAGCATGGCACTGAATGTGGACTGGACCATTCCATGCATCATGGCAACGGTATGGTGGTCGCTGCCAGTCCCAAGTGATAGTAGCACAGACACGATATTCACTAGGGGAGGTACTGCCGTGCTGCTGGATATGCGGCTGCATATGTCCCCCGGATTGTGTCCAGCAACTGGGTGATGGTTGCCCTGTCCAGCGGATATTCTGTCACCAACTGACCATCAGTTAGGGCCCAGGGTGTTGGCCTGACCCTGGGGATGGCTGGGCGCCTTGCTGCTGCTGCTCTCATCCTCCTTCTCCTCATCCCCACTGCCCCCTACACTCCCAGGACCCTGGCCTGGTTGACTGGCCTCTGCAGCTCCAGGCGCAGCAGGTAGTAGTCGACATCAAGGCTCCCGGTTCCAAATGGCAGCGTGTGTTGGGGAGGGGGTGTTGTGCATGGGTGGGTCCTTTGTAGGCCTCTGGATTGCATTGCTTACACCTGGGCCCTCATTGCTGTGGCCTGTGTACTGTTACCTCCAGCTTTTTGCTGGAGGTATTTTCAGCAGATTATCCGCCGCTTTCATGGCGCTAATAGCGCTTACGCCGGGTCCTGATCGATGATGTTTTAGCGCTAAGGGTTCCTGGCGCTGTTATGGCCGGCGCTTGTACAGTCGGCTGTCCTTGCGCCGGCTGTTAATCCGCCGGCGGTATTAGGAGTCCTGATCCGACGGACCCTTAAAATCGGCGCTATGAGCGCTAACGCCGATTTTAAGGGTTACCGCCCAAGTCGTGATGAGGCCCTATATATTTCTCGGGACTGTTCTCACTTACCAGATGCATAACACCCCTACCAACATGACAGCAATTGCTGCAATTGCCCCCACTTTTAGCACCCTTACATAAAGTTCACTGAGGCGTAAATTAGTTTTGTAGGGAAAAGTGTGAAATGCGCTTGCAAATATTTGGGAATTTTTATTTATATTACTACTTAAAAAATATTCATGAACAAGTTGGTTGTTAATTTAAGTGTGTGAAATGCATTTGCAAATATTTACGGACCTCCAGGTATATTACTATAAAACAGGTGACAACTTGACCCATTGCAATCTGTTTTTTTTTCTTTTAATTCTGGGACTTGTACTTCCACTTTTCCCATTATAAAATGTGGACTATAAGTCGTAGAATGCAAAGAAAAAAACAGCACTGGATGAGCACCTACAGATTGGAATGCGTCATGTTGGCAAATATACTAGAGTATAAGCTAGTTATCCAGCAGCCTCTCTACCGGAATGCGTTATTAACTTAAATCTCAAATGCCCAGTAATACGACTATTCTGGTTAGGGAAATGTGGGATCGCAAGGGTTAGCCATTAAATAAACAAGCCTCCAGAAGACAGAGCTCTTAGGCCAGGAAGCCTTATGACTCAGCCTGGTTTCTCCAAGTGTGCCTTATCTGCATCTCTGATAACGGACATTAGGTTATGTGGTATTTTTGATTATTTGGCCCCCTTGTCTTTCCATTGGTGCAGGATAATTCGGCTGTTACTACACTTGGTGGTGGTCTACCAAAGTTTACACTGCCCTCCCATTTTCGCTCCCTGACAAAACCCTTGGTATGCCCACTTTTACAGTTCTGGTAACAAGTTGTGAATGCATACGTAACATTCTCAAGGAGTGGGGACGTGATTTCACCAGAATGCATGGGTAGCAGAAGTGACATCACATGACCCTTGACCTCCAGTGACATCACAGGAAGCGATGGAACACAACCTTTCACCCATTGACAAAACAGGAAGTGGCATCACATGGCATTGTTCCTAAGTACACTACGAAAAATATGGTTACGATATCACTATAATGTGACATACATTTCACACAAGAATGGATCACCATATGCATCGTTAATGTCAGTGTGTATAAGCCCGTATTACCAAATTACTGTGAATGCAAGCAGATGTCCAAAGCCAAATGATGATGTGTTATTATATAGGACTTATGTTTAATCCCTTTATATAGAACAAATATACATTTAATTTCACCCAACCTGTGTTGGTATTCATTTATCTACCTCAGAAGGATGAAAGGCTGAGTTGAGTTGTTTAAGAACAGACTAAATCAGTGACTCGGTCACTGAAGTGTGCCTAAAATAAACCTTTAATGAGTCTAGTAATCATCGTATAGAATTCCAGAAAGACAACTTATTTGTTATTCCTATTCTTTCTTATTTAGGATGACTGCTCAAAGTGTTACACTTGTCGGACACCCTCTTTTCATTTAGAAGACCAGAACAAGAAAGACAGCCACTCCATATACAAATGGCGCTGGCCATAGGCCAGGAGCTTACATCTGAAAAAAATACAATTTTAAAAACTCGTTTTTAGGGGTAGCAAGGGAGACCACAGGGATAGCAAGGGAGACCTCATCGGTCGCAGCTAGGACCCCTGCTAACCTCCAAATGACATCCCTGTCAAAGAGGTGAGTATGTTCCACAAACCAGACTTGTCTCCTCAACCGAGTGATACTTGTATCGTAACCAATGCCTATGTTATACATGAATAAGTGATGTAATGCAGGTGTAAGTAATGTTTACACCCGCAAAACACTGTGAGAATCAGCCCATACATACTTCTAAGAAGTCTTGGAAAGATAATGGGTGAGCGAGTGAGAAAATGATTGTGTCCTTATTTAATCACAATTCAGGGCTTGGTTGACAAAATGGAAACATCCCTTAACCCCACTTTCGAGGTGTAATTTGAGTGCAAAATGTCTGAATCAGAAGAGGAAAGATGATGACAAATTATTAACATTTACTTGTATACCGACCCCTAAAAGTTCCAAAGGGCTAATTCACAAAGGTTCGGGGAAAAGAGATCCATTAGCAACTGTATTTCCTTTTGATAATCTGGTGCATTCAAATCATATGAAATGGACACATCTGGAAACCGTTAAAGGCTGACTTTGGGGGTCATTACGAGGTTGCCGGTCCAGAAACAATGGCAAACTACGAGTTCTGCGGGCGGGTGCCTTTCCGCCCGCCAGGTCTGACCTGGCGGGCGGAATGGCACCCGCTTGCAGACCTTGTCGGATGCACCGCCACCATTCATGAATGGTGCCGGTGCATCCAACCTCCCCATTTCCATTGAGTCCAATGGGACTCGAATGGGAATGGGAGCAGTGTTTTCTGGCGCCTGGCAATGAGAAATTACTGGGACCGCCGAGGCTGTAATGCCTCAGTAAGTCCCCATTGCCGGAAGCCGGAAAAAAAATTACTCTGGCGGCAGCTCTACTGTTTTTACCAGCACGGCTACCGCCAGACTTATAATGAGGCCTTTTCTGTTCGTGAATCTGCCCCGGAATGTTTTGAACAGAAAATACAACCAAAGAAAATAAGAGACAGGAATACTATGTCACCTTTGCGATCATTACTAGAATGCCAATAATTCTGTCTTTTTTGATAAATCAATTTCTAAACATAACGCAGAGCCAATGTAGCTCTACTTTGAAGACGAGATCTGGACACAGAAGAGGCTTCCCATATGTTAGTCTGGGAAAGAATCTTGGAGGCAAACTGGAGTTTCTATGGGACCTATGAGAGTGCATATGTTTTCACAATTCATCCACATTTCACCTGTTGCATGTGCTGTTGGTTTTATCTGCTTTTGGTCAGTATACATGGCTAGCTCTTGTTTTTGATTTCTTTAGAATGGAGAATTTTCTAAGATGATACTAATGAGATTTTAAGGAAATCCTTACGAGAGTTAACGATCTTGTGTTAGACATGCCGGTCCTGATTTAAAAAGTGTTTTACAAAGGGAAAATCCCATTGAATAATGCTTTGTAACCTTTTGTTAAACAAAATCTATGACAGATGTCACTCCTCATCATTCATTTGTAAAAGGCCTGTGGGGAAAAGGCAATTTTACCTTTAGACATTCTAATACATTGTGCCAAATGTCTTACAGTTTTATAAGACCAATGACAGTTACGACATAAAAATGGAGGCATATGAAATCCATAATATTAAATACTCCTATCAAATGTGTCAGCCAAAGAACAATTATGTTTCTGCAGCTTTCTTCCAGCAAAGTCAAAATGCAAAAACTGAAAGGAAAATCAAATATTATAGTTTTTTAATAACTTAAAAATACAGATGAAATACTGTTTTTCCTATACAAATAAGTGGCAATTCTCAATTGCTTATGTAGGACTTTTTTAAAAATATTTGTACGAGAAATACAAAATCCATTTTCTTTTCTAAATGTCGAAAAATAAAGTCTATAATGTTTCATAATTTTAAAATGAAACTTGTTATTATTTGTATTACATTTCACCAGACAGCAACACGTTTAAAAAAAATAATAATATTGGTACTTGTAGTTAAATATATTGGTGCTTTTAGAACCATTTACCAGAACGTTCTAATTTCTTTTGAAATGTTGGCAAATTGTGTCCGTTTAAAGATAAAATAGGAAAGCAGTGTAAACTCAGTATCAATAAAAAATGTTGTAACTATTATCTTAACTGTATTTCCAAGTATTAAACATCAATTTGTGTGTGTTTCCAATTAGCTCAAAAAATATTTTGTTTTTACACATTTTATTCTGTTCATATTTTAATTAAATGTCTCAGAGCGAGTGGTTCCTGGAGTGGTGACTGTTCGGCTGTGGAGGCTGTCCTACTCTTCAGTGATTGGATATTATATTACCCCTTTGGATCCTTTTCTGGTATGAAGTAACTACTTAACTGCTTCATTGTGTATATACAAATACTTTCATCAAGAATAGAAACATATATGGACTCTAATTGTGCTATTATTATACTTCCAGAGTGTAGCCACTCCCACAACACCCAGAATTCCTTATATTCAGAGGCCACGCACTTCCTGAGTGCGTGCTTCTGAGCGAGTGGTTCCTGGAGTGGTGACTGTTCACCTGTTCAGCTGATCAGCTGGGCAGCCGAGCAGTCCCTGCTTCATCTCCGAGTTCCTTATGCATTTCGGCTGCCTTATTCTCGCTTCTGGGGCTTTGTTCTAACGCACCGATAAATTCGATTTTTAAACAACCGTCTATGTATACGCTAACTACAAATATACCCGCCTGTGATGCTGAAAACAGGATTTGCTCTGAGGCTTCTCCCTTGTTTGCACTGGAAAGTAGAACAGCGAAAGGCGGAGCAAAAAATGTACAAGAAGTGGCAAACTTGTGTCGTTCAAAGATATTCATGGCTTTTGGACTCCAACCCGGCCCAAACCAAATGAGGCTGTCCTCGCATGCGTCATACGAAACCCAGCCACAGACGCAGCAGCTTGTGTTGCTCTGGCTGCAGCAGCGTATATGATCAACGCCGAATGAATGTCAATAAGAATGCAAGAAGATTGCGAAGTAAGTGACTTTCACTCAACAAAGTGTAGAGACACTTGCAATCCTGTGAGTGAGATACAACACACAGAAATACAGCTACACGTGCCAGAACACTTAAATAGTCCGAGTTTATACTCACAGGTGGTGACAAAAAATCTTCCACAACAGCATGTGGGAAAAAGTGGAGCATCAAATGAGGTAACACTAGTAGAACATGTTGACCTATCACCACAGCTAGAACATGATGATAAAACAGTGAATGTACATATTGTTACTGAGCATGATGATAAAACAGTGAATGTACACATTGTTACTGAGCATGTCAATAATATCTGAGAGCACATAGAAGAAATAATAGTGTATGAAATTCAAACTCAGTGCCTAGACCAATCCTGTAATGATACAGATTTGCATAACATTACTAACCTATCCTATAAGCCTCTCCGATATTAGGCATTACAGACAAGAACAACATATTAAATTCCTCAGCTTCTACAGCGGAATCTTATGTACGCCTAACCCAAAAACCTTCATTTGGTTTCAGGATCCTAATATGACAGCACAAGATTTAAATTTAACTCTTATCGCCATGAATACAGGGTTAATTGGACTCACTAAACTATATGAGCAAATGGAAATACGAATTGGAAACAATGCCAAATGACATGCCACGCATAGCAAACATTTCCAAGAGGGGTTTACAGAGCTAAATGCAAGTAAAACTGAATATGCAGGAAATAAGATCACAGCTAAAAGTGGCAGAATTAATAAAAGAGAGAATTTTGATAATATTAGAAAGCAAAATGGAAGGACGGGGGCGGCCAATATTTTCAAAATGAGAGAACACATAACCAATCAGATACTCCTCAAGGAAATACGTCCATTCTCATTGTGATACATCATGCTGAATCGGAGCGATGTGGTGACAGTAAAATTGAAGATTGTGAGATATGGAAAGAAGTAATAATGGAGGAGGGTAATCATTACCAGAGTATGATGACCTGGATCCAACTGCAAATTCAAATGAAGTGTACGACATATTTCAATTACAATGCAAAAAACAAAATAATGGAGAAAAACAATGATGGGAAAAAAATAAGAAGACAAGAAATTAGAGCAAACTAAAATATAATATGTAAATAGTAGGGGGTAAAGAGATTCCTGCAAGCCCTGACCTTTCAGCCCAATACTGAGGACAATAGAAAAGAAAAACAGCATAAGAAGACAAGTAAACAACCGAACATAGAAGAAAATAGACAAAATAAGTATTGACAAAGGAACATTCTGATGATACTCAAATACCAGAAATGGAATCTTCTTGGATACAAGATATAGATAACAGCAATAATGAGCTATTAAATGAGCACTTACACAATACTAGCGGAGTTAGAAATGGAAGATGAAGAGGGGGAAAAATGATCCCACTTAGATCTAATAAAGCGAGTTGATAACTCTGCGCTGACAAATTAAAAGAAAAAATGGAAAAAGGTGGGTGGTCTGAACATATAGAGGACAAAATAAAGCATCAGAATAAACATGTTGAAATAAAAAGGAACAATAAACATATTACACAAAGAGAACAGGTAACACATCAGAGGGCTGCTTCACAGCAGAATGAAAACGACTCGCACAATAACAAGAAAATGAAACTTACAATGAAAGAAAGAGGGGAGATAGATCCATACCACAATAGATCTACCATTTTAGCAGCAATGCACTCAATTGAGGCCCTAAATGAAATTAGATTGAGGGACATTGGACAAGTTACAATTGTCAATAATAGAAAAAGGGAAACTGCTATTATAACACTGCAATCACCAGTAATGAGAAAATTAATGTGGACAAAAGAGCACAAATACATCACATAGGATTTGAAATAGAGCTCCAACAAGGATGTGAACAGGACGCAAGACAGAAGCACTATAAATCAAACCACAATGAAATAAGAACACTGACTATGACAGACAGCCCCCTAATAATAAAAGGACAGGTCCACTAGGTAATCTACAAAGAGATGTCTAATACAAAGAGAAGAATGAATTGACACCCATTTAAGAGCCAACAAAATGGAGTTGGATCGAAAAAGCGAGAAAAGAAACGAGATATGATCATTCGAGCTAGAGATGAATACAGAACGAGAGTAGACCAATGCATATCATGGTCTGCAATACCAGAGGGCACACGCATTTGTGAGAAATGGAGAATGCTAAATGGGATACCACATAGCCTGGCTTGCAAACTAATAAAATACGAACTGGGCCTTAAAGATCATGAAATAGCCACAGCCATAGTGTTTATTAACACATACAGGAACCCAGAAAATATATCTGTGAAGCAACTTATAAAATGAGTTGCTCAAATTTTAGAGAAAGTAGATGCAGATCTGACAATTGGCATGATAATAATCGCTGGTGATTTCAATGCTAAATGCATAGAAAACAACAAAAAAGTAAGATGTGACAGAGCAAAGAAATGGATGAGGCTAATGGAGGATAGAATCATGGCAATGCTTAATGGCAGCGTGGAAGGTGAAGTACCCGCAAAATCCACCTGGAAAAACACAATACTGAATCGATAATTTATTATGTCTTTGTTTCTAAAAAACACATGCAAATCATCACAGAATGTGAAGTAATTTACACAGAACAAAGTGATCACAATATGTTAGCCATCACTTGTGACATAGACACCCTTTGTCACAAAGAGAAGTACCCTCATATTTTAGGTGTCAACCAAGGACGCAATAGAATAAAATGGACCGATAAAAAGTTAGACCAATTGTTACAAAACCTAAATTTAAACAGACAACAGGATTATGTTCATGCATTGCACAACTTTAAATCAGTAAGAAACGAGAATGGGCAGAAACGAGAAATAATGCCTAGAAGATTCGATCCAATAATAAAGGAAAAAAGAGAGAGAGAAGAAAAGAAATCAGAGATATAAATATCAAAAACCCAGTGCAATATAAGAAAGTGAAGGCTAAAATAATAATGAAATATAAAAATGTTATGAGATGTCGTAAAAAGCAAAAAAGACAAAATGAAAACGAAGAAATGCTTAAAACCTTAACGACAACAACGGTTTTTGCCTCTCCTGAGACACACCGTTGAAACTATGCTCATTTTTAACCTAAGTACCCCTAGGGTTATTCAGATAGTCTAAGGGCTATTAAATTACTACCTACCCACATTAGACTACTGATCATATGCCTTAGGTGTTGTCTTTTAACACTTTTCTGTCTCTCAGGGTACTCAGTTGCCTAAACGAGTGTGGTCAATGTAGAACAAGGTTGCATAACCTATAAATTGATAAAGACATCCTGTGTTTTCCTTCCAGTGTCCCTTTTAGATAAGCAGTACATCAACGCAATCTAGTAAGAGAAATGGATGAGGCAGTCTTAGTGAGAAAATCGCTCTATCCTTTCTGTCATCTCCTACAACCTTGTCCACATAGGACACTTGGAGACTGAGCTTAATCTCTGTGCTGTAGATAAAAACTTTATACACAGATGTGTTGATGTGTTGTGACCCCATGTTGTGTTAAACCCTTATAATGTATAACATCTATGTATGAATAAGCAAAATAGGGAAAATTCCTGATTTATGGAAAAAATCAATAATAGTTCCCGTTAATAAAAAGGGAGATATGCTTAAACCTAACAACTATAGACCTCTTGGCCTGACAGACTCTGCTGGAAAAATATACACACAATTTCTATTAACAAAGTTTAAAAAATGGTTAAATGAAAATAAAATGAAAGATAATAAACAAGCGGGTTGTATTACTGGTGTAGGGACTACTCATATAACCTCCTGATTATGCAAGCCCTCAAGCAACAAGCCATCTGCAAAAAAATACACAATATACGTAGCTTACATTGACTACAAAAAGGCATCATTTGACACAGTATCCCGCTCTAAATTGTGGGATAAATTCAATCAAGCCATCCGCCTGGAACATCTAGTGAATTTTATACAGCAACTCTACACAGGAACCTCTATAAACGTCAAGCTGAACAGTGAAGGACATCTAACCAAAGACATCCGCACAAATGCAGGTTAAAAGCAGGGTTGCTTGCTAGCTTCTACGCTTTTCAATTTTTACATAAATGATGTAAGCATGCCCCTCAAAAAGGCAAGACCCTTCACTTTCAAGATTAACCAAATGCAGATAAGTCATCTATTGTATGCTGATGACTTGACAATAAACGATCATACTCCAATAGGTTTACGTAGGCTTTTGCTTGAATTAAAAATCCATGCCGAGAAAAATCATTTAAAAATAAATTCCGAGAAATCGCACATAATGATGATAGGGGAAACAAAAAAAAACTAGAACAAAACCTGGACCATTGATGGAAAGGAAATAGAGATCATAGACAGAATAAAGTACCTCAGAGTCATCATGAATAGCAGCAAAGCAGAGCTCCCGTACATAGAAGGCCTGATATATAAAATAACTGATCTATATTCCCCAAGCCAAAATAATACAAAACAAGTATGGGCAGTTCACGGGTATCCCCATCATCACATATTATACACAAAAGGCTGTGCCCACCATAAGTTACGGCGCAGCCAGCAGAACGCTTCAAGGACAACCTCGATGGATAGCACTGGAAGGCACAACCTTATTAAAGTTGCAAAAAAGCTTTCCAGTGCAAATCCTACGACATGAGTTAGGATTGATTTTCTGGGATGTGGTGGTGAAGTGGGACATGCTAATGCTGTATGCAAAATGTAAGAACAATGAGAAGTATACAAATACAGTAATAGCTATTGCATCCAAAGCTTTTAAAGAAGAAAAAGAGGATATGATGAATAAGTGGGCAAAAAACTGTTGTGATATAATGATAAGTGCTGACATCTGTGAGGACCTCCTAACATCCAACTCTAACCGCGCAATGTTAAAAATTGTGCTTCTGCTATGCACTTGTCATATTCAAAATAAGATTTTTTTTTTTTTATTGTGAGATGGATTGGATAGAAACAATAAGAGAGAGTGAGAAATATCAGGTTTTTAAAACTCCGAACATACAAATAAGGAAAATAAAAAAGTATCCCTGACTGCTGCAAGAATCACCCAGCTATATACTATAGCACTAAAATCATGAGATTTAGATTCGACCTATGGCCTACTAAAACAAGAACAGCCATATGGGACAGAAAGAAATCTTTGACAGAACATGCAGATGTTGTAAGATGAGTGTAGAGACACTAACACATAGATGTTAGACTGTGAAGCCCTGGAGTGTATTAGAACATAATATTTTTATAAACACTTTAAAGGACTATTGCACAATAGACAAAACATGGTATGGATGATGATGATAAATGAAGAGTATAGCTCTCAATATATCAACCATAAGGTATTTAGAAAAAATCAACCTTAATGATCCCAGACAGTAATCATGTTCAGGTACAAAGAAAGAGAAATTAGATATTAAACATCTGTTTACAGTTTGTTCAAATCTTTGAGCCTGATAACAACTGATTCTCTCTTCTTGAGTATAAACTGGGGACAAAATTGCATTGATTAGGTGTTATTGAAGTTTGAAGATGATATGCCTAAAAAAATTTATAAATACGATATGGTGATTGAAACCACAAAAAACAATCGTAGTTGTCATTAGATTACGTGTACAAATATTGCAAGAATTATCTTTATTTCAAAAAAGATAGCAGGCGCTCCTCTCCAGAAAGAACATGGCATGATGATCTGTTCTGAGATGAGAGTTTGCAGCACACGCTTTTTGCTCACTGTACCTTTCACAGATGGGAAATATCCATTTGGATATCAGTCTTTGTCCCACCCACATGGGCAGTCCAGCACCGAAATGCTATGGCAATTCCTCTCTGAACAAGAGTACCAAAAACAACCCCATACACGTTTTTCAGCCTTGTTGGGACTCATCAGTGAGGTGAAGAGGTGCCTCTCTGAGTACAGTGAGCAGGGAGTCCATGTCTGGTTGCCCCCAGGTAACTTAGGGTGTCCAACCCCAAGTTCCTTGCAAATATTTCAAAAAAGGTAGCAGGCGCTCCTCTCCAGAAAGAACATGGCATGATAACCTGTTCTGAGATGAGAGTTTGCAGCACACGCTTTTTGCTCACTGTACCTTTCACAGATGGGAAATGTCCATTTGCATATCAGTCTTTTTCCCACCTACGTGGGCAGTCCAGTACCGAAATGCTATGGCAATTCCTCTCTGAACAAGAGTACCAACAGCAACCCCATACACGTTTTTCAGCCTTGTTGGGACTCATCAGTGAGGTGAAGATGTGCCTCTCTGAGCACAGTGAGCAGGGAGTCAAGGTTTGGTTGCACCCATGTAACTCAGGGTGTCCAACCCCAAGTTCCGTGCAAATATTTCAAAAAAGGTAGCAGGCACTCCTCTCCAGAAAGAACATGGCATGATAACCTGTTCTGAGATGAGAGTTTGCACCACACACCTTTTGCTCACTGTACCTTTCACAGATGGGAAATACCCATTTGCATATCAGTCATTGTCCACCTACATGGACAGGAGAATACTCTCATCATTCTGTTTTTTAGGAAGGATTTAATCCAAGTTGTAGCCTCAGGGGAAAAGTTTGCTGCCGATGATAGATGCTTACAAAGTATGTTATGGTCGACCAGATCGAAGGCAGTGGACAGGGCTAGTAGTAAAAGTAGTGCACATTGTCTGTTATCTTTCATTAGCTCTAGTTGCGTTTTTAGATCGAGTAATGCTGTTTCCTTCCCATGGAGGGGTCTAAATCCAGATTGTCTTAGCCCTAGGAGATTGTTGATCTCTAGGTAGGACTGGATTTGGAGGTAGGCTGCCCTATCAATAATTTTGAGAAGGAAGGGGACTGTCGTTATGGACCTGTAATTAGTTGGGATGGTGGGGTCAAGGGAAGCTTTTTTAAGCAAGGGTAATACCCATGCGTGCGCCAGGTTGGTAGGAACATGGCATGATTTAAAGGAGGCGTTTATTAGCCGAGTGATGAAAGGGGGGAGATCTCTAACTGTGTCTTTTATAATTTGGGCAGGGCAAATATCACCTTGGCAGCGTGAAGGTTTCAGAGAATTAATGATTTTGCGACCTCTGTGGTAGTGAGTTGGGCACATTTGAATTCAGGTATAGTATTAGTAGGGATAGTGGTGTTCTGGCTCTGGGCTGTGTCAGTGCCTTTTATGATGAGTCTCTTTGAGGCGATTTTCTTTTGGATGGTGGTGATTTTATTCGTCAGGGCATTTTGAATGCTGGTACACCAGTCTTTGTTTTTCGGGTGAGAGTCATCCGGAGCTATAGGTGACTCTAATTCCCTTATGATTACAAATAATTCCTTGATGCTGGAGCTGGCATTTTGGATCCTGTCGTTGTAAGTTTCCTGTTTAGTTTTTACAATCTCAGCTTTGTAGCGAGCAGAGATTTCCGTGATTATATCTATGACTATATGGTCATTAGAAATACCTTGTCTAATCTGGTGTAGACAAGTGGGACTGGACCAGTACTTAATGTGAAATTAAAACAAAATAGATGGATTTTTGGCAACATTTATCCCAACCGCCATGCATTAAAACACATCCTGCGAAATAAAAATGAAATATTCTTTGAATTAGCACCTATCCTTTGGAAATATCATAGGTGCCAAGTGGGAGGCTACATTTAATACATTTAGGGCCTTGCTATGAGTTGGACCTTAATATAATTATTGTTATTGTTATTATTATTATTAATATTATTATTATTATTATTATTATTATAATTATTATTATTATTATTATGGTATTTACTGAGTGCGGACCTAGCTTTGGGAAACAACGGAACGTTTTACAATCGTACGGTGGATGAATACAGTGTGGGAAGCAGAGAAAAAAGAAGAAGGGCGCTAAACGTGGGGGGTGCTCAGTTATCAGCATTTGGGGAAGAATGTGGGCAGCAGATCACCAAGTTTCAGGTAGGTTGGGGAGTACAGGGTGTGTGGACGTAAGTGTTAAGGGTGAGCCATTCCTTGAAAAGGAAGGTCTTGACCTCTTTCCTTGACTGTAGAAGTGATGGGGCAAGTCTGATGTTGACATGGAAGAGGTTCCAGGGTCTTGCAGCATAGACAGAGAAGCACTGTATTCTGGTTCTTTCCTTACTGTACTGTCCTAATTTAAGTCTGCACATACCCTTAAATGCAGTGGATTGCAGGCCTCTGGAGATACTGAGTTTCTCAGTGAGGTAGCTTGGGGACTTCAGGCATGACAGCCTTGTAGATGATGCAACAGGATGTGAATATAATACAGGCTTGCAGTGGGAGCCAGTGCAGTTTGATGAGGGTTGGGGTGATGTGGTCGAATTTGTGGATTCCTTTAATGAGTCTTGCTGCAGCATGTTTGACATATTTAAGGGGTGCCAGGGAAGTCACAGGAAGGCCTTCCAAAAGGGCATTGCCACCATCCAGGTTGGAGAGGACCAAGGCTTGGACAGCGCATCTGAAGTTGTTTTCTGGGATGAAGGGCTTGATTTTTTATTTGATTATTAGACCCAAAATGATCATGCTGTTATTACTGTTTTGTAATTTGTTAACATTTGCACCAGTATGCAATACACCCAGGCTACTGCATGAGGAGTTACCTGAAACACATCACCATATGGAGATGGGGCCAATGGAAACACTGGTTCTGTCTATGACAGAGCAGGTGTTTCCATTTCCACCTGCATGCAGGTCGTGCTAATCCCACCAGGTCAGACCTGGTGGGAGTGACAACTCCCGCCTGCAGGAATCTGAATCAGCTGGTCCGGAAACAATGATGGCGGCGGTATTACAGCCACCGTTCTTTCCGGACTGGCAGGGTCGCAATGAGGCCCTATGTGTGTTCTGTTTTGTTTTTGCCGTGTAGTGAAGTTTGTGCGGTTGGTTGTGCTGTAGGCTTGTGGTTGTGTTTGGTTTAGAGTTTGAGATGTGTATGCAGAGGAGGGGGGAATTGTTAGTTGATTGGTTGGTTGGCATTTTTGTCTTGAGGTGAGGTGCTGGGTTTCCGTAATCTCCCCATATGGGGTGTGGGAGCATTAGTGTGCCTCTGTCCTGATCTTCACAGTCCCTTTCACACCTGGCCTCCACTTTCATCAACTTCCTTCATAACCTGACCTGCCTTCCTTTGCTACTCATACGGCCAGTGTCTATGCTAAAGTATACAACTTGGTTTGAGTGTGGTGAGTGCTAATCTTCAAACAACTCTATATCAATGTGATAACTGGTAGCAATTATGGGCGGGTGAGGTTATTGGCAGGGATTGGCTGGGGATGCTGATTCTGTCCTTATGGGTGTTGCTTCTGTTCAATTGACTTGGCCATCTAGTTGTGGTAAGAGTTTCTCTGGTCGGGTCTCGGGGTTGTCAGTGTGCTCTTAAGTTTAGTCATCCTTTCCATTCTGTTGTTTTGGTTTTTCATTTTGAATCTGTGGTAAGAGTTTCTCTGGTTGGGTCTCAGTGTTGTCAGTGTCCTCTTAAATTTAGTCATACTTTCCTATCTGTTGTTTCTGTGTTTCATTTTTAATCTGTGGCGTTGAAGAGCCAGGTTTTTTGTAATTTTTTAAATTGTAGGTGATCTTCTGTGTTTCTTTTTTCTTGCTTGACCTGAGGAGTCTCGTCGGCTTGTAGATTGTTATTTTCTTTTGTAGGAATTCTGCTCCTTGCCTTCTGATTGCCCTGTCATTATGCACATTGTTTTGAAGGTGATGCAATGTTTTACTGGGAGTCAGTGTAGTGTTTTTAGGGCAGGAGTAATGTGGTCTCTTCTGGATAGTTTGAGAAGTAGCCTGGCTGCTGTATTTTGGATTTGCTGTAGTTTCTTCAGGAGGTATTCTGGCATTCCGAGGTAGAGGCTGTTTGCATAGTCGATTCTTGACATGATGAGGGCGACGATTGTGAGTGTTTTGTGCGTTAAGGAGAGGAAAGGTAGGATTCTTCTCGCCGTGTGGAGGAGGAAGAAGCATTTCTTGATGATTGCATTTATTTGTGGTTCTAGGGTTAGGTTGTTGTCCATCAGGACTGCCAGGTTTTTTACTACCTTAGATGGTGTTGGTGCGGTTCTCATTTCTGTTGGCCACGGGATGGCGATTACGTTCTCTTGGTTTTTGGATATGATCATGATTTCTGTCTTTCGTGGGTTGATTTTCAGATTGTTGGCATTCATCCAGTTGAAGACTTCTTTTAGACATTCAATTAGGGTTGAGTGATCGGTTTGGTTGTCTTCGATTTTTTGGAAGATTTGGGTGTCATCTGCGTAGTTGTAGCATGTAATGTTGTATTTTTGAAGATCTGATAACTGGAGTCTGGTAGATGTTGAAGTAAAGTGGTGATAGTGAGGATTTTTGTGGTACTCCACAGTCGTTTACTCGTGGGGTGGATTTGAAGGGTTTGATCCATACGGTTTCTGTTCTGTCTGCTAGGAATGATTTAATCCAGAGTAGTGAAATGTCTGTTATGCCTATGTCTTCTAGTCTTTGGTTAGGGTGTCATGGCTAACTGTGTCAAAGGCTGCGGAGAGGACGAGTAGAATAAGGGCTGAGGTTGTGTTTGAGTCTGCGTTGATTTTAGGTCATCCCAGATGGAAAGTAGTGATGCTTCTTTTCCTCTTGCTGGTCTGAAACCGACTTGTGCATAGTCCAGCACGTGGTGTTCTATGTATTCTTGGGCTAGTTTGTATACGTAGGTTTCCAGGAGTTTTGCTGGGTAGGGAATGTTTGAAAATGGCCTGTAGTTGGAGAGGTCTTCTACATTGCCACTTGTGTTTTTTAAAAGTGGTTTGATATATTCTGATTTGAAGCCCTTTGGTACAGTTCCTGTTGCTAGTGATAGATTTAGAAGGTTTCTGTAATATTCTGCTGGTGTTCCTTGTGTGAGGATTGATTTGTAGATGTCCGGGGGAAAGGGGCCCATGGGTGATCCTGCTTTCTTGCTGTGTTTTACCAACATGGCGAATGCCTCTGCAGATATTTCTGGGAAGTTTTGGAGTTTGTGCTGTGGTTCTGTGTTAGGTTCATTTGGTTGTACGTTGTGGTTGGTAGGTCTGTTTTGTATGATTTGTCGGATGTCATTGATTTTGTTCTTGAAGTGGTCTGCCAGGTCGTTGCATGGTTTCTCTGAGGGGGTTGGGATGTTGTCTCAGCCTGGTGGGTTCCTCATCTCTTCAATGATTTTGAACATTTCTTTTTGAGTGTTGATTCTGTCATCATAATGCCTTCTCTTCGCCTTTTGAATTTCCTTCTTGTATGCGCGGATTTGTTTCTGGAACATTGTTTTTTTGTCTCGGTTGTATGCTTTCCTCCATTCCAGTTCCATCTTTTTGTTTTCCTTTTTCATGTTGCTTAGTAGTGGGGTGAACCATTTTGCCATTGCTCTTTTTTTTTGATGGGGTGAACGGTTTTTCCGGGGCGGTCTTGTCAATTGTATCAGCAATCCATTTGTGTAGTAGCTCCTCTTTCCCATCTAGGCCAGTCAGCTCTAGTTCTATAGTTGAGGGTTTGGTCATCTGTGGTTACATGTAATTAATAAGTGAAGTTTGTTATTGTACTTTTACTATTGTTTAGGCTAGCGCAACCAACCAGAGCTATGCTCTATTTTGTTTTGATTTTTGTTTGAGGTTGTGATTGGAGCCTCATAGATCTGCTGATGCAGCCAGCCCATATCCTATTTCAGGACACGTAGCAGACTTAAATTCGGATCAACTCAACTCTTCCTTTCTTACAGAATAATGGAAGAAACATGCCTAGTAGAAGGCAGGCCCATTGTTAAACATAGAGTAAACTTCTACATCTGACGCAGAACAGCAAAAATGCATAAAGCACCACATGTCCTACAATTCAACAGCAAAACAAAATGTCATACTCTAAGTGCTACAATTTGGCAAGCTGCACAGCAGTGTTTAGAAGACAGACAGTAGTGTAGAATAAAATCATAACATTACTGGAAGTATGTCAACATTTTTCAATGGAAAATGCATTCATCAAAGGTTTTTCAGAGACTACTAAGACAATCAGTGTTTCGGCATGATTTTAGCCTAGGTATTTAAGTTGCCATCTACTAACTATTACTTCACAGGGACATCCATAGGACCATCACCTACTCCAATATCCTCTTCCTAGCATGGTCATGAGAATGTACAGACTATCTTGACAGAATGCACGACAGATGGGAAGGTGTTTTCCCCACAAGACATAAGGAGCCATGTACAAGGATGAATGTCCAAGCAGATGAGCACTGACAGTCCTCAGGGACACATTGTGGAATGTATTGACCCACTCCGCTATGCTATGCAGCATCACCCTGCTAGTTTTGGTGCGAGGAACTGCAACAATGGCGGCAAAACCCTTGTGCGCACCTAAAACCTACAAAAACCGTGTGCTTCAGCAAACAAAAAGAGGGATGTCCAACCAGCCACCCATGGTGCATGTGTGGTGGAATAGAGCACACCCTTCAGAAAATGTACCAGTGGGTTCCATGACCAGCAAACAGAGTGCAGAGGGAGACGCAGCACTTTACAAGTGAAACCCCAAAATGGTCCTACAAATGACAGCTGCATTGTTGCTAAAAACTTTAAAATGCCCATAACACAACACTTCTCAACATTCAAAATCTCGCCTGGTGCTAAAATTCATGTATCTTAAGAATTATTGTGAACATACCAAGTCCTAATGTGAAGAGCAAAACATTCTTCAGACAAACTGGATTGTCTGAAAACTGACAGCCCATGCCGGGGCTACCTGGATGACAGCTGTCATAGGATTTGCTGATGAAACTTTAAACTGAGCTAAAACTAAAAGTCTGCTGGATTAGCAAACATAAAAAGGACTGTTGCCAAAAAGGAATACAGATTGCTGTTGTGTTTTTCATCCCATAGATTTTAAGGCTAAGAAAGTAATGTATTTATGTGTGATGCAACAAATTTGCTTTTTGCTGGATTAAAAAACTTAATTAGCCTGGCTGAGCTACAAGAACTGGAACAGCAGGTTTTTCTCCTAGGAGGAGGGCCTCCCTCTCAGCAGAAACTCACTGGGAGATGTTAATTGCGGGGTAGAACAGACTCTTGTCTACAGAAAGAGAGGGAACAATGACTGAGCTTCAGCCCAGGTGACTGGAGGTGTGAAGGTGGTCGTAAATGCCTCCTGGAAGGAACAAACAAGGAGGGGATGCCAAAAATGTAATTAACAACTCTGTCTTTTTTATATTTTTCACCATTTTAAGTAACAAGTTATGCGTCTTTTAAAAAATGTTCATTGTTCATTCTTAACAGCAGATGGTCACTTGACTCCACCCCTCTGTCTCTCCTGGGAGTCCAGGGGCATGTTTTTTGCTCATTACTTATTCCTGGTGTATTAAAGATACTATTCAGTGTTCTATCACCCCATTGGTGATTGTTGTTTATCTACTAAAATATACTGTGATTAAATTTTGAAATACATAAATAAATATTTACCTTTGCAAACTAGCCTGATTCTCAGGAGAAGGGTGTGATATGAGTGGTATATCGTTCAGAATATTGAACTTATAGACAAAAATAAATAAGGGTTCCAATTGGGCACTACATGCCGGGCTTGACTTAGGTGTGTGTCGGATTGAAATCACTTACAGCTTGGGGGCTCGTTACGAGATCCTGAATTAGACATACCACTCGTGACAGTCCAACAGAGCGTGCTAGCTGACGGGATACATACACCTTGTTGTGTTACCATACTGTGCTACACTGTATAAGCACCCCTCAAAAGAAATACTCAAAGGAGTTGGGCCTGTTTGCAAAACTAAAGTAACCCTGAGATAAGCCAGAAGGAAATTAATATTTCCGGAATGGCGACCCCAGTGGAAATCAATATTGCAAGGGAACACCTACTGCACAAATTGTTTGTCAGGGGAGAATGGCTAGAACACGACAAACAGGTATGGCTGCAGGGAATAAAACAAGAAATCACTGAAATCAACCTTAATATCTGGCAGGACAAGGGGCCATTACATCAAGCACTCAGTGAGCTGTACATGACCCATAAAATAAAAGAGGAGCAATGCAAAATTGCCAAAATAGCAGCCTACTTGTACCTCCACATAGGAGTCATACAGGAAAAGTACGCAGACCATGTAGATTTCACAAAGAGGCAAGGGGAAGCACTGCAGAAAATCCAGAGCAATCTAGACTATGCAGAGCAAATTCTCCAGGATAGCAAGGAATCTGAAACAGAGGCTAGGCAGTATGCCACCAAACTCCAAGAAGAAGATCTGGCTCTCTTACTGCAAAAGAATGCAGAGCAAGATGCCCAGGTACAGACACTGCAAAAAGAGTGTCAGGAAAGGTTGGACTCTTTAAAACAGAATCAACAAAAGCTGGCACAACAGTTTTTAACTTTTACCAGAGTCTGTGCAGAACAGCTCAATGTCTTACAAGACCAGATAGACCAATCAAAAGAGGAAAATAATAAATAAATTATTAAAGACCTAGAATCCCAAACAGAGTTTGATGAGGAGCGCCAGAAAGCTGGGGCACTTAAAAAGCAGAGGGACGACCTGGCTGCACAGAGGGGCACTCTAAGTCAGGAGAGGGACGCCTTAAGTCAAGAAGTCAGCCATTTAAATTCAAAGTTAGAAAAAAATCACCTGGCCCTTCAGGAACTTGGTGAAATCAAAACTGATTATGGAAAGCTGTTAGAGCACACCAGACGGTTGGAGGAGGCTCTGGCAAAGAATAATCAGACCAGTAAGGACCAAACTCAGGAGGAGAGTCTCCTGCAGCAAAAATTGGCCCAATACTCCCAATTCAGGCAGGAAGCACAGAGAGACAATGAGGCTCTCTGTGAAAAGAATGACAGGCTCCATAGACAGATAGCCATACAAGAACAACTCATAGAGACCAGTAAGGCCTTAGTAGAGGAGCAAAAAGGTCAGATATTGACACATCATCAGGAAATAGGGACTGAAAGAGATGAGGTAAGATGGGAGAGAAAAACCCTTGAGCATAACCTCAGGAACCCTGACATCAGGGACTTTAATCCCTTCAGTTCCATGGACTCTGCACCCCCATGTCCACTGGCTCATATGAACCAAGGGCCACAGGCATGGTAGACTTCAACACAATGGGAGATATGGGACTGACAGGTCAGCGCCTCCCATAAATGGATGGGCGGGCATCTATGTACAGGTTCCCAAATATTAGGGCCAGCCGCTCTGATCACGGAGAATCCAGTGAGGGGAGAATCAGAGAACTGGATCCTTAGAAATATCACCTACCAAGAGATCAGTCAGTCAAATTTGGTGGGGAATTCCATGGAAATAGGCTCAGAAAGAGCATTTTAAAAACCTCTTCCCAGCTAGGACAGTGGGGGGTTACTCAGCCAATCCTGGGAGCAAGGGAGAGCCAGAAGACTCTTCTGAGCACCACAGGTCTCAAGAGACTAGGCCCCCACATTCTGCCAGCCATTCCCAAGCCCGCAGAATCAGGGAGAGCCTACAGGATCATATGGCCACCTCTGGTAGCAGTGCCTTTGAGTCAGAGGATGAGTGGACCATGGTGACCAGAACTAAAAAGGCCAAAAAAATTGAGACAGCCCTATTGAAAGATCCCCTGGAGCAAATCTAGGCTATTAGGAGCGTCATCACGCCTTGCCATAAAAATGCCACATATTCAGTTTTGGAGCACCTTGAATTGTTTGAGCAAATGATGGAGACTTTCCAACTGAAGGACAGCCAAAGCTGTATTCAGTATGTCAAGTGGACATTTTCACCTGAGTACTCCAGCTTCTTTACGGGGCTGGAGGATCAGAACCATCCAAGCTGGTCCACCTATAGCGCGGCCATCTTAAAGCATGTTTCAATCCATAGAAACCCTCAACAGGCCCACAAGGCAGCCTACAACCTGCAATGTGGGGAAGACCAGGCCCTACAATAACTTGTTCAAGAGCTGAAACGTGCCTTTGCGCAGACCACCAGGAGGGTCCACACAGACAGTACGGTATTTATCAATACCTTCTTTCATGCCCTCCCTAAATATATTATGACCCAGCTGGTGAGGGACTTTCATGAGAAAAGATAACTAGACTGGGTCATTGAACAAGCAACTCACATTTACGAAGTACAGAAACCAGTAGAAAGTAAAAGTGCTAATAAAAACCCAAAACCAACCAACACCCCTGCTGCTGCTAAGGTGGCGGAGGTGAAGGTTACCCCAGTTTAGATTTGGAGATGGGGAGGCCTAAAAACATTCCTGCGCAGGAACCTACTAACCCAAGACCCCGAAGGCCCTCAGGCCAATCCCAAACAGGGAGCCAGGGAGGTAACCCCACAAATGGGACCCCTAACTCCCCTGACTACATCAGCCCCTGTTACAAGGGCAACAGATCCATACTGGGCTATGTGTGGACTCCTCAGGCCCAAGGGCGGGGGATCCAACCAGGTAGTTGCCAACGCAGGTAACTTCCCTCACACTTCCCCCAGGAGGGCAGTAATCCCCCCAAATGCCGGGTTGAGCTTCTTTCCCTGCTACCCGCCAAACCTCAACCCCCAAAACACCCTTCTTTCTTTCCCCACTTTCCTGAGCCCAGACAGCCCAATCTGGGAGAGGGGAGGCCAAGGGTGGAGTGGTACCAAAACTATCCCAACCAAAGGTATTATGGGAGAAGGGACAGTTACCCTTCCTGTGATCAACCACGGGTAGACCAGAGGACCCCGTACCATCCAGAGTGGGTGCCCCAACTGGAGCACCAGGTCCATAACTTGGCACAGGATCTGGATTGCTTGCTGAGGGCTCAACAGAACCCTCAGATGAGCATAGTGACTCAGAACTCCTCAAATCAAGGGTCTGGTGCTCCAGAACAATGATGGGTAGGGAACCCCGACAACCCACCGGTTCCCAGGGAGGAGGCACAGGGGGAAAGGGGGTGTAAAGCCTTAAAGGAAGCTTCCTTCCCCACTTGTGGAAAGCCCCTGGAAACCCAGGACCCGGAACCAGAATCTCCTGCCGCCAAAAGTCTGCAACCTAAGGAACAGATGGTGGGTAGGAGAAATAAAGAGCCTAGAAAGGCCCATTTTGTGGAGGAGGTGCGAATCTTCCAATTTGAAGGAGAGGGGTCCTCAGAGGATTCTGGGAAAGGATCTTCTCCTACAGGGATGGGGGAACTTCTCCCAAAGAAAAATGGGTCCCAAGAGATCCTGATCAAGACTGGGTAGAGGTGGGGACCGAGTTGAAACCGCCCATTATGGAACCCCAGAATGACCAGCAAGAAAATCCCCTTGTTCAAAGCAATTCTGGTGACTGCCTCCAAAAAGGGGGGGAAGCCCAGAATCAGAACCAGGGGAGCCCAAAACTCCCCCCATATCCAATTGCCACCTTTTTCTTACAGGATCCCAAGATCCAAAACAAAATCCTGCCCAAATCACCCCTTTGTCAGAATCCAAAGCAAAGAAATGAACCCACCAATTGGCCAAAAATGTTCATTATCTTTGCCCCCTTGAGGAAAGGAAGGAAGATGTTATGCCCCGGTCCAAATACAGGCGCAATGTGCAATTTTGGCACTGGTGGACACTGGATCCCAAGCTACCCTTCTGTCAAAAAGGGCCTTTGATCAGCTGAATTCGGGAAGGGGGGAGAAATACCAAATCCCTCTCACCCCTCTTCCTGGACAACTTCAGATCTTCGATGGAAATGAAATTCCTGTCGAGGGGACTGCGGATTTAGACATTAAAATTGGGCGACACACTGAAGCACCTGGTCATATTTGTGACTCCAGAGGGCACACCATGTTTACTAGGGAATGACATCCTGCGTAGATTGTCTCCCTCATAGATTGTGTAAACAAGGTCCTCTGGACCCAGACTAACCTACCAATAAAATTGAAACATAGTGTCAACCATGTTAGTTTAAATGGCACATGCCACATGGTTGAACAGAAACCTGACCAAATTGAATTCCATTTCCAAAATTACCGAATCCCTGACATGACAGTAATTTCAGTAGGACAATAAACTGGTGATGGGGAGTCCTCTCTATTTCTGAAAATCAACCTTCCTTCCAGTCTAAGGTGGCATTCCACACTGAAAGGGAACACTCTGAAATTCTATGCAAATTCACAATCAGAAAATCCTACTGCTATGGTCCAAAATGATGAGAAATCAGCTCAAATATTGGATGATATTCACAAAATTGGAGAGCAGTTGTTCATACCTATTCAGTTAAATGAAGGGAAGGACTCTGTTCTCGCCCGAGAATGTGTGAACAACGGTAAGAGCTTCATCAGTGAGGCCATGTTCCGCAAACTCCCAAAAGATCCAGCCATTTCCACATTTAAACTGCTAGACAAATGGGAAATGGACCTGGAAACAACCAATTCCAAACATCTCCTGCCTAGCAGGTGCATGCTCAAAATTTCCATAAGCAACAAGAGCATAGTTCATAATTGTTGGGTCGTGCGAGATGTCCCTGCTGCATTTTATTCAGGCAGTGACATTCTCAATCGCTTTGCCATTAGTTTGAACCTAATAAACTTCAAAGCCTGGTCCCGAATAGCGGGTAATCCCATGGACTTTGATGACCCAGAGAAAGCATTTCGTTCAGCTCAACTGCTGCCATATGCGTTGAAATTCAGATTGGAGAGGAAGTCACCATCCCAGAATGGACCCGACTATTCCCACTTGAAGTAAAAATTAAAAGAGGACAGAAACTGCTAAATCCGGACGCATATGTTCACCTCAATGCCCATCTCCAACATCAAGGGTTGGGGGTAAACCCAACACCACTAATCAATATAGAACACAACACCATTCCAATAGAGGTGGATAACAGCAACCTAAAGTGTATCACTCTGGGTGCAGGCACCATTATTGGAATGGCGGTTCATGACTGACATTTTTCCATAGATTTAGGTAACAAACTGTTAGGAACAATCCCCAAGGACTGTTTTGACAGTGATAGCGATGATGACACAACACCAGACAGGATCTTCACCCGGCATGGGGGGAATTTCCTGGTGTACTCTTCCTGCCCTTATGGTAAGGAAGATGTGACCTGTGACTTCAAGAGGGATGAGGTGATCTTTCAAGTCCACCAGGAATGCCTTCCACACCTGAAGCCATCAGTCCAAGTCAGCCCTCTGACCAGGGACTTCTCCACCCAGCTGGAGGAGGCCGCTAAAATAGCCAAACCAGAAGTCTTTCCGGGCTTCAGCCAGATGGTTGAAGAGAGAGTCAACCTAGCTGATGCCTGTGAGACTCTGGAGCAGAAGCAACAATTGAAACAAGTTTTCGTAGATTTTCAAGATCTCTTTGCGGGCGACTCATATGACTGTGGGTGCACTGACATCCACACAAAAACAATTCCCATGGACCCTGGCATGACTCCAGTGTTTGTGAAGCAATATCGCTTGCCTCTCGCATCAATGGAGTCCCTTACTGAAATAATTAAGAACCTTGAGTCCTGTGGGATAATTCGTCCAGTCCACAGCACCTTCAATAATCCGGTGCTGGGGATTTTGAAACCAAATGGCCAGTGGAGACTCCATGCTGACCTAAGGGAGCTCAACAAATGGGTCCATACTTCCCGATGGCCTCTTCCCTAGATTGACCAAGGGCTGGCCCAGATCCAGGAGTCAAAGGTATACACTGCCATTGACCTGACCAATGGGTAGTGGACGGTACCTGTCAGTAGGGAGGACCAATACAAGCTGGCCTTTACCTTCGGGGGCAGCAGGACACTTGGACCCGGACTCGCTTCGGATACATCAACTCCGGCAATGAATTTAACATCTTTATGCATAAGGCCATGCCCGACTTGGGTGAAAGGGGTAACCTGGCCTATGTAGATGATGTTGTAATAAAAAACTCAACTGTGGAGGAACACATAGCGGAGATACGTTATATTCTGATCCATTTGAGAGCTGCCAGAGCAAAACTCTCTTTCCAAAAGGCACAGTAGTGCAGGACCTGTGTCAATTTCTTGGGGCATGAGATAACTCCTGAAGGTCTCTGTCCCCAAGAAAAGAAAGTAGAAGCACTCCAGTAAATAAAAGACCCCACAACTCTGTGGGAACTAAGGAGCCTCCTTGGACTAACTAATTACAGCAGAAAGTTAATTGAGGACTACACAGAGATCACGAGACCCCTGATCCATCTGTTGAAGGGGGGGTCAAATGGGAGCGGTGTCCAGAACAAGCCAAGGCAGTAAGACAACTCAAAAGAAGCTTCTCACAAGCGCCTTGCTTAGCTTACCCTGTCAAAAACAAGGAGTTCTTCTTGGAGACAGGGTTCTCAAATACATGCTTGACTGCAGTATTATATCAAAAGCATGAAAAGGTCAATAAAGTAATCTCCTAGGCGAGTAAAACTTTATCCTCTGTGGAGGAAAAATTCAACGATTGTGAGAAGGCACTCTTGGCAACGGTGTGGGCATTGAAGAATTACCGCTCATTCATCCAGGGGGAAAACATCATAGTGGAGACTCCACACCAACCTTTGCAATATCTTCAAAGTGACAGAATCCGGGCCAGAAATGTGAGTAATTCCCAAATTACTTCCTGGATCCTGTCAATGCAAGGCTTTCCTGTGGAGGTCAGATATGGCCAAAACAAGAAGAGTCCCCTCGCGCAAGGTCTGGCTGACTTGCATGATTGTGCCAGAGATAACTGCCTCGAGGACGAAAGTCTTAAAATCAAGGACAACGTGGAGGCATACCTTAATTTCCCACACACACTCTATGAAGAAGACAAGTGTGAGCAAATGCCCACTGTCTATGTGGATGGGTGCTCCTACCATGTTGACAACATTGGGGAAAAGGAACTTGTGGCCTACGTAGGGAATGCATGGGTGAATGATGCCCCAGAACCCTTCACTGGGTACAAAATTGGTCCCCGAAGTAGTCAAGTGGCAGAGCTGATGGCTGTGCATCAAGCCATCCTCACCGCTGTCCAACACCAACTCCACGAACTGGTCATAATCACTGATTCAGATTATGTACTGAACAGGTTTGTGGAGCTCCTGGTTAACTGGAAAACCAGAGGCATGCTATGTGCTAATAATAAACCTTTAAAACATGGAAAATTAATACAAAATATTGATGATCCGGTCACCTCGAATCGGATGACAATTTACTGGAAAAAGTTCAAGGGTCATTCTAAAGTAGAGGGACCAGACAAAACTGGAAATGACCTAGCTGATCAGCTATCCAAAACCGGAGCCATCCAAGGGGATCTACTTGAGATAGAGTCCCTGTTGGGGGAATTCCAGGTCACTGATATCACTAGGTCCCAGACAAATGCTCACAAATAACTCTCAACTGCACAATGGAGTAATGAGATCCCTGATGCTGATTTGATTACGGTTCAAAAAGGGGATACAATAATTGGTAAGTTTTATCAACACATTGAGGATCCTGAGAACCTTCCCCTGACGGATACTGATTACATTTGGAAAGAGGACCTCAGGGTTTTGATGAAATGTCCAAAAATGTTCCAAATCCAAGACGGTTTGTTGGTGAGGAGATCCATAGCTGGCCATGACCAGTGGGTGGTCCCCACCTCATTCCGAAGCCTGATGCTAAGTCACGCCCATGATGCGTCCACAGCCGGTCATTGGGGGTTTCATACGACATTATAAATCTTGCAAGAGGTTGCATACTGGCCACACATGGGGCAGGACCTCGACCAATACTTGAAGGGCTGTCTTGTGTGTGCACAATTTTAGCCAACATCACTCACACACCGTGCTCCCCTCCAAAAGAGGTGGATGACACTGCCTTGGTCAGATTTGCAAGTCAATTTTATCGGGCCATGATTCGCTCCACTAGAGGGAACAAGTACATGTTGACCGTAACATGCTTGTTCACTAAATGGGTGGAATGTCTCCCGACCCCAAATTGAAAAGCAGAAACAGCAGCTGCCCTGATGATTAATCACATCTTCTCACATTTTGGACTACCCCAGAGAATTGAGTCAGACCGAGGTAGCAACTTCACCAGCAAAGTGATGACAAAGATGTGGGAGATACCTGGGGTCAAAAGGAAACTACACATTGCCTACTGGCTGTCCTCTAGTGGTGGAGTTCAGAGGTACAATAAAACTATTGTGAGCATATTAAAAAAGTTTGTATCAGATTCTGGGCCAAGTTGGGACATTCGATTACCCCTTGTCCTGCTGGCCATCAGATCTACCCCTTTTTCTGCAACAAAAATGTCTCCATTTGAGCTGATGACTGGACGAAGGATGGTGCTACCCCAGCATCTGCTCTACAGAACCCAAGAGCAGACCTTCATAAATGCCTCCACAGCTAATGAGTATGTTGAGAATCTGATAAAATACCCTCAACATGCTTTTGCCTATGCTCAGCAGAATCTAGAAAGATCTGCAGACAGTATGAAGACCCACTATGATCTCAAGACAACTAAAAAGGGATATCAAGTAAGAGAACGGGTCTACTTGTACAATTTCCAAAGGAACCAAGCCAAAAAGCACAAATTCCTCCCAACTTGGCGGGGTCCTTTTGAAATTGTGGACAGAATCTCACCAGTCGCCTACAGAATCTGCATCCCCAAGGGCAGTATGGCAGAAGGGGAAGAAAAGTGGGTCCACATAAACCAGCTGAAGAGTTGCCATCCCAGGCATACTTTGCAGCAAATAGAGGAGCCAACCGGAAACCCAGAGGGGGGAAAATCCAGAAACATAAAATAATCACTAGATGTTCACCGTGTATGTGGAAGAAGAGTGTTAAGACCATTAGAAAACATAGTTGGGGAATAATGCCGATTATAACCAATGCAAGTGTCTTTCCCACTGCTGACATCCCCAGATGACGTGTGGAAACAGTAGTGGGAAAATATCCATAACCATGTTATGTTCTATCTTCTAGCATCTGGACTAAGAAGCATCCAGAGGATTACCAAGGAGGACCACTCGGGGACCGGGAGGGAACACCCAAGGAGTGCCGATCCATACTTCCAACCAGAACCAGCAATACTCCTGACCAGAACCGGCGAGGCGAGTGGGTCGCCTCCAGAACTGACGGGAGAAGCCACTGAAGTTCTCCACATGGACAGAAAAAGAACATCCCAATCTCCTGACTTCCCCTTGACGGGAGGTCAAAATCACGTCGGGAGAGGGGGCTGTGTGGGATGTATTGACCCACTCTGATATGCTATGTGGCATCACCTTGCTAGTTATGGTGTGAGGAACTGCAACAATGGAGGCAAAACGCTTGTACGCGCCTAAAACCTACAGAAACCGTGTGCGTCAGCACATAAAAAGGGGGATGCCCAACCAGCCACCCATGGTGCATGTGTGGTGGAATAGAGCAAACCCTGCAGAAAATGTACCAGTGGGTTCCATGACCAGCAAACAGAGTGCAGAGGGAGAAGCAGCACTTTACAAGTGAAACCCCAAAATGGGCCTACAAATGACAGCTGCATTGTTGCTAAAAACTTTAAAATGTCCATAACACAACACTTCTCAACATTCAAAATCTCGCCTGGTGCAAAAATTCATGTATCTAATGAAGTATTGTGAACATACCAAGTCCTAATGTGAAGAGCAAAACATTCTTCAGACAAACTGGATTGTCTGAAAACGGACATCCCATGCCAAAATCTGGGTGCAGTACCAGGGCTAACTGAATGACAGCTGTCAGAGGAGTTTCTGATGAAACTTTAAAGTGAGCTAAAACTAAAAGTCTGCTGGATTAGCAAACATAAAAAGGACTGTTGCCAAAAAGGAATACAGATTGTAGTTGTGTTTTTGATCCCACAGATTCTAAGGCTAAGAAAGTAATGTATTTATGTGTGATGCAACAAATTGTGATGCAGTAAATTTGGTTTTTGCTGGATTTAAAATGTTAATTAGCCTGGCTACGCTACAAGAACTGGAAAAGCAGGTTTTTCTCCTAGGAGGAGGGCCTCCCTCTCAGCAGAAACTCGCTGGGAGATGGTAATTGCGGGGTAGAACAGACTCTTATCTACAGAGAGAGAGGGAACAATGACTGAGCTTTAGCCCAGGAAACTGGAGGTGTGAAGGTGGTTGTAAATGCCTCCTGGAAGGAACAAACAAGGAGGGAGATGCCCCTCGACTGCTAGGAGAGACAAAGGGGTGGAGCCAAGTGACCATCTGCTGTTAAGAATGAACAATTAACACATTTTAAAAGACTCATAACTTGTTATTTAAAATGGTAATAAATATAAAAAGGACAGAGTTATTAATTTAATTTTTGGCTGCACGTGTGAAGAGGCAGTAGAACTATGTGACATGTTCTGGACAGGAATGGCAGTATATGTGGTTTTATGCACAATGTATTAATGTTAGAATTGTGAAAATGTACACACACATCCCTATGTTAAACACACACATTTGTGGAAAGTTGCATAACATTTGGAAATTGTGTTCCTAGCGAAAAGGACAAAATTCTGTAGAAAGTTGATACAAGATCCCACCGCTGTGGGGTTTTGAGGAATAGCTACTACATAAAATGCAGCATCTTTGTGTGTGATTTGTTTAAAGGTGACCAATGTAGAAATTTACATTTACTATCAAATCCGATTTTGAGACCAGTGGCTAAAGGGTGGACTCTGAGGCCTGTAAAGCAAACCATAAAATGTGACATCATCTGGCCTTGATCCAATCACTCAAATTGCAAGGCGGGGATAAAATTGTTGATCCTATCCCAGCTCACAGGGGCAAGCTTAGCTAAACCTGCCCATACACCCACTTTGTGATGTCAGTTGAGAGCATAAATAGAGACAGCTGACAACACATAGGGACTCACAGATCCACTCACTTTCCTGATTCCGGCGAAGCACTCTGATCCAGCATTCTACATCCAGCTTTAATATTCTTCCAGATCCAGAGGCCAAATCTCTGGCCAGCAATAGAGAACTATTGATTTCCAGCAAGGCCCAAATCCTCAAATGTATTCTCTCCACCCAGTGAAGCGCTGTGTGGTGTGAGAAGGCCTTTTGAACCAGTATCCTGAAATTATCTGGCTTGCCAACACTAGGCTTGCCTGAGGAAACTCGCTATCCAGCTGATTCAAATACCCACATACTAGGAGGGCAGATCCAGTGCAAACCCGGCGACCGGCCTAGCTGATCCAGTACCATGCCTGACGTGCTGTCTTTCCTAGACCAGACCCAGTCCAATGACCAGAGCTGACAGTCCCATTTAAAAACGTATCCTGTGAGTATTAATAGGAAGAACTGTGGCCCATAGTATATTTGCATTGTCTTATCCCTATCTCAGATCCATCCTATCTTTCATTCAGAACCAATATTGTTAGAACTATCTTTGCGCTGACTCTTTTCTCATCTAAAGAAGTCGAGTTTCCTCAGTAGGCGGGTCACACCGATCACGTGACTGTAAGATCCCTATGTGCTATTAACTTTTTCATGGTCATCCTCTAGTGTGAGCAAACCCAATTGTCATTTCAAAAGTGCATTTCTGTTTTTCCATTCTCGTGCCTATCTCGCAAAAATTACTCTTACTAAAACCTCTATAACTTCCTCAATATTTGTGACAGAAAGGAAATTTCAACTCCTACTTGTACCTGACATCTGTTGTTATCCATAGAACCCAAAGCCACATTATAAAACATATCACGCAAGGAAAAGTTTAGCGCGCATTACAATTCTGAGAAATTTTTACACGTGTAAAATAGCTTACATTTGTTTCCGACCTGGACTTTAAGATTTCAAATGTTTTCTTTGGACTAAACCATTGCTTGTGATTGTGTGCAACTGTTCAGAGCGGCTCCCATAGGAATTTATAACAATTTAACTATTTTTGACCATATTTGGTGTTTTCGCCTAGTAATTTCTGAAGACAATTTTAAATCCAACCTGACAGCTGAAAAGTCCAGTGTGTTTTTCTCTTGTGTTTGAAGGGGGAAGGTGGGACTGATATTCTGTCTGATTTGTGCTATTCCTGAATACCTGCTCTCTCCATACATCTCTTTACATTGCCTCTTGGGGGGTTGAAGGGTGTTGCAGGGGAAACCTCTAACCATAGTGCTATCTATACCAAACCAACACAAAAGTATTATTTTCTGTGCTGCATTTGTTTTTGCTCATTACTTATTCCTGGTGTATTAAAGATACTATTCAGTGTTCTATCACCCTATTGGTGATTATTGTTTATCTATTAAAATACTGAGATTACATTTTAAATACATAAATAAATATTTACCTTTGTAAACTAGCCTGATTCCTGGTTCACTGTGACAAGGGGATGGGGGGATGTCAGGAGAAGGGTGTGATATGAGTGGAATAGCGTTCAGAATATTGAATTTATAGACAAAAATAAATAAGGGTTCCAATTGTACACTACATGCCGGGCTTGACTTGGGGGTGTGCCGGAATGAAATCACTTACAACATGACTGCTTGCACCTCTTTTGCCTTTTGATGTGCAGTGACTGACAGCGTGTCACCTCTATCCCCTACAGATGAGATCCCCAGCAACCAAGTAGGTCCATTACTTGCCTCAGAAAGATGTTAGGGCTACACAGTGCTCAGCGGTGAGCGACTATTGATGAGGTGGCCCTAGCCACAACTATTGACAGCCAGAGGGATTGGAAGGCCCTGTAGGCACTACAAATAATGGCAGGAATACTGGAGTGGGCGGAGAACCTCTTTGTCGAATTTCAGATTCTGGGAGCATGACAAACAATGCCATCCACATCTGTGAAAACTGCAAGGAGCTCTGAGATCAAAAGCCCTCCATGCTGGCTCTCTCAGCTTTCCCCACACCCCCCACACATCATAATGGAAAAAGGGTGACCCATCATTTTGAATGAACTATTATGAGGTTATGTAGCAGAGTGGAGATATATGTTGAGATATTTACAAAGGGTGGGGGAGGTGAGTGCAGGTTATTTTTGGGGTTGTTGGAATTAGTGTTGGTAGGGAGTGGAGACCTGTGTTGGCGTAGTTGCATTGGGTGGGGCAGGGGTGAGGAGAGATGTGTTGGGTTAGTTGCAGTAAAGAGGTGGATGAAGAGATGTGTTAGGGTGTTGCAGTGGGTGAGTGTGGGGAGTGGATGAATGAGTTTGGGAATTTGTGGTAGCTTGTAGCTATTTTGTAAAATAGATAGTGGTCTACAAAAACATTTGCAGCAACGCATTCATTGGCATGTTGTACAATGCAAGGTAAAGTTCGAGGAACAGGCAACTCATTCCCATGCTCTTAGCATCCCCATGGGTATAGAGAGGACATTGATAGTTCAACTTGTATTCCCTATACAGGTAAAATATCAAACATACTGTTATGATATGATAGGTTATTTATAACGCGCTTAATACCCAGAGGTCTCTAAGAGTGGACTCGGGCATCGAACCTGTGTTGCTCCGTGTCATTTTGCTTACAAAACGAGCAAGTTGCCCCTGAGATATCCTCCCAAGACAAGAATTGTTCTATCAATTCTGGGGGCTCAAATAGTAACTGCGACATCCACACGGTCATAACGGCTCTACTCAGGTGGTGAGACCCTTCTGTGCTACTGGAACATTCCATTTACAGTCAGCATGTTACACTGTATGTTACAGCCCTCTCTCTCACACTTGTTCTGTCAGGTCTTATACACCCTCCATCTTCACCCCTCTAGCCACATTGCATTCCTTCCCACCCAAATTCAAGCAATGTCATTTAAAGGTGGCAATGTGAAGCGTCCCACTTCACATCTTAGATATCGTTAAATGCACACATGTCACCTTGGCACAACACCATGTTAGTGAGGAATTGTACCAGAACTGCAAGCAGTGATACCCCCTCAATGCCCGGATGAACAGGAATAACACCAAAGTATTTATCAGTTTGCCCTTCTAGTCAGAAGACATTGCATTCCAGCTGCTGCCTGTGATCCAGCCAAAACAGCCATCAGTTTGGTCCTGTCCTGCATCTCCCCCTTCGTCCTCTATATAGTGTCCTGGTTTAGTGGAGGCATGATATTGTCTTGGGTTGGTTTTGTTTGGTAATTTCCACCTGATACAGGTATTGTGCAGTATGCAATTATGATGTGTCCAAAGGCTCTTTCTTTTGTCGAATGGGTATGTGTACAGACAGCATTGTATCACCACTGATGTGGCCTCTGTGGGTTATGGGGTGGCATCAAACGCCAAGGAAACAGGGCATATCCGTCATAGCCAATTGGTATGGAACATAACATTGGGGTCAGTGGGTCCCTTGTTATATGGTTTATTTTTATATACATTTATGTGAGTGCTTTGCAGCATAAGGTGGAGGGAGAATGAATGAGTTAAGATCCACCTTCCATGATGCATGCTCCCCTTCCATTTTCACAGGCATTCCTGATTCCTGCCGCTTCCCCGTCCACACACTTCTCTGGTGCATACCCTCTCAGATAAACCTATCTAGTAGCCACATGTGTACTTCCGTGAGTGACATGTAGGCTGGCAGCGTGCTATCTTGGTGAATCATGGCAGGATGGATGGATCCTGGATATCGTGTGCAATAGTGGCTGATTGCGATGTCAGCATCTCAGGTCATGTGAAAATTGATGGTGTGTTGCTGCTTGTGATTTTGGTACACACGCTCCCTTGATTGAAGTGATACCAAAGGGACAGGTGTGCAGTCAGGGTTGCCAACGATGTTGAGGAAGTGGACAATGTCACTGAAACTCTATTTACTGCCGTTAAAGGCATTGAAGGTGGTCGGGAGTACAATGTGACCAAGGCCACGTGGAAGGAGGGCATGTAATACCTGGGTAAGCACACATAAAAATGAATGCTGCAAAATACTGTGTAACATGCCAATTGAGTGCTGGAATGTGTCAATGATATACACATGCAGAAAGGATGCCATTATGAGTAGAGAGTGTGTGGTTGTGCAGATGTTGATGTGTCTCTGTAGACACCGCCTCTTTGAGCTGCACCATGCACATAATGCTGTCCCTGTCAAAGTGAGACAGGGTGGTCATGCATGTGTCTATAGATGCCTATGTGGATGTTTTACCCTAGGGATGGGGGCTGTTGCATCCAACTCCTCTTTCTTGCCAGTAGGGCCCTCTGGTGGTGGATATTCTGATATCTGGCATCAATTGGATGAAGCGCTATCCAGTGTGGAGTGAAATGGCTGTCTGGCTGTGTGGTGATCTTTGTTGCATTGGAAGATTAAGTGCATCTTTTCTATATTTTAGGGATTGATAGGCTGCACCTGTGTATCGGTTACACTTACCTAGCAGTCGTAACCGCCCAGTTCTAGCACGAGGTAAAAGTTGGGATTGATGTTTGCGTTATTTTAGATTTTATTTTTATAACTGGAATTGTAATGTATTCATAAAATGTGAATTTTCACATTTAACTCTCCGGTACGTACCCCGTACTGTGTTGTGCAAAAGATGCATGTTTTTATTTGAACCACCCCACATCCACTGTTTCTGAAACCAGTACGCAATCTGGGCTTGATTCATAGAATATTTGCCCGGTTCAAAGTGACCTTGCACTGCTGAAACGTGACTTTGCACTGCCGACACAAACCCTGATTTATGGAACTGTGTAAAGTAAATTTCTGCCGTGCAAAGTCCGGGCAAATTCATTTTGTACTGCAAAAATGACTATGCGCTGACATTGCACTTCAAAAATACACTTTCCATGAATCAGGGTTTGTGTCGGCAGTGCAAAGTCATTTTTCAGCAGTGAAAATTCACTTTGAACCAGGCAAATATTCCATGAATCGGGCCCTCTGAATCAAAAAGGGTGGGTTAACACACTCAGATTTACTAACGCGTTTTGCAATGGCATAATCCCTTTGAAAAACGCTTTGTAAATTAGTCCCTCGGTCATTAGAAATACCCCCCTGCATTACCTCACAAATCGTAATGGGGCCGTTTTCGGGAAAATGTGCTATTGGCATTCTCGGCCATTGAAGTCAATGCAGGAAAAAGCCTGCACGCTAGAACACTGGTGTTAAGAATAACCTTTCGCCGAGTGACAAAAAGTTGCACCATCATAATACTTAAATTAGTCTATCTGCCCCGGCGTCCCTGTAATCTCTTTCCCGTTCAAAGAATGGTTTGAAAACCTCTGCAAGTTTGCCATTTTTGGACTAAGTGCCCCAGCACCGGCTCAGATGACCGAAGCTCTGCGCAACACCTCCTCATTCGCCGTTTCCCTCATGGGCTGTTTCTTAAATTGCATTGACATTTACAAGCAGAAGCTGTTAACTGAGACAACACCCTGCACGGTAAGCCTACAATGCTGTAAAACACTTAGGCGGAAAAGCTTTCTCTGTTCCTGTCTCCTGTGTATTTTGCCTTTTTTATGTTGCATTATCGCATTGTAGATGCTACCTTTAATGGTTGAAGACTACAGAATGTGCCTGGTTGAAATGATGAAAATGAGTTTCGCCGACGGTGCTGCCCCTTCGCAATGCTTTTCCCTCTCCGACTCAACGCTTGACTATACACAGTCAAAATGGCCGGCCACCGCAAGCAGCAAGTTCAGTCACAATCATCCCTTGTATTAGTTATGCATGTATTTATTCGCTTGCTTAGTTATTCATTTATTTGTCCAATAAAGTGCTGCACGCATAAAGAACGACATCTGACAATGCATATGTCATTTTTTTTGTACTTTTTTTTTGTATATCTGCGAAGTTTATCCGGAGATATCCACAAATTACCCCAGGCCTCCATTTGTAAGCTGAAGTGAAGCTTGTATGCCCGCTGAATCTTCATGGCAGGATTTTTCTTTTTTTTTAAAAACCAAGTAACCCCATGTTATGTTTTGACACCTACAGCCAATACTTGCTTTTAAACTAAAAAGTACTTTGTAAGTCTGGCTATGTAGGTGCATACCGTCAATGGGAAAACAGAACTACAAGTCCCAGAAGACAAAATGACGTTATCTGTAAATCCAGGCATAGCGGCCAGTATCACACATGAAGACACGAGGACACATAAAAGTTATGCAATGCAGATCCCGCCAGCACCTACATAGAATTGTAGCCATTTGTAAAAGACGTACATTGCTTTCTGTTTTGGGTAGGGTCAGGGGTTGTTAATGGAGAATACATCTGTGTGAAGGGATTCTATTAAAGAAAACCCAGCATTTCAAAATGTTCCTTTCTTTAGTTTCGAAAACACAATAATGTCTCTGCTCATTCCAGAGGCATTCGTTTCAAATGAATGATTTTCCTGAAGCTGTGTAGAATATCATATGATGAGACTTTAAAAGCCATAAAGCCTGATTTACAAATCGTATTTTCAATGGGATTTTCCCATTGAAAAATGTGTTGTGAATCAGACCCTTTTTGCAACCATTGTGTTGTTGCAGGGCCTACTGTACCGTACTTGAAGAGGCTTCTGCGGATGAAGAAAGGCTCGGTTGACAGCTGCGTTATCCAATTATTCCAGCTGGCACAAAGCGCTTCAGCAAACTCGACATTACACGCTTTCCGCTGACACTTTAATCTATGACAACTGTAAACCGAGGAAACATTATAAGCAAATATTCAAACAATCGCAAGCACACATTCTGTCCTCTTGCATTCATATTGTGTTCATGCAACATTCTTTGCCAATTACAGTTTACTGAAACACGAATATATACAGAACAACATTGAAGAGCTGAATCACCAATCAGATTGCTCAGTCTACAAGCACCACTGTTCAGAGTTCAGATGTTTTTAGTGATAACAACAAAGATCGTCGTCTGGTGTTTGTTAGTCGCGGAGGAACACAGTAGCCATCTTGTATGTAATGATATGTTTATGGACCACCCTTAAAACAGGGATTTCATTCCGTCCCCAATCAAAAACGCCACAGACAATGTATCAGTGATGCGATTCATCCTAGCCCTGTCTATGACTCATGCCACACAGGTCCCTTCCCCTGTGCCACAGATAAGTCAAGAACAGGCCAGTATATTGAAAGAATGTATATGTATTACAGAATGGAACCACTAATATTGATTATGCCACCTCACTGCGTGGCTCAAATGCTATTCTTTCTTAATAATTTTTTATTTTGTTTTTTTTTAACACAAAATGAAACACTAGTCGGTTCAGGATAATACAGACCACCAACTTTTTTTAACCCCACAACAAGTACAGTGAAAATGCTTTGGAGGAGGTTCACTTTTAATAGCATGTAACACCTTGAAACATAACAAGATCATAAGCTAGACACTAACAGGCCGATTCATGTAATTCCTCATAAAAGTGTCGCACGCGGCTGGCGCACAGCGTGCCCGTGCAAATGTCTGCGCCAGCCGCGTGCGATAAAATCCATTTCCGCGCACAGCGTATTCATGGATTCTCGCATCCAAAAGCAGACGTGGCGCAGAGTGGCGCAGCGACCCTGCAGCAGCGCCAGTTACGCCCCCAAGAACGCCCTCGAGCAAGGAAAAGCCATCAAGATCGCCAAACCATCGCAAAGGGCTGCGCCAACCCTGTACCAGTTTACCGGACTGGCAAACAGCAAATTCAAAGCGGGGAACGCGTATTACGGGTTCCGGGAACACGCATGCGCGAGAAGTTTCACACGCGATCTGTCCTGGGGGAGCATGTGCGTGTATATCAGGGTTGCGTGAGAAGTCCAATACACGAATCGCCTAGGTGCGTGTATTTCAGGGGTGCGCGAGAAGTTCCACACGCGAATGGCCTGGGCGCGTGTATTTAAGGGGTGCGCGAGAAGTCCCACACGCGAATGGCCTTGGCGCGTGTATTTCAGGGGTGCGCGAGAAGTTCCACACGCGATTGGCCTGGGGGAGCGTGTGCGTGTATTTCAGGGGTGCGCGAGAAGTCCAATACACGAATGTCCTGGGTGCGTGTATTTCAGGGGTGCGCGAGAAGTTCCACACGCGAATGGCCTGGGCGCGTGTATTTCAGGGGTGCGCGAGAAGTTCCACATGCGAATGGCCTGGGCGCGTGTATCTCAGGGGTGCGCGAGAAGTTCCACACGTGATCGTGCCTGGGGGAACGGGATACGTGTATTTCAGGGGCTCGCGGGTGGTTTCACACGTGATCGGGCGTGGGGGAGTGGGGTATGTGTATTTCAGGGGTGCATGAGAAGTTCCACACGCGAATGGCCTGGGCGCGTGTATCTCAGGGGTGCGCGAGAAGTTCCACACGCGAATGGCCTGTGCGCGTGTAATTCAGAGGTGCGCGAGAAGTTCCACACGCGATCGTGCCTGGGGGAGCGGGGTACATGTATTTCAGGGGCTCGCGGGTGGTTTCACACGCGATCGGGCATGGGGGAGCAGGGTACGTATATTTCAGGGGTGCGTGAGAAGTTCCACACGCGATTGGGCTGGGTGCGGGTATTCCAGGGGTGCGCGGGAAGTTTTACACGCTCGCCTACAACACGTATTCATGGAATCGAACGTGGCCAATCCGGAAACACGTACGCCAGCAGGAAGTAGGCGTACGTCCACCCGCACAGCATAAAAGTGCACGCAAACAACAAACAAGCTCAGACGCCAGGATGAACATAACGTTCCTAGCAGCAGTGGCCGTGGGATACCGGAGGAGGAGGATAGTCTGGGCCAGAATTTTTACACCCAGAACCAGCCTTTTTGGGATGCCTGATGACCATGTGTATGGGAGGTACAGGTTTCCACCTCACATAATACTCGACCTGGTCAGTGAGTGGGAGGATGACCTCACATCAACCACCCTGTGCTCCCAAGCACTCAGCCCCCTGGAGAAGGTCCTCAATGTACTGCACTTCCTGGCCACTGGATCATTTCAGCAGACAAGTGCCATAGTGGGGGGGTGTCACAGGCCACGCAGTCACGCTGCCTACACCAGGTCTTGGCCATCATCACTGCACGCCCATCAGTCCGCAGGCACATATACCTGCCCAGAACACCTGTAGAAAGGCAGGCTGTCGCCCAGGATTTCTACAGGGTGGCACAATTCCCCAAAGTGCTAGGTGCCATTGATTGCACCCATGTGGCTCTACGTCCCCCCAGGGCAACTGAGCACATCTATAGAAACCGCAAGCACTGGCATTCCATCAATGCCCAGGTAGTATGTGATGCCAAGGGAATCATCACCTCAGTATACGGCAACTATCCAGGCTCCACCCACGACAGTTTCATCTACAGAATGTCTACCCTAAACCGGGACATAGAAGCTGGGCGGCATGGCGATACATGGCTGCTCGGTGAGTATAAATGCCACTGCGCATGCATGCATGTCAGATACTGAGTAATGTCACAACCCCACTAATGATACCCATCACCACCTCCCCAAGGGACAGTGCCTACCCTCTCAGCACCCACATGATGACGCCAATTTCGGAACCCCACCACGCCACCCCAAGTAAGATACAACACAGCCCACATTGCAACCCGGGGCATCGTGGAGCGCACATTCGGAGTGCTCAAGTCACGCTTCCGCTCCCTTGACCGTTCTGGCGGGCAGCTATTATACGCTCCCCCAGTAGTGTGCAGGATCATAGTGGCAGCATGTGTCCTGCACAACGTTGCAACACGCCGGGGCATGGCCGTGGACATGGTGGTGCCCCCACATCCCCAACCGCATGCATGCCCACTGCGCATGGGAGGGGAAAGGGCACGGGGTGAGGCAGCCCGTACGCAGCTTGTGGCTAATTACTTCAAATAAAATCACACCCCTGTGGAGTGCACACAGCCCTGGCACATACCAGCTGACAATCAATGATGATTGTAACTGACAATTATGATGTGTCAATGGACAGTCAACTGTCACAACCATACCAGCCTGAGATTGTACATCTGGAAGTGTTCCATTGTGTGCTTCCCTACCTACACAAACACCACCAATGCTGTGTTCAAAAGACACACTTCTATGCTGCTAAAATCATTACCCCCTTCCAAGACACAACATGACAACAGTGCCATATCACCCAACCCCTCCCCAGCACCGCCACCCAACACACCATGGCATGACATGCCATGTGAGAGCAAACAAAGCCATCCCCCAAACATGACACGTGTCACAAAGTACAGTGTCCCCAATGGAAACTGGCCACACACACTATGCCCACATAAATGCAGAAACAACAACACACATGACCAAATACTTACCACAATACAATCGACATAGCATAAACATGACAGTACTAAGGCAAAGGATACGTAGTATTACAACATGAGAATGCCAGCACATCCACCACCTCCAACTGTACAGTGTTGTTGCCACGCACATCTGGAAGTCCACTGCTCACAACATGAGCTCCATCTCCAAAGTGGATGGCCTTGTGAAGACATGAGGAATGAACCTGCAAATTAGGAGGGAGACATGGATGCACAAGCACACATCAATACACCATGCAGTGCACAATACAACAACAATATGCACTAGAAATGTATACACAGCATTGACTACAGACTGCCCACACATGTCATGGGAGTCCAACGTCAGTGTGTAAGTCACTGTCACTTGGGCACACCTTTTGCAAGCCCATGGAAATGGGAAGCAGGAGGGGTGTGTGTCTCACGAACCCAAGCATCTAACCCAAACTCAGGACAAGCCTGCATGTGCCCAGCCGGAATACAGTGGATGCCCACGGGAGCCACACAAGGCAACACACTGCAACAAAAAATCAAAAATCAAAAATGGCCATGTGTGGGCCAGAGGGGGTGGGGGAGGCCACCCAGGAGGTCCGAGGACAGGGTTCCCACCAACAGCCACCTGCGTGAATGTTGGGGAAAAAAAACACCTCCATGGGCTCATGGCCTGCACGGCTACTAAATTGTGGGAGATTCACTGCTGGATTCGCTCTCCTCAACCTCTGCTGCTGCTGCCACAGGAGGTGGTGGTGCTATGGGAGGCAGCCCACGCAAAGCCCTAGTTTGGTCCTCCATGGCAGCAAGCATGCGGGCGTGGAAGGCCTCGTTCTGGAGGGATATGGTGCGGAGATGCCCATGCAACACCCGACGTGTTGCCCCGACCTCTGCCCGAGTTGCCCGGGCCTCCGCCCGAGTTGCCTGCATCTCTGCTCAGAGCGTACGGGTGACGCGCTCCAGCAGCTGTTCCGTCCTGGTGACAGTGGAAACCTCAAGGTCCACAAGAGTCTGCCTGAGGTGCCGGACCTCTCCCCTCAGGGCTTCCCTCTGTCCCTGGGCATCTATAGAAATTGATTCCCTCAGATTGTCCAGAGCCGCCTGTCTGTCCCTGTTGGACACCAACATGTCCTTCCTGACTGATTGGCAAATGGAGTCTGTTGCCTGCTGTAGTAGCTCCATCTGCCTTTCTGGGGGGAAAATGGAAGTGGCCAACCTCTCCATGGCTTGAGCAATCATTTCTGATGATGCTGCCTGTTGGTTGGCCATACCGTAAATGGATTGCTCCCATGCGGTATTGCCCGGTGGCGGACGGCCACCGCGTTGGCGGGCACCACGCCTGTCTGGGGCAAGGCGAACTGCGCCTTGCTGTGTCGGCACTGCCTGAGGCTGCAGGACTACATTTCCCCTCTGAACTGCTGGCCCAGGAACAGGATCAGATGTTGCGGAGTGTGGCCCTGCATCCGTAACCACCACAGGCGCACCTACCAACACTGACATCCCCATAGTGGGCTCTACCCCTGGTGCAGGTGGGTCGGACAGAACAGTGTCCCTTCCATGAACACATACCTGCGAATCCACATAGGTCTCATCCGAATCAACACCTGAAAAGAGTTCTGGGGAGGTGCAGCCAGGGACACCCCTGGACAGTATGGCCTGCAGCAAGAGAGGGTTTCTTCCCCACCACCAAACCACGTCCCCCACTGGTGCCTGGTCGTGCTTCAGATCCCTCCTGGGCCTGCACCATCTCCTCTCCCTCAACAGCATCAGGTGCGTCATCCTCTGCAAAAACATGAAAGACAAAAAATGGAAACAGGCATTAGCACCATGGCACGCTATTAGGCCAGACAAGCTACAGTACCAGTACTTGATTTACACATGTCCCATATGACTATAACCCTCCCATGCATGCACTGTCCATGAGTTGGAAGGGGAGGAAAATGTCAGACACTGATGACACCAAGATGGGAGAGCAACACATCAGCTGCATGCTGGCTAGCAGTGCCATCACACATTGGCCTGTGAGTGGCATGTCCAATACACATACATGACACATGCCATCACACAGATGGCATGTACCATAGGCATGTCATATATGTGACAATAGGGCAGAGTGATGCGCAGTCGAACCAGGTGAATTTCTACTATCAGCCTGAATGAACACAGCTAAATACGGATCAATGTTGTAGCAAGATGCCACTTCAAGGGCAACTGGCGCGATGTAGTGCAAAACACCTACTGTGGGCAGAAGGGATACTGTAATACCCAAATCCCGGGGCGCCGAATGCATTGGATGAAGCACATGGGTGGGCCAAAACACTCAGGCACACACACCCTGACCTGGCACTCAACCAGAACCCCTCCCACAAACAACATACACATGGATCACACACACATGCATGTGCACTCACCGGACAATGCCTCGTAATCTGCCAGTTCTCCCACACATTGGATCTGCTCCTCCGTGACGTAGGTCCCAGCAACATGCTCATGTAGAGTGAGTTCAATGTCCTCTTGTGGAGACCCACCTCCAGTCACCAGAGTTGCGGCATGACTTGAGGCCAGCTTTTTCTTTGCGCTACGCTTAAGGTCGTTCCAGCACTTGTAGCACTCAACAGCTGTGCACCTCATAAACCCAAGGGCACTTATGCTGTCCGCGATGGACTGCCAGTGTGCCTGACGTCGAGCAGGTGTAATCCTACACCCTGAAGTGACCAACATTTCGGCGTCATGTTCGGACACATACTGCACAAGTGCATCCAGTTCGGCATCATTGAAGCTAGGCTTCCTTGGCGTGCCGGACCGTGTAGCCGTGTCGGGGTCATCAGCCTGTACTGGACGAGCACTCTTCCTCTTTCTTTTTGTGGGCGGTGGGGATCCGGACTGCCCTATGCCGCCCTGGACACTAGAGGCAGGAGCACCGGTGGACTGTGTAGTAGTAGAGTACGATGGCACACTGACCACATGACTTTCTGCAGGCATTAACTGAAGTGTGATGATGGCAGGGGGAACCTCAGTCTGATGTACCGGGACCAACACTGTCCTGGCTGGGAGAGTCAGAGCTGGGGTGGACGGAGCTGCAGCTGCCCCTGCAGCCTCCCCACCCCGCCTACTCGGGGCAGCAGATGAATTGGCTGCCCCTGTACCATGTGGCCTGGTGACACTGGCTTGCGCCGCCAGCCGTGGCCTAGACTTGGCGACCTGGAAGTCAGCCTGGGAGTCACCCTGTGCTAGGTCAGGTGCCACAACGGGCCGGTCCAACAAGGGTTCAGCAGGGATGGTGCCAGCCACGTTTCCCTCAACCATGGGGGGGGGTGTGTGTCCCTGACTGGTCCTCCACACGTGGGGGGCTAGGGGGAGTCTGCAAATCCTGGCCACGTCCCCTACCACACCCACCACGCCCACCTCTTGAGGCTCAGCCACCTTTGCCACCCTTACCACTTGGAACCTGCACTACGCTGTGGCACCCAGAAACACAAGAATGAACGTATGCGTGTCACACGCAGCCTACAATGACCTCTGAAGGGGTACGCTACACACGGGGCTAGCACAGTTGGTAAATACATGCGCGACTCACCGTCTGCCTGGGAAAAGAGCGTGAAAAATACGTGTGTGTGCGCGTTGGCAACACCCCCGCTAAAAGAACATTTGTACACTGTCTGAGGAGACAGGACAAAAGGAGAAGTCAACGCTGTTTTAGGAAACAGGTCGAAGAGAAAATCAGAAAAATACTGACAGAGGTAACAGGGAGTGCGAACTAGAAACGCTGTGAAGTAAATCGCGTGTGAACCGACAAGAAGTACAGATTTCACCCACTCGCTCTCCACGGGAAGCACGTACAAGGAAATGATGTACTACATGTACCTTTTAAACCGCACCACACGTCCAACGTCACTTCCGCGTATACGCACTGAGGCACTATCCTCCAATTACGTGGGCTGACACTCGGACGGGCAGTTTTTGGTCTTGTAACATTCCCCCGGGTACAGGGACACGCCGGCGCATGTCACGTCACAGACGCGCCTGGGCTGTCAGGGCCTTTGGTCCAATGGAATCGCGTACACAGGCCAATCGCGTGTGGAACTTCTCGCGCACCTCTGAAATACACGCGCCCAGGCCAATCGCGTGTGGAACTTCTCGCGCACCCCTGGAATACACGCGCTCAGGCCAATCACGTGTGGAACTTCTCGCACATCTCTGAAATACACGCACACGCTCCCCCAGGCCCGATCGCGTGTGTAACTTCTCGCGCACCTCTGAAATACACGCACACGCTCTCCCAGGACAATTGCGTGTGGAACTTCTCGCGCACCCCTGGAATACACGCGCCCAGGCCAATCGCATGTGGAAATTCTCACGCACCCCTGAAATACACGCGCCAAGGCCAATCGCGTGTGGAACTTCTCGCACATCCCTGGAATACACGCGCCCAGGCCAATCGCGTGTGGAACTTCTCGCGCACCCCTGGAATACACGCGCCCAGGCCAATCGCATGTGGAACTTCTCGCGCACCCGTGAAATACACGCGCCCAGGCCAATCGCGTGTGGAACTTCTCGCGCACCCCTGAAATACACGCGCCCAGGCCAATCGCGTGTGGAACTTCTCGCACACCCCTGGAATACACGCGCCCAGGCCAATCGCATGTGGAACTTCTCGCGCACCCGTGAAATACACGCGCCCAGGCCAATCGCATGTGGAACTTCTCGCGCACCCCTGAAATACACGCGCCCAGGCCAATCGCGTGTGGAACTTCTCGCACACCCCTGAAATACATGCTCCCAGGCCAATCGCGTGTGGAACTTCTCGCGCACCTCTGAAATACACGCACCCAGGCCAATCGCGTGTGGAATTCTCGCGCACCCCTGGAATACACACGCCCAGGCCAATCGCGTGTGGAACTTCTCGCACACCCCTGAACTACACGCACCCAGGCCAATCGCGTGTGGAACTTCTCGCGCACCTCTGAAATACACGCACCCAGGCCAATCGCGTGTGGAATTCTCGCGCACCCCTGGAATACACACGCCCAGGCCAATCGCGTGTGGAACTTCTCGCGCACCCCTGAAATACACGCGGCCAGGCCAATCGCGTGTGGAACTTCTTGCGCACCTCTGAAATACACGCGCCCAGGCTAATCACGTGTGGAACTTCTCGTGCCCCCCTGGAATACACGCACCCAGGCCAACCGCATGTGGAACTTCTAGCGCACCTCTGAAATACACGCGCCCAGGCCAATCGCGTGTGGAACTTCTCGCGCACCTCTGAAATACACGCACACGCTCCCCCAGGCCCGATCGCATGTGGGACTTCTCGCACACCTCTGAGATACACGCACACGCTCCCCCAGGCCCAATCGCGTGTGGGACTTCTCACACACCTCTGAGATACACGCACACGCTCCCCCAGGCCCGATCGCGTGTGGAACTTCTCGCGCGTGTAGAACTTTGGCGCACATTTTTTTCCTGCGCAGGGACGCTACCGCCTGCTTTCGTGTGGCGGACATGTATGGGCCTGCGCGCGTCTTTGGCCGTGCGCTGTTTTTCCCTATTTGATTCCATGAATACGTGTTGTAGGCGAGCGTGTGGGCGTTCTGCGCACTTGCCTCCTGTACTTCCCCCGTGACGCCCACATTTTCACGAGTTGTTCCCCATTCTGCATGTAACGCCCCTGTGTTACGCCTACTTTTGTTATGTGCTCCGCGCTATGTCGAATTCGCTGTGGCCTTATCGCACGGCGTTCGGTGACCTGAGCGCCAGCGTGCGCCAGCATGCACCAGCGTGCGCCGCGCACTTTTTCAGCGCACATCCCACATTTTGCGCGTGCATGGACTTCCATGAATAGATGTGCGATGTTTTCTGTGCGATAATCGCACTTGCACTGTGATTTTCGCTATTTCACTGCGAATCGCAGGTTTTCGCGGCGCACATTGATTCCATGAATCGGCCTGTAAGTTCTATAAGGTTTAATTTAAATAATATGCTACACTTTTACTAAAGGCAAAATGATTTCAGACATGCATCACTCTGTCTTTTAAATCTCAATGCGCACTTGGAAATGCTAGCAGTTTGGTTTAATTTACTCACATGAAAAAAAAACTATTTGGACTGGCACTGTGCTCTTAGCAATGCTGCAAGTCTTATAGCACAACACAATTTTCTGAATAAACACTTCATATTTATATTTGAAACACTTCACTCTTTCACCACTATGCAAGGAAAAATCTCCCTTCTCTCAGGAGCCGCTTCTGTACTTTCAGTAAAAGGGATGCTTTTTAAATCAGTGACTCCTCTCTGTTTAACTTTGGGAAGACACTATTCTGTCCCAGCACACAGACACCCGGGTATTCAGTTGATCATTTGGAACCCCTCTCCTTTGAGGCAGGGTTCAGGGGAATGGGAAGCAGTAAAGAATTTCGCTTTTAATGCCCTCCCTTTAGGGACCTTTGTGGTTGGTAGTCAGAATTAGGAGTACCCAATTACTTTACATACTGCAATGATATATTGGGAGACAATGCTCAACATAGAGAGCCCCATGACCCCAATTAAGATGGCCCACAATCTATCATGTATGTTGTTAGGATTCAATAAGCCCTATCTATGACTCACATAGAGCCCCCCCTGTGCCAGCAGTGAGCCAAGAACCAGTGTATGCTCAATACATATTTTAATGGTTACACACGCCACCTTCTCTGTGGCACGAAACAAAGCTTCAACATGACATGCACTTTCCTTTTCGTAATAAACAGGCAGAAAACAGACAAATATTACTTGATAAAATTTAGATTGAAAACAAAGCACTGTTTTAATTTTAAAACAAGTTACTCACTACACGTTCAGTGTTGGATACATGGGGTTTTCCTGCACACTTGAAAATGCACGCAGTTTACAATCACACAAAATGTGAAGATAATTTTATTTATTTACAGTATTTGTCTTTCTTCACCCCAAAAGCAATGTGAAAATCATTCTACGATTTGGGCCACTTACACTCAGGAAAGAGTGTATATTTTTCAAGAGAGTATCACACTGGGTTTCACTTTTGCAAACGCGCTTCTCTCCCCAAGCACCAAAACCCAGGCCTCAATTATATACAGCACCCCTCTGTTTAAAGGCCAGGTCTGGGGACTAGGGCAGTTTAGAAATTTCGTTTTGGGCCAAGGGCACCCATTCATTTAAATACAATGTTTAAGGAATGGTGACAATTGGGAACTTTGTTTTGGGATTAACACCTTTTGTTGAACGTCAGGGTTTTAGAAAGTGGTATCAACTGGGAATTTCATTTTGGGACCAACAAATTCCTGTTTTAAAGGCAAGGTTTGGGAATGGTGTCAGTTGGGAATTTCGTTTTGGGACAAACACCTTTTGTTGAAAGGCAGGGTTTTTGGAAGTGGTACCAATTGGGAATTTCATTTTGTGGCAAAGACAACCCTATTCATTAGAGAAATCCGTGGTGGTGGGGATAAATAAAGACACCGAATTACTTTGAGTGTATATTTTTCGAATTACTTTACATGACCATAACTTCATTTCACCTAGGAAAGAGGGTGGAAGTTTTGAACTCCTTCAAGCTCCTTCCTGGGTCAATCTATTTGGGAGTTAATTAAATTAAGATGCAGTCACATACGCTATGGGTAAACACAATATTCCCCCACCCACTGTGAAGGGAAGATATTAAGGCAGGCAGAAACCACCACACACTATGGTTTCAAATGGATCTGTTCGAGACAGCCAGGCTCCTCTGAGGGAACAGCACAGGTCTGGTCACAGACTGTTGTCAAAGATTGTCCCAGCATCCATCCCTTATTTGGCCCTCCTTCGGAGTCAGGGTCCAGTCAACTGTTGTCTTTCCCAGTTGTTTCTCTCTCCCATGCAAAGTTAATGCTCCATTAATTTTTGGCCTCTACACCCAAGCAAGATCAGGCGGCTGTCTCAGAATACCCCAGGTGGATTAAGGGCAATTCTCCTTCAAGATGTTTAGCAGCTCTCCCTCCAAGATGGTTTTAGGCAGAATGTTTCTCTCCCTAACTCATAGGACACCACTTTATGTACTCATCACCACACCCACACAACTATCAATATTAGGAGGGGCCAGCTTATTATCTTGCACACATGATTGGTCATTACCTTCTCTCTCCAATCTCACAGTCCGGCCCCCATCTACAGATAGTTCTGGGGGTGGTCACATTTATATTATGGAAAATGATAGGAAGAGATGAATCCACTGACTGGAGTTGCATTGTTTTGCAGATGTTACTTTTCACCTAAAAAATTCACTATAAATCACTCTTACAACATATATATATTCTCATTTGGCTAATAATGGTGGATTGATCAAGACGACCCCCAACTCGGCAGGAGATTGGAGGTGCAGATAGCGTTTTTTCTAATACTTTGCGCATAAACCATAACCGTTATGATCACCTGCTATGTGATACTCTCAGCCACCAATGTCCGGAGTTCCAGCTTTGTCCCACTTTCTGGGGAGCAGCGATCACTTGTTAGCTTGGTACAAGAGTTCTAATATTCAGATGTCCATGAGGATTCCCCCACAGAACCGCCTTGATTATATCTTCAGAATTACACTTCAATGGCGTTGCATACCCTTAAGATGATGGAGAAAATCCCAAAAATGTGGCCCTATTGGCAATTCAATGGCAACATGCATGATACTTATTCTCCCATTACTTTACAGTTGGTTTCATTTCCCATTAGCTCTGTTAGTGTCTTTTTCCCTGAAATCACGTGATGCAGGATTTTGGGGTAATGTTGATTCAGTCTGCAAAGAATACCTGATACACATCAGCAAGGCCGTTTGACCTGGCCGTTTTCAAAGAGTTGTCTTTCAGCTGACAGCGGGCGGGGGGGGTCAGTGTTCATTCCTTCGAATGTCATTTGGACTAAAACAGAGCCTTCTCCTCATAAAAACCTGTCTTTTATAGTACATATCTGATGACGGACTCCCATCGTTTTGGCAAACAGACATTTCATTTTGGCAAACAGACATTTTTCCTCCATGTGTTTCGTTTGAAACTAAACAATGCACACCCATTTAAACATTTTAGTTTCTCTGTTGAAAAATGCCATGCTTTCCATGTATTCATGAGGTCAGTGTCTGTGTTAGCATGGTATTTCTTAATCACATGAGATGTACATACCTTTTCTTTAAATTGTATATGCAAGGCCCAGTTTGTAAATGTTTCAATGGGTCCAGTATTAACTATCACTCGCCCGTGTGCAATGCTGCTTTTCAATTCCAACTCCCATTGCAAGGATGAGAATTCACAAGGCATCAGGGTTGTGTTGGCATTTAAAAGCTGTTTTCTCTTCTGTTAATGTGCCCTTCCATGACAGCAGATATATTTGCACATTTGGACTGACATGGCCTTTTAGTTGATTTGCTCCTGGGGTTGTCATTAAAGCCCACACTATCTACATTTTTATTGACACTGGAAGTGATGTTGTTAATTTCGAAGTTCAACAAAATCACCCTGTGTTAGTTGGCTATAGGGAAATTAATACAATTATTGTTTAATAAAATGCTAATGATTGTTGTAACTGGCCCACCCAATCAATAAAGGGAACATTAAATCACACAGATACCCACAAGATTTGGTTTGGGTTGGATAAGTTACTTACATAGAATCTCTGGGTTTTGGCACTCAGGAAAAAGGACATAAAGCTCCGGTCATCTACAAGTACAGGACGGGAACCATCAGAATCCACCATCAGTCATGGGTGTTCTCCAGGTTCAATCCCTCTATTTTGCCTCTCCTTGGTCATAGATCTCGGCCTCTGTCCTCTGTATTGGTTTTATCCAGAAATCCAATCAGCAGTTCCAACCCAGGTAATTTCAAGCATTTTACCAGTCAAGGTTACATTCTGCAACAATCTTTTTGTATTTCCACCCAGATGATTTTAGGCAGCTCTCCCTGATTTCCATTGTGCAACTCATTATATTCACTTAACCACACACCCAAATTATTAAAATTAGAAGGTGGCAGCTTATTGGTCCTTGATTTTGATTGGACACCTATGGGTCTCTCCTCCACCAAGACCTAGTTTCTTCCTAAGGATAGGCTCCTGGAGTTATGAAGCTTAGATGAGGGGGAAGTATCAATCCATGCACGTTGATTTGCATTTGTACACATTGTTAAGGATCTCAATCAGGCAATACATCCTGGTCCCAGCCTGGTATGTAGTGCGCAAATGAAATACTTATTTATTGTGTCTATAGGTTCAATATCCTGAGTAATATACCACTCATATCACACCCCTCCTCAAAATACCCCCAGGGCACAATGGACCAGGAATCAGGCTGGTTGGTAAAGGTAAGATTTATTTATTTATATAACATTTCAAATCAAACAAATGTTTTATATATATGGGGCAGCAATCACCAATGTGGTGACAATACAAATCAGAAAGTAGGTAAGGCAGTTGAATTCACTTTTTAGCACACAGAATATAAAACACAGAGAAAAGAACAGTTTGGCTTGTTGAAAAGATAGCGCTTATGTTAAGATTTCCCCTGCAAATTTCTCAACTCACAAAGAAGCAATTCTACACAGATGTAAGTAAGCAGCAGGTATTCAGGAATAAAGAACAGTGTATCGGGTTTGAATACAATCTTCCCTCCCCAAACAAGAGAGAAAAATGTTTTGGAAATATTACACTTTTTAAAATGACACTCGAAAATTGCTTAGAAAAACAATGAAAAGTGTGCAAAAATCCTTAAAATGATATAAATTCCTATGGAAGCAACACTGAAAACATCCTAACAAACAGAAGCTATAATATGAACAACAATACACACTTTGATTCCGAATGGAAGTTTGGAAATACTTTGAATGGGGAAACACACATGTAAAAAGCTTTTGCAGAAATGCGAATTCCCGCCTAATTTTCACTATGCGATTTTTAAGAAAGGCGTGTAAAAGACACTTTTTTGGGATGCGGTCTTAGGGTAGGGATGTAGCTAAAGGTCGTAGGTTTAAGTCAGAGTTGAAATTAAGTCTCTAGCTATAAAATTGAGGAAGTTATACAAGTTTGAATGAGAGGCGTTTTTGGAAAAATAGAACAGAGAAAAAGAGAAAATTGGGTTTTAAAATGACAGGTTGATTTTACTTAAACTAGATTAATGCTAAGAAAAAGACGAATTTCTACCCGTGTCACTCCAGAGTTACACACGGCCACTTGTAACCCTTCACGTGGCGGACACTATTGGGGTAATTCATAGAATTCAGCGCACAAGTGGCACACGCGACTTGCGCACAGTGTGCGCGTGCGACTTTCTGCGCCAGCCGCGTGCGCTAAAATCCATTTCCGCGCACAATGTATTCATGGATTTTAACATCCAAAACCAGCCGTGGCGCAGAGTGGCGCATCGACCCTGCAGCAGCGCCAGTTACGCCCCTAACCCCTCTCCGTGCGCCATGTACAGTGCACAAATCCCATACATGGCGCACAGGCTCACAACCTCGAAAACGCCTGTAAAACTCCCCGCACACCCCTCCAAATGCACGTACCCAGCTGCGCAGGTAGTCTCACACGCGATTGGAGCTATGCGAGTGGGGCACGTGTATTACTGGGGTTTGCGGGAAGTTCCACATGCTATTGGCCCTGTGCGAGCGGGGTACGTGTATTACTGGGGTTTGCGGGAAGTTTCACACGCGATTGGCCCTGTGCAAGCGGGGTACATGTATTACTGGGGTTTGCGGGAAGTTTCACACGCGATTGGCCCTGTGCGAGCGGGGTACGTGTATTACTGGGGTTCGCGGGAAGTTTCACATGCGATTTGCCCTGTGCAAGCGGGGTACGTGGATTACTGGGGTTTGTGGGCAAGTTTCACACGCGACTGGCCCTGTGCAAGCGGGGTACGTGTATTACTGGGGTTCGCGGGAAGTTTCACACGTGATTGGCCCTGTGTGAGCAGGGTATGTCTATTACTGGGGTTCGCGGGAAGTTTCACACGTGATTGGGCCTGTGCGAGCGGGGTACGTGTATTACTGGGGTTCGCAGGAAGTTTCACACGCGATTGGGCCTGTGCGAGCAGGGTATGTGTATTACTGGGGTTTGCGGTAAGTGTCACACGCGATTGGCCCTGTGCGAGCGGGGTACATGTATTTCTGGGGTGCGCGTGAAGTTTCACATGCAATTCTGCTGTCAGAGCGGGGTACGTGTATTTCGGGGGTGCGTGTGAAGTGTCACATGAGATTTTGCTGTCAGAGCGGGGTACGTGTATTTCGGGGGTGCGTGTGAAGTTTCACACGCAATTTTGCTGTCAGAGCGGGGTTCGTGTATCCAGTGTGGCGCGTGGGGAGTCCTACACGTGAATTGGCAGTGTGTGTCCTCCCAGGTGTTCCCTCTACCCCACTGCACCTGCAGGCAGCCCACACCACAGGGGACTACCCTGCACCCCTGGTCATGTCCCACAGGCAGCCCATCCACCATGGGCATGCCCCCCAGCCAAGCCACATGTCACATTGCAATATGATCATCCAACTCATGTCCCCCAGCACACCCACCCCCCAGCAGTGAGGGGCACCTGCCAGCAAGCCCCCACTCATGTCCCACTCATGTCCCCCAGCACTCCCACGCCCAGCAGTGAGGGGCACCTGCCAGCAGGCCCCCACTCATGTCCCACTCATGTCCCCCTGCACCCCCAACCCCCAGCATTGAGTGGCACCTGCCAGCAGGCCCCCACTCATGTCCCCCTGCACCCCCACCCCCCAGCAGTGAGGGGCCCCTGCCAGCAGGCCCCCACTCATGTCCGCCTGCACCCCCACCCCCCAGCAGTGAGGGGCACCTGCCAGCAGGTCCCCACTCATGTTCGACTCATGTCCCCCTGCACCCCCACCCCCCAGCAGTGAGGGGCACCTGCCAGCAGGCCCCCACTCATGTCCCCCTACACCCCCACACTCCAGCAGTGAGGGGCACCTGCCAGCAGGCCCCACTCATGTCCCCCAGCACCACGAACCCCCAGCAGTGAGGGGTACCTGCCAGCAGGCCCCCATTCATTTCCCCCTGCACCCCCACCCGCCAGCAGTGAGGGGCACCTGCCAGCAAGACCCCACTCATGTCCCACTCATGTCCCCCTGCACCCCCACCCCCCAGCAGTGAGGGGCACCTGCCAGCAGGCCCCCACTCATGTCCCACTCATGTCCCCCAGCACCCCCACCCCCCAGCAGTGAGGGGAACCTGCCAGCAGGCCCTCACTCATGTCCCCCTGCACCCCCACCACCCAGCAGTGAGGGACACCTGCCAGCAGGCCCCCACTCATGTCCCACTCATGTACCCCTGCACCCCCACCCCCCAGCAGTGAGGGGCACCTGCCAGCAGGCCCCCACTCATGTCCCCCTGCACCCCCAGCAGTGAGGGGCACCTTCCAGCAGCCCCCCACTCATTTTCCACTCATGTCCCCCTGCACCCCCACCCCCCAGCAGTGAGGGGCACCTGCCAGCAGGCCCCCACTCATGTCCCCCTGCACCCCCACCCCCCAGCAGTGAGGGGCACCTGCCAGCAGGCCCCCACTCATGTCCACCTGCACCCCCACCCCCCAGTAGTGAGGGGCACCTGCCAGCAGGCCCCCACTCATGTTCCACTCATGTCCCCCTGCACCGCCACCCCCAGCAGTGAGGGGCACCTGCCAGCAGGCCCCCACTCATGTCCCACTCATGTCCCCCTACCCCCCCACCCCCAGCAGTGAGGGGCACCTGCCAGCAGGCCCCCACTAATATCCCACTCATGTCCCCCTACAACTCCACCCCCCCAGCAGTGAGGGGCACCTGCCAGTTGGCCCCCACTCATGTCCCAGTCGTGTCTCCCTGCACCCCCAGCAGTGAGGGGCACCTGCCAGCAGGCCCCCATTCATGTCCCCCTGCACCCCCACCCCCAGCAGTGAGGTGCACGTGCCAGCAGGCCCCCACTCATGTCCCCCTGCACCCCCAACCCCCATCAGTGAGGGGCACCTGCCAGCAGGCCCCCACTAATATCCCACTCATGTCCCCCTACAACCCCACCCCCCCAGCAGTGAGGGGCACCTGCCAGTAGGCCCCCACTCATGTCCCAGTCGTGTCTCCCTGCACCCCCAGCAGTGAGGGGCACCTGCCAGCAGGCCCCCATTCATGTCCCCCTGCACCCCCACCCCCAGCAGTGAGGTGCACGTGCCAGCAGGCCCCCACTCATGTCCCCCTGCACCCCCAACCCCCATCAGTGAGGGGCACCTGCCAGCAGGCCCCCACTAATATCCCACTCATGTCCCCCTACAACCCCACCCCCCCAGCAGTGAGGGGCACCTGCCAGCAGGCCCCCATTCATGTCCCCCTGCACCCCCACCCCCAGCAGTGAGGGGCACCTGCCAGCAGGCCCCCACTCATGTCCCCCTACACCCCCACCCCCCAGCAGTGAGGGGCACCGGCCAGCAGGCCCCCACTCATGTCCCCCAGCACCCCCACCCCCCAGCAGTGAGGGGCACCTGCCAGCAGGCCCTCACTCATGCCCCCCTGCACCCCCACCACCCAGCAGTGAGGGACACCTGCCAGCAGGCCCCCACTCATGTCCCACTCATGTACCCCTGCACCCCCACCCCTCAGCAGTAAGGGGCACCTGCCAGCAGGCCCCCACTCATGTCCCCCTGCACCCCCAGCAGTGAGGGGCACCTTCCAGCAGCCCCCCCACTCATTTTCCACTCATGTCCCCCTGCACCCCCACCCCCCAGCAGTGAGGGGCACCTGCCAGCAGGCCCCCACTCATGTCCCCCTGCACCCCCACCCCCCAGCAGTGAGGGGCACCTGCCAGCAGGCCCCCACTCATGTTCCACTCATGTCCCCCTGCACCGCCACCCCCAGCAGTGAGGGGCACCTGCCAGCAGGCCCCCACTCATGTCCCACTCATGTCCCCCTGCCCCCCCACCCCCAGCAGTGAGGGGCACCTGCCAGCAGGCCCCCACTCATGTCCCACTCATGTCCCCCTGCACCTCCACCCACCATCAGTGAGGTGCACGTGCCAGCAGGCCCCCACTCATGTCCGCCTGCACCCCCAACCCCCATCAGTGAGGGGCACCTGCCAGCAGGCCCCCACTAATATCCCACTCATGTCCCCCTACAACCCCACCCCCCCAGCAGTGAGGGGCACCTGCCAGTAGGCCCCCACTCATGTCCCAGTCGTGTCCCCCTGCACCCCCAGCAGTGAGGGGCACCTGCCAGCAGGCCCCCATTCATGTCCCCCTGCACCCCCACCCCCCAGCAGTGAGGGGCACCTGCCAGCAGGCCCCCACTCATGTCCCCCTACACACCCACCCCCCAGCAGTGAGGGGCACCGGCCAGCAGGCCCCCACTCATGTCCCCCTGCACCCCCACCCCCCAGCAGTGAGGGGCACCTGCCAGCAGGCCCCCACTCATGTCCCCCCAACATGTCAACATGACCCACAATCATGGCGCTCATGGCCACCAAAATCCCACGGCACGCCACCCCTGTCCAAATAACCAACCAAGTATAACATACACCCCACATTGAAATGCCCATTACATGAAACAACCCAAATGGCATGTATGTACACCAACACATGTCCGTCACACACACACAATGGGTGCCAGTGAATGTGAAAACCCACATCGTGACATGCATGAAACCAATGAGAGAATACCACACATTAAAGTACGGGAACAAATGTATTGAACAAAATATTTGGGAACAGAAAATCAAATACCAAACAATGGACATAAGGAAAACAGTGCAGAATGTCACATAATGATAAAAAAAGGAAAAAAGAATCCAAAATATATGAAATCAAAAATGTCTCAAAAGTCTCCTTCCAACAAAGCAAATCCAAACAGAAATGAACAGAATCCAAACAGAAATGAAAAAGTAAAATCCATTGCTCCATGGAAAAATCAAAAAAGAAAATGCCGACAAAGCCACACTCCAACTATTTACAAGGATGAAATCCTGGGTCCATGAGCCCAACTGTCCAAATGAAACCTCCAAAAATACACTAACTAAAGAAGAACTATATACAAAAATGTGGGGTATTGTCCAAGCGCCCCAAAAGAAAATGAAAACCAAAATGAAACCTAACACTAACTAACCATTTACAATGGGAGCGTGCTAGTCCGACGGCTCACTTTTGGATGTCCCGGGCCAGGGCATCATCGAACTCCTTGCTCAATGTCCTGGAGGCGGTCCTCTTCCATGGCCCCGAGGGTTCGCAGGGACGATGACATGTTGGCCTCCAACTCCCTGCGAATTGCCTCGAGGCACTCGGCCCGCCTCAGTGCCCTCTGCATGGAGTTCTCCGCCCTGACCATTGTGAGCCGTGCCTCTTCCACCTGCTGCCACCCCGCATCTATGGCATGGCCCAACCGCTGCCACACGGAAGACACTTGCAATCCTGTGTCCTCCTGCCTTCTGGCCGATTCCTGCCCCTCCGATGTTGAAGGCCCTGAGTCATCATTGCTCCCACCATGTTGCTGGTGCTGCTGTGCCTGCGCCCTGGCTCTTGCTGCCTGCACGTCTTCCTCCGGCTGAGGTGCAGTTGTCGTGGTGGCCACCCCTGCTGGACATCCGACTCCCGACTGTGGCAGGGATGCGTCCTCCACCAGCCTGGCCACTGGGTCAGAGGCAGCTCCACAGGGTACCCAGGTGATACATGGGTGGGAAGATGGCATGGAGGATGACTGGCGCGTAGGGGGTTCAGGTGAGGAGGAGGTCGCAAGAAGGTCCAGCACACGGAGGAATCCAGCACTGGTGACCCATCCCAGTAGGTCAACGCGGTCAAAGTGGCATCCGAGATGACGTGCAGTGTCTTCACGAAAACACTGCAGGTCACCTCGCATGCCGCGTTGATGCAACGCTATGCCAGCCAGGACAGGCTCAACACGGTCCGGAATAGCCACGTCCGCAGGGATAGGAAGGCCAGTGGTTGTGCGCCCATCCCCTCCCTGAAAACGGGTCTGGACGTAGGCATCCCTGCTGGTGCCGGATGATGCAGTCACAGGATCAGGGACAGGATTACACACAGACACCTCCGCGGCGGCCTGTGCTGCCTCCTGTCCCTGCCCCTGCACTGCACCACTGGCACCAGTGGAATCCCCACCTCCAGACCCCGTGTGTGTCCCTTCCACGGCCTCCTCCTCCTCCAAACCCCCCACCAACCTGGATGACTCCATGCCATCTTCCTCCTGTGGGGTCCCAGCTGCCCCTTCTGCTGCCGAGGAGTTCATCTCCAACCTCCGCCTCTTCGACCTACCCTCTGCAGCTGCGGCCTGGAACGTGGCACCAGACTCCTCACTCCCCGAAGAGATGACAATCTGGGAGGGGAGCCGGGCCTTGCGTCTCCGGCTGGTGGTGCGATCCCTGCCGCTTTGCTCCACAGCACCCTCTCCACCCTCTTCATCAGTTGACGCTGCTGACAGGGAGAGATGGAACACAGGCATCAGGGCACTGTACAATGGACTGATACACACATGACAGTTGTACCTGAGTGGCAGTGTCAAACTTCAGACATGGCATCACACTCCCTAACACACATGTCATTTCTACTCACACACATGAGCAATTCCACAGCAATATTGCACCAGGCAGCACCATCCATACACAAACAACAGCATCAGCATCCGAAGGTGAGCCTGACGGCACATGAAACACGGGGAGTACACAACACATGCACGCACACCAACACACTTACATGCATGTGTGCATGTCCACCAACTGTCAGAGTGATGAGATCGCCATCCATGTCACATCTGGCATTCAGCCTTCTACATGTCAGTGCCACATGCATCCATGATGCATCACAGTTGCACACTTGTCAAATACACACACATGCACATGTACACAGTACAGATACATGCAGCTGGAACCAACATCCATGTGTGACACCACAACCATGCCAACGTACATACACAATAATTCAAACATGTGTGCTCCCACATCTGCATTTGGCCTGCATGCTTACCCACACATACACCATCCATGTGTCTCACACATGAGAGGACTCGCATGTGTCAGCCCACGCCCCTCTACATACACATCCATACATGGCCCTACAAAAACACATGTGCAACCTGCACACTGCTGGCACACCATGACATGCACAGCGTCCAATCAGTATGCATGTACACTTACCGATCGACTCCAGACGGGTCTGCCTCTCAAGGACCTGGACATGGAGCGCTGGGCATATGCGGTCCAGGACCCTCATTTGGTGGTCGGACAGGTGGCCCGGCACCCCTTGGCATCTGCTGCCTCAAGAGGCGCCGGACCTTGTCGAGGGTCCTGGACCTGAAGTCCTCCCAGCACTTCTTGACATGTTTGATGTCGCGGACTGCCACCCCCTCCTCGTTGATGGCAGTCACAATGTCCATCCAGATCCTGGTCCGTCCTTCATAGTCAGCGCGAGAACTTTCAAAGAGGGCATCATAATGCCCCAGGACTTGCTCCAACAGTACACCAACTTCCCTGGCACTGAAGCTGGTGGCCCTCTGCCTCTCTGGCTGGGGGTTGCCAGTGGTGCCAGATGGTGGTGTGCCCAACATGGCAACCCCATAGGCAGGTGTGCGTGGGCAACTGGGTCATGGGGCTGGGCTGTGGAGCGATGGTATACCAGTCGGGAGTCTTCAGTTCCAGCAGGTGGATGATGTGCAGGCAGCAAATAGCAGGGCACGTGGGCAGCAGGCAGGCAGGCAGCAGCAGATAGCAGGTGGGTGCATGCTCGGGGCTCTGGGGGGGCAGTAATTCGGCCTTCTGGGCAGGAGCGTGGTCTTCCGTGTGTTGTTGCATGGCCAGCGTGATACAGAGTGATTTGGCACGTGAAAATCTTGCATGTCTGCGTGTAATTCGAGGAAAGGCCCTTAGCACATAAGCGCGTCTGTGATGTTACGCATGAGGGCGTTTCTCTCGTGACGTGGGCATAGTGGCTCATGGCGTGTGAATAAACTGCATGTCCGCGTGTGAATGCGTGTAATCCGAGGAAAGGGCCTACGCGTCTGTGACGTGATGCGCACAGGCATTTCCCTCAACACGGGTGCATGTTCATCGTACACGTCCAAAAACTGCACGTCCGAGTGTCAACTGTCAGCTGTAATTTCAGGAAAGGGCCTTAGTGCGTACACGCGTAAGTGACGTTGTATGTATGGGCTGCTTTTAAGGTACATGTAGGACCCCATTTCCTTGTTCGTCTTTTCGTGGAGAGTGAGTGGGTGAATTCTGTACTTCTTGTCGGTTCACACGCGATTACTTCACAGGGTTTCAAGTTCGTACTCCCTGTTCCCTCTGACAGCGTTCATTTTTTTTGTTGGGCCTGTTTCCTCAAACAGCGTTCACTTCTTCTTTTGTCCTGTCTCCCCAGACAACGTACAGTTCTTCTTTTGGCAGGGGTATTGCCAACGCGCACACGCGTGTCTTTTTCACGTTCTTTTTCCAGGCAGACGATGAGTGTCGCATGCATTTACCAACTGTGCTTGCCCCGTGTGTCACGTACCCCTTCAGAGGTCATTGTAGGCTGTGTGTAACACGCGTACGCTTATTTTTGTGTTCCTGGGTGCCACAGTGTACTGCGGGTTCATTTTTCCACGCACGTGGTCTACGAGGGGTTGCGTGCATGTTAATTTTTGTTTTCGGGGTGCCTGTGTGTTGCGTGACCGGTCATCTTCCCCCAGGGGTCACAGACAGCCTTGCTAGAGCACTAGGGTACACATTCCATCTATACCCTATCCCTTTCACCCCCAATTGCCAAGGACAATTGTTTACTGCTACTCCCATACGCACAACAACATCAGCGCCATCGTTGGGAGGTGATCAAGCGGTAAGGGAGGCAAAGGTGGCCGACCTCCAAAAGGTGGCCGTGGTGGGTGAGGTAGGGGATGTGGCCATGATTTGCAGGGTGCCCCTAGACCCCCATGTGTGGAGGAGCAATCAGGGATGCCCATGTCCCTCCCATGGTTGTGGGAAACGTAGCTGACCTCATCCCAGCTCAGCCCTTGTTGGACCAGCCCATTGTGGCACCTCAACCGTTACAGGATGACTCCCAGGCTGACTTCCAGGTCAGCAAGTCGACACCACGTGTGGCGGTGCAAGTTGGTGTCACCAGGCCACGTGGATCTGGGGCAGCTATGTCATCTGCTGCCCCAAGTAGGCAGGGTGGGGAGGCTGCAGGGACAGCTGCAGCTCAATCCACCCCAACTCTGAGTCTCCCAGCCGGGACAGTGTTGTTCCCGGTCCATCAAACCGATGTTGCCCCTGCCAACATCACCCTGCAGCCAATGCCTGCACCAAGATCTATGGTCATTGTGCATTCGCAAACTCCTAGTACCCAGTCCACTGGCGCTTCTGCCCCTACTGACCAGAGCGGCGTAAGCCACTCAGGATCCGCACCACCTTTGAAAAAGAGGAAGAAGGGTGCTCTGGCACTACAGGCTGAGACCCCAGACACGGCTACACACTCCAGCACGTCAAGGAAGCCTAGCTTTAATGACGCCAAATTTGATGCACTAGTGGCCTATGTGTTGGCACATAGCCGCGAAATGGTGGTGACTGCAGGGTTTAAGACCACACCTGGTCAACGTAAGGCACACTGGCAGACCATTGTGGACATCATTAGTGCCCTTGGATTTGTGAGGCGCTCAGCTGATGATTGCTACAAGCGCTGGAATGACCTGAAACGCAGAGCAAAGAACAAGCTGGCCTCAAATCATGCTTCTACTCTGGTGACTGGCGGTGGGTCTCCACAAGAGGACAACCAACTCACTGAACATGAGTCTGTTGCTGGAACCTTCATCACCGAGGAACAGATCCAAGGCGTTGGAGACCTACCAGATTACGACGCATTGTCCGGTGAGTGCCCATGCATGTGTGTGTAATCCATGTGTATGTTGTGTGGGTGACGGGTTCTGATTGAGTGCCAGGTGAGGGTGTGTGCACCTGAGTGGTATGGGTCACCCATGTGCTTCCTCCAAAACATTCACTGGCCTTGGATTTGGGTATGACAGTATCCCTTCTGCCCACAGTAGCCATTTAGCACCACTTTACTGCAGTTGCCCTTGTCATCAGAATTTTTCAGTGTTCATCCAGGCTGATTGTTTCAATTCTCCGACTTTTGCAATGCATTTTCAGCCCTCTTGTCACATATGTGACATGCTTCTGTCATTGATTACACCCACATTGGCCCACATTTGTTACCTCGTTATGTGAATGATTAGACCATTCAGGCTGATTGAGTATTGGCCTGCTCACATTGATCTTTGGTGCATGTTTGTATGTGGTACTTGATAGTTGTTTCCTGTGATGTTTAAGTGACCAACCATTGATGTCTACATCTGCCTGCAATCACTGTGTTCTTGTACACTGGATGTGTTGCAGTGAGTGGCACATGCGTATTTTGTCACACTATGCAGCATTGTTCATCTCAAGATGTCCATCTCACATGGATGGCTGACAGTACTCATTCACTGACATATGGCTGTACCTGTCAAATGTACCATGGCTGTGCTACATGCCATCTGTGTGCTGGCATGTGTCATGTATGTGTATTGGACATGCCACTCACAGGCTAATGTTTGATGCCAGTGCTACCCAGCATGAAGCAAATGTGTTGCTTTTCCATCTTGGTGTCATCAGTGTCTGCCTTTTGCCTCCCCTTCCAACTCAGTGACAGTGCATGCATGCCAGGGTTATAGTCATGTGGGACATGTGTAAATCATGTACTGGATCTCTGGCTTGTCAGGCCTATGTGTGTGCTATGGTACTAATGCCTGTTTCCATTTTTTGTGTTTCATGTTTTTGCAGGAGATGACGCACTTGATGCTGTTGAGGTTGAGGAGATGGTGCAGATCCAGGAGGAATCTCAGGCACGACCGGGCACCAGTGGGGGATGTGGTGTGGTGGTGGGTGTAAACCCTTTCTTAATGCAGACCATATTGTCCAGGGGTGTCTCTGGGTGCACCTCCCCAGACCTCTATCCAGGTGCTGAATCGGATGATGAGACTTATGTGCCGTCGCAGTTGAGTGTTTCTGGCCGGGATTCTGTTCTGTCCAACCCACCTGCACCAGGGGTAGAACCCTCTATGGGGATGTCAGTGTTGGTAAGTCCGCCTTTGGCGTTACGGATGCAGGGTCACACTCCACAACATCTGATCCTGTTCCTGGGCCAGCAGATCAGAGGGGAATGCAGTCCTGCAGCCTCAGGCAGTGCCAGCACAGCAAGGTGCAGATCGCCTTGCCCCGAACAGGTGTGGTGCCCGCCGACGCGGTAGCCGTACGCCACCAGGCAATAATGTATGGGAAAACTCCATGTACGGTATGGCAACCCAACAAGCAGCATCAGTTGAAATGATGGCTCAGACAATGGAGAGGGTGGCCACTTCCATTATCCCCCCTGAAAGGCAGATGGAGCAACAACAGCAGGCAACAGACTCCATTTACCGATCACACAGGGAAGACATGTTGGCATCCAACATGGACCAACGGGTGGCACTGGAGACTCTGCGGGAAGCCATTTCTATAGAGTCACAAGGCCACAGGGAAGTCCTGAGGTAGAACTCCATAACCTCAGAGAGACTCTTGGTGAACTTGAGGCTTCCACAAATTTGAGGACAGAACAGCAGCTGGAGCAGCTCACATGTTCACTCTCAGCTGAGCTTCAGGCAACTCGGGAGGAGATCCGGGCATCACGGGAGGCCATGCGTGCAGAAATGCAGGCAACCCGTCAGGTGCTGCATGGGGATCTCTGTACTATCATCCTCCAGAAAGAGACCTTCCACACCCGCATGCTTGCTGCCATGGAGGACCATACCAGGGCTTTTGCATGGGCTGCCTCCCATAGCACTACCACCTCCTGTTGCAGCAGCAGAGGGTGATGAGAGCAACAGCAGCAGTTCTCCCACAGTAGCGTAGCCGTGCAGGCCATGAGCCCATGGAGGTGTTTTTTTTTTCACAACATCCACACAGGTGGGTGTTGGTGTGCACCCTGTCCTCCTCCCCTCGGGGCCCCCACATGGGCATTTTTGATTTTTCTTTTTTTTTTTTTTACAGTGTGTTGCCTTGTGTGGCTCCCGTGGGCATCCACTGTGTATTCTGGCTGGGCACATGCAGGCTTTTCCTGCGTTTGGGTTATATGCTTGGGTTCCTGATACACACACCCCTCCTGCTTCCCATTTCCATGGGCTTGCAATGGGTGTGACCAAGTGACTTACACAGTGACATTGGGCTCCCATGAGCTGTGTGGGCAGTCTGTAGTCATAACTGTGTGGACATCCCTAGTGGGGTTTGTTTTTGTATTGAACACTGCTTGTGCATCCATGTTTTCCTCCTTATCCGCAGGTACCTTCTTCATGTCTTCACAAGGCCGTCTCCTTTGCAGATGCAGTTCATGTTCTATGCAGTACACTGACACATTTGCCTGACAGCAACACTCTGGAGATGGAAGGGGTCGATGTGCTGGCTTATTGAGGTTGTATGACTTACATAACTTTGAGTTTGTACTGTCATAATTTGGCGATGTTTCATGCTGTGTTGCTGTATTGTGTTGGTGTTAAGTATTTCGTCATGTGTGCTGTCTGTTATTGATTACTGGGAGGATATTGTCTGTGGCCTGTTTCCATTTGGGACAGTGCACTTTGTGACACTTGTGTCATGTGTTGTGCATGCCTTTTTTTGCTTTCACATTGCAGGACATGCCATGGTGTTTGGGTGGCGGAGATGGGGAGGGGTTGGGTGACATGGCGCTATTTTCATGTTGTATTTTGCAAGGGGATAGTCATTCATGCAGCATAAATGTGTGTCTTCTTGTGACACAGCATTGGTTGTCTTTCTGTAGGTAGGGATGCACACAATGTAACACTTCCAGGTGACCAATCTCATGCTGGTAGGGTTGTGATAGTTGACTGTCCCTTATGTCATCATCATTGATTGTCAGCTGGTATGTGCCAGGGGTGTGATTTTAGCTGAAGTAATTAGCCACCAGATGCGTACGGGCTGCCTCACCACATGCCCTTTCCCCTCCCATGCGCAGCAGCCGTGCTTGTGGTTGGGGATGTGGGGGCATCACCATGTCCACCGGCAGGCCCCGGCGTGTTGCAACATTGTGCAGGACACATGCTGCCACTATGATCCTGCACCCTACTGGGGGCACGTATAGCAGCTGCCCACCAGAGCGGTCAAGGGAGTGAAAGCATGACTTGAGCACTCCGAATGTGCGCTCCACTATGCCCCGGGTTGCAATATGGGCTGTGTTGTATCTTACCTCGGTGGTGTGGTGGGGTTCCGAATTGGCGTCATCATGTGGGTGCTCAGAGGGTAGACACTGTCCCCTGGAGAGGTGATGATAGGTATCATTAGTGGGGTTGTGACATTACTCAGTATCTGACATGCATGCATGTGCAGGAGCATTTATACTCACCAAGCAGGCGTGTATCGTCATGCCGCCCAGCTTCTAGGTCCCGGTTTAGGGATGACATTCTGGAAATGAATCTGTCATGGGTGGACCCTGGATAGTTGGCATATACTGAGGTGATGATTCCCTTGGCATCACATAATACCTGCACGTTGATGGAATGCCAGTGCTTGCGGTTTCTGTAGATGTGCTCAGTTGCCCTGGGAGGACGTAGAGCCACATGGGTGCAGTCAATGGCACCTAGCACTTTGGGGAAGTGTGCCACCCTGTAAAAATCCTGGAGAACAGCCTGCCTTTCTGCAGGTGTTCTGGGCAGGTATATGTGCCTGCGGACTGATGGACGTGCAGTCATGATGGCCAACACCTGGTGCAGGCAGCGTGACTGCGTGGCCTGTGACACCCCCCCACTATGTCACTTGTCTGCTGAAATGAACGAGTGGCCAAGAAGTGCAGTACATTGAGCACCTTTTCCAAGGGGCTCAGTGCTTGGGAGCACAGGGTGGGTGATGTGAGGTCATCCTCCCACTCACTCACCAGGTCGAGTATTATGTGAGGTGGAAACCTGTACCTCCCATACACCTGATCATCAGGCATCCCAAAAAGGCTGAATCGGGGTGTAAAAATTCTGACCCTGACTATCCTCCTCTTCCTCCTGCGGTATCCCATGACCACTGCTGCGAGGAGCGGTATATTCAACTTAGCGTCTGTGCTTGTTTGTTGTTTGCACACACTTTTATGCTGCGCGGGTCCATGTACGCCTGCTTCCTGCTGGCGTACGTGTTTCCGGATTAGCGTGTCTTTTTTGGCGCACGCGTTAGCCCCGTTCGAGTCCATGAATACGTGCTGTAGGCGTGCGTGTGGGCGTTCCGCGCATTTGCCACCTGTACTTCCCCATGACACCCACATTTTCATGCGTTGTTCCCCATTCCGCGTGTTACGCCCTGTGTTACGCCTACTTTTGTTGTGTGCGCTGCACTATGTGCGCTTTCGCTGTGCACGTAGCGCACGCTGTTTGAAGGCGTGTGTGCCAGCGTGCGCCACGCAGGATTTTAGCGCACATCCATGGATTTACACGCACGTGGACTTCCATGAATCGCTGCACGCGGGTTTCGCTGTGATTATCGCACTTGCGCTGCGATTCGCATGCTTTCGCACGCTTGCGCTGAAATTTTCAGCGCACATTAATTTCATGAATCGGCCTGTATGTTTTCTTCATGGGAATGACTTTATTTAATCCAAATCACTAATGGCTTATGTTCAAGAGAAACAAAAATGAAAGAAAATATTGGCGCTAACGCTAAGAATCACAAACAGAGTTGCAAAAATGGTTCTGACAAGATTATGGTTCTTAAGTTAAAGATGGGATAGGTTATAGGTTGGGATAGGACATGGTAACATATGATATGGTTTACTATGATTCCTATTGATAATTACAGTACATTTTAATTTAAGATTTTGGACCATCAAGGGCTCTGGTCATCAAGGATCAGGTCTACAGACAGCAGAGAACCTCTGGCGGAATAGGATCAGATGGGCGGTTTTGGTCAACGGACTGGCACCTCAAACTGGACTGGATTGGATTGGCCTTTCTGGACACTGTAGATCAACGGGATGGTGAGTTTCAGCAGCAAAGCATGAATGGTAGCAAGCCAAACGGGATCAGAATTATTTCCCTTATTAAGTTTTGGGATGGTTTCAGGATTTGGGCCTAGCTGAATAAGAGTTCAGCAAATGCTGAGGCCTTGTCTTGGTGAAGAAATCTGGAATCAGTAGCAAGATGAAGAATTCAGGAACAGAGCGTCACGCGGAAATCAGGCTGGAGTCAGGAATCAGTGTGTCTGTGTGCTGTGAGGTTCCCTTATTTATCATGTCAAGTGACATCACACAGTTTATGGTAGGGGCAGATTTACAACCCACACCCACAAGGCTATGAGTGGTCAAAGACACAGTTCCCACCTTGCTTTTTGCCGGTTGGATGACAGATGTCATGTTTTATGATTTGGTCTGGAAACCTCCCACAGTTATTTGGATCAAAATGTAACTTTCCCATGAATACATATTTATATAAGTATGCCCTCTAATAAAATCAGACACAAACATTACATATTTTGTGGGTAACCTTTACATCCAACTCCCAAATCGGTGACACCTGGTGTCGTCTTTCTATACATTTTTGTCAATTTTGAACATAAAGTTTTGGCCTAACAGTTCCTAATTCAGTACATATATGTGCAATCACACCTAGAACATGGATAATATTAGATTTGCAGCAGCATTAATAGTTTTGCCGCAATTAGTGTTTTTGCATAACTTTAGTTCCTTACACAGTAAAAAAATCCTAAAAAGTTTTCAACTGGCTAGCATGAGTTCAAATTTATATGTATGTACTTTTTACTCATTTACTTATTCTTGCTGGCAAGTTAAATGTCATGAAATTCTGTGGCAAAATAAGCAAATAAACTTCAGAATCCATGTCAGTCCTTTGAGGAACAATGAGAAGGCTCCTCCCAGAGAATGGAACATCCTGCCCCTCCCCTATAGGGATGAGTGTTCAAGCCTGCCATTGTATTTGCTTGAGCCACAGAAGAAAGTCTGATGAGGTCCTTTGTTCTGAGTATGCAAAACCTCACCACAGCAATTAAGCCTTCCTGCCAGCAGTGGAGTGTCAATCTGAAGTGTCAAGCTTTCCCAGGCTGAGAACTGTCGAAGCAGAATTGTAATAGTTAATTAACTCAAGACTGGGTTTTAAATTTAAGTTACCTACATCTTTCATTAAAACAGAGAAAATGAACACAGTTTATATGGGATTCTTACATTAGTAATTCTTTGAAATTTCTTAAATTATTAAGCCTTTCCACAAAAACACACTTTTAAAAAGGCGATTTTGCAGTTTCTTCATGGAAAATGATTTTCTTATGCAGTACACACATTTTATTCAGCACCAGTTCTTCCCTTGAGTGCTGGGATTTGCTTGCAGTCTTTTTTGTACCCTTTTAGTATCAGTGATTCAATGGAAATAAATGGATCTCGTGCCAAAAACAGCACTTTTGAAGATTAGAAAGCTACATTTTAAAAGGCATTTTCGGTTTTCAGCACAATCCTGCTACTTTGCTCCATGTTGAATGTAACAGAACTCACTGGCATGCTCCTGCATTGAGAATTCTGTTTTTACCTCCATTTTATGTGTGGAAGGGGTGCAGCCTTTCCTTGGTTGTGACCCAAACACGGTTTTGCAGATGTTGGTGCGCACAGGAGTCAGTGCATCCATTTTGGGCTGTTTCTTTCACCATTTGGAAAGTGATGCAGGGGGGCACATTGGAATGGGTCAAAATATCCCACAACGTCCATTTTTGCAATAGAAATGTCCTACATTAAAACTTTCTTTCATTTCTATATAAACATAAAAATATGCATATATTCAAATTTGTCTTTTAATGCCAGACTTAATGAAATGACTCCCATGACTGCACGAGGTTGCAGGTTCAAGCAGCGTTTTTTGTTGTTTACTCATAAATAATCAAATATTAAAAGTCAGTGCCACCACATTTTACATGCTCTTTCATTATTTCCTAAGCTACTACCTCCCCAGGCGCCTGCTTCATAACATTTCCTAGGAATCTAGAAACACATTTTAGGTTGTAAGTTGATTTCCAAAAGTTGGATGACAGTTGTGGCAACAGAAAGGCCTTCTCCTCAGCTTTACAGTGATATTTAACAGATTTCTATGTGCTATATGATTCATGAGAAAATCAATAAGTTCTGATTCTGCATACAATCATATAACCATCTATTAATTATTGCAAGTTATATGCATTTTTTACTTCAAGTACCTTAGGTTTAATTTCTCTATTGAACAAGAAATCTAGGCCTCTCTTCCTCTGTTGACTCTGGCCTGGTGTAAACCTATTAATTTAATCACTTTTGCAAAGTCAGATGTTTACCGGAGTGCCCTTATCTTTCAGGCCATATGGTATATCCTTTGCCCTCTCAGCATCATGAGGCAGCTCTGCAACACCGCATTTTTATTTCAAGTCCAATGGTTGACCACACATCAAATTTAAATCCTTATTTTTTAAAGATTGTCCTTCCATTAACTGGTCTTCTGTTTATATAATGGGTTATCTGATAAACTCATAAAGCGTGCAACCTGTGTCAAACCCTGCTCACTAATCTCAGTACTTTCAGCTTCAAAAAAGGTCCAGGGCAGAGTTTCAATTTTGCATCTGGGGAGGAGAGAGGGGCGGTGAAAAAGTCTTTCAATCTCCTTGAAAATGTCTTTTTGAGCAAAGCACAGAAAACTCACAGTTTTAATAGTGCATTTATATCACACACAAGGCCTTTGAATAGCTCACATCATGACATCAATGTCCCCTTCACCGTATAATATATATTTGAGAGATTCATGCTAAGGAGTTTCAATGATAAACAATTACCTGTTACACATGGTGCATTTTACCATCAGTGACCTTTAACAAAAAATATGTCTCTTTCATTGAAAACAGCATTCTGGTATGTGGCAGATGCAAGTATAATACTGCCTTTATGTCTGTTTGCTCACAGTGAGTGTTCCAGGTTCTGCACTTTTTAGGCCCATTTAATTCTAATTCTATTTCTCAGGAAACAGAATTGTGATCTGGCAGTCAACTCTGTGTGGTTTCAATGCTCTGCATTGTAGGGCCAATGTATCCAAATACAGTTTTCTTTTTGTCTGGGGCTGGATTTGAACCCCACATGTAACCCAGAGTGAAACCACTGCTATATGCATGAGCAGTGTATACAAGGCTTGTGCTTGAGATTGACTTAAAGCTGCCAGACTCACCCAGTGGCAGCTGGAACATTAGCAAGGAGATGGAGTCCCCACTTCTCATGGGCATTGTATCTTTGCACTGTGGAAATGCGCTGGGGTAGCTGCCTCAGGCAACTGCAGCTCACAGTATAGGTTTGTCTCAGTCATGTGGACCAATGATCCACAATCTGTGGACAAAATGGAGCCTGGGGGTGCTAAACCTTAAGTGCCCCATTTTCTTAGTTCAGAGTTGACAATGGCTAGGGGTGGGGTTTGTATCATGACCCAGGCCCCATCCGGCACAATATCTAGTCAAGGGAGGAATGAAGGCAGGCCTCCTGTCCTACGCCATTACCTTCTAGGCAGAGGTGATAATCCAGAAGGGGAAATCCCTCATATAACATGTCTCGCATGGTTCCTGCTTGCACTGCTACCATGCTTCTCCCTTCCTGGAGGGATTAGCACTAGAGAAAGGGGGAAACCAATCTCAATAAGTGGTTATATGAAATTGAAGGGTAACTACTTCAGTATTGGGTGCTGCTGTCATAAGAGTGAACTTACTAAGGCAAATACATTTTGAAGACATTGCAAGTGTTCTTCTACAGAGGTAAATAATGGCATGTTGTGGCAGAGCCATTAGATGTGTATTCATAAATGGGGCAAATCCTCACATGTTAGGGCAAAGCCTTGACATGTGAGTTCATACAGTTGCAAATATAGATGTGTTGGGGCAAATGCATTACACGTTTGTTCTCACAGGAGCAAATACTGGCTTTTTGGGGAAAAGATATCGCAAGTGTGTTCTTGAATGGGAAATACTGGCTTGTTTCAGTCAAGCCATCATGGAGTGTGACATTTTGGGACAAAGGCATCACAAGTTAGTTCTTACAGGGACAATACTGTAATTTATGGGAAAAGTTAACTCAAGCACCTTCTTACCGGGCCAACACATGCATTTTTAGACAATGGGCCTCATAACGAGGTGGGTGGTAAGGGATTTCCAGCACCGGTAAGGGCACTGGTGCCGGTAATCCCTTACCGCCCTACTACGAGTTCCCTTTGCGGGTCCTTCCTTAATGCCTGGTTTTTGCAGGCGTTAAGGACGGGACCCGCAAAGGGATACTGGGTTCAATAACGGTACGGCAATTTGCGGTACCGTTATTGCCGCCTTCCCCCTTCCCATTGAGCCCTATGGGGGCTCAAATGGGAATGGGGAATGGCCCTGGTGAATGGGGAATTACCGGTCCCTCCGACCTCGGAATGGACCGGTAATTGCTCCATTCACCAGGCCGGAGTTGGAACGAGTTTGGAGGCAGCCATGCCGCAAATAGCGGCATTATTCCTATTGCAATCTGCTCTCGATATTAATTCTGGACAATTTGGCAAGCATGCCATACTTGGAAAGGTGATGCACAATTAATGTATTAGCACATACTTGACAAATAATCAAAAGCCAGTGAAAAGGGGAAAGCCAACTATAACTGCATTTCAGTCAGTTTAGTTACAAGCTTCGTTTTTTGTTGTAACAACTTTTATATATGTATGCATCTTTATGCATGTTTACAATAAAAAGCATAACACACAATTAGGGAATCAGGGAAAGCACTGCAAATTAACATCCCATTTCACTTTTGGACATTTCAGGAGAATTGTTTGCTACAGTCTTTTTAAAATATCTGCAGCAATGGGTTGATGGTGAAGGTCTTTTGACACATTTACAAGCATGTTTTACGTCTGATATTAGCACTGTGGACCAGGGATTCAGGGATTTAGATTGCATTTACTCATCCAGAAACATGTGGCACTTACATAGACTAAATTGTATGCTGTCTACGTAGATTTGAAGACTTCCTTTGATAGTGTTACACAGAGTCTCTTATGGAATTTATTGTCATCAAAGAACATCGCTGAGTCGCTACTATTGTCACTTTGGCTAATGTATTGAAATTAATCAGCAACAGTGCATTGGATCTTGGCAGTGGAGGTAACAGCACCCTTTCCAGGTGACAGAGGTGTCCAGCAAGGATGTGTTTTAGCCCCGCTGTTGTTTTGTATTTTTATTAACACAGTGACGGTTGAATGAATCCACCAAAATGTTGATGCTCCACGAACAAATTCCTGCCACTACTATTTGCGGAGGATACAGTCCTTCTATCCGCTACACCATAAGGACTGAGAGGATGCCTGATAGGTTATGCAAAGAAGTGTGCGGATTTAGGTTTCAAACTACATTTTGGGAAAGCAAAACCTATGACCTTTTCCCCAAAGAACACAACATCCACACCCTTCCATTTAGAAGTGGGATGTCTCAATGTATGATTATTTGGGTATCCGCTTTTCCAGTTATTTGGAGTGGGCTCAACAGTTACTCAAATCTAATACTGCTCTTGCCAAAAGTTGTGGCACCTTGAAAAATAATTTCTTTGACCATTGTGGTGGGGCGGTACATCACGTTTTTGATATTTATAAATCACAAGCTAAGGCAGCTGCCCTGTATGTCGTGGAAATTTGGGGATTTTCTCAGTGTGAAGCAATAACAATATCTGAGAATAAAAATGTATGTTTATGATCCCGCAAAGTGCCCCGACAATGGCTGTGCAGATGGAATGTCAAATGTGCATAATTGGTGAAGAAATTGCATGGGCACTGTTATGTTATGTTATGTTATGTTAACTGTATTAATTTAGCGTACGTTTGCCCGAAGGCATCATGGCACTGGAGAGATGATGAGTGTTATCGAGTTACTGATAGTAGAAAAACAAGGTCTTCAGTTTCCGCCGGAAAGCAAAGTGGTCGGTAATCTCCTACAGGGGATGGGGCAGGTCGTTCCACTCTTTGGCGGCTGCAACCGAAAAGGCACATCCTCCTTTCTGGGCTAAACTAAAACGGGGCACTACCACCTGCAAAGTGGCATGTGATCAAAGAGAGCGGGTGGGCATGTAGCAGACGAACTTGGCTTGCAGGATTTCTACTCACACGCCATAAAAGGCTCGGTGCACTATGCACATAGACTTGAACATAATCCAGTGAGCGATGGGGAGCCAATGCAGTTGCCTCAGCAGAGGGGTCATATGGGTTCCGAAAGGGGGGGGCAGATAAAAGATCTTGCTGCGGCATTCTGAAGCAAATGCAGTCGCCCTATAAGGTAACATGGTTGAGCCAGATAGAGTGAGTTGCAATAGTCCAATACACTGAGGACCAAGGCAGCAACCACCGTAGCTTGACTGGCTGTAGGAATGAAAGGGAGAACCTTCGAATAACACAGAGTTTGAAATGACCGGTTTTACAGACCGCATTGACCTGTTCATCCATGGCCAGAGTGGCAGAAATCCTCACCCCAAGGTTCCTGACTGACAGAACCGGCGTGGGGGGTGGGGGCCCAGGGAAGTAGGCCAGAAATCAGCCGTCCAAAACAGTTGAGGAGATGGAGTATCTACAACCAGGACCTCGGTTTTGCTACTGTTTATTTTAACCAGTTCGATGTCATCCATGTTCCCAGTTCTTCAAGACACTTTCTTAGCCAGTTAGCCATTTCAGTTTGGGCCAGGTCCAGATGGACCAGGATCTGGGTGTCGTCAGCATAGGAGTAAAAATGAAACCCATGTGACTGAATGAGTAGCAGAAGATATCTTATATAAATCTAAAATAAGATAGGGGACAGTGCTGATCCCTGAGGGACCCCACAAAAAAGTAGAGCCAGGGTGGAGCGGAAATAGAGGCAAGAGACTGATTGAGAGCGGTCTGCCAGAAAAGCTATGAACCTATTAAGAACTCGGCCAGAGAGGCCGGCCTCAGAGAGCCGGGAGATAAGAAGAGAGTGGTCGACACTGTCGAAAGCAGCCGACAGATCTAATAGCAGGACTGCTCCGACACTGCCCTGATCTACAAGGCACATCAGGTCATCCATCACTGAATTCAAAACAGATTCTGTGCCTCTACCAGGTAGAAAACCAGATTGAAATGGGTCAAGATTCCAATATTCCACCATATGTTGAATACAGAATTGGTAGCCTAAACATGTGTGCTTATACTAGCCACTGGAAGCACTCTACAAGGGCAAATTGCCTATTGTGTGTGCCAGCAGAGAAGATATCAAACATTTTATGTTCATTGGTAATGGGCTAAAGTCACTAAGAGTGTGTATCTTAAATCGCTTGTTTTATTACATAATATGTACACTTTACCGGAGGCTATCACATTTTTTTAAAACACCTCCAATATGAATGTTGTGTTTGTTGTAGCCAAATACATTTACTGGGCTTGATTAAAATGACGATTATCAATTGTGATATAGGCATAAGATTCTGCAAAAGTTTTTTTTTACATCTGTCTTCTTAAGAAATACATGTATTTGAATTGCTTTTTTATTTGGATGACTTTATGGATATTGTGTCAACAATTATCTTATTATGATGTCATCATGTATTGTGCTATGTACATAAAGATTTGTATAATCGAATAAAGGAATTATGACTGACTGATATATATTTTTATAGAACCTTGATTGGACATTCCCTTTATTTTGGAGTGTGTTACTATCAGGGTAATTCATAGAATTCAGCGCACAAGTGGCGCATGCGGCTGGCGCACAGTGTGCGCGTGCACTAAAATCCATTTCCGCGCACAGCGTATTCATGGATTTTAGCCTCCAAAACCAGCTGTGGCGCAGAGTGGCGCAGCGACCCTGTAGCAGCGACAGTTACGCCCCCAACCCCTCCCCGTGCTCCATGCACAGTGCACAAATCCCATACATGGCGCACAAGCCCCGAACCACGAAAACGCCAGTAAAACTCCCCGCGCACCCCTCCGAATACATGTACACCCCGGCGCGGGGAGTTTCCCACGCGATTGGCCCTGTGCGAGCGGGGTATGTGTGTTACTGGGGTGCGTGGGTACTTTCACACGCGATTGGCCCTGTGCGAGCGGGGTACGTGTATTACTGGGGTGCCCAGGAACTTTCACACGCGATTGGCCCTGTGCGAGCGGGGTACGTGTGTTACTGGGGTGCGCGAGAACTTTCACACGCGATTGGCCCTGTGCGAGTGGGGTACGTGTATTACTGGGGTGCGCGGGAACTTTCACACGCGATTGGCCCTGTGCGAGCGGGGTATGTGTATTATTGGGGTGCGCAGGAACTTTCACATGCGATTTGCCCTGTGCGAGCAGGGTACGTGTATTACTGGGGTGCGCAGGAAATTTCACACGCGATTGGCCCTGTGCGAACGCGGTACGTGTGTTACTGGGGTGCGCGAGTACTTTCACACGCGATTGGCCCTGTGCGACCGGGGTACGTGTATTACTGGGGTGTGTGGAAACTTTCACACGTGATTGGCCCTGTGCGAGCGGGGTACGTGTGTTACTGGGGTGCACGGGAACTTTGATACGCGATTGGCCCTGTGCGAGCGGGGTACGTGTGTTACTGGGGTGCGTGGGTACTTTCACACGCGATTGTCCCTGTGCGAGCGGGGTACGTGTGTTACTGGTGTACGCGGGAACTTTCACACGCGATTGGCCCTGTGCGAGTGGGGTACGTGTATTACTGGGGTGCGTGGGAACTTTCACACGCGATTGGCCCTGTGTGAGCGGGGTACGTGTATTACTGGGGTGCGTGGGAACTTTCACACGTGATTGGCCTTGTGCGAGCGGGGTACGTGTGTTACTGGGGTGCGCGGGAACTTTCACATGCGATTGTCCCTGTGCGAGCGGGGTACGTGTGTTACTGGGATGCGCGGAAACTTTCACACGCGATTGGCCCTGTGCGAGCGGGGTAGGTGTGTTACTGGGGTGCGTGGGAACTTTCACACGCAAATTTGCTGTCAGAGCGGGTTATGTGTATCCAGTGTGGTGCGCGGGGAGTCCTACACGTGAATTGGCAGTGTGGGTCCTCCCAGGTGTCCCCTCTACCCCTCCACGGCCCCTGCAGGCAGCCCACACCACAGGGGACTACCCTGCACCCCTGGACATGTCCCGCAGGCAGCGGGTCCACCATGGCCATGCCCCCCAGCCAGGCCAAGTGTCACGTTGCACTCAACTCATATCCCCAGCACCCGCACCCCCCAGCAGTGAGGGGCACCTGCCAGCATGCCCGCACTCATGTCCCCCAGCACCCCCACCCCCCAGCAGGGAGGGGCACCTGCCAGCAGGCCCCCACTCATGTTTCCCAGCACCCCCACCCCCCAGCACTGAGGGGCACCTGCCAGCAGGCCCCCACTCATGTCCCCCAGCACCCCCAACCCCCAGCAGTGAGGGGCACCTGCCAGCAGGCCCCCACTCATGTCCCCCAGCACCCCCACCCCCCAGCAGTGAGGGGCACCTGCCAGCAGGCCCCGACTCATGTCACACTCATGTGCAACACCCCCCAAACCCCCAGCAGTGAGGGGCACCTTCCAGCAGGCCCCCACTCATTCCCCCCCCAACATGTCAACATGACCCACAATCATGGCCCTCATGGCCACCAAAATCCCATGGAACGCGACCCCTGCCTAAATAACCAACCAAGCATAACATACACCCCACATTGAAATGCCCATTACATGAAACAACCAAAATGGCATGCATGTACATCAACACATGTCTGTCACACACACACAATGGGTGCTAGTGAATGTGAAAAATCACATCGGGACATGCATGAAACCAATGAGAGAATACCACACATTGAAGTACGGGAACAAATGTATTGAACAAAAAATGTGGTGAAAGAAAATCAAATACCAAACAATGGCCATAAGGAAAACAATGCAGAATGTCACATAATGATAAAAAAAGGAAATCATAATCCAAAATATATGAAATCAAAAATATCTCCAAAGTCTCCTTCCAACAAAGCAAATCCAAACAGAAATGAAAAAGTAAAATCCATTGCTCCATGGAAAAATAAAAAAAGAAAATGCCGACAAATCCACACTCCAACTATTTACAAGGATGAAATCCTGGGTCCATGAGCCCAACTGTCCAAATGAAACCTACAAAAATACACTAACTAATGAAGAACTATATACAAAAATGTGGGGTATTGTCCAAGCGCCCCAAAAGAAAATGAAAACCAAAATTAAACCTAACACTAACTAACTAACTAACTAACTATTTACAATGGGAGCGGGCTAGTCCGACGGCTCACTTTTGGATGTCCCGGGCCAGGGAATCATCGAACTCCCGCTCAATGTCCTGGTGGCAGTCCTCTTCCATGGCCCCGAGGGTTCACAGGGACGATGACATGTTGGCCTCCAACTCCCTGCGAATTGCCTCGAGGCACTCGGCCCGCCTCAGTGCCCTCTGCATGGAGTTCTCCGCCCTGACCATTGTGAGCCGTGCCTCTTCCGCCTGCTGCCGTCCCGCATCTATGGCGTGGCCCAACCACTGCCACACGAAAGACACTTCCAACCCTGGGTCCTCCTGCCCTCTGGATGATGCCTGCCCCTCCGATGTTGAAGGCACTGAGCCATCATTGCTCCCACCATGTTGCTGCTGCTGCTGTGCCTGTGCCTGCACCCTGGCTCTTGCTGCCTTGATCCATTTCCGGCTGGGGTACAGTTGTCGTGGTGGCCAACCCTGCTGGACGTCCGACTCCCGACTGTGGCAGGGATGTGTCCTCCACCAGCCTGGCCGCTGGGTCAGAGGCAGCTCCACAGGGTACCCAGGTGATACATGGGTGGGGAGATGGCATGGAGGACGACTGGCGCGTAGGGGGTTCAGGTGAGGAGGGGGTCGCAAGAAGGTCCAGCACACGGAGGAATCCAGCACTGGTGACCCGTCCCAGTAGGTCAACGCGGTCAAAGAGGCATCCGAGATGACGTGCAGTGTCTTCACGAAAACACTGCAAGTCAACTCGCATGACCCATTGACGCAAGGCTATCCCAGCCAGGACAGGCTCAACACGGTCCCGGATAGCCACGTCTGCAGGGAGAGGAAGGCCAGTTGTTGTGTGCCCATCCCCTCCCAGAAAACGGCTCTGGACGTAGGCATCCCTGCTGGTGCCGGATGATGCGTCACAGAATCAGGGACAGAATTACACACAAGCACCTCCGCAGCGGCCTGTGCTGCCTCCTGTCCCTGCCCCTGCACTGCACCACTGGCACCAGTGGAATCCCCACCTCCAGACCCCATGTGTGTCCCTTCCACGGCCTCCTCTTCCTCCAAACCCCCCACCAACCTGGATGACTCCATGCCATCTTACTCCATCGGACCCTGTGGGGTCTCAGCTGCCCCTTCTGCAGCCGAGGAGTCCATCTCCAACCTCTGCCTTTTGGACCTACCCTCGGCAGCTGCGGCCTGGGACGCGGCACCAGACTCCTCACTCCCCGAAGAGATGACAATCTGGGAGGGGAGCCGGGCCTTGCGTCTCCGGCTAGTGGTGCGATCCCTGCCGCTTTGCTCCATAGCACCCTCTCCGCCCTCTTCATCAGTTGACGCTGCAGACAGGGAGAGATATAACACAGGCATCAGGGCACTGTACAATGGACTGATACACACATGACAGTTGTACATGAGTGGCAGTGTCAAACCTCAGACATGGCATCACACTCCCTGACACACATGTCATTTCTACTCACACACATGAGCTATTCCACAGCAATATTGCACAAGGCAGCACCATCCAAACAAATACAACAGCATCAGCATCCGAAGGTGAGCCTGACGTCACATGAAACACGGGGAGTACACAACACATGCACACACACCAACACACTTAAATGCATGTGTGCATGTCCACCAACTGTCAGAGTGATGAGATCGCCATCCATGTCACATCTGGCATTCAGCCTTCTACATGTCAGTGCCACATGCATCCATGTTGCATCACAGTTGCACACTTGTCAAATACACACACATGCACATGTACACAGTGCAGATACATGCAGCTGGAACCAACATCCATGTGTGACACCACAACCATGCCAACGTACATACACAGTAATTCAAAGATGTGTGCTCCCACATCTGCATTTGGCCTGCATGCTTACTCACACATACACCATCCATGTGTCTCACACATGACAGGACTCGCATGTGTCAGCCTCACGCCCCTGTACATACACATCCATACATGGCCCTACAAAAACACATATGCAACCTGCACACTACTGGCACACCACGAAACGTACAGCGTCCAATCAGTATGCATGTACACTTACCGCTCGACTCCAGATGGGTCTGCCTCTCAAGGATCTGGACGTGGAGCGCTGGGCATATGCGTTCCAGGACCCTCATTTGGTGGTCGGACAGGTGGCCCCGGCGCCCCTTGGCAGCCGCTGCCTTCAAGAGGCGCCGTGCCTTGTCAAGGGTCCTGGACCTGAAGTCCTCCCAGCGCTTCTTGACATGTTTGAAGTCGCTGACTGCCACCCCCTCCTCATTGATGGCAGTCACGATCTCCATCCAGATCCTGGTCCATCCTTCATAGTCGGCGCGATAACTTCCAAAGAGGGCATCATAATGCCCCAGGACTTGCTCCACCAGGACACAAACTTCCCTGGCACTGAAGCTGGTGGCCCTCTGCCTCTCTGGCTGGGGGTCACCAGTGGTGCCAGATGGTGGTGTGCCCGACATGGCAACCCCAGAGGCAGGTGTGGGTGGGCAACTGGGTCCTGGGGCTGGGCTGTGGAGCGATGGTATCCCAGTCGGGAGTCTTCAGTTCCAGCAGGGGTGGTCACAACAACTGCACCCCTGCAGATGGATGATGTGCAGGCAGCAAATAGCAGTGCACGTGGGCAGCAGGCAGGCAGGCAGCGGCAGATGGCAGGTGGGAGTGTGCTCGGGGCTCTGGGGGGCAGTAATTCAGCCTTCTGGGCAGGAGCGTGGTCTTCCGTGTGTTGTTGCATGGCCAGCTTGATACGGAGTGATTTGGCACGTGAATATCTTGCACGTCTGCGTGTAATTCGAGGAAAGGCCCTTCGCGCGTAAGCACATCAGCACACGTACGCGGTTTCATTGGACCAAAGGCCCTTAGCGCATAAGCGCTTCTGTGACGTGACTCGTACGGGCGTTTCCCTCGTGACGTAGGCATAGTGGTTCAGCGCGCATGAAAAACTGCACATCCGCGTGTGAATGTGTGTAATCCGAGGAAAGGGCCTACGTGCGTAAGTGACGTGACGCGCGCGTGGGCTTTTTTATCAACACGGGTGCATGTTCATCGTACACATCCAAAAACTGCACGTCCGAGTGTCAGCTCGTGTAATTGGAGGACAGGGCCTTAGCGCGTACACGCGTAAGTGACGCTGTACGTGTGGGCATCTTTAAAAGGTACGTGTAGGACCCCATTTCCTTGTACGTGCTTTTCGTGGAGAGCGAGTGGGTGAATTCTGTACTTCTTGTGGGTTCACATGCCATTACTTCACAGCATTTCAAGTTCGTACTCCCTGTTACCTCTGACAGCGTTCATTTTTTTTTTTGGGTCTGTTTCCTCAAACAGCGTTCACTTCTTCTTTTGTCCTGTCTCAGACAGCGTACAAATCTTCTTTTGGCGGGGGTGTTCCCAACGCGCACACGCGTGTCTTTTTCACGTTCTTTTTCCAGGCAGACAGTGAGTCGCGCAAGCATTTACCAACTGTGCTTGCCCCGTGTGTCACGTACCCCTTCAGAGGTCATTGTAGGCTGCATGTAACACGCGTTCGCTTATTTTTGTGTTTCTGGGTGCCACAGTGTAGTGCGGGTTCATTTTTCCATGCACGTGGTCTACGAGGGGTTGCGTGCACGTTACTTTTTGTTTTCGGGGTGCCTGTGCGTTGCGTGACCCGTCATCTTCCCCCAGGGGTCACAGACAGCCCTGCTACAGCACTAGGGTACGAATTCCATCTAGTACCCTACCCCTTTCACCCCTAATTGCCCCGGACAACTGTTTACTGCAACTCCCATACGCACAACAACATCAGTGCCATGGTTGGGAGGCGACCAAGCAGTAAGGGAGGCAAAGGTGGCCGACCTCCAAAAGGTGGCCGTGGTGGGCGTGGTGGGGGACGTGGCCAGGATTTGCAGGGTGCCCCTAGACCCCCATGTGTGGAGGACCAATCAGGGACACCCATGCTCCCCCCCCATGGTTGAGGGAAATGTGGCTGACACCATCCAAGCTCAGCCCTTGTTGGACCAGCCCATTGTGGCACCTGACCCTGCACAGGATGACTCCCAGGCTCACTTCCAGGTCAGCAAGTCTAAGCCATGTGTGCCGGTGCAAGATGGTGTCACCCGGCCACGTGGATCTGGGGCAGCGATGTCATCTGCTGCCCCAAGTAGGCAGGGTGGGGAGGCTGCATGGGGCAGCTGCAGCTCTATCCACCCCAGCTCTGAGTCTCCCAGCTAGGACAGTGTCGGTGCTGGTCCATCAAACTGACGTTGCTCCTGCCAACATCACACTTCAGCCAATGCCTGCACCAAGACCTATGGTCAATGTGCCTTTGCACACTCCCAGTACCCAGTCCACCTGCGCTTCTGCTCCTACTGACCAGAGCGGCGCAAGCCACTCAGGCTCTGTTCCACATTTCAAAAAGAGGAAGAACGGTGCTCTGGCACTACAGGCTGAGACCCCAGACATGGCTACACAGTCCGGCACGTCAAGGAAGCCTAGCTTTAATGATCCCAAACTTGATGCACTTGTGACCTATGTGTCGGCACATAGCACCGAAATGGTGGTGACTGCAGGGTGCAAGACCACACCTGGTCAACGTAGGGCACACTGGCAGACCATCACAGACCACATAAGTGCCCTTGGATTTGTGAGGCACACAGCTGATGATTGCTACAAGCGGTGAAATGACCTGAAATGCATAGCAAAGAACAAGCTGGCCTCAAATCATGCCGCTACTCTGGTGACTGGCGGTGGGTCTCCACAAGAGGACAACAAACTCACTGAACATGAGTCTGTTGCGGGGACCTTCGTCACAGAGGAACAGATCCAAGGCGTGGGAGAGCTACCTGATTACGAGGCATTGTCCGGTGAGAGCACATGCATGTGTGTGTAATCCATGTGTATGTTGCTTGGGTGACGGGTTCTGATTGAGTGCCAGGTGAGGGTGTGTACTCCTGAGTGTTATGGGTCACCCATGTGCTTCATCCAATGCATTCATGTGCCTTTGATTTGGGTATGACAGTATCCATTCTGCCCACAGTAGCCAATTAACCCACATTACTGCTGTTGCACTTGAACTATCATATTGCAACACCATTATTCTGATTTTTTCTGTTTCATTCAGGCTGATTGTTTAGATTATGCCATTTTTCATATGCTTTTTTCATCCCTAATGCCACATATGTGACATGCTTCTGTCATTGTTTACATGTTTAGGGCCTGTTTGCATGTGGAACATGATAGTTGTTTCCTTTCATGTTGAAGTGACCAACCATTGATGTGTACATCTGCCTACAATCACTGTCTAATTGTGCACTGGATGCGTTGCAGTGTGCAGCACATGCATATTTTGCAACACTATTCTGCATTAATCGTCTCATCATGTCCATGTGACATGGATGTGTGACAGTACTCATTCACTGACATATCGCTGTAGTTGTCTAATTTACCATGGCTATGCTACATGACCTCTGTGTGCTGGCATGTGTCATGTATGTGTATTGGACATGCCACTCACAGGCTGATGTGTGATGCCAGTGCTACACGAAATGCTGCGAATGTGTTGCTTTTCCATCTTGGTTTCCTCATTGTCTGCCTTTTTGACTCCCCTTCAGAATCATTGACAGTGCATGCATGCCAGGGTTATGGTCATGTGGGACATGTGTTAACCATGTACAGGATATCTGTCTTGTCAGGCCAATGTGTGTGCTATGGTGCTCATGCCTGTTTCCATTTCTTGTGTTTCATGTTTTTGCAGGTGACGATGCACTTGCTGCTGGTGAGGTTCAGGAGATGGTGCAGACCCAGGAGGATTCTCAGCCACGACCAGGCACCAGTGGGGGACCTGGTGTGGTGGTGGGTGAAAACACTTTGGTACTGCAGACCATACTGTCGAGGGGTGCCTCTGGGTGCAGCTCCCCAGACCTCTATTCAGGTGCTGAGTCGGATGATGAGACTTATGTACTGTCACAGGTCAGTGCTTCTGACAGGGATTCTGTTCTGTCCAACCCACCTGGACCAGGGTTAGAACCCTTTATGGGGATGTCAGTGTTGGTAGGTCCGCCTTTGGCGGTTACGAATGCAGGGTCACACTCCACAGCATCTGATCCTGTTCCTGGGCCAGCAGATCAGAGGGGGATTGCAGTCCTCCAGCCCCAGGCAGTGCCAGCAAAGCAAGGTGCAGATCGCTTTGCTCCAAACAGGTGTGGTGCCCGCCGACGCTGTGTCTGTGCGCCACCAGGCAATACTGTATGGGAAAACTCCATGTACAGTATGGCAACCCAACAGGCAGCATCAGTAGAAATGATGGCTGAGCAAAATGGAGAGGGTGGGCACTTCCATTATCCCCCCTGAAAGGCAGATGGAGCAACAATAGCAGGCAACAGACTCCATTTGCCAATCACACAGGGAAGACATGTTGGCGTCCAACAGGGACCGACGGGCAGCACTGGAGACTCTGCGCAAATCCATATCAATAGCGTCACAGGGCCACAGGGAAGCCCTGAGGGAGGAACTCCATAACCTCAGGCAGAGTCTGCTTGAACTTGAGGCTTCCCGAAAGTTAGGGCAGAACAGCAGTTGGAGCAGCTCACACGTTCGCTCTCAGCTGAGCTTCAGGCAACACGTGAGGAGATCCAGGCATCCCGCGAGGCCATGCGTGCAGAGGTGCAGGCAACCCGTGACGTGCTGCATGGGGATCTCCGCGCTTTAATCCTCCAGAATCAGACCTTCCAGACCTGCATGCTTGCTGCCATGGAGGACCATACCAGGGCTTGGCGTGGGCTGCCTCCCATAGTGCCACCACCTCCTGATGCAGCAGCAGAGGGTAAAGAGAGCGACAGCAGTTCTCCCACAATGGCATAGCCGTGCAGGCTATGAGCTCATGGAGGTATTTTTTTTTGTTGCAACATCCACGCAGGTGGGTGTTGGTGTGCACCCTGTCCTCGAACCTCCTGGGTGGCCTCCCCTCCCTGCCCCCACATGGCCATTTCTTTTTTTTTAATTTTTTTATTTTTTTACAGTGTGTTGTCTTGTGTGGCTCTCGTGGGCATCCACTGTATTCCGGCTGGGCACATGCAGGCTTGTCCTGAGTTTGGGTTAGATGCTTGGGTTTGTGACACACACACCCCTCCTGCTTCCCGTTTCCATGGGCTTGCAAAGGATGTGACCAAGTGACAGTGACTTACACAGTGACATTGGGCTCCCATGAGCTGTGTGGGCAGTCTGTAGTCAATACTGTGTGTACATCCCTAGTGGGTACTGTTGTTGTATTGTAAACTGCATGGTGTATTGATATGTGCTTGTGCATCCATGTCTTCCTCCTAATTTGCAGGTTCCTTCCTCATGTTTTCACAAAGCCATCTCCTTTGCAGATGGAGTTCATGTTGTATGCAGTACACTGACACATTTGCATGGCAGCAACACTCTACAGTTGGAAGGGGTCGATGTGCTGTCTTATTCAGATTGTAAGACTACCACTACTTTGACTTAGTACTGTCATGTTTTTGCAATGTTTCATGGTGTGTTGCTGTATTATGTTGGTGGTATTTGTTCATGTGTGCTGTTTGTTATTGATTACTGGGAGCATATTGTCTGTGGGCAGTTTCCATTTGGGACAGTGCACTTTGTGGCACTTGTGTCAGGTCTTGTGCATTGCTTTGTTTGCTTTCACATTGCATGACATGCCATAGCGTGTTGGGTGGAGGAGCTGGGGAGGGTTTGGGTGACATGGTGCTATTTTTATGTTGTATTTTGCAATGGGTAGTCATTCATGCAGCATAAATGTGTGTTTTTTTGTGACACAGCATTGGTTGTCTTTCGGCAGGTATGGATGCACACAATGTAACAATTCCAGGTGACCAATCTCAGGCTGGTATGGTTGTGACAGTTGACTGTCCCTTATGTCATCATCATTGATTGTCAGCTGGTATGTGCCAGGCTGTGTGCACTCCACAGGGGTGTGATTTTAGGTGAAGTAATTAGCCACCAGCTGTGTACGGGCTGCCTCACCACGTGCCCTTTCCCCTCCCATGTGCAGCGGCCGTGCTTGTGGTTGGGGATGTGGGGGCACCACCATGTCCATGGGCAGGCCCCGGCGTGTTGCAACGTTGTGCAGGACACATGCTGCCACTATGATCCTGCACACTACTGGGTGCGAGTATAGCAGCTGCCCACCAGAGCGGTCAAGGGAGCGAAAGCGTGACTTGAGCACTCCAAATGTGCGCTCCACTATGCCCCGGGTTGCAATATGGGCAGTGTTGTATCTTACCTCGGGTGGTGTGGTTCCGAATTGGCGTCATCATGTGGGTGCTCAGAGGGTAGGCACTGTCCCCTGGGGAGGTGATGATGGGTATCATAAGTGGGGTTGTGACATTACTCAGTATCTGACATGCATGCATGTGCAGGGGCATTTATACTCACCAAGCAGCCATGTATCGCCATGCCGCCCAGCTTCTAGGTCCCGGTTTAGGGTTGACATTCTGTAAATTCAACTGTCATGGGTGGACCCTGGATAGTGGGCATATACTGAGGTGATGATTCCCTTGGCATCACATACTACCTGCATGTTGATGGAATGCCAGTGCTTGCGGTTTCTGTAGATGTGCTCAGTTGCCCTGGGAGGACGTAGAGCCACATGGGTGCAGTCAGTGGCACCTAGCACTTTGTGGAAGTGTGCTACCCCGTAAAAATCCTGGATGACAGCCTGCCTTTCTGCAGGTGTTCTGGGCAGGTATATGTGCCTGCGGACTGATGGGCATCCAGTTATGATGGCCAACACCTGGTGCAGGCAGCGTGACTGAGTGGCCTGTGATACCCCCTCACTATGACAGTAGTCCGCTGAAATGAACCAGTGGCCAAGAAGTGCAGTACATTGAGCACCTTTTCCAAGGGGCTCAGTGCTTGGGAGCACAGGGTGTGTGATGTGAGGTCATCCTCCCATTCACTCACCAGGTCGAGTATTATGTGAGGTGGAAACCTGTACCTCCCATACACCTGATCATCAGGCATTCCAAAAAGGCTGGTTCTGGGTGTAAAAATTCTGGGCCTGACTATCCTCCTCCTCCTCCTGCAGTTTTCCACTACCACTGCTGCGAGGAACGGTATATTCATCTTGGTGTCTGAGCTTGTTTTTTGTTTGCGCGCACTTTTATGTTGCGCGGGTCCACGTACGCCTACTTCCTGCTGGCGTACGTGTTTCCGGATTAGCGCGTCTTTTTTGGCGCACGCATTAGCCCCGTTTGATTCCATGAATACGTGTTGTAGGCGTGCGTGTGGGCATTCTGCGCATTTGCCTCCTGTACTTCCCCCGTGATGCCCACATTTTAACGCGTTGTTCCCCATTCCGCGTGTTACGCCCTGTGTTACGCCTACTTTTGTTGTGTGCACTTCGCTATGTGCGCTTTCGCTGTGCGCGTAGCACACCCTATTTGAAGACGTGTGCGCCAGCGTGCGCCACGCAGGATTTTAGCGCACATCCAGCGATTTACACGCGCACGGACTTCCATGAATCGCTGTGCGTGGATTTCGCTGCAATTTTCGCACTTGCGCTGCGATTCGCAAACTTTCGCATGCTTGCGCTGGAATTTTCTGCGCACATTAATTCCATGAATCGGCCTCTATATCTTTGGGTTGCTACTGAATCATATTCACACCCCTCTTAAGAGCATAGCCTTCGATCGGCCCACTTTACCACAAAAGCAGAAGGAGGTAAATCGTTTGAGTGACCCTGTTTTACCTTTATGATTGAGTTGCGTTTTGGTTTGTAGAATCGTGAGGGCTGAGTGGTCCATTTTATCCCTACTCATCCTTGTACGCCAGTAACCAATTGATTTTAGAAGTGAAGGCTCCCATGGGGAGCGATGTGGTGTCCTTAATTGTGGACCAAATGTCTGTATTATGTCTTCCATTTATCCCCATCCACTTTCCCATTGAGTGTTGCAGGGTCACATTCAGTGATGGCTTGATAAAAGCTACATGATAAAGTGCAGTATCACAAATGGTTTGGTTATGAAGCTGTCATATCCCACTGTAATGCTTTTACAATAATTTAATATCTTTGACTGCTAATTGAAAAGCATTCTGGGTGTTGAGTGCTTTATGTCAAAGCGCTTAACAAACTTGTTAGTGAATGGTACAAATCGAATGGTAAAATGACATATTAGTCCAACGTGAAGAGGAGATTAGATGATCCTCAAGGCCAGAGCGAAAAAGAGAATAGTAGGAAAGAGAGCAGAGAGAAAGGGGCATCATGTTCCAGTGTAGTGGGGCCAAGAGAGAGAAAGAACGGAAGCGAGATTGGGCACAAGGTGATCTGCGAAACGATTAAAGGAATTGAGACTGGGAACTAAGAAAACGAGAAGGAGAATAAAATAAGAGCAAGGAAGACAGATAAGGGGGGTGAGATTGTGAAGAGACTTAAAGACAAGACAGAGAAAATGAAACTTAAAACGCGAATGAAAAGGTAGACATCAAAGAGAAGGTAGAGCTGAAGAGATGGAATCGCGAGTGGAGATCGAAAAGACAAGGCAGATAGATGAGTTATAGATGGACTTCAGGGGACTGAGCTGTGAAACAATGAGTCCAATGGGAAGACAGGAGCAGTAGAAAAGATGAGAAAAGATAAGTGAGGAAATTAGAAGCTTGGAAGCATGAAATATAAAAAAGGTCAGGGTTTGAGGAGATTTGGAATTTGAACCCTGCAAGAGCAAAAAAGGGATGAGATGTGAACAGCAAAGGAAAGAGAGCAATAAAGGTGGATGCTTTGATTGCAGGAGGATAGAGAAATATGGAGCAAGGAAGAAAGAAGGGAAAAAGAAGCAGGAGACAGTGGAGGACGGATTGTTAAGGCAGGGAAGAAAAAGACCTCGGTCTTAGAAGGATCAACAACGAGATAGTGGCCAGCCATCCATGATTGGATGGCCAGGAGGCAGAAAGTCAAGGTAGCGCGAAAAGAGGAATTAAAGGCAGAAAAGGATAGACAAAGCTGAGAATCATCAGCACAGAGATGGTGAGATAGACCAAGAGATGAGATTATAGAGGCAAGAGGACAAGTGTAGAGGTAGAAGAGGGCCCAGGACTGTGCCTTGTTGGACACCATGATGGAGAGAGAGGGTAGTAGAGGATTTGCAAGCCCAGGAAACAGAGTAAATAAGATTAGACAAGTAGGACAGTAACCAGTTCAGAACGGCCCTGGCAAACCTGAGAGAATAGAGGGAGGAAAGAAGAAGAGAATGGCCAACAGTATCGAAGGTGGCTGATAAGTCTAGAAGGCTCAAGAGGGAAGAGTGTTTCACATGACATGCAGAAAGGAGTGAGTGGATTAAAGAAGGACAAACAACCAGAATGAGAGAGGGAAGAAGAGAAAGGAGTAGAAGATGATGGAGCATCAGCAGAGCACAAGTGGGCAATCTTATAGTTTACCAATCAAACCAAGATTGATAGCACCCATTCCAAGATATGCATGACAATGTCTGACACATCACTCTAGATCATTTTAGTCGAAACTGCTGGAAAAGTGGTTTCATTCTGACCTGTTGGGTGAGAAGTGGGTGGGACCCATACCACCGGGGCAGCAGTTGCTACTTTAGGGATCAACCCAAAACTGAGCCGATGACAAAAGAGACTGAAAATAAAGAAGCAATTTCAATAAAATTGGCAAGTGAGAAAAATGTGATATGCAGTATCTTTCCTCGCTGAGCCTATCCCTATCATTACCCCATGAAAGACATCCACATTTACGCCCTGAATGACCCAAGCGAAGATAGTCTCTGTTATTGCTTTCATGTTAGACAATTAGTGCTTTTCACAGCTTGACTGCATCATCAGTGTTTTTTTTTAATTAAGGATTATATACAGCTCTTTGGAGAGAAAGTCATAAAATTCAGTATCAAGTGGAGACAAATGGCCACATGTCCAGGCTTCCACTATGATATACTAGTGTAAACGATCCAGGAAGTGAGCCCTCTGGTAAACATGTTTTTGACTTTTGAGAAGGATAAGTGGTAATTGTGTGGGTGTAGTATGCAGAAGGTGTATAGAAACTCTTAGGGGGTAATTCATGGAATAAATGTGGCCGAAATTTGTGGCGCAAGCTGGCGCAAGTGTGAAAAAGCTAGCGCACGCATGCAAATCGCATGCATGCGATTCATGTAAGGCCCTTCGCATGTTTTTCCCGCGATGTGCGCCGAATCCCCGCGTGGCTCACACGGGTGCCACACATCACTGCGACATCCCAAACGACGTGCGCGACGCGCACTGCGAAAGCGCAGAATGTGTAGCGCACACACCAAAAAGGCAGTGGAACCCACGAAATGGGGAACAACGTGTGAAAATGAGGGCGTAACTGGGGAAGTACCGCTGGGAAACACACGCAATGCCCACACGCTAGTGAACAACATGTATACATGGAATCGAATATGGAAAATCCGCGCAAGTCAAAATACACGCACATGCACAAATACGTCCGCCACACAAAAGCAGGCGGAAGCGCCCCCACACAGCATAAAAGTGTGCGCAAACAACAAACAAGCATACAGCTATGATGAATGTCCCATTCCTCGCAGCAGTGATCGCGGGACACCGCAGGAGGAGGAGAATAGCCAGGCCCCTCATTTTTTTACCAGGATCAGCCTTTTTGAGATGTCTGATGACCAGGTCTATGGCAGGTATAGGTATCCACCTCATATTATCCTAGACCTGGTCACTGACTGGGAGAATGAACTCACATCACCCACCCTGTGCTCCCAAGCATTGAACCCCTTGGAGAAGGTGCTCAATGTACTGCATTTTTTGGCCACTGGGTCATTTCAGCGGACAACTGCCATAGTGGGGGGCATCTCACAGCCCACGCAGTCACGTTGCCTACACAAGATGTTGGCAATCATCACTGCACGCCCCTCAGTCCACAGGCACATATACATGCCCAGAACACCCGCAGAAAGGCAGACCGTGGTCCTGGATTTCTACCGGGTGGCACACTTCCCCAAAGTGCTTGGTGCCATAGATTGCACCCATGTGGCCCTACGTCCACCTAGGGCCACTGAAAACATCTACCGCAAGCACTGGTATTCCATGAACGTGCAGGTTGCATGCGATGCTAAGGGAATCATCACCTCTGTCCATGCAAACTATCCAGGGTCCACCCATGACAGTTTCATATACAGAATGTCCGCCCTGATCCAGGCCCTGGAAGCTGGGAAGCATGGCAACACATGGCTCATAGGTTAGTACAAATACAAATGCCTGTGCACATTCATGTATGTCACACACAGACAAATACACAAACCCAACTAATGACAACCATCATCACCTCCCCAGGGGACAGTGCCTACCCTCTGAGCACCCACATGATAACACCAATACGGAACCCCACCACACCCCCCCAGGTAAGATACAACGCAGCCCATATTGCAACCAAGGCCATAGTGGAGCGCACATTCAGAGTGCTCAAGTCACGCCTACGCTCCCTTGACCGCTCTGGCGGCCAGCTACTATATGCACCCACAGAAGAGTGCAGGATCATTGTGGCAGCATGTGCCCTGCACAACGTTGCAACACCACAGAGCGTACCGGTGGACATGGTGGTGCCCCACATCCCCAACTACATGCACAGGCGCTGCGCATGGGAGGGGAAAGGGTACGTGGCAAGACAGCCCGGACCCAGCTTGTGGGCATTTTTTACACCTAAACTCCCACCCCTGCGGAGTGCACACATTCCTGGCATATACCAGGTGACAATTGATGATGACAAAGAGACAGTCAACTGTCACAACCTTAACACCCTGAGAATGTTTTCACGGAAGTGCTACATTGTGTGCATCCCTACATACTTAAACATAACCAAAAGGAACACATGCAAGGTGCATATCCCACCGCCCCCTGTAAAACAGGCCATGTAAATCACTGCTATGTCACCCAAACCCACCCAACACCCATGACTCCTGTCCTCCATGCCATAACATGGCATGCAACAGCTGAACAGCCAACCAAATTTACAACACATGACACAATCGTCATTAAGTGCAACGTGAGAAATGTAAACAGGCATGAGACATTCACACCTGACATGATGAACTCACTTGGCAAAAATCTCCCACACATACAAAGGGGGTCATTATGAGTATGGCGGTGCGCCATAGATGGTGCGGTACGTCACTGGCACCATCCATAGTGTACCGCCATATTACGAGTAACCCTGGCGGGTGACGGGCTGTGTGGTAGTCGCCACAGCTGCACCTGCAGCTACCACTACTGGTGGGCCCCTGTCAGCACATGTTACTTACTGCCGGGTTGCAAGGGTGCCAGGGTCGGATGCAACAGCAGCATCACCTGGAGCCGCAAGAGGTGGTGGCATGGCTGCACCAGCATGTGGCTGGACATCCTGCCCCTGTGGTGCACCCCTGCCTCTTCCCGCTCTACGGCCACCCTGGCCACCCGGGACTCCACGTACTCCCTGGTAACCCCGGCCACGTGCCCGACCACTCCCAACACTGGCAGGACACCCAGCTGAGCCCCCCATAACCTTTGGTGGCCTCACAACCATGGCACGGATGTACTAATGCCAATGGGGGCTGCACTGAACAGTTGTCCTGGTCAATTTGGGTGAAGGGGGCAGGGTACGTGATGGTAGACGCACCCCTGTGCTCCTGAAAGGTTGCCTGTGGACCCTGGGGATAAATTACATTCACGCAATGCTCAAGCACCCCAAAAATACAAGAGAAACGTATATGCAACCCCTGTAGCCCACGTGTGTGTAAAAAAACCTCACGCAGTACGCTGTGGCACCTAGGAACACAAAAAAGCATACGCGATTAACACGCGGGCTACTATGACCTCAATAAATGGGGTACGTGACAAACAGGGGCACCCGCAGTGGGAAAAATAGCGTGCAATAGCGTGCACGACTCACTGTCTGCTTGGAAAAGAAATACACGTAGGCACTGTAACCGCTGTGAAGTAATCGCGTGTGAACCCCAAAGTAGGAAAAACACACGCTTCGCTCTCCACTGAAAGCACGTACAGCATGCTGCAGACCCGTGCAGATAATTAACACGTACAGAAGGAAACGCCTGTGCGCGTTACGTCACTTACGTGCTTACGCGCTAAGGCCCTTTCCTCGAATTACACGATGACGTGCTGTTTTTACACGTGCCAATTCACTCTGCATCAAGCTGGCCACGCAACAACACACGGAAGACCATGCTCCTGCCCAGAAGGCCATTTTCCTGCCCCCCAGAGTCCCAGGGAGCCTCCTACAAGCCATCCACTGCTCCCAGCCTGCCTGCCTGCTGCCAACAGTGCCCTGAAATTTGGTGCCTCCACATCAGCCATCTGCAGGGGTCAGTTGCTGTGACCACCCCTGCTGGAACAGAAGACTCCCAACTGGTATCCCATTGCTCCACAGCCCATCCTCAGGACCCAGTTGCCCACGCACACCTGCCTCGGGGATTGCCATGTCCGACACAACACCATCCAGCACCAGTGGAAACCCCCCAGCAGGGAGGCAGAGGGCTGCCACCTTCAGTGCTAATGAAGTTGGCATCCTGGTGGAGCAAGTCCTGGGGCATTACGATGCCCTCTTCACACCATTGCGCCGACAAGGCAGGACGGAAGAGGATCTGGAAGGACATAGTGGGGCCATCAACGCGGAGGGGGTGGCACCCCATGACATCAAACACGTCCAGAAGTGATGGGAGGACTACAAGTCCAGGACCCTCAAGAAGGCCCGGTGCCTCTTGGACGCAGCAGATGCAGTGGGGTGCCGGGTCCACCTTACCACCCAGCAGATGAGGGTCCTCGAGCACATTCGCCCAGTGCTTCATCACCAGATCCTCAGGATGCAGACCCGTCTGCAGTTGAGCGGTAAGTGCCCATGCATTCCTGTTTTGAACAGTGCATGTTGCAGTGTGCTGGTAGTGAGCTACTTGGCTGTATGTGTGACATGGGTCATGTATAGATGTGTGTGTGAAGGGACATGATGGTGCTGCATGTGAGTCCATTCAGGTGTGACCCACAGGGATGGTGTATGTGTTACAATGCATCATGCGGAGCAGCATGCAGAATGCACACATGTATGCATGCCTGTGTCTGCACTTGGACATGTTTGGGGTGTGAGAGATGGGTGCTGCTGTAATGGACATGCATGGTGTACATGTCCGTGTGTCTGAGTAGTGTGTGAGTGACTGGCCAATGCCATGGATGCATGACACATGTCCGTGACGATGTGTTGATTCACTGATACAGCCTTGTCATCCTTGTATCCACTGTGTCTGGGGGTATACAGGGCCAGATGCATGACCCTCCAGTGATGTGTGTGCATGTGATCAGCATATCCTATAATGCATGTGAGTTTCAGGCCACCATTGGATGTTGGACATGGATGCAAATGTTTATTGCATGTGCCATGCCTGTTCCTGCATGTGTGTTGCCTGCACTGACCCATGTGTTGTGGAGGGACATGATGGAAGTGATGTTTGACAGTGCAACTCATGTGCTATTGCTTTGGGTCTAGGGGACTATTGTAGAGTACCCTGATGCTTGTGTTCAATGTCTCCATTTACACAGTGGCGAGTGAAGAAGAGGATGGAGATGGCGCTGTGGAGGAAAGCGGCAGGGATGCCTCCACCGGCCGGCAACGCAAGGTCCAGTCACCCTCCCAGGACATTCCATCATCCGGGAGCAAGTGGACTGGTGCTGCGTCTGCCACTACGGCTGCAGCGGAAGGGGTGGGTGAGCCCCCACAGGGGCTGGCAACGACGGAAGATTGTGCAGAGACATCCAGGTTGGTGGTGTGTACGGAGGATGAGGAGACCGCATCCAAGCTGCACATGGGGCCTGGTGGGGGTGGTACCACTGGTGCAAGTGGTGCAGTCCAGGGGCAGGAGGCAGCACAGGTTGCCGCAGAGGGGCCTGTGCATGTCACTGTCCCTGACACTGTGACTGCATCACCATGCACCAGCAGGGATGCCCCGTCCCAGGCTCATCCGCATGTAGGGGGGAGGTCACTTCATCTGGCACTACTCTACCTTCGGACGTGAGGACCCGTGACAGGATCGAGTCCATCCTCATTGGTGTCATGTTGCGCAAACGTGTAATTCGTGATGACGTGCATACTTCTTGGGGGGACCATGCATGTCATCACGAAGAGATGTGCACCAACGTGGCCCAGTTGAGAGGGCTAGTGGTCGGGGGTTTCCTCCATGTGTCGCTTTGTCTTGCGGCCCTCTCCTCCTCTGTGCACACTATACGCCAGTCGTTATCCATGCCGTCTTCAGGCCCAGATGCCACCAGGGCCCCCTATGGACCTACTTCAACCAATGCAGCCAGGCTGGTGGAGATCCCATCCCTGCCACAGTCGGGTGTCGGAGCTCCAGCACAGGTGGTCACCCCTGCAACTGGACCCCTGGCAACGGAGAATGTGTAGGCACATTCAAGCAGGGCACCTGCATGACGGCCCCGGGTGTTGCCATCTACCCGGAGGCAGTTGTGGTGGCGGCGGCAGGCAGCAGAAAGGCGGCAGCAGGCTCGGCGTAGGAGGCATGTGGCCTTGGGCCATCAACATCATCGGGGCAGGCATCGGCCGGTGGGCAGGAGGACCTAGGATTGGGAGTGTCTTCCATGTGGCAGTGATTGGGCCAGCAAATAGGTGCAGAGCGGCGGTGGGCAGAGAGGGCATGGCTCACAATGGACAGGGCGGAGAACTCCATGCACAAGGCATTGAGGCAGACTGGGTGCCTCGAGGCAACTCGCAGAGAGTTGGAGGAGGCCATGGCTGCATCCCTACAAGACCTTGAGCCCAGGGAAGAGGCCCACCTCTGGAACATCGACGTGGAGTTCGATGATGCCCTGGCCCGGAACATCAAAAAGTGAGCCGTCGGACTAGCCTGCTGCCTTTGTACATAGTTCTTTAGGTTTAGGTTTCATTTGGTTTATATTTTTATTTGGAGTTCACGTACTTTGCTCCACTTTTTGTATATAGTTGTATTTTAGATAGGATTTTAGGTAGGTTTCCTTTTGTTTTGGGATCATGGACCCTTCTGACTTTCATTGTAAATAGTACCAGACTTGTACATACTTTCGTCCCATGGAGCAATAGTTTGTTGTGCTTTTGTTTTTTATTTACTTTATATGGACTTTGGCGATGGTCCACTTTTCAGTTTTCATGTCGTGGATTTTTGTTTTTCTTTTAATGTTAATTTATTTTTGGTATTGCATTCATTATTTCTTCATTTGCATGTGTGATTTTCATTATGTCATTTTTTATGTTTTTTAATACATTTCACATATCTTCATTATTGGTGTTGTGTACTCTCATTGGTTTTGTGCATGTCTCTGTGGGCATTGGCTCAGTCATGTGCTGCCACTGTGTGGCTCTGTTGGACATTTATTCATGGCCATGCTGGTTGTTTTCAGACTCTCATGGCATGGGTAATTTGGGAGTGGGTACAGGGGATGGTTGCATGCTTGTACTGGGGTGGGGGGGATTTGGGTTGGCATTAGGGCCATGGGTCTGTTTTGTCATGATGTGGTGCTTGGTGGGCCATGTGTCGGGGCCTATTGGCAGGTGCCCGTCAATGGGGGGTTGGTGGGCGACATGAGTCGGGGCCTGCTGGCAGGTGCCCATCAATGGGGGTGGGTGGGGGGACATGAGTCGGGGGCCTGCTGGCAGGTGCCTGTCAATGGGGGGCGGGTGGGGTGAACATGTGTCAGGGCTGCCAAGTGCATGGTGCCATCTGTCCTGCCTGCAGGGCATGCTCAGAGTGGATGGGCTGCCTGCGGGGCATGGTCAGAGTGGATGGGTTGCCTGCGGGGCATGGTCAGAGTGGATGGGATGCCTGCGGGGAATGGGGAGGGTGGATGGGCTGCCTGCGGGGCATGGTCAGGGTGGATGGGCTGCCTGCGGGGCATGGTCAGAGTGGATGGCTGCCTGTGGGTCATGGGGAGGGTGGATGGGCTGCCTGCGGGGCATGATCAGAGTGGATGGGCTGCCTGCGAGGCATGGGGAGGGTGGATGGGCTGCCTGCGGGGCATGGTCAGAGTGGATGGGCTGCCTGAGGGGCATGGGGAGGGTGGATGGGCTGCTGCGGGGCATGGGGAGGGGTGTAAGGTGGACCCCTGTGGCGTGGTCTTGCTGCAGGGGGTGCATGTGGCTTCTCACCACACTGCTTCGTGAATCTGGGGGTACGGCAGTGAGATTTACACGCGATTGGGCTGGCAAGAGCAGGTACGCACATTCCAGGGGTGCACGTTGAGTTTTACATGCGATTCCGCTGGCGCGAGTGGGGTACGCATTTTACAGGGGTGGCGTGGAGTTTTAAATGCAATTTAGCTGGCGCGAGCGGGGGTACGCGTGTTCCGAGGGGTGTGCAGGGAGTTTTACAAGCAATTTTGCTGGCACGAGCGGGGTACGCGTATTATAGGGGTGCGCATGGAGTTTTACACGTGATTGCGCAGGTGCGAGTGGAGTACGCGTATTCTAGCAGTGTGCATGGAGTTTTACATTTGATTTCACAGGTGAGAGTGTGGTATGCGTATTCCAGGGGTGCGCGTGGAGTTTTGCACGCGATTTCGCTGGCGCGAGCGGGGTAAGCATATTACAGGGGTGCACGTGGAGTTTTACATGCAATTTCGCTGACGCAAGTGGGGTACGCGTAATCCGAGGGGTGCACTGGAAGTTTTACAAGCGATTTCACTGGCGTGTGAGCACTGTGTGGCATTTTTTGCGCGTTTTCCTGGTTGGGGGGCTGTATGCTGGTCCACTGGCCTTTGCGCCATGTAGGCGGTTTGTGCAATGTTTTTGGAGCACGGGGCGGGGTTGGGGCGTAACTGCCGCTGCTGCAGGGTCTGTGCTATGGCTGGTTATGGATGTAAGTATCCATGAATACGCTGTGCGTGAAAATGGGTTTTGGTGCACGCAGCTAGCGCACGCAGGCGCACTCTCCTTCTAAAATCTATAAATTACCCCCTTAATCTCTGATCTTCTTTTCAAGTGTGTGTCTAGCCAGTGAATAGAGCTATTTTGTGGTCCACAATCTCTCTAAGCCGTGCTCTAGAAGATCCTTCCAAACTCCACCAATGATCGAACTGTGCTTCTGTGGCTATAAAAAAGTCTGGTTTGAGATTTAATGAAGGCTGGATCTTCTTTGTTAGGTCCCTAGGCAGACACCAGGATCAGTAATGGTCCTGTAATGCCACCCAAAACCACACCTCTGTCAGTTTCCAATCACATACCATGTTCTCAATGAACAATCCCTTCTATGAGAACACCTACTCAATTATTTCTCCTGGCTACTAGCTATGGAAGTATTAACCTCTAAGTAGATGTTTCCATCTTCTTGTTTGGCTCTGTGTTCATGTTGTCCCTTTGAGAAGGGCATTGCTGGTTTTTGTCTTCTACAGTTATGTAATCACTTTTTTCTTTTTCATAGAATTAATGATGTTCATATTCAGCATTATTATGTGCAAGACTTTGGTGATAGTATGTGCTACCTTATCTCTGAAATTGGACCCAGACTTTGCAGCTTTGAATCGAGGAAGTCCTCAATCCTGTGGGGCCTCTGTTTCCGCAGCACTCAGCTATTTGGATGAATAAGTTCTGTGACCATATCCGTGTTCCTCTGAGTGGCTGTGGTGTCTCTGTCAATTGAAAGACATACTACATTCCTTTGAATTCCCAGAATGTCCTCCACTACAGCAGGTCCAACAACGTTGTGTGTTTTGCTGTTCCAGCTGAAACGCAGCAATACCAGTGTAAAACAAATGAGTATTGTATTTTGCTGTCCATAATTTTCAGAGACTGGCCGGGGCACTGTTTATTGATCAATCCCTGTACAATGTGCAATGTCTGTTTGGTGTCTGCCAGGAACTCTAGTTTGAAGGATTTAATGTCTGAAACCCATCTGTAACTCTATGTAGCTCCATGCTCCTTCTCCTTTGTCTGGATTTCTTGTCATCCATATTTGCAAATTGATCAAGCTATTTCCTAATTGTCTCGGAACACTTATGAGCACTGTAAAATTAACTTCTAGGTGAGAGAACCTGGTATTCACTGCATTCAGATACCCCATGTCCAAGGTGTTTTGCAGCTGTACAAATTACATCTCCCTTGGCAAGCACTCCCTGAGTTCCACTACAGAGACCACATATATGTCTCACAGTTCATGTGTCAGAAGTATGCAGTGTATTTGTATTCTTCTTTACTGTCATTTCCCTGTTTTTGCTGGAAGGTTGCGACATCTCAAGACGTCTGACAATCTTTTCCCAGTTTTTCAAAATGGCCCTGAAAATTGCACCCACGTTTACAACTGTATCTTGTTTCTTAGAGGTTGCCTCTCCTTGGGCAATCACGGATTGCTTTTAATATTTAAATCCGTAGAAGGTTATCTTGTGAACTCAATTACAGACTTTTTGGGTAGTCCCAGTGCAGGATGGTGGGTCCCTAAAAATCAATGGGCAAATGGAGTAGGATACGCCTCCAGGGATTTATGTTCTGTGTTCTGTTCTGCAGTTGGCTTCTAGCTCATCTAGGTGAGGCTCTTTGAGAATCATGATTGAGAAACATGATTCTGGAATTGTAATACTTATTGCCTCCTGGGTTTTAGGGACCAGATTGCAGTACTTTGGGACATATTGCAATCATCCCTAATATGGCTACCACTCTATTTCTGTAAAGGGCAGATTCTGGTGCAGTTCTTGCTCAATTTGTGTGTCCTGCATGCCCCAGAGTTTTCTGCCTCACTGAATTATCCCTTTTCACCACTTTTTAAATGTCTTCCACTATAGTGGGTAGGATGTGTCACCAAGTGCAGTTAGTTTTCATATTCCTGCATGGCCCTAACATGGCTGGATCACCAGCCACCAGTAATATTACTGGTATCTTATGGGCCCCAAGTTCACTTCGGCGATAAACCTCCAACTCATGTAGTTTCCAATTCTTTGGTGATGGCAGCACTACCGGTCTCCTCAGCAAACAATGTGCTTCGGATTGTCAGGAAGGTACACACTCTGTCCACTGTAGACCATCAGGCTAACTGGCACTACCAGAATTATTTTGGTGTCCCTTCAAGCCAAACAAACACTTTAAGATCTTACAAACGGTGAAGAGCATATCGTGCACCACCTAAACTTGACCAAAAGCTGGGTCACCACCAGACTATGCATATGTGAAAAACTCAGATTTTACATTCAATGGGTAGCTGTAATATTAGAGACGGATTTAACTCCTAAAATGATAGCCACGGCACTGACCCCCTGTGATGATCTGGATTATGCCCTTCAGAAGTACAAGAATGGATAGAGGCTAAAATGCCCACTCCACACTCACACAGCTACAAACCAAGAGCCGACACAATCATAAAGGTAAAACAGGCACAGTTCAGAGATTTACCTCCTTTGAAGGCTGTGCTCTCAAGAAGGGTCTGAATGTGATTCAGTAGAGAGACAAACAGCAAAGAATAACAGTCCAAAATAAAGGGAATGTCAAATGAAGGTTCCATATCAAAATAGATATACTATAATGAAACACACCATCTGCAAAAATAACTAAATAGAATAACACTACACAACAGCCACCCCTGAAGAAAGAACAGAGAATAAGCAAAGAGTGCACAATGCAGCACTCTGAGTAATTAATTAGGGGTGTAAGGTAAGTGAAAACCACTATGTTCTTAAAGGGATAGGTCACAAATGGTGCAAAAGAGCCCTAACCAGTCTCTAGGGCCAAAATGTACTAACGTGCCAGGTATTACGTACCTTCTTTTGGTTCTTAGGCATTTGAACAGCATCAAACCTCAGCTTCGAGCAATGATGCAAGTGGCGGATCAATCTCAATCTCAGTCCAGGCACACTGGATTGTGTGTTCAAGCAGCAAGTGGTCTTCAAGCAGGATGAAATGTGGTAGCTCTTTGTGTTGTGAAGGCAGCTTTCAGAAATTCAGGTTAAGGTGATCACCAGGATATCTTTGAATCAGGGTGTAACCACCAGGAAGGGTCGGTAACTGACGATCCAGTGGTTTGAGTTGGTGGGTGGCAGTTGTTAAAAATGTTGGTCCAGTTGCTCTGATGTGTGGTTCGGCGAAGTGGCAGTTCCGGGGTGAGTCAGGTCGAGTAGTGGTCTACCCCTGTTTAGAGTCGACAAGTGACTCTCCAGCAGTTCGAGTTGGGTCCCAGTGCTGAGCGGTCAATTTGAGCCTAGCAGGTGACAGGCTCAGAGAGGGCAGATTGCAGCGTCCAGTGGCTCAATGTACAAACAATTGTTTGAAGGTTCCGAGGAGGGCCATAAGTTAGCAGCAGAAGGATCCCTCAGCATCAACAATGTTGAATTTGCTCTGATGGACAGCATCTGACCATTTTGAGGTGGTGAGACACAGTTCAGGGGTTGAGGACAGGGTGCGCTGTCCCTTAGCTGTGAGATTCTGGTGCAGAATGGCAGGTTATGGTCCACAGCAAAAAAGTCACCCCCAATATGCCAAGGATTGGGTAGGGGCAGAGCTCTCCTTTGCCTCAGATGTCTTCTTCTCTTAAGTGGCTAAAAGATTTGGAAAGTATAACCCTCCAAAAAGAGTTCCAGTAAATCCTTCTTAGGTGTTGTTCCAAAGTGAATCAAAGAAGTGGTGGGAGAACCCTTCCTTTAAAGGTAAAAGTTTGCGGGTGATTGGACTAAGGCTAGCCTGCCTTAGTGGTCCAATCCCTGTTCTTGAAAGAAGTGGACTTTGCTCTTCTGACATCACACCCAAAGTGCTTTCCTTGACAGGAAGTGGAGGGGACCATAATGGCAGAGAGAGAGTCAGAGAGAAACACAATGCTGGACGTCTCCTTCTATGCTGCAGAGCTCTCCTGGTTACTGTAACCAGCCGCCTTCCTTTCTCAATAGAATCAAAGACTTTTAGAAATGCAGCACCCTCATGTGAGGCTACTCAGTTTGAATGGGTGTGCTCTTTTCATGCGTGGCCCAGGGAAGCTATGGGTTGGGCCTCTGATGGAGGGTGTTACCTACCATCACAAAGAGATCAAAGAAGAAGCATGGCCCTTTCCTGTCCTGTCAGTTGCCAGACGGAGCTGTGACCAGAATACACATGATCTTCTACAGCGGAGCTGGCTCACATGATGTGACGCATGCATGATATGAAATTGGATGTGACTGCCATGATCATAAGTAGTACCAGGCAAACTCAGGCATAGCTTTCCTTTAGAGATTAGCCTGCCGTAATCACGGGCTACATATGATCACCATCGTTTTGGTACAGAGGTGTGCATCTTAAATGCAGCCCTTGCGCTAAAGAAACTTGGTTGTCAAACGGGCAATTGTGACCTCAGAACCTGCTCTGTAACACGGTTAGAGCAGGAGGATGTGATCAGATTCAAATGCAGCGGGACCCAGATACACACTATTCTTTTTGGCATGGAGTTTATGAAAGGAGATCTGATCAGCAGATTACCCTTTCAGAGATGGAATTACCAGCGTCAATGTATTAATGTAATCAAAATAAAAAAAGACAGGGCTTCTACACCCTTGCCAAATGGCATTCCATCACCATCCTCACCCCAGGCTCTACCCTGGTATTATGGGGCCAGACTCATTGACCAGCTTTAATTGCAGTCTAGGAATTCACTGCACAGAGCCAGACATTTACCAGGACTGAAGAACAGGACTCTATACCAGGCATCTGTGCACCAGACATTTGGGAGGTCGTTGCCCCTAGCCACACTTGTGACTGCATTTAGACCCTTCAATCTGTAGAGGGCGCTCTTTACACTATGTAAGAGTGACTTTGCGACTCCATCACAACGCACCGTCAGATACGCTGCATCTCCGCTGAAGCCACTGCACACCACATCTTGTATAATTCTCTGCAGCACCTTGAACTGCAGTGGGTGCAGGGTGGGGGCCCCCTGCTGCAGATCCTCAATAGTGTGGTTTTTGGTCTTCATAAACCTATTTTTCTTCTTCCAGTCATCAGTAAAAATTCCAGTGTGTGATCACCCACTACTGGGTGTAACAAGAGGGACAGCCCTATTTGCGAGAGGACTCTGGGCTAAGTAGAATTGAAACAAAGGGGGCGTCCTGCCACATATGTTTGGGTATTCACATTCGTTCATGCAAATATTTTAATTTATCAAGTTGACCTTGGCAAGGGTATCTCTTTGGGCCTCATTACGAGTCCGGCGGTAACCGAGGCGGTAAAACCACCTGGTTACCGCTGGACTCATTTTACCATTCCACCTCCGTGACTCCCGGAAATACCAGGGCATTACGACCTTGGTGTCCCGGGAATTCCGGAGGCGGAATTCGGTAAATCCCCATTCCCATTGAGTCCCATAGGATTCAATGGGAATGGGGAAGTGGAAACACCGGCTTGATCTCGTGATGGTTGTGGTGTTTCCACGTCTGCCTGCAGGCGGGTGGTGTTAAACCTGCCAGGGCAGACCTGGCGGGAACATCACCTCCCGCCTGCAGGAGTCGGGATCGGGCGGTCCGGAATTAACAGTGGCGGCGGGTATACCGCCACTGTTATTTCCGGACTGCCCGACCTGTAATGAAGCTCTTTGTCTACTATCACCATCATGCAGATAGAAGAACACTATACTGGATTGCGCTCACACAGCGTTTACTATTTGGCTTGTGAATCTACCTTATCAACAAGTTTTTTTGATATTTTTCTGTTTTCTATTTTACTTTTTTGTTTTGTCATAGTTAATTAATCATAAAATGAACAGTGTATAAGACAGTGCATCAACATATATACACAAAAAAGGGGTTAGCATACATGTTCTGATTTCACATATCTAGGTACCGTGGTAGTGCAACACACATCATAACACACAAAACAGTGTAATTGGAGCTCTGCTTATTCTGGAGAGTGGTCTATGACAAACTCCTTTCTCTAGACCTCTCCGAGGTCGTAAAATGCCGGGCAGAATGGTGACCTACTGCCATAGTGTTATACCATACTTAAAGTTTTTTGTTTTTGTTTTTTTGTTAGTGTTTGATTTAAATGTCTTCAAATGTAGGCGGTCAAGCTGTATCCTGCTGCAGATTAATCTCCCACTATAGGCTCTGATGATTTGGAGCAGAACTCCAATAATGTTGTTGACTGGTACATAATAATGCATTATGCACCAGGCGAGAAGCTCATTGTTCTTCTAAAGAGCAGGACTTTGCGATTTTTCAGAAGGCCCAGCGGGTCGTCTGTCACCACCCATGGTCACGCTCTTTAACATCGCTTCTCGGTGTACAGACCCCCACACACCGAAGGCAGGGCTCCCGGGGATGGCATCAGCTGTGAAATGAGGCACACACTGCAGAGGCCTGTGGGGGCAGGGGAAGTCAGGAAATAACCCTATGCAGATCAGCACAACAGAAGGCTACAGATTTGAACGGGAAAAGAACGAGTTAAGTGGCCCGATTGTGTAAAGATCATGAGAATGTGAAACATAATAACGTCCCTGCGAAGTGGCGGCCCCCCACAGAATTAGCCAGCAGAGTATGGTACGAATACACAAATAATAAATGGCTGATTGATCAAATAACACTTGCAAAAATTCAAAGTTGTTTTAAAAAAAAATATATCAATGTGCATTTCAAAATATATCATTCTATTTAAACGGACAGTGGGCATTTAAATAATGTATTGGTTTGGATTAAGGGCGCTCTACTATAGTGTAGCTGCTGGGTGCCCCCTTTCTTTCCTTGGCAACTGTCATGATAGGTAAGCACGTTACACCCATTGGTTACAGTGAACAGCTTGCGGTGTAAAAGGCGTACAAGTCTCTATGCAGAACGATGTGTTATTGATATAGCAGTGAACATGCTTGCATACAATTATCAGGCAATCGAAGTTATTGCTCATTTATCGGCTTAGCGGGCCTTGCCAGCTTTTGAACATTCGACTTGCAGAGCACGCACAGAGCGCAGCAGTGAGCTCTCAACCGGCTGAGCTATTTTACCGGCGTATAACTACATGTGTTCGATTATGAAAGCAATCTGATTTCTAGTGCAAATGCAAAAATGCAAAAGCAAGCAAGTCAATCTATGTTTCTCTGTGGAGCACCTCTGGGAAGAATAGGTGGGGTTCACTTTTAATGGACGAATACAAAATCTTGATTCTAGTTTTTCGTATGCTTATATGTCTTTATTGAGATGTATACAAAGGCTTCATGACTGATCGCCTCTCAGACAATCAGACTGTTCAGAACGCATTCAATAACATTAGTTATTGACTGCATTCAGAAAGTTCTGACTTCATGAGCAGGCAACGAAACAAGCAGAAATCATGCACTTGCATCCAAGAAAGAATAATGCAATTTCTCAACAAGATGTATTAAAATACACTGCAACATTACATTTCCAGAAATGAAAGCTATAACACGGAGGAATGTGCTTGCTGTCATAGAAAGAAATGCATCACTTTCACATTACACCTAATGCCTGCTCTGCTCATGTTCAAACCTTTCCAGTCAAGCCTAGTTTACAATCAAAATGCTTCCCTTATTAAATAAAAGTGTTATTTAAATCTTTCCAAATAAAAGCACATTTAATGTACTAACACGTTTTGTCTAAGTACGTTACACATTCCTAAACAAAATGTTTTACTTCACCCATAAAACTCCAAAACCCCGATTACTGTTATCACTATCTGGCAGCTCCATCGCAGGCCTTTGGAGGAGGTCATTATCATGTGTGATAATGACCCTTTCCCATTTTATCGCCCAAGGCAACTTCCTTTATCTAGAAAGCAATAGTGATACAATGGTCTCACAATGTGATAATTGCACTCTGACTTTGGATAAATGAAAGTGCTAATAGCTTATTAGACGATTTCTAAACCATACACTTATCTAAAGCAAGCTCTGATAATTTCACCACAAAGAGGACAGTCGTTACCATAAGAGCAAGATCAAAAGCAATAGAGAAATACAATTCTGGACTGGCAGATATCTAAATTAAAACAAATCTGAACCGTTGCAGTTCATACAGTAACACAGACACACATAAATACCCTTTTAAATATCGTAAATGCCTTTAAAGTCAAGTAGCTGCTGGAAATAGCGAATAAGAAAGTGTTGGGTAGGTGGTAAATGCTGGCCCAGACTTGTCCTTAAAACCATGCACAGATCCTAATTATGTTGTTCTTGCAAAGGTATGGAGGCTGTGAAAGGTGCTGTGGGTAGCTCTGACTTTGTTTTTGGCGCAGTGTATGGCTCGTGTTGATGGGTGACACTTACACAGGCGTGCTAGTTCGTTAGTAGTGTTCGTCCATGGGTGTCAGTTGCATAACACATTTCGATGCCACGCCCATATTGCTGAGAACAACACTTTCACACTGTACGCTCCTGGAAGCACCTAGGCTGACCCTGGTATTGTGTGGTGTTAAAGTACCTGTAGAAGTGCAGAGCCTGCCAGAGCAATGTTGACGCTGTCCACCGAATGCCGAGACTTTGCTGGAGTTCAGGGGCACGTCCACGTGTTTAGGTGCGCACCGGTTACCTGGTCACCCTCTGAACCTAGGACCCAGGGTCCTGCATGTACAGTTGCCCTTGCACTGCCTCTGGGGTCCCCAGCACTTAAGGGTGCTGTATCTGAAACCCTACAGGCCCTTCTCTCTGCACTTATGTGCCACCCACTGGCTGCACTTGTGAGTTAACTGCACTACCCCCTTCCACTCCCAACTGGCACTTCTCCCCTTCCCTCTTCCCTGCACTTGCGCGATCTGAATGACACAAGGCCTAGTAAGATCGTTATGTTGTCCTCCCTTTGTTTCCCCCTCCTTGTCTTGTGGCGCCTAGAAACACTTGTGTACAGGTGCGCTATAAATGCCTCATCATATCATATCATGCTAAAGACTGATAACCACTATGCACATGTTTGCACTAGTGTTGCGCTGTGGGCCAGCTTTTCACTTTTTTAACTGTAAAAACAATAGAACACGCTAGTGTACTAGATCAACATATGGAAATTGCTCATAGACGAAATGAAAAGCTGAATTAGGCAGTTGTAGTTCCCAGTAGATGATGTTATCAGTCATAAGGCTGTGCTTTCTGGTGCAAGGGCTAATCGAATATTGCAGGTGAAAAATAGTATCAATGGCTCAATGCCGGCAAAATTAAATGCTCTGAAAAATAGCGAGCAAGTAGGGATTGATGCTCGTGGCTCGGTATAGGAAGTGGGGTGTTAGTGGGATAGCAGGAGAGACATATGTGAAAAATCTGGGGTTTATGGGTGCAGGTCGGTATTACCGGGGACCTGGGTGCAGGTGTGTTGTCTATGGATTTGGCAGGTAGACCTCTGGTGATATGATCCTCGGAAGGCAGAGCCCAAGACCTGAGAGGCTAAAAATAATGGTTAGTGAATTGGTTAGCCAGGGGGAGCATATAATGAGGCGGTAGCTAATGAAGAAGCGACATTGGCATTCGGTACTCGCCGGGATATTAAGCATCATTGAAGCAGCAGAGAAAGATAATTCCTTTGTTTCTCTTTCCCTCCCTGATCCATTGTTGTTGTTCCCCACCCTCCCTCCTCCCCCCTGCCCTCCCTCCACCGTGATTGGCCAGTGCCGTGGCCCTGCTTCCTGTAGCAGCTAGCGGTGCACCATGCTCGCCATTTCCACCTGGCTCAACGGGAGACCGCTGCTGCAGCTGCCCCTCCTGTGCTGGTGAGCCCCCCTTGGGGATTCTGTGCTTTTTAGGGCTAATTCCTTTGTTTGCAGGTGCCCTTGGGCCCTGCTTGTTTCTCCTTCCCTCCCCAATCCGTTGTTGTTGCTCTCCCTCCATTCAGGATTCTCAAAATGAGGTGTGTTTTTTTTCTTCTGCTGTTTTTATAATATGCACTGTATCAGTATTTAAAATTGCATTGTGAAACCTAGGCCTTCTCTCCCTCCATTCAGGATACTCAAACTTAGGTGTGTTTTTTCCCTGCTGTTTTTATAATATGCACTGTATCACTATTTAAAATTGCATTGTGAAACCTAGGCCTTTTCTCCCTCCATTCAGGATTCTCAAACTAAGGTGTGTTTTTTTTCTCCTGCCGTTTTTATAATATGCACTGTATCAGTATTTAAAATTGCATTGGAAACCTAGGCCTTTTCTTCCTCCATTCAGGATTCTCAAACGAGGTGTGTTTTTAAAAAGTGCCTTTTGTGAGCTCCATAATCCTGAGTGTCGTCGTCTTGTCCTATTGCTCAACCTGCTTGCCTCTCGCTGTCTTGTCTGCCTACTGTAGTGTCCTTCTCTAGTGTCTCCCCCTCTCCCTTCCACCTCTCTCCTCTCCCATCTACTCTATGGTGCTCTATGTCTCCCCTATCTTCTCTAACTACTTCTCTATTGACTATTCTGCTCTCCTCACTAAATCTGGTAGGAATAAGTTTAAAAAGGATATCCTGTCTCCAACCCAGGCCTCCCTATCGCTGATACCTACACCAGTGCCTCCACCAAGGAAACTCTCACTGACATCCTCTTTATCGTTCCTTCGCCAGACCTATGGACCCCTCATATGGTCTCTGTGCTCTATCCTTTCTCCTCTTCTCCCATTAATGGTGGCACCCGTTGGGATGCCCTCCTGGCCTCCTTACACTCTTCCAAGGTCATCCTTAATGTTTACTCGAATGGGACCGTCTTGGTCCAAGGACCTCAGGCCAACATTCACCTCTTTGATAGACACTTCCCGCGCCTCATCAATTTCCCTTCTTCTCCTGCTGCCCCCTCTCCCACTTCCTCGGCTACCTCGCCTCCCCCTTCTGTCTCCTCAGGGGCTACCTTACCTTCTCCCTCCCTCTCTGCCCCCTCTCGGGCTCCCTCTACATCTCCGAAGGGCATACCTCTGATCTGTACCCCTCCCCGGAAGTCCTTCAAGGATGGCAACCTTCTCCATATTGCCACTCTTAACTCTCGCTCTGCTGTCAAACACTCTTCTGACATCTGCCGCCTTCTGGAAGAACTTGACCTTAATGTCCTCGGTCTCACCGAAACATGGTTCACGGCCAGCTCTGTCACTAGCTTTGACACACTCCAACCTGACGGCTACAAGATCCTCTCAGTGCCCAGGTCCAACCACTCTGGAGGGGGTGTAGCTCTGATCTTCCCAGAGTGGATTCCTGCCTCTGTCATTCCCACGCAGGCCTACTCCACTTTCGAATGCCTCGTCTGCAGGCTCTCTCTCTCTCCTAGCCATTCACTTACTGTGGCTACTATCTATCGGCCACCTGGCCAGATTTTCTCCTTCCTCTCTGAGTGGCCGGACCTCTCCTCCTCACTCCTGGCCTTGACTACTCAACTCCTCCTTATTGGAGACTTCAGCATCCACCTGGATGCCTCCCCTGTGCTCCCTCTGGACTCTTTCATGACCTCTGCGACTCTCTCTCACTCACTATTCTCCCCTCAGGCCCGACTCACTCTGCAGGGCACACTCTGTATGTTCTTATCTCTTCTGACCTTCCCCTCTCTGTCCCCCTCTCCACTCCGCTCTCCTGGAGTGATCACTTTCTCCTATCCTCTCACCTAACCCTCCCTACCCCTCAGGCCAAGCCACCTCCATCACTGCCACCCACCTTCTCTGTCATCTGACCCATGAAGCGCGTGTCAGTTGAGGCTTTCGCCACCACCATTTCACCCCCTCCTCCCCCTTTGGCTGACTCTCACCCTGACACAGCCCTCTCCATGCTCCACTCTTCTATATCTGATACTCTTGATATCCTTGCCCCTGTCATGAGAATCTGCATGAAGCCCAAAGCCAAGTGTAACTCCTGGTATGACTCAGATCTCGTCACCCTAAAACGCATGTGCAGGGTGGCCGAGAGGATATGGCGTGCTTCATGTTCATCCTCTGACAAACTGGCCTCCGTCCTCACCAAGAAGAGAGCTCATATCCAAGCCCGCATCTCTGCGGCATCTAACAACTCGGCTGCACTCTTTAAAATCTGTAAGGAACTGGCCAATCCTGCCGCAGTCTCTACCTCTCCTGTACCTTCCCAGGCCATCTGCACGGCACTGGCTTCTCACTTCATTTCTAAAACTCAGGACACCCTGTCCTCATTCTCCTCCTATTGCCTCCCTCCTTACATTCCCAGCTCCTCCTCTGGTCCTTCTTCAGCCACCCCCCTCCCTCTTTCTCTGCCTTTGCCCTCTTCTCTGCAGACGCGATTTCTAGACAAGTCTGATCTATGAAAGTCTCGTCGAAACAGGTTCACCCCTGTTCCTCCAAAACTATCAAGGACCATATCAACTCCCTGGCTGCTGCCCTGGCTGATTTCTGCAATCACTCCTTCACCACTGGAGTCTTCCCATCCCCCCTGAAGCACTTCCTTGTGCACCCTCTTCTTAAGAAACCCTCTGCTGACCCCTCCTGCCCGGCTAACTATCGCCCAATCTCCATCACTCCCTTCCTGGGCAAGCTCCTGGAGAAACTGCCCATCTCCCAGCTTAATCTCCACACCAAATCTGTTGGTTGTCTTCATGACCATCAGTCTGGCTTCAGAGCTGTCAGAAGCACAGAAACTGCTCTCCTGAGCATCCATGAAGACCTGCTCTCCAACCTCGACTCCAACACCCTGTGTGTCCTTATCTTGCTTGATCTCTTTTCTGCCTTTGACACTGTCAACCGTGCCATCCTGCTCAACCCTCTCCGTGATAACCTGGGTATCACTGGTCAGGCTCTGGCGTGGCTAACCTCTTTCCTCTCCGACCAACCCACTCAGGTCCAACTCAGGTACTTCCTCTCCGATATCTTTTTCTCTACCTGTGGTGTCCCCCAGTGATCTAACCTCTCGTTTGCTGTATGTTTTATGTACAGGAGGTTGAGGGTGGTGTCAATACATGGCATGCACGTTCACAGGCATGCCATCAATGGTGTGTGTCACTATGTCATCATCCGGCATGCAGGTAGTGTCCAGTATACAGTGCCTGTCTGCAGGTTGCCGTGATGGGGGTGGGGGTGTCACATGACACAGGGCCTGCCTGCAGGTTGCCGTGACGGGTGATGGGGTGGGGGTGTTCCATGACACGGGGCCTGCCTGCAGGTTGCTGTGATGGGTGATGGGGCTGGGTGTGACCGTTGGGGTGTCGGAAGCCTGTGGAGTGGTGTCACGGGTGATGGGGGTGTCTCTTGTGGTGTGGGCTGCCTGCGCGGTGTGGTCATGGGTGATGGGGGCTGGGTGCATCCCTTGGAGTGTGGGCTGCCTGCGGGGTGTGGTCACGGGTGATGGGGGATGGGTACCTCCCTTGGGGTGTGGGCTGTCTGTGGCGTGTAGTCACGGGTGATGGGGGTCCCATGTGGTGTGGGATGCCTGTGGGGTGGCATCAGTGGTAGTGGGGGTGTCCCTTGTCGTGTGGGCTGGCTATGGGGTGTGGCCACGGTTGATGGGGCTGGGTGCGTACCTTGGGGTGTGGGCTGCCTGCAGGGTGTGGCCATGGGTGATGAATGCGTCCCTTGGGGTGTGGGTTGCCTGCGAGGTGTGGTCACAGGCGATGGGGGTCCCATATGGTGTGGGATGCCAGTGGGGTGGTGTCCCAGGTGGGGGGGTGTCCCTTGTGGTGTGGGCTGCCTGCAGGGGTGTGGTCACGGGTGATGGGGCTGGGTGCGTCCCTTGGGGTGTGGGGTGACTGTGGGGTGTGGTCACGGGTGATGGGGTCCCATGTGGTGTGGGATGCCTGTGGGGTCGTGTCACAGGTGGTGGGGTGTCCCTTGTGGTGTGGGCTGCCTGTGGGTGTGGTCACGGGTGATGGGAGTTTCCACGCGATTGGGCTGGGGTGCGACCGGGGTATGCACTGAGTTTTCACGATTATGCTAGGGGGGCTGTATGTTGGACCAGGGATAGCACGGGGCGTGCGCCGTGTTAGGCATTTCACTTGCTTTTTACTGCACCTGGGGGCGTGCTAGGGGCGTTACTGGCGCTGCTTGATGTTCCTTGAGCCACAGCTACTGATGCTTCTGTAAATCCATGAATACGCGTGCCACACAATACTTTCTTTGCGCCACAGCTGGTGCACGGTCCTTCTCTGCGCTCAACGCTTGCCACTGTATCGCAATGGATTCCATGAATCGGGACTTAAGTGAGTATTTATTTACTTTCTGTCATATACACACACTTGAGATTTCCTGTTTAGAGTGAGATTCCAGTCCTGGTTTTAAACTTTGCTTTATGGTACCTGCACCATTATAATGCTGGAATGTACGACCCAGAATTCAGTAATAAAGAACACCTTGCTGAGCTCGTCACAGCTGACAACCTAAGAGTGATTCATATCAATAAGCAGTAAAAACATGACATTCTTAAAGCTAGTTAACCTTGCTACCTATAAAAAGGTAAAGTCTATAAATGTTGACAATAACAAGATTAAGGTTATTTAAACAGCCACTGGTAATTAAATATTTCTCAAGCATACACACAATACAGCCCACCACAATTGAAATCTAAATTCACACTGTAACGCAATTCTCTAGACTTAGTTTACCTATAGTACTGATTTAATGTAATTTTAGGGAAGTAGTCTTGTAGTGTGAGTTAGGATTACTTGTGTTGTGTGAGGGAGTGTTTTGAGACAATATGGCCTCATTATGAGTTTGGCAGTGCAGCAAAAAGCTGCATGTAAATCCGCAACTTTTCATCCAAAAATCGGTGGATTTACCGCAGCAGAAATACCACTCATGGTAAATCCACTAAAATCCCCATGGAGTCCTAGGAACTCCAGAAATGGGAAATTACACCACCGTACCACCACTCGTAATCCTGTGGTAATTCCATGGGACTGAGTGGCATCAAGAGTCAATTATTTTTGTGATCATTTGGCAGATTTACTGCCGAAAAACCACCAAACTCATAATGAGGCAGAATTTTTTTCCCAATGGTTTTTCCCTTTTCATATATGGTGTGTGTTTTTCAGAATGTGTGGGTATGTTTGTCAATTTTTCCATGGCAGCCATGTTGGTAAAGGATTTTTCTTCCTACAACAGGACACCGCGAGCGTCCCGTTGTAGGAAGGAAAATTCATTTTTTTTAGCACCCCGGGTTGCCGCTTTGGTAACTCGGGGTGCTAATGCTGTTATGTACCCATTCTACGGCTAACACCAGGGGTGGGGGGGTAACCGCCCTAGACCCACGTTTATGGCCCTCGGTTTGCTCCAGCTGTTAACTGGGGCAGGGGGCCATTACCCCCCAGTGTTGCCCATGGAACGGGTACATAATGCCACACAACATAACATTATGTAGTAGATGCACCTGTTATTTGCAGTGTTATGACATGGGATACACTATTATCACTATAATTCAGTGACATGTGTTGGCAGATAATGACCTTAAGGCCTTATGAGCCTCCCTACTGCAACACAGGACGGTCATTACACCCTATGTAATCACCAGCTCTGTCTTTTCTCTTGGTTATCAAAACACCATTCTGTTGGTCTATTTTTTGAAAACCCAAGTCCACATAATGTTATGTTATTAGGCTTTTATCATGTGCCAAGTCACGACTGTAGCAGTCCCATAGCCCTTAGACTTGCCCATAGATTTGCATATTGTGCCCCCATTAGGGGTAAACCATATATTAGTATGTGGGTGGTAAAGAAGGAGGGAAAAAATAGGAGGATGAAAAGAGTGAGTAAATGCCACAGACAAAAAGGGAGTGAGGGGTGCAGTGGGGGAAGAATGTTTTGTGATTGCATGGGAGAAAGAGACTAAGTATGGCCAACTTAGTCACACAGCCGCTCTCCGTTGTACCCAAACATGGGTTATGGAATTAGTAAGACTTTCTGCAGATTGATTCCTGTATACAATCAGAACTACTTGTTTCCAATTTCAAAAATGGTAATCAAAACAAAGTCCAAGTAAGTGATGAATTGAATAATAGTTTATCAAAAAAATGTTGTTGAGAACAAAACACTGATTCAGTCTTAGTGAGGATGCAGCTACACATCACGTGGTAAGTATCAACTTAATATGCCAATCCATTTCGGAGTGTACAGACTCTTTCATCAGGGCAAGTCTGATTTGTAACAATGTGAACACATAATACACGTACACATGTGTAGATCAACAAAACAAAGGAAATTGAAACACATACCAGATTGTAGAATGTTCAAACAAGCGTTGAAATATAAATGGGGAGTAAATAACAGAAAAAATGCAGTAAATGGAAAGCGAATGGGAAACATTATACAGAATAGGAAATCAGGAGACAAATGGTACCTCTACTATGATGTGTAGCCAATGTAGCTTTGTCAGGCGTGTTGATGTCAATAACACACGCAGTCCATTGGAGGACAGAGGTCAAAACAGCTTCCTAAAAGCACAAAAGTAAAATGAACACAGGGCTCCATGGATTGGGATGAGGCAAATGGTCTACAGTGATCTAGATCTAATGCAGTACCTTTATGTGCAGTGAGGCCGAAAAGAAAGCCGTCCGAACGCTGCAATGCATCGCCGTGTTGTGGCGTTGCTAAGAAACGGGTTATCTAAATAACCACGTGACTGCATCGCGTCTCGGAAGAGGCGCGATGCGGGTGAGTTCCTAAAAGCTCTGCAAACGCGGTTTGTAAGCCCCTAAAAGGCAAAGCAAGTAATTGCATCACCTAATGGGGGTATATCAGGAATTGTAAAGTGCATAATATCCAATAACAAAAAAATTGAATAAGTATGGAAATAGAAAAATACTGTGAACAACATGCTAGATAAATAAAGAAAAGAAAACATAGAGAAATTAAATAAATGGAACATGCCGCTAAAGGTGACATTGAAGCAATGTCACCTTGGGTCCCAGACAAAACGTCTGGGAAGTGCGACAGCAAAGAATGCACAAATGTATATATATGGGCAACACAATATGCAAAAAATACTGTGAACAACATGCTAGATAAATCCAGAAAAGCAAACATAGAGCAATAAAATGAAACATGCCGCTAAAGGTGACATTGAAGCAATGTCACCTTCGGTCCCAGACAAAAACGTCCGGGAAGTGCGACAGCAAGGAATGCACAAATGTATATATATGGGCAACACAATATGCAAAGGTAACACAAAAGACATAGTTGGCATGCAAATCTTTCAATGGAGGTAACAAGGGTTAGATGTCACCTCGGGACACAGGTAGCAGGTACAGAAAACACAACTTTTAAAGCAGCTGTACTGGCGAAAGACAGTAGAATACTGTCATACGTAAAGTATATCAGGTCTCAAGTTTAAAGTGGGGCCACAGAGAAAGTCTATTGAGTATTCAGAGCCTTCGGTGCTTGTTGCAACAATATCACTATACCATGATCAGATATAGCAATGATAGTTAATCTCCTCATTGAGCCCATTAGGAGATAAACTCCCAAGTTTGTCTATCCAAAAGGTTTCTCTCCTATTAAGTCGCTGAATACTCAATAGACGTTTTTGTCTGGGACCCAAGGTGACATTGCTTCAATGTCACCTTTAGCGGCATGTTTCATTTTATTGCTCTATGTTTGCTTTTCTGGATTTATCTAGCATGTTGTTCACAGTATTTTTTGCATATTGTGTTGCCCATATATATACATGTGTGCATTCTTTGCTGTCGCACTTCCCAGACGTTTTGTCTGGGACCCAAGGTGACATTGCTTCAATGTCACCTTTAGCGGCATGTTCAATTTATTTAATTTCTCTATGTTTGCTTTTCTTTATTTATCTAGCATGTTGTTCACAGTATTTTTTCTATTTCCATACTTATTCGATTTTTTTGTTATTGGATATTATGCACTTTACAATTCCTGATATACCCCCATTAGGTGACCCAATTACTTGCTTTGCCTTTTAGGGGCTTACAAACCGCGTTTGCAGAGCTTTTAGGAAGTCACCCGCATCGCGCCTCTTCCCAGACGCGATGCGGTTACGTGGTTATTTAGATAACCCCTTTCTTAGCAACGCCACAACACGGCGATGCATTGCAGCGTTCGGACGGCTTTCTTTTCGGCCACGCTGCATATACAGGTACTGCATTAGATCTCGATCACTGTAGGCCATTTGCCTCATCCCAATCCATGGAGCCCTGTGTTCATTTTACTTTTGTGCTTTTAGAAAGCTGTTTTGACCTCTGTCCTCCAATGGACTGCATGTGTTATTGACATCAACACGCCTGACAAAGCTACATTGGCTACACATCATAGTAGAGGTACCATTTGTCTCCTGATTTCCTATTCTGTATAATGTTTCCTATTCGCTTTCCATTTACTGCATTTTTTCTGTTATTTACTCCCCATTTATATTTCAACGCTTGTTTGAACATTCTACAATCTGGTATGTGTTTCCTTTGTTTTGTTGATTTACACATGTGGATGTGTATTATGTGTTCACATTGTTACAAATCAGACATGCCCTGGTGAAGGAGTCTGTATACTCCGAAATGCATTGGCATATTAAGTTGATACTTACCACGTGATGTGTAGCTGCATCCTCACTAAGACCGAATTAGTGTTTTGTTCTCAACAACATTTTTTTGATGAACTATTATTCAATTCATCACTTACTTGGACTTTGTTTTGATTACCATTTTTGAAATTGGATACAAGTAGTTCTGATTGTATACAGGAATCAATCTGCAGAAAGTCTTACTAATTCCATAACCCATGTTTGGGTACAACGGAGAGCGGCTGTGTGACTAAGTTGGCCATACTTAGTCTCTTTCTCCACTGTTACTTTTCGAGTCGGGGTGTCTCCAGACACTTCACAGCCTGCTCCCTTAAAGTATTTTTTGAGAAGCTCCATTTCCTTTTTTACTTTTTTACCTTTGTACCTTATTCTAAGGATCATTATCTAGTGGTGCCCACTTTTTCCTTTCCTTGTGATTGCATGGGTTCATGCCATTCTGGGTAGGTGGTCCATCCTTTCTTAATGCAGAAAAGAAGGGCACTTAGAATAAATTTAACTGTTTTTGAAGGCACTTTGGAGAAGTGGAAATTAGCGCAAAATGTAGTGTTTGTATGTATGAGGGGCTTACGATGTGCCTGGCCAAACCTTTGAAGTGTAGTGCAGTTTTACTTGTGGGGGCATACATTTACATTTACATTTTGCTGCAGGGTGAACTCTAGACTATTATTCCTGGGACTGCAAAGCTTTGGGCCAAGGGTGGACTAGTCAAAAGTAGACTGTGTAAAAAGGCGAATATTAGTGGATCACAAAGGGTGGGAAGAGATTAGCATGGTCTGATTGATAACATCGAATATTGGTGGTCCTGCACCTTGACAGTGAGACGTTGCCATTGGGTATTCACTCATTAGTCTTGTCCTGCTAGATTTTATTTTATTTTGAAAGAATTCATGAGAAGCCTACATCCAAGAAGAGACTGTTGTATTGTCCAACGTATAGTTGCCATGATAAATTGGACGTGGAGCAATGTGAAGTAAAGAATAGTCTGTGTGAAAGATGAATGAGGAGAGAGACAAACAGGTTCACAGCCAAGCGAAATTATTGTTTATTTGATATATGGTGCAGAGTCTTTGCAGGATGTAAAATGTGCAGTGATGGGAAGCTTTCCACTTTCCTCCCAGTCTCTCAAACAATACTAAGACACTCTTGTGAAGTGTTGTCTTTCCATTGTAAATAACTGGTTTCAGGGTCAATTCAGGTCTAGTTCTACTGATCGTTGACACTATGGGCCTCATTACGACCCAGGCGGTAAGTTACCGCCTGGGCCGTGACTTTACCACCATGGCGTAAACTACGTTTACGCCATGGTGGTTGGCGGACTTACCGCCCCATTCCGACCTTGGCGGGGCGGTAAGTCCCCAATCCCCATTTACCCTTCCCCATTCCCATTTTTGCCCCATAGGGCATAATGGGAGTGGGGAAGGCGTTACTTATGCCACCGTAAATTACGGTGGCGTAATTAACTCCATGGTCCCTTAGCGCCATGGATTTTAACACCTGCTAAAAGCAGGTGTTAAATCCGCCATGGCGCTAAGGGACCTCGTACTCAGGCGGTAAGGGTCGGCGCTGTTTACGCTGCCGTAAACCCCTTACCGCCTGGGTCGTAATGAGGCCCTATATATTTATTAGGACATTTTCCCAAATACGTTTTATTATATGTTGGGATTTCTTTTACAAAGCCACACTACAAAAAGCTATGAAACTAAAAAATGTAAACAATAGTAATTAAGGCCCAGATTCATGCAATTTTCTGCATGGAAAATAGGGACTTTGCATGTCAAATCGCACAAGAAATATAGTTTGTCGATTCATGGAATTGACTGCGTGGTACTTTTTTGTAATTAGCAGGGACTTCACGCAGGCATGTTTCTGCGAGCGGCCGAGTGCCTTGCGTGAGACACCACACAGAGTGTGGGTGTGGCCTGCGCAGAGGGCGTATTATGGAGCGGAACTCAGAAAATGAGGAAGAAAAAGGGAAAATGGGGGCGTTGCGAGGGACGTCCCACAGGCAGTCCATCAAATGCCCACAAATGCTCCGAACGAGATGTCGTTTTGAATGTGACTGTGCACCCTCTCATTGGCGAAAAGACCACACAAAGCCATCATTCTATCCGCTACCTAAAGGCAGGCGTACAGACATTGCGCTTAGGAATCTCTGCTCAGAGGTGAGAATGCATGTTGTATTTAGGGGTGCATCTATGCAGTGGGGTTCATATCTAACTTTGGGGTGCGCGTACGCAGTATAGTCGGTGCAGGAATGGTTTATGGGGGTTCGCACTCAGATTTTATCAAGTTTTATATGAGTTACGATAATTCGTATGCATGTTGTCGGGGTGCTGGTGACAGTTACGGGGGACCCTGTGCGGTATCCCCGAAGTGCAGACCTGGTGGTGGGGGACCCCACGCGCTGTTTCAAGGGTGCATGTGATTGCTCCCGAGGAGCATCCTAGGTAGCTGTTTCTGTCTGTTTTTTATTTGCGTGGGGTGTGTTGGGAGCATTCCATCCACGACTTACGCATACAGTTACTTTGAGTAAACATTTCCATGAATACTCGGAGGGTGTAGAAAAACGTCTGCGTGCAGGCTTGCACAGAGTCAGGGCCTCATCACGACTTTGGCGGTAACCCTTAAATCCAGCTCTTGGCTGGGGGGAAATCCGTCCAAAATTTGATCTATTACCGCTGGCGGTAAATCCACCGGCGGTAAGACCGCAAATTTTCCCCATTGAGCCCAATGGGGAATGGGGCATTCCCGAATGGGCTCAATGGAGAATGGAGAATTACATTACCGGCAAAGTCGTGATCCGGCGCTATTAGCGCCGGGGAGTTCGGCGGTAGGGCTAAAACCGCCGGCGGTAATACTGCCGGCGTTACCGCCAAAGTCGTGATCAGGCCCTCAATCTCAGCATGCAGGCTTTGCGGGATCTCTGTGCAGTTTTGAATTGGGCCGTAAGTGTTTAGAGGCTATGGGCCTGATTCATGGAATTTTTAGCATGGTGCAAAGTGACTTCTCACTGGTTAAAATTGACTCTTCACTGCCATTAAACACCCTGTTTCATGGAATGGTGCTCTCTATGCTCCGCTGACCTCTTTATACTTACTGTACCCCTGTCTCCTTGTGCTGATTCTCGCTTCCGCTCCTTTCAGCTTCTGACCCCCGTACATTGGAACGACTTACCTCTCTCTATCCGCACCAGACCACTTAAACCTCCTTCAGCACCTCCTTGAAAGCCTTTCTTCTCCACTCCCCCCCTTGACCTCCTACCTTTTCTCATCCCTTCTCCCTTCTCCCCATCCCCATACCTCCCCTTCCCTTCCTCTCACAGTCACTCGACTTTATATCACATAACTGAACTTTATCCCCTTCCCTTCTCTCCCTTCCTTCTCACTTTCCCTCATCTCCAATATCCAAGGAAATTGTTATACATATTGTTACGCTGATTTGTTTCATGTTTGTTAACTTGCTTCTCCATTATTGTACCTTGTTTTTTTATTGTAAAGCGCTTTGGCGTAAAGCGCTATATAAAATTAAATAATAAACATAAGTGTTTTTTTGCCATGCAAAGTCACTTTGCATGGAATAAATACACTTTACACTGCTCCACCATGATTTATGGAGCAGTGCAAAGTGTATTTCTGCCATGGAAAGTCACTTTGCACTGTAAAAATACACGTTGCACTGCTCTGCCCTGATTCATGGAGCAGTGCAAATGGATTTTTGCAGTGCAAAGTGACTTTGCATGACAAAAAGATACTTTAGCACTGTTACATGAATCAGGGTGCTTGTTGGCAGTGCAAAGTCACTTTGCTCCGTACAAGAAATTTCATGTATCAGGCCCTGTACTAGAAATCTGCTATGATGTGACAACTGGCCATAATGTGAACTACTAGTGATGTGCTAAGTGGCTTTTATGCATACTGGCAGTGATTTGATCACTAGGAACATTGCGAACTTGTAAGAGCTAGATTCAAATATAAATGCATACACATAAATAGATTTGGTGCTTTGTAATAGCATTACAACTTTGAATGGTATTATTTATACATGTTTATATGGCAAGGACCACGGCTGAGAATGCACCAGAGAGTTCTACAAAAAGAAATAGGAGATAAAACACAAAAGTCTTTTATAATGGTGCAAACCTATTGAAAAACGCTCAGAGAATCAGGGCCAAAATCCAGCAGTGAAGGTGCAAAGGCTGTACAGAATCACGAGATGTAAGAGTGGAGACGATAAAGACTCACTTATAACCGAACCACAATTTGGTTCCCAGTTTCATGAGATGTATTTTCAAACAGTTCCATCAGAATATTTCCACATTTTTGTTTGCACCTCATTCAATGTTTATATTTTTCTGTACCAAAATTATAGCCAAAGCAAATTTCTCCAAAAATGTAATTACATTTATTTCTGAAACAATGAAAAGTTAAGCAATCTCCACATGGTAGGTAATTAAAATGGCAGTCACCTTGTGGTTAGTTGCAGCCAAGCACATGTCCCGTGGCGCGCCAGACTGCCATTGTTAGAATGGAATATGTGTGCAACAATGTAACCACCGCAGTGAACTTTTTCCTTCTTTTCTGTAGTTTTTCAGAGTTAACATATAGAATTATAGCTGGGTAGCTTTCAACAATTCCACCTAGAGACTCCCAGTGACATTTGATTGACAATGAGAGTGTAGCTTGAGTTGTTTCCGATGTCAATCCGAAATCGAACGTGGGATACAAATGTAGTGGAATATGCCCCTCTGTACTCATTCCACCCTCTGCACATTTTCCAGTGGAACAAAAAATACAATTAAAAAAAAGGCATTCAACCTTTTTTTTTCGGTCCTTTTGTTTCGATACTATTGTCATTCGAAACAATGTATTCGACCCTTTGACTGGGCACCAAGGTAATATATACCACTTCAAATATATCTAGTTCCCTCTCCCTCTCCCCATGCTCAAAAACAACCAGAAAAGGCACAACTAAACACTCAGAGACAATGCTATATCACCTGTCATAGCCTTTGATTATTGATTCCGCAATAGATCGGTATCAGGTAATAATATCGCCATATATATGGTCGCCGTAAATAATATCGCCGGGAAAATGTTGTGGCGATATTATTTGGGTGACCATATATATGGGGCCAGTCAAACAAAAAAAAATTTTAAAAAAGAAAGAAAAAAAACAGGTTTTGGGGTTGCAGAGGTGTCCCCCGCATGTTCCATGCAATAATGTCGCCACAAAAAACGGCCATTTTTCGGCGATATTTTTGCGTGGCAAGATTTTTGTGGCAACATTATTACGTGGAACCAATAGATCCCCATGAGATCACATTAGAAGGCTACCGCATTCAGAAGCCATGCACAAATATAAATATAAAGTGGAAAGGAACTTGTTTCTGTTTCCTTCACAAAACAACATATGGAAAAAAAAGACTTCAAGCCACCCGACAAGTTAACAGAAAGTAATTACTTTGAGAGGCGTATAATGTTACCTAGGAATTAAGGGGACCATCATTCTAAGCACAAACATGGTTAGCGAAGGGAGTGTGAGTAAGAGTTGTCAGAGAAAGAAAGCGGGATTCAGAGTCATTAGGATGAGTGGCGGACCTTCACACCAGGGGAGACATACAGAGTTGTCAGTAGAAAAAAAGCTGGATATGGAGCCAGCAGTGCAACATGGTGAGGTGTGATCGTTTGATAGGTGAGAACATGTAACCGCACTGTAACCCAAGGCACAACCTGTACTCATTGTAACTAAGTGCATCTACAAGTAACAGCACCACAATGCCCCTGGGCTGCCTGTGCGCTATATAAATGTAATAAATAAATAAATAAAACATAGGCAGAAATGTGTAGAAATGCAAATAGTGATCCCATCACTTACCAAAATGTCTTTGAGAGTGTGGTCATCTCACAATCCATGAATGTGGAACTTTTCTGTGTTAAGATCATGTTTGTATGATAACCACGGTGCTATTTCCATCCTGTTTAGATAATTGGATTTACCTTCCAGAAACACTACCTTTCTTCTCCTGTCATTCACTTTAGTTGACATGTTGTCTGAGTGCTTCCAGCTCCACCATTTTACTCACTTCTGTTACAATACCCTCCAAATGCTCCAGCGCCATGTGCCAAACAATCCCCACACTTGGCTTTTCAGCATACACCCCCTTATTTTCCGAGTGATGTGTTTCTGTCTCTCCATAATAAGTATGGGCAATAATGTCCTGGTATGATAAAAGACTTGACTGGTTGAAGTCTTCATGAGTCACATAACCCCACTTGGCACCTATTTCTTTCTTCTGCAGAACGTTATAATAACATTACAATATGGCAGCAGACTGTTCTTGCTCTGCAATATCTAAGTGTTCATTACGTTGATTTGATTGCTTAGTAGGTTATTACACATACTGCATTGACAGCTGTGCAACGTGTTGCTTGATGGTTTGAATCCTGGGGTAATTGCACTACGTATCGTTGTGTTTAGGGGTTTCAAGTGAATACAGTGTAGTTGGGGAATCATAAAACTATCAACGCCAAAGGAAAATGTGGATCCTACGCTATGTGCACTGGTTGGAATGGCTTCGACTACTACTAAAGTTATAGACTAAATGTGTCACAACACTCTGCTCTAGAAAATCTCTCTCAAGTGTGTTACGATGGTGTTCCATTTCTGCTACTGTAAAACATTTAATGTAAACGGAACACACGTTCACTGAACACAATGTATTGTGCATAAGTATTGACCTCTATAATGTGCGTTGTTTTCCGAAGTAACACGTGCAAGCCAATGTTTAAATTAAACAAGTGTTCCTTTTTGTGCAGCCCTGTTGCACAAAAATGATGAAAACTGCACGTACAAATGCAAGAAATCCAAACTGCATTTAAAAATCAATTGTCATTACACAAGTTACATTGCAAATTGTTCAGCAAAAAGTAAGATACACGATTGAGTGGTTAAACCTCTCCCGGGGGGGGGGGGATCCACCCAAGAACAGGTAAATGGGCTGTGTTTGTGCCGATAGAGGGATTCCCAGACCTCTTTATGCATATTTTTGGATACTTTGGGTTCTCACCTTAATTTACCAGGGTAATCCAGATGTGGACCCCTTGCTCACTGTGCTCAGCGAGGTACAGCTCCACCTCACTGATGAGGCCCGTCTAGGCCAAAACACGTGTCTGGGGTTGCTGTTGGTACTCTTGTTCACAGGAGATTTGACTAGCATTTTGGTGCTGGACTACCTTCAGATGGGACAAAGAGTGACATGCCTATAGAAATGTCTCCTATGTGAAAAGCACAGTGAGCTAAAGCATCGTTGAGACTCTACCGCAGGGGATCCACCCAAGAAAAGGTCAATGGGCTGTGTTTGTGCCGGTAGAGGGACTCCCAGACCTCTTTATGCACCATTGCTGTGTGGTCTATTTTTCATGACACTTTAAATTGACATATGTATGTAAACACAGTTGGGCAAAACTTTCTTTGAAGCTTTGTTCCCAAGGCAAGGAGGTTCAAAGTTCCGCTTTCTGGTGCAATATAGGCCTATCATAAATAAGTAACTACTCTGTTGCCCCGGCTTCACACACAGATCGACATTCACAGCATATTCCTATCTTTAAAAAGTATAGGAACATACGTGAAAGAGCATTTCAGAATGCTCGGTTCTGTGGTTTGGGAGAAGTATTATGGTCTCAACCGAGTCATGAGAACTGGATCTGTTTTCTCAGAATGCAATACATCAAAGAGATTAAGTTCCAGACCTGCCTCAAATATGTTACTTATGCTTCTGATGTAAAATACCATCTATCCATTTTTCTTTTCCTTGCTTGGATGCCGAGGGGCCTAAGCCAATCTTTTAAAAAATACCAAAACATGTCACAAATTATGAATCATGTAATATGCTATTGGAACATGTCACATGAATATTGATTCGGGAATCCTGCGAGGTTTCAAATATGTATACATATATTCAGTGAAAAAACTTTGTTAAAGGGACGTTATGGTTAAGTTGCACTACTAAAAACCTATGAAATTCAGTGAATAAACTTTGTTAAAGGGACGATATGGTTCCAAGTAAAACCGAAAAACCTGTACACTGCTAAGACTAACACCCACGACATCAAAGATGACATCACAAATGTCATTGATGACATCACTGATGACATCACATGTCTGTCTCCCTCTTGTATCCTTTACTGACATATGTAGGCCACATGGTTTTCTTCAGTAACAGTCATGAACTAAAAATTGTAAACGTACTATATTTGAAGACTTATCCTTCAAGTATGTTCTTACAGTAATTCCCTTAGGGTCCAGTCATATCATATGAAACATATACATATGAGAAGACACAAGCTTGAAAAACAGCAATTCTTTCTGTGCATGAAGATAATCAGTAGAGTTATCAGCACTTTCTGATAGTTCTGTTGTTTTTTTATTACTGTATTTTCCCTGTATATGCTCATATTTGTATACATTGTACTCACACTACTTTCCTTGCGGTCCAGTCACATCATGTAATACATGTGCATAGGATAAATAGCAGCTTTGAAACAGAGCAATAATTTATTTACATAAATATAATCAGTTAGGTTATGAATTATTTCTACTACTACTTCTGCTTTTTTGCTTACTTCACTTTCCATGTATATACCCATATATTTATGTGTTATTGTCTCTTTGTGCTTTGTTTGTAATAATGCAATTATGTAAAATGTGGGTTTTATTAGCTACTTATTAGATATTTCACAGTATGCAAAACTCTAATAAGAAAACAGTTATCATTTCATTATTCAACATATCAACATTATGAATATTGTACCTTCATCATATATGCTGCACACAATGCCTATGTTTCTGCATGAGTAGCTTAGTATACTGTATAGAACTTCATAATAGAATGCTATTTATATCAATGCATTGCTTAATGTACTAATTAGCTCATGATATTTTTTCCAATGATCCTTGACAATTTTTTCTCAACATTATAATAAGAATCACTTGTACACACATTTCATGAAAAGTAAATACACATGTGATGTCATCAGTGATGTCATCAATGACATTTGTAATGTCATCTTTGATGTCGTGGGTGTTAGTCTTAGCAGTGCACAGTGGTGGCGCGAGTTATGGTTGCTTAGCTTACCATAACTGGTGAATTTCAGGGGGTTGTCGGTTTTACTTGGAACCATAACGCCCCTTTAACAAAGTTTTTTCACTGAATTTCATAGGTTTTTTATAGCGCAACTTAACCATAACGTCCCTTTAACAAAGTTTTTTCACTGAATTTCATAGGTTTTTAGTAGCGCAACTTAACAATAATAACTCTGACTTTATGTACATGTAATATGGAACATACTGAACCCACTCTACTGAATTTGATGTCTCGCGAACTCTTTTAATGTCCGCAGACATGTTCGGACAACAGCACCACTACCCAAAAGGTCTGTGGGGGTATGTTTAATTGTTATGTCATAACATATGAACATTTTACAAATTCACAAACCAGCACACATACACATTATATTTAGTAATAAATAAGAAGTGTAACCCATATATATAACACACTAACCATTCATTTAAATACAATATTTTCTCAAATGTAATATACCAAAAGAAGAAAGACAGGCTTCGAACATGATTACCTCACAGAAACTCCACAACTAAGAACAACAGCAGATCTACAGACCACTCAGAAACACCTTACCTGAAATAGTAAGTGTACTGCATTTTATTCATATATTTATACACGTTCTGTATTAGATACAAAAAAGAATGATATTATGCTTTTTTTCTCACAGAAATGTCTAGTACTCTGGAGTGGCTAGAGGAGCATTTCCAACGTGAGGAAATGTCAGAGATATTGAATCTAATGGTAGACACTTTACTATATGAACCAATTAATTAATATTATTTTATATACATTTAACATATATATATATATTTTGTACAGACCATACAAAAATTGAAAATACTAATGAAAAAGCTGTATTGGATAAGACTCTTCAGCACATAGAAGAAAAAAATGACCTACTCTTGGCAAATTGTAATAATTTGAAAAACTTTGTGGAGGATCACTTCAAACAAACTACATACCATTGTCCCACATGTACCTGTCCCCCCTCACCATATCCCAGTCAATTATCCCCAAACTCTCTCCATGAACCAAAACTTTTTGATGAGACTTCCATCCCTTCTTCACCTCATATAAAAGTCTATTGAAACCCCTAATTCTCCTGTTTTTGTTACAGTTTCTGCCTCACCTTCTCTGTCATAAATTTAACATATATGTAATATAAAGTAAAATTATTATATTGTGTCCTAATTCATTTCTTGTTTTTTTTTTAAAAAAGAAATTCAGGTATCCGCGGACAGCGCGGGTGTCCGGAATTTCCGTAAAGAAATGAAAATGGAGGTGTCCTATGAACACTATTGTTCGGTAGCAAGTTAAAACTGTTCTAAGAACACACGCGATGTCCTGAAATGTTCGTAAAGAAACAAAATGGGAGTGTCCTGAGGACGCAATGCCTGTCCGTATTGCTTGCAGACAAGTTGAAACTGTTCTAAGAACACAGGCTGTGTCCGAAAATGTTCATAAATAAACAAAATGGGAATGTCCTGAGGACGCAATGCCTGTCCGTATTGTTCGCTGGCAAGCTGAAACTGTTCTAAGAACACAGGCTGTGTCCTAAAATGTTCGTAAAGAACCAAAATGGAAGTGTCCTGAGGACGCTATGCCTGTCCGTATTATTCGCAGGCAAGTTGAAACTGTTCTAAGAACACAGGCTGTGTCCTAAAATGTTCGTAAAGAAACAAAATGGAAGTGTCTTTAGGATGCTATGCCTGTCCATAATGTTCGCAGGCAAGTTGAAACTGTTCGTAGAACACACGAGGTGTCCTGAAATGTTTGTCAATGGACGAAATGTGGGTGTCCTGACGACGCTGTCCGTATTGTTCGCTGGCAAGATGAAAGTGTTCTTAGAACATATTATGTGTCCTGGGATGTTCGTAAATAAACAAAATGGAGGTGTCCTGAGGACGCTATGCCTGTCCGCATTGTTTGCAGGCAAGTTGAAATTGTTCTAAGAACACAAGCTGTGTCCTAAAATGTTCGTAAAGAAACAAAATGGGAGTGTCCTTAGGACGCTCTGCCTGTCTGTATTGTTCGCAGACAAGTTGAAACTGCTCTAAGAACACAGGCTGTGTCCTAAAATGTTCGTAAAGAAACAAAATGGGAGTGTCCTGTGGACACAATGGGGGTCATTACGACCCAGGCGCTAATTGCGCCAACATTACCACCATGGTGTAAACTATGTTTACACCATGGTGGATGGCGGATTTACCGCCCCATTCCAAGGTGAGTGGGGCGGTAAATCCCCATTTCCCATTTTCCCTTCCCCATTCCCATTTTTGCCCCATAGGGCATAATGGGAGTGGGGAAGGCGCTAATTACGCCACCGTAATTTACGGTGGCGTAATTAGCATCATGGCAGGTTAGCGCCATGGATTTTAACGGCTGCTAAAAGCAGCCGTTAAAATCAGAATCAGGCGTTAAGGGTTAACGACGGCGTTAACCCTTAACGCCTGGGTCGTAATGAGGCCCAATGCCTGTCCGTATTGTTCGCAGGCAAGTTGAAACTGTTCTAAGAACACAGGCTGTGTCCTAAAATGTTTGTAAAGAAAAAAAATGGAAGTGTCCTGAGGACGCTATGCCTGTCCGTATTATTCGCAGGAAAGTTGAAACTGTTCTAAGAACACAGGCTGTGTTCTAAAATGTTTGTAAAGAAACAAAATGGAAGTGTCCTTAGGATGCTATGCCTGTCCATAATGTTCGCAGGCAAGTTGAAACTGTTCGTAGAACACACGCGGTGTCCTGAAATGTTCATCAATGGACGAAATGTGGGTGTCCTGACAACGCTGTCCGTATTGTTCGCTGGCAAGATGAAAGTGTTCTTAGAACATATTATGTGTCCTGGGATGTTTGTAAATAAACAAAATGGGAGTGTCCGGAGGACGCTATGCCTGTCCGTATTGTTCGCAGGCAAGTTGAAATTGTTCTAAGAACACAGGTTGTGTCCTAAAATGTTCGTAAAGAAACAAAATGGGAGTGTCCTGAGGATGCTCTGCAGGTCCGTATTGTTCGCAGGCAAGTTGAAACTGTTCTAAGAACACACGTAGTGGCCTGAAATTTTTGTCAATGGACAAAATGTGGGTGTCCTGAGGACGCTGTCCGTATTGTTCGCTGGCAAGATGAAAGTGTTCTTAGAACATATTATGTGTCCTGGGGTGTTCTTAAATAAACAAAATGGGGGTGTCCCGAGGACGCTATGCCTGTCTGTACTGTTCGTAGGCAGATTGAAACTGTTCTCAGAACACATCAAGTGTCCGGGAATGTTCGTAAATAAACAAAATGGGGGTGTCCTAAGGACACTATGCCTGTCCGTATTGTTCGCAGACAAGTTGAAACTGTTCTAAGAACAAACGCCTGTCCGTAACTGTTCGTTTCACTTGTGACGCACTTCTAATCACTCCAGGACCCGAACAGTGTCCGTAGAACACCAACGCGCATGCGCAAAATAGTTTCAATGCATTTGGTGTCCTGCGGACACCCGCTCCCTTCGCGGACATGTTCGCGAAGCTATCATGTGACCGCACCCACGATCAGCGTATGTTCTGATTGCGAACACTGTTCGTGTCCCCAAACAATTTAAAACTACATTTTCAAGTAATCTATAATATTTGCCAACAAAAACTCACCATAGAACAAGTACCACATAGTAATCCTGAGTTTCTACATACTTTTTGTGACTTTTTAAACCTTTTTTCTGTTCGATCTGTCCGCGGACAGCGCGCATGTCCACGAACCGCGCACAAGCACCCCTATAAAAGACCACGCCCTAGAGCTCATTCTCATTGTGTTTCTGGCTATCCTACAGAGCACAGCGAATTTTCCTGCCAATTTGAAGATTTTCAATGCCAAGCTGAAGGCTTCCGTGGCTCCACTACTGCCATCTGGTGCTGCATCTGCCTCAGCACCATCCCCACCCCCTCCACCACCACCAGCTCCCCAAGGGCCTGAAGAGGGGAACAGGAGTGAGGATGCACAGGAGGAAGAAGAGGATGATGAGAAGGAGGTAGTGGAAGTCCCTACTACCAGCACTCGGCGTGAGTCTTGGGTGTGGCGGTTATTTACCATTCATGGTAATGGTCCTAAGGTGCATGCGAACCAAGTCACCTGCAATGAGTGCAAAATGGTACTCAGTCGCGGGAGGCATGGTTCATACAGCTTTGGGACAACTACCATGAAGCGACACCTAAAGTCATTCCACTCGGGGGCCGTTCGCAAAGTTATACCTTGCGAGGAGCGTAGCAGGTTGACTTCCTCTACTTCATCCTCTGTTTCCGATCCTGTCACCACAAGGAACACTCCTGTGGGACAGCGTATTCCTCAAGCTGCCTCACAGGCCATACGCAATGCTGGTGACCCTTACCTTTCGAGGGTCACAGTTGTGTGTATGTACTGCGACGCAGTACTGTGCAGGGGGGAGAGACTTCGTAGTGCTTTTGAGTCTATCGTTTCTAAGCACGAAAAAGTCTGCTCACTAGCCAAGTGAAACCCACTCTACATCTTCCTCTCTCAGCTCGCCCTTTCTTATCCCCGTGGTTGGTGTCCCCCCTTACCCTCCTTTCCCATCCTCTCCTAGTGTGTCTTGTATAAAAAAGGCAAAAAAAATTAAAACAAGAAAAATAAAAAAAGGCTCTTTTCAGAGCCGCCTTTTACAGTGAAAAAATAGAAGTGAAAATAAATGAAGCAGGACTCTGTGTATTTTTTAGAAGTCTGCAGACAGTCTGCGGACTTCGAAAATTTTGGGGTGCTACCCTATCATAACCATTGCAGTTTTATCTGGGAGGAAGTGGTGGCTCTGAAAAGAGCCTTTTGGTGGTGTTTATTTGTGTTTGAAAAATTTGAAATGCTCAACACCTACTATAAAATGGATGCTGTAATTCCAAAAAAGGTCGCAATGCATTTTCTACATTTCTCAAAAAAATCTGATTGCCGCCATAAGTAAGATGGACTCCATCTCTGCGAAAAATGCATGTACTACGAAACATAATATTTTCATTGTGAAAAGAGGACATGCGAAAATCTCTTAGAAAGGCACAAACAACCTTATTGACATTGTGCCTTGCTTTCTCCATTTGTGGACCAAATGAAGAAGAACAAAGCCATATTTGTCTCTGCGCAATCCGTGAAAAAGTTACTTGAGGATTTGGAAACATTTCCATGACCTTCCCAAGTCCTTCTTTTATTGCAAATTGCAAAGAAATTCCAGACACATGTCCTAAACTGTTCCCTCCACAATGAATTACAATTATGTCTGGATGTTGCTCTGTCTCCAAAGTAGCACAGAGAGGTAGCAAGTCCAACCACTTCATTTCACGTACTCTGTGCCAGTGCACTTCCACATGTGGGAAACCAAGATCTACAGCTACTCCACAGCTTTCTGCATGCACCTTCAAACAATGTATCACAAGTCTCCCAAAATCCAAACAATCTGTTTTTTGAAAAACACAGCCATAGCTATCTGTTCTTCTCTCAGCAAAAAGAGTATCTGAGAAACTCTCTTCTGGCACAACACACCCACTAAACTTTCCTGACCAATACCTTTCTCTGCTCATTCTCATTTGCATGGCTCCCCAACCCAAAAATCCCCGGATGTAACACTCGATGTCAGCGGACTACTGCCATGTCCGCAGACATATCGTAACATGAACAGTCCTTCTACCATTTCCTTTTCACTTTCTGTGCCATTCCCTCATTGGATATAGCTAAGAAGTTACATGAACATCCACCAATCACATCCAAGACCTCTACATCTAACTGCATCATCATAGATCACCACTTTAAATGTACTGTTAATCTCTCTGAGTACAAGTGGCATATCATTGGAAAGCACCTTCTACAAGAAATACTGTACAAGTCTCCAAGATTTCTACTTGCAGCTGCATGCATATCCATATGCATGAACACAAACTACAGGTATGCATATTTTCTATATAGTACATGTACAATTTTTATAGATTCATATAAACAGATTAACTGACTTTTAGCTTGTATAATCTATAAAAAATGAATTTACTGTTGTTTTTTCCATCTCCTAAAATCAACTGTCACTTCCAAACCTATCTGCTATTTAATTTATTTTTATACACACATTTTCAAAGCATGTTGAACTAACATCTTTAAAGTACAATATGAAGAGTTAACATACTCAAACAAAATTACATGCACACCATATGTTCAAAAATCAAACAACAATACTTGTACAAAAATGTAAACATTTATTTACTTATATTTATATACTGCGTAAGCAGCCCATGGCATTGAGGCGCTGTTACTTACAAGAGCTTAGTTACAGAAATAGTGGTATTCAGTGGTACATTATGAATTCCACAAGGCATACAGATGATATTTTGGTTGGTACAGTTAGTCATTACAATACAGTTTATGCATTAAGAACATATGATGTGTATTCAACTGGTGCGACGCATCTTATGTGAATAAGATAGTTTTCATGATTTTGAGGAAGACTCTGAGGGTCAATGTCAATAAAAAAAATCAATGACTAAATTAAAAACAATGCTATATACAAACAAAATTCCTTATTTGTTTCCTTTACAATTGCAGTGAAGACCATTCTCCTGAAAAGAAGCAGCCAAATTTGAAGTACAAAGAACAACCAAGAAGAAACCTGCTCATTTAAAAAAAAAGTAAGTTGACTACCACCATATTATTTGTACTATTATTCAAACACACTGTAATGTTAATGCATGCTATTTCTGTGTCTAAAAATACAGATTGTGCACCATTCTGTCTACAAATCCCCATTTCTTAAACAGAGATTTACAGGCAGAATGACGCACAATTTCTTAGTTTTCGACACACAAATAACCCAACTCAACCCCTAGAATTTTCATATTATAGAACAAAAAACTGTTTTAATTGTATACCATTAGATTTACTATTTCTACTTCTCCACACCACCAGCTTACTTTCTACTATCATCTGAACCCCAGTTTAGTACCACATAAATTCAAGAATAGCCATCCCAACTAGTTGTAGTTGCCCAATGCACAATCACACACCATTACATACATCTTTATTATCTTATTCACACACTCAGGCAAACAGAACAGATACATTAAGAACACCCAACTCATACCTTATTTATTTTTTTCAACAGACCCTAAAGAATGCCTACAAAAAATCAAGTCCGTAGAAAGCAACACAGAAACAGAGCAAATTAAAATAGAAGTATCCAAAACTAGCATCCATCTTTAGCACAATTTGTAAAAAAAGTTTAAAAAAAACAGCTAATACATTCATTTAGCAAAGCAAAACAAGCTTCAAGTACAGAAACTTTGCCTCCTCTATCAAAATGTAAAACAAACCACAAAACAATTAACAAAAAATCAGCAACCACTACAGATGAAACTGCTCCTATAAATCTTGATATAATGCAAACTAAACATACCAAAAAAAGTATTTTAGCAAAAATGTTCCGTCACAGAGTCCTGCAAAATCTTATAAAAACAGGAGAGAAATCAAACTCAACCGTTAAAACCTATCGTAGGAAATTAATCTTAGGAGCGTTGATAGACAGTGCAATCGTTCTCAAAAGAAATTTATTTATTTCAGTGTTAAACAAAATGAAACCACTAACAAAACTAATGACTACATTACAGAAAATACTTCTCAATAAACAAAATGTCAACAGAAATAACTTCTTAAGTATCTGTGGAGGTGAATGGAGTCACACTACGAGCACAGAACCATACTTTAATGAAGAAGCATACAAACAAAAGCAAACCAGTACAATTGCCACACATAGCAGTAGACGAGGTAACGAAAAAGTTAATAATACCATAATGGAACAAGAAATACTACTTAAAAAATATCCCCAGAAAACTTAGAATTACCTCTCCATTCAACTGAATCAGAACGTCTAGTATACAAATGGCCATGCACGTCAATGTGTAACATTCCCAAAGAATCTTTCAAGTCTTTACGCCAATTCCTCAATCAATATGTGAAAGGCAAAGACAAAATGAAAATTAAACTACTGCAAAATATGGATACCTGTCCAGTGCGCAAGTACACAGGACTACAAGGACATTCATTGGCTTGCATTTCAGGACCTACTTGCAAAACCACCTTCCATTATATCAAAATGATATCAACAGATCATTCAACTATAAGAAATCTAGTCTATAAACTGTACTATGCTAAAAGTCCTGCTTTAGCACTGGCCAATTTAAATAACATCCTTCTACATGGTACAGCAAAAGACCTACTTGAAGAAATCAACTACATCCAGAAAAAATATTTTACACATGAAAGCCACTTACAGAATGAAATAGCTTTAAAGCAAATTAGCAACAATTCTATGCATGGCAACCTTCTACTACACACATACAAAAAAGAAATACTGAAATTTAACACACATACAAAAAAGAAATACTGAAATTTAAAAGTACATCTGCTGAAATACCAAACCATGTGTGTGTATGTTGCCGTAGAACTTTCTATAAAAGTAACACAAAAACTGTAGACCTAACATATAAAATAGAACACAATGAAGATTCTAAATTGTTTGAATTAGCTCTCTACCTTATAGCAGAAAACAAATACGAAATAACTGACCCCTTAATACTTTGCAATTACTGCACTACAAAACTTGACAACAACCAAACTCCTTCACGTGCTATCACAAATAATTTGGAATTATATCCACTACCAAAACCCCTACAACAACTCAATTTATATGAGAGCATCATAATTCAAACAGTGCACCCCTTTCAAGCAATAATACGCCTTCAACCAAAAACAGCTAAATTACCTCCCTCTGAATTAGTGAAAGGTATTCGTGGAAAAGTATTTACAATTAAATCTAAAAGAAAATGTGCACACTCTAAGAGTGCAAAGTCCAATGGAGCAATCTTTAATTATCTTAGTAAATGGTGTACCTACAAAAGACAAAAGAAATTGGCAACAACTGGTACATTTACATAAAGTTAGACAAGCTTTGCAATATCTAAAAGACAATAATGATTACTACAAAGAAATTAATATTGAAGAAAACTTGAAGGATAGCACTGAAATAATTCAAGAGACAAAAAAGCTGGTCGATTTGAGCTCCTAGATCCTGCTACAATATCCAATACTTTAGACCGTTATACAATTCACCCATTGCATTCTAATGACACCGTAGAAGATGCACTAGAAACATACCAAATGTGTCAAACAAAAGGATCACCAATCAGCATTTGGGAAAAAAGTATAGAAGCACATACTTTTCCTCTACTTTTTCCTACTGGCAAAGGAGGAAGGTACGATGATCGACCTATTCAAATAACAGCATCAGAATATCGCTCATTACGGATGTATTCTGAAGATCCCAGATTTAGTCAAAATGTGGAATACATATTCCACCTACTCTTTGAAAGTGAACTAGCAACTTTATGTTACGGAGTTGCACACACATTAAAATCAGGATCCCACTTTCAAGATATGTCAGCTACACAATTATGCAGATAACAAGTGGGGTCCTGGGAGACTCTATGCCAGACATGAGTCCTGGTTACAAGAGCCTTACCCAGAGTCTTTAGCTCACTATCTTTCACAGAGAAGAAATCTCCCAAACATATCAGTCTTTGTCCTGCCCTGGGGCAGTCCAGCACCGAAATGCTAGGCAATTGTCCTCTGAACAAGAGTACCAACAGCAATCCCAGACACGTGTTTCGGTCTGGTTGAACCTAATCAGTAGGGTGTAGCTGTGCCTCTCTAAGAATAGTGAGCAAGAGGTCCACGTCTGGATTCCCCTAGTAACTTAGGGTGAAACCCAAAGTTACTTAAAATATGCAGATAACAAGTGGGGTCCTGGGACCCCCCTTGTTAATTTGCATATTTAAGTAACTTTGGGTCTTTTTTATCCAACATGGATTTTTTTTTCTCCCACAGACCCAATGATTTTACCAACAAACACAGAAACTGAGCGAATTGCACAGTACACTGGTTTGTAATCTACAAAATATGAGGGTCAAAAAAAAATGTTGGTTATTCAATGTTATAAGTTGTTACAAAATACCAATACTAACATGATCTTTTCTTTTATCACAGAAATAAACAAGAAATACATGTACTACAGTTACTAAACCTAACAGTAAGTATATTATATTAAGTACAACCATCACAGCAAATCACACCCATAGTGACTTATAACTTTGCTGCCTATAAATTTGATCTTCTCCATGCACCCAAGACTATAGACCCTGCCCACAACCACCACAGCATATCACACCCATAGTGGCTTATAACTTCGCTGCTTATAAATTTGTTCTTGGATCCAAAAGTTATAAGCCACTATGGGTGTGATATGTTGCGGTGGTTGTGGCCAGGGCATAGAGTCTTGGGTGCATGGCCATGCTCCCAAGACTCTATGCCCTGGCCACAACCACCGCAGCATATCACACCCATAGAGTGAAACATTTTAACTATACCATATGGACACTTTTAATGTCCGTGGACATCATGAGTGTTCTTTTAACAGTTTCAATTTTGCTGCCTATAAATTTGATCTTGTCCATGCACCCAAGACCACAGGCCCTGCCCACAACCACCACAGCATATCACACCCATAGTGGCTTATAACTTCATTGCTTATAAATTTGTTCTTCGATCCCAAAGTTATAAACCACTATGGGGTGATATGCTGCGGTAGTTGTGGCCAGGGCATAGAGTCTTGGGTGTATGGCCATATGTCTATGCACCATCGCAGCATATCACACCCCTAGAATCAAACATTTCAACTATGCCATATGGACATCATGAGTGTCCTTAGAACAGTTTCAACTTGCCTACGAACAGTACGGACAGACATAGCGTCTTCAGGACACCCTCATTTCGTTTATCTACGAACATCCCAGGACACATAATGTGTTCTAAGAACACTTTGAACATGCTGGCGAACATGTGTTCTTAGAACAATTTGAAATTGCTTGCGAACAGAACAGACAGGCATACCGTCCTCAGGAGACCCCCATTTTATTTATTGACGAACATCCAAGGACACATGATGTGTTCTTAAAACACTTTCAGCTTGCTTGCGAACAATACTGACAGGAGTAATGTCCTCAGAACACCCCCATTTCGTTTATTTAGAACATTTTAGAACATCTGCGTTGTCCGCGGACAAAGCGAACACAACAGGGGGGGTCTACCACCTAAATAAATAAAAAATTTAACCCATTTCTTACTTCCCCACTCTCCCCAAACACTTTCACAAAACAACACACTGTACTAAATGGTATTTGTCAACAAAGTTTAACTGCGCTGTCCGCGGACGTCCGCGAATCCAAGATGGCGGGCGTTCCCAAAAATCTGATGAGTTTCATGCTCTTCACCGTCCAATCAACGAATACGTTGCATGTCCGCGGACAGGACGCAAGCCGATTGGCCAATCAGGACACCGTCCACGGAGCGAACAGGGAAGTGTGTCCGCGGACCGAACATAGCTATCACAAATTTTTTTTTACCTATTTTTGCACATTTTATAAAAAAACTACTGGACGGATTTTCACCAAATTTGCAAAAGCATGCTTTCGGGACCAAGCCACTGCTCCTGGTCCAAGTTTGGTTAAAATCCGTCCAGCGGTTTGGGCTGTAGACATGAGCAAAGTTTTTCCCCATTCAGTCTATGAAATTTTGGGACCCCCTTATAACTTTGCCTCCCCTGAACCAAACCTCACCAAACTTTGCAAAAAAGTTCAGAGTGACCCATATACTTTTCTGGGAAAGTTTGGTGAGTATTCGTCCAGGGAGAGCGAAGTTATAAGCCACCCAAACAGGGCTCTTCCTATGGAAACAGCAACTTAACCATAACTATATATTACACAGCCACGGTAGTGACTGTGTAGTTATGGTTAAGTTGCTGTTTCCATAGGAAGAGCACTTTTTGGGCGGCTTATAACGCTGCTCCCCCTAGACGAATCCTCACCAAACCCTGCAAAAAAAAGTATATGGGTCACTCCAAATTTTTTTGCAAAGTTTGGTGATGTTTGGTCCAGGGGGGAAAAAGTTATAGGGGGGGTCCCAAAACGTCTTTTTTTCCCATAGACTGAATGGGGGAAAAACTTTGCGCACGGCTACAGGCCAAACCGTTGGACGGATGTTCACCAAATTTGCTGCAGGGGCTTGGTCTGGAAAGTGTGCCTTTGTAAATTTGGTGACAATCCATCCAGTAATTTCCTTTAATACAACCAAAAAATGTGTCTAAAAAAATTAGTGATATCTATGTCTGCTCCGTGGTCACGCTTCTCTGTTGGCTCCGCGGACAAGATACCGATTGGCCAGGGGGTGGCGTCATGACTGCGGACGCGCAATGTCTTCCCCGATTGGCTGCAGAGAGCCGTAATGTGTGTCAGATTGTGTGGATGGGCCCAACATCTTGGATCCCAGGACAGAGCGGTCGTCACCAGAGCCGAAATGTTGTTTCCGAAACTGTTTTACTCTCCTACAGTGCGTGGGGAGGTTTACAGAGTAAGAGATGGGTTACATAATTCACTTGTTTGGCCGACAGTTGTAAATGATCTATTCTCCATGAGAATTGCTGTTTAGGAACCTATTTCAATCTCCTACAGTGCTTGGGGAGGGTCAGGTAGTTAGAAATGGGTGAAATACTGTACTTGTTTGGGCAACAGTCGTTAATAAAGTGTTCTCTATGCGCAACTTGTTTGGGATGTTTGTACATGCAGCAAATGAGGGATCTAGCAAGGGTAGCGTTTCAGTCAATGCTGTGGGCAGGTACCTTTAAAGTGATGTAAAAACACGTGTGGTGTTAGCCACCACTACAATTGAGTACATATCGTTACTACATTTCCATTTTCCTATCGGTGTGCTATTGATTACTACGCCGCCATGGGTGTGACATGCTGGGGTGGTTGTGGCCAGGGCCTAGAGTCTTGGATGAATGGCTGTAGGGCGTAGGCCGAAGGCCATACATCCAAGACTGTAGGCACTGGCTACAACCACCCCAGCATGCCACAGCAATACATACACCTGCACTATTGATTGTCGATTACATGGTTGTGGAGAGTGTGTACAGTCTTGGGTGCATGGCCAAAGGCCATGCATCCAGGAACGACATTATAAGCAGTGACAACATAAGCCAATGTACCCCCATTCATTCTCATACTTGTGGCCTTACATCCACATCCTAGGTCTTTCCCGACAACTACCACTGCATATTAGACAGGTACATTAGTGGCTGTGTTCTTATGGTGCAGTTCCTGTTTGCTTAGGAGGAGTACTTTTTGGGTGCCTTACAACTCTGCTCCCCTTGGACGATTCCTCACCAAAGTTTGTGAAAAATAAATATATCAAACACTCTGCTTTTCCTTGCTCATTTTGGTGATGTTCAGTGCAGGGGGTGGTAAGTTATAAGGGGCGGCATTTCTGAAAACATCTCTTTTCACCTTAGACTGATTGGGGGAAAAGTTTGTGCCGCTAATGGGAGCACAAAGTGAAAAAGTGGAGTTTTCTTGTCACCAAAGTCATACGTTTAAATGGAAGTTCATCCTCACAGTACCATTACCAATTAGCGCGTGTGTGTTAAAATATTTTTGGAATGCTATTGCCGTCAGACTGGCGTCCTAAGTTTTCAAAACTAAGGCCACCTTCTGCATTTGCTACAAACAGCGATTCTGGAGGTGTATGGGAGTAGCGGTTCTCATAATTCAATTTCAATATGTTGATGCAACGTAAGAATGTATTTGGCTTCTGAGTGATCGTCACATGAGTTGCTTTTTTTGGTTGGATGCACAATACGCCCGTGCATCCCACTGAACGTATAAGGGAAAATTGTTTTTGGATCTTGAGTGAAAGGAAAAGCTTTGAAGAAATTCACGGAATGAATGGGTCGAAAAAATAGCAATTGATAAGGCTATGTTGTAAAAAAAATTTAAGGGACATGCAATAACAGTCGACAAAGAATCTTTGCTACAAACACATTGGTGTCTGACTTGCCGAAACAGAATGGAGGCAGTAAATATTATGTAAGTTTACTTTTGCCCACTCTACAGCGACACACCCCTTGATTTTTACTTTACCAAAAATCTAATTGTGCCCATATAACTCATGTATTAATTCATTTTCTGCCCTATTACATTTTTCCTCCAATATTACAGATTGCACACGTTCCACATTTGTACAATATGACTACTGTCATCCTTTCTTACCCCTAGTACTTTTGTTTCAACCGTTATGTTTGCCCGCATAGCTTTGTGTATTAATTTGCACGCAATTTTGGTTTTCTTTGAAATCACGAGACGTAATAATATTTTACTTGTTCATTCATTTTTCTCCCCTAACTACATTATCGCCTTCCTAGCCTGTTATGACATTTACACATGGACATTAAGACCTTTTGAGTACAATGCTATGTTTGCCCACTTACATTTGTATATGACTTTGCACATTTTTTGTGTCTTTTTTGAAATTATTTGGTGCAGGTTGCTTATTGATACGTATTTTCCTGTAACATTTCCCTCCCCCTAGGTATATATTGACGTACTGTCCGTGCCATGCCTTCCAGATGCCAAGTGTAGGACTTTTCGGCCGGCAAATACAACTGCTCATGGGCGGTTGCCTGTCCATAACAATAATGTGGGATGACACCCTAATTCCGCTATGTCCATACGCTGAACTCTGTATTCGGACCAACATAATATTGTTTATGGTGAAGTAGGCTGACATTCATGACGCCTTCTTGGAAATCACTGTGTACACAAAGCGGCTACTTTAACCAAGACCCAAAAATGTTTATATGCGAAACAACACACGTGTTCCTGTACTTGAATATTTGCAATGTCGCCCTTACCACCATTGTAATCATTGCTTTGAAAATGGCATTACTCCGATGGTCTCGGACAGTTTGCTGTTAAATAAACCTACTTTACAAACTCTACAGTGTTCAGGTTTTCTTTTAAAGTGCAGTCTACTATTTCGATATGTAAGTTTTTAGTTTGTACCTCGCTGTATGTTTATTTACAGGTCCTGCGTCACGTCACGTACTTGTGCTTTTTGCAGCCTACCATGGGAAGGGAAAAGGGACTACATACAAAATAACTGCCTACCCTTTCTATGGTGGCCATCTTGAAAAAGATTTTTCTTTTGTAATCCGACCCGCCAAAACCGCCCCAGATTACAACAAGTAATATTCCTTTTCAGTAGCATATGTTACTGCTTTGCAAATTTAGACTATTACTGGCAAGAATTATTACGTCTATGTATTCTACTGAGAAATAAGCAGTACTTGGAGTGTATGCATTTTTTTAAAAATGTTTCTTACACTGTGAATGGTCGTAATTACCCCATTATTACGTTTCTTTACGGGTGGCTTCATTTTTTGGTACGGCCGGTCATAAGGCAATTTGCTAACGACAATGAGCAAAGAGGCAACAAACGGTAATATGGGTCAGTAGATGTACGGCGCAAACTTTTGTGCCTTTGTCATTTGTACGGTAGCGCCACTGTTTCTCATGCTTCATCATCACAGAAATGCTACTGTTTCTTAGGAAGGAAAGATGCCTTTAGCTGATGTCATTTTCAAATAAGTACAACTTTTGCTAACCATATATACTGTGTAGTGCATTGCTAATTGCCACATACCAATACGTGTTGGCATTGTGTAAGGGAAATGTTGAAGGTGGATGGACCTACATCAATATAAAATCTATTTCCACACTCTCAACGTGGCATAGATTTTACTCTTAAGTGTGTACGGAATCTGGAACATCACTGCATACCAATACATGTTTCCGTTGCCTAAGGGAAATGTTGAAGGTGGACGTTCCTACATCCATACCAAATCTATTTCCACACTGTGCACGAGGCATAGATGTCATCTTTGATGTCCTGGGTGTTAGTCTTAGCAATGCACGTAGGTGGAGCAAGTTATGGTTGCATAGCTTACCATAATTAGAGGATGTCAAGTGTTTTTCGGTTTTACTGTGAAGTATAGCGCTCCTTTAAGAAAGGTGTTTTTACTGAATATACATATATATATATGGCAGAGAACAAAAACAAAGGGCCTAAACATGTGATGTCATCAATGACATTTATGATGCCATCTTCAATGTCCTGGGTGTTAGTGTTAGCAGTGCAGAGTGGGGATGGCAGGTATGGGTGCTTAGCTGACCATAACTGGCGAATTTCAGGGGTTTTTCGGTTTTACTTTGAACCATAATGGCATGTGTGAAAAGTTTTTTTATTGAACTGTACAGGTGTTTGGTAGGGCAACTTAACCATAATGTCCCGTTAACAATGTTTTTTTTGGAGTGTATGTATATATATATAGGGATGAGTTCATAGCAGAATTTAGGGAGGATAAATGGATTTGATTGCAAATCTGACCAGAACCTTCCCTTGTCATATGACAAAATACATGGAACCTATTGTAGCGTGGGGGTTGGGATTAAAGGGAGTGTGAGTATCTGAAGAGAACCAATGGTAAGTCCCAACCAGAGATAAATTGTTGCATCAACTGTTGCTCCAGGGGTGGAATATATCAGCTACGTAAGCCCAAACACATGGCGAATAGGGTGAGTGCCTAGAAAATGTGCAGAGGAAGGGTATTGTCTGATTGGAGAGGTGCTGAATGGGATTCAACCTTGGTCGTAGCTGGTGGGCATTTCAAAGTCAGGACCAGATTTAAGAAGGATTCTGAAAGAAGAGGATTCACTAAGACCAAAGCATATCTGGTGGAGATTGTCTGGAACTGTTGGAGTCCCTACCTGCCCTGTGGCCTTAAAAGACAATGCAAAAGTGAGTATAACAATCCCAGTGCATTAGATACATTAGATACATGTCAATAGAACAAGTTAAAGCCCCAGTAACAAATGAAACTTTTTCATTGGATTCCTTTACCAGCTAGAACAGAATATAAAGGACTGGACTATAAGAGACATTTTGAGGAAGAGTATTGAAAAATACAATGTCATCGCATTTTGAGTGTTAAATGCATAAGTATTATGCTTTGACAGTCCCCAAATAAGTGAATTCCTTTGTTTTCACAGGGATAATGTATGACTGGATTTGTGACATGTGATACCAGATATTCACAGATGTGTTAGAGATAATGTAACTGTTTCATACATATATATAGACATCCATAGTGACAATATATTCTTTAAGGGAAGTGGGAAGGAGATTAGCTTGTCCACTTAATTTCAAAGAAAATTATGTTAATTTAAATGACCATTTTCATTTTCCAAATTTCCAACAACTATGCAGAAAAGAAAGGAATCTGCATTAAGCAGACTTCCAATGCCAAGGAGAATGGACGGGTTAATTCCTGGTGCATTCCAAAAGTTATCTTTTCATTCTTACATGATAATCAACCTAGATTTTGTGTTCCCCAAAAGTGAAAGCTTCTATTCTAAACCCAATTTTTCAGACAAAGTAATACAACATTACACTCTGTATTATGCATGCATGCTCAAACAAGAAATCAATCATACATTCTGTTCTGAGTAGGGATGTTTTGAGAAGAAGCAGGTCATATGTAAACCCAATGTATACTGTAACATTTGTCTCCAGTGCCAACGCTTGTTGGTGGTGTCAGAGAAAATACATGAAAACATATTTTGTGAAGTTTTTCTCTGGTCCCAACTCTTGTCGATATGGTTAGAGAAAATAAAGTGTTTTATATATTGGCAACTGCTGATGAAAATATTAGAATAAATGGAAGCTGACAAGCCATGATAATTTGAATGCTCGCTGTATGTAGGAATGGATGTTTGTGTGTATTCAGGAACTATGTAGCGAGACAATAGCAGACAGGCCCTTTTTCTTTTCTGTTGGCAAGTGGCCTGTATTTAATTGTAAAGAATATTATGGGTGATTGCCCCAGCATAAAGTTAGGGAACCAGCTGTGGTTTTGATTTATTATTGATATAAAACAGAATATTCAGATCAAAAACAGCCTGTTCCTTGTCCCAGAATGTTGGGTTGTAATGGATGTAGTACGTGGTGTTAACTAAGGAGGTAACATACCACATGAATATGAAGATTAGACAACGTTGTCGGCCACCACCTGCCACTTTGATTCACCTAAAATGTATCCAACTTGCCAACATTGTCTAGATATAAGGATCACTGGCAGCCAGTTCTGTGTTCATATCCATGAAGAGTCTGTCTGCTAGGAATTGTAGGATAATCTTTAAAATTCAAAGAATACATAAAATGCAACTTCCAATGGCATAGTACTGTTATTTACAATGTCATGACTGACCAAACGCGACCCTCTTGAAATGGAGCCAAGGGGCAATTTTCTTCACTCCAACACCCTTTTTGCTAATTTTACATGGACATGAGTCCAACACTGTTTGTTTTACTTCTATTATAATTCTTACATTGCTTTCCAATCTCATTGGACGATCATTCACTTTTTTTGCTCCTTTCTAACCTAAATCATTTCCATGTTTACGAATTGTTTTTGATATACATGCATCATCATTTTCAAGAGTATGTTCATGAAGGTTGTGTGCAGCCCTTCATCAGTAATGTCTGCAATATTTCCATGTAAAGTGAATACAGTACACAACAAAAATACAGTTTCTCATGGAGGATTCGAGTTACTTAGGTTCATGTCATGGAGGATTGGTGTGGTGTCCTGCTGACACCCCAGAGGTTACAGTAGAGTCTTCCTTGAAATATCAAAATCTCTCCACAGTGAGAAAAAGCCTCCTAGATCATTCAAAGCGCTTGGGGTAAAATATCAAACCTAATTAGAGAAAAAATGCTGCAGTTGGGTGAATCCTGCTGCAGTAGTCAAAGCAGTCGAATCAGTGTTCGCATCACATCAAACAATGCTACTCACCTCTTTGCAGTCCAAACAAATATTTTGATTGTCAGCTCCCTTTTATGAAAAGCAGTGGCCACAACACTGCTGGAAAACGAGTGGGAAGGATACATGCAGCTGCCAGTTTGTGTACCATTCCAGCATACTAGCCTTTTCACTGTATAGTTACCTTTTTCCAGTTCTGACTTTTTAGACAGAAGCACAATGCTTGCTGGTAGGTGTAGTCTCAATTGTTTCCATTATAAATATGGTTCTGCACATCCAAGCATGCAATGTATTGCTTAACATAGCCGGGGTATTAGGGTTATTGACATTTACTATTAAGGGTGGGATTAAAAGTGTGTCCTTGTTCAAAGGAATTGAGTAAATGAATGTACCACATATTTTAGTTCCAATCTGTATTCTCAAAACATGTTTTCACTAGGAGAAAAATGAAACTGACTATTCTATTTGTCATGCTTGCTGTATAATGTGGACAAGAAGTGTAGTTAACACATTTCTTTCTATCTACTGTAGCAAACATAGGGCCTAATTCAAAGAACTTTTTCCAATGGGGTCCTGCCATTATTAAAACGCTTCTGTTAATTAGGCCTTTGGAACTAAAGACCGCCCATTGTATTTGCCATAGTGAATTTATTTTTCGATGTTTGGAATTGTGACAAAACCTGTTTGCTGTATTCCTTATTAACTAAACTAATACTTAATTATATGGCCCCAGGTGTCAGCTATTGTCAACTGAATCATCTGCCAATGAGAACATAGATGAGGTCTGGAAAATTCACTGAAAAGTAATGGAGTTATTTCACTATTGTTTTGAATTTGCGCTGCAAAAGAAACGTTTTGCAGACGTTTTCCGGGTCTGCCTTTTACAGTAAAACCTGTGCTGTACATGCACTGCAGCTTTGACCATTTTACCATTTCAAACAAGTACGACATCGTAATTTACAAAATGTCCCAAAGTTACATACAATTTAATTAAACTTGATAATAGCGCGGAGTTAAGGTCTGTGCTTTGTGTTGCTTACTGCGCTGTTGAGCCGCTGTGGCTCTGGTGACAGCTACTTTCGTGAAGATTATCTTACCAAACGGCTGTTGGAACTCCCTTTTGTTTGCCTGCTTGTCTGCTGCTCCGAGGTAAAAGGTGCCTTTGCCTTTAAAGACTTCTCGGATCTCGGAGGCCAAGCCACCCCCCCCTGCTTTCGGGACCCGGACCCGGAAACAAAAGACACGGCTCAGCACCCTTGCAGCGTGAAGCCCAGCGTGGAGTTAAGGGCTGTGCTTTGTGTTACTTACTGCGCTGTTGAGCTGCTGTTTGGCTCTGGTTGGCTCAAATGAGACTTAAATTACATCTCCAGTTTACAGTCTGCCCTACTCGCATTGTGATATTATTACAGAGGAGCTGCACGACGTGCTCTGCTGCTGAAGTCCTCCGTTTGTGTCGCCTATTCACCCTGATCGTGATCTGATCGTGAGCGCGACCCATGGCTGACACTAGGAACAAGAAATCAGGGGCCCCAGACTTGCCACAAAACCTTGCAGCAGCGCCGCATGCAGAATCCATGGACTGCCCTGAACAAGGCTACAACCCCTGACTGCAAGGTAAGCAAACATACTGTTGCCTTGCCAACATCTGATTCTGTCAGTGAGCTGCCAGTCATGGCGGAAATGTCAAATGAGCCTAACGTGGCCGTTCCGATGGGTGACGTAGCTGTCTGTAACCCTAATATTGGTCCAACTGAGGACATGACCACAAGTTTCTCGCCTATTTCTATTGACTGCCACGGCCCTGCTGATCCAGTGGACTACGCGGGTGCCGTACTTAACAATGTTTCTTCAATTGATACAAACTGCAGCGCTGAACCTGGCTCCTTGACTGCATCTGAGGCGGTTCATGGTGTTGTACGACCGACAATCCCGGGAGGATAGCTCAGCGGCAGCGTGCGCGTCTTGGAAGCAAGACGACACGAAGCAGCAACAGGTTCGATCCCCGGGTCCGCGCTTAGAAACCTCCGGGTGTTTAAGCGCGTTATAAATACGTAACTAAGACAAAAAAAACACAATTACGCAACTAAGAAAAACAAACAATTCCTGTAACAGCGCCTCGATGCCTGCGGGCTGTGTGAGCGCTTTATAAATGTAAATAAATAAATAGACAACAGCACCCCCGAAAATTGCTCTGCTATCACTAAACAATCTGGAACCGATCTCACAATCATTGTGCGAGTCACGGGAGAAGACCTTCAGTCCCGTAATCTCAGAGATGTTTTATATCTCCATTTGAGATTACGGATGCCGACCTGATGGTGGCAACATATGTTGGCTCTGCTACCAACGACCTTGAACTACTAAAAGCTACAAGGCAGACATCCCTTAACGGCACGAGCAAAATGGGAACGTGTCTCCCGTGCCCCATGTGCAGAACCATCTTCCAGCTGGTGGTCAAAAGGATTTCAGTCAGCGGAGCTCGAAATTGCAAAGCCCATGGGCAGCCAGAGTGCCCTCAACAGCAACTTAAAGGTGTCAATAGGTCGAATGGGAACTCAACTAGATCTTTTGTGTGACTCCTCAAAGGTTTCCACAAAGCATTTGCATCTGACCCAATTTCACGCTACCCATGAAGGGCTGGCACCTCATGGTGACAAGGTCATCCGCTATCATGCGACGGCTAGCAGAATCTGTTCTGATAAAGCAGCAAGTCAAATCTCCAATCCGCTAGTATCGTCCTCAGACGATACAACAATCTTTGGCAAACATACTGACATGTCTCATGAAAACAACAACGGTGGAGGTTTGCAGTCAGTTATAAACTCTGTACCCTTGTCTTCGGTTAATTTTCCCATGTGAATGGAAGCTCTCAAGCTTGTGACTCCATCCACAGACCGATAACTCCCTCTGTTCAGGATGGTCAGCAAAATTCTTTGCAGCAACATGCAGCTCCGACGCAACAGGGTCCGCTTGCGTCACCATGCTTGGAACTAGCAAATGCCAAAAATACGAACTTAGCGTCAACAAATCCTTTCAAAGGTAGCTTGCCGCTTTTAAATTTCGAGCTTGCCAAGCCAAATACAAGCACCCCGATGGCACCTATGCGAAAAAGTAAAAATACCAAAGGCCTTGAGTCGGCAAGGAAAATCGACCTTACAATAGAAACACATGTTCAAAACAAGGACTCATTGTGCCTTTCGAAAAGTGGTGCTGATAACAACGGCCAAATACCAGCAAAGGCCAGCATTTCCTCAGCCGCCGCGATGCAAATCCATAACAACGTTCTAGCAGCTTCCTCGCTGGCGATGATACCTTTTGTAAAACTATATGAAGCCCTAAGTGAACGGATCCAGGATCAAGGCGCAATGCTAGTGAACTTGACCCAGAAAATTGAACAATTTGAAAGGTCCAACATGCACTTAAAAGAGAAAATTCAGGCAGAGGCCAAACTTACTGCAGCGTGGCAACGCAGGCAATACGACTTGACCATGCGAAATAGCTGCCAACAGGAGAAACTAGTCGATAGCCTTGTTGAAGCTCTCTGGACAACGAACAAGTGCCAACAGTCTAAGACCCGTGATTGTGATGATACTTGTATTAGGCAAATTGATACAACAATTTGTAACACACAATCTGCCCGAATTACTTCAAAACAGACTTTTGTAGCAACGGTCTCTGATAGTGGAACACGTATCGATGTTGTGGACCGTCGACATAACACCAACGACTCCATCATGGCTTAAGGCGTAAGCCTAACACACACTCTGCTGGACTCGGATTCAAACACCGAAAAGTCAAAATGCACTGAAGCATCTAGAAGTCAAACCCATGATGAAAGATCCAATGTTCCCATTATAAAATCTACACAGGTCGATTTGCCATCACAAACAGCTCCGACCGGATTACAATGCTCTTCTTTTGGCATTTTTACTGGCACAGCCAAAACAACTTTAATTACTCCGTTTAAGGATGCAATTAAAACAGTCGGAAAAAAAGCAAGCGGAAAAACAACAAAGAACTCTAAAATGGCTGGCACTTCGAAGACCAAGGCATTCATAAGGAATCTATCCACGCCCCCAAAACTAACCCTATTCAAACGAGACGATGGCCACAAAAAGACCAAGCCACAACCAGAACTAAACAAGACCACCTATGCTCCCTCGACTCAAGACAAATTCAAACCGTCTGTAAAACGAAGAAGAATAATATCTGATTCTGATTCAAGCTGTACCACAAGTGCATCCACTTCAACAAACTTATGCGACCTTTCCACATATTCGATCCAGGACGACCAAGACGCCGCAAGCACTTCAAACTGCAATCCTGTGGCATCAGCACAGGATTTTAGTCAAAACCCAAACAACGGGCCCGAAAAAGTTATGAAACCAGTGGTTGAGCGTCAGCAAATCAGTATTGTAGGCTCAGCAAGGTCCTTTCAAGATCCTGCAAGTGAACCGCAGTTGAACCCGAAATTTACACAAAATCAATGGAAACAACGGGTTCACTTCAAAACAAGAGTACACGAGAACAATTCCATCAAAGATTCACGTGGATATCGTAAACTACACCTACAAAACATCCAACGTGATGATGCCGAAGTAAATCTTGATCGAGCAAACATCATGAAACTGTTCAAATGTGTGCCATTGCTGCGAACAATCAATTCAGATGACATACGGATTGTCGAATATGCCACAGAAAAATCTTCGGATCAGGTGCTCTTACATATCAATTCAGCAAGCGTACGCAGCACATTCTTAAAAGCTAGTGAGGAGCTGCTGTTCTTTGGATTTGAAATCCTGCCTGAACCAGATCAGGAGGAATTAACTCAATCCGACAGAGAAAACGTAGGAAGCAAGTCCAAAATGAAACCTGTTGACTTGGCTGCGTTACGGCAGTCCATGGGCGCCACCATGATTCCACAATTTGATCAATCTTCGAAAAAAAATGCTTCATTTAAAAAATCTAACCAAAATCAAACTAGGAACCAGCACTAGCCATGACTAACCTACAGCGAACATCCACTCTTATTCATATCCTGGAATACACGCAGTTAAAAACATTTATTCAACGACTTTGAAACATCTTTGGAAAGCGTGTTTATTATATGTCTGCAGGAAACATGGCTTTGCACCCCGCCCATTTGTGATGGGTTTACCACCTTATTTAATGCCGCAGTTAAAAACGCCAAAGGTCGTCCAAGCTCAGGCCTCATAACCATGGTGAGAATCACACAAACATGGTCAGTTCCTGTGTCAATAAATCCTAATCCATACGTGCAAGGTACCATCATGCACACAATGGAAAACACTCTTGGAGCAAAGAAGCACTTACTGATCATAAACACTTACTGGAACCCGGCAAAGATCAGTACAGAGGCCATAATAACTGCAATCCTAAAGCTAATTGACGATGCAATGTTAGTTCATAATAACTTGTCAGTTATTTGTTGTAGCAACCTAAACTGCACTTGGTTACAGTTTGATCATTCCTTGAGAAAGTATCAGCGGTTGCCAATCGATGCGATCGATGAAAGAGGGCAAAGTTGGTTGACCGCCATGGGCTTGCGTGACCTATTCATGTTAAATGGAGCAACAAAAGGAGACGTGCCCGCCAAGCCAACATGGCATCGTGATTTAACACACAGTATTCTCGACTACATATGGATCTCTAACAATCTTGAAACCAAGATAGTCGACCTACAAATAAAGAAAATGAAATATAGTGATCACAGTCTCCTGCAACTTTGTTTCATGATTGAATCGAATCTACCAATGAGTCCTACTAAGGTTACTCTGGAAACAAATTCAAGCAGTAACCGACTTTGACTAAGTAGCAATCAGATTCATTGCCTTGGGATGAAGTTAATGAATAACTCAGTAACTCAAGGCCCCGAATATATCCCATTGCTGACTGAATTCACCATTCCAGGCAAAACCTCAATGCAACTTGGTCAGTCCCACAGACATACATATAGCAAGGTGCTACACAATGCTAAAAAAGTCCTGCGGAAAGACCTGAGAGAATTGAGAAAATGTTTACCAACAATGGAAGCTCATAAGGCGATAAAATCAAGACGCACGATCTATCGTAATTGGGCAAAGTCTCACGCTATTATCATCGAGCAAGATCGCGCTGAACACATGTTACGCCTTATCGTGACTAAGAATACACGTGACATCTGGAAGATTCTGAACATGGACCTTTATAAATGTACTCCAACCTTATTAAACACCATACCAGGTGACGTATGGGACTCGCACTTTTCCTTGGTTTTTCAAAAACCTGAAGCTGAGGTCTCGTCAACGATCGGTACCGATTTCACGTAGTGGGACGTACAGATGGAGCACGATGAAATTGTCCGTGCTATTAATGCCTTAAAAATCTCACGTGCAGCCGGTCCAGACCTGATCTCAAATGTGGATTTAAAAAAACATCCAAGTGAGTGGGCAGAATTTATTGGAAAACTGTTCATGAAAATCAGTCTGACCAAAAAATTGCCTGAATCATGGAAGACTGCAATAGTGGTACCTATTCATAAGCGAGGCAGCTGGGACGATCCGAACAACTATCGCCCAGTTGCCCTGCTAGATACGATTGGAAAAATCTTTGGGTCCAACCTGCGTATCAAACTTGCAAAATGGGCAGAAGACTCACAGATACACGACATAGGACAAACTGGTTTCACGAAGGGTGTCGGAGTGGATGCAAATCTACTAATTCTGACGATTCTAAAACTGGAAACAATAAAGAACAATGGAAAAATACACTTTGCTTACATCGATATGAAACATGCCTTTGATGGTGTGAACCATATTAGATTATGGGCGAAACTGACAAAATGGAGCTGTCCGGCATCCATTCTAGAGCCAATTATCGCTCTCCATGACCACACATCAATCAAGGACCGATTAAACAACAGCGGTGAGCTATCCAACACCATGTTAACCCATAAAGGCGTTAAACAAGGATGCCCTTTAGCTGCGGAACTATTCAAATTATTTCTGGCTGATTTACCACACGACCTTGCACAAGTTCCTTGCTTCTCACCCAAGATAAATCAAATTCCGATCAATTGCATCATCTACGCAGATTATTTGGTTCTGATGGATAGAACTCAAATTGGGCTTCAGCGTCTACTAACATGTCTACAATCGTACATGGCTCGGAATGAATTATCAATAAACACCTCAAAAACAAAAATCGTGTCAATCGGAAACGTAAGAAGCAAAAAAGACAAAGCATTCAAGTGGAAAATCGCTGACTCCAATATTGACTCCGTCAACTCAATAAGATACTTGGGGATACAATTTAATAATTCCATCTGCGAACAGCATTGGGTCGACAAAATAACATCAAAAATGACAAAGCTAGCTTTGCAAGGCGCAAAAAACAACAGAAACTACGGAAAGTTCTCAATGGAACCTGTCCTCAAATTTTATCAACAAAAAGTGGTCCCAGTGATAATCTTTCGGGCCGAGGCTGGATGGAACATAAGAGAGCAAACTTGGCATACATTAGAAGGCTGTTTCTGGCAGAAAGTCTTGAGGCTCCCACCATCAACATCGACAACCTTACTGAGACATGAATTAGCTTTAAATTCTTTGTATATGAGAGTGGTTTGGAATTCAATTGCCACAATGCGCAAAATAGCCTTAAAATCACCGGCACCGGCATAAAAAATCTTTGCCAATGATCAGTCTACAAACAACCAAACCTTACTTAACATATGGTTCCACAAAATAATGGCTTTTCTATCGGCAGCTGACATAACTAAGTACGATCTCCTAACTCGCCCACAGCATGCCAAAAAGAAATTTGATAACTGGGCTTGGATTGTCAACAACGAAGCAAGACAAAAGCTGAAATCAATAAAATTGATGGGCGCCGATCATAGTAAAGTAAATGAACCAGCACGCTACCTATTGAACTGCCCGTCTCGTCACCATCGAGAGCAATTTCTAAGGTTTCGAGTAAACACTCTAAAAACCAAAGACATTCTTTGGCAAAGAAAAGATAAATCTCTGCATGACAATCTCTGTCGCTTCTGTGGCCAGTCGATTGAAACATCTAAACATCTGCTAATCGAATGCTGTCAGACTGTCAAGCAATGTTCACTACACCTCGGAAAATGTGCTCCTATAGATGAAGATATGGAGGGCTGGTGGTCTAAAATCATCTCCGGAAACAACATAAAACTTGTTTGTGCTACTACGAATTACCTCGATATGATTTTGAAAGCAGTTGTTTAATACTTTGTAGTACCTGCGCTGGTCCTTTTCTTTTTTCTTGTTCTAGAAACAAAAGTTTGAAATTTTGTGTTCAAACTGTAGTTTTTCTATAAATAAATAACACAAATATTAAAATATTCAAAAATTGCAATAAGAAAAAGCACAACTATATATCAGTTCTCTAACACAATCTCCCATTGTTTTCACAGAGCAAATTACTTTGCGGCAAATGACTTTGAATATGTATATGCATTTGTGGCAAAGGGGTAAAAAGGGTGTGGGTGTAAACATTCGAATTAATCACCACAAAGTAAATTACCACAAATATTTATTTTTAAAAAATGATGTGATGCTGTGTCTTGTCTGTTAAGAGTAGGCACAGGATCTTTGCTTTATTCTTTGCTTACAAAGAATTGTAGTTTTACCTTTCAGTTTACAAAGGCACAACTACAAATAAATACCAGCTGGAGGAGCAACGGATGCCTGACGTGGAAAGCTTACCCGATAATGGTATGATGGAGGTTTGACAGCATATACATTTGCATATTTTCATTCAATATCATTGAAAATAAACTTAACATTTGGTTCTATTATATTTTTCTTTTGAAGTGTAACCATGTTTTCATTTATGCCACACTATATGAAAGAGGTGTGTTTGTGTGTTTTATAGAATCGCTGTCTTTGCATAAATTTTAACAACTCATATATCGCTGTTTTAAAGTTTAATCCAATGTTCTCGAGCATGGCAAGGCATTTTCTTTAAAATGACATTTGTTAACGTCTAGATTGTTCTATAGACGATGATGGGCACACTATGGGATGCAGCAAGTCAGCAGTACAATAGTAAGAAGCACCATCAAATGTGCAGTTTATTGTAATGTAGACAACATGATCCCACGTGGCACATCGAAACACCCTCTACCAGATGCAACTATCACCCAAAGAAATAGATAACAAAGCTGTCTAGTGCAGGCGGAAGGAAAGTGAAGAAAAAAACCCTGTAACGATGGCATCTTTCTCAGATTCCAGGCACAGACCTGGCTTGTGTATTAGACTGTTCTATCCAAGAAGCGATACATGAGGAAACCTCTGACCGACGACAGTAGCACATACTACTGATGACTGGATTCATTTGGACTTCATGTATGGCTGAAGCAAATCAACAGGTCAATCCCATCAGTTCATGTTTACGAGGGGAGGGGGGCCTGCACTATATAAGGGTTTTTATTAATGCATGTAACACGACAAGAGCGTCAGGCTACCCCTCCCTCCTGTGTGACTGCTATGCAAGCCAAGGAAATAATGCAGAAAACATCAATTGCTGCACAGGGGTCTCCAACACTTATTCTCAATTAAAACCACAAACTAAAACATTTTAAAGGTACAATACACACCAATTTAACTAATACAATGACTCAATGACAGACACAAAAAACGACTTAAAGTGCAAGCATTGTGTAATATGGGGTTAGTTTAAAGTGTTTGTGCAATACAGTACATTTCAATGGTTTGTGCATATTCTGTATCCACTTTAATACTATCTACACTGACGACTGTGGTCACCCTGCCATCATTATTAGGTTTGATATATGTATCATACAGTGAGTTATAAACCCCTTTGTGTCTTTTATTTGTAAACAGTTATTTTACATCGCAGATTTCGACCGCAGATTATTATGGTCTAAATTGCAATCTTGGGGAATACCCTGTGGCTTGCTATGGCTCATTGTGGGGTTACATGAAGGCTCGAGCATTCAGATTAGAATAGACATCCAGAGGTCTCTTTTTTATGGACAGTGCCAATACACAGAGGCGTCAGGCAGAGATGCATATTGGCTCCCTGCCTGTTTAACCACTATTTGTGTGATATTGGTAACTGAATGCCATGTCATATAGACATGGGCTGCTACCCTATTTTTTGTTGACGGGGGGCCTGACTCACGATGGTTAACCCAATGCAAATATAGAGAATTTGAGTCGAGGCTACCTCTCCCTTTGACGATCAGGTAATGTTGGCACAGCCTACAGTCTCCTACGGGATGTTTCTGTTAGCTATATATGATCACACTAGCACATATATAATGCTGTTAAAACAAAGTTTATTCTAAAATATCATAATAAAAGTAGACATCTGGATATGACTGACATTATCAATTACTATACAAGGACAGGTAGTGCTAAATAAGTGAGGTTAGTAACATAAAAGTGTTTAAGTGCTGCATACATATTGACAGCACATTCCAACTGTCGACTCTGTTTTGTGTTTCTGTTTTGTGTTTCTGGTTCGGAGTCTATACAGAACAAGATTTCTAGGTAGTACAGTTTAACAGATGCTCCGAACTTTCATCAGGACACTAGGTGCTTCCAAGCATTGGAAAAGTGTTAACAAAGACGCGTTGGAGTGGATCTGGATGTCATCCACAAGTATTAGATGCGTCTTGGGCTGCACATTTTTAGACTATCAATTGGATAGTCATGTGATTTCCAAAGCTCGGAGGTAGCTGGTAGGTTGTTATATTGGCCACAGTGATATCGGTGGCGAGTAGTGTTTCAGCGAACACCGGCACTTGAAGTAGCCAGTGCTGGAGATAGTACGATCAAGCTGCTGTGGAGTTGTGAGCAGCGACCAAGTCCTGCACATTTGTGTTTCCAGCAGAAATGCTGTATACGTGGCAGCTTCTCTAATGACATGGGCCCTCATTACGACCCTGGCGGAAAGGGGTTTACGCCGGCGTAAACCATGGCGCCCCTTTCCGCCTGAGTACGAGTTCCCTTAGCGCCATGGTGATTTTAACGCCTGCTTTTAGCAGGCGTTAAAATCCATGGCGCTAAGGGACCTTATTGTTAATTACGCCACCGTAATTTACGGTGGCGTAATTAACGCCTTCCCCACTCCTATTATACCCTATGGGGCAAAAATGGGAATGGGGAAGGGAAAATGGGGATTGGGGACTTACTGCCCCGCCAAGGTCGGAATGGGGCGGTAAGTCCGCCAACCACCATGGCGGAGTTGGCAGCTTAGCGCCATGGACCATGGTGCAAATTGCACCATGGTTCTCCGCCAAGGTCGTAATGAGGGCCATGGTGTGTTATAAGGCAACATGTACTATAATCAAAGAGCAGTATTTCCGATCGTGCTCCTGTACCGATGTGAGCAGTGGCCAAGTTTCACGCATGCGTGTTGCCTGTTTGAATGCGGCAGCAATTGCCCCTCCTAAAATGCAAGGGGTTTAGCCTGTATTGTTGGCATATGCTGACGAATTTCTCCTTTTTGACAAAACGCCAATTGACCTGCAAGGTTTCATTTCTGCTTTTCCCAAATATGCACATTTACATGCTATTTCTGTTAATGTTTCCAAAACAAAAGTTTTGCTATGTGAGAAAAAGAGGAACAACTTGATATTCTGTTGGGAAGTTGGCTTGGAGGTTTTGGATAGAGAAAAAAGAATGTTGTACTTAGTCTTTCCTATTGGAACCAAAGACAACAAGTCTCTAGTTATGGACTGGTGTGTATCACGTGCAACTTGTTTATACTGTCAAATGAGAAAAATTGATCTCCGCTTTGGAAAGTTCTCCCTGATTCCAACCATTAAAATCTATGAGGGAAGGATCAACCCAAATTGCTTTACAGAGTCGAGCTTTATCCCACCTTGATTTTGGATTGGCTGGTCTATCTCGAGGGCTAATTTTGGCGTCCTTTGCTTCAAATTCTGAGCTTGCTTCCCATTGTGGCTCTGAGATTCGAACTGGGAATTTATTCTCGCAAATGAAGAGCCCAATGGACATTTCTATCATTTTTTCATAAAATCTACTCTCCACTGGAAAACTCTCTCTTTGAAGATCTAAAGAGTTTGGAGGGTGAAGGATGGTAACACCTTTATTAGGGAGAATGTTACCTACTGTTAATCATTGTTGGAATCTTTGGGATTGAGGTTGAGTGATCTTATTAAAAACCTGGGTCACATAAATAAATTCTATTTCTTACGAAGTGGGCTTCTACCTTGGACACTATGAACAGCTATCCTTCATTGTACCAACTTCAATTTGACTATAAGAATATTGGAGTATTGGCACCTTATTTAGAAATCTACCCTGACAAACCGATTAGGCGTGAGTTCTTAAGATTCAAATGGAATCTAATTCCTACATGAGAGGTCCTCGAGAAATATGGCTCACCGACATTGCTCATGGTATATTGCAGACTTTGCAACGAGGAAGGTCAGATTGAGTCCTTAAAGCATTTGCTGACCTCATGTGCAGGACTTTGGGGTCTGCGTTATCAATATTTTAAAACATTTATTGGAACTTTAGATCAGGACATGAATGAAATAGTATGGGAATTATGCTTGGCTGGCCGCACAACCTCTTTGGTTTTAGCTGTCACAGGATTTATAAAATCATTGCTATTAAACCCAACACAATATTCTCAAAGTATTGGGAAATACTCTGAGTTTTCAGACTTATTGTGAAGCTAACCTAAGTAACTAATGCACTTTATTAGAGAAATCGTATGCACTTGAAAAGGTTTCTTTTTATTTCTTTATTTGTATTTCTTCATTGTCACTTATCTCCTTCTTACATTTAGGATGTGAATTTTATGGGATTGAATTCTATTTGGATCTTTTGTTGGATTAACGTTTTAAAAATAATTTTAGCTGATTTTTAATTGACAGTTCTTTTTTATTTTTTCTTATCTGAATCTCTTTCCCTCTTTTGAATGAATAGTATTTGCAATACATTTGTTAATAATGTTAAAAGTAATTTTATTACTGAATGACATTTAAATAAAAAGAATTAAAAAACATTGAGTTATATAAACCTCTTTGGGTCTTTTATTTGTAAACGGATCATTTTCATTGAATGTTCAGCTTCTTCCTCTGTTACATACTGGAATGATGTCCCAACATTTTCCCTCAGGATTGCTATTCACAGATATCCTGTTTTTAAACGGATGTATTCGATGAAAATACAAGAGGGAGTGGTCCCATGCCACTCTTGCCATATTGTATGGCTGAAGCAAAGTCCACCGGAGCATTTAAAAGCTCTGGCGCCAAAGCAAAAACCTTCTTTACAGATGCAAATAAATATGTGAAGTACCACCAAAGGAATTTTGCCTGATTCACAGATATTAAAATAAGCCACATGTGACCGGTCACATTGAATATTTGTGTATGAAGGTTGACCTATGAGTGTGCAGCTTTCACACGCTCATATCATCAACAGAGTGGGATGCGGGTGTACCTACACTACCGCCCAATCAGCACATGCAAAATGATGCGGGAAGAGCTGGGAAGATGAACCACCAATTACAATGAGGGTCCACCTGACAACATGCCTCACCAAATTAAGTAACCAGATAGCAGCAACTCATAACTTATCTCCCTGATGACAGTTGCCCCGTTCCACCTGGCATAGGACGCATCTGGGTGCAAGAAATCCCAGGAGACAAGTACAACATTTCTTAACACCTTCCTCAGAGCTTGTTTGACTTCTCCTAATGTTTAATGCCACTTTCAGTGGAAATGTTGTCAGTGTGTGTATTGTTTTCCTTTTAGCCTTCTCATCTGAATGATGTGTGTCTGGATTTCATGTATGTGAGTGAGCCATCGCATAAGCTCCACTCAACAGAGGAATTTCGTGTATGTGGTTTGTGCGCAAGTCTGCACATCCCACGAAAAGCAGGGCCTCAATTGCCTGGACATTCCAGGAATAGTTAAAACCGCTTTTGAGATACAGCAGTTAGCACACCTGGACTGCAGGGCAGCTTGACAGGCTAATGTGGGACAGATGTTACCACATCTGGACTTGCCTACTCCTGAGGGGCCAGCTTGACAGGCTGGCATGGGTTGGTTTTTAGTACACCTGGACTGGCATCTTCCGGAAGGGCCAGCTTGACAAGCGACTGTGGACCAGGTTTTAGCACACCTGGACTTGCCTATTCCTGAAGGGCCAGCTTCACAGGCTAGAATGGGTTGGATTTTAGTATACCTGTATTGGCATTTGACTGAAAGGCCAGCTTGACAAGCTACTGTGGACCAGGTTTTACCACACCTGGACTGGCCTATTCCTGAGGGGCCAGCTTGACAGGCTAACATGGGTTGGAATTAATATACCTGGACTGACATCTGTCGGAAGGGCCAGCTTGACAGGCAAATGTGGGCCAGGTTTTCAGCAAACCTGGACTGGCCTATTCCTGAGGGGCCAGCATGACAGGCTAGCATGGGTTGGTTTTTAGTATACCTGGACTGGCATCTGTCGGATGTGCCAGCTTGTCAGGCGACTGTGGACCAGGTTTTAGCACACCTGGACTGGCCAATTGCTAAAAACAGAACTGTTCCAAAAATTGACAGATCGCAATAGCCTGTTACACTTCCACAGCTACCATCCAATAAGATTAAAGCATAATCTGCCGTATGGACAATTCCTTTGGATTCGGAGGAACTGCACGGACCAGGAAAGGTTTTTCAAACATGCAGAAGGACTTCAATAAAGACTACTTCAAAGAGGATATCCTAAAAAAACAATCAAACAAACTCGAAAAAATGCAGCCAAAACCCCAAGAGAAGTTTGTCTTACTACACAACCAAAAGAGCCTTTGAAGTGATTGGTATGTGTTACCACATATAGTCCCATCAGCATTATCTTGAAAAATACTATCAACAAGCAGTGGCATCATATCAAGAAAGCTGGCAGACTTGCAAGGAAACCAGTTTTTGCGTTCACAATGAACAAAAACCTGAGAGAGCTTTTGGTGCACACACACAGAGAAACCAGACCACAATCAACTATAGAGAGATCATGGAGCCTCCCACCAGTGAAAGGACACCATAAGTGTGGGAAATGTGTGGTGTGCCAATTTACAAAAACTCATGTTAGCAACCTCCATTGGAATTTATATACACACACCAACTGTAAGAGTAAAATGGTAGTCTATGTCATCCATTGTCCATGCAATTTGATCTATGTTGGTAAAACGACTAGACTGATAAAACAGAGGATCTCTGAGCATCGCTCCTGCATTGGACACTTGGTAACCAACAAATCACTCGTGGGCCACTACAAGCAACTACAACACACAGACTGGCACATATTCTGGTTTGTGCTACAGATGGGGAGCCCTAACATAAGAGGAGGAGATTCAGAAAAACATTTGAAAGATCTCGAACAGAGATGGACTTACAAACGGGACATTGTTCGCCCTGGTTTAAACATAGCCATTGAGTGGAACGGTTTACTGAACAGATGAAGCGGAGTTTGAGCTAGTGTCTTCTGACCGGCATGGTGTGCCTTTAATCAATAATTAGGTGATATGACTGGTAATTATATCTGTGCAAGTAATACAACTGATACACCATACACTGGACCCATAACTCTGTACAAATAGTCCAGCTACATCTTGTCCATTTTGTCCCCTGAAGTTTTATTGGATTCACTTCTATGCACGATCACCAAACAACTGTTAATGTCATAACACTATAGACTTTAAGAGGCTGTTTTATTAATTTTTAATCATTCTCTCAGGGCTAGCATAATTTCGACACTAGCTACCCCAAGACATCAATACTGCCTAATTACAATCAGGGACCCTCAATCACTTAGACGAAGAGTGCGACTTTGGTACATATGCCAATCTGAGGGCTGCGTTACCCGGTAGACTATTCATACATCCATTACCCAAATGATATTTGTGTTCACTCGCTCATGAACTGCATTAGGAAACTGACCACAGCACTGGTGATGTGTGCTTTGTGGCCCACTTTGGTCATTTAGAGATCTTGCCCACGATTTTCCGTGGACTTCTGGCAGCTACTATCAGTGTTTCCGCACAGTAGAAGTCCCTTCCAAGATGGCGGACTGTTTTTTCGCCACACCTCCCATATAATTAGATAGTGAAACTGGTTGCCAAAACAACAGTCAATGGAACACTGCATTAGCAGTCTTGAGTTCCGCGCGTCAGACCACGACACAGAGGATCTGCTCGATTCTATTATCCAGTAACATACAAGTGAGTTTGTACTTTTAGGATCACAGAACATCAGACTTCTGCTGTTCCATTAACATTATTTCAGACGTGTGTGTGTTGCCATCCCCGCGGGTACACTCAACCGGGACAGCAGCACAGGTATGCCTGGTTTAATAAATGCGATCCTTTCCACACAGGCACATCACTGAATTGATCAGTCATCCAATATTGACAACATCGAACATGTCTCAGCAGGTTCAGAAACTTCACCCATATTGAAAAGCCATCTAGACGGTCCCTCTGATGGCACCCTAGGCCCACATAGTGTATGTACTTTTCCTTACCTCAGGCTTTGAGCAGACAAATTGCCTTCTGGTAAAGTAGTAGAGAGGGTGTGAGTAGTGACAGTTCCCCTCTCTCTCTTGGCCCTGTGTGTTCTCTACAGTTACTCACTGAATTCTTAGCAGTCCCACGCACTGACTTTGGCTGTGCTGTGGAAACACCACCTGCTTGATGGCATCGTGGAACTGCCTGTGCTATGACTTTTGAGCACATAAGGTTTTCCCCGTGGGGAACACACTTCAGCTACTTATTGAGCTTTATTTTATATGTTCATCCCCGTTACAGAACACTCAACCTATACCACAATTTCTGTCATGATGAAGGTCGTTATACTGGGAGCTACCGAAACACTATTGCATCGACTCCCTATGTCTAAGTGTGCCATGCCAACTAGGCACAACATGTTTTATGTTTAATTCTGTATTGTTATAATGCACCCCCTTGAGAACACAAGGGGCTGTACTTTGCAAATCACCAGATTATTGAAAAGTGTGCCAATCTGTTCAGCACAGTGCTTTGTTTATTTTCATTAGGAATGTGTTAGGTTCACTATGCTTTGCGGTATGTAATGTTTGATCAAATTGTCTATATTAATACATAAAATGGCAGTTATTGCTCAAAACACCATTACATTCAGTGTGTTCTGTTGTATAACTGGGGTTTCCCTGACCAATTGTTTAGACACAATTCCTGAGGGGCCAGATTGACAGGCTAGCATGAGTTCGCTTTTAGTATACCTGTACTGGCATTTATCGGAAGTGCCAGCTTGAGAGGCAACTGTGGGCCAGGTTTTAGCACACCTGGACTGGCATATTCCTGAGGGGCCAGCTTGAAAGGCTAGCATGGGTTTTTAGAAAATCCTGATTGGCATTTATCGGAAGTGCCAGCTTGACAGGCGACTGTGGGCCAGGTTTTAGCACACCTGGACTGGCATATTCCTGAGGGGCCAGCTTGAAAGGCTAGCATGGGTTTTTAGAAAATCCTGATTGGCATTTATCGGAAGTGCCAGCTTGACAGGCGACTGTGGGCCAGGTTTTAGCACACCTGGACTGGCATATTCCTGAGGGGCCAGCTTGAAAGGCTATCATGGGTTTTTAGAAAATCCTGATTGGCATCTGTCGGAAGTGCCAGCTTGACCGGCTACTGTGGGTGAGGTTTTAGCACACCTGGACTAGCCTATTCCTGAGGGGCAAGCTTGACAGGCTAACATGGGATAGTTTTAATATACCTGGACTGGCATCTGCCGGAAGGGCCAGCTTGACAGGCTACTGTGTGCCAGGTTTTTAGCAAACCTGGATTGGCCTTTTGCTCAGGGGCCAGCTTGACAGGCTAACATGAGTTGGTTTTTAGTATACCTGGACTGGCATCTGTCTGAAGGGTCAGCTCGACCGGCTAGGTTGGGCCTGTTTTTAGCACACCATGACTGGCCTATGCTAGAAGGGCCAACTCGACAGTCGAACACGGGACGGTATTTAGCACACCATAATCAACTATGCCAGAATGGCCAGCTCAACAGGATGGCATGGGAAATGTTTTGACATGTCTGGACTGACCTATGCCGGAATGGCGGGCGTGACAGGCTACCCTACGAGAGTTTCTGGCACACTTGAACTGTCCTATGCCTGATGTGCCAGTTTGTCTATATAGTGTGTGACGTTTTTCAGCAGATCTAAATTAGCCTATGCTTAAAAAGCCTGTACCACAGCATAACGAGGGCCGTTTTTTTGGACTACTTTCATGACTTAAAATATGATGCGGGTAGATATGACATTGGCCTAATCAAGTTTAGTAAACACCATTTGCCAAACATGTCCCCAGCAAATGGTATATTGTTTGCAATCACACGCCAGAACCGTGCAGAGCTCCTTAATAGCTGGGAAACATGTACAGGTCAGGTTCAGACCCAGTTAGTCGACGCCAAAATGACAAGTGAATTTGATCAGTGATGGGGACTTGCACAGGCCGGTAGTGATTAGATGTATATAGAAGATTGTACATGAGCATGTTTTGTTTTATAATAATAGGTGGCTTTAGATTTAATTACACTGTATTTTAAGTTATGTCGGCCCTTAATTCTCTGGAGGGTGCATGGATATGTCTGGAGTTTGTGTACCTAGCGAAACTCTTCCTTCATTACCATGTTACAGACATACTTTTGAATGAAGGTATTCATTCAGTTACACTGTTATCTTCAAGCGCCATCCAGTGGCAAAGATTAAATAGTGCAGGTTTAGTATTCCGAAGAAATGCCTGCACCTTCAATACATCTGCAATATTAGTTACCTCATCCGCTTACTCATAAATAAACCAGTTCATGTGAAGTAATTGTCATTTTGTATTTAGTGGAGATAATAATAATAATAATAATAATAATAATAATAATAATAACAGTAATTATTAATATAATTAATAGTAGTAGGAGGAGGAGTAATATTACTGACATTGGTAAACATAAGAACAAATAGCATTCTCCGTATTAATACAAAAGCTAATAATAACAAATAAACCCTTTCATATATATGTATGTTATCTCTTTTCTCGTGAAAAATAAGTATTATATAAAAAGGATTGAATATTTAGTATCCACCAAACTTTAAATGTTTAAAATAATGGTGAATGCTGCTTCCCTACACAAACTATCAAAAGTAAGGCGAGGTAACCTTTTAGGTTTTCCCATTCAGCCATTCCTCATGCCAGAATCGGTAGGACTGCCATTTGTGCTAACATGCCTAAAAGTGACAGAATGTAAAATACTGTTGGATGCAAAGCTAGGATTGACTTAATCTATCACGCGTGACCTGGGCCACATCGAAACAATGATGAAAGAAGAGAGCAGAATTGATGCAGCTGTACAAACAAGCAAAGTATTGTGTAGCCTGTAGTGAAGGATGAAAGAAGGCAGGGAGTAGTCCTTCAGGAAGGGATAACGCCTTATTAAAGCTGAATGGGATTCCAGGTGCTATAATCTGCGGCGCACCATTTTCAAAAGAATTGAGGGAAGACATGAATCCTACACAACCGAGACAATGATTAAGTGTGCAGTAGGGAACTGCAGAAAAGGTTTGCCAAAGTGGCATTAAAAAGCAACGTAAAGACTCTGTATCACTGAAAAGAAATTTTGAGGTTTTGCAGTGAAAGGAACATCTCACTGTCCACCTCATCAAAGGTCTCCACAAATAGGACCACATAACACCTGAGCTGATCTATCTGCACTGGTTATCTCTACAAGCAAGCATGCACAGCTGTGAGCATGCACACTTCCATCCTCCTGGCAGACATATGGTCACCATCAGTGGCAGTCAGTGCATCCCCAGGCATCAGTCAGGACCTGACCAGACTGGAGCAATGCACAGAAGAGGAACTTGGAAACAGGCATTCACAACTTATGCCTTCACACTGTGCAACCTCATGCCTACCACCATCAGACTCTGCCCTTAGCCTCATGCTATTCAGAACAGAAATCCAATCCTCCTCTTAAAGGCTTTTTTCACAGCCCGCAAGATGCCTTCCCTCGAATCTACCCAGTACACTATCTCTCCTGAATCCCACCCTCTACAGCCACCTCCCTATGCCACCCACTGTTAGATGCTCCTACGAACAGTCAATGTTAATTATTCCATGATACCCTGAATGTTAGACCACAAATTAATGATATGCTGCAGACAGTGCTCCATATAACTAGTTGACATATGCCTGCAGCACCTACTGGTGTGCAGTGCACCATACCTTCACGAAGCAAGGTTGGTGCTCAATAAGCATCCACATAAAATCATAAAAAAACTAAAAAAACAACAAAGATGATTTTATAATGGCTTAATTCTAGCTGTCTCTTAAGGGATATGAAACAGTAATGTAATTGTAATGTAATGTAATGTCAATGTGTAAAGCACCTTTCACCATTGGTATGATGGCCCAATGGAAAAAGGTCCATTCTTCATTAGTTTATTTGCTCTCTTTAACGTCATCATGTTCTTATGTAGCACCTCTTGAGAGATTCCACCTGCTTCTAAGTGCTACAGTATGACGTGTTATTTCCACCCACCCAAACAGTGTTCTATTCTTCCACCTCTAATGTGCGAAGGGCTTGGGTGTCGGGTGCCCCTGCTAAAAAGCAGTGTGTGACTTCTGGTTACACACAGATCTCTGCAACACGTGATTAACTTGCTGAGCTAGCTTACTGATCCTGATCCAAATTATTGGGTGGTCCGGTTTCTCAGATTTCAACTAGGAAAATGATACTTAAAGCAGCTGGCAGAAAAATATCCCTGACAAAGCAAGCCCCAGCTAAATACGCCTCCGCCTCATGACGTCATAGAGTATCAATTGGACACGTATGTTATATATTCCTCTTGTTGTTTTTTCTTTGACTTCAGAATACATTCATTTGATTTATGACAGAACAAATTGTAAATTGTATGTCTGTTTTTAGTTTTTTTCTCTGAAATTTGATCTGTAAAATGTGCCTTTTTAACTCATTACTAATAACACTTTCTCAGCGGGAGGACCCCCAGGAATACCCCTAAGTGGTTTGGGCTCACTTAAGGCATTTCCTCGCTCTAACATGTGGCAAACATCTCCAGAGCTCCACTTAAAGAATTCAGCAGCCTCCACGTCTCTTCAATCGTATGGGGTGCCCTGCTATGGTGCCAGAAGTGGGCTCCAAAGAGGGATACCATGGATGGTAAGTTCGGCTTTCCCTTAAAGAAGACTTGTTCAGGAGATCCGAGATGGAAACAGGGGTTCTGGCTTTGACGATTTGACCTGCATTTATCGTGAGGCTTGAACTCTGCTTTAAGATCTGAGTGACAATTTAAGCTTCAGGGAACCCCTGCAGGAGTCCTACCAGCCTGCGCAACCCCTCCCCCCTTTAAAGGTGCCTGGGTCTCAGCTTTGGAAGTTAGAGCATGCTTACTCATTAAAGTTCTTACTTATACCGCCCACCACCCCAGCCAATTGTGAGAAAAGATTCACCCTCATATAGTTTCTTTCTATTAGGAGCAATTTGGGGATAGGGAGGACTTTATACTTTCAAGGTATGAGCAGGGTTTAAAAAAAGTAAACAAATGGGAAAAGTGTTGCACGGGAGGCCGGAGAGCAGGACTAGGACCAATGGAGTTGTGTTATTAAAGCGAGCGGCTGATATATACTGGGCACAACCAACATGAACATGTTATTACTGTTGCAATACTGTCATATATTTTTGGTACTGAGAGCATGAGAATGTGTTTTACTGGGCAATGCTGACATATATTCTAGATTCAATTGCCATGGTTTCTCTTTGGAAGCAGCCAGGGTGAACATATTTGTTGAAAATCCTCCTGTGTACTGTTGCTGAACTAATATTTTTGGGGGTTTTCTTGTGTCTATGTACAGATGTAATTGAAAACTGCAATCTGGACTTTAAAATGTACCATTTCAACTCATATTTCTCAAATGTTCCACCTAAGCCGACACCACGCACACCCCCACCACAATTCTCCTTAATTGGACAACATACATAAAGGGCCACTGCAAGGGATGTTTTGCAAGACCATGATATGCAGCTAACATGCTCCTCGCCAGACATTGGAAGGGAAGAAGTAAAGCAAGTGTAGCAGACTGTCTCTCTGGAATAACCCATCCGTTGGAACTGGGGAAAGTAAGGTTCAGTGGGGGAGGTCAGATGGCAGAGTTCAATAAAATGAAAGATCTGGTAAGGCTTTTTGGATTTGTATGGTGGCTAATTCCATGTGCTATTAGAACTAAGGGGCTGTGCCTCACCGGGTTGTGCACTCGGTCCTCTCCGGCAGTGTTAATGGCCAATCATGAATTTATCCAGTCAAGAGCTCCTACATTTAAAAATGTTCCTTGGTAATTGCGTGGTGCCATTGCATAAAATTTTCATATGTTAATGAAATAAAATGTCCTTAAATGTTTTGGCCTTGCTCACTGTGCTCACGCCAACCTAGAGAAGATATTTGACCTCCTGTGCTTAAGTAGCCCCCCATCCCCCACTGTTCTCCAATCCGACTGGCAGAGCCCTCAACGGGAGCAAAAGAGTCCTCCAATGAGAAATGCCTAGGGTGGGAGGGTACCCTTTGCCTTGAAGAAGAATTATGCAGGAGTCCCTAGAAACAAACCAGCATCTGGGCTCTGGAGATTGGACAAGGACTCTTCTCAAGACTTGAGGTCGGACAGAATGCGCAGGTTCCGGAAGAGCCTGCAGCGGCCCTGCGGGCCTTCTCAAGCTCCCTCTTCAAAGACCCGCAGCTCACTTTGAGGGGAAATTGTTGCATGAAAACTTATTAAGCACTTAGATTAATCCCGTTCACAGGTGAAGAAAGATTGACACTTGAACACTTATGTATCAGGACGACTGTGGCTACTGGGAGGTCTTTACACTTACAAGGTAGGGACAATGTTGTTTTTATAAAAGGAAAAGAACGATGAAAGGTTCCTCTTTGTCAGTTGCAAACTTACAAAAGTAGCAAGTGTGACGAGGGAGAGGAGGACTAGGACCCATGAAGATTCCGCGAAAGTAGTCAAGGCAGCTCTAACATACAACTTCCGGAACACAGCTATCCCAATATACATGCACACACAATATTAAGGGGTTCACCACCACGATTGGAAAAGAGCACGATAAAAAATGCAGTGTCCAAACTTGGTACGGTCAGATGAAGGTTCCAGACTTGCTCCACAAGAGCCTTGCGCTTTTCTAGAGGCAAGCTACAAAGATACACACATCTCTTTGCCACGACCACCGCCTGAAGTTTCGATTAGGCTGCAAGGCGTGACATACTGCAGTACTTTGCTCATAGAGATGGCGAACAGGTTTATGCAACCTTTTGTGACCAGAGATAACATATTTTGTTTGCTCGCGGCCCCCCGCGAGTCACCCAGCACGCAAACAGGCACACGCATTCATGCATGCTAAGAACACACGCCGGAGACGTGCGATGGCTCTGGTCTCCGGCTCGAACTGCTGGGGCACCGCCTTTATTAACCCACAGCGCATGCGCGAGCTCCGTGAGTCTCGCGCATGCGTAATACGTGTACCCAGTACACAACACTCCTCCTCTTCCCCCAGAAACAAACATTTGAACATGAAAACATCAAAACAGAACTTGCTTGTCGTCAGGAACTGGAACAGCAAAATGTCCTTTCTAGGGGGCTGGGTCCACGATGAAGTCTCTGAACCTCTGGGGCAGCCTTCGTCCTGCCCTGCTCGGGTATCGTGGCACAGTCTCCTCCGGGACCTCCGCCGTCTGCATATCTGCCATTGGAGGGCACTCTTCGTGCTCTGCCTCACTCTCTTTTTCCGGAGCTTGGTCCGCCGCCGCATCATCTTCTGCTGTCTTGATACGCTTGAAGAATGATACATTCCGTGTAATAGTACCTCTGGCATTGGCTGCTGTGACCATGGTACCCTTCACATGTGTTACACCCAGCGGTTGAGTCTCATAGGTTGTCGATAACTTGCCCTCCGACCTTCTATTTCATACTAATACGGTATCACCCACTGCTATCTGCCTCTCGGGGAGCCTTCTCCGTACTGTCTCTCTCTCATTCCTGGACACTCTGTCCGACTGCACCTGCCCATTGTCTATCACACCTGGTTCCCGCCCTTCGGACTCAGGTATGAGCCCTCGCGGTATCCTTTTAAAGAGCGCTTCCGCCGGGGCAATTCCCGTGGATCGGTGCGGAGTTGTACGATACTCTTGGAGAAATTCAAACAGGTTCCTTCGGTGGTCTTCCCCTCCATTTTCGGATATGCGAAATATCTTGTTTAAGGTGCGCATGAAGCGCTCTACCTCGCCATTGGCCCTTGGCCATAACGGGGTGACTTTGCGGTGTTTTATTCCCCTTTCTTCACAATATCGGGCAAACACCTGCCCCTGGAAAGGTGCCCCATTGTCCGAACACAATTCCACGGGGAAACCATGGGTGGCGAAAATCTTGTCCATCGCTATGGTGGTGTGATCGCTGGCCGTGGATTCGACCAGTTCCACTTCGGGATAACGGGACCACTGGTCGGTCACAACCAGGAAGTACAGACCCCGACCGGTGGAGCCGAAGTCGGCATGGACTGTCCCCCAGGGTAGTTTACTTCTTGCCATGGATTGTACTGGTGGACCTCTTTCCGCTGGGCTGGTGGCCTGGCATGGGATGCATGTCCTCACAAATTCTTCAACCCTCTTCTCTAACTCCGGGAACCAGACCTTGAGTCTGAGGCGTGCCTTCATTCTGGTCATCCCCTGATGCCCATTGTGAGCCAGTTGAAGTACCTTTGCTGTGAGGGATCTGGGAATCATGATCCTGTGTCCTCTCAGTAGTAGTCCATCGGTCGTCACAGACAATTTGTGTCGTGCACGCCACAATGCCTGCAGGTCCTTTTGCACCTCCACATTTCTCCTGGCATTGTTCATGAGAAGGTCCTTCCACGCTCCTGAGGCCACTGCCTCCTTCGCTCTCAGAAATGCCTCGTCAGAGTTGGACTCGTTGGCAATCTCTTCTCTCGATAGGGCGATGGGAAGCGCCGACTCGACAACCAAATGAATGGTGTCCTCACAGCTTGCAACTTCCGTGGTATCCCCTGACTGTCCAGAGCTGGGATGGCGAGACAAGTAGTCAGCGGGGTTTTGGGTCCCTGGGCGGTATACCAGTTTTACCCCGTATTCCATGAGGGATAACATCCACCTTTCTATTCTTGGTGGTGGCTTGGATGAGGCACCAGCCAGAATGGGCAGTAGTGGTTTGTGATCCGTCACCACTACAACCGGTTTCCCTAGGATGTATAACCTGAAGTGTTTACAGCCCCATAATATGGCGAGGGCTTCACGTTCAATTTGAGAATACCTCCTCTCGGTGCTGGTCAGTGCCTTACTGGCATACGCGATGGGCCTCATTGCTCCCTGCTGATCTGCCTGCAAAAGGACTGCCCCTAGTCCCACGGCACTGGCATCCACCACTATCTCAGACTCCCGGGCCGGGTTAAAGTACGCCCTGGTGTCTAGTTCAGACAGAGCTTCTTTGATGGCCGTGAACGCTCTCTGCTCTTTTCCAGTCCACGCCCATGCCACTTCCTTCCTCGTGAGAGCTCTTAACGGTTCAGAGATGGAGGCTAAGTCACGAATAAAGCGTCCGCAATATGTCACCATGCCTAAAAAGCTGCGAACTTCTGGGCTGTGAAGTGTCCAAAAATAATTTTTAGCTGCTGATGACTAACAGATGGCGCACGAGCACCCAGAACGGGCCGCAACCACTGCGTGTGATGTTCTCACTCGAGCGCTCAAAATGGCCGCCGGCTATCTCGAGCGGGTCCGCGACTGCGGAGCTGTACTCCGTTCCTGCAATGTTGTCGGAACGAAGTAGCGGTTCACTTCCCGCCTCGTCGCCAGTTTTGTATGCTCGCGGGCCCCCCGCGAGTCACCCAGCACGCAAGCAGGCACACGCATTCGTGCATGCTAAGAACACACGCCGGAGACGTGCGATGGCTCCAGTCTCCGGCTCGAACTGCTGGGGCACCGCCTTTATTAACCCACAGCGCATGCGCGAGCTCCGTGAGTCTCGCGCATGCATAATACGTGTACCCAGTACACAACAACATGTGTTGCCTTTTATATCAGCTTGATGCCAGCGCCACGCCTCTAAGCGCTGGATGAGGTATCGAAAACGTGCTGAACTTTCCTCCTTGCCCTATATAGACATATAAAAAGTAATAAGTAATATGCAGGCTCGGTGTCCTACACACACCAGTGCAAGGCAGGCAGACAAGTCACAGTGGCTGGTCACGTTTGCATATTCATGTCTGTCAAAGTATTCATTCAAAAGTCCACATTCGTTGACTATAGAATATTTTAAAAGAGAATAACTTTAGTGTATTTTAAAAACAAATTAACATCTGATTGCAACGTGCATTGAGTTATATCAGACGAGACTTTGCTTTTCTGGAAAGGACATTGGCGTAGACTGAACGGCACGAGATGAAAGTGCAACCCCTGACAACATTCTTCCACAGATTCATAATAGTGCAGGCGGTCACTCACATTTGCAGCTTAGCTTGTGCTCCCATCTAGTGTCCCAAAGAGGTAATGCTGGTCTAATCTTATAAAGAGCGTGTGAAGTTATTTGATTTATAAAAAAGTATTTGCCTAAATTCAACGTACACTTTCCCAGTAGCGCTGCATCCTATACCACAGTGTTTCGTGAATTCTGCTTTACTCGGATTGGATTTATGCTTTGCCTCACTGTCAAATGATTTAGCCAGCCACTCACATTTATATTTAGCCAGCCACTCACATTTATATTTAGCCAGCCACTCACATTTATATTTAGCCAGCCACTCACATTTATATTTAGCCAGCCACTCACATTTATATTTAGCCAGCCACTCACATTTATATTTAGCCAGCCACTCACATTTATATTTAGCCAGCCACTCACATTTATATTTAGCCAGCCACTCACATTTATATATACGCATGCCGTGAAGTCTTGGGAATTTGTCATTATACTTTGTGTTAATCTCATTTTCTTTTAGTTATAATTCTGTGGTGCCTCTGTATTACCGTACATACGAATTGGTAATTTAATGTTACTCAATGGTACTCATTATCTTATCCTTGGAAGCAAAGTTTCCAACGCGCCTCGTGATTGGAGTCAACTTCATTCAATGCTGCCTTTCACCCATGGAACTTACCCTGGAACGAGAAGTGACACCTTTTGCATTATGTGTATGGACCGCCATGCCTCAGCATACAATGGGCTTCATTCCCAGCATGGTGGTATGGTAAAAAGGGTTGGCACAATGGCGGTAATTCTGTTACCGCACATTACCGCACTGTTATACAAGTTTTGGCAGTACGGTGGCGGATGTTCCACCAACCAAAAAGCTGGAGGCAAACCATCAGAATTACTGCAGTGGATTTACTACAGCATGTGGTAATTTCAGAGAATACCCCGTGGAGTGGGGACTACCACCACTCATAACATGGTACATCCATGGCACAGAGCGGCGGTAACAGTGGATGATTTTGGTCAGCAAATCACCAAATCTACTCACGATTTACCGCCAAACACAACATGAGGCCCAATATACGTTTGGCGAATAAGACAGGACTCGAAAAATGGCACTCCAATGGCACGTGCAAGTTGAAAACTCTCTGACAGGATGAAATGCTGAGTTGGCCCCTTCAAGACTCGAACCTCGGGCGTGCAGGTTGAGAACTGATTGCTTCAGGAAATGCATGAACCCTCTCAGATGTTTGACATTTTTATTCACACTTTGGATCTTTAGCTGATACAATGAGATAGCAATATCAACATATTAGTAAACACATATATAAAAATAGAAATGGTTACGATTGAGCCAAAGAGGGAAGGGCGGTGAGGGGGAAACTCAGGAGAATGTGGGCAGGTGATAGTCCCTTAAGGTTAAAAGGCTGGTTTATAAAGGCATACCGATATATAAAGATACCAACACAGAATTGTGGATGAGTAACAATCCACAACAGGAATATATTGTATCAAGGGTCTTAAATGGCATCTGATCAATAACAAGGGTGGGTCTTGAGTTGTCTACGGACCCCAGTGTTGATAGGTGCCCAACATGAATGTTATGCTGCCTCTGGCCCTGAAAATGTCCCTTTTACATGTCCGTTGCTATCTCAATGGACCCGCAGGAGAGGGGGTGAATTAGGAAGGCAACGGGGACACATAGACACTCCAGGAAAAAAGAAAATACCTGGGGTCCTGCCACCCTTCCACACTGCACTCTGTTGTCACCCTCTTCCCTCTCGACACCACTTGAGACCAGAGGAAAGTGAGCAAAAATGTGATTTTACCAAAAACCTTTTATTCAAGGTATCTTACTGAAACACCCCCCTCAAGCTCCTGTTTCACCATGTTTTTAACCCTCGGCAACCACCTTTCACACCTGTTTTAACCCATTACCCCGTATATATATATATTTTAAAAACATTTTTTTTCAGTAAATGTGTGTCTGTAAAACAATGCCTCGAATAAAAGGTCTTTGATGAAATCAGTGGATCCCGTGCTTTGAGGTCACATAAGCGGAATGTGACTTCCATATTCCACAGGCATGATTTCTCACCACAGGGACACAGCATTTAGAAAACGAATGTCTTCCTTTGTAAGCAATACACACAGAAATTAAAGTGCTGCTTCAACGTTAAAGCATATAAGTATGTTAACTCTCACCAACCCAATACAGCAACGTGTCTATTCAAGTCTGGAAAATTCAGGGTTAATGTTTTTTGGTGCTAGAATGAGTAGGAAGAGGATGTTCTTTTGTATATATATATGTCTCTGTTCTTCAGTGTCTTCACGACCTGGCAGAGAGAAGGCTGTATATTTAATTTCTGGGATCTTGCAAGAGGCATAGTAGACACTGGGCCTCATTACGACCCTGGCGGAACGGGTTAACGGGTGCCGCAAATGGATGCGGACCCGTTAAACCCATTCCACCTGATTACGAGGTTCCCTTGCAGGACCCGCTAAGGACACCTGGTAAAACAAGGCGTCCTTACCGGGTCCCGCGAGTGGACCAGGGAGCTAACAACGGGCCGGTCGTAATCAGACCGTTGTTAGCTCCCTCTCCCATTCCCATTGAGCCCTATGGGGGCTCGAATGCGAATGGGGAAGGTCCGGCCCCGGGTTCCCTGTAGGAGGAATTACCGGGCCCTCCAAACTTGGAATGGCCCGGTAATTCCCCATTCAGGGAACCCGGACCCGGTTTTGGAGGCAGCCAATAGCAGCATGGCTACCGCCAAAGCCGTAATGAGGCCCACTGACATTCTAAGAGGTGGGAGGGAAAAGACACAGCCTGGGGTGCGGGGGTGTAAGGCGGTAGAAGTTGCACTGAAGTGTTGTCAGGAATTTTCTTGACAAAATGATATAGTTTCAGCGTTTTGAGTAACATTAAATGTTTTTTCCGACTGTAGTTTAGTTTAGGTTGTTTTTTATTTGATAATGCGCTCCAAACCCAGGGGTAGCCGGGCGCAGCGGTCACAAGATTACTTAAGCTTAGGTTACATACAGTAGATACATACAGAGGATACATTCCATGAGTTATTAACACATTTACAATACATGACTGCAAGAGGTACAAAAAGTGGGAGAACCTCACACCACGGGGGGCAATGTGAGAGTCTATAGTCACAATTCGGTCATAACAGGTAATATATACAGGGAACCTGGTCTAGAGCTGAGGATCAAGTTGTTAGTCGTCTTTGGTCCAGAGCCAACTTTTCACATTGTATCTGAATCTAGAATAGGGTAGATTAGCTCTCAGTGCAGTAGGGAGTGCATTCCAGGCAAGGGCAGCTGTAACAGGGAAGCATGCTCCACCCGCTTTAGTTAGTCTGAATCTAGGAGTTTCAACTAGGAGGTGGTTAGAGGCTCTGGTGTGGTGACTAGAGGATTTTCTGGTGAGTTTAGCTGAGATGTAGGGCGGTGCAGTGTTGTTCAGTCCTTTATGGGCGAGAGATAGTGTCTTGAGGAGGACTCTGTCACTGATTTTTAGCCAATGATGGTCTTTCCTGATGTTAGAAATATGCTCTCTGAGGGGTATGTCCAAGGCTGCTCTAAGAGCGTTGTTCTGCAGTATTTGCATTTTGTTTATGACAGTTTTACTGGCACCCGCATAGAGGGCGTTACAGTAGTCCAATTTGGACATTATTTGGGCATTGGATAATGTGCTGCGGTTGATTTTGGAGAGGTAGGGTCTGCAGGCCCTAATTAATTTGCAGGTGTAGGCTGTGGAGGAAGCCCGGGAGTTAACTTGTTTTTTGAGAGATAATGTGGAATCAAGTTAGAAACCTAGTGTTTTTGCCTCAGTTGCCACTTTGATTATATTTCCATCTATGTTGAAGGCGGGGTAGTTAGGGCTGAGTTTTTTGAGGTTAGAGTCGGAACCTAGGATCAGTATCTCTGTTTTGTCGTCATTTAGGCAAAGGCAGTGAGAGGCCATCCATGCCGGAATGAGGAGGTGAATCTTGTTTACTAGAGCTGTGTCTTCGACAAAGTTGCCAGATAGTGGTATGAGGATCTGCGTATCGTCCGCATAAATAGTATGAGTTACCCCCAATCTGTCAAGTTTGTCGAAGAGTGGCTTAGTGAAGATGTTGTACATTGTGGGAGAGACACATGGACCTTGTGGGACGCCACAGGTGATTTATATGGGGTCCGCTGAGGCTAGGGGGCAGAACACTCTCATCGTACGGTTGTCTAGGAAGGATTGTACCCAAGCTATTGCTTCACTTGAGAAGCGGGCGGCCGACGCTAGGTGGTTGCATAACACTGCGTGGTCCAACAAGTCAAAGACCGCCAACAGGCCAAGGAGGAGGAGCATAGCTGTTTTACCTTTGTCCTTCAACTCGTCGATTTGTGTCTTGAGGTCATTTAAGGCTGTTTCAGTACCATGTAGTGGTCTGAATCCAGATTGGCGTGATCCTAGAAGTTGGTTCTTCTCCAGATTGTTTTGGATCTGGAGGTATGCTACTCTGCCAATTATTTTAAGGAGAAATGGGAACGTGGTGATAGGCCTATAATTGGTAGGGATGGCTGGGTCGAGAGTCTGTTTTTTGAGGAGAGGCAATACCCAGGATTCTTTGAGGTTAGTGGGTACAGTGCTGGATCTAAAGGAGGCGTTGATTAATTTAGTGATGAACGGTGCTAAGTCTCTAGCTGCATCCTTAATAGCTTGTGGTGGGCAGCTGTCACCTTGGCAGTTAGATGGTTTCAAGGATGATATCACCTTTTCAGTTTCCAGAATGGAGAAGTTGGTAAATCTGAATGGTTCACAGTTATTTTGTGTGACTGTTGTAGGTGATTCTAGCTGATGGGTAGTATAGGTTCCAGTGGCACTCAAGGACGCTCTCTTCTTTGCAATTTTGGATTGTAAGGTGGTGGTTTTATTAGCTCAGGTGTTCTGGATACTAGTAAACCATTCTTTGTCCTTGGGGATATTATCTATGGGACCAATCGGGTTTTCCATTTCCTGAAGGATGGAAAAGAGTTCTTTGTAATTAGAGTTAGCTTTACTAATTCTCTCATTAAATGTGTCTTTTTTAGTTTGGATTATTTCCTTCTTATAATTCTTGGCAAGGTTGTCAAGTAGAGTTTTATTCTCCTCTGAAGGTGTATGCCTCCAGATAGCGTGGAGTTTGCGTTTTTGGATTCGCAGTTCTTTAAGTTGAGGAGTGAACCATGAGTTGAGATGAGATTCTCGTTTACTTTTGCGTAATTTGATTTGGGCAATTATGTCCAAGGCTTTGGTCATAGTATTGTTGAATGCCTCGACTAGCATATTAGGGTCAGAGTTGATATTGCTGACAGTGAGAGCTGGTAGTAGGAGTGGGAGAAGTTTTTCTGCCGTAATTTCTTTTTTACTTCTAGTTGGCATAGATGGTGCTATTTGCAGGTTATCTAATTTAGGAGGCTCTATGGTGGATGAGAAGCAGATAAGGTGGTGGTTGGTCCAGGTTTGTGGTAAAATATTAGAGATGGTGGTAGTACAGTTACGGTTGGCTATCCAGTCCAGTGTGCGTCCTTTAAGGTGTGTAGGGGCTGAGACTTTTTGGGTAAGGCCATGATCGACTAAGATTGATTGGATGGACTGGGCCTGTTTATCCTCACCATCATTGAATCCCAGTTAAAGTCACCTAATAGTAGGAGCTGGGTGGAGTCTTTGATGTTGTTAGTGAGGAGGCTGGATAGGTCGTCCTCAAAGTTGCCTAGTGGGTCTGGTGGTCTGTACACCAGGAGGACAGTTAGTCTACTGTTGTTGGAAATGGGTATTTAAGCTGAGAGAAGCTTGCATGATGTCATTACTGGGTAGTGTGGGATAAGTCTTACAGCTAACTGAGTTTTGGCAATGATGGCTAAGCCACCTCCCCTGGAGTTGGGGCGGTCAACTCTTAGTTATCTGGTATGGTGATATTAAGTGTGGGACCTGCGGCACCGTGGAGCCAGGTTTCAATGATCGCGAGTAGATCTAAGTTGTCCATGGCAAGTATATCGGCAATTTCCGTATTATGTGCTATGAGGGACCTCGCATTGATAAGGGCTCCTGATAGGGTGGGGGTTATGTTTTTATCTTGGGTGGGTCTAGGATTGGGGAGGCTGGGTTTCTTCTGGATGTGGAGAGGATCAATTTGTATTTTAGTACACTTTTCTGCAACTGCGTCAAAAGGGTTAGGGTGGGGGGCAGTTTGGGTTGATAAGGAACCTGATGGTCTAGTTCTTTTATTTTTGGGTCATAGGGGCGAGGCAATCGCGCTCTAAGTCGCAAGTTTCTCTCTCGCAGGTTGCAAGGAGTGGAATCAGTGTGGGCCATTGCTGTGGTGATGTTTAGAATGGTCCAGAATAAGGCACAGAGGGTGTATATATGACAAGTCTTGGTAGTGTACATATTGGGAACAGTATGGCACAGGGCAGCTAAATTTGACAATCCCAACAGTGACTAGAAATGCATACACATTGACTAAAATGCGCACAGCAGGGTGCACCTAAATTTGACAATCCCAACAGTGACTAAAAATGCATACACAGTGACTGAAATGCGCTTTGCAGGGTTCACCTAAATTTGACAATCCCAACAGTGTCTAGAAATGCCTACAAATTGACTGAAATGCGCACAGCAGGGTAACCCTGTAGTAACCCTGATAGGATTGAGAAGTTGTATACACATGTGCTCTGTTGTTCTTACTTGGGGCTCTGTGTGTGGTAGGATCCTTTTGGCTTGCCATAGCCGTTTAGACGTCTCTATTGTCCAGGGAGTATAGCTCACAGTCAACGTGTTCGCATTGGAAGCAAGACACGGAGCAACAGAGGTTCTATCCCTGGGTCCACGCTTAGAAACCTCTGGGTGCTAAGAGCGTTATAAGTAACCTATCATATTGTTCATCCTGGGATAGAATGGTTTCTCTTTCTCCTTCATTGAAAAGTTTGAATAGAGGATAGCACTGATTTTGGAAGCCAGATCACCCAGAGCAACAGAGGTTTGAATCCCAGATCCGCGCTTAGAAACCAAACTCAGGTAGGGTATTAGGCACGTTATAAAAAACAATAAAATAAACAAATAAATATGTCTGGGATTGCAAGGAAAAGCATACGAGTGTGTTCTGTCCGCTTACATATAATTGTGCCACACAGCACCACCATAATTGGCACAACAGGATCCCCTATTGCCAGTCTCAGTAGAAAGGCCCTGAAATGATTGCATGGGCATGGAGCCTGAACTACCCTCAACATAACTGGGCCAGGATTGAGGCACACACTGTGACCAACTGTATTGATAATTCCTCACAAATCTACTGGTTCCTGTAATATATCCATATGTCCTTGCCACCTTGGTAGATCCTCTTATTTCAATCCCCTATGGTGCACGTATTGTAAAGAACGTACTCTCAAAAACATACTCCCACCTTTCAGAAGCTTGTACTTCACACCACCTCTCTCCAAGACCAAACACCCTGTCGCCAGGGATGCTGAATGCACAAACTCGTTGTTTGCTACTATGCAGTAGATGGCCACGTATGCTAATGTTGTAAACACAATGCACAGTCCCATTTGCACACTGAGAAATAACTTGGCCCCATATAATGAATTTACCTGGAGGAGGAGGATGGTTTGGTGAGATCCACAGTAAATGCAGCAAAAAAGGCAGAGAAGAAGGCCAAAGACAGAGCATTATGGCATACATCCGTAGGGTGCCCGCATGCATTCCCTGTTCTAAAGTCTCCAATTTAAATCAGAGGAGGGTTTATTTCCACCAGTGATTAACATGTGTTGGTGGGACACAAGTCACTCACTTGATCAATAACCTGTCTACTGTTTTTGCAGGGGTGCAGCACTGGCCGGTGAACCAAGTGCAAGTCATTCTGCGGCCTGGGGAAAATGAATGGTTTACTGACTAATGACATGGGATCAGTGAATCTCAAGCAGCACACCTGGCTGGAGCAATGCTTCCTTCATTTTTTCTCCCTGCATTTGTTTGCGGATGAGTTTGCAATTGCAAAGTGCACTGTCTGTATTTGTTTTTTTAAAACTTTGCAGCATTTGCAATTGTCACAGCGACTGTGGGCTAAACCTAAGTAACCTCCTGCCACCTTCCTTCTTCATCCATGCTGTAATTATAAGAGAAAAAGCGCCATTTCACGGGCAACATTTACAGTCCATGATGAGGATACTTGTGTTCTATTATAGATACACAACACATTTTCACAATGGCTGCCACAAGGAAGGAAAACTGGCGTTTGTCCAAATGCAGGTCGCAGACCATTGGTCATATGAAAAACGCACAAATACCCCAGCATTAATATACAACTCAGATGATCAGCCTCCCAGAATGTACAAGTGCTCAAGCATGAGTAGAGAGGGACAATTGAAAGCATCGAGGAAGGTATACATTCCTCACCATAGAGAGAGGATGTGGATCAGAAGTAACCAGGAAGGTGCCTGTTCTCAAACATAGAAAGATTGAGCCAGTATAAAAGTATATTTTGCATGAATACAGCCTGATAGTAAGCGTTGGCCTAAGCGCATGCACATCACACTGTAAATCGCATTTGAATGAACCTGAAATGGGCTGACTATGCTGCCATTTTAAATAATCTGCCATTTTGATTAACACCTGCTTTCTGCCCCATGTTAGAATTTGTGTTTTCGGCTCCAGCAGAGCAAAATTAACTTTGTACTGTTCAACGCTGCTGAAGTGGATTGTTTGTCCTGCACTAAGGAAACCTTGGAGCTAACCAAGAGCCGTGCTAATCAGTAATTTAGATGCCATCTGTACCAACAGTGTCTTCCCCATTCAAATAGCGAAATAGAATGATGAATAGATGAACATGCGTTTTTGCAGAAATCTTTGCTTTCGCTCCTTGAATCTAAGCTGACTTTAAACTTAAGAAAAAATGGTAGACAAATATAAGTTAATGAAATAAGGACTGTTGTCCAATGTTTGAAAAACATATGAAGTGTTTAACAGAAAACAACAAACTATTCAAAGAATGTTTAAACATGTATTAGTTATGTGGAAAGGCTATGTACCATAGGTAAATGTGTTACACGAAGAGGGGCTGGATGATGTGTCCGGGATTGTGAGAGAAATGTATAAATACTAATGTTTTTGAAATGTCCGGCACTCTCTCATCTCATGGTGCCTGCTTGCACACATTGCAGGGTGTTGAGAGCCAGACAGCTGTTCTGCTAAAATAAAGTGTACTTGTACCTTAGTACTCGTGACTGGCGTATTTGTATTATGTGGTATTAAGCCTCGATATTCTTCCTATTTCACCAGGTTGGAGTGAGCCAAGAAACAAATGGCTGTGCGGTGTGCAATATATGGATAGTCACTATCAATATATATGAAACAATACAATAGATGATGAATAAACCATGAGTGAGGAATTTTCGAAGCACTGAGAGTTAAATAACACTGAGGGATTAACCAGTTTCTAAATATATTTAGTGACTGATAGGGCCTCATTACGGGGTCAGCGGAATGGGTTTAACGGCACCGGTAATGGTGCCGGTGCCAGTAAACCCGTTCTGCCCTATTACGAGGTTCCCTTGCGGGACCCGCTCTGAACATCTGGTCAGACCATAATGGGCCGTTATTAACAGGCCCATTATTATCTCCCTCCCCATTCCCACTGAGCCCTCTGGGGGCTCAAATGGGGATGGGGATGGGTTTTTTGAATGAGGCATTACTGGGTCCTCCAAGGTTGGAATGGCTCTGTAATTCCTCATTCAAGGAATCTGGACCCGGACCCGAGTTTGAGGGCAGCCATGCCCATGTTAAGGGCATGGCTGCCTCCAAACTCGTAATGAGGCCCATAATGTTGATAGTAAAGAAAAAACCTCACCCCACAGTGTCACTCTCCTTTCATGAAATTCTATCATCTCCCAATGGGCTCAGTTCCCTCTGCAGGTCTCTCCCCCACCTTCCCTTCAAGCCCCCCATGTCATCCTGCCTTCACTATTTCCTTACATAGATGTAAGATAAGCGCTTTTGAGCTGGTCCAAGAGCTTCTCAAATAGGGTGAGGTCCCTTGGCAATTCCCCCCTCCACTTAGGTGCCATCATCAACCCTTTCAATCAGAGAAATAAAAACACAGACAATTTCTATCCTCTATGTCCTCTGCCAGCTGTTGAATGGTCTTGAGCTCCCCTTTTTCCATAATTGTCTCACCCTCTCTAAACCTGCTTCATACCAGGACAGATGGTGAAGTGGTTCAACCACATTGTCCCTTCATCCCCCTTCCCTTCTTCCATAAGGTTCAGAAACACCCCAGAATGGAACAATTTCCCATCTTCCTCAGGAACCTTTGGACCAGCACCCACAAACACTCCCCACAGTAGATGATGCCAAGAGCAGACTCTCTAGGTACACCCACTGCTTCTCCTTTTCCTCACTCAGGTGTAATATTAATGCCCTCAGCTATCCTGCCTTTGATGTATTTCCATATCAGGGAGACCCACACGTCGCTCCTCCTTTGATTGTATAAGCATTCAATATCCAATATTTGGCTCTTCCCTTCCCACAAAAAGCCAATAATCCTCACATTGATTTAAATGAATGTGCCTTCCGGAATTTCAATCAGCAACATTTGAAACAGAAACACAACCCTAGGTAAGGCATTCATCTAAGTGGCATTCACCTTTCTGACCTAGAGCATCATGAGTTTCAACCAAGCCAACATATCCTCATATAGTTTCTTCAGAAGAGGGGGAACATTTATTTAAATCTTCCATCCCTCCCATTTTATATATCCATAGATACGTAAAGGCAGTTCAGCAAACACCCACTAAGAGCCATTCCAGATTCCCCATTTTGTCTCCCCCTCCCTCACAAGTGGGTACAGGATAGATTTCCCTTTATTTATCTTAAGGCCTGCCAGGCGACCATAGACCTCTATTTGCCTAAGCACTTCCAGAACTGATCCAAGGGGTTCCATCAAATGAACAACATGTAACCTGCAAAAATCCTCAATTAAACAATCTGATCCCTTGCTCATATTTCTTTAATGTTTGAATTTACCCTGATTATCCTCGCTAGAGGTTCGAGGGCTAATACAAACAAATGAAGCATCAAAGGCCACTTCTGTCTGTTCCTACTTTCTAGTCAGAACCCCTCCATTCTTCTCCCATTCATCACTGCCTCATACATACCTCAACTGCTCTCATGAGGGAAAGGCTTCATTCCAGCTGCTTTCGCACCACAAACAAGAAGGGACAAAACTACCGGTCCAATGCCGCATCAACACAGCATCAAGGGAAAGTAACACCATGTCCCCCTTCCTTCCCTAACATTTCACCACAAGGTTACATTTATGCTTACTCTATCTGCTATATGCCCTCCCCTTGTGAATATCACCTGGTCAGCACCTATCAATTTCGGAAGTAGTGGGTTAATTCTAGATGCTAACACCTTCGCAAAAATGTTGGTGTTGTGAAGGCATCATGAAGTAAGACAAAGACAACAATTTTCACTTTCTTAATCAAAACGACTTTTATTTCAAATGCCAGAATGGTTTAAGGCTTAACTTGCCCTATGCTAAGGTCGGATATCCCTACCTAAAGAAACTAAGGATAGTATGTGTCAGTAAGTTCAACATAAAAGTCTGTCTGCATCCAAAACCTATGCTCGCCCTCACAATTAAAGATATGCAATGTGTGGGGATGTCAGCACAAAATGAAACAGTGTTAAAAATAAATGTTCTGAGCTTCTTCCAGTTCGGGCTTGGTTCAGCTTCCCCTTCCCCAAGTTTGAATAATTCCACAAAGACAAGCTTGCGTTTCCCTTCCCCAAGTGTGACACAATCCAAAAGGATCTACGGGGTCTCTTCCCCATGTTTTTCAAAGTTCCAGGATATCTCAGTGCTCCCTTCCCAAGATCAACACAGTTCAAAATATGTTGAGGTTCCTTTCCCCAAGATCAACACAGTTCCAAAAAGTTTCAAGTCTCTTGTGATGCACCAGTGATGCACCAGTATTGCACAATTCCCACCGGCACTCCTTTTACTTGTATCATAAATATTTGTTCTTCACTTCAACACTGATATCACACAGCCTTGTTCTCTGGGCTCTTTCTCTGATTCGGTTAATCTCTCTAAGCACAGTTGTCAGACCATACAGTCCACCCATTACAGGTCACACAACCAATAAACTTGACACTTTGGGCCTCATTACACGGGAGGCAGAGAACCATGGCGCAATTAGCGCCATGGTTCATGCCGGTAAAATACCAGCACCGCCTTGGTGGAAAGGGGAATTACCGCCCCATTCCAAGGTTGGAGGGGCGGTAATTCCCCCTTCCACCATTGCCCTTTCCCATTCCCATTTTTGCCCCATAGGGCATAATGGGAATGGGGAAGGCACTAATTACGGCACTGCAAATTGCGGTACCGTAATTAGCTCCCTGGGTCCCTTTGCGGGTTGGTTTTTAACGCCTGCAAAAAGCAGGCGTTAAAATTCCCAACCCGCAAAGGGACCTCGTAGTAAGGCGGTAAGGATTTACTGGTACCGGTAAAATACTGGTACCGGTAAACCCTTACCGCCTACCGTGTAATGAGGCCCTTTGTGATGCTCTTGATCCTTCGTCAGTAACACTGGTTTTCCACTTAGTGCCAGTGTCAACAGTTGACATTTGCTTTGGTTTCTTTCTGCAGTCTTTTGATTTTGCCATAACTTGCATTTCACCCTTTAATATATTGGCAGTTTTTAGGCTTATCCACAACTTTTATTTAACCCTTGATATATTGTCAGTCTTTTGGCTTTGCTACAACTTGCATTTAGCTTGCTCCTGAGCTCAACAACTTTTGTCTCACAATAACTTTCAGTGAGTTCAAAATTGTTAATTCCAATGTGGACTTTGCTTCTCAATGCTTGCAACTATTTTCAGTACTTTCAACATAGCACGTTATTCAATTTCCATTTTGTTGCTTTAGTTTGGTATTCAATATTTGCCATTGCATTTCCCCAATACTGGCCCTCTTTTCCATGCCCTATTTCTTCGCAATTATTGGGTAATTTATGTACAACTCTTTTGGCTTCACCTGGGTTCCAACCCCTCTGGTTATGCATCTCTTGCTTATGCGGTAACATCAACTGTCCTGCATTCGCCCTACTGCACCTCATTATGAGTACCTTCTCTCTCGTACTCACCAGAGCTGCTTTGATCCTTTGGGCATTCTCACACTGGTTTTTGTTCCTCTCTCTCCTCCAGGGTAGGCATCTGGAGTCACAGCAAGCAGTGTTTGTTCATAGACAAACTTCGGGCTGCGTCCCTTGTCATTTAGGAGTTCCCTGTCTTTCCCAGCTAAAGCTAGGAACACATAATACTGGGCAGTGCTAGGCCTTAGGTCTGCTCACTGCGCTCTCAGAGCGCAGCACCTTCTTGCTCCATTGGGCAAAAACGGCATCCTCTTTGCCAATCTGGTTCACATTTGCTCCTCCCCACACGTCAGACACCTTCTCTCCAGACAGGTTCCCTCTGCAGTGCAGTGCAGGTCCGGTTTTAGGCACTTGGGGCCTCTCAATACGCTGTAGGTAGTTTACCTGACTGTCATTCTGAAAATTAGAAGGACATGCCTGTTCCTTCATTGTGTGTGTGTGTGTGTGTGTGTGTGTGTGTGTGGAGTTGAGTTCTTTACCCTGTTTTTTATTTTCTTTTATTTTAATCCATCGGTCAAATGATTCTTTCAGACAGGGAAGTGCACCCTTAAGAGTTTGCAAGATCCATTGGTCAAATCGGGGTAAATCACTTCTTAGGGCTAACTGGATGGGTATGTTGGGAATAACTGCCACAGTTAGGCTTAATTTCATCCCTTAAAATGGTGATGGGGATTTGGGTTAACAATTGATTTTCTGTATGACCATGTACACAGGTCACCCTCTTTTTTCTACTTCTTTCCATCCCTGGAGAACTAAGCCTGCTCTTATGGCACTCATCTTACTCCCTGTATCTAATTTCGCCCACATAATCTTTCCCTTTAGGGTAGCACGGATTCTAAATGTGGTTTTATCTTCAGTACATAAAAAGACTTGGGGTTTTCTCTGGTTCTTATTTCTCTTCCCCTCCACTTGTATCTCACCAGGTTGACCGTAAAGCATATGCATATTAGATGGTTTAACCCTCGCTTCCTTACTTTGCTTCTTCTGACTGGGTTCTCTTAATGATGGTATGGTGGGGAGATCAATTAGATTCAACTGACAATATCTTGCGACGTGCCGCAGTACCTTTGCAAGAGAAACATCTTTGGACTTTGGTAGAAGATGGGGGTAGAGCGGATGGAAGATTTCCATTCCCAGCTCCTATCACGAGATTGTCTGCAACTTATCTTCCTAATGTGTCCAACTCTTGATAACTAGGAGGTATTTGAAGGTCTAAAGGACATGGCGCGCTTCTGCAAGTCTGCTTTCTTAGTCTGCTATTAAGGCTGGCACGCTCTGCTCTACTTGGCTTGGACGTTTTGCTACTGCGACTGAAAAGTATCCCGCCATATACTTTGGCATGACTCATATACTCTGGTAATACATGACACTCTACTGATTGTCTGTGTAAGTGGATTTGAAGTGGATTTACAATGCAACTAATACTTTCTGTTATTTTAAGTACCTGATTTGAAAAACCCTGCCTCCGTTACCCAGAATACTACAAGTATACGAAGCATGCACTTCATGCTTGTGCTTCTGCAAGTCTGCTTTCTGAGTCTGCTGGTACGGCTGTTAAGCTGTTACAGCTTTGCAGCGTTGTGTGCCCAGAATTTCATTCTGGTAATCTTCAATTCTTTCCCTTGGCTATAGCATTTTAGTTGTGAACTGTGTCATTAGCGCAGTCAGCTTGTTACCAACTGCTGTGGTGTGTTTACGACTTCTCTGCTGTGCTAGAGTGGCCCAGCGAGGGTGAATGCAAGGGATTTCATATACGTTAAAGTCGGGTATGCCGGCGAATGTGGTGGTGACATGCGCTTCAATTTTACTGAAAGCAGTGATTCAGAAACCTTCACCGATCATTGCATTAAATAAAAAATTAAGTACCCAGCCGATTCTAATGCCGGACAAAACGAACATAGCGGCCGATATTCGTGGCTTTTGCCTGCCCAGATTTGAGTTGGATACCTTGGCAGATACTAATATTGAGAACAACATTGTGATGTCTGAATGCACAAACAATATAGCTATTGATGAGAGGTTACAGGTATGTGATAACAACATGTCTATTACAGATACGATTATAATGAGTGAGGTGTGTTTGACACAATGCAAGGTAGAGACAGACCCACTTATAAATGTAACCACACAAGGAAACATGATTACGCCTAGCACCTACAACTCAGTGCCTTTGGTGATAACTAAAGTAAATAGTAAAGTCGACAACTGCGCAATAGTTGCACCAGATGTATCTGACTTGTGTGTGTCACCTCAGAATGAGATGTGTGCGCCAGTGGCGGTTGATGGGACCTTAATATGCCCGACGCCAATAACAAATGATAGAACAAGTCATCATAATGCTAGTTTTTATGGATCTCCTAGCTTGTTTGAACATCCCATGCACGTATCTGAAGCTCTAACCTCATCATTTGCACGTCCAACTCCACGTAGATCACAAATTCCTCCTCATTTGAAGGTGCCTTCTGAGACCTCCAATCTACCCAAGAACTATGCACCACTTTTAGAAATCACCCTACATGCCATGAACACCTCGATTATGTCACTATTCAAGCTATTTGAATCCTTGGACATGAAGATTATGCGACAGAGCATAAAAACCATATAGTTAAACAGCTACATGAACTCAATGGCCCTCATTACAACACCAGCGCTAAACCATGGCGCTATTAGCACCATGGTTGGTGCCGGTGTTGTAACGGGTCTGCCATGGTTCAATGGGGAATTACCACCCCATTCCAAGGTTGGCCGGGCGGTAATTCCCCATTGAACCATGGCCCTTCCCCATTCCCATTTTCGCCCCATATGTCTCTATGGGAATGGGGAAGGCGCTAAGTACGGTACCGCAAATTGCGGTACCGTACTTAGCACCAAGGTCCCTTTGCGGTTCCCTACTTTAACGGCTGGTCTAGACCAGCCGTTTAGGTCGGGTCCCGCAAAGGGACCTCGTATTAAGGCGCTAATGGATTAACGGCACTGCAGCCTTTTACGGCGCCGCTAAACACTTAGCGCCAGGGTCCTAATGAGGCCCAATGTGCTCAAGGATAACATGCACCACGAGGAGCCGCACAAGATCCAATTAAGTACTCCTGTAGTCCAAGCCCCTGAACATTTCAATCAGACCCCTAGAAGACATGTTCAGAGAACTGGAAACGAATCTGCCCTTCCACTTTTTCCTGCAATAATATATGTTAAAGACCACACTATGGAGAATGATTCTCCACCAATCATGATCTCGAGCCCTGATGATTTGCCTCCAAAAACAACATAAAGCCTGAATACAAACAATATAGCTGTATACAACATGTTTGTCTCGAAAACAAACACAGGGGTAAACACTGATGTACATTAAAAAAAAACTAAGTACCAGAAAAACTTACTGCAAATGCTGAGAACGAGCACTAAGCAATTTGTGAAACCTATCCAATTGACGCAGAAGCCTGGCCCTAAGATAAGCTGTTTGCTATGGTCTAAGTATAACAACTTAAGGCGCCAAAGATGGCCGGAATCTAGCATGGTTCCTTCTTCTGAATGACCTAATGATTACCCGCCCTTAAGTGCTTTGGTTTCACTAATTGATGAGACACAAAAGAACAAAGCAGACAACTGAATTCGGCCAGTGCCATCACAGGCAGCCAGTGTCTCGGACATGACATTTGATGGAATATCAAGATCAGAGGTTACATCTAGTACCTCTCCTCCCTTGGTAGTGACAAACTCCACATTGATGCTCACCCAACGCACAAATACGCATCAGAGTGTGTTGCAACCAATTAATCCTCTCAAAGATGTCCTCATTAACATCAGAGCAGAAATTCAAAGATCAGTGGAATTGTTTTTGAAGTTTAAACAAGCAAGGCCGACGACTGAACATATACTCACAAATTCAGGCCTGCCAGGCGATAATTTCCCACAAGCGATGGAATCAGTGAACCCTGATATTCTTCGTAGTTCAACTATAAATGGTGAAGTATCTGAGAAAATGCCCTGGCTTGCTGCAAATCAGATGCAAAATCCTGTACCTCACAAATCGAAACATATATCATTGCCAAATAATTACCATCGCTTTATATTAAAGTGTGCCCTGCACCTTATTTAATGTATGACTTAAGCACGATGAGTGTCTTGGCGATATTTGACGAGATTGAAATCCTACGAGATATTACGTCAACAGATATCAATCAAGAAGAGTTTATAAATGATGAGAAATTGGCAGTAGTCAGACTCTGGATAGCGTCAAACTTGGTGTGAAATACCATCAGGGAGGCTCGAATGGAGTTCTTCTCCATGGGCTTTCTTCTAGCAGTAGACCCTACCACCTTGTGTCCTGCCACAGAAATTGAGAGCTCCAGTGGGAAAGGTGGTTCTGCTGTGATAAGATCGAGGAGAACATACCAACCGCAGAATTCAGTGACCAAGCATAACAATGCTTATCAAGTACTGTCTGGTGGTCCTATCGTAAACAACACAATTTCATAACATTCTTAGAAGGGTCAACGGGGGCTATCACGTTAGCCAGCTGGAACACTTGTGGGCACACCCATTTAACTGGTCCAAGTGCTGCCATCTTGGCAGATTTTGATACAGTCGCCCTGCAAGAAACGTGGTTGGTAGATCAACCTGGATGGGATGGCCATGAGATTATTCTTCAACCAGCTAAAGCAAGTTCTAAAGGGCGTCCCTCATCAGGATTGATGGTTGCAATTAAATCAGGCAAAGGTCTACACATTTATCCGTGGGAAGCGCCAAACATATATTTGAAGATGGTTAATATTAAGTACTCAGTTGGTGCCATAGCACTAATTAACATCTATCGCAATCCATTGGCGATAACAGACCGTATGTTCTTTCATGAACTTGAATTGCTATTTAACATAATCTCACAAACACCAGAGATAACTAACATCATTGTGCTAGGAGACCTAAATCTTCAGTGTCTGAACTCCACCAAATCAGCTAAAAATCCATCATGCGAGAGATGGCTCGAGCTAATGACTCATCGTAACATGATGATGCTCAATGGATCTATTGCGGGAGATGTCCCGGCCCAATATCCTTGGTCCAGAGGGCAGAGCAAATCAACCATTGATTATATCTATACTGACAGGTACACGTTTCAGAATGTTATCAAATTTGATATTATGCCGCAAGTATATAGCGATCATGAGATGCTGAGTGTAAAATGGAGCTATGTTCAAGTACTGTACATTGACAAACATAAAAGGTATAGAGTACATCTTATTGCCAACAATTCAAGACAACGTTTCTGCTGGAATGAGAATTCCCTAAACCATTTGAATGACAACATTGTAAACAATCATTCCCATCCATGCTGGATAGGAGAACCATATAACATCACTCTGCAGATTTACAAATTACACTCCAGTTCGAGAACAAGTGTATTTTACACCAAAACACAACTTCAATCTTGAAATTCAAAAACGTAAGGCATTGTTGCGCCGACAAAAAGAAAATAGCCTCATTACTACCGACTGCTATAAGAGCTCAAACGATTCATTGAATACAATGTGTGTATAGAAATTGGATTAGATTTTTTAAAAAGTCTAATATACCAAGCCGATGAGGAAGCTATGCTAAAGGCGATTGCTTCCAAGAATACTGCGGAAATGAGGCCCCTTCTCAATGTAGCAAGTCACTCTAAACAACTTCCGGTGCAGATTAATGGAGTGCTGGACAGCACGTGGGTCACTTACTATACTGAATTGTATGCTGCCATGTCCCATGTTTGTTTAATCTTCCGTCGAGAAATGTGAGTAATCACAAAATGCAAATACAGGAGGAGGGTGTGTTGTGATATATATGCAAATCTACCAATTCCAGAGCGCCGCGGCCCGATGGGCTCACTAATGTGATGCTTAAACAACATCCTCAATTATGGGTCCATATATATTGTTTAACATCTTTTCTCATATTCTAAAGACCAACGTTATTCCAACATTATAGCGGTCCTCTGTTATTGTGCCCATTTTCAAGAGATGTGATTGCTCCTGTCCTGCTAATTACAGGCTGATTGCCCTCTTTCATATTCCAGGGAAAATGTTCTCACGTTTTATCCTGAGGGATTTTAATAGGTGGGCAATAGATTTTGCTAAACGCAAACCTACCAAACAGGATTTATACCAGGTATGGGGATCTCTGTTAATCTACTAACAATAATATCTATCATCCAACATCACCATTTAATTAAACAACCCTTGTACTTTGTTTTTGTCGATTTTCGAGCCACATTTGATTCTGTTTCTCGTTTGCAAAACTGGCTCGAGAAGGATGCCCTACTTACCTTATTTCTCTAATTGAAGCATTGCACACTGACATCAGACTGCAAGTTAGACTTAATCTTCAAGGATCTCTATCATCCATTATTAAGACCTTCCGAGGCTTGAGGCAAGGGTGTATGCTTTCCTCAGCATTGTTTAACGTCTTTATAGCTGATATAAGCAGGGCCTTTGAGGGCATAGTGACAAATGCACAAAGTTATCAGGCACAGTAATTGCTGCCCTTCTTTACGCGGACGACTTAGTTTTAATTTCTAAGATGCCATGTGGCTTACAAAACTTGCTTGATGCTCTTTCGACATATGTGACTAAGAACCTGTTGAGCATTAACCTGAAAAAAACTAAGGTTATGGTGTGTGGCACAAATACGGAAGCTAAAAGTAAGTAAAATAAGAAACAGCTAAAATGGCATGTGCAAGACGAGGTCCTCGAAATAGTCCAACAATATACATACTTAAGTATAGTTATCTCTGGAGCAAATGATACAACATATTTGTCGAGCTTCACTAACAAGTTGAACAAGATCGTTTCCCAAGCAACTATCATCCTGGCCAAATATGGCAAATTCTCGATTCTTCCGGCTGTTACCTATTTTCGACAAAATGTGACTCGGGTCCAGCAGTTTGGATCAGAAACTAAACTTGTTATTGCTGAAAACATATGGTTAAGATTTGAAAGCAAATATTGGAAACAAATTTTAGGCTTACCTGGATGCACTCCAATCGCATGGATTAGGCATGAACTGGGGTTCATTTCTCTATATGCGCGATATCTGTGGCAATTCATTGCTACGTACAGGAAGTGTATCAATGCTTCTGACTCAAATAAGCGTGATCTCTAAGTACATCTTTAATACTCATGATATGTTCATATGCAAATGGAGTGGAGTTGTAATAAATGCTTTAGCAGATGCTGAGGTGTCTCTGAATGATTTACTTACAAACCCGACCAGAGTCAAAACTAAACTATTCAAATGGAATTGGAGAAAGACCAGGGAAACATGTCTTACCTATTGCGACTTCCCAGACAATTCCTATTTGCATAAAAAAGTAAGTATTACAGAGTCTTACTTGCTTAAATTGCCATCACCCGCCCACAGAGAGCCATTCTTACGTATAAGACTTAATCTATGGGCAACAAAGGACGTGGAAGCTAAGCGTAAAATTATACCTTCACAAGATAACATATGTCGGTTCTGTAAGATCACGAATCAACCAGAGACCATTCGGCATTTGGTGACAGGGTGCATGGCGCTTAAACAAAAATTCAAACAATACTTAAAAGGCCCACTAGGGGCATTTAGAGACTTATCACAAGACACCATGTGGTGGATGATTTATTGCAGTAACACGACTACGGAAAGAATTGCTGTAATTGGACTTTTAAATGATCTAATGTTGCATGATGATTAAATATAAGTATCGATATCATCGCTAGCTAGGAAATGTGCATACCATGGCAGTATTGGAACCTAAGATATTGGCTTTCCTTGGTGTGTGTAGTGCTATCATATGAAACTTACTAATTTGGGCCTGTAGATAAATTTAAGGGGAAGACTTTTTGTGCTAATCACCTTTTTAGGTAATTTGTATGATTATTGATGCTATTGTTGGATCATTTCTTTGAAACAATTTTTAAGTTGAATTCTGTTATATGTGATGAATATGTTATATTGATGGGTTTTACTGTATTATTTAGGCCATTGAGAGAATATATGTTATTTGTTATATTTTATCTTGGAAGTAATCTTTTATACTGAAATTATTGTAAAGCTGATTTGGTTCAGTTATATCAATAAAAAAATATTTTAAAAAACGCACATGGTTCATTCAGGTGGCTAACTACTCCGCAAGAATAATAGGAGCTCTCAACATCTAATGATGCTGGAGGAGAAGAGAGACTCTCACTCCCTCTCCTCATAAGGTATAACGTGTGCTCAGTATCTTCAGAATCATCAGACAACTTTACTTCTAATGGGTCATTGACGGCTTTTCCAGGGGTAATGGTATTTGTTCTTCTTTGTCAAAAGCGAAATCATCCATGTCTTCTCCTTCTGCAAATATTTCTCTAGATTGGATTTAGGTTATAGTGGAAAAGGTTTGTCTCTCTCTTCCCTAATTTGGTTCTTCTTAGTGGGTTTCTTCCCAAATGGTAAAGAAAAGGGATGCAACCTATTTAAAGGACTATGGGCCTCATTACGGGGCTCAAATGGGAATGGGGAAGAATTTTTTCCGCCGTAGCCTGTAATATAGGCACGGCTGCCACAGGAGTCATTTTTTTCGGGCGCCCTGCAATAGGCAATTACCGGGGTATTACAACCCCGGTGGACCCGGTAATTGCCTATTGCAGGGCGCCCGAAAAAAATGACTCCTGCGGCACGGCTACCACCAGGGTCGCAATGAGGCCCAATGTGTCGGGGGTAACCAATTTTCTTACATGATCTTTGATCTGGGTTGGAAAGCTCCCAATCTTCTTAGCTTTTCAAAGGTGAGTCGGTGGGGATGCCTACGTTCATGGTGGTGGTAGGGTAGGACGTTCCTTGCTTACCTCTTGCTTCAACTTAAACCCAGAGTTATATAGAGATAGAGCATGGGACAGAGTAGTTCTCTGCTCATAGGTTTGAAAGCCAGATAAGGAGAAGTGCATTGAACCACCCATTGTGATTCAACAACTTTAAGGTCTGCCGGGAAGGTGCAGATATATTCATCTCCTACTTCAAGGCGAGTGAACTTTCCCTTCGGTGTTAAGGAATTGGGAAACTGTTGGTTTCCCTGAGAGTGTCATTCATATCTGGATCCCTCATCCTTTCTACCTTCAGGATTTTACAAAAGAATATCTGCGTCTGCCTGGGGAATGTTTCCCCTATAGCTTCATAGACCAAACATCCCATCAAATCACCCCATTGGATTTTAATTGGGTTAGAGGAAAAATTAAATGTTATAAAATCTTGTCTATTTTCATACGACAGGAGAGACAATATTTTCAAATTGTTCCTTCTGTTGGGCATAATATACCTGAACATTTTAGAGGGGAGGTCCTCACAAAGGTCTACGTAAATGAGGATCTTTTCTCTAAAGGGGACCATCCCTTCCTGGGGACAGAATAGACAGTAGCTGTTCCCTTCAACTGTTTTCAGTGTAGGAAGAATGGCTTAGTCTACTAAAGAATGAAAGGTTCTTCCCATCCTTGGACTGAGAAGGGTTTGGGTCCCACATTTTCCTGACGTTCCTGAGTCTCGTGGTCTTGACTCAGTGAAAGTGGACCGCTTAACCTCTAACATTTGGGAAAAGGACTGGTGGATGAAAGAATTTAGATTGGCCGTCTCAACTCCCCTAGAGTTATTCTCATGGTTAGAGACTCCATTGTCTAACTCTCCTGATGGTGTCAATTCCTCCCAGTTGTTACTTGGGTTCATTCTAATGGGTTGTGGATCAGAGGTTATAGTAAATTTGTCACTTTCAAGGGTTCCCCAACTTGTATCGGTTGAGCCACATCCCACTCTGACAACATTTTTGAAGGCATCATGAAGTAAGACACAGACAACAGATTCTAATCCAATAGGCAGAGCCACACACAGAGAAGTCTTTACATTCTAGCAGGTATTGACCAATGGTTCTGCCCAAATGCGCTTTCCACTTGATTTTTTGATTTTTTATGAGTGTACTATTTATTTGGAGAACATGGTCATTGGCTTATGTTTGCTTGGGTGGGGGCAATGGAACGGGGTTTAGAGGAATGTGCCACAGAGAATCTCCTGGGTGCTGCATTTTCAAATATAGTAATTTCTGTCATCCAATACATACTAGAGGAACCAGCTCCCACAGCAGGGAACCGGAAGTGCAAATGGTCCATTCCCAGCCCCACTCAAAACGGTGGGATTGGGGCACGTCATCCCTGTTTCGGCTTAACATCAACCCTTTGAGCTTCTAATTGATAAACCACAATAGCTCCCCATTATATAAAGAATGTGTTGAGGCAATGATTAGGAAGAGGGGACACCTGATTTAAACTGGTGCCGGCTTAGCAGGTGCTAGTGTTGAATGGTCTTACTGAGGCGATATGACTCAAGGGGGCGGGCCAACCCTGGCAGTAATGGGCCACTGCACAAGTTAAGGGCCCAACATCATATTGTATTTAACACTGGCGTAGCTGACATGCGGGTGCTAAAGGCGCTTTAGATTTTAAAAAAAGGAAACTGACCTTATGCAGAAGTTCCATGGAGCCGCTGCTCTGGCAAAATTCGTTCTCTATGTTTATGACCAGGAAGTCGTCAAGAAAGAAAGACACTTCCGAAGTGCAGCGGTTTCAGGACCTGCTGTGTAAGGTCTGTTTCTTTTTTAAAATGTATCTAAAGCACTGTAAGCTTCTGCATGTCCGCTACGTGGGGGCTAAGGGGTGGTGGTAGTCAGGGAATGGGGGGCATCAGCCAAGCACCACACAGGCTGCTCATCATACAGGTTTATACCAGTGAATACAGTCCATGCTATGAGCTTTCTGATTGGCTGGTGCCCAACTCAGGGTGCTAATGTTTCTATATGCATTCTCTCGGGAGAGCTGGCGCTATCAGTTCAAAGGAATCGGTCTCGAAAGCAGAAATGTCAATACTGCTTGTAGTAACTTGATGTGCTGTTACCAATTCAGTGCCTACATGCTAACTGGAGGACCTGGTCTACTAACCTGAAAAGAAGAGGCAGCTGGGGAACTGCAAAGTATACCATCTAAGAGCATGCCGTCCACACCTCACAAGCAAAAGTGGCTGTCTTGGAAATGAAATACGCATAGAAAACTCAAATGGTAACTTCTTTAAAACGTTATATTTGTTGGCAACCGACATTTCAAAATCATGCATTGCTAGGCTGTTAGTACCAGAATTATTGTTCAATGGAATCAAATACTCCTGTTTTATTTGGGCACGTTTAACTATGCCACGTGGCATAATGGATCCAGGCATTGCCGTGCAAGCTGACCAGATACTTGAAAAGGGTTGGCGTACCTGGGCAGTAAATGACATTGGTGTGATGGGTGTCAATGGCAATACACACCAGGTGTGTTTATACCTGGCCTTCTCATGGCAATACTTTGTATAATTGTCATATATTATGAGTAAAGTACAGTGCTTTAAGTGGGCCGGGGCCTGCCGGGGCCAAAGTGGGGCTGAGCCGGGGCCCTGCCTGGGCCCCCCGGTCCCACACAACATTGACGGGACGCATTATCCTGCCGCAGCCGCGATGGGAGATGCGGGCGCCATTGTGTCAGGCAAGGTGACAGAAGTGCCAGCCAGCCACAGCGACCCTGAAGCTGGCTGGCACTTCTGTCAGTCAGTGTAACTTCCTCTGATGACCCCTCATCAGGGTCATCAGAGGAAGTTACTGTCCCTTTGTTTGCCCTCCCCAGGTCACTGACGCCTACGCGCTCTGTGATCTAATATGCAGATTAGATCACAGAGCCCGCAGGTTCGCAGGGGGTGAAAGACGCCTCAGGCTCTGTGATCTATCTGCTCTGAGCAGAGATCATGGAGCCCGAGGCGCCTTTCTCCATTGGCAAAGCTTTATAAAAGATGCATTGCGTTGTGTACGTTTCAAGCCATCTTTTATAAACGTAGAAATATTTCTATGTTTATTAAAGAAGGCTTGAAACGTACACAATTCAAGGCATCTTTTATAAAGCTTTGTCGACGGACACAGCCACCTTGGGGTTTTGTCCGTCCTCAACGCTTTATAAAAGATGCCTTGAATTGTTTCCGTGTCAAGCCATCTTTTAGAAACATGTTACAAATGTCTATGTTTATAAAAGGTGGCTTGAAAAGTACACAAACCATAGTAAGTTACGCACACTTGTGTGCGAAACTTACTATGATTTGTGCACTTTTCAAGCCACCGTTTATAAACATAGAAATATGTAGCATTGCTACGTTTATAAAAGATGGCTTGAAAAGTACACAAACCATAGTACTATGCATACAAACATATAAATGCTCACTTACATTTATATATTTGTTTGTGCACTTTTAGGCCACGCCCACAATGAAAGCCACGCCCCCCAAATGAGCCCCCCCCCTCAATTTCTTACCCCACTTAAAGCACTGGTAAAGTATCAGAACATAGCAAGCCAATAACTGAGAAATGATGTTACTCCCTCGGGCATGTAATTGTAATGGTTTACCAATAGCATAGGTTTCTGGGCAAATGATTCCATTGCTTGAAATATGCCGCTACATCACCCATAGATCAATCAAAAGTATCCGCTTTGCAATGCTTTCTTTAATATGACTAGGACTACTTCCCCGAATTGTTTTCTCTTTTGGGAGCAGAATCTGAAATTGCTTCCGTGAATGGAATACGATTCCTCATTTCTAAGCCGACACTCCCATCTACTGGACATGCATGATACTACGTTTCTTCCGTCAGGGTGCCTTTTTTTTTTTAAAGTAATGTCTGCATGCAAAAGTTATACTTTATTTGCATGCCTGTGCTGTCGAATTAGCACCAAGAGTAAGTTAGTGTGATAACAGAAGACTTGTGACCATTGAATAAAAAAGCAACTTGCGTATCGTCTACAATTTAATCTGTTTTTGTCTATGAGGTTAGAAAATATAAATGCAAATGGAGAAGCAGCTCAATAACATGGTGTTTATTTGATGTCACGAAACTGAGTAGGGTCAAATGGAGTCAAATAAGAGATGATAGAAAAAAATATGATTTTTTATGGTTTGTTACAGCTTTGGGCCATTTTCACAAAATAAAGAAACAATAGGTGTGCTCCTCAATAGTTTCGCTTAGATTCCCGAGTCACTTCCAGAAGGTCCTGGCCATACAGTCTTCGGGGCTTAAAGTGTGGTCTGCTACGGCTTTTTCTTTAAAAATAAAAAAAGTAATATCTGGCTCCTTCACTGAAACTTTTTCACAAATAATTTAAAACATTATTTTTTGTAATTGTAATTGCAACTGTATTTTGTATTCTAAATATTGCATTTCTGCACTGTGCTATCAGGTCCGCGTCGAAGCCCATCACTATACAACTCTAAAATAAAACAATTAACTTATTTTGTGTCTCTTAGTGGGGCTATCTCTAGTCCGCTGGTTCTGCTCCTTTTTACAGTGCTGAATTCTCTTCCAGAAATCCTCGGAGCCCCAGTTTGGTTGAGTGTGCTGCCTTGGTGAAGAAAGATTCTGGGCTAGGTGGCATTTAACAAATTACCAATTTGTCCACCAGGGGGCGGGCTGTCTTAGTTTATCATTTTAAGTTCAGCTGGATGTTCTCACCGCCTCCCTGTCCCGGGATCCTGTCTCTAGCCCCCAACAATTGTCCCTTGTGTACTTCTTCGATGAGTCACTCCTGTCCCATGCCTAAGGCGACTTCTCCACCTGCAGCACCTGCAGCTTTCCTCTGTCCACTCAATTATCCTTCCTCTGTCTGTGCCTCATGCCAGGTGCGGAACGCCTCCCTCCCCCCACAATGCCTTAACTGCTTCTGCACAGGCTCTGGACTTGCCTGCCGCCTCAATTTTACCTGTTTGAAACTGCGCTCCTCTGATGTTCACGCTTTCCTCCTTCTCCCTCATGCACACCTCTCTAAGCCTCTTTCTCAGTACTCTTTTCTGCCCGCCTCGTGATCTAACCAAACTCCCACTTACCACTCTCCTCCACCTACTTCTTGAGCTTCTGCCATCCTCCTCCCCTATAATCTCCCCCACCTGCCCTTTAATGTTCTCTCCAACCTCTTTCCAAATGTATAACTTCCACTCCCTCCTCCTCCTTATAGGGCCTCCTCTCCCCACGCTCCTTCCTCATCCTCTTCTCTCCACTCACTCTTAACAGCCACTTGACTCCTTCATCGACAATCACCTCCTCTAGATCACCAACTCAACACCCCCACACGCCATCAGCACTTCAGTCTGCACTCACCCTGCACTTGCCACCAGCTGGCCGCTCTTTTATTTATCTTGTTATGTTATTTTATTATCCCATGTACTGCACTTTACCCCCCCTCACACTTTCCTTTCCACCTTCCCTTGCACTTGCACGGTCTGAATGACACCTGGCCTATTAAGATCGTTGTCTGTCGTCCTTCTGTTCCCCCTCCCTTGCCTTGTCGCGCTTTGAAACAGTTGTGTATAGGCGCGTTATAAATGCCATATCATATCATATCTGCTCACAAGGACGAGCCTTATATGAGCTTTGGGGTTCTCCATTTGGCCCATCTCCCTCTCGATGCTTCACATGGTGAAGGTATCCAAAATCGGTAAGGTACACTAATTGATTACTCCGCGCCTGATTCATGGTATTTTTAGCGCATTGCAAAGTGACTGTCAATCATGGGCTTTGTTGGCAGTGCACAGTCACTTTGCACCACGCCAATAATTCCAGAAATCAGGTCCTCTGTTGCATGGCAATGCTGGCTAAGCCTGCACCATGCGCTTCCATCACTTTGGACTTTGGATCCACATCTCAGGTAGCATGGAGCAGGTGCTCTTCAGCACATGTTCATGGCCTCTTGGTCCCTGCAGCAGGCTGATCCTGCAGTGGACACCGGGTAGGGAGATATTCTAATGTTAATGTTAGCACTCTTCGTTTGGGCTGCAGCTCAATCGTCCCACAAGGTTGAGAGTCCAGTACGTTGATTGAGCGTTCCTTAAATGGGCAAAGGCAATCATGGTGCCCAAGTGACAGTCCCCTGCCAAAGGCCGGTTCTTTATAGGGGAGCTCAGAGCTCCCGTGTAACCTACTCCTGGGCGCTATATCAAACTGCAAGTGCTGGCCCCCTGGATCCATGGCCATTCCATCACTCGCCCTAGGCACAGGCAGGGGACTTCATTACACTGGAAAAACTCACCTACTTCCAACTTTCTCAGATTCTTAATTTCTCAGTGATGTCATAACCTTTCTGCTGTACACATCCTCAAGTTATGGATTCATCAGTTTGTACTATCACATTTTGGAAACTAAAGGAGAGCAGGCTAAATATGTGTAGGGCCTATTTCAATAACATGGCCTCTGCACACCCAGACACCAGCTGGCCTCGACGAACCAATCAAATTAGATTTGATGTGAGGCACTTTAAAGTGTTCAAAGGATTGGTGGACCCTGTAAGTGCACGCCTTTGCTTCCTCTATGGCCCACCAATGGAAAACATCACTGTGCATCGCCCTGTCCTCTCTCCAGATACGTTAGCTTGCAGATTTGAATTTATTAAAATGGGCTTCATCATAACCAACTGTCGCTAACAATAATCACCCCAGAGACGACCTGTGACAACAGTGTCTGCACCAACTGTCTGCAGCAACTAAGAAGGCCGTGCTTAAGCTCCACAAAAATAGTCTTAACATTTCGCATAATGGAGATGCGCCATTGGAACGTGTTGCGCATTTCTATCCAAGGCCTGTGGCCTGGTCTGCAGGCGCCTTTCATTCCACCTCTAAATGGGTCCAGCACTGCAACATGTCGTCATCTGCTCCTGCGAGTTTTAAATAAGCATTGGTCCCCTCATGCCGAACTCCCTGCACAAACTGCATTGTCTAGAAATGAGGCTAATTTATCGGGTGCCCACTTTTGCCAGCTGCCCCAAAGTAGAAAACTGTTCTGATGCCCATTGGGTGGTCTGTGGGAGTCTTTGGGGAGGACCTCAGAAACCGGCCCAACCCTTTGCTCTGCTTGCGGGTGCAACTTAATTACCACTTCTCTGGTTACAAACACAGCCGCAGAAACCATAGGGATTGGACTTTCACTGTTTCCCCCTGCCCTGTTACCCCCCCTGTACCTTGTGTCTCGTAGTCTTACTTTCAGACAAAGGAGGCGCACATCCAGGTTGGGACTAGGAGGTTCCACGCCGTTCCCAAGGGGATCTGGTAAGCAATAGAGCATCCTTGTCCTTCCTCTCTAGGCCTGTGCATAGTTCATTCTCCATGTTCCTCAAAGCAGCTTCCTGATACTGGGGTATTCTGCAGATCCCTTTATTCCACAGGAGCATAGCAACGCCAGATACTTAAGTGCAGTAGAGCAGGGCCAGGTTGTATTATGGTCATTTAAAACATCAGCTCCAGATGTAATTTGCCCCCGCTAGCACTGGGCTTGCCCGACTAACAGTCTGGTTAGGGGCCATCCAATCATCTGGAAGGAAAACGTTTCCATTCACAATATGATATGATAGGTTATTTATAACCCGCTTAATACCCAGAGGTTTCTAAGCGCGGACTCGGGGATCGAACCTGTGTGGCTGCATGTCGTCTTGCTTCCAAGGTGAGCACGTTGCTGCTGAGCTACCCTCCTGAGACTAAACAATGGTTTTCCAAACTGCATTGCCAAAGCAGGCTCCATGAAGTACCCATGACATAGGACTATCTTACATATTAAGAGCGTCACATCTCACTATGGATCTGAGGAACTGCGAAGGCGTGACGCACATATCATTTTCAGAGATTTCTACTCTACACTAAGGTGGGGGAAGGGCAGGGGGTAACAGCAACATAGAAGGTGCACACGACTTAGAAGCCTTGCGTTTGTTTAAAGGTTTCCAAAGGCCCTGATACCAGCTCAGAGGCCTCAACCATGGGATTTACAGAGACAGGGGCTCTTGAGGGGGCAACAAAGTGAGATATAAGATACAGAGAGCTATCTTCAACCCACAAAATGATGTCCTCTCCTCAGAACCCATGTAGCTCAGCATCTTCATGGCTGGCCCTCCAAACAGGATGGCCCTTGAACCCTCCTCCACTCCATAGCTGTCATCCTCTACTGAAGACCCACATGGATTCCCTACTCCCCTGGCTGTCACTGCATGCACCTAGACCACTGTGCTAGTCCATTCAAGGTGTTCTCACAGCTGCTGCTATATAACTGAGCCCGAAGCTCCACTGTCCACGCCCCAACCTTTTTTTCTCAAAATCATCATACACTCCCGAGGCCCCAGAGCTCCTCACTGTGTCTGCAGTCCTGATACTGCCGCAGCGGTCTAGACGCAGAAGCTCACAGGCCTTCACCATGCTCCTGAGGACTGAGCCATGAGACGGGTGATCCCTTCACTCGAGTTTCAAAGGGAGAACCCCACTCTCTCATAATTCAGAGCCCTAAGGAAGCAGTGACTGTACCACAACATTGTAGGCCTGCAGCCCAAAGTGAAAGAACATAATAGCATGTGTCAAACTCAGCAAGTGTGGGCCAGCAGGAGCAGAATTCCCTCAGTTACATGTCTTTATAACAAAATATTTCATAGAGAAAGAACATATATTGAATATTTTATATCGAAAACTTTTATAGAGAATGCACTTTTTTTGTTTTTTTGGAGGGGGACCACCCAAACCCCTGTTTCCACCCCTAAAAAACCCCAACTGTTTCCCAATAATATGTAACCCTTTACCCCACCCCTAAATGCATTCTCTATAAGACTTTTCGTTATGAAATAGTCTATATATTTTCATTCAACATAAAATATTCGATATAAAGACTGCATACCCATTCCCCTCTTCCTAAGCAGTGCCATGAAATCCTACTGAAGCCCGAAGAGGGGAGCCAAAGCTTCTATCCGCTATTCCCAACCCTCTGCCATAACTCAATTCACAGATGTTTAAGTCATAAAGATGAAACATATATGTAACCTGTGCCAAGCATATTTGTTGTTGGGCCGCATTCCTTGTAACCTTGAATTAAGCCTTCCTATGCTCCTGTAATAGGGCCTCGATGACTGTTGGCTGTAGTGCACTCTACAAATCCCCCCAAAAAACAAAAAAACAATATATACATAAGTGTATCGGACACTTCCATTATCTCAATATTGGTAGCATAGAATGAGGAGAGGCTTTATTCTCCAGAGATGTGAGTGAGCATTGGAAGCTTTCAGACAATAATAGTGTGCTAGATACCAGAATAAAAGGACTGTTGATGCACAGTTCTGTAAAAGTATACACTTTACACAAACAATCAAAAATACTACAAAGCCATCTCTGCAGGGAAAATACACAGCTAATGCTGGGATGATTAGATATGTAGATATACACAATGAAAACTGTGAGAAGTACACTGCACGGGGATCAAAATAGACACAAACATGTTAAAAGGAAACAAGCAGGAAAGGGTTTCCCAACCACTCTCCATCACCAATGTCTGGTGGTTCAGATGCCTCGTCCACCAGTTAACTACCTTATCCTCTTCAGACGGCTCAATGGCATCAGACAGGTCTTCTTGGTGCTATTCTATTTAGCAGAAGGAGAATATTCAGTCCAGACATCTTAATGTTTTCAAGCGGCTTGGAAAGGAGTAATAAAGGCGATTAGTTCAGACACAATGGCCCTCGTTACGAGTTTGCCGATAAGACTCGCCTTACTGTTTCCGCCACCCGATATACCGGGATATTGCGAGTGGTGGAGGAATAGTGCGTTTCCATTCGCGTGGAGTCCCACAGCACTCCCCGGGAATGGGAACACTGAAGCACCGGCACCGTTAGTTACGGTGACAGTGCTTCAGTGAAAATTCTGCTGTAGGGGCCTGAACCACCGGCAGGTCAGGCCTGCGGGTAGTCACAGCCCTTACCGGCAGACTTGTAGTTTGCCGGTCTGAAAAAGGTGCCGGTAACCATTGTTACGGGCACTTTATTCCGGACTGGCAAACTTGCAATGAGGGCCAATGACACAAATGCTCTCTAGGTAGACTCAGAGAGCATAAGGAGAATTAGGGCGTGAAATGTGGTCATGAGAATTAAAGGATGGCTGTTTGATCCAGGGTGCTGATTAAGCCCCATGTCTCAAAAGTTGTCCCCAGCAGTCCCCCTCCTGATGCGGGCTGCCGCAAGTCAATACACAATAGCCCAGCAGCGTCTATAAATAAGGGCAGTGGGGAGGCATGGGAAACAGGAAGGCGAGATGTGACTGGAGGTTGCCAAGGACAGGTAAGTGGTGATTGGATGGCACAGTGGACGAAGCGGAAAATTTAGGGTGTGCGGGCAGGCCCCCCATTAAGAGGTGGGATGGAGGACAAGGGTAGAGCGGGCGTGAGGGGGGGACATGGGCGGTGGCCTTCGATTTAAATCAGCATGTTGTCAGCATTGGGAAGAATCTGTGGTGAGTTGCCTCATGCTGACTCATCACAAATCCATCTGGTCATGGGGCCTCATTCTGAGGTGGGCGCAAAGGGATACCAGGCACTGGTAATGACACTGGTGCCGGTAATCCGTTTGCGTCCTATTCAGAGGTCCCTTAGCGGGTCCCTCCCTTAACGCCTGGTTTTACCAGGCATTATGGACGGGACCCGTTAAGGGATACCGGGGTCAATAACAGTACCGCAATTTGCGGTACCGTTATTGACACCTTCCCCCTTCCCATTGAGCCCTATGGAGGCTCAAATGGGAATGGGGAATGGCTTTTACAATGGGGACTTACCGGTCCCACCAAGGTCGGACTGGACCGGCAAGTCCCCATTGAACGAGGGCGGACACGGTCCCGTTATTGGTGCTAGTCATGGCGCTAACAGCGCCATGACTAGCACCAACCTCGTAATGAGGCCCATGGTCTCAAATCCACTTCCTTTACAGCAGGAACTATGCTAAATTTCCTGCAGGGCGACTGTCTTCAATTTGGCTAAGTATGGGACCTCAGCAAGAGCTCTTCAGGGCAGTCAAGCTCCAACATATTTCCAACAGTGTCCATTCTGTTTTATCGGGACCTCCAGGGGAGGGTCTCTCTCCCTTCCTGGACCAGTGATCTTCTTCCCTAGGGTAGAGGGACTTTCAATGGCCAGCAAATCTAACAGGTAATACACAGAGAGGGGAGAGCCCACTCCATTCGTTGGCAGTATCCATAAGGGCATTGTTGGCTTCCAAGCCTCCCACTGAACACATTCCTGTAGATGTGCCCATCGTCTCCAATTGGAGTCGCTGCAGAGCAAAGAATGAAGGGAGACACACAAACGGAGGAAGGTATTTTTTTAGTCTAAGCTATCTGGCTGCGTTAGCTCAGCCCATTTCCTGCTTCGTGGGGAAAAAAATGCCCTCTTCCTGAAAGGTCTTTCCCTTGCCTAATCTGCCAGGGTAAGGGAAGCGTCAATAGAGTTAGTATGGCTTCTGCTAACCATGGAAAGCAGCCTCTCCACAGGTGGGTGAAGTGTAAAACCCTCACTTGAAAGGGTATTCAAGGTGGGACTGAAAACATATGCCATTTCTGTCCCAAAGAGAGGAGTGTTTCCTATCAAATGATTATTTCACCTGAGTGTGAGGCAATGCTTGATATCTTAAAATCAGGACCTTCCGAATTGGCACTAACCTTGGATTGGGATTATGTTGCAGGAGGATTTTTCTGAAGAACATGACCCCTTGCTCTCTGTTTCTGCTCCTCCCTGACCTCTACCTGCTGCTCAGCTTCCTCCAGTCCCAGGGGCCTTTGCTGCTCTGCCCATCCCTGCCACTACAACCCCCCTCTTTTTCTATTTTTCTCACTTCTGCGCAAGCCGGACAATCCATTGAGTCCTCTAGGCTCGGGGTGTGGTGGGTGCACGTTACAGAGACACCCGTATAAACAATAATATTTTCTTTGGGATTTTTTGATGCAGTAACGCGGTCCACACAATCATGGCAGTGAATAATGACCCACTCACCTAACTGTGTTACTCTTCACACCACTTAGGTTGTGAGGACACTGAGGAGAAAAAGGAGAATATTGAAATTGCCAATGACGTTTGTTATGGGGCTCTTGGGGTTGAAATACAATCACATTTCTTTAAGTTTTAGCCTTCTGCTCTAATGTTTAGTAGAGAGATAGGGCAAGTGGTGCCAATGGGCATGTGTATGGTATTAGTCCACATCCCCGGTAGCCCTGGACCTCTGGGCTCTTAACTGGAGTTAAAATGAAAAATTGGAACACACAATATTTCATGTGCACATTTAAAGTTTGCATGTAACATTTCTACCTGTAATGTGGCCATTTCACCTCTAACTGCAGTCATGTCTTTGTACTGTAAACAGCAGAAGTATTTCATCATCAAAGTGTATTCAGATAAAAAATCCATAAACCACAAATAAGCCGGTCAAGTGGCACAGCGAGTAGAGCGCTCGCTTTGACATCCGTGCAGAGCCTGCTAACGCAGGTTCGAATCCCGGCGGGGCCAATCTCAGCCTTTCATCCTTCCGAGGTCAATAAATGAGCACCACACACCGTGGGTAATAATAAGCAGTGCTCAGATACCTGAGGGTTTGTAGCGCTATATAAAAGCCTAATTATTATTATTATTATTATTATTATTATTATTTATTAAGTACAAAAACGTTCAAGATAAAAACTGTGGGTTCAAAATTGCCCTCCAAAATGTTTTTCCTTCGATGTTAAGATTTTCTCAAAAATTCTGAGCAACCCCATGCAACTGGTACTGTTTCTGCACATAAAAGATAAATCAATGCAGGTAGGGCTTGGGTGAAATTTGTAGCTTTAAGCAACGGGACTATGGGTTTCTTTCTAACATCATGATAAAGCGGACACAATAATACAAAATGCAACAGGTCTTCTTCTGCAGCACTACACCCCGGGCAAACAGAGAGGTAAAACCCAATTCCAATCTTAATATTTCCATGGGGACTGACTGGGAAAGAGACAACAAGCATTTCCAAAAAGAACCTTCCAAGGCCTTAAGCCAATCATAATCAGGCTATGCTAATGCCTCCAATCCATAAAGAATTGCTGGGCAGAAGCAAGGTATGCAGAGTTTCCTGAGGCCAGCCAAGCTATAGCCCGCCGTCTTCTTCACAAAGCTGTAGCTGTGACCTATCAACTGCGCCGCCCTCCAGGATTTCATAGAAAGCAATTCAACATAGCGCCCTGAAATCCCTAGTTCCAAGCCCAAGTAAGTATAGCAGGTAATGTATTCTATGACATTCAGGTACAGGACTAATGGTAGCTTACATTTAGGGTGAGGAGAATAAAGCATTGCTTTGGATTTGTCCTAATTATTCTCAAGATAGTTTCTCCCGATCATATACTCCCAATGCTCTTAGAGATCTTACCATACGTGTATATGCATAGTCGAACATGACCAGATCATCTGCATACATAAGGGGGGCACATGGGCCTTACCTATCTTGGAGGGACAATTGGCAGCTGCTCTCAATCATTGCGGGAGGTCGGCCATGTGCAGATTGAACAATAGGGTGGCCAAAAAGCATCCTTGTTTGACCCCTCTGGTGGTGTTTATCCATTCTGTAAAATTACCTGCTCCATCCAATCTATCCTGCATTTTTGTGCCTGTATGTAGATGTGTCATGATCGGTAGAAGATAGACGGGACAACCCATCTCCTCAAGCTTATGCCATAGGTTAGCCCGATTAACTTTTTCAAAAAAGCTGCACGAAAAAGATGTAAACCACATAGAGACCTCTGTTGACTCTGACATTAGCTTTTCTTATTAAGCTATCGACCAAGAGTACATTATGGTAGGTCGAGCATCCTGGGCGAAAACCAGTTTGGAAAACTTCCAGTATATGGGTGGTGTTGACCCACTGTTGGAGTTAGTGGAGGACAAAAGATGCAAATATCTTCCCTGTCACATCCAACATGGGAAGAAGGCAGCAATTTGATGGTAAAGTATGCAAACCTTTCTTGTAGACGGCGATCAAGAATGCATTTCACCAAGACTCAGGGATGGTACAAGACTGGCAAACCTTATCCTATAATATCTCCAAAATCAAGGCCCATATTTCCGGGTCTTTCTTAAGGACGATATTAGCCAGCCCATCGGGGCCAGGGCTTTAGAACTCTTTTACTTTTAATGGCCGTTAATATGCTATCTCGATCCCAGTGCAACATCTAATCCATGTCTGAGTGACTTCCGCGGAGAAGTACCCTTCATCCTCAGAATTAGAGAACTGGATATGTTAAGACCAGCCTGTTGAACTAATTGGGTTAATCACCCGTGAGTCGTTCTGGTCCCTTGCAGCTCTGAGGGCCTGCCATATGGATCTTGTGGAACCACTCTCCATACTCTTAAACATTTGTTTGCACTGAGCATTGTTTTCTGAGTGGTTCCACCATTTTACGCAGTTTCTATATCAGGACTTGATCTTAGCAATGGTTTTGGCCGCCAGAATCTTTATTAGGTTTGTTACATACAGCACTTTGAATCTCTTTTTGTTTGCATCTCTTGGCATACTGTAGGTTTTTATAAAAAGGACTTGCCCTTGGGAATCACCCGGGGGCCGCATGAAACCACATTTGGTAGACAGCTGATGAAGCCAATTTTCCAGTTCATCCCCAGTTAGATGACACAATTCTGAGGTGAATGCAATCTGGGTATTCAAACAAAAGCTAGAAAACGTGGCCAAATTGTCCTCTGTACAAAAAACACACACCCCGGACGTTGCCGACCAGGAGCCCAAAGCTGCACTCCTTGCGGGATAATATCCCAGGTCAAATATCTCAACTAGAACAGAAGTTAGATGGCTCCAATGAGTCACATATCCATAACAGTTGAGGATGTAAATTTGTAATTTAGATGGCGAGCAGCATACAACTGTGCTCAATAGTTTAACACAATACGTAATCATTAAAGTGTGTATTTCAATATTTCTGTCCGCCTGCTGGAGTAAGACAAGGAAAAGGACCAAACTGACTCAAAACAGGTTAAAACAGAAAGTAAACAGGTTTTATATAAACAAAAGTCTCTGTCTGTTGCACTGTTAGTTTCCACAGTGCACCGTGAAGGGTGTCGTAAAATACAGTAATTCAAAATACAACAATGGTACGGTTTAAGCTATAAAAAATTCGGGTAAACCAAAAAGAAGGTGAATCGAATGTGTATGACAAGTTGTGTCCCAATTACATCATTGGTGATAACATGTACAGTTTCCAACATAAATCCTTTTGAAATTTTCAACATAAAAAACACTCCTAGTTGGTATGAGGTGCCAACGCGTTTCGGATTCCATTAATCCATCTTCAGGGCCGGATGTGCTCATATTTCATAATGTATTCAAGTAGAATCTCTTTCGTTGGGTCCTAGTGAGTCGAGGGAACTGGACTCAAAAAGGTGTTGTCGGGTCTGGAGAGAGTCGCCTCCCATCTAGATCGTTGGTAAATGGTGGCGGGATTCAGGTCTCATGCAGGTATCTTGATGCATCTGCTGCTGAGGCTGCCATATGTGAGTACTGGGGGGGGTCCTGAGGGGAGGAGAATGGAAATCTGCCCGAAATCACACTGTGCGTCAGCGCGTTGAGCCGGGATTTGTTACGGCAGCCATGTTGGGGGTTCCAGGTGAGCACGGGTTGCTTTAACCAATATACCTGCGTTATTTATGTATAGATCTCCTATTTTTGGGGAGGGCATCGACTCAGTACATGAAGAGTGTTAAGAATGCCCTGGCATGGTCAAGCCATTCAATAGAACTCACAAACAGATTCAGGACTTGCTTTAAAAGGCTTTGAGATATGAACCAGTAGTTTAGAGTAGTACAAGTTTTACCATTGAACCATTTGACCTCCCCTGGAATATCCCCCGAGGTGCTGTCATTTAACATCAGTAGCTCCCAATCCTCAGAAAAGTCCAGCCAGCAACAGCCCTGAGTATTAGAATTTGTAAAGAGCATTTTACATCTCCTCAAGACATGGGAATAGGCTGTGACAGTGCTTCTATCCATACATCTGGCATTAAGGTAGCCGCCCATCAAAACCATGTCGCTACATTTGGCCTCATGCCATTGTATAGGTATGTAGGAGAGCTTATCCATAATGACCTCTGTATGACTGGTCGCTGGTGGGTCAGATATGTTTATAACAAGGGCACGTTTAATGAGATTGATAAAGAAGACACATTCTATAGCCAATATTAATTTGTTCTCAGGCTCAACTTTTCTAGCAGTCCAAGTAATCTTTATGCCTTTACTTTATTTTACTTTATTAGATTTATATAGCGCAGCCATAGACCCTTAGGCGTTACGGCGCATACAAGACGAAAGGCCAAAAAACAGAGAGGGGAGACAAAGTCAGGGTAGCGAGCTAGTCAGGAAGGAGTTAAGCAGAGAAGGACGTCAAGTCAGGTTACGAAAACAACCATGTTTCAATTTTTTGCTGAAAAGGTTCAGAGAGGTGAGATCGCGTAGTTCAGGAGGGAGCAAGTTCCAAGCCTTCGGGGTTGCCGTGAAGAAGACTCCATTTTCGGCCTTGGTCGTTCAAAATCTGCGCACGACTAGCAGGTTCTGGTTATTGGACCAGAGAGATCTGCTATTGACCTTTTAGAGGATGTGTTTTAGCAGGTACGGGGTGAGGAGGCCCGGATCGGCATTTGAAGATTATGACCAAACGGCGATAGCGAATACGTGCATCCACTGGAAGCCAATGCAGAGCCCGCCTTGCTGTTGAAATATGGTCACGGCGGGAAAGTCTGACGACCACTCGTACTGCTCCATTCTGGACAACTTGAAGTCAAGTGATGTCCGTTTTATGGAGGTCCACCAGAGTGCTGCTACAATCAGCATGCCTCCTTAAGGCATTCCTAAAAGACCTTTTTTTTTGTCAGAGTCTGGAACATTGTTCACCCATCAGCATAAAAAGCTGACATCGACCAGATATCTTTCAATATAACGATGTTGTTTGAGAGAAGCTCTTTCAAAGAGCCAGATTTACTCGGAAAGTAGCGATGGCCACGGGTGTTCCACGACATCAGCCTAAACGATCAGGCCTTAACCATCAGTCTCACGGGCAGAAAACTCATTAGCCATTCCCACCCTCGAAAGTTATTTCTTCCTTCTACAGGGTGGGGTTATTGTGAGGGTTTTCTAATGGTATGTGGTCTTACAGCCCTCTCAGAACCAGTACAACAATGCGTGGGATTAAACTCATCCTTGCCATCGAATTGAAAACCCAACATCTATAAAGAGGTTATCTGGGATGAAATAAGAGCAACTGTGTTTGTCATATGACAGCGTATACGTGAAACATTATGCTCCCCACCCAAAGACAAAGGTGTGGCAAATTCAAAGTGGTAGGATTTGATGTATTAGGTTAAGTACATCAGAACCATGATTTTAGTGCAATAGGAAAGCACTTCGCCCCCTGATCAATCTCATTTATCATCACGGCCCCAGATTCCAGAAGGGGAGCCAAGGGAGACTTGATTCTTTCAATGTCATCATTAAGAGACTCATCCGAGGATTGTATCATGTCATCTTCAACTTCAGGAAGTGAGGCAACCGCCACAGAATGTTTTACTTTAGCCACTGGCACGCTGTCCTTGACAAGCCAGCTTTCAAGGCTTCCTTTTGAATTTGAGGCAAGCAGCTTGAAGCCATTTTTCCTTTGCCTTCTTTTATGGGGAATCTTAGTCGGGTCAGAGATACCAGAAGAGTTTAATGGATCCACTTGAGGCAAAGATGCAGATTTTTAGCTTGGACTCTTGGACTCTCTGATTCTTATTCTCTTTGCCAACATTCACTGTTTTCTAGTGAGATATAAAGCATAGCTGTTTTGCAAGTCAGCGCCATCTTCACTCTGAGCAGAGGCTTCTATGCCCACTTGCTGAATATCCTGTTTCTCTGGGCTGGATTCAGTTACTGGTAGGATGGACTGAGGAAATGTGGAAGTGCCAGCAGTTGGAAAAGGGATAAGATCCTGCATCAGTTTCTCAACTCGAAGCATCATCTTGCTATAGGCATGTTGTGCTTCATGTATCCCCCCACATAACTGAAGCAGAATCTTCACCGCAAACTGAAAGGTAGCTATGCTTGAGCCCAGATCAACTGGATCACTGCACGTCGAAATCACCCACTCAGAAGGCACCAATTTGGATTAAAGATCAGGTGTAGTACAGAGACGTAGGTTTGAGTGAGTAGTAGGGATTAAAATATCGGTAGCTTCAGCCTGCGCTTCAGTGCAGCACCTGGTTTGAGGGCAATCCTCCCTAATGGCTGCCAAATTCTGTAATGAGTAGCATAGCTCGAGGAGGGAGATATTGTCAATAGGCAACACATTTTCTTTGCTCCCCAACATACCCCCCACTTCCATCACCAAACCACCCATGCAAGTGCCAACAGAGGAGCATGCAATTCAACAGCCACTTCATCCGGTGCAAAAAAGGAGGTGATTTTTCCTCACTGGTTATTAATTGTTGACTGTTCTAGGGTCTTTTCTTCCAGGGTAATATGAGAGGTGTTTAAAAGGGGTTTGAGAAGCAGCCATTACTTTCAGAGATTTGAATTAGGTATCATAAGGTTTGTTCTGCCTTATGTTATTGTATTTAGTTTTAACCACCGCTTTGCCTTGCATGGTTGAGATACCACACTCGTCAGTTCTCCTTTGAAAAACAGAACAATAATGCAGCAGGCGGGCTGCTAATAAGAACGAGTGATACAACTTTGCTTTCCCAGTGGCAGAATTCCATTGACTCACCAATAGAGATGGTAAACATGAAGAAAAACTGTACCTTATTCTGGAGATTGAGCCCTGGAGCCCCAGCAGCCAAACTGCCTAAATGCAGCTTCCTTGCAACTTTGCCGAGCGCGTGCGCCAAGCGCGACACCTTTCAGTTTTTATAATTTTCAGCTGAGAACGGGTGTAAGCCATTTTAAGACCGTTGTAAGCGGAGCGGGGTACGAAATATGCACAGTGGCTCCTGGCTAAGTGCAACTTCCTCGGAACTTCGCCGATATATACTTATCATTGACTAAGTTGCTGCAATGCAAATGGTGCAGGGTGATTAAGTACAGAACACAGTACCCATCCAAAATATGTTTAAAATAGAATGGTTCTGGTCTTCAGAGGAGAAGCATACACCCCATTTCCGGAGAATTCTATGCCATCGTGCTCATCTGATGTAGTCATACCTATTCAGGTTGATTGGCTTCTGATGATGCTTGCAAGGCCTGTTATCTATCTCCTTGTTCGATTGGATGAGTTGGGCATCTGGACTGCTCCAACTGAAGCTGATGTCCTCTCAAGGCTAGTCAGCAGTGGTACCACTCCTGGGGTCACAGTCATATACATCATCTGCCCTGAAATAGAGATCCTCTAATGCATAGATTTCAGAATGTGAATGCACCTCTCTCCTTCATCCTACCATAACCTTCCTTCCAGTTTCTTGATATTTCCAGAATTCTGGGTAACCTGACCATGCAGTGAATGCACTGTTGCCACTGCCCTCTGTCCTTGCATCGCGTTTGGGCATTTCATCTTTGTAAAGTAGTGTGTCGCCTATTGCCATGCCTGGTATCTGCACACTCCTTTTTATTGGTCATTCTGACATGGTTTGCACGATGACTGGTCTCAGCATTCCTCTGAACTGTGTATCCAGGGATGTACGAGTGGGGATTGGGAATAGTGTTTTTTACTGAACTACATCTGAGCAGTCCCATTTGTGGCAATCCTCTTTACAGGTGTGGAAAATTCAAGCAAAAGCAGAAGATTTACATGTTGATGTCTTTTGAGAAGTTTTTTTCTGTGACACACTTCATAGTTTCTGAACTCTTTCCATTCAAATGGAGGCCCATTTTCTGTCTTGAGCTCTTTTAGGATCCTTTCTGAAGCAATTATGTTCTCCAGTTTTCTCCATACAGAATGAGCAATGATTCAGTGGATGAGCTCAGCTTAATGGTACATTGTAAAATACCCATCGACCTTTAAAAATACCTATGATTCAATGTGTAGCACTCAACAGCCATCACTCACATTGTTACACATCTTTAACTATTTCTTTGGAGGGTACAGATGGAGGTGTGCCCACTGCCACCTGTTTTTGAGACATTACATATATTGATATTGCTAATTCAACTCCATCAATGATTGTTGGAAAATGCAGATTTTCCCTCAGGTGCCCTTCACGTTCATGTAAGATGACTCGGTTGGGCACTGAAGATGGCTTGGCTAGTTTGGAATCACTCGGGATCAATTGTAATCTGCTTTGGACAAGTCTTTGCATGATTGTTAGGACTAACCTCCTTGCCTACACCCTAGGGGTCTGGTGAATGCTATGTTGCCATAGATTTTTAAGCTGCTGTGATTCTATGGCGCATAGGATGGATGCAGTCATTCATCCATGATGGTCACTCACAATTTCTTTTTCCATCAGTATGACCTTCATGATGCCTGTTTTGATCAGCATCCATGTATGTTCTGCCATGTATTGACCTTCTCGTATTTCATGGGTTGTGGCTTCTATCATATTTTAGAATGAGAAGTGTGCTGGATTTTGTACCCCTAGGCGTAACTCCAGGAAGAAGTCATAGCCCTTCAACTCGAGCATCGTTTCTGTATTCATGAAGAACTTCTTTCTGCTGAACTGTTAGGACCAAAGGGTTGTGGTCTTTCATAACCTTAAATTTGTGTCCATAGGTATACAGGTGGAAATGTCTGCTGTCCCATAGATTAGCTATGACGTCATTCTCAATAAGAGACTTTGAGGGTCATTATGATGTGAAAACATAAAAATTGATATGAGGCTGGGAAGCCCAAAAGAAACACACCAACACAGGTTACAAAGGACATACAAGTACTTTATTTAAAAGCTACAACAGTTACCAAAGTCAATTGACAAATGGATAGCTATTCGGCTCTCAGATTAACGTAATGAACTTCAACGAAGGTTCGATGCATTAGTAGAGAGACCATACATTGGAATACTTGGGTTTTTATATCCTTTATCCAGCCCTTGGCCAACCCCCTCGCGGGTTAACCATTCTTGGGATCAGGCCTAGGGTTCCTTGCCAGGTCAATCCTATAATGTATGCATTTTGTTCAGTTCCGCTGATACAGTTGTTCATTTACACATAGGTCAGTAACAGGACAAGGTCTCAGTTCGCGACCCCGACAAGTGGCCTGCAGGCATATTAATTATTCGTGTGTGCGGAGGTCACAACGGCCAGAATCTCACTCAGAATGTCATTCAGCCTCCATTTTGATGCTCAGGGTGACTTCCACATTACAAGAGAACCTAAAATGGCGGCTAAATCCAAGATGGCGACTTACATTACTTTTCGTTAAGGTCAAGACCTTGCCGTGGAGTCTATTTACATGATATTTTGGACAACTTGGCATAGGCCAATACACATCCAATTACTGCGATAGGAGGCATAATATTATTTCAATTCCAACAGACCCTCCTTTTGGCCTATGCCAAGTGCTAATATCATTTCTAATACTTTTGCAAATAACTCCATGTATTGTCATCCATACATCCCGAATCATTGTCTGTAATATCTATAGCCATTAGGTCGTTCATCAGAACCTCTTGTAACACAAACTCTTTGGATGCTCTATCTGGGGCATATATTCCATGCCCTATTGTGCTCACTGCTTGGGCACAACATCCCCCTAGCATTCCACATATACTCGGAAGACATTGAAAACAGCAACAAAGGAATAGCAGGATCCCCAAAATAACCAGAATAACAGAAAGCACCTTCCAACCCCAAGATCGTAAAGAATCCCAGAACCAGGTGCTAAGATTCCAATCTCCTACAGGGATATGTACTTCAGAACTAAGAATATGCAAGTTCTGTATTGCTTTAAAAATTGTCGGCGAGGAATCTGGTACGAAAACACAGCAAGCGGACCCCACCAATTTGCATACTCCACCTCGTTCTGCTAGAATGACATCTAATGCCATCCGATTTTGGAGTGCTACCAATCTTATTGCTTTTTGTTCTAGTGTCATATTGTAGAGTATATCCGTGGTCCGGTTGATTGTTCTCTCCAGTACCCTTGCTAATCCCCTAATGTTCTCAGAGTTTGTTATTTGTCCCCAAAAGGGCACAACTGATTTTGCTATATCTCCCAATACTTGCCCAGGGGTATCTCCGTTCTTGTTCCGCCGTGGGCGAGCCTTAGAAACCTCCAATGTACTAGCTACAAATACCCCGGGTAACAGGATTCCTAAATAACAGGTTCCCTGCCAATCCAGGAAAATGCTAAATTACCACAAACAAAATAAACAGGCCCCCCTACATACAGAGGCCTGTTTTCTCCAGTCAAATTTACAATGTTCATACAACCTTCAAAATCTCCCATTGGCCGAGTGCCATTTCTTTGTACACAAAAGGGGACCGAATCAGGGCTATGATTTGTAGAGTAAGAAGGAGGCACGGCATCCTTATTGTCTATCGGAGCCATTTTAAAGGAAATTAAAGTTTGAAAAGGAAGAGACAATTTATCAGACGGCCTAATAGAAGCAACATTAGGTTTACTTCTATTTGCAAAAAGCGAGCATCCCAGGGGAGTTAATTCACATTTCTCGAAATCATTCAAATGAGTTCCATCAAAGTTCCCTGAGATGCTATCATTCCAACGGCCAAAGAATAGTGCTCTAAGAGAGGCATAGCAAGCAGTCGTTAAAGGTAAAGGGTTAATATACCATCCTAGCCCCTTGTTCCCATGTTGCGGTAAATGAGTGCAAATCCAACAATTACTCTTATTAAAAATGGCATGCGTTGCATTCATTACTATCATTAGAGTGTTATTATGATACTTTTGTCTATGTTGGGAGTCTCTAGGGGACAGAGTGTGAAAGTGTACAGAGGGAGTCAAAGCAGTTGGTACAATCTCGGTCGGTAGTAGAGGTTTTAGAGGATAGATTTCTTCAAAGTACCAAAGTCCTACAGCAGTAATTGCAAAAATAACAATTATCATTATCAAAACACAGCAATACGTTTTCGGTGCCCAGGCACATTGTTCATTATCCAAGTTGGTCACCCCCTTATTCACAAGTCCAGTGCGGGGAGCAGCAGTGGAGGTGGCAGGCATTGTAGTTCCTCAATCGACGGCCCCAATGTTCGTTGCTGGCGACGCTACGGTCGTGCGATTTCTTAGTCCTTCCCAATCCTAGCCAGCAGAATCCCTTTTTCTTCCTGTTGTTCAACAGAAACTTTCTTATACAAAAGAAAACTTTCAATCACTTCTCTTTCCCAAATGCACGGAAAAACCGTGCCGTAGTTCTATTTTCTTTGTCGAAGGTTTACCTGGTGGTACCCAAGATTGTTTGATCCGAAAATAAGGTGTCGTCACTTCCTGAGGGAAGCGACGTATCGGAGGTCGGAGGCGACGGAAGTCGCAGAACTTGAAACAGTGTTTTCCGGAAGTGATTTTTCAAAAGAGTGCGGAGACGAAATGGACTGTTCCCCAAGCTCCACGGGCTCAGAGAAATTCTCCGACACACTCACAGCGCTGTTTGCTACTCCAAGATCAGGGACTGTAGCATCAGCGAGGGGATCTGCTTCTTCTGTAACGTGTGGCGTCGGGTGAGGAAGTTTCTTGACATGCGTCACGTGGATCCAGTGTTTCTTCCCAGCCACCCGCAGTGCTGTCCGGGTGACCAACAAGACCTGGTAGGGTCCCTTCCAACGAGGAGCGAGACAGGAAGACCTTTCGTAGGCCTTCACTAGGACCCAACTTCCAGGATGTATAACGTGTCCTGGGCCCGTGAACCGTACAGGTAAAGCTGAATACACCTGGTGATAAATTAAATACAGGTTTTTAGTTAACTGGTTACAGTAGTTTACAAGCAATACATTTTCCACCTCTCTCAGGGCTTTAGGTTTTGGGAGACCCCAAATATTAGCAGGTCTTCCCATCACTACCTCAAATGGAGAAAGCCCAGTCTTAGTTTGAGGTGTGGTACGCATAGCCAATAATACAATAGGTAAGGCATTTGGCCATTTCAGTTTGGTATCGGCACATGTTTTTGCAAGCTTATTCTTTAAGATACCATTATGTCTTTCCACCAACCCAGCACTTTGAGGATGTCTAGCTGAGTGAAATCGTTTCTCAATATGTAATGCTGTGCATATCTGCAAAATTACTGCTGCAACAAAATGAGGACCATTGTCCGACCAAATTACCCTTGGGAGCCCAAATCGAGGAAAGAATTATTTTAGCATAATCTTTGCAGTGGTCATGGCGGTAGCATCTTTAACGGGGAAAGCCTCGACCCATTTACTAAAGGCACAAATAATTACAAGAACATATTTCAGATTGTTACACTGTTCGATCTCAATAAAATCAAAGTGAATGACCTAGAAAGGGAACAGAAGGGGGCCCAAAGCTTCCCCTTGGAGTTACTATCCCCTTACCCACATTGTGCTGTAAGCAGATCATGCAGTTCCGAACATGACGTTTTGCAGTCTCCGGAATCTTGTTATTCACCCAAACTTGTTCTAACATTTTCTTGATCTGCTGAGCACACACATGTGTAGGACCGTGTGCCATCATAACCATTGCCAGTACATATGAATCAGGGAGCAACCATTTTCCTTCAGATGTATCCACCCAACACCCATCATCATCTAGTTTCCCCATTCCTTCGGCCCACCTTTTAGATTCTTCTACTGTAGCATCAGTTTGAATATCCCGCACATACCCAATACCTTCATCCATTGCATAGGCATCTTTTGTTTCTCTTAGCGCATACATGTCTGTGCTAAGGTCTGTGGCCGTTTGCCTGGCTATCAGGACCGCAAAGGCGTTCCATTTTCCCACATCATCTATGACCTTACGATGTGCTGCACATTTCATCGCTAACTGCCTAGGGAGCGAGAGTGCCGAGAGCAATTGCACTATCAAGGGGTCATGCTGAATCTTGGTCCCATGTGAGGTCAGGAACCCTCTTTCCGACCAGAGCCTCCCAAAGTTGTGAGCCACCCCAAAGGCGTACTGGCTATCAGTATATATATTTACTATATGCCCTTCGGAGAGTTCACAAGCTCGGGTCAATGCTATAATCTCTGCGGCCTGCGTGGAGTTATGCGAAATTCTCTTAGTTTGAACAACTTTACCCAATGTAGTAACTGCATAAGCAGCTGTAGATGTACCATCTGAAAGTTTGAAGCAGGAGCCATCACAAACAGCTCCCCTTCTGCATTGTCCAAAGGAGTATCTATAAGATCTATCCTGCCCTTCGTTTCTTGTTCAGTGGTATACAGGCAGTCATGTAATTCTTCGTCACAGCAAACAGTGTTTTGCGGGAAAGGTAAGAGTTCAGCCGGATTAAGAACACAACACCTCTTAATTTGAATGTGAGGGGCAAACAGAATTAATTCGTACAATGTTAACCGTGCAGAGGTGAGGTGTTGCGTTTGGGTTTTGTTCAATAGGATATCTACAGAGTGAGGTACCATCAAAATCAAATCATGGCCTAGGACCATTCCCTCACTCTGTTTTACAGACGCGGCAGCAGCAGCGACAGCTCGCAAACATCTTGGCAAAGCGCATGCGACAGGATCAAGGGCGGAGGAGTAGTAGCCGCACGGCCTATTCTTCCCTCCGTGTTAACACAGCCAAAGCACATCCATCACATTCATGCACAAACAACACAAAGGCCTTGTCATAATTTGGAGTACCCAGAACCGGTGCAGAGCATAACGCGGTTTTGAGAAGCTCAAATGATCGTTGATGTTCCGATTTCCATGGCAGTGGCAGAGAAATGCCCTTCTTCGTCAAAGCCAACATCGGTTTTATCACTAGCGAAAAGTTTGGGATCCACAACCTACAGTAAGAAGCCATACCTATTAAGGCTCTGACTTCCTTCTGTGTATTTGGAACAGACATGCCAGAAATGTGTTTTATTCTTTCAGGTATCAATCTTCTCCCCTCCTTTGACAGGAGGTACCCTAAATAGGCGACCTCCTGACAACAATATTGAAATTTTTTGAGCGAAGCCTTATGACCATTTTTAGCTAGATGAACAAGCAACAGTACAGTGCCTTCTTTACAAGCACTTTCAGAGTCTGCAGCCAAAAGCAAATCATCAACATATTGAAGCAGTGTACAAGTAGGTGGCAATTCAAGGGTGTTGAGCTCTACTATAAATGCTTGGACTTTCAGTATACCCTTGAGGTGCCCTAGTAAATGTAAATGAGCGTCCCCCCAAGGTGAACGCAAACAAATATCTACTTTCCTTATGTATTGCAATGCTAAAGAAAGCATTTTTTAAATCCACAACGCTGAAGTGCGTAGCCGTAGCAGGGATCATTGTCAATATCGTCGTTACATCAGGCACGATTGGGAATTGTTCTGATTAACGGGAATAGGTGAAGGTTCCAAACCCTGCTTCGGGCAGTCCTAATGAAATAGAGTATCGTCGGAAGGAAGCTCTTCAGAAAGGTAGGCAGCAGTAGGGTGATCAAATATGTTCCTCGAGTCCACACTCGAGGTCTGATTTTCCCGTGAAAAAGGTTGCTGAGGATCTTGCAAAAAATGACCTCTACCAGGGCCCCTGCTCCAGGGCGGCCCCTAGGTCGTCTACCCATACTCCCAAACGCACTGTTTGACCTTTGTCGAAGGACGAGGCACTGTGCTCGCCAATGACCTTCCTGGTGGCAATAAGCACATTGATTAATATTCACAGAACCCAAAGGAGCATTTCATTTTGGGACATACTGACCTCAGGTCTGTGTCGTGCCTCCTCTGGGGTTTCTAACAATTTGTTGTAATAATACTTTGGTTTTCAAATCTCCTTTCCTCTTTTCTATTTTCTCCTTCTCATTATTAACACGGTTCTCATAATACTGAGCCATGTGCAAAACCTCAGATTGAGATTTTGCCTGCCAAGCGCTCTCAGAGGACATAATCTGTGACTGGATGTCGGGCAACAATCCAAGTACAAATTTGTCCACAAACAACCTTTTCCCAGACTCTGTACCCAAATCCTGCCCACTGAAGTCAGAAAATACCTGCTCGAATCTGTTAAAGAATTCGGTGGCGCCTTCAGTTTTCCCTTGAACACAGGCCGTAAGCTTGTCCCAAATAATTATTTTCTCTGGAATTATAGTTTTTAATTTTGTGACAATTCTATCAGGCAAAGTAAGTATTACCTGTGGTGGTTTCTCACCTGCTGGTCTTTCCCCATCAATCCTAATCATATTAGCCCACGTATCTCCCAACCCTGGCACATCGTCTATTGTCCGAACCTGCTTCCATACATCTACGGGTAGGAGTACAGGGAATAGCAAGTCAATATCACTTAAGGTGAACACAGAGGACTGCAAGACGGACTCTATCTCTTTGTAAAACCCTGTCGGGTTTTTTCTGATATCGGGAACTGATTGTCTAATAGTGTTCACTTCCTGTCGTGAAAACGGGACGTGAACGAATTGTGAATCATAATGTGCAGGGATATCCACAGCGGGTGCACCAGTCCCAGCGTTGGCGGGAATCTCAACTTTTGGGACAAAGGTCGGAGGAACCTCTCTCATTGGCAACTGAGATGTAGGTACCTCCGGCCGCTTACTAAGCAACAGAGCCAGGTCGAGCGCTAAGGCAGCCGAATAAGTGTCGGGCGAAAAAGCCCTTTTACAAATCCCCAACAATTCTATGGGGCAACTAACCTTCTTTCTTACACATTCTTCTTGCAGGTACTGTACCATTACCTGAATTACCTTTCTTTGCATTTCTACTGTATACTGACTATACGTGTCATACACTTCATCTAGCGGAATCGATGAATCCGAGATCCATCGAATCGCATCTTTGGTACAAATTCGTACTTCCTCAGGTGCCGATCTACGACACGGAAGGAACCGTTTCTGTACATACATGCTATCGTCTTCGTCATCCTCATCTCGTGACTTTTCAAAGTCCTTCCTATACTCAAACAATTTTTCAACATGACCATATACTTTCTGCTCTGTGTCCCTCGAAAGTGCCAAAGCATTTAGATCTCTCACCCCTTGTGGAAGATCCGAATTTTGTAATCTACCCCACATCACACATAAATGAGTCCCCAAACCTTCGATAAAAACATTTTTCTCAGGAAAACTGTTCAAATTAGATAATGTGGAAAAAACATTAACTTGATCACCTTTCTCCATACAGTGCTTAGCCCATGCAAACAATTCCTGTTTCTTATCTGCAGAAACAGTATTACGAGTGACGATCTTTGATCTTGCACCTTGATCAACTTCAGTCAATACGGGACAACTCGGGAGCGGAGGTGCAGGTAAATTTAATAAAGGTGCAACTATCGGCGCAGGAGGAAGGGGCGGTGCGATAGGTGGAGGAACAACAACTAGAGGAATAGGAACAATAGGTTGTACAGGGGGAACAGGAATAACAGCAGGAACAACAGCAGGAATGGGCAGAGCGCCCAAGAAAGGATCATACGGAGGTGGCGCAGAGGCACCAAGCCTGCGTTCGTTTAACAATTTTTCAATAAATTCTTCAGAAACATGAAAATCTTTAGAGGGGTAAATTTTCTGGATTCCAAGTGAAAAAGCCCTATCCATATTTTTAACTGATTCTGAATGTTTTTCTTTATCATATAACAACGCTTTTTCGGCATTTGTTTTATGACGGCGTGCATGTTTATCCCTACTTTTAAGCTGCTGTAACGCTTCTTTTTTCCAATTTTGTAAAACATCAAAGGCTGCAGGTCTAGCCTTCTTTTTTAGCAAAACCGATTCTAGGTATTCAATACGGGAGATCTCAAAACTGCCATTGATTGGCCACTGAAATTCAGAGGCATGTCTGGTCTGTCTGTGCCAAATATCATTAAATACTATACTACCAATGCCATACTTACAGTACATAGTACATGCCGGCGACCCCTCCTGTGGTGCCGGGCGTCTAAATTCCAAAGATTGTCGATCGCTGCGGAACAGAGCCCTAAATCAGCTAGACAATTTCCCAGGCATTTCACAAAAAAATGGTGTTACCTGGTCAATAATTGTGTCTGCAGATACAATACGCCAAATTCAAATTGTCAGGGTTAAATTAAGAGCCGGGTCACGACTGCACCTGACCAAACCTAAGGACGACCGTACGGTTTATGAAAGAACTTACCTAACGAATTTTTCCTTGTATTTGGTGGTTTCGACAAATCTGCCCGCCTCAAAAATGGACCGTCGTCAAGATGCTGTGGCAGACCACACGACTATCGTCCAAGGATTGGATCGTGCAGCGCTGCCGAGGTATCGCGTCTCGTTCGGTCGGGCCCGCAGAATTACACCGTCCGATCCCGGTTCGATAGTCTGCGTCAACCTTCAATGATCCGGCATCAATCTTGAGGGTCCCTATTCGGGCGCCAACTGTGAAAACATAAAAATTGATATGAGGCTGGGAAGCCCAAAAGAAACACACCAACACAGGTTACAAAGGACATACAAGTGCTTTATTTAAAAGCTACAACAGCTACCAAAGTCAATTGACAAACGGATAGCTATTCGGCTCTCAGAGTAACGTAACGAACTTCAACGAAGGTTCGATGCATTAGTAGAGAGACCGTACATTGGAATACTTGGGTTTTTATATCCTTTATACAGCCCTTGGCCAACCCCCTCGCAGGTTAACCATTCTTGGGATCAGGCCTAGGGTTCCTTGCCAGGTCAATCCTATAATGTATGCATTTTGATCAGTTCCGCTGATACATTTGTTCATTTACACATAGGTCAGTAATAGGACAAGGTCTCAGTTCGCGACCCCGACAAGTGGCCTGCAGGCATATTAATTATTTGTGTGTGCGGAGGTCACAACGGCCAGAATCTCACTCAGAATGTCATTCAGCCTCCATTTTGATGTTCAGGGTGACTTCCACATTACAAGAGAACCTAAAATGGCGGCTAAATCCAAGATGGCGACTTACATTACTTTTCGTTAAGGTCAAGACCTTGCCGCGGAGTCTATTTACATGATATTTTAGACAACTTGGCGTAGGCCAATACACATTCAATTACTGCGATAGAAGGCATAATATTATTTCAATTCCAACAATGAGTTGGGTGGTAAGGGATACTGGGCACCGATTAGGAGACCGGTGCCGGTAATCCCTTACCGTCCAATTCCGAGGTCCCTTAGCGGGAACCGTAAAGGATGTGTGGTCTGACTAAGGGGCCAGGGCGTTAATAACGGGCCTGCTATTCACGGGCCCGTTATTAGCACCTTCTCCATTCCCATTGAGCCCTATCGGGGGGGCCCTATCGGGGCTGGGGAATGGTTGGTTGAATGGGGACTTACCGGGTCTGCACAGGTCGGAATGTCCCGGTAAATCCCCATTCAACCAGACCGGTGCCGGACCCAGTATTGGAGGCAGCCATGGCGCAAATAGCGCCATGGCTACCTCCAATCTCGGAATGAGGACCTATTGCTTTTTGTAGGTGCCACAGCCCTACTCGCATGCTCTGCTTCATGATGATTCCTCTCACCATCAATTGGTCCAAGGATGCCCCATGTATCTGCATCACTGTCTGCATGCTGAAGTGGGCCATGGTTAATGACACTGAAGAACATACACTTTGATACCTTTTTCGGCTGTTAATTCCATTACAGACTTGGTTACGTCTGAATATGGGATGAAACAGCCACAACATGTCTCGATGCCATAGAAGCTTTTAATTTCTGACTCTGATGAGGGGCTATATCATTCTCATTTTTGTATCCAGTTTTTCCACTTGCTGGTTAAAGATAAAACTGAAAACATCCTCTGTGGTTTAAGAATTTTCAGATTTGCCTATGGGCAAATTAAGCAACAGTCTGAAAGCCTTTAATCACTCTGCAAATCTCTGGAAATGGTCTTCCTATGGCAGGTGTATGCAACCTTTTGGTCTCCAGATGTTTAGGACTATGACTCTCATGATACCTTACTAGTGGCTAAGGCTGATGGGACATGTATTCCCAAACCACTGGAGTACGAAAGGTTGCAGGCCACTGTCCTCGGTATTAGAGACAATAAGTATGTTGATGCTTACATTACATACACGTTCCAAGCCCACCAGAACCTACTTAGATATTCTGGAGTGGATACCTGGCAGTGGAGATACTGAAGTGTTGTCACTACATCATTGTAGCCCCATTGTAATGGTTTATAGAGAGGCCATCCTCAACACTGGGAGTTCCTTCCCTGCCCAATCAGGGTGTCACACAACAAACTGTTTAATGGATTCTTTGTTCAGCCCTATTTCAGATTCATACCATGTCCCTTGGATCCCTCCCCCTCTGCCACCAAAGAGCCAAGAACCAGGCAAATATATTGTAATGGAGATCGCACTAAAATGACACATGCCAGCTTCTGTGTGGCTCACAATGAAGCTTATTTTTACACACGTTGGTAGGGAAAACTCAAATCACAATACTTTACTTTCCACTGATTTCAATTAAAGGAATATTCAACACTGGTCAATGAACAAAATCAATTTACATATGCAGTGCTGTGCAATTTCGATTTTTCTGTGTGCTTTAAAAGGCTAGCAGTTTTTTTTCACAATGTTGGCTAACGTAGGTCTTACTTTTGCAAGCACTTCTCCCCCAGACCCAAAAACACAAGCATCAATTCCATGCAGCACCCTTCTATTCCAAGGCCAGGTCCAGGGAGCGGGGACAGTTTTAAAAGTTTGCTTTACAGACCCCCTAACTTAAAGCCCTGTGTCAGGGAAGTTGGACAGTAAAAATGTGGATAATTTAGGAATTTTGGGTTTTCAGACCCCCCTCCACATAAAGGTCTGTGTTTGGGAAGTTGGCAGTTTAGGGAGTGTTCTAGTTTAGGGACAAGGACACCCTTCTTCCTTAAAGAAGTCGGGGTCAACAGGACACATAGGATTACCCAATTAAATTACAGGCTGTTGTTTTCATCCTACACTGGGAATGAGATTTGTTCATTTCAGAACTTAACAAAAAATCACACCGGAGTGTTTTCCTAAATGAGAAATAATTACATTATATTCAATCAAATAGTCTAAGGATCTGAACTGTTTTCCCCACACCCATTAATTGGATAATAATCCACCAATGAAAGGGAAAGGGTTCATTAAATTGGTCCCACCGTTGCCCTTTTGTTGGAAAATCTACTTACTTTGGGAAATCTCTGGGCTGGGCACTCAGAGCTGAGCAAACTCACTTGTGAGGGAAAAATGTGATTCTAGTCAGCACTTAAGTAATTTGCATCCCATAGCACCTCTATTTCTCTGGCTCCAGTGAAGAATCACAGCCTCTGCTTTCTACTTTTCCTAGCAATATAAATCTTCAGCCCTTCCAATGTTTCCCCCAGATTAAGTTTTCAGTAGATCTCCTTTGGTGATTTTTGGCAGCTGTCTCTGTGTTGCTAACTTTTAGCAGCTCCCCGTGTTGGTAATTTTTAGCAGCTCCCCTTTTCTCTCATAATGCATCCACTTTATATACCAGTGATGACACCATCAAGATTTCAATATGGGCAGTGTCCTGCAAACATTCTCACACCTTTGTTTGGCCCTTCCAGTTTCTCTCGAACCCCCAAGCCCATTCCCTGTCTGTCTAAGGATTGGTCCAGGAGTCTAGAACAGAAATATGGCAACCTCGGTTTGAAAGTCCCCTTTTTTCTTATGTCAACTTTAGCCATAAAGTAGCTATTTGGCAAAACGTTGTAATTACTTATAACTGCCATTCCTATATATATATTTCACTTCACCTAATCATGGGGAATTAAATAAAATGACAGCCCGTTCATACCATGTTGCACAGGTGTGTGGCAATTTTCCTCCATTCATACACAAAGCATAATAGTTATGAAAATGCAATTTAATCTCCAATTACCTAATTTTACCCTCCACTAGCATGCCAATTCCTACATTTTGGTAGATGTTCAGAACAGCCAGATACACATTTTAGCTTGCCATTACAATTACCTAAATCGCATGTGGACTCATTTTATTTCAACAAAAGTTTTTGAAATTATCTTAAAATTAACACATACATGGATACAGTGTGACTTGTTGCTGGGAAAATGCATCAGCTATGATAGTCCACTTAAACTAATGGGAAATCTTCATATGCATGCAAATCTTATCTGCTTTCTTCCAGCCATTTGTCATTCTGTTTTTTGAAGTTGGTGGGCTGCCTGTCGTAAATAGTTGGGATGCACCAGCTGCACAGAGGCCCCTCACTGGATATAATGAGCCAGGCTGGCCCTGTGATGTCACAAGGCCCTGCAGACATCTGGCATCCTGTCCTGTTATCTGAACTGGACCACCATTTAGATGATAAAACCTTCTATTTTCTTGTATTATTTTCAGTGTTCAGCTTCCCTTGATTGCAGCCCCTGTTTTCACAGCTCCTCCCTACATTCCAGTCACACACTGGCTAGGCCATCATTTGCCCTGCACAACAATGAGCCTTCAGAGACAACAGGTCTGGCCATGGGGGAAGTTTGTTTTCAAGACCCTCAAGGGCAGGCAACACTTTATTGCAGTTGTAACAAGTTGCAATACAATAGCTTCAATGAAATTCCCTCTCCATATCCAGAAGCCAACAGGCTTGCAATGGGGGAGCCATTTGCAAATTCTGCCCAGAGACCTAGAGTGTTCTTAGCTGAATGAACTCACATATTGCATTTCCTAACAGCAGCCTTTATTCTTTGAATGCTGTGTAATTCACTGATCAGGGATCACTTTACTTTTGCATCAGTGGATTTCTTCTTTCTTTTCACACAGCATTGCAGCTGAAAGTATGAGGTGGTTTATTTCAGTCATTAATAAAATATATTCTTAATTATCTGTGCTTCATTTTTATGCTGGAAATATTGTCTGAGTTGTCATAGTGCACCACTTTTCGATGGGCGGCAGTTTCAATGAAAAGGCTCCATTTATCTCTCAGTCAGCAATGTGATGTGGTTTTCCACTGTGCACTCTGATTACATTTTTTTCTTCAGCTTTCTCTGGATTTCAATTGCAGAAAGACATCACATAGGGGGTCATTACGAGGTTGGAGGTAAGGGATTACAGGCACCGGTAAGGGTGCCGATGCCGGTAATCCCTTACATCCGTATTCCCTTTGCGGGTCCTTCCTTACCTCCTGCTTTTAGCAGGAGTTAAGTACGGGACCCGCAAAGGTACCTCGGAGGTAATTACGGTACCGTAATTTACGGTGCCGTAATTACCTCCTTCCCCATTCCCATTGAGCCCTATGGGGCAGAAATGGGAATGGGGAAGGGCAAAAGGTGAATGGGGAATTACCGGTCCCTCCAACCCTGGAATGGACCGGTAATTACTCCATTCACCATGCCAGATTTGGGACGGTTTCGGAGACAACCATGGAGCTAATTACTCCATGGTTAGCTCCAAGCCTGGAATGAGGCCCATAGTCTGCTAAATCGGCCCATTTTCAGTTTGAAGATTTTTGAATACTGGAGGTCATTTTTCCAGTGAGCCCTTCAGTTCTGTTGGTTTGGGGTCTTTGATTAAACCCCACACCATGTGAGTGGAAAATGCAGTGATGTTTCGAAAGTCCTTATCCAAGTTCAGCTGTTGATACCCTAATTTGAGGTTGAACTTGAAATAAAAAATCACTTACGTCAGGTCAGCCACAATTTTATCAATTCTCAGTTTAATGTCACATTCCTTTTGCATTGCAGTGTTTGGTAGTCACATGTCAACACAGATGCACACTTGATCTTGCTGCTTGGACTTTCTTGCTTTCGAAATTGGGTAAACACCTGATTTGTTACTCATTTCATTGCCCATAATGTTTGCTTAAACAATTTGTTTGGACAGGTTCTAACATGTTAAGAAACCTTAAGTGACCCCAAATGGCTTAATAGCAATTATTTGTAGAATGGGTGACTGCCAGATGTGTAATTTAGCAGGTAGTTTTGGAGAATGTGATAACGGTTGGTTTAAGTTTATAGGCATATCATTTATTTGTGAACACTTTTAGGAACTTTAAGCAGCATTAAGCACTCATTAGAGATTATTATTTTCAAGTATTTTTCAGATTGCGACTGATACTTTCATGGCATTTCCAGGCCAGCTTTGTGGAATGGGAAGCATGTTTATTCTTGCACATTTACTGGCATCTTAAGCAACCTTCAAAAGATCACACATTATTTCTACATCGAGTCCCTGAATATCTGATTTTATCTGAGGGGGAGTTAGAAACTGCTTGCATATACTATTGATGGTGCATGATTTATATTTGGAAGCAATTTGCCTCATTTACCACTATTAACCATCCTGCCATTATCAATGTATTATTATTGTTAGTTATAATTATTATTATAATTCTTCTTCTTCTTCTTCTTCTTCTTCTTCTTCTTCTTCTTCTTCTTCTTCTTATTATTATTATTATTATTAATATTATTATGGTATTTCTTGAGTGCAGACAAGCAAAAGAAGTGCTTTACAATCATTGGGGGAATAACAAGGTTAGGGAGCACAGAAACAAGGGAGTACGGATCTAACAACTGGAGTGTGAGCAGTTTTTAACAGATGGACCAATCTCATGCAAAGCTTTCAAGGCCATTATTTTATTGGGTACTTTCTAGAATATTTGACAACATTAAGGGGTCCCAAAAGGAACTTAGTGAGAATGATTTGCGTGTTGGGCAATTGAAATAAGTGAAAAATAGAGCATACGTAAGAGGTGTGTGAAACACACTTCGACTGATTTACATAGACTTGCATAGGAGCTTATCAGGGAATTCTGAAAAGAGCCAGAAAGTGATCAATAATTTAACAAATCGCCATTCAATTACATACAGTGATTCTCAAGGTAAGGCAGATGGTTCTCTAATTTACTTTCAGTAAAATGGTATCCTGACTGGTAATTTGTGAGCACGGGATGATTAGGCCTCTTGTTGATTAGGTTGTCGGGAAAGAAAATGTGATCCCACTCAAGAAAACCTCTCAATTTCTTACACCCCGGATGATGCAGCAAATAACCTTAAATTGAATTTAGGCAAGAGGAAGAAAGAAGCATCTGGGGAAAAACCTTGTATCTGTAACCTGTTGCCCACATCTTTGCTTGGAGGAATCTTAATATCAAAATGAGGAGCTTGTCGACGAAAGAAGGAATTACCTTGACCTAACCTAACATACTTGGGGTTGAGTCTAGACTTACTCCTGACATACTTAGGGGTGAGTCTAAACTTATTCATGATCAGACACCTGAGACAGGATCATCTGCATGTGTATTGGAAGATCTTCTAGTGGGTCGGAGAAGATCCACATCTAATCCTCACATTCAAGGGTCTCTTTGATGGGAACAAAAGCACATACAAAAGAATCACAGTCTGAAGCCATGAGTATGCAAGGAATTAATTTTAAAGTGTTTGCCATGGTGCAAATACTATCAGACTGAATGTACAGTGGCAGCAGTAGTTTCAAGTGTAATTAACAGATTACAATATTACAGCCTGTATCTGTGGAAGGAGAGATGTACTGAAAGATTTGAGGTATATTTGGAGTGAATGGCTAAAAACGTGCATAATGCTTGGTATATGCCTGACGTCATGCAGTGAACAAAAGATACCAACCGTGGTCCCCCATCATTGTACAAAACCTACTTCTAGCCCATCCAAGCACACTATGTCAGATTGACATGATAGTGACTTAGGGCCTGATTAATGGGATGTTCCCATTGAAAAATGCTTTGTAAATCAGCCCCTCACAATAACCGCACGTGGTGTTATATCAATCTGTCAAAGACACTGTTTATAGTTAAGCTCAGTTTGCTCACCAAGTCAGTTCTTGAGTTCGAAGAATTGGGTCTTCTACCCTATCAAGTATATGGAACCTGGGTTTCTTGTATGCAGGGCAGCTAACAATAACCAATATGGTTTAGGACAGATGTTTGTTCAGGAGGTTACCTATATCAACACCTTGCCTGAACACTCTGTCCTGGAACATTACTGGCATGAAAACAAAAATCAATGGCCTGAATTAGTAATCCTTAGTTTTCAATTTTGACTGGAATGTGTTACAAGCAACTTGAGGAATGGGCCCTCTGATTAGTCATAGCTTAAGTGAATTTTATATTGATGCTATTAAAAGTGCTCAGGATAGAGCTACAAATGGGATGTTGATATTAGTTAAACCTTGCTGCAAGTCCCAGGCTTTTGGAGTACAAAGAGGTTTCTTCTACTTTGCAGAAGATCATTTTTCACAATACTTTCGATCATTGATATCTATTTTACAATTTTTATAATGCTATTCATGGGAAAGAACTAACATCATGCAAAACAAAACTGAAGCGACTTTTAGCTCTTGATAGAACTGAACTTTATTCTGATTTTCCTTGTATGATAGAAGTGATAATTGTAATCTAAAGCTTGGTGATGGAGCAATTGTAAACATTTCCGAAGAGGATGATGTTGTTTTTTCTGCCCTGCCGTTTTGGCAGACCAGAGGTTTGGAGTATTGGTCCTTTTTTTTAGAGATCAAATTCCGACCTGCTAATGGATGCTTTCCAAGTGATCTTCAATCAGTGCTGGGCAAAACGCAAGTGTCATTGGTTAGTTTCACCATATTGGTGTTGGAGGAATCACAGTAATCATAAGCCCCTGTAATTGACCCTAGATAACTACCACCTGGTGGGGGATGTTTGCTGGATGAGAACTTCTCTGCCGACATCTTTTAATAACACATGAAATGGACTTTGGAGATTGGTAACTCTATGCATACCAAAGTAGTAAGAAAACATCTTGGTAACATACTATTTTGGATTCTGACATCAAGGATAGCAAGAGAACACATTATTTTTGAAATTTGTTGGATTCCACTGGGGTGATTTGCTTCTAGGAAACAATTTCAATAATTTACTAATGGAAATCGTGCCTAGACGCCTACTGTAGGCACCTAAAAAAAGGATGGCTTTTAGCACTTAAAAGGTGTCCTGAAAATAAGTAAATAGTCCATATTGTTATGCAATAAATAAGACTGCAATTCATGCAGGAAGAACACGTGTTTCATTTCGGTATATGAAAAGAACTAGTTGTGGCAGCCAAACACTGTAACTCCCATGCTTTGGAAAATTGACTATTACACACAAGATTAATGCAATTCCAGCTCATATTGCTTCCGATGTTTGTGTTGATGTCTTTACTTCCATATATGGAAAACCTGGTGTGGGTGACTGTATTCACGGAAGTTCAACTGCGGTCTCATAATCAAGCAAATACTTCTGGGAGAGCCTTGATATGTTAAGTCATCCAATCTCCCCTTTTTGTCTTAAGGGGGTTGAATCAGCACGTGCTAAACAAGGTGGGGAAAAAGTTCAGGCCCAGGTGGCATCCAGATTCAGTGGATTGCTATACATTTTTGCCATATTTGTGTTGCCCAATTTTAACCATGAGTTTTAATGCTATCCTTTTGACTAATTCTTTTTCTAAAAACTGGACTTCTACTACCCTCGTTTCAATCTATAAAAAATGTACTCGAACATCTCCCTCATCATTTTCACCTATTTCTCTTAATAGTGACACAGGGCAGATTTTTTGCAAAATCACACCCTCCAGACTGCTAGTATGGGTTAAAGATGATAATATTCTGTCGGACGCTCATTTCTACCCCATCTGTATCTCCTCTGCACAAAAGATGTACTTGCACATAGAACTCCAGTGTATCTGCTTGTCTGGACATTGCTTTTGGATGGTTTAAAGAGATACACTATTTAAACGAGGATGAACTTTATAAACCAGGTGTCCCTCAATACTCATTGGCAACAATAATGCACCTTCATTTTAATACATCCACCAATGTAACATCTGGTCCAGGTGTTGAACTTACATCTAACATTAGGGTAGTTGACGGGGTGCATCAGGGCTGTGTCCTGGTCGTGCCCTGGCAACCGTCTTATTCATCCGGCATACTAACTTACTCAATGGTCACCTGGTGAAATCAACTTCAGGTGTCCCTAGGTTACTGGGTCGGCGAGTTGCTTTACTAATTTACGTGGTGTGAAGGGCTGTTCTAAAACAATGTATTATACACTGATGGCATATAAGGCAAAACGCTCGAAATTGCTAGAAATGGTGCTGTTGTTTGGTGATTGCCAAGCTCTGAGATAATACAAAAAGTGGAAAATCAGTTAATAACTTGAATCTTGAGCCCATCAAGTACAACGTCTATATTTAATGCGCCTTTAGAGAATGGATTGTCGTCAGACATGATTGCCTGTCATCCTACAATTATGTGGGTGTCTATCTGGACCAATGAAACCGCTCCTCTCACTCTAGAAACAGTACAGGATCGTTTTAGATGGAATCTGCACTAAGAATTCCTTGACTGTTGCATGTTAAGCAACAGCAACCATCTGCAAGTCACATTGCCTGAATGGATTGGGGGGCTACTTTATGTTTCCAATGAAAGTGTCCTTGAGGTGTTCATGTACGTATGCACTTCATAAAGATTTGTTCATGGACATCTAAGGTCATACTATATGCAGCTCCAGATGTGCACGTGGTTTATGTTTGTGAATCAGACATAGCTTAGCCAGAGCACATCTGAGATGTTGCGGGCAGCTCCTGGTTTGCTCCAGTGCAAAGCTTTGTGAACAAAACCCTATGTGTTTGGGAACACTGGGGAAAATGAAGCACATGCTAACAAATGTACATATGTGATTACCAAAGGCGTACAATGTTCGGGTCAGCTTTGGGGAAAGTTGTAAGCATGTCATGCACACATTTTCCCGTAGAATAATTTATTTTGAGCAGTTTTTGGGAATGTTAAGGAGCCTCAAGAAACTGTTGGTTGAGAATCATTTGCAGGAATGGAGAGAAACATGCAAGGAATTTATTGGCTATGTTTGGGGAATGTAGAGCATGCTTTCTCTAAAGATTCGAGACACAGTTTATGTTTGGCAACATTAAAATATTGTGAAGAAATGACAGGTTATTAGATTTAGACAGAACCGCGTGTAATTGTCACTGACAATGAATTAACACAAGACTTGAGGCCAAGTAAAGTCCACAAGCAGGTTTACTTAGTTCAAACCAAGCCAGGTTATGGTACACCACCTTCTGAAGTGCCTCCCAACTCCTTTAGGACTGTGATCCTTAGTATTTCTCTTTCTCCCACCCCCTTTTCAAGGTTGCCCACCTTGGTGATGACCAGTCACTCACAATCTCTGGTATTTACAATATCCCAGACTTCTTTCTTGGTTGTGGCAAATTGATCTAGGTCACACATTGGTCCTCCTGAGCTCTGCTACCTGGTACCCTCACCTAATAACCCCGGGTCTTCCTGCTGGAATCAGCCACCAGGCAAATTGCTGCTGGTTGGGCCAACAGATCTATGAGTATTTCCCAATATTTGTTTTGCAGACTACAACATTGCAGAATTTTTATTTTCCGAAGTCCCTTGCACCGCACCGTACAACCCCAACCTCACCCCCTCTATATATCACACCCAAAATTACCATCTGTAGTTTTGAGGTAAAAAACGTGGGAAAATGAAAGGTCAAAATAGAATTTGGCAAAGTTGTATTCGGCAAAAGTATGCAATACCCAGCCAACAGGGTACTTTGCTTTTTTCTCTCTTGGTTGGGCTTGGTAGGTATGTTACCCCTCCTCCAACATGGCAAGCAAATTAGCATAACCGTGAGTCTTAGGGATGCCTTAAGGATGTCCTTGCCTCTCTTCTCTGATCCTCCTCTGCCTCTCCATTCTCTCTCACTTCTTCCTCTATGATCTTTGTTCCCTCCTGTCCTTTCTCAGTCCGGCTCCTCTCCGCCTCCCCTGTTTTCTTCTGTCTTCTCGGCTCTACTGTCTCTCATCTACACCGCGTATGTTCAATGCACTCTATTCTGCACCTGCCCCTCTCTGCTCTCTTTCCTATCCACCTCTTCTGTTATTCTGCCTCTCATGTCGACCTCCAATGCTCGTCTTTCTCCACTATACTCCTCCTTCGCACCTCTGTCTCTCTACTCCACCTCTTTGCCATGTCAACACACTCTGCTTGGCACCTGCATCTCTCCATACGAAATCCTACCTCACACACAGCACTTATCTTCTCTGTTTGTGGTATGTAGGATTATAGGAATGGGGTTCGGCCGAATAATTGTGTTAACAGTACATGATCTCTTTAAGGTGTGAGTGTTCTTTAGGACTGGGTATACTTGAGTGGAATGCCCTGATACTCCACTGGCCACACTTACAATGGTCATGTCTGCCAATGTCAAACCAATATAACAGCTGCCCTCATTTTGACAACTCCTCCAGCATTCAGGCTTGTTAATATCCTCCTGAGCCCTGCAAGCTACTGCCATCAGGTGAAAGTGGGGTTCAGAGTATTTCTTTTTGAGCAGACTCCAGTGGAAACTGATCGGTGAGGATGTTGCTGCCGGCCTCTATCTTGTCATGTCATCATTGATCATGTGATTTCATAGCACGCACAATGGCGGCCTGGAGGATCCTCTGTACACCGCATTCCCGCCTGCATCATGGAGCAGCTGGGCCACCCCACACTCATCCTCTAACATCATACATGTGACTTTGTCACACTGCACGGATAAGGAAACTAGAATCTAACTGGGAAAGAACCCAGCAGTGCTAATCTCGTTAAATTAAGGCAATTGGAAAGTAATTGCCTTAATAATCTGATAATTGTAAGCAATACAGTCATTATATTTGATCATGTGAAGCGGATGATATTTATGAATTGATGTTTGATTGTGAAAAATAAAAACAAAGATTGCTAGAGAGAAAATGTAAATAAACAATGATGTTAATTGTTCTAGTGATCTGTATTCTATAACTACATAGTGAAATATTGTTCTCATAAACATTGAAAACAATCGTTTGAACGACATTTAGTAAGAATAATTCCTATGTTTGATTTATGTATTAATGCCAGGTTCGTTTATTCAGAGGGCATTTTCCTATTCGATTTTTTTTGTGGCCACGTTTGGGGTTACATTTATCAACATTAAGCACCCAAAAAAGAGAGGTGTGCGACAATCTGCAGGTTAGGCCATCAAATGCCAGGGAGTTTTTTTTTTTTTTTTACCAGGATCCCGGGGAGTTTTTTAAAATTTGTTGACAATTTCCTCTGGCTCAATGATCACATTTAAACAGCCAAAACATGTCCCTATTTTGAACTACTTGCAGGGCGGACGCCTGCTACAATGGAATTTTTAGGATATATTTGGTAAAGTGGGAACCCAACAATAAGCACCCTAAAAATGTCTCAATACTAATAAAATCTTGGTTACTAAAGGACATGACCTTTTCAGGATCAGTTTGTAGTACCTGAAACAGTAGTTTATTCACACAAATAGTACCACTTTTGGACTAAATATCCTTTGTGCTCAGAACACAGCGTGTGCTCAGAACTTCTGTCTAGAAATAATAACCACATATAATAAGTGACTGTATTACAGACACTTTTCACCCGTGCAAGTGCAGCTTTGCACACTATCAGTGCTGGGGAAGAATTTTCCGTGTACAAAAAACATATCAGTGCTAATACGGAATGGTACAAGCACTAGGGCAAACGTAAGCCTTGTGCAAAAAAACATTGAAATAATATTTGTGCACGCAGGAACTGTTCACCCTGAGGCTATTGCCTGTCCAAATACTCTGTAATTTGGCCCCTAACTACCTACCTATCGAACATTACATCCAAACTTGCCTGCAGTAGATTCTTTGGAGCAATCTCTTCTTTGTATGAAGATCGGTCCTTGTCGCTTTAGTACTCCAATGCCTGCCACTGAGGTGTTTTCCACCAGGGATCCATACACAACATGAGACAGGTGTTACCCACCTGGGAACCGTGGGCCACAGAAGACAGTGTTCGCCCTGATGATGGACGAGGAGTCCTAAATGCATTGCCTTCTGCTCCTGCAACTTCATCTGTAAGCAAGGCACAGCACAAAACAATACAGGATGTCACCAAGAAAATGAAAAAGTGTTCTTCAATCTGTTGATTTGTGATTGTACTTCACTGGTAATGCAGTAGTATTTACTACAGGGGTAGTCAACAGATCTGATGGTGAATATCATCAGTTTGGCCCTCGTTATACATTTTGCAGTGCAGGAAATGTGGTGGTAAAATGGCAGTAACACATTTGCCGGTGGGGGTTAATCGGGCCCCACTGGAAAATAAACAACTGGTAAATACCAGCAATCCCTCGATGGAGTACTATGGGACTCCATTGAATGGGTATTAACAGCCGTTGCCGGCACCTGGAACATCCCAGTAATACCAGAATTACGGCGGGATACTGGGAAACTTATAAGGGCCTTTCTCTTTGTATTGTCCATTCCCTGAACTGGTGCATTCCAGGCTATGGTTGTCACCATATAGTGAATACTGTATAGAGACTTTGTTTTCAAAGTGTAATGGTTGAATATTCCATGCAAGCCTCCAATGAGTCATGAAATGGTTCACTTACATCCCACACAGTTGATGTGGCATTGCAGAAAAAAACTAAAACTCCTCATGAAGACATTTTCATTTACATTTACACTTCTCAACCAATATTTTTACCTGAAATGTCAAAAGTTCTAAGCACCAAGAGAGTTCAAACAGGTGTAAACATTCTCGTGCAAATGGTGTATGCCTGCTTTCTCTCCTGTTTTAACACTGGGGGGCGTTTCATTGGCACGTAGAGCAGGGGAACAGAACACAATTTGTTTCTGTCTGACACATATGTTCTTTCTGTGCGATAACAAGCACACAAGCATGACATTTTTGTTCTGGCGTTAATGTATAGTATTTCTATGGAATCCACATTTCTTTAGCGCCTCGTAAAAGTAGATGAATGCCATAGAAATCCATTGTAAATGCCTCTCATAAGCATATATTTCTGGAGACATTTACACTTTTGTGCACTAAGGAGTGCAAAAAGCAAAAAAGGCGTGCTAACCTGGATACACCGGGTTTAACACTTTTTTGTATGTTGTAGGGCAAATAATGTAAATTGCATAGAGGGCCCAAATTGCACAAACGTGCTCGCATTGGCATTTCTCTTAATGCAATTTACACTTCTTTTTCAAAATTACTCCATTTGAGCAATAGGACATTTATGCACCCTAATATTTTTGTGGTCATTGCTTTCTGGGCAGAAGCTGAAATGATCAAGTGTGTTCCCAAACGTTTCTAAAAGAACATTCAACTTGCACGGTAAATTACACATCTGACTGTGGTGTGAGTGCGTGTGTGTACACCACCCCTAGGCACATCCATAATTTCCCAAAACACCCACAAAAATGCCCAATTGTGTTGTTCTACTGCATCCTTGCGACTGCATAACCTTACACACATTTGCATAACCCTACACCAAACATTCCTTTCCTATGAAGTTGTATATTATTTTGTGAATTGTGAGTACATTTCTGTGCACATAAGTGTGATGTATAATGGCACAGGTTACAACATTTTGTCGCTTGTTTTGTTCCTCTCCTCCCTTTCTGCACCCCTCTCCCTCACTTTTTGTTTTCTCTGGCTCTACCAGAAATGTTGTCAGGCCTAGTATGGTAGTCGCCTGTCTGATTCCATTTCCTTCCCACTCTCCCCCTCCCTTCGTTATCTATGTCTTAGCTCTTGCACTATCTGAAATGTCGTCAGGCCGAGTACGATAGTTAATTTCACATTCTTACTGTTCATGGCCTGTAATAATGTCATTGTATTTTCCCATGTTCCCTCCCTTGCTTTGAAGCGCTTTGAAACACATTGTCTATAGGCAATATCATATCATATAATTTATCAGTATCAATTTCTCCTGGAAAAGCTTTTGTGAATCACTAAACCCTCTAAAAGTTTTAGCACCTCAAAACATCACTTAATGTGAAAAGTGTGCCACCTGGATTAATTAAAGTCTCACCCTCTAGCGGGGCTGGACGGGCACGCTCTGCACAATTTGAAAATAAATGTTTTATATATGGGCACAATGTTCCTCATTAAGGTTTTTTATGTTAAGCAGAGAAATTGAAGAAACATATAATCCCACACAACAATAACTGTATTTGGTTAAAAGCCATCAAAGTGCAAATGCAATAAATACACGTTCATACATTAAAACAAGCCATTTAAACAGAAGACATAAACATATGAAAATATTAAATATCATCTACAAATTCAATCGTTCAATCACATCTATTATGCAAAATATTTCGAAATAGACTAACACGCCTTTACATGCATGCTATTAAAATTTGCTGGATGCCCTTTTATAATGCAAATACTATTAACTATCTCACAGTTACTTGATTGAAACCAGCTTTCTTTAAAAATGCAGTATGCAGATAGTTTGCTAGAACAATACATGTTAGTTTTGTGTTGGAGGTTTTTAAAATCACATTGCATCCTGTGTCAACTTAAGTCCAGATTCTTTAAGTTCTGATTGAATACATTTTCCCCTTGCAGTTAGATATAGAAGGCAAAAATACAGCAAAACAACAACTGTTTTGATAACATGTTGGCATTCAGGGCAGAGCTTCAAACTTTCTTGGACCCATATACAGGTATATTCTGCCAAAGGGGGAATGTCAAGTCGGAATTTTATCAATAACGATTGTGATGAATCCAGGGAATTCATCCCTTCTCCCCAAAGGAGCCACACCCTTTGTGATTGGGGCATGAGCCTGATGAGCTTAACACCCCAGGTAACAGGGCAAGTGGGTTCCCGCTGGGGGTGACTCCTGACAGAGGACAGTGTTGTGAACCAGAAGGACTCAATTGTGAGTCATGTTACAAGGGTTTTATTGAAAGGAAAAGGAATCCACCGCCTCACTTCCCCTATGTCTATGAGGGACATTCCATGCCTAACGAAACAAAAAAACTATGGGTGGGGGAGCTGCTAACGTCCAAATTAAAACTCTAGTCAGAATCCTAGCCAGATAACTGACCCTACCACTATAGAAAACACCTAACTAAATGAAGGGAAACGTGGGGAAGAGGGGTTTGTACACTAGACTCAGAAAGGCTTCTGTCTGGCCCAGGTTATACTTTAATTGTTGACAGTCTTCCAGAGCTCCTTTGTACTAGCAGGATATTATTTCTAGCGTTCATACCAAATTAAGTTTTGCAGTCTCTCCTTTTAATGAAGGAAATTGGTACGTGAGGCAAACAATTCCATTCTTCCAGGATTTCTTGAGAACACACACAAAAAAATGTTTCTGTCCTTTCCTGCTACGAGGCTCGGGGACTCCCCAAAGTCCTGTGGCCCTCAGATAGATTATTTTCTTTCACACAAATAATTTTGGATAAGTTGGTGGTCCGCCCTGGTTGATCGGTTCCATGTGAAAATAACCCCGCAAAATTTTCAGCATACAAAAATATTGCCATATTTTTCTGGGATATTAAGGCATGGAACCTGTGGGGGACACCCCTGCAACCCTGTATTATTTTCAAAGGATTGGGGGGCACCCCCGCACCCTGCTCCCAAAAAACCCTAATATTATCCCCACTAAAAATATCGCCTATGGCCGTTCCTCATGACCATATATACAGCTTATTTTTGGTGAGGATAATATTACCTGATACCAGTTGATCAAGGTTTTGCACTCTTAGTTGCTTTCTTAGCCTTAATTCTATTATTCATATCTTCTTCTTTCCCCCTTTCATGTTTTCATTTCATACTCAGGTTTCTTAGGCTCCTGTAAGCCTGAATAGTTTTATCCAGCTGTTTTTCATAGTGTTAGTACTTTTCTCAGTCCCCCCTTCATACAGTTTTTTTTTACTTTGGGTTTCTCAAGCTCCCATAACCTGAATAGCTTTGCCAGCAATTGTTCACAATGTTTGTATTACTTTCACTCCCCTTTTATAGGGTGTTTTCACACTTGGATTACTCAGGCTCTCATAACCTGGCTGTGTTCCCCAGATATTATTCACAATGTTCGTACCTTGTAGCGGTATGTCTTCTGTCAGGTTTCTCAGACTCCCGAAACATTGTTGGCTTTCCCCTTTGCTATGTATCTCTTTAGCAATGGTCCAACATGCACAGATCTCAGGAATCTGGGATCCATCAAACCGTCTGATCCTGACAAGGCATGTGTCTTTCCCTCTCTGATCTGATTCTGATCTGAGCTTCAAGGTCAGTTGGAATGCCAACCATAGGCATTTAGTTAGCATTTTGCATGCCCTCCTCACGCTAGCTCTGCGACCCAGCATGGCTCCACCCCTCCACCCCCGGACATCAATACTTCAGAAGCCTGTCTCTACATAGCAGTCCCACTGCATCCATAGGAGTCTCTCTTTGGTTTACAATCCATCTGCTTCTTATACACGTCACAGAAACAATTTGAATGGTGTCCTTCTTTGTTGACCATGGCATTCAGGCTGTGTTTAGCATTACCTGCACCCAACAGAGGTAAAAAAGGATATTTGTAAAATATTGTGGTTGCAGGAGATATACAAGTCTTTTTCATATTCATTTATGCAGACAAGGTGGTTTGGACAGGGAGTTACATTCTGGAACTTGCCCAGACCCCTTGGTAGGGTATTGCATAGCAGGCTCACCTCCCTAGCCTCAAAGAGGCTGGCTCCCCTCTGGGAAGAAGGGATACATTTTCTGGATTTGTCGCACCAGGTAATCCCTAAACAGGGATATATGTTTTACTCCCTTGTCTCAGAAACAAATAATTGGTTATACGGGAGTTGAAATGTATAGTAACTTATAAATTCCTACACTAATGGCCCTTCGTGGGCATCATCCACACCTCAGAAGATAAAATGAAGAATCAAAACACCCTGTAGTTGTCTGGAAGAGAAAGACCCAATCAGCATTTCTACACGAAAGAAGAGTGGCCTGCGGAGCTACAAATGAGGAGAGACCTCCTCTTGCAAGGTGTGGCATGTCAAATCAATGCATGGTCAAGGCCATGGAATGCTCAGCAACCCCGACGAGATACCAACCGAAGAAGCCTGGACCACAAGAACCACGCAGAGACAGAAGGTAAGCTGTCGCCTCAAAGAATCAAGAGGAGTAAGAAAAGGATCCAGCTAAACTCCAAGGCAGGGTGTGAGACTAGAGAACCCCTAGCGGGGATAGAGAAACAAAACTGCAACTGAAATGAAACCTCAAGGTGAAATACGAGCGAAAAACCCAAAATCCCAAGGTGCAGTAAGTGAAATGAAACCCAAAGCAAGGTAAGACAGAGAGATTCAAGACCCCAAGCATGGGTAAGAGAGATGAGACCCAAGATAGGGTGATGGGAATCAGACCCCGGGAGGAGGGGAGATCTGACCCCAAGATGCTGTGAAATAAACCAGGCCCCAGGGTGGGCTGAGAGATACCAAACCCCAAGGTGGGGTGTGAGTGCTGAGGACCCAGGGTGTGGTCAAACCTACAAAATAAGTCAATGGAGAGAGTACCACAAACTTCCTTGGTGGTAAAACCAAGAAGAATACCTGGTGCGGACTTAGGAACCAGTCGGTTCCCAGGAGAAAAACAGAGACTGAGATAAAGTGCTTGATAAAGAGACATGTGTTCTTCTGTTTTGAATAGTGCTACGGGGCAGCTTGAAGTGACATTTGTTCTTTGTATTGAACTATGCCACTGGACAAGCAGTCCCTTTGTCTTAATCTAACACTGACACGCAACCCAAGGAGGGAAAGTCTGAAGAGACATTTGGTCATCTAGTTTGAACTGTGCTATGTGGCAAGGAGCGCCTTTGTTTTGATAAAGAAGCATCAGGCTGGAGTCGGAAACCAGCCAGCATTCTTTCCTTTTGACTACAGGCCTTTATTCTACTTTTGTAAAGTTGGGCTTTTTAGGTTCCCAGTGGCAGGGACAGTGGTCAGGTAACAATAGGTGCTGCTGTGGACTTTATTTGCTTTGTAGGACATCCTGACAAGCACTCCTTTAGACTCTTTTCTTTTCTTTAGAATTAGGGCCAGGAAACGTAGCGGCAGCATAGTATTCAGGTATTCTAATAAAGACCTTTTGACTCATAATGCCACCTTGTCCGTCTCCTAATTCCGACTTACCGCAAGTGGTGTTAGAAGTGGGATTTGAGTAACATGATAAAAGGTTGGGACCCATATTAGTGAAATTACTTATCCTGACAGTTACGCCCCCTGAACGTGCAACCCCCTCAGTCCATTGGCTTCAATCTATTCTGGCTGATCGAAGTAGAAACACTCAGCCAGGAAATAAGACTCATCTCAAAGAGCTTAACCATCTCCCCTCCCCAAGCCAGCAACCTGAGATTAGCCGCCAAGTTGGGACTGGTGTGTAAACACTCTCTAGATGTTGCTGCCAGCATTATAGAGGCAGACTACAGGTCAAATTAAATTGAGTCCCGGGCTCACAAGGCAGTGCAGCAGGGCCATCATGCCTTACATTGGAGAGCCACAACCAAGGCTTTCCCCCTGCCCCCATCAAGGGGAAGATTTGTGCTATGGAGGGAGTTGTTTCCAGTCACCTGCCAGCAAAATCCAGTGCAAAAAATACAAGTACCAGAATCCTCAGAGCTAATTAACTTGTCACACCTGAAACAGAAATGCAGACCCGCCTGAAAAAACAAAGAAACTCAGCCTCCCTGAAGATTGATGAAGTCATGAAAACGTGCGTTAGGAGGAGAACCTTAAGACTGGTAACAGAGCGCCTGCCTTCACATCTTTAAACAAATTAAAGTGTTGTTACACAACACAGGGCCACAAAAATATTTAGTATAAAGTGGGGAACCAATCACCCAAGGAATCTTCGAGGGAGCCCTGATTTCACTTTTAAATGAGCTAAATGGCCTTCTTGATATAGCTAGGGGCACCCTACGCTTTGGATGAGTTGATAAGTACTTGACCCATGTAGTAGGGACAGAGTCTGCCCGACCAACCCCAAGACCTAGCGTTTGAGATGAGGTTTTGCTGCCCTTCAGTGACCAACCCACTAAGAGTTCTGCTAATTCCAGAGAAGAGACTTTAGGCCTAAAACTACCCTTCTGAAACCCAAAGCCATCCTGCCCAGCTGGACAAACATAGTGGGGAACAGTTATCAAATTTTAGCCCCTGAGCGTTATAGATTCCAGCCAAGTAGAAAACACTTATCTGTTTGGATTTGCAGGTAGAGATTCTCCCAGGCCTGGCTGTTTATTTGACCCACAAACAAGACTGGGTGAAAATAGGGCCAAATAAAACTGCCTGTGCTGACCTGTGAGGGAGGCATTTCTATAGTCCTCCTCAATTTTTCTTGCTGGTTTAAAATGATCAAGAAGCATTATCTATTGGGCTATTTTTACTATTAGGTCTCCCTGAGAAACACCTTAAATAAAGGGATGTAGAATGTGGGAACAGATGGACCTAGGAAAGGTGAGTGGAAGGTCACCCCAAAAAATGTTTTCCCATTCTGCATAGCTCCCTGGAAAGCCTGGAGGCCTCAAGGCCAATGTATTATTGCAAGGAGGCTGTGACATCCGCTCTCCAAGTGCATCCGGATACTATTATCCTCCAGGGAGTACCAGTATGCCCTTCCTGCATGACACTAACTCCCATTAAGACCCGGGGAAAACCAACAAAGTGAAAAGGGGTACTGACATCCTAACACTAGGTCCAGGCTGTCAAGAAGCCTTCTTAGAGATCTATCAGGTCTCCCTGAGAAACACCTTTAATAAATGGATGGAGAATTGGGAACAGATGGACCCAGGAAAGGTCAGTGGAAGGTCCACCCAAAAATTCTTTTCCCATTCCTCATAGCTCCCTGGAAAGCCTGGTGGCCTCAATTCCAATAATTTATCACAAGGAGGCTATAATATCCACTGTTGGTTATCTGGGAGTTTCCCTGCATAATAACTTGCAACTTCCTACACTAATGGCTGGTATAGTTTCTGTCCCTTCTAGTGCAACATCCACAAATCAGAAGATAGAACGAAGAACAGACCCACCCCCTGGTTGTGTGGAAGATAAAGCCCTAATCAGCATTTCTATGGAGATAAGAGTAGCCAGCAGAGCTGCAGTGGAGGAGAGGCCTCCTCTTCGGATGTGTGGTAAAAAGAAACCAGCGCACGCTCAGCGTGGCAGATCAAATGACGTTCAAGTCTGTGGAACACTCACCAGCCCTGCGGAAACACCGACCGGAGAAGCCTGGCTTACGAGAAACCAAAACAATGGAGAATTCCACATAAAGCGGCGTAATGAGTAATCAATACCGGAACCCCAGCTGAAGAGAGGCAAGAAACAGCCTGGGAGAAAAGCTGCATTGGCCTTTTAGAATTCCAGCGCAGAAGAGCACTGCATGGAGATAGAAGGTATGCAATCAACCCAGGGAACTGGGAGGAGGGCTGAAAGGCCCAGACAGACCCCAAGATGGGGTGAGGGACTAGAAACCCTGGGTGGGAAAAGAGAAATGAAACTACAAGTTTGGTGGGGTAAGAGACATGAAACCCCAAGGTGGACTAAGAGAGGATGACCTGAGAGCTCTTAGCGGGGTAACAGAAATGAAACCCCAAGTCGAAGTAAGAGAGAAAGATCTAAGACATCTGGTAGGGTGAAAGAACAGAACACTCCAAGAAGGGTAAGGAGGGAAATATCAGAGACCCCAAGGTGAGATAAGAGAAATGAGCCTCCAAGGTGCAGTCAGAGCAATAATACCTCAAGAAGGGGTAATAAGAATTAAACACCAAGGTGGGATGAGAAATCCGACCCCAAGATGGAATGAAAGAAACCAGGCCCCTAGGTGGGCTGGGTGATATGCACCCCTAAGTTGGGGTGTGAGAGCCGAGGCCCCCAGGGAGGAGCAAATCCCAGGGGATAAGTCAATGGAGTACCACAAAGTTCCATGATGGAAAAACCAAGATGAATACCTGGTGTGGATTTAAGAACCAGATGGTTCCCATTGATAGAAGAAAACCAGATATTGACATGAAGTACTTGAGAAAGAGACATTTGTTCTTCAGTATTTTAACTGTGCCACAGGGAAAGGAGCCCCTTTGTCTTGATCTACATCTGATACATACCCTCAAGGAGGTCAAGGAGGAGACGTTTGAAGAGACATTTTGTCACCTATTTTGAACTATGCTACTGGGCCTCTTTGTTCTTATAAAGAAACATCAAACTGGGTTTGGAAACGAGTAAGCATTCTTTGCTTTTGTGCAGAGGTCCTTATTCTACATGTGTTAAAGTCAGGCATTTTGTGTTCACAGTAACCAGGTTGGAATAGGTTTCCTGGACAGTGAACTTTACTTTGTAGGACATCACGATGAGCACTCTTTTAGACTCCTTTCTTTTCTTTAAAAGAGCCCAAAGAAACATAGGGACAGCATAACTTTTGGGTGTTCTAATAAATAACCTTTTGACTTACCACACAATCTATAGATGGAATGTTCCAATCAGATAATATTGTTCAATACCGGTGTGAGGCAGTGTGAGAGCTACAGTTCTGCAGGAGAGACTGTGCTGGAGAACGCTGTGGAAAAAACAGTCTGCCTTTTCTTTCTACTTTGTATCATACTAGCTCCACCTTAAATATCTAATAACAGCGTGGAGCGTGTGCGATGTGGGGCAGTGTGAGAGCTACTGTTCTGCAGGAGACATTGTGCTGGGGAATACAGTGGAAAAGCCAGTCTGCCTTTTCTTCCTACTTTCGATCACACAAGCTCCAACTTAAATATCTAATAACAGCACGGGGCGTGCACTGTGTGAGGCAATGTGAGAGCTACAGTTCTGCAGTTCAGCGAGGGTGGTGTGCTAGCTGGCTAGGTAGCTCTCACATTCTCACGGCCAGTTTGTCTGCGGATCTGTTGGTTTCCGATTAAGTCACATGTCTCAATCTGCAAGGAGTGGACTTTAAACAAGGTGTTGTGTCTGATGGAGCTTCTTCATTTTGTTGGATGCCGTCATCCTTGAATGATTTGATTTGAGAAGGGGGAGTGGGTGTAACTCTCAAGGTAAGCCTGCTCCAAAGCTCCCTGATCTGAAAGTGGCTGGTGGGAGCACTGTAATGGCCTCTCTCCTGCGGTTACCGGCAGCGGCAGGCACAAACTCTGAGATGCCACTCCCAGAGTCTAAATTGAAATATAAGGGTAAGCCTCTGTCCCTTTTTCTTTACCCTCCTTCTGCAACTACCTTTGTGACTAAAAACATTGATGCTGATGGGGAAGTGAAAAAGCAAATGGGGTTCTAGCTGTGCCTGTACCACTGTATTATCTTCAAGCAAAGTGGTTCATTTCCATTCTTCTAGCCCATTTGCTTTGTCATCGACCTCCTCAGAAGTAACACGGGCCAAAATGTTTAATAATGGCTTGATTGGTACTGCTTTACCAGCCCAGTGTGGCATTGGTGTGACAACAGTAAAACCAGCTGTTTTTGTTTTTGGAAAATCAGGCTCTGAGAGTATAACTACCGGTCCTTCTTTGGGGACTGTGATTTATCTTCCTCTCATTTGCACTTAAAATCTGTCATGCCTGTTACATTTGTTGTGGCCAGCTTCAGTACTGTTAAGTGTGCCTGTTGGGGAAGACTCTTTTTAGGCCCTGCTGTCAGCCAGCAAGGGTCTTCTAGGGGAATTGACTGTTCTGGAAATCTTGTCCATACATGACTCTGCTGTGCAAGCTGAAAGGAGGCTGCGTAAACATTTCAAATGTAAATGTTGGTTCTTTGGCCATCCCTGATGAGGCCCACTTTTGGATTTTCTTCCGATGGATGGTGTACTGCCTGGCTCTGGCCAGGATGGTCTTGTGGTTATGGAAGAAATTGCAGAGGGGTGGTTATGCTTAGGGTTGTTATCAACTGCCATTGCACCTCGAATAATGAGTTCGGTGAGATCATGAGGTGTAGTACTCCCCCGCTTGTATATCCTCCTATTGATGCTTCAGTCTACACAATCCTGGAAAAATGTGTGCCCCATGATTCTGTACCTATTATTACTCCTGGGTTGAATATGACAGGCAATTTGAGCTTTTCTGTCCCATCTGCCCTGCAGTTTGGGGATACTTCCCCAATATTAGTCAGGGCGGTCTTGCATTCAACAAAAGAGCAAGTTTCTGATGCTAGGGCCGATTCTATGTTAACCTTGATTTCTACCTTGCAGGCAAGTTTAAACCTGACCGACACTCTTGAAAGTATAGGTTGGGTCCTTGGGGACCAGGCTCTCTCCATCAACAGATTAAATGACAAATTCACATATATTGAGGGATACATTAAGGGCGACGAAAATGCCTGCATACATCAAGGGTGTGGTGGGGGGTGTGTTGTAAAGGTGGTGCATTTGGAGGAGAGATCAGTACCCTTAACAACCCTATATGTGACCTCTAATGGTAGTTGTAATGGCAGTAATGTTTGACCATAGGCATGTGAGGTTATAGATGTGGAGGATACATCTATTCCCTGCTCTTTGCCAGGAAACTACTGCCCCCACCATTTCCTCACAGAGAGAAAGTGTACTGGAGGTGGCAGAGGATTTGTTGGGGGGGAGGTTGAAGTGGAAGGGGTGATGGATGCAATTGCAGAGGGGGAAGCCTGCGCAAGTGAGGTAAAGGGTGAGTTCTCTATCTTCCAACAGAGAAAACATAAGAAAGGTTAGAAAAAGGGAGAGGTGGTAATTAAGCTCAAAAAACCTAAAATCATAAGCATGATAAGAAATAAGAACTCCCAGGGTTCGTGTGCATTTTTGTAAAGGCTATTCCGTCTTCAGGGCCCGCTGCTGAGTGTGAGGCCCTACTTTCGCCTCAACAGGATGGTGGCTCTCCTAACGAAATTATAAGAGATGGAGGATGGAATGATCCTAACGGTCTGCCCTCTTCAGAAGCTGTAGGCCTGAGATGGTAAGTCATTGAGGTTTTGGGTCTGAGTCAGGAGTCATAGCAGCATTGTTCATATTGATTTCTTTTGAAATCCCCCAGGTGCCATCCACTGCTGCATCAATTGCCATCAATCATCTGGCTGCTGAATTCAGACCACCTTTCTCTTCTCATATGCGGTTTTAGGCAAGGATGATGCACCCTCTCGCTGAAAATGATGTTACTTTGGGGAGAAAGGGGGATTTAAGTGTGCCAACACAGCCCCTGTTTCAAATAATATATTTTCTAGGTTACAGGCATGGATAGGTTTTTGCTCCGGGGGCCAGATTGAATAGAGTAAATGATAACTCAGATTGGAGTTGGTAGCTGGCCTCTCTGGTCCCCAAATCAACCTTCTGAGGGTAGCAATAGTTAGATGCCCTGGTAAAGATTTTAAAGTTATCTCATGGAATACCAGGGGGATCAGCTAATTTATTTCAGGATTGCTGTGTCAATTTGGCAGTGGCAGAGTTTTTCTGACTCCAGGAAATGTGGTTCTTGGAAACTCCAACAATAGACGGGTATACTCTTCTGTTAAAATCCTGCCTATAAAGGGGTAATGGGGTGCCAAGCATCCGGTCTGTTGTGTAATTATTTTCTAATGGATCTCTCGATTGATATACACATTCAACCAAATGCATATACACAGGCTATTGACCTTGAGTGGGATCACTCAATGTATCTGGACCTTATCCATACCCTCTTACTGAACCTCTACTGGAACCCTGTAAAAATCAACCAAGAATAATTGTTTGACAGCATAGAAGAGATTCTCTTTTGTTGGCAAACACAGGAATTCAAATTCCATCATAATTTGCGGGGAGAAATCCAATATAGTCATCTTCAAAAGGCGTCAGAAAAAGTCAAATCTTTTACATGGCAGATTGAAAGTAAAGCAGTGCCGGTAGTGAATGAGATAATGTATCTAGACTCTAAGATCTGTGCCAATCCAACCAAAAGTTCTTTATTAAATGCTCTTGATAGTAAGATCTTGAACCTAGGCTCCCAGATAATTAAAATATATAGTAAGTTCTGTAAGTTCTCAATCATCCCTATTATAAAATAAATACTATGTAGGAAATGTGGTACTTGCACTGCTTTTTGATTTGGAATGTAACTGTCAAAGCTTTGTTACAGACTGGGACAAATTAGAGTTGAGACTGTGGAAAAGAATGTTGAGCCTCCCAATGTCGACACCAGTAGTCTCTATTTACTATGAATTGGGCTTAACATCACTTTGGCATCAATGGAATGGCGTTAGGTCTCAGTATATTGATTGATTTTGGACCCCCCAGCAAAGTTCTCTTTATGAAGACATAGCTGTCCAGCTCCACAGGGGAGACAACGCCTTCTTAAAGACTTTGAGGGATATGTCAATGGAGATTCTTTCCTCTGCTAATTCTGATATAGACACTTTGATTCACAACCCTTTAAAAGTTAAAGAGTGTCTGAAAAGAGGCAATTGGATCAGAACAATTGAGAGAGTGAGAGCGTTGAAACTCTCTTCTCCCCTCTCTAGGTTTAATAAACCTAGATCCTTTTTGCCCACCTACCTGAGATGGTCAACGGATCCTAGGGCAAGGGCTGACTTCCTCAGACTCGGACTAAATATCTTGCCAACCCTGGAAATATTGCATGTTACAGAGAGCGAATTATATCCATTGGACACCTGCCACGACTGTGATTTGAAGCTAAAGCACACAATTCGCCATGTGTTATGTAGCTGCCCTGTGACCTGTGCACCAAGGGTCCATAAATTGGGAATATTTGTTCATAGAATTGATACTCTGGAATCCGACACGTTTTGGGAACGATTGATATCAGGTAAGGAATGGTTTCTCACAATGCAGGTGGTCAGAATTTTGAGGCAATTGAAATTGACTAAGAGGAGCTGAAACTATGTATGCCGTCGAAATAGTAACTTTGTGTGATTCTTGTTATGATTAGTTCTAATTATTAGATCAATTTAAATTTGTTTTACCTTCTTATTTCTACTTATTTATTTATTTGGAAGAATTGTTTGTCGTGAATGAATGTTTTTATGTAAGATTTGCGTTAAAAGTCATGATTTGTTTTGGCTAACACACAATAAATAATTTATATATATATATATATATATATACATATATATGTATATATATATGTATATATATATATATATGTATATATATATATATTTGCAGGCATTTGAACGCCTTGTGCATTCATTGGCAGATGAGCAATAAGGATGCCAGGGCCAACTCTGCTATTGGTAAGAGGGGTCTGGCATTTGTGGTCTTGATGGAAGCTTGGAACTTGAATAATATTAAGGAAATGTCTTAGGAGATGATCCAGCGAACCATACTTGGGAACAAGTTTCTCAGAGTAATGCACTAGATTATTTTTTTGTTTCGCCTGATATATATATACATATCCATTACGTCTCTTAATATAAATCCCACCCCAATGAGTGATCATTGTTCTCTCCATTTGAACTGGAGAGTGTATGCTAAGGATCCTGAACCAGTTGGTTATCAGCAAGTACTACAGCTTAATCCAAGGCAAATCACTTGGTCCGGAATTACCACAATATTAGGACTTTCATTAACATTTTCATGACATTATTGCAGGGCAAAGATTTGTATGTCCTCCTACGGAAGGTTCCATACACGGTATTGTTAGACTCTGTTTTCAATCAAATGCATCCCCGTAGGAAAGCATTGGTAGTTCATAATCATGTTTCTGACCCGGTGATACAAGGTAATAAAAAAGTATTACAAAGAGCTTTATGAGCAACGCCTTTAACAGACTCAAGGGAGCGTGGTAGACTTAAGTCAGCCTATAGAAACTGGCTAATAAATTATAGGCATACCCAATTACTGAAAGATTTGTAAAGAATGCTAGAGGAGATGAATGCTAAAGATATGCAATCCTTTTGAAAAATCATTAACTCTGACCTGCAAATAAGGTTGCAGGTAAATCTCATTTGTGAGTGCAAATGGGTAGCAAACAATTGCAGGATATATGGGGGCCCATGTGTAGATGTGTTTTGGAAGGTTTATCACACAAGCAATGCTCTTTGAATACAGACCAGGAAGATCTAAGAGACCTTATCATCCATAGCTCTAGTCTAGAGCCCTGGGCCCAACGGGTTGTCAGTCATGGTGATGAAACAGAATCCTTCCTTTTCGGCAGACTTGTTAGTTAACATTTTATGAAGATTTTGAAGGGTAACACGTTACCAGATCCATGGCTGACTTCGATATTGGTCCCTATTCATAAAAAGGGATCATGGGCCAACCATCTAAATTAGTGCCCAATTGCCCTATTGGACGTTTCTTCAAAAATCTTTGCTTCCATTCTGTTGCGTAATTTAATAGTATGGGTAACAGACACCGGGAGATTGGGCCCTCATCAAACCAGGTTTACGAAAGGGACCGAGAGCAGTGCTAATGGTTTTGTTTTGAGCATTTTGAAATGCAAGACAAGGGTGAAGTAGAAGCTTGTTTTCATCTCATTTATCAATTTTTTTATGGCTTTCAACAGCATGGAACGTGATCTTCTTTGGTGGGAACTTTCTAATGGGAGTTGCCCAAAGGTTCTCTAAAGTATGATTATTACACTCCGCACCAAGAGGTCTATGATGGTTAGACTAAACCCCAAAGGCACATTGTCAAATAGGATTGAAAACTTGCACAGCCTTAAACAAGGCTGCGTTCTGGCTCCTCTTCTTTTTAATCTTTTTATTTCCTACATAGCGGATGCTTTTAATGATACTCGCTCTTTCCTGTTAAATATTTCAATTAGGTGATACACCCTGGTCTCAGCCTAGTATGCAGTGCACAGCTAAAATGCTTATTTTATTATATCTATAGGTTCAATATTTTGAGTGATATACCACTCATATCACACCCCTTATGCAAATACCCCGAGTCACAATGGACCAGGAATCAGGCTGGTTGGTAATGGTAATATTTATTTATTTATTTAAAATTCAAATCAAACATATACTTTTGAATGGGAAGCATTAATCACCAATGTGGTGACAATAACAGGTATGTAATTCCCTTAAATTCACTCTTTAGCAACACAAATATAAAACACCAGAGAAAAGAACACTTTTGGCTTGTTTGGAAAGATAGCACTTAAGTTAGGATTTCCCTTACAATATTCCTCAACCCACAAACAAACAATTCTAAATAGATATAAGGAAGCAGCAGGTAATCAGGAATAAGGAATGGAAGATAGAATTCAAATCCAACCTTCCCTCCCCAAACAAGAGAGAAAAACAGATTTGAAATCCCTGTACTTTAAAATTACATTTCGGAAATGGCTGCGTAAAACAATGAATGTGTGCAAAAATCCTTAAATCAATAAAAATCTCTATGGGAGCAATATTGGAAAGATACTAACAATCATGAGCTATAGTTTGAGCAAAAGTAAACACTTTGACTCCGAAAAGAAGGTTGGGATGTAGATATAGGTCTTAGGTATAATCCAGAGTTGAAATTAAGTCTCTAACTATTAAACTGAGGAAGATATGCAAGGTTGAACAAGAGACATTTCTAGAAAAATTGGGTAGCGAAAACAGAAATGAAACTCAGATTGGACAAGAAAAGATTTACTATAGTTTTACTCTATGTTAAATGTTAAATGTTAAAGGTATTTGTACCGCGCACTGTCACCAACGGAATTGGACCCCAGGCTATGCTTGAGAATTCTGGCCAGAATACCAAGGAGAAACACAGTAAGCTCTAGAGATGATTCATGACTTCAACAGCAGATCCCCAGCGTCCACTCCGGCTGAACTTGTCGGATCACGCGAAGTAGGATTGATAATTTAAGATTTACTCAAGATGAAAATGACTAAAGAAATGGCGCTTAGCAAGATAAATCAAAGACAGGATTGCAATAAGGATTCTGACAATGTTACAAGTTATTAAGGTAAGGATAGGATGGTTAGAGATTGGGGTGATACAAGCAAGGCAAGGTATGCTATGGTTTTCTATGATTCCTATTAATACTTACAGTCCACTTTAATTTAGGTTTTTGGACCATCAAGGGTTCTGGTCATCACACGGATCGGGTCTAACCAAGGACTGCTGGGCAAACCGGGCGGGACAGGATCACCTATGTCGTTCTGGTCACTGGACTGCACTGGACTGGCCTTTCTGGTTACTGGAGAATGGAGATCAGTGGGATGGCGAGTTTGCAGCAGGCATGCATCTAGTGGTAGCAAGCCAGGTTGGATCATGATGCTTCCCTTGGGTTTTTGAGATTTTTAGAATTTGAGGCCTAGCTGAAAAGGGTTCAGCAATGCATAGGCCTTGGCTTTGCAATGAAATCTGGAAACAGGATCAAGTAGGATGAAAAAATCAGGAACATGCCACGCAGTAAATCAGGAAGGTAGTCATGAATCAGTCTGTCTTTCTGCTGTCAGGTTCCCTTATTTATCATGCCAAATGACATCACTACAGTATATGGCAGGGGCAGGCATACTACCCACACCCATAATGCTAGGATTGGGCAAGAACATAGTTTCCGCCTTGTTCTTCACTGATTGGATCACAGAAAAGGATGCCATGTTTATGGGATGATTTTTACAATGAATAGAAACCTCCCCTGGCCACTGGAACCAAAATCTAACTTTTCCACAAATACATATGTATGCATTGATAAACTCTGAGAAAATCAGATACACAGGTTACATATGTTGTGGGTCCTATTTCATTCCAAACCCCAAGTCTGTGGGACCTGGTTTTGCCTTTCTGCTACATTTTGGCAATTTTAACCATGAAAGATTTGGCCTAAAATTTCCCAACTTTGTACACAGATGTGCATTTACCCCTGAGATGTGCGTACACAATGTTATGTTAGGAATATCAATACTTTCCCCACAATCTGTAATTCTTTACAACTTCTGTTCCTTATGCAGTAATGAGTTCTACCAAGTTTTCAAATAAAGAGCATAACATTAGATTTAAAACTACAAACTTTTCATATTTTTCCTCATTCTTGCTGCAAAGTTAAATGTCTTTAAAGTTCAGTTACAAAATAGGCTGTTTAAAGCCAACAGGAAGTCTATTGTCACTTAATCCATTTTTTTTTCCTTTTCCCCAACTGCAAGCAAATGTCAATACCTTTGAAGCAGGATGAGGGGCCTCTCTCTTGATTGAAGTTTACTGCTCCTCACACTTTACAGATGAGAGTCTTAGCCTGCTATTGTCTCAGCCTGGAGCAAAGACGAATGTTTGATGCGATTTAGGAAGACCCTTTGTCCTGGGTATTCAAAGCCTACAAGCTATCAATTAGCCTTTCCTGTGCCAGACGTTTATGAGGTGTCACCCTTTCTCAGGGCTTACCAACTGACAGAGCAAGTTTTTGTTTTTTAGTTTGTCAACTCAGCCTGGGATTTAGCTTTGATTTTCTCCTTTTAAATCTTGACTTTAAACCTGTAGAATTAAAACAGTTTGTAGGTGTATTTCTATCAGTAACAAATCCTTTTACAGTTCTAAGTAATCAGGCCTTTACACAACAATGTACTTTTAAATATGCGATGTTTCCCAGCAAATATACACTTTCTGCAGCTATAGTTCTTGCCCCTAGGTCACCCTGAGTTACCTGGGGGCAACCAGATGTGGACTCCCTGTTCACTGTGTTCAGAGAGGCACAGCTTCACCTCACTGATAAGGCCCAACAAGGCTGAAACACGTGTATGGGGTTGCTGTTGGTACTCTTGTTCAGGATCGGAATTGCCATAGCATTTCGGTGCTGGACTGCCCATGTGGGTAGGACAAAGACTGATATGCAAATGGATATTTCCCATCTGTGAAAGGTACAGTGAGCAAAGGCGTGTGCTGCAAACTCTCAACTCAGAACAGGTTATCATGCCATGTTCTTTCTGGAGAGGAGTGCCTGCTATCTTGTTTTAAAAATAGTTCTTGTCTTGAGTGCTGGAGTTGTTTTGCAGCATGGATAGAGTTACATGCATCTATTTAGAGTCTTTCTCTGGACAGCTTATTCTTGATACTGTTGCAAAGAAAATAGCTGTGTTTCCTGTGTAAAATGAAAACAAAGCCCCGGATTGATTTTTCAAGGATACATTTGACAGGGAGCTGTCATTCAAATGAGGCCTGGTTCCTCTGAGACACAATTAATGATCCTGGGCATTGCAGGGCCTTTTTAATCATAGTGGTTCATGAGAAATTGATGAATTTAGCACCAAGCAGCACTTTTTAAGGTTGAGAAAGTGTCATTTCAAAGAGGCATTTTTGGGTCTTCAGCAAACGAATGCTGCCTCTTTCGCTTGATTCCATGTTAAATGTTGCAGAGCACACTGGCACATTCCTGCAGTGAGTACTCTGTTTCCCCCCACCTGAAATGTGGGTGGCAGGCTGGTGCAGCCACTTTCTGGTTGTTACAAAACGGAGTTTAGAGATATTGGCGTGCACAGGAGTCAGCACGGCCATTTTGTGTTGTTTCTGGCACCAATGCAGCAAAATGATGTAACATAGCACAGTGGAGTGGGTCATAATATCCCACATTCCCAACTTTTTAGCGGCCAGCTAGACCAATTATCTCATATATACAGATAACCTTGTCTTGCTAGATTTGACTCTGATCGATCTGCAAAGACAACTTGCTGACCTGTCAGAGTATACGATCCACAACAAATTGAAGATAAATATCACAAAAACAAAGATTTTTCTATTTAGAGCAGTACCCAAAAACGCTATACTAAGTTCAGGTGGCACCTGGAACACTCCATCATAGAACAAGTCCCAAATTTCGTTTACTTGGAATTCCATCTGTTTGAGGGTCACACCCACAGGGTATCTTTTTCCAACTGAGTGCTAAGATTGCTTCATTAGCAGTGAAGGCCTTTCAAGAAAATACAAAATGTGGTAATTTTTCACTAGCTACGTGGTGGAATGTTTTAATATAAACATGCTCCCGGTAGTAGGATATGGGGCAGAGACTTTGCTTTTTTATCCTAAGGTAAATTGGGACAGACGTGAAGGCTTCTTCTACAGAAGGGGTTTATCTCTCCCCCCTGTGGTTCCTGACACTGTTCTGTATTGCAGTTGGGGCTTCTGTCCATTGAGGCACAAGTAGCATCTTGTCTTTTTCTCAAAATAACATCAGGGGAAAAAAACAACATTGTGGTGGGAATCAAAACAAGTTGTGGAGGGGAAATGTTGTGTTTCACTTAACAGATGGATTGCTGATTGTGAGAATCTAATGTCAAAGTACGAGGTGGATATACTTATATTGCAGACTCCTCCCCACCCTGCCAAAAAGAAAATGTGGGACTGGATTTTAACTATACAAGAGGTACATAGGAACACATTATTCTCTGTTTTCCATAAGTAATAGGGTGGCCACAGCCCTTTGTCTCAAAATGCATTTGCTCTTCTTCAGTAGAGCATCCCACAGACCATTGTTGGAAAATATCGAATACCGAGATAATTTAAAAAAGACACTAGCTGAATACTTTCACCATTCAAAATAATAAGAGGCTTCACTTTCTTAGCAATGCGATGCTGTCATACCATTGCCACTGTTTTTGAATTGTTTATATTCAACTTAAAATCACTAGTGAAATGCTCTAGCCTCTGGATGTGCTTTATTATACCAACTGTCATTTTAGAAATTAGAGCAATGTCATCCACATATAGTAGAATACCGACTTTGACTTCATCTACAATCAGGGCATCACAGTTGAGATTTTGAATAATAGTAGCCAAGTTATTCATGTTAAGTTAAAATAAAAATATACCCAAGACGCACCTTTGCCTCATGCCCCTATTTGTCAGAAAAAACAGTGCTTTCACCTCTTTGCCCATGTGTTACTTTGGAGTTAGCACAAGAGTAAAGGCACTGTAGTGCCATTTAAAAAGCAAATTGGTAACCCTGGGTCCTTTAAAATCAATAATAATTTAGATCTATCAGCAATTTCAAAGGCTGTTCTACAATCGACAAGAACATTCACATTAAAAGATGTAAAAGTTAAAAGGGACAATAAAAATGCCAGTTCTACTGTACTTCTCCCTTTTTCTAAAACCGACATGTAAATTCAGAATAAAAGCAAATTCATCAGCCCAGTCTGCAAGTCGAGCCAAGAGTACATTGCCATAGATTTTGGCATTTGTAGCAAGCAATGAGATTGGGATTTTCCTGATTTCAATGTTTATATTACATTCATGACAAGATCAAATTCAATGACATTATCACTTGTACCACTATTTAACATTTTCTTCCTACAGTTTATTCTCTATTGGGGATCATGTCATTATAACAAAGGCTTGGGAAATGGCTCATACATTCTTCCCCCAAAATAGCAGATGATGATTGCAAAGTGTTGTTCGACCTGCTGGGGTGGGATACTATCGACCAAAAACGCCTTGAGTCTTTATCTCATACTGTCTTCATGAGTGCATCCAAATGTTCCTTAGATAGAGCAGTTCTTTTTTGTTGGATGAGGTATTTGTATTCAGATCTTACAGCCTGTATCAAATCATTATTAGTGCTAATGGACCTTTTTAACTCTGTAAGTATCCAGGTCTTCCATTACAGACACTATGTTTCTGTCTCCACTTAGAGGCTGCAACAGTGTGAGTTAAGTAAGGGGAATCAAGTTGAATAAGTTTGGTAATTTGTAAAATGCTGCGAGTGAAATTTAAAACGTTGGTCTCTAATTAAGCAATAAGCCCCGAGCTGCGGGGGCATTACCTGTGTCAGCAATGCAGTAATGCCCACGCGGCGAGGGGCTTATTGCTATTAGTACCCTGGCCCGCAAGACCGGGGTACTAATAGCATTTTTTCTGTTCCGAAACGCTGTGGCGTTTCGGAACAGAAAAAAAAATGGCAAAGAAAATGGCTGCTGGGGAAGGGAAAACAGAGTCCATTTTCTCTTTCCATGGTGGCCATCGGGAGCGGACGCCCAGAGCATTTGCTCCCGAAAAAGGAGAAATAAGAAGGTAAGTGTGGTTGGAAGGGAGGGGAGGGAATTGTTTACAGGGGAGGAGGCAGGGGAAAAAACACTTACCTGAATCCCCAGTGGGGGAGGTTGGCAGACTCCGGTCATGTGGAGGCTCGGAGTGGGCCTCCTCACTGGCTGAGGGGCTGCCACACCCCCTGCTGGGAACAATGGCAAGGAATCCCAGCCGAGGGATCTCGGTCGGATAAAGCCCTGGTGAGGGCGAACCAGAATGTTTGTTACATTCTGGTTGACCCTCACTTTGTACTAATATTGGAATAAGTCCTGAATATATTTTTGGAATAACTCATTTATGATTTAGGTTCTGCAATTTGATGTGTTTCCCTTGATCTTCACAACTTGGCTGCTTATGGCCACTTCCACTCCCCAGCCAATCGCTTGATATGTACAAAGTTAAATGTACAGTGTCATGATCACTTTCTCATCTAAAATCACTTCCAAATCGACACCCCTTTACCAACTCTCTACATTCCAAAGTATATAAGACAAATGTAACCTTGTCAAAAATATGCTGAAAGTAGGTATCACAGCACAATCTGCTTGTAGCCTCACATTTGTTGCTCTCTATCCTGATTGAGTGAATAACATTGATCATTTTAAGGTGTCCGAGCGATGAGGTTGGGGCAGATCACCTTCAATATCAGGCATATTCCACTGTATAGCTCCATCCCTGGTGACGTCTAAACATTTGATTAGGGGCTTGAAGTGAACATTTAAACCACCTGCCACTATTATTGTACCATAATTATTCCGATCAGTAGAGGATCTATAGTGAAGAAGGATTTGTTCCAACGGTTCTAGAGCATTAAAATCAAATTCACCAGCTATCGGTTTCATGTAAACATAGAAAATTAGGAATTACTTAACAAGTCACTCAAAGAGTTTTATATACAGCAAAGTGGAACTATTGGTTATAACAACTTGTCTTCGCAAACCACATGCTGGTGATACCCTGATTGCCAAAACCCCACTTTTTGGGCCCCTACGGCCCTTCACAGCATTGGATGACCAAAACATTAAAAACCTGATTTATGCAGTGCGTCAGATGACCATGTTTCTTGAAAACAAATGATAGATTGCTGTGCTATAAACTGAAGCCAATCCTTACCTTCCAATTTTAACCCTAATCCTGCTATGTTCCATGTTAGTATTGACATTGATAAATTATTAGCAGGGGCGAAACCTTATTTTGGTACAATACGACACAAGTCAAGTAGGGGAGGAATACATCAGTCACCAGTACCAGGTACCTCATTTGGGGTGCATTTAGGTCCTGTGGTGCAGCTGTCTTGGATCTTGGATGAGATGTTACTGGGGAGGATGGTCTGTGATTGACTAATGTACCCTGGAAATTGGCACTGATAGAAATATCAATATATGTATGAGTGGAGATGGTAACACCTTTTGGTGGATATATCCTATAATCAACCAGTTGGGAATTTATCAAAGAAACCCCTATTATGTCATCCAATCGGCCCCCCGGATATGGTGATATTAATACTGATTTTATTTCCTCTCTAATGATAGTTTGGCATCCCTTTATCTACCTAATCCAGTGATTGACTTTCTTGGTCAATACATCTGGGTTCTCCTTTCTCTGTGCCACCAATTTTGATACCTTAAGCATGAGGAAAACATCTGGGGGTACCATGATCAGTCTGTGCTTCAATACAGAAGGGACAACTTGTGTTACCATACTACACATTTGATATGGTAATTTCCATTCACCAATACCAGCAGTGATTTTTCTACTATTACCATTTATTACAAGGTCACCACTAAAACAGGAAGATACTTGCTTATTGGGTACTAATTGTGCCATATTTATCATATTGGTCATATGACAGCAGTACTCTGAAATAGGTTTATCAGGGGCAGCTTCATGGTTACGTGTGTTACAATGGCGTTGATGATTTCCATCACGCCTTAACCTCCCCTTCTTGGAACTATCAGCTTCAACAGGGTCCATTATAATCTATGAAATAAAAAAATAATTGAAAGGTTTAATTTGTGTTTGTAAATCCATTATTAAAGGAAAAAAATACTTGATGGCTAAGGTAAATGAATTACGATTTTAAACATAGTTCCACATAAATGTCAGCCTTTGTTCGATAGGGTATCAGGAAATTCAGAGGTCTCTTGTTCCACTGAGCAGTTGCCCTGGTCATCGACTTTATCTGCAGCATGTTTTGAGGAAAGTACTTCATCCTCGGTGTTGCTATTTGTAGTTGGTACCTTTAGAGAGCTAAGAGACAAATATCTGTTTGTCAACGTAGTGTCCTGTGCTGCTTTGTATGAGGTAGTTCCTTTGAACTGAGGCATCTGATGTCCAATAGTGGAATTAAGAGGGGAGCTTCAGATGCTGCCTGAATCGCCACTACCGGACTATGGACCTCTCCCGGGTATGTGTACACTCAATCCCCGTCGAGATTTGATGGGCAGGGAACCTCAAATTGATCCCTAATTCAATGTTTTTTGCTATTTGATTATTGTTACTCGCAGAATTATCTTTCTATTTGTAGAATGGCATTATAAGGCAAAAGCATATCTGCTGGTTTATCCAAGGTGAATATCGTCAAGTAAAGTCTCAGCTTGTTCGATTACATTATTTGCCTCTGAAATTGATGGCACCGATGATACTGCTGAAGATTCATTATAGACTGGTTACTTTAACTGCTGCGTTTTGGCTTTTCTTTACCGATTGTGTAGTGACCTCACAAAGGCACTTACATACAGAGCTAGTAAAGAAGGCTTTAATGGCTTGATGGACGTTTAGCTTGAACTTGTATCAAGAAATTGCACCCTGCATGCCATCAGGTCCGAAATGCTCATTAAATTACCAAAAGCAGAGAAAGGGTGAGGGGCACGCCCGAATGGCTTCAAGGGCTGCCTTAGTCCACCCCCCCCCCCTCAAATTCCCCTCAACTCTTTCCAATTCAGTGGAGCAGAACAAGATTGTCAATAATTTTCAGTATCATTTTTCAAAAGTTCATAAATTATCTCGCTGGCTTTGGGGTGTTGGAAATGTGTTGCCAACAATGTTTGGCGGTAATTTACGAGACAATTTTTACAGTTTACGGAACGTTAAGGGTGGTATTACTGGGAAAGGGGCCAGCGCAAGTCATGTGACTCATTACAGAAACTTGGCACCGCTGCAATTTTTGCTCTAGTGAAAACAGCATATACTTGCAATTCATTTTAGCAAAAGGGCAACGGACTATCACTAGAGCAATCCCAGTGGCAAAAATGCAGTTAAAGAGTACGTTTTTGCACTAGAGCCATGTCTGCCCTAATGCTAATTGCACCTGCACTGGTGCAAAGTTTCAGTACTACCACCCCAAGAACCATGTTACAGACACTTTGCGCCAGTACAACTGCAATGAACACAAGGGCAAACATTGCTACAGTGAAAACAACATATTTTTAATGCATTTTTGAACCATGGAAAAGGACTAGGGCGAACATTGCCCTGGTGCAAAAATGCTGCGAAAGAATCTTTTTTTTTTTGCACTAGCACAATGTTTGCAGAGGTTACACTGGAGCACATCTTCTGCATGAGCAATGAATGTTTTTGACTGCCCTAAGCAACATTGAGCATTTGCCCCATAAATGTTTAACAAGCGACCTCAAAACACACACTCTTTGCCCATCTCCTCAATAGATAACTCCTTTCAAATAGAAAAAAGCATTGCTTCATGTGGCAGAAGCGCTAAAGGGGAACACACAATTCCTTGAATTAATTAGTACTGCTTCAGTTATAAAGCATGTCTTTTGCTTGTCAACGAGCTAAATATAATGTGTAAACATTCATTTTCGCCTTTCAAATATCAAACTAAAAATACATGAAGTCCATTCTTTTTTGTTCAGTGATCTTGCTATAAAGTGTTCTTTGTAGCTTTTAGGAATTTGTTGACCTTAAAAACTCACGAGCCCAGTTTAGAATCTAGCAGTGTCTGTTTTCTAAGTATGTTAATGAAAGCAGAGATGAGGCCCACAGCAGAGCGCTTTCAGCATGTACCAAAGTGTCTGTAATTAGATAATGGCCACAGGCTGCCGGGGCTAAAATTAGCCTCATAACAGACACACGCTCAGAGCATTCTTTCCTGGGTCCTGCAGCAGAATATATTTAAAGCCCAATCGGTTCTATTTTTAGACCAATGCAAATGAACTTAATGAAGATGCCTAATTATAATGCCCGGTGTTTGTTGTTACAGAGGTTAGGTTTTAACAGCTCGCCTGTGTTGAATCTTTGGAATCTGACATCTGCAGTCCTAGTTTTCTTTCCGTGGTGGTGATCCCATTCTGGGGCCGGGTCGTTCCTCCAAAGGGCACTACTTCCTGTTGTTTTGGTTAACTTTACAGATCTTCACTTCGAATTACAAACGGGCCAATGTTTGTGTTTCTCCCTTCCGCTCAGTGACAAACAACAAAGATTGAGGCAATAAAGATGTTTTGCACAAAATGGCGCCTGATCCTGGGTGGACTATCTCCAGAGAGTCTGAGAGTAATACATTTAATATGTAAGCTTTTGTTGAGCTGAACCGTTTAACGAATTTGGCTTTTCACACATACCAAATCATGCCAGAGAAGGAATTTGTCGTGCTACTATTGAATAAGAATATGCAGTTTTGGCATAAACCTACTGGCATTTTAGCAATAAATGTTTTAATCCGGAGAATATTCCATTCTGCATATAACAAAGAATGTAACAACCAATATTGTCTCCAAGCTCACTGACTGCACAACAACCTTGCCTTTTCTTCAAGTTAACAGTCTGTCTTTCTGAAGAAAACTGTAAAAACATGGGTCGGAACCCAATTGCAGAAGTACACGTACAATTTTTTAACTGAACTCTTTTCAATATCTTCAAACAGAAATACAGTCTGGAGACAGCTACAGATCGAATGGAGGACTTCCTGTGCTTAGCAGCTCAACTAGTCTCTGCACTAGGCTTCCCGCTGTGCCCAACAGGAGAATGGGACATCACAGCAAGCACCATCTGATTCACACACATGCACACATGTCACACGGTTTGGAGGCCGGGCTTGGTGTTCTTCCAACAATGCAAAGCAGATGGATTTCTCAAACTTGGAAGGAGGACGTCCTTGTTCTTGTACACATAGATGGCTCTGCTCACTTTCCACAGAGTATAACAAAGCCTAGGGATCTGTGATATGGTGACCCTCGGGGCCAGGTTCGGTTTGGCCCCTCGGCCTTTCTGCCCGTGGCGGGGCCAAAGTCGTCCATGGGGTGTGGGGGCCAGTTTCTGGCCATGTCTGGGCCGGTTTTGATGGTAAATAATATCTCACCTTCACATAGAACTGTTTTAGGGAAACACCTGCACTCCAAGGCTACTTTATGCAACCACACAGCCATAGTAGTGAGGATGCACTCTCACCAACTCACTGGGCCTCCCAGGTCTACGCATCCTCTGCCTGTCCATCCCCAACCTTCTTTGGTATGAAGTCATATGCAGCTGAGGGAAAGCACATTAGCAGCCAGGGGAGCACCTGACCAATTGGGTAGCCAGGAATGTGGGTGCAATCTGCCAATAACTGCCCGCGTTCTCCTGAGCACCTATGCCTCTCCATCAGGTTTTTCGCAATATTGTTTTCTTTTTGACTCTCCACTGTGTTCACTGCAATATTTTTTCCATTTGGTGTCCCAGTTCCTTTCTCTCTTACCCGCTCCCCTGCTGGACCACGCATCCTATTATGTCACCTCCCCCCTCAGTCCCACATGTAGCTGCTATTGTTGGTCACTGGTCCACACCCGGTCTTGATAGTTAAGGGAATTACTCACTTTACTGTTCTGTGGTGGTCATCTTTGTTTGTAGTGTTGATTAAGGGAAATTGGGCACTCATGTTCATGACAATGATTTCCTTTAAAGTAACGCTTCGCACTTTGGTTGAACCCCATGGGTAGATATAGCAATAAGCCCCATGTTTGGGGACAGATGGCACCGGTAGAACGGTCCCTGTCCACCCTCTGAATGGTGGCTTATCAATATATTTTGCTGTGGGGCAGTTACATAGTGAGCGCTTTCATTAAGTTCATGTGAGATGTGTTTTCTAATTATCAAGTCTGGTTTCGATGTAGAACAACAAGCCTTGTGTCCTCGACATGGTGCTGTTGATCGCAGTTTCACTCATTGTGTAAGAAGTAGCCAATCTTCAGGGGGGTGGGGGGTTCTGGAAAAAGTAATTATCTGCCTGAGTGAAGATTACACTTGACATCTTAGTATATTTTTATATGAAACCCGTAACGACAACATGTATCACTGATAATTATCCAACAAAAAGTAATCACTTACTGCTTAGTGACTTGAGCCATACTTCATTAGAAAAATTGTCATTAGCATTAGTTAACTCTATGCTAAAGATATTAGCCATAAAGCAAGGCAAAAAAGAAAAAAAAAGTGTCTTCATTCAATTACTTTGATGATTGCTAAAATGTCTCTATGCATCAGAAAGCCTTATGTCTCTAACATAGGCAGCCATTTACTTCATCCTGGATAATAATACCACTGCCATGATCTTCATGCCAAAAATATCCAGGTGCAACTACATTGTATAAAAAGCAATGATGTTCGCCTAGTGAGATCCTGTGATGAATTGTCATCTGGCAAGGGTGTGAAACACCAGGGCATTTTTGATTTGTACCAAATAGTAAAATGACGCGGGTAATTCCATCGCTGAAAGGGACATCTGCTCATCAGATTCCCCTTTGATATGCTTCATGCCAAAAGCATAGTGTGTACTTGTGCCCTGCTGCACCAGTATTCTGCTCTGCCTGTGGCACAGAATAAACACATCTTTGAGGTCTGTCCGTAATATTGAATTTGTCAAAGAGGATCAATAGTAATACAACCAAACACACACTGAAAGAGATCCTACATCTCATTCAACCTATTACTTGTTAATATACATAGAAAAATCTATTCAAGAAGGACCTACATTCAAGCAATGATAATTTAGATTAATTAAATAGTTAGTCATAAAATATTTATTGAACCAAAAAACCACCAATATTTAAAAATGAATGATTTTTGCAAAGAAGAAGCATGTACACCAATTCGACATATTGAGCACACTAAGGAGAAACTCAGAACGACTACCCCTCTCTATTGTCACCAATTCGACATGACAATTGTACATATATTTCAAATTTCCCATGTGACATATTCACACAAAACGTACACAGAAACTTACATACATCCGACAATACATGCAATGTGCAAGCGTTGCTAGATGTTAGTCAAACCAGCTGGTTGCTTTTCATGCAACCTGCTCACGGAAAGTCAAACCCCGACTCCAGTGGGAACTGAGGCTAAATGGAAACTAAACGAAAACGATGTTACCACTAGAAATTATTTTGAACATCACCGAAGAAAAAAATATGTATTTGCCTAACAATCCCTAATAGGTATTATAAAAGGCAACCTACTTGCAGTGAAATAATCACTGTTAGTTTAACAACAAAACTCAGACCATATATTGTTTATTAAGTGAATGAATTGCCCTCAGAAGGTCTTCCAGATGAACCATAGACTTAATTAGACTATTTAGTTTAGTGGTGGCACTTTACCAATGTCACACTGAATGGAGTTGATGTAGCTGTTCTTTGTTCTTTAGTTCAAAGGGATGTACGACAAAATGTAACATGACTTCTAAGTACACTGGATGATTGCTCCCCGGTGGCTTTCTAACATTGTGATTTCATTGAGCAAAGTTGTTTTTTGTTAATTAGGTCTCAGAGGTGTTTTTGTGTAATTTGTGTGTTTTCTTTTTTCTTCGTTTGTGTATTGTGTCTTGCTTTGTTGACACCCTGACACTTTCCTATCACATTGTGTTGTCATTGTTGGCAAAGCTGTTTTTTGTTACTTAGGACTCTGAGTTTTTGTGAGGAAGTTCTTTTGTGTTTTTTATTTTGTCTTCGATTTCTGTCCATTGTGTTTGTTTTGTTGACACCCTGACACTGTACTAGCACATCGTATTGTCATTGTTTATGGTGTGTGATTAATTGTACTTGTATATATGTTATCACATTTATCAATTACAATTCATTGTAATGCAAACCAAATTTCCTCTTTTTTCTCATATTAAAAAATATTGTGAATTCAAGAATGAATACATTTTACCTGTGATTCTGCTTTTATTGCTGTCGTGGCGGCTGCGGGCGCTGGTCACCTTTGAACTCTGACAGACCTTCTGTTTATTGCAAGGACACCGTGTTTTCTATATTCTGCTCCCGAGATGCACACACTTAGGAGTGGAAGAAACAACATTACCGATACGGTAAACGCCAGTATATTACTGATTCGGAGATGTTACTGGCAATACCACTCCCACTCCCCCTCTCCCCAGGTGGTATTGCTGATTCAAACATACAAGGTACCATCACAGAAGATATAAACATTCAAGGCATTAGCACAAGTGAACCAAGTCAGATTGGCCTCCCCCAAATATTAAATCTATGGAGCCAACAGTGTTGGGGGTAAAAAAAGAGGTCTCTGATTACGTCATATTTTATCTTCAAAAGAGGCGACTAATGGGTCCAGTAGCGCCAATGTTGTTTCTTTAACAGGCCCATCGATCAAGGTTCCAACAGATTCCATTACTATCCCTCATCGGTCACCTTTTTCAGAGGAGAACTTTTCTGTGTATGATATTTCATCTTGTGATTCTACCAGCAACAATCCTACCTCTGGGGGTAATGTTAAAGGGGTGACAAATTTTGACACAACCTTTTTTTGCTACTCCCCCTCCTTTTTAACTTTTGAGGCGCTCCTCGCTCTCAAACTCAAACTTTTGCTGGCAAGCACCACGAATCAGTCATTACTCGAAATCAATCAAGTAAATGAGGCCCCATTTAAATTAGGGTGTTAAATACCCACAACCAGTATCCCCGAATACAAGAAAGTGAGATCTGGGAAAAAATAAGAGTAAATCCCCTGTACAAGATCCTCTGGAAGACAGGTTGAGTGGCATGAATGCTTCGAAGGGGGGTGGGGGGGTGAGAACTGCAAACCAGGTTAACTTTGAAGGTGGGTTGCTTGGGAATGTTGTGAAATCTGACCTTCAAAATTCAAGAATGTTTACATCTTTAAATCCTAGTCATTCCCATGATTTCCAACCTCCAGAAGTCTCAAGTGACACATCTTGTTAGGAGACTGAAACTATGAGGATCCCTATGATTACTACCTTACACATCTAAAAAAAGGAAGATGCATGAGCCGCAGGCTGCACCCGCATTGAAGAAATCCAAGAACCTACCATCGTCCAAGCATACTAGTGGGGGGACTAAAACTTTTATGTCTACCTTTCTAAATCATCCTGTGGTGAGGGATATGTTATTTAAGTATACCACAAAACTGATTGTCCCTAAAGCTGCGAAACCCCCCCACTGGGATCTCGCTACCTAGCCCATAGTTCTTCCCCTAAAAGACCCACAACTACCCAAAGTTATGGTTCAGCATGGAAAACCAAAACAAAAGAAACTGCAAGATATTTTGGCACAAAATTGGAACAAAGTGGCGCCGCGTTCCTGAGTCGGCAGCTGGAAGCAGCTCTTTTCCCAGAGGCGCTTCACCCAGAGGAAGGTGTCAGCAGAGCTTTATCAAGAGGAAGGCAGCAAGCACAGGTGAGAGCAGAGAGTTTCACCAGAGGAAGGAGTCAAACACCAGGTGCAAGTAGTTCCTACCCAGAGGACAGGGCATGCAGCAGTTGCTTGAGGAGGAGCCCTGCACCTTTTTAATCTGTTCCAGTCCGTGGAGAGGGCCGCGGAGTGCGGTCGTGAGTGTGACACAGTCTGGGCAGTCTGGGTCTGGTGGGTTCGCGGGCCGTGTAGCCACCTTTGCGTTTCTTCAAACCGGCGATCAACAGATCAGCTGGAACCGTGAGAAACCTCACTTAGAGGTAAGCTACAACTGGGGAAACAGTATTTAGAGCGAAGAACTTAACTGTATTCCAGATTCATCCCCCGAAAATAGAAATAGAGCAGAAAACAATATTGACATTGCACGGTCACGTCACAAACCCGTGCTTTAGGGAGCTGGTGGAGACTGCGGGCCATACTAGCCTTTGATCCACCCGCACTTAACCTTATGAGTATCATGTACCCCGTATGGAGGGACGCATATGACTAAAGCATCACTGCAAAGATCTACGAACCTCTACAACTTTTGCCCAAGCTATGGATTTCAAACCCATGCATGAGAACTACTTTCCATTACGCCCTCTCCTTACCTTGAATTCCCATATATCCCCATGACAATCAGGTGTGGAAACGAGGCAGGACATAGCCGGCAATATGGAGTGACGGTAAAACTCCCGGAACTGATGCGGATCAGCAGTCGCACCCCCACGACCAAAAGAAAGAATGAGATGTGAATGACAGCGTTGAGAATTGAAAATGTAAAGGCTACGGAGGCACAAAGACCTACCGACACAAAAGATTGTCTGTTACCACGGAAACCAGAAGCAAAGTTTTACGGTGACCTGTAAGAAGGAAAGTTAACACAAGCGAACAGTGATTGACAGCGGCAAATGACACCACCGCAGACAAGGCTTCGCACAAAGACCATGTCAACACCAGACGTGGCTGCATTAAACATCAATAAACAAGACAGATATGAGGCCATACAACGGAGCTCACTGGACCAACGACACTACGACTGTGCTAACGAAAGTCCATTCAAATCACAACCGCATAGCAAACCCCGAACTTTGTGTCAAAAGCCTCCACAAACGTGTGTTGGAAAGGGAAATAACCCTGTATAAAATAGAGAGACAACAACCGTATACAATGATAGAAGAGAAGGATAATCATGAAGAAATAATGATTCTGATTATTGAAAGCGAAAGCACTGAGGTGATAGATGCAACACCAGCACACGACAGCAAGCAGAGACCAGTAGAGTTATCTATTCCAGCGCACGGCACAAACAAATTAACTAAGGCAAAAGAACCCGAATGTACCGATGATTGCGCCTTGGAAAGAAAACTCCCGTCAATGACCAACGCAACCGCCAAGACAGTGTTCCCTCCAGTCGAACAGTCAATGGTTGTACAACTGTCGGACAATTCCAACGGACAGGACACTGATAAACAACAGGAGCAGCAATTGAAGCATGGAGTGAATACAGCAGAACTAACACAAAAAGATTAAGCCAAAATAGCCAGAAGGAAATGGCAATCGCTATATGAGAGCCGAAGACACTCCCAATTGCCATCAGAAAGGAATCCTGCACAGCCGAATCCAAAAGCAGCTCAACTGTCATTGAACCTAGCAGAAGTCGAGAATTTAATGAAAAATCATGAAAAAAAGAAGGGACGTTTTCGGGAAGAGACAGTATACAGATTTCCACAGAAATCCCGGTCTCTAATCGATCTACCATCAGTGAACAAGACCACAGCGAACAGAGATCTATGCATAACCATGCAAGTGCCATTAAAAAAGAGCAATTCATTCACGAATGTGCCGCACTGACGCTGGAATGTGTTACCAAGATGAGGAACTTGCCTATATTAGATGCAGTTGCGAGATAGTTTCTAACCAATACATGACTTAAATTCCAATGTCAATGCTTGACCTCCAAAATATGTTAATCACAACTACATCACAGTCATTAATTCCATATATGAAAATGCAAGAGGCGTTAGTGGACACTATCAAGGATCAGGTGACCCTGCTTGCATTAATACATTCAAAACAAATGTATTAAAAAACTTTTATTTATGAATAAAATACAAGAACGGCTTGAGACAGAAGCCCAAACAAGCCTAATCTGGCAATCAAGGGTATTTGATATTGTAAGAAGCGACAGAGCCGAAAAAACTAACTTGACCCACGCTCTGATCACAATGATGACATCAAATAATATACACCAGAAAACTACCACAAAGGAATCGCCAAAGAATAATCAGGGAAGTGGCACTCTGCCAAGCAGAATATGTGATGACGATACCCTAACAACCAAGACAGATACAAGGGTGGAAATAACGCCCAGGATTCAACCTAATCACCAACACGCCACAGATGAGAATCTAATCGATCTGAATGATGAAATGAACCCCCATCAAAAGAATAACAACAAAATGAAGACGCAAAATGAAGACCATCTAACTGTGGAAATTAACGAGAGAACAAAGATGAATAATAAAGGGCCAGAAGTTTATGGGATTTTCACTAAGGGAAACAAACCTGCAATGGCAAAAGTAATTAAAAAACAGGGCCTAATGCAAAAAAATCACGAGTCTGGTGGTAACCCTTAAATGCATGGTAGCGCTATTACTGCCGCATTTAAGGGTCCCCCAGATCATGGCCTTGGTGATTTCCCCCCAGCTCTGAGCTGGGAGGAAATCTGCAGCAAATTTGCCATTTTTCAGCGCTATTACTGCAGGCAGGAAATCCGCCGGTGATAATAGCGTGAATTTTCCCCATTGGACCCAATGGGGATTGAGGAATTCCCAAATGGACCCAATGGTGAATGGGCACTAACCGTTCCGGCAAACCTGTGATCTGGTGCTAATAGCGCTGGGGGTTTGGCGGTATGGCTAATAGCGCCAGCGGTAATATCGCCTGCATTACCGCCCAACTCGTGAGGAGGCCCATTAAGTTAAAGAAGATCAAGCATAAGCACAAGTCATCACAGCAGGAAATGACGGTAGATAAGAACTCGAAAGCGAGCGAAATCATTACAGAGCACAGTCACGAAGAAATAACAACAGAATATTTCATGCATATGTCAATATACATGGAAGAAGAGAATGACCAATCAGAGAAAGCGCAAATACAAATGATTCAAGATTCCATGATCATTATAGATCAATACGATGATGGACTCTCCTAAAATGCCTCAAGAATTGATCTAACGCTCAACGACATCTCGAACTCAGAGCTTGAAGATGATCTAACAGAATCGTCAGAGGAAATTGAAAGGACAATGCAAGATGAAAACTCACATGAAACGTACACGAGACCAAATCATCAGGAAATGAGAAAGATACCGAGAGCCAGCCCAAATGACGAGTGAACACTCATACTCCCAACTTTTGTCGATCAGCCAAAAAAAAAAAAAAAAATGAACACAGCATAAAACTAGGAAGAATTGTGATGCATTGTGACAATTTAATATTGAACAGAACACATGTCCTGCGGCTATTCCATGCTATACCTAACATGAAAGACATAACATCAAAAGACATCCAAACCATACAATTCATTGATAATGCAATTATGGATCAAGTTTGGATTTACTTTACAGCCGCCAAAATGCTCTGCTCAATGATGGAAAACAAGCCACAATTTTTTCAACTAGGGTTTGAACTCACACTGAGCGAAGGAAGCGCCAAGCCTGACGAGAACCAACCTGATAAGTCATATGCCCATGGTCACTCGAGCCCAAAATCATGCGTGAACTCCAACTTAGATGAGCTCAAGACAGTGCCTCGCGAGTACACTCAAAAGAGGAGATCGAATGAGAGTGAGAGCTATGATGACAACCGCATGCAAATGTAATACGTGACGCACAAAAATCACGGTATATGGTGACAAATGGACTATAGATCAATAAAGAACAGTGATACGTATAAACAGCAACAGTAACAATTAAACAAAGAGAAGCCCCCGATGATCTCCTCTGCTCCTGTAACACACGTGGACAAAGCCATTTATTCAGAACAACAGACCATAAGCTCAACAACCATAACTTTGTTTTTATAAAAGAATCTTGGCTATCTGAACAACCGGTTTGCGATGGATATTCCGTGTTAATGAATCCAGCCATTCAAAGAAAAAGAGGTTGTCCATCGAGTGGACTTTTGACAATGGTTAAAAATGGGGGAAACATCGAAATGATAGAAGCTGAAAATGTGCACCCCTCTGCGCAACTAGCGACTGTCAAACAAATGAGACCTAGCATGCAGAACATAACGCTGAAGTCCATCTCAACGAAGTCAGAAACATGGTGTATAATGAACCTGTATTGGAATCCGAGGTCGATGGCAGAGGACATTTTCATTGATACAGTTTTTTGAGCAATTGATCAAGCCAAGACAAAACACATTGATATAGATTTCATTATCTGCTGTGATCTAAATATACAACTTTGTGATACTGACGGTGTCAACCTTGAAGAACACAAGCTACATTCTCGACCTAAAAGCTGGAACAAAGAAGTAACAAACAAGAACATGCTCAGGTCTGATAGGATTGATATAACTACAGGTTGACCCATGGAAACATGGGCGCGAGGGAGGACAACTACAACAATTAACTACATATATATGTCGAAAGGAATCTATTACGAAATCAGCAGCAGCCGGAATCTCAAAACGAATAACAGTGATCATTACATTATGATAACAGCTTGGCATTACCAACAGTTAGATGATGAAAAAAGTTGCCTCCCACCAATGGAGATCAGCAATGGTAGGAATAGACTAAGAATAAACCAAAGTATGCTAGAAAAGCTACTGAGCATCCAACTGAATTCTAAGATGGAAGACACACAGAAAATGAACTATGAATGGCTCCTTTATCCTTTCAGGAAATCTATGCAAACAAAACAAACTGCCATACGCAAACATATCCATGCATATAATCCCAAGCTGGTAGAGAAGAAGAAGGAACTGAGGCGGAATCCAAAACAGATAATAAAACAGAATCCTCATGACAAATTTATTCAAATCAGATTGGCTAAGCAACAACATAAAAACTGGCTGAGAAAAAATAAAATGAGCCTCCAACAAGAGGACGCAGAAAAGATGCTACAAACCCTGAAAAACAGCAATACAAGGCAGCTGTGGTCCCTGCTAAATGGTCAAACGTCCATAAAAGACTCAATGATTGTCGGTGTACCTGAGGCCAGCTGGATGGAATATTTTACTGATTTATACAGACCACGTCCAACTAATACCGAGCATACACAGCAAGTGAAGTATCAAAAATAGCAATTAGACTGGGGGTTCTCCGATATTCAGAAGGCTATCCAGAGTTTAAACACATCAAGAATGCCAGGCCCTGATGGCCTCTCCAACGTGATCATTAAGCAGAATCCAGTGATCTGGGGATCAATATGTGACAGCATATTCAGGCTAATTCAAAAGACCCACAACATTCCATCATCATGGCAACAAGCAATTCTAATCCCCATTTTCAAGCATGGACCTACAAAAGAGCCACAAAGTTATCGTCCGCTCGCTTTACTGGACCCCCTTGGGAAGATTTTTGTGAAACTACTGCTAGATAGCCTGAATAGCTGGGCATCAAAAGAAATTAAATATTCCACAAAACAAACTGTATTTGTGAAATCCATAGGAACGAACATTAACCGTCTCCTGTTGAATTTACTAAAACATGAAGCTATGAAATCCAGAATACAGATCTACGCAGCCTTTGTGCGTCTAAAATTAGCTTTCGACATGGTGAATAGAAATAGTCTGTGGAATAAATTACATTTATGGGGCTGCCCGAGATAACATCCTGGAACCTATCAAACTTTTATATGAAAATACAACCATCAGAATTAGAATGTCCATGGAAGGAATTCTCGCGGACTCTAGAAAGACATGGAACGGCCTGAAACAAGGCTGTCCTTTGGGTGCCACACTTTTTAATTTATTCACAGCTGATTTTGAAGAAAACATCTACACTCCGTTGATGAACCCACCAAAACTTAACAACACAAGAATATTGTGCATCATGTACGCAGACAATATTGTACTATTAGCCAAAACCCCAAGAGGGCTACAGATAGCCTTAAACAAATTGGAAGAATATATGATTAAAAACCAGCTTGAAATAAATGTACAAAAAACAAAAATCATGGCCCTGGTGAGACAAAATAAACAGAAAGGAGCTAATCCCCCTTTCTTCATCTGGAAGCAAAAACTACAACAAGTAAAGAAGGTAAAATACCTTGCAGTATGGCTAACATCATCCCCAACAGAGAAAGATTGATCTCAATATCTTAAAGTTAAAGCACTATCACTAGTGCGACAAGCCAAAATACTTCACCGGAAATTCTGAAAGTTTTCTCTGTCTCCATTAATAACTTTTTACAGACAAAAAGTGAAGGCAATTTTAACGTATGGAGTGGAAACAATGATAAATATCGAAAATTCAATTTGGCAACAACTAGAAGGCATATTCTAGAGGAAAGTATTAGCATTACCAGCCTCATTTCCAATGCCACGTATACGCGCTGAGCTTGCTTTCAATCCATGGCCTCAAACGTAGTATGGAAATAACTCGATTTATATCAGAAAATAATGAGCGACACATACGTACCAGCACTTGAAATTCTCTGATGCAGAAAAAACAGAAACAATGAACAAACATTGGCCAGAAAACCAAAAATTCTGTTGTTTTTTTTCAGCGACAAAGCGACAATTGAAAGCTTGGATCATATCATTACGATTTGCCCCGCTTTAACGGAAAAAAGAAACCTATGTAGAGGATGGTTTATTAATAATCAAACACAACAATCCCTGAAGATAGATGGGCCCAAATACTATCGGGAAACAAAAAAAGAATTATCTTTGTTGTGTTCTCATTCTGGAATAAGATCATAAAAAACACTCACTTTGGATGATAAACAATAAGGACAATGCAACCAGGATAATGAAGAGAAAGATATTAATTCAATAGAAAAGACTTGAATTGACACTATGTGAATATTATGATATGAAGTAAGATTTATTTACGATCTCATTATAAGATGAAAGGTTTGATTTTCAAACCAAAACATTTAAAAAACAATTTAAAAAAATTGGAACAAAGGAGAAACATCAGGACGGGAGGGGTGATTTGATGTTCGAAGTAATGCTCCACCACTGTCTCATGAGGATTTGCCCAATTATTGGGGGGTAAATTGGGGTAGGGATGCTGGCGGGGGAAGCATGTTAATGAGGCCCTCAGATTTACTGAGGAAGAATGTTTGACTTGTGTCCTTCCCCGGGCATCCGTCCTCTTCATCTCGCCCATACTGAGAACTATGGAGGTCTTAGGTAATGGGCAGACAACAACTGGAGTAGGAAAGACGGTTTCAATCGAAATCCATCCTTCTATTGGAAGTGACCCGAGTAAGAGCCCCACATGCAAATGTCAACTCCCTAGTGTCCCGGGCCAAGTAGTAAAACAGTTGTATCCCTACTCCATTATGGTGGAGGCGAGCACTGTGGGTAAAAACCCATGTGGGCGAATAGGCCAAAGGGTCCTGCTCTAACAGAAAAGAGGAAACTAATGGGCTAACTAGGAACAGTGATACGGGTCAAACATTTTTTTTGTAAACTGCACTCTGGTCTTTGAAAGTGTATTACACAAGAATCAAACAGTTATTCTTTGGCGCTCAACCATATTACACCTCTTTTCCCTGATTCCGAATCTTGAGGGCATTGTGACCACTGACATTCTGAAGGTGGCCTTTCCGGATCTGCAACATTTGGAACATTCAGTGGTGGTTTTCAACTCAGGATTTGTAGTAGATACCATACTGAAGGGAAGAGATGGCATTCGAGTACAGGGATTCGATGTCTCAAGAACAAATCTGAATGCACAGAGGACAGATCGCCATCCAAGTATCCTTTGGGGTTCTTCTCCCTGAGCAGCCATTCAAAACTTACAACAGAAGATGGCGTAATCAGAGTCATCTAATAACTGGTCTTGGTTGTTAAACAGGATTAATGATAAGCGAATGAGCGGAGAGTTTAACGATTAGATCCATCTAAGTACAAGCAGTTGAATCTAGTCCGCTGGAACACAAGGGGTCGTGGGCATCTATTCTCCTTGGTTGAGGTCACTAAAATCATGAGCACCTGTTCAATTATTATCCTTCAAGAAAGATAGCTTTTGCAGACTCCTATGTTTCAGGGATATGTTGTAACCGGGCAATCTCCCACTCAGGGTCAAAAGGACTCACCTCAGGTGGTCTCCTCACATCGATAAAGGCATCTCCTGCACATACACTCCTGAGCTCCCACAACATCTGCTGAAGAGCCCAACCTACCACCATGGAAGCAAAAACCATAGAGGGATATCTTGAGTTGTTTGTAATTAATGTGTGCTGGCATGGTTGGTTTGCTAAATTGGAAGAATTTCTGGTGGGAATCGAAGAATGTGTAGTGGCATGGTTCTCTACCCCGAATAGGAGAAATGTAATCTTGGCAGGGCACTTAAATTATAACTGCATCAACAACGATGAATGAGATCCAGTAGTTAAAAACTATCTAGACGGTAAGAATAAATTAAATAGAAACAGAAAGCTCTGGTCAACATGTCTGGAGGGTTTTGGTTTATCCCAGCTGAATGACTGGGATTCAACCATCTCTCCTACATGGTCTAATGGTCACTCAACTTCAGTGTTGGACTACGTCTTTACAGACAAATGGTTTTCTCTGAGATGTATTGACTTTAGGGCTCACTTTACATCCCACAGTGACCACACCTTAGTGGAAACTGTCCTCTTGATTGAACTTATTCAGGGGAAAGCTCAACCCGTATTTGCAGTTTCCAAAGAGTTAATATTCAACAATAGTGGGAATCGGATTTCCTGGAACAGGGGCTTAGTGAGGAGGGTTAACCATCAATTGGCCATGTATGTTATATCAAAATCAGAGGCATGGAAACATCAAGTTTTTACCCCTGACAATTTTGAGAAATTTGTAGCTACAATGTTTTCAGAGGATTGATGGAGGAAAAGGGGACGCATAGGGTATAGATCCATCCCCCACTGTCATGCATATAATAAAGATGTAGTTGCCCACAAAAAATGAGTGAGGCAAACAATCTCTCTTCTTAAAAAAGCATCCGTGATCTCTGGGGTGGGAAGGGGTGAAGGGATCAGAAACACGGGCCAAACATATAACAACTGCTACTCCAGTCTAGAGCAAAGCATATTCTGGATGATGCAGAGGTGATGCTATGTTGCCTTCAGGAGAAAGATGCAAGGGCTTTTTGGCAGATCATATACGTGGTCGACGTATCCCAACCACAGGTTCAGGTGAATGGAGTTGCAGAGTCTGCGTGGGACTCCCACTTCTCTAGAGCTTTTGAAGGGGGCCATTCAGGAAAGAATGAAACTCTCCAACTATGTGTAAATGCTACTGACGTAACCCCTGAAGACTTTAGTGCAGAAATTGTTTTCGAAAGTCTGCGTAAGATTAGTACATCTCGTGTCCCAGGGCCGAATGGCCTATCCCATCTTCTCTTCAGGGGTGATCCCCGTTTGTTGTTGGAGGTTTTGTTCTCTCTCTTTCAGAATATTATAAAAATGGGAGAGTATCCTTCTACCTGGTCAACCACTTATACTGTTCCGATCTTTATACAGGGTGACTGGTCTAATACTCTGAATTACCGTCCGATTGTGATTCTGGTTTTTTCATCTATCTTGCTGTCCCATCTAGAATTGTGGTCAGTGGCATTGGGGAGACTCGAGAAGTGGCAGACCGGACTTAGGCGCAACATGGGCACGCCCCTAAACGGGTCTGTAATTAACTGTCTGCAGTCACTTGGAATGAACCTATGACAGCATATTTGTGGCCTCTCTTGATTTTACAGCTGCCTTTGATGCAGTCGATAGGGGCAGGCTAAGGCACAAGTTGGCATCATTGGTGGCTTGCTGAGACTCGTTATTGCCCTTTATTCTAATACATCCTTAAGGATACGCCAGAATCATTCAGGGCCCCTCTCTCAAGGTATCTCTGCTGGGTGGGGGGGTAAGGCGGGGCTGCATGTTAGCCCCCTTCCTTTTTTATATGTACCGAGCAGATATTGGTAAGCATATGTCTTCTGTGCGCATAGTCCCTCCTAAACTTCTTGGGCTAAGATTCAAATGGCTGGCATACGCGGATGATTATCTTTTGATGTGACCGCAATTGGCCTGCAGAGATTAATCAATGCTTTTGTGACCTACGTGAAAGATATGTCTTTGATAGTCAATCCGGAATAGACCAAGATCATCCAGCTGACTAAATCAAAGAAACGATTCAATCAGAGGTGGTTCATCAATAAAACAGAAATAGTGAAGGTTAACTCCCTAACATATTTGGGGGTTTTGGTGAATGTGGGACCTAGTATATCTAACATATCTCCCTGGTATAAGATGAGAACTTCCACCCTGACTAACCAACTGGCCAGAGTGGACTCCAAATTCGGTAAGTTCTCACTAAAGCCAGCTTTACATTACTAAGAGGCAAAGACAGTTCTAAAATTGCTATATCGAGTAGAGGTGTACCCTTTGGGATTGTAGAGTTACTCCCTCTCTTGGAAGGGAAAATCTGGAAAAGAGTTTTGCACACTCCAAAATCTCTTCCGCTGGCAGCGATAAGGTATGAGCTCGGCATAGTGTACCGTAAGGCCAGAGCATGTTGGAAGATATTTTCATTAGTAAGAACGTTTCTTTGCCCACCCGAGAACTTGTTATTCATAGATTTAAATAACATCTATCTATGTCAAGGATGTCTGCACTTGAAGGAGATCCATCAGCTGTGTTCTGGTATTTTGGAGGACTTAGGGAGATCAACTGAGGAACTATGCAATAACCCCATGAAATTAAAATCTCGATTATTCCTATGGGACTGGATTAAAATGAAGGAATCCCTACATCTTACAGTTCCCTTCAGCATTTGCATGGAGAACATAAAGATCTGGGTATATTAGCTCCATTTCTTAGTATTTACCCGAACAGAGCAACTCGGTTGATCTTCCTACATATTCGTTGGAACTTAATTTGCACTAAAGACCTGCTTGTTCGATATGGTTTGATCCCAAGGGATCATTTTAGCAGTAGATTCTGTACAAATGGCATGGACACAGAGGCAAACCACCATGATTGTTTAGAGACTGGTTCTTTGTAAAAAGATCTGTATAGAACAGAGTTCATCTTTATAAGCCATAGTGAATGAGCGAAGGTGGAACTAAACTGACCCATATATCATGATGTTCAGGAATTGTGATTAGTTAAAATCAATTATGTTCTTGTCACTAGCACTTTGTTTTTAAAATAGATGTGATTATATCATGTTTTATGATTGCTGAATAAAATGTATATGTTTTGTAAGAACCTCTGAGACTGAAGGGTTTGCTGTTATGTAGAACTTTTTTCCCTGTTACCTTATATAAGGTATGGACACAGTTCAACATTGGTTGGTTGACTTGTTATATATTTAGGGACATTTTATGAATTTCACAAGATGAATTTGGTCGAGGGAAAGCCTTTTATATGGTCCCTCCTCCTAGCTGACTGAACTACTTCATCAATGATCACAGTCACGGGATTCATTAGGGCACTGAATTTGGATATCAATCACTGCTGATATTTCTTTCCCTCTCTTTTAAACAAGTCACTACGCCTGTTGGATTCTGTTTTGACTCAGTTATGATTGTTCACTTTTTTGTCTTTGCTTTTTCTTTCTTTATCCTTTATTTTTTTGTCATCAGTATTTGTTTGGAAAATGAAATATGTATCTAGTATTAGGAGGAGTATCTACTATTTTATGTATGATGTGTATATATTTGGATGTTTATGCAAGTTAATTAAAGGTTGATTTTTATTTCAACCACATAATTAAATAAAAAAATTAATTTAATGAACAAAATATGGTCTAAGTTGCGTTGCTAAACTAACAGTGATTCTTTCACTGCAAGTAGGTTGCCTTGCATAATACCTATTAGGGTTTGTTAGGCAAATCAATATGTTAGGATAGATGAGGTTCAGAATAATTCCTAGTGGGAACATCTTTTTGTTTTAGTTTCATTCAACCTCAACACCTAAAATGATTTTCTTAACACATGCATCCTCTGCACTTTGAGCCCAGCAGAGCATAAAATGGCAACTCTCTGACTAAGGCACAGTAACTTTGTTATGTACATATGATCAAACATTTCACAAGGAATCATTCATCATCTTCCAACTCGAGTATCGGGTGTGGGGTTTGAACATTCCTCTGCCCTGCTTTCCACAGGGCGAATCCATTTCCATTACAAGGAGAATGGGAGGACGAGTCTACAAAATTAATATCAAAAACACATTGGGCCTCATTACGAGGCTGGCGGCCGCAGAATGAACAGTGTCGGTAAGGTATTGGCACCATTCATTCCGTGCCGCCACATTACGAGTTTGCTTGCAGGTGGCAGAATGCACGTCTGGGCCAGACCAGACATGCATACCGCCACCCACGAGCAGACCAGGATGCTAACAACGGACCCGTCATTAACGGGTCCGTTGTTAGCATCCTGCCCATTTCCATTGTGCCCTATGGGGGCTCGAATGGGAATGGGGATGTACTGGGTCCGGGTCCCGAGAATGGGAAATACCAGGCCCGGAAAAGTAGGAATGGCCCAGTAATTCCGTTTTTTCGGGACCCGGACCAGGACACGCGTTTGGAGGCAGCCATGCCACTAAGAACGGCATGGCTACCTCCAAACTCGTAATGAGGCCTGTTATTTTGTTATCCAATAATCTCATATCAAATAGTCCATATCACCACTGGATGGATGTTTTTGCATAACATACACACACCTATTCATCTGTGGTGAAGTTCTTCGTTGGCACAAAATCAATTGTTAAAAAGTATTGTAGTCCTGATAATATCATCTACTAAAATGCACCACTAGACAAAAACAGAACTAAACATTAGTGAATTGTTAATTCACTAAAGATCTCACATAATAAAAAGATCAGCCTGTAATAAGTCATAAAGAAAATCCTGTTATTTCTTAGTACTGGCTTTAGACTATGCACAATGTCCACAGAGTATCTGAAACAAAGCGACAAAAGCATTCAAATCCCTCAGGTTGACCATCAACCAGGAAACAAACTGACAACTACGATTCAAATACAATTACCCCGTTTATTGAAGCGTGTAAACCCGCCTGGTGGTGAACCCACTTAAGTCTCTGGTCAAAGGGCCAGATGGAATCGACAGCTGTGCACACTGGAGCTGCTGTGAAATGAACATGATAGCATCCAATAAGCAACTGAACTTTCTTTCACATTTGAACATTGTTCAAGTATAGTTTTGTACATCTACATGGATGTAAATTGTATTGCTACAGTGTTAAATCACTGTTGACTGGCCCAAAACTGTCAACTATATTGAATGCTGAACGCATGGCATCAAGGTACAACAGGACCCCATTATTCTCTTCAATATCAGCCTGATCAATTTGCTGCATATTACATTAAATACCACTGTTGTCAACACTGCTACAAAAAGAAGGTTGTTGTTTCCATTGAGAAGGTAAGGGTCAGGGGAACTCTGCTCAAGGGAAGGAAACTTCCACCATTTTGAATCTCTCTGCCTCTCTTCCTCTTTCCTGTACCCTCCACTTCCTGCAGCACAAAGCACTTTGGGTGGGATGTCAGAAGGGCCAAATGCACTCAATTTAAGAGCAGGGATTGTGCCCTTAAAGTGGACTAGCTTTAGTGCAATTGCCTGTGATCTTTTGCCTTTAAAACAAGCATCCCACACCACTTCTTGGAATCATCTTGGGAGTCATCTTGAAGCATCTTTGGATTATCACTTGAGAAGATTTCACTGGACCCTGCTGAGAGAGCAGTTTTTTCTAAAGTCCTCCTGTTGTGAGGTGAAGGCAAGGTTCCAAGGCAGAAGCAAGTTCTGTCCCATAAACGTCCCCATGGACCACTGGGGGTGATCTGCTGCTGGAACAGGACCTGCCTCTTTGTCAGCCACAACGGTACCAAGAACCTCACTGTGTTGGAGGACCCCTGCAGTTGTGTGCCAGTCTCTCCCATAGAGAGCATAAGAAAGTGACTCATTCTGTCCCTGGAGTGGGAGTGTGGCTCACAGCAACCTAATTAATTACCTGCTGCAGGAGCAAGACAGCTTTTCTGCCAGCCACAGTGGTACCCAGGTCATCACCCTATTGGCAGACCACTGCAGTTGTGTGCCAGCCTCCCCTGTGTTTGGGGGCACAGGAAAAGGACTCATATTGTTCCTGAGCCCCTGAATTGGAACTCACAGCACCCTGAGAGCCAAGACAGCCTGGGTCTGAGTGTTCTTTGCTGTTGAACTGCTTGGAACATGTTTTATGAACTATTCAATATATTTGAACCAGCCGTTGCTGCTTTTTGCTCTCTCGTGATCTTTGCACAGCGCCAAGATGGCTGGTTCAGCACTGCAGCTTCACCAAGAACTACAAAGAAGGTACTTTTGACCCCTAACTGCCCACTTGGTCCCTTTTTGGGCCCTAGGGACCAGTTAGGTCACTTTGAAACCTTTTTGCTCAAAAGTACATATCCTTCTCCAAGAGCATTGCTAATTTTGCTTGCCTTTCACCCCTAATTCGTTAGCCAGAGTGCTGCATCTACAATATTTGCTTAGTCTGCATTCTTCTCTCAGGGGTGGGTTTTTGTGTAGTATTTCTTTTAGTTAGGTATTAATGTACATGATGTGCTTAATTAAAGTAAATATATTTTTATAGAATCTTGAATGGACATTCCTTTATTGTGGACAGTTATACTGTATGATGAACTCTTCCCCCTAATCCTGGATCTTCACAACTGGGGCCTTGCACAACCCATTCTTCAAGCTCTGGAATGAAGTTCACAGGCATTGGTCGAAGTGAACGTCTTTGGCATCTTTTTGGAAGTGTTCCATACCCCATGATGAAAGGCCTGTAGTAACCGGTGAGGCTCAGGAAGGCTCTTACATGTGTCTGGTTAGTGGTGATAACCCAATTGATCACTGCTTGGACCTTGACCTGGAGAGACTGCTTCTTACCGCCACCCACTTGGTGTCGTAAGTAAGTAACAGTAAACTGAACTATCTGACACTTGGATGCCTTGACGGTCAGACAAGCCTTCTGCTGCCTCATGTCTGAGTTAACAGTGATAACTAAGAATATTGGGATATATGGTCTTCCCAGGTATGACTGAAGAAAGCAACGTCATCTGGATGTGGCAATGCAGTAATCCTCTATCCCAGATAAGGCCTGATTCTGCATTTTCCGAAAGGTGGAAGAGGCATTCTTTAAGCCAAAAGGCATCACAGTAAATCAGAAGTACCCTTCTGGTGAGGAGAATCTCTTTTGCTTTGTCCATTAGGCCAACCTGACAGTACCCTGCCTTGAGGTCAAAGGTACTTATAATTTTGGCAGCGCCTCACGGGTCAAACATCTGCCCAAAGTGTCGGTGTGCAATTGTCTTCATGACGAAATTGAGCCCTTGGTAGTCCACAAAAAAGTAGACTTCAGTTTTCCCGCTACTTGATGTCTTAACGACCAGTACCAAGGTTCAATCACCCCCATATCCATTGTCTTATTTAATTTAAATGTTTTTTATTGAGCATTTGTTAGGCGCTTATACAATAGAAATGCGTTTCAAAGCGCCACAGGGCTAAATGGGAGGGCAAAAGGGGAAAAATAACAATGGCAAAAACAGTGAAATACAGTCATGGTCCTACTAGGCCTTTTGGCATTCGGACGTGCAGGTGCAGTGAGGAGAAGTGCAGGAGAAAGAGAGGAGGGCAGAGGAGTGGGCAAGTGCTGGTGGAGGGCCCAGGAGGCAAGTGCTAAAGGGAGCCAAGAAGGAGAACCTCAGGCTAAGTGCTAGTGCAGGCGTCTCCCAAGGGTGGGATACAGAGTGACCAAGCAGGGGCCCGCAAGGGCAGTGCATAGGGCGGGGGTGCTGGTATCAACTGGGAATAAGGGCCTGGAATCCTGTAAGATTCATGAGGTTCGGTGTTGTATCCTGCATATGTATGAATCAGGTTTGAGTCAGTGAAAGAGCTGAGTGGAATGTTTAGGGGACCTTGGAGTGTTAGGCCACCTGGGGATTCCAAGGGAGACGGTTGGGGACTTGGAGCTGGGCAGGGAACCAGGGCAGAAGCTATGGATCATATCTCTCCTACTTTCTATTCTATACCTGTAACTAAGAGAATAAAGCTTGTTCCTTTTCCTACATACCTGGGTCAGCCTGGTTCCTGCTCCTTGTTTTTACTGGCCGAGGGTAGATCTTGCAGGAGGCAAGATACATCATTCGGGCCACCAGTCACAGTGGCAGTGGGGTTATTAGCAGAGGAGGGAAAGAGGGAAAGATGTATTGTATTGTATTGTATTTTGCATTTATATAGCGCCTTATATACCATTGGTATGGTCTGAAGGCGCTGGTAGGTTGAACGCCCTTGGGAACCGAGGTTCGAGTCAGTAGAGAGGGTGAAGAGAGACAAAAGGTGCGTGTGCGCACAGAGTATTTGTGCAGCTGGTGCGGGGTTATTGTGGTAGCTGCTTCTTAGCGGTAGGTGTGGTGGTTGAGAGGTCAGGAGAATGTGTACGCTCTGGCGGAATTAATCCAGCTCGAGAGTGGCTGCATGAGGCCTGAGGAGAAACGCCTGGCTGGGGGTGTTAAACCAGCGGTGGTTACTTAGAGTGATGGGGAGTGAGCGGGAGATGTTGATATGAGAACAGTTATACCGAATGGTGTCATAGTATCCCTGTGTTCTATTTGAGTGATGGTGTAAAGAGGAGAGTAGGCGTGAGGTGTGGTATGATATATGTTCATTCGAATGTTCCCGCATATCAATGCATATTATGTACGTTCCTCACACTCAGCTATTCCCTACACTCAGCCAATTCCTACATTCAGCCATTCCCCACACTCAGCCATTCCCACGTAGAGAATAGCAGAGTTTTTAGAAGTTTCCGGAACTTGTAGAGATCCGACTCAAGTCTGAGAGGGGCAGGGATGCTGTTCGAAAGGGAGGCGCCAGCCCAGGAGAGAGAACTAACCCCCACTCTCTGCTTGGAGAAGCGTTTGACAGTCAAAGAGTTGGAGTTAGAGGAGCGTAGGACTCTAGCAGGGGAGTATTTAGGGAGGGAAGGTTGGATATAGTGTGGTCCCAGGAGCCAGAAGGCCTTGTGAATGATGCAGTGGGTTTTGAATTTGATTCTTGCAGCCACGGGGAGCCAGTAGAGATATTTTAGGGATGAACAAATGAAGCCCCTGGACTTGTGGCCAAGGATAATTCTTGCAGTCCTATTCTGGATTAGCTGGAGCGTAGGGAGGAAAGAGGGAGATTGAGAAAGAGGCTGTTTCAGTCATCCAGCCTGGAAAGATCCAGAGCTCTGGAGACATTGAGCTTCTGGGGGAATGTGAGGAAACGAAGATTGACTCTGAGGAGGTGGAGCTGGAAGTGGGACTTTTTAGTAAGGTCAATGATGTGAGGGATGAAGGAGAGAGCCTAGTTGAAGATGCCCCTGAGGTTTTTGGCCTCACAAGATGGTAGGGGTAGAGGGCACAAAGTGGGTGGCCAGAAGGTATGAGGACAAGACTGTGCAGGTGTCCGAATCAGAAGGATCTCCATATTACTGGCATTAAGGAAATGATTGTTAGCTGCACACCATATAAACAGTCAGTGATCAGAGAGGAAGGAAAGGAGGTAGTAGAGGAAAGTTTAAAGGAAAGCTGTGTGTCATCGGCAAAACACTGGAAATGAGGAGAGAAGGAGGAAATAGGGGGGGTAAGAGATAGACATTGAAGAGCCAAGGCGATAGGAAAGAGACCTAGGGACGCCACAGGTAGAGATTGAGGTGGTGTTGAAGAAAGGGTCCAATTGCAACTGGGAAGGGCGGTTAGTGAGAAAAGAGGTCAGCCAATCCAGTGCCAGGTCTTGGAGACCTCCTTCTTGATGGTGACCTTTACCTTGTCGGACATCCAGTGAATTCTATTCTTCATCGGCTTACTTTCCCCAGTGTCAAGGTCACGAATGCACCAATCAATTATAGCTGGAGTCAGTGAGAACAGATTTGCGTACTGGCCCAGCAGCTGCTGGCAGTCCCGCAATTACTGTTTACTCAGGTCTTGAGAGATTTGAGCTCACTCTAGAGACCCATTGGTGGACTCTGCATGCAACATGTCTGGGAGGGAATCTGTCTCCTCTTTGGTCTCATCATCCATCACAAAAGCCATCAGCAAGTCATCCTGGCTGTAATTAGCCTTTAGACAATTGGCATTTATTTATTTATTTATTTATTTATTTATTTATTTATTTATTTATTACATTTATTAAGTTCACAAAAACCCTTGGGCATCAAGGTGCTACTAAAACCAGTTACACACGGTTAAAATTCATGATGGGAGCAAAGTGTTCAAGAGTGTGGTGGTGGCTTAAGTGAACAGCCAGATTTTCAACTTCCTTTGAAAGTCCAGTAGGATTGTTCTGCTCTTTGGGTGTGAGGGAGAGAGTTCTATTGGGTGGCTGCCACAGCGGGGAAGCTTGCACCCCCACTTTTGGCACGTTTAAATTTAGGATTGACAAGCCGATGAGCATATACCTGCATGTGCCAGAAGCTTGCGAACTCTAAACCTGTCATGTAAACTTGTGTCTCAAAATATAAGTGTGGGGAAAGAAGAGACTTCCTATCAAAGGCAAGATAGGTTGCCACTACTTAAGGTTCATGTTGGAAAAGACTGGAATTGAAGATGTGTTTGCTTATTTTAAATTTGTAACTTAAATTTCACAAAGAACAATGTCACAATCAACTGTAAGGTACCCTGATTCAGCTAAACTTCAAAGAGGTTTTCCACCCACTGAGAACACACCACCCTTTTCCTTCCCACCAAAAGGAGAGGATCTCTCCTTTGGATGCTAATGAGGAGAGGAGGAGACTTGCTCTGTTTTTAGCCATCTATTAGTTTTAAGTAATCATCCAAACCATTCCAACATATGCAGATTGTATTGTAGAATCTCTTTTGTCTATCCTGAATCCTTCTCTCATCAACATAATCCTGTGATAATTGTAGTGATAAATCATCTTTGCGCTAATATAGTTGCTGAAGAAGGCAAGAGTCACAGCGGGCAAAGATCAGACAGAGGCGCCTCTGACTGGTGGCTGTACCGTTGGTATCTCGCATCTTCATAGCCTCCCCTAGTGTTAAGAAATCTTTATTCCTAGTCTTCCAAAGCGCATCTTTCATTTTGAAATCTTGACTCTTTTGAGAAAAATCTACCTTTTCTAAAACCTCTGTAACTTCTGAACCGTTTAACTGTCATTTTGAAGCTAACATCCTCAGCTTTCAAGCGAACTAAGAACCGCAATCCAATTCCTTATAGTTGTTCCGTAATCGCATTTCTCGTGCGCTGAAAAGTTTGCCGCGATTTGCATTTGGCTCAATTTCACTCCATATAAAAATAGCTACTTCTTGCTTTCAACTTCTGAATTTCATTTCCATCTGCTAATCACTCAACATCATTGCTAGTGCTTACTTGAACCTATCCAACGCAACTCTCACTAGTTCTGAATCAATTTAGAAAATTAAAGTCAATTTCACATTTTTCCCATCACTTCATATTACATTCAAAAGCATTTGACCTGTTTAAAATCATTCCTGTTCTCTCTAAACTTGCTGGGGGGAATCCAGATTGAAACTGCAATTGTTGATTGTTATCCCTGAAATCTGTGTGCCCTCTTTCCATCTCTTCATACTGCATATTAGGGGGGGTTGAGTAACAGGGGGAAAGAGTGATTACATTGTCTTTGATTGATTTCATATCAAGTTTTATTTATGTGCTGCATTAATTCCTGTCATTGCATTCATTAAACCCACATAAAGTTCATTCTCTGCTACCTTATTCTTCTCACCCATACTCCTATTTGATTAACGAGACTGTTGATTATTGTAATATTACCCATTGCTGATCATTGTAGAAATATTAATAAGTGTGATATTTAGATTTTATTCATATGCATAAAAGTGTGATATATATATTGTGCAATTCTTCAAATAAATATTTTAACTTTGCAAAACAAACCTACTTCTTGGTTCAGTGAGACCGGGGGATTCAAAGAGAGGGCCGTTATATAAGGGTACATCGTCCAGAAGTAAAATAACTTTTGACATAAAAATATATAAATAAGGGTTTCAATTGGGCATCTCAAGCTAGGCATTCACCTGGGTGGAGTGCTGGGTTGAAACCACTTACGGATAGGGGACTCGTCTGGGATTTCTGGATTAGATATACCACTTGTGCAGCTTAATACAGTGTGCTAACTGACAGGATACATACATCCTGTTGGGCTACCACGTTGTGTTACACTGTAAAAGCAGCCCTCAAAAGGGAACGCTCTAAAGAAACGGTCTGTTTTGAAAAGATAAAGTAAACATCTGTAAGTCAGGAAGGAAATTATTATTTCCAGAATGGCGATATTGTTAGACATCAAGATGGCTAGAGAACACCTTTTGCATAAGTTATTTGTGAGATGCGAATGGACTGAGCAGGATCAGAATGTGTGGTTGCAGGCAATCACACAACAGATCACTACAACAGGGCTAGATATCTGGTAAGACCATGGTCCCTTACATCTGGCCCTGAGTGAACTATATATGGCCCCTAAGGCCAAGGATGAGCAAAATAAGATTGCCAAGATAGCGGCATATCTATATTTATCTATTGGAGCCATACAGGATAAATATGCTGAAGGCCAAGATCTGGCAAGTAGACAACTGATGGCATTATAAAAGGCAAAAAAAAGAGGTGATGGCTGGAAGGTTTAGACTGAATCTTAACCACTGGCATTGCTCAGGGCAACCCTCCAGACCATCGGTCTTCGCCTGCCAAGCCATTACAGAAGGGGAAAGACCATATGCAAATCAGGCTTGGTCCCACCCCAAAAGGGGAAGTCCAGCCCGAACTGCTAGGTCACATCCCTTCTGCACGAGACCACAAGCATCCCCAAACATGTTTCACCCTTGTTGGGGCTCATGTTTCACCCTTGTTGGGGCTCATCAGTGAGGAGTAGCTTGGGTCTCTAGGCCCAGCAGGCACGGGACCCACGTCTGGGCATACCCGTCCCACTCGGGGTGACAAAGCAAAAACAAAGAGGTGATGGCTGGAAGGTTTAGACTGAATCTTAACCACTGGCATTGCTCAGGGCAACCCTCCAGACCATCGTTCTTCGCCTGCCAAGCCATTACAGAAGCAGAAAGACCATATGCAAATCAGGCTTGGTCCCACCCCAAAAGGGGAAGTCCAGCCCGAACTGCTAGGTCACATCCCTTCTGCACGAGACCACAAGCATCCCCAAACATGTTTCACCCTTGTTGGGGCTCATCAGTGAGGAGTAGCTTGGGTCTCTAGGCCCAGCAGGCACGGGACCCACGTCTGGGCATACCCGTCCCACTCGGGGTGACAAAGCAAAAACAAAGAGGTGATGGCTGGAAGGTTTAGACTGAATCTTAACCACTGGCATTGCTCAGGGCAACCCTCGAGGCCACCATTCTTCGCCTGCCAAGCCATTACAGAAGGGGAATTAGAAAAGGCCCAAACCGATCTGGACTCTTCTGAGCAGAGGCTGCAGAGGAGCCAGGAGTCAGAAAATGAAAGCAGGCAGTATACGATTGATTGATTGATTGATTGATATTTTATTTCTATCGTGCTCGTACACAAGTGCAACAAGGCAAGGCAGGGGAACAGGGGAGAACAAAACAACGATCTTACTAGGCCCAGTGACATTGAGAACTCACAAGTGCATGGGAGAGGGGGGAGGGGAAAAGTGCATGGAAGGGGGAGAGGTGGAAAGTGCGAAGCAGAGGAGAAACTGATAAATAACAATAAATAAATAATAAAGGCAACAAACAGTGGTAATGCAGCCAGCAATTGGCAAGTGCTAGGTTTAAGGCAGCAGACAGGGTAGGTCTGATAAGTGCAGGAAGAAAAAGGGGGGGCTGTATGGGTACAGATACAGACCCCAGTGCAAGGGGTGGCCCTGGAGGCAGTGCGGGAGGGTGGCAGGATGAGCAGGTACCTGGGCCCAAAAGACAGAGGGTGGCCAGGTGCACGGTGCCAAGAGAAAACAGATCAGCAGGGGAGAGGGGGAGCAAAGGCAGAAGAAAAGAGCAAGGTCTTGAGGTGCTTCCGGAACCGGAGATGGTTCTCCTCAGGTTTTAGAGTGGCAGGGAGGCTGTTCCAGAGGGAGGCCCCAGCCGAAGACAGAGATCTACCCCCAGCTCGTTTCTTAGAAAAACGACTGACCCTGAGTGAGTTGGAAGTAGAGGAGCGAAGAGCTCGAGAGGGGAGGTATTTGCAGAGGGATATCTGAAGGTATTTTGGACCCAGGCCCCAGAAAGCCTTGTGGACAATGCAGAGGGTTTTGAATGTAATCCTTGCATCCACTGGGAGCCAGTGGAGAGTTTCCAGAGCTGGAGAGATGCGATCCCAGGGCTTGAGGCCAAGGACAAGTCTCGCAGTCCTGTTCTGGATTAGTTGCGGAGGGCGGAGAGTAGAGGCGGGTAGATTTAGAAAGAGGCTGTTACAATAGTCCAAGCTAGAGAGAACCAGAGCTTGAGATACCATGAGAGATACCATAGTCAAAATAAAAGAGGACATGGGTATCCTGCAACAGGAAAAGGCAGAACAGGATACCAGAATTCTGGCCTTGCAGAAGGAGTACCAAGAAAGTTTGGACTCCCTACTGCAGAGCCAGAAAAAGCTGGACTAACAGATCAATTTTAACAGGGCATGCACAGAGCAGGTAGCCACCCTGCAAATCCAACTAGACAGAGAAAAAGAGGAGAGCAATACATTGATTTTGAAAGACCTAGGTACCCAGGCAGAGTTTGATGAAGAGCGGCAGAAAGCTGGTGCACTTCAAAGACAGAGGGACGACCTGGCGGCACAGAGGCAGGCTCTTGCTCAGGAAAGGGACACCTTAGGCCAGGAGATCTGTCACTTAAAAGGGAAGCTGGAAGAAAATCACCTGGCCCTCCAGGGACTGGATGACCTCCAAAAAGAGCATGAGAGGGTGTTAGAGCACACCAGGAGGGTGGAAGATGCTCTGGCAAGGAAGGAGCAGGCCAGTAGGGACAGGTCTCAGGAGGTAACCCCCTTGCAGCGAAGACTGGCCCAGTACTCAAAAACATCCCAGGAAGCACAGAGAGAAAATGAGGCTCTCTATGAGAACAATGACAGACTCCACAGGCAGGTAGCCATGCAAGAGAGACTGATAGAGACTAGTAAGGCCTTGATTGAGGAACAGAAAGCTTAGGTTCTTGCATGGCAACAGGGAGCAGGGGCTGATAGAGATGAGGTTCGCTGGGAAAGGGAGACATCGAGCATAACCTCAGGAACCCTAGTACCAGAGGCCTTCATCTCTCCCAGTCCCTGGACTCTGCCATCCCCATGTCCACTGGCGCACATGAGCCCAGGGCCACGGGGAGGGCAGATTTCAATCCAATCAGAAGTATGGGGCTCATAAACCAGCATCTCCCAGGAATGGATGGGCGGGCATCTGGGTATGGGTTCCCAAGTACTGTAAGATTTATTGGGGAACCCCATGAGAGTAGGCCCACTAAGGGCATCTTGAAAACCTCTGCCCAGCTAGGACAGTGGGGGGGGGGGGTACCCATCAAATCCTGGGAGCAAGGAGGATTCAGAAGACTCCTCTGAGCACCCAAGAACACAGGAGACTAGGTCCCCACATTCTGACAGCCATTCCCAGGCTCGCAGAATCCGGGAGACCCTAGAAGACCAGACGGGCACCTCTGGGAGAAGTGCCTCTGAGTCAGAGGAGGATTGGACCAGAGTTACCCGAACCAAGAAGGCCAATAAGGCAAAAAGCGCCTTGCTTAAGGACCCCTTAAAGCAAATCAAGGTGATAAGGAGCGTCATCATGCCCTATCATAAGAACACTACGTATTCTGTTTGGGAACACCTAGAGCTCTTTGAGCAGATGATGGAAACTTTCCATTTGAAAGACAGTAGTAGCTGTATTCAGCACGTGAAATGGACCTTCTCACCAGAATACTCCAGTTTCTTTGTGGGGCTGGAGGACCAAAAACATTCTAGATGGTCCACATATAGGGCCGCCATCTTGAAGCATTTTTCTGTTCACAGAAATCCCCAAGAGGCTCACAAGGCAGCCTACAACTTGCAATGTGGGGAGGATCAAGCCCCACAAGAATTTGTACAGGAATTAAAGCGTGCCTTTGCGCAGACTACCAGAAGGGTGCGCACGGACAGCCAAGAATTTGTCAATACTTTTTTCCACGCACTACCAAAGTACATCAAGACTCAACTAGTGAGAGATTTTCATGAGAAAAGATCACTAGGCTGGGTCATTGAACAGGCCACCCGAATCTATGAGGTGCAAAAGCCCATAGAAAACAAGAATACTCAAAAAAAGCCCCAAACCAACCAACACCCCTGCTGCTGCTAAGGTGGCTGAGGTGAAGGTTGCCCCCATTTTAGATTTGGAGATGGGGGGCCTAAAAACCCATCACTTTTGTGGTCAGTTTGTTTCTCCTTGTGAGAGAGGGTATGCCCAAACCTGGGTCCCTTGCTCGCTGCGCCACAGGGAACCAGGCTGCACCTCACTGAGGAGGTCCAACAAGGCTGAAACATGTCTGGGGTTGCTTGGTTTTCTGTGCGGAGGGGACCTGGCCTAGCAGTTCGGGCTGGGCTGCTACCTTTGGTGGCGGCAGCTGCTGACTGATTTGCACATGGCTGATCCCCTTTTGCAATGGCGCAGACGGGCTAAAAAACGGTGGTGTGGAAGGTTGCCCAGAGCAATTGCCAGTGGTTTAGATTCATTCGAAACCTTCCACCCATCACTTTTGTGGTCAGTTTGTTTCTCCTTGTGAGAGAGGGTATGCCCAGACGTGGGTCCCTTGCTCGCTGCGCCACAGGGAACCAGGCTGCACCTCACTGAGGAGGTCCAACAAGGCCGAAACATGTCTGGGGTTGCTTGGTTTTCTGTGCGGAGTGGACCTGGCCTAGCAGTTCGAGCTGGGCTGCTACTTTTGGTGGCGGCAGCTGCTGACTGATTTGCACATGGCTGGTCCCCTTTTGCAATGGCGCAGACGGGCTAAAAAACGGTGGTGTGGAAGGTTGCCCAGAGCAATTGCCAGTGGTTTAGATTCATTCGAAACCTTCCACCCATCACTTTTGTGGTCAGTTTGTTTCTCCTTGTGAGAGAGGGTATGCCCAGACGTGGGTCCCTTGCTCGCTGTGATACAGGGAACCAGACTGCACCTCACTGAGGAGGTCCAACAAGGCCGAAACATGTCTGGGGTTGCTTGGTTTTCTGTGCAGAGGGGACCTGGCCTAGCAGTTCGGGCTGGGCTGCTACCTTTGGTGGCGGCAGCTGCTGACTGATTTGCACATGGCTGGTCCCCTTTTGCAATGGCGCAGACGGGCTAAAAAACGGTGGTGTGGAAGGTTGCCCAGAGCAATTGCCAGTGGTTTAGATTCATTCGAAACCTTCCACCCATCACTTTTGTGGTGAGTTCGGGGCCTAAAAACCCGCCTGCACAGCAGAATAATCCCAAGCCCAGAATGCCCTCGGGCCAGTCACAGACAGGGAGCCAAGGAGGTAGTCCCATAAATGGGATCCCTCAATCCCCTGACTACATATGTCCCCGCTACAAGGGGAACAGACCCATCCTGGGTTATGTGTGGACTCCTCCAGCCCAAGAGGGGGATCCAACCAAGCACCAGCTATCCCAGGAAACTTCCCTCCTCACTTCTCCCAGGAGGGCAGAAATTCCCCAAATCCTGGACAGAACTTCTTCCCCAGGTACCCACAAAACTTTCAGCCCCAGAACAATCCATCCTTCTTTCCCCACTTTCCTGAGCCCAGACAACCTAATCCGGGAGAGGGCAGGCCAAGGGTGGAGGGGTACCAAAATCTTCCAAACATAGGGTATTATCAGAGAAGGGATAGCTACCCTTCCCGGGATCAGCCCTGGGGAGAAATGAGAACCCCGTATCAGCCTGAGTGGGTATCACAGCTAGAGCGCCAGGTCCAAAACATGGCACAGGATCTGGGTGCCCATCTGAGGGTTCTGGCTCAACAGAACCCTCAGATGGGCATGCAGCACAGAATACCTCAAACTCTGGACCTGGTGCTCCAGAACAATGATGGGGGCAGCACCCTGACAACCCACCGGTTCCCAGGGAGGAGGCACAAGGGGAAGGGGGTGTAAAGCCTTGGAGAAAGCTTCCTTCCCCACTTGTAAAAAGCCCATGGAAACCCAGGACCCGGAACCAAAATCTCCTGCCCCTGAAAGTCTGCCACCCAAGGAGCAGAGGGGGGTAGGAGAAACAAAGGACCCAAACAGACCCATTTTGAGGAGGAGGTACAGATCTTCCAATTTGAAGGAGAGGGATCCTCAGAGGATCCTGGGAAAAGGACCTTCTCCTTCAGAGATGGGGGAACTCCTCCCAAAGAGAAATGGGTCCCAAAGGATTCAAATCCAGACTGGGGAGATGTGGGGACTGAGCTAGCGCCGCCCGTCATCCTACCCCAGAACCAACAGCATGAAAATCCCTGAGTTCAAACCCCTCCTGGTGGCTGCCTCCAAAAGAGGGTGGCAGCCCAGCACCAGAACCAGGGGAACTCAAAACTTCTCCCATCTCTAGTTGCCATCTTTTCTTTGCAGATTCCCTAGACTCCCCACATAAATTCTGCCCAAATCTCTTCTCTCTCAATGTCCAAAACTAAAAAACTAACCCACCAGTTGTACAAAAATATACATTATCTGTGCCCCCTTGCGGAGAAGGAGGGAAGATTCTATACCAAGGTACAAATACAGGGGCAGGGTACAATTTTAGCACTCGTGGACACTGGATCCCAAGCCACCCATCTGTCCAAAAAGGCCTTTGATAAACTAAATTCAGGAAGGGGGGAGAATTACCAAATTCCTCTCACCCTTCTTCCTGGACAACTTCAGAACTTTGACGGGAAGGAAATTCCCGTCGAGGGGACTGTGGATTTGGACATTAAAATTGGGCAGCACAAGGTGAAGCACCCTGTCATAGTTGTGACTCCAGAGGGCACCCCTTGGTTACTTGGGAATGACCTCCTGCGAAGGTTGTCACCCCTAATAGATTGTGTAAAGAAGGTCCTCTGGACCCAGACTAGCCGACCAATAAAATTAAAACAGAGTGTCAACCATGTTAGTTTAAACGGCACCTGCCACATGGTTGAACAAAAATCTGACCAAGTAGAATTTCACTTCCAGAACAACCAAATTCCAGACGTGACAGTAATAGCAGTAGGACAACAGACTGGTGATGGGGGTCCTCTCTATTTCCGAAAATCAACCTTCCTTCCAGTCTAAGTTGGCATTCCACACTGGAAGGAAACACTCTGAAATTCTTTACCAATCCACAATCAGAAACTCCCACTCCTATAGTCCAGAAAGATGTGAAATCAGCTCAGAGCCTGGCTGATATTCAGCAAATTGCAGAGCAGTTGTTCATCCCTGTTCAGTTAAATGAAGGGAAGGACTCTGTTCTCGCCTGAATGTGTGTGAACAATGGTAAGAGCTTCATCAGCGAAGCCAAGTTCCGCCAACTCCCAATAGATCCAGCCATTCCCACATTCAGACTCATAGACAAATGGGAAATGGAACTGGAAACACCCTATTCCAAACATCTCCTGCCAAGCAGGTGTATGCTCAAAATCTCCATAGGCATCAAGAGCAGAGTCCATAATTGTTGGGTCGTGCGAGGCGTTGTTGCCACCTTTTACTTAGGCAGTGATATTCTCAATCGCTTTGCCATTAGTTTGTACCTAATAAACTTCAAAGCTTGGTCCCGATTAGCGGATAATCCCATGAGCTTTGATGACCCAGAGAAAGCATTTAGGTCAGCTCAACTGCTGCCTTATGCAGTTGAAATTCAGATTGGAGAGGAAGTCACCATCCCAGAAAGGACCCGACAATTCTCCCTGGAAGTGAAAGTTAAAAGAGGACAGAAATTGAAAAACCCTGATGCCTGTATTTATCTCAATGCTTCTCTCCCACAGGAAGGGTTGGGGGTAAACCCAACACCACTAGTCAATGTAGAACATGACACCATTCCAATAGAGGTGGATAGCAGCGACTTAAAGGGTATCACTCTAGCCGCAGTCACCATTATTGGAATGGCGGTTGATGACCGACATTTTTCCATATATTTAGGTAATGAACTGTTAGGACCAATCCCCAAGGACTGTTTTGACAGTGACAGTGATGACAACACAACACCAGACAGGATCTTTACCCGGCATGGGGGGAATTTCCTGGTGTACACTTCCTGCCCTTATGGTAAGGAAGATGTGACCTGTGACTTCAGGAGGGATGAGGTGATTTTCAAAGTCCGTGAAGACTGCCTTCCCCACCTGAAGCCACCAGTCCAAATCAGCACTGTGACCAGGGACTTCTCCACCCAGCTGGAGAAGGCCGCTGAGATAGCAAAACCAGAAGTCTTTCCAGGCTTCAGACAGATGGTTGAAGAGAGAGTCGACCTAGCTGATGCCTGTGATTCTCTGGAGCAGGAGCAAAAATTGAAACAAGTTTCCTTGGATTGTCAAGATCTCTTTGCGGTGGACTCATATGACTGTGCTCGCACCAACATCCACACAACAACAATTCCCATGGACCCTGGTATGACTCCAGTGCTTGTGAAGCAATATCGCTTGCCTCTCGCATCAATGGAGTCCCTTACTGAAATTATTAAGAACCTTGAGTCCTGTGGGTTAATCCGTCCAGTCCACAGCACCTTCAATAATCCGGTGCTGGGGATATTGAAGCCAAACGGCCATTGGAGACTCTGCGCCGACCTTAGGGAGCTCAACAAACGAGTCCATACTTCCCGATGGCCTCTTCCCTACATTGACCAGGGGCTGGCCCAGATCCAGGGGTCACAGGTATTCACTGCAATAGACCTGACCAATGGATACTGGACTGTACCTGTCAGTAGGGAGGACCAATACAAGCTGGCCTTTACCTTTGGGGGGCAGCAGTACACATGGACCCGGACTCCCTTCGGATACATCAACTCTGGCAATGAGTTCAACATTTTTCTATATAAGGCCATGCCCGACCTGGGTGAGAGGGGTAACCTGGCCTATGTAGACGATGTTCTCATCAAAAGCTCAACTGTGCAGGAACACATAGAGGAGCTCCGTTATGTCCTGACACAGTTGAGGGCGGCCGGAGCAAAACTTTCCTTTCAAAAGGCACAGTGGTGTAGAACCTGTGTAAATTTCTTGGGGCATGAGATTACTCCTCAGGGTCTCTGTCCCCAGGAAAAGAAAGTGGAAGCACTCCAGAAATTGAAAGACCCCACAACTCTGCGGGAACTAAGGAGCCTCCTTGGACTGACTAATTACAGTAGAGAGTTCATTGAGGGCTACGCAGAGATCACAAGACCCCTGATTCATCTTTTGCAGGGGGGGTCATGTGGGAGTGGGGTCCAGAACAACCCGAGGCAGTAAGACAACTCAAAAGAAGCCTCTCACAAGCGCCTGGCCTAGCTTACCCGGTCAAAAACAAGGAGTTCTTCTTGGAGACAGGGTTCTCTAATACATGCTTGACTGCAGTATTATACCAAAAGCATGACAATGTCAATAAAGTAATCTCCTGTGCGAGTAAAACTTTATCCTCTGTGGAGGAAAAATTCAACAATTGTGAGAAGGCACTCCTGGCAACGGTGTGGGCATTGAAGAATTACCGCCCGTTTATCCAGGGGGAACACATCATAGTGGAGACTCCACACCAGCCTCTGCACTATCTCCAAAGTGACAGAATCCGGGCCGGAAACGTGAGTAATTCCCGAATTACTTCCTGCATTCTGTCAATGCAAGGCTTTCCTGTGGAGGTCAGATATGGCCAAAACAAGAAGAGTCCCATTGTGCAAGGTCTGGCTGACTTTCATGACTGTGCCAGAGAAAACTGTCTCGAGGACGAGAGTCTAAAAATGAAGGACAACATGGAGGCATACCTAAATTCTCCACACAAAGTCTTTGAAGAAGACAAGTGTGAGGGAATGCCCACTGTCTATGGGGATGGATGCTCTTACCATGTTGACAACAATGGGGAAAAAGAACTTGTGGCCGGCGTAGGGAATGCATGGGTGAATGAGACCCCAGAACCCTCCGCTGTGTACAAGATTGGTCCCAGAAGTAGTCAAGTGGCAGAGTTGATGGCTGTGCATCAAGCCATCCTCACTGCTGTCCAACATCAACTGTTACGCTCACCTGGTATCCACAGGGAAGCGACCCAGTCGGGTTACTCGCTGGTATGCTTCTCAGCTTTGCCCTGATGTGGTCTGCGGGGAAGGTTCTGCCTGAAAATACAGGAGGACTGTGTTCAAGACTGACCGGCTGGGGTAAGTATTCCCCCTCCACCCCCGTATGATTTCAGTCCCTCTGGCGCCCTCTCCTCACCTTGTGGTAGAATTAGGCGTGCTCTCCGTCCTGCCTTCTTTGCAGGGGCGCATTGTCTTTCCAGGGGCGAGTGCGGTCCAGCTACTTCACTGACGCTGGCCCGTTTGATATTGTTCAGTTAGGTTTTATTGCTGTTCTTTAGTTGTGTTGCTATCCTGCATGCCTTTCTTGTTTAAAATGTCTCTTTTTTCTCCCTTAGGTATGCAGAGCTTCAGCGTGGCAAACTGGCTTGGTTGAGCCCCGCTGGTAAATGATGGCGTATTAACAGCGCTATGATGTGGTAAGTAAGCGCTATGTGCAGCGCCGCAAAGTCTTGCCTTTGCTAACCTGTGTTTTCCTTCCTTGTAGGTCGCGGTGTTCTTCAGCACGAGTGGAATGTCCGGAGTGGTGCCAGCCAAGAGGCGACCAGCCAGGTAAGCCTTTTGAGCAGTTTGTAATTTGTAAATGTCTGTACTGCTTTCTTTAATGTTGCCTCTATCTTCCTCTTTCAGGTCGTTCTGTCCGGGAGGCGTGCAGATTCACAGAAGCTGTTCTCAGTAGCTGCGAGTGTTTAAAGGTAAAGACTGCAGGTAAGATTCTGCTGCTAATGATGTTCCTTTTGTCTCTTTGCAGGTTCTGCTTCTCCGAAGTTTGAGGGAATAGCTGGACACGGTGAGCGTCACATTGGAATCTGCAAAGTAACGCAAAGCGTGTTGTCTTGCTCGGGTGTGGTTTAAATAGCCCCAACAAAATAGTCCAGGTAAACTAGTCCCTAGGCTACCACACCCAAACACTAGACCGCATAGCTTGGTTCTCAGGAACCAAGCTTTGTGGATGCCTCCATGTTGGCTGACAATATAATAAAGTAGTTCCCAAGCACATTGTTTTTCATGGGTTATGAGCCTGGCACCATAGGCGCCAGGACTGACCCATGAGGGCTTTTGAAGAGGATGCCAGGCTCTAGAGGCCCGAGTCCTGACTTCACCTGGCCAATGGGTTTGCCAAAGGGGGTTAGGGCGAGGGTCATGACATCAACTCCACGAACTGGTCATAATCACAGATTCGGATTATGTACGGAACGGGTTCGTGGAGCACCTGGTTAACTGGAAAACCAGAGGCATGTTATGTGCTAACAACAAACCCCTGAAACATGGGAAATTAATTCAAAATATTGATGATCTGGTCACCTCGAATGGGATGACCATCTACTGGAAAAAAATCAAGGGTCATTCCAAAGTAGAGGGACCAGACAAAACTGGAAGTGACTTAGCTGATCAGCTGGCCAAAACCGGAGCCATCCAAGGGGATCTACTTGAGATTGAGTCCCTGTTGGGGGAAATCCAGGTCACTGCTATCACTAGGTCCCAGACAAATGCTCACAATCAACTCTCAACTGCACAATGGAGTAAGGAGACCCCAGATGCTGATTTGATTATAGTTCAGAAAGGAGATCCAATAATTGGTAGGTTTTATCAACACATTGAGGACCCTGAGAACTTTCCCCTGACGGATACCGATTACATAGGGAAAGAGGACCTCAGAGTGTTGATAAAATGTCCAAAATGTTCCAATTCCAAGACGGTTTGTTGGTAAGGAGATCCCTAGCTGGCCATGATCAGTGGGTGGTCCCTACCTCATTCCGAAGCCTGATGTTTAGTCACGCCCTTGATGCGGCCACAGCCGGTCATAGGGGGTTTCATACAACACTTGAAATCTTAAGAGAGGTTGCCTACAGGCCACACATGGGGCAGGACCTCGACCAATACTTGAAGGGGTGTCTCGTGTGTGCACAATTTCAGCCAACATCCCTCACACACTGTGCGCCTCTCCAAAAGAGGGGGATGACACTGCCATGGTCAGATTTACAAGTCGATTTCATCGGGCCCGTGATTCGCTCCTCTAGGGGAAACAAGTACATGTTGACAGTGACATGCTTGTTTACTAAATGGGTGGAATGTCTCCCGGCCCCAAACTGCAAGGCAGAATCAGCAGCTGCCCTGATGATCAATCATATATTTTCACATTTTGGACTACCCCAAAGGATTCAGTCAGACCGAGGTAGCCATTTCACCAGCAAATTAATGACAAAGATGTGGGAGATACTTGGGGTAAAAAGGAAGCTACACATTGCTTACCGGCTAGCCTCTAGTGGTGTAGTAGAGATATAATAAAACAATTGTGAGCATATTAAAAAAAAAATTGGCAGATTCTGGGCCAAGTTGGGATATTCAATTACCTCTTGTCCTAATGGCCATCAGATCTACCCCTTCATCTGCAACTTAAATGTCACCGTTTGAGCTGATGACTCCATGCAGCATGGTGCTTCCCCAGCATCTTCTCTACAGAACCCAAGAGCAGACATTGATCAATGCCTCCACAACTCATGAGTATGTTGAAAATCTAAGAAAACACCTTCAACATGCTTTTGCCTATGCTCTGCGAAATCCAGAAAGATCAGCAGACAGCATGAAGACCCACTATGACATAAAGACTACCAGGAAAGAATACAATGTAGGAGACCAGGTCTACTTATACAATTTCCAAAGGAACCAGGCCAAACAGCGCACATTTTTGCCTACCTGGAGGGGTCCTTTTGAAATTGTAGACAAAATCTCACCAGTCACCTACAAAATCCACATCCCCAAAGGCAGTTTGGCAGAGGGGGAAGATAATTGGGTCCATATTAACCAACTGAAGTGTTGCCATCCTAGGCACACTCTGCAGCAACTGGAGGAGTCACCTGGAACCCCAGAGGGGGGTCACTCCAGCTCCTTAAATTCCAACTATAAAATATTCCATATATAGTCCATGATTTACCATAGAAAAATGTGTCCGGATTTATCAAAATGTATGTGTCCGCCCTACTACATTAACTGTGGCGGGTTAATGTCTACAAATATGTTTTTGCTTTGTCATCCTAGGATTAGAAACCATGGAGACTAACCAAGGTGGACTACCTGGGGACCGGGAGGAAAGATCCAAGGGGCCCGGAGTATCGCTCAATACTCATAACAGGACGGGCGAGGAGAACCGATCGATCCACCCCTGATCGAGGAAAATATGAGGAACGTTGCCATTGTTGGAACTAAAAGAGATGAGACTGACATCCCATTCTTGCAAATTTCCATTGATGGACGATCAACGCCAAATCGCAAGAGGGGGGCTTGTGGGATGTTTTAACCCACTAGTCCATGCCCTTCAACATCACTGTGCACTGTGTGCATCAGAAACATCAGAAATGGCCGCTGTAAAGTATTAGGCGTGCTAAAATCACCCAAAAGTGCGCATGAAAAAAGGCCGCCAATCCACTTTTTCCTATGTCAGTGGTAACACAGGAGACCACTGCCAAAACCCATCATTTGGCTGTCCACAGAGGAAAATGAAACTATTGGAAAAAGCAGCCCTGCATTGCAAGAGAAACACAGAGCTGTTTAAAAATCTGTCTTTCTTGGCTGTCAAATTTACAAAAATCATGGTTCACAAACCACACAAAAGATCCAATCTCCTTGTTGGGTTTTAAACATCATTGCTTCAAGAATCCACATAAATACAATGTCAGCGGAAGTACATTATCAGAAGACAACCCACATTTAAAGATGCTTGCTTGGAAAAATATGTTGAAAAAGGGCGCAATACCGCTACTCGCCTGTGCCAGAAGCTGGCAAACTCTAAACCTGTCATATAAACTTGTGTCTGAAAATCTAAGTGCGGGGAAAGAAGAGACTTCCTATCAAAGGCAAGATAGGTTGCCACCACTTAATGTTCATGTTGGAAAAGACTGGAATTGAAGATATGTTTGCTTATTTTAAATTTGTAACTTAAATTTCACAAAGAACAATGTCACAATTTACTGTAAGGTACCCTGATTCAGCTAAACTTCAAAGAGGTTTTTCCCCCCACTGAGAACATACCACCCTTTTCCTTCCCAATAAAAGGAGAGGATCTCTCATTTGGATGCTAATGAGAAGAGGAGGAGACTTGCTCTGCTGCTCTGGTAAAGAAACAATGGGCTTCTTGAACTGAAAGAAAGTGTTAATTCGGGTGTGACAGAAACCAGCCCAGGCAGGAACAAGCTCATGTTACTCTCTGACTCAGCCAAGCCTTGGAGGCGGGCCAGACTGAAAATGTGGAATTGAAACTGAAGTAACTGTAAGTTTGAGAAAAAGACCTATAGCAAATTGTGCTGAATTGGTAAAAATATGGAATTTAGAGGTTATTAAAATGAAAAGGTCGCTCACAGTTTAAAACTACTCTGGAATCTGTGCGATGTTCAGAGACTAAACCACGAAAATGTTAAGATTGTAGCAATTGTGATAATGTTAGGAATATGAAAATTTACAGGAATATATTCGGATTTTATGTACATGTATGTGAAAAAAATTGTACAGATCCGACAATGGGTAACCAACCAAAAGCGCGAAAAACTGTCATTTGTGAACCAAAACTCGTAGGAAGAGGAGACATTGACAGAAACGTACCTTAGTTAATCTATAATGTAAATATGTATTATTAACAAGTTGGGGATATTGGAAATATGTTTCTTAATGAAAAATAGATTTTCTGGGTAAAAACAAAGGGGAGGGTTTTTCTCTGGACCCTAAACACAGTGTCACTCTGACTCATCAACTGATTGACTGGCGAAGCGCTCTGCAGGAAGAACCCATATCCAGAACTATCCAGACTCCAGAACTATCCAGACTCCAGAACCCTGAAGCAAAGGCCCAATCCAAAAAGCTGAACCCTTCCCAGCTAGTCTTTGAAATCTTGCAACTTGATTTTAACCCCAAACTTCCACGGGGCCTAACCAATTCAACAGCCTGGCTGTGCTGTTTTGGCTGCTTCTGGCTAAGAACCCTTGCTAGAAACCCGAGATCCCGATCAGTAGAGCAGATCTGTGTCTAGAACCAACCCGTCAGATCCAGAATCAGAGGCCGCACAGACCAGAGTGCCTTGCTAAGAGCAGAACCAAGCACCTGATACCTGTCCGGTGGGGAGTGAATTCCCGTCCAAACCTTTGACCAAATCTTGACGGCCCATTCCAAAGCCCTAGTTGTGAGTATTTAGCATAGAACTGTCCATAGCCATCTATTAGTTTTAAGTAATCATCCAACCCATTCCAACATATCCAGATTGTATTGTAGAATCTCTTTTGTCTATCCTGAATCCTTCTCTCATCCACATAATCCTGTGATAATTGTAGTGATAAATCATCTTTGCGCTAATATAGTTGCTGAAGAAGGCAAGTGTCACAGCAGACAAAGATCAGACAGAGGCGCCTCTGACTGATGGCTGTACCTTTGGTATCTCGCATCTTCATTGCCTCCCCTAGTGTTAAGAAATCTTTATTCCTAGTCTTCCAAAGCGCATCTTTCATTTTGAAATCTTGACTCTTTTGAGAAAAATCTACCTTTACTAAAAACCTCTGTAACTTCTGTACCGTACATGCTAGGAATGACATGTAACTGTCATTTTGAAGCTAACATCCTCAGCTTTCAAAGACCAAGAACCACACTCCAATATATAGTTTTCCATGATTGCATTTCTCACGCACTGAAAAGTTTGCCGTGATTTGCATTTGGCACAATTTCACTCCATATAAAAATAGCTATTTCTTGCTTTCAACTTCTGAATTTCATTTCCATCTGCTAATCACTCAACATCATTGCTAGTGCTTACCTGAACCTATCCAAAGCCTCTCTCACTAGTTCTGAATCAATTTAGCGAATTAAAGTCAATTTTGCATTTTTCCCATCACTTCATACTACATTCAAAAGCATTTGATCTGTTTAAAATCATTCCTGTTCTCTCTAAGCTTGCTGGAGGGAATCGGGATTGAAACTGCAATTGATGATTGTTATCCCTGAAACCTGTGTGCTCTCATTCCATCTCTTCATACTGTATATTAGGGGGGATTGAGTAACAGGGGGAAAGAGTGATTACATTGTCTTTAATTGAATTCATATCAAGTTTTATTTCTTTGCTGCATTAATTCCTATCATTGCATTCATTAAACCCACATAAAGTTTATTCTCTGCTACCTTATTCTTCTCACCCATACACCTATTTGATTAAAGAGACTGTTGATTATTGTAATATTGCCCATTGCTGATCATTGTAGAAATATTAATAAGTGTGATATTTAAATGTTATTCATATTCATAAAAGAGATATATATATATTGTGCAATTCTTCAAATAAATCTTTTAACTTTGCAAAACAAACCTACTTCTTGGTTCAGTGAGACCGGGGGATTCAAAGAGAGGGGCGTTATATTAGGGTACATCGTCCAGAAATAAAAGAACTTTTGACATGAAAATATATAAATAAGGATTTCATTTGGGCATCTCACGCTAGGCATTGACTTAGGTGGAGTGTTGGGTTGAAACCACTTACAGGAGTGCAGAAGTGGACAGTTTCCTCAAGCTTCAGTGAAGGCTGCATTTTAAGGTGAGTTCTGAATACTGTCTGCATTCTTTGAATCGCTAGAAAAATATATTGTTCCAGTCTGCAGTGTTTCAGGGATTGCTTTGAATAAAGCACATCATAACGTTAGAGGAGCCGAAAGCAAACTATGTTGTCTATCGGCCTCCCATGAGAAATAGGCCTCTTGGAGTTTTCCATGTGACATTTCGGCCAAATGCTAGTGGATGCTTCAACAGGAGAACTTTCTGGAAAAGTACTAGCGTGTATTTGTGGGAGGTTTAACTTGAAGAGCACCGGATTAGGCGGACACAGAAAAGCTTCTGTGCTGGGGAAAGCGTGGACGCATCTTTTATTTCCGGATCCCATTGTGAAGATTCTCTCTGCCAACCTGGTCTGGAAGCAGTCCAGTGAATATGTCAGTGAGATGAGGTGGTCAGCTGTGCCAACAGTGAAGTACACTATCTAATTTGCTTTTATTTTTTGTTGTATTATGTATGTTTTAATAAACAGCAATAAAGAGCCATTTTATCTAGCTGAATGTATGTGTGAATTGTTGTCTTTCAAGCGTACAATGTTTTCTATTTAGTGTATTGAGGAGAAGAATAATTACTATATCTGTGCACTTTATGGAAAGTCAAATAGTTGCCTGCTGTTTGTGCATCGTACATGTCATTCACATTGCGCCGACCTATAATAGAGACTGGGGCCTGGCAATACTGTGTTAGATGTTGTGGCTGAGCATACCTGTGATAGAATGTTTTGGCTGTGAGCATTTAGGGAAAAACTTGTGCGAGTTGTCAACCAGGGTCAGTGCATGGGCTGTGCGGGAGGGACCTAACGCGGCTACCGACTGTGAGACAGGTGCTCATGCAGAGTGTTTGTGTGAAGAGTCAAACAGCATAAGAAAGAGGCAAGGTATTCGGAGTGAGATGTTAGCGGTACAGGTTAGTCATAAGGAGAGATGAGGGGCTTGAGATGAAAAGCTATTCTGAATTGTAAATCCTAATGCGTGCTTACCTTGTCATTTGGGAATGATGCTCATTGCAAGACTGCGATCAGTGTCAGGATAGGGTCCCTCGCCATCCGGTTGTTGGCAGTCATGGCGGTGAGTGGAAGACAGTGATTTAAGCCTTACGTACCAGCCTTCAGGAAAGGCCAGCTGCACCATCCGGCTTGCCAGGCCATTTACTTATGTTGGGCAGGCTCGGAAGGGCATTCAAGTTGCTGAGGCTTCTTACATCAGGTGTGGTGGCAATTTTAGAAGGTGCACCCTTGTTGGTCATTGTATTGGCTTCAATATGCAGGGGGAGGCTCGGGGGTGCCATGGTGGGCTCCAGGTGAATACTGTGAACACCCATAAAGTACTCAGTACATTTGCCTAGGAGTTTAGTTTCAATGAGGTAGTTAACCTCACTGATCTTCTCAAGCACCACATAGGGCCAAGTCCACTTATCATGAAAGGCACTGGGTTTGACAGGCTTCATAATTCAGACCAACTCTCCTGGAATATACTCTATCAATGTAGCCTTTTGGTCATGCCACTGCTTCATGAGCTCCTGGTTGACATTCAGCTTTTGTGGGCTCTGTTCATCTTGGATCTCAGGACAAGTACATAATCCACTATGTTGTGGGAAGGCGTTCAGGAATTGCCTTCCCATCCTTGATGCACAAGGCTTAGTGGAACCCTACGAGGATGGCCAAACAGAAGCTCAAAGGTTCTAAACTGTACACCACTCTGTGGCACCTCCCGGTAGGCAAACAGGGGGCATGGCACAAGAATAACTTCCCCTGAGATGCTCTTTCAAGTTTCCCATCATGCTCTTTAGGGTCTTGTTGAACCGCCCAATAAGCCCATTGGCTTATGTGTGAAAGGTTCTGGAGAACTTGTAAGTAACTCAACATTCATCCCACATAGCCTTCCTATACACAGATATGAAGTTTTATCAGAAATGACTTCTTTGGGGAATCTTACACGAGAGAATATCCCTATCAAAGCTTTCGCAACCACTGGGGCTTTCATGCTTCTCAAGGGTACATCCTCTGGGTAGCGGGTGATATGATCTACCGTAACCAAAATGTGTTGGTTCCCTGAGGAGGTCTGGAGATCCAAAGGACCCACAATGTCCATACCAATTCTCTCGAACAGCTGCCTGACCACTGTTTGTGGAATCAACAGGGCCTTTGTTGCCCTCCCAGACTCACCAGATGCATGGCAATTTGGGCAGGAATTTACAAACTCCTTTATTTGTACACCCATCTGGGGCCAGCAGAAATGGTTGAACAACTGGTCAGTTGTCTTGGCCACTTGTATGTGACCTGTCAAAGGAATGTAGAGGAGGAGCCAAGTACCTCTACTGGATGTTCTGCCCCTATTCTGTCTATATGTTGGCAATCAGAAATTGCAACATGTGCAAAGCAAATAATGGTACCTATGAAGCGAAAAAACCTTGAAACAAGTATCCATTGAGAAAACCCTGTATGTATCCGCAGAGAAATGATGGTCTTATGAAAGAAATTCCAGAGAAGTGTGAAAATGAATGAAAGAGAGGATTGGTGACATCGCATAAAGCAGAGGCTGCCAATGAAGAAATAATATAGACCATATAGGACCTTATGAAAAGTAGTTAATGAAGTCACATTTTGGGAGCAAAATGAAGATTGCACGTGCTGAGAAGCACTGAAGAAAATGCAAACCCATTTTACAAATGCACAGACGCAGTAACGCAAGTAGACGAAGTAACCATAAGTCTGGCTTTGTAGTGAATAGATTGCAGGTGATGCGCCAATGTATATACATATAGGAATGTATAGAATCTGATGTTCCACAACGCATGTCAGCAAACTTGGAACCCCTAAATGGAAAGGCTGGAAGTGTGGCGCAGCAGAATAAGAATAGCTTACGGCGAAGGAAGATTCGAGAAACACTTGTCCGGCCCATTGTCAAGAGTTGGGACCGCCAAGAGCCATGTGCTTGAGAAGAGACAATGGGCCTCATTACGAGAAGTGCGCAAAAAACTGGGTCATTACCGGCATAGAGGAGGAAGTAGCGGGTCCGTGCTCGTTTGACGCAGCTAATAGCGGCTGATTACGAGTGTGCGAGCATGCGAGAACCCCCATGCCGGGGTGGTTGGTTAAAATCTCGAAACAAAAATCTCGAATAACAAAAAGGTCAAAAACAAATCTCAAAAAAAAAAAGTCGAATGACTCTTTTTTTTAAATTATATATCTATTTTGGGGTCCTGGATTAAAAAAAAAGGTAAAAAACGAAAAAAAGGGGGGGGGTTGGGGGGGACCCCCCCTTTCGAATAAAAAACGTAATAAAAAAAATGCTACTTTTTTTTTCGACCTTTTTTTTTTTTACCTTTTTGTTTTCGAGATTTTTCATTTCGGTTTTACCACTATAAACCCCATAAAGGCCATACCGCCATGCCGCTAAAGGCCCTCCAACCCCCCAATACTGGCATCACGGGACCCGTCGATACCGCCTCTGCCCAGGAGGCACCCCTTAATACCAACCCGGTAATAACACCATGTAAATACTGTGCTCGTAATACCGGACCCAGAAGTAATGTCATTGCGTCGGAACGGGAAATGCGCCGGTGGCCATCTTTAAAAACATAATCCGTGGCAATCCTCCCAAACCACCAGTGTTGCATAGGAGAGACCAGGGCCATTGAAAAGAACATGTCTAAGGCAACCCAAAAAACCAACCCCGCCAGCGCAAGAAGCATTTCTCAGATGAGGAATTGAACATGTTGGCAGACACCCTTGCTGCCCATGCTGATAAGATCAACACCCATAACCTCAAAAGGGAGGTGCAGCAGAGGAAGAAGGAGATATGGGAGGAGGTAGCCCGCAAGGTGTCTGCAGTCGGCACCACCCCACGGACAGTCAAAGACTGCAAGAAAAGGTGGGATGACCTCCGCCTCAGGGTCCGCAACATCCTGGCCAGCAATCGTCGGGAGGCCATGGCCACAGGCGGGGGTGCCCACTCCCCGGTCAAACTCGACGGGGGTCAATTGAGGGCTTCAGGGAGATGGAGACGGGTGCCGCAACATCTGGAGATGGAGGTGAGTGACCCTGCAAACCCCAGTAGGGCAAACCATGACGTAGCACAAGTGATGTGTAATAGAGCCTAGGCAAGGCAAAGCATGTCCCATCACACACATTAACATATCCATGTCCAGATGGAGGCCCAAACCCTGCCACACTGAAATGCATGCTGAGTGCCAATCCCATTACCAACATACAGCCAACACACAGGGACCATTCCCATGTCATATATCACACAAACCCCAATACAACGGCATGCCACCTGGCATGCAGCATTGCCGAATGGAGATGTCACGGCTAATGCCAAAATGTCCCCCCTTCAAACTACCCTGGGTGACACACCTGTAAGATATAAATGCATGAGAAATGAAAAACTCCACAGCACCATCTCATGCATCTTGCATGTAACACCATCAATGATGGCCTGCATCTCTTCTTCCCACACAGGCACCGATGGAGAAGATGGCAGTGAAGACCCAGCCACAAGGCCATCCACGTCCCGGGCCAAACCACCTGGCACTGGCAAAACCACCTCCGGGGCAGCATCGCGGCCCACAGTACAAGCCACGGCGAGTGCATACGCCATGCCGGCACATGAGGGTCCCACAGCTGCAGATCAGACTGCAAGCACAGAGCTGCCAACAAGAGTGGAAGGGGAGGCCAGTGGTGCTCATTCTGCTGCAACCAGTTCAGTGGGTGAGGAAGCAGCAACAGCCCCACTGTGTGACGTTGACATCGGAGCAGAGGAGTATGTGGACCAAGGAGGCACAATCCATGTGGCATGTCCACACACCCCAGGCCCCCCGTAAACTCCCCAACACGCCACTCAGACCTCACTCACCAGCCCATGCTGGAATCTGCAGTTCTGCTGCACAGCCCCGAACTCAGTACCACCCCAGAGGCCAGCCCTGCAATGCCACGCCCTGCCGCAGCACCAGCAACCTCTGCTGCTCCCACTGACTTGGAGGCACGGCTGTCCAGGGTGGAGGCAAGACAGGAGAGCATGATTGACATAGTGCGCCAATATATGGCTGACGGGGAGGAGACAAGGCAGGAGATCCGTCAGGCCATTGCAGGGAACACTGCCGCAATCAATGCCTGTTCTGCAATGATCCGTGACAGTTTGGGGGCAGTCACGCAGGTCATGACCGTCATACTGCAACACATGCAGCAACAACAACCTGCTCCAGCCATTCCAATCGCTACGGCATCCACCCCATCCTCCACACCCACATCCTCTGCACCCTCCAGCCCTGTGCGACTGACAAGGCGGAGTGCGAGGCAGTCCAAAATGCTGCCCCCGGACACAAAGAAGTCACGCAAATAGTGTGGGACAACAATGGAAGTGGGGGAGGTGGTGTCGGTGGTGTATAGGGGAATAAGGGGAGTTCATTGGGGGAATGGGGGGTTCATTGGGGGAATGGGGAGTTTTGGTGTGTTGGGGGGATGGGGAGGAGGAGGGCATGTGAATGGTGGAGGGGTGAGGCACTTTTCTGTAGTTTTCATTAATACCCCCATTGTGTAAAAAATCGTTCAATGCCTGGACATTGTTAATTTCGTGTGTATTCATTTTATTCATGACAGTGCACAGTGCCCAACTCCCCACATACGCTGTGTGCATGTCCACATGGACCCAGTGCTCAGTGTAGCACTGACACATATCCATCAACGTCCATGTGGTTCAGAAGTATTCGTCAATCAGTGATTGGCGTACAGCACAGCCATCTTTTGCATCACATACTGGCAGGGGTGCTGCTTCTCCTCCATCTTCATCCTCATCATCCTCACCCAGTGTATGCAAGTCAATGTCAGGTGGCAGTGGTACATTTCTCTGGATGCACATGTTGTGCAGCATGACACAGGCCATGGTGATCTTTGCCACCTTCTCAGGCTTATAAAGGAGTGCTCCACCAGACCTGCTTAGGCAGCGGAACCGCGCCTTCAACAGGCCAAAGGTCTGCTCAATCACAACACGGGTACGGGTATGAACCTGATTGTACTCCTCTTCATGCCTGTTATGCGGGTTCCACACAGGGGTAAGTAGCCACGGCTTCAGGGGATATCCTCCATCACCTGCATGGGAGTACAAAGAGGTCTGTGTGAGTCATTCTGAGCTACCACCTTCAGGATTCACAGCCATGACAGCAGCTATTTGCTGTTGACATGCACATGTCCCTGTACGTATGCACAAAGATTATTTGGATGCATTGTGTACTGAAATATGGTCTGCTAGTCTGGATGGTGTTGTACAGATGATGCAGGGTGTTAAAGCTGATGCGGATGTACTGTGGGTGCGGAACAATGTCTTGCCTCGCATAATTGCAGTGTATGCTACTCTGTGCCTAATCACACTACCGACATTGGCACAGTTGTAATCATGTTTAGTCATGCATCGCTTGACATACCCATGGTGGCCTGGTTGTGCGTCTTACATGTTGTCATTGATGTACGGCATTGGCCCAATGTGTGACAGTGATGTGTTATGTTTGGGTTGGGAGGTTCAGGTCAGATGTGTTTAGCTCTGGGTGCATTGTGCACTCACCACCCATTCCCACCCAGGTGGAGTATGCATCCCCCCACATCACAACCCCGATGCACTGCCATGGGCCAGTAAAGCAACTCACCAAGCAGCCAGGCACGTTGTCCTGCATGTCGCTTCATGTGACGGGGTAGCGTGGAGTTACGCAGCACCATGGCATCATGTGTCGATCCGGGATATCGGGCACAACAATGTGTGATGATCTTGCTGGAGTCACATACCAACCACACATTGATGGAGTGGTACTGCTTGCGATTGCGGTACACCGCCTCTATGGCATGAGGGACCACCAATTCGACATTCCTGCCAGTGCATGGAAACCTACTTTGGTGTTGGCAATCTCCTGGGCAGTCTGTGGTAGGGATATGTGGATGCCAGCGTGCTTCAGGAGGGCATCCAGCACTTGGGTCAGCATGAGTGAAAAGAGTGGTTGTGATATACCATGCAGCTGACCCACTGTGTGCTGGTAGGTGCCTGTCGCCAGGAAGTGGAGCACAGACACCACCTTTAGAAGCGGGGGGATGGCAGTGCGTATTTCAATGAGGCTGACGATGTCGTCATGTATCATGTCCACAATGGTGGTGATGGAGTCCCGGTCCAACCGGTACAGGATGTGGATCTGCTCAGGGGTTAGATTGAACGGACTGGGTCTGATGCGAGGGATTGGTGGCTGCCTACGAGGTACTACTGGCTGCACTGGTGGTAATTGCTGGGCTTGTCTCACCCTCCTTCTCCTCCTGCGTCTCCTCTGTGCTGCTTGTTGTTGTGGCTGTAGTTGTTGTTGTAGTTGCTGTTGTTGCTGTAGTTGTAGCAGTACAGGCATGTCCTCCAGCCCCATGATTGCAACAGCTAGTGGTATCATTTTGGTGTGGGAAGGGGTGTGGTGTGTGGGTGTACTGTACTCCTTTTATACTGGGACAGGCTCCATTGACTCCACCTGTGGTGATTGTGTGGACCTCTGGCAGTTGCCTTCACTGCAGGTTGCTATTTACGGGTGGTCCGCGATGCCTGTATGGCCGCCGTCGTGCAGGCCCTAACTACCGCCTTCGGGATGCAGGTAAGTGCATGCCCGCGTAACTTGTGATGTCCTCCTAATACCGGCATCCCAGTATTTCCTCTGTGAAGGGGCGCGTGTACGCGCGCAAGCCGGTGTGAGGGGGCACGGTACGGGCAGTGGTGGTATTAGCGGGTTGTCAGGTCATAATGGAACGGACCCGTTAACGATGCCGGTAATACCATTCTGCCTTCCTATTTTCATTACCTCTATTCTCGTAATGAGGCTCAATAACTTGAGAAGCAAGTTGAGCTCCTGATGGAGGTGTAATGAAAACCACTGAGGGTGCCTAGATTTCTTCATTTAAGAGTATTAAATACAACAAAGAGCTCATAAACGTGGTCTCCAATCACATGGTGAGACGAAAATAGACTTTGGGCAAGCTACTCCGAGACCAGAAGATAAGGCCATGCCTTCACTCCCTTTTATTCTCAGGCGCAGTGAGCCTCTGTAAGGCCAAGTTCAAACAGATTTAATTGAATGGCAGACCTCAGGAGTGATGATGAATGTTGCGCTAATTGGTTGGGGAGGCATGACCAGGTCAATACCCCAGCACCTGGGGTATCAGCTTGTGTGCTGCTAGCGAGTGGAATATTTTAGAAGGGTACAAGTGTGCCAACCAATTGTGGAGTGCCACGTATTAAGGAGCCCTATAGTTTGAGAAGACAATAGTACATTGTGTATTAGTCTGACACAGAGGATGACTTGCACCTTAGGTGGGCTTAGTTGTCCACTTGATCTTAGAGACACAATCACATCCCTGTATCCCGTAGAAAGTATAAATAGATGTTCCCTGCCAACCAACCACAACCCCTAGTAGGTTTTCATATTTGCCATATAGTATGATGTCACTTATGAAGAGTTTTTGCTATAAAAGTAATGTTTTTAAGAAATGCGTTGAGATTGTGCTGTGCAACATCCGTTGATGTCTGTTGTACTCCCTGTTTTAAAGACTTGTTATTAAAAAAGCCTTGATTTTGCCAAATTCCTGAGTCAGTTTCATTATTGATATACGATTAAGATCTGCATCCCCATCCAACTCAGATACTGTTACCTCGCCTCAAAGGACCTGGTCCTCGGGTTCAGGAATGTCTTGGCCCAATTCCAGGAGGAGCCTCCCTGTGATATTGGGGAAATACCAACCTCTGGTTGGCTCCTTCCACAGACTTCTAGTGCTAGGAGTGCAGGAGACCATTCTCCCAGTAGACCTTGAACACCCCAGCGGTTTTCCCCTGAGCCTGTTTCTCTGCCTTCTCCCGCAGATCTGCCAGAGTTGGCACTGTCATGAAGTACCTGGCAAAACTTATACTGGCTAAGACCTCCAACTAAGGACAAGGCACTTTGCTCTGACAGGCCGTTGAGGTGTAAGACCACTGTGTCCTCCATCCCAGGTTGTGGTTCTATGGCTGTACGCAACCCTGGAGTCACTGAATCTGGTACCACCGGAGTAGACACATCAGTGGCTACTAGGTCCTCCCTGGTAGGAGCAGGTCCCTCTGTGGACTTTGGAACAGGACTAGGCAGCACTGGCAGTGCCGGTCTTTCAACATGTTCAGCTGGTAGCTCCACTAGATCTATGGCCACAAGGTTTGCTAACCGCTCTTCTTCGGCCATAGAGCCTGTGAGCGCAGCAATGATTTCGACATTAGGCTTGTCATTCCCTACAGACAGTCTAGTGGAATTGGGTCTTAGACAGCAAAACACAGTTGAGAGGTTTCACACGTCCAGCTAAACTCTGTGATAGCCAGTTGGCATCTGGTGAGGCCATCCAATCCCCTAACCAATTTAGAAGGATCGGGAAGAATATGGTCCTCACACACCCACTGTTATTGGGCAACAATGATACTCGCAGCAGTATCACAAAGTGCTGGGGCTTTGCTCCCATTTATGAACACATGGGCCTTAAATATTGCTGTGTTAGTGGGAACCTGGGCATCGTGGGAGACCCAGTACCTTTGCAACATAGCGATATTAGGGTGCCTTCAGCCAAGCCCTGCCCTAGTGGGAATTCATCATATATGATGCCAAAACTGACTATTGCCACTTCCTCCATGAAGGTAACATTTACTATAGCCTGCTTTAGTCTACCCTTGCAAATTTGATCTAGTCTCCTATTTGTAATGTCACCACATAGAAAGCAGCTTCTTGGGGCTGTGGATGTGGGTGCCCCAGTGCTAGGGGTGCCTTCAGTGCTTCTCTCTGTGGATGCTGACAGACCATGTGTCGGAATTTTCATTTGTGCTTTTGGGGCCCTTATGAGACAGGGGGTGTGAGCCGTGTTCTTGCCCTCCTTATGTTTACTTTTATCAATTGCCTTGTCATCTGATTTAGATGTAGTTGCCTGAACCGTCTTCTGGACGCGAGTGCTCAAATACCTGTTAGCAGTCTTCAGAAGCTCCGATAGGTCTGTGATGTTCTTGTTCACAAGATGCTGGTGTAACTTCATTTCACAATTCTTAAGTATTTTCTCACATGCAATCATATTGAAAATGCCCTCAAAAGTGTCAACTTTGTTCCCTGTAACTCACCCATTCAGATATTTCAAAGATTGATGTGCAAACGCCTTTTACTCCTTTCTTGGTGAGTTCTCTAAAGCTCATTAGGTACAGTTCGGCGGTCTTGGAGAACTTCCGGAGGATGGCTGCCTTCATTATTTTATAAATGGGCCTCTCCTCAGGAGCTAACTGAATTATTACATCAGTACCAACCATTGGAAGACCACTCATAACGCCTGCACCCCACAACTTTTCTTCCATATCCTGCATGCAGAAGGCAAGTGCCAGTCCCTCAAATCAATAAATTATGTCCTTCCCCATTTCTTAAGGAGGTACTTAGTCCTTGGGTATGCAATGTCTTTACTTGGGTGTCACCACTAGAGGTACTCCCGTCCCCACTGGAATCTGTCGTCTGGTTTTCTAGTTCCATTTTGTGTAGTAGCACAACATCTCTCTGTGTCTTCCTCTCATCCCTCTGTTGCTGTTATTCTAAGGCAACTCTCCTTTCCTCTAGGCAGTAACTTCTTTCCTCTAGATCTGCTTATGGATGGTTCCCCTTGAACCTAGCAGAAGCGTGTGACCTTACAGAATTATGGGACCTGACGGAGGCCTGGTACCGTTGGAACCTCTGTGACCCCTCAAAGATTGGACTAGTTGTCGTCATACCCACCTACTTCTACACCCCCCAGAGAAATGGGAACTTGAGCTGGGGCTATTTTCCGTCTGGGAATCCTCCCCCCACCTGCCTTCCTCAAAACCCTGGAGGATTTTCAACAGTTCAGCTTTCTTAACCTTACTGCCGTGGAGAGTCAGCTTACTTGACGGTGTTCCCACAGTTCACCTACTGACAAGGTGGCAGAAGAGCTCATCTCAAGTTCCATTGTAGTACTTCAAAAACTGCCTTGTCAGTGAAACTAATGTTAAATGTACACTCTTATTTGTCTTCCTAGGCTGTAAGCACAGTTTGTTCCAAATCCCAATCGCTGCTCACCAATGTGACAAATTGACTACTGCCCTGCAGTAGTGCAATGATGAGTAGAGGCTACAAACATGTGGGGTGAAATAGCCCGTGGATGCCATGAATCAAAAGCTCAGAGTCACTGGTGGGCATGCCCCTAAATAAAAGGCCTGCGCTGGAATATTGTGGGACACAAGGCCTATGGAACCCATGCAAACAGGAAACAAAGTGGGCCTAAGAACTTCAAGATGCCAAAAGACAAGAACTGCCTTTCATGAAGGGAGCAAAACGCACATGGACATAAGGTGTAAATAAATCTATGGAGAGCTGCACCAATATTTCCATGGAACAGGGTACACAGAATCTTAAATGAAAAATGTCAAGATTGTGTGTTCAAGCAGTTGCGGTGAAATGGAGCACTTTGGCCATATACCTTGTGATCGCGGCAATGATTTTGACATTAGGCTTGCCATTCCCTACAGACATTCTAGTGGAATTGGGTCTTAGACAGCAAAACACAGTTGAGAGGTTTCACACGTACAGCTAAACTCTGTGATAGCCAGTTGGCATCTGGTGAGGCCATCAAATCCCCCTACCAATTTAGGAGGACCGGGAAGAATATGATCCTCACACACCCACTGTCGTTGGACAACAATGATACTCGCAGCAGTATCACAAAGTACTGGGGCTTTGCTCCCGTTTATAAACACATGGGCCTTAAATATTGCTGTGTTAGTGGGAGGCCCAGTACCTTTGCAACACAGCGATATTAGGGTGCATTCAGCCAAGCCCTGCTCTAGTGGGAATTCATCATCTATGATGGCCACACTGACTATTGCCTCTTCCTCCATGAAGGTAACATTTACTATAGCCTGCTTTAGTCTACCCTTGCAAACTTGATCTAGTCTCCTATTTGTAATGTCGCCACATAGGAAGCAGCTTCTTGGGGCTGTGGATGTCGGTGCCCCAGTGCTAGGGTTGCCTTCACTCCTTCTCTCTGTGGATGCTGACAGACCATGTGTCGGATTATCATTTGTGCTTTTGGGGCCCTTATGAGACAGGGGGATGAGAGCCTGTGTTCTTGCCCTCCTTATGTTTACTTTTATCAATTGCCTTGTCATCTGGTTTAGATGTAGTTGCCTGTTAGCAGTCTTCAGAAGCTCCCATGGGTCTGGGATACTCTTGTTCACAAGATGCTGGTGTAACTTCATTTCACAATTCTTAAGTATTTTCTCACATGCAATCAGATAGAAAATGCCCTCAAACGTGTCCACTTTGTTCCCTGTAACCCACCCATTCAGATATTTCAAAGATTGATGTGCAACCGCCTCAAAACATTTTCCTCCTTTCTTGGTGAGCTCTCTAAAGCTCATGAGGTACAGTTTGGGGGTCTTGGAGAACTTCTGGAGATGGCTGCCTTCATTATTCTATAAATGGGCCTCTCCTCAGGAGCTAACAGAATTATTACATCAGTACCAGCCGTTGGAAGACCGCTCATAAAGTCTGCACCCCACAACTCTTCTTCCACATCCTGCATGCAGAAGGCAGGTGCAGTCCCTCAAATCAATAAATGATATCCTTCCCCATCTCTTAAGGAGGTACTTAGTCCTTAGGTATGTGATGTCTAGGTTTTCCTTGGGTGCCACCACTAGAGGTACTCCCTTCCCCACTGGAATCTGTTGTCTGGTTCTCTAGTTCCATTTTGTGCAGTTGCACACCATCTATCCATGTCTTCCTCTCATGCCTCTGTTGCTCTTCCTCTAAGGCAACTCTCCTTTCCTCTAGGCAGTACCTTCTTTCCTCTAGATCTGCTCCTGAATGACTCCCCATGAACCTAGCCGAAGCGTGTGACCTAACAGAATTATGGGACCTGACGGAGGCCTGGTACCGTTGGGACCTCTGTGACCCCTGAAAGATTGGACTAGCTGTCGCCCTACCCACCTACTTCTAAACCCCCCCAGAGAAATGGGAACAGGAGCTGGGGGCTATTTTCCCTCTGGGAATCCTCCACGCCCCTGAATTCCTCAAAAGCTGGAGGATTTTCAACAGTTCAGCTTTCTTAACCTTACTGCTGTGGGGAGTCCCCTTATTTGACGGTGTTCCCACAGTTCACCTATTGATAAGGTGGCAGAAAAGCTAATCTCAAGTTCCATTGTAGTACTTAAAAAACTGCCTTGTCAGTGAAACTAATGTTAAATGTACACTCTTATTTGTCTGACTAGGCTGTAAGCACAGTCTGTTCCAAATCCCAATCGCTGCTCACCAATGTGACGAATTGACTACTGCCCTGCAGTAGTGCAATGATGAGTAGAGGCTAAAAACATGTGGGGTGAAATAGCCCGTGGATGCCATGAATCAAAAGGTCAGAGTCACTGGTGGGCATGCCCCTAAATAAAAGGCCTGTGCTGGAATAATGTGGGACACAAGGCCTATGGAACCCATGTAAATAGGAAACAAAGTGGGCCTAAGAACATCAAGATGCCAAAAGACAAGAACTGCCTTTCATGAAGGAAGAAAAACACACATGGACATAACATGTAAATAAATCTATGGAGAGCTGCAGCAATATTTCCATGAAACAGGGTGCACAGAATCTTATATGAAAAATGTCAATATTGTGTGTTCAAGCAGCTGCAGTGAAGCGGAACACTTTCTTTTATGAACATTAAAACAAATGCATGCAATAATGTTTTTTCCTTCTAAACTAAAAATATGCTCACAAAAATGCTCGCCAACTATGAACATGGTTTCTGCCTATCACCAGCTCAATTACATGGACAATTTCAAAGCAACACGCATGTAATTTTGAAACTTTGTATTTTATAAACTGTCATTTTAAATGCCTTTAGGCACGAGTTACAGGCTGTTTGTTGCAAGGGGCCGGGATGTTGATTTCTGCAAAATGTGAAACCCAGCTCCCTTCCCTGATGCCTGGAAGAGAGAGGTTTGGCTGCCTTCATTGTCAGTGCATCCCTTAATAATAGAAGAAAAGAATAACTTTGGAGATCAGAAATCCAGTGGACCAGATAAGATTGGGGCTGGTCTGGCAGCAATAAAGACCTCCAGGCCACAAGCCTCAATAAAAACATGCATTGGCTGGTCATTAGCTCCTGAAGGGCTGAGTTAATCTAAACACAGACCTCTCTGCTGACGTCATGTTCTCCAGGTGGGTGGGTGCCTAGCCAGATGAGGAGTGAGATTGCACAATGACTACAATGGAAGAAATGTATTTTATCATGTAAAATTGACAATATTCATCACACCATAGACATTGTAGGAATTTTGAAAAGATGACAGTAAACCCCTTTGGATTATCTAAAAACAAAACACAACTGAAGTTAATCATGAACATGTGATTTGGGCCTCCTTGTGTTTACCAACGATGCAAAAATATGTATAAAACATGCCAATAATAATTCCTATGACACCCGTAAAAGGACGTATTTTTCACTGATATGGCTCCAGAGTAAAAAAAGAAAAACTGTAGCTCTGCACAGGAATGACATACAGACTTCTGATTAGGGTCATTTGACTTGCAGTAAAATATAGGTGTCAAAAATGTATTCATACATGTAAGGTTTTGGAAGTTAAGGGTACTATTAATAAAATAAAGTAAAGAGATTGTATGTATTAGCCTTATATATTCTCTTGATGACTAGCCCACATTTGCTCTGCCACCTTAGAGTCTGTATAGGCCTATTATTTGGAGAAGATGTGATTGACAATATACACTTGATTTTACTAGATTTTTGCATGATGGGCCTATTCTGGCCCTCTAGTAGAAGAATGAATAAAAGAGGACTAGTTTCCCACAGATTGCATATGTATAATACATGCCATTTTCTTTCTTCGTTTTAATTATAGAGCTTATTTATTGTCATTTTTCTTTGGTATTTGAGCTTTTATTGAAATTTCTGTAACATCTTAAATTGAAATTTAAAAAGTTGGTTTAATTGGTGTTTGAGGGTATGCTTTAGATAGGTGCTGCACACATGTATTGCTCTAGGGATAGGTTCTCTCTTTGGAACAGTTTACTTTTGCAAACATCTTCAGGCTGCTGCAGCCGTCACTCTGTGTGCGAGTAAAAGTTATTCTGCAGACTGAAAGGTACATTTATTTGCTCGCAGCTCGCTCATGCATGCGGCCTGCCTGTGCATTTGGAAGGTGTCCGGGGAACAAACTGCATGTGCCCGTGCACAGTGCAATGCTGTGCAGCAGCCTCAGCATGCATTTTTTCTAGAATGAAGAGAACAGCCAGGCAGTGATGCATGCCCTCGTCCTGCTGACTGAGAACTTGAAGGCTGGGATGGCCTCCTCTGATGGTGTTATTGAATAAGGAGAGACAGGTAAGTCAAGTGTCCTGTGTGTGTGTGTGTGATGTCAGTGTCGGGCCCTGCTGGCAGATACAGTCATAACGTACTGCGCACCTTCATGCATGGACCTGATGATTTGTTTCTTATATAGCACTTTCATCTAAGCGCTTTACATAGGACATATTTAGATACATTACTATTGTTACCTAATCGAAGTTGGTACTTTATTGATCTCAGCAGGATGTAAGGCTTGTGGGCCTTGCTGGTATTTGGACCTGTACCCGCACAGCGCACATCAAAAAGACTGATTCCCGCCGCTTTTTCGCTGTTTTCATTCATGGCGTGATTTCTTTTAAACAAGTGCAGGATCCTTATGTGTCCTGACCCCGTTTTTTGGACTGCTTTATATTGCACTGAAACTTTTCTGACAAAGGCCAGCAGTTTACCAGCCTGGGCTGGGCCTTATACGAAAACACAAACACGTGAAACTGTCTCTTCACTAGTTTTCCCCACCACAGGGGTTTGCTTTCTGCTGAATTTTAACATTTTCCCCCCTTATGCCATATAGCGATATACTTGGGTTTATAAAATGTTAGTGAATAGTATATGATTGCGAAAACAAGGAATAGGATTGGAAGTTACGTTTTCTGAACCATTGTGTGAGATGTTGTGGACTTATTGCAAGTGTGATATTTGTCTGCCAATGAAGGGTAGCAATCTTTTCCAGAAACTGTCCTCCTCACTCCGTTTATCAGCTTTTGCGTAGTTTGCAAGTGCCCCCAAATTAAAGTGATTTGCCCAGGATAATGTAATGTGTTGGTGCGAAAGCTGGAATGAAAGGATGTGTACAAGATCACACATTTTAGACAAGTGAAGAAGCCAACACTTTAAATAAACACTATTTCACATCTGGAGGTCGGGCGACCAGTTGAGCCCAAGATAATGTCCATCATGTTGGGGCCTAGTTACATTTTTTTGTAATAGCGCTTAGGGACAACATTTAGCTTTCTATAAGAGGCACCTCCAATTGCAGCAGATGCAGATACATTAATAGCTATTGAAAGAGTTCTCTTCCTTGTACCTCTCATTGTAACCAATTTGGGTAGCAAGCAGCAGGCAGTGATTTGACAAAGAGCATACAATTTGGGGTCATAGTTCAAGCCAATCTTGGAAGGTGGAGGAGGAGGGGGGTATCCTGACTTGTGACCTGCAGGTTAAACAAGGATCCCTGCGGCTGCCATGTTAACCTCCCTTGCTGGTATTGGAGTCTGTTAGCGACGTGTGTACACTGTTTTTTGATAGGCTCCTTACACAGCTGTTCTGGTTACCACACACCCAGTGCCTTAAGTGGCACTGCAAAATGAGCCGGGGCTCATCAAGGGGCGTGGCCTAATGGCAGGGGTCACCTGCTGGCTCATTAGGCCATGCCCCTTGATGGCACCGGCTCAATGGGCTACAGGGACCCCCGCCAGGCAGCCTTTTGTAGAGATCAGCACCCTCTCCCAGTGGAGGAAAGGGTGCTGATCTCTGCATTTACTTTCTATAGGCTTGCCTGGCAGGGGACAGTGCCTCGCCTATTGAGCCTTAATGGTGGTGCTGCCCCTCGCCAGCTGGGGAGGGCCAGCGTCACCATTAAGGCTGAAAGGATGAGGCCACTGGAAGCAGAGACCTTTTTCCTAAAGACTGAAATTCCCGCGAATGCGCAGGAGCGCCAGGATTTCGAAAACAAGGCCTCTGCTTCCAGGGGCCTCACATTTCTCTCCATAATGGTGGCGCCGGCCCACGGGCATCTCTTGCTTGAAGGTATGCCTCGCAGGTGCTGCGCCACTATTATGGATGAAAGGCATTTTTTTCTGAAACCTGAAGCTCTCACACACGAGCGAGAGCCTCAGGCTTTGGAGAAAAATCATTGTCATGTAGTGGCTGGGGCTGTCTGTGGAGATTAGTGAGCCCCGGCAGGGCCCGCCTCAAAATGAGATTTCGTAGCCTGCCAGGGCTCGGCCCTTGCTGGCCCCAGCCCACTTAAAGCCCTGTCTATATCCATCGGACAGTGTGGGTGTTTGGAACAGATGCTGGTGATTAAAGTTTTGCAGGAGTTGGAGAGTGAGGAAGGAGTTTGGAGGGAGAGTGGAGAGAGGAAGAGGTTGGAGACGTGAGGGGGAGAAGAGCATGTATTTGTGCATCAGGAGTTGGTTTGGTTATTATAGTAAGATGGTTTTGCACTTCTGTTCAAGCACTTGCGCATGATATGACACAGCCCTTTTTCTCCGGAATCCTTTCACAGGTCTTGGCGCCCATGATACAGCACATACACATCCTTCTCCGGTTGCCCACAAACCATTTTTATGATATTGCTGGGTTCCTTAATTAGGTTGGTGCTGTGGACTGTACACACGTGACCCTTGAAACGCCCCGGACCAACAATTCTGGTCAACAATTTTTGGTTAACTTGTGTTGACCAAAAACTGCAACAGAAGGTCAAGATAGTAAACATCTTCAACAGGCTGGAATTGCTGTTCTTATCTCTTGCCTTGTCTCTAATGCTTTCTGGTTTTCAGTCAGTGGTGACTGTATGGTGGCCATGTCCAGGTAGTAAGGGGAGGGTAGCTGCTGGCCAGACACGTCTATGGGTGACAACCTGTGCCTCCACACCCGTAGCATGTATGCCCTTTTCTCATTCCTCCCTTCCTCCTCTGATGGAACTGCTGGTGGAGTGGCTCCTTGGCAGGCTAATGGGATGTCATAGGGGGCTGCAGGGCAGGCTGATGGGCTGCCCCCTTGCGGGGGTTGCTGCTGGACCACCTTGTCAGCTTCTACAAGTAGCAGAATTTGCCCCAAGGCAAGGAATTGCTTTCCTACTACAGCTAAGGGACTGCATTTTACAGAAGGTGGCCATTTTGCATCTTTTGTTTTGACTCTACCCCTGGTGGGGCATGGTTTCATGAGCTGTCACTTTATTGGTCTTCTAACTTGTTTCTGTCATTATAAACGACACTTGATTACTTCCCTGGCCTTCATTTGCACCTTATGGGAGCATGGGCTGATTTTAGATGTGGTTTTAGGTGTTGACACGCTTTTTAATTGCATCATTATTGTGTTAGGCAGATCTTTGTACCACTTCTAAGTGCAGATAATCTACCAGTAGCAGGTGATGAATTATCCAGTAAAGTCTGCACCGTTCCCCACCTTTCATCATGTGGATTTTTGGTAGTGGGCCTACTGCCTGCTCAAAAACTGCTCAAATTAATTTGGCTTATTTTCTTTTTTTGCTTGGATTTTACCGCCAAAATGCAGATGCGGGTGGGGTTGAGCCAATATCATAGCTCTCAACTCACACGCTTTTGGCGGGTGTCACCCGCCTTGTAAAGGGCTGACTCACCCGCCAAGCCTCCTGCACGCCCATTCATTCCAATGGGCGTTTCACCCGCCAAAAACAAAATCGGGTGATTTCACCCGCCTTTGCAGCACAAATGGTTGAGAGCTTTGCCAATATTGGTAGGGGCGTGCAGGGAGGTGCGCAGGCTAGTGGAAGGGTGTGGGGTCTTCCACCCTTCAGTGATAAAACATTCAAACAAAAAAACGAGCATAATAAATTTGACAATTATTTTGAAAAATAGACTTATATCCCGACTTTTCCCTCGTAAAATAAGGAGGGGGGGGTCCAATCATATTTTCCCTTTGTTCCAGCAAATGTTGGAGTGGTAAAACAGGCAGACATTAGCTTTCCACCTGTTTTAACACTAACAAAGGCTCAATTAATATAAGGATGGTAGCGCTGGGGTGAGCGTAATAATCTCCCTACACGCGACAGCCCACTTCTGTCAATTTGTAAACGTTCGCTTTAAAACAATGCGCAATGTGTAGAGGGCTGTTACATGCACATTTAATTTGATTGCGATCCTTTTTTCTAACAGGTGCCAAGACAGGATAACACGGTTTTGTAATGTATCACGTTTTTACCACATACGAATCCTCCTGGTTCTCCTGCAGGTAAAATACGCGGGTGAAATCTCGTAATACGTGGCGCAGGCGTTTGATTTCTGAGCCTTCCTGTGCCTTGGCGGATAATTGCGATATATGCGTCTGTTTTAGATTGCAGGGCCTTTATTGGCTGTTTTCTAGATGTTTAGGCAGGTGATGCCCTGGACATCTGCTACTAATTATGTGTACAATCGGAATGCCGATTTCAGAAAAGGAAACAAACCTCGTCCTAAAATAAACGCAGAGTTCAATGCAGCGAGGCCCAAGAATGTCCTCTCCATTGTGCCATTAATGGAGTCCAAATGCCGCGACCACGTTTGCAGCACCTGCGTAATGACGACATGTAACAGGAAGAAAGCAGTCGACATGGCTCCCACGGGCCGAGCACCTGCGGTACGGCAAATTAATCTCCTCAGAGTTTGGGCCACAGCATGACGCATGCAGTAATGTGTTTCGACTGATCAAAGAATATTTTAAAGAAAATGCATCCCTCTGAAATTGGATAATGGCCCACTAACTAGAGACATCAAGGATCAATAGAAGGCAGCGATCAACTTTACCTCTAAAAATAACCCATTGGGCTTAAGCCAAATCATTATTTTTTAAAAATAACTGTACTCTTAGTAATGCCTGCTTCACAAAGCACGTCTACATGCCTTTCTGTTAAAAAAGTAACACGGATGTAATAAAACAGTATATAGAAAACATACGTTCTGGTCCAGATCATCAATGTGGAACCACTTGGCCCGTTCGATAATACTGTAGGTGAACCCATTAACATCGTTAAGGCACCATTCCCTCATTTGCGTGTGTTTTTATTATCATAGAATGTGCAGGGGAAATAATGCATTTTGCTTTTGCATCATCCGGGTGGTGCTCCACAGACACAGTGCATCTATAAAGTTCTGTCCTAAGGAGAGAGAGTCGACTCTGGATGCACTGATTGATTGACTATACTCGCTTCAATTTTTGTAGCACTCCAACCCGCTTTCAATGTAGTCCCTCTGTACCTGCGCTAACACTAACAGCGCAATAGTAACCTCACTCTCCATCTTACCTTGAGCATGCCACCTGAAGATATTCATAGACCAGGGTATCCATCCCTGATCGCTGAAGACTGCTCAGCCTTTCCGATTTCTACCACACTGCTTACTAGGATCATTTCTTTGTTCAGGGTGCACAGAGCCCGTGTTATGGGAGTGCTGAGGATCACATATTCAGTCGGGAACAATACTCAATAATGGAGGACTCAAGTGTGCATCAAAACCCACCTTTATTCAAACAAGGAATCCAAGCTGGGACAGCATACAAACATTTAATCTCATAGCTCTTGCTTTCTAGCGATTAAAAGCAGGTTTTTTAAGAAATTGCATCATCAATTTCGTCACATTATGTTATTGGTTTACAAAACCTGCAGGACATTGGGGTTGGTTAAAAGGTCGAGGTACATATAGAATGTTTAGGGGTTAGTCACTCAATTAATTCATACCTATTGGATGGCTCCACCTGGGCCCATCCAACCTATAGATAGAATTTCAAATACACCATTGTAAGGAAAATTTATTGGTTGGCGTTATTCATCATGTGCGGTGTGGCAAGGGGATTTCTTTTAAAAAAAAATGTTTTACTTGTTTTAATTGAAAATCATTTTTTACAAGAGTCGATTTGTTCATGAAAAATGTCCAAATTTAGAACAAAATCACAATCTTGAGGAGGGGGGAGTAACAAGATTTATGGGAAAGTGCTAGTTTCACCTCCCTACTTTTAGAGGCGCGGCACTTTGTTGTGTTGATTGTCTTAATTAAAATACTCCCCCCACTTTCATCTTCACTCTGAGTTAGACCATTACATTGTCACTTTCTTCTTGTGAAGAATCCAATTCAATTTTCTCAAAGAATTCGGTAACAGCAATGACCTACGAGGTCCTTTTCGCCACTCAACAGGCGAGACCACCATTCCCCCTCGTCATAAAAATGAAGACCTGCAAAAATGTGGCCTAAATAGGTCTGGCGCAGCTTGGCTAAACCTTGGCAATTCAGCAGCAGATGTCTTGATGTTTCAATTGTTGCAGCAGTTTTACTAAATTGGCATTGATTTTCACTCGATTTGTTCCTTATTGCAAGTACCTCTTTTGTTTTCAGCAGGTTTAATCTTATCCGCATGAAGTTTTCTCTCAAGGGGATTTCTACTTGGTTGGCATCAAGCTTACCAACCTTGGACACTTTGACAGGATGTCAAGATACGAGTGAGACACAAGTGGAAGAAGAGACTTCATTGGTCTGCCATATTTCCAATTAAATAATACTCCTAATCATTCCGATGTATTGAGGCCTTTGCTTGTTCTTTGAACTTGGCATTGTGTGCAGTCTGGTGTCTGTGTGCATATCGAGGGAGTTCTACATGTGTCCTTTCTATGTTTGGCACATAATGGTTAGGCAGTGTTTTTCATATCTGGATCACTTGTTGGGAAACTGTGTTTGAGAGTGGATTTCCTTCTATTTACTAGGGTTGTAGCTAATTCTACTGTGCAATTTGTGTTCTTTGTGTCCCGCATGGTGCTGGTCAGTTACTTTCTATAAATGGCTTTTGGTGTGCTGATCTCGCACACCTGGATATCAAGGGTTGTTTTAGTGCTCTTATTAAACTTGATTAACTGAGGAGTCTCCCATGTCTCGTCCTGGGAACGGTTATCTCGTGCCTGCATTTCGTTCATCCATTACTCCCTCCTTAGAGTCTGACCTTCGCTCCAGCTCATGAGCTACTACTTGAGCTCTGCATGAGTTTCTATAAAACATTTAACATATTGGTTATTAAGCCTTGCTAAATTCTGAAACCTGCTGCGACCCCCGCATTTAGGAAAATGGCTGCTGTTTGGTTCATTCTTAATCATATTATGCTCTGCATCTTTTAAATGTTAATGATTCTAGGGGCTTCACCTGGATGTATATTTGTTCATCATGCTTAAGTGCAAATATCCTTCATATCTGCATGCATATGTACTTCATGGGGCTTATTACGAGGTTGGTGGTAACCTGTCATTGCTACCGGCGGGTTGCCCCCAACCTCGTGACACCATTACACCACCTGATATCCCGGTGGCACTGGGATATTCTAGCTGGAGTTGGGCCAGGATGTCAGGTGTTGGAAAGTGTAAGTCCCCATTCCCATGGTATCTCATAGGACTCCATGGGAATGGGGACACAAAATCACCAGAACCGTTGCTAATGGTGTAGGTGCTTCCATGAAAACCATGCCTGCTGGGGCCGGTGCTGCCGGCAGGTCAGACCTGCCAGGAGCACCAGCCCCTGCAGGCATTCTCGTAGTCTGGTGGTCCGGAAAGGGTGCCATACTTTGCTACCAGCACCCCTATCTCCAGACCACCATGCTTGTAATGAGGCTCCATGTCTAGGTGCAAATATTCATCATGTCTATGTGCTCTTCGTGTCTATAGGTACTCATGTCTGCTATGTGTACTTCATGTGTATTTGTGTACTAGTTATTCTTTATTTCTATATACATGTATACCAGCAACTACCTGTCATTCTATTTATAATGACAACTTCATGGTTCTAGTTAGTTTTGTCTTTCACCCCAGACTCTTGAAGCAGTAGGGCTACTTCAGCTGGTATAATTTCTCACCTGGCTGATACTGTTGATGGTTGCAATATAAACTGTTACTTGTATAATCATCTGAGTAGGGACAGGTGGGTATTGCTTGAGCATTCATCTCCCCCATTACACTCCCCCCTCTGGTCCAATCATGGACCGTCCCCATATTTCTGTCTGTTCCACAACAGTCCTCTTTGGGTATGCCTATTTTAGTTTTATTTATTTATTTATTTATTTATTTAATATGCATATAACAATAAAAGTTTTCCATATATAAGCACATAACATCATGAACATTTTCATATTAAAAACTACTCATAAAATCCACTCTCATTTTACAGTATAAAAAATATCTTTTGATAACTCTTTTAAAATCTCTAAAATCATCACAAACAATGTCATCAAATAAAAAATGTAATTAAAGTCATTCCCACCAAATAATTGTATCCATCTGTTACACATATTACAGTTATCCCTAGAGTTCTCATAGGGCATAAGAAATGTTTGACTGAGTTTATCAAGACTTCCACACTCACATATTATGTGATATGCTGATTCTAGAGTGTTTACTCCGCAGAGTCGACAAAACCTCAGTTCTTTCTGAATGCCTACTTTGGGCCCTAATATTTCCATGACATGACAAATATTAAATTTGAACATCAAATACCATCGGATAGTGGAACAATCTGGGTATGCCAATTGATATTTGAGTTTAAACTCTCTCACATCTAGGTGATCTAAAAAAAACTCCACTGTTGGATTTGGTTGCCAGATTAACTAGTCTTTGCTCTTGATCCACATCATATATCAGTTTTTTCACTTTACGTTTAATCTGAACAATGGAGTATAACAACCAACGGGATGTCTCATTGTTAATCCATTTAAGGTATGCCAGTCTCCATCTGTGTATCGTTACAAGATCAGTTTTATTATCAGTCACGCCATATTGCTCCATTAGCTTCACCATAAAGGTGCTATTGGATAGTCAAGTCAATTTGACATATACCATAGCTGTCAATTATTGCACTCTACTACTTACACTGGTTAGCTCACATTGTAAAAGAATATATTCATAGGGGAGAGTTTTGGGCATCCGCATCAATAACCTCAGCATTTTTGCCTCAAATGTGTCCAAATCATTCCTAAAATGATTTCCCCAAATTTCCGCTCCGTATGTCAGACAGGAGACAATTTTAGCAGAGTACAATTTTAAAACCGTTTCTACAGAAAAACTGCCCTGACTTCCCACAAACTTACTTAGGGCCATCGTTGCTATCATACATTTTCTCTTAGTTTCACTCCAGTGCTTTTTTGAAGTGAGTTTATTATCGATTATGACCCCTAGATATTTATATTCATTGACTACTTCAATCTGCTGTTTATTGATTATCCATCCACTGTTATACCTTTTCTTATTACAGTGTTTCGGCTCAAACATCATGGTTTTGGTTTTCCCAATATTAATAACAAGATTATTTGTTATGGCAAACTTTTCTAATTCATCCAGCTTGGCTTGTAGACCCTTAGGTGTATAATCTAATAGCAGTAAATCATCTGCCTAGCCTAGCCATCTTAACATAAGTTTACCTATTTTAATGTCATTCATTTGGCCGTTAGTCACATTTTGAAGAAAATCGGCCAAGTATAACAGTTAAGTTAAACAGGGTGGCTGTGAGAGTACACCCTTGTTTAACCCCACGTAGCGTCTGTATATTTTCAGACATTCTCCCCTCTATATGCAAGCGTATTCTCACCGATGTGTCTTGATAGAGCAGCTGTATCATGTATAGCAGCCCAGCAGGTATTCACCAAAGTTCTAGTTTAGCCCATAGTTTGCTTCGTGCGATAGTATCGAAGCAGCCGAGAAGTCGATATATGCTACATATACTGGAAGCCCCCGATTCTTCCAAGAATACTCAATAGCACTTATCAAGATAGCAATATTGTGGGAAGTTGAAGACTCAATTCTAAAACCAGATTGAGATTCGGGTAGGATCCCACAGCTGGATATCCACTGATTAAGTTCTATCAACAGAATTTTATCAACATTTATTTTTGCAGGGATATCCAGCATTGCAAGTAGCCTATAGTTAACCGGATCTTTACAATCTCCTTTTTTATATATTGGTAATATGATACTCTTCATCCAGGTTTTAGGTATCTTCCCATTCACTCGTATCCACTGAAAGACAATATTTAGGACCTTAGCCCATGTTTCAGGGGATTGATGCAGTAAGGCATTACAAGTGCTATCTGGTCCGGCAGCTCTAGACTTTGGTACTTTTTTAAATTAAATTGGTAAAAGAGTCCACTGTATAAGTACTCTTCCATATTGTTCTTTAATACTGGTAGTCTGTTTCACTGCTCCCCAGGGTGCCTAATGTATTCTTGACATGGGTATTCAATCTACTTTCTAACACACAGTTAAAAGGGAGTGTCTTTTCTTTTCTCTCATTGATGATATCCCACATGATTTGACTGTTCTTATTATTTGCTGCATGGGCCAATGTAAGCCATATTTCTTCGTTTTTTTTCTTCAAATGATTTTTAAGCCATCTTCTATATTGAGTTTTACATTGGTATATTTTATCGACTACCTGTTCCACATTCCGCAGCTCTAAATATTCTACCTAAGTATTTTTTTCAATTGTATCTCTTTATCAAATTTCTTATGGTGTTCTACATTCCATCTTTTATTCACCGACTTATACCCACGGTTTATACTAACCGCATCTTTTATCTGTTCAGTTATTTGCTCAAACATATTCAACATATTACTTGCTTCATGCACTTCGCATGATTCAAATAATTCAATGACAGTTTCCAACAAGGGTTTGGCAATGTTAATACCTTTCTCTATATTCCTAGGGTTCCATTTTATTCTGTTCCCTGCAGAGTTAACGCCAATATCACAATTTATTTGGTGTTCATCTCTCACTATAGTCCTGGTAATCAGCCATAAATACAGTGGGAGATGATCACTTTCTTCTCTACAACCCATTGCCATATCAAGCACAAAAGATCACGCTCTTTTGTTCACAATCATATAGTCCAGAGTGCTCATACTGGTTCTAGATACCCGGGTCACATTCCTCTCACAATCACCAGGTGTGTTTCCATTCAGGACTATTAGCTTGAATTTATTTAACAGTGTCACCCATTCTTTAGCATCTTTTTTGTTGTGGCTCTTAGGTATTGGTTCAGATTTGTATTCTTCTATAGTAACCTCAAACATAAAATTGATTTTCTCATTGAAGTCACCCACAGTAATAAGCGGCATGGAACTGCCAATTTCTACAAGAATTTTAGTTAATTTGGCTATATTTTCTTTATTGCACTTAGCATCAGGTGGATTATATATATATTGATAAGTACACATTTATCTATTGTTGACATCATACATGTGATAGTCACAGCTAACACCATTCTAGAAGATTCTATATGCCTAATCCCACTCCATGGTTGTTTAATAGAGATCAAGAGGCCGCCTTTAGGTCGACCTCTAATTCCTTGTGTAGCAGTGCTTACATGATTACTATGCCCATCTATTTCACATTCTTCAGTCAGACACGGGTCCTGTAAGGCAATTACTTTGAAGTTCTTAATGTTATCCATTAGCCCATCGTCGCTAGCACAGTGTGAGTTGCCTCGGGTATTGCAGGAAAGAATAATATCAGGGACATCAGGAGCCTATTTCGAAGTGGGATTTGAAGGCTGAAGGCAGCCACTGCCAGTAGCCATCTGCTATCTCTAGGTTTGTTGGTCTCTCTGGCATGTCACTAGATGGTTTCTTATTTTCCAAATTGATTTTATCATTGGACTTACTCTCTAACTTCTTCCTGGCAACTTCATTGGGCCTTTTTAGATCGTACTTACCTTTCGACACACGTATTTCTTTGCACGTGTACCCTAAGTTCTCAAACACATTTTTGTGGCTAAGTATAAATTTGTGAATTGTCGCATTATTACACCACAGGTTAGTAATAATTTTAGTAGCGCTAACTACTTGGTCAACAATTTTAAAATCATCTGAGACTATCATCCTTAGAGGAACAATAGATGCACATAGTTAAAGCATACGATTTACATTAAGCATCATCATCTTGGTCGCATCTATTTTTTCAATTTGCAGAGCCCTTGTTGTATCCCTCATATTGGATGTTTTTTCGTTGTTATTATCCATGATGTTTTCACTCATACTCTCTCTCATTAGTGCCGTTTCATTGATGTTTTTACTATTCTTGACCACTTTATTACATGTTATTTTTCCGGTAGGTGCAGTACCTCCAGCTTGACTCAGTGTTTTCTCATAAAGCTATTAAGCTTGTGTACGTCTAACAGTATTTCATCTGTATTCATCATGCTATTTTTTTTTTTTACACTGCTTCCCAGTTAGCTTCTTTGTGGCTTGCCACCCTTCACTAATCTTACCTGTCTCCATCTGAGCTGGATTAATTAGGAAGTCTCTAATGTCGGTATCAGAGGTCTTATCTTGCTTCTTATTTTTTTTATCTGCTACCACTCTTAACAAGTGGTTTGTGTATGACTGCCTCATGATTGCCAACATAGTTGGCTTCTTTATACATCGATATGCTTTTGTGTTCAATACTTTTCGCTTGTGTACTTTAACCTAGGTAGGCTGTTCCTATCGTTTTTATATCTGGCAGGTTTTTTATGTCGGCTATGCACCCGTTCCTAGGGACTTTTTTCTTATTTGTATTGTACATTGCTGCTTGGCCATATCCTCTTTTCTTGTTATGCATTTTCTGTTTCATTGGTCGTTTAGCTTTACAGCTCTCACCTAAGCAGATGTCCCTCACTATCATAACATCTTCTGTAATGGTATATGTGTTGTCATTTTCAGCTGGCTCATTCAATTTGTTCACATCTCCATTTACAGTGCAGATATTCGTTTTGGGCTTAGATAGTTCTCTCTCAATGTTTGTACTCTTGTCAGTGTTAGTACCACTGTCGCAGAACTTCTGTTTACTTCTTTTACTAATATCACAAAGCAGAAGAGAGTGAATTGCTAGTTTGTTTTCCATAGATTCGCATTATTCGACAAGGGCGACCAAAACATTTTCAAGTGCCTGAAATAGTTCTTCAGTATTCATGCTTACAAAGCTAATATCATTTGGGCTGTCATGTGAAAGAGCATTGGGGTTATTATCTGTCAGTGGCATAATCAGGTTGTCTCGCATGATATTGTCAATTGCCAGACGAGCCTTCCTTATAACTATCAGTCCAGAAGAGGGATCAATTTCAAATCACTCTCCTGGATTAAGCAGCTCATCCTTTTCTTTTTCTTTTTTCTGGCTCATATTTGCAGTCAGAAAGCTAGTGGTCTTTATCCATACTGCACCATTACTTAGTAGTTGGCAGCAGACATTTCTTTGCTCTTACCTTTTACCATTTACCTGTAGCCTTTCACCCAATTCTAAGTCAGACATTTTTTATCCATACATTTCGCTTACATCTCCATGTATGAGATTATCTTGTTCTGATGGTGTAGGCATTAATATTTGTGTAAATAGCTTGCTACTAATACAGGGAAAGGCAGACGATAGATCATCCATAATTTCAGTTACACAACATTCAACCTCATTTCTGGACAGGCTAGGCGCCTCAGAATTACAAGAGTTTGTGTGGATGTTATCAATTTTATCAAAGAATGAGGTCATTTTGGCTAGCTTTCCCTCTGTCAATAGTCCGGGCTGCGTGATAATTTTCCTTTTACATGCCCGGCTAGCTCTTTCGTTATGCACATTCTTGTTGATAGCGCCCACTCTCGATCGTAGTTCCATACCTCATGGTAGAGCTTGTGAGACACACGCAACTCTAATACTCGAGGGTACTAACTGAAGTATAGAGCGGGGTGATATAAATATCAACAGGGAAACAGAGAGCCTTAACACAGTAAGTGCACCGCGCGCCGCACCCAGTGAACATTCGACAGTCCACTTTCTGCCACTTCCTGGTGCGCGCGCTAGTGCACTGATAAATGGGTATTTCAACATTCCTCTGGGTGGGCGGGGCGGGACTCACAGTTGCTGGACCAATTACAGGGCTCTACGGCAGAAGACGCAAAAATATAGACGTTAGATACGCACCGTCAACTTCGAATCCTAATGTTTCTTCATTGAAGTAAGCTCGGATAGGGGAGGAACACAGAACTCAGGAAAGGGAGGAGCACAGGGGCTCAGACAGGGGAGGAGTACAGGGGAGGAGGGGCACTACACATTGCTACACGTGTATGCAGTAAGGGGCTATCTACAAGGAATTACTTGTGGAAGCAAGTCCTCTTCACGGTGTGTTTTACATCAAACGCCTTCCTCCTGCTCGAAATGCTGCTTCTACATGAGAGCAGATTTACACAGTCTACAGTCCACTTTCTGCCACTTCCTGGTGGTATCCCTATTTTGCTTACCCCCCTGAAGCTGCCTGCTTGTGCCACATACTCTTCAGGTCCACAAGTCATGAAGCAGCAATTTCCATCAGCTTCACAACCCACCCAATGTTCTGTGTAATTGTGGAGGGTCAACAAGACATTTAGACACTGTCCCTGGAGGTCCAATAATATAGTCTATGGGGTATATTCCGGGTAGTTCCTCTGTTTGCGTATATACTCATGTACTTCAGTGTCCACATTTATTATTATGGTCATTTCCAGTGCCCTTTGGCCCGCCTCTTTAGATTTGTTCAGTGCTACTTTCAGGACACTGATAGCACTAGGATCAATACCAGTATGGTCAATACTATTTTGAATGTGTTTGCCAACCAGGTGGGTACCCATGAGAACAGGTAATTAAGCCAATCATCATCTTCAATGTCTTTCACCTCGGATACAATTTTGGTGTGCAGTTCCTATAAGGCTTGAATAGCCTCTGTGAGGGTCCAGTTTTCCTCATCATTTGCTGGTAGTACATACAGCATGACAGTGCTATTTTTACACAAACGCCTTTATCAGATCAAGGACAAATCTGTTTGGGGGGCATTAGCTTCACTGCTCTCAAATCGCCTCTGATCACTTTAAAACTTTTTATAGTTGTATTTATTGTTTGCAACAGCTCCCATCTGGTTATATGTAACCATTTGGCATGCACTGCTATTTGCAACCAAGGGGCCAAACAGGAGGTAAAGAACATTGCTGCTTGACGGAACATTTTATGTTCATCTGGTATGTCATTATAGGCCTCAATCGATGCTGCTGAAATATAGTTTTCCGTTTTAATGTGTTTTGGATGAGAACCCTATTTTTTCTGCCATTTTACTCATCAGAGGGAAATCACCATTCTGTACCTCAATTTGAGACACCACCAGAGCCAGTCCACTTATTATCACTATGGAGCAGATACCTCCCCAATTTGGGGGAAGTTGCATATAGGCCTTTGAACCACAAGTCCAATAGCAGTCCATTAGTACAGCTGTGCCTACGTTGATGCCTGGTACATCAAAAACATATCTGCAACCTGTGTTTATTCCAACATTCACTGTACCATTCTTTCTGAAGCACAGGGTCGCATTTTTCACTTTTATTATGGGTACTGGTCCTCCCTCATCTTCTACCCAGATGGGCAGTTTAGTGTATTTGGCCCATTCTCCAAGGAACTCTTAATTAAAATTCTGCACAACCTCTTCAGGCTGCTTTGGTACTGCTAGTGCTTTGCATCCTATCAGCCCATCAACCGACCCTTGAGTGGTAATTAGACTTCCTGTTATTTGCAACAAGCCTCTATTCCAGCAACCAAGTATTTCCTTTCCTCGTGCGTCATTGCACTGCAGCAATTTGCGATCTTCTATTCTAATCTCTCCCCTATTTTGGAACTAACAATACATATTTCATTACTTTGTGTTGTGTTTGACCATTGATAATTAGGGGCATTCATGTTATGAAATTATCCTCACGTGGAGAGCTGCCCTTCATTACCCACTCTATGGAGGCTGTTTGGCCCTCGAATTGCTCTTGTGTCATCCACAGTACAAGATGTGTCAGGCAATGTGCTATGTTTGTGGGTACTTCTGTTGATATGAATACTCTAGAGGCTCTCATGGCATGAGGGAACACACAAAACAGCTCTCATCAGACTTCCCTCTCCCCACTTTGCTTATGTGCTTGTACCACATGTTGTTGGTAACATGAGGGAATTATCAAACTACTTGCTCAAGTGGTTGCTGTCATGTTGCACACTTATCTTTAATCTTTTAATTAGTGTGCTCACTTCATAGAATTATTCAGGGAATGCTTCAGATGTAATTTGGCTTGCCATCCTTTCGGTCATTATACTTATGTTAGTTTTACTGACTATTGCCTTCGCTATAATGTTAGTAACCAGTTCTTTTACTTCAATGTAAATGATAAAATACAAACAACAACGTGAGAAAAAAGTCTATAATGGCTATAAATAGCTAGTGTGTCTGTCCTTTGCACGCTGCACACTCTTCTAGGTAGTAAGAGAGAATTTCTAATATCATGTAAGTGCCGTATTGTCTGCCAGAGGGAGTCTCCCTTATTTGTTAAAAGAATAAATATTCACAGGAAAAACCTTGTTCTAGGACAATATAATTTTCAAGTTAATCAGCAGAACTATAAGGCAATTGTTCCAGACTCATAAAAAGGGATAAGTGTTCAAGAAGAATGAAAGGACCAAAAAATGAGAATGGCGATGGGGAACATTTGATGTTTCTCCTGTAATGGGAAAGGCCACACTCTGGTTTTAAGAAAATGTCTTTAACAACGGTTACAAAAATGTTCTAAGAATAAGAAACCAGTCTGTCAGTTCTATTCTTGCTGCTGCTGCTCCTGCTGCTGATTGGCTCTGGTCATCGCTTGCGTTTGAGATCTTCTGATGTCTTCTTCACCTTCGACCTCTGCACCGTTGGACAGGGGGGCGTCACGGCAGTACCTTTTCACTTTGCTTAAATGGATTAAGGCCAGTCTCGCCTCTACTTTGATACTCTGATTCTTCTACCCATCTCAGGTGACTACACTATGGACAGCAACACGTTAGGGGCATTCTTTCACACCATCCCGTCTTGGATGGCATACCACTCACTCTGCCTCGATGATGACAAGACTGAGCTGCTCTTGATCAGCTCACATCCCCAGCTAAACAAACTGCCTACAAATCCTTCATCAATGACAGCATTTCCATGCCAGTCTCTCAGGAAGTTAAAACCCTCAGGGTTTATCTTTACTCCAACCTATCCTTATCCAAACAAGTAAATGCAATTGCTCCCTCAGCAGCCCATCCAACTAAGTTAATCAACACCTGCAGAACCTTTCTCTCCCCAGACAGCTGTATTACTATCACAAGAGCACTAATAGGGTCCACACGTGACTATTGCAACTCTCTATTTGCTGGCACCAAAAACTGCACCATGAACACGCTGCAAATCATCCAAAACAATGCCCTTAGAGCAGCTTTGAACATCCCTAATAAGTTCATATATCCACAGCCAGAAGAAATGTGCACTGGCTACCTATCCATGAATGCATTTTATTCAAAACCTTAGCCATCACCCACAAGTGCATCTCCCACAACGCACTGAAATATCTGTCTCCCAAATGCAAAAAATGCAAGCTTTGATACCCACTCGATCTACATACTTGCATTGCCTCACCACTCCTAGATACAAACGCCAAATATCAGGTGGCCTCAGCTTCCCAGTGATTGCGGCCAAGAACTGGAATGCCCTCCCACTCTTGCTAAGATCTGCAAACTCATACTGGGCCTTCCATAAGCAACTCAAAACCTGGTTATTTTCACAAGATCACAACTCTAAAGTCACCCCCCAGTAAGGCTTGCCTCTAACGTATGCTAGTTTTGTGTGCAAGCTAACTTCTATGTACTACTGAATCCTTCTTGTTGTACTTGCTTGCTTTTCTATGTGACCTGCACCTTGATGCCTAAGGGCTTAGCACACACTATAAATGTTAAAATAAATAAACAATATAGCAGAAGCTATTACTACTTCTACTATATAGGGCCTGTTGAGAGGCAGATGAATATGTCATCCATAGCATCTGCCCCCCACCCCCAGCCCAATACCGCACAGGTGAGAAACGTTACTTACTAAGACAACTGTACCACCCTTATCCCAGGCAGGTACAGCAGGAGATAGACATGATCTAAGCTAAAGATGGCACGAGTAACCAACCTAACATTGTGACAATATGTATGCATGCATTAGACAAGAAGCAAATGTGCACTCAACATGAAAAATGCAGACACTAGGTAATATATGCACTTATTCATGAAGAATATTAACATAGCATTCATAAGATATGAAGAAACAACATAAGTAATTTATAAACTGGATGCAACTTGAACAACATGCAAATATAGCTCACTAACATAGAAATGTAGCAGTAATGGGCAACCATTTTTTCCAAAATGGAAGCCACAACATGCTTCTTATGAAACCAAAGGCCTTAAAGCTTCAAGAGAACGTAAAATTATGAAATCACAAATACAGATCCGTGCAGAGCTCAGAAAGGAGCTGGCAACCACAGCCAAGGTTACCGCAAATTAATGGAGGGTCCTAACATTGCAGTGAAAGCACAAGATAGCAATTCCCAGGAAGCAAGGATATTCACAGATTAATTAAGGTTGTATGAGCATACAGCCAGCCTTTGTAATCCAGGTGCAGGACAACTATAAGTCAAAGAATTCCATGAACAATAACTCGAAAGGGTCCGCAGTGGCACAAGGAAACGTAATACTTGCATCAATATTATCTAAACTCCCAATTAATGAAGGGTGAAATAATTCCAAATACTGTCCCATCACATGTGACTCATCATTGATGAACACTGTCTATTCATCAGCAATGCACACAGATAGGACACCCGCCTTACTCCTTACACATATCCCAGACACGAGACACCACACAAGGCCAAATTTAAAGAGATCATGCTGGCTCATATCCTAGAAATGTGGTATGGTATCCTCTTTAATTGAAGGGAAAGCAGTCAATGGACCTCTTTCCCTCTACTCCTGCCTGAATGTTTATGTAATCACCACCATTATCCAATCACGTTCCTCATAGGTTTTTGGTAACTAAGATTACAGTATGATGCAAATGATGATAATTATTACAATTGTTGAATATATAAACCATCGTTTTTATGTAACCAGCGAGAGCTAATTCAATTCTTGTATGTGGTCCCTGTTTTAGGTTGAAGATAATAAAGCATGGTTTTGCATTGCACTTTGTCTATTTCCACTTGTGAGTCCATTTTGAACTGGCTCCAGTATCTCTGTGTAATTTGGGACTTCCCAGGCCATCTTAACAAGTATTTTACTTTCTGCCACTTTTAGGTATGTTAGCTCAATTGTCAGTCATACAAATTATGGCATGAGGACAGGCTGAAGGTGTCACGCGTCAACTGGGATAGCTTGACATTTATGGATAAACAAGTGAGGTGGAATTAGATGATAATAAATGGTGCAGGCCAAATATGTTGAAAACTAGCCTTTAATTCTCTACAAGGGGGATATTCACAGGACTCTCACCTCCACTAGAAGAAAACCTAATGTTTACCCTCACCTTACCTTTGATAGTTTATGTAGGGAAGCCTACACTTTGAAGCAGGATTCACCATTATTTGAAACATTTAAAGTTTGGTGGACACTAATATGCAACCCGGTTTATAATACTTATTTTTCATGAGAAAAGAAATAGCACATTTTTTTTATTATGCTGAAAGGGTTTATGACTATTATTATTATTATTATTATTATTATTATTATTATTATTATCATTATTATTATTATTACCTTCTTTATTAATAAGGAGAGTAATATTGGTTTGTAAATTGACCAATATGGATCTACGTGATTATTGCAGGCCGCAAAATACAAAACCCGAAAATGTCAAAATTAAAAATCACACTCCACAGTGATCCCATAGATGATTTTATGCTGTATCCAGCATTCTCCTATCCCTTCCCCCTACTTACCTTTTTCGTTGGCACACTTCCTTGTGTGCCGCCGACTCCGCTCTATCCCTGTGGTGCCAGTTTCATCCCACTAACTTGGGTCAGAGCTTGCACCACAGGTTACTTTTTTCTATTTTTTTACTTTATTGTTCCCCGCTTTCAATCTCATGGAAGCAGGGGATACCCGTGCAACCCCCAAAGCCCATAATACCAAACAAGAAGAGTGGGGGACACCCCTGCAACCACCGCTCCCCTTGTTTGACATTATGGCCTTTGTTTTTTTTCCCCATGCCAAATGTGCAGGAAATTGCCATTCAGTATTTTTTATTCAATTTTTTTCCAGCAAAATACCAATATCAATAGTATTACCCTTTTTTACAAGGACTTAACATTCTAATTTATTTCTTTTGCTGACAAGTTCAGCCAGCATGAACAATACACATTGATAGTATATCAGCCAAATAGTGACCCATGAGCTAAAAAAAAGAAGGGCTTAAAAGCAGATGAGTGAAATGTTCCTTATTGAAAGGATATGTTATCTGGGTGTTTTCTTTTTCATGTAATAATAAAGAACATTGTATTTGAGCAAGCCAATCTCGGAAGACTCCTACCAGACATTGGGCCTCATTTTTCCAGACCAGCATACTTCAAGTTTTCCGGTGGGGGCCACAGATCTCCCCGCAGGCTTGAGCTGCCAGCAGATTAGGGCCCTACCAGCAAAGAAATGCCTAAATCATCAGCACTGGAAATACCAGTGCCGGTGATTCAGGTAATCGAATCCCAGGGAGTCCTGGGACTCCATGGGAATTGGAACTTACCAGCTCTGCACCGCCCATAATATCTTCGTAATACCGGGATATTGGTTGGTGGAGACGGTGAGGGCAGTTTGCCGGTATCCTGATGGTAATACCAGTGGGATACAAGCAAAACTCTTAAAGACGGCCATTTTCTTCAATGGGAGCCAGCTTTGAATACATTTGTGATAATATCAGCCCTGTCTTAAGTTACTTTATATTCAAGTGTGTGTTTTTAGATTCACTGCTGCTCACGTTTAGGCAGTATGTAGGCAATATGTGTTTGTGGCAGAATTTGTTCATTTAGACTAAACATTATGGAAACATCTTATTCTGACTTAGTACCATATTTCATGTTTTTTTTGTTCCTAACCAGTGCATCGGCATAAACTACTAAATACCGCTTTGGTCTTTGAACATTGGTTTAACGTGTCTCCATATAGCAAAGGGCGGCTCTCTTTGGCGTTAGGGTTATTAGACTTAAACAGCCATTGATGGAGGCTAGTAAACCGGACTCAAATCATTCTCCGGCTAGTGAATCAGTGGTGAGTTATCATACTGAATGCCCCTTGCTTCTAGATAATCAAAGTGATGCAATTATCTATCCCTTAGCCAGCCCTGTTGAGGTGGCGTGATCTCTGGTAAGAGATAAGCTATGAGAAAATGTTTTAGGGTGGAAAGATTGAAATGCCCCTGAGTTTACAATTAGTAAGATATTCAAAGATGGAAATAACGTTCCTTTAAACCGCTCCTGTTTACTGCAACTCGTGGACTATATACCGTTGCTAAAAGTCCTACCAAGTAAAGATTTGGACTAAGTTGAGCAATTGGGAAATACCTTAATTCCTACAACTAGGTTTCATTGTAACATCACTGATGTGGTTGGAGCCATACAATCACACACTAATACCTTATTAAAGGTGTGATATGATGCGGGTGAACATGAATATGGAACATTTGTGTCTTAGTGTGCTCATACTAAGGACACCCGGTTAAAAATAACTGGCAATTGAGGGGGACGTTTCATGGTGTTTCTAAATTCACGAGCTCAGGTAGTTGGAGGGAAGAAGAAAGACAATGAATGGCCATGCTTAACCTCTTTCTTACCATTGCTGCCTGATAAGAGGCCATGATATCTGACCAATAATAAGTGGAACACGAGGCGGCACACTCATCTCTTAAATAACAATTGTGGATCGAATACTGTAATATTCATGGCTGATATTTTGATTCTACAAGAAACGTGTCTCTCTTAAGAAATCGTGATTGAAGGTTATACCCTTGATCAAAGACATGCAAGTAAGGCCTATGGGAGGTCTATTGATTTGTTGCCATAACACTCTTGTTTCTGAAGAGCTTAAAACGGATGAGAGTGATCCAAATGGACTTTTTGTGGAAATAGTTTTTAGGAGTTCTGTAAACATTTTAATTATGAATATCTATGACCCACCCGGTGGAGTTAATATTGATCATATACAGCTTCATTTGGATGAAAATATGCCCCTAGGAAGCTTGTCAATAAGAACAATATAGTTATTAAGGGTGGGGATCTAAGAGCTGGCCGCATGGATAACTTAGGGTGGCAGTTGAACAATAAGGTGGTAATGATCAAAGGAATACCGCGGACCTCCACCTACAAGCAAGTTCAATGCTGGATTTAGACATGGTGATGCTTAATGGTCATTTGGTCATAGAGTCACTTTGTTGTTTTAACGATAAAACACACGCTGTGGGGGCGGATAGATTAAATACAAAATACCGACCTCCATGTTGTGTGCACTTGTACACACTAGGAAAGTGTTTTAGAGAGGATAGGGTCAGGATCTCAACATCTTTTGTCGTCAGCTCAGCAGCACTCACTAGGGCCTTCAACCAATTGATACGAGAGTTTTTACAGATAGGGTCATTCAACTTTGTGCTAGGGATACTGCGGTAGGAATAACTTTGTAATTATTTAGCCTTCTGTTATTTATGTGTTACAATATTGAGGTATAAACGGGAGGCAATTGCCTTTCAACTCCATTTTGTAGTTACTTCGTCTTCTGGCGGCATCACAAACCGCGAGTTAGTGCACCAATAGGGCACTTTAAAAGATAAAAATAACTAACAAGAAGAGATGTTGGCCACAGACTCCAGTACTTTTTAAATTGATATTACACCTACGAGATGGCAGAAGCAACTTACTTGGCATTAGCCGAGGACATGATAGAGGGAATTTTTGCTAACCGCTCTATACTTGGAGTAGAACAACAGGCCACCATAGCTACAAAAGGTGATGATTGGAATGAACTGGAGGCATTATGCAAAAAGTTAATCACAACTGAACTTCATGGGGCCATCATGACGGAACACCTACGGGCACATATAGCCCCCAATGGACTGATCATTAGAATTGAACCTAGAATCTTCCTTGAAGAACTTAAATTTAGGAAGTATTGGAGTTTTATCTCGAATAAATGCACAAGGGACTGGATCATACTAATTATTAATACAGCAAAATTGGTGTCCGAGAGTTTAATGAACGAGATCATCACAAAGCAGAACGAGATAACAACAAAAATGATTGTGGGAGACTATCTCAAAAGTATGGCAGCCTTGGACGCAACAATAAAAGAGTTCAAAGATTTAAACCTAAACAAAAAGGTGATTAAACTCAAGAAGGACATTGCAGCATTCTCTCATGAAAAAAGTATCCATACACAATGGATGCGTATTATGAGGAACAAGAGAGAAATGAAAATATACCTAATACTGGACCTGTGAGGGGCAGACAACAAAGGAATAGACCGAGACCCGGTAACTGGAATTTTTCTAGTGGCAGCTCCGATGAGGACTCAGGCAGAACTGGCGGCAATGTTAGATTTGACAACCAACAGAATAGAGGTGGATACGCCCGGGGTTTTCAGGCCCCAAGAAGACACGGAAGAGCCAGAGGATGGTGGCCGAATCAATCACCCAGGGTCACCAGGAACAGAGGGAAAGGATGGTACCAACAGAATGCCATCCCACAATACGACCCCTAATACCTGAAAATGAATCCCTGGTGGTCAATCTATCAACTTTCACCCCTTCAGGTACACAATTGAATGTACACCAAAAGGGCCTTTTCGTTTGTACCTACATCCCCACACGACCCATTCCAGACAAGAATTGAGATCACCCAACTGATGAGGAAAATACGGCTAAAACAATTCTTTGCCAAGAATACCCACACAGGACCAACAGATGTGACGGGGTTACGCAATAAATCTACGTACTATCCTCCACCACACATCATAAGTGTGGAATCTCAGACTTTTGAAAAGCTGATTCTCAAAAATCTCGAAGAGATTGAGGCAGAAGATAACTCTGGAGTATTCCATAACATGACCAAGATGGAAAGTACAGCCTTCAAGGAACTAAAGACAAACGAAGATATAATCATAAAACCCGCTGACAAAGGGGGAGCCATCGTCATCATGAATAGAACAGACTATGATGGGATGGTGAACACCTTGATAGATGACCAGACCACATATAGAAAACATGGAGGTGACCCAACTGAACGACTCAGGAATCTGATTAACCCGATTATTGAAGAAGCAGAGGCGGAAGGGCACATAAGCACTAAAGAAGCATCTTTTTTGACTCCACAATACCCTAGCGGCCCGCCTTTGACGCATTACCCAAAATACATAAGGGTGTCCTCCCAACACCCAGACGTCCTATTGTATCTGGAATTGGTTCCATTTTAGAACCTCTTTCCCAGTTCACTGACTTCTTCCTAAGAGAAGAGGTGAGTAAAATGCGCTCTTACAATAAAGATACCACAGCCATCTTGATATACTTAAATAATCTTGTCCTTGAGAGCGAAGACATCTACATAGTGACCATGGACATAGAGTCATTATACTCAAAAATCCCTCAGGGAGAAACCTTGAGGGTCATTGAAAGTGTGTTACAAACTAAAACACTGGACATGCCTGTGGCACTGATTATGCAACTAGCAGAAATAGCCCTGACAAAGAACTATTTCTTGAACGGAGAAAGCTATTATGAACAAATAGCAGGTACAGCTATGGGCACAACATTCGCACCCACTCTAGCAAATCTATATGTTGCTAACTTTGAGGAAAACCACATATACCCAGAGACCAACCCTTTCGCCACCAACATTGTGAGTTGGCGTCGATACATTGACGATGTATTCCTATTGTTTGATGGAGACAACGGCACCCTGAACAACTTTATGGGTTGGATCAATGGACTAAATCCCTTCCTCAAATTTACCTATGAGGCAAGCAAAACAACAGCTACGTTCCTCGATTTAAAAATCACTAGGACAGGTCAGACATTTGAAACCACGGTTTTTCAGAAACCAACTGAAAGAAACTCCTTACTGGATTATAACAGCTTCCACCAAAGGTCATTGAAAGAGAATCTACCCTTCGGGCAGTTTCTCCGATTCAGGAGGAACTGTACCACGAGAACTGAGTATGACTTACAAGCAACAAGACTCTCCAATAACCTAAAGGAGAGAAACTATCCTTATCGAATCATTAACCAAGCGAAAAAGAGGGCGAGACATATACCGAGAGAGATGACCCTCAACCAACATGGAAGAAGAAAAAGAGATGACAATACAATCACAGCTGTGTTTAGTTATTCTCCAATAATTAACCGCTTGAAGAAAGAAATTCGGAAAGCTTGGCACATACTGAACATTGAAGAACAGCAATTACCTGAACTACAGTTCGCCATAAGAAGGAGAAAGAACCTTAGAGACTCGTTGGTGCAGACCTACAAAGAAACAACCCTCACCACCAACACGAATACACTCTGGAATACACCCAGACCTCAGGGCCATACACCATGTGGGGCCTGCACGGTGTGCAAATACACACAACGTACCACAGCTATAGATATAGGCTGGAGGTATCCTTGGGAACAGAGGTGTCTGACCAATTGCAACACGACAAATGTAGTGTATTTAATACAGTGCCCCTGTAATAAGAAGTATATTGGCATGACGACAAGAGCCATAAAGATACGTATAGGGGAGCATCGATCCAACATCAGGACTCAAAAAAGAACTTCCCCACTGGTAGAACACTACATTCAGAAACAACATACTGAAAATGACCTAACGTGGACCGTATTAGAGAAAGTCAGATTACCTAAAAGAGGTGGAAACATCACAGCCCTCTTATTGAAAAGAGAATAACAATGGATATACAGGACCCACAGTCATCTGGTAGGCCTAAATGAGGAGATCTGTTGGCAAACCCTGGCGGTTCTATAAAGTTGCTTGTAAACAGAAGCACAGTAAAGAGGAATATTCTGCCACTCTCTCACTCTCTGAACATGGTCTCTACAATTACATTTTGGTATCACACATAACAGCATTCCATTTTTTGAATCCCGACTACAGGGGACTATCATTTATATGCTGGACGCACGTGGAATTCATCATAAAAAAACAAACTCACAATTACAAAACAATAATGGAGGATTGATTGAAAATACTCTGGGAATATTGGTGATCTGAAGTGGACCAGACCCCCAGGTATCCCTGGGTATCATCTGTAGTCCGTACACGATCAGGTGAATACAACGCAGCCATTTATGTAAACATGGCACTGCATCACCCACTAGAATTCCCAGGTAATCTTGAGCCACACTTACAGTCCATACGCGATCACGTGAATGTGACTCGGCGATAGATGCAAACACAGCCCTAGATGGTGCCGCTCCGGATCGCATAACGTTTTATATAAACATGGCACTGTATCATGAACCACAACTCCCAGGTATCTTGAGCCACACTTGTAGTCTACACGCGATCACGTGCATGTGACACGGCGATAAATGTAAACATTGCCCAAGATGGCACCGTACCGGTTTGCATAATGAGAGGCGGCCATAACAACGAGACCGAGGTAAGCATAATTGGCGGCGACCCTATTTTCTTCATTTACATGCTCTGACTGTTATGCAGAGCCCTAGCCCGCAGGTTCCCCTCTTTCTCACAATACGTAACACTTTACGACCGAGCAGGAGAAAACAAATGTAATGGCAGCGAGGCATTTAGACAGAGGGAAGCACTATTAACCACGGCCGCACTGCCTACAAGTAAGCTAAATGACTGTGAGATAAACGAACCACAGGGAACATCCTTATTAGTATATGGCTGTTCCTTTCATCGTGAATTGTAACACAGCCAGGAATCACTAGGCAAAGTCCACCAAGCCACGTTTAATCACAGTGAATAAGAGGCACTAAATATGCAAAACAGCTGAGTGTAGACTTTTAAGGATGCCCATATGAGTATTTACACTACGATTTGACACTCTTCCCCATTACAGTGAGAACATTTCAGGAGAGGAGAGAGAGCCATACATCCTCCTTGCACAGAACTGAACGTCGAAGGCATAACCATATATGCAGCTGAGGCTAAGAGACCCGCAGCATACAACAGACTACATGATCTAGCACTTTGAAATATAGAAGTAAGGAGAACTCTATTTCAAAGTGGCAGCACCATCCAAAATAAGTTTTTTAAAAAGGGTTTTAATAGTACTTGAGACTGACGACAGTCCCACCTGTCTCTCTTGTCTTTGTCCTTATAGGATCAGGGATCATTCCACTATATCCACTCTGGACCACGGAAGACATCCTAAAACACTTCAAAAATTTTGAAGATACTTTGAGAATACCAGAATCAAAAATACTATTCGTCCTGAAGAAAGCGGCCACTTAAGAATCCTGCTGAAATCGGTTAACTGTTTGTTTAAGAGAACTGGCTGATAACCCAGACTTCAACACCCTTATAAATAAAGAAAAGGGCTTGCTAAAAGAAATTGATTTAGTTATCATCACAGATTCTCTCTCCATTACATTACAGTGGTGAGAAAATAGGTTGTTTTTAAATATTTCTATTGACCATTTGGTCATAGAGTCACTTTGTTGTTTTACCGATAAGACACACGCTGTGGGGGCGGAAAGATTAAATACAAAAGACCGACCTCCAATGTTGTATGCACTTGTAGACAATAGGAAAGTGTTTTAGAGAGGATAGGGTCAGGATCTCGACATCTTTTGTAGTCGGCTCAGCAGCACTCACTAGGGCCTTCAACCAATCGATACGAGATTTTTTACAGATAGGGTCATTCAACTTTGTGCTAGGGATTCCGCGGTAGGAATAACTTTGTAATTATTTAGCCTTCTGTTATTTATGTGTTACGATGCTTAATGGTCACCTAGATGGTGTCAGACCAATTTTGTCCATGTGGAAAATTGGAGATCAGATACTGATATGGATAGAGCAATGAAGTTAGGGGTGAATTTTAACAAATAGAGTGAGCATGCTGTCATTACGCTATTATTTAGGGCTGTTGTCATAGGTGGCACTAAGAGAAATGGGGGAAGTTGATATTAATCATGGGAAAAATTGATTTGGCTGGATAGAAGGTTATTTTAAAGCCATTAGTCAGCACATATTGAAGTATGATGATAAAGATATCGACCCTTGGAAGGCTGCTTGCCCAATGAGATAGCTGCTTGTGTGAAACAGTTAACTTCCTAATTTTTGCCTATTGGTAATCTTATAGTGTTCGAAGTAAATGGCCACTGAGCGAGGTCTTACGATGCAGAAATAGCAGCCAGGAAAAGGCATTTTAGATAGCAGATAAGGAGAATTAAGGTTAACTATAATGACCTGACTGTACATTGTACTCGCATTACGAAAAGAAAAAAAATGTATAATAATTGGGCAAAGGTCTATAGATTATCAGTAAAAAATAAGGAGTGGCAGAGAATTTATTCAATATTCAATAGGGGTGTTTTAAAGAAATAGCGGCATACGTTTAAATGAGTAATATCTGCGAACAAGACTCTCTTGGAATGCATTGAGAGTAGTGGATTGGTGGAAATACATCGGCCAAAAAGAGATGAAAACAGCCATGCCCAAGGTGAATATTAATCTTGTGTTTGACAAAGAAAGTGTCCTGGATGTGACAGTTAAATTGAAGCAATCCAGAGCCCATGGCCCGGATGGATTAGCCAATATTGTACATAAGAAATACCCAGAGGGATGGTTTAGGATTTTGCTATCATTATTTCATTCTTTTGTAATTGAAGCAATCCAGAGCCCACGGCCCTGATGGATTAGCCAATATTGTACATAAGAAATACCCAGAGGGATGGGTTAGGATTTTGCTATCATTTTTTAATGCTTTTGTAGCTTCTGGAGTTATCTAGAACTCATAGCAGACTGCTCACTTGATCCCTGTGTTCAAAAAGGGAACTGGCATAATATTGATAGTTACAAGTTAGTAAGAGGCTAGTATGTTTTTTTCCGCATTTATCCCGAGATAAATGCTTGTGATATGTGCAAAGATGATGTCCCAAAACGACCACAAATTAGGAGACATAAATGCTCAAAAATAGAGTACACAAACTGCAGAAAGAACACTGATTTATTTCCAGAACAGCCAGGAAGGAACAAACAGAATACAATCTGGACACCGTCTCCCACACCGCTTCGGGCAAAACAATTTAAAGCTGCCAACCACCATTTTTGCATATTTGATGAGTGTTACAATATTTCAAAATGTAAGAATATCTGTAGAACATTATAGATTCTGTTCACTCATTGTCAGATCCACCCATGCCTCCCCAAGAAATCCACACCCTCAAAGCATGGCCTCATTTATGCTTGGACCGTGTTCTTTAATGGCCGGCCCATATGAGGCAATCCTGACAAAGAATCTCTGCACTAATTGTATTATAGATCTTTTGAGATAGCTTTGAGCCTTCGCGTCTCACCGAGATTTGAGCAATGAGCACACATATGGTGCGAAGCGACTGAACATCATAATTGGGTTTCTCTGTTCTGCACACCGTGCGCTCTGCATGCCATGCAACTCCCATCTCGACACAAGCCACAAACCAGTACACCCTGAGCATCCCACTATCTTTTTGATGAACTGCCGAGCTGAGGCAGCGTCTTTTCAAATTTTTATTTCAGCCATTTTATTCAAATTATCAAGACAGTTACCACACAAAACAGAACCTTTCATGGCACTGAGGGCACTATGTTCACGCTCTAACTTTGTAAATTGGCATTGATGCCATGTTGTGTTCTTTGTGCATTTATAGGCCATTTGCCGTGGATGACGCCTGTTTGTCTGGAATTGGGTTTCAAGTTATGGGGGCAGCTTCCTTTGCAACAATTAATCAATGTCTGCTTTTCCTACTAAGCTGCCTGACCCTGAGGCGCTTGCACTCACCACCAAATAAAAATCTAGTGAAAGGGGCCCTAGTTCTGCAAAAAAAAGTTAGCAGGATAACGTGGTGAAATGCGCGGCCTGTAACTCTGATGTTATACTAAAATGGCGGTTCTCTTTCTCTCAATGACCAATGGCAGCTCACACTGTCCAAACACAAACTCGATAATGTGGCATGTCTGAACTCTACGACTTAATATACACTATGCAAAAAGAACAACACTTTTACTTCAAAGATGATGAATGCACTGCCCTAATATGTCGAAAAGCTCTTCCTGCATGTGTTTATCAATACCGTGTTGAATACTTTGCTGCATGTATATCATTTCTAAGTGCATGTTGCTGCATGTATATTTACCTACATCCTAAAGCTTTATCATAATGAGGCAATGTACACCTGCCTACGCGACAGCCACGTTACCATTAAAGGCGTGATATCTAGCCGGTGGGGGCTTTTTTAACTTGTATTTACACACGCGCTTAGAACGCTGGATCTGCATATTGACATAGGGTGTGGAGAACAGAGAAACTCAATTATAAAGTGCAATTTGTTATTTTTTTTGGTTTCTGTCATATATATCAGTGAGGGGTTCTTTTACTAAATGAGCCTGTCGCAACTCTCCTGCAGACGTGTTGCTTGCGTTAGGGTGAAATGCCACACACTTGCTGGGAACCTAGGGAATCCAAGTCACAGTGCCTCAGTCAGTGTGTCTCAGTCATTGTCTGTGCCAGAGTTTTAGTCAGTTTCAGTGTCTCGCTGTCAATGTTTCAGTGCTTGTGTCTCAGTGTCAGTGTATCAGTCAGTACTAATGTATAAGTATCAGCATCAGTGTCTCAGTGTCAATTTCTCTGTCAGTGTTTCACTCACTGTCATAGTGTCAGTGTCTAGTGTCTCAATGTCAGTGTCCTATTGTCCTGGTCTCAGTAAGTATCAGTGTCTCAGTCAGTTTGTCGATGTAAGGGTTTCAGTCATTGTCTCCATCTCAGCACCCTAGTCAGTATTTCAGTGTGTCAGGATCTGTGTCTCAGTCAGTGTCAGCATCTCTGTCAATGTCAGGGCCTCATTGTCTCATTGTAGGTGTCTCTTGGTTAATATCAGAGTTTCTGTGTGAGTGGGTTATTGCCTCGGTATCAATATTTAAGTGTCTCTCAGATAGTATCTGTACATGGTATATAATTGCCTGTTTTTCACTGTCTTTTTCTCAGTTTCTCTCTCTCTCTCTCTCTCTCTCTCTCTCTCTCTTTCCCTGTCTCTCTCTCTCTCTGTTTTTTTAAATTTATTTATTGAACAGTCTTATAAACCACGCAACATGGCCATAGGCCTCAGAGCCTCGCTGGCTCTTTCTGTCGGTCTCTCTCTTTGTCTCTCTCTCTTTCTCTCTCTCTCTCTTCAACCATTATTTCACACCTTTGGCCCACCGCATCTCTACCTTCTTTTCTAACTTTCAGTGTTATGCGGATGACACGGAGCTCTCCTTCAGGCTCCTCTCAGCCTCCTCTGCTTTCTTGCAATTCAGGAATGGTGTGCCTCCAACCATCTCTGTCTTAATTCCAGTAAGACTGAGATCCTTTTCCTTGGGAGCCCTGCTCCCGCTTTCCCTCTTTCACACTGGCTGCCCACCCTGGGCCCTCTACCTGCACCTTTCTGTGGGGCAAAACATCTTGGTGTCATCTTCAACTCCACTCTGTCCTTCTCTCCCCACATCTCTGACATCTCTAAGAAGTACCACTACCAGCTGCACCCCCTCAGAGGCATTCTTCCTTTCCTCACTTTCCCCCATAAATTCACTGTCTCCAGAGCCCTTTTTCTCTCTAGGCTGGACTACAGTAAAAGCCTCTTTCTAAATCTGCCTGCCTCTACTCTTCGCCCTTTGTAACGTATCCAGAACAAGACTGCTAGACTTGCCCTTGGCCGCAAGCCCAGGGATCATATCTCTCCAGCCCTGAAATCTCTCCAGTGGCTCCCGGTGGCTGCAAGGATCAAGTTCAAGACCCTCTGCATTGTCCACAAGGCTTTCTGGGGCCAGGGACCACACTACATCCAACTCTCTCTCCCTAAGCATCTTGCTTCTCGAGCCCTCCGCTCATCCACCTCCAGTTCTCTGAAGGGTCAGACGCTGCTCCAGGCAGAGAGTGGGGGTAAATCTTTCTCTTCAGCTGGGGCCTCCCTCTGCAACAGCCTCCCTGCATCCCTCAAACTTGAGCAGGACACATAAGGATCTGGAAGCAGCTCAAGGCCTTCCTCTCTGTTTCTGCTTTCTTTCTCTCTCTCTCCCCTGCTGATGGTCCTGCCTGCTGCATTTACTAGTTACCTGGCCACCCTCTGAACCTCATGGGCACAAGACGTCTGCATGACCAGTAGCCCCTTGAACTGCGTCCGGGCCTCCCATGCACTTATCTGCAAACCTACAGTCCCCTGCCGCTCTGTTCTTACTTGAGCCTTCATCCGGCATCACCTACTGTGCTTTTTGGCAGTGCACTCTCCCCCCCAGCAGTTCTCCTCTTCGTTCCCCCTCACACTTGTACGATGGAATGACACAAGGCATAGTAAGATCGCTTGCTTGTCCTCCCTTTGTCTCCCCTTCCTTGTCTTGTTGCGCCTAGAAACCCTTGTGTACACGTGCGTTATAAATGATTTATCATATCATATTATTTCTCTCTTATAGCCTCCAACTTTCCTGTCCACCTATCCTTCATCTATCATTTATTCTTTTACCCTCTATGTCTCCTTTCTCCATCTCTTTTTCTCTCTTGCTTACACTTTCTTTCTCTCCTTTTCCCTGCCTCGCATTAGAGAGTGTGGTGCTGGTTGGGGTGGGAATAGTACTAGGGAAGGCAAATAAATAAATAATTAAAGCCGGCATTATAAGTTTGTAAGGTGACCAGATGCTGAATGAATAAAATGTCATATCATCTTTGAGAATATTTCCTCTGCTATACTCAGACAACCCCCGCCTGAGCCTGCAAAAGGATTTTGCTTATTACTTTTCTACTTTCTGCAACCAAATGCATCATTTGGTTGAGTAGTTCATGGTATGTATGGGATTATTGAGGGTGGAAGATTCAGGCAAGCACTTAGTAGACTAGCTCCTTCAGTTGTCCCGAAGGTAAATGGCAATGCCTGAATGCTGCTCATATGTTTTTTCCGGGAGAAATTTGAATCTGAACCTCCTGCTATTGGATGATCCTTACATCATTTATAAATAGAATATTTACATGAATCTGTATGCCCCCTTTGAATGTGCATTGCTTGGTACATTAATGCTGGGTTTTGGCACAACACATTATTCTCATCCTGTTGCAAATGGTAGCTATCAAGCAGAGGTGTTGCTAGCGGGGGCTGAGTGGGCTAGCCTATAGCCCCGGTCTATTGGTTGTTGCCCCGGGTAGAAGCTCAAGGGCTACAACCAAAAGGCTAGCTAGCCCCGAGTCCCGACATTCCCAACATTAGCGTAGCCCCAAATCTTTTCCAGACCTAGCAACACCGCTGCTATGAAGCAATGTTTGTCCTTTTACAGAACACATGCAGCCTCATTTTACACCAGGCAGCAATTGCATGGGGGGGACCACTAATGCTTGCATTAGCATATTTTGGGGTCCCCTGCATGCAATTGTAAATTAGAATTTGTTGAACTGGACAAGGAAAGAGTAAAGGTGAGGCAAACCCACTCACTTATGTTCTTCCATTTCCCGCTTCATCTCTTGGAAACGTAAACTGTCTTCAAATACGCTTTGCAAGCAGTGTGTGTTAATGACGTCATACAGAATTTGCCTGATGTTAACGAGGTGCGAAATGGAGGCGGACTCCATAGGAATACATTGGGCCTCATTACGAGCTTGCCGGTTCGGATACAATGGTACCGGTAAGCTTGCCGGTACCGTTGTATCTGAACCGGCAAACTCTGAGTTGTGCTCCTGGGTGCCTTTCATTCCACCAGGTCTGACCAGGCGGAATGAAAGGCACCCGCGAGCACCACATGCCTGTAGCACAGGCACCGTTATGAACGGTGCCGGTGCTACAGGCATCCTCATTCCCATTTAGCCCTATGGGGCTCAAATGGGAATGGGGATTACCCGATTCCAGCACCCGCAAAAGGGCAATTACCGGGTCCGGTGGGGCGGAATAACCCGATAATTGCCCATTCGCGGGTGCCGGACTTTCTTGCAAGTTTGGAGGTAACATGCATGTTTTACGGGCAAGGCTACGTCCAACCTTGTAATGATGCCCATTGACTTCACACCTGCATTAAAATCTCAAGCAGGCATCAACTGAATAGCTCACATGAGACAGGGGAGAGGAGCACAGTGGAGATCTTATCTAAGCTCCATACCCCTCTTCTGCCTCGTGTCAGCAGGAAAATGGGGCGGAGCGTGAAAAGGAGTCATAAATGAATTGCGCCTCGTTTTCATTTCTCACTTTGCCCCATTTAAAATGTGATGTCCTTGTGTGTTATTTATGTTTGTATTCTATTTCGCAGTGGGGCAGTCGTAATATATGTGGGTTGCTAAGAGTACACTGTCCTCCTGGAATGCTGGGCCTTTAAGATCTGTTTTCACATTATTGAGGCTATCATGCTGAAAGAGATCAAACAGATTTTACAGGTCTCTGCAGTGGGCTGTGCAATCAGCATCCTGCGCAGGGACGTCATTTCACCAAAATGCCAGGGGTAGCGGAAGTGACATCACACGACCCTCGACCCCTGATGACATCACAGGAAGTGATGTCATTTGACCCCACCCCGAAGTGATATCACGGGAAGCGATGGAACACGACCTTTCACCCGTTGACAAAACAGGAATTGACATCACATAGCATTGTACACTACGAAAAATATGGTTACGATATCACTATAATGTGATGTACATTTCATACAAGAATGGATCGCCATATGTATCATTAAGATCAGTGTGTATAGGCCCATATTACCAAATTACTGTGAATGAAAGCAGACGTCCAACGCCAAATGATAATGATGTGTTATTATATAGCACTTACGCTTAAGCGCTTTTTATAGAAAAAATGTACACCTGATATCATCCAACCTGTGTCGGCACTCATTTATCCACCTCAGAAGGATGAAAGGCTGAGTTGAGGTGTTTAAGAACAGTCTAAATCAGTGACTCACCCTCTGAAGTGTGCCTGGAATAAACCTTTAATGAGTCTAGCAATTATTGTATGGAATTCCAGAAAGACACATTATTTGGTTTCCTATTCTTTCTTATTTAGGGTCAGTGCTGAAAGTGTTAGACTTGTGGCACTCCTGTTCTTATTTTTCTTATTTTTTTTAAAGGACCTGACCATGAAAGCCAGCCACTCCAGGAGCTTACATTACAAAAAAACGAAAAAATAAAAAATTATTTTTTGAATTTTTTTTTACAGACGTCGCAAGGGAGACCACAGAGGTCGCAAGGGAGACCTCAGAGGTCGAAGTTGCGACCTCTGGCGACCCCCAAATGACGTCCCTTATCCTGCGTGCCTCTGCTGCAGATTTAAAATGTTAAGAAATCGTAGTGACTTGATGACCTGACCCTTCAGTGTACATGTTCTTCAAGCTGGACCAATTCTTTAAGGGGCCAACACAAGCGCTTTGAAACACATGTGTGTATAGGCGCTATACAAATAAACTATCAATAACATAAATGCATGCTTTGAATGTAAAAAGTAATAAACTGCAAATGTCAAAAATATTGGCATTGCCAATGCTTGTGTATTTGGATGACCTGTATGAGAGACATAGCAAAGCATAGGAGGAAATGAGACCCACGAATCAAGCAGATCCTCTTCATGTGTCTAAATTGGATTTCTCATGGTTTCTTTCCTATTTGAGGTATCTGCATGAAGTAATGATACAGAGACAGTGGTGTGTGTCATAGTCATATGATGTTCGGCATAGATATAAACACATCAAGGGATGGCAAGTGCAAAATGGTTTGAATATATGGGCAGCTGATAGCAGAGCCTGGCTAATGCCTAGCACGTGTGCACAAGTCAAAAATGTTGGCTTTGCCAATGCTTGCTTTCAACAGGACTTCAGTGAAGGACATGCATAGTGCTTATAAACTGAGTGGCTAAAGGCAGACCTGGTTAAGACGTTTTTATTACACCAGTAGTGAATTACTGCTCCAATGAAGTAATTCACTCTCAGAAGACTGTACAAAATGTGATGTTAACACTTGATTAAAGCAAGCTCAACAAGTTCACATGAGGAGGTGTTTTGGCCGGGGAAGGGCAGGAACTGGGTGGACATGGTAATAGGGATTAACACGGCCATAGGCAGTCAACAGATGGGCAAATATCCATACACCAACAAGCTTTGCTCCTCACCTCCACCTAATAGCCAAAACTAAAAATGTGTCCTTGACCCAGGCATTCACATACCATTCTTTAGATAAACATCCACTCTACTGCAATAGTTTTGACTTGTAGGTGGTGCTAGAGTGCCACCTAATAGCCCAAACGAAAAACAAAAAACATTGCAAACCTCACAACCAAAAACTTCATAGGGTACAATGCCCCTTCATATGTTATAATATGGCATAATGAAATGGTACAACAGTGTTCATTGCAGCCCCCAACCAGGTCTCATAACCTGCTGGTAGTGTCGCTGTCATGTCATGGTCTTGTCAAACGTAGGACCTACAGACTGAAAATGTTCCACCTGCTCCAGCTTCTGACCATCAATAAACCGCCCACTGCTGAGGCTTAACCAAACACATCAACGTGTTGGTCTTCTTTATACTGATGTTAATTGTTTCATTGATCAAGAGCCAATAAAGGAAGACATGCACAACATAGATATTTAAAGTAAAAACAATGGAGTAATTGCACTTGATGTGCTCTCTCCACTTGCTCATGTGCTCTATGACACTGTATTTCGCCGGCTTTGCTTCTTCATCTCTTTCACCACACTCACTGCTTCTCAATCTTCTCTTCCTCTCCCTGTCTTTTCCCTCTCTCCTCTTCCCCATCCCCTCACTATATTCTATGCACTTACCCTATCAGAATTGTCGTCAGACCTAGTATGATAATCGCTTGTGTGTTCCTCTCCCTCCCCAGTCACCTTTTGTCAATCTCCAGCACTACCAGAAATGTCATCAGGCCTAGTACGATAGTCATTTGTTTGCCCCCCCCCTCTCCCTCACCTTTTATCAATCTCCAGCACTACCAGAAATGTAATCAGGCCTAGTACGATAGTCACTTGTTTGCCCCCCCCTCTCTCACCTTTTGTCAATCTCCAGCACTACCAGAAATGTCATCAGGCCTAGTACGATAGTCGCTTGTTTTATTCCCCCCCCCCACACCTTTTGTCATTACCCTGCACTACCAGAAATGTCGTCAGGCCTAGTATGATAGTTGTTGTCTGTCTCATCTCCTACCTCCCCTCCTTATCATTGTCAAAGCTCTTGTACTATCTGAAATGTCGTCAGGCCTAGTACGATAGTTCATTTCACATTCTTAATGTCTCAAAGCCTTGTAAGAATGTCTTTGTATTTTCCCTTGCTCCCTCCGTTGCCTTGAAGCGCCTTGAAACACATTTGTGTATAGGCGCTATACAAATAAACTATCAATATAAATATCAATATCAAATGTACATCTTTGCAGAGATGAACCAAAGGACAAAATTCAACAATTTCATGTTCTATTTGTGGAAAGCAAGGTAAATCCTACAGAAAAGCCTCAGACTCTTAGGATCTGGGCTGTTGTGAGGGAGGAGGCAGCTGCAGAGAAAGGGTTAACAAGGATGCGACCCAGCGGGAGGAAGGGGAGGGGCCTCGAGGAGGAAGAGGCAGTATTATAGAATAAAGTAGTTTGAAAGCACGACATATCATGTCCTCCTTGAGTGAATGCGATTGAAGGGAAGCGTACAACACGAGCCAAGCCTTAGGAATTCCCCAGTTATGCTCTTGTCGCTCGATACATGTTCTGGAGCAACAACTGCATGCAACCATGTCTATTCTGCTGTGTGTTGCTTGAAAAAACAGAAAGCAATCCTGCAAGATCTCCTTAACAGAGACAACTAATGAAGGGGCTCCATTGACGAAAGCATAACATTTTGTTAGCTAGCATGATCGCAGACCATCGAGAACACTGGAAGTGCTACGTTACAGCCGTTCCCCTGTGGCGTAAACTTTCACCATTTTTCTACCAGTAAAGAATGCTCACCGAAATCATGCACGCTGTACCAGGGGCATCCGTCGTACTGCCATAGTGACGTATGCCTGCTTTGGACGTACAAATGGTATCAGAAAACAGGAAGGCTGTTACGCTTCCTCTGTTTCACACGTAATGGTGATCAACAACGGCTCAAATGAGTGTTTGACTACTGCAATAGTGTGTGTGTCCCTTAAGCATATCTGTCGTGGCAGGCACTGTAGTGGGCCTACCTCGGGCCACCGGATCACCAGCTTCAGTATCCACAGCTGGGTGCACCCAGCAAAGGGAGCCGCCGTGGCATGGAGGCACCCAGGCCACACGGCGGCCTAGGCCATGGACACGTGGCAAGGCCCTCCCCCCACAAAGACACAGACACGAGTTGCCGCTTCCTGGGGCTCTGCTGCACTGCCCTCGCTGTGCCAGCAGAGCCCCTTTTATTAAGTGAGCGTCATGACGCCGTCATGACGCTCATGTCAATGAACCACTACACCACCACACAACAGTCATAAGAAATCAGCCAACAAACTTTGCACACCTGCTGTAAGGAAGCAGGCAAACTGCATTTAATAAAGCATAGCATTGCCTCAATGCAAACCCCATGTTCTGCAAATTAGAATCTGTTTTCATAAAGCAGTTAAAACAAATCAATGCCTATTCTTCACCAAGCACCCTCATGCGCAAAACAAATGTAAACAAGGAGGCGTTTTGAGCGGTGAGAGGCAGGAATAGCCATAGGGATTAGCATGAACTTCATCTAACATGGCCACCAACACAAATTGGACAAAGCCTGGGACTGATATAAAATAAAGTGTGCAAGCTCAAAGAGTTCCCATGAGGAGGAGTTTTTGGCGGGTAGAGGCACAGATGGGTGGGGGTAGCCATAGGGATTAGCATCGCCATTGGCAGGGAATGGATTGGCTCATAACCAAACAGCACCTATACACTGTGTGTCTCTCCTCACATGTCATTCCTGTCTGCCCCTCGTCAAATGCCCTTCCTCCGTATCTGTAAGAATGTATACTCAAATGCAGTAGTTTGGGCTTTATAGGTGTTGCAAGCAGCACCTAATAGCCCAAACTAAAAAATGACATGCCGGAATACAGATCCATTCAGCTCAGAATATCTCAAGCACTGGAAGCTGATTACTGCAGATGCATTGCATTAGCGGAAGTTGGGAAGTCCATGGGCTTTTGGTTTCCCTGGATTTGGAATTCAGGGAGATAATATTTGCGGGATTCTGAAATCTGAGAAGTTTGGCTGAATTCCAGCACAGACCTTCCCCAATCCACTTTTCATCAGGTCTCCAGCCATTATTAGCTAAAGCGCCACCTATAAGTCAAAATTATTGCATTAGAATACAGGTAGGGAGAAATGGCATATGATGGACAGAAAGTGTTTAGGTGTTGTTTGATTATTAACCCACCCATTGACTGCCCATGACCATACTAATCCCGATGGCCATTCCCTCCCAGCTCCTGCCCCTCCCCGTCCAAGACACCTCCTCATGGGAACTCTTTATGCTTTACTCAAGCCTTACCATCAAACTGTGCACTCAAAGTGCCTGCCAGTGTTGTTTCAAAGTGTTAAGGACTTCATTGGAGCTGTAAACTATTGGTGTCATAAAACTGTCTTGGTCTGGCTTCAGCCACTCCATTTATAAGCACAATGTGTATCCTTGACTGAAGTCCTGTTAAAAACAAGCATTGGCAAAGCAAGCAGTATTGACTGATGTATAAGTATTTGGCATTTGCCAGGCACTGCTATTGCCTAGGTACTTGCACCATTTTGTAGCTGCTACAATCAATGGCCCGTTAATACCACTACGCCTGTGCCTGGAAAGTGCCTTTCCCATGGCTGCACAAACTGTTAACATTGCCAATGCTTGTTATTATTACAGGTTGGCATGTTCAGACTGTCCCATGGGCAAAATTACACTGTCGAGTAATTGGCCCAAAGGGAATATTTTTAAAGACATAGTGGAATGCAATGCTTGAAGGTTTGACCAATATTTGTCCCTTGACTCTTTTATTGAACACTCCATACACTCTTGCTGACTGTCCTTACTTTCTTCTTCGCCTCTTGCCCTCATTGGCTGTCTCTCTCTCCAGTCTTCTGCCATGGCACCCCACCTTTAACTTTATGCACCTGTTTTGTCTTGTGTGCAAGGAGAGTTGTATGCCGTGTCCTTTTTATGACCAATGTCATCACTGTCCTGGCTTCCTACATGCTGTCGTATTTCTTTCTGAATCTGTCCACCAGGCTCCTCGCGCAGGGTGCACTACAGGACGCCTCGTGCACATGATGTCTGAACTTGATGGATAGTGCAGGATTTGGGTGAAGTCACTGACATGTTATTGCATGTATGCGATAAGGATAGTCACTCAATCTCAGTGTGGTAGAACACTGACAATTGACAGTTTAAAAACAATATTGTATTACAAAAGCAGATTCTGATAGGGCTGTTGATACTCCCGCGAGATTTGAGAACGTGTACTTGTCCTCCAAAGAAGGCTTTTTTTGGCAAAACAAATTTAATCCGTTTGCCTGAAATATGGCCTCTATTAAATTAGTTAAGGAATCCGGAAACGTGAGATCTCTCTGTGCACTCTATCTTAGTCCAAGGGGTTATATAATAGCCCGTCAGCTAACACAGGCAGAACGCAAGAAATCCAGAAGGGACTTTGCAGGGATTCCTTCAAGACACACACGCCTCATGTTAACCATTACAGAACATAGGTACAACGGCTGCTGAGGTAACAGTTAGCATGAGTCAACGCATGCAAAAAGAAGCCCTTTTAATTAATAAATGATGCATAGAGTACATGCAGAAATACTACTGGTGGAAAATACCACCGCTGACTGTGGTATTTCTGTAAATGTGTTCTGTTCAGTGTTTATCTCTGGCAGAGGTGGTGTTTCTGGAATACCTGAAGTGGTATTTCAGAAATACCACAGCACCTCTGCATATTATTTGGATCTATTTACTTTTTGGTTTTTGTCCTTTTCAACCTTCAATGTTACAGTGAAAATGGATAATGTAGCAGGTAGTTGTAGAGGAGCAGCTGCATGCCTCTGCAGGAAATCCCGCCCCCTACCTCCTCTATGTTGGAAGCCTGAGACTGTGCCATGCTCAACACCAGATGTTGTGACAATACCAAAGCGAGTATTCGAAATAAGGTATCCACTAAGAAAACCCTATCAAATGCATCCGCAAAGAGACGACAACCGGAAAGAGAAGCTGGTGACGTCATGAAAGATGAGCATGACTCCCTGAGAATACTGGCTGAAGAGAATGTATGGATCTTACGGAAACTGATGAGGAAGTTAAGAATCGAGTAAACTTTCATATGCAAAAAGAATATTGCACATGCGCAGCAGCCCAAAGGCATCATGGCACTTGTTACGGAAACATACTTAGTTGCAAAATTATCAAGTGACATTTGTTACAAAGCGGGAGCATATTTGTATAACATACTTGTACATTTGTCGTGTGCAATGTTTAGAGATAAGATATATGTACATAGGTTACATTATGTTTATATTACATTTATATTACAATATACATTAGGAGAAAGTGGGGGTGCTTACGGAGTTAGCTCAGGAGAGTGGTCTTGATATTTTTATGGAGAGCATGGATGGATGATTCAGCTCTAAGGAAGGCAGGGAGTGAGCTCCATAGTTTAGGTGCAATGTATGAGAAGCCTAGCCCTCCGGCTTTAGCTCTCCGTATGCGGGGGATGTGTAACTGGTTGGTGTACTGAGTTCTGGTAGGGCGCATCGAAGTGGTTCTTGGTATAGCTTCTGATAGGTATGTGGGAGCTGTGCTGTTGATGCATCTATGCATAAAAGTGAGGACTTTGAGAGTAATGCGGTCTTTGACCTGGAGCCAGCGCACTGCTTGTCTGGCTTGAGATATATTGGGCCTCATTACGACCCTGGCGGTAAGGGGTTTACGCCAGCGTTAGCTGCGCCGACCCCTTACCGCCAATTACGAGGTTCCTTAGCGCCATGGCGCTTTTAACACCTGCTTTTAGCAGGTGTTAAAAACCATGGCGCTAAGGGACCATGGAGTTAATTACGCCACCGTAATTTACGGTGGCGTAATTAACGCCTTCCCCACTCCCATTATGCCCTATGGGGCAAAAATGGGAATGGGGAAGGGTAAATGGGGATTGGGGACTTACCGCCCCCGCCAACCTCGGAATGGGGCGGTAAGTCCGCCAACCACCATGGCGTAAACATAGTTTACGCCATGGTGGTAAAGTCACAGCCCAGGCGGTAACTTACCGCCTGGGTCGTAATGAGGCCCATAGTCTCTTCTGGGGATGCTCAAAGCAGCTCGTAGCGCATTGTTTTGTGTAGTTTGTAGTCTGTGTAGGTTTTTGAAAGATTGCCAGCCAGGAGAGAATTGCAATAATCAAGATTGGCACCTATGGTTGTTCTGGCTATTGCAAGGCATTTAGGTGCGGATAGGTTGGGTTTAATTGCATTGATAAGCTTGGTGCTATATGCTGACGCAGAGGCTATGGCATTAACTTGTTTGTTCATGGATAGGTTCGCATCGATGTGGACACCTAGTGTCTTGACTGAGGAGGATACCGTGATGGTGGAATTATCTATGTTAAAGTTGTCGTACTGGGGACTTAGCTTAGCTATTGTGGTTTTCTGCCTGGGGATAAGGATTTCAGTCTTGTCCCTGTTAAGACACAATCCATTGACTGCCATCCATGCTTGGATAGTAGTATAGATATCATGGAAGGCAGTTGCGTCTTGGTGGTATGAGCCAGATAGTGGTAGGAGTACTTGAGAATCGTCAGCATAATTAGTATATGCTATACACATAGGGTCAAGTAGGTCAAAAAAGGGTTTATTGAAGAGTTTGTAGAGGGTGGGGGTTGTACATGAGCCTTGGTGTTAAGCTCACCTGGTATCCACGGGGACGCCACCCAGCCCTGGTTGGATGATTTGCACTCTCGAACCCTCTCTGGGTCCCTTGGTAAGGCCTCTGGTTAAAGATGGGTCTGCAATATAGGAGAGCTGGATTCAATACCAGATTGTCTTTATGTTTTCCCACCTCCTTTGGCCTCAACTCCTCCCTCCCCCTTGAGCCCTCTCCTCACCTTAATATTGTGAAAGAAGGATTCTCCGTCCTGCTCCTCGTGGCAGGGGTGCATAGATGTGGGGGGTGAGCAGCGACCACGTTACTTCACTGGTGCAAGCCCCCCCTGGGGAATCCAGGCCTGCTGCGACTCCATAGGTTTGCTGCTTTACAGTCTTCATATGCAGTTCTTGTGTTCCTCTTAGTTCGAATAATAATGTCTTGCTTCTTTCCTTTTAGGTATGGAAAGGTATTTTGGTGCTGTCATGCAGTTTGAAGATGAGCATGTGCTGGTAGTCGAAAGCGCGGTGTGCGCGATGCTGTCCAGTGAGTAATGCGCGATGCGCGGCGCTGTTTCGCCTTTTATATTGCTAACCTGTGTCTTTTCTCTCCTTGCAGGTTGCGATGTTCCTCGCCGAGCGCCGTAATGTTCCAGCATGATACTGACCAGGAGATGACTACCCAGGTAAGAATTGTGTGGCTTTCTTCATTCGGGAGGAAACGTGAGTAAACACTTACTAATGTTGTCTTTCTTTCTCCTCTTTCCAGGTTATGGTATTCCAGGATGCATGCGGTGCCGGATGATGCAGTTCGTACCTTCAGATGAGTGGAACTGAAGTCGGCGATGGATTGAAGACAGGATACTGTTCCAGGTAAGTTTCGTAGTGTTCTTTCTCTCTCTGCAGGTCCTTGGTTTCAGGTAAGCTGGCATCAAAGAACTGGACACGGTGAGTATTACGCTGCCCACAGCAGAATAACGCAAAGCATGTGCTGCTGTTTGGGTGCGGTTTAAATAGTCTCAGGTAAAGAAGTCCAGGTAAAATAGTCCCAGGCCTGCCACACCCAAAGTAGTCCAGGTAAAGTAGTCCCAGGCCTCCCACACCCAAAAGACTAGACTGCATAGCTCAGTTCCAACTGAGCTATGTGTGTGTCTACATGTTGGCTGAATTCCCCCCCCCCAGTTAAATAGTCCCAAGTAAATAGTCCCATTCTAATATTGGTCTTCATGATGGTTATGAGCCTGGCGCCAAAGGCACCAGGACTGACTCCAAGAGAGTCTTGGATGACGTTTTATGGCCTTTGAACCGGCCCTAACTGGAAGGCTGACTTGCCAGTGAGGGCCAGGGGCAAGGGTCATGACACTTGGGGCACTCCGCAATGTATGGTTGTGGGGTAGGCATTTGCTATGTTCGAGAACATCTTCATGGCTCTGTCTTCCAGGAAGGAAGTAATCCAAGATGCTGCTTGTGTAGAGAAGTGGGCTGCTTGTGTGAGATGGGTGGTTAGGGTTCTATGATCAACCTGATCAAATGCTGCCGAAAGATCGAGAAGGAGGAGCAGGGCAGGTTTACCTTTGTCAATGATCTGGAAGATTTGATTTTTTAGATCTAGTAAGGCGGATTCTGTTCCATGCCCTTAGCTTGTGTGAGAGGGTTATTCTTTTGGTTGGGGAGGGCTTTGCAGTGGTTTTGAATTTGTTTTTGGAGGAGATCTATTTTGTTGAGCATTGCAGACTGGATGCTTGCGCACCAGGCTTTGTCTTTGATTATCTCATCTGTGCTAGCCGGTGGAGTGACTATTTCGTTAAAGATTGTAAATATCTCTTTGACTTGCGAATTGGCCTTGGAGATCCTGTCATTAAGAGAGTTAGCTTTAGCTATGATAATAGCTTTTTTTTATATTGGAGAGCTATCTGTTTGAAGAGGTTCTTGTTTAAGTAATTTGGGTCCGCTTGCCAGTTTTTTTGTGCCTGACGCTTTTGTGAGTGGTGAGTTTGGAGTTCATCTGAGAACCTCAAATTTTGGTGGAAGGATTTTTTTTCTTTCTTGCTTTCGAGAGGGGCTATTGAGTTTAGAGCATTGGTAAGTGTGTCGTTAAAAATGTCTGCTAACACTTTAGGATCCTGGGAGAAAAGGGGAGCTAGACATGGGTTGTTCAGGTATGGTCGGAGGTTGTCTGCGTTGAGTTCTTTTGAGCTTCTTGTTATGGCTGGTGGCGCGTGAGTGAGAGCTTTAGAGCTTAGGGTCAAGGATATTTCGAATTCAATGCAGGTGTGGTCTCTCCATGGATAGGCGATGTTTGAGGTAATGTTGGATGCACAGTTGTGATGCATGGCCCAATCAAGGGTATGGCCTTTGGAGTGGGTGGGAGAGTCTACTTCTTGGGAGAAGCCTAGGTCTGATAATTCTTTAGCTAGAGCTGAGGCAGATTCATCTTTAGGGTCATTGTAGCCTAAGTTTAGGTCTCCTAATAACAGAATTTTCGAGGATTTTTTGATGTTGTTACTGAGTCGGTGGGAGAGGTGGTCCTGGAAGTCTGTGGGGGGGCCCAGAGGCCTGTACAGGATATGAATATTAATTGAGTTGTTGGGTGAGAGTGTTAGTTTAACTGATAGGATGTCGGCATTTCCACCCCATGTTCTAGAGTATGATAGCCTAATGGAGAGTGAGTCTTTGTAGATAATGGCAATTCCACTTCCAATTTTATCAGGTCTATCTTTTCTAAGGATGGCGTAGCCTGGAGGTAGGGCTAGTGAGATAGTTGGGTAGGAGGCATCATTGATCCACTTGGCCCAATAACTTTGGCCCTGACTTGCAAAGAAGAAAAGACAATTTTAAATGATTGTACACAATGTTCCTATCGAAAATACTTTGAAAATGCAGACAGGGTTGTGTTTTTAAAGTACATTTGGCAAGTAGCACTGGTCACCAGTGGAGTAATGTTGCTGAAAATGTTGGGGGGGGACATGTCATCTGAAAAAATGCCCCATTCAAATGAATGGGGACAAAATTGTGTGCCATGAAAGTTGGGGGGGGGGGACAAACAACCCCCCCCTAAAATTACACCCATGCTGGTCACATCTTGATAGGAATAAAAAACCTGCAGGAGGGTTGATTCAATCTACTTTTTTCTACAAATCAGATGGGCTCCTGAAAAGATGTGAATGATTTACAGAAAAGCACATCTACGAGCTAATCTAAAATGTGCAAAATTGGTGCAAAAGGAGTGCAAAGTGGGACGACTGAATGGCACATTTGTGTGGCTTTTAGATGTATCCCTTCAATCATAAGGCCTCATCAACTAAAGATTTCTGAATGAATTTTCAAGATTGATAAAGCTTAAGCTTAACCATAATGTCCCATTAATTCACGTTTTTTCCCTTCATTTCAACTTTTCTTTACCTGAAGGTGTTTTAAGATGTTACTGAACTAAATAAACATCACTTAATAAAATCCCTTATTTTTGCAATTGTAACTTAACCATAACGTGCCTTTAACAACTTTGGTTTACTGAATTTGAATGCTTTTGCACGATATACATTCATAATGTCAACACCATCAGATTAAAATAAGTGAGTCTTAGGGAAGTTTGTTATGCACAGTTTACACTCAAAGTTGGACTTCTTGTCTACTGGTAAATGTCTAGTTGCTTTTGCTGATACAACAAGTGCAGTCCTAAACACATTGTCAGGATAATCAGATTGTTTTTCATACTACTGACCGTCACAGAAGCTTGGCTAACCAAACCTCAGGCCCTGCTCTGTCCCTAGCTCTTCCCAGGGGCTTCATCATTATAAGGTGAGATAGAACAGAGTCCTGAGGTGGAGATTTTGCTCTCATCTATAGGGACTCTCTCTAAATCACACCTTGCAGTGACTCCACAAAAGATCACTGTGAACGCCTCTATATCAAACTTGCAACCGCCCCTACTCATTCCACCACCATTCAGATCCTCTACCGCCAGCCAGGCCCTACAGCCGCCTTTGATATGTGAAATCCACACGATAGGTGAAAACATCAAGCCTGCATCAAGAGTTATACTCTTGAGAGATGCCAATCTAGGCCTTTATGACCCCTTAGACTCTGCATCTACTGCTGTTGCAAATGCCCCCTCAGACCAGGGCTTCAAACATGGTGTCTCCTCTTCTACCCAAAATAAAGGAAGAACCTTGGACTGGATAGCTCACCTGAACAGCCATATCGCTATCACTTCCAACACTCCATGTCCATGGTCTGACCACCATATCCTTGGCTTCACCTTCCCATCACTGATACTTCCGCCACCCTCCCTGCCTACGCTACCACCCTCATTGGCCCGCAGCTCCCGTAAAATCTCCAAAGAGTAGATCTCCCCCTCCCCCTTCCCTCTCAGCCTGGAATACCTGGATTCTACAGACCCACAAATCCTAGCAGATATGTATGCAATCACTCTTGATAAAGCAGTAAACTTGGTAGCCCCTCTCCTCCCATGAAAGTCCAAACCTACATGCCAATTCAACCCTTGGTTCACCTCAGACATCCAAGCCCTGCATACTAAGAAGAGACAGGCGGAAGCCATCTGGATTAAAGACCACAGGTGTCTCCCCAAAATGGCATTTAATAAGATTGTGAAGGAATATAAACACGACATTATGGCAGCCAAAGCGGAAGTGTACAACACCAGAATAGCAAAAGCCAACTCCAATTTGAAAGAACTATTCAGAATCCTCAGAGAGCTAGAGACCCTGATCACTTCCCCTACCACTATCAGCAAAGACGAAATATGGTGTACTAATATTCAGAATACCATGCATGCAAAAGTATACTTACTAAAGAAGAAATAGCAAAGAAACAAGCTAAGGCCACCCCTCTCAACCCACCATCCATCGCTAAAGTACATATCGTACCCTCATTCTACTTCAGAAAAGTCTCAGAATTAGAAACAGCAAACATTCTCAGAAACCTAAAACCAACTAGATACAAAGGAGACATCTGCCCAGCGTCCATCATTAAAAATTGCTCAGAAGCCCCAATCCCCTTAATCGCGAAATACCTTACCGCCTCGATTTCCTCAAACTCGGTCCCAAACAGCCTTATAAAATCATAGGTCCTCCCTCTATTGAAAAAACCCTCACTGGACACCGCGCTTCCCAACAACTACTGCCCCATCACCACATTACCCTTCTTGCTTAAGATCCTGAATAGAGCAGCCTACAACCAGATGCAACAATACCTTGAATTGAATCTCATCTAGGGATGCAACCATCAGGTTTCCAACCAGGCCATGGCACCGAATCAGCGCTACTTGACCTGAAAATTCAACTCGACTCCTTCAGAGATCAGGGCAAACCAGCTCTCCTCCTCCAACTGGATCTATCGGCCGCTTTCAATCAAGTAGACCACAAAACACTATGCCACCACCACACCAGGTCAGCAAACTTCTCCCAGGAAGCCACTTTATGGATGGCCTGCTTCCTAGGAGGCAGATCCATGAGAGTTTTCTCAGGCGGTGTGAGCGCCTCACCCATCCCCATTCCGTGTGGCATCTCCCAAGGTTCCTGTGTCTCCCCCTCCCTCCACAACATTTTCACCAAACCCCTACTTGACAGCTTGGATGACATTGGCATATCATACACTAACTATGCCGATGACACCCAAATCCTCCTTCCCCTGTCAGGCTCCTATGATGAAGACTCCCTCACTCTCAATAAAATATACTCCACAATCCAGTCCTTGATGGCTGCCAACTATTTGTGCCTGTAGTACGACAAGACGGAGATCTTGTTGGTGGGTTCACCCGCTATACTGAAGAAACTCAGCCCCAAATTCACCTTCTTCATGATAGATAGAATCCTAATCCCTCTGTCAGCTGCGGTAAAAACTCTGGGTGTACCTCTGGATGCTTCCCTTTCCCTCACCAAACAAGTAAGTGTGGTGGCCTCCTCGGCAGCTTACACCGCCAAACACATCAATGCAGCAAGACAGTTCCTGACTCCAGAGAGCTGCATGACCATTATTAGAGCCACCGCTGGTGCGATATTGCGTTACTGTAATGTCCTATTTGCCAGGACCTCCAAACGGAACATAAACAAATTACAGATAATCCAAAACAATGCCCTCCGAGCAGCGCTGAACATCCCAAAAAAATACAAAATTTCAGCCCTCAGAAAAAAAGCTCACTGCTTCCGTATCCAGGAAAGGATTATCCTTAAAACCTGGCTACTACCCACCAATGCTTGAGCAACAACGGCCCGCAATACCTATCCCAGAAAATGTTGAGATTCATGTCCATCAGACCAATAAGGTTGTTCCATGCTCATCGACTGGCACTTTTAAAAGTGAAAAGAGAGAAAGAAGTTGGGGTAAGCTTCCCTGCAGTTTCAGTGAACCACTGCAATACCCTCGCCCCAGAGCTGAGAGCAGAGGACTCCTACTGGTCCTTCTGCAAGGCCTTAAAATCATGGCTATTTGCCTAATGGACCTCTACCCAAGACCAGTCTGTAAAGTTGCCTGTGTAGTAATAACTGTCATTGATGTCTGTCTTCCTGTATATCTCTGGTTGGGCAATACACCGCCGAATGAAGCTTCTGTATCATGTAATTGGTTTGTAGCAGCGCTCTGAATCCTTAGTGTTTAGGCGCTTTACAAATGAAATAAATAAATAAATGATGCACATGGAGTGGGTGTTCCTACAAGGCCAATTACATCACCTGAATAATATGTACTGCATTCCTTCAAACACTCATATATTTCAGTTAAACAACATTATACTTACATGGGTTATTTTTAATTTATACAAATAACGAACATGCTCTTTTAGTGAGTTATTGCTGTCATAATAAGGAACCCTTGTTTTGTTTTTGTATTATTTTTAGTGTTTTTCTTTTTTTGCACAAACCACAGAACTATTATAAAAAATGACAAAAAGAGGTCGAAGTTAGGGAGGTGATAAAACGGAAACGTGTTCCAGGATAGAAAAGAAAGGTTAAACTGCTCTGTTCTCCACTGGACAGGATCTTGCGACACTCCCCACAGTAGGTCACTTTGTTCTGGTGAGCACAAACCCTGTTCTGGCATGGATCCCACTCACCTGCAGGAGCGTGTTACCCTACGTTAATTTCTGGCAATTAGGCCATCCCTTTTGAAAGTGGAAATCAGCTTTGCCCATCTTGCTTTTTCTCCTTAGATGCTTCCTCATGAAGGATCGTTCAAAGGAATACCCTCCTGTCTTCCAGCTCTTCATCATCAGTTCCCATTTTTTCAGACCACATACCTACCCTGTGACTTAGTCGTTCATGACAACATATCTTAGGCATGATACCCTGGAATCTTTTAGTATTGATGGTTCTCTGCACCCAGCCTCCATCTCGTGAAACACTACAGCCTCCTCCTGCACCTGTTATGCAGCATCTTCAGGCACAGTTGAGGGATGTTCTCCATTAAAAGCAAGCAGCAACCTTCTTCAAGGATTCATAAGCAATAAACAAGAATAAGTTCAACTTCCAATTAGAAACGCGTAATATTAACACACATCAAATAGTGGCACCATGCAGCCCTCTATCCATGTCCAGGATTTGGATCCACATAACACGATCAAGACTGATGGTGCCTGCAACATGAACACAATGATTCTTGGAAACCTTTTTTCAAAGTATTGCTCTTAGTTGCACTTGCACTATCCCATACTGCTTAGGAGTAGGTTTTACCACAGTCAACTTCACAGGATCAGTGGATCCAATTGAAAATGTGAAAACCACTACATAGTGGGGGGACGAGTCCCTGCTCAGAGGCAGGCAGCACAGTTCTCCCATGAAAATAAAGCACTCAAGTAAACTGTGCTGCCTGACACTATAGTGAGCGATGCACATGTACATTTAGATTAACATTCTAAATGCACATTAGATTGTCAATCTAAATGTGCACATATCTCACGGGGTGGCGCCAACCCACTCATAGAAAGGACCCACCACTGAATAGAAGACGAGAGGGTTTTAAAACAGGGCAGCCTAAGAGCTTGAGCAGAATGTGAAGCTATGAAGAAGGTATGCCTACAAAACAGGACGAATGACTGTGAGGAACTGGAAGGGGTTCTGATGGCATAGCTTGTGGAATCCGAACCGGAGTTGGGGGACTTCAAGGACTAAGGGGCTGGGTCATTCGCAGGGAATAAGAATTGCATGAAACATTGGGCATGTAGTCGAAGGAGCGTCTTAACGCAAGGAGAATTACATGCGGAGAAACTCATAGAAGAAAGGGGGGCCATGCATAGGGGGCGCAGATGGACAAAGGGGACCAAAATGCAGTAAGAAAAGCGCACAGATTAAGGAAATTGTGAATAGAAAAGAGTCCTTGGATGAAAGAGGCGGGGTCTTAAAATGGAGAGGTGCGTGTGGAGGAAAGGAGTTCTGCATCTAATAGAAAGTATTAACGTGCATTCTGCAGTAAAATACAGGTCTTAGATTGTATTAAACAACTTAGTGAGGTTCACTTTCTCACTGAAACAGGGGGCCTCATTACAAATTTGCCGGTCCTGAAACAACAGTACCGGTAAGCTTGCCGGTACCGTTGTTTCTGGACTGGAAAACTACGAGTTTTGCGAGCGGGTGCCTTTCAGCCCGCCAGGACTGACCTGGCGGGCGGAACGGCACCCCCTCGCATACCTCGACGGATGCACCGGCACCATTTATGTATGGTGCCGGTGCATCCGTCCTCCCCATTCCCGTTGAGATGAATCGGACTCAAATGGGAATGGGGAATAATATTTTCCGGCACCCGGAAATGGGGAATTACCGGGACCGCCGGGGCTGTAATGCCCTGGTAAATCCCCATTGCCGGGTGCCGGAAAAAGAATGACTCCGGCAGCAGCCATGCCGGTATTTACTGGCACGGTTACTGCCAGAGTCATAATGAGGCCCTGGGGGTTTTGCAAAGAGCAAAGAACACTATGCATTCAACTTTTTTTGTGAGCGTGGGATACCTAGCTGTGTAGTAACACAGAAGTCAAATATGCTCAAGCATATCCCATCAGGAAGAGGAAGGTGGAAGATATTACTTCACAGATGGTAATTGAAGAGGATCCATTAGAGGCAGATGTGCCAACACGTCTAAAGAGGAGCAATCAAAGCAAATCGAGCAATGAAGGAAGCATCCATCTTGTTGTCTGTCATCTCTGCATCCCGTCGCATGCTCCCACATTCCATATATATATATATATTAAAACTCATGTTTTACCAATGAACCACGAGAGCAATAAAGCAATCGACATCCCGTATACCGCAGGTTAGAAAGGTTGGGATGTAAGCAAATTGTTTAGTACAAATTGAACATGTAATAATATTTGTAATACGATATTTGGATTTTCTGATTTTCTCCCTATTTATGAATGGCAGTACTAACAGAAAGCTACTTGATTTATCATTCTACTTCACAACAACTTTTGTAATCTACACACACATTTTTATATCTAGCAAACATTTTCTTCCTGCCTGCAGAATTTAATGTGTTGTAATGTCTTCCTCCACGTACTCATCGAAAGACAAACTACTTCTTACATAATAGCTTTCCATTTGTTTTGTCATGCCTATTATTTTGCTCCATTCTTTTATGAATTACCAAAGGAGGATAGCATTAGAAAAAATGACATTAATCAGTGCTCTTGTCTCTTTCAAAAATGAACTTCAAATGATTTCTTTTGGAATTTGCAATAATGTAATTCGAAGTTACAAAAGTAACATAAGAGGTGATGGCTCTCATTACATTGATAGCGTGCCTACAACTAATAAAGCACGTTAACCAAATGCCCTTTTCGCACGTGTAAACTATTTCCAGAAACGGAAACACACCGTTCCATGTTTCTAGAAATCTGAGGGAAACTGTGAAAACAACTCAAATGTTGTTTAGTGGGTTACAAATGTGTGCGTTCCAACCATGTTTTGAACTTTTTTTCACCATCTTGTTGAAACGCACACATTGACTAGTTGGATTAGAACACATTGGTAAAAAGGGTTAAAAGAAATGTAGCAAAGTGCACAAACAAATAGCCTATTTTGAAGAAAAATATAGTTAAAAGCATCTGTCTGCTGTGTAAAGTTATGAAAACATGATTTGATGTATAAAGTCCCACCAGCTGGTTTCAATGATGCTTCTGAATGAGCCTGTGAGATTATGTCATATTGCAGTGGTTAAGTAGCGTGATGAGGACACTTATGTTGCAGAATCCCTTGATGGCTTTAATGGCCCTAATTATGCATGATGGAAGTCCATTATTATAAACAATAATAGGTCTTCGAAAGTCTGGCTAATTCGCTCTCTACCTTCAGGCACCCCCTGCATCTCACCACTGCCATTCATGTATCTCTGTACTAGTTATGGTGCTTCCTTCAAGCTGGTGTTTCCTGAATTCCACACTTTTTAGTTATTCTTTCCATACTATGAATTAAGACAACCAGACTCCCTCATGCTCTCCACAAAAGTGACAAACTCTTCTTGGCCACACTGTCAGGGCTGAAGGACCAATATAAGCATGGGAGAAAAATGACAGTACGTGAGAGCAACATATTGACATTAGCTTCTTTTTTATTGGCCGAATCAGCCACATCGTTCACAGATCTTGATGCTTTGGCCCTTATGCATAGTTATTCAGAGTCTTTCAAGATGTGCTTATCATGTCACCACTAGGTGGCTCTTGCCACTCATTGGGGGGTGGTAGCACCCATTCCTTCATGCTCTGGCCTTGCCCAGAGGTGTGGTGCCAGTGGGGGGAGAGTGTAACACAGCCCTAACTGTTAGACCCGAAACGACCCTATAGTATGTATAGTATGTATATTATGGTGGCCAGAAACCAATTGCATCATGTGACAGACATCGCAATCGCAGAATCGTCAATGTAACCAGAGGGCGTCCATTTTCTGAAATGTCAGCCATTTGCTTTTTTCTTTCTGTCAAAACGCTTTGCAAAATGTATTATATGCTTTGAACTCACACCCACACTGTGCAAGGCCACAGCATAAATGCTGAAAGACTAACACAGACAGGAAGGTCAAGAGATACAGAAATACATTGTTTTCCTCCATCACAAAGTCCTTGAAAGCGAGCAGAAGCCGCATCTAATCAGCAGACCAGGTGCCGGCCTGTCTTGCAAATGCTGTGGGGGCAGTTAAAGCATGAATTATATTCTTTTCGCGGTATTCCTTCGCAGAGACTGGTATTTTCTGCTTCGGAACTGTCTGACCCCTAGTTTCATGAATTGAAACACATAGATAACATGCTAAGGAATGTTTCTCTCCTACGAACATGATATCCTTGCTGAACTAAGAGCTTTGTGTTCCCCATGACAGAAAGCTGTCTCTGCTACTATTGATAGAATAACTATATTTAGACTGAATAGAGACTTGTCATAACGTGTCATAATTGTCATGATTGTCAATCACCAAACCCTAGCCTGAACAATACATTTATGGGCGGATTGAATTGCCTTCAAAAGATTGCATGTTATGTATATTTATTGTTGCTTGAGCGTTGCTCACTCTCTTGCGTCTCACGAGGTCTGGGCACACACGTTGCGAGACGTTGAGATCCCAGTCGGCCGACTGAGAATACTTTGAAATAAACCAGACTTGTTTGGAAATCAAACCTTGTGTCTGTCGTGTCACTAGAGTATATGGTTATTGTGCCTTAGTTTCCATATGCAGTCTTTATGACCTAGCATAACCACTGGTCCAAAAGGCAATAGTAAGAGCTATTGTTTGCCATTTGATGCTGTAGTACCATCCCACAGTGGCCATAATATGGTTGTACAATTTGGGAACCGCCTTGCATGAGACAAAATGTTGGCTGGGAATTTCCCAATGGTGATCCGCTATTCCCAACAACCACCTGAACCCAAGTTTCTCAACTAACCACTAGAGAAAGAGGTCTGTTACCAACATAATTGCAAGATTCCCATTGAGCCAGTGCTGCTAGTCATGTGAGATGTGATATTGTTGTCCACATTAAATGCTTCCACCACAGTGGCCAGACACAATGGGGATCTCCCAATATGCATCACTAGAGTAGAAGGGGACAGGCCCAGTGTTCGACTCACAAGCAAAGCAACATTAGTAGTATTTTGGGGGTAGTTGTGTGAAATGGTGCTGGTACGCTGCTTTTGTCATTTGTTATGGGGAAATATACACTTAAGGGCTTTGGAATTCTTCCCGTGTCTGTGCATGGTGCTGCATTAAATGAGTCCGCAAAGATGTAGTGCCCAGGTTGGTCCCCACCTTTCCTTGGACCACAGGTGTATGTCATGTTGTGAAAGTGGCCAGATTAATTTGCATTTAATCTGTGTGAGTTTTTCCCACACCTGGGATGTTCATTGTAGGCTAATAACACACAGGCTGTGTTCTTCTGAATGCGGTCCGGGGTGGTGGGAATGTTGGGAGTGGTGGTGCTGTTCTTTTAGGAGGCACTTATGACAGGAGCCCTTTTAAAGCGACGTACACAAGTTGTGTGAGTGCTTCTACTACTTCTGTCTTTTTGTCTATTGTCAGTGTCACACTGTCTTCCTGCTCTTCATTGCTAGTGTCACTGCTTTCCATCAGCAATGATGATCCCTGTACTTAGTCTGACAGATCGTGATCTTCATCTTGATCATTATCATCATGCATTCCATTCCAAAGATCTTCGTGTTTACCGAACTCCTCCTCAGTGTATGGAAGTTCGGGCCACCACAGAGGCATGGAACTTTCAATGTCAGCCTGCAGTGCAAGCACACTGTGTGTTGTTCTGTCCTGATCTTTTTTTAAATGAGATCTGCTTCTCGTGCCCTGCAATGTGGGTGGAATTGAAAGTGCAACCTCCCCTGGAAGTTGTTGGCCAAACCCTGCGCAAGTACTTGTACTTCATGCACCTTCAAAGGTCTTGAGGGTGGGAGTGGAATGTTGGGTTGTGTAAAGTTTCAGTTGGCATCATGATATCCTGAAATCACAAGTGCACACAACAAGTGCTGCAGCTGTTGTTAAGAGACCACAGGAAGCACATATCCCCCGTTTCTAGATCGGATTGGTATTGCCCTAATCTGTGCAGTTCACTCACTAAATGAGCTGGACAGTCACTGGTAGTTATCTCCTGCTTCCCTGGATGGCTGTAGCTTTCTCTCACCACAAGTATCATGTCGCTGTCACAACAAACACAATCACACACGCTGCACTAAGGTATTCTCTCAGTGTTTCACATGGACACCTCTGTAGTTCCCAGTAGTTAAAGAGATTGTCTGATCCACAGTGTCACCCAATGGCACACACACAGTTAACTCAATTCAAGAGATGAAAACTTGTAGTTATCTCCTTTATTCCTGAATGACTGTAACTTTCTCCCACCACAAGTGTCATGCCAGTGTGTAGAGAGAATAGCACAAGCTATGCTAAGGGATTCTCAGTTCCTCCCTGCATGCATGCCTCCCTAGGGTACCTGAACTATGCATTCACACACTTCTGTACTCTGTATGTCTTCACGCCCTGCAGGACTGTTACTCTAAACTGCAAAGTGTCACTGTTATTTTCTCAAGCTCACAGTAAGTCTCCCAAAAAGTCAAATGTCTTCTGCATGTATCCAGGCACCAGACCCCCCAAGCGTATCTCACTCTCAGGGATTCCCTCCCCAATACTGATGCCACCTGTGCTGCTAACTGGTGGAAAACTGAATGTGCAAAACAAAAAGGAGATGGCTGGAAGGTTTTGAATTAATCATAACCACGGGCATAGCCCTGGGCAACCCTGCAGACTATCGTTTTTCAGCCTGCCAAGCCACTGCAGAAGGGGAAAAACCATATGCAAATCAGGCTTGGTCCTACCCCAAAAGGGGCAATCAAGCCCGAACTGCTAGATCACCTCCCTTCTGCAGGAGACCACAAGCATCCCCAGACATGTTTCAACCTTGTTGGGCATCATCACTGAGGAGTAGCTTGGGTCTCTAGTCTGGGCAGACTCGGGACCCACGTCTGGGCATACCCGTCCCACTCAGGGTGACTTTAGCAAAACAAAAAGGTGTTGGCTGGAAGGTTTTTAATTAATCATAACCACTTGCATTGCTCTGAGCAACCCTCCAGACCATCGTTTTTCAGCCTGCCAAGCAATTACAGAAGGGGAAAACCATATGCAAATCAGGCTTGGTCCTACCCCAAAACGGGTAGTCCAGAACGAACTGCTAGGTCACATCCCTTCTGCACAAGACCACAAGCATCCCCAGACATGTTTCAGCCTTGTTGGGCATCATCAGTGAGGAGTAGTTTAGGTCTCTAGGCTGGGCAGACTCGGGAAAACTAAATGTGCACAATCAAAACATATTTTAAAACATTATAATGACCTGTTTCGGAAATATCTGGCTCTCCCAAACCGTCACAGCACTACCACCTCTTCCAACCCTTACTCCCTCTCAAATACTCTGCCCCATTAAGAAATGGCCAAAGCTTTCCTCCACAAAAAGCTCCTCCCTATCTGAAAGCTGGCCAAGACAACATGAGGATCAACCACATACTAGATATCGTCAATGGGGTTGAATTTATAGTTTTAACTTTTCATAAGTTCAACATTGTTGCGAACTTTTCAAACTACCTCAAATTTGGGTTTATGTTTATGTTGGAAGTTCGAAGAAATAGATTCACCCAGGCATACAAATGGGAAAGGCCTCATCAACTGGTGACATATAAATCAACTGGGTCCATGGATTCTATCTGCCCCCAGTTGTTAATCATTAACTAATGGTTATTCATGACAATAACAATTATTAACTAATTGTTAATAGTTGTTAATTCATTAAATCGTCTATTTGATACCAGTGGCCTTTATTGACTATTTATGTCCTTGTTTTTGATTTATCTACTGCTTTATTTCCAATTTGTGCAGTGTTTATTGTTACATGCTTATTATTTATTCTATTTGTTTACCTGCTCCTCTATTTATGACACAATATTGCACGGGGCAGGTTTTTATGTAACAGCACACACAAAAACAATCTAAAGTACACTTCTCAACGAAACCCTTCTCCACACCTTATTCAAAAGCAGTGTTCAGCTCAAGCTGCTTTCCTCTCATGCCCCACCCCTCCCCAGGCTGTTGACACCTGACAGAAACAGGCTTACATGGGAAAATGTAAATGTGTATACACCGTACAAGTGGCCAAAGGCAGTGCCAAGCTTCATGCATAATGTTAACATCTCTCCATGAGTGGCACAGCCTTACTCCACAGCCACCAAAGCCTACCACCCAAAGACACTGAGAGAAAGACAGAAGGTGATCCTGATGTGAAAGAGTTTAGGGGGAGGTTGGATAATCAGGCCCATATGCAAATTAGGCAGTCGGAGCCAGTGAGGGAGCAAGGAACATTTTATAAAGCGAGGCAATGATGGCAATTTGGACTGTGGAGCCAAATAAAATGTATCTTTGCATGATGGGGGCATTAACAGACTGAGATGCCAGACTCCTTTGCACTGAAAAGTGATCTGGATGAATGTACATAAGTAGCAAGTGGGGGAGACGGGGTGATGGGTTGCTTCCAGCTTATCACACAGAATTGTGTCAGGTGTGAATGAGTGAGGGAGGAGAGAAGACAAATGGAAGGCAACTTCAGCTGAACAGCACTTTTGAACAATCAAGTGCAGTGGGGGAGAAAGGTTCATTGTGAAGGGCAGATTGTTTCCTCGAATATTATGGGATGCCTTCTAAACCAACTTGTAAGCACTGGATGCTTGTGATCTTGTGGTACTTGTAACTATGTCCATACATTCTGGGACATGGCATTCTATAATGGTAAAAACAAATGACAAATGAAATGGTGTAGGTTCTACTCTTGCACTTCCCAAGATATTTGATGTCAACATCCTGACTTTCCTGCTCCACTACACTATGCTGTAACCCAGAAAAACAAGAAATAATGAACCCATTGGCTTTCAGATAGAAATATCTGAGAAATCTCTTCAACTGTGTACCTTTTCACCTAGTACAGACATCCAAGCCCTACCATAAAACTGTGCATTACTGGCATTGAAAACATCACGATGGCCAGAACTCCCCAGAGAGTGCACAGGGGAAACATGAAGAGTAGGCTGCCATCCATTTTTGCCTATGTTGTGAGCACAGGAGGGCACTGCCTAAAACCACCATTGGACTACACACACAGTAGCCTGAAACCATTGGGAATGGCAATGCTGATTGCCAAAAGCAACCCAGAACTGTGGGGAATTCATTTTCTTAATGTCAAAAATGGATGCAATACTGGTGCTCACCACTATCAGAAAGCCGGCGTTTTAAAACCACCAGACTTTTGTGTAAAACTGAACAAATGAACCCAAAACAGACCAAGGAAAGACTTGCTAAGAGGTGGATACAATGTAAAACTATATTCTGAAATGACTTAAAGGAAGTAATTATTTAATGAATATATAAAAAATAGCTGGGGATGTCAGCAGCTTAAGTGAATTTGGGTTTAAAGCCACTAAAATCGAAATGTTTAGAATAAATGAGTGACCTACTTCTGAGTGTCACATAGGTTGCAATTGTTTAAATGTCATAGTTTTGAACTTAGAATCAGCATTCTAGCTGCATGTGCAAAAATTGTAAGTGTGATTTGAATGTAGAAAACTGGGAACTAAAGTGACATTTAGCTGAATTCTGCCTGACAACTACCCCCGACAGGAGTTGAACTGGCTCAACAACTCTTCCCAGGCCTGGCTGCATTCTGCTGCCCCAGCCAAAAGGAGATGACACCTCTCTGATTGAATTAGGGGAGTGGTACCTGCAGACTGCAGGAAGTTGAACAAAGCCCTGTCCTGGACTCAGGCAAATGTTATATTGGGGGGTTCGTAAAATGGCTTCCTCTTGGGAGAAACTGGGAGGGGCAGTGCCTGTGAGAACATGCTGAGCTTGGGGGAAGTGGATAAACCAGAAATTCCACCATGTGCTTTGGAAAACCACACCCCTTTGGGGCCAGAGCATGATTTTAAAAAGATGGCTAATTCACAGTGCGGACTTGTCAAAATTATATAAATAAAGTCATCATTTTTGTGATTTTTCTGTGCACATTTTAAGAGGTGTTAGGACCCTGTGGTATGTTCTTGGGGATAGTAGCGGAAAAAAGGGTTGTTACTCCAAATGTATGCATGTTAAAATTCTGACACTTTATCATCTGAAACCCATATCCCTACTGCACATCTGTGTAAAATCTGGAAAGGTTTAGAGGTCGTTATCTGGATGAAAAGGGGAGAATTCTGTCATAAGTGGGCACGACATCATACAAAGACAGGGATCGGATGGTTTGGTGCTACAGAAAATATGTTAACTGGACCTATAATATTAGAAAAATGGTACATAGATAAATATGTATTTGGGTCAGAAATAGATTTGTGTGCAATTTGGCAAGGGGAGGATCCTCTGACCATAAAACCTACAGCATCACTCTGACACTCCATGTCTGTCCCCCAATAAAGGGAGAGAGGAAAGCTTGGCCAATGATAAGTGAGAGGGGCAGGTTTAGCTAGGCCCAGGCACACACCCATTTTCAAAACACATAAAAAGAGCCACTGGAACCCAGGTAGGGAGATTCACGTTCCACTTTCTTGCGGGACGCTTTGCCGGGAGACTTCAGACTTCACATCCAGAGATCCAGACTTCAAATCCATCAATCTCCAGAGACCAGAAATCAACTCCAGAATTTGTAGCAGAGAGGCCTGAATCCACAAGCTGAATCCTCTTCAGCAGGCCTCAAAACCAACCAAACTATTCAACAGCCGGGCGAGCTGTTTGAATTCTTTGCCAAGAACTTTTGCAAGAACCTGTAGCAGTATCCAGAAAGCAGTGCTATATCCGGAACCACTAGCAGAACCGATAACAGAACCGGAGACCCAGAGACCAGATCGCTGTGAAGAACCGCTAGCAGAAGTCCAGCCAATCCTGACCCGATCGGTGACGAAGTCGCATTCCTGTCCAAAATCTAGTGTGAGTACCCAGCTAGCACTGTGCCAAAACCAATCTCTTAGTTTAAAATAATCTAATCCAAACTATTTTAGCTTATTAGAACTGCCTCCTAGAATCATCTCATTCTGTCATCTTTAAAAACTGAAAACGGCAATCTGTCATTCTGAGCTTAAAAATTTAAAATCTGAAAAACTACCTTTACTAAATCGGCTGTATCACCGGAACCGTTTGTGCTAGGAGTGTGTTTGAGTTTTTTTAGGAGCTGCAGCTCTATAAAGCTATATTCATGACTCTACGTCTCAGTATAAGTCCAGTTACCAGTTATTTCAATAGAGTCATCCAATATGCTAGGTTGCCCAATGGTCTCATTAATATAAGAGACCCAATCGGACTTAGAGGCTCCACCCAGAATGCTTCCCTCTGAGGGATTGGATTTAACCAGTTTCCAAAACCCTCGACTATCGTTTTGCCTGCCCACTAATATTAATGATTTTCATTGATTATTTATTTATGATCTACAATGCTCTCTTAAACATTTACGACAGCAGAGCTTTGTCTTCGTGGTGACCATACTGCAGTCACGCCTGTTGAACAGATTCCAACAGATCCAACGTATATCGCTCCTGAGTCTTCGCTTAGCGTTGCATATGCATTCATCATAAACTTTGTTCATGTTGTGTGCAAATGTTTATTAGAGTTCAATCAGCCTTGTGAGTGAATGGCAGTAAGCAATTAAGAAATGCTAGTTATTACTTTTCAGTAGCCAGTTAAAAATAACTCAGAACAATTAGCCAAGCACTGGTTGCTGTCCTCGGCGTCCCCAATAATAGGTTAAATATTAGCATTTGCGCTAGCCTGGGCAGAGGCAACATGTGAGCATGGAAAATTCCACTGCCAACTGCTAAGAGATTTAGGCACTAAGTAGGGTAGTGTGTTGTTAACTTTGGCCATATTATTGGTCTATTCTGGCCATTCTTAAGGCCCACTATGACACTCTCATCGTACATTTGGTTGGGCTCAGTCAACCCACTCAGAACCCACAGGGAGAAATGACCACTCATCCCACACGGGACAAGGCAGAAATCAGTGTATGTCGTGAATAGTGTACTAGCGCTATTAAGTGACACTCTGGTAACGTTACCAGGGTTATCACCCCGGCAACGCCCATTCAACATACATATCCCGTGAATACCCATGAACTTAGCCCAATCCAAACCTCTTTTGTTGTAAGTAGTTGGTTTGAGGGTTGGAGTGGGCAAACCCTTGTGTAAATCAGTAGATGCAGGAAGCTTTGAATTAAGCCGCCTTTAGTCCTTTATTTGCCTGTTGTTGCATAGTGTGCTCACCATCCAGCTCAAGGGGTTGATAAGCCGGGTTTCTTGTAGGGCAAGAATGCAAAGATTATGTGAGATCCTGAAAGAAGACCATCGGCATCGAAAAGATGAGTATAACCCTGAAAATTCCAAGAAACTATGTTAATGGAGCTGGTTTAAACCGGTGGTTTGCAGGCAGAAAAGAAGAAAGCGACAACCAACTACTATCATCATTGTTGTTAGTACTGTCAAGGCCTTTCTCGATCTGAACGTGTCTTATTCCTATTTAATGGGCAACAATCTTGATAGACGTTGTGTGTTCTGTGGGAGAACCCGTAGCCGTGTTTGGTCTTATCTTACGCTCTGAATGGCCCTGATTTCCTATTGTACATGTGGAGAAAGATGGACAGAAGGCATCATGAAGTTCAGTACAACAATGTGGTTCAACCTGTTCCAAGGAACAAACATGCCCAAACCTAGTAAACTCAGATTTGTGGCTATATACAAAGTTTAACGTATATACACCGTTTAGACTCTGCAAAAAAGTGTATGCTCGAGGTGACATATTCAGCATCTTCGAGCAGATCTACTTCTCAATGTGGTGATGGTATGCAAGGGCAAACTTTGGTATCAAAGATGTTATGGATTCGGAAAACACGTTTGTGCAAGTTAACAACCAGTTTAGTGTTAGAGCTCAGACACTCAGAGCCTCATTACGAGTTTGGAGGCAGCCATGCCCTTAATAAGGGCATGGCTGCCTCCAAACTTGGGTCTGGGTCCGTGGTCCGTGAATGGGGAAATACCGGGCCATTCCGACTTTGGAGGGCCCGGTATTTCCCCATTCAGGGAACTCGGACCCGGACCATCCCCATTCCAATTCGAGCACACATAGGGCTCAATGGGAATGGGGAGGGAGCAAACAACGGGCCCTCTAATAACGGCCCGTTGTTAGCTCCCTGGTCCCATTGCGGAACCTGCTAAGGACGTCTGGTAAAACCAGGCGTCCAGAGCGGGTCCCGCAAGGGGATCTCGTAATAGGGCGGTATGGGTTTAATGGCACCGGCACCTTTACTGGTGCCGTTAAACACATACCGCCCGGGTCGTAATGAGGCCCTAAGTGTCTTGTCCTTGCCTCAAGGATGTGTGCCGGGTGTTGCTGCTAAGCTTGCCATGATCAATCAACCTCTTGTAATGCATATCTTGGCTGTTTCCCCAAGAGATATGTTCAATAGTGGACCTAGCGGCATTTTAGCTCGGGACAAGGTTGTCATGTGGGTCAAAAGTCCTCTTGTGAGACATGTCTGTGTTAAGGTCCCGAGGGATGTTGTCAATTGTAGACGTGGTTACGTTTAGCGTCATGATAGCATTATCTCCGGAGTCATCCTCCCCGATGAAAAGGGGTTCAAGTGACTCGAGAACTGGTGAATCGGAGGCCAGAGATGCCGTTCTTTTATGTCGGATATTCAACCGTCCAGGATCGTTAACAAGTTCAGAAACAGTTGCAGGGAGATAGAGTTGAATGTCACCATTTCTGCATAATCCAATGTCAGAGCACTGAAGTGGTGTTCATTTGACTCTTTCACTTGCCTGCTGGTTTTTTAATCGGAAGACTGCGTGGGAGCACTTCTACTCCCATAATCGGAACCAGTGGTGACTACTGGGCAGGTGTACCCTTGGAACTGCCATCACCGGCATAAATCCGGTGTTGGAGCACTGAAACGCTGTTCCAGCGTAGGGGTATTGGATATTAATGTATTAATGATATCCAACACACCAAACCTTGTTTATGGCATTACCCAAGGAACAGGAAAATTGTATATTTGTGTAGGCAAGGATTAGATGCACACATTGCTGTGATTACCAATATATGCCATCAAGATTCAAGCTCCAAACAGCCGGTGGGGCCAGCTTCCCAGTTCTGGCAGCCAAGCTGTGGAACTCTGTACCTCTCCCTATCAGAAACCTGCCTTCCCGGAATTGCTTCAAACACAAAGACAAACTTTGCTAGTCTCCTCTGAACTAATTGACAGTTCAACAAGCATGTCTACGAATGTATCATGCTGCGAATCTGAAATGTGTTCCTATTCTAATGTTCAGTTTATGTGTTCTATTTATATAGTCTTTGTAATGTAATACCTTCATGTAACCACTGTCTCAAGATACGCGCCCGGTAGCCTTCGGGCCTGGTTTGCGCTATACAAGTAAAACAAATACAAATACAAATACAAATTATGATTATATTTGAGCTTGAAGCCTCATTGCTCTAGCCCCACTGCTAAATTATTGATATCAGAAATAGCACACGTGTTCCTCTATTGCAGGGGTCTGCAACCTTTGGCTCGCCAGATGTGTTGAACTACAACTCCCATCATCCCTAACAAACATAGCCAATAGCCCGATATCATGGGAATTGTAGTCAAAACAACTTGCGAGCCAAAGATTGCAGACCACTGCACCATTTGCCTCTGTATCCTTACCTCAATTCCTCCCTTTGTCTTCCATTCACTCCCCTTATTTACCTCCTTCCACCACATTCACTAACCTTCCCACATACTCTCTCTGATCGCTGACTCCCATTCTCTAGTTTCTCACACTGATGCATTCAGATTCAAGCTGTCACACTGTCTGGTTTTCTTTTTGTCACTCTCACTTTATAAAATTCTCATTCACTCTCACGCGCCCTTATTCACGCTCACATTATCTGAAGGAAACATGTAAAGGTGTCAGAAATAAGAACTATATGGACATGTATGAATATTGTGTTACAAAAGTGGAAAAACTGCACAAAGTGCCACAAAGCAGACACAAAAGATTAGCACAGAAAAGTGGAATACAATTCATGTATGGCAATGTGAGATTGGTAATTTATCGAAAGACAGTTTTTCAGAATAAACGTGGAATACATCAAATACAATACATAGATGCATTTGCTGTAGAGTCCATAAAGATGGACATCAATTGCAGGGATGGGCAGAAGGATGTGATAGCAAAACGAATTGCTTACATTATAACTAACCCCTAGTACATTTGCTAGGGCTTACTGTGAGAGGATATGGTTTTCTGATATCTACTAAGGACAGTTAAACATAAAGCTAATGATTTCACCGTAAATTAACTATGACCTCTGCATCATCCAAGGAATTAAGTGAAACTGACTAGTTCATATTCCTTTGAGATGCATAATCCTCTTAAATCTTGAGAAGTGAAACCTTCTTTGGGAAATTGCTTCATTCATTCTTGCACTTTAAACACTTGTTCCTACACGTGTTTCGCTGTGTGAGCTTCTTCAGGGCAAAGTCATTATAAGTATATAAATGCCCCATCAATCTTGTCATCCAAGAGAGGCCTGTTGACTATTTTAGGGTTTTCTTTTTTTTCATAGGATTCCCCAAAATGTAGGGGCTGGACATTCCTGTGAATACTTTTGAATGAGTGTAAGACAGTTAGAAGTTCCATAAATCAGAGCACTGGTGAATGTGTTGTTAATAATAGCACAAGACTATTTGTATTACTGATATAGATAGGCATTCTTTATTTGGGACAGTGAGTTCATAGTTGTTATGGTAATGTCAGTCACCAGTTCATTTGCAATCTGCAACTCAGTATGCATGCTGTTAGCGTCTTATCATCTTGCATATTGTTTATTGGCTAATATGCCATTCATAAGCAGCATGTAGGTTGATAGTGGAGGTTCAAAACAGAGCTAAGGATGTCTGGGCATTGCATTTCAGAAGAAAAAAGTGTAGTCAGCAGCTGGACGCTCCGAACAGCATAAGGGTGAGCCACATACCCATAATTTTAGGGGTTATCCCAATGAAGGTATAGAGAGAGCCTTGACAGGAAAGGGAACACCATGTAGCTGGGAAGCTTTCCGGAATGGGTCTGACAAGAGTATCTTAAATAGTAGCAGGTTAAAGCTACACTGCATTGCAGGTTAAACCTGGAGTCTGCAGTGAGGCAGCTTTTTATCAGTGAGACAACTTTTTTGGTTGTGTGAGCATCCGACAGCCCCCACGAAGAGAGGCAGGTTCCAATCAGGCCGTTGTGTACTGATGTCTTGCCCAGATAGCCCCTGCAGGCCCCCTCTCTTCTTCAGGTTGCATATTCCTGTACCAATTGGCATTACACGTTGCTGGCATTTAGACCAATATACTTTGGAATGGTGTCCTTGTTGGTTCCCTCCCACTTGGCTGCCTGTATTTCCCTGTCTGTCACCCAACCCCTAGACAATCACCCCCACCTCCAGGCTCCTCCACCACAATACTGACTAGGTGAGGCAGGGGCAAAGTAGTGGCCCTATATCTCAAGCATCCCTACCATTGCCCTGTAAGCCCCACCCCAGCATGCATCATTATCCCCCTTTCATTTACTCAGCCCTCCCAGTCTGATACTGAACCCCCATGCACTATCCCCCTTGCTCACGCTAGGTCGGTGCCCAGATACCAGCCGATCCAAAAGTACTCATCAAGACAGTAGCTGACCTGTACAATTTCCCCCAACCATCATGAACTGTTTTTTCCACACGCCACACCAGGGTATCTGCCACCCCTACCCTGCAGGCATAGGGCCAGGGTATCTGTTCGCACCTCCACCTTGCTCCAATAGAAGCTGTTTCTTATGCCATAGTGGGTAGGTGGTTATGTTGGGGCAATACTTTAAAGTATAGAGGAATTAGTTAGATCATGTGTCCCCCCACAAGCAGCATTTCCATTGCTACATTGTAGTTGCTAGGTGATGTGCGGGGCGATCAGGACTTTAATGGTAGAGCGAAAGGAATGTAGGGGAACAGTCAAATAAAGCGTTCACACAAGCTGGGAGCAAGTGAGTGAAGTACTTAGTGATTTGGGAAAGGAAGGGGTCAATGCTAGGGACAAGGCCTTAGGTTCCAAGATGGCAGCGGTGAGATGGAAAGCTTGGGTCACCCTAGGGGATGGTCCATTGGCAGCAGAACTTGCTGGTGAACATGAGGTTACAGCAGTTCAATCACGAACTGTGTGGTTAATGCAGCGATGTCATCTCATGAACCACACGGTATGCAGTGATTATATCGAATAGGAAATAGCGAATGCAATTTTACTGAAAGAAATACTGAATGCTAAATATGTAGGGGTGGGGGGAAGGGATTAAAAGTTGTGGGGAGTGGTTCATGGTAGGGTTAGAAGCATGGGTAATCCGTATTTTATTTCGGTGAAATTGCATTCGTTAATTCTTAATTCGTTATAATCACATGTAACCTGTACACACAAGTCAGCCATGTGGAACCTTTCAAATTGAGCCAGAAAAGAAGTCACATTTCACTATTTCCATGGGCCACAAAATGCAGCCAAAGTAAAAAATAAAAGTGAGGAATGGAACGCACGATAGAGTTACAATAGCAACAGTTTGGGGACAGGAGGTGGCGTGGCAATGAAGTTATTATTCAAATAGTTCCAAAAGGCTCCAGCGGACTCCACGCCTGCTCCTGCGGAAGGCGGGGAAGTCTCACACTAACGGGATGTGCTAGACCACAATGCAGAAGATGCTCATTTAAGTAACATTGAGAATTCAAAGTCATTGAAGGAAGCTATCAGATACAACAAAGGTTACAGCGCACTGATCGAGATGTGTTGAGTAATGAAGGGCACAGTGTAAAGCTGGAGACCGTGTGAGATGTGTGGGTGGGGTGAAAGGCGCGAGGAAGAAGAAGTTGTGGTATAAAGGGTTGGAATCGTCTTGGGAATGCCTTCAAGGTCACATTAAGTGTACTACAAATGGAATTGGTTTAGTGAGTGGGAAAGATGTGATGGGAGGGGGCGTTGTCAAATATCACTCTTAAAATGGTAGCAATAGTAACCGCTGATGTCACAATCAGCGTGCTGTGGCAGAGGGGGTCCCAATGTGCTTCCGTTTGTGCTCCGAGAATTAAATGTCGGACCTGTAATTGGTGTCAAGCAGTGTGAAGCAGGTATATGTATGTTGATGTGGGCACAGCAGGGGTGCTACCTTCATAGCAAAGGAAAGCAGTGTCAGAGAGGCTTGTGGGTGGGCAACATCACAAACAAAACACGGGGGTCATGTTGGACACTGATGTTAATAGAACAGAGGGCACTGGCTGTGTTTGCACTTTTGTGCGCAGGATCTCCTCTAATTGTCCTCCTTTCCACCCCGTAGTCCAAAAGTGAAGAGAAAAATAAAAACGATCACTTGCCGTTATTGGTGGAAATGGGGAAAAATATGGAGTGGGGTCCCACGGGCCGAAGTGGGGGCGTTGTTTAGAGTAGGGGGCGGAGTTATAGGGGCCGAGCTGCCTGTTGAACTCCGATGAAAGGAAATAAAATGTTCAAAATAATAGTTTTAAAATGGTGCCATTTTTTTTATTGCTTGAAAAGTACACAAACCATAGCAAGCAAACCGTACTGTGGTGTGTGTACTTTTCAAGCCATCACAGCATGCACCGTCTGTGTCAAAATGTATTTGACATCCCAAACTACAAATACCAGAATTAATTTGGGTGATCGTTATGTTTTCCAAATGTTTCTTCTCAGTCACAGGGTCGCCTCAGTAATGTAATCTGCTCTGTGCGAGCATACTGTGCACACAGGCTGTGCACACTGCGCTTGCACAGAGCAGATTAGGTCACCGAGGCAAGCCCCCAGGTTCGCTGAGAGTCTGCCTTGGATGAGGGCTCCTGGTGCTTGTGGCATAGGTAGGGGTAACGGAGCCGGAAGAGAGCTCATGCGCCAATGTGCTATGTGTGGATCCGCCCCCCACGCTATACCGTAACACGGCAAGCGCTTTGTTTTTTTTTCTTTTTTTCTTGCTTCAAAGGCGCAGGCTGGCCCGATCCCAAGATCCGGCTACACATCTGATGCCGGATCTTAGATCCGGCGAGAGCCGGCCCATTGACCAGAGCTGACTGCCTTACCTCTTCAATTGTCCACTAGAAGGTTTAAAAGTGTAACAGCCTTCTGCAGTTTACAATTGTGGAACGCATTGACAATGGATGACTGCGGAAACTGACTGTTTTCACAAAGTGGTCATTTCATGCCGCTTCGATTGAAATCCATTTTGCATTAACGCCAGAATGAAAGTGAATGCTACTTTATGACACCGCAGGGCAGAATGGAGGCGCTGTATGTGGAGCTCTGGTATTTTGATTCGAATTTGGAGAAAGCAAACATTATTTATATTTCTGATCCCACTTCATACTTACAGTCAATTAAATATAACAAAAAACTCCCAAAATGCAATGTAAGGAGTGAGTGGGAAGCCCAACAATGGAAGGCATGCAGGGATGGGGAGTGACTTTGCTCACGGTGCAAGGTGGAGTACATCATGGAACAACTGTTGTGTGGCTATGTCGGGATGGGCGGGGATAAGCAATGAGAACAAAGAAATCAAATAAGTCACACACTGAGCAGATCAGGTTAACGATTGTTGGATTCAATTGTCACTCCTCAGCGTAGTACCTAAGTACCTATTTTGAGGCTAGTGATATTCCTCACCCCCTCCAGGTGGGTTTCTGTCCTGGGATGGGTACTGAATCAGTGATGGTTGCTCTCCAAGACAACATTGAATTGGTAACCGACCGCGGAGAGACGAGTGCTCTCATCTTACTCAGTCTCTCCGCGGCCTTCGATACCACTCGAGACTGCTGCAGTGTCTTTTGGATGCTGGTATTTCAGGATTTCCTCTGAAGTGGTTCTCCTCTTTCTTATCTGGGCATACCTAAGTGGTGTCCCTCCCCCCTTTCACTTCTCCTCTCACGGTGGTTGACTGTGGACTGTGGAGTCCCTCAGGGATCGGCACTCTCCCCTTTGCTTTTCAACTTACATATGACTGCCTTGGCTCGGCTCATTGCCAGTTTTGGGGTGTATTTTTGAAGACGATACACAAACTTTCTTTCGTCTCAATGCCCCAACTGACAGGCCCTCAGCCCTGTTGAGAGACTACGTCACTGCTTTCTGCCACTGGATGTCTGAAAACTGGCTGACATTGAACGGGAATACATCAGAGATACTTGTCATCGGACAGTCAGCCACTGGCTGGACTCCCGATTATTGCCCCACCTGTCTTGGTCTTTGCCCTCAACTAGTAGTGTAGTGAAAAGTCTTGACATTAATATTATGTCGTCTGGCTCCAGAGAGGCACAGATCTCCACGGTATGTCGAAGCGGCTTTGGTAAACTTAGTTTTGGTGAAGGTGCTGCCATTTCACCTCAGCAATGCTAGGAGCAAAATTGTTACTGCCACCATTATGGGTGCCATCGACGACTGCAAATGCATCTATCTGGGCCAATCATCAGCTTTACATCAGCGACTCCAAATTCTCTAGAATGCGGCAGCTCGGCTGGCCCTCTGCACCCCCAGATTATCCCACTCTAGTGACCTCATGCAGTGCCTTCACTGGCTCCCTGTGAAGTCTCAGGTGGAGTTTAAAATTCTTTGTATGGTCCATCGGGCCATCCACGCTGCAGGCGCTACTTTCCTCCAGTAGAGGCTGGCTCTCTATCAACCTAAGAGGGACCTTCACTCGGCTGGCAAGTTCTTTCTGACTGTTCCCCATTTTCGCTGTTCCCGGGTGGGAGGTAGATTCTTTTCGGTGATGGCACCAACGTTGTGGAATGCACACCCGCTGCATGTCAGGAGCACTATCTGCTTTCCGTAGGCAGCTAAAAACATGTCTGTTCTGAGTCTGAGTCTGACTCCTCCTTTACTGGCGGTTCGCTCCCACCAGCGCCTTCATGCCTTCGGGTCGTTGTCGCGATTTATACATAGGTATGCAATACAATACAATACAAACGATTATAAAGTCCTTCAGGCGCCAATCGCCTGCACCCTCCTCCTTTTCACTGGTCTATATCCAGGAAGTGATAAGAGACGTATTTCATTTGTGAAGAAAGATTGGCAAACGAACGTTTTTAAACCTAATTTCCACAATTCAGCAGTCATATTGCAAAGCATGGCTCTATGTTATGTTTCTGCCTTTTGAAGGCCATAAACAGAAAAAAAACATTTATTTTGGTTGATTTGTGTGGCCTTCAATATGCAGACATTTCACATGTTGTGGGGACGAAGGGGTTCACCCCCAATTGCCAGTGAATGTGATCCCACTGCCATCCTGTCCTGTGCCCTTGACATTTCTCCATTTACCTGCTCTCCTGGCTCCTCTCCCTCCTTCCCATCACAAACATTCCACCTTCTCCTCCACACAAACATGCACACACACATACTTACCTGGGACACCCGTGACTTCCCTCTTCCAGCCCCTCCGCACCTGTCAGCCCCTGCCCCCACTCGTGCGGCCTAGGGGTGTGGCAGTTCGAATTACAAAGACAAGCAGCATTTTTAAAACAATCTTGTTCTATATCGCTTAATAGAAACAAAGCAGTGGTGTAGGTAGGAATTCTAGACGGGAGGGCCTGAAGTGCATAAATGCAGGCCTATGGTAGGATTCCCCATAAACTAATAAAGACAGATTTTTTTTTAAAGGAGCATTTATTTTGCCTGCTCCCAGGGACAAGGTTCCAGCTTTTTGAAGGGTATCTTCATGGCATTGTTAACCAATAATATTTCTCTTTATCAACGAACGGCTCCCATCTAATTGCATTCTGGTACTTGTAGTCGTATAGTTCTAAGCTATAGTGGAATGCAAAATAATGTGCACTAAAAATGCATCGACTAACAGGACCTGATTTGAAAATTCTGTGTCAGCATATTGCTAAAGAAACAGGAGTGCGAATTAATGGGGAAAATAGGCTCTGGTGTAACTGCAGTGTGAGTATCATATTTTAATACTTATTAGATTGTCTGCATGCAGGTTTTTTTGTACGGGTCAAGAGAAAACATGTACCACTGTTATTGGAGTCGGTTCATCCCATGGGACCAGAGACACATAGATCTAGATTTCTAGAGATCTTTGCACAACTTTCATGCATATGTCCTAATTGTGTCACTGACCTTTCTGCCTTTCCTCCATCCTTGCACAGTGAATAAAGTGAGCCTCATTTAGTCCCTGGTTATAGTTATGATGGATGTTCATGGTGCATTGCCACCAGCGGTTATTATTACTATTACCAGTGGTGGCAATCCTGGAAATCTATAATACCGCAATACCATCACACCAACGTTCAGAGATGTGTATTCACGTGAACATCACTTGTGGTATGTCAGTGAATCTTCTTCCTATAGGGCAAACAAGGGCATCCCTTCCCCATCCTCACTCTGAGGATGGGAATGGATTAACACAGTTGCAGATAATATGTATTGTTATTTATTTATTTTTTGCATTTATATAGCACACACAAGCCTTCGGGTATCAGGGTGCTAATAATGCTACTGTACAGTTTTTCTATGCACACAATTCTCAAATAATACCCTTTTAATGATTGTCTGGGGCAGGTGGTGAGAATATGGCCATCAGCGATGACACTTTTTTCATTGGAGCAAATCAGGAGCTCCCTGGAGCATCTTTGAGATACTCACAAAGATTTGGCCAAGTGCCTCTCACAGATGCTCCAGGAACCTATGGCTTTGCTTGTTTTAGATTTTGTGATTGAGGTGTGAGGTAGCAGAAGGAAAAACTGTGATTCTCACTGCATTTCCTGATTTGTTTTTCGGGAGTCTTGGCCTATATTTTCAGCAAGAATGGTCCTTCACGCACACATTGTAGGTGGTTAATATTTGTGTAGTTTGTGGAGTGAGTGAAAATAATCTTCAAGTGACTTCCTTCCATGACTATGTCCTCCCAGCGAGTGAACTTTAGGCTGTTTTTGCAGCTTGGCACACCATCCGCTTGCACAATTAATCACGCTCTGTAGTTGAGAGCTTTTTTTTTATGAGACAGTAGGTGCAAAGACCAAATGTCTTTCCCAGGGTTGTTGGCTGGGAAGCAGGTCCTGGGGTTACCCTTATCTACAAGGACTTAACATCTGTATTTCTTTTGTTGACAAGTTCAGCCGGCATGTACAATACACATTGATAACATTATCAGCCAAATAGTGACCCGTGGGCTAAATAAAGAAGAAGGGCTTAAAATCAGACGTGTGAAATGTTCTTTATGAAAAGGACACAGTTTATTCGGGTGTTTTCTTTTTCATGTGATAAGAAAGAACATTGAATTTGAGCAAGCCAATCTCGGACGACTCCTGCCAGACATTTTCTTCAATGGGAGCTAGCTTTCAAGTCATGCGTCATAATATCACCCCTGTCTAAAATGATCGCTTCAAGAGGTGTCCAAACACTCATGCAGGCAATTCCCCACCCCATGGCTGCCTAGTTCCTAAGTGTCCCGCTCTGAGAATGGATGCAGGGTTCTACAGTAGACTTGGTTTATACTGTGATAATAATAATAATTATAATAATAATATCCTCACACTGTATCTGTGCTGTAGCTGTGCACTGCCTCTTTTAACGGCATTTTTACCAATCCAGAGGATTTATAAGGTTCCATGTTATAATGTCATCTGGAAAAGGTCGCCAGGTAGGCATCTATTTTATCCTGAGCCCTAAAATACTTTCCCCAAATATTCTAGGAGTCGTATCTTTTAAGCAATATGCCCCTTGCTGCGCAGGCATTGGCGAGTCTGGTAATTGCCCGGGGCCCCTAGTTATAGGCCTGAGCGAAGCGAGGGCCTTAACGAAGGCCGCGGGGCATTACCGGACTAGGTAATGCCCACGCGGCTCTGGGCATATTGCTATTAGAACCCTGGCGCGCAAGACCGGGGTACTAAAAGCATCTTTTTCTGTCCCAAAACGCTGCAGCGTTTCGGAACAGAAAGAAATACATTAAAAACTGTCAAAGAAAATGGCCGCCTGGGAAGGGAAAACAGAGTCCGTTCGGGAGCGGTCGCACTGGGAACTACCAAAAAACGACAGATAAGAAGGTAAGCTGGGATGGGATGGTGGGGGGGGTCTGTTTGCAAAACAAAAAAAAGTTCCTGAATGCCTGGCGGGGGACGATGGCAGCCTCCAGCCGTGTGGAGTCACAGAGCGGGGATGGCCCTGCTTCGAGCCTCCTCATTGGCTGAGGGACTGCCACGCCCCCCGCCGTGGACAATGCAGTGGAATCCCGGCTGAGGGATTCTCGGGCAGGTAATGCTCCGGGGAGAGCCAATCAGAATGTGTTTTACATTCTGGTTGACTCTCGCCGGGTACTCATTTATATTATAAACTCCCTTCTAGAATATTTATGGAATGTGTTTAATTTTAATGAGGGTTCATTTTTGGGGAAATGTCATCCCCTCTCGGTCATTTCCCAGGTGACCTTATCACTGGACACCATTTATAATAGAATGTCAGGCAGAGTTGGGGAGCAGGATGGACTTTACAATTTGTCTAAAATTACCACCTAGGAAAAGCAGGAAGATTTCATGGTAATTTATTATAATTGCCTCCTATAATTATTAATTTTGGAAGGTATTTACACTGTTCCACAAACGTAGTGGGAAAGTAAAGTTTAAAGACAATTTCGCCCGTTTTTTAGTCTTTGCCTTTCTGTTTGATGGTGTAAAAATTAAAAATTGCAGAGGGGATCCTTTGCGCTTAAGTGCAAACAGAGGTGGTGCCCTCCATGCCGTTTCACCCTTAATACAAAATGGCTTCCTTTGTTTACGTGAAAATGGGACTGAAATGATACCAGCATGAATGCTACAGTTCTAACACCAGTTTAGCATCTGAAGGAGTTCACGTGACCTTGCATAAGTGCAAAACAAGGATTCTCGCTGCTTCAGAAGTGCATACAGCATGTTTGCCTGAGTTCAGACCACCACTGCCAGGACAGTCTCACCTCAACCACGCCCCACCTCAACCGCGAGTCATGCAAGATGATCTTTGGCCCGAACATATCCTCCAGTCAGTGCATTTCTATGATCCTGTCTCTACCAAAGGAACATATTGACAAATTGACCCCATCTACCAACCCGAAAGAGACGTCCTGGATCTGGCACTTCATCACCACGTACAAATCCAGCAAGAAAACATGGAAAGTCAAAGCAAGGTCAACTCTACATCTACCCCTGCTAACTGTTGAATAGTCCCGATAGTAATTAAAGGCATGCGGTCAACCAAGCTAAAATCATGATTGCATTTATTTTAGTCATAGAGGAAGACATATTGCTGATCATGTGTCCTTAAATACATGCTTTAGTGGCGTGACTGTCACTTGCATGTCCTCCTCCCTGCTTCTAGACTACATTGTTCCTCTGGCCAACTGTACACAGTGGTGGCGACAGCAAAATACAACTGTCCAACTCTTGCAATTCCACCACACGTACCACAGACATTTAGCACTTTAAACAAAAAAAAAATATTTGTAGTTGGTCAAAAAGAAAATGCAATTTAACCTTAGGCACCTTAGAATCCCCATTTCCAGCACTTCCAGACCATTACGGATTTTAGGAACCACTTTCCCTTCATAGAAATTTTAAAGAGGTCTGAGTGAAAACTTGCCAAATTTAGTACTGATTTTTAAAATTTGACTAGAGTTCCCAAGAGCCTATAACCTCAAACATATTTAGATTCCTATTGCTTCCAAGCCCTGGAAAAATGCCTGTTCTAACTACCCAATGTAATCGTAGACACCAACCACGGGGAAGAGAGACAACGATTTAGTTGCAGATATATATATATATATATATATATATATATATATATATATATTCCACACACAGAACTATAGTTACATGTGTTTAAACATTATGATTTTATAAAGGTAATATAATTGGTTTTCCGATGTTTAAATGGGTTTTAATGTTTTTTTCGTGTTTGCATGAAAATGTGTACCAAATTCACTGTGTGCTTTTCAGACTCCCACACCAAACATTTGAGATATTTAAAGGAATATGTAGCGCCCCCCCCTTGACCGGGGGGAGGTGCCACATTTTATTTTCCTCACTCTGGGCTTTGCCACAGCCAAGACCAGCCTTGCTAATAGGGCCCGTTTTATTTCTGCAAAGGAGGCAGTTCCCAGAGGGTTTATGTTTTGACGAGAGACCTGTAGGTCTCCCCTTACTAGAGGGGCCAAATAACAGACATTTAGGGTTTCGTCCCATTGAAATCGCATAGCCAATCTTTCAAAGTTGGTAAATAAAGTGGTAAGATCATCCACCTCAGGTTAGGATTGGATTACTCCATGTGGGAGGACTCTGTTTTGGCCTGCGCCCAATCGGTCGAGACTCTCTTGGTGGCGTTGTTCAGCCGGGGCCTGATTTTATATGAGCCTCTCTAGAAGGGTTTCAAGCAATGATATCTCGATTCTATGATCAGGGAATTTTTAAGTAGGGGACTCAAAGTCGTCGTCCTTTGCAGAACCGGTGGGGAGTTGGGTGGATAGGGGTGTATTCCCTAACTTTTCTATTGTCTGATGTTTGGATTTTGATGGTTTAATTGGTGGAAGGCGATCGATGGGAGTGGTCATGTATTATGGGCGAGAGTCTGACTCTTTGTCGGGTCACCAACATCAAACATCTACACCGTATGTGGAGAACCAAAGTCAGGACCCGGACTAGAATGGGTCAGTGTTGGACTGTCCCCTCGGCATTTGGACCCGTGGCCGGGAAGTGGGGGCCGGCTTCTGGCCACACCTGGGCTGGTTTTGAAAAAATGAAAGTGAAATTCTTTTTTTTCCATTTTTTTTTCAAAAACCCTTTCATCCTTCTTAGGTTGATAAATGAGTACCGACATAGGTTGGGTGATATTGTATGCATATTTGTTCTAGAAAAAAGAGCTTAAGCGTAAGTGCTATACAAAAACATATTATCATTTGGCCTTGGACGTCTGCTTGCATTCACAGTAATTTCACAGTATGGATCCATACACACATATATTAATGATACATATGGTGATCCATTCTTGTATGAAATGTATATCACATTAGTGAAATCATAACCATATTTTTCGTAGTGTACCTAGGAACAATGCTATTTGATGCCACTTCCTGTTTTGTCAAGGGGTGAAAGGTCGTGTTTCATCGCTTCCTGGGATGTCACTTTGGGGTGTAGTCAAATGACATCACTTCTGGTGATGTCATCAGAGGTCCAGGGTCGTGAGGCGAGGGATGGGCCACTTTTTTGAGGCGAGGGGTGGGCCACTTTTTTTTGGGTGACCGGGCCCATTTCTTGTCCCAGTCCGACCCTGCAATGGGTCATGGTGTAGATTTGTTTATTCAAATGAAAAGGAAAATGCCTATCTGGCCCTATACCTGTGAGGGACATTCCCTACCTTCTAAAACCAAACACTAAGGGTGCTCATTGAAGTCCCAAAATTAAAGAATCCTGAGTACAATTTCATAGTTCCAGTGCTGGCTTCAGAGCTGCCAGAAGCACGGAAACTGCTCTCCTGAACATCCGTGAAGATCTGCTCTCCAACCTTGACTCTAACACTCCCTCTGTCCTCATCCTTCTTGATCTCTCTTCTGCCTTCGACACGGTCAACCATACCATCCTGCTCAACCGTCTCCGTGAAAACATGGGTATCACTGATCAGGCTCTGGCCTGGCTGACGTCTTTCCTCTCAGATCGACCCTCCCAGGTACAACTTGGTATCATGAATGTCAGGCTGATCACTCAATTCGTCGGAACCAGAATTGTCTTTATGCAGAACCCACTCCTCCTCACCTGATTCTTCTGTAGACTCCTCGCATCTTCGCCCCTTTTTTCTTGTGGACTTCTTTTTTGAGAAGAGATATGGTCTTCCGCGGTTAGAAGCCACCCTGTTCCCCCTAGTAAAACCAGGGAAACCCTTTCCGCAGAAGCCGTAGGAGAGGAAAAAAGCGTATGCTAAAAAAAACCTCTCTTTTGTGTTTCGATCTTGTTGCGGTGCAAGGATAACCAGACAAGGTGCTTTTCCAGGTATCCGAAGGAGAGGATGTTCCGGGTTGCAGAGGATCGCAGAGACCGCTGAGGATCATGTGAATGCCGAGCTAGGGAAGGGGAAAGGTAAGAGTGGAATGCCGATTGAGCGGCGGCAGACCGGGAAGGGGAAGAGTGGAAGCGGAGACCGAAAAGAAAGAAGGAGAGCGAAAGTAAGAGGTCAGAACGGAGGAAGGATAATAGACCCGAAAAGAAAGGGTAAGGAAACAGGTAAACTCAGAAGAAGGTAAGCACAGAAGAGGAGGAGCGAGACCCGGGAAAAACAGGAGGAGAGAGGGAACGGGAATGGAGGAAATGAGCAGATAAGGCGAAGGGAGAAAATATATAGCAGAACGCTAAGACGCGTGAAGACGAGTAATTAGCGAAGGACCAAGGAGGGAAAGGGCACCGGAGAGAAAAGCTAAGAAAGGGGCAGAAAGGGAAGAGCACCGGCAAAAGACCGGCAAGGCAGAAAGTAAGGAACTGGAAAGCGAGCACTAGCGACACGGAGCGTGTAAGCTTCAGTTGCAACGCGCCGGGCAAAACAAAGAGGCGTGGTTAAAAGCGAAACCAGGAAGAGGCCGGAAAAAGACTAGAGCGTAGCAACAGGAAATGGAAAAAAAAAGGTGGAACAATTAATGGCGGCGGAGTTGCCATTGACTTCTCAGACTCCAAGGGAATCTCCTTGCAAACGGCATGACACTTGGGTCCTTCCTTTCATCTATCTTCCTCTGTACCTGTGGTTTTCCCCAGGGGTCTAACCTCTCACCCTGGCTTTTCAAAAAATACCTGGCAACTCTCGCCCACTGCATTGCCAATTTCTGGTCAAATTTACAGTGTTACGCCCGACGACATTCAACTCATTTTCAGGCTGCCCTCTGCCACCGCCTCTCCCTCTCTCACCTCTGATTGCCTAACTGCCATTCAAGATTGGTCTGCCGCCAATGATCTTTGTCTGAATTCCAGCAAGACGGAGATCCTCCTCATCGGCACACCTTCACCATCCTTTCCCCTCACTCTCTAGCCGGCCTCCATTGGCCCTCCTCCTACCCCCACCTGCGAGGCTAGGACCCTCGGGGTCATTTTTGACTCCACCCTTTCTTCTCCGCCCACATCTCTGAGGTCTCTAAAAAGTCAAATTTCCTACTGTACCTCCTAAGAGGTACTCTGCCTTTCCTCACCTTCCCGCAGAAGCTCATGGTATCCCAAGCTCTCGTTCTCTCTTGGTTGGACTATTGTGACAGCCTCTTTCTAAATCTACCTGCCTCTACTCTCCGCCCTCTGCAACTAATCCAGAACAGGACTGCAAGACTTTTCCTTGGCCTCAAGCCCTGGATCGTATCTCTCCAGCTCTGAATTCTCTCCATTGGCGCCCAGTGGATGCAAGGATTAAATTCAAAACCCCCAGCATTGTCCACAAGGCTTTCTGGGGCCTGCATCAAAAATACCTTCAGATATCCCTCCACAAATACCTCCCCTCTTGAGCTCTTCGCTCCTCTACCTCTAACTTCCTCAGGGTCAGTCGTTTTTCGAGCTGGGGGTAGATCTCTGTCTTCGGCTGGGCATCCTTCTGGAACAGCCTCCCTGCCACTCTAAAACTTGAGGAGAACCATCTCTGGTTCCGGAAGCACCTCAAGACCTTCCTCTTTTCTTCTGCCTTCGCTCCCCCTCTCCCCTGCTGATCTGTTCTCTCTTGGCACTGTGCACCTGGCCACCCTCTGTCCTCCAGGCCCAGGTTCCTCATCACACTGCCACCCTCCCGCACTGCCTCCTGGCCTCCCCTTGCACTGGGGTCTGTATCTGTACCCATACAGCTCCCCTTTTTCTTCCTGCACTTATCAGACCTACCCTGTCTGCTGCCTTAAACCTAGCACTTGCAAAATGCTGGCTGCACTACCACTGTTTGTTGCCTTTATTATTTATTTATTGTTATTTATCTGTTTCTCCTCTGCTTCGCACTTTCCACTTCTCCCCCTTCCATGCACTTTTCCCCTCCCCCTCTCCCATGCACTTGCGCGTTCTCAATGTCACTGGGCCTAGTAAGATCACTGTTTTGTTCTCCCATGTTCCCCTCCCTTGCCTTGTCACGCCCTGAAACACTTGTGTAGGAGCGCAATAGAAATAAAATATCAATATCAATAGTTACTAACTGACCCTATCACTTTAGAAAATCTAACCAAAAGGAAAAGGAGGCTTGCACAATGGCCTCAGAATGGGCTTGTGTCTGGCCAGACTCATAGAGGACGTATTATCAGTCTCACAGTTCCTTTAGACTGCCGTTACACAGTTTACAATCTTCATATACAGTTTGGTGTTTGTCACGACTCGCTCCCTTCGCTCCCGTTCCCGCCACTTGGGGGCATGTTTTGGGGTTTATTCCCTACTGGACATTTCCTCCGAACCTAATGCTACAGTGCTGTGATGAATTGGGAGCGCTAAAACCTTATTTTCCAAGTTACTTCCCTTCCGGATCCATTCCAGGTTTTTGGCAGCCAGCATGCTACTTTAATCAAAAGACTATGCTTCCCAGAATGCCTGGCTCACTGCTTCACCTCCTCCCTTGCAGGATAGGCAACACCTGTGGCTGCAGGTGCAGCAGGCGGCACACCTGAGCGGTGTGCTCGTTAAGCAGCTTTAAAAGCCTCAGTTTGCTTCAGTCCAGCGCTGGTCATCGTTGCAGTGTTCCTGTTGTGACTGGTCCCTTGTTCCTTGTTCCTAGCTTTTGTGCCTAGTGCCTAGTTCCTAGTTCCTGGTTCTCGTTCCTCCGCCCTGGATTTCGGATTCATGTGCTTAATTGATTTCTGCTTTCTGGATTTCCCTTCTGTCTTCCTCTGTCTGCAGGCAGCCTTTCTCTGTGCTTTACCCTTTGATGCAGCCCAATTTGCCTGTGTTTTCTGTTTCTTTGATGCTGTCCTTTGCTACTGAAAAACTTGATGCATTAGTCTTTCCCTTTTTAGATTTAGCTTCCTGCCTTTTCTCCTTGGATGGGTGGGAAAGGTTTCCTTTTGTGATATTATTTTCCCGCTCCTTATCCTTACTTTCTATTGGGATCCATTACATGTTTTCCATTTCACTTCTGCATTTATTTCCCATTTGATTATTTAGGTGTGGGGTGCTGTTGTAACTAGTCCCTGTGTGAATGCCTTTTGTTTTCCACACTATTTCTTTAATCACAATTCCTACTTGCTCCTTGACTTAGGTCTTAGGTATTTAGTTATCCTCCACCCATTGCTGTTATAGCCTTCTGGGTCCCTGTTTGATCAACTGGGTTCGTGGGTTTACTGACATTCAAGTGGTCTTTCCGGTTCTCGTGAGTACTGTTTCTAAGTTTCTTATTCAGTATCATCCAGAGTGTCAGCACACAGATCCTGTCCTTGTTGCCCTCTACGTGGGCTTAGCGCTGTCAGTATCTGTAATGGAATAGTGGGTAAGGAGTTTGCCGACTTTCCTTTCAGCCATAAGGAGGTTCTAAGTGCTTACCCCACATCCCTTTTCATATATTGGTATTTTTGTTTCACTCTATCTGCACTCCTGGGTTTTAGTATATATGAGTCGTGGTTCTTGTTTGCACGTTGTTTGATTCAAGGTTATTCACTGTGCGATTTTGTGCACATTTCCCTTGCCATATTCGCTGCTTTTGTACTCACCTGATTAATCCTGACAGAATGACCAGCCCTAAATTCCCATTGAATATGGCAAGTTTAAGAAAGAAAGGCAGCAAGGCCTCTAACAAGTTTGTACAGAAAGCTTCCCCTACATTTACCTGTGACAATCAAATCACTAGTCCTTACTTAAATGAACTCCTTGTCACGAATGGGCATTTACGTGCAGAGTATTTTTCCCACAGGATGGCACATCTTACATTGCCTGATCCTAGTTCTGTCTTTTATTCTTATCCAGATTCTATGTCAGCACAAGCCTTAGCAGCAGAAAACAACACACTGTTAGACTTATTATACAAGAGTACCTCTGTTGTTGAACCCCATGATTCCAGTCGTGCTTCACCTCAGATTGAACAGTTTCATGGTACAAACATAAAGAATGGAGGGGTTCCTTGCATAACTTCTGTTTTCTACCCTCAGTCTAAAGCATACTCCTTTGCACAAGTAGATACTGTAGTCCCTAATGCCAAGAGGTCTAATGTCAATAGTTTGCTTAAGGGAAACACAGACCAAGTTGGTAAGAGAAAGTATAAATCACAGAACCTGCAAGCAGTAGATGACAATGTACAATCGGTGCATATCCAGATTGCTAGTGCAGGATTCAGCCCTTATGCCACTATGCCTCCCCCTGTGCTTACTGATAGTGATGTACAGTTAATGGAGGGCATGCTAAGAGCTAAGCTTGAGGAGTTAAGACAAGAATTCATTTCTTTACAAGAGGAGAATAAGACTGTGCACTCTTTACTGAATACACCTCAGTCTTTATCCGTTGATGTTGATGAAGTGAACACTGTTCAGCCCCTGAGTGCAGAGACTTTGGTAAACCATGATATTTGTCAATATGTTAGATCTATTGGGAGTGAAAGTCTTTCTTCTAGCACAGCGCTTAATCTGGGCACAGTTTCTGACAATTGTTCTGCTGTTTGTCAGGGATTGCAGTTAGCTGAAGATTTACAAGCCACTCCTTTACCTAAAATTTCCTGTGTAGCAGTTTGTCATAATTCTGAGCTTGAACACATACATACTTCTGATTTCCAAACACAATCCACAATGGTGACATACACAGAATCATTCACTACTGTAGGCTTAGGTTCCGCCCTTGATCTTGCTGCTGAGACTGAAGTAGACGTTCAAGTTGATGTGGAAAACGATGCTACCTCTGTGTTCGCTCTTCCTTCTGCCAATTTTGGTCACAACGAACAGTCAGAGACAGTACAGATTTCAGATTTTGATGGACTCATTCCACAGTATACTGAACCAAAAACCTGGCAGACGATTCCTGAACTGTTGATTGTTAATCTGCCACTTTCAGAAGCTAAGACAGAGGAATGGACAATTGACGAAATCCTGATTAACAGAGACTTTACTATGGTGATTCCTCTGGTTGATATTGACTTCTACAAAGGAAGAGACTCTGTGCCATCCACTAAGGAGAGGGACTGCAGGGGTACAGCTCAGTCTTTGGTTACTGGTGCCAAGGAGTCAACTGCCCTAAAGGTGTTTTCCATTCCTGAGCCACAAATGTGTCTGTCGACTTCTGGGACTTCAGTCTGTCCTCCTACAACCATTGACTCTTCTATTATCCAGTCCACAGCTCTGCAGTCATCTTTGGCACACGTGTCTTCAATCAATGAACAACTGCCATGTCTGCCATTCACTCAAGAGCCTTCACCATGTACGTGGTCAGTGCCAAAGACCTTGACAAGTATGTCTTCAGCTAACGAGATGGCTCCAGCTTGCATGCCTTCAGCCTCAGAATTTCCTCTGGCATGCCTGTCTTCGGCTACAGTGACTCATCCAGCAGATTATCCTTCAGCCATGGAGCCTCCGGTAGTACATTCTAAGTGCATGTCTTTGGTCCCAGAGCCTACTGCTAGTTTGGCTTCAGTTCATGAGAGACCTGTTTCCTGCTCAGCCTCGCGGCCAATATCAGAGGTGTACCTGTCTACACTGTCAGATCCTGCTGCATATTCTTTTGCTCCAGAGATTCCTCCTGAATCCCAACCATTTATTACCGATGAAGGTCCAGCCTGCCCTTTGTATGCTTCAGGGGGATCACCAGATTGCCTGCCTTTTACACAAGACAATTCTCCCAACTGCTTGACTGTAGCATCAGAGCCTCCCGAAGATGCAACATCTGAGTCTGAAACTTCTGCCAGCTCTCACTTCAGAAACATCAAGCTGGATCATGACTCGGGAGAGCCTTACATGCGAGGCCATTGGACTTGCCTGGAGTACTCAGAGAGGGAGACGGATACCATCCGCCACGGCCCAGTCACCGAAAAAGTAGCCGACCAGGATAGCGGGCTGGGTGGTTCGCATCTGGGGTCCGGTTCGGATCAGCCGCTTGACAGCTTTTTTGTTGCCGGATCACGCATGAGACCGAGGGAAGGGACGGGCACGGCCCCCCAGCAGCAGCACCAGTTGGGTGCTAGTAGCCAAAGGAAGGGAATGACTGCTGCAGTTCAAGATGTGCCTGTTATTGCTCCTGCTGCGAGTGTGCCTGATGTACTAAGTACTGCGTCTATCACTCCTATCAGTATGCCAAACGTCCCTGCGGTTGTATCCCACGTGCAACAAGGTGGCTACACGACTGTCACCGGGAGTGCCAGCCTCAAACAACCCATAGGACTTCCAGGCCTCCAAGGCATGGAACATATGCAGTTAAACCTTAGTCACTTTCAACCACAAGCCTTTTCCCAGATGGAAGACAGAAAAAGATCCGAACCTCTACCTCGGCCGCCACCTTCTTTTTCTGAACATAAACATTTCCTGAAACCTGCAGTTTCCTCACCTCCTGCGTGTCCACTCTCGGCAGAAAGGCTAACAGGGCTTCTACCATTGTCTAAGGCATGTTGCACCAGCCTGCCTCCCTCCTCAAAGACTTTAAAGTGTCCACTCCCAGTGACTGAGCTTCCTGGACCTTCCAACTCTGCTTCAGGTCCTGCAAGTCCTTCATGCCTTTCTTCGAACCATGAGTCTCTTCCTCACCAGAAGCCTGCCTATGACTCTTCTAGACTGCAGCTTGATTCTATTCATTCCAGTCCATCTGCTTTTGCCCACAGGCCACCGTTTCCATCAGTGCCACCTCCAAAGACAAAGCGCTCCTATCATGGAAGGAAGATGTTTTGTGCGGGTGACGGTCGTCTGGAGACGGCCGTTGAAGGGGGTATACTGTCACAACTCGCTCCCTTCGCTCCCGTTCCCGCCACTTGGGGGCATGTTTTGGGGTTTATTCCCTACTGGACATTTCCTCCGAACCTAATGCTACAGTGCTGTGATGAATTGGGAGCGCTAAAACCTTATCTTCCAAGTTACTTCCCTTCCGGATCCATTCCAGGTTTTTGGCAGCCAGCATGCTACTTTAATCAAATGACTATGCTTCCCAGAATGCCTGGCTCACTGCTTCACCTCCTCCCTTGCAGGACAAGGTTGGGTGGAGGATAGGCAACACCTGTGGCTGCAGGTGCAGCAGGCGGCACACCTGAGGGGTGTGCTCGTTAAGCAGCTTTAAAAGCCTCAGTTTGCTTCAGTCCAGCGCTGGTCATCGTTGCAGTGTTCCTGTTGTGACTGGTCCCTTGTTCCTTGTTCCTAGCTTTTGTGCCTAGTTCCTAGTTCCTGGTTCTTGTTCCTCCGCCCTGGATTTCGGATTCATGTGCTTAAATGATTTCTGCTTTCTGGATTTCCCTTCTGTCTTCTTCTGTCTGCAGGGAGCCTTTCTCTGTGCTTTACCCTTTGATGCAGCCCAATTTGCCTGTGTTTTCTGTTTCTTTGATGCTGTCCTTTGCTACTGAAAAACCTGATGCATTAGTCTTTCCCTTTTTAGATTTAGCTTTCTGCCTTTTCTCCTTGGATGGGTGGGAAAGGTTTCCTTTTGTGATATTATTTTCCCGCTCCTTATCCTTACTTTCTATTGGGATCCATTCCATGTTTTCCATTTCACTTCTGCATTTATTTCCCATTTGATTATTTAGGTGTGGGGTGCTGTTGTAACTAGTCCCTGTGTGAATGCCTTTTGTTTTCCTCACTATTTCTTTAATCACAATTCCTACTTGCTCCTTGACTTAGGTCTTAGGTATTTAGTTATCCTCCAACCATTGCTGTTATAGCCTTCTGGGTCCCTGTTTGATCAACTGGGTTTGTGGGTTTACTGACATTCAAGTGGTCTTTCCGGTTCTCGTGAGTACTGTTTCTAAGTTCCTTATTCAGTATCATCCAGAGTGTCAGCACACAGATCCTGTCCTTGTTGCCCTCTACGTGGGCTTAGCGCTGTCAGTATCTGTAATAGCATAGTGGGTAAGGAGTTTGCCGACTTTCCTTTCAGTCATAAGGAGGTTCTAAGTGCTTACCCCACATCCCTTTTCATATATTGGTATTTTTGTTTCACTCTATCTGCACTCCTGGGTTTTAGTATATATGAGTCGTGGTTCTTGTGTCCACGTTGTTTGATTCAAGGTTATTCACTGTGCGATTTTGTGCACATTTCCCTTGCCATATTCGCTGCCTTTGTACTCACCTGATTAATCCTGACAGTGTTTTAAAATTATAAATGTCTTCTGTATTGTTGTTTCCTCTCCCTCTTGGAAAAAGACAAATTCTTCTTCTTGTATTTTATAACTTTGTACCACTGGTTAAATCCCCCCAGGATCACTACAGCTTTTTGCCAGTGTTTAAATCCCTCTAGGATCACTTTGCATAAACCTCTCGGTATCATTCTATATGGCACTGGGACTCCCCAAAGTCCTGTAGCTCGATAGTAGGGTTATTGGTTCTCAGTCAAATTAATCTCATACATCTGTCAGCTTTCCCATCTTTGCCAACAAACACATGTATCCCTTTCAATCTCTTGTTCACAGGGTGTGTGCCCTTTTGATTTCATTAGATTCTTACATTAATAGTGGCTTCCCCAGCCTTGCTCTGCAAAGTTTGTATCTCTTCCCCTCTGGTGTTCTTGGGCACGTGCCCGTTCCACTCTTTCAGAGTTTCATACTGTTAGTGGCTTCTCCAGCTGTGATATGCAGTACTAGTATGTCTCTCACTCTGTTTTATGCTGGTCTTGTGCACATTGGGCCTCATTACGACCCTGGCGGAAAGGGGTTTACGCCAGCGCTAACAGCGCCGACCCCTTCCGCCTTACTACGAGGTCCCTTACCGCCATGGTGATTTTAACGCCTGCTTTTTGCAGGCGGTAAAATCCATGGCGGTAAGGGACCATGGAGTTAATTACGCCACCGTAATTTACGGTGGCGTAATTAACGCCTTCCCCACTCCCATTATGCCCTATGGGGCAAGAATGGGAATGGGGAAGGGTAAAATGGGGATTGGGGACTTACCGCCCCGCCAAGGTCGGGATGGGGCGGTAAGTCCGCCAACCACCATGGCGGAGGTGGCAGCTTAGCGCCATGGACCATGGTGCTTATAGCACCATGGTCCTCCGCCATGGTCGTAATGAGGCCCATTGTGTTTTACCAGCCTCTCATAGTGTGGATGGCTTCGGCAGTCTTGGACCCCAAAGTTTACAACCTTCACATTTGGAGCGTTTGCTTCCCTGTTCGTGATCACCTTGTTGGTACCGTCACTCACCATGTGGAACTCGGGGACACACCCTTCTTTCTTTCTCCTAGTCTCGGTGTCAGCTGCTGGGCACCAGAACCACCTCTGATCTCTATTGGTCGCACCATCAGGGAATATGTTTTTTTTCCCTTCTACATTCCGCTCCCGACCGTAGCTTCTTACTCAGCTAGAGCACCTGCCTCATAGCCTCCAGCTAGTAGGTCTCACTTCATCTGCGTCACCACTGGCTCTGCAGTTCGGTGTAACTCCATCCCCTGACGTATCCACAGAGGCTCCTCTCTGGGCATCGATGATTCGTCTCCCTCCGTAGGAGTCACTTGTTACATAGGAGGGCTCTCTCCATTCACACGTCTTACTCTGTTTAAGAACATCACCACAATCAGAAAAAGTGTGTCCTTCTTCCTTAACAGCAGCGGTCAGATGAAACCCAGCATTACTTGAAGCGAACTGGCTTGAAGGAGTATCACTAGCAGTTATTGTCAAAATATCAGAACAAACTGTTTTTTAAGTCCCATGTAGGCAGACAATGTAGTCCATTCGGGGAGGTCCTCATTGGACTGTAAGTACTCTTCCCAAAGAGAGGAGCAACTCCCAGTGAGGTCTGTGATGAATCTATGGGTGTTGTCCCTTCTCCCCTAGAGGGAGACTTCCCCCATGTGGCCAGGGTGGTGCGGCTACAGTCCAACAGTACCCCTGGTGGTGCTGCAGAGGGGGAGAGTCACACAGGGGAGGAAATCCCTTGTGGGATTTGGGACGACCATCCCCTAAGATTACGATATCCCCTAGACCCCCTTCCTATAACCTTAAGAACAACCCCTTCCCTAACAGGCTCATGAGTTGTTTTCACCCTATCTTTCCCCTGACAGTACTGGGATGAGGAAGAATAGGAGTTACCTAAGTGAAGATCCCTTTCCCAGTACTGTGACAAAGAAGAACCCCAATGACTCACACAGGAGTCATAAGATCCATACTGTGATGAGGGAGAAGTGTAGAGGAATGAGGATTAGCTGTAGGGAACACATTGAGCAGTCTGGTGTTTTCCCAAATCATTTTGGCCAGAGCCAGTACAAAAGGGAAGACTGACTCAGGAAGTGTGAGACAAGCTCTCCCAGTAGGAGCTAGGAAACAAAATCCTGTGATGTAACAGACAGTCTGTGAGGAACAGAGGGAAGGAGGAAACTCTCTCACTGGAGCAGGTCCGCTGGGAAGCTGGAAACAGAGGACGAGCCTCCAAGCAGGCACTGCGGGAGGTGTGCAACGGGCAGCCAGAGAAAAGCCATAAGGGAAGCCACAAACTGAGGTGAAAGAGAGTTTGAACGTGGTCCAAGCTGGAAGGACTACTCAGGCTGCTGCCTAGATGTACCTGTGGGCATCCAGGCTCCAGCGAACTGCCTATGAGGAAGGACACATAGCCGGGCAGAGATAAATGACTCAAGAATCGCTGTAGACCCTGCCATTCACCTGAACACTAACAGAGCCTCAAGGAACAACGCAGCTGCTGGGAAGACACTGGCACCAACCGAGAGGAAAGAAATAGGTAGGCAGGTTACCCAGGAGGCATTGGAGATCCGGGGGCGGAAGTGTGTAAATACAAATATTGGTTAAGGAGGGTCTGGTTCTCTGAAGGGACTTTGCAAGTCTGGGACCCGCTCCAATATGGAAACAAAAGTATAAAAGGATCTGGTACCCTGGGAATCAACAAGAGAGTGGAATCATATGTTTGGCAGGAGAGTGCACCAAACAGATATGATACCAAATTGCGAGTCTGGGACTTGCACCCATATGAGAAGCCAAGAATAACCAAAATAGTGGAATCGAACATTTGGCAGGAGAGTGAACCAAACACACATGATACCACAAGAATAAACAACACAGAGAAGTCAGATGTCTGGCAGAAGAGTCTACCAAACATATATGACAGAAATCATATTTTTGGCAGTATAGTGATCTGAACAGATGTGATAAGAAAATGGCGAGTCTGCAACTCACACTCGTATGAAAGGACATTAGCCTGGCAGGAGAGTGAACCAAGCTATATTGCGAATCAGGGACCCACACCCATGTGAGACATCAAGAGGAAGAAAAAAAGGAATCCTACACCTGATAACCGACTGCATTAAATTGGTAGGATAAAGAAATATAAATCCAAGCAACATATCCTGGTAAATTGTGCTGTGGCTCACAAGTCCAAAAGGAAGGAAAGTGAGACATGTCAAAATCTAGGGAAATTGAAGTCTACCCTAGTTTTTGAAGTCTTACATTTGTGAACATTGTTTTTGTTTCTTCACCTTTTTGCTGAGAGACAGAGAACTTTTATGTTTGTTTAAACTACCATGAGCACTCTACTTTGGGAACAGATCATACTTGCACAGTTGGTTTAAGTTGTTAGTGTTAGGGACAGAAGTAGGCTTTTGGAGACATGACAGAGACAGCCTTTTTGACTTTTGGACATTCTGACATTATCACTAGTTTCCTTTGAGGCAGGTAAAACTGTCTTAGCTTTAGGGATAGCAAGTCCTTTTTCCAACCTTTTCTTGCCTAAGGAGGGTCTTGCAGAGCGATCTAACCTCCCTAGCCTCACAGGGGGTGCCTACCTTCTGGGGAGAAGGGACGAATTGTCCAGATTCATCCCATACCCCGCCTCTTAAATGAGAGGCTCACCCTAGATTCATAAGTAGGCAACGATTAGTCTTAGAGAGTCCGCATTGTCTGGGTCTTTTCATTTGTTGTGGTTTACAGAGAGGTTTCCTTCATTCAAATTGATCGCTCTTTGTTGGTGGCTGTTTTTCCAGGTCCATACCGATGGTTCTTCTTCCAAGAAATGTTTCCAAGAGGACAAAGGAGAATATCTTGGGTATTTTGCTCTAAGAGGTTGTTGCAATAGATTTGGAAAAGTCGGAATGTCAGTGCCAATGATTACTTCCTCCACCAGGCCAGGTACTATGCCTGCCTGTATGTTGGTGTGAAGACCCCTAACCTCAAAGATGAGGGGAATTTTACTGTAGGCTTCTATGTCTCTTTGGATGCACATGATCTGTGCCATACTTTCCTACCTAAGATCATCCAGGTAGTCTAAGTCAGAGCATACAGAGATCTGGGAGTGACTCTCCTCTCGTGGACAAGGACTTTCAGTCCAATTAGGACATGCTGAACAGTTTTGATATGATATGTTTTGATGTGAGACCTGTAGGTCTCCCTTTAGTAGAGGGGCAAAATAGCAGATCTTTAAAGTCTCGTCCCACTGAAACTGCATTGCCAATCTTTCAGAGTTGGTAAAGAAAGTGGTAAGATAGTCCCCCTCATGGTAGGGTTGGAGTATTACATGTGGGAGGACTCAGTGGTGTTGTCCTGCCTCAAAATGGTCGAGAATATCTTGGTGACGTTGTTCGGCCAGGCTTGACTTTCAATCAGCCTCTCCAGACTGTTCTCGTGCAAAGATATCTCTATTCTAGCATCAGGGAATTTCTTTCTTGGGATAAAAAAGTTTCTGAGGGAGGGTACTTAAAAGTCATCTTACTCGTTGGAATAGGCATGGATTTGGGTGGAAAGGGCTCTATTTCCTTACTCTTCCATTGTCTGTCATTTGGGGTTTGCCCCTAGTGATGGTTGAATTCCCGATCAGACTATCAGTGAAAGGCCACTTCTGACACCGCATGTGGTGAACCTGAATAAGGACTCGGACTACAATGGGCCATGGCGTAGATTTGTTTATTCAAATTAAAAGGAAAATGCCTATCTGGCCCTATCGCTGTGGGGATGTTCCTTACTTCTAAAACAACTATTAAGGGTGCTTGTCGAAGTCCAAAAGTTATAGTTCTGAGTCCAAATTCCTAGTTACTAACTGGCCCTACAACTTTAGAAAATGTAACTAAAAAAAAAAAAAGGAGGCTTGCACAATAACCTCGTAATGGGCTTCTGCCTGGCCTAACTCATAAAGGACTCATTGTCAGTGTTAGAGTTCCTTTAGACTGTCTTTACGTAGTTTGTAATCTTCATAAAGAGTTTGTTGGTTAAAATTATAAATGACTTCTGGATTGTTGTCTCCCCCTTTGGGAAAAAGACACATGCTTCATATATGTTTTTTAAGATTTTTACCACTGATGATATCGCTCGAGGATCACTTCATCTATTCACCACTGTTTAAATCTCTCCAGGATCACTCTGCATACACTTGTATGTATCCCACTTTGTGGCACAGTAGCTCTTTGGTAGGGTTCTTGATTCTCAGTCTTATTAATCTCATTTATTTGTTGGCTTTCGCAGTCTTGGTAACAAACACACGTATCCCTTTCAATCTCTTTTTCACAGGGAGTGTGGCCATTCGATTTCCGTAGATTCTCATATTGAGGGTGTCTTCCCCAGCCTTGTTATACAAAGTTTGTATCTCTTCCCCTCTGGTTTACTTGGGTCACATAGGACTTTTATACTGTTGGTGACTTCTCCAGCCATGATATGCAGTACTTGTTTCTTTCTCACTCTGTGTTACCTGGGTCTTGTGCCCATTCCATTTTCGCTACCTCTCATATAGTGGACAGTTTTGACTGTCTTTGACCCCAATGTTTACAACCCTCACTGACATCCTCATGTAAGTAGTGTTCGCTTCCATGTTCTTCCATGTTCTTGCTTGCCTCATCAGGACTCGGGTTCCTTTCTGTCTCTTGGTCTCAGCGTTGTTTGCCGGGCGCAATGCCGACCACGGATCTCTAGTGTTCTACATGCTGAACAGTTTTGATATGATATGTTTTGATATGAGACCTGTAGGTCTCCCCTTAGTAGAGGGGCAAAATAGCAGATCTTTAAAGTCTCGTCCCACTGAAACTGCATTGCCAATCTTTCAGAGTTGGTACAAACCACTAGGGTAGACGATTTTCTTCACCTCTTCATTCCACTCCTGACCGGAGCCTCTTGCTCTGTAAGCGTACCTGCCTCGTAGGCTGCAGCTAGCAGAGCTCACTTCATCTACGCCACTGCTGACTCTGTAGTTTGGTGTATCTCCACCCCATCAGGACATATTCATAGAGGCTTACAACCGGGTATCGATGATTCTCCTCCCTCTGTAGAAGTCACTCGCTGCATAAGAGGTCTCTCCCCATTTACAGTTCTTACTGTGTTTAAGTACATCATCACAATCGGAAAAGGTGTGTCCTTCTTTCTTGGCAGCGGAGTTGAGATTAAACCCATCATTACCTGAAGCCAACAGGGTGGAAGGAGAATCACTGGTAGTTGTAGTCCAAATATGAAAACAAACTGTTTTTTCAAGTCCCATGTAGCCGGACAATGTAGTCCGTTCAGCATGTCCTAATTAGACTGGAAGCCCATGTCCACGAGAGAAGAGTCACTACCAGTGAGGCCCTACCTGCCCGGACTCCTAGGGAGGGCTTGTGGAGTGGGACCACCTCCCTAGCCTCACCAGGGGTGTCTCCCCTCTGGGGGGAAGAGAAGAATTGCCCAGATTCGGCACACCACCTACAGACTTCCTCAAAAACACACACGCAAAAACTCATGCTCATCATTGCTCATTCTGCAGTAAGATATGCAGCAGACATTGCTGGTCTAATTACCACCCACAGTCTAGATGCACTCTATATCACAGAGACAGAGTTCACCCCCACCTACGCACACATCCACAATATCCTCACCCACAGGGTTCAGCATCCAACACATGGACTGCAAAGGAAAAACTGGCAGAGGGCTCACTGATAGCCACAAAACCTCATGGACATTAACCCTGTAGGAGATCTCCTTCTGTTTTAGTTGTTTTTTTGCATTAGCATGTACATTGTAGAATTTTTCGAATATTTTGTAATAGCGCTTTTGGTGAAAGGCGCATTATAAATTCAAATTCAATACATCTCCACACAAGCACCCATAGAACTCTTCACTTGTCGCTTCCCCGTCACCCATACTCAGACATCAACCTTCCATATTATCTACCGACCACCCCAAACCAAAAAGGCCTTTCTGGATGAAATCACCAACCTCATTACAACATCATCTGACAAAACATAACTAACATCTTTTTTGGAGACTTCAACCTGTCCGGGGTCCAAGCCATAAAGAAAACCACAGAGACTCTACTCAAACTACTCGACACCATCAACATCAAGCAACTCATCACAGAATCAACCCACAACAAATGCAACATATTTGACCAGGTATTCATCTCCTCTCCAGCCATCGTATGCGTTTCTTATCTATGTTTGTCCTGGGCAAATCAGAAAGCCATACCCATCCTGTTCCATCAGACCTCTCCACATTCAGGCCAAAGAAAACTGACCAATGCACACCACCATCCTTTCAAAAATATTCCCATAATGCAAAGTTAGGACAACATGTCACTTTGTCTTCTAAGTCTGACCCCTTAGGGAATGTCAATGCCCAGATCAGTGCACTCAACCACACTGTCATTGATAGCACCAACACCCATGCTCTGCTGAAACTTTGACTCAACAAACATAAATCCTCCAAATCCTGGAAAGCTCAGAAACTAATTGACACTGAGTGTGACATCCACATAAATGAAAAGCTCTGGAAAGAATCCTACCAACTAGAAGACCTCATCACCCTGAGAACCCTACATCCAGCACACAGGACACTCTTCATCACTGCCAAAGCAAACTATTGCACAGCATCCAACTCTGAAGCATACAACAAAACCAAAGTATTCTTGCATGCCATATAGATTTACATTAAACTGCTGGCAGATGCTGCCATACCCCAAACCTCGGACAACACCATAAACAGCTTCTTTACAGACAATATAGAAAACATAAGGCAACACACTGACAGACCTAAACACACCACAGACGTACCACACATACCAGCTTAAAACATATCAAGATGGACCAAATTCAGGACCATTACTCTAGGAGACCTGACCAAGACTCTTGCAGCTATAACACCCACCAACTACAACTACGCCATTCTCTCCTCCTCAATTTCCAAGTCATCAAAGTTGATGCATACACACCATCTTCACACAAAGCACATTCCTAGATGTTCTGACAGACCCTCCCCGCCGAAGAAGCCCACACTCAGTTCAGATGACCTGTCGAACTATTGCCCCATCACACATCTTGTCTTACTTGTCAAAGTGTTGGAGAAGACAGATGCAATCAAGTTGCATGAAATGAACTCGCTTGACAATTTACAGTACTACCAGTTCTGTGTCTGCCCATGTTGCAGAACAGGGATAAACACCATCCAAGTTATCCATTGAGCTCTATATGTCATAGATAAAAAGGACCACTGCGTATCTGTCCTCTTTGACCTCTCTACTGCTTCCAATACCATTGATCATGAAGTCCACCTCAACATCCTTTCCAAATGGAGGGACAGTAGGTGAGTTGGGTAAGGGAAATCTGGTGGGCCTGGTTGATATCTTTAATGCTGTAGCCTTCAGATGCCTATCATTTATTTGGAAGTACCTGAAAAATATTAACTCTCAGCTGTAGTGGTTTCAGAAGGGACTAGTATGATTTGCCTTGATACATTGTTCGAGATACAGTGTGCATAATAGGAAACGTCTGTTTTCTAGTTTCTTCTTTCTTGTAGGTCTTTATTTTCAGTGTGTTGATTTTGTAGCTTCTGGTGGTGAATTGCACTCCAGAGCTGGTAAGTTTATCTGCGAGGAATAGTGATGTTTTGGTTGCGACTGATTTGTAGGTAATGCAGGTGTCTTAAGCATGATATGTGCTTGCAGGTGTAGCCAGTGCAGTGTCTTGTAGATATGGGTGGTGCGGTCAAATGTCTTAGTCACTTGATAAGGCATACTGCAGCATGATCGTCAGATTTCAGATGGGTCAGTTTGGCATCTGGGACACTTGAGAGTAGGATGTTTTCTTATTATAGGTGGGAGTTGACTATGGCCTTCACTACTTTGCAGATGAGCACAATCTATGATCATGCTTTTTGAGTCTTCCTGGTTATGTATGCTATGAATGCAGGAGTCACAGTTGACAGTAAAGCTGAGAGAGTGCATTGGGAGAGAGTTGAGATGTGAATTTGTTGAACTTCCTTTCTGGGCTTGGACCTTCTCGGTGAGCATTTCAAGGATAACTCATCTAGTAATTCGTGCATTATCTGGCATACTTCCAAGAATTAGAAATCTGTTTGTTCTTTTTCAGATGATGTGATCTGAGTTCAATTCTATCATGTACGTATATCATATACTGTAAATACTGATGGGACTGCTTTGTTTAACACACCTTCTTGTGTTAATTAACCATTATATCCTCTGCCCCCTTTTTCTTGTACTCACATCTTCTTCTCTCTAGCCTTATCTTCACTCATGACTTTTGTATCGCCATGCCTGGACAAAGCCATTTGTTATGTCCCCTGGTGGCATAATGATAATCTTTCGGGTGCACAATCATGGTTGCACTGGTTGCACATGGTTAGCTCTGATAATTACATAGCTAAATCAGATGCACCCAGATTATTTATAGTATGCACTGAATTATAATTGTCTGTAGACAATTTATTGTCAATGAACAAAGCAGTATGGATGGACAGCGCCATGTTTCGTGGACTGAGAAACAAATGTGCCCACTGAATGCTTTATCAAGCTTCTTAGAGTCCAGTATCCCACATGTGAAATCGAAATTTCAGCAATCCTAGGATTATATTTGTCTCTTGTGGCAATGTCCGCATTGTAAGGACCACAACGTGGCAGTCATACATAACATCCCGAATGATATAATCCATGATATCACTCATAACAATAATGGGACTTCACAAATGCCAGCATCTGTGGGAATGCTTGCAGGCTTTGGTGCAATATCAATATATAAATACAAAATTAATAGAAGGGACATGTGCCCAGTGCATGTACCAGTCCATGCACTCTAAGTACTCTGGAGATGTGTGCTGTGTATAGGGCATGGACACAGACAAGAAATGTGGCAAACAAACATGGCCTCAAATGAGGCCATTTCCAGTCACTGCTGTTTACAGCAGTACTATGACATGTGTATGTTTGTATGCCATAATCCAAGTGCAGTAACCACTACTGTGAATTATGGGTACTTTGAGTATAGGAAAGCTTGAGGAGGGTATGTCCTAGGCAGTGGTCTGTGAATAGTACACAAAGGGAACCATGTAATAAGGGTGATGGCATGAATGCAGGGTCATAAGTCATGCCCAGTAAATAATTATTATAGGAACTCTTGCAAGGACCTTTTGACACAGTATTTCAATTATAGGTCAAGTGTTCATATTACAAGACCTGGTGGCAAAATACACTCTAAAGAAAAGAGAAATTCTTTATGCAGTCTTGTGTAGACTACTATTTGCATTTGACCTGATCAACCAAGAAAGACTTTTGGAAAATTGAGACGCACCAAGATTAACCCCCATCTGATGAAGATCATCAAAGAACTGCATTCAAATTAGTGGTGAAACTGAGTTATGGCCCGTGGGTGAAAACAGGGAAATCTGTTTTCCTGGAATAAGCCAAAAGGGAGTTTGGTAAACACCTTACTAGTTAACAACAACACAGCAGAGAGAACATCAACAGAACAGTAGACCATGGACAAATCCAAAACACACCACTGCTCCCCTTGACACTGGATTTTATACCTTTCTTCACTGTTAGCTTCTTTGAGAGGGGCATGAATAACAAATCATGTTAGGGAGTAACTCTCCTTATCCTGCCTATATACACATACTTAAAGGAAGAATTCATACATATATCAATTCTCCAACTCACGGATGAGGAGGGCTCAGCCAGAGCTGTATGATGCTATATTTGGAGCAGTTCAGCCTTATCTAGTTTTGATTACATTAAAAAAGGCTTTTAGTGGTACATTTTCTGATATGATGCTACAGGTTCAAACAAATTATATTGGAAAGCAAAGCGTGAATAATATGGAAAAAGAATCCTCGCTTATGAATGCCAAATGAAAATACATGTAAGCAAGCATCTTTCCAGTATACATGGAGTTGTGTTTTGTCCATAGACCTGGATACTATTACATTGACTGGACCTAGTCTTTTCATAGCTTGAAATTAAATGTACTCTTGCACTACTGCAGTAGTCAAGAACTCACTCTATGATTGGTTATACATTATTCTTTACATGTTAGTCTACATATGATTATCATGAAAGCATTTTTTTTCTACCACAATCTCTCCTATGAGATAGTTTCTATGGTATTTCTCCTCTATTATTTCTGTGTGTATATGTCATACAATTCAAACTCTCAGTTCAGTAGCCTCTCATAAGTCTTCATTAAGAGCAGCATCCCTCTGGCTCTTTTTCATATTCATGTAAATAAACATTGTACCAGGTGAAATAAACAATACATCCCTAGTAGAAGAATTACAACTAAAACAACAATGTGCACTATTGAACTATTGATGCCCAGTTTTGCATATGTGGGAGATGATTACAGTGATATTACTGTTGTAGCCTGGTGTGAAAGTACAGCATTCAGATCCCACAATTGCTCACACACACCCTTTAGATACCAACATAGTATCCAACGCCAATCGGGTTTGAAGTGCCACAGTACAAAAGGCTACTTTTTTATGCATAATCAGTGAAGTCAATGAAAGAGACATCTTTGTCAAAAGAGCAAGTTACATTATTGATTATCATACAGGTGCTGGTGGAAGAATAATTACAATTACTACTGCTCATAAGTATAGAACCCTGGTGGGTATAACAGTCGAGACCTGTAGATGAAGCGTAAAGGTGAATTGAAGCAGATTTCAATGATAATCGATGAGGATGGGGGGAAATTGGAGGGTCAGTAAATACCATCTTGGAATGATAACCAATACAGGTTTCAGACCACTGAACCATGAAACCAACCTAATATCAATGCAGATATCTCCACAATTGAAAGGAACAAGTGCAACTAGAAATCCTGATGTTAATTTATGAGGCAGGTGTGCACAAATCCAACAAATGGAAACATTTTGTATTCAGGCATACTAACAATTTGTATAACAGTACATGTTTTGATTATAAACCCAATAGTGTGCTTCAGGACCATAAGAATCATGACAGGATGCATTAAAAGTAAGAATGGTAGTGGCAAATGAAGGAATGATCAGTGTCTTGCACATGGTCATTGTATATCAGAAATACTGGCACTATTACATTCATTTTTTTTCATTAATCAAATATATGTCAATGGGAACACTTCTCCAAAGTAGTCCCTGACATATCCAATTCAAATAAGATGAAGTTTAAGATCAAATGTTCAAAAGTTCAGCTTCTTCATAATCAGTTCTTGAAGTTAAAATAACACAACTATGCAGCCATTAGTTCAATTCAAGAATTAGGGGTTAAAGGTCTGGAGCACTGGAAGGAGTTGATATCAAGCACACTCATACATCTGCAATAGGATTAGCAAACCACTTAGTAAAAAAAGAGTCCTGCAGTTCTGGTGTAACAAGCAAGACAGCAGCCCCCTGGACAGTGTATCTCACTGCACCGGTCACAACAATCTTGCCCCCGCTCCTCATCTACTGGAGGTGGTGGAGGAGGCCGTTCCAGAAAGGAACACAGACGTCTTGTTGAAACCAACCGAGTCTTTGCTTGATAACTTTATGGACTACTGATATAGAAATGTCATGTGCATAGATTGTATCTCACCTGAACAAAAGGGTCTGGTTCTGACAGGACAGCAGTAGCAGGCTGCACGTCTTCAGAGAGGCTATACTCAGCTTTTTTTCTGGTGCGGAATCCACTACCTGCTGAAGCTGATTGAACAGTAATTCCTGGAGGATGCCCACTATCTCAAACTATTCCTGTAGCAAGGGGTTCTGGTTCAGAACCTGTGCATACAGATAGTGGAAATGGTGGAGTAGCCAACTGTCCTTGTTCCAGAATTGATTGCAGGATCTGGCATGGACAGAAGTGAGGCAACTATGTGGACTCTGCTCCTTAGGAAGCAGTTCCAGCGGCAGAGGTTCCATGCAGATCTGCTACGGGAGAAATGACTCCACTGTTAATGGTAGGTGGGGATGTTCTTCATCAAAATGATGCATGAACGCAAGTCAAAATGCCATAGCACTTTACTGCAGCCAGGGTGGTAAGAAGAATCAGATAAGGAATGCCCACAAGGTTGCAGCACCATCTTCTGCTGATGAATCTTGATATAGACAAAATCACCAGGCTGCAGTGGACGACTCTGTCCAATGCCGGCTCCATTAAGGCTGCTATTACCTGTGAGTAGTGAAAGCTAACTGATTTTACAAGAGCCTCACAGTACTTCAAAACGTTATCATCTTCATGGTGAAGATTCAGATTAGTAATGGACACTGAAGGTGAAGTGCTCATTCACATTGGGATCCCAATAAGAATTTCATGAGACTATGGGCCTCATTATGAGTGCTGCGGTAAGGGGTTAACGGCACCGGTAAGGATGCCGGTGCCGTTAACCCCTTACCGCCGCATTACGATGTCCCTTAGCGGGTCCCGCTAAGGACGACTGGTTTTACCAGCCACCCTTAGCGGGAGCCGCTAAGGGACCAGGGAGCTAATATTGGGCCCGTTATTAACAGGCCCGTTATTAGCCCCCTCCCCATTCCCATTAAGCCCTATGGGGGCTCGAATGGTAATGGGGATGGGTATCTTGAATGGGAATTTACCGGGTCCTCCAAGGTTGGAATGACCCGGTAACTCCCCATTCAAGGAACCCGGACACGAGTTTGTAGACAGCCGTGGCGCTAATAGCACCATTGCTACCTCCAAACTCGTAATGACCCCCTATGTGTTCATTGGGAATTGTTGCACATAGGTAGCAAGACCGGTGACAGAGCCTCTGGCCATTTAAGTTTGGTGACCTGGCACAACTTGGACAATCGGACATTAAGATCTCCATTAAGGTGTGCCACAGTACAAATAGATTGCAGGTAATAAGCACACTGAAACTGTCTTGAGATGTTAAGAGCCATACAAATCTGCTACACACTGTCTGTAATCCCTAAGCAAGGAGTGCACTCTAGCAGAAACTGTGCTTTCTACATTATGAGCTAAACACACATAATAGGTCTGAGCTGCAGTATGCAAATGAGGGGTGTACCAATCTCGGTTCACAATGTTTATCATAGCCCCTTTACCTCAGTGTGCAATAGGATGCGCCCGTCTGGCCAAGTGTGGTAAAATGACCTTAGGCAAGACTAGGTGGCCATTTACATTTAGAGAGCGCCAAAGTGATTTAGGACACAACTTACAGGAGTTTTTTTACACCACAGCTCCTTCTCAGGCTCGGGTGCTTGGTCTTGCACAGCCAGACTGGGAACAGATGCATTCAATAACTGTTGGAATGAAACACAGATAAGGACATCAGTAGGAGCCATTGGCCTGCTTAATTCAATTCAATTCTTATTTCAAGCTGCTATGTTTTGCCCACTGCGGGTACAAGACTGGGAAGGGTCATGCCCTCAGCACTTAATGATAGCCAGGGCAGAAGGAAGCAATAAAGCTTGCAATAAAGCTGATACACTGTGACCATTAAGAATAGGTGTACCAGCTGAAGTTCAATAACCTCTCTGCTGCCAAAGGACACCAAAACCATGAGCCACCCTGTGTGTGTATTGTGAGTTGGTATTAAAAGTAGCTGACTTCTCCTTGGACAAGATACATACCCGTGCAAGTGCAGTCAATTTGGCAACCAGGGCAGCTTCTACATTAGGCAATTGATAAGCCTCCAGCAAATCAAAATGAGTACAAACACAGCAAAGATTCCACCCCTTTCATTATTGTGCAAAACAAGAACCATCAAAAAAAAAGAATCGTATCTATGTTTTGCAACTGTACATCTTGTAAATCAGCACTGATATTTTCAACCAGTACAAAGCAAACACAGAGTTCACCTACAGTGGGAGCATGAAACATGGATGCGTGATGTAAAACAGAACACCTACCAAGAGTTACATTTGCTGCTAGTATGAGGAGTTTCAATAAGTAAGGAATCTGAAATATACAGGTCTGATTCATAGATTATTTGCGACAAAAAAAACGGGATTTGTGTGCCATTCTGCCCGCAAATCCCCACCAGTTAAACAGGGATTTGCGGGCAGAATGGCGCACAAATCCCGTTTTGTTTTTTTTGCGCAAATAATCCATGAATCAGGGTCACAGTGTTTTTCCTTTTAACAGTAAAGCGAGCACTGCCTGTGGCACAGCTACATTCATAGGATGTCCCTGAACCAATCACATCAGCCTTTTCAACAAGTAGAGTAGCAGCAGCAGCAGCAGCCATTCTTAAACCTGTGGGTGACCCTGCAGCCACAGAATGTAATGCCAAGCTGTAATATGAGACTGGACGATGTTCATCACCACGCTGAAGCTTTTGACAGTTCTTGCTTCATTTTCACAAAGGCTTCTTCTGCTTCTGTAGACCATGGCAGGGGTTCAGGGATAGAATCATGGGTCAACCTCTGAAGCGGTTTAGAAATAGAATCATATCCCAGGATCCACTGCTGGCAGTAATTGACCATCCCCAGGAATACCCTTATTTGCTTCTTAGTGACATCTATCATGTGCCTGGATACTATTAGAGTGACTGGGCCTATTCTATTCATAGCAGAAATATATTGGTTTGCATTTAATTGTTCTCTTACACTACTGTAGTAGTCAAGAACTCACTCTGTGATTAGTTATACACTGTTCTCTACATGTTAGTCTGTTTATGATCATCATAAAACCCTTTTATTATACCACACTGAGCTTACAAAGACATTATTAATTATATTTATGGTAGCACAGAGGTTCCTGGCTGATGGCCCTCTTTATTATTCAATCTTTATAGTAATTATAACCCAAACATCTGTTAGAGGTTAATCCATATGTCTCAAAGATTGGTGAAAGAAGAATCATATATGGTGATGTCTCTATAATAAGGACATCACCCCCCCACCCCATGGTTTTGCAACAACTCACAAGTGAAAAATGTGCATAGTGTTGTAACAGCCAAATGCTCATCAACAAGAAAGCAATCAGAAGGAAGACCTGAGGAGTCAGACACGCCAAATCACAGAAAAAGGAAATCCTTCTTGAAGGCAACCTCATTGAAAGGTAACATCCTTCTGCTATCTTGGCATACATTTCCTAGTCTCTTTGGCTGGAAAGATAACATATCAGCCACATCAGAACGATCAGGAACCACTCTCTAGGTTATGGCAAGATGTTCCTAATTGCCAGGCTGTAATATGACAACTTGTATATTGAAATTGCTCTTAAGAGCAATTTCGATCTTCCTGGCAGTGTGCACTGATCCCTGGTATTTGATGGTTCTACCACTGGGGTGCCTCTGGGCTGGCAGATCACTAAATATGTGTTGCAGGGGTGTGTGAGCCTCCTTGTACATCAGTGATCGGCACTGCTAACTTGAATTTTCTGTGCAGGCACGAGGAACTACTCTCCGTGCAGTACAGCAGTTTCCCCAGTGCTGCCAAAGCAGATATAAAGCCTGGGTGCAGTCTCCTTTTGCTGCTTGTTCCTCTCTTTAAAGAAGGCACCCTCATTCTCTGTTCCTTTCTCTGTCACAGGTTTCTGCATTTGCGCTGGCGGTCTCCTAATATCTTGTTTCACTGTTGCCCTGCCTCCAGTCTGCATGCCTCACTCCTTGTCTCCGTGCCTGCCTCCAGCATTCTGTCCTGGACCTTCCTAGTTGTTCTCTGTACCTGCTCATTCATGGAAAGATCATCAGCAACCCGTACTGTGCTTTTCACTCTTCCAACACTACGGTAATATGGGTGCTGTAATGTGGTGTGGGGAGCTGCCACCAGACTCCACAGTGTCCCAGTTTTCACAGTGGGTTGAGGTCAAGTGTACACACCACTTCAACCTCAGGTGAAAACCATGCATGGATTTGGTGGAGAATTCAAGACACACACCACCCGGAGCACAGACCGGTTCAGAGCACCAGCATGACATGCTGCTCCACACCAAATGAATATAGATAGTATGCTTCATGATTATGCAAAATACGCTGCCTTCAAGGAAACGCCAAACCCCTAGCCGTTGTACAAAGGTAACTATGGAGAAAGATTCTTTTCTCACCTCACGTTACCCAGAAAATACTTCTGGAAGAAGATTGTGGCCTTGGTCATCCACAGATAGACTGCAAAAAAGAGCCACTACGCAATGCAGGTAAGAGGAGCTTTGCTGACACCAGGCATTTGATAAATATGCGTTGGTCAGACCTTATTGCTATAGAGAACCTTCCAGTATACAAAAGGGTTTTAGCTGCATGAGCATTGAAAGTCAGCCTAATTAAATCAGAAGTTCTTGGAACCAAAGCAAAGCAAAAAAGGTCAGATTAATTTAATCATCATACAGGGAAAAAGTGGGACATCAAGTAGAACACAATTGCACCTCTTCTGTGGCTGGATATATTTTCATGGCCAGCTGATAGCCAGCCGTTCATAGCATATGTGGATCATAGAGCAAAGATAGGTCTTTGCACAGGGCAGATACAATGAACTGGACACTAGGGACCAGAAAAAACATGGAAACAGATTGAAGATGATACATTAGCATGTAGTCAATGTCAAGAAGAAGACCTGTTCCATATGTTCTATGTATGCCCTGAATATCTGTGCCCTAGGAGAAAAAAGGTTTCTTCATACTGAAGAGTCCTCAATCCGCAACTATGGAGAAATTGCAATATTTCTCCCAACAGATACATTTACAGAAGTCACTCAGAAAGAGGTTTTGTTTTTATACCAAATAATGACGATCAGGAGGGTAAGCAGGATGACCAAACAAAGCGTGCCACAAAGAAGACTGCTCTGATTTGATCCATTCAACCTCCACAGACGAAGCTGTGTGGGTTTGAAAAGAATGGGAAATATGTTAAACATAGTTTTTCTCATAACAGTGGATACAATGGATAACAGTGGATGAAATACATCTTGTTAAAATAAACACAATAGCCGAGAGAGACAATCGACCAGACTTTAACTTAGGGCGAGTATGTTCCTCCTGAATTGCCATAAGGAATCATTGTTGCCGTGGCTATTTACTGCATGGCACACTTACCCTGAACGAGGGTTTCTTGACGCGTGAACACTATTTTAATGGGTCTCACATTCAAGCTTTTCTGTGACACAATAATGATGGACTCATTAGTATTGATGGGGGGCTACTGGGGTGGTGGGTCCCAGTGGGCGGGAAATCGATTTTCATAAGAAGAGCCATGATGTTTGAAAATCTTGTTGGATATAAACCGGTTTCACGATTTTGTTATGCATATGTACTATGTTTTTGCTATATCATTGAACCTATGCCTTTGGTTTTTGATCTGATTTGATGTCAATTATGATGTCAAGTGTGTTTGGGATGTTTTACTGTTTAGTTTTGTGATTTGAAGATGTCCCTAATAAAAAGATTTCATTTAAAAAAAAAGAAATCATTGTAGGCTTCGCCCACTCCCGCAGTTAAGTGGTTAGACCGAAAGTGGCTGATGCAAAAAGGCAAGGCACAACACAATTCACAATGCTCATGATATGAGTGTCAGACATTGTTTGCAGCAATATTTCATTGCTGACCTTGCAGATGAACTATTCTATCAGCATTGGGTTCGAAGTGAAGTTATTTTATATATTGAGTCCACTTTTGTCCACACACCTTTTTGGCTGAATGCTACACAAATAAGAACAAGACGACATGAAAAGATTCTTATCGCAGGTCATTATCACAAGGCAACACAATGTGCATATGGTTGATATGAACATTGTGCATGGAGAGAAGTTGAATGGTAAGCTTTCTGTTATTCAAGTCTATGCAAAAAGGACGATCATACTGGTCCTTGGCACTTATCTGTTTCATGTTTAAAAGGACCACCAATGTGAAATGCAAAACAACAATAAAAAAGCATTTCTATCCCTGTTTGGGAGATGTAAATGCAAGTGAGGTAGCAGTGTTTCATACTGCTGCTTTTGCACTTAAGAAAAGACATGAAAAGGTAAGAAATTACCCCACGGTGCACCGCAAACCACCATGCACCAGATCCTAACAGGTGCAGGGAAAAGTGATCGTTTTTTGAGCACTTTAAAGTGCATCACATTTGTAGATTTGGGACGCGCTTTAAACAAATGTGCTCAGGTACATCACCTTATTTGCCCCCGTTATTTGCCCAAATGTGCAATGCAGGGGTCTATTGTGGGATGTATCAACCCATTCATCCAAGCCCTGCAACATCACTGTGCATTGCTGGCAGCAGAAACATCAAGATGGCCACTGGAAAGCATGCTGCTCGCCAGAAATCACCAGAAATTGTGCAGTGAAAACCTGAAAAATAGGCCACCATCTACTTCGCCTATGTCAGTGATAACACAGGAGACCACTGCCAAAAACCACCATTGGGCTACCCACAAAGTAGCCTGAAACCACTTGGAAATAGCAATGCTGATTGCTAAAGAAACAGAGCTAGTTCCAAAAATCTGTTTTTATTTGGTGTCAAATGTGCTAAAATCATGGCTCACAAAACCACCAAAAAGATCCAACCTCCTTGTTGGGTGGTCAACATCATTCTTCCGCAAGAATCTACATGAATATAAGGTCCACAGAAGTGTATCTATATCTGAACAAAGTATATTTTGAGGATTGCTTGCTGGAAGAAATCTGTCAAGAATGGGTGTAATACTGGTACTCGCCTCTACCAAGAAGCCGGCATTTTAAAACCATTTGTGTACACTTGTACATTGAACTCCAAATTATGCCAAAGAAAGACTTGCTATCAGAAGCCTAACAGGTGGATACAATTCAAAACTATATTCTGAAAAGGCTTGAAGGAAGAAATTGTTTAATGTATGTGTTAAAAATGTCAGTTATATTATAAGAAAAGACAATTTGTAGACATTGAGTTAAGAATTAAAAGTTCCCACACTGTGCTTCAAATAAATTTCACACCTTTTCCCTGGACAAAGGAAGCTTCCCATGCCCGTGGCCAAGAGATTGACAGGCTGGTGTGAATAGGAACTAGCAGAGGCATCCTGGCCTGTTGTTCTCAGTCAAGACAATGGATTCTTTGGGATGAATAGGAATATGCAAAATTTGTGTGTAACTGTCAACAAACTGCTAGCAGGAAAGAGGGACATGTGATCTCTGAGTCAGCCCAGCTCTATGAGGCGGACCAGACTGAGATGTGAATTGAATTGAAAGCAAATGTATGTTTTATAAAAATGCTTATAACAAATTGTACCAAGCTGACAAAATATGAAACTTTGGGATTGTTGAAATGAAAAATTCACTCAAAATTTAGGACTAAGACTAAGCTGAAATCTGTGGATGTTCTAAGACTAAACCCCGGAATTTATTCACATTGTAGCTACCATGTTTATGCTAGGGACATGGAAAATTACAGAGATGTGCTCAGATGGAGTGTGTATGCCTGTGTAAAATTTGGTGAAGAACCAATATTGGGAAACCCACCAAAAGCTCGAATAAGTGGTCATTTCTGAACCCAAGCTTGTAGGAACATGGGACTTGAACAGAGACATGCCTTAATTAATGTGTGATGTGTATATGTATTATGAACAACTTGTGTATCTGGGAAATATGTTTTTTGGGAAAAATAGATTATCTATGTAAAAGCAAAGGGGAGGGATTTCAGTTAAGCCATAAAACACAGCATCACTCTGACACATATGACACACTGCTCCTGTCTCAAATCAGGGGACAGTAAATTCTCTGAGCTATCAGGATCCTTAGAGGGTTGGGCATAGAGAGTCAGCCTCCCCATTCACTTTGGAAACACATAAATAGGGACTGCTGAGACCCGGAGACACACACTTTTTTCCACTCATCATCCAATTTCTTGGCGAAGCACCCTGCAGGACTCCAGACTCCAGATAGAATCAGAACCAAACTCTAGAACCCAAACTCTAGAACCTTGAAGCAGAGAGGTCTAACCCACAAGCTGAGCCCTTTTCAGCAGGCTTCAGAATCTTTTGCAAACCTGATTCTAACCCCTAAACTTCCACGGGGCATAACCAAACCATTCAACAGCCTGGCTGTGCTGTTTGCTTCTAGCTAAGAACCCTGTGCTAGAACCAAGATCCAGACCGAGAGAGAGCAGTGCTGTAAACCAGAACCCGTCCGATACAGTCTGAGAGACCGAGCAGACCAGAGGCCGTGCTGTGAGCAGAACCCAGTGCCTGAGACCTGTCCGGTGGCGAGTGAAGTCAAAACCCTTGACCAGATCTGTGGCGGGCCCATTTCATTCCAAAGCCTAGGAGTGAGTATTTAGTCTAGAACTGTGCATAGTCATCTCTTAGTTTAAAGTAATTCTATTCCATCCATTTCAACCTGTCCAGAACTGCATTACAGAACCTCTTTTGTCTATCCTAAATTCTTCTCTTCTCCACTTAATTCTTGATAATTGTAGCAATAATCATCTTTGCGCTGATATTTCTGAAGAGGGATAAGTGTTTTGACGGACAGAGATCAGGGCGGTGGCGCCGTGCTTCTGGTGGCTGCCAGTTGAGAGTCTTGCTTCTTCATAGCCCCTAAGTTTAAGTCCATATTGGTTCCGAATCTTTAAAGCGCATCTGTCATTTTGAAATCTTGACTTTATTTCTGAAAAATCTACCTTCACAAAAACATCTGAAACTTTTGAACCGCACGTCCTAGAACCGAAATGTAACTGTCATTCGACTTTCCAATTCATTATAGTAATCGCGTTTCACGCACGCTGAATAATTGCCGCAAATTGCCATTTAGCTCCATTTCAACACATGCCAAAATAGCTGTTTCTTGTTTGCAACTGCTGAGATTCGTTTTCAATCTGACAATCATTCATGAATCATTGCTAGTGTTGACCTGAACCAATCCAAAGTAATTCTCACTTATCCTGAATCTCATTTAGTGAATTAAAATCATTTTAGCATATTTTCACCTTCTTTGCAATCACATTTAAAAAGTTTTTTTGCCTGTTTTAAAATCATACCTGCTTTTTCTACGCTTGCTGGGTGAACTGGGATTGAACAGCATTATTGAGTGTATTCCTGAATCCTGTGTGCCCTCATTTCCATCTCTTCATACTGCATAGTGGGGGGATGGAGTAGTCACAGGGGAAAAAGTGACCACATTATCTTTTGATTGAAATCATATCAAGTTTTATTTCTGTGTTGCATTTTTCCATCTTGAATTTCCTTGAACCATAAAAGTATTCTCTGCTACCTTATCCTTCCTATTCCTACTCATTACTGATTAAAGAGATTGTTGAAATTGTAATATTACCCATTGCTGATTACCATTCATATTCATAAGTGTGCTATTCAGATCTTATTTTGTTCATAAACGTGTGATATGTATTGTTCAATTCTTCAAATAAACCTTTTAATTTGCAATACAAACCTATTGTTTGGCTCAGTGAGGTCGGGGAGATTCAAAGAGAGGGGCGTTATATAAGGGTTCATCATCCAGATTTAAAGATCTTTGACATAAAAATATATAAATAAGGGCTTCCATTGGGCATCCCATAATAAGCATTGACTTAATTGGAGTCACTTACACTATGCGTATTACAATATCCTCAGAGTCGGCTTTGCATTTTTATTCAAACATTTTTGTACTCTTGTGTCAATGCGCACCAAAGTTGTAAATCGGCCAAAGTCGCCTTTTGCAAATGTATTATGATGAAAGGATAATACTTTCACTATTTTTCAGAAAAACGTCTTTTTAGTTCCTTAACCCTTTCAAGATGATATTGTACAACCTGGAACACCATTCTCACAGAGAACCAACACAGAGTGGCCCCCTCCATCCAACTTGAGGAAGTAGTGAAGACCCTCCTCTTTAAAGAACATCTCGCCAACAGCTGATCGCTCCACCCAATCCTATTTCTCCCCCTACAGTGCTACGCCCACCCCTGCACCGCTTACCCATTCTGGCTACCTCTTTCCCTACCTGTAATGCGCTGCTGTGTGCAATATGTACAGCACTCTGTTGCTTCCCACTTAGGTTTGCACTTTATACATCACATACATACATCATCCTATTTCGTACACTCAAGGATGTCATCATTATGATATATTATGGTCAGTGGCATTATCAGGGTCATACCTTAGTCAATAATGCCATAGTCAACTCCCTTGTACAGCCAGCATCTTTAAACTATTCCTAGGTATGGCACAGAGGCTCTATCATGCACTACTTTACTTCATTTCAACAACAGCAAGTAAAAAATACACCATTTGTACAAAAAATACTTCTCCCATAAAGCATAATCCATGCTATGTGAAGTATCGAGGAGACCTTTGATGAAGTAAGTACAAGGAATGCTTTATTACATGAAGGACCCGGCGCGCTGCACTACATCTGCCTCCATCAGCCACCCGTTGCTTTCTCCCATACAGCCGTTCATCCGAACTCTCTCACAGTTTCTAAAGTAAACATTCCATATACACGAATGAAGGCAGGGTGCCACATACAAACAAGATGTCAATTTATAATGTTAACCCTGTAACAAATTCATCAGCAACACATTTAATAAACAACTATATACAACACTATCCCCTTCCTTATAAAAAACAAGAGGAAAAAATAAATGTGGAAGGAACACAAACAAAATAAAATCATGAAATAAGATAATAACATTAAGAACATGTTAAGATATTGTTAAGATATTCTCAATATAAATAAACTTCCAAACAAATGCTTTGATTAGAGGATTAAAACTACTAGTCATTAAAACGAATTATCCATAACATAATACTTAGACCAAACAGGTAGTTTTCTGACTCTTGCACCTCGAACAACTCTTCCATCAATATCATCAATGGTATGATATTCTCGATGTACATACCCATCTCCCATCTCACTTCCATGTTGCTCATTCACTCTGTCATCTCGATGTACATACCCATTTCCCATCTCACTTCCATGTTGCTCATTCATACCACCTCTTTCCGAGTGTAAGTCATCCTCAACTAGATTGATTGCTCTTCTGTTATCTCTCTTCCTCATCCGTTCCTCCACAGTACCTTCATTCCTCCAATTCCATTTACCAATCCTATCAAAATTCCAAACTGAACCACCTAGAACTTTAACAGCCCTTCTGAACACTTCAACTACTTTCACAGGATTAGAGTATTTAGACTCGCCTTTTCTTACCCTTCGTCCCCTTTTAATCGTTACAAAATCACCCAGGACAATTTTCAGCCTTCTCTGTGTAAAATGCTTACTTTTGTCAACTTCTACGTTGTTGTCATACTCTCCTTTCCTCCTATAGTTGACCCAAACCGGATTGAGCAAAGTGTTTGGCACTCTGCCTCTTATCATCACAAATGGAGACTTCCCTGTGTCCCTCCTGACAGAAACTCTGCTGCTCCATCCCTTCTCTTTGAGTGCCTCATCAACAGGCATATTATTCCTCAATGCTTGTTCCACTGTCTCCACTATGACTCTATTGCATCTTTCCACCAAACCGTTGGTTTGAGGGTGATAATACACTGTGAATCTCCAATCAATCCCGGAATGTACAGCAAAATCTTTCATTTCTTTACTTCTGAACTGTACTCCATTATCACTAATTATGACTTTCGGGTAACCTTCCCTCCTAAAAACGTGTATCAAAAATGTTATTACCTCGGCAGGATTAACTTTATTTACTAATTTGACCACCAACCACCCTGAAAAGTAGTCCACCATTACAATCAAAAATGTACCTTCTTGTCCTAAATCTCCATATGGTCCTACTATGTCAATACCCAACAGGTGCCACGGTGCTTCGACCTTAGACATGTTAATAGGTTCCAATTTATAACTTTTGCAACTTTTGTCGCTATTCTGGCATGGCCAACAATCTCTGACAAACCTTTCCACCATGAAATCCAAACCAGGCCACCAATATTTCGCTCTTACATTATTTTTTGTCCCTGTAATACCTGGATGCCCTTGATGCGCCTTTTCAATTAATTCCTTGCGTAAAACCTGTGGAGGAATTAACTTCTCTCCTCTTAGTAACAGATCATCCTCTATAGACAACTCTTCTCGTACTTCCCGAAATTTAATGCACTCGTCATCAACTAACCTCTTTTCGGGCCAACCTGACTTGGTATATCTCATGACATTAGTTAGAGTGGTATCCTTGGCAAGTTCACCTAGCACATTTCCTTTGATGTTACTTCAAAAACTGTTGCTACTACCTCACTATCTTCATCAAACTGAATGTTACTATCTACTAAGGGTAACCTAGACAAAAAATCAGCTATCACGTTTCTCTTTCCCGGAACATACTTTACCACAAAGTGATAATCTAGTAATCTGAGACTCAGTCTGGCCAATCTGGGAGAAGCTCTACACATTCCCTGTACAGTGAGCACTTCTACCAATGGTTTGTGATCAGTTTTTACCACAAATTTGCTTCCCCACAAATACTTCCTAAAGTAATTAACCGCCCAAACGCAGGCTAACATTTCTCTTTCAATGACTGAATATCTGCTTTCAGTATCAGAAATTGCTCTGGATGCGTGATTTATGACTCTTTCATGACCATCTTCTGTGAGCTGTGATAATACTGCCCCCAAACCACTCCCACTAGCATCTACCGTGGCTCTAGTCTGTCTTCCAAATACAAACCCTCCCAATTCTACAGCTCCACAAATTCCCGCTCTGATGGATTCTGTTGCTTTTTTACACTCATCATCCCACTCAAATCTCACATCCTTTTTCATTAGTTTCCTCAAAGGCTCAGTAACATTGGCGACATTTTTTTTACGAACTTATTGTAATATTCGCACAACCTAAGAAACGACCTGAGCTCATCCTTATTGGTGGGGTCAGGTGAATCTTTAATTGATTTCATGGCCTCTGTCTTGGGCTTGTAACCCCTTTCTTTTACAATGTGACCTAGATACTCCACCTCTTTTACTTTGAACTTACATTTACTTTTCTCTATTTTCAACCCACTGGCATCCAACCTTGATAACACCTCATTCAACCTTCTGTCATGCTGCTAAGAATCTCTGCCAAAAATAATTATATCATCCTGGTACACTAAAGTTCCAGATAAACCCTTCAACACATGTGTCATAGCTCTCTAGAACACTGCTGCCGCGGAGGCCAACCCGAAAGGCATCCGCTTGTATCTATATAAACCAAATGGCGTGATAAATGCAGTAATATCTCTGCAGTCCTCTGTGAGTGATATCTTGTGGTATGCATTTGACAAATCCAAAGTGGTGAATGTATCTGCTCCTCCAATGCTGTTCAGCATCTCCGATATTATTGGTAAGGGAAATATATCTGTGATGATGTTCTTGTTCACATCTCTGAGATCCACACATATCCTTGGATTCTCATTTTTCTTTATGGCTACAACAATGGGACTCACCCATTGTGATGATTCAATTTTTTCAATTACCCCTTCCATCTCCAATCTTCCCAATTCTTGTTCTACCTTATCTCTTAGAGCGAAAGGTATTGGCCTGGCTTTTGTGTGTGTCACCGGTAATGCTCCTCACTTGAGTTTTATTTTATGAGCAAAATATTTCAGCAAACCTAACTTAACTTGAAAAACCTCATCAGGATTCGCCTTTGTTTTCTTTGTTTGTTCATTACTACTGTTAACAATCAGGATTTGTTCCTCCTCACACTGATCTAATCTTATTCTTAGCGCTGCTTGATCTCTCCAACATACTATGTTCACACCTTTTTCAGCCATGTAAATCTTCACTTGAGCACGTCTATCTTTGAACTGAATAATGCCGAAGAACCAACCCACGATCTGTATTTTTGATCCTTCGAATCCACCTGGATTCTTTATGTCTGATGCCTTCAAATTCAACTTGAGACCATCTGCAACAAGTTTTTGCCAAGACTTTTTTGTAATGATAGTCCAAGGTGAACAACTATCGACTTTAACTTTCAATTTCAAATTGTCTATAATGACTTCGCAACTGGGGCACTTAAACTCCCCTCCAGGTGACTCATTAATCACGAATACTCTCTCTTCATCAGATTCATCATCTTCCTCTTATATTGCTGACACTCTCTTTTTCCGTCTAAAAACAACCACAAAATGACCTTTCATCCCGCAATTTCCACATTGTTGTCCAATTGCAGGGCAATTCCTGGAGTAGGCATAATGGCCTAATCTACCACAAATGAAACATCTATCACCATCTCTTGTCTGTGGAGGTTGAACTCTGGACTCAGTTTTTGTCCAGAACCTTCCTTTGGAAAGGTTCCCTCTCACCTCTTTGTTTTCTGGCCCTTTGGTCTTGCTGTTTATTCGTGATAATTTCAGAACGTTCTCTGGTGCGTACAGAATTCACTAGACCTTGATCCTCTGACTCTTGAATGCTTTTGGTTGCCAGTTTGCAACATATTTTGTGTGGCTTCTTGTTTCTTAGATTTCATCTCTATCGAGCACAGCTGGCTGTGTTCAATTCTTTTTGCAATAGCAATAGTGTCAGGTAGAGACGGATTACCAACCATCCACAACCTGTCCTGTATCAGCGAGTCTCTTGTATGAATTATGATCTGATCTCTAATGAGTTTATCTTTGGTGATTCCATTTCCAAAATGACATGTGCGAGCCAACAACCTTAAAGCTGAGACATATTCTTCTATACTTCCTTGCTCCTTTTGAGTCCTCATATAGAATTTGAATCTATTAATTGCTACATTAGTCTCTGGAGAGTATTATTTATCCAGCTGTCTCAAAGCTTTATCATATTCATCGTTATCACCTGCCTCATCTACAGGTAATTCTGGAAGCTCTCTATACTTCCTCTGACCTTCCAAACCTAAAGCATGAAGTAATTGTAGTTTCTTTTTGTGAGGGTCAACCGTTCTTGCTCTACTGTCTAGATGTAATTTATCGAGAACTCCTTCCATTCTGACCAAACCACAACAGGTTGACCCGGAGTTGGAAGAAAACTCGCTGGTGGCTGAATACTGATACCATGCAAGGCCATATGTGTATCTCCTGTCTTTGGTAATTGTCTGCACTCAAATGTCCACTGCTTTATCCTCAACTGTCGTTAACAGTTTTCCAAATTTTGTTTCCAATTACTCATTTGTTTCCCGTGGCTGAAATTATTTGATTATGACTGAATAAAACCCAAAAGAGATTTTTTTTTGTTTTTTTTTTGTTTTTGTACTGGGACGAGGATGAAGAGTGTTCAGGAAATCTCTTCCTGACTTCCTAAAATAAATCAAAATGGCATCACGCAACGTGACGTTCGTGACATTTTTCATGTCCTTTTCTCTAATGTTTCCATTCAAAACAAATGCTGTATTTTCAAAGTGCGCCTCCCCAAAATCCACTTATATGCACTGTAATTGTTGCCTCTCAGCCGTAAATGTTGCCTCTGTTGAGCACCTCAAGGCCTAATCTCTTCTGGCACAGTTCGGGGATTAGAATCAGCACAGCGAATTATGTCGCTCGGAGCAGCAGCTCTCCCTCCGTTGTGGGTGTGGGCACCGGGTCAATCCTCGTCGCCAAAATGAAGTATCGAGGAGACCTTTATGAAGTAAGTACAAGGAATGCTTTATTACATGAAGGACCCGGCGCCCTGCACTGCATCCGCCTCCATATGCCACCCATTGCTTTCTCCCATACAGCCATTCATCAGAACTCTCTCACAGCTTTTAAAGTAAACATTCCATATCCACGCGAATGCAGGCAGGGTGCCACATACAAACAAGATGTCAATTTATAATGTTAACCGTGTAACCAATTCATCAACAACACATTTACTAAACAACTATATACAACACTATGCCTACTCCTCATGTTCTCCAATCCTCACCCAGCACCTCCTATAAAGTCCCACTGCAGCCACCAGTCCTCCTCTTTTATCGCTGCTTCTAGTTGAAGCTAAGTAATATGTGTTCTGTTATTAACATGTATGTCTTTTTCTGAGGAACTTATGAAGTGTTACGGTTGTGTAATAATGTGTATCTGTCAGTAATGAGGGCTGGTAAGAGGTCAGTCTTCGAGGTGGGTTCCTACAAAACAGATGGGCTGTTGTCCCCAGGGTTTTGTTTTTCCTGTCGCTACATGAAAGGAAATGGCCCTTCTGCAGATTCTGTGCAGTAATCTGTATTTCATCACATTGACCGTGTGCACACTTGGATGATATATTTAGGCAGTTTCAGTGTTATAGCAATCACCTGCATGTTGGGGGTCGGATATGTCTCGTAATGGTCTGCCAGCCCTGGCCAAAGCGGGGGCATCCACGAGGCTTGCGGGTCATTACCGGCCTTGTCCCCCCCACACCCCTGGGGTGCAAACAGCTTAAATGAATTTTTGTATGGCTTTGCGCATATTGAGTGAGTCTGATCTCCCGTAAAAAAAAAGATGCGCGCCTCCATAGAAAAAGGGGCTAAGTCCCTTTTCCATTTCCATGACAGTGACCTCAGTTCGGAGGCGCACCGGAGCACACAACTCTGGTCCAGCAGGTCAGTTGGGAGGGGATGGGAAATGGGAGTGTGATGTCTTTGGGGTGTGGGAGCGGTTGGGGAGGCAACAGCGTGAGACTACCTGGTGTCTCCCCAGAATCAAGATGGCGCCACGCGGGTTAGGACCACGGGTGGCTGGAAACTACAGGCAGTACACTGTTTGTTCTCGCCTGTATTTCCAGCCAGCTGTTTGGCTGAGCCACCTTCCCCCGGCTGCAAATCTGAGTTTAGCCGGCTGTATGTTGGCCTTTGAAAACTTGTAACCTCAGGAATAGAAAGCAACTCTTCATTTATTGAGATAAAAAAATCATTTCCACAATATGCATCTCATCAAGATGCTGCTGAACCACAAGAATAGAAAAAAATCATTAAAACAAGTCTTGAATTTCAAGCTTGAATTGAAAATAGATGTTTTCGTGAAAGGAAAAGTGTTTACATCTATTGAAAGACTACTTCTATGCATTGCATGTTTCCTGTGAATCCACAGAGGTCTTAATACAATGATTTATTGGCAGCTCCCTCCCTCCTGTATTTTAGAAAGGAAACACAGATTCTCCCCTTCATAGACCATCTCGTCTGCTGCTGATCACATGATCCAGATAGAGGGCTCCTTTCCCCACACCTTGCTCTTTGCCCGCCCCCTTCTGAACCTTCCCCTCTGATTTTACAGTGTCTGTTGCTTCCCAGCATATATCCCACCTTACAATAGCCATGTATGTATACCTGCATACACTTACATGTAACTGTCACTATATATATATATATATATATATATATACATGCTGGCCTGCCTGTTTTTTGCCCCATGTAATAAATCTGTCTCTGTGTTTTGAACTTACTGCAGCAACCAGCTGCATTTGCCAGAAGACACAGCTTTGTGATGTCACAGTTGCTACTCTTACTCCCTTATATTAAGCTGTAAATGACACAGGAAGTATCAAGAAGAATATATTGTAACCTCTAATTGGAATTATGCTTAGTCCTAATAACATGACGGACAGTCGTGATTCTATTAGTGGTACGAACGTGAGTAGGGAGGGATAATAATCACATCTGTACCATTAATAGAATCACAACTGTCAGTCATGTTACTATGAATAATTATAATTCTAAGTCATAGCACAGAGGATCTTACTATGCACTTTACACTACATTTGAAGCATGTATCATAGGCTTGCGATAGAAGATGTAAATAGTAGATTTGTTAGACTAATCAGCCATCTTGTGACTGTCCTCTAAGCTAGGTGAAGCCTAGAAAGCTTAAGAATGCATGACACCCTTAGTGGAATGTTCATCAACCAGTTATGTGTCCACACCAACTTCTAACATAACCCCATTCAACAACCAAACCAAGTAGGGGAAGAAACCTGGAGAAAAGGTATTCGGATCGACACAAATTTTGACCCTAAGGATGTTCCCAACCTGCATGTAATCCTCCTATACTACCATAAATAATGAACCACACATACCTGAAGGGTATTCACACAAGAGGGAAATTCAATTCAACGACCCACATATATACAAATCCCTGCAAAATGAACCGAGACCCATCAACATGACCAATTTGGCTGACAACGGCTTCAAAGTCAGATGCCTTTTAACCAGCCGTCCTTGAAACAAAGACATAACCAGGTTAACACACCATAATTACAAATACTGTGGTGCAGGTGGGGATGTGACACAAATACCTTTCAGCGGCCAACCAAGTAAAGTGTGTGAAACACAACCACAGCTTGTGGTTAGTGGAAATAGTAGAATGGTTTACAGTAACTGTTTAGTGGGAGGCATTCGAAGCTAAATCCACCAGAAAATGTGCTAAAGGTGATTGCGCAGGATCCCGCTCTCCCCGAGCAAATCGGCCTGGCTGCCTATGCTGATTCATAGGCTCTGAGTTTACTGGAAGCACATGAATGTTTGATAAACACGGAAGCTGTCTGAGAAATGTCCTCTGGAGCTCAAAGTTCCCGAACACTAATTAGGCCACTAGATGAAGAGTGCCATTTAGAATCAATGGATGTAGTCTTCCCACCGGACCTAGGGGAATGTCAGGAGAAGGACAGCAAACGCACTGGGATGTTTATTAGTGACTTTAGGGCCAGAGGATACCAAGTTTGGAAGGCCACAATGGTGAGATTAGTGCTATGATGGTGCTCTAGCCCCCAACAATTTGTTTATGTGGAAAACTGCTGACTGAATGTCCCTCTGGAGCCTTATGGCTCACGTCCACGTGCCTTTTGAAAAACTCTGGAGAGCAAAGTCGTTGACAAGAATCCCTAAAAAGCTGATATACTTTTGGGAATCTTGGAAAGACCACCGACCTCCAGTGAAAACCCCACTTCATCCCTCAACCACTGAGGCAAAAATCACCTTCTAAAACAAGACCGGGGTGAGAACCCAAGTTGACCTGCCATTCCAGGCGTCTTATCTCAGCAACCAGGTTATGTCATCATACACTTCGCAAGAAAGTCAGACCCAACTTGAATAATAGCATCCTTTCTGGAGTTTCTGAATTTTTTATCTTTGGAGAAGCCTGAAATGTAGAGGCACTGGCAAGATAGCCTGAACAGATGCCTACAATAGGTCTATAATCCTGGTCATATGACTTGAGAATACTAAGAGGGCTTTAACAGTCCCAACACCCTTTTATGCTCTGATGTTTTCCCCTGTGTAACAAGAGTGGACAGAATGCAAAATCCACTATGTACCCCAGAAACTGCAACCCACGCTTGTCAACAACCTGATGGTCATTTGCAGGTGCTGAACCTGGGCCGGAGATTAACCCATAATGAGAATTTCATCCAGGCATATCAATAACATAATGGCGCTTGCTCTCAAAAAAAGGATGTCTGTCTGCAATAACTTGAAAATACAGCAAGGGGATGATGACAAACCAAAGGGCAGAGAAAAGAACAGAAGAATATGCCAGTGCCACCAGCAGCTAACACATGCTTGTGTTCTGGGTGACTGAAATTGTCCTCAACCGATCTCTCAATAGTGCAACAGTCTTCATCGTGAAGTGATGGTACAGAACAAATTGTTTGAGTGACCTGAGATTGAAGACTAGTCGAAATAACCTATACTTCCACTGTACAAGAAATATATTGCTGAACAAATTGGAGGGGCTGAAGTGCCTATTTCTATTACAAATTCACAAGCTGAGCAATCCCCTGTTGGACCATCCACTCCTGAGCTTGAGACAGCACAAATAGACCCTGATGAAAACTCTTGGGAGCCCTAAAACATTCTTTGTGATAACCTCTCACCATCTCCGCAATACAAGGATCTCTTGAAACACTCAAATAATGTTTAAGAAATATGAAATCTGACTCACACTCGCAACCATAAGAGGAACCTATATTTTCTCTACTGAAACCTTTGCTCCTCTTTCCACTCTTTTGGGAAGAAGCTGGTCCTGACGGAGGAACTAAAGGGACTGGGAATACCGAGATCCCATTGGTTGGGGGCTTCAAATCTCCACACCTGGTAGCTTGTCTATGGCTGCCGAAGGACCCCAAGTCAGATGGCTGAAGGGGAAAATCGGGGCCAAAACATCTTTTTTTATGGATGACTGAGCCCTATCCAGGACATTAAAAGTGCCCACAAACCTCTTGTACTCCTTCACTGAGCCATCACCAAAAAAGGATTTCATAAGGGCCCCCATGGCCTGGGCATCTGCCAGCTCCACAAGGTTAGCACTCATCTTTATCAGGATTCCCTCCTTTTTCGCCTGGCCTACGGAAGCACTGGTGTCCTCGATGGTGCACAAAGTCCCCTGGACCCAAGATGAAACCACAGCAGGATCCAGGGGATCTTCTGTAATGTTCGCCTTTTCTGGAAGGTCTAGTATCTTCAGGATAGGCCCCACAGAGTTAAGAAGCTGATTCTGGCATGTGGCCCCTGCCTTATCACCCTCTTAAAAAATGTATTTTGCCTACCTAGATAAGGCACGACATGCTGCCTGCCTGTCGGACAAGGTTGCAAGCATTCTGCATTCATCTTGCTTCAAGCGTTACTATCCAGCATTTTCCTTAAAAAATTCAGTCAAAACCATAAACATACAGCAAGACATTCAACTCAGCAGAATTTGGGTGCGTGAGCCCAAATGGATCAAACATTGGCTCTCCCATATGGTCAAAAACACATCAAGATCAAAGGGTCATCTTTTGTAATATCAATAAAATCATCCCTAGGGTTAGGTCAGGAAATGTGATTAATGCAGGGGAATCTGCACCCGCCCTTGAAGCATTTCACCATTCCCCTCCTGACAACTAGTTTAGAGCAGATAATCCTGCTCTCTTCTGCAGATACTGGCCCTCATTACGACCTTGGCAGAGAACCATGGTGCTATTTGCACCATGGTCCATGGCGCTAAGCTGCTAACTCCGCCATGGTGGTTGGCGGACTTACCGCCCCATTCCGACCTTGGCGGGGCGGTAAGTCCCCAATCCCCATTTACCCTTCCCCATTCCCATTTTTGCCCCATAGGGCATAATGGGAGTGGGGAAGGCGTTAATTACGCCACCGTAAATTACGGTGGCGTAATTAACAACAAGGTCCCTTAGCGCCATGGATTTTAACGCCTGCAAAAAGCAGGCGTTAAAATCACCATGGCGCTACGGGAACTCGTACTCAGGCGGTAAGGGTCGGCGAAGTTTACGCCGGCGTAAACCCCTTTCCGCCTGGGTCGTAATGAGGGCCACTGTGTGGTCCATGCACACCGTATCTTCAGCCTAACTGGGGCCCTGAAGCAACCCATCAAATGCGCTCCAAGTAACGCCAAAGCCCTGGAGTCACACAGGTAAAATGCCAATCTGTAGTCAAACTCTTGACTGCGTATGGTTCTGCTTTTGTACCACCTTTTGATGCATATTGTCTGTTCTTGAACCATCTCGCTCGCTTTGGTTATTTTCTAGGTCCGTCTTCACTACAGCAACCACTAACAACCCAAGGCATATTGGGGGGGGGTCATGGGATTCCTCACCTAACAAGCTGCCCATAAGTCTAAACAACAAGAAAGACACATGACACTGGTTCTTTTCTATATCCCAGTGAACATGGCAGGACTGAAGGGTCATTTCCTCTAAGACAGTGCTCTGACAGAGAAATTGAAAATAAAATATCCGTCCATGTTGCATAGCTTATACAGGACGGACTGCTGTTCTGCTGCTTGTGAGGCTCCCTTGCAAGCCGGCCTGCATCAGTCCTCATACAATATCCTCACGGCAACATCAGGCAACGTAATTCATGCAGTAAGTGGCCATACACGGTTACTGTTTATTCCCTGTTGTAGCCAACATGAAAGTTCATGCATCTCCTGGCATCTCCTGGCATCACGGCTGCTCGGCACGGGAAACATTTACAGAGCATCTGCTTGAAGCGCAATTCCCACACTTGAGCTGCCAAAAAAGACATCACTACTTCTTTTTTGTTTATATTTTGAAATATGTTTAGTGACAAATGTTATCACTTCACACTTACAATACGCAAAGTAGCCTCAAGTACTTGTTTACACAAATGATAATTCATCTGTAGCTTAATATGATTGTATAACAGCTGTTGCTTTCAAATATTTCATAAACACATGCAAAGATTACAGCTAATAATCCTGGACCAATGATACACTATTTCATTTCATCCAAGTGAAATTGAGCAAAGTGAAGAGGTGTGACCTGTTTATGGCTAAGATCTCTTCATCACCCACCCCATTAATTGCCTAACTACTCACCATTTCTAAGTGAGACCCCTAGCCCAAATGGGGCCAGGTAAGAAGGGGTAACATGCCATTTTAAGAGTAGAGGACTCTGGGGAGAAAAAGGGCAAGGACCAAGTACGAAAAGATGCTGACTCTTGGTGAGACAAAGAAGAGAAAGATAAGATCCAAGCCAGAGAGTTGTCCCTGAGGGGCCGTGGGCTTTAGCGGCCTGGCCCGACAGGGCATGTTGAAAAATGATTGGACCCCGTGAATTGTGAAAGCCCTGAGCTCCGCGTGCGGTGTGGCCTGGACAGCAGGAGCGGAACAGACTGATGTATGGCAGCTCGTCCCAGGGGCAGACAGTATAGGCCCGTTGGAGTAAGCTATGCCCCTTCCTGCTAAGGTAAGGTAAGTACTGGAGTCTGCGGTGCGAGGGGGGCTGCTGGAGTTTAAGGCCCGAACCAGAAATCAAAAACGTCCAGTCGTGGAAGAGACATTAAATCAAGCCTCTTCACAGATGAAAATGGATATAAAACTGCTACAGAGAAAACTGTTACCAGCAGCAGTATGTTGAGCCCCATCTGACTTGGTTGCTAGGTGATAACATCGAGAGTTACTATGTCACACTAAGGAGCCTAATGCTGATTACTGCTATTGCTGGCTGCAGCAGCTATATCTATGTCAGAGTTACATTTATTTGGATGGCCAAACTCATGTGTATAGTTACAGTGCACCATATAAAGCATGGGAATCGGATTAGAAGGGAGCCTGAGTGGTAGCTTGTACAGTGGGGAGGTGTACCAAATGCGCTGGGCTACAGGCCATGCTTAAAGAGGGGGCTCCGAAGAAGCTAACCTTTAGCTCAATATGGCAGGACAACCAAAGGGGGAGACAAATTGGACGAGGGGTGCGTGGTGTTGCTTGGAATCTCCACCTCAGGGGGTCCTTTCTGAAACCCCTTTGGGATTGGAGCAGGCAAGGAGAATAGGGATCCCCAGGAAGGTTGCACCAGAGTAAGTTCTTCCAGGAATAGGGTCTCTAAAATGGTCCCTGGGTGTTTTTCTTTTTTTCTCCAATGTTTATATTAATAGAGTTCACCAGTTAGGGAAAAATACCATCTGGATCCAGAGTGGTTATTAAAATAAGGAACTCAGGACTAAACCTCATGTTATACAATGTTAGTATACGATTATGATGCAGGTAGCCTAACTCTCCTTCCTTTTCTGGTCTGAAGAACGAGTTGATGGTAAACATTGTTCCAACCCTAGTCTGGGAGTGAGAGAGCTCAGAACCTGTCAAACCAGGGAAAACACCATTGCTACATAGGCACCCTGAGAAGGCACTTCTACAGGCACTGCTCCTTTCTACTTGTACAGCACATTTGACCAAAGCACTCTCCTGTTATTTCATGGAATACAAATATATACAAAATGCATTGAAGCCATCCTTCGGTTTGGTTTGCAATGTTGCCGCACACTTGAGCCACTGGTGACAATTTGTGTGCAGCACCTTATGCAGAGGATGGGGGCGTGACGACAGTGCTCGAGGATGTGGAAACTGGAGGGGATAAAGACATTGGGGGTCATTTTGAGGTTGGAGGTAAGGGAAAAACAATGCCGGTAAAGGATTACCGGCATCGCTTACAGCTCCGGGCTATTCCGACCTGCCAACGCGCTATTAGAGGCACCGTAAATAACAATACCTCTAACAGCGTCATGGGTGCGGGCACGCGGCCCATCATACCGGCAATAGCGGCATGCCGCTAAAGGGAGTAAATCACAAGTCAGGCGGACAAGCAAATACCGGCATCATGAAGGTGCAAATAGTGGACACCGGCATGCCATAAATACCGGCATCGCGAACCAACCGTAAAATGCTATGTGCAGTGTTCCCAACTGCCACAGGTGCACACTATCAGCACAGGTGAAGGCAATAGAGTCTGGGCCTGTACAAAAGGAGCACACACACACACACCACACCCCTTTCCACACCAAGATAATTCCAATAGTAATAGCAATACCGGAGCTGGAGGACATGCTTGCATTGCAACACCAGCAACAACAACAGCAATAGCAGGCACCACAGAGGAGACACAGCAGGAGAAGGAGGTTGAGACAGGCCCAGCATACCACGCTGGCAGCCCCCAATCCTTTGCATCAGAGCCAGTCCTTTCAACCCAACCCCGGAGCGGAACCACACCCTGTACCGTCTGGACTGTGACACCATCAACACCATTGTGGACATGATACACAACAACATTGTCAGCCTCATTGAAATAGGCACCGCCATCCCGCCTCTACTGAAGGCAGTGTCTGTGCTCCACTTCCTATCCATAGGCACCTAACAGCACACAGTAGGGCACATGCATGGCATATCACCACCCTTATTTTCTCGCATTCTGAAGCAAGTGCTGGATGCCCTCCTCAAGCACACAACGGAATACATATCCCTACCACGGACTCCCCAGGAGATTCATGAAACAAAAGTTGTCCTCCATGCACTGGCAGGCATGCCAAATTGTATAGGTGCCCTTGACTGCACCCACGTGGAGTTGGTGGCCCTGCATGCCAAGGAGGTGGTGTACCGCAACCGCAAGCAATACCACTCCATCAAGGTGCAGATGATATGCGACGCCAGCAAGATCACAAATTGTTGTGCCCGATATCCGGGATCAACCACAGGAATGCTGCATGTCACCATGGGAAAAATCAGCGCTGAATGCCTAACATTGCAGAGCCTACTGCCAACGCTCCCAATCAGAAAATCCTACAGAACACAAAACATCACTAAATGGACACAGACGTACACAATGCATGAGCTACAAGACGGCAGAGCACACCGTGTATCATCTTGAAGATGGAACCCACACCATCATTCCATGGCACAGGACACATTGACGGCCTGAAAATAGCATGCAACCAGGGACATGTGCATGTGACCAACGATAATCTGCCGGCATGTGTGACTAGTACAGCTGTCCACCATGAATCAACAGGCATATACATTTTTATTGCCTCCCATGCAGGTGACAGTGGCTATCCCTTGATGACGTGGCTCCTCACACCTGCCCAATAACCCACAGAACAGGCATGAGGACTACTATCAATCCCACACCCGTACCCGTGTGGTCATAGAGCAGACCTTTGGCCTTTTGAGGGCATTGTTTTGCTGCCTTAGCCCGTCGGGGGGACACTCCTATACAGGCATGAGAAGGTGGGCAAGATCATCCTGGCATGTGTCATGCTGCACAACATGTGTATCCGACAGAACGTGCCCCTGCCCCCTGACATTGAACTGCTACCACCTGGTGATGATGAAGGGGATGAAGAAGATGTGGCTGCACATGATTGCGGTGCAGATGCACAGGAGGGACGTGCTGTGGGTCAGTCAGTGACTGCACAATATTACTGACACACATAGCTGCAGAGGGTGACATGATAGTTGGACCGAGGGCACTGGGTGTGGGGATACATGCACACTATGCACTGTATATGAATAAATGACACATGCGCAATGATGAAGGTCTTGCTTTTGACACAACGGGTGTATTGAAATAAACAATGAAAACGATGTGCACTAACCCTCCACCACCCTCTCCCCCCCACAACTCCCCCACACACCCTCACCCCCTTTCACCTCCCCCCACAACTCCCCTCACCCTCTCCCACCACAAATCCCCCACACACCCTCATGCCCCTCCCTCTCCCCCCACAACTCCCCCACACACCCTCACCCCCTCCACCTCCCCCCACAACTCCCCCACACATGTTCCAACAAGTGTCTAATGCCTTCATCAGGCTGGCCAGTCTATTTTTTGGCACTCCCTGGACCTGGCGGCGGCACGTTCGGCTGGCGCAGGGTGCGTGACGACCTGCGGAGTGGGCTGGTCTGGGTTGAGCTTGATGACGATGATGTGGCCGCCTGTTCAAACTGGGGTGCCGGATGTTCTGCCTCCATGGCATTGGCGATGCGGCTAAGTACGTGCCACAGGGCGGATACCTCCTCACACAGCGGGCTAGTATTGTCTGCAAATATCTTGCCCACAGAGGGGGTGTTGTCAGTAATTGTCTTGCCTGGAGAGGCGATGGTTTCCCATAACTCCTGCCTTGCCTGGGGATTGTCATCCACAAACTGACACACAAGGGCAGTCAGCTGCTGATAACGCTGTGGCCCTGCCGGTGCACTTGTGGAGGTGTACGGTGCTTGGGTCTCATGTTCGGCTTCACTGTGCTCCACTATGGGACTCATGGCCTCTTGATTTAATTCCCTCCCAGACTGCTCCGGGGTGGTGCCGTGGTCTGACTCCAAAGATGTGATTTGGGGGGATGGCAGTGGACTGGGTGTGTGGGGCAGTTCGGAGGAATTGTCCTCCACGGGCACCCACACCTCTTCCTGTGCCTCCTCCTCGGCCTGGGGTGCTGTGGCTGCCACCTCCCCCACCGAACTGGACTCTGCCGAGTGTGGAGCCTCAGCTGTCTCCTGTGGCAGTGCAACAGATGTTGTTGCTTCCGCCTCAACGGCCCTCAGCAGCACCGGTGCCCTGGCAACTTGAGGTGGTTTCAATGGTGGTGCATGGCGGCCCTTGGGTTGGCCCTTTGAGGTGGAAGGCCTGTTGGCCTCATCCCGGGCCCTCTTCCTGGGTGTGGTTTGCTGTGGGGGTGAGTCCTGCGTATCGCTGTCATGGTCTGAGCCTGTGGGGGTCGAAGAGAGGGACGGCATGAGTGATGGTTTAATAGGCATCATGCATACATTTGTAAAATTGATCATCTACACAATCGAGGGTAAAAGGCTTTTGAGTTTTGGGTGATCACGTTGTTTGGTACATGGGTGGGTGATGCAGGCATACGTCGGGGTCACTCATGTTGGGGAAGACATATGGTATGTGACATGCATATTTGTTGGGGCCTGCATGCAGTGTGACTTATGCCATTTACATCTTTGTGTGGTATGTGTCAGGTACGGCATTGCCTTGCTGCAGGCAACTGCATGTGTCTGTGCTGCGTCCGACAACTTTGCTGGGAATGTGTGAGTGTTGGGCCATGGCTTGCCTTTTTGGACAGACATATTGGTGGACTTTCATTAGACTCTGCATTACAGTGTTTTCTTAGGACACTCCGACTCCTTCTATGCCCTTCATGCAGATCAGGCTAGCACAGATGTCCTCCCATCAGGCCAACTTAATGGGGGAGCTTGCACCTCTGCCAGTCGATATTGCCTTGCTCCTGTTGGCAGAGAGTATGTTGCGGACTCGCAGCCGCAAGTCATCCCACTGCTTCCTTCAGTCCTTGATAGTGCGGGGGGTGTTACCCACCGCGCTTACTTTCTGCGCCACAAGCGTCCAGATCTCCTTTTTGCGTATGATGGCCTCCCTCTTCATGCTCTGGGTAAACACGATGTCAGCATGTTCTTGCAGGGTCTCAGCTTGCATGGCCAGCTCATCTTCATTGAAGCGCTCCTTGCGCTGGCAGGAGGCACCCTTCTTAACAGCCTTAGGCATTGTGGTATGGTGGAGTATGATATTTCACCAACAGCAGTATCATACAAGTCTTGGCTGTTGAGTTTGGCAATGGATTGTGCTTTTAAAGATGGCCACCATGCTCCTTCACGTTCCTGTGCGATGTCGCTACTTCTGGTTCCGCTTATTTACGGTGACTGTTAATAGCAATCACCGCTATTAGCGGTGGCCACTAATGCCGCATTGGTTCATGCCGGTAGTGCAATCTGCGCGATACATGATGCCGCTAAGGCCCTTTTTCGGGCCTTTTACAGGATGCCGGTGATGCGCTTACCGGCATGGTCGCAAAGCTTGTGCCTGCAAAGTCGTAATAGCCCTCTATTAGCAGGCGCGTGACTACACAGACACACTATTTGCTCCATGCCGGTAAGTGCAGTTACTTACCTCCAAACCCGGAATGGCCCCCATTGTATTCAACATTCAGGAAGTGAATAGAGTGAGTAAATCACAGATCTTGCCCAGGCAAGAGAAATTGGTAGAAATCAAATATGCTATTAACTGGAGACCACTTACTTTAAAAACTATATACAAGCTGGGTCTGGAGTTCTTCATGTATGTCCGTGAGGCTGAGCTGAGACTGAATGTCCCAGTGTCTAGTTTGGAGAACCTTGATGCGGACATGAGTGGTGCTGTGGAGTCCACATATCAGACTGAGTGAAAAACACAGAGTTTAAACCATTAATACCCCAAAAGTGCCCCTAAATGGAGCCTCAGCTGGATCTCAAATGTGGAAAAGAAATCCAGATAATAGGTCAGCAAACACCTTTCACGCAATACTTCAAGTGCAACTACCCACAGACAGCATCAGGTGGCCCACCTTCATGCAAATGCAACATTGTCCGAAGCCGAGGTAGTCCAACAGATTTCTGCTGGGGCAGGAAAGTCTTTCAATTTCAGATGAACCCCCTTGAGTATTGGAAACAGTTGCTGCCAGAATGGACAATGTCTATGATAGGTATTGTGAGCAGAATGTTTGCAAATATTATGAATGCCATTCACACAAATGGTGTGCCCATGCAGGGGAGTTGATATCTGTGCATTTGCACCATTGAACTGGATATCCCATGTTATCATGAATTCCCTCCTGGCTCTTTCCCAGAGAAGCCCAATTGTCTTTTTTTGGGAGGAACATGGGGTCAGGAGCATGATATGAAGGAGAGTGTTTAATCCCTTAGTCGTATAGATCCATAATTTACCTGACACTGCTCCCTCTAATTAAAAGACGCACATTCAAGATGTGAGATCCCTGGAAGGGCCTATGAAGTTGCCTTAAATGAAATATGCAAGAGTAAGGCTCTCTGGAGATATTGTCAATGTTCCCCCTCATCACCTGCGCAGACCTATCCCACTCATCCCACTGTCGATCGAGCCCAGCCCACAAAGATCTTGCTAAATGCCCCCTCACTCAGCGCTGCTCATTCAAAACCTTCCTGATGAATGAGCTAGAAGGCAACTTTGCAGACTGCCCCACTGTGGGAAAATCCTCAGTCCTCTAAGAATTGTTCAACATCTCAGTTATGAAACTGGTGGACATGTATGCCTCCCTAAAAACCACCCAGGCTAAGACCAAACAATCAGACCCTTGGCACACCCGTGAGATCACCTTGAACAAAGGTTCAATCAGAGCACTAGAGTAATGGTGGTGCAAAATCCGTAACCCTGGCGATCTCACCAATCTCAAATCTCTCTCTGAGCCATAGGATTTGGATTACTGAGGCCAACTCTGCTTACTACTCCAACACCATCATGGCAGCCTATAACAGGAGCAAATCGCGCTTTGAACTAGTAAACCATTGTACAAAACCCTCACCTACCCAGAGGTGCAAGCAACTCAGGAAAAAGTGACGCAATCAACAACTATTTTAGTGTAAAATAGACACAATTTGACAGATCATTGAATCAACATCCTACAGCATTAGCCCCTCTGCACTCCAGCACACCTCTGGATGGAATTCTCTCCTTTCTCCCTCAGACCTCTATAAACAATCGCCTTTCTCAAACCTATGTCTGTTCTGATGATATTATTTCGTCCTCCATCATTAAACAATTGATAGGCATGGCACTCAATGCACTACTCAGCATCATTAATTCCTGATTCACAGAAGGGGCATTGCCAGACACCCTCAAGATTGTCTCATACAACGTAATCTGAAAAGAATTGCCCAAGACCCAAACGACTAGCCAACTACACCACATTATGAACCTCCTTTTTACTGGTAAAATCTTGGAAAAAGTAGTTGCTACACAACTACCCACCCGAATCAATATACCGACAAAAACACAAATAGCCCAACCAATGCGATGCCAATATTTTAATTGTGAATTGTTTTGACCGTGAACACTGTTGTGAAAAAATGAATACCACAGAGATATGATTATGCATAATGGATGTCAAGTCTCGAGTAATGTAGGGCAACAGAAGCTTTTTATAATGGTGCAATCCCTTTGAAAAACACTCTGTGAATCAGGCCATGAATGTGTCATTTTAAATGTGCGCAAGTGCACAAAACAACACCTTGACACATTTTACTCTTCACAATTCATTAGTTAATAACATCATTCAACCCCTTCACCAGCATTTACTTTCTTAAACAAACATTTTAATCTGTAGGAAAAACCTTTTTCATGTGGTTACTTGTGATTTATCATCATGGTGACCAGAGGGATTAGGGCCCTGGAGCAGCTGTGGTTTTGCTGAGGAAGACATGTTGAGAGCCCTGCCTGATGATGGACTCCACTAACTGCTACCTTGGGCAGGATGTCAGTTGAAATTGAGCAACCTCTGACCGGCCAGGCCTCTGAGACAATGCAAAACCTCTGCACAAGAACTGCTCCTCCTTAATGACTAGGTCCACAACCCCCCCACTTCCGACCTAACCTGAAAATGGGTGAGCTGCTTCTTCCTATTTCCTCCCCTGTTGCTCATAGATTCCTTCAGATCTGCTTCCCTCACTGTGTATTTCCCCCTCTGACTTGTAAAGTGATCTATTACATCCCGGAGCTAGTTGTGCACTAAATCCATATAATAATAATAATAATAATAATAATAATAATAATAATAATATTTCTACATATTATTCTTTAAGGAAGGACTTTTTCCATTGTTTATACTTGGAAACTTGCCACTGTGGTGACCAGAGGATAAAGGGCTTCCGAGCTTTGGTGGTCCTGCTGAGGAGAGCATGCAGCCAGAACTGCATGCTGATGGATTCTTCTGCATGCCAGCTTGAGGAGGCTCCCTGAGTGTCGCCACAGCAGTCAGTGGGACGTAAGAAGTTCTCCATGCTCAAAAGGCCAATGGCCATTGCGTTGTCATGCACGAAGGCAGAAGCATGGATAGGGACTTTAAGTGGATATTCTTTTGACGAAGGATTTAGTACATTCTTGGTTTGCATCTTAATGTTTTATTGATTTTTAGCTCAATGTGCATAAACTTAAAGGCACAATACATCCCTCTAACCAGACCCATTCAAAAATGAAAAAACACCCAAACACCTTAGATTCATATTTATAAAAGGACGCTGTGGCACGTGAATGCCGATTGTCCATGTTTTGAGTTCTATAAGTGAAGATCTCTTACTGCTTGGATCTTAAGGTATGTTTGTGCCTCTCCACAATTACAAGAAGCCAGGTCGGTTATCTTGCTCCCCCATCAGTGACATTAACCAATCAAGTGGCCATCCCTTTTGACAATATTGTACTAAAACTCTGGGAGGCAAGCGCGTCATCAACATCTGTGGTAGAACATAGCTTTGAAAACCAAGGGACAGATACCATTGAACAACTGCAACCAGTAGAATTGCTCCCAGACACACTTGCAGTTACTAATTGCAGGAAGTAGGGACACTGCAAAAGGGCAAGTGTGTTAAAAAGGCAGTAGAGAGGTATGGGAAAATCATAGCCCAACTCCATTCGGTGACATCTAAATCCAGTCAGTTTTTGAATAAAAGTCTTACAATAATGTTTCTTATTGAAGATATATTGGGTGAATACCACTGGGCATGGAGAATTCCAAATATGTTAAGATAATGGGTAATATGCTGCATGAACTGTTTGATAGAGTGCGTAAAAATGAACTGTTTTGGAGCGAGTAGTTGTTGATGTGGCCTTTGAGCAGGAGGGTCACCTGGACAAAAGCCAGAGCTAGCCCTGTCCCACATGCATTATTGGTAGTTAGGGGTCCCCAGTCCCTGAAAAACACAATATGATACAAATGTCATCCAGGGCACCAGTCTCTATCTCCCAATGCCTCCAAGTACATTCATGGCCAGTGGTTTTCCCTTAAATTTCAGAACTCCAACTCCCAGAGTGCACCTGGAGCAACTGAGAACACCCAGGCTGGAGCCAGGAGAATGGAATCAAGAACAGCCAAGAAATGGTTTTGGAATTTCCCTGACATACAGAGATGAGACACCCAACACTTGGCCTGACAAACATAGATGGAGCCTATGCACGTGGGGGTGAGAGGATAACGAGCTGGGAGGAAGGAGAAAAACAGGGTGACAGCAGAGCCACAGAAGCACTCCCCAAATAGAACTGCTAACAAAACTCACTAAACACCCGAGAGGGCAACCACACCAGAGACTGTTTCCAAAACCTTGGGGAAAAAGGGCAGGGGCTTAGATGGGGGAAGAGGGTCAGACAGAACCAAAAGGACCATAGTATAAAAGGAGACAGAAAGAGAGGCAGAGTGTGGGTTGCAATAGTGTGGTCAGGAGGTGGTGTCGAGAAGGGCCAAAGGACCAGGCAGGGGGCAGCAGGAAGAGTGGAGTGCTGGAGAGTTGGTGGCAGAATTGGAGCTGATTGTAAGTGAGTTATTGTGAGAGATTGGTAGCAGGTTATGTGTAGCATAGTTGGAAAAGAGGGAGGCTTTGTTAAAGGCGAGTAAGAGAGAAAAAAAGGATAACGATAGAGAGGGAAGGGGAACTAGAGAGTGAAAGTACAAAATAGAGCATGTATGGAATGAAACGTTGGAGGGTGTGCAAAACAGTAGTGTGTGTAGAGGTGTGAGTGAAATGAAGCAGGGGTGATGGTAGTGGGAAGAGACAGGCAGAGAGTGTGTGGTAAGGTGTGATGGAGGAGATGGATGTAGTCAGAGATGGGAGGAGGGGTGCAGTAACAAGAATGTAGAGGGCAGAGTAGTAGTAGTGGTAGTGAGTAGTAGCGAGGAGAGTAGTAGTGTGGAAAGTGGAGACTAGTAGTAGTGTGGTGAGGGGAGAGTAGGAGTAGCTTGGAAGGGGAGAGCATTAATAGTGTGGAGAGGAGAAGGCAAGAAGGAAAGTATCAGGGAGGAGGATGGGATGGTGGAGGTAGATGGTAGAGAGAGTAACATTGGAGCGATACAGAAGGAAGCTTCAGGGAAAGTGAAGAGAGATGGTGGGTGGAATAGGAGGGAGGAGAGTAGGAGGAGATAAGGGAGAGCAAAGGAGAGACATAACACGAGGAACAGCAGAGTGTAAAATGGGTAGAAAAAGTGGGGCCTGAGCATCTGGAAGGCACAGACCCATACATTGCATCACATTGGGGAACTTAGAGCAGGGATGACCTAGATTGATCTCAGATGGAGATTTAGATACAGAAGTCATAATTACAAGTTTAGACAGAATCCTATACAGTAGGGATTGTTACCAATTTCCAACCCGTGTGATATTTTACAATCATTACTTCAGAAAAACTGCTCATATCAAGTCTGCATAATCCACATACGTCCACTGTTTAAAGAAAAGTACAAAATAAACCTGGAACTGTCTCCCAGTTTAGCATGAATTATTAAGGCCCTATGTGATATTGACAAAACTCCATCAGTGGGAGTACCTGCTAAAGATACATCAGTCACAGCCCTTACTATGAGTTTAAAGACTGGTATGCCCCTTAAAACAAAAGATTCCATGTGACAGTACAGGCCTTACTATCTTGAAATCCACAGAGGCTGTGCATACCTTCGAGCCCTCTGGAGGGGATGGTGTAGGGGGAAGTGGATACCACATCACACATTCAGTGACATCCTTAAACTGTATTCATAAATTAACTGTTCCCAGCACAATTCCTCCAATGTCCTTACATTTTTCCCCACAGTGTGTACACCATCATTATTGGTCCTCACCAGAGTTCCAAATATAACACTATGGGGCTGATTCATGGAATTATTTGCGTTGACAAACGGGGATTTGCGCGCCATTCTGGCCGCAAATCCACATTTGTTAAACAGCGCAAATAATTCCATGAATCAGCCCCCAAGTGTCTTGGTCGATTTAATTTATTTTATTTAAATGTATTTATTTGTTTTTTTATAACCGTGTTGCCCCAGTGCTATTCTCCGTTCACATAAATACATAGAGCTTACTGAATAATTGTACCCACTGGTTACAAAGTAATAAATCATGGCACCCAATTAGAGGTCATGAAATACTTGTGATGGGTTGTACACCAACAAACTTAAAAGGAGATGGTGTGGTGCTTTCATTTTGCAATGCAAGACTGATGAAGGACGTTTTATTGCACTCAACCTTTAGTAAGAGTAAAGTAATTTTCCTAGCAATATTCTGTAATGGCTGCTGAAGATACAAGAGTAGAAATTGTTCAGTAACACATTGGTCCATTAATAGTAGAGAATGTTGGGGGGCATAAACAGCTAATTATAGCCAGCAAATGTTATCTTAAATTAGGATTTGCCTGTGTGTCTGTCCCATTTGAATCTGATGAGGATGTAGCCTATGGGATTCCGTCTATCATGACGAATGAAAGAAGAGATGTGTTGGTCTCTCTGTTTCACCTTTATTATAAGATGCTGGATTGAGAACTGTAAATGAAATGGTTGACTCTGATATACCTGATATATTGAGGAAGATTACCTAACTGGGTGGGAATGGGAATGGTAGTGTAAATGATAATTGTATTATCCCAGCAGAGGCTTAGGGCAATAGAGCAGGGATGACGGTTGAATCAAGACGGAGCACAATAAACAATACATTAGCCCCATGAAAGAATCTAGGGATGTGGGCTGTGTGAACAATAATAAGGGGGGCTTGAGGTGGCCCTCAATATATTTAGGTTCAGTCTTGCCCCTGTACAAGGCTACTATCATGAAGAAAGAAATGCATTGTGAAGTAACTTACAAGCAGGATACTCAGGAACCACGCCAGAGCCAAGGTTACAACTTGGGGGTAGAACTTTATCCTCTACAAGTGCCTCTTTCTGGAACAGCCTCCCTGCCTCTCTCCATCTTGTGCCGGACCTCCTTAAATTCCAGAAAGTCCTCAAAGCCTTCCTCTTCTCCTCCCCTTTCTCTCTCCCTCTCCCCTGCTAACTTTCTTCCTCCCCCTCCTGCGTCCCTCATCCTTATCCTCCCCAACCCTGCTCAGTTTTGCTGACTGGTCTCTGGGTGCACCCCCAGAACCTCACAGGTCCCAAGCTCCAATGCCAGTCCCACACTTGCCTACTGGCCTCTGCACTCTACCATGCCCTACTACCCTTGGAATATGGTCCATGTGAGGGGTAACCCCCCCACACTTAACCCAGGCCCTGATGGACTGAGCGCATCTGTCCCCCTCGCGCTACCTCTCACTTCCTGTTTGTGCACTTACACGACCTTGAATGTACTAGGCCTAGCAAGATCGTTTTTCCCATCCTCCCTTTGTCTCCCCTCCCTAGATTGGTTGCGCATGAAACACTTGTGCATAGGTGCATTATTAATGATGACCTATCATCAATCAATCTGAATGGCGCCAGGCATAGTACCGTAGTTTATTGTTCTGCATGTCCTTTTTCCCTCCCCATCCTTCTCTACACATTCTTTCCCGTACACTTGTACTATCGGAGAAGATGCTAGGCCTAGTACAGCAGAGTGTATGCTCCTTCCTTCTACCCCCCCATTCTCTCCTTCCCTCCTGTGATGCACTTGCACTAGTAGAAATGCCTCAGGCCTAGTGTGCTAGTTAATTTTTTTAGATCATTCTGAAACTTAAAAGCCTAAGAATGACTACTGTATTCCCTTGTTCCCTTACTACCTTGAAGTGCTTTGAAACATTTAACTTGTGTATAAGCGCTTTACGAAAAAAAAATGCGTATTACAAATTACAAAGATCAATGAGATCATGTAGCCAATCCTATGAGAGTAAAGAAATACTTTATAGGTGGGTCATGGGGTAGAATGTTGTTGGCCCTGAATACTGCTATGCCAAATAAGAGTCCAGGTATGGATTTCATCCCTATGCGCATATATAAATCAGATCCCCTGTTTAAGAGCCTGATCCTATGCATGTTATGCTAATGATGGTCCTATGATTCTAACCAGAATATTCTCCTTTATTTTAATGTATAGTTTATTGCACATTTATCCAAAACTTGACTATTACCACCTCCTCTAACTTCCTTATGCAAGTCCTAACGGTTTGTGCGAATTCCACTCATGCAGGTTACTAATATCTAATGGAAAAAAACCTTTGCTCACACACCCTGTCCCCTTGTCCGAGTAGTCTCAGGGTGACGCATTCATTGGCCTGTTTTTTCTCTGCCTCAAGGAGGTGAACCCATTTATGTATGAAAAGGAAAGTTCTAATTTTGCAATTACAATTTGTAGGTGATTATACTGTAAGAGAAGGGGTGGTTCAGTAGATCTCCTTGTTTTTTCACTCCATGAATGGTTTCCTTCAGTGTGCAATGTAGGCTGGGCATGATGTATGTGCCTGTGGCCATTCAGCTGATGGGGGTAATGTATTCAGGCTGCGGCTGGGGTTTTTAAGTCTTTGAACCACACTGCTCTACAGCACCAAGTGTATAGATTGGCAGCTGCAGGCAGCTCTTACATCTCTTTATTGAAGGTGTGCCTGTACAGACCAGTTGCTTTCTTGGAATATCCCAGCAATCTCTGATTGGCTTGTTGATCTGAAACAAGGCTTACATAATCCCTTTCTTGCTTCCCTTTCTAACAGAGGCTAGTTTAGACGCACCAATGGAACATCAAGAGGTTGGGCCGGGAAGACCTTCAAAGGTTTGAAGTCTTATTTCCGAGAACATCATTCTAAAAAATAAACAACCCACTCCTGGAGGAATAGTGACACGTGATTCATAGATCAGTGCTCAGGCTTTTAAGTAAATAGAGACCTTGAAGTGCCAGGGGTGGGATGAAAAGGATGAGTAGTCCTATTCAGATACTAAGCATCCTGGGGAATAGCAAAATATTAAGGACATGTTGTTCCAGTGCTAGCATTTCTTTGCAATTCTTGAATGCCAATACGTTTTAAAGTTTCAGCTGAGCCCAATAGGCTCCCAAAAGGCATCAGCCAAATGGTTTGGGCGAGTATTGTATGTTAATGTTAAAGGACATTTGTACCGTGCACTATCACCACCGGAGTGGTCCCCTGGTGCTCTGGCGGCTCTGAAAGAGGAAGGGAGGGGAGTTTGTGGGAGGAAGCTGGAAAAGTGCAAGAGAACAGTGAAGTGCTGTTGGCAGCCTCAGCCCGGTGGGTCCGTTGGCTGGGCCTGGGGTGTTTGCGGCCGGCAGTCGTTGTGTACTGTTGTGGGAGTCTATGTGTGTTTTTGTTTTGTTGTTGCAATGTAGTGAAGTTTGTGCAGTTTGTTGTGCTGTAGTTTTGTGGTTGTGTTTGGTTTGGAGTTTGAGAGATGTATGCGGAGGGCGGAAATTTTTAGTACAAATTGATTAGTTGGCATTTCTATCTTCCCTTGAGGCGGTGGGCTTCTGCTTCTGTAGTCTCCCCAGATGGGTTTCGGGAGCACCCCGCGCCTCTGTCCTAATCTGGATCCGTCGGGCCTTGAAGGTCCCTTTCAGAAAAAAAAGGCCCCCTCCTTCTTGTCTCCCTTGCAGCCCTACCTGCCTTCCCTTCCCACTCATGCAGCAAGTGCACCTGTCAATGTCCATAGCTCAGTTATTGTGATGTTTGATAATATCCCGACAGTTTCACAGCCCTGTGGTACCTGGTGGGAACTAAGGGACGAGTGCGGGTATTGGGTGGGGTTAGGTGGGGTTGTTGACTCCGTCTCCATGGATGTCGCCTGAGTTCCACTCTATACTCGGCGGCACTCGTCCGGGTGCTGTGGGAGCTACCCTGTCGTGTCTGGGAGTTGACCATGTTCACTCTCGTTTAGTCATCCCTATTCCTATCTGTTTCGGTTTTCAGTTTGAGTCAGCAGTGTTGAAGAGCCAGGATTTTAGTAATTTCCTAAATTTTAGGTGATCTTTGGTGTTCTTATTTCTTGGGATGTTGTTCCAGGTTTTTGCGGCTAAGTGGTAAAATGAGGTTCCTCCCAGTTTTTTCTTGAGGTATGGTTTAGGTTCCAGGCGGATGTCGTTGCTTGACCTGAGGGGTCTCGTTGGCTTGTAGATTGTTATTTTCTTTTGTAGGAATTCTGCTCTTTGTCCGCTGATTGCCCTGTGTGTTATGCACATTGTTTTGAAGGTGATGCAATGTTTTACTGGGAGCCAGTGTAGTGTTTTTAGAGCAGGAGTGATGTGTTCTCTTCTTGATAGTTTAAGGAGTAGTCTGGCTGCTGAATTTTGAATCCGTTGTAGTTTCTTCAGGAGGTATTCTAGTATTCTGAGGTAGAGGCTGTTTGCATAGTCAATTCTTGACATGATGAGGGCAACGATAGTGAGTGTTTTGTGCGTGAAGGAGAGGAAAGGTAGGATTCATCTTGCCGTGTGGAGGAGGAAAAAGCATTTCTTGACTGTTGCATTTATTTGTGGTTCTAGGGTTAGGGTGTTGTCCATCATGACTCCCAGATTTTTTACTACCTTAGATGGTGGTGGTGTGGTTCCCATTTCCGTTGGCCATGGGATGGCGGTTTCGTTCTCTTGGTCTTTGGATATGATCACGATTTCTGTCTTTCCTGGGTTTATTTTTAGGTTGTTGGAAGTCATCCAGTTGTATAATTGAAAAACGGAATGGGTCACAGAAGATCAGAGTATTCGTGAATTTCAGTACAGATTTCATCTGGGATTCGGCACAGTCAATCAAGTATTGAACTTCTGTCTGATTCTGGAAAAGTAGGTCCGAGGTCAGAAGGTCACGATTTACCTAGTATTCATGGATCTTTCCACTGCTTTTGAGAGAATAACTCATGACAAACTTTGGAAAGTTCTCTGTGACCAGGGTATGCCAGAGGATTTACGACTAATTATAATCCAGGTGCATTCCAATTTATCGACAAAGGGGAGGGTGGGTAATAGAGGCCAAACAACGCAGGCCTTTTCTGTGTCCAAAGTTGTAAAACAGGGGTGCATAATAGCCTCTTCTCTTTATAGCCTCTTCTCTTTAATCTAGGGTTAGGGTGTTGTCCATCATGACTCCCAGATTTTTTACTACCTTAGATGGTGGTGGTGTGGTTCCCATTTCCGTTGGCCATGGGATGGCGGTTTCGTTCTCTTGGTCTTTGGATATGATCACGATTTCTGTCTTTCCTGGGTTTATTTTTAGGTTGTTGGAAGTCATCCAGTTGTATAATTGAAAAACGGAATGGGTCACAGAAGATCAGAGTATTCCTGAATTTCAGTACAGATTTCCTCCGGGAATTGGCACAGTCAATCAAGTATTGAACTTGTGTCTGATTCTGGAAAAGTAGGTCCGAGGTCAGAAGGTCACGATTTACCTAGTATTCATGGATCTTTCCACTGCTTTTGAGAGAATAACTCATGACAAACTTTGGAAAGTTCTCTGTGACCAGGGTATGCCAGAGGATTTACGACTAATTATAATCCAGGTGCATTCCAATTTATCGACAAAGGGGAGGGTTGGTAATAGAGGCCAAACAACGCAGGCCTTTTCTGTGTCCAAAGTTGTAAAACAGGGGTGCATAATAGCCTCTTCTCTTTAATCTCTATATCAATTCACTATCAACGGAACTGTCTGGTTTGATGCCTTATGTTCCCTGGTTGGCTGGTTGAAATGTCTGCGTACTACTGTACGCAGATGACACAGTCCTAATAGCCTGAACCAAGTCAGCTCTGCAAACATTGCTGAATGGTTTCAATAACTATATGAGAGACAATGACCTGAAAATAAATATGGAGAAATCGAAGGCAATGTGCGTAGGTAATAGCAGACCTCAGGGAAATGGCTTATCTATGGACAGCAAGAGATTGGACTGAGTATTTTCCTTCAGCTATCTGGGCGTCACAATCACACGCAACGCGCATATCAAAGAGTAGGCAATAAAAGCCTCACAAACTAATGGTTCAATCCTGAGATTTGGTACAAGATTGGGTGAGCTCCCCATAAAGTATGTATCGTGCATTTATGCCCAAAAGCCATGCCACTGCTGTACTATAATGCTGCTGCCTGGGGTTACCAGTTTACGAAGGCGATACGGTTCTCTGAAGATACATTTGTTAGAAAAGTCATGGGCGTATCACAGGGTTTTCCACGGTACTTACTACATGAAAGTAGGATTGCTCAGGGGCAACGCACTCGCCTTGGGAGCAAGACAACGCAGAGCAACACAGGTCCAATCCCCAGGTATGTGCTTAGAAATATCTGGGTATTAGGCGCATTATAAATAACCTATAATAATAATAGTAATAAAATAATAACCTAGCATATGCCCAGGACTTGATTTTATTACAGCCACTTGTATATTGGCTGCGTCTCTGGGCTAGGCCTGGTTTTATCTATAACCTGGCCCCTTGTCCGAGTCATAATGTCCTCAAATGACAAGTTTTTCGCCATGGCTGAATTACATTAAGCTCTTCCTTCGCAGACTTGGCTACCAAAATCACCTAAATGAAATGGTGACGATGGACAAGTCTGCAGAGAGGGAATTTTTTTGATGTTTTATTTCTTATCGTGTAAACTCTAGGTGGGAAGCTGATGCAAAAGGCCAGTGTACAATTTCATCACAAAAATATTATTCCGATCATCTCAAAATCGGGTTGCACATGCTGGTTTAGAAGCCCAAGAAAAAGGGGAATTATCCTATGCCTTAGGACAAATCTACTCTTTGCATATACACCTGCACATTTGTCGCATAATACGATCCTCGCAGGGTGAAAAGGTGCATGTTCCGAGTATAATGATAATGATCTGCAGCATTTTCAATTTTTCTGCCCTGTGTTCTCAAGTTCAAGAAAAAGATGTATTCTCCCCCTCTGCTGAGGAGACGGGGTGTGAGACATGCTCATGGAGCTTTCACGTATCTCCTTTCTGTCCCGAATTTGCATGTGGCGAGGTGTCTTTCCTTCTATGTTGAAAGTGCTGTCCTATTATGCAATGACACCTATTAGAGGTAATAACCCCTTAGGTTACTGTAATGTATTTTGAACATGGTCAAAACCGCCCTCTGTGCAAGATCTGTAATTTTTACTTTTGTGTTTCTTTTTTCCAACTACTTATTTTGTCAATGGTTATGCATATATACATTTTGTTGTTCTTTTTTACAGTTTGATGGAACTTTATGATCTGAATAAACGTATCCTGTCTGCCTGGCATCCTACCTCTATTGGAAGATCTAACCAATACACACTCACTCCACAATGACCCGACCACCCTGGTCGAACAATTTAACCTTGCACTTACCTAGGCCGTTAACACCCTGGCTCCACTGACCCTTCGAATAGCCAAAGCCAGCTCTCATAATAACACATGGTTCTCACCTGACCTTAAAGCCCTCCGCCTACTAAAACGGCAGCCTGAAAAAACTTGGAGCTGCTCCTCCACCAGGCCCAACAAAGACTGCTTCAAACAGGCTGCCAAAGTGTACAAATCAGCCACACTTCAAGAAAAAAAGCATGTCTTGCAACTTTTGAATAGAAACAGCCAGCTCCAGCTCTTTGGAACACTTTACAATCTTAAGAGAAATTGATACACCTGCCCGCCTTCCCCAACTGTACACAGGAAAACACCTGGTGCACAAACATACAAGATGCGCTGTTACCAAAAATCGATTTGCTAGAAAGAAAAATCTTTGACAAATTTCTTCAGGGAAGGCCATAGCCTCACCCTCTGCATCTCACTCCCACCACCCTGACCTGACCCATTCTAGATTCCAACTTATTTCTGAACCTGACACCATCCACATCATCAAAAACCTCAAACAATCCCACTGCCAGGGCAACACCTGTCCAGCAACTATTATCAAAGAATACACGGAACCACTGGCCCCCTTTATTGCCGCATTGATCAATGCCTCCTTTGCATCATGCTCAGTCCTATCCTCCCTCAGGTTTGACTGGGTCTGCCCTCTATTAAAAAAGCCCACCATGTCCCCTAACATTCCTATGAACTAGTGCCCCATCACGACCGTCAAATATTTCTTAAAAATCATTGATCGGGTAGCCTACCTTCAGATTCAGACCTGTCTAGAATGCCACAACCTCCTGGGTCTGCATCAATCTAGCTTCTGCCCCAAGTTTGGTACAGAAACCACCTTCCTAGATCTGAAGAAAGAACTAGCAGAACTTAAAGACGCTGGTAAGTCTGCCCTTCTCTTGCTGTTAGACTTATCTGCAGCATTTGAATTGGTGGACCACCAAATCCTTTACAACCACCTTGCCTCAGCAGCTCACTTTTCTCCAGAGGCTATCGCCTGGATATCCTAATTTCTATCTGACAGATCAATGAGAGTCTTTGCAACCACTGCAGCAGCACCACTAGTCCCTGTCACCAGCGGAGTCCCCCAGGGTTCATGCATATCCTCAACCCTTTACATTATATTCACTAAACCTCTCTTTGACTGCCTTGATGAAAATTGAATATCGTACGCAAACTTTGCGGACGACACGCAGATCCTTCTCCCATTTATGGAGGACTATGACAGTGATAATGACAACTTACAAACACTCTACCATACCGTTCAGACATGGATGGCAATCCACGGCCTCTGTCTGAATGATGACACGACTGTAATTCTTGTTGTAGGAACACCCTAGACCCTTACCAAACTGAACCCCTACAAAAAATCCTTTTCCATCGATGGGATCACAATGCAGGTCTCGAACAATGTCAAAACATTAAGTGTCTGTCTCAACTCCACACTATCAATACATAGACAGGTCAACTCAATAGCATCCTCTGCCGCATACACCTCCAAGTTCATCAACACTTTCTCAAAGCAGAAAACTGTGTAACCATTCTCAAACCCTTGATAGGTTTGAGACTGGACTATTGTAACACCCTCTTTGTTGGAATCTAACAACGCAACTCGGACAAACTGCAAATGATTCAAAATAACACCCTTAGAACAGCCCTCAACATCCCTAAGTGCAACCACATATCCATGGTTAGGAAAAAGGTGCACTAGCTTCCCATCTGTGAACGCATAACCTTTAAATCCTTAGCAATCACACACAAATGCCTTGCCAACAAAGCACCCTTGTATCTCGCATAGACATTCACAAAAAAGCATTTGACCAGACCCACTCGCTCCCTATACACACACCAACTGGCCACTCCTAGCTTCAGGTGCGTGAGAGTGGAAGAATCCAGTTTTCCGGTAAAAGCGTCTAAGACTTGGAACTCTCTACCTCCATCAGTCAGAGCCAAACAATCTTACTTACAGCCTCCCCCTCTCTCTGCGCCTTGAGCAGGATCTTCTTTAATTCAGGAAGCTCCTTAAGACTTTCCTCTTTACTTCCTCCTTCCCTTGTTCTCTCCTCTGCTAACCCCACAGTTGCTGAGATTGGTGTCCTGGGCCCATATGTATCCTTGGGGTCCCTGACATCCCACACCTAATCGGTACCAACTCCTGTCTATCCGCAGCACTTGCACTTTCACCCTCCACCCTGAAGGCCCGCACTTACACCTCTTACAGCCCCAGCAGGGGTGGACTGGGAACCAAAAGATGCCCTGGAAATAATGTTCAAAGTGGCCCCATATTACACATTTTCAGCAAGCCCAACCCCTTTCCTATGAGAACATGTGGAAATTAAATAGGTTACCACAAAAAAGAGGTCCAGGGTGCAGAGGCCTAATGTGAAATCTCCAGATTTCCATATGGGCCAGTCCACCTTGAGCCCGAGGCTGTGTACCACTCAACATTCCTAGCACTTCATAGGTGGCTCACCCATGAGCTCAGACTCCCCAGCACCTACCCCCTCTGCCCTCTTCCTTGCTGCACTTGCACGTTCTGTATACTCACAAGCCATAGTAGGATCTTCCTTTTTTCCCTTTTCTCTGCATATTGTGCTTTTATTGTATTTCCCACCCCTGCTCCCTCCCTTACCCTGTGGGCGCTTTGAAACAGTATTTTCTTATTGTATAAGTGCCGAACAAGCAAACAATAAATAAATACTGGGTGTTCAGCAAGCTACTGAAAACTTTGCTCTTCACTGCAAACCCCTTGCAGGGGTAAACATGGGAACCAAGAAGTTTGTTCTAAACCTGCCACAGGAAATCACACAGAACTGGATACGAACTCTCATGCTGATATATATAATGTCTACATTAATCACTTGGCTCCCCTTAAATATATGTTTTAGCGCCTTGATGCTTAAGGGTTTATTGTGCTCTATAAATGTGAAAATAAATAAAACAAATAAATAAAATCTTCACCTGAAGAAATTGAAGGACATTGTTGAAGCCATGTTTCCAGAGTAGCTAACAAAGCATCGTTCTTTGGAAGGATTTGAGTCAAGTGAATTTGGATATGATCTTACCCACACGAGTAGGCTATCTGGTAGATGTACTGGAAGAATACATTCAATCAGATTGAGTTGGGGGTAACTATCGCAGGCTAAAACCCTCTTTTCCTCTCTTGTCTTATATAAAGAGGAGTGAAGCTCCCTCACTTAGGGAATAAAGGCTTGACAGCAATAACCTTTACAGAAGCTGAGCCACCAAAATCTACTTCAGTTCTTGGACACCACACCAAGGGCAAAGCAGTGTCTGGGAAAACAAATGTACAATATCAACCTCAGTGCCTCCCCGGCTTGGATTAATGAGATAGCAGGACCCTCAGATGATTTCTATGGATCATTGTCCACTCTGAATTAATCCTTTTACTGTAGACATTGGACACATGAGAGCCCAAAATTCATGATATAAAGTGAATAGAACTGTTATTACTTTTAAAGGAAACCTGTCTGGATACGAGACAACCCATAGATTTAAGACGCAAATAGCAAATCAAGATATTTGAGCTGTTTCCACTAAAAGAATATCTAAAATGCTGAGCAGTCATCCCACAAATGAGGACAAACCACATCATACCTAGAAAGATAGAGTAATGCTTAGCGTCTCATCTAGGTACTAGAAACAGAACAATCTGTCTCTCTTTTGTACTTTACCAAAGAGATTAATCAAAACACTAAATGAAATCTCCCTCAATATCGCTGTCAACTTTCTTGTATGTTGTAGGACCAACCATAAGGCGCACACTCTCAGGAGCCCTTAGGAAGGATATCGCCTAGCTCAACACTTAGAAGGGCATTGCTTGCTTAAATTGTATAGAGGATACTTTGAGTCAGATTCATAGCAGGACACATGTGGAGCATTTCCATCTGTATAAATTCTACCCAATCATGTGTTAAAGAAGATACCTTGTGAGGCACCCTCTGAGATTAATTATTTTGTAGCTCTTTGAGAGAAATGTGATGAATCCAGGTAATGTGTCCCTTCTCCCCAAGAGGGAGCTCCCCTCCTTTGGGACTAGGGAGGGCAGCCTGCTAAGCTTAACACCTAATCGGGCACAGGTCAAGCGCAATCCCACTGGGGGTGACTGACCCTTGTTGAATAGAATGAAATTATGTTCACCCTCCCTCATATGAAAGGTCTCAGGTGTTTGTTGGCAATATGAGGATTGGCCAGTAAAAATGTACTTGTGACTGTTTAGAGATGGCCGGTGTGGTTTCTGACCCTTGTATTCAACACCCAGTATGAGAAACACAGAACCAGTGGCACAACCAATTTTGTTTCAGTGTGAGTTATAAATAAGACAGAGGAACAATATTGAGGGAAAAGGAACTGGAAGTGGAAGACGCTCAAAGCAAGCAGTGAGAGGGGACATCCTCCCAGAGGGTGGAGCTGCGCATCAGACAAATACAGAAGGCATCTGGTTCCCAGCAGCAAAAGAGTGCTGCTATGGCCAGAGAGGTCTGGAGCCAGTCGGGCTCGACTGAGCAGATGGAGATGCACCACCCGGGGGAGAGGCGGGTAACCAGTGCCCACAGCCCGTGGCACCAAGGAAGCCATGAGCCTATGGCCGAAGAGGAGGCTGACACAGAGGCCTGAAATGCAATACAAGGGAGAGGCTGACACGTAGGCCCACAGCCGCCAAAGAGACCACCACCTCCAGGCAATGCCACCACAACACAGAAGTTACATAGCTGCTGTTCCTGGAAGCAGGCAGGCAGGCGAGAAGACCCAACAAAACCCCACGGCGGGATGAAAGACCAGAAAGGAAGGGGTGAAATATTGAATACCCCATGGTGGGGTGAGAAAGCAGAGAGCCTTTTGCAGGGTGATAGCCAAACAACCCCGTGAAGGGGAGAGTGTTACAATACCCCACTGGTATGCACCAAATTGTTCATTTACAATTGTTCGAATGAACAATTGACCGATTGTAAAGGGTCACAATTGACCTTTCCACAATTGACTGCATATATATATATATATATATATATATATATATATATATATATATATATATATATATATATATATATATACACATATATATATATTGCTTTGGGTTCATATATATATATATATATATATATATATATATATATATATATATATATATATATGGAGTTTTGGGGGGTTTGGTTTTGGGTTGGGTGGAGGGCTGTGGGGGGTTTCCCCCCCATATATGTTACAATTGACCTTCACAATTCGGTCAATTGTAATTCGAACAATTGTATAACGAACAATTCGTATACAACCACCCCACTGCGGGGTGAAAAACTAGAAAGCTCTTGGCAGGCTAAAAGCCAAAGAATGACTCAAATGGGTGAGAGATACAAAGCCCCAGGGTGGGGTGAGAAGTAAAATGATCCATGGCAAGGTGAAAGCCAAGTGACCACAAGACAGGGCAATAGACACATGAACACAAGGCTGAATTAAAGAAACCATATTGCAGTCCGGGTTGTAAAGGTAAAGACTGCTGTACGCGATAACCAGAAAGAGCCAAAAGACATTAAAATCAGAACTTGAACTATCCAACCAGGCCCAGGCCTGGAAACTTATAGATGGGCGACTGGGTGGGAGTCAGAAGCCAACCACTATTTCAGACATTGAGAAAGAAACACTGTAGAAGAGCTGTTATGGTGAACACTTTATATTAGTTATTTTTTATTTTAGTGTTAGGGTCAGCACTTAGGTTAGATTAGGCATTTGAGACAGAAGACTGTTTTAGGTTTGTAAGACTTACTGATGAGCACATGGTTTTCTTCTTTTTTTACATTTTTGTTTTATTATGGTTGGTTTATTACAAACCTTTCATAAAGTTAAAATGACATCCATCCATTTCATTACATTTTTCCCAAAATACTTTTGACCCCCTCTTACTGTTTACAACCTTAGAACCTCCTCCATGAATTTCAAAGCCGCAAACATCATGAATAGATTCTCCCCAATTAAAAACATGTCGCACCATTCATCCGTTGTCAGTGTTCTAAACTGGCTTCCAAAATCACAAAGGTATTTCATTCTCAGTGGCATCAAGCCTGTACATTCTGCTAGCATATGCTTTGAGGATTCAATTACTTTTTCCCCCTTACAATACCTACACATTGGGCCCATTTTATCACATTGTCTTCTGTTGTTAAGCACCTCTCTTGTCGGCAGAATGTTCAACCTCAATCTCATAGATAAGTCATGATATTTGAAGCTTGGAAACTTAGAGGGATAGGAGGGCACTTGATTAATAGCTCTATTATCCAATTCCAATACAGATTTATATGAGAGACTTTTGTCCTGTGTCCCTATCCAACCTAGCAAAATTATCTGGTTCTTTACCTTTCCTGGGTTCACCATTAAGCTATCATTTGTTAAATCAAGATCATTTAGCCCATCCTTACAGTTTTGTCTCCTTATCTGTCATTAAGGGTGTCTCTACTCCCATTGTCTTTGTTCTTCAAAATCTCCCAGGCTGGAAATGTCTCCATCGCTACACATTTCCGATAGAGAGCCAGAGATTTCCAGCAAATAATCGAATTAATGGACTGCAGACCCAGTTCATATCTAATTAGTAAAAGCCATTCAGGAAGTGGAGGTCCCTTTTCCAGTAATATCCCTCCATCACTTCCCAGAAGATGGGGAAGAGATTCAAGGCCGTTTCCACTCCATATGTAAGTATTGGAACCACCTTCTGTACATAGAAGGCTATGCTCGGTGTTATTGAGAGTTTCCCAAATCTTTTTTGAAAAATTACTTCTTGCGTGGTCAATCGTTTGCACTTCAGTCTTACCACGTCCATCCATTGTTTTTCAATTACACTAGAGTTGATGGACTCTCCCAAATATGTGATTGACGCCACACATTACAGCATCTCATTTCCCACACACCACCTATAACTAGGCCTCCTCTTTTCACGGACATTCAATAGAACCATTATTTTTGTTTTTTTAACATTTATTCTGAGACCATTTCTTTAAAGGTAAGTTACAAGTTGGTTTAAACGGCGTTTCAGTCCAATTGGCGTCTGGTCAATCATGACCAGATCATCCGCATACATAATCCACGGAAGTGGCTGGCCATATATCATTGGAGGGAATGCTTTAACCCCTACCTGACTTGCCACAAGATCTGACAAATAGAGATTAAATAATGCGGGGTCCAAAGGGCAGCCTTGTTTAAGTCATCTGGCAGTGTTTATTTTCTCCTGAAAGGGCTCCCTTCATTGATAATCTGATCTGTATTGTGGTTGACATATACATGGCCTTGGTAGCTTCTAAAAGGTCCTTAGGAGACTCCCAAGAGGTTAATTTGTCCCAGAGCCACTCTCTGGAAAGGCTATCAAATGCCTGTTCAAGGTCTATGAACTCTAGATTAATTTTTGTTTTGTTCTTAATGACCCTCAGCTTAAGTATATTTAACAAAAAGAGATTCAGACTAGTGCCTACTCCCTTAACAAAGCCAGATTGCCTGTCATCCATGTGACCTGATGACTTGGCCCAATGATTTAGATGTCACAACAAAATTGATGAAAAGATCTTACTCAACAAATCGAGGAGGGCGATCAGTCAATAGTTATTAGGATCGGCTCGATCGCCCTTCTGGAATATTGGTATTTTCAATGCAGATTTCCATGAGGCAGGTACCTCTCTTACTGAAAGAATTCTATTAAACAACACATTACATAAATCTGCCAATGCTTCTGGGTTTTTTTCAAAACATTATTGTGAAGCCCATCAGGTCCAGCTGCCTGGGAAGCGTTAAATTTTTCATTAGGAATATAATGTCATCCTTATCAAAATCAATGCACCATTTTCCACCTGAGTAAGCAACCTTTACCTTAATTACGTTTTCTGGACCCACAAACAGTGTAGAAAAATGGGACACCCACTTTTTCTCTGTTACCGTCAAACCCATAGCAGCCAGTTGGTATATGTTGTTATTATTTAGTAGTGCCCAAAGGTCCCTCATATTACTTTTAGCAATGATTTTCATTATTTCCTCAGTGTCTAATGGAAGCATGAGGGCCTTTGTTGAAAGGATCCAATTTATATATATATTGCTGTTTCCTTTTTTTTAGGGCGATTTTAACATCCAGCTGTGAGCGGTTAATTTTTCTTAGGTCTGCTCGATAAACTTGTTTCCCTTCTTTTAATTCTTTGTTGTAACAATGCAGTTTGTCTGCCCGTTGTCTAGGGCCTTCCTTCTGGTGTATCTGAAAATTAATTAACAATTTAAGATATTCCAGGCCAGTCCCTTCAGTTGTCAGGCCACATTTATAGCCTTCCACTAATTTAGGGATGGCTCTTGGAGGTAGTCTAAGATGAATGCCACCTTGATCTAACTGAACATGGTCTTTCATTACTTTTTGTGTCAAAAGGACTCCCGGACAATTTAAAGTTAAAAGATGGTGATCACTATTTACCATTGGTTTTATCATCAGCTAAATACATAATGTGGTCACGTTTCCTGACAAAAAATAAATAGTCCAGCCCTGCTTCCTGATCCCCTCTGGCCCAAGTCTAATATCAAGGCTTCTTCACTGAAGCATAAATCCTCTGTTATTTCATGAGCCAACACTGAAGGGATGGGTCTCTAAGTTCTTTGGCTGTTAACTATTGCTGGTATTTGCTAATGTTCCTGCCAGCCACGACCAGTCCTGAGTTGAATTTATTAATGCCATACGTTCCGATTCTTCCATAACCTTTCTTGAAACACTTTTAATCCAAACTAATGTGATCTTTAATAGCGCCAGTTGAGTGGCCACTGGGGTTGCGGCCAATGAATTGCCAGTGAATTTCTGAGATCGAACTTTCCCAGCGAGACTGAATCCTTGAACTGCAGGGCCCGTATACTGGTTGTATGGCCATTTTTCTTGAAGAGCTTCTTGATCTCCGTTTACTTCATTCGGTCTCATGTCAGGTTTTTCTGCAATTTCAAACCCCAGAGGCAAAATATCTAACATTGCATTCAGAAGTGTGTTTTTTATCAGTATGGAGGATAAATGCAGAATCACCCAATCCAAGCGAGTTCCATTCACAAATTGGACTATATTTATTTCCTCAGATCATATATTGCGCAGTTTAGGTGCGCAATGTAACCATTTTAGGATAGTCCTCCGATTTAAAATTAACCCATCAATGGAAGGAATTATCCTTCAATTTTTACATAAGCTTCAATGAATTCCTTTAATATGCATAGTTATTTGTGCCGTCCTCTTTCTTTGCCCTTTCGGTTCGGTCGCTAATTCTGTCACTATTTGGTTTTTCCATGGAAACTTTGCTCTTTTTATCCCTCTTTTGAGGGAATATTGGTGCATGTAATTTCTTTCCTTTGTCCATGATGGTTTTAATTCCAACAGTTTCCTTTGTGATGATGGCATGTTGCCTCTCCTACATTGTTTGAAACAAGGGCACTGTTTCTTCCTATACATCATTTACCTCGATATTCAAGCTCTCCACCATCGAATTTCCTAGGAGGTCAACATGATGGGGGTATAATTCTACATTTTCATCCACACATCTATATGTTTGGTTTGATGGATTCTCAACCAAATCCTCTTGTTCCTCCGAATAGATAGACTGATCCAATAGGAGGAGTGCCTCCCTGGTTTCCTTTTCTTTTTGATGCTAGTCATCTTGGTCCATTAATGACTGGACAGTCACTTTGGGCTTTACAATTAAATGATCCCCATGCAGTTTCAGTGAATTCATATGGGTCTTTTAATGAGCCTGAGAGTTCGTAAAATTTTGAAAAAAAGATTTTAATTAATTCGATTTTGCTTTCACCATCAGTTGCATGTTTTTAGATTTGTTCTTCTGCCCCCCCCATCACCTGTCTTGCGTATTGGGCTTTTCAAATATTGAGAAAGCCTTCGCATTGGTCTTTGTGGCAAGAACAATAAGGGAGGGAGTAGTACCCGCAGAGCCAGATACAATTTAATTCTCACCCATACTTTGGGGACAGACTTTCTCGGTGCTATGCGGATTGGTCCCCTGTAGGTCTACTGTCTCCTCTTGCCTTATAGTTGTAGAATCACCAATGATCTCCAACTGACTCATCAGTTTGGCAGCTCCCCCCCCGAACCAGTACCATGGGAAGTAGTGCAGTACTTATCCTTGATCCACACCTAGGAGCCAATTTATCTGCCATATCTTTCCCACCTTCACTCTTATTGAGTTAAAGTTTATCCTTTCATTAACTTAGCTTTTCCTCAGGGATTCCATTTGTGGGATTGCCCTCGACCATTCCAGTGCTTCAAGTACCGAGGTCATCAGGGTGGTTTTGTCTGCATATTCACCTTTAGCCTGCTCATACAGATGTCCTTGCCATTGCACTGTCAATTCCGCCTCTCTATCAAATCTTTTCTGCATGTCCTCAGAAAAGGACTACAGATATATTAATTTTGTGTGGATCATTGCCAAGAGAGTTGCTTGGTCCTTTATTGACTCATTCATGGATTCCTAAATTTTAATATATGGGTTCAATGGTACTGCCAGTCCTGCCATGATAACTTTCTGTAGTTGACCCTGTGTCTGGGGTGGCGATTGAAATTCATTTTGTTTCCTATTAGTTGAAGAAGAAATCCTCCTTCATAAGGATGATGACGACATGGAAGAAGAAGATTGAGAGACTTGTAAATTCCTTTCTCTTGGTTGTTGATGCTCTAATTCGGTTCTGAATCATGGAAACTACTACTAGGCAAAACCTTATCAGGAAATAGCCTTGATTGTTCTCCTTCCTTTAAGGACCCGGCAACCGATCTCTCCCGAGTTGTATTTGCATCCAAAACAATTGAATTAGTCACTGAGGTTGTTGAGAGATACTTGCCCTTCTTTGCCAATCTATTGTGGTTTTAATATATGCAATATCGCGGGATAGCCGCTCCAGCAGAACGGAATGTTAGTGCTCCAAGTTGTTTAAATTGGGGGGCTGCAAAAGGGAGGTCAGCCGACCTTTCTTACATTCCAGCTGGTTTAGATCTGCATATTCTGGGGAGTCAGGCCTAGTAAAACATCATCCCAGAAAGCCAGATCTTTTTCTGCGTGCATATGGCCATTTTCACAGTTTACTCCCCTTTCACTGTCTTTCTTATATCCATCCAAGTACTCTGAATAATATTGTATCCCTAACAGGATCAAGCTCTGTGATTCCAACAGTCAATTTTGATCTGTAGATGACTCCTCAGGAGTTCTTACAACTGAATGCACAAAGGTAAGCACTGCTCATAGTCCCAGCCTGCTGTTATCAGGGCTTCATGTATCAGGCATTTTTTCCGGACTCACTCGTAAATCCCCAGACCAGTACACATAATGTAATAGCACACCCAATTTGTTCAAATGTTCTTGCACCCCTGTTCTTGAATATCTGGAATGGGAGAGAGACCCCACCTTCCCTCTTCACCATCCACAGAATCTATACAAGTCAACTCCCCTACCGAGGGCTTAACTAGGGTATTAGAGTTCATTTCTCTGGTATTTCCCAACCATGTAAGGTCCACCTCAGGAAGGGGCTGGGAGGTGATTGGGGAAGTCTCCATGTTGTTTGAAGCATTATTTGAGGAAGCCTCTTCCCGTCTTTACCTAACGGCGAGTGGCACAACCGTACAACATCACTGGCTCTCCAACTCGGAGCCTTGATCAGATTAATACATATCAAATAAGCATGTAGTCCCTGGTGCTATGGAGGCCCGGAGTCCCTGAGGTTAAAAACAGGTCTTACCTCATTTGTAGCTTCTCTCAAACCCTCCAGCCCTCCAGCCTGCTTAGACTGCAGCAACTGCAAAACTCAGCTGCACATCTCTGTGGCACACTCCATGAGGAAGTAGGAGCCTTATAGGTTGCTCCTCCTCCACACAGAAGCAAGTGAGAGCAAGTGAAAACAGACTCCAGAACTCTAGCAGTGACTGCAAAACTTAGCTGCACTACTCTGGTTTTCTTCTGTTCTTCTGTTAGCTAGGGTCAAGTCACACCTTAGAGATAGGGAAAGAGTAGACCTTCTTTTGATTTAAATGAAAGTCACAGTTGAACAATGCTTTCTTGTTCACCTCCTGAGTCTGACTTACCAAAGAACGCATACTCATCATCCCATTGAACACCTGACAAGCACTACAGTGGGAGTCAGCATATGTTATTAGGCAGAGAGGTATTTAAAAAAATGTCAAACCTGAAAGATTTCATTCATAAATAGGAATCTACCTGTTTTATGTTAGGGGTAGTCCAACCCACAACCCCATCAATTGACTAGCATTCCATATTATGGAGTTTGAAAGAAGCATGCTGTTAGTGACCAAGCATCACTTCATCTACCCCATTTCTTTAAGATTAGGTATGTAATTTACTTTGAACATCTAGTCAGTGCTCACTGACAATCAGTGTCCAAAACCTGCCAAGGGCTAAGCCCCACCTAATGCAGCTTTTGATAGGCCTTTTCGGATGGACCAGTGAATCAATCAGCCATGCCATAAAATGGCATCAAGCAGAACCCCTGCTCATTTCTGAAGGATGGGGAGGTCCTGGATTTTGGAAGTTAAAAACTCTAGACATGCAGTCATGACAACCTCTTACCAAACATCTTCTCTCAGTCTTCACCTTCTTACTGTACTCTGAATAGACATTCTGTAAGAGCCCGCTGTCAAAATGCAGTATGCTGAATGGTCACGAAACCTGCTAGTCAATCTACACCCTCCCGGGTTACCTGATGTCACTGCCCTCTATTGAAAATAATGCTACACCACAGGTTCCTCATCAAACTAATGAAACTGACGAGGAATTGGTGAGACGGCTCGACTCAGATTGGAGCCTATCTAAACGATGGGGTTTTGAATTGGCTCAAAAGATTTGAACCATTTGGATCTGGTATCAGTTAACATTCCCCACAAATAATATTGCCATACATATAGTCGCCGGGAAACGGCATAAGCGATATTATTTGTGGGGATAATTTATGGGGTAAATGGGTGCATGGGTTGCAGGGGGTCCCCCACTCCCTTTAAAAATACATGGGGCTTGCAGGGGTGTCCCCTGCAGGTTCCATGGGGTAATATTGCCGCAAACATTTGGAGCCATTCTTGTATGGTGATATTTTTGGGGGATATTATCACATGGAACCTTGGATCTGAAGCTCGAAATGGCTTAAAACGTTAAAACTGGAATCTATGCCACCTTTATACATATGAGCATTTGATGGCTCAATCGACGTTGATTTAAACTCTTTGGTAATATTGAATTCTGGGATATGGTAACATAGGAAATAATGCAATAGTGCCATCATTTCCTGCGTGGAGCCCTTCTGTTTCAGGGAGAGCAGCGAGACAGAACTTTAGGCTCTGTCTGTTTCATTCAAAAGCCATCCTTACTGCAAACTCCAATTTATTAGAAAAACTTTACTTAATTTGAGGTGTTTAATACTTGTATTTTAGGAACAACTGATTATTTTGGTTTACTTTTGTTTTGACTTTATTTTAATATAAAAGAAATAAAGTAAAGGGCTGGTTCATTGATACAGTGCTGTTTCAGCAAGCTGCTGACTCAGTCAGTGCCTTTTTATGTGACACATTAAACTTAATGTCAGATCATTGTTCATACTAGCCATTTTTTCTGTTTTCAGTCAATTTATTTTTCAGCCCTTTTAAAGGTAAATAGCATGTTTTCAATCCGCTCTTTCAAGCTACGCATTTTCAACAGTTTTATTTGTCCATTTAATTTGTTCTGATTGTTTCTTCTGTTATTTATTTCATTAACTACATTATTTTTAGGATCTTCCTGAGGAAATGTGTTGTGTCCTTTACAAAGATGTCTGTGCCCATCACCATAGATTTGTGGATGGATTCAATATATCCAGATATGAATATATACAGCCGCAAGGAACATACAATTGTACATTGTCCATTGTGTATACCTCATCCAATGCAAGAAATATCCACGAGGAAAGTATGTTGGTGAGACTTGCAAGGAACTATTTGAAAGAATGCACCTGCATAGGCACACAATCTTGATCCACAAAACAGAACTCACACAGGATAGGCACACACTGTAGGACCTATCAGTGATGGTATTGAAAGGTGGCCTCTCAAATGCCATGCAAATAACATGGGAGCTCAAGTACTTGAAGATTCTCAACCAAGAAAATGCTTGTCTGAGCATAGACACAGGCCCCGTGAGACAATATGACCTACTTTCAGTATGGGACTTTCACCCTGCTTGAAATATAATTTCTCAGCACTGTGATGAGAACGGCCTCCCAACCTTTGAGTATGTGACTGTTTCCATTTTTAAGCCCATTTGGAAAAACGGGCCAAACAGCACTTAATTGCTTGCAAACCTTTTCTTGCAGCAAATTGAATTAAAAGTAGGAGAATTGCTAGGTTTATTTCTATGTAAAAGTGATGTCCAGATCCGTGTGTCATTTTCTTCTTGATTCATTTATTGTGTGATCACCAAGTCTCTGGTACTTCGAAAGCTAATTCATCTGCCATCTCAGAATAATATTTCCATTTAGCCCAATAAAGGATAGCAAAACCTGAAAATTAAACCTCTACTTGCACTGCATCAAACTCTTTCTATGCATATTATTTTAGAAAAAAGGATACGCATTTTTTTTTCTTTTCCAACATTTCATTCTTTTTCACTCAAAGGTTTATTTAATTTGTGTAGCAAGCAGCTGATTTCCTTGTCCCATTTTGCCAGGAAGCAGCAGTTCCTGAAGTAGAGCCAGAACAAGTTTGTGAGAGAGAGAGTGGCTTTTCTGTGAGTCTGTGAGGTAGAACCAAAACTGACACATTTTCAGGGAGACACATTTCTGTGAGAAAGAACTGTATCAAAAAATATATTTGTAGAATGACTGGACTGGAAAAGTGATGATTTCTCTGCAAGCAAGAGCATGGGCAAATAAATGTTGCAGGGTCACCATAAAACTAAATGCTTTGTAAGCACATGTTCATATTTGTGTAGAATGCACTTCAACTAGACTTGTAGTATGTGACCAGGACATTCTTGCAAAAATGGAGGCATCCTTAAATGGAAGGTCTATGCCTCATAGTGCTGCAGGCCAATTCACAACCAAAGTAGAAGGTTCTACGAATAAATCACAAATAAAGGTTGTGGACATTTCTGAGGCCATAGCAGAGACGGAGCGCGTCTCTGAATCATCGGTCCTCAAATGAGCAGCTACCACTTGAAAGAGATACAACCTGTGCTCCAAGTGACAGAATAGATGGGTTAGACTCAGATGTAGACTCTGAAGAAACTGATCCTGTGGAATGTTTGGCAACAAGTGTAAAAAATAGTAGGGCAATGTTTCTATATTTTGAATGTATGAAATCTGAAAAGGTCTTCACCAGTGGCTGACAGAAAACGCAAAGTGATGGCCTACACCTTTAGTAATACCATGTGAATAATCTAGAACCCTCTGATCAATGTTCCGGGTTCAAGCACTAGCCCTCAACATTCATTATTTCTAGCCACTTCGAAATCAACTCCAAAGATGTTATTATGGATAACTGTACCAAAACTGTACTAAAGGTCACTGGAATGTGAGCTCTAGAAAACAGAGAGAGTGATTGAGCTCAAATTCACTTAAGTGCCATCTCAACCGATGTATGTCAAATGGTTCTTAACTTTTGCAACACACTGTGTAATGGCCAGATGACAATTGTCATTGACAATGAGGAGATTGAGAATAACAGGGCTGTAATATCTTCAAAATGTAGTAGAATATCACTTCTCTAGAAAAGTAGAAGTGTCATATTGGAAAAGAGAACAGCCTATGCCAAAAAAATACAGATTCGAGAGTCAAAGGCATGAAGCCTTGTGTTGTTAAAAACAATGGATTTGAAGCCCTTATTAATTAACTTGGCTCGATGCTACAATATGCCAAGCAGGACGTTTTTTGTCTGAAAAATTGTGAAACTGCCCTGAGGCGCAGTGAAAGCCGTAAAATACATTTAGCAACCAATGTGTTAACCAGCTCCCAAACAGCAGACTGCATGTGCATCGCTTCACATTGGATGTTGTTTGAACATACAGACCAAGAAATCTCCCCTTCTCAAGACCTGCAACCATAATTCTACTCCAACAGAAACACAGGCAGTGTCATTCAGAGAATGGCTGCTCTGTGCATCTGTTCAGTTGAAAAATCCCACAATTCAAATAACACTCAACAAGGGCAGCAAGACGTTGTAGTTCATTGCCTGCAGAATCAGACACATAATCTACATGTAATTTTTGTGGTATCTGATATGGGGTAAGCATAGTGTCTGCATTGCAAAAGGGCAGACTCCACCACATGCCACGATTTGCCCATTGTTTGAATCTGCAGGTCCATGACTTTTTGAAGGAGAACAGCAGCATTGTTACCTTGGTGGGAGCAGCAAAATGTATCTGCCCATCGTCCTTCTCACTTCAAACTCCAACGAACTTCATACAAGTTGTAACATTTATACTCAGAAATCGTCATTTAACACTCAAAAATGAACATGCAATTCTATTGGTTATGAAAAGGTAACTTTACTATAGGTACTATATCAGTATATGGTAATGGAGTAAGGAGATTGGGTAAACTCTGTCAGTTGGGCATCTAAGGCCTTCCTTTGAAAATGACTACTGTAGACGTCACTAAAACTAGGACGTCAAGTTCAACAGACTATGTTGTGGCCTACATGTGCAATTCTCCTCTTCACCCTGCAATTAGGAAGCACAAAGTGTCCTTCATTTATGTCCTTATCCCCTTTTTTTGCTCAGAGGAAGTGTCTAATTTTAAGCCACAATTTGCAAAATGTTCCTTGTATTTGGCTGGTCATGCGTCCTTTTTCTTCGTCATGGATCTCGTCTACATGTGCTGTGGTTCTTCCCCGTCGCTCGTAGTCTCCTCGCGTTGGGGTGCAGGCATTGGGCCTTCTCCGATGTAGGGTTTGATATCGCCCAGGAAAATCCAAGCTCTCCTGCCTTGTAGTTTCACTGCGGAAGGAGTGCAGTTCCACTGTAAAGGGACTGTAAATCTTGGCTCGTCCCACCTTTTTCTCGTATTGTTCCTTACACGGACAGTATCTCCAGGGAAAACGGATGGTACACAATGTCCTTGAGCTGCGTCTGCAGTAGTATCTCCTTCTGTGTTCCGTGCTGCCCTGCACCCTTTTCGTCATCGCTGCAGCTGGTCTGGAATTACAGTAAGGCAAGATGTCATGCAATTCAGGTAATTTTGCATTTCAGACCCTAAGATCTCTCCTGTGGACTGGCTATCACATCTAGCTCCATCTCGGGGTGTCAGGGGAGTACGCATTCTTCTTCATGTGGCTATCTCTTGTGGCGTAAGATGATGGTCAGAACCAGGTTGGTTTCTGAGTGCACACAGTGCCAAAGGAAGGCAGTGCAACCATCCCTTTCTTAGAGTAAGCTTCAGCTTGGCTATCCTTTCCTTGAATAAGCTGTTGAGCTTCTCACAGATCCTGTTACCTTGCGGATGATACACCAACGAAAACATGTGCTTTATACCAAGCTGCAAGCTAATCTGTTCGAATGTCTCATTTACAAAGTGAGGTCCATTATCTGATCTCATGACTTCACACACCCCCCACCTTGGGAACACTTCTCTCACTAAAAATCTGGCCACAAAGGTAGAGTCTGGGTATGTACATGAACCTGCCTCTATCCATCTAGAGAATGGATACACCACAACAATTAAGTATCTGTACTCGTTACATACTTGAATCAAGTCGACGTAATGAATGTGCAAGTGCTGAAAAGGCCCACTTGGCCTGGGGATGACTCTTCTCATTACTTTTAATATGTGCCCAGCTGTGAATGGTTGGCAGATTATACAGTTCACTATAAAAAAATGCAACATGCTCGGTAAAATTCGGTATGAACCAGTCTTCGCGAGCGTTGCTGCAAGATCATCTTTTGTCATGTGTGCCGGGTAATGTAACTGCTCCAGCACTAATTTTAACAGGGCTATAGGCATCACCAGTTTACCAGTGCTGTCTTGTCACCACAAACTGTCAGAGGGGTTTAAAGAACACCCTCGCCGTTTCCAAAGATATTTCTCTTCCTGTGGTGCCTGCCCTTGGAGTTCCATCAACTTTGTTTGCCCTAGATTGTTATAGTTTTCAGGTGTAGTTCTTGCAACCAACATTCTCTCATTGGTATGGGTGACTTCTACTTCCATTATCGTCTCACTTTTGGATGCCATCCGTTTGGCTTCCGTGTCTGCTTCCTGATTTCCACATGAGATAAAATCTGTTCTTTTTGTGTGGTTGGCACATTTCACGAAAGCTATGCCCACTGTGAGCTGTAGTGCCTTGATCAGCCTGTCCAATAAGGCTGCGTGCTGCACTGGTGTACCGTTTGCTCGGAGGTAGCCCCTCCTTTTGCCTGCATGCACTGTTGACGTCACATAGGCAGAGTCACTGTAGAGCATTACTTCCTGGTCTGAGTGATTCTTAATGGCGAGTATCAAAGCCAATAGTTCTGCAGCCAGTGCTGAATAGTGAGATGGTATCCGTGCCCTAAGGAGTGCTCGGAATTCTCCATGTATGGTGTGTTTCATTACCGCGACGCCTGTATATCTCTGCCCATCATTTTGATAGATTCTTGAAGAACCGTCAATAAAGACACTTTCTTCTTCTGCCAAAGCGTTTTCTTTCACTCTGGGGATCTTAGCATAGAATTCTTCATAGTTTGCACAGTCAAGGATCGTTCTCCTTCAGTGACTGGCTCTGCTATAAACATAGCTGGGTTCACTATCTTACACTGGACTATGTTAATCGATGGATTCAATATGATCACTTCATAAGCAGAAGCTCTCTGAGATGTCAATGTACCCTTAGGTTTCTCTAGGATAACAAATAGTGAGTGCTTGACGTACAATGTCATTGAGCATCCCATTACAATGGTTGTAGCCTTCTCTAGGACGAACGCTGCGGCAGCAAAGTTTTGTTCGCATGGGAAATGGCCTTTCATCACTGGGTCCAAATTCCCACTTTTTTTTTTATTTTTATTTTTTTAAATGTTATAGTTTAATTTTTTTAACTTTTCATTTGTCTCCAAGGTATGCATTTAACTCATTACAGGTTTTCCAAGGTTTAGAATTTCTTGTAGAAATTGAGACATATTGTAAAGATGAGTTTGTGTGATCTGCCGTTAAGCATCTCCATCCATCTCTCTCTTTCTTCATTGTCTGTTCTCTGATCTTGTAGTATGTGCCAAATCTGGATCTTTGTTCAGAAAGTTTCTTACATTCCATTTGTAAGTGAAAGAGTGTTTCTGGTTGTTGAGTGTCTGAGCAAAAGCAGCAGAAGTGTTCTGTTGCAGGAATTTGTCTGGTTTTGGCTAGATAAAAGCGGGTTGGTATTATGTTAATTCGAATTTTCAAGTATATTGCTCACATTTTGGCATCAGGAAAAATGGTCAGATAGACTGGTAGCTCAGTAATGGATCTGATGTCTGTCTTGCATTGTAGATTGAGGGTGTATCTTGTTTTCTCTTCCAGGGTTTTTATCCAATCATTTTTCATTATTTTTGTTTTTGCATGTTGTGGGCGTAGCGTGAGTATTTCGTGCGAAATTTCATCTGTTTTCATAAATTGCTCAAGATTGTCTTTCCACTTGGCAAGTACTGTGTTATTCATTGCTTCGTCATGGGTCTTCAATATTTGAATTGCCGGTGTTTTCTCGTCAGTGAGCAGCTTGCGGTATAGGTCTAGTTGTTTCCATAGGATGATTGAGCTGATGGACTGGTCTGCTACTTCGTATCTGATCCTAGGCATGGGGAAAGAAGTTGGTAGCTGCAGGATCTTACGCCAGAAGGAGGCTTCTAGTTTTGTCCAGTCATAGTCCATTGCGTTTATCATGGCTTCTGTTCCATAGACTATTGTTGAATCACCTTTTGTTTGCAGTATGTGGTTATGGGTTTAAATGAGTATTTGCCAAATTTTGGTCTGGAATTACAGTAAGGCAAGATGTCATGCAATTCAGGTAATTTTGCATTTCAGACCCTAAGATCTCTCCTGTGGACTGGGTATCACATCTAGCTCCATCTCGGGGTGTCAGGGGAGTACACATTCTTCTTCATGTGGCTATCTCTTGTGGCGTAAGATGATGGTCAGAACCAGGTTGGTTTCTGAGTGCACACAGTGCCAAAGGAAGGCAGTGCAACCATCCCTTTCTTAGAGTAAGCTTCAGCTTGGCTATCCTTTCCTTGAATAAGCTGTTGAGCTTCTCACAGATCCTGTTACCTTGCGGATGATACACCAACGAAAACTTGTGCTTTATACCAAGCTGCAAGCTAATCTGTTCGAATGTCTCATTTACAAAGTGAGGTCCATTATCTGATCTCATGACTTCACACACCCCCCACCTTGGGAACACTTCTCTCACTAAAAATCTGGCCACAAAGGTAGAGTCTGGGTATGTACATGAACCTGCCTCTATCCATCTAGAGAATGGATACACCACAACAATTAAGTATCTGTACTCGTTACATACTTGAATCAAGTCGACGTAATGAATGTGCAAGTGCTGAAAAGGCCCACTTGGCCTGGGGATGACTCCTCTCATTACTTTTAATATGTGCCCAGCTGTGAATGGTTGGCAGATTATACAGTTCACTATAAAAAAATGCAACATGCTCGGTAAAATTCGGTATGAACCAGTCTTCGCGAGCGTTGCTGCAAGATCATCTTTTGTCATGTGTGCCGGGTAATGTAACTGCTCCAGCACTAATTTTAACAGGGCTATAGGCATCACCAGTTTACCAGTGCTGTCTTGTCACCACAAACTGTCAGAGGGGTTAAAAGAACACCCTCGCCGTTTCCATAGATTTTTCTCTTCCTGTGGTGCCTGCCCTTGGAGTTCCATCAACTTTGTTTGCCCTAGATTGTTATAGTTTTCAGGTGTAGTTCTTGCAACCAACATTCTCTCATTGGTATGGGTGACATCTACTTCCATTATCGTCTCACTTTTGGATGCCATTTGTTTGGCTTCCGTGTCTGCTTCCTGATTTCCACATGAGATAAAATCTGTTCTTTTTGTGTGGTCGGCACATTTCACGAAAGCTATGCCCACTGTGAGCTGTAGTGCCTTGATCAGCCTGTCCAATAAGGCTGCGTGCTGCACTGGTGTACCGTTTGCTTGGAGGTAGCCCCTCCTTTTGCCTGCATGCACTGTTGACGTCACATAGGCAGAGTCACTGTAGACCATTACTTCCTGGTCTGAGTGATTCTTAATGGCGAGTATCAAAGCCAATAGTTCTGCAGCCAGTGCTGAATAGTGAGATGGTATCCGTGCCCTAAGGAGTGCTCGGAATTCTCCATGTATGGTGTGTTTCATTACCGCGACGCCTGTATATCTCTGCCCATCATTTTGATAGATTCTTGAAGAACCATCAATAAAGACGCTTTCTTCTTCTGCCAAAGTGTTTTCTTTCACTCTGGGGATCTTAGCATAGAATTCTTCATAGTTTGCACAGTCAAGGATCGTTCTCCTTCAGTGACTGGCTCTGCTATAAACATAGCTGGGTTCACTATCTTACACTGGACTATGTTAATCGATGGATTCAATATGATCACTTCATAAGCAGAAGCTCTCTGAGATGTCAATGTACCCTTAGGTTTCTCTAGGATAACAAATAGTGAGTGCTCGACGTACAATGTCATTGAGCATCCCATTACAATGGTTGTAGCCTTCTCTAGGACGAACGCTGCGGCAGCAAAATTTTGTTCGCATGGGAAATGGCCTTTCATCAATGGGTCCAAATTCCCACTTTTTTTTTATTTTTATTTTTTTAAATGTTATAGTTTAATTTTTTTAACTTTTCATTTGTCTCCATTTTTTCAAGGTATGCTTTTAACTCATCACAGGTTTTCCAAGGCTTAGAATTTCTTGTAGAAATTGAAACATATTGTAAAGATGAGTTTGTGTGATCTGCCGTTAAGCATCTCCATCCATCTCTCTCTTTCTTCATTGTCTGTTCTCTGATCTTGTAGTAGGTGCCAAATCTGGATCTTTGTTCAGAAAGTTTCTTACATTCCATTTGTAAGTGAAAGAGTGTTTCTGGTTGTTGAGTGTCTGAGCAAAAGCAGCAGAAGTGTTCTGTTGCAGGAATTTGTCTGGTTTTGGCTAGATAAAAGCGGGTTGGTATTATGTTCATTCAAATTTTCAAGTATATTGCTCACATTTTGGCATCAGGAGAAATGGTCAGATAGACTGGTAGCTCAGTAATGGATCTGATGTCTGTCTTGCATTGTAGATTGAGGGTGTATCTTGTTTTCTCTTCCAGGGTTTTTATCCAATCATTTTTCATTATTTTTGTTTTTGCGTGTTGTGGGCGTAGCGTGAGTATTTTGTGCGAAATTTCATCTGTTTTCATAAATTGCTCAAGATTGTCTTTCCACTTGGCAAGTACTGTGTTATTCATTGCTTCGTCATGGGTCTTCAATATTTGAATTGCCGGTGTTTTCTCGTCAGTGAGGAGCTTGCGGTATAGGTCTAGTTGTTTCCATAGGATGATTGAGCTGATGGACTGTACTGCTACTTCGTATCTGATCCTAGGCATGGGGAAAGAAGGTGGTAGCTGCAGGATCTTACGCCAGAAGGAGGCTTCTAGTTTTGTCCAGTCATAGTCCATTGCGTTTATCATGGCTTCTGTTCCATAGACTATTGTTGGAATCACCTTTTGTTTGCAGTATGTGGTTATGGGTTTAAATGAGTATTTGCCAAATTTTCGCTGGATCACGCAGCCTTGTCTAGCTAAAGATTGGATACTTTGTTCTAGTTTCAGAGTCCACTCCTTTTCGGATTTGGATTGATTTATGTGGATTCCCAGATATTTTAATGTTGTTACTTCTTCCAGCTTATTGCGATTAAGATAGATTTTTAGTTGTTTCTCGTTGTATTTGGTCGATTTGGTCAGTTGCATGATTTTTGTCTTCTTTGTGTTGTTGGTAAATTCATTGAGGTTCATGTAGTTGCTTAGTTGGCTGAGACTGTTTTGCAGGCCTTAAGGTGTCTTATCCTGTAGAATGATGTCATCCGCGTATGTCATGATTTTGACCGGTGTTGAGTTGATCTTAGGCGGGTTGAGGGCATCAGATTGTAGATGAATCTCGATGTCTGCAGTGAAGAGATTGTAGAGTGTTGCTGCGAGAGGGCATCCTTGTTTAAGTCCATTTTAGTTGATATTTTCGGAGTTGTATGGCCTTTTCGTGTGAGTCTTATTGTTATGGAGGTGTTTGAATAGAGTTGTCTGATTGGGCCCAAGATGTCCTTTCGGCATTTCCATTTTTCGAGTTTGTTCCAGAGATTTTGCCGAGATATCCCATCAAATGCCATGTGTAGGTCTATGAAGGCTGCATAGATTTTTGTTTTATTGTATATTGCTTCGTGTTTTATCAGGTTTAGCAAGAGTAAGTTGATGTTTGTCCCGACATTTGGGGTAAAGCCATTTTGTCTTGTAGAAAAGCGATGTGTCTCGGTTGCCCACTGATTACGTTTTTTTAATAGGATCTATGTGAACAGCTTTCCTAAGGGATTAAGTAGTGCAATTGGGTGGAAATTTGTCGGATCATCTCTCGGTCCTTGTTTGTGAATGGGTACGATGGTTGCAGTTTTCCATGATGTTGGTATCCGGTTGAGCTTGTTTATGAGTGTCATGATGTTCCTCGTTAGGTTAGCCCATGAGTGCGAATCTTTCTTTATCATTGCATTTCATGTCCCGTCAGGGCCTGGAGCGCGGGAGATATTGAGTTTTTGTATCATGTCAGAGATGTCTTGATAGTTGCAGATTACTGCCGACTTTGTATTCTGTCTCTTTGATTTGGTTTCAGTTTTTGATGGCGGGCTTTGTATATTTTGGTGTAATGTTCGATCCATCGCTGTTCTGTCACATTTCCTGTCAGTTTTTGTTGGTGTGCTGAGTTGTTGTTCAGCAGGTTCCACAAGTCACAGAGGTTGTGTGTTTTGTAGGTTTCTAAGATTGCTTCTGCGTCTGCTTGAAGTATCATCATGCGATGCGTTTTAATCCAATTGTTGTAGTTTTGTTTTGCCGCTTTTATTTTGGTGAGCGATTCTTTTTCTTTTCTTTAGTTGCCGCACAGTTTTTCTCAGTGCCCTTTTCCTTACGGTAACATCCTTGTTGTAGGAGTGCTGATGAAGCTGTGAGGTTTGTTGTATGGTTGGTTTGTAATACGGTTGAAGTAGCCATTGGGAGTTTAATTTCTGATCTTCAGGTAGGGTGGTTTGTATGAATTGTCTTGTGAGTGAGGTTATTGCTTGTTGGGGTATGGGTAGTTTTTTCCCAGCTATACAGACTTCGAGCGGGATAGGTCAAATAGGCTGTGATAGGTGCGGGATGTCTTGTCCATGTACGACTAGTTGGTTATGGTCGCTTCGTGTCGTTGGTATTATGCTTGCTGTTTCTACTGTGGCTCTCCGATTTTTCAAAAGATAGATATAGTCGATTATGGCAGATGATTTGCCTCGGGACCAGGTAGGTAGAGATTTGTTTGTTTCCTCTGTAGGATAGTCGATAAGTAGTACATTGCGGATGTTAATTTCTCTTGTCCATTTTTTTGCACGGATTGTTAGTTTTTCATTAGGAATAAATTGTCCGTCTTTTTGCCATAGATGGAGATTTAGGTCTCCACATATTATGAATTGGATTCCTGCATATTTGCAGGCGAGGTTATCAATTGTTATGAAGACATCATCCAAGAAAGCTTCGTTATTGATTGCATCTGGGTTCCAGTACAAATTCATAATTGAAATTTACTTTTCGTCGTGAGTTGTAGATGGGTCAGAATCTGGCTATTTTCTTGTTGTTATTTTTATGACTTTATTTTGTATCCACGGGTTGATGTTTGTGGTTTCCAGTATAGACCATGTGAGATCGATCTTTATTAATGTTAGCAGACCTGAAGAGGCTCTGCCTTTACTTCTTGTTGGGGCTGGGTTAAGAAAAGCTAGAAAGCCGTCACAGCATGGAGTGTTGGAGAGCCAAGTTTCTTGGAAACAGATGATCTGGTATGAGTCAAATTCCGGTGATGAGTCGTTGAACAGATGGGATTTCCCTGTGTATTCCATGAGCACAGGGTCCAAGTGTTTATTATATTGATTGATGGTTATGAGGTGTTGCTCAGTTCTGTGTCGTCTGAGTAGGTTAGGCTGTCTACTGATCCATACTGACGTCTGATCGGACGATCGTTATTATAGCTCAACCTTGTTTCATCTCGGTTGTTTGTACTGTCCTCTGGGGTATGTTGGCGTCCAAGTTGACGATCGTTGTTATTGTAGGTTGCATCAGTTTGTTCTCATTTGTAAGTGTAGTCCGTGGTCTTCTTGGAGCGTTCGGACCTGATTGCGAGGTTACTTGTGCTATTGTGTCGCTCCTTTTGTTGGTTCGTGGGATGTTCTTGTGCTTGCTTTGATGTCAAGGTGCTTCTAGGGTTTTCTTCTGTGATAATTTCTCCATGTTGTGTTTGGATGTTGGACGTGCAGCTGAAACCAAGTTTGTGTAGCGCATCTCTTGATCCTAAGATTTGGTCCATAGTTGTTTTATTATGTAGTTTTAGTGATATTTTGTCATTGGAGTTATCGTCTACAAAGGTGAGTAGGTCGATATCTCTGGAGCAAAGTTGAATCAGTTTTGGGATTGCTTGAAACAGTATTAAGATGTTTGCTCTGTTTAGAACCAGTTTGGTCGACCTGTTGATGATATTTTCTATTTGCACCGTGTAGTTTTCTGTTGACTGAAATGGATTCAGGAATATTGGCTGGGGTAGATCTGTATGTACTCTCGGGTTTTGAGTTCCGGGATTTTCTTGCATTGAACTGATTGTTGAATAGGTAGTTCCGGTGCTACGTCTTGTTTCATTGGCTAGTGAGGTTGAGGAAATTTCATCATATGCTGAGTGGCGGATTGAGACGTAGCTTGAGTCGATCAGTGATCTATCTGAAATTTCTTCGCACGAGATCGTGTAGCTGACAGAGTGGTTTAGTTGATATTCGTCAATAATTATTAGACTTGAGTTGTTCAGTTGGTTTCTCGTTTTCATTTTTTCTTGTGTGGGTGGGTCCTCGTGCGTCGTCAGGTTGAGTAAGTCATCTATTTCCAGAGTTCGTTCCTTATGTATTATTGCAGTTGAAGCTGCTGATTTTTTACTTTGGTTTTATATTGGTGGTTCCGGTTGCTTCGATGTAGATTTCCTAGGTTGGTTTTTTTTGGTGTTTTTTCTGTAGTTAGATTTTTGGCTGTTTTTCCCAGGACCAGCTTTGGTGTTGACAAATTTCGAAGAAAGGTTTGTGAACCCGTTTGCTTTTGTTTAGTGGGTTTCCTTGTTGGTTCTTTGTCAGTTTTCTTTGTCGGGCCGAAGATCCCGAAGGAATCATTGCCGGTCATGTTTTTTCGATCGTTTGTCGGCTTTGATTTCTCTTTGTATGCGTTTGATGGGTTTGTTTTTTGGGTCGGTGAGGATGTTGAAGGTTCGTTTGCTGTTGATCTATGTTGATCAAGGTTCCGTTTTTCTGGTATCATACAGGCTGGTATGTTTTCTTTTGTGGTATTTTGCAGTATGGGCATTTGTTGATTTTTGAGCAAAGCCATGAGTTCTTTGGTGAGTTGGATCTTTTCTTCTTTATCGCCTCGTGCTATCTCGAATAGTCTTTGCTGCCAAGTTCGAGATTGTTCTGCTTCAAAATCTAGGCGTTTTCCTATTGTGTTTATGAAGTCTTCTGTGTGTATTTGCTTGGTATGAATCATTGCCAAAAGAGTGGCTTGGTCTCGTATATTGTCTTTTGTTGCTTCGTGTAGTTTAAGAAAGGGTACAATGGATTGGGAGACCACTGCCAGCAGCATGTTTTGTAGTTCTAGCATTGTTGTTGGAAGTCTCTGATTTTCGTTGTAGTCATTCTGTGGAAAGTGCTTTTCTCTGTCGCCAGTTGTTGGATGGAGCTGGGTAATTTGTGTCGTTTCTTTGCGCTGGCGTATGAAAGGATTCTTCGACATCATAATGGAATTGCGTTCTTTTTTGTTCCTTTTTTGTTTTGAGATGTGAAAGATGTGGTGGTTCTTTGTAAGGTCTTGGTTTTTCATGTGATTCGGAGTTCTGTTGGTTGGGTTTGTTTGGTAGTGGCTTTGAGGTGCAGGGCGTTGTTGCTGATTGTGTTGGATCGCCGAAGATTTCTTTTCTTCTTTCTGCACTATTCATGATTGATTCTATCTCAGCAATGTCTAGGAATAGACGCGCTGCTTTGCCTGATGCTGTATTCAAGGGGAGGTTGAAAGGTTCCTTTAGTAGTTTTTGCGCAGCGTGGGTTTGTAGCCACTGTAGTTTTACCTGTTTCGCTTTTTCTTTTTTGGTCATCCCACCCATCAGTGGTCCCGGAGTTTTCGTTTTGCTTGATTTTTTAGATGGTGCCTCATTGTCTGTTCGATGTTGGGTATTCACCGATGTTTGAGTTAATGGCAGAAGTGTAGTCGGGTTTACTTGGCTTTCTCTAGTCAGATTGTGGGCAATATTAGTTGGTATTTTGGGTTGGACTTCTGTGAGGATTTGGTCTATGACTATCTCACTCTGTTCGGTTGTGTCTTTCAGTTCATGTTGCGTTTCTAGTTGTCTGTTAACTTGGGGGTTCTCGTTTTCTTCAGTGTGTATCTTGGGGGTTGGTTGGTCGGTTTGATCGTTGTGTTCTGTAGTTTGTTGATTTTCAGTTTGGTTCCAGCTGATTGGGATCTGTTGGTCTTGGATGATTTGTTTCCCTTGCTTTGTTTCAGTCAGGTGTTTGATTTGCGAGCATTCTGGTTGGGGTGAGGATTCACCTAGAGTTCCTGAGGTATTTTGTTCCAAGTCTTCTGGTTGTTTGATTATTTCAAGGTCAGGGGTGTGTGTTTCTGGATTGTTTTGGGGGGATCGGTTTCTGGAAGGGTGTTTATTTGAGTTCTTCTTTTGAAATGCTTGTTCCATTGTTGTTTGTGAGGCGTCTAAATGAAGCTTTCCTCTGAGCCTTGTGTTTGGCTGTGCTGTCTGTTTTTTTTGCAATGAGGCAGAGATGTGGATTTTTGACGTCTCTAGGGGTTTCACTGAATTTGGTATTGGGAGAGTCCCGGTTTGCATTTCAGAGTGGAGATGTCTCTTGAAGCAGCGGTAGAAGGATTGATGCTGCTTATGGTTTTCTTGTTACAGCGTCTGGGATAGGTTCGGAGTGGTGCAGGTCCCTGCAGTCTCCTGTATTCTAGTAGGTTCAAGATCAAATAGGTACTTTGGGCGTTACAGTGCTGCACAGGGGATAAGGCCCCTGCAGATTCCTCTGTTGTACAAGTTTCACAGTTTCTTGGTGTAGCACCTAGGACAGGATCAAAGGGGAGTAAACCCCTGCAGTCTCCTGTATTCCAATTGTTTCAGGTGTTCACATTGGCCAGTGCAGTGCAGCAGAATGTTCTGATCAGGATCAAAGGGGTTCAAGATCAAATGGGCACTTTGGGCGTTACAGTGCTGCACAGTGTGCTGGGCAGGATCAAAGGGGATGAGGCCCCTGCAGCCTCCTGAGTTGTGCGAGTTTCACGATTTCTTGGTGTAGTACCTAGGACAGTATCAAAGGGGAGCAAGCCCCTACAGTCTCCTGTATTTCAGTTGTTTCAGATATTCAGATTGGCCAGTGCGGTGCAGCAGAATGTTCTGATCAGGATCAAAGGTGAGCAAGCCCCTGCAGTCTCCTGTATTCCAGTTGTTTCGAGTGTTCACATTGGCCAGTACTTGTTGGGGCACCTGGGACAGGATCAAAGGGGGGTAAGCCCCTGCAGTCTCCTGTGATTCGGTTGTTTCAGATGTTCACTATGAACAGTATGGTGCAGCACAATGTTCTGGATAGGATTGAAGTGAAGGAATTCTCTGCAGTCTCCCCTGTTTTGGTTGATTATGGTGTTATTTCAGTGAGAGTGTTTTTCGTTTAACCAGGATGGGGAAGTGCACGTTGCTGTGTACGATCAGAGGGCAGGGGGTTCCTACAGTCTCCTGTCTTATGTAGATTTCAAATGAATCTTAGTTCGCCACCTCAGCACCCCAGAGACGGGGTAGCAAAATTCTGCAGTTTTTTTATGTTATTGATACTTGCACTGTTCTTGTGGCACGATGGAGCACTGGATGCTGGGCAAGGTCAGGGGGAAGAGAGCTCTGTATGTTATTATAATAGCTTCGAGGTTTCTTGGTATGGTGGTGGTAAGGTGCAGGGTCAAGGGGAAATGGGCCCCAACAAACTCCTGCCTAAGTTGCAGTGAAACTTTCCTGATACAGTATGCAATATTGCTTGTGTGAGCACAAAGAAATATTCAGATGTAGAATCTCACTGCCAATGGCTGCCGAAGGATTTTCACAAGGTCTGCTGTGTTGTCAGTGCTATAGTAAAGGAGTATGCCTGCAGACGGCTCCAGGGGGGCGTTGATGCCCCAGCACTTGCAGTCTTCACGAAGCTCAGGTGAGGTCAGCCGCATTTTGTAGGTTTGGGGGGACAGACGCGTAGGGCGTGTGTTCGTGAAGCGCTCTGCAGTGTGCAGATACGCGAGCAGGCTCAGGAACGGGTGGGTGCGGTAGTGGGCTCGCGGCTCGCAGTTCGATCGGTCTCAGTAGAGCTGGTGGCCCCGGCATGCACAGATGAGGGAGTCGGACTCCTGGGACATGCCGCAAGGCAGTCCTCTCAATACGGAGAGAGCTGGAGTCCCGTGCAGGGCGTGTGTTCGTGAAACGCTCTGCAGCGCGCAGATATGCGGGCAGGCTCAGCAGCAAGTGGATGCAGTAGCGGGCTCGCAGTTTGACTGGTCTCAGTGGAGCTGCTAGCCCTGGTGAGCACAGATAGGGGAGTGAGGCTCCTGGAGTGCGCCGCGAGGCGGTCCTCTCAATACGGTAAGAGCTGGAGTCCCGGGGGTAGCATGGGTGTTCCGTCTGAAATTTGTGCGAGGGGGCGGCGGGCGGGGAGGAGAGGTTGCTGTCGCTCACGGCAGGGTCTGTATGCACCAAGAGGGGGTGGCGAAGAGTTGGTTGGGATGGAAGGGAGGGGAGGGGTGATCACTCACCGCAAGGAGGGTTGGGATGATGAATTGTTCGTGAACAGTCAGCAGTGAGTTCTTTTTGCAGAAGTCCCTTGATCTTCTTGGGGAGTTGAGTGGGGCGGCGCTGCGGAAGCCTGCAGAGCCTAAAGACCAAAATACTCTGCAGCAGACTCCGCGGCCGCTCCGCGGCTTCCTGGGTATTTTGAAAGCAAAATTGATGGTAGTAGTACGAGGACTAGTAGGTTCTTCAGGCAAACTGGAGCAAAGCAAATAGAGTCCTGCACTGTCACTGTTCCAAAAGACTCTGCAGCAGACTCTGCGGCTGCTCCGCAGCTTCCTGGGTATTTTGAAAGCAAAATTGATGGTAGTAGAAAGAGGACTAGTAGGTTCTTCAGGCAAACTGGAGCAAAGCAAATAGAGTCCTGCACTGTCACTGTTCCAAAAGACACTGCAGAAGACTCCGCGGCTGCTCCGCGGCTTCCTGGGTATTTTGAAAGCAAAATTGATGGTAGTAGAAAGAGGACTAGTAGGTTCTTCAGGCAAACTGGAGCAAAGCAAATAGAGTCCTGCACTGTAACTGTTCCAAAAGACTATGCAGCAGACTCCATGGCCGCTCCGCGGCTTCCTGGGTATTTTGAAAGCAAAATGGATGGTAGTAGAAAGAGGACTAGTAGGTTCTTCAGGCAAACCGGAGTAAAGCAAATAGAGTCCTGCACTGTCACTGTTCCAAAAGACTCTGCAGCAGACCCCGCGGGCGCTCCACAGCTTCCTGGGTATTTTGAAAGCAAAATTGATGGTAGTAGAAAGAGGACTAGTAGGTTCTTCAGGAAAACTGGAGCAAAGCAAATAGAGTCCTGCGCTGTCACTGTTCCAAAAGACTCTGCAGCAGACTTCCACTGTAATATGCCAGGGACTTGTACCCCAATGTGGTTCCCTGTGTGAGCACTGCCGTCATAACGCTGCCATTCGTGTGTGAAAACAGGTAAAATTCCTCTGCATAATTGGGAATCCCTAAAACTGGTGCTGTGCAAAAACCTTTTTTAAGTTCAGCAAATCCTTCCTCCATGGTCTCAGACCATTCAATCTTTTCTTTCATCACTTGGGCATTCTTTAGGGCCTGAAGTAAAGGCTTAGTGTAAGAGCTATAGTCGAAGACCCATGCTCTGACATAGTTGCACAGGCCTAAAAAGCTCTGCATCTGTTTTATCGTGTGTGGCTTAGCCGTGTTCAGTATGGCTTCAGCCCTTTCTGGGGTCACTCTTTTTCCCACATGTGAGATCAACTGGCCTATGTACAGCACTTCTCGTTGACAATATTGTAGCTTTTCCTTGTCAACCTTATATCCTTTCTCAGCCAGAATAGTCAATAGTTGAACAGAATCTTATCTGCATTGCTCCTCTGTCGAGCTGCAAATTAAGATGGCATCGACATATTGCAGGATGCTTTGTAATGCAATATTGCTGAGGTCCATCTGCAGGACTCTGTAAAATAGAAGGAGGCTCACAGTACCCTTGGGGTAGCCTTGTGCTTTTCAGGCGCATCTGTCTGAATGTGAATGATTTCAGATCCTGTGAGTCACGGTGCAATGGCATTTTTCAAGTCAATCACCGTGAAATATTTTGCCTCGACAGGTATATTACATAGAATTGTAGCCGGGTTCGGGACTAAAGAGAACTCGGCCTCAACAATATCATTTATTGGGCCTAAATCCTGAATTAGCCTCCAAGACCCTCCCTTACTTTTTTCACAGGGTAAATTGACGTATCACATGACGACTCTGACATCACTAAGATGCCCTGTTCTATCATAGCTGAAATTGTCTTAAAAATTCCTTAATCTGCCTCTCTGGACATGAGTTGTTGTCGTGTTCTTGCTATAATTGCGCCTGGTTTCAATTTGATTTTCACTTCTCCAACCCCTTTCAATAGGCCTACGTCATAGGGTCCTGTGGTCCACACTGAGACAGGCACCTGGGCCATGTCGTCATCAACATATTCAGGACGGCTTCGTCCCAAAATCATTCTCTGATGGACTTCTCTTTTGATCATTCTCACCCAAAAGGTGAGACTCACTTCCACCATTGTCTCTCCCCTATCTGCTTGCTCTTCAAACAGATCGTCATCAGTGACGTCAGTCAATCGATATCCTTCTTCAATGGCGATTACTGCGCAACATTGTCAGCCTTCGTCGTCATAACCATCTATCAAGGCCATTCTTCCTCGTACTGCAGCTGTGTGTATCATCAAGGGAAATATTTGTCCCTTCTCCTCATGCATCGGTATTCTTGATCTAAATAGAAACTCATCTGGGGTTCTCATGATTTTGTCTGCAAGACCTGGCAGTCCTGCCATTAGCATGCGCATTCCGTACGCAACTATTTCTGGCTCTAATGGTATAGCCCTCATGGCTGTGTATCCTGTGTATGCTCTAATCATTTCACATACATTTGAATAGTGCATTCATGGAGTTGAACATACTATGCCCTCCTCCGTCAAAGAGATTGTCATGTTTATCTTTGTCATTAAATCTCGACCCAAAATGTTTATTGGGGTCTGTGATGAATATAATAAAGGCACATTCATTTCACATTCTACTATAGAGACTGGAAGTGCATTTGTGAAGGGAACATGACTTGTAGCTCCTGTGAAACTCTGAGTATTTATGGCCTCGCCGGACAAGGAAAACCTGCCTTCACGTATACACGTGTGTTGCACCTGTGTCAACTAAGAAGAAATATTCTTTATCCCCTATAACGACATCCACCCTAGATTCCCGGTGAGGGTCTTGTGTCACTAATAGGATAGAACACATCAGGGTTCCCAGTGAGCTGTCCTAATCCATGTATAGCTTGGACCCACTGTGTGCTGATGGATTTCCCCCCTTGGCAGAGTTATTTCCCATTTGAGTGTTCATGGTCTGCCCTGAGCTCATCGTTTGTGACAATTGCAGCGGTAACTGTTGGGACTCTCCTTGTGGAAAACTCACGATATTCTGAGGTTGCAACCCATGTTGCACTCCTGGCGCTTGTTGCTGCACTGTGTGAGTCTGTGCACCTCCCTGTTGTAAAGGCGCAGGTGGATTCACCATGCCTGCTCCTGTCCCTTGGTCCTTCTGCACCATTCCTTGGTTTCTGCATGTGCGTGCTAAATGCCCTGTCATTCCACACAACCAACATACTGGCGGTGGTCGGATCATTTGCCCATTTGACATATCTTGATCACCATGTTGCATATTTTGAAAACATCCTTGATTGTTTTGGAAACCTCCTTCATTGCTCTGCCATTCTCTTCCTCTAAATCCCCTTCTCCTGGGGTAAAACCCTGTATTGCCCTGATTATTCTCTTGTGGATTATTGACTTGCTGCATGCTTCATTCAGCTGCGCTAGTAATCATAGTTCCCTCAAGAGCGTATTTTGAGAATTTCTTCTGCACCAATTTCGCTTCCTTGCCCTTTCGTGTAGCTTCCTTTTTGCAATTCTTCTCTTGCAGTAGCCTGCAATAGTGTGCGATGGTCAGCTGTATTTCTGACCACAAGTTTAGCCTCGATTCCTACCAATTTCTTGAGCTGCTTCTGTACTGGCTCTGGCAGCCCTTGGCACAATATATGGTAGAACACAGGTATAGATTTCCCCCAAGATTCATGAGTCTCGAGTACCCACGTGTCTTGAAAATTCTGTATGTAAATTAACGGATCCTCAGACTCTGTCATTTTACGTGTCATTATAGCTCCCATATCAGAAGTGTCTGGGTACAGAACCCATAATGCCTTCCATACTGCGACTCTGCAATTGGTAAATGGAGCTCTGTCATGCGCGGTATTGATTGTGGTCACTCCGGGGTAACCCGCCCGTGTCCACAAATCGTCTGCTCTCTCACCAAGTATGGCGATTAGGAGACCCTTGATAGCCCCTGTATCTATCATGTTTCCTCCTGTCATTTTTCTAACTCATGTATCCTTTTTCCAGCTCCCGATGTCACCATTGGAAGCTTATTTTTCAGATTGTCTCGATCCATCTGTGGCCATGGAATATATTGTGGTCTCGCCCACTCTTTCTCGAGTAATGGAAATTGGGATGAATAGCTCTCTCTCTCTTCTCTCATTGTTCTCCTTTCTATTACAGGGGTAACATTCCTGCATCGCCGCCTGCCTGGCAATGTCCTAAGCCTGCTCACATCGGGTGGTGGAGACACCCCCCTCTGACCTTGAGATACTCCTTTGTGTCGGTCTGACTGTGTGGCTGACTCTGATGCCCTCGGTGCGGACTCGCTAGTGTCTGAACATCGTATCCCTGTCTCCCTTGGGAGTCGTCTTTCACTCCTCCTCTCTTCCTCCTTTTCCTCATGCTCCTCTCTTTCTGAGTCAGACATTGTCTGTGTCCAACTCGTGCCACTTCTTGTGTCTTTTTTATTCCTACTTATTTCTAGTCTATCCAGGGATAGTTCTCTATTCCCACTACTTTGGGAAATATCCTCAGTGTCGTAAAGTTGAGTGCTCTCTAGGTGCTCATCTGCCCCCTCCCCTTGGGGTATTTGTTCTAACTTTTTGCCCGTGTATGTGGCATGTAAGTATGTCATCATGTGTTGCAAAACAGCTTTAGATAAGGACCCGCCCTGTAGCCATGGCATAAACTTTTTCTTGGGCGGTCCCCTTAACCAACTCTGTACTGTATTTTTTCAGCTTAGGTGCATGTTTCGGCAATTGTTTGCATAGGTATGCCAATGGAGTTATGTCTTCCATGCTTAAATCTGTTCCCTTTCTTCTTATATAACACTTGTCAATGCTTCACGTGACTTTAAACAATTCCCACAATATGAGCGAGCACCAATCACTGCAAGCTCCAATACAGATTTTCTTCCAAAATTTGATATCTTCTATTTTACTCAAAAAACATCATTTCGTATACAATAATATCTCAGTTTTTCAATTGCGTAAAATTTAAATCAGTTCTTCTCAAGAAAATGTTCAACTTATGACATCACAACAAACAACATGTAAGACAGCCATTTAACAGACTAGACGAACACCAGCTGGTCACATGTATCTCTGCCTCTAAATTTTACCCCAACATGGAGTTTAAACGTATCTCTTTCACAGCGTCTTTAATCGCTGTGGTAGCCTATTTGTTCCCCTTTTATTTGGGACCCTAGATACACATTTCTTCTAGCCGCTACATTAAAGCGTAGGAATAAGGCGAATCCTCTCTCTTCACGGATGTCCGCCCCGGAATCCTCTCTCTTTTCTCGGGTTTCCTCCCCGGTATCTTTTCTCTTCTCGGGTGTCCTCCCCGGTATCTTTCCTTTAATTACTTCTCAGTTACTCTTGAGTTATTCCCTTCCCCTTAGATACATGCATTCTTCTCTACTTCTAGCTATATTTTGTTTTTCTCTGACTCCCTCCATTACCTCTCCCCTTTACTTGTTCTAAAGCTTGCACTTTTGCCAAAACTCACTGTTCGCATGGTTCCTCTCTGGACCCTCGGGATCACCACCTTCGTTACTGCCTCCTTCGGCTTTTCTCCCGTTCACCTGCCAGTAGGAATGGGAAGGGGTTACGTGGGGAAACATAGGTCCCTTCAGACCTTGTTCTACAGATTTATTTCTTACACTACCACTGTCTACGGGGAGCTTCACGGTCTCCTCAGCTGAATGGTAAAGGACTTGTGATATTGCTGAAGACCTAGAGTTACTTTATATCGATGGTCAATAGGTGTCTTATTCTAATCAATAATCGATAACCATCAATCTCTGCTACCAAGTGTACTCTGAGACCCCCAGTTGGCCCATAGAGCTGAGGCTTGCTCAGAAGTACTTTAAGACGAGATAGCTGCACCCTTGAGATGGATGTGGGTGCAGATTCATTACTCCAACACCAATCAATAAGGACAACTCAATGGTTTGGCAATGGGAGTCTGTTTAATGATGACAAGTACAGAAAACGGGGAGTCATGGATATCAGCAGTGATGTGATCGTCCTTCGCACTTCAAACCCCAATGAACTTCATACAAGTTGTAACATTTATACTCAAAAATCATCATCACTGACGTGTATCACTCAAAAGTTAATATGTAGTTCTATTGGTTAGGAAAGGGTAACTTTACTATCAGTGCTATATCTGTATATGGTAACGGAGTAAGGAGATTGGGTAAACTCTGTCAGGTGGGCATCTAAGCCCTTCCTTCGAAAATAACTACTGTAGACATGACTAAAAGTATGACGTCTCATTGGTTCTACTAAATATAGGACCCTAGATTATTTGGTCCACTGTGATTGGGTTGGCACCAACCGCATGCATACTTTTCCGCTTTGTTTGGCAGTACGCAGAATGGTTGGTCAGGTGAGGGGTGCCCCTTAGTTACCTGGCCTTCCTCCAATTAAGGTTACAATCAATCATCACTTTAGTGTCCATGTGTCAATTAGTTCACTATGGTTGGCCTCGAGACCTCATCTTCTGTCTGGAAAAGTTCTGATATCTCCTCCTGGTCTGGTACAAAGCACAGGTGTGAACCCTCACTTCTTCTTGCTCGGATGGTCACGTGATTCCCACACCGTGAATGTGTCTCTTTTCTCTCAATTTGTGTTTTTGATTCTCATTTAGCCCACCACCTGCTTACTTCTTCTTATCTTGACCTTACAGAGGCAGGATGTTCTGTGCTTAGTTTCAATTAGATGTAGCTACTGTTCGCTTCTTTTATTCGTATGACCTTGGCTTTCCTGGCACGAGTTGCCTCTGCCGAGTTTTGATTCAGCCATCTCTTCTCGTTTTGCTAAATATGAATCTGTTCTCGTTTGGCCTTTAGTAACCTGGGTTGATTCTGCTTCTTCTGCAAAGTAGAAATATACTTATAATAAGGTGCTTTGTTTGAGGTAGATTATGTATAATGGCACTTGCCGCACTATTCTTCTACTAAGCATAGCAAGCTGCACTGTTTTCTTAGCTTTCTTGCAGTTCCAAGCATATTTACAGGTGTAAACTGGTCAAATATCTTCATCTTGCTTACAGCTTAAACGTCTTTGCATTTTGACATCGTCCTTTCACTTTAGGTTCACAATATCCTTTTTCATGGCGTTTCGTCTCTTTGTGTCATTCTCTGGTCATCATTTCTTCTATCTGTGAGTCAGTCCACGTTCTTGTGACGTCACCATTCGCCTTCCATTAAGAACTTTTGGTTTCTTCCGGAACTGTACTTAGGCAATCTTCATTTCATCTCATTTTTTGGTAGGGTTTCCTCAATGGATACCTTACTGTCCATGGTTTCCCTGGTACTGGTACTTCAATAGGTGCTGTTCTTTTGATAGGCACTGGGCGGAGCCCTACTGTAGCTCTCTGCTGGTTTATTTGCTCATCATACGTCACATATCTTGGTGTGAACGTTCCTGGAACTTCAAAATGGACGATTGGAGTGCAGGCTTTATTTGGGATCACCTCTACACTACAAAACACAGAAAGCACAGATTTTGCCTTCTAATAGTTTGGTATATCATTTCCTTTTTTTGATTCTTTATTGTGCATAACGTTTACAAATGGAAACCCTTGCACAAACTACCACACTATAAAACATACATAAAACAATTGTGATGCTTAAAAGATTAGCAAAAAATAATCATTTATCATTGACAAGCATCCATTATAAAGCTCCTATATACAACAGCCACTTGCAAATTCATTATTTTTTATTGTATTAACTAATGTGGTACGTAGCTGTACAAACGACAACTTTTCAAAAGACGACAAGCCAAAAAACAAAACAACATCTGATCCACCCCTCCCTCATGTCCCCACACGGAGCACAAGCACATTTTTCCAATCAATCCTCCCTAATAAAAACAGATAAGCAAGTTGTAATCTCCCAACCAGACAACTAAAGTCACCCGCTCTGCCCACTTAGTACACACCAAGGACTTCCAAGATTGATACTGTCTTTCTCCATAAAATTGTAAAGAATACAATGCAGGATTCATCACTGCCATTCATCAGCAATGACCACAACTCCCCCTCCCTTAGATCGTATAATTCCGGCTGCCCTTAAGCTAGTCGATCTCAGGGCAGTCAGGTCATCAAAGCTCATCAATAGATGTCTGACTGTTTCCAGAAAAGGGTCTCCATACAAGCAACAAAAGAGGTGGTTTTGCAGAGTGTTGATCCACGCTCCAGTGATTTCAAAGGTTTTGACAGTGTTAATTTTTAGCCTCAAGTAATCCCATATCAGGGGATTTCCCACAAACTGGCTGGAGGTAGTCTGGTGGGCTCTATCGGGTCATGATGTATTCAAGAAATTCGGTGCAATTGCTCTTAGTCTGGAGGTCCATGATTTGTGAGTCACGATGAGAAGCAACAACATTCTTGCACATCCCAGATTTATAGCACTTGAAGTTAAGCTTCAAAAGGTCACCTAAAATCACAGAATGCCTTTTTGCAGAAGCTGGGATGATATAAACCAAATTGCTATGTGACATATAGGAACACTTAGTCCGCACGCTTCAAAGATGAGGTGGTTTAAGCTACCAATTCCAATGGGTGTTAAGGAAAGAGAGCTGGCCTCTCGCTGTAAATTCATTATTCAAAATATGAAAACATAGACAGGATATTTTATAAACATCAACGCATTCAAATGTTAAAACTGCTAAGATTCATAGCCATTCATCTCAGTCTATCTAGCTTCACATTATGGACTTCCTTTGGTAATTTATTAAAATGCAGTCAATTCGATTTTCAATAAAAAATGATACAAACTATTAGGAATATTTCAGGTAGACAGGTTCTGCAAACACAAACAAAGAATCTTTTCTGACATAATGCAAAACTTTCCCATAAAGGGCGCAAAACATGTCCTTCATTTTTGTGATAAGTGTGAGCATTTGTGAACTAGATGCTTAAGCGTTTCCACTTCTGTCGCACAAAAATTACAGATCTTATCTACATACACCTCCTTCTTCTAATGTAGATATTCTCTTTAGTTAATAACATATTCAACCTAAATCGTAGAAGTGTGCTACAGAATTTCCTAGATGGAAATTGATTAAGGTAGGAGGCAAAGATATCAACCCTCTTGTGTACCATTCTCAAATCAGGGAGTCTTTTATATTTTAAAGTGCCCTCGGACGTATGGCACCAATCATTTCTCCATATTTGAAAAAGGCACATGAGCCGAAACACGTGTTATCAAAAAGGGCTGACCCACAAAGGTGTAATGGAACTCTCTTTGAATTAAATAAAAAGAAGGAACTTTCAAAATCAGACATGGCGCTTGTTTTTTGAGAGTTTATACCTAAACAGAAGGCAGAAACAACTTTGTCGTCATAACATTTCTGCAAAGGCAACAGTAAGAATTTTCCATACTTATTGTTAATGTGTTCCATCTGTGTAGCAAGATTAATAGCCTTCTCCCTGTAGAAATTTAAAAGGACACTTTTGCTAGGCTGAGCAGAAATAACAAAGTCAAGATACTTAAATTAGTTGACCACCTCTGTTTGCCATTTATCCACCAAAAGGATCTCTTCTTATGCCCCCTGGTAATGGACATGATTTTGGTTTTAGTGATGTTTATCAATGAGTAATTTCTATCAAAGAAAGTCTCAATAGCCTCTGCAACCCAACATTGTTTTGCTCCATCAAGATAATATCATTAGCATAAGATATCCAGGGGATCCTGGCCCCCGTAACGTTCGGTGAAATGAAAGAGGTTTCACTAATAATCCTTCCAAATCCACTAAGTAAACATTAAACAGAAAGGTGGAAAGGATACATCCCTGGAGCAATCCCCGAGATGTGGGAATTCTTGGATGAGTGCATGTAATCAAACCTTAATGGTTGTATTCATGTCTAAATATATCAGTATTCTAAGTAGGCCACTAGGCAAACCTAAATCACTCAATTTCGTCCAGAGAGTTTCAAAACTGGCCTGGTTAAACACAAGGGAAAGATCTATTGTCCCAAGTTGAATCCTGAATTTTGTCTACTACATTTCCTGCACAAATCGTATTGTCTCCTGCCCTAAAACAAACTTGATTTGGGCAAAGAATATTATTTTGATCGGCCCATCAGGTTAGTTCTTGTAGCAGAATTGAGGCAAGCATTTATGAGTGGACGTCCATTAAGGCAATCAGGTGATAGTTCGATGGTGTTAGATGACATCCCTTTTTAAAAATGGCTACTACATGCAAGTGCTTCCAGGTACCGGGTTTGCCTCCTTCTGGCAATTTCCTGAAACAGATTGCACAGCATCCTAGCCCACAATTTGTGTCTGGTTTTCAAGACAATATTGCAAAGTCCATTAGGATCCGGGCTTTTGATGTACTACTCTTTATGATCAGTGTTTCGATTTGAAATGGTGTACATAGGAGAGACCAACTTTCCTTGTCATTCTTATTATAGTAATCCACTTGATTGCTCACCGACTCACAGAGCTTTGCAAAATGGTCAATCCATCTAATGTATTCAATTGGGTTTGCTTGTCTCAATGACTGGACGCTATCACATCAATTTACCAACTCCCAGTAGTTGATATCAGATTTCCCAACAATACAGGCCAGCATTCATTTTCCTTTGGACTTGTGGGTGTAAAATTGCCAAGATTTCACTTTATTCTTATACCAAGGGATTGCCTTTTTTACCTCTTGTGCTTGTTCAGTCTTTTCTGGAAGTTAGTTCCTAATCCACCTTTGTGTCTTCATAAGAATCCTTTTCGCTTCCTAGATATCACCATTAAAGGCCATCTTTCTCTTAGCCCAGTTTTTTATTACTCTTCAAAGTCTTCAGATTGCTCATAATGAATCTTGGAAAGGCCCTAGGATTTAATATCTCTTTCTTATTTAATACATTCATAGATCCCACAATGTGAATGATGACTAAGTTACACCTCTCAGAAATGTTCAGGGACCAATTGAGTTTATTTTTACCTCTTAATACACATAGGTTGCCTGAGAAAAGGTATTTCCTTTCCAGTAGATCATAATTAAACAGTGCACAAAGGTGTGTGTGGTTATTAGTACCCCATCTTCGGTCCTATATGAATGATTGATAGATGTTTTTTTTATTATGCTACTATACACAAGTTTTTCAAGGTGCAACAAGGTAAGGGATGGGGTCAGACGGAGAACAAGATAACAATCTTACTAAGCCTTGTGTCATTTAGATCGTGAAAGTGTGCAAAAAAGAAGTGCACGGGAGAGGGTACAGGGAAAAGAGCACCCAGAGCAGCAGGGCCCTGAGTTAAGTGCTGGGAGGCTGGGAATCCAAGTGGCAGTGCAAGGTTATCCAGGAGGCAGTGCAAGTAGGGCCAGGCGGCAAATGCAGAGAGACTGGTCAGGAGGGGGCCTGGTGTCCTGTAAGACTCAGAGGACAAACAGGTAGCCAGCCAGCAGAGGGAGCAGGAGCAAGGGGACGCTAGCAGGGTAGAGGGAGAGTGAAAGAAGAGGAGAAAAGGTAGGTCTTGAGGAGTTCCCGGAACTTAAGGAGGCCCGGCTCAAGGCAGAGAGAGCCAGGGAGGCCATTCCAGAGGAAGGCACCTGCATAGGAGAGAGTTCTACCCCCAATCTCTGCTTGGAGAAGCGACTCACCCACAGAGAATCAGAGATAGATTATCAAAGGGCTCTAGGAGGAAGGTACTTAGGAAGAGAGAGTTGAAGGTAGGGAGGGCCACTGCCCTAAAAAGCCTTGTGGACAATGCAGAGGGTCTTAAACTTGATCCCTGTAGCCACTGTGAGCCAGTGGATAGATTTCAGGGCAGGAGAGATGCTTTCCCCGGGCTTGAGGCCAAGGAAAAGTCTTGCAGTCCTGTTCTGGATGAGTTGAAGAGGGATAAGAGTAGAGGTAGGAAGATTGAGAAAGAGGCTGTTGCAGTAGTCTGGCCTGGAGAGAACCAGAGCTCTGGAGACAGTGAGCTTCTGAGGGAAGGTGAGAAAAGGAAGAATACCTTTGAGGAGGTATAGCTTGAAGTGAGCCTTCTTGGCAAGGTCTGTGATGTGTAGAGAGAAGGATAGTGTGGAGTCGAAATTTACTCCAAAGATTTTTGCCTCACCAGAGGGTGAGGGCAGAGGGCCCAAGGAGGGCAGGTGTTGCAAGAGAGGGAAAGCAGGAGTAGGGTCCCAATGAGAAGGTTCTCAGTCTTGCTGGCATTGAGGCAGACATTGTTAGAGGCTCACCATGACTGAATAGCAGATAGAAAGTCAGTGATGAGCGAGGAGGAGGAGGACGAGGGTAACCTGAAAGAGAGCTGCGTGTCATCAGCATAACGCGGAAAGTTAGAGGTGAAGAAAGAGATCCTTTGGACCATAAGGGCCATGTAGACATTGAGGAACCAGGGGGATGGGTTTTATCCCTGGGGGACACAACAAGAAGAGAGAGTAATACAAAAAGGCCTTCTTTGGACCTCGGAAAAATAATTCTTTTTCAGAATTAGATTGTTTTGAAATGGGAAGACTTTTCTTAAATTCAAGAAATGGATGATGATGCATTACCGTAATTTTGGTTATAACATTACATCAGAAGAAGAAAATCTGTGTGAGAGAGTGAAAAGCATAAAAGAGGATAGACCTCTGCACCAGTATACATTTGTAGATTCCATTCTAAGATGGCAGATTTAATTGTATACTGGACCACCACTATATCGATGTGGCTACACAATCACGCAGCATTCATTGCAGACAATGTAAAAAGCATGAAGTTGCTTAGTAATGAGTCTGAGACATTTCAACATACCGGTCATTCAGCATCTGGAAGGAAGGTCGCAAATAAGATGGTAAGCCCATAATTATGGCTACTCACTAGGAACTTGGAGCATTTTGAAATGAAATAGGATAGCCAAATAATCCTAGGAGAGCTATATTACATGCAATAAATTGAGGATATCTAGTGATGCACACTAGAGCGCACATGGCAGCAATATAAATGGAAACAAATGGAAACAAATACTGGAGAACAGTGATGTATTAAAGGGCTATATGCCTTTTAAGAATCAAACGGAAATGGGACTATTTACATTGTCCAACACTGTACATTAAGGCAAAATCACGACAGTTTACAAAAGGATAGATTTTGACACAATCTGAAAAGGTTGCAGATACAATGTTTAACATGTATGTGGGCATTTTTTTAGTATTTGGATATAACATTGGGTCAGTGTATGCAGCATTGATAGCGCGTATTTTGACTCACAGGAAAAGTAGAAAATCAACCAATGTGCATCTTCACAGTAATGAAGGAAGCACATTTGAAAAATCATAGATAAAAGAAAAATAACCACCCACAAGTGGCCCTTCGATAGTCTGTGGGTAAACAGAATAGCTGAAACAGACAGTAAGATATATGAGTATGGTATAAATGACTTTCAAGTATAACTTCCAGAATGACTCTTTTGTTTTTGGGAGGATTTGGAAGGGTTGATCCCAAGCTCCTTCAAAGACTGAACACCTAAAGCATGATGGTGGGTAAAGATATTGATTAAATGTACAAACACCAAGTGTCTATATGTATATATATATTCAATGAAAAAACGTTGTTAAAGGGACGTTATGGTTCCAAGTAAAACGGAAAAAAAAACTGAAATTCGCCAGTTATGGTAAGCTAAGCAACCATAACTCGCGCCACCACCGTGCACTGCTAAGATTAACACCCACGACATCAAAGATGACATCACAAATGTCATTGATGACATCACTGATGACATCATATATGAATTTACTTTTCATCAAATGTTTGTATAAGGTATTCTTATTATAATGTTGAGAAAAAAGTGTCAAGGCTTATTGGAATAAATATCATGAGCTAATTAGTGCATTAAGCAATGAATTAATATAAATAGCATTCTATTATGAATTTCTATCGAGTATACTAAGCTACTCATGACAAACCTAGGCATTGCGTGCAGCATACATGAAGATATAATATTCATAATGTTGATATGTTGAATAATGAAATGATAAATGTTTTCTTATTAGAGTTTTGTGTACTGTGAAATATGTAATAAGTAGCTAGTAAAACCCACGTATTAACATAATTGCATTATTACAGACAAAACACAAAGACACAATAACGCATGCAAATATGTGTATATACAGGGAAAGTGAAGTAAGCAAAAAAGCAGAGTAGTAGCAGAAACAATTCATAACCTAACTGATTATCTTTATGCTAATAAATGATTGCTCTGTTGCAAAGCTGCTATTTACCCTATGTATATGTATCACATGATGTGACTGGACCCTAAGGAAAGTAGTGTGAGTACAATGTCTACAAATATGAACATATACAGGGAAAGTATAGTATAGTAATAAAAAAACGACAGAACTATCAGAAAGTGCTGATAACTCTACTGATTATTTTCATGCACAGAAAGGATTGCTGTCTTTCAAGCTTGTGTCTTCCCCTATGTATATGTTTCATATGATATGAGTGGACCCTAAGAGAATTACTGTAAGAACTTACTTGAAGGATAAGTCTACAAATATAGTACGCTTACAATTTTTAGTTACTGACTGTTACTGAAGAAAACCATGTGGCCTAGATGTGTCAATAAAGGAAAAAAGAGGGAGACATACATGTGATGTCATCAGTGATGTCATCAATGACATTTGTGATGTCATCTTTGATGTCGTGGGTGTTAGTCTTAGCAGTACACGTGGTATTGTGAGTTATGGTTGCTTAGCTTACCATAACTGGCTAATTTCAGGGGTTTTTCAGTTTTACTTGGAACCATAACATCCCTTTAAGAACGTTTTTTCATTGAATTTCATAGGTTTTTAGTAGCGCAACTTAACAATAATAACTCTGACTTTATGTACAAGTAACATAGAACATACTGAACCCCCTCTACTGAATTTGATGTCCGCAAACTCTTTTAATGTCCGCGGACAGATGCGGACAACAGCACCACTACCCAAAAAGTCTGGGGGGTATGTTTAATTGTTATATCATAACATATGAACATTTTACAAATTCACAAACCAGCACACATACACATTATATGTAGTAATATAAAAGAATTGCAACCCATATATATAACAACTAACCATTCATTTAAATACAATATGTTCCAAAATGGAATATAGCAAAAGAAGAAAGATAGTCTCCGAACATGATTACCTCACAGAAACTCCACAACTAAGAGCAACAGCAGATCTACAGACCACTCAGAACACACCTTACCAGAAGCTAATAAGTGTACTGCATTTTACTCATATACGTGTAAACTTTCTGTGTTAGATACAAAAAAAATGATATTATGGTTTTTTTCTCACAGAAATGTCTAGTACTCTGGAGTGGCTAGATGAGCATTTCCCACGTGAGAAAATGTCAGAAGATAGTGAACCTAACGGTAGACACTTTACTATATAAACCAATTAATAAATCTTATTTTATATACATTTAACATATATATTTTTTCTGTACAGACCATACAAAAATTGAAAATACTAAAGAAAAAGCAGTATTGGATAAGACTCTTCAGCACATAGAAGAAAAAATGGACCTACTCTTGGCAGATTTTAATAATTTAAAAAACTTTTTGGAGGATCACTTGAAGTAAACAACTACATACAATTGTCCCACTTGTACCTGTCCCCCCTCACCATATCCCACTCAATTATCCCCAAACCCTCTCCATGAACCAAAAGGTTTTGATGAGACTTCCATCCCTTCTTCACCTCATATAAATCCTATTGAAACCCCCAATTCTCCTGTTTTTGTTTCAGTTTCTGCTTCACCTTCTCTGTCATAAATTTAACATCCATGTAAAATAAAGTAAAATTATTATATTGTGTCCTAATTCATTTCTTGTCTTTTTTTAAAAAGCAGTTCAGGTGTCCGCGGACAGCGCGGGTGTCCAGAATGTCCGTGAAGAAACGAAAATGAAGGTGTCCTAAGAACACTATATCTGTCCGTACTGTTCGCTAGCAAGTTGAAACTGTTCTAAGAACACACGCGGTGTCCTGAAATGTTCATGAAGAAACAAAATGGGGGTTTTCTGAGAACGCTATGCCTGTCCATATTGTTCGCAGGCAAGTTGAAACTGTTCTAAGAACACAGGCTGTGTCCTGAAATGTTCGTAAATAAACGAAATGGGGGTGTCCTGAGGACACTATACCTGCCCTTTCTGTTCGTAGACAGGTTGAAACTTTACTGAGAACACATCAAGTGTCCTGGGATGTTCGTAAATAAACAAAATGGGGGTGTCCTGAGGATGCTATGCCTGTCTGTATTGTTCGCAGGCAAGTTGAAACTCTTCTAAGAACACAGGCTGTGTCCTACAATGTTCGTAAATAAGAAAAAAGGGGGTGGCCTGGGGAAACTATACCTGTCCTTACTGTTCGTAGACAGGTTGAAACTGTTCTAAGAACACATCAAGTGTCCTGGGATGTTTGTAAATAAACAAAATGGGGGTGTCCTGAGGACGCTATGCCAGTCCGTATTGTTGGCAGGCAAGTTGAAACTGTTCTAAGAACAACCGCCTGTCCGTAACTGTTAGTTTCACTTGTGACGCACTTTTAATCTCTTCAGGACCCGAACAGTGTCCGTAGAACACCAGCCCGCATGCGCAAAACAGTTTCAGTACATTTGGTGTCCTGCGGACACCCGCTCCCCTCGCGAAAATGTTCGCGAACCTATCATGTGACCGCACCCACGATGAGTGTATGTTCTGATTGCAAACACTGTTTGTGTCCCTGAACAATTTAAAACTACATTTCCAAGTAATCTACAATATTTTTCTATAAAAACTCACCATAGAACAAGTCCCACATAGTAATCCTGAGTTTCTACATACTTTTTGTCACTTTTTGAACCCTTTTTTCTGTTCGACCTATCCGCGGACAGCACGCATGTCCGCGAACCGCGCACAAGCACCCCTATAAAAGACCACAACCTAGAGCTCATTCTCATTGTGTTTCTGGCTATCTTACAGAACACAGCAAATTGTGCTGCCAATTTGCAGACTTTCATCTCCAAGCTGATGGCTCCACTCATGCCACCTGGTGCTGCATCTGCCTCAGCACCACCGCCACCCCCTCTACCACCACCACCTCCCCAAGGGCCTGAAGAGAGGAACAGGAGTGAGGATGCACAAGAGGATGAAGAGGATGACGAGAATGAGGTAGTGGAAGTCCCTACTACCAGCACTCAGCATGAGTCTTGAGTGTGGCGGTTATTTACCATTCGTGGTAATGGTCCTAAGGCACGTGCGAACCAAGTCCCCTGCAATGAGTGCAAAATGGTACTCAGTCGCGGGAGGCATGGTTCATACAGCTTTGGGACAACTACCATGAAGCGACACCTAAAGTCATTCCACACTGGGGCCATTTGCAAGGTTGTACCTTTGCGAGGAGCGTAGCAGGTTGACTTCCTCCACATCATCCTCCGTTTCCGATCCTGTCATCACAAGGAACACTCCTGTGGGACAGCATATTCCTCAAGCTGCCTCACAGGCCATACGCAATACTGATGACCCTTACCTTTCGAGGGTCACAGTTGTGTGTATGTACTGCGACGCAGTACTGTGCAGGGGGGAGAGACTTCGTAGTGCTTTTTAGGCTATCGTCTCAGAGCATGAGAAGATCTGCTCACTAGCCAAGTAAAACCCATTCTACATCTTCCTCTCTCAGCTCGCCCTTTCTTATCTCAGTGGTTGGTGTCCCCTCCTTACCCTCCTTTCCCCTCCTCTCCTAGTGTGTCGTGTATAAAAAAAACCAAAAAATATAAAACAACAAAAATCCCAAAAAAAGGCTCTTTTCAGAGCCGCCTTTCACAGTTAAAAAATAGAAGTGAAAATAAATTAAGCGGGGCCCTGTCTATTTTTTAGAAGTCCGCGGACAGTCCGCGGACATCTAAAATTTTGGGGTGCTGCCCTATTATACCCATTGCAGTTTTATGTGGGAGGAAGTGGTGGCTCTGAAAAGAGCCTTTTGGTGGTGTTTGTTTGTGTTTGAAAAATTTGAAATGCTCATCACCTACTACAAAATGGATGCTGTAATTCCAAAAAAGGTCGCAATGCATTTTGTACATTTCTCAGAAAAATCTGATTGCCAGCATAAGTAAGATGGACTCCATCTCTGCGAAAAATCTATGTACTATGAAACATAATATTTTCATTGTGAAAAGAGGACATGCCAAAATCTCTTAGAAAGGCACAAACAGCCTTATTGACATTGCGCCTTGCTTTCACCATTTGTGGACAAAATGAAGAAGAACGAAGCAACATTTGTCGCTGCGCAATCCGTGAAAAAATTACTTGAGAATTTGGAAACATGTCCATGACCTTCCCAAGTCCTTCTTTCATTGCAAATTGCAAAGAAATTCCAGACACATGTCCTAAACTGTTCCCTCCACAATGAATTACAATTGTGTCTGGATGTTGTTCTGTCTCCAAAGTAGCACAGAGAGGTAGCAAGTCCAACCACTTCATTCCACGTACTCCATGCCAGTGCACTGCCACATGTGGGAATCCAAGATCTACAGCTACTCCACAGCTTTCTGCATGCACCTTCAACCAATGTATCCACGAGTCTCCCAAAATCCAAACAATCTGGTTTCTGAAACACACAGCCATAGCTATCTGTTCTTCTCTCAGCAAAAAGAGTATCTGAGAAACTCTCTCCTGGCACAACACACCCACTAAACTTTCCTGACCAATCCCTTTCTCTGCTCATTCTCATTTGCATGGCTCCCTAACCCAAAATCTCAGGATGTAACACCCGATGTCCGCGGACTACCGCCATGTCCGCGGACATATCGTAACATGGACAGTCCTTCTACCATTTCCATTTCACTTTCTGTGCCATTCCCTCATTGGATATAGCTAAGAAGTCACATGAATATCCACCAATCACATCCAAGACCTTGACATCTAACTGCATAATCATAGATCAGCACTTCAAATGTACTGTTAATCTCTGTGTCATATCATTGGAAAGCACCTTCTACCAGAAATACTGCACAAGTCTCCAAGATTTCTACTTGCAGCTGCATGCATATCCATATGCATGAACACAAACTACAGGTATGTATATTTTCTGTATAGTACATGTACAATTCTTACAGATTCATAGAAACAGATTAACTGACTTTTAGCTTGTATAATGTATAAAATGAATTTACTGTCATTTTTCCATCTCCTAAAATCAACTGTCACTTCCAAACCTATCTGCTATTTAATTTCTTTTTACACACACACTTTCAAAGCATGTTGAACTAAGATGTTTAAAGTACAATATGAAGAGTTAACATACTTAAACAAAATTGCATGCACACAGTATGTTCAAATATCAAACAACAATACTTGTACAAAAACATAAATATTTATTTACTTATATTTATGTACTGAGCAAGCAGCCCATGTCATTGAGGTGCTGTTACTTACAAGAGCTTAGTTACAGAAATAGTGGTATTCAGTGGTACATTATGAATTCCACAAGACATACAAATGATATTTTGGTTGGTACAGTTAGTCATTACAATACAGTTTATGCATTAAGAACATATGATATGTATTCAACTGGTGCGATGTATCTTATGTGAATAAGATAGTTTTCATGATTTTGAGGAAGGCGCTGAGGGTCAATGTCAATTAAAAATATCAATGTCTAAATTAAAAACAGTGCTATATAGAAACAAAATTACTAATTTGTTTCCTTTACAATTGCAGTGAAGACCATTCTCCTGAAAAGAAGCAGCCGAATTTGAAGTACAAAGAACAACTAAGAAGAAACCTGCTCATTTCAGAAAAAAAGTAAGTTGAATACCACCATATTATGTGTACTATTATTCAAGCACACTGTAAGGTTAATTCATGCTATTTCTGTGCCTAAAAATAGAGATTGTGTACCATTCTGTCTACAAATCTCCATTTCTTAAACACAGATTTACAGGCAGAATGGCGCGCAATTTCATATTTTTTGACACACAAATGACCCAACTCAGCCACTAGAATTTTGATATTATAGAACAAACAACTCTTGTAATTGTATACCATTAGATTTACTATTTCTACTTCTCCACACCACCAGCTTACTTTCTACTGTCATCTGAACCCCAGTTTAGTAGCACATAAATTCAAGAATACGCATCCCAACTAGTTGTAGTTGCCCAATGCACAATCACACTCCATTACATACATCTTTATCATCTTACTCAGACACTCATGCACACAGCACACATACATTAAGAACACCCCAAACCATACCTTCTTTATTTTTTTCAACAGACCCTAAAGAATGCCTACCAAAAATACAAGTCCGTAGAAAGCAGCGGAGAAGCAGAGCAAATGAAAATAGAAGTGTCCAAAATAAGCATCATCTCCAGCAGAATGTGTAAAAAAAGTTAAAACAAAACAGCTAATACAGTCATTTAGCGAAACAAAACAAGCTTCAACTAAAGAAACTTTGCCTCCTCTATCAAAATGTAAAACAAACCACAAACACTTAACAAAAAATCAGCTACCTCTACAGATAAATCTGCTCCTATAAATCTTGATATAGTGCAAAGTAAGCATACCAAAAAAAGTATTTTAGAAAAAATGTTCTGTCACATAGTCCTTCAAAATCGTATAAAAACAGGAGAGAAATCAGGCTCAACCCTTAAAACCTATTGTAGGAAATTATTTTTAGAAGCGTTGATAGATAGTGCAATCCTTCTCAAAAGAAAGTTATTTATTTTAGTGTTAAAAAAAATAAAACCACTAACAGAACTAATGACTAAATTACAAAAAAGACTTCTCAATAAACGAAATGTCAACAGAAATAATTTCTTAAGTATCTGTGGAGGTGAATGGAGTCACACTACGAGCACAGAACCATACTTTAATGAAGAAGCATACAAACAAAAGCAAACAAATACAATTGCTATACATAACAGTGGACGAGGTTATGAAAAAGTTAATAATACCATAATGGAACAAGAAATACGGCTTACAAAAATATCCCCAGAAAACCTAGAATTACCTCTCCATTCAACTGAATCAGAACTTCTAGTATACAAATGGCCATGCACGTCAATGTGTAACATTCCCAAAAAATCGTTCAAGGCTTTGCGCCAATCCCCAATCAATATGTGAAAGTCAAAGACAAAATCAAAATTAAATTACTGCAAAATATGGATACCTGTCCAGTGCGCAAGTACACAGGACTACAAGGACATTCATTGGCCTGCATTTCAGGACCTACTTGCAAAACCACCTTCCATTATATCAAAATGATATCAACACATCATTCAACTATAAGAAATCTAGTCTATAAACTGTACTATACTAAAAGTCCTGCTTTAGCACTAGCCAATTTAAATAACATTCTTCTACATGGTACAGCAAAAGACCTACTTGAAGAAATAGACTATATCCAGAAAAAATATTTTGGAAATGAAAGCCACTTACAGAATGAAATAGCTTTAAAGCAAATTAGCAACAATTCTATGCATGGCAACCTTCTAATACACACATACAAAAAGGAAATACTGACATTTAAAAGCACATCTGCTGAAATACCAAACCATGTGTGTGTATGTTGCCGTAGAATTTTTTATAAAAGTAACACAAAAACTGTAGACCTAACATACAAAAAAGAAGACAATGAAGATTCTAAATGGTTTGAATTAGCTCTCTACCTTATAGCAGAAAACAAATACGAAATAACTGACCCCTTAATACTTTGCAGTTACTGCACTACAAAACTTGACAACAACCAAACTCCTTCATGTGCTATCACAAATAATTTGGAATTATTTCGACTACCAAAACCCCTACAACAACTCAATTTATATGAGAGCATCATAATTCAAACTGCACCCATTTCAAGCAATAATACGCCTTCAACTAAAAACAGCAAAATTACCTCCCTCTGAATTAGTGAAAGGTATTCGGGGAAAAGTAGTGTATTTACCATTAGATCTAAAAAAAAATGTGCACACTCTAGGAGTGCAACGTCCAATGGAGCAATCTTTAATTATCTTAGTAAATGGTATACCTACAAAAGACAAATACATTTGGCAACAACTGGTAGATTTACATAAAGTTAGACAAGCCTTGCAATATCTAAAAGACAATAATGAATACTACAAAGAAATTAATGTTGAAGAAAACTTGAAGGATACCACTGAAATAATTCAAGAGACACAAGAAGCTGGTCAATTTGAGCTCCTAGATCCTGCTACAATATCCAATACTTTAGACCATTATACAATTCACCCATTGCACTCTAATGACACCGAAGAAGATGTACTAACTAGAAATGTACCAAATGCGTCAAACAAAAGGGTCACCAATCAGCACATGGGAAAAAAGTATAGATGCACGTGCTTTTCCTCTACTCTTTCCTACTGCCAAAGGAGGAAGGTACGATGATAGACCTATTCAAATAACAGCATCAGAATACCGCTCATTACAGATGTATTCTGAAGATCCCAGATTTAGACAAAATGTGGAATACATATTCCACCTCCTCTTTGGAATTGAACTAGCAACTTTATGTTACGGAGTTGCACACACATTAAAATCAGGATCCCACTTTCAAAATATGTCAGCTAAACAATTATTACAAAAAGTGCAACAAAAAGATGAGGTTTACAATCAAATATTACACATCTATTAGCAAATATGCGTGGTACTAAAGATTACTGGTATCAACGTCATGGAGATGTACGTTATATGATAAGAAACCTTGGCCCACCAACTTGGTTTGTTACATTAAGTTGTGCAAAATATGCATGGGAAGATTTACATGATTTCCTACGCATATCAAACAAAAACAAAACAAACATAGATATTTTCTTTTTTTTTTTTTATTGGTTAAACAAAGTTAAACCTTTAACATTCCTTTAACAATCCCTCCTCAAAGAGGTGGAGGCCCCCCAAATTAGGTTCAAGTTCAAAATCCCTAAATGATCGCCCCTAGGCCAGAATCTCCAGTTGTTTGGGTGGCGTCCACCTCAGACTCCCCCTCCTCCTGCTCCAGTTTTAAGGATTCAACAAATTTCAATGCGTCCAAAGTACGGTCCACTTTCTCAGCTGTGATGAGCCTTTCCCAATACTCTTCTTCGTTCTCATCCGAGTTCAGGCTTGTATAATTTCCAATGTACATCAGGCGATTCAATATCAGGTTCGGACAAGTTAGCATCACATGCCTTATAGTTTCCAGTTGGTCCTTCTTTCTGCAAAATCTACAGTATGCTAGTGATTTGTCAATTTGCCTTCTTCGCCACCTTATTTCTCTCGAGTGCCAGATGTTAAATCTACAGCGCATAAGCAGATCTCGGTAGTGCTGTGAGGGAAATTTCATCAAATATGGAGGTAACATGTTCAGAGCTTTGCGTTCCCAGATGACATTATGACATAGGTCTCGTGTTAATTTCTTTTCCTGTGTTTCCTCCCAGTCTTTTTCCCGATTTGCTCTTTTAGCCTTATCTGGGTTATTTTTCAGGGTGTCTTCAGAGATCGCCAGGTATTTTAAAGTTTCTTCACATCTCATTTTCCAGTCTTGGAGAATTGAATCACTACTGAAGGCCCCTGGCTTTGCTAGGATTCTAAATGGCACGGGTGGATTGTCCAAAATACACTTTCTATAAAGCGATAGTGATTTCCACGTCGTGATTGAAGTGATGGATTGCAGTCTTAGTTCCGATCTTATAAGTTCCAAGGGTAGCGAATTTGGAAGGCGCAAGATCTTTCGCCAGAAATAGGCTTCGCATAGGTTCCAGACCTCCCATCTTAGGGCTATAAGGGCCTCGGCTCCATATGTAATGACGGCCACTACCTTTTGCTTATAGAAGGTTGTAATCGGCAACAGAGAAAATTTCCCGTATCTACGATGTAGAAGTAGCCCTTGGTTAACCAGACTTTTTAGTTTTTCTCTGATCAGGGTATAATGGGCCTGCTCATTGCAGTTCCTATTAATTCTTATCCCGAGGTAGATCGTAGAATCGACTACTGCCAGTTTTTCTTTTTCCAATGACCAAGTCTGTATTTTCCCTGCTAGTTTCTTTCCGCGGCTTGATTTCATAGTCAAAATCATAGATTTTTTTGCATTTACTTTCAAGTCATTGGCTTTAAAATAGTAATTAAAAGCCTCAATCCTGCACTGAAGACCTATCGGCGTCTGGTCTATGAACACCGCGTCATCCGCATATAGCATCCATGGTATCTCTATGCCATTTACCTTCGATGGGAAGGCCAGGATCTGATCTTGTGAAGACTTCATATCAGCCATATAGAGTATGAAGAGAAAAGGGGCGAGGGCACATCCCTGGTTGATGCCTCGGGATGTCTTGATCCGCCTTGATAGACCTCCATTTGCAGTAATTTGAACCTGCATCGAGGTATCGGTATACAGTGCCTGGATTGCCTCCAATAGGTCCACAGGGCATCCCCAATTCCTCAGTTTTGCCCACAGCCGTTCTCTATTTATTCCATCGAACGCCTGTTCGAGATCTATAAAGGCCAAGTAGATCATTGTTTTTTCTTTTAGGGCCTTTGCTTTTGATATATTGATCAGGAACAGGTTAAGGCAGGTGCCCACTCCACTCACAAAAGCAGTTTGTCTCTCGTCCAGGATTCCGGCTTGAGCTGCCCAGTTCTTTAAATCCCGTAAGTGGATGGAGGCGAAGAGCTTGCCAATGGAGTCTAGTAGCGCAATCGGCCTGTAATTTCTAGGATTGCCGCAGTCACCTTTTTTAAAAATAGGCACGATGTAGGCCTCCGTCCACGTAGTTGGAATTTGTTTGGTTCTCGCTACTTGTTCGAAAAGTGCGTAAATTAGGTCTGACCAGCCTTCCATGTTTTCTTTCAACATTTTGATCGTCTTCAATTGACACCAGTGAAAGGTGAGCCTATTTTTGAAACCTTAGGACACACACTCTGCCGTAAACCTGTTGGCAGCATAGGAAATGTCAACCTTTGGCAACATTTCCAATACAGAGAATTAACAGAAAACATGCGGCAATCTGCAGATCTCACTTATGCCAACATTTTAAAAAGTATTAGAGTTGGTATACTATCTCAAGAAGCACAATATATATTGAAAACCCGGCACATTCATCTACTTTATGGCGATAATGCATGTGCTACAGATGTTATGGAACAATTAGCCCAAAAAATATCAATTGTATGGCCTTAATGCCAACTCTTGCAAGCTGTTTCAAATTCAATGAACAATGTTAAAAAAAGAAATGCAACCAATATTGGAAATTAGTGCCACAGACAAACTAGACGTGCATGGTCTGACATTACCCATGTGTGAACAAGCCACAACAAGACTAAATAGTTTAGAAAATTCAATCTCCAACACAGCTGGATTGGAAAAAATATTAAAATTATCCTTAAATTGCAGAGTAATGCTTAAACGTAACCTTGACGTGGACCAACGACTAGTTAATGGAGCACTGGGTACAGTTGTTGGCTTTCAAACATACCCATGTGACAACAACATTCAGTTTATCAATATTCTCTTTGACAAACTTTCAGAAGTAAAAAGGATAGGACGCTCAACAGCTCGATTCCTTCTCTTCAAAGACATGAATGTACGCAGAGAACAATTTTCTCTAACTCTTGCATATGCAGTCACCTTTCATAAATCACAAGGTCTTACCCTAGACAAAGCATTAATAGACATTGGTAACACAGGGGTCGATTCATGGAACAAACGTGTGCCGAAAATCCCAGCGCAAGGAGGCGCAAGCGTGAGAAATCAAGCGCACTTGCACGCGTGCGATACAAGGAAGGCGCTGCGCTAGTTTCTCGCTGGTCATGCGCCAAATCCATGCATGTCGCACACGGGCACACACGTCATCAAACGGCGTGTGCTACGTGCACAGCAAAAGCGCACATAGCGCGGCTCACACAACAAAAGTGGGCGGCACAGTGGGCGTAACACGCGGAAGGGGGAACAACGCATGAAAAAGAAGGCGTAACTGGGGAAGTACTGCAGGGAACTACACGGAACGCCCACACGCACGCGAACAACCCGTATTCATGGATTTGAATACGGGAAACCCGCGCACGGCAAAAGACGTGCACAGGCATCAACGCGTCTGCCACACGAAGGCAGGCGGAAGCGTCCCCGTGCACAGTATAAAAGTGCGTGCAAACAACAAACACGTATATACAGCTACGATGAATGCCCCATTTGTCGCAGCACTGATCGTGGGACACCGCAAGAGGAGGAGAATAGCCAGGGCATGCATTTACTCACCACGGACAAGCCTTTTTGGGATGCCTGACGACCAGGTCTACGGCAGGTATAGGTTTCCACCCCAGATCATCCTAGACCTGGTCAGGGAGTGGGAAGATGACCTTACATCCCCCACCCTTTGCTCCCAAGCATTGAACCCCTTGGAGAAGGGGCTCAATGTCCTGCATTTTTTGGCCACTGGGTCATTTCAGCGGACCACTGCCATAGTGGGGGGGTCTCACAGGCCACGCAGTCACGCTAACTACACCAGGTCTTGGCAATCATGACAGCGCATCCCTCAGTCTGCAGGCACATATACATGCCCAGAACACCTGCAGAAAGGCAGGCCGTGGTCCTGGATTTTTACAGGGTGGCACACTTCCCCAAAGTGCTTGGTGCCATAGATTGCACCCATGTGGCCGTACGTCCACCTAGGGCCACTGAGCACATCTACCAAAACCGCAAGCACCTGCATTCCATCAACGTACAGGTAGTATGCGATGCAAAGGGAATCATCACCTCTGTCTAGCCAAACTACCCTGACTCCACCTATGACAGTTTCATATACAGAATGTCCGCCCTGAGCCGGGCCCTGGAAGCTGGGCAGCATGGTGACACATGGCTCCTAGGTGAGTACAAATGTCTGTGCACATGCATGCAAGTCACACACAGACAAATACCCAAACCCTAATAATCTCATCTATTATCACCTCCCCAGGGGACAGTGCCTACCCTCTGAGCAACCAAATGATGACGCCAATCCGGAACCCCACCACACCACCCCAGGTAAGATACAACGCGGCCCATATTGCAACCAGGGCCATAGTGGAGCGCACATTCGGAGTGCTCAAGTCACGCTTCCACTCCCTTGACCGCTCTGGCGGGCAGCTACTCTATGCACCCCCAGTAGTGTGCAGGATCATTGTGGCAGCATGTGTCCTGCACAATGTTGCAACACGGCAGGGCGTACCAGTGGACGTGCTGGTGCCCCCACATCACCAACCACAGGCACAGGCGCTGCCAATGGGAGGGGATAGGGCACGTGGCGAGGAAGCCTGGACCCAGCTTGTGGCCACATTTTTCACCTAAACTCCCACCCCTGCGGAGTGCACACAGGCCTGGCACATACCAGGTGACAATCGATGATGAAAAAGAGACAGTCAACTGTCACAACCTTACCACCCTGAGATTGTTGCCATGGAAGTGCCACATTGTGTGCATCCCTAGCTACTTAAACACAAGCTATCCTGTGTGACCAAAAGGCACACATATGATATATGACATGATATGAATTGATATGGCATTTGTAATGCGCCTATACACAAGTGTTGCAAGGCGCAACGAGGCAGGGAGGGGGGAACAAGGGAAGACAGACAACGATCCTACTAGGCCAGGTGTCATTTAGATTGCACAAGTGCAGGGGTAGGTGGAAGGGAAAAGTGCAAGGAGAAGGGGGGGGAGTGCAGTACAGGGTAAGTAGAATAAAAAATAAATAAATAGGCCAGCTGGTGGCAAGTGCAAAGGTAAGTGCAGACAAGTGCTGGGTAGGGGAGGCTGTAGGGATACAGAGACAGTCCCGCAGTGCAGGGGTTGCCAGGGAGGCAGTGCAAGTGGAGAGTGGCTGGGCCAGGGACCGAGGTCGGTGAGAGTGGCCCAGTTGCAGATTCAGTGCAGTTTCAGTGAAGAAATTAGCAAGAGAGAGGGAGAGAGAAAGCAGAAGCCAACAGGAAGGTGTTGAGGTGCTTCCCGAAGTGGAGATGGTTCTCCTCAAGTTACAGGGAGGCAGGAAGACCGTTCCAGAGGGAGGCCCCTGCTGCGGAGAGAGATCTACCCCCAGCTTGTTGCTTCAAGAAGCGGCTGACCCTGACATGCAAGGTGTGAATCACACACACCTGCAAAACAGGCCATGACCATCACTGTTATGTCACTCAAACCCTCCCAAACCACAACATGACATGGCAAGCAATAGCCATACACCAACACAGTACCAATAAGGTACACATTGCCATGTGAAAAATGTAAATTGGCATCAGACAATGATACCTGACATGGAACCAGATGAAATGACTGACCAACAACTTCCCACCCAAAATATGTCATTCCCAAATGCATCACAAAAGTAGTAGCCGCAACATAACAAAGAATGCCTGTCTACATGCACATTGTGCATTGCAAAATCAACACTGCAGCTTCTGTGTGCTGTGTCCAACTCCGGCAACACACTGCTCAGCGCACAGCACAGTGAACAGCCATTGTGTGTGATGCACACCCTGAGCATCACATCTAAGCGAAAAACCACATCAAAAAGCAAAATAGGCATGTACAGATTCCATAATTGGTCACAGAACATGGCTGCAGGGACACAGTGGGCAGCAGAAGCAAACAGTGTGTACATGTGGATATCGAAGGGTGGTTGTACATTAGTGCATTATAGTGCGAGTGTGCGGGTCAGCAAGGACATGCACTCAACATATGCATGTGCAATCAATTGATCATCAGTGTCCTCTACACATCACATGTGAACATTCACCATGTGTACACCCTAGCATGTCAAACCACAACTATCCCCTCACACCTGAAAGGTAAATACAACACATGAACATGCATTGATCAGCAGAACACATCATGTACATAGGATACCACAATTACAATGTCAGGGTTCCACTCACACTGCAGGGCAAGGTAACTATCAACAACAAAACACCCCCCTCCCTCACAAATGACCATGACCCACTGAACAACTGCACTTGGGTCATGGAGCCTTCAACCCTCAATTTCACCGGGCCACAGGATCACCATTCCCCTTCATCACCATCTCCCACCTTGTGTGTCAAAAGTTGCCTGCACCCTCAGAGTCCACCTTCATTTGCAAAGAGACAAAATCCAAGGCAGAAAAACGAACCAGAACAGCCTCCAGTAGATGACTTGAAGTAGCAGTACCTCACAAAGTCCAAGTACTACCACAATGATGCAACAACCAAGGTAGCACAGTAAAACAATGTCACAACAGGATGTGAACCATGGGTTGTACATAACATAGAATGATGCACCACAAACAGATGTGTACTGTCACAGCTCCCGTGTACAGGCGCAGGAGTGGCACGAAACAACCAACCCCACCGTGGCCTGGGTGCCTGCAAGGTCAAATTCACACAGGCCTCTGAGACCCTGGTGGGGAAGGAGGGTCAGGGATATGCAGTTGGGACAACCGTTGGCATACTGGATAACTGGAATGAGGGGCAGGAGAGGGGAGTATGAATGACATGTGAAAGTAGGGAATGCACTAAAATGGAGTACTTGCATTAACACATACACAATCATAACAAACTTGTACATCATTGTCAGGGCCTTCCGGAGTCCAGGTGCAGGAGTGGCACGAACCAACCACCCCCTCTAGGGTTTTGGCGCCTGTAAGCTTGGGGCTTACACAGGCATCCGCAACCCCAGCGGGGAAAAAGAGTTAGGGAACGTTGGTTGGATAGGTACGGGAAGCAGGAACACCGGGTAGAGGGTACAGGGTTTAGAATTGGATAGGACTCAGGGTGATTATGGAAAAAAAAACATACCAAATTGAATTACACATTCATCCATGCAACAGTGCACCCCCCAGCAAGCCTATGTAGAGCAGTTTGAAAGAAAAACAACAAGACACTCAGCTCTGGTTTTGAGTGCTGGCCTCCTGCCTGCGCACTCTCAGGTCCGGTTACAGGAGCACTTCAATACTGCAAAGAGAGCCACAATCAATAATCTGTGCGTGCCCATAACACACAAACACACCATCAAATATGCCCCATAGCAACAAATTACTCTACAAACAGACAATCTAGTGCGGATGCTTCATACCCATACGTAACATTCCCCCTGTGATGGTTCATACACAGTCAATGCAGTAAGTCAGGCGCCGGTGGGTGCGTGGCAAATGAAACACCAATATGTCACGATTCACACAACATGCAATGTTCCCTGGGTAAGCAGACAGACGCATATAGCAAGGTATGACTTCAGAAAAAGTCGTGTCCCACCATGACCGTAAAAAAATAGGCAGTGCATGTTTCAAAATGTACATGGAAATGAAATGCACTGCACCCGAGTCTGTCCCTTGCTGGATGTCCCTGTGAGCTGCTCCTTTCCATGTCTCAGAAGGCAGCATGGGTGATACAAGTGCCTCAATGGCCCATGGTGGACCGGAGGGTATGTGCCACTGCCCCTGCAGGTGCTCCAGACAACCTTACAATCAACTAGCCATCAGTCCACCAACACATCTGAGCTGTATTGTGTGCTTCAACACCAATATTCGTCCAAGCTCACCCTCAGTGTTGCTACTAACCCTGCATGTGCAACTGGCCTGGTAGAAGCTTTGCTGTGTTGTGGCCCCCCTGTGCTGCTCACCTTGCCTGGAGTTACATGGAACATGTCAGCAGTTCTAGGATGTATGTCTGCAATCCCTGTGCCTCTGCTTGCGCACACATGTGCATGTGGGCACCAACAAAAGTGTCCAGAATCCAGACATCCAATGGGCCATCTCTGCTGGCAAAGGTGGTCTGGAGGCTCATCCCCCTGCAGAAAGGGCATGAAACGCATGATTAATGCTTTAGAGTCATCTGTGTGTGTCTCTTCAGGAATCTCATTACTGGACCATGTCAGAGACGTACATCAGAAATCACACCATCAGTCCGTCTTTCACATCCAAAGTGTGGAACACACTATCTACGGCATGAATTGCAACAAGCACGTGTACAGTAAAGATAAGAAACATACTACACAATGCATAGCAAAGAATGTACACATTAATCATGAAACACCCCATCTAGCAAAAGCAGAACAGTGGTCAATAACACCGCAATCATCCCCACTAGGGGTGTTAACACAAGTTACACAGCACCAGACATGCCACAGATATGACAGTCCAAAGCCCTTGTGTAATTGGCTGTTACACCGAACCATCCTTGCGAGCCCATGGATAAGGGAGGCAGGAGTGGCATATGTGAGTCAAGGACCCCAAGCAGCAAACACATAGACAAGACAAGCCTGAAGGGCCCAGCTGGAACATACAGTGGATGCTTTCAAAAGCCACAAAGCACCACACCGTCACATGAAAGCACAATAGACAAGCAATTTTAAACTATATTAACTAATTACACTAACTACGAAAAACCTACATTACCTAATTAAACTAACTATCAAACAGAAACTTAACTAACTAAACTAAAAGAAAAATCAAAAATGGCCACATACGTCCCGGGGGGTGAGGGGAGGTATCCAGGAGGGGGGAGGTACAGGGTGCTGCTCAACACCCACATGCGATGATGCTGAGCCAAAAAAAAAACCTCCATGGGCTCAACGCCTGCACAGCCCGACCTATGTGGGAGATAGATGGTCGTCCGAGTCTGGCTCATCCTGCAAAGGAGGACGTGGCACAGTAGCCTGGCCACGCCTAGCTGCAGCTTGCCCCTCGACGGCAGCAAGTCTGCCGGATGGGTGAGCCTGGTTCTGTGTGGCGATGTGACGTAGGTCTGCATGCAGAACCTCACATGATACACGTGCTTCCTCTTGCAAGGTAGCACGTGTAACACAGAGTTCCTCCTGCAAGGCCTGGCTGGACAACCGCTGCACCTCCCGGCAAGCCTGTAGCTCAGCCGAGATGGTACGCTCAAGCTGTGCAAACCTCTCTGCCCGCTGCCTCTGGGACATCATAAGGACACCCAGAGTGGATTTGAGAGAAGCATACTCCTCCCTCAGGGCAACCATGTGCGCCTCTGCGTGAGCAGCAATTGCTTGACGCAGAGACGACATTTCAGCCTGGCGTGCCCTGTCTGAGGCCGCCATGCCCAGCTGCTGGAGAAGCACCTGCCTAGCAGGGAGGAGCACAGATCGGGCCACACGCTCCATGCTCTCAGCGGTGTACTCCATTGCTGCCCCCTGCCGTTCTGAATTGGCAGTCATGTCTTGCTCCCACTCAGTATACTGCGGTTGCACGCGGCGACCGCGTTGCTGGGCTTGACCCCTGCGGGACCCAAGGATCGGGCGTCCTCACTGTGTTGGCACCACCCGCACGACTACATGCCCCCGTCGACGTGATATCCCAGGCATATCAGTGACTGGTGTGGAGGGTGACCCTGCGTCCCGATCCACCACGGGTAGAGGAACCAAGACTGTCTGATCCCTCAGTGCAGGTGTCGCGGACAGAGGTGTGTCAACATCAGAATCACTCACCCCTGACACATGGACTTGATGCTCATCCAACTCGACATGGACGTCAGGGTCGTCATCAGGGCTGGACTCATAGGCAGCCAGAGACAAGATGGACTGTAGCACTTGGGGGTTTTTGTGGCCTACCACCCCACGACCCCCACTTGTGCCGGGTTGATGTAGTGGTAACAACCCTGTGTCTGGCATGACAACACCATCCTCCCCCTCCATTGCGTCATCACCTGAGATATAGAGAGAAAAAAGGTCACTACACATGTCAGAAGCACACAACACACACACACACTAACAACAAACACATCAGGCAGACACGTGACACACAAAATAGAACCTGGCATGCATGCTGGGTCAACTTTGAATTGCTTCTGTGATCAGACCTGTTGAAAGGTGGCAGTTTGCATAGAAGTGGGTCTATGCAGTGCAGCAAATGTGTATGTCACTCACTACCTACATGTACAAGGACTCCATGGTGTGTGTCAGGAAATGTGAAGGCAGTGCAAGGTCAAATTCAGGCATCACGTGCACTGTGCATTCAATGGGTAGCATATCTTCAAGCAAAGCACCCCTCCACCCAAGTACAAAAGCAGGGATGCCTAGCATGGTATCAAAAGGCTGACCATAGACCTGTGTATTGACAGGCAGTGTTGACTGGCATCAACAGCTTAATGTGATTCAAGTGACAACACTGCAAATGATGATGGGACAGTAAGCAGGACACATGATGAAAACTCTGGAGGCCGCCCATGTGTGAAGAAGACACTACAACAGTCGGACAGAGTCATTGGCCATTAAACAGGCTAAGGCCTGTGACCCACACAGATTGTCAGACCCTAAGCATGTGTGCAACGCAGTACTGAGCCACAGTTGAAAGGCTGATGAGATGCCATGCAATGTATGTCACCCAGGACTTGTATTACAGTAATCATCCAGTCAAGGACACATAGGGGCATGCGTGCAATGCACATGGAGCATGAATGGGCACTCATGTCCCTGCGGGGCATCTGACCTATGCACAGTACAAGTGAGATACCCTGCATCAAGTACTAAGGCTGTACCACACAGCATATGTCTGGCAGATTGTACGCTGGAAGTTAGCATGTACACAGGACGCATGAACAGGAAAGTACACAATGGCAAGATTGAAGCAGACCAGTGCAAAGGTGGAACAGGGGTGCATAGTGGCGGAGGAGGGGCAAGGGAGCATGCCTACATGGAGTACCCGCATGCAGGCAGACGACACATGCACGTCAGTCATGCTATGACATTGTGCCTGGGCTGAGAGGAAGGTAACCAGCATGTGAGTAGGGTGCAATAATGGTGATGCGGACAGTTCCCATCTGCTCCACATGTCCACCATCCAGCAGAGCAGACATGCATCACGGAAGCATTGCATTGCATTACTTGCACATCAGAATCATGTACACGTCACATGTAGTGGCAATCATGCACAACACATCCCACAAGTAAAACGCACACGTCCTCAACAAACACGCATCAACACTCACTGGACTGGGCATCAAAGTCCAGCATCTCTCCCACTCCTTCGACCGATTCAGGTGGTATGAACTCTGTAACGAGTGACTCATGCAGAGTGAGCTCTTCCTCCTCTGGTGCAGGCCCACCTCCAGTCACCAGAGTCAAGTTGTAATTTGAGGCACGCTTAGCATTAGCGCTGCGTTTGAGGTCATTCCAACGCTTTTTGCACTCTTGCGCCGTGCGCACCTCATGGCCGAATAAACTGACATGTTCCGCAACATGCTTCCAGTGGGTGTCACGGTGGGCAGCCGTAGTCTGATTATTGGCACCCACTACCATGTCACGACTATGGCCCTGCACGTAGTCCACAAGGAAGTCCAGTTCCTGCTTGCAGAAAGGCTTCTTCCTCAACGTGCAGGAGGTCGTGGCTGTGTGTGGGGTCCCAGCCTGTGCTGCAGGTGCAACCTTCCTCCTCTTGGACTGTGGTGCAGACCCTGGCTAATGCCGCCCTGACCAGTATGGCCAGTGGGTTTGGTGGATTGAGCCAAGGGAGTGGCAGGTGGAGGGACGACCAAAGGCCTGACTTGTGTCAGTGGCAGCTGGGTGCCCTCTAATGGACCCTGCGCAGCAACATCCGCTGTGGCAGGGTCATTGACCGCAACGGTCCTGGTTGGCAGACTCACAACCGGGGTGTTGTTGGGTGCATCTGCCCCTGCACTTGCCAACACCCGGCTGTTCGGGGCAGCAGATGACATAACTGCCCCAGGGACACGTGTCTTGGTCAGAGCAACCCTGCATGCCCCTACGGTTTCCCTCCTGGCCTGTTGTAAATCTTCCAAAGGCTCCTCAAGTGCCAACGCAGCCTGCACTGGCAGACCCTAAGCCTGGGTGGCGGTGTCCACAGCTGCACCTGCAGCTACCACTACCCTGGGTCGATGGAACGGACTGCCGGGTCACACGGGCGCCAGTGCCAGATGCAGAAGCTGCATCTCCCGGAACCACAGGGGTTGGTGGCATGACTGCACCGACACATGGCACAACATTGTGCTCAAGTGGCGCACCCCTGCCTCTTCCCCCTCTGTGGCCGCCCTGGACACACTGGAGTCCCCCTACTCCCTGCTCACCACGTCCCCGACCACACCCGCCACGAGGAGTACGCCCAGCTGAGGCGCCCCTCACCTTTGCTGGCCTCCCAACCATGGCACAGATGGTGTAGTGCCGGCACAAATGGAGTAGTGCCAATGGGAGGTGTACAGCACAATTGACCTGGGCAATTGGGGTGAAGGGGGTGGAAAGCAAGATGTTAACAGCCCCCCTGCACCTGCAAGGCTGTATGTGACCCCGGTGATGTAGTCACGGGTCACACAACGCTCAGGCACCCCAAAACTGCAGTAAAACCGTGCACGCAACCCTGCAGCCTACGTGCGTGGAATCAACTTCCCGCAGTACGCGGTGGCACCCAGTAACACGAATAACGCGTACAAGTGGGACACGCAGGGTACTATGACCTCGAAAATGGGTGCGATACACAGGGGCACCCGCAGTGGGAAAAATAGTGTGTGCGACTCACCGTCTGACTAGCGTGATGCAGAAAAACACACGTAGCCAATACCCCCGCCAAAAGAAGAGATACTACCTTGATAGCTGTGAAGTTGTGATGGCGCGCGAAACAACAGGAAGCAGCAACACACGTCGGTCTCCACGAAAGGCATGTACAGCGAACTGATGCCCCCACTCACCTTTAACCCGTGCTGAGGGAAACGCCACTTACGCGCATGGGCCCTTTCCTTGGATAACACGCATTCACACGTGGACGTGCAGTTTTTTCACGCGGGCTGAACCACTATGCTAACATCATGAGGGAAACGCCCGCGTACGCCCGCGCACGTCACGTCACAGAGGCGATTACGCTTGAAGGGCCTTTGGTCTAATGAAAGCGCGTACGAGTGCTGATGCGCTTACATGCTAGGGGCCTTTCCTCGAATCACACGCTGACGTGCACATTTTTCACATGCCAAATCACTCCGTATCAAGCTGGCCACGCGTTCAGACACGGAAGACCACGCTCCTGCCCAAAAGGCCGAATCACTGCCCCCCAGAGCCCCTAGCATGCTCCCACCTGCCATCTGCTGCTGCCTGACTGCCTGCTGCCCACGTGCCCTGCTATTTTCTGCCTGCACATCAGCCAGGGGTGCAGTTACTGTGACCACCCCTGCTGGAACAGAAGACTCCCGACTGGGATACGATCGCTCCACAGCCCAGTCCCAGGACCCAGTTGCCCACCCACTCCTGCGTCTGGGGTTGCCATGTTGGGCACTACACCATCTGGCACCACTGGCAACCCCCAGCCAGAGAGGCAGAGGGCCACCAGCTTCACTGCCACCGAATTTGGTGTCTTGGTGTAGCAAGTCCTGGGGCAGTATGATGCCCTCTTCGGAAGTTTGCGCGCCGACAAGGAAGGACGGACTCGGATCTGGACGGACATCGTGACTGCCATCAACGCGGAGGGGGTGGCAGTCCGCGACTTCCAACATGTCATGAAGCGCTGGGAGGACTTCAGGTCCAGGACCCTCAACAAGGCCCGGCGCCTCTTGAAGGCAGCGGATGCTAAGGGGCACCGGGGCCACCTGTCAGAACATCAGATGAGGGTCCTGGAACGCATATGCCCAGCGCTCCATGTCCAGGTCCTTGAGATGCAGACCCGTCTGGAGTCGAGCGGTAAGTGTACATGCATAATGATTGGAAGCTGTGCGTGTGGTGGTGTGCCAGTAGTGTGCAGGTTGTACATGTGTTTTTCTAGGGCCATGTATGGATGTGCATGTGCAGGGCTGTGAGGCAGACACATGCAAGTCCTTTCATGTGTGAGACACATGGATGGTGTATCTGTGGGTAAGCATGCAAGCCAAATGCAGATGTGTGAGCACACATGTTTGGATTACTGTGTATGTCAGTTGGCATGGTTGTGGTGTCACACATGGATGTTGGTTCCAGCTGCATATATGTGCACCGTGTACATGTGCATGTGTGTCTATTTGACAAGGGTGCAACAGTGATGCAACATGGATGCATGTGACACTGATATGTGGAAAACTGATTTGCAGATGTGACATGGATGCCGATCTCAACACTGCGACAGTTGGCGGAGGTGTACACATGCATGTAAGTGTGGTGGCGTGTGTGCATGTGTAGTGCACTCCCAGTGTTTCATGTGATGTCTGGCTCACCTTTGACTGCTCATGCTGTTGTATGTGTATGGATGGTGCTGGCTGTTGCAATATGGCTGTGGAATACACTTTAAACATGGCTGTGGAATAGCTCATGTGCGTGAGTCAAAATGACATGTGTGTTCGGGATTGTGATGCCATGTCTGAAGTTTGACAATGCCACTCATGTACAACTGTCATGTGTGTATGAGTCCATTGTACAGTGCCCTGATGCCTGTGTTTTATTTCTCCCTGTCTGCAGCGTCAACTGATGAAGAGGGCGGAGAAGGTGCTGTGGAGCACAGCGGCAGGGATCGCACTGCCAGCCGGAGACGTAAGGCCCGGCTCCCCTCCCAGGTTGTCATCTCGTCGGGGAGTGAGGAGTCCGGTGCCACGTCCCAGGCTGCAGCTGCCGAGGGGAGGTCCAAGAGGCGGAGGTCGGAGTTGGACTCCTCGGCAGCAGAAGGGGCAGCTGAGACCCCACAGGGCCCAACGGAGGAAGATGGCATGGAGTCATCCAGGTTGGTGGGGGGTTTGGTGGAGGAGGAGGCTGTGCAAGGGACAGAGACGGGGTCTGGAGGTGGGGATTCCACTGGTGCTAGTGGTGCAGTGCAGGACCAGGGACAGGAGGCAGCACAGGCCGCCGCGGAGGTGCCTGTGTGCAATCCTGTCCCTGATACTGTCACTGCATCATTTTGCACCAGCAGGGATGCCTACGTCCAGAACCGTTCTCAGGGAGGGGATTGGCTTACACCAACTGGCCTTCCTCTCCCTGCGGATGTGGCTATCCGGCACCAGGTTGAGCCTGTCCTGGGTGGGGTGGCGTTGCGTCAACGGCCCATGCGAGGTGACCTCCAGTCTTTTCATGAGGAGACTGCACGTCTTCTCGCATGGCTCGTTGACCGCGGTGACCCACTGGGACAGCTCACCAGGGCCAGATTACTCCGTTTCCTGGACCTTGTTCCGACCCCCTCCTCAACTGAACCCCCTATGCCCCAGTCGTCCTCCATGCCATCTTCCCACTCATGTATCACCTGGGTGCCCTGTGGAGCTGCCTCTGACCCTGCGGCCAGGCTGGTGGACAACAGATCCCTGCCACAGTCGGGAGTCGGACGTCCAGCAAGGGTGGCCACCTCCACAACTGCACCCCAGCTGGAGGAGGATGTGCAGGCAGCAGGAGCCAGGGCACAGGCAGCAGCACAGCAGCAGCAGCAACAAGGTGGGAGCCATGATGGCTCGGGGCCTTCATCATCAGAGGGGCAGGCATCGGCCAGAGGGCAGGAGGACCCTGGACGGGAAGTGTCTTCCGTGTGGCAGTGGTTGGGCCATGTGATAGATGTGGAGCGGCAGCGGGCGGAAGAGGAGGGGGGCCGGGCACGCCTGAGTGCCATCCAGATGAGGGTCCTGGAACGCGTAGGCCCAGCGCTCCACGGCCAGATCCTTGGGAGGCAGACCCGTCTGGAGTTGAGCGGTGAGTGGCCAAGCATTGCTGTGTGAGACAGTGCATGTTGCAGTGTGCTGGTAGTCTGATGCTTGCCTGTATGTGTGACATAGGCCATGTATGGATGTGTGTGTGTGCAGGGACATCATGGTCATGCATGTGAGGCCAGTTATGTGTGAGCCACATGGTTGGTGCATGTGTTTTAAAGCTCTATGTGGAATGCACACATGGATGCATGGCTGTCTCTGTTCCTGGACATGGAGGGGGTGAGGAATGGGTGCTGATGTCATGTACATGTATGGTGCACATGTGTGTGTGCCTGAGAAGTGTGTGTGTTACTTTGAAACGCCATGGATGCATGTGACTTTGACGGCAACATCTTGGTTTACAGGGGACCTTCTACATGGATGTTGATGTTGATTGCAGGCGCCCGGACTGTTTCTGCATGTGTGTTGTGTGCATTCACCCATGGGTTGTGGAATGACAGGATGGAAGTGACATTTGACAGTGCCACTCATGTGTTATTGCTTCCTGTCTAGGGTATTTTGTACTGTGCCCTGATGCTTGTGTTCTATGTCTCCCTCTACGCAGCGTCAAGTGAAGAAGAGGGCGGAGACGGCGCTGTGGAGCCAAGCGGCGGGGATGCCTCCACTGGGCAGCGATGCAAGGCCCAGCCACCCTCCCAGGAATTAACATCATCCGAGAGCGAGAGGGCTGGTGCTGCGTCTGCCTCAACGGCTGTGGCGGAAGGGCCGGGTGAGCCCCCACAGGGGCTTACAATGGCGGAAGACGGTGTGGAGACATCCAGGTTGGTGGTCTCCACAGAGGAGGAGGAGCCCGCTACTGAGCCGCACATGGGACCTGGTGGGGCTAGTACCACTGGTGCAAGTGGTGCAGTCCAGGGTCAGGAGGCAGCACAGGTCACCGCGGAGGGGCCTGTGCATGTCGCTGTCCTTGACCCTGTGACTGCACCATCATGCACCAGCAGGGAGGCCCCGTCCCAGGGCCGTCCGCAGGTAGGGGAGAGTGCCATATCACCTGCCTCTCCACTACCTGCAGACGAGGGGTCCCGCAACCGTATGGGATCCGTCCTGGTGGGTGTTGCGTTGCGCATGCATGCCATTCGTGATGACATGCGTTCTTCCTGGGCGGAGAACGCACGCCATCACGAAGAGCAGCGTTGTGATGTGGCACTGCTAGGAGGGGCCCTGGTCGGAGGGTTCCTACATGTGACGCGCACTCTGGCGGACCTCTCCTCCTCTGTGGGGGCTATGTGGGGGCTATGCGCCAGTCGTTCTCCACATCGTCTTCAGGCCCAGATTCCACCAGGGCCCCCTGTGGACCTGGCCTGACCAACACAGCCAGCTTGGTGGAGATCCCATCCCTGGAGTTGGCGGTCCAGCAGGGGTGGACACCACAACTGGAGACCAGCAGATGGAGGATGTGAAGGCACCATCGGACAGGGCACATGGGCAGCAGCAGCAGCAGCAGGAGCAGGCTGTAGGTGGGAGCAATGATGGCTCAGGGCCATCAACATCGGAGGGGCAGGCATCGGCCGGAGGGCAAGAGGACCGTGGACGGGAAGTGTCTTCCGTGTAGCAGTGGTTGGGCCATGCGATAGATACGGAGCGGCAGCGGGCGGAAGAGGCACGGCTCACGATGGTCAGGGCGGATAACTCCATGCGTAGGGCCCTGAGGCGGGCCGAGTGCCTCGAGGCCATTCGCAGGGACCTGGAGTTCCAGATGTCGTCGTCCCTGCGAACCCTCGGGGCCATGGAAGAGGACCGCCTCCGGGACATCGAGCAGGAGTCCGATGATGCCCTGGCCCGGGACATCAACATGTGAGCCATTGGACTTGCCTGCTGCCCTTGTAAATAGTTGGATATTATTAGGTTTCCTTTGGTTTTTTCTTTATTTTGGACCTTTAGGACAATGTACCACATTTTTGTATATATTTTTTTTTTATTAGGTAGGAGTTTTTGATAGGTTTCATTTCTTCAGTTGGGATCATGGACCCTGGATTGTTCATCTGTATATAGTTCACTGTTGGATTCTACTTTTTTCTTTGGATTTCCCCATGGAGCAATGGTTTTCACTTTTGTTTTGCCCTTGGATTTCATTTTTGGAACTGTGACTTTGGAAACCTTTCCTTTGGATTATGATTTGTTGTTTTTCATTATTTTACAGACATGCAGATTTTCTTTTTTAATTTCCATTGTCGTTTGTTTGATTTTAATTCCATTCATGTTGCTTTTAATACATTTATTTCATCCAACTTCGATGTGTGGTATCATCTCATTGTTTTCATGCATGTCATGATATGGGTTTTGACATTCACTTGCACCCATTTTGTGTGTGTGACGGACATTTCTTCATTTACATACGTGCCATTGGGGTTGTGTCATGTAATTGGCATTTCTATGTGGGTGGATGAAATACTTGGGTGGGTGTTTGGCATGTGGAGGCTGCCCATAAGGGCCAGGGATCGAGATTGTGATGACGTGTTGCCTGGGGGACATGAGTCAGGGCCTGTTGGCAGGTGCCCCGCACTGCTTGGGGGTGAGGGTGCAAGGGGACATTAGTGGGACATGAGTGGGTGCCTGCTGGCAGGTGCCCCACACTGCTGGGGGGTGGGTGTGCAAGGGGACATGAGTGGGGGCCTGCTGGCAGGTGCCCCTCAGTGCTGGGGGTGGGGGTGCAAGGGGACATGAGTGGGGGCCTGCTGGCAGATGCCCCTCAGTGCCGGGTGTGCAAGGGGACATGAGTGGGGGCCTGCTGGCAGGTGCCCCTCAGTGCTGGGGGAGCAAGGGGACATGAGTGGGGGCCTGTTGGCAGGTGCCCCACACTGCTGGGGGGTGGGTGAGCAAGGGACATGAGTGGGGGCCTGCTGGCAGGTGCCCTTCAGTGCTGGCGGTGCAAGGGGACATGAGTGGGGGCCTGTTGGCAGGTGCCCCGCACTGCTGGGGGTGGGTGTGCAAGGGGACATGAGTGGGGGCCTGCTGGCAAATGCACTGCACTGCTGGGGGGTGGGGGTGCAGGGGGACATGAGTGGGACATGAGTGGGGGCCTGCTGGCAGGTGCCCCACACTGCTGGGGGGTGGGGGTCCAAGGGGACATGAGTGGGGGCCTGTTGGGAGGTGCCCTGCACTGCTGGGGGGTGGGGGTGCAGGGGGACATGAGTGGGACATGAGGGGGGGCCTTCTGGCAGGTGCCCCACACTGCTGGGGGATGGGGGTGCAAGTGGACATGAGTCAGGCCTGTTGGCAGGTGCCCCACACTTCTGGGGGGTGAGGGTGCAAGGGGACATGAGTGGGGGCCTGCTGGCAGGTACCCCGCACTGCTGGGGGTGGGTGTGCAAGGGGACATGAGTGGGGGCCTGCTGGCAAATGCACTGCACTGCTGGGGGGTGGGGTTGCAGGGGGACATGAGTGGGACATGAGTGGGGGCCTGCTGGCAGGTGCCCCACACTGCTGGGGGGTGGGGGTCCAAGGGGACATGAGTGGGGGCCTGTTGGCAGGTGCCCTGCACTGCTGGGGGGTGGGGGTGCAGGGGGACATGAGTGGGACATGAGGGGGGGCCTTCTGGCAGGTGCCCCACACTGCTGGGGGATGGGGGTGCAAGTGGACATGAGTCGGGCCTGTTGACAGGTGCCCCACACTTCTGGGGGGTGAGGGTGCAAGGGGACATTAGTGGGACATGAGTGGGTGCCTTCTGGCAGGTGCCCCGCACTGCTGGGGGGTGGGTGTGAAAGGGGACATGAGTGGGGGCCTGCTGGCAGGTGCCCCTCAGTGCTGGGGGTGGGGGTGCAAGGGGACATGAGTGGGGGCCTGCTCGCAGATGCCCCTCAGTTCTGGGTGTGCACGGGGACATGAGTGGGGGCCTGCTGGCAGGTGCCCCTCAGTGCTGGGGGTGCAAGGGGACATGAGTGGGGGCCTGTTGGCAGGTGCCCCACACTGCTGGGGGGTGGGTGTGCAAGGGACATGAGTGGGGGCCTGCTGACAGGTGCCCCTCAGTGATGGGGGTGTAAGGGGACATGAGTGGGGGCCTGTTGGCAGGTGCCCCACACTGCTGGGGGTGGGTGTGCAAGGGGACATGAGTGGGGGCCTGCTGGCAGGTGCCCCACACTGCTGGGGGTGGATGTGCAAGGGGACATGAGTGGGGGCCTGCTGGCAAATGCACTGCACTGCTGGGGGGGTGGGGGTGCAGGGGGACATGAGTGGGGGCCTTCTGGCAGGTGCCCCACACTGCTGGGGGGTGGGGGTGCAAGGGGACATGAGTGGGGGCCTGTTGGCAGGTGCCCTGCACTGCTGGGGGGTGGGGGTGCAGGGGGACATGAGTGGTACATGAGGGGGGGCCTGCTGGCAGGTGCCCCCACACTGCTGGGGGGTGGGGGTGCTGGGGGACATGAGTGGGGGCCTGCGGGCAGGTGCCCCGCATTGATGGGGGTGGGGGTACAAGGGGGTAATACGTTGGTGATCACTAGTGCAAGGTGACATGTGGCTTGGCTGGGGGGGCATGCCCATGGATGTTGGGCTGCCTGCGGGACATGCCCAGGGGTGCAGGGTAGTCCGCTGTGGTGTGGACTGCCTGCAGGGGCCGTGAAGGGTGTAGAGGGAACACCTGGGAGGACCCACACTGCCAATTCACGTGTAGGAATCCCCTGCAACCCCGAAATACACGTACCCCACTGGCACAGGGCCTATCCCGTGTGGAACTTCCCGCGCACCCCAGAAATACACGTACCCTGCTGAAATCGCGTGCTAAACTTGCCCCCACCCCAGAAATACACGTACCCTGATGCAATCGCGTGTGGAACTTCCCACACACCCCAGAAATACACGTACCCTGCTGAAATCGCGTGTTAAACTTGCCCGCACCCCAGAAATACACGTACCCTGCTGAAATCGCATGTTAAACTTGCCCGCACCCCAGAAATACACGTACCCTGCTGAAATCGTGTGTTAAACTTGCCCGCACCCCAGAAATACACGTACCCTGCTGCAATCACGTGTGGAACTTCCCGCGCACCCCAGAAATACACGTACCCTGCTGAAATCGCGTGTAAGACTTCCCCGCACCCCAGGTATACAAGTACCCTGCTGAAATCGCAGGTGAAACTTCCCACGAACCCCAGGAATACACGTTCCCCGTTTGCCGTGTGCTGTGTGGTGGCCCTGTATACTGGTTCAGGGTTAGCTCAGCCCTTTGCGCTGGATTGGGGATTTTGATGGCTTTTCCTTGCGCGAGGGGCGTTCTTGGGGGCGTTACTGGCGCTGCTGCAGGGTCGCTGCGCCACTCTGCGCCGCGGCTGCTTTTGGTGGCTGAAATCCATGAATACGCTGTGCGCCGAATTGGATTTTGCCGCATGCGGCTGGCGCAGACTATCGCACGCGCACACTGTGCGCCAGCCGCGTGCGCCACTTGTGCACTTAATTCTATGAATTACCCCCACAGTCTTTAAAGAAGGCATGAGCTACGTAGCACTATCACGCTTACGTACACTTGACGGTCTATTTCTAATCAACTTTGATGCAATTAAAGTAAATGCTGATATTCCTTGCATTTTAGAATACAATAGACTTCGTTCACTATACACCCCCATCTAAAAACATATCCTGTTGCACAAAAAGTAAAACATTGTAAAAGAAAACTAAATCAAACAGAAATACAACAGGATATCGCTGCAAATCCTCCAAAGAGAGTAAAAGAAACTAATACTTCACCAAGTACCACAAGCAAAAAAGAACCAATTAGGGAAAGTAAACCAGGTACTTCGTCAAAGAAGGAAGACAAATGCAAAAAAAATCACTCAGATAAAGAATATCCTGGTCCATTTAAACTCTCAAATATAATTGGTGTAAATTGCTACGCAAATGTAGCAATGAATATTCTATTTCAATTACCACCAATTGTTGACAACATATACTTACACAGTACAGACCAATTGTGTTTGCAAATGTTAGTACTTCATAGAAATGCAACAAACAATCCTAATAACACATAGGGCCTCATTACGACCCAGGTGGTAAATTACCGCCTGGGTCGTACCCTTACCACCATGGTGTAAACTATGTTTACACCATGGTGGATGGCGGATTTACCGCCCCATTCCAAGGTGAGTGGGGCGGTAAATCCCCATTTCCCATTTTACCCTTCCCCATCCCCATAGGGCATAATGGGAGTGGGGAAGGCGCTAATTACGCCACCGTAAATTACTGTGGCGTAATTAGCACCATGGTCCCTTAGCGCCATGGATTTTAACGCCTGCAAAAAGCAGGCGTTAAACTCACCATGGCGCAAAGGGACCTCGGAATCAGGCGTTAAGGGTCGTTAACCCCTTAACGCCTGATTCGTAATGAGGCCCATAGTGTTTATGGAATAAGACAACAATTGGACTACTGTGCTGGAATGGTGAAATTCACTATAAACTCACAGGAAGATCCACAAGAATTTCTAATGTACTTACTACAAGTACTGGAAAACAAAAACATACCTATAAATGAAATCTTCCAGATTTCATACATGTGGAAACATACATGCACTCTCTGCAACAATGTGACACAAGAACAAATCCACAATGAACGCTTCGTATATATATCAATACCTAATTGTGAATCCATTCTATTTCAGCAACTTGTACAAAATGCAAACCATGGTAGATTATGTTCTACCTGCAATTCGGATAATCGCTCCACCTTACTAATACAAACACATGGTAAATACGTAATACTAATGCTTTCACGTTACAATGCAGATGGTACCAAAAACAACTGCAAGCTGACTAGATTCACACATGGTCAAGTATCACTTGGTAAGAAAACCTTCACAACAATAGGTATAATCTACCACAGAGGGGCCACAACCAATTCAGGTCACTACACTGCATATATAAAAAAGAATTGTGGATGGTTCGATTGTAATGATAGTACCATTACTCTAAAGCAGAGATTACCAGCAAATCTTACAAACGCCTATTTAATCTTCTTAAAACCAAAATGTATTAACTAAACTATGCTTAAACCTTAACTAAACTTCTATTAAAAAACTATAAACTGTTAGAATATGCCAACAAGTATCTAACTGCCCCAAGATTCTACAACAACTAAACAGATAAATGAATACTAGTAAATTATAACAAAAAATAGATAGTTAGAATACGCCAACTGGTATCTAGCTGCCCCAAGATTTTACAATAACCAAACAGATAAATCAATACCACTTCATTATAAAAAACACTATAAACAGTTAGAATATTCCAAAAGGTATCTAACTGCCCCAAGATTATACAACAACTAAACAGATAAATGAATACCACTAAATTATATATAAAAAAAATAGACAGTTAGAATACGCCAACTGGTACCTAACTGCCCCAGAATTTTACAATATCCAAACAGATAAATCAATACCACTTAATTATAACAAATGATAGACAGTTACAATATGTCAACAGGTATCTAACTGCTCCAAAAATCTGCAACAAGCCAATACTTAGAGCATTAGCCAGAAACAACAAGTGAACACTGAAAACAAACAAACAAATAGACTGTAGCATAACAAAAAGGTTTTTTTTTTTAATCCAACATGGATTTTCTTTTCTCCCATAGACCCAATGATTTTAGCAACAAACACAGAAACTGAGCAAATTGCACAGTACACTGGTTTGTAATCTACTAAATATGAGGGTATAAAAAGAAATGTTGATTATTCATTGTTATAAGTCATTACAAAATACCAATACTAACATGGTTTTTTCTTTTATCACAGAAATGAACAAGAAATACATGTACTCCAGTTACTAAACCAAACAGTAAGTATATTATAAGTACAACCATCACAGCAAATCACACCCATATTGACTTATAATTTCGGTGCTTATAAATTTGGTCTTGTCCATGCACCCAAGACTATAGGCCCTGCCCACAACCACCACAGCATATCACACCCATAGTGGCTTACAACTTTGTGGCTTATAAATTTGTTCTTGGATCCCAAAGTTATAAGTCATTATGGGTGAAACATGCTGCAGTGGTTGTGGCCAGGGCATAGAGTCTTGGGTCCATGGCCATATGGACATGCTCCCAAGACTCTATGCCCTAGGCCACAACCAGCGCAGCATATCACACCCATAGAGTCAAACATTTTGACTGTGCCATATGGGCTCTTTTAATGTCCGCGGACATGATGAGTGTTCTTAGAACAGATTCAACTTGCCAGCAAGCAATACCGACAGCATCCTCAGGACACTCCCATTTCGTTTATTTACAAACATTTCAGGACACCGCGAGTGTTCTTAGGACAGTTTCAGCTTGATTGCGAACAATACGGACAGATGTACCGTCCTCAGAATACTCCCATTTTGTTTATTGACGAACATCCCAGGACACTTCATGTGTTCTTAAAACAGTTTCAACTTGCTTGCGAACATCCCAGGACACTTCATGTGTTCTTAGAACAGTTTCAACTTGCTTGCGAACAGTACGAACAGTCATACCGTCCTCAGGACACCCCCATTTTGTTTATTGACAAACATCCACCATCCTCAGGACCCCCCTATTTTGTTTATTGAAGAACATCCCAGGACACATGATGTATTCCTAGAACTGTTTCAACTTGCCTGCGAACGAAACGAACAGACATACCATTTTAAGAACACCCCCATTTTATTTATTTATTTTATTATTAGAACAATTTCAACTTGCCAGCGAACAATACGGACCGCTTCTTCAGGACACTCCCATTTCCTTTATTTACGAACATTTCAGGACACCGCGAGTGTTCTTAGAACAGTTTCAGCTTTCTTGCGAACAATACGGACAGATGTAGCTGTGAATGCTTAAGCTGTCGAACCCCTTTGACTTCCCGTCCCTCCACACTCTCCTCACCTGAGTCTTCAGAGTGATCTGAGTCTCGTAGATTCAGCCGGCTTAGGTAGTCCCTTTCTTTTTTAGGTAGCACTTGCCTGTCTCGGTGAGAAGCCACAGTGACTGCTGACTGGACAGCCGTCCTGGGGCCCCTCTTCCAGGAACAGGCCGTAAAAAAGGGAAAAAACCCACACGTGGGAAAAAAAACGCTTAGGAGACTTCTGGCAAAGAAGTAGGCGAAGATCCAATGTGGCTGGTGGACTGGAAGAAGAGACGAGATCCACAGGGTTGACCACAGGAAGTAAGTCCAAAACGACAAAACTCTGATGAACGGGAGTAAGGTGCAGGAGAGAGAAGGATCCCTAGGAGAAAGGGATCTGCCAGCCGAGGCGAGAAAGAAGCCACGGAGCAACAGGCCCTAGGAAGCACAGGCGCAGTAGAAAGAGAGCGCTTCCAAAGAAGAAACAAGACAGAAAGAAGAAATGGAAAAACTGGAGAACCGCGAGTGAAAAAGTGCGGCAAAGAGGAGAAAAACGCCCGCCGCCGAAGCAGCGACCGAGACAAGGAGGAGGAAGCGAGAAAGTGCCGAGAGATCGGCGAGGTAGAAACTGGAGCAGGGAGCGCCGCCGCCAGACGAACCGGCAGACAGGGAGGAGAGTGGAAGCTTGTTCCAAACAAAGAGGAACGAGCCGGCAGAGAAACGGCCGCACGCCGAGGCGAGCAGAGGGCACAGCTTGGAGAGCCAAAAGAAAACAGAGCACAAGAACCAGAGCCGCTGGAGAGAGCGCCAGCTAAGGGTTGAAACGCAGCGACTGCCGGGAATGAGGGGCAGATAACTTCTGGCAGTGCTACGATTGGCCAATGGCCCGAGACCAAACACAAAAAAGGGACTGCAATGCCCTACCTGCCGGGTTGCAGCCTCCATACCAATCTCCAAGTTGGTATCCAGATAGCCCCTTAATACCTTCTTTTCGACCTGAGAAAGAGAGAACATGCGCCCAAATGGAACCAGTGCATTAGGTTCGAGATCGATTGAGCAGTCTTCTGGCCGATGAGGAGGTAGCCGAGCGTGAAGATTCTCTTGGAAGACCCCAGAGAATTCGGCACAAAAATTAGGAAGAGCGTGAATACCCACATGATCCTTGGAGAGAACCCTAACCGACTGTTGATCTCCCCTGGTATCGGGAGGAAGACAGTTGACCGAACAGTATGTGGAACAAAAACTCAGTCGATTTTCCGTCCAGTTGAGATGCGGATTATGCCTACGAAGCCAAGGAATGCCAAGGATTATGGGGAAATGCGCGGCTCTAATAATGTCGAATTGCAGGACCTCTGTGTGTTGGTTGATGACCAAGGAGAGTTGTTCGGTAGTATGAGTGATGAGTCCGGACGACAAAGGTGTACCGTCGACTCCTTCCACTTTCTGACCCACCTTCCGGACTATCCGAGTAAGACCCATCTTGTCAGCCCACAGAGTGTCCACAAAGTTCCCTGCCGCGCCGCAATCCAGTAAGGCTAATGTTTCCACCGGTACACCTTTGAGGTTCAAGGTTACGGATAGTACCATCAGTCTGGAATCCTCTTGGGATTCTGAAGCCGACACAGAAAGTGTCACGTAGGGACGCTGAAGAAGATCTGAGTACCCCCGGCTACCAGTCCCTATTGACGCTGAGGGTAATCGTTTCCCGCATTCCTTTCCGGTACTTCAGAGCAGTCCTTTAGAACATGTTGGTCGGAACCACAATAGGTGCACAAACCTTTTTCTCTTCTTCGCCGCCTCTCAGCAGATGACAGAGGTGCCCTTGTGGCTCCGATTTGCATCGGTTCTTTGCCCTGAGTAGAAGAGAAGCGTCCAGAGGGAGAGTGTGAAGGAGGGTCTACTGGATTACCCGATCCTCTTTGTTTCCGGCGTTCTGCCCTTCTCTCTTGGAGACGGTACTCGATGTGGACAGCAGCAGCGAGTAGATCTGGAAACGTGGGAGAGCGTGGAGATCTGGCTAGCTCCTCCTTGATCTCATCTCTCAACCCTCTCCTGAATACAGCATATTGTGCTTGTTCGGGCCATCCCGCCCCTGCTGCCAGAGTCTTAAAGGAGGAGATGTATGACAGTACATCTAAAGCACCCTGACTTACATCCAGCAAGTCCTCACACGCAGTAAAAGATAGTTCGGGTCGCTCGAAGGTCTGTTTCAATAGGTTCTGGAACCCAGAGAAGTCCTGTAGGATGGCATTACCATTTGTCACTAGCGGAGAAGCCCAGGCCAAAGCATTCCCCGTCATATTAGAGATAAGAAACCCCACTCTGGCTTGGTCCGTTGAGAAAGTGTGAAGTCTGAAGGTGAAGTAAACGGTACAGGCCTCCAAGAATTCCTTTACCTTCTTAGGTGAGCCATCAAATTTTCCAGAAGAAAGAGCCATAGGGGGTAATTCTGGGGGATGTGAGGGTTCCCTGACCGCTACCATCTGTTTGAGAAGGGCATTCTCAGTCTTGACCCCCTGTAATTCCAGTGACATGGCTTGGAAAGCCTTCCATAGCTCCTGGACTTGTTCTTCGGCTGACATCGTGGTCTTTCTTGGCGTTTCAATCTGTGAATGCTTAAGCTGTCGAACCCCTTCGTCTTCCCGTCCCTCCACAGTCTCCTCACCTGAGTCTTCAGAGTGATCTGAGTCTCGTAGATTCCGCCGGCTTAGGTAGTCCCTTTCTTTTTTAGGTAGCACTTGCCTGTCTCGGTGAGAAGCCACAGTGACTGCTGACTGGACAGCCGAACTGGGGCCCCTCTTCCGGGAACAGGCCGGAAAAAAAGGGAAAAAACCCACACGTGGGAAAAAAAACCCTCAGGAGACTTCTGGCAAAGAAGTAGGCGAAGATCCAATGTGGCTGGTGGACTGGAAGAAGAGACGAGATCCACAGGGTTGACCACAGGAAGTAAGTCCAAAACGACAAAACTCTGATGAACGGGAGTAAGGTGCAGGAGAGAGGAGGATCCCTAGGAGAAAGGGATCCGCCAGCCGAGGCGATAAGGAAGCCACGGAGCAACCGGCCCTAGGAAGCACAGGCGCAGTAGAAAGAGAGCGCTTCCAAAGAATAAACAAGACAGAAAGAAGAAAGGGAAAAACTGGAGAACCGCGAGCGAAAAAGTGCGGCAAAGAGGAGAAAAACGCACGCCGCCGAAGCAGTGACCGAGACAAGGAGGAGGAAGCGAGAAAGTGCCGAGAGATCGGCGAGGTAGAAACTGGAGCAAGGAGCGCCGCCACCAGACGAACCGGCAGACAGGGAGGAGAGTGGAAGCTCGTTCTAAAGAAAGAGGAACGAGCCGGCAGAGAAACGGCCGCACGCCGTGGCGAGCAGAGGGCACAGCTGGGAGAGCCAAAAGAAAACAGAGCGCAAGAACCAGAGCCGCTGGAGAGAGCGCCAGCTAAGAGTCGAAACGCAGCGACTGCCGGAAATGAGGGGCAGATAACTTCCGGCAGTGCTACGATTGGCCAATGGCCCGAGACCAAACACAAAAAAGGGACTGCAATGCCCTACCTGCCGGGTTGCAGCCTCCAACGTGGAAGGAGCCGCCACCCGCGGTATCGATTGCGGATGACAGTAGCGTCCTCAGAACACTCCCATTTTGTTTATTGATGAACATCCCAGGACACTTCATGTGTTCTTAGAACAGTTTCAACTCGATTGTGAACAGCACGAAGAGTCATACCGTCCTCAGGACACCCCCATTTTGTTTATTGACGAACATGCACCGTCCTCAGGACACCCCCATTTTGTTTATTGACGAAAATCCCAGGACACATGATGTATTCTTAGAACAGTTTCAACTTGCCCGCGAACTAAACGAACAGACATACCATCCTCAGGACACCCCCATTTTATTTATTTACGAACATCCTAGGACACATCATCTATTATTAGAACAATTTCAACTTGCCAGCAACTGAACAGACATACCGTCCTCAGAACACTCCCATTATGTTTATTGACGAACATCCCAGGACACTTCATGTGTTCTTAGAACAGTTTCAACTTGCTTGCGAACAGTACGGACAGTCATACCATCCTCAGGACACCCCCATTTTGTTTATTAACGAACATCCCGGGACACTTCATGTGTTCTTAGAACAGTTTCAACTTGCTTGCGAACAGTACGGACAGACATACCGTCCTCAAGACACACACATTTCGTTTATTTTCGAACATATCAGTGCACCGCGTGTGTTCTTAGAACAGTTTCAACTTGCCTACGAACCATACATACGGACGTACTGTCCTCAGAACACCCCCATTTCATTTATTGAGAACATTTCAGGAAATCCGTGTTCTCCTCGGACAAATTGAACACAACAAGATCTACCACCTAAATAAATACAACATTTAACCCATCTCTTACTCCCCCACCCTCCCCAAACAGTCTTACACACCAACACACTCTACTAAATAGCATTTCTCCACCAAGTTTCAACGCGCTGTCAGCGGACGTCTGCGAATTCAAGATGTTGGGCGTTCCCGAAAATCTGACCACTTCACGCTCTTCGCCGTCCAATCAGTGAACACATTACATGTCCGCAGACATGACGCAAGCCGGTTGGCCAATCAGGACATTGTCCGCGGAGCGAACAGGGAAGTGTGTCCGCGGACTGAACATAGATGTCACTAATTTGTTTTGACCTATTTTTCGCTCATTTTATAAAAAACTACTGAACGGATTTTCACCAAATTTGCAAAAGCACGCTTTTGGGACCAAGCTGCTACTCCTGGTCCAAATTTGGTGAAAATCCGTCCAGCAGTTTGGGCTGTAGGCGTGAGCAAAGTTTTTTCCCCATTCAGTCTATGGGAAAAAAAGAAGTTTTGGGACCCCCCTTATAACTTTGCCCCCCCTGGACCAAACCTCAGCAAACTTTTTTTGCGAAGTTTGGTGAGGATTCGTCCAGGGAGAGCGAAGTTATAAGCCACCCAAAAAGGGCTCTTCCTATGGAAACAGCAACTTAACCATAACTACACAGACACTAGTGTGGCTGTGTAATATTAAGATATTAAGATAGAGGGTCATACGTATAGATTGATGTCCGTATTATTATTTTCCAACTCTTATGTCTCCCATGACAGGTGAAAGCAGAAGAAAAAAAGAAAAAAAGCTTCTGACCCATACAGAAGAGAAGAGGAAACACTCTTCTGCTTTTTAATTAGACACAACTGCGGTTGTGATCTGTTCCTGAAGAAAGTGGTCAGACTTGGCAAAAATCGCTGAAACCGGTAGACGATACTAAGTGTTCAGGCTTATCCCCTGAACCCCCAGGACCTATCGATTGGTTGAGTGCATGGGTTTCTTAAGAGCTGTGATTTTTTTAACTGGCAAAGTGTTTATACACTCATAGGGCAAGATTAAAGGGATAAAAACTCACCCGAGTGTTTGTTTGTTTTTTGAACAGAGTGTCCCAGGAATGCCTCTCCTCGCCCTCGTGAACATGGCAGGACAAAGAGCCAGGAACGCTCAAAGACAACCCTCATATTTTGGATGAACACCAAGTGCACCACCTGCTGACACATACACAGAAAGTGACCCCCTCAGTCAGCTATTCAGACCTAATCCAGTACATTTCTTTGCAGGTACACGAGACACAACAGAGATTGTGGATGGAAATACTGTAATGGACTGCCTGGATTAAGCGCCAAGAAGCCACTATGCTGACGTTACTAGTGACACCACGACATAGCAACGTTAGTCATGAAGCACACTCGCAGCCCTGCACCGCATTACACAAAGACACATTTGCATACACGAAGAACATGCTTACAGAGTTCTGTAGATGGAGGACGGATACATATACATACTGTCAAAGCTTTTATTATTTTTCTCATTAGCCAAATGCAGTTATGCAGTAATGCAGAAACAGAAGGCAACAAGAGATCCTGAGCAAGCTTGCAGATGCTTACGGCAACTAGCCCTATGGGACTACAGGAGTACATATGGAGCCTGGTAGGACCACGTGTGACTAATCTATAGGAAATCTAGCATAACACAAACATGTAGAAATTGCATTATAAGTCTAAGGAAAATTACAGAAGGGCTTAAACCACAGAAGGAGCAGACTCAGGTTGCGAAAAGCGGGGTCCGAGCTCACCGTCGAGATCGGAGATAAGCAGTCACATTCCAAACTCTAGACAACAAGGGACCCGTTGCAGAAAAATTGAATAAATCATCATAATTGCAGACCCCAAAGCTCGATTTTGTGGTCCACAAGCACGTGATGAAGCCGTACTAGACAATGGGCATTCACCCATGGTGGCAAAGCAAGCCGATCCTAGCAGCCAAGCCGGACGGTGAAACAAGTGTTGCAATGTAGAGACACACTCTCATAGGCAAAGGTTATATAATACCAGATACAATTCAGACACATAGTCATTTCACATCACCTTGAAGAGGTGCACAGAGAGCTGAGAACTGAGTCGGGTCCCAGGCCTGGGGAGACCACTCCAGCCAATCACTAGACAAAAATCCAGGGGTGGATGTCAAGGTGCCCACTACTCTGCAACAATGCAATAGATAGTTTCTTGGGGACAGGGCGGGTCCGCCACTTGAACAAACAAACAAACAAACAAACATACAAACATGTGTGAGGACCAGTAGAATAACCTCCATATGGGATTTCTATAGGGGTTACCACTCTTGGTACCCAATCAGCAAGGCCCATGTGATCACGCCATATCACAATAAAACTGGGCAGCATGCATTGTAAAGTTGAGATTTACTGGGGAATCCTAATTGTTTTGTATGATTCCTGTTGGTTTTTTGTAATAAACCACAGCCCCAACTTGCTGTTGGCTGAGTCCTCCATTTATTCTGGGGAAGGGTGTTGGGCCCTTGGGAGTCGGACGCACACCCAGATGACCTCTGGCATACTGGGGAATCATCCCAGCAAGTTTTAAAGAAATAAAGTGAGGAAAGTAGTGAGTGAGGTTAGGGACAGCCTTATTTGAGGGGTATTTACACTTTCCGATAGGGAGATTTAGTGAGCCATAGGCTATGTGTCAACATCGAGAATAGAGACTTCTGCCTGTTGTATGTGATAATATTGTGAGTTAGTTGTACTTTTGCTCACAGGCTGCCAGTGAGTAGGTCTCAAGACAGCTTACGCACTGATGGCCTTCCAAAAGCACGAGATCAAGTTCAAAAGTTCTAAAAAATTTAAAAAAGAGACATAATTTCAGCAGAAACACAGGGAGACCTCATTCTGTGTTTACATTGCTTAAGAGTCCTGTCTCTATGTTCACCATTGAAACACCCAGTCTGACAGTGGAACATGAGTGCAAAGGCAATACAGTGACTTGCAGCTAAGAGGTGCGACAGAAACAACTCAATGTCAAGGACAAGCATAGAAATAGAAAGGGTACAATCAGATATATAAGGAAAAACAAAAATTGGGATTGTGCAACCAGCACTGGCACAGCTGCACTGTGATCACGTTTATCTGTGTATTTGAGAAAGGAGGAGCAGCATGGAGGTTGGTGTGTAAATCTGATGCTTAATTTGCTTTCAAATTACAAGCAATTGTTTTTATAACATATATGTATTTTTATAAACTAAAGTATGATAGATTTTTAAGATTTCTGGATAGATGGACAGTTTGCGACTAATCAAAGATTATTTTGAATGTTCAGAACCTGAATATCAATTATATACTATTACAATGTCTGCCTTTTTTTTGCCTCTTTTTGACTTTTCCAATGACTCTTGATCCTTTCAATTGGTAATCTATGGATGGCTTTAGTACCATTTTGTAGCTTTAGATCATTTTCTATTGATCAGAGATAGTTCTCTTTCCAAAGATGTTGGGTGACCACTGTCCTAGGAGAACCTGAAACTGCTTATGGACAATCACCTCAATAATTTAATGTTATCTTACCTTTGCATAATTGAGAGGACGAGTGCATAGCATGAGAATGGTTCTGGTCTGAATATGTAAGTCTTCAAAAGCCAATGTGGAAAGGGATGAAGTATTCATTGATAGGGTGGTTGACACTGTAACAGTTAAATGCCCCTAGTTCTTTGACAATGGGATGCCAATTTATATGTTTCCTATACATGTATTGGGGCTATGCAAGACTAGTGTTTGTTTGAATATAAAACATGTGTACTACAATATGGGAAGTTCTAGTGTCGCACTTTCTATCATCTAGGCCATGGCTTTTAGCCCAACCTCCTCCTTCTTGATAGGTATCTCCTGTCTATCATCAACATCCACCCTTCTTCTGCCAATCCTTTGGCTGCCACCCCTCTGGCCTCTTCTTCCCCACCAATGGATGTACCTCACCCATGTACACCACCTTAGAAATCCTTCAAAGGTGGCAACCAGCTTCACCTAGCTACCCTGAATTCTTGCTGCGCTGTCAAACACTCCTCTGACATCTTTCACCTCCTAAAAGACTTTGACCTTTATGTCCTTGCTCTCACCAAGACGTGGTTCAATGCCAGTTCTGTCACTGCTTTTGACACTTTCCTTCCTGAGGGTTACAAGATCCTCTCCAAGTCCAGGTCTAACCAGACTGGAGGCAGAGTGGCCCTTGTCTTCCCTGAATGGGTCCCTGCTACCATCATACTCACTCAATCCTACTCCTCCTTTGAATGTCTTGTCTGCAAGCTCTGCATCTCTCCTACACTCTCGCTCACTCTCACTACTGTCTACAGGACTCCTGAGCCAATCATCCGCTTCCTCTCTGAGTGGTCCGACTTCTCTTCCCCTCTTCTGACCTCTAACTCAAAGCTTCTCCTCGGGGACTTCAATATTCATCTGGATTCTCCTGACGCATCCACTCTACTCTTTTGCAACCTCTGCCATTCTCTCTCCCGCACCATTCTTCCCCCTGGTCCAACCCACTCAGCGGGGAACACTTTGGATGCACTCATTTTAGCTGATATCCCTTTTTCTAATCCTTTCACTACTCCTCTTTCCTGGTCTGACTACTCTCTACATTACTCCCATCTTGAGCTCCTGGGCTCCCCAGCTAAGCCTCTGCCTGCACTGTCAATCTCCTTCTCCATCATTTGTGCGATAAAGCGAGTACCAGTAGCTACTTTTGCCACCTCCTTCACCCTCCTACTCCTACTATTCATTTCCACAATGACTCAGCCCTTACTAACCTTCACCTCTCCATCTCCAACACCCTTGACATCCTTGCCCCTGCCATGAGGATCTGCATGAAGTCAGCCTCCAAGTGCAACAGCTGGTATGATTCCAATTTAGCCTTACTGAAAAGCAAGTGCAAAGCTGCTGAATGAAAGTAGTTGGCTTCTAGCACATCCTCTGACAAACTGGCATGCCGCCTCCTCCAAAGGCAATACTGACACTCCATCCACTCCAAGAAATGGGCAACGGGGCCATATCCAATCACGCATTGCTGGGACAACACAGGACACAGCTGAACTTCTCAAAATCTGTAGGGAACTTGCTAATCCTACTGCAGTCTCCACTTTCCCTCTTCCTTCTCTTCCTTCTCAGGCCCTCTGCACAGTGTTGGCCTTCCACTTCACAACCATAACTCAGGACATCCTGTCCTCCCTCTCCTCTTCACCCCTCCCTCCCCCTCCTGCATGCTGCCCTCCCCTGCCACCTTCCCCTTTATATCTTCCTTCTCACCCCAAACCTGATGAGGTTATCAAGACAGCCTGCTCTATGAAAGTCTCCTCCAAACAGGTGCCCCCTTACTCCTCTAGATCTATCAAGGACAACATTCTCCCTCCTCAGCTGAGTTCAGTAACCACTCTTTTGCCCCTCTTTTGCTCTTTCCCTTCACCCTTCAAGCACTCCCTTGTGCACCCATCCTAAAAAATCCATCTACGGACCCTTTCTGCCTGGCTAACTCTTGCTCTATCTCTACTGCCCCCTTCATGGGCAAACTCTTGGAGAAGTTGGTCATCTCTCAACTAATGTGTCACACTGAATCTGTTTGCTGCTTCCATGACCACCTGTTCTGGCTTCAGAGCAGCCAGAGGCATGGAGACTACTCTCCTGAACACCTGTGGTGACCTTATCTCAAATCTCAACTTCATCACTCCTTCGCCCTTATCCTCCTCGATCTGTCCTCTGCCTTTGACATGGTCAATCATTCCATCCTTAAAAATCGGCTCTGTGATACCCTGCTATCACGGACCAGGTACTGGACTGGCTGACCTCTTTCCTCTCCAATCGGCCTTCCCAAGTACAACTGGGCCCCTTTCTCTCCTCTACCTCACACTCAACCTGCGGCTTCCCTCAGGGCTCTATCCTCTCGCTGTGGCTTTTCAACATCTACCTTGCACCTCTGGGCCATCTGTTCTCCACCTTCTCACCTCATTTCCAGTGTTATGCTGATGACACATATCTCTCCTTTAAGCTTTCCTCCTCTTCCTCCTCTCCTTCAACTCTCATTCCCAGCTTTCTGACTGCTATTCAAGCATGGTGTACTGCTAATGATCTCTGCCTTAATGCATGCATTCTCAAAGTGCATTTGGAAGTGCTGGTTAGCTGAAGTTGGCCGGTCGTGCTGCTTTCCTTCTTCTGAGTATTCACTTTGTGTGAATTCGTACTGAAGGACTTTAACTCTGGTATTGAATACACATGGCTTAACTACGATCAACTGCCAATGCTATAACTCCATGTGGACTTTCTGCTGATACTAATACTGATAAGAACTTATTTCTTTTGAATTTACAATTGAGAAAGTAGTAGGATGCGCATACTTTTCCCACAAGCTCTACAAAACCATAGGTGTGCATGAATTTGCATGCGCATTCTCGAAGTGCATTTGGAAGTGCTGGTTAGCTAGTTGCCGGTGGGTTGGTGGCTGGGGCTGGGCGGAACAATCTGATATTAGCAGTGATACTTGTTGTAACTGTGGTCTGAATAGTAACCACAGTAATCTAAAAAAAAAAAGTTTACTGCATATCTGTTGACAACAACAATGCTGCCACCCAAACATATTAGGAATTTAATTATGGATTCAAAGTGAACTCTGAAACGCCCAACACATGCAGTTAATTTAACTCTGAGTGCCGGCCCCACCAGTAGAGGTCAAGCAACATCATTGCCAAATGATATTCGTAAATTCTGCTCGGAATCGGCTGCATCAGATAAACGAATAGCAGCGCCAATAGTTAAGACTGTGCCGACTGCTACCGCTGAATGCAAAGGGACTAATCTCGAGAGCGATTTCACTCCTCCCCCTGTGAATAACCTATGTACTCTGCTGGACTCGCTGGTGGTAGCGGGCTTCTTGTTAGACTCTGTTACAGAAAATCATCAAATGCCTGATCAATCTGAGGAGGCAGTTATAATGGCCCAAATACATAACACGTCCTCTTTATTACTGCCTACAGTGAAGTCACCCGTATCTTGGCTAAGCGGCGAGTCTAACAACGAACGAGATCAGCGTACAGCTGATTTGGCTGCTTTAAATCCTTTGCCATTAGGTGAAAGCATATCAGAAAATGACGAATATGCTTCCCAGTTACACACTGCGGTGTAAGAGATCTTTCTCAGTCTCCTGTTATGTTCTCAACCTCGGTCCACGACTTATATGTATTGTCTATATCATTTACAAACCCTACTCTGAGGAAAACAAAATGTTCACGTTATTCTGTTCCAAATGAAGTGACTACAGATTCTCCCCCTAATATTGAACTAACACTGCAGGCCATGAATACGGCTTTATTTTCATTAGCAAAGTTATAGGAGAATCTAAACACAAAGGTAAATGAGCAGACAAACATGATGCTACAAATAATTCAATTGAATCATATCGTAACACACTAGACGAGTGTTGGAACATCAATGAATAACTATGATAACCCTACCAGTACAATGCAAGGGATGAACTCACTGGTTAAAGAGACTCGAAATCAGCAGGTAGGAGACGCTCCAGCTCTTGTGAGGTCTGCTGAATTATCCGGAACTATTTCTCCATTAATCAGACATTTGAATTTTCCAGTAAGGAAAGATCAGACTGTAGTAAGAGAGTTGGATGTAATGACTGAAAATTTGCGTTTGGAAAATCCTCCTCTCAGTGCTGAGCCGAATTTAAAGCCATCTTTTACAATATTTGCAAAAAAAGTTAAAAATAAAGTGTCAAAATCGATAGCTGCTGTAAAAATGAGTAAAGATCTACAACAAGCGGCTGTCTCAAATAAGGCAAATTCGCAATGCTTTATTCATTCACTATCACTTCCTAAAAATAATACACAACTATCAAGCCTTGCAGTAACCAAAATAAATATGCAAGAATAGCACGGAACAAGAAAAATATGGCTGAAAAACAGATAGGTAATGCTACTGTAACTAATGGGGCCCTACAACTAGCTTGTGAACCGTTAGATAGTCTAAGTCAAGCACACACCATCATCTAGTTTTGTAATGCAGAGGTGGGGATTTTGGGATATATGATCTGAATCGAACTAGTGTATTGAATATACTGGGTGATGTTCCAGCGCTGGAAGACGTTTGCTCAAGCAATTTGACCCAGATTGAATTTATTAAAGAACATGATACATCAATTGTAAAGATCTGGATGCTATCTGGTATTGTAATGAACGTTATTTGGTAGGCTCGTGACAAATTGCTTAACCTGTGATTTTTACTGTCTAAACAACGGACATACAATTATTGTGACTCAAGACAAATACTAACCAAGATTAGTGATCATGAAAATAGACAAATGTCTATGACCCCCCTAAATATAATGTGTTCCCAAGGCCCTTTCCAGACTAAGCGGCAGATAGAACCAACCAATCGCCCTGTGAACTTTCAAGGTAGGAAGTGACAACTCAAGAGATGCAGATTAGCCTCATGGAATACCAGGGGTCACAAACACCTGTCTTCAATGATATTGTATGCCTTGAATGTATATGATATTGTAGAATTACAGAAAATTTGGCTCACGAGTCCACCAGTTTGGGAAAACTATACACTGTTGTTAGTTCTGGCGAAAACAATGGCTACCCAGAAGATGTACGCCACCTGGAACTTATTGTAACAGATGATCTATATGTTGCAGCTATGCAGTCGTATAAAACATCTGAACCTGGTAATTATAAAAGCAAGACAAATCATCTGCACACATATGATCATGAGCTTCATGTAATGAGAATAATTATTGAGCGGCAAGAAGGCAGGCTTAATGAACTTGAAAACGAGATACAACAATTGGTTAAGGTCTAGGAAAGCATCAATAATGCTAAAGGACACACAGCAGATCCTACAAGCTATAACCTCCAAGAGCTCAGCGCTAATATGGGGACTTATAAATAAGGTCAATAATAGCTTACAAACACCAATGCAGATAACTGCTCTGCCTGAGGAAGTGTGGGAAATATTGTATGCAACTTGATATGCTGCTACTCCTCTATCTTGCCCCAGTACTGAGGGTATATCATGTAATGATGAAGACATAAAATTTAGTGTGGAAGATCTAATATTCCATATATCTAAACTCTGTGCATCTGGAGCACCCGGCCCTGACGGTCTGTCTCAAGTTATATACAGAAGCTTGGGCTAATACCTTGTTCATCAATTTTTTCCAGATTATTCATATTTGCCGTATTCCTCCATCTTGGCAAAAATCTATCATTGTCCAGATCTATAAAAAAGGAGGCCAACAGCATCCGGAGAAATACAGGCTGGTGGCTTTCCTAGATGCCCCAGGCAAATTGTTTGCCCGGTTAATCCTAAAATAATTCAATCTCTGGATTCAGAGGACTAATTTACAAGACCCTTCCCAGACGGGTTTTGTTCCAGGAATTGGAACTGCAGCTAACTTGATGCCACTTCATGCTATAAAATCTCATGGTTGGCAAAGGGGGCAGCCACTGTACTTAGCATGTACAGACTTTCAAACTGGGTTCTATTCTGTTTCAAGAGGATTTACTTAGAACCAGGTTATTAAAGGCAAAATGTCCAAATAATTTACGACACTCCATACACCAATTCCATTCCAATACTATTATCCAGGTACGCCTCACACTTGATGGTCGGAACAGGGTTGTTTGCTTGAATCAACGCTGTTCAACTTTTTCATCGTGAATATGAAGCTTTTTTTTATTAACATCGATTCTGACTCTCCTAGATTAGATCACAGAGCGATTGCTTGGTTATTCTACGCTGATGATCTGGTGTAAATGAGAAAAAACCCAAGAGGTCTGCAAGCACTTTTGTCACAACTGGGGAGATATACTGAACTAAATTTGTTGACAATTAATTTGATGAAATCTAAATTATTGAAAACTGTGACAAAACAATATTTCAAGAAAATACAGTTTAAATGGTCACTTCGAGACAGAGATTTGCAAATTGTTGACGAACATAAATATTTGGGTCTTAATACCAGTAATCATAGATATGACCAACCTTATTTGCTGTCCCTACATAGAAAAATCAAAACAGCGATCTCCCAAGCGTGTATTTTGAATGCTAAATATGGCAGATTCTCAGTAATACCATTGCTGACTTTTTACAAACAAAAGGTAGTTCCTATCATCACTTATGGATATGAAAACAAGATCATGGCGGAGCGAAGAATTTTAGTTACAGACGAAGGCGCATTTTGGAAGTGGGCCAGAACCTACCAAAGAGTGTTTCCATGTGTATTATAAGATATGAACTAGGTCTATTATCGTTATATGGCTTTTACATGTGAAAAATGTTTTCCCTTTATAGGAAATGTTTAATTTCATATGCCAGATTCTTTGATGACATCCTATCTAAGTATATAAAGTCAACAACTCATCATATCATGAATGCATGCAGGAAAAAGATACAAGAATGTAATTTAGCCGCTGATATGACGGAAGGGTTGTTGATACTTAATCCAAACAGAGCCAAAACAAAATTGTGGCAGGCTGATTGGATTATAACGAGTGAGGAATCTATGCAACAGCAGATTTTACAAAATCATAGGTCATTACCGAAAAAAGAACGACACCAGAATCATATTTAGTCAAATTGAGCAAGTTATAGAAATCAATTTAAGAGATTTCTGCTAAATATGTGGTATACAAGAGATGTTTTGGCAAAGCAAAACTTAATATCTAGAACATCGAATTTTTGTAGATTTTTTCTCAAATCAGAACCAGACGAAACACTAAAACATCTGTTAACTAATTGTTTTGCCTTAGCTCAAGAACGGAAGTTGTATTTCTATTGCTTTTTTGCCAGCTACCAACTGTTAACTACTGAAATTATGTGGGAAGCTTTATATAATGGACATCAAACTTCGATGAAATTGGCTATTGTGAATTATTTATTCCTGCTAAAGCTGAATTCATCAATTTTTAATCAAACACTGAACAATGGCAAAGATATGATACTGAAATGTAATATATTTTTTTTTAACAGAAACTGCTTAAAAAGGATGTAGTGATGTTGAGAATGTTTTTTTATTTCATTATTTCATATGATGAAATGTTTTAATTCTGTGGTTTTATAATGAAGTTTATGTATTGAAAGTTGGAATTTTTTCAACTAAATCAATAAAACATATATAATAATAATAATAATAATAGTAATAATAATAATAATAATAATGCCAGTAAGAATGAGATCTTTCTACTTGTGACTCCTATCCCCTCCTTCCCTGCTCCTTGGGTCCCCTCCCCTCACCTTCTTGTGAGGCTAAAAATGTGGGTGTCATCTTCCACTCCTCTCTCTCCTTCTCCTTGCCAAGAAGGCCCACTATCAGCTTCACCTCCTCAGAGGCATTCTCCCTTTCCTCGCCTTCCCCCAGAAACTCAATGTTTCCAGAGGTCTGGTTCACTCAAGGCTTGATTACTACAACAGCCTATTCCTTAATCTGCCTCTCACCTCCCTTCGCCTTCTTCAACTAATCCAGAATAGGTGTGAGACTTATGATTGGCATCAAGCCCAGGGACTGCATCTCTCCAGCCCTAAAATCTCTGCACTGGCTCCCGGTGGTTGCAAGGATCAAATGCAAGCCCCTTTACATCATCCACAAGGGATTCTGGAGCTTGGTACCTCGCTAAATCCAACTCTCTGCAGATCAGATGTTTCTCCAAGCAGAGAGTCACAGGTAGATCGTTCTCTTCGACATGAGCCTCCCTCTAGAATGGCCTCCCTGACCCTCTCTGACTTGAGCCAGATCTCCTTAAATTCCAGATTCTTCTCAAGAACTTCCCTTTCTCCTCATCTTTCTCTCACCCTCTCCCCTGTTAGTCTCCTGCTACTGTAACTGGTTGCCTGTCCTCCCTTATGAGTCGTAGGGTCAGGCCTTCACCTAATCATTCTCCCTGCACACTTGCCTACCAACCCTTGCCCTGGGGCATCCTTTCCAAACTAGCCATTTTTAGCTGGTCCACCCCCCGCGCACTTGACCCCCTTCCTTGTTTCCCCCCTTGCACTTGTACTCCTGGGCACCATTTAGCCCTACCCCAACCCCTCCAGAACTTCTCCCTCTTCCTATCACTGCCCCTAGTCTTGATCTCCCCCTTCCCCCTGCACTTCTTGGCACTGCACTTGCACAATCTGACTGTCACAAAGCCTAGTAGGACCGTTATTGTTGTTTTTTCTCCTCTGTCTCCCCAACCCCCTCTTGTCACAATTCCATTACGGGTCCAGCATGGTCGGGCCCAGGGGAGGGGTGTTTTTCCCCATGATAGAGTAGGGAGGTGGTGGACAGGTATGGTGGCTCGCTGGCATAAGCGTGTAGAATGGAGCAACACCGGAACCTGCACCAGCGCGCCTACCAATGCACTGACAGGGCATGGCCCAAGGCTATGAAACCACTCCCCGGACCGTGCCCTGTGCTTACCATTTCTTCTGCTCTTAGCAAGAGCAGTGTCTCGCTTACTGCTCCTGCTCTCAGTGTATCTGGAAATGACTTTACATGGATGGAAAGCAGTGGAAACACAACTGAAGAAACTCTCCTGAAATGAGGATCCACGCCCCTGTGTAAAGACTTTGGGCCTCATTACGACCCTGGCGGTACGGAGTGAACGGTGCCGTAAAAGGTGCCGGTGCCATTCACTCCATACCGCTGCATTACGAGTTCCCCTCGCAGGACACGGTAAGCACGCCTGGGAAAACCAGGTGTGCTTACCGGGTCCCGCGAGGGGAAGAGGGAGCAAACAACGGGCCATCTCATAATGGCCCGTTGTTTGCTCCCTCTCCCATTCCCATTCAGCCCTATGGGGGCTGAAATGGGAATGGGGAAGGACCATGTCCGGGTCCTTGGAGGGAGGAATTACCGGGCCTTCCGAACTCGGAATGGCCCAGTAAGTCCTCATTCCGAGGACCCGGATCCCGACACGATTTCGGCGGCAGCCATGCCGCCAGTAGCGGCATGGTTACCGCCGAACTGTAAATGAGGGCCTTTGTCTCTGTGTTCGTATTGGTTCTTTTCCGAACAGCACCCGGAATCGACCGGTGGGGCTGCTCACCTTGGACATTGGCTCTTCATCGGCTGCTCATCTTGGACGTTGGTTCTTCATCGCCTGCTCATCTTGGTTTTCCTCGCTTCTCTGACTGTTGTCGTACCTGCAGTATCCTATGACCTGAAAAAGCAAACCAACAGTTTGAGAGATCCCATTCTGTTCTTCGACCGCGGCCCGTCCCAGTGCCTAGTGTGCTCACCCATGCAGTGAAGCCAACTCTGTTCCTTCGACATTAGCTTTCAGTCGCTCCGCTCCTGTGAAGAGTTTGCAAGCACAGCAAGTTTGACACCCGTGTTTGATCAAGACTTACCTGTTCACTGTCGTATGCTGTGCGTCGCAGCCGGCCTGTACCACGCACCTTTAGTTAAGTAAATGGAGGAAGATACGTACCTGAGGACCAAAACCGTAGTCGCAAATATTACGGTGAGCAGTGCTCGCTTTGCACCAGCCAGCCAATCCAGGCTCTGAAGGGGAGGGGCAGAAGGGAAGGCCCTGTGCTTATACTTACCCTGTACTTACCTTTAGGTCAACCTTACCCCCAGTGCATCCCGAAACCACCCAGGTCCCTCCCAACCTCACGGTCCATTGGGAATTAACCCCCGGTCGACCAGTGGGGGAAGGAGTGCTGGGACGAGCAGCAGGGGAAGGCAGCCAGCGAGGGGGCTACACATTGATACAGACCGGACCAGGCACACCTGCAGAGCACCAGAGGTAAGCGTGACACCTCTTTTGTCTTGTTCAATAAAAACATTAAAACAAATAAGCAAATGGTTCATACAAGAGGGCATGCATTGCATACTTGTTCCTACTCCCCACCCCCCGAGCGCTAGTCGTAGTGCAGCTCTTGTTTTTGTGGACTCACACCCACATGCCACCTCAACTAACACAAACATGACCCAAGGGTTCTCTCACATACTGCAAGCTTCAACACCCCATCCCTCTAACCCCAACCTCATCCCAGCCCTCTCTGTCTCCCTAATCTCCCATACAACACAATCCTTTCCTGGCCATCATGCACAGCACCCTATCTGCCTTGCCCCCTCAGCTACCACCACCACCCACACGTTCACCTCCACCAATCCACACCAACCTCTACTCCCCTCTCCCAGTACCTTCTTACATCCTTTCATCCACGGTCCAACAGACACCCCGCATAGCCGACCGTTGTGCTTTCGGGCAGCAACTAAAAGGGCCCACACACACAGCCTGCCCAGAGCCACCTTCTTCCTACCCGCCCTCAGTGAGCCACATTTCGGGCCCGCACCGACAGCCATGCTTCCACCCTTGCTTGCCACCAGCACTAGGCCTCGTCCTGATAAACCCTGCACAGTGTTACCCAGCATCCCTGCCACACCAACCAGCACTCAAACAAGTCCTGCCTCCTACAACACAGCCCCCCTCTCCACATCCCTTACCCATTGGATCACACACTTACACATCCAGCAGAACGACCTCCAAGCCCACGCCTTGCACATCTCACCAACCTAAATCCTCCTTACCTAAAACCCTTCTCCCACTCACAGCCACCATACCACACTCCAAATGTAATCACCCCAACAATCACCCACATGTCCACTCCAACCCACCCACACGTCGACCACACAGCACCCGCCCACCCTCCACTAGAGCCCAGAATGCTCTCTGAAACACAGGACCACCACCCTTTGTGTTTATCAGCCCCAGCCCAACACACCACTGACACATGCCTCTAGAGCTCCCTCCATCAAAGCCCGGAACACTCTCATAGGTTACAGGATCATCTCCCCATGTACTGATCTGCCCCAGCCCACCACCTCACAAATTCCTGCCACCAACTCTGCGCCCAACCATGCTGCCCTACTCCAACCCACGATCACTCCTCCCAACTCTAATGCCACCCTGCTGCACTGCATTTCCCTTTGCTGTGCCCTCCTCAACACTTCGTTCATCACTGTGCATCCTCACAAAATCCTAGATCTTATCACTATTAATGACATAGACATCCTAGCCCTCACCAAGACTTGCCTCTCTGCATCTGCAGGCCCAACCCTCTCCATTGCCACCCCGGCCGTCTATGCCATCCTCCGATGTGATAGGACAGACACAAAAGGCGATGGAGTAGCCCTCATTTTTAAAGACTCTCTCCTGTTAAATGCCTCCTCCACTTCCCCTTTGCTGCATTGTGAATCCTTGTTGGACAAACTTAGATGTTCGCCTAATAATACTATCAACATACACCTCTTATACCGACCACCAGAACCCATTGCCTCCTTTGAAAATGACCTCACACAACTAATTTCCACCAACATCAGATTTTCCACTCAACTTATACTTCAACCTGTGCTTCAACGACACCAATGACCCAAAGGCTACCATCATAGCTAACTACTTAGCAGCCATTGGATGCACCCAACTCATCACAGATCCCACTCACGCCCAAGGCTGCATGCTAGGTTGGCTGATTGACCACAACTGCAACATCACCATATCATCTAACCTCCCATGCCCTTGGTCTGACCACCAGACCATCTCTTTCTCCATCCCAGCCTGCCAAACCCTCCCACTCACAAAACACAACTATGGCCCACTGCTCACACAACTTGATGAATGCCAACATCATTCCTCTCCTTAACATCCGCCTAACCCCCTGCCACTGCTGACACCTCAGCCGTAGTTGACCACTATAACACCCTGCTCCCCAATGCAGTCAACATCCTTGCTTCTCTCAAAGCCAAGAGGCCTACGAACCCAACTCAACACAACTCCTGATTCACCCCAGAACTACGCGCTGCCAGAGCTGCCAAACGCACAGCAGAAGTTGCCTGGCTCAAACCCCTTAACCCTACAAACAAGAGCCACCTCTCTTCCCACTCACTTGACTACAAACAAATGATCTTCTCCTCAAAAGCCTCCTTTTACAACACCAGAGTTGCTAACGCCACCTCAAGCTCCTTGGAACTCTTCACCATTCTCCACGATATTGAAACTCCCCTGTCCCCCCCTAATGCCATTGTCAAAGACGGGCCTCATTACAAATCGCCCGGTATGGAAACAACGGTGGCGATAAACCCGCCGCCACCGTTGTTTCCATGCCGGGTGATCACAACTCCTCCAGGCGGGAGATGATGTTCCCGCAAGGTCTGACCTGGCGGGTTTAACACCGCCCGCCTGCAGGCGGATGAGGAAACACCGGCAGCATTACGAGATGCTGCCGGTGTTTCCATGATCCCCATTCCCATCGAGTCCCATAGGACTCGATGGGAATGGGGATTAACACCATTCCGTCTCCGTGATTCCCGGAAAACCAGGGTTGTAATGCCCCGGTAATTCCCGGGAATCACGGAGGCGGAATGGTAATACGAGTCTGGCGGGAACCAGGCAGTTTTACCACTGCGGTTACCGCCGGACTCGTAATGAGGCCCAATGACTGGTGTAACAAGATCCAAGACACCCTCACGGACAAAATTACACAGCTCCAAGCCAGAATACTCACCAAACAAGCATCGCTTCCCCCAACAGTCTTCCATTTAGAAGCCACCCATGATAGCATCCCACCTTTCAAGTTTCAGCCTACTAATGTCACCTCCCTTGCCAACATCATTGCTGGCCTCAAACCCTTCCGCTGCAAGGGAGATGCCCTCTCAGCCTCTGTGGTCAAAGGCTGCATCGAGCCCCTACTCCCTCTCATAGCCTCCATCACCAACTCATCCTTCACTACCTGCAGTCTCCCCCTCGCACTTAAGGAATCCTGTATCTCACTGTTACTGAAAATCCCACCCTCGACCATGCCACCTACACCAACTACTGCCCCATCACCACTGTCCCATTCCTCCTTAAAATCATGGACAGAGTAGCTTATCTACAAATACAATCCTTCCTTGAACTTCATCACATCCTTGGCCGCCACCAATCAGGCTTATGCCCCAAGCAAAAATCAACCTGACCCTGCCAAAGACAAAGGAGCCTATTCCTGCTCCTTCTCCTTGACCTCTCAGCAGCGTTCAACCTCGTTGACCACAAGACCCTCTGCCAATCACTCTCATCTGCCACCCACCTTTCACCAGAGGCCACCAAATGGATCGCCTCCTTTCTATCCAGTAGATCCTCTAGAGTGTTTGCAGGCGAGGCTGCTGCCACACCAACACCCTACTCTTGTGGGGTACCCTAAGGCTTGGGTGTCTCACCCACCTTGTAATGGGACTATCAGAAAGACTCCCTGAGAATCAACTAAATATACGAAACCATGCAAGCCTGGATGGCAGCTCACAGTCTCTGCCTCAATGACGAGAAGACTGAGCTCATACTCATTGGGTCCATTGCCCTTTTCAAGAGCCTCCCCAAGGAGTTCACATTCTTTGTCATCAGTGGCCATATAATTACAGTAGCACCCTCCGTCAAGACTCTGGGGGTCAACCTTGATTCTTCATTCTCCATGTCTCACCACGTCAACCACATTGCCTCTACCTCAGGCTATGCAAACAAACTGATTAACTCCAGCTAACCCTTCCTCACCACCACAAACTGTCTAGAAGATGCACAAGCTCCTACTTGCTTCAAACTTGACTACTGCAACTCCTTACTCTTCGGCACCTCCGAAAAAAAAAACCTCTGCAAACTCCAAACCACCCAGAACAATGCCCTCAGTGCTGCCCTTAACTTGGGCAAACGGGATCACATATCTGAGGCTAGGAGATCTGCTCACTGGCTCCCAGTTAAGGACAGAAACACCTTCATCCACCATTGCCGCTCGAACAACGCCCCAAGCTATTTGACATCCAGCCTCAGAAAACACATCTCAGCAAGACCCACCAGGCAGGCCTACAATCACTGCCTCGTCAATCCCAGGTTCAGTCGGGCAAAAGCTAGGGGCTCCAGCTTCCTAGTCCAAGCACCTTCCCTCTGGAACAGGCTACCCCTGCACCCGTGGGATGAACCATCTTACAATGTTTTCAGAAAGGAACTCAAAACTCTATTGTTTAACTGGTTTGTCTGCGCTCCCTACCGCCTTCCTTTCTTTTTCCTCCTGTAACTAGCGTCTAGATACCTATGGGCTGTGAGTGCTGCTATAAATGCACAAATAAATAAATACATCTGAAAATTGTGCATTTAACTTGCATGTGATTGCATGGTGTTCCATGTGCATGTGTACAGTAGAGCCCTGAACTATAGACAGTTGCCTTAGGAGTTGATTGACTATTTTATAATACCCATTCCTCCCTTTCGTGCTGCAACCCATAGAATGCAGCTGAGTCCCACGAAAGATTAGGTCCAGCAGTTACCTAGTCACTGGCACAGCAGTCGTCTTTGCAGCTAAACACACTGGCCCTCATTACGACCCTGGCGGAAATCGAAAAACGATGGCGGAAATGCAATACCGCCATCGAATAGCGCTCGGTGCGACTATGACCCGTCACCGCAAAGTACGATGCCATTAGCGACACCGTAGTGAACGCCAACGCTAACTGCACCAAGTACGCGCGCGCGCGCCATGCCAAACCGTAAATACCACCATGGCGCAAGGGTACGCGAATTCCGACCCTAGCGGACATGTACCTAACGCCATCAAGCACGGCGGAAAGTACCATTCCGCCATGGCGAGAAGTACGGCATCGCGAATCAACCGTAAACGGCCCCACTGAGTGCCTGTACACCGCTCCCTGCCCACATAGTACAACTCCCCGTAGGTGCAATGAAGTCACAATGCAACCAGTGAAATGTACAAGTCACCCATGCATGCCAACGAACAAAAGAATCACAAGAGGGGCCAATGGGAGCTGCAGGGCACAGATGGCACGAATACAGAAGCCATTCCAATGGACATGACCACAGTCCCCCACCAAGAAACGCACGCAAACACAGGCACCTGTGACCAGCAATATTTCGAAAATCACATCATTCCACCAGTCCACCTGGCTGACCGGCATCTGTTACACAAAACCTAATCCCCCGCCCCTGAGCATGACATCATTCAAACAGTCATATTGGCAGCCCTCATCCCTGACCTCACTGGGCTTCGTAGGCAAACGTGCCCAGCACAGTACCACGCAACTATACTCCGAAGCTGGAACCCAATGCAGATCTCCTCACAATACATCGCTCCCCAAATAGGAATATGCCACATCACTTGCAAAGAAGAACGCTACACGGCCCATATCAGAATAGAAATTTAATGCACAACAAAATCACCAAGCCCATACAGCCATTAGGCCATGAACTCCAAAACACATTTCACCATTGTGGGCTGCATCCGCAAGAAATGACCAGCTACTTCTTGTGTGACGCCCTGTTCCATCATGGTACACAGAGCCACATTCACGTACGAAAAGGCAACATGGAAGCGCACAGAACCGCAGGGCCGTCCCAATGGGGAGGCACTAGTCCAGCTGAAAGGCCGAAATGTTGCTCCGAGCCACTAGTACTGCGTAAGGGCATGTGGCCCATTGGCGATCGTCCCATAAGATCGTAATGCTGCTCCACTGATTAACACGAAGCAGCAGGTGTCGGGAGTAAAAGCCATCTGCAGGAGTGGCATACAGATGGCAGTGGCAAAAGGGGAGGAGATACCTGTCAACCAAAAGAAAAGAAAAAGAACAGAATGGCCATCAGAACTACATTCGAACAACTCACTTCAATGATCACACTAAATCCACAGCCATATGCATGCTAGCCCACTCCAAAGGATCATCACCACCCCAAAACCACTTGCGACTCATAACTATCTATATCGAGGTGTAAACACCATCACAAACGAGTGTACCTGTGCATGCGTCTGTGAAAACAGAATCCATCAGATGGGATTGGTAACGTGCATGGACACAAGTGTCTGAGGGCGCGTCGAGACAGGGAGGGCTCAACAAGGCCAGATAGACGATGGTCCCACTATGGCAGCCCTGCATCACATAGCGCAGGGGAGGCGGACAGATTCCAAGAAGCCCTGTACATGGCAAACTCTGTATCAAATCATCTGTCCATGCATCCATTCATCATTCCCTCATCCCGGGATAAAAACGCCTGAATATTTACTCACATAACATTAGAAATATCCATTGAGTCTGTGCGTTATGCAGCCTGCAAAATCCACAGTGCCCCAGCCCGTAATTCCAGTGTTGTGAAGTAACATGTATTTGGGAACGTCCGGCCTCATCGCCCACGTCGCTATTGCGCATCCCAAACTATTCATATCAATCATTGCATCCTCGCCATGGCCCCTGTCTCAAGGACATTGAACAATAGAACGTTATATTTGCAGTCAGACCTGTGGGCATCTCCTCGCCGCTAGCTGATAACCGAAAGCGCCGCCCTTCGAATTCCTCATTTGCAACATCACGTCGAAAAGGCATCTGTGGCCGCTTGAAATCACAAATTAATCCATCTAGTGCGGCTGTGTGTGAAAATGGCAACTGCCTTCACTCACAAATGGGACGCCCCGCCCGTCGTTGCAACTCGGTACAGTGATGCATGAGGGCCCACCGTTACTCGAGTACTACGTTCCACTGACCCTTCACAAGTCTGTTCGCGACTGCAAAGATTGCATGTGAAACAATGGGACCATAGCCGAATGAACATATCAACCAATGTTACACGGCCATCGGGTACAAATACATGATTGCAATAGCAAGATGCCATTCCTCGAATTGCAGCGTTGTGTGCGGGACGTGCTCGGCCAAAGGGGAGAGCAGCTTGCACAGATGGAATGAATCACCACAGGTGGAGGCCATACAGCCTGAAAACACATAAATTGCACACCCAGTCTCCTCCCACAACCACACCCACTCCGAAATGCTACCGGCAGGACTAGCTATGTTGGCCCTGGGGGACCTGATAGCACTGCAAGTACTCCAACTCCAAGAAGAAGACGAACACCAACTTCAACCGGCCGCACGGAGGAGACGCAGGAGGAGGAGGAGGGCAAGGCAGGGCCAGCAAGGGCCGCCAGCACAGCCACTACCACCACGCAGGCAGCCCGCAATCCCACGCCTCCGAGCACATCCGTTCAACCTCACTGATGAGCAGATCCACACCCTCTACCGTTTGGACCGGGACACCATAGCCGCCATCGTGGACATGACACAGGCTGACCTTGTCAGCATGATAGATAGCCCAACCGCCATCCCACCCCTACTGAAGGTGGTGTCTGTACTCCACTTCCTGGCCACAGGCACCTACCAGCACACAGTCGGACAGTTGCATGGCATTTCTCAGCCACTGTTCTCACGGACACTATTGCAAGTGCTCGATGCCCTCCTGCAGCACGCAGACGACTACATCTCTCTACCACGCTCGGAGCAGGAAATTACGAACACAAAAGTGGGATTCCATGCACTTGCCGGCATACCGGGTTGCCTTGGTGCCATCGACTGCACCCATGTGGAATTGGTCGTCCCACATGCCATGGAGGCCCAGTACCGCAACCGAAAACAATTTCATTCTCTGAATGTACAAATGGTGTGTGACTCCAACAGGATCATTACACATTGTTGTGCCCGATTCCCTGGATCAACCCATGATTCTATGGTCTTGAGGAACTCTACAATACCACGCTACATGGAGCGACACGCAGGGAACAGATCCTGGCTACTCGGTGAGTCTCATTTCATGCATGATGATGTGGGGTATGTGATTCGGCAATGACCTGGCAGGAAGGGGGGGGTGTGTGTGCGTACGTAGCAATGGCATTCCACATTATACGTTTATCGTCCACATACAGGTGATGCTGGATATCCACTGAAGAGATGGCTCCTCACACCAGTCCGGAACCCACGGGACCAGCATGAGGAGGACTACAACCATGCCCACTCACGTACCCGTGTAGTCATAGAACAGGCATTCGGCCTACTGAAGACTGCCTCAGCAGGTCTGGCGGGGCACTCCTGTACCGCCATGAGAAGGTTGCAAAGATGGTGATGGCATGTGTCATGCTCCACAACATGTGCGTACGTAGAAATGTGCCCATGCCCCCTGACGCAGAACTGCAAGCACCTGAGGATGGTCATGATGAGGGTGGGGATGTGGCAGCACCTCAAGGAGTCTGCGAGGCACAGGAGGGCCGTGACATTCATCAGCATCTCATTGATGCATGCTTCTAGCACTCACGCCTGGTGGCTGATACATGGACACGGTACTCGTGGCACTGTGTGTGTCTGGTACATGCACAATATGGACTGTACGCCTATGATGGCCTACTACACAAAGATCATTGTCCACACATCTCATTGGTTGATCGTGCATTGTTTATGGCATATGTGATATCATGTTAAACACCCTATCGACCCGCCACCCAAGTGAGCCCAACACACCCCCTCCACCCTCCTACCTCCCCCCCGAACACCAGTGTCCAAAGATGCTCATTGTCAGTGGGCAGTCGCTATTGCAAGCCCCCTCTGCGGGTATCAGGGGCACCCCTGCCTGTGGAGTGCAGGTTCCTCCCAGATCTACGTTGGGGGCTGCCCTGGACGGAACTTGCAACGGATGATGTCTCTGCCTGCTCACGTCCATGCATGTCCCTAAGGGTTTGTGAGAGCTCAGTGAGCACACGGCGCACTGCGGCAAGTTCGGCACATACGTCTTTGGACGTCGCATGCAGTTCCCCCCTCAGGCTCTCGGTGCTTCTCTCCATTTGGACTCTCAGGCTCTCGGTGCTACTCTCCATTTGTGCCCTTAGTGTCTCTGTACTTCTCTCCATTTCTGCCCTAAGTGTCTCAGTTGATGTTTCTATGTCTGCCTTAGTGCCCCCACATTCATCGGCATGGTCCTTGAGGAGCGTGGCCAGTTGCTGCTGTTGCACGATTAACTGGTCGAGGGACTGTTGCCTCTGCTGGGCCATGGCCATTTGCGGTGGTGTCACAGAGTGGCTGTTCGCCTCATGTTGCCCTGCCACAGGGCTTGTGGGGGATGGCCAGTCGTCGTCTTGTGGGTGCCCCTGCGTGGTATCCTCATGTTGTACGGGATGGGACAGACAGGGGGATTGGGACAGGTCATGGATGGATCTGACTTCGACATCCCCGTCTTCTGTGTCGGAGCATGCTGCCATCAATGGGGTGTCACCTATGGTGCTGCTGCCACCAGAGGCAGTGCCTTCTGTGGCATCCATTGGGGGGACCTGTGGTGCTGCTGTTGTGGGCATGCTGGCTGCTGGGGTGCCTGTTGATGTTCCCTCCTCTGTGCTGCCACCTGATTTGTGCTGCTGCCGTGTCTTGATGCGTGCAGCTGAGGTGGAGGGTCTTTGGCCGTTGGTCTTGGCCCTCTTTGCAGGTGTGCTGGTAGGGGTGTCCTGAAGCTCGTCGTTTGGATCGGACCCTGTGGTGGAGTAAAGGAGGGCGAGGGTTATTAATGGGTCTGTGGGAATTGGAATGGCATTGTATCACATGCATTGGGGTGGTACCTGAGGGTGATTTGGGTCGGGGCCTTGGAGGTGCTTTCATTTGTGTGTGGAGTGAGGGTGCAGTTGTTTGGCAGCCTGCAGTTAGGGTGTGCCTGCTGCACGTGTAGTGGGTGTTTTTGGGGTTTTTAATTATTTATGTATTTATTGTGTGTTTTAAAGTGCGCTATCAGGCCAATGTGTGTGGACGTCCTCCTGGCCATGTGTTTCTGTTGCACTATGTGGACACATGGTACTTCACATGATTGGACATTGTGGATTTGGCATTGTTGTTTTATTTGGGCCACCTACCTGATTCTTCGGATGTCTGCACTCCTTTCTCCATCCCTCCGACTCCCTCTATACTCTCCATTCCAATGGTGGAGGCACAGATTTCTTCCCAGGGGGTCAACTTGATGGGTGATTCCGATCCTCCCCCGGTGGCTGTGGCAATGTTGCGGTTGGCAGAAAGTATGCTACGGACGCGTATCCGCAGGTCGTCCCATCGCTTTCTGCATTGCTGTGGGTTGCGGGGTGCGGTCCCCACCGCACTTACCCGCTGTGCCACCAGAGCCCATATGGCCTTCTTGTTCGCAAGTGCCGTCCTGGTCATTTGCGTGGAGAAGACGGCGGCGGCATTCTCCTGGAGGGTCTCTGTTAGCACGGTGAGTTCCTCACGGGAGAAGTGGACCTGCCGCTTGCGGTCGCACGCTTTCTTCGCTACTTTTCCCATTTTTCTTGGTTTCGCTAGGGTGGATGACGGGTTGGGGTGTGTCTCAGGGTAGTGTTTTTAGTGGTTGTGTGGATTTTGTGGTTTTATAGGTGTACGGCGGGATGTTTCCCGTTCCGGGCCCATGTTTTTACTTCCGTTTCCGTATATTTACGGTCACCGTACTTTCCGGTTGGCGCTCACTGCGGTGTCCGCTAAGATGGGTGGCGGTATTGCACCTAGGGCGCCGTACGGCGGCGGTGTGGGCCGTTTTGGGGTCATTTCCGCCATCGCGGACTTTGCACTTCCGCCATGCCGTGGTGCTCGTGCCCGATGGGTCGGAATGGGCCGCACTTTGCTCCATCGTGCAATGGCGGAAACGCTATTTACGCTGTGGCGGTCCGGTCAGTCACTTTCCGCCAGGGTCGTAATGAGGGCCACTGTGATGCATGGTTTCTATAATGTCATAAACTAGTCATCTCTGCTAGTTATTGAAATCTCCTATTTTTAATTACTATTTCAATGCAATGAAAGGGCCTTGGGGCTGATGCATGGAATGTGTACGCCGAAAAACGGGGATTTATGCGCCATTCTGCCCGCAAATCCCTGTTTAACAAATGGGGATTTACAGGCAGAATGGCGCACACATTCCATGAATCAGCAGCCTTGTGTTTTCATGTTTGCACAGACTACGGCCTTCCGAAGGGCTTTCCTCTCCATAGTGCTTCGAGGCCATAACAATGACATTAGGCACTGTACACAAATCTTATCACATCACATAACATCACCAGAACTCCCATTTCTAAAGAACATTCACAATTGACAAAGGTAGTCCTCATGGGTTCCCCAAGAAAGCAGTTGGTGGAACAACACCTGGAAATGCAGCTTCACTGCAGAGTTTTAATGATACAACGCAGCACAGTGCGGGTGCAAGAAGCTTCCACTCACGCCAGTCTCTCATAAGTGCAGCACGGCCGCCAATGCAAAAGTGTAGCAAATCCTTTAAAGTGATTGAACACATCTGTGCGGTGCAATTGCGGGGGTTGGTTGCTTTGTGCTGAGAGGATATTGATCGGATTTCTTTATGAATACGAGTAACAGTAAAACATTTCAGGAGCCTTCCCCACTGCAGCCACAAGAGGAATGACAGTACCACATACACAAAAGATGACGCACCACTTTTCAGCAGCCTCACTCCATAATGAATTCCGTTCAGCGAGGACGGTGCTGGCCTAGACGTTTTAGTTTATAATCAAACAGCCTGTTCTTCCTGTGACTTGAAAGCTAATGTATTCCGTAGTCACGTCATAAGAATGTCACATTACGTCTGCTGGCTACACTATTCGATAAACATTTGGATTTTTTTTATTTTTTATTTTACTTCCGCAGTTCAATATTGTGCAGCTCCATAACAACCCCATATGTTATATAATCATACTGAGGCAATAATGTTATGTAAGAGTTCTCCATAGTGTTTATTACGCTACTCACATGTAAGCTTTTCTTTTACTACCCTAAATGGCATGCTTCAGCTCGCAAATATTTAGACAAAGGCTCAAATAATCACATAATGATTTACTTCTCCGTTACACACCCTGCAGATGGTTACTGCAAGGAACATCTCACATAACACTTTGGTGACGTCAATTTGTGAGATGTTTGTTCTTTATCCACCAACTACTTATCGTTTTCAGGCAAAGATATGTGACGTGACGGCATGCCTACTAACCTCCTCAAAGGTCCTATATCGTGCAATTCGTTTGGTAGACTCAGTGAAGTCGTTTTTAGCACACAAATCCCATCTCAGAATACAGTATCTATCTGCATAAGAAAGCATCCCTGGGGAATGCTTACCTCTGTGGTTCATATCGCTGTGGGAACAAACCCCAAGTTGCCATAGCTGCTTAATTACCGGAAGTCTTGGACTGGGAACCAAAAGAGGCCCTGGAAATAACATCCAAAGGGGCCCAAAACTACACATTTACAGCAAGCCCAACCCATTTCCGATGAGAAAAAGTGAAAATAAACTAGGTTCACTAGGCAAAAGAGGCCCCAGGTGCAGAGGCCTACCAGGAAATCTCCAGAGTTGCCTATAGGGCAGTACGCCCCTACCAGAAGACGGTGAAGTGGAGTAAGGAACGACGGGTGCTGGTGGTGTGTAGGCAGAGTAGGAAACATATCAACCTGTGTCTCATTCCACAAAGAAAGGGTACCACACCGTGCACGGCAAGGAATGTTGGATTGTTGGCGGAGGGAGGAGCCAAAGTCGTTCACGCTGCTCAGTCATCAAAGAGTCGTCATTCTTGTGGGATTCTTTGAAGGGCAGCGCACTTCCTGTTCAAAGTTATCCGTCCTACTTGGTTATCTTCACTAGCATGCTGTATTCTGAAGGTTTTAGGTCCTTCTGTATCAGGCACCACGGTTCCGTGGACACAGCATCCTCACATCCCTCAGCATCAGATCCCTCAGTGCTATGCACACAGCGGACTCATGTGCATCGTCATCAGACTCCACAGTGCAGTAGACACAGCAATCGCCAGTCCTTCAGCATCAGGTCCCATAGTGCTGCGGATACATCATCCTCATGATCTTCTGCCTAAGGCTCCACAGTGCTGTGTAGAGAGCTGTCTCGTGTCCATCATCAGACCTGACAGTGCTGTGCACACAGCATCTGCATATCCTTTATCATCAGACCCCATACTGCTCTGGACATCGCACACTCATTTCCTCTAGGATCAGACCCCATGGTGCACGCATCAGACGCAGCAATCCATGTCCTTCAGCATCAGGCCCCATAGTGCCTTGTATGCAGTTTCAACATGGTTTTCAGCCTCAGGCCGCACAGTTCTGTGGACTCAGCATCCTCATGATCTTCACAATCACGCCCCACAATGCTGTGGATAGAACCCACTCATGCCCTTCATCATCAGACCCGACAGTGCTGTGAACACAACATCTGCATATCCCTCAGCATCCCTCAGCATCCCTCAGCATCAGACCTTACAGTGCTCTAGACATAGCACACTCATATCCTTCAGGATAAGGCCCCACCGTGCGGCCGGCACAGGAGTCCACATCCTTCAGCATCAGGCCCCAGAGTCCTTTGCATACAGCGTCCTCGTGATTATCAGCATAAGGCCCCACAGGGCTGTGGACACAGCCCACTCATGTCCTTCATCATCAGGCCCACAGTGCTGAGGACCCAGCATCTGCATATCCGTTATCATCAAACCCCAAAGTGTTCTGGACACAGCAAACTCATGTCCTTGAGGGTCAGGCCCCACAGTGCCATGGACACAGCATCTATAGCATCATCAGCATCAGGCCCACAGTGCTGTGGACAGAGCACCACGAAACCCTTTAGCATCAGGCCCACAGTGCTGTGGGCAGAGCACCACCAAACCCTTTAGCATCAGGCCCCACAGTGCTGTGGATACAGCATCCTCATGTCTTTCAACATCAGACCCGACCGAGCCTTGGGCACAGCATTGTTATATCTGATACCTTCAGGGGCATGACATTTCTGAGAAGGTCTGTCTCACTTTGGCTATTTAGGCACCTGCCTATAATCAGTGAAAGATATGGTGCTGCTCATTTTACATATCGTTCTTACAAGCAACTGAAGTCCTTTAAAATACAGTAAAAATATGTGTCTTTGTAGATGTCCCAAAGGTTATCACTTTCATTGAATGCTGACTTTCAAATTGAGATACTGTATCTTAGAGAGAGAGATGCTAAGTGGAATGTTGATGGGTGTGTCGAAAGCAACAGTATTGTACTTCTACGTATAAGCACTGTTCTGGCATTGTGAATGGGCAGCGCAACACCACAGATGATTGAGGCTATGGGTAACCATTTGTGTTTCTAGTTTGGTTGTCCACTTTTGGTCGATTAGCCCAATTATGTATATTTATATGTAGGTAGGAGGGGTTGGGTAGTGAGAGGAGGGATGTGGTAGGATTCCGCATAACAACAGAACATAGTGGAATTCAGGTCAACAAAAAGTGGCTGACCAAACTATAGACTTTGAAAAGAAAGTCTTTTACATCACATAGAGCGGGGGATATGACATGGCAGAACCTCATGTAAGGTGTTTGGTTATCAGGAGTTGGACTCATGACTACAAGGGTGGGTTATTCTTGCCTGAGAACGAGAATAGGGGTCATGTTGGTGCTAGTCTCCAGACCAGGACGTAACCTCTGAGGGAGAGATGCGCTGCAGGCAGAGATTGGGTAACATCTGTTGGCTAAGTCGAATTGTACAGGCCTAGCATGATGCTGTTAAGCCAAGCCCCTCAAGGTCAGAGGATGCTCTGTTAGGACGTCTATTGTTTAAGTAACCAACTAAATGTATCTTGCTGACTTTCGGTATGCACCTGACTGTGTAAATCATATATAAAGCTAGTGAAATGTGTGCTCAGGGTCCTCTCTCTACCTGTTCTTCTGTCCATTTCTGCATAGCTGTATGACCATTTTGGCATAGCTGTATGGCCATTTCTGCATAGCAGTATGGCCATTTCGGCATAGCTGTATGGTAGTTTCTGCATAGCTGTATGGCCATTTCGGCATAGCTGCATGGCCATTTCTGCATGGCTGTATGGCCATTTCGGCATAGCTGTATGGTAATTTCTGCATAGCTGTATGGCCATTTCGGCATAGCTGTATGGCCATTTCAGCATAGCTGTATGGCCATTTCTGCATAGCTGTATGGCCATTTCGGCATAGCTGTATGGTAATTTCTGCATAGCTGTATGGCCATTTCGGCATAGCTGTATGGCCATTTCGGCATAGCTGTAAGGTAATTTCTGTATAGCTGTATGGCCATTTCGGCATAGCTGTATGGCCATTTCTACATGGCTGTATGGCCTTTTCGGCATAGCTTTATGGTAATTTCGGCATAGCTGTATGGCCATTTCGGCATAGCTGTATGGCCATTTCGGCATAGCTGTATGGCCATTTCGGCATAGCTGTAAGGTAATTTCTGTATAGCTGTATGGCCATTTCGGCATAGCAGTATGGCCATTTCTGCATGGCTGTATGGCCTTTTCGGCATAGCTTTATGGTAATTTCGGCATAGCTGTATGGCCATTTCGGCATAGCTGTATGGCCATTTCGGCATAGCTGTATGGAAATACAACCTGACTCTGCTGCCGATGCCTGGATTCCCTTTTTGGATGTATTGTCAGGTTCCTACAGGTACAATCCAGAGATATTGTGCTTTGTTCACAAAATCATTTTAATGCAGGCATTCGAGCATCCAGTCACTTGAAAGAAAAAATGAATGCCCAATTCAGAAAGGGCAAATAAATGTGTACATCATTTTTGTAACAATTTTTTAAAATTGTTTTATTGTTAAACAAAAGTTAACCTTTAACAAATACAAAGACAACACTTAATATTAACACAAGGTACACAAAACATTACTCCAGCAATCATTACACCTAATTTCCTTAAAAAAATAATAATTGTGTCATCAAACATTATAATCAATAAAAAGAGATTACATACAATTTGATAAAAACTTCACATATGTTAAACACCTTTAAAACTTCACACGTTTTCATATATATTCAACAAGAATGATCGACAAGAACAAGAAGACCCTCCAGATGTAAAACTACTACTCATGCAAGGATACCTTCCACTAACACCCACTACGATTCCATTTTACAGATGCAGCTTCACTTGAACTACTCCTCCAATTTAAGAGATTTAAAAAAAGTAATGACTGCTATTACTGTGGAGGTTATATGACCTGACAAACAAGCAGACCAAACTTGCTCACCCTCCCACCGTTGCAAGGATAATGCACATTGTATTAGATGATTCCACCTGAACTGATGGACAAACTATCAATAGTTTCACTTTCAGCCCTGTCCTTATTAAAATGACATCCCATCTGATCAGCTTCCAAATGGCAAAGTCTGATCAGAATCTTTTTTTCGACGGGTATAAGTTCCAGAGAAAGAGTAAAAAGGTATGCATTGCCGATTTAGCCTGATTAATTGCTAAACAGTGGGCCATCGTTCTTTGTTTCTTGTGCTCCCACTTTAAATGACAAAATGATGGCTATTCGTGCATTCTCTCAATAGTGCCGATCCAGTCATATTCAAATACGAGTTTTTTAACCCAACAATGATTCTCTCTTAACTCAGCAACAGAACTTCACACTTCCAATAGAAGTATCCTACAGTAACCATACGCCTCATTCAACCATTTACTACTCCCCGACTCGAGAATGGTTTTCAAGTCCACAAACAGGAAACCCAACACTGGGCATAGAATCTTTCTCACCAGTGACAATATCTTCCACTGCGCTCGTGAGATTACTGCGAGTCCCAGAATATGATTTTTTAATCACATTTTTGGTCAAATATAGATGGGGGTTTGGGTTTGGAGTATTAATTGAGGTGGAAGGGATGTGGATGGGGTTGAGGGGGTCTGCCCTCGCATAGGGTGGCGGGTAAATGGGATAGAAAAATGATTTTCTGGCAGTCGCAATAAAGAAATAGCTGTCTTGAGGTAGATCCTGCTGAAATCATGCATGGAAAGAATAGATTGTGGATCTTGTTATGCATTAACGTTCCTAAATGTGGAGATCGCAGGTGAGGCACAGGTGGAATTGCATTTTCATGTGTCAAAAGGGGAACTCAAAAAAGGGACCAAGGTGAGCCCATATTGAAACGAAAAATGGACATGAATTTGAGAAGATTGTGTATGGCTTCAGATGGTCCTAGTGTAAGGGGAGGACACTTGGGTATTTCTAGTTTGTACACACATAAAGCCTTCAGGGCAGTAGATTGGGCCTTTATGGTATGATATTTGGATGTACACTGCATGGATTCCAGGCACTCATGTTTGAAGTGCTACAATGAGTCAAACCTAGTGATTCCCACATTCATTGGATATGACTCCTATAGACTTATCCAGTTTCAAGAGCCAAACCTAATGGAGGAGGGTCAGTCATGTGGTCTTTTTCGGAAATGGATGCAATAAAAGTGCCCCCCTTCCAGAATTGTCCTTGTGGTGCAACCACTTGCACAACTATTTTGTCAGATATTTGGAGAGAAGGGTTTGATTAGCTGGTTTACACATGTTATCTGGGTGTACGCAGATGTGTTTTATATGTGACTGATACGTTTGAAGGATTCTACAAATGTATGACATTAGCAAGCAGTTTGGATATGTCTCAAGCCTGCAAATAAATTGCAACAAGTCAGTACTGTTGCCATTAGCTGACTGTCTGAGGGAGATCCTGCTAGGTTTTGCCATGATAGTGACCAAGGAGACTTTCCAGTGGCTTAGTGTTCAGACCAATGAGTACAGAATGGACGTTTACTCATGAAAGGTAAGCATTAAAAATTAGTTATTAGACTGAGCCATAACATTCTGGTATCGCTCATGGGTCAAGCCGGCTAATACACTTAGTGCAATCCCTGCTGGTAAGAAGCCCAGAGATATTTTCGTTAAAGTTGGATTCAATGCTTCACTCTCCTTTATGGGGGGTACAAAAACATACCATTATGTACTCTCCAATTGCAGGGCAAGCTTGTTGCATATTGATTGCTCCATTTTCCGCATTCTGTGTCTCATCACAGTTATAGTATCTGGTCCCCTGATTGTCAGGCTCAAAGGCAGACTCTCATTCAGGCTTGTCAATAAACCATTAATGTCACGTAAAATATCCAGACAATTCCCAGCGTCAATACAGGTATGGAGAGACCTGTGGAGGAAATGTACAAGAGTCCAGGATTGCTAGAAAATATATTTCCAACAGATACCAGTAGAGGTGGCAATACATGTTTTAATTCCCATCAGTGTTCAGGGATCTGGAAAGGAAGAGCAATTGGACAGTTAAGTGAAGGTGATGGGTTAATGCACTTTGACAGTACATGCACTAGGTGGACTGCTAATCTTGAAATGTTCTTAAAATATGCCACTTTACAGCTTCAGTGAAGGCTGCCTAGCCATGGTGTCCATGAATTCTGCAAGAGCACAAGGTAAAATTAAACATAGTAAATAGGCGAATTGCTGAATAATATTTTTCTTGATGATCAGAGGGTGTTGAAGCACTGAAAAAAAGTGTGTGCAAAAAAGGATGTTGACTTGGGAGGCCGACCAAACATGGGATGGGACAAAACGATGTCCCATCCCTCCTTCTCTGCCTTTCTCATGTTCTCCTCTGACGAGGTTTCTAGACAAGATCGATCTATGAAAGTCTCATCAAAACAGGTTCACCCTGTTCCTTCAAAACCATTAAGGGCCACATTGACACCCTGGCTCCTGCTCTGGCTGATTTCTGCAACCACTCCTTCTCCACTGGAGTCTTCCCCTCCCCCCTGAAGCACTCCTTTGTGCACCCTCTTCTTAAGAAATCCTCGTCCAACCATTCCTGACCGGCCAACTATCGTCCTATCTCCATCACTCCTTTCAAGGGCAAACACCTGGAAAAGCTGGCCATCTCCCAGCTTAATCTTCACACTGAATCAGTTGGTTGTCTCCATGACCATCAATCTGGCTTCAGAGCTGCCAGAAGCATGGAAACTCTTCTCCTGAACATCCGCGAAGACCTACTCTCCAACCTTGATTCCAACACCCCCTGTGTCCTCATCTTACTTGATTTCTTTTCTGCCTTTGACATGGTCACCCATGCCATTCTGCTCAACCATCTCTGTGATAACATGGGTATCACCAATCAGGCCCTAGCTTGGCTGACCTCCTTCTCTGATCGACCCTCCTAGGTCCAACTTGGGTCCTTCCACTCCTCTATCTCTATCTCTACCTGTGGTGTTGCCCAAGGGTCTAACCTCTCTCCCTGGCTGTTCAACCAATACCTGGCACTTCTTTCCCACTGCATTGCCGCTCTCTGCCCCAACTTTCAGTGCTATGCGGGTGACACTCAACTCATTTTCAGGCTCCCTTCCAGCACCTCTTCTCCATCTTGCATCTCTGACTGTCTGTCCACCATCCAGGAGTGGTGTGCCGCCAATGATCTCTGCCTTAATGCCAGTAAGACTGAAATTCTCGTCATCGGCACACCTGCTCCCTCCTTTCCTGTCACTCTCTGGCCGGCCTATCCTGGCCCTCTTCCTGCACCCACCTCTGAGGCTAAAAACCTTGGGGTCATCTTCGTCTCTAGACTTTCCTTCTCTCCTCACATCTCTGACGTCTCTAAGAAGTCACACTACCAGCTGCACCTCCTCAGAGGTGTTCTTCTTTTCCCCCTTCCCTCAGAAGCTCACTGTCTCCAGAGCTCTGGTTCTCTCAAGGCTGGACTACTGCAACCGCCTCTTTTTAGTTCTGCCTCTCTCTACCCTCCGCCCTCGGCAACTCATCCAAAACAGGATTGCGAGATGTGTCCTTGGCCTCATGAACAGGGATCATATCTCTCCAGGACTGAAATCTCTTCACTGGCTCCCAGTGGCAGTGAGGATTAAGTTCAAAACCCTCTGCATTGTCCACAAGGCCTTCTGGGGCCTGGGACCGCAATACCTTCAACTCTCTCTTCCTAAATATCTTCCCTCTCGAGCTCTTCGTTCATCCGCCTCCAACTCCCTCAGAGTCAGTTGCTTCTCCAAGCAGCGAATTGGTGGAAGATCTCTTTCGACTGCTGTGGCCTCTCTCTGGAAAATCCTCCCTGCCTCTCTGAAACTTGAGGAGACCCATCTCCGGTTCCGGAAGCACCTCAAGACCTTCCTCTTTGCTTCTGCTTTCTCTCCTGCTCTCCCCTGACCCTGAGGGAGTTGGAGGTGGCTGAATCTGCAACTGCACTGGTTACCTGGCTACCCTCTGATCTTGGGCCCAGTTCGCCTCCCCGCCAGTTGCACACTGCACTGCCCCCTGGCAACCTTTGAACTTGGGTACTGTCTTTGTATACCTACAGCCCCCACAAGCACTTGACCCCTGATGACTGCTCTAACTCTTGCACTTGCCACCAGCTCACCACACTTTTATTGTCTTAAATTATTTTACTGTTATCCTATGTACTGCACTACCCCCTCCTTTTCCCCCTTCACTTTTCCCCTTCCCCTCCCCCTGCATTTGTGTGATCTCAATGTCAGCTGGCCTAGTAGGATCGCTGTCTGTCTTCTCTCTGTTTCCCCTCCCTTGCCTCGTCACACCTTGAAACACTTGTGTATAGGCGCGCTATAAATGTCATATCATATATCATACAGTAACCGGTAGTTTCACATAAAGAATGTTTTAGATGTATGCAATTCAGGATTCTAGACTGTGCATTTTGAACATCATCTGCTTAGTACAGTAAACAGAGGCATCAATGGGTAGTGCTCAAGGTGCATATCTAGGGCAGGAGTATGCTCTATCAAATATGGCGCAGATGTTTAATAATTGGGTTTCTGGGAAAAGAATGGTAAAATAATCTGGTGAATTATACTGTTTGGAAGCGTACTGCCAAAATAATATCATGCTCGCTGGTGGTACAACCCAAAAAGAGAAGAAGCAAGTATTTAATGAAATTCATATGCTTGGGTTTGACTTTAGTTAACTGCAGGTTTTGTGCTAACTCAAGACACTAATTACAACAAAGTGGAATACATCTCAAGCACCATTTTGGGCTAAGACTATCATGATCCCTCTCTAATAAACATTCCTGGGTTGGGCTGAGGGGAGTTGCAGTCCAAAGCTCTTGACAGGGCCTGGGTTGTTGATCCCTGGACTATAGACTTGGTTAAATGGACCATCGCTGAGTTTTTGATACTACCAAGAGACCCAGGCCAAGATGATGGTCATGGAGATTCTATCTGGCATATTTTCATATACTCAGTTGAATTCCCATCCGGACTTATTCCTTCATAAAAAAACATTCGAAACTAAAATGAGACAAGTAAATTTCATTTAATGAATGTGTTATGCAATTACATACTTACCATTATAGGCAACTGAGTGGTCTGTTGCCATCCAATGGCATTTGTTTATTTGCTTTTATTATTTAAAGTGCAGACCTAGCTCGAGGGCAATGGAACAGTGTACAGGTTGTGGGCAGACAGCATTTCTTCTGGCATCTGTCAACAGTAGTGCAGTACTTTGAGTGGCATTATGTGCGTTCATTGGGATTTGACCCTGGTCAGTTGTTGTAGAAAAAGCCACATTTTGTGAGATTTGTGAAAGTGGAGAATTGTGGGGGCATTTTCAGCCAATACCAGGATCGAGTTCCAGTGGATGGGTTGTTTGCAGATCCTCTCTTTGCAGCAAATTGCGATTCAAGAGGGCTAATGAATTTGCTGCATGAGGATTGTGTGCAACCAGATATGTGGAGCTTTGCCACCAGGTACTCTGGTGTGATGCTAGTGACTGCTTTGTATGGGATTCAGGCAGTCTTGAACAGTAGCCTGGCTTGGAGGGGATGCCAATGCTGTTCATGTAGGATGGGGGTGATTCGGTCGGATTTCTGCACACCGGTAATAAGACATGCTGCAGCATGGTGGACTGCTTTTGGGGGAGCAAAGAGAGTAGCTGGGAACCCTAAAAGGAGGGCATTTCCCCCATTGATGTACGAGACCACAAGCACATGCACTTCAGTCTGAATGTCCTGCACAGGGATGAAGGATATCATTTTGCAGAGAGTGGAGATTTGGAGACAAGCCATTTGGGCTTTCTTGGCTATGTGTTTCTTGAGGGATAGGCTGCTGTCAATGGTGAAACCTGTGGACTTAAGTGAATCCAAGAGCTGTGGATCAAACATTTCCAGGCACATAGCATTGAGATATTTTAGAACAGCTCTTTGTTTAGCTGGGGATGGATATGGTCTTGGATGGGTTAAATCTGCGATAGGCAGTCGATATGTAGGGCTGGATGATGGAAAGGTAATCGCAGAGATGACTGAGATGACTGATGTTCTGTAGGCTTTTTACTCTTATGTACAACTGGGTATCATCAACGTATTACTGGATTGCTACATTGGGATCTTTGAGGAGTGTGACCAGCGGCTCCATGTAAAGATTAAAATGGATTGGTAAGAGGATAGTGCCTTGGGGGACTCCACTGGAGACTAGTAGCTGGTCTGAAGGCAATGTGTTCATCTGGATGGCCTGGTGTCTTCATGAGAGATAGGAGCTAAACCAATTCAGAACATTACCAGAGAATCCCATAATGTCGGCAAGGAGGGAGAAGAGGATGTGATGGTCAACAGTATTAAATGCAGATGCTGAGGTCAATTAGGTCATGGAGGCATGAGTCCCCCTTTTCAATGATTTGGATCCATGAATGACATGCTGCTCTTCTGTGACTTAATAAACTTTTATGTCAAAAAAGTAATTTTTGATTTTATATTTTATTTTGGTATAATGATTTCTAATGCATATGGCATGTTTTACAATGCTTTATGAATTTGTTTCTTTTCATCGATGAAGATCCCACCGCCAGATACTGTTTTTCCATCGGTTCTATCCAACATCAAAGTTAGCTGTAAACACTTTTCATGTTGTGCAAATGAATCTCTAGCATTGCATGCTTTACTATTGAATAAGTGCGCTTCAGTGGCTCATTTATTTGATATATTTGACCTCCTTTCTGAACATAACCCAGACCTAGTCTGTATTTCTGAGACCTGGCTGACAAAAACCCTTGTCTCCTGACTTGATTAAAGGGCTGCCTGATGGCTTCTCTATCCTACAAGTGGATTGGGACACTATCTTTCCTTCAGGTGGTGTTACCATTAGAGATAGTGTGAAAAATCTGAGGGCATTCTCACTTCCTTCTCCCCGGCATCCTCCACTCAGGTGGCCAGGGAAAGGACATCGCTTTTGGATCCCGCCCAGGGGGTGGATTTACGATGGAGGATCACCTGGGTGAAGGAGATGTAGGGAATGGAGAGAGTGTGTCCTCAGGTGAGACGCAGTATTTCCCATTTCTCTTTCACAATGAACCATCAGTCCCAGAACCCTTCATAGGGTACTGTCAAAGCCCCCCCTTTTCTTCATTCCAAAGTGACATGGGAGTAGGACATGGGGGGGATAGGAGAGACATATCCCCCCCACAATTTTAAGTGGGGAGGATATAATGGCATTTATCCCCCCCAGAATATGTAAGTGTTGTCATGCACAGTGCAGTGCACAGTGCAGTGCACTGTGTCTCTGCACTGTCTGCAGTTGCATCATGGAGCGTGTACAAATACTTCTGCAGGTTGCAGCCGTCAGCATGAAAAAGTACAAATTCTGCAGACTGCAAGCTATGATATGTTTTGATATGATATGGCATTTATAACGTGCCTAAATACAAGTGTTTCAAGGCTAAAAGTACTTCTGCTCACTGTGTGCCCAGGCCGGGGAACAAACTGCACGTGCCGCTGATCAGTGCACTGCTGCGCAGCCTCAGCCTGCGTTTTTCCAGAATGAAGTGGAGCAGCCAGGCAGCGGCGCATGCTGGTGCTGACTGAGAAGGCTGGGCCCGCCTCTGCGACAGACAGCATTTGATTATCGAGGGAGTGGGAGACTAGAGAGAGACTCAACTCGAGCTAGCTATGGTAAGTGTCATAGTGTGTGTGTGTGTGATGTCGTTTGACTGGACGAGGGAGGGGGAACAGCATGTGACTGAGTGTGTGATGTTGTGAGGCGGGGGCGATCATTAAGAAAGCCACAACCTGATGCCTTGACCATATGCAGTGTCCAAGTAGAAATGCTGGTAGATCCGGCTCTTTGCGCGACTGCTCGTATTCCACAAATATTTTGCATTACACTGTGAAATGTATGGTGTTCTTTTAGAGAGAGTTTTGTGTTGTGATGTGTTTGGTTAGTCTGATGTGGTTTGTCATGTGATTTATGATGTCACCAGAGTGCCTGTGGAATGTTGATGCATGAGTGGGAGAATGCTGTGATGAGAGTTCTATGTTGGTCAGTTGAGCCCTCCCTCCCTGGGTGATGGGTGCCGGTGTCTTGGTCTCTCTATCTCCTTATTGCTTATGTCTTAATTCTGTAACCGTAACTGTAACATAAGAACTGAAGTAAACTTATCAAGTAACCTAAAGCTGCCTGGACTGAGCTTTATAACAATGGTGACGAGGATTTCCTTAAAATCAAGAACCCATAGGCAAAGGAAGCTGATGAAACCAAGGAAACTAAGGAAAAAGCTGAGGATTGAAGTGGCCTGCTGCGGGGGGTGCAGGAAGAATCAGGACCAGAGGAAAATAGACGACACCGCCCCCAATAACCAAGTAAGCAAACCCATCACCCAGGGCAGGACAAGGGAGGGGGTAGGTGGCCCACAGCAGAAAGCCCTGTTTGGACTGAGATAGCAGATAGCAACCCATAAGTGGATGGGAGTGCTGGGTCCGGGGGTTTAAGTGCTAATTAAGGCCTTAAAAGTGGAAGAGAGTCTCCCTAAATTGTCTGGTCTCCCATAATGGGATGTGCCCCATCAGTTACAGGAAGCACCCCTGAGTGATATAATGGGGTTGTAAGACTTTTTCTAGCAAGCGAATTTTGAAATTAAGGCAAGAAGGAAAGACAATTTGAAAAGGGAGAGCCTCCTTCTGAAAGAGAGAAGTCGAGAAGTACACAAGTCTGATGTTTAACCTGGCACTTAAGTATGAAGAATGGAGAAAGGCACTGCGAACATGTACACTACGGCACTGTGAAGTGGCCGTTGGTCAGAGCAGAAGTTGAAGAGACATTTTATCTGACGTTGAAAGATGGAAGTTCTAATGAGAGGTGGTCCGTGTATATAAGTCGTGTGATATTGGCATGGAGGATCCAGAAATGGCATTAAACAAGTGTCTGTGCTAATGACATTTCCTGGCAAGCGACCGTTGGTCATGGGTCAGCGCAGGAGTACCTTCGTCTTCAGTGGCCACTTCAGGTCTGATGACGTCATGTGTCAACTGAAGGATTCGGCGATCCTTTGGAACTTGGAGTCATGAAGATTCTTCTTGTCAGGGAAGTGTACGGGTGCTCGGGAGCCAGTGGCTAGCTTGTGAGCTGCGTCAGGGTTTCGAATAACGGACCCTGCAACGTCGTTCAACGTGTCCAGGAAGTGATTTTCATTCCCGTGTGACGGGTTCCTATATTAGATGCGTCGAGGTTGGAGACTGGCACACTGTAATGTGACTCACATATATTTTTTTGGAGCGATGGAAAAAAAAAGTGCTTCTTTAAAATGATGGGGCGGTGTTGCGTGAATGCCGTTGCTAGGGTGGCATTAAATCGAACTTGGACTCGATGCAAGTCGTGTGGAAGAGACGAAATGAACATTCGTGGAGGGACGCTACACTGTCGCATGAGGGATATATGTGGTGGAAAAAAAAAAAAGGATGGAACCCGTTCTTTCGTGAACAGTCAGTCTTATAGGAGTTATTGAGTCAGCCAACGAGGAGCATGATGAAGCTGGGATGTCCCAGCTGATGCCGCTCCGTCTCAATTAGTGAGGCGTTGTAGTGGCCAACATGATATAAGGTGACTGTTATAGGTCGGAAAAGTATGATGAGCATCTTGATCTTTGTTAATAGTCTAAAGTCACCAGGTTCATCAATACAGTGCCTGTTTTCAGTACCTAATCAGCTTTGTATGCTAAGGCCAGTAAGCACTTTTGAGTGGAACGCAGTGGTTTCTGTGTTCATTTGAACATGCCTCGTGCACATGCATGTTTTGTAATTGTTGAAATTATTTATGAACTTAAGTGCTAACAGGTTTTGAGTATTTGCAGGCCCCATGGACTTTTTCTCGTATGTGAAGATTCATATGTGTAGGTAGAAGTAAGATGTGGAGTTCATTCCGGTGTGAGTGGTTAGTAAATTAGCAATTATGTTAGGGACCTAACATATTTCAAGTATTTGCAGGAATTTGGACTTCTGAAGTTAAATTGTGCATGGCTGAATGCAATGCAAGATGATGTATGTGAGGTGAAGCCTGTGTGGATTGATCTATTTAACGTTTTGAGGATTTTTAGGAGTAAGTTGTTACACAACAACATGGACTTTTAGGCATGTGTAACAATCAAATCTAGAAGTGAAGGAAAATTTCATATGCTAGGTATAATATATGGAGTTAAAAAAAAAAAAAGAAAATGTTAAATGGTGATTTGAGAATGTCATGTATATCCATGCAATTGAGAAGTATGGAAGTGAAGGTATGTCGCTAGTATGACATATCTAGTTAATAAGTATGGATTTATAAAAGAATGAGTGGGTGCAACATTCATTTTTTTTTATATTAGGGAGGTAGCGCCTCCGTTGGTATTAACAGTAGGTAGTTTCAATGTTTGGGTGAGTTTGGTTAGGTGGTAGCGCCATTAAACAGTGCTCTCTTTTAGTGCTTTCGGTTGCACTATTTTAGGTCATGGAGATTGCGTATGTGATGCAACTAAAGTGAGGTAGCGCCTCGGTAGGTTTTAAGTGTGATTTTAATTAGTGGTTAGTGAGAGTTGCACAAATGTGTATGGTACTGGAAAGTCTAGTGTCTTTGCAATAGCGGTAGTCTAGTGCTTTTGTTATGGCGGTAGTGCACTCTTTGGAGAATATGATTCTTATCCTAAAGGACAGCTTGTAGAAGTCAGGTGAAGCGGGTTGCTGGTAGGGGACGCCCTCCAGTAAATACTATGATAAAGTTGAAGATGCTGTTCGAGGTGATGAATCTCAGGGTGATTTGTTTATCTTTATGTGTTATGTGTTGATCCTGGCTATTTTATCTGGTCAGGGTTTGATTATGGGACTGGATTGTACTGCCATTGAGAAGAGTGTCAGAGTCAACCATATGTTTTTTGATGGTCTTGGAGTTGACTGGCCAGCATCTCCAAGCTGTTTGAGGAGCTTTACACCATGGTATGGTCAGGTTTGCTTGATTGGCTTGGTCCACCTATATATATATATATATATATGCTTGTGTGTTTCTGAGGCATGCCTGTTGCTGGTTGTGTGTTAGTGAGCTGTAGAATTTTACTGAACCTCTTATCTGTCTATGGTGATTTCGTTGTCATCCTGATGACTAGTATTGCGTCGGGGTGACAAGTAGGTGCTTCAGGGTGGCAGCCTGAAGGCTCGCCTGTGGCAGGGGCGAGCAGGAGGACCAAAGTGGTTTTGTGTTGGTTATGGTATTGTGGGTTAGGTATAGCCTTGGATCTGGGCTGGTTTGTGTCTAGTGTGGGAGACTAGAGTCTGCTCGTGGCAGGGGTGGATGGAAGGTGATTAGTGCTGTTATTGATGGTATTTAAGAATGATAGGCGGAGTTCTGGAATTGCATAGTTGTGGGTTTTTCATGTGAGACCTCCATTGCTTTTGGGTTTGGATGAGATGTGTGTCGTGCCTTTGTGAAAATGTCTGATAGGAGGGAGATGTGTTGTGAAGCTTTTGTTGCAAGTGTGTTTGGTAAGGGGGAAGATGTGTTGTGATGTGCTTGGTTAGTCTGATGTGGTTTGTCATGTGATTTATGATGTCACCAGAGTGCCTGTGGAATGTTGATGCATGAGTGGGAGAATGCTGTGATGAGAGTTCTATGTTGGTCAGTTGAGCCCTCCCTCCCTGGGTGATGGGTGCCGGTGTCTTGGTCTCTCTATCTCCTTATTGCTTATGTCTTAATTCTGTAACCGTAACTGTAACATAAGAACTGAAGTAAACTTATCAAGTAACCTAAAGCTGCCTGGACTGAGCTTTATAACATTTTCCTTCATGGTTTTGGAAACACTGATTTTGCGTCAAATGTTTTATTCACTAAAAAATGCCTTTTGATTGAATCACCGCTGCTACATCCAGAGCAGCTTTATTTTTTAAAGGTGACCCAGTGTTAAAGGTCACCAAAATCTAGGTCACTGTCCCAATGTGTGTGTACACATGCAACCAGAATAAAAACAACAAACGCACCGAACACGAGTTTTTAAATTTTTTATTATTTTACAAAGCCTCTACTTCAAGTGCTGGCCAGTTTTTAAATTCTCCCAGTTTAGGGGATTTGACCATGATCACACATTTTTTGTAAGACATGGAGGAGATGCCAGGATTAACCCATGGGTCTCCTGTTTGCACAGTTGAACACCAGTAGATCACATCTCCATTGTGCCACCTACACAGTGTCTGCCATTTTAGTGGCATTTACATTATTGGATGGTAAACTCTGACCTGCGGTCCAGAAGGGTAAACGTTACTAAATTATGATTATTTTTTAATTATAATCTGGTGTGGGTGCCGTGGGTCCATCATATGGCAGGAGCATATCCTTATTCGGACACGCTTTCAATAGTGCACTGGCTGCTCTTCGCTCCTGGAATATGGATGTACGAACCTATAGGGAGACCCCCTGTGTATTTTTAAGCCGAAGTGAGGCAAGGCCGCTTTGCTGCGTTGGCCACCTCCTGTAATCTGCATGTGCGCATGTGGGGAATGCACTCACGCCAGAGCAACGTGTTTAAAGCACTGTTTAGGCCCGTTGGGGGTTTGCCCTCTGTGCTGGTGGCACTGTGCTGGCAGTTTGTGTTACTCCGGGGAATGCCCACTCACACCTGGGGAATGCACCCCGACCAAGGGGCACCTCGAGGAGGTTTTGGACAATCTGCAGTGATCTGCCCAGGTTGTTAATGGGGCTGTGCGTTTTATACTTTCGAAGGGTGCTGTATTTACTTTTGTGGGGCAAAGTGGTACTTTTTGAGGGCAGGCACGGAAAATGTAACACGATTAGACTTATTTGGGCAGGGCTTATTTAAAAGGGCTGTGAGCTGCTCCCTGAATAGTAGATTATAGGAGGTCTTAGGTGGGTCACAAGGCTGTCACCATAGTGATGCTCTAGCATTGGAATAGGGTTCAGGGCCATATGTACATCTTCAGGTGACATGGCCTCGGGATATTGCACTTCACTCTGCGTCAGATGTCTGAGCCCATGCAGCACCATGGCGACAGGACGAGTTCACCAAGCCTGTGTCAAAGTGAGATAGACACACAGCAGTGCCTGGACCACTATGTAGGACAGGGTTGCTGGGTCTGAGATCTGCCAAAAAATGTCTCCCCCTTATCTGCAATCCGACAACATCCATTTGCCCTCTTTATTATTGTAATGTGATTGGACTGCTTTAAACTGTCGATGCTGCCGGAGCCAGGATTCAAACATGAGATGATCAGGGTCAAGGGTGAAACACTTAACCACAACGCCACTCCATTGTCTCATCAGGATATTAGTGAAATTGCTTGTTTTTATATTTAATAGGTGTGCACCTTTTATTATTTGCTTGCAACGCTATAGGAAACTCTCCATCCTTGCATTTTTTTTCTCGTGTTCATGATTAACCTTCCATTAAGCAAATAGTGGCATGGGTGATGTTGTAATACTGCGAGCACAGGATAGGTTGCTAATATTTATAAAGGGTGTTCTTGTATAGCTCTTCATGTGGATTCCTTTTGCTTCTAAGGACTTGTACTAGTAGGTGTTATTAGCCAATATTTTAATGCTACTCAGTGTATCAACCTTGAGAGGATGACTGGCTGGGTCAGTCCTACTGCAGTATTCGAACTTCAAAGCACATAGAACATGTAACTAAGAAGGGGATTGCAAAAGAGATGTTGAGCACTAATATATGTTTCTTGATTAGCAGTGAGTGTCTTCTGAAAGAGTTACACCTACTGTGAGCAGTCCCAGCAGCAAGGAAGGTGTGGACTAATACAGACATTAGAGGAAAATAGGGTATTCTGGAGTGAACCCAGGGTGCATTTGGCCTTGACCATTAGGCTGGGGCCCGTGCAGACATTGTGGGCCTTGGCTGTCTTTGAACTTTATGGGCACTTCTGGAAATTGGTGTGTGAAGTGTTTCTGAAGTGCGCCCGGCAAAGGCTGTGTGGGGCCATGGAAAATGCATGATAAATGTAGATGGCCCAGAAACTAAACTAAATCATGTCCCCGCTGCTGTTGGATCCCAATGCCTTTCCGGTGTTAGACAAGTGACTCAACTAATTGAGTACAGAATGTGTGGTTTTGGGCTTGGAGGGAGGTCTCTGATACCAATAAAGCCCATCCAATGAAAGTGAGCGCTGGTCACCCCCCTCTGAGTCCAGAACAGTAATTTCCCAGGTCTTAGGTGAGATTAATTAATTCATCTTTTATTACATGCTGGGGACCCTGTAGCACTTACCCCTCTGCTATTTCACTGCTATTTTATTTTTAATTTTATGAAAAGTCGAGTTCTTTGACTAAAACACAAAACATAAATATAAAAAGCAAAGTCCCCAAGGTGTCTTCTGTCCACCCCAGATTTTATGTGTCTCCTATGCCCCTGCAAAGTGAACCTTGAAATTACCATTGTTGTATAGGAACAAGGAAGAGATCAAATAAGAAGATACATCATTGTATGGGCAGGTTAAATCTCCATCAACCTCCTCTTGTTAATACAAAAAAGTGTCAGAGCCATAACCAAACAGGGAAGACACAACTGGGAATCATGCCCCCTTCCATTCTGTCTTTCCATCTTTCACACACACAGACTGTCCCACATTTATAGGTCTTTAAAACTGGGACGAGGAGGAGGCGACTAAGAGAGAAGCACACTTCCAGTAGTGCACACCACTTTGGTACTGAGACGAGGAAGATGATTATGGAACATCACTACAATGACCAGGCATGCCCCAATACTGAAGTTAACTATGGTCAGGCAAAGGACTTGCACAAGCAGCCATTTGAGAGGCTACAGGTACATAAAAGAAAAGCAGGCTAGGGTCAAGGGAGAACCTGCTGAGGGAGAACCCACCTGGAGAGAACCCACCTGGGGAGAGAGACACAGCAATCCGACATTGAGCAGGCTGGAGAGGGGTAGGCAAAAAGGACACTGTACGCTGCAGAGCAGAGACAAAGACGCCAGGGCCAGAACAGGCCACAAAAGGCTCCAGAGCCATGCATTCCCCTGTGCCACGTGTACAGGGAACAAGATAAAACCTGAGAAGAAAGCAAAGAAGCCCAGAAGAACTGCCAGACACCGGTGAGTAAACAAAAGTGACCACTCAGGCCGGGCGCTGCAGGGGTTGGAAACAGGAAAATGGAAATGCTGATCGAGTAGAGAATGATACTGAACGGGTTTGGAGACGGAAAAGAAGGATTTTGAATATTGCACAAGCTGCAAAGTACTTTTTGAATGATTGAATATCGAACTAAGAAAGAGATATGCAAATTATATGAAAATACTGAATAAGTGAAACAAAAGTGATGTGAATTGTCAAACACAGTGAAAACTGGTAATGGGCATTGATGAACAATGTGAAAGTATGAATAAGGTGAACACCATTAAGGAACTCTGGTGAATTAAGTGAAAAGCAAATTATAAGCACTGTTGGACAGTGTGACAGCAAGGCAGTGACAAGGAATAAACACCACAAAGCAAGTTGCATGAAAGTCACCTTGTGGCATTGTCAAGAGACTGCCAAGAAGGCAAGAACTGAGTGTGGACTAATAACACAAGTACAGAGGGCAAAACCTGTGTTGGCAAGCAAGTCCAATGAGAAGATATGAATACAACAAAGCTCCATGGGTTATCGATTGGGTGACCTGTGATGGGTGGACCATTTGGTCTGACAACTGCGCCTAAACGGAGTAACCCCTACTTGGAATGAACCAACGAAAGCCAAGATACAGAAACTGTGTAATATAATACGAGTTAAAGAAAAGAGCAGGCTATGTGAACAATTAATTTAAAAGCCTGAAATGGTTACAAAGGTGAATTGGAAACATTGTTGAAAGCTAAAAGAGTTGAACAAACTGCGGTTTTGAAGCTGGAAGAGCAATATCCTTGGCGGAAGGAACCCTGAGATCTTGTGAATGGTGTTGACCTTGGGGAAGGCAACCATGAGGCCTATGTGAACTGTGGTGACCTTGGGGAAAGGACCCCCGAGGCATTTCTGAATTGTGTTGAACTTGGAGAAGGGAACAGCAAGACCTTTTGGAACTGTGTTGAACTTGGGTAAGGGAACCACAAGGCCTTTTTGTGGAACTGCTTTGAACTTGGGGAAGGAGAGCTGAAAAGCAAGACAGGAGCTTGGAGAAGCTCGGAACTTTATGTTGGAACTCTGTTGCTTTTGGTTGATGACATCCCTACACATTGTATATCTTTAATTGTGAGGACAAGTATATAGGTTTTGGACACAGACAGACTTTTGAGTGGAACTTAAATACCCAGACAATCCTTGTTTTTTTAGGTAGGGAAATCCCACCTTAGCAGAGGGAAAGTTAAGTCTTACTCCATCTTGATATTTAAGAGAAATAAATCATTTTGTAGAAAAGTGAATCTGTTGTCAGTGTCTTACTTCATGATGCCTTCACAATAGGAAAATGTGTCCTGCTTTCTAATACCATTACATTTTGATGCAAAATAGATTTTTTATTTGTCTGTATTTTGGTTTGGCCCTCTTTTACTGTTCATATTTCGGTGGTTTATCGCCTCTGCCCTGTGACACAGGTTTCTTAATATCTTGTGTCTCGTATATCACTGATTTTAGCTGTATCTTATCAAAACATGTTGGTGGTTGGTGATTTCAATATTTGGCCTTGAGGTCTTGGAGGACTCTATTGGGACTCCTTTCTCCTCATGTATGCAGGCGGTCTTCCTGCATCAGCATGTGGTGGACCCCACCCACAACTAAGGTCACAAACTTTATCTGATATTTGCTTCACCTTTGCTAGTTCACGTACTATCTTATCTTCCTTTAATGTGGACCGATAATTTTCTGATTCCTTTTAAATTAATACTTTGTGTCCCTCCAGTTCCATCTCAGTCTCCTAAAGCTTTTTAAGGAGCTGGAAAGGCATCAAACCTTTGGCCCTGGCACAGATAATTAATTCTAATTTTGTTGCCCTTTTGGCAGATTTTCCATCTCCATCTCTCGCTAATCTTGCCATATCCTTCACCAATGCGATGGATAGATTAGCAACTTTACAACAAATGCATAAATCATTGTGCCCTTCAATTTCTTGGTATACATCTGAACGTATGGCTATGAGCTTGCAACTGCATCAAGCTGAACGTAGATGGCATCAAGAATATAACTCTGCAATGAAGTTTATCTTAAAACATAAACATGCAGCATACTTCAGCGTTATTATATTGCAAAGTTCTTATGTGTTGCAGAGAATACTTCCAAGTACTTGTTTCAAACTATTAGGGACTTGATAACTCCTAAAACTCTAGCTTCGATCCCTGCCTCTTAGAGCCTAGGTGACAAGTTATCTGCTTTTTTTGTTGAAAAAATAGTTAACATCAGAGCTGGTATTACCATCTCTGATTGTTCTGAAATTTCAACCATCCCCTTCCCTTCACCTCCCTCATTTAATATTGATTTGTTAAGCCTTGACTTCTTTCAGCTTCTTGATTGTGCTGCTATCACTCGGGTTATCCTGAGTCTTAAATCAGCTGCACCTTTGGACACAATTCCTCTTTGTCTTACCAAATTGATGGTGGCCCACCTTGACAAGGTTCTGGATAAAGCAGTTAATCACTCTTTGTTGGTGGGCCAAATCCCTGAATCTCTAAAACATGCCTCGGTTATTCCTCTGCTTAAAAAACCACCTTGGATGCTTCCATTCCTCAAAATGTCCGCCCTTTTTCCATCCCACCTTTCCCGATGAAGCTTCTTGTGGTGGTCGTTACCCCACAACTAAGAAATTTGTTTGAGTTGGCAGGCATTTCAGATCCTTTTCAGTTGGGTTCTGTCCTCTCAAGGGCACTAAATCAGTCCTGGTATCAGTAATTGATGATTTGACTATGATCCAGGATCAGGGCGAGGTGCCCGGTCTCTTTTTGTTAGATCTTCCTGCAGCATTCTCCACTATTGACCATCCCACCCACCTGCTCAGGCTGTGGGAGTCTGGCACTGCTGGTACAGCGTTGGACTGGTTTTCAGTTTTCCTCGCTGCTCACTCTCAATCTGTTTCCCACTCTCTGTATAGATCCTCTCCTGTTCTCATTGCTTGTGGAGTTCCTCAAGGTTCTGCATTTTCACCACTGCTTTTTAATATTTACATTCAACATAAGCTCATCTACTCCCTTTGCTTCCATTTTTACACCTATGCTGTTGACACCCAGCTTGTTTTTAGGCTAGACCTTGAGCATGCTGGCACATCCACACGTCTTGGGTCCTGCTTTCAGGCCATTGGTGAGTTGATGAGTACAATTTGGCTTGAATTAAATTGAGATAAGACAGAGGTGTTAGTAGTGGGTTTGCCCTCTCCTGCTGAGCTACTCTGAACCTCCGACTTCTGGCCACATTCATCAGGCACCATTCCTATTCCAGTACACGTTGTAAAAACTCTTGGTGTCAAATTAACATCTTCTCTTTCACCTGAGGCTCAGGTTAATGCTATCTGTAGTACTGTCTTTTTCAAGCTGAAACAACTTAAGAAGGTGCTTTGCTACATTCCCTCAAGTTACCATGCTTCTGACATAGCGGCTACTCTTAATGGCAGTTTGGGTCATTGCAATGCTACATTACTCAGCCAACCATCTTATCGCATCAATAGGCTTCAATTCCTTGAGAATACTGCAGTTTGCCCAGCCACAGGGATAACTTAGATCCAGCCTATTTCTTCGGCTCGTATGACAATCCACTGGCTCTCTGTTAAAGCACAAGTTCAGTTTAAAGCATTGTGCTTAATACATCAACCTTTTTACAAGCAAGCATGTCTCTCCCTTCAAAAAAAGATCTCTCTGTATTGCCTCCCTTGAGTACTGTGTTCTTCCAACCTGATGCTCCTAGAAGTTCTCTGTTACCGGCTGGTCCACTCTAGAGGTTGGGCTTTTTCTATAACTGGCCCTATGCTTTGTAATTCAATCCCTCTGTTCTTGTGGGCTATTTCAGACATCATCTTTTCAAAGCTAAATAAAAAACATACATATTTTGCTGATTGTGTTCTTTTCTCTTTTTGCATTCTCTGTTTCGGTGCCATGATGCCCCTGGTGAAAATATTAACATTACACAACCTGAGAACTATGCTTCCAATGGTGTGGTGCTGATATTCACAGTGGGCACCAATTCCATTGCCTCTTTCCTGAAACATAATATCACCATGGTGCTGATAACTGATTTGTGAAGTTGAAGCTCACATCCCCCAGCCCTACATTTAGCTATGATGTCTGTGACAGCTACATACTGGAATGAGGGAGATGAAGGGTGAGCATACAGAAGGTTTCAACTGACAGCTGTGCCCATATACTTACATTTGCCAAAGCAAAACAATCATGGTGTCACAAATGACATTTGGCGACTTCACAGTTACATATGGCTACACAGCTTACTTCCATTGGCGTATCTTTCACAATTCCCCAAACCAGTGATGAAACAAAATGCTTAACTGACCATGTGCTGATGTGCATCCCCGTGCTGCTGACTGTGTGGCTGACAGCCAGGCGAGATGTTCAACTAGCATGTAGTTATTGTATGAAATATTGAGCATCAGAGTGACTGTACTAAAGTCTGTTCTCCATCACAGGATATCTGTGATCTTAACAAAATAAAATACAGGTATCCCCTACAGTAAAGCTCAGTGCACAAGAAATCCCAAGTCTTGGTACAAGCAGAAGTCTCTGCTTGTTTTAACAGATAATTTCTCAACCATGAATAATATGTAATTTTCACACCACCAAAAGCTATCCTGCCTCTTTTATCATATCTCCCAATCATTTATGACAAAGCTCCACATGTCTTTAAATGGTTTTTCATCTCACACAGTCCCAGATGTATGGCCAGCATGCACAAATATCATGTACGCAAGGACAAGCAACCCAAGAGATGGCATTCCACAGCACAATTGTGTTAAGAGTGTGGACTGTGGAGCAAGGTCCTTTGCTTAAACAATAATTGTTGTCAAAATAACATCTGTAAAAAACATAAACACATGTACTTGTGGTATTGAGGAAGTGGGTCTTGTAGCCAAGATGCATATCTAGTAAATTGGCACTTGAAATATATTGATTTACAGCACTAAATAAAATAGCCAGCTAACTAGCTGCACACATAAATCAGCACATCCCTGGTAAAAGTCATGATTCACCTGTTGGAAGGTTACCTGCCATCTTCCTGAGGTTTAATAGATGATAACACCAGAACAATTATTTCAAGGAACACTTTTACTTGCAAAAACTATATTAACAGACATTGATAATGTTGCTCACTGATGACCACTGTTAGGTGAATCTCAATACTCAATTGTATTCATTGCATGCAGCTGTGAAAGTTATCTCCTGGATGCTTGTCTTTCCACTTGGATGTCTGGAATGTACAGGCACGACAGTGCTTGTTATCATGTTAATTGGGAAAGATTGAAACCCTCCTTCACGAGGTCTTAAAATATTCTGCTCACTGCCCTGAAATCACTAAAAAGAAAAGTACTTAACATGAGGTTAATTCAAGGGGAGGGAAACAGCCTTAGATTGCTTGGGGACCTGTCTGTTCTTCTTATCTGTGCTCACTTGCAGTGCTGCTATTAACGATTTGACAATATAACTTCACTTTTGGGTGAGTCCTGCATTTTTTTTCCATGACTATTGTCCAGTCTGGCCTTGAATTCATTGGCTGATAGGTGCTCCGGGAGAGTAATGAGTTGGTCCTTCGGTGATAACCTCTGTTTCACTAGATCAGGTAAGACGTCATGTCTTCATAGGGATCTCTCTGATTCGATTATCCGTGGGTCAGGGAAACTTTGATTGACTGAAGGACAAGCCATTTTGTTCAGAAGTTTGTTCAGTAAATATTTTAAATTGTGAATAGTCTGTACCCGGTGTCAATCTTATAGTGCTGAATGCAATTATAGCCTCAAACCAGCAAAACAAACAGCGTGTTTACATTGCATTTGTGGACATCTGGACCACTTTTGATTAGGCTGCAAGGGAAGTACTATTTAAGAAATTGATGGACCAGAAATGTCCTTGGTACATCTTGAAATGGATAATACAGTTTCAGGACCAGACCACTGTACAAATTAGAATGAACCTGGAGGGGGATTTATCAATCCAATAACAACATCAAGCGGGCTGAAGCAAGGGTGTATCCTTGTTTCAGCCCTCTTCAATTTTTTCATCCACGACATGGGCAGGAGTTTTGAGGGGCGCGTAGCGATTCTCCAAAACTAGGCAATCATATTCTTAGATGGTTACTCTATGCGGACGTCTTGTCCTCATCTCCAAGACCCCTATAGGTCTTCATAATATGCTAAAAGCCCTAAGTGACTATGCCAGGAACAACATGCTTTCCATAAACAAGAAGAAGACTCAAAAAATCCAATTTGGACCTTTAAAACATTGCAATAAGAAAATACATTGACAAATAGAGAATATAGCTCTACAGACAGTTTCGTCCTACATTTACATAGGGGTAAATGTAAATAATAAGCACTCTGATCTGCCCTATGATCTATCTCTAAAAAGTAAATTAGATACATGCATATCACAAGCATGTATTATACGTGCGAAATATCGTACATTTTCTATCTCCCCCATTTTGGGTTATTATAAACAGAAAACCATACCAATATTATTATACGGTGCAGAGTTGATAAAAATTGAAGCATGAGGCTTTCTGAGATGGTATGGGAAGTAGATTTTGGAAAACATTGCTAAACCTTCCGCCATCCATCCCTATTGCTCTACTTAGATTTGAACTAGGTCTTATATCCCTGAATGCAAATTATAAGTGGAAAATGTGTACTCTGTTTCACAAATGTATTGCAATGAACAACAACAATGGTCTGCTATCACTTCTTTCTGACTACCTACAAAACTCAAATGATACATTTATCAGATCATGGAAACTTAAGGTCCATGAGTATCTCCACGAGGCGAACATTACACAGGAATTATTAATTTCTTACCCAATGAAAGCAAAAACCAAACTGTGGGAAACTGAATGGATAAAAACAAAATAATGTTTGAAGTATAAAGACTTCAATAAAAATCCTTTTCTCTTAAAGCGTTATGGTTCAGCTAAGGCCTATCTTTTAAAATCTCCTAACGCTGAGCACCGTGGAGATCTTATGCGTCTTAGGTTCAATGCATGGCGAACGAAAGAAATCATGGCCAGATGGTACCCCTTAAGAATGGGAAATATACTATGCTGTTATTGTAAAATTAAAGATGAGACCTTGAAGCATATAGTAGTGGAATGTACAGCATTAGCACCCCAAAGAATTAAATACTTTCGGAAATGTCTTCAATCCCGTAGTGGCTTAGATACTGAAGAAACTTGGCAAATAATATTTCAAATGAGAGAAAAGTCACTAAGATATGCAATTCCGAATTTTTTAGCAGAAATAAAACTGGCAAGTGATGAATACACAGGACAACTTGCCAAAGAAACATGCTAATTGTTACATTTTATCTTCAGCAGTGTATAATTATTTTCTCTTTGGTAATTAGTCACTTTATTTAGGTATGAAACCCAAGTTTTATGTTTTAAGATTGTGTCATGTGAGTGAACACACTTTTCTGTTACCTTGTATTTTTATGTATTCATGTTTAAATGTTCTCTTGTTTTGTGAAAGGTATTGAAAGGTTGATTTATCAGCCAAACAATAAAAAAAAAAAGAAAAAAAGAATAGTCTGTACCTATTATATTGTGTCTTTCTCTGTTAACTGTTCTTCTGGGTCTGTTTGGAAGAGCACGTTGTTGCATGAAGCATGTACATTAATACACTGTGATTAATGATGGTCTTGTAGTGTAGACAGACATTCTTGCATGAATGCTTCTTGGTTAAGTGGGAAAACACATATATGTGTATATATATATCTGGTGAGTGCACAGTTTAAAATCGCCAAACAGACTTGCACCTACACAGAGAGTCCAACCAGATGATATAATCGGGAAAAGGTTGCTGTATATGGCTTGCACAGAGAATACTGTACAGCTGACAAAAAAGTGACCATGTGAAAGAATTTGTTTTTTATATGTCCACTGTTCCAAACCTAATTCCTTTCTGCAGTCATAGTCTGGATGCATCAGCAGATGCGGCTTTGGTTGAGATGTCTGTCTTTTGTCATTGTCTCACATCACCTCAGTCCTGCTGTTTACTGGTGGAGGCACCAGTGACAGGGACAGTTATTTGAATTGTTGTCCCAGTAGCTTCTGTAAAGGTGTCACTAGTGACAAAGGATCTCATTTAGTCCTCCTTCCCTTTCTATATGTCTATGCTTTCGATCTGAGGGAATGAATCTAATCAGGCTTGTCTATTTTGTGTCCTTATGTGTAGACACTGTCTTCGCTCTGACCCTGTCTCAGGACCACTATCTGATCATAGACCAAGTGTTGATGCAATAGAGTGGGGCATGGTAACTGAGAGGCAGACATGAGCTGTTATTGAGTCTAGCAATGCCTCAGAGAGTTGGCCATTAGTAATTTAGAATTGTATCTTATTTCTAGTACGGTATTTATTCTTTCTTGTTAGTTCCTGACAGAAATACCTGCATGTGAACATTTGAACTTCTGAATTTGCACTTCAACATACATTAGTATAGGCATATAGCCCCATATCTGCTCTGTCGAGCTCGTTTTCTAAAGGCTGCCACCTGGAATGTCCTTGATAGGTCCCACGCCTGTAAATGTACCTGTATATTTGTACATGTGCACCAACCGCAATGAAAACTCTTTATGTCAGCAGGTTCTCCTGCATCTTCCAGGTTCCCGTACTTTGTCTAAACGCATACAGCGTCCAATACATTTATCTCCGACAGCGAGTTTCCTGACCTTCCCAGATATTACTAAAATGCCAGGAATGTTGCTCCTCACAGACATCAGAACGAAACGTAACACTGAAATCATGATTTGGGCATCAACACATGCTTATAACAAGAAAGGACTGTCATTTCTTTTTGTTTTACGCTCTAAACATACCTACCACTCTACAAATCCCAGCAAGATCTCATTCAATCAGGACCGCTGCATATGGTTGGCACGCACGTGACGGCCATTTCCTTACTGACGTCATCATTCATTCAGTACTGGGTGGCCGAGTGGAGCTCCTCAGCCTGTAAACAGAGGATCCCTGCTTTTTTTTCAGGAGACAATTCTTTATACATGAATGAATACTCCTTCTTTGCTTTCTTATTGCTGTCCCCAAGGCTTCTCAGCGCTCACCTCGGCACCATGTACGACCAGCATACACAGTTTACAGTCATTTAATGTAACTCTCTCCTTTACCTCTTTATATCCAAATAGGCATACTCCATGATCCCTCCTATAGGCAACAGTGGCCATGGCTTTATTTATTTCATCTGCCCAGCAGTGCACATCCGTGGGTATCAGCATTCAGTCCACTTTCCTTATCTCTGCAAGCTGACCTGGGTACCAACCTGCATAGTTTCAATATAATCTGTTCCTCTACCTAAGCATGTACGCATCCCGGGAACCACATCCCGGTACTCCAGTAAAATGTCCTTTGCTGCCTGGCCTCCCTTTCCATGCAGTCCTCCCTGGTTGCTCCATTACCCCGTTAATATGCCTTTCCATGTGGCCTACCTTGCCCTTGGAGGCCTTCCTGGGTGGTGGGACCTTCCTTGAGGCAGTGGGTCCCTCACTGGCTGCACCCCATAGCCGCTCAGTTAGTTTATTTCCTGTGTTTATTCCAGCACACATGAAGCCATCTCTGTGTCCTCTAAGAAGACCAGCGCATCGCCATTGTTGTGAAAGACAGCTTGTGGATGCTGCAGGTTATTTGCCATCATGTTACTTGCTTTGGTTGCAGTATACATCCACAAGACAGGAACCCACAGGCTATCACCACCCACACTACATCTTCCAACTGCCTGTGGTGGAATGGCAGCGACACAAGAATCCCTCAATCATCCATATACATTGTAATCTTCCACCATTTACTCTGACCTCATACATTCCAGACTTGCATGCATCCATCCACAAGCACATCACAACACAACTCCCTTCTTTACCAAGCACACATTACAACAGTAGGCTTACAGCAGCTGTGTTCATTTCAATCTGTACTTTAGCGTTACATATGGATTTGACATTTTAGGAAAAATAATTTGGAATTTGAAATACATATTGTTTTAACGTCAGCTAAGTAGTAATTTGTTCATGAATTAAAATGTTGAAAGTTATGAAACTTGTTGGGAATTGGTTTAATTTCCAAAATAAAAAAAAACGAAGTAAAACAGAGTGGGGCATTGTGAACAGTGGCACTGCCTTCCTTATTAGCCAGCATTTGCCCTACCTTCTGAGAATGGGAACAGGTCACTCAAAGCAAGTGCCCTACTCTCCCAAAGGGAGTCCAGCCTATTTCATGCAGATCAATTATTCCCCCGTGACATGCACGTTTCTGAATCAATTCCATTCAATTTTCATGAGGTAAGGTCAGAAAGTAATTTCCAGAGGAAGGAACTGTTGTGGCCTTAACAGATGACAAGGCACGGTTTAGGCTTGACGGGGTGTTTATTGAGACACCTCATGTAATGTAAGAACTGGGGGTATGTCAAGTCCAGGGGTAGGGGTGAAATACCTACTCACAATTGAGTTGTCCAGTTGTTGCAGTTGACTTCAATGCAAGCTGAAGGTGTGAGTGCATCAACACAACTCAACAACTAGAGCACCCAGGAGGCTGCTCTCAGCCTTGGAATTACGCTCTAGTTGTTGTCTGGGGCCAGTGTCTGCAGGCCCTGGCAGTGGTTCACTCTCAGGCAGGAGGAGCGCTTTGCCAGACTGTCCGTGTCAGTCTCCCGCTGAGCTCTGCCCGCCTCCTGTCGACAGCGCGCCTCGTGCTCTGTAATCTTGCAAGATCACGGCCATGATCTCGTGAGGCAAAGTCCTCCACAGAACATTTGACATGAACACAGCAAATACTATGTATGTTTAAGAGCGATGGAAAGGTTATATGCAACACCTGCCTGGAAATGAGGACTCTGAAAAGGGTAACATTTACAGCAATTGAAATGATGTACCTCAATGCATAAGAAAAGGTAACTGGCATAGAGAAAGGCGAGTAACATGACTAATTCACACATATGAAGCCAGGAAGATAGCTCAGGGGCAAAGTGTTTGTCTTGGAAACAAGACAATGTAGGACAGCCCCGGACGGTACCGCTCTTAGAGACTGGTCTCTACTGTTAAGCGCATTATAAAACATGAATCAATTATATTGGGGCTTCATTGAGGAACTTGAAAAATAACCAATTCATTGAACACTTGGATAATGATCTACACAATAGATACATTCACGTTAACTGTACTTTTAAAATATGCTGCCAAACGCCGTGAAAACGACTTATGGCTTGGGATTGGTCTAGGATTGAATATAATAAAAAATAATATTGTTGCATAAGGAGTAGACTTTTTGGGCCCGATTCATGGAATTTCTTGCACGTTCAAAGTGAATTTGCACTGCTGAAAAATGACTTTGCACTGCCGATAAACCATGCTTCATGGAACTGTGCAAAGTGTATTTTTGCAGTGCAAAACCAGTGTGAAGTTCATTTTGTACTGCAAAAATGATTTTGAACTGACTTTGCACTGCAAAAATACACTATGCACAGTTCCATTAATAAGGGTTTGTGTCGACAGTGCAAAGTCACTTTTCAGCAGTGCAAAGTCACTTTGAACCGTGCAAACAATTCCATGAATCAGGCCTTTCTGTTTAAAAATGTCATGAGCACAAGAGGTTTATGAGAGTTATTGACCATGAGCTATATGAATCCCAAATTACTTAAGAGATTGGTAACAGAGCAGACTTGCGTGTCAGTACTATTGCCTTCCCTAACCGTAAAAAACAGTACTGGTACACAAAAGGATGGTTCTTTGGGAGAAAAAAAGGTATAATGCGGTTGAAGTCAAAGTGATTGATTCAAACAACTTGGGGTAGTCACGAAGGACAACACAAGATGATGAGCTATTCTGGCCCTCGGGAAGAACACCCAGTTTGTTTCTTTGTTTATTTATTTGGTAATGCGCACGCAACAATACACAAGAAGTCTTATAGCTTAGTTACAGTGCATAGCGCAAGTAAGTACAGTGGGTGCATACATACATAAAATACAGAGCATAGCCTTGGAGTCAAGGAAACACTGACATGTATAGCTATATATACACATATACAACATCATATATCTATAGTACATACATATATAACATTATAAACAACCGTATGTACACAATTGCCTAAAGTACAGTAGGATTCAGCAGATGCAAAGGTCAGGTGAGGGCCGGGAGTGGTAGGAGTGTATACCTCACCTGTCCCTGGGGGGGTGTCTGTCCCTAGACGGTGGATGGTGCAAGGCATATCTAAGAGGGATAGGTAAAGAGACTGTCCCCGATTCTCTACAAAGGATATAGTTATTTGTAAAACACACAACATTTAGAAAAAAACAGCCTAGCAAGCGGGGGGCTACCATCGAAGGTGAAGCTGCATACAGGAGGGGAATTAGATCTCGTAGTCTAGGACCAGGATGCTTCAGTTAGCATGTGGTGATTGAGGTCAACAGTATTTTTTTACCATATTTAATTACCCTGATGACTACACATTTACTATATGGTGGTTGCCCAAATGCTGGGAAGGTAAACAAAACAAAAAATGTTATTCTTAAAAACACAAAACCCACACTATGTGAGTTCGTAGTGAGTTTTATCTGTACCCCCTAGTAGTATGGGGAAAATCTCGTTGTGGTGGAGCCACAGCTGCTATGGTCGACCGGTTTCGATGGTACACTCGTGCTTTTAGACCATCTTCTTCAGGATGGAATTTCTTCAAAAGAAATAAGTCAAATTGGTCTTCCTGCTGGCCTCTTAGTTGGACAGTTTAGGCAGGCTGCTCGGGATCCTGATTTGTCAAGCCTTTCTCTACAACAAGGTTTCTGAAAACAGCTTCAGCTATTGGGACCGGCAGATATTACCCAGGCACCCGAACAGCACAGATTTGTTCTCGGCGGCGGCCATAGCTGTCAAAGTAACTCTAACACGCCGGGGTCCCAAGACGTGAAACACTATGGGCCTTATCACGAGTTGGGCGGTAGCCCTTAAATGCTGTGGTAATCCTCTTAGCACCGCATTAAAGGGTCCGCTGAATCTCGGGCAGGCAGAACTTACCTGCAGGTCTAAGCTGGGTGTAAATGCGCCACAAAAATGCTGATTTTCTGTGCCATTACAGTGTGGTAATAGCGCTGGTGGTAATGGGGAATTACAGTTACCGCCCAACCCGTGATCCGATGGTAATACGGTAATGCAAGTACAGTTGGGCGATATCCTAGTTGGGGTACTGCCCAACTTGTGATGTGGCTGTATGTATTCCGAAAGAAATATTCATGCATAGCTATCTGCTTTGAGTAAGGCAACTTGCATTCAAGGAGTGGAGTTTGTGGGAGCTGTAAGCAAAGCGCAAAACCTGGACATTGAAGCCTCTGTCAATAACTGTAGTGGGGTAATCACTGTGTGTTATATGATATGTAGTCCTAAAGGTTAACCGGCACTAGGTGAGACGCATGCATTATGGGACGTCTATGCACTTGATGTTATTTCTACTGGGTGAAATATCTCTACTGAGTAAATTCTGTCACATGCAGTCCTACCTCACTATCTGCTTTGCATGAAGGCTAACGCAAGGCTGGATATATGGTGCAGTTTTGCCTTCCCTAGCTGAAGCAGCATGCTTTCTAGCGTGTGGGGGGAGCACTTTGTCATACATTGGCAAATATGGCATTTGGGGGCTGTCCCTGACAAAATTAGGCTGTATATAGGATTCAAGACTTTATCTAGTATACTTTAAATGAATTTGGGAATATGATGCCTATATTTGGCTTGTGTGGTCCTAACTGTGCATTTTCCCCCCGTCCTGGGCATATGGGCATATGCACAATGCTGATTGACATATATAGCTTCTTTGCATATGAGGGCAGTGCTATGTATGGCAATGTCAGTCTTCACCTGACATAGGATGACAGCGAGTTTATGGCCCTTTGGAAGGTGTATATGGTAATGGATGGGATTACACGAGACTAATTCTGTGTCCAAATAACCAGACCAACTGAAGAAGATGGCAAGTTACTGTTTTATTAACAATTATCTAAAACAGGGAGGTTACAACAAACGGACGTACGCTCAGTCTCTCAATGATCTCCACAAAAAATACAATTCTTATTCTTAATAATGCATCGGAGTGACATCATACTGCATGCCAATAGTGAAAAACATATTGAGGGTCGGGATTGGTTAAGGGAAACATCTAGACATTCACTTACATAGGAGCTAGGATTGTTATTGGCTGTCCGATATCAGGTGGACAATTTATGCCTACCTCTTAAAAAATGTCAACTCAGAAACACTAGATACACAGTTTCTCATTGGTCTTAAAATCTATAAGGTCCTTCTTTATATGGACTAACACAATTGGTTAGAATGCTTGTGCCATTTCTAGAACATTTGGTTCATTTAGCAGCACGTAAACTCAGACCCAGGTGCAGGGAGATATGACATGAAGCTACCTCACCACCCAATTAGCCTTGCATCTTTCATCACCCATGCCTTCTGCCATGAAATTGTCTTTGTACTTGGGCTTGCAGAGTATTCGCGCCTTTGGGAATGCACGGGAGTGAGGGCACTAGCTAGTGTGTCTGGAACTCCAAATTCTATCTTTCTGTCCATCCTTGGGTCATGTGACAGGGGACCATGCTCTGGTCCATTTTGCAACTTTTAAATGCTCAAAAATAATTAAAACTTGGCATCCATTGTGTTCTTTCTTGCACCTTAATGTGACAAGATTCATCTTCCGTACACTCGTTCTTCTTCAGAGTAGATAACTGTCCTTGATTTCTAGGATCTGACATCAGGCCAGGCAGCCTCGCCACACAGAGCCATGAGCCTATTATTCTGCTGCAACACAGTTTTCCACTCTCCCTTCATGGTTTTTGGCTTATTTAATTCATGATACCAATGTCCAGTTTCTATACAATGGCGGCTTCGCCTGCATTTAGTTCACTACTCATAGCTATCTTCTATGAAGACTTGATCTACCTTGCGTTTCAGCTTCTGTACATTCATTGAACTTTTGTTTTCTGCAGCATTTTGTGCACGTGTAATCTTCTTCTTTTATACTTGAGAGTTCACTCAGTTTTTCACTTCGTCATTAGTTTCCTCAGGATCCACACATTGGGCCTCATTACGACCCTGGCGTAAACCATGGCGCTATTAGCGCCATGGTTGTCGCCAGTATTTTACCAACTCCGACATGGTGAATGGCAGAATTACCGCCCCATTCCAAGGTTGGTGGGGCGGTAATTCCCCATTCACCATTGGCCCTTCCCCATTCCCATTTTTTCCCCCATAGGGCTCAATGGGAATGGGGAAGGCAGTAATTACGCTACCGCAAAGGGACCTCGTAAGCAGGCGGTAAGGGTTTAATGGCGCCGACACCTTTTACGGCGCCGTTAGCCCCTTAGCCCCTGGGCCGTAATGAGGCCCATTATGTTCAATCAATATTTCGAGATGTCGTACACACTTTCTTATGACGTCATCCTTCATTTACTTAGCTCTCTCTCATATTCCTTCAGGGAGTTCCTCCGGTAGGTTGTCATCACTTCGGGGGTACATTCGATAGGGTTGTCTCAATGGGTATCTCCTTCCAAAGACTCGCTGTGGTATTGGTACAATAGCTGGTGTCAGGCAAGGCACGGTTTCATGTCTCCAATACAAGGGAGGCAGGGGTGCAGGATCTCCTGCAAATGTATACAGCTGCTCCTCTACAACAGTAACTATACAAATGGCACTGCATCACTACATATTATCCCCACCAAAAATATAGCCGTATATATGGTCGTCTGGAACGGCCGTAGGCAATATTTTTGGGGGGGATAATTTTTGGGGGTTTTGGGAGCAGGGTGGCGGGGGGTGTACCACGCTCCTTTAAAAATAATGCAGGGGATGCGGGGGTGACCCCCGCAGGTTCCATTTCTTAATATCGCCGCAAAAATATTGCAATATTTTTGGATGCCAATATTTTTGCAGGGGTTTTTAACACATGGAACCGGGTGTATGGTGACCACGCTGAACATATTTGGCTTTACATTACATCAAGTAAAGTGAGGTCCTTTAGCGTTGGCTAGGAGTGTTTGCCCACTTCTAACCCTCATCTTCCATGTTATCCATAACTTTTTGCTCTATTTTTAGCCAAATGAATTCTCTGAAATAGTTCCTAACTTTAGAAATGTTATTGGTCTGCACTACGTGCGAATGGTGATATTATATTTGCAACCTTTTCATATTTAAGGCCTTAAATCTGTTTCCCATTTGCTCCAAAAGTTTCTGGAAATATGTACCAGCCGGAGCTTGCCGCGGGACACTGCAAGTGCTTTGAATGCTTTGAACGCAAACAGGAACTTTAGAAAGACATTTAAAGTGAAAATGTAATTGACTGTATACGATATTCAGTGCTTCTCTGTCTAACTTTCAGGGATCAAGGGAAGCACCCCTGCCTTACGAACTTGACCTCGATTAGGGTGCTGCTCTGAAATCAATGTGCAAATCAATGAAATCACATCTTTTAAAATCGTTAATGTAATTTTGTGAATTCCCTATGTATGATTTTGTAATACAGCAATTCAGCCTCTAAGAATGTAACGTTTCATACGTGGTACTATTATAATTCTAGTTGTAACATAAGTGACATATGATTTAAAATTCTGATTATTTCTATAATCAGCTAATAATGACATCAGATGTTGACGATTTCAAAAGAAACATCAAGGCCTGGCATCCTCACATTATTCACGAGAGACAATGCTTCACTGCGCCCTAAAGCCAAAGTTACATTTATCATAAACTCTTCTAACGTGATGAAACATTGTTCTAACCTCTCCAAAGAGCTACCCCCAGTTCCCACTGCAGAATATCCCTACCCGAGTAACATCCCAGGCACAATGTGCATCCCCAAATAGAGGCCTAAACCTGCTCTTGGCTCACCCCCGCCCCACACAGAGGCCATTCAGTGCTTGGAGGACCATACTTGACTGAGGCCCACTGCCAACTTTAATTGACTATCACATGAAATGCTGCTCTGTCCCCAGGCCCTGTCCATCCCAGGGACCATCACTCCCCATGGTCCACCCAGGCCCTGAGGCCTAGTCCCAGTGTGAGGAACATACCTGTAGCAAGGCCCATCCCTAATCCCTTGTCCATCCCCACTCTGGGGACTTTCCCTGTGAAAGGTGCCTCCCTGTGCCTCTCTAGAGTCGGAACCTGGGAACTACATAAAAGGCTGTTTTTTTCTAAAGTTTTCCATTGCAATTCAATCCCACTGTGATTCCTGATCAAAATGGTAAATTAATCCTTGATTTACTTTTATTTGTTTTGAGTGATAACACCTGATCTGGTGTTATTGCTATTAGCACCCTGGGTTTTAAATCCAGAAACCCAGTGTGCTAAGAGCAATGTATTTCCTTTCAATGAACGAGACGCCGCCTCGCGGCATCCCGTTTATTGAAACAAAATTCTTACCTAAGATGGCCGCTGTGGAACTGGGATGGGGCTCGATATGGAGCCCCTCTTCCATTTCCATGGTGCCAAGGAGGCGGGAGCGGCAGAAACATTTGCACAGTCGCTGCCAAAAGAAATCAGGAAGTGGGGGTGGGAGGAGACCGGAGACCAGAGGGGCAGGAAGGGGAGGGTGTGGGAACATGATGGGGGAGGGAAGCAGCCATCAGGTTGCTTGGAACATGGGCTTGGATTATGGGATTCAGCCCACGATCCTGGCAACATGATTGGTTGGCTCTTCCGTCTGGGTACTAATTTGTATTATAAAGAAAATAATCTCATCGTAATGTTCCTTCATAAAACACTTGCTCTGCAGCCTCTTGATGTATATTTCACATAAATCCTCAGTGACTCTTGCAAGCCTTGCAATGAACAACTGGGGTGATATCATTCTACATATGTAAAAGATGCAAGTATGGGATATCTACATACAAACCTTGTTTCACTTTCTTATTTCAGTATAGATGTGGCATCAATACTCATCTGGAATATGAACGTTAAATCACAAATATACTGCAATAATTATTGCGAGGTCATAATGCCATCTGCCACAAATGGAGTAGGTTAGTTTTTTAGATTTCAGTATTCCCACTCAGATTTTTCTGCACAGCCATAGTCATTAGGTGAAGAGGAGTCATTTACAATTGACTAATTGCATAAGGCACGTGTAGACTGATACTGGAGAACTGGGATTATAGTAGCAAATGGTGCAATCTGGCTGGTAACCGAAGAAATGATATTGGGACCACTCAGGATCCCTCTGAGCAAGCTTGGACAACCGCAGTGACTAGTAGGCAAAATGTGCATACACAGGCCCTCATTACGACCCTGGCGGTAAGGGGTTTGCGCCAGCGTTAGCTGCGCCGACCCCTTACCGCCAACTACGAGTTCCCATAGCGCCATGGTCATTTTTCCGCCCGCTTTTTGCGGGCGTAAAAATACATGGCGCTATGGGACCTTGGTGTTAATTACGCCACCGTAATTTACGGTGGCGTAATTAACTCCTTCCCCACTCCCATTATACCCTATGGGGCCGAAATGGGAATGGGGAAGGGTAAATGGGTCAATGGGGACTTACCGCCCCGCCGACCTCGGAATGGGGCGGTAAGTCCACCATCCGCCATGGCGTAAACGGACTTTACGCCATGGCCGGAAAGTCCGTCGATGGCGGAAAAAATCCGCCAGGGTCGTAATGAGGGCCACAGTGTTTTATCTGGATGTCGCTGAAAGTGCCTCCACCTGTGGTGTAAATGCAATCTCCAGGGTTCTCCTCTCAAATGTAAAGAAGCTAAGCAAAATAAAACAATCATTGTATGCACTAGTGAGTACAGAGAAATAGAACAGCCATAAAAAAAGAGCAGATATTTGGCACTTGTTTGACTAACTCAGTGAATTTAAAAAGATTTAGAATTAACGAAAATGAACTAAAAAAGAACTGATAGGACATTGCAATGCAATTGTTTCGTTTAATATCTCCTCGCTCTTCTTTTTTGTAATGAATGGCAGATGCCACACGGTCTGTTATCTACTTTAGTTTAAGATAATTGTACATGCGACCCCACTATAACCATGTCAGGCAGCCAACACGTCCAACCAATCTTTGTTGAGCTCTCCATTCGCATTCCAAAGTCCTCTCCATTGCATGGAAGAATGTTGATGTGGACGTCATCTATATTTTAGAACTAAACCCTGATGTGAGAGGGCTTTACTGGTCAAGTAATGACCCAGAGCCAAGTTACACATGGGCCTTGATGCCATTACCCAAAGAGTAATGCTGACCCACAGAGGGTTTTATACCTATTAGCACCTGCATTCCTGGGTACTGGGGTGGTTGCCATTTCTCAACTAAAAACTAAACGACAAAATGGCTGCCAGCGACAGAGGGAGAAAGGAACTAAATGTAGTCCCTTCTCCCTTTTCATGACTGCTATGGGCTGGAACAGCCAGTGTTCCTGGGGCAGGCATGTACGTGGGGGAGGTGGAAGTAGAGATGTTGCATGGGAAAGAGGAATGGGGAGCCAAGGGCTTACCTGCCCAGCAGGGATGATGTTGGTCTCCTATGAGGTATAGCCAGCCTTCTGAAAGTCCTGATTGGCTGTGAGCCCCTGTGGAGCTCCTGATGTGTGATAATCAGTATTATAGATACATTTGTCTAGACCTACTAAAAATAAGAATACATTGCCGCATATACCCCTTTCCTAAAGTCAGATAGTTAGGCCAACATTATTCTGAACTGCAGAACAAATCCCACCCTGAATCCCACCCACAATCCTCAATTACATACACAGGCAGTAGACTTGCATGGGGTGATCACACAAATAACTTGAAATATCTATGAATCCAAATTTGTCTTGTTGGTTTCTGATGAAGAATATCCTTCTGCTGGTCCAGAGCTACCAATGGTGGCCAAGTGGGAAGGTTACTTGCATCAGTTTTACAAGATTCAGAAGAAAGAACTTCTGTGAGAGACACCTGTGTTTATCGTGACTCCAACCAAACATCTATCGTCAACACTCTAGCTAAGTCATACTCCAATTCAGAACATATTCGACCTGCAGGAACGTTTTTTTTGCTCAATGGTTAAATGTACAAAAAAGAAAGGTTTTTATTATGTAAAATGTTTTTAAAAACCTCAATAGCACCAAATAACAGTCTCCAGTCCACTCTTGGTTGGCTATTTATCACAAACAATGAGTGATGTGGTTAGTAAAAGTGACTCATAAAAGCTCAAAACAATGCTATCACACTCATGACTAACAGTACTTCTAACAATGAATTCACTTTTCTTATTGCACAGACGTCGGTCTGGACTTATCGCCTAAATGCATTTCCTCTGCCCATGTACACTATTCACACTATACTTCAATGTTTTCTTCTGGCCAAAAGACATTGGCAACCACATAACAGTCTATACTAACTGTCAGATGCCATGTGTTCCTTCTCAGACCTGCATATATTTCCTTTAATACAATGTGTATTGTACAAACAAAACAGTGTCGACAGATGAATGTTTCAGCATCTTAAGCATGGGGTTCTAGCTTCACCACCCCTCAATTTCACTAGGCCTTCATCAGGATGAATAGCAGTTGACTCCCCATGGTGAAACTTCAATATATATGGCACGGGTAGACCCTTCTCTTCTGAAATATTTACTCTTGGGACTCTTAATAGATCACCATGTTGAATGCAGTCAATGTTGTTTTGTATGTTTTATTCATGGCACTCAGATTCCCTTGTCAATGGGTGAATCTTATCCAGATGGTGGCTTCCCGGTCACAGAAAAGATCTGGAGCTTCTTCTTGAAGCCGAACTTCACACAGCCGTTAACTTGTTAATGCTGTTTCCGATTTAGAATGCTCTGGGTTTTCTTTTTTTGCAAAACCTCAACATATCCGTTTATTGACTTGCATCAATATAGTAAGCAAACTACTGATTCCCGTCCTGGCAGCTCACTATATTGATACAAGTCCATGAACATACATGTCCATTTGCAAATTGTCATCACTTTTCACGTTCATTTTGGTAATTCCTTGTCTTTCTCCACCACATCCCATTTCTGTTCTTGCACTACCAGTGCCTGGATGGACATAACTTGGCTGCCATTGTCAGTGGCATCCTCTTATTTGGTTGTTAATCTGAATATAAAATCAGCAGTTCTATTCATAAAATCAGATACTTTACTACATATTTGTGTTCCTGAAGTGTCACCACCCATTTTAAAATGTAGGGTGATACCCCATCCTAGAGCTTTTGTCATGAGAATCTCCATCAATGAGTTGTGGTCCGAATCTTTGACTCTATGTCCCATAAGAATGATCAGAACTTGATCAGAATGATCAGAACTTAATGATGGCCGATCTGACTGCCAATAATTTATTTTTCTATTAAAGGGTAATTGCACTCTGTAGCCCTGATTCATGGAATTTTTTGCATGTAAAACAGGGATTTGCATGCCATTCTGCCCGCAAATACCCATTAGTCAAACCGGGATGCGGGCAGAATGGCACGCAAATCCCTATTTTACAAGCAAATAATTCCATGAATCAGGGCCTTGACCTCTTACCAGTGTTAATGTGAAACCAATAATAATCTTCTGTTTCATTCCGCTTAATGATCACTGCACCAAGTCCCACACAACACCTTTCTGTACTCAAAATGGTCCTGCTATGCAAGCAATTTCGCTGTGCAGGGATTCTCTTCAGTACTAGTGTCACTCTCTCAAGTTCATCCTGGAATTTCTTATCAAATCCAAAAGTCTTCCCCTTGCAAAGAAGAAACAAGTGCGTAAAGAAGAGTTCTCATCTTGATGGTGTTCTCAGAGTAATTTTGTATGAATTGGAAAAACTCCCTTCACATATCGAGACATTATTGCACCTACACTTTGCTTTTCAGTTCCAGAAGGTCCTTAATTTTCCCTTTTACATCTTTATTTGGCTCCACGCACCACTGTCATGTGATGTGTTCTAAGTACTCAACCTGATTCCTGTGTAACTCATATTACTCATTGCTTAACATGATCCCACTCTCTCTTAGAATCAGCAATGCCTTCTCCAACTTTATATCATGTTCTGCCATCACTGACCCATGAATAGGCATATTATCCTGTAAGAACATGATTCCTTCTTCTCCATTAAACTGATGACACAGTACTTGTTGGAAAATGGAAGATGCTGCCACTATCTTGGAAGACATGAGGATATAGTGGTATAAGCCTTGTTGCATAATTGCAGTGTTTATGGCCCTTGGTTCATGATGCAGGAGTATCCGTTAGCATGCAAAGTAAGATGAGTTTTGAGAAAAACTGTGCATTGCCTATGCTGGACAGCATTTAATTATTGCTGTATAGTGGATGCCAATCAGTTCTCACCCCCATGTTCATTGCCATCATATCTCCACATAGTCATAGGTACAGTCTAGGTTTCTCACTACTGCCAATGGCAATTCCACTCTAATTCTTACATACTCTAAATTATCTCAACCTTCTCTAGCTCTTTCTTGACCTCTTGCTTCATGATAATGGGTATTGCCCCTGCTTTAAGGACCACAATTATAACCTCTTTGTGCATCATCTTATGTCTAAACCCTTTTAGAAAACCACCCCTTTCCGAAACACAATAAACGTTTCTTGTTTTCCTCATTGATTGGATATTAGCACGTTCAAAACAATGAGGTTGGCCTCATTTCTAATCTTTTTAGTTGTTACCAGATTATTAAAGGTGTGGACTAGTCTTATGAAGCATAGACGTTCCCGTGTTTTTATTTACATTTTAAACTAAACTGTGCCCAGAATCATCTGCTAAGATCTATGTGTTTTCCCCCAAATGTAACTGGGTCCATATTATCCTGCTGTCATTTGTTGCTCGTAAACATACCCCTCAAAATATTCCTTGACACAAAGGTATGTGTGGTCATTGAGTAAACCATCATGTAAATAGACCTCCCATTGATGTATACTTTGGATCTTGGACTGTCTTCTTGCCGGTGCCTGATTTCTTCACTCACCCCTTACACCCTATATTCAATTTAAATGCTTAGTTCTTCAACCATATTGGTTAACCCCAATCTGCAACACTTGGCCATGTGTCCCTTGCACCTACATCTTCTACATAAAACCAAAAGGTCCAGATAGACTTTACTATAGGCAAGGCGCACAAGACTATCACACCAAAAACATATTTCCCTGTCACCCTCATCATTCCATCAGTTCTTTCTGAAGACAAGCTGATTTTCTGATTACACTTCGGTGCATCATTCTTAACTTAGTGTCGGTGGACAGAGAGATTCTGAATAGCTTGCATTTCAAGGTTATGTACAGACACATTTTCATTACTCTTCAGTTCACGTACATTTTCCATGATGTTTACTCAATTAGCAAGTGTGTGGGAACCCCTCTACTGACAACAAACATGGTTCAAATAACCTGTTCTATGAAGTTTCTTTCACTCAGGAGACTCTACAGCCACATCATAGCTCAAGGCATCTTAGAGAGGTTCAGAGAGGTTCAGTTCACCTCTCACAAGGCTGAAATATGTGTCTGCAGCTACCTAGCACTCAATGCTGGACTGCCCTTGTGGTGGGACCAGACTGGTATGCAAATGAATTATTTCTCCTCTGTGAAGGGTCAGTGAGCTAAAACTTGGTAGTACACTCTCCTGAGTGGAAGAATGTCCATAGAACAGGTTTGTTCTCAGTAGAGGGGGTCCTAAACTGTTTTTATTATTGCATGATGTGGTTGACTCCCTTTGCTGAAGCTAATACTTTATTAAGGGATAACTTTGTTGTTCTGCCATAACTCCTCTCTCCCCTTTCCCTTGCATACATTTGTTATGGAAACACTCATCTAATTGCTCCCAAAGCGGGCACGAAGAAGTTAGGCATCTTAGGGCAGTAACACATTTCTGCACGGTTTCCCCTTCCTCTTGCACCGTCAGACCAAATTGGTATTCTAAATAGAGTTTTGGAATTCTTATAAACCTTCTTTATACAAATTGCAGGAGAATACCAAAGACACATGAAGACTTCCTGAATTCAAAGTGAGAAGTGCCTGGAATAGATCCTTTCTCAACTTCACTTTTGTAATACTTTTCCATTGCTACAAATAGAGTGCAACTGTGCGATGCGGATAGTCACTTGCACACTGAAGAAGCAGCACCTGACACATGGTGCTGATTTTAGCACTAACTAAACCAGGGGTCCCCAGTCTTTTGTGCGCAATGAGGAAAATTGGCAAATCAAATTAAATGATGAGCATCATCCATTGGTCAACAGAACATAGTTGCGCTAAGTTGGCCAAAAAATGATTGCAACACCAAAATGTAATAAACCTAAGACTACTAATCAAAATTTTTAATTTGCAGTACTTAACAGTTATCTAGACCACATGCAAATGTAGTAAAGGAAACTTGCAAAGCCTTTAACTTCATTTGACATTAGGTAGCTTTTTACATGGCATTAGTGTTCAGTAGGACATTTTTCGACAGATAGGGCAAGTCAAGTGCTTCATAAACATAGTAGGTCTAAATAAACATTAACATAGGCTTCAGTTTCTCAAGCTTAATATTTTAAAGACAGTTAATGCAGATGCTTGGACAATAAAATAAGTCACAAATGGAGCACTGATTTTCAGGTTTACTTTGGGGTTCTAGCCTTGGATTTTCCAGATCCTTAGTCGCAAATGGTCCATTCCTAAGCATAAAATACCCCTAATATTGTTCCTCAGTCATTGATTACTGTACTGTGGACAGTTTTTTTCTTGAGGAATGTTAAGAAAATTGCATTTCTGATTGAACAGATTGATTACTATCCTCTTGAGTTAATTTTCCAATGGCCAGGTGTAAGCACTATAAAGAAGATGTCCAACAGCCAGTTGCTGGTTTGCAATGCCCAAATTCGATGAGGCATTGGGAAGATTCACCAATTCACAGGAAATAGAAAGATATTCTCTTAAAACTGTTGAACAAATCAGAGGCCACAATAGAAAGTGTCAGTTTGTTTAAGTCTATGGTTGAAACTTTTCGGGACAGAGCTGTTGGCAAATTGCATCCCCCTGTTCAGGAGGTTCAGTTTATAGAAAGGGATGCCACATGGTTCGATGCGGAATATTGAATCCCGAAATGAAAACTGCTCCATGATTTAATGGGTGGTGTGTACACGACTGGCCAGATTTATAGTTTCAAAGGGGCCTATAAAAATTGCTAACTGACAAGAAAATCGAATTTATTGAGAAACCATAGGAGCTTTTAGAGAGGGCTGAATTTTCAAATGACACCAAATTGTTTTATGTTCAATGCAATTGTCAATACAGGCATTATACCTTCTCCTTGGACAAGCAGTCCTTGGACCATCAGCCTAAGATGGTTATAAGCCAGTTTGCTTAGTGGACTTTGCCAATAAGATATTCTTCAAATGTTTGTTGCTCAGACTAGAGGAGTGAGCTCAAAGTAACAATTTCTTGAAGCCCTTCCAATAGGTTTTTAAAGCAAGGGCTTAGTACAGTGGACCACTATTTCACTCTGAGCACCGTTGTGGATTCTTTCAGATTTGGAGAAAGAATTTAATTGATAGAAACATTTTTTGGTGAAAAGTACATTTTATTGGGGTCCCTAATGGCTTATTAATTATCCATTTGTGATATGCAGACATCTCAGTGTCTGTCTGATATACAATCTCAGGGAATTGTACATTGTTTTCTTCCACCAATAAAGGCGAAAAGCAGGGATATGTAGGAAGAAATTCTCCCTTTCCTCAACTTCCCCCAGAAACTCAATGTCTCCAGAGTTCTGGTCCTCTCTAGGCTGGACCACTGCAAATGCCTCTTCCTCCATCTGCCTAAATCCTCCCTTTGCCCCCTTCCAGAACAGGACTGCAAGACTTATCCTTGGCCTCAAAACCGGGGACTGCATCTCTCCACCCCTAAAATCTCTCCACTGGCTCTCACTTGCTCCGAGAATCAAGTACTAGACCCTCTGCATCGTCCACAAGGCGTTCTGGGGCCTAAGACCATTCTGCACCAAACTCTCTCTCCTTGAATACCTCCTTGTTAGAGCCCTTTGATCTTCTAGCTCCAACTCTCTGCAGATCAGATGCTTTTCCAAGCAGAGAGTGGGGGTTAGATCTCACTCTTCTGCAGGGGTCTCCCCCTGGAATGGCCTCCCTGCCCCTCTCAGACTTGAGCCGGATCTCCTTACATTCCAGAAGCTTTTCAAAACCCTAATTTTTCTCTTCTTCCTTCCCTCTACCACTCCCCTGCTGTCAGTCTAGAAAAATGGATACCTCTACTTTGTGACCGCAAACTCATTTTGGTGGCCGTGGGCCAACCCTCTCATGCACGATATGACAGAATATAGGTTTTCACGTTTGCCAATGAACGGCCATTTTGATGTAACAAGAATCGCCATTTTGTTTTCTAACCATTGCTCATTGCTTTCTGTTCGTATTGCTTCGCAGTATATTTTCCGCTAACACTGCTCGACTGTAAAACATTGTTGTCTGTATGTGAAAAGGACAAGGCCGCTGGGCCGAGAGGATAACAAGAGTTCGCTGAAACACAAACGTAGGCAGCGCCAGGAAGAATGCCCGGCTCCCTCCCGAATGTAGCCTTGAAGCAGAGCTGCAGGGCATTTAATCATTTCATAGCTGCCAGCCAGTCTCGTTATATGGTAGAATATGTTAGAATAATACTGCTAAAGGCTTGAATTATGCTTTTCTTACGGCCCCCCTTTGCTGAGCCCGCTAGAGCGTGTCGGCTCCCAGGACGTGAATAGCACCTAATAGATAGCAACGTCCGGAATGCAACTCTTCCCCTCCCGTATGTAGCTCGCTTCCAAGAACAGAAGCGTTGTGTTCTATTCAGCAACTGAAAGATGCCTTCGCACTCACAAATTGCAAATTGTTACTAGAATAGATGTTTGAAGGTGTCATAGTAGTCGGAGATGTCCATCATCACACCAAGTTCAAAGAAACCCAATAAAGGGGGGTGTTAAACATGTCATAGCTGATTTTTTTATATGCATTTTGTATATATGTAACTGATGTACGTAATTCACTCTCTTGCGTCCCTCGAGGTCTACAGATACACGTTGCGGGGCGTGAGACCGAGTTGGCCAACTGAGACTTTTGCTTTGCAATAAACCCTAGCTTTGGGAACACAACCTCGTGTCTGGCGTATCTATCGTGTGTGGTGACTCGCCTTGTTTCCATAGACGTCAGGGTTCCCTAGGGGCCCCTTTCAAGATGGCGCCCGAATAGGGACCCTGCCCCACTTGTTCCATTGCATAACGTTGTAATTGAGTAGGGCAGAGAAGGGTGAGGGCGGGACGGTCGAGCCGGGATCAAGAGGTGTTCAGGGCGCCCTGTAAAAGTGATGAGAGACTCCTTTGCAGATCTGCACACATCTGATCCCTGATCAACATGCTTGGCTAGAGAACAAGGAGGCGAGGGTCCCGAAACGAGGCGGAAGCCAAGAAACGCAGACACGACGTTCTTTGGTGCGTCAGTATACAGACGACTTGATTTATCAGATGAGGTATTCCCCGATTCAAAGTATCCTGATATTGGTTGAGAGTTGAATTTGCAAAATCAAACGCCCTAGGTAAGGTTGATTAACCATGGGGAAGGTTGAAACATGCCTGGGGTATTGTCCACCTTAGCATGGTTTTTCCGCTGTGGTAGGCATTCTTTGGAAGAATGCCAAATTGTACCACCTCGGGGAACGCCGGCGTATGAGATGTATGTGAAGTATGGAGTGGGTGCGATAATATTCTGTGAGACTTGCCATAGGCAAACCAGAAAGCAACAAGACCATCAGTGGCCGATTAATGGTAGTTTTGAGATAGCGAGGATAGAAAACCTGGAAAGGGTGTTGATAAGAAAGAAAGCGCGTCCTGCAGCATTTGAGACTATTAAAGATTGTAGAAAGGAAGCAATGCTCCGATTTAAAAGCAGAGCAAAGCATGCGCGTAGGCATAAATCGAAAGGTGAAGTAGCGGAAGAGAAAGAAGAGGAGGAGTGGACTGAGAGTCTAAGAAGGGCAGGTAGGCGTAACCAGTTGAATATAGAAAAGATATACCCACAACTAGAATTACACATAGCAGATGAATTGATAGAAAATGTATTGACCCATACAAAACAAGGCCCAAGATCAGAAGTAAGACCAGACACGTCAGTAGCTATTGCCCAGACTCCACCCGTAGCTCAAGCTCCCCCTCTGGTAGCTCAAGCCCTCCCGCAGCCACAGACCGTGGGCGTAACACTTCCTATTAGCCAATCAGGCCCACAACAGACACTCCCTGTTCCCATTGTCCCATCTGCACCTCCCACCTCAGGCACAGACTCGGTACCGTCCGTTCCTCCTGGGGTTGAAGTTGAAACCACAGGGGCAAGAGGCGGGACTGTGCACAAGGGTAAGCCGCAGCGAAATCAGCAAAGAAAGGAAGGTGGAATTGCAGCAACAGGCAGAGATGTATATAGACGGGAATGATGGGACGGCAGCATTGACCTCGATGTATGACTTCCGTAGAAGCAACGAAAGACAGGTAGTGTTGGAATGCGTGGGTGAATATTTGGTGGAGAAATGGAAACAGTTAATTGGGAAATTACCACCGCAGCAATTGTTAGATTTGAATGCATTAGCACGCTGTAGGGAGAGGGATGAAGAAGTGAGAGAACATGTATATAGACTTTTTGAGCTTAAAGATGAATTAGATAATGATTATGTCGAGATGTTTACTGCACCTGTCAAAGTGTTTACTACACCTGCGTACAGGAGTAGGGATATCGGGAGACTTGGGAAGGGGGAAAAGGGGTCGCATAATAAACGGCAGCAGTTCGGGGCAGAAGGAAATGGTGAACATATTATCGTTGCTAAAACAGGTGGGGGCAGACTTGAAAGAATGTCTATTAAGAACACAGGTACTATTGCAGCAAGTAACAGGACATAATATAGGGCGAGGGAACGCTCAAGGAAGGAGTAATTTGAATATGCATGGGGGAAGAGTGGGACCAAATCAATGTGCATATTGTAAGGAGGAAGGACATTGGCGAGAGCAATGTCCACATCTGCAGAATAGAAATGGGTCTGGTCAGAGGAGACAGCATAGAGGACTAAATATGAATAGTATGCAGCAGCATCACAATAACGGAGGTAATCAAAACCAAGGCCAAAACCAAAATGTCCCAAACCAGAATCAGGGAAAGCAAAATCAACAATATGGAAACCAGAGTGGGGGAAATAGAGGGAAGAGTGGGAATGTTTTCGATACACAGCCAAACACGTCTTACAGTAATAGTAATGATTACACATCGGACGATGTGTTATTTCCCAAATAGGACAGCCCAGGACAGGGGTCGGAACCAGTGTCTATTCCCGTGAATCAGAGAGGACCCTACGTAGAAATGAGAGTCGGGAATGAGGAGTAGATATAGGATACAGGAGCACAGAAGCACAGAAGTGTTCAATAGATGATCACTTGGTTCCGGATATACCACTGTCAGGGCAAAATAATATTTCCGTACGGTTCGCAGGTACACCAGTCATAAACCCAGTGGCCAAACCAGTCCCAGTTACCATAGGACCATTTACTGAACATTGTCCTTTCCTTTTAACAGAAAATTGTGGGGAGAATTTGTTGGGATTAAACTAGTTGAAAAAACTAGGTTCTGTTATACATTGCACGGCAGACAGAGTGTTTCTAACGATATGGCCACACAATGCCCCTGTGTCAGAATTCATGTCCGAAGCGTTACCAGGGGAACTAAGTAAAGTACCAACCTGTATATGGGCAATGCATGACAATGATGTAGGATGTTTAAAGATAGAGCCAGTAAAGATCATTTTGAAAGAAGGTCTTACCCTACCGCAAATATCCCAATACAAAATTTTGGTTGAAGGTGAGAAAGGATTGAAGAGTATTGTTACAGATTTGGTGAAATTAGGGGTAATCGAGGAAATTACAGGCAGTACATGCAACAGCCCCATTCTTCCGGTTTATAAAAAAGGAGGTAATGAGGTAACATACCGTTTCATAATTGATCTACGCGCATTGAATAAGGTAGTAGATCCACAATTTCCTCTAGTGCCAGACATCACTACAATATTGACAATGATACCTGTTTCAGCAGAATATTTTAGTGTAATAGATTTGAAAAATGCGTTCTTCAGTATTCCAGTGGACAAAGACAGCAGATATTTGTTCATGTTCACATTAGGAGGACGATCATTTACATTTACGCGGATTCCGCAAGGTTACACGGAAAGTCCAAGTATTTACAGTAGAGCATTAAAAGAGCAGCTAGACATACTGGAATTACCCGAAGGTTTTGTACTTTTGCAATACATAGACGATCTATTGCTAGCTGCAGACACAGGGAAGATTTGTAAAGAAAGCACTGTATTACTACTGTCACACCTAGCGGCACATGGCCATAAAGCTAGTTTGAAGAAATTTCAGTACAATCGAAAGGAGGTGGCCTATTTGGGCTACCTACTTTCAAAAGGAGGGAGAAGACTAACGCCAGAACGCATAGAAAGTATTTCTTGTATGCCTATTCCAAAGACACAAAAAGGAGTCAGAGCCATAATAGGCATAGCTTCATATTGTCGACAATGGATTGGTAATTTTGCGTTAACTGTGAAACCGTTGGTGAAGTTAACTAGAAAGGATGCGGTTATGCCTTTGCAGTGGGATGAGGAATGTCAGAAAGCATTTGATGGATTGAAAACTGCATTATGTTCGGCTCCAGTTTTGGGTACGCTGAACTATGAGAACATTTTTAGACTATTTGTGTGTGAAAGTGAAGGATGTGCATTGGTGGTGGAAGAACCAGAAACAAGGTGGAAGAAATGGCTTATTTTTCTTCTGCCCTGGACCCTGTAGCACACGCACTACCACAATATTTGTGATCTGTCGCGGCGGCTGCTGCGTCAGTGAAACAAGCGGAAGGGATGGTATTGGGGCACACTTTAATTTTGATGGTGCCACATGCCATAGACATTCTATTAAATAGGACACAGACGCAACACCTCACCTCTGCTAGACTGACAAGATATGAGATTATCTTGTTCACACCCCATATCCGAATTATGAGGTGTAGCGCTTTGAATCCTGCAGAGTTAATGCCACCAACCATAAAAGAAATTGGGAAGAATGAATCACCCCCCCACGATTGTTTAATGGTCACTGAGGAAGAAACCAAGGGGAGAGTTGATTTAAGTGATATCCCACAGAAAGAGCCAGATGGAGAGTTAATTTGTGACGGCTCATGTTTTAAATTACCAGATGGCACGACAACTGCCGCATATGCTATCACTACCCTAGAGAGCATTGTAGAAAGCAAAAGAATTCCCTATAATTCAGCACAAGCCGCAGAAATAATAGCATTAACCAGAGCCTGCGAGATTTCTGAAAATTTGAATGTCAATATATATACTGATAGTATGCTTTTGGAGTGGTTCATAATTTTGGTCGACTCTGGGCTGACAGAGGGTTTTTGACATCACATGGCGCCAGAATCCAACATGGCCCTTTGATTGTACGATTGCTGTCTGCACTCACGTTTCCAAAGCGCATAGCAATAGTGAAATGCGAGGCACATAAAAAAGTAACATGCAAAGTAGGAGAGGGAAATGCGTTTGCAGACAGAATTGCGAAACAAACTGTCACTGATTTGAATACCAAAATGATGACGGTTCAGACAGAGAAAGTACCCTGTATGATAGAAGATGGAGTTGCCACTGTCAAAGAAATGCAGGCCGAGGCTACGGCCGATGAAATACAGGGGTGGGCAGAGGGATCTGCTGAGTTGGATCTGGAGGGTTGTTGGGTGGACAAGGGAACTAGAAACTGGATGTTGCCAAATTCGTACGTAACTGCAATGGTCACAATGGCCCACAGCCCTACGCACATCTCTGCGAAGAAAATAATACAGCACCTTTCTACAGTTTGGCAGAATGTAAACATAAAAAAGAATGCAGAGAGGTTGGTGCAGAACTGTTCACGTGTGTGCAACACAATGTAGGGAAGGGAACAGTGACTCCAACAGGCAGTTTTGGCCCGCCCTCCATGCCATTTGAGGTAATTCATTTTGATTTCATAGTGATGGAGAGGTGCCAAAACTTAAAATACGTCTTGGTGGTGATCTGTGCATTCAATAAGTGGGCGGAGGCATATCCCTTGAAGGACTGCACAGCAATGAGCATGGCAAAAGTAATGTTGAAGGAGTAATTTTCCAGATTTGGCTTGCCCCGTGTCCTATGGTCTGATAATGGACCACATTTTGTGGGTGCAGTGGTATTACAGATATGTGCTGGTCTTCAGATTGATAAGAGATACCTTAGTTCAAGGCATCCGAGTTCTGCCGGTCTTGTGGAGAGGCACAGCGGGATTCTTAAATCAAAGATTAGCAAGATTTGTGCGGGAAGCAAGTTGAGTTGGGTGGATGCATTACCAATAGCACTATTATGCATGCGTACGTCTGTACAGGCTAAAACTGGGCTCTCCCCGTAGGAGATTTTGATGGGGAGGCCAGCAAATGTTTGGTGCGCACCTCTGCCAAAATGACTTAGTGAGATAGAACATCCTGTGCTTATTACTTATTGTGGCCTTTTAATGCAGAAATTGCGTTTGATTCATCAGCAGGTGCAGGAGGCATTACCAGTGAGATACACCAGTCCGGGGCACGCGCTGGAGCCAGGAGACTGGGTGCTGCTAAAGAATTTTGAAAGAAAGTCATCATTAGCACCCAGGTGGCGCGGGCCCTATCAAGTACTTTTGGCGTCGCAGACGGCAATACGGGTGGATGGAAGGAAGTTGTGGATCCATGACACCCATGCCAAGAAGATTCCAACTGCACTGAAAGACTTGCCTGACACTGATGACCGGAAAGAGAGAGCGGTTCCAGAAACGAATGAAACTGTTGCCAGTAAGCAGCCACCTAATCTGCCAAAACGAGAAGTGAAACTCGAAACAAAGCCTGAGACGATTGCCAAAGAGGGGGAAGGGCAAAGAGTGCCCCAACGTTGCCCAGCAGAATCGACATCACTGCTGGCCGACGAGAAATCTGCCTTGCAAATACCAGCAGAAACAAATCGTGTACCCCTTTGGCACCCACCAGCACTTGCCAGCATGCCAAAAAATGGATCTGCATCATTGGCGCGGCGCACACCAACACCTACAGTAGCGCCACAGGCTGACTTTGAGCCTGAATCTGGAAGTGCACCGGCACTGTTCACGGATCATACGATACCAGGAGCAAGGCGATACAAATTGCGGCCTCGGAAGACAAAGTGATCCGCAGTTCTTTTTGGTGTTTATGTCAACCTCTGGTTCAGCTCATGGACGGAGAAGGAACCAGAGGTGTAGAGGAGAGAAGCGTGAGAATTGTGCAAGTCGGACAATTCAAGACTCGCGGCTCCTCGGTGCGAGCATAAAAAGTACATGTGTCCGGAACCAGAGCGGACAAGCTGGGCACACATGGTACTATGGCAAGTGAGATAACTGATTAACAGTACATGTGTCTGGAACCAGAGCGGACAAGCTGGGCGCACATGATACTAAGGCAATAAGATAACTGATAAAAGGTCCTCTGAGCAGTATAAGAAAGGACAAGTGATCTTGCCTAAAAACGAATAATCAAATCCAGGCTAAAAAGGACAGGCAGAACTGAACTGTGACAATTCCATTGAACTTATTAACATCAGAGCAAGCGCGACGAAAAGAGATATCCACAACGAACTGTGATAAGAAAGAAGAAGGACGACGAGAAACATGCCGGGACCGGTTACAGCCTCCTCCTGCACCACCATCGCTGAGAATGAATCAATTATAAAGACTGTAAGCTTAAGGAAAACGCATGGTAAAAAGAATTGTATGCTGGTACTGACAATAATAATGTGCTTTATGAGCGTGGTAGCACCAATATCGATATCCCTAATATTATGGTGGGTGGAAACAATACACCCATTAGAAATGTTTTTACTGATAATCAATATATCCACTACTGAAAGCCCGGTTCAGGTGATCACTTATACCCTGCCCCCAATGGAAGAAAGACACAGGGAAGGTTTTGGAAATAACACTTTACTGTTGATCATGAACATGACACATGCAATTCTGAAGAAAACAAATAGCTGGGTATGTGCCCATTTACCACAGCATGCTGTGAAAGGAATAGGGTGGTATGTGCAGCCATTACCATTAAGTTCTGCATGTAGTGCATCTTTAGGTGCAATGTTCTATGGGAAATGGAATGAGAGTAATACGGGTCAATTAGACAGAACCAACATGAATGAGTTTGAGGAGATAATAATGAAGCCTGTGGGTTGTTCCATTTTCCATAAAGCACAAGTAATAGCCCCAGAGCCCACGAGGAAAAGTACACAAAAGATAACACGACAAAATAGACGAGATAGATTGAACCCACCAGAAAAACATCTGTAATGACGTTTTGTGTAAGAACAGAAGGGGACAAAGATGCAATTCCCCCATCTTACACGGTGAATTATAGCCCAAGAACTGTCCCTTTTTGTCTAAAAAAGAAAGGCTCTTTTTCAGTCGGAACATATACTGGTTGCATGAATACAGTGGTATTAAAATGGGAAATAGAACCAGTATATGTAGGTGATCCAGTTTATTTTATATGTGTAGAGAAAACATATCCTTGGTTGCCCAGAACCTGGGGGGGTACATGTTACCTAGGGCTACTGTTCCTAGGACTATTACTCTTAGAAACAGCAGCCATAGTCAGATTATCCAGAACTAGAGTCAAAAGGACTGACGAGGGTGTTTTAATAGCAACTGATGTAGCAAAATCATTCATTCCATTCTTGGGGCATATAGTGAACTCCTATAATATAAGGCAACTGTCCAGAATCCTAAAAAATACAATAAACACAACGACAGATATATTATTTAACATGACGTTGGAAGAAAGAGGAATCAGGTTGATGATGCTGCAAAATAGAATGGCTCTTGATGCGATCCTGGTTGATCGTGGGGGAATTTGCAAAATAGTGGGATCAGCATGTTGCGTTTATGTCGATGACTATTCCCCCACGATCTTTGAAGCAATAAAGAAAATGCACATCCTAAGCTCTGAACTCCCTACCGGAGAAGGGAGCTGGGGAATAGGATCTTGGTTTTGGGGAATACTACGCTCTTGGGGATGGAAGTTGATCTCAATATTAGTAGTTGTGTTTGGAATATTCCTAACGTGCTGTTGTTGTATACATTGTTTACCCATAGTTTGCGCTGCGGTAACTGAGGGATGTACGGAAGGATGTATGCATATGATGACAAAGAAAAAACAACCCCATGATCGAACTGACCCAGACCCAAATGAGATAAGAGCAGTAAAAGAGTTGATGGCAATAGATATTGATGAAGAGAATGATGTCTACGATAGCATGCAAAATTCAGACATAAGCACTTCGGATTCATCATCACTAGAGGAGGTTTCAATAAATAGATGAGACATTTGGCATACGGCCAAAGGAGGGTTTGTCAGTCTAGAAAAATGGATACCTCTACTTTGTGACTGCAAACGCATTTTGGTGGCCGTGGGCCAACCGTCTCATGCACGATATGACAGAATATAGGTTTTCAAGTTTGCCAATGAACGGCCATTTTGATGTAACAAGAATCGCCATTTTGTTTTCTAACCATTGCTCATTGCTTTCTGTTCCTACTGCTTCGCAGTATATTTTCCGCTAACACTGCTCGACTGTAAAACATTGTTGTCTGTATGTGAAAAGGACAAGGCCGCTGGGCCGAGAGAATAACAAGAGTTCGCTGAAGCACAAACGTAGGCAGCGCCAGGAAGAGTGCCCGGCTCCCTCCCGAATGTAGCCTTGAAGAAGAGCTGCAGGGCATTTAATCATTTCACAGCTGCCAGCCAGTCTCGTTATATGGGAGAATATGTTAGAATAATACTGCTAAAGGCTTGAATTATGCTTTTCTTATGGCCCCCCTTTGCTGAGCCCGCTAAAGCGTGTTGGCTCCCAGGACGCAAATAGCACCTATAGCAAGTTCCGGAATGCAACTCTTCCCCCCCGTATGTAGCTTGCTTCCAAGAACAGAAGCGCTGTGTTCTATTAAACAACTGAAAGATGCCTTCGCACTCACAAACTGCAAATTGTTACTAGAATAGATGTTTGAAGGTGTCATATTAGTCGGAGATGTCCATCATCACACCAAGTTCAAAGAAACCAAATAGAGGGGGGTGTTAAACATGTCATAGCTGATTGTTTGATATGCATTTTGTATATATAGAACTGATGTACGTAATTCACTCTCTTGTGTCCCTCGAGGTCTAGAGATACACGTCGCGGGGCGTGAGACCGAGTTGGCCAACTGAGACTTTTGCTTTGCAATAAACCCTAGCTTTGGGAATACAACCTCGTGTCTGGCGTATCTATCGTGTGTGGTGACTCGCCTTGTTTCCATAGACGTCAGGGTCCCCTAGGGGCCCCTTTCACTGCTAATGTCCCCCTCTACCACATTTTGACTGGCTGCCTGGTTCCTTCTGATTCATACAGGGCACCAGGCCCTCCTCGCCCAGTCTAACCCAGCACCTCAGTCTCCCCTGTCCCCTCCCTAACCACACTTGACCTTCCGGTCTCCCTCCCCCGGCACTTTCCTGGCTGGGCCTGCACCCCTATTGAGCCCATCCAGCCTTTTCCTTGCACTTAACTTGTAGACCTTCATTCCCCTGCACTCTCTGCATTCCCCTAGCACTTGTCCGCCTGGCCTTCATTTAGCACTCACCTAACGCAGGAGCCCTCTTCCCCCTACCTGCCCCCCCATCACTAGTGTGCTCTCCACTCCGACCTGTACTTCCTTCCTTCCTTAGCATTAGCGCAGTCTGCTCTGACCGGCACTTACCTCCACCTCCCCACTTCCCTGCACTTCTTGTTACTACACTTGCACAATCTGAATGACACAAGGCCTAGTAGGACATTTTTTGTTATCCTTCATATGACCCCCGCCGTCTCCATTCTTGTTGCGCCTTGAAATACCATTGCTATATAGGCGCATTATGAAATGCCCAATAAATCAATAAGTAGTATAGGCCCTGTCTTTAGTAGAAATACACAAAGTTATGTTTCCAGTTAGATGTTAGACGAGAGCCATAATCGGTGGAAGATGGAGTCAGAACAGGACTATGGTAGGCGCAAAGTCAGTGTTTAACATGGCAGAAGTGTTGCCATATTGGAAGTTAAGGCCCAAGATATAATGAACAATAGAACGTAGGCCTTGATGTGGAGCTGCAGCTCTGTTTAGCATAGTCCCAAAACAAATACCCTTTCCGTTCCTCAGAAGAGAAGCCGAGGTCAGAGGCACCCATGGAACTCAGATAAGTGCTAATTGTATACAGCGGCAGAGTCTGAACGTGGTGGGAATGGAATGTTGTTTTGTTTCGGTTTTTTTAAAAATCTTTTTTTAATGTGATATAGCCATACTTGCGACTTTACACATTTCAATATAAAATACAATATATAATACTCATTGCAAAATGGGTACAACACACATGATAAACTCACATTAATAGCAAAATAAATACTGACATTAAAATAATAATCTTAGATATGAAACAATAGTTAGAAATGTGGGCACAAAAAGAAAACATACCAAAAAAGAAGAACGGAACACGCACTTTCCTTTCAACAAGAAAACCCACAATTCTCAAAACCTCCACAGCCTGTATTGTCAAACTTGTTTCATGGCCAGCAATTAACCTCTACCAAAAAGATTCTGTGCTCAGTCAGGCTGGCTTATCTACAAACATACCCAAGATTGCACACCTTACTTCATGGGTGTTCCTACATTCCAACAGGATATGTTTGAATGATTAAACAACCTGTATATAACATATGTTACAGGTGTTAACTCTGGAGCTGGACTTGTCCCTGGTGGCGTGAATTTCTCCTGTTTTGATTATATTTAAGCATACCCTTAGGAATTCCATCCCCCCTATTCTATCAGGGAAGCGTGTCAAGTACTTTGAGAGAGAACCACAGGTTTATCAAACTGTATAACGGATTTTGCTGTTACCAGGCCTCGCATTTGGTCAATAGTTTCAATCCAATCCGAACATAGGAGAGATGATTTGACTCCTGTCGGGCTGGAAAGGACGTCTTCATATATGCGAATGCATTGATGTGTTTTCAAGTTCGCAAAACTTTTAATCTGGACCAAAGCTGAACAGGAACCCTTCAACATTTCTTGGTTTATTTTTTTATACAGCTAATCCTCCTTTGAACATACAATGTGTCTGTACATGGAGATTATTTCCATTTCATGTACACTTTCATAGAATGTAAACCCAGTTTGTATCTCAGACTCACAATCGGCAAGCTCATTCGGAGGTTCAGGGCGCTTTTCCATATCTTTGCCTCAATCCTTGCCCAATTTACTGTCTACGAGTGTTGAGATGTTTCAAGACCATATAGAATAGATGGAAGTATCTTCAATGTATAATACCTAATTACAGGTACAAGTGAAATCTTACAATAATAGTTGAGAGTTTTTTTTTTTTTACTGAGGCACCATTGACACTAATTTAAAGTCTAGATAAAAGTCCATAAATATAGTTTAAATAATATCAGAGCAACAATACAACCCTGCCTAACTCCCCTTTCAGTTCTAACTGCCTTCGATAAGTCTACCGTATTAATCGGCCTGACTTTTAATTTCGAATCATCATGCATACTGACTAAACACTTAAGCAGTGATCTGTGCATTCCCCACAATTACAATTTCCTCCATAGCCGATCTGTGTTAATACTGTCAGAGGCCTCCGACAGGTCTAATCAGGCTCCATATAAAACAGGGCCTTTTTCCCCCCATGACGTGTTAGACACTACTGCCATTACTAGGCCATTTAGTGTGGTGGAAAGACCTTGCCTGAAGCTTATCTGATTTTTCGAGAGGATCTTTAGCATCCCATTTCTCCACTTGTTGCCGCTCAGCCCCTGTGAAAATGTTGCTGTCTTCGTCCAGTAGGGGGATGGGACAGTAGTTGGCAGGATCAGAATGATCTCCCTTCTTATAGATAGGGATGACAACAGCCATCCTACATGAAATAGGAATGATGCGTTTGCTCAAGATCTCTTTGAACAGTGACATTAAGATTCTCGACCAAAGCGGAACATTTGATTTGAAGATTGTATTTGTTAGGCCATTGGGGCCTGATGCTCTTGATGTAGATGATTTTTTTTATTAGGTCTGAGACTAAATCCTCATCCACAGGCAAATCCCACCTTTCCTCAGTACAGGAATACAATGATTTTGCTGCTGTTACTTTATACATATTCTCAAAGTACTCAGACCAGACAGCTTCTTGAATGATGTTAGCTTTCGCCGGGTTTTGGGCATAATTAGTATTGTTAACTAATGCCCAAAACCAACTGAAATTGGTATTAATTAGCGTGCTCATCATCGGTTCAGAATCATGCTGTAATTGCAAGCATCTATTCGAGGAGGACCAGCCTCAAAAGCTGTTCTTCAATCTACTTGACTCCAAATTATGTTCTCTTTCTGTTTTACAGGAGAATTTCAGATTTCTGAGGGCAGTTCTCAGCTCTCTCTTTCTCTTCTGAATATCTACATTCTAGGCATGATGATGTTTTGTAAAGTGGGGGTTTTGAGTTGAGCTGGGGGGATCCAGTACCCAGAGATAATCTATGAAATTTAGTGGGGAGCATAAGGTCTCCAATTCCTTAACTGAAAGAGACAGTGTGGCCTCTAGATGTTTAGTGTTTAGACTAGTTTCATTACACCTAAACTTCACCAGTCTATTTTTAGAGTGGTTCACAACTAGCTTCACAACATGGACTCCCTCTCCATTGCCGTGCAAAGTATTAATAGAACCTACCAAAATATTTTGGTCACTTGCGCCCTTATTTAATACACGAAAATCAATACAGTCCACAAACAATCCTCATGGGAGTAATAGATAGTCTATTGTCGACCATGAACTATGTCGGCACCATGTTAAAGCGGGAGGTATGTCATTGCCATTAGTCATAACCAGGTCCCAACTTGACAGGAATGTTGACCACCTCTCCCCATTAACAGTCGATCCTCTGTGTATTGACAGGCCGCTTGAATTGACTGACCTAATGCACTGTGAATCAAGATCTCCAGTTAGTATAATTTCCACAGAATCCTAATGGAATTTAATTTTCATAAGTAGGTCTGACAATGGCGTCAAAAAGACAGAAACATTGTCAGAGGCAGGGTTCCAATAAACATGTATTACTACAAGGGACCTTAAAGAGCCTGGGCCGCTGAATATGGCCGTAACTGCCAAAATCACTTCTGCCAGAGAAGGTATTATTTCTAAGTTTGCAAATAGGGAACATCTAAAAGCAGCCAGAAGTCCTCCCACTTGGCAAACAGTGGAGACTTTAATGGCTAGCTGCTGTACTATTAAGAAGCCACCCAAAATATTTGATAGGTTGACCATGTTTACTGAAACAGGATTAAATCATGCATACCAAATATGAACTCCCTCACACCCTGTGGCAAATGTTGCAGAACCTCAGATATTCCAATAGTACCCACAGAAAATAACATACTACAGCTCATTTTCACATGCCCTTAACTTCTCGACTACCTGGCTAATTATATCAGGTAGCATATTCCATATCTTATTTGTGGACTCTGTTAGAGCAGAGCTAGCAAAGAGTGATCCAGGCAGTTCAGGTCCATGGTTTTGTGCAGTGTTTACTTGTTGACGAGGACACATTTTTTCCCCACATTGGCTACATTTTGAGTTTGCTCCTGAATCAACACTGGTGAGCTCTCTATGCCCAACTGTAACTGATCTTCCTCAGCCAACAATAAAGCATTGGCTCCCTGGTGCATTTGTAGGCCAAGTTCCATGATATGCAAGCGGTTTTTGAATGGAAAATGAACATATTCAATGTCTGTGGAGGAGAAAAGATATAATGTTGGTGTTGTCTTTGTGATAGATAAGAATTTACTTTGATTAAGTGCATTTTGATCGCCCTGTATCTTCTTCAGCTTCACCTAAACCCTTGGTACTGCTAATGGTTGGTTCACTGATGATCTTACAGTTGAGCAACTACTGGCAGTACTTGTAAGATCCTGATGTTCAGTAGAATATGCCATGGATCTCCTGCCTTATGTAGTTTCTGTATAAGGCACATTTGCATGATTGGCATTCAAATCTTGATTCTATTCTGAGATAGTCATAATGTCTTAGAGGGAGGACTGCCTCAGGGATCATGAGTTGATGACCAACTTTGTTTTGCTGGCTCATAATCCTTGTATTTTTTCACTTCATAAAAGATTGGTGGCAGCTTTTCCATGGGAACTTTAATCTCGGTTTGTGTACCTGAGGTTATTTTGATTATTTTCACTGGGTTTGTTACTCCACACTCTTCACCTTCAGGACCCTGTTTTCCAGACTGTTTATCCTCACTTTGCAGTAGTGACAATGTTTTTCCTCCCCTGATTGTAGCCAGTGTTATGTTGCTTTGTAGACTATTCGATTGTGTTTGAGAGCTCACCGTGACTTCCACCGCAGGAGTTGTTTGGCACAAGGGTTGCTGAGTCCCTTTGCCAGTTGCAAGTTTCCTTTTTTTCGAAATGGAGTGTTTTCAACCCACTGCACGCGTGGATATGGCTCTAATAAAATGTGGCTTTACAGAGTTTTTTAATACGTTAAGCCCTGTGATTCTTTGATTTGGAAACTTGATTGGGGGGTTCACCTACCTCACCCTCCCTGATCTTCTTTTTCTTGTTCCTCCACCTTGCCTTTCGACCTCTCTGGTCACTAGCATATACAGCTGAGCCATCATTACAGTCTGCAATACTCATTTCAAACTGAACCGGGTTGGATACCTCACATGTTATGATATCATTAACAGGCTGAGCCAATCTCATGAACTCTTCCAAAAGTGATTCGGAAAGAGGAGTGTCATTCATGCCAAATGCATTATTCAAGTAAAACTCATTCTCAACCTGATGATTCTCTTGGACGTGACTTTGATGCAAGCAACTGGCCACCGTGTCAGGAATCCAGATGGTGTCTCCAATCCTCTGTCTCATTCTCTCCGGAGTAAACATTCCAGACTTCCAAAACCATGCATGTAATCATGCTTACTGCATCTCTGCAACCAGTTAAAGAATGGTTCACCGCGATGTCGTAGTCTTTACCCGACATTTACATCCATAAGAAAACATACACCGTTTGTTATGCAGTGGCGGTTGCCATGGAGATTGGGGCATAAACATTAGCGGCTCTTGACGTCACATGCATGTTAGGTCATGTGACTTCAAGGCTCTTAAACTCCTCCTTGCCTCCTCAGTGCTTCTGATTTTGCCTGATGTGCGTTACGTCCTGTGTGTTCTATATTTCGTGTTTCCTGGTTTCCTTATTCTTGGCCTGTTTTATGTACTCTGTCTCTTCCTTCTCCTTACCTGGTACGAGTCACTTTGGGTTTTGTACAATTTTGAAAACTTGTAAATCTTGCTTCGTTCTACCATCGACCTTGCTCCTGTCTTGTCTTTGCCTGTTACTTTCTTATCCCCTCCTACTTACGACCCGGAACTCTCTACGGATTGCATCTCCTTATGACTTTGGCTTATACCTGTTTTCATGTTGCCGACGTGGACCTAATCACAAATTGTGTTTGCCACTTTTTTGGACATTGAACTGATTCTCCTGTTGCCGACCCGGATTGCTCCACGGATTGTTGTATCATTTGGCTTCTTACCTGCGGCACACGCTACCTAGAAAGTCTGGAAGTCACTCTCCTCTCTTCATCATCCCGGTATGGACTAGAGACTTCCTGTGTACTTTGAGGGGTGATTGGGGAGCGTCCTCGTTTCATCAGGCACTGCCAAGGACTGCCTGGCCCCTAGGCATTTGCGTGCCATCAGGAATAGTCCTGTTCCATCTCAGTGCTTCCAGGCCTTACTTGTAGCACTACAGTATGTTGCTGCACTATAGAAGCTGTCCCATCACAGGCCACGGTAAGGAAAAATCTGGATATGCTTTCTCTCTCTATTTTTGCCCTGCTCAAACACTTATCTTATCTCTATATTACTCTCCCTTCTACAGATGCTTCAGATATCCCTTATTTCCTGTTGCATTTATCCTGTAATTACAGCCAATGTGTGGTGTTACCCATTGCTAGCCATATCACAAATTGTGGTTGGTTTCATTTAGACAACATCTTATTTTGTTATTGCCTAAGAAAGGGTTGTTGCTAACGTGCCTTTCCTTTCCGGTTCTAGGAGCCCTGATGCACGTGTTTGGCTCCATTCTTCCAAATAATAGATCCCTTGGTATTAGTTTTCTATCCATACAAAGGGTTACATTGTTGGATAGAATTTGTTGTCTACATGACGTGGGCAAGATACTAGGCACTCCTGACATAATTAGAAGCCTTATCATGGACCCAAACGAATCCTTATCTCACATCATGCAAATGGTCACTGAGTTACGGGCGGATATGACTGCTGCTCATGCTTCCACCCAGCAGCGTATATGAGTTACAGGCTGGTTTGCAACTAGTGGTCCCCGATCCAGCACAACCCTCTGGTTCTGGATTGGCCATGCCCAGGCAGGATTCAGGGCCTGTTTATATGATTGCCCAGTTTCCTCTGGCCCAACGAGAGAGATTCAGCGGGGATCCACAAACCTACCGCACTTTCTTGGACCAGTGTCGTCTGCATTTTCTCTGCAGACCTTCCTCCTTTCTTGATTCTAAGAGTAAGGCTGCATTTCTATAGTCTCATCTTGGTGGCACAGCAGCCTCATGGGCTAATCCTCTACTAGAACAGGATAGCCCGTTGTTATTCGACTGTGATGCCCTAATAGAAGCCATGAGTCGAGTATTTGATACTCGTTACAAAACCCAAGCAACGGATCTTGAACTTTTGGGGTTACATCAAGGAAACTCTTCCTTGTTGGTACTTATTTGGCTAGATTTAACCAACTTGTGGCCGAAACAAGTTGGCCTGAAGATAAAAAAGCATCCATGTTTTACAATGGACTATCTGATTCCCACTCTAGCAATGGTGCCTATTGTACATACTACTTTTCCTGAACTCCTCGATATGGTGTTTGAAATAGATGCTCAGAGAGCAGAGAGGAATGGTGAAAACAGAACACTAGTACCTTTAGCCATGTTGTCTCCCGCTCCTGTGGTTGGAGGTCCAGAACCCATGCAGATAGGTGCGGTATGGGGTCCCTTGACCGCCGAAGAAAGGGAGTCAAGAAAAAGGAAAAATGTATGTTTCTATTGCGGTTCCTCGGAACATCTGTTGAAGGCTTGCAATAAGAAGCCAAAGCGACAGGGAAATGCCAAAACTCGACAGTAGAGGGGGTCGCACTGTCGAGCTCAGCACCTCTTGACACCTTGGTCTCGAAACCATTTATCATTTCATCCCGCTGCTCTTGTCCTCCAGACCATGAGTGGTTCATAGATGCGGTGCTAAATTCAGGAGCCAACAGCAACTATATTGACAATGCTTTTGCCCAGAAGATGGACATTCCTGTGATATCCAAGTGTCACCCTGAGATGGTCAATGCTGTGGACGGCACCATGTTGCTTTCAGGCTTAGTTACAGAACAAGCAGTCGGTCTGACGTTGATCACTAACAATGGCCACACAGAAACCATATGTTTTGATCTCATTGCTGCACCTCAATACCGGTTGATCTTGGGGTTACCCGGGTTAAGACGCCACAAACCATGGACTGGAAGTCTGGTGAGGTGGACTTTGTGTCTCCCCATTGTGAGGCATTGTGTTTATCATCTGTTTCAGATCCAGACACACCTTGTCGGCCACAGTTACATGTTCCATCCTCTATAGGAGCCATCATGATCACTACATTACCAAAGGAATATTCAAGCTTTCGGGACTTCTTTGATGTGAGAGGAGCAGAAACTCTTCTACCACATAGAGTGTACGACTGCCCCATAGACTTGGTACCTGGAACTAAGGTACCTGCAGGTTGTATATGCTCCCTTATGCAGAAGGAGGACCTGATTATCAAATATTACATTGATAAATCATTACAATCTGGTTTCATTCATCCCTCGCGTTCTCCAGCTGCTTCCCCATTGTTTTTTGTACCTAAGAAGGAAGGGGATTTACGGCCTTGCATCGATTATCGTGCCCTGAATGCCATTACCATCCGTAATCAGTACCCAATTGCCCTAATCTCTGCACTCCTTGACCAGCTTGGTTCATCAAAAATCTTCACCAAACTGGATTTACAAGGAGCCTACAATCTGGTGAGAATCAGAGAGGGGGATGAGTGGAAAATGGCATTCAAGACCAAGTATGGCCTCTCTGAGTATTGTGTGAAGCCGTTTGGCCTATGTAATGCTCCTGCAACCTTTCAACACTTCGTTAATGACATCTTCAGGGACATGATGGATCGTTTTCTCATCGGGCCTCATTCCGAGGCTGGCGCAAAGGGATTACCGGCACCGGTAAGGACACCGGTGCCGATAATCCCTTTGCGCCCTATTCCGAGGTCCCTTTGCGGGTCCTGCTAAGGCCGCCTGGCTTTACCAGGCTTCCTTCGCGGGTCCCGCAAAGGGTCAAGGGAGCAAATAATGGTAGCGCAAATTGCGGTACCGTTATTTGCACCTTCCCCATTCTCATTGAGCCCTATGGGGGCTCAAATGGGAATGGGGAATGGCATTTTCAATGGGGACTTACCGGTCCTGCAAAGATCCGACTAGACCGGTAAATCCCCATTGAATGAGGGCAGACTCGGTACCATTATTGGAGGCAGCCATGGCGCTATCAGCGCCATGGCTACCTTCAATCTTGGAATGAGGCCCATCATCTATCTAGATGATATCTTGATCTATTCTGAGTCCTACGAACTCCATGTACAACATGTCTGCCTAGTCTTGAAGCGCTTACGGGAACATGCCTTGTACGCTAAGTTGGAGAAGTGCATATTTCATGTTGCTTCCGTTGAATTTCTTGGATACGAGATAACTGACCAAGGAATAAGAATGAGTTCTGTCAAAGTTAGGGCAGTTCTTGATTGGGCAGCCCCAAAGAACCTGAAGTCATTACAGTCGTTCCTTGGATTTGCCAACTTTTACTGGCACTTTGTGCGCTCTTTTTCTGAGATTGCGGTTCCTCTTACGGATCTCACTAGTATCAAAAGGGCCTTTTATTGGGATTCTGCAGCTAACAAAGCTTTTGAAGTGCTCAAATGAGCTTTTACGACTGCCCCAGTATTACAACATCGGATCCAACCAAGTCTTTTGTGGTTGAGGCTGATGCATCTGATACCGCCTTGGGTGCTGTATTATCCCAAAACTGCCAAGACACGCAGGCACTTCATCCTGGAGCATATCACTCATGAAAACTCACCATCCATGAACGGAATTACACCATCACCGAAAGAGAACTATTAGCCGTTTGAGATGCCTTTGTTGTCTGGCGACATCACTTTCTTGGTACTACAATACCAGTCCAGGTATATACTGATCCCCGCAATCTAGTAGTCTTGCAATCGGTGAAATGCTCCACAGCCAGGCTTGCACATTGGCACACATTTTTTTCTGCATTCAATTTCACGATTATGTACCGTCCTGGTTCTTGGCACACTAATGCATACACCCTGTCATGCATAATGGGGGATGATGCTCCGCGTGCTAGTCAAGTGTCTCTCCTGCTTCCACATCAAATAGTCTGTGGTTGTACCGTGAATTCATCTTTGAAGTTGCTTCTACTTAGCCGGGTGGATCAGAATCCCCAGACTATCAAGGACGAAGGTATACGCATTATTCAGTCCTTGCCTTATGTCCATGATCGGTGTGTTTCTGCCCAATTATGCTACTCGTAACATGGCCTTGCAATGGTGTCATGATTCCAAGTTCTCAGCACACCGGGTACCAGAAAAACCCTGGAGCTTCTACGCAGATGGTGTTGGTGGCCAAACATGACTGCGGATACCAATCGATACATCACATCTTGTGCAGTTTGCGCTCAGGGTAAACTCTCACATGCCAAACCCATGTGGCTGCTGCACCCGTTACCTGTTCCTAAAATATCATGGACCATGATATCTATGGATTTCATTGTGGAACTCCCACCGGTTCAGGGGTATGATACCATCTGGGTTCTTGTGGACTATCTAACAAAGTATGCTTTGTTTGTTCCCTGTTCAGGTTTACCAAACGCCCCTGCTTTGGCTGAATTGTTCATCAACCATGTCTTCAGCATTTTGGTCTACCTAGTATCATTATAACGGATCGTGGTTCACAATTTACGTCATGTTTTTGGAGGGCAGTGACCTCTGCTTTGGGCATCGAAGACTGATATTCAAGTGCTTATCACTCACAAACTGACGGTCAGACAGAGCAAGTTAATGCCACCCTTGAACAGTATGTGCGATGTCTCTTGCTTCACCATCAGTCATCTTGGTTATCATTGTTAGCCATGGCTGAGTTTTCTTACAATAACTATTTACACACGGCTACGGGTACTACACCCTTTTTTGCTCTGTATGGGCATCATCCTCGCACTCTGCCTTTGCCACTCCTGACATCATCCAGTAATCCAGCTGCCCAGTCTTGTGTCCAGTCTCTTGCCAAGTTGCATTCTTGTGTCAGGCAACATCTGTTGGATCCCCAGCGCAGTGCTAAATCGTATGCTGATGCCCATAGATTAAAATCCCTGTTGTATGAAAAGGGTATGAAAGTTGGGTTGTCCACCAAACACCTACGACTGCCTGGTTGTAAGTCCTTGTTGCCATGCTTTACTGGTCTTTTTGTTGTCTCTGATGTAATAAACCCGGTGACAATTCGTTTGCACCTCCTGGCCTCCTGGAATATTCATTCTGTGTTCCACGTTTCCCTTGTTAAGCCTTTACGGGGGGGTACTAGATTCACGACTCCCAAACGTCCTCTTCCAGTGATGGGATCTGATGAATATGAAATCCAAAAGATCCTCGATACCAAGGTGTTGCGCGGTGTGCAGCATTTTCTTGTCAACTGGAAGGGATATAGCCCGGAAGATCGGACCTGGGAACCTCTTGCCCACATCCATGCCCCTGCTTTGTTGCGTGATTTTTGGTCTTCACGTCAGGGGAGGCATTCTTTCAGGTGGTGTACTGTCAGGAATCCAGATGGTGTCTCCAATCCTCCGTCTCATTCTCTCAGAGTAAACATTCCAGACTTCCAAAACCATGCACGCAATCACGCTTACTGCCTCTCTGCAACCGGTTAAAGAATGGTTCACCGCGATGTTGTAGTCTTTACCCGACATTTACATCCATCTGAAAACATACACCGTTTGTTATGCGGTGGTGGTTGCCATGGAAATTGGGGCAAAAACATTAGTGTCTCTCGAAGTCACACGCACCTTAGATCATGTGACTTCAAGGCTCTTCAACTTTTCCTTGCTGACTAATCAGTGCTTCTGATTTTTGCTGAAGTGCGTTACATCCTGTGTGTTTTATATTTCGTGTTTCCTGGTTTCCTGATTCTTGGCCTGTTTCATGTACTCCATCTCTTCCTACTCCTTACCTGTTACGAGTCACTTTGGGTTATGTACAGTTTTGAAAACTTGTGAATCTTGCTTCGCTCTACCTCGATCTTGCTCCTGTCTTGTCCCTGCCTGTTACTTTCTTGCTCCCTCCTACTTACGACCCGGAACTCTCTACGGATTGCATCTCCTTATGACTTTGGATTATACCCAATTTCACACTGCCGACGTTGACCTCATCACGGATTGTTTTTGCCTCCCTTTTTGAACATTGAACTGATACTCCTGTTGCCGACCTGGATAGCTCCATGGATTGCTGTATCATTTGGATCCTTACCTGCGGCACACGCTACCTATTAAGTCTGGAAGTCACTCTTCTCTCTTCATCATCCCGGTACAGACTAGAGACTTCCTGTGTACTTTGAGGGGTGATTATGGAGCGTCCACATTTCATCAGGCACTGCTAAGGATTGCCTGGCCCCTAAGCATTTGCATGCCATCGGGAATATTCATGCTCCATCTCAGTGCTTCCAGGCCTTAATTGTAGCGCTACAGTCTGTTGCTGCACTATAGAAGCTGTCCCATTACGGCTCACGGTAAGGAAAAATCTGGATATTCTTTCTCTCTCTATTTTTGCCCTGCTCAAACACTTATCTTATCTCTATATTACTCTCCGTCTACAGATGCTTCAGATCTCCCTTATTGCCTGTTCAGTTTATCCTGTAATTCCAGCCAATGTGTGGTGTTACCCATTGCTAGCCATTTCACAAATTGAGGTTAGTTTAATTTAGACAACATCTTATTTTGTTATTGCCTAAGAAAGGGTTGTTGCTAACCTGCCTTTCCTTTCCAGTTCTAGGAGGTCTGCTGCACGCGTTTGGATCCATTCTTCCAAATAATAGATCCCTTGGTATTTGTTTTCTATCCATACACAGGGTTATAATGTTGGGTAGAATTTGTTGTCTACACGACGTGGGCAAGATGCTAGGCCCTCCTGACACACTGTGACATTTGATTGTTCTTCTTATTAGTGTCCTCTAGGACCGTTTTTACTTTAAAATTCTCCTTTCTTAGCTCCCTGATGTTGAGCTCTTGGTGCGCAACATCGGCCTGCAGTTCTTTAAGGACATATAGAAGTGTTTTATTTATCAATGGTTTTAAGTCAACCAACGTGGATTCAGTATTAGACACATCCAAGGTAGTTCCAAAAGTATGCCTGAGTAATCTGGACCTCACTTTTCTTCGGCATTTCATAAACATTCAATAACGACGTAATCACGAAGTTCAATGCTGGTAAGGTGGTTCCCATTTCGGGTTTGGGAACAGGATGCTAAGCATTCTGAGAGCCTAATTTTCTTGGTGAAATTTGAGCTTGTGTCCGCATTATATCAGTAGGACAGAGTTTATTTGACAGAGTTTTGAGATGTTGCATAAGAGTTCCGATGAAGATCCCACGATAGCGTCATCTAATTGCACCGCTCTTCTTTCGACCATCACATCTTCTTACATTAACAAGCTAGAATTAATCACCAACTCAAAACGATCTGCATCACCCATACTCCAGCATTTCTTTGCCAGAAAACAGTCATTCATTTTCTTTTGAATATTTGCGGTAGTGATTGTGTACTCAAATCCCAGATCAGAGCTTTTTCTTAGGTCTCCAGATAAATTATAGGGCATTTGTGTCAGGGATTGGATAGACTTACTCACTAATAAATTGGAATGACTATTTGCCACGTTATTATGGATTTGCACAACTGTAATGTTTCCTGGGTGATTACATGTTTCCATTTCGTGTGTCCTTATCTGTTCTCCTAGGTAACTGGAGGTTTCACCTTCACATACAAGCACACTCTCCAAACCTGGCTTTTTAAGTCAGCCATTAGTGCTCCGCTCCATAAGTGATACATTTGTGAGATTGTACACCAGCTGATGTATTTTGTGGCTATTTTATGATTTGCACAAGTGACTCACATGAGAATTCCCTCCTTATAATTTAGGGTAGTCACAAACCCGCCCAACCTCTGATTCCTTGATTTCTTTGAGGAAGCACTATTGGGGATGAAGGGACTCCCACTGAGTCGTACGAGACCAACACAAACGCAACTCTGGGCACACCAGAACAGCTTGCCCAGTCGAGACAAACAGTACACATTGAGGTGTGCAGAGCAAACCTAGAGACAGGGAAGACTTTAAAATGAATTGGCTCTCTACTTTCTCTTCAGTCATAAATAAATGTACCTTTCACCCCCATGCTGGCAGGTCTTGCCCAGTAAAATAGCCACTGAAAAAAGACTGTCCTCCAATGCAAATGTGCCGTGGCCCAACACAGTTAACACTCATGCAGCACTCCGCTGTGCTCCACTGGTGAGAGAGGTTTTGTGCACAGAGTACGCCTCGGGGTCTGCCTCCTCAAACAATAGCCACTGCACAAAGACTCTCCTCCAGTGAAAACGTGCAGTGGCCCAAAACAGTTAACACTCACACTGCACTCCTGGAATGTTAGTTGGGTTAAGAGCATGACGGGATGTGCCCTTTGAAGAACAAATTCATTAGAATAGGGCATGAGATCTTGTGATGCCATGAGGCCAGGCAAAGAGTTAGAGCACTACTGCCCCCACCCAAGAGCAGTCAATACAATTGAATTACAATCACACGTTTAACCAAATACCAATAAATCCCTGAAATTCAGACTCAAGATTAGTGCCCTGGTCACGTCACTATTGGGCACCTGGGGTTTGAAGAAGATAAGGGGGGAGCAGTGTCTGGAATATTCTATGATGTTGGATAGGAGGAGCCGAGGTGATTCTAATAAATTTAGTGCAAGATTGGGGGTGCAGCTTGTGTGTGCCACAGTGTGTGGTATAATGAGAAGGCTTATTGTCTTATCAAAGCAGAGCTAGCCTCACCAGTTTACTTTGAACACATCTGGATCGGAGGGGTTCACGTGTAAATGAACAATCCTGTACCTGGATTTACTAGTGAAGATTAAACGAGCCATGTGTCTAGGGTAATGGGATTAGGTAAGGTGTGGCCAATCAATCCAGGGACTAGAGTGGGGTGTTAGCATGTTCTATAGGTGGTAGCCAAGGAGACTGGTGGGATAACATTGTAATCTATGTATTCAGATTTTGTGGTTTTCTGCGTTATAACTGTATCTTTCTGATGAGTGATGAGATCTGTGTCAGTTCAGTTCTTCAGGACCATTTGAGACCTTTTTGCATGTAATAAACCTTGTTTTCCCTTGCAAAGAGGTGCAGTGATTATGTGGCCCTTTGGATTATTTTGACACTTCGGGTTTTTGGGTTACTGTTTCTATTCACAATATATAGACAAAATAACAAGATGATAGTGCAGGATCTCCCACAGAACATTTGAGGATAAATCATCCTCAAAATAACGAGTGGTTTTCCACGTTGTAGAGAAATCCACTGAAAGCCTAACTATTGTCCAACAGAAAGGAGAACTCATATTCTTTCCTACTTAACCCAACTAAGGTTAAGGAATCTGTTCTCTCCATAGTATGTTTAACCCAAGAAAGAACATTTATAAGCAAAATGCTGCTTAGGCAATTAGAGAAGATTCAGAAAATACCCACATTTAAACTGATATACAAATGGGAACCATGACGTGATGTGATGGATTCAAAGCACATGATATCTAGCAGATTGCATGCTAAAGATACAAATTGGAAATGAAAAAGGATGCATCATAATTGTTAGATAGCAAGAGATCTTATTTCTGATTTTTGTATCTGAAATGAAATATTACATCAATTCAAAATTAATCTGGATTTGATCAATGACAACGTCTGGTCCAGAATCACCCAACGGACTTCAATTGTCTAGAAAAGGCATTTAGGTCAGCTTATTTGCTGCCTTATACTGCAGAAGCTCAATTCACAGAAGAGGTTACTATTCAAGGAAATACTCACCAAAGCCCTTTGCCAATTAATATTAGAAAAGGACAGACCTGCTTTAACTACAAAGTGTTTATTGTTTGTTTGTTTGTTTTTATTACTTATATTGCGCACCAGACCCAGGGGTAACCGAGCGCATTTTATAAGACAGCTCAAAGCTTTGTTACAAGATCACATGGTCAAATAGAGCAGCAAGAATAATATACAACAAAAAATACAGGAATATATGCAAAATATACAGAAATATACGCAAAAATATACAGAAATATACAGCATGTGAAGAATGTAAAAGCATGTATTTACAGTCCTAAGCAGGAATTCCTAGGCTTGGGTAGGTCCAGGCAGTAGAATATCTAAGGTGTGTCTGCGTTTTTGATCCACGTTATAAGGTTGTGTCTGAAGGTGGGGTAGGGTTGGTCAGACTTTAAGGTGGATGATAGAGCATTCCAGAGTTGAGCTGCCTTAACCTGAAAGCTGCAGCCACCGACTTTAGTCAGTTTGACTCTAGGTATGGATAGGTTATTAGAGTTAGCATATCTAGTAAGTCTTGTTGGTTTTAGTTTGGTGAATCTGGCAGATAGGTACTGCAGTGCGGCGTTGGTAAGGCATTTGTGGACCAAAGAGGCAACTTTTAGTTGGATTTTCTCCTGCGTAGAGAGCCAGTTGTTAGCTCGTGTGAGTGCGGTGATGTGGGCTCTCTTAGGAATGCGAAGTGCTGCTCTGAGCGCGTTGTTCTGCAGAATTTGGATTCTTTTGATGATTTCCTTGTTAGCCCCAATGTAGAGCGAGTTGCAGTAGTCCAGTTTTGATAACACGAGCGCTCTCGCGAGTGTGATGCAGCTATCGTTTGATAGGAAGGGTTTGCCTGCTCTTATCAATTTGCAGGTGTAGGCGGTTGCTGAAGCCATCGCATTGACCTGCTTGTTGAAAGAAAGGGTGGAATCCAGGTAGAAACCCAGGGTTTTAACCGCGTGGGCGGTTGTGATTTGGTTGTTGTCGATATTAAAGGAGGAGTAGTTGGGGCCCAGTTTTTTTAGGGTGGAGGGTGTACCCAGGATGATGATTTCAGTTTTGTCATCATTCAGGCATAGACCGTGTGTGGCCATCCAGGCCTGGATGATGAGATACACTCTGTTCACCAAGGCCAAATCCTTGTCGTAATCACCGGTAAGTGGTAGGAGAATCTGGGTATCATCTGCATAATTAGTGTAGGTGATGCCAAGAAGGTCCAGATTATCGAAAAAGGGCTTAGTGAAGATGTTGTAGAGTGTAGGCGAAACACAGGATCCTTGGGGCACTCCACATGTGATGGGGATGGAGTCTGCTGCCGCAGTGGTGGAGAAGACTCTCATTGTCCTGTTATTGAGGAAAGATTGGATCCAATTTGTGGCTTCTTCTGAGAAGTGCGCGGCTATATCTAGGTGTCTGCAAAGGACCTTGTGATCAACAAGGTCAAATGCGGCTGATATGTCCAGGAGGAGGAGTAAGGCTAGTTTGCCTTGATCCCTTAGCTCATCAATTTGCGCTTTTAGGTCTAAGAGGGCAGTTTCGGTTCCATGTTGGGGACGGAAGCCAGACTGTTGTACTCCTAGTAAATTGTTGTTTTCAAGGTGTTTCTGTATTTGTGAGTACGCCACTTTATCTATGATTTTTAAGAGGAATGGTATGGTGGTGATTGGGCGGTAGTTCATGGGTATGGCAGGGTCTAGTGTCTGTTTTTTAAGCAATGGGAGTACCCAAGATTCTTTTAGGTTGCTCGGTATGGTCCCTGTAGAGAAAGAGGCGTTAATAAGTTTTGAGATAAAGGGAGCCAGATCTCTAGCTGCGCCCTTTATCAGTTGAGGTGGACATTGATCACTCTGGCAATTGGTAGGTTTGAGTGACAGTATTATTTTTTCTGTCTCAATAGTCGATACTTTAGAGAATTTAAAGTGAGGGTAGTTGGTGTTATTTTTAGGAGGGGTGATAGCTGTTTTGGGCTTAGTGTCGAGACTGAGCGAGGATTTTTTCGTGGCAATTTTAGATTGGAGAGTTGTTACTTTATTGGCTAGGGCTTGTTGAATGTTGGTGCACCAAGTTTTATCTTTGACACAGTTGTCAGGCACTGGGATGGGGGATTCTATTTCCTTTAGGATAATGAAGAGTTCTTTCATGCTAGAGTTAGCTTGGGCTATTCCAATGTTCTATGTTTCCCGTTTGTCCGCCAGTATTTCCTGTTTGTAGAGGGTGGATATATCTCTCAGGGTGCTTTTATTTTCTTCAGATGGTTGTAATTTCCATGCGACCTCGCTTTGTCTTTTTTTGGAGCGGAGAGTTTTTAGGTGGGGGGTGTACCAGGAGTTGAGATGGGCTTTAGGTTTGCTGCATCTCACTTTGAGTGGTGCAATTGTGTCCAAGGCAGAGGACATGACTTTGTTGTACATGTTCACTAGTGTTTCAGGGTCCAGATTGTCTGGTAGTGAGTTAAGTGTGGGGAGGATGAGCGGGAGTAGGTTGTCCGGGGTGATGTTTTTCTTGTTTCTGGTTGGGATGGATGGTGCTGGCTGGATTGGGGGGGTCGTAGGTCTGATTGTATCTAGAGCAAATGTTATAAGGCAGTGGTCTGTCCAAATTAGTGGGGAGATCGATAGGATGGAGACATTGCAGTTGAGATCTGCCACCCAATCGAGTATTCTACCCTTGTTGTGGGTAGGGTGAAGTACTTTTTGTGAGAAGCCTAGTTCAGAGAGTAGGTTGGCTACTCTAGTTGCCTGTGGGTCATTTTGGTCGTTGAAGCCTAGGTTAAGATCCCCTAGTAGGATGACTTGTGATGATTGTTTTAGGTTGTACGATAAGATGGTAGAGATGTCCTCCTCAAAGGTTCAAATAGGGCCTGGAGGTCTATAAATAAGGTGAATAGTAAGGGTTTGGGAGTTGTTAATGGCAAGTTTAGCTGTTAGGCTTTCACATGAATTAGTGTCGTTCGAGGGCACTAGCCTGATGGATAGGTTGGATTTAATGATAAGGGCTATGCCCCCTCCGCGGGCTTCACCTCTGTCTGCCCTTAGGATGGTGTAGCCGTTGGGGGTTGCTAGCATAATGGCTGGTCCTGCGGCGGCATGTAGCCAGGATTCCGTGATGGCCAGAAAGTCAAATTTTTCGGTCTGGATAAGATCAGCAATCTCAATGGCATGAGCAATCAAGGACCTAGCATTAACTAGTGCGCTTTTTAGAGCTGGGCTGGTGGATGGGGGAGTGCATGTCTTTTCCTGGGTTGTGGCAGAAGTGTGCATATGTGCATTCTGTGTCTTTGGGTGTGGGCTGTGTGGTTTTTCTATGCCCTTATTAGGTAAGGGTTTGCTACGGTTAGATGTGGTCAGTGTTCTGGCGCGTGGTTCATATAGTTTTGCAATTCTGGCTCGGAGTCTAGCATTTCTAGATATGGTGTTGCATGGTTTAGATTCGAGGATTCTATGTAGTTGAGGTTCTTTGTTTTGGCAGTTCCGACTCAATAATGGTTGAGGTGGAGTCTGTGTCATGGCCGGGGAGTGAGCTGAGCGTTGGGGGTGGTGTATTCAGTGGTGGGAGTGAGTCTAGGTATGTGGACAAGGAGTATTGTTAGAGTGAGAAGGGCTAGTGTGGCTTGTAGGGTTTGCATCTTGTGACTTCACCGTGGAGGGTGGCAGATTGAACTAGAGTGAGGCTATGTAATCCGGCCTGATCAGGGTTGGGGCCTGTGCAGATAAGGCAGATAGCTAAGGTATAGTAGATGGGGTCTAAGTTTGGGACGGTGGCAGTTGACTAGAGTACATTCAGCAGTACAGTTGATAAGTACATCTTTCAGTAGGCAGGCTAAATGTAGCTATCGTAGGCGGGCTGAATGCAGCATAGAGTGCAGCATGTTATCATAGCTAGTACAGGTATAGGTAATGGCAAACTAGGCAAGTGCAGGTAGAGGCAGACTAGGCAGGTAAGGATGATCTAGCTATGGCAGTGTATCACCTAAATGCGAGAGTCATAGTGCAGCCAAAAAACACATTGGGATACATGAGGTAGCTAGTTTCACCTATTGGCGACCATAAGGCATAACACAAATCAGGGGCACAGCGCAAATCAATTGTGGTCTATTGGCGACCATAAGGCATAACACAAATCAGAGGCACAGCGCAAGTCAGGTGTGGTCTATTGGCGACCATAAGGCACAACACAAATCAGAGGCACAGCGCAAATCAATTGTGGTCTATTGGCGACCATAAGGCACAACACAAATCAGAGGCACAGCGCAAATCAATTGTGGTCTATTGGCGACCATAAGGCACAACACAAATCAGAGGCACAGCGCAAATCAATTGTGGTCTATTGGCGACCATAAGGCACAACACAAATCAGAGGCACAGCGCAAATAAATTGTGGTCTATTGGCGACCATAAGGCACAATACAAATCAGAGGCACAGCGCAAATCAATTGTGGTTTATTGGCGACCATAAGGCACAACACAAATCAGAGGCACAGCGCAAATCAATTGTGGTCTGTTGGCGACCATAAGACATAACACAAATCAGAGGCACAGCGCAAGTCAGGTGTGGTCTGTTGGCGACCATAAGGCACAACACAAATCAGAGGCACAGCGCAAATCAATTGTGGTCTATTGGCGACCATAAGGCACAACACAAATCAGAGGCACAGCGCAAATCAATCGTGGTCTATTGGCGACCATAAGGCACAACACAAATCAGAGGCACAGCGCAAATCAATTGTGGTCTATTGGCGACCATAAGGCACAGCATAGATAAGGTGTGGTATGTTGTAGACCCTAGGTGCATCACGTGATGCAATGAGGCAGCGTCTGAGTGCAGAATAGAACATAGGCTGGGTTGGGCAGCGCCTGGGTTCGGGTAGGACACTGAGGCCAAAAAAGCCGTAGGGCAGCAGTTGGATTCCGAGTCGTGCCTGAGGCTGTTGAGCTAAAAGTGCTATGAGTGAAGACGGTAATAGTGTGCCAGAACGCAAATCTATCAGTACACGCTGGCAGGTTAGAATGCTAAGGTTCAATTATCTAAGGTAGGGAAAACAGACGTGTTGCCGAAATCTAAAGTGCAGCAGAGAGAGGCAGCTGGCCTACCTTGAATTTGGAATGGAAGCCGGTCTCGATCCTATTGCCTGCTGCTTCTGTGGTGAGTGAAGAGAGCTCCTACTCCTCCTTGGTTCAGTCGGAGATGCTTCCGGGTGTGAGGGCTCCAACACAACAGAATGGTTCTGGTCGGGAATGTAGATTTGGTGTTGCGCTCACATGCGCTAAACAGGGGCAAAACGGGGCCTTATACTGGCCTTCGACTGGCCGCCGGCTATTCCGCCTGCCGGCGGAAGTCCGTGTTTAAATGCACTCGTTGCTAGGCGACCGGGGGAAGCCGAGCCTCGACTTCATGCCGCATTGCGCCCGACATTTTGTTTCAGGAAGAAATGTCGGCGCGGTGCGGTGCGTGCACAGATGGGTCACCGGTGCTTGTCCTTGATGTGGGGGCAGTGTGGGCAGATGGGGGGGCCCTGGCAGGGCTGGTGGTTTCACCTCCAAGCCTGGGAGGGATGGCCCGTTGCGGTCGCGGTCGTGGTTGCGGTCGCTGCGCTGCCTCCAGCAGTTGGAGCGTGTGGGTGGCTGCTGGTGGGGGCTCCTGCCCGCGCCACTTCTGGATATTAATTTAAATAATATTCTTCAGCAACAGGGCATTATCCCTCCATCCAACACCATTTGTAGATTTCAAAGATGACACCATTCAAATATTAGTTGACAATAATGATCCCCAAAGCATCATTTTTCCCCAAGATACCTGCATTGGAATGGTAATTGATTCCAGATACTTTTGCATGGATTTAAATAGCACCATTATTGTTCCTATACTTGATTATTAGTATACAAATACTGAAGGTAGAAGGTCAAAAACTATTTATACTTGACAAGAAGGACATTTTATGGTGTGCTAAGGAATCAATCACCCAGTTAGACACGGAAAGCAAGGACCTCTCAACCCAACTAGAAGAGATTTCACAAATATGTGCTGGGTTCCTTCAGATTTGTTAAGAACAGGTCAGCATGGCTGGTGCCTGTGAGACAAAAGAGCAAAAGAAAAAGTTAAGACAAATATGTTTAGGCTTTGAGAAAAGGTTTTCTGTCAATTCCTGTGATTGTGGGTACATGTCCCTTCATTGTAACACAATGCCTCCAGACCTAGAAATGGCACCAGTATGTGTAAGACAATACCAGTTACTGCTAGCGTCCATGGAATCACTCACTGAGATTGTCAAAAATGTAGATAGCATGGGAGTATTCAACCAATCCACAGTGCATTCAATAACCCAGTACTAGGAATAATGAAACCCAATGGACAATGGAGACTCTCGGCAGACCAAAGGGAATCGAATAAGATGGTACACATGGCATGGTGGCCTCTTCCTTATATTGATCAGAGATTTACACATATCCAGGGTTATAAAGTATATACTGTTGCTCATGTAGGAATCAGAAGTATAGATTAATGCCCAGTAGATGAACAGGAAAAAGGTTAATTATAAGTGATTTGCTGCAAGAAAACAGTGAGCATCCCATTCTAATCAAGGACCCAACTAACCCACTCTGCCTCCCAAGCGTGTTCCCCTTATGCCCTCCAAGATGCTCGACCCATATATTTCAATTGGAGTACACAGGTTTTCCGGTATGCTGCTCCTGTGTCCCACAAACAAAAGGACTCAAAGTATTGTTATGAGAGTCTGTCTTCTAAGACCACTGTCTACAGGCCACTTGATAGTCGAATTCCAGACCATGATGACGAATTTTACAAGTTCCGGTTTCATCCTCCTCAGGCGAGGTGTATAGGTTCCCCCGACACGCTAAAAAATCTATACTCCCAATTCAGTCATTTCATCATCGAATCCATCAAAATACCTGTCTCAGAATCAGTCAAAACTCTTGGAGTCTACCTGGACTCCAACCTATCGATGGATAGACAAGTCAACGCAATAGCCTCCGCAGCTGCATATCATGCTAAACTCATCAACTCAGTCAGGCCCTTTCTCTCCAAAGAGAACTGTAAAAACATAGCCAGAGCCATCACCGGTTCTAGGCTTGACTACTGCAATGTACTCTTTCTAGGCACCTCCAATAAAAATCTAGAGAGGCTACAAGTCATACAGAATAGTGCTCTCCGGGCTGCTCAAGGCATTGCCAAAAGAGAACATATTTTCGGAGGCCAGAAAACTAGCCCACTGGCTCCCAATAAAGGAAAGGATTGTCTTCAAAGCTCTGACACTGACCCACAAGTGCATTCACCTCACTGCTCCTGCTTACCTCTCTCAAAGGATCCACCCTGTCTCCTCTACAAGGCCAACCAGATCACCATATACTAACATGCTCTCTGTGCCACTAGTAAAAAGAGCCAGAGTGGGTGGATCCAGCTTCCCATAGCTCGCACCCACTCACTGGAACGCCCTACCTCCCACTATCCGAGGTGAGCGCCTTCCGCAAAGCCATAAAAACCACCCTCTTTACATAAGGTGTGTCGCATCAGTTGAATACCTCTCATTTGACCCAATGCATATGCGGTAATGTAATGACCAATTGTACCAGTCTTAATATCAGTATTATGCCTTGTAGCATTCAGAATGTGCCATTGAATGTTACTATTCCTGTGCCCTTGTAACTAAGCTCTTGTACGTAACAGCGCCTCAATGCCCTTAGGCTGTTTGCGCGCTATATAAATATAAATAAATAAATAAGTCATCCACCCCTTACCGACATCCTGTCCCCTATGAGGGGCACATTGTCCGTAGTGGCTAGAACCAGTTTAGACTCCAAAATGGCAGGCAGACAACCTTAGCCCAGTTACCTTAAGCACGCCAAAAAGTCCTGTGATCAGCAACTTTTGCGGCAGACATGCCCAGGTCTTACAGTCTTATGCAAGCATTGGCCACAGTGAATAGGATGGGGAAACGTCTAAAAAATTGCTCTGTAATGTAAAGAAAAATCACCAATCACTGTGTCTGCAACATTTGAGTGTGACATAGAGAGAAAAGTACCTCCATAAGGAAAACACTTAAATTCATCCCCGTTCATTCAATTACCGTATCCACGCTCCGGGCCACTCCTTGTAATGACCTCATTCCACTTCATTATAATTTTTCAAGATAGGGGTCAGTGCTAACACTACCCTCAATTTCACAAAATGATATTGGACTGTCTTGTTACTCCTTGAACACCAAAGTGCTGTTTAAACAATGAAATCAAAGATATAAATTGTGCACAGATGTACAACCTCACTTTGATTCGACTTTATTATGTACCTGTTGTCAGCGGAACCTCTAAGCATTGTTCTCCTGCAGACCTCAAATCCGACACGACACCAAAACCACCATTGCACTTACACTGTGCAGTAGCTGTGCCTGCTACCTCCTGTGGGATTCAGCAAGATAACTGCCGACATTAGATGCTTAAGGGCCTGCTGCTGCCTGTAACTATGCCATATAACATACTGAACCTGTGCAATGAAATCTGTCATTCTCTGCCTTTGAAGCATGATTGCCTTCGCCAGCACGTCATTTGAAGCACACAGATAGGCTATGTGTTGGGCCATCTTTTTTCTAGGCACGCGATGGCCTTGATGTCCTCCTGGTGGTCCTGCCTGTCCTCCATTTTCCTGAGGGGCTTAAGGATTACTGCATTTCAAGACCCATGTATGCCATCCTATATGCCTGTATGCTATGTCACCCCGAGTGGGACGGGTATGCCCAGACGTGGGTCCCGTGCCTGCTGGGCCTAGAGACCCAAGCTACTCCTCACTGATGAGCCCCAACAAGGGCGAAACATGTTTGGGGATGCTTGTGGTCTCGTGCAGAAGGGATGTGGCCTAGCAGTTCGGCTGGACTGCCCCTTTTGGGGTGGGGCCAAGCCTGATTTGCATATGGTCTTTCCCTTCTGTAATGGCTTGGCAGGCGAAGAACGGTGGTCTGGAGGGTTGCCCAGAGCATTGCCAGTGGTTAAGATTAAGTCTAAACCTTCCAGCCATCACCTCTTTGTTTTTGCTATGTCACCCCGAGTGGGACGGGTATGCCCAGACGTGGGTCCCGTGCCTGCTGGGCCTAGAGACCCAAGATACTCCTCACTGATGAGCCCCAACAAGGGCGAAACATGTTTGGGGATGCTTGTGGTCTCGTGCAGAAGGGATGTGGCCTAGCAGTTCGGGCTGGACTGCCCCTTTTGGGGTGGGGCCAAGCCTGATTTGCATATGGTCTTTCCCTTCTGTAATGGCTTGGCAGGCGAAGAACGGTGGTCTGGAGGGTTGCCCAGAGCATTGCCAGTGGTTAAGATTAAGTCTAAACCTGCCAGCCATCACCGCTTTGTTTTTGCTATGTCACCCCGAGTGGGACGGGTATGCCCAGACGTGGGTCCCATGCCTGCTGGGCCTAGAGACCCAAGCTACTCCTCACTGATGAGCCCCAACAAGGGCGAAACATGTTTGGGGATGCTTGTGGTCTCGTGCAGAAGGGATGTGGCCTAGCAGTTCGGGCTGGACTGCCCCTTTTGGGGTGGGGCCAAGCCTGATTTGCATATGGTCTTTCCCTTCTGTAATGGCTTGGCAGGCGAAGAACGGTGGTCTGGAGGGTTGCCCAGAGCATTGCCAGTGGTTAAGATTAAGTCTAAACCTTCCAGCCATCACCTCTTTGTTTTTGCTATGCCATCCAGGACTCCATCCTTGACCCTTCCAGTGGAGCTACGGGTAAGCAAGGGATATATACCTTGTCCCGTTATACTCATTGGATGATAGCCATATGTATCTGTGTCATCAGTATGGTGATGACTGTCCTCCAGTGGGTATGGTGCTGAGTCATCTTGGGTGACAGAAGTGGCAAACGCCTCTTGGGTGCCTATGTCATCATCACCCCTTTCCTACAAAAGTCCCATTGGCACTAGCTCCCCAGATGGGATGTGCCAGAGGACCTCCCAAAACACTTCCACTCATGCCAGTCTTCACGTTTCTGATGTAGTAGATCTAGAGCCTGATGCCTGGAGGAGCAGGAGCTCCCTCCACCTACTGCAGGATCAGTAGCCAGCACAACATGCCCTCCAGCCCTGCTTAAATCAAGGTAGGCTATAAGCCTCCCCCAGCTGCTTTTCTGCTATCAATAGCATGACCACACAATTTCGGCAGCCTGTGGCAGATTAAGCAATAATTTCCGCGCTTCAACGGAAATTCCTTCTGGCCCCGCTCGCACCTGGTTTTGTCCACCTCCATCGGCAGGGTATTTGCCCACCATTGGCCTCCATAAGGTATTTCACCTCTCCAAGAGGGCCGACCGCCACCTCCACGACCTCCTATCCAGCCCTTCCTCACCACGAGCATCCTAATTGGCTACTTGCTGCTACTTTGCAGCCAACCACAAGCCGGCAGGCTTGGAGCCGGCCCACCGAAAAGGCACACAACAAAGGCACCCTGCCTGTCTCGAGCCTGTCTGTGCCTTCGAGCCTAGGGCCACGACCCTGCCTCTCCCAGGATGCCTTTCCAGCTAGAGGGGTAAGAGACATACAGCCCCTCCTTGCAGCTGGGGACCTGCAGCTACTGCTCAGACATGGTCCGCAGCACACCGGATTCCAGACAGCCACCAGATTGACTGCCCGTCCTCTGATCACGTAGCCTGCACTGCCGGAAGGCGTGAGCCGGCTGTGGACCCTCGCACCAAGGTCCCCGCCATAAGGACCTGTCTGCAGCTGTCCGCCGCGTGAGAGCGGACTGATCTCTCTGCAAATCCAGATAGCATCTACACTACCACTGGAGCCAAGGTAAGCGCCTGGCTCTAGATAAACAATGGCGCCCTCTGAACTCCCTTTATGACTACTAGTCACCCAGCCGTCACCTCAATTTGCTCACTGTCTACTTTACGTATGACCTATTTTGTTAATGTGTCAGTTTGCCATTCGAATCTAGCTGCCACTCTAAATGTGTTTGTTAGTCACTCCATTTACATGCTATCCTGCTAGTGTGCTCACAATTCGAATCTAGCTACTATTCTAAATGTGTTTGTTAGTCACTACCTTCACATACCGTGTCATTTTGAATTTAGGTGTTACCCCATGGCATTTTCGCCAAACTGTGTCATTTTGAACCTAGGTTACCCTACTGCATTTTAGCTTGGATTTAGGTGTCTTTGGTTGCCTACAGACCACACTTGATTGTATTGTAGTAGGCTGCATCCTGTAGCCTACTTGAGACCCTTTTGGTCGCTCGCCACTGCACCTACTTGAGACCCTTTTGGTCACTCGCCACTGCACCTATTTGAGACCCTTTGGTCGCTCGTCACTGCACCTATTTGAGACCCTTTTGGTCGCTTGCCACTGCACCTACTTGAGACCCTTTTGGTCGCTCGTCACTGCCCCTACTTGAGACCCTCTTGGTCGCTTGCCACTGCACCTACTTGAGACCCTTTTGGTTGCTCGCCACTGCACCTATTTGAGACCCTTTTGGTCGCTGGCTGCTGCACCCACTTGAGACCCTTTTGGTCGCTCGCCACTGCACCGATTTGAGACCCTTTTGGTCGCTCGCCACTGCACCTACTTGAGACCCTTTTGGTCACTCACCACTGCGCCTATTTGAGACCCTTTGGTCACTCGCCACTGCACTTATTTGAGACCCTTTTGGTCACTTGCCACTGCACCTACTTGAGACCCTTTTGGTCGCTCGCCACTGCCCCTATTTGAGACCCTCTTGGTCGCTTGCCACTGCACCTACTTGAGACCCTTTTGGTCACTCGCCACTGCACCTATTTGAGACCCTTTTGGTCGCTTGCTGCTGCACCCACTTGAGACCCTTTTGGTCGCTCGCCACTGCACCGACTTGAGACCCTTTTGGCCGCTCGCCACTGCCCCTATTTGAGACCCTCTTGGTCGCTTGCCACTGCACCTACTTGAGACCCTTTTGGTCGCTCGCTGCTGCACCCACTTGAGACCCTTTTGGTCGCTCGCCGCTGCACCCACTTGAGACCCTTTTGGTCGCTCGCCACCGCTCGACCCACCACCTAGATGACACTAGACCCCTCGTTAACGGACAACAACTACACTGTACTAGCCCTTTCTTGCCCAACTTCACAATGTTTCTCCATGCGCTTTACACAGCGTTACTGAGATCAATACTGTATATTCTGAACAGCCATTACCCAACCATGCTACCTAATTTACCAGCACTTGAGCCCACACACAACCTACATACACTAACTGTTATGACCTCCTCACCTTGCCTTGTTCTCATGAGGAACCTTAGACTACGTGCCAGGCTCCCTAGGCTCTATGACCCCCTATCCAAACTAGCCCACAACACGGTGACTAGGAATCCATCCCTACACCCCCTTCAACTGAACAGTAGACTCCACCGCGAGCCCATCCGTGTCCAAAAAATTACGCACGAATTGGTGCCACCACCCCTAAACCCAGTAGATCTTGGGACCAAGGGTGCACTAATAAACGCCCGCTCCATGGTAGCCCACGCATCAGACATTGCCGACCTGCTTCACAACGAAGACCTGGACTTCTTAGCGGTCACTGAATCTTGGCTTCACCCCACGGCAGGCCCTGCAATTATGCTAGCGGTACCAGATGACTACACGCTATTAAGACTTGACCGTACCACCTCTAGAGGCGTTGGTCTTGCCATTATAGCCAAAACTAAATTCCCTATTACCATTGAATCCCCCACCACTGTTAGCTCCTGTGAATCTCTAACCGGCAAGTTAACACTATCTAATACTCAATCCATCTCCATTCACCTTATCTACCGGCCACCGGGCCCTTTAGGGTCATTTGAAGAAGACCTCACAGACATCTTATCAAACAATCTTAAAAACTCCTCACAACGCATCCTACTAGGAGACTTTAACCTCAGACTTAGCGACCCCGCAGACGCCAATGCCAGTACCATCAATAACATCCTAGAGGAACTGGGCTTCACTCAGAAGATCACTTTCCCACCCATATCAAAGGGAGAACTCTGGACTGGCTAGCAGTGCACAACTGCCCAGTCCTGGTCTCAGCCATACTCCCGCAGCCCTGGAAAGACCATTACCTGATCTCGTTCACCCTTGAGACAACCCCAGCACAAGCTAACAGCATAGCTCAAGCTGTCCATTCCCGAAATAAAAAAAACATCACCCCTGAAAACTTGATCCCGCTAATCACACCAACCCTGAACGCCATCCAGGATCACGCCGATCCATTCACGATGGTGGACATCTATAACAAAATTATGCTCTCATCCCTCGATGCCATAGCCCCTCTGAAGCTAATAAAGAGCAAGCCCCGGAAACACATCAACTCCTGGTTCTCACCCCATATTAAAGCCCTCAGACAGGAAAAGCGGCGCTGTGAAAAAATCTGGCGAGCCCACCCCTCAGAAAATAACAAAAAAAACTTGAGTAGGCTACCTTCCCAATACAAAAAAGAAATTATATTGGCCAAACAAACGTCTTATAGTACGCGAATCTCACAAGCTAAATCTAACACTAGAGAGCTTTTCACAATACTCAATGAGATTGAATCCCCGATCCAAGTGCCCGACTCGTGCATCAAAGATAAAAACTGGTGCACAGGCATACAAAATGCCCTAGCGAACAAAATCTCCTCCCTTAAGACTAAGATAAGCATCAAAAAAGAATCTCTGCTCTCCTCCACTAAGCCAAGCAACATCACCCATAAAAAGGTTCACTCGACTCAATCATCCCCCCCAGCGCACAACCCCCCTTTTAATTTCCATGAAGTATCTACCAAAGAGGTAGAACATACTATTCTCACCCTCAAACCTTCAAACTGTCACAGAGACCTATGCCCTGCGCAACTGATCAAGGATGCAGCCCGTGATCTCGCACCATTTATTACCAAACTAATAAATGCGTCTTTCACATCAGGCACAGTACCTAATAATTTAAAACAGTCCTGGGTCCTCCCTCTGCTTAAAAAACCGAACATAGACCCATCCACTCCAACTAACTATCGCCCCATTACCACAGTTCCGTTCCTTCTTAAAATTCTCGACAAAATAGCATACCAACAGATCCAACACTACCTTGAGCACTTCCATCTCCTAGGCGTCAGACAATCAGGCTTCAGGCCACAGCACGGAACCAAAACTGCACTTATAGATCTTAAGGCACAGATAGACGAATTGAGAGACCAGGGTAAGACAGCACTATTGCTACTCCTTGATCTCTCGGCGGCCTTCGATCTGGTCGACCATGAGATCTTATGCAACCACCTACAAATAGTTGCCCACTTCTCTCAAGAAGCAACCAACTGGATCCAATCCTTCCTTAACAACCGTACAATGAGAGTCTTCTCACTGTCAGCATCAGCCAACCCTACACCAATCACTTGCGGCGTACCTCAAGGATCTTGCGTCTCCCCGAAACTTTATAATATCTTCACGAAGCCCCTTTTCGATGATCTAGATGACCTGGGTATCACCTACACTAACTACGCCGATGATACCCAGATCCTCATCCCGTTGTCGGGGGATTATGACAAGGATTTGGCCTTCGTTAATAGAGTGTATCTCATCATCCAGGCATGGATGGCCTCACACGGTCTATGCCTGAATGATGACAAGACGGAACTCCTTATTCTAGGATCTACACACTACCTCAACAAGCTCGACCACAAATATTCAGCGTTCATAATTGACGATAACAAGATCAAGGTAGCTAAGGAGGTTAAAACCCTCAGCTTTTATCTAGATTCCACCCTTACCTTCAACAAACAAGTGAATGCAATGGCCTCTGCCACCTCTTACACTTGCAAACTCATTACGGCAGCCAAAACCTTTCTTTCCCCCGCCAACTGTACCACCTTGGCCAGGGCGCTGATCCTGTCCAAGTTGGACTATTGCAACGCTCTATATGTAGGCTGTAACAAATATATCTCAAACAAAATCCAAATCCTCCAAAATAATGCCCTCAGAGTGGCCCTTAGTATCCTGAAGAAAGCCCATATCTCTGATTCCAGAAGATCTGTCAATTGGCTATCCACCAAGGACAAGATATTCCTCAAATCGGTGTCTCTGATTCATAAATGCCTCCACCAAGCAGCCTCTCACTACCTCATCTCCAGATTCACTAGACCCACCCTCTCTCGCCCCTCGAGAACGGCCAACTCCAACCTTCTTCTTGTGCCCAGGTTCAAACGTACAATGTGAGGAGGCAACAGCTTTCCAGTAAAAGCAGCGCAATTCTGGAACTCCCTTCCTCCTACCTGCAGGGAGGACCTACCCTACCACCAGTTCAGAGCCAGGACTACCCACTGGCTTAAAACTCTTGACTCATAACGACCTTTCTAATGCCCAAATGCGTCACAGCTCCTTACCTCATTGCATGTAAATATGTATATAGCATCGCCTATAGTGTATATGGTCTACCCTTCCTACTCGGCGTGATACGTCCGGCACTGTAACCGCAGCTGGACCTCACCCTACTGCATGTATGTAACTAAGTTTTGCAACCCTCTTGCTGCCTCTGCGCCTGGCTACCCCCGGGTTAGGTGCGCATTATAAATAAACTACAAATACAAATGATTGGTGAATGGGTTTCATAGGTGGGTAGTTCTTCATGTGGCTACTATCATGCCTTGTGCACAGTGGGTGAAGTGAGGAAGTGATCAGTCTGGCAGGAAACTCTGTTCGGTGATCGTTTGGACTTGGCTGCTAACTTGGTACTCTACTATTTTCACTTACCTGCTCTCCCATTAAAATTCCAGTCTGTGCCATGGATCGCGTGCGAGCGAAGTGAGGAAATGAGCAGTCTGGCAGTCCGGCGGTCAGGCAGACAGCAGTAGGGGAGTCCACCACCTGTGGCTAACGTAAATCGAAGTTTGGTGGCTGATTGCTCAGCTGTGGTGTGTGACTTTGGATATGGTGTATACACTATGTAGCAATATGAGGCAGCAGAAAGGGAACTCGCCAACGTCAGGCATAATAGAAGAGAATGACGTGTCAAGCATGCCATGCACAAGCAAGTTTATCTCTCCGGATGTTAGGTGCATGAAGACAATGGGCCAGAACGAGTTGAATGCTCTATTAAAGTCACTGAGCAAACCTCTAATGTTGAGCACTTGAGCACATTGACACAGGTGATGGCCGGGGCAGGGAAGCCCTGGTCCCCAAAACAGCAGTTTTTAGCATCAACTAGGCCAACACTTACGCCCTGGTCCCCAAAACAGCAGTTTTTTGCATCAACTATGCCAACACTTAAGCCGGTAATAGTGGGGCATGAACGGGCGGGTGGTGCGGTCATTGACGTATCAGGGTCTTTTTGCTCATTGGAACGTCTAGATCTGCAGGATTTGGAGAACTGTATGCCTAAGGACTTAATCTCGGATGTGTTGATCCTGGCTCCCGTAGGCTCACAGGAACTGGCGAAGCGGGTGCGACTTTCACTGGATTTGGGTGCGTCTCGCACTCCGTAGTGGGACAGAAGGGAGCAGGTGTCTATGCATAGAATGTCAGCTAATGCCACTGTGGAATCATCCCCAATCTTATTTGACAAATTCCCACCAAGGGGGTACATATCTGGTTCAGTGAAAGAGCTGGGCAGTCCTAAAGTACCCCCTCGCCCCCCATGCAGGCAGGGCAGGTATCACCTGGATTAGGTATCAACCATCTGAAAACCTATGCTTTTTCCAATTCATGTTAGAGATACGTTTTCCTTTCCTGTTTTGTCACACATTCTTAACTCAATGGATAAAGGACATGAGACGCTACAGTATGAATTGCAGGACGTTCGACTAGTATTACAGGGACTAAGTGCTAAAATTAATTTCTTGGAGGGCTTTATAATGGCGTTTGGCAGACCAGTAAATAATATAGAGGCAGCTAAACTCCCCAAGAAGTGATGTGTGTACGAAGGGCCCTTTTCTTGTCACCAGGACCTTTCAAGTGGTTGGGGGGGGGGGCTTCTTGGGTGAGGGGGAGCCTGTGGCTATGGGAGATCTGCCGATGTACACACTTGTTGAAGAGGGGCATGTGGAGCCGAACGGTTCAATTATAAATGTGTCTTTATGTCCTTCTACTGAGAAAACAGCATCCCTGGTAGAGCCTGTCAGATTAACTAAAGAGTCAAGCCGGCAACAGGAGGCTCCATGTAAATGAAGTGCTGACCAGAAAAAGTCGGAAAAATCAAACAAATATCCCCAAAAAAGGTGTGAAAGGGTTACAGAAGTTGTTCTGTACGCTAATGTCCCAGTCCTGTACAATTGGGGGAATGCAAGAGGTGGATGTCTATATGACGATTGGGGAAGTTACAATTTTGGACTCAAGTAAGGCTGTACAGTTATGATATATGATATGACATGGCATTAATCACGTGCCTATACACAAGTGTTTCAAGGCGCGACGAGGCATAGGAGGGGAACAGAGGGAAAAACAGAGACAACGATCTTACTAGGCCCGGTGACATTAAGATTGCGCAAGTGCAGGAAGGCAGAGAGGGGAAATTGCAAGGGGGAAGGGGAAGTGGAAGTGCAGTGCATTAGGTAGACAGTAAATAAATAAAACAATAAATAAGAACAATAATAATAAGTGCGGCCAGCTGGTGTCAGGCGCAAAGGTAAGTGCAGACATCGGTGTCGAGTGCTGGTAGGGGGCTGTAGGGATACAGAAACAGCCCTAAAGTGCAAGGGTTGCTGTGGTGGGCAGTGCAGGGGTGCAACTTGTGCAGAGGGAACCTGGGCCCGAGAACAGAGGGTATCTAGGTGACCAGTGCAGTTTCAGTTTCAGACAGGATTTCAGCAGGGGAAAGGAGGAGAGAAAGCAGAAGCAAATAGGAAGGTCTTGAAGTGCTTCCAGAACAGGAGATTATTCTCCTCAATGTTCAGGGAGGCAGGGAGGCTGTTCCAGAGGGAGGCCCCAGCTGAAGAGAGAGATCTACCACCAACCTGTTGCTTGGAGAAGCGACTGACCCTGAGGGAGTTGGAGGCGGATGGGCGAAGAGCTTGAGTAGGAAGATATTTAGGAAGAGAGAGTTGGACAATGCAGAGGGTTTTGAATTCAATCCTCGCCACCACTGGGAGCCAGTGCAGAGAATTCAGTCCTGGAGAGATACGATCCCTGGGCTTGAGGCCAAGAACAAGTCTCGCAGTCCTGTTTTGGATGAGTTGCAGAGAGCGGAGAGTAGAGGCAGGCAGATTTAGAAAGAGGCTGTTGCAGTAGTGCAGCATAGAGAGAACAAGAGCTCTGGAGACAGTGAGCTTCTGGGGGAAGGACGGGAAAGGAAGAATACGTCTGAGCAGGTGCAGCTGGTAGTGTGACTTCTTAGAGATGTCGGAGAGGTGAGGGGAGAAGGAAAGTGTGAGTCGAAGATGACTCAAAGGTTTTTAGCCTCACAGGTGGGAGCTGGAAGAGGGCCAAGAGAGGCCAGCCAGAGAGTGGCAGGAAAGGAGAGAGCAGGTGTACCAATGAGGAGGATCTCATTCTTAATGGCATTAAGGCAGAGATCATTGGTGGAACACCACTCCTGGCTAGCAGACAGACAGTCAAAGATGAAAGAATTAAAAGAGGTGGCTGAGGGGAGCCTGAAAATGAGCTGAGTGTCATCCGCATAGCACTGGAAGTTGGGGCAGAGGGCAGCAATACGATGGGCAAGAAGTGCCAGGTATTGGTTGAAAAACCTGGGAGAGGGATTAGACCACTGGGGAACACCACAGGTAGAGATAGAGATATAGGAGAGGAAGGACTCAAGTTGGACCTGGGAGGGTCGAGTGGAGAGGAAAGAAGTCAGCCAAACCAGGGCCTGATCGGTGATACCCAGGTTACCACGGAGACGGTTGAGCAGGATGGCATGGTTGATTGTGTCAAAGGCAGAAGAGAGATCAAGTAAGATGAGGACACAGGGTGTTGAAATCAAGGTTGGAGAGCAGATCTTTAAGGATGCTCAAGAGAGCAGTTTCCGTGCTTCTGGCTGCTCAGTTCATGGAGATTTGTGGCCAAGAGGGCCATGAGCAGGGGGTTTTACCTGTAATCAATGTCTGCAAAAATAAATGTTTCAAGAAAAACCGTATCTCTTCTGTAAAGGCTAGAGGTGCAATTACCAACTTTTAAAAAACAACTACGGTAATGAACAGCTCATTGGATACACGTATTCTGAAAACCCATTCAGATTGTGTATTGATTCAAAGTAGATGACCTGAAAGATGCGGGAAAGGATGTGTGTGGTGAGTGGGCAAAGCCATCACTTAAGATACCAGCAGGGCCAGCAGCAGTGTCTTGCTTAGTACCAACTGCCCAAATAATTATTCCAGCAGTGTACAGCGCTCCGTTGGAGGAGAGAGTCATCCCTGTTTTTCTCTCTCTACAACAAAGAAGATAAAGGGTTCTGGCTCAGGAGCTTGAAGTTGAAGCGCTGTCACAAAAAGTCAGTAAAGCACTTTTAGGCATTGCAAAAGCAGCCGTTTAAACTGCCAAAATTGGGTGATAACCAAGCACAGGAAATGTTGGATCTTACAGCACAAAAAGGGGGCTTACTGTGTAATGACTTGTTTCATGTTTTTCTAGAGCGCAGCTTAAATGTGAGTGTTATTTATTTATTTACTTGCTTTTTAGTTTAACAATACACTTTTAGCACAGTTAGAGCAAGTCAATTCCTCAAATTCCTTCTTTTTTGTTTCTTCAATTCTTTATTCTGATACGAGGAGAATGTCAGATTGCAGCCAGTTGTACAGGTACCTCCAAACAGTTCCTGAAGTAATTAACCGTAGCAATTATCAAGCAGGCTTGTTCTCCTCTCAGCAATAGGCGCCACCAGTCTTCAGCTGACATTGAGCTGTAACCTGGGAGTGCTTGCTTTCCAAAGTGTGGGTTGTGCGTGTGGTGAACAAGTGCAGAAGAGTTTCTCTCGATTCTTCTGAATTGCAGAATCTACATGGTGTGTCACGTCCACTTCCTTTGACTTTAGTTCTCACTGATGGCACTTCCATTGTGCTACAGAGATTAAATCTAATCCCCATGAATACCAATCTTACATTCGGATCAGGGCATTTCTTTAGATACTGTTGGATCTCACCTTGCTTTCTCACTTCACATGCAAGATTTTGGTGTAGCATGAGTGTGTTTACCTCTTCTATGGTGGCAATCCAGTCCATTTCTCTGAGTGTTTTCTTTGTTTTTTTCCAAGAGCTCATCAATTGAGCTCTCTCTTTCAGTGAGTAGATTTCTGCACACATCCCCCCACTTGGACAGAGCATTGTTGTCTCCTTTAAGAAGTTCATGTTTGAGCCAATCAATCATAGATGGTGGGTTGACACTCATGCATTTCCCGGATAACTGTAATATTTTCCACTGGGCTGCCATTTCTATTAAAGCCAACCCCAGTTCTTTTCTAATGATCTGTATCGCGAGAGATCTAGGAAGACAGAAAGTCTTCTTCCAGAAAAGGCCCTCCAGGAGTGACCAAAGTTTAGCTGGCAAGGCGCGCAAGTTATCAGCATCATAGGTGAGTGTGGGATTCACCTTAATTTTGTAGAACTCTATGATTGGAGGGAGTGAGATCTACAGTATTTCCTTTTTTTTTAAATTACTGCTTGGTTCGCAAGTGTAGTGGTTTTCCTTCTTAAGGACTCGATGGAGTGAACTCAACTGCACAATTCGAGATCTGAATCCCTAGGTACTTAAAGGATTTTGCCTTCACTATTTCTGTGTAGTTGAGGTACCATTTGAATTTCTTTTTCCTCACTTCCTGGCCGTTTTTTTGGGTGAGGGTCTTTGTCTATGTTAATTTCCAAGTTATTTTCCACTGCATCTTCTGCTAATATGTCCAAATGTCTTTGCAGCCCAACTTCAGTGTAATCAAATAAGACCAGATCATCTGCTTATAGTAAGTATGTGATCTTCACCTTGCCAATTTTTGGAGGGAAACTTCTGATCTGTTCCATGTATTGACCCAAATCTGCAATGTACAGGTTGTATAGAGCCGATGCCAGGAAGCATCTTTGCTTGACACCCTGTCCTGTAGATATTTAATCAAAGAGTTGCCCGTTAGCGTTGAGAGGGATTGTTATCATTGTGTTTGTGTGCAGCCCATAACTTTGTTCCACCAGACCAGCAAGGCAATTCTTATTGGCCAGATTTTTCTGCTGAGGATTTCGATTTAAACTATCGAAGGCCTTTGAAAAATCTACAAATGCCAAGTTTAGCTTACTGGTGCTTTTCAGGATCTTTGCTTTTAACAGTGTGATTAAGAGAGCGGGGGGGGGAGATCCCTAGCCCCTTTACAAAACCTGCCTGAAGCTTGTCATTTAACCCATTTTTATGTGACCATTCCATAAACCTTTTTAATAGCAGTGTGGAACACATTTTCCCCATTCCGTCCACCAGGGCTATTGGCCTGTAATTTCTGGGGTCAGTCGGCTCCCATTTTTGAAAATTTGTATTGCATTGGCCGTTCTCCAGGATGGATAGGTAGATTTTGAAGTTAGCACGTTTGCTAGAACCAGATCTCCATCTTTTCCAATTGTTCTGGATTTCCTTTTAGTGTTGAATTAGATAGCCCATCCGGCCCCCGGGGCTTGCAAAGGACTTAATTTTGTTATCATAGTGACTAAGTCATCATGATCAGACAGTAGATCCCAGTTGACTGCCGTTTGTAGGGGAAGATCTCACAACAATGGGAGTTCTTTCAAACAGAGATCCAAAAAATGTTATCCAGTTTACTTCGGTCACCCCATTTAATTGGTGAATATTTTGCCTCTGGTTTGTTGGCCTGTTCAGGGACCAACTTTCGGCTGTTGATTCCTTGCAGAGCCCTTATCATAATTTCAGCATCTTGTTGAATTAAGGCACTTCTATGATTAATAAGCCAAGTTTGATAATTCGCCTTTATGTGCTTGGTTTCACTCTCTGCTGTTCCATTCAATAATTTCTGTAGAGGCTGAGGAACATGCCTCATCTCTTTAAGTTTTTGGACTATCTCTTTGTCAAAGGGAGTGTTTGAAATGTCAAGCTGTGAAGAGAAGGCAGTGCCTTTGTGGAATAGGTGTTGAGGTAATGACACCCTTTTTCTGTAGGCTCCACATGGCCTTGTACTGCCACTTCCAAATTTATACTCAGCTCTTTGTATTTAGCAATAGGAAATTCATCACTGTCTCTCGCTGACTGATCATTATGCCCCCAACTGTTTCTTTCTGTGTTCTCAATCACTGATTCTGATTCTAATCGTTTGGCATCCAGGGCTTCTGTCATTGCTTTCAGCATCTCCATGTCCCTCTGTATGCCCATTAGAACACCAGAAGATTCCTCAGCCTTTTGCATCTCCAAGGCCATGGACACTGTGCTTTGGATCCTCTTGTTGCATTCCATATCTTGATTTTCCACAAGGTCTGTGCAGGTGTTGCTGGAGTCTTGCCCTTGGTCACACATTTGTGGTATGTATGAGTTTAGTGTGGCTCTTTTTAGCATTGAGCCTCTTCTCTCTGTTAGCCCCTCACGATCAAGATGAGAGGTAAATTGCAAAGGAGTTTGGACTGGGGCTAAACACTGGCTTTCCTCTCCCTGTAAGCCTTCTAACAGCTCTAGGTCCAATAGTGCTCTCAGCTATGCTCCTGCAGGTCTTTTCGCGCCAATTTTACATTAAAATGTATGTTCTTGGTAGGTTTCATTAAAAAGGTGTTATTATTTCTTAGATCACTTTCTAGCCCTTTGAGTGAGTGGGGGTTGTTAAAACCTCTTGCATGCTTACCTGGGCCTGCCCATTTCAATTATAACAAAAGGGAGGTAAGCACATTGCTAGGCTTGAGAATCATGATATCTGCAGAATTAGATTTAGAAGTCCTGAGACCTAGAGAAAAAGAGGCCACTTCCATTGGCCGGCAGACATCCCTATTTTCTTCTATCCACTTTAACTTGTTGAGGTTCATTCAGCATGGCATGGCTCATTTCTGCAATCGTTTCTTTGGCATGTACGGTAGAGGCTGAAACACCTGTGTGATTTGTCGGGTCTTTGGCTCTGTTTTCACGGGCACAGCCTGAAATGCTCATGCCGCTCTTACAGATTTTTACCATTTATGATTGTGGGTTTTGCTTTAGTTCCTCGATGTCTGCCTCCCAGGGGGCTACTACAGTGGCAGTTTCTTCTGAGGAGGAGCCCCTCTGACTGCACACCTCTTCGTTTTGCGTTGATCTCACCACAATGTGTCCCCCATTGAAGATGTTACCCCAGCCCCATTCCCCTCAGAGACTTGTAGACTATTATCCGTCCAAGTTGTTTCCACTTTCCAAATCATGCCAGCCGTGGAAGAGGGTTGGGATGAATGGGGTTCGGGGGGGTTTGGGGAGAATTGGTTTTCCAGCTAAAAAAAATGTTGGGAGCAGTCATCGGGACTAGGGCATGAGTGATCAGGCAACGCTACCTCCAGCGACATTGCCAATGTGTCCCCAAGTTCTTTCGCTGGCCTATCTGCCATTCCGCACAGTGGGTTGCTGGCTGCATCTTTCACATTGTCAGACAGGGACCTTGAGGCGCTGTCTTCTGTTAGGGATCTCATGCTTGCACTCGGCAGGCTCTGTGAGCCGATGGCTCGATCTCTCGGCCCTCTGGACTCGGCCTGCTCGAATTTTCCCCGTTTCTTGGTCATTGTTTTTATATTGATGGTCCAGCCACGCGAGACAGTCGGTTGACTGGTGAGTGACTGGGCTCATCTCAGGACTCTGTGCAGATGCTCTGCGCAGGTTCTCGGCAGATATACTGGGCCTCATTACGACCCAGGCGGTAAGGGGTTTACGGCAGCGTAAACAGCGCCAACCCTTACCGCCTGATTCCGAGGTCCCTTAGCGCCATGGAGGATTTAACAAGGTGTTAAAATCCATGGCGCTAAGGGACCTTGTTGTTAATTACGCCACCGTAATTTACGGTGGCGTAATTAACGCCTTCCCCACTCCCATTATGCCCTATGGGGCAAAAATGGGAATGGGGAAGGGTAAATGGGGATTGGGGACTTACCGCCCCACCAACCTCGGAATGGGGCGGTAAGTCCGCCAACCACCATGGCGTAAACGTAGTTTACGCCATGGTGGTAAAGGTACGACCCAGGCGGTAACTTACCGCCTGGGTCGTAATGAGGCCCACTGTTTCTTAAAGCAGTCACAATCAGCCAAGACCAGCAAGTACACATGTTTTCCCAGCAGGAATACACTGACACTCCATCCAGCAGCCTATTCTTGAGTGATTGGACTCATCTCAGGACTTTGTGCAGGCGCTCCGCACAGGTTCCCATCAGATATACTGTTTCTTAAAGTGACAGTCACGATCAGCCACAGCCAGCAAGTAGACATGCTTTCACAGCAGGAATGTGAGTGGTATATTTCCTCTGAACAGTGTGAGAAACCTGAGGGTATCCTCGCTCCTACTCCCCCCAGATACTCTTCCCAGGTGGCCAGGGAAAGCCCATCACTTTTGGATTATGACCCTGGGGGTGGAGAAGTGAGTGAATATCACATGGGTGGAGGGTGCTTGGGGATAGGGAGTGGGGTGCCCAAAGGCGAGATATGGTATCCCCCTTTCCCTATGAAAGACAAACCTAACCCTCCCCTGTACTTTATGGGCTACTGTAAAACCTCTCCCCTTATTTTCCCACATTTACCTCTGACAGTACTGGGACGAGGAAGAGGCAACTGAGAGGAATGAACACTAAAGCCCCATTTCACCACTCTAGTACTGGGACGAGGAAAATGCCTGCAAAGTACTGAAGGTCAGGCATGTCCTTTAATTATAATGAGGCAAGCCCAATTGAGAGTCCATACCTGCAACCTGTCAAGTGGTTGCAGGTGTATAATGGAGACCAAAGGAGCAGCAAGGAGAGCAACAGGGAGGACTGTATGGGAGAGACCAGCATGGCATCCTTCTCGTGAGATGCTAGCTGTGGTGGAACCTGAGAGGAACCTGACAGAAAACCTTTGGGGCCGAGTGTGAGTTGGGCCATTAGGTTACCACAGTTGTGGGTGCCTTAATGGTCGGGAGAGAGCAGCCAGAGTTGCTACCAAGGAAGAAGGAAGAGAGGACGCCATTGGCGTCCGTGGAGCAGAAGTGTGGTTGCCAGCATGTATAAGGAAGCACCCGAGTGCGAGCGGGGCTCGCAGAGAATGGCCCGCTGACCTGTCAAGCAGAAGGGAAGCCACAGAGCCACCAGAAAGGAACACTGGAGACCGGTGTGTGCAGAGAAGGGTCACTCAAAGCCAGAGCACTTCTAGGGGGCTACACATAAGTACTGAAGTGCCGTATTATACATATTGAATCCTGACCTGAAGGAAAACTTGAAGAAAAGTTAAATCATGCACATTGAATGCCAAACTGAATGAAAAACTGAAGCACAGCTAAATTACGCATATTGAGCACCAATTTGAATGAAACTTTGTGAACAGAAATAATAGCTGATGATGCCAAAAGGGAAAGTGCCCATTTAATCAATTTAAGCAACCTATGGAAAAGAGGGGAAGTGTGAAAGAGTATGACAGTAAGGTGGGGAAGACATAAGACCACTTCAAATTGAAATTTATGAATGCAAACAGTGTGGCAAGGTCAAATACTGGCACAAGACGTGTGACACATGATGGCAAGTTCAAGCGGCTGACCGGGAGAATGCGGGAGAGTGTGAACCTGCATATAAAGCCAATAGGCCAACAAAGATTAGCACAGCTAATGCGAATCTGTACACAGGGGCAGATACAGAGAAACCTGTGTGTGCTGAAGAGCCTAGGGTTCCTAGTTGCGCAACCTGTGATGGGTGGACCGTGTGGTCTGACAACTGCACCTAGAGTAGGGAGCCCTGAATTGTGAAAGCCAAAGACATTTTGTTAAAAGCCAAGGAGACACACTGAGAATACACTGTTAATGCAATACAGAAGACGTGTCAAGTTGGCCTGGAGTTGTGTTGAACTTACAAACTATGTTGAAGTCTTGGGGAAGGCAACCCTGAGACTTGATGAACTGCAAATGCTCTCTTGAGGACGGAGCCTCAAGACCCAACTGTGTTACCTTGACCTTGGGGAAGGGAACCACGAGGATTGTGTAGAACTATTTTGCCTTGAACTTGGGAAAGGTGATCTTGAGACTTTTGTGGAACTTTCTTGAACTTGGGGAAGGGGAGCCAAAGAAGAAGCTAAGAGCTGGAAGAATCTCAGAACTTTGTTTTGATCACCATTTGTTTGATTATTGACATCCCTACAAATTGTTAGCTTTAGTTGTGAGGGCAAGCATAGGTTTTGGACACAGACAGACTTTTAAATTGAACACTTCGACTCAGACTTTCCTTTGTTTCGTTCTGGTAGGGAAATCCCACCTTAGCATAGGGCAAGTTAGGCCTTCTACCATCCTGACATTTGATTTAATAAACAATTTTATTTGGAACTTTGAATCTGTTGTCTGTCTCTTGCTTCATGATGCCTTCACAACATGCAATATATGTTATCGCTGTTTGGAGAAATACTGCGGCTGAGTCTAACAGTGTCTTCAAATTTGACTCAGGTTGGAATTTATCGATCAGTCTCGAGTTCACATGGTAAAAAAATGTGTTTCTCTTTACAAATAATCAGAAATGTAATACTAGCAGGAGCCCCCATGCTTTAACAGTTATGTTACATGAAAGCAGTCATTAGACCTCAATCCAGTAAAATTAGGCAGAGGACAAAAGTTGTTTTCTTTTTTTTTTTGTTTTTACATTTGTATAGCGCGCAAACAGCCCTAGGGCATCATGGCGCTGTTACTTCAGGGGCACTTAGTTACAGGGGGGGGGGACAGGATGAGTATACATTTACAGGATTTACATTAATACAGCTTAGGCACATATTAAATATACATTTGCAGTTCATATCATATTTAAGTATGCAGACGAGCTGTGTTTAGGGCAGAGTAGGTTAGGCGAAGAGCATGGTTTTCAGTACCTTTTTCGGAATGCCATATGTGATCCCTCTGCATGTAGTGGTGGAGGGAGGGCATTCCATTGTAAGGATCCTAGGTATGGGAAGCCAGTACTGCCTGCTCTGACTCTTTTGACCAGGGGTACAGTGAGCATGTTAGGGTAAGGAATTCTGGTGGCTCTTACGGAAGTGGATGGGTGAATCATTTGTGACAGGAAGGCAGGTGCTGTGAGGTGGATGCACTTGTGGGTCAGTGCCAGGGCTTTCAATATTACATATATTGCATTTATTGGGAGCCAGTGGGCTTGTTGCCTGGCAGCTTTGATGTGTTCCCTTTTGGGAATGCCCATGGCTGTGCGTAGTGCACTGTTCTGGATGACTTGCAACTTTTCTAGGTTTCTTGTCGATGTGCCCAGGAAGAAAACATTGCAGTAGTATAACCTTGAGCCGGTAATGGCTCTAGCTATGTTGGTGCAGTTCTCTTTAGAGAGGAATTGTCTAGCTCTATTCAGGAGCTTGGCATGATAGACTGCTGAGGAGGCAATTGCTTTGGGTTACCTAGTCATAGACAAGTTGCAGTCAAAGTACACTTCCAATGTTTTCACTGAATCCGAAACTGGGATTCTGATGGAGTCAATGGTGAAGTGGCTAAATTGAGTGTCGAGATTTTTAAGTGTTTCGGTGGAACCTACTAGGAGAAGTTCAGTCTTGTCTGAGTTCAGGCACAGTCCGTTGGCTGCCATCCAGGTCTGGATGGTGTATATGTTGTTAAGGGTTCTAGAGTCTGTGTCATAGTCGCCTGTGAGTGTGAGTAGGATCTGGGTATCGTCTGCATAGTTGGTGTAGGAGATACCCAGGCCATCGAGGATGTGGAAGAGGGGACGTGTGACTGTGTTGTAGAGTGTGGGCGAGAGGCAGGAGACTTCGGGCACCCCACATAGCATGATGTTTGGGGAGGCGGAAGCTAAGTCAGAGAATACTTGCATGCTCCTTCCTTGTACGGAAGGATGTGATCCAGGCAGTAGTGCTGGGGGAGAAATTGGCTGTGGTAGTAAGGAGGTGGCATATGATGTTATGGTCTATGAGGTGAAATGCCGCAGAGAGGTCGAGAAGTAGGAGTAGGGCTGGTTAACCCGCATCTCTGACATCGTTCATCTGGTTTTTAAGGTCCAGTAGGGCGATTTCTGTCCCATGCCTAGGGCGAAAACATGATTGGTGCAGCCCTAGGAGATTGTTCTCCTCAGTTAATTGTTGCACCTGCAGGTAGGCTGCTTTGTCGAGTATTTTTATTAGAAATGAGACTGTAGTAATAGGCCTGTAGTTGTTTGGAGATGTAGGGTCGAGAGTGTTTTTTTTAAGAGAGGGCGTAGCCAGGCTTCCTTGAGGCAGGAGGGAACCTTTCCTGTGGCAAACGAGATGTTAACGAATGCTGTTAGGAATGGTGCGAGGATGTTGGCACAGTCCTTAATGATTGCAGCTGGGCATATGTTTCCTTTACAATTAGGTGGCTTTATAGTTTTCATAAGGTTGATCATGTCTTGTTCCTGGATTGCTTTGAATGTGAATAGGGGGGGTCGGCTGGAGATCGGCGGTGTCTGTGGATGGAGCAGTGTTGTGGATAGGCGTACTGGTTAGTGAGTGTTGGGTGGTTTGGATTTTAGTTTGGAGGGTGTTCAGTTTGTTGTGCATGGAGGTTTGGATTTCATCGCACCATGCCTTGTCTTTAGTGAGGTTCTGTGGGGGGCGGGGAGGTATGGGTCTCTAGTTCTCTGAAGATGGAGCATATCTCTTTAGTGTTTTACTTAGCCTCAGAGATCCTGGTTTCGAAAGAGTTGGCTTTGGCACGGATGATTGCCTTTTTGTACTCTTTTGAAAGGTTATGGAAGTCCTGTTTGTCAGCGTCGGAGCGGGTGGTTTGCCAGCAGGATAAGGCTGTCTGTTTTTTAGAGCAGAGTTTGAGGAGGTCTGGGGTGAACCAGGCGTTAGTGTGGCTGGTGGGTTTGGCTTTGTGCAGCTTACGTGGGGCAATGGAGTTGACAGCCGATTTGATAGCAGTGTTGTAAAATAGTGCGAGGGCCTCTGGGTCAGTTGAGAATGGAGGCTGGAAAGCTGGGACCTGTAGGTAGAGTAGGATCCTTTCTTTTGTGTGCTGTCGGGAGCTGCTGGCGGGAGCAGGAGGCAAGGAGGGAGACGGGTGTGAGTTAACTCTGGTAGTGGGGATGTTGTACATGATGATATGATGATCAGACCACAGGGTGGTGGTGTTGCCAGTGATGAAGAGAGGACAATTGTGATTGACTATCCAGTTAAGTGTCCGGCCTTCTGTCGGGTCGGTGACAGTGTGGTTGAACCCTAGGGTTTCAAGGGCTAAATTAAGTGACCTGGCTGCTGGGTCCTTGCCGTCATTGAGGCCTAGATTGAGGTTGTCAAGTAAGATAGCTTTGGTGTTTTTTTAAGTTGTCTGATAGGAGGTGGGTGAGGGCTGCCTGGAAGTCCCCTATAGGTCCAGGTGGACGGCAGCTGAGATGTAGGGCAATAGTGCTATGATGTGATAGGTTGAGTTGGAGGTAGTCGCTGTTGTTCATGTCTTTGTCAACCTCACTGATGGAGAGGGAGTATTTCGCCATGAGAGGTACACCGCCACCTTTGGATGGGCGGTCGTGTCTGGTGATGGATTAGCCTGGGGGGAGTACCAGGGCTAACTTGGGTCCTGAGGCATCATGTAGCCAGGTTTCGGTTACCATAAGGAGGTCCAAATTGTGGGTAGTGATGAGGTCATGGATATCTAAAGCGTGGGCATTGGTGACCGGGTCCCAGTTCTCCGAGACTCGCTGGTCATTAATGTTAAAAAAGGGTGATAGTAGGAACAGGTCGGGGTGGGCAACTCTATGGTGGAAAGATTGGTGTTGTATGACTGGTGACATATTTTGAGTTTGTTGCACGCCAGTGGTAGTTCGAGACAATATATTAGCTGAAAATCTAACCTAAAAGTGGGCTTTTCGGATTTGGCAGCACACTATGACTTGTGGACTGAGTGCAACTTTATTTCCTTGCAGGATACATGGATACATGGTTAATTGATACACCTAGTTAGATGGATAACACAAAGGGGTGTTAGAGGTAAGCCATTTGACAGGCATCGGTGTTCACTTCGAACAGATTCCATGATGAACATGGAAAAACTCCAATTACAAACTAATGACATTTTGGGAGTTAAATTGAAATTTAGGGATTCTGTTACTTGTCTTATATTTAATGTTTATTTCAATCCCATTGCTAGAGACTTCACAACGATTCTGAACATATTTTCAGTTGCTCTAGAGAGGTATGTGCCGGACGAGGGGGCAAGCTACGTGCTAAGTAACTTCGGGTCTCACCCTAAGTTACTTGGGGAATCCAGACATGGACCCCTTGCTCACTATCCTTAGAGATACACAGCTGCACCCTACTGATGAGGTCCAACCAGACCGAAACACATGTCTGGGGTTGCTGTTGGTACTCTTGTTCAGAGGATAATTTCCTAGCATTTCGGTGCTGGATTTCCCCAGGGCAGGACAAAGACTGATATGTTTTGGATATTTCTCCTCTGTGAAAGATAGTGAGCTAAAGATCCTGGGTAAGGCGTTCGTAACCAGGACTAATGTCTGGCAGAGAGACGCCCAAGACCCCCCCTTGTTATGTACGTGGTCCTGTGTGACCTAAATTGTGAGTGCTTGGATGATGGGTATTATAGTGCCCCAAAGGGGCGAACTTCCTCCAGAAGTATAAAAGAAAGAGAGAAAACCATTAGAGAAGTACTAGATGCTTGGGAGATGAGATTGCTCAATGGCAACACAGTGGGTGATGTTCCTCCGAGGCATACATGGGCAAGTAATTCCTCCAAATCTACTATGTACCACATCTTTGTTTCGAATGAACTATTCCAGCTGTGTGGTAGTCTGAACCTGTTTGACCATGTGGGCAGGGATCATAACCCTCTACACCTAAAAATGGATTGGAACGGGGAGTGTGCAATGCCTGCTTCCAATGTGAGTATTGTGATTAGAGAGAGAGAGAGAGAGAGAGAGAGAGACCATGCTGTGATTTGGAGATTGCGTATGATAGAGCAATTTAACTGTAGGATCAAAGAATGCTTCTAAGGGGATGGTTTCCGGCTCTCTCTCCCGGGGGCTTTGTGCCTTTGGTACAAAATATTCTCAACTGGCTTTCGTAGGTCAGATACTTAGACCGGGATTCAGTTTCTCATTTTCATAAGCATACATTTGATGAGGTGCCTCATCAGAAAGAAAGCCTCTTAAGCGATAGTTGAGGGTGGCAAGGCATTTGGGTGGCATGAGCTTGGCCCTAATGAAAAACAGAAACATGACTAACCCAACTGATGACAATCCCATAGATATTTGAAATATCAAAGGGATGCTGAAACTATGCTCAACTGTTTGTGCAAGAGTAACAGGTCTCAGCTCTAGTCATTAATTAAGTGTACAGGCTACCAAAACTCTAGGAAGGGACAACCAATTGCTGTCTGTTTGTGAGTAGATTATTATTATAAATTGTATTCTAATAATACTAATGTGGCTGAAAAGCAGAATGCACCTTAACGTTTAGATCAGTCTATCTGGAACAGTTTTAATATAGATGTGGAGGGTGTTCTAATGGCTATTGGGAAGTGCAAACAATCTAATGTTTCAGGTACGGACGGGATGTCCAACCTCACACTGAAATCAGCATTTGTCCTTTGGGCTAGAGTCCTATTGGATCTCTTTCGTAACATTCTATATTAACAAGTGTTCCCATCATCATGGAAGGATGCAGTGATCATATTAATCTACAAAACCGGGGACAGGGCAAACCCCAATAATTATCTACCAATATCCTCCCTAGATAAGTCATACAAAATATTGTCTTCTTTCTTTTGAGGGACCTCCAGAAATTCCAGGCCTCCTGTTTGGATGTCTACCAATCAGTCTTTAAGAGGGAGACTAGTTTTGCATTGAACTGCTTGATTAATACACTCCTCACCAGTCAGGCGCGTTTGCCAAAAGACAATTAATTGTGGCATTTGTACATATTACTAAAGCATTTGACTGTGTAGGAGTAGGCTCTGATCCAAGATAAGAGAGCAGGGTTGCATGGGGTCTCTGGAAAGTGTGCTGGAGATATTACAGTCTGACAGAGGGCTTAAAAAACAGGCAGAACCAGAGATGCACTTGCTCTGATTGGATTAAGAGTGAGTGGGGCCTGCGCCAGTGGTGTGTATTGGCTCTGTTTCTCTTTAACATGTATATTGCAGATCTGGGGGTTTGATTGCAAGCTGTTAGGTCCAATCCTCCTAAATTAATGTATCTTCCAATACCTTACCTGCTTTATACGGACTATATAGTAATGTTTGATTATAAGTCAGTGGGTTTGAAGCAGTTATTTGCAGCAGTCCTTCACAGCAGTGAATGGCTATTTTATGAATTTCGATTTGGAATTGAATATTACAAAATCTAAAAGGTTTAGCTTGAATTATTTTAATACAAAACATGTAATTCGTTTTAGCAATTAAGGATCACAAAATTGTGATTGTGCACTCCTATAAATATTAGAGATTTTTATATGTACGAATAAAGCTATGTATGCTGCAACCTCAATAAGTAAAACCACCATCCTTACCTCTGCAGCGCAATTGCGGCAATTAGATTAAACTTTGGTCCGGTTTTCCCTTAGAACAGTCCTTCAGTACTATCGGCAGAAGATCGTTCAAAAAATGATTCATGGTACAGAAACTTTGGAGGTTGGGGATATTGGTCTATAAGTTTGAAGGAAACCTTTGGCGTAAGGTGATGGCTTTGCCACAGGGCACACCAATCGCACCTATTGGTCATATTTTGGGGCTCACATCTTTGGGGGTCTCAATAGTTTGGAGATGTCTGCAGATTTTTAGAGGGTTGATTGTACCCCAGTAGGCACTCTGCATGTTAAACTAAGGACATGGTCCCTGTCCTTAGTTTAGATGGTCCCTCGGATGTGCAAACCCCTAACTAGTTGGACAGACGTATGTGTTGGAATCTTGTCATGTATTGGTCCAATGGAAGAGGAATTGATTTACTGTCCGTGTGAAGTGAAGAAGCATTTAAACGAGCATGACTGTGTTAGAACTGATATAATATTGTTTCGTCCTCATTGTATATGTTGGCCTATGCCCAGTCGCTTTGCGAGGAAATCTGTATTACAAGATCGTGACCTCAAGTGAATCAAGCCTCCATTTTAGGTTAGAGCCGCCATTTTGGCTTATTGTACAAAGTCACCGTGTAGTCTAAAATGGCCGTCTCGTGTGCTCTTGTTCTTGCCTTAACCTCTTCAACCTCTGTAGGAGGGTTAATGTCCAACCTGCCTTCAGGCTACATGTTAGGGTCATGTAGACCTTGTCCTTCGTTGACCTCGGGATCAGGGGATTACTTAAATCAGCAATGTTAACCTACAAGTATACAAGAACAATAATGCTATCCAAATACGACATGCGAAACATTTGTTTGATCTGTATTAAAGCAATGTGTAAAGAGTGTAACGTTAAATTAGAGAATAATAATGTTTGTTAGTAAATGTATTTAAAAGTATACCGCATGCACGAGATATGTAAATTATAGAAACGAACCTGGCGTGACCCTAGCCCAGTGTATAATTAACTTCTAAGAGGCTGGACATCATTATAACAAACTGTATAAATACGCTGATGTCCAGCTAGCAAATTCTGCTCACTGCTCACATTGAACGCTGCTGGTGGTCTCTGTGATGTATTGACAGCCAAATAGATATTTTTGTACTTAGTTCGATACTGTTCAGTTTTTGTAATAAAGATTCTGGGAATCTTTACAAGCCTGTGTCGGTGTATTTTCCTCTGCATGGTGTAAAAGCTTTAATATTGTATTTTTCTGATTCCAGGTTGGCTCGGCTATCGGACCGGGATCGGACGGTGCCAACAGAAACGGCCACTGTAGATGAGAAGCGAATTCCTCAACAAAACTGCACGATCCGATCCCTGAACGGTGAGCTGTAGCCCGGGACGACGTCTTGACGAGGGTCTATATATCGAGGTGGGTAAATTTGCCGAAAATCACCAGACACGTGGGTCCTTAGCATTGTCCTTAGTAACCCGATCGGGCCTCCCAGTCCTTTGGTCAGGTGAATCGTGTCCCGATTCTTAATTTAACCCTGACAATTTGAATTTGGCGCATTGTACTCGCGAGCACAATTACTTGCCAGGTAACACCAGAACTATGATATGCCTGGGAAATTGTCTGCCTGCTTTAGGGCATTATTCCACAGCAACAGACAATCTTTGGAAGATAGCCGTCCCGCACCACAGGAGGGGTCGCCGGCATGTACTATGTACTGTAAGAAAGGCTTTGGTAGTATAGCATTTAATGACATTTGGCACAGATAGACCATACATAATTCTAATCTTCGGTGGCCAACCAATGGTAGTTTTGAAATCCCTCTTATAGAATATCTAGAGTCTGTATTAGTAAAGAAAAAAGCTAGACCTGGAGCATCTGACGCATTGCACAGTTGGAAAACAGAAGCTTTGCAGCAACAAAAGAGTAGAGAGAAACATATGCGTAGACATATGACAAGTGTCGAAAGGCACGGTTATATGACCAAAATAAACAATTAGAGTCAGTTAGGAACACGGACAGGGCGTTTCAATTAGGCATTCAGAAAATCTACCCTTTGAGAGATTTTCATACGTCAGATGAATTGATTAATAAACTTTTGCATGAACGAAGGCCTGATGCCTCCACGCCAACCCCGTACGTCCTTCCTCCTGGCGCTTTGCCCCTTCCCGTTGTTATTCCCCCTCCTATAGTTCCTCCGGTCCTCCCTGCTGTTCTTCCTGTTGTTCTTCCAGCTGTCACTCCTTTGCCTGCCCCCTTGCCTCCACCTGTTGATATTCAGAATGTGCCTACTCTTCTTCTTCCAAGTGATTCTGCATCACTTGTAGTAGACCAGGGAGCGAGACCAAGGGTTGTGACTCGTAATACCATGTCCCCAGACAAAAAGAATGAATTGATTGCTTGGGCTAAACATTGTATGGAGAAGGGTGAACAAGCTGATGTTTTTTCCACACTTGAAAATTTTAAAGGTATTCCTGAGAAAAATGTTTTATTGAAGGATTAGGGACTCATTTGAGTATAATGTGGAATAGATTAAACGATGTAGATTTCCCACAGGGGTTACGGGATTTGAATGCCTTAGCGTTGTCCAGAGATACTACGGAGAAGGTATATGAGCATGTTGATAGGATTTTTGAGTATAGGAAGGAGTTAGAAGGGTTACAGAACGAGGAAGCAGATGGTGGTAGTTTAGGTATTATGTACTTACAGAAACGGTTTTCTCCTTGCCGTGAATTAAAAGGTGAGGAAGCGCGAATTTGTATAAAGGATGCGATAAGATGGATTTTGGATATGTTGATAACTCCAGATGAAGTATATGACACATATAGTCAGTATACGTTAGAAATGCAAAAGAAGGTGATACAGGTGATGGTAGAGTACCTGCAGAACGAGTGTGAAAATAGAAAGATTTGTTGTCCCGCAGAATTGTTGAGTGTTTATAAGAGAGCTTTTTCGGTTGATACTTCTTCGACTGCCTTAGCGCTTGATCTGGCTCTGTTGCTTAGTAAGCGTTCGGAGCTGCCTACTTCTCAGTTGCCTATGAGAGAGGTCCCTCTGACATTTGTCCCGAAAGTTGAGATTGCGGCAGATGCTGGACGAGGAATACTTGCGGCAGAAATTCCTGCACATTAGGTATGACAGTTTGTTCACGTCCCGTTTTAAAGACAGGAAGTGAACACCATAAAGCAATCTATTCCCGATGTAAGAAAGAATCCGACCGGGTTCTATAAAGAAATAGAGTCGGTTTTACAGTCGTCGGTATTCACCTTAAGTGATATTGATTTATTATTTCCCGTACTCCTGCCAGTCGATTTGTGGAAACAGATTAGGACTATAGATGATATACCTAGGTTGGGAGATACATGGGATAACATGGTTAGGCTAGACAGAGAAAGACCATCTGGCGAACGACCGCCTCAAGTGATATTAACCTTGCCTCAACATGGAGTAAAATTGCCTCGCATCCCGCAATATAAGATCTCGGTTGAAGGCGAGCAGGCTTTGAAGTGTATAGTTTCTGATTTTGTGCATCGTGGAGTATTTGAGGAAATTACAGGTAGCCTATGCAATAGCCCCATTTTGCCAGTATACAAAAAAGGTGATAATGCGGTTCCCTTTCATTTTATAATTGATTTACGTGCTATTAACAAAATTGTGGCTCCTCAATTTCCTATTGTACCTGATGTTACAATGATACTAACCATGATTCCGGCTTCTGCCACTAATTTTAGCGTTGTTGATCTTAAAAACGCGTTTTTCAGTATTCCCATACACAAGGATAGCAGGTATTTGTTCGCGTTTACCCTAGGTGGACGCTCGTTCACAATCACTCGTGCACCACAAGGGTACACTGAGAGTCCAAGTATTTATAGTAGGGTATTGAAAGAGCAGCTCGATACTCTCGAGTTGTCTACTACTTGCACATTACTACAGTATGTAGATGATCTCCTCTTGGCTGCTGATTCTGAGAGCGCCTGTAAAGAAGGCCCCGTGTTGTTGCTTTGTCATCTAGCGAAACATGGCCACAAAGCTTCACTTAAAAAATTCCAATATTGTTGTCAGGAGGTCGCCTATTTAGGCTACCTTCTGTCAAAGGAGGGAAGACGGTTGACACCTGAACGAATAAAGACTATTTCTGTCATGTCTGTCCCAAATACGCAGAAGGAAGTTAGAGCCCTGATAGGTATGGCTTCTTACTGTACATTGTGGATCCCTAACTTTTAACGATTAAACCAATGCTGGCTTTGACAAAGAAGGGCATTTCTTTGCCATTGCCATGGACTTTGGAACACCAGACAACATTTGATTTGCTCAAATCCGCGCTGGTTTTAGGAACTCTGAATTATGACAAGGCATTTGTGTTGTATGTGCATGAACGTGATGGATGTGCTTTGGCTGTGTTAATGCAGGAACATGGAGGGAAGAATAGGCCATGCGGCTATTTCTCATCGGCCCTTGATCCTGTTGCATGCGCTTTGCCGAGATGTTTGTGAGCTGTTGCTGCTGCTGCTGCATCTGTAAAACAGAGTGAGGGAATGATCCTGGGTCATGCGTTAACCCTAATGGTACCTCACTCTGTAGATATTTTATTGAATAGAACTCAAACGCAACACCTCACTTCTGCACGATTGACAAGATATGAACTAATCTTGTTTGCCCCCCATATTCAAATTCAGAGGTGTTGTGTATTCAATCTGGCTGAACTTTTACCTGGAGAAAATATAAGGGACGCCTGCTTTTTTGTCTGTGGTCTATCAGGCAATACAATAAAGCTAAAGAAAATTAGACCATCCAGACCAGAGATAACATGTGGCCAATTTATACATGGCCAATTTTGAATCGAGAAACATTGCCGAAATTCTAAAAACCACATGGACAGCTAAAGATGTGGCGCCGCTATATAGATGACGTGTTCATCATATGGCGGGTGACAATACATCTCTACTCACCTTCCACAAGTGGCTCAATACGTGCGATTCCAATATAAACTTCACCATTGAATGGAACAAGGATCAAGTCAGTTTCCTAGATCTACTGATTAAAAAACAAGGGAATGGGTTGGTCACTTCACTCTATAGGAAACCCACAGACAAGAATACCTTACTCCATTGCTCAAGTTTTCATCCGGAGAGTCTGAAATTTAACCTGCCAAATGGGCAATTCTTGAGGATTCGACGTAACTGCACAGACAGGGTCGATTATCAAACACATGCTACACAACTCAAAGAAAGACTGGATACACGGGGCTACCCTAAGCAACTGGTAAAAAGGAATATGAAGAGAGCAGCCAATACCAACAGGGCTCTCATTCTACAAAGTCAGGAAAAAAAGACCCATGAGAGATTGGTCTGTGTCACAACTTACAATCCTATCAGCAATGCTATTAAGAAAATCATCAATAAGAATTGGGATTTAATCAAGAACCCGGGTACATTATCAAAAAAACCCATGTTTGCATTCAAGCGAAATTGCAATTTTTGACAAACATTGGTGCATACCTATTATGAAAAACCCAAAGAGAACTCGATTTTGAACCAATGGGGACTTCCACCCATTACTGGACACTACAAATGCGGGAATTGTAGTGTATGTCCCTTTACCGAGACCAAACATACTTTTCAATATGGGACTAATTCATGGATGATGAAGAATCACACCAATTGCCGTACAAAAAATGCAATTTATGTCATCTCATGTCCGTGTCAGTTACTATGCGTTGGAAAAACCACAAGAGAGGTTAAAATACGCATTGGGGAACACCGCTCGTGCATTAGAAATCATACGGCTGACAAACCTCTGGTTGATCATTTTGACAGACTTCATCATAAAGATACAGACATCAAGTGGTTTGTAGTACAAACCCTGTGCACCAAGTCAAGAGGTGGGGATATGGCTAGTGCCCTACACCGCCTGGAACAGAAATGGATCTATTCTTTAGATACGGTCCGAAATGGTTTAAATGTTTCGGTGGAATGGAATGTCCTGAATAGAATATAATACTACGGCGGCCGGAGAGTAGTAATAGACTATTTCATTCATCCGTAGCCTTTTTTCACAGCCTTTTGACATGGGAGGTCAGGATTTACGAATTAGGTTACTAAACACCAGCAATTGAGGCTTTGGGATATTTGAGGCCCTTGGGACTACATATCCCACAACGCCCAGCTGGCCGTTTACTTTATGCAACTGCCGGGTTGGAGACCGTCAACAGACAGGTAAGTAATTTATTCCATTCCTCCAGATAGGTAAGTAAATCATTCTATTCTCCCTCACATAGGAGGTCGTGCAGATTCTATTAATTAGGTACCAGCAACTGAGGTTATCTCATACCTCTGGGACTGTATGTCCCACAATGTTTAGCGATAATGAACAGTGGTTGTTTGCCGCATGCAGCAAATCTATCGCCGCACTGTTGTCATCCGGGAACGGTAAGTAAATCATTCCATTCTTCCTCATATACGAGGCCGTGCAGATTTTACTAATTAGGCACCAGCAATTGAGGTTATCATATACCTCTGGGACTGCAGTTGCCACAATGCTTATGGATAATGAACAGTGGTTGTTTGCCACATGCAGCACATCTATCGCTGCACTGTTGTCATCCGGGAACGGTAAGTAAATCATTCCATTCTTCCTCATATATGAGGCCGTGCAGATTCTATTAATCAGGCACCAGCAATTGAGATTATTTTATACCTCTGGGACTGCATTTCCCACAATGCTTAGTGCTAATGAACAGTGGTCGTTTGCCACATGCAGCACACCTACCGCTGCACTGTTGGCATCCGGGAACATCCAGTAATTGTGTGTATATCACACAAGACGAACATTCCTGCGGAGACAGTAATTATATTTGTTTCTCCCCCAGACTTCGGGAACTACGCTGTCCACAATTCCGAGCAGCCGCACACCACATGGACCAGAATTCTGAGCGGCCGCGCGTTCATTATTATTACTTGCAACACACGCCGGGTCGCCGCAAATACTAGCGACCAGACCGCGGAGGAGTGCTTACAGATTCATTCACTGATGTACACAGCCGAGGAAAACACTGAGTAAGTAATTAAAAGCAGATATAGCCTGTGCTAGTTCGTGCTCGTTCTGCTCTTTATTTAAAATCACACACCGTGTTTGTTGTTACAGCCTCGTGATATTGTTATCTGTGACTGACCAGCAACGGATACTCTTTCCCAAGGGATTCACTACAGGGAACTAAAGAAGTAAGCAGCATTTCTCAATTTTTTGCGAGTTAGTTAGAGTATAGCATAGACACTTTGACATTCTGAGGCTTAGACTTGTATGACTCATGGGTCCCTGTCTCTGTCTCCCTATTATAGGTCCACAATTTATTCCATTCTATGGAGCTGGCACTTACAAGAATCCTTTAAAGTAAGCCTTTCGTACTGTTTGTGATAATAGTAACGCGATGCATAGTCGCACGAATAGGAGCACCCAGATTTATGAGCCCTGTCCTTTCTGTTTCCTCCTCTGCAGTTTGCTTGAATCCACAGCTCGGTAACTTTTTCGAGCCCATCCATTCTAATTGAGTGAGTACTGATTCACTAATGTTCACTTTTAATAGTATGCTATACTCATTCCATAAACTTATGAGTTTATATGTCCTTTACTTTGTAGGACATACGACGTGAAGCTCATTATTTGAGATATTTCATGCCGGGATTTATTCCACTGAACCGACATGCCAGCCACTGAAAAAATCAGAGGGGGTGAGCCGGTCCACACACAGCTCTATTAGACAGCTGTTACTCAATAAATGGGTTTTTATGAAACAGAGATGACATCTTTTTTGTATTTTCCTTATTTTATAGACTCAAGGCCTCTTTGCCTTACACACCCCCACTTTTCTGTGAGACTACGCGGATTTGGCGAATGTCTCTTGTCCTGAAGAAGGTTGAACATAAAACACAAAGGGAATTAATTGCCCACGTTAAGAACTCAACCGAAACATGTCGACAAAATGTTTTTCTATCCTCTGAATGTTGACAGATGGACACATTGTAAATCAATCAAGTGTTGAACTAAGAAATGCTTTAACTGCCATGTTATTGTGATATGAACAAAATATCATTCTCTATCGTTTGTGAATATGATGAATGCATGAAGAAGTTGTGAACGAAGTTTGTTTGGAGGGATGTGTTTGTTCTAGGTTCAAAGAGCCACATTTTATATGAATATAACTGTCATTGTGTAATTTGATGTACGGTTTGTTGTGAAATAAATAGCTAACGATTACAAATTGAAAGAGTAATCGGATGTTATCTCTGGTCTGGATGGTCTAATTTTCTTTAGCTGAACTTTTACCTGTCCTGCAAGACACTATTGATGGTGACGAAACGTCCCACGATTGCCTTTATGTGACAGAACAAGAGACTAAAGGCAGAATCGATCTGAAAGACAAGCCTTTGAATAGCCCACAAGGAGAGCTATTTTGTGATGGCTCTTGTTTTAAACTTACGAACGGTACATTCACGGCTGCTTACGCCATCACTACTTTAAACACGATTGTGGAAACCAAAAGAATTATACATAATTCCATGCAGGCCGCAGAAATTATAGCGTTAGCTCGAGCTTGTGAACTTTCTGAAGGGCTTACAGTAAATATATATACCGATAGTCAGTATGCTTTTGGGGTGGTCCACAACTTTGGTAGACTTTGGAAAGAACGAGGTTTCTTGACCTCGCACGGAACGAAAATTCAGCATGGCACTTTAATAGTGCGATTACTTTCAGCACTCACACTCCCTGTTCAGTTAGCTATTATAAAATGTTCGGCACATCAAAAGGTTACAGATGATGTAGGAAAAGGGAATGCTTTCACTGATCAGATAGCCAAACAAACTGCCACTGATTCCATTTCAGAAATGTATGCTGTAAGAGAAACTGTAAATATTTGCACTTTGGGTGAAAGTATCGATGCTATAAAAGACATTCAAGCAGATGCTACCATAGAGGAAACTTAGAGATGGATCGAGGGTGCAGGGAGACTGGATGATGATGGGTGTTGGGTGGACAATATTGAAGGAAAATGGTTACTCCGTGACGCCTACATTACAATGATAGTTATTATGGCTCACGATCCGACACATGTTTGTGCGCGTAAATTGACTAAAATGCTACACAGTGTATGGGCCAATGATAAGATTTTCAAAACTGCGGAGCGTTTTGTCCAAGGGTGCATGGTCTGCTTGCAGCACAATTTAGGAAAAGGTACCTCGACTCCTAGAGGAAGTTTTGCTCCACCTTCTGCCCCTTTTGAGGGTATTCACTTTGATTTTATTGAAATGGAACGTTGTAACAATCTTAAATATGTGTTGGTTGTCATTTGAGCCTTCAGTAAGTGGGTTGAGGCCTTCCTGGTTAGAGATGCAATGGCCATAGCCACGGCAAAAACTCTGTTGAAAGAGTTTTTTCCTAGGTTCGGGCTGCCGAGAGTCATCTGGTCGGATAATGGGCCACATCTTATCGCTACTGTAATCCTACAAATTTGCAAAGGATTATAGATTGATAAACGGTTCCATTCGGCCAGACGTGCCCAAAGTGCCGGATTAGTGGAAAGGCATAACGGCATTATAAAGAACAAGCTCGCTAAGACGTGCGCTGGCACCAAGCTAAAATGGCCGGACGCCTTACCGATCGTGTTACTGTCGATGAGACCAACCCCTCAAACTAAGACTGGGCTCCCTCGCTTTGAGGTGGTAATGGGGAGACCTGCTAATATTTGGGGTTTGCCAAAAGCAATTCTTTGCGGGATATGGAAAATGTGCTTCTTTCAGATTACTGTAACCAGTTGACTAAAAATCTGTTTTCAATTTATCACCAGGTGCGAGAGGCATTACCTGTACGTTACGAGGGTCCGGGTCACAGTCTACGACCGGGGGACTGGATCCTCACGAAGGATTTTGAGAGGTCGTCTTGCCTTGCACCTCGGTGGCGGGGTCCCTAGCAAGTCCTCCTAGTCACTCAGACTGCTGTGCGGGTAGCGGGTTGTAAGAACTGGATCCATGTGACGCACACCAAACGGATCCCACAGCCCGTGCCATACGATACAGAAGATACAGAATCCCTTCCCACTGCTGTAACTAGCGTGCCTGAAACAGCAACAACCAACAAGGGAGAATCGGAGACCGCTCGACAATCCGCAAGGCCAGACAAAACGGCCATCTTGTCTACGCACTCCCCAACAGTGGAACTTCCGGATCAATCCTTTTCTGATCCCATTTCCATTCATTCGCCACTTCCAGGAGGAAGTGACGGCACTTTGTTCTCACCAGAAATTGTGAAATATAATTTGCGTCCAAGGAAGTAAACGTACAGCATGGTCTGACTGTGCGATTGAGGAAATCATTTGAGGGCTTGTCTTTTGGCCCGACTGTATGGAAGGATTCTGTTAGCTAAGGGTTGTGGGAAAAGACATTAAGCAGACGTGCGACTGGAGTCGCCAGCAAACGAACAATTGGTGTTTTTTCGATTGAAGACTACAATACCTGCACCCGCTACCGCCCGTACCGAACTTTTAGATAAATATGTGACTAGCAGAGACAATGATCAAGCATGTAAGGGGACCCCCAAAGTGTATTGTTGCCTTTTTGTGATAATAACTGGATTTTTAGTAACTGTTGGTTTTGGGTTTTGGTATCTGGAGGAATCATATCCGCTAGAGGACTTTTTACCTATTGAAAATGTATCTGTTATCCCCACTCCTTCCGTGCAATTGCATACTTTATCGCCTAGAGATTCTTCGCATAGACGGAACTATCAGAATAATACCCTTTTGTTAATTATGAATGCCACTCATGCAATTTTAAATAGAACCAATTGTTGGATCTGTTCACATCTACCGCAACATGGGGATAAGGGGCTAGGTTGGTATATTCATCCTTTACCTTTGACAACTGCCTGTTACGCTTCTCTTAGAGCACTATTCTTTGGCCGATGGAATGACAGCATCTCAGGGAACTTTGATGGTCCAAATTTAAATAGTTTTGAAAAACATGTTTTGATGCCCCTGGGATGCTCGCTTTTTGCAAATAGAAGTAAGCCAAACGTTGCTTCTGTTAGGCCCTCTGATAGATTGTCTCGTCCTTTTCAGTCTTTAATCTCTTTCAAAATGGCTTTTATAGGCAATAAGGATGCCACGCCTCCATCTTATTCTGTTAAACATAGCCCCGATTCAGTGTGTATTAGGGCAGAAAATATACGCCCCAGAGAAGGTTTCCAAAGAGTATGTGTTAAAAGAAACTCTGGTGTCTGATCTAATGGCAATAGATATGTCAGACAATGATTCGGGATATATAGATGTTGAAATGTGGAGTTAGTCGCAAAGTGATTGAAGGTAGTTTAGCGCTTGGCATAGGCCAAATGGAGGGTTTGTTAGAACTGATATACTATTGTTTCGTCCTCATTGTATACGTTGGCCTATGCCCAGTCGTTTTGCGAGGAAATCCGTATTACAAGGTCGTGACCTCAAGTGAATCAAGCCTCCATTTTAGATTAGAGCCGTCATTTTAGCAAAGTCACCCTGTAGTCTAAAATGGCCGTCTCGTGTGCTCTTGTTCTTGCCTTAACCTCTTCAACCTCTGTAGGAGGGTCAATGTCCAACCTGCCTTCAGGCTACATGTTAGGGTCATGTAGACCTTGTCCTTCGTTGACCTCGGGATCAGGGGATTACTTGAATCAGCAATGCTAACCTACAAGTATACAAGAACAATAATGCTATCCAAATACGACATGCGAAACATTTGTTTGATCTGTATTAAAGCAATGTGTAAAGAGTGTAACGTTAAATTAGAGAATAATAATGTTTGTTAGTAAATGTATTTAAAAGTATACCGCATGCACGAGATATGTAAATTAGGAAATGAACCTGGCGCGACCCTAGCCCAGTGTATAATTAACTTGTAAGAGGCTGGACATCATTATAACAAACTGTATAAATACGCTGATATCCAGCTAGCAAATTCTGCTCACTGCTCACATTGAACCCTGCTGGTGGTCTCTGTGATGTATTGAAAGCCAAATAGCTATTTGTGTACTTTGTTCGATACTGTTCAGTATTTGTAATAAAGATTCTGGGAATCTTTACAAGCCAGTGTCAGTGTATTTTCCTCTGCATGGTGTAAAAGCCTTAATATTGTATTTTTCTGATTCCACAACTGGACTGATAATAGAGGCAGGCTCTCAACATACAAGATTTGTTGCCACTTTATATATGATGTGAACTTTTAAAACTCTATTTGAGCCCTAATGCAACCACATATCCATCTAGAGAATGCAGGTTTGCAATGTTTTTCTTAAAACTTAACTTATATCCAACAAAAGAATTATTAGGTGCAAGACAACGGATTCCGAGGTCAGGAAGAGTTTGCCCATTTTGCAATGTAGGTATTGACTCTCTCTATCGCCTATTTGTCGAATGCATGTAGCGCATGGGGAGTTTCTGGTGTCATCAGGTGAAGCGGCATGGGAACGGCTCTGGCATTCCTTACTGTGTGAGCCAAAGGCGACCGTAGCAATTGCGGCATGATTTTTTTAATTTTTTTTATCTGCTTTTCAATGACGATTGTTAACTGTTTTCCTACTTTGTATTCAGTGTAAGCAATATAGGCTTTTCTATATTATTTGAATATTAATTAATGTACGAACATTTAATGAGATTAAGCTTTGATGCGCATCTTTTTTATGAGGTTTGTATATGTGTATAAAAATGTTTTTTAATTGTGACTCTTTTTAAAATTTTACTGTTACTGTATTGTATGATTGTCACAATGTCAGGATAGCCCAAATGTGAATAGCTTGAAAGGTTTAAAGTCTTGCAAGCTTTTACCAATGCATTGTGTAAGTGATTTAACCTCAAGATGAATTACATGTCTGAAAAGCTTTATTTTTTTTAACTAAAACACACAATTAAAAAAATAATAATAATAAAAATATATAGCAGTGACCCTAACTATCTCAGTCGTCTCGGTAGAGAAATCTGATGCAGGCACTTGTGGTACATGCATGTTGCGTTACTCCCATGTAGGTGATATACATGTTATTTGTGGATCTGTGTGTCTGCAATAATGTTCCGTTGCTTCCAGGATGGACGGCCACATTTGGGTTTATCCAAGTCATTCACCAAACGTCCACAACGTATATATTCCATTGATGACACAGTGAATGGCTTCATTCAGGACTCACCAGCAGTGAGGTGTCAGGTGGCCCTCACCTCTTCATCGCCAGCGCACATCACACCCGCAATGTCCACCATATTTGTGGCCTTCAACTGTCATGCACTTATGACAGGATCAGGAGCCACACCCCATGCTATAACCCATACTGTGGTGATGTGCCCCTGTCTGTGCTCCAACAAGATGTTGTGGACCATGAGTTTGAGATCATCCCATCTCGTTCAGTCCTTGTTGGTCCTGGGCTGGGCTGACACTGTCATCGCCTTATCCCACATACTCTCCTAGAGCTGGGGGACACACTGCTGTTGCCATCAAGTGGCCTACCAGCCAAGATGCCTCCTTGGCAAACTTCGGTGAGCTGTGGCATTCAGTGGCTCCCACCCCAGCCTCTGACACCTGCAGTGTTGTAAGTCTTCTCTTGTGATCATTTTAGATGTTGCACCATCTGACATGATTTGAGCTGAATTCAGTTCAGTAATGCCCACTGAGTGCAGTGTTTGCTGTTCATGTGTGTCATGTACGCAGGCGGTAATGGTCTTTTTGCGTGCAGTGAAGGTTTTTCCGGCCAGGTCGCCTGTGGTATCCAGATTGTAGGACATCTGTTATTTACAGTTACTGCATATCTGGTGGTGAAGGGTACATTGTCTGGTGAGCATTACAATTACTTCATGTGATGATGATTCTGGCTGTTTTGAGAGAAAACTCTTAGGGAGACCCTTTGATGTGCAAGTGGGCAAACAGAATCGCAAAGAGTTTGGGAGGCTGCATTGGTATTATTGCATGCTGAATGGAGGCAGAATTCAGAGACCAGCTTGAAATTCTCCTTCGATGGACAGACCTCCTCGGATATTCATGCCTCAGTAATTGACATAGAGTACCAAAGGTTCACAGGGCAGCGATTAGAGCATGTTTTACTTTCCAAGAAGTGCGTTTGTGACTTTACAACCCTGTAATGGATGTTGCTTTGTGAATTAATTTAAAGTCCTGTAATTTGGTGTGAAGCTTTTTTTTCAAAATCATGATGAAATTCTTACGGAGGGCAAGGTACTGATGTCCCTGAAATCCAATCGTTGAGGTGACTTTGTACCCAGAATGGTAAAAAAGCAAAATGTGGGCGAGGGCTCAAATGATGTTAACGTGTAATTGTCTCTACATCAACCAACACTACTGGGCAATGCTGCATGGGCATCCCACAAGCGAGGCAGGGTAACTGCTGTTACCATCGGCAGCTGGGAGAGGGACAGCCCTAACCTCCCCGTGCCTGCTCCTCTCCTCCCCCCAGCTACGGAGACACGCAGTCTCGGCAGCACAAAGCCACGGAAGGGTAAGGTGCGAACAGTCATCTCACCCTTCCTCCAAACAGCAAGGCCCAGGTTCAAAAGATCTGCACCCGCCAGGAGGCCAGACAGTCAGCTATCCGGCTGGGGGCTGCAACAACAGCAGCCCCCACCACATACACAACAAAGACCAAGGGCCTCCCTCGGTCCTATAAATATGAGCAGCATACTCAGAGTAAACACAATCTGTTTGTGGACCCTGAACGGGAACACAAGCAAACAGGAGGTTCACTGTTTACTCAGTGTCTTCCAAATCTGCTTGCTTCTTTAGCAATTCTTGAAGTTCGCTGTACATCGCATCGTCTTTTTTCCTTTCTGAACATTGTACTGTTCAAAGCAATTGCATTGCAGCCTTAACGAAGGAAGAAGAGACAACCGAACAGCCAGCGCGGACGGCCTAGAGGAAAAAGCGAGTGGCGAGCGTGTCCAAAACAAAACAAAACAAAGACGCGTGCTGCGGAATCATCCCAAAACCAGTGCGAACGAAGGAGAGAGAGGCACCCGAGCAGCCCAGCGCGGACGGCGGTCTATTCAACAACTTACAGGTGAGCCACCGCGCTGGGGCTACGAGGGAGGAAAAATAGACATTTGTGTCTAGAAGAGATACAATTTGTTACAGTGGACCGGAGCCCCCGCGTCATAAGGCAGGCGGGGCAAGATAACACAAGCCAGTTTTAAACTCGGGCAGAGTCACAGCCAGGTTGGTAGCACGGCGAGCCGGGAGCTCGTTTTTTCTTGACATCCACGCAGAGCTTGCGAACACAAGTTCAGCTCGACGGGCCCAAATACTGCAGATTTAAAATAATTTCTGTAATATTGCACGGGTGCCCTCACAGTGAAACCAATTAGTTAAATACCAGTGAAACAAACCTGGGGGCTGCCCATTTTTTAAAATAAACACAGCACAAAGTGGACACTATGAAACAATTTTCTTTGATCCCTGTCAAGAAGGCACCAGCCAACAGTTACCCAGCATGGGCAACAAACAGAACTGGCTCAAAGAGCTCGCCGATAACAACAGTTTAACTCCTTGATAAAACTTTTTCATTTTCCTATAACAGGCATAGAAGAACATGGGGCCCAAACGGAAAGCACGGGTGCCCTCAACACTGGTGCCGAAGCCCAAATAACCACAATTGTTAGCAGCCATTGAAGCGGCAGAGCACTACGGATGGGCATGGGTTAGAGAAAACATGTACAGCCTACCCAGTGAAGGAATTACCAGCCCACCCAGCCAAGAAGAGGTTTCTGCACCATTAAAATGGAGAAAAGTATCCGAAGGTGCCAAAAAAGGTACCAAGAAATTGTCAAAACTATGCGAGAATGTAGCGGAATTACAGCAACTAATGGTAGAAATAAGGGGGAAACAGACACCGCCCACAAGGGAACCTGGGGCCTCAAACCCTACCATCGCAGTAGAACCTACAATAACGGTTGTCAACCCACCCGTAACACTACCTACAGCAATCCCACCACAACAAGTACAGCAATTGTCAGTAGCACCCACAGCTATAAATACAACAGCCTCCACAACTCCAGCAACAGATTCAGCAGGTGCTCTAAAAGCATGGGCAACCCCCAAAACAGACAACACGGGCATGACAGGGACAACCGGCAGCAATACAACTGACATTGTAACAATCTGTAATGCACAGTTAGACCAAAAAATGAAATCTTTCCAAACAGAGATATTAAATAGATACAAAAGATGCCTGGCATGGAACATTGATACCACAATCAAAGAAGCCATATGGGCCAAGGAATTTATAGAAATCTTTTCCTTAATAGAAGCCCAATGCAAAGGGAAAGACGCTTTCAGAGACCCCAAAAAGATAGAAGAAAAAGCTATTGCCAGAAATGCCCAGGTCAAACAAAACTGGGACAACTGGTTACAGGCCTTTGCCATTTTAGCAACAATATATGAAGAAAAATTCCCCATGGATGGTAGGAAGATCTGGGCATACGTTGGTAAAATAAGGGAAGTAAAAGTAACACAGAGGGGGAAGACATGGCTAGCATACAACATCAGATTTAGGAGGAGCATGTCAGAAAGGCCAGCCATTGAGTGGGATTAAGTCCAGAACATTATATACACCCTCAACGCTGAACCTCCCCAGGAAGAAAATACCATGCATTCTTTTTCCAAAAATAGCAAAAATTCGCAAGGAAGCAAATCCCATGACATTGATAAATCCAAAAAAGGGGAGCAGCCCTTTCGGAGGAACCAGCCTTGGGCGGCTAAAAATAATGCCCACAGACAGAACAAACAGCAGGCTGCCAAATCCAACATCCCATGCAGAAGTTTTGGGAAAAACCAGTGTACATGGGGCAAAGAATGCTGGTACAAACACGCCTGCACAAATTGCAACGGCGACCATGCAGCAAGCAACTGCACCAAACTACCAGCCAAGAAAGAATGATACCCCAATTTTAGAACCAGGACAAACACCCATCAACCCGGGCAACTTTAGGGACACCTTAACAACTACCCAGACAAGGGGCCTCATTACGACCCAGGTGGTAAGTTACCGCCTGGGTCGTACCCTTACCACCATGGTGTAAACTATGTTTACACCATGGTGGATGGCGGATTTACCGCCCCATTCCAAGGTGAGTGGGGCGGTAAATCCCCATTTCCCATTTTACCCTTCCCCATTCCCATTTTTGCCCCATAGGGCATAATGGGAGTGGGGAAGGCGCTAATTACGCCACCGTAAATTACGGTGGCGTAATTAGCACCATGGTCCCTTAGCGCCATGGATTTTAACGCCTGCAAAAAGCAGGCGTTGAAATCACCATGGCGCTAAGGGACCTTGTAATCAGGCGTTAAGGGTCGGCGCCGTTTATGGCGCCGTTAACCCCTTAACGCCTGACTCATAATGAGGCCCAAGGAAACCAGCAGGATACTATGGCAGGGTTTCACCAAAGGTTTCACCATCCCATTTAAGGGCATTGGGGCACATACCATCCCGATGAACCTAAAGTCAGCCAGGGACAACCCCCAGATAGTAGAAACCAAAATCAAGAAAGAACTGCAACTTGGCAGGGTGGCAGGTCCCTGGGACGCCATGCCTTTAAAGAACTATTTAATATCTCCACTAGGCCTGGTCCCCAAAAAAGAACCCGGGAAAAAGAGGCTAATCCATCACCTCTCCTACCCCAAAGGCCAGTCTTTAAACTATGGCATCCCACACACAGAATCCGCCATATCTTACACGCATTTCCAAGAGGCGGTAAGGCTCATACAAGAGTGCGGCAGAAACACCTTGATGGCCAAGCTGGACATTGAATCTGCTTTCAGACTTTTGCCAGTCCACCCAGAGTCACAGCAGTGGCTAGGTTTCACTTTCAACAACAAATTCTATGTAGATAGATGCCTCCCCATGGGGTGAGCAGTATCCTGTTCACTATTTGAGTAATTCAGTTCCTTTTTCCAATGGGCTTTCCTAAAGCAGAGACCAGGGACAAAAATAGTGCATTACCTAGACGATTTCATGGTCATAGGGCCACCAAACTCTGGGGAATGCGGCAGGGCTTTAGCAAAACTTGAGCACATGGCCGCACAGTGGGGAATTCCCCTAGTGAGGGAAAAAACCACCAAACCAGACACAAACATAATTTTCCTGGGCATCGAAATAGACACAGCAAAGGGGCTCTGCAGAATCCCCAAAATAAAAATATCAGAAATCCTGTCTAAAATACAAAACCTGACAACGAAAGAAAAAGGGACATTAAAGGAAATACAATCCTTAGGAGGCAGCCTCAATTTCACGTCCAGAATAATACCTCAAGGGAGGATATTTTCCAGAAGCCTAGAGTTCAAAATCAAATCACTCACCAGACCACACTTGCATATCTGGCTAGGCAGAGAGGTGAAACAAGACCTGGAAACATGGGGAAAATTCCTCAGAGATTTCAACAGGTCTTTACTTTGGCGAACGCCTTTAAATACCCAGTCAAACAGGGTCCAATACACCGACGCAGCTGGGAGCAAGGGGTTTGGAGCCATACTAGACTCCGAATGGGTGGCAGGACACTGGCCCAATTCATGGCAAGCAGCAGGGTGGACAAAAAACATCACCCTACTAGAAATATTTCCCATCTGGCTAACATTACACACCTGGGGCAGGCGACTAGCGAATACGGAACTTTTGATCTGGTGCGATAACATGGCTGTAGTGGGCTCCATAAACAGAAGGTCTACGAAATGCCCTTTAGTACTGAAAGTATTACAAGCCATTACAACAGTCACACTACAAGTAAACGTTGTACTCAAAGTGAAGCACATTTCAGGGGCAGATAATAACATTGCTGATGCTTTATCTCGCTTCCAGTGGACAAGATTCCGAGAGCTAGCGCCGCACGCCCAAGAACAGATGACGCCAATACCAGCAGAATGCTGGGCAATAATGGGAAGACAAGAATAACGGCATCAACGCCAATGCTAGAGAGCACAGGCCGGGATGCCCAACGAAAACCAGGCACCTCTAAAACGGGTGCCAACAAAACATTGGCATCAACGCCAGCACCAGAGAGTGCAGGCCGGGATGACCAATACAAAGCAGGTACCTCTAAAACGGGTGCCAACAACACATTGGCATCAACGCCAGTGCCCGAGAGCCCAGGCCGGGATGCCCAACAAGAATCAGGCACATCAACAACGGGTGCCAACAACCTCACAGGCTTCCTAATGGAGATGGCAGAGAGGGCAGTGGCAAGCACTACTGCAACACAGTACAGTAAGTGTTTGCAAACAGTATTTAAGGCCACAGGTGTAAACCACGTAGAATTAATAATGATTAAAGATATAGAAGTATTTTTAAAATGGGCTCGGGAACAAGGTTTCAAAAGGGATTGGGCTAAAAGACACCTGGTGGCAATTTCATATTTTACAAAATTACGTGGTGATTCAGACCCCACCCAGAACGCCCTCATCTCTTATGCAATGAAGGGATGGGGCAGAATAGAGGGTGCCCAAGTGGACACCCGCCGACCCCTTGATTTCAGCAAACTGGTGCAGATAGCAAGCCAGTTGGAAGCCATATGTTGGCCCCCATACGAGATAATGTTATTTAAAACAGCCTTTTTCCTAGCATACTTCGGGGCCTTCCGGGTAGGAGAACTCATCGCTTCCAGCACCAAGGCCACAAATGGCCTGGGTGTCATGGAAATCAGGGTGAGACAGGAGAGTGTTAACATAGAAATGCAACAGTCGAAAACGGGTGCAAAAAGACCCATCAACATTTGTTGCATTGATGAAGCAACAAACTGCCCGGTTTGCATCACCAACCTCTATTACGCACAACGACCCAAAGTGGGGGGGGGGTTTAATCCACAAGGATGCATCAGCCCTAAGCCGCTACCAATTTAAAGGAGTGCTGATGAAAGCAATCAGCAAAGCAGGGTGGGATCCCAAACAGTTCGGCACTCATTCCTTCAGGATAGGTGCCGCCACTGCAGCATGGCAGGGAGGTTTAGCACCGCAACAACTAAAAAACATAGGGGGCTGGAAGTCAGACTGTTATAAAAGATATATCAGACCACAACTGATATAGCCATCCTTCCTAAAATTTTCTTTATTTTCCCTCCCTCCCACCCCCACAGAAACAACAGGCGAATCGAGGACCACACTCCGATCAGCATGGATAGTTGGCCACTCATTCGTTTTCAGGACAGGCAGATGGGCTGAAGAGACTAAAGAAGGGCCACCTTTCAGAAACACCATTACTTCATGGTGGGGATACAGAGGCCTACGGTGGGCCGACGTCCACTAAACACTAGCAGAATTGGTGGCATACAGGGACCCCCCAGAATTCCTGATCATTCATCTAGGGGGCAACGACCTAGTCAACACGGCTAGACGCATCCTATGCGAAGAAATCTGCTCCTCCCTAGCAGGCATTTCGCACAACTGGAGGGGTACTGAAATATACTTCTCAGCCATCTTACCAAGAAAGAAATGGCTAGGGGCCAACTGCTACAAATCTATAGACATATCCAGAAGAAAATTGAACAGGACGATAGAAAGATTCTGTATGACAAGAGGACTGGGTTTCATAAAACACCCAGCCATTACACTAGGCAACTCAGACCTCTTTCTCCACGACGGCACCCATTTGTCTAACCAGGGCATGGAGCATTTCTTTCGGGAAATCAATGCAACACTTGCTCACAGTAGCTGTCTTTAGGGCATACTCTTGGGGGAACACGGTCAGCCGGCAACCTGCCCGTGTGTGGCTGCACGGGTCAGAGGGGGCAAACACAGGACCTGGTGCCCAAAAGTATGATACCATCATGATATGTGATATTGTTATTGCCATAACTCATATCTGTACAATAAAATCCTACAGCCTTTTATTGCCAACACTTGACACAAGTTGTGAGCCCAACATTACGGGAGAGGGTTTGGGGTTTGGCCAATACTAATGCATGCATATGGGTTCAGCAGTTATGGGCAATGCTGCATGGGCATCCCACAAGCAAGGCAGGGTAACTGCTGTTACCATCTGCAGCTGGGAGAGGGGCAGCCCCAACCTCCCCGTGCCTGCTCCTCTCCTCCCCCAGCTACGGAGACACGCAGTCTCGGCAGCACAAAGCCACGGAAGGGTAAGGTGCGAACAGTCATCTCACCCTTCCTCCAAACAGCAAGGTGCTAAGCGCCATAAGGAAAACAACAGTCAGGCAGGGCCCAGGTTCAAAAGATCTGCCCCCACCAGGGGGCCGGACAGTCGGCTATCCGTCCGGGGGCTGCGACAACAGCAGCCCCCACCACATACACAACAAAGACTGAGGGCCTCCCTGGGTCCTATAAATATGAGCAGCATGCTCAGAGTAAATACGATCTGTTTGTGGACCCTGGACAGGGACCCAAGCAAAGAGGAGGTTCACTGTTTACTCAGTGTCTTCCAAATCTTCTTGCTTCTTTACCACAGAACCCGCCCACCCTACAAAAAGGGGAGAAGAAGAAAAAGACAAAAAGAAGTACAAGGCACTGTACGGTGCCCACAACAAGTCGTGGGACACAAGAAGGCGGCACGGGTCAGAGGGGGTAACCTCAGGACCCGGTGCCCAAAAGTATGATACCATCATGATATGTGATATTGTTATTGCCATAACTCATATCTGTACAATAAAGTCCTACGGCCTTTTTATTGCCAACACTTGAAACAAGTTGTGAGCCCATCATTACGGGAGAGGGTTCGGGGTTCGGCCAATACTAATGCATGCATATGGGTTCAGCAGTTATGGCGTTGTCTGTTTTTTTTATGTAATGCTGGTAATATGTATTCAAATGCTAGATCACGTGTTTATCGGTTGGCATTGTTTGGTCTGCAGCCTGAGCTCTTGAAATTCCAAAGGAAGTTTGGGATTTCAACAAAAGAGGCCTAGATATTAACCATGCCCCTCAAGCCTCATGGCCTTAGCTGCAAGGGCTCAACTGTATCTGTTACCAATCCATTGGACCATTTGTGTCATGAATGTGTAAGTGGGAGGGGCGGGGGGGTCTTAGATATACTTTCTTCAAACCCTCTGCTGCTGAAGGGAGGGAAGGGGTCCATCCCATCATGTTGTGAATGCGTGTTTGGGGAACGCTTCTTTCTGAATGAACGAGCCGTGCCCCCTCTTAACCTATTATTCCGCCGTGTAAACACTGAAAGGGCCACGTTAACGTGCAAAGCCGGCTGCCGATTGTACTTTTTCTATCAAGTGTTCGAAGGCGGAACTCGCGCCATTCTCAGAGGGATTATGAATCGGGAGCTCCCGCTCTCCCATCCCGGGAAAGCTAAGCTCGTGGTGGGTGGGTGCCCCATTGTGCCGAAGTACTCTTCTGCCACTTAGCATCACTTGCTGAAACACAAGAGGCTCAAGAGACCCTTTCAGCGTGCGAATTGTTCACAACAGAGTAAAATATCTTTAGGCTAAGGCCCCTCGACCTTTTGCTCTTTCGCTTTGCTTGAAAAAAAAGCAGGCATGTGAGGAACTGGAAGCTGGCACCACTGTTGCATGTCGGTGCTTTCGAGATCATTCACCGCCTGGATTAGAAACTCGTTCCCCGCGTGTGGTGCGTGCTCGGTGGAGGGGCTTCTGATCAAAGTCGCAGCAGAAGGCAGGCGGGAGACTTTGCTCGGCGTGTATGACAGTCTCTCCCCTTCCATTGTTCCCAGGTTCTGTTTACACCATTGACAGAGCAAACTTCAAAGGGCATGCCACTGCATGCACACAGGCAACACACATACTTCACATGAGTGTACGCACATAGAAAAGACAGGGTGCAAGTCAACTGGAACTCTTGCTATATTGTGTCAAAAACATAATGCAACTACTCATGGTGGAAGAAATAATCGTTATACGGACTGTTGGTGTGTCTTCATCTGCCTTTCATCCATTACTCTTAATTACAGAGACAGGTGCGTGGATATTTGGGATTTCGGAAGGGGCATTGGCCGGATACACGTGCGAAGCCTAAGAGGGCCAAGGGAGTTCCAAGGAGACAAGTAAATTACATAGAATTACAATTAAAGTCACTTTACACCTCGCAGGATGCAGAGGAGGAAGTGGCCTATTAGGTTCCTGGAAAGGTCAGTCGTGCTAGAGACAAGCTGCAGGGGGGAGGTGGGGCTCGCCTGAATATCCTTTGACGTTTCCCAATCCGCCCGACAAGAGCCTGAAGCAATACGTGCGTCTTCCATTTTGCTCTGATTAGAACATGTTATGTGGGTGGCGCAGGCAGCATGGCCAGTGAGTGACACCAAACACAATATTCTTTACAAGGAATTAGGCCGCATTTAATACATTTCTTACAACACCGAATTGTGACAAAACCATATATAAATGGCATCATAAGCACTGTTACGTCATCAATTACATACTTGAGAGTGGGGGAGTGGACATCGACCTCCCCACGCTCCGGGAATGGGTCTGAGGGAACAATGTGATGGCAAAAACCAACCAGATCCCTAGTCCTGCTCCCCTCCCTTCACGGACCCGAGAGGACCGCTCAATGAGGGCCTTGCATGACACCTCATCATTTCGCGCCAAACCTTGGACCATCATATAAATCGGCAATAAATCTTCCTTCCAGTGATCCAAATTGCTGAGCCCATAACGCAATTCAATGCAAAGTGCCCGAACCTACCGCAACATACCCTCTCAACCCCAGACTACATGGTGGGAGGGCGATACATTGGAGAACCGTGCTTCCTTTACAGTTCACTGATCTTGGGTGGGGGCAAAAGAGAGGGAGAGCACCTCATGCTCCCCCTCTTTATAGCCCTGCCCGAAACTCCTTAGCTCTCTGCTTCCAACGCCGTGCACCGGCCTCGCAAAATGGCATTATCACACCTCTTGGTGCCAGGATGTTCCACGCCTCTTCTGGTGTCTCCCACTTTTTGGCTCACCCCCACGCCTCCCAATCTGCTATCCTGGCTAGGTACCAGGGCTGCTATTGTGGGCGGCATGGCCAGTGAGTGACATAACAGATATTATTTGGAAGGCATTATGCCTCATTCATTATATTTCTTCCAACACCCAAATGCGGCAAAACCAAACATGAATGAATTTATAAGCACTGTTACATCATCAAATACTTGAGCACGGCGGAGTGGACGTGGCCATCTACCCCCACACTCCAGGAATGAGCCTGAGGGAAATATGTAACCCTACAAACCAATCAGCCCCCCAGTCCCATTCCCCCCTTTCACGGAACAGAGAGGATCGCTCAAGGAGCGCCTGGCATGACACCGTGCTGAACCTTGGACCATCATATACATCAGCAATAAATCTCCCATACAGTGAACCAAATTGCTGACCCCACAACTTAATTCAATGCAATGTGTCCAATCTACCACCACAGGGCCAGGCCTACCGGTCCGGGGCACTCTCCCCTTTCCGAGCAGTGCTGTGCTCAGCCCCCAACACTGTCTATGACCTGGTGCCATGACCTCCCTCACTTCTGCACAATCGACATCTGTACCCCATCATCAGCTTACATTCCCGCCCCAAACATTCTGCCAGCGGCAGCAGCTAACGGGGACCTCAGAACTAGTTATGAAACACTATGATGGCCACAAGACAAGTTAACACATACCACATGGTAGACCAGATTCCCACTCAACCCTGACCTCAGCGACAATATACTAGAAGCCCTCACTGAAACTATCACCACACAGACTCTTGGCCATCCACTGGAATGGGGCCTCACCCCCCACTGCTGCACCACTGCAGTGCCCAACCATAGACTCACACTGCGGTCCCTAGAAAGACACTCCCCAGAGAACAAACCTCTAGAGGAAAACGCCATTCTGCCGGGCAGCAACTCAACTTACTGCGATCCCCTACTAAACAACCAGGATAAGGGCATGGCCCCTCACCTCCCATGCCCTCTCAAGATACCGATCTCCCAACCCCCACCGACCCAACGGGCCCAAAGCCCCTTGCATGCTCCACGGTGATCACACACCCCACTGGCTTCTGACACACGGGAGTGCCACCTTCCGCTCAAAAGAAACAACTTAGTGACAGTGCACCACCCAATCCTCAACTTAAGGGTTTGGGCCCTCGAATGCCACCACCCGTTGATCACAATACCCAGGTGGCCCAAGACCCCTGGCCTGCATCCTGCTCTCTTCCTGGTTCCCGCTCTCCCAGCTGCCACAGTCATTACTAAAGGGAGTGGTCCCTAGCCTGCCACAACCTCCGAGAACTTTAACGATACCCGGGGCACCCAGGCCCTTGACTTGTATCCAGTGTCCCTCTCGGATCCTGGTCTCCCGGTCCCCAGAGTCCCAACCAGCCCACAGCCCCTTGCCTGCTCGACTGTGACCACATGCCCTGCTGTCTCCAGACAGCGACACCGCTGCCAGGGGGCACGCCCTCCATAGACTCGACTAACAAACCACAGTTCCCACCAAGAAAGACCATTCAAAGCATAGAAAGAACTATCATACCTCGCTCATCTGTGCAAAGTTAATAGCACTTACTGCAACTTCTCTTCCCACTCTGAACTTAAGGGGTTGGCCCCTCGACCACCACACCCCCTGAGAACAGGGGGTGGGATCTGTATCAAACGCCCCTCCAGGATCCTGATCTCCCTGCCCCAGCAGTCTCAACTGTTCCAAAGCCCCTTTTATGCACCATCATGACCACTCACCCGGCAGGCTGCGGACAACGTGACTGCTGCCAGCTGCCAATCTATCCATAAACTAGACCACCACACTGGGGTCCCTACAAAACAGACCATTCCTAGCATAGAAACATCAACTATAACTCGCACATCTGTGCAAAAAAGTAACATCCAACTTGCCAACATTTATCTCTCACCACTTAATTTAAGGGCATGTCCCCTCAGCCTCCACACCACCTGAGAACGATACCCAGCCCTCCAAACCCTTGGTCTGTATCCTGTGCCCTTCCCGGATCCTGATCTCCCAGCTCCCGCAGTGCGAACAGTGTGAAGACCTTTGCATGTTCCACCATGATCAATCACCCATCTGGCTCCAGCCAGCGGGACTGCCGCCAGGGGGCAACCCATCGATAACGAAGACCACTAAACCACGTTCCCTACAAAGCAGGCCATACGTAGCACAGAAACCCCACTAAAATGTGCCCTGCTGCGCAAGAATAACACATCACTTACTGCATCGCTTCTCCCGACCCATAATATAGGGGCATGCCCCATAGGGACCCCATGCCCTTGGCCAGTATCCAGTGCACCTCACGGATCCCGGTCCCCACACCCCTGCAATCCGTCATACCCCAAAAAAAGGCATGGCCCTAGGGGGTCACTGGACGCCCATACTGCCATCTCTCCACCCTGTTCCAACCACTGATGCGCTCACAGTAGGGCATTGCGCCAAGCCTTATGGTGACCTTACTGGCCCACACTAACCACTGTGCTCCCCAAACAACCAACCAATATTGACCAGTGACCACTCACTCAGGTACGCTCCGGGTGTTGTGCTGCGTGACAAGGCCCATTCTGCCACCCGCCCCACACCTCATAGACTGCTCCTGCGCACCCACTGAGCCCCCCAGCTGGAGATGGCCAGCCTGGCTAATGCCTGGGACACCAAACGATCAGTTACCCACCATCATAAAATATCTTCCTTCAACTATTTTTAAGGCAACGTGTGGATTCGACCTCCAACGTTGCCACTGGTAAACACACATTCTAACCATTCGGCTAGGGGGTATCCCTCGTACAGGACCATACTACTGCGCACTTGGGATCCTGGCGAACTCGACCAGAATGCTGAGGCTTAATCTTCTCCCCTTTGAGAGGATGGTTATTTATGCATGATTTGAGAAGCCTGGCCGAATTAGAACTCCACACTTCACGAAACCGAATATGTAACTATGCTAATGTTCAAACGCATCATCAACATATGCAAGGGTTCCCTCACTCAGCCCTAGTTACTGGCAAAAGGAACAATCGTGCCTGACCACGCATATGCAAAGGTTCCTTAAAACGAAGTCAAGCAATTGGTACACAGACAAGCCGTCCTTAAACACCAAACCACTGACCTACGGTTGGCAAAAATAGTTTAACCAGGATGATCCACATGGACGTCATTTGTTTTTTTTTGTTTTTTTTCATTGATACTCATGGGCTCTGGCTCTTTGTTTCTGAAGTGGCTGGTTTTCTGCCTATAGCCGGTAAAATAGCTCAGTGGGTTGGCTGCTGCAATATATGTGTGATCTGCAGGTTGCAGGTTTGACTACCAGCAAGGTCAACTCAGCCTTTCCTCCTGCCGAGGTTGATAAATGAGTTCCAACACAGGCTGGGTGGTATTGTATGCATATTTGTTCTATATATAAAGTGCTTAAGCGCACGTGCTAGCGAACAACACATCATTTTCATTTGCCCTTGGACGTCTGCTTGCGTTCACAATAATTTGGTAATATGGGCCTATACACACTGACATTAACGATGAATATGGTGAGACAGTCTTGTATGCAACGTATATCCTTTTACAGTGATATCATAGCCATATGTTTTGTAGTGTACTCAGAAATAATGCTATTTGATGCCACTTCCTGTTTTGTCGTGGGGTGAAAGGTCATGCTCCATTGCTTACCGTGATGTCACTTCGGGGTGGGGTCGTGATGTCATCAGAGGTCAAGGGTCATGTGATGTCACTTCCGCTACCCCTGGCATTTTGGTGATATGACATACTTGATGATCCACTAGCCTTCCTGCATCTCACACTTTTTGGCACGCCCGCCCCCCCCCCCCCCCCCCGCCTCCCAATACGCTGCCCCGGCTAGGCACTGGGACTGCTATTGTTATGTTCAGACATACCTTTTACAAATCAGTCGTTATGAGTTTATTGTGTTATATAAAGTGCTGGATTGCAAAAGCAAACATCTGCTTCAAAACGCGGGGTTTAGGACAGGAATTAATACAAGTGGTCAACAGGCTCGGACTGGCCTATAGGGCAATAGGCCCATGGCCGAACTAAAAACACAAAATGCTGGTGTGGGCCCTTTTTTTGGTCAAAGTGGGCCATTTTATGGGACAATTTGGGCCAGTTTGATGAGTTAATTCACTCTGCGGCTTGTAGTTTTAAACCAGTGTTGCTGAATAAATATTCTTTAAAATGCACAAATTGCATCACACTTTACCAACAATGCCCCCTTGGTTACTATTCAAATAGTATCATAAAAGGAATGAATAGCCATTTGCAACTGTGGGACACTTTTTCATTGGTGCCCGAGACAATCTGGCTTCAGAGCGGCCAGAAGCACGGAAACTGCTCTCCTGAACATCCGTGAGGACCTGCTCTTGAACCTCGACTCCAACACTCCGTGTGTTCTCATTCTGCTCGATCTCTCTTCTGCCTTTGACACTGTCAACCATGCCATCCTGCTCAACTGTCTCCGTGATGACCTGGGTATCACTGGTCAGGCTCTGGCGTGGCTGACCTCTTTCCTTTCCAATCGACCCTCCCAGGTCCAACTTGGGTCCTTCCTCTCTGACATCTTTTTCTCCACCTGTGGTGTTCCCCAGGGATCTAATCTCTCTCCCTGGCTGTTCAACCAGTATCTGGCACTCCTTGCCCACCGCATCGCCGCTCTCTGCCCCTACTTTCAGTGCTATGCGGACGACACCCAGCTCATTTTCAGGCTACCCTCGGCCTCCTCCTTTCCTTCCCTCAGCTCTGACTGTCTGTCTGCCATCCAGGAATGGTGTGCCGCCAATGACCTCTGCCTTAATGCTAGTAAGACTGAGATTCTACTCATCGGCACACCCACTCCCTCCTTCCCTGTAGCTCTCTGGCCATCCTCGCTTGGCCCTCCTCCTGCTCCTACCTGCAAGGCAAAAAACCTCGGGGTCATCTTCGACTCCACACTCTCCTTCTCTCCTCATATATCTGACGTCTCTAAGAAGTCACACTACCAGCTGCACCTCCTCAGAGGTATTCTTCCCTTCCTCTCCTTCCCCCAGAAGCTCACTGTCTCCCGAGCCCTGGTTCTTTCGAAGCTGGACTACTGTAACAGCCTCTATCTTAATCTGCCTGCCTCCACTCTCCGCCCCCTGCAACTCATCCAGAACAGAACTGCGAGACTTGTCCTTGGCCTCAAGCCCAGGGACCGTATCTCTCCAGGACTGAAATCTCTACACTGGCTCCCAGGATTAAGTTCAAAACCCTCTGCATTGTCCACAAGGCTTTCTGGGGCCTGGGGCCTAAATACCTTCAACTCGCTCTTCCTAAATATCTTCCTTCCCGAGCCCTTCGCTCATCCATCTCCAACTCCCTCTGGGTCAGCCGCTTCTCAAAGCAATGAGTCGGGGGTCGATCTCTCGCTGTGGCAGGGGCCTCCCTCTGGAACAGCCTTCCTGCCTCCCTGAAACTTGAGGAGAACCATCTCCGGAAGCACCTCAAAACCTTCCTCTTTGCTTCTGCTTTCTCTCTCCCTCTCCCCTGCTAAAGTCTCGACTGAATCTGCACCGAATCTGCAACTGGGCTACTCTCACCGACCTCGGTCCTGGTCCCAGCCACTGTATCCCTACAGCCCCCCCTTTCCCAGCACTTGTCTGCACTTACCTTGCACTTGCCACCAGCTGGCCCTATTTATTTACTTATTCTACTTACTTGTACTGCACTTCCCCCCTCCCCTTCCCCTTGCACTTTTCCCTTCCCCCTACCCCTGCACTTGCGCGGTCTGAATGACACCTGGCCTAGTAGGATCGTTGTCTGTCTTCCCCTTGTTCCCCCCTCCCTGCCTCGTCGCGCCTTGAAACACTTGTGTATAGGCGCGTTACAAATGCCATATCATATCATATCATATCATATGGCCCAATCGGACCCTGGTGGTCAGGGGAGGTGCACAACAGTAACAACAGGTCGTTTTTAAGATCTTGAGGAAAAAAAAGAGGAAAGGAATGAGCATAGAACAAAGAGTGGTACATTCTACAAGAGACCTTGACACTGCATTTTAGTACATGCATACAGGAGCATCTTTAGGGATTTTGGGCACCTGGGGCAAAAAAAAACCATGGGCCTCCTCGAACGGAAAAAAAGATGGGAGTCAAGAAACTCTTTACTTTAGTATTGCAAGGATATAAATAAACCAAACAAAATACATTTTGTGATCAATTCACCTGCTATTTTACACATGCATGCAGATTATTATTAATGATGTGAAGGTCATTTAAAAGTGTCCAACAATGACATCTGTTTTTTGTGTTAAAAACATATCTGAAAATATGCCTGCCTGTAAGTGCTAGGTACACATTGCTACACAGCACAAACCTAGCTGTGAAGCAAAGGAGTGCTGTACAAGGAGATACAGTAACAAGGTACAATAATATGGATAGTACTTAGATTCTAAGAATAAACTATTAAGGAAGACTTCGGAGGACATGGAGAGAGGTGATACAATGAGTTAAAACAGGGGACATACAGGAGAGCTACGTTAGGGAGAGAAAGGCCTGTGACATGGATCCATCTTTCATCTGTATGGGACCCCGTACAGTCCTATCTCATTCAAGACAAGAAAGAACAGTCCATGGCCTACAAATGCCATCGTTATGTGAGAAGGAAACTCTGTTCACCAGTGACAACATAGTACTGTGAGATAAGATGATCTGTCCAGGATCGCAGTATAGGCCAGTGGCAACTGTCATGAATTTGGCTTCTTAATTACTCCTGCCAACTAACTTATCCGGCCTCTTTACGAGTTTAGCAGTATAAACAAATATCATCACCAATACTTAAGAAAACAGAAACAAACCAGTGTCTGAAAAACGAAATAAATAGCTGCTGAAAACCATACATTACAACAATTTCATAACTCTATTTCATCAACAGAGTAAGTGCAGGCTGCTCCCTCTTAGGCTGGTCTTCTGCTGACGACGTCAAAGTTCAGCAGATAGTCTTATGTAATTGTCACTATTGGTTGTAGATGTGATTGAGAACTAGTGTCGTGTCTCCCTGGAGTCGGTGGAGGGAAAGCCATAAACCAACTCAATTCGCAAAGAGATAAAGAAAGAACCTCCCGGAGACTTGTGCCACATTAAGGTAGCTGCAACCATTAATGCTATAGCACCGCTCACCACCAAGGCAAAACGCTCAGACAAGCGATCTAGCTTCTGGTTCAATGATGATCTTATCGCCCTCAGAAGAACCAAACGCGTGTGTGAACATGACTACAGAAAGCATCCTACTGCAGAGGCAGAAAAAGCCTACCAAGAAATAAACAAAACCTATAAAACAGCTACTATTACCTACAAATCTAATGCGTATAATAATAGGATCAGCAATGCGACCTCAGATACCAAGGAACTATTTGCCATTCTAAAAGAATTGGAAAACCCTACCCCAGCCATAAACCCAACCATCCCCAGCAAGGAATGGTGCACCACTATTCAAGACGCACTAACAGCCAAAATTGAACTACTCCAAATAAAAATCACATCCAAAAAACAATCACTAGCCAACAAACCTGCCCTCCTTAATCTAAATCGACCACATCAGGAATTCACCAGCTCCCCATTCCACTTCACACCAGTATCCCAAAATGTAGTGTTTGACACCATCGCCAAACTTAAAGCCTCCAACTGCAAAGGAGATTCTGTCCACGCATCAGTAGTCAAATCCTGCGCCCACACCCTCACCCCCATTATCACCAACTTCGTGAACGCATCCTTCAATACTAACCTAGTACCAGCTAGCATCAAAGAAGCCTGGGTCACCCCTCTCCTGAAAAAACCTACCCTAGACCCTACTGTGCCCACTAATTACAGGCCAATAACAACTGTCCCATTTCTCCTCAAAATATTGGATAAATTAGCATACAACCAAGTCCAAACTCACCTTGAACAAAACCACCTCCTTGGCACGAGGCAATCAGGCTTCCGCCCCAACCATAGCACAGAAACGGCGCTCCTTGACTTAAAAATCCAGATGGATACCATCAGAGATTCAGGAAAACTCTGCATCCTCCTCTTACTCGATCTCTCCGCAGCGTTTGATTTAGTAGACCATAATAAACTGTGCGCCACACTAGCGAAAGACTTCAATTTCTCCACCGAAGCTACTACCTGGATCAAATCTTTTCTTGCTGACCGCACCTCCAGGGTCGCCATAGGTAAAGAAGCCGCCAACCCCATCATAGTACCCATCGGTGTCCCCCAAGGTTCCTGCCTCTCACCAACATTATAAAATGCATACACTAAACTCCTCTTCTCAGCGCTAGACGACATGGGTGTCATCTACACCAACTTTGCAGATGACACCCAGATCCTCATCCCTTTATCGGGAGACACACTCAAGACACCGACACTATCAATAAAATATATGCCATAATCCAAAATTGGATGGCACTAAATAGCCTCTGTCTCAATGATGAGAAGACTGAGGTTCTCATTGTGGGCTCCCAATCCAAAATAGAAGCATTACATGCTGATTACTCATCCATCAACATTGATGGCACAAACATATCAGTACTCAAACAAGTAAAAACACTAGGTGTCTACCTAGATGCCAACCTCACCATGACCAAGCACATTAACGCCCTCTCTTCCTCTACCTCCTACACTGCAAAACTTATTGCTCTCAGTCGCCAATTCTTGACACCCACCAACTGCATCACGCTGGCAAGAGCTTTAATCTTATCCAGGCTCGACTACTGCAACGTACTCTACCTGGGTACCTCAAAAGCCAATCTAAACAAACTACAGCTTATTCAAAATAAAGCCCTTCGGGCGGCCCTTGAATTAAGGAAGTCAGATCACATCTCAAATATTAGAAGAAACCATCACTGGCTCCCCATCAAAGCCAGGGTCACATTCACAGCCCTGTGCGTCACATTCAAATGCATCCACTCTTGTGTCCCCATCTACCTCAACCACGCCATCACCAAAAAAGCATCAAAGAGGCCCCTCAGATCTAACAGTCAACTACTCCTAGCCATCCCCCGCTACAAGACAACCAAGGCAGGAGGCAGTAGCTTCCAATAACTCGCACCCACATATTGGAACACTCTTCCCCTCCCCATCAAAAATGAGCAAACGTTCTCAGGCTTCAAGAAATCCCTGAAAACGTGGCTATTTAACCAAGACTAAAATCCCCTTCCATGCTTCAGGAAATATCACTGTACTGAAGCCCTGCATTAAATGTCTTCGTGTATGATTATTTTGTATTCACATGCACTGCGCCCGATTGGCAATGTCTAAGAAATGTTTTAACCAAGCTGTCTGTAACATCGCCGTGGTACCCAAGGGTTTGGGCGAGTAATAAATGCAATAAATAAATAAAATAAAATAAATAGCTGGTCAGACTGTTTATTCGTCACAAATAACTGACTTCCCTTTCTGATGACACGTGTTCGCTGGTTAGCCTTTCTCAAATCAGGGCAAATTAGCATTCATCCATAATTGGTTGCCAAATGCAGTTCATATGGTGAAGTCATGGCTTCAATCCCTGTGCAACTGATGCTGCCTGGAATCAGGAAGAGACAGTTTCGTAAACGATTTACGAAACTGTTGCTTCCTGGTTCCACTCACTCACTCTCTGGCCATTTTCCTTTTCCTGCTCCTTCCTGTGAGGCTAAGAACCTCAGGGTCATATTTGACTCCACACTGTCCTTCTCTCCTCACATCTCTGACGTCTTTAAGAAGTCAAACTACCAGATGCACTCCTCCTCAGAGGTATTCTTCCCTTCCTCACTTTCCCCCAGAAGCTCACTATCTCCAGAGGTCTAGTCCTCTCTAAGCTGGACTACTGCAACAGCCTCTTTTCAAAATCGTCCTGCCTCTACGCTCCGTCCTCTACAACTCATCCAGAACAGGACTGCTAGACTTGTTGTATCTCTCCAGCTCTGAAATTCCTTTACTGGCTCCCATTGGCGGCAAGGATCAAGTTCAATACCCTTTGCATTGTCCAGAAGTCTATCTGGGGCCTGGGACCACACTACCTCCAACTCTCTCTTCCTAAATATCTGCCTTCTCGAGCTCTCCGCTCCTCCACCTCCAACTCTTTCATGGTCAGTCGCTTTTCCAAGCAAAGAGTTGGGGGCAGATCTCTCTCTTTGGCTGGGGCCTCCCCCTGGAACAGCCTCCCCGCCTCTCTTATACTTGAGCAGAACCATCTCCGGTACCGGAAGCAACTCAATACCTTTCTCTTTGCTTCTGCCTTCTCTCTTCCTCTCCCTTGCTGATCACCTGCCTGATCCATGCACTGGTCACCTGGTTACTCTCTGAATTCGGGCCCAGGTTCCTGCATGAACAGCTGCAATTCTGCACTGCCTCTTGGCTCCCATGAACTTGTGGTCTGTATCTGTAACCCTATAGTCCCCTCTCTTGCACTTATTCACCTTTTGTTGTCTGCACTTATGATTACCTGCACTTGCCACCCGTTGGCTGCACTCATGTTTATCCTTTATGCAGCACTTCTCCATTCTCCCCCCACCCTCAGCACTTCTCCCCCGCCCCTTCCCTGCTCTTGCATGATCTGAATGACTCATGCTCAAGTAAGATTGTTGTTTTGTTCTCCCTTTTGTTGCCTCCTCCATGTCTTGTCGCCCTAGAAACACTTATGTACAGGTGCGTTATAAATGCCATATCATATCATATCAAAGCACACATGCCATTGAAAATGGCACAGGTGCTCAGCTGTTTTTGACAGACTGTTGAACAGTCTGCCATGCGGGTATTGTTTGAGTTCTGCAATGGTTGCGAAGGGGGTTTGTGTGTATGAGCTCCATGGGCAATATTCTCCCATATCTGAAAGTTCTGTTGACTTTTGTGCTGTGTTTAGTGTGGGAGGGGAAAGTGGTCCAGTCTCTGGGACGCCGTCAGTTTTTGAATTGTCAATGATAATTGCTGTTGTTAGTGCTCCATTTCTGAAGAGCTGCTTGATCCCCATCCCAGTCCCAATTGCCTTTTACCGACCAATGGCAGGAATTTGCTGGATATCTTGTGTCTGCTTCGCCTCCACCCCCAGCTTCAAGCGCCAAGAACTGAGGCTGGTGTCTGGTGGAAGTGGAAAAAAGCATCACTCCTCAGGTGTTCTTGTGATGCAAGATTCATTGTTTCTATGAGGGTCTGTTCTTGAGGGGTAGATCACTCACTGTGTTGTTAGCCTCATTATCGTCTCCACTAGTCTTTCTACATCACTTATTATCGGGACTGTTTTATTGTGTACAAATATAGGTCTCATGGTAATTGGTGAAGATGAGCAGAACATTTTAAGAAACTATTCTTCGTGTGGAAACACCACCTCCCTTATCCATCTAAGCACCCAGTAAAAGAATATATAGACTAAAGAGTCAGTTTACGTCTTTAAAAAATGTTAATGAACTTCACGGATGTATTGCCTTAATGCGTGGTTGTGGCTTCGAACTCGTGTCGTTTGGTACAGTTAAAGGTATAGTATGCTAAAAAAAAATGGTATTGTCTTGATTGTTCGGGCAAGTCGCTAGAAAGCATACAGTGATCAATCATAAAAAATGTTTCCAATGCATCCTACCTTAGTTTTTCTCACGTTTACACATACGAAAACAACTTGTTGGGCGCGGCCATCTTGAGCTAATCTTATCCGTGGATCGATCACCCTAAGTTCAAGTGCACTTAAGGCAATACATCAAAACACCCGCCCCCCGAAGCTGACATCACTTGTCCCAACGATCAGCTCCACCTATTTTCATTAAGTTTGTGGCCACCGCAGTCCAGTCATCACCCACTCCCACGGAAACAGGAAGATAAACACAAGATAATCACAGACATCCACAAACAGAGAGTACCTTCTCTGTCTTGCCCTAAATAGCATTTCCGTATACAATATTTCAATGATACATCAACAATAGTCTGCAATGTTGCAAGTGCTTTTACTTTCAAAGAATGTTCACACGAAATTATAATCTCCAGGAAACAAACGATTACTTAATTTTGCAGGTAAGTTAGAGTTGGCGACGATCGTATGACGGTCGAGCTACTCAGATTACGACGAACGCTCAATCTTCTTTGTCCTTTTTGTTGTTGTCTTGCCATATCTCACAACAGGGAAAGAATTCAATGACCCCCCTTGGTGCTCCGTGTGGGAGAAGACATGTCTTTTTTGCACTTTCAAAGCCCAACTCTGTTGCTTCTCTGTGTTCTTACACCATGAATGCTGACATGTTGCTCCTTATTGCCGGAAACACAAATGGACATACAGGGCCATATCGATCGTCCCACATAACGCTGATCGAAAAAACACTGCTTATGGTAATCCTCCAGTGTTGAGTCCAGAAGCCATCTGCTGGCATCTGGAAGCTATGCCACGACAGTGCGGTACAAAGAATCTGCAAACAAAACACAATAAAAATACATTTCAGTATCCGTTCTTTATTTTAATATAACAAGTTACCATATAACTCATAATTGTTTGAAACCTAATCATAAGCACAACACAACCAATATTTAACACACAAATGAAAACAAGGTGTACTACTTGAGACCACAAGTTGCGTGCAATTTGAGTGCTGTGTAGTAGGTATAGCTCCCAATGGGATGGAGAACCACATGGAGAAATCGAAGAAAAAACATAGCAACCATTCAGCTTGAACCCCAGACCGATATCATTGTAACGAAGCTGGCAAGATTACTGTTTACTGTTTGATAAAGCGATCACAGTGCACACGCACAACGTTTGCCCCACCGTCAATTAATTATTATGCATACAGCACTTCACCCTACTCGTTTTTAATCCCAATAACAAAGTTATGTAAACTTGAATTTACATAATTTCTGGAAATTCCATGGTTAGTCCACGGGCAACCGCTCTGTACGATGTATCACACACTGTCACACTAACTTGGCGGTACATGTCCACTCTCAATATAGTTAAAGCTATCTTTTTTTTAATATTCCCCACAATTTATGTCCTTCGAGCAATTGCTGCCTAGCGTTCAAGTCCAAATTACAATAATGCACTTGTTCTATTCAAAAGCAGAGACGTTTAGCTTTCGATTTTGGCAAAGAATGCAGGAAAAAAAAGGCATTGCCATGTGGACAATAGTGAACGTGCGTAAGATGCCTTTGAAATGTACATGGTGTTTGACAACTTGAGTGGTCACACCCGCCCTGCCCCCTTGGGAGCACAGGGCAATAATAATAATAATAATAATAATAATAATAATAATAATAATAATAATAATAATAATAATGATAGGTGCGAAATGCCATTGATACTGGAAGGGTGGGTGGATGGGCATGAGGCAAGCGCAAAAAAGGCGGAACAATGCTGAAGGGACACAAACGTTTGTTGATTGCAGGGGCTGGGCTTTGAAGAGGTGAGTCTGGAGATACAGGGTCTGTGGAGGCCATGTGGAGGTTGGTGAAAGTGCAGAAGATGCCTTTGAAGTTTACATGGTGTTTGACAACTTGAGTGGTCACACCCACCCCGCCCCCTTGGGAGCGCACAGTCATAGGTGCGAAATGCCATTGATACTGGAAGGCGGATGGATGGGGACAAGGTGAGCGCAAAAGTGCACCAACCAGGGCTGGACTGTGTACTGGAGATCTCCCTGTGTGCCTCTGCAATCTGTGCCTATTTTGTATTTTATTTTCACATTATATCATATGAAAAGGGTGGAGCTAGATCAAAATGTGTAATATGGGACTACTTTGCAAATTATTTCCAGTACCTCCATTCGTTTACAGTCCACCCGGGCAACAACCATTCTAGCATGACACTCATAGGCGATTGCACATGTTCTTGACTCACTTATTTACTCAGTTGTATTTTATTTAATTGGGTGATGTTGATGGCACCAACAAACTATAAATTGTATACTTGAGGTTGACGTACAGTATGAGAAAATCCCCTGTACTGTCCGCTGTCACTGGGGAATTTGTTGCGAATGGCTCGAACAATACAGGCAGGTATTACTCATCGATTGCGGTATCCAAGCCTCCCATAAAGCCACCATGTAAATAAACGATAGGCCACTAGCCTGTACCACCTGAGAAAGAGAAACATACATATTTTAATTGAATTAACCTGATAAGTGTAGCAGTCAACTTCAAAAAGTGCATCTGAGATTAGATGGCATAGTTGCCCTTAGAAAAATGAAGGCGGGAAACCTTACAGCACAAGTCCCCACTATATGCTAAAAGAAATAATTATACCACACCACAGAGGTTTGATCTACCATCTGCCTTGCTTGGATCCTAGTGATATAGGTGGAGGTGTGTTGCTTTTGACAGAATATACTGATGCACGGCATTAGGGCTGTGCTGGGTGTTCTGGAATGGTCAGTGCAAGGGGGTCAGATGAGTATCAGCATGAAAGCAATTGGAGAGCCGGGACTGGTGGGCACCTGGAGTGGAAGGGTTGGGGTTGAGAGGACACAGGCAGTTTAATGGAGATGAATGTACACTTGGGATATGGCTTGTCACTGTTACGCACTCCGCAGAGCACATTCTTTCGGTACTGATACTACAGAATTGTAACAACAGCATGGCAGGACTTTCGTAAGAGCAGTGCTCACGTGGAGCTGACAGGGGGAGGCTATGATGTGTGTAGGCTTGCTGTGTGAGGCACAGGGGAAGGTAGAGCTGCATTTCTACAGAGAGATAAATCACAATTCGGAGAAAGTAGGAGAAAAACATGAAATTCAAATGGTCTAGGTAGTAAAAATGATGCTACATCTAGAGTATACTTACTCATTACTTGCATTGCGTGGTCGAACTGTTCCGGGAAGTTCGGCATAAGCACCATCATAATCCTCAACACGGACCCTGTGAGGCAGGCTTCCCTGAAGTCATGCACCTCTGTAACACAAAGCAGTGGTTTGTCTTCTTCGGCTATGTAGGCCGAGCATCCAGAGTTTTCTCAGCAGCAGCAGTTCTCCACCTCGGTTGGCATGACCTTGCAACCTTTCCAGGTACACCACGTTAAAACGTCTCCCATGCAACTTGGCTACGGCTCATGCTTGGGTGATTGATCTTGCAAACTATTGTCTGATTCCCCATCATTTCGGCAGCCTTCTCTTTCCATTAGTTCCTCCTCTGAATACTCAGGCTCGTACTGGTAGGGCTGTATTGTTGACATTGTACGACAAAGATTTAAACAAACGCAAGTAACGAGTGAAATCAGTTCTGCTACTGTAAGTAACGTGTCCCAGGGGATTCATCCTATTAAGATAGCTCAACCAAGCAGAAACGAGCCATGGGGAATCGAAACTAAATATAGTGAAACTGTTGACTAAGAAACTAGATTGTCGCCTGATCAGAAAGGGTCTGTTTATACTTCTTGAGGAAAGCAACGTCCTGCCATTTCCATGGAGACACGTCAATAACTTGCGGACAGAGAACGTTGAAACAAGACGTGCATTGGCATTGTGGAATGTGCCGAACGCATCTAGTGATGTCAGCTTCAGGTGTGTGTGTTTTTATTATTGCCGTGAGCGCACTTGAACTTAGGGCGATCGATCCACGGATATCATTAGCACAAGATGGTCATGCTCAACATGTTGTTTTCGCATTTGTAAAAGTGAGGAAAACTAAGGTAAAATGCATTGGAAACATTTTTACGATCGATCACTGTATGCTTAGAACGACTAGCTCGAACGATTGGAAACAATAACATTTTTGAGCGCACTATTGCTTTGAGTTAGTGGATATTGCAACAATTCAATTGGTCATTCGTTGATATCACATGTCTATCTCTGGCCTATAGCACTATCTGCATTTGTGTGCATGCATGCGTGGCTTTGTATATAAAAATGCTGCTGCACAAAATTGCTCAGAATATCCACACCCGCCAAGTTCAAGCTTTGTGACAAAGTGCTGCAATACACCTGAATATTGACTCTTTTTAACCTTTGGAGACATCCGGCACAAAGCAGCAAGGCACCAGTCAGCAGTGTAGCACCAATTATATTTCACTGCCCAGATGTGTGAAGGGTTGTACGACCTTCTCGTGTCTGTGTCACTGTTGGGTGAGTTCTCACTCTCCACTGTGAATTGACGCTGAAGCAATATCGCATGTTGTACAGCTCCATACATATGACATTTGAGACCGCTGAGGATACATGTGCAAACCTGAAAGGTGTTATTAAGATTATGTGTTTTCAATAAACTTCACCAACGTTGTACTTTTTGGGACCATCTAACGTCAGCCATGCATAACCCAGCAGACTGTTTAACATCTTGGGAGTTTACTCTTTAGACAAGGGAGTGAATACCTGACTCAGCTTCCTCCCCACCCATTAAAGAAATGTTACGACATTGCATAACTGCATATTATAATGGATTTGTGTTTGGTTTGTTCAGTGTGTGTGTGTCTGGTTCACAGATATACAGGCCGATTCATGGAATAATTAGCACGGCGCAAGTGGGCAAAAACGTGCGAATCGCAGTGGAATAGCGAAAATCGCAGTGCAAGTGCGAAAATCGCACGAAAAGCAGCGCACATCGATTCATGGAAGTCCGTGCGTGAGAAAACCAGCGGATGTGCGATAAAAAAGTGCGCGGCGCAAGTTGGCGCACAGGCCATCTAACAGCGTGCGCCAGGTCACAGCGAAAATCGCACAGGCCAGAGGGAAAATCGCACATAGCGCGGCGCACGCAACAAAAGTAGGCGGAACACGGGCGTAACACTCGGAATGGGGAACAACTAGCCAAAACGTGGGCGTCACGGGGGAAGTACAGGGCACAAGTGCGCGGAACGCCCACACGCTAGCCTACAACACGTATTCATGGAATAGAATAGGGCAAAAAAGCGCACGCTCAAACCAGCGCACAGGCACAAACACGACCGCCACAAGAAAGCAGGCGGTAGCGTCTCTGCGGCTGTAAGAAATGTGCGCCAAAAGGTGCGCCAACAAATAGCACCTATATACTGCCATGATGAATGTCCTATACTGTGGCCCTCCAGGACAAATGACGTGCAAAGGGGTACCCACAAACACGGACCCGCTGACAAAAAATACGTGTGCGTGTATACCGGGGTGCGCGGGAAGTCGCACACGCGATTTGGCCGGGTACGTGGATTTCAGGGGTGCGCGGGAAGTTCCACACGCGAATGGGCCAGTGCGAGCAGGGTACGTGTATTTCAGGGGTGCGCGGGAAGTACCACACGCGATTGGCCCAGTGCGAGCAGGGTACGTGTATTTCAGGGGTGCGCGGGAAGTTCCACACGCGAATTCTGCAGGGTACGTGCATTTCAGGGGTGCGCGGGAAGTTCCACACGCGAATGGGCCAGTGCGAGCAGGGTACGTGTATTACATGGGTGCGCGGGAAGTTCCACACGCGATTCCATCAGGGTACGTGTATTTCAGGGGTGCGCGGGAAGTTCCACACGCGAATGGGCCAGTGCGAGCAGGGTATGTGTATTACATGGGTGCGCGGGAAGTTCCACACGCAAATTCTGCAGGGTACGTGCATTTCAGGGGTGCGCGGGAAGTTCCACACGCGAATGGGCCAGTGCGAGCAGGGTACGTGTATTTCAGGGGTGCGCGGGAAGTTCCACACGCGAATTCTGCAGGGTACGTGCATTTCAGGGGTGCGCGGGAAGTTCCACACGCGAATGGGCCAGTGCGAGCAGGGTACGTGTATTACATGGGTGCGCGGGAAGTTGCACACGCTATTCCATCAGGGTACGTGTATTTCAGGGGTTCTGGGGAGTACTACACGTGAATTGGCCTTGTGGGTCCTCCCAGGTGTACGCTCCACAACCTCCACGGCCCCTGCAGGCAGCCCACACCACGGGGGACTACCCTGCACCCCTGCTCATGTCCCGCAGGCAGCCCATTAACCATGGGCATGCCCCCAGCCAACCCACATGTCACCTTGCACTACTGATCAACAATGCATGTCTCCCACCACCCCCACCCCCCAGCAGTGCAGGGGCAGCCTCCAGCAGGCCCCCACTCATGTCTACCACCACCCCCACCCCCCAGCCACCAGGGGCAGCCTCCACCAGGCCCCCACTCATGTGTCCCACCACCCCCACCCCCCAGCCACCAGGGGCAGCCTCCAGCAGGCGCCCACTCATGTGTCCCACCACCCCCACCCCCCAGCCACCAGGGGCAGCCTCCAGCAGGCCCCCACTCATGTCTCCCACCACCCCCACCCCCCAGCAGTGCAGGGGCAGCCTCCAGCAGGCCCCCACTCATGTGTCCCACCACCCCCAACCCCCCCGCCACCAGGGGCAGCCTCCAGCAGGCCCCCACTCATGTCTCCCACCACCCCCACCCCCCAGCAGTGCAGGGGCAGCCTCCAGCAGGCCCCCACTCATGTGTCCCACCACCCCCACCCCCCAGCCACCAGGGGCAGCCTCCAGCAGGCCCCCACTCATGTCTCCCACCACCCCCACCCCCCAGCAGTGCAGGGGCAGCCTCCAGTAGGCCCCCACTCATGTGTCCCACCACCCCCACCCCCCAGCCACCAGGGGCAGCCTCCAGCAGGCCCCCACTCATGTCTCCCACCAACCCCACCCCCCAGCAGTGCAGGGGCAGCCTCCAGCAGGCCCCCACTCATGTGTCCCACCACCCCCCAGCAGTGCAGGGTCACCCTCCACCAGGCCCCCACTCATGTCTCCCACCACCCCCACCCCCCGGCAGTGCAGGGTCACCCTCCACCAGGCCCCCACTCATGTCCCCCTGCACCCCCACCCCCCAGCATCCAGGGTCACCCTCCACCAGGCCCCCACTCATGTCTCCCACCACCCCCACCCCCCTGCCACAATGGCCAGCTCCCACCAGGCCCCCACTCATGTCTCCCACCACCCCCACCCCCCAGCAGTGCAGGGGCAGCCTCCAGCAGGCCCCCACTCATGTCCCCCTGCACCCCCACCCCCCAGCATCCAGGGTCACCCTCCACCAGGCCCCCACTCATGTCTCCCACCACCCCCACCCCCCTGCCACCATGGCCAGCCCCCACCAGGCCCCCACTCATGTCTCCCACCACCCCCACCCCCCAGCAGTGCAGGGGCAGCCTCCAGCAGGCCCCCACTCATGTGTCCCACCACCCCCACCCCCCAGCCACCAGGGGCAGCCTCCACCAGGCCCCCACTCATGTGTCCCACCACCCCCACCCCCCAGCAGTGCAGGGTCACCCTCCACCAGGCCCCCACTCATGTCTCCCACCACCCCCACCCCCCAGCAGTGCAGGGGCAGCCCCCAGCAGGCCCCCACTCATGTGTCCCACCACCCCCACCCCCCAGCCACCAGGGGCAGCCTCCACCAGGCCCCCACTCATGTGTCCCACCACCCACACCCCCCAGCCACCAGGGACAGCCTCCAGCAGGCCCCCACTCATGTCTCCCACCACCCCCACACCCCAGCAGTGCAGGGGCAGCCTCCAGCAGGCCCCCACTCATGTGTCCCACCACCCCCACCCCCCAGCCACCAGGGGCAGCCTCCACCAGGCCCCCACTCATGTGTCCCACCACCCCCACCCCCCAACAGTGCAGGGTCACCCTCCACCAGGCCCCCACTCATGTCTCCCACCACCCCCACCCCCCAGCAGTGCAGGGGCAGCCTCCAGCAGGCCCCCACTCATGTGTCCCACCACCCCCACCCCCCAGCCACCAGGGGCAGCCTCCACCAGGCCCCCACTCATGTGTCCCACCACCCCCACCCCCCAGCCACCAGGGGCAGCCTCCAGCAGGCCCCCACTCATGTCTCCCACCATCCCCACACCCCAGCAGTGCAGGGGCAGCCTCCAGCAGGCCCCCACTCATGTGTCCCACCACCCCCACCCCCCAGCCACCAGGGGCAGCCTCCAGCAGGCCCCCCACTCATGTGTCCCACCACCCCCACCCCCCAGCCACCAGGGGCAGCCTCCACCAGGCCCCCACTCATGTGTCCCACCACCCCCACCCCCCAGCCACCAGGGTCACCCTCCACCAGGCCCCCACTCATGTCTCCCACCACCCCCACCCCCGTGCCACCATGGCCAGCCCCCACCAGGCCCCCACTCATGTCTCCCACCACCCCCACCCCCCAGCAGTGCAGGGGCAGCCTCCAGCAGGCCCCCACTCATGTGTCCCATCAACCCCACCCCCCAGCAGTGCAGGGGCAGCCTCCAGCAGGCCCCCACTCATGTGTCCCACCACCCCCACCCCCCAGCAGTGCAGGGGCAGCCTCCACCAGGCCCCCACTCATGTCTACCACCACCCCCACCCCCCTGCCACCAGGGGCAGCCTCCAGCAGGCCCCCACTCATGTGTCCCACCACCCCCACCCCCCAGCCACCAGGGGCAGCCTCCACCAGGCCCCCACTCATGTGTCCCACCACCCCCACCCCCCAGCCACCAGGGGCAGCCTCCAGCAGGCCCCCACTCATGTCTCCCACCACCCCCACCCCCCAGCAGTGCAGGGGCAGCCTCCAGCAGGCCCCCACTCATGTGTCCCACCACCCCCACCCCCCAGCCACCAGGGGCAGCCTCCAGCAGGCCCCCACTCATGTCTCCCACCACCCCCACCCCCAGCAGTGCAGGGGCAGCCTCCAGCAGGCCCCCACTCATGTGTCCCACCACCCCCACCCCCCAGCCACCAGGGGCAGCCTCCAGCAGGCCCCCACTCATGTCTCCCACCACCCCCACCCCCCAGCAGTGCAGGGGCAGCCTCCAGAAGGCCCCCACTCATGTGTCCCACCACCCCCACCCCCCAGCCACCAGGGGCAGCCTCCAGCAGGCCCCCACTCATGTCTCCCACCAACCCCACCCCCCAGCAGTGCAGGGGCAGCCTCCAGCAGGCCCCCACTCATGTGTCCCACCACCCCCACCCCCCAGCAGTGCAGGGTCACCCTCCACCAGGCCCCCACTCATCTCTCCCACCACCCCCACCCCCCGGCAGTGCAGGGTCACCCTCCACCAGGCCCCCACTCATGTCCCCCTGCACCCCCACCCCCCAGCATCCAGGGTCACCCTCCACCAGGCCCCCACTCATGTCTCCCACCACCCCCACCCCCCTGCCACCATGGCCAGCCCCCACCAGGCCCCCACTCATGTCTTCCACCACCCCCACCCCCCAGCAGTGCAGGGGCAGCCTCCAGCAGGCCCCCACTCATGTCCCCCTGCACCCCCACCCCCCAGCATCCAGGGTCACCCTCCACCAGGCCCCCACTCATGTCTCCCACCACCCCCACCCCCCTGCCACCATGGCCAGCCCCCACCAGGCCCCCACTCATGTCTCCCACCACCCCCACACCCCAGCAGTGCAGGGGCAGCCTCCAGCAGGCCCCCACTCATGTGTCCCACCACCCCCACCTCCCAGCCACCAGGGGCAGCCTCCAGCAGGCCCCCACTCATGTGTCCCACCACCCCCACCCCCCAGCCATCAGGGGCAGCCTCCACCAGGCCCCCACTCATGTGTCCCACCACCCCCACCCCCCAGCCACCAGGGTCACCCTCCACCAGGCCCCCACTCATGTCTCCCACCACCCCCACTCCCCTGCCACCATGGCCAGCCCCCACCAGGCCCCCACTCATGTCTCCCACCACCCCCACCCCCCAGCAGTGCAGGGGCAGCCTCCACCAGGCCCCCACTCATGTGTCCCACCACCCCCACCCCCCAGCCACCAGGGGCAGCCTCCACCAGGCCCCCACTCATGTCTCCCACCACCCCCACCCCCAGCAGTGCAGGGGCAGCCTCCACCAGGTGCTCACAATCCCCAATCATGTGCGTAATGGACAGCCTCCACATCCAAAAAGCCCTACCAAGTAACCCATTCACCCACATGGAAATGGAAATCACATGTTACACCCCCAATGTTCGTGAAGCTATTGAACCCATGTCCGTCACACACAATGGTTGCAATATAATGGGAAAACACACAACATGACATGCATGAAACCAATGAGATGATACCACACAGTGAAGTATGCTAACAAAATTGTATTAAAAAAAATTAAGAATGCAAAAGAAAGAAAACTAACTACAATGTGAATGAGAACCAAAAACATGCATGTCCGTATAAAAAACTACCAAGTGTCCATGAGCCCAACTGAACAAAGGAAACCTACTAAAAAAACCTACCTAAAAATCAACTATATATAAAAAGTGGAGCAGTGTCCGTCGACTCCAAATCATAATTCGAAAGAAAGGAAACCTAAAACTAAAGAACTATATACAAAGGCGGCGGGCTAGTCCAGCGGCTCACTCCGTGGTGTCCCGGGCCAGGGCATCATCGAACTCCTGTTCGATGTCCCGGAGGCGGTCCAGTTTTATGGCCCCGAGGGTCCGCAGGGACGACGCAGTGTCCTCCTCCAACCCCCTGCGGATTGCCTCGAGGCACTCGGCCCGCCTCAGGGCCCTCCGCATGGAGTTCTCCGCCCTGATCATTGTGAGCCGCGCCTCTTCCGCCCGCCGCCGCTCCGCACCTATGGCGTGGCCCAACCGCTGCCACACGGAACACACTCTCTGTCCTGGGTCCCCCTGCCCTCCGGCCGATGGCCGCCCCTCCGATGTTGAAAGCCCCGAGCCTTCATGGCTCCCAACATGTTGCTGCTGCTGCTGCTCTGCCTCTGCCCGTGCACTACCTCCTGCTGCCTGCACATCCTCCGCCGGCTGGGGTGCACTTATTGATGTGGCCACCCCTGCTGGACCTCCGACTCCCGACTGTGGCAGGGATGCCTCCTCCACCAGCCTGGCTGCACCGTCAGAGGCAGCTCCACAGGGCACCCAGGTGACTGATGGGTGGGAAGATGGCACAGAGGACGACTGGCGCGTAGGGGGTCCATTTGAGGAGGGGGTCGGAGCAAGCCCCATCAGACGGAGGAATCCGGCCTGGGTGACCTGTCCCAGCAGGCTGACGTGGTCAACGAGCCATTCGAGATGACGTGCAGTCTCTCCATGAAAAGACTGCAGGTCACCTCGCATGGCCCGTTGACGCAACGCCACACCAGCCAGGACAGGCTCAACCCGGACCTGGATGGCCACGTCCGCAGGCAGAGGAAGGCCAGTTGACGTCAGCTCATCCCCTGCCTAAAAACGGGTCTGGACGTAGGCATCCCTGCTGGTGCAAGATGATGCAGGGACAGGATCGGGGACAGGATTGCACACAGGCACCTCCGCGGCCGCCTGTGCTGCCTCCTGTCCCTGGTCCTGCACTGCACCACTAGCACCAGTGGGATCCCCACCTCCAGACCCCGTCTCTGGTACTTGCTCGGCCCCCTCCTCCACCAAACCCCCCACCAACCTGGATGACTCCGTGCCATCTTCCCCTGTTGGGCCCTGTGGGGTCCCAGCTGCCCCTTCTGCTGCCGAGGAGTCCAACTGCAACCTCCGCCTCTTCGACCTCCCCCCGGCAGCTGCGGCCTGGGATGCGGCACCGGACTCCTCACTCCCCGACGAGATGACAACACTTGAGGGGAGCCGGGCCTTGCGTCTCCGGCTGGCGGTCGGATCCCCACCGCTGTGCTCCACAGCACCTTCTCCGCCCTCTTCATCAGTTGACGCTGCAGACAGGGAGAAACAAAACACAGGCATCAGGGCACTGTACAATGGACACATACACGCATGACAGTTGCACATGAGTGGCATTGTCAAACCTCAGACATGTCATCACAATCCCCAACACACATGTCATTGCAACTGGCACACATGAGCCATACCACAGCCATTTTGCAACTGCCACCCCCATCCCTACACATACAACAGCATCAGCAGCCAAAGGGGAGCCAGACATCACATGCAACACAGGAAGTGCACCACACATGTACACACACCACCACACTTGCATGCATGTCTACACCTCTGCCAAGTGTTGCACTGTTCAGACGGGCATCCATGTCACATCTGCCAATCAGGCTTCCACATACCGCTGTCACATGCATCCATGTAGCATCACTGTTGCACCCTTGACAAATACACACACATGCACATGTACACAGTGCTCATACATGCAGCCGAAAACAACATACATGCCTGACATCACGGACATGTCTACTTACATACACATTCATCCAAACATGTGTGCACGCACAACTGCATTTGCCATGCAAGCCCACACACACAAGCACCATCCATGTCTCACACATTACAGCCCTCGCATGTGTCAGCCCCACGGCCCTGTACACCCCCACCCATACTCCACCCCATACAAACAGATCTGCAACCGGCACAATGGCGAATGATCACCACACGCCCTGCTCACAACCAGGATGCATGTACACTCACCGCTCGACTCCAGACGGGTCTGCTTCTCTAGGACCTGGACGTGGAGCGCTGGGGATATGCGTTCCAGGACCCCCATCTGTTCTTCCGACAAGTGGCCCCGGCGCCCCTTGGCATCCGCTGCCTTCAAGAGGCGCCGGGCCTTGTTCAGGGTCCTGGACCTGAAGTCCTCCCAGCGCTTCCTGACATGTTGTAAGTCCCGGACTGCCACCCCCTCCGCGTTGATGGCAGTCACAATGTCAGTCCAGATCCGAGTCCGTCCTTCCTTGTCGGCGCGGGAACTTCCAAAGAGGGCATCATACTGCCCCAGGACTTGCTCCACCAGGACACCAACTTCGGTGGCACTGAAGCTGGTGCCCCTCTGCCTCTCTGGCCGGGGGTTGTCAGTGGTCACAGATGTTGTATGCCCCGACATGACAACCCCAGAGGCAGGAGTGTGTGGGCAACTGGGTCCTGGGGCTGGGCTGTGGAGCGATGGAATTCCAGTCGGGAGTCTTCGGTTCCAGCAGGGGTGGTCACAGCAACAGCACCCCTGGCTGATGTGCAGGCAGCAAATGGCAGTGCACGTGGGCAGCAGGCAGTCAGGCAGCAGCAGATGGCAGGTGGGAGCGTGCTCGGGGCTCTGGGGGGCAGTAGTTCGGCCTTCTGGGCAGGAGCGTGGTCTTCCGTGTGCTTACGCGTGGCCAGCTTGGTACGGAGTGATTTGGCACGTGAAAATCCTGCACGTCAACGTGAAAATCGAGGAAAGGCCCTTGGCGCGTAAGCGTGTCAGCACGCATACGCGAATCCATTGGACCAAAGGCCCTCAGCGCGTAAGCGCGTCTGTGACGTGACCCGCACGGGTGTTTCCCACACACCACGTGATGACAGAGCACACGTGGAAAGACTGCACGTCAGAGTCTCATCGCGTGTAATTGGACAGCACGTCAGAGTCTCATCGCGTGTAATTGGACAGCACGTCAGAGTCTCATCGCGTGTAATTGGACAAAAGTGCGTGTACACGCGATTGGCCTATGTACGTGTATATCAGGTGTGCGCGGACACTTACACACGCAAGTACGTCAGCGCACCTGTATCCCGGTGTGCGCGCCAATTTCCACACGCTATTGTACTGGGCACTGGATTGGAGGGGTGCGCGGGTCACACGCTCGCCTACAACACGCGCAACGCATTAATTTGCGCGCTAACAAAATAACTAGCTCAGACCCAGGATGAACATACCGTTCCTAGCAGCAGTGGGCGTGGCCTATCAAAGGAGGAGGAGGAGGATAGTCAGGGCCAGAATATTCACACCCAGAACCAGCTTTTCGGGATGCCTGATGACCAGGTGCATGGGAGGTACAGGTTTCCACCACACATCATACTGGACCTGGTGAGTGAGTGGGAGGACGACCTCACATCACCCACCCTGTGCTCCCAAGCACTCAGCCCCCTGGAGAAGGTCCTCAATGTACTGCACTTCTTAGCCACTGGATCATTTCAGCGGACAAGTGCCATTGTGGGTGGTGTATCACAGGCCACCCAGTCACGGTGCCTACACCAGGTCTTGAACATCATCACTGCACGCCCATCAGTCCGCAGGCACATATACCTGCCCAGAACACCTGCAGAAAGGCATGCTGCCGCCCTGGATTTCTACGCTGTGGCACGATTCCCCAAAGTGCTAGGTGCCATTGACTGCACCCATGTGGCTCTACGTCCCCCCAGGGCATCTGAGCACATCTATAGGAACCGCAAGCACTGGCATTCCATCAACGTGCAGGTAGTATGTAATGCCAAGGGAATCATCACCTCACTATATGCCAACTATCCTGGGTCAACCCACGACAGCTTCATTTACCGAATGTCCACCCTAAGCCGGGACCTAGAAGCTGGCCGGCATGGCGATACATGGCTGCTTGGTGAGTATGAATGCCACTGCACATGCATGCATGTCAGATACTGAGCAAGGTCACAACCCCACCAATGATACCAATCACCACCTCCACAGGGGACAGTACCTACCCTCTCAGCCCCCACATGATGACGCCAATTCGGAACCCCACCACGCCACCCCAGGTAAGATATAACGCAGCCCACATTACAACCCGGGGCATAGTCGAGCGCACATTTGGAGTGCTGAAGTCACGCTTTCGCTCCCTTGACCGTTCTGGCGGGCAGCTGTTGTACGCTCCCCCAGTAGTGTGCAGGATCATAGTGGCAGCATGTGTCCTGCACAACGTTGCAACACGCCGGGGCCTGGCCGTGGACATGGTGGTGCCCCCCCATCCCCAACCACATGCACAGCCGCTGCGCATGGGAGGGGAAAGGGCACGGGGGGAGGCAGCCCGTACACAGCTAGTGGCTAATTACTTCACATAGAAATCACACCCCTGTGGAGTGCACACTGCCCTGGCACATTCCATCTGACAATCAATGATGACTCAACCTGACACTGATCCTGAATGTCTGGAGAAAGAACCGTGAAAACCATATCAGCCTGAGATTGTTCACCTGGAAGTGTCACAATGTGTGCATCCCTACCCACACTGACACCACCAATGCAGTTTTGTGAAGTTACAAATTCAAGCAGCTGAAATTAATACCCACTTGCAAAATGCAACAAGAGGACAGTGCCATGTCAGCCAACCCAACCCCAGCACCGCCACACGACACACATTGCCATGTCATGCTATTTGCACGTAAACAAAGTAATCCCCACAACATGACACTAGTGTCACAATGTACGGTGTCCCTATTAGAAACTTGCAACACCTGAAATGCTCACAGTAATGCCGGACCAACAACAAACTTGAGCACGTACTACCATTAACATGACATCACTAATGTATAATATTAGGAGTCTCACCACCTGGAAATGCCTGCACTCCCACCACTACCAACTGTGCAGTGTTGGCGCCTGTAGAGTTGTAGGTGCACTGCTGCCAACATGGACCACATCTCCAGACTAGAGGTCCTTGTGTAGACATGAGGAAGGGACCTGCAAATTTGGAGAAAGACACAGAAGATGAGTTACACATCAATGCAACATGCAGTGTACAACACAACAGCAGTATGCACTAGGAATGTATACACAGTATTGACTACAGACTGCCCACACAGCTCATGGGAGTCCAACGTCACTGTGTAATTCACTGTCACTTGGGCACACCCTTTGCAAGCCCATGGAAACGGGAAGCAGGAGGAGTGTGTGTGACTCAAACCCAAGCATCTGAACCAAATACATTACAAGCCTGCATGTGCCCAGCCACAATGCAGCGTATGCCCACAGGAACCACGGAAGCCAACAAATTGTCCCAAAAAAATTGGGAATAAAAGAAATAAAAATAAAAATAAAAAAAAATAAAAATGAAAATCAAAAATGGCCATTGAAGGGCCCGGGGGGGTTGGGGAGGCCACCCAGGAGGTCCGAGGACAGGATGCACACCAGAACCCACCTGCGTGGATCCTGGGAAAAAAAAACACCTCCATGGGCTCATGGCCCACACGGCTACCCTATTGTGGGAGTATCACTGCTGTCGCTATTATCACCCTGTGCAGCTGCATCCAGAGGTGGTTGCACTATGGGAGGCAGCCCACGCAAGGCCCTAGTCTGCTCCTCCATGGCTGCAAGCATGCGGGTGTGGTAGGTCTGGTTCTGGAGGATGAGTGTGCGGAGGTCCCCATGCAACAACTCACGGGATGCCCGGACCTCCGCCCTCGTTGCCTGCATCTCAGCTGAGAGCGTACGGGTGAGACGCTCCAGCTGCTGTTCTGTCCTTTGGTGTGTAGAAGCCTCAAGCTCAACAAGAGTCGTCCTGAGGTGAAGGAGCTCCTGCCTCAGGGCTTCCCTGTGGCCCTGGGACTCAATGGAGATGGCCTCCTGCAGAGTCGCCAGTGCCGCCCGCCTGTCCCTGTTGGACCCCAACATGTCCTCCCTGTGTGACTGGCAGATGGTGTCGGTTGCCTGCTCTAGTCGCTCCATCAGCCTTTCAGGGGGGAAAATGGAAGTGGCCACCCTATCCATGGCCTGAGCCATCATCTCGGATGATGCTGCCTGTTGGGTTGCCATACCGTAAATGGATTGCTCCCATGCAGTATTGCCAGGTGCCATACGGCCACCACGTCGGCGGGCACCACACCTGTCTGGGGCAAGGCGACACTGCCTGAGGCTGCAGGACTGCATTCCCCCTCTGATCTGCTGGCCCAGGAACAGGATCAGATGTCGCGGAGTGTGACCCTGCATCCGTAACCACCAAAGGCGTAGCTGCCAACACTGACATCCCCATTGAGGGTTCTGACCCTGGTGCAGGTGGGTGAGACAGAACAGAATCCCTCCCTGGAACACTCACCTGCGACGGCACGTAGGTCTCATCCGAATCAACACCTGAGTACAGCTCGGGGGAGGTGCAGCCAGAGACACCCCTTGAGAGCAGGACCTGCAGCACTTGTGGGTTCTCACCCACCACCACACCACGTCCCTCACTGGTGGTTGGTCGGCCCTCGGGCCCCTCCTGGGTCAGCACCATCTCCACAACCCCAGCAGTATCAGGTGGTCTTCCCCTGCAAAGACATAACAACAAAGAAATGGAAACAGGCATTAGCACCATGGCACACAATGAGGGCTGAGAAGCAAGAGAAACAGTACTTGTTTGACACATGTCCCACATGACTAAAACCCTCCCATGCATGCAGCCTCCCTGCGTATGAAGGGCAGGCAAATGGCACACACTGATGACACCAAGATTGAAGATGAACACATTTTCTGCATGCTGCCTGGCAGTGGCATCACACATTGGCCTGTGATTGGCAGGTGAAACACACATGCCATCACACAGATGGCATGTACCATTGCTATTGAGTGAAGATGGAGAGGAGGGCAGCACCTATGCATACTGTCCAGTTCCCGCATGTAATAGCTTTTCTAATTCTAACAGGTCAGATTCTTCACCTGGAGCTGCCAGTCCGAAATGGTGCAATTGCACAGGGACATGTTTGAACAAATGATATCCAGGTAACTAAGTCACTCAACTTTACCATAGCCATGTCAGACATGTGACTAGAGGACTGCGACATGCCTAGTAAAAGTGGTGGAATGGTAAATGTCTGACTAAATGAACAGTGCTAAATTTTGCAACAATGTTGTGGCAAGGTGACACTTCAAGGGCAACTGGCATGCAGTTGGACTACATGTCTACTGTTGGCAGAAGGGATACAGCTATGGCCAAATGCAGCTGCGCAGGATGTATTGCATGAAGCACATGGATGACCCATACGACTCAGGCGCACACACTCTCACCTGGCACACAAACAGAAGCCCTCACACACACCATGCACATGGATGACACACACATGCATGTGCACTCACCGGACAATGCCTCGTAATCAGGGAGATCTCCCACGCCTTGGATCTGTTCCTCCGTGACGTAGGTCCCAGCGACTGACTCATGTGGAGTGAGTTCCATGTCTACTACTGGAGACCCACCTCCAGTCACTAGAGTTGCGGCATGACTTGAGGCCAGCTTACTCTTTGCCCTGCGCTTTAGGTCATTCCAGCGCTTATAGCAATCATTGGCTGTGCGCCTCACGATTCCAAGGGCACTTACGATGTCCGCAACGGTCTGCCAGTGTGCCTGGTGTTGTGCAGGTGTGGTCTTGGATCCTGCAACAATGACCATCTCGTTGTCATGTGCGGACACATACTCGACAAGTGCATTCAGTTCGTCATCCGTGAAGCTGGGCTTCCTGGACGGGCCGGACTGTGTAGCCGTGTCTGGGGCATCAGCCTGTGCCGGACGAGCACTCTTCCTCTTCCACTTGGAAGGTGGTGGTGATCCTGAGTGTCCTGCGCCGCTCTGGACACTAGGGGCAGGAGCCCTGGTGGACTCTGTATCAGGAGTGTGGGATTGCACACTCAGCATGGGAGTTGGTGCAGGCATTGGCTCTAGTGTGATGGTGTCAGGGGGAATATCAGCAGCATGGACTAGGACCGACACTGTCCTGGCTGGGTGTGTGAGGGCTGTGGTGGATGGAGCCGCAGCTGCCCCTGCAGCCTCTCCGCCCTGCCTACTTGGTGCAGCAGATGACCTTGCTGCCCCAAATGCACGTGGCATGGTGACATCAACGTGCACCAGCGCACGTGTCATAGGCCTGCTGACCTGGAAGTCAGCCATGGAGTCAGCCAGGTCTGGTGCCACAATGGGCTGGTCCAACAAGGGCTGAGCATGGATGGTGTCAGCCACATCAGCCTCAACGGGAGGGGGGGATTATGGGTGCCCTTGACTGGTCCTCCACACATGGGGGGACAGGCTCACCCTGCAAGTAACGACCACGTCCCCTACCGGATCCACCACGGCCACCACTTGTGGCTCTTCCACCTTTGCCACCCTTACGGAATCCTCGCCTCCCAACCATGGCACTGATGTTGATGTGCGTATGGGAGTGGCTGTCAAATATTGTCCTGGGCAATTGGGGGTCAAAGGGGTTGGGTACCAGATGGTAATTGTACCCTAGTGCTCTTGCAAGGCTGATTGTAACCCCTGGGGAAAGATGACGGGTCACGCTACGCACAGGAGCCCCAAAAAAGGGAGATGACGTGCACGCAACCCCTCCTAGACCACGTGTGCAGAAAGAAAAACCTGCACTACGCTGTGGCACCCAGTAACACAAAAATGAACGTATGCGTGTCACACGCAGCCTAGAATGACCTCTGAAGGGGTAGGCTACACACGGGGCAAGCACAGATGTTAGATACCTGCGTGACTCACCGTCTGCCAGGTAAAAGAGCGTGAAAAAGGAGCGCGTTTGGTTGGCAACACCCCCGCCAAAAGAAGATTTGTACGCTGTCTGAGGAGACAGGACAACAGTAGAAGGGAACACTGTTTGAGGGAACAGGCCCAGGTAAACCAGTAAAAGAGAAAAAAGAGAAAAATCTGTCAGAGGTAACAGGGAATACGAACTTGAAACGCCGTGAAGTAAATCGCGTGTGAACCGACAAGAAGTACAGAATTCACCCACTCGCTCTCCACGAAAAGCACGTACAAGGAAATGGTGTTCTACGCGTACCTTTTATACAGGCCCACACGTTCCACGTCACTTATGCAGCGTGTACGCGCTAGGGCCATTTCCACCAATTACACGCTTTGTGACTTATGCGTGTACGGCCATTTCCACCAATTACACGCTTTGTGACTTATGCGTGTACGGCCATTTCCACCAATTACACGCTTTGTGACTTATGCGTGTACGGCCATTTCCACCAATTACACGCTTTGTGACTTATGCGTGTACGGCCATTTCCACCAATTACACGCTTTGTGACTTATGCGTGTACGGCCATTTCCACCAATCACACGCGATGAGACTCTGACGTGCAGTCTTTCCACGTGTGCTCTGTCATCACGTGCTGTGTGGGAAATGCCCGTGCGGGTCACGTCACAGACGCGCTTACGCACTGAGGGCCTTTGGTCCAATAGAATCGCGTATGCGTGCTGACGCGCTTACGCGCTAAGGGCCTTTCCTCGGTTTTCACGCTGACGTGCAGGATTTTCACGTGCCAAATCACTCCGTACCAAGCTGGCCACGCGTAAGCACACGGAAGACCACGCTCCTGCCCAGAAGGCCGAACTACTGCCCCCCAGAGCCCCGAGCACGCTCCCACCTGCTATCTGCTGCTGCCTGACTGCCTGCTGCCCACGTGCACTGCCATTTGCTGCCTGCACATCAGCCAGGGGTGCTGTTGCTGTGACCACCCCTGCTGGAACAGAAGACTCCTGACTGGAATTCCATCGCTCCACAGCCCAGCCCCAGGACCCAGTAGCCCACCCACTCCTGCCTCTGGGGTTGTCATGTCGGGGCAAACACCATCTGTGACCACTGACAACCCCCGGCCAGAGAGGCAGAAGGGCACCAGCTTCAGTGCCACCGAAGTTGGTGTCCTGGTGGAGCAAGTCCTGGGGCAGTATGATGCCCTCTTTGGAAGTTCCCGCGCCGACAAGGAAGGACGGACTGGGATCTGGACTGACATCGTGACTGCGATCAACGCGGAGGGGGTGGCAGTCCGGGACTTACAACATGTCAGGAAGCGCTGGGAGGACTTCAGGTCCAGGACCCTGAACAAGGCCCGGCGCCTCTTGAAGGCAGCGGATGCCAAGGGGCGCCGGGGCCACTTGTCGGAAGAACAGATGGGGGTCCTGGAACGCATATCCCCAGCGCTCCACGTCCAGGTCCTAGAGAAGCAGACCCGTCTGGAGTCGAGCGGTGAGTGTACATGCATCCTGGTTGTGAGCAGGGCGTGTGGTGATCATTCGCCATTGTGCCGGTTGCAGATCTGTTTGTATGGGGTGGAGTATGGGTGGGGGTGTACAGGGCCGTGGGGCTGACACATGCGAGGGCTGTAATGTGTGAGACATGGATGGTGCTTGTGTGTGTGGGCTTGCATGGCAAATGCAGTTGTGCGCGCACACATGTTTGGATGAATGTGTATGTAAGTAGACATGTCCGTGATGTCAGGCATGTATGTTGTTTTCGGCTGCATGTATGAGCACTGTGTACATGTGCATGTGTGTGTATTTGTCAAGGGTGCAACAGTGATGCTACATGGATGCATGTGACAGCGGTATGTGGAAGCCTGATTGGCAGATGTGACATGGATGCCCGTCTGAACAGTGCGACACTTGGCAGAGGTGTAGACATGCATGCAAGTGTGGTGGTGTGTGTACATGTGTGGTGCACTTCCTGTGTTGCATGTGATGTCTGGCTCCCCTTTGGCTGCTGATGCTGTTGTATGTGTAGGGATGGTGCTGGCAGTTGCGATATGGCTGTGGTATGGCTCATGTGTGCCAGTTGCAATGACATGTGTGTTGGGGATTGTGATGACATGTCTGAGGTTTGACAATGCCACTCATGTGCAACTGTCATGCGTGTATGTGTCCATTGTACAGTGCCCTGATGCCTGTGTTTTGTTTCTCCCTGTCTGCAGCGTCAACTGATGAAGAGGGCGGAGAAGGTGCTGTGGAGCACAGCGGCGGGGATCCGACCGCCAGCCGGAGACGCAAGGCCCGGCTCCCCTCCCGTGTTGTCATCTCGTCGGGGAGTGAGGAGTCCGGTGCCGTGTCCCAGGCCTCAGCTGCCGGGGGGAAGTCCAAGAGGCGGAGGTTGCAGTTGGACTCCTCGGCAGCAGAAGGGGCAGCTGGGACCCCACAGGGCCCAACAGCAGAAGATGGCACGGAGTCATCCAGGTTGGTGGGGGGTTTGGTGGAGGAGGGGGCCGCGCAAGCACCAGAGACAGGGTCTGGAGGTGGGGATCCCACTGGTGCTAGTGGTGCAGTGCAGGACCAGGGACAGGAGGCAGCACAGGCGGCCGCGGAGGTGCCTGTGTGCAATCCTGTCCCCGATCCTGTCCCTGCATCATCTTGCACCAGCAGGGATGCCTACGTCCAGACCCGTTTTCAGGCAGGGGATGAGCTGACGTCAACTGGCCTTCCTCTGCCTGCGGACGTGGCCATCCAGGTCCGGGTTGAGCCTGTCCTGGCTGGTGTGGCGTTGCGTCAACGGGCCATGCGAGGTGACCTGCAGTCTTTTCATGGAGAGACTGCACGTCATCTCGAATGGCTCGTTGACCACGTCAGCCTGCTGGGACAGGTCACCCAGGCCGGATTCCGCTGTCTGATGGGGCTTGATCCGACCCCCTCCTCAACTGGACCCCCTACGCGCCAGTCGTCCTCTGTGCCATCTTCCCACCCATCAGTCACCTGGGTGCCCTGTGGAGCTGCCTCTGACGGTGCGGCCAGGCTGGTGGAGGAGGCATCCCTGCCACAGTCGGGAGTCGGAGGTCCAGCAGGGGTGGCCACATCAACAAGTGCACCCCAGCCGGCGGAGGATGTGCAGGCAGCAGGAGGCAGTGCACGGGCAGAGGCAGAGCAGCAGCAGCAGCAACATGGTGGGAGACATGAAGGCTCGGGGCTTTCGACATCGGAGGGGCAGGCATCGGCCGGAGGGCAGGGGGACCCAGGACAGAGAGTGTCTTCCGTGTGGCAGCGGTTGGGCCACGCCATAGGTGCGGAGCGGCGGCGGGCGGAAGAGGCGCGGCTCACAATGGTCAGGGCGGAGAACTCCATGCGGAGGGCCCTGAGGCGGGCCGAGTGCCTCGAGGCAATCCGCAGGGGGTTGGAGGAGGACACAGCGTCGTCCCTGCAGACCCTCGGGGCCATGGAACTGGACCGCCTCCGGGACATCGAACAGGAGTTCGATGATGCCCTGGCCCGGGACACCACAGAGTGAGCCGCTGGACTTGCCCGCCGCCTTTGTATATAGTTCTTTAGTTTTAGGTTTCCTTTCGTTCTTATTATGATTTGGAGTCGACGGACACTGCTCCACTTTTTGTATATAGTTGATATTTAGGTAGGTATTTTAGGAGGTTTCCTTAGTTCAGTTGGGATCATGGACCCTTGTTATTTTTGTACATAGTTCTTTGTTGCATGGAGAGTTTTTTACATTTCACTTTGGACAACATTTTTTAGGATTTGGATTTCCAGTTTTGTGTTTTTATGCGGACATGCAGCTTATTTTTTCACATTTACATTGTAGTTAGTTTTCTTTCTTTAGCATTCTTAATTTTTTTCAATACATTTTTGTTGCCATTGTTCACTGTGTGGTTTCATCTCATTGGTTTCATGCATGTCATGTTGTGTGTTTTCCCATTCAATTGCAAAAAATGTGTGTGACGGGCATGGGTTCATTAGCTTCATGAACATTGGGGGTGTAACATGTGATTTCCATTTCCATGTGGGTGAATGGGTTACTTGGTAGGGCTTTTTGGCTGTGGAGGCTGACCATTACGCACATGATTGGGGATTGTGAGGACCTGGTGGTGGCTGCACATGGTGGCAGGGGGGTGGGGGTGGTGGGAGACATGAGTGGGGGCCTGGTGGAGGGTGACCCTGGATGCTGGGGGGTGGGGGTGCAGGGGGACATGAGTGGGGGCCTGGTGGAGGGTGACCCTGCACTGCCGGGGGGTGGGGGTGGTGGGAAACATGAGTGGGGGCCTGGTGGAGGGTGACCCTGCACTGCCGGGGGGTGGGGGTGGTGGGAGACATGAGTGGGGGCCTGCTGGAGGCTGCCCCTGGTGGCTGGGGGGTGGGGGTGGTGGGACACATGAGTGGGGGCCTGGTGGAGGCTGCCCCTGCACTGCTGGGGGGTGGGGGTGGTGGGAGACATGAGTGGGGGCCTGGTAGAGGGTGACCCTGCACTGCCGGGGGGTGGGGGTGGTGGGAGACATGAGTGGGGGCCTGGTGGGGGCTGGCCATGGTGGCAGGGGGGTGGGGGTGGTGGGAGACATGAGTGGGGGCCTGCTGGAGGCTGCCCCTGGTAGCTGGAGGGTGGGGGTGGTGGTAGACATGAGTGGGGGCCTGCTGGAGGCTGTCCCTGCACTGCTGGGGGGTGGGGGTGCAGGGGGACATGAGTGGGGGCCTGGTGGAGGGTGACCCTGCACTGCCGGGGGGTGGGGGTGGTGGGAGACATGAGTGGGGGCCTGGTGGAGGGTGACCCTGCACTGCCGGGGGGTGGGGGTGGTGGGAGACATGAGTGGGGGCCTGGTGGAGGGTGACCCTGCACTGCCGGGGGGTGGGGGTGGTGGGAGACATGAGTGGGGGCCTGGTGGAGGGTGACCCTGCACTGCCGGGGGGTGGGGGTGGTGGGAGACATGAGTGGGGGCCTGGTGGAGGGTGACCCTGCACTGCCGGGGGGTGGGGGTGGTGGGAGACATGAGTGGGGGCCTGGTGGGGGCTGGCCATGGTGGCAGGGGGGTGGGGGTGGTGGGAGACATGAGTGGGGGCCTGGTGGAGGGTGACCCTGGATGCTGGGGGGTGGGGGTGCAGGGGGACATGAGTGGGGGCCTGGTGGAGGGTGACCCTGCACTGCCGGGGGGTGGGGGTGGTGGGAGACATGAGTGGGGGCCTGGTGGAGGGTGACCCTGCACTGCCGGGGGGTGGGGGTGGTGGGAGACATGAGTGGGGGCCTTCTGGAGGCTGCCCCTGGTGGCTGGGGGGTGGGGGTGGTGGGAGACATGAGTGGGGGCCTGCTGGAGGCTGCCCCTGCACTGCTGGGGGGTGGGGGTGGTGGGAGACATGAGTGGGGGCCTGGTGGAGGCTGCCCCTGGTGGCTGGGGGGTGGGGGTGGTGGGAGACATGAGTGGGGGCCTGGTGGAGGGTGACCCTGGATGCTGGGGGGTGGGGGTGCAGGGGGACATGAGTGGGGGCCTGGTGGAGGGTGACCCTGCACTGCCGGGGGGTAGGGTGGTGGGAGACATGAGTGGGGGCCTGGTGGAGGGTGACCCTGCACTGCCGGGGGGTGGGGGTGGTGGGAGACATGAGTGGGGGCCTGCTGGAGGCTGCCCCTGGTGGCTGGGGGGTGGGGGTGGTGGGACACATGAGTGGGGGCCTGGTGGAGGCTGCCCCTGCACTGCTGCGGGGTGGGGGTGGTGGGAGACATGAGTGGGGGCCTGGTGGAGGCTGCCCCTGGTGGCTGGGGGGTGGGGATGGTGGGTCACATGAGTGGGGGCCTGCTGGAGGCTGCCCCTGCACTGCTGGGGGGTGGGGGTGGTGGGAGACATGAGTGGGGGCCTGGTGGAGGCTGCCCCTGGTGGCTGGGGGGTGGGGGTGCAGGGGGACATGAGTGGGGGCCTGGTGGAGGGTGATCCTGCACTGCTAGGGGGTGGGGGTGGTGGGAGACATGAGTGGGGGCCTGCTGGAGGCTGCCCCTGGTGGCTGGGTGGTGGGGGTGGTGGTAGACATGAGTGGGGGCCTGCTGGAGGCTGCCCCTGCACTGCTGGGGGGTGGGGGTGCAGGGGGACATGAGTGGGGGCCTGGTGGAGGGTGACCCTGCACTGCCGGGGGGTGGGGGTGGTGGGAGACATGAGTGGGGGCCTGGTGGAGGGTGACCCTGCACTGCCGGGGGTGGGGGTGGTGGGAGACATGAGTGGGGGCCTGGTGGGGGCTGGCCATGGTGGCAGGGGGGTGGGGGTGGTGGGAGACATGAGTGGGGGCCTGGTGGAGGGTGACCCTGGATGCTGGGGGGTGGCGGTGCAGGGGGACATGAGTGGGGGCCTGGTGGAGGGTGACCCTGCACTGCCGGGGGGTGGGGGTGGTGGGAGACATGAGTGGGGGCCTGGTGGAGGGTGACCCTGCACTGCCGGGGGGTGGGGGTGGTGGGAGACATGAGTGGGGGCCTGCTGGAGGCTGCCCCTGGTGGCTGGGGGGTGGGGGTGGTGGGACACATGAGTGGGGGCCTGGTGGAGGCTGCCCCTGCACTGCTGGGGGGTGGGGGTGCAGGGGGACATGAGTGGGGGCCTGGTGGAGGGTGACCCTGCACTGCCGGGGGGTGGGGGTGGTGGGAGACATGAGTGGGGGCCTGGTGGAGGGTGACCCTGCACTGCCGGGGGGTGGGGGTGGTGGGAGACATGAGTGGGGGCCTGCTGGAGGCTGCCCCTGGTGGCTGGGGGGTGGGGGTGGTGGGACACATGAGTGGGGGCCTGGTGGAGGCTGCCCCTGCACTGCTGGGGGGTGGGGGTGGTGGGAGACATGAGTGGGGGCCTGGTGGAGGCTGCCCCTGGTGGCTGGGGGGTGGGGGTGGTGGGACACATGAGTGGGGGCCTGCTGGAGGCTGCCCCTGCACTGCTGGGGGGTGGGGGTGGTGGGAGACATGAGTGGGGGCCTGGTGGAGGCTGCCCCTGGTGGCTGGGGGGTGGGGGTGGTGGGACACATGAGTGGGGGCCTGCTGGAGGCTGCCCCTGCACTGCTGGGGGGTGGGGGTGGTGGGAGACATGAGTGGGTTGCCTGGTGGAGGCTGCCCCTGCACTGCTGGGGGGTGGGGGTGGTGGGAGACATGAGTGGGGGCCTGCTGGAGGCTGCCCCTGGTGGCTGGGGAGTGGGGGTGGTGGGACACATGAGTGGGGGCCTGCTGGAGGCTGACCCTGCACTGCTGGGGGGTGGGGGTGGTGGGAGACATGAGTGGGGGCCTGCTGGAGTTTGCCCCTGGTGGCTGGGGGGTGGGGGTGGTGGGACACATGAGTGGGGGCCTGGTGGAGGCTGCCCCTGGTGGCTGGGGGGTGGGGGTGGTGGGACACATGAGTGGGGGCCTGGTGGAGGCTGCCCCTGGTGGCTGGGGGGTGGGGGTGGTGGTAGACATGAGTGGGGGCCTGCTGGAGGCTGCCCCTGCACTGCTGGTGGGTGGGGTGGTGGGAGACATGCATTGTTGATCAGTAGTGCAAGGTGACATGTGGGTTGGCTGGGGGGCATGCCCATGGTGAATGGGCTGCCTGCGGGACATGAGCAGGGGTGCAGGGTAGTCCCCCGTGGTGTGGGCTGCCTGCAGGGGCCGTGGAGGTTGTGGAGCGTACACCTGGGAGGACCCACACGGCCAATTCACGTGTAGTACTCCCCAGAACCCCTGAAATACACATTCCCTGCTGGTATCGCGTGTGGAACTTCCCGCGCACCGCTGAAATACATGTACCCTGCTCGCACTGGGACTATCGCGTGTGGTACTTCCCGCGCACACCTGAAATACACGTACCCTGCTCGCACTGGGACTATCGCGTGTGGAACTTCCCGCGCACCCCTAAAATACACGTACCCTGCTCGCACTGGGACTATCGCGTGTGGAACTTCCCACGCACCCCTGAAATACATGTACCCTGCTCGCACTGGGACTATCGCGTGTGGAACTTCCCGCGCACCCCTGAAATACACGTACCCTGCTCGCACTGGGACAATCGCGTGTGCAACTTCACGCGAACCCCTGTAATACACGTAGCCCGCTCCCCCAGGCCCGTTCGCGTGCCCGGTGAACTGGTCCAGGGTTAGCGCAGCCCTTTGCAATGATTTAGCGATTTTGATGGCTTTTCCTTGCGCGAGGGCGTTCTTCGGGGCGTTACTGGCGCTGCTGCAGGGTCGCTGCGATTCTCTGCGCCACGGCTGGTTTGGGAGCCTAAAATCCATGAATACGCTGTGCGCGGAAATCGGTTTTAGCGCACGTGCCTGGCGCAGACAATCGCACGCGGACACTCTGCGCCAGCCGCTTGCGACACTTTTCTGCGAAATTCTATGAATTACCCTCTTTGTCTTTAAGTACTACACACATTATAAGAGGTCTACTTAAACTAAAGACATATTAGGCACTCAGCAGAGTTGTTATTAGAGATCACACAAACAAGTAAGTGTTGATGATTCCTATGAAACTCTTTATCATGGGATTATGTCAGTTTCTAAGCACGCCAAGATTTAACACATATTGGAAGTGAGCCACAGGAACAGGTTGGTGAAATGATTTGTCCAGGATCACACAATGTGGTCCAATGGAAAATCTGAATTCAGAACTGAGGTTTCCTGGTTCCTCAGAACACTTCAGTTTGCATCTTATCTCGATTATCATTACACATTCTAATGAGGCTATTCTAGTGCAGCTTCAATGTTACAAGCAGTTAACTCTCCCCTTCACGCCTGAACCACACACTTAAGGACTGATGTGAGAATCAGCTGTCTCAAGGCCCTACCCTTCCAATCACTCCCATTACATGCAAGTACTAACACCCCATCACCATTTCAATTGGCTAAACATGTATGTATGCATACAAATACAGGTGCTAACAATGGAACGTTTTACATTAGTAATTGCTGGGTTTGTTTTAAATGTGAAGTCACAGTCACAATTTATTGTATTTAACATAATTTGTCCTACTATGGCTCTGTGGATCAGCCAGGTCAAATAAACATAGCACAACATTTCGGGTGGCGGTTGGGTTGGGGGGGGGGGGGCATTTGCCTAAAGCCCGATCTGCCCAATGACCGTTGTGCCACTGTGTGAAAATGGGAATGTTGGAAAGTATTAAAGGAGTACGGCTTTTATCAATCACACACAGACGTTTTGTGAGTGCCTCCAGAGGGGTTAAGATCACTTCACATATTGACTACTTGTATCGGGTGCTGAGGCAGTTATGTTATGTTATGTTATTGTGACTTATATGTATAATTACTTAGGGGTCTAGAATGAGGCTGCGTGGTAATAAATTTGGTGCAGTTAGGATTCCTCCCAAAACAATAACAAGACATTGGGGAGTAGTGGGATGGACAAGGACCATTATCAACTTCAATAGACAAACCTGTATCAAACAAAACATTGAACTACCCTCTCTACCCCAACCTACCACTACTCTCTCTACCCCATCAACCTTACCCCCGCCCACACTACCGCCACTCTCTCTGACCACTCCAACCCACCATACCCTCACTCTCTCTACCCCCACTTCCTCTCTCTACCACCATACACCCATCCTACCCACTCTATCCCCTCCCACCCTACCCCCTCCCTCTTCCGCCAATCATTTTACCCCCTCTAAACCCAACCCACGCATCCTAACCCCTCTAGCCCCACTCAACCTATACCTTCTATTTCCCCACACACCTACCTTACCTTCTTTCTCTACCCCCTCATTCCTCTCACTTTATTTCTTTATTTCTTACCCTCTGACGCTCACCCTTTCTCGCTCATTTCATCTAGCTCATCATCGATGGCACCTTCTCTCAATGGCTTCCTCCCTTGCTCTATTGCCCATAACATACTCTTGCACACCTGTGCACCCCTTATCGCATCCTCCTTTAAAAGTGTGCACTCACCTCTCGCACCCTAGTGCCTATAAATGCATAATGCAAAGAACAGCAGTACACGCCAAAACTATTGGCATTGCCAATGCTTGTTCCTGTTGTCCCTAGTGCACCAGTGGAAAGGCCCGGTCTCCGAATGGGGTCTTTTTGGCATTCGTAGAAAGGGGAAATCTGCATGGCACTGAGACTCAGAATTGCCAAGCTTGTAGCATTCTTCCTCAGCTCAGCACAGCAGGCTCCGAGCTGCCACCGGAGTTTCAAGAAGGTTCTAGATTTCATTCTCGTTCCCCTCCCTATAATTAGGCTGAAGCTCTGTGAAGATTGCCACCTCTACGTTCTGTGCCCCCATGCTGGCCCCTAAGCTGGTCACAGGAGGGGGGTGGACGCAGGGGTGGACTGGGAACCAAAAGAGGCCCTGGACATAATTTTCAAAGTGGCCCCAAATTACACATTTTCAGCAACCCCAACCCTTTTCCTATGACAGAATTTGGAAATAAAATAGGTTACCACGCAAAAGAGGCCCAGGGTCCAGAGGCCTACTGGGAAATCTCCAGAGTTGTCTATAGGCCAGTCCTCCTCTGGGTGGACGTTTCTTTAGCTCTGAGCTCAGCCTCGCTCTGTCGGTATAATTATTGGTAAACGCAGTTAGGAGTATGTGTAACTCAATACTGAACCTGCAGCGGCCAAAGGAGAACCCACTAAGAATGTACTATTTAGCTAAGCGTATGTTCTTCTGGCAACTCCTGCTGTGTGAGAGGGAAGCAGGCCACGCGAGCTGGTACGTTGATCTGCCCAGGATCGAACAGCGCCCACAGGACAATTAGGTCGAAATGAACATATGCTTAAAACTTCGTGGAGCCTCAAGATTTATCAGAGAATCAAATATGCAAACATCCAGACATGCTGGCTGGGAGGTCATTTCCCATTGCTGAGACGCTAAACCCACTGAACTCCCTTGTCAACCACCCCTCCAAAATGAGTGCACAACCAATCGTACAGAGGCAAAAGTTTGGTGTCAAGACTCCACTGCCCCTTTAAAACGACACACATACAATGAGCCATGTTTGAACCACATATGGGGACAGACGTATCTCGTGCTGCATTAAAAGCATAAACGCATGAACAGGTCCTGTGTGAAAGCAAATCCCAGCACTAGTACCCAGGCCCAGTTTAAAGGGAACTAAAACATGTGGAATTAATTTCCCTGACTGTCGGCATGTGCCGCAGACGTGAAGCCTGAGCCATCTCCCTTTTCTCCCAGAGCTGTAGCCAGAAAGATTGTTTCATATGGCGAACATGTATGTAAGAAGAGGGAGGTGGGGGGGGGGCAGTAACAGCAGTTTTACCACAGTACACTTCAACGCAGGAGAATTAATCGATTTATTGGTCGGGTTTTGCCTCAAATAATAGTGAGTAGTGGGTTTAGGCGAATACATTATGAAGGGCGGTAAATAGCGGTGGGCTGCGGGGGTCGCCTCCCCGGCAAATAATTGCAGCAAAAGCGATCAGTAAAAAATAGAAATTCGATTCATTCTCCTTCTATTAATTATTTTCGATAAAATAACAGAGAACCGGGCGCACAAGAGCAACGGGCAATGCCGAAATGTGCGTCATCTGTGAGCAAGTTTGCGGTTAACGTAGATGCCTGAAATGGCAGAGCAGGTGTACAATAGGCTTCGTTCCATTAAGGAAAGGGGACAATAAACCTACCACCAGTCGCTGCAGGTAGATGGGTGTAAATATTGCCATCGATTATGTACGAATGACTGAGTATAGCAACGGAGCATTAACCAATCCTGCCGGGCACAGGTTCTCCTATAGAGAAAAGTATTCAAACAATTGGTTGCAACAGTGCAATTTTACAGCACTGCCACTGAACAGCACACATTTGTGATGTCTGAAAACACACTCTGTCATCGTTGCCACAGTGAAACACCTTCATGATGTTGCTGTTTACCACTGCAAGTCGATTCCTTGATACTCCTGGCCACACTGTATATCATCATCGTCACTTTAAATCACGCTCAGTATACTCCCACCCTCCCGCTCAAAATAGGCCATCATTGCATGTTAGGCCTCTAAAAATGAGATGTATCAGGCTTCCAATTGGGCCGCACAGTCCCCTCTTGGTGCAATGACGCACCAGCATGTCTGGTGGCACATTTTGTATCTGCATGTAAACCTAAAACAAAGTTGGTACACATCTCCTTGCTCATGAACATCACCACCCCAGTAGCTCTCGCACATTGGCTCTCAGCCTCAAGAAGCTCTGTATAAGGAAATGGTCGGAGAATCTTGACGCGCTTCCTTCTCAATTATCGAGGCTGGGAAGAATATGAAAACCACACAACCACAAAGGCATCCTTGTGAGTTAAAGGAAACCATTGTTAAGGATTTTAAAGATGTGGCACACTCCAGACCAGAACTCTTTCTACCAGCCAGGGATGCAGCGCAAATTAAAACAATTTTAAGTTTATCACATTCAGATACATTTTTGAGAAGGCAGCCAACCCATCTGACACCCCTCTTAACGTACACCCCGTGTCGCAATGGACCATGAACCAGGCCGATGTGTAATAATTAATGTTTATTTATTTATTTATTTTTAATAAAAATCAGACATATCCAATAAAGGGAAGCAACCACCATTATGGTGATAATTACACAGTAAAATGAGAGGATACACTTACTTTAACCTTCTAACATAAGATACACAATGCACAATTGAATGAAAGCAAGATTACTCTTTGAGTAGTGCTTTTAAATGGCACCACAGTTAGGCATTCCCCCTGCAACACTCCCTCAAACCCCTGTTAGCCAATTTCTGTGTGGGTGGAGTGGAGTAGCAAGGAGTCAGGTATACTAGACAACAATCAGCATGAGCATCCGACCTACCACCCCTGAATGGGAGGCCAAAATCGGATTGAGCTCCCTTGAAAAATAAGCAAAATGGCACTCAGAATTACGGAATAGTTATTTTACATGTGCGGTTGAACAGATAAGGCAAGAATGTGTGTGGCTGTACTAACGAGGCAAGAAAACATACAAGCTGCAAGGCAATGTACTAACAATGGGCAAACAGTTTAGAAAATCGACTTTCGTTTAGTTTATTTATTTCTATAGCGCACTTAACCCTCAGGTATCTAGGCGCTTAAACTTGGTTACTGAGTTACAGATACATAACAATTCACAGGTCATTGAGTTACAGAGTTAAAGATACATATCAATTCACAAATCATTGAGTTACAACGATCATACATGAAATTTACAAAGAAAGATGAAAAATTAAGCCAATGCAGATACGAGATATCACAAAGTGTAGTAAGAGTCCATACAAGAAGTTTACCAAATGTACAGTTTCTGCCAGAAGTCTAGCGGCCAGTAATACAGTTTTAGAGGTTTTTACCCTGGATCTAAAAGTCCAACAAGATGGTTCGGCTCTGATGGCAGTGGGGAGGGAGTTCCAACATTTGGCCGCTAGCACTGGGAAGCTTGAGCCTCGTGCAGTTTTTAGTTTATACTTGGGTATATTAATGCAGTGGAGGTAGGATGATCTGATGGGTCTGGTAGAAGAGTGTCTTGAGAATTTGTCAGTTAAGAATTGGGGGGCTGTGTTGGCGAGACATTTATGAGTAATGACGAGTGATCGAAGTTTGATTCTATCCCGTACTGGGAACCAGAGTGAGTCTCGTCTGAAGGACGATATGTGATTGGAGCGAGGTATGTTCAGGGCACAGCAAAGGGCATTGTTCTGGAGAACTTGTAATTCATTCAAGTTGTGCTCAGTAGAGCCTAGAAATAGGATATTACAGTAATCCAGTTTGGACAGGATTGGATCCAACTGGTGGTGTTAGGAGAAAAAGCTGCAGCAGTGGATAGGTGTTTAGTAAGAATGTGGTGGTCGACAAGGTCAAACGCCGCTGATAAGTCCAGGAGGAGCAGGATGGCCAGGCTGCCCTTATCTCTAGCTTCATCCATTTGGATTTTTAAGTCCAGGAGGGCTGTTTCCATTCCATGCCTGGGTCTAAAACCAGATTCTCTCAAGCCTGAGAGGTTATTAACTTGAAGGTGTTGTTGAATTTGTATATAGGCTGCTCTATCTAGAATCTTTAAGAGGAATGGGACCGTTGTTATGGGACAGTAATTTGTCGGTATGTTTGGGTTTAAGTTGGGTTTTTTGAGGAGAGCCATGACCCATGCCTCTTTGAGATTATTGGGTACCTGACATTCTTTAAAGGAAGCGTTAATTTTGGTTGATGAAGAAGGGTGCCAATCCAGTAGCCCCTTCCTTAATTATTGTAGCTGGGCAGGTATCGCCCTGGCAATTAGAAGGTTAATTAGTTACCGGTGAGAAGTGGAAGGGTGGGCAAAAAGGCAGATGAGTGGTGGGTGGGTTGCGTGAGTGAGCGTTAGGAGCAAGGATGTTCTTTTTTATCTCAATTTTGCTTTGTAGTAAGGCTATCTTGTCTGAAAGAGCTTTCTGGGTGTTGGCACACCAGGATTTATCTTTAGCACAATCATCTGGGGGTGGTGCATGTGACCCCAGTTCTCTTAAGATAGAGAAAAGCTATTTTGTACCAGATTTGGCATTCTGTATTCGGGTATTAAAGATCTCTCTTTTAGTATCCTTAATGGCGGCTTTGTAGAATGACACAGCCAAAGAGAAGCTATCCTTATTGAGGGTCGAAGGGCATTTTCTCCAATTGGCTTCCACAGTTCTTTAAGCATTGCAAAGTACTTTTAGATCAGAGGAGAACCATTTATTTATGTGGGCAGCCAGTTTAGCCTTTGTTAATTTTAGCGCAGAAATTTAATCAAGGGCTTTCTCAATATTGTTGTTGTACAGGTCTACCAGAGTGGAAGGATTCAGATCCAAGACAGTATGTGTAGCAGAGTTGGTGCCTGTCTCTACAGAGAATGTGATGCAGTGGTGACCAGACCATGCACATGGTGCAAAATTGAGTATTGAGGTAGACCAATAAAGATCAGCTACCCAATCCAGCATTCTACCTTTGTCGTGGGTGGGTTTGTTAATACATTGGTTAAACCCCAGATGTGTGATTGTATTGTCTAGTGTGGTAGCATTAGTATCAATGGCGTCACGTAGACCTAGGTTAAGGTCGTCCAATAGAATGATTTGTGAACCCGGTTTTGGAAGGAAAAACAGTGCAGCAAGAATCACACTTGGCAAAATTGCAATTGCTTCGTTGTCACGGGTGTAAAATAGGCAAACAACGTCAGAAATGAGTTAAACAGACAGAATCGAAAATTGGTTTTGCTGATGAAGGACAAAGGCACATAACAAGTATGATACTAAAGTGAAAGGGTGACTTTTGATGGGGACAGTATGGGATTCTTTGTAGGAGAAGTATATTGGATTTTATAATGAAAGCAGTTACAAGGGCAGAATTGGTTTTAAGAGGAAAATGACAGTTTCGACAGAGACTATTTTTTTTGTGGCTAGATTATTAAAGAAGGACACTGCCCGCGTGAACGTTAATTTGCAATGTTAACCCATTCATGCCGTGTGCCTCTTTATATGGGGATTAATTAATTTATTCCAAATAGGACGAAGGACTTAAACAATGGACTGAAATGATTTGGAAAGAATTGCGCTAACACATGGAAATTAACACAGATTTTCCTAAGGACAGGATACACAAAGGATTCTAACACATTCAGAATTTACTAGGGTATTTATAGGATTTCTATGGGATTGGACATAATACAAGGTAACAAAGCAATGGATGCAGCTTTTTGGTTACTGGGAAAGGGTGATACTCACAAAAAGCACTAGAATGGATTAGTTTGGACAGCCAGCTGGGTCTCTGGACAGCGAGACAGGGGTCTGGTCACTCCTCTAGGGACACTGGGTGGCAAACGGGGTCTGGTCACAGTAGACAGTGGGTTGCATCAGCTGAGCAAAGTAGGTCTGGTCACTGGATAATCCCAAAATGGGTCGAAGCCGTTCCCCCTTTCACCCTGAATTATTGGGATTTTTGTAGGGTTTAATTCTGGATAGGTGCTCCTGCCTGGATAGGAGGTTCCTCCTGGATAAGAGTTTCTGCCTGGCTCTGGAGTCTGGAATCTTGCAGAGTAAGTGGTGAATGTCTGGATCTCTGGATTTTGAGTGTTAATGTCTCCTCCTTCTATAGGCCGGATGACATCAGAGGATTTTTACTATGTGGGCAGAACTAACTGAACACACCTCTAAGATGGAATAGGTCAGGCTGTAAATGTCATCGCCTCCCTGTAAGAAGATTGGACTGAAGGAAGTGACTCAGTTTTAGTGTGTGTGTTTTTATGAGGTGCTTTGTCATACCATAGTTACTTTTGCCACAACCAGTTATGAAACAAAACCCTTATATTTATAGCCGTCACCCTTATAAAAATTAGATAGGCAAATACCATATTTCACATGGAGTATCCTATTCCAAACCCCAAGTTTGTACGATGCTGTTTAGTCTTTCTGGCAGTCTTTTGCAATTTCTATGGAACACATTTACCCTAAAAATCTACAAATGCATACACAGAAGCTTATTAATGTCAGACATATTTGCATTTAAGTTTCATAACTGTACCATGTATGCTTTCCCCAGAAATGTCACTTTAATGCTGTTCACGTCCCCCACATGCTAGGAAAATCCACATTGTCTTATCTCAACAGTGCAAAAATTACATTCAAGCTGTCAAAATTTTACATTACTTCTTCTTTAGATTACTGAAATAAATGTCTTTGCATGAAAAGCCTTTTCAATCACGAGCTGGCTTTGTCCCCAAAAGTGGGCAGTCTTTTCAACCCCCAGCCAAATGTCTTGCTCTGGTCAGCTTTGCCCAGAGGTTGCTATGACTCCCCTTTGATCCTAAGAAGTTGAAGCTGAGGAGTGGTGTCAAACAAATTCACACTTCAGTGACAGGGCTGTCCATTGTTCCATGCTGCAGCAATGCCGATCAGTCTGACAAAGTCGCCACTTCCCACATCACTGGGCCTTTCATGTTGTAAGGCAACTTCCTTTCCCATGGGGCTTGTACATTAGAAGTGCCTGCCTTGCGAAAACTGGTTTGACAGCAATTCCTGGGCCTAATGATGTTGAAGTTCTTTTTGTGGGGAAAAATAAACTACAAAGAGTACAATTTACCTATATTTTGGCAGCTTTTCTTCCCAACATATATAGTTTTGTTTCTGGGCATGTTACAGTATTATTTCCCCTTTCACCTGTACAATTTCAATTTACTGCTTCACGGAGCAGTGCAACACGGGTTCATTTTACTTTCCCTGGTCATTTACACATGCGATTTTCCTTGCATCTTCATTCTGAACATTTCCATAGCTCTGGTCAATTTCTTATACACAGGTATCTGTTCACGAAAAGGGTTCTTTGAAACAGACATAAGCAAAGGGAGAGAGAGAGAGCTTCCTGTGAAGAGTTTTGCCTGTGTTCATTTGTTGTAAAAGTAAACGCTTGCCGTACAGCCTGAAACAAATGTTTCTGCTCTTTCACGGATTTTACTTGACACACAATGCCTTTCAGGGAGAATGGCCCTCCTTTGATGGTGTTCATCGTGAAGATAGATGGGCATGGATGTGTTTTACTGGAACCAAACTGTGTAATGTTGAAAGATGGAAATAGCACCAGTGCAAAGTCATTTTAAACACAGAACATTTTCTCTTTCAGGCTGCTTTTGAATTTTATGTGCTTAGCAGAGCCAGTGCAGCCATTATTTTTGCAACTGCTAAAATGCAGTTTTGGTGATGCAGTGGAATATGTGCCCAGCAGACCCAGCACAGCCACTATTCTCGTAACTGCTGTGAATGCAGTTTGGTGGTGCAGGGGAGTTCTGCTGGGCTGGTAAATATACCCCACACCATGACATATTTATTTTATGTATCACATTCTCTCATAATGTCCAAACCCATCCTTTCTTTTCTCTGAGGTTGAAAAACATGAGCATATGTATTTTAGTGATATTAAGACCTACTATGCTACAAAATAGCACACCTGCACCAGTAAGGGGACATTATAATACCTTAGATAGAATCAGCATGGTGCATGTCTACACCTTACATCCTCCAAAAGTGGGCTTTAAAACTGGGCTGGAGGGCTCAGCACAGAAATATATTCCTAACCCTCAATCTAGAGTATAATGCATATATTGGGGAATGTGGCCATCTCCTGAAATTGGAGAGACAAAAATGAAAGTGCTGAGGCTCATACCAGGGATCCTAGACAGACCATTTTATTTCAATATATGCTACTTTGAAGGATTTAGTGATAAGTTTGGCTTCGTCCCATTTGCATGTTATTCTTTAGCCCAGTGCCTGCTCTTTCTTTTCATGTGAGCCATATGAGTGGGAGGGGACCATGACAGAGACGAGTACCAACACATTGGCACGGGCCTCTAGCAAGCACATGTTCATGTTTGATTATTTGACACGTCAAACCAATACTATAAGCAGTTGATCTTATCACACTGCTTCTTTGGGGGATGTATTTTAATCTTTACATACAGTAGTGGAATGCAGACTTTCATTTATGAGGTAGAAAATAAAGCTATAATTGTGCGCCTTTTGCATAAAACCTTTGTTTGAGGATTTGTTTTTAATTATAAATCTTGCATTTTCTTTCATCTTGTTATTTGGGCACTTTGCAAGACAATGCTACAAAGCAGGGCATTAGTGTAGTTGCTGAAAGTCAAACATTAAACATGTATTGCACCTGCATGAATGTTTTTTTTTTATGTTGGGATACGCATTTAATCTCATAATGCCTCACATGTTCAAATTGTGGTTCCCTAAGAGTGATTTAGTTCTCATGGGATGCTCTTAAAAATGCCCCACTCATTGTTTAACTGGTTATAGTGTTGGTCTACAGAATAAATAAAAATAGTCACCGTTCAGATATTGCACACCAAAAAGTCATTTGTTCTTTCATCACTTATGGCAACATTCGTGTAAAACCACGACTCGTCCCAAAATGTGGTTCGTGGGAAGGTAAAACGTTTGTGCAAGGGTTCGACTTGCCCCATGTGTTTTCCTGCAGGTTTCAGAAGGGATCAAATGTCAACTCAGGTCTCAAGGCAAGGCTTTACATACAAGGTCACAGTGTAGCACGCGAGGGCAAGGACCAGCAATGCTAGATGTGGATAAATGCAGTGAATCCTGTAATAAGGCTTATCTCAAGTCCTGGGTTTAAGAAACAGGCACTCAGGGAATGATCAACAGAGGTACCGTGAACCCGCATCTGACCGGGTTGGCATCCCTTGTCTCCCAGACCCTCTGGCTTAGCGATGCTCAGTGCAAACTTCTTCTCTGAATGTCTACAAGAAATAATGAATCCCCCTTTTGAAGTGTAGAACACAATATACACATTTCTTATCATCCTGGTATGGGCTTAGCCATGGCTATTCCCTGTGCCACAAGAGTTTTCAGAATACCAATGATGCCTTGATCATATCACAGAATATTTATGAGGTTGAGAAAGATCACCTTTTTGTCATCTGCTAAAGCAAAGCACTTAAAAATGTGAGCTTTATGTTGTTGCTATGCATGTCGTTTTGTGACAAATCAACTTCCGGGGCACCAGTGGTCCAGGGACGAATATCAGTTTCTAAACCATCAATCAGTCCCACACCTCTAGTAAATTATAAGGGATCTGAACAGATTGGAAACACAAGTCAATTTTAAACCTCCTTGTCTAATTTTGATAACGTGATCGAAATGGCAGGCTTACCTCCGAAAGTCGTGGAACGTTGGTTAGTTGCAACACAGCGACCCAATGATAAAAGGTGACTGTCCAGTCAAGGTTGTATAAACATATCTACTTTATTATTATCACAATAAACAGTTCTAGCACACTATGAAATACAACCCACCCTGCAAAGGAATGTAGAGGAAGACAGTTTCAAAGTTGGAAACGAGATGCAGTCGGGAAAGTAAATAATTGCAACAGTTCAAGGATACTTGGTTTCAGCAAAAAGGCAGCAATTGGTCATAAAATGTCACTAGGGGCCTCCAGAGAAGGACCAGGGGGACAGAACCACAATGTGCTGTAGATAATCTTGGTGCTCAACAGTGTCAAGTCGGTTTCAGGGCGCTTTGCAGCTTCTTGAACTTCTGCAACAGAGTTCAAGATGGGAGACAGCAGCAGGTATCAGGCGGCAGGCAGTTTGGCAAGCGAGACTGGATGGACAGCTGCAGGCTGGCCTACACGGCAGCTCGGGTCAAGAATCATTGTCTCAGTCTGGTGGTTCAGAAGCACTGGTCGAGGAGTCTCGGACAGCTTTAAAGACTGCAGCATAACAACAGTCAGCGGTGCAGTTGGTTGCAGTTCGAGGGGCTCGACTGGCTTGAAAATGTCCTTTAAGTCACATTATTCCCTCGGCTTACATTTAGAACCAGAGAAGCCACGGAGGCGGCCGTTAGGTAAGGCTGACTTTGCTACTTTTTAAAAATGGTGTATTATTGCTGCTGACTACAATTGTATGTGCACCACAAAGATTGATGGGTATATAAACTATCTCCCTGCAACATGACATTGTTTGCAGAGACCATGGTACTTTTTCACCCTGGGAATGGTAGTACCTTGGTGCACTGATATACTCTGTCTGTTAGTACATCATTTGAACATTCACTGAAGATGGAAGCATTGCTGGTGCGGCTTTTAGTCACAGCATCTGTTTCTCTCTCTGTTTTGATAGTGTGTCGGCTGCCTTGCTATGATTCTACTTTTTGTGATGCCTTTTTGGAACTTGCCGCTCAACTCCAACGTAAATATTCAAAGCGGGTGGTAGTTGGTGACTTCAAGGATTAATAAAGATGATGAACTTGCCACTACTCTTTTTATATCTGGCTTACTGGAATTTGACCTTCAGCGACTTGTTGCTTTGGCAATTCGCTGTAAAGGGAATGCTTTGGATTCTATTCTGCCATTGTCTCGGTTGTTGACTGTCTATACGGCACAGAAATTGGATTGGTCAGATCACCTCCTGATTCCATTCACATTTCAGGCTGATCTTGAGACCCTAGCTTAGTTTAGACCTAAGATTATTAAACGGAACTGGCGTTCAGTTTCCACTGCTCATGTAGCTGGTGAGATTGATGCTGGCTGCTCAGCATTGGAGCCTGTGAATATATCATCTCTTGCTGGCGTGTTTTCTTCGGTAGCAGATCATATTGCACCTCTTAGATTGTGCAAGCAGTGTACCGGCTATTCTGAAGCTTGGTTTGACCAAAATCTAAAAACACTGAGGCCCGAGCAGCGTCAAGCTGAGCGGAAATGGAGGACTTTTTATCTTCCTGATGATCGCTCACTATTTCGTACTGCCCAAGGAATTATTTGAGTTAATTCGTGGTCTATCTGCCCCTCCATTTGAGAGTCTTGGGATTGTACCTTCCCGAGAGCGGTGGGCCTCTGTTTGTCTACTTTTTTAGCACAACGATATAGGCTATTCATGATTAAATGACTATGTCTGACATGAAGAGTGGCCAACATGTCCCTGCCCACCCTATACTTGTTCTGGCTAATCTCTGATCATCCTTCCCTTCTTTTTCCCTAGGCAAGGTCATATCTGCTACTCAGAGACTTAAATCTGCATCCCCGCTTGATTCCATCACACTGACCATCTGCAAAGATGCTTTGCCTACTGTTGCATTATGGGTTGCTCAGGCAGTGAATCATTCCTGCCAAATGCTTTGGTGATTCCTCTTTTAAAGAAATCTTCACTTGATCCCTGTGTTTGTCTAATTTCCTTACTGCCTTTGTTCATGAAACTGCTAGAGTCTGTGGAGGGTTTTGACCCATGTGGAATCATTAGACGGGGTGAATGTGGGGATTAAGCTGTCGCTGCCCATCATTTTGCCCTAGAACAAAAATAAATCGTTGGAGTGGGTAAAGATGGGGATGCGCTGTCGCCGCCCATCATTTCATCCCAGAATCCAGGAGAGCTGCGCAGTTGTGCGCACACCAAAATGGTTACCTAACTTGCCACCCACCAGTGTAAAGAAAGGTCTTTGTTAACAAAATCCACTGTTACTGATGTCAAAAAGTTGCTGAAATCGTGACTCATTGGACCACTTTAAAGATTCAACCCTTTTGTGGGGTTCCACATAACCATTTTACTGTAAGGAGCCCCATCAAAACAATGTTAAGCAAGGATTTACTACCATGTAAGAACCATTCCTGTTTAGAATGCATTAATCCAAGAAAATCCCAAAATTGCATGCAGTACCAACAAAATCCTCAAGGGGGCGCTGGCGGTCTAAACTCTGACAGGAGAACTGAGTGCAGTAGCTGACAAAGGGATTTGACTTAGCTGACTTCAAAGGCTGCATTTTAATTAAAAATTAGCCACATGCTGTTCCCAGAGGCCTGAAGCCTGGGAAACCCTCTCACCTCAAGAGCTTCACACCAGGAGTTAGAATCTCACATGACCTCTTGATTGATAGAAGGCAGACTGGCTGGGAGCTTCCCAGAGACCACACAATGGCCCCTTTCCTCTGAAAGGAATATGTTGATTTTGACTGTGCAATGTCAACAAAGCCCTGCCTGCCCAGAGGACTGACCCACCCAAGTCTTGGAGGCGGACCTCAACACTCTGAGGACTGAATTGGAAGTAAAATATATATTTTACAAAAACACTGATAACTCTTTGTAATCAAATGACAGAAATGTATAACTTTGAGAGCTTTAATTTAAAAAATGTACCTTTAATTCAAGACTAAACTCGAATTTGTGTGATGTTCTGGGGCAAAACCCCATTGTTTATTAATATTACAGACTCCCTGTTTCAGCTAGACAAACGAAAATGCATTGGTATGTGGGTAGATATGTGAGGAACAGTTGTATAAAATTTAATGAAGATCCAATGTTGTTTAGCACATTAAAAAGTGCTAGAAGTTGCCATTTGTGAATGCAAGCTCCTAGAAACAGCAGATTTGGACAGAGACATGGCTAAATTCAGCCACACCATGTATATGTAATTTCAAGCAACTGTGTAACTCTGAAGTATGTATTTTGATCATATATAGATTTGGGTGCACAGATGATAAGGGAGGTTCTTCAAGAGATCATAAATGGCTGACATCACTCTGACACAACTTAGTTCGCCAATCAGGGGACGAATGAAAGTTTGACCAATTAGAAGCTGAGAGAGAGGTAGGGTCAGTGATGCTAGAACACACCCACATTCTAAACACATAAAAGCAGACAGACAGGACAGAGAGGCAGTTTCCAAATCCATCTGCAGCGGGACGCTCTGCCGGAAAAATCCATACTTACCTCCATACAACATCCAGAGATCCAGACTTCAAATTCATCAATCTATCCAGAACTAAGAGACCAGACCAGAGAGAAAGCAGTGCTGTACCCAGAGAGACCCAGACCAGCAGAGAGAGCTGACCCAGATCACTGTGAAGTGCAGAGGCCAGACCAGACCAGACCAGAGTCCAGTCTAAAACCCTGACCAGATCCGTGGCGAGGCCCATTTCACTCAAGAATATAGTGTGAGTACCTAGAAAACTGTGCAGAACCAATCTCTTAGTTAAAATAATATAATTCAATCTATTTAATCTAAGTAGAACTGCCTCCCAACTGTCACCTGTCATTTGTAAAGCTGTCACTGTCATTTCTAGTTGCAAGCTGCACTTGTCATTTTGAGCTTTTGAAATTTGCAAACCCAAAAACGACCTTTATTAAATCGCTCATATCTCCGCGACCGTTTGGGCTAGAGACTTGCAGTAACTTTCCTCTGATAGCTTAGAATCGTAGCTTTGAATCGCACCAAGAACCGCATTCCTACCCCTTATAGTTTTACCGCAATCGCGGAACACGCATCCACGAATTTTACCGCGATTTGCAATTTCTTCACATGTAAAAACTGCTGCTGTTTGCTTCCATTTGCCAGAAATTCGTTTGACCTGCTAACTATCCCTGCATCATTGCTAGTGTGAGCCTGGACTAATATTAACTAGATACCACTCACCCTGAACCTCTGAAAGGGAATTAAAAGCGTTTCCAGCATATTTCTCATTCATTGCCAGCACATATCAAAGCAATTTGGGCCTGTGATTTCAAAACTCCTATCTGTTTACTGTTGTCTAAGCTTGCTGGATTGAACTGATTACATTGATTGCATTTCTGAGAACTGTGTGCTTTCCTCCCATTTCCTTGCATTGCATAAAGAGGGGGGGAGTGAATAGCCAGAGAAAAGTGATTACATTGTTTGGTTGAAATCATATTGAGTATTTTCTGTACTGCATTCATTGAATATTGCATCCACCTGAGCTTACATAAAGCATCCTCTACCACATTATACTTTTGTTCCTATTTACCAGTGTGCTACCTTATCCATTTCTTGTCAACTCCTTATTGATTATAGAGAAGCGTGTTAATGCCAGATTCTCCGTTGTTGATCTTTATCATATCAGATTAAGTGTGCTATTCAAGTATTAATTTATTATAAAGTGTGATATATCTATTTTAGATTATCAAATAAACCTTTTAAACTTGCAAAACAGAACTACTTCTTGGCTCAGCGGGGTCAGGGGGATTCCAAGAGAGGGGTGTTATATAGGGGTAGTCATCCAGAATGCATGAACTGGACCTAAAGATATATCAATAAGGGTTTTCATTCAGTATTATAGACTAGGCGTTGACTTAGCTGTAGTGTTGAATTGAATCCTCTTACAAAGTGGGGGCTCGAGCCGAGACGTTGGGTTAGATTTACCACTTGTGCAGCTTAATACAGTGTGCTAACTGACGGGATACATACCTCCGGTCGGATCACCACGCTGCATTACGCTGTGAAGCATTCCTCAAAAGGGACACTCCAAGAAAAGTTCTGTTCTGCAAAACTAAAATACTAACTTCTGTAAGTCAGGACAGAGACCAATCTCTAGAATGACGACCTTGGTAGATATGAAAATAGCCAGAGAGCACTTCTTACACAAACTATTTGTGAGAGGTGAATGGGCTGAGCAGGGCCAGGATGCCTGGTTGCAGGCCATCACGCGACAGGTCACTGAAACAGGGTCAGATATATATAGAGATCAGGGTCCATTACACGTGGCCCTGAGTGAACTATATATGGCTCCTAAGGCCAAAGATGAGCACGACAAGATTGTTAGGATAGCGGCATATTTATATTTATACATGGGAGCCATACAGAATAAATGTGCTGAAGGCCATGATCTGGCAAAAAGGCAACAGATGGCGTTAGAGAAGGCCCAATCTGATCTGGACTCTTCTGAGCAAAGGCTGCACAGAAGCCAGGAGTCAGAAAATGAGACCAGACAGTACATCACTAAAATAAAGGAGGATATGGATGTGCTGCAAAAGGAAAAGTCAGAACAGGATACCAGATTTCTGGCCTTGCAGAAGGAACACCAAGAAGGTTTGGACTCCCTACTGCAAAGCCAGAAAAAGCTGGAGCAACAGCTAGACTTCAATAGGGCATGTGCTGAGCAGGTAGTCACCCTGCAAGGCCACCTAGATAGAGTGAAGGAGGAGAGCAATAAACTGATTCTGAAAGACCTGGATACCCAGGCAGAGTTTGATCAGGAGCGCCAGAAAGCTGGTGCCTTCCAAAGGCAAAGGGACGACCTGGCGGCACAAATGCAGGCTCTTAGTCAGGAAAGAGACGCCTTAGGCCAGGAAGTCTGCCATTTAAAAAGAAAAATGGAAGAAAATCACCTGGCCCACCAGGGGCTGGGTGATCTCCAAAAAGAAAACCAGAACTTGGTAGAGCACACCAGAAGGGTGGAAGATGCTCTAGCAAGAAAGGAGCAGGCCAATAGGGACATTGCCCAGGAGGTAAACCTCCTGCAGCAAAGACTGGCCCAGTTCTCCAGGACCAACCAGGAAGCACAGAGGGAGAATGAGGCCCTCTGTCAACACAATGATAGGCTCCAGCAACAGGTAGCGATGCAGGAGAAACTGATAGAGTCGAGTAAGGCCTTAACAGAGGAACTGAAAGCACAAATGCAGGCTCTTGCATTGCAACAGGGAGCAGGGGCGGATATAGATGAGGTCCGCTGGGAAAGAGAGATTCCTGACCATAACCGCAGGAGCCCTAACACCAGGGGCCTTCATTTTCCCCAGTCCCTGGACTCTACCACCCCCATGTCCCCTGGCGCACATGAGCACAGGGCCGCAGGGATGGCAGATCACTATCCAGCTAAGAGTATGGGGCTCATAGGCCAGTACCACTCAGGAATGGAGGGGTGGGCATCCGGGTATGGGCACCCAAGTACAGTACAGTTCAATGGGGAACCCCAGGAGAGTAGGCCCATTAAGGGCATCCTGAAAACCTCTGCCCAGTTAGGTCAGTGGAGGGGGTACCCATCAAATCCTGGCAGCAAGGAGGAATCTGAAGACTCCTCTGAACTGCGCAGGACACAGGAGACCAGGTCCCCACATTCTGCCAGCCATTCCCAGGCTTGCAGAATCTGGGAAAACCTGGAAGAACAGACGGGAACCTCTGGGAGCAGTGCCTCTGAGTCCGAGGAAGAATGGACAAGGGTTACCCGAACCAAAAAGGCCAATAAGGCAAAAAGGGCCTTGCTTAAGGACCCCTTAAAGCAGATTAAGGCGATCAGGAGCGTCATCACGCCTTACCATAAGAACGCTAAGTATTCTGTTTGGGAGCACTTAGAGTTGTTTGAACAAATGATGGAGACTTTCCATTTGAAGGACAGCCAAAGCTGTATTCAATATGTAAAGTGGACATTCTCCCCGGAATACTCCAGTTTCTTTGCGGGGCTGGAGGACCAAAATCATTTAAGATGGTCCACATATAAGGCGGCCATCCTGAAACATTTTTCTGTTCACAGAAATCCTCAAGAGGCTCGCAAGGCGGCCTACAATTTGCAATGTGGGGAGGATCAGGCCCCACGAGAATTTGTGCAGGAGTTAAAGCGTGCTTTTGCGCAAACCACCAGAAGGGTGCGCACAGATAGTAGAGAGTTTGTCAATACGTTTTTCCATGCCTTGTCCAAATATATAATGACCCAGCTCGTGAGAGATTTTCATGAGAAAAGATCTTTAGACTGGGTCATTGAACAGGCTACCCGGATCTATGAGGTGCAGAAGCCCATAGAAAATAAAAGCAATGCCCAGAAAAACCCCAAAGCCAACAGCACCCCTGCTGCTGCCAAGGTGGCAGAGGTAAAGGTCACCCCCGTCTTGGATTTGGAGATGGGGGGGCCTAAAAACCTACCTGCACCTAATAATGCTAGGCCCAGAAGGTCCTCGGGCCAGTCACAGACAGGGAGCCAGGGAGGCAGCCCCACAAATGGGGTCCCTCGCTCTCCTGACTATGTAAGTCCTCGCTACAAAGGTAACAGACCCATCCTGGGTTACGTGTGGACTCCTCCAGCCCAAGGGGGGGGATCCAGCCAAGCACCTAACCCAGGGAACTTCCCTCCAAACTTCCCACAGGAGGGCAGAAATTTACCAAACCCTGGGCAGAACTTTTTCCCCAGATATCCTCCCGACTTTCAGCCCCAAAACCATCCATCCTTCTTTCCCCAATTCCCTGAGCCCAGACCACTGAATCCGGGAGAGGGGAGGCCAAGGGTGGAGGGGTACCCAAATCTTCCCAACCAGGGGTACTACCAAAGAAGGGATAGCTACCCTTCCCGGGATCAGCCCAGGGGAGAAAACAGGGCCCCGTATCAGCCTGAGCGGGTTTCCCAGTTAGAGCGCCAGGTTCAAAACATGGCGCGGGATATGGGTCATCTACTGAGGGCGCAGCAGAACCCTCAGATCAGCATGCCGGCGCAGAACGCACCCAACTCTGGACCTGGTGCTCCAGAACAATGACGGGGGCAGCACCCCGATAACTCACCGGTTCCCAGGGGGGAGGCACAAGGGGAAGGGGGGTGTAAAGCCTTGGAGGAAGCTTCCTTCCTCACTTGTAAACAGCCCCTGGAAACCCAGGAACCGGAAACAAAATCTCTTGCCCCTGAAAGTCTGCCTCCTAAGGAGCAGAGGGGGGGTAGGAGAAACAAAAGACCCAAACAGACTCAGTTTGAGGAGGAGGTACAGATCTTCCAATTTGAGGGAGAGGGATCCTCAGAGGATCCTGGGAAAAGGATCTTCTCCTTCAGAGAGGGGGGAACTCCTCCCAAAGAAAAATGGGTCCCTAGGGATGCAAATCCAGACTGGGGAGATGTGGAGACTGAGCTACCGCCGCCCACCATCTCATCCCAGAACCAACAGCAAGAAAACCCCCTGGTTCAAACCCATCCTGGTGACTGCCTCCAAAAAGGGGGGGGCGGCCCAGAACCGGAACCAGGGGAACCCACAATGGCTCTGATCTCCAGTTGCCAACTTTTTCTTTCAGATTCCCAAGGCTCTCCACAGAATTCTGCCCAAAATTCTTCTCTCGCGATGTCCAAAACCAGAAAGTTAGCCCACCAGTTGTCCAAAAATGTACATTATCTGTGCCCCCTTGAGGAGAAGGAGGGAAGATATTATGCCCCGGTACAAGTACAGGGGCAGGGTACAATCTCGGCACTGGTGGACACTGGATCTCAAGCTACCCTTCTGTCCAGAAGGGCCTTTGATGAACTGAATGCAGGAAGGGGAGAGAATTACCAAATTCCTCTCACCTCACTTCCTGGACAACTCCAGAACTTTGACGGGAAGGAAATTCCCGTTGAGGGGACTGCAGATTTGGACATTAAAATTGGGCGACATAAGTTGAAACACCCGGTCATAGTTGTGACCCCAGAGGGCACCCCTTGTTTACTAGGGAATGACCTCCTGAGAAGGTTGTCACCCCTAATAGATTGTGTAAACAAGGTCCTCTGGACCCAGACTAGCCGACCAATAAAATTAAAACAGAGCGTCAACCATGTTAGTTTAAACGGCACATGCCACATGGTTGAACAAAAATCTGACCAAGTAGAATTTCACTTCCAGAATAGCCAAATTCCAGACGTGACAGTAATAGCAGTAGGACAACAGACTGGTGATGGGGGGTCCTCTCTATTTCTGAAAATCAACCTTCCTTCCAGTTTAAGGTGGTATTCCACGCTGGAAGGAAACACTCTGAGATTCTATACTAATCCACAATCTGAAACTCCCACTCCTATAGTCCAGAAAGAGGTGAAATCAGCTCAGAGCCTGGCTGATATTCAGCAAATTGGAGAGCAGTTGTTCATCCCTGTTCAGTTAAATGATGGGAAGGACTCTGTTCTCGCTCGAGTGTGTGTGAACAACGGTAAGAGCTTCATCAGCGAAGCCATGTTCCGCCAACTCCCAAAAGATCCAGCCATTCCCACCTTCAAACTGATAGACAAGTGGGAAATGGACCTGGAAGCACCTAATTCCAAACATCTCCTGCCAAGCAGGTGTATGCTCAAAATCTCCATTGGCAACAAGAGCATTGTCCATAATTGTTGGGTCGTGCGAGACGTCCCTGCCGCCTTTTACTTAGGCAGTGACATTCTCAATCGCTTTGCCATTAGTTTGGACCTAATAAACTTCAAAGCTTGGTCCCGATTAGCGGATAATCCCATGGGCTTTGATGATCCAGAAAAAGCATTTAGGTCAGCTCAATTGCTACCTTATGCAGTTGAAATTCAGGTTAAAGAGGAAGTCACCATCCCAGAAAGGACCCGACAATTCTCCCTGGAAGTGAAAGTTAAAAGGGGACAAGAGTTGAAAAACCCTGATGCTTACATACATCTAAATGCGTCTCTCCAACAGCAAGGGTTGGGGGTAAACCCAACTCCATTAGTCAACATAGAACATGACACCATTCCAATAGAGGTGGATAACAGCGACTTAAAGAGTATTACTCTAGCCGCAGGCACCATTATTGGAATGGCGGTTGATGACCGACATTTTTCCATTGATTTAGGTAATGAACTGTTAGGACCAATCCCCAAGGACTGTTTTGACAGTGACAGTGAGGACAACACAACACCAGACAGGATTTTTACCCGGCATGGGGGGAACTTCCTGGTGTACACTTCCTGCCCCTATGGTAAGGAAGATGTGACTTGTGACTTCAGGAGGGATGAGGTGATTTTCCAGGTCCATGAGGGCTGCCTTTCCCACCTGAAGCCTCCGGTCCAAATCAGCACTCTAACCAGGGACTTCTCCACCCAGCTGGAGGAGGCCGCTGAAATAGCCAAACCAGAAGTCTTTCCAGGCTTCAGGCAGATGGTGGAAGAGAGAGTCAACCTAGCTGATGCCTGTGTGACTCTGGAACAAAAGCAAAAGTTGAAACAAGTTTTCTTGGATTTCCAAGATCTCTTTGCGGTAGACTCATATGACTGTGGTCGCACTGACATCCACACAACAACAATCCCCACGGACCCTGGCATGACTCCTGTGTTTGTGAAGCAATATCGCTTGCCTCTCGCATCAATGGAGTCCCTTACTGAAATAATTAAGAACCTTGAGTCCCGGGGAATAATCCGTCCAGTCCACAGCACCTTCAATAATCCGGTGCTGGGAATATTGAAGCCAAACGGCCAGTGGAGACTCTGCGCCGACCTCAGGGAGCTCAACAAACGGGTCCATACTTCCCGATGGCCTCTTCCCTACATTGACCAAGGGCTGGCCCAGATCCAGGGGTCACAGGTATTCACTGCAATAGACCTGACCAATGGATACTGGGTGGGGCTTGTCAGCAGGGAGGACCAATACAAACTGGCTTTTACCTTTGGGGGCCAGCAGTACACATGGTCCCGGACTCCCTTCGGATACCTCAACTCCGGCAATGAATTCAACATTTTCCTACATAAGGCCATGCCCGACCTGGGTGCGAGGGGTAACCTGGCTTATGTAGATGATGTCCTCATCAAAAGTTCATCTGTGGAGGAACACATAGCGGAGATCCGTTATGTTCTGACACAGTTGAGGGCCGCCGGAGCAAAACTTTCCTTTCAGAAAGCACAGTGGTGTAGAACCCGTGTTAATTTCTTGGGGCATGAGATTACTCCTCAGGGCCTCTGTCCCCAGGAAAAGAAAGTGGAAGCACTTCAGAAACTGAAAGACCCCACAACTCTGCGGGAACTAAGAAGCCTCCTTGGACTGACTAATTACAGCAGAAAGTTCATTGAGGGCTACGCAGAGATCACCAGACCCCTGATTCATCTCCTGAAGGGGGGGGTCAAGTGGGAATGGGGTCCAGAACAAGCCGAGGCAGTAAAACAACTCAAAAGAAGCCTCTCACAAGCGCCTTGCCTAGCTTACCCGGTCAGAAACAAGGAGTTCTTCCTGGAGACAGGGTTCTCTAATACGTGCTTGACGGCAGTATTATATCAAAAGCATGACAAGGTCAATAAAGTAATCTCCTATGCGAGCAAAACTTTATCCTCTGTGGAGGAAAAATTCAACGATTGTGAGAAGGCACTCCTGGCAACGGTGTGGGCATTGAAGAATTACCGCCCGTTTATCCAGGGGGAACACATCATAGTGGAGACTCCACACCAGCCTCTGCAATATCTCCAAAGTGACAGAATCCGGGCCGGAAATGTGAGTAATTCCCGAATTACTTCCTGGATTCTGTCAATGCAAGGCTTTCCTGTGGAGGTCCGATATGGCCAAAACAAGAAGAGTCCCCTCGCGCAAGGTCTGGCTGACTTGCATGATTGTGCCAGAGAAAACTGTCTCGAGGACGAAAGTCTAAAAATAAAGGACAACATGGAGGCATACCTTAATTCCCCGCACAAAGTCTTTGAAGAAGACAAGTGTGAGGGAATGCCCACTGTCTATGTGGATGGATGCTCTTACCATGTTGACAACGACGGGGAGAAAGAACTGGTGGCCGGCGTAGGGAATGCATGGGTGAATGAGTCCCCAGAACCCTCCGCTGGATACAAAATTGGTCCCCGAAGTAGTCAGGTGGCAGAGTTGATGGCTGTGCATCAGGCCATCCTCACTGCTGTCCAGCATCAACTCCACGAACTGGTCATAATCACAGATTCGGATTATGTACGGAACGGGTTCGTGGAGCACCTGGTTAATTGGAAAACCAGAGGCATGTTATGTGCTAACAACAAACCCTTGAAACATGGGAAGTTGATCCAAAACATTGATGATCTGGTCACCTCGAATGAGATGACCATCTATTGGAAAAAGATCAAGGGTCATTCCAAAGTAGAGGGACCAGACAAAACTGGAAACGACTTAGCTGATCAGCTGGCCAAAACCGGAGCCATCCAAGGGGATCTAATTGAGATTGAGTCCCTGTTGGGGGAAATCCAGGTCACTGCCATCACTAGGTCCCAGACAAATGCTCACAACGACCTTTCAATTGCACAATGGAGTAAGGAGACCCCTGATGCTGATTTGATTACCGCTCAGAAGGGGGATCCAATAATTGGTAAATTTTACCAGGACCCTGAGAACTTTCCCCTGACGGATACCGATTACATTGGGAAAGAGGACCTAAGAGTGTTGATGAAATGTCCAAAAATGTTCCGGATCCAAGACGGTTTGTTGGTAAGGAAATCCAAAGCTGGCCACGATCAGTGGGTGGTTCCTACCTCATTCCGAAGCCTGATGTTAAGTCACGCCCATGATGCGGCCACTGCCGGTCATAGGGGGTTTCACACAACACTGGAAATCTTAAGAGAGGTTGCATACTGGCCACACATGGGCCAGGACCTCAACCAATATTTGAAGGGTTGTCTTGTGTGTGCACAATTTCAGCCGACATCCCTCACACACCGGGCGCCTTTACAAAGGAGGGGAATGACACTGCCATGGTCAGATTTACAAATCGACTTTGTAGGCCCCGTGATTCGCTCGGCTAGGGGGAATAAGTACATGTTGACTGTGACATGCTTGTTTACCAAGTGGGTGGAATGTCTCCCAGCCCCAAATTGCAAGGCAGAAACTGCAGCTGCCTTGATGATTAACCACATCTTTTCCCGTTTTGGTCTACCTCAAAGGATTGAGTCAGACAGAGGTAGCCACTTCACCAGTGAAGTAATGACAAAGATGTGGGAGATACTGGGGGTCAAAAGGAAGTTGCATATTGCTTATCGGCCAGCTTCTTCTGGGGCAGTAGAGAGATATAACCGGACAATTGTGAGCATATTAAAGAAGTTTGTGGCAGATTCTGGGCCAAGTTGGGATATCCGATTACCTCTGGTCCTAATGGCCATCAGATCTACCCCTTCATCTGCAACCAAAATGTCACCGTTTGAGTTGATGACTGGGCGCAAGATGGTGCTTCCTCAGCATTTGCTCTATAGGACCCAAGAGCAGACACTGATAAATGCCTCCACTACTCATGAGTATGTAGAGAATTTAAGGAAACACCTCCAACATGCTTTAGCTTATGCTCAGCGGAATCTAGAAAGATCAGCTGATAGCATGAAGACCCATTATGACCTGAAAACTTCCAGGAAGGAATATCAGGTGGGAGACCGGGTCTATCTATACAACTTCCAAAGGAACCAGGCCAAGCAGCGCAAATTTTTGCCTACATGGAAGGGACCCTTTGAGATCGTCGATAAGATCTCCCCTGTGGCCTACAAAATCCACATCCCCAAAGGTCCTTTGGCAGAGGGGGAAGACAAGTGGGTACACATAAACCAGTTGAAATGTTGCCATCCCAGGCACACTCTGCAACAACTGGAGGAATCATCTGGAATCCTAGCGGGTACTGTATCAGACTAATTCAGTTCCAATCATAAAACATACCACATCTAGTCTCTAACATACTGTGATTTGTATGAAACTGTCTCTTAGTTATACTATTGTTTTTTCAAAATAAGAATGTAATGTTTCATTATGATGAAATGCATATGCCGCCCCACTATCTCAACAGTGGTGGAAAGACGTCTATGAGTAGGTATTGCCGCTCTTCCTTTGTCGTCCTAGGAGAAAGAAAACCGGGAGACGGGCCAAGGAGGACGATCCGGAGACCGGGAGCAGAGACGCAACGGGCCCGGGGTACCGCCTAATCTTCCCATCAGGACCGGCGAGGAGAACTGATCGATCTGACCGGATGGAGAGGAAGATGCTGAACTGTGCCATCTACAGAATTGGAAGAAGATAATGTGGACATACCAGCGCCAGGGTTCAAAACCTCCCTTGCAACCGACTCCCCCTCGACTCAAGTCAAAGCGCAGTCGGGCGGGGGGGTTTGTGGAGGGTTTTGACCCATGTGGAATCATTAGACGGGGTGAATGTGGGGATTAAGCTGTCGCTGCCCATCATTTTGCCCTAGAACAAAAATAAATCGTTGGAGTGGGTAAAGATGGGGATGCGCTGTCGCCGCCCATCATTTCATCCCAGAATCCAGGAGAGCTGCGCAGTTGTGCGCACACCAAAATGGTTACCTAACTTGCCACCCACCAGTGTAAAGAAAGGTCTTTGTTAACAAAATCCACTGTTACTGATGTCAAAAAGTTGCTGAAATCGTGACTCATTGGACCACTTTAAAGATTCAACCCTTTTGTGGGGTTCCACATAACCATTTTACTGTAAGGAGCCCCATCAAAACAATGTTAAGCAAGGATTTACTACCATGTAAGAACCATTCCTGTTTAGAATGCATTAATCCAAGAAAATCCCAAAATTGCATGCAGTACCAACAAAATCCTCAAGGGGGCGCTGGCGGTCTAAACTCTGACAGGAGAACTGAGTGCAGTAGCTGACAAAGGGATTTGACTTAGCTGACTTCAAAGGCTGCATTTTAATTAAAAATTAGCCACATGCTGTTCCCAGAGGCCTGAAGCCTGGGAAACCCTCTCACCTCAAGAGCTTCACACCAGGAGTTAGAATCTCACATGACCTCTTGATTGATAGAAGGCAGACTGGCTGGGAGCTTCCCAGAGACCACACAATGGCCCCTTTCCTCTGAAAGGAATATGTTGATTTTGACTGTGTAATGTCAACAAAGCCCTGCCTGCCCAGAGGACTGACCCACCCAAGTCTTGGAGGCGGACCTCAACACTCTGAGGACTGAATTGGAAGTAAAATATATATTTTACAAAAACACTGATAACTCTTTGTAATCAAATGACAGAAATGTATAACTTTGAGAGCTTTAATTTAAAAAATGTACCTTTAATTCAAGACTAAACTCGAATTTGTGTGATGTTCTGGGGCAAAACCCCATTGTTTATTAATATTACAGACTCCCTGTTTCAGCTAGACAAACGAAAATGCATTGGTATGTGGGTAGATATGTGAGGAACAGTTGTATAAAATTTAATGAAGATCCAATGTTGTTTAGCACATTAAAAAGTGCTAGAAGTTGCCATTTGTGAATGCAAGCTCCTAGAAACAGCAGATTTGGACAGAGACATGGCTAAATTCAGCCACACCATGTATATGTAATTTCAAGCAACTGTGTAACTCTGAAGTATGTATTTTGATCATATATAGATTTGGGTGCACAGATGATAAGGGAGGTTCTTCAAGAGATCATAAATGGCTGACATCACTCTGACACAACTTAGTTCGCCAATCAGGGGACGAATGAAAGTTTGACCAATTAGAAGCTGAGAGAGAGGTAGGGTCAGTGATGCTAGAACACACCCACATTCTAAACACATAAAAGCAGACAGACAGGACAGAGAGGCAGTTTCCAAATCCATCTGCAGCGGGACGCTCTGCCGGAAAAATCCATACTTACCTCCATACAACATCCAGAGATCCAGACTTCAAATTCATCAATCTATCCAGAACTAAGAGACCAGACCAGAGAGAAAGCAGTGCTGTACCCAGAGAGACCCAGACCAGCAGAGAGAGCTGACCCAGATCACTGTGAAGTGCAGAGGCCAGACCAGACCAGACCAGAGTCCAGTCTAAAACCCTGACCAGATCCGTGGCGAGGCCCATTTCACTCAAGAATATAGTGTGAGTACCTAGAAAACTGTGCAGAACCAATCTCTTAGTTAAAATAATATAATTCAATCTATTTAATCTAAGTAGAACTGCCTCCTAACTGTCACCTGTCATTTGTAAAGCTGTCACTGTCATTTCTAGTTGCAAGCTGCACTTGTCATTTTGAGCTTTTGAAATTTGCAAACCCAAAAACGACCTTTATTAAATCGCTCATATCTCCGCGACCGTTTGGGCTAGAGACTTGCAGTAACTTTCCTCTGATAGCTTAGAATCGTAGCTTTGAATCGCACCAAGAACCGCATTCCTACCCCTTATAGTTTTACCGCAATCGCGGAACACGCATCCGCGAATTTTACCGCGATTTGCAATTTCTTCACATGTAAAAACTGCTGCTGTTTGCTTCCATTTGCCAGAAATTCGTTTGACCTGCTAACTATCCCTGCATCATTGCTAGTGTGAGCCTGGACTAATATTAACTAGATACCACTCACCCTGAACCTCTGAAAGGGAATTAAAAGCGTTTCCAGCATATTTCTCATTCATTGCCAGCACATATCAAAGCAATTTGGGCCTGTGATTTCAAAACTCCTATCTGTTTACTGTTGTCTAAGCTTGCTGGATTGAACTGATTACATTGATTGCATTTCTGAGAACTGTGTGCTTTCCTCCCATTTCCTTGCATTGCATAAAGAGGGGGGGAGTGAATAGCCAGAGAAAAGTGATTACATTGTTTGGTTGAAATCATATTGAGTATTTTCTGTACTGCATTCATTGAATATTGCATCCACCTGAGCTTACATAAAGCATCCTCTACCACATTATACTTTTGTTCCTATTTACCAGTGTGCTACCTTATCCATTTCTTGTCAACTCCTTATTGATTATAGAGAAGCGTGTTAATGCCAGATTCTCCGTTGTTGATCTTTATCATATCAGATTAAGTGTGCTATTCAAGTATTAATTTATTATAAAGTGTGATATATCTATTTTAGATTATCAAATAAACCTTTTAAACTTGCAAAACAGAACTACTTCTTGGCTCAGCGGGGTCAGGGGGATTCCAAGAGAGGGGTGTTATATAGGGGTAGTCATCCAGAACGCATGAACTGGACCTAAAGATATATCAATAAGGGTTTTCATTCAGTATTATAGACTAGGCGTTGACTTAGCTGTAGTGTTGAATTGAATCCTCTTACAAGTCCCTAATTGCTCCACGTCTCAACCTATTTCTGGAATCTTCTCACTTTTTTAATCCTTTTCAGTCTGGCTTCCGTCCCGGCCATGGCAAAGAGAGCGTGCTGGGATCAGTTGTAGAGGACCTTGCAGATCTCTCCGATCAGGATGGAGTTGAAACGCTGATATTATTTGATCTGTCGGCAACTTATGATACCATTGATCACTCCATCTTGCTTGATCGCCTTGCCGGGGCTGGGATTGCTGGACTGGTGTTGGGTTGATTTAAGTGCTTTCTGTTGGACTGGGCTCAATCTCTTTCACACCCCCCTTTGTCTTCTCTTCCTTTATCATGTGGTGTTCCTCATGGGTCTGCCTTGTCCCCACTTTATTCAACATATATATTCCGCCGCTGGTTGTGCTCATCCATTCACATGGCCTCCGGAGCTACTCGTATGCTGATGACACTCAGATCATTTTTGGGGTAGACCTTTCTGATTCTGGCCCAGCATCTCAGCTGCAGGGGTGCCTGGAGGCAGTGGGTCATTGGATCAGACATAATTGACTGAAGTTGAATGGGGACAAAACTTAGGTGTTGGTGATGGATCCCCCTTCTGTCTTCCCTGTCTGGACTTCTTTCTGGCCCCACTCATTGGGTCCGCCCCTTCTCCAGTGGCATCTGTGAGAGATTTAGGTGTCAAGCTTTCATCTTCCTTGTCCCTGAAGGTGCAAATTTCAACTGTATGTCAATCAGGACATTACACGCTCAGGGTTTTATGCAAGGTGCTGCCTTTTCTTCCATCAAGGCTGCATGTTCCTGCAGTAGATTTACTTGTGCTTAGCATTACGGACTACTGCAATTCTCTTTATCTAGCTCAGCCGCTTTATTTAATGCACCATCTCCAGCTCCTGCAAAATGCTGCAGCTAGGCTGGTAACCCAGATACCCTTCTCTATGCATATTTTGCCTGCCCTGAGACTATTGCACTGGCATCTAGTTGTTCAGAGTCAAGTTTAAGGCCATGTGCATAGTTCATCGGGCCTTCTATGGCACAGGCCGGAATATCTACAGCTTAAATTCCACCCCTATGTGCATAGTCACCCTCTGCATCCTTAAGAATCTCTCACTATTCAAGTACCTCGGATTTGGCTTACTCATGTGTTGGGTTGTGCTTTCTCTCTGGTAACAGTGAAGCTATGGAATGCACTTCCACGGCTGCTGCATGCCACTAAGGATCATTTATCCTTTTGCTGCCTTTTGAAGACTTTATTGTTTGAATCTGGTTCCTTGTCACCCACTACCCAGGCTGTGCTCCAGTGCCATGATACGTTTGGGCATACAATGTGCTTTATAAATTTAGGATAGGATAAGATAAGATAGGATAACATAAGGTGGACATCGGTAGATGTGTCCGGAAAAGGTACTGGAGGCAGCAGACTGGAGCAACCAGAATGTGTGATGGTGGCTGGGCCGGGCGAGGACTACAGTTCCCAGGTTTCCTGGGTAGGGTGTGAACCGTGTGACAGTCCGCACACCGCATGGCTACTGCCGGCATAAAGACCGCCACCCGCCTGTGCCAGGTGTGGCTTGTTGATGGTGATTATGTCACGGGCGAATGACACATTTGCGGTGTAGGAAACCAGGGATAGGAGAGCTGCAAGGAACAACCCGAGGCATGCAGTGGTGATGATGTTCAGCTCCAAGCCTTTTACCAGCATTCTCAGCACCGTTCGGGCATCATCCGGGGCTCCCGAACCTCAGTTAAGTGATATTGCCGCATTTATGTTATCATTATTTGTCTTTTTGAATGGAAACATGTAAAAGTAGGATGACACTTAATGAAAGAAGCTCTGAATAGTGTGTGTGTGGATGTAACAAGCAGTGCTTTGGGCGCTCAGGGTCTATGAACTTCTCAGCACACCATGTTGAGGGAAACACAGGTTTTTCATTGGCCATAAAAGACGCAGTGAATATTGTATATTTGTGAATATAACGAACAGTGGTTTGAGCGTTCAGGATCTACCAGATTGTGATGCACCAGGTGTGGAGGGGAATACAGGTTTCATTATGAGTGTGTGACTGTAACACGCTATCAGTATCACGAAAGGAGTATCTGAGGACAGTCATTGTTGCTTGTTTCATGTTTTGTGTTACATGTCCTTCATGATTCATCTTGTTTAATAGGGCATGAGTCTTGTGTATCTTGCCGGGGAATGTCTACCCAGTTGTTTGTTTCATTGTTCACCATGTTCATGTAGCCACGCAGTCCACAGACGTGTGCTTCTCATGGTTAATGTCTGCTAGAGTGTCTGAGATAGATTTTCTATGGGGAAATACATAGGAACTAGTATGTTAGGAAGTGGTAGGAGGTATTCAGCAGGTTAGAAGTAAGTTAGGTCAGGTATCCTAGGACTTTCCACAAGGTATCAAGTGTATTGAGGTGTGTCTTTTCCCCTAAAACTCCCCTACCTATCCAATCTTGTTACCCTAATCCTCTTTCCGGTTTCCCTAATTTCCCCCTTCCTATCCACAACCTCTCACTAATCCCACCTCTGCCTATTGGCTGCTACGTGGACACCTGTACGTTCTACCATCAGGAACCTGTGACAACCATGATGGTAGGGTCAAGCTCATTCAGCTTCTATGGTTCGGGAAAGGGTGTCGATACCCTTCCCTCATGCCATGACAAGATGCTTGTCGGTGCACTCCACCTAGCTTCTTCACTGGACTCGTGGCGTCCTTTTAGGCAGACGGCCGAAGCTGAGGAGAGTACTGCAGGCAACTCCCTTGTCCCTGGGTTGGTTTGGAGACTCTCTGGCACTTCCCACCAAGGAAGCTTGCTGCAGAGGTTAGCAGGGCATGCTGTGTGCTGGCTGGGTACCGGCTCTGGAGCTGCTGGAGGGTCCTCTGGATTTGGTATCTTCCTTTGTTCCCTGGGAGAGGTTTAGGGGATGGATCGTGCTTCCCTCTTGGAGGTCCTGGCCTTCCTTCACTGGCGTAATATGTAAGACAGACTGGACCTTCAGCCAGGGTCCAAAGGCTGAGTTCTTCTTCCTACTCCTTGAGAAGTCTTCAGATGATCTGACCAAAAGAGGGGCTGCACCATAGGGATTTGTGTAGGCTAAGCCTACCTTAATGAACCAATCCTGGGTCCCCACCAACAATCTCCTGTATGCATGAGGTCATAACCAGAGTGCATTACAGAGACCTGGTTAGGCGATCACTCTGGCCCGGTGATGGCTCAAGCTCTTCCAGGAAGCTATAATATTGTTCACAGAGACTGTGGTTCTTTTTTTTTTTAAATCTCCCAGTTCCTTTCCCTTTTTGTCAATCGGCTGCTAATGTAGGCTATAAGTTGCTCTATCCCCTCAGAGTTCCACTGAGCTAACACTGCTTCAATCCCAGAATCACAGGCATCTCTCTGGATAATGAACTCCTGACCATAGTGTGGCACTGTCATAACTGGGGCCCTGCACAATCCATCCTTTAAATCCTGAAAGGAGGTTTGACAGCCAGGGGTCCAAGTTACCTTCTTCAGCATTTTCTTGGATGTTACATCATTCAGAGGCATGGCAATGGTTCCATACCAATTAATGAACGACTGGTAGTATCCGGTGAGACCTAGGAAGGCTCTCACTTGCTTCTGTGTAGTGGGGTGGTACCAATACTTCACAGCCTGTACCTTCGCTTCGAGAGGTTGTTTCGTATCTCCACCACCCAGGTACCCTAGGGAAATAACTGTGCCCTGCGCTATCTGGAACTTTGTGGTCTTCATAGGCAGACCTGTATTTTGCAGTGCCTGAATCACTTGTGATGGGATAAGTGATCCTCCCAGGTGTGGCTGAACACAGCAATGTTGTATAAATAGGCGACACTGAGGTTTTCAAGTCCAGACAAAACCTGGTTAACCATCCTCTGAAAAGTGTCAGGGGCATTCTTGAATCTGAAGGGCATGAGAGTGAACTGATAATGTCCTTCTGGGGTTGAAAATGCTGACCTCCTTCTCACTCCATCTGTCAAGCCGACCTGCCATTACCCTGCCTTGAGGTCAAGGGTACTCATGCACTTGGCAGCGCAAGCTTGCCAATGAGCTCATCAACCCGAGGAATGGGGTGAGCATCTGTCATCGTGACAGAATTGAGCCCCCTGTAGTACACATAAGCAAACTTCAGTCTTCCCACCACTGGTCTTTTTAGGGACCAGTACCACTGGCCTAGCCCAGGGGCTGTGGGATGGCTCTATCACTCCTAGGGACAGCATCTTGGAAACTTCCTCCTTGATGGTGTCCCTAACCTTACCAGACATCCAGTGACTCCTACTCTTCCCCGGCTTACTACCTCCAATGTACATATCATGGGTGCACCAATCTGCCCGACCTGGAGTCAGTGAAAACAGACTGGCAAAATTGTCCCAGTAAACAGTAAACCTGTTCTGACACGTCCACCACACGTGTGACACCTTCAACTGACACACATGTGGCTTCAGTGTGCAGGAGATCTGGGAGGGTATCAGACTCCTCCTCAATCCCTCCATCAGTCACTAATGCCTTGACCAAGTCATCCCGGCTATAATGGGGTTTTAGCCGGTTGGTGTGAAAGACTCTGCACATCTGTTTAGGTCCTTTCACATCAATGAGTTAAATTCACCTCACTGACTTTTTCCAGCACACAGTAAGGCCCAGTACACTTTTACTGCAGGGCAGTGGGTTTGACAGGATCTCTAATCCACACCTACTGGCCTGGAGAATAGATTGTCACTGTGGCCATCTGGACGTGCCAGTGCTTCATTAGCTCCTGGCTGGCCTTTAGGTTTTTCGTCGACTGTTCCATGTACTTTCCCATTCTATACCGAAGGCCAAATCCATAGTCCACCACATCTCATGTAGGGGTTGAGGGGTTGCATTCCCATCCCGCTTTCACTAGACAGAGGGGACCTCGTACAGGGTGTCCAAAGTGAAGCTCAAAGGGGCTAAACCCTACTCCGTTCTGTGGCACCTCCTTGTAGGCGAACAGAAGGCATGACAGGAGAATACCCCATTTTCTCCTCAGGTGTTTTTCCAAGCCACCAATGCCTTTGAGAGTCTTGTTGAACTGCTCAAGTAGCCTATTTGTTTGTGGGTGGAAGGATGTAGAGACCCGGTAGGTGACTCCAAGTTTGATCCCCCTGTCCGAAGCGACTTCCTTGGGTAATGCAAGATGGGAGAATATCCCAATCAAAGCCTTTGAAACCACAGGGGCTTTGATGCTCATCAGAGGGACAGCCTCAGTGCACCTTGTGGCGAGGTCAAACACCACCAATATGTATCTGTTCCCTGAGCTGGTTGGAGGATCCAACGGACCCACAAAATGCATCCGTTTTCTCTCGAAAGGCCGCCCAACCATGGGTAGTGGAATTAAGGGGGCCTTTGTGGCACCACCTGACTTGCCAGAAGCTTGACAAGTCGGGAAGGACCTGACACATTCCTTAACCTTTAGGATGAACTGCGACCAGTAAAAGTGTGCAGACAACCGGTCCAATATCTTAGTCTCTCCCAAGTGACCCGCTAAATGATTTGGCAAGCCAAATCCAAAAGGAACTTTCTCTGGTACTGGGGAATCTTCTGGTGCCCTCACCCTCAGAGTCTTTTGGCGCACTGTCCATCCTCAAAGAACACTTTGAACAGGCTAGAGGCCTCGCCAATAGCCTGCTCCTCTGCCTGCTTCTGCAGGCCCACCAGAGTGTGACACCCTTTCTGGGCTTTAAAGGAATCAGTCTGATCAGGGCCCCCAGCTAATTCAAACACATCCAGCTTGGGAAGGCCCTTCAGATCTGAGCTCACCTGGTCCTCCTTCTTAGGTTCTTGCGCTGCGCCAGGCAACTCTGAAGTCACTGAGTCCCCTGCTACCAAGGTAGGGTCCTCAGTGGCTACTGGTCCCTCTCCCACAGGAGTAGGTGACTCAGCAGTCTGTGCAACTGGACTAGGGGCTACCACCCATGCCGGTCCCTCCAACAAGCCCTCTGGAAGCACTCCAGGCCATAAGGCTCTGACAGTCTTCCATCTGGCAGCCTCTTGGGCCCTCAATCTCGCAGCCACCTCGACTATCTCAAGATCAGGAATATAATTACCCAACAGACATGTGACAGGGATGGAGTCTTTCACCCCTACATGGCGGTGTGTTGTTTCACCTCGTCAGCTGAACTCTACTATCACCATGGGGCACTTACTCTTTCCATCAAACCCACTGATGCTACAATCAGGCACAGCTATATATTGGCCTGCCTGTACCCACTGTCAGGTGAAAGCAGTGAGGCTAGCCACAGTGTTTTTGAATGCAGGAGTTCTGTGTCCATTGATATACATATGTTCTAGATAGGGTTGAGTATTATTCAGAATTGGGATCTCTTCTGGAGACCCGGTACCATTCCCACTCTGTGTAACCAAACCACATTCAGCCACTCCTTCGCCTAGTGGGAAGTCCTCCTCTTGGAGGCCCAAACTAATGATGGCCTCTTCCAGAAGACCAACATTCACTATGGCTTGCTTGGGTAAGCACTTGCAAGCAGCATCCCCTTTCCTATGGCCCAGCTCCTTACACACAAAACAACCTTTGGGTGGTGAGAACATAGGTGTCCCAGTAATAAGGGTGCCTGTGCTCTTCTTTTCAGTGTCTATGGCTGCACTAAGATTTTGGGTTTCCCTTCAGTCTTTTGGGAACCTGACTTCGAAGACGAGTGGATTGGACTTTTGCCCTTCCCATCCTTGTTAACTTTTTTGTCCCAAGATTTCTCTTCTGGTTTAGGTGTGCTCACCGGAGTCTTTTTTCTGGACTTGAGTACTTACAAACCTGTCAGCAGCCTTTGCAAGCTCCCTGGGGTCTGTAATAGTCTTGTCCACAGGATGCTGGTGTAGGTCAACCTCACAATTCTTCTATACATGCTCACACACAATCAAATTGTACATCCCTTTAAATGAGTGAACTTTGTTACCAGAATACCACTCGCTAAGATATTTCAACGACAAGTGTGTGAACGCTTCAAATATCTGCCCACTTTTCTTTCCGAGCTCTCTGAAGTTCTTGAGATACTGTTATGGGGTTTTACAGAACTTCCTGAGGAAGGCCACTTTCATGTTCTCATAAACAGGCCTTTCCTCAGGAGTTAACAGAAGAATTGCATCAGTCCCTGATGTCGGTAAGTGACTCATCAGGGCTGCACCTCACAGTACCTCGTCCACCCGTTGTAGTTGAAAAGCAAGCTTGAGTGCTTCAAACCAGTGAAAAATATCCTTTCCCTCCTCATAAGCCCAGACTAAGTCTTTGGGGATTTGGCACCTGGGTTTATCGCTGGCACCCTGGTTTGAGTCACTTTCACTGCTTTCGCTGGAGCTGGATCTGTTGGCGCCTTTCTTCTCGCCAAGTGTCAGTCTGCGCACTCTATGGTCTGCCCTGTCCCACTCCGTTGTGACCGTGTCCCGCTGTTTTTGCTTCTCCAGCACTAGTCTCCTCTCCTCCAACTGCAGCTTTCTAGCCGCTAACATTGTTAACAGCAGGGACAATTACTGGGCCATTTAGAGACTGTGCCGATGCCTGGGACCTGTGGGATGTTGCACTAGCCCTTGACCTCTGTGACACTCTAGATTGTTGAGAAATCACTCTTGCCCCCCAACGGGATGGTTGGCGAGAAACACTGCTCATGCTGTCTTCCTCGTCATCTTCCACTTCCCCAACTGCCCTCGCTTCTACCCAAGCTTGATGGCTGGTCAGCAACTCAGGTTTATTAACCTTAGTGCTGTCGGGAAGTCCCATCTCTTGAAATAGGATGTGCAGGACATCCTTGGTCATGCCTTTCATACTCTCTATGTCAAGATACATGATTATGATTATTTAACAATAGCTAGCAGTGTCTAAACGTTGCCTGAAACAGTACTTTTATCGTTGAAAGACTAAGCTTTGCGCATGGCTCCAACTCGATCCAACCGCCTGCCACCAATGTGACGAATCAACTTCCGAGGCACCAGCAGTCCGGGGATGAATATCGGTTTCTGAACCATCGATCATCCCCACACCTCTAGTATGCCAGAAGGGATCTGAACAGATTGGAAACACAAGTCAATTATAAATCCCTTTGTCAAATTTTGGTAAAATGAATGGAATGACAGGCTTATCTCTGAAAGGTCGTGGAGTATTGGTTAGTTGCAACACAGACAAAATAGAATTATTACCCAATGATAAAAGGGACTGTCCAAGGTTGGTTCCGTCAATCAACATACCCATACCTTCTGAATGGGGTCCCCTTACAGGGATGACTACTGGAATACACAAATTCCCAGATGTGACATTTCACTGTTCATTGATACTAAGGGCGGGAGCTGGCTTCAGGTTGACACAGTGCATCTCAAAGGTTGTTGGTGTTTCCTGTCTCCTTTGTTAACCTCTGCAGTCAGGCCCAATGTGGGCCTGTTTGAAGTACACTCTATTTGTGATTTAATTATGTTAATTTCTGCCACCATCTGCAGGGCTCAAAAAAGGACAGGATGAATCTATGAAGCCTTTGTTAGTTAATTAGGCTAGACATTGAAGAAGGAAGGTTTGGCCCTCCCCCTTCCGAGATGCATTGTGTACTCCACCTGTCAGAACCCAACTAAATATGACTGTGCCTGTAGGTTGTGTCCACTGTGAGCATGGGAAAATGTATGCGGATTAGCACCACACATTTTCCAGAAGTTGATCTACCATCGTTCAATTTCCTATAAAATCTCAAAACAAATTCAGGTGAGCACACACCCACCGTGCAGATGGTCGAATTCTTCAGTGTTCGACCAGGGAGAACTGCATTTCTGCTGGCAACACGCAGAACAATGCTGCTCTGAAGACATGTTCCAAGCCCTCACAAACAATAAGAGTAAATAGTGTTTGTCTTCACATTTACATAGCCATCATCCATTCCTGGTTGTCGACTGCCTAACTGAAGCTAAACTCTTCCAAGACTAAATTCATCGTCATTGGTCCACCCGCTAAAAACAACTTGTCCAACAATGGCTCAATGATGTGCGCATAGAAGGATTTCTTCCACAATTCTCAGACTCAGCAAAATCCTGAGTCTCCATCATTGACAGCAGCCTATCCTTCCAGAAACACAAAGCTAAGAAGGCCCAAATGGCCTGCCTCAGAATTTCTACCTTTCGAAAAATCAAATCCTTCATCCCACCGCAGGACTTCCGGACTGTAGTGCAGGCCCTTGTGGTCTTGCACATTGATGCAGGAAATGCTCTCCTGACATGGATCCCAGCTGCTTACTTGCTCCCCTAAAAGCAGTCCACCATACTGTAGCATTTCTTACTATAGAAGCATGGAAATTTGACCAAATTACCCCCATCCTACGCAAACTACATCGGCTTCCACCCCAACACAGGATACTGTTCAAGACTTCATGTGTCATCTACAAAGCAGACAAGAGTAGCACACTAGCATACCTGGTGGCTAAGCTCCGCATATCTGGTGGCACACACTTCTCATGCAGCAAATCGACTAACCAGCTTGAATCACAACTCGCCCGCAAAGAGACGACCTGCAAACAATCCTTCTCTTGTCATGCACCCACCCTCTGGAACTCGATCTTGATGTCGGCTTGGAATGCCCCCACAATTCTCCAATTTCATAAATCTCTCAAAACATGGTTCTTTCCACAACACATGACCAAGGACTAATTCCAGTGGATGCACAGACCTCACAGTACTGCGCTACTTCTAAAAGATGGCAGCCCAAATTCTGGCTACCCAAACTCTGTACAGCGCTCTGCTGCTCTCTAGCTAGGTCTGTGCTTTAAATAATAAAAATATAATAAATACAAATTTGAAGAGCTTACCAATAGACATGATATCTTAGATCCTGCAGAAGAATTTTGCATTGAAAGCTTATGTATGTCTATTTGAGGTGTCTCGTGTAATTACTCAGATCACTTCAATTAGGCCTGGAAAAAGCACTGTGTGTGCCTGCGTGTGTGAGTGCATATGTGTGTGTTTGTGTGTAAAACATGTCAGCTACAATCCATGTCAGAATCCATATTAAAGAAAAGTCTTATTTTAAACACTGCGGGATGTTCTAACCCACTAGTCCAGGCCCTGCAACATCACTGTGCATTGCTTGCATCAGAAACATCATAAATGGCTGTCAGAAAGCATTCTGCTCACTAAAAATCACCCAGAAGTACGCAGGAGAACCTGGTAAATAGGCCGCCAATCCACTTTTGCCCATGTCGGTGGTAACACAGAAGACCACTGCCAAAACCCACTATTGGGCTACTTACAGAGTAGCCTGAAACTACTTGAAAAAGTAATGCTGATTGCCAAAAGAAATACAGAGCTGTTTGGAAATCCATTTTTCTTGGTTGTCAAATTTGCAAAAATCATGGTTCACAAACCACACAAAAGATCCAACATCCTTGTTGGGTGTTAAACATCATTCTACTTCTAGAATCCACATAAATACAATGTCAACAGAAGTACATTTTATCATAAGAAAAATCCACATTTAAAGATGCTTGCTGGAAAGAAATATGTCAAAAATGGGCGCAGTACCATTACTCGCCTCTGTCAGAAGCTGACGATCTCTAAACCTGTCATTTCAAAAGTTGTACATTGAATCAAAATATGTCAAAGAAGAGACTTCCTATCAGAAGCAAGATGGGTTTTTATAATTCAATCTCTATAGTTTAAGAAGGCTGAAATTAAGAGATTTGTGCATATTTTTTAAAAATGTAATTTGAATTTTAGGACAAAACTATTAAACTTGGTTTTCAAAGGGAATTAAAGCCAACTACACTGGGCTTCAAAGACATTTCACACCCTTTAACCCAACAAAGGAATCTTTACCCCTGCTCTCTGCTAAGAAACTGGCAGGCTGGTGTGAAAGGAACTGTGAGGGGGACTTTGGCCTGTTGTTCTGCTAGCAGTCAAAGGACTACCTTAAACTGAATGGAAATGCTAATTTGGGTGTGAACCGAAACCAACCCTGGCAGGAAGAAGCCCATGTGACTCTCTAGCCCAGCCAAGACCTTGGAGGCGGTGACAAATCATTGTGTGTATTCAGAGAGCACAGAAAATATTCGTTTGGAAAAGACTAACAAGTAGAAACTACTCTGGAATTGTTGCGATGTTCAGAGACTGAACTATCAAAATGTGGACTTTGTAGCAGTTATGATTATGTGAAAAATATGAAAATGTACAGGAATATGTCCAGAGGGTATGTGCATTATGTAGCAAAACTCTTATGAAGATGGGACTTGAACAGAGACGTGCCTTAATTAATCTGTGATGTGCATATATAATATTAACAAGTTGGGATGGAAGCAAAGGGGAGGATTTTTTCTGGACCGTAAACACAGTGTCACTCTGACACATCATGACACTCTGTTCCTCCTTAAATCAGGGGAGAGGGAATTCTCTGACCTATAAGATGCTTAGAGGGTTGGGCATAGTATAATCCTCCTCCCCACCCCTTTGGAAAATGGATAAATAGGGACTGCTGAGGACAGGCAAGACACACATTCACCCATCTCTGATCGACTGGTGAAGTACCCTGAAGGAAGATACAGACTCCAGAACCCATATCCAGACTCCAGAACCCTGAAGCAGAGGCCCAACCCAAAAAGCTGAACCCTTCTCAGCGGGCCTTTAAAATCTTGCAACCTGATTCTAACCACAAACTTCCACGGGGCCTAACCCATTCAACAGCCTGGCTGTGCTGTGTTGGCTGCTTCTGGCTAAGAACCCTTGCTAGAACCCCTCTTAGTAGTAAGTAATCCAATCCAACCCATTCCAACATAACCAAAACTGCTTTGTAGAATTTCTTGTGTCTATCCTGAATCCTTCTTTCATCCATATAATTCTGTGATGCTTATAGTGATAATCATCTGTGCACTGATATTTTTTTGAAGAAAGTCAAGTGTCCTGGCATAGGCACCCTGTTCTGGTGGCTGACTGTTGGGTATCTTGCATCTTCATAGCCCCTTAGTATAAGCCCATCCTTGTTGGTAAATCTTCAAAAGCGCAATCTCATTTGTAAAATCTTGAGCTCTTTTGCAGAAAAATCGACCTTTACTAAAACCTCTGTAACTTCTGAACATCCTCAGCTTTTAAATGAACTAAGAACCGCATTCCAGCTCCTTATAGATTTTCTATAATCGCATTTCTCGCGCGCTGAAAAATTAGCCGCAATTTCATATTTGGCTCAATTTCACCACATGTAAAAACAGCTATTCCTTGCTTTCAACTTCTAAATTTCGTTTTCAATCTGCTAATCATTCAACAATCATTGCTTGTGTATACCTGAACCAATCCAAAGCGACTCTCACTAGTCCTGACTCCTATTTAGCGAGTTAAAGTCATTTTTAGCATTTTCCCATTTATTTCAAATCACATTTAAAAGCATTTGACCAGTTTTAAAATCATTCCTGTTCTCTCTAAGCTTGCTGGGGGGAATCGGGATTGAAACTGCAATGGTTGACTGTTATTCCTGAAACTTGTGTGCCCTCATTCCATCTCTTCATATTGCATATTAGGGGGAGTGAGTAGTATCAGGGGGAAAGAGTGATTACATTGTCTTTGCTTGAATTCATATCAAGATTCATTTCTGTGTTGCATTCATTTCATATCATTGCATTTCTTGAACCCACACAACGTTATTCTCTGCTACCTTATTCTTCCTATTCCTACTCCTAATTGATTAAAGAGAGTGTTGATTATTGTTTTACTTAAATATTAATAAGTGTGATGTTTAGATATTGTTCATATTCATAAAAGTGTGATATATATATTGTTCAATTCTTCAAGTAAATCTTTTAACTTTGCAAAACAAACCTACTTCTTGGTTCAGTGAGACCGGGGGGATTCAAAGAGAGGGGCGTTATATAAGGGTACATCATCCAGAAATAAAAGAACTTTTGACATAAAAATATATAAATAAGGGTTTCAATTGGGCATCCCATACTAGGCATTGACTTAGGTGGAGTGCTGGGTTGAAACCACTTGCAGATTGGGGGCTCGTAGCGGGATTTCTGGATTAGAGCTACCACTTTTGCAGCTTAATACAGTGTGCTAACTGACAGGATACATAAATCCTGCTGGGCTGCCACGCTGTGTTACACTGTAAAAGCACCCCTCAAAAGGGAACGCTCTAAGGAAACGGTCTGTTTTGCAAAAATAAAATTAAAAAAAACTTCTGTAAATCAGGAAGGAAATCAATATTTCCAAAATGGCAACATTGGTAGACATCAAGATGGCTAGAGAACACCTTTTACATAAGTTATTAGTGAGAGGTGAATGGATAGAGCAGGATCAGAATGTGTGGTTGCAGGCAATCACACAACAGATCACTGCAACAGGGTTAGATACATGGAGAGACCAGGGACCCTTACATGTGGCCCTGAGTGAACTATATATGGAACCCTAGTACCAGAGGCCTTCATCTCTCCGAGTCCCTGGACTCTGCCACCCCCATGTCCACTGGCGCACATGAGCCCAGGGCCACGGGGATGGCAGATTTCAATCCAATCAGAAGTATGGGGCTCATAGCCCAGTACCTCCCAGGAAGGGATGGGCGGGCATCTGGGTATGGGTACCCAAGTAATGTAAGATTTAGTGGGGAACCCCATGAGAGTAGGCCCACTAAGGGCATCTTGAAAACCTCTGCCCAGCTAGGACAGTGGGGGGGGGGGTACACATCAAATCCTGGGAGCAAAGAGGAATCAGAAGACTCCTCTGAGCACCCCAGGACACAGGAGACTAGGTCTCCACATTCTGCCAGTCATTCCCAGGCTCACAGAATCCGGGAGAACCTAGAAGACCAGACAAGCACCTCTGGGAGCAGTGCCTCTGAGTCAGAGGAGGATTGGACCAGGGTTACCCGAACCAAGAAGGCCAATAAGGGAAAAAGGGCCTTCAGTAGGGACCCCTTAAAACAAATCAAGGCAATAAGGAGCATCATCACGCCTTACCATAAGAACGCTAAGTATTCTGTTTGGGAGCACTTAGAGCTCTTTGAGCAGATGATGGAAACTTTCCATTTGAAAGACAGCAGTAGCTGCATTCAGTATGTGAAATGGATCTTGTCACCAGAACACTCCAGTTTTTTTGCGTGGCTGGAGGACCAAAATCATTCTAGATGGTCCACATATAGGGCGGCCATCTTGAAGCATTTTTCTGTATACAGAAATCCCCAAGAAGCTCGCAAGGCAGCCTACAACTTGCAATGTGGGGAGGATCAGGCCCCACAAGAATTTGTGCAGGAATTAAAGCGTGCGTTTGCGCAGACTACCAGAAGGGTGCGCACGGACAGCAATACTTTTTTCCATGCTCTACCAAAGTACATCATGACCCAGCTCGTGAGAGATTTTCATGAGAAAAGATCACTAGACTGGGTCATTGAACAGGCCACCCGGATCTATGAGGTGCAAAAGCCCATAGATAACAAGAGTACTCAAAAAAGCCCCAAACCAACCAACACCCCTGCTGCTGCTAAGGTGGCAGAGATGAAAGTTGCCCCCATTTTAGATTTGGAGATGGGGGGGCTTAAAATCCCGCCTGCACAGCAGAATAATCCCAAGCCCAGAAGGCCCTCGGGCAAGTCACAGACAGGGAGCCAAGGAGGTAGTCCCACAAATGGGATACCTCACTCCCCTGACTATATTAGACCCGCTACAAGGGGAACCGACCCATCCTGGGTTATGTGTGTACTCCTCCAGCCCAAGGGGGGAATCCAACCAAGCAGCACCTAACCCAGGGAACTTCCCTCCTCACTTCCCCCAGGCGGGGGCATAAATTCCCCAAATCCTCGCCAGAACTTTTTCCCCAGTTACCCACAAAACATTCAACCCCAGAACAATCTATCCTTCTTTCCCCACTTTCCTGAGCCCAGACAACCTAATCCGGGAGAGGGGAGGCCAAGGGTGGAGGGGTACCCAAATTCCCAACCCGGGGTATTACCAGAGAAGGGATAGCTACCCTTCCCGGGATCAGCCCAGGGGAGAAATGAGAACCCCGTATTAGCCTGAGCAGGTTTCACAGCTAGAGCACCAGGTCCAAAACATGGCACAGGATCTGGGTCGCATGCTGAGGGCTCAACAGAACCCTCAGATTAGCATGCGCCGCAGAATGCCCAAAACTCTGGACCTGGTGCTCCAGAGGGGCAGCACCCCGACAACTCACCGGTTCCCAGCGAGGAGGCACAAGGAGAAGGGGGGTGTAAAGCCTTGGAGGAAGCTTCCTTCCCCATTTGTAGAAAGCCCCTGGAAACCCAGGAACCGGAACCAAAATCTCCTGCCCTGAAAGTCTGCCACCCAAGAAGCAGAGAGGGGGTAGGAGAAACAAATAACCCAAAAAGACCCATTTTGAAGAGGAGGTACGAGTCTTCCAATTTGAAGGAGAGGGATCCTCGGAGGATCCTGGGAAAAGGATCTTCTCCTTCAAAGATGGGGGTACTCCTCCCAAAGAAAAATGGGTCCCAAAGGGTTCAAATCCAGACTGGGTAGATGTGGGGACTGAGCTAGCGCCGCCCATCGTCCTACCTATCAACTAATCCCAGAACCAACAGCATAAAAATCCCCTGGTTCAAACCCACCCTGGTGACTGCCTCCAAAAGGGGGGGGGCAGCCCAGCACCAGAACCAGGGGAATTCAAAACTTCTCCCATCTCTAGTTGCCACCTTTTTCTTTCAGATTGCCAAGACTCGCCACAGAATTCTGCCCGAATCTCTTCTCTCTCAGTGTCCAAAAATAGAAAACTAACCTGCCAGTTGTCCAAAAATGTACATTATCTGTGCCCCCTTGTCGAGTAGGAGGGAAGATACTATGCTCCGGTACAAATACAGGGGCAGGGTACAATTTTGCCACTGGTGGACACTGGATCCCAAGCTACCTTTTGTCCAAAAAGGCCTTTGATGAACTGAATTCAGTAAGGGGGGAGAATTACCAAATTCCTCTCAACCCTCTTCCTGGACAACTTTAGAACTTTGACGGGAAAAAAAGTTAAAAGAGGACAGAAATTCAAAAACCCTTATGCGTATATTCATCTAAATACTTCTCTCCAACAGCAAGGGTTGGGGGCAAACCCAACACCACTAGTCAACATAGAACATGACACCATTCCAATAGAGGTGGATAACAGCGACTTTAAGAGTATCACTCTAGCCGCAGGCACCATTATTGGAATGGCGGTTGATGACCGACATTTTTCCATAGATTTAGGAAATTAACTGTTAGGACCAATCCCCAAGGACTGTTTTGACAGCGATAGTGATGACAACACAACACCAGACAGGATCTTTACCTGGCATGGGGGGAACTTCCTGGTGTACAATCCCTGTCCATATGGTAAGGAAGATGTGACCTGTGACTTCAGGAGGGAGGAGGTGATTTTCGAGGTCCATGAGGGCTGCCTTTCCCACCTGAAGCCACCAGTCCAAATCAGCACTTTGACCAGGGACTTCTCCACCCAGCTGGAGGAGGCCGCTGAGATAAAAAAACAGAAGTCTTTCCAGGCTTCAGGCAGATGGTTGAAGCAAGAGTCAACCTCGCTGATGGCTGTGAGACTCTGGAGCAGAAGCAAACATTTAAACAAGTTTTCTTGGATTTTCAAGATCTCTTTGCAGTGGGCTCATATGACTGTGGTCACACTGACATCCACACAACAACAATTCCACGGACCCTGGCATGACTTTAGTGTTTGTGAAGCAATATCGCTTGCCTCTCGAATCAATGGAGTCCCTTAATGAAATGATTAAGAACCTTGAGTCCCGTGGGATAATCCGTCCAGTCCACAGCACCTTCAATAATCCGCTGCTGGGGATATAGAAGCCAAACGGCCAGTGTAGACTCTGCGCCGACTTTAGTGAGCTCAACAAACGGGTCCATACTTCCCGATGGCCTCTTCCCTACATTGACCAAGGGCTGGCCCAGATCCAGGGGTCACAGGTATTCACTGCAATAGACCTGACCAAGGGATACTGGACTGTACCTGTCAGGAGGGAGGACCAATACATGCTGGCCTTTACCTTTGGGTGGCAGCAGAACACATGGACCCGGACTCCCTTTGGATAAATCAACTCCGGCAATGAGTTCAGCATTTTTCTACATAAGGCCATGCCCGACCTGGGTGAAAGGGGTAACCTGGCTTATGTAGATGATGTCCTCATCAAAAGCTCAACTGTGGAGGAACACATAGCAGAGATCCGTTATGTTCTGACACAGTTGAGGGCTGCCGGAGCAAAACTTTCCTTTCAAAAGGCACAGTGGTGTAGAACCCGTGCAAATTTCTTGGGGCCTGAGATTACTCCTCAGGGTTTCTGTCCCCAGGAAAAGAAAGTGGAAGCATTCCAGAAATTGAAAGACCCCACAACTGCGTGAATTAAGGAACCTCCTTGGAATGACTAATTACATTAGAAAGTTCATTGAGGGCTACGCAGAGATCACAAGACCCCTGATTCATCTATTGTAGGGGGGGGATCAGTGGGAGTGGGGTCCAGAACAAGCCGAGGCAGTACGACAACTCAAAGGAAGCCTCTCACAAGCGTCTTGCCTAGCTTACCCTGTCAAAAACAAGGATTCTTCTTGGAGACAGTGTTCTCTAATACATGCTTGACTGCAGTGTTATACCAAAAGCATGACAAGGTCAATAAAGTAATCTCCTATCCGAGTATAACTTTATCCTCTGTGGAGGAAAAATTCAACGATTGTGAGAAGGCACTCCTGGCAACGGTGTGGGCATTTTAGAATTACTACCCGTTTATCCAGGGGGAACACATCATAGTGGAGACTCCACACCAGCCTCTGCAATATCTCCAAAGTGACAGAATCTGGGCCGGAAATGTGAGTAATTCCCGAATTACTTCCTGGATTCTGTCAATGCAAGGCTTTCCTGTAGAGGTCAGATATGGCCAAAACAAGAAGAGTCCCCTTGCACAAGGTCTGGCTGACTTGCATGATTGTGCCAGAGAAAACTGTCTCGAGGACGAAAGTCTAAAAATCAAGGACAACATGGAGGCATATCTTAATTCCCCACACAAAGTCTTTGAATGAGACAAGTATGAGAGAATGCCCACTGTCTATGTGGATGGATGCTCTTACCATGTTGACAACAACGGGGAAAAAGAACTTGTGGCCGGCGTAGGGAATGCATGGGCGAATGATACCCCGGAACCCTGCGCACAAGATTGGCCCCCAAAGTAGTCAAGTGGCAGAGTTGATGGCTGTGCATCAAGCCATCCTCACTGCTGTCCAACATCAACTCCACAAACTGGTCATAATCACAGATTCGGAATATGTATAGAACGGGTTCGTGGAGCACCTGGTTAACTGGAAAACCAGAGGCATGTTATGTGCTAATAACAAACCATTGAAACATCGGAAATTAATTCAAAACATTGATGATCTGGTCACCTCGAATGGGACGACCATCTACTGGAAAAAGATCAAGGGTCATTCTAAAGTAGAGGGACCAGACAAAACTGGAAATGACCTAGCTGATCAGCTGGCCAAAACCGGGGCCGTCCAAGCGGATCTAATAGAGATTGAGTCCCAATTGGGGAAATCCAGGTCACTGCTATCACTAGGTCCCAGACAAATGCTCACAATGAAATCTCAACTGCAAAATGGAGTAAGGAGACCCCAGATGCTGATTTGATTATGGCTCAAAAAGGGGATCCAATAATTGGTAAGTTTTATCAACACATTGAGGACCCTGAGAACTTTCCCCTGACGGATACCGATTATATAGGGAAAGAGGACCTCAGAGTGTTGATGAAATGTCCAAAAATGTTCCGAATCCAAGATCGTTTGTTGGTGAGGAGATCCCTAGCTGGCCATGATCAGTGGGTGGTTCCTACCTCATTCCAAAGCCTGATGTTAAGTCACGCCCATGATGAGGCCACAGCCGGTCATAGGGGGTTTCATACAACACTTGAAATCTTAAGAGAGGTTGCATACTGACCACACATGGGGCAGGACCTCGACCAATACTTGAAGGGGTGTCTTGTGTGTGCCCAATTTCAGCCAAAATCCCTCACACATCGTGCGCCTCTCCAAAAGAGGGGGATGACACTGCCATGGTCAGATTTGCAAGTCGATTTCATCGGGCCTGTGATTCGCTCCTCTAGGTGAAACAAGTACATGTTGACTGTGACATGCTTGTTTACTAAATGGGTGGAACGTTTCCCAGCCCCAAACTGCAACACAGAAACAGCAGCTGCCCTGATTATCAACCACATCTTTTCCCGTTTTGGACTACCCTAAAGGATCGAGTCAGACTGAGGTAGCCATTTCACCAACAAAGTATTGAGAAAGATATGGGAGATACTTGGGGTTAAAAGGAAGCTACATATTGCTTACTGGATAGCCTCTAGTGGTGCAATCAAGAAATACAGCAAAACAATTGTGAGCATATTAAAGAGGTTTGTGGCAGATTCTGGCCCAAGTTGGGATATTCGATTACCTCTTGTCCTAATGGCCATCAGATCTACCCCTTCATCTGCAACAAAAATGTCACTGTTTGATCTGATGACTCGATACAGGATGGTGCTTCCCCAGCATCTGCTCTACAGAACCCAAGAGCAGACATTGATCAATGCCTCCACAACTCATGAGTATGTTGAAAATCTAAGAAAACACCTTCAACATGCTTTTGCCTATGCCCAGCGAAATCTAGAGAGATCTGCAGACAGCATGCAGACCCACTATGACGTAAAGACTACCAGAAAAGAATACAATGTGTTGCCATCCTAGGCACACTCTGCAGCAACTGGAGGAGTCTTCTGGAACCCCAGAGGGGTTCACTCCAGCTCCATAAAATTCCAAATCTAAAATACTCCATATATAGTCCATGATTTACCATATAAAAATGTGTCCTGATTTATCAAAATGTATGTGTCCGCCCCACTACATTAATAGTGGTGGGGAATTGTCTACAAATATGTTTTTGTTTTGTCATCCTAGGATTGGAAACCATGGAGACTAACCAAGGAGGCCTACCCAGGGACCGGGAGCAAAGATCCAAGGGCCCCGGAGTATCGCTCAATACTCACATCAGGACTGGCGAGGAGAACCGATCGAATCACCCCTGATGGAGAAAAAGATGATGAACTTTGCCATTTGAGGAATCAGAAGAGATGAAACTGACATCCCAGTCTTGCGAATTCCCACTGATGGTCGATCAACGCCAAATCGTAAGTGGGGGCTTGTGGGATGTTCTAACCCACTAGTCCAGGCCCTGCAACATCACTGTGCATTGCTTGCATCAGAAACATCAGAAATGGCCACCGGAAAGCATTTTGCTTGCTAAAAATCACCCAGAGGTGCGCAGGAGAACCTGGAAACTAGGCCGCCAATCCACTTTTGCCCATGTCAGTGGTAACACAGAAGACCACTGCCAAAACCCACCATTGGGCTACCTACAGAGTAGCCTGAAACTACTTGAAAAAGCAATGCTGATTGCCAAAAGAAATCCATTTTGCTTGGTTGCCAAATTTGCAAAAATCATGGTTCACAAACCACACAAAAAATCCAACATCCTTGTTGGGTGTTAAACATAATTCTACTTCTAGAATCCACATACATACAATGTCAACAGAAGTACATTTTATCATAAGAAAAATCCAGATTTAAAGATGCTTGCTGGAAAGAAATATGTCAAAAATGGGTGCAGTACTGTTACTCGCCTCTGTCAGAAGCTGGCGATCTCTAAACCTGTCATTTTAAAGTTGTACATTGAATCAAAATATGCCAAAGAAGAGACTTCCTATCAAAAGCAAGATGGGTTGTTACAATTCAATCTCTATAGTTTAAGAAGGCTGAAATTAAGAGATTTGTGGATATTTGTTAAAAATATAATTTGTATTTTAGTACAAAACTATTAAACTTGGTTTCAAAGGTAATTAAAGCCAACTACACTGGGCTTCAAAGATATTCCACACCCTTTTACCCAAGAAAGGAATCTTTCCCCCTGTTCTCTGCAAAGAAACTAGCAGGCTGGTGTGAAAGGAACTGGGAGGGGGACTTTGGCCTGTTGTTCTGCTAGCAGACAAAGGACTACATTGAACTGAATGGAAATGTTAATTCGGGTGTGAACTGAAACCAGCCCTGGCAGGAAGAAGCCAATGTGACTCTCTAGTGCAACCAAGACCTTGGAGGCGGAGACAAACCATTGTGTGTATTCAGAGAGCACAGAAAATATTGCTTTGGAAAAGACTTACAAAAAAATGGTACCGAACTGGCAAAAATATGGAATTTAGAGATTATTAAAATGAAAATATTGCTCACAAGTAGAAACTACTCTGGAATTTTTGCTATGTTCAGAGACGAACTATCAAAATGTGGACTTTGTAGCAGTTGCGATTATGTGAAAAATATGAAAATGTACAGGAATATGTCCAGAGGGTATGCGCATGTATAGGGAAAAAACTGTGCAGATTTAATATTAAGAAACCAACCAAAAGCGTGAAAAATTGTCATTTGTGAACCCAAACTCTTATGAAGATGGGACTTGAACAGAGACGTGCCTTAATTAATCTGTGATGTGTATATATAATATATACAAGTTGGGGCTATTATGAATATGTTTTTTAGGAAAAATAGATTTTCTGGAACAGAAGCAAAGGGGAGGATTTTTTCTGGACCGTAAACACAGTTTCACTCTGACACATCATGACACTCTGTTCCTCCTCAAATCAGGGGAGAGGGAATTCTCTGACCTATCAGATGCTTAGCGGGTTGGGCATAGCATAATCAGCCTCCCCACCCCTTTGGAAAATGGATAAATAGGGACTGCTGAGGACAGGCAAGACACGCATTCACCCATCACTGATCGACTGGCGAAGCACCCTGAAGGAAGATCCAGACTCCAGAACCCATATCCAGACTCCAGAACCCTGAAGCAGAGGCCCAACCCAAAAAGCTGAACCCTTCTCAGCGGGCCTTTAAAATCTTGCAACCTGATTTTAACCCCAAACTTCCACAGGGCCTAACCCATTCAACAGCCTGGCTGTGCTGTGTTGGCTGCTTCTGGCGAAGACCCCTTGCTAGAACCCCGAGATCCAGATCAGTAGAGCCGAGCTGTATCCAGAACCAACCCATCAGTTCCAGTCCAAGAGGCCGTGCAGACCAGAGTGCCTTGCTGAGAGAGTCCAGGTGCCCTGAATCCTGTCTGGTGGCAAGCGAATTCCAGCCAAACCTTTGACCAGATCTTGACGTGCGCATTCCATTCCAAACCATAGTTGTGAGTATTTAGCATAGAACTGTCCTTAGTATTAAGTAATCCAATCCAACCCATTCCAACATAACCAAAACTGCATTGTAGAATCTCTTGTGTCTATCCTGAATCCTTCTCTGATCCATATAATTCTGTGATACTTGTAGTGATAATGTCTGTGCGCTGATATTTTTCGGAAGAAAGTCAAGGGTCCTGGCAATCAAAAGTTGGAGCGGAGGCGCCCTGTTCTGGTGGCTGACTGTTGGGTATCTTGCATCTTCATAGCCCCTTAGTATAAGCCCATCCTTGTTGGTAAATCTTCAAAAGCGCAATCTCATTTGTAAAATCTTGACCTCTTTTGGAGAAAAATTGACCTTTACTAAAACCTCTATAACTTCTGAACCGTACGTGCTAGGAACGAATTTTGAAGCTAACATCCTCAGCTTTTAAACTAACTAAGAACCGCATTCCAGCTCCTTATAGTTTTTCTGTAATCGCATTTCTCGTGCGCTGAAAAATTAGCAACGATTTTGCATTTGGCTCAATTTCACCACATGTAAAAACAGCTATTCCTTGCTTTCAACTTCTAAATTTCATTTTCAATCTGCTAATCATTCAACAATCATTGCTTGTGTATACCTGAACCAATCCAAAGTGACTCTCACTAGTCCTGAATCCTATTTAGCGAGTTAAAGTCATTTTTAGCATTTTCCCATTCATTTCAAATCACATTTAAAAGCATTTGACCTGTTTTAAAATCATTCCTGTTCTCTCTAAGCTCGCTGGGGGGAATCGGGATTGAAACTGCAATGGTTGATTGTTATTCCTGAAACCTTTGTGCCCTCATTCCATCTCTTCATATTGCATATTAAGGGGAGTGAGTAGTATCAGGGGGAAAGAGTGATTACATTGTCTTTGCTTGAATTCATATCAAGTTTAATTTCTGTGTTGCATTAATTTCATATCATTGCATTTCTTGAACCCACACAAAGTTATTCTCTGCTACCTTATTCTTCCTATTCCCACTCCGAATTGATTAAAGAGATTGTTGATTATTGTAATACTACCCATTGCTGATCATTGCATAAATATTAAGTGTGATATTTAGATATTGTTCATATTCATAAAAGTGCGATATATATATTGTTCAATTCTTCAAATAAATCTTTTAACTTTGCAAAACAAACCTACTTCTTGGTTCAGTGAGACCGGGGGGATTCAAAGAGAGGGGTGTTATATAAGGGTACATCATCCAGAAATAAAAGAACTTTTGACATAAAAATATATAAATAAGGGTTTCAATTGGGCATCCCATACTAGGCATTGACTTAGGTGGAGTGCTGGGTTGAAACCACTTCCAACACCCAAGTCCATTTTGCGATTGATAGAAAATCACAATCTTCCTGAGTAACTAAACAGAAAATCAACAAAGGAACCACTGGTACAACAGCCAGCGGGGCCTTTACTACATGGCATGAACTTTTATTATTTTACCCTGACTTTGTGAATAGTGCAGTTTCTATCCCTAAAAAAATCCCCCTATTTTCTATATACAACTATGCAAGGGATCACCAAGAAAACCTATTAGAAGGAAGACATGCAGCCCCAAGTATTACAAATTGACATTGACATTCACTAAAACGTCATTCATGTGGTTTCTCCTTTAAGCCTTCAAATTAGCCAAGGAATGGCTCTGAGGACTGCTTCCCCAATTCATGCATACACATGGTGGGGCTATTTTCAAGAACTGAAAAAACTGCAACACGCAATTTAAAAAAGAACAAGAAGGGGACATTTAAAAGTTGCAGAGAACTCCACCTTTAAACAAATCAAAACTGAAAAATATCTGGAGAAGCATTAAATGTCACAGAGAAAATTCACCTACAAATGTCAAAACTGAAAAAGAACAGGAGGACGACCTCAAAAAAGAAATCATAGAAAAATGAACAAAAATGTCAAGATAGGATTGTCCATTTTGTCTATTTCAATAGCATTCAAATAAGAAGAAACACAGTCAGCTAAAGAAATGTGTGAGTTTAGCGGAATTTTTAATTGCAAATATACAAAAAAAATGAATAAAAGACAAACATTCATTGCTGTTGCAAAGATTTGTCAAAGCAGGATTGAAGCAAAACTGAAAGTATACAGGAAGAGACACATAATAAAGCTGCAGAGATAGTTCACCAACAAAACTAAATACTGAAAAAAGATAAAGAGGAGAAACATTAAGAAGCAACAAAGAGAATTCACCCGCATAGAGAAATAGAGTATTACATAATATAATTTGAAGAGTAGAAAGGAAAAGAGGCATTTTCTTACATTGCAAAATAAGCAACAAACTGACAGCATGTCCCCTTCTAACCTTCAAGCGGTAACTGGACCCCATCCCTAAGATTTTCAATAATTATAGAATAGATCATGGTAATGATAAGGAAACAAAATCTTAAGGGGTGGGGGTACACAGACCTGACTAGCCTTTGGAAGACGACATGCTACGCGTTGAGAGCCAAGACCCATTAAATTCTTTTTCCATTCCTCCATTAGTCCATCATCATTCTTTGATAGGCTTGCTATGCAGATCACATGATGAGGAACCCTCTGGAAATATCCAGACTCAGTGGTAACCTTATACTATCTGCTGCCATCCTCACATTCCAGTACTCTCCGAATCCCAATGTTCTCAGAACACTTTCTCATTGTCTTTGAATATCCAGGCCTCGCAGTAGGCTTAGATATAGCTATTGTCTCTCTAGGCAGGTGCTTGTAATCCGGAATCTGGCCCCTGGCAAAAGGAAGTATAGTCCTGGGCTTCAAAGGCTCGACAAAAATGAGACAAGCATGTTGTGGTCTGATCTTAGCCTAGAATTATGTGTTGTTAATAGCTTGCAATGTCAGTATAGAATGTGAGAATGTGAAATGATTGGCAAATAGTGGAGCAAACAGGTGTGCTGTTCCATCAGTGGCAGTTGGTGTTCCTGGGTGTTGGGCACCAGTGGCTTTTGGCCTCTACACATTATCTTATGGAAGTGGAACTCATGCAGTAAAGAAGACTTACCTTTATTCAGGACTCAGCCTCTTCTTACCTGACAAACGAATTGCATAAGCATCTCCTTATAACAATAGGCAACGAGTTGTCCTTCAAGACTGCATTGCAAGTACAGTTCATTATTCGAGCAGGACAGTTCACTGCAGCTGTGTGGGGGGAACAGCAGCTTCAAAACCCATCCCCCTAGCCCCCACAGCAACTCCACCCCCCGACCCCCTCAGGAACTCGCCCACAACCCAGGTGCAGCACGCAATTGTTCAACGCTGCACCAATTTAGGATCAGTGACTGTGTATATCACCCAAGTTAGGGGTCTTCATGGGAGTCTGGCCTGGTGTTGATTGGTTTACTTATAGAGGCATGTTTGGAACTGGTAACAAGATCAGAGCCGGTCATATGAAATCTGATGGGTCTTGCCTGGAGTTGGATACTGCCTCTCAGGATTTACATTGGTCATGGGTAAATATTTTGGAATAAAGCAAGAGCTGAAGCACAAACCTGGTGTTCTCGGCATAGCTTAGCAAGTTCGGAAGATCTTTTGCCACAGAGCACCCTCCATCTCCGACCCTATGGCAGAAGTGCTGATGTTGATCGGTACTAAATGACTGGGCGCTCAAATCAGTCACCACGCACAAGATGAAGCGACGTTAGGGAGTGCGGTGTACAACGTACAAGACGTATTTGTTTCAAGTGATGTATCCCCATTGGGAGGGAGTGAGAACTTGTCGCTGATGGATTATTATTATTATTATTATTATTATTATTATTATTATTGGATTGGGTAGTAAGTGTAGTGTAGACTTTGACTGTCCTGGGGCTGAAGGGAAGTTGGCAACACAGCTTGGGTTTTGCCTTGCATGTGGTAATGACATTAATTTGGATAGCACACCCCACCTAATGAAACCCGAATAATTCAATCCAGAGTCATGAGAGCTCTATGGAACCATAACATTACTACAATCTAGTGAAAATGAGTTTCTTTTGAGTTCTGAACTGTGTATAGAAATATAGTTTTCATACTTTAGTAGTACTATGGAGAGTAGCAGTTTCATGTACTTCTAATACATTACAATGTAAAAAGAAAATGTTAGCAAAATGTTGACTTGCTTATTTTCATTTACTGTTCTAACTTAATGTGTGTGGAGGGGAGAGGCTGTGTTATCGTTCACTGCAGAAAGTTTAAGGGCCTGTTTCACAGAAGTGTTTTATAATTGTGCAATCCCATAGGAAAACGTTCTGTGGATCTGGCCCTAAATGTCCTTGTTCTGCTGTTTCAAAGGGTAACTGTGGCAGTTATATTTCTAGTGTAATAGGTTTGAGTGCATAATTGTGATTTTCTGCTGCAATTGAACCTAGAGTGTGTACATTTATTATCCACAGCAGTCCTTGTAATTGTGACGGTAGTGTGATTGTAGTGTGTTGACGCAACATTAGAGAACAAGAAATAATACGTAGTGGAATGATCTTAGAAGTTGTATGTTCCAATTTTGAGTATTTAACCATGCCTGGTTAACTGCAGCGCTGGAGTCGTGGCATCAGTATTACACAAAGTGGGGGTGATTTATTGTACCAATACAATTAAGTTGTTCCTGTCCTGCCATTTTCGGGCTGGGCAGCATTGTATGAAGACAGTATTCGTGATTATGTGTGTTATTGATGTTATGTAAGAAAAAGATGTGTAATAGTCATGGTCTGTGGCGCCGGTGTGGCGGCCGCCTTTGAACATGTTCATCAGGTTAACTGGAATATTGTTCACCCCCTGTTGCGCCGGTTAGGTGGTGACAGGGGATGAATAGAATTACTACTGGCATAATGAGTGAAATAATGGCGGCAGCTCTTGGAGTGTTTGCAGTAGGGTGTTAAGAATGTTGTCTATGGGGCATCTTTTGATTGTTTATATAATTGCAAAAGGGTGTCATCTAGCTGTTCTGTTCCTCTAGAGTATTAATGGAGGGTTTATGAGCCTTCGTATTCAGATTTCTTTGCTCCTTTTATGCTCTTTCTTGTGCCTATCCCATTTCTATTCCCTTCTCTCTGTTCTACTCCAGCGGGCAACGGTGTCCAGTACGGCCGACTAGGGTACCGTTTCCTCCTCTGGTGGTCCACCTATTCATGTTTTAAGAGTTTGTTGCATTGTTGCAAGAGGTGTGGATAACTGGTTGTTCCGCGGGTTCACCTGTGGAAAGTGACCGTGCATGGTATTGTTAGACGGTTGAGTACATGTGTTGTGCTTGGCATTTGAATATAAAGGGTTGTGGTGGTCATTCATGATCTTGTAAAGGCGTGTGCTGTACTTAACCTTTGGTAATTGTATAGGAAAGGTTAAATGCTTTGTTCCACCATCCTCATTGTATAGGAAGGATGTTCAAATCCTCTCTTGTAGAGTACAAAGGTGGTTGGCTGCGTGGGTGTGTCATTCGGTTAGTTTTCCTTTCTATTGCCATAACATAGGGAGGGAGAGGTGATGGGGCCTGTCCCTGACCTACAATGATGTCAGGTTAATTCTGTAATTCTGAGTAATGTCAGTGTAGAATGTGAAAAAGTGGAATGGTGTCAATGTAGTGGTGCAAATGGGTGTGTGTTGTTTTCAGTGGCAGTTGCAGTGCCAGGGTGGTCAGCATGGTGGGTTTTGTCCTCCACATCTTAACTTATGGAAGTGCAACTCATACAATTAAGAAGACATACTTTAATTCAGGACTCGTCCTCCTTTTACCTGATGAACGACTTCCATAAGCATCTATTTATGCAAAGTATCCTTTTGCATGGACAAAATGTTGAATTGGGTAGAATAGATCCTCAGGAAAAACCCAAAAAGTTCTATCTGGGTGAACCATTTTGCATGAATCATCCTGATCATGCATAATACAACTGGGCCAATGTGGGGCAGGGTCTGGGGTGAGGAAGTGACATGGTTGGATGACTCAATTTCTTTGGCTCTAGGGGCCCCACGTTGTCTGTGCTAAGGGCCCCTTTAAGTCCCAGATGGTCCTCTTGACATCCCTGATATTAAAGAACAGGTGTTACCATTAACAAGGGACATTCCTGCTCAGATACACTAGCATGCAGAATTTTAAACTGACCAATACCTGCATCTAATGCTCAGGCAAGTAAAGACCAGTATCCCAGTTTGGCTCCCAATGCATTTCAATGTAAGGCTCAGGTTGAAGGTTAAAATGGTAAAGGGCCATCTTCACGACTAGCTTGCAAAAGTTCATAACCTTGCAAGCAAGCCAGCTTTTCAACCATATTTTTAAATTGGGCTATACGACTTGATTTCAGTATATATGTGTAGAGGAGGTGTTAGAGACCTCCCTCCCTCAAACTGAATGCAGATAGCTTGTCAGGCTGATCATTAGTTCCAGTATTACACAAATCAGAATTGCAGAACTTTTTAGGCCAAAAAGCACATTTTAGGGTGACATGCACGTTTTAGGGTCAGAATGCCTCATGCAGTTGAGGGTATCTCGGGTATTACACATATCTTGTGAATATCGAAAATTAAGGCTGAAAACTCTTACTGAAAATGAGTTCTGCTCAAAAATAGATTGGTCAGCCATTTTGTAGCTGAACAGAGCATTCAGATTAAGACAAGGTCGGGCAGATTCTAAACTGGTTGCCTGCAAAGAAGATGGTGGAATTTCACATAGTCTTGCTGAAATAATTAAATAAGTCTCCAAGAACAGGTCATTCAAAGTTCACTGCTATATGTCAGTCAAGTGAGGCATGCCCAGACATGTTTTGTGGTCCTGATCAGTGGCAGTCAAGCCAACCAACCCTGGAATGAAAAAGGGTTTGTCTTTAGTTTTAAGAACCAATCAAACTGTATTGTGCAATAAACTGTAAAATTGTCTCAGCTGGAGAAACCTATAAAAGAGGAGCTGTTTCAAGAGCCAATTGCTGTCATTTTCTGATATCTGAATAAAGATGATGTTTGAAAACCAGCCCAGGTTCCTGTCCCTGCCTCTCTGCCTTGCGTCCAGGTCTCTGCGCCATTATCCACAGGTGTCTATGTCCAGGAAGGGCATGGGCCCTCCTCTTCACTGCTGTTTTCCAATTCTTGGATTTTGCTTGTCTTCTAAAGGTGATCCTGCATGGTTAAAAGTGCTGTGTCTGCCATTTTGTTTAAAATGTATTTTAGAACATTTAGGGCCTGAATCATCAAACGTTTTCCTATGGGATTGTGCCATTATAAAAACACTTCTCTGTTTTAGGCCCTTAAACGTTTGCCGTTCCAAGCTGCTACATTGCATTATCCCTGACTAACTCGTTTCTGTTGTGGTTTGGAAGGTCACATCTTTTATTCTTCCTCCGGGATGCCGTGTAAGTCTTTATGGAAAGAAATAACATTTACAATGTGGCTAGCCCCATTTTACAAGAGAAATGAAGCTGTAAATGATGCATTTTCCAATCTTTGGTTTAGAAATGATGCACAAAGTTACATGTATGATTCTTTTAAAATCTGTTGTTTTAACTTGTCGTCATGTTGTGAATGGTCCTTTTCAACCGCTGGCTCGTCTTTTCTTACTAAGTTAAACAACCACTGGCGGCAATGCCAATACATTTGGCTCTTGGGTAGTAGGCATCGGATAAGCATTTTTCAGGCACTGTGAAGGCAAGTCCCTGAATGCTCACACCAGAGAGAATACAACCTGCTAGGGAAGAAAGAGCCAAGTCGATCTTGTAAGGATAACACGTTTTAATCTCACACGCAGATGACAGCAACAGCAAAAAACTCTGCTGCTAAGAACGTTCTGCCGTTCAAGTAGTACAAGCAGAATCTTATAAAGGAAAACATCGTCATACATGATGCAATAGATATAGTAAAATCTTGCACGGCTCGTTAGTGTGCGCTAATGCATGATCCGCCTGCTCCATAAGAGACACCTGGCCATTGGTTCCAGCCCAATCCATCCGTCTTTCGTCACGTGGGTGCTGGGGTGGTCATCTCCTTCTCAAGTCAAAGGTAAAAAAACAAATGAATTATACTCCTAACATACAGCTACTTCATCACTAATACTGTGCACCTGGCAGGACTTAACACAGGCACAAAAGAGGTTCTGGGGCACTGTCACCTTCACAGACACATTTCACTCACTCCCTTCCGCGCCATCCGGCACCAAGGTCTCCACCCTCGTTTTGAACTTATAATGTATCCCTCCCAGCACCTTGCAATACACATCACACGATTGTCGCTTCAACAATGTGCCCTGTCCACCCTCTTTGAACATTTCAGGACTTGTTACTTTGGGGTTGGTGGTCAAAGGGCACCTGGTGCCATGGAATTCAGGGGTCTTAAGATTTAGTCAGTTATATGGGTTATAACTCAGCGTTGTGGCGATTTAGGGTGTGGGCTGTCCTCATGGAAGCTCATTAAGCTCAGGAGTGGCTGAAGATTTCCCTCATCTCACAATTTGGTCCTAGTGCAAATAATGCTGCATTTGCCGTGCAGGCCTTCCCTTCTACCTATGGTTACTAATATCTACGCAAAATGGCAATGCTGCTTGTGCCCTTCACTATACTATGTGGGTTGATTATATTTGATTATATTGGAGTGGGGTCCTTTTGTATTGGGTGGTGGTCCTCTCACCATCCCCCCTCCTCCCTGGCCCATCATAGTGTTTTGAATGCATCTTACCTCACTTGAAAGCAACCAGGGCGGTGGGGCGGGGCTGCCCCCTTCCCAACAACTGTCAAATTGGCACTAAATGGACGTAAGAAGGCCACAGTTTTCACATGGTACGAGTACCTGGGCATGTCTAGCACTGCTGGCAAATGCCTACTCCATGGCTAATAAGTAGCCAAAACTGTAGGCTTTGCCAGCGCTTGTTTTGAACAGCAATTCAATGCAAGGAACATACCTATCATTTAAAAATAAAAAAGTGGCCGAAGGCATACTTAGTTGAGATATTTGTATTACACTGTGAGAGGAATTACAACTCCAATTAGAATGGTAGCCAAATAAAAGTCTTTAGTTTGATGTTACTGCATGATAGAGTTTTCTCAAAGAGATCCCGGGGAGGATTAACTTTTTGGTGAGGAGGGCTGGCAGATAGTAGGATTGGACAATGAATGGGTAAATAGTGAAACAATACCCACAGGCGGTGTCCCTCCTCACAGCCCACCTACTCCTATGTCAAAGGTTATGGCTTTATGGGTAGCGCTGAAACACCACCTAATAGGCTAATATAATAAACTTGATGGCGCACTTCGTGGTACTGAACCTAAAATAGATTGGATTGCATGAGACTTTCCAAGGCAAGTTTCTTAGTAAAAGCAGCATTGACTGTTGATAAGTAGAATATTATAACTTTAATTGTAATTAATTGCTTATTTTCATTGTTAGTGCGCGGAGACTAGCCCCAAGAGTTGAAATCAGTGGATTGTATTTACTTTTATATAAAAAAGTATACTTAAATAAAAATGAAATGGACTTCTTTCGTATTGGTTCTTCTACCATTAGTTTGAGAAGGCATGTCCTTCGACATGTTCTCTGCTAATGACCATTATTAAGAACAAGTCTCTCGTGCTCCTAACATATAAAGGCCAAAAAGACTTCCTAATGTGACTGCACGTGTCCTGCCCAACTTTGTATATTAAATCATATCTTAGGTGCTTTGAGAGGCAGGACACAAGTACCTGAAGCTCTATCGGATGTTGTTGTGTTTCACTTGACTGCAAAGGAGGCAAGTTGGTACAATGCTTGCTTCCTGGAAAGACAGGAATCCATGAAAAAAAAAATCTTCCTAGGAAATCCCTGCTGTTGCCTCGGTGACTTTATTTGTACTGAAACTTGCCCTTGGAGTGTCCATAATTTGTTGTAAATGCACGCTTTGTCCCTAAAACTATAGTATAAGAGATCTTAGAAAGGGCAATTCACCATCTTTGGTGCTGTATGCAATGCGGTTTGCATTACATCACACAATGTGCACACATGAACATAAAGTGGCAAACCTGACTTCATTCGAATGATGCAATAAATGATCGCTTGAGCCCGGAAAGCCCTACTTTACAGCCTTGAGCGAATTAAGGGCCGTTATGGAGGGCTACGTGCACTACCTCCTATCCCCGCTGGAAGGACTGCATTATTCCCACCGAGGGTGCAATATTTTCAAAGCACCCAGAGTGGGCGCTGCAGGGCACCCCATATGCTGCATTACCAGGATCTTCCAGCACCTGGAGCGGAAAGAAATGCAGGCTCACAACTAGTGTAAGTAGGTAAAGAGGAAGCTGCCCGTAGTGTGTTGGCGGGGCCAATGATCAGTGGCGCAACACCACTGAGCTCGCTGGGCTTCACGAGCCCCCCAAAATAAAATGCTGTGCTATGTTGATTTAACCTGGCTGACCGGTTTATAGTAATAATTTCGAAAACAAAAATTTTGAAAGTCGATTTTTTTTAATTACGTTTTTTATTCGAAATGGGGGGGGTTCCTCCCCAACCCCCCTTTTTTAATTTATTTTTTGTTTTACCCATTTTTTTTATTCCCGGACCCCAAAATAAATATATAATAATCTAAAAAAAAAATCATGACTGACCACCTGGCTGACCTACAGAGACAGGACACGTGTTAAACTGCGCTTGGACTTCCCTGTTAACAAAGGCCCTGCAACTACTAACGTAAAGCATTTCACTGTTAGCACCTGTATTCATATGCATACATTTTTAGGCAATCGAAATCGTGATGTGAGGTTAGTACTTGCATGCCAGGGGAGTGATTGTATGGGTAGAGAGGGGACAGGAGACCGCTCATTATCACAGCAGTCCTTAAGTGGTTGTTTCCAGACTTAAATGAGAGAGCAACCTGCTTGTAACATTGAAGCTGCACTAGAATATCCTTATTAGAATGTGTGCAGAAGTTAGATGTCCTCACACAAATAAGCTTGCCCCTCCCCACCGTACCTGAATTTAGCGCCTCTCCCAACATTTGAAGGGTTAGACCTCCCCTCCCCCGAAATGAATGTTCTGTTGCGCCCCTTGCGATGATTGGTAAAGAAAGAAGGTATGTGGACCAGAAGTTGGGCGAGGAGAAGGCACAGACAGTGTTCGGGATGGCCTAGAAATTGCAGGCAAGCTAGCCGCGATTAGTTCTTGGAATTTTGCATTCCTGTTGGACTAAACCATTCTCAAAATTGTGCTAATATTCCAATCCAAAGCTAATATTGTGCTTAATTTGATCTATTGCCTTAAACATTTAAAATAGTTCTGATCATACGTTTTAAAATGTGTGCAGCAACCGATTGGGGCATAACATTGGCTCAGGCACCAATAAAAAAAGTGGCCCACAGTTCCAAATGGCAATGTATTGCTTTTGTGACAGACTATTTGAGTAATACCAAACTGATGTTTTTTTGGGGTAAAATCTGTTGCAAACTGCATTTTAAATCATTTGTGTTCATGAACAATGGTCCAAACTACTGGCTGCACAGTGAAGTAAGTGATCAGAGAAGAAGATGCCTCATTTCTTGTGCTCGTAGCTAATGAACTGGGTAGGATGTCACAATGAATCCAAGAGACAAAGATGCTTCCTTTACATCTTTCAAATACTAGAAAAAAACAAGGTTTTCTTAGTTTATGAAAGCACCTTCCCTGTTGTTTGTATAAATTACACTCTTGGATTTGCTTTTAAATTTTTGAAAGCATTATCGGCAAATGGAGACAATTGAGCCTACACGTGTTTCGAGCAACGCTCTTCCTCAGGGATATTCTCACAAAATAAACTACTAATGTTTTTTTCACTTTGAATACTGAGAATGTTCTGTTGTGCAAGAATTCCTTGTGTGCACATGTTTTCTATTTTCAAATTGATGTTGGCATTTTATAATTGGAATTATATTATGGTGGAGGTTTCCCTTTCACAACTGCCGCTTTTGTTATTACGGACACATTTCATGTCATCATGTTAGCCAAGGTCCGTGTGTGATAACATGGATCGAGTGGGTTTACCTTGTGTATGCAACTAAGCTAATCATTTGGCAAAATCGAAACTGGTCCAGACAGAAGACTGCTCCATCAGGATATACAATCATAATAATATAATTTCAGTATCCGGACCTTAGAGTGGAAATAAACTAATGGTGTCAACATTTGACAGTGGTATAGTGTCACATGAATAAAACTTGCAGTAAAACAATTTCAGAAGCCAGACCTTATACTTTGTGGGGTGTAATCAAAGGCCCCAAACGAACAGAACTGAAGGGTGCACTGGGAAACTGACCTGCCAGCATTCTGAAACCTGGACGCTGAAAAATTGGCTTATTTAGGCAGACCATGCAGGTGTCTTTCTGCAGGGGAAATCCAGAGAAGGCTAAAAGAAAAATGTAATCCGAGTGCTGATTGCAAAAGCACATCACATTCCGGGCTGAGAAATTAACGCATTTTTCACTGAAACTGTCACACATCAAAAGGGGGTGCACTGTGACCATTCAGACCCACTTTTCAGCAGATAAAGGAACAGAAAGTAATTAAAAGTGTATTTTGTTAGTGACTGAAAGAAACAGCCCTGCACTTTCAGTGCAAAATCAAAGTGAACACTGATCAGTAAAACACACTGGGCCTCATTACGAGGTTTGCCGGTAAGGCAAAAACGATACCGGTATGGCAATACCGGCATCGTTTACCGTCCCATCGCATTCCGACCCGCAAACCCGGTATTAGCGGCATCCTAAATAACAGTGCCGCTAATAGCGGCATAGGCTACCGGCATGCCAGTAATAGGGGGTAATTCCAACCCATGCATACATGCAAATACCGGCATCGCGAAGCCGGTAATCATGGGCTGCACGATGACGGCCATACAGGCATCGCGAACCACCCGCAAACAGCAAGCAGGATACAAGGCAGCTGCCACAGGTGCACACAATCCCCACAGGTGGAGTCAATGGAGGCTGTGCCAGTATAAACTGAGCTCACCCACACACCACAACCCCCCCCCACAGGTGTAGGCAATGTTGAGTGGCCCAGTACAAAAGGAGCACACCCACACACCACCCCCTTTCCTACACCAAAATGCTACCACTAGCAGTTGCAATCATGGCGCTGGAGGACATGCCTATACTGCTACAACTACAGCAACAACAGCAACAACAGCAACAACAACTACAGCAGCAACAACAGGCAGCACAGATGAGACGCAGGAGGAGAAGGAGGGTGAGACAGGCCCAGCAATTACCACCAGCGCAGCCACCAGTGCCTCGTAGGTAGCCAACAATCCCTCGCACCAGACCCAGCCCATTCAACCTAACCCCTGAGCAGATCCACACTGTATACCGGTTCGACCGTGACACCATCACCACCATAGTGGACATGATACAGAACGACATTGCCAGCCACATAGAAATACGCACTGCCATCCCCCACTACTAAAGGTGCTGTCTGTGCTGCACTTCCTGGCCACAGGCACCTACCAACACACAGTGGGCCAGCTGTATGGCATTTCACAACCACTATTCTCACGCATGCTGGACCACGTGCCTGGCTGCTCGGTGAGTTGCACAACAGGCCCATGGCCATGCTGTGGGGTACTGATGTGTGCGGATGCAGAAGGGGGGGGCTACTGTACCCGGTTGGGAAAGGGGGCGGTAGTGCACCTGGGTGGCAACAGGCAGTGATTGGTGAATACATGCAGATCTAAACACACCTCACCTGAACCAGCCAAACGGCACTTGACACATGACTGGGCCACATATCACAAATTATGCTTATGGATGACAACAAGTAAGTGGCACAACTAGGGCACCATGATGATGGCAAGCAATGCATGACTGAATAGGATGGCAACTGTGGCAATGCGGCTAGTGTGACCATGCATAGTAAAGAATATACAGCATGAATTGAAGGCTAAACATTGTTGTACTACCACAGCACATCTGCCTCAGCATGCATGATTACACCCTGCATCATCTATTGAACCCCATCCAGTGTACCGCACCTCTTTACAGTATACATTGCATATAGGTGACTATTTTGTACACGTACTGGGACATGTGCATGCCCACACCAAATAGCTGCTGCCATGACTGTGCTCCCTGAAGGTGGCAGTTCAGAGTGACACACACCTATTTGTTTCTGCTTGCAGGTAATGGAGGATATCCCTTGAGGCCGTGGCTACTTACCCCTGTGCGGAACCCGCAGAACAGCCATGAAGAGGAGTACAATCGTGTGCACACTCATACCCGTGTTGTGAATGAGCAGACCTTTGGCCTGTTGAAGGCGCGGTTCCACTGCCTAAGCAGGTCTGGTGGGGCACTCCTATATAGGCCTGAGAAGGTGGCGAAGATCACCATGGCCTGTGTCATGCTGCACAACATGTGCATCCAAAGGAATGTACCACTGCCACCTGACATTGACATGCATGGGCCGGGTGAGGATGAAGGGGATGGAGACGGAGGCTAAGGAGCCCCCCTGCCAGTACGTGATGCATGGGATGGCCATGCTGTACGCCAAGCACTAATTGATGAATACTTTTGAAACGCAGGGACCATGAAAGTACTGTGCCTGTGACACACTGGCTGCATGTGGACATGCACACTTGTTTTGTCAGAAGTGCCCCACTGTACACCATCACACATCAAATGTACATGCACAAAAAGAAGTATGTCCAGCCAATGATTTTCTTGCACACAACGGGTGTATTTTCCAAACAAGTGATAATGTGAACATAATCCCCTCATAAGCCCCAGTGAACTCCCTCTCCCACCCTACAAACCCCAAAAATACCCAAGTAAACTCCCTCACCCACCCTACAAACCCCCAAAATACCCAAGTTAACTCCCTCACCCACCCTACAAACCCCAAATGTCCCCATATGTACAACAAACACTGGCCCCTTGACCAATGTACATTTTCCAAATGTCATTGTCTGCCCACTCTATTTCTTTGCTATTTTGTGATCTGGGGGTGCCATGGTCAAGCGCCGTGCACTCCTCCGCGTCAAACGCACAGGGCTCGTAGAAGGTAGAAGGGGTTTTGGCAGTGGAGGTGTCGATGGTCAGTCCCATGCCTGGGGCGCTGCATATGAGGCAGGTTTGCAAGCAGGGCCTGCGTAAGTGCTCCCAGACACTCCCTCATGGCACTTGTGGATGCCTCAACAGCAGCAGTGTTGGCTGTGATGGCTGTGGCAATGGCCCTCATGGAGTCATTTCCATCTGATATTTGTTGCCACATCAGTTGGAGCATCGACTCCTGTCGTGCCTCAACCCTTGACAGGCGAGCCTCAAAGGAGTCGTTGGCTGCAGGAGTGCTGGTGACCGGGGTGGTGGTAGGCAGGGTGCTGTTAGGCAAGGTGGTGGTTGGCAGGGTGGTGGTCGGCAGGGTGTTGGATGGCAGGGTGGTGGATGGCACCTGCGAGGGCCCATGTCCAGGGCACAGTCCTCCAAGGTCCGAGTCGTGGAGGCAGGGATCATCGATGCTCTCGGCCTCTGTAGGGGTGGTGGGTAGGCTGGTAATGGGGCTTGGGGTGGGTGTGCCGGACATGATGTCACCCTCATTCTCACTCTCATTCACCTCTGTATCCACAACATCTGCGGTGGCTGGCGGAGCGGGAATGGAAACGCCTCCCACTGTTGTGGGTGGCTGCTGCTGGACTGTGGCTGCAGGTGTTTCCTGCAGGGTTACTGCCCGGTGTGGCACACTGCCTGTTGCTCTGGGCAGTTTCTTGGGCTGGGGGATGGTGGTGGCCCTGGTCCCTTGCTGTGCAGTGGATGAACTTGCACCCCTGTCCTGCATTCCATCTTCCTCATCGGTGCCTGGGGGATAGAAGAGATGCAAGTCATCAGTGATGGTTTCACATGGCAGCTATAACGTATTGCGCTGTGACATCTTCATACATTCATGCATCAATTTATTTCAGGGGTGTGGCATTTGGTGTTCTGAGGGGGCATGTGGGCAATCAATGCATGGCTGGTGGCATGGCATTGGTATGGTGTCTGTGTGGTGAGTTCCATGGGCAGGGTTGGGTCATGTTGCACTTGTGTTGGTATTGGGATTGGAACTCAGCATGCGTGTGTTGCAGGGTGTGGCACACATTCTTGACTGGATATGTTGATGTGGGCCTGGGACATGCATTGCCTTGCCTAGTCTCACTTCCACATCACTTGTGCCACATCATGGTTTGGCCTGATGGGTCACTCACCTTCTTCTGTGGATGATGCGGCGCCCACCTCCTGGTCTCCAATTCCCTCTATGGATTCAGGATCGATAAAGGTACTGGCGGTCTCCTTCCATGCCGTCAACTTCAATGGGGAGTGTGGGCCCCCGCCTGTCGCCATTGCGGCCCTCCTGTTCTCTGCCAGGATCTTCCTCACCCTGAGGCGGAGGTCATCCCACTGCTTCCGACAGTCGCCCACACTCCTTGGGGTGGTTCGCACTGCCGACACCCTCTATGCGACCTCCTGCCAGACTTCGTTTTTCTTGGTTTGGGCCGCATTCTTCATGTCGGTGCTCCTGATCGTGTCCACATGCTGGGCCAGGGTGTCTGCGAGCATACTTAGCTCAGCGTCTGAAAACGCTGTTTTCGCTTCCTGGGGGAGCCTTCTTAGTAGCCTTGGACATCCTGCTTCTACTCTGCCATAGAACAACGTAAAAGAACTGGTGATTGTGGCGGGTGGTAATGGATTGTGTTTTTAAAGATGGCCGCCGGTCCATTTTCCGTTCCTGCGCGATGACGTAATTTCCGGGTCCGTTTTTTGCAAACACGGTAATACTGTGCCGGTATTACCGTGCTGGTATTTAGGGGTTGGTATGAGGCGGTAACGCTATGGGCGGGCCCCGCAATGCCGGTATAGGGGGGTTGGTGCCCCTTTACCGGCATGGCAGTATTTCCACTACCGGCATGGGGGAATGCGCATGCTCTTGCACTCGTAATCACCCGCTGTTAGTGGGTTCATACGAGCACGGACCCGCTCATTCCGGCATGCCGGTAATGAACCCTCCTTTTACCGGGCAACTCGTAACGAGGGCCACTGTGTCTCAAAGAATAAAGGCTGATGTTAGTAAATGCAGTATGCAAGTTCATTTCAGCCCAGGACAATGGGCAAAATTCATGAGTGGCTTCCCAAACTGCCAGCCTGGTTTGTGCATCCAAATTATTTACAACTGCCATAAACTGTGCCCTGCCTGAAAGGTGTTGAACGGCTGGGCTCTGGGCAGGACAATTGGCCCTGGCTGGTGCATGACTGGCATGTAGGGGAGAGGTGTGCAAACCGGGGCTACAATCAAGGGAAGCTGAAACGTTGAAAGAAATAGAAGGAATAGAAGCCTGTCAGATCAGAATGATGATTCCCTTCAGATAAGAGGACAAAACTTGTGACATCACAGGGCCAGCCTAGTTCATTATATGTAGTGGGAGATCTCTGTGTTTATTTTAAAAGCAAAAGTGTGGGTCAAATAATAATTGCCATATGCATTTGCACACATTTGTAAAACTAAACTGCTAGACATTTGAGCACATGGGAACATCGAAATTGCACAGCATTGCAATGTAAATGGAATTCGGTCATTGACCAGTGCTGATTATTTCTTGAAGTGAACTCTTTAGAAAAAAAAGTATTGTAATTTGTGTTTTTCCCAACCAAATGGTGTGATTTATTTTTGTAAAAAGAAGTTAATTATGAGCCACAAAGAAGGCAGCGTATGTAGTTTAGTGTGATTTCTATTACCTATAATTCAAATAAATACACATTTATTTCCCGTACACTGGCCTTGTTCTTGGCTCATTGGTAGCTCATGGGGAGGGATACAAAGGGCATGATAGGAGGCTGAAATAGGGCTGAAAAAAAGAGCTGACAATAACCGTTCATTGTGTGTCACTTAACTTGGGGAGGGAAGGAACTCCCAGTGTTGAGGGTGGCCTCTCAATAAACAGTTACAACTTGCAAAATGAGATGGTGGCAAAGTTTCATATCAATCTCATATTGGGACACTGTAAGTGAGAGAACTGATAGTGGTTAAGTCCTGCATTAGTATGATTTCATTTTATCACATTCTTCATGGGAAAAGAGAAACTGGTAATGACTAATTGTATCAAAGCTGCTATTAGGGAGGTTGGTAGTGGCAAAGATGATAGTGGCACCTTCTCACATTAGCACAATCTCATGGTGTCACTTTGAGACAAATCTGGTGGCAAAACTGATAGTGGTTGAGCTGCACAATAAAACAGTCTTAGTCTTGGTGGCAAGGTTTAGCAGCGTGGCAGTCTAGTAGTGCTGGAAAATGTAACGTTATCAAGAAACTATCACAAAGGTAGAGGATCACCAACCAACATCCCTTACCTTCGTGCAGCTGTAGCTGTGGCCCCGGAATAAGAAGGCAGTTCAGGGCAACGGTGCCAGGTGAACAGGTAAAAAGGAGATCGCCCTTTACCTTTGCCCTTTTCAGGCTGCCCGTGCAAAGCTGCTCTGGGGGCCAATTTAGAAGAGCTGTTTCTGAGTCTTGTAACCGTTGCAAACAGCTAATCCGAGGAGGGCAGGAGTTGCAAAAGAGGCTTGCGGGTGGGATCTGGGAAGGGGTTGGCGAGCACAGATTGTGCTTTTACAGCAACATCTTAAGGCTTTTCTTAGAGTTAAATCAAGAGGGATACCGGTGGGGCTGGGTACTCTACAACTGCATGGCCTTATCTCCTCGGCTTCGCTTCTTCGAGTATGAAGGCCAAATATGGGAAACAAATAATATTCAAATCAATTAAAACAAAAACTAAATGATGAGTTGGGAATCTGGGGAATACACGATCAAATATCTACAAAACAGAATAATTTTCCTTCCTCTGCAAGGCTGGAAACAACATATATTACAATATATTTATATATGTATCTGTTTCTTATAAATACTAGAATTCGCACCTATGTTGCCATTTTAATATGATTCGTCAAATTGCCCTATGGAAAAACACATGAAAGCAATCATGAGAGAAAGGCATTCAAATGAAGAAGTAACTCATGTGGAAAGAATTGTGTTGCAGTGGAATTACTGCCTTTCCAAAATGGGTGGTCTCCATGATCTTGAGGCTTCACATCTGCCCTTTATGTCCATTTATGGAAGTGCAAGAGTGTTATATCTTGAATGTGTGAAGATTGTGTTGGTTGATGGGAGCATGAGATGGAAAGCAAATGCATATAGCCCTGAGTATGTGAGCGTGAGCCTAGTCTATGTTCTATAAATGCCAGTTAAGCTAATTAACAGGATGGATGACCAGGTGGGTGCAGGCCACCCCTGCCAGGCTAAACTGCTCCCCTTTCAGACTACATTCTTCCCTCAAAGCTGGACTCAATGGCTTCATAGTGCCTGTGAATGAAGATGCAGCTTTTAGTCTGGCAGGTGCCCGGTGACTCATGCTGCACATGGGGTTCTCCCTTTTTGGAGAGTGGTCGGTGCATTAAGCCTTTCTGGAGCCAAGCCGTGAATAGGACTGTACGTTTATGCTTCATGAGAGGTTGTACAGGTCATTAGGTTACACATAGTAGTCAAGAGGCAATTAGTAAGCGTGATGCTGGAAATGCCTTTTGGACGGATAGGGCCACTTAGTCCTTTTCCTACCACTTCCCTGTGTGTGTGTGCTTTCGTATTCATTCTGCCTTTGGGGTCCAGGCTTGACCTCTGGCAGTCCAGCTCTTCAAGGGGTAAACCTTGGTACCACTTGTGTGCATTGTTTTTTTTACCTCTGTGTTGCCCACAGAGCAGGGCATTGGCTGGTGGTGGCTACATGTTTACTTGACAGTGGCTCTGAGTGTCCTCCATTTTTGGGACACCCAAACACTATCATACAAATCAAATCATACAAATCAATGGATTCCTGAACAAAGGCAAGCCTCCTGGTTCCTGTTGCCTTTACCCCTTGTTTCCCAAAGTCCCGGGAATCCCTGACTATGTCCTCTTACCCCTGTCTGGCTGTACGGTGGAAGGACCATATATGATTCTGGGGCTGCCTCCTGCCAGACTGGCTGGACCCTTCCCAGGTACTGTGGGTTTTGGGTATACCCTTGTGGTGTCCCGGTATGAATGGAGTATGAAGTTAACTCACAGTCTGTGTTGTGGGAGTCTGGTTTTGGCTGTGTGACACAATGCCTGGGCTGGCCCTGACTGAAACTGGAGTGAATGCAGTGTAGTGCTCTGAGAGCCTAGGTGTTTACTTCAATCCACATTCTTTGTTATGGGTGCCTGGTGTTGTGTGAATGGCCAGAATGCCTGTGAGCCTGATTGCTTGCCTGCCTGCATGAAAGCACTTGTTTATGATTGGCAGACTGAGCCTGGCTCATCCCGAGTGAATGGAGAACAAATGTGTATAACTAATGTGCTTTAGGACCTTGAAGCATTTGTTGCGCTAGATGGAATTACCATGAAAAATACTTCGGACCCAATAACTGGACAGACTCCAATGAGATGGTAAAATACTGCTTTAATCTCATGAAGTAAAGCAGGGTGAATATATACTCATCAGCTCGATTTATGCAGGATCACAATGTTTTTTCAATAATGTGTAGTTTATATAATGCTAGATTTGTCATCTAGGATCATCCTACGTGGCAAATTTCAAAAACCTATTGACGGGAAGGATTGGATCAGGGGATCTTTTCTACCGTTATAAAATGTGCATTTTAGTCTCTCATTGGTAGTCTCTTATGTGTGAGACATACAGTGAGCTACTTCTAATCACATGGTATAAGGCACTTGTCATAGCAGAAAATATGGCAGCAGACTAACATTTTGAAACATTATATAAAATAGTACATGGCAGGCTATTCTAATTGGTTGGCAACCCAAATCCAACCTTGGGCATTCTGCTTGTTAGCAGCACGTACATTGAAACAAAACCCAGGTGGTTGGAAATATATTAGCTCTTCCTTTGTTTCCCAATTAGGCCATCCTCTTTCATCAGTAGGCCTCATGCCAGTGTTTTCTGTTTGAAGGTTGACTTTGCCAGTCCGCACAGAATTGGGACATCCGAGGGAGTGTAGGTACACTGCTATCTTAGCTTCAACCATTGAATAGCCCTTGTTTGCGAGTTCGTCATCACCTGTTGCAATACCATGAATTTGTCCATACCGACAGTGCTTTTAACCTTATTTGATTCAATTATGTTGGGTGCAGTTCTCCTTTTGTCCTTTAGAGACTTACTCACTCTATCCCATATTTGATTTTATACCTTTTAATCATCCAATGTGTGCCATCAGTAATTGTTTGTGTTCCTCCTAATCTTTTAGAAAATATGTCCTTGCGCATGGTCTACTCATACACTCCCTTTGTGCCTTTTCTTTATCTCTCGAAATAGCATCCTTGGTTCAAAGGCAATGTACTCCCCTATTTCGCAAGAGAAACAGCTTCTGCATACTGTCTCCACATTTAAGGTCCTGGGCTCGTATCTTTGAGGTAGTTGGTTTGACTGACATGAGCCGTCGTCCATCTTGTTCTCATAGTAGTACTAAATGTTGAATACATACCTCTCCTAAACAAGCTTCTATATATTATTTCTACCTTGCATTTCAGCGTATTTTAGTTATTGACCAGGGGGCTACTTCATTCTTCTTAATATTTGCAAATAATGCATCATGGAGTACATGTTTCTCTTTGTGCTTCAATTACATCGTCAGTCTTAAGTATTTTCATATCGTTTCAACATAAAGTCATTGATCTTCTTTCAGACATTCTTTTGCTGTTCATTAGCCTCTGATTAACATATATCCAAGTCACACACCATTCTATTCATGGGCTGCTTTTTGACAACTCGGCAAGGGACATCCTTCTTGGTAGATTTCCTTCATTGTCTCAATGTGAGGGTATCTTCTGAATGGCTGCCTAAGTGCATATCATTTCTCATACAGTCGACGTGGTATGGAACTGTTGCATACACTTGTGCATAGGCTCCCAATTATAGCTCCTCATCTGTTATTCCAATATGGTGGGGATCATGGGTCGTTGATTAGGGAGAATGCAACCACTTGCTCCTCTATCCTAGGGACTCCTTACTCATCAATTTGTTCTAAAGCTGAACCCCAAAGCTGGAATCCTGGTTCCAGTTGGAGGAAGGAGTCTGCAGCTGCATTCTGTGTGACTGCTGAGTTGACCCAAGGATGAAATCAAGAGAGGACCTTCATAGGTGACCTCTTACTGAGCTATGAGGGACTATAATGCACCGGCTGCTCTTCTTCTGAAATACCCTACAAACCAATCCTGAGTGTCTGCCATCCAGAGAAGGGGTCTTCGTGAGTCCAGAAGAGGAGTGTGTAGACATCTTGATCTGAAGAAATCCAGTTGTGTCACCTTGGGTCCGGAGGTGTGTTTGTGACCGCAGGAAGCCAGATTGCTATGTATCACCCAGAAGAATGGATACCCTTGAAAGACCAAAGAAATATCGAGGCTTAGTACCACAAATGAAATATGCCAATCATGAGTCGAAAAGATACAAGTATCTTTTATTACTGTACAGTATCGAAGCAAAACAGATAGCTATCTGGCTCCCAACACCTCACAGTGTGTGCCAGCAGACACAGTGAGGGGTGAGAGTGCTGGACATTTTAACACAGACCTTTTTATACACTCTTCAAAACATTATCCAGCCCCTGTACAAACTAATAATTTACATGATAGGGTTTGTGCCCAGTTCACATGTCAAATATTACAATATTGTACAACAGTTTGCATGTACATGAAGTTACAATGGTGGCATCGGTTCTCTGATCCACAATAAGCCTTATTTCAAGAATCGCTACAATGCAGTCCAGCAAAAATACATGATCTTAGTTTGTTCTACATTGTCTCATTGTTTATATGAGGATGAGGCTTGTGAGTGCAGGCAACACTTGGATTGCAGTTCATTCGAGTCACAAGGTTTCTTTGCATTGAACAAACAGTCTGCTCTCAGTTATCCTAAACATTAACAAAGCTCAAAGGTCGGTCAACTCGGCTGCAAGTTGAAAACAAAGTCCAACATTTTAGAACACAAAGCAGATGTCTAAATCAAAATGGCGGATTTTTCTTAAAATGGCAGCGAAGTTGATCGAAAATCGAAACATTTCAGATGTGGTTTTCTGTGCAACGTGAATGGGCTTATGCCAATATTTATAACAAGGAGGTATTATACGAATACAGCTTAACAAACCCTCCTTTTGGCCTAAACCAAGAGCATTACTCAAACATTCGCTTTACTCAAAACCCCACGCCTCAATGTCCGTACATCCTGAATCACATTCTTCAAAAATATCAATCGCCATAAGTTCCTTGATAGTGATATCTTTCATTACAAAAGCATTAGTAGTTTTCTTGGGTGCAAGTACTTTTGGTCCCAGTGTACCTATAGTTTGGCACAACATCCTCCTAACATCGAACATATGGCAGGAAGACATTGTATACAACAACAACAATGCAACAATAATAAAACAGTAGAACACCAAGAACTATCATTTGGACTGAAAAGAGTTTCCAACCCCAGGTTCATAACAAGTCCCAGAACCAAGCACTAAGATTCCAGTTTCCCTTGGGGACATTTACGTCAGTACTCAAGGTATGTAGATTTTGTATTGCCTTGAATATGATAGGGGAGGAGTCAGGTACGAAAACACAGCACGCAGTTCCCACCAATTTACATACCCCACCACGCTCAGCTAGGATGACGTCGAACACCATCCTATTTTGCAGGGCCACTAATCCAATGGCCTTTTCCTCTAGCCTCATGTTGTACAGTATATCAGTGGTTCTATTGATGGTTTTTACAATACCCTTGCTAGTCTCCTGATATCTTCAGAGCTCATTATTTGTCCCCAACATGGCACAAAGGATTTTGCTACATCACCCAAGACTTGCGAAGGAATATCACCATTCTCATCCCACCTTGGATGAGCTCTAGAGACCTCAGAGGTGCTAGCCACATATACCCCAGGTAACAAGATACCCAAGTAACAAGTACCCTGCCAATCTCTAGGTAACCAAGGATAAGCTTCATTGCCACAAACAAAGTATACAGGGTCTCCTACCTACAAAGGTCTCTCCTCACTAGTTAGGTTTGCGATGTTAGTACAACCCTCGAATGCACCCATTGGCTGAGAACCAACCCTTTGTATACAGAAGGATACAGAGTTGGGGCTATGATTAATAGTATAGGAAGGAGGAATGGCATCCAGGTTGCCTACGGGAGACATTTTAAAAGAAATCAGTGATTAAAAAGGTCCAGAGAGTCTATCAGTCTATCAGAAGGCCTAATAGAAGCAACATTAAGTTTGTTCCGATTTGCAAAGAGGGAACATCCCAAAGGTTTCAGGACTCGTTTCTCGACCTCATTCAGATTAGTCCCATCGAAGTTCCCAGAAATACTGTCATTCCAACGTCCAAAGAATAGTGCCCTGAGCGAGGCATAGCATGCAGTAGTTAAAGGAAGTGAATGAATATACCAGCCCAACCCCTTTTCCCCATGTTGTGGCAAATGTGAACACACCCAGCAATTTGTTCTGTTTAGAATCGCATGCGTCGCATTCATGATCAGTAGGAGAGTGTTATTGTGATAACCCTGTCTATGTTGGGAGTCCCGAGGAGGGAGAGTGTGCAGATGCACGAAAGTTGGGGACACAGTGGAAACAATTTCAGTGGGTAACAAAGTCTAATGTAGACACACCCCATCCAAGTATCAAATCCCAAGTGAAAATACAATTACTAAGCAAATTAGTATTGTGATTAGAAAACAATGGGTCCTCAGGGACCATGATCTTCGATGAACAGATTCTTTGTCAGCCACAAGACCAATAGCTTGTTCTGTACGAGTAGAGTTAGAAAAGGATATCCTTTCTCAGAGTCCGTTTAGAAGCCTCTCTGTTAGGCTCTTTTAGTTCATCCATTGGTGGTCCCTGACCACGTTGCCTATCTTGCTTGAAGGTAGCTTTGACGGTCCCTGCCTCTTATTTATCTTTTCCAGCGAAAGAGTGACAAGGGACTGGCTCAACAATGATTCCTTGTGGGCACAGCTGATGCTGTGCTGTAAGTCTGATTTCTTGGACGCAGATCGTACCTCAAGACTTCAGATACGGTGTGATCTGCGAACATAGTGTCGTCGCTTCCTGATAGAAGTGATGGAGCAGAAGCAAGATTGCTCAAGGGTGCAGAAAGATCCAAAGAAGAACTTTAAGGCAAACCAACAGTCTCCCCAGGCCCCACGGGCTCAAGGATTTCCGGGACACACTTGGTGTCAGTTAGAACAGACTTGCGATGAGGAACAGAGTGAACAATCTCCTTCTCTTCCCCTTTGTCGTGAGAAAGAGGAAAAGGTATCTTCTTGATGTGTGTTGCGTGGATCCAGTGTCATTTTCCGTCTACTCGTACAGCAGTCTGTGTGGCCAATAGGACTTGGAACGGTCCTTTCCAGCGAGGTGCGAGACAGGATGCTCTTTCAAATGCCTTCGTGAGCACCCAGTCATTGGGTCGGAGTTGATGACATGGACCCTCGCACCTATTGGTAAATCAAATACAAGTTTTGAGTTAACTGGTCACAGTACTCAGAAAGGAGCAAATGCTCTACATTTTTCAGCTGCTTATGTTTAGGCACATTCCAAATATTGGCTGGTCTCCCCATGATTATCTCATAGGGAGAGAGCCCCATTTTGGTTTTTGGGGTCGTCTGTATGGACAATAGAGCTATCGGTAAGGCATCCGGCCATTTCAAATTGCTACTGGAGCAGATCTTTGCAATTTTGTTCTTCAATATACCGTTGTGGCATTCTACAAGTCCGGCACTCTGAGCATGTCTGGCCGAATGGAACCGTTTATCGATCTGTAATCCCACGCATACTTGCAGGATAACAGCAGCGATAAAATGTCGACCATTGTCTGACCAACGACCCTTGGAAAACCAAACCTAGGAAAATATTCCTTCAGCATGTTTTTTATTGTCGTCATTGCTGTGGCATCTTTTAAAGGAAAGGCTTCGACCCATTTGCTGAAAGCACAAATAACTACCAGAACATATTTGTAATTCTGACAGCGCTCCATTTCAATGTGATCGAAGAGTATAACCTCAAAAGGCACAGAGGGGGTACCAAAACTACCCCTCGGTGTCGATGTACCCTTCCCCACATCATGCTGTAAGCATACCATGCAATTTTGGACCAAATGCTCAGCAGTTTTCGGGATGTTTACATTCACCCAGACAGGTTCTAACAGTTTACAGATCTTTCTAGCGCATATATGAGTTGGACCATGAGCCATCGTAACCATAGCAGTGTCATAAGCATTGGGTAGCATCCATCTTTTCTTTGCTGTGTCTACCCAACAACCTTCATCGTCTAAACTTGCTAAACCCTCAGCCCATTGCTTAAGCTCTTCTGACGTGGCATCAGCCTGAATGTCTTTTATACAATCAATTCCTTCATCTATTATACAAGCGTTAGTGGCTTCTTTTGTTACATACATTTCAGAATATGAATCGGTGGCAGTCTGTTTGGCTATCCGGTCAGCAAAAGCTTTTCCTCTCCCCACATCATCTGTTACTTTCTGGTGTGCTGTGCACTTCATTATTGCTAGCTGAGTAGGAAGCGCAAGTGCTGAGAGTAGCCGAACTATCAAAGTGCCATATTGAATCTTAGATCCATGTGAGGTCAAGAACCCTCTTTCTGCCCATAATCTACCGAAGTTGTGAACCACCCCAAAGGCATACTGACTGTCTGTAAATATATTCACACTAAGCCCTTCGGAAAGTTCACAAACTCGAGTCAATGTAATGATCTCTGCGGCCTGTGCGGAGTTATGCAGAATTCTTTTGGTTTCCACAATAGTGCTTAACGTAGTGATGGCATAAGCAGCAGTGGATGTACCATCGGAAAACAGCTCCCCTTGTGGATCTTTTAGCAGTGTATCGTTTAGGTCAATCCTGCCTTTAGTCTCTTGTTCTGTGGTATAGAGGCAGTCATGTGACATCTTGTCACTGCAAGCAATTTCTTGCGGAAGAGGCAATAGTTCATCCGGATTTAATGCGCACATCTCTTAATTTGGATATGCGGTGCAAAAAGAATCAGCTTGTATCTTGTTAATCGTGCTGATGTGAGATGCTGCGTTTGCGCTCTGTTTAATAGAATGTCTACAGAGTGAGGTACCTCATGGTTAAGGAGTGACCGAGAACCATACCCTCACTCTGCTTTACAGATGCAGCTGCAACAGCTCTCAAACATCTCGGCAAAGCACATGCAACAGGGTCATGCATGCCGGAAAAATAACTGCACAGTCTATTCTTCCCTCCATGTTCCTGTGTCAACACAGCCAAAGCGCATCCATCACATTCATGCAGATACAACACAAAGGCCTTGGAATTTGGTGTGTCCAAAACTGGTGCTGAACACAACACAGCCTTGAGCAGATCAAAAGCTTTCTGGCAATCCATGTTCCACGGTAAAGGCAAAGAAATGCCCTTCTTTGTCAATGCCAACATAGGCTTTATCATTAATGAGAAATTAGAGATCCACTGTCTACAGTACGAAGCCATGCCTATCAAGGCTCTGACCTCCTCCTGTGTATTTGGGACAGACATGCTAGAAATGCTTTGTATCCATTTAGGTGTCAGTCTTCTTCCCTCCTTTGACAGGAGATAGCCTAAATCTAAAGAAGAACATGGTGGGGAAACCCTATAAAGGCAAAGGAAGGAATAAGAGGCCAGCTAAAGACAGTTTTTGTGGCCTCAGGAGATGCTGCAGGGACATCACGACAAAGGCAGTATTAACAACCAGGCACAGAATGTTTTATTTTGTGCACCTGTTCTTATAAATTGATTGCAGAGTGGCTACAGAGGCAATAGAAAGAGCTGTAATGAAGCACACAGAACACTTTGGTATGATGCATGTCACATAGACTGATAGCGCAAACAGGGAGGTGCATAGGCTGGAGGTGAAGTCAGGAGTCACGCATAGACTGGGTAATAAAGGCAAGAGGGGTAGCTCACATGTTAACTTATTGCGATGCCAGCCCATGGAATTTTCCTTGAGAAAGCTAGTCACATCTTGCTTCACACAGGGGTATGGGTTAGGGAACACCTTTTAATTAGGGCATGGGTCATGTGGACATTTCAAGGGATGACAACATAGTTTATAATGTTAATAATGAATATATTACACAAGTGGAAAAGTTAGCATGGCAAAGGACATATTTTTTGGTTAAATTGTCTTGTTAAAATTATCTAATTGACATCACGTTAGTTCTAGGGCCTAAGAGATGTAGTACGGGTTTTTTGGACAGTCGGTTTAATAATATATAAAAACACTCAGGAAGCACTCTGGTGTAGTTAAGAGCAGTGTCTAGTATCTGCCCCTGACTGTCTCCCTTGCTCATTCTCAATTACACCACAGAAGTGGCGAGGGGCAACAGGGCAGGGTTGGGGTTCCATTATTTAGAATTGAATTTTGAATCGAAATTGCAGTACCACAGGTGAATGTTGGAAAACAGGGCAGCGAAGGAAAATAAACAACTGGGACACTGAAAATATGTAATTTGGGGCCACTTAGACAATTATTTCCAAGGCCTCTTTTGGTTCCCAGTCCACCCCGGACCTGGGTGGGGGATAGTGGGACATTTAACTTACGGTGAACTGTCTGTTAGCAGAACGAGGGTACGTACCTACGTTTAGGACAGGGGGTGGACATGTTATAGGCAAGTGGTTGAATGTTATTAGGGTGAGTGTTATTAGGGTGAGAGAGCGGGTAATGCGTGAATGTGATGGTGTCGACCGGGAACTGAAAATTAGTTTAAAAGAGTTTTGGGACTCTGGGGATTAACGAGATAGGAGGACAACCGAGTCCTCAAATAGAGCTGGCATTCGAAGTCACCTCTTGTCAGAAAATAAAGAGAGATGCATTTTTGAATGAGTTCTTATAAGATGTGGTGAACATTGACCTGCAAGGGGGAAAGGGGGAAAGGGATCTCAAAGAGTGGGGGGAATCTTTGAAAAGGTGAAAATCGTATCTAGGAAATGGCAGAGAGGGGTGCCAAGCTCCAAATGCAGCATCTGAGGAGCAAGGTTCGAAAACGGGGTTGAACCCTCATCGTGCCCCCTGCCAGTATGGGTTGCGCGGGGGAAGTGAGAGGAGGGCTGGGTTGCTCAGAGAGTGGGGGGATAGAGAGACAGCCAGGAAGAGAGCGAGAGTACGAGAGAGAAAAGACAGCAGGAATGACAGCAGCTCATTTAGAGGCACCACAAACATGCACAATCCATGAGTAAGTGATATGGATGCAGAGTTTGTCGAATGTAATTCCAAACGGGCAAGCTCCCCTGGCAGAAATAATGTAGCCCCATGCGAGTAGCCCCCATGCAGTGGGCATCATAGAATTTGCTCCATGTCGGCAGAGCCGCTTATTTCAGCGGATGCAGATAAGCAGAAGGCCCACAACTGTTCCAGATACAGGAGTGAGGTGCCCAGTGCCTCCTATTTTTCCACACTGTAGCCTCGTGGTAAAATAAGCGATAAGAACGTATGCAAAGAGACTGGGCTGGTGCAAACGAAAGGTATCACATGAGAAACTGAGTACCAACTTAGAAGGCATTAAAAAGAAACAAGTGCAAACACAGACGAGGTTACCTGGTGTCTGAAATAAGTAAAGGTGGAACTGTCTCTTTACCCAGGACTGTGTTCAGCACAGGGATGACATGATACGTCATTTAGAACGCGCCTGTACACACGCCTTTCTAGGTAGCACCGTAACTTCATTCGGGACCGGTGGTGCAGACTCTGCTTGAAGAACAGGTGGTATAGTCGGCATAGTGGATGTTTGGCACGGTGTAACCCGTAGAGATTATAGCTCCAAGACACTGGCATGCTCCCAGCTGCACAACAACCTGCACAACCCAAATATCAGACCTCTACTTGGTTTCCCATTCCGCAGAACTGAAGGATTAGAAACACATTTTTCTTTGATATTGCTATCAAACATGTTCGCCGAATCATCCAAATGTGTTCTATGTTCCCGCAAACTTCTCAAACTTTTACTGGAGGTGTCTCCTGGAAGGGTTGAAGTCACATAGTGGTATAAAGCAAAGCCCAGTTAGGTATAGCATTTATTTATTTATATGAATGTGTATACAGCGCAGACCATACCGAGAGTGTCTTGGTGTGCTTTACATGGAGCTGCTGACAATCTCCCAGGGACCTTTAACAGGACCCACTGCTATACGGGGGCCTGCCAGGCCTTGCAGGGCACTGGGACACATTGGAAATAGAAAGACAATGTGGGTGCTGGGGAAGGGGATGGTGGAGGCCATGGGATTCCGGGGGTGTAGGAGTGCTTTTAGGCAGTGCAGGCAGAGGGTTTGCACCCCAAAAGTGGCCAGTGAATATTCTTTGTAAATTGATCATTTGGCATTGTGTCTTAAGGATATTTGGTCGGCACGTTTGGGTCGTTTTTCCATTCTGTGCATAAGTGATGTTACAGGTTTCCTGGTATCTTTCATGCGAATGAAAAGGTGGGTAACCCACCTCGCTCGGTGATCAGTGATGGCACTAATATTCCTGTGCCGGAACCGTCACTGATTCTCTCAGGCACGTCTTGTTTAGGAGGTCCAGTGTCATGTGGGACTCCCAGAGTTCTAATAATGCCATTCAAACAGCGGGACATGTTTGCAAAGCCAAGGAAGATGCAGCACTTTCCAAGAACTGTCAAATATCGCATCACGCTGTTTAAAAGAACCTCATGTGTGCATCAGCGTGACGCAGAGTCTGAAAGTTATCCTGCCATAATTAACTTTCTCAGAAACCTTTGAACGCCTCCTAGAAAGGGAATGTTTTGATGCGAGTACAGCGAAAAGATAAGGTTATTTATTGGCTGGTCTTCAGCAGCAGGAGAGTTCGCAGCGCGTTTTCGGAGACGCTTAGCGCACCAGCCACAGCAAAGGTGCTTCGGAATTCTGTTACAGAAGAGCTTCAACGTGACCTGACCTTTAAGTCTAATCTGGAAACACTCTCTGCCCGCCTGAATCAAACGTGCAGTGACCTAGCCAATATTCCTGACTTGGTTATAATAATAATAATGACGTGTTATTTATATAGCGCCTTAATCCAAAGTGCTTTACAGAGCACATATTTACATACAATATCACCCAACCGAAATTGGTACTTATTTATCGACCTCGGAAGGATGAAAGGCTGAGTTGGCCTTGCCAGGATTCGAACCTGCAACCTGCAGGTCACACTCAGATGACAGCAGTGAGCGCTCAACCCACTGAGCTATCTTACCAGTTTATGCAATGCTTCTGCAGTATGAGCCGAAAGATATTATATATATATATATATCCCTTTTTTCTTCACACTGATAAGATCAGGCAGGATGAGTAGCACTCTTCACTTCTCCAGTGTAAATACAGTCCGGACATCCAAGTCGAAGTAAAATCCAGTCTTTATTGATGCCTTGCAAACGACACAAACAAGTTAAAAAGCCATTAACATTAGGCTCTCCCAAAGTGCAAAGAATATTGTGCGCATTGGGAACGTTAACGTGTTTCGCGGCTTTCCTCGCCGCTTGGTCACAACAATGCGTCCCCATCAAACCACAGAGTTTAAAAACAGTGGTGCAGCGCAAACGGCAGAGAAAACGGCGACCATTTCCGCCGAAACAGATGAGGGACTCCATTGGAGAGTACACCCGCCTGGAGCAAGTCAGAGGTGGACATGTTTGACTGTTAAAGCCACTGTATTAACAAGGTAACAACTGCATGGAAATACTTACTCTTGTCCCCATAAGTAATTCATGTAAGTTTACTTTCTATATGAATTAATGCAGAATTATCGTCTGTTGAGCTCCCGCTGTATATCCGCCGTGACTTGCCCCTAGTGGTGAGCGTCTGTCCATGGAGCCCCTCCATGCCGTATGTGTGCTTAATTGCCTCACAGCTGTTAGTCGTGCGTCCTGTGTGACATTTAGAACCTGCATATATCTATATATATATATTTATTTTTGTATTTAATGTGAACTGGTTGACATGGTCAACCTTACACATATAAACAACAACATACAAAACGTTTAAATGTTCAATACAATCATCATAAAGTCATTATAAACTCCTCATAAAATCATAATCATATAAAAAATAACCTTCATATCAACATGTTCCAATACATTAATCAGACACCATATTACATTTCATATTAATATCACTATACAATTACTGGTTTATATTCACCAAATCAATTTCTGATAGGAATGTTATAACCCTTATTGTTACAGCGATCTCCTGACCACTGGAAGCTCGGTTCACAAAAGATTCCGTATTCAACCAATCTGAATGAAAATAAAAGTGATTGAACATTCTCCTACTTCTTGTAGTGCAATGCATTCAATTAAAAGGTGCTTTAGCAGTTGTGTTTTCCCATCAATTTTGCAGTAATAACAGTCCGCTTTCTTTATTGTTACCCTCTTCAGAGAAACACATTTCGCCAGTACCCATTTGGAAATATGTGTAAGTAATTGGGAATTACATCTATTGCTTTATCGACTATCCATCCTGTCAACCGTGGCCATTCAATCGTATATATATATATATATATATATATATATATATATATATATATATATATATATTCAGTAAAAAAAACTTTATTAAAGGGACGTTATGGTTAAGTTGCGCTACTAAAAACCTATGAAATTCACAAAAAAAAAAACTTTAACGGGACGTTATGGTTCAAAGTAAAACCGAAAAACCCTTGAAATTCGCCAGTTATGATAAGCTAAGCAACCATAACTCGCGCCACCACCGTGCACTGCTAAAACTAACACTCAGGACATCAAAGATGACATCAGAAATCACTGATGACATCACATGTCTGGCTCCCCCTTTTTTCCTTTACTGACACATCTAGGCCACATGGTTTTCTTCAGTAACAGTCAGGAATTAAAAATATAAAAGGTACTATATTTGTAGACTTGTCCTTCAAGTATATTCTTACAGTAATTCCCTTAGGGTCCAGTCAAATCATGTGATACATATGCATAGGGAAAGTGGCTCCTTTGAAACAGAGCAATCATTTATCTGCATAAGCGTAATCAGTTAGAATATGAACACTTTCTGCTACTACTGCTGTTTTTTTCCTTACTTCAATTTTCGTGTATATACCGTTATTTGTATGTGATGTTGTCTATTTGTGTTTTGTCGATAATAATGCCATTATGTAGTAAGTGGTTTTTATTACCTACTTATGACATGTTTCACAATATCCAAAACTCTAATAAGAAAACAGTTATCATGTCACTATTCAACATGGCAAGCTTATGAATATTGCACCAACATCATGTATGCTGCACGCAATGCCTATGTTTCTACATGAGTACCTTAGTATACTGCATAGAACTTCATAATAGAATGCTATGTATATGAACGCATTGCTTAATGCACTAATTAGCACTTGATATTTATTCTAATTATTCTTGACACTTTTTGGTCAACATTATAATAAGAATACTTCTACAGAGTTTTCATTCAAAGTAAATGTACATGTGATGTCATCAGTGATGTCATCAATGACATTTCTGATGTCATCTTTGATGTCCTGGGTGTTAGTTCTAGCAGTGCATTGTGGTGGCGCGAGTTATGGTTGCTTAGTTTACGATAACTGGAGAATTTCAAGGGTTTTTCGGTTTTACTTCGAACCATAACGTCCCATTAACAAAGTTTTTTTGTGTGAATTTCATAGGTTTTTAGTAGCGCAACTTAACCATAACGTCCCTTTAACAAAGTATTTTTGCTAAAGTTCATCGGTTTGTATTAGTAGCAGGTAACCATAATGTAAAGTATCATCTGACTTCATTGCACACCTTGCACAGAATGCCACATGACCATATGCTGGCCCACAGCACGGTGACGTGTCCGAGAATCCGTACACACTTAACAATAAGATGTATGCCTCGTGGACAGTGTGGAAATAAATTTTTTACTGATGTAGGAACTTCCACCTTCAACATTTCCCTTGCACAGCTCCAACACTTGTTCGTAGTCAGCCATTGTACCTGGAGGATAGCTCAGCGGCAACGTGTTCGCCTTGCACAACACAAAGCAACACAGGTTTGATCCCCGGGTCCGCTCTTAAAAAACTCAGGGTATTAAGCGTGTTATAAATCTGCATCTAAGAGACATATTACTGTAACAGCGCCTCGATGCCCCTGCGCTGTCTGAGCGCTTTAAAAATGCAAAATAAAAAATTAACAATGTAGTACAGAGTACCTACTTTTAGCAAAAGTACTAGTTATCTGAAAACAACATGAGCTAAGGCCATCCCTCCTCCCCAAGAAACAGCACCACTGTTGTAATGAAGGAGCATGAGAAACACTGCCCCTACCTTACAAATAACACACACACAACATTTCCCCCCGTCCACCTACCCCCCCATATTACTGTTTGGTGCCTCTTTGCTCACTTGCGTCTGCAACTTTCCTTCTTAGCTGTCTTTCCCAAAAAAAGCCATCCGTAAACAAAGTAAATGTTCCTTTAAGAACCACCTTTCACAGTTTAAAAATATTTAAAAAAAAGAAACGCATACACTCCATCCACTTTATATTTCTCAGCAAAGGACATAGACGCAAAAAGATTTGCCATTAACAATCATCAAGATTTTCAAAGCAGTAACGTGTGCTTCTAAAAAAGAGGATTTGTTGTTCTAACACGGGACGCCTGTGGCGTCCCGGATTAGAAAACAAAATCCTTTTCCAAGCTGGCCACCATAGAAAGGGAAGGCGGTTGTTCCATACATGGCCCCTCTTCGCTTTCCATGGCAGCCTGCGAAAAGCAAAAAGGAAACGCTGTTAACATATTACCACAAGCACTTTTTTCCTCCCTTTCAAATGTATCCTAATGTCGATCAACTTTACCACAAAGCCAGTCCCAGGTGGACATGGCCACTGTAATCCTATCTTTTCTCACTTCTGGTCATGGCCAGTAGCCACATTGTGCGGATGATGACCTTATACCATGACCCCGACATTCTGCCCACTCCCCATGGCTGCAGCCTACCCCTCAGTCAATAAACGTATACCGCTACGTTTTTTAACTACATTATGACACTTGTGTAATACGAAAACACTCCCACATCTCGTCACATAACCAACCCTAATGATATGGTAAACTTTTTTGGATGACGTTCCTCTCCAGCGTAGCCAAATGCGCCCATAAGCACCCACGTACCATGACGCAGAACCTGAAAATGAACACACAGCGACGTACAACGTAGCACATTACATTTTGAAATAATAAACTGGTTTTTAAAAGACAACATTAACATTTTAGAATTTGTAAAGTACTTTCATTAACTGTACGTGACCATCTGACTATTCCCATTTTCAATCAAATAGTAACTTTGTTTCTTCGGTCGTCATCGAAAATGTTAATAGTGAGGCACACGTTGATCTTTTCGCATACACAAAGTATTTGCTTTCGATAAAGCAACCGCTTCGGTCGCACAGTGATTTCCAAGACGTTGGCATGAACTTCGGCCTACACCACCATAAAAGATGTTATGTTACTCCTAATGGCCACTCCAGCGTTTGGACAAATGGGGCCGGGCCGGTCGTCCCACAAAACAGTGACGGTTAGGCAGCCGGTCACGAGTACGTGCATCTGGCGTGCAAAGAAACCATCACTTGGCATCTGGAATCCATGGAAATCACAGTACGGCAGAATGTAGCTGTTCAAAAAATGTAACAGAAAATACGTATCAATACCCAACCTTTACCAAACAATTTAAAAAAAGACAAAAAGAACATGGAAACTGATACACAAATCGATGTGGTCATACATGACATTTTAAAGAAATAATAGCGTTGAACATGGGTGAACCTAGTTATAGCCTACAAACGCAGAGAATCTGCACTCTCCATAAGTAAAAAAAAATGACAATTACACAGAAAGATAGTACCTCAGTTACATTGCCAAAATTATTGTTCTGGTAATAAAAAATTAAAACTTGTTCCAGTGTAGAGTCGTCAAAAGTAAACTTACACGATATTTTCCATCTCCATTGTCTTCGTTCGACCCAGACAGCAATGTACTTGCACCAAAGAATCTTCTTGAACTGATATTACATGTGTCTTACAAACGTTTTGAATACATAACCTTATCAAATGGTATTTTTTCCAAACTTTCACTCCCTGCAGTCTTACTGAATTTTCCCTTTCGCTCAAGGTAAAAAAACAATTGACCCTTATGGGTTCAGTCGGATGCGTGGGCCTACTGAGCTCGCAACCAAAAAAGCAAACCAAGTGACCTTCACTCAGAATGAAAATACATTCTGACTTTGCAACAACATATCTGAATGCATGCATGAGAAATGATACTTCCATACACTTGCAGAACCGCTGTTTCCATCAAACAGTGCAGGTGGCTGCCTCAGATTTCAAACTCTAGGACGCCAGTCTGACTGCAATATTATTTTAAATACATTATAACACAGACGTATTTAACCTTCGCATGTACTTAGTGGACACTATATTGAGCAGCAACTTCCAATTTACCGTATGACTTTGGTGACAAGAAAACACCACTTTTTGACTTCCTACTGCCACATCCCATCCCAGCCTCGTTAACCCTCACCTCCCGAAACAGTATTTCATAAGGTTAACAAGTGCAATGGTGTGTTGTTTTATATGTGTTAGTGGCGATGTCCGCGTACACCAAAACACGAATGAAAGATGGCAGGCGCAATGAAAGAATCTGACGCACTTCACGCCATTCAACATCCAATCAGTGAACGCACCACATGCCTGCGAACATGACGCTATGGATTAGCCAATCGGTATCTTGTCCGCAGAGCGAACAGGGAAGAGTGTCCGCGGAGCGGACATAGATATCACTAATTTTTTTAGACGTATTTTTGGGTAATTTTAAAGAAAACTGCTGGACGGATTGACACCAAATTTACAAAAGCACGCTTTCGGGACCAAGCTCCTACCGCAAATTTGGTGAAAATCCGTCCAGCGGTTTGGGCTGTAGGCGTGCGCAAAGTTTTTCCCCCATTCAGTCTATGGGGAAAAAAATATGTTTTGGGACCCCCCTATAACTTTCCCCCCCCTGGACCAAACATCACCAAACTTTGCAAAAAAATTCACAGTGCCCATATACTTTTTTAGCAAAGTTTGGTGTGGATTCGTCCAGGGGGAGTTATAAGCCGCCCAAAAAGTGCTCTTTCTATGGAAACAGCAACTTAACCATAACTACACAGCCACTACCGTGGCCGTGTAATCAGTGAAAAAACGTGGTTGACGGAATGTTATGATTACAGCTAAAACTGGAAACCCCCGGAAATTCGCCAGTTATGGTAAGCTAAGCAACCATAACTCGCACTACCACTGTGCACTGCAAGGACTAACCCCCATGACATCAAAGATGACATCACAAATGTCATTGATGACATCACTGATGACATAACATGTCTGGCTCCCTCTTTTTTTGTTCACTGACATATCTAGGCCAGGTGGTTTTCTTCACTGACAGTCAGGAAGAAGGAATACAAAAGGTACTATGTTTGCAGACCTTACTCTTCTCATATGTTCTTAAACTACTTTCCGTAGGGTTCAGGCACATCATATGATACATATACATAGGGGAAGAAGGCAGCATGAAATACAGAAATCATTTATGTGCATTAAGATAATCAGTTAGGTTATGAACACTTTCTGGTAGTACTGCTACTTTTTTACTTACTTTACTTTCCCTATATATGCTCATATTTGTATGCATTGTGGTCTCTTCATGTTTTGTGTATAGTAGCATAATTATGTAGCTAGTTAGGCATTCTTAGCGACTTATTACATGTTTCTAAGGACACTAAACTCTGAAACGAAAGCAATCATCATTTTACTGTCCAACATGGGACGATTTGGAATATTGCACCTCTATGATGCATTCTGCAGACAATTCCTACGTTTCTACATGAGGTGGTTCATGAACTGGAAAGTACTCTGTAATGCAATGGTGTTTATAGCAATGAATTAGTTAATGAAATATTTATGGCATGATAGTTCTTCCAATGATCTCTGATAGTTTTCTGGCAATATTAAAATGACAATTTCATTTATACATACATTTTGTGATGTCATCTTTGATGTCATGGGTGTTACTCCTTGCAGTGCACAGTGGCAGCGCGAGTTATGGTTGCTTAGCTTACCATAACTGGCGAATTTCTGATGTTTTCCGGTTTTACCTGTAACCATAACGTCCCTGTAACAACATATTTCCATTGAATTTCATAGGTTGTTACTAGGATACCCTTAGTTTGTAAAGATGTACTGTACAACATACTGAACCTGCTGGCACCATGTTAATGCGCACAGCAGTCGCGGACTGCACGTCTGGTTGCGGACTGCGGGTGGTATCCAACCTGCTCAGAAAGGCAGGGGCTCTCTTTACGTAGTAGTACCATTCAGAAAACACAAGGAACATATACAAACAGCACCATGTACATGAATTGCAAGGGAAAATAAAGTAGATCTGCAAACTGTGTACTTATGAAACAAACAGTACAAAGGCATAGGGAGTACACCATAATGGAATGCACCAACAAGAGAAGTGACGTCTGCCTTCAACAATCTTACTGCACTGCTACTTTACATGGTAATAAAGAACGAACGGGCAGAGAAAGGACTGGAAAGTACTAAGACCAGAACGTCACTACAAGGTAGTAAGCACACTGATGTTTGTCTGATAATTGCACTGGTGGTGTAGTATACAATAGTTGAGAAGCATAATGTTTCTTTTTTCATGCAGCAATGGCAAGCACCTTAGAGTGGCTCGAAGAATATTTCCCTCATGACACAATGACTTACGATAGTAACCCCATTGGTACGCACCACAGTCTGAAACGTAAAATATTTAGTATCTTTTGCTTAATGTACACCTAACAGATTCTACTTTCTTTAAGAGAACATATTGGAAAGGAAAGTAAGTCAGCACAAGCGGCACTCCTTCCAGAATAGCATATGGGCACAGGAAAGGAAAGAAACACTGTAAATAGCAAACTGGACAACCTGGAAGCCAAAATGGAACAAATGGTGAACAATTTTGGCATCTTTAAAGATGATGTGCAAGGATATATTATGGTCAAAATAAAATACCACTGCCCGACCTGCATGTGTACCCCTTCCCCATTTCACAGTCTGCCATCCTCTCAAAATCTGTGTGATTATAGACGTTACGCTGATACCTCAATCCCTTCCTCCCCTCACGACCAACTTGTGCAAATCCTCGATTCCCCACAATAAGTATCCACTCTGCCACTCCCTCCCTTTCCTAATGGTATGTATGAATGTGTGGAAGTAAACGTTCATATGTAAACTGTTGCTGGGTGTATATGCGGCTTTTACTTTGGTCCTAAAATGCTGTTATGACTCAGCGGCGCACAGTACTGGTGGGAATGACTGCAATTAAGCAAAAGGGAGGTGTCCTACTAACACCAGACCTATTTGGCCTATCCACCATCACAATGGAGGCATCCGTATCACGCCAGTACGAACCGCATGTTCGCATCTTGTGAAACACCTGTTACTAGTTGTGGGAGCAGACGTTTGTCCGTTGCACAAGTATGCGCATGCATATCTCTTCCTCTATCTCCTGGTAACACTACCCGTGTCCAGCATATGAGAAGAAACTTGTGAAGAACTTTAAGTAGTTCGAGGCACCCACCCACATCCTACAGATAGCTGTGCACATAAACATCCCACCTAGTATACCCTACAAACACCCACGTGTCCCAAAATGGTCAGCGCACATGTGTCACACTATTAATCAGTGCAGCGATCCCACCAGTGTGCATAGGAAACCTATGCAAATGCGCACAAAGTATTCTGCCCAAAACGCAACAGCCGTCCCAATCGAGAACATGCGCAACATCACCATGGGACCGCACCCATGCTACGCGTGGGTCCTTATGACGCGAACACGATCCAGACCCTCGAACAGTGGAAAAGTACAATGTTCTGTGATCTACCGGGTGTCATTGGGAAATTACACACTTACAAACTCCCCACAATGTGTCATTGCACATGTATGTCTTTGTTTCAATGATATAGGCCTCTTTGCCAGTTGAAAGGTCTCTGGAGCAGCCCTACAAAAGGTCATAACCCAGAACTCCTCCGCATTCGGTTTCTAGCTTTTCAGAATAGATCAGCGGCCCACATAGCTTTGAGCTGTACATGAGTTTGGAAACATTTCTGCTATGCTACATTACTGTTACGCTCACCTGGTATCCACGGGGACGCCACCCAGCCTAGGTTGGATGATTTGCACTCTCTAACCCTCTCCTGGTCCCTTGGTAAGGCCTCTGGTTAAAGATGGGTTTGCAATATAGGAGAGCTGGATTCAATACCAGATTGTCTTTATATTTTCCCACCTCCCTTGGCCTCAACTCCTTCCTCCCCCTTGGGCCTTCTCCTCACCTTCATATTGTAAAAGGTGGATTCTCCAACCTGCTCCTTGTGGCAGGGGCGCGTAGATGTGGGGGGCGAGCAGCGACCAAGTTACTTCACTGGTGCAAGCCCCCCTGTGGGAATCCAGGCCTGCTGCGACTCCGTAGGTTTTCTGCTTTACAGTCTTTATATGCAGTTTGTATGTTCCTCTTAGTTCGAATAATAATGTCTTGCTTCTTTCCTTTTAGGTATGGAAAGGTATTTTGGTGTTGTCATGCAGTTTGAAGATGAGCATGGGCTGGTAGGCGAAAGCGCGGTGTGCGCGATGCTGTCTGGTGAGTAATGTGCGATGCGCGGCGCTGTTTTACCTTTTATATTGCTAACCTGTGTCTTTTCTCTCCTTGTAGGTTGCGATGTTCCTCGCCGAGCACCGTAATCTTCCAGCAATGATACTGACCGGGAGATGACTACCCAGGTAAGAATTGTGTGCCTTTCTTCATTCTGGAGGAAACGTGAGTAAACGCTTACTAATGCTGTCTTTCTTTCTCCTCTTTCCAGGTCATAGTATTCCAGGATGCATGCGGTGCCGGATGATGGAGTTCGTACTTTCAGGTGAGTGGAACTGAAGTCGCGATAGATTGAAGACAGGATTCTGCTCCAGGTAAGTTTCGTAGTGTTCTTTCTCTCTCTGCAGGTCCTTGGTTTCAGGTAAAATGGCATCAAAGAACTGGACACGGTGAGCGTTACGCTGCCCACAGCAGAATAACGCAAAGCATGTTCTGCTGCTTGGGTGTGGTTTAAATAGTCTCAGGTAAAGTAGTCAGGTAAAATAGTCCCAGGCCTGCCACACCCAAAGTAGTTCAAGTAAAGTAGTCCCAGGCCTGCCACACCCAAAAGATTAGACCGCATAGCTCAGTTTCTTGTAACTGAGCTATGTATGTGCCTCCATGTTGGCTGAACCCCCCCAAGTCAAATAGTCCCAAGTAAATAGTCCCTTTTAATGTTGGTTTTCATGATGGTAATGAGCCTGGCACCAAAGGTGCCAGGACTGACTCCCAGAGAGTCTTGGATGAGGTTTTAAGGCCTTTGACCTGGCCCTTACTGGAATGCTGACTTGCCAGTGAGGGCCAGGGGCAAGGGTCATAACAATTACCTTTGCAAATAATGGCAACCATGTCATCCGGCTCACTACGTACAGTAATGGAGAGAAGTATTAACGCCCCTTTCTGTGAACCCTCAGTACTGATAATTCCCACTATCCCATTCCCATGGGCAGCATGCTGACAACGGCAGTATCTGGCACATGCGCCTCCCCAAGTACTGTGAGGGCCGTGCCCCAGAAAAGCAGTAACAGCCCTTCTTCCCTTTTGACTATCTTCTTTCCAGCACCCCCTAATTCGGTACTGATAAATAGTCACACATGTATCCACCAATCACAGTAAAGAGCTCTCCATGTTATCAGTTCTGAGCAACATTCCTCTGCGTAGAAACCACACCCAGAAATGTTATTGCACAGTCCCTTAGCCTTCACAGTCCCTTTTCCATGCACACCATCCTCAAAAGCCCCGGATGTGGCTTCTGTGCTGTGTGAGGGCATGGGGGAATAAATTACAACCTGGGTAGGGGGTTTCATCTTCAGTGGTGGCTCTGAAAAGAACCCTTTTTTTTAGATGCTTCTAGAGAAACACCTTTATTTTTGGTTTTTTAAAGAGTTTTCTGTTTTCTTCTCCTCACTTTCTTACAGTAAACCTTTTAATGCCTCCTGTATATGGGCAAACAAAAGAACATCATCGATGCTGTACAAAGAAATGCCATTTGCATGGAAACACACCACATTTTGAGAATGAATGCTATCATTGTTGCAGAAGAACATCCCATAAGCAGACACAAAATTACACATGCTTCTGTTGATGAGAACCCTTCCAGCCTCTGGCTGGGAACAACATACATTAGGGTAGTCCCATACTCTTCTTGGTGGTATGGCAGAGAAAACCACCTGGGCAGTGGGAAAAAGCCCCTTCACTGCCTTCATCAACCTTTTCAGTTGATGGAACAAATGTGAACAAGCCATGTAACCAAAATGCATGCCACCATAATGCACGATGACGATGTACACTGTAGTAAAACTGGCCACTTGTCTGCAAAGGTCAAGCATAACGCTGAAACTGCGGACAGGGACAGCGTACCACAATGTGTCCACTCCTTCCAAGCCTAAATCGCCATCAACGTGTCTTTCCTAGGCATACTTGTACAGATCTACCACAAAGGCATCACCCAAAATCAATACAATGCGTTTCTCTATGTCAAACCTCCTCACTGTGCAGAGTAATAAAAGTAGTGTTATTGCCCCTTCCTTTGAACCACGCCCTCAGTACCTGATTGGATAATCCTCACAGTCCTATTTCCATTGGCCCGCATGGTGAGAAGCGCAGACTGTGGCACATGCGCTTCCCCAAGTACCGCGAGAGCCGCGGCCCAATAAAGCAGGAGCAGTCCTTCTTCCTTTTCCACTATTTTTTGCCCAGCACTACCTCAGTGGGTACTGGCAAATAGTCACACATGCATCCACCAATCACAGGCAAGACGTCAGCATCTAACACTGTCAGTTCTGTACAACACTTCATATGTACCGTTACACATTAAGATTACAAGTGTTGTGTGGATCGAAAGCACCTCCAGCACAAAGTTCAGTAACACTTTCCAAGACTTCTGCATCCAGATTCATCCACATCTCCAGGAGTGGGGGAATACATTTCAATCAGGGTAGGGGATTTCCCCTGTAGTGGCAGCTCTGAAAAGAGCCTTTTTTAAAAAAAGATTTTTTTTACGTGCTTGCAAAGAACCTTGTTTGTTTTTGCTCTTTATCTCAGGTTCTGTTTCCTTTTCCTCCTTACATTTTTAAAGGATTCTCTTCAATGCTTCTTACACAGTGTAAAACAACACATCATTGCCAATGGCGGTCAAAGAAATGCCATTTGCATGGAACCAGTCCAAATTTCGCTCATTAATGATGTCATAGTCGGTAGAGAACATCCCAGCACTGCACATGAACTGACACATGATTCGGTTTATAAGACACCTTCCGACCTCTGGCTAGGGACAAATTACAACGGCATGGTCCCATGCTCCTCTTAGTGGTATGCTTGAGAAAACCACCTTGGCAGTGGGAAAAATTGCCATTAATGCTTTCTTCTTTAGGTGACGGAGCAAACGTCCACACAACATGTACCCCAAATGTTGACCTCCAAAATGCACCATGACAACATCAACAGTACCGACAGAGGCCACAAATCTACAAAATTCAACCACACCACCAAAACTGCACTCATAGACAGTGCCCCAGAATGCCCTCCCTCCTTCCAACTCAAAATTAACAGCAATGCCTCTTTGCATGGCATACCTATGCAGATCTAGCAGAAAAGGTATCACCCACAATCAGTACCTGCGTCTCTTCTTCTCTGCCAACCTCACTATAGAGTATTGGGAAAAAATAGTACCGCCCCTTCCTGTAAAGCAAACCCTCGAGACCTGATTGGATAATCCCCACAGTTCCGTTTCCATGCCCAGCAGGCTGAGAAGGGCAGAATGTGGCACTTTCCCAGCTATAGCGAGAGCTGCGCCCCAGTAAAGCAGTGGCAGGCCTTCTTCCCTTTCCACATTTGGTTTTGCAGCTCTCCCTCATTAAGTACTATCAAATAGTCACACAGGCATGCAGAAATCACATACAAGACCTCTGCATTGAACACTATCATTTCTGTACAGCACTCCATTTGTACCATTACACACTCACAGTACACATCTCGTGTGCTTTCAAACCAACTCCAGTTAAAGGTTTGCCAAAGGTATCCACGCTTTCAGCCTCCAGATTCAACCAGAGCGGCACCCACCACCACTAAGTACAGGTAGCAATATCTTTTTCCTCCCAGCACTCCAGTAAGTGCAAAGAACCAATACTTCAAAGTGCAGTACAGTAGTCAGTAATCTGTGCAATGCACACTACCCAAGCACATAAAATATCCAGTTCACCCCTATCCACTTCTGTGCACACAGTATTTCAACACAGCACTCAGTGGACACACTGCAGGAGTGTTCACGCCATAAGCTCCAGCCATGGACTAAAAACTGTAGGATGTGCTAACAATCACCACACCCATGGAACCAACAATGTATGCAATGCTCACAAACCACACACAGAACGCAACAATGGCAAACCTGCTTGCAAGCAGGCCACTTAGTTGTCGGTGCGAGGGCTACAGCCATGCATCCAAGATGCTAGGGCCTCACCACACACAACACACCGAAGTACACCCTATGTTTAAATGCTCATGTCATCTGCAATGCACTACCCAACTGCAATTGAGCCGGCCAACTTTCACCCTGGCCACATGCTTGCATTCATGGCGGCTGCATGACGCTGTGTTGGGTGTGGTGAATGGCATGTGGGTGGCTGTGTACATAGTCCATATTTGAAATGTGTGTTGCTGAGGACTTCCTTTCATGGCGCAATATCTTAAGACACTTCCTACAGCAAGGGTCGTGTAAGGGGCACACCATAGCAAATGCAAAAGCTCACATATGGTAATGTACGCAGAGCACCTCACTTTGGGTGTTCTACCAAGTCTAAAATGTCCTCCACAACCATTCTTTAAAGGTCACCACCATCGGCGAGATGCAGAGTTAAGCCTGCATGGCTGCATTATGTTGTGGTGGCTATCGTCAAGGCCTAGGTTCTTGGGTGCGTGGCCTATGGCCTTCGGCCTTTGGCCATGCACCCAAGAGTGTAGGCCTTGCCCACACCCACCACATCATAACAGAGCCATGATTGCGAACATGTGGCTACGTACCACAATACACAAATTACCACAGGAAGGGTGTTATAAAGGGCAAACCATAGCAAACGCAAATGGTCACATGTGGCTCCCTTATGTGCAACACGTGCAATAACCTGCACCATATGGTAATGTGCACATATCATCTCACTTCTGCTGTTCTACCACGTCTAAAATGTCCTCCACAACCATTCTTTGAAGGTCACCACCTTCACAGAGATGCAGAGGTAAGACTGCATGGCTGCATTATGTTGTGGTGGCTGTGGTGAAGGCCTAGGCTTGTGTGTGCATGGCCTACGGCCTGTGGCCTTTCACCATGCACCCAACAGTGTAGGCCTTGCCCACACCTAGCATAACATAATAGAGCCATGCAGGTGAACATGTGGCCAGGTACCACAATCCACAAACATAAGATAGGCAGCAACAATTCTACCCAACCCCCGCACCATATTACAGCGATGCAATCACACATGTTACAGTTAGCAGAATCCACAAACATACCACAGCATCTGGCACCCCTACCCACTTCTATTAACATGGCATTGTATTACTGCCAACCCAACCACAAAATCTTCACAACAGTGGCCCTGCTCACAGCACTCTAATAGGTGCACAAAACCAATACTTCATGGTGCAGTGCAGAAATCTGCACTCTCTGCAATAGACAGTACCGAAGCGGATAAAATATGCAGTTTAACCCCATGCACTTCTATTCATACAGTACTTCAACACTGCACCCAGTGAACAAACTGCATGCCTGTTCGCTCCATCAGGTCCAGCCATGGACTACACACTGTAGGATGTGCTAACATTGTTTCTCTTACCATTGCACAAGGTACCTTAGAGTACAGCGCAATGTGGCTATCATGTTTTATGGCCCTAGACACCCTCTAAAGATTTGTTGGTGATAGTACAATGTACCTTGGAACAGTCTGGTGGCATCAGTAGGTTTTCCTTTAATTTGCATGACTTTTTACGGAGCCATACCGCGTTTACGACTTTTGGCTCATGACCGTGGCTTGTATCTAACATGGGCGTGCCACACAGTCTTCTGTCTGTTCATTTTGCCATTGTGTGTCTTGACCTCCCCTCTGCCCTTGCAGGGCAGGGGTTTCCTTATTTGGGCATGTAGTTGCCCAAGAAAGCTGCTTCTCTTGCAGGTGCCTGCAGGTCACGTGTGTAGGCACCCAGGAAGTGGTCTGGGACTGTCTGGTCCCAATCCACATCAACTGCCAGTGTGTCAGATGTGCGTGAGAGCATGAAGACCCCAGTGGTCCCTGATTGGACCACTGATGGTGTGCATGCATGGAGAAGATCTTTTCATTGGTGGGCCGGGTGCAAGCACTTGCCTGACTTAGGATATGAAGAGATGTTCTGCACTCATTCCAGGAGATCAATAGAGGATCAGCAACAAATGTTAACTGATCTGCAGAAGGAACCAAGCATCCTGAAGAGCTGAGCAGAACAAAGGATGATACTGAGACACACTGAAGATGGCTGGCACCCAAATCCTGTTGCTGTCTCGGTCACGCCCGGCTTTGCGCTTGATCTCGGAAGACTTGAGAAGGTGCTTCAAACCCTTGGAGTGGTAGGACCAATTACTCTGAACGCCTCCTTGTAATCCTGCAAGTGAGCCTCTTCAGAAGTGTCCCTGTGCCATCCAGTGGACTGTCCACCTCAACGCTTGATTGCTTCGCAGGAGCATCACCATTTTGATTTTTGAGCCGAGACTATCCACTGAATGTTGCCATCCCAGCACCTTTGGGACATGAGATAGGAGGTTGCATCGTACCACAAGAGTTGGGTGCCCCTGCATCACTATGCCACAGTGACGGTCACTAAAGGTTGTTTTCCCGTGTTCTTTCCTGCACCCTAAGAACTGCTGCATTGGTGTTTTCATCATTCTACATCTGAATCAAGAGTAGCAGCTCATGTCCCATGTGGACCTGTGTCTGCACCTGCAGTGCCTGTGCAAATGGACACTGAACTGAGGGCAGGAAATTGAATGTCTGATGACCACCTTTAGACCTGCCAAGTCTGGACCAAAACCAACCAAGGGTGGTGAATAGGGAGGTCACTTACCGGTGGCTGTTTTTTCATCCAATCGCATTTACACGTTGAAGGTTATTTTGGCTTTCACGTTGGCTTGGGTAGTATCGCTCCCTAAAGCCCTCCGAAAGTCACAGATAGCTGTGTTCGCCGCAGCAGATCCTCACTTGACTTTTAGAACCCATTTCACCCCTTCAGAATTCTTCCCCTACCTTTTTACTGCATTCTAAGAAGTACTTTCTGAACTTTACACACGACTGGGTGCTTTTATTCATGCATCGAACATTGAGCAGGAATTTTCGCAAGCAGGGAATATTTCCTGTCCTACATTTTTGATTAAAAAAACCTTGGTTTCAGATTCCTCTTTGTCCTTATTGATCCCCTTTGAAAACGTTTAGCTCTGCTCCACTTTCATGGGCATTTCAATAGCACACCCCTATGACGATGTTGTGGAAGCAGCGGGAATGGCACTGGACTGCTGTTAGGGTAAAAAACTTCTCTTGAAAATGGACATGTGAACCAGTGCTTATGGCACGGATTTTAAGGCCATCTCTGGACACTAGCAAAGCCTCTCCGGACACTACTAAAGCCCAAGTAATTTTTCTTACTTTCTTTAAAGAATAAACCATTTAAATCTAGAGAGGCGACCGGCAAAACACTTTTGGACAAAACGATGTTCACCATTCCCATTTTAATACAATTGTTTACCAGCTAGCACAATTGATTTTGTTCTACCAACCAGTGGAACCACTAAGTCCTGGTAGCATGCTCCACTAACAAACTGTAGGCTCTGTCTCAATGTATTTGGCTCTACCAAAATATGATAATATTTATATCTAGAGAGGTGACATACTATATAAAACATTTTTGAACAGTATGACTAGGCCTATTTTCATTTTAGTACAATGCTGTAACAGCTAGGACAATTCTGGCTTACCAACCAGCAGAGCCAATATGTACATTCTAGTATCACACTCACAAAGTGGAGGTTCTGCCTCAAGCTAACAGCATTTTAAATGTATAGCTTTATGTCTGACAGCTTTGTGTAGGAGGAGCACACAGATATAATGAAATTACACAGTCCAGAGGGTACAATGTGTGGCATGGTAGAGATACATTTTGTTTGCTGTTTCTGGACTACTGTCTAAGTCCTCTTTTACAAGACCAGTTGAATCACTCTCTATTCTGACACAATGTATTTGGCTCTACCATGCAGTGGAGGGACTCATGCACTTTTACTGAATTCCACAGTTTTCCTTGCTTCGTCTTTTACGACTCTCTTGATTAGTCACCTAAAATACAGCAAGACGGTACGTGGTGCCGGAGCATACACTTTTCCATGGCAGTCACCACTGCCATGGGATCAGAACTCCAAACTGACAGATGACAAGCAATGTAGGGAGTGCATAACTGCATTACACATCCTCTCTCCTCCCCTGCCCAAATTGTGCCACACTCTGAACTCTACCACCACCAACAGGAGGGTCCACTTCAAGTGTTGGCAAGTGGTACTGCTAGTTAATGGTACAATTGGGTCAGGCTGTGCTGGGACAAACATAGGGGTTGTGAAGATGTTTGTGTAAACCAAAAGTCTGGGGAGGATGAGCGTCACTTGCTACAGATGTGATCAGTGAAGAACTGGAGTATCATCTGACCCTCCCCCCTCCGCCCCCTTCTCCCTTCTGCTGTAAGAGGTGCCTTCAGTAGCAGGGCCTGTGGCACATGATGCAAGCTCCCCATACACATCTTTGTGCCACAGGCTGCAGTGCGTGATCATCAATGAGGTGTGCACAACACTGTTCTTTGAGTGAACTCTCTTCTGTCAGATGCTGCATATTACACTGACTGCCCCCCTAACAATCATACCCGCTGGCAAACTGAAGTAGTTCTACACCCTGACCAGATTGGCAATGTGTCGGAATGACTTCTGACCTGCCTTCATTCTCGTGCAGGAAGCCTGAGCCGGCCTTGCTCCATCTACATTTACAGGTAGTAATGCAGTGCCCCAAATCACCACTTATTAGTCTCCCCTCTCTCTGTCAGCACCATGCACATTTGTGGATGTTGCTCCCTGCTGCTCTTGTGGTATCTTGAAGCGTTCCTGAAAAGACCACAACACCCCCCTGAGTGAGAGTCAGGTCCACTGCAGCATGCATCTCCCCAGCTCCTTCTACCACTTTGTCTAAGCCAGGGTCTCCCTGTCCTGACATGGCCCTCTCCAATGGATAAGCCTCTCCCATTTTCCGATTCCACCTCTGATCCACTCCTGTCTGACTACGTTGACCTCTGACATTTAGGTTGAGGGGTAGTCCATCAACTCATCTCCCCACACTCCTTCCAAATAAATGATTTTGTTGCCTGAGGTGTCAATGTGAAAAACAGAAAACAAGTGAAAAACATACTCAAATAATTTGTGCAAGACTCCACAATGGGAAAGGGCTATTCGTGCTCACAAGTAGTAGGGAAGGTGCCTGACTAATGTACTGCATGAGAAGACTTTTTGGCTGTACGTATATGTTTCACAAAGGAAAGGATTTAGGAAACTTTTTTTGGTTTTACAAATATTTTCGATGACACAAAAGGAAAGGGGAGCAGGCGTAAATAGTTATTACGTTATTGGTTTTGATGTGGAAAGGAGAAATAGAAGCTGGAAAAGTATACAATGAACTTTTTTGTTATTTTCTCTTTTTTACAAGGAAATAATATTTAGGGAATATGACCCGGGGGCATTTCCCGACTGGTAATGGCCTTCCTATGAGGGTCATATTGCCATTAGTACCCTGGCACATCGTACTGGGGTACTAATTGCAATTTTTCTTGAGTCTTGAAATGGCGCTGCAACTTTTTAGCAACTCGAGAAAAAAAAAGCAAAAACAATGGCCGCCCGGGATCAGGGAAAAGGGACTACACGCAGTACCTTCTCCCTTTCCATGGCAGCTATTAAAACCAATGTAAAAGAAAAGTAAACCAAAAATATGGCCACCATGGAAAGAGTGAAGGGATTACAGTCCCTTCTACCTTTCCATGGCGGCCAGTTGCAGAAAGCACTCCGGATGCTGCTGAGGTTTGAATACTTCTCTGGCAGGTAAGGCCCGGGAGAGAACCAATGAGCTTGCATTTTCAAAGCTCATTGACCCTCGCCGGGTGCTAATAAAAGTGAAGATTATAGAGGAGCGTAAAAAATACACACAAACAGACATAAGGCGATCAATAGACACCAAAAACACACCAAAATCAAACTCCTCCAAAACTACTCAAAACTCTCCTAAACTCAGCAAATGCACTCCGAAACTAATCGAAAACCCCAAGTTTGTGAGCCTTTCCTGGCCACTCATCTTGTGACAGCCACACAAATCCCACAAAGGAAGAAGAATGGAAATTGGGCCTTATAAAGTCTCTCAATCCTTTCTTAGAATGACTCGTGACTGTGGCTTGGCCGTGTAAACTCTTCAGTTGAGTCTCTGCACTCCTATTGGTTAGTGGGACTCAAACCCTGCCATGAGTCTTGAGGAGGGGTACTACTCTTAGAAAAACCCTTCAGGGTGGTTTGAAACTGCCTGGAGATGCTTGAGCTTGCTGCAATGCACGTTTTGTGTAGTTGAAGCAACCTGACTTGGTGGATACATAGGCAGTAGGATGAATGCAATTATGTGTGTTTGTGGATGTATTTTGTATGAACTCTTTATCATAAAGGTAAAGAACAAACACAGTAAAGAAATGCACATAATTGTTTTTGTAGCCACTTTTGAATCACTGAATTTGATTATGGTCAACTATGGCAGTGTAGACTTCTACCCCTGGTTGGTTGTGTTTCAGGAATTACACAGATGGAAAAACATTAACTCCTAAACAGGCTCTCAGAAAATACCAGAAACTGGCCATTATGCATCTCGAAGTGACTTCAAAACCAAATGAAAAGAGTACTTTCTGCACTGGCACTGCAATCCCTGCCTTCCACGCCCCATGAGTCATCAGCACCAGGCGATGGCACATCTTTCCATTTAACACCACAAACATAATGAAATTACTTTTGGACCCAGTTTCCAGTACCAGTTACCCTTGTCTATGAAAATGCTCTCGCCCTTGAGAACATGTGTGGTTGCCTCTAGATCCCCTCAACAATTCTATGAAAACATAGCCCCCATATTATTCACAGCAGTGCACAGCGAGGTCAGAACTAATATTGCCCTGAATTCCGAGGCAGGAGGATTCAGAAAGCCTTGGTGTATTCAAGATTCACTCAGACATCCAGAAAAAGGGGTGAGACTCAGAGTGGTAGAAAGTCAACTTTTAAAAATTAAGGAAGAAACAGTACCCCCACATTAGGATACTTGATGGTTCGCTTTCTTTAAGGGTTTTTAAAAAGTAATGTTGCACAGGTCGCTTTGGAATTTCCTACAACACTATGTTCCCACCGTGCATGCTTTGTGCTTCCTCAGGGCTATCCTAATGAGCATGTTGCTATATCTGCTCTTATAAGGTACTATGAAGCATACAAACATGTATTGACCCATTCTGCACCGGAACCTGCATGCAATGAACAACACTGCCATAGGGTGGCACAGGCCATACAAGAGTAATGTTTAAATTCCCTCAATAACTAGTAGTTGCATTCACTTTTTAAAGATTTTAAATTGTCATCAATTAAAAAGGAACATCATTAGGACATTTACAAATATTTGTATTTCCCCTCAATAAAGACATTTAGCAAATCACATTCAAGGTGTGAGGAGTTGGTAGATGTAAGGGCTGGAAGAGTGCCAAGAGCAAAAAAAAAACAACAGTGCAAAGTGTTTTTGATTGTAATTGGTAGCCCATAGCATTTGTATTCCTTGGCTTTTAAGGGGGGTAGTCATCATTCTGCAACAAACACATAGATCCATCTTGCTGCTCCTTGCACAATTGTCCTAGAACCTGTGAATCTCTAGTGTAACTTTACAATGGTGTTCTTTTTTGCGTTCAAAGCTAAGCTTGTTGACAGTAGGTAGGACGTTTTTTAAAATAAATCTGAGTGTTTCCCTTATGGGTTTTTATGAGATTTACTTTTTGAAATACACTTTTAAACTGACTCCCAGTTAACAACTTTGAACAGGTTTGCGATGGTTAATGGCATGCCTTGATCCTATGTGAGCGTGGCTTGGCAAGATACGACGAAACCTGGATTTTTCCCAAGGAATACAAAGGAACTCCTATTTAAGTTGGGCGGGGACCTGTTACGTTGGCATTTTCACGCAAACAGGTCTCCGTCATCTAATTTTGCTCATTTGTACATCACAGTGCAAAAGGGGAGTGTGAAATAGTGGCGTACTAACCCGTACACCACCAGCTGCACTTCAACATGCAAATGCAGTTAACGCTGCCTGTCATGTATGCAAGGCAGCTGCACTTCAACATGCAAATGCAGTTAACGCTGCCTGTCATGTATGCAAGGCAGGAAGCGTTTATAATGGATTCCTATGGAGTCTGCCTGCTTTTTGCTGGTATGAAATGTAGGCCACTCTCAAGGAAACCACAGCACTTGCCCCAGATTTGTGGTACATCAAAGAGGGCAGCTGTGTGTATGCCCGCATGCAGCAGTCCCATGTCACAGAGCATCTGCAGAGGAAACATGTGCAACACATCTGGCAGCTGCAGGATGTTTAACATACCGATCCTCAGCAGGTTTCTCGTGTTAAGATAGCTTCTGGCATTTCTTGCATTTTTTCGAATGGCAGGCAATGGCATTACATGCTGCCATGCAAAACGCATCAGCACTATGTACATTAGCAGAGCAGGGCCCAAGGAAAAAAATCTGAAGATAGAAAAGGTGAAAAGTGAGAACGGTTAATGCAAACACCAGAGGTTCACGGCCGGAATAGTACCCGACAGTAGGGTCATGTGCCCAGACACAAGAGGCACTTGTGACCCAAAAGACAGAGACAAGGGACTAGGATGCTTTAAAGTTCCTGACACCTTTAGTCCTCTATTTATCTCGCTGATTCCTGTAAGAAGTCTAGATTGTGGTGCTGCGTCTGCTGTCAAGTGCTTCCTCACTGCAGGGGCAAAGGGGCAGGATTAAAAGACAGCACAAAAACTGTCCATTTTGCATTTTTTTCAGTTTTGCAATTATTCAATGAAGGCACAGCATGATATGTGCAAGGTGTAGTTCTTGTCAGCATTTGGATGGTTCATTTGTGTATAGTAAAGGGGAATCCTGCTTCAGGGATTTAAGTCTGGGTGTTGGTGAAAGGAAGCAGAAGCAAGAAAGGGTGGATGCGTGCAGTTACTCTAGTAATGCTTGATGCACATATCAAAAGGAAACGTAATCTCATGGGAATGTAAAAACAGTGTCCTCCTGGTCTCTCCTGAACTGATCAATTGTGGCAATGGTTAAAGTCATAATCAAAAGGCAACTGAAGTGGACATTTAGGGAGAGGAAACAGGTAAATTGAAATGCAAGCAACGGAATCTGGGAAGAAACTGAGAAAGTAGGCAAGTTACTTGTTGTCTAATGCACTTCAGGGTCTCTTTGTTGTCCCTGCCGCCCAATATAGCCATATTATTATTGCTGGAATTTTTCTTAGCACTACTAAAAACTTGCCACGAAAAACTGCAGAGTACTCTCAATTACTTCAGTAGTTACTGTATTTTCTGCCCCAATACTAAATTCGATGTTCTGTTTGTTTACAACTCAATCAAGCAACTCTAGGAACCTGTGTTAATTTGGCTGCTATTCAATTCAGCAGTTCTTCGGCTAATAAATGATTTTAATTTCTTTTGAATTGCAGGTCTAAAATTAACTCACTGGATTGCAATATAGAACAGATATCTGGTATTTAGCTTGTTCAGAATGTCTTTGTGAACCTGTAGTTCTACCGAACTACAAATCCTAGAGCCTCATCTCTTTTGGTGAAGGTACCTTAGCCTATTTTTGGACACTACTGCCCATCTTGCCATCTCCATTTCTGAATATTTAAAATATAAGTTACTTTACTTATCCAATATAGGTCGTGTGATTGGTGTTATTCACAATTACCCTTACGTTAAACAAACTATTGTAGCAAACGCCACAAATAACAATAGATTATGGATGGATTTTAGATTACTTTCTTCCTTAGGATGGTAGGAAGTTTACAAGTGTCTTCCCCATCACTATAAAGGATGTCTTCTCTTTGAGTTCACAACATTAAAGTCTCTGTGTGCACCAAATGTCACTCTGTGCAGCAAACATCTTTGAGTTCTGGATTCAACAAAAAGTCTTTGGGTTTTACCCTCCTCAATTCAGGGATCATCCAGGCCAGGATATATTCTCACTCCTCTGCCACACACAGACTTGGGAGATTTGATTGCCCCTCACTTTCCTTTTGCTTCTTTCTCTGTAGATTCCGGTCCTTCCTCGACTCATGGAAACCCCCTTTGTCTGGTCTCGAGGCCCTATGTGCATCTCTATGCTAGGCAGTAGGTAGTAATAACAGCTAGGGCAGGGCCATGTAGACATGGGCCCCAGAGCCTTCACCATTTGATGGGCCACTTCTCAACAATTTGGGACAGGCTGTCTTCTTTACCTTTCTTCTCTATGCTACAGACTCCAGTGCCCAACTGCCAGTCCCCAACATCCTCCAGGATGAGGCACATGAGTCATATGTAGAGGGATCATTTCTGTACCGCCTGTTCTCTCTTCTCCTCTCCCTCCCACATCCACATCCTCAATGCTTCACCGCAATTCTATCGCTCTACCATTCCTCAAAGCACACACTACTCTTAGGGTGCTCCTTTCACATCTCCCTCTGGTCTTCTCCAGCCTCCTTTCAATTAATCTTCTCACCTTCAACTCTTCTCTTGACCCTTTCCTTAGTACACACCTCTCTTCTCCATTGTCACCTCAACCTCCTCCTGGGCATATTCGCCCACTTCACTGTTTGAGCAATATGGGCTATTCGTCCCTTCTCCCCAGATAGGAGCCACCCTCTTTGAGGCTAGGGAGGTAAGCCCACTAAGCAGTACCCTCCCTGTGGGTCTTGGAAAGAAGGACCTTAGTGGGAGTGACTCCCCTCTTCGGGGCAAGGACTCCCACACCTGCAAGGAACTCCCTGCCCAGAGGATATTGTTTGCCTACATGGAAACGGGAAAGACTGTTCTTTCTTCTGTTTTGGATTCTCCAAATAGTGACATTTCTTCAATCTCTTTGGCTTCAGGCAAGGCTGGATCTCCCCATAACTCCACAGTCAGAGAGGAATGAAATACCCCTTTTGTTTGTAATGATGTACATAAAATGCCAAGGAGCTTGGAATGCAGGAGAAAGAATCCTACTCAGAGGCGAGCCTCTGATGATAAGCCGACTTGGTGGGGTGAAGCCACGATAGACTGCGGAGCCAGTGCTATCATGGAGAGTGAGTTGACCACTAGCAAGATGCTCGAAGGCTGCCGCCCTGAATGGCATTGATGCCGAAGTTGAGAGAAAGACTGAGATTGAGAAGAGACTGTCTCGCTTGGTGGCACAACCACACGGAAGCAGTGGTGGGCCTGGGGCTCGTTAACTGACACAGAGACCAGGCCAGACCAGAGAGATTGGATCCTCGATCTTCATATGAGAAGTAGATCAGCTGCCGGGCAGGGCACAACAAGGGAAGCAAATGCTCCCAGAGAGGTAATGCCACTGAGAGGGATGAACAGTTAGTATCAATGCTGGAGAAACCAAAAGGTTACGGGAGCCAGGAAAACTCGAATGATGGATAAGGGCACATGCCTAACTGAGGCCCGCCAAAGTAAGCCTACCAAAGGGCCCAAGTGCTTTGTAAATTCCAGGGAAACCAAGAGACTTTGATATTTGAGGCTTGGGAAGCCAAAAAGGTTGCAGGAGCCACGAAAACCCAAATGCTGGATTAGGGCACACACCCAACTGAGACCATGCTAAAGTAAGCCTACCAGAGGGATAGCAGTCTTTGGGAAGCCCTGAGAAACAAAGAGACCTTGATATCCAAGGCAGGGAAAGCCACAGGAGTTCTAGGAGCCACAAAATGCGAGAGGCATTGAGAACCGAGGCAGGAGAATACCAAAGGGCTTTGGGGAGACCAGGATAACCGAGAGATATTGATATTATTGATATTAAAAGCTGGGGAAGCACTACAGGTTACGGGAGACAGGAAAACCTGAACACAGCATACGTGCAGATGTCCAGCCGAGGTGTACCAGAGTTCCAACTGGCTTTGGGGAGCCCTGTGTAACTGAGAGAGATTGAAAACCAAGGCGGGAGAAGCCAATAGTTCTTTGGAGAATACAGGAAAACTGAGAGACATTGATACTATTTATATTTGAGGCTGGAGAAGCCACATGGGTTACGGGAGCCAGGAAAACCCGAATGATGTATATGAGCAGGTGCCCACTGAGGCCCCGCTGAAGCAAGCCAAGTGGAGGGCCAAAGGGATTTGTGGAGCCCTGGAATAACAAGCCCTATTGAACAAGCCTGGGAACAGAGAGGACCTGAATAGTTCCCATGATCCAATCCAAAACAGGAACTTGGTCAAACACCCAGTCAAAAAGGGCGGCACTGCATTAAGGAGATCCTTTATACATGTAAAGAAGGGAAGGTCACAGAAGTATATAAAGACTTAACACTGGTCTTTCAGAACTGACAGAGAGAATACAAGAATGCATTGAGAGAATTAATAAACTTTAAAAACCTTAACTGGAAAGAGATCAGCGGTAGTTGAGCAGAGGAAAAACCCTCGGATAGAGGCCATTTCTATGTCTATATTTTTGTTCTATTTTTCTAAGTGGTAGTGCCAGATAGTAAGTAGGGTGTTGACTAAGAACAATTTTTTTGGACACTTTATGAACACCATTAGTTCCGTTTAATAGATAGGGAATTTACCTCATAATGGCAGAGCTAGATAGGCATTTTTTGTATTACTTAAATTAATACCCTTGAGCATGTCAGATCTTATTCTGACTCCTTTTTGTGGTTCACCATATGTGGTGTCAGAAGTGAGATTTGAGTGACCCGGTAGAGAATCAGAACTTCACCCTTAGCATATGGAAAATCCTATGGATTGACTCCCACCAATAGGACAGTGGGGACAGCCAACAGTTGAGAGACCTGGGCATACAGCCCTCTCTGCTAAACTCCCAGCTGATTCCAAGGAGTTAGACCTTGAGTACCCTCCCTCAAAAACATTTTCCACTTAAGAAATGTTTGAACCCAGAAGCAAGATGACAATGCTGCAGACCCTTCTAGAGAAGATTGTTGTAAACCAGGCTCAGGCCAACCAGCAACACCAGGGCAGTCTCGACCGACTAGTGGTAGGACAAAGCCACCGGGTTCTCCATCCTGGGGTCCTACAGCTATACCATGAAGGAAAAGACCTCTGTGCTTTCTTTACTAATTTTGTAAAGCACAGTTCCAATGAGACAAGGACCTGAACATCTGTTACTTGGCTCCTCTACTGAGGGGAGATCTACAGGTCTCATATCAGAATATCAGCCCCCAACAAACTACCTCCTTCTGATATATAAAAACGGGCCCTATTAGAGGGAGTGGGACTTACAAATCCAGGACTACCTTGAAGCCAACCACCTGATAGGCACTCGGCAATCGGGCCTCCCCCCTCCATCGCACTGAAACAGCCTTGCTAGACCTCAAGACACAAATCGAGGAATTAAAGGATAAGGGAAAAACAGCCCTTCTACTCCTACTGGACTTGTCAGCAGCCTTTGACTTGGTAGATAATGCAGTCCTATGCAGCCATCTAAGAACTGCTGCCAACTTCACAGGGGAAGCTATAGCCTGGGTCAAATCATTCCTAGCTAACCGGACCATGAGAGTCTTCACCACATCAACCTCCGCGGATCCCATCCAAATAACATGTGGAGTCCCACGGGGTCCTGTGTGTCACCCACTATGTATAACATTTTCACTAAGCCACTTTTCGACAAGTTGGACGGACTGGGCGTCACCTACTCTAACTATGCAGATGATACCCAGATCCTCATACCCCTTTCGGGCAACTTTGAAGTGGACTCGGCCTTGGTGAACAAGATATACATCCTCATTCAGGCATGGATGGCATCCAACTCCCTCTGCCTGAATGACGACAAAACTGAGATATTGATCCTTGGCTCCGACACCAATCTAAAAAAATGAACCCCAAACTACGCATCCGTCAACATTGATAATAATATCATAAAGGTGATGCCTGTGGTAAAAACTTTAGGATTCTACCTGGACTCCTCTCTCACCCTCAAGAAACAGGTCAATTCCCTTGCCTCTACAACAGCCTATATCTGCAAACTCATCAGAGCATCTAGACCATTCCTCTCTAGTGCCAGCTGTATTACCCTGGCTAATGCTCTTATTATGTCCAGATTAGACTACTGCAACGCCTTATACTCAGGAGCCAACAGGTATGTCACAGACAAACTGCAAAGCCTGCAAAACAATGCCCTTAGAGCAGCGTTGAACATCCCCTAAAGAGAGCACATCATTAAATTCAGAAAAGAGACTCACTGGCTAAAAATAAAGCACAGAATCCTTTTGAAAACGGTCTCTCTCACCTCCAAGTGTCTGAACAATCTAGCACCCCCTTACTTGTCCGAAAAAATCGACAGGAGAACCTCCTCCCATTCCACGAGAGCTGCTAACTCATACATGCTCGAGATTCCAAGATTTAAATGATCCACGGCTGGAGGAATTAGTTTCCCAGTCAAAGCCGTGTAATCTTGGAACACACTCCCACTTGACCTCAGACAACCTCAAACTTACGCTAAATTTAGACATAATGTACACAAATGGCTTCGCATCAACGACTCATAACTGCCTCCACCCTACCCTTTCCCCTTACCTTCCCGACATCATCACAGCATCTACTGCACCTGACACTGCCACTGCAACCAATGCATCTGACTATGCATCCCTTGCAGGCATGACTTCTTAGCACACACAATGCAAAATGTCTTCTGATTGTATATATCTATATCTATATCCTCTAAATTCCTTAACATGTAAATATTTTGTCTGCTTTATATTATATGTATGTATGCACATGTATGTACGCCTGTCCAAGGCTCTGTAACTAAGCTTCGAGTCTATGGGTTTGGCGCGCATTATCAAATAAATAAACAAACAAACAAACCAAGGCCTGAAACAGCCAGTCGCTTAACATTAATCTGACTGTCGGTTTTGGGAGTCGCAGAATTCGCATATAATAACTCACGACATTCTTCAGTGGGCTGCTCCCCCTTCTATGCCTTGTACGGACAAAACCCCAGGGTGCTCCCGCTTGCTATGCCCTCTCTGGATCAGGTACCAGCAGGAAAGACCATAAAGGATTCTTTGGTGTCTGTCCGTTTGGGGACTACCATGGCGCTTGTTACAACGCCCCTCTCAGAAAAACTACGTTGCCCAGCATTCCCTGACTACACACGGTCACGTGATGTGGAAGAGACGTGTCTCCCAGCGTCCTGATGGGAACACTTTTTGTATCAGGAAGAAGCACTCCTCCGATGCTCCTTAACTGTGTTCCGAATCACGTTAAGTCGCATTCGTATCGGTATTTAGTTTTTACATTTCAACCCTTGGATTGTTTAAAAGGACTACCTTTCACTCTGCTCCGTGTCTGTTTCCTGACGCCCAGTTTCCCCTTTTTCCCTTCAGTGTTGATTCCTTGGCTCTCGGACTCCTGGACTGCCTTCCGACGCCACTTTTTCTCAGCCCCTTGATACTGTTTGTTACTTGGAACACTTCAGCTGTTAGTTTCTTCACTACGCCCGTGCCCAAGCTCCTGCTATTATCCTCAAACTGGTTTCTATGTTGATTCCTCACTTCTGCCTCTGTTACTAGGAACGCAGTTTATCCAACACCAGTCCATTTTTTCCTTGTTACACTCACTGGCGGTGCGCTTACCTTTTTCTTCCTCACCCTCCTGCGACCACGGAACGTTTTGCTGTGCAATATTCCTTCAGTCACTTACCCGCTGTGCAACCACACCCCTGTGACCACGGGACGCTCCGCTGTGTATTACTTCATCGGTCACTCACCTGCTGTGCAATTACACCCCTGTGACCACTGGACGCTCTGCTGTGCATTACTTCATCGGTCATTCACCTGCTGTACAATCACACCCCTGTGACCACTGGACGCTCTGCTGTGTTTCTCTTCCTGGTCACCTATCTACAGCTCATTCGGATCTTTGGACCCTCTTTCTACTTGGATTTGCTGGAACATTTTCTTTTAGACGCGCCCTCGTGCCATTCGGGATAGGTTGTTGGGACTTTACACATGGATTGTGACTTCTTCTTGGGACTTGATTCTTCATTTCTGCAACCACTTCTCGTTTCCATTTGGATCAGCAGGTAAGAGTGGGGTGTACTGTAGGGGGTGTAGTGGAGTGCATTGAACTGAGGTTTGTTGCTCACAGTTTGGTATTGTTCTTTCTTCCCTCTAGCTCTGTTGTTGCTCCTGACCTTTCACCCAAACCCCTGGCCTGACAGGTATCATTACTATCCTGTGGGCCGTGCAGTTGGGAGAAAGGTTTTACTGTCTTCGGTCTACAGTCGAGGGAGGTCTTGAGCCGTGGCTGCCTTCATCACCCTAGAGGTCACGACATGCACCTCCTTAGAGGTATTCTTCCTTTCCTCACTTTCCCCCAGAAGCTCAGTGTCTCCAGAGCTCTGTTCTTCTCTAACCTCTTTCTAAATCTTCCTGCCTCTACTCTCCGTCCTCTACAACACACCCAGAACAAGATTGCAAAACTTGTTTTTGGCCTCAAGCCCAGGGATCCTATCTCTATAGCCCTGAAATCTCTTCACTGGCTCCAAGAGGCGGCAAGCATCAAGTTAAAGACCCTGTGCATCACCCACAAGGCTTTCTTGGGCCTGGGAGCACACTATGTCCAACTCTCTCTTCCTAACCATCTCCCTTCTCGAGATCTCTGCTCATCCACCTCCAACTCTCTGAGGGTCAGTTGCTTTTTCAAGCAGAGAGATGGGCAGATCTCTTTCTTCGGCTGGGGCCTCCCTCTGGAACAGCCACCCCACCTCTCTCGAACTTGAGCAGAACCACTTCCGGTTCCGGAAGCAACTCAAGACCTTCCTCTTCGCTTCTGCTTTCTCTCTTCCTCTCCCATGTTGATGACGCATCTGCTCCACACACTGGTCACCTTGCCGCCCTCTGAACTTGGGCCCAGGTCCCTGCATGTCTAGTTTCACCTCACACTGCCTCTTGGCTCCCACAGCACTTTTGGCCTGTATCTGTAACCCTACAGTCTCTTCTCTCTGCACTTGTGAGCCACCCGTTGGCTGCACTTTCTTATCACCTGCACTGAGTCACCTGCTGGCAGCACTTTTTGATTACCTGTACTCCTCTACTCCCCCTCCCCCTTTGGCATTTCTCTCCATCCACTTCCCGGCACCTGCACAATCTGATTGACACAAGGCGTAGTAAGATCGTTGTTTTGTCCTCCCTCTTTTTTCCCCTCCTTATCTTGTGGCACCTAGAAAAACTTGTGCACAGGCGCGTTATAAATGCGATATCATATCATATACCTGCTCATGTGTAACTAGGGAATCATGGCAAGTAAAGCGATAATGGAAAACTAAGTGCTATGGAAATGTCTGCTTTACTGCTCCGTGTAATTATGGGTTTGGACACCCATATTCCAAAAATGTGCTTGTTTGTGATTAAGGTATTACATTTGCTTACAATGGTGATAATAGACTAGGACAAATGTCTGCAAAACGAAAATCCTCATATCTCCATTTGAGTCCAATGGGAATCAAAATGAGGTGGTAATGCTGCTGTTGCATTCGTAACAATTATTTTCTTTTTGCGCCATTAGCAGAATAATAATGACAAATCTTTAATCAGGCTCTAGGGCCTCATTGCGAGTTGTGCGGTATCCCGTTGGTATTACTGCCAGGATACCGCCCACGCTAATAGTGCTACTGCCACCCGGTCTGGCGCTATTAGCGGCGGATCAAGGGTTTGGCGGTAATGGGTATTCCCCAATGGGCATTTTCAGCGGATTTAGCGCGCGCTAATAGCGCATGTTATTTGCACCCGAAAGTCGGTGTTAGGTTGCCGCATTTATCCCCAGCTTAGAGCTGGAGGTAAATGCTGCCAGACTCATGATTGGGTGGACCCTTAAATGCGGCTGTAATAGCATTACCCCCGGATTTAAGGGTTATAGCCCAACTCGTGATTAGATTTGTCTGGCACCAGATCAAAGAATTCTTGAAGCTCTTCACTCAAAATCCAAATCCCAAACATAGAAGGAGACGAACGACTTCATTACACTAGGAAGGCCACGAGAAAGGGCTCGCACGGGATATCAACCATAAATGATTAAGAAGGGAGCTCAAGCATGGAAATGGCCACAAAAAGACAATAGTAGCAAAAGAGGAAGGACACTATGGGCCTCATCACGACTTCGGCAGTAGGGCCGGCGCTATTAGCGCGGGGGCTATTAGCGTGACCGCAATAGACCCCCGCGCTAATAGTGCGGGATCACGAGTTTGGCGGACTTGGAAGTCCCCATTCCCCATTGAGCCCATTCGGGAATGCCCCATTCCCCATTGGGCTCAATGGGGAAATTTCACGCTCATACCGCCGGCGGATTTCCAGCCGGCGGTATGAGCATGAATTTTCGGCGGATTTCACACCAGCTAAGAGCTGGGTTGAAATCCGCCAAAGCCCTGATTCGGTGGACCCGTAAATCCGGCAGTAATAGCGCTACCGCCGGATTTAAGGGTTACCGCCAAAGTCGTGATGAGGCCCTATATCTCCAGTTTGATAATGATATGGAACACACATTTTGAGTATCTGGCAGAGAGACAGACAATGATAACAGATTAATCTTTTATACTTTTCCAAATTGGAGTCAGGATTTTAAATTACATTTTTTAAAAGGTCACTTTATCTGAAGCATGATCAGAACCTCCTTCCTGGTGATCCAGTGGACCGTGACTTTGCTGGGCGGTGGAGGCAGGGTTTGAGCAGAAGTGGGTGCAACAGAGGAAGTAACAGACTAAAGGTTCATTTCAATTTCTGACTGATCCAAGTGGACCCATGGGCGTTACATGCACTGGCTCTAATTCCTACTCATGAGCATGCACAAGATCCATGTGCAATGTTGTCTTGGTCTTTGGCAGCTCCGCAAAGGGACAGGGTGTCTGCAACTAATGGTTTGAGGGGGCCAGCAAGAAGCAGATTTCTTGACACTCAAAAGAGGATTGGAAGGGTCCCAGATTTAAAGTCATTGGCAATTGCACTTGATAAAATCAGTATCTGTGGAAAAATAATATAGTTTCGAATAATGAAAATAATGAACCTTTCGTTAATGTGCTGCACTTCCTCCTCTAACTACAGGCTAAGATGGAAAGGATATTTGGGATGAGTTACTAACATAGGAATCTTTGGTGTTCTGCTTTCAGATGAAAGGGGTGAACTCAGTGGTGTGTGGAAAGCTGCTTGGCACACAATACTAAACCCAGATGCTTGGGTATGCCATATCTATACAACCTGCTTTCAGGATCCACATGCATGTAATATATATAACCCAGAGCAGTGTACACAGAAACCGGATATGGGACAATTCAAGATGTGGGTGTGCATAAGAAAGGATCGGTAGGGTAGGTAGGAGGTAGGGGGCAGGAAGAGTCCAGCGGAGTAGAAAAATCACATATAGGAACACATGTTGCAACTATAGCCAGATCTCAGCTCAGAGATCCTGCAAGGATAAAATATAAGTATATATATATCAGTGAAAAACTTTGTTAAAGGGACGTTATGGTTAAGTTGCGCTACTAAAAACCTATGAAATTCAGTGAAAAAACCTTGTTAAATGGAAGTTATGGTTCCAAGTAAAACCGAAAAACCCCTGAAATTCACCAGTTATGGTAAGATAAGCAACCATAACTTGCGCCCTATGTATATGTTTCATATGATGTGACTTGACCCTAAGGGAATTACTGTAAGAACATACTTGAAGGATAAGTCTACAAATATAGTACCTTTTGAATGTTTAGTTCCTGACTGTTACTGAACAAAACCATGTGGCCTAGATATGTTAGTAAAGGAAAAAAGGGGGAGCCTGATATGTGATGTCATCAGTGATGTCATCAATGACATTTGTGATGTCATCTTTGATGTCCTGGGTGTTAGTCTTAGCAGTGCACAGTGGTGGCGCGGGTTATGGTTCCTTAGTTTACCATAAGTGCCGAATTTCAGGGGTTTTTCGGTTTTACTTGGAACCATAACGAAGTTATAAGCCGCCCAAAAAGAGCTCTTCCTATGGAAACAGCAACTTAACCATAACTACACAGACACTACTGTGGCTGTGTAATATATATATATATATATATATATATATATATACATATCGAAGACAAAGAGAAAGCTGTTGCAGCTTTGTGGCGGCACCCCCTCCATATATAAAAATATCAACCAGATGAAAAAAGGATCTCTGTCATTAGTCCTTTATTTTTCAAAAGTGGTGGACAAGTAACCAGAGAGAAAACAAACAATAACGCGTTTCACCCTTATGGGCTTCGTAGGATTGTGAACATAAAAAACGGGGTTCTCATTTTAAACATTGTGCAGGTAAGTCCTTTTTTCCTTTCTTCCTGTTTGTTTGAGTAAACAAGTTTGTTTCTCATTTCCATGGGCGCCATGTTGGACATGTTTTTCATGTTTGATGTTATTCTTTCGTCTATCCACAACGGGACCATTTAGAGTTGACTGTTTTTTAAGCTGAATGAAACCTCATACTTTGCTATCATTACTGAAATGTACTGCTCTATTTTGATGACATTTATGCATGTGACCATCGGTTACATTCTTCAATATATGTTTGTAAATAATTTAACAGACAAATAAAGATGGTATATACAGGCCATATGTAATTTGTATAGCACGTATAATGCAATAAAAAGGGCTTTGAAGAGTGTTTCTTTGCAATTGGGCATAAAGTGTTGTGTGCTTTCGCAAAATGTGTTGCGCAAAAAGTACAGTCACATAAGGTAATATTTGTGAAATGCATAATGCTTTCGAAAAGTATTCCTAACATCATTTTAGTCATTGCTTGCAATTAAAAACAAGAATGCTTGCAAATCAATATATACGAAAATCAATGCCAAGCAATTTGGCATAAGGTGTTATGTGTTTTCACAAAGTGCGTTGCGCAAAAGATACATTCACATATGATGATGTTAATAAAGTGCATAGTGCTTTCAAAATCAATTGAATGCTTTTTGTGCATTATGCAAGAGGTACAGTCACATAAAATGATATCAGTAAAGTGCATAGTGCTTTGGTCAATATCATTTGGCATCATTTTAGTTATTTCTTACAATTGAAAATATATTAAAGTGCTTACTAGTTGCAATCCAATAAATGCTAAAATCTAATACGAAGGGGAAAAAGGGACTACAAATGGATTGCTCAATGTTATGGAAACCCTAGATGTCTAACACAGTGCAATATTTTTTTAAAAAAGCTTCTTACATGATAAAAAAATATGTAGAAATGTAAAAAGTGGAAAATTAAGGTATGATGTTTTGTTAACCTATTACAAAGCAAGAATATTTATTTTACAGCATCTATCTTATTTTCATTCAGCAAATTGGATATATTCCATTTGATTTTTATAGTTTCCAATTTTCTCTAGTCTCCTACAAATGTATAGAGTTCCTCATCTTTGTTGTGACCTCCAGGGTTTTTGGTGTGGTAATCCACAATGTATTTGCATTCACTTTGTCTTAATTTTCGTTCCCGATTTCCACCTCTTGGATGTTGACGAATGGTATCTATTCCAAAATTTGAAAGATGATATATCCCCATTGTGTTTTTCTTTAAAATGTTTTGCAAGGGAATAAAATGGATCCTTGTTCTGGATAGCTCGGAGGTGTTGTAGCACACAAAGTTTCTCTTCTAACTTTGTGCTCCCAATATACCAAAGATTGCAACAGCACATGATGGCATAAATGACATAAGTTGTGGAGCAAGTGATATATTTGGTGATTTCTACTTTTTTCCGAGTTCGTGGATGTATGTAATGTTTCAATGATACCCCACGCTTGCAAGCTTTACATTTTGTACATTTGTAAAAACCTGTTTGGTTATTGGTTAACCATTGGGTTGTGGACCCATTGGGTATGGGGGATATAAAAAGACTTGGTGATAGTTCCGATTGTAGGGATTTTGCTTTTCTGAAGGTCACACTGGCATTTGTCTGAATACATTTCTTAATGTCGCTCTGTAGCAGGGACCAATGTTTGGCAAGAATTTTCTGAATTTCTTTGGCCCCATTATTATAGGTTTTGATGAACCGTATATTGTCAGGTTTGGTTTCCATTGGTCTCGATTTGCTTTTCTCTTTGTTTTTTTCTGTAGGATCTCTTCTCGAGTTTGTTTAACACATTAATTATATGCATTGTTAATTGTTGATTTTTTATAGCCTCTTGACGCATAATTAGCCGCTGTTGTAATTGCATTTTTTACAAAAGTTGTGGTCTCGCTGCAATATCTTTTCATTCTCAAAAATTCGCTGTATGGTATGCTATTTTTTAGACATCTTGGATGTGCACTTTCCGCATGGAGCAGTGAATTGGTACTGGTTGGTTTACGATAAGTTTCTGTTGTAATTACTTTGTTAACCACTTTGATCTTGATATCCAAAAATACCACTTCTGTTGGATCATGTTGCTGGGTGAATTTGAGATTGATGTTGAACTGCCTTCCCATAATATAAAAAAAAATCATCAATATAACATATAGCGTTGCCATAAGGCCACTTTGTTCATATGAATGTGCATAGTTTTCATCGGAGAACATTTTTTCTTCCCAATTTCCCATGAAACGATTTGCATATGTGGGTGCTACTGTTGTGCCCATAGCGGTTCTGTATAGTTGTTTGTAGTGTTGTCCATCAAACATAAATATATATATATATGCAGAAGAATGTCAGCAAAAAGATACAGGTAGGCAGATAAACAGCACCTCCAACTTAATACCAAACTTGCCCAAGCACTCACGACCATTTACTAAGTTTAAAAAAAAATTCTTTAATTAATCAAAAGTTGTGCAAAATGTTATAAAAAGCATACATGGCAATACCTGGTCAGACCAGGCACAAGGCACCACTCACCCCAACGGGTGGAAAGACGCCACGCGTTCCGCTCGACTCGCGAGCTTCCTCAGGCTTGTAGTTGTTCCTAACATGTGTATTCTCGTTTTTATAATGGCTCATGGGCTATGTCATGTGCTTCCCCCACCTGCTACTTCACGCGTCACGTGATGCACTACTACAATCTGGCTAAAAAAGAACTCTATGGTTTTACATGACGGAGAATCCGCCATCTTGGAATGGCTCAGGTCTAATGGACCTTGAGTGTAAATGGAGGGAGGTAAAATACTCGGGAATCCTTTATAAATTTAAATTCAGACTAGCGCGCGTGAATGACAAAGGCAGGGGGAGTCAGACATGTCCCATTGAGAGAACAGTATATATAAAAACTTTGTAACGAGATTTCGCGCCAGTGCGCAGTATCAATATTTGTTGCCTCACCGTGCGAGAAACATTCTCCACGGTGTGGCAAACTATCCGCATGAAGGGGTGAGTGCAAAAAAAAAAACGAATGTCGCTGCTATGGCCCAATGTTGGTAATGTCCATCCGCACAATACATGAGAAGGAGATAGCCTTAATTTATACAGCAGGTGTGCTCAATCAATGACTGGTGTTGGCGCAATGCATGTTTTACCGGCTAGTCCCTAATTCGCCAAAATCACAAATGCTAGTGCATAGTTTTAGAAATGAAGGCGAATTTAAACAAATATGCAAGCACCTATCATCCCATACCTCAATGCATTGATAAAGTGCTACTGCATGATAGGAGCAGCATTAGGTTAAGGATTAAGGTGAATTCAGACAAAAATGAAAACGCCTGTCATCCCATATAGAGTAATAAAAGGCTATCCGTGGATAATACCTCAATGCATTGGAAGGATGCTCGTGCAAGAATGGACAAAAGAGGACAAGGCCAATCAGCCGGTCGAGGAAGAGGACCAAGAGGAAAGACGGGAAGAGGGCAACCAGGCGGGGCAGTCGTGCAAAGCAGAGAAGATCAAATTGGAAGGGCCACAAGATCTGGGAACAAACCGAGGGGGAGACCGAGAGGCAAGAACATGAACAATTAAAAATATTCAATATTTCAGCTAGAAGCCTCACCCAGAAGGAAACATCAGTCCTATCTTTAGGACTATCCTATAGCCCAACCTACGCCTACGACTACACATCTGCCAGAATAGATCTTTTCAAATTCACACGCAAACTGAAGCTCACTAAATTCTTTGCTACACAAGTTGGGCATAAAACACAGACATCTCCAATCAAAACCTTAATAGTTTGGAAATCCAAGATTCAGTGCATAAACGTGCCAAACTCGTACAATGATAATCAAAACGTCTACAGATTGGCATATATTAACATGTGTAGATGCTAGTTATGTTTTAGATTCTACCGACATGACTGTGTAAATAAAGAAATGTGCATAGGTGTCCTGGATTCTGTGGCTAGCCAGTAGGAAAGGGACGTCATGAACATGGATGAGGATATACAGATGGATGAGGGTATATAGCGCAAAAGGTCCTAAGGACAAAACATTGTTGCATATATGCCAAATATAAAATCATACAGAACTAGCCCTGTTGGCCAGTATGCCATATATTGTGGTTATAATGCTGCCCATGTTGTCAGCCAGCTACCATACAGGCTGCACTGTATGTGCCCAAGATCCTTAAAGTTAAAATAATAGTCATTGTAGTCATTGGAGCCAAGCACATACAGGCAATTTTGCATGTTTCCTCCTGTTATCTCTTTTGAAACCTTATAGGTTTCCATTATGTCATAACATTCACAGGTACCCGTGTATACTGAGATAAGTCATACTTACATTCCAAGTGAGGACGCCTATTGCTATTAAGTGCCTTAATTAAGACAGTTGATATATCTGCCTGCCAGAACATCAGTACTAACTTCCTCTCATGTAACCTGCTCCATAGGGTCATTTTCAGGACCCTGTTGTTTCTTTATTACTTATGGGATTATGATGAGTTTTTAGGAAATGCCGTACCACCAGTGCCTTATAGACTTGTTTTTGTTTTAATTAAAGATCCTTTCTTCCATTATCCTCATTTGTAATCTTCTCGTTGTTTTACCTAGGTGAACTTTATTTCAAGGGCAAACAATGGGATAGACTGTCCTCTTGTTGTAGCAATGTCTTTTGAACCCGGGGGTTTGCAGGCTAAGTATGTTTCCTTACTCTTTTAAGTCATGCCTCATAGTCAGGAGGGGTTCGGGCCTGTGGGTTGTTCCTGGCCCTACAGCTGTATAATCGTCCTTCCCTTCTGTTTGTGTGACCTTGTATCATTTATCATGACCAAATATTATATGTTAATACTGACTATGTAAACAGAACATGGGAAGTTATGCTGACATTTATGCCTCTAAAAAGTATCCAATTATTGACAATCATCTTGTCGAGTTCCAATGAACAATGAGTGAGTGTACTTACGCATGCATGCAACCTGATCTACTGTCTGGTCATGAAGCAGAGGGTCTAGAAGGGCACTTCCGGTTTTCTTATGCTCTCTCTTCACAGATTTTCGCACAGCTTTGACAGGATACCTTCTAGTCATTTGTCTTTTACTTAATTGGTTGATCTCCTCTTCATACGATTCACTCATGATTCTTTTTCTTTTTAATCTTAAAAGGGTGATCCCAAATATGGATTAGCAGATGCCAGGTGCCTTCTCCCAAAAAAGGTCAAACGCTTTTTCCATAAGCCGCGCAAGAATGGGTTTGGCTCTTCCCCTGATGCATGTAGCTATACCTACAACTCCAAAGGGAGACTCAAAATAGCAGATGCCTACTCCCAATAAAGGAGAAAAGCTCTTCTGGAAGTGGAGAGGACGTGGGGTGGGCTGTTCTCCCGCTGTTAGTCTGTGTTTGTAATGTTTGTGACTATACCTGAGCTTTATCTCTGTGTCTTGCTGGGCTGATGTTGATGCTGTCATTGCTGTCATTGTTACAACTCTGTAACTCGGTCCTCATTGCCAGATACTGTAGAGGCTTTGCCTGGCAAGCTCTATGAAGAGCTTTTGGTGGACTGTCATTTCTAGCTCTTAATTGATATGTAGTTGTCCCCTTTAGCTTGTTGGCTCCTATATCTTTCGATTGGAACACTAAAGGCAGACAACTTGAGACACTGGAAATCAAAGTGGGCAGGAGGATAGAGAAGGCTGGAGGTTTTCGCTCTTGAAGCAGCAGTCCGAAGTCCAAAGCCCATATTTAAAGGGAAGGAGCGCTTTGTGAGCCACATTAGAAAATTTGAGAAGGCTGGAGTGAGAATTACACTTCCCGATTAAAAAACGTCCTATTTTTATTTTTATGTTACACATACTTCCAGTATAGAGGGGGAGAGGAGACTGACTAGAGTAAGCCTCTCCAATCAGTCAGGCATTTCCCTCCAGTAGGATTTGGTTAGATTATATTTGAATTGCTTGCTGTAAGAGGGGAGCGAGGAGATGGGCTTCAGTTAAGCCTGACAAGCCAATTCGGCGTGCCACCTCTCTCAAAAGAAGCAGTACGTTAACTGATACTGGCTTACAGCATTTCCTGAAGAAGGCAGTAGGGGTACTATCCCTAACTTGGCTCTTATCTTTTTCCCTTTCGCCTTTATCACCTTTTCTCCTTATGTTTACACACATAAAGTAGCATTTAGCCATGGTTACCTTTAAACCTCTGGATGACATATACCCACATGTTTATGAAGCAATACTTGTAGTGATTTTGGGGTTCTAGCCAGGAGCACCTCTTCAACAGCAAAGCTGAGTACCAGCAACCTTCTGTTCTCACATCATGGTACATCGGCATCTATAGCTTCCAGGTAGGATGAAAGTGTGGACATACATGTTGAACAATAAGGGTGCCAGGACCCAACCTTGCCTAACCCCCATACTATCCCTGATATGTTCACTCAGTTTTCTCTTGTTGCCATCACAAACACATCCTTTTCATTCATACTTTAGTTCCCTTCACTCGACCAGGAAGCAATATTTTCTCCCCTCATTGCTTGGGGTTCTTGAGGCTCCCTTGCAGTTACCTGGGATGGTCTTATTACCAGCAGCGTTTCCCCCCAAGTATCTACTTAAGTATATCCGCTTTGCAAAACTTCATGTTCTGTACTTGAATCTCTAAAATTATCAGCCATTTCCTAAAGGTATATTCAGGGTAGGCTTGCTTCAAATTTAGTGATTTGGTGAGATTATCATTAGACATCCTGGCAGCTTGTAATATGATCGCTGCACTACCACTAGAAAACTACCTCCCATATAGATGTCCATGGGTTTCCGTTACCCCTTGCTTACAAATAGAGATCGAACCTGCATTGCACAAGAGTGGACACGTCGTTTTTTCCAACTGGCACAAGAATTCCTCCAAGTCACCAGGGATTATATCCTGACTATCCTTACTACCAATAGTTTTTTCTGATAACATGATTTTAGATAGATATGTCTGTGCTAAAGACATTGTCAGAACTTTTACCCAATGTACGTGGGACTGTAACAAGAAATGTAGAATTCCCCTTGCCTGTTATAAGAGGCCAGTCTAAAGGGAAACATTAGGCTGTCTGGTAGCTGTAAGGACAAGAAGGGGTCCTCCTCGAAGCACTTAAAGCACCCTGTCAGGATATTGCTGATATTAGGTAAAGATCGTGGGATTGTAAAACTGAATTGTCCAAAACAGGGAGATTGCCATCAAAAATTGGGATGACCATTGTGAAGCAGCAACATTGACCGATGCACAATCCTTTTGGAGGATTGTGGATAGGAATTCTAATGGGCTTGAGATGGAGTTTTTACAAGCTGAAGACTAGACGTCCAGGCTTGGGAGAGAAACTGGATTGATCGCTTTTACACCGCATGTAAGTCGATTGGTGTTATTAAAGATTGGATTTGCGGAAATGATGATGTTCTGTAGAGACCACTTAAATCTTCAGGGGATGATGGGGAACCAAATTATATTTTGTGTGTGCAGACTGATTTGTGGGTTCCATTCTTGCTACAGGTATTTAATACAATAGTTGAGACAGAAACGGATTCAGCCAAGCTGGAAAACCGGGATTATAGTGCCCATATGTAAAAGGGCTTAAGTCTCTCTCATCATTCTATCAACCTGTCACCTTAATAAACGGTATGTCCAAGCTTTTTTCTTTGGGGATACTATTAAAGGGGTAAGAGGAATGGGTACTGGAGAATGATATGCTGTCAGAAACTCAATTGGCTTGTTGGGTGTATAAATATAATTGTTCTTTTATAATTCCAGAGATTGTTTTCTAAGCATTGGTTCGGGATTCGAACCTGTGTTGCGCTGAGATGTCTTGCTTTCAAGACAAACGCATTGGCCCTGAGCTAACCCCCCTCACCCAAACAAGATCTATCAGGGTTGACATTAATATCTGGCATTGGCTACATGTTTGGCTTGTCTACATGGTCTATATCCTTAAATTCAGCTTTTGATCACATGGACAGGAGACTCTTCTAACAAACCCTTAACAATATAGGAGTCCAACAACACCTTATATGTATGTTGGAGGCTCTTGACACAGAATGAAAAGTATGTGGTTGTTATGGCAACAAGAGGAAACTGAGTGAACATATCAGGGATGGTATGGGATTTAGGCAAGGTTGGGTGCTTGCACCCTTATTGTTCAACCTGTATGTTCACACTTTCATCCTACCTGGAAGCTACAGATGCGAAATACCACGATGTGGGAACAGAAGGTTGCCAGTCCTCAGCTTTGCTTTTGATGAGGTGCTCCTGGCCAGAACCCCCAAATCACTACAAATATTGCCTGATAGGAATTGTGGATATATGTCATCCAGAGATTTAAAGGTAACCATGGCTAAGTTCTACGTTATGTGTGTTTCCAACACTAAGAGGAGGTTCCCCCACATCCGTTTGGAAGGGCACAGATGCATGGCCTGTGATGACTTTGACTACCTAGGGATTATATTTAACCAAACACTAACCTGGAAGAATCATATTGATAAACAGGGGATTAGAATAAGACATGTCAGAGGCAGCCTTTTTAGATATGCAACGACTTTGAAAAATCACTAGGTTGAGCATATGCTGATGATTTATATGGGTAAGGCTATCCTTGCAGGGGCCTATGGGAGTGGGATATGGGTTTTTCGGAGAGTAGATACTTTAGAGAAGGTGAAAAACCCCTTTCTTGTCTGTCACTTCATCTACATCAGTATATGTTACACACCTGGAAACTGGATTAATTTACCTTACTGGTCTGTTGAAACGTACTGATCTGTGAAAATGGAGAATTAACGAAAAGGCAAATTAGAAATTTGATGTCACTGGGGTGTTTATACAAAATAGGGTGGCCCGCTTACATCAGGAAGTTATTGCAGAAAGTGGGTATGGGAACCTATTCATATAAACCTGAAAATATTGCCAAATTCCCCCAAACAACTGCTTAAAACTAAATGTATCCCAGATTGCTTTTGTAGTGATTATTTTGCTCACTTTAAAGAAATGTTAGTTCCCAAGCTTAATTAATTATATACATCCTTTATTACTAATAAAAAGGCCACTGGTTACTTCTCTGAAGCAATGCTTATTGCATTCCCTAAACTCAAAAAGGACCCTGAATAAGCCCATAATTACAGACCCATATCCCTAATTAATACTGATTGTAAGATATCTGCCAACATTTTAGCCAAAAGACTCATCCCCCTTCTTCCAAAGATGATTAAGAATGATCAGGTGGGTATGTCAAATGTATATTGTCCTCAGCAAATATTAGAGTATTCACTAATATCATTAGTATCATTCAAAACTCTCCAAATCCTTATATGGCAATAGCATTGTACGCTGAAAAAGCTTTTGATAGGGTTGAATAGGATTTTATGTTTGAAGCTCTGGCATGGCATGGGATCCTGGATTAGTTCATATCAATGGTTAAAGTGTTATATTCCAAGCCTACAACTTCAATCTTTACAAATAATCAAATATCCCCATTATTTCCTCTTCATAGAGGTACTCGTCAGGGCTGTCCCTTCTCCCATCTACTATTTAGACTAGCATTAGAACCACTTTTAGAAGCAATTAGACAAGAAGATAACATAATTGGCATACAGTTTAAAGACATTAAGATAAAAACGGTTGCATATGCGGATGATGTATTACTTTTATTAAGGGGATCTGATACTTGTCTACAACATCGAAAACATATTATTACACAATCCTCCCTTGCATCAGGGCACAAACTTAACTCAGATAAGTCTTGCCACTTAATATACACTGCACAAGCCATCATTGTTCTAGCCTTGGAATGAAAGGGTGCCCAACAAGTATTAAGTACCTAGGTATCCAAATTTCACCCTCAATTAAGAGTATTGTTAATCAGAACACTGCTAACATCATTACCAGAGTGAAGGAATTAACAAATAGATGGCCACCCCTCTATCTTTCATGGTGGTGAGAATGGAAACTGTTAAAATGATGATCTCACCTATTATATTATATTTTCTTTATATGCTTCCTATTCCCATTCCTGCACCTATATGCTTCCTATTCCCATTCCTGCACCTTTCTTCAAATCTTTACACTCCTGTATATGTATCATACAAATTGCTCTCAATTAATATCCCAGTATATATGGATGAAGCTCCTAATAAAAATTCATAAGAGAACTATCTGTTGCAGACCATGGCTATCTCTTGGCATTACGTATACAAGACAGCTGTTTACTCAAGTTACCCCATTAACCATTGATGAATTTACAACTAAATTTGAAACCCCAGGGGTTTTCCTAATGTTACAGTGTCTATGTTTTATAAAGTATGCTCCTCTACGTCAACAGATGAAGTTCTGCTTAAATGTTAAGAGGCGTGGAAACAAGATTACTCCCTCAACATCACACAATTTAGATTGCCTCGTATGTTTAGATATGTTTAGTTGGCTACTTCTGAATATTGCCCAAGTAAAAAGAAAGTTGAAAACAAAGATATATGAACTAGATTATGATCAAAGAGTTGTCAATTTAGCAACTAAAGCAAATAGCAGAGTCTTTGTTGAGTACTTAACAATAAGGGAAAGGAAACCTTCATACTTAATGGCATATCCAGATGCTAGTACCATAAGGTGGCATTGGAAGTTTAAATTTAACTAATGTGATGTTTTCACTATGCTTGGTGCAAAGATTGGTATTCCTAAAGAATTCAGATACTGTAGATTATGTGGGATGAACATACTAGAAACAGCATACCACATATTATGTGAATGTAAGAGTTTGACAAGTGTACGTAATACTTAGCCAATGAAATATAATAGTAATATGTACAATTGTAATAGCGTAAATTTATGGCAAAGATTAGTCGATGGACATGACATGAATTTGGTATTTTATATGATGTAATTTTTTGTGAACACGTTATATATTTTAACTGAACTATCAAATGGAGTCTATGGCCCTCATTACGACCCTGGCGGAAAGGGTTTTACGCCAGCGTAATGCATGGCGTACCTTTCCGCCTTACTACGAGTTCCCGTAGCGCCATGGTGGTTTTTTCGCCTGGTTTTTCCGGGCGGAAAAATCCATGGCGCTACGGGACCTGTTGTTAATTACGCCACCGTAATGTACGGTGGCGTAATTAACGCCTTCCCCACTCCCATTATACCCTATGGGGCAAAAATGGGAATGGGGAAGGGTAAATGGGGATTGGGGACTTACCGCCCCGCCAAGGTCGGAATGGGGTGGTAAGTCCGCCAACCCCCATGGCGGAGTTGGCAGCTCTGCGCCATGGACCATGGTGCAAATTGCACCATGGTCCTCCGCCAGGGTCGTAATGAGGGCCTATGTGTTTTGAAATTGATATGTATTTTAAGTATGATTGATATTGGATTTTACATGATTTTATATGATTGATATGCTAAACTTTTGAAGTTGTAAGCATATTATTAATAAATAAATAAATAAATAAATAAATAAATAAATACATTTAGATGGCCTCGAATATGGACTAATATTTCCAAAGTAATTGGCCCTCATTACAAGTCCGGCACTGGACCACGGTGCTATTAGCACCATGGTCCATGCCGGACTCCGGCATGGTGGATGGCGGAATTACCGCCCCATTCCAAGGTGAGTGGGGCGGTAATTCCCCATTCACCATTTGCCCTTCCCCATTTTTGCCCCATAGGGCATAATGGGAATGGGGAAAGGCGCCAAGTACGGTGCCACAAATTGCGGCACCGTACTTAGCACCAAGGTCACTTTGCGGCATGGGTTTTAAAACCCGGGACCTCTTAATCAGGAGTTAAGGGTTAACGGTGCCGACGGCGCCGTTAAACCCTTAACGCCTGACTTGTAATGAGGGCCATTGTCTCAGCTAGCCTGCTGCAAACACTCTTTTTCTATCATCATTGGGCTTTCATTACCCCACTAATGCTTTTCAAGAGTGGGATTTCTCAAAAGGACTATTGTTGGAGTTGTCTAAACTTTCAAGGATCCTTCAAGAATATGATTTTTGAATGTCTTTATGTTAAAACATATTGGGAATAGATTGGGGGGGAATCCCTTGAGAATATCTTCCAAATACAGCTGACTATATCCTTTGATGTTTTATTTCAGGGCAGCGAAATGATCCAACCTGCTATTGATAAAAATTAAGGCTATCTGACTTATTTATTGCTATAGCCATCCAGACTATTACCTCAAATTCGAAAAATCATAAAGGTGTACACTTTAAAGTATGGTGGATTTCAGTATGTAATCTTCATAGGATGGGAAAATGTAACGCCGTATCCCCACCCTTGATGCACAAACATCTATTAAAATGGCAATCTTTCATAGAATATTTGAATAATGCAATACCCAGTCAAGATTAGGAAGTATTGTACAGTATTATTAGCCCTTACACTTATACTTAATTAACCCTCCCCCTTCGTGTTCATGTTAGTCCTGTATGTCTTGTGTGTCCTAATGTTTTATATTACAAATAAGTTATATAACTATTAGCTTATTAGATACTGCATTTTATGAATTTAAATAGAATTTTTATACATTGGGCCTCATTACGACCCTGGCGCTAATGGTTTAACGGCTCTTTACGGCGCCGTTAAACCATTAGCGCCTGATTACAAGGTCCCTTAGCGGGTTGGAGGCTTTAACGCCTGCTTTTTGCAGGCGTTAAAATCCAACCCACTAAGGGACCTTGGAGCTAATTACGGCAACCGTAATTTACAGTGCCGTAAATAGCGCCTTCCCCATCCCCATTATGCCCTATGGGGCAAAATGGGAATGAAGAAGGGCAAATAGTGAATGGGGAATTACCACCCCCGCCAACCTTGTGATGGGGGTGGTAATTCCGCCATCCACCATGCCGGAGATCGGCATGGACCATGGTGCTAATAGCACCATGGTCCAGCGCCTGGGTCGTAATGAGGCCCAATGTCAGTGGTCTTGTATAGGACCCTTTTGTTCCATTATCGGCCTCAATAGAAAGATAAAGGGTACAGAAAAGGGAGCCATAGTGGCCACAAATATACCAATATATTTGAAGAAACTACAGTGTAAATTGAGACCAACTCATATTGAGATAATGGGCCTCATTACGAGTCAGGCGTTAGGGGGTTAACGGCGCCGTAAACGGCGCCGACCCTTAACGCCTGATTCCAAGGACCCTTTGCGGGATGGTGTTTTTAACGCCTGCTTTTTGCAGCCGTTAAAAACCATGCCGCAAAGAGACTTTGGCGATAATTACGGCAACCGTAATTTACGGTGCCGCAATTATCACCTTCCCCATTCCCATTATGCCTTATGGGGCAAAAATGGGAATGGGGAAGGGGCCATTGGTGAATGGGGAATTACCGCCCCACCAACCTTGGAATGGGGCGGTAATTCCGCCATCCACCATGGCAGAGTTGGGACCTTAGCGGCATGGACCATGGTGCTAATAGCGCCATGGTCCTCCGCCAAGGTCGTAATGAGGCCCATTGCATTACATCTGCTGAAAGTATGTGCCCATCAAGTGAATGTTCTTTCCCTGACTGTCTATTCAGGTCACCTACTTTTATAGAAATTGGGTAGTCTTCCTTATGCTCTGTTTGGCCATAAAAACATTTCAATTGCGGCTACAGTCGCTTCCTGGGTTATCTCGATATCAAGAGTTGTTATTTGAAGCCTGCTAAGGATATTAGATCTGTCATTACATTCTATTCCCTCCAATCTCATAATGTCTTCCTTGTGACGTTCATGTAGAACTTCATTTACATTACAAATGGTTTTGCTAGAAATCTTGAAACATGTTGATGGGTTCCAAAATCGATGCAATTTGAGGTCTTTGATGGTTTTTCTGCTTTTGTAAATCACGTATACAGTGTGAAACACTGCTACCTTTGGCCCCTTGCTAACCAGAAAGCCCACCTTTGGATTTCTGAGCAACTCCCCCCTCCACTTCTTTAGGTACTTTGTCATTAACAGCTTTTCTGAGATCTCTCTGTGTCACCCAAAGGTCTATTGCGATTTTTAAATGAAGTTGTGCAATCCAACATCACTAATGTAGACCATACATTCTTTACTACATACTAAACTTTATCCACTGTAGCGAATAATGGTTCGTAAGAATGTGGGCAGGGGATTAAGAGACGCTAACATTCCAGTGGGGGCGGGGGAGGGGCAAGCAAACGCCTGGGGACATCGCTACTGAAAAAAAACCACACCGTAAACCGACCTAAATTGAGGCAGCTTTATATTACAAAGGCTTTAGTTCCCAAAATATGAATATGGTCAGATGTATTAAAAAGTGCATTTAATAATTCATTTCCCACCAACAGCTTGAAAACCCCACCTCAGCAAACCTTCGCATTAGGGAAAGGAACACCATTTTCAATCATGTAGACTATCACATTGCTATTATTAGACCAATATCGGAAATATTATTCTGTAATCCTTTCGCATCTCCAATGATGTCTCGTTCCTATGTGATTTTTTTCAGGATAAGTGGATGCTAAGAAGCAGGGTAGCAGATGGACGGCCCTGCATTTTAAAGGGAAGAGGTGTGCTTATTGGTCACCCCTCACTCTGGAACAGTCTTTAAAAATAAAAGAAAACCACGTATAATCCCAACTCAGGAAAGTGGGGGAGGGGTGCGGGCTCCACTCGAGGCCCCATCGCCCTATTTCCTATTCTCTGGGCATACACCGAGAGGCACAATGTGAAAAGCAGACATTTGTTTATGAATAAAAAGAGAAAAAAATGTAGAGATGCTGTTTGCTCTTCCTTTAACCAGCTCTGAAATTAGTGACTAGCCTGAAGGCCAGACAGTGCATCTGTCATACACCAAACACTTTTCAGATGTTGGCTGGGATGCCCCCGCGTCTGGAAAATGTCACACAGGATATTACTTATGTCTGGCCATGTTCCCGTGCACTGCTGGTTGGCATATGGGAGAGAGTACATTGTAAAAACACAGCGATTGATGACTGTTATTACTCTGGCAACGTAGAGATGAAGAGACAGCATGGAAACAAAATGTGTATTAAACAGACATTGAAATTGTATTAGTAAAATAGAGAATTCAGTAGCTATCATTAAGGCATGTGCCTTTTACGATAAGATGTATGAACATAGACATCTTTTTGTGTGCAGTGGGACACATACTGCAAAAAAACGGTTTGATTCGTTGATGAATTAAGAAACTTTACCTACAATTTAGAATAAAAAGTCTTAACAAGGACATTTCGTTTTCTGTGCTTCATTTTGAGAATGGTGGTAACAGTAAAAAGACAGGATTTATAAATACTGCTCCTTGGAGCTGACGTAGATTATGGGACTGGCAACATTATTGCACGTGACCTGCCATGCATAGAAGGATCACCTGCAGTAATAGTAGGTGTATTATCAGTTAAAATGCCTCAAAATTTAGTTGTTCCACGTTTTCCTCCATCACAAAGGTGGAAATACAAGTTCTAAAAACTCGCCAAAAGTGTTAAAGTTTCTTTTTTCCATTCCTGAAGAGAAGCTCGAGTGCTTTCTTTGAAAGGAGCGAGGCACGGGTTGGCATGGTGGTAACAGCATGCAGTCAAAAAGAGGGCCTGCCCACCTTCTCACCTTCTAGTGAAATCTGTTCAATGCACTAAAGTGCCCTTTGTGCATTATGCAAAAACGTTAATCACATAGCAAATGTCAGTTGCAAGTTCTAGGCGCTGTCAGACCTGCGTGCATCATGACCGAGGAAGGCACTGTTGGACGTGCTCTTACGAAGCCCCGGCATCTTTAGATAGGCTCTTGTCAGACATTCACTTGAGGTTGCATGACTGATCTCAACCTGCCTTCACCTAAGCCAGACTCCAGCTCTCGTGTGGCAGAAACGCACTGAGTTGGACTCCTAGGATAGCCAACAGAGGCTAGTGAAGACTCCAATGCTACTCTGTGCCCCACTTTGCCCCAGTAACCCCATGCATACCTGAGCTCTATAGACAGGTAGGAACGCTAGAAATAAGAATTCTCTTAATTTTGGGTAGACTTCAATTCATGGGGTCTTTTAGTAGAAAACCCAGTCCCTGGCTGCTTTGCACTTCTAATGTCAAACGAAAACCCCTACGTGGAGTGGATTAAATGACCTGTGAGACCCAATTCCTCGAGGCATGAACCAGGCTCCTCTGAGAGTTTCTCATATAATACAGAATTTGCTGCACTTCACTTACTGAGCTACAGTTAATGTCTTCTTCTAAAAAATGGCAGAAGGAAGGACTTAGGAAGTCAGCAAGGTTTGGAGTCTAGTTGGCATGTGACCCCAGTGTGCCCAGGACCATCTGACGGGAGGATGAGCCCAAAGAAGACCAACGTGCCAATGGACATGCAAGTTTTGGGCTTCAACCCTCACTTTATCCTCCAGAACCTCCTTGTGAAGTGGACGTCAGGAAGTGGCCAATCGCCCATGGTTCAAACTGCCTGCCCTGCTATGAAGGATGGTATGGCGTGGTATGGTATGGTATAGTATGGTATGGTGTGGAATCACCATTAAAATGTATCTAAGCAATGAATCAGATCAGGAGGCTACTAGCCTACTCCGTAAAATAGAGTCAAAAGATATCTGGAAAATATAGATCCATGCACACTGACCCACAATGAAAAAGTGGGACACATTTAACAAGGGAATACGTGTGTCTTTTATTTTCCACCTGGACTCTGGATGATTACTAGTGAGGCAGATAGAAACAGTCTAGGGGCCTACCATGATAAGGAACCCAAATTTATATACTTAAATTTGGTGTAGGCTAATAGGCAGAGGCAGTTTGACCGGTAAAGTCTAACAAGTTTCTATTGTGTGCAATGCTTTTGAATGAAAGCAGGAATCCTGATTGAAACATTTCTGCACCAAGAAGAGTACCTTGAACTGAATCCATTGCTCAACCAGCAGCCAATGCATCATGCGAAGAGCAGGCAAGATCTGCATTTGAAAGCCCAGATATAACAGCATCCTGGCTGCAGCATTTTGAATAATGTGTAGTTTATGAACTAGGCTTTCTGCAATCACTGATGAACTGCATAGCAAACATCTAAGTGACCACAGACAAACTCATTCACCAATTGCAGCTTGTTTGAATAGGTAACGTAATCCAAGTATCTCCTAATTATACAAAGGTGGAAAAAGCATAACCGGAGTACAAAGCTTATCTGAGCCGGCCAGGATTATGCCCTGCAATTAGTCTGTTGCTGACATCTGCCCCACCAGTGAACGAAAAGCAATGGTCCTGGTCACCTCCTTTCTGAGTAGCCCTATTTGAGGTAAGTCTGAGTTCAAAGAAGACCCAAGCATTGACAAACATTTAGGTGCTGGGTTCCTTCCAATCATTCACCCTACCGCAGACCATTTTTGTGAAGCACAAGTTAGGTAGCGGAAATTCCTGCTGCAGTCTAGTCAGACTGCTCTACTCTATGCCCCAGAATTTCTATGCTGCTATATGGCCTCCTTTTTCACCTTCTTAGCCAAGCCATCCAGGCCTCTCTGCTGATTATCCATGGCAGATGGATGAATAGGCTTGAGGCATCACTTGTTTGGCTCTTTTTGCGACCTATACTCCTGATGGAAGGCTCCACAAACCTGCATGGTACGCACCACCCCTGGAACACTCTTTAATACCAATTGCCCACCTTAATCCCTATTCTACCCTTATCTGTACCCATACCTGATTGCTGTCCTCCTGCCTATCTTAATCCTTCTCCTGACTATCCTTCACCTCCCCAAACTCTCCTACCATCCCCATGCCCTAAGCATCTTTCAAACATCACCCAAATCATTACTCCCTCATAACTTACTCAGTCCAAATGCTTCTAATAATAATAAATTAGCATTTATATAGCGCTACAAACCCTCAGGTATCTGAGTGCTGCTTATTACCCATGGTGTGTGGGGCTCATTTATCAACCTGGGAAGGATGAAAGGCTGAATTTGGCCCTGCTGGGATTCGAACCTGCGTCAGCAGGCTCTGCACTGATGTCAAAGCGAGCGTGCTATCAGACCGGCTGCACTCTTCTCCCTAAACAGACTTCCTGCTCTTCTTTTCCATCCTTTCACTTTCCAACTAAACTTACAAAGGGAATTTGCAATCTCTCGGCACAAAACCTCCATCCTCACCAAAACATGGATTTCCCTCTCTCACAACACTAGCGCTCTCGATGCCCTCTATACTGACTTTGCTACCTTGTCCCACTCCCCTTGACTGAATAAAAAGGTGTTGGTGTTGGTTTGGTGATCATCAAAGACACACAAAAAACAGGTCTTTTCCCTCTGGTTTCACACCATCCTCCTTCAAACATATCGCAATTCAGCTTTTTGCTTCCATGCCCTAACTATCTTTCTGATTTACTGCCCATCGGAAACCACCAATCTCTTATTCATTGAGATTGACTTAATACTTAAATAACTCCCAACAGAGGTGCTTGCCACTATTTAGAGTGGTGTCAACCTGGTCAACTTGTCCAAAGTCCACCAACTTCTTCTGGACTGTGCTTTCTCTGACCACTCCCTGGCCAGCTTACTCACCCACCCCACTCACACTCATGGCCACTCAAATTACTCCATCTTCCTATCCTTCTCTCTTGAATCTTCTACTGCCTTCCTTGATACCTCTGCTGCAGCTGTTGACATCTCAACCCCTGAAAACTCATCATCCACTTTTCTGTCCCTGTTCCCCCACTCTCGCTCCCTCTTCCTCAAGCCCTACCAAAAGAAAATACAAGCCGTAGGCTTGGTCTGCTACCTTCATCAGGTGAGGACCTTCCTTGCCTCTACTGAGTTTAACACTGCACTAGCTACCCTCTTTCACTAACACTTTCTAGTAATTTCCTCCTACCATTCTCAAACATGGACCTCCCCAACCATCCAACAGCTGAGGGATATAATGCATCTCCACTGAAGCTACAGACAGAACGCTCACTCCCCTGCTCTTCTCACTGCATACAAGGACTCTCTTTTTGCCCTCAACATTCTCTGGCTGTTCCTCTGCCATCTCCGGGAACTCTAACACCTCTTCCTCTGGGTGTACCCAAAGGCTTAGTCTTGGGCCCACTGTTCTTCAGCTTCTTCATCCTCTAAACCTTCTCCCCAGAAATACTAATTTCATCATTTGGCATATTTTACTACATCCTTGCTGATGTCACCTAGATCATCTATCTTCACCACCCATCAATGAGTGCCTGTATGGCAAGTCATATAGCTGACAGCGATCAGTGACCAGACAGACATAGAAAGCTTCAGTTCAATGTGTTTCGTAAGGGATTAACAGGATAACAGTGCAGGGGGTTAATAATAAACAGTGGTGGCATAACAGGTGACCAGTGGGAGGGGGCGGGTTACTAAAATGGGTCCAAAGTATGCTAGAAATGACTGCCAAAAGTCTTGATATCCTTTATCCTGACGTTCAAGGTATTAGCCTTATATTCAAAGGGGGTCTCCCGATTATTTCTATTAAATGTTTACCTTAGGCCAACCTCAAAAGAACTTGAAAACATTGATTCTGCTGTGCTTATTTTTCACTACATTTAACAATAGGAGGAATACAAATCGAAATTTCACACAATTTATTTTGTTTGAACGTAACATGAATTTATTAAAAAAATAGTGCTCTATAAGAATAATAAAATAACATGAATGGGTCATATTGAAGTTAATATTAGATTATTTGTGTAATGAAATCATCATTGAGCCAAAAATGTAAAAAGACAGCATTTAATGAGGGCATTTTACAGAATGACAAACAAACCCAACTATAAGATGTTTGGACTGTGACTTCATTTGTAGCTCGGTGTCGTTAGAAAATGATGAAGATTGATGACAATATTGTGTGGTGCTAATATTATTCACAAGGTTTGACACTGAGTGAAATAACCTTCATCCCAATTAGTCAATGCTTATGCCCAGGTGTGGTGGCCAACCAGTACACCAGCAACATTGCTGAAATTGAGACCAGTCTTTCACTATGTCTTCTCTGCTGCATTGCAAAGGCATTGAGGCATTGACACACTATAAATGGACTCTTCCTCCACTCTTCTTCAATACCTAACAACCACTTCTTGTCTATATATAATGATCTCCATCTATACGTATCCATCTCTCTACATCCATCAATCTCTTTTTCTCCATCTCTATCTATGCATCTCTATATCTCACTGTATTCATCTCTCTATGTCTGACCTTGCCGACCTGTCTTTACATGTCTCTATATGATCAGTTCCATCAAGCTCCATCATTCTCTTTGTCTACATCTCTATTAATCTTTCCATATGTATATAAATATCTACATCTCCCTATATCCATCTGTGGCTCTGCATCTCCATTTATACATGTTTCTCCTTCTATCAATCTCTCCACCTACATTCATCTCTATGTCCACACGCATATTTATAGTCATCTATCTTCATACCAATGGTGTACGGCGCTGTACAAATGACAATTACAATACAATACATTACAATGATGCACATTTCAGATCTTTTTAGAAGTGTTAATGTCATGGCCACAGGACAAGGACCACAGGTTCCATCGCATAAAGGGTCCAGTTGGACCCAGTCCTGGCGCCTTCGGCGCCAGGCTCATGGGAAAGTGTGCTCTGCACACTTTTATTCTGGTGCACATGATATTTCCTCCCCTGCAGGGCCTCCACGTGTATCCAGGTCGGGCGTGGCCATAGGAATACATTGGGCTGCACCTGCAGCATCTTCTGGGAGTGGCAAGGTGGGGCCACTAGGCAGAGCAAAGGGGGCGTGGCTGGGACCAGGCTATTTAAGCTCGCCCCGCCCGCATGCAAGCGCTTCGCGTTAGTCTGTTGATAGCAACGTAACGCTCACCGCCGTCTGAAGTGCATTTTACCTGATTCCAGCAATACCATTGCCTGAATCGCATCTTACCTGATTCCAGCAATACCATCGACCTGAAGGGCATTTTACCTGATTCCAGCAATACCATTGCCTGAAGCGCATCTTACCTGATTCCAGCAGCAACCGCAGTCGGAGCACATCCTTACCTGATCCCGGCTTCCAACACTTACTCAGGAGTCCATCTTCAGCCAGCATCCTCATGGATCCCGGCATCCATCACACGCCGGTAAATCTTCGGATAACAGCCGTCCCGTCTGACTCAGCCAGGCCATCCCTGCAAGGAAAGAACAAACAAGGTTAGAAAAAACACAAAGACATTACGCTAAGGTTGCACACTACACAATCCTTGCGCTTGACCTTAAAACCAAACTTACCACCTATCGGGACATCGTAAATTCCCCGGTCCTCCATTGTGGCTCACGTCTTGCACCGCAATTCTGCTGGGCCTCGCATCACCTATTGGGGAGAAGGAAAGACATTACAAGGGATACGGACAATAATCCCGGAAAAAAGACACTACAAAAGAATTTGGACAATAATCATTATCGAAAGACACTTACTAAGCCACAGCCGGTCTGGGCTGCCACGCACATGGACCAGTGAAGAAACTAGGTCAATCTAAGGCGCCCCTGCAGTGAAAAGCAGAACGGAGAGCTCACCATCATAAATAAACAGGTGAGACTTTATGGGTAGGCGCATGCTCACCACATTCTGCGAAGAAGGGTTTGAGGGAGACCACAGCCATATCACAGCATTCTCACGGCCTCTCGTATTCTCGCTGTGGCAGTACCAACAACCAGCGCACTCCACAACACAGGAGCAGGGGAAGAAGCCTGACCCGAGGGAGCCAGTTCCAGGGAGGACTGCAACCGTGCCCCAACATCCCCGCAGAGACCAGGTGAGCGTAACAGAACACGAAGCCTCTCCGAATCTCTGCTTGGGCGTTATGGAAACCTCAGAAACTGACCAATTGGCCCAACTACTGGGGGAACTACGGGCCGAAGTTCATGCATCCAGACAAGAAACCAATGCCTTAAGACGGGACCTTATTGTCTATCGAGAACAAACTGATGACTTGGCAAGACAGATGCTTCAGACCCACGCAGGTCAGGTTCCATCACCTGGGATTGCACAGCCTCCTATGCCGCAGCCATCGCCACCAGTTCAAGTGGTGCTTCCAGGTGCAGTGCCACTGGCCCCGCCCGAAGGCTTTACTGGCGATCCCAATAAAGTATGTTGAAAAATTGTTAAATGTTTTGTATTATTTACCTGTATATTTGAAAGGATGATTTTATTATCCATATCAAATAAAAAAATTTAAAAAATAAGTATGTTATATTCATGAACCAATGTCGCCTTCACTTTCTGTGCTGGCCTGGAGCTTTTCCTAATGATAGCGCAAGAGACACCTTTGTTCTTTCATATTTAGGAGGCAGCACAGTGCACTGATTGATACCATTAGTAAACCAGGATGATCATCTACTCCGAAACTTTGGGGAATGTCAACGGGAGATGGAAAAATTGTTTGCTAGACACACCCAAGGATAAGCCCTGGATAACAAACTATTGTCACTCAGGCAGGGAAATCAAGATCTGCTGACCATATCACTAACTTTAATCGTCTCATAGCACAGACAAATTGGCCAGAAGAGAAGAGGACCACACTCTTTTATCGGGTATTGCGTGGGGAACTAAAGGATGTTCTAGCCCAAGTGGTCAACCCTCCTGAAGGTTGTGCAGAGTACATCACTCTGACGGTGCAGCTTCACCACAGGTTGCAGAATCGAAAAATGGATCACACAAGAACTGAAGGGAGGTCGGTCTATATGCGACCCGGGACAGTCAAATCGAAACCCATGAACCAACCGAGCCTTTGCAGATTGGGGAATTACGAGCTCCTATCTCCAAGGCGGAGAGAGAAAAGAGGATACAACAACAACTCTGTTTATACTGCGGAAGAGCAGGACATTTCCTCTTGGAATGCCCGGTAAAACCCCCTAAGTGGACAGTTGGTGCAACGGAAAATGGCAACGAAGAAAAGGAACAAAACCCTGAAAAATCCAACGCCTGACAAGCGTAGGGGTCCACTTGTTGAGCAAAAAAAGAAGGAATCTGTACAGACCTCACATCTGGTTATCCCAGTACTTTTGGTCAACCACCAACAACCGTCAAAGGTACATGCCTTGGAGGCATATATTGATAGTGGGGCGGTGGGAAATTATATTATTCATGATCTGGCTGCACAAATAGGCCTTCCTATCCAGCAAATGCTAAAATCGGAAAACGTCACAGCAGTGGATGGTTCTCAGTTGTCATCCGGCCCAGTGACGCAACATACCGACAAAGTCATGCTGATGTGTCAGGATGGTCATCGGGAAGACATCTCTTTCGATCTTATTGGAGCCCCTCAGTTCCAGATGATTTCAGGAATACCTTGGCTGGAAACCCACAACCCTAGGATCAACTGGCGACCACGAGTGCTGACCTTTCCTCGAGAATGGGCTAACATCTGCTACCACAAAGGTGTGAAGAGCCAAGAACTCAAGACACAATATATTCTGGGGCTCTCTGGTTCCCTACCCCTTGAATATCTGGATTACCGGGATGTGTTCCAGAAGGAGCAAGCAAATACCCTGCCTCCACACAGACCTTATGACTGCCAGATCGATCTGGTGTCCGGAGCACAAATCACCTGCAGTTGAATTTACTCTCTAACAGAGCAAGAATACCAGCATCTGAAGTCTTACCTGGATCAGAACCTAGCTAACGGCTTCATCCGCCCGTCTAAGTCCCCTGCCACCTTGGTTCTCTTTTTCGAACCAAAGAAAGAGGGCGAATTAAGAACTTGTATAGATTATAGAGCGCTGAACCAAATCACAGTAAAGAACAGATACCCCATGCCACTCATCCCGGAACTTCTAGATCAGGTGAAGAATGCTCAAATCTACACAAAACTGGACTTACGAGGAGCCTTTCACCTTGTGAGAGTTAAAAAGGGAGACGAGTGGAAGACAGCATTCCGAACCAAATATGGACATTTCAAGTATCCAATCATGCCCTTTGGATTATGTAATGCCCCGGCGGCGTTCCAATTCTTTATGAACGATGTGCTTCATGAATAATTGGACATTTGCACACTCGTCTACATTGATGACATTCTTACTTACTCAAAGTCCAAGGAGGAGCATGTCAGCCATGTAAGAGCAGTTCTGGAGAAGCTTTGTCAGCACCAGCTTTTCGCCAAATTGGAAAAATGTTTCTTCCATGTCACGGAAGTTGAATTTTTGGGCTTCATGCTTACACCACGAGGAGTACACATGGACACACGCAAGGTGGATGCTATCCTTCAATGGCCATCACCAGCATACACAAAAGCAGTACAGAGTGTGCTCGGATTTGCTAATTTTTGTCGTCGGTTTATTCCAAGATTTTTACAAATAGTTCATCCAATTACCTCCCTACTGAGAAAAAATAAGAAATTCTTCTGGTCCCCCGAAGCAGAAAACGCCTTCCAGGAACTGAAACTTGCTTTCACTTCAGCACCAGTTGTTCGCCACCCTCGACCAGACCTGCCATATGTGGTCGAAATTGATGCCTCCAGCGTAGCCATGGGAGCAGTATTATCACAAAAGGACCCAGACACGGGGCAATTAAATCCCATAGCATTTTGGTCCCGTAAGTTTTCCGTGCCAGAATTGAACTATGCACTGACAAGTAACTGCTAGCAATCAAAGGAGCCTTCAAAACATGGAGACACTATCTTCTGGGAGCAAGGCACACAGTCACGGTTATCACAGATCACCGTAATCTGCAATACTCGAAGACTGCCAGGGCCCATTCTTCACGCCAGCTTAGCTGGGACCTCTTCTTTGCAGAATAGGATTTTGTCATCACTTACAGACCTGGAGTACGCAATAGGAAAGCAGATGCCCTATCACACATGGGTGAGGAAAAAGAAGCTTTCACCACATCTGAGCCTGTGGCCATCATTCCCGAAGAACGGATCCAAAACCAAATCACTGCAACCTCCTGTTTGGATGACTTGAAAATCGATCTCCGATCTCAGATGAACCAAACAGCACAACAGGAGTGGCTGGCTAAGGGAGACCAATACACCATCAAAAATTATCTACCCTATTTTCAAGGGAGACTATATATTCAGGACAAGAAATTACAAGACCAGATAATAGCAAACTACCATGAATCATTAGTGGAAGGACACCCAGGGATTGCCAAGACTCGGGCTAAAATACAAAAGGGCTATTGGTGGCCAACCTGGAGAAAAGACATCGCCCAATTCATTGCAACCTGTGGTATCTGTGCCCAACACAAATCTCAAAAGTTAATTCCTGCAGGGTTACTACGTCCCTTGACTGTACCATCAGCACCATGGCATACTCTGTCTATGGACTTTATCACCGACCTTCCTTCCTGCAACAGGTTTAACACGATCCTGGTTATCGTAGACTTATTCTCCAAGATGGCCCACTGTATTCCTTTGAAGGGGCTTCCCACTGCTTCCGCCCTTGCCACCGTGTTTTTGGAGCAAATTGTCAAGTTATACGGATTCCCATCGGTATTGATTTCAGATTGCGGAACGCAATTCATCTCAGCTCTCTGTTCAGATTGAGGAACGCAATTCATCTCAGCTCTCTGTAGGAGGTGCTGCAAAATAGCCAAAATTGACCTCCGGTTATATACAAGTCATCATCCCCAAACCGATGGCCAAACTGAACGGACCAACCATACCTTGGAGCAATACCTGAGGTGTATGTTACAACAAACTGAGGAGTCCTGGAAAAACATCCTCTGGTTGACCGAATTCGCCTACAATAATTCAATTCACACTAGCAACGGTCAGACCCCATTCTACACAGTGCATGGTCGGCATCCTCGAACGTCCATTTTTGATTCACTTGACGAATTGGAAATGCCAGCAGTTACAACATTGCACAAGACTATCACTCAAACCCTCAAAGAAGCAGCTGAAAACCTGACCGGAGCCAAAAAACAACAGAAAAAATGTGCAGACCGACATCGAAGAGAGACGGTGCATTATCAAGTCGGGGATAAGGTTTGGTTGGCGTCCAAGAACATTCCCTTGAAAGGACCGCAAGCCTTCCTTCCCAGGTACCTGTTCCTTACCCCATCAAAGCCATCATTAATCCTGCAGCCATGAAATTGGATTTACCAGCCAATATGCGGATCCATCCGGTGTTCCATGTTTCTCTCTTGAAACCAATGAAACCAGATACTCGGATTGAGGCACCACCCGAGTCTGACATCATAGAGGGAGAACCGGAATACGAAGTCAAAACCATTCTGGATTCCAAGATAGTGAGATCTAAACTGTACTACCTTATAGACTGGAAAGGTTATGGACCTCAAGATCGTAAATGGGAGCCTAGTGAATTTGTCCATGCCCCACGACTAATCAGACAATTCCATTGTAACAACCCAACCAAGCCAGGACCAGAAGGAAGAATACCTATGAGAGGGGCCTTGAGGGAGAGTGCTGTCATGGCCACAGGGCAAGGACCACAAGTTCCATCACATAAAGGGTCCTTTGGCGCCAGGCTCATGAGAAAGTGTGCACATGCTATTTCCTCCCATGCAGGGCCTCCACGTGCATCCAGGTCGGGCATGGCCATAGGAATACATTGGGCTGCACATGCAGCATCTTCTGGGAGTGGCAGCGTGGGGCCACTAGGCAGAGCAAAGGGGGCGTGGCTGGGGCCAGGCTATTTAAGCCTGCCCCACCCACATGCAAGCGCTTTGCGTTAGTCTGCTTATAGCAGCGTTACGCTCACCGCCACCTGAAGCGCATCTTACCTGATTCCAACAATACCATCGCCTGAAGCGCATCTTTCCTGATTCCAGCAATACCAGCAGCAACCGCAGTCGGAGCGCATCCTTACCTGATCCCGGCTTCCAACACTTACTCTGGAGTCATGCGCCGGCAGATCTTCAGATAGCAGCCGTTCCATCTGACTCTGCCAGGCAATCCCTGCAAGGAAAGAACAAACAAGGTAAGAAAAAACATAAAGACATTACGCTAAGGTCGCACGCTGCACAATCCTCGTGCTTGACCTTAAAACCAAACTTACCACCTATCGGGACATCGTAAACTCCCCAGTCCTCCATCGGGGCTCACGTCTTGCACCACAATTCCGCTGGGCCTTGCATCACCGATTGGGGAGGAGGAAATACATTACAAGGGATACAGACAATAATCCCGGAAAAAAGACACTACAAAAGAATTTGGACAATAATCAGTATCGAAAGACACTTACTCAGCCACAGCCGGTATGGGCTGCCACGCACATGGACCAGTGAAGAAACTAGGTCAATCTAAGGCGCCCCTGCTGTGAGAAGCAGGACGGAGAGCTCACCATCATAAATAAACAGGTGAGACTTTATGTGTAGGCGCATGCTCACGACATTCTGGGAAGAAGGGTTCGAGGGAGACCACAGCCATATCACAGCATTCTCACAGCCTCTCGTATTCTCACAGGGGCAGTACCAACAACCAACGCACTCCACAACACAGGAGCAGGGGAAGAAGCCTGACCCGAGGGAGCCAGTTCCGGGGAGGGCTGCAACCGTGCCCCAACGTCCCCACAGAGACCAGGTGAGCGTAACAGTTAAGGGTAGTTAAATGGTTATTGCATGCGATTTAAAATGGCAAAATGTATACTTAATAATATAAGTATATGGTTGAGCATTTTCAAATCTGTATACCATTTGTCAGATTGGCCGTCATGTCTTTGATGACCTCTCCCAAATGTTCCAATGAAACAAAGGATCCTGTGGATGGCAAAACACCTATGATAATCACTCAATCTGAAGTTTTAAAAGCAATTATGGAGCACCTTCCGACTGCAGAGGAGCAGGTGGATGTGTTTTCCCTAGCTCCCGCCTCCTCACTGCCGTCATGTTGAAACAACAGGAGAAGACCCTTTTATGGGACCCCATGTGTTGCCCCAATAACACGTCGAGTTTACGAGCGACGATATCTACTCAAACAACCATACCGAAGGTACCGTCACACTGAAAGAGTTGAAAGATGTCAGCACGCACCATTGGACATCATGGAGCACTGAGTGAAATCTGATAAGGGCAGAGTGTTGTCATGAAGTAGACGTACGAATACATACCGAAACAATATGAAAATACTTAAGAGTGATGATGTAACTGAAGCAATAAGCGAAATGTGTACAAAATGATGAATCATATATGCAAAGAAGACAATGTAACTCTTGCTGACCAATTAGCGTACATACACAGTAACGCAAGAAAGATGTGACATATAGAAGTTTCCTATAGTGGAAAATATAATGTGGCTAGGATGGCCATAATGGGAAGATGGACGCCAACTCGTATTAAGACTCAATCAAGCTACTTCAAAGACAGACCAGGGTTGCAGAGTCAGGAGATGTTGGAGAAACAGTTTCATGTGCAAAATAAAGATCAGTCTATGTTGGCCTGGGATCAAGAATACTATATTAAGGAATAATTACAAGGCACAAGGGGAGGTGTACAGATAAGCCATGTACATAATACATATTTCTGTTAGATTAAAGAAGAAGAAAACATCTACAAGTATTGGACAATTAAAAGTGTATAAAGTCTACACAAGATGGAGTGAGCAAGTCTCTAGAGGCCAAGAGGAGCAAGAGCACTCAGTATAATTAAATCAAATAGTAGCAAATAAGAGGTCTAAATGGACGAATTTGCGGTCTGCTCAAACGTGATTTAGAAGTAGGAAAACAAGGGCTATTAATTAAGCTTCAGATGAAGATGGTGATGTGCTTACACTCTTTTAAATGTCTGAGTACAGATAGAAGGCTACAAGGTCAACTACAGATTGATGAGATTGATGAGAGATGATGGATTAATTACGGAAATTGAGAGTAATCTGACGTGACTCAAGCACCTGGATTTTGTTTCACTCACATGCTGCTAATGAACTGAAAGTCCAAGAATGGGTGAGAATGCCAACCAAACAGACTGTCTATGGGGTAACCTGCAATACAATCTTGCATAGAGCAATCCGCTGCCATTTTCTCTGCTACAATCAGTATTATACTTATTTAGAGGTAGTTCGAGGAGTGCCTTACAGATAAGAGTAAATAAGAGGTGGAAAATTGACAAATTTGCGGTCTCCTCACACAGGATTCAGAAGTCGAAAATAAGGGCTATCCATTAAGCTTTGGAGGAAGATAGTGATGTGATTACACTTATTTAAATGTCCAAGAACAGAGAGCAGGTTACAAGTTTAATTACAGACAGGAAACTTTGGTTTATGGCCGGACTGATGACAGATTATGGATTAATTAGGAAAGTGGGGAGTAGTCTGATGTAGCTCAAGAACCTGGGTTTCATTTTTCTCACATCCTACCAACAAACTGAAAGTCCAAGGTTGAGTGAGAATGCCAACTAATCAAAGGGTCTATGGGATAACCTGCTATACAATGTTGCATAGCCCAATAAACTGCCATTGTCACTGCTATAATCACTATTAAACATATTTAAAGGTAGTTTGAGGTGTGCCTTACAGATAAGAGGCAGCCAATGATGTACTAACCCCTGTGTATACCATAGGTACATATGTTCTCTTAAGCAATCCCTCCCTTCAATAGGTTTTACAGTTTGCCATGTAGGACAACGTCATGGATGACGCATATTGGGGTGTACAACTGCTGTAAAAAAGGTTTTTGGGTGAATTTGAAAGCATCAGTCTGATGTCTTCTAGTTTGCTCTGCTTTATTGAAGTGAGAATAAAGTTGTTTAACATATTCTTTAAGTCTGTCTGGTTATTTGATCTGAGATCTTTATTGGTAATCCCATCTGGCACGAGAGATGCTTCAAGGTGCTAGAGCACACTATGGATTTATTCAAAAGCTGTCTGGGCCCCTCTTATGTACAAATCCTTTAATGAGATTTGCACATGTAATTAAATGCCACGAAGTTGGAAAGTTTCCATAATTGTGGCAATATATAAAAAAGGCAATTAAGAAGAACCTTTTCATCATCACCCCATTTCACTGCTGGACTCAATGGCACAATTGTACTACAAAATAATTGTGACATGATTAGAGCCATGGTGCTAGGTTAACTTCCTAATGTTTAATGACAAAGCAAGTTTTAGAAAGGTATTGTCAAGCACTGACCATTTGTTTAAGCTACACTTAATTATCGAAAAATGTGTATGCCTCAAATAGCTGCCAATTTATACTGCATCTATTGACCTTTAAATTGCTTTTGATTTGGTTCCACATCCTCAGCTGTGTTGGACCCTATCGGACTTGATGATCCCCCCCCTGTACAACATGTGTATAATACGTGCAATTCAAACTATGTATGAAAATAACTATGCTATACTACAATGGGGTACGAACAGGGTCGGATTAGCATCTCGGCCATTCAGCCCGCTGCCGGGCTGAAATTATGACAAGACCCTGTGGGCCGGTTCCTGAAGCCCGAAACCTCCCCCAGTACCTCAACTTGCAAAGGATCTCTAAGAAACTCACAGATCCTTTGCGGCCCTGCCGGCCCGCCACAGATTCTCTGATGTATGCGGCGGGCCAGCGGCGGCCCGCGATGCCATGGCACCAGCATCAGTCAATGTTGCAATGATTTCTAACAGACTCTGCTCGCCTCTTCGCCGGCGCCACAAGTTGCTGCAGTGAGTGCGCGAGTAAAGGACCGAAATAGCCAGATGAAATATTCAGCATGCGCTGTTTGATGAGCATGTGAGAGTATGGATAGCACTGCAATGAGAGCAGTCATGTGGAGGCGTTAAACGTCCAGTAACTTCAAGAATCCAAAATCCGACAGATGCTGCCTTCAGAACACTGAGGTCTGTTCTGTTGTTTATGTGTGAAGAAGTGGGCGTACGCCAGAAATGATAAACCCGTTACATGTGTCATGAGCTAAGATGCATGAATGGAGGGTGAGGAAATGAGAGGAACAGTGTTCTGTCAATTTAGAAAGTAAAACATCTTGAAAATGAGCATACAATTAGCAAAGCCATAATTATCAATAAGGTTACTGCATCACAAAGAAATGGCACGTTGAGCAATCAAGAGAAGGCAAAGCAGGAATAAAAAGTTGTGATTATTTCATATATTCAGCATTTTGGAAGTGATTACTGGCACTGCACAAGGTAATCTCACCAGGTTTATATGTACCTACCACCTGCCTTGATCCAGCCGCAATATGAGAGCAGCAATCCTGACAGGAAATAACGAGAAATCACGACGCTTCCCCAAATTAGCATAACGACACATCATAGTGTACTTGTAGTTTTTTTGTATACGGTGTTGACTAAATCACTGTTTTGGCTCACCAAACATGCCAGCCACTTATGTAGAGTGACCTTGCATGTCAAGCTTAGGCTGCCTAAAATATACAATATACAATGCTCTTCCCAGCTTATACACAAAGACAAAATGCATTTTTTCACTTCCACCGAAGAGGCATCCGGTTTTGTTGAAACTCTTTGAAATGCGCACTGTCCGCTCAATCGTTGCAGCTGAGAGCACTGCTGCTTCTGCTGTTGCTGATGCCACCTTGGGGTGAGTTCCTTCTATTTATCCCTACAGGGCCTGCCTTGGAAATAGGGAGATATAACAAGCCCCCTCTTCTTTGCAAATGCCAAGTTAGTGCCTCTGACTAAACGGTACGTATTTGACTTTCAGCACATGTGAGTTACAGATCGGTGGGTGAGAGATTAGTTGTGAAACAGACAGCAGGCTGGTACATGACAAGGAGACGAATGGTAGGACATTATCCAGGGATAAACTTGCATAAGCACGCACAGCGAGCACTGTCGCACCGGTATGCGACTGCAGGTGTGTAATTTACGGTTATATATTTCACAGTAGTATGCGCGGTTGGGGTGTGTGTATGTGTTGCAGACCTAAGGCGTGTGTTCTGATTAGTTGTTGTGTGATAGACAACTATATGACGCCTATCCTTCTAACAGGCAACAGCTGGGTGAATGGCAGCAGAGGCATGTGCCCCAGAAAGCTCATGCATAGTGGACGGCGCTGTAGTTTGTTAAATCTCAGTTGCCAGTTTAATGGTATCCACTACAGAATAATTGCTTGCTTTACTATAGCTGATATGATAGCTCAGTGGGATGAGGGCTCAATGCTGCAATGTGTGTGTGGAATCTGCAGGTTGCAGGTTCGAGTACCAGCAATGCCATCTCAGCTTTTCATCCCTCTGAGGTCGATAAATGAGCACCAAGACAGATTGGGTGTTATTGTATGCATATTTGTTCTATAAAAAAGAGCTTAAGCGCTATGCAATAACATATCATTTGTCCTTGGATGTCTGCTTGCATTCACAGTAATTTGACAATAAGGATCTATACACACAGATATTAATGATACATGTGGCAATCCATTCTTGTATGAAATGTATATCACATTAGTAAAATCATAACCATATTTTTCGTAGTGTACTTAGGAACAATGCTATTTGATGCCACTTCCTGTTTTGTTAAGGGGTGAAAGGTCGTATTTCATCGCTTCCCGGGATGTCACTTTCGGGTGGAGTCAAATAACATCACTTCCAGTGATGTCAATCCGAGGTCAAGGGTTGTGAGGGGTGGGCCACTTTTTTGAGGCGAGGCGTGGGCCCCTTTTCTTTTGGGTGTCTGGGCCTATTTCCTGTCCCAGTCCGACCCTGGCTACAAAGGTAGAATGCTCTAATCCATTTAGGATCAACAAGGTGGTCAGGAATGGTTGTATCATAGGGCCTTGTTCTTATTGTACATTAACGATATTGCTATAGCATTGAATACATTGGGGGTGGATACCCCTAAATGCCGAATTCTACTATTCACTGACAGAGCAGTCCCTGTTTCTAAAATGCCCTAGTGCACAGCAGCATTTATTAGATACTCACATTGCCAAATGTGATGAGAAAGGCTTGCTTATTAACATTTCTTTTTTAAAAAAACAGTGGTGTGCTCACTGCCTAGACCTTCTATGGTCAGCAGTGTGACCTTTCAAGTGAATAACACCCTTCTGCAGCCAGTGGAAACATTTGATTATTTATGCACAAGATTCCACAGATCGACCAATTGGTCTATCCAAATTGAGAAAAGTGATGCCAGACGGGGCAAGGCAGTGGATCATTTGTTCAACTGCTTCAGGGGAAAGACCCTCCCTCCTGCCATAGCAGCCTACAGAGTGCAAGCTTTGCCTGCGGCCACATATGGAGCCGAGATCTGGGGATCAACTTCACAGATTATATTGCAGACACTAGAAAGTAAGACGTTAAAGGGATTATTGGGATTACCATTTAATGCCCCCTCAAAACCCATGAAACCTGAGCTTGGTATTGAGAAAACATACCATGCAAATAAGCCGCGGGCCATTCCCCTTGACTATCATTGTCTTTCCAGGCTGTCCTGCTAAGGATTTTAATAAAACTGTATATGCTTTCAATGGAATGATGACTAGTCTTTCATTGCCTGCAAATTTGCAGGAATTGAGTGTCCCATAAAACGGTGTGAAAAACCTTTAGAAAATATAGATCCTCCGTTGATTACACTTAAACACTGTTTTCCGTAGCTCATGCGGATACGAGTAAAGTTACCCAATAGAAAATAGAGCATAAAACAGAAATGTCTACTTTTTTGTGATGAAATGACTACTACTCTGCACAGGGATGAGTAACATCTTAAACGCCTACTCAGCCACACATTACTACTAAACTAGTAATGATCCTAATCATGAAAGTGGAACAGGCAAAACCCCACAGGTATGCCCTTCACCTCTTTTGATGACATGAACCAAGGGCAGGCTGCCCTCTTCCTGAAAGCTGATACAGATGAAATACACGTGTGCTGGTACCAAAATGAAAGAGAGTCCAACCAAAATTCCACCCCTGTGCATGAAACACAGCGAATGCAGACTTTGAAATAAAGGGGCCCTCTGGCTGAAGGCAGGTGTGCAGGCAAATGATTTAAGCAGAAAATTAATTCCAATGTTTATGAACGTGTCTTTGAAAAACTAGAGATGGCTGAAATGTTGCAAGGGTCCTGTAAGGTGGACAGGGGGGACAAGGCCTCTTCAAATACCTTATGTACTTGTTTTTTGGGGCTCAACAGCATTGAGCTAGGATTTTTAGCATCAAACTTAGATTCTGGGAGCTTTCAGAACCGAACCTAGGTGAAGTCGAGGAGCAACAATTCAGTACCGTTCCACAGCAGCAATGGCTTGCAGGTGAAAGATGCTGGTTTGGCAGGCGATGTCCGGTTGAGAGCGCTGGAAGACTTGGTAGCCTTGGCTGTGGTGAAGCAGAGACTGGCCTTCGGAAGCCAGAGAGCTTGGCGTGATCTACAGGGAATTGGTGTACTGCATTGGCAATGCGTGCTCGAAGAAACTGGTGGCCAGGTGGCAGTGTGTCTTTTGGGATGCTAGACGGTTCGGCAGGTCTCAGATGCAGTGATGGTGAGGCTTCGGTATCAGTGTTAAGTGAAACACGAAGCTGCAGAGGCGGTCCAGCATCAAGTTTGGAAATGACTCCAGCGGTTGCTGTGTAGTAGCTTGGATGGCAATGTAACGTCAAATGTGCACTTGTGGTGGGTAGAGAGAAAAGCTTTCTTCTTCCTTGGTGCCTTCTTTCTTCACCTCTATGGCAGAGGACTTTGGGATAAATTGTATCCCCAACAGAGTTCCAGGTGAATGTTTCTTGCCTTGAAGTTCAAAGATGAACCAATTCAGGGCAGAGTCCTACCGCCTTATAAAGGCAACAATCCGAGAGCAGATTTGGTACAAAACAATCCGCTTCAGGCTGTTTTAGCAAGAGGCCTTAGCCTTCTGATGCTATACTCAGGAGGCCGTGTTTGCAAAAAGTGGGGAGTGGCAACGAAGGGAGCACTAGCAGAATCATCAGCATACAAGCTTTATTCGACACAAAGTCATCAAGCAAAATACATAATAATAATAATAACGTGCAATTTAAAAAAGCACGTTGCACAGAAGGTATTTATATACATTATTACCCAATCGAAATTGGTACTCACTTTATTGACCTCGGAAGGGTGAAAGGCTGAGTTGACCTTGCCAAGATTTGAACCTGTGAGCTGCAGATCAAACACAGATCAAAGAAACCAGTGCTCAACCCACTGAGCTATCTTACCGGCTACATGCATAAAATAATTTGAAAAATACATCAGATATACATATATATATATATTATAATCACATCATAGCACATAATAGTTCATACAAAATATGATAATAAATATATGCCTTATTGCACAGACCCTGGAGGATATAAAAATGCAATCAAATATGCACAACATATAATCAATCCAATATAAGAATAAGTCATATTAAATATATAAAGCATTGCACAAATCCAAAACACCATGAACAAATACAAAAGTACAAATCAGAATACCATCTAAAAACCATTAAAAGATTAGGAAAGTTAGCCCATTCATAACTATTACGTGTACTGCAATGTTTTCTCAATGAATCAGTAGAGTTTTGTCGAAGCGAAGCCATGCATTTTATATAAAAGTAGACACAGCAGTAAAGATCTTAAGTCAGCTGATAGTCTTCCAAATTGCAGACCATCACTAACACGCCTAGCGCCATGATTTTCAAAATGCCTCCCAATGGTAAGGTACCCAGTCTCAACTATTGTAAATATATGATGTTTAAATCTGCCTCATATCCAAGCTCTTTTGTGATCAATCAATATGCCAGGGAAAGGCCAGTCTGATGACATCCTAATATTACACACTAATGAGCCATCTCCCTATGGGGTGATTTAATCTAGCAGAATCCAAGATGGTGGAATCCTGCTCTTGATCTAAACCTCTTCTCTAGGTTGCTGTAACTTCAGTGGATTACCATGTTGGCTTACTTCATAAGGACTCCAGTTATTATCACACTTGTGTGAAAAAGCCATTGTCGTGCTAGAACTTAAGCATTGATTTGAAGGGAACTTCCCACAGGGGATCCCAGTGCCCTAAAAGAATGAGTAAGCCTTCCTCAGGGGCATCAAAGGGGCAGATTCCCAGGCAGTGTCCCACATGTTTGTTGTGAGTACACCGAGGCCAGACAGCTAGTACAAACACAGCTCTGTCATGATTGAATTGTGTCACTGATCAAGGTTCGATAAAATATAGACATTTAATTAAACAATAAAAAGCAAACAACTATTCCGAAAACACTAGAAAATCCACTCGCATAAAAGAAAAACAGACCATGCAGACCTTTGTGAAAGGGCACGCATGGTAGGTGAGATGGGCTGCTCAGGCACAGGACTGGCACAACGTCACTGTTCAAAAGCTATGTCTTTAAGAATTAGATAGAACAAGGGGACTTAAATGCGACTATGGTCCCAATAGTGGACCAGGTGACATGGCCTCTTGACAATACTATTTGGTCTTGTTCTTGCAGTTCAACAGCATCAAGCCAGGTTTCAAGGCATTCTGAAGCAGAGATTTGGTGCCCAGTTGAGGAACTGGGCAGCTGAGTCAAATACAGTGCAGTTCACAAGCAGCAATGCCATGTAGCATGAAGACGCTTGCAACAGGGAGGCGACGTCCGAGTTGGTTTGATTCACAATCAGTTTGATGCGGAAATTAGGACCTATAGTTATTCCTTCACTTCTGTATTTCTGGGCAGGTTCAATTGAAGGTGAGTACTTCGGGTCTGTACTTCCGTTGCAGGAGATTGTCTGGCACCTACAGGAGATATATCACCTCCAGTGAACAGGAGGCTAGCTATAGTGCAGCAAGCAGAGAGGCAGGCCTTGGCGTACATGAGTTCACCACAACTGTTACCTAGGGAGGGTTGCAGGACAGAGCTCCTCTGCCTCGGATGCCTTCTGCCTTCACCTCCCTGGCAGAGGACTTTGGGATAGACTGTATCCCTAAAAGACATCCAGTGAATTTGTCTTGTTTTTCTTGAGAGCAGAGAGATAAATCAATCGAGGAGAGGAATTTTTTTCATGAAGTTATTCATATTTATAATTTTGAAAAGTATTAAAAACCGTGGGCAATTCAAATACGGTTGCTTATGATAGAGGAGGTTCCTGTGTTCATAACATGTGTTCCTGTTTATATGGTTATATGGTTGTAGATTTATAGACAAAAATTGCTTTGAATGCATGAGCAATGTTGATTTAAATAGCTCATTATTGGTTAAACAGGGTTCCAGCTTTGCTTTTAGTGTCTTTGGATTGCGAAGCCCTGAGGCTGGCATAATTAATCATGCAAACAGGTCTGAGAGGCCCCATTGTTTATTGTCCATTACTGGATATCTGGGCAGGGGACTGGGAAGCAGCCTCTTTCAGTGTGTTCACGTGAGGTGCGGTTTGAGTCAGACAGTGTGGGATTGGACGCGATTGCACGTTGCCAAGGTCCTTTCTTCGAATTTTCGAAACGGAGCGTTTACGGAACGAGTTGCTGCCGCTTCCTCCAGTTGTGACCGTCCCACCCACCTGCGCCCGTCAGCCCCGCCGACCGCCAGTACTCGCACTCACGGAGCCAAGGAGCGCGGTTGCCACTGGGGGGAGCTGTGGGAGTCGCAGAGTGCCGCTGCCACTGCCTTAACGTAGAGTGGCAGGATGAAAGGCTATAGGCGGTAAGGGCGGCGCTGTGCAGGGGTGATCTGCACTACTTGGTGCGGGCTATATTACCCCCCCCGATTCCCCATCCTCCCATTTTGGCATTCTCCCATCCTCTCGCGGGCAAATATTGTATCACAGCTCCCTGGGCTACTTTGTAGACCCATTGGAGGTGAGCCCGCTTGAGGACTACATGAGTGGGGTATGTTTAATGGGATGTTTGTGGGGGTATAGCGGAACACCTTGCATTTCGGATTTGCAGTTTGCAGTTTGACCTGCGAAATAAGCAGTAGAGTGGGGGCACAGCCAGAATTGTGCTTGCTCTGGTAACCGCTGAACTTGGTGAGACTTGGTATTGTGTCGGTGCTGCCCAGTAGTGGGGCAGTAGGTTGCCTGAAAAGACAACAGGACTTGTGCCAGTGCTGGGAATACGGTGCCCATGTGAAATTGGTGTGGAATAGTGGAACAGGGAACCTAGCTATTGGTGGATCCAGTTCGATCATTTTGCTCACTGAGACTACTGGCGTCAGACATCTTGCCCCTGGGCATTATGTATAACAAGAGATTCAGACGTGAACGTGTGGTGTGCAGAATCTGGTGCTTTGGTGAAAGAGAGGGTTCTTAAGAATTCTGCCTCTAGCCAGCACCATCTGAGAAAATGGCACCAGGGAAAAAATTGCCACAAAACGAATATTATTTACGAAAAACAAAGAAACAATTGGAAGTGGAAACCCTGCGGGCTGAAGAGATGGGAATTCCTAAAGTAAACAATAAGAAAAAGCCTACAATCCCTATTCCCTTGGGACAAGGGGCTATTACCGGCTTCTTTCCCCCCCTTCATATTCCAGAAATTAATTCTACCATCATCAAGGATCCTGTGCTATCGGGCGATGTGGGGGGTGATCCATTGAGTTCTACTAACTTTAACGACATAGATAACAATTCATTACTGGATTTGTGTTTGAGTATCCAGCGAGAGATGACTCCCCAGATCTTTAGGCCGCCTGAAGACAATGGCTTGCCACAAGATAACAATTCTATACAATTATCAGTCAATGGTAAGGGCCATGCGGTACCTATGAGCCAACTGTCAGCTTCTCCAAATATGGTAATGGTTTCTTTGGAGGATGTGCCCGACCTGGAGGAAGGAGATCTCCCGACCCTGTTCCCTGGGGCTAAGGAATTGGCTGAAATTCAATCCTCAGTGGCTTCTCTTCAATTTGCCCTCAGAATACTGCTCCAAATGATGGGGCGAATCCTTACGAATACAAATTTAGTGACCACTACTCGAATAGTGGAAGGAAGTAAGGAAGAGGAGGTAGAAATCAATCTATTTGAAGCCAGTATTAGGGCCGAGGAGGCAAATAGTATATCTGATAAAGAAACCTCAGTGATTGTGGACCAGAGTGAGGTGGTCTTTTATTCCCGCAAGCAACGCAAACTGGCCAAGAAAGCGTTAAAGAACAAGAAAAGTATGGCACAAGGGACTTTGGAAGGGGAGACACCGAATTGTAGTGGCCGTTCAAAAAAAGCTAAAAAAAGGGCTGCTAGGGCTAAGAAAAAGATCAGATCGGGTGCAGGCTGCCTCACCAGTTGGTTTATTGCTGATCAGGACAAGAACCAACAGCAGCCAGCCGTGCTGGAACAATCAGTGAGGGATGATCTGAGTGCAGAGGAAGGAAGAGTACCGACTGTGGATGAAATAGAGGAACAGGCTGAGGAATGGGACCGATTTGAGAATGATGCCCAAGAGGTGGTAGAAATACAGATAAGGGGTCCTGACTTACCACCCCATTCTCAGTCAGCCCCAGCCGCTACCAGTAATTCCCCTATTAGATCAGCTAAGACCGGGGGAGACCATACAACAAATAGGATCTACTTGATTAAGAACTTGTACAAAAATGGTAAACGCAGATGGTTATCACGATCGGAATTCTTAATTTGTCTGTATTCAGTCCCGGAATTACGTGTCCTAAAGTCTGATGACTTCCAGTTTGTGGATCCATTAAAGGGCCTTAATTCCTGCGTATCAGCCTTACATTGTAAATTTCTATCCACTGCACAGATGATTAGGAAATATCGCGAAGAGCTGTGGGCTGTGGATGTTGAGGTAGATGCAGATTTGGACGAAGTTGACCCAAGTATTGAACATGAGGAAATAGATGGGTCGGCCACCCCGGTGAAGTGCCCCCTGATTCCTAAGGGAAAGAAAATAGAAGTCACTGATGTCCAGATGGTTCTAAAATGGCTTGCGGATTCCCTCCCTGAGGTACTACCTAAACATTGAAATCTGACATTGCTGTCCTGGAACTGTAGAGGATTTGCACATCTACTGGTACCGGAGGGTTCTGTAAACTTTGTGGTGAAACATAGTTTAATATGCTTACAAGAGACATGGGTAATGGACAGTTTACTACTCGATGGTTACACGAACTATCAATCCTTTGCTAAAAAGGGTGAAAAAGGTAGACCATTTGGAGGGCTTTTGACAGGAGTGGCTAGCTTTTTGTCTTCAAGGCAGATATCATGTAATGTAGATAATAACATGCTGGCAGTTGAGATCGAGTATGGATCAAAGGATAACATGGGGACATTTTTATTAATAAATATATATAATCCTCCCCATGCCCTATTAAGTGAAGCAATCCAAGATGCCTTGCATGAATTATTAGCCTCCTGGTCGGTAGAACCTGGAAATAGAGCGGTAATCGTTGTGGGAGATTTTAATTGTCGCATGTCTGCTGAGAGAGGGGAAGACCCACAAAATCCTAAGCTAAGAGAAAAACGTCTATTAATACACACTAAAACCGACATTGAGGGGCCACGTTGGCGCCAACTATTCGATGAATGGGACCTGGAAATGTTGAATGGTTACACTATTAGCGACCACCCGGGGAAATACACTTGGTCCAATGGGTTGTACAGTAGTACCCTTGATTACATATTCATGAGCCCCAATATGCTCCTTTTGGTTGACGATATGATTGTGTCATCCAATAAATGGAGTGACCATTCTGCACTCCGATGTTTTTTAAATATCCAACAGAGAGTACCTGCTAAGAGCAATATGGGCATGGTCCGGGTGAATAAAGCAGGTTCAAATATCAGGTGATCGGCCAAGAATATTATACAGGCATCATCGGCTCTTGAGATAGATAAATGGCCCAATTTACCAGATTTCAATGCTATGTCGATTGACTCAATAGAAAATTGGATAAAGGTCTTTTCTTGTAAACATGCTTCAGTACCTATTATGAGTATGATTAGACCTGTGGGTGGACCACTTTCGTTTAATAAGAAGATCAGAGATGCCAAGAGGGATCGGAGAAGGGAATTGCGTATTAACAAGAAAAAGCTAGGCCTTATTGAAGAATTTGGTGTAGCTGCTAGGAAAATTTAAAATAAATATAGAGCAATTATTAAAAAAAATAAGATCTGCGGAAAATACTTTAGCGCATCAAAAATTGGTCCAGACCGTCTGCTCCAAAAATATGCGCAGCATGGTCACTCCTTGGTGAAGCCAAGGAGCCAACAAATGGCCAATTGGTAAATCCTATTAAAACTGCGGAATGGGTACATTTCCCTCAAGGCCGTAATATTATATTACATAAAGAAGAGTCTTGCCCTCAGTTTACTATGGTACCCAATATGCCTTTTGACATTTATTTCTTATTTGGCCATAATCAATAAGATAAAGACCCTTAAATCTTCCAGAGCGCCGGGACCGAACGGTCTAGCCAACATAGTAATTAAAAATCAACCCGAGTTTTGGGCGCACATATTGGCCATACTGTTTGAGAAGATAATGGCGCAGAGATTAATACCAAACTCATGGCAAACAGCAGTACTAATACCTGTCTTTAAAAAGGGTAATCGTTTAGATCCCAGTAACTATCGACTTCTTTCCATGTTAGACACAACAGGAAAATTGTTTTCCTCATTATTGCTTGGGGATCTTCAATCCTGGGCTGATGAGGCCAATATTTTGTCTGACTTCCAATGTGGCTTTAGGAAGGGTTGTTCGACGAGCCATAATTTGATGGTCATGAATTTGTTAAGATCCAGGGCTTGCAGTAAAGGTGAACCACCGCTATATGGACTATACATTGACTTTAAAGAAGCTTTTGACACGATCCCTAGAGAACAACTTTGGTCTAAACTTATTGACCTGGATTGCCCCGCTGATATTCTGTACTACCTTAGACTGTTGCATTACAACACTACAGTCAGGTTGAAACTAGATCAAGAGGGACATCTGACTGATAAAGTACAGCAGAACAAGGGGGTGAAACAGGGATGTGTGACTGCCCCTTTGGTCCACAATCTATATGTCCATGATATACCTACGGCTATAACAGCCACTCATAACTGCCCTCCTAAAATAGGGGATGTTGTTTGTAATGTATTGGCATATGCAGACGACCTGGTCATTTTCGATCATACGATCAGTGGTATGCGTAGATCAGCTACAGCTCTGTGGGATTACGCGAAACACAATGGCCTTATTATTAACCTTGATAAAACTAGGGTTTTGAGATTTACCTACAAAAGAGTAGCACGTGTGAACCTTATGGTGGGCAAGATCATAATCCCCTATGCTCTGGCATATCGTTATTTGGGTATCGATTTTGAGACTAGTGGGGAATATGCTGCATGCAAACATGCCCGGAGTACGCGTGCAGCACAGGTTGCAGCGTTAATTGCTAGCTTTACAAATAGACAAGGTGGCTTTACGCTATGGGGCACACGCCAACTCTATCTACAAGTTTTTGTACCCATGATGACATATGGGCTAGAGGCTCTTTTGGATGTAGATCTCAGCTGGCTTCAGGTCATAGAAGGGAAATTTTGGCGGCGGGTCCTGGGTTTAGCACCAGGAATTCCAATGGCTATTATACGTCTGGAATTGGGCATGCCATCATTGAAAGTCATTGTGATGAAAAAGAGATCTGGGTTATTCATAAAAATGCGTAGTGGAGCAAGGAATCCGTTACTGATTATAGTTAATAAGGAAATATGCAGGAAGCAAAGTTCCCTCTCACATGCAGTCAAAATGATAAAATATCTTGCAGATGTAGGATGGTCTTGGCGTGTAGGAGGGTATTCTAAGCAGGTCCAGATGGCTCTAGACAAGCGTATTCAACTGTGGGACTGGCTGGAGAATTTTGCCCACCTTAGCACATTGAAAAGCTATGACTTTGTGAAATACAGGCTTTATTCATTTAAGAAACCGCAAGACAACCTAAATTTATTTCCCTCTAAAAGATTGCAACGTTTTATTCTTCTATTAAGATTGGACCAACTTCCGACCTTTTGGGTCACGGGTAGGAGAGAGCGAATTCTGCCGGAACTACGGTTATGTAGATTGTGTAAAATAGACAATGTTTTGGAGACAGCACAACATGTTCTGACACAATGTGGAAGTTTGACGGATGTAATTCATTACCACATTGGAAAGTATACACATGATCTGACTTCAATCTCTGATGCATTATTTTGGCACCACTGCTTAAATTCAGAGAATATACGAGCCTTGACTGCTCTATATAAGATCTGGCTTAGGATAGAGGGAAAATTAGGTATCAAGATATGAATAGATTGTCTATATTATATTACAAACTATGACCCTGTTCACTCTAGGATCATTGAAGACTGTGGCAATATGTGTACTAATAATGTGATGTTCTGAGCTGTTTTATCATTCTGTTTTGATATTTCCAATGTGAGTTTTATCTATGCTAGTGTTTTTAGGAAAGATGGTATACTTTAGACATGTTTTAGGTTTAGATTGGACTTATTTTATTCTTTAATCTCATTTTACCAAAAGTAGATATTAATTGTTATCTTATGGTGAAGATGTTATTTAATTCAATGTCATAATAGTTTGGTTTTAGAACTAATATCTGAATAACTATCTTTTTGTGTGTGTAAAGTTTATTAACTAAACTGTAACACATTTAAATAAATTATTATATCTGGGCAGGTTAATTGCCTTGAATGATGCCAAAGGTGCAATCTAAGTGTAATAATATTTAAATGAAAGTGGGGGTTTCCATCTCCCTGGATGCATTTGTGCCTCTGCTGGAATTTAAATTGTATTTATTTGAAATACTTCCATGAAATAGGAGGGCTCTGTCTCATTAACTGAGAGGCTACAGCCAGTTGGCCATTTGTTCTTCTGTGAGCCTGATGGATTTTCATAGATTTTCTTGATTAAAAAGAAACAAAGCATATTCATTCCAGATGGCTAGTGCATCTCCTCGGACACTTAACATCCCCCAAATTGGAACATGCATAGAGGGCTAACAGAAGACGTATGTTTGTCAGAGGTTTCCCTGGAGTGCTAATCAGCAATGCACAGTCCAACTCAGAATATCATTAGATTTTGTATGCACTTATAGTATGCACTTATAGTATGCACTTATAGTATGCACTTATTCACTTCTAGTGTATTGATGGCTAGCAGCCATTTCTATCAAACACTTTTCAATAATGTCACTCTTTAGTTTTCCACATATCCTGAATAAAATGCATTGTGCAATTTAAACACTGCCATAGAAAGATGGTACACAATTAATCTTCATTTTGAACACATACCAACATTTTAGTTTATAAAATGATCAGAGGGTTTGCTTTTATAAATATAATTACATTCGCAGTTACTTTTGCAATTACATCTGTAGTCCCTTTCAATAATGCAAAATATGTTATCGTCTTTGCTTATCATGCTCCTTTTTGAAACACAATGTTCAAGCTTCTATTTTTGCCTTACAATTGAGTAATATTTCAGATGTGTGGAGAAATCTGTGCCATTTGTTACGTGCTGCCTCTCATGGAAGGAAGTAACAACCTGCATCCCGCGGCTACACCCTGTTCATGGTAAATGAAAGAAACATTTATGAATGAAGCAGACATTTTTCCGGCACCTCATCACATTAAATACATGTTTCTTTTTGGGTGCTGCCCATTACATTAGGTGTCACCTATCTGCTTGCTTTATCAAAATATTTTGCCATACAGTTGAGCTTTATGCGCCACATTTAAAAGAAGCAGTGCAGTATTTCAACATCAGTTTACTTTCAATTTAATACTTTTAAATTCCATTTATTTTCACAGTGTCTACCTTTTCTTTGAAGCTTGAGCTTGTACAGCTCCAGAATTACTTCAACCCTCTGTTTCTGTTCACTCTGGAATCTGACTTAGAATTAGGCTCTAACAAAAACCTGTGATCTAACATAAACCCAGCATGTGTGGGAAACAACACTACACACCCTTTGAGAGGAATTGTGTAAACGACTATTTATTTATGAACTTATTTTTATTAAGTTTTAACAAATTGCAATCATCACTGACAATATTACTTCATTGCATTAGATGGAAATCAAGTAATGGATAATATGGCTAGTGACGCAAAGATAAAAGAGTAGGCATGCTGCGCCTGATGCAAAGTTACTGTAATGGCAAAAACACAAAAGACATTGCTACCCTGGTCCACTTCCATGCCCCCACTAGAATGGGTTCCTGGTTTGGGGGCTCAAGATCATTACTGCCCCCTGGGTCTCCTATGACAGTCTAGCTTCCTCAAAAGTTTGGAGACTCGTAATCATTTTGTGTTGGCTTTCCTTATTTAGATGTAGAAGCCTATTTTCCTGGCATAGCTAATGAATGGCACTGGACTTCGGTCCTTTAATAAGTCCATTTTCAGTTCCAGTTTAAAAAAATTAAATAAAAATCCTGACAGTGTTTCTGACATTGACTGCACTGTTTTATTTTGGCTGACTAAGCTCTAGGCACAGTCTGTATCAATTCAAACTGCTGACCACCAGTGTGATTTAAAGACTACTGCTCGGCATGCGTACACTGATGGGTAGTGTTGAAATCTCCTACTCAGTGCCAAACATCAACGTTTATGAAGGTGTCTTTAAAAAGGTAGAGAAGTAATGTCACTAGGGTCCTTTAATGCAGATCAGGGGGGCATGGCCTCTTGAAATACCTTATGCTCATGCCTTTGGGGATCTGTAGCATTGGGCCAGGCTTTTCAGTGTCAAACAGACAGTTTGGGTGCTCTCATCACTGGACTGTTGGCAAGCCGTGGAGCATTAGCAATGTGTTCCAACGATGCAGTGCTGTTGGTCAGCAGTGATGGCTTGCAGGTTGAGGATGCTGGTAATAGCAGGTGACCTTGTCTGTGGTTCTGGATGACACAGTGGCCATATGTGCGGAAAAGCAGAGACTGGCATTCGTGCCTAGTGGGCTTAGCTGGCTCAACACAGTGTGAGAGTACTGCAGCAGCAATGGCTTGGAACTCGAAGAAACTGATAACCAAGCAGCAGTGCCACATTGGGGATGCTAGAAGGTTCAGTGGATCTCAGATTCAGAGACGATGGGGCCTTGATGTTGGCTTCGAATGAAACAAGAATCTGCAGAGGTGGTCGACCACTGATGTTGGAAATGTATCCAGTGGTTAGTGTGCAGCCTTTTGGACAGTGGCAAATATGCCTAAATTGGCCTTGAGGAAGATTAGAGATGCAGGGAGAGCCAGGGTTAACTTCCTTGGTTCTGTGGTTTCTGGGAGACCCGATAAAGGGTCTCAGGGGCACGTTAAGTCATTGTCTGTGCTTTGTAGCCAAAAGGGGTTTCAGAACACACTTGCAGCGTTCTGTCACCAACAGTAGGCAGGGTCCTGGGTACCTGTTGGCTTGCATGTGAAAGATGCTAAGGATGACTGGTGATGTCAACCTGTTGGCACTGGATGACTCGGTGGTCCCAGGTGTATAGAAATGGACACTGGTTTGGGTGCAAAGTGGGCTTAGCTGGCTCAACATGGTGTCAGGTTACTACAGCAGTAACATCTCGAAGATATTGGTGACTGGGAGTGGTGTCAAGTTGGGTACACTAGAAGACTTGGCGGAGTCTCATATGCAGATGTGGCAGGGCTTTGGCATCAGCTTTGGATGAAACTCAGAGATGTGGAGGCGATTGAGCCCAAGGTCATAAATGACTCTGCCGATTCCCTTGCAGCAGCTTATATGGTGTTGAATTTTCTGAAACTGGTGTCAAGGTCCTTCAAAGATGAAAGGAGAGTCCTGTCCTTGGTTTGAGTTCCAGGCGAATCCTTTGTGTCTTGAAGCCCAAAGATGAAACACCAAAGGGCATGACTGTGAAAACATAAAAATAATATGAGGCCGGGAAGCCCAAAAGAAACACACCAACACAGGTTACAAAGAACATACAAGTACTTTATTTAAAAGCTACAACAGTTACCAAAGTCAATTGACAAACGGATAGCTTTTCGGCTCTCAGAGTAACGTAACGAACTTCAACGAAGGTTCGATGCATTAGTAAGAGAGACCATACATTGGAATACTTGGGCTTTTTATATTGTTTGTCCAGCCCTTGGCCAACCCCCTCGCGGGTTAACCATTCTAGGGATCGGGCCTATGGGTTCCTAGCCAGGTCAATCCTATAATATATGCATTTTGATTAGTTTCACTGATATAGTTGTACATTTACACATAGGTCAACAGTAGGACAAGGTCTCAGTTCGCGACCCCGACAAGTGGCCTGCAGGCATATTAATTATTCGTGTGTACGGAGGTCACAACGGCCAGAATCTTACTCAGAATGTCATTCGGCCTCCATTTTGATGTTCAGGGTGACTTCCATATTACAAGAGAACCTAAAATGGCGGCTTAATACAAGATGGCAACTTACATTACGTTCTCTAAGGTCAAGACCTTGCCGCAGATTTTGTTCGCATATGATGTTTTAGACAACTTGGCGTAGGCCAATACACATACAATTGTTGCGATAGGAGGCATAATATTGTTTCAATTCCGACAGACCCTCCTTTTGGCCTATGCCAAGTGCTAATATCATTTCTAATACTTTTGCAAATAACTCCATGCATTGTCGTCCATACATCCTGAATCATTATCTGTAATGTCTATAGCCATTAGGTTGTTCATCAGAACCTCTTGTAACACAAACTCTTTAGATGCTGTGTCTGGGGCATACATTTTTTGCCCCACTGTGCTCACTGCCTGAGCACAGCATCCCCCTAGCATTGCATATATACTAGGTAGACTTTGGAAACAGCAACAAAAGAACAGCAGGATTCCCAAAATAACCAGGCAAACAGAAAGCACCTTCCAACCCCAGGATCGTAGAGAATCCCAGAACCAGGCGCTAATATTCCAATCTCCCACAGGAACATGCACTTCACAACTAAGGATGTGCAAGTTCTGTATTGCTTTGAAAATCGTCGGCGAGGAATCTGGTAGGAAAACACAACAAGCGGACCCCACTAATTTGCATACTCCACCACGTTCTGTCAGAATGACATCTAATGCCATCCGGTTTTGGAGTGCTACCAATCTTATTGCCTTTTGTTCTAGTGTCATATTGTAGAGTATATCCATGGTCCGGTTGATGGTTCTCTCCAGTACTCTTGCTAGTCCCCTAATGTTTTCAGAATTTGCTATCTGTCCCCAAAATGGCACAACTGATTTTGCTATATCTCCCAATACTTGCCCAGGGGTATCTCCATCCTCGTCCCGTCGTGGGCGAGCCTTAGAAACTTCCAATGTACTAGCTATAAATACCCCAGGTAACAGGATTCCTAAATAACAGGTTCCCTGCCAATCCTTGGGCAACCAGGGAAATGCTGAACTACCACAAACGAAATAAACAGTCCCCCCTACATACAGAGGCCTGTTCTCTCCGGTCATATTTACAATGTTCACACAACCTTCAAAATCTCCCATTGACCGAGTGCCATTTCTTTGTACACAAAAGGGGACTGAATCAGGGCTATGGTTAATAGAGTAGGAAGGAGGCACAGCGTCCTTATTGCCTATCAGAGCCATTTTAAAGGAAATTAGAGTTTCAAAAGGAAGAGATAGTTTATCAGATGGCCTAATAGAAGCAACATTAGGTTTACTTCTATTTGGAAAAAGCGAGCATCCCAGGGGAGTCAATTCACGTTTCTCAAAATCATTCAAATTAGTTCCATCAAAGTTCCGTGAGATGCTATCATTCCAACGGCCAAAGAATAGTGCTCTAAGAGAGGCATAGCAAGCAGTCGTTAAAGGTAAAGGGTGAATATACCATCCTAGCCCCTTGTTCCCATGTTGCGGTAAATTAGTGCAAATCCAACAATTACTCTTAAAAAAAATGGCATGCGTTGCATTCATTACTATCATTAAAGTGTTATTATGATACTTTCGTCTATGCTGGGAGTCTCTAGGTGACAGAGTGTGAATGTGTACAGAGGGAGTCAAAGCAGTAGGTACAATCTCAATTGGCAGTAGAGGTGTTAGAGGGTAAATTTCTTCGAAGTACCAAAGGCCCACAGCAGTAATTACACAAATTCCAATTATTATTAACACCACACAGCAATACGTTTTCTGGGCCCAGGCATATTGTTCGTTGTTCGAGTTGGACACCCTCTTATTTACAAGTCCAGTACGGGGAGCAGCTGTGGAGGTGGCAGGCATCGTAGTTTCTCAATCGACGACCCCAATGTTCGTTGCTGGCGACACTACGGTCGCGCGACTTCTTAGTCCTTCCCAACCCTAGCCAGCAGAATCCCTTTTTTTTCCTTGTGTTCGAAAGGAACTTTCTTTTACAAGAGAAAACTTTCAGTCACTTCTTCTTTCCAAATGCACAGGCAAAACCTGTGCCGTAGTTCTATTTTCTTCGTCGAAGGTCATACCTGGTGGTACCAAAAAATGTTTGATCTGGAAACAAGGTAACGTAACTTCCTGAGGGAAGCGACGTATCGGAGGCGACGGAAGTCGCAGAACTTGAAACAATGTTTTCCGGAAATGATTTTTCCAAAGAGTGCGGAGACGAAATGGACTGTTCCCCAAGCTCCACGGGCTTAGGGAAATTCTCCGGCGCACTCACAGCGCTGTTTGCTACTCCAGGATCAGAGATTGTAGCATCAGCGAGGGGTTCTGCTTCTTCTGTAACGTGTGGCATCGGGTGAGGAAGTTTCTTGACATGCGTCGCGTGGATCCAGTGTTTTTTCCCAGCCACCCGCACTGCTGTCCGAGTGACAAACAGCACCTGGTAGGGTCCCCTCCAGCGAGGAGCGAGACAGGAAGACCTTTCGTAGGCCTTCACTAGGACCCAACTTCCAGGCTGAATATCGTGTCCTGGGCCCGTAAACCGTACAGGTAAAGCTGATTGAACCTGATGATAAATGAAATACAGGTTTTTAGTCAACTGCTTGCAGTAGTCTACAAGCAATTTTCTACCTTCCTCAATGCTTTAGGCTTTGGAAGACCCCAAATGTTAGCAGGTCTCCCCATCACTACCTCAAATGGAGAAAGCCCAGTCTTAGTTTGAGGTGTGGTATGCATGGCTAACAATACAATAGGTAAGGCATCTGGCCATTTCAATTTGGTGTCGGCACATGTTTTTGCAAGCTTATACTTTAAGATACCGTTATGTCTCTCTACCAACCCAGCACTTTGAGGATGTCTAGCTGAGTGAAATCGTTTTTCAATATGTAACGCTGTGCATATCTGCAAAATTACTGCTGCAACAAAATTGGGACCATTGTCCGACCAAATTACCCTTGGAAGCCCAAATCATGGAAAGAATTCTTTTACCATAGTCTTTGCAGTGGTCATGGCAGTAGCATCTTTAACGGGGAAAGCCTCGACCCATTTACTAAAAGCACAAATAATCACAAGAACATATTTTAGATTTTTACACCGTTCCATCTCAATAAAATCAAAGTGGATGACCTCGAAGGGAACAGAAGGGGGCCCAAAGCTTCCCCTTGGAGTTACTGTCCCCTTCCCCACATTGTGCTGTAAGCAAATCATACAATTCTGAACATGTCGCTGTGCAGTCTTCGAAATGTTATCATTCACCCAGACTTGTTCTAACATTTTCGTGATCTGCTGAGCACACACATGCGTAGGACCGTGTGCCATCGTAACCATTGCCAGCACATATGAATCAGGGAGCAACCATTTTCCTTCAGATGTATCCACCCAACACTCATCATCATCCAGTTTCTCCATTCCTTCGGCCCACCTTTTAGACTCTTCTATTGTGGCATCAGTTTAAATATCTCGCACAGACCCAATACCCTCATCCATTACATAGGCATCTTTTGTTTCCCTTAGAGCATACATGTCTGTGCTAAGGTCTGTGGCCGTTTGCCTGGCTATCTGGTCAGCGAAAGCGTTCCCTTTTCCCACATCATCTATGACCTTACGATGTGCTGCACATTTCATGATCGCTAACTGCCTAGGGAGTGAGAGTGCCGAGAGCAATTGCACTATCAGGGGACCATGCTGGATCTTGGTCCCATGTGAGGTTAGGAACCCTCTTTCCGACCAGAGCCTCCCAAAGTTGTGAGCCACCCCAAAGTCGCACTGGCTATCAGTATATATGTTTACTACACGCCCTTCGGAGAGTTCACAAGCTTGGGTCAACGCTATAATCTCTGCGGCCTGCACGGAGTTATACGAAATTCTCTTAGTTTCAACAACCGTACTCAACGTAGTAACTGGGTAAGCAGCTGTAGATGTACCATCTGGAAGTTTGAAGCAGGAGCCATCACAAAACAGCTCCCCTTCTGCATTGTCCAAAGGAGTATCTATAAGATCTATCCTGCCCTTTGTTTCCTGTTCAGTGGTATATAGGCAGTCATGTAATCCTTCGTCACCGCAAACAGTATTTTGCAGGAAAGGTAAAAGTTCAGCCGGATTAAGAACACAACACCTCTTAATTTGAATGTGAGGGGCAAACAGAATTAATTCATACCTGGTTAGCTGTGCAGAGGTGAAGTGTTGTGTTTGGGTTTTATTCAATAGGACATCTACAGAGTGAGGAACCATCAAAATTAAATCATGGCCTAGGACCATTCCCTCACTCTGTTTTACAGACGCGGCAGCAGCAGCGACAGCTCGCAAACACCTTGGCAAAGCGCATGTGACAGGATCAAAGGCAGAGGAGTAGTAGCCGCATGCCATATTCTTCCCTCTGTGTTCCTGTGTTAACACAGCCAAAGCACATCCATCACATTCATGCACAAACAACACAAAGGCCTTGTCATAATTTGGAGTACCCAGAACCGGAGCAGAGCATAACGCCGTTTTGAGAAGCTCAAATGATCGTTGATGTTCCGATTTCCATGGCAGTGGCAGAGAAATGCCCTTCTTCGTCAAAGCCAACATCGGTTTTATCACTAGTGAAAAGTTCGGGATCCACAACCTACAGTAAGAAGCCATACCTATTAAGGCTCTGACTTCTTTCTGTGTATTTGGAACAGACATACCAGAAATGTATTTTATTCTTTCAGGTGTCAATCTTCTCCCCTCCTTTGACAGGAGGTAGCCTAAATAGGCGACCTCCTGACAACAATATTGACATTTTTTGAGCTAAGCTTTATGACCATTTTTAGCAAGATGAACAAGCAACAGTACAGTGCCTTCTTTACAAGCCCTTTCAGAATCTGCAGCCAAAAGCAAGTCATCGACATACTGGAGCAGTGTACAAGTAGGCGGCAATTCAAGGGTATCAAGCTGCTCTTTCAAAGCTCTACTATAAATGCTTGGACTTTCAGTATACCCTTGAGGTGCACGAATAAATGTGAATGAACGTCCCCCCAAGGTGAACGAGAACAAATATCTGCTCTCCCTGTGTTTCGGAATACTAAAGAAAGCATTCTTTAGATCCACAACACTAAAGTGCGTAGCTGTAGCAGGGATCATTGTTAATATCGTTGTTACATCAGGCACAATTGGAAATTGTGGGGCGACAACTTTGTTAATAGCACGGAGATCAATTATGAAACGGAATGGGATTGCATTGTCGCCTTTCTTGTATACAGGCAAAATCGGGCTGTTACATAAACTACCTGCAATCTCTTCAATCACCCCTCGATGCACAAAATCGGAGACAATGCACTTCAAAGCACGCTTGCCCTCAAATGATATTTTATATTGCGGAATGCGGAGTAGTTTAACTCCATGCTTCACAACTATTTTAACGGGCTCAATCTGTAGCACCCCGACATCATAGTCGTCAACCGCCCATAAACATTCTGGAACAACACTAAACTCAGGAGGCAATGGTCGAGTCAGAAACTGAGAATTGGGAAGTTGCTGTGGTGAAACCGTCAGTCGTACTCCATCAGGGGAACAATGAATTACTGCATTCAATTTCTTCAACAGATTTAACCCCAGCAAATTCTCTCTACAGTTCAAAGTCAGAAGGAAGGGACAATGGTCCGTAAAGGGACCCAAAGAAACAGACACCGGTGAAGAAACCGGACAAACAATTGGTATACCAGAAAACCCTACAGAAACATTTGTTTGCCCTGACAGTGGAATGTTTGGATCCCGGGAATGATCAATGGAGCACTTCTGTGCTCCAGTGTCTATCAAAAACTGCTGTTTCCTATTCCCCACTAACAATTCAACGTAGGGACCTTTCTGATTAACGGGAATAGGTGAAGGTTCCAAACCCTGCTTCGGGCAGTCCTAACGAAATATAATTTCATCGGAAGGAAGCTCTTCAGAAAAGTAGGCAGCAGAAGGGTGATCAAATATGTTTCTCGTGTCCACACTCGAAGTCTGATTTTCCCGTGAAAAAGGTTGCTGAGGATCTTGTAAAAACTGACCTCTATCAGGGCCCCCTGCTCCAGGGCGACCTCTAGGTCATCTACCCATACTCCCAAATGCGTTGTTTGACCTTTGTCGAAGGACGGGGCACTGTGCTCGCCAATGACCTTCCTGGCGGCAATAGGCACATTGATTAACCTTCACAGGACCCAAAGGAGCGTTTCCTTTTGGGACATACTGACCTCTGATCTGTGAAGTACCTCCTCTGGGATTTCTAACAATTTGTTGTAACAATACTTTAGTCTTCAAATCTCCTTTCCTCTTCTCTATTTTCTCTTTTTCATTATTAACACGGTTCTCATAATAGTAAGCCATGTGCAAAACTTCAGATTGGGATTTCGCCTGCCAAGCACTCTCATAGGACATAATCTGTGACTGGATGTCGGGCAACAATCCACGTACAAATGTGTCCACAAACAACCTTTTCACAGACTCTGTACCCAAGTCCTGTCCACTGAAGTCAGAGAATACCTGTTCGAATCTATTAAAGAATTCAGTGGCACCTTCAGTTTTTCCTTGAACACAGGCCGTAAGCTTGTGCCAAATAATTATTTTCTCTGGAATTATAGTTTTCAATTTTGCGACAATTCTATCAGGCAAAGTAAGTATTACCTGAGGTGGTTTCTCACCAGCTGGTCTTTCCCCATCAAACCTAATCATGTTAGCCCACGTATTTCCTAATCCTGGCACATCGTCTTTTGTTCGAACCTGCTTCCATAAATCTACGGGTAGGAGTACAGGGAATAGCAAGTCAATATCACTTAAGGTGAACACAGAGGGCTGTAAAACGGACTCTATCTCTTTGTAAAACCCTGTCGGGTTTTTCCTGATATCGGGAATTGATTGTCTAATAGTGTTCACTTCCTGTCGTGAAAACGGGACGTGAACAAATTGCGATACATAATGCGCAGGGATATCCACAGCGGGTGCACCAGTCCCAGCGTTAGCGGGAATCTCAACCTTTGGGACAAATGTCGGAGGAACCTCTCTCATAGGCAACTGAGATATAGGTAACTCCGACCGCTTACTAAGCAACAGAGCCAGGTCGAGCGCTAAGGCAGTTGAAGAAGTGTCGGGCGAAAAAGCCCTTTTACAAATTCCCAATATCTCTATAGGACAACTAACCTTCTTCCTTACACATTCTTCCTGCAGGTACTGTACCATTACCTGAATCACCTTCCTTTGCATTTCTACTGTATACTGACTATACGTGTCAAATACTTCATCTGGCGATATCGATGCATCCGAGATCCATCGAATCGCATCTTTGGTACAAATTGGTACTTCCTCAGGTGCCGATCTACGACACGGAAGGAACCGTTTCTGCACATACATACTACCGTCTTCATCATCCTCATCTCGTGATTTCTCATAGTTCCTCCTATACTCAAACAATCTTTCAACATGACCATGTACTTTCTCCTCTGTGTCCCTCGAAAGTGCTAAAGCATTTAGATCCCTCACCCCTTGTGGGAGATCCAAATTTTGTAATCTACCCCACATCACACATAAATGAGTCCCCAAACCTTCGTTAAAAACATTTTTCTCAGGAAAACTGTTCAAATTTGATAATGGGGAAAAAACATTAACTTGATCACCTTTCTCCATACAGTGCTTAGCCCATGCAAATAATTCTCGTTTCTTGTCTACAGAAACAGTATTACGAGTGACAATCTTTGACCCCGCACCCTGATCAACTTTAGTCAACACAGAACCACTCAGGAGCGGAGGTGCAGGCAAATTCAATAAGGGTGCAACTATCGGCGCAGGAGAAAGGGGTGGTGCGATAGGTGGAGGAACAACAACTAGAGAAATAGGAATAATAGGTTGTACAGGTGGAAAAGGAATAACAGCAGGAACAACAGCAGGAATGGGCAGAGCACCCGGGAGAGGATCATACGGAGGCGGCGCAGAGGCACCAGGCCTGCGTTCGTTTAACAATTTTTCAATAAATTCTTCGGAAACATGGAAATCTTTAGAGGGATACATTTTCTGGATTCCGAGTGAAAAAGCCCTATCCATATTTTTAACTGACTCTGAATGTTTTTCCTTATCATATAACAACGCCTTTTCGGCATTTGTTTTATGACGGCGTGCATGTTTATCCCTACTTTTAAGCTGCTGCAATGCTTCTTTTTTACAATTCTGCAAAACATCAAATGATGCAGGTCTGGCCTTCTTTTTTAGCAAGACCGATTCTAGGTATTCAATACGGGGGATCTCAAAACTACCATTGATTGGCCACTGAAATTCGGAGGCATGTCTGGTTTGTCTGTGCCAAATATCATTAAATACTATACTTCCAATGCCATACTTACAGTACATAGTACATGCCGCCGACCCCTCCTGTGGTGCCGGGCGGCTAAATTCCAAAGTTTGTCGATCGCTGCGGAACAGAGCCCTAAAGCAGCTAGACAATTTCCCAGGCATTTCACAAAAAATTGGTGTTACCTGGTCAATAATTGTGTCTGCAGATAGAATATGCCAAATTCAAATTGTCAGGGTTAAATTAAGAGCCGGGTCATGACTGCACCTGACCAAACCTAAGGAGGACCGTACGGTTTACCAAAGAACTTACCTAACGAATTTTACCTTGTGTTTGGTGGTTTCGACAAAACTGCCTGCCTCCAAAATGGACCCTCGTCAAGATGCCGTGTCAGACCACACGACTATCGTCCAAGGATCGGATCGTGCAGAGCTGCCGAGGTATCGCGTCTCGTTCGGTCGGGCCCGCAGTATCACACCGTCCGATCCCGGTTCGATAGTCTGCGTCAAACTTCAATGATCCGGCATCAATCTTGAGGGTCCCTGTTCGGGCGCCAACTGTGAAAACATAAAAATAATATGAGGCCGGGAAGCCCAAAAGAAACACACCAACGCAGGTTACAAAGAACATACAAGTGCTTTATTTAAAAGCTACAACATTTACCAAAGTCAATTGACAAACGGATAGCTATTCGGCTCTCAGAGTAACGTAACGAACTTCAACGAAGGTTCGAATCATTAGTAAGAGAGACCGTACATTGGAATACTTGGGCTTTTTATATTGTTTGTCCAGCCCTTGGCCAACCCCCTCGCGGGTTAACCATTCTAGGGATCGGGCCTATGGGTTCCTAGCCAGGTCAATCCTATAATATATGCATTTTGATTAGTTTCACTGATATAGTTGTACATTTACACATAGGTCAACAGTAGGACAAGGTCTCAGTTCGCGACCCCGACAAGTGGCCTGCAGGAAACCGGCTGGTATACTCCCCTTCCAGAAAGCCTTTAGTAGGTTTATCAGAACCGCTGGTATACGCACCTGCCAGGTATCTTTCTACAATGGGCCTCATTACAAGTATGGCGGTAAGGCAACAACGGCGCCGGTTTCACTAACTGCACCGTTGCTACCGTACAGCCATACTAGGAGTTCTGCTTGCGGGTGCCCTTGCAACCATCAGGTCTGACCTGGTGGCCGTACCGGCACCCGCAAGCAGAACATGATGGTAGCACCGTTATTAATGGTACCGGTGCTACCACCCTCCCCATTGAGCCCTACTGGGCTCAAATGGGAATGGGGATGTACCGGGCCTGGCACCCGCAAAAGGGCAATTGCTGGGTCCAGCTGGGCCTGAATAGCACAGTAATTGCCCATTTGCAGGTGCCGGACCTGGATGCGAGTTTGGCGGTAGCCTTGACGGTAAAACCAGCAATGCTACCTCCAACCTCGTAATGAGGCCCATGTCTATGTCCTCTGTGTCTTTCAAATGGATTACCTGGAATCCCTTCCTGGAGTCTGCAGATCCCCAGGTATACTCTACTGCCAGGTATCTTCTCCACAAACGATAACTGCCTGATGTGCTTCTTTCAGCAGGGCTTCTTTTTAATGATCCCATGTCTTTCAGTATAGCACATTTGTATTTCTTTACTGCCTATACTTTATTGGCTTAAGGTAGTACTTGTTCCAACTTTCCCCCCACTGATATCTCATCTATGAAGACTTGTTCACGTTCAACCTTTTAACTTCTTCAGTAATATTCATCTGCTTTTGGTAACACTTGCTCCAACTTTCCCCATATTGATATCTCATGTGTGGAGATTTTTTCAGGTTTTGTCTTTTAACTCCTCCTTTAGCATTCATTGGCTTGTAGCAATACTTGCTCCAAAATTCCCCAGTCCTCAATAAATACCATAATAAGAATAATTCTAACTAGCCTGCATATTCAGTTTAGTGTTTCTTTTGATCCATATTAACTATGTCTTTCTCTTCCTTGTCTCAGTCCATATGATTTATAGGACTTCTAGGGTAATTTTGTTTGGGATTTTTGGTTAGCACAAAAACATCAGAGACAGAAGTTGTTATGTGTATGTTTCAATGTGATGTTTTCAAGACTGCTATATACAAAGGTGAGCAGCAGGTTATTATTGATGTGTTCTGAAATAATTGGCAATAAGTTCTTGCTGCACCAGATGACCATCTCTTCCCTCCTCCTGCTCACTGTGTGGTAGAACTGCACCTGCAGGTTGTGAGTCATTGTCTTCTGGGGGTAGCATGTCCTCATCAGGGGGCGGGGGGAAATTTCACCTGAGGCAGATGTTGTGCAGCATGGCACAGGCAAGAATTGTTTGTCCATCCTTCTCTGGGCTGTACATCAAGGGCCCTCCAGTCCAACGATGATGCAGAAAACAGCCCTTCAATAGTCCAAAGGTCCACCCAAGGCAGAGCCTGGTCCTGGCATGTGCCTCATTGTAGGCCACCTCCTGTGACATACGTGGATTGCATAGAGGTGTCATTAGCTACAGAAGCTGGGGGTATACATAGTGACCCGCAAGGGCAAAGATCACAAGTGTCAGTCACACTGTATTGTTATGTGCTGCTTTTTCTAAAGGATTGTTGATGGACAATCTGTGCATGCCTTTTCCGTCTATTGTCGTACAACATGGTTGTTGTTAAGATGGATTTCTGAACTCTGACCTGGTGGGCAGAGGTTCAGAAGGCCAGCCTGGTTTCTTGGAACAAGGTAACCTTCTGGACAAGCCAGACCAATCATGGTAGCATTGGCGGCAGTCAAGACTAGGGGGCCGATTCATGGAAGAAATGTGCGCCAAAAATTGTGGCGCAAGGTGGCGCAAGCGTGAAAAAGCAAGCGCACGTGCACGCGTGCGATTCATGGAAGGCCCTGCGCGTGTTTTCCCTGGGAAGTGCGCCAAATCCGTGCCGGGCGCACACAGGCGCACTCGTCATTGCAATATCCAGAACACTGTGTGCAAGGCGCACAGTGAAAGCGCACAATGTTAGCGCACACACCAAAAAGGTGATGGAACATGGGGCGTAACGCGCGGGATGGGGAACAACGAGTGAAAATAAGGGCGTAACTGGGGATGTACTGCTGGGAAGTACACAGAATGCCCACACACATGCAAACCACACGTATTCATGGAATCGAATAGGGGAAACCCGCGCACGGCCAAAGACACACACAGGCCTAAACACGTCCGCCATGCGAAGGGAGGCGGTAGCGTCCCTGCACATTACAAAAGTATGCGCAAACAAAAAAACACGTATATACAGCTACGATGAATGTCCCATTCTGTGGCCCCCTGGGAGAAATGGTGTGTCAGGCAATGCATAGGCATCCCATAAAAGCAAGAAAAAGAGATAAGCGACCCCCGTTGCCCACGTGCATGTAAAAAAACACACGCAGTATGCTGTGGCAGCCAGGAGCCCAAAAAATATGTACGCGATCAACACGCAGGCTAGTATGCCCATAAAAAAAGGGGTACGTGACAAACAGGGACACCCGCAGTCGGAAAAATAGCGTGTGCGACTCACCGTCTGCCTTGCGTGTAGAAGAAGAACATGTAGCCAACACCCACCCACTGTAAAGTAATCACGTGTGAACCCCAATGCCTAGAAAACACATGCACCGCTTTCCATGAAAAGCACATTCAGAGCGATGGAAACCCACGTGGGACTTTCAACCCGTGCCAGGGGAACGCCCCCATGCGTGTCACATCTCAGACGCACTTACGCGCTAAGGGCCTTTCCTCAAATTACACGCTGACGTGCTATTTTTTCTGGTGCAAATTCACTCTGTATCAAGCTCGTCACGCGACAACACACGGAAGACCACGCTCCTGCCCAGAAGGCCATTTTCCTGCCCCCCAGATTCCCGAGTCCGCTCCCACCTGCCATCTGCTGCTGCCTGCCTGCCTGCTGGCCATGTGCCCTGCTATTTGGTGCCTGCACATCAGCCATCTGCAGGGGTCCAGTTGCTGTGACCACCCCTGCTGGAACAGAAGACTCCCGACTGAAGTTCCATCGCTCCACAGCCCAGCACCAGGACCCAGTTGTTCACCCACACCTGCCTCGGAGGTTGCCATGTCGGGCGAAACACCATCGGAGACCACTGGCAACCCCCAGCCAGAGAGGCAGAGGGCTACCAGATTCAGTGCCGCAGAAGTTGGTGTCCTGGTGAAGCAAGTCCTGGTGAATTATGATGCCCTCTTTGGAAGTTCACGTGCTGACAATGAAGGACAGAAGAGGATCTGGAAGGACATCGTGGCTGCCATCAATGTGGAGGGGGTGGCAGCCCGTGACATGGCACATGTCCGGAAGCGCTGGGAGAACTTCAGGTCCAGGACCCTCAGCAAGGCCCAGCGCCTCTTGAAGGAAAAGCATGCAGAGGGGTGCCGGGTCCGCCTTACAAACATCCAGATGAGGCTCATGGAACGCATACACCCAGCGCTCCACCTCGAGGTCCTTCAGATACCGACCCGTCCGGAGTCGTCCGGTAAGTGTCCATGCGTACTGATTGGACACAGTGCATGTTGAGGTGTGCCAGGAGTGTGCAGGTTGGACATATGTCTTGAAAGGGCCATGTATGGATGTGTATGTACAGGGACATGAGCCTGCCGCATGTGAGTCCAGTCATGTGTGAGTCACATCAATGGTGTATGTGTTCAAATGCATGATGGCCAAATGCATGTGTGGGTGCACACATGTATACATATCTGTGTATGTACTATGGCATGGTTGGGGTGTGACACATGGATGCTGGTCCCACCTTCATGTACGTGCATGGTGTACATGTGCGTGTGTGTGTGTTTGACATGTGTGCCACTGTGATACACCATGGATGCATGTGACACCGACATGTAGGAGGCTGATTGGCAGATGTGACATAGTTGCCGATGATTTCACTGTGACAGGTGGTGGAGATGTACAGATACATGTATGTCTGGTGCCGTGTGTGCATGTGTTCCGCACTCCCTGTGTTGCATGTGACGTCAGGCTGACCTTTGGATGCTCATGCTGTTGTATGTGTATAGATGGTGCTGCCTGCTGCATCATTCCTGTTAATTTGCGCATGTGTGTGGGTTCAAATGATATGTGTGCTGCGGAGTGTGATGCCATCTGTGAAGTTTGAGACTGCCACCCATGTGCAACTGTCATGTGTGTACCAGACCATTGTACAGTGCCCTGATGCCTGTGTTCTGTCTCTCCCTGCCTGCAGCGTCAACTGATGAAAAGGGCGGAGACAGTGCTGTGGAGCACAGCGGCAGGGATCCCACCGCCAGCTGAGACGCAAGGCCCAGCTCCTGTCCCCGGTTGTCATCACTTCGGGTAGTGAGGAGTCTGGTGCCGCGCCCGCAGCCGCAGCTGCCGAGCGTAAGTCCAAGAGGCGGAGGTCGGAGGTGGACTCCTCGGCAGCAGAAGGGGCATCTGAGACCCCACAGGGGCCTATGGAGGACGATGGCACGGAGTCATCGAGGTTGTTGGGGGGTTTGGTTGAGGAGGAGGCCATGGAAGGCCCATGCACAGGGCCTGGAGGGGGGGATTCCACTGGTGCTAGTGGTGCAGTCCAGGGGCAGGGACAGGAAGCAGCACAGGTGGCCGCAGAGGTGCCTGTGTAATCCTGTCCATGATCCTGTGACTGCATCATCCGGCACCAGCAGGGATGCCTTCGTCCAGACCCGTTTTCAGGGAGGGGATGCGTGAACAACAACTGGCCTTCCTCTCCATGCAGACGTGGCAATTCGGGACCGTGTTGAGCCTGTCCTGGCTAGGGTGGCGTTGCGTCAACGTGGCATTCGGGAAGACGTGCAGGGTTCCCGTGTGGACAATGCAGGTTTTTTCGGATGCCTCATTGACCACATCGACCTACTAGGACGGCTCCCCAGTGCTGGGTTCCTCCGTGTGCTGGACTTTCTACCGACCCCCTCCTCAACTGAACCCCCTATGCGCCAGTCATCTTCCGTGCCATCTTCCTGGCCATTTATCACCTGGCCACCCTGTGGAGCTGCCCCTGACCCAGCGGCCAGGCTGGTGGAGGACATTTCCCTGCCACAGTCGGGAGTCGGCGGGCCAGCAGGGGTCGCCACCCCGACAACTGGACCCCAGCAGAAGGAGGACATGCAGGCATCGCCAGGCAAGGCACATGCACAGCAGCAGCAGGCTCAAGGTGGGAGCGATGATTGCTCGGGCCATCAACATCACAGGGGCAGGCATCGGCCAGAGAGCAGGAGGACCCTGGATTGGGAGTGTGTTCCGTGTGGCAGCGGTTGGGCCGGCAAATAGATGCAGAGCAGCGGCGGGCGGAAGAGGCACAGCTCACTATGGTCAGGGCAGAGAACTCCATGCGCAGGGCGTTGAGGTGGGCTGAGTGCCTCGAGGAAATTCAGAGGGAGTTGGAGGTGGACATGGCTTTATCCCTGCGAGACCTCGGGGCCAGGGAAGAGGCCCGCCTCCTGGACGTTGAAGAGGAGTTCGATGATGCCCTGGCCCGGGACATCAACAAGTGAGCCGTTGGACTTGCCCGCCGCCTTTGTAAATAGTTCTGTAGGTGTAAGTTTCCTTTCTATTAATTTTTCCTTTGGGGCGCATGGACTATGCCCCGCCTTTTTGTATATAGTTATTAATTAGGTAGGATTTAGGTTAGGTTTCCTTTGGCTTATTGGGCTCATGGACCCTTGGATGTTCATTTGTAAATAGTTTTGGACCTGGATTTCATTTTCTTGGACCCATGGTAGAATACTTTGCTTTTTTTTAAAAAACTCAGATTTTTGTTTGATGGACGGACCCATTGGAGCCATTTTACTTTGGATTTTATTGGTTACAGCATTCTTTTTTTTTTCTTTTTTGGACTTCCGGACTTGGAATAGTTTTGTTGTCGTTGTGTGCATTTGTTTTATTCATTTGGTTTGTTCTTCAATACACTTTTTTTCTATACTTGTGTGGTCTTCTCTCATTTCTTTTATGCATGTCACAATGTGGTTTTTCACAGTCATGTGTCGCCATTGTGTGTGTCTGAGGGACATGTATTCATGGGCATGCTGGTTATTTATTTTCTATCATGACATTGGGAATTCAATGTGGAGTGGATGGAATGTTTGGTTGGGTGTTTGGACTGGGGTGGCGTGGAGTGGGATTTGGGTGGCCATAAGGGCCATGGGTCTGGAGTGTGAAGACGTGTCGGTGGGGGGACATGAGTCGGGGCCTGCTGGCAAGTGCCCGTCAATGGTGGGTTGGTGATGGGATATGAGTCGGGGCCTGCTGGCAGGTGCCTGTTAATGGTGGGTGGGTGGGGGGACATGAGTCGGGGTCTGCTGGCAGGTGCCCATCAATGGTGGGTGGGTGGTTGGGGGACATGAGTCGGGGCTCATAGGTGCATGGTGCCATGTGGGCTGCCTACAGGGCATGGTCAGGGGTGTAGGGTAGTCCCCAGTGGTGTGGGCTGCCTGCAGGGCATGGGGAGGGGGGATTGGGCACACCTGGGAGGGGCCACAATGCCAAATCGCATGTAAAACTCCCTGCTTACCCACGAAATACAAGTACCCCGCTCGCCCAAGGCCTATCACGCGTGAAACTCCCCGCGCACCCCCAAAATACACGTACCCCGCTCGCCCAAGGCAATCGCATGTGAAACTCCCCACATACCCCCGAAATACACGTACCCCACTCGCCCAAGGCCTATCGCGTGTGAAACTCCCCACGTACCCCCGAAATACACGTACCATGTTCGCCCAAAGCCTATCGCGTGTGAAACTTCCCGCGCACCCCCGAAATACACGTACTCTGCTCGCCCAAGGTCTTTTGCGTGTGAAACTCCCCGCGTACCCCCGAAATACACATACCCCGCTCGCCCAAGGCCTATTGCATGTGAAACTACCCGCACAACCCCAAAATACACGTACCCCGGTCGCCCAAGTCCTATCACGTGTGAAACTAAGGCCTATCGTGTGTGAAACTCCCAGGGTGCCCCCAAAATACACGTACCACGGTCACCCAAGGCCTATCGCGTATGAAACTCCCAGCGCAGCCCCGAAATACACATACCCCGCTCACCAAACGCCTATCGCGTGTGAAACTCCCGGCATACCCCCGAAATACATGTACACCGCTCGCGCCTGGCCTATCGCGTGTTAAACTCCACGCACACCCCCGGAATACGCTCAGGCAGCCAATCCACCCTCCTCATGCCCCACAGGCAGCCCATTCACCCTCCCCATGCCCCGCAGGCAGCCCATCCACCCTGGGTATGCCCCACAGGCAGCCCACACCACAGGGGGGACTTTTTTGCCCCAATTTACCTGGCGCGAGCGGGGTACCTGTATTTTGAGGGGTGCGTGGGGAGTTTTACGTGCATTTTCTCTGGCACGAGTGGGGTACGTGTATTCCGAGGGGTGCGCGGGGAGTTTTACTGGTTGGGCCTGGCACGAGCGGGATACGTGTATTCTGGGGCATGCGCGGGGAGTTTTACACACGTTTTCTACTGGCGCGAGCGGGGTACGTGTATTCCGAGGAGTGCGCAGGGAGTTTTACACATGATGGGCCTGGCAGGAGCGGGGTACATGTATTCTGAGGCGTGCGCAGGGAGTTTTACATGCGTTTTCGTGGTTGGGGGCCTGTATGCTGGTCCACTGGCCTTTGCGCCATGTACTGGATTTGTGCGATTTTTTTGGCGCATGGGGCGGGGTTGGGGGCGTAACTGGCCCTGCTGCAGGGTTGCTGCGCCACTCTGCACCACGACTGCTTATGGATGTATTAATCCATAAATAAGCTGTGCGCCTAAATGGGTTTTGGCGCACGCGGCTGGCGCAGATGCCAATTGTGAGACTAATTCTATGAATTACCCCCTAGGTCTCAGGAGGGGTGAGCGTGACTGAAAGTCCTCAATGAGCACACAGAGCAAAGGACACTTACAAATCACTCCCAGACAGGTGTAGATATATTAAAAATACAAAAACATTTATTACAAGGCCTTTGAAAGTTCACCACACAATAACAATCACAGTGATACTTTTATATCAGTACAATCCTATCTAAATACATATATACAAGACAAAAGGAGTCTAAAGGGGTCTAAAGGGTTAATGCACGAAATGGGTCCATACCTAAAAGGGGAAGGAAACAGGCAGTGCAAATAGTCTTTAGTCCCTTCTGCATCCAACACAATCGTAACTGAGAGGCAGTCCAATCTCTTAGAAGAGTAGAGCCTAGTGCTCAAATGTACTTGGAATGCTAGTGCACATGGTAATGCAAATGGACAAAATGGGGTCTTTTCAAGGGTCTGTAGCAGCTCAGGAAGGTGGGTGAGGCAATGAAGAATAAGTTCCCACTGTTAGTGTAGGGTCTCCCCAACAGAGCAGAACAGGTTCCAGAGTTTGGAAATGGTTTGTTTGTTCGCACTAGCAGTGGAAATGAGAAGGGCCCTCAGGGCCACTTTTGTGTAGAAATGGATGGAGGTGCTAGGAGCCACCGGCTAGGGTGGTAATTACTCACCGACCGCCGGTGCACATCGGACCAAACTTCGGCAGTCTAGTCCACTTTGGTTGCAGGTTCAAGTGCAGCAATTTGGCAGCTCTGCGGCTTTCAGTGATGAAGATACAGTGATGATTCCCAAACGGTGGATCAGGGCAAGTTCGTCACCACGGTTGGGCGACACGGTAACCGCGTATGCTCCGCTTTGGACGCACTCGCAGGGAGACATGAGTTGGACATGAGTGGGGGCCTGGTGGAGGCTGCCCCTGGTGGCTGGGGGGTGGAGGTGCAGGGAGACATGAGTTGGTCATGAGTGGGCGCCTGGTGGAGGCTGCCCCTGGTGGCTGGGGGGTGGGGGTGCAGGGAGACATGAGTTGGACATGAGTGGGGGCCTGGTGGAGGCTGCCCCTGCACTGCTGGGGGGTGGGTGTAATAGGGGACATGAGTGGGGGCCTGGTGGAGGCTGCCCCTGCACTGCTGGGGGGTGGCGGTGGTGGTAGACATGGGTGGGGGCCTGGTGGAGGCTGCCCCTGGTGGCTGGGGGATGGGGGTGATAGGGGACATGAGTGGGGGCCTGGTGGAGGCTGCCCCTGGTGGCTGGGGGTGGGGGTGATGGGGTACATGAGTGGGGGCCTGGTGGAGGCTGCCCCTGGTGGCTGGGGGGTGGAGGTGCAGGGAGGTATGAGTTGGACATGAGTGGGGGCCTGGTGGAGGCTGCCCCTGCACTGCTGGGGGGTGGCGTTGGTGGTAGACATGGGTGGGGGCCTGGTGGAGGCTGCCCCTGCACTGCTGGGGGGTGGGGGTGATGGGAGACATGAGTGGGGGCCTGGTGGAGGCTGCCCCTGCACTGCTGGGGGGTGGCGGTGGTGGTAGACATGGGTGGGGGCCTGGTGGAGGCTGCCCCTGGTGGCTGGGGGGTGGGGGTGATAGGGGACATGAGTGGGGGCCTGGTGGAGGCTGCCCCTGGTGGCTAGGGGGTGGAGGTGATGGGAGACATGAGTGGGGGCCTGGTGGAGGCTGCCCCTGCACTGCTGGGGGGTGGCGGTGGTGGTAGACATGGGTGGGGGCCTGGTGGAGGCTGCCCCTGCACTGCTGGGGGGTGGGGGTGATGGGAGACATGAGTGGGGGCCTGTTGGAGGCTGCCCCTGCACTGCTGGGGGGTGGGGGTGATGGGAGACATGAGTGGGGGCCTGGTGGAGGCTGCCCCTGCACTGCTGGGGGTGGCGGTGGTGGTAGACATGGGTGGGGGCCTGGTGGAGGCTGCCCCTGCACTGCTGGGGGGTGGGGGTAATTGGGGACATGAGTGGGGGCCTGGTGGAGGCTGCCCCTGGTGGCTGGGGGTTGGGGGTGATGGGAGACATGAGTGGGGGCCTGGTGGAGGCTGCCCCTGCACTGCTGGGGGGTGGGGGTGATGGGAGACATGAGTGGGGGCCTGGTGGAGGCTGCCCCTGCACTGCTGGGGGGTGGCGGTGGTGGTAGACATGGGTGGGGGCCTGGTGGAGGCTGCCCCTGCACTGCTGGGGGGTGGTGGTGGTGGTAGACATGAGTGGGGGCCTGGTGGAGGCTGCCCCTGGTGGCAGGGGGGTGGGGGTGCTAGGGGACATGAGTGGGGGCCTGGTGGAGGCTGCCCCTGGTGGCTGGGGGGTGGGAGTGATGGGAGACATGAGTGGGGGCATGGTGGAGGCTGCCCCTGCACTGCTGGGGGGTGGGGGTGATAGGGGACATGAGTGGGGGCCTGGTGGAGACTGCCCCTGGTGGCTGGAGGGTGGGGGTGATGGGAGACATGAGTGTGGGCCTGGTGGAGGCTGCCCCTGCACTGCTGGGGGGTGGCGGTGGTGGTAGACATGGGTGGGGGCCTGGTGAAGGCTGCCCCTGCACTGCTGGGGGGTGGGTGTGATGGGAGACATGAGTGGGGGCCTGGTGGAGGCGGAGGCTGCCCCTGGTGGCTGGGGGGTGGGGGTGATGGGAGACATGAGTGGGGGCCTGGTGGAGGCTGCCCCTGCACTGCTGGGGGGTGATAGGGGACATGAGTGGGGGCCTGGTGGAGGCTGCCCCTGGTGGTTGGGGTGGTGGGGGTGATGGGACACATGAGTGGGGGCCTGGTGGAGGCTGCCCTTGGTGGCTGGGGGGTGGGGGTGATAGGGGACATGAGTGGGGGCCTGTTGGAGGCTGTCCCTGGTGGCTGGGGGGTGGAGGTGCAGGGAGACATGAGTTGGACATGAGTGGGGGCCTGGTGGAGGCTGCCCCTGCAATGCTGGGATGTGGGGGTGATGCAAGACATGGGTGGGGGCCTGGTGGAGGCTGCCCCTTGTGGCTGGGGGTGCAGGGGGACATGCGTTGGTGGGCAGTAGTGCAAGGTGACATGTGGGTTTGCTGGGGGGCATGGCCATGGTGGATGGGGTGCCTGCAGGACATGTGCAGGGTAGGCCCCTGTGGTGTGGGCCACCTGCAGGGGCTGTGGAGGGTGTAGAGGGAACACCTGGGAGGACCCACACGTGCAATTCACGTGTGGTGCTCCCCGCGCACCCCTGTAATACACATGCCCTGATTGGATCGTGTGTGATACTTCCCGCGCACCCCTGAAATACACGTACCCTGCAGTTTTTGCGTGTGATACTTCCCGCGCACCGCTGGAATACACGTACCCTGATGGAATCACGTGTGATACTTCCCACGCACCCCTGGAATACACGTACCCTGATTGGATCGTGTGTGATACTTCCCGCGCACCCCTGAAATACACGTACCCTGCTGTTTTTGCGTGTGATACTTCCCGCGCACCCCTGGAATACACGTACCCTGATGGAATCACGTGTGATACTTCCCGCGCACACCTGAGATACACATACCCTGCTGCTTTTGCGTGTGATACTTCCCGTGCACCCCTGGAATACAAGTACCCTCCTGTTTTTGCGTGTGATACTTCCCGCGCACCCCTGGAATACACGTACCCTGATGGAATCGCGTGTGATACTTCCTGCGCACCCCTGAGATACACGTACCCTGCTGCTTTCGCGTGTGATACTTCCCGCGCACCCCTGAAATACACGTACCCTGCTGCTTTTGCGTGTGATACTTCCCACGCACCCCTGGAATACACGTACCCTGCTGCTTTTGCGTGTGTTACTTCCCACGCACCCCTGATGCACACGAACACAGGACAATCGCGTGTGGAACTTCCCGCGAACCACTGAAATACACGTTCCCCGCTTGGCGTTTGCTGTTTGCCAGCCCTGTGAACTGGTCCAGGGTTGGCACAGCCCTTTGCGATTATTTGGTGATTTTGAAGGCTTTTCCTTGCACGAGGTCGTTCTTGGGGGCGTAACTGGCGCTGCTGCAGGGTCGCTGCGCCACGCTGCACCACGGCTGGTTTTGGATGCGAAAATCCATGAATACGCTGTGCGCGGAAATCGATTTTAGCGCACGCGGCTGGCGCAGACATTCGCACGGGCACGCTGTGTGCCAGCCGCGTGCGCCACTTTTGTGCGAATTTCTATGAATTACCCTGCAAATATGTATAGTCTACTTTTGTATAATATCCAGGGATATTTACATTGTGTTCACCCATCTGAATGTAATCTATATGATTTAGAAGTACTACGTTTCCTCCCTTATCTGATAGTTTAATGACTAGATTTGTTTCCTTTATTCGTACATTCTTGTAGTGTCGAATTATAGTTTATATACGGTTTCTGTTTTTTCCATTTTTCATATAGTGTGAATATCTGTTCCGTAACAATTTTAAAGAAGATCTCAATTACACTATCATCTTGCCTTGGAGGAATGCATGTGGATTTCTGGCTTAGACCTGTTCAGATGTACCCTGAGATATATCCAATTCATCCAAATTATTTCCAGGATCCTGTTATAAACCTTCTACTAATGATAAAAGTAACTTCAGTCTTTCCTATCATTTGGGTTAATAATAATGGTAATAGAGAGTGACTTAGTACAATTCAATGAAAAAGCGCATAACAGCTTCAGGTTTTGATGAATAAAATCCTTAAGTAGCCACAATAGTGAAAGGTTGATTGTTTCTCTGAGGCAGATTTGCAGCTTTTCATTCAAATAATAGCACATTTGAAACTTTTTTGCTACGTTACGCAAGTGCATTAACATTTAGCACACCAGATCTCTACTTTGCAATTTACCTGTCAAGTTGTTCCTTTTTTTATCTAAAAGAACAATACTAAAGGACTAGGCAACCCCATATGTTACCACACATATACAAGAAACTTAGAAGAAAAGAAATAAAAGTAGCCCTAAAAACAGGCTAATGTAAGGGACCTATAAGCATCTGCTAAACTATCTAGAACATCAGGCCGGATTTTCTAAATACAGTAAACAGCAAAGGAAATAAATACCTCCCCATATTCAACAATTCCTTGCTTTCTCTACCCCCATCAGCCACCATACACATACTAAAAAGATTGAAGTGTGACATGAGAACAATATTTGTTTGCCCCCTGTGGAGTTTCGGTCCAATGTTGAGAAAGTTTGTTTTCTGTTAGGAAGTTGCATGACGGGAGTCAGTCTGGGATAGAATATTGCCCCAATGAAGGGTGACAGGCCCCAAGTTCCTGTCACCACTACTTAAAGATAGAGAGAAGCAGACAAGAAGCTGTAATTTGTAATATAAAGATGTTCTCATCAAATTCAGCAGAAGCAGAAATCTGACAGCTTTGCCGGCCTCCACAAAATGGCCTCACTCAAGGTCTTGGGACTCCCCTGTCTGGACCTGTTAGGTTCGGAGAAGGTTCCGGACGTCCGCTTCCTCGCAATGGTACATGCCAGTCCTCGGAGATAAACTTGTCCTTGTTTTATTCATGCCCAAAACATTGCCGGCTCACAGCGCCATTACGCAATCATTTATGCCTGCAGCACTTAAAAACCCTCACATGAGCCACCCTTTAGGGGATCACACCTCTGCATTAGCAACTACAAGCAATAAGATGTCTAAACCATGTAATGTCCTTTTAGGAAATCTGTGCCTAACAGGCCGCCTTATTCCTGGTACCCGGCACCTTCTCAGACCTATGCCGACTAGCAGCTGCAACAAGTGCAGCAGTTCCGGAACTAAAACTCCCTACTGCACACAACCTTCATCACGATTTCTAAGTCCATGTTTCTGTCAGCATAATTATATGCCTCCTCGCCTTGCAGTGGACAAATCTGTTCAACATCCATTTTCAACAATGGACAGCGTTCCAAACACCCGGAGCAATACTACAGATAATCTTGCACCTACTGCAACAGCTGTATTGAAGACTTTTAACTCTACCTCAACACCGGCTAATAGAACTAATGCTTGCCTCTGAATATTTCAGCCTGCATTCTGTGCCAGCCAAATGGTTGTGAGTACATCTGCCTATGATGCTAAATGCCTTCACGCCAATAGTAATGTCTATCCACAGAAAATGTCTCCTCCTGCATCCCTTACTTGCATATGATTTGTGTGTACCCCTGACTATGCTAAGAAAGGCCATCATACTAATAGCAATGTCTATCTGCAGTAATTTTGTCCTCCTGTATATTCTTTTCACAGTGTTACCACTGGTACCTGTCCACCATCCACATACCATGCCAATAAAACAATCATTATTACCCTTACACCCTTGAACTCAAAGACCATGGTATCAGGCTCACATCATGTCTCCAATACTATGTCCAGTGGCATTCTAGCTGAACCCAACTGTGCCAATAGTTCCTTTGAAACAGTTCCTGTGAATGACCTACATCTGGCTAATACTGTGCAAATAGTCTCTCTGGGGTCTGCCCATGCCCAAACTACCCTCCAGACCTTGAATGTGACTAAAATATATGACCCGAACCTTGCCCTTGCTTCCTCCACTCTAGCCATTGATACCCCTGACCTCACTAATCTTGCCACTATCAAAGTTTGTGCCCACAAGCCACGTAATCCCCCCCTCAATCTAGCACTGGTAAATGCTAGCTCATTGCCTTCGCATGCCCTAGACATCCACAACCTCCTGACAGTGAACAACCTCAGTGCCCTCGCTATAATGGAGACCTGGCTACACACAGTATCTTGTCCGGCCCTATCCTTCGCAATCCCACCTGATTACACCATCTACAGGAACGATAGAGTGAATTCCAGAGGAGGGGGAGTGCACCTCATAGCCAAAGATCACCTATTTATCAGATAAATTAACACCTCTCTGAATTACAACACTGCCATCGTATCACTAAAACTGATCACCTCCCCTACCAACATGATCACTGCCCATCTGGTCTACCACCCACCTGGTCCAACGCTAACATTCAAAGAAGACCTACTTCACACAGATGGAGATAACATCAAGCCGTCCTCACAAGTGTTCCTCCTGGGTGATCTCAATCTAGGCGTTAATGACCTTATTGACCTATCTGCCACCTCATTAGCCAGCTCTCTGGCCACCATAGGCTTTTGCCAGTGTATCCACAACTCTACCCACAATAAAGGGTGATCCTTATACTGGCTTGCTGATCTCAACTGCCACATCTCTGTCAAAGCCAATACTCCTTGCCCGCAGTCTGACCACCACGTCATCTCCTACTCAATCCCCCTTGGCCCACCAAACCCAAAAACCCACTAAGATGCTACCACCCTCTCTGGCCTCCAGCTCCCGAAAACTAACCAAAGACAGGCTCTCCGCATTCTTACATGTCCTTAAACCAGAGCTCCTGGACACATCTGACACTAAGAATTTAGTGGATCTCTACACCAAAACATTGGCCAATGCTATCAACACAACTGCCCAGTTATTACCTAAAAAAGCCAAACCAGTTGTTCATCTAAACTCTTGGCACACCCAGGACCTATCGGTTCTCAGAGCCGAAAAAAGACTTGCAGAAACCCGCTGGAAAAGTAACCCTTCAAAGACATCTAAACTGAAGTTCCCAAACCTCTCTACAGAACATAAAAAAGCTATCATCCATGCCAAAGCTGCCACATACAATTCAGGAATAGCTCATGCTAATTCCGACACCAAAGAACTATTTGCCATCCTTAGGGAACTGGAAGCCCGAGTCCCCCAAGCCTCCACCATGCCCAAAGGCCTTGCTTGGTGTGATAGCATACAGAATGCTATGCTGCTAAAAATTGAAATGCTAAAAAAGAAATACTCACCATACAAGCTCGCCTTACCCACTGCAGTCAGGCCACATACGTGTCCATCTCCAACCCCTCTAGAGTCCCGCTGTTCACCTTCCACAAAATCTCCATTGAATAAAAACACATTTTAAAAAGTCTAAAGCTGTCGAGATGCAAAGGGGATATCTGCCCAGCACCCTACCATGCTGATGCACTGGCACCAATTATCACAGCAGTCATCAACTCATCCTTCTCTATGGGCGTGGTACCTTCTAGCCTCAAGGAAGCCTGGATTCTTCCCCTCCTAAAAAAACACACACTTGACCCAGACTCACCCAATAACTTCTGGCCCAGCACTACAGTCTGCTTCCTACTAAAAATACTTGATAGAGCAGCCTATGTTCAAATTCAACACCATCTAGAATCGAACCAAATCTTAGGAAAATGCCAATCTGGCTTCCGCCCATGGCATGGTGCAGAGTCAGCACTCCTCAACCTGAAAAAGCAAATGGATGAGATCAGGGACGAAGGGAAACCGGCCCTACTGCTCTTTCTAGACTTCTCTGCAACTTTTGACTTAGTCGACCATAGTATACTATGCCACCACCTTAACTCCTCAGCCTCCTTCTCCCAGGAAGAAGCTTCTTGGATCACCTCCATCCTTGAAGGTAGATTAATGAAAGTATTGTCTGAGAATGCCTGTGCAGCAGCCTCCACTATCAACTGTGGTGTACCCCAAAGGTCCTGTGCCTCGCCAACCCTCTATAACATATTTGCAAGGCCTCCTGGATTCCCCCAGCATAGCCTACACAAATTATGCTGACGACAGGCAAATTCTCTTCCCCCTCACTGGCTCCTACAGCAATGATGTGCTGCTAATCTGAGCGCCACCTACGCCACTATCCAAGCCTGGATGGCAACCCATGGCCTCTGCCTCAATGATGAGAAAACAGAACTTTTCATCATTGGTTCCTCAGCTGTTCTAAACAAATTGGACCCTAAGTATGCAGCCTTTAATATAGATTGTTCTCTGATCCTGGTCTCTCCAGCTGTTAAAACACTTGGTGTTTACCTTGACGCCACACTCTCCCCAATCCGGCAAGTGAATGCTATGTCATCTGTGGCAGCCCACTCAACAAAACTTCTAAACGCTCCCAGACCTTTCCGCTCTAGTGACACTTGCCTGAAGATCTCCCGTGCAGTGGTGGGTGCCAGGTTGGATTATTGTAATGTACTAATCGCTGGTACTTCGGCCCAAAACTTAAAGAAACTCCAGACTATCCAAAATACCGCCCTAAGCGCCACTCTGAAGATCCCCAATCGAGAACATATCTCAGCTGCCCATAGAGCAGCACATTGGCTACCCGTCCAAGAAAGAATCTCCTGCAAGACTCTCACAATCACCCATAGGTGTATCTCCAAATCTGCCTCGCCTTACCTCATTCAAAGAATCACCAAGAGTCACTCGACCAGACCCACCAGAACCACTTACACCCATACACTGGTTCAACACAAATTCAACCGGGTAAAAGCAGGCAGGTCTAACTTCCCAGTCATTGCCGCTAAGCAATGGAATTCTCTCCCACATGCACTAAGAGCGGAGGAGTCCGACTGGATCTTACACAGAGCCCTTAAAACTTGGCTGTTTGACTAAATTGTACAACTCGGACCGCCTATTGAATTACCTACTTGATGTATGGGTTCTACGTGTTGAATGTAGCCATAGGCCCTCATTACGAGTTAGGTGGTAATTCCACGATAAATCCACCAAAAACGAATTACTGTTACCGCCACTTGGTAAGGTGGAATTTCCGCCTGATTACAAGTGGTGGTGGCAGTGTAATTCCCCATTTATTTTGGGCCCGTTGGACCCAATGGGGATTTTTTTCGGAATTACAGCTGCAGGAATTCTGCCAATTTTGACAATTTTTTAGCGTTGAGTGGGAAGATGTACCTCCAGGGTTTTGTTGGAGGTAAATCCTCCACTCAAAACCAAAACTCATAATTTGGCATAGTGTTAAAATTGGCAGTAACTTAGTTACCGTCAATTTTGCTACTTACCGCTCAACTAGTAATGAGGCCCATGTGTGCTCCCATCCTTGCATACAGGCTTCATGTAACTGTTTCTCTCCAGCAGCCTGATGCCTCTGGGCTTGTGCGCGCTATACCAATGGAAACATAAATAAATAAATATTAAGAATAAGTAATTGGGATAAGAACATTTCCAAGTGCTTGGCATTAAACCACTTGTTCCCCCTCCTTGCCTCCATATTGCTCCTGGAAATACATCGGTATGTCTGTTATACAAATCGGTGCAGTTGGAATTGTTCAACAAGCAATAAATGCCCAGACGAATAAAAATAAAAAACGAAAAGAAGGCTGCCCCTTGACATTCCACAGAATGCTCACACAATACTGCATTGGAGGCTCCTCACAGACTTACTATGTTCAAAGTAAAGGCAAAGTAAAGCCATGCATTGCAGATGATATTGTAATAACTACATTATTCTCCTCTTTTCACTGCAATGTAAGTGCAGACAACACAAGCCAGCAATGGGGACTGCAGTCTACCCCTAATTGCTGTGATGTATTATTTGCCAAAGAAAGACGCATGATCCATGCATTCGGTAATCGTGAAGGAAGCAACAGACACGAAAGAGTGCAGTATTATCTGAAAAAAGTAAGAAACAGCTGCCATTTAGGCTTTCTTAATGGCCATTATCCCAGTACATTTTGAGTCTGACGTCTGCTCTGCAAGGGGCTAATGACCGACCTCTGACCCTTGGACTGCCAGAGCCCTTGTTATCCCGCTGTGCAACAAGTCAAACACGACACAAATTACTGCGCAGACAGCCCAGTGTAATTAAACGTCTAATGCATGGGGTCTGTTGCCGGTGCCCAGGGAATGTCAGGGGTGACAGGACACGCCTTGTGTTGACTCCTTGCCTCTGAAGGAGATAGCTATTCAACGATAGGGCTGTGTGTGGACTCGAGGATGAGAGGCTGGTGATTTATTGCTATTTGTCAGTAGACAGTAGCCTACAAAGGAAATCTTAATGACATGTATGTCATGATATTTAATTTAAGAGGCAAAGCAGTCTTTAACTCTGGCACTGAGCCAAAATGTCAACCGCCTTGTGTCTTCTCTGCTTCAGCAAAAAAGATAGTACTTTTTGTTGCCAAACAATTGCTCCCTTTCACACCACAGACCCTGCCACTGTACACATTGGGGTTAGAATGCAAGAGTGAACAGTGTCCTCTGGACCAAACTGGAAACGCTCCAGGTGCTTTGTCCCAGGCGCCAAGTCACTCTTCAAAATGTACACAAGCTGCCATCACTGCTGCCCACCACGAAGCTCTGCGAGATGCCAGACGCCCCACTCAAACGGGCAGATGGAGCACATACTTGGAGTCCATTTAAAGGTTACATATGGGATAAAGAACCCAAAGGTATGTTATAAGAATTTCGAAAACCATTGAGGTGTTCCTTAACCATACATGGATTAAGGACGCAGGCCCATTGACTTCATAAGGTTACACTATTCTGACACGATTTGCTCACATATGTTTACTCTCAGTCTCTCATATTGTGTTCATTATAATAAATGGCTGCTAGGCCATACATACAAATTTCAATTGCAGTTGTCTTTCCTGCACCTTTTTCATGTTCTGCTTTTTCCCCTCCTTTTGTACATCAGCTTTTCTTGCAATGTGCCTGGTTTAGGTCAGACTAGGCAAAGCTTCAACTCTACCAAATCGGTTGCATGCAAGATTAGAAGAAACCCAGGACCTTATTCACAAAGCGTTTTTCATAGCTGATACACACCTATTGAAAAAAGCGTTGTGAATCAGGCCCTTGGTGTCAACAATCTGTTCATCAAGGTGGTATTGGCTTTTGATAGGTTCATTGCATCACAGCTCCCTTCCAATTCTGCAACTCAACCCAGGCTCTGAGTTCATTGAGTGCTCCCAGAGCAGGGGAAGTGATGGCGCAGCGTAAGCTCTGCACGTGCAGCTGACAAGCTGATAAAGTTCTTGGTCTATGAATGCAGTCATAGCACAGGCACAACTCTACCAAGCCCAAAAGAGAACTGTAGCAGAGAGTGCACAAGCTCCTCTAGTTATTCCTTTCTCCTCAACATTTGAAATGTCTGAGTGCAAGCAAAAGGAGACAAGGCCTCTGCAACAAAACATTGTTGAGCGGGGCAAGGTTGCATAAGTACCTAAAGACAGTGCAAGACCAAGAGAAGAAGACCAAGGGTTGAGGTTGAGGGGCCGATCCATGGAATAATTGTGCGCCGAAATCGGTGGTGCAAGCAAGAAAAATCCAGCGCTCGCGTGCGAATCGCACGCAAGCGATTCATGGAAGTCTGTGCGTGTGTTTTACCTGGGAGCTGCGCCTAATCCGCGCCTACCCTACACATCACTGCGACATCCCGAACGCTGTGCACGATGCGCACAGCGAAAGCGCACAACGTGTAGCGCACACACCAAAAAAGGGGCAGAACATACGGAATGGGGAACAAAGCGTGAAAATGAGGGCGTAATAATACGGCAGGGCGTACCAGTGAATATGTTGGTGCCCCCACATCCCCAACCACACGCACAGGGGAAAGAGCATGTGGCGAGGCAGCCCGGTCCCAGCTTGTGGCCACATATTTCACCTAAACTCGCACCCCTGTGGAGTGCACACAGGCCTGGCACATACCAGGTGACAATCGATGATGACAAAGGGACAGTCAACTGTCACAACCTTACCACCCTGAGAATGTTTCCACAGAAATGCGACATTGTGTGCATCCCTAGCTACTTAAACATAACCAATCCCATGTGACCAAAAGCAACACATCCAAGGTGCATATCCCACCACCCCCCTGCAAAATAGACCATGTAAATCACTGGTATGTCACCCAAACCCTTCCAACCCCCATGACCCCTGTCTTCCATGCCATGCCATGGCATGCAACAGCTAAACAGCCAACCAAATGCACCACACATGACACTATCGTCATTAAGTGCAACGTGAGAAATGTAAACAGGCATGAGCCATTTACACCTGACATGGAACCTGATAAACTCACTTGGCAAAAATCTCCCACACATACAAAGGCGGTCATCATGAGTATGGCGGTACGCCATGGACGGTGCCGGTACATCACTGGCACCGTCCATTCTGCCAAGGGTAGACCTTCCGGGCTGTGTGATGGTCGCCACAGCTGCGTCTGCAGCTACCACTACTGGTGGGCCCGTGTTAGCACATGTTACTGACTATCGGGTCGCAAGGACGCCAAGGTTGGATGCAACAGCAGCATCACCTGGAGCCGCAGGGGTGGTGGCATGGCTGCACCAGCACATGGCTGGACATCCTGCCCCTGTGGTGCACCCCTGCCTATTCCCCCTCTGCAGCCACCCTGACCACCCTGGCCACCCTGGACTCCACGTACTCCCTGGCCACCCCGGCCACGTGCCCGACCTCTCCCAACACTGGCAGGATGTCCAGCTGAACCCCCCTTAACCTTTGGTGGCCTCCCAACCATGGAACAGATGTACTCATTTTTTCACACATGTCAGGTCTCAGGAAATGCAATCAAACAGCAAGTAATATAAACAAAAGATGTATTTTAAATATTTGTTGCCCATAGTTCAGTTTCTTAGGGTCCTCGTGGCTAGCTGTACCAAATGGTGTGTTGAAGTATCATGCACACTGGGACGGTATGCTAAGGGGGCGAGGTTACCCTTGCACTAAGGTTTTTTTTGGGTGCAGGAAAAATAGATTTAAAAACACGTGTCTATTGTGATTATTGCAACATGTGTATACTGTAATGACAAGTGGAAAAGGATCAATTTTATTTTGTCCTATGCCATACAGTATAAGTGGTAAAAAAGTGCTGGCGGTACTTCCTGTACCTAGTCAGGGGCACCACCGGCAAATGACAGAGCTGCCTCGGTAAAAAACTCCTTTAGTACCAAAACAGAGTCCAGAGTTCTATTTGTTCCCTGCATTTAGTAACATATGGAGTATCACAGAAGATTACAAAAAATCCCCTTAGGGAGTTCTCATCAAAAGGTAAATCCTCGGGCACTTTTCCAATGTGCTTGTCAATTCCTTTTTCTTTGGCCGCAGTAGGGCCTACCGGTTTCAGTGGTGAAAAACAAAGTGTATCACTTTCTTCAGGGCCAGAAGGGTGAGAAGCAGATAATTCTTTAGAGGCTGCTCCGATGTGGATTGAAAGTAGGCTGCTTTTGACAGTTGAAGTACCCCACCTGTAGATGGAGGCGGAGGGGTTTGGGGTAGAGCAGGCAGACACACAGGGATCATCTGGGTGAAACTGGTGTCTTATGTGTGGTGGTAGTACACATGAGGGTCATAGAGGGAACATGGGTAACCTACCATCACTTATGGTCCTTCCTGCTTGTACACAATCTTGTAAGGAGGGGCAACTTCGCCTGAAATTTGTATTTTAATGTTGGGCGCTGTTAGTGGGGCGTTCCAACAGAGGACCTGGGAGGTTGAAGAAAAAGTTTCTTACTAAAACTCTCAACTAGGCAATAGGGTTGCTACAGAGTTATTTTTGGGAAGATCAGTGCTTATTTTAAGTAAGCCTCAAGGGCATTACTAACAAGGTGTCCAAAACTAAGAAAAAATGGTGTGGATAGCATTATTCACTGTCAGCCATGTAGCTACATAAAGGCGGAGTCTTGAAAATAGAATGCAGCACAACGTCAGCTATGTAGCGGTGTAAAAACAAACATTCTAAACAAATTATGGCATTGTGATAGCTCATTGTTGCCTTAGTAATCGAAAATTACTAGGGCAACCAATCAAAACAGAACAGAATGGCTCACTGCGCCTTGGAAGATGAAAGTGTCTTCCTTCACAGACAGGTGCCGCATTTGCTTGTAGAACGGTTACCTGCTGGATAGATATTATACATTATTATGAACTCTTAGTCTCGGGTCTGATGCGGTAAGGATTGGCCAAACAGTTGTACTAATGCCAATGTGAGGTGCACTGAACAATTGTCCTGGGAAATTGGGGTGAAGGGGGCAGGGGACGTGATGGTAGACGCACCCCTGTGCTTCTGCAAGGCTGCTGTGGACCCTGGGGATAAATGACGGGTCACGAAACCCTCAGGCACCCATCAAATACAAGAAAAACATATACGTAACCCCTGTAGCCCATGTGCGTGTAAAAAAAACTCAAAGTACAACACACGCTTCGGTCTCCACGGAAAGCACGTACAGCGTGCTGCAGACCCACACAGACCATTGACACGTGCAGAGGGAAACGCCTGCGCGCGTCACATCATTTATGCGCTTACGCGCTAAGGGCCTTACCTCTATTTTCACGCAAACATGCTGTTGTTCACGTGCGGATTCACTCTGCATCAAGCTGGCCAGGCGACATCACATGGAAGACCACGCTCCTGCCAGAAGGCCATTTTCCTGCCCCCCAGAGCCCTGAGCAGCCTCCCACGAGCAATCGGCTGCTGCCTGCCTGCCTGCTGCTCACGTGCCCTGCTATTTGGTGCCAGCACATCAGCCATCTGTAGGGGTCCAGTTGCTGCAGCCACCCCTGCTAGAACAGAAGACTACCGACTGATGTTCCATCGCTCCACAGCCCATACCCAGGACCCAGTTGCCCACCCACACCTGCCCCAGGGGTTGCCATGTTGGGGCAAACTCCATCTGACACCACTGGTAACCCCCAGCCAGAGAGGCAGAGGGCTGTCAGCTTCTCAGTCACAGAATCTGGCATCCTGGTGGAGCAAGTTCTGGGGCATTATGATGCCCTCTTCAGACAACTGTGCGCCGACAAGGATAGACGGAAGAGGACCTGGTTGATTATCGTGGTTGCCATCAACGCGGAGGGGGTGGTAACCCGTGACTTGAAGCACATCCAGAAGCACTGGGAAGACTTCAGGTCCAGGACCCTCATGAATGCCCGGCGCCTCTTGCGTGCAGCGGATGCAGGGGGGTGCCAGGTCCAATTTACCATCGACCAGATGAGGATCGTGGAACGCATCAACCCAGTGCTTCTCCACCAGGTCCTAGAGAGGCAGACCCGCCTGGAGTCGAGAGGTGAGTGTCTGGGCTATCCCATTCCACACAGTGCATGTTGAGGTGTGGCAGGAGTGTGCAGCTTGGACATATGTCTGACATGGCCCATGTATGGATGTGTGTGTGCAGGGACATGCCCTTGCTGCATGTGAGTCCAGTCATGTGTGATGCACATCAATGGTGTATGTGTTCCAATGCATGATGCCCAACTGCATGTGGCAATGCACACATGTTTGCATTTCTGTGTATGTACTATGGCATGGTTGGCTCTGACACATGGATGCAGGTCCCACCTTCATGTACGTGCATGGTGTACATGTGCGTGTGTCTGTTTGGCATGTGTGTGACTATGAGACGCCATGGATGCATGTGACCCAGACATCTGGGTACCTGATTGGCAGATGTGACATAGTTGCCAATGATTGCACTGTGACAGGTGGTGGAGATGTACAGATGCATGTCTGTCTGGTGGCGTGTGTGCATGTGATCGGCACTCCCCATGTTGCTTGTGACATCATGCCAACCTTTGGATGTTCATGCAGTTACGTGTGTATGGATGCTGATGCCTGTTGCACGATCCCAGTTTATTTGTGCATGTGAGTGGGTTCAAATGACATGTGTGTTGAGGAGTGTGATGGCATCTGTGATGTTGGACACTGACACTCATGTGCAACTGTTATGTGTGTAGCAGACCATTGGACGGTGCCCTGATGCCTGTGTTCTGTCTCTCCCTGTCTGAAGCGTCGACTGATGAGGAGGGCAGAGACAGTGCTGTGGAGCCCAGCGGCAGGGATGCCACCGTCAGCCGGAGAGGCAGAGCCCAGCTCCCCTCCCTGGTTATGATATCTTCTGGGAGTGAGGAGTCTGGTGCCGCCTTCATGGTCGCAGCTGCCGAGGGGAGGTCCAAGAGGTCAAGGTTGGAGTTCGACTCCTCTGCAGCAGAAGGGGCAGCTGTGCCCCCACAGGGGCGTACTGAGGAAGACAGCACTGAGTCATCCAGGTTGGTGGAGTATGTGGTTGAGGAGGTGGTCGTATCAGCTCTACGCATGGGGCCTGGAGCGGGTGGTTCCACTGGTGCGAGTGGTGCAGTCCAGGGGCAGGAGGCAGCACAGGTTGCCGCGGAGGTGCCTGTCTGTAATCCTGTCCCTGATCCTGTGACTGCATCATCCTGCACCAGCAGGGATGCCTTTGTCCAGGCCCGTTCGCAGGTAGGGGATGCGTCTACAACAACTGGCCGTCCTCTCCCTGTGGACGGGGCAATCCGTGACCATGTGCAGCCTGTCCTAGTCGGTATGGCGTTGCGCACGCATGGTATTCGGGATGACGTGCATGGTTCTAGGCAGGACAATGCACGTCATTTCGAATACCTGTGTGGCCGCCTCGACTTGTTAGGGCAGGTCACTGGCGCAGGGTTCCTCCGTGTGCTGGACGCTCTTGCGACCCCCTCCTCAACTGCACCCCCCATGTGCCAGTCGTCCTCCATGCCGTCTTCCCGCCCATGTATCACCTGGGCCCCCTGTGGAGCTGCCCCTGAGCCCATGGCCAGGCTGGTGGAGAACACATCCTTGCCACAGTCAGGAGTCGGAGGTCCAGCAGGGGTGGTCACTCCACCAACTGGACCCCAGCAATTGGAGGATGTGCAGGCATCATCGAGCAGGGCACGTGCACGATGGCGCCGGGGGATACCATCATCCCGGAGGCCATCGTGGTGCCAGAGGAATTTGGCATTGAGGCAGCAGCAGGCTCGGCGTGGGAGATGTCATCACTCGGGGCCAACAACATCCTGGGGGCAGGCATCGGCCGACGGGCAGGAGGACCCAGGACTGGAAGTGTCTTCCGTGTGGCAGCAGTTGGGCCAGCAAATTGATGCAGAGCAGCAGCAGGCTGAAAGGGCATGGCTCACGGTGGTCAGGGCGGAGAACTCCGTGCACCGGGCATTGAGGCAGGCTGAGAGCCTCATGGCAACTCGCAGGGACTTGGAGGAGTCCATGGCAACATCCCTGCGAGCCCTCGAGGCCAGGGAACAGACCCGCCTCTGGGACATCGACGTGGAGTTTGATGATGCCCTGTACCGGAACATCAAGAAGTGAGCCGTCGGACTAGCCTGCCGCCTTTGTATATAGTTATATAGGGTTAGGTTTCATTTTGGTTTTTGTTATGATTTGGTGTCCATGGACTTTGCTCCACTTTTTGTATATAGTTTTGTTTTTTATAGGGTTTTAAGTAGGTTTCATTTTGTTTTGGGATAATGGACCCTTAAGACTTTCGGTGTACATAGTTCCTGTACATGATTTATTTATTTTTATCCCATGAAGGAATGGTTTTTTTATGGTTTTCGTTTTGGATTTCGATTATTGGACTTTGGAGATGGACCACTTAGCAGTTTGCATTTTTTTGAATTTTTATTCCTCACGGATTGTGCATTATTTATGATTTGAACTTTCATGACTTTCAGTTTCATCTTTTTATTTCATTTTGTCATTTCATATTTATTTTAATACATTTCACAAATGTTAATCATTGGTGTGGTCTACTCTCATTTGTTTGGTGCATGTGTCAGTCAGCATTGGCTCAGTCATGTGTCACTGCTGTGTGTCTCTGTTGGACATGTCTTTGGGTGTATACTTGAGCTTTTCTGAATGTCATGGCATGGGGCATTTACTGGGGAATGGGTACAATGGATGGTGGTGTGTTTGGACTGGGGTGGTGCAGCATGGGGTGTGATTTGGGTTTTGCATTTGTAACATGGACTTGTATTGTGACAACGTGTTTGTTGTGGGGACATGAGTCGGGGTCTGCTAGCAGGTTGCCGTCACTCGGGGTGGGGTGGGAGACACATGAGTCGGGGCCTGCTGGCATGTTGCCGTCACTGGGGTTGGGGTGGGGTGGGAGGACATGAGTCGGGGCCTGCTGGCAGGTTGCCGTCACTGGGGGTGGGGTGGGGGGACATGAGTTGGGGCCTGCTGGCAGGTTGCCATCACTGGGGTGGGGTGGGGGGGACATGAGTCGGGGCCTGCTGGCAGGTTGCCGTCACTGGGGGTGAACATGATTGGAGACATGCCTATTGGCATGCTCACGGGTGATGGGGGCTTTGTTGTTCGGTGGGGTTCCTGCTGGCATGCTCATGGGTGATGGGGGGCACCATTGTGGTGTGGGCTGCTTGGGAAATTTGTTCGCGGGTGATCCGAGCATGTGTGTCCTTTTTCACGCGATTGGGCTGGCCGAGCGGGGTACGCGTATTCTGGGGGTGTGCACGGAACGCGTATTCCACTCGTGCCAGCCCAATCATGTGAAAAGCGCACTCGCGTACTGCCATATTTGCGCACCCGTGTGGTGTGGAGCCACATGCACCCCTTGCAGGCAGCCCACACCACAGGGGACGCCCCTACTACACTGGCCATGCCCCACAGGCAGCCCATTACCCCAGGCCATGCCCGCAGGCAGCCCATCACCCCTGGCCATGTCCTGCAGGCAGCCCATCACCCCTGGCCATGCCCCACAGGCAGCCCACACCACAGGGGACCCCCCTACTACCTTGGCCATGCCCCGCAGGCAGCCCATCACCCCAGACCATGCCCCACAGGCAGCCCACACCACAGAGGGGACTTTTTGCACACGATTTGCCTGGTGCAGGCGGGTTACGCATATTGAAGGGGGTGCACAAGTAGATTATCACGCGTTTTGGCTGCCACAAGCGGGGTACGTGTGTTCCGAGGGGTGCGCAAGGAGTTTTAAAATGATTGGGCTGGCGCGAGTGGTGTATGCGTATTCCGAGGGGTGTGCGAGGAGTTTTAAACGCGATTGGGCTGGCGCGAGCGGGGTATGCCATCACGGCAGCAATCAATACCATCGCCCCACTTAAACCTCGCAAAACCAAACCCACTAGACACGCTAATGCGTGGTTCACCCAAGACCTTCTAAAACTACGCATCGACAAACGAGCAGCATTAGCTCTTTGGCAAACATCCCGGGATGATAAAGACAAACTCAACTTCAAATCCCTTGCAAATAATTACAAGAAAGACATCATTAAAGCCAAAGCTAAATCTTTTGAAGATAGAATCACGGAGGCCAAATCGAACACCAAGGAAATGTTCGCCATATTCAGGGAACTTGAGACCCCCACACCCACCCCCCAAAACTTCGCCAAGGATAAAGAATGGTGTGACAACATCCAAACAGCCATGCGCAATAAGATCAGCTCCCTCCAAGCTAAAATCGTGAACACCAAACTAACACTTTCCACCCACATTACTCCCTCCCCGCCACCACCGCCCCCCTCACCCACAGAGGCCCCACCCACCTTCTCGTTTAAAACCATCCAAGAAAAACACATGATCAACATCATGAAAAACATAAAACCCTCCAATTGCAAAAGCGACCCCTGTCCTGCCTCCATCATCAAAAACTACGCAGACACCCTGGCGCCTCTCCTAACAGCCTTCGTCAACGCCTCCTTCACCACAGGGAGAGTCCCCGCATGCCTCAAGGAAGCATGGGTCCGACCCCTCATAAAGAAACCCACACTTGACCCCACCTCCCCTAATAACTACCACCCCATCACCACTGTCCCTTTCCTACTCAAGATTCTAGACAAAGCAGCCTTCCTGCAGGTCCAGCACTTCCTTGAAGAACAGAACCTCCTTGGACTGAGACAATCCTGCTTTCGCCCCAGGCACGGGACAGAGACTGCTCTACTCGACCTCAAAAACCAAATGGAACACGCAAGGTACCAAGGCAAACCTGTCCTGCTCCTTCTCCTGGATCTGTCGACAGCCTTTGATCTTGGGGACCACGTCATCCTCTGCCACCACCTCTCCTCCACAGCCAACTTCTCTCAAGAAGCCACCACATGGATCACCTCCTTCCTCCAAGGCAGGACCATGCAGGTCTTCTCTGACCTAGCCACGACATCACCCTCCATCATGCTATGTGGGGTGCCCCAGGGCTCCTGCCTCTCCCCCACCCTCTATAACATCTTCACCCGCCCCCTCTTCCTCATCCTTGACGCCATGGGCATCTCTTACACCAACTACGCCGACGATACACAGATCCTTCTCACTCTCACAGGCGACTATGACACGGACTCTGCTACCCTCAACAACATTTACAACACAATTCAAATGTGGATGGCTATCAACGGCCTCTGCCTTAACTCCGACAAAACTGAGCTCCTACTCGTAGGCTCCCCTGACACCATCAAGAAACTTGACGCACAGTTTAGTCACTTCACTATTGACTCAATCAGGATCCCAGTACTAGACACAGTAAAAAGACTAGGCGTCTACTTAGACTCCAACCTATCCATGACCAGACAAGTAAACGCCATCGCCTCCTCTGCTGCTTACCATGCAAAACTCCTTAACGCAATCAGACCTTATCTGTCAAAAGAAACATGCACTAACATAGCCAGGGGCATAACTGGCTCGCGGCTTGATTACTGCAATATTCTCTTCCTATGGACTTCCAACAAAAACCTCGAGAAGCTCCAAGTAATACAGAACAGTGCCCTGCGTGCTGCACAAGGCATTGCCAAGAGAGAGCACATCACTGCTGCCAGAAAAGCATCCCACTGGCTCCCAATAAAGGAAAGGATCTTATTCAAAGCGCTAAGCATCACCCACAAATGTGTCCATCTTGCCGCCCCAATGTACCTTTCCCAGAGGATCCACCCGGTCTCCTCTGCAAGACCCACTAGGTCACCCTATGCCAGCATGCTCTCAGTACCCAGGGTAAAAAGAGCCAGAGCAGGGGGCTCCAGCTTCCCGTACCTCGCTGCCGTACACTGGAACACGCTCCCTAGCTCCCTGCGCTCTGAACCCTCACTGGCCGCCTTTCGTAAAGCCTTGAAAACGACCCTGTTCATCTAGCAAACATATGGCCTAGCCCTCATGAATGTCATGTATGATGCATTACGTGGTATGACACCACCTATATCTGATCACAGGTCACTGCCTCACTGTAACCCAAGGCACAACCTGTACCCATTGTAACTAAGTTTTCCTTACAAGTAACAGTGCCACAATGCCCCTGGGCTGCCTGCGTGCTAAATAAATGTAATAAATAAATAAATAAATATGCCTATTCCGAGGGGTGCGCAAGGAGTTTTACACGCGCTTGGACTGGCGCGTGTGGGCTACCCATATTCCGAGGGGTGCGCGAGGAGTTTTACATGCAATTGGGCTGGCGCGAGCGGGGTACGCGTATTCGTAGGGGTGTGCAATGAGTTTTACAGGCGATTGGGGTAGCGCGAGTTCGGTACGTGTATTCCGAGGGGTGTGTGAGGAGTTTTACACGCTATTGGGTTGTCACTTGAGGGTTGTGTGGCATTTTTAGCGCAATTTCGTTGTTGGGGGGCTGTATGCTGGTCCACTGGCCTTTGCGCCATGTAGGGGATTTGTGCAGATGTTTTTGGTGAAAGGGGCGGGGTTGGGGTGCGTAACTGGCACTGCTGCAGGGTCACTGTGCAACGATGCATCACGGCTGGTTATGGATGTTTGAATCCATGAATACGTGGTGCGTCAAAATGAGTTTTGGCGCACGCGGCTGGCGCAATCTGGCACACGCTCCCTCTGTGCGCCAGCCGCGTGCGCCACTTCTGTGCTTGAGTCCATGAATTACCCTCTAAATTTGCTGCTAATCAAATGTAAATTGTTGCCAACATTGTGTTTTTTACTGCCATGTGTTTTTCACTCCCATGAACAACTTTGGTTGCATTGTATGATTTTCTTGTTGAGTGGGGGTGGTGTGCTCTGCAGAAAGAGAATCCCACGGCGAAGAAAGGAATATTGTTGAGTGTGTGCTATACCCACATTACCTAGAAGTGTTCATGTTTACCCACACTCAACTAAATGGTGCCCTTTGTACTACTACCTGTTACCAGCAAAGTGGTCTTGCGGCACCACATTGTGTCTGCAGGCAAGTATATATTGTGATCATGCCTATGTTTAACGAACCCAGGCCAGTGGTAGCAAGACATGGGATAGAAGAAGAGAGAGCTAGGCAATGAGAGAATGAATATCACTAGGCCGGCAGTAGGTTAGGATGAAAAGGAAGCTGAGGGTAGTGTTTATTTCATAGTATAGTGTTGCTTCATATTTGTTCATGCGCCACAGTAAGTAAAGATACACACAATGATTCATGTGAAAACCACTCAACTTTGTATTGAGTGGTGGTTTATATTTCTTAAAGTGGCCCTTTGTGATAGTGTTATCGGCGAGCACACCGCCTTTCTCAAATCACGGCTAATCTCCAAATCAACACAAAAGTAAATCCATCAATTCTGATTAGGTTCCAAAAGAATTAACGTAACATAAATAATCAAATGCAAAACATTGTAAGTAACCCACAAGTCAAAATCAAAGAAAACAAAAGGTACAAGCATTGTGACGACAAATCCATAAAATGTCATTCCACATTTGTTATAATAATATCGCCAAATCATACCAAATAAGTGGTATTTTAAATTCATTTTGATATTGCATAGTTTACTACATCACAGACATGAAGGATGAGGAAAAGGGAGGGATAGTTAGGAAAAAGATAAGAGAAAATGCACCCATCTACGGGGGAAGAGATAAGAAAAAATCAATACGTACCTCTAAATAATCCATTTGTAATTGCCACACATAAAAATACGTATATATGTGCACAATGCTGTCATTATCTCCTGAGTGGATAATTGCCTTTGAGAAAGGCGCTGTGCTCGCCAAAACACGTGTTACCACAAAGGGCCACTTTAAGAAATATAAACCACCACTCAATAAAAACGTGAGTGGTTTTCACATGAATCATTGTGCGTATCTTTACGTACTGTGGCGCATGAACAAATATGAAGCAACACTATACTATTTTTTGTTAAACAGAGTAGAGGGACCTATTTCTCTGTTTTTGCCTTTCATACTCATGCAACACCATCTGAAGCGGATCAAATTTGAGGGTGCTGGGGTCCACATGTTAGTATCCCCCAAAAGGTTCCTCACAAGCTTCTATTTGTGTTTATTTCAGCTTGTGAGCATGGCTTCTCAAACCTTTGTGGGTTGAGTGAAGAGCACTGGAGAAAAAGAAGGGAAGGATGTGGAGCAGGTTACATTTAGGGATGGACTCTATGGACTGATCTTACTGCTTCGTGATCAGGAGTATTAATGTTACGGAGCGGCTGTGTGATGGGCTCAAGATACATTCTTATGAAATGTTGAATCTGGTTGATTTTGGTATGATTACAATTTCCTAGATCAACCCCCCAAAAGCAAGGTCCTGGTTGTCTTGCCGAGGCTTATTTTGCCAGTCGTAGCTGAGTTAGGCATGACAGTGTAAGAAAAGGCATACGTACGGGCTAGGTAGAAGAGCAAAGAAGGGCATGTCAAATGGAGCACCAAAACTGCTTGCCCATGGATCAGTGTTGATTGATCAGTTTACCCCAATCTGCGTGTTGACTGCTAGAAGAATCAAGTCAGTGCACACTGCGAAGTGTTTGGTGGTTCACAGGGCTGTTGCGGTGTGACCAGGTGAATAGGGTTCCTTCCTCGACAAGGGGAGCCCTGTGTGTCTCTATTATTTACGGTTTAGGAGGGAAGGCCAGTGTAATAAGGGGGGATGGGTATAGTAGTGGGCAGAGGGCGGATGGTAGAGGGTGGAGAGAGAGGGCTGGAGAGCTTAAATAGGATGCTTATCGCCAAAAACAGAAGTAAAGAAGGGGTAGTCACAAAGAGTAGCTTCGCAGGAGGTGGCCTTCAACGGGTGACCTTCTGCAATGTTGTTCTTTGTAATGCAACAAACAGGCCTAGATCCAGGTTATGTTATGTTAAGATATATGTATACTGTTCCCATCACCATGGTAGTAGTTTTATGGCACTTAGCGTATATTGACCTCTACCGGGCATGCCCAGACCATAGTTTGTTGGTAGTAAGTGCAAACGTGATTAAAAAACAACCGTTTTAGTTCTTGGTAAATTAACAGTCAAATTATTATTATTAGCAGTTTGCTCTTGCAAGAAAAACGGTCAGCATCCCAACCTAATCAAAAACCCAACAAGTCTGCTTTGCTCCCCCAGCTCTGCTCCTCTTATGCACCTCTTATGCACCTCAAAAGATCAATCCTAAGTCTTCGATAAGGCCATGTAGTCCTTTTGGCATGCTATTCCTGACTCAAGTATAATAAAGAAGTTCATTGTATTATTGCAAACGTCTTTCGTCTATTTTCATGGTTTCAGGTATTAACTGGTAGTCACCTTCTGGGTCACAATGACGAATATGACAACTTCCGCATCCCATCTCCTCAAGCAAGAGAAGTATGTCCTCCACCATCCTGTCCCCGATGATGGGCTAATTTTTTAAACTGGCTAGGACCTGTATAGTCCACACATTAGCAGGCCGATAGCCTTGCCACACCAACCCTGAACATATCGAAAAACCCTAAGCTCAGAAGTTCCCAGGGCACAGAGGCCCAGTTTTTCACATCACTTACAAGGACTACCTTCAGCCAACAAAACAGTGGAAAACCCTTGACAGAGTTCACTATGATTTAAAGGGAAATCAATAAACACTATGTCCTATAACATATAGGCCTGGTGACGACATCACAAGGGGTTATCCAATCATCATAGGTGACCTCTGGTTGCTACCAAATTGTATTAAGTCTTTCCCTAGAAATTGGAATCATCAGGTTTTCACAATTGAACCTGGTTCTTAGGGTTGTTGTTGCCTTACTTGTATTATATTGATGTTCTTAAGGAGAAGGACATTTTTCATATAGAAAAAAATGAATGAATAATCCCGGCTCATTTTATCACCGTCCCCAAATCTAATTGTATTCTCGCAATGACATCATTCCACTTCATTATAACTTCTAATGTCGGTATCCACACATTCACAAAAAGAATTGATGAGAAGGTGAGAAAGACATAGAAGTAAACATAGAAGCACATAGATATGGATTAGTTATATGATGCACAAGCAATTCTATTGGGGTGATGGTAAGGGAAATGTTTGTGGTAGTATGGATGCCTGTCCTCATTCTGTACTTGCATATAAAACAGTGTGAAAGCAATTTCAATGAATGTGTAGCTTATAGCTTGTAGTAAAACATATATTTTATGTGAGTGGCAATATTTAGGCCTGGAGCTGTGTCGTCTTAGACATACATGTTGTGTGGCTGCATGATGGGCTTGGATGTGCTCCAGCATGCCCTTGTAATGTTGAGGGTTTTCACTCTATAGGTTATATGAAACCACTCCTGTAAATATTTATGGATGAGTTTGGCAGAGTGAGCTAAAAAGATGCTTCAGCGCCAGAATTTGGATATGTCAAGAAGAGTGTGTGTTGGGAAACATTGGGAACAGGGTGAAGAGGTGGAAATGGATAAAAAAAAAAATGCAAATAGCATGCCTTCTCCTTGTCTCTAGCAGTGGTGTTCGGCCTCATACCTAATGAGTGATACCAAGAACAACCTCTGGATCATCACAGGGTTAAGCAGATGTTTAGAGTTGGAGTTATCAAGTAGTTCTGAGCTAACAGAGCATTAAGAGCCTTAGAGGTCTTGGCAAATCTAGTGACCTCTGTGGGAAGGTAATCTAACGCTTGGCAGAGTCTTTCCCTGGTTCATCAATTACCTTTCTGGATCCCAGGAGAAAAGTGTGATGTGATTAATACTGATATGTGTTGGTTACTCCATCATTGTGAAATTCAGTTCCCTTGACTGGGGTGGGAAGGATCTCCTAGAATCACTTTCTTAACTCACAAGCAACCGCAAATACGCCGAAGCGACGTAATGGCAACCTGTGCAGCTAAAAGAAGAGCTGGGGGGACCTAGGGGCTACAAAGCAACAAGCTGAAGTGGCCACAGTGCCCTCCTGCTGCCCGGCAGGGGCAAACAAATCTTCTGCCTGCCACTTAGTAGATACGGCTACAGGGGACTGTAATGCTGGAACCCTGAACGTAAAAGATGGTTCTCGGCTTCATGCACTGGAAACAACATTTATAGCCACCCCCCCCACCCTCCGCCCCGTAGCTTGTTAAGAACATGCCCCCAAAGAACAGTGAACTTGAGTGGTAAAAATATTGAGCCATGGGGAGCAGTGACAGTTCAACCAAGATCATTGACTTTTATTCTATGGAAACGATACATAATGCTCCAATTATTGAAACAATACATAATGTTCCAATTAATGTGTGAAGGCGATGCTGTGGAAGCGAGTACTGAACTCGCCAGGGAACTTAAATTGGCAGTTCCGTGTTTGGGTTAAAAAACTATCGAGAACGTGGTGAAAGCCTTAATTGTACCAAACAGAGCAACGTGTTTGACTCCTCCAGTATCACTTGAAGGGTCATCAACACTTGGGATGGTTTCAAAATGTCTCTGCACCAGTTCACTGGTGGATAAATTGGAGTCTGTACTGGAGGTTAACACCTCCTCTACAGTCAAGATGTCTTGTTCGACAATAATTGTGAATGACTTGAGTCAACCACTGTATGAAACAGTATTTTGCACAACATCCTGAAGTGAAAGCCCAAAACATAGACCTGGTGTCTGCCTTATTTGGCCCATTATTGCTGGCACAACAGACCTGTCACGTTTGCAGTTCGGTGGAACAACAGTGGTGTGTGGTGACGCCCTTCAAGAGACAGATGTTAGTGGCTCATCGGCGGTGATGTTTGACATTCTGGAGAAGCTGCTTTTTCAGCTTGACATTAAGTGTGAAAAAATAATGGCATCCCAAAATCAACAGGCCCTGGAGAGATCTATAGGTGTCTTATTACAATGGTTTAAGACCTCAAAGGAACACACTAACTTCCTGGACTTAATACAGGCAAACACTAAAAACCTTACATTTTCCAGAAAAGGTAGCTTGACAGTTGCCTTGCTGCTGACTAGTTTGAATAACACAAAAGGCGACCTTGATTCACCAAGGTGGTACATTTGGAAAAAAAAGGAAGTCCATAAAACAGGCCTGCATGTACAAGGACCTGGCAACAGGAAAACAGCAGAGAGATAGGCAGGGTCGCCCTGCCAATCCCACTGGGGAGCCCAGAAGCACAGGTCCTGCAGTCATGTGCCAACCTGTGGAAGGTCAAGTTAAGAGAGGTCGTCCTTTGACAAACTGCAGTAGTTCTGACTTTGAGGGTGGAGGAGGCCGCTGCTGTTGCAACTCAGACCGGTTCTCCGGCTACGACAATCATGCATCGGAGAGGTCGTTCCTTGATTACCTCTGCCCAAGGGAGGGGAACTAAGGAAAATAATCTATGGAAAACAACCAAGAAAGAGGATAAGGAAATTACTTTGGTTGAAACTTCATCGCTAAATCTTGAAGAATTGTTTGAAGAAAGGAGGCGCCAGATGAGATTCCTAGGGGATGTTCGTTGACTGATGCGATTATGCAAACGGATCTGATCACTACTACTACGGCTACATGTGGCCTTGTTGAAACTGCAGTGCCTCATAACAAGGTTAACACCCTACAAAATCAGAGTCTGTTCGGGAGTACGAAAAAAACTGGACATTAACCGCTCACGACTACTGGAAATGTTCCAATCAGTTATACCCTTGCGCTACATAAAAAGTAGCGACATTAAAATCATCGATATTTGTGAGAATGCTGAGGACGAGGATGCTGGCCAGGCGTCATCACTGGTCTATCTCTGTGCAAACCGTACTTTGGGATACGTTTAGATCATTGTCCTCTTGTCAACAGACCGGCCTATGAATGTGCAGCAGCAGAAACTGGAGCACTTTGGCATCTATGGAAGAGGTGTAAGAGGGCTGGAAAGTAGGCCCACGGTGCTCCCCCCCTCCCCCCCGATAGCTGAGTTGCCTAGTGGCAATGGACTTGGGATGAACCACAGTTATAGGGGTGTGGGGAATGAGAGTGGGATAGTGAGGGAGGGGGAAATGATGCTCACTGGGCATGGCTGGCAAACCTGGTAAAGCAGAGGGGGAAGTGGTTACCCTAACAATCAAGGACCTTTGCCCCTTCTTTTGCTAAAATGGAACACTTGTGGCACACGCATCTTTTCACCCAGGATGGACTCCTGGAGCACATCGATTACTTTGGTGTGGTTGTGCTCCAGAAGACATGGCACATTGACCCGATGCTGATAGATGGGTGGCACCTATTATCCTCCCTGGCTACTCAGGGCTCAAGGGGTCGCATTAAGGGTGGCCTAATAATAGGTGTAAAAAACTCTCTCGGAATAGTGGAAATCCCGAGTGCGACTGAATATGTTGTTGCAGGAAGGATCACTACTCCACGAGGGCCAGGTATGCCACATATAAGGGAAGTAACCATCATTAAGGTTTACAGTCCTCCCCACATTCGTGAACATGAGGGGATTCTAAAAAGTGTTGAAGTGTTGATAAACAACTTGCTGGCTCGCTCCACAGTCTTGATTTGTGGGGATCTGAACTCCAGAATCCCCTGAGATACTTTCTTGGAGAAGCAAGATGGGGGCCGAATGTTGTCGCCTGTGGGGAGTGATGGCTTGGGAAAGGGTTGAAGGCGAGTTTGCTGTACTCTGCTGTGTTTGTTATGGCAAACGGAGGAGCATTTCCCTCCAACTCGTCACCCAGGTACACTTGTGCTAGCCATTAGAGCAGCAGTATTATAGATTACTTTGTTTACTATGGTCTTACACCGGTGATAACTGACATGTGTGTTGTGCAGAGAGAGGAGAGCGATCATTTCCCCTAAGTAGCTGCTCTAAATTTCCCCAATCAAATACCCTGCCCGATTCAGACTGGGACATTATACACAAACATAACCAAAACCGGCTATCTTGGAATGACAATAGACTGAGCAATGTGAGGGTTTTAGCCCTAGACCAGCTAGACAACTACTTAAGAACATGTAGGCTGCTTTACTGGAATGACAACAGACTGAGCGATGCGAGGATTTTAGCTCTAGATCAGCTAGGCAACTACTTAAGAACATGTAGGCTGCTATCTTGGAATGACAGCAGACTGAGCGATGCGAGGCTTTTAGCCCTAGATCAGCTAGGCAACTACTTAAGAACATGTAGGCTGCTATCTTGGAATTACAACAGACTGAGCGATGCGAGGCTTTTAGCCATAGATCAGCTAGGCAACTACTTAAGAACATGTAGGCTGCTATCTTGGAATGACAACAGACTGAGCGATGCGAGGCTTTTAGCCCTAGATCAGCTAGGCAACTACTTAAGAACATGTAGGCTGCTATCTTGGAACGACAACAGACTGAGCAATGCGGGGCTTTTAGCCCTAGATCAGCTAGGCAACTACTTAAGAACATGTAGGCTGCTATCTTGGAACGACAACAGACTGAGCAATGCAAGGCTTTTAGCCCTAGACCAGCTAGGCAACTACTTAAGAAAATGTAGGCTGCTTGAAGTGTCCACTACTGTGGGCAGAGCATAAAAGGTCATCACAAACTACATGAGTTCTCTAGAGAAAATGAAAATGAGTGCTCTAGTTAAAGTATCCACCAAGTCTCGTTTGGGTGTGGGCCTAAAACACCTCCATCGTCACTCCTTCAATGGAAACATCAATGACAAACAGAAGGAGCTGCGCAGAAACTTGCATGTTATTGCTTCCAACGATACAACAGCTAGTGAGCATGCCTTCCATATTACACATCTAAAAGGACTTATCATCGGTGGTTAAGGCAACATAAATACCAGAGTGAATGCTCCAGATGAAGGGAATTGGTTCTTACGTTCAATACAACTAACTCAGCTGGGTTATGGAAAATGTTTAATTCCTATAAGCCAACAGAGAACTGCATAAATGGGGTCACTGAAGAAACTTGTGCAAGTTGCAGGGTCCTTTGGGCGGGATGATGGGAGGCCAGCTCAACGCACACTGGGTGAAGGGAGTTGGGCTTTTAAAAATGCTGTCTGCGACATTGCCAAAATAATAAGTCATCTAGAACTCCAGGCACAGACGGGATCTGCAGTTCACTGATCAAGGCCGATGTAGATTTATGGGCCAAGTCACTGCATCCTGTCCCAGGTTATTCCTTCATCCTGGAAAGACAGCATCATTGTGGCAGCATTAAAAAAGGTGTGCCATTCAGATTCCTGCAGTCATCGCCTTTTAGCAATGCTGGATGCTCCAGCAAAGATGTTTGCAAGCGTCTTGCTGGATGAGTTAAGGGCATGGGCCGAATCTGCAAACACCATTCCCCCCAACCAGACGGGATTTCGGAAGGGCCTAAACACCACTCTAAATGGTCTGGCTCTGGTAATCACCATCCAACAAAATTGGCCCATTAGAAAGAACACTGTGTATGCTGCATTTATTGATTTAAGCACAGCATTCAATACTGTTGGCAGGGGCAAGTTATGGGCCAATCTGAAATCCTGGAATATTCCCCCTGGCCTCCTAAAGATGATCATCCAGTTACACGAGAATACGAGGGTTAAAGTCCGCTTGGACCAGCAAGGTAGGACAACTGGCTGCATTAAAACCTACAAGGGTCTTAAACAGGGCTGCACACCGGCCATGAGCCTGCTCAAACTCTATCTGTCGGACTTAGGGGAATGCATTTGTAACCAACTGTCCATACCTCCTAAACTAGGGCATACCCCCATGCAATGGTTGGGCTATGCGGATGACCTCGTTATTCTTGACCTCACTCCTGGTGGTCTGCAAGCAACCCTGGACTGCCTTAGAACTTATACAGAATACAACTCTCTGGTAGTAAATGTTAACAAGACCAAAATAATGATCTTTGCGCCCACCATGAAAAGGATAAAAAAAAGGTTGAAAAAAAAGGTTGAGTTGGAAGATGGGTGGTGAGGTCCTGGAAGTGGTTCCTGAATATAGATATATTGGCTTCAATCTTGATTCCAAATTGAGTGGTGGAAAGCACCTTGAGACTGTGACCACCCATACTCTAGGATTAGCGGTGCCATTGGTTCCTTTGCAATAAAGGGGTGCTGTGATACAGCTTTATCTGATGAAAAGGTGTCCGACCATCTTGTATGGGGCTGAAATCAAGGGCACTGACAAACAACAGATATCACAAAGCTTGAGCGTAGTCCTTTGAAGAAACGTACTCGCTTGCCCCCTCTCGCCCCCCCCCACGAACCCCACCTGAGTTGCTGTTTTTGGAATTTAATGTCGCCCCCATAGTTATGAAATTCTATCTGTCTTGTCTTACGACATACTGGAAATTGAAAAATGGAGCAGGTACAAACATGTCCAGGCTATTTCATGACACGTTGATGCATAAAACTGGCTTAACCCCGACTAGCTGTATTGCGAAAATAGTAAGAACAGATGACATATGGTCGGGGAGGGCTCCTGAGAACTCTATCAGCCTGCCTTACAACACATTTAAGAAAACTATGGAAAACACAATACGCAATTATAGCCATAAACAACTTATCCTCGACCAGGCTTCTAAAAGTAATTCTGCTTTGTTTATCAAGTATATTTAGGAACGGGTGGAATATCCTAGTAATATAAAACACTTTGTTGGAAACGTATTTGTGTGGGATTACCTCAAAAATAAGTTTAATGTGGTAAAATCCCGGGAGATAAAAGGAGCATGGCAGAACACACCTAGAGAGCACAGATCATGCCGTCTTTGTGGAGAGGATGAAACAGAAACTGCAAAACATCTCTTAATGGGGTGCTCATCTCATGTACACATTAGGCAATCCACATTGAGAGCAGTGGGCACCGCCATCGATACCACGAGGGAAGCCCTATGGCTTAGATATATTAATGGGAACCAGAAGTCATACTTTTGGAGTTATTGACCTTTTCACGATGTGCTACAGAATTTGGGTGGCCGGGAATTTGGGAAATTGCTGTCACTCATATTTATTTATTTTTAAATATGTTTTTGTTTTATTGTTTTATTATGTGTAATATGAAAGATGTGGTTGAGATGTATTATTAAAAGTTGATTTATTTTAACTGTATAATACTAAGCAAATAAATAAAATCCACCTTAGCGTGCATAGTGGACCGGGGACATCTTACCTTGCTGTGCTGCTGGACCTTTCAGTGGCCTTTGACCTGGTTGATCACTCTCTCCTGGTCTCCAGACAGAGGACTTTGGCACATTGCTCAGACCTGGCCGCTCAATGGATCTCATCTTTCCTTGGGCCATGCACTGCCAGATTGGCAGTTGGTGAGGCTAGTTCCTCCCCTGTTTTACAAAAATACGGTGACCCTCAGGGATCATGCATCTCACAGACACTCTTCAATATTTACATCAGGCCCCTGCTCAGTCTTTTGGATGACCTGGGTGTGCAGTATAGCAACTACCAAAGTCATCCTCGAGCTTACTGGAAACTACATGCAGGGTTCTGACACTCACAATAAAGTTTATGAGGCAGTTCAAATGTGGATGGTTGACAACTAACTAGCCTTAAATAGTAAGAAAACTGAGCTCCTGATTCTAGCATCATGCCCACGACTGAAGAAATTAGATTCAGACTATGACAGCTTCAGCATTTCCGGGAACAACATTAATGTTTCTAAGAGTGTGAAAACGTTGGGCGTATTTCTAGACGCCGAAATGTGTATGAAGACTCATGTCTCACACATTCGCTCCTCCTGTGGCTTTACCACCAAGCTACTGCATCCTATTCACCCATTCATTTCAGCCAACAACTACTCTCTACTGGCCACAGCACTAGTCAACTCTAATTTAGAGTATTGCAACAGTTTTCTGGCGGGTACCTCACAGGCTTAACTTCACCTGCTCCAGGTTACGCAAAATGGCACAGTTCACGCCATTCATGGTGTCTCAAGGCAGAGTCACGTCACCAATACCAGGAGGAGACTTCATTGGCTCCCTATTACACATCGGAACACATACAAAATTCTCACCCTGGCATATAAATGTCGGACTGATGGAAGCCATAAATACCTTAAGGATTGGTTGAAGGCCCATAAACCAGGACACCAGTTGTGATCCTCGGGCAACCCTACTTTTCTTCAACCTAGATAAAAGCTAGTCAAGTTTTGTGGCACAATCTTTGATGTCCAGGCTCCACTGCTGTGAAACGTTCTACCAGGACCCATTAGATTGGTCAGTACACTGGATCTCTTAAAAAAAACTGGTCAAGCAGCATCTCTTCAATCTTAACCTGGGTTAGATAGGCAGCCTGTAGTATTCTCCCTCCCCATTTTTAACCCTGTTTTGTTGCGTTTGACTTTTTATGTTTTTTTTGAGGCTTGTGGGGATGTGGCACGCTACAAGCTGCATCGAACAAGGAGGATTCAGAGCACCACGTTATGAAGGGGGTGTTCCTTTATTAGAAATGTACAAATGAACCAACATGATATTGCTCCCAATTGGAGCATTGGGATGGTGTTTTCTCACATAGATTTATCCTCTGGGGAAATGATAGCAAACATGCCCAAGTGAAATTATGTAAGCAATGGGGCAAGGTGGTAGATGGAAGGCAGCAGCCAGGGAGCAGTGTTCCACCAATTGATAAGGCACTGCTCCAGGCAAAGTGCAATCCAAACAGGGCAGCATTGCATGACCCAGTAGCCTATCTCAACATCACTGCACCCTCTATTAAAAAAATAAACAAGCACACCAAGGCTTAAAAGCATACTCATCCCAAAAAGTGATGGGTGTTGCTTCACGGGTATCACCAGGAAAGTGCCCTGCCTGCTGGATAGTAACAGCTATTTAAAATGGACAGATTGTTATCCATTCTGGATTACTTCATCTCCAAGGATCCTATGTGGTAAGATTTCTTTTGATGTGCTGACCGTGTGCTGTGTAGCGCTCCCTGCATACCATTTCTCTTAACATTTTGTTAATGTGGGCTTGTGGGCACTGTTTTGCTCTGGTTTCTGGGCTCACTTCACAGTTTTCATTCTGGGGTAGCTGTGCTAAGTATTGGCCTATGACTGGTGTGACATTGCTAGATTTGGAATAAGGCTTGGCACATTTTTCAACTATCACTCTTGTACTACACTTTAAAGCTTTTCTGGCACTCATAGGAGGTAATTACGACCTCGGCGGTAGGGGCTTAATGGGGCCAGTAGGGCTGCCGGCCCTGTTAAACCCCTACTGCCTCATTACCAGGTCCACTCGCGGGACCTGGTAAGGATGCCTGGTAACAACAGGACTGTCATTATCGGGCCCTTTGTTAGCATCATCCCTAATCCCCTTGGGCCCCAAGTTCGGAATGGCCCGGTATTTCCCCATTCAGGGAACCCAGACCCGGTATCTGGTATGGGGGTAGCCATGCCGCTAAAAGCAGAATGGCTACCTCCATTCTCGGAATGACCTCCATAGTCTTGGATGGTGTTTAGGGGCCAGGAGCTATCTCAGACTTAATTTCTCTTGAATTGGACTCCAACCTTCTTTCCTTTTCCTCCTACCCTTTCTTCCCCCTCCTGACGTGATACATGTGGAACAACTATGCAGTGATGGAATCCCATAAGAAATCAGCTTTTGTCTTAAATACCTAAATGCCTAACTTGTATTCTGGTGTGGGCAGTGATGTACTCGCTCCAAAAGTAGGCGAGAGAAAACGTTTGGTCAAATGCCCTGTTTTATCACAGAGTGTTGCATAGCTTTTTATTTTTGCCATGATCTTAAACAGGGTTCTACCTGTTTTAAAATACTTTTTATGTTATTGTTTAAATCGCAGACCTAGCTCGAGAGCAGCAGAGCGCTGTGCAGAGTGTGCATAGCTGACATCTTTTAACAGTAGCGCAGTACTGTGAGGTCTGTGCGACCACTGGAATTAGTCCTCGGTCAGATGTTGTCGAAACAGCCACGTTTTGAGAGATTTGCAAATTATGGGGACATTCCGAGCTGACACCGGATCGAGTTCCATAGAGTGGGCGCAGGACCTAAGAAGGATTGTTGGCGCGTCCTTTCTTTCGAAAGTCTGCAATTTCTTTGTGCACTTTTGGTCAACCAAAATTCGAAATGTGAAAGTAGAATACTTCATTGCCACAACACCACCTATTAACCATCACTGGAAGTTCACCTATTGTTCAGAGCCACATCAGCAAGGCATTGTGGGTATGCAAATTAGCCCACATGCAAGCCTTTAGCTCCAGAAAATCACCTTTGTCTTGTAGGGCAGTGCTACTTTAGTCATCCACAGTATAGTTAAGGTGATTGCCTAGATCCATAGGAAATCCAAAAATTCTATTGTTACTAACTTTTGACTTTCATGACGGATTTTGGCTGATAGTTTCCAAACAAAAGGTTTGTCATGGCTCCCCCATATTGGAAATTTAGGAAAAGATTCATTAAGAAATAAAAACGTTTTAGGCAAGCAAAGAAAACTCTGTTTCAGCCTACTCCCATTCATTTTCCCATAGAGAAAAAGTGCAATTGTTATCATGCTTAAGCACAAAAACTGCTCGATGGACTTGGACCAAATAAGAAACAACTTGGGCATGAAGCATTGACTCAATTTCCAAAGCATGTTTGGGGTAAATCCACCCAGGAATTTTATAAATATTCCACGCGGAATGGGGTGCCCCCTGCTCCCGAACAAATAGCTGTATCTCCAAAGGTAATTTATAGCATAGAAGCTGAAGAAGAAGCTATAAACTTTGTTATTTAGCTAAAGGTCCTTGAGTACCCCATTCTACTGTTCTGGTTACTTTAATGTTGTCCGTCTGATTCGTTTGACTGTTGTCCTCTATGTGTAAAGTAAAGTAAAGTAGAGAGGCTGAGGGGCTTCTCACAAATTACATTTTTTTTCACAAAATCCTATTGCTAATAACTTTTGACTGCTGGCTGCATTTGGATGACATTTTCAAAACCAAAGGTTTCTCAAGGTCCCCCGCCCAAACTACAAATCCTGGGAACAATACGTCATAAAATAAAAATGTTATAAAAAAACAAAACACCAGTTTTCAGCCGACAGAAAATGTGCAGTTTTTAACAGGCGTAGCGCGAAAGCCGCTTGGCAGATTTGGAACAAATGAGAAACAATGTGGGCACAAATCATTGAAGTAATTTCCTTGACTGGGTTGGGGCTAAATCCATCCAGTAGTTTTTAAAATATTCAGCAGAGAAAGGGGTGACCCCTGCTCCCTAAAATCTTTATATTGGTATTGGTGCTTTGCAGCAAAGAGGCTGAGCCAGGCTATCACCTTTTGACGTGCTGGATAGATTTGGATGACATTTGCAAAACAGAAAGGTTGTCAACGGTCCCCCTAACTGGACATTTTGGGAACAATTTGTTAAAAAATGACTTTATTAAGAAAACATATAAATGCATTTTTCTGCCTACTCCCATTCGGTTTCCCATGAAGAAAAGGTGCAGCTTTTGAACCCGAATAGTGAGAAAACTGCTTGCACATTTGGACCAAGTAAGAAACACTTTGGAACAAAGCATTTACTACATTTCCTTGACTGGTTTTGGGTAAATCCATCAAGTCGTTGTTAAAATATTTAGCAGTGAATGGGGTGCACCCTGCTCCTTAAAATCTGTATATCGGTTTTTGGCCTTTGCAGCAGAGAGGCTGAGAGAGGCTAGTAACGTTTGACTTGTTGGATGGATTTGGATGAATCCAAAAAGTTTCTCAAAGGCCCTACCCAAACTGGAAATTTTGGGAACAATTTGTTAAAAAAATGAAAAAGTTATTAAGAAAACATAAAAATGTAGTTCCTTAAAACTCTACGTGTTCCATAAAACCATTATATATATTGGCCCTCATTACGACCCCGACGGTAAGTGAAAAACGATGCTGGTAAATCATTACCGGCATCGTTTTCCGCTAGGTCCGATCATAACCCGTGAAGGTGCTATTAGCGGCATCGTAATTAACGGTGCAGCTAACTGCACCAAGGCCGCACGCACGCGACCTTCCACACCGTAAATACCGGCACTATGCAAAGGTACGCGAATCACGAACCAAGCGGACATGCTCTTAACGCCATCACAAAGGCCGTTAAGTACCTTACCGCCATGGTGCTAATTCCGCCATCGCGAACCAACCGTAAATGGCCATGTGCAGTGTATCCAGCTGCCACAGGTGCACAGAATCAACACAGGTGGAGGCAATACAGACTCACCAAGTACAAAAAGAGCACACCCCACCCCTTCCCACACCCAGTCACACTCCACAATGATTCCAATACGACCAGCAATGTTGGGGCTGGAGGACCTGATTGCAATGCAAGTGCTACAACTACAACTACAACAACAACAACAACAGGCAGCACAGAGGAGACGCAGGAGGAGAAGGAGCGCAAGGCAGGGCCAGCAAGCCCCACCAGCACAGCCAGTGCCACCACGCAGGCAGGCCACAATCCCACGCATCAGAGCCAGTCCATTCAACCTCACCGCTGAGCAGATCCACACCCTGTACCGTTTGGACCGGGACACCATCACCACCATCATGGACATGATACACAACGACATCGTCAACATGATAGAAACACCCACCGCCATCCCACCCCTACTGAAGTAGTGTCCGTGCTCCACTTCCTGGCCACAGGCACCTACCAGCACACAGTGGGGCACTTGCATGGCATTTCACAACCATTATTCTCACGTACACTGATCCAAGTGCTCGATGCCCTCCTCAAGCACACAGACGACCACATCTCATTACCACGGTCTGCCCAGGAGATTGCAAACACCAAAGTGGGTTTCCATGCACTAGCCGGCATACCTGGTTGGATTGGTGCCATCGACTGCACCCATGTGGAATTGGTGGTCCCACATGCCATGGAGGTACCGTACTGCAACCGTAAACTATTTCACTCAATCAACGTGCAAATGGTCTGTGACTCCAACAGGATCTTCACATATTGTTGTACCCGATTCCACGGATCAACCCATGATTCAGTGGTCCCGAGGAACTCCACAATACCACGCTACATGGAGCGACATGCAGGGCCAAGATCCTGGCTACTCGGTGAGTCTCATGTCATGGCCATGGAAATGTGAAGTGGGTAGGTGATCGACGTACCAATGCATACTTTACTTGGCTGAAGGGGGGGGGATGATGCATACATTACCTGGCTGAAAGGGGGGGGAAATGATGCATACTTTACCTGGCTGAAAGAGGGGGGGAATGATGCATACTTTACTTGGCTGAAAGGGGGGGGGGAATGATGCATACTTTACCTGGCTGAAAGGGGGGGGGGAATGATGCATACTTTACCTGGCTGCGAGTAGCAGAGGCAATGGAGCCAGCTCATACCCTAAAGCAGCACAAACATCAGCTGACACCTGTACACATAATGCCCGATGTAAGCAGCCCTACCATGTGAATGAAGATGTGTCCCAACCATGACACAACCATCTGCAAGTGCATTGTACCGATTCGGACCACATTGACTTCAACGAAATGCACCTAAATGCACAGCACCAAACACCATCAACTGAAAGGCCTATCCCCCATAACTGCGCACAAAGGAGGCACATGACGGACAGAAACATCAACACACCATTACACAGACACCAAGGCCCAAAAAATGTCCCTATCAACATCAGTAGTGCTCAGTGGGGTCATCATGAGGCTGACAGCAATGTTGCCATGACGTGAGCGTTGATATCACAGGACACGTGCCAGGTCGCCAAAACAAACGCCATGAACAAACACAGTGGATGGGCACTCACAAGGCACTTGACCCCCCTGCATACATTGGTTGTTGGCATGCAAAACAGTCCATGAGAGTAATACACATATACCGGTCACATAGTGTGAATCCATTTGTGCATGTTAAATTGGTACGAAGTAACAGTCAAATACATGCCATGGTGGCACATCATGTTTGGTATTTGATGTCATGACTGACACATACGTTGTTGCCCACATACAGGTGATGCAGGCTATCCCCTGAAGAGGTGGCTCCTTACACCAGTCTGGAACCCACAGAACCAGCATGAGGAGGACTGCAACCGTGCACATACACGTACCCGTGTGGTGATTGAGCAGGCATTCGGCCTACTGAAGGCACGTTTTCGCTGCCTCAGCAGGTCTGGTGGGGCACTCCTGTACCGCCATGAGAAGGTTGCAAAGATTGTCATGGCATGTGTCATGCTACACAATATGTGCATCAGACGAAATGTGGCCCTGCCCCCTGACGCTGAACTGCAACCACCTGATGATGAGGATGAGGAGGGTGGGGATTGGGCAGCACCTCAGGGAGGCAGCGATGCACAGGAGGGCGTGAAATGCGTCGGACTCTGATCAACCAATGTTTCTAGCACACACGAATGGGGGTGTCACATGGAGATGGCAATTGGGGCACTGTGTGTGTCTGGGATATGGACAATGTGGGCTCTTCACCAATAAAGCACACATACGCAATGAGCAATGTCCACACATGTGACTTGTGATAAAGAGAAACTTGTATTATAAATGTGAATTCAATTAACACACCCACTCCCGCCTCCCCCCTGACCTCCCCAACACACTCACTCCCGCCTCCCCCCTCAACTCCCCAACACACCCACTCCCGCCTCCTCCCTCAACTCCCCAACACACCCACTCCCACCTCCCCCCCAACTCCCCAACACACCCACTCCTGCCTCCCCCTTCAACTCCCCACAAAAGTGTGTGGATCCCTGTGTCAAAGTGCCTAATGTGGAATTGATCCACTGGGTGGACTCTACTGGCAGCCCCCTTTGCCGGCCCCCGGGTCACCCCTGCCTGTACTTCGCAGGTTCCTGGCCGACCTGCGGATGGGGCTGCTTGGGGCAGAACTGTCAGCGGAGGAGGTACTGGGCTGCTCGCTACGACGCATGTCCCTCATTGTCTGTACGAGCTCACTGAGCATGTTCCGCACCACGGCTAGTTCAGCACAGATGTCTTTGCTGGAGGATTGGATGGCTGCCTTGACAGTCTCGGCACATCTTTACATTTCTGCACTGGCACCTCCACAATCGGCCACATGCTGTATGAGGAGTGTGGACAGTTGTTGTTGCCTCGTCAATATTTGGTCCAGTGACTGTTGGTAATTCGGGGCATTGGATGATGCAATTGCTGGGATCATTGGGCTACTCCCCTCCTCCACACCTCCCACTGGGCAGGGAGTGGCTGGCCAGGAGTAATCAGGGGATAGCCCCTGTGTGTTGACATCGTGCAGGCTACTTAGGGACAGGTAGGGGGATTGAAGGTGGGCAATGGGGGGACATTCTGTGTCATCCTCATCAATCCCCACATCACTGTCAGAGCAGGCTGCAATGGCAGCAGTCTCCCCAATTGTACTGCTTCCTGCAGACACATTCCCCTCAGTGGCCACCAGTTGTTGCATGTCCTCTGCTGGTGGTACCATGCTGCTTGCCTTGGGGATCGTCGCTGCCCTGGGCTGTGTTGTGGCAGGCAATTTTGGCTGCTGTGTTTTTTAGTGGGTCCAGCCGAGGTGGAGGGTTGGTTTGCTGTTTCCTCTGGCCTGGCCTTCTTGGCAGGTGTGGTGCCAGTCTCATCCTTGCCGGTGTCCGATTGGGAGCCTGTGGTGGAGCAGAGGAGGGAAAGTGTTATTGATGGGTCAGGGAACATTGAGCAGGCATTGCGATGACTGCCATTAATTTGATGGATAGATGGTGCACTTTGTAGGATGTGACATACAGGTTGTCTCCCTTTTGGGTGGGTTGAGCATGCAGGAATGTGGGTGCCTACTGTGGAGTGTGCATACTGCATGTGTACAGGGTGTAGGTCAATGATGCCTGTTGGCAGTCTTCTGCTGATGTGTTGCGTTAACCCTATAGGGAAAGATTGTGATTCCCATGTATGTGGACTTCAGGGGGTTTCGCATGGCTTAATTTGAGGCACCTACCTGTGTCACCTGATGTCGGGGCTCCTCTCTCCATTCCACCGACCCCCTCGATGCTCTCAATGCCGATCGTTGTGGCACATATCTCCTCCCACGGCTGCATTTTAATTGGGGAGTCTGCTCCTCCGCCAGTTGCCATGCCCATGTTGCGGTTGGCCGACAGTATGCTCCTTACCCGGAGCCGGAGGTCGTCCCACCTTTTGCGACACTGTTTGGTGGTGCGGGGTCTAGTTCCTACGGCACTGACCCGTTGTGCAACTAGTTCCCATATCTCCTTTTTCCGTGCTATTGCCGGTCTGCTCATTTCGGTGGAGAAAAAATGTCTGCCTTTTCCTGGAGCATTTTCGCCAACATTGTTAGCTCTTCCCTACTGAAGCGGTCCTGCCGCTGCCGATCGCAGGCTTTTTTGACAACTTTTGGCATTGTGGGGTTGTGTGGATGTGGGTGTAGTTTTCTGCAAGGTCTCGGGGTCAGATGTGCAGTGGTTGTGGAGGATTGCAATGGATTGTGTTTTTAAAGATGGCCGGCGTGCTCTTTCCCGTTCCGGTGCGATGGTGTAATTTCCGGGTCCGGTTTTTTACGGTCACCACTAATAGCGGTCACCGCTATTAGCGGTGGTCGCTAACATTGGTGGGTAGGGTGGCGGTGGTGCAGTTTACACGGCATACGATGGCGGTAGCTGACGTTTTTTGGAGGTTACCGGCATGGCGCTGATTACATTAATGGCATCGCGCAATGCTCGTACCCGAGAGGTCGTAATTTACCGCTTTTAACGGTTCATGACCAGCACGGACACGTTAGTTGCGCCATGCGCAAATGTCCATTACTTACCGCTGGGGTCGTAATGAGGGCCATTGTCTTTGATGATTTGCAGCAGAGAGGATGAGGGGCTTTTCAGAAATGAAAATCCACATTTTTTTTATTCCTGCACTATTAATGGGAGAAGCTGCAAAGGAAAGAACTCAAAACGCTACTTGGAGGAGAAAAAGGATGGCATCAAACTTTGGAATGAACTCCCCCACGACCTTATAGACTCTAATAATGGTCTCAACATCAGAAAGGGAGTCAAAACTCTGCTATTTATGTAGTCACTTCTAGGGGAACACTAATTGTTTTGAATGACAACGCTTCGATTACCTGGCCATAGGCGTAATATAAATACCAATACCAATAGCAATAGCAATAGTAACCACATTAAGCTAGAGGTCAGGGGTGGGAAATTAGACACGATAGGCCTCATTAAGGGTCGCCAGACCCGTAATGATTTACCGGTGCCTGACTTCCCGGTAACACCAGGGGATTACAACCCCGGTGGTCCGAGAAGTCAGGTGCAGGCAAATTGTAAATCCCCATTCCCATATGGGAATGGGGACAACAGAAGCACCGGCACTGTTGATAATGGTGCCAGTGCTTCCATGACGGCTTGCCTACCATGGCTGCTGTGCACGGCAGGGTCAGCCCTGTTGGGCACAACAGCTCTGGCAGGTAAACCCGTAGTGTGCCAGTCAGGAAACAATGGTACCAGTAAGCTTACCAGCACCATTGTTTCCAGACCAGCACACTTGTAATGAGGCCCCATGTGAAGTTTGGGAACTGGGGGTGGATTGGGGAGGCAGTTACGGGTAGAACATTTTCGGTTTATCAGGGGAAGACCACGTGAATCTCATGAGATTACAGCAACAACGCTGCAAGACACGCTCTGAAAAAGAAGTGTGTTACAAAAAGCGAGTGATAGGGGGTAATGGGAAAGGGTTAGGGAGGGAAAAAACAATTTTAGAGTAAGGGGCCTGAAACAAAAAAGGGGACACATGTTCCACGGCCTCTGAGGACATGGAATACTTTTTAATTCTGAGCAATTTTTCCATTATCGTGGGAAACAGCGATCACCAGTCTACTGCAGGAATTTCTGTTATTAGAAATTATTACTGTGAAGTTATCGCAGGGATAAGGAGTTCGAAAAAAAGGTTTAATATCTGCAGTGCCTACATCTAATGGGCAGGGGGCAATAGGTGTCTGGTAGTACATTAATGGTGTGACAGTCTCGGAATAATGGGAACAAATTTAGGTAGGTCTGATCAGAATGTATGTGCCATTTGCGGACTTGGTCGGATTTTGGGTCTGAGTCATGTGATGGGTGTTTTAGGTGGATTGAGAGTATCTTTTCCTTTCCCGTTTCGTTTGTGGTACACTATGGGGCCCTAGGTTTGGTTTATTGGTTGAATACATTGTTTAAATACATGTTGTGATTAACTTGTGCCCTCAAGAATGTTTATTTAAATGTTTTATTTGTAATGAGACTTTCTTTCCCCTGAAGACGACGATCTGAACAACCATATGTCAAAACCTGTTGGGATTTGTTTCTACCTGGGCTCTTGAACATTTTTTGAAAGCCTATGATTTTGAATTGCAAATCTTTGATGAAAGTTTTGTATCCCATTGATGTGGGGTTTCGTTTGGTGTAAATCTTGTTTGTAACTTTTTCTTAAGAATTTTGAATGAATTTGAATGTGATCAATTGAGTTTGGCCTTGTAGACTTGACACATTAGGTGTTGTTTTGAGTTTTGAATATTTATGTTGTTAGTAGTGGGAGGTTCATTTTTGATTGATTGTGTTTTCTCTGAAAATGATGCATGATTAATTTCTAAAGTCATTTTTTTATGCAACAAGACTCTTGAATAACAGGTTTCTTTTTAAGCAATAGAACCCTAGCGGCGGGGGCATTACCGACTCAGGTAATGCCCCGAGGCACATAGGTAAGGACCCGAGCAAAGCGAGGGCCTTACCGAAGGCCCCAGGGCATTACCAGAGTCGGTAATGCCCCCGCTGCTAGGGTTCTATTGCTATTAGTATCCCGGCCCGCAAAATTTGCGTGACCGGGGTACTAAAAGCAATTTTTTTCTGTCCCGAAACACTGCAGCGTTTCAAAACGACCAAGAAAATGGCCGCCGCCATGGAAAGGGAAAACAGAGTCCGTTTTCCCTTTCCATGGCGGCCATCGGGAGCGGACGCGCTGGGAACACAGTGTTCCCAGCGCGTCTGCTCCCAAAAAAGGATAACAAAAAAGGTAAGTGGGGTTGAGAGGGCGGGAATGGGACGGGGAGGAAGAAAAAAAAAAGTACCTGCGCCCCTGGCGGGGGAAGAGGGAAGCCCCCAGCTGTGTGGAGGCGCAGAGCAGGGATGGCCCCACCCCGAGTCTCCACACGGCTGGAGGCTTTCCTCGTCCCCCGCCGGGGACGCAGGATCAAGAAGGTAAGTTGGGGGGGCAGGTGGGAGGGAGGGGAGGGAAAAATAAAAAAAAAATGAAAGACTTACCCGAGTCCCCAGCGAGGGGCGAAGGCAACCTCTCAGCCGTGGGGAGGCTCTGAGCGGGGATGGCCCCGCTTTGAGCCTCCTCATTGGCTTAGGGGCTGCCACGCCCCCCGCCGGGGACAAAGGCTGTGGAATCCCGACGGAGGGATTCCCGGCCGGGTAGGGACCTGGCGAGAGCCAATCAGAATGCTTGTTGCATTCTGATTGTCTCTCGCCGGGGTACTAATTACAAATATGACCTAGATTTTCTTTCAGTGTTTCTGATCCCTTTATTATAGGTGTTTTGGGGGCACTGCTTTTCTATTTTCTCTCTGTGACATGGCCAAATGTCACTGGTTTGATTAATTACATTTTAAAATATGACATCTCAACATAAAATATATGTAAATATTTCATACTTACACAGTACAATGCATTCTGCCCTTGTTTCCATAATGTGCGGCATACAATTATGCGGCATAAGTAACATTTTTTTTTGTGTGCATAATAACCAAACTTTGAAATGCTTAAAATATATATTATCAAAATGCACATGGGCATGTATTTTCTTGGTATGTGATTAGGTTTTATAAAACTTGTCATTTAGAAAAGAATGTGTTCATGTAATGTGTAATGTCATTACATTAAGGAGAATTTTTTCTACTTCTTTCTATTCTTATTCTTTTGTTACTACTACATATACTTATTATATTATATTTGAAATACACAAAACAGATTTACCAGAATCGGGTACTTTCCCCGCAATTAAGTATTGTAATTGTTTACTAATACAGGAAATTCAAACCATTTGTGTAATGGCACATATTGTTATTTTACGGTTTATATGTTGATAAGTACCACACATAAATGTTCCACACGTAATCCTGTCATACTTCACTGCACTGTTCCATGTAATGTTGTTTTTATTGTATATATAAGTGTAGCAAAATACATTTTTTATCATTGGAGGTCAACACAAATATTCATATTCTACCAATTTCAATTGGTAATGTCACATTTGATGTAATTATTTTTCTAATCAATGTCATGTATGATGTAATTAGTGGTGTCACCAGTGATGTCATCAATGGTGTCATCAGTGATGTCATCCGTGATGTTATATGCAATATCATTGTGGTCATACACTGCACAACGGTGGATGCATAGTTAAAGTGGAATTGATCGAAATTCGATTCCCGAGTTTTGTTGCCTTAAATCTGATCACCTTAACTCTCTCTCAACAAAGGATTATCTTCACTGAATATATATATATATATATATATATATATATATATATATATATATATATATATATATATATATATAAATATATATTCATATTCAGTGAAAAAACTTTGTTAAAAGGACATGGTTACTAGTAAAACCAAAAAAACCATTGAAATTCGCCAGTTATTGTAAGATAAACAATCATAACTCGCCCCACCACCAAGCACTGCTAAAACTAACACCCAGGACATCAAGATGACATGACAATGGCAGACGTTGCGTCCACTCAAAGCGGTGGGAGGGAGTTTAAACTCAATTTCAGTTATTTATTCTTAAGTGGTGGCTCTCAAAAGAACATTTGTTTTTTACTTTTTGGGGGGGTTGGTTAACAAACACCTTTTTTTTCTTTTTTTGCTTTTATGTACAGTAGTATTATAAACTCTACTCTATTTTCTTACAGGAACATTTTCAATGCATTCCTAGCATTGCAAAGAAAAATTGTATTTCTGACATCTATAAAATAAACTCAATTTTCATGAAATAAATTCACACCATCAGACCTCATATTGTCATTCTCAAAAAAGTACATTCCTGCAGGATATAAAAAAACAGATACAGATTAATTGACAAGCTGCCGATTCTTCCATTTGTGGACTGAAAAGGTTTGAACATCTCCATTTTTGCCTCTGATTCATTTCAGAAAAAAATAATCTTTGCAGCAGGAAACAGTTCCATTAGGCTTTTCAAGAAATCCTTTAGGGCAACCTGCAAATACATTGTAATCACATACCCCAAAATGCAAAATAACAATCTCTGGACATTTAAAGTGAGCCATACTCTCACATAATGAGAACAAGGGTGCCCATTTTAAGCCACAAACTGCATGCCACACAATATCTACTTCTGCCGATTAAATAAACACTCTACTTCTTAATAGCCATAGACACATCCATCTTCAACTGCACAGAACAAACACACACCTGCTACCCTGTCTTCCTGTAAAGCACAACCACAACACCCCATTGGCTAATCCCCACAGTCCCCTTTCCATGTCACACTTCCTAAAAAGACATGGAAGTGGCACATGCCATCTGTGGACTATTGTGGTGTCCACTCACATATCGTCCAATTGAAGGGGGTGGGGAGATTACACTTAATTTAAACAATTTAGGGCCCGATTCATAGAAGCATTTTATAACGGCGCAATCCCAATGAAATACATTCTGTGAATCAGGACCTTAATGCACAATGGTGGCTCATGAAAAGAGGAGTTTTTTTTTCAGTTTTGATTTCTTTTTGATTTGCTGAGTTTCATTTCCTAGAACTGATTGCAAATGTTTTCATATGCACTGTACATCTTTTTCACATGAACATTCTTAGTGCAATTTGAATATTTACAAGAAACATCTGATTACCAAAATTAGTAAAATTCACTCCATTACTCGGTATTGTTTTTGTACCACCCAACTTGATGTTTTCATTTTCAAATGGCCTACACCATTCAAAAAAGCACATACAATTTTATTTACATTGTGCCTACCTGCTTCTTTTGTGCACAAACACATTTGGCCACCTCCATACTTCCCTTCAGTGTATTTGTGGAAATAGTTCAATTAAACTTTGCAACATATGGTTTAATGTAACCTGCAAAGATAGTGGAGTAACGTAGCTAAAACAATTTCCTCCACAATGAACAGCAATAATATCTAGGCATTTAAAGTGATATTTAGTCACTTGCTCAGTTTAGCCCAGACACTGTATACCATGGAACCTCCACTCTCTCCAAACCAACAGTACTATAGAAGCCACACAACTCAGTGTACCTTTTCAAATTATTCATCCAACAATCACCCAACATCCACACATTGAGCTTTTTTCCTAGCAATAGCCACATCCATCTTCCCTACACACAACAATCAAAACACCTACTACCATCTCTTCCTCTAAAACACAACAGGAACATCTCATTGACTAATCCCACAGTCTCCTTTCCATGCCAGGCATCCTTGAAAGTCCCGGATATGGCACATGCCGTCCATGGAATTCCATGGTGTCCGCAGACCCGGTAACACAGGGGCAGCCCTTCTACCCTTTCCACTTTCATGTTCTCAACACTCCCTTATTGGCTGCTTTCAATGAGTCACACATCCATCCACCAATGACATCCAAAAACTCTACACCTAACACTGTCATCTCAGTTCAGCACTTCAGATGTACACTTTAGCTCTTATAGTACATATATCTTGGTAATCACAGCCTTCTGCATCAAAAACTACTGTGAAACTCTCCAACATTTCGAGATTCAACATTTGGTCTAACAATACATAGTACATGTATGCTTATATTTTTTTAAGTATTTTCTGTAGTTCTTTTATATATATATATATAGAGGGTTCCTGCTACTTACTCTGTAATAAGCTTCTCAATAAGCATATTGTCTTTTTTAACCACCCCAGCTGAATCCATGCATTGAAGCATTCAGCACCTGCTCACATCAAGCAGAAAATAATTAAAATGCTGTGCATTTAAAAATGTTTCTTTTTAGGAGCAATTTGATAAAAGTAAAAAAATAATCATATGTCCATTTATAGCAGCACTCTAAGTAGCTTTTTTTCTAACAGAAAGAAACAAAAGATGCAAAACATTTGTATATAATGTTTAAGTGGCACTAGGTTTGTTCAAGTTTAATATGTTGGCAGTACATGCATACCTGCGTAACCAGTCCTGTTTTTTTCTCTGCAATCTGTAACTTGTATTCCAAGTTTTATAATGGGAAAAGTAAAACTACAAGTCCCAGAAGGCACACAAAGCATCTAGGACTACATAACCACCTACAGATTGGAATTGATTATGTTGGCACGTGTGCCAACATATTAAACTTAAACACACCAAGTGCTACAAATCTTTTTCATCTGTTTTTTATTTTATTTTACAAAAAAGTTGCACACAGTGCTCCTTTAAATGCATGTATGCATTTTTTGAGGTTTATGAAAATGATCCTAAAAAGAAACATTTGTGAACGCTCAGCATTTTCCATTCCGCAAACATGTCACACTTTCCAACCTCACTCATTACATTCCTTACACTGCCACCATTGTCGGCCTGCTCACACATATGTGTATACCACCAAAGTATCTATATACAACACTTCACCTTAGATATAGAGTACTCTTCTTTTCCAACCTATACTATAATAAACAAAACAATGCTGCAACAACAGTCCACCATTCAATTACCACTAGGTCACACTAGGTCACACTTTCCCTATTCTTAAAAAAAACTGCAACACATTACAAATACATTGCCCCACAGCACTTCTTTCATTAAAACCAGCAGCATTAAAGTAACCTGCACATGCATGTTTTACTTACACCCATTTTTGTCCTGTTCTTTCTAATCCCCCAAACACCACTACTCAAACTCCAATTGTTCTAACAGCATACTTAACACACTTTAGTACACCATCGATAACACAACTCCTTTTCCCAATGACTCCTCCTACCTTCATAAACAACAACCTCTCTTACTAAAAGTACCTGACCATTACCATATATACCTTCTAACTTTCTTTTACAATTACAGGAACGAAGAACATTCCGAACACAGCTACCGAACAAAGAACACTCTTCACATCCTGCAAAGTACATTCATACAGTTTTCATCTCTCTACTATTGTAACAACCTAGTGTCACTATATATTAGCCTATAGTATTCTTTTCAAATCAACATTTATTACACTCTTACTCATTATATTGTAACATGCACACTCTTTCTTTTCCCATCTCAACAGCACCAGTATAACACCCACAGTTTTCCTCAAAACATCACAATGGGCCTCATTACGAATGTGGCGGAAAGGCAACAACGGCACTGGTTGTCACCTCTCCGCCACATTACAAGTTCTGCTTGCTGGTGCCGGACTGCATGCGTGGTCTGATCAGGTGTGCAGACTGGCACCCGCGAGCAGAACTCGTGATTGCACCCGCACTGTTATTAATGGTGCCGGTGCAACCATTCTCACGACCCCCATTCTGCCCTATGGCGATGGGGAGGCCGGCCATACCGGCACCCGCGAATGGGCAATTACCGGCCCATTCATCTCATAATAGCCCAGTAATGGCCCATTCACGAGTGCCGGGGCCGGTAGCGAGTTTGGCAGTAGCCGTGCCCTTAATAAGGAAACGGCTACCGCCAAACTCGTAATGAGGCCCAATGTCCCTACCTATTCATTCGCACCACCACTCTCTTACTCACTAACCCAAACCCATCATACTTGTACACACTCTTACAACCTTCCCAAGCACAACTATCATCCCACTACACAATCACACAATACATTCTTCATCTCTACAATCACACCCACAAACCCCTGCCTATCCATATACATTCCACAATTTTCAAAACCAAACTTTCTTTTTTTCCAACAGACACAACACAATGCCTACTAAAAAGCAACTCGGTAGGGAAAGAAAGAACAAATAGAGCAGATAAAAATAAAAGCAAGCCATATACTCATCCACTTATAAAAAATGTATAGAAAACATTGAGACAAAAGAGGTTGTAAACTCACTCAAAAAAACAAAACTAGCCATGACTAAAAAGGGTGAAGCCCCTCTTGCAAAAACTAAAAGTAAAAAATATCCAGAAAGAAAATCAAACCTACTAATTAACCTAACACTATATGTACCAGTCTTAACATAACCACTATAAAGCAATAAAAAAAAATCATATTACAAAAAATGTTCCACTGTAGAGTTTTTCACAATCTTATTACAAAAGCTGAAAGTCACGATCTACCCTTAAAAACTACTGCAGGAGACTTATCCTTCAAGCTCTAATTGACAGCACATTTCTACTAAAGAGAACATTGTTCATATTGATTTTAAACAGAATGAAACCACTAACTAAATGAATTAATACATTTAAAAAATTACTTCTACCCATGTGCAATGTCAATATAGATGCCTTTTCAAACTTCTGTGAAGGTCAATGGATTTACACAAGCAGCACAGAACTATATTTCAATGAAGAGGCTTATAAACAAGAAAAAAAAACAATTGCCATAGACAGTGATGGCAGACTGTATAAAATGTTAGGAGACACCATTATGGCAAAAGAAACCCTTATAGAAAAAACATCCCCAACAAACTTTCAACCAACATTTCCTTTCACCCAAACAAACCATCCATTGGAAAAATGGACATGCAATTCAATCTGTAACGTAAGGCAACAATCCTTCAAATGGTTATGACAATTCCTCAATCACTATGTCAAACTAAAAGACAAAAGTAGAATGAAAACTTTACAAACCATGTACTCCTGTCCAGTGTGCAGCCACACTGGTCTGTGAGGACATTCATTAGCCTGCATTTTGGGAATTGCTTGCAAAAGCACCTTCCACCACATCCAAATTCTAGCAATGCACCATTCCAGCTATACAGAATCTTGTGCTTAGATGATACTATGCAAAATGTCCTGCTCTAGAACTACAACATTTAAATAACCTTCTCCTACATTGAACAGCCAAAGAACTCCTTCAAATAATAGAGCACATCCAAAGTAAGCACTTTGGAAATGATGATGACGTAGACAATTCAGTAACTTCAGAAAACATTACCGAAAATCTCACACACACCAACCTCCTAACAAACACATACAAAAAATAGTTACGTGTCAAAACACATCTGCTGAAATACCAGACCAAGTATGTGTCTGTTGTCGGGGAACATTTTATAGAAAAAAGTTCACAACAGTAGATATGGCCTACAAAAAAGGCAATGAAGAATTGCAATGGGTTGAATTAGCTTTATATCTAACAGCAGAAAGTAAATAACTGACCCTTCAATACTTTGCACGTACTGCTACACAAAGCTTGATAATAACCAAAGGCCATCACGTGCTATCACTAATAACTAAGACATTTCCCACTTCCAAAGGCTGTCCAATAACTTAACTTGTATGAGAGCATTAAAATCATAACAGTACACCCATTTCAAGCTATACTACGCCTTCAACTAAAAACGGCCCTGTTGTCCTAACTGTTAATAAAAGCCATCTGCATAAAAAACTACTGTACAATTGGCCAAGATTTCTATTTCCAGATTCAGCAAGATCTGCATCTATGAAAGCATAGTACAGATGTGCTTATATTTTAAAAAATGTGTTCTTGAACTCTTTCACAAACATATATATACAGGGTTCCTGCTACTTACCCTATAATAAGCTTTTCAATAAGCATATTGTCTTTTTTTAGCACTCTAGCAAATGCCATGCAGTGCAGCATTCATCACCTGCTCACATGAAGCAGCAAACAATTTCAATGCTGTGCATTTCAAAATGTTTCTTTTTACAAACATTTTGATGAAAGTAAAAAAAATGCATATGTGCATGTACAGCATCACTGTGTCACTTTTCTATGAAATAAGGGAACACGAGATACAATAAACCTGTACACCATTTTCAAATACCACTTAATGTCTCACAGTTTAATATCTTGGCAGCACATGCATACATCCCAACATCGCCATTCCAATGTATAGGTACTTCTTAATTCTATCTTTTTTCCTTTGCATTCTGTCAGTTCCAATTGACTTTGCCCATTATAAAATTGAAACAACAAATCCCAGAATGCAAAGGAAAAAACACGACTAAACTTCACAATTCGAAACTGTGACATGTATTCCAAATAAACAGATGTAATGTGGTGCTATTCTAAATATGCTTTTGGAAGCCCTTTTAGGAAGTAAAAAAATGCATATCTGCATTCCAGCAGCAGTGTGTCACTTTTTCATAAAACAAAGCAAAAGCAGGAACCATTGATTTGTAAACCATTTGTAATTATCTCTCAGTGTGTGCCAGTTTAATAGTTTAACAGTACATGCATACTTCCTAACAGAACACATTCCAATCTTCAGCTGCTTATGCAGTCTTACTTTTTTCTCCACATTCTGAGACTTGCACCCCTATGTTTATAATGGTAAAAGTGGAACTACAAGTTCCATAATGCAAACAAAAACTCTATCACTACATAAACACCTACAGATTATAAGGCATCATGTTGGCAAGTATTCATATACTCCTAACACATTAAACTTATACATACCAACTGCCATTTAAAGTGTACTACAAATCTTGTCCATCAACTTTTCATCTCTTTTATGCATCTGCCACAGGATCGTCGCTGCTCAGCAAGATCTCTGTGCTGCTCTGCATCAGGGTGAGGCTGCCCCCAATCCGAGCCCCCTGACCCATCCAAAAAGCGCCCTCCACCATTTTGCACTAATTAGACCCACGAGAGTGAAGCTGTACACAAATCCATTGCTTCAGGCCTGACCCCAAGAAGTCGGTCGCGATGTGGCGCCAGAATGAGGCTGGCTTCCTTCGTTGTCTAGCAACCTAAGGTCTTTTGTATTCTCAAGTTCTGCAGGCAGGCGGAAACGCTGGCCATAGCAGAAGGTCTGCAAAATGCCCTGTTTGCCCTGGCCCCCATCAGTAGCCCAGGACCCTCGAGGTGGAGAGGGCAGGAGCCCCCACAACCCTATCCAGGAATCCTTCACCGCCTTTTCCACAACCGCGTGGCATCTGCCATGAGATCATTGCTGCTCAGCAATATCACTGTGCTGCTGCGCATCAGTGTGAGGCTGCCCCCAATCCGAGCCCCATGACCAATCCGAAAAGCACCCTGCACCATTTTTCACTAATTAGACCCACAAGAGTGAAGCTGTACGCACATCCATTTCTTCAGGCCTGACCCCAAGATGTCAGGTGCGACGCGGCGCCAAAAGGAGGCTTGTTTCCCCTGTTGCCTAGCAACCTAAGGTCTTTTGTATTCTCAAGTTCCGCCGGCAGACGGAAACGCCAGCCATAGCAGAAGGCCTGTAAAAGACCCTATTTGCCCCTGTTCGCCACAGGGTACAACGAGGCACACGAGAATCATTTCTTACACCCTACTCTACTGTCCCTCGACACAGCTTCTATCAAGGTCCCTGCAAGTTCATCTCTGCACCTCAGATTCATCCCACCGTCAAATCATAAATTGAGCACACTTGCCTATGTGCACCGACAGTGTTGATGACATTCAGCCCTCGCTGCTTGCTACCAATTCTGCTCAGTCCTATGTGCCTCGACAGTAACATTTTGACATTCATTCAGCCTGTCATTGCTCCCTTCACTGAAATACTGCATTTTTTTATCCCACAGAACCTTACATTGTGCCACATACTGGCAAATCCTATCTAGACACAAATACCTATCATTGTGCCCCTGACTGTGCATTATCACTGTGACTCACGCACGTGCCTTATGATATGCCTCATGATTGTGCCTTAGCACTTTGACTCATTCCTGTGCCTTATCACTGTGCCTATGATTGTGCCTTAGCTCTGTGTCTTATGATTGCACCTTAGCTCTGTACCCAATGACTGCGCCCATCATTATGCCTCACGTTTAGGCCCTTTCAGTGCTCCCCATACTGGAAAGTCATATCCAGCAACCAGCTCACTGTGCTTGCCCTAGGAATCCCTAACCCTCCCACTGCGCCTCCTAGTAGCCATGATTCCCATCCTAGTCAAAACCATTGTCATCCTAATGATAAATCTCTTAGCTAAAACCAACACCACCACGATCCTCACCAATGCAGCTCACAGACTCCTATCCATGGGTAAATCACTACCACCATCGGACCTGATCAGGCCCACCCACTTCTTACCACCCTTCACCCCTACACTGCAGACAACACACCCCATCAGCAAAATCACACAACACACATCGGAGTCACTAACTCCAACTAAAAGGATCCTCCGCCCCGCAAGCAAGCCCAAGCCCAATCAACCCTGCTCCACCTACTGGAAAAATTACAGACTAGGCTCCAGACTCACCAACCTAGCAGCTGCCAAGCAGAACTCATGCACCACTAACCACAGCTCCAAACCCACTCAGAAACCAGCCAACTCTTCACCCCATCTAAAAAAAAACACCAGCAAAAAGACCACTAAAACCCACAAAATCAACTGCACACTCATCAACGCCAGATCTCTCATAGTCCATGCCACCTAAATTGCTGTCATCAAAATAATTAACCAGCTTGACTTCCTTGCCATCACAGAGACATGGCTTCACAAAGCAGCAGGCCCTGCCCTCTCCTTACCCATCCCTGACAATTTCACCATTATCACGAAAGACTGAGAAAACTCTAATGGAGGAGGTATAGCATTCATTTGCAAATCCAGCCTCGACATGAGAGAAACGGAATCTGCCTCCTCTCATTCCGCCGAACGGCTATCAGTCAAATTACAACTATCTGCCTCCCGTTCAGTCTACATGCACCTAGTATACTGCCCCCACGCTCACAAGGAACCTTTGAAGAAGACATAACGACACTCCTCAATACCAACACCAAACCCAGTTCCCAAACCATCCTACTCAGAGACTTCAACCTAGGTCGGAATGACCCGAACGACCCACATGCCACCATCCTATCTAATGTCATCAGAGAAGCAGGCCTCACCTTCAGGAATAATGGGACCACCCACAAAAAAAGGTTGCACCCTGGATTGGGTCACTTACATCAACTGTCTATCCACCATAACAAACTCTCTGAACCTAGCCCATGGACAGATCACAAGCTAATATCATTCTCCATCCAAGACAGTCCTCAAACCAACTCAACTAAACCCATGGCCCCTCTGGCACTAACCAGAAACAGAAGTAACATAACAGTCCCTAACCTCTTGCCCTTGATACAACCCTTCACGAACCTTGGGAACCTACCTTCCAATCCCACAGATCTAGTCGACCTTTACAATAACACCATTAACTCAGCTATAGACACCATTGCACCACTGAAACTTAGCAAAGAGAAACCCATAGTTCACCCCAAGCCTAAAAGCTGTATGCTTAGAAAAATGACGTGCTGAGAACAGCTGGAAAAACAACCCAACAGCCCAGAACAAGCTCCTTCTCACCTCAATTGCCTCTAAGTACAAAAAGGAGATCATCCAAGCTAAACAACGACACTTCCAATGACAATAGAAAAAGCCAGCTCTAATACCAGATAAATCTTCACAATCCCAAGGGAATTGGAAACCCTGGTGACTCCCAAAGACACCTGCATCAAAAACAAATCCTGGTGCACAGAAATCCAAAACGCCCTCTGCAATAAAATAACCCTGCTCCAAGAAAAAATCAATGCCAAAAAACCCACCCTACATAAGATTGCATTAGAAACGCAAGAAGCTATCCTCCAAGAACCTACTGTAAGCAAATCAAACCCAGCCACCAATTTAAATTCAAATCTATCTCAACCACTGAGGCTGAGAAAATAATGTCCTCCCTAAAATAGTCTAAGTGTCTTGGAGACAGATGCCGAGCACCTATTATTAAAGAAGCCGCAAAAAACCTAGCCCCATTCATCTCCACATTTATGAACACATCCTTCAGATCCTGCTTAGTACCTACTAATCTCAAAGATACTTGGGTACTACCCTTACTAAAAAAGACGAATCTAGACCCCAATACTCCCACCAATTATAGGCCTATCACTAACGTACCCTTTCTTCTAAATATTCTCGACAAAGCTGCCTACAACCAGATTCAAGCTAATCTTGAGATCAACATCTTATTGGGCACATGCCAATCAGGCTTCAGACCTAGACATGGGACCAAGACAGCCCTCGTTGACCTAAAGAATCAATTAGACGACAGGAAAGAAAAGGGTGAAGCCTCCATCCTTCTCCTCTTAGACCTGTCTGCCGCATTTGACCTTGTGCATCACAAGGTCCTGTGTAATCACCTCCAAACAGCCTCCGAATTCTCTAAGGAAGCCACCATCTGGATTAGCTCATTTCTGGACTACAGATCTAAGCGAGTCTTCTCACCCACATCCGCAGCGGACCCAGTACCAATCACATGCGGAGTACCAAAAGGATCCTGCATCTCCCCAACCTTATATAACATTTTTACTAAACCCCTATTTGACATACTAGACAATCTGGGTGTCTCATATACCAATTATGCTGACGACACCCAGATTCTCATCCCGTTAATAGGTGACTACGACAAAGACACAACCATGATCAACAAAATCTATCTAATTATTCAAACATGGATGGCCACACACGGCCTATGTCTCAACGACAAAAAAACAGAGCTCCTAATCATTGGGGCCCTAAAAAAAGCTGTCTAAATTATCCACCATGTACAATTCCATCTTCATCGATGGAATTAAGGTCAAAGTTTCCAAAGAGGTCAAGACCCTAGGCTTCGACCTAGACTCGGCTCTCAACCTCAATAAACAAATCAACGCCACAGCCGCTGCCACTAACAATACATGCAAACTGATCTATGCATGTAAACCATTCCTGTCCACAGAAAGCTGTATTACAATTGCAAGAGCCTTAATCCTATCCAAAGTGGACTGCTGCAATGCCTTATACCTAGGCACCAGCAAACGCAACACCACGAAACTACAGACTATCCAGAAAAACGCCCTTAGAGCCTGCCTAGGCATTCCCAAATCCCACCACATCTCTCACGTGCGACGCAAGATCAACTGGCTCTCCATCATCGACAGAATCAAACTCAAATCTCTCAACCTCACCCATAAATGCCTGTCCAACATACCTCCCTTATACCTTATGGACAGATTTACCAAACACACCTCAACCCGTCCCATTAGAAAAGCTCAATCCAACTGTCTCAGAATACCCAAGTTCAAGCTAAAAAAAAACAGGAGGTGCCAGCTTCCCAGTCCTGGCCGTGCAACTCTGGAACTCTATCCCAGATTCATTAAGAGACATTTCCCTCTTCCACTGCTTTAAGACCAATGTCAAGAAAGGGTTGCACTTACTAGACTGTTGACCATCTGACCAGCTCTTTGGCTCGTCTCTCTGTAGCCCTTGCCTATACAGAAAATCTACTGTAAATATATAACCTGCTGCGACACTCACCTGTGTATACCTGCTTATATCTACATATTGTATATTTCTTTTTCTGTGTTTATATCTGCATATTGTACATCTCCCTGTATTTGTTGCTGTATATTATATTCATCTCTTATGTAACCTTGTAACCATGATCTGCGGCCAGATGCCCAAGGGTCCGGGGCGCACTATAAAAGAATAAACAAATACAAATACATTGTGACAGAGCTTCTGCAAATGCACATTCACATTTCTTACATTTCAAGAAAATGCTCATAAAATCAACCATTTTTAACAGTCCGCCAATTATATTAACTTTTTCCCCACAACTCCTCCTTCCATTACAAATATAACACTTCCTTCCTAACAGTACTTCTACATTAACAGATATGCCCACTAACTTTCTTTTACAATTACAGGAATGAAGCACATCACTGCAATCAAGAACCACAAAACAAATACCCTTTGCATCCGACAAAGTAAGTACATTAATGGGAAAGGTATATGCATGTTAATTTAGCATCACAGTGCTACTATATATATTACCCCAGACTACGTTTTTCAAACCAACATTTCTTTCACTCTAGCCCATTATATTCCACCATGCACACTCCTACTATTCCGATCTACACACCACCATTGCAACAGCCACTCTGTTCCTCAAAAAAGCAAAATCATTGTACAGATTCCATTGCACTACCACTGCCCATCTCACTAACTCAACACAATCACACCACTGTACACTCAGATTCTCACAACCTTTCCAACCCCACCTAATATACCACCTCACAATCAAACAGTACTCTATTCATCTCTACAATCACACCCACACACCCATGCACCATACATGCATACACATTGCACAACTTCCCAATACAACCTTTATCTTTTCCCAACAGATCCAACAAAATGCCTACTAAACAGCAACTCTGTAGAAAAGAAAGAACAACTAGAGCAGGTAAGACTAAAAGTACACCACATAGTCATCCACCTCTAAACCAATTTATAGAAAACCTTAAAACAAAAGAGCTAGTAACCTCACCCAACAAAACTAAACCAACCACGACGAAAGAAGGTAAGGCCCTTCTTGCAAAAACAAAAGGTTAAAAATTATGTATGAAGAAAAGTGCACCTACTAACAAACCCAATCCTCTGTCTACCAGTGTTGACATAGTCACAGTAAAGCAATGCCAAACAATTATGTTACAAAAAGTGTTCCACCATAGAGTTCTTCACAACCTTATAAAAACATCTGAAAAGTCACGATCCTCCCTTACAAACTACAGCAGGAGAGTATTCCTGCAAGCTCTAATCCACAGTGCGTTTCTACTAAAGAGGAAATTGTTTATATTGATTTTAAACAGAATAAAACCACTAACTAAATTAATCACGTCTGTGATGGTGAATGGATGCACACAAGCAGCACAGACCCACACTACAATGAAGAAGCTTATAACAAGAATTAAGAAAAAACAATTGCCATAGACAATAGTTGCCGAGGGTATGAAATGGTGGATCAAACCATTATTGCAAAAGAAACCCTTATAGAAATAAAATCCTCAACAAACTTTGAACCAAATTCTCTTGTCACCCAAACAACCCATGCAGTGTACAAATGGACATGCAGCTATATGTGTAATGTACACCAACAATCCTTTAAATCTTTACAGCAATTCCTCAGTCACTATGTAAAATTAAAAGACAAAAGTAAAATGAAATCTTTACAAACAATAGACTCCGGTCCAGTGTACAGCCACACTGTTCAGCGAGGACATTCATTACCCTGCAGTGTAGGAACTGCGTGCAAAAGTACTTTCAACCACATCAAAATGTTAGCAACACACCATTCCACTACACGGATCCTTGTGCATCGACTATAATATGCAAGAAGTCCTGCTCTAGAACTGCATAATTTAAATAACATTATCCTACATAGAACAGCAAAAGAACTCCTTCAAGAAATTGAGCATATCCAACGTAAATACTTTGAAACTGAAGGTGACTTAGGGCCTCATTACATGGTATGCGGTAACAATGGCACTATTAGCGCCATGGTTGCCGCCGGTATTTTACCGTGTCTGCCTTGGTGGATGGCGGAATTACCGCCCTACTCCAAGGTGAGTGGGGGCGGTAATTCTCCATTCACCAAGGCACTTCCCCATTCCCATTTGTGCCCCAATAGGGCTCAATGGGAATGGGGAAGGAGCTAATTATGGTACCGCAAATTGTGGTACCGTAATTAGCACCAAGGTCCCTTTGCAGGCCCGTTCCTTAATGGCTGGTAAAACCAGCCGTTGAGGTCGGGTCCCACAAAGGGACATCGTAGTAAGGCGGTAAGGGTTTACCAGTACCGGTGCCCTTATCGGTACCGGTAAACCCTTACCGCATTCTGTATAATGAGGCCCTTAGAGTGTTATGCTTCCAAAAACATAAATGTGGCAAATACTGCTGACATAGATATAAAAACAAAGGGAAATACTATACCAAATGTCGCTTTGGCTTCCCTAGACCAGTGTGCAAAAAAGGACAAGTAAAAACCTTAATGTCTTCTGTTAGGCACAGCGTAAAAGGCAAATCCCCAAAAAATACATACAACATTAGAAGGGACGAAGCATCCAAGTGCATCAACGATTACAATCCAATCATTGCCCTCTTGTGCAATGCAAACATAGACATACAATACATTGCAAACATTCCACTTCAGTTGCAAGGCATGTCACAGCCTCACCAAAGCTGAGAAAATAGAGCTAAAGACCTCTGGGATGACATATCATCTGACAAAACACTAGCACAGAAATTGTACAGCTTTGGTATAAAAATGCAGGTCCTACAAAGCTGCAGACCGTTTAACAAGTAAAGCCTTATATTGCAAATCTGAGCAAATTGTTTGGCTGAACCTTGGACCAGCCTCATCCTGAAAAAGGAAATTAAAAAAAACAATAACCTTGACACATACTACCGAAACAGTAGTACTACTTTGGAAAACAGGTGTCTCTATGACATTGCCCAAAACTACACCTACAAAACCAATGTCACACCACATGAGACAACTGGAAACTTTTCAGTTTCAACTTGTGAAGGAAGCCTAGTGAAGTTAACTAAACCCAGCCTAATTAATCATGTAAAGTTATCATTTAATACTCCACATCTTAGAGAACTGTATTACATGGCCCTGCTCCTTTTTCTTAAACCTTGGAGAAAAGAAAAATAATCATTGGTTAACTATGACTCATTTCAAGCAGTATTTAAAGCAAATGGAGGCAGTATAACAAATGACAATTTCAAACAATACTAAGAAATGTTCGACAATGAAAGCCAACAGGAGGAAGAAATTGAAGCTCAAGTACACAAAGGCACTCCTGAGATCAGCCAACCTTCCCTTACAGGAAGCCAAGACCCACTTGGAGAATCACTAATTCTAAATGAAGCAGAAATAGCCATGGCTGATGTGGAAAATACCACGTATCAATATAAACAATCTAAGGAAAACCTGTCAGTTTTGGAATCTCAGCTAAATAATGACCAACTCACCATTTATCTGCAAGCCACTCAAGAAATTGAGCATGGTTTTAAACATGAAAGTAAAACCTGTACATGTACAATTTATGAACGTGTGCTCCTGTATGTAAGTGGTAAAGCTGGTTCTGGCAAAATCTTCCTAATTAAAATAATCAGCAGATTTTTACAAAACTTAACAAACAACAACCTTTCAGCTGTAATAACAGCCCCCATAGGGTTAGCTGCTTACAACATGGGTGGTGTCACTTAACACCGACTACTACTCCTCCTCATAGAACACCAAAACAAATGAGAATAGTACAAATTGTCAGCATAGTCTGCAAATGAGGTAAACATAATTCTAAAACAAATGAATCTTCTCTTGATAGATGAAGCATGGTGTCCAACCTCATATTGGCTTTAATTCATCTCAGAATGTAAGAAGTCCTAAAAAACAACTATGAGGAACTGTTTGGAGGAAAACATGTAATTGTTTTCATATACTCTACTGCGGTTGACACCAGTGAAAGGAAAAGCTATTTTCAAAACATTAGGACACAAAGAATGTTGTAATGCTCTTGGCAGCATTGGCGATGTAAATCTCTGGCAACATTTTCACTACAAAGAACAAAACTCAAAACATGGGCTAGTCAGCAGACCTCACATATGCTTACATTTTAAAAAGCATTAGAACTGGGCTGCTTACTAAAGATACAAAATCCATTTTAAAAGTAGACTAATCCATGAGCTACATGGGCAAAACACATCTGCTCCTGATGTCATTGAACAATTACCTCAACAAAATCTAAAATGTATGTACTTAATTCCAAATGTATTTATTTATTTATTAGCATTTTTAAAGCGCACATCAGCCCACATCGTGGTGCTGTTACAGAGAAGACTTCTTGCTAGTTACAGGGGATACAGAGCGCTTGGTGGTTTAAGGTTAAGCAGTAGTTACATCACAATACATTACAAAGTGGTTACATATGATGAGAAGAGCTTAGATACCTGGTGGGTGTATGTTGTCACAAGTTGAACAGAGTTGTTTTGAGGGTTTTGCGGAAGATGGGCAGGTATGGTTCAGCTCTGAGTGCGTTGGCTAGGGCATTCCATAGTTTGGGAGCTATGTATGGAAAACCTATACCTCCAGCGTTTGCTCTTTTGATAGGAGGAATGCGGAGTTGGTTGTCGTGGTGACTTCTTTTGGTTCGTGTCGAGGTATTTCTGGAAATGGTTTCCGAGAGGCAGGATGGGGCTGAGAGGCTGATGCATTTGTGTGTAAGTGTGAGGATCTTGAAGTTGATTCTATCCTTGACTGGAAGCCAGTGGGCGTCTCGCCTTGCCTGGGAGATGTGGTCTATTTTAGGGATGCTGAGAGCAGCGCAGAGTGCATTATTTTGTACTGTTTGGAGCTTGTTGAGATTTTTAGCTGAAGTGCATGCAAGGAGGGGACTGCAGTAGTCCAGTTTAGCGCCTATAGTGGCACTGGTGATGGAGGGACAGTTTTGGGTGGTTAGAAAGGGTTTTATGGCATTTATCAGTTTGGTGGTGTCGGCTGAGGCTGAAGCGATGGCGCTGACTTGTGACATACAGAGAGTCGAGTCTAGACAGACTCCAAGGGTCTTTACTGAAGTGAGGACTGGCATGGTGGTGGTGTCAATGGTGAAGTTGTTGTATTTTTGGCTAAGTTTAGGCAAGGTTTCCTTAGGACCTATGAGGATGATCTCGGTTGTATCCCCATTTAAGTAGATACCATTGGCTGCCATCCAGGTTTAGGTTTGGATGGTAGTGTAAATTTGAAGCAGAGAGGCTGCGTCCTGGTCGTATGAGCCAGTCAGAGGCAGGAGAAGTTGTGCATCGTCAGCATAGTTCGTGTAGGCTATGCCAAGCGAGTCCAATAGATCAAAGAGTGGCTTTGTGAATAGATTATAGAGGGTGGGTGCAGTGCATGAACCTTGGGGCACACCACAGTGGAAGGTGGTGGGGGCTGCATTCATGGTTCTCCCCTCTAGGAATGATGTTATCCATGAGGTGACTTATTTGAGAAGTGAGATGCATTAGAGGGGTGTGAGGTTAGGATGCTATGATCAACCAGATCAAACGCAGCAGATGGATCTAAGAGAAGCAGGAGGGCAGGTTTTCCGTTATCCATTATTTTGCTGATTTGGTAAATGCTTGCAAGCTGTAGTCAATTCAACAAAGTAATGTTAAAAAAAGAAATGCAACCTATACTGCATACCAGCTCCACGAACAAACTAGAAGTGCACAGCATGACACTTCCTACAAGCAACAGCACTCCTAAATAGCTCAGAAAAATGTATCTCCATTTCAGCCGGATTGGAGAAAATATTCACTTTGTGTCTAAACTGCAGAGTAATTCTAAAATGTAACCTTGATGTAGAATAAGGCTTAGTCAATGGAGCAATTGCTACAGTTATTGGCTTCCAGACATATCGGCATGAGAAGAATATTCAGTCTGTCAATATCCATTTTGACAAACTTGCAGAGGTTAAACAAACTGGCCGTACACTAGGACGTTTCCTTCTTTTCAAAGACATGTACGTATGCAGAGAGCAATTCTCTCTGTCACTTGCATATGCTGTCACTATTCACAAATCACAAGGTCTAACCCTAGATCAAGCATTTATTGACATTGGAAGCACAGTCTTTAAAGAATGTATGAGTTATGTAGCACTTTCAAATCTGCGTACACTCAATGTTTTATTCCCAGTAACTTTGATGCAAACAAAGTAAATGTAGATAAACCTTACATCATGGAATACAACAGGCTACGGGTACTATACACCAACCATCTAAATATGTACCCTCTACATCAAAAAAGAACAATTTTAAAAGAAAAATTATAGAAACAGAAGCTAAAGCCGATTTCCCAACAATACCACTAAAAAACATCGACCAACTCTTGCATCAAGCAATATAACCACAAAACTATGTAGTACAAAGTTAAGTTCACATCCATCAGAAAAGAAAGACACAAATGTCGCTTCTCCACAAAGATATGTAGGCCTATCTAACGATCCACAAACAGAACTCTCTGGACCATTTAAATTCACAAACACAACTGGAGTAAATTGTTATGCTAATGTGACAATGAAACTTCTCTTTCAATTGCCACCAATTGTTGACAACATTTACTTAAACGGCTCAGACCAGTTGTGTTTGCAAATGCACGTCCTTCACAGAAATGCACAAATAATCCTGACAACACTTACAGTGTCTCAAGTATAAGGCAAGAATTGGACTACTGAGCAGGAATGGTAAAATTTGCCATAAACACACAAGAAGATCCACAAGAATTCCTAATGTACTTACTACAAGTACTAGAAACCAAAAACATCTCTTTGAATGAAATCTTCCAGATTTCATTGATGTGGAAACATACATCCACTCTCTGCAATCATGTTTCACAAGAGCAGATCCCTAATTAACGATTTGTATATGTATCCAAATCAAATTCTGAATCTGTTGCATTTCACCTTCTTCTCCAGAATGCAAATCATGGCATATTATGCCATTTTGCAATTCAGACAATCGTTCCACCATACAATTAATATCACATAGCCAATATGTCTTACTAATGCTTCTAAGGTACAATGCAGATGGTACCAAACATAACTATAAGCTTACAGGCTTCACACATGGCCAAGTATCCCTTGGAAAGAAAACCTTCACAACAGTAGGTATAATACACCACGCTGGCGCCAGAACTACTTCGGGGCACTAAACTGCATATGTGAGAAAAAAAAAGATGTTGGTTTGAATGAATGATACCTCTACTACCCCAAAACATAGATTACCAGGAAATTTAACAAAGGCCCATTTAATTTTTCTTCAACCCAAATTTAGTCACTAAACTGTAGCACAATTAACAGTTAGAATACACCAGCATGTATCTAACTACATCCAGTCAATCTAATTAGAATACGCCAACAGGTATCTAACTACTTCAAAAACACCCGTCATTGCAAAGCACTACAAATACCCTATCTAACTTGTTATATTACAAAACATCTTCTAACCTCTAATGTAGTTACAGTACGTCAACAGGTATGTAACTATTTTATGCATTCCCTCAATCACAACATACTTCAAAAAAACATACTATCAGCCTTACACTCACTTAACTGTATTCAGGTTTTTGTTTTATCCAGTACAGATTTGTTTTGCCAATGACCCAATGAATATATAATGTGAAAACACCAGTGGTGTATCTTACAAAAATATTGTAGGAAACATAGTACTTAAAATGTACTGTTTATGAGGTCTAAAAAAGTAAATGTATATTAAAAACTGTATACCACTACAGCTTTTGAACTATCATGCTTAAACAATTGTACTTTTTTTCCCCATAGAAAAGAAACCACAGAAGGCATGACGCATGACGCTACAACACTAAGTAGCCACAGCAATCTTAATAAACTACATGTTCTGAGAGGACTATCTGCAATTGTACTACAATCATAAGTACAGTATAGAATTCCATTGCATAATTCCTACATATTCCAAACACTTTGTACTCCCACTACATTACCTATAATTACAATACATATATTACTACTGTGGTCATATTACTGCTACAATCTGGCCACTGACCACAACACAATTAACTGTATAACAAACACGTATCATAGACGGTCAACCAATGTCCACGAACAACCACACCACCTGCCCAGCATTTTTCAACCTACAAAAACAGCCCATATCATCATTTTTCCACTCTCCCACCCTTCCCAGCCCTTCTTTCACCACCAAATGACCAAAAATGTGTTTTCCAGACTTTTTCCTCACCGAGCTGTCCGCGGTCTGATGCGACTGTCCACGGATCTAACATGGCAGGTGCTTCCAAAAATATGACACACCTCACTCTATCCACCATCTAATCCGCGATTGTGACCGAGGTCCACAGAGGCCCGTCCGCAGACCGAACAGGGATATGTGCAGTGCACGGTGGTGGTGCAAGTTATGGTTGCTTAGCTTACCATAACTGAAGAATTTCTGGTGGTTTTCGCTTTTACTTGTAACAATAACGTCCCATTAACAAAGTTTTTTGATTGAATGTTAGGTTTTTGTTAGTGCAACTTAACCATAACATCCGTTTAACAATGCTTTTTCAGTGAATTTCATGGGTTTTTACCAGTGCATGCTAATTTCCTACAATCTACCAATATCATACTTACCCCATATTGCAAAATGTTTGTCCAATTTGCAAAGTTTCATCTTAAAACTCTGCCATTCCCCACCTTCTAGCATAATTTGTAACACTTCTGTACACTTTTTGCAACTTTTCCCACTGTTTTTGTGTTCAGCAATGTTCGCGAACACCTGACATCATCACTGACTTTTCAGACAGTGTCACGTGACCATGCGTGTGCGGCATGATGATGTGTTCGTGAACGTGTCCGCACTTCACAAACGGGTCCATGCTTCGCAAACAGTTAGGCATTGCATTTTCTGTTGATCTAGGATCTTTCAAGCTCAAAATGTACCCTTGCACAGCCCCTACACCTATTCTTACTCATTATCCATTAACAAACTTGCAGTGAGCACATACTTGGAAGAATATTAGCAAAACTGCTATTTATCTTAAAAATGGCATCATCTATTGCCATCCCTCCTCCACAAAAACCACCAACACCACCACCAGCTGGAGGACCTACACAAAAAAAGTGCACTACTTCCAAAGACAATGAAGAGGACCAAGAAGATGAGGTAGAGGAATGCCTACCTCTAGCACCCAGAGAGAATCATGGGTCTGGCAGTTCTTTACCACTGTTGGGAATATACCAAAGGCTAAAGCTACAAAAGTGAAATGCACTGAGTGCAACGTTGTACTCTGTTGCAAACTACTGGGCCAATAGTCCTATGGGACCACCTCCATGCGCCCCACACCAAAACCAACCACTGCAATGCTCTCAGAAAGGCTGTTCCTTTCTTAGCAAGTAGTAGGCTGTCGTCGTCCACCTCATCTTCCTCAACCAATACTGTAACCACACAGCCTACTTCTGTGGGACACAAAATCCCACTAGCTACCTTGCAAGCGATAAAAGAGGCTGTTGATCCATATCTTTCGAAGACACCAGTACTCTTGATATACTACAACACACCACTCTGCAGGGGGGAGCAATTTTGAAGTGCTTTTGAAGCTGTAAACAAGGAGCTTGAGAAACACTGCCCCTTACCTTAGATGTAACACACGCGCAACATCTTCCCCTTTCACCAGCCCCTCCATATCAGTGGTTGGTGCCTCATCCCTCATTTCCCTCGTCACTTTACTTTCTGACCTCTCCTGCAAAACAATTAAAACAAAACATTAAAAAAGGGTTCCTTTAGGAACCACCTTTGACAGTTAAAAAATAGAACTAAAAGAAATAATGGTATAGATTACATCTACTTTACATTTCTCAATACAGAAGATAGACTCAATACGATTCTCCAACATTTCCATTAGCATGTTGTGTTATTTAATGGGAATAATGTGGCGTTCATCCCCCGTTCCAGACGCTGAACTGGGGGATAACGACCCGGCAGCCCAAGTTATCGGTCCAAGTGAAGCATGGGCAGATAACGTGGGTTCTGGGCTGTTATCCCTGTTCCAGCCCCTGAAATAAGGGATGAATTCATTAGCACTATGGGAAACCAAAGTGGTAACCCAGAGTGCTAATAAAATACGATTTTCCTTCCTAAAGTGGGATGCATGCAGCATCCTGCTGAAGGTAGGAAAGTCCTTTCCAAAGATGGCTATCATGGGAAGGGAAGGTGGGGCTCTGTACAGTGCCCCTCTTCCCTTTCCATGGTGGCCTGCAGGAGTCGAACAGAAGGACTGAATGCGGCGGCTTCACCCGGCGCCACTGATATATGGCAAGTAGTGGGGGTGAGGGAAAAAAAATTATTAAAAATGGGACGGAGGGTGAGGGAGGTGGCAGTGGGGCGATCCGGCCATTATGCGGCTTAGAACGTAGGCTTATATCAGAGGTACCAGCCTGCGTTCCTAGCTACCTGATTGGCTGTCTCCCCTGCCCAGGGTGCTAATTGACAATTATATGATAGAGAAAAATATAAAAGGACAGAAACTATTTTCTGTCCAAAATACTTTTCTTTAGCATACAATAAGGACCATATTTGATGGACCTTTATTACTATCCAGGTTCTCCACAGTCCACTTTCCAAACTTCCACACACCAACTGCCACTTAACAATCTTCTACAAATCTTTTACATCTGCATTTCCCTTACTTATACAAAGTCCACAATGCTCCTACAGGGATGTCATTTAGGGGTCACAAGGGGTCGCACCTGAGGTCTACCTTGCTACCCCTGTGGTCTCCCTTGCTACCCCTATTTAATTGATGCTCCTGGTCTGCGGCAGCAGCATGTGGCTCTTTGTTTCTGCAGTGGCTCTTTTCAGATAGCTATAGCTGGTAAGATTGCTCACTGGCTTGAGCAACCACTGCTGTGTTGTTTGTGTGATCTGCAGGTTCGACTTCCGGCAAGGATAACTCAGCTTTTTATCCTGCTGAGGTTGATAAATGAGTACCAACACAGGTTGGGTGATATTGAATGTATATTCGTTCTATGTGAAGTGCTTAAGCAAAAGTGCTATATCATACCACATCATTATGATTTGGCCTTCAACGCTTGCTTGCATTCACAGTCATTAGGTAATATCTGCCTATACGCGCTGATATTAATGATACATATGGTGATCCATTCTTGTATGAAATATATATCACTTTACAGTGATATCATAACCATATGTTTTGTATTGTACTTAGAAACAATGCTATGTGATGCCACTTCCTGTTTTGTCAAGGGGTGAAAGGTTGTGTTGCATCGCTTCCCGTGATGTCTATTCGGGGTGGGGTCAAATGACATCACTTGCTGTGATGTATCAGAGGTCAAGCATCGTGTGATGTCTCTTCCTCTACCCCTGGCATTTTCGTGAAATGACGTCCCTGTGCTCCTATAACTGCACATATGCATCATGCAGGAAGAGAAGTGCATAAATAGAAGGGACAGTGTGGATGGGCAAGTGATCATGAGAACCCAGGAGGGAAATGCCAAAGGATGTCAAGGTTGGACACCACTGGCTAACTACTGGAGGAGAGGAGTCCCAAGGGTGAGATGCAACTTAACCATAACAATTTTTTATTTATTTATTTTATATGTTTATAATGTGCCGGCAGCCCACAGGCATCGGGGCACAATAAGATTTTAACAAAGTTTCTTTCTGTCAATTTAATAGGCTTTTATAAGTGAAAATGTTTCATGGTGTTACATTACTGTATATAAGTTATTAATAATTCCACTTTTGACATATGTGAAAGAACTATAAACCTCCTTTAAGAAACATATTTTTTGCAACACATACTTTTGTCTGTTGTTATCAGCAGTGCATGCTGTGGATGGAAATCATTGTTCAATTGCCTACGGCATAAGGCTCCACCATGACTCCAGCCAAACCAAACCACCCCTATTATTCACTGCACCCAGTAATATTTTGAGGCAGCTGCCTGTGCAATGCAACATTTCTGATTTTTAAATTAAAGGGTCATAGTTTGAAAAACATTTCTTTGATTGTGTTTTGAAAATAGCTTTCATGCCCCGACTGGGGGTGGACATGGACTTTAATGGCACAACAGCCAGATCTTTGGTAGGCCTGAATGAAGCAAGGGTCTCAGCTCGGGCTGTGGACCATTAAAGCCAATGTCCGCCCCCGCGAGCTGAAGCGTGAAAGCTATTCGCATCATGGGATTTACTGGTGTGCAAATAGATTTATTTTTTTATTTTTCATCCGATGGGAGATCAGTTCTGCGCGAGCCCATCTGCATTCAGAGACATTTAAAAAAAAAAAAAATGGTCACCGGCATGCAAATGGAAAAGGGACTGGTTCCCTTTTCGGATAATGGCGGGCATGGAAAACTTGGTGGAAAATGGGCACTGTCATCCATAAAGGGACCTTGTCCCTTTTCTATTTCAATGGTGGCAGCCAGATGGGAGGAAATCGGGGACCGGAGCGGTCCCACAGGTAAGTGGGGGGAGGAGTGTACAGGAAGTGGGTGATTTGGGGGGGAGGGATGCAACAGGGAGAGGGTCCTGTTGCTTCCCCACGTTAGACAAAAAAAAGGAAAAAAAAATCCACCCCGGGAAGGGCCTCAGGTGGCTGGAACAGCAATCAGGTTTGTGTAGTCTTGCCCACTGTTCCAGCCACCTGATTGGTTGGCTCTCCCTTCCCGGGCATGAATAGCTTTTAACATGAGGTTTTCCAATAGGATAAAAAACAACAATTCAGCCCAAATATATCCAAATTGTCTGCTTCCATTTTTACACTTTTTTGAAGTAACCTAGATTTCATCAGGAGTGTGTGCTCTGAAAAAAAGTTGAACATCGACAATTTTGAGATATTAATGATTAAAGTGTATCTATATATGATGAATGTGAAATGACAACATTTTAGACTAAAAAAATATGAACAAAGTAGAAACAACACGCCAAAAATATGCACAGCAACCAAGCCAACTGTGCGCAAAGCAGCCGTAACTACACGCAACATATGCCCTCACCCCCACTATGTACATATCCAATTTTGAGACATAAAGGGGCCGATTCATGGAACAAATGTGCGCCGAAATTCGTGGCGCAAGCTGGCGCAAGCGTGAAAAAGCAAGCGCACACTTGCGATTCATGGAAGGCCTGCGCGTGTTTTCCCTGGGATGTCCGCCAAATCCACGCTTGGGGCACACAGGCACACACGTCACCGCAACATCCCAAACGCCGGGCAAGACACACACTGCAAAAGCGCACACCGTTAGCGCACACACCAAAAAGGGGGGGGACACGCGGACTGGGGAACAATGCGTGAAAATAAGGGCGTAATTGGGGAAGTACTGCTGGGAAGTACACGGAACGCCCACACGCACGCGAACTACACATATTCATGGAATCAAACAGGGGAAACCCGTGAAAAGCAAAAGACACGCACAGGCCTAAACACATCCGCCACACGAAGGCAGTCGGTAGCGTCCCTGCGCATTATAATAGTGTGCGCAAACAACAAACACGTCTATACAGCTACGATGAATGTCCCATTTCTCGCACCACTGATCATGGGACATCGCAGGAGGAGGAGAATAGGCAGGCCCTGCATTTCTTTTGCACAGGACCAGCCTAATTGGGATGCCTAATGACCAGGTCTATGGCAGGTATAGGTTTCCACCTCATATCATCCTAGACCTGGTCCAGGAGTGGGAGGATGACCTCACATCACCCACCTTGTGCTCCCAAGCACTGAGCCCCTTGGAAAGGGTGCTCAATGTACTGCATTTCTTGGCCACTGGGTAATTTCAGTGGACCACTGCCATAGCGGGGGGTGGTCTCACAGCCCACACAGTCAAGCTGCGTACACCAGGTGTTGGCAATCATGATTGGGCGACCCTCAGTCCGCAGGCACATATACATGCCCAGAACACCCGCAGAAAGGCAGGCCATGGTCCAGGACTTTTACAGGGTGCCACACTACCCCAAAGTGCGTGGTGCCATAGATTGCACCCATGTGGCCTTACATCCACCTAGGGCCACAGAGAATATCCACTGCAACCGCAAGCACTGGCATTCCATCAACATGCAGGTTGTATGCGATGCACAGGGGATCATCACCTCAGTCTATGATAACTATCCTCTGTCCACCCATGACAGTTTCATGTACAGAATGTCCGCCCTGAGCCGGGACCTGGAAGCTGGGAAGCATGGCGACACATGGCTCATTGGTGAGTACAAATGCCTGTGCACATGCATGTATGTCACACACAGACAAATACACAAACCAAACTAATGACAACCAATATCACCTCCCCAGGGGACAGTGCCTGCCCTCTGAGCACCCACATGATGACGCCAATACGGAACACCACCACCCCACCCCTGGTAAGATACAACGCAGCCCATATTGCAACCTGGCCCGTAGTGGAGGGCAAATTTGGAGTGCTCAAGTCACGCTTCTGGTCCCTTGACCGCTCTGGCGGGCAGCTACTGTATGCACCTCCAGTAGTATGCAGGATAATTGTGGCAGCATGTGTCCTGCACAATGTTGCAAGATGGCGGGGCGTACTGCTGGACATGATGGTGCCCCCACATCCCCAACCACACGCACAGGTGCTGCGCATGTGAGGGGAAAGGGCACGTGAAGGACGCACAACTGAGGCGGCCCTCACCTTTTGTGGACTCTCAACCATGGCACAGACGTACTAGTACCAATGGGAGGTGCACACAACAATTGTCCTGTGCAACTTGGGTGGGGGGGCTGCCTCTGACCCTTTAGGAAAAATGAAGGGTCACGCAACGCTCAGGCATCCCAAAATAGCAAGAAAAAGAGATACGCGACCCCTGTAGCCCACATGCATGTAAAAAACCACATGCAACATGCTGCAGCATCCAGGAACACATAAAATGCATACGTGGTCAACACGCAGGCTAGTATTACCAAAAAAAGGGGTACATGACAAACAGGGACACCCGCAGTGGGAAAAATAGCGTGCGCGACTCACCGTCTGCCGTGTGTGTAGAAGAAGAACGCGTAGGCAACACCCCCGCCAAAAGAAGAAGTACGCTCTGTAGCCACTGTGAAGTAATTGCGTGTGAACCCCAACATCTGGAAAACACACGCACCGCTCTCCACGAAAAGCACGTACAGAGCGATGGAAACCCACGTGGGACCTTTAACCCGTGCCGAGGGAAATGCCCGCGCATGTTATGTCACATACACGCTTACGCGCTAAGGGCCTTTCCTCGAATTACATGCTGACGTGCTGTTTTTTCACGTGCCAAATCACTCCGTATCAAGCTGGCCACGCGACTACACACCGAAGACCACGCTCCTGCCCAGAAGGCCGAATTACTGCCCCCCAGAGTCCCGAGCAGCCTCCCACGAGCCATCTGCTGCTGCCTGCCTGCCTGCTGCCACCCTGCCCTGCCATTTGGTGCCTGCACATCTGCCATCTGCAGGGGTCCAGTTGCAGTGACCACCCCTGCTGGAACAGAGGACTCCCGACTGGTGTTCCATCACTCCACAGCCCAGCCCCAGGACCCAGTTGCCCACCCACACCTGCCTCGGGGGTTGCCATGTCCGACACAACACCATCCGGCACCAGTGGCAACCCCCCAGCAGACAGGCAGAGGGCTACCAGCTTCAGTGAAAAGGAAGTTGGTATCCTGGTTAAGCAAGTTCTGAGGCATTATGATGCCCTCTTCACACCATCGCGCGCTGACAAGGAAGGACAGAAGAGGATCTGGAAGGACATAGTGGGTGCCATCAACACAGAGCGGGTGGCACCCGTGACATCAAACACGTCCAGAAGCACTGGGAGGACTACAAGTCCAGGACCCTCAAGAACGCCCGGCGCCTCTTGGAGGCAGCGGATGCCGTGGGGCGCCGGGTCCAGCTTACCACCCAGCAGATGAGGGTCCTGGAGCACATCCACCCAGTGCTTCACCACCAGATCCTCAGTATGCAGGCCCGTCTGGAGTCGAGCCGTAAGTGCCCATGCATACACATTTAAAACAGTGCATGTTGCAGTGTGGTGGTAGTTAGCTACTCGGCTGCATGTGTGACATGGTGCTGCATGTGAGTCCAGTCAGGCGTGACCCACATGGATGGTGTATGTGTTACAATGCATCATGCAGAGCAGCATGTGGAATGCACACATGTATGCATGCCTGTGTCTGTACGTTGACATGTTTGCGGTGTGATAGATGTGTGCTGCTGTCATGGACATACATGGTGTACATATCCGTGTGTCTGAGTAGTGTGTGCACCATGGATGCATGACACATGTCCATGACGATGTGTTGAATCACTGATACAGCCTAGTCATCCTTGTATCCACTGTGTCTGGGGGTATACAGGGCCAGATGCATGACCCTCCGGTGATGTGAGTTCATGTGATGATCATGTCCCATGATGCATGTGAGTTTCAGCCCACCATTGGATGTTTCCAGGGTGCCTTGGACATGGATGCGAATGTTCGTTGCATGTGCCATGCCTGTTTCTGCATGTGTGTTGCCTGCACTGACCCATGTGTTGTGGAGGGACATGATGGAAGTGACGTTTGACAGTGCCACTCATGTGCTATTGTTTCCTGTCTAGGTGACTATTGTACAGTACCCTGATGCTTGTGTTCAATGTCTCCGTTTACACAGCGGTGAGTGAAGAAGAGGGATGAGACGACGCTGTGTAGGAAAGCAGCAGGGATGCCTCCACCTGCCAGCGGCGCAAGGCCCAGTCACCCTCACAGGAAATTCCATCATCCGGGAGTGAGGGGACTGGTGCTGCATCCGCCACTATGGCTGCAGCGGAAGGGGCAGGTGAGCCCCCACAGGGGCTTGCGACGGTGGAATATGGTGCAGAGCCATCCAGGTTGGTGGTTTGTGCAGAGGAGGAGGCCACTACTGAGCCGCAAATGAGGCCTGGTGAGGGTGGTACCACTGGTGCAAGTGGTGCAGACCAGGGGCAGGAGGCAGCACAGGTCGCCGCGGAGGGGCCTTTGCATGTCACTGTTCCTGACACTATGACTGCATCACCATGCACCAGCAGGGATGCCCCGTCCCAGGCCCGTCCGCAGGTAGGGGGGAGGTTCACGTCATCTGGCACTCCTCTACTTGCAGGCGAGGGGATCCGTGACAGGATTGAGTCCATCCTGATTAGGGTTGCATTGTGCACACGTGACATTCGTGATGACGTGCGTGGTTCCTGGGGGGACCGCGCACGCAATCACAAAGAGCTGTGTGGCAACGTGTCGCAGTTGGGAGGGATGATGGTCCGGGCTTCCTCCATGTGTCAGCCAGTCTTGCGGCTCTCTACTCTTCTGTGCAAACTATACGCCAGTCGTTCTCCGTGCCGTCTTCTGGCCCAGATGCCACCAGGACCCCCTGTGGACCTGCCCCAAACAACGCAGCCAGCCTGGTGGAGATCCCATCCCCGCCACAGTCGGAAGTGGGAGTTCCAGCAGGGGTGGCCATCCCATCAACTGGACCCCAGCAGATGGAAGATGTGCCGGCATCATTGGGCAGGGCACGTGCACGATGGCGCCGGGGGATTCCATCAGCCCGGAGGCCGTTGTGGTGGCAGAGGCAGTTGCGTCGGAGGCAGCAGCAGGCTCAGCGTGGGAGGCATCATGGCTCGGGGTCATCAACACCCCAGGGGCAGGCATTGGCCGAGGGGCAGGAGGACCCCAGACTGGGAGTGTCCTCCGTGTGGCAGCGGTTGGGCCAGCAGATAGATGCGGAGAGGCGGCGGGCGGAGAGGGCACAGCTAAGGATGATCAGGGCGGAGAACTCCATGCACTGGGCTTTGAGGCGGGTGGAGGGCCTCGAGGAAACTCGCAGGGAGTTGAGGGATTCCATGGCTGCATCCCTGCAAGACCTCGAGACCAGGGAACAGGCCCGCCTCCGGAACATCGACGTGGAGTTCATTGATGCCCTGGCCCGGAACATCAAACAGTGAGCCATGGGACTAGCCCGCCGCCTTTGTAAATAGTTTTGTAGTTGTAGGTTTCCTTTATTTATTTTTTTCCTTTGGGGCGCATGGACTATGCCCCGTCTTTTTGTAAATAGTTGTTTATTATGTAGGTTTTCTCTTAGGTTTCCTTTGGATTGTTGGGCTCATGGACCCTTTATTTTTACATTGTATATAGTTTTTAATATTTCATTTTTACCATGGAGGAATGGTTTGTTAGTTTTTTTAACTTTAGATTTCGTTTTTGGACGGACACTTTGGAGGCATTTTTATTTTGATAGTATTGATTTCAGCATTAATGTTTTTAGCTTTATTTCAGACATCCTTTTATTTATTATTTTTTTCTTGTGTAATTTCGTTTCATTCATACAGTTGTGTATATAATACATTTTTATTTTTTACTTCATTTGTGTGATCTTCTCTCATTGGTTTCGTGCATGTCACAATGTGGGTTTTCTCAGTCATGTGTCGCCATTGTGTGGGTCTGACGGACTTGTATTCATGTAACAAAGAATGTTCCCGTATGGCCAGAGTTATAAGATAATTTAGAGAGCTAACAGTACCTAATCAACTGATAGCTGGAACAGAACAAATCATTCAGTTTAACATATGCACTTATACCACCAGACATTCTAAACCTCAGTAGTGCCATTTGTTAGTAACCCAAAACATGAAAAACTCAAAACATATGTGAAGAAAAATATATATATATTTTTATTTATAAAAGTAGAGATAAATATAGCCACTTGCTGGCTTCACAAATGGGGAACAATGATCACAAGCAGATGAACATATATTAACAAATCTTATAAAATATATACAATACATTCAGTGTTATTAGGAATGGAAAAGAAAACAGAGAGGAGAGAGATAGGTAAAGAAGAAAGAGAACAACAGAGACAAACAGATTAACCAAAAGCACTTGGTCTGATAGAAGTCTTTATCTATCCAATTTAAACAAGCAACTCCTGTTGTGATAAAGATTTTTCATAAAGTTATTTAAACTAAATTTGGCAAAAAGCAAACTTTAGCTAACTGGCCCTTGCTAAATCAACAGTATGGTTAGTGAATTTAGTTATAACAAAGGTAACAGTTTAATGCAAACCTTTTTTCATGCAAAAACACAGAAAAGCTAACTGAGAAATTATGCAACAGACAAGAATCCTGTGCATTAAGCCAAACTCAGGCAAAAAGTAAAAAACTAAAAAGTTGTGCAACAAAACTGAGAATGATGTATATAATTGCTTTTTAATGAGACAAGAACTAGGAGGTTGTACAGTAGGCTGAAATGATGTCCTACGTTTTCTGCTGGTAAGCGTGAAAGGCCACATCCTCAGGTCACAGGTACATGTGCACCTATGCCTGGGGCGCAGGACGGTTGCCGTTTTGGTGGTGTATAGAGAGATAAAGACCACCTTCTTCAGGAAATTCAATCCTAAATTCAGCCCCTACAACGACAATCAAATGACATCCCATCATGTTGGGCTATTATGAAAACATTTTGTGATTCAATGTGAAGTATTAGCATGAAGGGTGATTTGGGAACACCAAAAGAAATCTTGTTATACAACACCAGGCAGCCACCCCTTAAAGTTGGCAGGTGGTCCCCAGACAGCTCGCTCCCATTTCACATAGCCAAAGATGAGGTAAAAGCCCAACCACCTAGTTATGCAGAGCCCATAACCACCTTGAAGGAGTGATAGAAAATACCAAAGCCAAGAACAACAATGGAAGATTAATAAATAAAAAAATATATGTATATAATGAGAATAGATATAAAAATGTAAATTAGTGTGAGTATGAATGAAAACACCCACATTTAGTGATTGAAGGAAATAACCATTAAACAAAATTGGATCCATACTTAACGTAACACTATAGATGCCTCCTAGACAGGCATTCTGAAGAGCAAACACCGCAATTGGTTAACTCAAGAATGTGGAGCCACCTCTGGGAGATGGAGACATATCTATATATGTCTCCATCTCGCAGGCGCGAGCGGGGTAAGTGTATTCTGGGGGGAACATGGGGGGTTTTACACGCGATTTCGCTAGGCGCAAGCGGGGTACGTATATTCCGAGGGGTGCGCGGGGAGTTTTGCACGCAATTTTGCTGGCGCAAGCAGATACGTGTATTCCGAGAGGTGCGCAGGGAGTTTTACATGCGTTTCGCTGGCGCGAGTGGGGTAGGTGTCTTCCGAGGGGTGCGCGGGGAGTTTTACACGTGTTTTCGCTGGTGCGAGCGAGGTACGCATATTCGGAGGTGTGCGTGGGGAGTTTTACATGCGTTTTTGTGGTTGCGGGGCTGTATGCTGGTCCACTGGCCTTTGCGCCATGTACTGGATTTGAGCACGGGGCATGGTTGGGGGCATAACTGGCGCTGCTGCAGGGTCACTGCGCCACTCTGCACCACGGCTGGTTATGGATGTAAGTATCCATGAATACGCTGTGCGCTGAAATGGGTTTTGGCGCACGTGGCTGGTGCAGACTGCCGCACACGCACTCTGTGCGCCAGCCGCGTGCGCCACTTGACCACTAAATTCTATGAATTACCCCCTAAAGGTTTCCGATTTTTTTTATATATCATACAAGGACAATGCCAACAAAGCAACCAAGCCAACCATATGCACAGCAGCCATAACCACACACAAGAAATGCATGACAACATACAACATATACCCTCACACCCACTGCGTACACACTACAAAATACCCGAAAGCAAGGAAATTCATATCTCAAGCAACTATATTGTGAGTCTAGAAATTACCCTACCAAAGCATAGTTGGTATATTATGTTGGCCGAAAACCAATTGCATCAAATGCCCATCATCGCCAAATACAGAATTGTCTGCATAACCATAGAGCGTCCATTTTGTGCCCGCAAGATCCGCCATTTGATTTCCTTTGCTTTCTGTTCAAACGCTTTGCAAAATGTATTTAATTTCGTTCTGCTCTTACACAAAGCAAGGCCACAAGTTACATGTTGAGAGACCAGCCCCAACAGAAATGCCAAAGCAGTAGAGAAATACATTGTTTTCCTGTCTCACAAGTCCTTGAAGGCAAGCAGAGAGGCATTTAATCACCAAGCCAGGTGCCAGCTGGTCTCGCTGCAACTGTAGAAACAGGGTGTTAAAGGCATGAATTATACTCTCCAAACGGCCCACCTTTTGGGCCCTCTTAAATCAGGCTGACCCCTAGTTCATGAATAGAAACTAGAAGATAGCATGCTCTTGAATGTGTCTCTTCTACAAACGCAGTTTGCTCACTAAACAAGCGCTTTATGTTCTCCATAATAAAGAACCCTGTCTGCCTATTGCAAATTGCAACTGTTGCTAAACCAAGTAATATAGATTAACAAAGAAACGTGTCATAAGGTGTCATATTCGTCATAATTGTCAATCACCGAACCCTAGCTCAAGAAGATACATTATGGGCGGTTTTGATGTGTCACAAACAGATTGTACGATCGTCCTTTTGTATATATGATGCTGTTGTAGAATGCTCCCTCTCTTGCGTCTCACAAGGTCTGGGTGACACATGTTGCGAGACGTGAGATCCAGTCGGCAGACTGAGACTATTTGCTTTTTAATAAAACCTAGATTTTTGGAATTCAACCTTCTGTCTGTCGTATCAGTTTGTGTATGGTGATTGTACCTTGTTTCCATGTGCGAGGGCCTTCAGGGCCTAGCAAAAAATGGTGCCCGAATAGGGACCCTCCCCCATTTGCACGTTGAATTTGGAGAAGGCGAAAACGAATCGAGGACGAGGCCGTTGAGCTGGGATCGAGAGGTGTTCGGGGCACCCCTGTGAAAGTGATGAGAGACTCCTTTGCAGATCTGAACACAACCAGTCCCTGATCGACGCGTCCGGCCAGAGAGCATCGAGGCGAGGGTCCCGAAGTGAGGCAGATTGAGCCAGATATGCAGTCACGATGATCATTAGTTGCGTCTGTATACGGACGAATTGCGTCTTGAGAGACGAGCTGATTGATCAGGTTAGTCATGCCCCAATTTTTAACAGCCCTGATATTGGTTAAGAGTTGCTGTTGCAAGATCAAATGCCCAGGGTAAGGTACGAATAAGAGCAAAACATGCCTGGGAAATTGTCTTCCTGTCTAGTGGGATTTTTTCCACCACAGTAGTCAATCTTTGGAAACTGGCGAGGCTGCGCCACCCGTAGGGTCACCAGCGTTTGAAATGTATGTGAAATATGGAATAGGAGCGATCATGTTTAATGAAATTTGGCATATGCAGACCAGACACGTAGAAGATTTGCAATGGCCGAAAGATGGATCTTTTGAGATACCCCGAATAGAGCATTTGGAATCAGTACTGCTGCGCAAGAAAGCGCACCCTGCAACATTTGATGTCATTAGAGACTGGAGGAAGGAAGCTAACCTCTTCTTAAGAATTAGAGAGAAACATGCACGAAGACATAAATCAAGTGCAGAAAAAGCGGCAGAACTAGAACAGAAAGAATGGGATGAGGATATTACAAGAGGGGATAGGAGTATCCAATTAGACATACTAAAACTATACCCACAACAAGAGTTACATGCATCAAATGAACTAATAAATAAGATATTGAGTGAAAAAAGACACAAACGCCCTAAAAGCAAGATTGACATAATTACACCAGCACCCATTGTTCCACTTCAGTTGCCACCCCCATTCCTGTTGTTCCAACCGCACCATCTCCCCCTGAACACGTGATCCATTTCCCCCTCCACCGACAGAGCATGAATTAGTAGCTATCAGAGAAGGCAGCTCTGCAGAGGCGGGGCCTGCGCAGAGAGGAAGCACTACAGTAACTCGTAGTACAGTTAGCAGGGAGAGGAAGAGAGAACTGAAAGAACAGGCAGAAATGTACATTGAAAGCAATGAGGAGGGATCGACGCTGAGTTCAATGTATGACTACAAGAAGCTCGGTGAAAAACAGTTACTGTTGGAATGCATGGGAGAGTATCTTATGAATAGATGGAAGCAATTAATTGGCATGGTAGCACCGCAGAAGTTGTGGGATCTGTATGCTTTTTCTCGTATGAGGGAAAGTGTGGCAGAAATAAAAGAGCACATAGACAGGCTATTTGAGTTTAAAGATGAACTTGATGAATTATATTCAGAGATGTTTTCTGTTCATGGGTTTTGGCACCAAGAGGTAAAAAGAGGGAGACAAGAGGTGGCACCATATATCGTGCATCGATTTTTTCCGCCGTCGAAACCTGTTAGTGAAGAAATAAAAATATGTACACGTGTGGTGCTTAGATGGATTACGGATGCTAGTATTCTTATAATGGAGGTGTATGATACGTTTGAACAGTATACGATAGAAATGCAAAGGAGGGTATTCCAGGTAATGGTTGAATATTTGCAAGATAAATATGTTGAGAGAAATGAGTGCTGTCCCTCTGAATTCATGGCAGTATACAAGAGAGCATTTTCACCTGAAACTGGAAAGACTGCCCTTTCCCTTGATCTAGCTATAGTGCTTAATAAGAGAGAGAAAGAAGGAAGAGCCAGTGCGATATTTCTCATGAGAAAAGTCCCTCCCACTTTTGAGCCGAAAGTAGAAATTCCTGGTATTAATGGACAACCAGCGCAGGTAACAGAAGCACATTATATAGCACAATATGTACATGTCCCTTTTTCTAGACAAGAGGTGAATAATATAAAACAAACAATCCCTGATTTGAGAAAGAATACGGGGTGATTCTATAAAGAAATTGAGTCGTATTTAAAATCGTCGATTTTTACAATGAGTGATATTGACCTATTATTTCCTGTGATTCTCCCAGTAGATATATGGAAGCAAATTAGGAATGTAGATGACCATAAAATTCTGGGTGGTACCTGGGAAAATATGATAAAAGAGGATACAGACAGAAAGGCCGGCGAGAAGCCATCGCTAACTCTGTTAGCATTACCGGTGCGAATAGTACAGAAATTAAAGATTTTGGTGCCTGAGAGAAGAATTATTTGGGACAAATTAACTGCATGCGTGCAAGGTAAAGATGAATTGGCTACTGACTTTTTCAATAGATTTGAAGAAGTATTTGCAGATTTTAGTGGTCAAGATTTAAGCACTGAACCTGGAAAGAGATTATTTGTTGACAAATATGTGAGAGGGTTACTACCGAAAATTCAAAATTTTAATAATGGCGTCTGAGAGTGCATGGCAAGCAAAGTCAAAGAGTGAAGTATTACACATGGCACAATATTATGAGAATAGAGTAAATTCAGAGAAAGAGAAAGAGGTGAGGGATAGAGTGAATCTAAAAACAAGAGTGTTACTGCAACAGGTGGCGAATAATAATAGGGGCGGAGGTAATGCACAAACGAGAGGGAATTACTCCAACATGCACAGAGGTCCAATTGGACAGAATCAATGTGCATATTGTAAGGAAGAAGGTAATTGGCGAGCGCAGTGCCCACATTTACAGAATAGGAATGGGAATGCCCCAAGAAGACAGAACAGAGGTCACCCAGGAACACAAGCACAAAATAGAAACACTAGAATGCCACAAAATTAGAATAACCAAGGAAATAACAACCCAAATCAAAACCAAAACCAACATCAGCAGAATGGTGCAGGAGAAGGGAATGTCTTTGATACTCAATCGAATACATACTATTCTGGTGACTTCACATCAGATGATGTATTGTTCAGCCCAAGACAGGGGTTGGTATCAGTGTCTATTCCCGTTGATCAGAAAGGACCCTACGTAGAAATTAAAATTGGGAATAAGGAGCACACTTTTCTAGTGGATACAGGTGCACAGAAGTGCTCAATAGACCATCACTTGGTTCCAGAGGTACCACTGTCAGGGCAAAAGAACATTTCAGTAGGGTTCGCAGGCACCCCAGTAATTAGTCCAGTGTCACAGTCGGTACCCATAACACTAGGTCCATTCACTGAGTCTTGCCCGTTCCTTTTGACACAAAATTGCGGCAAGTATTTATTGGGTTTAAATTTGTTGGAAAAATTAAGTGTGGTTATTCATTGTTCTCCTGATGGAGTGTTTTTGACAATTGCACCACAAAAAATGCCAGTATCATAATTTCTGTCTAAACCATTACCAACTGAATCAAGCAAGGTACCGACTTGTATATGGGTGATGAATGACAACGATGTTGGTTGTTTGAGAATAGAGCCAATGAGAATTGTTTTGAAAGAGGGAGTCACATTGCCACGTATCCCACATTATAAAATGTCAGTGGAAGGTGAGAAAGCATTGAAATGCATTGTTTCTGATTTGGTTAAACGAAACGTGATTGAAGAAATGTACTGGTAGCACTTGCAATAGTCCGATTCTTCCAGTATATAAGAAAGGAGGTAAGGAAATACTGTATTGTTTCATAATTGATTTCCGTGCATTGAATAAAGTAGTTGATCCCCAATTTCCATTGGTCCCAGATGTCACTATCATTTTGACAATGATTCCAGCCTCTGCTTCACATTTTAGTGTTGTAGATCTTAAGAATGCATTTTTTAGCATCCCAGTACATTCAGATAGCAGATATTTATTTGCTTTCACATTAGGAGGACATTCTTTCACATTCACACAAATTCCACAAGGCTACACTGAGAGTCTGAGTATTTATAGCAGAGCATTAAAAGAACAGCTGGACATGTTAGAATTGCCAATGGGTTGTGTATTATTGCAGTACATTGATGACAAAATTGATTGCTGCTGACACAGAAGACATTTGCAAGGAGAGTACCGCCATGTTATTGACACATTTAGCAGCACATGGACATAAAGCATCATTAAAAAAAAATCCAGTATTGTCGAAAGGAAGTGGCCTATTTGTGCTACCTCCTTTCGAAAGAGGGAAGGAGACTGACACCAGAAAGAATAGAAAGCATCTCTGGTATGCCTATTCCAAAGACACAGAAGGAAGTCAGAGCCATAATAGGCATGGCTTCATATTTCAGGCAGTTGATTGCCAATTTCCCTACGATTGTGAAACCAATGGTGGCATTGACAAAGAAGGATAATGCTTTGCCTTTACCATGAAGTGAGGAATGTCAGAATGCATTTGATCTGCTCAGAGTTGCGTTGTGCTCAGCTCCAGTTTTGGGCACACCAAATTATGAAAAGGATTTTAAGTTATTTGTGCATGAAAATGATGGCTGTGCGCTGGCTGTTTTGACTCAGGAACAAGGAGGAAGAAATAGACCATGCAGTTATTTTTCTTCCGTGCTGGATCCTGTTGCATGCGCTTTGCAGCACTTTTTGCGAGCTGTTGCTGCGGCTGCTGTGTCAGTAAAACAAACCGAGGGAATGGTTTTGGGTCACGCCTTAAATTTGATGGAGCCTCACACAGTAGACGTTCTTTTAAATTGAACCCAGACGCAACATCTTACATCAGCTAGACTGACGAGATATGAAATTGTCTTCTTTGCACCACATATCCAAATTCAGAGATGTTGCACTTTAAATGCTGCAGAGTTAATGCCCCCTCCCAATGAAAGAATGTGTGAGAATGAATCACCACCCCATGATTGTATAATGGTCACTGAACAAGAAACAAAAGGAAGAATTGATCTAACAGACACCCCACAGAAAGAGCCAGACAGAGAACTGTTTTGCGATGGTTCCTGTTTTAAATTGCCAGATGGCACATCAACTGCTGTAAATGCCATCACAACACTGAAGAGTATTGTAGAGAGCAAAATAATTCCATATAATTCAGCGCAGGCTGCAGAGATAATAGCATTGACAAGAGCATGAGAAATTTCTGAAAATATGAATGTAAACATATATACTGACAGTACACATTTGGGGTGGTACACAATTGTGGTATACTCTGGGCTGAGAGGGGTTTTCTAACATCACATGGAACTAAGATTCAAAATGGCCCCTTGATAGCACGATTGTTGTCTGCACTCACGTGTCCAAAGTGGCTAGCAATAATGAAATGCGAGGCGCATAAGAAAGTAACATGTAACATTGGAAAAGGAAACGAGTTTGCAGACAAAACTGCGAAATAAACTGCCACTGATTTGCACACAAAAATGTTGAATGAAAGGTCAGAAGAAGTGCCCTGCATGATAGAAAATGGGATTGCCACAGTCAAAGAGATGCAGGGGGAAGCAACTGCGATGAAATAAAAGGGTGGGCCAAGGGTTCAGCAGAATTAGACGTAGACGGTTGCTGGGTGGACAAAGAAAGTAGAAAGTGATGATCACCATGGCCCATAGTCCCACACACATATGTGCTAAAAAAATAGCTGAAATGCTGGTCCAGAATTGTATGACTTGTTTGCAACATAATATTGGAAAAGGAACAACTACTCCAATAGGTAAAATGGAAAGATGTCAGAACCTCAAATACATCTTGGTGGTAGACTGTGCATTCAGTAAATGGGTGGAAGCTTAAGGACTGCACAGCAATGAGCGCAGCAAAAGTAATGCTAAAAGAATATTTTTCCATGGGTCATATGGTCAGATAACGGCCCGCATTTTGTTGCCGCAGTGATATTACAGATTTGTGCAGGCCTTCAGATTGATAAACAATTCCATTCCGCCTAGCACCCGATGAGACCGGTCTTGTTGAGCGCCAAAACGGCATCTTAAAAAATAAAATAAGCAAGATCTGTTCAGGGAGTCAATTAAAGTGGCCAGACGCGCTGCCCTTGGCTTTGTTGTGCATGCGCACGCCTGTGCAAGCTCGGACTGGACTCTCCCCAAATGAGATTGTAATGGTGAGACCTGCACATGTTTGGTGCGCACCACAGCCTAGGCGCCTGAGTGAAGTTGTATACCCTTTGCTTAGTACATATTGTGATGTGTTAATGTAGAAACTTTGTTTGATTCATCAGCAGGTGCAGGAGGCTCTTCCTGTCAGATACACAGGTCCGGGGCATTGTCTGCAGCCGGGTAAATGGGTCCTGATTAAACATTTTGAGAGGAAGTCCTCGTTCGCACCCAGGTGGCGGGGTCCGTATCAAATTCTCCTGGCAACGCAGACTGCAGTCCGTGTGGATGGTTGCAAGGCGTGGATCCATGCCACCCACATGAAAAGAATTCCATCTCCATTGAAAGAACTGTCTGATCCGGACGACAAGAAAGAAACAGCTGCCCTTGATTTGAAAGACACGATCACCAGTTCTTTGCCACAACCACTGCCGAAACCTGAGGAAAAGCCTGAGAAGATTGCTAAAGAGGAGAAAGGGCTAAATGTGCCCTAACTTTGCCCAGCTGAACCTGCATCATCACAGGCTGACATAAATCCTGAATCGTCATTTGCTGCATCACAGGCTGACACCAAGCCTGCATCTCGAAGTGTATCTGCACTGTTCATTGATCACGCAGTACCTGGAGTGATAAGGTACAACCTACGTTCTCAAAATCGAAAGTGATCTGATCTATGTGTTTTGTTTTTGCCCCAATTCCCATCACGGATGAATTGGGAATCAGAGGCCTAGGGCAGTGGAGCTTGGTGGGCTGTACCAATCTGCATCAATTTGGGAGCTCTGGAATGCGGCTTCCCAGTGCTATCTTTGAAAAAATCCATTTTGTTGATCACCCCGTGCGAACAAGCGGGACGCATATGGTACAAAGGCAATTGATATCTCCTCTGGAGTCTTTTGAGCAATGGGCAGAGGCACGACAATCTTGCCACATGCTTAGCAATCCAGGCTGCCGAGAACGGGCCTAGACACTTTGCTGACCTCTTCGAACATATTGGTGTTTCAATGGGCGCTGCTGTGAGAAGTATTCACGACGAACATTGTTGGAGAAGAAGAGTCGCACACAATGCCCATACTTGCTTTTGTTCCCTCCTGCACCAATGCTGATGATGTAATAGATATAGAGACTATAAAAAATCTAGAAAGAGTTGCTGTAAGAAATCAATGCTTATAATTACAACACTTCTGTGTATCCTGTGTACAATTATCCCAGTAGTATGTACCCCAGTATTATGGTATTTGGAGAGCGTGCATCCATTGAGTTCTCTTTTGCCTGCCACGAAAGCACCTGTCACAGACAGTCCAGTCGATGTATTCTCTTATACTTTCCCTCCAATAGAAGAAAGACACAGTAATAACACGTTGCTTTTAATTATGAATATGACTCACTCTATCCTGAACAGAACAAACTGCTGGGTCTGCACCCATTTACACCAGCATGGCGGGAAAGGAATGGGTTGGTATGTACAGCCATTACCACTTAATACAGCATGCTATGCATCACTAAATGCACTATTTTATGGAAAATGGAAGACAAGTGACACAGGTCAGTTAGACAAGACAAACATAGATGAATTTGAGAAAGTGGTAATGGAACCTGTAGTTTGTTCCATATTTAACAGAGCGAGAGTGATAAAGCCAGTGGTGGTAAGGCCAGTAGACAGACTGTATGTGCCTCATATGTCATCTGTACTCACTTTTCACATGAACCCAGTAGGAAACAAGGACGTAGTGCTCCCCTCATATACAATAAATTACAATCCTCGCCCTGTCCCATTTTGTCTACGAAAAAAAGGTTCCTATTCAGTAGGGACATTCAATAGATGCATGAATATTGCAGTACTTGAGAGAGAAGAAGAACCAATATATGTAGGTGATCCCCGTTTATTTTGTATGTGGAGAAAAAGCTTATCCCTGGTTGCCTAGAAATTGGGGTGGGACATGTTACTTAGGGATCCTTTTCCCCAGAGTATTCCTTTCCCGAACATCAGATATATCTAAATGATCTAGATCAAGGCCCCGGCGGGATGATGAAGCAGGATTAATTGCGGAAGACATAGCAAAATCAGTTATACCATTTTGGGGCCAAGCAATAAACTCCTGGAATATACGAAGATTGTCCAGAATTTTTGAAAAACCGATAAATGGAACGACCGATATATTGAATAATATGTTCCTCGAAGAGAAGGCAGTTAGATTAATGACACTTCAAAATAGAATGGCTCTTGATATAATTTTGGCCGACCGTGGAGGTGTTTGCAAAATTGTGGGGTCAGCGTGCTGCGCATTTGTAAGTGACTCCCCCCCTACGATTTTTGAGGCAATAAAGTAAGTACACATTCTGAGCTCTGACCTTTGTACCCCGACAGGTGGTTGGGAACTGAATATAAGTTCCTGGTTTTGGGAATTACTGCACTCGTGGGGATGGAAGCTAATTGCCATTTTACCAACGGTACTTGGAATCTCCATGACATGTTGTTGTTGCATACACTGCCTGCCAATTATTTGCTCTGAAATAACTGATGAATGCGTACACATGGGAACAGAAAAAAGGACTCCCAAAGTAGATACGAATGCAAACAACAAAACAGAAACTATGAAAGAGTTAATGTCGATTAATATTGATGATGACGATTACAGTAGTATGCATAGTTCAGAACTAGATACATGGTCAGAGGAAGTTGCGATGTATGGTTGATGCTCTTGGCTTACGGCCAAAAGGAGGGTTTGTGAGTCTAGAAATTGCTCTACCAAAGCATAGATGGTATATTATGTTGGCCGAAAACCAATCGCATCATATGCCCAGCATCGCCAAATACAGAATCGTCAGCTTAACCATAGAGCATCCATTTTGTGTTCGCAAGATCTGCCATTTGCTTTCCCTTGCTTTCTGTTCAAACGCTTTGCAAAATGTATTTCATTTTGTTCTGCTCTTACACAAAGCAAGGTCACAAGTTACATGTTGAGAGACCAGCCCAGACAGAAATGCCAAAGCAGTACAGAAATACATTGTTTTCCTCCCTCACAAGTCCTTGAAGGCGAGCAGAGAGGCATTTAATCATCAAGCCAGGTTTCAGCTGGTCTCGCTGGAGCTGTAGAAACAGGCCGTTAAAGGCATGAATTATACTCTCCTAACGGCCCCCCTTTTGGGCCCTCTTAGATCAGGCTGGCCCGTAGTTCACGAATAGAAACTAGAATATAGCATGCTGTGGAATGTGTCTCTCCTACGAACTCAGTTTGCTCACTAAACAAGTGCTTTATGTTCTCCATAATAAAGAATCCTGTCTACCTATTGCAAATTGCAACTGTTGCTAAACCAAGTAATATAGATTAACAAAGAAACGTGTCATAAGGTGTCATATTCGTCATAATTGTCAATCACCGAACCCTAGCTCAAGAAGATACATTATGGGTGGTTTTGATGTGTCACAAACAGATTGTATGATTGTCCTTTTGTATATATGATACTGTTGTAGAATGCTCGCTCTCTTGCATCTCACAAGGTCTGGGTGACACACGTTGCGAGATGTGAGATCCAGTCGGCAGACTGAGACTATTTGCTTTGCAATAAACCCTAGATTTTGGGAACTGAACCTCGTGTCTGTCGTATTAGTTTGTGTATGGTAATTGTGCCTTGTTTCCATGCGCGAGGGTTTTCAGGGCCTAGCAATATGCAGCCACAGTCAACACACACACATCGCATACTGTGTACGCATTACAATATACACTAAAGCAAGGGAATACATTACAATGTATTAACCAAAAACAATAATCGTGCTGAAACAATAGTAAAGCAGCTCATTAATGTAATACCTAAGGTAGGCCTTCAAATATATTTGCTAAAAATAAACATTTCCCCCAGAACATAAATGTACTCCATCCACCCTATAAATACTGTCATTTTGATGTTTTGTGTTGTGGTGAAGAACATAATTTAGTTATATATACATCTGTTTACATTAATTTGCACCCAATTTATTTTGGATGCTTTGCACTTCCACTTATCCAGATTTAACGCAGAACATAATTTGTCTCTGCAATTACCTAGCCATCATTCATTCCTGGATCTCAACTGTCTACCTAAAACTAAACCAATCCAAGACTGAATTTGTCCTCATTGGTCCACCTGCTGAAAAACTCTGTGCCCATCAATGGCTAAATGATATTCGCCTAAAGGGATTTGATCCACCACTCTCAGACTCAGTAAAATCCTTAGGCTTCACCACTGACAGCATCCTGTCCGTCCAGAAGGATGTAGCCAAGAAGTCCCAAATAGACTTTCTCAGAATCTTTAACTTTCAAAGAATCAAACCCTTAATCTCGACACAGGACTTCCAGAATGTACTGCAGGCCCTGTGGTCTTGTGCATTGATGGGGGAATTGCTCTCCTGACAGGGCTAACAGCTGCCTGCCCATGTGTCTCCCCTTAAAGCAGTCCACCACGCTGCAGCATGTCTTATTACAGGAGCACAGAAATGTGACCCAATTACCCCAATCCTACTTGTACTACATTGGCTTCCACTCCAAGCCAGGATACTGTTCAAGACAGCATGTACAATCTACAAAGCAGTCATGAGTAGCGCACCAGCGTACCTAGCGGCTAAACTGCATATAGTGGCACATGCTCCTCCAGCAGCAAATCGACCAACCAGCTTTAATCACAACTCGTCCACAAAGAGAGGACCCACAAAAAATCCTTCTCTTGTCCGGCACCCACCCTCTGGAACTCGATCCTGGTGTGGCTCGGAATGACCACCAATTCTCCAATTTACCAAATCTCTCAAAACATGGCTCTTCGAACAGCACCTGACCAATGACTAATTCCAATGGACTCACAGTACTGCACTACTGTTAAAAGATGGCAGCCCAAATGCTGGCTACCCACACTCTGTACAACTCTTTGCTGCTCTCGAGCTAGGTCAGAGCTTGAAACAATAAAAATAAGAAATCAAAATAATAATTCAGTTGCTCTTTGGTATTCCAAATCATGGACTTAAGCGTGTATAAAAATGACAGAGTATTTTTCCACTGTTAAAATACACAACTTTCTCCATGATGTTTTTCCATCTCCATCACAATAGCCATGCAATTCCACATTCATATTTGCAAATGGTGAAACAGTCAGCACTCGTCTCACATACATTTCCTGCCAGAAAACCTAGGAGTCACCAGTTAACAACTCAATTTTTCCTTACATTCAAAGAAAAAATGAAAATAAAGTATACCTTTAGCATATTTTACACACACACGTACATATATGTATATATGCAACCTCTTTTACAATACTTACTGGCTGTTCCATTTGATCTCTAAACTGCACCATAAACCTTTTTATCTTAAGCACTTTCAAACACCATATGCGTGTAGAAAAATACATTTATAAAAACATACCTAATAAAGATATGTACCTAACAGTATGCAGACGGGCATGTACAACGTAAACTACAATAATTTGCTTTACAGGCACATGCATGCTGTACATTACATACAAAATACTGTACATAGATGCATGACAAACGTAAACTATGCATACTTTGATATACAAACATTGTGTACATATTTAATTTATTAGCACTGCACCAATACTTATTGTGGTGAATCAGAAATAAGATTCAGACCAGAAGACATGGTTCAACTTTTGATTATTTAAATAAAAATACAACAACTCGCTAGCCCTATTGCTAAAATGGGATTACCTCCCTCATAAACTAAAACTTAGGTGCTCATCAGAATGGCCAAATAACTAAAAACACAATCTTCCATCCCAACCTATCCAACTACCTGGCCCTGCCACTAGATGAAAACAAACAAAACAAACAAAGAAGCTTTCACCTGTGTGTTTTATCAACAACTGTTAGACTGACCCCTCAGCTCCATACCATTTTGAAAAGTAAATGTTCCTACCGGGACATGGTTCCTCATCAGGGTCACAGTAACATTTATTACAAAGAGAATCCAAATGTTTCTCAGTTCCTCATATTAAGAAACGCACAAAGTAACTTAATTTTTTGATTCTTTCATTCACCAAAGCATTCATTTATTTTATCCAGTGGGGTATCCTCCTGAGACAGCTTATTACATTGAACATGCGGGGGACGGCCCTGCAACACCAATTTTTTTTTTTTTACAAGGGGTGCATGGGACATCCCTGCAACCCATCACCATACATAATGTCACCATATATAATGTTGCCAATGACTTTTCCCAGTGACATTATGTACGGGGACATTTTGTATGGGGACATTATTACCTGATACCTCCTATGCACCTTTGCCATTTGCACTTGTTTTTGAGAATCGGCACCTTTGTTTTTAGTGAGCTGCTTTACAGCTGTTCACTCTGTATTCACAAGCATGATCCTTGATTTTGTGGTACACATTGATGACAGTGGACAATAAAAGGCTCTCTAAAGGCAGGCATGGACAAGTTTGCCTCTACTTTATCCAGGTGCTGGGAGTAAACCATCACATGCTTGATGAATGATTATTTTAAACAGTTGTCATTTTTATTTTTTCATGAATGTATTGTAGATTGAGAATTAGAGCTCTGTCCACACAACAGATTACATTGCGAGACTGTGCCCATTGGGCTCTAGAAGAAGTTCTTGTAGTGCCTCAAAGAATTAAACATTCCAAGCAATGTGTGTGTTTTGTACATACGACTGGCCTAATAGGATTAGCTTTAATTAAGTGATGATAGGTGGAGGGTAAACGTTTATTTTATATTTTTTTAAAGGCTTGGCCAGTGTTGGAAAATGATGTTGATGGGCCGTTGAATGGAAATCGACACAACCATATGTGAAACAACTGTTTTTTGTATTTATATTGTATTGAGTTCCGTGGGTAACAAATTATGTGACATCAAAACCAAAGGCTCGTCATCAATATTAGCCAGTTATATCAAGTACATTACAACGTATGTGTGCCAAACTTGCTTCTCGTTTGGGTCTCTCCAACTGCCCAAACAATGTTTGGGCAAAAAAAAACAGAAAAATGGCTATGAACTAGTCACCTGGAATCGGCTCAAATATTCGCAGTATCTAATCACCATCAAATAAACCTGGTGTTAAGATGCTCATATATGTATTGATAAAGATGCGTGTGGGAGATCTCTGCAAGGATGTATCTATAGCTTAAGGGACCCGAGCACTCCATTCAGTGTATCCTGTATACTGTTTATTTAGGACCTGGATGACTCTCGTTTTAGGGATGTGATTGTGTCCTGGTTTTGAAGAGTACAATGTTTTATTTGGACATCTAAGTAACCAGAATAGTGGTCTCATTGCCCTCCTTCAGAACTCCCACCAAACGGGTCCCAGAAGTAAATAGAGGCTGCTAGTGGAGCAATCGTGATGCAGGTGTAGTAAGTGTGTTACTGTAGACACCGTGCTCGTCTTGGGAACAAGACCACGCCGAGCAACACAGGTGGGAATCCCAGGTCCACGCCTAGAAACGTCGTCTGGATTAAGCGCTTATAAATTGTAGAATAGATTTGTTTGTAGGTGGACACTTGCGACATATAGATCACTGTATTGTTCTTTCTTTCTGTAGCCAGGGAAAGGCAGTTGTGTGATGTTATCATCACGTCGAATCCATTAAAAACAAATAACGTCTCGGGTGCTTAAGTATTCTAGACAGCTGCCAAGCAAGTAGCACATGGTTCTGTTCGAAAACTATTTCCAGCTTGGAGGCTTTCCAGAGCAAGTAAACTGAACCCTTTCAATCAGTTATTGCCTTTCTGCAAGCATATTAAAAGAAAATAAACATTCATATAGTTAACATTTTTGATCTTACTACATACTACATTTTCAATACTTCTACACTCGGCCAATTTAATTTAATTACATTTAAATTAAATGTAAAGACTTTTTTTTATCCAAAATGCTTAAACTATTTTGCACAGCAGTGTGACTCGCCCTCATGAGTCCCTTATCTCGTGCAAGGCATGCCTGGCAGATATTCAACCCCACATTCGTGAACGTGAACATTATTATTTTGTATCTCTTAACATCAGAGCAGAGCATTAAACAATGAAACACAAAACAACCGAACCCGACCTGTCCATTACTGCCCAAATGCAAAACGAATGTTGTCAAACAAATAAAGTATATACAAACATGCTAGCGGGTACGCCGTTTGCTGCGGTGGAGGGTTTGCCTATTCCCAAAGTCACCTTCCCCATCACCAGGTGCCCCCACGGGAATTACTTTGTTGGTTGGCAGTCCTTTGGCTGAGGGAAGTCCCACTTGGAGTGAAACCACTGCTAGAAAGAGGCATCATTGAAGCTACATATCCCTCTCGGACAACAAGGATGTATTTGGCAGCAGCCATGTTGTGAGACTGATGCTGCATGGATGCTGTATGCAAAGGCGGATCTGCCTCCTTGCAGGGCACTGCTGGCTAGTAGGCTGACCTCAGACAGATCCCCAAACTCCTCTGCTACTACACAACAGCACTCCCTGACCTCATTTTCCATTGTCTGTCTGGTTGCACCAAGCCTCCTGGATGTTCCAGCAACTTCCTTGGAGACATCCTGCAGTCCCTGCACTGGAGGTTGAGTGTAAGGAAGTGAGCTGTGTCATGATTGGGACCTGTTTTTGATGCATCGCCTCCTCCCAGTTAGACTACAGCTGTCGGCTAAAGCAATATTTGTGTTCCAGGGTGGGGACTTGTTTTGGCAAGTCTGGGTCAGGGGTGGGGTGTCAATGCAGTCAAGAAGCAGGCCCCTGCCCTCGTCTTATAGGAAATGCAATGTTCTTAGAATGTCCTCCACAATGCCTTTCACAGACAATCCATGGACATGTTTGCCTTTACAGGCCCCTCCATGTTGTTACCCTTATGGCATGTCTTCATAAATATCCAACATGGTGTGTCCTGCAGAATGTCGTCTGAGTGATAATGGGATTGGGTATTGGTATGTGTATGCAAGTGTACACGTATGTTGTGATCTGCTTCATTTTCTAGCAACTCTACACTACTTACTGACCACCCAGCACCCATGTGTCATAATTGCTCCATGTTCATTGATATATGGATATATGGAGACAGCCTTCTTGAAACACCCAACACTTTACCATCCACTATGGCTATAGTAGACTTAGGTGCCCTAGTCAGGGATTCAAGGGTATTGATTCACAATGAAGAATCACCACAAACCCATTTTTATTAACAAGTGTACCTATGTGTACTGTGATGAATTGCAGGATTCTGTCACCTCTCCCCAAGGGGGAGCCTTTCCTTGAGGCTAGGTAGGTGAGTCCACTATTCAATACCCTCCCTAGGGGTAGAGGCAAGTTGGACCTCACCGGGAGAGACTCCCGCTTTGAGGACAAGGACGTCCGTTCCGGTAAGGAACTCCCTCGTTCAAAAATCACTACACCATCTTCAATGAAATGTCATGAAGAAAGACCTGAAGAAAACATTTAAATTTGCTATTCTCATTCAAATAAGTACACCATTAGAGTTTGTGGGAGAAAGCTTTAAAGAAACCGGGATGAAGAAGAGCATTCATCCCATATTGAATATGAGTCTGAAAGTGCTGAAGGATTTATGCAACATACCAGAGAAGAACCATGACTATGTCCTAAAACTGGACAAAGGGACCCTAGTGAAAGAGAGAAACCAAACCGGGAGCTTTAAATCAGCTGGTGTTGCCCTGCTGAGAAAATCCAGGATGCATGGCGTCCGAAGGAGAAGGAAGAGCTGAGAAGCCTGAGAGGTTGTTAGAACATGAAGATGCACTGAGTGCGGAACCGAAGCAGGTTATCAACGCACAGCGTTGGGAGGAGAACAAGACAGAGAACTCTGAGAGGAAAAGAGGAGGCACAGAGCGATGTCCCAAACCCAAAGGGTGTAAGAGTGGGGGCGTGACCGCAAAGGAGACGCGGTGGTAAAGTGAGTCCATAAACAGCACTAAACCACGGTGGAACAATTACGACAAACGGAAGCACACAAGAGGAAAAAGAAGCAGCTGACGCCAACAATGTTAACGGGGTGAGAAGCTATCCTGACAAGAAGAGAAGAAGGTCTCCCTCCTCACAGGACCTCAGTGACATTACCCCTACAAAATACAGGTAATGGGGAAAACGGAAGACCCATGTGGGACCCAAGAGAGAATAAGAATAATGACTGCAATACATACTCATACTTATCCCAGTCATCAAGAAATATTAAGAATAGCAGAAAAGGGAGAACATTATAACTGCAATGCACATACTTTCCCAGTCATCAAGAAGTATATCCCTCACCACAACTTACTTCGTACCGCACATACATCGTGGTGGAAGTCTTTGATCTGAAGATGATTTTGGCGTCTCCCTCAGCTGCGGCCCCTGACTGAGCCTCGCCAGTCGCCAACTAAGATAAGTCCCCTGGCCTATTGGTAACATTGCTGCCAGCTACTGTACTTATTGTAATTCGTACCCACGCTCCGGCAGTATTGCACAGTAACCCTTGACCCTTGCTACCTGTATACTGTTATCCGCAGCATATTGTACTAATCCTGTGTCACACCTTCACCATGTTAATGCTTGACTACCTCATCTTGGGCCCACCTTGCGAGGTAATATACTCCAGATGCCCACACACGTTCTTTGTATCCGCTACACCGTTTCATCATTTAAGGTTGCTCGTACAAAACCCCATTGGGCCAGCTGCCCTAAGACTACTCCACAATGCCGTCCCTTTAGCTCACCCAGTCTATGTCCTACCTTCTCCCTACGCAACTGCAACTATATGCTTAATGTATCTTACCTACCAGTAACTGCATATGTGATGTAGCACCTTGTACCAAGAAGGGAGGCGTTCTATAGTGTATTCGTTAATCTAAGCCATATTTTACCTACCAGCAATTGCATATTCTGATGATATCCCGCAACATGAGGAGTTGCTTTGCCAGTCTGCATATTTGTACCTACTATGACCGTGCATGTATTCTGATGTAGCTCCCCGCAACATGAGGAGTAGCTTTCCCAGTCTGCATATCTGTACCTGCTATGACCGTGCATGTATTCTGATGTAGCTCCCTGTAACATAAGATGTAGCTTTCCCAGTCTGCATATTTGTACCTACTATGACCTAGCATCCCATCTGATGTAACTCCCGGTTACATGAGGAGTAGCTCTTCTGTCTGTATTCTTGCAACTATCATGTCTTAAGTATGCACTTTCTGTAACTAGCACCTAGATACCTCAGGTTTTTGTGTGCTGTATTAAATGCTAAAATACGTAAATAAATGTACGAAGACAGGGAACATTATTTGTGGTGGGGATAATATTACCTGATACTGCAAAAGTGAGGAAGAGTAACAGAAGGAAACAAGTGAAGAAACATAGTCAGACCTGGGAGAACCCAGTATTGGAACTGAATAATCTGATAAGAGTGGGGGCCAAAGGATGTTTACGAATGCTCTATTGAACAAAACTTGGGAAAAACCAAAAACAGGGAGGCCTTCTCCCAAATCCTAGTTATTAGAATCATGGCATTGTCAGAATAGATTAGATATTGGACAGTGGACTGCACCTGATTTAAGACTTGCACTGACACCTGAGGAGCAGCTTAGTTAGTTTGTTAGGCAGGTAACACCATCAGAGGGAGAGTTAGGAGTTTACACTTTTTTGTTGAATAAACCTCAGGCAAAAATGGAAAATCAGAGTCCATGTTCTTCTGAAGCATCACAGTATACGATGAAGGGTACAGGAGAGCTAATTACTCCACAGTCAACTGGCTACTACAGACATTTAGTTGCTTACACATGATATTGGGTAGGGATCTTTGGACTATGCACCCTGCCAGCTAATCTTGTTGTACCCCATCTTTTACACAGCAGGTCGTGGCAAGGCACACTGAAGGTAAACATGCTTCTGTGGCTTCTCAGCTGGCTGTTCCATAGCTGCTTCTATTCCCCAAATGCCTAACACATGACAGCTAAATATTCTGAGACGGTGCCATAGCAAGCCAATTTGAAGATGGACAATACATGGAGACCTGATTGCTTGATAGGTCATCATACACAACTGCCTACATTATCATCTTAAAGTCAGTCAGTAAAGACACATCATGTGATACCTCTCTCATCCACAGATAAATGTGGGTACCTATCAGAATTATCCTTCTCAACTCTTTCAAGAACGATGTGACCAGCAAAGCTATAATGCAGCACACATCTGCAATACAAATCCCATCAAGCAAATACACTCACCGGGTTGGGTCGACGGTTGCGAAGCAGCAAGTTGGTTTCTTTCATGGAATTGAGCTGGTGGTAAAGTCAAGGCAAGACAATTAACTTCAACGAGTTGAGTCAGCTTTGTGATGGCTCATAAAGCAGGAAAGCATATTGTAGCAGTTTGAGTACCAAAGGCAGCATGGCAGGTCCTGTAGAGGTGCTCAAAGTGAGTTGATCAGAATCAAGCCAGCTCAAAAAGTGCCTTGAGAAAGGAGAAAGTCTTTAGGACTGCTTCTGAATTTCTGGGGGAGCCAGTCCAATGTCCTAGCAGCAAGGAGAGTCCTTGATTCTGCACTTCCATTCCAGGGAAAGTGGCCAGAGAGCACCAGCATGGTTGCTTTACCTTCAGTGAGCAGGATCCTGGTTCTAGTGTTCAGGCAGAAAATATGCCTTTGTCCATAACCGTCACCACAAAACTTCCCCTAGTATGTTTTGGGATAAGACCATGCCTCTTCCTTGGAGTGCTGCGTCTTCCCCTCTCTCTCAACAGAGTCCCAGGTGAATTCTCCGCATTTGAGAGTCAAAAGATTAATCAACTAAGACAGTGAATTGGTACATACTCAGACTGCTATGTCTGCATGAATTGGGGATGGGGATAGGACTTTTGGGAAATCTAGCAATATCCAAGATGTTTGTGCTATCACCTCTATGGGGAGTGAAGCACTCGCCTGGACTACCCTACTTCCCCCTACTCTATCTGCCTACATCAAAATGACCCTAGTAAACGGGAAACATTTTAGAGGAGACCATTGAAATGACCAGACTTACTTTGGAGCACTGGTTCCCAGCAGAACCAGAGAGGTTTCCTGTCTATTGGAGAATGTTTCAAGTATTCTCAGGAACATCAAAGAGAGGGATTTGCTTCATAAATACTAGGCCCTGTCATGAATGTGTCACTGTCCACCAAGTTGACAATAAAATCAGGTCCTACCTCACCAACTGCCAGCAGTTTCTCCAGATGGTCTCATCTAGATTGCCAGTGCTACCCATAATGTGTGGAGTCCTGCAGGGTTCCATACTCTCCCCAGTGATCTTCAATCCAACTATGGAGCTACTGGGAGCCCTCATAGCCACACACAACATCCACATCCACCAATACGCCGACAAACAGCAATACCTCAAGATCGACTCCATCAAGGACATCCAAAGGCTCAAAACATGTATCTCACTGATCCAGTCTTGGATGTCCAGTGCATACTTTAAGCCCCGCCTCCAAGACTGAATTCCTACTCTTCATCAACAATACCGATTGACCAGCCATACAGACCTGGCTATCAACCATGAACCCTGAGGGCTTCACACCCGAGCTCACTTCCTGCAACAAGTCCCTGGGTTTCCAAATCGACAAACACCTCTCCTTCAAGACACACATAGTTAAGAAAACTCAAACAGCTTGGCCACAGTCGATTTTTCTCTGTCATTGCTGCCCAAGCTTGGAATACTCTACCATTAGAATTACACTTGGACGTACGCTACTTAGTGTTCTGGAAAAACTTTTTAGCATATCTATTCGACTGATCTTTTCTGGCTACTAGTTTACTGGCTATCAATTCTGCCTGAGTTTTATGTCCTGTCCCGTTTTGCAAGTCCTTGTGTGTATATGTAGTGCCAGATGCTTGCGAGCTTTTGCTCTTTCTAAATATGTAAAAAATAAATAAACCAGCTCTACCTCCTGCAGAAAGCCACACCCTTCCTTCCTCTGGACAACTTTAGATCCACCATTCAAGCACTGGTCCTAACCCACCTGCATAGGGCCAAGGCCCTCCTCAAAGGCCTCCTGTCATCCTCCCTTGCGCCCCGATAAGTGGCCTCCACGCAGCTGCATCCCTCATCAAGGGACCACATAGATACAACCACATCACCCTGGCCCTCATCAACCTTTACTGGTTCCCACTGCATGCACACATCACCTTCAAGTCTTGCTACATTGTCTATCAGGTAGGGGCCCTAAAGTCACCCAGCTACCTCATGGAGAAACTCAGTATCTCCAGCAGACAGTGCACCACCAGAAGCCAGGACACAGGCAGACTTGAAATCTGCTGCTGCAGAAAGAAAAAGACCAGAAATTAAGCCTTCTCTTCCTACGGCCCAAGACTATGGAACCTCCTCCCATAAGCATCAGACTTGCCTCCCCACACTCCTACAATTCAGAAAATAAGACCCATCTATTCAAGGAATCTCTCCTCCTCAACACCTAGGCCATCACGTCACCCGCGCTCCACCTTACTTGCTAGAAGCCAAATGCCCCTCTCCAACCTGTCACCCTGCACAGCTGTACCCCTCCTCTGTGCCCCTCTATATCCTACCCCATGCTGTATATCTGTTCTGTTGTTACCTCTGAAAAGTGCTCTGTTATGCACCTGTACTGTTTTATACCTCTGTAAAACACTACCTTTTTATTTGTATTGTTGTATACCTCTGTAAGCGCTCCATTGCTTCTCAAAGCTAAGTCTGTGCTCAATAAATACCATAATAATAATAATAATAATAATAATAATAATAATAATAATAATAATATAATAATAATAATAATAATAATCAATTGATTGTGGATGTATACTTGTGTAATTCCAAATAGTCATCAGGACAAAACCACACATGTCTCATGTTTAGTTTTTGCAAACTGCCACCAGACTTCTGAGACACACGATTATTTGATTTTGAACTGGAGCTTTCCTGTTGAAACTTTGGATTACATCCCCTTTGTTCAGGAATGCACATGTAACCTTTGAACCTGCCCTGTTGCCACTGTAAGGCAGCACTGGGGAAAGTCACCAGATATTCACAGCATAGGTGTATGTGCACACTATGCTTTTTAGCATGGAGCATTATGAAAGAGGAGTCTGATTGTCAGCTCCCACATTCAGAAACAGAATTATAACATCACTTTCAAATTAAAAATCAATAACGCTTAGGCTTGCCACCTTCGCTGATTGCCTTTTGTCACAGTGATGACCATTTTTTCCAAGTGGGCCCCAATGAGGTTTCTTTGTGAAAGTGACTCTGTAATTTCTGTGACTCCTTGGAGGACACTATGGTACCATACAACATGCATAATGCAAAGGTGCTTCATAGAGTCCCTGGACAATTAAACTTGCCGAGACAGTATGTCCAAGTTCTGGTTTGTGGCAGTGTAATTTTAAGTTATAGCTACACCACGTGTAGCCATTGTTCTGCATAGGTAGTATTTCTTGCGCCCTTAAAGAGCCCTGAAAGCGACCCTCTGTTTCCTTTATATCAAGTAACCTGTCACTATAACTAGTTGCCCTTTGTATGTGTATGTGGTGACTGGGAATGTCATACATTGCGGGTTCATCCCCAATGTGAGTTTCATCCATAGAGCTGACAAAAGGCTTTTGGTGGGTGTGCCTGTTTGTGCCTAGGGGTGGTATGTTTGTATGCCCTCTGGAACTCACATCACTGAGTTTGTCCTCAAATATTTGCATATGGCTATCAGCACATACAGGTGGACTACCAAATGTTTACGTGGTGAGGTGTGGACATGATTGAAGGTTGGGGCCAGTTCATTGCTTCTGGGTTAGGGATAAAAGCACAGACATTGTACTGGTATGGTGCTTTACCAATTATTGGGATTCAGTTCTGAAGCAACATGGAGACGTATTCCCGCAGGGGACAGTCACTGACAACAGCATCTTAAGAACCTCTGAAAACATGATGGCGGAGCTTTGCCTCTCCTGTGAACAGAAGGAAGAATGTCTGGTGTCCTTCCCCTTGCTCAAGAGGATAGAATTCAGTCCAGAGTGGCAGTGTACGTGCTAGGTTGTAGGGGGGTGAGGTAATGCTTGGGAGGTTGATTCGATGCTCTAAATAGTTTTGTCTATTTTTTCAATGAAAACGTTTTTCATTCCATAACATGTTTGCTGAGTTGCTGGAACATTGGTATGGGTGAAGTTTCGGTACAATGCTTTAGAACATGAAATAGGGCTTTGCTCCTGCTACAGACTGCCATGATAGTGGTGAAGTAGTAAGCAGCTTTGGCCTCAGTGATCAGAATCCTACAGTTGTCACAGCGATATGTGAGATTGTGAGATGTCCAGGGTTACTCTGTTAGTACCACCATTTCTCTAGTGCTCTGATTGAGCATTTGTTGGAGGTGAGCTACGGGCGAACTACAGGTGTACCTATATGGGATGGTTTGGTCTAAGCGTGGCTGGTTTTTAGGGGGTTATGAGTGACTGCAGAGTTTTTAAATAATTCTAGGTGGACAGATGCATTTCCTGTGGTGAGGAAGTCTATAAAGTTTGCTTCTAGCTAATTGACCAGGACGTTTATGAGTAGTGCTGAGTGAAGAGGTGACTAGCCTGACCTTTGTAGGCAGTGATTGAGTGGGTGTTTGACAGTGAAAATGGTGTAATAAGGTTAATCAAATAGGATAGGATCTGTGCAGGTGATGAGGAGGGATTATTTAAATTCTATGTCAATGGTTTTGCTTTTGTTGTGCATGGGGCAGAGCACAATTTGCTAGAGCTCCACAATGCCGGACAAGGGACACCACTGCTCCACTCTGTTGAAAACACCTGTATATCTGGGTTACATCCTTGAATCCTCTGCCTGCTGATGTCAGATTTCAACTCTGCAGTCTCTAAGCCAATATGATGGCCAATCATGCAGCTCCTCAACCCAGAAGGAGCTTTACGAGCAGACTCTACATGTGTTTCCATAAACATTTCACTGTGCCTTTAACTAACAATGGTACCTGGTCAGCTAATCACAGTTCAGCTTCAATTGTATTTTGCCTGTTTGGGCAATTTTAATCCTAAAGAGGCCTCCACTTTCCTTTAGCTCTGTGGGATTGCATCTTCTAAACACAGTCTATTCTGAACAGTTATTACTAATCTCAACATTTGTAGTTATCATTGCTCATGTTTTTTTTTTATAAAGAATATATTTAGCTAAATATGTTGTGTTGGCCTCCACCTATTTTGTGACTATAGAAGGTATTTACTGTACCATCCTTCTCCTTTCAAAAGGATTACCATGTCTGCTCACCTATTCTACCATTTGGTGATTCAGCATCACTCTGAGGAAGCACCCTCTAAACCAAGTAGGTTGATATATGTGGGCCTTAGAAATAGGACCTAAGAAAAATCTCCCTAATAGTGGGGCGACAGAAAACAGATTAATTTACCACAAAATGTCCTCCTTCCCAAAAAATGTTTATGATTTATTTGATGCAAGAGTGTTTTCATATAATATTTCTCTCAAATATTTATGAGTATTGGTTAAATGGAGACATCATGTGAACATATATGTGTTATATTGCCATAATGAATTTCAATTGAGGTATATCATTCCTCAAAACATGTGTTTATTCATCTAGGAACTTTGGATTTCATTTGTTCTAAATGAAACAGCTAGGAAACCGATCTCAAGCGATTTTGTCTTTTGTTTGGAAACAAATAAACTATTGACACAACAGATCTATTGTGGCTATTATGTCTGGGACTGAAAAACAGAAGTAGCTTTCGAAGAAAACCCATGGACATAGGCCTCATGTCGCTTAATTTCCATTCTCCTAATACTAATCGATCAAAAATGTGCAGCGGTATAGTACAAGATCCTGCACAGGCACGCGACAGGGGAAGCGGATGGAATTCCCGAATCTTCCTTAAATTGCCAGTTTCTACTACCCCGTATTAATGGCCTTCAGGTAAAGAGATTTCTTGAGATGGAAGATTAGTGGTGTGGATCGTCAAATCAATAAGATCCCCCCCCCCACCCACCCTGCTACCTCTCTACGTCTGCTGTCTATATGTGTGTTCTTCTGAATTTCTTATTGTTAGCCAGCAGTAGGAGTCAATTGCTATCTATGTCACAACACATCATGTATTTCTATTAAGAATATGAAATACAACAAGGCACCTACTAACACTTTCACCAAGCAAGAAATAGTGTGGTATGAATTGTAACTACTTTGTTTAGTTTATGTCGCCAATAAACTGAACACAAACTTGGCTTCTCCCTGGATACTCTGTCTTGGAGCGCCTGCCTGGGGGTGAACTTCCTCAGACTCGCATTTAGATTTTGGTAACACATGGTTGTGTGTTACTCATCCCTGCAGTTGGCTGCATCATTACTAATCTATTTTCCTTGACAAGCGGCCATATGCTCTGACAACCAAACTTCCTTCTATAAGCTTCTTCCTAAAAGTATTCTGTATGGGTGTACAGGAACTAGGAAGCCAAGCTCATGGTTTTTAATTTCTCGGCTATAGAGGAACACAGACAAAAAGTTAATAGCGGAACATCGGGGGCCAGATTATCGAACATTTGCCCGCGTGTAAGTGCAGTTTTTCACGGTATCAACACTAGGGTAAAAATTGCCCTAGTGCAAAAAAAAAATGGTTTCAATGGGCCTGATTTACACAAGTGTTTTACAATGGCGCAACCACATTGAAAAACGCTTTGTAAATCGGGCCCAATGCATTTGTGCACCACGGCAAACTTAGCCCTCGTTCTGATACCATTCCATATTAGCTCTAGGGTAAACTTTACACTGGTGATCAAATACATTGATAGAATAGCATTTTGCACTAGAGTAAACTCTGCTCTAGTGCTAATACCATGAACAATTGTACTTGCACTGGATCAACATTTCTATAAACTGCTCCCAGGTGAGCAACGCTTAAATTCAGCAAGGCCCCTTTTCAGCTCCTTACTGAGTTTCTGCCAGAAGTAAGGATGGTGAATTTACAAAATGCCCCCTTCCCCCGTGAATCCCTACAGACCCTATCACCAGATTCGGGATAGTCCAGGGGCACCTAGCAAAGAATTTCTGTTGCGAGTTCAGACAAGATTTGGGAAGTGGTGTGCAGATTCGAGCAACAAGCAAGGATTCAGTCTACATCATCAGTCTAGACATCATCATAGTGTTGTCAGACGTGGGTATTTTCAGGAGAATGTATAAAGAAGCAGCAACTTCCTGTTTCCTCTATGCGCTTCATTTGGCTTCAGGAAGGTGAGGCAGTGTTGATCCACACCCGTAGTTGGAGAAAGAGAGATTTTTGCACAGTTAGGCAGGATTTTTTTTTTATCTTTGGAGATTGTGTGTGATATTTGTGGTTTTCCTTTTAGATGCAAAACCTCTATTTTAGTTTTCTTACTCACGCAGTTCATTTGGGAAGCCATTTATTTTGTTTGTTAGGGAATCCTTTTCTTTTGTGTTGCGATTTGAATTTACAAAGTTTGTTACATGGTTTAGAGAAACCTTTATGTTTCTCTTTCTTTGGAAGCCAGCTTATCTGAATAGACTTTTTTTTAGTGCAACTTTTGATGTTTTATTTCAGAAACCTTATTTTTTGTCTTTTATCATCGAAAAAATGCATTTCTTTTAGGAATACACAATTCTGTTGGTTAAAATTGGAGGGATGAAGTGGTAGGAACTTGATATAGTGTTTTCTGTGCAGGAGGAGTGCATCCTCCTCCTGTATTTGCTACTCTCACTTACCTTTTTTTGTAACATTGAATATATGTACCCATTTTTCTGTTTCGCGCAACGATATGCAACTATGTTGTCCACATGTTTATGCGCCCCGCTACCCGAGGGTTCGGTCGCGCTCTATAAATAAACCAATCAATCAATCAATCAATCAATCAGGATCCAGTGGACATGGATCTATTATATTCCTACTTAGAATCAGAAGAAGAGGGTATAGATTCAAAACATTCTTGGGGTGAGGCGCACAGACAAACTACCTCCTCCAGCAGATGTTGCTTTTGCAGAAGCAGTTGGTGGGATTGGTGGTGATCAGGATGCTACGGTGAGTGATGGATTGACGGTGGGAATGGTGGTGACTCTGACACAGAGGCGGGGGAGGAGCTGGTGTCACAATCAGTAGTGCAGGGGGCAGGAGGAGGCACGAAGTCTAGAGAGGTTTCAAGGAAAGCCCAGGAGTTCCTCCAAAGGTACATGGATGTCAGAATTACAGCTCCCCCTATGACAACATCTTCTTGGGCCTGGGATTACCTTAAGGTGGCTGGTGAGATTTCAGCATCAGAGGCTGAATCCGTGGAATGCACCTTTTGACCAGGATCAAAGACGTTTAGGATGCGGAAGATCTCTGATACATATTCACCGGGTACCACAGCACTCCTGAACAACCTACGGCAACAGCACTGGGATGTGTAGAGTATGTTCCCCCACCTCAGCCCCATACCAGTTATGATGAGGAGACTGCATCAGGGAGCTAGAAGGAGGGATCAGGGGAACAGCAATGCCTTGGTGATAAGCACAGACCTGACCCAGCTGCTCAAGCAGTGATGGGTTGGTACCTACCCACAGTATGGCCAGGCCATCCTAGGAGCCATACCAGGTAATATGGGAGACATGGTCAAAGTCCAGACTGCAGTGGCATGAATGACATTACCTGGCAGGTTGGGGCATGTTGCCTAGGGTGAGGGTACAACTTCAGCTGGGAAGAATTGGTGCATGAGGCAGTAATGGTCAGTGCACAGCATCATTTTAAGAACGGAATCCTTTTCAATAGGTTGGAATAATACGACACTCCATGAGACTTACTTTTTTGAAATGTATGTAATTGTGTTTATGGTTTACAGTTAAAGCTTACACATATAATAAAACACGTCATATAACATTGCAACACATACCATAAAGCAATACAACATCTATTCTGAGTACAATCAAACAAGGGATACCACATTAGCATTTCAAGACAGTTCTCATAAATTCTCTTAATTGATCCCTAGAGTACAATGTCCATGCCCCTAAAATGGGCACATTTTTTACTATACCAAGTTGATCCTCTGAATAACCTGCAAGAGGGCCAAAGTGAGTGCGATGGAATTACCATTATAAACTCTTTTCCAAAAGGCTTCACTCAATATGAACGCTGTGTTATTAACAAAACGCCTGAAACATAAGATTCTCAAAGTATTCAATTCCACTCAGCATAGAACCAAATGCTTTAATGTCTCGGGTTCTAATCTACATTGTGAGGACACATTGCCTTGTTTGCTCCACAACCTAATATATCTCTGGTTCCCAACAGATTAAAACTAAAATGCAGAAAAACAGCTCTAGGTTTAGGAGAAGAAAAGTGAGTCATATGAAGGGGCACTCGCCCCAACTGTGTGTGGGTCATTGCTAAGTCTGATTATATGTTTTAACACACTGGTATGTCTCACACCAGTCTAATTGATGTATGTTTGTTCTTAGTAACCACATATTTTCAAAGGCCTCCAGCAAAGAAATTCCCCCAACCTTAATTTAACATCACATATTTTAACAAACACATTCTTCTCCCCTTGAGCTTCCCTACTAAAGGTACCAAAGAGGGAATGTTTCGGGGCATCACACATTTATAACAAAGTATTCATCCTTTCCACAGTAGCCTAGCATTTTAAGATACCAAGCCAAGCTCAACGCAGATCATAGTCATCAGACAGCTTTTGGGCAGGGATAAAACACATTTCCAAATGATTCCCTCAGTTGGAGGTAGATCAAAGTTAAAGACTCTTTGTTATATTTCCAGTCCACGTAATAAAGCTGGAGCCACTTTACACTAATACAATTTCTGAACTGGCAGCATTGCAAATCTCCCATATCGAATAAAGAAAATGCTTAATTTGGTTGCTTAAATGTCTCGCTTTGCTTTTTATTAAGGCAATTAAAGATGTTTTATTTTCCTTGCAAGAATTGTGAAGCCTAAGTAGGATAATACCTCCAATCTTTCCAATTATTGATTTTGCAACCACCAGTTCATACCGTGTTTCTTATTACCAACAATGAAAAGTAATATCTTTGTTTTCTTTTCATTAATAACTAAATAATTTTGGAATTAAAATGTTTGAAACACTTTTAAGAATCTCTGTAGCCCTACTCTTGGGTAATCCAATGAAACATTTTCATCCGTATATGATGGCCACACAAATTTACTTTCTAAGATTTTGAGAGCAACAAATGTTGCTTCTGCTAGTTTCTCACCCAAATCCGATATAGATTAAAAAGAATAGGGGGCAAAATACGTTTTTCCCTTAATCCTTTGTGGATATTTATTGTTTGCGTAATGTGCCCCTTGTTGATGGCATCTAAGTTGAACATAGAATCTGTTTGAAGACCAATTAAAATAGTTAACAAATGTGGAGGGATATTCCATGATCTTAACAATATGTTTCTATTCACAGTATCAAAGGCAAGCGACAAATCAATGCTTGCCACATAAATTTGAGGTCCCCCTTTTTTATCAAATGATGCAACAAATCCGTGACTACTCCCAGAAGCGTAGTCCCGACCCCTTTCCTAAAACCGGTTTGATTGCGCTTTAGTATGCCTTTCTGTTCCGCCAAATAACTAAGTTCTCTAAGAACCAAGGAAGAGAAAATGTTCGCATCTGGATCTAGCAATGCAACCGAGCCTTAATTTAAAGGATCAGTCTTATTCCCTTTTTATAAATAGGGACAATATGTGCACTCTTCCACGTTGCCTTGATACAGGATATTGAGACATACTTCTCTCCACCCTTTTGTCGATAGGCAGTGCAGCATTCGTTTCTCTAGGAAGAGAGAATGTAAATATTAAATTATATTTCCTAACAGAACACACACTAATAATTCAGGATGCTTGAGCGTCTAACATCTGGCAGGAGTCTAGTATGTCTTACTGAGATTTGGTAATAATATTTTGTCCCAACTCATGAAGGCACTCAGCTCACACTTGTGGTCTATCAAGCAGCTCCTCTTCATTCTGACTTATTTTAGCTCAGCGAGATGTCAAAAAATTCAGGCTGGTCGCACACCTTTGCAAGACATAAGAGACATACAAATTGATTTTGAGACCATACCCCTGCAAAACAGGAGAGATGTAAAACAATTCTGGCTGTGCCCCCATCCCTGTGAGATAGGAGAGACATAGACGTTGAGTGTTTGCACACATTCCTGCTAGAAAGTAGTAGATGTACCGATCCTGGCTGTGCCCCAGGCTCTGCGAGACAGGAGAAAGTTGAGTATGGGACTTCACCCCTGCAAGACTGGAGCGATACAAAATGAAGGCTGTGTCCCCAACTCTGTGAGACATTCAAGACTTAAAAATTGAGTGTGTGTCCCCACACTTGCAAGATAAGGGCTTTGTAAAAATTCAGGCTGTGGGCCCACCCTTGTGAAATAGAAGAGATGCACACATTGAGTGTGTGACATCATTCCTGTGAGACAGGAGATATGTAAACATTGCGTCTGTGCCCTCATCCCTGCAAGACATGAGAGATGTAAAAATCCTGGCTGGAGGCCTGAACCTGCAAGACAGGAGTAATACACAGCTGCGAGACAGGAAAGACATAACATAAATCAGTCTCCCTACCACTAAGAGACAAGCAAGGCATGTAAAACTGAGTGTGTGCCATCACACTGCAAGACAGGAGAGACATTAAAGTTCAGGATGTTGTACTACGGCTATGAGACAGGAGAGATGTACAATTATAATGTGTCCCCCCACTCCTGCAAGATACGGTTGTTGACGAAATTCAGCTGTGCGCCTGTTCCTCCGAGGCAGGAAGGATGTCAAACTTCAGGTTATGCCCTCAAACCAGCGTGACATGAGAGATTTAACATTTCAGAATGTACCCTCATGCCTGCTAGAAAGGAGAGACTCAAACATTGAGTGTGTGGCCCTATACCCTTGCGAGACAGGGGCAATGTAAAAAATCAGGCTGTGCTTCACCCCTATGAGACTTTACAGGTGTAGCAATCAATTGAGGCTATGTTTTCACTCCTGCAAAACAGGGAAGATGTAGAAATTGAGCTGTTTCCCTCACCACAAAGAGATAGGGATAATATATATAATTGGGCTTTGTTCCCACCCCTGTGAGACAGGAGAAATGTAAAAACCAGGCTGTGCACCAACCCCAGCGAGACAGGAGAGATCTACAAATTGCATGTGCACCCCCACTTGTGTGAAACAGGAGAGATATAAAACCTTAGGGTTTGCTCCTAGCCCGTGAGACAGAAACTACATACAAAATTGAGTGTGTCACCATCCCTCAGAGACAGTCTAGGCATACAAATAATGTGCATGCCCTCACCCTGAAAGACAGGGGACACATACAATTTCAGGCTATGCGCCAACTGCCACGAGACAGAAGAGGAATAAATATTGAGTGTGTGCCCCACTGATATGGCTATCACATACATTCAGACTGTGCACCCACCCTTGTGAAACTGGGGCGACATACAATTTGAGTGTGTGCCCTTTGCCATGCAGGACGGATGAGATTAAGAATGTGAGTGTGTTACATCCTTCCTGTGATACAGGAGAAATGGAAATCTGAGTCTGTGCTCTCATCCCTGCAAGACAGGAGAGATATAAACATTCTGGCTGGACCCCGGAGAGATGTAAAAACTGTGTCTTTTCTTTCACCCTTCAAGACTTGAGATATGTAACATTTAGGCTGTGTCCCCAGCCCAGAGACTGAGCCAAGACATAACAACTGAGTTTGTACCATCACCCTGCAATACAGGAGAGACATAAAAGTTACGGCTGTTTCTCTATGGCTATTAGACAGGAGAGATGTACAAATGTAGTGTGTGCCCCTACTCCTGCAAGATAAGAGCATTGAACAAATTCAGGCTGTACACCCATCCCTGCGAAACAAAAGAGATATATAAAATTGAGTGTGTGCCCACAGCCCTGCAGGACAGGAGAACTCAAGCATCGAGTGTGTGAACTCACTTCTGTGAGACAGAAAAAAAGTGAAAATGCAGGCTGTGCACTCCCTTTTGCGAGACAGAAGGGACATAAACATTAATGGTCTGATTCATGGATTTTATGCACAGTAAATAGGGACTTTGCAGGCCATTCTGCATGCAAACCCCCCTCCGTCGATTCATGGAATCCACTTTGAAGGACTTTTCTGGGCCTTTTGGGGACTTCGTGCAGGTCCAGCATGCCTCTGCGAGCAGTTGAGCGCCTTGCGCGAGGCTCCAAGCAGAGTGTGGGTGTGGCCTGCGAAGAGATGTAAATAGGCAGCTGAAACATGCATATTCCCCATCCGCCACGCAGAATGAGTAAGAACTAGGCATTACGTCGGTGTGTCGAGGGACATCCTGCACAAGAATATCGCACTCCCAGCACCACACAAGAACAAGCGTATTCATGGATCTGACCGTGCAACATCACGTCGGGGGAATCAACATGTAAAGCTCCGGGTCACACTGCCATGTGAAAGCAGGCATAAAGCCACAATCAAGGAATCACAATGCAAACGTAAGGTCCTTTCGGGAATTTAGGGGTGTGTGCACACAGTTGGGGTGCCATTTGCAGTTAGGGGTGTGCATATGTAGAGTAGCGGGTGCAGCTGTGGTTTACGGGAGTTCACATGCAGATTGACCGGAGAATTACCTAAGTTACGGAAAACTGTACGCTTGTTGTTGGGTGCTGTTAACAGTTACAGGGACTCCGCGGGGTGTAGCTGGGCTACTGGCTTGGTTGAGGAAGATCCCACGCAGTAGTACCAGGATGCATGACTTTGCAGCTGAGGAGCCCGCAAAGGAAGGTGCATGTGGCTGGATTTGCTTTGAGTGGGGGCATGTCAGAAGCATTCCGACCATTACTTGCACATAGGTTTACTTTGCAGGAGACATTCCATGAATAAATGGCGTGCGCACAAAAAATCGTATACGCACAGGGATGCGCAAAGCCGTTCTCGGCATGGGCACTTTGTGGGATTAATGCACACCTTTCCATTAATCAGGCCCTCAGTGTGTGACCCCACTCCAGTGTGACAGGAGAGGCATACAAATTGACTGTTTGCCTTCACCCCTGAGAGACTGGGGCAATGTAAACATGCTGTGCCCCATCGCCTGTGAGACAGGAGAGATGTTACAATTCAGGTTGTGTCCCTACTCCTGTGAGACAGGAGAGACATACAAAGTGAGTGTGTGTCTTCAGACCGGCAAGACAAGAGAGATTTAAAGTTTGAGTGGGTGACATCATTCCTGTAAGGCAGGAGAGTTGTAAAAATTGAGTTTGTGTCTTCACCCCAGTGACACAAAAGAGATGCAAAATTAAAGCTGTGTCGCCATCCCTGAGAGACAAGCAAGACATAACATCTATGTGCGTGCCCTCACCCTGCAAGACTGTGTGCCCTTCCCTGTGAAACAGGAGAAAAATACAATTTGAGTGTGTGTCCTTTAACTTGCAGGCCAGGAGAGATTACAAATTTGAGTGAGTGACGTCCTTCCTGTGAGACAGAAGAGACATAAAACTTGAGCCTGTACTCTCATTCCTGCAAGACAAGAGAGATGTAAAAATTCTGGCTGGACCCAGTCTGTGTGAGACAGGGCAGATGTACAAATTGAGTGTGTGTCTTCAAGACTTGTGAGATGTAAAATGTATGCTCTGTCCCAACCACAGATATGATATATGATATGATATTTTATTGATATCGCGCTCATACACAAGTGTTTCAGAGCGTGACCAAGCAAAGGGAGGGGAACAAGGGAGAACAAAAACAGCGATTTTACTAGGCCCAGTGACATTAAGAACGTGCAAGTGCATGGAAACGGGAAATGGGGGAAAGTGCGTGAAGGGGGAGAAGTGGAAAGTGCAGAACAGACGAGAGAACAGAATCAATAATAAGTTCACTAAATAAATAAATACAGGCAGTGAAAAGTGGTAGTGCAGCCAGCCAGTGGCAAGTGCATGATTAGTCAGATAGGGTATATCTGGTAAGTTCAGAAGACAAATGGGGGACTGTATGGCTACAGATATAGAACTTGGTGCAAGGGGTGGCCCGGAGGCAGTGCAGGAGGGAAGCATGGTGAGCAGGTAGCTGGGCCCGAAGGACAGAGTGTGGCCAGGTGCACAGTGCCGAGAAGAAAACAGATCAGCAGGGGAGAGGAAGGGCAAAGGCAGAAGCAAAGATGAAAGTCTTGAGGTGCTTCCATAACCGGAGATGGTTCTCCTCAAGTTTCAAGGTAGCCGTGAGACTGTTCCAAATGGAAGCCCCAGGCAAAGACAGAGATCTACCCCAAGCTCATTTATTTAAAAAACAACTGACCCTAAGGGAGTTAGAAGTAGAGGAGAGAAGGGCTCGAGAGGGGAGGTATTTATGGAGGGATAGTTGAATGTATTTTGGACCCAGGCCCCAGAAAGCCTTGTGGACAATGCAGAGGGTTTTGAATGTAATCCTTGCATCCACTGCGAGCCAATGAAGGAATTTCAGAGCTGGAGAGATATGATCCCAGGGCTTGAGACCAAGAGTCTTGCAGTCCTGTAATTGGAGAGAGAGGCAAGACATTGCTGAAAAGTGACTTTTTCGTAAGCCCTGTTTCTCAAGGGCTGTCTGTGGCTGTCCGAGACTCAGCTGGAAAGGTCTATGCTCTATCTTGCTGAAAAAACAGTGTTTTCTTGAGAATTTTTCCAAGTGCCTTAACCACACCCACCTTTCCCAGAAAGCCTACTTCACCTAAGGTGCACGCGCCATTGCACGTGCGCCTATTTCGTAAGCCCTGTTTCGCAAAGGGCTGTCTGTGGCTGTCTTGGACAGGCTTGGCAGGGTGGCAGTGAGTATTTATAAAAAGATTTAAAGCTTTGTGCTTATCAAGCTTCAAATTGTCACACTTTAAAATCGCAACTGTTGACTTTTTCCTGATTTAATTGTAACATCTTTTGTTCAACAAACCAGCCATTTGCCTGCTAGCCAACGTGCTTACTGTGTCTCATATTAGAACGCTAGACGCAAGAATGACTCAACTCCACTTAAATACGAAAAGCATTATTTTATATTGATTATTGAATAAAAGTTAATAGGGACCGTAAATCGATATGTACGTGAATCAATTTTCTTTAAAATCTGGCATGCTGACCGACATTTTTGTTAACGGTCTTACACAAGTTAACATGACCATGCCTGTTCACAAAAAACCGCTCTTATTAATGGTTGATAAAAAAAAAATACCTCTAAAGACGTGTAGCTGTATGATGTCAATGGTGAATGACATACGGATGGTTAAAGTGAACCTCATCCTCGTCAATTAAATCAGACGAATATTGCACAAAATAATCTAATGCAATTTAACACACGAATAGATGATGAAAACGCCGCAATTAAAGAGGCCTCTACCGAGATCACACTCGAGGTGAATACAGGGATTGGTCTCTCAGATGTAACAATGGAAACTGAAGTTAAACAATGTGATGTAGCAGCTAGGACAGGAGTGAGGAACCATCAAAGAGGACCCTGAGCATATATGGTTCAGACCGACAAAATACCATCGTAGAATCTCAAATCCTCTAATGTCAACCAATATGCAAATTTTGACAGTCAGTCTCAGGCATAACCATTTTCTGTGTCTGAGACAATATGACTCATCTCCTGGAACATGCAAGGTTTAACTGGAATGAGAGTGACTTAAACGAATATGACATTATCATATTACAGGAGATATGGCTGGTAGATACACCATATGGGACGGATATCATATATTAACAACTCCAGCCTTGACCCAGCGCAGAGGACGTCCGATGGCTGGACTAATGATAGCTGTTAAAAATTCTAAAGACTTTAAGGCCAATCTCTGTCATTCGTCAACTCTGTATATACAAGTGGTTAAATTTGAGAAAAATGGTTAGATCATGGTAAGAATAAATATCTATTGGGGCAGATCTCAACTCATGTCTGAACTCTTCTTTAGTTATATAGAAGAGGTTCTTGATGATCTATCATGGGAACAAAACATACATTTCGTTATGATCATAGGGGATCTGTATCTCCACTTAATATCCAACTCGAGTGAGTGTCACAAAACTTAAGAAACAAGATGGAGCCAGATAATGGAAGAAAGACAATATATCATGCTAAGTGGTGAGATCGAGGGTGACATACCTGCACACCACACATGGCACTGAGGTCCCCTGAAGGCCACAATTGACTACATTTTTACCAATTGTGAATTCTTGAATATAGTAGATTCCTTATGTATAATCCCAAGTGAGATGAGTGACCATTGTCAACTTCATCTGACTTTATCATCTGACTGCTTTATTTTAAAGAAATTGCACCTTTCCCCCATTGCCGACCATGAGGGAGGCACCACCTTCTTAGATGGCCGCCTGCCGCATGGCCCAGGCACCCCATGCCTAAACCCAGCCCAGCCTACACTGCCGGGGTCTGATTGGCCTCGTGCCTCTTACATTGCCCAATCACGCGCCGGCAGGCAAAGCCGTCCCATGTCAGCAAGGCCCAGGGAACCAAGGCTGACCCTAGCCTGTCCACAGACGTACACGCCATCAGCCAGACCGCCTGCCCAGCCACCTCAACTCACCTAATTAAGGTAAATCTTACACCCTGCATTGTTGTCCCATCGCTCGCCGTGAAAGACGTTTGCTTCATTTCCCATGCCTTACTGCCAATGGGCCTCGGAAACCCACATTCAATCAATATGTGACCAACATTAAGCCTAAGACGTAGTAACCAGCACGGCCGCTAAAGCCTTCTGCCACGTCTCCCATTGATATACAATCACAGTGATACACCGTCATTGCAATGCATTGACTGCCTCTTGCTGCTTTTCCAACTACAAGTTAAACGAACTGTACAATTCTGAATGTGCCGTTTGTAGATGTTTAATCTATATCATTGCTTACTTAGTTGATATTGCAACATTTAGCAATTAAGGGACTACCCCCATTGTGAATTATATAACCTCTCTGCACTACTATGTGTCGCCTCATCCGCCCGGCTCAGCGCTAGTATAACTCACGTCAGCCACCATAATGGTCATTATCCCCATGCTTCATAACCTGCTCACAGCGCCACTGGCAAATTTATCCTGCATTCTCTGCCCATTTGCCCCTGGCTGCTAGCTGCTCTCATTTGCCACCCGAACTGGCTCACTGAGCTTACCTGACTCTTGTTTACGCTCATTTAGCCTTGGCAAACTTGTTCTCTGTGCACTGTGTCTCATTTGTCTCGTGATTGTGTTCACTTTGACTATGTGCACTGCTCCCTGCGCACTGTTCTCATTTGCAACTTGTTTGTGCCCATATGCCTGTGTGAACTGGTACTCTATGCATTGTCTCCCTTTTGCCTCTTGACTTTGCTCATATTGCCCATTTGAACCGGTGCTCTGTGCACCGTTTTCACCAGCCATTTGATTGTGTCATACGGCTCAGTTGTATCGCCTCACTGTTATTACTTGACATCTGACTGTGCTTATACTGCCCATGACACTTGATTTTGTTCACTGTGTTCACCTGCCACCTTCTTTGATTCTATTTAGTGTTTGCAGCCACTATATATTATCACTTGCTAAACATGTCAAACCAACACGTTATTTACAGGGTAATGGTTGCTATTATACTCCTCTCAACTAGTACCTCAGAATAGGGTGACTGGCTGCTCCTTCGAATTGAGGCTGAACAAGGCTCACCTATCCTGCCTAAAATGGCAGATAATAACTGTAGTATTGTCCAACCTAATAACCTCCTTGCCACAGGTTCAGGAGCCTATGCAACTTACCCATGTACAACCAATGATAGAAATCTCAAACTCCACGCTAGACTTTCCAAACTGTACGAACCGCTTACGAGATCACTATCCTCGATGAACAAGAAAACAAATTGCCCCATTGGTTTGAAGTTCAATAACTCTAACCAGCCCACCTTCTCGTCTGCTCTTCGTTTCAATGCAGCTCAGCATAAGGTACATAAACTGAAGTTAACTGACCATAACCCACTCATGCCCATTGAGGTCACAGTTAGAACAGCGGCACACTTCCTTAAAGGAGCACTCTTAAATGTTAGATCTCTCGTTGCCCATGCTACGGATATCTCTGACCTAATATCGGAAGCTAATTTGGATTTCCTTCCCATAACAGAGTCCTGGCTACATAATGCTGCTGGACCCTCGCTTATGCTAGCTATCCCAGATGGCTACACAATATCCAGACAAGATAGAGATGGAACCCGAGGTGGAGGTATCGCCATCATATCCAGAGCATGCCTCTTACTGAGACCAGCTCCCCCACAAACTATGCAATCATGTGAAATCCTCACTGCCAAACTCCCCCTAACTAACTCCCAGTCACTCACCATCCATTTAATTTATATACCACCTGATCCTCTCGGGACATTTGAGGAGGACATGCACAGTATACTAGCTAACAACCTTAAAACGACTACCAAACTACTACTAATAGGTGATTTTAATCTAGGTTTCAACGATCCAGTGGATAAGCATGCCCTCAAAATAGCCAATATCCTTACAGCGCTAGGCCTGTCTCAAAAAATTAACAAACCCACCCACATTAAAGGGAAAACCTTAGACTGGGTAGCCGATTATAATTGCAACGCCACCATCACCTCCATTACGCCAAAACTGTGGACAGACCACTCCCTTGTGTCTTTCACATTATCAACCACCAGACCACCCCAATGGCCCCAAAAATGGCCCCACCTTGCCCAACTGGAAATAAAAAGAATATCACAGCTGACACAGTGATACCCACTAGTCTCCCCACTTTAAATTCACTGCCTGATAACCTAGACCCTGGTACTCTGGTCCACGAATATAACAAAAGTATGCTCACCACACTGGATAAAATTGCTCCACTTAAACTTAGACCAAGTAAACCTAAAGCCCTCTAAACAAGTGGTTCACCCCACAACTAAAGGACCTACGCCTCCTCAAAAGGAATTGTGAAACTACCTGGAGACTATGCTCCTCCAATGAGAACAAAAGTAGGCTAACTACAACTTCCATGCAATACAAAAACGAAATCTGCCTAGCAAAACGAAATTCCTATAGCAAACGTATTGCCAAATCTAACTCCAGCATGAAAGAATTATTCACCATACTAAAAGAATTAGAGTCCCTGATTCCCAGACCTGACATTTGCATTAAAAGTAAGACCTGGTGATCAGATATTCAACATGCACTGCCTAATAAAATATATACCCTCCAAAATAAAATAAACCAAAAAGAAGTTACCTTGAACTCACAGGCTCAACCCAACACCCCCCTTACTAGTGAAAAACCCATTGATGAGACTACAAGATTCCGCTTCACTAAAACTTCTATTTTAGTGGTAGAGAAAGTCATTTTATCTCTCAAGCCATCTAATTGTAAAGGTGACCTTTGCCCAGCTCAGATTATAAAAGATGCTGCCAGAGACCTGTCACCTTTCATAACTAAACTGATGAATGCCTCTTTCTCTTCTGGCACCATTCCCTCCAACCTAAAACAATCATGGGTACTCCCACTCCTAAAGAAGCAAACCTTAAAACCCCTCATTCCTAATAATTAACGCCCTATCACAACAGTACCATTTTTACTCAAAATTCTTGACAAGGTTGCATACACCGGGATAAAGAAATATCTTGAACTCCATAAGCTCTTGGGAGCAAGACAATCTGGCTTCCGACTATTACATGGGATGGAAACTGCCCTTATCGACCTAAAAACACAGGTTGATGAGTTGAGGGATAAAGGTAAGACAGCCCTCCTCTTACTGCTGGATCTCTCGGCTGCATTCAATTTAGTGGATAACAAGGTCCTATGTAGCCACCTGGACTCAGCAGCCCACTTTTCTACAGAGGCCATCAGATGGATAGAATCATTCCTGAGTGGGAGAACCATGACGCTCTTCTCCCCATCGGCAGCGGCGGACCCTGCCCTTATCACGTGTGGAGTACCCCAAGGCTCTTGTGTCTCCCCTTCCTTATATAATATATTCACCAAACCCTTGTTCGATGATCTGGACACTAACTATGCAGATGATACTCAGATTCTCCTCCCTATTTCTGGGGATTATGCCAAGGACTCAACATTGGTGAATAGGGTGTATCTCATCATCCAGGCATGGATGGCTACTCACGGTCTGTGCCTGAATGATGATAAGACAGAGCTGATAATCCTGGGTACCCACTCTAACCTTAATAAACTAGGCCATGAATACTCTTTCTTCACCATCGATGGAAACATTATCAGGGTATCCAAGGAGGTAAAAACCCTTGACTTTTGCCTTGATTCAACCATGTCCTTTGACAAACAAGTGAAATCCCTGGCCTCCACCACCGCTTACACCTGTAAGCTCATCAGGGCAGGCAAGCCTTTCCTTTCAAATGACAGCTGTATGATCCTGGCTAGAGTATTAATACTCTCCGGGTTAGATTACTGCAATGCTCTATTCAGTGGCACCAATAAAGCCATCATCCAGAGGCTACAACCTCTTCAGAATAACGCCTTAAGAGCTGCACTAGGCTTGAATAGAAGAGAAAATATCTCATCTACCAGATGCCAACATAAATGGCTCTCCACCCACAATAAAATTCTCCTAAAAATGGTCTCTGTGGCCCACAAAGCATTAAATAATGCTGCCCCTAGCTACCTTGTAAATAGACTAAACAGAAGAACGTCTATCAGACCGAGGAGAGCTGGCAATGTCAACTGCCTCGTGGTACCGAGATTCAGACTTACCAAGATTGGCGGTAATAACTTTCCTGTGAAGGCTTCCAAACTTTGGAACTCCTTGCCCCATGAGCTTAGAGTAGATCAACCATATCTACACTTCAGAAAGAACTATATTTACCTGCTCAACTTGATCGACCATTAGTTTGTACTTATTACTGTATTATCCTATCCTGGCTGCCCTTGCCTATTATATTGCAACACAGGCTATGTAATCTGTCTTTTACCTGTACATTTGTATATATATTCCACTGTAATTATATCTGTAATTATATTTGTCTTACTGTAACCTAATTGTAACCCTGTAAGCTTTGCATTTTCCTATTGCTGCGCCCTCTTAACACTGGGTTTGGTCCGCATTATAAAGCAATAAACAAACAAACAAACAAACAAACATACATACATACAAACTTGGACATGGAATCAAGGGTCTAATAGAAAACAAAGAGACACCTATAGAGGAAATGTAGTTGCAAATAATGGAAGAAATCGGCTGAGATGGACAGAGAAATCGCTGGCTGAACTTGCCAATTCTCTAAGAGGCCAAGAGGGAAATTGTTATGTTTATTTGATGCAAAAATGTGTTCAAATTAAACCTAACATCTATTCCTACGGTCATAAACACTTGCATTTTGAAAGATAAGAAATCTACTCTAAGCCGTAACATCCGATCTGTGCAGTCACTACCAATTCAGGAAAGAGTGAAACAAGTAAATCATCTAAAATCAATTTATAAGAATTGGCTACGAGGCAGGAAAGGCCTTTGCTATCAGGAGGACAGTGAAAACATGCTCAATCGAATAGCAACTAAATCATCAGCGGGTATATGGGTGCTACTGAATGAGGCAACTTTTAAATCACAACCCTCAGTTCAAATAAACTCAATCTCAGAAAAATCATGGAATTATTACTATCAGAATGCAAATTGTTCATTTGTCCAACTTTAACTATAAACAAAAACCCATCCCAATTTTATTGTATGGGTCTGAAACGAAAGAAGGAAATCCCGATACCTATTGGAACATGATAGAAGGCAAATATTGGAGGACAATCTTAAAACTGCCGACATCTGTCCCGATAGCTATGACTAGACATGAAATTGGGTTGATTTCATTGTATGCAAATGGAATGGAATGGAAAATGTGCATGCTCTAACGGAAATGTCTACTTGATGGTAATACGGATAATCTATGGGCAATTCTGTCTAATTATGTTAACAACTCTGATGATGTCTTTATAAAGTGTTGGAAATTGAAAGCTCAGGAATTCCTGCACAATGCTGATGTTACAGAGGAACTTCTTGTACAAAATCCCGAGAGAGCTAAGAAAGAATTATGGAAAACAGATTGGATTCAAACAAGAGAACAATGCCTCAAACATAAGGCATTTAAGAAAAATCAATTTTCATGTAAACATTATGGATCAGTGGAACCCTATCTTATGCAATCTCCCAATCCTCAGCATCGTGCCGGACTCCTGTGCATGAGATTTAATTTAAGGAAAACCAGAGAAATTACAGCCAGGTGGAATCCTTTGATACCAATAAATCATGGATGTTGATACTGCCAAGATTTGAATGAAACCTTGGAACACATCTTGGCAGAGTGCATCAAATTAAAATCATTACGAATTAAATACTTTAAGAAACTCTTTGAGCCATATATAATTACAGGTGTAAAGATGTTATGAAAATATATTTTTAATATACATTCTAAATCTCTAGGATATGGCACCATAAACTATCTGCAGGAAATGAATCTGAGTAATGAAGAACTTGCAGAAACAGGAAATACAAAACGTGATGTAACAAATGTCTGATATTTGAGAATTGTTGAAAGAAGTATTTACTATTTCATGAATTTTATGAAAATGTCTTTGGTTTTAGTTTAGTGATTCTGGTTGATTTGAGTATAATATGATATGTATAATCAGTTGTATTTTTTAAAATCGAAGAAAATGAAATATGTTTTAACTGTTCATTTTTTTTATTGTATTGTTGAAAGGTGAAATGTTTCAGCTGAATCAAATAAAAATATATTTTAAAAAAGACTTTGCACTGCTGACACAAACCCTGATTCATGGAACTATGCAAAGTTTATTTTTGCAGTGCAAAGTCAGCACAAAGTCATTTTGTACTGCAAAAATGACTGTACTGACTTTGAACTGCAAAAATACACTTTGCACAGTTCCATGAATCAGGGCTTGTGTCGGCACTGCAAAGTCACTTTTCAGCAGTGCAAAGTCACTTTGAACCAAGCACACAATTCCATGAATCGGGCCATTAGTCTGTTGGCAGATTATGCCACAGCATTTCCAGTTGTCATGCCAACCACAAAAACGACATTCTGGCCCCCTTTTACTCTATCTCTCCTGTCTGTAGCAATGGTTTTCGCAATATTTTGGTGGCTGCACCACCAAAATGCACCAAAACCAACATTTCTGGCTGTGTACCAACCCCTGGAAAACAGGCAAGATTTAGAAATGTAGTATGTGCCTTCACCCCTGCAAGACAAATGAGATGTAAAACTTCAGGATGTGCAAAAAAACATGCAAATTGCAAACAGCAAGTGTTTGCCCTCACTCCTGTGAGGCAGGGGTGAGATATCAAATCAGGCTGTTCTCCCACCCCTGTGAGACAGAGGTGACATAAAATCTCAAGGTGTGTCCCGGCCACTGAAAGACAGGAGATGCATAAAAATGTAGTGTGTCCAAATTTCTCCAGGACACAATAGATTAACACATGCCTAGAAACACATGTGTACAAATCAGTAGAACCACTTGTGTACAGGTGTTTTAAATGACTTATCATATCATATCATATCTTATAATATAATATCAATGGCATTTGTGACATCATTCCTGCGTGGCAGGAGGGGCAAAGAACTTGGAGTTTGTGTGCTCACCCCTTGGCAGCAGGAGAGACGTACAAATTCAGAATGTGCCCCCAGCCATGTCAACCATTACAGCCTGTGAGAAACCTGAGGGTATTCTCACCCCTAGATCCCATGGATCCTCTTCTCAGGTGGCCAGAGAAAGGCCATCACTCTTGGATTATGACCCTGGGGGGTGGAGAAGCGAGGGAGGATCACTTGAGTGGATGGTCCTTGGGAACTGGGAGTGGGGTTGCTACAGGCTTGTTCTGCTCCCCACGATACTAGTGCTCATCCAGCTCCCCCATGTCACCTCAGGCACAGCAGGCACTTGAAACTTGCACACGAATAATAAACAGGAGACCAGAAGTAGAGAGAAATTGTCTTTAATGCAAACACACACCACTGCATAGGAGGGTTGCATTCTGCTCTGCCCCTCCCAGTCCTGGCTCATCCTTATAGACAAATGGAGTAGCTAAACCCATTCCCCACCCATTACACAGCATGTACAATGCACATATAATGCCAAACATGTCGATTTCGAAGAACAGGAGGAAGAAAGTACATTTCGCAACTGCAGGCTGTTTCTGCGAGGCAGCCTCTGACAGACTTGGGATTTAAGCCAGCAGCTTCATCGCTTTGTACATTCTCAGGAGGGACTTGGGCCTGAGGCATCACACATTCCATAGCTCAGCTCTGTGACCTCGCATGACATGGGTGTTTTAGCTGTAGACCAGCCCGTCTGCAGGCAAATCTCATTGCATTAGATGTATAACAAGAAACCAAAAGAAAGTGCAGTATCAGAGATGGTAACAGGGGTACCCTTAGGAGAGACATGGTACCCCCATGTCCTGTTAAGAATCAACTGAACCGTTACCCAACAGGTTATTATAAAGTTGTTCCCCTCGTTTCCCCACATATGACACTTAACAGTACTGGGACAAAGGAGAAGCAACTAAGAGTAATTAACACTACACCCTTTCACAGCTTGAGTACTGGGACGAGGAGGATGCCTACAATGAGCTATGAGCGTCAGGCATGTCCCTTTTATTATGGTCAGGCAAGACTCATTAGAGATCTACACCTGCAGCCTGTCAAGGGGCTGCAGTTGTATAACAAGATGTCAAACTAGAAATTATATCGTGCCTCCTATTGCTATGAATATATGTATATTGGCCTACGCCAAGCTGCTAACAAGCTGCTTATAAACTACATGTGAATAAACTCGCATTGCAAGGTCCTGACCTTAGAAACCATGTAAACTGTCATTTTGGGTCAAGCCGCCATTTTAGGTTTTCTTGCTCTATAAAGTCACCATGTGAGCTAAAATGGTAGCCTATCTTATTCAGAACAGAACTCGATTGTCATGACCTCTGTACAGCTAATGTATAACTTGCCTGCAGGCCACTTATTAGGGTCATGAGCTGAGATCTTGTCCTTCTGCTGACCTGTGTGCAATGGATTACCAGTATCACCGAAACTGATCTATAATTGAATGAGAACACCTGCTTAACTATATTGTATAAATGAAGTCCCGCATTGTAATGTTAGGCCTAGAGCATACATTATTACCATTTCTTCTTGTTAATGTATAAACCTAAGATGAACTAGATTTGACCTGACAAGGGACCCTAGAGCAGTAAATTATTTATGGAATGGTTAACCCAAAGGAGGGCTGAACAGCAGATTTGAAATGTATAAAAGCCTGACTGTTTCAATTGATATTTGCACTCACTGAGCACACTGAACCACGCCGGAGTTCGCTGTGTTGTACTGAGGGTCGATAGCTATCTGAATTTTGTTCTGTTCTTTTGTAACTGGATTCAGAATAAAATAAAGTACTTTGTATGTTCCTTTGTAACCTGTGTTTGGTGTGTTTCCTTTTTGGTTACCCTGCCTCATATTATTTCTTTGTTTTCACAGAGAGACCAGTGGAGCAGAACAGGGAGCACCAGGGAGGCCTCTTTGGGAGAGACCAGCAGAGGACATTGCTTCAGACGAGGCAGCCGTAGTGGGGCCAGATAAGGAGTCAGGATGCCGGCAAATTCTCCAGAAGACTTACACAGCCCGTAGCCAGTGGGCTGTGTAATTATTGCAAGTCTGGGAGCCTCTGTGACAGAGGATCAGCAGCAGGAGCTGTGAGAGAACACCATGACTGAGCATGCGGGTGGCCAGCATGCAAAGAGAGACACGCGGCAGCCGAGCGGAGCTCGAGAGGGTAAGTTTCCCGGCTTCGGCAGTGAAGGAGAAGCAGAGTGAAACCCTGGAATGAGACACCACAAGCTGGTGAGTGTCGAGGAGGATGCTCGATTACCAGGGCACTCCTACAAATACATATTGAATACCGAATTGTAAAAATTAAGCAAAAACAATGCTTATTTAATACCAAATTAAAAGGAACTTTAAAAATAACTGAAACCAATGCTTATTGAATACCAAATTGAATGGATCTTTAAAATTAAGGAAAACCAATGCATATTGAATACCGTACTGAATGGAACTTTATAATTCAGCAGCATCGATGTTTATCTAATACTGGATTGAAAGAAAAACTGAATTTAAGCATTCTAAGTGGTGAATGGAATAAAAACCTTCATGGGCCAAGCAAATAAAGTGAATAACTCAAATGCGCAAGTGAAACAAAACACAGAAAAGGACACACGTGTGACAGAGAGTTATAAGATGGTGGGTGTGAGCAAAACACCCTCAAACTGAACTGAATGCAGTGTGACAAGGCCAAATACTGGAAATGATGTGTGACAAGTGATGGCAGAGCGAAGAGGCTGACAAGGAAAAGCCAGAATATTGTAAATCTACACATCAAAGCCAAGAGGCTGAAAGTCAGACATCCTAGTTGTGTGACCTGTGATGGGTGGACAGTTTGGTCTGACAACTGCGCCTAGACTAGTGAGCACTAGATGTTGAAAACCCAAAGACATTGTGATGATGAAGTTAAAGTATTGCGGAAGGGAACCCTGAGACTAAAGGAGCTACATTGAGTGGTCTTGAGAGCAAAGCCTCAGGACCTTTTCTTTTCTGTGAACTGTGTTGCTTGGAACTTTGGGAAGGGAACCTTGAGGATTGGTTTTGAACTGTATCACATTGAACTGGAGAAAGGTAATCTTGAGACTTTTGTGTCAAACTTTCCTATAATTGGGGAAGGGGGTTGAAAGAAAGCTGCAAGCTGGAAGAAGCTTCACACTTTGACTCACATTATTTCTTTTAATTTTGATATCCCTACACATTGGTTAACTTTAGTTGTGAGGGCAAGTATAAATTTTGGACACAGACAGAATTTTAAGTTTAACACTTTGACTCAGACTTTCCTTAGTTTTCTTCCGGTAGGGAAATCCCAGCTTAGTGGATAAGTTATATTACTTAGAAAAAGGTAAATGGAAAGTGAATATACACATGAACCAAACCTTTAAACTAATAATCAGGGAACCTACAGTGAAGTACTATGGTTAATTCCACAGATAGAACTCCCAGTCCATTAGGAGAAGACATTTGGGGGACAATAAGAACAACTGTAAAATATGGTCAAAAAGAATAAAGAATACAGGAGTAACAATCTTGTGATAACAGGTCAGTATAAAAAGAATGAAAATGAAAGTATAACAGAATGACTGATGCTAGTGAAGAATAAGTCAAGTAAAACTTACATAATTGCTTATTGTAGGCTAAAATAGGAAGTCAAATGCAGAGCCAAGACACTAGGAACTCTGTGTGAAAGAGACGCTCAAGTCCATCCGTTTGAAAAAACAGGTTAGTATCCACAACAGGTGGCCAATATGTGAGCCATAAAACGTTAGTTCTACCATTCCTTTTAATTAGATTTTATGGTTTTATTGTAGAGCGTTTGAGGCAACGATACCCAAGGGGGTGCTGCAAATGAGTTGCAATTTTCAAGAAATGTTTGTGTCCTGAAGACGGCCAAAACACTGAAAAAAAAGGCTCTAGACAAACTGCCTCATTTAATATAGAAAGGCTGAAACATATGTAGGCTATCATAGAAGTAGAAAACTTTAAGCCTCAGTGAATTGAGATCACACTGAAGGATCTCTTGATGTTGAAATATGTTTGTGACCTATACAGAGCACAACATACCAACATTGAGAAACATTAACGTCTGTTCTCTGTTTGTCTGTGCTGTGACCTCATAGAAGGCCAACTATGTGTGTAGTAAGAGCTTATTCACTTACTAACCCCACCTTTGACAACACAACTGTATACATTTGTATACAAAAAGTCTTAATTGGTTTTACGTTTTATTTTCATTGTGTATAAATATAATTAAAATATGTTTTGTAATATGAATGGGATGAAGATAGCATGAAAGACGTTATCAATTTGTGTGATAGGGCCAATAAGTGATGCACTAACCAAAGCGGATCAGACTTAGAGAGGGGTCATTGGTTCCTTGTTTGCTTGTTGTTGTCGATACTTACCCTTCCCATTTGGAACCAATCCCCCGTTAACAAATAACTGGGAAAGCACCCATAAAGTACTTCTGTATGTGTCGTCCTACTGCCCATAATCTGGAATGTAGCAACTTTAACCTTAAAATGGGGTAAAAGTAATTATGACAAAAAATACTGAATGTTTTCTTTCAGCATTTTAGACATGGGTCATTCTGAAAGATTTCAAACAAAGAAAGCGTCCACATCGCATGGACACTCCCGTACCATACACACCTCTATGTACTGAAACAGGTTTTCAGTCAGATTGTCAGTATTTTTGTTCTTTTGTTGTTATTTTGCTGTATGCATGTTACTTCGAATTAGAAACAATCCTACAACATATGTATTACACAAGACTTACTGAGGTTGTCAGTTACTTGTGTATATACAAAGTAAATTAATCATGGAATATACCAAGTGAGACTTTGGACAGTACATTTGTGTGATAAATATCATTAGTAATAATCTTTTGAACATCTAGAAGACAGACCGAAATATTGACTGAAAACTTGTTTCAGTACATAGAGGTGTGCATGGGATGGGAGTGTCCATAAGATGTGGACACTTTCTTTGTTTGCAATTTATGTAGTGACTTCTGATGCCAGAGCCACAGATTTCTCCGGTGCACCCTAAACATGTCCCAAATCTTTCCTGTTTGGAATTGAGTTCCTCAAACTTCAACCGTTATTTTTTTCATTGAAACTGGGTGTGCTTAGCCACTTTATAATTTTCATTCCGAAAGATTGTCAGCAGTTCTCTCGCCAGGTGCACAGTGTCTGACTTACTCTTTACCATGTGTCATTGCTCTTCTGGACATGTTCATTTTGAACAAGTAGGTGAATGAAAGTACCTCACTCAGTGACACAGAGGATCAGGCCAAATGCTGTGTGGCTTCCTCAAAGGGTCATATCAAACAGCAGACATTACTATAAGCAGCCGCTGAGTCAAGGTGAAGAAGGTGCCATCTAATCCTCAACTGTGACTGTAGCTGTGGTAATTCATAGCGCTGATTTACCCCGACAGCCAGTCAAGCATTTGGAAAGTTGATTACCAGCATGTTGGAACAGACATTTTGCTTGTGGTGTGGGAGTTTGTGCTTCACCTGTAAGGAACTCAAAGCATTTCAGGTGCTGGATGAGCTGCTGAATGAGAGCAGAGTGTGTGGTCCATAGCAAGCATCTTGACGAGAAGAATTTCATTTACATTTGCCCAATTGTCTGGGACTCACACTAATCGCCCCACCCCACGATTGCTTGAATCACATTTAAGACCTGAGGTATTATCTATTAACATTTTTCTCCATGAACCAGGATCCCTAGCCATCATACTTGCACTCGCAGAAGGTCTGATATCCTTTATCAGCAAGATTTCCACTACACCGTAACTCCAAAAAGTGTTTTAAGGAAAGACTTAAGAACAGGTGATCTCTTGCTTCACCCCTAGGATATGGAAGAGTCCACCCAAGTGCATTTTCATGAAACCATTTCTCCTCAACTTCAGGCATAACTACACACCTTCCACTTCCAACAATATCGTCAATCCTCCTCCCACAAATAGGGCCCCTGATTCACATATTCCACTAAATGTAACCACTATCTCTTTCATAGTCCCCAGACTGATCCACCTGCTACAGTAATTGCTATGTGCTTTGTTGTGCTTTGTGCTAAGTGCTTAAGAAAGCTGTCTTTTGATGTGGTCTGTACTCGTTCCTTCCTACTTCATACTGTGTTCCACTGCTCTTCCGGACTGGCTCTCTGCTCAATAATTATGCAAAATGAAAAAATAAATAAATGCTATCTTGATATACCCTCAGATTCAGACAGCAGTTAAAATGAGAGGGACTGTGCTAAGTGGAGATATGGTTGGCACACCTCTATGTCCAATTATAGTAGAATCATCCAAAGCATCTACACATTTGTTGTGAGAGGCCAACATTAGCAGAAAAGACCAAAGAGTCCAATTTCAATGCTACCTGGTTTGCTTTCAAATTGGCAGTGTTGGTGCTGACAGAACCTATTACCCATTAGAATATACATTTCTACCCATACGGGTCTCATTCACAAATCAGTAATGTGACTGCACACCAGGCTCCTTCCACCCTCCTGTTGTATGTGTAAAATAAGATTTTTAAAGAACCTCTGTGCTTTATAGCTATTATGGAATCCACAGTCTACCATTCTCGTCCAAAGAGGTTCCTGTCTATCTATGGTGCACATTAAAAGAATTGTGCCATAATTCTTTTACTACTGTTCAAAATACCTCTACTATACATTGAGGAGTCCCTGTTATGTCTGCTTCAGGATTCTGTATACAAAAATGACATTGTTGTTCTGGTATACAGCACAGTCTGTTAACATCACACAGCTATTATAAGAATCTAATCAGATGGTTTGAGTCCTGACAGGTCTATAATCAAAATGCATTTTTTTATAATTATTAATGTGATTAATTTGTCCAAACCTGTGAGTTTGTTCTGGGATAATGGTGATAAAGCATGTCATGGTATTAATGCAGGGAATGGGTGCACAAACAACGTTAGTGACTGTAAGATCCATAACTGTACTCAGCTCAATATGCATTTGACATTTCTCGAGTACTGGTGTCCGTGCCAGTAACTCCATGCAGACAGAATATCTCTGAGACCCTGTGACTCGCCCTCTGTGCAGGCACTGTCCTGGTCGCTGCATCAGTGAGACCCCTGTGCGCTAGGGGAGCCTCTGTTACTCTGAACCCTATGAGCACAGTGTGCCTATGAGCGAGCCGGTGAGATTGTGGCATCATAAGTGCTGAAAATAATGGAAACGGCCAATGCTGCATTTAGCTTCTGGTCTCCATTCCTGGAGTCTGGAGTCCACACCATAGTATTCAAGCTCTAGTCAAAAGGATGGTCTCGTGCAGCCATTTCTCAGCACAACTGGGACCAAGCTGGAACAATAGGAACCAGAACAAATGTAGCTGGAAGCCCTCTTGCTTACTTTCCCTTTATAACTTACATGCTCCTGCAGTGCCCCTGTCAATTGGTAATTGGTGTACCTGGCCTGGACTGGCTTGTGAGAAGGTGCTGTTGAGTGGAAAATGCGGGGCATAGTGGAGGCAACTGCGACTGAAGTGACTTAGGAACTATATAAAACATCCATGTGCTATTGCATGTTAGCAACTGGTGGGGGGTGTCAGCCTCCCAACCAATAAAGATGCTCGAAACGGCATCTTTACCTCATGGTAAAAGCCCAGCTCAGAGTCCCCATTAGCGTAACAGGCCTTAGGTTTTTGTGTGTGGAGACCTTGTGGGGTGACTGTTTAATTGCTTGAGTTGCATGCTTTAGTTTGGGCCCCACTCCTCCCTTGTGGCTCTGCCTAGGATTTCTGCATTGACATGAGGGGAGCTCACCATTGTGGGTTCTCCTAAAGAGAGTATAACGACAGCTAGGCTCTTGTGACAAGACCCAGCCATGCACTTGGGAGACAGTGAGATGGACCTGGTGATCCTCTCCACACTTCCCATAGCCCTGCATTCTGTAGCTGGTGATGGCACCTAGCCCCCTTGGCCTCTCCATCCCTAACCCTTAGAGCAAGACAGTGCATCAGAAAACCTAATTTAAATGTATGTGAACTTGTAACATAAGGCACCAAACTAGGAGTATCACTGTGATTCATTAACAACTAGTAGTGAACGTTCCCATTCCCTACATGCTCCATCCTTTTAATAAGACTGTCCTTTAATAGAGATTAGGAGTGGAAGGAGTCGTGCATTTTGTTTGCCTGAGTATTGTGTTCCCCCTTTACCTCAAATGCCTTTTATTTCTAGACAAACCATTTAATTACATAACTTCTCAATTTCTGAAATCAAATTCTAATTAGGAGTCAAAAAGTGGGGGCAGCCCTCATCTAGAGATCTGTCTTCTGGGTAGTCAGTAGACCAATATTCTATATTCCTTTAGTTTCATTCTCCTGGTATGGCTTTGGGGGACCAAAATCCCTTAAATATGCCCAGTCTCCAGTGAAATAACAAGATTCCCCAAGGCTTTGTAGCTGAAAGAGTGAGTAGACGAATTCAAATTCTACCAGTGGAATCCAAATGACATTATGCAGTTTCCTTGTCATTGATGTGATATGTGAGCCACAGAGGTTTTCACGTACAGAAAGAAGGAACTCCTTATTTCCAGTAAAGAAGCAAGATTTACCAAACTCGTGTAGCTGAAAGAGTTAGTGGATAGGTGCAAATTCTACCAGTCTGATACATTAGAATAATGTACTTTCCTCACACTGAGTCCATATGATATGTGAGCCACTAGAGTTTTAGAATACTAGATGCAACATAATATAAGTTCTCAGAGGTCTTAGTGGCACATGGCTCAGTGGAGCAATGTGAGATATACTTGGTAATGGTGGCAGGTAACAAACTTCAATGTAGACATGGACTGTAACTTGAGTCAGAAAGCATTGCATCTGGATGTGTAAAACGTTGCTGTGTTAAATTCAAGATACTGAGGGTTCTACTACAGTTTCTATCTCATCATAAATATCCCACCTCTCTGGGATCATCAGAGCTTTATTATTTTGTTCCTTATGGGAAATATTCTCTGCAAAACCATGAGTATATTTGCTTCCACGAGGGAGAAAAAGGACACTGGAGTACCTTTGTTTTCAAGCATTGCAATGAGTACAAGCCAGAAGGTTTCATCCTTGTTTTCTGAAAACTACTAACCAACTTCCAATTTTACCCTCTTGGGAAATATTCTTGAGATGCCAGCTCATCTCACAACCAACAGAGAAACACATAGATTTTGACATGAATAAATAAAATTAGGTGTTTTTGGCAGAGCAAGGGAAATAAATGCACAGACTTTAGCATTTATTGGGGATGTCTGTCGCTTGCTGACTATCACTGTCAAAGGGATGCCAGATTAAAGTGCACACAGTGCTCCCTATCATGTTTTCTAGGACTGCAAGATTGAATTTGCCCAAAGTAACAATATGAATCATAAGACTGGAATCAACATTACAGTTCAATGCAATGCATTCTCGCATAACTATGTACTTGGAGTTTGTGCATTAGAGATTTGAAATGATATGCCTGAATCTGGTGATTAACATTGTAATTGAAAGCTAAAGGGAAACATAACTGGAAATACTTTGTTTCATTACATTTATAAGCATGGATCTCAGAAATTACAAATCAGGTACACAAAGAGAAATTCTCATCCCTTGTATGCAAGGCAGGTTTTCAAACACATAAACTACATCTACTTCAGCCATTCAAAGAGGTTTGGGCTTCAAAGAAGACATTCCACATCAATCAGTTCCCATAAGCGTGTCAAAGATGCATTACCTCTAAGAGGTCAACAGAAAGGAGATTGGCATTCCAATGCCTGGCACCAGATACCTGCCTTGGATTAGTCATGGTAAAAGGTCATTGAGAATTATGCTTTGGATAGCGGTTACATGGAAAGGGAATATTTAGCCTTCTGGTGCAGAAAAGTTGTAATTGCATGATAGAAGAAATACATGAATTTACATGGCAAAACCTAACATTAAAATGTATAATCACATAATTAATAGGTGCATCATCATGCAAGCTCCAATTGATGTGAACTTGGATATGTTCTAGATAGACAACATACCTATCGGATTCTGTAAAATGAAATGGGGTCGTTATGTTTCAAATTGCCAGACAATTTTAAAACTTGTAATATCGTCACTAATTATAGAATTTAATCATTCAACATCTCTAAATGTTCGCCCAGGTTTTCATTATCTAAAAATATAAGTTTTATCAAGGTGACATAGATGAGTCAAAAAGTATAAAAACAAAATGATCTTCTCTTCAAAAATGTGCAGCATCTCTTCCACCTTTTTAGTCAGGTGGCTGGAAAACCACACCTCTGACAAGTCAGGGGTGGCATTAGAGGAAAATATAATGGTATAGCGATAAGACAGAAGGAGGATGATGGAATATGGATCAGAGTGATGAAGACTAAGATGGAGAATTAACTGGAGTTTGGAGAGCAGAAAGTCTCATTATATTCAGAGGGCAGAACTTTGCATTGACCCAGGAAGAAAACAGAACAGCTCATAGAAGGAAGACTGGCTGATGCCAGATAGGCCACACAAACTGAGTGTTTGCTTGTAGAACGTGGTCTGACTGACTGTGTCCCTTGCTGGTTTTCCCAAAATCAAAAGTTACATCTTAAAAGGTAAACCAACCCCCAAATTATCAAATTTTGATCACAGTAAATCGCGGAAGATAAAAGGACTGGGAATGCACAGGGGTGCAATTTGGGACACAGCGGCTAATATCCAAATGATCAGTCTTCCTTATGTATATCAGATACAAAGTGATGTGTGCTTTTTTAAGGTCCAGTCCACTTTGCAGTGAAAAATGGAATCCAAATCTGGAAAGCATTTTGACTTCCACTATAAGGTGGGATTGTCCTTGTAAAGCTGAATATTATTTACAAATAGAGTTAGTGGTTGAAGTTGGTCTTAAATCATTTTGATCATAGTGGAATCATGATCCACTATCGCCCAAGTGTCATCGTAAAGATAATGTCTCTCGTGGAGACTCTAGTATAGAGTGGATGTTTGTACAGTGCAATGTATGCTTAATTAAATTGATTCTATTCATTAAGAAGTGTGTGAAGTGCAATCCTCAGAGTTCCCCTATCTTTCAATGCATAGGCAGAGTCAGGTGTAATGTGGGAGGGAAAGGGGTTTCCAAATATGGATTTGTTAATGGAGCATAGTACATCACCAGCCCAGAATATAAAGAGACAGGACACATTATATGTAGGCCCCTTTAAAACTGTGCATACATCTGGATTGAGATCAGTACATTCATGTTCAAGGAAAACCATAAACATGCACACATATTGATAAATGAAAGAACAAATCTGTGTTTAATGAAAGCCATATACACATGCATGTAGGGAGCTGCACCCGCTCATTCAGAAAACGTAGGATACACATTGGTTCAGAACAGAACATATAGTTTCCTGAGAACATTAGCTGTGAATTCATACTTACATGACCCAATGCAAAGAAGTCACCTTTTGCGTGTGCATGTCTTAGCACATAATCCTTTCTTAGCCAGTCATTGTCTATTTGTCAAGTGGCCTCTACATAGCTAATACGTGTCTGGGGTTGCTGTTGGTACTCTTCTTCAGAAGAGAATTGCCATTGCATTTCGGTGCTGGACTGCCCATGTGGGGGGGACAAAGACTGATATGCAAATAGATATTTTCCTTCTTTGAAAGGTACAGTGAGCTAAGGTATGACTGCAGACTCTTGAGCGGGTACTTTCCCAAAAACCAGGTCATTTAGCCGTGTTCGTTCTCTCAGAGGGGTGCCCATGAATATTTTTTTATCGTCGTCATAGCTAATAGGCTCACCATCTAATGCTGTTTAGTGGGGGTTGGTGGAGTTTAAAAGTCTTTGATTGCTAATTTTCCTTTAACTTTCTCTGGTACTATACGTGTCTTGATGCTGGAGAAAATGAAATGTTCAACACTATTTGCATTATGTAAAATGTTCTACTGAAAAACTAATGATATATGTACAAAGTAGTCAATGCTAAGGAGAAATGTTGGAATGCCTCATATCTTTTAGATTATCATAATGTTTAGATGAAGAATGTGATTGAAAGTGGAAGTCTTATATAGTGAGATGTACATAGGCAGGGACAATTTTATTTGCAGTTGTTTTGGATACACAACACATTATAGTGGTCTCCAGGGTAAAGTGGAGACCAAGTTGTTTGGAACTGAACTCTTCTTTTAAATTAATTTTGATTTTTAAATACCTCACTGTATTATGGGGTGGGATTGTATAAATGGGAGTATTAGATTGGTGTCTCATGTCTGACTGAACCACTAGTCAAAAATAGAAACATACTCAACCGTGGTACACACGTGGATCACCAACAATATACAGTGAAGATTGGTGACATAACAACTACCACAGAGGATGTATTTGGCACAGAGATCCCCAAGGTTACCTTATATCATCATGAATCTTAAAAGTGTATAACAGACCCTTGGAAGACCTCATATAAACCTCCGTCCATACATTTCAAAGGTTTGCATAGGACTTCCAGATCCTTTTAAAAATTGTCACTAAGGAAAAATGAAAATGGCCCCATCACCACATTCCTCCGAAAACTACAAAACTGAGCTTTTTGTGAGAACCTTTGCCTGAATTCTGGAAAATAAAGACACAATCTGCTTTAGCAATGCCAATTCAAGCACCCTCTGTTTTTGCTGACCGACCATGTGGGGAGAACCCTCCCACTTATATTCTTAGTGCAGGAAATTATCTTCAATAGGACTTGATCCTGCATCCACCAAACCCAACTGGTCACTCACAAATCTTACTTCTACCCCCACATGTTAAATGAAATCATGCTTTGTATCGGTCCACCCTAGAAAATCAAAGTCACACAGCTTTGATCCTTTCAGTACTAGTCTGTAACAGCTCCTCCCATATGGCCTTGAGGAAAGGTCTGATCCACCACTTTCAATCTCTTCAAAGTAAAGCTGCCAGGTTTATCTTCACACTCAAACAATGGGTATCCACTATTCCTGTCTCAAAATCCCTTTATTGGCTCCCTGTGGTTTAACAAGTAATCATCAAGACACATACCTCTCAGAGTGGCCCCAAACACTTCATTCCAAGCACCATCAGATATATACCCCATAAGCGAATAGATCAGATGCCTTACATTTGTTTTCCATGCCCAATTTATGGAGAAACGTACATGGGGGAGATTGCGTTCAGATACAATCACTGGTCCAAACATCTTAAATACCTAACATCTGAGACAACTTTCAGGAGATTTCGCACTGAACTGAAAACGTACCTCCTCCTACAATCATTTAGAAAAAGTCGGCTCTTCCTAAAGAGACAGGAATCTCTGCTAACCTCCTACCCTGACCCCACTGGAAACGTCTGAAGATGTACCCACTGGTGGTCTCTGCTGTCTCCCTTTACCACTAAAAGCTCATCCCACTTGGTTGCCTTGTTGCCCAACCCCATATCCTACCTACTTTAGAAAGAATAATTAACTCAACCTCATCCTTGCTAGTTATTTACCCAGGCACAGACCCCCATCCTCACCTGGATCCCCCCTCAGATATAGCCCATAGTGTTGGCACCTTTGCCTGGGGCTGGCCATCACTGCTTTGTCACTAGGTCTCCCTGCATGTATGTGTGATATTTTTCTGCCTGTGACTCTGTCTGCTGGCACTGGGATTAGACATGGATGAAGCTTGTGTGCTGGTTTGGTTCACACATATACCCCAACAAAAATGTATAATATCCTTTGCTTGGAAATAGTTGCACTTTAGGGCATTGGAAAACTTCAAATAAAATAAAAGAAATACATGTTCTTTACATTTCTCAATTTAGGATGATTCCTCTTGGTTGATGATTTCTGTTAAGGGTTTCCTTGAGATTTTAAAACAGGAAATAGCACCTCATTTATATTTACACATAATGTGACAACAAATGGGGCAGGATATTACCTCAAATGTTATCGCATCTCAACTCCATTGTTTATCGATAAGGAAACGTAGCTGCATTTACTGTAATAGTGTGCTCTTACTTTACTCTAAATGATACTGCTATTGTGAGGTCCAAGGTTACGCCAAATTGGTGTTTCAACTTGAATCTGTTTCTATAGGGTTCCAGGACCTTGTCCGGATGACTCTGAAAAGTCTTCCCATTCCACAACTTGGTATTCTGGTTAACATGACACAGCTCCACCTCACTGATGAGGCCCAAAAATGCTGAAACACGTGAATGAGGTTGCTGTTGGAAGTCTTGTTAGAAGAGAATTGCCAAAGCATTTCGGTGCAGGACTCCCCAAGTGGGTGGGACAAAGACTAATATGCAAATGGTTATTTGCCATCTGTGAAGGTACAGTGAGCTCTATTGTGGCTGCGGACTCTCGAGTGGGTACCTTCCCAAAGAACATGTACCCAAACAACAGGTCAATGGGCCGTATTCGCAGAGGAGGGCCTTTGGACTATTTTTTCATTGTTTAAGGGACTTAGGTTTTGTCACCCTACGTTTCCTAGGGTCATGCAGACCTGGACCCCTTGCTCACTTTGCTCAGAAAGGCACAGCTCCACCTCACTGATGAGGCCCAACAAGGCTGAAACACGTGTATGGGGTTTGCTGTTGGTACTCTTGTTCAGACGGGAATTGCCATAGCATGTCGGTGCTGGACTGTCCATGTGGGTGGGACAAAGACTGATATGCAAATGGATATTTCCCATCTCTGAAAGGTACAGTGAGTTAAAGTGTGGCTGCAGACTCTCGAGTGGGTACCTTCCCAAAGAACAGGTCAATGGGCTGTGTTTGTTCTCGCAGAGGGGCGCCTATGGACTATTTTTTCAATATACAAACCTTGATTGTCATTAGAGCCGTAAGAATATTAACCAAGTGAATGCATCTCATTGTAAATGAAGAATGTGTATTTTGCATTTAGGCAGTTTTCGAGAAATGCTGGATTTTATTGACTGTCTTTTGTCATCTGGAGATATGTTGGTGTAAGCATTGCGGCAGAGCTTTGTCTCCTCTGGTAATTTTCCCGGGGTTCTGTTTCTTAACTTAATGTGTAGGAATGGGTGTCTTATAAGTGTGATGTGCTTGGCACTGTGGGTGAACGTTCATGCACCTTGGCCACTCGACGTATTGTAGTGGCGTTTTCTATCTGCGGATGGAATATCCTTTTGGGCTTTTGGTAATGATTGGTCAGTCAAAACCTGCTTTGTCATCTTTGTGACAGGCAGGCCTGTCCCCCAAGCCTATGTCTCAAAGCCACAATCACTTGAGCAAGCTCGGATGCAAGAGGGAGTGTATTGGTTACGCCACTCAGCCATCATGTGTCAGTGCAGCCTCAATGTGGAGGATGGCTTTTACTCTGCTTGATCATTTAGACTTTATAGATTTTATAGTGGCGCATTTTCTCTGGCATATATTTAGTCCTTCAGTCTGTTGCTCGCATTCTTCGGTGTTCATTTGGTGCCACTTTTGACCCCTATGCAATATTAACCGTGCCCTGAAGTCAAGGCAGGGGATGATATGGTGTGTTAATTATAAACGAATGCACAGTTTAATATCTCCTCTACACAGACTCGCCCTAATGTACTGACCGATATTTGCAGACAGCCTGATATCCGCTTAGCTAGAGCACTGCTTCAGTGAGCCATAATAACATTTTGGGACTTCTGACCAATGAACTTCCCGTGCCTTGCTAGAGATAGCAGAGAACAGAATGTCTGGAAACTCAGTACCCTGCTTAGTTGGGACCACCAAGGCATCAGCTAATAAATATTTTTCTGATGATAATACTGTCTCGGAAATGTCCCTATCCAACAGATGGGATACGTCCCATGTGACTCTTAAGAGCACTTTGCAATTCCAGAAGAAGCAAGTGATTTCGTGAAAGAAAGATTGCGATGGAAAGGCATTGAACATTGTTTAAATATGGCCTCTTTTTTTCTGCGAAAATGAAATCTTTGAGTGCTACCATAAGCAAGTCCTGCTATGTACAGGGTGTCAACAATGTAAACAACATAGTTATTTCTTAAATAAACACAAGAAGGCAACACTTATTTATTATAACACTGCTTATAGGAGGCATATGACATGTATACCGATATACAGGGTAATTCATAGAATTTCGCACAAAAGTGGTGCACGCGGCTGGCGCACAGTGTCCCCGTGCGATACACTGCGCCAGCCGCGTGCGATAACATCCATTTCATCGCACAGCGTATTCATGGATTTTAGCCTCCAAAACCAGCCGTGGAGCAGAGTGGCGCAGCAACCCTGCAGCAGCGCCAGTTACGCCCCAAGAACGCCCTTGCGCAAGGAAAATCCATCAAAATCCCCAATTCATCGCAAATGTCTGCGCTAACCCTGGACCAGTTTACAGGGCTGCCAAACAGCAAACGCCAAGAGGGGAACGTGTATTTCTGGGGTTGGCGGGAAGTTTCACACGCGATCCCAACAGGGTATGTGTATTTCAAGGGTGCGCGTGAAGTGTCACACGCGATTCCATCAGGGCATGTGTATTTCGGGGTGCGCGGGAAGATCCACACGCGATTGGCCTGGGTACGTGTATTTCGGGGTGCGCGTGAAGTTTCACACGCGAATCCTGCAGGGTACGTGTATTTCGCGATGCGCGGGAAGTTTCACGTGCAAATTCAGCAGGGTACGTGTATTTCAGGGGTGCACGGGAAGTTCCACATGCGATTGTCCTGGGTACGTGTATTTCGGGGTGCGCGTGAAGTTTCACACGCGAATCCTGCCGGGTACGTGCATTTCGGGGTGCGCGGGAAGTTTCACACGCGGATTCAGCAGGGTATGTGTATTTCAGGGGTGCGCGGGAAGTTCCACACGCGATTGTCCTGGGTACGTGTATTTCGGGGTGCGTGTGAAGTTTCACACGCGAACCCTGCCGAGTATGTGTATTTCGGGGTGCGCGGGAAGTTTCACACGCAAATTCAGTAGGGTACGTGTATTTCAGGGGTGCGCGGGAAGCTCCACACGCGATTGTCCTGGGTATGTGTATTTCGGGGTGCGAGTGACATTTCACACGCGAATCCTGCCGGGTACGTGTATTTCGGGGTGCGCATGAAGTTTCACACGCGAATCCTGCCGGGTATGTGTATTTCTGGGTGCGCAGGAAGTTTCACACGCAAATTCAGCAGGGTACGTGTATTTCAGGGGTGCGCGGGAAGTTCCACACGCGATTGTCCACGGTACGTGTATTTCGGGGTGCGTGTGAAGTTTCACACGCGAATCCTGCAGGGTACGTGTATTTCGGGAAGTTTCACACGCGAATCCTGCAGGGTACGTGTATTTCGGGGTGCGTGTGAAGTTTCACACGCGAATCCTGCAGGGTACGTGTATTTCGGGAAGTCTCACACGCGATTTCAGCAGGGTACGTGTATTTCAGGGGTGCGTGGGAAGTTCCACATGCGATTGCCCTGGGTACGTCTATTTCGGGGTGCGCGGGAAGTCTCACACGCGATTTCAGCAGGGTACGTGTATTTCAGGGGTGCGCGGGAGGTTCCACACACGATTGTCCTGGGTACGTGTATTTCGGGGTGCGCGTGAAGTTTCACACGCGAATCCTGCAGGGTACGTGTATTTCGGGGTGCGCGGGAAGTTTCACATGCAAATTCAGCAGGGTACGTTTATCTCAGGGGTGCGCCGGAAGTTCCACTCGCGATTGTCCTGGGTATGTGTATTCCAGGGGTGCGCGTGAAGTTTCACACGCGATTCCATCAGGGCACGTGTATTTCAGGGGTGCGCGGGAAGTTCCACACGCGATTGCCCTGGGTACGTGTATTTCGTTGTGCGCGGGAAGTCTCACACGCAATTTCAGCAGGGTACGTGTATTTCAAGGGTTCCGGGGAGTACTACATGTGAATTGGCCGTGTGGGTCCTCCCAGGTGTTCCCTTTATACCCTCCACGGCCCCTGCAGGCAGCCCACACCACAGGGGACTACACTGCATCCCTGCTCATGTCCCGCAGGCAGCCCATCCACCATGGGCATGCCCCCCAGCCAAGCCACATGTCACCTTGCACTACTGATCAACAACGCATGTCTCCCAGCACCCCCACCCCCCAGCACTGTGGGGCACCTGCCAGCAGGCCCGCACACATGTCCAACTCATGTCCCCCTGCACCACCACCCCCCAGCACTGTGGGGCACCTGCCAGCAGGCCCCCACTCATTTCCAACTCATGTCCCCCTGCATCCCCACCCCCCAGCAGTCAGGGGCACCCTCCACCAAGCCCCCACACATGTCTCCCAGCACCCCCACCCCCCAGCATCCAGGGGCGCCCTCCACCAGGCCCCCACTCATGTACAACTCAGGTCCCCCTGCATCCCCACCCCCAGTAGTCAGGGGCACCCTCCATCAGGCCCCCACTCATGTCCCCCTGCACCCCCACCCCCCAGCAGTGCAGGGCACCTGCCAGCAGGCCCCCACTCATGTCTCTGAGCACCCCCACCCCCCAGAATCCAGGGGCACCCTCCACCAGGCCCCCACACATGTCACCCAGCACCCCCACACCCCAGCAGTCAGGGGCACCCTCCACCAGGCCCCCACTCATGTCCCCCTGCATCCCCACCCCCCAGCAGTGCAGGGCACCTGCCAGCAGGCCCCCATACATGTCCCCCCAACACCTCATGACGATCCATAATCATGGCCCCCAAGCCCCCTCAATACACTGCCTATGCCACCCCAGTCCGAACACACCACCAGGTATGACATCCACCCCACAAAGAAATCACCAGCACATGATGCATCCCAAATGGCTAGTCTGCACATCAACATATATCCGTCAAACCCACACAATGACAGCATGTGAATGATAAAACACACATTGTGACATGCATGAAACCAAAGAGAGAATACCACACATTGAAGTAACAAATTATAATGTATTACACAGAAAAGCAAGGCAATGAAATGGAACAGAAGAAAATGGAAATAAAAAATGAAATCCAGCATGTCTAATAAATGAAAAAGATGCATGAAATCCAAATGAAAAGCAATCCAAAAGCAATTCTCCAAAGTGTCAGTCTGAGAAAATAAATCCAAGGTGCAAAAATAATAAAAAACCATTGATCCATGGGAAAAAAAAATCAACAATCCAAATCCATTGTCAAACTATGTACAAAGTGAACATCCAGGGTCCATGTGCCCAATCCTTTAAATGAAACCTATAAAATAAAATCCTACCTAATGAAGAACTATATACAAGAAGTTGGGGCATTGTCCAAGCGCCCCAAAACAAAACAAAAATGAAAGGCAACTTAACACTAAAGAACTATTTACAAGGGCCGCGGGCTAGTCCGATGGCTCACTTCTGGATGTTCCGGGCCAGGGCATCATCGAACTCCTGCTCAATGTCCCAGAGGCGGTCCTCTTCCATGGCCCGAGGGTCCGCAGGGATGACTACATGTTCTCCTCCAACTCCCTGCGGATTGCCTCGAGGCACTCGGCCCGCCTCACGGCCCTCCGCATGGAGTTCTCTGCCCTGACCATCGTGAGCTGTGCCTCTTCCCCCCGCTGCCGCTCTGCATCTATGGCGTGGCCCAACCGCTGCCAAATGGAAGACACTTCCCATCCGGGGTTCTCCTGCCCTCCGGCCGATGCCTGCCCCTCCGATGTCGAAGGCCCTGAGCCATCATGGCTCCCACCTCGTTGCTTCTGCTGCTGTGCCTGTGCCATGGCTCCTGCTGCCTGCACATCCTCCACCGGCCGGGGTGCAGTCGTTGATGTGGCCACCCCTGCTGGACGTCAGACTCCCGACTGTGGCAGGGATGTGTCCTCCACCAGCCTGGCCGCACTGTCAGAGGCAGCTCCACAGGGCACACAGGTGACAAATGGGTGGAAAGATGGCACGGAGGATGACTGCCGCATAGGGTGTTCAGTTGAGGAGGGGGTCGGAACAAGCTCCAGCAAACAGAGGAATCCGGCCTGGGTGACCTGTCCCAGTAGCCTGATGCGGTCAACGAGCCATTCGAGATGACGTGCAGTCTCCTCATGAAAAGACTGCAGGTCACCTCGCATGGCCCGTTGACGCAACGCCACACCAGTCAGGACAGGCTCAACCCGTACCTGGATAGCCACGTCCGCAGGCAGAGGAAGGCCAGTTGTTGTAAGCTCATCCCCTGCCTGAAAACGGGTCTGGACGTAGGCATCCCTGCTGGTGCAAGATGATGCAGTGACAGGATCAGGGACAGGATTGCACACAGGCACTTCTGCGGCGGCCTGTGCTGCCTCCTGTCCCTGGTCCTGCACTGCACCACTAGCACCAGTGGAATCCCCACCTCCAGACCCCGTCTCTGTCACTTGCACGGCCTCCTCCTCCACCAAACCCCCCACCAACCTGGATGACTCCGTGCCATCTTCCCCCGTTGGGCCCTGTGGGGTCCCAGCTGCCCCTTCTGCTGCCGAGGAGTCCAACTCCGACCTCCGCCTCTTGGACCTCCCACCGGCAGCTGCAGCCTGGGACAAGGCACCGGACTCCTCACTCCCCGACGAGATGACAACCTGGGAGGGGAGCCGGGCCTTGCGTCTCCGGCTGGCGGTGCGATCCCTGCCGCTGTGCTCCACAGCACCTTCTCCGCCCTCTTCATCAGTTGACGGTGCAGACAGGGAGAAATAAAACACAGGCATCAGGGCACTGTACAATGGACACATACACACATGACAGTTGTACATGAGTGGCATTGGCAAACCTCAGACATGGCATCACAATCGCCAACATACATGTCATTTCAACTCGCACACATGAGCCATACCACAGCCATATCGCAACAGCCAGCACCATCCATACACATACAACAGCATGAGCAGGCAAAGGTGAGCCAGACATCACATGCAACAAAGGGAGTGCACTACACATGCACACACACCACCACACTTGCATACATGTGTACACCTCTGCCAACTGTCGCAGTGTTGAGATCGGCATCCATGTCACATCTGCCAATCAGGCTTCCACATCCCGGTGTCACATGCATCCATGTTGCATCACTGTTGCACCCTTGTCAAATACACACACATGCACATGTACACAGTGCAGATACATGCAGCTGAAACCAACATCCATGTGTGACATCACGAACATGCCTACTTACATACACATTCATTCAAACATGTGTGCCCACGCATCTGCATTTGGCATGCAAGCCTACACACACAAGCACTATCCATGTCTCACACATGAGAGTCCTCGCATGTGTTAGCCTCACGGCCCTGTACACCCCGCCCATACTTGGCCCCATAAAAACACATGTGCAACCTGCACACTACTGGCACACCACAACACGCACAGCTTACAATCAGGATGCATGTACACTTACCGCTCGACTCCAGACGGGTCTGGCTCTCAAGGACCTGGACGTGGAGCGCTGGGGATATGCGTTCCAGGATCCTCATCTGATCTTCCGACAAGTGGCCCCGGCGCCCCTTAGCATCCGCTGCCTTCACGAGGCGCCGGGCCTTGTTGAGGGTCCTGGACCTGAAGTCCTCCCAGCGCTTCTTGACATGATGGAATAGTCGGACTGCCACCCCCTCCGCATTGATGGCAGTCATGATATCCGTTCAGACCCGAGTCCGTCCTTCCTTGTCGGCATGCAAACTTCCGAAGAGGGCATCATACTGCCCCAGGACTTGCTCCACCAGGACACCAACTTCGGTGTCAGTGAAGCTGGTGCCCCTCTGCCTCTCTGGCCGGGGGTTGCCAGTGGTGCCAGATGTTGCAGTGCCCGACATGACATCCCCAGAGGCAGGAGTGAGTGGGCAACTGGGTCCTGGGGCTGGTCTGTGGAGAGATGGAATCCCAGTCGGGAGTCTTCGGTTCCAGCAGGGGTGGTCACAGCAACAGCACCCCTGGCTGATGTGCAGGCAGAAAATGGCAGGGCACGTGGGCAGCAGGCAGTCAGGCAGCAGCAGATGGCAGGTGGGAGCGTGCTCGGGGCTCTGGGGGGGCAGTAATTCGGCCTTCTGGGCAGGAGCATTGGTCTTCTGTGTGCTTACGCGTGGCCAGCTTGATACGGAGTGATTTGGCACGTGAAAATCCAGCACGTCTGCGTGTAATTCGAGGATAGGGCCTTAGCGCGTAAGCACGTCAGCACACGTACGCAAATTCATTGGCCCAAAGTCCCCCAGCGTGTAGGCGCGTCTATGACATTACGCGCACGTGCGTTTTCCATGGCGCGTAGAAAAAATAAGCACGTTAGAGTGTCATAGCATGTAATTGGTGGAAAAGGCCTCAGCGCGTATGCCGTCTGTGACGTGCGTGCGCGGGCGTTTCCCTATACACGGGTGCATGTTACACGTCCAATGACTGCACGTCAGAGTGTCAGCTCGTGTAATTGGAGGTTTTGGGCCTTAGCGCGTACACGCGGAAGTGATGCTGGACGTGTGGGCATGTTTAAAAGGTACGTGTAGTACGCCATTTCCTTGTACGTGCTTTTCGTGGAGAGCAAGCGGGTGAAATCTGTACTTCTTGTCGGTTCACACACGATTTACTTCACGGCGTTCCAAGTTCGTACTCCCTGTTACCTCTGACAGCTTTTTCTCTTTTTGTCTTTTTCCTGGGCCTGTTTCCTCAAACAGCGTTCACTTCTTCTGTTGTCCTGTCTCCTCAGACAGCGTACAATTCTTCTTTTGGCGGGGGTGTTGCATTTTTCATGCTATTTTTCCAGGCAGACGGTGAGTCGCGCGCGTATTTAACATCGGTGCGTGCCCCGTGTGTCGCGTAGCCCTTCAGAGGTCATTTTAGGCTGCGTGTGACACGCATACGTTCATTTTTGTGTTTTTGGGTGCCACATCGTAGTGCAGGTTTTTTTTTTCCACACACGTGGTCTAGGAGGGGTTGCGTGCACATTATCTCCCTTTTTTGGGGTGCCTGTGCGTTACGTGACCCGTCATCTTCCCCCAGGGGTCACATACAGCCTTGCTAGAGCACTAGGGTACGAATTCCATCTAGTACCCTACCCCTTTGACCCCCAATTTCCCAGGACAATAGTTACTGCAACTCCCATACGCACAACAACATCAGTGCCATGGTTGGGAGGCGAGCACGCGGTAACGGTGGCAAAGGTGGCAGAGCCTCAAGAGGTGGGCGTGGTGGGTACGGTAGGGGACGTGGCCGGGACTTGCAGGGTGCCCCTAGTCCCCCATGTGTGGATGACCAGTCAGGGACACCCATGCCCCGCCCCTGGTTGAGGGTAACGTGGCTGAGACCATCCCTGCACAGCCCTTCTTGGACCAGCCCATTGTGGCACCAGACCTGGCACAGGGTGACTCCATGGCTGACTTCCAGGTCAGCAGGGCTAGGCCACGTGTGGCGGTGCACGTTGGTGTCACCAGGCCACGTGGATCAGGGGCAGCTATGTCATCTGCTGCCCCGAGTAGGCAGGGTTGGGAGGCTGCAGGGGCAGCTGCGGCTCCATCCACCCCAGCTCTGAGTCTCCCAGCCAGGACAGTGTCAGTCCCAGTCCATCCTGCTGACGTTCCCCCTGACTACATCACACTTCAGCTAATGCCTGCACCAAGTCCCATGGTGAGTGTTCATTCCCACTCTCCTAGTCCACAGTCCACCGGGGCTCCTGCCCCTAGTGTCCAGAGCGGCGTAGGACACTCAGGATCCCCACCACCTTCCAAGCGGAAGAGGAAGAGTGCTCGTCCAGTACAGGCTGATGCCCCAGACACGGCTACACAGTCCGGCCCGCCAAGGAAGCCCAGCTTCAATCAGGCCGAACTTGATGCACTTGTGGAGTATGTGTCTGCACATGACAGCGAAATGGTGATTACTGCAGGATGCAAGACCACACCTGCACAACGTCTGGCACACTGGCAGACCATCGCGGACATCACAAGTGCCCTTGGATTCGAGAGCCGCACAGCTAATGATTGCTACAAGCGCTGGAATGACCTGAAGCGCAGGGCAAAGAAAAAGCTGGCCTCAAGTCATGCCGCTACTCTAGTGACTGGAGGTGGGTCTCCAGCAGAGGACATTGAACTCACTCCACATGAGTATGTTGCTGGGACCTACTCTCGGAATTGAAACAATATTATGCCTCCTATCGCAACAATTGTATGTGTATTGGCCTACGCCAAGTTGTCTAAACATCATGCACAAACAAACTCCGCGGCAAGGTCTTGACCTTAGAGAAAGTAATGTAAGTCGCCATCTTGGATTAAGCAGCCATTTTAGGTTCTCTTGTAATGTGGAAATCACCCTGGATATCAAAATGGAGGCCGAATGACATTCTGAGTAAGATTCTGGCCGTATTGACCTCCGTATGCACGAATAATTAATATGCCTGCAGGCCACTTGTCGGGGTTGCGAACTGAGACCTTGTCCTACTGTTGACCTATGTGTAAATGTACAACTATATCAGCGAAACTAATCAAAATGCATATATTATAGGATTGACCTGGCTAGGAACCCATAGGCCCGATTCCTAGAATGGTTAACCCGGCCTCATATTATTTTTATGTTTCCACAGTTGGCGCCCGAATAGGGACCCTCAAGATTGATGCCGGATCATTGAAGGTTGACGCAGACTATCGAACCAGGATCGGACGGTGTGATACTGCGGGCCCGACTGAATGAGACGCGATACCTCGGCAGCGCTGCACGATCCGAACCTTGGATGATAGTCGTGTGGTCTGACACGGCATCTTGACGAGGGTCCATTTTTGAGGCGGGCAGATTTGTCGAAACCACCAAACACAAGGTAATATTTGTTAGGTAAGTTCTTTGGTAAACCGTACGGTCCTCCTTAGGTTTGGTCAGGCGCAGTCGTGACCCGGCTCTTAATTTAACCCTGACAATTTGAATTTGGCGTATTGTATCTGCAGACACAATTATTAACGAGGTAACACCAATTTTTTGTGAAATGCCTGGGAAATTGTCTAGCTGCTTTAGGGCTCTGTTCCACAGCGATCGACAATCTTTGGAATTTAGCCGCCCGGCACCACAGGAGGGGTCGCCGGCATGTACTATGTACTGTAAGTATGGCATTGGAAGTATAGTATTTAATGATATTTGGCACAGACAAACCAGACATGCCTCCAAATTTCAGTGGCCAATCAATGGTAGTTTTGAGATCCCCCGTATTGAATACCTAGAATCAGTCTTGCTAAAAAAGAAGGTCTGACCTGCATCATTTGATGTTTTGCAGAATTGGAAAAAAGAAGCATTGCAGCAGCTTAAAAGTAGGGATAAACATGCACGCCGTCATAAAACAAATGCCGAAAAGGCGTTGTTATATGATAAGGAAAAACATTCAGAGTCAGTTAAAAATATGGATAGCGCTTTTTCACTCGGAATCCAGAAAATGTATCCCTCTAAAGATTTCCATGTTTCTGAAGAATTTATTGAAAAATGGTTAAACGAACGCAGGCCTGGTGCCTCTGCACCACCTCCGTATGATCCTCTCCCGGGTGTTCTGCCCATTCCTGCTGTTGTTCCTGCTGTTATTCCTGTTCCCCCTGTACAACCTATTGTTCTTATTCCTCTAGTTGCTGTTCCTCCACTTATCGCACCACCCCTTCCTCCTGCGCCGATAGTTGCACCCTTATTGAATTTGCCTGCACCTCTGCTCCCGAGTGGTTCTGTATTGACTGAAGTTGATCGGGATGCGGGGTCAAAGATTGTCACTCGTAATACTGTTTCTGCAGACAAGAAACGATAATTATTTGCATGGGCTAAGCACTGTATGGAGAAAGGTGATCAAGTTAATGTTTTTTCCACATTATCAAATTTGAACAGTTTTCCCGAGAAAAATGTTTTTATCGAAGGTTTGGGGACTCATTTATGTGTGATGTGGGGTAGATTACAAAATTCGGATCTCCCACAAGGGGTGAGGGATCTAAATGCTTTAGCACTTTCGAGGGACACAGAGGAGAAAGTACATGGTCATGTTGAAAGAGTGTTTGAGTATAGGAGGGACTTTGAGAAATCACGAGATGAGGATGATAAAGACGACAGTATGTATGTGCAGAAACGGTTCCTTCCGTGTCGTAGATCGGCACCTGAGGAAGTACGAATTTGTACCAAAGATGCGATTCGATGGATCTCAGATTCATCGATACCGCCAGATGAAGTATATGACACGTATAATCAGTATACAGTGAAAATGCAAAGGAAGGTGATTCAGGTAATGGTACAGTACCTGCAGGAAGAATGTGTAAGGAAGAAGGTTAGTTGTCCTATAGAGTTATTGAGAATTTGTAAAAGGGCTTTTTCGCCCGACACTTCTTCGACTGCCTTAGCGCTCGACCTGGCTCTGTTGCTTAGAAAGCGGTCAGAGTTACCTATATCTCAGTTGCCTATGAGAGAGGTTCCTCCGACATTTGTCCCAAAGGTTGAGATTCCCGCTAACGCTGGGACTGGTGCACCCGCTGTGGATATCCCTGCACATTATGTTTCACAATTTGTTCACGTCCCGTTTTCACGACAGGAAGTGAACACTATTAGACAATCAATTCCCGATATCAGAAAAAACCCGACAGGATTCTACAAAGAGCTAGAGTCCGTTTTGCAGTCCTCTGTGTTCACCTTAAGTGAGATTGACTTGCTATTCCCTGTACTCCTGCCCGTAGATTTATGGAAGCAGGTTCGAACAATAGACGATGTGCCAGGATTAGGAGATACGTGGGCTAACATGACTAGGTTTGATGGGGAAAGGCCAGCTGGTGAGAAGCCACCTCAGGTAATGCTTACTTTGCCTGATAGAATTGTCGCAAAATTGAAAACCATAATTCCTGAGAAAAAAATTATTTGGGACAAGCTTACGGCCTGTGTTCAAGGAAAAACTGAAGGTGCCACTGAGTTCTTTAATAGATTCGAACAGGTGTTCTCTGATTTCAGTGGACAGGACTTGGGCACAGAGTCTGGGAAAAGGTTTTTGTGGACAAATTTGTACGTGGGTTGTTGCTCGACATCCAGTCACAGATTATGTCCTCTGAGAGCGCTTGGCGGGGGGAATCCCAATCTGAAGTTTTGCACATGGCTCAGTATTATGAGAACCATGTGAATAATGAAAAAGAGAAGATAGAGAAGAGGAAAGGAGATTTGAAGACAAAAGTATTGTTACAACAAATTGTTAGAAATCCCAGAGGAGGTACGTCACAGATCAGAGGTCAGTATGTCCCAAAAGGAAACGCTCCTTTGGGTCCTGTGAATGTTAATCAATGTGCCTATTGCCGCCAGGAAGGTCATTGGCGAGCACAGTGCCCCGTCCTTCGACAAAGGTCAAACAATGTGTTTGGGAGTATGGGTAGACGACCTAGAGGTCGCCCTGGAGCAGGGGGCCCTGATAGAGGTCAGTTTTCACAAGATCCTCCGCAACCTTTTTCACGGGAAAATCAGACTTCGAGTGTGGACGCAAGAAACATATTTGATCACCCTTCTGCTGCCTACCTTTCTGAAGCGCTTCCTTCCGATGACATTTTATTTCGTTAGGACTGCCCGAAGCAGGGTTTGGAACCTTCACCTATTCCCGTTAAACAGAAAGGTCCCCACGTTGAATTCTTAGTGGGGAATAGGAAACACCAGTTTTTGATAGACACTGGAGCACAGAAGTGCTCCATTGATCATTCCTGGGTTCCAAACATTCCACTGTCAGGGCAAACAAATGTATGTTTCTGTAGGGTTTTCTGGTATACCAATTGTTTGTCCGGTTTCTTCGCCGGTGTCTGTTTCTTTGGGTCCCTTTACAGACCATTGTCCCTTCCTTCTGACTTCGAACTGTGGAGAGAATTTGCTGGGGTTAAATCTGTTGAAGAAATTGAATTCAGTAATTCATTGTTCCTCTGATGGAGTACGACTGACTGTTTCACCACAGCAACTGCCCAATTCTCAGTTTTTGGCTCGACCATTGGCTCCTGAGTTTAGTGTTGTTCAGAATGTTTATGGGCGGCTGACGACAATGATGTCGGGGTGCTACAGATTGAGCCCATTAAAATAGTTTTGAAGCATGGAGTTAAACTACCACGCATTCCGCAATATAAAATATCAGTTGAGGGCGAGCGTGCTTTGAAGTGCATTGTCTCCGATTTTGTGCATTGAGGGGTGATTGAAGAGATTGCAGGTAGTTTATGTAACAGCCCGATTTTGCCTGTATACAAGAAAGGTGACAATGCAATCCTATACCGGTTCATAATTGATCTTCGTGCTATTAACAAAGTTGTCGCCCCACAATTTCCCATTGTGCCTGATGTAACAACGATACTAACAATGATCCCTGCTACGGCTATGCACATTAGTGTTGTGGATTTAAAGAATGATTTCTTTAGCATTCCTATACACAAGGAGAGTAGATATTTGCTTGTGTTCACCTTGGGAGGACGTTCATTTACATTTACTCGGGCACCTCAAGGGTATACTGAAAGTCCAAGCATTTATAGTAGAGCTTTGAAAGAGCAGCTCGACACCCTTGAATTGCCACCTACTTGTACACTGCTTCAGTATGTCGATGATTTGCTTTTGGCTGCAGATTCTGAAAATGCTTGTAAAGAAGGCACTGTACTGTTGCTTGTTCATCTAGCTCAAAACGGTCATAAAGCTTTGCTCAAAAAATTTCAATATTGTTGTCAGGAGGTCGCCTATTTAGGCTACCTCCTGTCAAAGGAGGGGAGAAGATTGACACCTGAAAGAATAAAACACATTTCTGGCATGTCTGTTCCAAATACACAGAAGGAAGTCAGAGCCTTAATAGGTATGGCTTCTTACTGTAGGTTGTGGATCCCGAACTTTTCACTAGTGATAAAACCGATGTTGGCTTTGACGAAGAAGGGCATTTCTTTGCCGCTGCCATGGAAATCGGAACATCAACGATCATTTGAGCTTCTCAAAATCGCGTTATGCTCTGCACCGGTTCTGGGTACTCCAAATTATGACAAGGCCTTTGTGTTGTTTGTGCATGAATGTGATGGATGTGCTTTGGCTGTGTTAACACAGGAACACGGAGGGAAGAATAGGCTGCGCGGCTACTACTCCTCCGCCCTTGATCCTGTCACATGCGCTTTGCCAAGATGTTTGCGAGCTGTCGCTGCTGCTGCCGCATCCGTAAAACATAGTGAGGGAATGGTCCTAGGCCATGATTTAATTTTGATGGTACCTCACTCTGTAGATGTCCTATTGAATAAAACCCAAACGCAACATTCACCTCTGCACGGCTGACAAGGTAAGAATTAATTCTGTTTGCCCCTCACATTCAAATTAAGAGGTGTTGTGTTCTTAATTCGGCTGAACTTCTACCTTTCCCGCAAAATACTGTTTGCGGTGACGAAGAATTACATGACTGCCTGTATACCACTGAACAGGAAACGAAGGGCAGGATAGATCTTATAGATACTCCTTTGGACAATGCAGAAGGGGAGCTGTTTTGTGATGGCTCCTGCTTCAAACTTCCAGATGGTACATCTACAGCTGCTTATGCAGTTACTACGTTGAGTACGGTTGTTGAAACTAAGAGAATTTCGCATAACTCCGCGCAGGCCGCAGAGATTATAGCGTTGACCCGAGCTTGTGAACTCTCCAAAGGGCGCATAGTAAATATATATACTGATAGCCAGTACGCCTTTGGGGTAGCTCACAACTTTGGCTCTGGTCGGAAAGAGGGTTCCTAACCTCACATGGGACCAAGATCCAACATGGTCCCCTGATAGTGCAATTGCTCTCGGCACTCTCACTCCCTAGGCATTAGCGATCATGAAATGTGCAGCACATCGTAAGGTCATAGATGATGTGGGAAAAGGGAACGCTTTTGCTGACCAGATAGCCAGGCAAACGGCCACAGACCTTAGCACAGACATGTATTCTCTAAGGGAAACAAAAGATGCCTATGTAATGGATGAGGGTATTGGGTCTGTGCGAGATATTCAAACTGATGCCACAATAGAAGAGTCTAAAAGGTGGGCCGAAGGAATGGAGAAACTGGATGATGATGGGTGTTGGGTGGATACATCTGAAGGAAAATGGTTGCTCCCTGATTCATATGTGCTGGCAATGGTTACGATGGCACACGGTCCTACGCATGTGTGTGCTCAGCAGATCACGAAAATGTTAGAACAAGTCTGGGTGAATGATAAAATTTCGAAGATTGCACAGCGACATGTTCAGAATTGTATGATTTGCTTACAGCACAATGTGGGGAAGGGGACAGTAACTCCAAGGGGAAGCTTTGGGCCCCCTTCTCCCTTCGAGGTCATCCACTTTGATTTTATTGAGATGGAACGGTGTAACAATCTAAAATATGTTCTTGTGATTATTTGTGCTTTTGGTAAATGGGTCGAGGCTTTCCCCGTTAAAGATGCTACTTCCATGACCACTGCAAAGACTATGGTAAAAGAATTCTTTCCACGATTTGGGCTTCCAAGGGTAATTTGGTCGGACAATGGTCCCCATTTTGTTGCAGCAGTAATTTTGCAGATATGCACAGCGTTACACATTGAAAAACGATTTCACTCAGCTAGACATCCTCAAAGTGCTGGGCTGGTGGAGAGACATAACGGCATCATGAAGAATAAGCTTGCAAAAACATGTGCCGACACCAAACTGAAATGTCCATATGCCTTGCCTATTGTATTGTTAGCCATGCGTACCACACCTCAAACTAAGACTGAGCTTTCTCCATTCGAGGTAGTGATGGGGAGACCTGCTAACATTTGGGGTCTTGCGAAGCCTAAAGCCCTGAGGGAGGTAGAAAATGTATTGCTTGTAGACTACTGTAACCAGTTGACTAACAATCTGTATCTCATTTATCATCAGGTCCAATCAGCTTTACCTGTACGGTTTACGGGCCCAGGACACGATATTCAGCCTGGGAGTTGGGTCCTAGTGAAGGCCTACGAAAGGTCTTCCTGTCTCGCTCTCCGCTGGAGGGGACCCTACCAGGTGCTGTTGGTCACTAAGACAGCAGTGCGGGTGGCTAGAAAAAAACATTGGATCCATGCGACGCATGTCAAGAAACTTCCTCACCCGACGCCACACGTTACAGAAGAAGCAGAACCCCTCGCTGATGCTGCAATCTCTGATCCTGGAGTAGCAAACTGCACTGTGAGTGCGTCAGAGAATTTCTCTGATCCCGCAGAGCTTGGGGAACAGTCCATTTTGTCTCCGCACTCTTTGAAAAAGTCATTTCTGGAAAACATTGTTTCAAGTTCTGCGACTTCCGTCACCTCCGATACGTCGCTTCCCTCAGGAAGTGACGTTACCTTGTTTCCGGATCAAACAGTTTTGGGTACCACCAGGTACAACCTTCGACGAAGAAAATAGAACTACGGCACGGGTCTTTCCGTGCATTTGGAAAGAAGAAGTGATTGAAAGTTTTCTCTTATAAAAGAAAGTTCCTTTCGAACAAAAGAAAAAAAAAAGGGGATTCTGCTGGTTAGGGTTGGGAAGGACTAAGAAGTCGCCCGACCGTAGTGTCGCCAGCAACGAACATTGGGGTTGTTGATTGAGAAACTACGATGCCTGCCACCTCCACTGCTGCTCCCCGCACTGGACTTGTAAATAAGGGGGTGACCAACTCAGACAACGAACAATGTGCCTGGGCCCCAAAAACGTATTGCTGTGTTGTGTTAATAATAATTGGAATTTGTGTAATTACTGCTGTGGGACTTTGGTACTTCGCACAAATTTACCCTCTAAAACCTTTACTGCCAAGTGAGACTGTACCTACTGCTTTGACTCCCTCTGTACACCTGCACACCTTGTCACCTAGAGACTCCCAACATAGACGAAAGTATCATAATAACACTTTAATGATAGTAATGAATGCAACGCATGCCATTTTTAATAAGAGTAATTGTCGGATTTGCACTCATTTACCGCAACATGGGAACAAGGGGCTAGGATGGTATATTCACCCTTTACCTTTAACGACTGCTTGCTATGCTTCTCTTAGAGCACTATTCTTTGGCTGTTGGAATGATAGCGTCTCAGGGAACTTTGATGGAACTAAATTAAACGATTTTGAGAAACGTGAATTGACTCCGCTGGGATGCTCGCTTTTTGCAAATAGAAGTAAACCTAATGTTGCTTCTATTAGGCCATCTGATAAACTATCTCTTCCTTTTAAAACTCTAATTTCCTTTAAAATGGTTCCAATAGGCAATAAGGACGCCGTGCCTCCTTCCTACTCTATTAATCATAGCCCTGATTGAGTCCCCTTTTGTGTATAAAGAAATGGCACTCGGGCAATGGGAAATTTTGAAGGTTGTGTAAACATTGTACATTTGACCGGAGAGAACAGGCCTCTGTATGTAGGGGGGCCTGTTTATTTCATTTATGGTAGTTCAGCATTTCCCTGGTTGCCCAAGGATTGGCAGGGAACCTGTTATTTAGGAATCCTGTTACCTGGGGTATTTGTAGCTAGTACATTGGAAGTTTCTAAGGCTCGCCCACGGCGGGACGAGGATGGAGATACCCCTGGGCAAGTATTGGGAAATATAGCGAAATCAGTTGTGCCATTTTGGGGACAGATAGCAAATTCTGAAAATATTAGGGGACTAGCAAGAGTACTGGAGAGAACCATCAACCGGACCACGGATATACTCTACAATATGACACTAGAACAAAAGGCAATAAGATTGGTAGCACTCCAAAATCGGATGGCATTAGATGTCATTCTGGCAGAACGTGGTGGAGTATGCAAATTAGTGGGGTCCGCTTGCTGTGTTTTCGTACCAGATTCCTCACCGACAATTTTCAAAGCAATACAGAACTTGCACATCCTTAGTTCTGAGGTGCATGTCCCGGTGGGAGATTGGAATATTAGCGCCTGGTTCTGGGATTCTCTACGATCCTGGGGTTGGAAGGTGCTTTCTGTTATCCTGGTTATTTTGGGAATCCTGCTATGTCTTTGTTGCTGTTTCCAATGTCTACCTAGTATATGTGCAATGCTAGGGGGGTGTTGTGCTCAAGCAGTGAGCACAGTAGGGCACAAAATGTACGCCCCAGATACAGCATCTAAAGAGTTTGTGTTACAAGAGGTTCTGATGAATGACCTAATGGCTATAGACATTACAGATAATGATTCAGGATGTATAGACGACAATGCATGGAGTTATTTACAGAAGTATTAGAAATGATATTAGCACTTGGCATAGGCCAAAAGGAGGGTTTGTCGGAAATGAAACAATATTATGCCTCCTATCAAAATAATTGTATGTGTATTGGCCTACGCCAAGTTGTCTAAACATCATGCGCGAACAAACTCTGCGGCAAGGTCTTGACCTTAGAGAAAGTAATGTAAGTCGCCATCTTGGATTAAGCCGCCATTTTAGGTTCTCTTGTAATGTGGAAATCACCCTGGACATCAAAATGGAGGCCGAATGACATTCTGAGTAAGATTCTGGCCGTAGTGACCTCCGTATGCACGAATAATTAATATGCCTGCAGGCCACTTGTCGGGGTCGTGAACTGAGACCTTCTCCTACTGTTGACCTATGTGTAAATGTGCAACTATATCAGCGAAACTAATCAAAATGCATATATTATAGGATTGACCTGGCTAGGAACCCATAGGCCCGATTCCTAGAATGGTTAACCCGCGAGGGGGTTGGCCAAGGGCTGGATAAAGAGTATAAAAAGCCAATGTACGCTCTGTGTGATGGCATGTGTCATGTATGTGTATTGGACACGCCAATCACAGGCAAATGTGTGATGGCACTGCTAGCCAGCATGCAGCAAATGTGTTGGTCTTCCATCTTGGTGTCCTCAATGTGTGCCATTTGCCTCCCCTTCATACGCAGTGACGGTGCATGCATGGGAGGGTTATAGTCATGTGGGACATGTGTCAATGAAGTACTGGTTCTGTTGCTTCTCAGCCCTAATTGTGTGCCATGGTGCTAATGCCTGTTCCCATTTCTTTTCTTTCATGTCTTTGCAGGGGATGATGCACTTGATACTGCTGGTGTTGTGGAGATGGTGCAGACCCAGGATGGGTCTCAGGCCCGACCGGGCACCAGTGAGGGACGTGGTGTGGTGGTGTGTGAGAACCCACACTTGCTGCAGACCATTCTCTCAAGGGGTGTCTCTGGGTGCACCTCCCCCGAGCTTTATTCAGGTGTCGATTCGGATGCTGAGACCTATGTGCCGTCGCAGGTAAGTGTTTCTGGGAGGGATTCTGTACTGTCCAACCCACCTGCACCAGGGGTAGAACCCACAATGGGGATGTCAGTGTTGGTACGTCCGCCTTTGGTGGTTACGGATGCAGGGTCACACTCCGCAACATCTGATCCTGTTCCTGGGCTAGCAGATCAGAGGGGGAATGCAGTCCTGCAGCCTCAGGCAGTGCCGTCACAGCAAGGCGCAGTTCGCCTTGCCCCAGACAGGTGTGGTGCCCGCCGACGCGGTGGCCGTACGCCACCAGGCAATACCGCATGGGAGCAATCCATATACGGTATGGCAAACCAACAGGCAGCATCATCTGAGATGATGGCTCAGGCCATGGATACGGTGGCCACTTCCATTGTCCCCCAAGAAAGGCTGATGGAACACCTACAGCAGGCAACAAACTCTATTTGCCAGTCACACATGTTGGCGTCCAACAGGGACAGACGGGCGGCACTGGAGACTCTGCGCGAAGCCATTTCTATTGAGTCCCAGGGCCACAGGGAAGCCCTAAGGGTGGAACTCCGTCAGCTCAGGGTGACTCTTGTTGAGCTTGAGGCTTCAACTGACACGAGGACAGAACAGCAGCTGGAGCGGCTCACACATACGCTCTCAGCTGAGATGCAGGCAACTCGGGAGGAGGTCCGGGCATCCCGTGAGTTGTTGCATGGGGACCTCCGCACGATTATCCTCCAGAACCAGACCTTACACAACCGCATGCTTGCTGCCATGGAGGACCAGACTAGGGCTTTGCGTGGGCTGCCTCCCATAGTACCACCACCTCCTGATGCAGCTGCAGTGGGTGAGGAGAGCGACAGCAACGATTCTCTCACAATAGGGTAGCCGTGCAGGCCATGAGCCCATGGAGGTGTTTTTTTCCCCAAAATCCACACAGGTGGGTTTTGGTGTGCACCCTGTCCTCGGACCTCCTGGGTGGCCTCCTCCAACCCCCCTGGCCCATACATGGCCATTTTTGATTTTTGATTTTTGAATTTTTTTAACAGTGTGTTGCCTTGTGTGGCTCCCGTGGGCATACGCTGTATTGTGGCTGGGCACATGTAGGCTTGTCCTGAATTTGGGTTAGATTCTTGGGTTTGTGTGAAACACACCCCTCCTGCTTCCCGTTTCCATGGGCTTGCAAAGGGTGTGCCCAAGTGACATTGACTTACACAGTGACGTTGGACTCCCATTTGCTGTGTGGGCAGTCTGTAGTCAATACTGTGTATACATTCCTAGTGCATATTGTTGTTGTATTGTATGCTGCATGGTGTATTGATATGTGCCTCTGCATCCATCTCATCCTCCTAATTTGCAGGTCCATTCCTCAGGTCTTCACAAGGCGGTCTACTTTGGAAATGGAGTACATGTTGTAAGCAGTGCACATACACTTTTGCGTGGCGCTAACACTGTACAGTTGGAAGTGGTCGAAGTACTGGCATTATCAGGTAGTGAGACTACCAATTTTTTAAATCCGTACTGTCATGTTTATGGTAGGTTTGAGGTTGTGTAGGTGATTTGTATTATTGCTAAATATTTGGTAATGTGTGTTGTTGGTCCTGCATTACTGTGATTATTTCATGTGTGGCCAGTTTCCATTAGGGACACTGTACTTTTTGACACTTGTGTCATGTTGTGGGGATTACTTTGTTTGCTCTCGCATAGCATGACATGCCATGGTGTGTTGTGTGACGGTGCCGGGGAGGGGTTGGGTGACATGGCACTGATCTCATGTTGTATTTTGAAAGTGGATATTCATTTTTGCTGCATAGAAGTGTGTCTTTTGATGACACTGCATTGGTGGTGTTTGTGTAGGTAGGGATGCACACATTGTGACACTTCCAGGTGAACAATCTCAGGCTGCTATGGTTCTGACAGTTGACTGTCCCTTCATTCATCATAATTGTCAGATTGAGTCATCATTGATTGTCAGATGGTATGTGCCAGGGCTGTGTGCACTCCGCAGGGGTGTGATTTCTATGTGAAGTAATTAGCCACCAGCTGCGTATGGGCTGCCTCACCCCGTGCCCTTTCCCCTCCCATGCACAGCGGGCATGCATGTGGTTGGGGATGTGGGGGCACCACCATGTCCACAGCCAGGCCCCGGCGTGTTGCAACATTGTCCATGACTCATGCTGCCACTATGATCCTGCACACTACTGGGGAAGCGTATATCAACTGCCCGCCAGAACGGTCAAGGGAGCGAAAGCGTGACTTGAGCACTCCGAATATGCGCTCCACTATGCCCCGGGTTGCAATATGGGCTGTGTTGTATCTTACCTCGGGAGGCGTGATGGGGTTCCGAATTGGCGTCATCATGTGGGTGCTCAGAGGGTAGGCACTGTCCCCTGGGAGGTGGTGATGGGTATCATTAGTGGGGTAGTGACCTTACTCTGTATCTGACATGCATGCGTGTGCAGTGGCATTTATACTCACCAAGCAGCCATGCATCGCCATGCCGCCCAGCTTCCATGTCCCGGTTTAGGGTTGGCATCCTGTATATGAAGCTGTCGTGGGTTGACCCTGGATAGTTGGCATATACTGAGGTAATGATTCCCTTGGCATCACATACTACCTGGACGTTGATGGAATGCCACTGCTTGCGGTTTCTATAGATGTGCTCAGATGCCCTGGGGGGACGTAGAGCCACATGGGTGCAATCAATGGCACTTAGCACTTTGGGGAATTGTGCCACCCCGTAGAAATCCTGGCTGACAGCCTGCCTTTCTGCAGGTGTTCTGGGCAAGTATATGTGGCTGCGGACTGATGGGCGTGCAGTGATGATGGCCAACACCTTGTGTAGGCACCGTGACTGCGTGGCCTGTGACACCCCCCCCCCACTATGGCACTTGTCCGCTGAAATGATCCGGTAGCCAAGAAGTGCAGTACATTGAGGACCTTCTCCAGGGGGCTGAGTGCTTGGGAGTACAGGGTGGGTGATGTGAGGTTATCCTCCCACTCACTGACCAGGTGGAGTATTATGTGAGGTGGAAACCTGTACCTCCCATACACCTGGTCATCAGGCATACCAAAAAGGCTGGTTCTGGGTGTAAAGATTCTTGCCCTGACTATCCTCCTACTCCTCCTGCGCTATCCCACACCCACTGCTGCTAGGAACTGTATATTCATCCTGGCGTCTGGGCTTGTTTTTTGTTTGCGCACACTTTTATTCTGCGCGGGTCGACGTACGCCTGCTTACTGCGAGTCGACGTGCGCCTGCTTCATGCTGGCGTACGTGTTTCCGGATTGGACCGTCTTTTTTGGCGCATTGTAGGCGACCGTGTAAATCTTCCCGCCCATCCCAGGAATGCACGTAACACGCTCTCCCAGGCCCAGTCGTGTGTAAATCCTCCAGGCCACCCCAGGAATACACGTACCCCACTCTCCTAGGCCCAGTCGCGTGTTGAAGATCACGCGAACCCCATAATACACGTACCCTGCTGATATCGCATGTGGAAGTTCACGTGGACCCGTAACGTACCCTGCTGAAATCGCATGCAAAACTACCCGCGCACCCCTGAAATACACGTACCCATGCCAATCGCACTGCTGGGGGTGGGGGTGCAGGGGGACATGAGTTGGACATGAGTGGGGGCCTGGTGGAGGGTGCTCCTGACTGCTGGGGGGTGGGGGTGCAGGGGGACATGAGTTGGACATGAGTGGGGGCCTGCTGGCAGGTGCCCCACAGTGCTGGGGGGTGGGGGTGCTGGGAGACATGAGTTAGACCTGAGTGGGGGCCTGGTGGAGGGTGCCCCTGACTGCTGGGGGGTGGGGGTGCTGGGAGACATGAGTGGGGGCCTGCTGGCAGGTGCCCTGCACTGCTGGGGGGTGGGGGTACAGGGGGACACGAGTGGGGGCCTGGTGGAGGGTGCCCCTGACTGCTGGGGGTGGGGGTGCTGGGAGACATGAGTTGGACATGAGTGGGGGCCTGCTGGCAGGTGCCCCACAGTGCTGGGGGGTGGGGGGTGCAGGGGGACATGAGTTGGACATGAGTGGGGGCCTGCTGGCAGGTGCCCCACAGTGCTGGGGGGTGGGGGTGCTGGGAGACATGAGGTGGACATGAGTGGGGTCCTGGTGGAGGGTGCCCCTGACTGCTGGGGGGTGGGGGTGCTGGGAGACATGAATGGGGGCCTGCTGGCAGGTGCCCTGCACTGCTGGGGGGTGGGGGTGCAGGGGGACATGAGTGGGGGCCTGGTGGAGGGTGCCCCTGACTGCTGGGGGGTGGGAGTGCTGGGAGACATGAGTGGGGGCCTGGTGGAGGGTGCCCCTGACTGCTGGGGGGTGGGGGTGCTGGGAGACATGAATGGGGGCCTGCTGGCAGGTGCCCTGCACTGCTGGGGGGTGGGGGTGCAGGGGGACATGAGTGGGGGCCTGGTGGAGGGTGCTCCTGACTGCTGGGGGGTGGGAGTGCTGGGAGACATGAGTAGGGGCCTGGTGGAGGGTGCTCCTGACTGCTGGGGGTGCTGGGAGACATGAGTTGGACATGAGTGGGGGCCTGCTGGCAGGTGCCCCACAGTGCTGGGGGGTGCAGGTGCAGGGGGACATGCGTTGGACATGAGTAGGGGCCTGCTGGCAAGTGCCCTGCACTGCTGGGGGGTGGGGGTGCAGGGAGACATGAGTGGGGGCCTGGTGGAGGGTGCCCCTGACTGCTGGGGATGGGGGTGCTGGGAGACATGAGTGGGGGCCTGGTGGAGGGTGCCCCTGGATGCTGGGGCGTGGGGGTGCAGGGCGACATGAGTGGGGGCCTGGTGGAGGGTGCCCCCGACTGCTGGGGGTGCTGGGAGACATGAGTTGGACATGAGTGGGGGCCTGGTGGAGGGTGCCCCTGACTGCTGGGGGGTGGGGTGCAGGGGTCATGAGTTGGACATGAGTGGGGGCCTGCTGGAGGGTGCCCCTGACTGCTGGGGGGTGGGGGTGCTGGGAGACATGAGTTGGACATGAGTGGGGGCCTGGTGGAGGGTACCCCTGACTGCTGGGGGGTGGGGGTGCTGGGAGACATGAGTGGGGGCCTGCTGGCAGGTGCCCTGCACTTCTTGGGGATGGGGGTGCAGGGGAACATGAGTGGGGGCCTGGTGGAGGGTGCCCCTGACTGCTGGGGGGTGGGGGTGCTGGGAGACATGAGTGGGGGCCTGGTGGAGGGTGCCCCCGACTGCTAGGGGGTGGGGGTGCTGGAAGACATGAGTTGGGCATGAGTGAGGGCCTGGTGGAGGGTGCCCCTGACTGATGGGGGGTGGGGGTGCAGGGAGACATGAGTTGGACATGAGTGGGGGCCTGGTGGAGGGTGCCCCTGGATGCTGGGGGGTGGGGGTGCTGGGAGAAATGCGTTGGTGGGCAGTAGTGCAAGGTGACATGTGGGTTGGCTGGGGGGGCTGGCCATGGTGGATGGGCTGCCTGTGGGACATGTGCAGGGGTGCAGGGTAGTCCCCTGTGGTGTGGGCTGCCTGCAGGGGCCGTGGAGGGTGTAGAGGGAACACCTGGGAGGACCCACGTGGCCAATTCACGTGTAGTACTCCCTGGCACCCCTGAAATACACGTGGGCTGCTGGATTCGCATGTGGAACTTCCCGCGCACCCGGAGTACACGTACCCTGCTGAAATTGCGTGTGTAATTCACGCGCACCCCGAAATACACGTACCCTGCAAATTCACGTGTGAAACTTTCCGCGCACCTTGGAATACACGTACCCTGCTGAAATCGCGTGTGAAACTTCACGTGCACCCCGAAATACACGTACCAAGGACAATTGCGTGTGGAACTTCCCGTGATTCGCACGTTTTGGCACCTCTGCGCCGGAATTTTCGGCGCACATTAATTCCATGAATCGGCCTGTCAAGCTATTAAGAAGAGTTAAGATGCATGCCAGTAGGGCTGCGCAAAATTGTTCAATTCTGTTCTGCCAGTCGTTGTTTTGCCCAAATTCTCCATTCGGCCACCCCGGCATATCGGAAAGAGCGGTGCAAAGTTTTGTGTTATGTTGTGCGACCACTGCACGAATCAAAACGAGCGGTGCAAAGTTTGTTGTGCTGATGCGTGATCCCAGCATGGATTGAAAAGAGCGGCACAAAGTTTCTGGTGCGGCACAAAGTTTCTGGTGCCGCTGCATGAAATGAGCATGAATCAAAAAAGAGTGACAGAATGTTTCTGGTGCTGCTGCGCAAACCTAGTACGAATCAAACCAAAAACTGTGCAATGGTTCACATGCCTCAGCACAAACCTAGACCAGTTCGAAAAATATGCAACGTTTCTCGTGCACAAGGCAAAACTAGCACGCATCGAAAAGGAGCCCGCGCAAGGTTTCTTGTGTCGATGTGTAAAACTAGCCTGGATGGGGGAAGCCACATACAGTTTCTTGTTCTGTTGCATGAAACAACCACAGATTTAACAAGAACAGCATGTTTTTCGTGTCGATGCGCAAAACTAGCATGGATTGAAAAAAGTCCAGTACGAAGTCTCTTGTGTCACTTCCAGATCCAATAACGAATCGTAAAATCATGCAAAGTTTCTTGTGGCACCGCAGGAAACTAGCACGAAAAAACGACTTGAAGTATCTCGTGTTACTGCACAAAACTAGCATGGATCGAAAAAAAAGACCTGTGTGAATTTTCTCGTCACGATACATAAAACCAACATTGGAACAAAATACCATAGTTTGTGCAAAACCCCCCAAAAAGGGTGACATTTCAGTGGTGGTGGAACCGTAATACTGACTTTGTGGAACGGGCAGACGCGTATCCCAGTGAAAATTCTGCACTTTCGGCGTTGCGGCCGGAAACTTCACTGACCCCTACATGGCAGTCAGCAAATAGAAGGTCCAAGAGAATCTGAATTGGTAGACAACTTACAAGTGGTGTTTCTTTTAATCAGAAAACAACACATACTTGCCAACCCTACCGATTTAGGCAGTAGGATACCGCTTTTTAAGCAGTCCTACCGCCTACCGATTTATTGGCACCAAATACCGATTTTTTTTGTAAAAATAAAAAAAAAAAATGTTTTTTTTTTTGCCCACGCCAGCTCGGGGGAGTCTTTCAAGGGTTCCCCGAGCTGGCGTAGCGGGAGAAGGCGCGGTATGCAGGCTTTTGATGTCAAAGGCACCCACGGCGGTGGGCTAAATGCGCCCCTCTGCCGCGGGTGCCTTTGACAAAAGGCGCCATTAGCCCCCCACCACGCCAGCTCGGGGGAGTCTTTCAAGGGATTCCCCGGGCTGGAGTAGTGGGAGAAGGCGCAGCATGCAGGCTTTTGATGTCAAAGGCACCCACGGCGGTGGGCTAAATGTGCCCCTACGCCGCGGGTGCCTTTGACTAAAGGCACCATTAGCCCCCCACCACGCCAGCTCGGGCGAGTCTTTCAAGGGCTTCCCCGAGCTGGCGTAGCTGGAGAAGGCGCTGCATGCAGGCTTTTGATGTAAAAGGCGCCCACGGCGGTGGGCTAAATGTGCCCCTCCGCCACGGGTTCCTTTGACAAAAGGCGCCATTAGCCCCCCACCACGCCAGCTCGGGGGAGTCTTTCAAGGACTTCCTTGAGCTGGTGTAGCGGGAGAAGGCGCAGCATGCAGGCTTTTGATCTAAAAAGCGCCCATGGCAGTGGGCTAAATGCGCCCCTCCGCCGTGGGTGCCTTTGACAAAAGGTGCCATTAGCACCCCACCACGCCAGCTCGGGGGAGTCTTTCAAGGGTTCCCCTGAGCTGGTGTAGTGGGAGAAGGCACAGCATGCAGGCTTTTGATGTTAAAGGCACCCACGGCGGTGGGCTAAGGGCACCCCTCCGCCACAGGTGCCTTTCACAAAAGGCGCCATTAGCCCCCCACCACGCCAATTCGGGGGAGGCTTTCAAGGGCTCCCCCGAGTTGGCGTGATGGCAGAAGGCGTGGCAGGCGCCTCATTGTCATTGAATGCACCCACGGCGGCGGGCTCATTCAATGACAATGGGCTGCTGACGCGCCCTATTCCTATCCTTACCTCCTCGCCTGACTATTTTTGAAACTTTAAGGTTCCTACAGATTTTTGGTCACAGAATATTGGCATGTATGAACAACATAGCATCTAGCAGAGGTAATTTCCCTTGTGGTGTAATGTAAAACTCATGCATTAAATGCATGCATTTGCATGTTATGCCTGCTTTTTACTTTCTGACAGATTTTCTTTTTTTTTGCATAGCTGTGCATGGGCAGGAGTGGAATTACCACTTCTGGCACCACATCCACTCAGCCATACAAATCTGCATGCCTTACCGCCAGCATCTTACCTTCATGTTGGCTTTAATGCATTCGAGCACTATGAAATCCATCTTCCTTTTACACCTGCTGAAAGCATAAGGGTTTGTACTCCTTTTTTTTGCAACGTGTAGTGCAAATGACATAAATCGCACCTAGGGGATCTTTTTTCATATACGTACAAACCTACAACATCCCCTGTGGGCAAATTCCACAGTTTTAAAAATGACCTCCATACTGTATGTGAAGCAAGGTGGGTGTAGTTGTGGTCATACTCACCTCTTGCTTTTTCCTTTGATTGCCTCAGTGGGCGTTGTGCCTTTACACAAAGCGACAAGGCTGTGCAGTAGTTGTCAGCAAAGGCTAGGTTGCTCCTGTTTACCTTCTAACACTTAGTTCTGATTCATTGTGTTGAAATCTCTCTTTCAATCCTGTAATAATGAATACACATGCAAGTTAAATATGTTTAAGAGCAAATAAAGGAAATCTTGTAGATGCTTTGCATCACAGGGCCACAGGGTCCTATGTCTAATTCAAACATCCCCTCCCATTCAGCCAGAGCTACACATCTGGTCAAATAAAAGGGTTAAGGGGACAGCGGTCCCAAATGACAGATGTCTCTTCATGCCCACTGTGCCAGTGTTCAAGGTTTGACAGAGTCTAAGACTCCTCAAGCCAAACACATTAGAAACTTTCTATCACTTCTATGCAGAGTGGGGGCTTCACCTACTTGAACAGTGCTCCAGTCAGGCAAAGCACACTCCTTTAGCTTGTACATGGTGTGACATCATGAGCAAAGCCCATGCTCATTGGTCCAGGGCCTAACACAGCTGAGCTCTGGTAATAGAGTGCAAGGATACAGTCTGAACACAGCGCAGTGGCATTGCCTGTTTATGTATCCAAAAACACGTTGAACATTATTCTGAAAATGTAAATGCAATGCGCTTTGAACATATGAAGAAACAGAATGCATGCATCAAATGTCACAAGCACGTGACTCTATCACACAGACACTGGTGTGTGTAAAAGTCTATAAAGTAGTACAAACCTTTGAGCAGCATCTCAAGTTGTCCCGTGCTAGGTGTGACAAAATCAGCCAGTTTTGCATTTTAGCACTTTTAACATTTTTTATAGATAATAAAATGAGGCCTAGAATGAATAAAATGAGAAAGGCCTTCCAGGAAAGAGCAAGTGAAATATAATGTCCAAACGTTGGCGATTATTAGGCATTTCTGCCTCTTGTTTGCTATCACGGTAAAAAAACGGCACCTGTCAAATTGTGGAGCATTCCCAAAAGTTAAAAAATGGCTGTGGAATTAATTTATTTACAAATCCAGAATTCATAATATCAATGTACAGTGCTATATTTTCTTTTAGCCATTGTCCCACTCCCAGGAAATCTATCAAAAGGTTATTTCCATCAATGCCCATCCTAAATCTGTGAAATCCTGAGCCAAAAACAAATGCGGATGTGTGCCTTTCGGTTGCAGTTCATAGAGAACAGTACTGTTAAAAATTAACTGTCTTTTCTTTCTAAGAATGAACCGTGCTACATGTGAAAGGCAGACCCACAATCTAAGCAATTATTTTCCACGGTAAACCACAAGCCATTTATACTTGGATTTCTTCATGTGCCTTTCCAATGTGAATAGCATATGCAAAGATCATATTACAGCAAGAGGTGTAATCCAGTCAATATAAGAATTAATATATATATATATATATATATACATATATACAAACTCTGCTGTGTATGAACACTGGCCACATCGTGCAGCACTCCCGGTTAGAGATGTTTCTATAACAGTTTACAGTCCCAAAGGAATCACCAGGGTCCACAAATGAAGATTTCAAATGTATTCTTTATTAAAGGATAACAAATAGTTAAGAATCATTCCGTTCAGCTCCAAAAACGATCAGGGGAGGCAGTGGCAAAAAATGACGCGTTTCGCAACACTTAGTTGCTTGGTCACACGATCTCGCCCCCACCCCTTTTGTAGGAGCACATGATTTCAGAATGATAAGCAGAGAGGAAGGTTTGCCTTTCATTCCTGGCAGGCATAGTCCTATGCTTTTATCTATTGTGTTCATTCCTTTTTCTATGGGTTATAGTGCTGGTGAAAGGACCTTTGCAATAAATTACTAGCAATAGTAATATATGCTAAATGTTTCTGCCACTTTAAACTTTCAAACTGAAAGTGAAAAAGATCAGCCAGCCCATTTGTGTAGATGGCATTGTTAAGACACCTACAGGGTAATTCATAGAATTTCGCACAAAAGTGGCGCACGCGGCTGGCGCACAGTGTGCGCCAGCCACGTGCGCTGAAATCGATTTCTGCGCACAGCGTATTCATGGATTTTCGCCTCCAAAACCAGCCGTAGCGCAGAGTGGCGCAGCGACCCTGCAGCAGTCCCAGTTACGCCCCCAAGAACGCCCCTAGTGCAGGGAAAAGCCATCAAAATCCCCAATCCAGCGCAAAGGGCTGCGCTAACCCTGGACCAGTTTACAGGGCTGCCAAACAGCAAACGCCAAGCGGGGAACGTGTATTACTGGGGTTCACGTGAAGTTTCACACGTGAAAGGGCCTGTGCGAGTGGAGTGCGTGTATAACTGGGTTTTGCAGGAAGTTTCACACGCAATTTCAGCAGGGTACGTGTATTACGGGTGTTTGCGTGAAGTTTCACACGCGAAAAGGGCCTGTGCGTATAGGGTACGTATATAACTTTGGTTCGCGGGAAGTTTCACACGCGATTTCAGCAGGGTACGTGTATTACAGGGGTTCGCATGAAGTTTCACATGCGAAAGGGCCTGTGCGAGTGGGGTACGTGTATAACTGGGGTTCGTGGGACGTTTCACACGCTATTTCAGCAGGGTACGTGTATTATGGGGTTTTGTGTGAAGTTTCACATGCGAAAGGGCCTGTGCGAGTGGGGTACGTGTATAACTGGGGTTCGTGGGAAGTTTCACACGCTATTTCAGCAGGGTACGTGTATTATGGGGTTTCGCGGGAAGTTTCACATGCAAAAGGGCCTGTGCGAACGGGGTACGTGTATAACTGGGGTTCGTGGGAAGTTTCACACGCAATTTCAGCAGGGTACGTGTATTATGGGGGTTCGCGTGAAGTTTCACACACGGAAGGGTTTGTGCGAGTGGGGTACGTGTATAACTGGGGTTCGCGGGAAGTTTCACAAGCGATTTCAGCAGGGTACGTGTATTTCTGGGGTTCGCGGGAAGTTTCACACGCAATTTCAGCAGGGTACGTGTATTTCTGGGGTTCGCAGGAAGTTTCACATGCGATTTTGCAGTCAGAGCGGGGTACGTTCATTTCAGGGGTGCGTGGTGAGTCCTACATGTGAATTGGCAGTGTGGGTCCTCCCAGGTGTGCCCTCTACACCCCCCACGGCACCTGCAGGCAGCCCACACCACAGGGGACTACCCCCCACCCCTGGTCATGTCCCGCAGGCAGCCCATCCAGCATGGGCATGCCCCCCAGCCAAGCCACATGTCAGCTTGCACCCCCACCCACCAGCAGTCAGGGGCACCTTCCAGCAGGCCCCCACACATGTCCCCCTGCACCCTCACCCCCCAGCAGTCAGGGGCACCTGCCAGCAGGCCCCCACTCATGTCACACACATGCCCCCTGCACCCCCACACCCCAGCAGTCAGGGGCACCTGCCAGCAGGCCCCCACACATGTCCCCCTGCACTCCCCACCCCACAGCAGTCAGGGGAACCTGCCAGCAGGCCCCACTCATGTCCCCCTGCACCCCCATCCCCCAGCAGTCAGGGACACCTGCCAGCAGGCCCCCACACATGTCCCCCTGCACCCCCATCCCCCAGCAGTCAGGGGAACCTGCCAGCAGGCCCCACTCATGTCCCACACATGTCCCCCTGCATCCCCACCCCCAGCAGTCAGGGGCACCTTCCAGCAGGCCCCACTCGTGTCCCACACATGTCCCCCTGCACCCCCACCCCACAGCAGTCAGGGGCACCTGCCAGCAGGCCCCACACATGTCCCCCTGCACCCCCACCCCCCAGCAGTCAGGGGCACCTGTCAGCAGGCCCCCACTCATGTCCCACACATGTCCCCCTGCACCCCCAACCACCAGCAGTCAGGGGCAACTGCCAGCAGGCACCCACACATGTCCCCCTGCACCCCCACCCCCCAGCAGTCAGGGGCACCTTCCAGCAGGCCCCCACACATGTCCCCCTGCACCCCCACCCCCCAGCAGTCAGGGGCACCTGCCAGCAGGCCCCAACACATGTCCCCCCGACAGGTCATCACACTCCAGACCCATGCCCCTCATGGCCGCCCAAATCCCACCCCAGTCCAAACACCCCACATTGAATTACCAAAGTCATGATAGAAAATACATAACCAGCATGGCCATGAATCAATGTCCCTCCTACCCACGCAATATTGACACATGACTGTGAAAACATCAACATTATGACATGCACAAAACAAATGAGATAAGACCACATCAGTAAAGTATATAATAAATGTTTATTCAATAATTAACCAAATGAATAAAAACAAAATCACACAATAATGGAAATAATGAAGAAAAAGCTGCATGTCCAAAATACTCAAAAAAATGTGTGAAAGCAGAATCCAAATCAATCCAAAAGCAAATGGGTCCAAAGAGTCTGTCTGTCCAACCAAATCCAAAGTGTAAAAATAAGACACATCCATTGATCCATGGTAAAAAAGAAACTTAAATGAAGTGAAATCCAGTGTAGAACTATATACAAAGTACAAATCCAGGGTCCATGAGCCCAACCATTTAAAGGAAACCTACAAAAACCCTACCTAATGAACAACTATATACAAAAAGGTGGGGCATTTTCCAAGCGCCCCAAATTAAATGAAAACGAAAGGAAACCTAACACTAATTACCTATATACAAAGGCAGCGGGCTAGTCCGACGGCTCACTTCCTGATTTCCTGGGCCAGGGCATCATCGAACTCCTGCTCGATGTGCCGGAGGCGGTCCTCTTCTAAGGCCCCAAGGGTTCGCAGGGATGATGACATCCAGACCTCCAGGTCCCTGCGAATTGCCTCGAGGCACTTGGCCCGCCTCAGAGCCCTTTGCATGGAGTTCTCTGCCCTGACCATCATGAGCCGTGCCTCTTCCGCCCGCTGCCGCTCCGCATCTATAGCATGGCCTAACCGCTACCACATGGAAGACACTTCCCATCCTGGGTCCTCCTGCCCTCTGGTCGATGCCTGCCCCTCCGATGTCGAAGGCCCCGAGCCATCATGACTCCCACCTTGTTGCTGCTGCTGCTGTGCCTGTGCCCGTGCCCTGGCTCCTGCTGCCTGCACATCCTCCTCCGGCTGGGGTGCAGTTGTTGAGGTGGCCACCCCTGCTGGACGTCCGACTCCTGACTGTGGCAGGGATGTGTCCTCCACCAGCCTGGCCGCACCGTCAGAGGCAGCTCCACAGGGTACCCAGGTGATACATGGGTGGGAAGATGACACAGAGGACGACTGGCGCATAGGGGGTTCAGGTGAGGAGGTGGTCGAAGCAAGGTTCAGCAAACGGAGGAATCCGGCCTGGGTGACCTGTCCCAGTAGGCTGACGTGGTCAACAAGCCATTCGAGATGACGTGCAGTCTCCTCATGAAAAGACTGCAGGTCACCTCGCATGTTCTGTTGACACAACGCCACCCCACCCAGTACAGACTCAACCCGGTCCTGGATAGCCACGTCCGCAGGGAGAGGAAGGCCAGTTGTTGTAAGTGGATCCCCTCCCTGAAAAAGGGTCTGGACGTAGGCATCCCTGCTGGTGCGGGATGATGCAGTCACATGATCGGGGTCAGAATTACACACAGGCACCTCTGTGGCAGTCTGTGCTGCCTCCTGTCCCTTCCCCTGCACTGCACCACTGGCACCAGTGGAATCCCCACCTCCAGACCCCGTCTCTGTCCCTTGCGCAGCCTCCTCCTCCACCAAACCCCCCACCAACCTGGATGACTCAGTGCCATCTTCCTTCGTCGTACCCTGTGGGGTCTCAGCTGCCCCTTCTGCTGCCGAGGAGTCCAACTCCGACCTCCGCCTCTTGGACCTACCCTCGGCAGCTGCGGCCTGGGACGTGGCACCGGACTCCTCACTCCCTGACGAGATCACAACCTGGGAGGGGAGCCGGGCCTTGCGTCTCCGGCTGGTGGTGTGATCCCCGCCGCTGTGCTCCACGGCACCCTCTCCGCCCTCTTCATCAGTTGACGCTGCAGACAGGGAGAGATAGGAGGCAGGCATCAGGACACTGTACAATGGACTGATACACACGTTCCAGTTGCACATGAGTGGCAGTGTCAAACTTCAGACATGGCATCACAATCCCCAACACACATGGCATGTCAACTCACACACATGAGCAATTCCACAGCCATATGGCAACAGCCAGCACCATCCATACACATACAACAGCATGAGCAACCAAAGGTGAGCCAGACATCACATGAAACACAGGGAGTGCACTAGACATGCACACACGCCACCACACTTACATGCATGTGTACACCTCCACCAACTGTCGCAGTGATGAGATCGGCATCCATGTCACATCTGGCAATCAGTCTTCTACATATCAGTGTCCCAAGCATCCATGTCGCATCACTGTTGCACCCTTGTGAAATACACACACATGCACATGTACACGGTGCAGATACATGCAGCTGGAACCGACATCCATGTGTGACACCACAACCATGCCAACTTACATACAGTCATTCAAACATGTGTGCTCACACATCTGCATTTGGCATGCAAGCTTACACACACATGCACCATCCATGTGTCTCACACATGAGAGGACTTGCATGTGTTAGCCTCACGGCCCTGTACATACACATCCATACATGGCCCTATAAAACCACATGTGCAACCTGCACACTACTGGCACACCACCACACGCACAGCTTACAATCAGTATGCATGTACACTTACCGCTCGACTCCAGACGGGTCTGCCTCTCAAGGACCTGGACGCGGAGCGCTGGGGATATGCGTTCCAGGACCCTCATTTGATTTTCCGACAGTTGGCCCCGGCGCCCCTTAGCATCCGCTGCCTTCAAGAGGCACCGGGCCTTGTTGAGGGTCCTGGACCTGAAGTCCTCCCAGCGCTTCTTGACATGTTTGAGTTTTCAGACTGCCACCCCCTCCGCGTTGATGGCAGTCATGATGTCCGTCCAGATCCTGGTACGTCCTTCCTTGTCGGCGCGCAAACTTCCGAAGAGGGCATCATACTGCCCCAGGACTTGCTCCACCAGGACACCAACTTCGGTGGCAGTGAAGCTGGTGGCCCTCTGCCTCTCTGGCTGGGGGTTGCCAGTGGTCTCAGATGGTGGTGTGCCCGACATGGCAACCCCAGAGTCAGGTGTGGGTGGGCAACTGGGTCCTGGGGCTGGCTGTGGAGCGATGGTATCTCAGTCGGGAGTCTTCAGTTCCAGCAGGGGTGGTCACAGCAACTGCACCCCTGGGTGATGTGCAGGCATCAAATAGCAGGGCATGTGGGCAGCAGGCAGGTAGGCAGCAGAAGATGGCAGGTGGGAGCATGCTCGGGGCTCTTGGGGGCAGGAAAATGGCCTTCAGGGCAGGAGCGTGGTCGTCCGTGTGTTTTCACGTGGCCAGCTTGATACGGAGTGATTTGGCATGTGAAAAAATTGCACGTCAGCGTGTAATTCGAGGAAAGGCCCTTAGCGCGTGAGCACGTCAGCGCACACACGCGATTCCATTGGACTAAAGGCCCTTAGCGCGTAAGCGCGTCTGTGAAGTATTGCGCACGGGCGTTGCCCTGGCAGGGCTTGAAGATCCCACGTGGATTTCCATTGCTCTGTATGTGCTTTTCGTGGGGTGCTGTGCATGTGTTTTCCAGGCATTGGGGTTCACACGCTATTACTTCACAGCGGGTGGGTGTTGCCTACGCGTTCTTCTACACACAAGGCAGACGGTGAGTGGTAGCCCGCTCGCCCAGACACAATCGCGTGTAAAACTTCCCGCGCACCCCTGAAATTCACGTACCCTGCTGAAAACGCGTGTAAAACTTCCCGCGCACCCCGTAATACACGTACCCCGCTCGCACAGGGCCCTTTCGCGTGTGAGACTTCCCGCAAACCCCATAATACACGTACCCTGCTGAAATGGCGTGTGAGACTTCCCGCACACCCCAGGAATATTGCCCCTGTGTGAGCGGGGTACGTGTATTTCAGGGGTGTACGGGAAGTTTTACATGCAATTTCAGCAAGGTACGTGTATTTCAGGGGTGCACAGGAAGTTTTACATGCAATTTCAGCAGGGTACGTGTATTTCAGGGGTGCGTGGGAAGTTTTACACGCGATTTCAGCAGGGTACGTGTATTTCAGGGGTGCGCGGGAAGTTTTACATGCAATTTCAGCAGGGTACGTGTATTTCAGGGGTGCGCGGGAAGTTTTACATGCCATTTCAGCAGGGTACGTGTATTTCAGGGGTGCGCAGGAAGTTTTACATGCCATTTCAGCAGGGTACGTGTATTTCAGGGGTGCAGGGGAGTCCTACACGTGATTTGGCAGTGTGGGTCCTCCCAGGTGTTCCCTCTACACCCTTCACGGACCCTGCAGGCAGCCTACACCACAGCGGACTACCCCCCACCCGTGGTCATGTTTCGCAGGCAGCCCATCCACCATGGGCATGCCCCCCAGCCAAGCCACATGTCACCTTGCACTACTGATCAACAGTGCATGACCCCCTGCACCGCACCCTCCAGCAGTGCAGGGCACCTGGCAGCAGGCCCCCACTAATGTCCCACTCATGACCCCCTGCACCCCCACCCCCGAGCAGTGCAGGGCACCTGCCAGCAGGCCCCCACTCATGTCCCACTCATGACCCCCTGCGCCCCCACCCCCTAGCAGTGCAGGGCACCTGCCAGCAGGCCCCCACTCATGACCCACTTATGACCCCCTGCACCCCCACCCCTCCATCATTGACAGGCACCTGCCAGCAGGCCCCGACACATGTCCCCCAGCCAACACGTCATCACAATCCAGATCCCTGCCTCTTATGGCCACACAAATCCCACCTCACAGCACCCCAGTCCAAACACCCAACCAAGCTTTACATCCACTCCAAATTGAAATCACCATTACATGATAGATCACAAATAAGCAGTATGCGCATGAGTACAAGTCTGTCAGACCCACACAATGGCAACACATGACTGAGAAAACCCACATTGTGACATGCATGAAACCAATGAGAGAAGACCACACATTGAAGTAAGAAACAAAAATATATTCAAGTCAAAATGAAGGGAATGAAATCAAAACACACAATAATGCCAATAATAATCTAAATGCAGCATGTCCCAAAAAATGATAAATAAATAAAATGAGAATCCAAATTAATCCAAATCAAAATGTGTCCAAAGTCACCGTCCAACAAAGCAAATCAAAAGGGAAAGAAAAACGTAATATCCATTGCTCCATGGTGAAGAAAAATAAAGATGAAGGAGAAAAATCCATTGTAAAACTATGTACAAATAGCAAATCCAGGGTTCATGAGCCCAACGACATAAATGAAACCTACAATGAAACCTACCTAATTACTAACTATATACAAAAATGTGGGGCTTAGTCCATGTGTCCCAAATGAAAGAAAAAATAAATGAAACTTAACACTAATGAAATATATACAATGGTGGTGGGCAAGTCCAACGGCTCACTTGTTGATGTCATGGGCCATGGCATCATCAAACTCCTGTTCAATGTCTTGGAGGAGGGCCTGTTCTCTGGCCCCGAGGTCTCGCAGGGATAACGCCATGTCCACCTCCAACTCCCTGCGAATTCCCTCGAGGCACTCAGCCTGCCTCAGCGCCCTGCGCATGGAGTTCTCCGCCCTGACCATTGTGAGCCGTGCCTCCTCCACCTGCCGCCGTTCCGCACCTATTTGCTGGCCCAACCGCTGCAACACGGAAGACACTCCCATTCCAGGGTCCTCCTGCCCTCCAGCCGATGCCTGCCCCTCTGATGTAGATGGCCCCGAGCCATGATGCCTCCTCTGATGCAACTGCCTCTAGTAGCACGGCGGCATCCAGGCTGATGGAATCCACCAACGCAGTTGTGCACGTGCCCTGCTCGATGATGCCAGCACATCCTCCATCTGCTGGGGTCCAGTTGCTGTGGTGTCCACCCCTGCTGGACCTCCGACTCCCGACTGTGGCAGGGATGGGATACCCACCGAGCTGGCTGCATTGGTCAGGGCAGGTCCACAGGGGGCCCTGGTGGCATCTGGGCCAGAAGACGGCATGGAGAACGGCTGGCGCAGAGTCTCCACAGAGGAGGAGAGGGCCGCCAGAGTGGCCGACACATGTACAAAACCCCCGACTATGGACACTCCCAACTGGGCCACGTTGGCACGCTGCTCTTCGTGATGACGTGTGTCCTCAACCCGGGAAGCATGCACGTCATCATGAATGTCACACGTGCGCAACGCGACACCAATCAAGACCTTCTCCATATGGCCAGGGGTCCCCTCGTCCGCAGGTAGAGAAGTGTTAGATGACATGGACATCCCCCCTACCTGCGGACGGGCCTAGGATGGGGCATCCCTGATGGTGCATGGTGGTGCAGTCACAGGGTCAGGGACAGCGACATGCACAGGCCCCTCCATGGTGACCTGTGCTGCCTCCTTCCCCTGGCCCTGGACTGCACCACTTGCACCAATGGTACCACCCCCACCAGGCCCCATGTGCGACTCAGTAGCGGCCTCCTCCTCCTCTGTGGAAACCACCAACCTGGATGGCTCCACACCATCTTCCGCCGTTGCAAGCCCCTGTGGGGGCTCACCCACCCCTTCCGCTGCAGCCGTAGTGCAAGACACAGCACCAGTCCCCTCTCTCCCGGACGATGGTAAATTCTGGGAGGGTGACTGGGCCTTGCGTCGCTGGCCGGTGGGGGCATCCCCGCCGCTTTGCTCCACAGCGCTGTCTCCGCCCTCTTCATCACTTGCCGCTGTGTAGAGGGAGACATAGAACACAATGGTCCCCTAGACAGGAAGCAATAGCAGATGAGTGACACTGTCAAACATCACTTCCATCATGTTCCTCCACAACACATGGGTCAGTTCAGGCAAAACACATGCAGTAACAGGCATGGTGTATGCTATGAACATTAGCATACATGTCCAAGGGACTCTTGAAACATACAATGCTGGTTTGAAACTCACATGCATCATGGGTCATGCCTATCACATGCACACACTTCACCGTAGTTTCATCCATCTGGCCTCGTACACCCCAGACACAGTGGATACAGGGATGAGTAGGCTGCATCAGTGAATCTGAATATTGTCACAGACATGTGTCATGCATCCATGGCATTTACAAGTCACAGACACGCAAGTCAGACACACAGACATGGACACCATACATGGCCATGACAGCAGCACCCATCTCTCACACCCCATCCATGTCCAATAACAGAGACATGCATGCATTAATGTGTGCATTCCCCATGCTGCTCTGCATGTTGCATTGTAATACATGCACCAACCATGTGGTTCACACATTACTGGTCTAACATGCATGACCATGATGTCCCTGCACACACACATCCATACATGGCCTATGTCACACATACAGGCAAGTATCAGACAACCAGCACCATGCAACATGCCCTGTCTCACACAGCAATGCTTGGCCACTTACCGCTGAACTCTGCACGGGTCTGCCTCCGAAGGATCTGGGCATGGAGCGCTGGGCCTACGCGTTCCAGGACCCTCATCTGGATGGTACTCATGCTGCCCCGGCCCCCCTCCACAAGGTGCCGGGCCTTGTTGAGGGTCCTGGACCTCAAGTCCTCCCAGCGCTTCTTGACTTGCTTGATGTTGCGGGTTGTCACCCTCTCCCCGTTGATGGCAACCACAAAGACGTCCCAGATCCTATCCCGTACTTCCTTGTTGACGCGTGATGTTCCGAAGAGGGCATCATAATGCCCCAGGACATGCTCCACCAGGATACCAACTTCCTTCTGACTGAAGCTGGTGGCCCTCTGCCCCTCTGGCTGGGGGTCGCCAGTGGTCTCAGATTGTGTTTGGTCCGACATGGCGACCCCCGAGGTAGGCGTGGGTGGGCAACTGGGTCCTGGGGCTGGGCTGTGGAGCGATGGTATCCCAGTCGGGAGTCTTCAGTTCCAGCAGGGGTGGACACAGCAACTGGACCCCTGCAGATGGCTGATGTGCAGGCACCAAATAGCACGGCATGTGGGCAGCAGGCAGCAGGCAGTCAGGCAGCAGCAGATGGCAGGTGGGAGCGTGCTCGGGGCTCTGGTGGGCAGGAAAATAGCCTTCAGGGCAGGAGCGTGGTCTTTCATGTGTTTTTGCATGGCCAGCTTGATACGGAGTGATTTGGCACGTGAAAATGTTGCACGTCAGCGTGTAATTCGAGGAAAGGGCCTTAGAGCGTAAGCGCGTCAGCACACGCACGCAATTCCATTGGACCAAAGGCCCTTAGCGCGTGCAGGCGATTCCCTCATAGCACGTGATGACAGAGCACACATGGAAAAACATGGAAAAACTGCACGTCCGAGTGTCGTTGCGTGTAATTGGATGAAAGCGCCCGTGTACACGCATCTCTGACGTGTACGTGTGGGCCGGTTTAAAAGCTGCGTGTAGGACGCCATTTCCTTGTACGTTTTTTTCGTGGAGAGCAAGTGGGTGAAATCTGTACTTCTTGTCAGTTCACACACGATTACTTCACAGCGTTTCTAGTTCGTACTCCCTGTTACCTCTGACAGCTCTTTTCTGATTTTTTGTTGGGCCTGTTTCCTCAAACAAAGTTCACTTCTCCTTTAGTCCTGTCTCCTCAGACAGCGTACAATTCTTCTTTGGCGGGGGTGTTGCCAACGTGCACACACGCGTATTTTTCACGTTCTTTTTCCAGGCAGACGGTGAGTTCCGCACGTACTTAGCAACTGTGCTTGCCCCGTGTGTCGCGTTCCCCTTCAGAGGTCATTGTAGGCTGCGTGTATTATGCGTACGCTTATTTTTCTGTTTCTGGGTGCCACAGCGTAGTGCAAGTTCATTTTTTCACGCACGTGGTCTACGAGGGGTTGCATGCACGTTTATTTTTTATTTTGGGCTGCCTGTGCATTGCGTGACCCGTCATCTTCCCCCAGGGGTTACAGAAAGCCTTGTTAGAGCACTAGGGTGGTATCCTACCCCTTTGACCCCCAATTGCCCAGGACAATAGTTTACTGCAACTCCCATACGCACAACAACATCAGTGCCATGGCTGGGAGGCAACCAAGCGGTAAGGGAGGCAAAGGTGGCCGACCCTCAAAAGGTGGCCATGGTGGGCGCAGTAGGGGACGTGGCCGGGATTTGCAGGGTGCCCCTATGCCCCCATGTGTGGAGGAACAATCAGGGACACCCATGCCCCCCCCCATGGTTGAGGGAAACGTGGCTGACACCATCCAAGCTCAGCCCCTGTTGGACCAGCCCATTGTGGCACCTGACCTGGCACAGGATGACTCCCTGGCTGACTTCAAGGTCAGCAAGTCTAGGCCACGTGTGACGGTGCAAGTTGTTGTCACCAATCCACGTGGATCTGGGGCAGCTATGTCATCTGCTGCCCCAAGTATGCAGGGTGGGGAGGCTTCAGGGGCAGCTGCAGCTTCATCCGCCCCAGCTCTGACTCTCCCAGCCAGGACAGTGTCAGTCCCAGACCATCAAACTGACGTTCCCCCTGCCAACATTACCCTGCAACCAATGCCTGCATCAAGACCTATGGTCATTGTGCATTCCCACACTCGTACTACCCAGTCCACCGGTGATGCTGCCCCTACTGACCACAGCGGCGTAAGCCACTCTGACTCTGCTCCACCTTTAAAGAACAGGAAGAAGGGTGCTCTGGCACGACAGACTGAGACCCCAGACACGGCTACACACTCCGGCACCTCAAGGAAGCCTTGCTTCAATGATCCGGAACTTGATGCACTTGTGGGCTATGTATCGGCACATAGCCACAAAATTCTGGTGACTGCAGGGTGCAAGACCACACCTGGTCAAAGTAAGGCACACTGGCAGACCATCGCCCACCGCATAAGTGCCCTTGGATTTGTGAGGCGCTCAGCTGATGATTGCTACAAGCAGTGGAATGACCTGAAACGCAGAGCAAAGAACAAGCTGGCCTCAAATCATGCCGCTACTCTGGTGACTGGCCGTGGGTCTCCACAAGAGGACAACAAACTCACTGAATATGATTCTGTTGCTGGGGCCTTCGTCACAGAGGAACATATCCAAGGTGTGGGAGGACTACCTGATTATGATGCATTGTCCGGTGAGTGTCCATGCATGTGTGTGTAATGCATGCATATGTTGTTTGGGTGACGGGTTCTGATTGAGTGCCAGGTGAGGGTGTGTGTGCCTGAGTGGTATGGGTCACCCATGTGCTTCATCCAAAACATTCAGCGGCCTTGGATTTGGGCATGACAGTATCCCTTCTGCCCACATTAGTAATTTGGCTCAACATTACGACAGTTGCCCTTGAAGTGGCATCTTGAAACAACATTGTTTGTATTTTTCAGTGTTCGTTCAGGCTGATTGTTTCAATTCACCCACTTTTGCTACACATTCCTCAGCCCTATTGTCACATTTGTGACATGCTTCTGTCATTGATGAACCCCACATTGGACCACATGTGTTACCTTGTTAGATGAATGATTTGACCATTCAGGCTAATTGAGTATTGGAATGATCACAGGAATTTTTGGGGCCTGTTTGAATGTGGAACATGATAGTTGTTTTCTGTCATGTTGAAGTGACAAACCATTGATGTGTACATCGGCCTGCAATCACTGTATGTTTGTACACCGGATGTGTTGCAGTGTGTGGCACATGCCTATTTTGTCACACTATGTAGCATTTTTCATCTCATCATGTCCATCTCACATGGATGGCTGACAGTATTCATTCACTGACATGTGGAATTTACCATGGCTATGGTACATGCCATCTGTGTGATGGCTTGTGTCATGTATGTGTATTGGACATGCCACTCACAGGCCAATGTGTGATGGAAGTGCTACCCAGCATGCAGCAAATTTGTTGTTCTTCCATGTTGGTGTCATCAGTGTCTGCCTTTTGGCTCCCCTTCAAACTCAGTGACAGTGCATGCATGGGAGGGTTATAGTCATGGGGGACATGTGTAAATCGTGTAAATCATGTACTGGTTCTGTAGCTTGTCAGGCCTATTTGTGTGCTATGGTGCTAATGCCTGTTTCCATTTTTTGTCTTTCATGTTTTTGCAGGGGATGACACACTTGATGCTGTTGAGGTTGAGGAGATGGTGCAGACCCAGGAGGAATCTCAGGTACGACCGGGCACCAGTGGGGGACGTGGTGTGGTGGTGGGTGAGAACCTAATCTTGCTGCAGAACATTCTGTCGAGGGGTGCCTTTGGGTGCACCTCCCCAGACCTCTATTCAGGTGCTGATTCGGATGATGAGACCTATGGGCCGTGGCAGGTAAGTGTTTTTGGCAGGGATTCTGTTTTGCCCAACCCATCTGTAACAGGGGTAGAACCCTCTATGGGGATGTCAGTGTTGGTAAGTCCACCTTTGGCGGTTACGGATGCAGGGTCACACTCCACAACATCTGATCCTGTTCCTGAGCCAGCAGATCAGAGGGGGAATGCAGTCCTGCAGCCTCAGGCAGTGCCGGCACAGCAAGGTGCAGATCGCCTTGCCCCAAACAGGTGTGGTGCCCGCCGACACGGGCACCACACCTGTTTTGGCATACCGCATGGGAGCAATAGAATCAAAGCCATTATTGAGAGAGCCATTGATAACGCTTTGGAAAACAATTGGATCGATACAAAAACAAGTCAGTTCCTTATAAACAAATACCCAATCACGCCTGTGTTCTATGGCCTACCCAAGGTCCATAAAGACAATGTAAATCCCCCATTAAGACCAATAGTAGCAGGTACAGATAGCGTGTTTGGCCCATTGGCCATCTATGTTGACCGCTTACTTCAACCCTTAATCCAGGAAATACCAACTTACCTGAAGGACACTACAGACTTTCTCAACTGCCTACAGGAAATTATAGCCCTAGACACCAGCTGCATACTTTTCAGCATGGATGTATGTAGCCTCTATACCTCTATTCCCCACATCGATGGGATAAATGCTGTACTTTGGCTATTGTTGAATCACACACGTATAAGAGGGAACAATGAGTTTGTTGTGGAACTATTAGAAATAATACTCTACAACAGTTACTTTCGTTTTCAGGACCAATACTATGTACAATCCTCAGGAACTTCAATGGGGTCGGCCATGGCTCTGGTGTATGCGAACACATACATGTATAAATTTGAAAAAGAAAATGTATTGGATCATCCACTATGGTCACTTAAGATCTTGATCTGGAAACGATACATAGATGATATCTTCGGTATCTGGTGCGGAACACAAGATGAATTGGATCTCTTTTTGGAACATCTGAATTCAGTGAATAATACAATCAAATTCACAATGGAAGTAGGAGAACCTTCATTACATTTTTTAGATGTGAGCATACAGATTAAGGAGGGCCACATCGAAACCACAGTGTATCATAAACCAACAGACGTGAACAATCTTCTACATTTTAGCAGTTTTCATCCAAAACCTATGCTAAAAAGTCTCCCTTTTAGTCAAATGTTAAGATTGAAGAGAATTATCTCAGACCCAGCAGGCCTTGACTCAGAATGTTCACTCTTGGATGAACGATTTGAATCCAGGGGTTATCCAGATACAGTCACAGGAGAAGCCCGTAATAGATCAGCTACCTTCACGAAGGAACAACTCTGCATTCCGAAAGTCAAGGATAAGTCCACACCACTACTTTATATCTCTAAGTACTCACGTCAGAGTTTCCAAATCAGTAAAACTTTGCGTAAAAACTGGACCATTCTACACAACGACCCTGCTCTTTTGAAATTATTTCCCAGAGCACCGATGATGGCTTTTAAACGTGGGCACAATCTCAAAGACAAATTAGTGAGAGCGGAAAGACCTCCTAAGGACAAACAACTTGTATTGAGCACTAGAAAGAAGGGCACCTTTCCCTGCCTGAACTGTACGAACTGCAACAATGTCATAAAAGGGGAAACAATATCTCACCCACAAACTGGGAAGAAACTGAAAATCAGAGACTTTGCTACCTGCCTTTCCGCAGGAGTCATTTACGCATTAAAATGTCCCTGCGGGAAATTATACATAGGTCAAACAACAAGACCCGTTAAAGAAAGATGGTCTGAACACAAATCCACCATCAGGTGTAAGAACCTCAGATCCCCAGTGGCAAGGCATTTTATCGAACACCAGCATACGATTGCACAAATGAAATTTCAAGTTGTAGAAATTGTCAAACGACCATACAGGGGTTGTAATTATCAATCCCTACTGTCACAGCAAGAGAAGTACTGGATTCACACACTGGATACTCTTCAACCTAAGGGTTTGAATGAGGAATTCTCTCTGAGTTGTTTTCTATAGATAACTGCTAAACTATAATCACAGGTCACACCGTCAACCACTGTATGTAAGTGATTGTAACCTATCCCTTGTTTTTAACTATGTCTTTCACCATTTTTCTCCCTCTAACCATGGTGACTCTGCTAATCATTCATGGGAGGTGTGATTTCCTCTGTATGACCTGTATATATGACCTGTATATATCCTCTTAACTGTTTGTATCTGCTCATGAATGACCAATTGAGGTAACCCTCTATCGGCTCGTACTTTGTATTAGTCATATGATACACTGCAATCTGTTTATTTCTGTTTTCAATCTCCTTGTTACTGACCAAACTTGATTGACTATATAATGAGAAGCCTCTTGGCCCTGTGTGATTTGTTCTGTATCACTAAGAGTAACCACATGTGCTATTTGCATTGCCTATCATGATTACAATGAATGTTGTTGTCTTTACAAATTTCTGTTTCATTAGGACTAAAGCAATATGATGCGATGCAGTGGTGAACATCAGAATTTCTATGGTTCACCATGGATACTTTTCACTTTATATGTCTTTACATTTTCCTATATCTGTCTAGTTCTTATGAGAGCGTCTATATTCTTCACCCTTTTAAGATGGCTGCCCATTTTCTTACTGATCGGCATCAGCGCCCTTTTCTATGTCGATACCCCGATTCTTTTTCTTTCTTGGCGGCTTGACTCCAGCGCAGCACGTTTCCTAGGTAACGACCGCGCTGAGTCACTGACTGCCGGGTCCAGTCTGCATACACCTTGTTCCTTGAACTGAACAGGTAAGCGACCGTAATCCGTTACTCTCTGCCCGAGCGGTAGGCCCATGGCATATTGCTAACCATAATATCAGACATACATGTGTTTTTATTTAGGTGCTAGCAGTACGTGCTCTCCAACAGACGCCCTGCATCTGATCTTTGCCACCTCCCGACATTCGTTGTCCACGCGGATGCCTCAGTTACCTAGGTTTTTCGCCATGCAACCTGAGTGAGTCTATACATTAATCCGTGCCCGGTTTGAATTTAGCATTTTTTTTAAATCTCATTGAGCACATATAAGGCTTTTGCTTAACTACATCCATACATAGGCGGCTTTTTGCCACTCTTAAATTCGCTCCCTATGCACAATTTTTCCGTGTCCAACACTTGTTCACGCCATATTGTATACTCCTCCCCACAGGTGGACCTTACTCAACTCACCTCTTTTGGAATGGGTTTGTTTATAAGCACAAGGTGGACATCTTGAACATATTAGTTCACTCTTTTTACTACACCAGGACTTTAGTATTCTGCTCTTTACCATCGCCCCAGCATCTTGCGATATGTATTGCTTGTTAGTATTCTACTGGCATTGAAATGTAATTTTCTCTTCTGTCTCCTCGAATTGTTGAAAATAGTCCAATTAGGCCCTTTTGAAGAAGAGGGACTCCTCGAAACGCGTCGGCCACCCCATAATTGGACGGCATTCCTTCTGCAACATCTATTGCTTCTTCGCAGTTTTTAATATGCTAAATGTTACCAATTATTTCTTGCAACTGAATGTGCCTCTAGGCAAATGTTGTTCTTTTGCCAAATAAACTGTTATGCTTTCAATTGACAAACTACTGTTATGTTTACATGTTTGAATGCCCTTTGTGGCATCAGAAATTAGTGTGCAGGGGACGGGACGGCCCCACCTTTGGGTCCTCTTTCGTTTCTCTTTATTGATTTAGGCTTTGTGCCAAGGCCTTTTTTCCTCCCCCGCACCTGAAAATTCCTAAACCAGCATTGCTGGACTGAGATTTTACCTAATGTTACTAGGTGTGCACCACTGTCCGCAATTCTTTATTCATCATGTGGGTGCTCAGAGGGTAGGCACTGTCCCCTGGGGAGGAGGTGATGGGTATCATTAGTGGGGTTGTGACATTTCTCAGTATCTGACATGCATGCATGTGCTGTGGCATTTATACTAACCGAGCAGCCATGTATCGCCATGCCGCCCAGCTTCTAGGTCCCGGTTTAGGGTTGACATACTGTAAATAAAACTGTTGTGGGTGGACCCTGGATAGTTGGTATATACTGAGGTGATGATTCCCTTGGCATCACATACTACCTGGATGTTGATGGAATGCCAGTGCTTGCGGTTTCTGCAGATGTGCTCTGATGCCCTTGGGGGACGTAGAGCCACATGGGTGCAGTCAATGGCACCTAGCACTTTGGGGAAGTGTGCCACCCTGTAAAAATCCTGAACGACAGCTTGCCTTTCTGCAGGTGTTCTGGGCAGGTATATGTGCCTGCGGACTGATGGGCGTGCAGTCTTGATGGCCAAGACCTGGTATAGGCAGCTTGACTGCATGGCCTGTGACACCCCTCCCCACTATAGCATTGTCCGTTGAAATGATCCAGTGGCCAAGAAGTGCAGTACATTGAGGACCTTATGCAGGGGGCTGAGTGCTTGGGAGCACAGGGTGGGTGATGTGAGGTCATCCTCCCACCCACTGACCAGGTTGAGTATTATGTGAGGTGGAAACCTGTACCTCCCATACACCTGGTTATCAGGCATCCCAAAAAGGCTGGTTCTGGGTGTAAAAATTCTGGGCCTGACTATCCTCCTCCTGCCGTATCCCACGACCACTGCTGCTAGGAACGGTATATTCATCCTGGCATCTGTGCTTGTTTGTTGTTTGCGCGCACTTGTATGCTGCGCGTGTCCACATACGCCTGCTTCCTGCTGGCGTACGTGTTTCCGGATTAGCACGTCTATTTTGGCGCACGCGTTAGCCCCGTTCGATTCCATGAATACATGTTTTGAACATGCTAATGGGTGTTCCGTGCACTTGCCTCCTGTACTTCCCTCGTGACGCCCACATTTTCACGAGTTGTTCCCCATTCCGCGCGTCACACCTCCTGTTCCTCCTACTTTTGTTGTGTGCGCCGTGCGATGTGCGATTTCGCTGTGCGCTTAGCGCACGCTGTTTGGAGACGTGTGCACCAGCGTGCGCCACGCAGAATTTTGGCGCACATCCTGGAATTTCCTCGCGCACGGACTTCCATGAATCGCTGTGCGTGGGTTTCGCTGCGATTTTCGCACTTTCACTGCGATTTGCACGCTTTCGCTCGCGTGCGCTGAAAATTTCAGCGCACATTAATTCCATGAATCGGCCTGCTAATCTGTTTAAGTGACTAGAAATCCCATTGTGTGTAATGTTATTCCCTGAACACTGTTGTGCATTTCTGGCTATCTATACAGCACAATGTTCAAATTTCCTAGTTGTGGACTTGCTTGATGCTGCATGCACATTGCACATATGAGACATTTCATAATTCCATGGACTTAAATAAGTTTACCCCACATGTGGCTCACTCGATTTTACTTTCTACATATCTAATAATTAATACTTTAAAGTGCATAGTGCTCATCAATATTTCATTATTTATTTTGTCCTGCCATGTGGATCTCCGGATCCTACTTTCCTAATCTGTACCAGATAGTATTCCAAAGTGTATAGTGCCCGGTATATATCGCACAGTGCTGCCCTCTGGATAATGCATACTGCATGCATATTTCCTATGCTCTATATATGTATGTGTGTTCCTTTCTTCTTCCATGTTAGTAATTCATTCAACCTATTTTCTTTTAAATTTAAGAATAGGAATGGAAATGCTTTTGAATTTCATTTGTGGTGTGGTGTACATTGAAAAGACAGGTCTGCATTAGTAAATGAAGAAATAATACCCAAGGAAACTGCATTGAAAGAAAAGAAACAAATTGCATTTTAACTTCTGTTCCCACTTGTAAAATACATGAAGAGTTCAGGGCCTCCAGTCCAGTTGGAACTAGAAGATTGGAACTGTATTGAAAACAATGACAGGTTATCATTAGGCCAGATGGCTTTTAAAATTTTCCAAGATGCAAGTCCATTGTATTCAATGCAGGCTTTCAGAACATTTAAACACTATAAATCTACTTAAAACATTCACTCATGAGACCAGACCTTGCCTCAAAAGACTATGCTTCATATAAACTCATTAAAACTGCATTGGTCTTGAGAGGTTGACCATGGGGTCAGATACACTCAGTTGAATTACATTAGCCAGCTGCCTGGGATTAGTTGCTGGTGAGAATTCTCATTTATGGCTAATTTCCCTCACCTAGTGAGTCCCTCAGCAGCTTTGCTGGATTCCTGGGGTTATCTTTTCCACCTGGTAAGCGTATGAGCTTTTTTCCCACTCTTATATGTGTTTTGCCACGTGTATTTCTACTTTTTGTGGGCTCTAGAGCTACACCACTGCATGAGCCTCACTTTTTGGGTGTGTTACACAGCACCTTCAGTGCAGTAACACAGGGTTGTCTTTGAGACTTCCCCCTGACTCCATTTTTTCCGGGGCTGACTACTGTCCCTCAGAAACAGGTAAAGTTGCCATTTACTTTATGTAGTCATTTAAAACTACAGACCTAGTACACCCCATCTTACATGGAGTATTGGAAAGGGTTAATTCCTACCCCTTTTTGTCTGTGCCTCTCTGGGCTTTATTTTGCTCTCTTAACACTAAGACTTGGCTGGTGGCAGTGGTATGCACCCTATCTTTTCTACCGCAATTATACTATATAAACATGGTACTGTTTTAGCTATTATATTAGCCTCGAACATATAAACATGGTACTGTTTTAGGCTATTATATTAGCCTCAAACTTAAACCCGCTTGACCAAATACTTTTATTTCCGGCTCCAGATGGGTTTTATCGCCATTTCTTTTTGTTAAAGTCCTTCTTGTGTTTTACTTTGCACGGCAAACCAGGTTTGCCCCCTTTGTTCGCCGTCCTTTGGTGGGCTTCTGTCCAGAAGCCCTCCTTTGGCGTCTGGGTGTCTAGGTGGGCTGAATTTGAGGGAGGGGTTTAGTCACCCCATTGACAATGTCTCCTTAGAGACCCGAGTCGCACTTTGTCTTGATTGGCTGAGGTGGTTGTCCGGGCCAGACAACCCCCCTTCTGAGTGATTGACAGCCAGGCTGTGTGAATGGGGGATTTTGGCATAAAAGGCAGGACTCTTGAGCTGGAAGTCAGAGTCGCCACTGGAACTGCAAGGAACCGAAGAGAAGGGGAGAAGACGATGGCTGCTGCAACTCCCGAGTCACGGTGAAGCCCTGCTGCAGTCCTGAGCTATCTACCCTTCAACGACAAGAGAAGATCCAGTCCGGAATCTTCTTCCCTTGAGCCTGGTGGGATCAACCAGCTCACCTTCCACAGGCAGAGGATCCTCTTCTTGGTCGAAATCGCTGCACACAGCTGTATTGGTCCGGATAGCCATCTGAAGAGCCTCTCCAGTTTTAAAGGAGCGCACCTTTTATTCACTGTTGCTTTTGCTGCTGCTGGTTTCATCCCTGGGTAGTGCCGATCACTCCAGACATCCTCCTTGTCCCCACGACTGAAGCTTCAGGAACCGTGAGTCTGCAGGAACTACCAGGAACAACTGCCGTGGCTACAGCTCTTCTTCATACAAATAAGGTACTGTGTCTGACTTCGAGGAACTTGGGTGAACCCCTTTCTCCTCACCAAAGGCTTGTCCTTATCTTCCTTCCCTCTTATAACTTTTTCTTCCCTTTCGACAATATCTAAGCACTCCTGGCAATCTCGAATCGTGAACTGTTCTAACCTTGTGATCCTCGACAACAGGACCCCAGTCCCATTTACATTGGCGCAGGCCTATTGACTTTTATCTACATTTTAGAAAGTGTCTCTTGATTCTATCTGCCTTGACAAAAGTATTGCCTGTGATTTTTGTCCCCAACTCTCTTGTGTTAATTCATGTGCTAAGTGTGTTTGACTACGATAACCTTTCTTCTCGTGGGTACGCTTCTCTTTCGTAGGACCGAACTGTCATTACTGTCAAAAACTGATCAAGTAACAACCCCAGTAACGACTTTGTTTCACAACACCAGTCTGTCAAATCCAAAGGTACTTACCTTGAATTGTTCTGCACAAGGGGAATTGGTTGTGTGTAGTGTATTTGAAGTGTGGTTTTAATGTAATAGAAGTTAAGTGTTTTACGAACAGATGGTCTAGAAATAAATGTACTTTTACTTTTTAACCAGAAATCTTGAGTCAGTGTTTGCTTGAGTCACAGTAATTGTAGTCCTTTGTGTAATCTCTACTACTGCTCATTTGCTCTTGAGGTAAGTCTGGCTGCTCCGCTACTGCTACCACTCTATCTGTGTAGTACAGACTTGTACCAAAGGTGAAATTGTACTACCGCCTGTAGTCTTTAAGTATAGTGATTACACTTAGAGTGCTGCTATTACCTTCTGTCAACTAACCACAAGGGTAAACACCACTAATTCTGTTAACTGAAAAATCATGTCAAATATGGAAAACTACAGTGAAGAGAGTCTCTTAAACTACACTGCTGAGGTTCTGAGAACCATGTGTAGAGAGAGGAGCCTCTTCGGTTAAAGAAACAAATCTGAACTAGTTGCTAAATTATTGGGAAAACAAAGTCTGGGGAGTGGGTCAGAAGGGCCTACCCCTCCAGTAAATGTGGATATTGATGTTTCTGATTCTGAGAGTGTTGGATTATAAGAAGTAGATGAGTCCTTGCTAGGAAACCCTACAACTCCCTTATCTACTCAGAAAGCACAACCTCTGTCCACAGGGACCCCAACAGGTACTACACTCACTCCTGAATTTATTACACTTGAGAAAATGAGACTTGAATTGGAAGTGAAATGTATTGATGCACAAACTACCATGAATCATCAAGAATTAAGGCACAGAGAAATGGAGATGGCTCATGCTTTAGAGATGAAAAAATTGTCTGTAGAAAATGTTTCTCTCCCAGGATCTTCTAGGTCTTCCAGTCCTAAGAGACCCCCTATGCCAAAAGAAATGATTGTTATGTATGAGACTAAACTTGATGTTTTTGAATGGTTAGCAATGTTTGAGTACAATCATGGGATTCAGGGTATCTCAGGGAATCAGTTGATTCCTTGGCTTTTCTCTAGGATCCCCCTGTTGCAAGTGATGCTGTCATGGTTTTGGGGGAGGTGAATAAGCAGGATTATGAGTGTGTGAAGCGAGCTTTAATAGCTAGATTTTGGAAGACCCCTTCCTTAAGAGGTTTAGGACCCTCAAAAAGCATGATGGTAATCATGGTACCCCTTGGGCTACCTGGGTGTGTGACTGTTTGAAAAACTTAGATGGTTGGGTTAAGGGTTACAAAGTGAACACTTATGAAGGTTTAAGGAATCTTGTTATGTTGGAGTCAATTTATGATGCCTGCTCTGCTGAGTTTAGACAGCACTTGGCTGATTCAAAGGCGATAGATCCTAAGAAGTTAGCTAAGGCTGCTAATTTATGGGTTGCCAACAGGGCTACTCACAAGGATTCTGGGGCAACTCAGAAGAAGGATGAGAGAAAGCAGCCAAAGAAGGATGAAAAGGGGAATTCCAATCATTCCAATCCAAAAGAAGGCCCCAAAAAGGACCAGGGTAAACCATAAGGGAAACCGAATCAGGCTAGTGTACCACCTGGTGCTAAACCAGGTGGAGGTCAGAGTAAGCCTCCATTCAATAGGACATTTGGTAAGTGTTTTGTTTGTGAAACTACTGACCATGTGAAAGGGGATCCCAGATGTAAGAGTAAACCTTCAGGGGTCCACACTGTCACCTTAGCCTTCTCCCAGGTGGAAGAAGTACCTATGACAAGTGGTAACTTTCAATTAGTGGCTGATGAACCCATGAGAGTCTCAGCTAGTGTTTCTTTAGTGTCCTTGGGCCTTTGGGAACAACAGAACTTAGATGTCTATAACTCAATCCCAGATACTACTAAAGAGTATTATAAAGATAGTGTTATTGTGAATGGTCTGGAAATCCCTGCCATCAGAGACACTGGAGCCAGCATAACTGTGGTTGATGAATGTTTTTTCAAGGTAGAGGATGTTGCAAAGGCACCCAAACACCTAACCGAGTTTGCTGGAGGCCCTGTGCAAATGGTTCCCCAGTTACCAGCTCTCATCCAGTGCAATGACATGACTGTCAGAATACCTGTAAGTGTGCAAAGAGACGTACCAGGGAGAGTCCTGTTGGGTAATGACCTTAAAACTCTTGGAGTTGTGTCTAGTACCCCCAGGCCTCCCAGTAAAAGGAAGCAGGAGCTCACAAGGTCTGCTAGGGAGAGAACCTTGAGAGGCTCTCCTGGGGACTTGATAGAGAAAACTATCATCCCAAGTCCACAGGACTTACTTACTGCTATTGAAAGACAAAAAGAGACAAAGGGGAAATCCAAGTATACCAGCAAGAAAACAGAAAGCACCCCTGTGCCTAAAAGGACATCACCTAGACTGTCCAAAGTCACACCTGTGACTCCTCCACTAGCTGAGTGTGAGGTTCAACCCTGTATGGTTACACCAGATCCTGAGGACTCAGATCTGGAAGAAGACCTTACGCTGGTTGGAGATCTTGACCCTGTTCAACATCCTGAGCTGCACACTCCGGTAAGGAGTAGATGGGAGCTCGGCCGCCATTGAATGTCCCACTAGGATTGCCACACTTCCTCATTTCCCGGTCTAGTCTTTTTTCCCTCTTTGTTTACCTTCCGTATTTAGCCACGCCCAACGTTCAGTCCGGTGCGTTGCAGCCCTTCGCTTTCCGCTCCGGGTGCTGTTGCTCTCTCGTCCTCGTTAGCATCTCACTAATATTTTTTCCTCTGTGGTTTCCCTTTTTTTTTTCCTTTTCCGAGTTTGCCTTCCCTTTTACTGGCATTTTTCCCTCTGGATTTCTCTCTCCATTCGCCTGCCGCTTGAGTTCCGGTATCGCGGTGGGGACGACGCTGTCTTTAATTCACCTCTCTCTCTCTCTGTGGTATTTCGGGTTTGTTATTTGTACGCTGTCCTTTCACTTCTCTAACTTTTTCTCTGGAGACTTTCTTTCTTTTCTTTTCGGACCGCTTACCTTAGCTTCCTCCCCTGATCTGTGGTTCTCACATACCTGTGTTTCACCCCGTACTTCTGGCGGTGAAGGCTTTCTGTTCTTCCGCTCAGCTAACAGGAATCTTCTGCCTACTGTGGATACTCCCCCGGCTCCTCGACTCTGAGTATCTTTGATCCGGTTACCAGCAGCATTCTCTTGCCTGTTCTACTTACCTGATGAACATTGCAGACTTCAGACAACAAGCTAAACATCTTCCATTCCAACCTGCCTGTCAACGCTCCAAGAGGTTTTTTAAGAACTGCTTTTTTCCTCTCTACCAGCGTTTTCCAGAAGGGGGTCCCCTTTTCCCCTGTTTTCTAAGGGTCCCAGGGTGGCTTTTTTCCGGGGAAAACCATATCTCTTCTCAAAAAAGAAGACTCCCAAGAAGAAGTAAAGAAGAAGGAAATCTTCCACAGAAGACTCAGGTGAGGAGGAATGGGGTTCTGAAGAGCGAGCGGGTCCTGGAGTTCCAGATTGGAACTACCAATTCCTATAAACATGGCCTCCGCAGAACAAATCCAGGAGTTACTGACTGCAGTACAAGGGCTATCCCAAGAGCTCCAAGCAGTTAAAGCTGAGAATGCCACTCTCAGGCAGAGGATAGTTAACCATGAGAGAATGCAGACGGAACTACCTCCCTTGCCTCTTACTTCAGGCGAATTCGATGGATCACCCCGTAAATTCAAGGAATTTATGGAAGCTTGTATCATCCACTTCACCTTTAGACCTCAGACTTTTGCATCTGACCAGGCACGCATAGGGTTCCTTATATCCAACCTTACTGGGAATGCTTTAGCTTGGGCCACACCACAGGTTACAATTGCAAGTCCTCTACTACATGATTATAGTGGTTTCACAGCACAATTTAAGGAAGCTATTGAAAGAAAAGAAACTGTGCAAGTGGTGATTGAACAACTGTTGGATATTCACCAGGGCAATAGTGATCTACTGTCTTACATATCTACTTTCAAGCATATTGCTGCAGAGACTGGCTGGCCTGAAGCTGCTCAATACGCCATATTTAGGCATGGACTTCGAGAAGAACTAGAGGACGAACTTGCCCACTTACCCCATCCAGTCACACTGTTCGACTTGTGGTCTACCGTATTACAATTAAACTTTCTAATATCTGAGAGAAGGCCTGAAAAACGAAAGGGACGTCCATTGCAAAACTTACCTGAGATGCCTACCCCCTCTCCCTCCTCACCTCTATGCTTAAAGGAAGAACCCATGCAGATTGGTACTACACGAGGCCCACTCACCACAGAAGAGAGAAAGAGAAGGAGAGACAATAATCTTTGCATGTACTGTGGTTCTGAACACCATCTGCTACGAGACTGTCCAGACGTGCCCCCCAAGAAGGACGGGAAACGGCCGTCCTCGGAACCAATAGGGACAGGTTACTGAGGGGGAACTGCGAGTCTCTACGTATCCATGTCAGTTACATCGGTTACCCCATCAGACGACAGTCGTTTAATGGTGTTAGCCATCCAACTGAAGCTTCAACAAACACAATTCAATGTCTTGGCCCTTATTGACTGCGGGGCTGCCGGATGTTTCATGGACACTGTCTGGGCCCATAAGGCTGGTATAGAAAGACTGGAGAAGGAGGTAGCCCGAAGGGTGGAAGTTGTGGATGGGAATCCTCTTAGCTCTGGTCTTATCACACACACCACTCCCTCCTTTACCATGAAGGTGCTACAACATACCGAGAAAATTCAATTCCATCTCATCAGAGCTGCTCACTTTCCCGTCATCCTGGGAATCTCATGGTTGCGCAAGCATGACCCTACAATTGATTGGGAAAAGAATCAGATGGCTTTCTCTTCACACTTTTGTCTTAAGACATGTTTGACAGAATCCCATTATACCACAATCCAAGCACTAGAGGAGAAGATCCAGTCTCCAGCCACCGTGGAAATCAACCACATCCCCACTGAACTGTGTCAGAATAGAGAAGTCTTTCTTGACAGAGTGCCTCTTGAATTACCCCCACACCGACCTGAGGACTGCGCCATAGAAGTCATTCCTGATGCTATAGTGCCTTTTAGGCGAATGTTTTTGTCATCCATGAAAAAGAGAAAAGCCTAAGAGAGTATTTGGATGCTAACCTTCACAACGGGCAGATACAACCGTCACATTCTCTGGCGCGGGCTTTGCTGTTTTTCATACCTAAGAAAGACACAGATGAGCTGAGACCCTGTATCGACTACCGTGGGTTGAATCGAGTGACCATCAGAGACCGTTACCCTATGCCTCTCATAAAGCATACCCTGGGAGCAGTCCAAGGGGCAGTTATCTTTTCCAAACTGGACTTGAGGAGAGCTTACCATTTGTTGCGAATACGCACAGATGACAAATGGAGAACATAATTTCGGACTCCATTTGGTCACTTTGAGTATAGGGTAATGCCCTTTGGTTTGGTGAACGCTCCCTCCATCTTCCCGAGGTTTATGGATCGCCTATTCTCTGACCTCTTGTTTCATAGTACCATCATCTACTTGGATGATATATTGGTATACTCTCCTAATAAACACCTCCACATGCTTTATCTTCAAGAAGTTCTGCAGAGGCTCAAAGACAACCATTTACTTGTCAATCCAGAGAAATGTGTGTTCCAGGTCACTAGCATCCCCTACTTGGGGTTTATTCTGCCTGCCGAGGGCATTAAGATGGACCCCCGTAAGGTTATGGCTATTCTGGGATGGCCTGTCCCAAGCTCTGTGAAAGATGTTCAGAGATTTCTTGGTCTAGCTAACTTTTACCGAAAATGTATTTCTGGATTTTCGGAAGTGGTGGTACCAATTACTAGTTTGCTAAAAAAAAAAAACCTCTTCTTCATTTCAATGGTTCACTAAGGCTGATGAGGCATTCTTGTGATTGAAGAAGGCTTTTTGTTCAGCTTCTGTCCTCCATCAACCAGACCAAGAGAAGCCCTTTATTGTTGAAGCAGACGCCTCTGCTGCGGCCATAGGAGCGGCCTTGCTACAGGAACATCAAGGGGTTGAATACACTGTCGCATATATGTCTAAGACACTAACTGCCAGTCAGGTTCATTACTCTGTGATAGAGAAGGAATAATTGGCACTGAAGATAGTGTGTGAGGAGTGGCATCATTTGTTACAGGGGGCTCCTTCCCTTTTGAACTCTGAACTGATACGAAGAATCTCCAGGCCATCCAGCAGATGGAATTTGTCAATTCACGGCAGGCCCGATGCGCACATTTTTATTCTCAATATGACTTCAAATTAACCTACATCCCAGTTTCTAAGAACATTCAGGCCGACGCTCTTTCACGGATACTCTTGCCGGGGGTTTCCCATGATGATCTTCCTATTTTAATCCTACCTCAACAGAGGGTAATCAGTGTGGTCTCTACGTTTCTAGAAGAGGTTCGCAAGGCGTCCAGAGAATTATCGTCTGCACCGAGAATCAAACCTCCAGATATGTTACACCAGACTGACGGCCTGTATTTTGTCAATCAGCAGCTGTACCTACCTGACCTGAAGTCTCGCCTGAGGGCTCTATGATGTTGTCACAATGATCCTGTGGCAGGTCATAGGGGGACCAAGCTACAAAACCATTATATTAAAAAAAGTCAGTCACAAGGGGGCACGGATGGGGTGGTGTTCAAACACAGAATGCATGCTGATCCGATCTCTTAAGGAGGCAGCTCTGGTGGCCTGGTTTGGGTAAGGATACGTCGAACTACGTCAAGTCTTGTCCAGTCTGTAATCGGGCGAAGTACAACACTCAAAAGCCGGTGGGGTATCTCCAACAGGAACCTCTGTGCAATGTACCCTGGAGTTCCATATCCACAGACTTCGTTGATGATCTACCATCCTCAGAAGGGTGTTCATGCATCATGGTAACAGTGGATTGTTTCACAAAGATGGTTCATTTTTCTCCATTAGCAGGTCTTCCAACAGCGGCAGAAATGGCATTGGTGTTCCCTTTGGACATTTTCCGTCTACACGGCCTAACCAGGAAGATTATCTCTGATAGAGTATCACAATATGCCTCTCGATTTTGGAAAGCATTGTGTGACAGCCTAGGAATCGAGAGAGCTATGTCCTCTGGGTTTCACCCCCAGACTAACGGCCAAACGGAAAGGACCAATGCATCATTGGAGCAATATCTATGATGTTTTGTCAATGTCCAACAAGACAACTGGGTGTCATTTTTACCTATGGCCGAGTTTGCATATAACAATGCCCACCATAGTGCTACTACTCTCAGCCCCTTTTATTGTTCCTATGGTTATCATCCCCGGTGCATTCCCAAATTGAGCCCTCACTCTTCAGCCATACCTTCCGTTGATGCCATTTTATTCAACATTGCAGAAGCTCACCAAACTGCCACCAACAGATTACTTTCCATTCAACAACATTATCAGCACCAGAAAAACCCTCAACGCTTGCCTTCCCCAACTTGGGACTCCGGCACTAAGGTATGGTTGTCTACCAATTACCTGCCTCGTTGATTGCACCCTTCTAAGCTTACTCCAAGATATCTGGGTCCTTTCTTAATCTTGGATCGGATCAATCCAGTTTCTTACCATCTACAACTACTTAGGCAAATGAGACGTAGACATCCTGTTTTTCACTCCTCTCAGTTAAAAGAATATCAAGAAGATCCTTACAAATGCAAGTCTTCTGCACTGCCTATTATGGAAGATCAAGACCCTGATGAGTACGAAGTAGCCAGAATTCTCGACTCCAGAAACAGAAGAGGACACTTAGAATATTTGGTGCATTGGAAAGGGTACCCACACTCTGAAGATTCTTGGGAACCTATTTCTCATTTACATACACCTAGACTGCTGAAACTGTACCATCGAGCTCACCCGCGGAAGCCGGGTGGGGGTTTTCCATAAAGAGAGGGCATACTGTCATGCGCTATCTGCGCACTCTGTCGTGGCAGGTATGGAGTAGATTGAAGCTCCACCGCCATTGAATGTCCCACTAGGATTGCCACACTTCCTCATTTCCCAGTCTAGTCTTTTTTCCTCCTTTGTTTACCTTCTGGTATTTAGCCATGCCGACCATTCAGTCCGGTGTGTTGCAACCCTTCGCTTTCCCCTCTCTTGTCCTCGTTAGCATCTCGCTAATATTTTTTCCTCTGTTGTTTCCCTTTTTTTTTCCTTTTCTGAGTTTGCCTTCCCTTTTACTGGTATTTTTCTCTCTGGATTTCTCTCTCTGTTCGCCTGCCACTTGGGTTCCGGTATCACGGTGGGGGCGATGCTGTCTTTACTTCACCTCTCTCTCTCTGTGGTATTTCGGGTCTGTTATTTGTACGCTGTCCTTTCACTTGTCTAACTTTTTCTCTGGAGACTTTCTTTTCTTTTCGGACCGCTTACCTTTGCTTCCTCCCCTGATATGTGGTTCTCACATACCTGTGTTTCACCCCGTACTTCTGGCAGCGTAGGCTTTCTGTTCTTCCACCCATCTAACAGGAATCTTCTGCCTACTGTGGATACTACCCCGGCTCGTCGTCTCTGAGTATCTTTGATCCAGTTACCAGCAACATTCTCTTACCTGTTCTACTTACCTGATGAACATTGCAGACTTCAGACAACAAGCTAAACATCTTCCATTCCAACCTGCCTGTCAACACTCCGAGAGGTTTTTTTAAGAACTGCTTTTTTCCTCTCTACCAGCGTTTTCCGGAAGGGGGTCCCCTGTTCCCCTATTTTCTTAGGATCTCAGGGTGGCTTCTTACTGGGGACGACCATATCTCTTCTCAAAAAAGAAGACTTCCAAGAAGAAGGAAAGAAGAAGAAAATCTTCCACAGAAGACTCAGGTGAGAAGGAATGGGGTTCTGAAGAGCGAGAGGGTCCTGGAGTTGACATTTACTGCCAGAAGGTGGACCCAACAGGGCAGACTTCAGCAGAGGACAGAGAGATTGTCCTACTCTTGAAGGTCTTCGCCTACAGGCAGCTTCTCAGGTCAATGGGGAAGAGCCTGGGAAGTATAGGTTGCACTGGGAAGATGGCCCCTTCTACAGTGAACCGACTGAGTCAACCCCTGGGGACTGCAAAAGACTTGTAGTACCCCTAGTGAACTGACTCCAGTTCCTACATGTCATGCCCCCCGGATTCCTACGACATTCTCATGCCATTGGGGGAAGCCCGTGGCGCTTGTCCTGGCAATTACATCAACTCCGGTGTCATCGCTGGTAAAACACTACATTTCCCAATGGGACTTGCGCTTGGCATGCTCTTGGAAAGCTAATTTCTTTGTATGCGTTCCACACCTCATACTAACTTACTTCCTATATCTAGCCACGCCCCCAGAGAGCCGGTGCTCCTAAACTGTTGTATTACTGTGAGCAGCGTTTATCGGAAAGTTTCTATGTTTTCTGTTTACCTGGTTTCTGACTCCTGCTTGCCTCGTGGACTCAGTTGCCTGCTCGCTGATTCTGTTTTGACGCCATTCTGTTCCGCCCTGCTGTTTGACCGCAGAATTCTTACCGGACTGCTTTTGGACTCCCTTCCTCATGTCTGATCCTCGGCTCCCTTTCTGACTCTTGGTTCCGCATCCCTTACCCGTTCCTGTTATTTCGCTCTTCTTAAGGCAAAAGCATATTCTGCTTGATAAACATTTGATGTATCTAGGTGTTTATAAACACTCCACCTTTTTCCTAAAACTTTTTTTTGTGCATTTGGGATCACCTTGCTGTTTGCATACACTTTGGGAATATCAGAACACTTTGCAGTTTGTCTCCACCCTTTGGGATTTTGGGACACTTTGCTGTTTGAACAACACATTGGGTTTTGGGACGCTTTGCTGCTTCACCAGGGATTGTTCTACCACTTCCCTAGTAGCGTCCACATGCCGCCCGGATCAGGGAATCCCACTTACCTGGTCATGGGGCATCAGTGACACTTTCCTTGGGACACTCTCAAAGGTGTTATCAGAAAACCTGCTCCTCCACGTTGTCTTGTCTGTCACAAGTAGGTATTCCACGAATCAAGGAATTTTCACAGGTAAGCTTGTGGGTCTCGGAGGGGGTAGAGGGATTGATTTGTTGCCATCAACAACGGTATGTAATAGTTGCCTTGTTTTTCTCCCTCTAGATCTGTTGTGCATTCCGCCTTTTTGCCTGAGCCCTTGGCCTGACAGGTTTCATTGCCCTGCAAGCCGTGCTCTCAGGAAGAAAGTCTGTATTTCTTCAGTGGCGTGTAGTCCAATAGGTCTTCCGGACTAATCGTGGATCTGACGGAGTACGACAGATTTAGGAGCCCAATATTGGTGCCTGTCTGTCTGTGATGGATCCTAGTGCAGATCCCATGGCTGCTATGATGCAGGCCTTTTCCACACTCCGTACAGACATGGCAGCAGCACATGCTTCCCTGCATCAACGAATGGATGTCATGCAAAGCCTTGTGCATCCTTTGCCCATGGATGAGGAGTTTGGGGATGCTCCCGCTCCTGTACCACCACACGTTCCTCTGACACCCCAGCCTGGTTTAGCTACGGTGGTACTACCTGGCCCCTTTCCCTTGGCCCCACCAGAACACTTCACGGGGGATCCCAAATCCTATAGGACATTCATCAACCAATGTCGCCTACATTTTTCCTTTGGCATTTCCCAATTCCACAACAAAAGCATCATTCATGCTCTCACACCTAGGGGGTATGGCCGCGGCCTGGGCGAACCCCTTACTGGAATCTGATGACCCTGTCTTGTATGAGTATGACGCCTAACTAGTAGCCATGAACCTGGTTTTTGATGCCAGATATAAAGCTATGGCTTCTGATTTGGTGTTTCTGGCATTGTCTCAGGGTAAACAACCCCTCTTGGTGTACCTAGCCCGGTTCAACCAGTTGGCTGCAGAAACCTCTTGGCCTGAACAGAAAAAGGCGGCAGTCTTTTATAAGGCTTTGTCAGATGAACTCAAGGACGCATTGTCCTTTGTCCCCTCTCTTCTTTCAGTATTCTCTGACCTTCTTGATTTGGTGTTGCAGGTGGATGCTCATCTGCAACAGAGGTGTGGAGAACACCGACATCCTGATCTACGCCCCGGTAAACCTAAATCGGTATCTTCTCCAGTCCCTGGGGATGTAGAACCGATGCGATTGGGGCAGTTAAAGGTCCTCTTACGAAGGCTGAGAGAGAGAGAAGACTACAAAACAATCTATGTCTGTATTGCGGACAGACGGGGCACTTCATTCGTGCATGTCTAAGAGGGCGGGAAACGCCATGACCCATCCCTAAATCGAGCCGATGCAATGGGCCAGCCTTCCAATGGCTCACTCCTTTGCCCAGCTGCCACACATATATACCTGGCCATGTCCTTTTCATTGCCCAACTCTCAGACCTTCTCTAGTCCAGTCATGATCGATTCCCGGGCTACAGGCAATTATATGGATGAGCAAATGGCAGCAACCTATGGTATCCCGGTAGACCTTAAAGACAAACCAGAAGCTATTTATGCAGTAGATGGCTAATGTATGGTTTTGGGCCATGTCACAAAACAAACACAACCCCTGCAAATGAGTATGGCAGAAGGACATACTGAATACCTGTCTTTCGATCTTATCTCTGCACCTCAGTTTGGGATTATTTTGGGCATCCCTTGGTTGCAAAAACATAATCCTGTCATTGATTGGGTGAAACAAACAGTGATTTTTTCCTCTCCATCATGCAAGGTAGATTGTTTTCCGCTCAGGGGATGCCTCTCTCCTCTCCATTCATGGCTTTAATATCAAGCATGCACACTGTTAATGCCACCACAAAGGTGGTACCTGAAGTACCTTCCGTATATTGGGATTTAGTTGTTGTGTTTGATAAGGGTTTGTCTGAACAACTCCCGCCCCACCGGGAATATGACTGTCCTATTGATTTGGTACCCAATGCCATTCTCCCTCACAGGCGAATATATTCCTTGGCACGACCTGGGGAAGAGCAGTTAAAGAGTTACATTGAGAAGGCTTTAAGACTTGGTCATATAAGACCTTCCCGTTCTCCAGCGGCATCTCCGATTTTGTTTGTTCCAAAGAAGGAGGGGGATCTCTGCTCTTGTGTGGATTACCATGCCCTCAACGCGGTAACGATAAAAAATCAATATCCGTTACCTCTCATCTCGGAATTATTGGATTGTCTCACATCTGCTACAATCTTTACAAAATTGGATTTGAGGGGGGCCTACAACCTGGTTAGGGTGCATAGAGGCGACGAGTGGAAGACGGCCTTTAAGTGCAAATACGGCCTCTTTGAATACCTAGTGATGACGTTTGGCTTAAGTAGTGCCCCTGCAACATTCCAACACATCGTCAATGACATTTTCCGAGATGTGTTAGACGTTTTCATGGTGTAATATCTGCACGATATATTAATATTTTCCGAGACATTATCACAACATGAGGAACACGTACGGACGGTATTACTCTGCCTTCGTGAACACGATTTATATGCGAAAGCAGAAAAATGTGTTTTTCACATTTCCTGTGAGGAATTTCTAGGTTTTCTGATATCCTCTCAGGGAATTCACATGCATGATGCAAAAATACGAGCAGTCCTAGACTGGTCTACACCTACTTCCCTTAAGAGTTTACAATCCTTCTTAGTATTTGCTAACTTTTATAGATGATTTATTGCATCATGTTTGTATATTGTAGCTCCTCTGACACGCCTCACCAGCCCCTCAGTTCCTTTTTGTTGGGACAATCAGGCCCAGGTCGCCTTCCAGACTCTGAAAGAGGCTTTTACTATGGCCCCAGTCCTTCTGCACCCAGATCCCCTGTTGCCTTTCATCGTCGTGGCCGATGCCTCTGCCATTGCCCTTGGGGCCATCTTGTCACAAAAATGCCCCATGACTCTGCAGCTCCACCCAGTAGCCTTCTTTTCCAGAAAACTGACTTCCCCGGAAAAGCATTATACCATAAAGGAACAAGAGCTGTTGGCCATACAAGCTGCTTTTAAAGAGTGGCGACACCATCCACTGGGGGGACGGCATCCTGTTATGGTTTATACGGATCACCGTAACCTTCAAGCCCTTTCTACTGTAAAATGTACCAACTCTAGACAAATCAGGTGGCATTTGTTTTTTGCACAGTTCAATTTCACTGTCTCTTACCGGTCAGGTCCCATGCATGGCAAAGCCGATGCGCATTCTCGCATTGGAAACAATGCATCTCCCGAAGATGCAGTCCTTCCTATTTTGCCAAAAAACACTGTTATGTGTGTTTGTGCTGCGACCAGTTCTTTACTCGAACAGATCTGCCGTTGGACAGCAGACCATGCAACTGTTCTTCAAGGGTTGCAAGCACGTTTGATATCGGGACTGCCATATATACAGGAACGCCTGTATATTCCAGATGTTCGGACCCGGTTACAGGCTCTAAGTTGGTCTCATGATACTCGTTTAGCCGCCCACCCAGGGCAAACAAAGACACTTGACCTTCTCCTCCAATGGTGTTGGTAGCCAAATATGAAACGGGATGTGGCAGATTTTATATCCAAATGTGCTGTATGCACACAGTGTAAATCTGTAGCTGGGAAACCTGTAGGGCTTCTCCAGAGAATGCCCATCCCACCACGTCCATGGCACACAGTGTCACTTGATTTTGTGGTAGAACTTCTGCCGATCCAAGGGCTAACCACTATTTTGGTGATCGTAGATACTTTCACCAGAATGGCCCGGTTCATTCCCTGTAAAGGTGTCCCCTCTGCTCCTTCACTGGCCAAGTTATTCTTCAAACAGGTGGTCCATTTGTTTGGTCTTCCTTTGGTTCTCATTTCGGACCGGAGATCCCAATTCACCTTGCGCTTTTGGTTGGCCCTCACCCGGTTCCTTGGCATCGATGTCTGTTTGTCATCATCATACCATCCTCAGAAAAACGGACAGACAGAACGACTTAACGCCACCATGGAACTATACCTTCGATGTCCATGTCTACAGTACCAGTCTGACTGGCTGTCCGTGTTGGGGGCTGCTGAATTTGCATATAACAATGATTGTCACGCATCGGTTGGCTGTTCTCCTTTCTATGCCATGTATGGCCAACTCCCGCAGGTTTTACCGTCTGCCCTTCCTTCAGTGGCACAGGTGCCCCCAGCTCACGCAGCGGCCCATTCCTTGCTGTCTATCCACGCTGCTGTAATTCAGCATCTGCACCAAACACAAGATTGCATGAAAAAACAGGCTGATAGTCACCGCCGATCAGCCCCGGAGTATCGTCCGGGGGACAAGGCCTGGTTATCCACTCTGCATCTTCATATACCAGGCAAGTGTAAGCTAAACCCTCGCTACGTGGGTCCCTATCCCATCACATAGTGCATCAATGTAGCTGCCTATCGCTTGAGTATACCTTCTGGTTGGAAAATCCACCCCGTATTCCATGTCTCTCTATTACGTCCTTATATTGTTGGTACGCGGCTATTCAAACATCCAGCCCCTATTACAAACCAGGGAGAGGAAGAATATGAGGTACAGGCCATTCTAGATACTCGGGTTTTTCTAGGTGTCCGCCGTTATCTAGTAGACTTGAAAGGTTACAGCCCGGAAGACTATACCTGGGAGCCCGCTTCCAACATTCATGATCCGCGTCTTTTGCAGGCATTTCTCTGAGCTCGTGGTCTACGGTCCGGGGGACGCCCATCTTTGGGGAGCGGTACTGCTATGCCCCCTGGATTCCTACGACATTCTCATGCCATTGGGGGAAGCCCGTGGTGCTTGTCCTGGCAATTACATCAACGCCGGTATCATCGCAGGTAAAACACTTCATTTCCCAATGGGACTTGCGCTTGGCATGCTCTTGGAACGCTCATTTCTTTGTATGCGTTCCACGCCTCATACTAACTTACTTCCTATATCTAGCCATGCCCCCAGAGAGCCGGGGCTCCTAAACCATTGTATTACAGTGAGCAGCATCTATCGGAAAGTTTCTATGTTTTCTGTTTACCTCGTTTCTGACTCCTGCTTGCCTCCCAGACTCCGTTGCCTGCTTGCTGATTCTGTTTTGACGCCATTCTGATCCGCCCTGCTGTTTGACCACGGAATTCTTACCGGACTGCTTTTGTACTCCCTTCCTCATGTCTGGTCCTCGGCTCCCTTTCTAACTCTTGGTTCCGCATCCCTTACCCGTTCCTGTTATTTCGCTCTTCTTAAGGGAAAAGCATATTCTGCTTGACAAACATTCGTTGTATCTAGGTGTTTAGAAACACTCTACCTTTTTCCTAAAACTGTTTTTTGTGTGCATTTCGGAACACCTTGCTGTTTGCATACACTTTGGGAATATCAGAACACTTTGCAGTTTGTCTGCACCCTTTGGGATTTGGGACGCTTTGCTGTTTGAACAACACATTGGTTTTTGGGACGCTTTGCTGTTTGAACAACTCATTGGATTTTGGGACGCTTTGCTGTTTGAACAACTCATTGGGTTTTGGGACACTTTGCTGCTTTGCCAGAGATTCTTCTACCACCTCCCTAGTAGCGTCCTAGTGCCGCCCCGGTCATTGAATCCCACTTACCGGTCTTGGGGCATCAGTGACACTTTCCTTGGGACACTCTCAAAGGTGTTATCAGAAAACCTGCTCCTCCACTTTGTCTTGTGTTCTGTCACAAGTAGGTATTCCATGAATCAAAGAATTTTCACAGGTAAGCTTGTGGGTCTCGGAGGGGGTAGAGGGATTGGTTTGTTGCCATCAATAACGGTATGTAATAGTTGCCTTGTTTTTCTCCCTCTAGCTCTGCTGTGCATTCCGCCTTTTTGCCTGAGCCTTTGGCCTGACAGGTTTCATTACCCTGCAAGCTGTGCTCTCAGGAAGAAAGTCTGTATTTCTTCAGTGGTGTGTAGTCCAATTGGTCTTCCGGACTAACGGTGGATCTGACGGAGTACGACGCTACAGTTAGCTCACAAGATACCTTTGGCTGGTCACATAAGTTTTAAAAAGACCAAGGAAAGGCTCTCTCTTTACTTCTACTGGCCTAAGATGGGTTCAGAGGTAGAGAAGTTCTGTAGGAGCTGTCACACTTGCCAAACCTCTGGCAAGAGTGAAGCCAAGAATGTGGTACCCTTGGTGCCTCTCCCAGTGGTGGGAGTCCCTTTTGAGAGGGTTGGGATTGACATTGTTGGTCCTCTTGACCCTCCCAAATCTTCAGCTAGCAGGTTAATCGAAGTTGTAGTAGACCATGCTACTAGATATCCTGAAGCCATACCTATGAGGACTGTTATGACTCCGGCTGTGGCTAAGGCCCTACTTGGTATTTTTACCATAGTAGGTTTTCCTAAGGAAGTGATATCTGACAGGGGATCAAATTTTATGTCCCTCTACATGCAAGTCATGTGCTGTAAGAAGATTCAATTCAACACTACAGCTAAGTCAATGCCTAGTCTGGGATACTGAATGGAAACCCTTATTGATATATCTTTATGTCCAGTTCATGAGTTCTGGATGACTACCCCTATATAACACCCCCCTCTTGGAATCCCCCTGACCCCACTGAGTCAAGAAGTAGTTCTGTTTTGCAAGTTTAAAAGGTTTATTTGAGAATTTAAACAATATATATATATATATATATATCACATTTATAATGAATTAATAATTGAATATCACATGAATCTGAGCAGTAATCAATAATGGATAGTCTGGCACTAGCACACTTCTTTATAATCAATGATGAGTGGGTATAGGATGGATAGGATAGCAACAATACTTTTATGGTTTCAAATAGATGCAATGTGGAATGAAAATGCAGTACAGAAAATAACTTGATAGGATTTCAGCAAAAGACAATGTAATCACTTTCTTGGACAATTCACCCCCCCTTTATGCAATGTAAGGAGATGAAGATGAGAGCACACAGTTCTTAGGAATGCAATCAAATAGAATTCAGTTCAATTCCACCCCAGCAGCTTATACAACAGATAGGAGTTTTGAAACACAGGCAAAATGCTTTGAATATGGTGACAATGCAGTGAGAAATATGCTGAAAATGATTTTAATTCCCTTCAGGAGGTTCAGGGTGAGTGGTATCTAGTTAATATTAGTTCAGGCTCACTCTAGCAATGATTCAGGGATGGTTCTTAAGAGGCAAACGAAATTTAGCAGTTCAGACAAAAGCAGCTATCTTTTTACAAGTAAAGAAATCGGGCCAAATCGCAAATCGCGGCAAAATTCGTGAATGCGTGAATTGTGATTGCGGAGAAAGTATAAGGAGTAGGATGTCGGATCTAGGCTTGTTGGAGAGCTTAGATTCTAAGCTCTCAGAGGAAAGTTAAACCAAGTTCTTAGCCTAAACGGTTACGGAGTTATGAACGATTTTGTGAAGGCTGTTTTTCGGATTTGAAATAAACTCAAAATGACAGGTGACAGCTTTGCAGCTGCAGAATTGACAAATGACAGTGGGGCAGCTTTACAAAATAACAAGTGACAACTTCTAGGAGGCAGTTCTGGTTAGATTAAAATAGTTTGGATTAGATTATTTTAACTAAGAGATTGGTTCTGCACAGTTCTGCTAGGTACTCACAATATATTTTTGAAATAGGCCTCGCCACGGATCTGGTCAGGTTTTGGACTGGACTCCGGTTCTGGTCTCGGCCCTTCACAGTGATCTGGGTCAGCTCTGCTCTGCTGGTCTAGCCTCTCTGGATTCTGGATGTAACACTGCTTTCTGGGTACTGCTACAGGTTCTGGAGATTGATGGATTTGAAGTCTGGATCTCTGGATGTGAAGTCGTCGGTCAGCATGCTCCGCAGCAAATGGAATTGAATGTCCTCTCTAGCTTTCAGTGGCTCTTTTTATGTCTTTTGAAAATGGGTGTGTGCCTGGGCCTAGCTAAGCCTGCCCCTCTCTACTTGTCATTGGCCCAATTCTCCCCTCTCTCATGATTGGGGGAAGGAAATGTGAGTCAGAGTGATGCTGTAGGTTTTATGGGTCAGAGGATCCTCCCCTGGTCAGTTTGCCCACAAATCTATATTTGATTCAAATACATATTACACAGATACACAGTTGTTTAAAATGACATGCAGCCATCACATATCACATGAGGTATACTCTGTTCAAACTCTGATGTTTCTAAGTGCTTGCATCCAGAAATGGCAATATTTTGCGCTTTTTTTAACTGGTTTTGCAATATTGGTTTTTCATTAAAAATTATACACATATACACGGCCTGTCCATACATACTCCAGTAAATTCCCATGTCTCTAGCTTAAACACAGTCTGTAGTATCAATAAATGGCGGGGTTTTGCCCCAGAACATCACACAAATTGGAGTTTGGGCTTGAATTGTAGGCAAAGTTTCCATTTTAAGGAACTCAAAGTTGTGCATTCCTGTCATTTAGTCCCAATAAGTTATCAGTGTTTGTAAAATATATATTTTGCTTTCAATTCAGTTCTCAGAGTGTTGGAGTCCGCATCCAAGACTTGGGCGGGTCAGTGATCACATGTGTCTTCTGCTGGGAGCTCTTTGTGTACAGTCAACAGTCAATATCAGCATATTCTATTCAAGTGCAAGAGCCTATTGTGTGGTCTCCAGAGGCTGCCAGCCAGTCTGCCTTCTATCAATCAAGAGGTCATGTGAGATTCTAACTCCTGGTGTGAATCTCTGGAGGTAAGAGGTTTCCCAGCCTCTTGGCCTGTTAATTAAATCAGATTGTCTTCTGGGAACAGCATGTGGTTAAGATTTTAATTAACTCCCAGCCTTTGGTGTAAAGGCCTCTCCTGCAACTCCTGACATGCAGTTTCCCTGTCAGAGTTTAGACCGCTAGCGCCGCCCTCAGTCAAAAGCGGGTACTGCGTGCATTTTTTTTTTGATCAGTCTTGAATTCAAACATTTCAAATAAGGGATATTACATGGAAGTATATTGTCCAGGTTCAACAAATGGCATTGGTGTAGTTCTGCAGTAAAATAATTTTGTGCCCATAAATTAGCCATGTTTGACCTGAAGAAAACAAATTCCCAAAAGTTATGGGTTGCTTTTGGCAATCAGCATTGCCCCTTTTACAATGGTTTTAGGCTCTGTGCCCTTCTGTGCTCACAACATAGGCAAAAATGGGTGGCACCTTGGGTGACCATCTTGGTGTACGCAACTGCGCGTTTCTCCTAGATCCTGGCGTGGATGTGGGCGGCGACAGCTCAACCCCACATCTACCCTGGCTATTGATTTATTTTTATTCCGGGATAGGATAATGGGCAGCGACAGCTTAATCCCCATGTCTATCCAGTCTATTGATTCAGCATGGGTCAAAACCCTGCACAAATCCCCCCTGCCCGACTACGCTTTGATCCAAATCGAGGGGAAGTCGGGTGCAATGGAGGTTTTTAGCCCTTGCGCTGGTATGTCCTCATTATCTTCTTCCGATTCTGAAAATGGCACAGTTCAGCATCTTTTCCTCCCTCCAGTCGATCAATCAGTTCTCCTTGCTGGTCCTGATGGGAGGATTGGGCGGTACCCCGGGCCACTCGGGTCTCTGCTCCCGGTCTCCAGATCGTCCTCCTTGGCCAGTCTCCAGGTTTTCTTTCTCCTAGGACGACAAAGGAAGAGCGGCAATACCTTTTCATGGACATTTCTCCCCCACCATTGATATAGTGGGGTGGCATATATATTTTAGAACTCAACAGATATGAACATGCACATTTTTTTAAATTAAGAGACAGGAACACATAAACTTGAGAAACACAGAATTTGATAGGCTATATGTAGGATCTTTTAGGGTTGGAATTGAATTACTCTGGAGTGGTACCCTCTGGGATTGCAGAGGACTCCTCCAGTTGCTGCAAAGTGTGCCTGGGATGGCAACACTTCAACTGGTTTATGTGGACCCACTTGTCTTCCCCCTCTGCCAAACCGCCTTTGGGGATGCGGATCTTGTAGGCCACAGGGGAGATCTTGTCTATAATCCCAAAGGGTCCCTTCCATGTAGGCAAACATTTTCGCTGTCTTGCCTGGTTTCTTTGGAAGTTGTATAAATAGACCCGGTCCCCCACCTGATATTCCTTCCTGGAAGTTTTCAGGTCATAGTGGGTCTTCATACTCTCTGCTGATCTTTCTAGATTCCGCTGAGCATAGGCAAAAGCATGTTGAAGGTGTTTCCTTAAATTCTCCACATACTCATGAGTTGTGGAGGCATTTATCAACGTTTGCTCTTGGGTTCTGTAGAGCAAATGCTGGGGAAGCACCATCTTGCGTCCAGTCATCAACTCAAATGGTGACATTTTGGTTGCAGATGAAGGGGTAGATCGGATGGCCATTAGGACCAGAGGTAATCGGATATCCCAACTTGGCCCAGAATCTGCCACAAACTTTTTTAATATGCTCACAATGGTTCGGTTGTATCTCTCCACTGCTCCAGAAGAAGCTGGCCTGTAAGCAATGTGTAGCTTCCTTTTAACCCCCAGTATCTCCCACATCTTTGTCATTACTTCACTGGTGAAGTGGCTACCTCTGTCTGACTCAATCCTTTGAGGTAGACCAAAACAGGAAAAGATGTGGTTAATCATCAGGGCAGCTGCTGTTTCTGCCTTGCAGTTTGGGGCTGGGAGACATTCCACCCACTTGGTAAACAAGCATGTCACCGTCAACATGTACTTATTTCCCCTAGCAGAGCGAATCACGGGGCCTACAAAGTCAATTTGCAAATCTGACCATGGGAGTGTCATCCCCCTCTTTTGGAGGGGTGCACGGTGCGTGAGGGATGATGGCTGAAATTGTGCACACAAAAGACACCCCTTCAAGTATTGGTCGAGGTCCTGCCCCATGTGTGGCCAGTATGCAACCTCTCTTAAGATTTCCAGTGTTGTGTGAAACCCCCTATGACCGGCGGTGGCCGCATCATGGGCGTGACTTAACATCAGGCTTCGGAATGAGGTAGGAACCACCCACTGATCGTGGCCAGCTTTGGATTTCCTTACCAGCAAACCGTCTTGGATTCGGAACATTTTTGGACATTTCATCAACACTCTTAGGTCCTCTTTCCCAATGTAATCGGTATCCGTCAGGGGAAAGTTCTCAGGGTCCTCAAGGTGTTGGTAAAACTTACCAATAATTGGATCTCCCTTCTGAGCTGTAATCAAATCAGCATCAGGGGTCTCCTTGCTCCATTGGGCAGTTGAAAGATCATTGTGAGCATTTGTCTGGGACCTAGTGATAGCAGTGACCTGGATTTCCCCCAACAGGGACTCAATCTCAATTAGATCCCCTTGGATGGCCCCGGTTTTGGCCAGCTAATCAGCTAAGTCATTTCCAGTTTTGTCTGGTCCCTCTACTTTGGAATGACCCTTGATCTTTTTCCAATAGATGGTCATCTCATTCGAGGTGACCAGATCATCAATGTTTTCGATCAACTTCCCATGTTTCAAGGGTTTGTTGTTAGCACATAAAATGCCTCTGGTTTTCCAATTAACCAGGTGCTCCACGAATCTCTTCCGTACATAATCAAAATCTGTGATTATGACCAGTTTGTGGAGTTGATGTTGGACAGCAGTGAGGATGGCTTGATGCACAGCCATCAATTCTGCCACCTGACTACTTCGGGGACCAATTTTGTATCCAGCGGAGGGTTCTGGGGACTCATTCACCCATGCATTCCCTACGCCGGCCACCAGTTCTTTCTCCCCGTTGTTGTCAACATGGTAAGAGCATCCATCCACATAGACAGTGGGCATTCCCTCACACTTGTCTTCTTCAAAGACTTTGTGTGGGGAATTAAGGTATGCCTCCGTGTTGTCCTTGACTTTTAGACTTTCGTCCTCGAGACAGTTTTCTCTGGCACAATCATGCAAGTCAGCCAGACCTTGCGCGAGGGGACTCTTCTTGTTTTGGCCATATCTGACCTCCACAGGAAAGCCTTGCATTGACAGAATCCAGGAAGTAATTCGGGAATTACTCACATTCCCGGCCCGGATTCTGTCACTTTGGAGATATTGCAGAGGCTGGTGTGGAGTCTCCACTATGATGTGTTCCCCCTGGATAAACGGGCGGTAATTCTTCAATGCCCACACCGTTGCCAGGAGTACCTTCTCACAATCGTTGAATTTGTCCTCCACAGAGGATAAAGTTTTGCTCGCATAGGAGATTACTTTATTGACCTTGTCATGCTTTTGGTATAATACTGCCGTCAAGCACGTATTAGAGAACCCTGTCTCCAGGAAGAACTCCTTGTTTCTGACAGGGTAAGCTAGGCAGGGCGCTTGTGAGAGGCTTCTTTTGAGTTGTCTTACTGCCTCAGCCTGTTCTGGACCCCATTCCCACTTTACCCCCCCTTCAGGAGATGAATCAGGGGTCTGGTGATCTCTGCGTAGCCCTCAATGAACTTTCTGCTGTAATTAGTCAGTCCAAGGAGGCTCCTTAGTTCCTGCAGAGTTGTGGGGTCTTTCAGTTTCTGAAGTGCTTCCACTTTCTTTTCCTGGGGACAGAGACCCTGAGGAGTAATCTCATGCCCCAAGAAATTAACACGGGTTCTACACCACTCTGCTTTCTGAAAGGAAAGTTTTGCTCCGGTGGCCCTCAACTGGGTCAGAACATAACGGATCTCCGCTATGTGTTCCTCCACAGATGAACTTTTGATGAGGACATCATCTACATAAGCCAGGTTACCCCTCGCACCCAGGTCGGGCATGGCCTTATGTAGGAAAATGTTGAATTCATTGCCGGAGTTGAGGTATCCGAAGGGAGTCCAGGTCCATGTGTACTGCTGCCCCCCAAAGGTAAAAGCCAGCTTGTATTGGTCCTCCCTACTGACAGGCACAGTCCAGTATCCATTGGTCAGGTCTATTGCAGTGAATACCTGTGACCCCTGGATCTGGGCCAGCCCTTGGTCAATGTAGGGCAGAGGCCATCGGGAAGTATGGACCGGTTTGTTGAGCTCCCTGAGGTCGGCGCAGAGTCTCCACTGGGCGTTTGGCTTCAATATTCCCAGCACCGGATTATTGAAGGTGCTATGTATTGGACGAATTATTCCCCGGGACGCAAGGTTCTTAATTATTTCAGTGAGGGACTCCATGGATGCGAGTGGCAAACGATATTGCTTCACAAACACTGGAGTCGTTCCAGGGTCCGTGGGAATTGTTGTTGTGTGGATGTCGGTGCGGCCACAGTCATATGAGTCTACCGCAAAGAGATCTTGGAAATCCAAGAAAACTCTTTTCAACTTTTGCTTTTGTTCCAGAGTCACACAGGCATCAGCTAGGTTGACTCTCTCTTCCACCATCTGCCTGAAGCCTGGAAAGACTTCTGGTTTGGCTATTTCAGCAGCCTCCTCCAGCTGGGTGGAGAAGTCCCTGGTCAGAGTGCTGATTTGGACTGGAGGCATCAGGTGGGAAAGGCAACCCTCATGGACCTGGAAAATCACCTCATCCCTCCTGAAGTCACAAGTCAGATCTTCCTTACCATAGGGGCAGGAAGTGTACACCAGGAAGTTCCCCCCATGCCGGGTAAAAATCCTGTCTGGTGTTGTATTGTCATCACTGTCACTGTCAAAACAGTCCTTGGGGATTGGTCCTAACAGTTCATTTCCTAAATCAATGGAGAAATGTCGGTCATCAACCGCCATTCCAATAATGGTGCCTGCGGCTAGAGTAATACTCTTTAAGTCGCTGTTATCCACCTCTCTTGGGATGGTGTCATGTTCTATATTGACTAATGGAGTTAGGTTTACCCCCAACCCTTGCTGTTGGAGAGAAGCGTTTAGATGTATGTAAGCATCAGGGTTTTTCAAATGTTGTCCTCTTTTAACTTTCACTTCCAGGGAGAATTGTCGGGTCCTTTCTGGGATGGTGACTTCCTCTTTGATCTGAATTTCAACTGCATAAGGTAGCAATTGAGCTGACCTAAATGCTTTTTCTGGATCATCAAAGCCTATGGGATTATCCGCTAATCGGGACCAAGCTTTGAAGTTTATTAGGTCCAAACTAATGGCAACGCGATTGAGAATGTCACTGCCTAAGTAAAAGGCGGCAGTGACGTCTCGCACGACCCAACAATTATGGACTATGCTCTTGTTGCCAATGGAGATTTTGAGCATACACCTGCTTGGCAGGAGATGTTTGGAATTAGGTGCTTCCAGGTCCATTTCCCATTTGTCTATCAGTTTAAATGTGGGAATGGCTGGATCTTTTGGGAGTTGGCGGAACATGGCTTCGCTGATGAAGCTCTTACCGTTGTTCACGCACACTCGAGCGAGAACAGAGTCCTTCCAATCATTTAACTGAACAGGGATGAACAACTGCTCTCCCATTTGCTGAATATCAGCCAGGCTCTGAGCTGATTTCACATCTTTCTGGACTATAGGAGTGGGAGTTTCTGATCGTGGATTAGTAAAAAATTTCAGGGTGTTTCCTTCCAGTGTGGAATACCACCTTAAACTGGAAGGAAGGTTGATTTTCAGAAATAGAGAGGACCCCCCATCACCAGTCTGTTGTCCTACTGCTATTACTGTCACGTCTGGAGTTTGGTTGTTCTGGAAGTGAAATTCTACTTGGTCAGATTTTTGTTCAACCATGTGGCAGGTGCCGTTTAAACTAACATGGTTGACACTCTGTTTTAATTTTATTGGTCGGCTAGTCTGGGTCCAGAGGACCTTGTTTACACAATCTATTAGGGGTGACAACCTTCTCAGGAGATCATTCCCTAGTAAACAAGGGGTGCCCTCTGGAGTCACTACTATGACCGGGTGTTTCACCTTGTGTCGCCCAATTTTAACGTCCAAGTCTGCAGTCCCCTCAACGGGAATTTCCTTCCCGTCAAAGTTCTGCAGTTGTCCAGGAAGAGAGGTGAGAGGAATACGGTAATTCTCCCCCCTTCCTGCATTTAGTTCCTCAAAGGCCCTTTTGGACAGAAGGGTAGCTTGGGATCCAGTGTCCACCAGTGCCAAAATTGTACCCTGCCCCTGTACTTGTACCGGGGCATAGTATCTTCCCTCCTTCTCCTCAAGGGGGCACAGATAATGCACATTTTTGGACAACTGGTGGGCTAACTTTCTGGTTTTGGACATTGCTAGCGAAGAGATTTGGGCAGAATTCTGTGGAGAACCTTGGGAATCTGAAAGAAAAAGTTGGCAACTGGAGATCAGAGCCATTGTGGGTTCCCCTGGTTCTGGTTCTGGGCCACCCCCCCTTTTTGGAGGCAGTCACCAGGATGGGTTTGAACCAGGGGATTTTGGTATTGTGGGTTCTGGGATGAGATGATGGGCGGCGGTAGCACAGTCTCCATATATCCCCAGTCTGAATTGGCATCCCTTGGGACCCATTTTTCCTTGGGAGGAGTTCCCCCATCTCTAAAGGAGAAGATCCTTTCCCTGGAATCCTCTGAGGATCCCTCTCCCTCAAATTGGAAGACCTGTACCTCCTCCACAAAGTGGGTCTGTTTGGGTCCTTTGTTTCTCCTACCCCCCCCCCTCTGCTCCTTGGGAGGCAGGCTTTCAGCGGTAGGAGATTTTGTTTCCGGTTCCTGGTTTTCCAGGGGCTGTTTACAAGTTGGGAAGGAAGCTTCCTCCAAGGCTTTACACCCCCCTTCCCCTTGTGCCTCCTCCCTGGGAACCGGTGTGTTATCGGGGTGCTGCCCCCGTCATTGTTCTGGAGCACCAGGTCCAGAGTTTGGGGCATTCGGCGGTGGCATGCTCATCTGAGGGTTCTGTTGAGCCCTCAGTATGTGACCCAGATCTCGTGCCATATTTTGGACCTGGCGCTCAAGTTGTGAAACCCGCTCAGGCTGATATGGGCCTCTATTTTCTCCCCTGGGCTGATCCCGGGAAGGGTAACTATCCCTTCTCCGGTAGTACCCCTGGTTGGGAAGATTTTGGTACCCCTCCACCCTTGGCCTTCCCTCTCCCGGATTAGGTTGTCTGGGCTCAGGGAATTGGGGAAAGAAGGATGGATGATTTTGGGGCTGGAAATTGGGTGGATACCTGGGGAAAAAGTTCTGCCCAGGATTTGGAGAATTTCTGCCCTCCTGGGGGAAGTTGGGAGGGAAGTTCCCTGGGTTAGGTGCTTGGCTGGATCCCCCCCCTTGGGCTGGAGGAGTCCACACTTAACCCAGGATTGGTCGGTTTCCCTTGTAGCGGGGACTTACATAGTCAGGGGAGTGGGGGACCCCTTTTGTGGGACTACCTCCTCGACTCCCTGTTGGTGACTGGCCCGAGGGCCTTCTGGGCTGTGAATTATTTGGTGCAGCCAGGTTTTTAGGTCCCCCATCTCCAAATCTAAAACGGGGGCAACCTTTACCTCTGCCACCTTGGCAGCAGCAGGGGTGCAGTTGGTTTTGGGGTTTTTCGGCGCGTTATTTTTATTTTCGATAGGCTTCTGCATCTCATAGATCCGGGTAGACTGTTCAATGACCCAGTCTAAAGATCTTTTCTCATGAAAATCTCTCACGAGCTGGGTCATTATATATTTAGGGAGGGCATGGAAAAATGTATTTACAAAATCTTTGCTGTCTGTGCGCACCCTTCTGGTGGTCTGCGCAAAAGCACGCTTTAATTCTTGCACAAACTCTTGGTGGGCCTGATCCTCCCCACATTGCAAATTGTAGGCTGCCTTGCAAGCCTCTTGAGGATTTCTGTGAACAGAAAAATGTTTCAAGATTGCCGCCTTATAGGTGGACCATCTTAAATGATGTTGGTCCTCCAGCCCCGCAAAGAAACTGGAGTATTCTGGGGAGAATGTCCATTTGACGCACTGGATGCAGCTACTGCTGTCCTTCAAATGGAAAGTCTCCATCATTTGCTCATAGAGCTCCAAGTGTTCCCATACGGAATACTTGGCGTTCTTATGATAAGGCGTGATAACACTCCTTATTGCCTTTATTTGCTTCAATGGGTCCTTAAGCAAGGCCCTTTTTGCCTTATTGGCCTTTTTGGTTCGGGTAACCCTGGTCCATTCATCCTCTGACTCAGAGGCACTGCTCCCAGAGGTTCCTGTCTGATCTTCCAGGTTTTCCCGGATTCTGCGAGCCTGTGAATGGCTGGCAGAATGTGGGGACCTGGTCTCCTGTGTCCTGCCCTGCGCTGTTCAGAGGAGTCTTCAGATTCCTCTTTGCTGCAGGATTTGATGAGTACCCCCCCCACTGACCTAACTGGGCAGAAGTTTTCAGGATGCCCTTAATGGGCCTACTCTCCTGGGGTTCCCCTCTAAATTGCACTGTGCGTGGGTGCCCATACCCGGATGCCCGCCCCTCCATTCCTGGGTGGTATTGGCCTATGAGCCCCATACTTTTAGCTGGATAGTAATCTGCCATCCCTGTGGCCCCGTGCTCATGTGCGCCAGGCAGCATGGGGGTGGCAGAGTCCAGGGACTGGGAGAGATGAAGGCCTCTGGTACTAGGGCTCCTGAGGTTATGCTCAGGAGTTTCTCTTTCCCAGCGAACCTCATCTCTATCCGCCCCTGTTCCCTGTTGCAATGCAAGAGCCTGCACTTTCAGTTCCTCAGTTAAGGCCTTACTAGACTGTATCAGTCTCTCCTGCATCACTACCTGTTGCTGGAGCCTATCATTGTGCTGACAGAGAGCCTCATTCTCTCACTGTGCCTCCTGATTGGTCCTGGAGCACTGGGCAAGTCTTTGCTGCAGGAGGCTTACCTCCTGAGCTGTGTCCCTATTGGCCTACTCCTTTCTTGCCAGAGCATCCTCCACCCTCCTCGTGTGCTCTAACAAGTTCTGGTGTTCTTTTTGGAGGTCACCCAGTCACTGGAGGGCCAGGCGATTTTCTTCCATTTTCCTTTTTAAGTGGCAGACTTCCTGGCCTAAGGTATCCCTTTCCTGACCAAGAGCCTGCATTTGTGACGCCAGGTCGTCCCTCTGCCTTTGAAAGGCACCAGCTTTCTGGCGTTCTTAATCTTTTCCCACTCTTACATGTGTTTGCCATGTGTATTTCTACTGTTTGTGTGATCTTGGTCTCTGGAGCTACACCACTCCATGAGCCCCACTTTTTGGGCGTGTTACACAGCACCTTCAGTGCAGTAACACTGGGTCATCTTTGAGACTTCCCCTTGACTCCATTTTTTCTGGGACTGACTACTGTCCCCCAGAAACAGGTAAAGTTGCCATTTACTTTATGTAGTCATTTAAAACTAAGGACCCACCCCATCTTACATGGAGTATTGGAAAGGGTTAATTCCTACCCCTTTTTGTCTGTGCCTCTCTGAGCTTTATTTTGCTCTCTTAACACTAAGACTTGGCTGGTGGCAGTGGTGTCTACCCTATCTATTCTACTGTGATTATACTATATAAACGTGGTACTGTATTAGGCTATTATATTAGCCTCGAACTTAAACCCGCTCAACCTGGGTATCCAGGTCTTTTAGAATCAATTTATTGCTCTCCTCTTTTTCTCTGTCTAGTTGGATTTGCAGGGTGGCTACCTGCTATGTGCACGCCCTGTTGAAATTGATCTGTTGCTCCAGCTTTTTCTGGCACTGCAGTAAGGAGTCCAAACTGTCTTGGTGCTCCTTCTGCAAAGCCAGAATTCTGGTATCCTGGTCAGCCTTTTCCTGTTGCAGCACATCCATGTCCTCCTTTATTTTAGTGATGTACTGTCTGCTGTCCTTTTCTGACTCCTGGCTCCTGAGCAGCCTCTGCTCAGAAGAGTCCAGATCGGATTGGACCTTCTCTAATGCCATCTGTCGCCTATTTGCCAGATCTTGGCTTTCAGTACATTTATCCTGCATGTCTCCCATATATAGGTACAGGTATGCCGCTATCCTGGCAATCTTATTGTGTTCATCTTTGGCTTTAGGAGCCATATATAGTTCACTCAGGGCCACATGTAATGGACCCTGATCTCTCCATATGTATGACCCTGTTTCAGTGACCTGTTGCGCGATGGCCTGCAACCAGACCGTTTGGTCCTGGTGAGTCCACTCACGTCTCACAAATAGCTTATGTAAGAGGTGCTCCCTCGCTATTTTCATGTCTACCAAGGTCGTCATTCTAGAGATTGATCTCTGTCCTGACTTACAGAAATTAGTATTTTATTTTTTTTGCAAAACAGACCTTTTCCTTAGAGTGTCCCTTTGAAGAGTGCTTTACAGCATATAACAGCGTGGTGATCCGACCGGATGTATGTATCCCGTCAGTTAGCACACTGTATTAAGCTGCACAAGTGATAGATCTAACCCAGACGTCCGGCTCGAGCCCCCAATCTGTAAGAAGATTCAATTCAACACTACAGCTAAGTCAATGCCTAGTCTGGGATACTGAATGGAAACCCTTATTGATATATCTTAATGTCCAGTTCATGAGTTCTGGATGACTACCCCTATATAACACCCCTCTCTTGGAATCCCCCTGACCCCACTGAGTCAAGAAGTAGTTCTGTTTTGCAAGTTTAAAAGGTTTATTTGAGAATTTAAACAATATATATATATATCACACTTTTATAATGAATTAATAATTGAATATCACACTTAATCTGAGCAGTAATCAATAATGGATAGTCTGGCACTAGCATACTTCTTTATAGTCAATGATGAGTGGGTATAGGATGGATAAGATAGCAACAATACTCTTATGGTTTCAAATAGATGCAATGTGGAATGAAAATGCAGTACAGAAAATAACTTGATAGGATTTCAGCAAAAGACAATGTAATCACTTTCTTGGACAATTCACCCCCCCTTTATGCAATGTAAGGAGGTGAAGATGAGAGAACACAGTTCTTAGGAATGCAATCAAATAGAATTCAGTTCAATTCCCCCCCCCAGCAGCTTATACAACAGATAGGAGTTTTGAAACACAGGCAAAATGCTTTGAATATGGTGACAATGCAGTGAGAAATATGCTGAAAATGCTTTTAATTCCCTTCAGGAGGTTCAGGGTGAGTGGTATCTAGTTAATATTAGTTCAGGCTCACTCTAGCAATGATTCAGGGATGGTTCTTAAGAGGCAAACGAAATTTAGCAGTTCAGGCAAAAGCAGCTATCTTTTTACAAGTAAAGAAATCGGGCCAAATCGCAAATCGCGGCAAAATTCACGAATGCGTGAATCGTGATTGCAGAGAAAGTATAAGGAGTAGGAAGTCGTAGCCCAAACGGTTACGAAGTTATGAACGATTTTGTGAAGGCTGTTTTTCGGATTTGAAATAAACTCAAAATGACAGGTGACAGCTTTGCAGCTGCAGAATTGACAAATGACAGTGGGGCAGCTTTACAAAATAACAAGTGACAACTTCTAGGAGGCAGTTCTGGTTAGATTAAAATAGTTTCGATTAGATTATTTTAACTAAGAGATTGGTTCTGCACAGTTCTGCTAGGTACTCACAATATATTTTTGAAATAGGCCTCGCCACGGATCTGGTCAGGTTTTGGACTGGACTCTGGTTCTGGTCTCGGCACTTCACAGTGATCTGGGTCAGCTCTGCTCTGCTGGTCTAGCCTCTCTGGATTCTGGATGTAATACTGCTTTCTGGGTACTGCTACAGGTTCTGGAGATTGATGGATTTGAAGTCTGGATCTCGGGATGTGAAGTCATCGGTCAGCATGCTCCACAGCAAATGGAATTGAATGTCCTCTCTAGCTTCCAGTGGCTCTTTTTATGTCTTTTGAAAATGGGTGTGTGCCTGGGCCTAGCTAAGCCTGCCCCTCTCTACTTGTCATTGGCCCAATTCTCCCCTCTCTCATGATTGGGGGAAGGAAATGTGAGTCAGAGTGATGCTGTAGGTTTTATGGGTCAGAGGATCCTCGTCTGGTCAGTTTGCCCACAAATCTATATTTGATTCAAATACATATTGCACAGATACACAGTTGTTTAAAATTACATGCACCCATCACATATCACTGACCAACCGCATAAGCTGTAATGATAACCATGCTTGTACCTATCTGTAATATGCCATTTACTGATACCATGCCTGTAACTAAGCTCATGCAAGTAACAGCGCCCCAATGCCCCCGGGCTGCTTGCGCGCTATACAAATTTAAATAAATAAATAAACAAATTTAAATAAATAAATAAATCACATGAGGTATACTCTGTTCAAACTCTGATGTTTCTAAGAGCTTGCATCCAGAAATGGCAATATTTTGCGCTTTTTTTAACTGGTTTTGCAATATTGGTTTTTCATTAAAAATTATACACATATACACGGCCTGTCCATACATACTCCAGTAAATTCCCATGTCTCTAGCTTAAACACAGAGTCTGTAGTATCAATAAATGGCGGGGTTTTGCCCCAGAACATCACACAAATCGGAGTTTGGGCTTGAATTGTAGGCAAAGTTTCCATTTTAAGGAACTCAAAGTTGTGCATTCCTGTCATTTAGTCCCAATAAGTTATCAGTGTTTCTGTAAAATATATATTTTGCTTTCAATTCAGTTCTCAGAGTGTTGGAGTCCGCCTCCAAGACTTGGGTGGGTCAGTGATCACATGTGTCTTCTGCTGGGAGCTCTTTGTGTACAGTCAACAGTCAACATCAGCATATTCTATTCAAGTGCAAGAGCCTATTGTGTGGTCTCCAGGAGGCTGCCAGACAGTCTGCCTTCTATCAATCAAGAGGTCATGTGAGATTCTAACTCCTGGTGTGAATCTCTGGAGGTGAGAGGTTTCCCAGCCTCTTGGACTGTTAATTAAATCAGATTGTCTTCTGGGAACAGCATGTGGTTAAGATTTTAATTAACTCCCAGCCTTTGGTGTAAAGGCCTCTCCTGCAACTCCTGACATGCAGTTTCCCTGTCAGAGTCTAGACCGCTAGCGCCGCCCTCAGACAAAAGCGGGTACTGCGTGCATTTCTTTTTGGATCACTCTTGAATTCAAGCATTTCAGATAAGAGATATTACATGGAAGTATATTGTCCAGGTTCAACAAATGGCATTGGTGTAGTTCTGCAGTAAAATAATTTTGTGCCCATAAATTAGCTATGTTTGACCTGAAGAAAATGAATTCCCAACAGTTATGGGTTGCTTTTGGCAATCAGCATTGCCCCTTTTACAATGGTTTTAGGCTCTGTGCCCTTCTGTGCTCACAACATAGGCAAAAATGGGTGGCACCTTGGGTGACCATCTTGGTGTGCGCCACTGCGCGGTTCTCCTAGATCCTGGCGTGGATGTGGGCGGCGACAGCTCAACCCCACATCTACCCTGTCTATTGATTTATTTTTATTCCGGGATAGGATAATGGGCAGCGACGGCTTAATCCCGATGTCTATCCAGTCTATTGATTCAGCATGGGTCAAAACCCTGCACAGTGCAAAACCTGTGGAGTCACTTACAAGTTCTCTACTGCCTACCACCCACAAACCAATGGGTTGCTGGAGAGGTTTAACAGAACTATGAACAGCATGTTAGGTTCTTTAGAAGAACCCCTTAAAAGAAAGTGGGACCTTCTACTGCCATGCCTTCTCTTTGCATATAGAGAAGTCCCTCAGGAGGGAGAAGGTTACAGTCCCTTTGAACTTCTCTATGGCCATCCAGTCAGAGGTCCATTGGCCTTGATTAAGGAGGGGTTGGAGAGTGCTCCTTCCCCCAAGCCAGTGTGACTGACTATGTGATAGGTCTCCGGAGGAGGATGTCACACAGGATGGCAGAAGCAAATTACAACTTGACGGCTGGTCAAGCTCTGGTCAAACATTGGCATGACAAGAAGGCTAACATGGTTGAGTTTACTCGAGACCAGCTTGTTCTTGTTATGGTACCTACAAGGCAGAGGGCCTTACAGGACAAATCGAATTTGTGGGTAAACATGGAGAGGTGAACTATCTTATGGACTTAGGCAATCCAAGAGTCTCTCACACCAACTGTTTAAAGGCTTATGTACTATGATGGTCAATCTGCCTGCAAGGGTTTGATTTTACCATTGAGCACAGAGCAGGAAGTCACCACCAAAATGCTGATGTTCTCTCTAAGATGTTTATAACCGACTAGAGGTATGAGATCCATCCAGGAGTGGATTAAATCCTCCTGTCCCTTAGTCTGGGGAGGGTGAGTGTCTGGGTAAATTCTCATTTATGGCTAATCTCCCTCCCCTAGTGAGTCCCTCAGCAGCTTTGCTGGATTTCTGGGGTTATTTATTCCACCTGGTAAGAGTGTGAGCCTTTTTTCCCACTCTTACATGTGTTTGCCATGTGTATTTCTACTGTTTGTGTGATCTTGGTCTCTGGCGCTACACCACTCCATGAGCCCCACTTTTTGGGTGTGTTACACAGCACCTTCAGTGCAGTAACACTGGGTCATCTTTGAGACTTCCCCTTGACTCCATTTTTTCTGGGACTGACTACTGTCCCCCAGAAACAGGTAAAGTTGCCATTTACTTTATGTAGTCATTTAAAACTACAGACCCACCCCATCTTACATGGAGTATTGGAAAGGGTTAATTCCTACCCCTTTTTGTCTGTGCCTCTCTGAGCTTTATTTTGCTCTCTTAACACTAAGACTTGGCTGGTGGCAGTGGTGTCTACCCTATCTATTCTACTGCGATTATACTATATAAACGTGGTACTGTATTAGGTTATTATATTAGCCTTGAACTTAAACCCGCTCAACCAAATACTTTTTATTTGGGCTCCGGTTGGGTGTTATCACCATTTCCTTTTGTTAAAGTCCTTGTGTTTTACTTTGCATGGCAAACCAGGTTTTCCCCCTTTTTTCGCCGACCTTTGGCGGGCTTCTGTCCAGAAGCCCTCCTTTGGCATCTGGGTGTCTAGGTGGGCTGAATGTGAGGGAGGGGGTTTAGTCACTCCCTGTACAGGGTCTCCTTGAAGACCTGAGTCACACTTTGTCTTAATTGGCTGAGGTGGCCGGACAACACCCCTGCTGAGTGATTGACAGCCAGGCTCTGTGAATGGGGGATGTTGGCATAAAAGGCAGGACTCTTGAGCTGGAAGTCAGAGTCACCACTTGAACTGCAAAGAACCAAAGAGAAGCAGAGAAGAAGACAGCTTCTTCAACTCCCGAGTCCCGGTGAAGCCCTGCTGCAGTCCTCAGCTATCTACCCTTCAATGCCAAGAGAAGATCCAGTCCGGAGTCTTCTTCCCTTGAGCCTGGTGGGATCAGCCAGCTCACCTTTCACAGGCAGAGCATCCTCTTCTTGGTCAAAATCGCTGCACACAGCTGTAGCGGTCCGGATAGCCACCTGAAGAGCCTCTCCTGTTTTAAAGGAGCGCACCTTTTATTCACCGTTGCTTTTGCTGCTGCTGGCTTCATTCCTGGGTAGTGCAGATCATTCCAGACGTCCTCCTTCTTTTCCCACGACTGAAGCTGCAGGAACTACCAGGAACAACTGCCGTGGCACCAGCTCTTCTTCATACAAATATGGTACTGTGTCCAACTTCGAGGAACTTGGGTGAATCCCTTTTCTCCTCACCAAAGGTTTGTCCTTATCTTCCTTCCCTCTTATAGCTTTTGCTTCCCTTTCAACAATATCTAAGTACTCCTGGCAATCTCGAAACATGAACTGTTCTAACCTTGTGATCCTCAACAACAGGACCCCTGTCCCATTGACACTGGCACAGGCCTATTGACTTTTTTCTAGGTTTTAGAAAGTGTCTCTTGATTCTATCTGCCTTGACAAAAGTATTGCCTATGATTTTTGTCCCCAACTCTCTTGTGTTAATTCATGTACTAAGTGTGTTTGGCTACGGTAACATTTCTTCTTGCGGATACGCTTCTCTTTCGTAAGACCGAACTGTCATTACTGTCAAAAAGTGACCCCGGTAACGTCTTTGTTTCACAACACCGGTCTGTCAAATCCAAAGGTACTTACAACTTGAATTGTTCTGCACAAGGGGAATTGGTTGTGTGTAGTGTATTTGAAGTGTGGTTTTAATGTAATAGAAGTGAAGTGTTTTACGAATAGATGGTCTAAAAATAAATGTACTTTTACCTTTTAACCACAATCCTTGAGTCAGTGTTTGCTTGAGTCACAGTAATTGTAGTCCTTTGTGTAATCTCTACTACTGCTCATTTGCTCTTGAGATAAGTCTGGCTGCTCCGCTGCTGCTACCACTCTAACTCTGTAGTACAGGCTTGTACCAAAGTTGAAATTGTACTACACCTGTAGTCTTAATCTTGCGTAGTGGTCCCTAAGGGCACTGCCCAGGATTCTGCTTAACATTAGTCAATGTTAAAATTCATACAACCAAGACCATTGACTGTGAATAGTTGTGGCTTGGAGAAAGTAAATTTAGGTGAAGTTTGGTTTCTGCTGTCTTCAGGAGAACTGCCTCAATAACACACCAGAGAAATCCTAGTCCATATAAATAAAGGAAAATGTCACTTTAAATGTATAAAAACAAAATTAAGCCTTGCATCGTCATGAAGCACCAATTGATTTGAGTTTTTGATTTGTTGTAGATAAAAGCATGATATATCTGAATATTGAAACAAAATTATATTCTGCCATGTTAAGAATACCTTAATTTAATAAAAATGCATAAAATCATCAAACATAATTAAAAGACCATCACGTAATAAATCAAATTGTTTAGCTCGACGTGTGGATTCTGATATGTGTATAAAGTTAGTATAGATGAGTCAGATAGAAGACCGCAAAAACAAGTGTAGCTTTTCATCAGAAAAATTAAGATCCCTCTGACCTGTTTGGTCATATGGAAAGCAAAAACACTCCTCTGTGGCAAAACCATGGGCAGAGTTAGATGGAAATTTAATGGGATGCCCATCGGACAGAAAGATGGATTATGAAATAGTGGGCAAGTAAAAGACAGAATGGGTATGAACTGGATGTTGGAAAGAAAATAGACTGATTCTATCCAGAAGGGAAAAACGGTTCTATTGAAAGAGGGAAGCCAGAACAGCCCATACAAGGATGTCCTGTCTGTGCAGGAGGATTGGCTTCCAAAATAGCCACCTTAATTGGGGGTTTTGCAGATGGAATGATGCCTACTTGTCTGAGTCCCTGGCTGCTAATGCAGAGTTGCATCTTAAAAGGTAAATTAAACCCCTACTTATTACTCGACATTGTCTAATTTTGATCAGACTAAAGTCTGTGAATGGTAAAGGACTGGGAATGCAAAGGGGCTGAAATGCTGGTGTTGGTAAATGCATGCCCCTGGTTTCCTCATGTATATATTGAATGCAAAGTGAAAGGTTGTTCTTTTAGGCCTATTTCACTTTGCAGTGAAAAAACAAAATCCAAATTTTAAGGCATTTTGGCTGGCACTTTAAGTGTTATTGTCTTTGTAAAGATAAGTATTATTTGCGTAGTGGTTTGAATCAGTTCAGTACCATGTCAGGTCTTTGTATAAATGCATGATACTATTGCCTGTAGTGACATCACAGTTTTAATGCCACAGAAGAGAGCCATAATACAGTCTGGATATTATCATGACAAAATGTATGTTGAACAAATTATTTAAATTCATTAAGAACTGTGCAAAGTGCCAATCCTGTGAATTCCCATTTCTATCAATGCCAAGGCAAATTCAGGTGCAGTGTGGGAGAGAAGAGGGTTGTCAAATGAATATCTATTGCTGGAGAATAGTACATCTCTAGCCTAGAAATATGAAGAGACTGAACGTCTGACATGTAGGCTTCTTTTAAAACAGTGCATGTTTCTGGATATCAAACAAATCCATTCATGTGCAAGGAAAACCACAAACACCCACAACTAAAAATAAAAGAACAAATACTGGTTTAATTAAAGTCATATATACATGTCTATAGAGAACTGCAGCCACACATTCAGGAAAAATAGTGTACATGTGGATACAGACATGAAAACATAGATTCACTAGGACAGTATTTGTGAATGCAAACTCACATGAGCCAATGCAAACAAGTTACCCTTTGCATGTAAATGGCTTAACAAAAAGACCTGTTTTAGCTGGTTGTTGCCTATATGTCAAGTGACCACTAGATAGCTGATACATTCACTACCTTACTCATACACCGGGGAATTGGTGCATAGATATTTCCGAAGTAAATAATAACAATTTCTTCGGCTCCATACTTGTTTTGTTGTCGGAGACAATCAAATGCTTTAACCCCATAGGTTTTATGTGCAATATTCCATTGAAATGTCAGTAATGTTCCTAGAGAAACACATGCAAAGTAGAATGAAGTATGTTTAGCATTTATTATAATATAGCATATGTGCACGGAAATTGTTGTGATTCAAAGTGAATGCCTTTGCGGACTAGTGAGATTTATATAGGCAGGTAGAATTTCATTTTGGTTTAAATAATAGTTTCTTATACATATCATATTGTAGTGGTCTCCAGGGTAAAGCTTGAGAACCAGTTGTCTGAAAATAACTATTATTTTAAATCAATTTTCGATTTTGAACACCTTACTGTCAGTTCATTGCCCTGAATTTCAGGGTGGCATCACATAAGTGGAGTTTTAGATTGGCATGTCACATCGTCTTGAGCCAATTTTAAGACATAAAAGAAAATACTCATAGATAGGGGCTCATAAACGGGGATCTTAGGTTGATGACATAGCCGATGTAAATGCATAAATGTTTGGAGTACTACAGAATAAGCACAGCTCTGAGAGATTTCATTGGTGCATGGAATTAGGTGGTCTGTTTTGTATAGTGCCAGAGAATGCACAGAATGTGTTGGTGATTTTGTATTTACAAATAAAAGAGAATCTTTTTATTTTTTTTAGAAAAGGTGTTGTCTATGCTGATTGCATAGCCATGATACCCCAAGACATCAGAGCAGATTTGGATGTTGCTCATGACCATGCAACAAGCAGGTAGTTATTGCACGGCCAATGGCAAGCACATGATTTTGAAACATTGAGGTCAGAGATGAGACAGATGATTGAAAGCGAGGACGCAGATATTTGGGTGCAATATGACCCGCTAGATTAGGCCCTCCAAAAACTGTATATGGCCTCCACAAAAGCTGAGATAGAAAGGATCTTGTGAATCTTTATTCCACCTTTTTCTTTTACCTTCAAATTGTGACACATAGATTGGCAGAGAGCTCACATGAGTTGTCCTGTGTGACACATAATAAATAAGAAGCAGCTGCACAATCAGCATTGGTGCAAGATGACAAACAGTGCTTAGAGGCCAATCTCAGAAGCATTTACTATATTTATAATCAATGCCTAGCAGCACATGAGGAACTAAAGACCAAAATAACTAACCAAACATGTATACTATTAGCTTACTAGACAAAACTTTGACTAAAAAAAAATCAACTGTGTCAACATATACATGCAAATTTGCAATGAAAGACATTGACCCACAGACAGAATTTGACCCGCTGTACAATGATATACAAATCATCAAGAAGCAAAGGACTCACTTAGCTAAAGAGAAAGATGCTGCTTTTCAGCAAGTAAAACAACTCGCCGTACAGTTGCAGGCGCAAAATGATCAAAATAAAGAAAATAGAGCAAATGTGTCCAATTGAGATAAACTAAACATATTTACCAAAGATCTGGATGACAAAAAGTCAATCAAAAGTGAGCTGAGGAAACACAAGTCAATCAGCAAGATAGAAACGCACTACACAAGGAGTTACAGAACTGAGACATTTGACACTAGTAAGGCTACTTTGAATGTATCTAGGGAAGCACTAGTGCAAAGTAAACAAAATATCATAATTGGAATAGATCATACTGCTAGATTGAGGCAAGTAATTAAAGGAGCCCAGGCGACTTCAGACTCACAGTCAAACACTTACAGACAGATCAGTTTCATGGCAGAGAGGAGATGGTCCCCAAACCCGGAGACTACCTCTCCGATGTCAAAAGATTCCCATAGTCATTCTAGTTCGTTTGGCACACAAAATATTCAACAAATGAAATCTGAATTATCTGCTAACTCACACATCCTTTGTAATTGGAGATGAAAGATGGAAGGTTTATCGTGCCTGTCCAAGTTCAGGGTCAGTGTGACTTGCCGTCTCCCATAGATACCGGGCCATAAGCATCCTTGATATCTAGAGAAGTACTTGAGACTATCAAGGAAGTGTAGAATTCCACCACATTTTTCTCAAGCCCATCCTTGGAGAACCTTTGTTGGGAACCAGATCCCTGTAGATAGGATTACTGAAATCAAAATAGGGCGACAGACTCACCCATACCGTGATAGTTGTGGATCCCCAGAACACACTTGTTACTAGGAAACGATGTGCCTCAGAGGCTCTCACCTCTAATAGATTGTATGTAACAGGCGCACTTGACCCAAACTTGCAACCCTATAAAACTCAAAAGAAGTGCAAATTATGTCAGTTTGAATGGCACCTGCAGTTTGATTGAAAAACAACCTGATTGGGTGGATATATATATATTTTTTTAAACTCATGTCCCGGACATCACTATCATATCAGTGACAGAACACGATGGAAGTGAAGGGGATTCTACTGAATCCTCAAAAAAGAATCTACTTCCAAACAATGAGTGTTTCAAATGGGCTTGCTCTGCCCAACGTATGTGCCCTATTGCGGAAACGTTGGTGAATCACCAGTCTGATTTAGAATCAGCAAAAGAATGCAAAGGATAGTCTGCTGCAACTCCAAAGAAACTTAGTATATCGGTTTGATAATGCTAATACACGCGTGCACCTTTTTACCCTGCTACACATTGTATGTGTGAAAAACGCTATGTTTCAATTGATGTATACAGTATGCTGTTACTCCCTTCTCCTCCCACATAACCCCTCTTGCCTTTTCCCCTGCCCTTCCTTTCTTCATATATGCCCAGAGGTTAGGCCAATGAAAGCTGAACAAGTTTGTTGATTTCTTTGTTATGCAATTGTTAACATAACCTGTTGCTCAGCTGGAAAATATAATTTTTTGTAGAGTTCCATATATTCACCATGTTAAGATATTGATGTCAAACCTACACTGTTAATTGTTGTTTTGATTGCTTACTGCACAGTCACCCGTTCACACTGTACGGTTCACAAAGCTGGCATGTCACCTTGCTTACATGACATACATCATTGATCCTCGTTGTTAATCTCTATAAAATATGTTAATTTTGAGGCGTTTAGCCTACACAGGGTTTATTATCTGATGGCCTCCCCTTTTCGGCTGTGAGGCTTTCATATAAAAAATTGTAAAACTCCACTAATTGACATATTATGACCATCATCTGAATACTAATATTTTGTTCTGTATAATTTCAATCAACAGTTAATGCATATCATTCTAACCCCTATCTGAGATGAATTTATGAAAAAATGCAAAGATTTTTTTAAAGAACTCTCAACCTAGACAAGTGATAATCCATAACTGTTGTGTATGCGCCTCATCACTGATATTCTCTTTAATTTTTGAGTTCCCTAGCCAATTAGAAATACATAAGAATGATACACCAGAGAAAACGTAATAAATGAAAAGCATTAAAATGCAGAATGTCAGAATATTTATGTTTACTGTAGGTACATGGAAGCACGGGTGCAGCTTCAGGCCGGGAATTAGTAGCCTAGAGGCACTGTTTCAGCTGGCTGTCAATCACGATTAATCAAAATTCACATAGTTAATTCCCTGGATATGACCCCCAAAAAAACAGCTGGATGAAAGATTGGTGGGATGTCCAGTGCTGCCTCTTTTCACATTCTCTGTATAGCACCCTAGGGACCTAAGGAAGTGCTGCTTTGGCCTCCTTTTACTCCCATGTCCTTAGCATACTGCTCCCTCACATTGTCACCTTAATTGACCAATACGGCAGATCCCTGATATACGTTAGAGGAACTCCTTCCTTAAAACAAAATTGCACCCAAACCTTTTCACCTATGAGTGAATAATGTGTTTATTTGCTGTGTTGTTATGAGAAGTCAAAGATCATATTGCTTGGGATTAAGCCTAATTTTAAACTGTGGAGCCAACTCGTGCTTTGCCCTTGTTCTAGTATTTCATTATGGCCTAGCTAGTCACAAATGTGGCACATTCAATTATGAACCCCAAGATAAGTGTGGGAAGCAGCCGAATGATTTAGGTTCTTTGCAACTGTCATTACAATTGACTGGCTCCCTTCTCACATACGTATCAAATAAGAAAATACTGGTAATTCAGGTTAATCCTTTCACCCCATGACCAACTGTTCTGGGTTCTGCCTTTCCCACATGTGTTATCTGGCAACCCCAAATTACCCAAGGAGAAAGAACATAGGTGCGCCCTTCCTTAGTTACCCATTGATTACTACTACAAATGGCAATAAGCAGGTCATTGTTAGATCCTGAAGAATTCTCCAGGCAAGATGCTCTGCATTTTATTCACAGAACAGTGATCCAGTGAAAAGGCTGGAATGGCTAGTTTTTCACTAATGCTTAAAAAAGGTTTGCTTTGATTGGTCAGAAAATACAACAGTTCTGCCTGCTATTCTGAGGACCACAATGTTATACTTTGTTCACCCCCCATTTTCGGCAATCACTCCAAACTATGCTAGACTAAGGTCAGTGAGTTTGTGACAACATAAAGGGACAAGTCAGGCCTCCCCTTTAAGCACATTCATGAACAATGCCCCTGATTCCTCTAATACAAAATATGAACACTTCACAAACCGCAATAACCTCCAAACAACATACAGACCAGTAAACTGCCATATCAGCTCCCTGACATCACAACTCTGTCTCAAAGGAGTCCCCAAAAGCAATACTGTATAGATTGTGTAGATTGCACAGAAATGTCAGTCTGTTGCAACATGTTTGTGTTTATGTTACTTAATTATTGGATGTGATGTCAATAAATTACTCAACAGATTTTCTATTATGTTTGTTGAGGGTCTGGATGAAAGGTTCAGAGTTGCAAAATTATGGGTCAGAGAGATACTTAGGGAAGTTTAACTTACATTACATCTCTAAACCCACAAACGGTGTGGATAAAAGTCTGACCTTTGCCCACCTTGCAGTTCTGCTGAAAAAGACGTATTCTTTGGCTTTTCTTAGTACAGATAGAAACACACATTTACACACCATAATGTAAGAACTGAGATTATATATGTATTGTGGACAGATTTTGTTCACTGATAACCAGAAGAACCTGACCTGTTTAACATATTCCACTGCTGGTCACCAAACGCCTTTAGTAAGTCCCTCCATGAAACACTGCTTATCTCATTGAGCAGCCGTGCCTTGTTGGTCACTTTGGCACCTATTTCCATTCAAGCTGGGCCCTGACATGTCAGATGGAAACTGATTGTAGCTCCGGAGAGGGACCATCCAGTACATGCTTTGGCTTTCAATAACTGCTACAGCCAATGTATGGTTTGAAACATTAGTAGTAGAAGTAAAAGTGATGTATTAAGCACACACTTATTGTCAGTACAGAACCAGTTTCAAGGTACTATACAAACAATAAAACCATTTGAAACATATAAAAACAGATTATAGCACATTATAAAATAGTAAGGACTACTGTGTCCCTTGTCCCCCAACTTTAAGGAACATCGAATGACATAGATACTATTTAAGATGATGCTTCAAAGCATACTGTGTGGTACTGTTGCTGAACAGGATAGGCAGGTTATTCCATAGATGGCAGCCCAAGGTACACACAACGTTGCGACCATAAAATGCCCTGTGGAATTCACCTACCACCAAGATATCCCTTGCACTAGCTCTTCGAGCTCCACAAAGATATCCTTTGCGCTAGATCTTCGAGCTCCACCAACCCATCCTTTGCACTAGATCTTCGAGCTCCACCAACCTATCCTTTGCACTAGATCTTCAAGCTCCACCAAGATATCCTTTGCACTAGATCTTCGAGCTCCACCAAAGTATCCTTTGCGCTTGATCGTCCATCTCCAATCTCCACCAAGATATCCTTTGCACTAGATCTTCAAGCTCCACCAAGATATCCTTTGCACTAGATCTTCGAGCTCCACCAAAGTATCCTTTGCGCTTGATCGTCCATCTCCAATCTCCACCAAGATATCCTTTGCACTAGATCTTCGAGCTCCACCAAGATATCCTTTGCACTAGATCTTCGAGCTCCACCAATGTATCCTGTGTGCTATATCTTCGAGCTTCACCAAGATATCCTTTGCACTAGCTCTTCGAGCTCCACAAAGATATCCTTTGCACTAGATCTTCGAGCTCCACCAACCTATCCTTTGCACTAGATCTTCAAGCTCCACCAAGATATCCTTTGCACTAGATCTCCGAGCTCCACCAACCTATCCTTTGCACTAGATCTTCAAGCTCCACCAAGATATCCTTTGCACTAGATCTCCGAGCTCCACCAAGATATCCTTTGCACTAGATCTTCGAGCTCCACCAATGTATCCTATGTGCTAGATCTTGGAGCTTCACCAACATACCCTTGGCACTAGATCTTTGAGCTCCACCAACCTATCCTTTGCGCTAGATCTTTAAGCATCAGTAGGCAGACAGAGAATGCTACGGAAGAGGAGTGAGAATATTTGTAATGTGCTTTTATGTATGTATACAAAATACACTATATTGCAAATGTATATCTTACTTGGTTAGTGATAAAGCTGGGTAAGGAAGCTATTGATAGCCTCTAATGCTTATCATATGCATGCTAAGAATGCCCTATGGGGTAGGAGATCCCCAACAATATTGCTATATTGCTGTCCAATAATACGCATGTCAGGTGCTATGGGGTAGGTATTTCTCTTGCTTTAAGTGTAGAGATCCAACTCTCTCCAGAGCCTTGCATTCGGCACAACACTATTCTCTGCCGCGACTTCTGTCACAACCCTATCACAACCCTGGGTGGGCATTTAAACCAACCTTGGGGTAGAGGTTAGCCTCTGGAATGCAGGATGTTAGCGAAATCATTACATGTCTGGTTTGCTAGTGGACTGCACTATCTAGGGATTTTCTTACAGCAATTGATACAGCATTGCATGGGAATAGCACGCCATGTGTAAAGCGCATGCATACAATCCCCTTTTTAGCAAAAAGAAGTGCAAAAATATACAGGATTTTGTCTGTTGTTACAATAATGTTTTCCACTATATTTTTTAAATGGTCAAAATTGTATGGAGGGGACCGCAGCATGTGATGTTAGCGGCAACCTCCATGCAATTACCATATTTTATAATGTTATGTGCACATGTGACAAGGTCGGCTCAAAAAAGGGTATCAATGTGAAGGCCTTTCATATGTTTCTTAGATTACCAAAGCTCTCATCAAAAGATGAAAGTCTATTTTTGTTCTATTGTGTTAAAATCAAGACGCTGGCAGGTCAGGCCAATAATACCTCTTAGTACACTGACATGACTGATTTATCAATTCTGGAGACTATTCTATAATAGGTTCGGTCCTGACTCGATCTCAGGCGAGCAATGAATAATTGCAGTAACTTGGTGAGTGCCTATTTCAAGCCAGGAGGATCAGAATGGCCGGACAGTGAGGTGTGAATCCATGCTTTCAAGGAATCCATAAACGTCTTATATTTGTCTTTTTTTTAAATGTGGGCTTCTGGAAAATCTAAAGTGCCACATCGCAGGAGCATAAATAAAGAGCTGCACATTTATTAAGCACTGTGTACAGTAGTTTCAAAGTATTGCCAGACCCCCAGTATAAAGCTAGAGAATGACATACATGACTTTAGGTCTTCAGTTTGACACAAAAATGCTCTTTTGTACCCCGGGCTCTTCCTCTGAAACCTGTGGCCTACCAGCCCTCCTACTTTGATGTCAAAGAAAGTGAATTATTGATCATTGGTAAAATGACTGTTGGCCTGAAATCTCTTAGGATTTGATCCTCTGAATATGTGCAGTCTCATTCACCTTTTCTAAAATATGACTTCTTGATTTGCTTGCTTGGTGGGAACCAACACACCAGGGAATTCCGGCAGAGGTGCAAGCTGTCTCCATTAGGAAGAGGAGAGTAAACATGTTACACAATAGAACTAACCGAACTACAAAAAGTGGAACTCCGGTGTGCAGACCTGACCCTAAGGACTCAATATATTACCTAAAAAAGAAAATTGAGGTAGAATGAAGTGATAGGGTCTCTCACGTCTCAAAGATCTTAATTATTTCACTAAGAAACCACATCTACCCAAAGACATACGTTTAAAAATACATCACATCTTTTATCAAGTTATCAAAAATAGAAAGATAGACATTTAATCACAAATGAAACATCACACATACAAAATACATATTTTAGTGCAAATAGCTGCCTTGCTATTAAATGCTTTTGTGACTATAACCACCCTTATGAAAGAGATGTCTATTGCAGATAACAGATCAAAGAGACCTCAATTGAATATTAGACTCAAAAAACATGTTTCCGTTTGTCTGCCCTATAGTTGGTGAACATTCCTCAGTTTAAAAGTCACTATTCATCCTTTAGAACATTACTCTTCATAACTTAATAAAAGATGCTATTTTTCAACTAATAGGTAGATGTGATTTCTCAGTGAATTAATTTAGATTTGTGAGACGTGAGACAATATATCACTGCCTTCTACCCCACTGCACCTGACCCATTCTCTATTTTTGGCCACAATAGAACTTGCCATCTGATATTAAGAAATATATAAGCTTTCAGATATGTTTTCATTAGTATATCTTGTGTGTGGGGGGTTGTCCTTCTCTGTGTTTGTGTGTGCCTGTGCCTGTGTGTGTGTGTGTGTGTGTGCGTGTGTGTTTGTGTGTGTTTGTGCATGTTGCTTCATTAAAAACTGTGCAAAGCATTCAATTATCCCTACGTCTAAGATTCTAGTCCAAACAAGAATAAACAAATCCAAAAGGGTGCTCGTCTCGATGCCTGTACAAAACCAAGAAAGTTCAAACCTGTCCTAACCTAAGCTCTGCCCCTACGACTATTAACAAAGGGGGAAATAAACATAAGATCCACTTAGGCTCTTGGCTCTTCCAAAGGAATGGTGACTGGTTTCTGACCTCCACCCAGGTATGTTTCTCTCAATAGGGATCCTTGTCCCTTTCACGCAGTCTAAGGATGAATGTATTTCAGTCAGTCTTTCTTTTACGCCATTCCCACAAATCCACACAATTGTCTCTGGTTATCTTTCCTCGTTTCTGAGGACCATATAGTTCATGTCCTTCTCTCCACGCAGCAAGGAGGGCATCTGTGGTACTCTTTACTAGGAACGTTCCTGGATCCTGGCCCTAGAGGCAGCTCTTGGAGTTCAGACAGCCATGGTTCTCATGATCATACCTTGCAGTAGTTGTTCTGTCACCCCGCCTTGGTGTATTGGGCCTCTCACCCTTTACAAGGGTCTGGATTTGATCACCCTGTCTTGGTGTCTTGGTTTCCCATGTCCTGCCTTGGTGTCCTGCTTCTCTCTGCCCACTTTTTGGTATGGTATATCTCAACCCACCATGGGGTACGGTTTTGTGCTCCCCACATTGGGTTATGCTTTCCTGCCTCGTCTTTGGGGTATGGTTGCTCTCACCCAGCCCTGGTGTATTGTTTCATGCGTTCCTAACACTAGGGGACACCAGGAGAAAAGGAGGTTGCAGTTCACCCCTGGTTTATAAAATACAAACAATCTAAAAGCTCACAACCTCTGTCTGTCTAGGGCGACCACTCGGTAGGTGTTCCTATGATTTTGCCACCCTCATTAATACTCCACCTCACCAGAGGCACCTTATTGGCAAGGAAAATCAACCTTCACAAGGGGACACCCCATCAATATTTCAGAAATTCTGTTTCATTCAGTATATCATAATAAAAATGATAACATAAAAGCATCAGAAAGCAACCTGTGCTTTATAATGTGACCAGTGCATCCCTCCACATAAGTGACTTGTGCTTGTGCAAAATACAGCAATTTATAAAAAGTCACATACAAATCAAAAAGAATTCAGTTTACACAGACAATTCATTTTAAACACCTATCTCTAAAAGACCAAAATGTAATAATTTCACAATTAATCGTCAAGTTTTACAGTGTAATTCATGGAATAAATGTGCACCGAAAAGGGGAGCGCAAGCGTGAAAATCGCAGCGCATGCGTGCAAAAGCCACGCACGCAGCCGTTCGTCGATTCATGGAATGCGCTGCACGTGTAAACCCTGGGATGTGTGCAAAATCCGTGGGTGGCGCACACGGGTGCACACGTCACTAAACACTGTGTGCAACGCGCACAGGTAAAGCGCACAAAGTGTAGCGCACACAAGAAAAGTGGGCGGAACACGGGGCGTAACACGTGGAATGGGGAACAACACGTGAAAATGTGGGCGTTATGGGGGAAGTACGGGAGGTAAATGATCGCAACCCCCACATGCGCACTACCAACACGTATTCATGGAATCGAACAGGGAAAACCCATGCGCCAAAAAAGACGCGCACAGGCCTAAACACGTCCGTCACACGAAGGCAGCCGGTAGCGTCCCTGCGCATTACAAAAGTGTGCGCAAACAACAAACACGTATATACAGCTAAGATGAATGTCCCATTCTGTGTCAACCTAGGAGAAATGACATGTCACGCAACGCACAGGCATCCCATAAAAGCAAGAAAAAGAGATAAGCGACCCCTCCAGCCCACGTGCGTGTAAAAAAGCACACGCAGTACACTGCGGCAGCCAGGAGCCCAAAAAATACGTACGTGATCAACACGCAGGCTAGTATGGGTGGAAAAAAAGGGATACGTGACAAACAGGGACACCCGCAGTGGGAAAAATAGCGTGTGCTACTCACCGTCTGCCTTGTGTGTAGTAGAAGAACGCATAGCCAACACCCACCCGCTGTGAAGTAATCGCGTGTTAACCCCAACGCCTGGAAAACACACGCACCGCTTTCCACGAAAAGCATGTACAGAGCGATGGAAACCCACGTGGGACCTTCAACCCGTGCCAGGGGAACACCCGTATGTCACGTCACAGACGCGCTTACGCGCTAAGAGCCTTTCCTCGAATTACATGCTGATGTGCAGTTTTCTCACGTGCCAAATCACTCCGTATCAAGCTGGCCACGCGACAACACACAGAAGACCATGCTCCTGCCCGGAAAGCCGAATTACTGCCCCCCAGAGCCCCAAGCAGCCTCCCACGAGCCAACTACTGCTGCCTGCATGCCTGCTGCCACCGTGCCCTGCCATTTGGTGCCTGCACATCTATCATCTGCTGGGGTCCACTTGCTGTGACCACCCCTGCTTGAACAGAGGACCCGCGACTGAAGTTCCATCACTCCACAGCCCAGCTCCAGGACCCAGTTGCCCACCCACACCTGCCTCGGGGGTCGCCATGTTGGGGCAAACACCATCAGAGACCACTGGCGACCCCCAGCCAGAGAGGCAGAGGGCTACCAGCTTCAGTGATAAGGAAGTTGGTATCCTGGTGGAGCAAGTTCTGGGGCATTATGATGCCCTCCTCACACCATCGCGCGCCGACAATGAAGGACGGAAGAGGATCTGGGAGGACATAGTGGGTGCCATCAACGCGGAGGGGGTGGTACCCCGCGACATTCAACACGTCAGGAAGCGCTGGGAGGACTACAAATCCAGGACCCTCAAGAAGGCCCAGTGTCTCTTGTAGGCAGCGGAAGCAGTGGGGCACCGGGCCCATCTTACCACCCAGCAGATGAGGGTCCTGGAGCGCATTCGCCCAGTGCTTCACCACCAGATCCTCAGGATGCAGGCCCGTCTGGAGTTGAGCGGTAAGTGCCCATGCATTCACGTTTGAAACAGTGCATGTTGAAGCGTGGTGGTAGTTACCTACTCGGCTGCATGTGTTACATGGGTCATGTATGGATGTGTGTGTGCAGGGAAATGATGCTGCTGCATGTGAGTCTAGTCAGGCGTGACCCACATGGATGGTGTATGTGTTACAATGCATCATGCTGAGCAGCATGCGGAATGCACACATGTATGCATGCCTGTGCCTGTACTTTGACATGTTTGGGGTGTGAGAGATGTGTGCTGCTGTTATAGACATGCATGATGTACATGTCCGTGTGTCAGAGTAGTGTGTGCACCATGGATGCATGACACATGTCCGTGATGATGTGTTCAATCACTGCTACAGCCTACTCATCCTTGTATCCACTATGTCTGTGGGCATACGGGGCCAGATGCATGACCCTCCGTTGATGCGTGTGCATGTGATCAGCATGTCCCATGATGCATGTTAGTTAGAGCTCACCATTGGATGTTTCTACGGTGTGGTGGACATGGATGAAAATTTTTGTTGCATGTACCATGCCGGTTCCTGCATGTGTGTTGCCTGCACTGACCCATGTGTTGTTGGTAGACATGATGGAAGTGACGTTTGACAGTGCCACTCATGTGCTATTGCTTTCTGTCAGGGGACTATTGTACAGTACCATGATGCTTGTGTTCAATGTCTCCCTTTACACAGCGGCGAGTGAAGAAGAGGGCAGAGACGGTGCTGTGGAGGAAAGCGGCTAGGATGCCTCCACCAGCCGGCGACACACGGCCAAGTCACCCTCCCAGGAAATTCCATCATCTGGGTGCAAGGGGACTGGTGCCACGTCTGCCACTACGGTTGCAGCGGGAGAGGCGGATGAGCCCCCACGTGATGACATGCGTGCTTGCTGGGGGGACCACGCACGTCATCACAAAGAGCTGCGTGCCAACGTGACCCAGTTGGGAGGGGCCATGGTCGGGGGTTTCCTCCATGTGTCGGCCATTCTTGCGGCCCTCTCCTCCTCTGTGCACACTATACGCCAGTCGTTCTCCCTGCCGTCTTCTGACCCAGATGCCACCACAGCCCCCTGTGGATCTGCCCCAACCAACGCAACCAGCCAGGTGGAGATCCCATCCCTGCTGCAGTTGGGAGTCGGAGGTCCAGCAGGGGTGGCCACCCCATCAACTGGACCCCAGCGAATGGAGGATGTGCCGGCATCATCGGGCAGGGCACGTGCACGACGGCACCTGGGGATTCCATCAGCCCGGATGCCATCGTGGTGGCAGAGGCAGTTGAGTCGGGAAGCAGCAGCAGGCTCAGCGTGGGAGGCATCATGGCTCGGGGCCATCAACACCCCGGGGGCAGGCAAAGGCCGAGGGGCAGGAGGACCCCAGACTGGGAGTGTCTTCCGTGTGGCAGCGGTTGGGCCGGCAAATAGATGCGGAGAGGCAGCGGGCGGAGAGGGCACGGCTCATTTTGGTCAGGGCAGAGAACTCCATGCACCGGGCTTTGAGGCGGGCAGAGGGCCTCGAGGAAACTCACAGGGAGTTGAGGGATTCCATGGCTGCATCCCTGCGAGACCTCGAGTCCAGGGAACAGGCCCGCCTCAGGAACATTGACATGGAGTTCAATGATGCCCTGGCCCGGAACATCAAACAGTGAGCCGTGGGACTAGCCCGCTGATTTTGTAAATAGTTATGTAGTTGTAGGTTTCCTTTATTTATATTTTTATTTGGGGCGCATGGACTATGCCCCGCCTTTTTGTTAAGTTATTCATTAGGTAGGTTTTTTCTTAGGTTTCCTTTAGATTGTTGGGCACATGGACCCTTGACTTTTACATTGTATATAGTTATGGACCTGATTTTACATATTTTTTTTTACCATGGAGGAATGGTTTTGTTTTTATTTTGACTTTGGATTTGGTGTTATGGACGCACACTTTGGAGGCATTTTCCTTTGCATTTTATTCATTTCACCATTAATAATTTTTCCTTGATTTTGGACATCCTTTTATTTATCATTTTATTCTTGTGTAATTTTGTTTCATTCATTTATTTTTGTATATAATACATTTGTATTTTTTACTTCATTTGTGTGGTCTTCTCTCATTGGTTACGTGTATGCATATCATGTGTGAAACTCCCCACGCACCCCCGAAATACACGTACCCCGCTCGCTCAAGGCCTATCATGTGTGAAACTCCCCGCGCACCCCTGAAATTCACATACCCCGCTCGCACAAGGCCTATCGAGTATGTAACTCCCCGCGTACCCCAAAATACACATACCCCGCTCGCCCAAGGCCTATTGCATGTGAAACTTCCTGCGCACCCCCGAAATACACGTACCCCACTTGCATAAGGCCTATCGCGTGTGAAACTTCCCGCGCACCCCCGAAATACACGCAGGCACCCCATTTACCCAGGGCATGACTCACAGGCAGTCCACTCACCCTCCCCATGCCCCGTAGGCAGGCCATCCACCCTGGGCATGCCCCACAGGCAGCCCACACCACAGGGGGTGCTTTTTGTATGCAATTTACATGGCGCGAGCGGGGTACGCATATTCTGAGGGGTGTACAAGTAAATTTTCATGCTTTTTGTCTGCCGTAGGTGGGGTACGTGTAGTATTTTCACGCGATTACAGTGTAGCGGCCCTGTAAACTGGTCCAGGGTTAGCGTGGCCCTTTGCGCTGCATTGGGGATTTCAATGGCTTTTCCTTGCGCAAGGGGCGTTCTTGGGGGTGTAACTGGCGCTGCAGGATGTTCTCTGCGCCAGCGCTGAAATGGCTTGGAAATTCCATGAATATGCGGTGCGCCCTCTCTACGCTGCTCGCGTGCGCTGCCTCTGCGCTGAAATCTATGAATTACCCCCAAAATCTCTCTCAAGTGCAAGTAGCGGCAATGTTCTCTCCTGCCTAATTTGCTTACATAGTTTTTTGTTATACAACCACATCAATGTGGGTATTTATATCTGAACCCAACATGTTTCCTTCCTTCTCTTGAATGCAACACACTTCTAGAAACTTCTTCAGGGGACACTACATACATAAGGGATTACCACATTGTATCACTAGCTAAGTAGTTTGAACAAGAGTTTAAATAACTGACCATAGCAGAAGCTACGGGCTCTGACTTGTGTAACTTTCTTTACTTTACGTATGTGTGCGGGTCCTTCAATATGGCTGCAATGGTTACCCGTAGCATGCTACAGAATGGTAGGTCATAGACACGAATACCCACTTGACATGCGACGTGCAAGACAGAACTGTGCGTATTTATGTACAATGCACAGCGACGCAGAGAGCGAGATGCCATACCCGGCTCCACAGTGCGAACGAGACACGGAGCAGTAACCGAGTAAGTACATTGTGTCTGTTTGTCATTGCATTCAATAGCATCCTGTTTGGTGCGAGCAATAAACTACGTTACACTTTGTAACACGTTTGAGAGACTGATAGCAGTTTTATGGTTTCACTTAGATCCTGCATTGAGTATTTTCTGCGAGTTGGGATTGGAACGGATTTTTCTAACAAGATCGTAATATATGTGTGGCCCGGACCACAAATTACAGTAAGCACAATTCTTAAGTGATAGTCACCACCATGACCAAATGTATTGCGCAATATGCAGCCAGAGTGGATCCTCCTTTGTTGACTCATTTGTTTTGTTTTTTATATCCCTGCAGATATTGATATTCCTCCTGTGGGGGATTACATGTGGCTGGTTTGTTGAATACCACCAAGACTCAAGACTTCACACTGATGAATAGTAAGTGCAGGCACCATAACTAGTGTATATGTAACCAGATTGGTTTTATTTATTGACTATAAGCCCCTAAGGCGTGGCAATAATGTATGGCTTTGTATATGTTTGTAGAGTTTTGCGCAGAAAGGATGGGATTTTGCAGCAACATTGGTGCACAACCACAGAGATCACAGTGGTAAGCATGTTTTCAGTGTACCCTTACTAAAAATAGGTAATCGAGGTGCGACGTTAGAAAAGCAGTTATTAATGTGTTGTTCTCTTCTCTATGGCATAGGTGGTGTTGTTTTAATCAATCAACAATATTCGATATCATTTAAGAATACCGATGCAGAGTTGATACGAATTTACTCCACATAAGTGTAGTATCCATGAAGGAACACACAGTGTCCACAAGCATAAGACCCACATTGATGTGGTTGTATAACAACAAACTGATGTAATAAAATAGGCAGAAGAGAACTTTGCCTCTACATGCACTTGAGATTAACACTGGACGATCAATTGTGCAATTATTAAATTTCAAATTGTGGACTGTTTTAGATAGGTGTTTAGAATGTCTTGTCTGTTTAAACTTAATTCTTTGTGATGTGTATGTGACTTTTTATAAATTGCTGTACTTTGCACAAGCACGGGTAACTTTTGTGGTGGGCTACAGTGATCACTTTATAAAGCACAGGTCACTTTCTGATGCTTTTATGTTATATATATTTTTTATGATATACTGAATAAAACAGAATTGCTGAAATATTGATGAGGTGTCCCCCTGTGAAGGTAGAATTTCCTTGGCAATAAGGTCCCTCTGGTGAGGTGGAGTATTAATGAGTGTGGCAATACCATAGGAACACCTACTGCGTGATCGCCATAGAGACATCGAGATTGTGAGCTTTTAGATTGTTTGTATTGTTTGGTGCATGCCGTCATGTGGTATGGGTTTGCTGAGGCTTGCTTGGGCTCTGGTTTCACACGCCTTGGGCTCTTGCTTCTCTCATCCCACTCTGAGGTATGGTTGGGCCTTACCGCCATCTTCCCACGGAATCCGCCATGTACCTTTTGCTTCACTACAGTGCTTCTCTCGAAGACGGGGATGTTTGGTGCAGGCGTTAAAGGTTCATCAGCGTGTTCTGGGTTCTCTGCCTCGGGCAGAGCTTGCGCCTCTCTTTTGGGATTCAAGTGACTCTCTGGTTCCCACTTCTCGAAATGCTTTCAACGCCCTTGGCTTGTGCTTCTCACTGTTTCTCTTGAGCAGGCATTCCTGGTTTCTCCTCTGGCAGGCTTGCCGGAGGTCCACGGGGTGAGCCTTTGCCCAGCCCTGCATGCTTTGTGTGAGCTCTCCGCTTCCTGCCACACCTCCCAGGGGGAGTCTCTCTCTTTGTCCTAACAATGATTGATTCTTTATCCTTATGTTAGTAGGTGGTACTTCCCATGGCTTGCTAAATCCCAGCTCATCCTGTGCACACAGAGGGGCAGAAACCACACCAAGCATCGTTACAGGAAGTTTCCAGTTCTCAGAGCTTTAACACCCGTGTAACCAACAAAGGTAGTATTGGAATTTTGGGTTCAGGGAGGATAAGTGCTGAACTTTTCCTCTAAGGGTGGGGTCACCCCGAGTGGGTTCCCACTAGGTCTATCCCATGGGGTGTTAAGCTGAGAGGGTCCAATTTGCTAGTCTCAAAGTTGATAGCTCCCCCATCGGGAGAAGGGACAAATTCCTTGCATGAATCACAGTACCTTTAAAAACAACTCTCTTTTATGCAGTACTAACTGATATAAGTGGCATCCCTCAGGCTGTCATTCTCTCATAGGTACAGATAACTGTGCAAAATTTGGTGCAGATTGGTGAAACAGTGTGGATGTTATAAAGAACAACGGTTTGCCAAGCCACAAACCCACAAACACATTTTGATTTTTGCTAAAATCTGGGGAGAGGGGCAGGGTGTCCAAATGCCATGTACCAAATAATGTCTGGAGCATCATAACAGGCGACTGTGCAAAATTTGGTGCAGATTGGTGAAACAGTGTGGAAATCTATAGGTAACATACGTGAAGCGACAAACCCAGAGACTTTTGCTGAAATCCGGGGAAAGGGTTGGGTGTCCAAATGTCATGAAGCCAGTAATGTCCAGAGGGTCCCAACAGGTGACTGTGTAAAATCTGGTGCAGATTGCTGAAATGGCATAGGGATCATACGCAAAGTCACAAACCTACACCCACATTTTCACTTTTGCTGAAATCCAGGGAAACGAGGCACGTTTCAAGATGTCTTGTAGCCAGTAATGTCCAGAGGGTCCTAACAGGTGACTGTGCAAAACTTGGTGCAGATTGGTGAAATGGTGTGGAATTGTATAGAGAACATACACAAACCCAAACCCAAATTTGCACTCTTGATGAAATCCAGGGAAAGGGGTGGAGTGTCCAGATGTAATGTAGCCAGTAATGTCCGGTTGTCCTAACAGGTGACTGTGCAGAATTTGGTGCAGATTGGTGAAATGGTGTGGAATTGTATAGGGAACATACGCGAAGCCACAATCCCACAAACCCACACCCAAATTTGCACTTTTGCTGAAATCCGGGGAAAGGGGTGGGGTTTCCAGATGACATGGAGCCAGTAATGTCCAGAGGGTCCTTACAGGTGTCTGCAGAATTTGGTGCAGATTGGTGAAATGGTGTGGAATTGTATAGGGAACATACGCAAAGCCACAAACCCAGACATTTTCACTTTTATATGTATAGATAAAAGATAGATGGGTGGATATACCTCACTGAGCTAAGCGCTTGCTGCTAGTAACTCTGTTCATCTTGAAGTAAACCACAGGTTTACAACACAGCAGGGCTGACTCAAACTTTACCTTTCATCCTTTCAATGTTGATAACTTGAATAATGTTAAGTTGGTCAAAGTTAAGACGTATTATTCAAACAATTACTACATGAAAGAATTATGAAATCAAGCACTGTATATAAAACAAGACCTTCAATCATACTTGCTTTGCCAAACTCTTTTCCAGAAGGATTTGTTTCATATTTTTAAATTGGTATAGAACGTTGTTTAGTGCTTTGCAAATCCACTTAATTAAATATTCTGGTTTTGCCCATGAATGAGACAAAACTCTAAGTGTGCTGTGTAATCTAGAGACTGTGAAGCCAGAACACCGGGACACAAATCTTGACTCCTCCATGTGCTGAAATCATGTGAACATGTGGTAATCACTTCATCTCAGGTGGGCTACTTTTCCTTAGCCGCTCACAGTGACGTCATTTATATGAGACTAGCACTAGTACCCGTGCTTTGCACTGTAATTCATATACAAAAAAAATATTAGACACAGGTATATTCATATTGTATACATTTTACATTGTCTAGCCCATGGAACCTACCCACATGCCACATTTCAGGTTTGTGGCATGTTGGGAAGAATGCGGAACATTTCGCACAGACGCACACACATATCCAAGCATTGCAGACTACTTAAAAAAACACTTTAAAAAAATAGAAACAATTGTATTTGATACTGTTTACGGTGTTTACTTCATGGAACCTACCCACATGCCAAATTTCAGGTTTACAGCATGCTGGGAAGTATGCTGAACATTTCGAACAAGCACAAACACTTATCCACAAATTTCCCATCCCATTAAAAAATTAGACAAAGCTATATTTTTGTTATTCTTTTCACATTGTCTAGAACATGGAATCTACCCACATGGCAAATTTCAGGTTTGTAGCATTTTGGGAAGTATGCTGAACATTTCGAAAACACACACACACACACACATACACACACACACACACACACACACGCACACACGCACGCACGCACGCACACACACACAGGTCCACAAATTTCCCTTCTATATAGATATATAGAAGATTTCATTTAGTTTGTATTATCAAAAATATAATACATTTACAGGTCACATCAGCCTTTACCTGACGTAAAATGGAAGAACTTGGGTGGTTGTTGCTGCACTTGGCAGTTGATCACATCTATTGGGCTTGCGGGGCTGCACCGTGAATATCGGCATATGATGTTTATGCATTGTGTATATGCTTATGTATGCTTTAGTACTATTTGTTATTGTATTAGAAGCACCATGGATAGGGGTGTCATGTGGTCTCTTAGCCAAACAGGGACCTCAGAACGAGGGCTTTACCTCATGATATTACCCATGGCATGAGCAGTGAGAGGCAGCCATCTTGCCTCCCAGAGCAAACCTTCACTCTCGCCAACCCACCTCACCAACCTCCACAGCTCCCCTATTCTCCCACTGCATCCTCACACAACCCTCTTACTTACCTGCATCCCCGGTGACATCTTCTTTCCTGCTATCCTGCCCTTCCCCTAACCATGAATGGCTGTCATGGAAAGGGAGAAGGGGCTATGTGTAGACCCCTTCTAACTTTTCTATGGAAGAACAACATGTTTTGTATTTTGATGAACAGTATTCACACAATTTTTCAACATAACAAAAAACGTTATTAGCACCCTGTAAAAACTAGTTGTCCGGTCGATAACAGCAATAAACACTGAGATGAGGGGGCAATTCCTGGGCTGGTATTGACCTGGGGACCGCGTTAAGGCCCTCGTGAAAATATAACATTTATTTTAGGTGGGTTCTTTTACATTTTTATGCCACTTTCTGCGATGTCACCATAACTGATTCCTATGCCTTAATGTTCTAAAGTAATTTGTTAAAATGATGTGTGATGTACTTGTTCCCTCTGCTCCTATGCTGCCCCGCCCTTCCTCCTTCCCTCATGCATGTTGCCCCCACTGTATTCCGGAGACAATCCAGCCCGCCCCCTTTTTCATTTGTTGACAGGTTCCCCTTCCTTCCCTGAGACCTTGTGCCCTTCTGCCATTTTCTTTAAAGTTTTTCTTTGAAATTATAATGAAGAGACACCCCGCATCTCCCTCCCGCGATCAGCTGACCTCTCCCCTCTGATTATTTTTACCGTTTGCTTTATTTTACGAACTCCTTTGAACTATTGCTCACTGTGTCCTCAATGTTTTTCTGCGAATCTTTGATATTTCAAAGAGCACATCCAGAGTGAAGATAACATGACCTTGAGATGTGTCTCAGGGAAGGTCTTGAGAAAGGCTGCCCTTCTGGGAATTGAAACTCCAGCTGCCGCTTTCAGGTCAGAGAGAAAGCACTGGGCACCATTTCGAGTTGGCAGTTGACTGCAACACTGCAAAAGATAGGGTGGCATGTTTAGAATTCCTAAACTTCCACTCGTGAAGAGTGTAGATGTGTGTCTACTGCCTCACCTCGGACAGGGCAGAGTCACTCAGTGTTAATGCGCCAGATGCAAGGCAATGAACGGCAGCACATGTCCTCGCGTTTGTTAACGCATCTTGCTTGGGAGCCGAGTATGCATGCAGAAATGCAAACACCCCCACCAACATCTTCTCCATCTATATTCTTAGATCTTTGCAATTGCTCGCTAAGCAAACCAATTCTGGCTTTTGCGCAGGAATTGGATATGCATTTGCCAGGTACTACTCTAATGATACTCTCTATCCCGACCCTAGGATTGACACTGTTGGAGAAGGTGTCAGTATCTGGGCGTATAGTATCAGAGTCTGGCAAACTCCTGTCTAATAGCTATGCACAAGCCGAAAATGTTGGCTTTGCAAGGCTTGTTTTTAAGTGGCCTCCAGTGCAAGGAATATATGAGGAAACAAATATTGCTCACAAATCAATTGTCTGAATGCACATGGTTAAGACATTTCTATTGCACCAGGAGCTCTTTTACAACTGCAAATAAGCCATTAACCCTCAGAAGACTGCCTAGAAATAACATTGGCATGACCTAAACAGCACAACGCTGAATGTTGCTTCATGGAACAGCTAGCTCAAAGAGAAACCAGGATGGTATGTTTTGGGGTTTGGTGGGAAAGGCAGTGGTTTGAAATTGCAATGAGGATTGCATGGTCATGGGCGGTTAGTAGGTTAATACAATGATACACAGCAGCACCAAGCTGTCAATCCCACCTCAAATCCCATTTTCCTTCTGTCTGTAATACAATACAATAGTTGTGGCTTATAGGTGGCGGAATAGAACCACCTAACAGCCAAAACTAAAATAATCGGTCCCTGAATGGACTCAACTATGATGCATGCATTCACAGATCCCTTTGCGATTTCCTAACTGCACATCTTTGTGAAGTTTGCAATTTGTACGTGCAAGTGGAACGTGCTCTTTGCGAATCCCATTGACAGTGACAGTGTGTGCCTGGAATCCGAACATTTGACTTTTCAACATATGGCTAATTACATCTTCTTTAACTCAATTAGCAATTGTTTGGATACTGTTTGTGATTCGACTTCTCAGAAACACAACCAGCCCCCGTGGAGGTCTCCTGTTCATTTGAGTCCAATATGGTTTTGCTCTAATAGTTGGAAACACATTACTCAGTGCTAACTATGTAATTCAGAGGAAGCTCTTAATGTTCAACTCTATCAAATACACTAATCAATGTCATGCTTGAGTCAAAGGAAAACAGCTTCTTAGGTCATCCGCTTCACATGAGGTTTTGGCATATTTCAGTATGTAAGGGGTCTTGGTTAAAGGTGATTGTCCTTGCAATCAGTTTTCTGCTTCCACGCATAGGCTTTGAAGTTAGCATTCCTTAAACTGCCCAGAGCAAACATTTGCATGGTGCAGATATGCAGGTCAGCGTGTGAACAATTATTTTAGTGTCTACACACAAGACATTCAGAATTACGGGAATTTGCACACAAGTCTGCTCCAGGAAGTCAATGGTCTTTTATCTGTAAACAGATGTGAGGCCGTGTGACAGAAGTGTATCTCGCAGGAGAGTGGGGGCTGGGTTGAAGTATGTGCTGCCATTTGGTTCTCAGAGTTTTGGAGGTTCCCACTTTCCTCGGAACCGAGCTCATGTTCCGGTTATGTTACGTAAAAGCACCTCAAAACGGAGACCCATTGTTAGACACCTTCTTAAAGCCGCACGGTTTGTCATCATCACGCATTTTCCGCCCACCCCAATGAGACCAGCAGAGTCAGACGGGCAAACAACCGGGCATCAATGAAAAACCAGTCTACATTTGCAAGCGTCATTTCGTTAATGCTCGTGACAGACTGGTTGTGTACTACCCATTTGTTGCAAATAGTGTTAGCCATATTTGATCAGTAATATTAACAAAATAACCAGATTGCACAGTACCCAAACTTAACATACAGGTCTACTTTGACCAAAACAAAATTTGCCCACCATGATACAAAATGGGCCACACTAGCATTCTGTTGGAAAGGGGAGGAGTTCTTCCGACACTCCCAAGCTGTTCAAAATAAGGCAAATGCCATGAAATGTAATATAAGAGATCAAGGGGTGCTCTTAAAGTCCTTTACACAATCATATTATTGCATGCTTCATAGATATAGTGCACATGTGGGAACAAACACCATCTCAGATATTAGCAGCCATATTGGAACACAAGGCGCAAACGCGGCGCAGTAGCCTGCATCACAGGTCTAGACCGCGAACATGAGGAAAGGAATAGGTTGTATCCTGGGCACTGATGAGAAAGGCCAGAGCCACAGATATCCATAAACCTTTCGTTGTCTTAAAAGTTGCCAGCCATTGTGCTCTGGGAAGAATGTGCCCTGCAAGGCCACGGCAGGAGGGTTGAGTGTCTTTGTGTAATACAATCCCACAAGAAAGAGGGCAAAGGCCGCTGACCCCCACCAGTACCGACTCTAAGTTATAGCACCCAAATTCCCTAGCCTTAAGACCTCTGAATTCCAAGGTAGCTGCCAGCCCCAGACCATTGATCATAAACCTGTTAGACCCCCGATCGACCAAGAAAGATCAGAAAGCAGCACTTTCTGCCTTCACTTCTGGGTCACGTGATTTATGCTATGAGGTGCAGGGAGGGATCAAATGATAGCCCAGGGGGAGTCCTTGGAGTGATGCCGGCCTGTCTTGAATTGAGTGGAGTTGGTGAGTTAGTAGGACCTCGGCTTATCCCTCGGACCCCTGTCTGCTTGTACCTGGAGCACTGCTCCATAGTATTGTTTATTTTGCCCATAATTGCCAACTAGCCACCACCTCGTGACCGTTGACGACTGCAGCATCAACCACGTGAAAGAAGATGGAGAGAAAGGGCTGGGACCAATGACCTGGCATCCCCTATGGAGCAGCAGCCTACGCAGGCAGCCTATCAATAGGGCCTCACCAAGCAGCCCTGCAGGTTTCTATTGTCTGTAATCATGTCACTGATGACGCGATGTACCTTCTTAAAGTGCGGCTCATGCAGATTTTGCCAGAACGTTAGGCAGCAGCAGAGCTCTTTGCTGAGGCACTCCTATTTTTTAGGACTAAAACACTTGTTCTCCTTGCAAGAGGTGTCTTGGGTCTGTTTCCCTAGTGGGTTGTATTTTGTCCGGTGTGAACATTGAGGGGCTTTCCTACAATTGTGGGAGAATCCTTCAGTCGTGCCTGATTCATGGCATCTGAGTAAATGGTAGGGTGACCAGATTTTCAAGATGAAAAACTGGGACGACCAACAACATTATTTAAGGACCAGCCCCTGACAGCCCATCCCCCAACCCAGCATCCCCCTCTAAACTGCACCCCTCCACCCCATCCACCCTCTATCCCATAGTGTTTCCAGTAGTGCTCTTGCTCCCATAAAATGCATGCTTTTGGCTGTGGATATGAGCGTATTAATAAGTTTGCCAATTACAAAATTTTGTCGGTATTACACAGCCTGCGGTAGCGTCTGTGCAGTTAGGGTTAAGATGCTCAACCCATAGGAAGCCTTTTGGGCGGCTTATAACTTTTGCGCCATTTGATGAATCCTCACCAAACTTTGCAAAGAACGTATATGGCCACCTCTGATTGATTATGCAGAGTTAGGTTTGGTTTCATCAAAGCAGGGCAAAGTTATAGGGGAGTCCCAAAACTTTAGAAATCCTCAAAGACATAATGGAGAAAAAAACGTCAAATGGATTTGCATAAAATGTGCATAAAATGTGCGCTAGGACCTTTGGCTTGGTCCCGAAAACGTGCTTTAGCAAATTTGGTGTAAATCCATCCAGTAGTGTTTTTAAAAAATGGCCAAGAAGTAGGTACACAAATATTAGTGATATCTGCATTTGGTCCTCGGACTCACTTCCTGATTCGATGTCCGCAGACACCTCTGGAACAATCAGAGAGCCACGTTATGTACGTGGACATCATACACGCCCACTGATTGGTCAATAAAAAAAAAAAGGTGCGTCAAACCTTTTGAAGCACACGCCATGTTGGATTCGCAGACTACTCCAGTAGGCTGCAAATATCACAGTAAAAACATATGTTAAAAAACACAATATTACACTTGTCAAACTAATGAAAAATCTCTGGGGAGGTAAGGGGTGATGAGGATGGGGTGGGATATGGTGATAAAAAGCCATCAAATCAGGTGTTTTTTCAACTCTGATATATCTCAGATGTTCGGGGACATCCATGCACATTTTTGCATTATAGCGTTGGTGAAAAGCAGTTGTTGCATGGCTTTGACGCCACTCAACAAAACTGCATGGGATTTTAGACGCAACCCTGAAAGGTTCTGCAAGGATTAGTGCTATTTCACCAAGAGGGGGCAAAATTAGAGGCAGGGTCCCAAAATATTTGAAAGGATTATACATTTGTGCTGTTTGACGAATCTGCACAAAAGTTTGCAAATATATTTTAGAACCAGATGGGAATGTTTTTGCCTACTTTGGTGGGATTTTATCAAGAGGGTGCAATTTTAGAGAGGACGTGTCAATATTTTTACATGGCTTATAACTTTGTTGCTGTTTGACAAATCTGCACAAAAACCTTGAATGTTTGTGCAAAATCTGAATGGATTTTGTATGTATATTTTGATACTTTTCAAAAAATAAAACATGGATGGATTTTCAGCAAACTCATGCAAGGAGCATTGGCAATTACCTGAAAGCATGGTTTCGTAAACGTGTCAGTGTTTTATTTTTTTAAAGTGTCATAATGTAGGTACATAAAATAGTGCTATACCTTTGGTGACTGAGGTATAGCCCTTGGCTACTGACCAGGACCAGGAGGGACAAGCAATGGGGTGAAAATGGGCATGGCCACCAGGAACCACCCATGTGGTAAAGTGTTTTGAAATCAGGATAGGTTTGAATGGGAAAACAAAATCTATTCTGCTCGTGGCTACAGCCCGACGTACTGGATGGGACTGCCACAAACATGCACATGAAGCACTAGCAAGGCCCTCAAAGCATGGCTTTGCAATCTGTCCTGTGTTTTATTTTTTCCAAAGTGTCAAAATGTACATACAGCAAATAGTGATATATCTTTGGTGCCTGGGCAATGGGCCTGGCCCTGACTAAGGACACATGTTGACTCTGGTTTGCTTATTGGAGAATGCGTCATGGCCTTACCCCTAGGTTTGAATGGGAAAACATACACTGCTTGCTACAGCCTGAAGTGCTGGACAGAATTACAACAAACCTAGCGAGGAGCATCAGCAATGACCTGAAAGTATGATTTTGCAAATGTGTGCTGTGTTTTATTTTGTCCAAAGTATCAGATTGTAAGTACAATAACTAGTGATATAACTTTGGTCTCTGGGCAGTGGGCCTCACCCTCAGCCAGGAGAAATGTCTACTCTGATTTGCTTATTGGGGCATGCAGCATGGCTGAAGCCCTAGTTTTGAATGGTAAAAAAAAAGTTCTGCTTGTGGCTACATCCCAAAGTGCTGGATGGGATTGGAGCAAACTTGCAGGAGGAGCATCAGCAAGAACCTAAAATCATGCTTTTGCAGATGTGTCCTGTGCTTTATTTTTCCAGTGTCAAAATCTAAGTAGAAAAAATAGTGATATAACTTTGCTGTCTGTGCAGTGGGCCTGGCCCTCGACAAGGACAAATGTCTACTATGATTTGCTACTTGGGTAACGCGGGATGGCCGAAGCCCATACTACACGGATTGTGGAGACTGGCCATGGCTGCAAGACATGTCCTCTGGCCATTGGTCACATTTTGAGGATATAGTGGACAAAGTACTAGGATTCAGGGTGGGTGCAGCGTATAACGGGGGTGGTTTGGTGGGGCTGGGGCATGGTTGAACCTCATACCCTACGCAATTCAACCATGACTTGCATCCCCAGAATGCACTGCTGATAACCACACTGATGTATGCGTTGCAAAAAATATGTTTGTTGAAGGAGGTTTATAGTTCTTTCATATGTGTTAAAAGAGGAATTATTAATAACTTATATAAAGTGATGTAATATCATGAAACATTTTCACTCATAAACATCTATGAAATTCAAATTCAGGGAAACATCTTTGTTAAAGGGACCTTATGGTTACAAGTAAAACCAAAAAACCCAAGAAATTTGCCAGGTATGTTAAGCTATTCAACCATAACTCGGGCCACCGCCATGCATTACTAACACTAACACTAACAACAAGATGACGTCAAAAATGGCTCTCTTTGCGCCAAGTTATATGTTGTGACAGAATATATTATTGTGGTAAAGGGTTTATGATAGGACATACACTGTAATTGCATCAAAATATGTTACAACACTGGGTACAGTTTTTCACACAGCATGTGGATACGTTTTGGCACACTCAGAACAGCAGCACATTCCCTGATCTCCGTGCATTCCCTCTATAGGCAATGTTAACTTGTTCTGAATAAGTGTCAATTATGACTTTCCCTGCCTCTCTAAAAGGTGGGACATCAATAAATGTTATTATCATTTATTTGTTATTGCTTTATCGGACAAACCTAGCTCAAGAGCAGCGAACACTTTACAACAGGATCATGCCAGAATTAGGCTTGACATTTTTGTACTGTAACACAGTACTGTTGGTGGAGTTAGAGAGGGATATTTATTTGTCCGGCAGGTATTGTTGAAAGAGCCTAGTTTGTTGTGTTTTGCGGAACAGGAGGATGGTAGGGGCATTTCGAGCCTCTATTGGGATTGAGTTCCAGATGGTTGGGCGTGGCAGTAGAATGGCTGCTTGCGAGTCTTCTCTTTGAGCACTAGCTTTGACTCCAACCTGTTGATAGTTTTGCTACGTGAGGTGTGAGAGCCTCCAGAGGGGTGGAGTTTAGCAGCCAAGTATGTTGGTTTTCCGTTTGAGACTGCTTTTTAGGTGATATGTGCAGCTTTGAATTTGAGCCTGGCAGGGACGGGGGAGCCAGTGAAGCATGCACAGTGTTGGAGAGATTTGGTAAAATTTGCAAGTATCTGTCATGAGGGGGGCTGTATTTTGGTGTACTGCTTTGAAGGGGGCCAGGTGTGCAGCAGGAAGCAAAGTAAGAAGGGCATTTTGCCCATCAATGTGTGAGATAACGAGCGCTTGGGCCACCCTGTGGAGGTTGTTGTGGGGAATGAAGGGTTTGATTGTGTGGAATGTGTGGGTCTGTAACCATGCGGTTCATGTCTTTTTGGCTATGTGCTTTTGGAAGGAACGGCTACTGTCAACAATGAAGCCCAGGGATTTTGCTGGGTTTGACTGCTGAGGATTGAATCCTTCGAGGCACATGCCATCCAGCCATTGTTGCACGAGTTGTTGTTTTGTGTGGGATCGATGAGGACAAATTAGGTCTTGGTCGGGTTCAGTTTAAAGTAAGCATTTGACATCCTTGTTGGGAGAGTCGCCAGGGATTTGTGCTCACTGAGAAAGTGCTAAAAGGTAACAAATAATCCATATTTGCAGAACTCTCAGAGCATAATGGAATCAAACTTTGTAATTCTAACTAGCATGGATACATGTAAAATGTATTTTGTCAAAAAAGCAGATTGGGTTTAATGGATTCAATATTTTATTTTAAGAGGAATTAAGGGATAACTGGGCATAACTGCATCAGGACTTGCACACTACCTGAAATCTGATCATATAATACAAACTAGATACATTAAAGTCAGACCTTGTAGCACTAAAGGGTCACATCAGAATCATATTGTGCTGTCCGAAACATGTAATGATGAGTTGCAACGTCAGCATGACATAATGGGATTAGACATGTTATCTGGGCATAATGGAATCAAACATACATTGTTAATGGGGCCGAATTGAACACAGTCTTAATATTTTTACTAGACACAATAGGATCTGGCCTTACAGTACTAACAGAGTACATTACAATATTGTCATGCTATTATAACTGGGACTCAAGGAATCAGAATATGTAGTGTGCACTGAATATAATAGATTCATTCTGTGCTATACTAGAATGGGACAATGAACCAGGCCTTGGTCTGCTATTTGGGCATAAGGAAATTGGGCCTGTACTCAGTATAACCTCTACCCCAAAGCCTGTCTAAATCGCCACCTGGGGCTGTGGAAGGTTTATGGACACAGGGGAGTGTTGCACCTGATGCAAGGGTCTGTAGAGAGTGGGGGCTCTGTTCTTAGTGCACGAGAAACCACTAGCTATGAGCACCTGGCAAGCTAACAATTGTTGAGAAATATTGTCATGGATATACCGCTAGAGTATCCTGGAACCAATTCCTATCAGCTTTGTGAGTAAATGGCAACACTGTCTTCCATATGCAGGTTATCACTTAACCGACAAGTATTTACACTTGCATGATAGTGTCTTTTATACTCATAAATTGTTACACCTTATGAATTTCCTGACTCTTTTTGTTTAGCATTTATGTGTTTGTATACTTTTTTAGAGATACTATATGAGCATTAAAATAGTATAGTCAGTCAAGGTACAGTTCCCAATGTTTCCAGTAAAATAATTTTGTCCTAGCATCCTCATTTTCTCCTACTCACTTCTAGAATGTTAGACCAACCTAAAATCATTCAGCAGTGTGTAGTCATTGTGACAAAGTAAAACTTAACATTATACTCACAGTAGGGCTTTCAGGATTGGCAAGCCATGGTGGTAGGTGAGGTTACACGAACCCCTCTAAAACCCATTGAATGGAAAGGGTTAAAACAAACTCTGTCAAAAGTGCATGGCTTCTAAGGCCAAATACCTAAACAACCTAAATGCAATCTAAAGCGATGGATTAAAAATAAATAATGATAAAGCATTTAAAGCCTGCAGAAAGGTTCCATTCTTCTATCATCTGTGATTTGATGGATTGACTTATCCTGGCCAGAGAAATATGAGGGGCAGCACAGGCGAGTCTTAATGTGCTTTGCTGAGATTGAGTATCACAATAAACCTAGCATGTCACTAGAACATGTGGAGTTGAAAGGCTAGCTGACAAAAATTCATCACAGTGTCTCTTAATGGTGTAACCATGAAAAAGAAAATGTGTTGCAAACATGGGCAACAATGCGCATTATATAGAAACACAAAGAAATGGAATTTGGAAAAAATGAAAAACTGCCAGATTGTAGGTTCAAGGCCAAATTAAAGGAGAGGTTCACTCAACAATGTTATTGCTTTAAACTGCTGGGAATAAATGCATAATTATGCATAGTGTTGGGAAGAAGGGGTGGAAGTTCCAGGCCCCTCGGCGATTTAGGACAAAGCAATTATAAAAGGATAATGGAGGGGTGCGAGGGGCACCCATAGAAGCTGATGGTAGTAGAAATATAGAGGATTTCAATGTTAGCATCACGTGTGTAATGTAACTCCATCTTAGAAGTTAGACGCCATCTTGAAATTGAGGCATATTGCCAAAACTATGATAGAAATCAAAAATGTGAAGGGGGGAAGGGTTTGAATCAATCTGGACCACTGGCATTGCTCTGGGATCCTTCCACACCACCATTTATTAGCCCGTCTGGGCAATTGCAAAGGGGTTCCAGCCATATGCAAATTAGCCAGGTCCCAGCTGCACGGAAACACAAGCAACCCCTGACATGCTCTGGCCTTGTCGGGCCTCCTTAGTGAGGTGCAGCTTGGTTTCCTATGGCACAGCAAGCAGGGGGCCCACGTCTGGGCATACCCTCTCTCACATAGGAAGACAAACTGAAACCAAAAAAGTGATGGGTGAAAGGTTTTGAATCAATCTGAACCACTGGCATTGCTCTGGGCAACCTTCCACACCACTGTTTTTAGCCTGTCTGTGCCATTGCAAAAGGGGTCCAGCCCTATGCAAATCAGTCAGGTACTGCCACTAATGGGAGCAGCCCTGCTCGAACTGCTAGGCCAGGTCCCCTCTGCACAGAAACACAAGCAACCCCAGCCATGTTTCGGCCTTGTTGGGCCTCCTCATTGAGATGCAGCTTGGTTTTCTATGGCGCAGCAAGTAAGGGACCCACGTCTGGGCATACCCTCTCTTGCATAGGGAGACAAACTGAAACCAAAAGAGTGATAGGTGGAAGATTTTGAATCAATTTGAACCACTGACATTGCTCTGGGCAGCCTTCCACACCACTGTTTTTTAGCCCGTCTGCGCCATTGCAAAAGGGGTCCAGCTATATGCAAATTAGTCAGGTACTGCCACCAATGGGAACAGCCCTTCCTGAACTGCTAGGCCAGGTCCCCACTGCATGAAACAGAAGCAACCCCAGGCATGTTTCGGCCTTGTTGGGCCTCCTCAGTGAGGTGCAGCTTGGTGTCTTAAGGTGCAGCATGCACTTCTTTGTTTTACTTTATTCACCCTGAGTGGGGCAGGTATGCCGAGAAAAGGGTCCCCTGCCTGCTGGGCCTAGAGATCCAGGCTACTCCTCACTGATGAGGTCCAACAAGGCTGAAACATGTTTGGGGATGCTTGTGGTCTCCTACAGAAGGGATGTGACCAAGCAGTTCGGGCTGGACCACCCCTTTTGGGGAGGGTCCAAGCCGGATTTGCATATGGTCTTTCCCATTGGTAACGGCTTTGCAAGCCAAGAACGAGGGTCTGGAGGGTTGCCCAGAGAAATTCCAGAGGTTAAGATTTATTCTAAACCTTCCAGACATCACTTCTTTTGTTTTGCATAACTATGACAGTGCACATACATCTTGTCCTGAAGGTTAGAAGGGTGTGTGCATGTTTTTTGCTCGCAGCCCTGCCAGCTCTGCAGAAGGTTGATTACTTGAATACACACACACACAGTTCTTTATTGAATCTTATCAGTAGTGCATGCAACCCAGAAGGAATGTGCCCTGCAAGGCCATGAGAAGGCATGAATGGATCTTTGAAGAGGTGACTCATGGGAAGGGGGGTGAGGACTTTAGGCCATTGCCAGTACAGATCTATAAGTTATAGCGGGCCAAGACCTCCGAGCCCCCAGACACGAACATTCAAGTCCACTGACCAGGCCAAGAACCCTGATCATAAACCTATAAAGTGATCAACGATCAGGAAGACCAGACAGTGGGGACAGGCTGCCCCCACCATTGGGTCATGTGATTTGTGCTGCAAGGTGCCAGGGGAGAAAGTAACAAATGTACGCCATGGGTGGAAAAGTCATGGAGGTGCCGTCGTGTCTGGGAAAGGAGCAGGTGTTCATGTAGTTCTGGGAAGTTTTCGTGACCTCTAAAGTAGACAACTCACTCATGTTCTTGGTACCAGGTGCACTGTAGAGCTTTGCAATAATGAACTGTGCAACTAAACTGCCAATTAGCATCTCTGTGCTGGATGGTGAAGGAAGAAGACCCCCATGTGGATGAAGATGGACAGAAGATGCTGGGACCAATTGCCTGGTATCCTGTATGGAGCAGGCTATATGAGTGTGTAGGGTCGCACCAACCAGCTACCTGAATTTGTAACCTATGTGATGTATGTCATCTGTGACATAACAAACCCATTGTTCATGCTGTTTTGATCAGAGCATTACGTGGTAGCAGAGTTCTTTGCTGGTGCGTACTTGCATTTTTATGAGAATAAACCTTGTTCTACTTGCAAGAGGTGTGCAGGGCCTTTTTCCCTAGTGAGTTGTATTTTTTCTGGTATGAGCGTTGAATTGTTACTCTACAAATTTGGTGACTCTGACGTGATCCCAGTCTTTCTGCATAGATGTAGGAATCCAGGCCGCACATCTGGAGGGGCCGCAGCCACCTGCAGCAACCAGTCCTGAACACACAACCCATAGTGGTGTACAGGAGCTGTTTTGACAAAATTCCCGTCTGCTCTTTGGAGTAGGGCGTGGGTTCTAGTACAGTGCAGGCTATTAATGGGACCCTATGATCAAGGAGTTCAGGTGAACACGTAGATGTAGGTACAGCTCTTGCGAGTGATAACAACGGGGGAGGACACTGAGAGGGAAGTGGGGGAACCGATGAAAATGTGTGTGAGTTTGTGTGTGTTGAAGAGGAGGGATTGAGAATGCATGGTGCAATGGTGTGTGATCGGGTTGATATATATATATATATATATATTATTTTTTTTTGATATGATGAATGGTGAAGTGTGATCCTTTTCGAGGCAGGGAAGAAGATGGCAACATATTTTGAAATAAAATAAATTGATACAAAAGTAGCATCTCCGTATAGTTAGAGGCTCAAAATTCCTGTTCCCAATATAGTGTGGGTGGGGGAATAAGGTGAGGTGTCATGAGTGCAAGTCACTGTTGCGTCCCGCACTTACCCACTTGGTGGCTCTATCCTCATTGGTGCCTACAGCAGGGGTCTTCAGGCAGGATCTATCATCCCAAGGGGTGGCGCAGGGTCAGTCATGGTTCCTACGGGTACCCACGGCAGTCTTGGGCTCTCCATCATAGCCACATCAGTGGGCATGCGTAGAGAGTCGGTGTCTGCCCTGCACGCATGCGCACTGCTAATGGAGTCATTACTTGCCATGACAGCGTTGTCTGATTACGTTACTGCACTTCCTGCTTCTTCAGCTAACTAAATCCTCTCTTGCTGGCTGCGAACGCTTCTTAATTGTGCTCCGTTTGTGACTTGCCTCTGTGCCAGTTTCTTTCTGATATCTGGTCACTGGTTAGCTATCCTGTATTCTTGCCTTGCCCAGCTCTACTTTGCAGTTCTCCCTTGGATCTCTTCTTTATATGCCTTTTCCTGATCTACCTGTCTTGGGCCATTACCATTGCTGGTCTCTGGCCTTGAATGGAATTCCTTACCTCATTCAGCTTAACATCTGGCTCCCCCGGTCAGTGCTGGTACTCTTGTTCAGAGAGGAATTGCCATAGCATTTTGGTGCTGGACTGCTCTTGTGGGCGGGACAAAGACTGATATGCAAATGGATATTTTCCATCTGTGAAGGTACAGTGAGCAAAAAGCAATGGCTGCGAACTCTCAATGTGGTTAATAACCACTGAACAGGTTATCATGCCTTGTTCTTTCGAGAGAGGGGCGCCTGCTACCTTTTTTGTATTTTTGAAAGGAACTTGGGGTTGGTCACCCTAGGTTACCTGGGGGCAACCAGACGTGGACTCCCTGCTCACTGTGCTTAGAGAGGCTCAGCTTCACCTCACTGATGATGCCCAACAAGGCTGAAACACGTGTATGGGGTTGCTGATGGTACTCTTGTTCAGAGAGGAATTGCCATAGCATTTTGGTGCTGGACTGCTCTTGTGGGCGGGACAAAGACTGATATGCAAATGGATATTTTCCATCTGTGAAGGTACAGTGAGCAAAAAGCAATGGCTGCGAACTCTCAATGTGGTTAATAACCACTGAACAGGTTATCATGCCTTGTTCTTTCGAGAGAGGGGCGCCTGCTACCTTTTTTGTATTTTTGAAAGGAACTTGGGGTTGGTCACCCTAGGTTACCTGGGGGCAACCAGACGTGGACTCCCTGCTCACTGTGCTTAGAGAGGCTCAGCTTCACCTCACTGATGATGCCCAACAAGGCTGAAACACGTGTATGGGGTTGATGATGGTACTCTTGTTCAGAGAGGAATTGCCATAGCATTTTGGTGCTGGACTGCTCTTGTGGGCGGGACAAAGACTGATATGCAAATGGATATTTTCCATCTGTGAAGGTACAGTGAGCAAAAAGCAATGGCTGCGAACTCTCAATGTGGTTAATAACCACTGAACAGGTTATCATGCCTTGTTCTTTCGAGAGAGGGGCGCCTGCTACCTTTTTTGTATTAGTGCTTGCACTGTCCCTGTGCACGGAAAATTCAGGGGAGCTTATTTGTTGCATAGGAAGACGCTGTCAGTGTCCCTTTTCTGCCTTGCACTACCCTCGGGACTGAAGCACTGGATAACCAACAAACGTTGAGGAGAGGCCCTTCTCGCCAGGAGACACGATGACGAAGAGAACAGGTACTTGACATGAGTAGTGGTTATTTTAGTTTATTGTTTTAGCTTGTTGTTTTCTTGTTTTCAACTTCTATTGTGTGGTAGGAGAGGGCCAAGGGAGTGTCTGTGGAAGAAGAAGTGTGGGTTTTGGTTGTGGGTAAAGTTTGCGTGTGTGCGTGGAATGATTTGGAGTGAAGGGAGTGTGGGTAGGGGGCGACAAGGGGGTAGGAGCGAAGCACTGGTAGGAAATCTTAAGACAAGCTATATTTTGCATATGGTGTGACATATTTGTAAATAAAGTGTTTTAACATGGGGGTGGCTATACCGTTAGAGTATATGTATAGTGCATTGCTGTTGTATAAAGATAAAATTGAGAAGTACCATAAGCAGTGGGTGGCAGAGACACAAGCATGAATGTTTCGCCCATGGCCAGAGCAGGGTATGAATAATAGAGGGATACTGGAACACATGTACACATTATTGCCTGCTAAATATAAAGGTGAAACAGTTCAAAGGAGGAAAGAGATTTTAAAATCATGGAAAATGGTGGAAGACATAGAGGACAATGATGAGTTTAAATTCCAGTGTGACAGCGGCCCAACCTCGAGTGTAGTTAAAACAGCAGCACCTGAGGAAACAATCACTTCTTCCACCAGTGGAATGTTATCCAGGCCTTGATGCCACAGGATATACCAATCCAATGTATGTGTCCCTGTCAGCAACTGCACCACCCCCATCTGTGCTACCTCCCTCATATTGAACGAGTACCAACACTGCTGTTCCGATGGATAGGAAACCAAAGAAGGAGTTAGAAGGGGCATTAAAGGCAGCACAAATGGAATTGCGAGGTTGAGGGCCCTCTGGGAAGAAAGGTGTAAATTGGGTGTGGACTAGATAAATGGAGGACTGGAGACATTTTGTTTAGAATAGACAGCACCGCGATATAGGATGTGCATATTGAGAAGGGGAAGTGTGATGAACGAGAAGCGGGGAGTGCAGACTATGGGACAGTGAGGTCAGATGGAGATACAAACAGGGAGTTGCGGAAGGACGAGTGGGACACAGTGGATGAATTAGAGGATGAAGAGGAGGCATCAGCAATTACCCATTGGGTAGAGTGTTTGTGGGGTCTGCAATTGAGGAACAGTTTTGGGCAGGTAGCAGTGGGAAAGAAAAAGGCAAGTGACAGCAAGAAAGCAAGGAGGGGAATGGGAACGCAGTTGTTATTGCATAAAGGCCCCGGGAGGGCGGAGTATGTACATATGGCCCAGATGGACAAAAACAACCTAATTAAAGTGCTCCCGCCCCTCACTGCAGGTGCTGGGAAATGGATATACACTTTTGAAAACAAACAGCTGGGATCCTTTTAGCAGTAGAAGATATCAAACGTTTACTTGTAGCAATTGTGGGAGATCAACCAGGGGATATTTATGTTAAGACTGGATATACAGGAGTTAAAATAGATGACAATATGTATGATGAAGCACACTTCAATGACATATGGGCGCAGGTGTGGGTTGCACTTCAGAGAGCATACCCTGATACACCAGATTTACAGTCCATAATGCAGTATACAAAGCGGGATGATGAAGACCCTGCTCAATGCATTTTGAAAGTGCAAGAGATGTGGAGGGCAGGGACAGGGGAACCGTGGGACCAATCATTTGTGCCTTTTCATTTCATTATTAAAGGGGGTTGCCCAAGGATGTCCAAAATGCTTTTGAGAAGATCATGGGTATAGAGGCGAAAGGGTGGGCCTAAATACAGACTATTATTATACATCATTGCAAATGGATCAAAGAAAGAGAAAAGGAAATAGCACCAAAGGTTACAGGCTCATGAAGCATAACTGGTTCAGAAATAATTCACACAAATTTAGCAGTTGAAGGGGCAGTAGTGGCAGTTACACAAACAAACTCAGCAGAGCAGGCAGCAGCGCAAACAGACGTAAGAATAGTAGCATTTTGGCTAGTCGGAGGACAATGGAACGGTGAGTTTCAGTCACAATACCCTGAATTGGGGGTCAGCAGTGTGAAGGAGGGTGGTTTCAAGGAGGAAGGGGGACAGGGGTGCATTTGGAGGGATGTTACTGAGAGGGGAGCAGGACCAATTCAGTGGTGGGGATGCAGAAAAATTGGTCATTTTGTGAGGGAGTGAAGAGGTAGAATGGAAGCAGGATATTATCCATACAGTCCCATGGGCCCAATACCACAACATCAACACTGCCCTGCACCCTAATGCCCATGTCCATACCATATGAGATACACCAAGCATATACACAGCTATCACCACAACCCCGTAATGGGACAGTGACACATTATCGGGAGTAAGTGTCTTGAGGGGCAACCATTTCATGTTACCAGGTACGAATACATATCCAGACATATCCAGACTAGGACAGCCAAGAGAAACCTCTTGCGTGGCCAGTCCTGTCCATGACTGCCCGCCCAGACAAGGAATCCTTGGTGAGCACTGAGATAGGAAATAAACAATTCACCTTCATTGTTGACACGTGTGCAACTAAATCATGCATTAGTGAGGGAAACTTCCCGTTATTGGGAGAAACTCTTGGCACACAGGTCTTCTCTGGGTCTGTGGCAATGGTTCCTTTTACAAAAGATATATCTATCAAAATAGGAGCCACGGTGGTACGTGCACCTCTATTATATTCAGAAACTTCTCCAGTAAATTTATTAGGACGTGACCCCCTGAGCAAATTGAATATGATTATCTCCTTTATAGATCAAGGAATAATATGTGCTACCCCAGGGATGTGTGCGATGATAGCAAGGGTGATAATACATGCCAGAGGAATGGAAGTGGTGGTTCGCGATATTCCTGTTTACCCCGATATGTTTGTATATGCGATTACAGTTTGACTTGATGCAGTGCCCCAGTTCGGAAAATCTGGTTGGCTGATACCATCTGATTTCATCTTTAGATCAATTGTGACCTCAGAGCTTGTTGCATGGACAATACACTCACTGGAACTATAAGGGTTAGTGGTATCAGAGAAAAGGATTGTTGTAGTTGGTACTTATTCAGATGGGTGTGAGTGGTGCACTGTATTGTGTTTTGAGCTGACAGTTCCCCTAAAAGAAGTAATAGATACAGATTTGTTTGAGGATCAGGGTGATGATGGAGAGATAGTACTGGCTATCTGCATTCCTTGCAAGATAAGGGTGCAATATAAAAGTGCAATGCACTATGATGGCCCTTGTAACAGCACCCCCTTTTATTGAAAGCAACCTGGAACTGGTTCCTGAGAGGTTGTGGATGATCAGAGCCCATGATGTAGGCCTGCCACAGGGAATTGCACCCATTCACATCACACTTAAACCAGGCACATTGTTACCTTGGAAGAAACAACACCCACTGAATGCAAGATAGTATTTTGGCACTCTTTAATCAAGGGATTATTGTGTCCTCCAGCATCCCAAAACAAGCAATGCATTTGACTGTCATGGATTTGAAAAATGCCTTCTTTTCCATAGCCCTACACCCAGATTCTCAATATCTGACCATGTTTTCACAGGGCGAAAAGCCGTAAAAGCACACGAGATTACCACAAGGGTATTGTGAATCCCCTACTATCTTCAACAGAATCCTACATGCTGATTTGGGTAATGTCCAGGTCCCTAGCACTATTATTCAATATGTGGACGACTTGCTAGTAGTTAGTGACAATGAACAACAGTGTGGAAGGGAGTTATTCACGCTCTTGCAGCTGTTGGCATGAAAAGGGTATAAGTTGGACATGGCCAAGTTACAATACTGCCACCAGGAGGTTCTTTACTTGGGACAGTTGATATCCGTCCACAGAAAAAAAATACTTGAATACGCTGCATCAGTGCGTAGTGCTCCCCAGCCAAAAACTGCAAAAGAAATGCAGATGTTTCTCGAGCTGTGTTATTATTGCAGAGCGTGGATCCTAGACTATGCTGCGTACACTACACTCTTGTTGCAAGGCCTTATAGAAGGGCAAAGGACAGACAATAAGATAATATAGACAGAGGACATGCTTACAAGCTTTAACAAATTGAAAGAGGTCATTTCAACTGCCCTAATGTTAGCAACTCCTGACTACACTCAACAGTTTTACTTGTTTTCCCATTCAAATGGTATGATGATGCTGGTGGTACTCACCCAGAAGAGCACTATGGGTCGCAAGCCATTGGCATATTATAGCAGAGTGTTAGACTCATTAATACAGGGACAGTTCCCTTGCGAGCAGGCACTTGCTACTGCTGCATTTGCAATCGAGAAAAGCTCCACAATCACCATGTTGTGTTCCATAACATTGTACCTGGAGCATGTGGTGTTTGCCATTTTAGGGCGGTCCATATAAACGTTATCCACATAGTGAGCATCCGCGTATGAGGTTATTCTATCCAGTCCAAACATCAACATAGTGGGCCTCATCACGAGTTTGGCGGTAACCCTTAAATCCAGCGGTAGCGCAGTTACCGCTAGATGTAAGGGTCTGCCAAATCAGGACTTCGGCTGATTTCCCCGCAGCTCTTAGCTGGAGGAAATCCGCCGAAATTTCGCGCTCATACCGCCGGAGGAAATCCACCGGTGGTAAGAGTGTGAAATTTCCCCATTGAGCTAATGGGGAATGGGGCATTACCGAATGGGCTCAATGGGGTATGGGATTTCCCGTTCTGCCAAACCCGTGATCCGGCGCTAATAGCGCTGGTGGGTTTGCCGGTAGGGCAGATAACGCCAGCGCTATTAGCGCCGGCATTACCGCCCAACTCGTGATGAGGCCCTGTGTGGTGTAAGACAGTAAACCCTGTCACCTTCCTGACAGAACTGTGTACTGGGAAAGACCTTGCTAGGCATGACTGTGTAACATTTGAAGGGGAGGAGGAGGGCAAACCAAAAGCAAGAGGCAGCTTGCTTGAAGAGGGCATTGTTTTCGTGTAAAGTCAGAAACAAATGACCAGGGGACAGGCCTGAGACGTACGGGTGCAGCAGTTCTTCGCCTTGTAGATGGTGAGTGTGGGGTGGTGGTACAGAAAAGGCTGCCCAGGCATTATTCCGCTCAAGCAGCTGAAATCATAGCACTTATTGAAGTGCTTTTAGTGTCTCAGGGGTGCTGAGTAACTATTTATTCTGATTCAGCCTATGTCACCACAACGGTGCACTCAGGGCTTGTGAGGTGGAAAATGAGAGCGTTTAGAAGGGATGACAGGTCCCCAGTTCAACATCCAGTGATATTGAGTAAACTAATGGTTGAAGCCCTACCCCAGTCCCCCATGACGGTGATGGTTAAATGCACCGCCCATACCAATGACACAGACACAGTTTCACTCAGCAATGCCGCTGCAGCGGCCAAACATGCTGCGTATCTTCCAGTGCTTGTCATTTCTGAGTATCCGGTAGCACGGAGACAAGAGCAGATGCCGACACCATAATATTCACTTCCGATAGCACATAATATTTAATTACAAGGTCCAGCCCACAGGAGGAGAATGAATTGTGGCAGAAGAGAGGGTGCACACAGTCCTGTACAGATTTATTGTGGTGGCAGGAAAGCATGGGTGAAGTTGTGATGCCACACAAACTGTTGCTAATTGCCTTGGACCAGTTACGCCATCCGTCTCATTTGTCAAAGCACATATTGTTGCAGCTATACAGGAGGCCTGGTTTGTTCCCAGTCTCCAGAAAATACTTACTAAACTGGTGATAAATTGCATTACATGCCAAACTTACAGTACTGGTCACACCCTAAGGACAATACGAAGTGCACTACCCCACCCTACTGTGCCATATCGGGAGCTCCGGTTGTAGGTCAAAGGATCGACAACCAAAGGATCGAATGGTCAAAGGGTCGACACCAAAGGACCGAAAACAAAATGATCGAAATTCTTTTTTTTTTTACATTTTTTTTTTTACATTTTTTATTTTTTTTGGCGGGGGTCCCCCCCAACCCTGTTTTCTGTGGTAAAAACCACTTTTTTTCCATAAACGAAAACCCCCCAAAAAAATGTAATTAAAAAAAAAAATGTGATCCTTTTGTTTTCGGTCCTTTGGTGTCGATCCTTTGACCATTCGACACTTTGTAGTCGACCCTTTGACCGGACACCCGGGAGCTCCATATTGATTACACTGACATGGGTGAGTGGTGCAATGGGTGTAGGTATTTGACCTTTTTGGTATGTCCCTTCTCCCGGTGGCTTGAGATAGGTCCTTGTGCACATCCGGAAGCTAAATGTGCTGCCAAATTTTTTGTGAGAGAGGTGTTTCCTCATTGGGGTGTTTGTGGTGTGCTGCGGTCAGACAATAGCACCCATTTCTTTAATGAACTGTTTAAAGAGGTGATCCTGTTGCTAGGAATCAAGCATCGGATGTGCATAATTCACCACTCTCAGTCCAATGTGGTTGTAGAGAGGATCAATGAACTATTAAAGGCAAAACTCTCAAAGTTGTGTGTCATCCTTCGGAGAAACTGGGTGCGCTGTCTTCCTCTTGCTTTATTCAGTTTGCGCATGGAGCCCTGTAAGGATCATCACTTATCATTATATGAGGTGGTAACAGGCAGGCGGATGCATACACCCCTATCTCCAATAAGGAAGGGCACTGATGCTCACAAGGCAGCGTCCATTCTAGGTGAGGAATTTAAGGACCACCTGACTTTTTTGACTAGATCCATTAAATGTATTTCTCAACAAATAGCAATATGGCGGTCTGTAGAGCTAACCAGCTCTGCATCCACTTCAACGACTTCGCAGGGTCTTCAATTGTTACTGAGTGACCAGATTTTTGTTAGGAAGTTCATGCGCGGGTGGAGTGAACCAAGATAAAATGTGCCTTTTACCATTGTGTTTGCCACTCCATTTGCGGTGAAGGTCTGGAAGCTGTGATATTGGGTGCACCTTTCTGATGTCCGAAGGGCTCCCGCTGCCACACTCACCACAGACGAGCATGACAGTGTTGCATGAGTAGTGCTTGTTAATAGTAAATATATCTGTGCAGAGCAAATCACTAGATGTGTATATGGACTACAGACACAATTTTACAAATTGTTTATTTTAACTGAATTATGCTTTGGTTCACGGTTTAGTATATTTCCACTGGTCCAGGTAAATTGTTATTTTCTTTCCCTTTTTTTCTATTTGGTTAACCATTTTTGTTATTTTTTCTTTATTATCTAATAATGTCAGTGGAATTACTTATCAAGGTGCCTACTCTTAATGTACAATATGGAGCTACAAAGAGGCCTCATAATTCCATGCTTCTTTCATTGTATTTGTGCGTGATGCATTTCACATTGAAAATGTTTTGCGTTTTTAAATTTGGTTTAGCATCGTATTTAGTATGTCATTTGTGTATGAGTGGAGCATATAAAAGAGGGGCTATCCGAGGGAGGTGTACCAGGGGTGGGTATACATATCAGATTGGGGACAACAACCTAATGCTGGGAATTGACACTGTGATGACACAAAAGCTGAACAAAAAATGATGAATATGAATGTATTAGCAGATGCAAAGTCATATGTGCCATGTGCAAACATATTGAATCATTTTAAAAGACACACTAGGAAAAATATGACGAATATAGAGGTTTGGGTTTAGAAATGAGAGAGGATGTGCACCACCCAGAGATGAGTAACAGTTGGTATGTGGACATGGTCTTGGTGGGGAAACAGTGGGTTAATGGGAGTTGTTATATTTGCTCCTTAATACCGCACGCGTCGGGAACACCCATGGTACTAATAACGCAAGAGGTTCCATTTTTGGATGCTCAATGTCTTGTCCATCTAGCACTATGTAATTTGCGAGGCACGTTCAAAGCACACAGCATACACCTTATGATGATGGACCCAGATGAAAAGCAGTGTGCTCGTAATGCCAGAAGCCTGCAGTGCCTCCAAAGACCATACATGCAGTTAGGAGTGTAGTTTGTGACCAAACGGTGAGATGAGACTGTGATGAGCTCTATGGCAGGCGGACTTATAGGACATAAAAAAAGAAGTGATTCAGAGGGTGAATGAAGTTTGCAAGAGTACTGGAGGAAGCGCATGGCAAAGTTGACATGGATACGGTCAAAGGAAAAGCCAGCAAAGGTGGAGAAACAAGAACAATATCAACTGTGCTTCTACAATTCAGGACATGTCTCTGCGGGCACTAGTGACAAGTGTAATGTAACAATAAATATTTGAGACCTCAAGAAAGGAACAGCAGCAGTGATGGATATGTACTTGGTCTGTGGCCAGCAGGCATTCTTGCACCTCCCACATCATGCAGGGGCATATGCTTGCTGACCACATTGCACTCAACTCTCCTTGTGGTCCCAGAAGCACCCCTAATTATGAGAGCAGGGAGTTTGGTAATCCCCACATCATCATCAGAGCCCACTGCCTCTGCATTGCCATTACAGCCCCCTGTCTTCTGGATCTTGCCAGAGAAGAAGGAAAATATACTTTTGATAAGGATGAAAGGGTCTTGATATTTATCAAATAACTCAGCTCAATTGCTTAAAGAAATACCTGATCAATAAATACAGACTGCACAATAAAGAAGAGGCATTTTTCGCCTCTCTATTAGTGCCAGGGGTACAAACAGCAGCCAATGCCAAATGGATGCAAATAGTTAGATGGGAGCTAATACAGCTGGCGAATGACACTGAACAAGATTTCAACGCGAGCAAGGTCGAACTGAGAGTCATCTGGTTGATGATGCTGCAGAACCGGTATGTGCTTGATCACAGCCATGGAAGGAAACATTTGTAAAGAAAATTGGAGAGTCCTGCTGTATTTATATGGCCCCAAACAATGAAGCAAATGGGTCTCTTACAGAGATAATAGTGACCGTGCACACCCTCGGAGAACATATGCAGACGGAAGCAGGGATTAATAAAAGTGACTGGTTTGATTTATCTTTTATCGTGGTCACCATTGTGGATGGGAGCAGTTGTGAACATACTAGTGCCAGTGGTGGTGTTCATGTTGGTGATATGATATGATACGTCATTTATAATGCACCTGTACACAAGGGTTTCTAGAATCTTCTGCACGTGCCAGTTGGAACTTCGATGCTATGCAAAAGCTATTCCTAATAGTGCGTTGATGATGGTTTCCATTGGGGTAAGCAGTGCACCTTGCGGTACAAAAGAAGGGCAAGTACAAACATAGCACCCCAATAAGCCCTGCATGCTGAGAATAGAGAAAATAATTGATCCCCTGGAACAGTTACTACAGCCCCACCAGATCTTGAAAACTATGAAGAGCATTGTGTTGATATAGAAGGGAATGGGGGCTGTATATATCTTACTTGCACCCCGTACCTGTACGCCCCAGCGGGAGAACGTTTTCGTTCAGTATGTAGTGTGTGGGTACGTAAGAAAGGGACATGGAGGTATGAGGAGGCTGAGAGAATGGAAACAGAGTTGTGTAATGTAGAATTAACAAAAGGGGGACTATTGGAAAGGAGGGGTGGAAGTTCCAGGCCCCCTCAGCGATTTAGGACAAGGCAATTGTAGAAGGAGAATGGAGGGGATCACCCATAGAAATTGATGACAGTAGATATATAACGGATTTTAATGTTAGCATCATGTGTGTAATGTAACTCCATCTTAGAAGTTAGACGCCATCCTGAAATTGAGACCTATTGGCATAACTATGACCGTACACCTACATCCTGTCCCGAGGGTTAGAAGGGTGTGTGCGTGTTCTTTGGTCACAGCCCCAGCAAAGTTTAATTTCTTGAAAACACACACAAAAACACACACACACACACGTGCATGCAACCCAGAAGGAAGGTGCACCGCAAGGCCAAGAGGGGGCCGGAATGGATGTTTGAAGAGTTATCTCATGAGAAGTGGGGTGAGGGCTTAAGGACGTCACCAGTTCATATCTATAGGTTATAGAGGCCTTAGACCCTCGAGCCCCCAGACAGTAACATTTAAGTACACTGACCAGGTCAAGTCCCCTGGCCATTGTGGAAAACCTGAAGGTAGACACCTTACTAGACCCCAGGGATCTATCATCCAGGTGGCCAGGACGCGGCCATCACTATTGGATCTAGTTCCTGGGGGTGTACCAGTGCGGGCAAATCACCTGGATGTGGGGTCCTCGGGGAGTGGAAGTGAGACACCTAAGGTTGAGATGTGGTAAACCCTTCCTTGTGACACCTTTTCACCATCCTGCCATGTAGGATACTTAGAGACCCTAGCCCCCCTTTTCCAACATGAACACTTTCTCACAGCGCGAATGACAACAGACTAATACCTGAGCCGTTTACCTGGCATGTCTCAACAGAAGGGTCAGGCAGAGTCAGGCAATTGATGACAACTACATACACCTGACTACCCTTTCTCTTCCCCTTTGGGATAAAAGACGGAGCACAAGTGCACACTCCGAGCAAGGCCAAACGCACGAGGAAGCAGCCATTTCAGGACGGCAGTTCAAATGGAGGAGAAAGGCAATGAGACCTGAGTGGACGTCAAGGAGGGAGTTGCCCTTGCCCTTTTCAACCCTCATCCGCGAAGCCTCCGATGAAAGAAATGTAATACCATAAATAGCAGCTGGCAAATGGTGTGATTGATGTCACTGGTACATGGAACTCTCCCCCACTGATAGCCAGGGTGGGGGGACGTGATTGCCATCATGGTATTGCCCGTGACTCCAGCAACAAAGGAACTGGTGATGTGTTCAGCACAGCCGGTGAGTCGGAAGAACCTGACAGTCAACTGGAATGTGTTAGACTAAAGGTTGCAGTGGCAACATTAAGAAGATAATCAGACACAAGGGGCCTCATTACCCGGTAGGAGGTGAGCCATGGGGCTATTAGCGCCATGGCTCATGCCGGTAAAATACCGGCACCGCCTTGGCGGAAAGGGTATTTACTGCCCCATTCCAAGGTTGGAGGGGCGGTAAATCCCCCTTCCGCCATTGCCCTTCCCCATTCCCATTTCTGCCCCATAGGGCTCTATGGGAATGGAGAAGGCGCTAATTACGGCACCGCAATTTCGCGGTGCCGTAATTAGCTCCGAGGTCCCTTAGCGGGTTGGATTTAACGCCTGCAAAAAGCAGGCGTTAAATCCCCCAACCCGCAAAGGGACCTCGTAGTAAGGCGGTAGGGATTTACCGGTACCGGTAAATCCCTACCGTCATCCGTGTAATGAGGCCCAAGGTCTTTTTGTGACCAAACTTGTTACCAGATATAGAGCTCAGTCGAAGGTCTCTACTGGGTATCCCTCTCATGAACAAAAAGACTGTATTGAGCTGTAAAAGAAAGAAACTACAAATACCAAGAGTATAAAGTGTTAAGGTGGTAATACATGGGTCAAGTCAATTCCCTTGTACAATCAAAAGTCCTGACCCATTGCAGAAGTTTTAACATTGTGAATTCAGCATTTGCGCCCAGCTAAGGGAAACGCATTGCAAACTGTTGATGTGAGAAAACCCGCACTTGCTGTAGCCTAACAGAGTGACCCAGTGAGGCGGGATCGCTCTTCGGAAGACTCTGTTTAAGATTGGCAAGTGCTTTGAGAGGTCTGAGCCTGGATGAGGGGGACCTCACTAAAGTGAGGGAGTTGTTTAAAAAGACATTAAGACTTGTGAATATTACAAATACGAAGATTGAGATTGGAGGGCAGTGAATCCCATTTTGCGAAGAAGCATGAACCCGACTTAGGGATGTCCACAGCGAGCAGTCTGTCTGAGGTTTGTGGTTTGTCGGAGGTTTGTGGGTTGTTTGAGGATTGTGGTTTGTCTGAGCCTAACTGATGGTAGGCCGATGACTGAGACAAGGATCGGAACCCAGCTCAGGGGGATCCAAGGGTGAAGGGTAATCACTCGATGTAAAGGTTAACTGAAGGAGCTTTCGTTTTGTTGTTTTGACATATCAGGCCCTTTGAGGCAAGGGACTTTACATGAGAAGGAACTTGCGCACAGAACGTCCTGATATTGAGAAAAGGAACTGTAAACTTGTGCGGGAGAGGCCCGGGAGCGTTCTGTGCTCGAGAGTCCTGCCATGTCCTGTGCTAAAAACGTGGGGAAGGGAGACCCCGGCCATAACATCCTGACTTATCATTTTGTGAACACTTCTCTCTTTTCTTGTGAACATTATCCCACACTCATTACTCATTTGTAACATAGCGGTGAGGATTGGCAATTGGTTTCTTAGTATAGGCCCTTTTATTGGACTAGACTCCACTTGGACAGTTTTATTATTATTTGATGACTGTTGCATGCTCTCATCCTAGATTTCGGTTTAGAGTAGGCATTTATCTCACCCATTTTACAGTTTAACAAACGCCCTTGAACTATGATCACTTGTTTCTGTCTTACTTTGATGCCATGCCTTGCTTAAACCATAAACCTATAAAGTGATCAACCTACCGGGAATATCAGAGAGTAGGGACAGGCTGCACCCACCATTGGGTCATGTGACTTGTGCTGCGAGGTGCCAGGGAAGAAGGTAACAAATGTATGCAGCGGTTGGGAAATTCGTGAGGTGCTGGTGTGACTGGGAAAGAAGCGGTGTTCACGTAGTTCTGAGAAGTTATCGTGACCTCCAAAGTAGCTGACTCACTTATGTCCTTGGTACCAGGTGCACCATAGAGCTATGAAATAATGAACTGTGTAACTAAACTGTCACTTAGCATCTCTGTGCTGGATGACGAAGGAACAAGACCTCCACGTGGAAGAAGATGGACAGAAGATGCTGGGACCAATAGCCTGGCATCCTGTATGGAGCATGCTATATGTATGTGAGGTCGCACCAACAAGCTACCTGGATTTGTAACCTATGTGATGTATGTCATTTGGGACGCTGTGTAACCTTAAAACCCATTGTTCATGCTGTTTTCATCAGAGCGTTTTGTGGCAGCAGAGTTCTTGTATTTTTATGAGAATAAACCTTGTTCTCTCTGCAAGAGGTATGCTGGGTTGTATTTGTTCTGGTGTGAGCGGTGAGGGGTTACTCTACAATAGTTAGCATTGGAGAGTCGATCTGATGCAGAGACTTGGATGTTGCTGTTCGGGGGGCACCAGGGTTGGGGCAACCTGCTTACAGGAGGAGCAATTATTTTTATTTCATTTGTATTGTCTATAGTGCGAACCTAGACATCACAAAACGTCGATACCCAAAAGTATATACAGACTCTCATTGCCTTCAACTATTTTCCTACACAAAAGCAATCTCTTTCCATAAATATCAAATTCAATTGATTATCTCAATTATTCTTTATTTTATAAAGTGCATAAGAACATACAAAGACAATATATGCAAAATTTCATGTCATTTAAAGAAAATACATAACTGAAACAGTTATGCAAAAATACATTTCATTTTATATCAAACACATACAACATACTGTGATCAACCATTCTCACTCATCCAAACCAATCTCATTCATTCCCATACAAATCCTTTCACCATGTGCAAAAAAAGCAGTAAGATCAATTAGTCAAAAAAGTGGGTCACACAATTCGACCTCATGTGCGAAGTGCTATTTTCTAACTTTGAATGCACCTAAAATGCATAATCATGGCATGTATCACTCTGTGATTTTGATACAGTAATTCTCCACAAACGTTGTACAAACTGTCCAACTTGTTGTCCTAATGGAGCTCAAACAGATAAAATGTTGACTCGAGTTTCGGCTAGGTGCTCAGCGTGGGTTTCAAACCGCAGCCATCCCCAGGATATATAAAGTGTCCATTTATGATCACATGTGTGTGTGTTGATATTTTAACCTGAGCTTTTCTGCCTTATCTGTGTTTCCTAGTTCCTGGATTTTCAGCCGTCAATGGGCACGGTCCCATCCGTTCCAGTTTCCTGCTATTTGTAGCCCAATGGTAGTATGGTTTCAGTGTGGCAGTCTGTAAAGTTGGTAGATATCTGTTGCTTGAGCACCTCTGTTTCTGTTTGGTGTTAACTGCAATCCAATCTTCAAATGACTTCTTTTAGTGTCAATGCTGAATCGAAAGTTTGAATTCACATTTTTTCCATAAATTATATCGCAGTGTCTGTTCATTTATGATGGATGATATGGATCGGCATAAGTAGTGTTACATTTCCGAGTGCCTCCTTTCAGTGCCGCAATGCCACGCATGGTCCCCTACTCCCACGGAGAATGCTAGAAACTGCATAGTGCGAACCTAGCTCAAGAGCAGCAGAGTATTTATTGCAGGATTGTGCCAATATTTGACTTGGCATTTTGTACACTAACACAGTACTGTTGGTGGAGGGAGAGCAGGATTTATATTCCACTGACAATGATATTTTTGAAAGACACAGGTTTTTAGCGTTTTTCTGAACTAGGCAATGGTTTGGGGCATTTCTGAAACTCTCCCGGAATTGAGTTTTAGATGGCAGGGGCATAACAGCAGAAGGACCGCGTAAAAGCCTTTTTATTGCAGGCTAGCTTTGACTCTGTTTAAGACTTCTTTGAAGGTGATGGATGCAGTTTTGGTTATGATCCTGGCAGGGAGAGGGAGCCAATGAGGAGTGCGTAGTGTTGGAGGGATGCAGTCAGATTTGCAGGCACTTGTAATGTGGCGGGCTGCATCATAGTGTTCTACTTTGAGGGGGGCAGCTTGAAGCCAGGTAAAGAGGGCATTTGCCATCAATGTGTGAGATAACAAAGGCTTGGACCACCAGAAAGAATTTGTTTGGGGAATGAAGGGGGAATGAAGGGTTTGATTCTGCAGAGTGTGTGGATTTATAGCCATGCAGTTTGACAATGTGCTTTTGAAAGGAATGGCTACTACCAACAATGAAGCCCACTGATTTGGCTCTGTTTGACAGCTGAGGGGTGTATGCATCCAGGCACATGTCATCCAGCCAATGTTGCACAAGTTTTTGTTTGGTGGGTGGACCAATGAGGACAAATTGGTCTTGGTTGGGTTCAGTTTAAGGTAAGCATTTGACATCCATTTACAGAGAGTAGCCAGACATTTGTGGAGATGAGCAATGTCCTGGGGGCTACTGTCGTTAAGGTAATGCTGAGTGTCATCTGAGTACTGATGGATGACTATGTTGGGGTCATTTAAGAGAGTTCCCAAGGGTCCATGTTTAGATTGAAGATGATTGGCGAGAGATTGGAAGCTTCAGGTACCCCGCACATGAATGGGAGTCATTTGGATCTGAATGAGCCCATCTCTATGACCTGGTGCCTAATGTATATGTAGAATGCAAACCACCTTAGGACAGTTGTGGAGAAGCCCATCCTGTCGGTGAGGAGTAATTGTTGATCAACTGTGTCAAAGGCAGCTGAGAGGTCGGAGGGGACTAGGAGACACGGTCCCCAGTGTCAGTGATTCTGAGCACATCGTCCACCCCTTTGATAGTTACAGTCTCACTGCTTTATTTGGGGCGGAAGCCAGACTGGTAATCACAGTGGAGGTCAAGCAAGTCAAGTTTGGCAAGTAGTTGGATCACAACTATTTTCTTGATAAGCCTGCCAATGAACAGAAGGCCTGTGCTAGGTCTGCAATTGGATAGGTTCTCTGGGTCAAGCAAGGTTATTTTGAAAGGAGGTTGTATGAGACCTGCATAACTTAATCAGTCCTTCCATTGCAAACTGCACATAATGGAAACACACTTTCCAATGCAAAGTAGCATAATGAAATCCGGCAATGATAGCAAGGGATAATGTAATCAGGTCTCTTAGTGGTAACTGACCATATTGGAGTCAGGCGTTCTAGTAATAACTGTTATATTACTATAGCGCACACATGCATATCAACACGCCCTCAAATTTACCATGTCTTGGACTTCGGTCCCTCCAAGGGCATTTAACCTACACCGTGTTGTGACTATACCAATGGTGAAAGATGCTATACAAATGACAAAATGAATAAAAGAATGAATATTCTATGCAGGTCTCTCTATGCTAACTGGGCTTTCTTGAGGTTGGTCTTATGTAAAATGGGCTAAATGGAACTTTCCCAGACTATGTAAACTTCACATTATGGATTTTGGCAAGTCTCTGTTAATTAGGATTTTTGCCACAATGCTTCTAAGTGACATTCTCCTGGTTATTTCATGATTTCCTGATGCACTAATGTGTCCTCCTGAAAACTGTCAGAGGATAGCCTCAAATCTAGTATTCAAGGATCTCATATGCTTCCCTTCCACGTATTTCACTCCCTCTGCTTTGGCCTCTGTTTTTGTTTTCATGCATTTTCTGGGCTTCTTATTTGGTTATCTGTGTTGTAACATCCTCATTCAGTTTTCTTATTCTTGCACCATCAAGTTGGAACTTCATCCTCCAGGTGCCTTTGAGTTGGTACATCATCATTCTCACTCAGTTAGTTGAGACTCATTTCAGTTAGATCTATTGTCTCCATTAGTCTATTGTTGTTGCTTAACTGTGTAGTGTTGGCAACATGCCACGCGTCTCTCCCAACATTTCCTTTGCCTTCGTCGATATTCCATGTTTTAATCGTTTTCCAGCACCATTTATATTCTGAGAAATATTGTATGTGTAGTAACTTCTCTGTTGCTTCCTTTACATCACGCATTGAGGGCATTTCTCCTGGTTGCCGACTTCTATCTCCCACCTTTCTTTCTATCTCATTTGATGAATTTGATTAAGCTGATAATAGGATTAGAGGTTGTGAGAACTGTGGAAAAGTGATACCCACTGCCATGTAATTAAAGTGTGGCACTAATACAAGGTAAATGCAACATTCATAACAAATTGTGTGACACATTTGGATATCACAACAAACACAAACGTCCACAAGAAACAAAGAATTGACATATGTAATCTCACCTGATACAAATATACCATACACAATACAGACAGCAGATACATACTACAGTATAAGCAAAGCTGCAGGGTACCCTCTCACTGGATCTACTTTCTCTACACTTCACTAACACTAGATGCACACACTGCAACAGATGGACACAGAGATTACCCAGCCTTGTGATGCCAATACCTGGAAACAAATGCTAGCACCTGTCATGCATGTGATGGAAAACCTTAGAATATGATATGAGTATCTGGTCCTGTAAACACAATATCAGTCATACGATGGACATACCTTGAACAATTATGGCAATGCATGGAACATATGATGGGAAAATCTAGGGGCATGATTCCATTACCTGGCATATGTTGTGATAATGTACACACCTCCAAAGTGATTCATTCATACATCCTGTGAACTTCTTTTGCGCTCCTCCACTTAATAGCACTCCCACTTCCCTCACTTTTTTCCCTCTACGCGTGTGTGCATGTGTAAAGGGTCTTTCGGTTTGTAGACTTGTAACTCACTGCAATTCTAAATAACACCTGAAGACACCCAAAGTAACCTGAATCTCCCCCCAAACCTGCCTAAACTCTCCCCTCCTTAGTCCCAGCAATATTGCGTGTGTGTTGCACATACAGGAATGCCATCCAACTAACTCTGGGATGTCCTTCTCCTCCATAGTAGTTACTGAGAACACATCTAATAAGCATGTATTTTATGCAAGCTGCGTAATAACGGGGATTCACTCCTCCCATTGGAGTCACAAAAAGATGCAGTCCCACTTATAGGCACTGAGTTGTAATGTCATGCCCACCTCCAACACAATGTGGGATATTCAAAAACAACCAATTTATCATATTTCTATACAATATGTATCCCTCATCCACCCTAATGCAAATCAAAGTAAAAGGCCTTCCCAATATCATTACACTAAAAAGGCCCCAACGTCTCTTCTGCCAAAACTGATCATGAACTCCAACCACATGCCCCTCTTATATCGCCTCAGTTCGAATTCACATAAACCCCCTTCGCCCTGCTTAAACCACAAAACAAGTTTTCCGATATTCATTCTGGTCATTTCAGTGGAAATAAGTCTGATATAGAGTTTGCCAGAATAGGTTTTCCAAGGCTTACTAGCCATAACAAGTGAGTCATACATACTTTTTCATTGAAGAGATATGCTTATGATGATTTGGGACTGACATTAGTTTGAAAATTCACAAGCAATATTTCATATACTATTTATGAGGCAATAGCCAACTGCAGAGTGGTACAGGTGGTAATGATGAGTATCAAAAGACATCACAGTGGAGAGGTTGTGAACCTAAGAGGAGAGCAAGAGACTTCAAGGGACCATGTACCATTTTTGTAATGATGTAATTTAATAATGTTCGACTCGTGAATATGACTTGGAAGTCCAGCAATCGATTGAGATGCATGGATTTGGTCATTAGAGAAAAGGGTAAATATCATTGAATGCTGTCCAGTAGGAAATGTAAGCCGAAATGCAGGTAAAAGCCATGACTATCATTTTGAAGTGGTTGGATGATACAAAGATTTTCAAACCACCAAGAACAGCAAAATGATGTATTGACTGATAACTGCCCCCCCCTCGTCCGTCTTTGGGCTCTCGAAAAAGGTTAGGTCAACTTTACTCCTTTTCCACAAATGAATGTATAATTTTTAAGAACATTGTTATTTTTGCTGGACTGCCCCTTCTGGGGTGGGACCAAGTCTAATTTGCATATGGTCTTTCCTCTTTTGTAATGGCTTGGCAAACGAACAATGTTCTGGAGGGTTGCCTAGACCAATGCCAGATGTTAAGTTTAATTGTAAACCTTCCAGCCATCACCTCTTTTGTTTTGCTGTAGTCACCCCGAGTGGGAAAGGTATGTCCAGATGTGGGTCTCGTGCCTGCTGAGCTTAGAGACCCCAGATACTCTTCTCTGAAGAGGCCCAACAAGGCTGAAACATGTTTGGGGATGCTTGTGGTCTCGTGCAGAAGGGATGTGACCAAGCAGTTTGGGCTGGACTGCCCCTTAAGGGGTGGGACCAAGCCTTATTTGCATATTATCTTTCCTCTTTTGTGATGGCTTGGCAGGCGAACACTGGTCTGGAGGGTTGCTCAGAGCAATACCAGAGGTTGAGATAAATTCTAAACTTTCCAGCCATCACCTCTTTTGTTTTGCTGTAGTCACCCCAAGTCTCTAAAGGAATTTTACAAGAATGTGGTATTTGAATAGTTTTTTTTTATTATCTCAATGTGGTATAAAATGTCTTAGCTCATAGGTACAGATCTGAGGAAGAATATCATGTTATAGGATGAAGATGTTCCCAATATCTGGTCAATGCATGGGAATAGTTTGAGTAGGGACATAGATATGCTTGGGCCTAGTGAGATCATGTTATCTGTCACATCACAGGGCTGGCTTCACCACTATGACATGACATCATTTCTTCAAATAATGGTATATCAAAGTAGTTTTGCTATGCCACTATGCTATCACTTCTGGGTCATTTAATTTGTTTTAATTTATGTGTGCTTATATACCACTTATCGCCACAGCACTGAAAAGCATATAACAACGGTACAAAAATCAAGAAATAATGAAACCAATGATCCGTATTAGAAAAAAAGTAAGAAAGTACATGCTCAGATATGAGCTAATGGAACAGTACAAGGTAAGAGATCGAACAGACAGACAAAGGGAATTCCATAGTTTGGAGCCAAGAGAGAGAATTCATGAACACATGATTGGGCACAAGGAGGGCAGAGGACAGACAAAAGAAATATGATTGTGAATGTAGAGGACATGATGGTTGGTACCAGGATATAAGAGAAAAAAGAGAGGGGCCATCCCATACAGACATTTAATATCAATACAGAGAAAGTGATATTGACGTTGGAACTCAAAGGATTTCTATCGTGAATGAAGTGCCTGAGTACCAGAATCATGAGGAGTAAGACCACAAATAAAACAGACAGAAGATATAAAGATAGACTAAAGAATACTAGGGCAAAGGAAAACTTGGGAAACCTGGCTGGTCTGACATTGGCCATCGCCTTTTAGAATTACCTCAGTGAAGTCCATTTAGTAAGAAGGTAGAGTGGGGGGATGGTGCAGGGTGCTTTTGGCTGCTCTATTAGAGGGACTGCCAGAACATTAAAGATAAGACGGAGATAGCAGGAATTACAAACCTTTTAGCACTGTGGAGATTGCCATATGTCAGATCTCGAATATCTGGAAAGAGAGGTTAAAAACCTGAGTCAGTAGTAGACTGGGAAGATATAGAAGCATTTTTTCCTGAGTACAATTCAGTACCAGGCATGTCTAGGGCTAATATCGAGGATGACTTCGACACCAGAAGCATCTGAGAAATTTCAGTCCTCGGAAATATATTCTGGAGGATTTCAGTCCTGGAGAGATATGATCCCTGGGCTTGAGGCCAGGGTCAAGTCTCGCAGTCCTGTTTTGGATGAGTTGCAGAGGGCGGAGAGTAAAGGAAGGGACATTTAGAAAGAGGCTTTTGCAGTAGTCCAGCCTGGAGAGAACCAGATCTCTGGAGACAGTGAGCTTCTGTGGGAAGGAGAGGAAAGGAAGAATACCTCTGATCGGGTGCAGCTGGTAGTGTGACTTCTTAGAGATGTCAGAGATGTGATGTGAGGAGAGAAGGAAAGTGTGAAGTCGAAGATGACACCAAAGTTTTTACCCTCACATGTGGGAGCAGGAAGAGGGCCAAGAGAGGCTGGCCAGAGAGTGACAGGAAAGGAGAGAGCAGATGTGCCGATGAGGAGAATCTCGGTCTCACTGGCATTAAGGCAGAGTTCATTGGCGGCACACCAGTCCTGGATGGCAGACAGAAAGTCAGAAATGAGAGAAGGAGAAGAGGTGGAGGAAGGGAGCCTGAACATGAGTTGAGTGTCATCAGCATAGCACTGAAAGTTGGGGCAGAGAGTGGCAATACGGTGGGCAAAAAGTGCCAGGTATTGGTTGAACAGCCAGGGAGAGTGGTTAGACCCCTGGAGAACACCACAGGTAAAGATAGAGGAGAGGACGGACCCAAGTTGGACCTGGGAGGGTGGATCAGAGAGGAAGGAGGTCAGCCAAGCCAGGGCCTAATCAGCGATACCCAGATTATCACAGAGATGGTTGAGCAGGATGGCATGGTTGACTGTGTCAAAGGCAGAAGAGAGATCAAGTAAGATGAGGACACAAGGGGGGTTGGAATCAAGGTTGGAGAGCAGGTCTTCACGGATGTTCAGCAGAGTAGTTTCCATGCTTCTGGCAGCTCTGAAGCCAGACTGATGTCATGGAGAAAACCAACAGATTCAGTGTGAAGATTAAGCTGGGAGATGGCCAGCTTTTCCAGGTGTTTGCCCAGGAAAGGATTGATGGAGATTGGATGATAGCTAGCTGGGCAGGATGGGTCAGCAGAGGGTTTCTTAAGAAGAGGGTGCACAAGGGAGTGTTTCAAGGGGGAGGGGGAGACTCCACTGGTGAAGGTGTGGTTGCAGATTGCAGCCAGAGGAGGTGCCAGGTGTCAATGTGGTCCTTGATGGTTTTGGAGGAACAGGGGTGAACCTGTTTTGACAAGACTTTCATAGATCAGACATGTCTAGAAACCTCGTCAGAGGAGAACAGGGGAAAGGCAGAGAAGGAGGGAGGAGAGGTGGCCGAAGAAGGGCCAGAGGAAGTGCAGGGAATAGAGGGAGGCAGGGTAGAGTAAGAGAGAGAGGACAGGATGTCCTTTGTTTTATAGATGAAATGAGAAGCCAGGGCCATGCAGAGGGCCTGGGAGGGGACAGGAGAGGAAAGACTGCAGCAGTATTGGCCAGCTCCTTCCAGATTTTAAAGAGTTTGGCTGAGTTGTTAGATGCTGCAGAGACGCAGGCTTGGATGTGGGGTCTCGTCTTGGTGCGGACAGTGAACCGATATTGCCTTTGGAGCAGGCGGCAGGCCAGTTTGTCAGAGGATGTACCAGAAGCATGCCATTTCCTCTCAGCCACCCTGCACTTGCGTTTAAGGCTGACGAGGTGTGAGTCGTACCAAGTGTTGCACTGGCTTTGGGTTTCAAGCAGATCCTTGTGACAGGGGCAAGAACATTGAGAGTATCAGATATAGCAGAGTGGAGCATGGAGAGGGCTGTGTCAGGGTGTGAATCAGCCAAGAGGGGCAGGGGAAACGTGGAAGCAGAAACCTCAACTGACACATGTTTCATGGGTCAGATAACCGAGAAGGTAGGTGGCAGTGCTGGAGTTGGCTTGGCCTGTGGGGTAGAGAGGGTGAGATGGGAGGAAAGGAGAAAGTGATCACTCCAGTAGAGAGGAGTGGTGAGAGGGATTGGAAGGGGAAGGTCTGAAGAGATCAGAACATCCAGAGTGTGCCCTGCAGAGTGAGTCGGGCCAGAGGGGAGAATAGAGAGAGAGAGAGATTTGCAGAGGTCATGAAAGAGTCCAGAGGAAGGACAGTAGGCATCCAGGTGTATTTTGAAGTCTCCAAGAAGGAGGAGTTGAGTGGTCTAGACCAGGAGGGAAGAGGAGAGGTCTGCCCACTCATAGATGCAGGAGGAGATCTGACCAAGTGGCCAATAGATGGTAGCCACAGTAAGGGAATGGCCAGGAGAGAGAGAGAGCTTGCAGACGAGGCATTCAAAAGAGGAGTAGGCCTGCATAGGAATGACAGAGGCAGGAATCCACTCATGGAAGATCAGGGCTACACCCCCTCCAGAACGGTTGGATATGGGCACGGGAATTAACGAGATAGTCTGTTATGAAGGAAAAGGACAGTGATGAGGGAATATGATAAAGTAGGAGTGTGACTGGATAATGTCTGTGATGAAGGAGGACTGTGAAGAAGAATGACTGTGACACAGGACTGTGAGGGAGGAGAAGGACTGTGATAACAGAGATGGAGTCTGGTGAAGGAGATGGACTATGATGAAGGGAAAGACTTTGAGAAAGACTAAGGAAAATGACAAATGAGTAGGACCATGGGAAGGACACAGACTTTGATGAAGGACTGTGGCTAAGCAGAAGGACTGTGGCAAAAGATTCTGACAAAGGAGAAGGACTGTGATAAATCAAAAGAACTGTGAAAAATCAGAAGGACTGTAATGAAAGAGAAGGACTGTGAAATAAACTTTGAATGAGGACTGCAAAGAAGGACTGTAATGAAGGAGAATGGTTGATGTTACTTAAGTACTGTGACAAAGTTGATGATCTGTGGTGGAAGACAGTTACAGCAGAGAAGGACTGTGATGATAGACTTAGGTGAAAAAGAACTGTGACAAAGGAAAAATACTGGCAACAAATAAGGACTGTGATGAAGGTGAAGCATTGTGACAATGAAGAAGGAATCTGAGAGCACATTGACAAAGGAAAAGGACTATGAGTAATGACAATGGGATAAGGGAGAAGGGATGTGATGAAAGGCTGTGATGAAGAAGGACTGTGACAGCATAGAATGATTTTCAATCAGGACTGTGACAAAAGAGGACTTGGAGGGGAACTATGAAGAATAAGGATGATGAGGAAAGAGGAACACTGATGAAAGAGACAGACTATCACAAAGCAGAAGTAGTGTGATGAAGGATTGTGATCAAGTAGGACTTTGTTGGACATTGATGAAGGAGAACTGTGATGAAGGAGGGCTGTTGAAAAGACTGCTGAAGAAGAATGACTTCGAGGAAGAAGCGGGACTGTGATGAAGGAGAAGGACTATGGTGAAGGAAAACTAGCATGATGAAATACTGTAATGAAGGAGAAGAACTCTGATGAAAGCAATTAACAAAAAAGGACTGCAATGAAGTAAATGAACATGACAGAGAAGGACTGCGATGAAGGAGAAGAGAAGGCCCCAAATGAAGGATGAGGACTGTGACAAAACACTGAGGAATGACAAAGACTGTAATGAAATACTGATAAAGGCAAAACACTGTGAAAAAGATGTACTCAGATAAAGTAGAAGGGCCAATGATGGAGAAGGACGTGGTCAAAGAGAAGAACTCATGACGGAAAAGGATTACAAATGTTGGGGGAGAGGCGGTATATCCCACACCCCTGCACCATTCCTGCACCAGGTAAATGATATACAAGCTAAGGGGGGAGACACCTCCACCCCTCCTGTACTCATTTGCATCTTCCATTCTAATAGAAGTTCATAAATGCCATGTTAAGGCCAGTAGTCTGTACTCCATTTTGTGTCTGTCCAAACGCCATCTTTTTCCAGGCCCTTTGCCCCTCTGCTGAAATGTCCACTCTCCCTTGCCTAGCGCCACGCACAGCCAGCCCCTACCACTTCCACCCTCTGCCAGCTCAACGCGACTCTTGTTCTCACGGAAACACAGCCATTCATTGTTGCCATAATCAAGTATCAAGTACTGACAAGATGCGCTCATCCTCAAACGTGAGACCAAGACCTGCCCCAGTCCCAGCGCCCCATTCACCTGTGATTAACCGACTCGTGCCCTCTCCAACCCCTCTCTACAAAGCCACAGCCCACTGAACCCATGCCACCTATTCTCTTTGAATTCATCTAGTCACCAGTCCCTTCCCCTGGATCCTACCATATACCTATCCAGAGTGGTCATATATTCTGGTAATACAAACATCTCAGAGCTCAAGATCAGAGCAGGCCTCTGTGCCTGAGCCCATCCATCTCCAATACACTGCCTGTGCCCCACGACCCCCACCCAGTCAGACCAGAGCCACCAAGCTCAGACCCCTCAAATTCTTTCATACAGATACCTATCTGACATCGCCTCATCCTGGCCCCGCCAGAACCCCCCTTCAGTTCTAATACTGTGTGGCAATATATTTTCCAGAACTAACACATATCCCCTGATACCAGAGAGACAGATGGCAAATCAAACCTTCAGGGGGCTACCTGAGTGCAGGGCATGGAATCATCAAAAGCATTGTGGAGGGAAAGGATTGGAATGTCAATAATTTAGCTCAGTTGACCTAAGTACCCCCATTCTTACAAGATTTTATGTGCAAAATGATTCTCATATTGGCATTTCCTGTTGTTTAGTTTAGTTAGATAGATGTGTGTCATGTTATGCCCTGACCTTCACCATGAAAATGAGCCCAGCCGACCCACGTGCTACGGGATTGTCACTAGAGAAGCATCCAATCCAATGTGGCCATCCCGTATGGAATTGACTGTATCATTCTATTTCTCCAATTATTATCCAGAATTGTGTACCTATAGCCCCTCGTCACAAATGACGTATTTTCTCCTTATAATGTGCTGCCCGTGTATCTTTTGGCAGAGCGCTCTCAGGCAGCAGAGTTCTTTGCTTGCATTTATTTTACTTATATAAAATGTGGTTCTCTTGAAACTACTCTCCTGGTCTCATACACTAGTGGGGTGTGTGCTTATTCTGTCTATTGGGACAAGTGCATGATAAGGTGCCAGCCTTCATTTGGTGACCCCCTTATGATTGATAGTCCTCGAGGTACTTCTGTAACTGCAGCGAGATCCGGGACTACCCATGGAGGGCCATTACTACCTACGGTTGGCAGTCGTTCTACAAAAGTGTATGCTCCTGAGTGGGTCTGTGGGTCCCGGCTTTGCGAAAACCCAACTGCTCACCGGAGCTGGGCAGGGCATGCCACGGGGGGCCCCCTTGTGATACACCGCAAACAGAGGCTCTTGGAAGAACACCGGCACATGAGTACTAATTGCAAGGGAAGAACAAATAAGGGTATATAGTTGGGAGGTCGAATTATAAGGGGAAAGGAACACACATGGTTGGAGTGTGAGCGAGTGAGATGAGAATTTGAGAATTTGTATTCTTTTTTATATGGCCATTTCTTTTTATATATATCCTCTTCCTAGTAACTTCCTCAAAGAATCTGGCTAAACTACAGGTCATTCAAAACAATGCCCTACGTGCAGCTCTATGCATCCCAAAAAGACAGCACATCACAGACACCAGGAAAGAAGCACACTGGCTACCTATCAAAGAAAGAATAATCTTCAAAGCCCTTGCACTCACATACAAATGTATTCACCAAATCTCTCCCACCTACCTCTCTGAAAAAATCCACCCTATCCTCATAAATAGACCTGCCAGAACACCTTATGCAAACATGCTCACGGTGCCCAAATTCAAGAGAGCTTGAGCTGGTGGCACTAGCTTCCCCTACCTAGCAGCTACACAATGGAATGCGCTGCCTCCAGCACTCCAAGGTGAATTCCCTCACCTAACCTTTAGAAAAGCTGCCAAAACCCTACCCTTCACATAACTGCATCATACATCAGCTATACATACCTCAGCTATTCAACCCCAAATACCTGAATGTATATTCTAATGTACTTTCCTGCCTAAATGTATTTTTGTATTTCTACTGATTCCTGTATTGTACTGTAACTAAGTTGAACTACAAGTAACAGCACCGCGATGCCCTGGGGCTGCCTGTGCGCTATACAAATGCTAAATAAATAAATAAATAAATATGGAGAAATAAGTTGAAGAAGAGAGGAGATACAGGAGCCTATCTCTGAAAAGAGATAGAGGCCCGCTTCTGGGTTACACTGTCCCGACCAGTGTAGAGATTAACAAAAAATAAGAGAATAAAGAAGGAGCCTCATATAAGGAGAAGGCTCGGTAGTAAACAATTGTTGTTGTTTTAGGTTCTATTTTTCTTTTAGTGTTTTATGATGTGTAGGAAGGCCCAGGAGGGGCAAAAAAGTGGGGTCAAAGGAATATTGGGCAGAGTAAAAAGGGGTGGACTTTATGTTTATATGTTTAGTATTGTTCAATTATTTGTTGATTGTGTTTTCATCAAAACGTCTTGTGGGTCATTGCGTTTATGTGTACCGAGAAAAGAAAATATTAAAGTAGGGACTGAAGTAAGATACACATAGTCCTGTGCTACCCCCGGGTTTCGAAAAGAGCAACAAGTGGGAGAGAAAGGAGGGGAGGCAGTTTTGATAAAAAATGGTGATAGATACCCCATTGTCGCACATTTGTAAAAACCTCCCGTTATATCCAGAAAAGATCAAAAAGTACCATAGCGAGTGGTTGGCAGAATTGAAGGGGGAGGGAGCCACTTGTACTTGACCTGAAGAGGGGTCCTTTGATAAGAGAATGTTAGATCATGTTGCTACCCATTTAATGACTAAATGCAAGGGAAAGAAACTTCAAAATAGAAGAGAGGTTTTAGACCTGTGGAGAATGTTTGAGGAAGTACCCGTCATGCAAAGCAAAGACAAAGATGGGAGTGCAACCGAAAAGGACAATGGCAAGGGAGAAGGAGAAAAGGAATTTAAGAGCCTAAAAAATTATACCAGTTGTTAATGCGACCCACAGAGGGGTACGCGGACCCAGTATATGTACCGGGGGCAGTGTGCCCACAACTCCAGCGGTGGCCCAGCCCCCTCCTTAAGCCCAATTAACAACACCCTCTGCCCCCACGGGCCCAACAAATAGAGATCTAGAGAGAGTACTGTCTTCTACTCAAGCTGAATTGGCCCGCTTGCGGGCATTATGTGAACCACCTTTGTCACTACCAGGGGAAGTGCAACTGCCAAAACCACCGCTGGTAGAGAGCCCACCCCTATTAACAGAAGACAAGTGAATATCCGGGGAGTTTTGCTTCAGAATAGACAGTACACCAATTAAAATGGTGCGAGTAGAAAGAGAGAGGGAGGCAGACAGTGTAAGCTACGATACTATGGCTTCAGAGAGGGATGAAGAATGTTGGAGCGATTTGGATGAGGATGAAGGAGGGGCCGTGGGAGGGATGCCACTACCGCAAGTACATTTGGCTACTCCACAGGTAGCGGAAGATGCAGCATGGAGGATAGGTTAAGGAATAGGCTCGGGAGGATGGCATTGTCTAAAAAGAAAACAGTGAAAGTAGGAAGAGAAAAAGTAAGGTCGAAGTTACAAATGCCACTTATTCATAAGGTAATGGGAAAGCCCGATTACGTATCCTGGGCACTAATAGACAAAAACAATCTCCTCAAGGCCCTCCCACCACTTTCTGGGGGCACGGGGAAATTGATCTATGCATTTGAAAAGAATACTGCAGGGGTCCCACTAGAAATTGGAGATGTTAAAACCCTTTTAGTAACAGCAGTAGGTGACCAGGCAGACTCAGTGTGGGTGAAGACGGGGTTCCCGGGAGTTTCCCTGGGGAACGACATGCACGATGGTGCATCCTTTAATAATGTACGAGCTCAAGTATGAGATGCATTGTGGAGAACCTTCCCTGATACCACTGATTTACACTCGATAATGCAATGCACTATGGGGGACGAGGAAGATGCTGCGCAGTACATTCTTCGGGTGCAGGAGATGTGGCGGGCGGAAACGGGGACGGCTTGGGACCAATCCACCTCGATACTTTACTTTATTATCAAAAGAGGCCTCCCTAAGGAAGTTCAGAAGGTGCTTGATAAAATAGCTGGGATAGAAGCCAAGGGCTGGCAAGAAATACAAAGTATCATAGTACACCATTGCAGGAGGATTAAAGAATGGGAAAAAGAAACGGCACAGCAGAGATTGGCCGAGGAGGCAAAGTTGGTACAGAGCAAACTAGTGAAGGTTGCGGCAGTTACAGCAACGCCGCCCCCAGACAAGCCAGAAGAGGAAAGGGAGGTGTCTTTGCTGATACAAGCTAGGAAGGCTGTGGCATGGGCAGATAATAGATAGGAACAGTGGGGCAGAGAAGAGAGTTACACAGGACCCCAGTGGCAAGGAAGGCCGGTAAAGGAAGAGGTGGGTACAGAGGACAGCGGGGAGGAGGGGGAGGAGGATATGAAGGGCCAGGACCAAGGGGGGCTGCCCCGTGACAGTGTTGATCTTGTGGGAGGTGGGGGCCTTTCGTGAGAGAATGTCAAAGTAGACCTAGGGGGAATTATCAGAACAATGCAAGATATGGAAATGAACAACAGTATGGACACTCCCACCCGGGCAGTCGCTATGGTCTGCCCATGGGAAATAATGAGAGTGTATAGCATGTTCAGACATCCTCCGCACTGTATGCAAAGTCGCCCAACTCAACAGAACCAAATAACACACATGAATGCAAATAGATTCGCCACTTGTGCCAATGGCGCACCATCTCCATTCCAAGGAACGGGTGTGCTCAGTGACAATATTTTCACATGCCCCGGGACAGAAACCTACCCCAACTAGGACAGCCTGCAGAGAACACTTGCGTGTCCCGTACTATCAACTACCTTACGATCAGATGAGGAACCGCTGGTGGGGGCAGAGATATGGAATAAACAATTCATCTTTTTGGTGGACTCAGGGGCGGAAAAATCATGTTTACCTGAGGGCAATTTTCCACTTTTTGGCAAAAATCTCAAGATGCAAGCTTTTTCTGGGGCAGTGGTCATGGTTCCATACACATTAGAATTGGATGTCAGAATAGGGGGTAAAACAGTGTGGGCACCCCTGTTGTATCATGAGGATTCTCCCATAAACTTACTAGGACGTGATCTGTTGAGTAAGTTGAATATGACAATTGCATTTACTAAGAGAGGGATAGTATGTTCTACCCTGGGGATGTGCACACTCACACAGACATCAGCAAACGATATAACAGCGCAAGGAATACCCACAGATGATGACATGTTAGTTTACAGGATACAAGTGTTAGCTTGGGTAGAACCTGAGATAGCACGAAAAGAATGAAAAGTACCTTCTGATTTTATTTTTTGCCCAGTAGCTACACCTGAAATAATGCCAGGAACAGTGAATTCACTTGATTTACAGGGAGTGCAGGTATCAGCAAAACGCATTGCAGCAATAGGATTAGATACACGTGGGTGTGAGTGGAGAACAGTTCTGTGCATTAGATCCATGTATTTCATTAAGACAATTAACCAACGAAGAGCTGTTCATGGACGGTGACACTGATGGGGAAATCATACTGGAAATATGCATGCCATTTGATATTATGATACAGAACAGACAGGTGGCAAACCCCCTCATGGCCACTGTTAGTGCCCGTCATCTTTTTGTGATGTGGATTTGCAACACGTACCACCATACTTGTGGACCACAAACCCCCATGACATAAGGTTATTAAGAGAAGTGACCCCAGTGAGAATAAAACTAAAACTAGGTGCAGTCCTCCCCAGAGTGAAACAATACCCTGTGTCATGAGAATCAGAGGAGGGGATCCAAACTACCATGCATGCTTGACTACAACAGGGTATAATTGTCCCCTCCAACTCCCCATGCAATACTGCGATCTATCCGATCAAAAAGGCAATCGGAGGGGTGTGGCGTATGATCCAGGACTTTCGACCCCTCAATGATATTGTCCAAAAGGTGTTCCCTCTCATGCCAAATCCGGCACCAATCTTGTGCAGTGTTCTGAAAGATGCCACCCATTTTACAGTGGGGGATCTCAAAAATGCTTTCTTCTCTGTATCCCACGACCCCGAGACCCAATACCTCACTGCCTTCAAGATGGGGGGGATATGAATGCTGCAGATTGCCACAAGGATACTGTGAGAGTCCAAGTATTTTTAACGGAATTATCCACGAAGATATTGGTATTATTACAGTACAGAGCATGATCATTCAATATGTAGATGATTTCCTAGTGTGTAGTACAGCAGAAGAAAAGTTCAGAAAAGATTCCATCAACCTACTGACCCTCTTAGCCCACAAGGGGTACAAGGTAGATAAAAGTAAATTACAGTACTGCCTAGCTGAGGTGCTATATCTAGGCCAATTGATTTCAAAAGATAGGGAAAAGAATACCACCTGACAGAGCAGCAGCAGTGTGTGCCACGGGGACGCCACATACTGTAAAAGACATGCAAAGTTTCTTGGCATCTGTAACTATTGCCATGCATGGATTTTGGATTATGCGACATACACAAGTCCATTATTGAATGGTTTGAAAGAAGCACAGAAGAAAACGACCCCAATAAAGTGGACACCTGAAATGCACACAGCTCTTACAGCCCTGAAAGAGCTCATCAGCACCAGCCCCGTCCTAGCAACACCTGATTATGAGCAGGAACTGTACTTATTTTCTCATTCCAATGGAACACTCATGACCACAGTGTTAACACAGAAAACATCGTTAGGACACAAACCCCTAGTGTGCTACAGCAGTACACTCGATTCAGTAATGCAAGGACATTTGGCATGCAAACAATCTCTAGCAGCAGTATTTGCATTAGAGAAAAATGCCACAATTGTAATGAGTTGCTCCGTCACATTGTATGTTGAGCAGTCTTTGTTTGTCATTCTTGAACGATCAAAGTCTACACTTACCACCTAAAGAGGATCGGCATATGAGATTACTATCTCCAGTCCAAATATCCATGTGGTCTGATGTAAGACAGTGAACCCTGCAGCGTTCATCACAGAACCCTGCACAGTGCAAGACATGCAAGAACATGATTGTGCCACATATGAAGGGGAAGAAGATGACATCCCTAAGGCGAGAGAGAATGCTCTAGAGGAGGGAGATGTATATTTTGTAGATGGGTCAGCATCAATTTGTCCAGAAACGGGCGACAAACATGCAGGAGCTGCAGTAGTACTATTGGAAGAAGGAGAATATGAAATACTTGTACAAAAACTTTTACCAATGCACTACTTCGCTCAAGCAGAAGAACTAATTGCCTTACTAGAAGCACTACATGCAGCAAAGGGATGTGTGGCAACAATATATTCGGACTTGGCATATGTAACCACCATGGTAAATGCTGGTCTATCGCATTGGAGGAGAAGGGGATTCAGGAGAGCAGATGGGTCCCCGGTACAGCATGCAGCATTACTTAATGAGTTGATTACAGCACTAGCAGAGCCTCCAGTAGTAGCACTGGTGAAGTGCCAACCACACACAGGCAACAATGACGAAATATCACTTAGGAATGCAGCGGGGGAAGCCGCAGCTAAACAAGCAGCATATTTCCAAATCGAACAAACAACAGTGTGTCTTAAAAGAAAAAGAACAACAACCAACAGAAGAAGGATATAATGCCTTACCGGTCGCACAACTAATTGAGATACAAAAAAAGAGCACTGCCACAAGAACAAGAATTATGGACAAAAAGAGGGTGCACCTAATCGCCCACTGATCTCCTATGGAGACAAGATAGCACAGGAAAGGTAGTAATGCCTGTATAACTAATAATGAAAGCATTTCAACAATTACATTTCCCTGCCCACACTTCTAAACACATTTCTGCTGATATCCAGGAAGGTTGGTTTGTACCAAATCTCCATGAGTAGCTCACTAAACTGTCCATTGAATGTACTACCTGTCAAACATTTAACTCAGGGATGACACTCAGAACAATAAATGGCATGTTGCCGCACCCAGTGGGTCCATTTCATAAACTGCATATTGACTATGCAGACATGGGAGAAAGATGTAATGGAGCCAGATACGTGATTGTGGTGGTGTGTCCTTTTTCACGCTGGGTGGAAGCAGGACCATGTGCCCACCTGGATGCGAAATGCAGAGCAAAATTCCTGATGAGGGAAGTATTCCCACGTTGGAGAATATGTGACATCATAAGATCCGACAATGGAACACATTTTGTAAACAATCTTTTCAAAGAAGTAACAACATTGTTAGGGATAGAAGACAAAATGTGCTCCATTCATTACCTGCAAGCTAATGGGGTGGTAGAAAAAAATCAACAGACTTCTTAAGAGCAGATTGTCAAAACTGTGTCACACAATAAAAAATAATTGGGTCTATTGCTTGCCTTTGGCCCTCTTCCAGCTGCGCACGCAGCCCAGCAAGGACCACCACCTGCCCCCCCTCCCTGAAATTGTGATGGGTAGAAGAATGCAAACTCCCCTGTCACCAGGGAGACACATTTCAGGTGCACATCGGACAGCAACTGTTTTAGGAGAGGAATGCAAAGAATACCTCACTCAATTAATGATGGCAGAATGATGTATTGAGAAACAAATAGCACCGCCCTTCACAAGAGAAAACGAAACTGACACAACAACTGTGGCTTCTGATAGCCCCACAAAACCACTCTTGCCAGGCGAACTAGGTTATGTTTGTAGTTTTGTAAGGAGATGGAACTCACCAAGGTTCAATGGGCAATACAAAGTGATCTATTGTACTCCCTTAGCAGTAAAGGTGAAAGGGCTTAAGTATTGGGTGCACCTGTTGGATGTCAGGAAAACACAAGATAGTTTAGCAACAGAGACACCACAGGAAAATGAAAGAGATGTGGCAGTGCAGTAACATAACAAAACCGTAAAACTTACTATAGAATAGTAGAAGAAGTAATATTTGAAATGTGTACATAAAAGAAGAATAACAGGTGTAAATAAAAAAATGATAGCATAATGTGAAATAGTTTTTTCCTCTTGAATGTGCCTTTTTCATGAATGATAAAAGCCAAGGGAGTGGAGGGGGAAACCTAATTCAAGAAGGAGGGCACTAGTTATGGGATGGAATCAAATTAATGTGGAACAATAAAATGTTCCCCCATGCTGCTAAAAATACAACAGAAACGATGTCAGAAAGAGAAAGCAATGTGTTTAATGCTAGTATCAGAGATGTTTTTATGGGAGGGCAAAAGGGGCACTTTCCCAGGGCCCTCACCTTGGAGGGGGCCCCACAAGGCTAACTGATCTGAAGAAGTAAGATTACATTGTTCACCAGTCTTAAATAGCATGTCAGGATATTTTATGGGGTGCTGCTGAGGCTCTAAACCCGTTTTGGCAAGTGCATTCTGCCTTGATCAATTCATCATGTATTGCTTTCTGTGTTCACTGTGGTATACATAGTTTGTGTATTCCTTATGGCACAACTCTGTAGCATTCTTTCCTTCCTGTGGCAATTATGTTGATTGTGTGCAATAGGCAAAGGTGAAATGCATATTGATAAATTGACTTCCACAATGGTTCAGATGTTAGCTCAGTGTGTGAAGCACACATTGCAGAGATAATAGTTCATATGCAAAATTAGAATATCAGATTCCAGCTAGGCTGGCTGAGCTTTTCCTAGGTCTGAGGTTTATAAACCTGCCTACATATGTACTTGGTTTTGCAGAACAACATCTGCTATTATCAGCAATGTACCTGTACCAGATAGGGGTTGCGATAAAAACATCAGTATGGTGAAGGTCTAGAAATTGGTTTGTTCAGATGGGGTGTTGTAAAACCTAGGCAATCGCCTCCAATGATGGCATAAACTGTTAGTCCAAGAGGTGAATAAGTATCCAAATTCAAGAATATGGAACACCAGTGTTCATGTTTGTATCCTGGATTTGCCAGCAGACGATACAGTGATCCTGGTCAAATGATCTAATATATCTTACATTACCGTGCTGTCTTCTGTGAGGTTTGCGTTCTTGCATGCTGCTGGTATCGTTTAGCCCATCACTTGATCTTTCTTCTTATGTAGGCCATTTAGGTGGAAGGGTTGGTAGACAGAAGAGAGCGAACCATAAATTGCAGGCCTCAGGCAAGCATATTTTAAGGTCTGCTTATTTGACACAAAAAACAGTTTGCTTTTTGGTAAAAGTCAAAGATTTTTATGCATTTTTATAAATGAAAATGTCTTACCATCCTAGTGCATTCGGTTAGAAGATGCTTTGCCGTTTCCAACAAATCTAGAACTTTACATAAACGGCATGTTCGCAAAGAAATAGCTATCTTGGCCTTTCTTCCCGTAACAGTCAGCATAGGCAGTTGATCCAGTCTGAGCAACAAGATAAACCGTCGGAGACTGACTGATGGACATATGTTGAGGTATCTCTGTGGTTTCTGAAAATCATAAAGTCTATGTTGAACGAATTTGTATCTTCTCAGCTTCCCTAGATGCTCAACATTTTTAATCCAGTCCCAGAGATCTATACGTTTACACAGAGCCCTTTGAGCTTTCTCTGAGTAACCCCCCTCCTTATTTTGCCACCCAATTTCAGAATACAGTTTAGTCATTTGGTCAATAGTTGTGGTACTCAATTTCTCCCTGGCCATTTCTTAATGGACTGCTATTAGTAGACCATTACTGGTATCACAAGTCATTTTTAGATAGATTGATGCTCGCTTCTTCAGTACGAGTGCCTTAAGAGAAATCAAGCCCAATTCTAATCTTATTATAGCCATTGGTATACAAGGAGCAAGGCCGAGGATACTACGCCAAAATGTTCCTTCGATCACCTGTAGCCAACCTAGATCCATCTCCGATAGGGATTCTAAGCCATAGATTATGGCCGGAGAGAAAGCCTGTATATACAGCTGCCGAATACCCCACAGCGTAAAACCACACTGCTTAATGGTGAACCTGTGGAACAGGGCCGTCAATTGGGCCGCTCTAATTACGCGCACCTGTTTACAGGCCACATAATCGCCAGTTGTTTCAAAGTCTATACCCAAGTACCAATATTGGGGAACGTAGGTAATATTCACCAAACCTACCTTAAGTGATACACGTGATACTCTCTTTTTTGTGTATCTCATAACCTTCGTTTTCCCCAAATTAATACTCAGGCCATTGACCTCTGCATATTCCCAGAGGGCCGCCGCACATCTGTGTATTCCACTGATGGTATAGTCGAAAATCACCAGATCGTCGGCATAAGCCAGGACAGGGCAAGAGGCTTTGCCAATTTTTGGCGGGCAATTGTTTACGGCGGCTATTACTTCGGGAATGTCAAACACATATAAATTGTATATTAGGGGCGCTGTAACACAGCCTTGCTTAACACCCTTGTTTTGTGTAATGTTAGCAGTTGTGTGCCCTTCTTGATCTAGTTTCAATTTTACTGTGTTATTTTGATGTAGTAGTCTCAGATAATATATAAGACCTTTCGGACAACCCATTAGATTTAGTTTCCACCATAGACGGCTTCTGGGAATAGAATCAAAGGCTGCCGCAAAGTCTATATATAAAGCATATAGAGGAGGGGGCCCTCGTTCTTAAGGCTCTAGTTCGTAGGATATCCATGATCATAATGTTTTGGGAGGTCGAATAACCCTGTCTAAACCCACTCTGGAATTTGGACAATACACCAGAATCCTCAGCCCATGTTTGTAGTTCTTTTAATAATAATGAGGCAAATATTTTCCCTGTGGCATCTAGCATTGAAAGCAATCTGTAATTACTAGGGTCAAATCTATTTCCTTTTTTAAACACAGGGATCAATATTGCCTTTTGCCAAGAACTAGGTATTTTACCAGTTTTTAGAATTTTCTCGAATAATGTACTCAATAGGCTGGCCCAAAAAGTGGGATGCGATTTAATAACAATATTGGATAGTCCATTAGGTCCTGGTGCTCGTGATGATTTTATCTCTTTTATTTTATTAAAAATAGATTCATATGATATGTCAAACGGAGCTACTGTTGGAGGACTATCCAATACTGGTAGGTTATTGTCCTCCGCCTGCCGGTTTTCCAAGAACTTTTCCCAGACTCTGGTTTCAATGGGATTGGTCAGTGTCCCCTTTTGTGGGTCACGTGCCTCATTCAACAGGGACCAGATGTCACGAGTATTCCCTTCACATATGGTCTTCACTGTTTTTTGCCAGGCCAGTAATCGGTCTGCTCTTTTTTTGGCTTTAATAGCCGCTCTGTATCTGTTTTTAATCCCTCTGACTGTTACGTAATATCTTTCCCCATGGGCCATATCTTTTTTTACCTTACGGAGCTCAGCTCTTAGCGCTCCTTTCATGTCTCTAATTGCTTTGTCATAGGGCATTCTTTTTTTACTTTCCGTACTTATCATTAACCCCACTGATGACAATGCATGCCTTTCTGAAAAAGCCAGAACCCAGTCCTCTATATCTTCAATTGACAGCTCTTTAAAATTAGGCAACTTTCTGTCATCTGCCATTCCCAGAGCCTCAGTTGCCAAAGAGATATTTTTATCCGACCAAGAGATCCTAGTACCGGATTTATTAGTTTTTACCATGCCTATGTTACTAAGCGGAGGCAACTCTCCGGGAATACTAATCTCACATTTCAATGCGGCATGATCGCTCCATTCATTAGTGATCACTGTCATGTCCATCACCAATTGTTGGAGCCTAGGGCACACAAAAATATAATCCAGTGTACTATATGAGATCCCATTTGACCATGTGTGGTGACCAGGGTAATCGCTAGCTGTTCTGCCATTGAGCATCTCCATGTCACAGGACTCAAACAAGTAATCCCAAGCCCCCCCCCTCAGGGTCTCTTTTATTGTGTATCATAACCCCGCTTTTTTCTAGTCTGGGATTCGACATTTTACTCACATAACCTGACATATGGCAATTGAAGTCACCAACAACAAGTACTCACGAGTCTATAGATGTATACAGCCACTCTGCCAACAGCTCTTGAAGTGAGTCCTGTAGTTGTTCGCTTAACTTTGCCCCAGGAGGGATATATAGACTCACCAGCAAAAAAGAGCCCCTGGAGTTCTTGAGATCCGGAATTACTTCGACTGCTATCATATTGCATTCATAATTGCAGTCAATCTGTCTCGAACCCATGGTGTTGGCCACCCCAATGGTCAAACCACCATAGGGACGACCTTTTTCACCCCTCTTTGCTGCCGCATGATATAATACATAGCCATCCAAAAATAAGGGATCTATAGCCCATGTCTCTTGTAAACAAAAACAATTGCATTTATCCAGTAACGTTATTGAACCCTCCGGGGATAGCAGATGAGTAAAGCCACGGCAGTTCCAAGACAGTATCGTTAGATCTCATTGATTAGTAATGATCTCAGGAAGCGCGTCCGCTAACCATTTTAGGGCTTGTTGAACTTCAGATGCCACAATCTTCTTACCCTTAGGTAAGCTTGGATAATCTGCTGTTACTGGGACCATATCTTCTTCTACTATAGGCCAATCTGGCTCAACTTAATTAAGATCAGCATCGATTTCGACGTCTACTGCTTTTAGCTCCTCTTTGTAGTTCCTTAACAAATCTGCTGTAGCCAGGAACTTGCAGTGTAACGCAGATACTTTGGAGTTAGGGCCTTTTAAGGGTTCGACAAATACAAAATCGTCAGATTTAAGGACCCGCAATTGTGGGACAGAGTGCAATCTTGTCAAAAAGTCTGAACGCGATAGCCTTTTACTATTTTTGCTATGATATAAGTTCTTTATCAGACATATCCTATTTCCCCTTGTCTCCCCTTTGGTTTCCTTGACAGCCGCTGCGGATGTTTCCAGGTTTTCTGGGTCCTTAGGCGTTTCCGTAACTTCCTCTGATTCAGGCTCTCCATTGTATTCCTCGTCCAACTCTATACTCATTATCTCCACTTCAGACTCCTTGTCAGCCACTTGTGCGGGAAGCAGCCAGCTGGTAAGATAACCCTCTTTGGTCGCCTTCCGTTTCTTGGCTCTTGCCACTCTTTTCCTACTTTTTTTGGTAAGTAGTCCTGTCTCTCTCTGTTCTTGCACCGGTTGTGCCCTAGTACCACCTCTTTTGCCCTTTCCAGCCCTTTTAGCTAATCTCTGTTGTTTTCGTGAAAAAAGAGGGTTAGGGCTAGGCACGTCCTGCTCAGCTTCCAGGCTATCTTGCTCTTTGGTTTCATTGGCAATGAAAATTGCTTCTGATAAATTGGCTTCAGCCTCTTCAACTGCCATCTGTCTTCCTTTATTTTCCATAGCAGTCGACTCCGTATTAGCCAATATTCGCCCGGACATTTTAAGCAGAATCTTAAGCGCAAACTGTAATGATGCTACTGACGCCTGGATTTCTGCTATTTCAGAGGCCCCTGGAAAGGACTTGTCCTGGGACTCAACTTCCACATCGGGGACATCCTTTGTGGAAACCATTGCCAGATTAGGTGAAATTGACAGTCTGTCTGAGCCGGGGCCCACCACAATTGATCCTAAAGGTGAGGTTGTGGTTCTATCCATTTGTATGCCACTGTTGATGCTCCTACTAACCGGATGTGGTGTCATACTTTTTTGAATGTTTAAACATAGATCTAATAATGAGTTGTTGTCTATGTCCTCGAAGTCTATCGATGTTAAGGCCTCATTACCGCAATGAGCTGGTATGTCTTCTTCAATAGCAGTGGAGTTAATTTCGCCAACTACATTCAATGGAAAGAATTCCGTAATCACATATTGTTTTATGGGAGGCGTCTTCATTACTTTCTTTTTTGACCTAATTTTTTCCATTGCAGTCTCCTTATTTGCAAGGGTCTGGTTTGCAATTTTCACCTTAGGTTTCCTTAGGTTATATGTGGTTTGTGCCTGTTCTATTCCTGCTTGCATTAAGGCAGGAAGTTGTTGGTCTCTTTTTGTTATGGCAAAACGTTTTCAGTCCACACCAGGATCAAAAGCGCAAGGCCAACAGTCTCCTGGTGGGGATATTACAACTATAGGTACTTTTGCCTATATGGATGAGACCGTCTGTATATGTAGCCCTCTGTTTGAATTTGTGGGTGGCACAGTGTTCCTTCTTTATAAAGACTTAACAAACTATTTGTCTCCTTATCGCCTCCACCTCTTAACACAGATAACAAGAGGAAAGGCAACAAGGCTCCAAAAGAGCCCCACCGAGGCGCTACACCACCAACCGACGCCGTCAGCTAGTGAGTCAATCACAAGGCACTCCAATGTGCTCCAATGTACACCACAGTGGCGCACAAAGATCTCTGCCCACTTGCAAGCTTTGCAAGGCAGCGGGTTCACCCACAAATCCTCTCAGATCACGTTGAGAGTACCACTCATCTGTGGTCACCCACCACCAGCAGCCACCAGCAGCCTTGTTAGCCCGAGGCTGGTAGCCCGAGGCTGCCTGTCTGCCTGTCTGCTTACTCCCAGTACCTTCACGCTGGCAGATTCAGCGGGGCTCACACGATCCGCAGCCTACTGGAAGTCAGCTGGCGGCCTCTCTCTCCAGCTGCCTCCAATGCTGCCGTTGCTCCGCACCTGGATGCGACACGCCTTGGGCAGCCCGGGCAAGGACCGAAATTTGCCGTCAGCCTCACTCGGCCGCTGCCCAGCCGCAGGTGCTCCTCTCTCCAGGCCCCGTTCTCACAACCTGCATCCGGATCGAAGGATCCGAGGAAAGGACCTGCAGCCGTTACTCGCACACTCTCGCGTCAAGCCGCACCTCGCGAAAGCCTCACGTGAGTCGTACTACGCACTGTGCGACTCGTAAACAGAGGCCGCTTCCGACGCTAAGTGAAGCACAATGTCTCATCCACCTTGCACTATGTAGGATAAAGGACACTTTCCAGGCACACACAATACGCATGAAGCTCCGCCCACCTAACATCAGAATTTGCAAAAAAGGAATGCCACCTGCAAAATGTTTCAAGGAACTTTTTCTGGCCATAGAAGGAACAAGATTTGCAGAAAATAAATGGCAGCAGTAAACATTCATGTGCAAAGGAGATGGGCGACGTGGCCTGTCCCACAGCAGACTCAAGTGGATGAATGACATGTGTGCACAAATATGGACGGAGCATGTCTCTAAACTAATATGGTTTACCGCCCTGGAGAAGCCAATACAGATTAACCATGAACAAAAATATGAACTTTTCTTCCATGCAGAAGGAGATGTACCTATGGCTTCTAATACACATTGCAACAGGACTATTGTTATTGCTGATGTGAAAAAAGGAACTGCAGCACTAATAGATCAATACTGGGTGTGCGGCAAACAAGCCTACCTACACCTCACACATGCATGGAGTGGTGACTGTCCTCTGGCAACTCTACATTCTGCACTGCTGGTGGTCCCGGAGAAACATATAGCAGGGGACACAATGCAACATGAACTGTCACAAATACCCCACCAGGAAGATGAAATATCACTGCTTGTGAACATGCTAACAGAATACAAGCTGCAAGAACAAGTCTCACGGAAAAAGAGAGCATCCACCTACATCTCTAAAGAATCTTCTGATCTCTTGGCACAGATTCCTGCCAAGTACAAACAGTTTGACTCAGCTAAGACATTTTTTGCATCACTGATCCCCAGTATCCAGGCCCGCGCAAATGCCAAATGTCTTCAAATAGTGCACTGGGAGCTGATACAATTGGCAAATGACACTGAAGAGGGGTTCAACATCATCAAGGTGGAGTTAAGAGCACTGAGACTAATGACAATGCAGAACAGGTACATGCTCGACCTGCTCAAAGCAATGGAAGGAGGTGCTTGCCAAAAAATCGGCAGCGCATGTTGCACATTTATACCTTCGTCTGACGTTGAAAATGGGACACTCTCACATGTCATAAAGGCAGTACATGATTTAGGAGTACGGATGAAAAAAGAAGGTGGGATGCAACCAACAGACTGGCTCACTTCTGCATTCGAGTGGGTTCCATCTTGGCTTGGGGCTGTAATGAAGATGTTAAACCCTATCATCGTTTTGCTCTTGCTGATCATTTGTGTGTGCCAATTAGGTATCCAATGTTGTACCAAAACAATTCCTAATAGTGCAATGATGATAATTGGCAGCAGAAAGGGACTGACAGAGGTCCTCATATTATGCAGGATGCACAAGTACAAACTGGAGAAAGCAATGAGCTCAGATTTTGCATGGTGGCCATATACAATACTGGGGACATAATCGACAACCTTTATCATACAACTACAAAAGAGCCACAAGATCTGGAAAATCATGTCCTGTACCCCTGAAGAATATACCCAACAGGGAGAGAGCCTAAGACATGTCTGTAGAGCCTGGATACCAATAAAGGGTACATTGGCTTGGCATGAAGCAGAAAGAGTGGCAGAGGAAAGTAGAAGGGATGGAACTAAGCATTTGTTACACTAGAAGTAACGAAAGGGGGGAATGTTGGAGCAGAGGCGGTATATCCCACCCCTCTGCACCATTCCCGCACTAGGTAAATGGTGTAGAGCTAAGGGGGAGACATCTCCACCCCTCCTGTACTCATTTGCATCTTCCATTCTAACAGAAGTTCATAAATGCCATGTTAAGGCTGTAGTCTGTACTCCATTTTGTGTCTGTCCAAATGCCATCTTTTTCCAGGCCCTCTGCCCCTCTGCTGAAATATCCACTCTCCCTTCCCCAGCGCTGCGCACAGCCAGTCCCCACCACTTCCACCCTCTTCCAGCTCAGCGCAACTCTTGTTCTCATGGAAACGCAGCCATTCATTGTTGCCATTAGCAAGTATCAAGTACTTGCAAGATGCGCTCATCCTCGAGCGTGAGACCAAGACCTGCCCCAGCCCCAGTGCCCCATCCATCTCTGATTGACCAATTCATGCCCTCTCCAACCCCTCCCTGCAAAGCCACAGCCCACTGAACCAATGTCCCATATTCTCTTTGAATGTATCTGGTCACCAGAACCTTCCCCTGGATCCTACCATATACCTAATCCAGAGTGGTCATATATTCTGGTAACAAAAACATCCCAGAGCTCGAGATCAGAGCAGGCCTCTGTGCCTGATCCCATCCATCTCCAATACACTGCCTGTGCCCCACAACCCCCACCCAGTCGGACCACAGCCCCCTAGCTCGGATCACTCAAATTCTTTCATACAGATACCTATCTGACCTGGCCTCACCCTGGACACTCCAGAACACCCCTTCAGTTCTAATCCTGTGTGGCAATATATTTTCCAGAACTAACACATATCCCCTGACACCAGAAAGACAGATGGCAAATCAAACCTTCGGTAGGTACCTGAGTGCAGGGCATGTGGTCATCAAAACCATTGTGGAGGGAAAAGGTTGGAATGTCAATAAATAAGCTCATTTGACCTAAGTACCCTCATTCTTACAAGATTTTATATGCACCATGATTCTCATATTGCCAGTTCCTGTTGTTTAGTTTAGTTAGATAAATGTGTGTCATGCTATGCCCTGACCTTCACCGCGAAGATGAGCCCAGCCAACCCACGTGCAACGGGAACGACACCGGAGGAGCTGCCAATCCAACGTGGCCACCCCACATGGAACTGACTGTATCATTCTGTTTCTCCGATTATTATCCAGATTTGTGTACCTGTAGCCCCTTGTCACAAATGATGTATTTTCTCCTTATAATGTGCTGCCTGTGTATCTTTTGGCAGAGTGCTCTCAGGCAGCAGAGTTCTTTGCTTGCATTTATATTACTTATATAAAATGTGGTTCCCTTGCAACTACTCTCCTGGTCTCATTCACTAGTGGGGTGTGTACTTATTCTGTCTATTGGGAAGCGAACATGATAAGGTGCCAGCTTTCACGATATAGCACTTCGATGAAGGAGAAGGGCTGTGATGAAGGAGGCCTGTGACAAAGGAGAAAGAATGACTGTGGTGAAGGACTGTAATGAGGGAGAAGGACTGTGATTAATGATTGTGATGAAGGAGAAGCTCTGTAACATGTAAGGACTGTGATGAACGACTGTGATAAAGGGGAAGAATTGTGCTCATGGACTGTGATGAAGGACAATAACTGCAAGGAACTGTCACAAAAGAGACGCAGTGTGATGGAGAAGGGTTGTGGCAAAAGGGAAGGACTGTGACGGACGCCTGTGACAAAGCAGAATGAACTAAACTAATGTGGTAAAGGAGAAGGTCTGGGGGAAGGTCTGATGGAGGACTGTGATGAAGGAGAAATGATTTGTATCAATACCCCTTCTCTCCTCTCTCTTCTCTTTAACGTTGTCGTGGCCACGAGGTGGCACTTATATGTTCCCAAACCAAAAACCGTAAGATATGATATATATGCTAAACTAGGATGTATACACATCTAGTTCAATGTCTGCAAAATGTGCAGAAGTTTGGAGCACGCACAGCCTTAGTGCACAAAGGTTTTCTCATGCATCCCCGTTGCTATGTCAGCTCCATTGGTTCCATGTCAAAAGCCAAGTCCATTTTAAGATTCTCTGCGTTACGCACCGTGCCATTTATCAATGGTATCAGGTAATAATGTCCCCATACATAATGTCCCCATACATAATGGCCCCATACATAATGTCGCTGGGAAAAGCCATTGGCGACAATATATATGGTGACATTGTGTATGGGGACAGGTTGTGGGGATATCCGCTGCACCCCTTATAAAAAAAAACATTGGGGGATGCAGTGCTGTCCCCCGCATGTTCAATGTAATAATGTCTCCTCAAGGGGACATTTTTGCGGGGACATCGTTACATTGAACTTTATCAATCTGGGCTGTCTTACTTCAGGCTAAATTCACTAGATACATTCCATCCAGTTGTTTGTGCTTGCCCCCCAAATCTTATTGAAAATTTAGAGATTCTGTAAAACACGGGCTGGGGAGTGTTCCTTTCGGTTCTTGGCCCTACACTCTGGAAAAACCTCTCCCATGCTACCTCTGTGCGATTATTGACCATCTAGCTTTTCGCAGGGCTCTGTTCTGAGTTTGTTTTCTTGTGACAATCTCTGTTGTTGCCTCTTGAGCGCCTAGATACCTTTCGGCCTTATTTAGCGCTCTTTACATTTAAATATAATACAATAAAATCAGGAGGGGAAAAAAGAGACCTGAATTTCAAAGTATCCTTATACCAATCTGAAAGAAACTATACGCAGGAATAGTTAGGTAAAGTTTGCTTTGACAACTATCAACTAAAACGTAAGAAAAGAGAGTGAGTTAAGGTTTTAGCAATGTGGGTGTAAAGGTTGGTTTTATTTTACTGGAAGGAGAGAGTACTGTGCAAAGCAGCCGCGCCTGTCAAAGTAGTGATGTCTTCTGTGGCTAGCCCTCTGCTCGCCACTCTGAGCTATCAGGTTGAATGCTTTTTAAAATCAGTACTGATGCAGAAGCACTGCAATTGGCAGGATAATTAGGGAATATTCCACATATGAAATTACAATAGAAAAGAAAATTGAATGACAAGTAGTGCACGGTTTCACTTATTCTATGGGCCTTTGTGTAAACCGGTACTCGTGATTTGATCTTAATCCTTGTTAACAAACACACAGAAATGCATGGTTGACTGCGCTGATGAATTAACAAATCTGATGGACATGTGCTTTTCTCGCCTCTCCAATCAATCAGTCGCACCTTCTGACCAAGGTCTCCTGACCTTAGTTTCTTTCAATTGATAAAGCGTGTTTCTGTTCTGGGAGCGCGAAGACTTTTCATCTGATGTAGGCAGATCCAGCAACACTCAGGGCGGCTTTAAGTGTTCGGTGAAAAGTACACAGTGCAACTGCAATGAGCCAGAGCAGCCTTGCACTTTAACAAACCAAGAAGCGAGCCAGCAAGTCTGAATATCAGTGTTGAAACCAAGTGTAAATGTAGGACTAATCTACCTCATGAGCAACCAACCCTTGTGTTTGCGACAGGGATGTTGGTTGTCAATGTTCATCTTTATGCTACAAGAGAAAAGGTTCCACATTAGCTAGAAAATCGGCATGTGCTGTCAGTGTGCTTGTGTGCATCTGGCGCCGTAATGTGCAGGGACACATCTGGCTCGAACTGGCCTATAGGGCATTAGGCCTGTGGCCAAACCAAAAATACAAAATGCTGGTGTGGGTCCGTTTTTTGGGTCAAAGTGGGGAACTTTTTTGGGCCAATTTGGGCCAGATTCATGAGTAAATTTCCTCTGCGGCTAGTAGTTTTTACTAGTGTCGCCGAATAAATAAATATTCTTTAAAATGCACAATTTGCATCACACTTAATCCAAACATTCTCTCTTGGTTACTATTCAAACGGTGAATGACTAGCCATTTGCAACTGTGGGCCACTTTTTCATTGGTACCCGAGACAATTTTGTGTCCCAGTCCGACCATGGGACAAATTAAGGCTGAATTGGTGTATTGACAAGCTGAGCAGAAGTCAAAATTCAGGAGTGCAAACTCAAGGGTGAGGGTCATTTTGTAAACCTTGGATCAAAAATAAGTAGTGGAAGAAGTGGCGGTAACCATAACTACCACTTTTCCCGCTACTTTTACCAGTCTGGGGGATTTTAGTGGCTTTGAAAAATGAATAGGTAAGGGGCAGCAAACTTTGCAAGTCTCCCGAAGTCACCGATCCGCCTTGGAAATCCGACAGCATTAACGCCCGCAATATGTTCTTGTGGAATCTGACTACTTTTACCACCTGGTAGAAGCAGGCAGATGGCATGCACGATTTTCCTCAATCTTATTGCAAAATAAATGTGTTTAACCTGCTAATGCCAGGTTTAATGTCTTTATTTTACACGATTCAAAAATATAGAAAAAATTGCAGTTGGTGACTTTTTTTTTCAAAATTACCCCAGTGACATATTTACAGGTATGCGCAGCACCTTTGCCTAATTCACAGAAGCGTTTTATAATGGCAAAACCCCATTGGAAAACGCTCTGTGAATTAGGCCATTTGGTGTCAACATAAATGATTGCACGTGTATTGCAAATGAGACACAAAGACACAAATAGTTGTCAAAATATATTGGCGATAGTACACACATTTTTGTTTTAAATGTTATGTATTGTGCATCAGTACAGTTTAAACTTTAAGCACATTTAAAAAATGTCTTCACATATTCTCATAATTCAAAAGAACATCTACACACATTTTTGGAGTTGCCTGGGAGCCAGTTCGTCTGTAAATAGCACAGGTTCACAGTTCACAATTGCTTGACAAGTGCGAGCTTTACTGCGAGTACCAGTGAATATTTGAATGCCACCCACCGTCCCGTACCTGCAAGACAACACAGCCTGTCAAATAGCCCAATGACGTAAGCAAAAAGGACTGCGACCTGTACTCAATGTTCAATAAACGTAAGCATTGATCATCAAATTGGTGAATAGTAATACTTCTTCAGAGCGTGTGTGTGTGTCATAGTGAGTGCTTTTGCAAGCCACCAGAGTGCAAAAAAGAGATGGTAAAACTAAACGTACAATTCTTGCGCCTGCTTTAACACCTCTTTTTGAACTCCAGGAAATGTTCGAGGTTTTGACAAACGGAGTCGGGGCAAATAATAGGGTTGACATTTCCACCCATCTCCCCACCCTTCCTGCCAGGCAAACATGATTGGTTTTGCACCAGCATGTGCTTTTCATGCTGGCAGAAAGTGATTGGACTGTTTTAACACCTTCTAAAAGCGGTTGGATTCTAAATGCAATTACACCGTCTTTGCAGTAATAATTTCAGAATGGGTCCAAACCCCATTTTAAGTTGGTTTAACATGCATTTTTGCACTTTGTATTGCAAACTATGAAAGTTGCACCAAGGGGACTGCAGTACACATGAGCGCATGCCTTGCAATTTAGACATTTTACAAAGTAGCGCATCAGAGTCCTCTTTCTGTTGTTAGTAGCGATTGAAATTGCATTCATATACTGGGCCCAGTTCACGAAACGTCTTTCCTACTTGAGTTAGCCAACTAGTAGGGGAAGTGGATACAGATCATACATGTTGGTTTGAGGTCAAATATCAAAGCAAATCAGCGCTTGAATTTAAATCTCTTTAACCCAGATACAAAATCTGCATTTGGGGACATTCAGCGGAGCGGATTTCTGAGGGCTTCCATGATTCTCAGAAGGACGTGCTCAGGGATGTGTACCCCCCCCCCCCCCCGCCCCCCCCTCATCCCCCTGTAAACCTTCCTCTGCATCTGGTCTAAACTGGTGGATGGATAGGTGCAAGACAGACAGCAGGGGCGGACTCTGGAGATTTCCCAGAAGGCCTCTGCTCCCTGGGCCTCTTTTGTGTGCTATTTCCACATGTTCTCATAGGAAGAGGGTTGGGCTTGCTGAAAATGTGTAATATGGGGCCACTTTGAAATATGTCAGGGCCCCTTTTGGTTCCCAGACAATCCTCGGCAGACAGGTCGTTTTTCAGAGCCTTTCCTAATCCGAAACCGACCTTTCACTTCAAGTGCATTTCCAGCATCCATGTGTGTGGATGGCTGGGGATCTGCTGATGTCTCCAGGCTCTAGGGTGACCAGATTTTCAAGAAGAAAAAAAAACGCGACGGCAAACGACATAGAAGGAGGACTACTGCGCTCACCCTTCTCTTCTCCCCCCTTCTTAACTGGACCCAGGCCCCACCAAAACCCCAGTATCTGTGTACAAATGGTGCTATTCTGACTGTTGGCATAAGCATGTAAATAACAAAAGGCGGTGTTGCTCTTTTTGGCATTGCATGCCTTGCTACTGCATGCAGCCTGTCTCTGTGGCGCAAGCAGTTAATGCATACGGCAGGTACCTGGAAGGATGGGGCGGAGGGGGGTTGAAGAACAGCCCCTGAAGCCACAATTTAGAAAAAAAAAACGGTTTATTCAGGTGACAGTTGCTGGTGATTTTAAACGAACAGGTCTGTCACCCTCCCATTACCCAAAAAAAACAAAACTCTGGACAGACAGAGGACTCGTTTCCGGGACAGTCCCAGGAAAACCAGAACGTCTGGTCACCCCACCAAGTCACGTGATTACTGGCGACCAATAAATCTAGGTTCCGGGTGCATGGTAGGCAGATATTCATGCAGAGCTGGAGTGTGCAGCACTTCTCCCTCTTAGAATCAGGGTGCTGGCATGCAGGTCTTGGTGAAGGCAGGAGAGCAGCCTGCTCCTTTAATCCGTCAGAGGAGGCATACATCTGGCCGGCTGCATGCCACATTCCACACAGAATCCGTTCTGCTCCTCTCAAGAGCTTCACTGGGCCTTTTGCACTCGACTTGCTTTAGAGACTCTTGGATATCCAGCTTCAATTTCCGCCCAATCAGATATCAGCAGTCTCAGAATTTTCCAAACAAATGTTTAAATTGAGCAATTTTGACATCATATTTGACGAAGAACCAAAGTTTGTTTGCTTAAGTTAGATGATCTTTCAGTCAAGACGTGTGTGTTAGTCTTGGCCACGCTCCAGATGGTGTGCAATGTGTTTCTCATTGCTGCTGCTATCAGCTTCGAGGGCAATACCCTCTTATGCTTTGCTTTCATGTTCTACGGAAAGGGGTTGGCGGTTAACTGCTTGACTTCACACACATTGTGAAAATATTTCTATGCAGGAAAAGAACATTGTGAATAGCTGCTTCTGTAGCAATGTTGAGTGTACACAAGGGAGCTCATTTTCAATTTTTGAGTACTTTGCTGGGGGACTACTTACGCAGAGGCGTTGTTAGCAGGTAGGGGGGGGGGGGGTAGGGGGCGACAGCCCTGGGTCTTTTGGTTGTAGCCCCGGATAAATTTGCAGGGGCTACAACCAAAAGGCTAGCTAGCCCGAGTCCCAACAGTCTCGACATTAGCCTAGCCCTGGATCTTTTCCAGACCTAGCAACACCCCTCTATTTACATTTACACTAACGTGCAAACAGGTCCCCTCCATGCAATTTGAACCATTTGCACCACAAAAAAGCAGGTAAAATCCACTTGTGCTACTAAAGCATGAAACTCCCAAGCCTGTATGAAATCAAGTGATTTTTGGAGGGGGAGGGGAAAGAAAAGTAGAAACATAACTCCTATTCCGTGACTCCCCTATCACATTCAAAAGTCACAAAAACGACTTGGTTGTATGTATGTATGTATGTATTTCTATTTGCATAGCGCCGAAAGCCCGCAGGCATCAGGGCGCTTGGGACAAAAAACACATAAAATAAAGACAAGATCTCACCCTATCCGAATCTAGCGTCAACAAAGCTCCTAATGGACCATATCTTACTGAAAGATAAGGGTCTTGAGATGCTTCCTGAAGGTCAGGCGATTCTCCTCTGTTCTCAGGGCCTCTGGCAGATTGTTCCATTTTTGTGGGGCCAATACCACAAAAGATCTGCCCAATCCCGACTTCCGTGTGTATTTGGGGATGACTAGAAGGCCTGTACCTTCTGATCGCAGACTCCTATGTGGCACATACAGAACTATACTTTTCTTTAAATAACCTGGGGCTTTGCCATATAGGCACTTGTGTAATAGCATAAGAGTTTTACATTTTATCCGCTCTTCTACCTTAAGCCAATGAAGCGATCTTGTTTGGTTTGTTACATGGTCCCTTCTTTTCATGTTTTTGACCAGTCTAACCGCGTCATTTTGAATGACTTGGCATTTGGCCAGGTCTTTAGCAGTGGCCCCTATCATTGAGGCATTCCCGTAGTCCAACCTTGACAAAATGATGGCTCTGGCCCTTAGAAAAAGGTGTTATGACCGGAATAACAAAGGTATGCCCTTCTTTAGCACCTTATATTATGCTCTTCTAAGCAAAACTTTGATATCTAGGAGGATTTGAATCCATCATAACCAAGGTCATAGCTGTGGGCAACCCTCCAGACCATCCTTTCTCAGTCTGCCAAGCCATAGCAAGAGAGGAAAGACCATATACATAGCAGGCTTTGTCCAACCCGAAAGGGGCCATCAGTCCCTAACTGCTGGGTCACACCCCTTCTGACTGAGATCACAAGCAACCTCAGACATGATATGATATGGTATGGTAGGTTATTTATAATGCGCTTAATACCCAAGGTTTCTAAGCGCGGACCCAGGGATCAAACCTGTGGTGCTATGTGTAGTCTTGCTTCCAAGGCGAGCATGTTGCCCCTGAGCTATCCTCCCAAGACATGTATCGGCCACATTGGGCATCACCAGTGAGGCATTGCTTGTCTCTAAGGCCAGTGAACTCAAGATCCATATTGGGCATAGCTGTCCCAATCAGGGTGACTTCAGCAAAACCAAAGGTTGATTGCTGGAACGTTTTCAATCAATTATAACCATAGTCATGGCTCTGGGCAACATTCCAGAACCTTATTTTTCAGCCTGCCAAACCATTACAGAAGTTATAAAACCATATGCAAATCAAGCTTTGTCCCACCCCAAAAAGGGCAGTCCAGCCCGAACTGCTAGTTCATATCCCTTCTGCAGGAGACCACACGCAACCCCAGACAGTTCAGGCTAGACCCCTTTTAGGGCCGGACAAAACCTAGGAATGAACTGCATGCCTTTGAAAGACGCCACTTTTAAGAGAAGAAGAAAGAAGGACATTAAAGAATTTCTGAGTTTAAAACTAGGTTCTGCTTTACAGCTAAGCACTGTCTGTTTACACTGAAACCCTTTTATATGTAGCATTTATATCATATGCAGTACATTAAAAAGAAATCCATGGGTGAATTTCCAAGATTTAAAGTACACTTAAAACTCTCAGAATTAGTTATGCAAAAAAAGACATTAACAGGGTAATTCATAGAATTTCACACAAAAATGGCGCACGCGGCTGGCACACAGTGTGCGCGTGCGAATGTCTGTGCCAGCCGCGTGCGCTAAAATTGATTTCCGCGCACAGCGTATTCATGGATTTTAGCCTCCAAAACCAGCCGTGGCGCAGAGTGGCGCAGCGACCCTGCAGCAGTGCCAGTTACGCCCCCAAGAATGCCCTCGCGTAAGGAAAAGCCATCAAAATTCCCAATTCATCGCAAAGGGCTGCGCTAACCCCGGACCAGTTTACATGGCTGCCAAACAGCAAACGCCAAGCGGGGAACGTGTATTACTGGGGTGCGCATGAAGTTTCACACGCGAAAGGGCCTGTGCGAGTGGGGTGCGTGTATGGGGTTCGCGGGAAGTTTCACACGTGATTGTCCTGGGTACATGTATTTCAGGGTGCGCGAAAAGTTTCACACTCGATTGGCCTGGGTACGTGTATTGCAGGGGTGCGCGGGAAGTTTCACACGTGATTGGCCTGGGTACGTGTATTTCAGGGGTGCGCAGGAAGTTTCACACACGATTGGCCTGGGTACATGTGTTTCAGGGGTGCGCGGGAAGTTTCACACACGATTGGCCTGGGTACGTGTATTTCAGGGGTGCGCGGGAAGTTTCACATGCGATTGGCCTGGGTATGTGTATTTCAGGGGTGCGCGGGAAGTTTCACACGCGATTGGGCTGGGTACGTGTATTTCAGGGGTGCGCAGGAAGTTTCACCCGTGATTGGCCTGGGTACGTGTATTTCAGGGGTGCGCGGGAAGTTTCACACGCGATTGGGCTTCGAACATGTATTTCGGGGGTGTGCAGGAAGTTTCATACGCGATTGGCCTGGGTACGTGTATTTCAGGGGTGCCCGGGAACTTTCACACACGATTGGCCTGGGTACGTGTATTTCAGTGGTGCGCGGGAACTTTCACACGCGATTGGCCTGGGTACGTGTATTTCAGGGGTGCGCGGGAAGTTTCACACGCGATTGGCCTGGGTACGTGTATTTCAGGGGTGTGCGGTAAGTTTCACATGCGATTGGCCTGGGTACGTGTATTTCAGGGGTGCGCAGGAAGTTTCACACGCGATTGGGCTTCGTACGTGTATTTCGGGGGTGCGCGGGAAGTTTCACACGCGATTGGCCTGGGTACGTGTATTTCAGGGATGCGCGGGAACTTTCACATGCGATTGGCCTGGGTACGTGTATTTCGGGGGTGTGTGGGGAGTCCTACACATGAATTGGCAGTGTGGGTCCTCCCAGGTGTCCCCTCTACCCCCTCCACGGCCCCTGCAGGCAGCCCACACCACAGGGGACTACCCTGCACCCCTGGTCATGTTCCGCAGGCAGCCCATCCACCATGGGCATGCCCCCCAGCCAAGCCACATGTCACGTTGCAATATGATCACCAACTCATGTCTCCCAGCACCCCCACCCCCCAGCAGTGCAGGGCACCCGCCAGCAGGCCCCCACTCATGTCCCACTCATGTCCCCTTGCACCCCCACCCCCCAGCAGTGCAGGGCACCCGCCAGCAGGCCCCCACTCATGTCCCACTCATGTCCCCTTGCACCCCCACCCCCCAGCAGTGCAGGGCACCTGCCAGCAGGCCCCCACTCATGTCCCACTCATGTCCCCTTGCACTCCCACCCCCCAGCAGTGCAGGGCACCTGCCAGCAGGCCCCCACTCATGTCCCACTCATGTCCCCTTGCACCCCCACCACCCAGCAGTGCAGGGCACCTGCCAGCAGGCCCCCACTCATGTCCCACACATGTCCCCCAGCACTCCCACCCCCCAGCAGTGCAGGGCACCTGTCAGCAGGCCCCCACTCATGTTCCATTCATGTCCCCTTGCACCCCCACCCCCCAGCAGTGCAGGGCACCTGCCAGCAGGCCCCCACTCATGTCCCACACATGTCCCCCAGCACCCCCACCCCCCAGCAGTCAGGGGCACCTGCCAGCAGGCCCCCACACATGTCCCCCAGCACCCCCACCCCCAGCAGTCAGGGGCACCTGCCAGCAGGCCCCTACACATGTCCCCCAGCACCCCACCCCCCAGCAGTCAGGGGCACCTGCCAGCAGGCCCCCACTCATGTTCCATTCATGTCCCCTTGCATCCCCACCCCCCAGCAGTGCAGGGCACCTGCCAGCAGGCCCCCACTCATGTCCCCCTGCCCCCAGGTCATGACGATCCTCAATCATGGCCCTTATGGCCAGCCTCCCCAGCCCAAAGACCCAACCAAGTATTGCACCCACCCACATAGAAAAGGCAATTACATGATACAACCCCAATGGCAAGTATATAAATTAACACATGTCCGTCACACACACACAATGGTTGCAAGTGAATGTGAAAACCCATATCATGACATGCATGAAACCAATGAGATAATACCACACATCGAAGTATGAAGAAAGAAAATGTATTACATGAAACATGAATGGAATTAAAATCAAACAAACAACAATGGGAATAAAAAAAGAAAAGCTGCATGTCCGTAAAATAATGTAAAAAATAAATCATAATCCAAAGGAAAGGTGTCCAAAGTCACAGTCCAACAAAGCAAATCCAAGGGAAAAACAAAACCATTGCTCCATGGGGTAATCCAATCCAAAAAGAGATGAATCCAATAGTGAACTATATACAGATGAACAATCCAGGGTCCATGATCCCAACTGAAGAAATGAAACCTATCAAAAATACTACCTAATGAAAAACTATATACAGAAACGTGGTGCATTGTCCAAGCGCAACCAAAATAAAGAAAAAACCAAAGGAAACCTAACACTATCTAACTATTTACAAGGGCAGCGGGCTAGTCCGACGGCTCACTTTTGGATGTCCCGGGCCAGGGCATCATCGAACTCCTGCTCAATGTCCCGGAGGCGGTCCTCTTCCATGGCCCCGAGGGTTCGCAGGGACGACGACATGTTCTCCTCCAACTCCCTGCGAATTGGCTCAAGGCACTCGGCCCGCCTCAGGGCCCTGCGCATGGAGTTCTCCGCCCTGACCATTGTGAGCCATGCCTCTTCTGCCCGCTGCCGCTCCGCATCTATGGCATGGCCTAACCGCTGCCAAACGGAAGACACTTCCCGTCCTGGGTCCTCCGGCTCTGCCCTCCGATGATGAAGGCCCCGAGCCATTATGGCTTCCACCTTGTTGCTGCTGCTGCTGTGCCTCTGCCCATGCCCTGGCTCTTGCTGCCTGCACATCCTCCTCCGGGCTGGGGTGCAGTTGTTGAGGTGGCCACCCCTGCTGGACGTCGCACTCCCGACTGTGGCATGGATGTTTTCTCCACCAGCCTGGCCGAAGGGGTCAGAGGCAGCTCTACAGGGCACCCAGGTGACACATGGGTGGGAAGATGGCACGGAGTACGGAGTACGACTGGTGCATAGGGGGTTCAGTTGAGGAGGGGGTCAAAACAAGGCCCAGCAAACGGAGGAATCCGGCCTTGGTGACCTGTCCCAGTAGGTCGACGTGGTCAACGAGCCATTCGAGACGACATGCAGTCTCCCCATGAAAATATTGCATTTTGCCTCGCATGGCCCATTGACGCAATGCCACACCACCCAGGACAGGCTCAACCCGGTCCCGGATAGCCACGTCCGCAGGCAGAGGAAGGCCAGTTGTCGTAAGATCATCCCTTGCCTGAGAACGGGTCTGGACGTAGGTATCCCTGCTGGTGCAGGATGATGCAGTCACAGGATCGGGGACAGGATTACACACAGGCACCTCCGCGGCAGCCTGTGCTGCCTCCTGTCCCTGCCCCTGCACTGCTCCACTAGCACCAGTGGAATCCCCACCTCCAGACCCCGTCTCTGTCCCTTGCATGGCCTCCTCCTCCACCAAACCCCCCACCAACCTGGATGACTCTGTGCCATCTTCCTCCGTCGGGCCCTGTGGGGTCTCAGCTGCCCCTTCGCTGCCCCTTCTGCTGCCGAGGAGTCCAACTTCGACCTCCGCCTCTTGGACCTCTTGGACCTCTTGGACCTCCCCTCGGCAGCCTCGACCTGGGATGCGGCACCGGACTCCTCACTCCCCGACGAGATGACAACCTGGGAGGGGAGCCGGGCCTTGCGTCTCCGGCTGGCGGTGCGATCCCTGCCGCTGTGCTCCACAGCACCCTCTCTGCCATCTTCATCAGTCGACGCTGCAGACAGGGAGAGATAGGACACAGGCATCAGGGCACTGTACAATGGACTCATACACACATGACAGTTGCACACAAGTGTCATTGTCAAACTTCAGACATGGCATCACAATCCCCAACACACATGTCATTTCAAATTACACTCATGAGCTATTCCACAGCCATATCGCAACAGCCAGCACCATCCATACACATACAACAGCATGAGCAGGCAAAGGTGAGCCAGACATCACATGAGTCACAGGGAGTGCACTAGACATCACCACACTTACATTCATGTGTACACCTCCACCAAGTGTCGCATTGATGAGATCGGCATCCATGTCACATCTGGCAATAAGTCTTCTACATATCAGTCTCACATGCATCCATGTTGCATGACAGTTGCACACTTGTCAGATACACATACATGCACATGTACACAGTGCAGATACATGCAGCTCGAACCAACATCCATGTGTGACACCAAAACCTTGACAACTGTCATACAGACATACACAGTCATTCAAACATGTGTGCTCACACATCTGCATTTGGCCTGCATGCTTACCCACAAATACACCATCCATGTGTCTCACACATGAAAGGACTCACATGTGTCAGCCTCACGGCCCTGTACATACACATCCATGCATGGCCCTACAAAACCACAAATGCAACCTGCACACTACTGGCACACCACCACACGGACAGCTTCCAATCAGTACGCATGTACACTTACCGCTCGACTCCAGACGGGTGTGCCTCTCAAGGACCTGGACGTGGAGCGCTGGGCATACACGTTCCAGAACCCTCAGTTGGTGTTCCGACAGGTGGCCCCGGCACCCCTTAGCATCCGCTGCCTTCAAGAGGCGCCGGGCCTTGTTGAGAGTCCTGGACCTGAAGTCCTCCCAGCGCTTCTTTACATGATGGAATACGCGGACTGCCACCCCCTCCGTGTTGATGGCAGTCACGATGTCCGTCCAGATCCTGGTCCGTCCTTCCTTGTCGGCACGCGACCTTCCGAAGAGGGCATCATACTGCCCCAGGACTTGCTCCACCAGGACACCAACTTCGTTGGCAGTGAAGCTGGTGGCCCTCTGCCTCTCTGGCTGGGGGTTGCCAGTGCCGCCAGATGGTGTAGTGCTGGACATGGCAACCTCAGAGGCAGGGGTGGGTGGGCAACTGGGTCCTGGGGCTGGGCTGTGGAGCGATGGAATCCCAGTCGGGAGTCTTCGGTTCCAGCAGGGGTGGTCACAGCAACAGCACCCCTGGCTGACGTGCAGGCAGCAAATAGCAGGGCACGTGGGTAGCAGGCAGTCAGGCAGCAGCAGATGGCAGGTGGGAGCGTGCTCGGGGCTCTGGGGGGGGCAGTAATTCGGCCTTCTGGGCAGGAGCGTGGTCTTCCGTGTGCTTACGCATGGCCAGCTTGATACGGAGTGATTTGGCACGTGAAAATCTTGCACGTCAGCATGTAATTCGAGGAAAGGCCCTTAGCGCGTAAGCGCGTCAGCACACGTACGCGATTTCATTGGACCAAAGGCCCTTAGTGCGTAAGCGCGTCTGTGACATGCACGTGCAGGAGTTTCCCTGAACACAGGTGCATGTTACACGTCCAAGAACTGCACGTCCGAGTGTCAGCTCGTGTAATTTGAGGATAGGGCCTTAGCGCATATACGCGGAAGTGACGTTGGATGTGTGGGCCGGTTTAAAAGGTACGTGTAGGACGTCATTTCCTTGTACGTGCTTTTTGTGGAGAGCGAGTAGGTGAATTCTGTATTTCTTGTCGGATCACACGCGATTTACTTCACAGCATTTCTAGTTCGTACTCCCTGTTACCTCTGACAGCTTTTTTCTGATTTTCTGTTGGGCCTGTTTCCTCAAACAGCGTTCACCTCTTCTTTTGTCCTGTCTCCTCAGACAGCGTACAATTCTTCTTTTGGCGGAGGTGTTGCCAACGCACACATGCGCGTCTTTTTCACGCTCTTTTTCCAGGCAGACGGTGAGTCACGTACGTATTTACCAACTGTGCTTACCCCGTGTGTCGCGTACCCCTTCAGAGGTCATTCTTGGCTGCGTGTAACACGCATACGCTTATTTTTGTATTTTTGGGTGCCACAGCGTAGTGCAGGTTCATTTTTCCACGCACGTAGTCTACGAGGGGTTGCGTGCACGTTATTTTCTGTTTTTGGGGTGCCTGTGCGTTGCGTGACCCGTCATCTTCCCCCACGGGCCACATACAGCCTTGCTAGTGAACTAGGGTACGAATTCCATCTAGTACCCTACCCCTTTGACCCCCAATTGCCCAGGACAATAGTTTACTGCAACTCCCATACGCACAACAACATCAGTACCATGGCTGGGAGGCGACCAAGCGGTAAGGGAGGCAAAGGTGGCCGAGCTTCAACAGCCGGGCGTGGTGGGCGCGGTAGGGGACATGGCTGGGATTTGCAGAGTGCCCCTATCCCCCCATGTGTGGAGGACCAATCAGGGATACCCATGCCCCCCCCCCATGGTTGAGGGAAACGTGGCTGACACCATCCCAGCTCATACCTTGTCGGTCCGGCCCATTGTGGCACCTGACCTGTCACAGGAAGACTCCCAGGCTGACTTCCAGGTCAGCAAGTCTAGGCCACGTGTGGCGGTGCAAGTTGGTGTCACCAGGCCACGTGGATCTGGGGCAGCTATGTCATCTGCTGCCCCGAGTAGGTAGGGTGGGGAGGCTGCAGGGGCAGCTGCAGCTCCATCCACCCCAGCTCTGACTCTCCCAGCCAGGACAGTGTCGGTCTCAGTCCATCATACTGACATTCCCCCTGCCAACATGACACTCCAGCCAATGCCTGCACCAAGTCCTATGGTCAGTATGCATTCGCACACTCCTACTACCCAGTCCACTGGTGCTCCTGCCCCTAGTGACCGGAGCGGCGTAAGCCACTCACGATCCCCACCACCTTCCAAAAGAAAGAGGAAGAGTGCTTGTCCACTACAGGCTGATACTCCAGACACGGCTACGCAGTCCGGCACGCCAAGGAAGCCTAGCTTCAATGATGCTGAACGTGATGCACTTGTGCAATATGTGCAAAATGCACATGTCCGCACATGACCGCAAAATGTTGGTAACTGCAGGGTGCAAGACCACACCTGCTCAGCGTCACGTACACTGGCAGACCATCGCGGACATCATAAGTGGCCTTGGATTTGTGCGGCGCACAGCTGGTGATTGCTACAAGCGCTGGAATGACCTTAAACGCAGGGCAAAGAAAAAGCTGGCCTCAAATCATGCCGCTACTCTGGTGACTGGAGGTGGGTCTCCACCAGAGGACATTGAACTCACTATACATGAGTATGTTGCTGGGACCTACGTCACAGAGGAACACATCCAAGGTGTGGGAGAACTGCCAGATTACGAGGCATTGTTCGGTGAGTGCACATGTATGTGTGTGTGATCCATGTGTATGTTGTGTGTGTGAGGGGTTCGGATTGAGTGCCAGGTGAGGGTGTGTGTGCCTGAGTGGTTTGGGTCACCCATGTGCTTCATCCAAAACATTCTGCGCCCCTGGATTTGGGTATTACAGTATCCCTTCTGCCCACAATAGACATTTTGCGCAACATCACGACAGTTGCCCTTGAAGTGGCATCTTGCAACAACATTGTTCCGTATTTTTCGGTGTTCATTCAGGCTGATTGTTTCAATTCCCCCACTTTTACTATGCATTTCTCAGCCCTATTGTCAAACAATATGTGACATGCCTATGGCACATTCCATCTGTGTGATGGCATGTGTCATGTATGTGGATTGGACATGCCACTCACAGGCCAATGTGTGATGGCACTGCTAGCCAGCATGCAGCTAATGTGTTGCTCTTCCATCTTGGTGTCATCAGTGTCTGCCATTTGCCTGCCCTTCAAACTCAGTGACAGTGCATGCATGGGAGGGTTATAGTCATGTGGGACATGTGTCAATCAAGTACTGGTTCTGTAGCTTGTCAGGCCTATTTGTGTGCTATGGTGCTAATGCCTGTGTCCATTTTTTGTCTTTCATGTATTTGCAGGTGATGACGCACTTGATGCTGTTGAGGTTGAGGAGATGGTGCAGACCCAGGAGGGATCTCAGGCATGACCGGGCACCAGTGGGGGACGTGGTGTGGTGGTGGGTGAGAACCCACTCTTGCTGCAGACCATTCTCTGCAGGGGTGTCTCTGGGTGCACCTCCCCAGACCTCTATTCAGGTGTTGATTCGGATGATAAGACCTATGTGGCGTCGCAGGTAAGTGTTTCTGGCAGGGATTCTGTTCTGTCCAACCCACCTGCAGCAGGGGTAGAACCCTCTATGGGGATGTCAGTGTATAACAGCTGCCCGCCAGAATGGTCAAGGGAGCGAAAGCGTGACTTGAGCACTCTGAATGTGTGCTCCACTATGCCCCGGGTTGCAATATGGGCTGTGTTGTATCTTACCTCAGGTGGCGTGGTGGGGTTTCGAATTGGCGTCATCATGTGGGTGCTCAGAGGGTAGGCACTTTCCCCTGGGGAGGTGGTGATGGGTATCATTAGTAGGGTTGTGACATTACTCAGTATCTGGCATGCATGCATGTGCTGTGGCATTTATACTCACCAAGCAGCCATGTATCGCCATGCCGCCCAGCTTCTAGGTCCCGGTTTAGGGTTGACATTCTGTAAATGAAACTGTCGTGGGTGGACCCTGGATAGTTGGCATATACTGAGGTGATGATTCCCTTGGCATCACATACTACCTGCACGTTGATGGAATGCCAGTGCTTGCGGTTTCTATAAATGTGCTCTGATGCCCTGGGGGGACGTAGAGCCACATGGGTGCAATCAATGGCACCTAGGACTTTGGGGAATTGTGCCACCCCATAGAAATCCTGGATGGCAGCCTGCCTTTCTGCAGGTGTTCTGGGCTGGTATATGTGCCTGCGGACTGATGGGCGTGCAGTCATGATGGCCAAGACCTGGTATAGGCAGCGTGACTGCTAGCCTGTGACACCCCCCCTACTATGGCACTTGTCCGCTGAAATGATCCGGTGGCCAAAAAGTGCAGTACATTGAGGACCTTCTCCAGGGGGCTGAGTGCTTGGGAGCAGAGGGTGGGTGATGTGAGGTCATCCTCCCACTCACTGACCAGGTCGAGTATTATGTGAGGTGGAAACCTGTATCTCCCATACACCTGGTCATCAGGCATCCCAAAAAGGCTGGTTCTGGGTGTGAAAATTCTATGCCTGACTATCCTCCTCCTCCTCCTGCGGTATCCCACGACCACTGCTGCTAGGAACGGTATGTTCATCCTGGCCTCTGAGCTTGCTTGTTGTTTGCGTGCACTTTTATGCTAATTGGGTCCACGTACGCCTGCTTCCTGCTGGCGTACGTGTTTCCGGATTAGTGCGTCTTTTTTGGCGCGTGCATGTGGGCGTTCCGCGCATTTGCCTCCTGTACTTCCCCACCCACCCCAGTAATACATGTACCCCGCTCGCCCAGGCCCAATCGCGTGTAAAACTTCCCACGAGCCCCTGAGATACACGTACCCCGCTCGCCCAGGCCCAATCTCGTGGAAAACTTCCCGCGAGCACCTGAAATACACATACCCCGCTCTCCCAGGCCCAATTGCGTGTGAAACTTCCTGCGCACCCCCGAAATACACGCTATTTTTGACACAGCGGGTGTCCGTGTTTGTCACGTACCACTTTGCACATCATTTGTCCTAGAGGGCCACAGTATGGGACATTCATCAGAGCTGTATATACGTGCTTTTTGCTAGTGCACATTTTTTAAATGCGCAGGGACGCTACCGCCTGCCTTCGTGTGGCGGACATGTGTTAATGTACATAGTTGACTTTTGGTTTGTGTCATGAGATCGCCATTTCACTGCTGGGGGGTGGGGGTGCAAGGGGACAAGAGTGGGACATGAGTGGGGCCCTGCTGGCAGGTGTCACTGACTGCTGGGGGGTGGGGGTGCTGGGGGACATGAGTGGGGGCCTGCTGGCAGGTGCCCTGCACTGCTGGGGGGTGGGGGTGCTGGGGGACATGTGTGGGACATGAGTGGGGGCCTGTTGGCAGGTGCCCTGCACTGCTGGGGAGTGGGGGTGCTGGGAGACATGTGTGGGACATGAGTGGGGAACTGCTGGCAGGTGCCCCTGACTGCTGGGGGTGGGGTGCTGGGGGACATGAGTGGGGGCCTGCTGGCAGGCGCCCTGCACTGCTGGGGGTGGGGGTGCTGGGGAGATGAGTGGGGGCCTGCTGGCAGGTGCCCCTGACTGCTGGGGGGTGGGGGTGATGTGGGACATGAGTGGGGGCCTGCTGGCAGGTGCCCTGCACTGCTGGGGGGTGGGGGTGCAAGGGGACATGAGTGGGACATGAGTGGGGGCCTGCTGGCAGCTGCCCCTGACTGCTGGGGGTGGGGGTGCTGGGGGACATGACTGGGGGCCTGCTAGCAGGTGCCCTGCACTGCTGGGGGGTGGGGGCGCTGGGGGACATGTGTGGGACATGAGTGGGGGCCTGCTGGCAGGTGCCCTGCACTGCTGGGAGGTGGGGGTGCAAGGGGACATGTGTGGGACATGAGTGGGGGCCTGCTGGCAGTTGCCCTGCACTGCTGGGGGGTGGGGGTGCAAGGGGACATGTGTGGGACATGAGTGGGGGCCTGCTAGCAGGTGCCCCTGACTGCTAGGGGGTGCGGGTGCTGGGGGACATGAGTGGGGGCCTGCTGGCAGGTGCCCTGCACTGCTGGGGCTGCTGGGGGACATGAGTGGGGGCCTGCTGGCAGGTGCCCCTCAGTGCTGGGGGGTGGGGCTGCAAGGGGACATGAGTGGGACGCGAGTGGGGGCTTGCTGGCAGGTGCCCTGCACTGCTGAGGGATGGGGGTGCAGGGGGACATGAGTGGGGGCCTGCTGACAGGTGCCCCTCAGTGTTGGGGGTGGGGGTGCTGGGGGACATGAGTGGGGGCCTGCTGGCAGGTGCCCCTCAGTGCTGGGGCGTGGGGGTGCTGGGGGACATGAGTGGGACATGAGTGGCGGCCTGCTGGAAGGTGCCCCTCAGTGCTGGGGGTGGGGGTGCTGGGGGACATGAGTGGGGGCCTGCTGGCAGATACCCTGCACTGCTGGGGGGTGGGGGTGCTGGAGGACATGAGTGGGGGCCTGCTGGCAGGTGCCCCTCACTGCTGGGGGGTGGGGGTGCTGGGGGACATGAGTGGGGGCCTGCTGGCAGGTGCCCCTCAGTGCTGGGGGATGGGGGTGCAAGGGGACAAGAGTGGGACATGAGTGGGGGCCTGCTGGCAGGTGCCCTGCACTGCTGGGGCGTGGGGGTGCTGGGGGACATGAGTGGAGACCTGCTGGCAGGTGCCCCTCAGTGCTGGGGGGTGGAGGTGCTGGGGGATATGAGTGGGGGCCTGCTGGCAGGTGCCCTGCACTGCTGGGGGGTGGGGGTGCTGGGGGACATGAGTGGGACATGAGTGGGGGCCTGCTGGCAGGTGCCCCTCAGTGCTAGGGGGTGGGGGTCCTGGGGGACATGAGTGGGGGCCTGCTGGCAGGTGCCCTGCACTGCTTGGGGGTGGGGGTGCTGGGGGACATGAGTGGGGGCCTGCTGGCAGGTGCCCCTCACTGCTGGGGGGTGGGGGTGCTGCGGGACATGAGTGGGACATGAGTGGGGGCCTGCTGGCAGGTGCCCTGCACTGCTGGGGGGTGGGGGTGCAAGGGGACATGAGTGGGACATGAGTGGGTGCCTGCTGGCAGGTGCCCTGCACTGCTGGGGGATGGGGGTGCTGGGGGACATGAGTGGGGGCCTGCTGGCAGGTTCCCCTCAGTGCTGGGGGGTGGGGGTGTAGGGGGTCATGCGTTGGTGATCAGTAGTGCAAGCTGACATGTGGCTTGCCTGGGGGGCATGCCCATGGTGGATGGGCTGCCTGCGGGACATGCTGAGGGGTGCAGGGTAGTCCCCTGTGGTGTGGGCTGCCTGCAGGGGCCGTGGAGGTTGTAGAGCGAACACCTTGGAGGAGCCACACTGCCAATTGACTTGACTGGCACCCCCGAAATACACCTACCCTGCTGAAATTGCGTGTGAGACTTCCTGCGAACCCCAGATTTACACGTACCCAGGCCAATCGCGTGTGAAACTTCACGCGAACCCCAGGAATACATGCACCCCACTCGCACAGGGCCTATCGCGTGTGAAACTTCCCACGAAACCCCAGATTTACATGTACCCAGGCCAATCGCGTATGAAACGTCACACTAACCCCAGATTTACACGTACCCCGCTCGGCCTAGGCCATTCGCCTGTGAAACCTCCCGCGCACCCCTGAAATACACGCACGCTATTTTTGACGCAGCGGGTGTCAGTGTTTGTCGCGTACCCCTTTGCACATCATTTGTCCTAGAGGGCCACAGTATGGGACATTCATCAGAGCTGTATATACATGCTTTTTGTTAGCGCACATTTTGGCGCATATATTTTTCATGCGCAGGGACGCTAACGCCTGCTTTCTTGTGACGGACGTGTTTAGGCCTGTGCACGTCTTTGCCCATGCGCTGTTTTTCCCTATTCGATTCCATGAATACGTGCTGTAGGCGAGCGTGTGGGCGTTCCGCGCACTTGCCTCCTGTACTTCCCCCGTGACACCCACATTTTCACGAGTTGTTCCCCATTCTGCGTGTCACGCCCCGTATTACGCCTACTTTTGTTATGTGCGCCGCGCTATGTGCGCTTTCGCTGTGGCCGTAGCGCATGCCGTTAGATGACCTGTGTGCTGGCGTGCGCCATGCAGATTTTCAGCGCACATCCCAGATTTTACTTGCGCACGGACTTCCATGAATGGATGTGCGCGGGTTTCGCTGCGATTTTCGCACTTGCACTGCGATTCGCACGGTTTCACACGGTTTTGCACGCTTGCACGGGAATTTTCAGCGCACATTAATTCCATGAATCGGCCTCTAAGTATCATTAAAATATTAAACAGAGAACCTCAAAAACACAATCAACACAATTCAAACATATAGAGAGGCAAGCACTCTGTTCAGGCTGCAGCAATCACACTGGGACCAGGGTGAGAACAAGGGAAGACTCATGGCCAATAGACTTAGATGAAAAAAGAGATGAGTGTTATCTTTTCATTAAGAGATGCAACTAGTCAAGTCCACAAAACCAGTACAGAAATTGCACAATGTGTGAGAGTTTTCAAAGACTTTTATAAAAACTTGTGATTTAACAAAGAGCGAAGAGAAGCATTCCTTCATGGTCTTGTCATTTCGAAGCAAACTGACTTCACAATCATGAGAATCTAGAAAAAGGCCTATGGGCTGCCTGAAGTGAACGGAACTATCAGAAATCTCCAGATGTCTGAAGCACCGGGGTTGAATAAATTGTCTGATTAATTTAGCGTATTGTTTTCCTTTCAGATATTACATTTTTGTCTAAACTGCTCAACAAAGGTACCACAGAGGGATTGACGAATTTCCAATTCAAAATCTCTAAAAGCACACTGATCCAGAAGACAGGGGAGGGCTCTAAATATTACAGGAATTGTTGTCCATTATATTTAATCAGTATTGACTCCAAAAGCCGGGTGAACTTTTGTGCCAGATATCATGCAAAAGCTGCTAGTGAACTAACTGCAAATGAGCAAAAAGATTCAACAGTGGGTCGATTTAGCTATAATAAGATCCACCTCCTAAAGGAACTCATACAAATCATAAAAAGAGAAGTTGGTTCAAAGGTACGTGTAGGAATTGGTGTAGAGAATGCCTTTGACTACATGAGTTAGGAGTTCTAGACAATGCTAAAAACCGGTTTCCACAGCTCTTTCCTCCAAAGCTTGCAAACCTTTTACACAGGTTCAAAGATATGTTTCTACATCATTGCGTCCTGTCAGAGTAATTTCCAAAGAACAAATAATGTTTGCCCACTGTCCCCTCTACATTCCAACCTGAACGTTGAACCACTTGCAATCTGCCTAAGCTCCAACTGTAATTATAAGGAGAAAAAGAATTCAAGATGTCATTATTTGCAAATACCATGTTGGTTATTGCAAGCAAAGCAAGGCCACCATATGTATAAACAATGGATAACATCTTGGGCTACAGAGTAAACTGGGAAAATGCATGAAAATGCCAACTGAAAAGCCCACAGAAAACATTTAGACTTATTCTGCAACATTTGACTATGGTGAAAGAAATCATCCAGAAATGAGCTTCAACAAAAAACGAAGACTTCTACAAATATTCAAACGCTTCGCCATGGTATAGCCATACATTACTGGGAACACTTGTGGTGTGAATAAGCCCAAATGATAAATGCAGCCTAATTAGATCCAACAGAATAGGAGAATTCACTCATATGGCAAATTGAAACTCACTATTGATCTCGTGAAGTTTGATATCTTTGAAATATTTAACAAACTCATCACTTTCCAGAACAAAATGAAAATAGACACACCTCTATCAGGAAAGTGATTTTGTAGTGAGCCACGTGGTAGGAAGGTTTATGGCATCTATAAGGTATTACACACATTGATGTTGACTGCTTTCAAAAACACAGAAGTTAATGGTCGACTGAACTACAATGTGACACAACCAATGGGGCACAAAACTCTATCTGCCACATCAAGTGTGAATATGTATGCCCAAGAAAACTCTAATTTGTTTTCTACTATGTTGGAATAGAGCAAAAATGTACAAACTGAAATTGTTGGAAAAGCAAAAGAGTATTAAAAGTGAGCAGTCACTTGCAAGTGAGGTGTCAGAGGAGAAGCAGCACTGGATGGTTAAGTTTGAATGAATCACCTCTGTCTTGAATAATCGCTTCAATCCTGGACCCCTGAACATTAGGTTCTTTTTATTTAACGATCCCCAAACGAAACACAACCTACTATATATCCTGAAAGTGTTATCTGTCTGGAAGGAGGCGATCCTCCAGGAAAAACCACTGTTAGAGATGTGCCATTCTGAGATGGCACACCTGGTATCTCTATAGAAAGTGACTTTTAAATAAAAATGCATACAAGACAATATTGAGGCAGTACCTTAAACTATGTGATTGAAAGTCATTGCTTGGAGTGTCCTCTTCAAGTTGACCTACAAACAAGCTGATACAGTGATGAACACCCCAAAGCGTCAAAACCAGTTTTGCAGTTAGAAATGTTCAGTGGAGGCAGATGCAATCCGTTTCATCAATATATATATATATATAATAAATACGCACTTTGCCACAGTCCAGTACCATGCACCACCACGCACATATTTATTTCTGTTTTGCCATCATTTATACACCTAAAACAAACTAACTGCATATCTCTACTCTCTCTGAAGTGCAACCCTAGATGAAGACTGCAGTGCCCACGCTCATGGTTTTTGCGACATTCAACGGTGGTCAGTCAAAAGGCCGAAAAAAAATATCGAATGACAAAAATATCTCAAAAAAAAATCTTGAAAAAAAAAAATCGAATTTTTTATTTATTTATTTATATGTATTTTTGGGGTCAGGTAAGTAAAAAAAGGGGTAAAATAAAAAAAAATGAAAAAAGGTGGTTTTGGGGGGAACCCCCCCATTTCGAAAAAAAAGTATTGAAAAAAAAATTCAATTTTTTTTTTTCGAGATTTTTTGGTTCGACCTTTTTTTTCGATATTTTTCTTCCGGTCTTTTCACTATAAACCACACTCAACATGTATGCATTATCTTCTGTTCTGCAGAATAGGCACTCAGCACCCTCTCCAAGATGGAGTTGCCACATAGTGATGTACAGTGTTACACATAAGCTTCTATATGCTGAGTCGCACTTCTTGACTACAGCTTTGCCAGTGTAGCAGGCTTGGAATCTCAGTTTGGAAAAATGGAGCTGGGTTTGAACCTCTCCATTCGCGATTTTTTAATGTCACGCATTATGACCTCAAAGCTTGCTTTTTTCATTTATCCTTGCTTTGAAAATGTAAATCATTTATTCATCTTTCATACTTCCATTCTGATCTGCAAGCCTTAGTTCTCTTGTTCTTGGATGGTGGAGATTCTCTCTTGATGGGTGTACGTATTTGCACGTTTGCACCTCTCAAGATAATGCTCCCTTCAGGTGCTCGTTAACTCACTGACGTGGAAATTTGAACATATTACTCACAGTCTCTTCATTGTGTTCTTTGTTTACGATCTGCTGCATCATATCATGCATAAGGCTGCTGTGCTGGGTCAACCATCCTATTTGGTAATGAATTGAGCATTTCCGTGGCTCAGTGCTGACTGGGAGTGCAATGATTTTGTGCCTGAACATCCCTCCATTTGAACATGTTCATTACTCTTCAGCTGCTCCCTGAACCTGGAATGCCCATCCTCTGTAGATTTATTTTCCCTTCCAAGTATAACCATTTATGCAAAACAGGGGCGGCTGGGAAGCTCTCTACCTGCACGAACACAGCCCATTGACTTGTTCTTGGGTGGATGGCCCCTTGGAGAGTCTCAACCAAGTCTTTAGCTCACTGTTCTTTTCACAGAGAAGAAATGTCCCTGCATATCAGTCTTTGTCCTGCCCTGGGGCAGTCCAGCACCAAAATGCTAGGCAACTCACCTCTGAACAAGAGTACCAAAGCAACCCCATACACATGTTTCAGCCTAGTTGGGCATCATCAGCGAGGTGAACCTGCGCCTCTCTAAGAGCAGTGAGCAACATGCTCATTACTATGGGAATGCCCATCATCTAAAGATTTATTTTCCCTTCCAAGTATAACCATGTATGACTTGTTTTAATCTGGGACTTGTTTAACTTAGACTTATAGAGTTTCCAAATAGTGCATTGTCTTTTATTTTGTACACTTTTACTCAGTATATGTCTATTGGACAGAGATCCCTGCTGCCCTCTGGCCAGGCCTGCACTTTGTAAAATAAAATAAAAAGATAAACGAAAGTAGCTAATGAATCTTTCAGAAGTTTCTGTATTGCTTTTTAGGGCAAATGCGCAATACTGTCGTTCTACAATGGCCAACAATTAAAGTAAACTCTTTAAATGAAATGTGTGCTATTGTTCAGCAGATTCCTCAAGCATAGAATAAAAACAAATATATGAAATAAAGAGCAAAGTGACCACTTGCCAGGTGGCTGTGATAATGCAAGTTAATCGATGAATACTCACCGCATAACTTTGTTTCAGTGGCAAACAACCTTCCCCCTGGTTGATTTGGTTACCCCACACACAACACTCTCAAGCCCTTCACAAAAAAATTGATCCAATACCAAAGGGCATTTCAAAACGTGAAAAAGGAAAGTGGGGAAACAAAAAGAAAATGCCCATGGTCATTATTGAGGACCACACTTCGGTACTGTGACTGGTGGAAGGCTTAGTCCAAATTTCAAATGTAACATTCACTTTCATGGTAATTGAAACTAGCTTCATATCTCGTTAAATGCCAGATATAAACCCTTCCTGGAATGCCAAAGATCTGCATGGCTTGAAGGATGGACTTCAAAGGCTTCTGGTTAGCCCATAGAGCCTTTCATCAGCTAGGCCTCACATTCCTTGCAGACAATCGTACTTGATGTTGGCCTCCTCATAATCCTGAATTTACTACCCCATGATTCTGACTGAAAAGATGAGGTGGTCGCCCTTTTTCCTTCGCCGTCTCTTTTCCCTAGATTACACTTCTAGTGGATATCCATAATCTCGATAACCACCTGGCCATTTGAAAATGCTCTAAAGCGTGTCTCTTTATGGATGCCTTTAGGCGAGGCAGACCGTCCAAATCTTGAGTTATCATCTATCTTCCGTATTTTGCAGACTCTGTATGTTAACAGTCAGTGCACAGTTTCGGTGTATGGGGTGACTTTACTGCGCTCTACAAATATTAATACCTTAACCCAACATTGCCGGGAGCTATCATTTTTAGAGAGGCCACTGAAGACGCCGAGGCTAGTCTTCCACACTTGCTCTGATGTGAAATTAAATTCAGGTCACACAGTGTGAGAGAAGCTTATCGCTTCCAAGTAATAGTCATTTGTTAAAAGAAACATTGGTTGACTCTCCTGTGTCTCCGGCAGTAGCGTGTCCAGGAGCTGCTCTTCTGTCGCTTTCCCAGAGCAACCATCAGGTCCATAATCAAGTGATTGGCAGAGTAACTCTAGGTGGTTCCTGACAAACATTTGCACAGCCTAACATTGTACATTTTAACTAAGGAATGACGACGGCAGGAGTTGGTTGTACCAGCATTAGGATACTCAATATGTTGATCATTTATTGTACAGGAGCATTTACAAACAACCTCACAACCTCTTCAACTCGCAGCAAAAACAGTAACACACATGCCAAAACTCTCGGTCATTGAGCTTGCCGTTAACCCCCTGCTCCCACTTTAAATTCAAATTCAGGCAGCATGATAGGTACACGGATAAATATGCATGTGCCAGGCACACGTCTATGAGGAAAGCTACCTAATACTCAAGACGATTTCGAGCATTGGTTGACCAAAGGTGGCAAAACGGCAGGCATTATCTTTGCATTTTAATGATACTGGCCCTCATTACGACCCTGGCGGAAATCGAAAAACGATGGGGGAAATGCAATACCGCCATCGAATACCGCCCGTTGCGATTATGACCCGTCACCGTAAAGTACGATGCCATTAGCGACACCGTAGTGAACGCCAACGCTAACTGCACCAAGTACGCGCACGCGCGCACTGCGAAACCGTAATTACCACCATGGCGCAACGGTACGGGAATTCTGACCCTAGCGGACATGTACCTAACGCCATCAAGCATGGCGGAAAGTACCATTCCGCCATGGCGAGAAGTACGGCATCGCAAACCAACCGTAAAAGGCCTTACTGAGTGCCTGTACACCACTCCCTGGCCACATTGCACAACTCTTCGTAGGTGCAATGAAGTCAAACAATGCAACCAGTGAAATGTACAAGTCACCCATGCATGCCAACGAACAAATGAATGTAGGGGCTCCAAGTGCCTTGTGAGTGGCCATCCATATTAGCCATGGCACCATTGCCGTACTGATGCAGCACAGTCATGTGAAGCTCCAAGTACAGCAACATGAACTGAAAACTGAGACAAACAAAAACAGGCCCCCCATCGCTTGACACCAGTGCAAGGCAACATACAAAGCAGTATCCTGAGTGAGACTGCACCAGCCCTGTACTCCTGCCAGTAAACAAACCAACCAGCAGCATAAGCATGTACCACACAAGTTGGCAGAGTGACTGAGCAGCCAGGCACATCTCAAGAGGGGCCAATGGGAGCAGCAGGGCACAGATGGCACGAATACAGAAGCCATTCTAATGGACATGACCTCAGTCTCCCTCCAAGAAACGCACGCAAACACAGGCACCTGTGACCAGCCATATTCTGAAAATCACATCATTCCACCAATCCACCTGGCTGACCGGCATCTGTTACACAAAAGCCAATCCCCCTCCCATGAGCATGACATCATTAAAACAGTCATAATGGCAGCCCCTATCCTTGACCTTACTGGCCTTCGTAGGCAAACGCGCCCAGTACAGTACCACGCAACTATGCTCAGAAGGCCGAACCCAAAGCAGATCTCCTCACAATACATCGCTCCACAAATAAGAATATGCTACATAACTTGCAAAGAATAACGCTACAAGGTCAATATCATAATCAAAATTCAATGCACAACAAAATCACCCGGGCCATACAGCTATTAGGTCATGAACTCCAAATCATATCTCATAATTGTGGGCTGCATCCGCAGTAAATGACCAGCTTCTTCTTGTGTGACGCCCTGTTCCTCCATGGTACACAGGGGCTACATCCACGTTCAAAAAGGCAACATGGAAGCGCCTAGAACCGCAGGGCCGTCCCATTAGGTAGGCACTAGTCCAGCTGAAAGCTCGAAATGTTGCTCCTAGCCACTAGTACTGCGTAAGGGCATGTGGGCCATTGGCGATCGTCCCATAAGATCGTAATGGTGCTCCACTGATTAACACGAAGCAGCAGGTGTCGGGAGTAAAAGCCATCTGCAGGAGTGGCATCCAGATGGCAGCGGCAAAAGGGGAGGATATACCTGTCACCCAAATGAAACGAAAAAGAATAGTATGGGCATCTGAACTCCATTTGAATTACTCACTTCAAAGATCACACTAAATCCACAGCCATATGCATGCTAGCCCACTCAAAAGGATTATTCGCACCCAATAATCACTTGCGAATCATAACCATATAAATCGAGGTGAAAACACTATTACAAACGAGTGTTTGTGTGCATGCGTCTGTTAAAACAGAATCCATTAGATGGGATTAGTAACGTGCATAGACACAAGTGTTTGAAGGCGCGTCGAGACAGGGAGGGTTCAACAAGGGCAGATAGATGATGGTCCCACTATGGCAGCCCTGCATCACATAGCGCAGAGGAAGTTGATAGATTCCAAAAAGCCATGTACATGGCAGACTCTCTATTAAATCATCTGTCCATGCATCCATACATCATTCCCTCATCCCGGTATAAAAACGCCTGATTATTTACTCACATCACATTAGAAATTTCCATTGAATCTGTGCTAAATGCAGTCTGCAAAATCCACTGTGCTCCAGGCCGGAATTCTAGTGTTGTGAAGTAACATGTATTTGGGAACGTCCTGCCTTATCCTCCACTACGCTATTGCGCATCCCATACTATTCATATCAATCATTGCATTCTCGGCATGGCCCCTGTCCCAAGGACATTAAACAATAGAACTTTCTATCTGCAGTCAGACCTGTGGGCGTCTCCTCGCCGCTAGCTGGAAACCGAAAGCGCTGTCCTTCGAATTCCTCATTTGCAACATCACGTCGAAAAGGCATCTGTGACCGCTTGAAATCACAAATCCATCCATTTAGTGCGGCAGTGTGTGAAAATGGCAACTGGCTACACTCACAAATGGGACGCCCCGCCCGTCGGTGAACCGCGGTACAGCGCTGCATGAGGGTCCACCGTTATTCGAGTACTACATTCCACGGACCCTTCACAATTATGTTCCCGACTGCAAAGATAGTATGTGAAACAATGGGAGCATAGCAGATTTAACATATGAAGCAAGATCTCACTGCCATCGGGATGAAATACATGATTGTAATAGCAAGATGCCATGCGTCGATTTGCAGCGTTGTGTGCGGGACGTGCTCGCCCAAAGGGGATTGCAGCTTGCACAGGTGGAATGAATCACCACAGGTGGAGGCTATACAGCTTGGAAACACATAAATTGCACACCCAACCCCCTCCCACAACCACACCCACTCCAAAATGCTACCGGCAGGACTTGCGATGTTGGCCCTGGGGGACCTGATAGCACTGCAAGTACTCCAACTTCAAGAAGAAGACGAACACCAACTACTACAACAACCGGCCGCACAGAGGAGACGCAGGAGGAGGAGGAGGGCAAGGCAGGGCCAGCAAGGCCCACCAGCACAGCCACTACCACCACGCAGGCAGCCCGCAATCCCACGCCTCCGAGCACATCCGTTCAACCTCACTGATGAGCAGATCCACACCCTATACCGTTTGGACCGGGACACCATAACCGCCATTGTGGACATGACACACGCTGACCTTGTCAGCATGATAGGTAGCCCAACCGCCATCCCACCCCTACTGAAGGTGGTGTCTGTACTCCACTTCCTGGCCACAGGCACCTACCAGCACACAGTCGGACAGTTGCATGGCATTTCACAGCCACTGTTGTCACGGACACTAATGCAAGTGCTCGATGCCCTCCTAAAGCACGCAGATGACTACATCTCTCTACCACGCTCGGAGCAGGAAATTACGAACACAAAAGTGGGATTCCATGCACTTGCCGGCATACCGGGTTGCATTGGTGCCATCGACTGCACCCATGTGGAATTGGTTGTCCCACATGCCATGGAGGCCCAGTACCGCAACCGAAAACAATATCATTCTCTTAATGTACAAATGGTGTGTGACTCAAACAGGATCATTACACATTGTTGTGCCCGATTTCCTGGATCAACCCATGATTCCATGGTCTTACGGAACTCTACAATACCACGCTACATGGAGCGACATGCAGGGAACAGATCCTGGCTACTCGGTGAGTCTCATTTCATGCATGATAATGTGGGGTATGTGATGCGGCAATGACCTGCCAGGAAGGGGGGGGGGTGCTTACGTAGCAATGTCATTCCTCAAACATCCTTTATTGTCCACATACAGGTGATGCCGGGTATCCACTGAAGAGATGGCTCCTTACACCACTCCGGAACCCACAGGACCAGCATGAGGAGGACTACAACCATGCCCACTCACGTACCCGTGTAGTCATAGAACAGGCATTCGGCCTACTGAAGGGTCGTTTCCGCTGCCTCAGCAGGTCTGGCGGGGCACTCCTGTACCGCCATGAGAAGGTTGCTAAGATGGTCATGGCATGTGTCATGCTACAGAACATGTGCATACGTAGAAATGTGCCCATGCCCCCTGACGCAGAACTGCAAGCACCAGAATATGGTCATGATGTGGGTGGGGATGTGGCAGAACCTGAAGGAGTCCGCGAGGCACAGGAGGGCCGTGAAATTTGTCAGATTATCATAGATTCATGCTTCTAGCACTCACGCCTGGTGGTTGATACATGGACATGGGAGTTGTGGCACTGTGTGTGTCTGGAACATGCACAATATGAACTGTACGCCTATGATGGCCTCGTACACAAAGATCAATGTCCACACATCTCATTGGATGATTGTGAAATGTTTATAGCAAATGTGAAATTGTGTTACACACTGTGATGCCGGAAATGCATCTGAGGGAAAGGGCCTCTGAATCCTTGTCCTTTTTCTGTTTTTACCGTGTGTTCTGTCATGTTTTCTGCCCAGGAGTCCATGAGGGACTCCTGGCAGTGCAGCTCTCTTTTGGTTTGGTGAACAGACCCATGGGATACCCTTATGGCACCCATGGGTAGGGGTACAACCCTGTGCCCCTAGTGTATGTTTTTGGGCACCTGTGGGTGGCCCACAGAGCAGGGTATGGGCTGGTGGCAGCTCCATGCTAAACTTGACAGGTGCTCTGGGTGTCCTCCATTTTGGGATACCCAGGCCCTGCCATTGGGATCAGTTGATTCCTGATAGAAACAAGATGGCCCCTGTGGCCTCTTGCTTTCTATTGCCTGTTGTCTTGTTTTTCCCAAAGTCCTGGGAAGCCCTGGCTCTGTCCCTTCCCCCTGGCTGGCTGTTGGGTGGAAGTTCCATATATGGTGTTGTTGTGAAGGCCCAGCTAGACTGACTGGAGCCTTCCCAGTGACTGTATGTTATGGGTACCTCCTGTGGGTGGGACCTGGGTGAATGGAGTGTGTGACCAATATACACTCCTTGTTGTGGTTGTCTGGTTTCTGGCATGAGAGACAAAGACTGAGACAGCCCTGCCCGAAACTGGCCTGAATGCAGTGTGTAGTGTTGAATGGCTGGGTACTTGTCCCAATCCACATTCCTTGTTGTGAGTGTCTGAAAGGGAGGAGTGTGGCCTGAATGCACTGTGTGCCTGATTGGCTGACTTACTGCATGAATGCCCTTCTGTGTGATTGGCTGCTGTGTGTGTGCCAGCAGTGTGGATGAGAGACAGAATAGTATATCTGGGGACCTCTCACCACTGGAAATTGTTCAGAAGCATTCAGAAGCTGAGTCTCCACTCAAGAGTAACTGGATTTGCTGATCCTCGACGTCCAGCTGGAAGAAGAAGACTTGCTGTGGCATTTGCTTCGACGGAACGGAAGGTTGTCGAAATCGTCGAGGACTGACCCGAGAGAGGACCTGGTAAGGCGCCCTCTTCCCGTGCTCCGAGGGACCATCGAGCACCGCTGAATCTTCGCCGAAGCTCCCTGGACGCCAGACCATCGAAAGGCTGCCGACCGGAGAAGGGGACTGCCGAGGAGACCGAAGTAAAGCACCCGGACATCGACGCTGTCGAAGTCCATTGCCGTCGACCAGGGTTCGCAGGTCTGTGCAACCGCTGGAGGCCCGTCGAAGTTGTGTTGCCCAGCCGTGGGAACCACTTGACGCCGAGCCGCCGACGACCGGAGCCGTCCGCTCCTTGCCTAAGAACATTTGACTCGAAGGACTCCCTCGTCCGCACCGTCGACCGCTTTTGTCCTGCCGGAGAAAGTCGAGGACGACCAACGCGCCGAGGAGAATCCGCCGGTGGGTTTCCCGCCACCTCACGACCCCAAAGACTCGAGCGACTCGACGCCCTTGCTGGGCTCCCGTCTCTACAATCTTTGCGGTCCAGAACTATTGTCATCGAGGTGCCCCGCACACCTCCGCCTTGCAGGACGCCGACGCCCCGACGCCGACGAGCACCGATCGGACGAAGCTGCCGCCTCTTCGACATCGTTCTACCTCGTGTGTCGACGGACGTTCGACGCCCCGTGCCTCCCGCTTGAAAGGGAAGGCATTCAAGAAGGGCCGTCGATTCCCCGTCGCCGAACCCCGAGGTCTTCGACGTTTCTCGACGCCTCTCGACGATCCGTGACTCCTGCTTTAAAGGGGGTCATTCAAGAAGGATCTGTCGACGCCTCTTCGAAGAACTCGACTCCACCAGGTACATTGGGGGGGTAAAAACATTGTAGGAGAGAATAAGACTATTGAACAATATATGGACTGGGCTGGTGTTATATCTCTTTATTTTACAGGTTGCCCAGGTGGGGGGGATCTCCACACAGAACTGTGTCCAGTGGTAGGGGCCAGTATTCTGCCTATTGTTTTCAATCATCTGCTATCTCTCCCCTCTCTATTGCTGGTTTCCTTCTTATTGATCTGTGTGCTATTTTAACATTATTGTGAATGCACTTTAATGAGGTCTAATATTAGTGGTACCACTTTAGAATTGTAGATATTTACCATTGCTGATTTTCCTGAGCACAAAGTGCGTTGTTGTGATAAGTGTACATAACCCTTGAATATTAATTATATAAAGACTGTGTTTTCAGTAATACAGTGTGTGGACATTCCTTTGTGGGGGCTTGGGGATACACTGTACTTAAGAACCAGCCTGCATCACCTCCTGAGAAGCTAGGCCTTGATTGCTCGTCCATTGCTACCGTAATCGAGAATCTTGGCTGGGGTCTTCTGTGCCTCTCCTCTACCATATAGAGAGCGGAAGTACAGACCCCCCCACCGGTCTTGACAAGCTGGTGGCAGCGGTGGGATGCTTATGGTTTTAAGACTCAGTGTATAACCGTGCCACCTACAAAATATCCGCACTTTATTAGATTAAGGTTTGGGTGTGTACCAAATAACTGCATTACAGGCAATGGAGCCCATTGCAAATGGTAAATTGACTCGGATGAGCTTAGAGGCTCTCCAGAGTGCTTGTGAAGCCAGGGAGTTAGACTTTGTGGATAAGTCTAGGGCTGAGCTGATAGCTGCCCTGGTGGACTACCAGACTGATGGTGAAACCCTTGATGAAGGGGGGGATGCAACCAGTGAGGACTCTGCCCCTGGGGTTGTCGCTGAATCTGTTTCTGGGAATGCCACCATTCCTGCTGCCTCTGTTCCAAACCCCAGCCATTCCATGGAACTTGAGTTATTAAGGATGAAATTGGCCTTTGAATATCGCAAGTTGGAAATAGAAGCTGAGCTTAAGAAAGAGGAGCTGGCACAGCAAGTGGAACTCAAGAATAGGGATCTTGCGCTCAAAGACAAGGACACTGAATGTCAGAGAATCCAGCTAGAGAGAGCTAGAGTGGAGACTTCAGCTAGACCAATTGAGAGTGGCAGGTCCCCAGCCACCAAGTTTATGAAAGATTTGGTTGGTGTGTTTGTGGAGGGTTCAGATATCCTCCAATGGATTGAAGCGTTTGAAATGGCTTGTGCCATTCATGATGTAGATAAAAGAGATTGGGCTAAGTGTTTGTTAAGCAGAGTGCCTCAAACTGGATATGACTGTATTCTGAAGCTGAGTGTGGAAGAAAGGGGTCAGTATGAGTGTATGAAGTCTGCTTTGATTGCCAAGTTTGGCAAGACACCTACCCAATACCTTAAAAGGTTCAGGGATTTTAAGAAAAGAGAGAATGTGTCTTGGGTTGACTGGGTGAGTACTGCGCACATGAACATGATGGGGTGGATTGACGGTTACAAGGTGAAAACTTTTGTTGAGTTGTCCCACCGCTTGTTTTTTGAGCATTTTTCTGAAGCCTGTTCACCAGAGCTGCGTCAGTATGTGGCTGACCAGAACATTTTGGACCCCTTTAAGCTGGCTAGGTTGGCTGACAAGTGGGTCTCCCACCGGGTGTCCCCTAAGGACTCCAGTGGGAAGGACAAGGACAAAGAAAAGGGGACCTCTCAGAAAGCTGAGGAGTCCCAAAAGCAATCACAGTCGGGTAAACCAAAACCTTCCTCTCCTAAGACCCAAAAATCTAGTGGGGATAAGTCCTCTGTGGGTGGGAATAAGAGTAGTGGTCCACCTGCTGCAAAGCAGGTTCCCAGTGGTTCCAGTACCGTACCCCGCACTCCTGGCACTTGTTGGGATTGTGGGGCTCTGGACCACAAAAGGGGTGACCCCAAGTGTAAAGGTAAGGCACTTGGAGTACAGGCTGTCAGCCTGACCTACCCTTACCCCATGGCTGAGGTGGAGGCCACTGTCCTCCCCTCCTCTACAGGAATCACATTTGGTGCTCCGGTAGAGATTTCCTTAGTGTCCCTTGGGGCCTGGGACCAGTACGCAGAAGTACTGGCAACTATCCCGCAGAACACCCGTAGGTTTTTGAGAAGTGTCCTCTTGAATGGCCAGCCTTCTACTGGTTTGAGAGACACTGGGGCAAGCATGACAGTGGTGGACAGGACCCTGCTCAAGCCAGAGGACTATGTAGGTGCTCCTCTGAGAACCACCAGGTTAGCTGGTGGGCCCCCCAAATTATCGCCTGTAGCCCTAGTCACACTCATGATTGGAGACAAGACAGCAAAGCTTCCTGTCCTGGTTCAGGACAATGTCCCTGCTAACATTCTGTTAGGAAATGATCTAGTAGAGTTGGGGTTGATCTCGGATGGTCTTCCCATGACGGCTGCTGCAGACACTAGGTCACAGGTGACACCGGGTCTGGCTGTGAGTCAGGTACCCGAGCCAAAGGCGAGGCCTAAGGCAAGAAGAAGGAAGACCAAGAAGGCCACCTCTGTGGAGGGAACACCTTCTCTTCCTGCTGTTCCGAGAGCACCCATTGGGATCCATGCTCCGGACGGGCTGGGTCCAGTGGAAAACCCAAACTCAACTCCTGTGGGAGAAGAGACAGAAGACTCTCCTGTGGGAGAGGTTCTCAACCCGGAGGATCATCCCGACCTTCAATGCTTGTTAGCTGAAGGGGGACCCTCCCGGGCAGACTTCTGTAAGGGACAGAGAGAGTGCCACTCTCTCGAGGGCCTGAGGAAACAGGCCCTGTCCCAGGCACAAGGTGAAGTGCCTAGGACATTCAAGATTTATTGGGAGGGTGAGCTCCTTGTTAGTGAGCCCACTAAGCCCGAACCTGGTGCCCGCAAGAGGTTGGTGGTACCCCAGGTTTACAGGCCCTTCCTACTGCAGTTGGCGCATGAGGTGCCCTTGGCTGGTCATCTTGGGACCAAGAAGACTAAGCAGAGGCTCTCTGCCCATTTCTACTGGCCACGGATGGGAGTAGAGGTGGAGTCCCACTGCAGGACCTGCCCAACTTGTCAGTTGTCTGGCAAGACTGGAGGCAGGGTCATTGCCCCACTGCAGCCATTACCAGTGGTTGGCACACCATTTGAGAGGGTGGGCATCGACATCGTCGGTCCCCTTGACCCTCCCACTTCAGGTGGACATCGGTTCATCCTGGTCTTGGTAGATCATGCCACGAGGTACCCTGAGGCAATACCCCTTCGGACTGTTACTGCCAAGGTGGTTGCCAGGGCTCTCCTGGGCATTTTCACCCGTGTTGGATTCCCCAAAGAGGTTGTCTCTGACCGAGGATCCAACTTCATGTCTAGTTACATGAAAACCATGTGGAAAGAGTGCGGGGTAACCTACAAGTTCTCCACCTCTTACCACCCCCAGACCAATGGTCTGGTTGAGAGATTTAACAAAACTCTCAAGGGCATGCTAGGTGCTTTGGAAGAGCCCCTAAGGAGGAAATGGGATCTCCTCCTGCCATGCCTGCTGTTTGCTTACAGAGAGGTACCTCAAGAGGGTGTTGGTTTCAGCCCCTTTGAGTTACTCTTTGGACATCCCGTGAGGGGGCCCCTCGCCTTGATCCGAGAAGGCTTGGAAGCCACCCCTCCAGGTCCCGCCAAGCAAGTGGGGGACTATGTGTTAGGCCTCAGGCGGAGGATGACACAAATGATGGGTCAGGCAACAGCAAATCTCAAGGCCAGCCAGGAATTGAATAAGTACTGGCATGACCTGAAAGCTTCGCAAGTGGATTGGACTCCGGGACAGGAAATCCTTGTGATGGAGCCTACCAAGCCTAGAGCTTTGGCAGACAAGTGGACTGGACCCTTCAGGATCATCTCCAAGATGGGCGAAGTCAATTATCTGGTGGACATGGGAGCCTCTGGGGTAGCCCCCCAGGTATTCCATGTCAACAGGCTCAAGCCTTTCCACAGGCGAGCAGAGGTCTCATGTCTCTTGCTAGCTTCAGGGCAAGAAGAGGATGAGAGTGAGCCCCTTCCTGATTTGCTGCATAGCAACCCTCAGGATGGCTCAGTGGAGGGAGTACAACTCTCTCCAGATTTGACAACAGAGCAGCAGAGGGCCTGCCGGGCTTTGCTCCAGCAGTATGCCCCTCTGTTTTCACTGACACCGGGCCTTACACCGTGGTGTAAGCACGAAATTGACACTGGTGACAGTGTGCCTGTCAAAAGCAGGAGCTATCGTATGTCAGATACCGTCAAAAACCACATCCAGGCTGAGGTCGCCAAGATGTTGGATCTGGGTGTTATTGAACCCTCCACCAGTCCCTGGTCTAGTCCAGTGGTCCTTGTCCCCAAGGCAAGTTCCCCGGCGGGTACCAAGGATTGGAGGTTCTGTGTGGACTACCGAGGAGTCAATGCCGTCACCAAAACTGACGCGCACCCATTGCCCAGGGCTGATGAGCTCGTGGACACTATAGGTGCTGCCAAATTTGTGAGCACCTTTGACCTTACCTCAGGCTATTGGCAAATAGCTCTGACGGACCATGCCAAGGAAAAGACGGCATTCTCCACACCTGAGGGACTCTACCAGTTTAGGGTCATGCCCTTTGGGTTGAAGAATGCCCCTGCCACCTTCCAGAGATTGGTCAACCATGCGCTCAGTGGGCTGGAAGCCTTTTGTGTGGCTTACTTAGACGACATTGCCGTCTACAGTTCCACCTGGGAAGAGCATTTGACACATCTGGATAAGGTGTTGCAGGCCTTGAAAAGGGCTAACCTCACTATCAAGGCCACCAAGTGCCAGATAGCTCAGGGGAAAGTTACCTATCTTGGTCATGAGGTAGGAGGGGGTCAAATCCAACCTCTCTCCAGTAAAGTACAGGACGTACAGAACTGGGAGACTCCCACTACTCAAACCCAGGTGAGAGCCTTTTTGGGCCTCACTGGGTACTATCGCAATTTCATGGCAGACTATGGAACCATAGCTGCACCCCTGACAGCTCTAACTTCACCCAAACAGCCTAGGAAGGTTAATTGGACTGAAGACTGTCAGAGGGCCTTTGATGGCTTGGAAGAAAGTCTGTGTAGGGCACCTGTGTTGAGTGCGCCTGACTACAGCCGACCCTTTATCGTCCAGACGGATGCCTGCGACACCGGAATTGGAGCTGTCTTGTCCCAGTTAGATGACAAAGGGAGAGAACATCCTATCATATTCATCAGTAGACAACTCAAGGGTAGAGAACTTAGGTGGGCTACTGTTGAAAAGGAATGTTTTAGTATAGTTTGGAGCCTTAGGCGTTTTAGGCCCTACCTTACGGGGTCCACCTTCAAGGTCCAAACAGATCATAAGCCCCTGAAGTGGCTTATGCAGATGAAGGGTGAGAATCCGAAATTGCTCAGGTGGTCGATTAGCCTACAAGGGCTAGACTTCACCATAGAGCACAGACCAGGGAAGAGTCACGATAATGCAGATGGCCTTTCCAGAAGGTATGTTGACCGTCTGGATGAGGGTGTCTATCCCGTGGGAGATTAGGCACCCTCCACCTCAGTCTGGGGGGGGCGACTGTGATGCCGGAAATGCATCTGAGGGAAAGGGCCTCTGAATCCTTGTCCTTTTTCTGTTTTTACCGTGTGTTCTGTCATGTTTTCTGCCCAGGAGTCCATGAGGGACTCCTGGCAGTGCAGCTCTCTTTTGGTTTGGTGAACAGACCCATGGGATACCCTTATGGCACCCATGGGTAGGGGTACAACCCTGTGCCCCTAGTGTATGTTTCTGGGCACCTGTGGGTGGCCCACAGAGCAGGGTATGGGCTGGTGGCAGCTCCATGCTAAACTTGACAGGTGCTCTGGGTGTCCTCCATTTTGGGATACCCAGGCCCTGCCATTGGGATCAGTTGATTCCTGATAGAAACAAGATGGCCCCTGTGGCCTCTTGCTTTCTATTGCCTGTTGTCTTGTTTTTCCCAAAGTCCTGGGAAGCCCTGGCTCTGTCCCTTCCCCCTGGCTGGCTGTTGGGTGGAAGTTCCATATATGGTGTTGTTGTGAAGGCCCAGCTAGACTGACTGGAGCCTTCCCAGTGACTGTATGTTATGGGTACCTCCTGTGGGTGGGACCTGGGTGAATGGAGTGTGTGACCAATATACACTCCTTGTTGTGGTTGTCTGGTTTCTGGCATGAGAGACAAAGACTGAGACAGCCCTGCCCGAAACTGGCCTGAATGCAGTGTGTAGTGTTGAATGGCTGGGTACTTGTCCCAATCCACATTCCTTGTTGTGAGTGTCTGAAAGGGAGGAGTGTGGCCTGAATGCACTGTGTGCCTGATTGGCTGACTGACTGCATGAATGCCCTTCTGTGTGATTGGCTGCTGTGTGTGTGCCAGCAGTGTGGATGAGAGACAGAATAGTATATCTGGGGACCTCTCACCACTGGAAATTGTTCAGAAGCATTCAGAAGCTGAGTCTCCACTCAAGAGTAACTGGATTTGCTGATCCTCGACGTCCAGCTGGAAGAAGAAGACTTGCTGTGGCATTTGCTTCGACGGAACGGAAGGTTGTCGAAATCGTCGAGGACTGACCCGAGAGAGGACCTGGTAAGGCGCCCTCTTCCCGTGCTCCGAGGGACCATCGAGCACCGTTGAATCTTCGCCGAAGCTCCCTGGACGCCAGACCATCGAAAGGCTGCCGACCGGAGAAGGGGACTGCCGAGGAGACCGAAGTAAAGCACCCGGACATCGACGCTGTCGAAGTCCATTGCCGTCGACCAGGGTTCGCAGGTCTGTGCAACCGCTGGAGGCCCGTCGAAGTTGTGTTGCCCAGCCGTGGGAACCACTTGACGCCGAGCCGCCGACGACCGGAGCCGTCCGCTCCTTGCCTAAGAACATTTGACTCGAAGGACTCCCTCGTCCGCACCGTCGACCGCTTTTGTCCTGCCGGAGAAAGTCGAGGACGACCAACGCGCCGAGGAGAATCCGCCGGTGGGTTTCCCGCCACCTCACGACCCCAAAGACTCGAGCGACTCGACGCCCTTGCTGGGCTCCCGTCTCTACAATCTTTGCGGTCCAGAACTATTGTCATCGAGGTGCCCCGCACACCTCCGCCTTGCAGGACGCCGACGCCCCGACGCCGACGAGCACCGCTCGGACGAAGCTGCCGCCTCTTCGACATCGTTCTACCTCGTGTGTCGACGGACGTTCGACGCCCCGTGCCTCCCGCTTGAAAGGGAAGGCATTCAAGAAGGGCCGTCGATTCCCCGTCGCCGAACCCCGAGGTCTTCGACGTTTCTCGACGCCTCTCGACGATCCGTGACTCCTGCTTTAAAGGGGGTCATTCAAGAAGGATCTGTCGACGCCTCTTCGAAGAACTCGACTCCACCAGGTACATTGGGGGGGTAAAAACATTGTAGGAGAGAATAAGACTATTGAACAATATATGGACTGGGCTGGTGTTATATCTCTTTATTTTACAGGTTGCCCAGGTGGGGGGGATCTCCACACAGAACTGTGTCCAGTGGTAGGGGCCAGTATTCTGCCTATTGTTTTCAATCATCTGCTATCTCTCCCCTCTCTATTGCTGGTTTCCTTCTTATTGATTTGTGTGCTATTTTAACATTATTGTGAATGCACTTTAATGAGGTCTAATATTAGTGGTACCACTTTAGAATTGTAGATATTTACCATTGCTGATTTTCCTGAGCACAAAGTGCGTTGTTGTGATAAGTGTACATAACCCTTGAATATTAATTATATAAAGACTGTGTTTTCAGTAATACAGTGTGTGGACATTCCTTTGTGGGGGCTTGGGGATACACTGTACTTAAGAACCAGCCTGCATCACCTCCTGAGAAGCTAGGCCTTGATTGCTCGTCCATTGCTACCGTAATCGAGAATCTTGGCTGGGGTCTTCTGTGCCTCTCCTCTACCATATAGAGAGCGGAAGTACAGACCCCCCCACCGGTCTTGACACACACCCCATCGACCCGCCACCCAAGTAAGCCCAACACACCCCCTCCACCCTCCTACCTCCCCCCCGAACACCAGTGTCCAAGGATGCTCATTGTCAGTGGGCAGACGCTATTGCAAGCCCCCTCTCCGGGTATCAGGGGCACCCCTGCCTGTGGAGCGCAGGTTCCTCCCAGATCTACGTTGGGGGCTGCCCTGGACGGAACTTGCAACGGATGATGTCTCTGCCTGCTCACGTCCATGTCCCTAAGGGTTTGTGAGAGCTCAGTGAGCACACGGCGCACAGCGGCAAGTTCAGCACATACGTCTTTGGACGTCGCATGCAGTTCCCCCCTCAGGCTCTCGGTGCTTCTCTCCATTTGTACTCTCAGGCTCTCGGTGCTTCTCTCCATTTGTTCTCTCAGGCTCTCGGTGCTTCTCTCCATTTCTGCCCTTAGTGTCTCTGTACATGTTTCTATGGCTGCCTTTGTACCCCCACATTCATCAGCATGGTCCTTGAGGAGCGTGGCCAGTTGCTGCTGTTGCACGATCACCTGGTCGAGGGACTGTTGCCTCTGCTGGGCCATGGCCATTTGCGGTTGTGTCACAGAGGGGCTGATCACCTCATGTTGCCTTGACACAGGGCTTGTGGGGGATGGCCAGTCGTCGTCTTGTGAGTGCCCCTGCGTGGTATCCTCATGTTGTACAGGATGAAACAAACAGAGGGATTGAGACAGGTCATGGATGGATCGTACATCGACATCACCGTTTTCTGTGTCGGAGCATGCTGCCATTAATGCAGTGTCACCTATGGTGCTGCTGCCACCAGAAGCAGTGCCTTCTGTGGCATCCATTGGGGGGGCCTGTGGTGGTGGTGGTGTTGTGGCCATGCTGGCTGCTGGGGTGCCTGTTGAAGTCCCCTCCTGTGTGCTGCCACTTGATTTGTGCTGCTGCCGTGTCTTGATGCGTGCAGCTGAGGTGGAGGGTCTTTGGCCGTTGGTCTTGGCCCTCTTTGCAGGTGTGCTGGTAGGGGTGTCCTGGAGCTCGTCGTTTGAATTGGACCCTGTGGTGGAGTAAAGGAGGGCGAGCGTTATTAATGGGTCTGTGGAAATTGGAATGGCAATGTATCACATGCATTGGGGTGGTACCTGAGGGTGATTTGGGTCAGGGCCTTGGAGGTGGTTTCATTTTTGTGTGGATTGAGAGTGCAGTTGTATTGCAGCCTGCAGTTAGGGGGTGCCTGCTGCACGTGTAGAGGGTGTTTTTAGGAATTTTAATTATTTATTTATTTAATTTGACTTTTAATGTCCGCTATCAGGCCAATGTGAGTGGACGTTCTCCTGGACATGTGTTTCTGTTGCACTATGTGGACACATGGTACTTCACATGATTGAACATTGTGGTTTTAGCATAGTTTTATTTGGGCCACCTACCTGATTCTTCGGATGTCTGCACTCCTTTCTCCATCCCTCCGACTCCCTCTATGGTCTCCATTCCAATGGTGGAGGCACAGATTTCTTCCCAGGGGGTCAGCTTGATGGGTGATTCCGATCCTCCCCCTTTAGCTGTGGCAATGTTACGGTTGGCGGATAGTATGCTCCGTACGTGTATCCGCAAGTCGTCCCATCGCTTTCTGCATTGCTGTGGGTTGCGGGGTGCGGTCCCCACCGCACTTACCCGCTGTGCCACCAGGGCCCATATGGCCTTCTTGTTCGCAAGTGCGGTCCTGGTCATTTGCGTCGAGAAGACGACGGCAGCATTCTCCTGGAGGGTCTCTGTGAGCACCGTGAGTTCCTCACGTGAGAAGTGGACCTGCCGCTTGCGGTCGCACGCTTTTTTCGCTACTTTTCCCATTGTTTTGGTTTCACTAGGGTGGATGACGGGTTGGGATGTCTCTGAGGGTAGTGTTTTTAATGGTTGTGTGAATGTTCTGATTTTATAGGTGTACGGCGTGCTGTTTCCCGTTCCGGGACCATGTTTTTGCTTCCTTTTCCGTATATTTACGGTCACCGTATTTTCCGATTGCCGCTCTCTACGGTGACCGCTATGTCTGGTGGCGGAATTGCACCTAGGTCGCCGTACGACGGCGGTGAGGGGCGTTTTGGGGACATTTCCGCCATCGCGGACTTTGCACTTCCGCCAAGGCGTAGTGCTCGTGCCCGATGGGTCAGAATTAGCCGCACTTTACTCTGTCGTGCCATGGCGGAAACGCTATTTACGCTATGGCGGTCAGGTCAGTTGCTTTCCGCCAGGGTCGTAATGAGGGCCACTGTCATTCTACAATAAGAGCAATCTATCAGCATTGATAATGGGGACATAGGAACAATCTTTGAATTCAGATTAAGGATGACCTAACCAGTTCCACTAGGTTAGGCGCGTCCTGCCTGAATATTCTCAGCAAGTTTTAAGCACCTATGCAGTATTAGGTGTGCTTGATGATGACATGACATTATTCAGGCAGAACTCGTAAATTGACCGAACTAAATAAATATTAAAGGAGAGCGTGAGTGAGTGAGGATAAGTGGAGGATGCTAGGGCCAAATTCAACTACATTATTATTAATATAAGGGACTGCTTGTTGTTTAGCTATGCTATTGTGATGTTCACATATTATCTCTGAAAGAGAATAAGTAGACAAGAATGCTAAATAAAACAAAAAACATTCTATACGTGTTTCTCAATTATCAGTCTAAAGAGGCACTATGTTACAAGTGCAAACACTTGTTGTTTTTGTGCTAAACCTGTGTAGAGACATTACTGATGTCATTGCATGTTAAAAATGTACACAATTGACTCCCAGAAGTTCTGGGGTAGGCCCACACTAATATTGCTGTCCAATAGGAGACTGCTACTCAGTGGTAGTTCTTTCTCTTGCAGTAAGTACAAAGATACAACTCCCCCCAGTACCTTGCAACTGATATAGTATTATTTTGTGCCATAAAACCACTGCAGTTCAAGCTTGGGTTGTGGTTAGGCTCTGCCAATGTGGGCATCCTATTTCTAAGGATGAGCATCACATTCCTACAAACATGTTTGTATCCCCCAAATGTCTTTTAAAAACATGTTTAATTTAAAATGTACCTATCTTGTCATCAGAGAGGGACTAAAATGGCTGTGAAGCTTAAAAATACAAAGTTATAGATAAAACTAGACAAATATTCTAGAATTGAGGAACCACAATGCATTGATATTCGTATGTCTGCTCAATCCTGCCTAGCAGTAAATAGATCTTTGACAAGTGGAGGTTGTTATAAAAACAAAATAACACTAGTTTTACTGTGTCTGTGATACACGTCTAGGAGACCTACCTGGATAAACAATTGTCGCTTACACGAAATCACCAGTTACTTGAATAGGAAGCCTAATTGAAACCCTTCACACAATTAAATTGTCATGATGCCTACCTCCAAGGAGCCAGGTCCGACCCAGCAACCCCAGAGGCAGGCATCATTCCCCCCAGGGAAGTGCCAGCGGGCCCAAGCTGGGGCCCTTTGGACACAGTCCTGGCGCCTTAGGCACCAGGCTCATGTTGGACCCCTGTCCTGGCGCCTTAGGCGCCAGGCTCACAAAGCTAGACATGTGTTCAAGTGTTTTAATGTGCACTTACCTGATGCAGACCATGCTGCTACATCCAGGCCCTCTTGAGGCATGAATGGAACTACTTTACCTGTGGGACTACTTTCCACCTGGGTGTGGTCGGGGAAGGATACATACCTGATCGGTGGAAGGATACATGCCTGGAACTTCTTCCAAAGCTATTTAAACCACACCCGATCAGCAACTCACGCTTTGCGTTGTTCTGCTCCTCGCAGCTGGACGCTCACCGTGTCAGCTCCTTCATCTGGACTTCAGCCACGCCTGTCAGCATCCTGGGTCGCCTGCAAAGGGAGATAAGAGAGAATTGGAGAGAAAGAAGACCTTACCTGCTAAAGCTGCATCACAGGGACATCACACCGACGATCCTGAAAGGGAAGACATCATTTTAAATGCATTTCGCTTCGATCGCTGCAGCGCTGCATTTCACCCACCTTTCCTGGTCGCCTCCATCTTCAGCAGCGATCATCCGGATCCGCACCCACTTCCCAGAGCCTAGAGAGAAAAGACAAGAAAACAAGGTGAGAGAAGGAAGGGAAATAGGAAAAGCTCCGTTTCCTTCTAAGACTTACCTGTTGGGTCATTCCCATTTCATTTCGGGTCCTGCCGCTTCCTGGCATTCCGGACCCCGGCCCCAATGGGGAAAAAAGACAAAGACATTGAATGAGCGAATGCAAAGACATTACCTGAACGCTCATCCAGAACTTACACTTCGGGTCGGCGCCATATCTCCGGCATTCCGAACCCCGGCCCCTAAGGGGAAAAAGACATAAGCATTAGCGCTTGCTGCAATAAGACAATGAACATTATTATTAAGCTTGAACTTTTGAACTTGCAACAGAACTCTTACAGCGCCTCACCTGAATAGTCAAGCTTATTTTGAACTCCCATCAAACCTCAATCCAGTGAAGTAACTGGGTTTCAACGCGCCCCTGCATCAGAAGCAGGATGAAGAACTCATCCTTCCAGACCCTAAGGTGAGACTTCACGGGGAATCGTGGAAGGGTATCGAGGAGGGTTGGAAGGGAGTGGGAGGCTTGAGCATTATTCCGTCAGTAGGTAATACTCCCTTTTCACGCACAGGGGAATATTCCTGCGAGCCAGAAAAGCCAGAGTAGAGGGGCCCTTCCTGTCCATAATCAGAGTCCTGCGCTTCACCATTGAAGAAGCATCAGCACTCGAAGCCAGACCTGCGCCTCCGTGGGAATCAGGTGAGCGTGACATAAATACTTAGACTGAGTAGAAAATTAATCTTACATCTAAATTAGCCTTACATGGTATAGGCTGTCAAAATTTGATATATATCTTATATGCTACCAAACATGGCCCTTAACATTAGAAGGGATGACACTGTTATACTAATTTACGTTTCTTCTAAAGAGAGAGGAATGCAGCACATATGAAAGACCTCTTATGGTGACATTAGACCCAGTCAGAGCTTGTGCTATGGAGAACGCTGTTCTAGCAGATGTATGTACCAGCACCACATGTAGTTTTAGCAGGAGAAGAAGAGAGCTCCAAGTCCACACCCTCAAATCCCTGCTCTACAAAGCATGATGAGAAAGCTAATTGGGACCCCATTCAATTGAGTGAAGTTGATATATTATTTCCTTAAGATACTCTGCAGCAGAAGCCTAAACCACCAGCAATGAAGATTCCAATGGGTTGCATCCCACCCATGGAAAACTTTGATAGCTGGGTTTCTATTTAGAGTTGACTAAACATAGAGTTTACAGGCATGCCATCGATCACAGCATTAACCAATATTCCGGGTAAAATAATGAACACTCAAGAAATAAATGCAGTAATGTGTTTAGGAGTAGCCATAGCTGGGGTAAATATCACAAGGTGAAATAGTGAATTATAGAGAGAATTAAAAGGTAAATGGAGGCTGCCTGAATCTATAGTGAAGAGGCACTGGCATAATTCCTCACATCATTGATGAGTTGTACCTTTCTTCAATTAGTACAAAAAGGGACACCTGTAAAATGCAAGTGATTACTTTCTCTCATTTGTGAGACAGCACTGACATAATGTGCAGATTTCTCCATAAATTCCTTTGAACTGCATAGTGTATAATGTACTTAAAGCCAAACGACTCAACTCACAGAAAGAACTGGTAAAACCCTGTTTTGGCAAAAGAAAACTTTCTGCAGTCACCTAAAATGGTGCCATGTTGCACTGGAGCAATGCACTGAAAGCCAGAGCACAGGCACCAATGCATATGTTATTTGGAAAATATCGACAAGCTTAAAAGAAAACCTGGCATCAATTTGTATGTTAGCCAGAAAACATTGTTAACTTTTTCAACTGAGCTTAATGTACTCACCTCTAATGTTATAAAACCAAAATGTTGGTACGTGTTTCAAATTAAAAATCTTTGTATTTCAGCAAGACAACATGGAAAATGACATAGCGTACCAATCTTCAGGACATGTGGAAGACTAAGGAAAGAAATCACTGTAAGGTATTTATAAAGAATGGTGTATGCGCCATCCATATAAAAGAAGTAAACACACATTTAATGTATAGGAAACCACTGGTTTTCTAATGTAGCTTTCCCAATGCTGATTATCTAGGGTACGAGACAACAAGGCAATTTTTCCACTTAGCAGTGCATATATGGTTAACTTGTGTTTTTAGAATAAGTGTGGCCATTTAAAAACAAACACATCTTATTTAAAGATTATTGCTCTTAACATCTTAACTATGCCTTCCTATATAATTCTCAAGAGGGAGCCATAAAAAGCTTTGCAAACCAATAAGGCATGTCAGCAAACTCTATCAATCCTTAATTGAAAGGCATGCCTGGATACAAGGTTCCATAATTCAAGGAAATTAAGCTCATTTAAAATTAGCTCCAGCTATGCATTTAAAAATACTTTTCAACATACATCTACAACAATATGACATATAATAAAAAGAAAGTCTTGTGACCATTAGATTCACCTCTATCAAACATTTCTAAAAACAACATTTGTAGTATTTTTAATAAATATATCATATTTTATCCCACAAATTCATATTGATTATCCCTGCGTTCCTACAGAGTACATAATCCAGAATTGAGTATTTCGTCAATGCATCATGTTGCTATGATATGATATGGAATAAAATATAATTTTGAATTCAAAGTGTCCAGAGCATACAGCCCCCACCTTTTCACACGTTCACAAATATGATCAACCTATGAAAACTAAGGTGGGTATTTTTGGGGAGTGTCTGCTTATTAAGCAAGCCAGTGCAAAGACTTCACCAATCAAAAAGTGTGAGGTCACAATGACATGGTGTGGGAATAATTTCAATCATTCAAGTATAAACACACAGGGAATAAGAAGAGCTGTGGAATTGAACACTGAAGGAAAACACTAGTTCAAAATGAATGAGGGTTGAGCTTTGATATCATCAGAAGTTGATTGGGGCTTGTCCATAAGGAATCTTTTACCTGAGGCAGACCTGTTTTCAAAGATGGCGAAAGAGACCTCAAGAGGGTTAGTTGACTAGGAGTTAATTTGAAAACTCTTCAAGGTCCCTCCTGGCTCTGTGCCTTAAAGAATTGTTTAGAAGTGAGAATTAAATGTCACCAATGTAATTAGACATGCTCTCAATAGACCCATTTCAATTTTAATTCCAGATGGGGTGGACCTGGAAATAACCTCCACCCAGTGAACCACATCCCAAACAGATTGCTGGAGCATTTAAAGTGGGAACTGCACTTTGCTTTCTCACTGTATTCAAAACCAAGACTGTTTGTTTTACAAATGAAAAGATGGGATTTCTGTGCAGATACATGTAATCTCTTTGTAAATCTAAACCTAATCAAATGAATTCCCTCAGGTGTTCACATGTGTGGTCTGACACTGTTTTTGAGGAAGGGTGCCCATTTCCACATCTCCATGACTGATTGATTATTTGTGACCTATAAAAAACATACATATTTAAAAAGAGATATTTGGAATATGGAAGGGAGATTATCTTTGCCACCTCAATGTCCACAGAAAACTATGACAGCACTTCCAGTTCCATAGAAAATGATGCCAGAATAAATGACATTAACTCCTCACTCATAATATCGCACAGTAGGGGAAGGAACCTGTACCAGTGTGACCCGATCTGTGATAAAAGTGGGAGTGGTATTTATTCCATTATTAGAAAAACTATCTTCTTAGGTTGAATGCATGAACTGTTATTATTTTTTCATTGTTTATCTAGTTTATAAAACATAACACATATAACACATATAAAATGATAATTACAAAACACACACTTCATTAATGACATTATTACACCATTCATTGTGATTAATAAAATTGATGTCATCAACTGATGCTAATGCCCCTCAATTCATATACAGAAGCCTGCCCACTATGTTGTGAATAGCAACTAAAACCTTAACCAAAGGTTTCATTAGTTTCATCGAGCAGCCCCCCATCAGTCTATTCCAGAACCATTCACTTTCAATATCTTCCTCATGTGCTATAAATCGATTAATGTGCAATGTCCTTCTAATCGCTGATGATGGACAACAAGCATGCATGAACCATCACACTGTTTGTTCTAAACTGATAGCACAGTGCCACTAAACACATGCTTAAAGAGTCTGATGCAACTCACCACAATTTGCACTCAATGTCCACGCATACCTTAGAAACTCAGAGGACCACATCCATTCAGAGGGGGGTTTATTTTTAAATGTGTTTGACATTAATGTCATGTGTCTATGGAATAATTAATTGATATCTATACTTGCTATTGATAATGGAGAGAACAAAATGTTTTAATTTGTTGTGTGAGGTATTTGAATACACTAGCCGATTAGCAAAACTGGACTGATTGAATTCTCACTAGGAAAGATTTTACATATTTATGGGGTCTGTGGAGATACACATTCTTGAACATGTGTGTGTTTCTGTGTGTGTGTGTGTGTGTGTGTTGAATTTAGTATCAGTTAGAAGAAATCCTAGTGTTGTAGATGGTCATATTGGCTTTGTACCAGGTCAAATGTTGTTTGATAAGCTGATTTCCTGGTGTGTTGAATGTTTCAGAAAGGATAACATTTTCTAAAAAAAATCCCCTATGTCCACTGGTTCCTTGTCTGTACTTGGCAGGCCCTGAGATCAGCAATGAAACTGTAAGCATTTTATGATAATTACAAACTGATATAAAGAGGGCAAACAGATGTATTCTGAATGAATGTGGTGCACATAACATGCTGAAAACCTTCTAAAAATTGATATTGCCCTCTCTTAGCTTGGGAGAAAGGCTGAAGTTTAAATAGCATTGCATTTGTCATGTACAAATTGATTGCTAGTGTTTTTGATTTCATTAGGTTTAACACATGTGCATGGATATTTGGTACCTGAGTCAAAAGATAATGCTTTTTTATTGTGTCTGCTTTTAGGCTCATGCCTTCCATTGGAAGGACAGAGGGCTTTGTCAGAATAATGTGTGTTTTTTTCTAGGTTTGTGAGGTGGAGAGTTCTATCTACTTTGGCTAGATGTCCATCCTCTGCTTCTGTTAGAATTATTGTGGGCTCACTCAACAAACACTAATGCTGGCCTTTCTTGCCTTGTCACTAGAAGGAATTGTTCTATCTGTGTTGACATAACACTGTTTACTGTGATGTGTGTTCACCCTTGGCACACAATAGTGGTGTTTTGTAATGGCATTATACATTCCAGGGATTGATTATACAGTTTTCCCTGCATCAGAGGGAAATACAATTTCAATGTTTCGCAAACCTGTTTTTACAAGGTAAATCCTAGTTGCACTTGTGAAGCAGGTATTAACAACTTCATGATCATCTTTGATCTTGTGGCTCTGGCCAGTTTTCCAGATGGCGCTCTTCCCAGTGTGAAGGGGCTGGAGTGATCTAACTATTCCATTCAGAATCTTGACTATGTAATTTTTCTACAAAAACATTCACTTCATAATTCAAGATAATGTAATCCAATTTCAACACCATTTAATTTATTTTTCAATTCCTTCTAGTGGGTAACCAAAGCATTAATCTTTCACAGTCCACAGGCACCCTTTCCCATCCGCTGTCATTTATCTTAGTGGCCAGTCTATCAGTTTCATATTCCAGTTTTTGGCTGGTATTTAAAGGGTCCTGACATTCATTCAGTGTATACTTCAATTTACAGTTCACAGAGTCAAGGTCCTTCAATGACTTTTTCATGTTTTCTTTGTATAGGTTAACACTTAATCATGTTCGGACTTTTGTTAAGCTCATGTACAGTTTTCAATACTTCCTAAAGGGAAAACATGTATTTTTCTCTTGCAAATGCTCCTTTAATTCACCTTCAAATTTCCCATTTCTGATACAAATTTTGAAAGGGAGGCACCCTGTCAGCTTAACTAGGTATGTCATTCCTATTTGTGCGAAATAAATCAACATAATGCTTCCAAATTGTTGAAGCACAATATATTTTAAATATTCTTTTGTTGCACACTTATACAATCAAACAGTATAAGTTGGCCTAATTCAACTCACAACTCAACAGCTTCATCAAGAATCATTTTTGCAAATGTGTCTTTGAAATCTTGAGGCGTCTTGTTGCCAAATGTTTTCTCGACAAAAAGTTTGTTAAAAAGCTAATTCCTTGTGCAAGACTCCACACATTAACATTCAGTAACTGTTCATTTAATTTTCAGCTAACTATACATCCATCTACTTTCTTCGTTGTATTTAATTTCATAAAACTAGGTCGCATTCCAACTGTAAATGTAAATTAATTATCAACATTTATTTACAAATGTTAATATGCAAGTGTCAATATTTTCCGCTAAAAAAGCTTCTTGCAAAATAGGAAGTGCACATTCATTTAGCCCCACCATAGTCACAAATCCAAATGTACCCTATGTGCTACAATCCACAAAAGAGTTCTTTGTCAGGACCATGTGTTGTGTTTGGAATTCTCAATTCAGCATTTACTCAATTATAGATTTTCAAGGTGTTTGGGCAAAGTAGAGCCCAATGGTGTTTATCTTAAATGAGAAAACAACACCGTAAAGTTGGGCCAAGAGAAGATTTCAAATTATTTCAGAGAAAACATTTTTTTCACAAAACAATGTGGAATATTTGGCTAAGAATACATTGTGCAGGGTTTTAAAATGAATGCAAATATCAATGAAAAAACAGTTTTTTAACTTTCTTTTGCGGTGGGCATCTGCAAGGGCGGTCTCCAGATTATGCCCAAAAATAAGTCTGTCCACCAGGTATTGGGAGACATTTCCCTCTTATCTGGCCAGTACGCAGGCTCTGGTCAGCATCGCCTGGAGTCTTACAGAACAATGCCTGGTATGCAATCCCGTAGCTGACTAAATGTGTTGCCTCCCAGCAAGAGCAAAAAAGCTAAAGTGTTTTAAGGCTCAGAGTGAGCCCCCATGACTATCACACATGGGTATTTATATGATTTTAGTCGATGCAACCACTGTAGATTATGGTTAATTAACTCAAAGGTAGAAGGCTTTATTGTACTATACATCTAGTACTATAATACATGTTTCATTCTGTCCAGCAGGGTGGGTGCTCTGCATGAGCAATAAAGTGCACATTGTTTGGATTGCATTGGCTATGATTGAATGCACAGGGTGCACACTTTTCTTTTTTAATTTCTCAAGTGAAACATAACGGCTACTCTAAGTTGTTGCACCTCGTATTCAATGTCATAGTTTTTACATTAGAATTGCTGATGCTTATCATCCTCTCATAGTCATTGCAGCTCCAACTGCACTAATTTGATATAGAAATGGAGATCATTGTACATTTCTACTTCTGAATTTTGCAGATTGTAATTGATAAAACTGCACCATATGCCACACCATACCAATAACTATGTTTTGCAAAGTTTGACTAAATCCTAAACCCAATACAATGTCAATATTGATTTGTTTTGATCAAATTCTGTTAGCTTCATAACGTGCATGATAATAGGTGAATAAAAGAGGTCAGCACTGCACGAGGGGCAGGACAATCAGTAAAGTGGGTTTATGTTTCCCAAATCTTAGAGTTTAGGCCTGCAATGTGTTACTACTCATTTTATGCAATAATCACCTATGTTAATGAGGGTTGGGACGAATCCATGGATGTCGTCCCTTCTCCCATGGGGAAGAATCCTTGGCCTCTGGCCAGGGCAGTGCAGCCACAGTCCAATAATCCCTCATGGGTGGCGCACCACAGGAAGTTCACATGGGGAGGGATAGCCCTCATGGGATGAGGGATGAAACCCTAGGAGAGATGGAGTATATTCCTGCCACTGTCACAGCTCCATCACTGTCTTACCCTCTCCAGAATTCTGGAATCGGTCATACTGCTATGTATGCTAGCAAAGTAGAGTTTTGACCTCCCCATAATAGTACTGAGGCAAAAAAGAACAGTTATAACTTCTTCGAGAATTATACTAAAACGAAGAAGATGCGCAGAGTGCAGAAGAGCAACCTGCAGAACTGCAGTGAGCAGACCAGCTTATTGAATCTAGCCGAACCGAGCTATAGAATAAAAAGGAAAGAAGGATGTCCGATGTGAAGCACTCCTCCCAGGAGGAGCCGCAAGGAAAGGCAACATATCTGCCGGATGGGGAGAAAGCCAAGATGCCCAAGCAGATGCGAAGAGCTCTGGAGCGGGTCCTGAGACACAGGAAGGGACGGTAGGCTGGCAGATGTAGGTGACAGGTAGTCTGGAGGCTTTGGAAGCGTGACGGCTTCCTGAAGGATGGTCGGTGCTGCTGACCTGCCCTCAACCAGACAAAGCCTTCGCAAACACTCTTAGTCCTGCGGCTGATGGAGGAACCTGGGAGAAGGCGAACACCATCGAGAACCAGAAAAACCGGTATACAAAGGGGCACAGAGAAGCTGGGACACCGAGAATGTGGTGGCAATCAGAGAAGGGGGAGAAATACCCATACACCTAGGGTTTGGGACACTGAAAAGCATAGACCCTGGTGGCAAGCAGAGAAGGGGGATAAATACCCTGAACCTAGGGTCTGGGACCCTGAGAAGCAGAGAAAGTGGTGGCAAGTAGAAAATGAGGAGAAATACCCCACATCTAGGGTTTGGGACCATGAGACAAGAAGAGGTGGTCGCAGAGAAGGTGGAGAAATACCCCGATCTGAGGATCTCGGCCCTGAAAGTAACATAAAGAAATGTTCACATCTATGATCATATATGGTAGTGTGTGGCTGGAGAGAAAAACTAAACCTACCAAGTAAGTAAAGTAACAAAGACTGGTGAGTCTGGGACTCGCACCCATAACAGAAACACATCCGTTACTCCTCATTTAGTCACAGTACCTGGGAGAAAAGTGAACCAGGTAAACTGTGCGATAGTACCGCTTGCACTCTCCGTGCAGAAGGTAAGGGGGGGCACAACCTCTCCTATCCGCATTTGAAAATATGTTACCTTATTGGCATGCACTTGCCCCGTTGAACCTGTGCCCATGCATTTTCTCCCACCATTATCTCTCATTGCTCACCAGCGTCCGGAGCCCCACCATGCCGTTGCGCTCAAGAAACATGGCTCCAAGAGAGCTATGGTGACCCACATCCACTCCAGCATACTGCCAACCCCCATGTGGGTTCGGAATCCATTGCGGTATAAATACAGGCTCCTCTTGTCCCCATTCATGGCATGAAGCCTGCACTGGCCTACTCCTCCGTCCCCACCCCCTACAATGTTCTTGCCAATGCTCTTTAGAGAAAATGGCCCTGTGAACCACAAACTGCATGACACCATCCTGTGGGCACCCACCACCACGCTCCTACATGCCCCCATACAGAATAACACACCAGTACAGAACAACACCTTGGCTGCCCTTAAAAATATGCCCAAGGCCCCCACTGCTATTGGCTATATCCGCAAAGGCCCGCTGCTACTGTACGTATGTCAAGGTCCTTGTTGCCACCTAAAATATGCCCAAGGCCCCTGTCACCACCTTATGCGTGCCCAAGGCCCCTGTTGCCACCCCAACATGTGCAGAAGGCCACCCCAACATGTGCAGAAGGCCCCTGTCACCACACTATGTGTACCCAAGGCCCCTGTTGCCACCTTATGTGTGCCAAAGGCCCGTGTTGCTACCTTATATGTGCCCAAGGCCTCTGTTGCCACCTCACATGTACCCAAGGCCCCTGTTGCCACCTTATGTGTGCCAAAGGCCACTGTTGCCACCTCACATGTGCCCAAGGCCCCTGCAACCACCTTATGTGTGCATAAGGCCCCTGTTGCCACAATACATTTGCCCAAGGCCCCTGTCACCACATTATGTGTGCCCAAGGCCCCTGTTGCCACTTTACATGTGCACTAGGCCCCTGTTGCCACCTTATGTGCTCCTAAGGCCCCTATCACTACTAATATGCTCCCAAGACCATCAACACCGATAACTACCATGCCCGCAATGCATCTCCGACTATGACACTGCCAATTCTAGACCGCACTCACCACCTAAGAGCCCAAGCACCAACACCAGGTATCCCTATGGGAGACCTCCCAACTAGTAAACTCTCTCAAAACACATATCTATGTCAATGAACTGTACCCAGGCATACAGCTCACCACCCAAGCCTACCATCATTGCTAATACACCTGCAACTGCACCTAATACAGAACGGTTGGATCCCCCCACACATGATATGCACCTCGATTGAAGTGAAGTCCGTCATTGCCCACGCACTAAATATCAATGACCTCATAACCACCAACAATATTGGCATCTTGGCCATTAAAGAAACTTGGCCCAACCAATCTGCAGGTTAAACCTTATCAATTGCAATCCCCACTGGTTACACCATACTTCAAGAAGACAGGACAGGCGGAAAAGGAGGCAGTGTTGCCTTCATCTATAAAGACTCAATCCCACTTTCAGTGACATCTACATCACCCAACCCTCACTGCGACTCCATAGCCACCAAATGCAGATGCTCACCCAACTGCTCCATATCGCTCTATCTCTTAAACCAACCTGCTGGCCCCATGCCAGCTTTGAAGACAACCTCATATAAACCATTACAGCAAATCCCAAGTCAAAAACCAAGTTTATAGTTCTGGGAGACTTCAATCTCGGTTTTAATGACACCCTAGATCTCCATGCCACAGCCCTGGTCCCTACTGGCCTCAGCTGCACCCAAAGGATCCTTGGCCCTGCGCATTCCCATGGCTGTATGCTAGATTGGATACTTGACCATAAGCGCAACATATCAGTGGTATCCAATGTATCCTGCCCTTGGACAGATGCGTAACCTTCACCATCACCATGATGCCCCAGAAATTCACAAAATCCCCTTCCCTCCTTCCACCCACACTAGCACTCAGCACCCGTAATTTAACCAGTGACCAACTCCTACCGCTGCTCATCACTTAGCTACCAATGAGCCATAACATCAACTCCTTAGTGGAGCAATACAACTCCATACTAACCAACCCAATTGAATTCCTTGCTTCCTTCAAGCCGCTGAAAAGAAAATAATTCTAACCATAAAAATATCTGGTTCACCACCAAGCTCAATACCCTCTGAGCAGAAAAGCAAGCCACAGAAGCAGCTTGGCAGAAAAATCCAAACATATCTAATAAGACACTTTTTTGAGGGGGCGTGGCTTGGAGCTGACGCGATGCAGTCGCTCCTCTAAAGCCGCCCGTGGACTGCCCACTGCTATAGCTAAATTTGTGCAGTTCCTGTGGCTTACACGATCCACTGACGCCAGCTATGTGGAGCGGAACCGATGGGGCACTAGCAGCTCAAAGATAAAAGCCGGGAGAAGGAGCACTGTGTCCGTACTCGCCGCCCAAGGAATTCAAGATGGCGGGTGTGCATATGAACGCATATGCAGCCGGGAGTTGGAGGCAAGCCTCCCCATAACACACAGGCCAGAGGGGACGGACGAGCATCCAGACATCCAGGCAAGAGGCGCGGACTGGTTCCGTCTGCCTGAGGGGGGCGGCCCGGGCTCTCCTGGGACCGACGAGGAGCACCACATGCATCGAGGATTGGCAGGGACTCCCCTGCAGCGTGATCTCAGGCCCCGGTGATCGGCCTGGGAGGAGGACCTGTCTGCTTCCGCCTCGGAGGGGACTCGGGAGCCGTGAGTCCCTCGGAGGCGCCCTCCTCGTTGGTTCTGCAGACACCTGGGGATCTGGAGCCTTGCATCACCCGTACTCCCGTGGCCTTGCCTGGCCCCCGTTTTGTGCCCCCTCTCCTCCCTCTTCCTCCTGGGGCAACCCGGCCCATGCCGCTTTACAGCTACATGCCTGTGGATTGAAGGATGCCTCCCCCCCCCGGAGGACGGGGACCTTCGCGGGCTGCATTGGTGGCTCCTCTGAGTGCCCGGTGGGACCTACCTACCGGTCTATAGACATTTGCAACGGCCCTTAAAGTGACTCAATTCCTTGGAGCGGGGACAGGAGACCCTCCCCACATGCAGCGGTTGGCAGCTGGAGCCTTGCGCAGGAGCCCCTGGAGAGCACTCCATTGCACCTCACCACCTCCTTGAGTCTACAACCAGCGCCCGATTGGGGGCCCCGCTCCGTCCCCGGGGGACCCGAATCCGAATTAAAGGTAGGCTTAGCCTGCATCCCCCTCTCCCTGAGCCTTTCCTGGGGCACCCCGGCCCACGACCCTGCCTCCCGCGGATAAGGCCTATAACCCGCACGGGTAGCGCTCCCTAACCTCTCGCGGGGCTCTGGGGACCCCTGAGCCGCTCTTGCAGGAACTCTCCTTCACTACTACAATGCTCCCGGCGGCCACTTACCCGCCACCAACAACCAGCGCAATCACTAAGCAACAGAAGACCACAAAGTCCTCGGACATAGCAACACTGGTGATCTCATCCGACAAAGCTAAGAAACAGGACCCCTGCTCCTCTATTTCACGGGAATCCCTAGACAACAAGGGACCTCTGGCGACCAAAGAAGACATACGTGAATTTATGGCGGATATGAAATCAGAATTCCGCTCTTGTATGACGGAACTTACTACCAAGCTGGAAAGTACAGATAAAAGGGTCTCGGAGGTGGAACAAAGATTGGGAGTTGTTGAGGACCACATCCAAGATCATACCTCTGCCCTAGCTGAGGTCCAACACTCAATTAGACTTTTGCAAGACAAGTACGACATCCTAGAATACAAGCAGGAGGACCTGGAAAATAGGGCCCGGCGCAACAAACTCTGTATTCGGGGGGTTCCTACTTCGATCCCAGACAAGGGGTTGGCTGAATACGTGGGCCTCTTTTTTCAGTCTCTCCTCCCTGATCTTGAAGACTCACAGCTTCTCCTAGATCGCACCCACAGGCTATACCCCCGTCGCAGAGTGGAGTCAGATGGCCCCCCTGACGTCATCACCAGGGTACACTTCTTTACCACGAAGGAAGCTATCTCGGCGATAAGCCGCTCCAAAGATGAAATCACATTCCAAGGGACCTCCCTCCAGATCTTTCAGGATCTTTCCCCTCTTACTCTCCAAAAGAGGCGAGCCCTCCGCCCACTAACCACTCTTCTTCAAGCCCAAAAAATCCACTACAGATGGCTCTTTCCCACAGCCTTGCAATTTTCCTACAAGGGTTCACTAAGGAAAATTACCTACCTGGAAGATGCTGAAAACGTCCTGCGCCCAGATGCTTCCAGGCCTTCGCCTCCCCGCCCACCGAGGCACGGCTGACTCAGACCTTGTGGCCTCCCCTAACCCCATACAGAATTCCTGGTCGAGGGTTCCCAGATTCCGGAGGAGGAAGTAGCCGGATTTGGTCCCATGATGGAGTCACCACTTTCTGTCCCGGCTCGTCAGTCTGGCACCATGAAGCCGATCAGCACCCACAGGAACACAGATGAGCTCCATCCCCAAAGCAGCAGGCATTATTCCACGGCCCATGCCCAGTTCCAAGGCACAGTCCACCTATGAGTCCTTGGAACGATCCACTGAGACTACCTGTAAGGTTAGCCATGCTGGCTACATACTATTCTATGGCCCCGTTGGCCAGGGGAGGCTCTAGACCTACAAAAGGTCCACCACCCCCAGTTAAAACTCGGCCCTCCCGTTGGCAGCCTGAGCAAAAACCCCATAGGCAGGTTAATGAATGGCCATACACTCTGCGACATGATGGCTGATTCCTCTACATCTCCCTCTCTCCCCCAGGACTTGTCAGCGGCCCCGGAACTAGCCCCGGAACATCGGACTTTGAGGTTTGTCTCCCTGAATGTCAAGGGACTGAATTCACCCGCCAAACACAAGTCCATCCTACAGAAGCTTCAGAATGACGATGCAGCAGTAGCTATGCTACAGGAAACCCATCTGCTGCTGGCGGATCACAGCCGCCTACGCTCACGAAACTTCCTGAAGCAACTCTTAGCATCTGGGAACTCCAAGAGGGGTGGTTCGGCAATCCTATTTAGGAGGGTACTGAACCCTCAAATTCTAGACTCCATAAACTGCCCAGAGGGGCGGTACATGGCGGTGAAATGCCTGCTGCTGGGACAACTCTACTCTCTAATCTCTGTATACGCACCCAACTCAGGCCAGGCGCTGTTCTATGAATCCCTGAGTACGACTCTCTCTCCTTTTCTGGAGGGCCAGATAGTGATTGGTGGGGACTTCAATAGGGTCCCGGACCCCACGAAAGACAAGTCGCACCCGCCCAGTGCCGGAGACCTCACTATAGCCCTGGCTCTCCTGCAACTATTCAGAACTTTGGGGGTGGTGGACTCATGGAGGGTACTCCACCCATCCGAAAGAGACTTTTCCTTTAAATTCTTATGTCCACAGAACCTTCTCCAGGATAGACCTTCTCAAAGTATCCCCTCAAATCTTCACATTCACCAACAATGTGACAATCGGCTCCAGAATCTTGTCTGATCACGCCCCGGTGACCCTAGAAATTCGAGTGCAGGAACCGTCTAACCCCTAACAGCGCAGATGGACACTATATGATCCGATTCTTAACGAGATGCCACTCAGAGACGCGATCGCAACCACGATCACCAATTTTTTTAAGGAAAACCCCTGCGAAGACACCTCCACCGCCAACAATTGGGACGCAATGAAGGGCGGGGAGAACTGATTGCGCAAGGAGCGGCCTATCACAGGCATAAACGACAAACTCGCCAGGGTCTTGAGGAAGAACTTAAAAAAGCAAAAAGGACCCATAAGGAGAAGGGCTGGACCCCTAAAACTCAGCAGGCCATCCAGATAGCGCAAAAAAAGATCGAGGCCCACTACGCCAAACACACTGCCCACCAAATGGGAAAAGCTAAACAGTTTTATTATGCTAAGAACAACAAAGCGAACCAACTACTGGTGGCCAAACTTGCCAAGGCAAAGAGGAATAACACGATTATGGGCCTGCGGGATCAACAAGGCAAAGTCCATTATGCTGACCAGGACAAAATACAGCTCGCAATGGCCCACCTGACCCAGGTGATGACTGCCCCGGTACAGGACATGAAGGAACAGAGGCAATACCTACAGAATGCAGCGCTTCCCCGGCTAAAAAGAACAGCCCGTGACTCTCTGGAGGCGCCGATTACCGACGAGGAAGTGGACGAGGCAATAAAAGCCCTTAAATCCCGGGCCCCTGGCCCAGATGGATATACAACTAGGTTTTACAAGATTTTCAAACCCCAATTATTAGCGCCTCTGGTACAGTTGTTTAACTCATTCAGGACCACGGGCACTATAACCCCGTCCATGCAGGAGTCAATTACGGTCTTACTACCTAAACCTGGAAGCGATCCGAAGAACCCTGCATCATATAGACCCATCGCCCTGCTCAACATAGATGCTAATATATACTCTAAAATCTTAGCAACACGACTATCTCAGTTCTTGCCGGAGATAATCAGTGCGGATCAGAGTGGCTTTCTCAGACACCGCTCCACGGCCGACAACATCCGGAGGGCCTTAGACCTGGTGGAACTTGCCTCCCGAGAGTCCCGGGACCTGGTGCTTCTGGCCCTGGATGCAACCAAGGCATTCGACAAAGTGGATTGGACTTTTGTGAGGCTCACCCTTGAGGCCTTTGGATTTGGCCCGGAATTCTGCACTATGACGCTGGCAAACTACAAAGCTCCCAAAACCCTTCTGAGAGTTAATGGCACCCTTTCCTCCCCTATCAGCCTAACCTGCGGAACCAGACAGGGATGCCCACTGTCGCCGCTCCTCTTCGCACTAATCATGGAGCCGTTTGCCCAACGGATCAGGTTGAACCCTGCAATCGAGGGCTTCCAGTCAGGCACGGCACACCACACACTGGCCCTCTATGCAGACAATGTCCTTCTAACTATCATGAAGCCTCGTTCCTCCCTCCCTCAAGCCCCGGCTGAGATAGCGAGCTATGGAAGGGTCACGGCCTTTGCCATCAACTTTCGGAAATCAGCTGCATGGGAGTGGGTCTGACCCGGGAAGACCGAGAAGCCCTAATCCCTCTGTGGCCAATACAATGGACGACCAAGGGAATCAGCTACTTAGGAGTCCAGATCCCGGCTAACCCAAGCGAGGTCTATTGGGCTAATTTCCTCCCACTATTTACAGACCTGGAGGCAGACTTAAAGCGTTGGGCGGCACAAGAGATATCGCTGATGGGCCGTATTACAGCCTATAAAATGAACTTACTACCGAGATTCCTGTACGCTTGCTCCTCACTCCCAGTGCCAGTTCCGGTGCCAGCCCTTCAACACCTACAGAAGAAAATGCTGCAGTTTTTTGGAGTGGGGAAAAACCAGAATCCCTAAATCCACGATGCTGGGCAGCGCGAAACTCGGTGACCTTGGGGTCCCAGACCTACAGAAATACCAAATGGCGGCTCAGCTGTCCTGTATTCAATTGTGGCAAATCCTTACTAACCGCCCTAGATGGGTGGATCTTGAACAGGCGCATCTACCCCTCCCACTACGCTTTCTCCCACATATCCCTCCTCCGGAATGTTGACGGTGGCGGAATCTTCTGGCGACCATCAAACACACCATTTCGGTATGGGACAAGGCATTGAAACAAAAGAGGATCCCAATGGGGCTAAGCCCCCTCTTCCTGGTGTTTATGCACCCGACCTTTTCACCTGGTCTGTCTGCCTGGAATTTTAAGTCCTGGATTGCAGGAGGCCTGGAGACCCTGGGACAACTCTTTGAAGGGGGCCAACCCTGCACCTTTGAGCGATGTAAAGAACTCTTTAGGATCCAGGAACAGGATAGATTCACATATATCCAGCTATGCCACTGGTGCACCCATCCACAGACTCGCCAGGCAGCTATCCGCCCCCCCACAGCCATCGAATTGACCCTTAATGATCTCCCACCCCGAGAGAGAATCTCCACTCTATACAAACACCTCCAAACGGATTTCTTAACCTCCAAGACTCGGTATATGGCCCTATGGGAAGCGGACCTGGGCCGTCCTATTGAAGACCAACAGTGGGTTGACATCTGGTCCCGGGCTCACACCTCCTCATCCTGCATCACAAACAGAGAATGCGCCTACAAGATCCTCCTCCGTTGGTACTACCCTCTCCTAAGACTTCATCACATGAACCTCACACTCGACCCACAATGCTGGAGACAATGCAGCCAAATAGGCTCCTTCTTCCACATGTGGTGGTCCTGCCCCAAGGCTCAAGCCTTTTGGAAACAATGCTTAGCGACGATAGCAGACATCACTCAGGTGCGACTGCCCTTGGGCCCCGAACCTATTCTCCTTTTAGCGCCGATCCCTGGGATCTACCCAAGGTCTGGTCCTAAGGCCAAACTATTATCCCAATGCTTACTGGTGGGCAGGAACCTGATAGCCCGCACCTGGAAAACGACAGAAGGCCCGCTCATGCCTTTCTGGTGGATGAAAGTCTGGGACATCTTGAGAAGGTGATGGCTGCCAAGGCAGGCCTTCTACATCGCTTTCACAATATCTGGGGTCCGGTTTTGGACTTTGACCAAAGCTTCCCGGCCCTGACATTCAAGCCCCAACTGGCCAGGAGAACTGTTCAAGATGGAGATCCCCAGCGGGGGTGGGAAGATGGAACTTAAGACCTGAGGGTGGGGTGGGAAGAGCGTCCAGTGGTATTGCTTTATGCTTCATCGCAAGTGATTAAGCTTTGTATTGTCATAACCTGCCTGTTTAAAATAAAGATGTTGAAAAAAAAGACACTTTTTTGAGACTGCTCCTTGAAGTATAAACAAACTATCCTCACAACCAAAACAGCCTCTTACAATAACAAGATTATGGAAGCATCCTGAAGCTCACGTGAACTGGTTATCATTCTCTGTGAACCAGACTCCCCCATCATACCCCCATCAATTGTCACCAGAGATAATACCTGGTGCAGCAGCATCCAAGATACCTTGTCAGGCAAACTCGCCACGTACGATGTAAAATTAAAGCCAAATCAGATACCATGCCCTACAGTCCACCACAATGCCCCCTAACACAATGCCTACAGACACACATTTCTTTCATTTCAACTCCATATATGAGCTGGACCTAGCCTACATTGTGAAAGGTCTCAAGCCTTCACGTTGAAAATTTGACATTTACCCCGCCACCTTGGTCAAACAATGCATAGAACCTCACATTCCTCTAATCACTGCAATCATCAATGCCTCCTTCGATGCAAACACCATTCCCCTTACCCTGAAGGAATCCTGGATCACCCCCCTGATAAAAGAAATCTCACTTGACCCAGCCAACCAGGCTAAGCATCGACCCATTACCTCTGTCCAATCCTTCTGAAAATCTATGACAGAGTTGCCTACACGTAAATTCATGTGTTTCTGGAGGAACACTCCATCCTCCAGCCTGCTAATCTAGCTTTCCTCCTGTCCATGGAACAGAAACTGCCCTCCTTGATCTGAAAAATCAACTGGATGACATCAATGACACAGGAACACACTCCCTCCTGCTCCTACTTGATCTCTCAGCAGCGTTTGATCTTGTGACCACAAAACATAATACAACCATCTGACCTCCATTGCTTGCTTCTCAGTGGAAGCGGCCAGTTGGGTGGCCTCCTTCCTTGACAATAGAACATCTTGGGTTTTTGCAGGCAAGGCAGCGTCCCGCAAGGGTCATATGTGTCCCCAACCCTCAAAAAATGTATACAAACTGCTATTTGACCACTTCGACTAACAGGGAATATCCTTTACAAACTACACTGATGATACACAAATGCTCATCCCTATCAGAGGAGACTATTTCCAGGACTGAACAACTGTAAACATGAGTGAGGTTAGTGATTTCATGAAATTATTCTGGCCCATATGTGGCCAAGGGACAAATTATTCTCTATCCAACGCTTTCTGTAGTAACAGAAACTATCTTCCCCATACTTTTATTGGGGTTTTACCTGTTACCACTTTGCATTTCATCACAACTACAAGACCATCATGGTGCTTCTTAAGACCCTGTGGTATAATTTCCCTAACAGCTGCCTCAGGTGATGCTGCACTGTGCTCTCCCTGCTCTCCATCGGATTCCCATTCTTCTCCATCTTCCTCCACCACATTCCTTGTTCCTTCTAACTGTACTGTATTGTAGCCTACTCTAGCACAGTGCACTGGTTCTGAGACTAATGTCTTAAGTTCCCCTTCTAAGGATATACCTTCCTGGGCGAAATCCACCTTAAGGTCTGTAATGACCACGCAATCTATGTTGAAAAGAAACTGTCCCGACCTCCACTGATGCAACCCTATTCCTGCTGCCGGCCTGTTGGCTTCTCCCTGCTATTCTCTTTCTTGCTGCTTTACTTGTGCCAATTCTTGCTCTGCCTGCTGCAGTCCTTCTTCTAGACTTCTTTGCACTTGATTTTGTGTCTCCATACTCTATTATTCCCGTATTCTGGCTGTTGGAGGCTTTATTCTATCTTCTGGTTCATTCTTAACCATTCCGCTAGCCATTGGGGGTGTTGTTTGTTTCCTCCTCACAACTGCTAGGGTGGCGGATTGAGATGATGGAGGCTCATACTGGGGATTAGTATATCCTGCAGAGGGTGATAAAGGAAAACAGACCAAACGAGAAACGGAGTGGAATCCACCCCGTAAAGCCTGAACCATTGTGTGATTAAAACACAATCTACTTATAAAATACTCGGAGGAAGTGTTTGCAATTTTATTTTCACCTTTAACACTTGAATTCTACAACATTGAGAAAAGAATAATTTGAATATAAGTATAAGCAATACAATTGTTTTGAATTTACAGAGGAACGAATTTAGCTCCTAACTAGGAGCAAGGAGGAGCACTGGGCTTTACGGGGTGGATTCCACTCCATTTTTCATTTGGTCAGTTTTTCACATAGCCCGAGTGTCATTGGGCTATTGTTTACCTGGTAGCTCCACATATAAGCAACAGCGTATGAAGGAATACACATTAAATTGACTTATTTTGAAACAAACAGAACTACTAGTACTGCCCAACTCTTCTCCATTTTTTTGATAAAGGAAAACACCCATCAGGTGGCAGGTTTGTAGGGGTCTCTGAGCCACGCTGCATCTGCCCTATTTACCCAACCTTATCTCCAGTGGTCTTCCCAGCTTCCTTGAACAACATCCATAATTCTAGGATTCTCTGACGCCTGTCCAATTTCTGTCCCTTATACCTTGTTGACAAGAAATTATACATATTTTCCAATATACCCACATCATGTGTACCCTCCTCAGGCCTGGATTTGAACATTTTGCTAATAGTCTCTTGTACCCACTATTTGTGGTACCTCAGAATCTCTTCCTTATACCCTGGAAGCATTTGGCATATATGGTCCTGTGGTGTCTCCATACTCCAAAACAACCTTTATCTAACAATACCCAAGAAAACCATACTTTAACAAACTAAGATCCTGTTGCCCTCCATACATTTCTAAAATTCCAGACCAAAAGTCAATTCTTTCCCCTCAAATTCTTAAAAGCGTCTCAATAATTACTCACCTCATTCTCACTCACACCACAATCACCTTACTCAAAACTAATCCACATAAACACTTTTACACATAAGACAGCATGGAATCACTAAAACACAATTGCCAAGGTTCCTACTTAATATATTTCTTCACTGGAGCACAAATGAGTGTGATGTTTCCACCTACAACATAGCTCTCTCTCTCTTCTTTATCACTACTACAACACTTTTTACTACAGCACTGTCTTTCCCCGACCACCGAAGATCTCCTCTCACAACTTTGACTACCAAGAAATAATAAACAAAGTAAAACATTGAAAAAAGTATTTCCACATATAACAATTCACCATACCATCACACTTATAAATCAGATCTCTCACTTTAATTCAGTTTCATTAACCTCCTGACTCCAAACAAAACACAACAACCTCTCTAACTACATGAACTCTTGCACAAACCCAGAAACCAGATATTACTTTTTCCCTATACCCACCTTGGCTTTCTCAAAAAGTACAATCCCATAGATAGACGTCCTTCGAAGCTCTCTAAAGCGGTGCCTCATCAAATAAACAGCACAGCTAGATCGCTGCACCCTGGCTGAGTGAACAGGCAGGTCTTCAATAAATTTGGTGCTTGCAGGGCATGCTTGATGTGCACGGAAACTGATCACTACAGATAGAAGCCACAGCTGAAAGTGTGTAGGAGGGCAACCCCCAGCGGAAGGTCTGATGAGCATGTTGCAGGCCGCCAAATGTAGGAACGTAACTCGAATATCCAATGCAAAAAACAAAATGCTCTAACGTAGAGCAAAAGCACTTTATCAGAAAACAAGTTTATTGCATACTGTCGACCGGAAGGGCTTAGTCAGCCTTGTAAAGCTGAAAACTAACATGTCCTTACTGTGCTCTAAAGTTGCAGCTTTTATACACATTTGAACAATTTAAATAATCACACATGTTCTGTTATAAAGTCATCCCTGAAATTCCTATTGGCTCCCCTGTACAAGGAAATCTAATCCCCCTAGGATCTGTAATACCCTTAGACACATGAACAACACACAATCCACTTCAACACATGGTTTCTTTGTGATCAGTCATGACATCTGAAAATGTAATTGATGGCCTTTCATTCCATTCTCTCCTTCAGCCCTTTGTGATGTTATCACCAGCTGCCCAATTGTGGTTCACCACCTACCCCCTTCCATGACCTCAGTCATCGAGCTCTTCAAGCCAGGTGAAAACCATTCCTGCAATCCAAAGACTCTGTGGCTCCCACAAACCCCAATTAAGCGAAAACCACACTCTGCTATGTCTCCTTGTACCCACAATGAACCCCATGTTCCCCAATGTCCTATAATGTGTCTGCAATTTAAACCATTGTCGAATCCCTACATTTACTCTGTTCAAGAGACATTTTCCCTTGTGATCTCCTCTCTCTCATGCGCAAAGCTCCCCGTTACATGCTTCTAAGCGCTACAAGTTGTATATCATACAATAACATTGTTTCCATGTTTCTGCTAATTATGTTGCTACGTATTGCAAATCTAAAATGTATCTGAAAACTACACACTAAGTAACAATTTCGTTTTGGCTATTGTATAGGCTATTAGAAAGACATTTGAATGGAACTGTCATAATATACCAAGACTTAACAACATTTACCAGCTGCTGCCATTTTATGGACAGAAAGTAACTTTATGGCAGTGCCTAGAAAATACCTTTCCCGAGTTTACATAAAAGATAAAACTGTTGGCTTTGCCAATGTGTGCTGAAGTTGCTCCTCGCATGTTGTAGGAATGGACCCACATTTGATAAACTGAATCTCATACCAGATAACTGCACTTTCACATGTTTATTTTCATTTGCATTATGATTCGGTGGAGGGCAATTTTCCAATTTCCTGAATAGCGTGTTTCTCTCTTTCTGTAATGCATGCCCTGAACTTGTTAGGTGGGTGCCCAAGCCCCTGAGCACCCACATATTCCAGTTATCATTCCCTTGGTAACATAGCTTTTACTCTTAGAAATTAATATTTTTTTAGGTCAGTTGTAGACTGGGTCTTTTATTTCTTCGAAAAGGTCCCATTTAATCTGGTGTTATTTTTCAAGAAAGGGAAGAAGGAGAGCATTTTTCGGGCCGATGTGATTGAGATTAAGTGTGTGTTTTTTTTTGTGTTTGAACTTTCTGGAATCAGTGAGGTGGGAAGAGCTGCCAAATAAAAAGGTATTAAACATCCCTAGCAGGGATTGAGCAGAGATTACTGACCCTTCCCCGTCACTTTTTGAGAATCAGCCTATAAGCCGAAGGGGACGCTGTGAGCCCAGGGCTATCCTGCAAGAGTGACCCTGAGTATCCCTTTTCTACACACACCAATGATGAAATTGCTAAAACATGTGTCTGAAGCCCAAGTGAGATAAATGGGACAGCATTCATCTATTGCATAGTGGAGGTTGGCACAAATTCCAGTTGAAGGCAAATCCTGGTGAATTTGTAGATAAGCCCTAATTCAGGCTCCCTTGTGGATTTTCGATGATGTCAGCCATATTATAGAAACATTGCACCGGTGCAACATTTAACTCTAGGGCAAATATTGCCCTGCTGCAAAAATCCTCTTCCTTTAATGCATGTTTGCACCAGGGCAATGGATAGGGACTATGCGAACATTGGTGCATTGAAAGAATATGTTATTTGCAGGAGGGTGATTTCTGTACCGAGCAGTTTCAACTGGACATTCTTGCTGTGCTATGGGAGTGCACGTGTGTGCTTTGGGGGCGGGAGGAGGGGTGATACAGAGCTACCATCTTCAGGAAGGCGGCGATGTTTCTGCCAGGGATTCAGCTTTGTGAGGTTTGAGGCAGGGCGCTGAGCTCTCAGGTGGCCAGGGTTGGTGCACTGTATTGCATTCCAGACCCACGGACGGGGACGCATTTTAGAAGAATAAACCTCATGTATCTAGACATATTGGCCTGCTTGAGTTTTGGGCTGGCAGCCACAATACTATTTATCTAGAACAGACCGGCTTTGGGTGGGTGTGGAAGTGAGTTTGTCATTGTTTTTGTTCGCCATTTTGAAGTGAATATGTGGTGTCTACTGGTCTATAGGTGAACTGGCTGGGCACTGGATGCAACCTACAAGGCGCCATGTCTTACTTTATTAGATTTTATTTGTTATAATATGAAGCGATGTTATCTTGGGAGTCAGCTGTAAAAGATTCTTCTTCTGTGGTTCCTGCCAGGTTTCTCAAAATCTTATTGCAAATGAGCTGCACATCTAAATCTCCTTGGCATGACTCGTGTAAGGGGGGCCAATTTCAAATAGAAACAAGGCATGTACCTCCTGCTCCAATGCCAGGGGAGCCAGGGCCAAGTAGAAATTAATGAGATCCAGCTAAAAACAAATGGTCATGTTTGAAAATAGTTCTGTTATGAAAAAAAACTGCAAGGAAGTGGAAGAAGAGAAAATTAGTTCTAATGAGGTTACCTTAAAGAATAACAATAGAGTTTTCAGGATCATCAAATATTATGGTAACACTGTTTATTACATGGAAAATAACAAATGTATCTAGAACCTGAGAGAGTTGCCAACCTTTGCATTAGCAAGATTTAATTATAGTAGATTAATTTATTTATTTTATTTTATTGTGCATTTGAAAGGTGCTTATACATCAAGTAAATTGTGTTTTAAAGCGCCCACTGGGCAACAGGGAGAGAACACGGGAAAGAAAAGTAAATATAACAATGTAGGATAGAGGCGGACTAACCAGGCCCTGTGATCATTCAGAACATGCAAGTGCAGAGAGAGAGAGAGAAGGGATGAGGAAGTGGGGGGTAAGTGCTAGGTGTACCAAAGAGGGAAGTGGAAGGGAGAAAGCAGCTGTTAAATAACTTGGTGAGAGTGGTCAGCTGCCAATAAATAAGTGCAGGCCTCTGATGGCATAGGCCAATGGGTGCCAAGGCAAGTGCTGGGAGCTAGCAGAGCCTGAAGGCGATTGAGTGGGGAGCCAGGGCCCAGAAGGATGCATAAGGACCCTGATCACCAATCTCGGCAACTGTGGGGTTTAGCAAAGGAGGGAGGAAGGGAAGGAGGAGCTGAAAAGGAAGGTCTTGAGGAGCTTCCCGAATTTGAAGAAATCTGGCTCAAGACAAAGAGGAGGAGGTGGCTGTTCCATAGGAGGGATCCCGCTGAGGAAAGAGATCAGCCACCAGCTCACCGTTTAGCGAAACGCTTGACACACAGAGAGTTGGTGTCAGAGGAATGTAAAGATCTGGAGGGAGAGTACTTAGTGAAACTCTGTTGTAGATACTGTGATCCCTGGCCCCAGACAACCTTGTGGATGATGCAGAGGGATTTGAATGTGATCCTTGCAGCAACAAGTAGCCAGAGGAGAGAGATTGTATGGCTGGAGATATACAGTTCCTGGGCTTGAGGCCAAGGATAAATTGTGCAGCCCTATTCTGGATTAGCTGGAGGGATCACAGAGAAGGAGAGGGTATATTAAGGAAAAGGCTATTGCAGTAGAGAGAATCAGAGCTCTAGAGACATTGAGCTTCTGGGGGAAAGTGAGGAAAGGAAGAATTCCTTTGAGAAGGTGCAGTTGAAAGTGGTACTTCTTGACTATGTCCTGAATGTGACGGAGGAAGGAAAGAGATGAGTCAAAGATGACCCCAAGGTTTCTGGCTTCAGATGAAGGACAAGGGGAGAGCCCACAGGAGATGGCCTGAGTGAGGGGAACACGGCATAAGGCTTGGAGATCGGTTACTAGTCCCTTACACTGTCACATCAATTGTGGTATTCCCTCACCTATCTCTATGATTAATCAACAAACAGCATTAGACACCATCTTTAATTATTTTAATTTAAAAAAATCTCATTTTTATTGTGTCTCTCATGCATTGTATACAATAAACCTACTCATATAAACACATTCATCAGTAATCAACACACACATTCAAAATACCTTTTTGTGCATAGGGGTTAATACACAGTGACTTCAAAACATATCCAGTACACCATTTTCTACAAATAGATCTAAATAACATATTTTGTTATTTTTATTGGGAACACAACACATCCCACATATGTAGTCTGTTCCTCCACCTTTATACAGGCATGCAGGTACTGTGGAATGAGGACCTCAAAATTGCAGTGCCCTCTGGGGAAAAAAACAGGGGGACTAGACAAAGGTGTATGCTCTAGTCGTCTGTTGACATGTGTTTCGGCCCTTCTACTAAGATACGCTCTTTCCTGGCATTCTCAAACAGCTGTTTGCTGGGCCTTCCTCAGGATGATAACCTTTCTCAAAGTTGGACTCAATCTTGTGTACCCCAACTATTCATGACCTTTCTAAAAACAACAGAGATACAATGCTGCATTACTTTTTAAAAAGGAGTTTATCTATTTTTATATAACTCTATGGTGTTCATACTGCAAAACATAGGAAGAAATTAATAGTTTGACACCCCATGCATTCATGCAAGGCTGGATAAAGACTGACAATCAAACCTTCCTCACGAGGTCATACCCCACTACACAAGCATTTTATATTCTGCCAAAGGTGCATGAAAACAGTGTAACATCATCGGGCAGACCCATTGTTTCAGTAATCGGCTCAATCTTGGAGCCTCTATATATCTACTCTGTCTTTTTCTTAAGACAATTAGTTTGAAAGATGAGTTCTTTCATCAAAGACACCACAAAAATGTGCAATATCTTGGCAACAATCAATATCGGTCGAGATGACTGGCTTGTGTCTCTGGATATAGAGGCATTATAAACAAGAATTCCACAAATGGCCAGAGGGAACATAATGAAAGTAGACCTGGACGAATGTACCTTAACACCTAATCATGTCCCCACGGAATTCATACTCGAGTGCATCAGGATCGCACTGACAGAAAATTATTTCCTGTATGAAGGGAAATATTACGACCAAATAAATGGCACCATGGCACCTCTGCCCCAGACATTGCCAATCTGTATATGGATTGTTTAGAACAAAAAAACATCTATGGTGCACAAAACCCTATAGTTCAGAAATCAGGAGCTGGCATAGATATCTTGATGACATTTTTATGGTATAGAAAGGCACCGAGAATCAACTTCTGTCATTGTCCCGGCTGAATAAACAAGAAAAATGCATCAATTTTACCGTGGCATATGATCTGACCAACATGGCCTTATTGGATCTTATGATCCAAAAATCAGCAGAAGGCACTACATTGTATAGGAAACCAAACAACAAAAATACTTTGCTTAAATATGAGAGCTTCCACCCTTTAAGCCTAAGGAACAATCTACCAGTTGGGCTGTTCCTACGAGTATGGAGAAATTGTACCTCCACCTCTGAATTCGAAAGACACAGTAAAGACCTGAGCACGTGCCTAAAACAACGTGGGTACCACCCAAAAATAATGCACACTGCACAAAAGCGAGCACACCACACTCAAAGGGACTCGTGCTTAACTCCACGAGAAAGAGAAAATGACGTGTGTGATGACCTTTAGCCCTATAAGTAACAATCTAGGAAGGGTGATCCTGAAAAATTGGAATATGGTACAAACAATTGTTTTCTCCCCTGTTAAGCCGAGATTTGGCTTCAAAAGACAGAAAAACTTAAGAGATGTACTTGTACACACATATGAAAACCCAGAAAAGAGAATCACCACACAACCAACATTATGGGATCTCTCCCCAGTAGTGGGTCATTTTAGATATTTTAGATGTGGTAACTACTCGGTTCTCGGCCTGACAAAAAAAAATGAAAGAATTAGATCTATATGGTCTCAAATGGCACCTAAATGGTTTCAAAAATTGTAAGTCACAATGGATTATTTATGGAATCAAATGCCTGTGTGGTCTTATCTATGTCGGAAAAAATGAACGAGAAGTAAAACAATGAATTTGTGAACAGTGGTCATGTCTGAAAAACAGAGTGGAAGAAAACCTTATGCTGGCACACTTTGTCCGTTTTAAACACAACTATACAAACATGTTTTGGTTTGTTATTCAAACCATCCAAGCACCCCCTAGAGGAGAGGATTGCAACCATTTATTAATAAAGGCAGAACAAAAATGGATATTCAAATTAGATAAGGTAAACCATGGCCTCAACACCAGCATCGAGTGGGGTCTGTTCATGCATGAGAAGGACGTATTAGACATATGTACTGGAAACATACACAGTAAACATCTGTTGCTGTGCATCATCTTCGGAGGTGCACTGAGTCATAAGTGTGTTCTAGTCATATGTCTTTCCCACTAATCATCAGTGAGCTAGTTCTCCCTCTTTCCCTCTTTTTCTCCTCTTCCCAATCCATGTACTGGTTATTCACAATTTAGCCAATCTCAGTTGTGTGCAAAACACATTACAAAGTCTGGAGTAAGACTGTGAGGAGAATTTAAATATTGATGTACTCTTGTTTTCCGCACCACAATAGCAGATGGCTTGTTCAGCAAACTTGGGACGCATGCTTTCACATTATTGTGCACACTTAATGTGATGCCTGTCCCAAAAATGGCCGCCACATGGGTACGCATGTCAAGCACAAGAAAGAGGGCATTTTCCAAAATGAGGCCCGCATATTTAAAGAGCGGCAAGCCACCTGTGCAAGCATAGAAGTGAAACAAAGACATATGTCAGAGGGTTTAAGCACCTGAACAGCTCGGTCATGGAAAGTGCTTGTGAGGCATTACTAACTGTCAGGCTCATGAATACGCGGATGAGTAATAAACCTCCCGCTTTAAACAGGAGATATATATTTGCCATGACTGCCCATAGCAACTTACCCAAACGAGCAAGGAAGAGCATGTCTAACAGGCTACAGCACAGTACAGTATTGACATGTGTAGCGCTTATAGTTTGGTGAGTTACTACAACTTGCTTCTTGTCTCGTTTTTCTTCCACTAGTGTGAGCATCGAGTAAGCAGCAGCACACATGTTGTGGAATACTGTAAAACTTTGAATCAAGCAAAGGCACCCCCTTGCAAGTCGCATTGGCACCATACAGGTCAGTGGCATAAATGGCCAAAATCAGCTTGCACGTTAACAGTACAGTAGAGAAGAGTAGAGCACTTGTTCTGCTTGTGCTACATGTTTCTATATGGAAAGGAAGCAAATACATTATGCATTCATAGAAGTCTAAATAACAGACAAGTGAATCCTTTGGTTTAGAAATATTATTACCTGTGAAATTGTGACAAAAAGCCAAATGATGAGGTCATTTAATGATAATGGCTTTCATCTTTTTTATAGAAGGAAGTAAAACCTAAATCTCCTGCGTAATAGACACAGTATTTCGATGAAATCCCTAAACACAGTTGGCACTAACTCTAAGGTTAGTACACCCCTCAGCCGCCATAGACTACATATGTTTTGCAGTCTGAACACCATAGAGTTATATAAAAATAGATAAACTCCTTTTTAAAAAATAATGCAGTGTTTTATATCTATTGTTTTTAGAGTGGCCATAAATAGTTGGGGTACCCAAGATTGAGTCCAACTTTGAGCAAGTTTATCGTCCTGATGAAGGCCCACCAGAGAGCTGTCTGACAATGCCAGGAAAGAGCGCATCTTAGTAGAGAGGCTGAAACACGTGTCGACTGATGGCTAGAGAATACACCTTTGCCTAGCCTCCCCATATTTTTCCCCACAGGCCACTGCAATGTTGAAGTCCTCATTCCACAGTACCTGCATGTCTGTATAAAGTTAACCTAGGCCAACTATTTGACTAGGTCATCTCGTGTCATTTGAACTCCTGTGGTGGATGACCAGACTACAGATGTGGTCATTGTTGTTTTCCCAATGAAAATATCAACATAAATTATTTAGATCTACTTGTAGAAAACGGTGTACCGGATATGTTTGAAGTCACTGTGTATTAACCCCTATGCACAAAAATGGTTTTAGAACACGTGTGTTGATTACTGATGAGATGTTTATGTGATTATGTTTATTGTGTGAAATTTATGAGAGGTACAAATAACAAGTTTTTAATGAAAATAATTAAAGAATAAATATGAATGTTTTGATACATATGATACTCTGGTGTCTAATTATGTTTATTGATCAAGCATTGAGACAGGGGAGGGAAAATCACAATTGATGTGACAGTGTAAGGGAGGGATAACCGTATATCCTCGCCTTATACAGTGTATCTCAGGTCTTCCCTACTTGAGACAGGTCCCCCATAAATAAAAAATTAGGGAAGTACCCATATTCTACATAGACAGACTAAGGGGAAGAAAGAGGGAGCAGGGGTCCCAATAGGAAGGATCTCAGTCTTGCTGTCATTGAGGCAGAGATAGTTGGAAGTACACCAGAACTGTATGGCAAATAGACAGTCAGAAATGATGGAGGAAGTAAGGAGAGGATCAAAGGGAAGTTTGAAAAAGAGTTTTGTGTCATCTGCATTTATTTATTTTTAAATCTCTTTATTGGCATTTTTGATAAGTACATCAGCAGTGTGGCAGAGGAGTACCCACTGCAACGGTAGATAAAATTGCAAAATTTGCCAATTATCACATAAACAAAAAACAAAACACAATTATGACTAAGAACTTGCTAATGGTAACAATAAACATCTCCAAATGGTTTATCCAGAGCCGCATTGCAAAATTAATCCCAGAGAGGGAAGAAGGAGCACAGAGAAAGAAGGAAAGAAAGAGGAGCCGTCAAGGGAGAGTGAGGGTGGCCTAGGCACCTCAAAGCTGTGGTATATACAAAAGTCGTGCACTATGTAGGTTAGTATACCTGCGGTTAAATTGTTCAAGGGGGTTTGTCATCATTGGAGGGGTGGAAGAGTTCCCATGTGAGGGCCCTCCAGGCCTCGAGAGCCTGGCTCGCACCGTCAGGGGAATTGGCAATGCCCTCCTCCCAATCCGCAGTTTCTGCCCCAACCCAGCGTTCCATTTCGCCACGCCATACATGGTAACGTGGTCCATCCGGTCGCTTCCAAGCCATTGCAATAGTTCTCTTGGTGAGGATGCAGGCCAAGTCCATTAGCTTCACAGTGTGCTTCATTTTAGCGAGCCTGGGGATAGGTTCCCAAGAGGCATTCTCCTGGAGTCCAACCATAACTAGTCATACCAGCTCTCCTGCAGGTCCGCTCGACCGCGGCCCAGAGTTGGCAGACCCTAGTGCACCCCCAGAACATATGCATAAGATCCGCTCCATCTCTGTTGCACCAAGGGCATGTTAGTTGAGATTGCGTGTAGATCTGTGCCAGTTTGTGCGGCGTTAAGTACAAGCGATACAGTACATTGAGCTGAATCAGCCGAAACCTGGAGTTCTTGGAAACCTCCTTAGGGAACGCCAACGCTCTCTCCCAATCCCCATCTGACATCTCTTGGCCCAGGTCCACGTTCCATTTAAGTCTTAGGTCAGGGCTACGGGGGTTAGGCTTATCGGTGAGGTGGCTGTATATTTGAGACACTGGTCTCTGCCCTTCTCCCAGGTTATATAGAAGTGTCACAAAGGGGTTTGTTTCGGGCTCCTCAGGCCAAGCGCCCCAATTAGTTTGTGCCCGTTTCTGGATCCTTAGGTACCAGAGGAATTGGCCGACAGGAATTCCATCCTGCATTTGTAGGGTGAAGAAGTCCCGAAAAGAGCCCTCATCATACAGGTCCCCCCAGGTGTGCACTCCCATCCGCTCCCAATTCCTAATGGCTGCCAGATCAACACTGTTGTGTCACAAGTCTGAGATGAGTGGAATGTCTGGAGTATATGTGTTCTGTAGATGGAGGAGCGACTTTGTTCTGTGCCATATCTTCCTTCCCAGGACAACCAGATAAGGAATTTCGGACATGAGGAACTGGGGAGCCCAAATAAGTTCTTTTAGCCGAATCGGGGCGATTGAATGTTGCAACAGGTCCGTTTCCAGAGTGGCATCATTGGCCAACCACTTGGCAATGTTGGGCCGCCAAATAGTACCCCTCAAAGTCGGGGAGCTGGATACCGCCTTAGTGGTGCTGGAAGACTAGTGTGGAGAATGCCAATTTGTGTCTGCCCCTCCCCCATAGAAAGTCCTTAAGCAGCTTCTCCAACAATCGAAAAAAGGGGGCCCTGATGTAGTAAAAAACATTCTGAAACCCATAGAGAAATCTGGGCAGAACGATCCTTTTGATGACAGAAGCCCTCCCCATCATGGACAGGGGGAGTCGTGACCATAACCCTATGGACTTACAGAGAGGAGGAAGTGCCGCCGCTGTGCTGCTCTCATGCATGAGTTCTGGCGTGTGGTAGACATTGATTCCCAAGTAACGGAACGTGTTGGGGCGCCAAATCACCAGGTCATCTGCATAACACTGGAAGTTGCGGGAGAAGGTGGAAATGAGGTGTGCAAGCTGAGCAAGATAGGTGTTAAAGCGCCAGGGAGAAAGGTTGCAGCACTGGGAGACGCCACAGGTGCACTTAGAGGTGGGGGAGGAGAAAGAGCCCAGAATAACCTGGAACAGCTGGTCATTGAGGAAAGAGGTCAGCCAGTCCAGTGTCGTTTTATGAGGATGGAGTGATTGTCTGTATAAAATGCAGGAGAGAGATCAAGTAGAATGAGAACAGCTGGAGAGTTGGAGACAAGAGATGCAAGCAGTTCCTCACAGGTGTTCAGAAGAGCATTCTCCGTGCCTCTGGATACTTGGAATCCAGATTGGTAGTTGTGTAGGCAACCAACAAGTTCAGTGTGCTGGGTCAGTAGGGCAAAAAAAAGCTTCTCCAAGAGTTTCCCAAGGGAGGGGTTGATAGATATGGGGCAGTAGTTGAATGGATTTCAAGAAGGTTTTTGTAGCAAGGGAGTTCTTGAGGGAGGAGGGGAAAGATACAAAGCAAAAGAGCGGTTGCAGAAATCAGCAACTGCAGGGGCAAGAGAGTCAATATTGTCCTTATTGGTTCTGGAGGAACAGCGGGAGATCTGTTTGGAGGAGACCTCCATGGAGCAGACTATTATGTCATAGGAGAGAAGGAGGAGAGAAAGGAAGAGGGGGGATGGTAGGCCATAGGAGGCAGGGGCATGGGGGAATGGGAGGAGGAAAGGGATGCAAGGGTACTCTGGATGTCCTGAATCTTTGCACTGAAGTGTGTGGCCAGTGTATTGCAGAGGACCTGGAAGGGAAGAGGTGAGGAGGAGACTGCACAAGGGTTGCCTAGTTCCTTGCAGATTTATAAGAGCTTAGCCATGGTGTTGGATGCACCAGAGACTGAAGCCTGATGTGGACCCTTTTCTTGGAGCAAATGGAGAGTCTGTATTGCCTTTGGAGCAGGCGACAGGCCCGTTTGTCAGAGGGTGAGCATGAGGTCTGCCACTTTCATTCCGCAGCTCTGCACTTGATATGATATGATGTGGCATTTATAACACGCCAGTACACAAGTGTGTCTAGGCGTGACAAGACAATGCAAGGAGGGGAAACAAATGGAGGACAAAACAATGATCTTACTGGGCCTTGTGCCATTCAGATCATGCAAGTGCGGGGAAGACGGAAGGGGTGAAGTGCCAGGGGGGAGGGGAAGGGAGAGTGCTGGTAAATTAATAAGTGCAGCCAGCAGGTGGCTCATAAGTGCAGAGAGACGGGATTTTAGGATTGCAGGAACAGACCATTAAGTGCTGGGGGAGCCTGGGGTCAGTGCAAGGGCAACTGGACATGCAGGAACCTGGGCCTGAGTTCATAGGGTATGATATGATATGATATATGGCATTTATAATGTGCCTAAACACAAGTGTTTCAAGGCGCGACAAGGCAAGGGAGGGAAAACAGACAGAGGACAAAAAACAATGATCTTACTAGGCCTAGTGACATTGAGATTGCACAAGTGCAGGGGAGCCACAAGGGGAGAAGTGCCAGGGGAGGGTGGGTGGGAGGATGGACCTGTGCAAGACAAGGAATCAACACAAGTATTGCAGCCAAAAGGTGGCAAGTGTGAGTGTTAGAAGTGCAGACAACAATGTCTAATCAGTGCAGGAAAGGATACTGTAGGGTTACAAATACAGACCACAAGTGCAGGGGGTGCCAAGTGGCAGTGCCAGTATGCAGCTGGATGGGCAGGGCCGAATTCAGAGGGTAGCCAGTTAACCAGTACATGTATCAAACAGGAGACCAGCAGGGGAGAGGAAGAGAGAAGGGAGAAGAACAGAGGAAGGTCTTGAGGTGTTTCCGGAACCAGAGATGGTTCTGATCAAGTTTCAGAGGCAGGGAGTCTGTTCCAGAGGGAGGCACCAGCCAAAGAAAGAGATCTACCCCCAACTTGTTGCTTGGAGAAGCGACTGACACTCAAGTAGTTGTAGGTGGAGGAGCGAAGAGCTCGAGTAGGAAGATATTTCCATAGAGAGAGTTGGAGGTATTGCAGTGCCAGGCACTAGAAGCCTTGTGGACAATGCAGAGGGTCTTGAACTTGATCCTTGTTGCCACTGGGAGCCAATGGAGAGATTTCAGAGCTGGAGAGATACAATACCTGGGTTGAGGCCCAGGACAAGTCTCGCAGTCCTGTTCTGTATAAGTTGTAAAGGTCGAAGAGTAGAGGCAGGCATATTTAGAAACCGCCTGTTGCAGTAGTCAAGCCTAGAGAGGACCAGGGCTCTGGAGACAGTGATCTTCTGGGGGAAAGTGAGAAAATGAAGAATAACTCTGAGGCAGTGCAGCTGATAGTTTGACTTCTTAGAGATGTCAGAAATGTGAGGAGAGAAGGAGAGGGTAGAGTCGAAGATGACACCAAGGTTCTTAGACACACAGAAAAGGAGCAGGAAGAGGGCCCAGTGTGGGAAGCCACCAAAGAGAGAGAGGGGAAAGGAGGGAGCAGTTGTCCCAATGAAAAGGATCTCAGTCCTACTGGCATTAAGGCAGAGATTATTGGTGGCACACAGTGGTGTCGCTAGGGGGGCGACTGGGGGAGCTGCCCCCCCCTGTGAAACCCTGTGCCCCCCCTTGTGCCCTCCTACCTAAGACGAGCAGTGACCATGTTCTCCCCCTACTTTTGTCGGTGCCCCCCTACTTTTGTCTTTGGCCCTTCTGTGCCCCTCCTAAATTTGATTCCTGGCGGCGCCACTGGTGGCACACCATTCCTGAATTACAGCCAGACAGTCTGGTATGAGAGAAGGAGCAGAGGTGGCTAAAGGGATCCTGAAAGAGAGCTGGTTGTCATGCACATAACACTGATAATTGGAGCAGAAAGTACTGATGTGATGGGCAAGAGGTGCCATGTATTGGTTGAACAGCAAGTAGAGAGAGGCATAGAAGAGAGGAAAGACCCCAGTTGGAACTGAGAGTGTTGGCCAGGGAGAAAGGAGGTCAACCGGGCCAGAGACTGATCAGTGATACCCAGGGTATCATGGAGGCGCTTGAGCAGGATGGCAAGGTTGACTGTGTTAAAAGCAGAGGCTAGATCGAGAAGAATGAGGACAGAAGGGAGATTAGAGTCAAGATTGGAGAGCACATCTTTCATGGGTGTTCAGGAGAGCAGTTGCCATCCTTCTGGCAGCTCTGAAGCCAGACTAGTGGTAATGGAGGCAACCAAAAGATTCAGTATGCAGATTACGCTGGGAGATGGCCATCTTTTCCAAGAGTTGTCCCAGGAAAAGAGTGATGGAGATAGGGGGATAGTTAGCCAGAAAGGAAGGATTGGCTTCTTTAGACAAGAGAGTACTCAAGGGGGAGAGGAAAGTTCCAGTAGCAAAGGAGTGATTGCAGAAATCGGCCAAGGCTGGAGCAAGGGTGTCGATGTGGTCCTTGATTGTTCTGGATGAGTAGGGAAGTACCTACTTTGGTGAGACTTCCATAGATTGGACTTGTCAACAAACATTGTCAGGGGTGAACAGGGGAAAGGAGGAGGAAAGATGGTCTCAGACAGGCTATGAATGGTAGAGGAGGAGGAAGAAGAGGCAGACGAAGAGTGGGTGGACAGGATGTCCTGAGTTTTAGTGGTGAAATGAGAAGCCAAGGTCGTGCAGAGGGCCTAAGAGGGAACAGGAGAGGTAGAGACTGCCTCCATTCGTGGAAATAGAGGTTGCCTCTGGGCTTTTGCTTTGTAGGGTTCTTCCTGGACTGCTCCTAACAAATAGGAGACAGTGTGTTTGAGTTGAGTTATTCTGCTCTCTTGAACATTTGGGATGTGTTCCCAGTACTTGCACTACCCCCATAATTGATATATTGGAGGTTAGTGTGAGTTTACACAACAATATATCTTCAGTTGTGATGCATAATTTGGTTATGCCGTTGTCAAGAAATGAGGTTGGATTAAAAATATTTGTATATATGTTTGGTTTTAGGTGAAATAGAACTGTAAAACTGTCAAAGACATCTTTCAGCAATATTTTGGCGAGAGCGAACATTGGATCGCTCTTGTGTGTTTTGTCCTGAAGAAGGTCAACAAAAACCTCTGGGTGATATTTGGTTGCCCTGAATTTACCGAAACATATGCAGACAGAGTCCACAGAAAACAGCATTGGACATAGAGGCACACCACAAAAGGAAGAAGGGTGCCACATGAAGAACATAGCATATGATATAGGGTGGCAAGAGAGATTGTATTGTGAACTGTCTTCTCTTATACAACAGAACCATTGGTGAAAGATTGAATGTGATGGTACGAGTGGGTATGAAAGGTGGCAAATGGTAGGTGCTGTAGACAAAATTGACTCTTTGTACAGTATCCAGGTTGTTTTTAGTTATAACTGGTGATACAAGTTTTGAATACATTTTTGTATGAGAAATTGATACAAGAGTGTTTAATCCAACCTCATTGCCCCAGGTGCATGTTTTTGAACATGATTATATTGTTAACCTGAGGGATCGTTGGGAGTACAGGTACCCTTTTCTTTTGTTTTTGAGGTAGAGACTTCTACAGGATTGACCAGCTCCTTGCAGATTTTGAAATGTTTGGCTGAGATGTTAGAGTCGCAGAGACGTGGGCTTGGATGTATGCTCTCTTCTTAGAGAGGACAGAGAGTCTGTACTGCCTTTGGAGCAGGCAACAGGTCCGTTTGTCAGGGGTTGCACCTGATGCCCTCCACTTCCTATCTGCCACCCTACACTTGTATTTAAGGGTGGCAAGGTCAGAATCGTACCAAGAGTTGCACTTGGATTTGGGCTTCAGTCGGATCCTCATGACAGGGGCAAGGACATCCATAGAGTTAGAGATGGAGAGATGAAAGTTAGAGAGGGCTGTGTCTGTGTGTGAGTCAGCCAACTGTGCAGGAGGAGGAGAGAAGGTAGCAGCAAAAACCTCAGCTGACACATGCTTCATGCGTCAGATGACAGAGAAGGTAGGTGACAATGCTGGAGTCAGCTTGGCCTGAGGAATAGAGAAAGAGGTGGGAGGAAAGGAGAAAGTGCTCACTCCAAGAGAGAGCAGTGGCGAGAGGGTTAGAGAGAGAGGTTGTCATGCCGCATACTCACAGACGCTACTGGCGGCTGTGAAAAGCTTGGCGCTGGCGGCGCCATTAATTTGTTCTGCCTTGTTTTCCCCACATCCTGGTTAGCGGTCTAGTCTTTCTCTTTCTCCTTCGTTTCCGTATTTATCCCCTCCTTCTCTTTCACTCGGCACGTTGCAACTTTTGCTTATGCTCCGCTCGCTACTTCCTTTGACCCTTTGGAATAGTGCTCGTACTCTCTCTCTCTCTCTGTTTTTTTCCCCCCTTTTGCATTCTGAGTATCCCGCTACTCGTCCTCTCCTTACCTTCTTTCCTCGCCTTCTCCCTTAGTTTTCCTGCTGTTCTGTTTACTCTGCTTCCTATCTTCCGCCCGCTTCTTTGCCCTGTTTTCCTGCTTTCCCGGCTCTGCTGTCTTTTGTTTCATGTTTACCTCCGTTATCCCTGCTTACACTGATTACGGCGTTCTACTCACCCAGTGACCGCCTTCCGCTACAAAGCCTACGGCGCTCCATTCACCTAAGGACTGCCTTCCGCTCCGGAGCCACCGGTGCCTCACTGTTCAGGACTTCCATTGCACAAAGATCCAGATCACTTTCCACCTGACTCCAGGGCTATACGGTCTATCCATCTACCCGCTACAACTAAAGACTCTGAGAGGTTTTTTTAAGCTGGTGCTTTTTTCCTCTCCTCTTGGTCCCTGCGGGAGGGAGATCCTCTGCTTCCCTGTATAACAGGGTATCAGTGTGGCTTCTTACCACGGAAGAACGTATCTCTTCACAAGAAAGAAGAAGCCAAAGAAGAAGGTACACAGAGGCGAAATCTCATCTGAAGAAACAGGTGAGGAGGAAGGGGAGGTGGACATGGATATTACATATACACACCCTTCCATTGCTGAGCGTAATAGAGGTGTCTGAGAAGATCATAACATCCAAGGAGTGACCTGCAGAGTGAGTCGGGCCAGAGGGAAGAATAGAGAGAGAGAGAGAGAGAAAGAGAGAGAGAAAGAGAGAGTCGCAGAGGTTGCGAAAGAGTGCAGAAGAAGGGCTGCTAGCATCCAGAAAGATGTTCAGGTCTCTGAGGAGGAGAAGTTGAGAGGAAGAGGAAAGGAGGGAGGAGGAGAGGTCAGCCCACTCAGAGAGGAAGAGGGCGACCTCAACAGGTGGCCTGTAGACAGCGGCCGCACTGACAGAGAGGCCATGAAAGGTAGAGAGCCTGCAGACTAGGCATTCAAAGGAGGAGTAATTCTGCATTGGAATGATAGAAGCAGTGATCCACTCTCGGAAAATCAAGGCTACACCCTCAACGGGACGGTTGGTTCTGGGTTCAGAGAGCATCTTGTAGGCATAGGGAGGAGAGTGTCAAAACCTGTGACAGAGCTGGCCATTAACCAAGTCTCAGTGAGACAGTACATCCAGGTCTTGCTCTTCCAGGAGACGACAGATGTCAGAGGAATGTGGAGCAGGTTGACTCATTTGAAGGACTTCCTGGGAGGGGTACAGGCCAGAGGTACACCTTGCAGAAGTGTTGGTGGTGACTGAGGATGGGCAAAGTAGGAAGGAAGAGAAGGCAGGGTAGTCAGAGAGGAAGAAGATAGTGTCTGAGGGGTGGTGATTGAGGGATGCAGCAGGGTGGCCAGAGATGCAGCAGGGGGTGCCGGATGATGACTGAGGAAGGAGGCGGCATAGGAGCCAGAGAGGGGAAAGAAGGGATAGAAGGAGAGGAAAGTAAGTTCATAAGGCACAGAAAGCATCTATCAAAAAGGAGGAGATTGGCCTGAGGGCTCTGAAAAAAGACGGTGCCATTTAAGTAGATATTAATGATGGTCTTAGAGGGGTGGAAGAGGGCGAAAAAGGTCCACTGACCGGCTGCTACCATTAATGGGAGAAGGGGAAAACGGAGAGAGAACAGAGACCATATAGGGGGTCCATAGGCCTGGAGAGGGAAAGACAAAGAGTATGTTGGTGAGGATCTATCTGGAGGAAGCACTGGTGCAGGTATCAGTGATGGAGGCCTGGGTTGGAAACTAGGATGTCCCTTTTGAGCTTCATCCTGCCAGATTTAGTGAGAGGGATGGGATAGTCGATAGAAAAGCAGTTAGAGAAGATAGGTAAGACAGAGAGCACCATAGGGGGGCACAAGCAGGGAGGGGCAGAGCAGAATGCTGGGACCTATGATGTAAGAGAGTGCACTCGGCAAGAGAAGCAAGTCAGTGCATGTGGCCTGAAATAGTGATGGAATAGTGATGGAGCGCACACAGCAAGGGAACGCATGCGACTGAGTTGCGAGGGAGCATACACACGGGGGCAGGGTGTGGGGACCCACAATGGCCCTCATTGCAAGTCAGGCGTTAAGGGTTTAAAGGAGCCATCGGCGCCGTTAACCCTTAACGCCTGATTCACACTTTAACGCCTGCTTTTTGCAGGTGTTAAAGTCCAAGGCGCTAAGCGACCTTGGTGCTAATTACGGCACCGTAATTTACGGTGCCGTAATTAGCGCCTTCCCCATCCCCATTATGCCCTATGGGGCAAAAATGGGAATGGGGAAGGGCAAATGGTGAATGGGGAATTACTGCCCCACTGACCTTGGAATGGGGCGGTAATTCCGCCATCCACCATGGTCCACCGCCGGACTTGTAATGAGGGCCAATGTGAAGGAACACATGTGGCTAGAGAAACAAGGGAGTGCACGCGGGCAGTTGCGAGGGAGCGCACACACCCGAGAAGGAAACTTGTGTTTCAGGGTTGCAAGTTCAGAGTCGTACCAGGTATTAGGCTTGGGGGCATGTTTCTGGTGGATTCTCATGACTGGGGCAAGAATGTCAAGCTTGCTAGTGATGGCAAGATGGAGGTTGCTGAGAGCAGAGTCAGAGGTAGATTATGTAGTGGGTAGACAGAGGGGGTGAAGGTGGATGCAATGGCAGTAGTTGACACTCGTTTAATCGGGTGGATGTTCGTGAACGAGGTTGGCAGGGCTGGAGGAGTTGCGGTCAGATGGCCGATGGGACACAGGTGAGAGGAGAGAATGGTCTGACCAGGAGAGTGGGGTGATCAGTGGGGGAGGGGGGCGAAAGATCAGTGTGGATGAAGGCATCAAGATTGTGTCCAGCTGAGTGGGTATGACCAGAAGGGAGAATAGAGAGGGAGAGCGAGGTGCAGAGGTCACGGAAGAGAGTGGATGCCATGATTGAGGAGTCAAGGTGGATGTTGAAGTCACCCGGGAGAAGAAGTTTAGAGGTGGTTGTGAGGAGACAGGAGGATAAATCAGCCCTTCAGAGAGCAACAGGGTGGTAGAACCAGGTGGTCTGTAGGTAGTGGCAGTGCTCAGAGAGGTGGTGGGGAAGATGACTAGCTTGCAAATGAGGCTCCCGGAGGAAGAGTAAGGCTGGGTGAGTATGAGGGAAGAAGGGACCCACTCAGGAAACAACAGAGCAACCCCACCGGCAGCACGGTTAGGGCAAGGTTTGGAGATGATCTTATAGCCATCAGGGAAGAGGGAGTCAAAAGCAGTGACTGAGCTGGCATTGAACCACGGCTTGGTAAGAGCAAGGATATCAAGTCAAGGTCTTCAAGGAGGAAGCAAATGCTGTCAGAGTGTTTGATGGCAGAACAAATATTAAGCATGGTTAAATGCAAGAGGTAACCACCTTTGAAGGTTTTCCAAGGAGGGTTACGGGGGAGTGGTACAACAGTCAGAAGGGAGGGGACAGAGAGAGTGGAATAAGGCGTAGCAGATGTGGGAAGTAAGTTGATGAGGGACGGCAGGCACCGGTCAAAGAGCAGGAGGTGGGGTTGAGGACCCTGAACCAAGATAGTGCCAGTGTGATAGACATTAATGATACACCTGGATGATGCAAAGCCTGCCAAGAGTACTTCCCATCTAGTGTCACCATTAATGGGGGAAGATGTTAGAGGTGATAGAGTAGAGATGAGATGAGGATTCCATAGATCTGGAGAGGGGACAGAAAAGAGGATATCAGTGAAGATCTGTCTGGAATTTGCACTAAAATAGGTGTCTGCGATAGGTAGACCAAGGTTAGTGTCAGGATGTCTTTTTTAAGCTTTTTTCTTCCAGACCTCGTGAGAAAGGGAGGATAAGTGATAGTATAGCAATTAGAAAAGATAGGGGAGATGGTGAGTGCCAGAGGGACAGCAGAGGATAGAAGGAAGAAAGAGGAGGGTCTGCACAGCACAGTATGTGCACAAACTCACCATGCAGTCTAGTAGCCAAGGGAAGAAAGAAAACAGATGCACTGGGAGTACTTTAGTACAGCAGATGGGTGCAGATATTTTAATAAACACAGCAGGATTCACATTTGCACAGGAGACACAGAATTCCATGAGAGGAAGGATTAAGAAAGGCACAGAGGTAGAATATGCATACCTTGCTTCAACAGTTGATTAGGTTAGTGGGGAAACAGAAGAAAAAGAAATAACAATGTCCAGCCATGACTCACAAATATTCTTAGGTGTGCACAAAGGTCCAGAGGCCCAGGTTTGTGGGGGAGCAGGCTACATGCCTGGTGGCTGTTCCATGTGGTGCTGCAGGGGTGCACAAATAAATGGACCCCCAAGCCCCCCAGACCTAGACAGGCACAGACAGTGGCCTTAGATGTTGACCTTTGGTGAGGGGGCTGGCTAAAGCCTGCCAGTTCCCTGATAGGGCACAAGAAGGCTGCCCTACCCAATCACAGTGTGGGAAGCAGGAGATGGAACACCGTAGGTGCCTTCCTATTGTGGGCTGCAGGGTGGCCATCTTGGAAATGCAGCGAGGAGCCCATAATACCAGTGAATAGGCTGCACTGGTTTCTTCTTCGGTGGTCAACCTGCTACACTCACTGCTTTGGGCCACAGGAGTGTGACCAATCAGTAGATACACCCAGCAATCACAATATTTGTATAAAGTGTTTAATTAAAATGCACTTTTTTGTTTTTTTAGGGGGTATACCGCTCATGGGTGTTCACAAATGCCACCAGCAGATGGAAGTGGAGCCTCTTGTGCAGTGCTGTGACCTCCAGGCATTGATTGATTCATTGATATTTTATTTCTATTGCGCTCGTACACAAGTGTTTCAGAGCGCGACAAGGCAATGGAGGGGAACATGGGAGAACAAAACAGCGATCTTACTAGGCCCATTGACATTGAGAACGCGCAAGCGCATGGGAGAGGGGGGAGGGGAAAAGTGCATGGAAGGGGGAGAGGTGGAAAGTGCGAAGCAGAGGAGAAACAGATAAATAACAATAAATAAATAATAAAGGCGACAAACAGTGGTAATGCAGCCAGCAATTTGCAAGTGCTAGGTTTAAGGCAGCAGACAAGGTAGGTCCGATAAGTTCAGGAAGAAAAAGGGGGGGCTGTATGGGTACAGATACAGACCCCAGTGCAAGGGGTGGCCCAGAGGCAGTGCGGGAGGGTGACAGGATGAGCAGGTACCTGGGCCCAAAAGACAGAGGATGGCCAGGTGCGTGGTGCCAAGAGAGAACAGATCAGCAGGGGAGGAGGGGAGTGAAGGCAGAAGAAAAGAGGAAGGTCTTGAGGTGCTTCCGGAACCGGAGATGGTTCTCCTTAAGTTTTAGAGTGGCAGGGAGGCTGTTCCAGAGGGAGGCCCCAGCCGAAGACAGAGATCTACCCCCAGCTTGTTTCTTAGAAAAACGACTGACCCTGAGTGAGTTGGAGGTAGAGGAGCGAAGAGCTCAAGAGGGGAGGTATTTGCGGAGGGATAGCTGAAGGTATTTTGGACCCAGGCCCCAGAAAGCCTTGTGGACAATGCAGAGGGTTTTGAATTTAATCCTTGCATCCGCTGGGAGCCAGTGAAGAGATTTCAGGGCTGGAGAGATACGATCCCAGGGCTTGAGGCCAAGGACAAGTCTCGCAGTTCTGTTCTGGATTAGTTGCAAAGGGCGGAGAGTAGAGGCAGGTAGATTTAGAAAGAGGCTGTTACAATAGTCCAAGCTAGAGAGAACCAGAGCTTGAGATACCATGAGCTTCTGGGGGAAGGAGAGGAAAGGCAGAGTACCTCTGAGGAGGTGCAGTCAGAAATTTGACTTTTTAGAGACCTCAGAGATGTGGGCGGAGAAGGAAAGGGTGGAGTCAAAGATGACCCGAAGGTTCTTAGCCTCGCAGGTGCGGGTAGGAGGAGGGCCAAGGGAGGCCGGCCAGAGAGTGAGGGGAAGGGATAGTGAAGGTTTGCCGATGAGGAGGATCTCCGTCTTGCTGGCATTCAGACAAAGTTTGTCTCCTGGCATCCCACAGGAGAGAGGCGTCCTCTGCTTTGTGACTCTCGCCTAATGTCCCATCGGCGGGAGCTACTGGGGTGGTGATGTCCATCAGTATGAGAATCTATACCAACATTTTTTGGGGTGGTTTATTTGCACTTTATATCAGAAAAGGTGTAACATGCATTTACCATGATAATAATAACTTTAAAAACATCTTTATTTCATGTTTTGTATTATTAGTAGCTGTCTCCTAGAAATTGTCAAGGATATCAGAAAGTAGGAATCCAATTGAGACATTTAATTGAAGGCTAACACTTCATGCTGTCCACCAGTGCTCAGTAATCTGGTGTGTAGTTTGAAACAGAAACAGCACTCATATGTTGCCAGACAGGGTCAACGTTTTGATTCAGAAAGCTCATGTCTGAATAGAGGCATTGTTGGGGGCGCTGAGGAGGTTATTGCCACAAGTCTTTTGGTTGTAGACCAAGATAGAAGCTCGGGGGCTACAACCAAAAGGCTAGCTAGACCCGAGTCCTGACAGTCCTGACATTAGAATAGCTCCGGATCTTTTATAAACCTAGGACCATCCCTGTGTCTGAAAAGGGCAGATTTTCATAGATAGGGCCACCCATTGGCTGATTGTGCAATTACCCTCCTTGCCATAGCGTTTGCACACAACTGCACACATGACATGGCAGACATAAATTCAGGACTGTTTTCAAAATATCTTAAAACCATGGCAGTCATTGCGCTCTTCAGAATTGCACCATTTGTAAAAGTACATTTGTTTTCATCAAATAATTAGCAAATTTGAAGGATGACTTTGTAAGAGCATTTGCATTATAGCGTTCAGTTTATTTACTTTTTAGGATCACAGACAGCTGCCTTTGGGAACATTATTTTCATTTTGTGTGCGTATTATGGCACAATACCTCTGAACGTTTCTCTTTTTTCCCATTGTAACTTGGAACTGCAGATTAAAGATGCACATTTTCTTTTTATGCTGAAAAAAAGTATTGGTTTCCCACTCTGGGTGGAATTGGTACATCTCTTGCCTTCTGTTGGATGGTGCACCTGCATCTACATTAAGGATTTGAACATGGGTAGTTAATTTGTTTCAGTTGGGGCTGCATGGGCAAAAACAATCTGAGAAGTTTTCAATCAATGTGTTATATGGTTTTTAAAACATTCAGCAAATACCATGTTCTGCATCGTCAAAAAATAGAATTCACTGCTAGTTTAGCATATCCCCAATTTATGCAAATTGCTCACATGCCAGGTCACAGAATTCAGTCTAGGAAAAGTAAGCCAAAGCCTACTGTGTTGACACCCATAAAGTCTTTAAGTCAAAATACTTGGCAACATTGAAAAAATGAACATGTGGAAACCATGTGACCAAATTATATACTGTAAAAGTGTAACTTAAAGGTGTAAAATAAAATTTTGTTTCATGTCATTAGCATATCCCCAATTTATGCAAATTGCTCACATGCCAGGTCACAGAATTCAGTCTAGGAAAAGTAAGCCAAAGCCTACTGTGTTGACACCCATAAAGTCTTTAAGTCAAAATACTTGGCAACATTGAAAAAATGAACATGTGGAAACCATGTGACCAAATTATATACTGTAAAAGTGTAACTTAAAGGTGTAAAATAAAATTTTGTTTCATGTCGATGACTTGAAACTTGTACTAATCATGTAAGAACAGACACAGACAATATTTGAATCATTTATTACCATTTTGAGCAAAAAGTGTATGGTTGAAGCGAGGGGCAACTTATTCATAATGGGTGGTGACCTGCCTTTTACGAAGGAGGCCGTATTACGGAAAACAGCTCACAGGATTGCTTCCTCTCCCTGCAAAGTCATGCTGTCATTCTTGTGCATGACCAATGGGCCATGGTTGGCTTCCACGTACTGTTCTTTCAGACATTTTGGGGCCTCCAGCATACACAAAGTTTTAAAATGACAATTATGACATATTGTTTGCAATGGCATCCACATTTGTTTTACAGTGGCAGTGCCAGCATATCCTATGTACTGTTGGTGACGAGACGTCTGTTGGAATTTTCCATATGTTGGAGAGTCACTTATAAAATGTATGGTGTTTTGTCAATTTTTTAGCAAAGACAGCGCTCATAAATTGAACCATTCCAGCACAGTATTGAAAGACTGAAAATTCCCTTGCAGAATTTGAACATATTCATATAGGTTTCCCACAGATCTCTGTAGATCTCAAAGTTTGTGCACATTGCCAAAGGGGATCCGCCCTATTCATTTTTCTGCTAAACCATGACTCTCCTCAATGTTCTTTCCCTGTATTCACCACCCTGTATTGTACAGTGTTCTATTGCTTTGTAACTAGGTTTAAGCTATATCAATCCTATACATATCAAAATATATACATACAACCCACTGCTCACATTCTCACCTAATCACTCAATTTGTACTCTTGTTTTGTAAAACATAGGCTGAAACACACTCTCAAATCATGTTTTTTTAAGTCTTGTCATTGGTAGCCCATATCATGTTACATTCATGTCTAGTTGTATGAATGTAAGTAGACAATGAACAGAATGCAGCGCAGCTAGTTCTTTTTCACATTTCCTTAAATGTAAAATTGCTGTTAGTGCTTGAATTCCTGTATGGGGAAACACATAGAGGTTGGCTCCTCCATATCACGGCAAATTCCATCTTAATGTTTTATACAACTGGGATACCGACTGCCTTAAAACAGAGTATCAGTATCGTTCGGATACAAAATTAATAATTCAAATAAATAGAAATCACAATATTATCATAAACAGCAACATGTATCTCTCTCATGTATTTTATTTCTTGCAAACTGGGACTCACGCTGATTGTTCTCGTCATAGCAGATACAGACACTCAGCAAAAAACTATTACTGCTGTAGCTTTATTTTCCCCATTCTGATTCAAATTGCCAGCAAGCAAAGTAATGCCAACTAAAATAAATCTAAACAAACACAATGAGATTGAAACGACCACAGCCTCAGCTTTGTTTCACATGACATGCTGATGTATGCACCCTTTGCCTTTCTAAGCCATCGTTTGCATCTCTTGGTCACACAGGCCATAAAACACATTTCCCATTACATTTTGTTATTGCTAGTTAACCCCTTGTTGGGATGCTGCCCAAAGCCCTTCAAACCCAGATGCAGACCCTACACTCATCAAGCACACAGCTTTTCGCTGTGTGCTTTTCAGGAAGATGGAGAGGCATGGGAAGAGGCCCAGGGACTCCAGACAACAAAATAAACACACAGTGCTCATTTTGGTGTTTGATGCAAGGAGCTACTGGGAAACCTCAGGCGTGCTACCAGTGGCTCGAGAGCTACTGGTTGCAGACCCTAGTTCTAGAGAATTCCAAAAAATCAAAGATCTGCCCTGCAAGGCAACCAAAGAGTTGCCTCACGTGACCCTCCCCACACCACCCAGCATTGATTTCTTTCCCGGGCAGGTGTTAGGGCAAGGCTGGTCAGACTCACCTGTGTAGGGCTTTGGAAAATTGGTTTCACAGCAAACATTGCGTGTGAACTTTTCATCACTCTAACACCACTCATTTGAATACCTGCTTACTGTAGTGCATAAGAGCACAAATATGAAACCATTGGTTGGGCTGAAACCCATCATCCCATGGGAAGTAGCAACTGCTTACAGTGAGTTACTTAATGGTAATGAAATGCAGAAATGGTCCAATGGGAATTGTTGGGTTCTAATTGTGTAGATGAAATTCCTGTGCATTATACATATCATTTTCTATTGCAGACTCATAAACAAAAATACATCAGAATGTCATTGCCGCGTTTAGTAGAACCTAGGGAACAATGTAGTTGCAATGCACATATTAGTTTCCTTGCAGTATGATGTGATGGCATTAGCACTGATGTTTCTCAACAAGAGTAAACGCCTTATCAATGTGCGCAACACATGGGGCCTCATTACAACTTTGCCGGTCCAGAAAGAACGGTGGTGGTAAAACCGCTGCCACCGTTCTTTCCGGATTGGCTGATTAAGAGGCCTGCAGGCAGGAGGTGTCACTCCCGCCAGGTCTGACCTGGCGGGTTTAACACCACCCGCCTGCAGGTGGACATGGAAACACCGGCTCTGTCATAGACGGAACCAGTGTTTCCATTGTCCCCATCCCCATGGAGTTCTATGGGGCTCCATGCGAACGGGGACTTACACAATTCCGTCGGTCGTAATGCCCCGTTGATTCCAGGAATCACAGAGGCGGAATGGTAATACGGGACCGACTCAGTTACTGCCGGACTCGTAATGAGGCCCATGGTGTGTTCTTGTGCCCTTAAAGACGCTAGGACTAATTTACAAAGCGTTTTTCAATGGGATTGCGCCAGAAATCAGGCCCTCTATATAATTTTCTTTCAGCAGTATTGCCACTGCTTAATCTTATTCCTCAACCACCTTCCAAACCTTGAAGTGAATTGTTCGCACAGAGTCACTCCACTAGGAGCTCAAGGTGTTATGATGGATACGCATATTGCATGGCACATGCATGAGGGTCTGCTATTTTCAATTCAATTAGCACAAATAGGCTGTTTTTGACTTCCAAACAACCAATGAGAACCAATGAGAATATTCAGAAGGCAGACAGTAACCACTACTAGTGGCTAGCTTCCAAGCATTTTGATTATAGAAGCAGATAGGGAAACAAGAGACAGTGGGCCATGGTTCATGGGCCTTTTAGCATGGTGCAAAGTGACTTTCCACTGGTGCAAAGGGTTCCATGTGTTAATGACCCCGCAAAAATTCCGCCATGCAAGAATGGCACCCTTTATTTGCGGTGACATTAACATATAGAACCTGCGGGGGACACCACTGCAACGCCCATATTTTTTTAAAAGGGAGCGGAGGACACCCCCGCAATCCTCGATCTCATTTACCCTATATATTGTCCCCACAGATAATGTCACCTATGCTGTTTCCCGGCAACTATATTTATGGCGACCTTATTTGTGGGTAAAATATTACCTGATACGGTGCAAAGTCAGTGCAAAGTCACGTTGCACTGCAAAAATATACTTTGCACCACTCTGTGCATCATGGTGTTTGTTGGCAGTGCAAAGTCACTTTGCACCGTGCTAAAGGTTCCATGAATCAGGCCCAATATTTCTCTGCTTTTACGAAACTGCAGCATATATATATAGAAACCATTCACTTTAACCTTGCACCTAAGGTGTACTCATGCTGAAACTGTTCCAGTTCAACCCAGTTTACAACCAGAATGCTTTGTCTGTGAAAACAACCGTGTGGTTTATGCTGTTAAACAGAGGTCGAAGTGGGCGGGAGCGGTGCTCCTATACTTTTTATTTTTACGTTTCACTGTTCCTATACTTTAATTTTAAAAAGAAAACGTTCTGGAATGGTTTCATTTTAAAATAAAAGTGTAGGAAGAAGTTGAATCTTGCACTTCAGTGCACTGTTTGAACATTCCCTTAAATAGCAGGTGTGTATGTAAGTGTGGATTGTGTGTGGGAGCTGGTGCAATGATGGTCTTTTGTGGATAGCGGGGGCAGTGCCACTACTTCTTTTCGTACACTTCGAACACTGCTGTTAAAATGGCTTAGTGGGTTGAGTGATGGCTGCTGATATTTGTGTGTAATCTGCAAGTAGGGTGTTTGAATCCTGACTCAGTTTTTAATTCTTCCGCAGTTGTTACATGACTACCAACTTAGGTTGCGTATTAATAATTGCATATAAAAGTGTTCTATGCTCAGCACTTTCATGAAATGAATACCAAATTAATATTTAAATATTGCATAATCAACTATGATGTGTTTACTGTCTTTACTCAGTATTCAACTAATAATTTGTACTTCACTATCAGAAATTGAAACCCTATACTGCTATTACCACTAGAAGGTCACAGAAGGGTTCATTTTTGCTTGGGATAATGACCCTCCACCAATTTGCATGGCCATAGTCATTTTCACAGGTCATAGCTTGGAAGTGGATCATTATCCCACAATAATGACCGCTCAGCCAAGATATAAGGCTATTTCATTAACCTTAGCAATCAGTGAATTTAAAAGTCACTGGCTTCTTCTTGAAGTCGTAGTCTCCTGCAGCAGCGAATACAAAGTGTGCCGTTTTGGGCCTTATATGATTACTTATTTACAGGGTGGGATTTAGGAATAAATTCGAAAAAGTGGACCATTGCTTCAAATAGTAACGCGTTCCTCTGGTGAAAGAGTTTTTAATGGTACGCAAAGAGGAATTACGTTGGTAAAATGTATTGTAAATAGTGTATTTTGAAGGTTATAATGTTCAGTGAGATTGGAAATGATATCAGCTGCACAAAGAAACACTGACTCACACTACCCTGTTAGACCCGCACTCTGTGCACTGCCCTATAGCTCTAAATGGCAGTTGAGTCGGCTCCTACTTAGAGAGTTCTGCAGATTCATGGCCCTCACTTTCAATTAATGGGCCTATGCCGGCCTCCATATCTAACACATTAATGACCCGCTCTACGGGTAGACGGCAATATGATGTGTGGGTGTAGGTGTGCCTATGGGAAGTTGAGAAAAGTATTACAAAGATAGATCCAATCAGCCATGAAACTCCTAGTTTAGGGATCCCATCATGATGTAACACAAGGGAAAGCCCTAAAAGGCGGAACCCAGGGCTGAACATGGAGTGTAACACAAGTGGGATGCTGCCAACAATCAGTTGATCATACTTCTAGTTTTGTATGATTATATGTTTTTAAAGAGGTGTTTGGCGTAATTAAATCGCCATGCAAACCCATCCACAGTCTGAGATTAGGTGAGCAGGGTGGCAGGTAGACACAAAGTAGACTGTAACACAAGCATCCAGGAGATAGCCTTATTCGATTGGCTATGCCATTGGCTTTATTCCTTGTTTTTCAGTGGTAACTGTAAAACATTTAAGGTGATACAGTCCAATAGTTATTGTCAGAACTTGAATCTTGTAGGTTCAGTGGACAACATAGTAAACAAACAAAAAATCGCGACTCCGCAGTTGAATACATAGTTGGTCAAATGGAGAATAGCGAATGACATTATTTAACATAATTGCGAACAAGAACACATATATGCTTCACTTAGTAGTAATAATACAAACAGAAAAGAGAAATTTTCAAGCGAAGAAAAAATGTCTGTCCTCCGAGAAGCCCTAATTAGGGTCAAGCTGCACTCGAATGGTGACCAATCTCATAATTCCAACAAATGCAGGATGTTCACCACATTAAAACAAACGTTAATAGAACCGAGGACAACATTTCGTAAAACCTCTCGTATCAAGTCAACAGAATTAATACCAATAAAGCATGTTTAATATATTGCTAAAGTACTAAATGGATAAGCAAATAACTCTAAGGTTAAAATAAACAATCACTGCCAAACAGATGGGATCGTTAGCACAGACTGCGAGGAGCAAGGCTGCTGTTGCAGCCTTTGCGTACAGTCTTCTCCATGTATGTCCAGTTAAAGAAGCATTGACAAGGTGGATCATGTGCGGGTCTCGAAACATGGCCGCCTTTTCAAAGGGGTATGAGCAGAACTACAATGGCAAGATCTTTATCATAGATGGAGCAACTCAACTGGAGGGGCTTAAAATATGCAGACTAATTGATTATTCGGGCGAGGCTGTTCAAGGTGTTTTTTACAGGAAGGAGATGCAGAAAGTCCGTAAAGACAAACACTGAGTTTACAGAATAGAAAAAGTCATAAAGAGTCGTGGAGCGAGGAAGCAATATCTAGTCAAACGGATTGGATGGCCGGACAAATTCAATTCAACATCATCCCACCCCCTTTTTAGATGGATTTGGGGGATGGGAATGAGTTGCACTTGAATGGTTTTGGGCAATGGGAGATGGGTTGTACCTGGATGGATTTCGTCTTGGGAAATGTGTTGGACTTAGACAGATTTTGGGGGCAGGAAATATTTAACACTTAGATAGATTTTTGAGGTGTGATAAGGAAATGTGTTAGAAGATGTGGTAGGATTACACTTCTTTGCTTAGAGATCCATCAGTACAGAGTGCCACTGCTCTAGATCCCTGGAACTGGACATGATAGTTTACAATACCTGTGGTGACAGGCATGGGGGTTCAACCCAGATTTGCAGTGAGCATAAAATTAGCACCTAGAAGAAAGCACATGCAGGTTAACACATGTGGTTACACTTAGATTGTTTATGCCTACCTTGCTTAGACTGCCCAGTATGCCAAAAGATATATGTTGGTAACCCTCCATTGCACCTATAACTGCTTAATTTAGCCATTTTATCACACAATGGTTAAAAGCCGACACCCGTGACAGTGTGCTATTTGACTGCTTTCGTTAGAGTTTGTATAACATGGGAGATATGTAGTCAGAATTCAAAGGTAACCTGTCTATTGCACTAAAAGAATCTCATTAGCCTAGTTTCTGTTGTTTTTCTGTTGTAGCCTGCCTATTGCATTGGGAGACTAGTGGGGTAGACTGTCCATAGAGCTGAACAAGTCTATAAGGGTAGCTGTCTTTCCCTGCCCCAGAGAAGATCTGATGACAAAGCGACATCAAAGATAAGCTCCACCGGAGCTTAATCTATGTGTAAACGCACCACTTCGTTGGACATCTGTCGCAGGCACGGCTCTCCATCCACGCACTCTAGAATGCAGCTACGACTATGTCAAATTTGGTCTAGCCAGTCACATAACGGGTTCACACTGAAACACCTGATTTGCCTCCACACATCTGCCATTATAATACAGCGACCAACTATGACAAGGTTTTATCTAGCTGGATATCCATCGATTCTCATGCACTAGCGCTCTGTCGTGGCCTCTCACAGCTCCCGCCCAAGTGCATGACCTCATGGGTTGCTTCTGGAGCCTAGCAAGCTCTCCTAAATCCTAATCTTGGTCAAATGCACACAAGCATTTTAAGCCTCATCTCAGAACTTTCCCACACCTGGATTTGGGTTCTGAGGGCGTTCCAAACACAAAGCGCATTGGGGCCATACAAATGGGGAAATGGCGCTATATAAATGACGACTACAATAAAATACAACACAAGGCCAACAGTTTTGGCTTTTGTGCAGCCATCTGATACCTATTTTCCACGTATAGCCTGGCCATAAAATGGCAACAACTGGTAAATGGTGCTACGACCACGGCATATTATGCTAGTGCCAGGAAAATGCCTATCTAATGCTGATACAAAAGCCAAATCTGTTGGTTTGGCCAATGTTTGTTTTAACAGGAATTTGGCGCAATGTACAGATGCAATGCAGTTTATCATAGCAAGAGCTGAGCTGGTTTAGCTGGTTTATAGCTACATTTAAGTCATGGCCTTTCTGAAAACAGCTTAGAAAGCAAAGAGCTACAATCAAAGGGATGCCAGGAGGTTGTGGTTTGGGTCGGGAGGATGTGCCCGGTCCTTTCGGGAAAGACTCACAAGTCAATGGGCCTCATAACGGTTTTGGCAGTAACCATGCCGCTATTGGCGGCATGGCTGCCGCCAAAATCTGGTCCGGGTTCCCAGAACGGGGAATTACCAAGTTCGAGGGTCCGGTAATTCCTCCCTCCAGGAACCCGGGCCCGGACCTTCCCCATTCCCATTTCAGCCCCCATAGGGCTGAATGGGAATGGGGGAGGGAGCAAACAACGGGCCGCTTACGAGCGGCCCGTTGTTTGCTCCCTCTTCCCCTCGCGGGACCCGGTAAGCACACCTGGTTTGACCAGGCGTTACTTACCGGGTCCCTCGAGGGAAGCTTGTAATGAGGCGGAACGGGTTTAACAGGTCCGCCTCCTTTAGCGGGTCCTGTTAACCCGTTCCGCCTCACTTGTAATGAGGCCCAATGTGTTTTGTGGGTGGGTGTATACACACAGAGATGTGTGCATGTAATTTAAGATGCATGAATCTTCAATTTATTTGTGCATTTAAAACATGCATGTGTAGAAAAGGCTTCATGAATTTCTTTTTGTGACGGACAGTACACATTTGGCATACACACGCCTCCAATCACTGTATCAATGGGTAACAGGAGCAGATCAACCGTGCAGGCCAGAAAACAGACACCATTAGACTACACCATGTGTCCACTTCACCCTTTCTTTCTATCTTTCTCTCCACTTTGTCAAACTCAAAGATAGAAAGCAAGGAAGAAGGACAAATGAGGAGGAAGAGGGTGGAGTGGAGATGAAATGAATGGGGGAAAACAATGATGCAAAGAAGGAAAGTGAAAGGACAATGGAAGGAAAGGAAAGTCTGGAACATGCTCCATGTACATATCAGCACCCACGTGCATCTTGTTGACCAATCAAAGTGCACGGAGCGTGAGGTCACTCTGTTTTTATCAGCAGGATTCTCTTCATTTGCACCTGATGATGACCTTTCTCCACTCTCACCCCGTCTTTCTTGAATAAATAGAAAGAAAAGAGAAAAAGGACTTGTGCTGGTTGCTCCTGCACCTTCAATCACTCTGTCCCTCTGGCGCAGCTATTGAAGATGCATCATTATCACTGGGTTCCCTGCCTGCCACAAAAAGTGAAAAGTGGATCTTTGTTGTCTCCCTTTGATTCTTTCAGGAAGGCCATCTTGACTGTAACTTTTCTTAGGAAAGAGGATTGCATTGCACTCCCCATAAAAAAGCCGTTACCGCTCCAGAAATTTTGGCGGGTTATAACAGTGATAATTGTAGTGTGTTGCCCCTATAATTGTGGCATGTTGCCCCTTTAAGAAAATAGGTCATGAGTCCAGCCAATAAAAGGGGCCTCCGCGTGCACGTGCAGGCACTGCAGCAGAGACCCACGAAGCGGCAACTCTGTGTTCATGTCTTATTTATGGTGTGCCTGCCGTGTGCCCATGGCCTGAGTTAAAGCCCTGGCCTGTGTGACCACAGAGCCATGGCTAATGTCTGCTGGGTGCCCCCAGTATTGATGTTGGGTCGGGTGCTCCTGACCCCCGCAGGGTGACCACTGCTGTGTATCCCACTGCATGATTGCAGCTCTCCTGTCTGCTCCGGGTGATCCCGGTGCACAGTGTGTCCCGCTATGGTGCCCCAAAAGCGAGACTCCACACTGGCAACAAGGACATCCAGGCCCCCGTGCCCATTGGTGGAGGTTGCAGCCTGAGGGCTGCTCAGTGCCTGCGGAGGAGGCGGGAAAGCGGTATCAGCCGCAAACAAAGAGCAGGCGTGGTCTGGGGATTACCGCTCCCGTCGGCAGTGACGACAGGAGGAGCGTTGCACGCCAGCTTGTCAAAGCAGGGTGTGGAGGAGCTGCATGTGTTTGCTCACGCCCATCCCCCAAGAGGTGCGTGCTGTGGAGGAGCCACGTGTGTTTGCTCATGTCCATCCCCAAAGAGTGGCGCTCTGTGGAGGAGCAGCGTGTATTTGCTCGCGCCCATCCCCCAAGAGGTGCATGCTGCATGCTGGAGCCTTGACCTGTGGCTGCCAGTAGTCCCTGGAATAAGGGGACGGTGGGAAACATGTGAGGTCCTGCATTCCTCACTTGCTGTACACGGAGCAGGAGTACAAGGACAACCCCATAGAGCCACTCAGCCACCCCCCCAGTGGTCTGTCCCTCTGTGCTCTGTGTCGGAGCAACCATGAGCGGGAGAAGACCCCCACTCCTATGGCCTTGGATCGTGGGGGGGGCGGTGTGAAGTTTTTCCTTCCTGGTGGGGGTGCAGCCTTAAGGACATATACCAGACTTATATGGGTGCATGAGAACTTTGGGTGGCTGTGCACCGCCGGCTCAAACAGTAGAGTGCTTCAGGAGCATACAGAAGGGTAGCAGCTCCCAAGGAGTGCTTGTGCGCGCTTGTGACAAGGCACAGTTTAACATCAGGTGCTCATCATGGGGGATTAAGAGAATGACGCCCAAGGGGCATATCGGCAGAATGGACAGCTTGTGCCACTGTATGCTTCTGATGTGGTAGGAGCACCTGCCAGTCTAGGACCTCGTTGGACGGCATGGGTGGAGAACATTGAGCAGTATTTTGAGGCAGCTGAGATCAAAGAAAGGGCAAAACGGCCAACGCCGCTATACTCAGCAGGCCCAGCAGTACAGAAACTGTTCAAGACCTTGCGGCCTACGGACCAAACATATGCCGGAGCCATTGCCACACTGAATGAATACTTTATGCCCATGATTAACCATGACTATGAATGGTTCAGGTTGCGATGCGCAAGACAAGAGGAAGGGGAGAGCTTAAACGCGTTTAATGGCAAGCTTCGAAATATCGCATTGTCTTGCGCGCTGGGCAACTTTGAGGATGACGAAGTCAGGGCTCTGATAATTTATGGCTGTAGCTCTACCGAGCTGCAGAAGCATGTCCTCAGAGAGCCAGGGCTATTGTGGGATCAAACCCGACAACTGGGACGTGCCCAGGAGCTGGCAGAGGTGTGTGCCTCGGCCATGGACATCTTCAGGCAGCAGCTCAAGCTAGAAGCCCCCATGCAATGGGTGAAATTGGAGGATATGTGGCAAATGGCAGGGAAGAAAGCGAGCCAAAGGACAACCATGCGGGAGGTCTTGGAAAGAAGATCATTTTGCATGGGTCTGCCCAGCCCCATCAACTGCGAGCCCTTTGGGGCCAGCAGCAGGAAGAGCCTCAAGGGAGGAGATGTGACAAGCGACTGGTAGGAAACTGCCCAAAACAGCTGTGATACAGCTGGCCGAGCAACAGAGAAGGTAGAGTGACTATGCGGAGGATGACGAAGACGAGGATGTATTCTTCCTGTCCAGCAGTAATGCAAGTGGCCAGGGGCGTCTCCAGCAAAGGCAGGATAACCAGAGCAAGATTCCCTGAGGAGAACAGTTTGATCCATGAATATAGGGCTGCTGTGTTAGATATTAACTGTGTGGGTGCACTGACTGGAAAGCACCAAAGTTTGCTGTGGTTAGATACATGTCTAATAGCACTGGTGTGTGGACTGGAATGCACAAAAGTTGTGGGCTCGGTTGTGGGGCCATTGTTGCTGTTTTGTTTTGTTTAGTTATAATAAAGGAAGGGTGCAGTGTGTCGCCCCTTTAACTGTGGCGTGTTGCCCCTTTAGGAACACGAGTCATGACTTTTTCATGACTGCAGCCAATGAAAGGGGCCTCAGAGTGCACATGCAGGCTCTGCAGCAGAGACCCAGGAAGCAGCAACTCTGTGTCTGTCTTTTTTATGGTGTGCCTGCCATGTGCCCACAGCCTGTGTTGAAGCCCCGGCGTGTGTGACCACAGAGCCGAGGCTAATGTCTTCTGGGTGCCCCCATTATTGGTGTCGAGTTGGGTACTCCCGACCCCCACAGGGTGATCCCTGCTGTGTATCCTGCTGTGTGATCGCAGCTCTCCTGTCCACTCCGGGTCATTCCGGTGCACGGTGTGTCCCTCTCCGGTGCCCTGAGAGTTGGACACCACAATAATGACCTGGGCGGTGGGTAAGGACAGTTACAAAAAGCACTTCTGCGCTGGAAAATGTCTGTGGATTTGCCTGTCGATTATGTCTGCTCTACCCTGGGTGGGGGAGACAGGGAGTTTCATGAGGAGCGGATGGGAGTCCATTGAAGTCTATGCGTGTACCAGGGGATCATTGGGGGGTAGTGACGCAATTACAGGGGGGTTGACACCAACATGGGTGAGTTGCAGCATCCTTTATGGCTGTAAGGTGCTGCATTCTGTGGTGAGCAGTTGCAGGACCACAGTGGGGATTACGAGGCGAGTTTCAGCTGGAAGTGGTGATATCAATAAGGAAAAGGGATTTAGGAAAAGAGAAGGGAGACTTGGTAAGACAGTTGGTAAAATGGCAATGCAGATTGCGATTTGAGTTTCAGCTGGACACCATGATAAAGAATAAAGAAAGGGAAAAGAGGATGGGCACTTGGTTTGCGAACATGGATATGGCAGGAATGGGAGGGATGAGGGGGAGGGAACCAGACCCAGTCCATGCAGCTGTCGTCGTGGGTCAGATAATGCATGCTCGATGTTTCAGGCATAGCTTTGCAATGGCTAACAAGATCATCCATTTTCTTTTAAAAATGCTAATTTCCTTGAAGTTTTTTGATAAGCTTGGCTTGGTTAGTTTTAGCGATATATCTATCGGTGATGCGTGTTAAGTGAAAGACTGGATTTGCTGCTTGGCCCTGTCTGCTAATGTTTCACCTACATGTGGGAAAAGCCTCAGGGCTGCTGTAAGGGCTAGGGTTGGGTCAGTACATGCCTTCTCACCCACGCCTATGACTTACATGGTGGAGGCAAATTTGTAATCGAAAGGCAGATCTCCTATGAGCGACTCAGGCACTTTTGATGTGCTGACCCCCTGCAATGTCCCCAGACTGCTGAGAAAGAGCCGTCTCCTGGCCCCACTACCCGTCCAACCTACTCTACTGACATGCAAATGAACCCATATGGTCCTTTTAATCGAGGCAACACATTGTACGATGATTGGGATGGAGAATTACTCTTTCACCAAATAATAAAACAGACTCAGGAAGTTTGCAAAATATCTCTGTTTTATTCTCAATTATCTAAAACAGGGAGTTACAACGGGCATCAATGGACATCGCACAGCATAGTCTCAAAGTATTTCATAAAAAAGCGTTCTTATATAACAAAAATGTGTAATACGTGATGTCATACTACATGGCAAACTAATAAAACCTACGTAACATTGTCGTTGGTTCAAGGGGAATATCTAAGTATACTTTCTATAAGGGATTGGATTGTGATTGGGTCTCTACAGTCAGGTGGACAGCTTATGCCCTCTCCTAGTGCAAGTCATATTCAACAGTTATTAAGTACACAGCATATCATTGGCTCTCAAACGATCTTCGTTATGTGGCCCTCTACAATTGGCTGGCACGCTTGTACCCTTCTGTAACATTTGATTCCCTAGCAGCACGTAAGCTGGTACCCCAGGTGCTGGTTGGTGGACTTGATTGTACCTCCCCACTCAATTAGCCCAACATCTCTCATCACTCATGCCTTCTGCCATTCACATTGTCTTTGAACTTGTCCTTGTAGTAGCTTTTCTTCTGTGTTAATATAAGTGAGTGTGAGCATTTTCTTATCAAGGTTCAGGTCTGTATGCCCACTTCTATTTCAATCCTGGACTCACATTGGCGCCGCAGGGTCCTTTTCTCTTTTTTTTTTTTTACGGCGCAGCTGCAGATGTTTCCCCCGCAACTCTCTGCTCCAGTGACTCTAGGACAAGATGGGTCCTTGTCCTCGGGCTCCCAAACACAGGGGAGGCTGGCACACAACTGCAGGTTCTTGGTGCTACTGGTGAGGTACATGGGGCACATGAGGTACATGGTGAGGTCCTTGGTACTACTGTGGCTGGCAGAGAGGCAGGTCCTGTTCCAGCAGCAGATTCCCCCCAATTGCCCTTGGGGAGGGTTAGGGGACAAAGTGGGTCTCTGTCATGGAACCCTGCCTTCACCACGCAACTGAGTGACTTTAGAAAGAGATGTTTTCTCAGCAGGGTCCAGTGAAATACTCTCAATTGATGATCCAAAGATGCAAAGTGGCAGGAGACCCCTTCTTTTGTAGGCAAACTTATCCAGATGATTGGACTAAAGCTAGCCTGCTTAATGGGTTCAATGTATGTGCATTTCCCTTATAATGTCACACCCAAAGTGCTTTACTCCAGAAGAAGTAGAGGGGACATGGAAGAGGTAGAGAGGCAGATAGAATCAAGATGGCACAACCTTCCCAAAACTGTACAGATCCCTCTATGTCTATCCTAGCTTTGCCTCCATCGCCTTCTATATAGGATCAAGGCATTCAGAAATGCAGCAGCCTTCTGAGAGGCCTAGCTCTCTGTGAATGTATGTGCCTCTTGGTTTCTCCTCAAGGCCAGCATCCTATGAAATGGCTGTCTGAGATAGAAGAGGGTGACCTGCCCTTACAGAGAAACAAAGAGAGGCACCCCACCGGGATAGCTTTTTCCAGTAAGGCAGGTTCCAGACTGTCTGGGAGAATAAACAGATATGGGTTGTTTGACCGAGGTCAAGAAATGTGCAGTGGAATTGACCGTAGTCGATTTCTCTGCAAATCTATTTGACCTCTGACAAACAAGCCAAATCCCTTGCCTGCCAGCAGCCCTCTATCCATCCCCCCTCCCCTACTTACCTTATTGCCATCAGCCGGCACTTCTCTTACACCCCTGCGGCGTCAGTTCCGTCCCTGCAATGTGGGTTGGGAACTGACGCGGCAGATCCCTTTCTCTAATTTGTGTTTTTTTTTTAAGTCCCCTGCTTCCAATGTCCCGTAAGCGGGGGACACCCCCGCAACCCCTGTTCCCATTATAGCGTTAAGGGAGTGGGGGACACCCCCGCAAACCCTGTTCTCCTTGTTTGCTATAATGGAACCATATGGCCTAGTTAAACGAATTGTTAGTTGTACGCTGTAGGTCATACAGTAATTTATTTTTGGTCAAATTGTCCATTTCTGAATAAGGGCTGTCACATGTGTGATATAAATTTAATGTGGCAGGGATAACTCTGAGAGATGCTAGCTAACTCATCCCGTATGACTTATATGTACACTTTTATATTACACCAGGACGACATCTTCAGAGTTATGACGTTTTTGAGAAAAGGGGTGCTGCATATTTTAAATGAAGGCCCTTCGCTCCAGAGATTTGCGTGTCACTGCAGCTGTCAAGAGGGCACCATTGACCTCTGAACCTGCTCTCTGCCACTAGTAGAGCAGGTGCTGGGAATCAGCACACTGATGCAGCAAGGCACAAGTACACACTATGCTTTTTGGTATGGAGCTTTTGAAAGGGGAACATTTTAAGAGAGTAAATTGCCAGCATAATTGTATTATGTATTAAAAATAAAACAAATCCAGGGCTTTCACACCCTCGCAAGATGACAATTCATCACAGGGCCCATGAGGCCCCTTCCTGTTGGTGGCACATCTGACCCAAATGCATGCAAGCATCGGCAGAGAGAAGACTGATGAGGGAAGGGAGATGTGCTGCAGCGTGTCTCATCTGCTCACCTCTACCTGCTGATGGTGGACCTACATGTGGACCAGGCAGCTGGGCGGAGGTTCAGGGCTACTGGGGAGTGGGGGAGGGGGATTGGTGCCTGCTTACACACCGTAACTGAGTGCCCACCTGAAGGCGGATAACATGAAATCCGGAAGGGCAGATCTCATGGGGTGTGGCTCGGACTAAGCGCTTTAGAGGTGCTGACCCCTACGTAGTCAGTGGGGAAGGGACCTTTTATCCCATGGGGGAAGATGCAGTTGGCAAAGCCACATTGGGGAGGGTAGATTTTGAGTGGTAATCAGTAGTATCGCGCATGGCCGGCTGGCCTTTGTCCGGAGTTGAGAGGGCCTGGCATGCTGTTGCAGGGAGGTGGACCTGTGAGATGTTGCCCTGTAGTTTGGTTTAATGTCCTGCTTTCTGAGCACTGAGTTATCCTGGCCACTCCATTGTGCAGTGTTTGGGGGATCCTGGAGGCCATTGATTTGGCTTGGTGTCTGGCGGATGCCACATGGTGGGAACGGGAATGTGGCATTTCAAGCGGTGGTGCACGCAGGGCTGGTTGCTTGATGTACGTTGGTGACATGCGTGCTCTACCTGCCCCCACCCACTACCCCTAGGTTTGGGAGTGTCTTGGTGCCACTGGAGGAGGGGTGCTCCCAGTTTGGGTCTTGTGCTGGTTGGTGTTGTGGGAACGGGAAGAGGGAATGACTCGGTATGGAAAGAGGAGAGGGAACATGAAGCAAGCATATCATGTTAAACTAGAGGGTGGAGAGCATTCTTCCTCAGGCCGGGAGCGAGAACCAGATGCAGGTTTGAACGAGTGGGAGACTATCTTGGGGGCACTGGGAAGAGCGCAGTTTGATAGGTGAGAGGCAGCACATGATTCGGGGTCTGGATACCTTAACCAGAGGGTGCGGGTTGCAGTGAGGCTGGTTTGTCTGTTTTAGTAACTTAGTAGTAGACCTACTATAAATACTGATGAGGGTGATGGCTTTCAGAATTAATTAGTGGCAAAGGTGTAGCCAGAAGATTTGTTATAACCTAAAATAACATAAGATACATAACTGGATTAACGTTTTCTCCACTTGGAGTTAGGTGAGATGCGGGTGTACTGCCAGTTTTTGTGATTGGTGAGAGGGAGTTGGGATTGCATGCTGGCTCTGTGGTGGGGCTTGACTCGCAAGCAGAGTTCAGTTTGAGAGGTCAAGGCTTCCACACCTGGAGCTGGGGCAGTTGAGGCATGCATTTGAAGGGAAAGGGGGTGGGCCAGGGAAGGATAGAGTAGGAGAAAGGGAAAAGGGAAAGAAAAAGGAATTCAGGGTGAAAAGGGACAGGAATGGAAGGGAAGGTTGTGAAGTGAAGAGCGAAGGAGGAATCAAGACAGATTGCTAAGCAAGTGCACAGCTTGTTTATGAGGAACAGGGCATGAAGGACCCGAGTTCGAATCCTGCCCATAACTATATATAAAAAATAAAAACAAAGAAAGAATAAACATTTCCTTTATTTTCAGGGGTGGGACATAGCAAACATACAAAAGGGCATCATATTGGGATTGGCCCGGCTTGTGTGGGGGATGGAAACTAAATTCAGTGGGCCTCATTACGACCCAGGCGGTAAGTTACCGCCTGGGCCGTGACTTTACCACCATGGCGTAAACTACGTTTACGCCATGGTGGTTGGCGGACTTACCGCCCCATTCCGACCTAGGCGGGGCGGTAAGTCCCCAATCCCCATTTACCCTTCCCCATTCCCATTTTTGCCCCATAGGGCATAATGGGAGTGGGGAAGGCGTTAATTACGCCACCGTAAATTACGGTGGCGTAATTAACTCCATGGTCCCTTAGCGCCATGGATTTTAACACCTGCTAAAAGCAGGTGTTAAAAGCACTATGGCGCTAGGGGACCTCGTAATCAGGCGGTAAGGGTCGGCGCTGTTAACGCTGCCGTAAACCCCTTACCGCCTGAGTTGTAATGAGGCCCAGTATATTCTTTATGATTTTAGATTTTTTGATTTTTAAAATTTATATCACTCACATGACAGACTAAACCGTATAGCGGCGCAGTTGGAAGCATATTCATGCAAAACAGAATTGATCCCAGAAAGGAAACAGCCTAGAGAAAACACAGATGCAAAAAGAACATCCTGTCTAAATAAGAATGTCTTCAAGGCCTTGCTAAACTGGTATAATGATTCAAGGGTCCTGATATCTAAAGGAAGCGAGTTCCACAATTTTGGACCAAAGACAGCAAATCTTCTATCTCCCCTTGATGTAAACACTGAATGAGGGATAAACAGAAGATGGCAATCACTAGATTGCATGTTTCTTGTAGGTTGGTATGGTTAAATCCTTTCCATCAGATACGCTGGGGCAAGGTCATTCACACACTTGACAACAAGGCATGCCACCTTAAATCTGATGCGGTCTTCCACAGCCAGCCAGTGTATTTCTGCGTGATAAATAATATTAAGTCTTCATCGTGCCATGGGGAAATGAGGGGAAATAATACAGTAAGGTAGGGCCAGCAGGAAAAGTTATTGGGGGACCAAATGGCATAATGCAGCAGTATGGATCGATTAACAGTGGGTTATGATTGTATTAGGGTATGGCTGAGTAGTATATGAGGCACAGTCAAGGGAATCCGTAACGGTGGTGTAACGTAGTGCGGAAGGCGGCTGCTACTTTGGAAGGAAGGGCAGATAGAAGGAAGGGGGCGGGGAGGAAGGAAGTACTGTGTTAGCGGACAAAGGGTGTAGTCATGGCAGGTCGACAGGTGCGTTGGCCTTCTCGACGAATGGGGAGGGGGAAACCTAAAGAAGTACTAACTGTGTTTGGTTTCTACAGTCGAAGTGGCATCCAGTTTGGTTAAACAGCAAGGGTATTTAAGGACAGTGGCAAGAAGAAGAGGATTAAAGGGTAACACATATTCAAGAGATATGGGGAAGCTGGGTGGTGGGCCGGGGAACGTTAAGGTGAGGGAATGGTGGGTGGAGAAAGGAATGAGAGCACAGCATGGAATAAGGACTCAGAGGGTGTCCAGAATGTGCATGCCTTGACCGCGAGACCCAGAGCATAGGTGTGTTTGGAACAATGAGAGTTGAATCAAGCACTGTGCACACTCAATTCAGTATCAAATGCGTGGACGATGTTGCAATATGAATGATACATTTTGAGACAGTCGGAATGGGCTTACCAGGAATAAGAGTTGGGAAGCAGCAGTGAGTATTATGAGAAAAGATCAGGGATCGGAGAAGGAGGTGGGAAGTGGTGAGGGAGGTGAAAGGAGTGATTCAGGGTTAGGTAAGGAAAGCAATGGGTCAGGGTCGAGTAGGGAGAGACAGAGACCCAAGTAAAGACAGGCTAAATTGATTTGGGGGGCAATAGTAGGCAGACACAGAAGGTGCTGGAAGACGAATAGGCAACATGGAAGGCTCATATTGGCCACGAGGAAGAAAGCAATGAACCAGGCCCCAAACGAGGAGGGAGTGTGGCAAAAGCGTCACCAGTGACAAGACCAGAGGAAGCTGGGAAGGAAAAATGGGGGGAGTTGTTAAAGAAGTTGCTGGAACAAATCAATGGGGTCAGGGCACCAGCAATGGGGAGGAAATGAATGGGCAGGCAATAATGGAACATGCCAGGCCAGTGGCTATGAGTGGCAGTAAGGAAGGGGTAGGGTGAGTGTGCCTAAGGCAGGTGGGATATGGGGTGCAGGGGCACCATGGGGTGCAGTCTAAACAATAGCACTATGGAGATAAGGGATACCCGAGACATAATCAAGTTGCAGCAAAGGGCAGAGGGCCTTTTCCCTCCAAGCATCACCTGCAGGAATCACTTGAATTGGCACATCCCAATAACAGTGAAGGGACGTATATAGAAGAGGGGGGTCATAGACATCTTCTCCTTATAGAGCACGAAAGGAAAGGCTATGACACACTTAAGGGTCACAAAAAAGAAGAGACAACGGGGAAGAAAAAGGTGAGGCCAGTGAAGATGCTGGACAATTGGCTGGACAGATTTGCTATTTAGCACAGATTATAATGGAGAAATTCCCTGAGCAAGGCGAGTATTGCACACATATAGGTATTATGGATGAAGTATGGAAGGAAGGAGGGAGGACTTTGCTGATTGCTATATGACCAAATGTTCAGGCTAAAGATGGAATCTGACACAAAGGTACTATGGTCAAACAAAATCATCAACGTCTGGATGGACCATATGGCAGCGCTTTCGGGCTGGTGAGTCAGGAACATTAAGGAACAGGATTGGCCAGCAGGAGGTGCCCTTCCTGATCAGTGCACAAGCAATGGGGTACGAGGATGAGGGTACCTAGATCATTCACAAGCTAGCAGGGGGGCACACTGGTCGACTGGCAGGGGGAACTCATTAATTAGCAAGCTTACAGAGGAAGGGGCCATGGAAGGAGAGACTGCATGGTCAAGAAGGATCAACAGATATGCAGGCTGTTCACTGGCGGACCTGCAAGTGGGGTCTCAATTGCAACTTTAGGCACACGTGCTCCAGTTGTGGAGCTCTCGGGCATGGAGCGGGGGCTTGCAGGATGGTGAATGAGGCAAACAGAGGATCAGGATGGTGAGGGATGGCACAGAAAAATAGGGGTAATACAGGAGAGGATGGAGGGGGAGCAACACTACCCAAAAGTGTAGGGCTGGGGAAAGAGGGAAGAGGGAAGGTCCAGGCTGGGGGAGGGGGAGGTTCAGTATGGTGGGACATGAGAAATGTGATTTGTGTTCAGTGATTACGTTGAAGAAAGTGAATTCACTTATGCTTTGATGCATTATGATTCGCAGGCACACGAAAGAGGGTGAATGAAGAGAATGGGAAGGCAAAGGCACACCTGTACCACCAACAAGGCGTGCAGCAATCATTGAGCATAGACGGTAATGAAGGGAGTGTAGGTGGGGGTGCAACAGGGGATGTCATGGGTCAGCAGGGTTGAGGACAAAGAATGTCATAGTTTATTAGGCGGTCACACTCAACTCAAGGAGTTCCTTCCCACCAAGAAAGGTGGCGCACAATAAAGCACTTTTTATTTCAAGTTCATTTTGGTGAGGCCTCCAACCCGTCGCACACCCAACCCCAAAAAATACCCTGTGTCACCAATGGACTAGGAACCAGGCCGGTGTACAGTAAGAATATTTATTTATTTATTTAAGGTTTGACAAAGAAAACGAGCAGTCAATATCAGCCACCAATACTGTGAAAACACCCAATATCACAACAAATTAGTTATTATAACAGCACGTCACAAATTACATCAAATTTAATTTCAATGTAACCAATAGAAAACATTCACAATACAATGCAAAATAGTTTTGCAACACACATTCAAAGGACAGGCAATGCTTTGGGATTCCAGTTTTGGGAGACTAGGGTATCAATGGGAAAATTCGTTTTTAGGCTTTCATTTGAAAGGCACAGTTGGAAAAGGAACTCAAAGGGAATTCGTTTTTTCAACACACATGAAAATGAGAAGCAATGCCTGAAAGTTCTCATCAGAGAAAACGAGAACAAACGGGAAATTTCGTTTGGCAACACACATACAGATGAGATGCAATGCTTTGCAATTCTGATTTAAAATGAATGGGGATGAATGGGAAATGTCGTTTTGCAACCAGCACACTGACTTGAAAGTCAGTGTTTTATGGATTACTTCTTTTAGGATACAGCCCCCCTCTCCTTCTGTTCAGGAGTCAAGGGTTTCAGAAAACAGTCAACCAAGACTTTATGGGGTATACCGGCCCTAACACGCTGGGCATGAGCTTTGCTAGTTTCGAATTCTAAGGCCACTCATCCCATGATTTTCTATATGTGAATGAATTGATTTACTTTAATCAAATGGACTAATTTATGTTAATTGTTATTGGAATTTATTAACCGCTCAGTCACCCGAAGGTATCAGGGCACTGAAGGAGCGAGAAAAAGAAAGATCAACTGCAACAGAAGTTATTGGAACAAATATGTTTGTAGTGTTTTCCTAAAAGCCAGAAGATTTGAAAAAAAATTCAAAGTAGATAGAAGACAGTGCCATAGCTGTGCCGAGGCAACTGAAAAAGCTTGGTCTCCAATGCGGGAACAGCGAAATGGGGGAACAACAACAAATACACCCACAGTGGCAGAGCATAATAGCTGCATTGGAAGATAGCGAGTAAACCTGTTGCACAGATATTCAGTCCCTTGATCATGCAGGTCGCGGTGTACCAAGTGAGGGACTTGAAAACTATGCGCTGGGCAACTGGCAACCAATGTAGGAAGCAAAGCACAGGAGAAATGTGGGCTCCATAAGGAGAGCCAGTAGCCACCCGAGCAGCCATTTTCTGAAGGCACTTTAGCCGCTGGACTAGGGCCTTAGGCTGGGCCAGATATAATGAGTTGCAATAGTCTAAATGACTAAGCACCAAGGCTGCAACAACAGGAGGGCCTATATGTACAGGAATTAGCGGGAGAACCTTCCTGAGTATTTTAAGGTGGAAATGGCCAGCCTGGCAGACTGCCGCCACTTGTGCATCCATAGAAAGTGAAGCAGAGACGATCACACCCAAGTTCTTCACCTAAACTGCCGGAACTGGGAGAGGACCAAGAGAGGAAGGCCAAAAGGAGGATACCCAACATGAAGGATCAGGAAGAGAACCCACCACCAACACCTCTGTCTTGACTCCATTCAACTTCAGCCAGTTGGAGTTCATCCAAGCCTCCACTGCAATCAAGCACCGATGAAGGCACAACGACAACTCAGCATGATCGAGATCTAACCGGATCAGAATCTGAGTGTCGTCTGCTAATGAGTAGCACCTGATGATGAAGGAGCGGATGAGACACGCAAGAGGCCATATGTAAATATTGAAGAGAATGGGACACAAGGCGGAGCCCTGAGGAACACCACAGCAGAGAACAGAGGAACTCAAAAAAAGGGAGGAAGTGAGAGGGTTTGGGTTCTGTCGGTCAGGAACAACGTGAACCAGGTAAGCACCTGACCTGAGATTCCAACTTGAACCAGGCGGCGAGCAGGATGGGGTGGTCTACTGTATCAAATGCTGCTGACAGGTCTAATAAAATCAGGGCACCAACCCCTCCTGCATCTACCAACCTGGCCATGTCATCCTGAAACGAGACCAGGATGCTCACCGTACCCCGACCTGGTCTAAAACCTGATTGGGCAGGGTTGAAGAGCTCTGTGGATTCCATAATTGAGGAAAGCAAGGGAAAGACCAATGACTAAAGGGTCTACACAGTGTCTCCACCTTCCCACAGAATTTAATGGAAAGGATTAAGGCAGGCAGTTCCCAGCACAATTCAATTTCAACAGAGATAGTGGTTTTCTATGGTGAAATAATTTGAATGAGATTTAATACCTTGTGGCTCCCCACGCAATTGATGGCTTTGGGATATATACATACATGGGAGCTTTCTGCTCTTCGCTCAGGAAGATAGACGGAATTTTAGGACCCTCTTTTGGTAGGCAGCTCACACCAGGCCTCTCCCAGAGCATGGTCCCTCCAGATAGACCTCTCTCAGATAGGGCTCCCAGTTTTCCAGACATGGTTTACCCTGATGGCCTTGGTAGCTCTCTACCTGCCTCTCTGCTGGTTGTTCCTCACAAGAGTCCAGCAGCAGGCTACCTCATGGAATAAAGTCAAAAAGCCAAAATGCCTTGTTCTGATGCAAACCTGCCCTCTTATAGCACGTATGACACACCAACCTGTCATAATCCCATGGTCAGGATTGACTAGGTCACTCCCTTCACCTCCCCTCACCACATCCCCTGCCTGCTAATAGGACCAGGAATTGAGAGTAGTGTATGATGTAGGCTGAGGGAGGAGAAAAGATACATCATTTCAAATTGACAGGGATTTTTACATTTTGTGTTCTGAAATATCTCATAATGTGACAACTCCCTTAGTCTTTCAGATAATCACATGAATATAGGTATTTTTGAATTCTATATTTTTTGGCGAGTCGGGCACCACTAATTTAATTTCGGCATGCCCTTTGTGGGCGGCGTTGCAATTTTTCACGGTTTGCTGTTGCGCCAAAATAGCTAAAAATTGGACCATTTCCAATTCAAACTTGACTTTCATGATCTCTCCCTTTCCAACTTCCCTATTTTTCAGGTGTATGAAAATGGCAGAATCATAATTTTTCCCATAACTGAGTTTGTGTTCATCACACAAGTTTCGTTTTTACAGGGTCCTGACTGGCTTTTCGCCTTCTTCAATTTGAACACAGGGTTGGCTCGATAGGACACACAATGCTCCTTGTATTTAGGAAAAACTGTATTTAATGTTTAATCAATGGCAGGGCATGACATGGCCCCTAGTTTCACATTCAGATCAGCCAAAATCAGTTTCCATTACCTTTACAACATGTGACCAGCCATCTGGTTTATCAATGTTTGTCTCTGTGATGTCAGAATCCAGATACAATATTCAGTTCACAGTTCAGTGGTAGATTCTAACTCAAAGAAAACAAGTTTTAGTTTACCATTCTGAAAGTCTAGCATATTGCATTTGTCCACTGTGTATCTGTAACTTTCAATGCTGCACTAGGGCCTGTTGTCCGCAATATAATCTCTTCTTACATACTGTGTAAACAGAAACAAGTTCACCCTATCCACACAGATAGGCCATAGTTATATCAGGAGGCAGTATTCAAATCTACACCAAATGAAATGTGCTGCAATCAAGTCTCTTGTTAATGGATAAAAGCAGTTTGCCATTCTACTTTACTCCTAAATTGAAAAGGCAGTATTGCTCCTTTTTAGCTTCCAAATGCACAATTATTTCTTTTCATCCCATGTGCACTGGTGTAGTTTTTGAATCTGTCCATGTGTAATGTATTTCTGTAATATAACAGTTGAAACGACATGAGTATCCCTCCGGTATTCTCCACGCATAGGCCATTATTTACCATGGGTAACCAATGTCCCTTTTAATGCTCCAAGTAGGCCTTTCCAAAATGTCAGTTCATTTGTGAAAAGTAAGTGTTTTTCTCCACTTGTGCACTTATCATTTTTAGTAGATTTCAACTAGGCCCATTTCTTTCCACGTCACTAGGCCTTAAATCGAAAAAAACGTGTTTTGGACTGGCCTGCAATTTCCAGTTGAAAGCACCAGCCAGCTTCACTCTTAAATACTGGCCTGGCATGGCCTCTTTATTTCTGACATTCAGGGGCTATATTTTACCCCACAGGAAGGGAGGTCCTGCGGAGAGTAAAAAGGGACTGGAAGGGTTGGAGCCACCGACATAGAAGCAGAAGGGCATCCTTTGGCCCTGAGGACCAAGAGCCAATCACCCATACGAGTGGGAATGGTAATGGGATGGTTGCAAATATACCCCCTCATTAAGGAATGAGACGCCTTAGTTAGGGGTTTCTTTATGGGCTTCGAAGTTCCATTTAGGGTACCTATGGTAGAACGATAGGCATAGAATGCTTAATTAGTACGGGATCACCCAGAAGTGGTAAGGGAGAAGGTATAAAAGGAGTTGACTCTGGTCAGGGTAGCTGGCCGTATGCAACAAGAACCAATAGAGCAAATTATAATTTTGCTGCTGGGGGTAGTACCCAAGAAGGAGTTGGGAACATCTAGGTTAATACACAATCTATCATACTATGGGGGACCCAGTAAACATTTGTTTGGACTCCAGGGATGCTCCATGAGCTATGCTTCTTTTGACACAGCAGTAAATCTAACTCATAAGGTGAGGCCGGGGTGTCTGCTGGCCAAATTCGATATAGAGGCAGCATTCCACTTATTACCAGTACAGCCAAGTAGTTTTCACTTGTTAGGATAACAATTTCAGGGGGCAATCTACATTGGCTGTATCAATCTGCTGCTCTTACTTTGAGCAACTCAGCTCTTTCCTGGGGCGGGTGCTGAATGAGAGGGCACCTGAAGTGGGTAAAGAACACCACTTGGACAATTTCCTGTTGATAGGCAAGAAAGGGGAGGAACATGCTGAAGGCAATTGTCAGAGTTTAGCAAACTGGCTGTTGAGTTTGGGGTTCCACTAGCAGCAGAAAAGACACAAGGCCCATAAATAAGACTTACATATTTAGGGATAGAAATAGATATGGAAGGTGGTCTGACTAGGTTGACACTGGGGAAGGTTTAGGCATTTGCAGATAGTATTAAGAAAGTACTTGGGAAAGGGAAAGCAATGCTGAAATAAATACAAGTCCTACTGTGAAGGCTGAACTTTGCAACAAGGATTATACCAGCAGGAGCGCATTCGGAAGGCGACTAGCAAAGGTGACAGCAGGCGTAACTGAACCAAGTCACAATATCAGGTTGAATAGGGGCTTGATGGAGGGCTTAAAAATGTGGCGATGTTGCGGAAAGCGTGGTGCAATGTGGCATGGCCTAGCAAGTGGCTGAGGAAGGGTTGGAGAAAAAACATAAGTGCTCTAGAACTGTTCCCTGTGGTTGCAGTTTCTCATATGGAGTCCCGAACTTCCAAACAGATGCTTGACAATATGATCAGATAACACATGAGATGATTAACCACCAGACGCACAATGTCCGATAACAATGGGGTTGATCCATAACTTAGTGAGAGTGGCGCTTCTTTTGAACACTGAGCTGAGGGCAAAACATGTGCCTGGTTTGCAGAATACAGCCGCTGATGCACTTTCTCCTTCACAGATCAAGAGGTTCAGACATGAATGTCCTCAGGCAGAGGAGGGAATGACAGTTACATAAGCAGTTATAGGAACTGGTGGAGTGGACGAAAGGCTGAAGGATATAGTGGAACAAGTGTTGGTGATGGACAAGGGAGGTTTACAGGAGATGTATCAACTTGTTCCGGAGCTGGGGTAGAGCATGGATGCTTAGATCAAGTGTTTCGTACCATGGTCAAGGGACTCTATGAAATCAAAAACTTGGCTGGCGGAGCACTTGGGAGCCAAAGCATTTTAGAGGGTACAGCAGACCCAACATGGACCTTCACAATCAGGACCATGTTGGAAGGTTTGAAAAGGGGGAGGACATAGAGCCCACATGACAGATTGCCAATAGATTGCAGGGTACTGAGGCAGCTGATTGACCGGTTGGGTGAGACCTGCAACTCACCTTATGAAGGGAGGCTATTTAGGGCAGCCATCAGTGTAGCTTTCTTTCGGGCATTTAGAATCAGCAAACAAATTGCTTGGTCCAGATCAGGCACCAGCATCAGGGTGTTAGCGAGGATGTATGTAACAATGCATATGATGCACGTTAGTATTCAGATCAGGTGGTCAAAAACTGACCGAAATGGGTGAAGAAAGGAAGTGCAAGGATATTTATTCTTACATGAGGATGGGCAAACTTTTACACAATGGGCCTCATTACGACCCAGGCGGTAAGTTACCGCCTGGGCCGTGACTTTACCACCATGGCGTAAACTACGTTTACGCCATGGTGGTTGGCGGATTTACCGCCCCATTCCGACCTTGGCGGGGCGGTAAGTCCCCAATCCCCATTTACCCTTCCCCATTCCCATTTTTGCCCCATAGGGCATAATGGGAGTGGGGAAGGCGTTAATTACGCCACAGTATATTACGGTGGCGTAATTAACTCCATGGTCCCTTAGCGCCATGGATTTTAACACCTGCTAAAAGCAGGTGTTAAATCCGCCATGGCGCTAAGGGACCTCGTACTCAGGCGGTAAGGGTCGGCGCTGTTTACGGCGCCGTAAACCCCTTACCGCCTGAGTTGTAATGAGGGCCAATATCTATTAAGGAGGTTGCTGACCATGTCACTAGCCAAGATAGGTTTGGAACATGAGAGATATATGCCACACTCATTTAGGATAGGGGCAGCAACCACGACTTATGAAGACGGTTTAAGGAGCAGTGAATAATGCGGCTGCGGAGGTGGTTGTCGTACCAATTGCACAGCTACATTTGGCCAGAGGTCACCCAGGGGACAGGGAATGAGGTTACAGTGCAAGGGATAAAGTGAGAGTTGGTTATTAGATAATTAGGTAAACACAGATGGAGTAACAGGGCAAGAAGGAGAAAATGGAACTTCAGAGAAGGAGGTGGGGTCAAAGCAGGATCAGGAGGGCTACACGAGAATGCACGCAATGCGTGGAACAAAGCAAACTGGATAATAAAATGCTAAAATTAAACTAATACTTTAATTTCATTCTCAGGGCAAAGGGAAGCATGGGTGGTAGGTCACCTGTTCGTCGTGAGAGCAGAAAGGGGCATAAGGAAATGGGGATTAAGGAGACAAAGGTGGTTTGGGTGGGACAGAGGTGTGAAATGGAGCAAACTGTATGAGCTAGTAAAGGGGAGATGGCAGGTTGAGGTAGTCCATACATTTTTGTAATTCTTCTCAAGAGCAATGACCCAACAGCAATGGGCAGAGGCCTGCTAATACAGCTCATGTGAGGCACACTGATAGAGTTAAGTCGAAGCCTGAGGGACACAGAGATAGTATGGTCTGAATCGATTCCAAGGCAGGAATGGAAAGGTGCTCATTCACATAGAGCAGTGGAGGAATCATGGAGGCGTTTAGATGCATGCATGGGAACATTCCCGAGAATCATGGGCTCCGGGTGGATCAAGAACAACTTAATCACCCTAAGGACGCCCCAGACAAGGTTCATCTGTCTGAGGAGGGGATGGCCTTAATGGGAATGAACATCAGGAACATATTGGAGGGTATGGGTGCAAGTGAAAATGGGAAGGGAAGGAAGGGAAGGGAAGGGAAGGGAAGGGAAGGGAACGGAAGGGAAGGAGGGAGTCCAGGAGCACAGAGGAAGAGCTGAAAAGAGAACTACAAAGAAGAGAGTGGATAGTGACAAGCAAACAAGGAATCCATTGGTGGTCGTGGGTGTGTGGGCAGACACCCAGAAATGTTGTACACACAAATAATAAAGAGTTGTTTAATATTCCTGGCTGGCTGAATTGGTCAAAGGCACATTGGGTAGGGGTACAGGTTAGGGGCAATGGGAAGTGGTGGTCTTGGTGGGGGACCTAGATGGCAGTGATTGCTGCTGTACACTCTTGGCACAGTTACTTGATGTATCCAAACAGCAAAAGTGCTGTAATGGCCAAAGGGTACAACGCCTTGGGGAGGCATGGGGTGTAAGCAATCAAAGGTGGGAAAACACAAAGGTGGGAGTATTGCTGTGGCAATCAGGTTAAGGGAATGCTGGCTAAAGTAAAGGTGAATACAGGGGAGGCTGGACATGGGGATGGGAGGGGGATTGGCCACGAGAGCCACCATAGAGGGAGAGACTGATGCCAAAGGGCAAGGGTAAGCGGCAAAAAGAGGGAGGGGGTTAAAGTAAGCCTGGCACAGGGGGAATGACAAAGCTGGCAGATGCCAGCAAGGTGACCGGGGCATGATAGAAAAGCAGGTTCTACCTGGATGACACAGTGCACCAGTGGATACCAACTCAGTGTAGTTGATTCTGCTTGGATCATCAGTATGGATCCCCTTTAAGCCAACTCTTGCCAATAAAGTAGCAGCAGCATTTGATCATCCACTAAAATGATGTGGCTGTGGAAAAATTGGGAGGGATGTGAGGGGTGGTGGGTAGAAGGGAAAACAGAAAGGAAGAGGGTCTGTCACGTATGGGGAATAACCACTAAGCCAGAGGTCTTGGATCCCCACCTAGTTGGGGTGCACACAGGCCAGGAGACCCCCATATGGAAAGGAATGGCAGCACATGACAGGGGAGGAGGGAGGGCGTGGTAAGGGAAGAGAGTATGGGAAACAACCAGGAGTAGGTGGCAGTCCTGAGAGGGACAGTGGGTGGGGTCAAGAGTCAAAGAAAAGTGAACTAGCAGAGGGGAGTAGAACTCTTTGAACCAGATTCGGCAATCACGAGAGGACAATTCCACCCACCCACACTTAAGGCTATGGATAGACTCGGGGCAGTCCAGAAGTTACATATATCAGATATACATTTTCATGTTTTCTTTTAGAGGCACCTCAGAGGAGTTACATTTTGTATCCAAGGAGCAAAAATGGTATAATCGCCAAAAGGGTCCAGCAGTCATAGGGGAGAGTGCAGGAGGGTCAGTATGTCACTGCAGGGTAGAAGGCTTTGGGGAAGAATGGGGCATAAGTAGCCAAGCGTAAACAACCCAAAAGGGAGGAGTCTTGCCTTTGCAAGCAAGTTAAGGGAAGGTTGGCTATAGTAAAGGTTAACACAGTGGAGGCAGGCTAAGGAGGGGGGAGGGGGATTGACCACCAAAGGGGAGTAGCCGACTCCAAGAGGCAAGGTCAATAACGAGAAAGTGGGGGCAAAGCCAGCCAGGCACAAGCAATGGGGGAATGACGCAGCGGGCAATGTGACTGGGCATGATTGGGAGTCAGGTGCTACCTGGATGACAAAGTGCACCAATGGCTAGCAGCTTAGCATATTTCCTACGGTTTGGATCGTCAATATGGATCAAAGGTAAGCTAACTCTCGCCAGTAAAGCAGCTCCAGCATTTGGTCATCCACAAAAAATGTGTGGCTATGGGATTATTGGGGACTTGGGGGTGGAGGGTAGAAGGCAAAATGGGAAGAGAGAGGGCGGGGTGGCCAAGTGTGGGGCATCAACAATAAGGAAATTGAATGTTCTCCTGCCCCTTCAAATACTCCGCCCCTCCAACACAGCTATTGAAGCTGCTCTGTCATCATTGAGTTCCCTGCCCGCCATAAAAAGTGAAAAGTGGGGCTTTGTCAACTACCTTTGATTTTTCAGGAAGGCCATCTTGACTATTGCTTTTCTTGGAAAAGAGGATTACATCCGCATAAAAAACCCATTAGCGTGCAAGATGTTTTGGCGTGTAATGACCGGGACGGTGGTTCATGATGATTTCAAAAAGTACTTCTGCTCGAAAAAATGTCCCTCGATTTGCATGTCCATTATGTCTGGCTTGCAGGCCATTACCAGGCCTTACTCCTGGCAACAGGGTCCTTTACGCGCAGTTAAAGAAGCAGTGGGGAAGACAGTAGGTATGGCTGTGTAAACGCACAGCTTGTTTTTATAAAGTGTGACCTTAATAGAAGGCAAAAACATCTTACCCGCTACATTTCTGAACCCAATAGTGGTAAAAAAAAAAACAAATGATGAAACATTGTTTTCTCAGAATGTGCTTTTTTGTGGTCAGAATTGTGATAATGCAAAAGCATGCTGCAAAAATGAAACTTTTTTGAGCAAAATAATGTCATATTTTTAGTGGGCAGTTTTAAGTATTATGATGGGTTTTGAGCCATTTTGTTTTTGCCCATGATTTTAAGTGGCAAAAATATAGACATGTCTCAAAACCTACTAAGATTTCTAAAAATTACAGAATATATTATATATAAGCGAAATAAACGGAGAACCTTTTTTGCAGCTTGTGCCTTATTTATTATGAATCGGAGTGCTAGAGTGCTAGAGGAAGGGGACGCAAATAGCAATGCTGCAAAAAAGATGTTACATAATTTTTAATGCACAGAGAAATATTTGTCAGTGTGTATGGGTCTATTTTTATGAATTGTGGCTAATTTTGAGCCGTCCTTGTGACCAAAAAAAGAATAATAACTTCCCACCAAATTACACATTAGCCCTGGTTTCTAAAAATGGCACATCATATAACAGAGCACTCATTATCATGCACTCGGCCATATAAATGCAGCATTTTAGGAGCAAAGAAACAAATGTGCGGGGGAGGGTGGACAAAAGGTGCTTTTACAGAAATCAGTCTTTAAATGTCACTGCAGCTGGCACAATAACCCTGACATCTACAAAATGTCCAAACCTGCAACAGTGCCTTCAACATCATGGCTCTCGGCTATGCATCATCCAGTAGCTAAGTGGCGCTATGGGCCTTCTCTAGAATGCTGTAAGAACCTGCACAAAGAGCGAACACTCCCACTAGCCAGACCTAAATAAGACAAGTTTGAATAATGTTAAATTAAGAGTACTTGTACTCCAAAATTACAACGGTCTACAGTTCTGCATGGCCAGCCGTTTTATGTGATCCAGAATGGTGCAAATGCCATAGAAAAAGGTATGGAAAATGTATGTACTAAATTGCACGGTTATCAATGCACTGGACAAATGGGAGTGGCACCTTGGGATTAAATGGAAGGAAATGGCTCAGTTTCTTTAATGATTGGGATCTTATTATATGTAATGGTAATCTAAATGGCGATCTAACTCCAGCCTCGACATGGGTGGGCAAGCAAGGGAATTCGGTCATTGATTACATAATCCTGTCAAGAGACCTTTTTTGTGTCTCTAGGTCTGCGATGGAGGTAAGACCAACCCAGAGAAGTGACCATAACATGTTGACACTGAGAATACTAGATGGAACATATCTGATTGAAAGATGGTATGAAATTGATCCTTTGGTGAATATGAAGGGAAATCGGGTTATTACATTTAAACGAGATGGCCAAAAGTTAAATAAAAACCTGAAAAGATCTATCAGGGCCATATCAAAAGGACAATTAATGGAACTGTGCCAACTAGAAAACTTCCAAAACTTCTTATGGGAATTTAAAAGCCAGGTAGGAGTGGGATAAGGAAAAGCCTTAGCCATAAATATCAGCTTGATGAATCAACCTGGAATTGAAAAAGAGGAATGAGGAAAAGACTAAAAGTGCTGATCGATGAAATTCTGCATAGAGACGTTTTCATAACGGAAAACAGAACACTGCTTTTAGAATATCGAAATTGGATCAGAGCAAATCGATTTCTAAAATTCTAGCATCAAGGTGGGATCATGTTGGAAAAGTTGACTGCAAAAAATACATGTAATTACTGGTCCCTAGTGTATGGTAGTAAGATCCCCCAAACCTCTTCCCAAGATAACTCTGTTTCGGAGGGTCTTTGGCATGCTCATTTTGAATCTGTGTTCGGGAAGATTGCATGCAATGTGGAAACTGTTTATTTGGATGTTGCCTGGTCTCATTGTGTTTTGCGGCAGGTTGTCCGTGAACTTATCATAAAATCATCCAGCTCAAGAGTTGCAGATCCATATGGCTATAAAATTAAATTCTAAAAGCTGATGTTGACTCGTGGTGCACAATTCTATTCCATCTCTTTAAGGACATAATTTCGAGGAGGGAGGGCCCCGCAAGCTGGAAATCTGCAGTTATCATTCTGATTTACAAGAAGGGTGACCGAGCAGATCCAAAGAACTACCGCCCGATTGCCCTTCTTAATGTGAATAGCAAAATCTTTGCAGTTGTGGTACTCCGTGTTAAAGACTCCAATCAAGCAGTCCCACTATGTCAGTGCCTTGTCTGGGATTGCTCAAGGGAAGCCCTTATTTATATATTTTTATGTCCAGTTCGTGTACTCTGGATGACAACCCTTATATAACACCCCTCTCTTAAAATCCCCCTGGCCCCACTGAGCCAAGAAGTAAGTTTGTTTTGCAGATTTAAAAGGTGTATTTGAGAATTAAACAATATATATATATATATCGCACTTTTATAATAAATTAATAATTGATATCACACATGACAGTGAGTGATCAACAATGGATGATGTGATACTAGCACGCTGGTTTAATTACTTAGGAGTAGTACAGAGGATAAGGTAGCTGAGAATGCTTTATATGGTACAAGGAAATGCAGGGTGGAAAAGAAGCAACACAGGAATAAACTTGAGATGATTTCAGCAAAACATAATATAATCACTTTTCCCCTTTTGGCAATTCACCCCCCCCTCTATGCAATGTAAGGAGGTGGAAGTGACACACACAGTTCTTCAGGAATACAATCACAGTACAATCCCAATTCAGTTCCCCTCTAGCAAGCTTAGATCAACAGGGATGATTTTAAACACAGGCAAAGTACTTTAAAGGTGGTATGCAAAGAAGGTAAAAATATGCTAAAAATTATTTTAATTCCCTCTAGAGGTTCAGGGTGAGTGATAGCTACTTTAAATTAGTTCAGGATTACTTTAGCAATGTTCTATGAATGATTGTCAGGTTGCAAACGAATTTCAGCAAAGGAAAGCAAGGAGCTGCTATTTTGACAAGTGAAGAAATTTGAGCCAAATCGCAAATCGCGGCAATTTTTCTGAGTGCGTCGAGCGCGATTACGGAAAAAGTATAATGAATAGAAAGTCGGTTCAGGGTTCGTTGGAAAGCCCAGAATCTTAGCTTTAAATTTTGGTCCTAGGATAAACGGGTCAATAGATACTGACGATTTAGTGAAGGTAGATTATCGAAATTAAATTTTAACGTTCAGAATGACAGATGACAGTTTTGCAGCTTTGAATCAAAAGAAGGGACACAATTTCTATGATGTAGTTCTCAATAGGTTAAAATAGTTTGAATTAGATTATTTTAAACTAAGAGATTGGGTTTTGCACAGTCCTGGCTGAGTACTCACATTAGAATTTTGAAAGGAATGGGCCCCCGTCCCCGATCTAGTCAGGTTTGGCTGGACTCCGGTACTGGTTCGGCGCACAGCGATCTGGTCTGGGTCTGGTTTCTCTGGATAATTCTGCCTTCTGGGTCTGCTACCGGTTCTGGCAAAAGTTCTTTTCTCTGGAGATTGATGGATTTGAAGTCTGGAGTCTCTGGATGTGAAGTCGTCTGTCAGCGTGCTCTGCAAGGAAATGGAAATTGAAAGTCCCTACCTGGCTTCCAGTGGCTCTTTTTATGTGTTTAGAAAGTGGGTGGGTCGGCTAATTCTGCATGCCCAACCCTCTCAAGATTTGATAGGTCAAAGGATTCTTTGGTCCCTGATTTGAGAAAGGATAGTGTGTCAGAGTGATGTCAGCCATTTACAATCTATTGAAGAAACGCCCCTGTGCTTTTACCTTAGAAATCATTTTTCATAACTATACATATTTCTCAGATACACAGTTGTTTGACATTACATGTACATATTACAGATTACTTATGGTCCATGCTTGTTCAACTAAGAGCTTGCATTCAAAAATGACAACTTATTTTCATTTTTAGTTGATTTACCAATATCGGACGTTTACCAAAAATGGCACACATGTACACCGCCTTTCTACCCATATTCCAGTAAATTTTCATTTTTCTAGCATGAACCCTGTGTCTGCAATCTCCATAATTCAAGGGGTTTTGCCTCAGAACATCGTACGGAATTGAGTTTAGACTCAAATTGTAGGTACACTTTCCAGTTTAAGGATCTCCAAACTGTACATTCTTGTCATCTGGTTACAATTAGTTATCAGTGTTTTTATAAAACATATATTTGCCTTCAATTCAATTCACTTCAGTGTTTGGGTCCGCCCCCAGAAACTTGGGAGTCAGGGATCACATGTCTCTTCTGCCAGGCAGAGCTCTGTTTACAGTCCACACCCAAATTAACATACCCCATTCAATTGCAAGAGTCTACTGTGTCTGCTGAGGTCAGCAGGCCAGGGGGCCATTCTGCATTTGGTTAGCATGTCCATGTGATCTCCTGGCTTCTTGTGTGGAGTTCTGAGGTGAGAAGGTTTCCCAGCCTCTTGGACTGTTAATTGAATCAGCCTGTCTTCTGTGAACCACAGGTGTTCATGAATTTTGATTAACCAAGAGGCTTTGAAGTTTCCAGCTAGCTCAGGATAATTTGGCAACTCCTGAAGTACAGTTCTACTGTCAGAGTTTAGAACGCTAGCGCCGGTTTGTGTCCAAAGCTGGTACTGCACCCATTTTTTTAGGAGTTGTCTTGAATTTGACAGGATGATTTTGCTTGACAGCTCTAATCCTTGCTGCCATTGTTTTGATGGGCATCTTTACAGTAGAGTGGTGATGTGGAACCCCCCACAAGAAGGTTGAATCTTTAGAGTGGTCTTGTGCCCATGATTTTAACAACTTGTTGATATCAATTAAAAACAGATTTTGAACAAATTGAAATGGACATTTTGAGCTTGCACTTCAGAGAAACAGCAGTGATTTCAAGGTGCTTTTGATCTAACAGGCACTGCTATTTTTCCTTTGGCACCACCTTTCACCCCTGGCGCTTCCGGTCCATCACGCTTGCACTGGTGGGTGGCAGGTTAGGCGACCATTTTGGTGTGCGCAAAACTGCGCGGTTCTCCTGGTTCTGGGATAGAATGATGGGTGGCGACGGCTCAATCCCCACATCTACCCAATCTATTGATTTAGTTTTGTTCTGGGATAGAATGATGGGCGGCGACAGCTCATCCCCACATCTACCCAGTCTATTGATTTAGTTTTGTTCTGGGATAGAATGATGGGTGGCGACAGCTCATCCCCACATCTACCCAGTCTATTGATTTAGTTTTGTTCTGGGATAGAATGACGGGCGGCGACAGCTCATCCCCACATCTACCCAGTCTATTGATTCAGTTTTTGTTGTCGCCTAATAATTCAACAAGGGTCAAAACCCTTGACATCCGAGAACTCGAAGGCTGGGCAGAGAAGTAGGGTATTTTGGATGGTGCACAGACCAGATTCTGGCATGGAATGTCTACAGCCCTAAACGGGCTGTTGGTGAATATACTCAGAGATAAAACTTGGTAGGCAGGGTCTCCCTCCGTGTATGTTGCCATGGTGGACCTCAGCAAGGCTTTCGATACAGTTAAGAGAGATCACCTGTGGCAAAAGCTGAGGACCTGGGGTTTTCCGCTGGAACTACTTGCAATTCTGGTCTACCTTCTTCGAGATATTAACATCCAGGTCCATTTAAGTAGTCAAGATGATCTCTCAGGACCTATTTCCACTGAGAAGGGAGTGAGGCAAAGCTGTATTCTTGGCCCCTTTGTCTTTCTCTTGTATTTGTCTGATCTCAGAGAAACACTAGATAAACATAGCCAAGCAAGCCCAGAAATTGGTGGATACAAAAAAAGCTGTATAGGAATGTGGATGACGTGGTGTTGCTCATTGATTTTTCTCCCAGGGGATTACAGCAATTGCTGGGAGCTATGAGTAAAGACGCTTCCACAAATGACTTGATGGTCAACCCTGAGAAGACAATTATACTAAGATTTTGTAATGCTAAAATGAAAAGGTTATCATATAGCTGGTTTATGCAGTCATAGAATATTCAGCCCGTAACAGAAGCAAAATATTTGAGTTTTAGACTAGCAGTGCAGCAGAATGTTACCATGGTGGAGGATGGGCTGAAAGCCAAAATTTATCAGCTAGCTGTAGCTGCCAAATGAAAAATCTCAAGGCCAATTATTGGTTCTTCTCTATAATCCGACTAATAAAATTATGTAAGGGGAAAGGTATTCCCACACTGTTATACGAAATGGATATTGAATCGCAGGCATGGGATTTGGATTGGGAGCGCTTATAAGGTAGGATCTGGAAAAAGCCCCCAGCATACCCATGTCTCTACCTATAGTGGCACTTTGTTATGAATTGGGTCTCTTGTCTCTGAGGGCTACTCTGGAGTGAAGACTCCTACATTTGTACCGGCTCATTAAGTCCAGAGGGAAGGATCATTGTTTGTAGACCTCCTTAAGAAAGATCAAGACTCATCAAGGGTCTGTGGAAAATTGTCACTGCCATCTTAATAAATCTTGGCAGAACAGTTTCGGAGTTGGTACTGTCCCCATTAAAAATAAAGAGAGCTCTAAATGAGTTTGACTGGATTTTGTTGATGATTCTAGATGACTGCAGACTATGGACTTTTGGAACTGGTTGTCCTCAAGGCATGAAACATTCTTGACAATAGAACTGATAAGACTACTAGAAATGTTGGGTTTGTGGAATTAATTTCCTTGTGGACTGGGTGGGAAGGGTGCATTTTTCTTAATTCTGTTTTATTTTTGTTTATATTGCTTGCTTTTGTTTGTATTTTGTATTATGTGAAAAGTCACATGTTTGGCTAAGACACATTAAATAAAAAACAAAAAATAAATGCAGTTTATGTGATCCAGCCCCAGCTGCATTAGTTTGATTGGTATGCCAATGGAAGACAAACATTTTCCTGCTCACAAAAGAAAGTGCTCCAAAGTTAGTAAAGTATTATTTAAAATTGCATTTGGGAGATATTTTGTCTGCTTCCTTAGTCAACAGCAGGATTTAATATTGACACAGTCTTATTCTTACACTTGCTATTTTATAGCTGCTCATTATTTTTAAAAGTATCATAGCCCTAAAACCATCTTCCATATTGCTTTATTGTGCAGCTAAAAGTATTAATCATTTAGTGAACCACAAGAATTGAGAGGATGTTATGTGGGACACCTTATGTTGATAATTCCTTAATTAATATATTCAAAAATGTAATAAATAAAGAAATAGGCTGAAATGATATCGCAGGTTTAACACTTGAGCTTGCCAACACGTTTTTCCCAAGCCAAGGAATAGGAGACATGCACTGAATGAGTAAGCCAGTGCACGCCCGAAAATCTGTCCAATGTCTTAAATCAGCTCTATAGCAACATCTCCTTGACCTGAAAGGTTCAACCGTTCTGTCATCCAGTATCATCCACATCCAATCCCCCTGTTACGCTCACCTGGTTCCCACAGGGGCATCGATCGGACCCGGACAGCTGAGGTCTCCACCAACGTGATGCGGAATGAAGAGATGACAGTCTGGACTGGCCCGCCTAATCTTGTCTGCTGGACTCATAGAAGTATTCTCCTGCAAGTGGAGTTTGAAGGTACTGGAGGTGTTCCAGAGGAATATTGACTCCAGTGTCTATAAAGTTCAAAGAGTTCAATATGTCCGATGTTCACTCTTGTTCCATTCCCTCGTTAGGTTGCAGCTGGGTCCAAAAGAATATTGCCTGGAGGCAGCTGATGGCGTTCAGGTAAGAGTCTGTATTACCAAACACTGTCCGGTAAAAGTTGCATGAGTTTAACTTGCTGTTATCTCTCCCTTTATAGGTGCGGCATAGAAAGATGCAGCGAATTAAAGGGTAATACCTCCGGTGGTAAAGCAAGTAAGCCTATGGTGGCAAAGAGATTGTCTTTGTCGGTTTTCTTGGCTCACCTTTTTATTCCTTTTGTTTTCCCCCCAGGTGCTGGGTTTCGACGAAGAAAATGATGGAGGCAGCGCCGAGTTGAAAGATGCGGTGGACTGGTGAGTATAACGCGGCGCTGCTGCTGGCGAAGCGACACGTGCTGAAATAATGTCCTTTCCAGGCTCGGATATGTGCTGGATCCGGAATCAGGTAAAAAATCAAATAATGTTCGTGATCTAACCTCTTCTCCTTTCTTTTCCTTTTGTCTAGGAGCTCCGGATTCTAGGCGGGCGCGGCAGAAGACTGGATGCTGACTTGCAGCCACGGTGAGCGTTACGCTGCTGGATGCAGAATAACACGAAGCATGAGCTGCTGTTCGGCCGTGGTTTAAATAGCCTGCAAAGTAGTCCCAGGTAAGAAGATCCCCAGAACCACAGCCGAGTAAAACATAGTCCCTGTAATAAAATAGTCCCATCCAGGCCTCACGTTGGCTTGGACTCATTTGCAGCATGGTCTGCATAAGGTAAGTAAAGTCTATGAGCCTGGCGCCTATGGCGCAAGGACTGATTTCTATGATGAGCCTGGCGCCTAAGGCGCCAGGACTGAATCCAAACAGCCCCCAGCCGGGGCTTTTGGGGTTTTAATAAGTATCTGGATGCCTGCTCCCGGGGCTGATGGACTCGATCCGGATGCCCGGGGGTAGGCATCATGACACCCCCTTCTTCATCTGTGTATCAACTTTAAATCTATGTACATAATTGTGGAAAATCTTTAATGTATGCTTCATAATTTAGCTGTCCATCTCTATCATCCCAATTATGTGTTCTAATGTTCTTCCTCTAACTACTTGTCCTCTTGAAATGTGAAACATCCTACCAAATATTTGAACGGAAAAATAATTAGAAATTGCCAAGCAAAATGTATAATTGTCAAAAAATCAAATATTAAATGTGTGAAATGGACAGGCCATGCCCACATTCTTTATGGACAGGGTAAATTCATTTGTATGCTAGTATAACAATTTGATAATACACTAATGTGTGAATTAGCCATTTTGCAAGTGCAACACTTATCAAATGTCCTCAATCGCCCACACCACTAACCCTCGCATTCATGAACTATTCCCACAAAGCACATTAGGGGCATGTTTAACATCATAAGGCAGACACCACAAACAACCAATTATAGATGGGTAGCATCTCCATATATCATATAGAGAGAGAACCCTTAGGATTACCTAGAGTAGTCTTCTCTAAACGTACATGCACCTACTATACATGTGTCTCCCCTAGGTTTAGTATTTCCCTATTAGCTTGCTCTAAAAATATTCAATTCAGTGCCCTTGAAAAATCAAACACAATTGTTTTGATACGTGTTTCTTTAACACATTAAGTATCAATGAACCTTATATTTTAAACACATTCATATAAGAAAACACATTCATCACATCACACAATTGTACTGGATTGTGTATACTCAATTGAGAAAACTTGCATTTCATCTCATATCCCTTCAACAAAGCAAAAACCCATTATATGCATGGTACTACTGTATTACTACACAACCCATTTTAAATATCAAACTCAAAAGTAACTATCTGAACAATTGATATTCAATATAATTACTATGTACATTTTGACTTTATCAATATAGGTTAAGTCTGTTTGTAAATATTTCCAACATGTTTTGATCTCAATCACTTGCTCTCTGCAGGGTATGGTTGCCATTTAACCAGATGTCACTATTTCAGCATATATGCTTTTCTTCATAGCTATGGAATGACCTTCTCTTGCTTTGAGAGCAGATGATGTCCTACTGTATATCAATCTCGTCTTTGACTTTTGACACTAAATGTACCCTAATTTCATGTTACCATTTCTTTCTAGGTTATAGATGTCCCTCTTGGGATGCTCCCAGATGTTGAATTGCAGGGTGCAAAAATGTGGCTATTCCTCCTTCCAGTACAAGACTCATAATGTGTAATACTGCACAATTGTTTTCCAAATGTGGCAATCGCCAAACATACAGATTATTTACCTTTTTCTGTTTTGGTAGACCTTCTTTTGAAACAAAAGTGGGTGTATTCTATATTAAAATGTGTCTTTTGCATGCATATGTGTTCAGCAAGCTAATGAGGAGGAGATACAGAACACAGGGGAGAGAAATGTATGTACTCACACCAGATGATCTCACAAAGTCAAGCAACTTGAAATCCTATTTACATGGTAAACATAGTCAAATGAAGCTTAGGTTTAAACGTGAAAGTTTAAGGATCTAGAGAAAAGGATTTGACATTGTTTAGATTATTTGTGGATTATTATATACATTCTAATAGTTTCCAATGTCTTGGAAAAGGCAGATTTCATAGACAATTGCATTAGCGTTGGGTATTATTTATTTATGATGTGTATTAACATCGAATAAACATTATGAAAAGGAGTGAAACAAAGGAGTACATGCACAACCTAGCAACAACCAATCTGAAGACAGAAAGTCATAACAAGTACACAAATAGACAATTAGAAATCAAGCACAAGTAATGGGGAAGTGACTTACAGGAAGGTGTTAAGAAAAACAAAGCAGTAGACCCAAAATAATAAATGATCAAATCCTCAAAACAAACTATAATGATAAATGGGCAAGCAACTGTTTTGAGTAAGGAGATACGTGAGCATAACATTGTTCCACCATAGTAAGAATACAGTACTTCCTCCACCAGACATCGTCAATTGCAATACCAGTATCTCTTTCCCATTTATCTTTCACTATGCTGTGTTGATCTGTCCCGGCCTGTACTTTAGCATCTATCCTAGCCAGTAGGACCCTTCTGCTGTCTCCCCGTACTAACATTTCAATACAATCATTTGGTTCAGGTTCCAATGGGAACGTTGGCCATTTCTTTTTAACAGCAGCCCTCATGCGGTAGTATTGGAGTAAGTATACAGGGTTGTCTTCCATTTTGGCTTTGGATTCTTCTATTGTAACGACTGTACTCCCCTGGAAAAGGTCGCCAAGTTCCATTTCCCTGTCATGGTCTCATGGCCCTTGGATATCCACATCAACTGTAGGGGGAAGATCTGGGCAGTTCCATAAATGTACACTATTACAGGGTGGGATTTTGATCCATATCCTATCATTTATCCGCATCCATTAATCTACAGTGGTGCGTACCGGATCATATGGGCATGAATCTACATGACGGTCACTCAAAAGGACTGTCTTAATATCGAATGGGGACGCCCGTATATTTCTAGTTTCTTGTGTGCTGCTTCAGTGTCTTGACCATACCAATACCCTGCATAGTGTGCCCGGGCTGCTAAATAGTATAATTTAAAATCAGTGGCCGCTAGGCCACCTCTGTCATATGGCTCAGTAAGGGATTCCCATTTCATACGGGCTGTTCCATCTCCCCGTACAAATCCCACTGCTAACGTTTGCAGTTTGGTAAAGAATCTTCACCCAGGCCATATCGGGATGGTGCTAAAAAAAATACAAAAATGTAGGTACTACCACCAATTTCATGGTTTTTTCAAGCAGTTCTTTATGTGTGAGTGGCACCTGCACCCCCACACTACCCTAACCTACCCCCCACCCATGCCTTTCTATGTACCTATCACAAACTCACGATCTACCCTTTGGGAGTAGAATAAGTGGTAAGAAAATCAACCAATTTTGTTTCTGACCAAACTGGTAAGTACTGAATTCTGACCCCCTTCTACGGCTTACTGATCCACATTGACCCACATAAGATCGAATGCAGGGTATATCTTTTTTATAGCATTAAGATAGCAATACATAATAAACAGGTCACCTTAAAACATAGGGTGATTGGGAAATATGTGCAACTTAGATCACTGTTGCAGGTGCCTGACACACCTCACTGAGACAGGTGGTATTCTTTCTTCTGGCTGACTGTTGGTTATCTGGTCACACATTACACAAATTGAACTCCTATGCCAGGCCATGTTCCTATGCTATTTTGATGGAACAGTATTGCATCAAGGAACAAGGTTTAAGCATTTTAGCAGAGAAAACAAATCTAAAATGTATTGACATCTAAACTGGTCCTGGGCATGGTCATTGAGATACATGGAACCTTATAGTTTAACACAGTTCTTATGAGATTCTTTTCGGTGAGCAGAATGCAAGTGCCTGTGCTGCGAATTAGCGGTTCTAAAAATATTTGATAACCTGTTGTGGTGTCTGGTCATGTTACAAAATTAGGTATTATATGTGATTTCTATGAAGGGATATTGTCCTTGTTGATTGTTTTCCAATTGAAACCAAAAATGAGATAATTACCAAATAGGAACAATGATCATAGAGATACACATTTTTATTAATAATAAGAATATGTGAAGAAAACATGTATGACATTCAAATATAGTTTCTTTTTCATCTGGCACATTATTCATAAATATGAGTAACTTGGAAGGAGAATGTTAGCATCACGAGAGCTGGCACATGGACAGTGCTGTACGCTTTGTCAAGGCTTAACCATTTTTAAGGTCTGTTTTGGTGTGCCTAATTTAGATGCAGTAAACTCTTCAAATCTAATGATGGCTTTGAATCTTGAGTTATCTATTCTTATTTGTGTGCACTCCTTATGTTATCCTAATAGCGGCGTGTTTCCTTTTGAAACTGGATTTCCTCAAATGAGGTTTAATTCAGCTTATTTAATTTGTTTTGTGGACATAGGTTACCCATCATTACAGCTTAATAGCTTTGGCTTAAAGTGAAGAATTAATATTCTGGATTCATGAGCACCAAATATGTTTTCACCTTATGATTTACATAACAAAAGTAAGGAATTCTGATCTGAGCATATTAAACTGAATAAAGCAAGTTGGTTGCTGTTCATATGGTGCCGCGAATAACTCGGGCAGGCGACAGTTCTAATGATAATAAGATCAACACTCTGGACGAAGCCAATAGAGGGAAATTAACCTCATATATTAATACAACTATATTGACAAGCACAGGCTGCAAACATCGTGCAAAAACACTTGATAAATGCAGCTAAAGATGTTGGTCAATGTATGTCCTCTCTATTGACTACTTAAATGTTAAAAATGCTACCATTCAGATCAGACATAAGTAACATAACTGAATATTGAAATAAATGAAGCTAAAGGGAACACAACTCAGTAGAACATAAGATAAAAAGAAGTAGAGATTACAGCTTGATTTGAAAGAATGGAGTTGACTTCAAATGAAGACGATCTTAATGATGAAGAGTTGTCAGGTGATGGTAGCTTTTCTAATAGCCCACACAAGTAGACATTTCCACTGCACAAAAGCCACACTAAAGCACATTATAATTAGCCCTCCATTTCATCACTAAAAGCATTACATGTAGTTTTAAAGTCACTAGTAACATTGTTTGAACAAATATCATCAGATATGAAATTGCAAGGTATTAAAGTTGATCAGATTAAGAAATCATGTTATAGTAGTGAATATAAAATACTAAACTCTGGTGCTAGTCTTCACAAGGGGAGCATGGTTTAAAACAGTTTTCACTGGAGTGCTCAAAAACATTCACTGCTACAACGTTCTTTGCAAATTCCAGATGTTAGCAATGAGGTATCAAACACAGAACTCATTATGCAGGCAGAAAAGACCTTTGTGCATTTAGAAGGGAACATCACTTTCATCTAGAATGAAGGAATGAATATGCACCCTACAGAAAGAAGACAGAAGAACACACAAAAAAAGGATCCTAACTTAATGGAAATTTGAAGAGCCATTACTTTCTGGCCAAATCTCGGATAAAACAACAAAATATCAGGTTCCATCTCTCTTGACTAAGCATAATGATCTGTCTGCATTGGATTTAAAGTAAATGAATAATTTAAGAGGCAGACATAGAAAAGAATGGAGCTGCTTGGGGGAGGCTGGTGACTGCAAAGAAGCTGACTCCAATTCTGGTGCAAAAGGATAGGGTGCTGCTAATCAGTAATTCGAGAGACAAGGAACTGATACACCTAACTGGGGGAAAATATGATGTTAACTGTAACCCACAAAAAATAAGAGAATAGGCTAAATTCACAACTAAGTGTACAGGTGAATGTCCAAAATGTAGAATTCCTCAGGCAGGATCGTTTCATATAAATTGGGAATGTCCGGTGATGGCTGGATTCTGGAGAGGTGTGGCGGATATTACAGAAGAGATAACACAAATACTAGCATCCCAGGCCCCACAAAAATACCTGTTCGGGACATTGGTAAAGCTCAGAAACCACCCGAAGACTTTTTAATATTTGCTGCATAATAGATAAAAAATACATATTGCAAAGCTGGAAAAGCCCCTCTCCACCGCAGATAGAACACTTCCTCTGGTAACTGGCATACACTGCCTAGGGCAAGTTGCCACAAGACATCTGTGCCCCATTCAGGATGTATCTGTGTAAAATGATTTCGGATGATGAAGCTTCTCCCTAAACTGTAATGTGGCTGCGAAAGAGGTTATATTACGAGGTTGGAAATGTCATTTATGTGATATGATGATTGAGTGTTTGTATCTATCAAGACCATCAATAAACAAAGTCTAAAAAAAAGAAGAGAATAAAACCGAGGTAAAACCAGTAAGAACCCAAATCAAACAATGTATGCGAGTTATGGAGATTAAATAATGTAGCTGTTATATACATTCTAACAAGAGGCAAGTAAGGAACAGGGATGTGTTCATGATATCAAAGATTCAAAACATTCTAAGTTGGATGACCAACACATGTGGGAAAATTCTATAGTGACTGACTATGTGTGTAAAAATGACTATCAGAACACTTGTGATGTACATACCTTGTCTGACCTTGATCAACGTATCTCGCCCTCTATAGAGTCTGACAAAACAAAATCATGAAACCAGACCTTTTGGGGAAGAACAATGGTGCAAAAAGAAACACAATGAGTACCACATTTGTAGTCTTTGCAACCTTAATCGACATCTGAAATTATCATTGTAAAAAATTTCACAGAGGAAGATTTGGGACCATTGAACAGAAGCATATTTTAGGGATTTCAAAGGCAACTCCATGTTTGCAGGTCATTGATACATTTAATTTGACCCAAATAAAGTTAATATGTCAGTGGGACCTACCTTTGCATAGAGTTCATTTTAAATCATTTTAAGGACACAAAGCCTAATTTATACCTAATAATGTTAACTGGAAAACAATTTTTCAGAGCTAAAGTTGTCAAATGTGAAACGTCCAACTCATACATTAGGCATGGAACAACTTTGATATTACACCATCAAGTAAGCAATTTGCGCTGGACTCAGTATATTAATGATTGAGAAGTCAAGATTAAGCATATGACCTTTATTAGAATCATATATGCCGTCTATCTGCTAGCAACTAGCATACATTCATATTGTCATATTCCTCCAATTGCCATATCTGTCCAACAGACTACATAAACCAATTGGAGCACGTGCTTATGTTTCACCCAGACATGGGTTTTTTCGAGGCAAAGATAATGACATATCCATAAAGATGTATGATTTGAATCAATAGATAAACTAAAGGAAAGTGATAAAGTAGGTGTCTTAAGCACTTTCACAGGAAAGACATGGAAGGGGACCTAACATATATTAGACCGTAAACCAGACACATGTGATTTTGTAACATAAAAACATTCTCAATTTTATTGCAAAAATTGTCTCACAATAATATTTCCATAAAAACCCTAAAAATGAATGGATAAACCCGTAGTCTAATACAATAATAGCAAAGGATAGTAGCATGTATACAAAAGTTATACAATACAAATCCACTTTAATACCAATTCTGAATTTTGCTAGCGTGGATGAGCTGATCACACCCTCATGCTATAGTAAGAGCCCAACATGTACACGTTTCTGTCCTTCATCAGGGGCAAGATTATTCTGTTTGTGTGTTAACTGGTGATGATTTCCACCTTCTAACACCCTGGTCTTCCTGAAGGACCCATAGGGATAAAAACACAATTTTTATATATAATACTGTTATGGTCTCTTACCCTCACCAATACCCTTACCCCAAGGGTTTTGATATACACATTAACCACAAACCTGGATGGTCTTTCTAAGATGACTTCACTAGACCACAAGAAACTAATAGTATTGCAATCCCTGGCTTCCTTCCTTCGGATACACCAGCTTCTTGTCCTCTTGCTAACCCGTAAGACAAAACAAGGTTTATAGTAATTGCATCGAATGCCAAAGCATCGAATGTCTTACCACAGAAAAAAAGCATTGAAAAAAAACCTTCAAATCCTTTTTTTTTCTTTTTTTAATGGGGTTGTCCCCATCCCCCTTTTTTTACCGCAAAACCCCATTATAATTAAAATAAACCCATTACCATTGAAAATAATGCATTCAATGCTTTTTTTGATGCATTTTTTCTATGGTAAGGCATTCGATGCTTTGGCATTCGATGCAAAGTTTAGATATCCAAAACAACCATAATAGTTGTGGATTCTCTAATAGCCTGTTATAATTGTATGATGCTGATGTCTGCACTCCAATCATACCCCAGAGATGGAGGTGGTCTCTTTCTGATTACCCTTTGTCTCATAAATAGGGTAAAAAGCTCTGTAGAAAAACAAACAAAGCAAACACTGCTGGACCCATTACTTTGTACACAGTCCCCCTTAAACAAATAAAATGTGGCACTGTAATCTTTCAAACTGAAGTGGGGATTTGTAGATGACCCATGAAACTTGGTCTCCCCCAAGTCACTTTGTCCAACTTCACACAGTAGCCAATTTCCTGTTTCTAAATGGCACACAAATTGAGCGTGTATACAGGGAATTGCCTGAAAAAAAAACAACCATAGTTTAGGAACTATAGTGTAGGAATGTTGTGCTCTATAGAATGTCTCATTCTTCTTAGAAAATACTTGTAAAAGCACTGGGACTGAAGCTCCCGAGTTAATTTGATATCCCCTTGTTTGACTCACTCGAAAAATGTCCAGCAAAATCCAAGATGGCCGCTGTGTTTAAATACATGCAATGATGTCATCACGCGACGTGTTGTGTGATGACATCATTGCATTGTCGTTATTGCTGCAATATCACAGCAACCATAGTATGGTACTGCCCTGCCAGGTATTATAAACATTTTTTTAATTGTATAAAACAGGTGAAATAATCACCTAAGGAGCCTGTAATGCTGGAAATGTTGTATGAAGGGACAGGTGCTCCTAGTCCTTGTTGTAACACTTCTGTGTGTGTTTTCTCTATGTTTTCTTGAACAAAGGCAATATGGGCACTGTGTCTTCTTGGTTTCTATTGCCTTTTAGCTTCTTTCCTAAAGTCCTGGGAAGCTCTCACTCTGTCCCTACCTTCTGACTGGCTGTTGGGTGGAAATACCATATATGACTCTGAGCTGCGTTCTGTCAGACTGACTGGAGCCTTCCCATGGGGTGTGTTTTGTGTGTAGACCCTAGGGGCAGGACCTATGTGAATGGAGTTGGAAGAGAACTCATATTCTGTGTTATGGGTGTCTGGTTTCTGTGTATGACACAATGCCTGAGCCAGCACTGACTGAAACTGACATGAATGCAGTGTAGTGTGCTGAAAGGCTGGGTACTTACCACAATTCACATTCTTTGTTATGGGTGTCTGGGTGGGGTGAATGGCCTGAATGCCTGTGAGCCTGATTGGCTGCCTGCCTGCATGAATGCCCTCTGTGTGATTGGTTGATTGAGCCTGGATAAGCCTGAGTGAATGGGAACCAAATGTGTGTGACATGGGACCTCTCACTCACCAATTTGTTCAGAAGCTGAAGTCGAAGCTGAAGCAAGTAGAAGCTGTTCCTTGATGCCCAGCTGGAGGAGAATTCTGCTGCTGCATTTTCTTCTTGTAATCCAAGAGCTGCTGTGTTCTTCCAAGGATACATCCAGAGAGGACTTGCAAAAGAGACCTCTCCTGAGCTATGAGGGACCATCATGCAACCTGCTACTCTTCATCCGAAGAGCCCTGGAAGCAAATCCGGTGTGCCTGCCATCCATAGAAGGGGTCTTTGCGAGTACTGAAGAGGAGTGCCCAGACATCTCCAGCTGAATTAAGTCCATTGATGTGACCCAGGGTCCGGAGCAGCGTTTTGTGACTGCTGGAAGCCGTTGCTGTCTACAACCCACAAGAGGGGTTACCCTAGCATAATGCGGCTGGTTACCCGGAGCAGTGAAAGTTCCAAACTGCCTATGAATACTTCAAGGGACATCCTCGCTATCATCACTGATCACCTTTTCCAGCCGGAGCTGGTCCAGGGTCGCTAGGTTCGAGGTCCACTCCAGTAGTTGAGTTTAGGTCACCAAAATCCATCTAGAGGTCCATGCTGCGGCTGCAGCACTGAAGAAACAAAAGTTAGAAAACCACAAAATTCCAAAATCCAACACTAAAAGTGACCAATGCGCCCATCATGCCAGAAGTCATAGAAGGGTGCCATGGGTCTTACTCTCATCTGCCAAGACTTTAAGGAGCCCACAGAAGGTTTCATCTTCCCCGGACTTGTGCAGTCGGAGAAATCATTGACCAACGCAGACCACCATGAAGAGAAAAACTGCTGCACTTCAAAAAGACTTTGCTTCAATTTTCTTCTTGGACTCAGCATCCCAGTGGCTCCTTCTTCCAAAGGGGGTCCATCCCTGAAGAGAAGCATCAAGTGCAACCAAGAAACTCTGCTACTTCACCTGCTAAGGCGCCAAAGGTACTGTGACAAGGAAGAGCATCTCCTAGCCACAGTAGTTGTCCAGGTGTCCCAGATTCATCTTGGATCCTGTTCTCCTGTTGCCTCTCAGGTACATTGGGGTGGTAGAAGCTTTAAGAAGAAAGTCGAGAGTTATTGAACATTTTGGGACTGGGCTGTAAAAGACAAGATAAGTTATTCCCTAACTTTTCCATTACAGGTTGCCCAGGTGTGGGGATCCTCACACAAAGTTATTTATATAGTGTAAAGAAAGCATTCTGCCACCGTTCATAACTAACCTGCCTTTCTTCCCTAATCTATTCTGTTACACCTCACTTAAGAATTCACATGCCTATTTAAAACTGGCTTCAGTTAGTGCATCCATTACTGAATTTAAGCATTGTGTGGTACCACGTAGAGTGTATATATTTGCTATTATTTCAAATAGTATTTCCAGAGTACAATGTATATTTATGAATATATATTGCTGAGCCTTATTTTATATAAAGAAGCTGTGTTATGACCTAACATAGTGTGCTGACATTCCTTGTGGGGGCTTTGTGGAAACACTGTACTTAAGAATGTGCCTGAATCACCTCCTGCAAGCTAAGCCTGGCTGCTCACTCATTCTACCAAATGAGAGCCTTGGCTGGGGTGTTCTGTGCCTTTACCCTACCATATAGGGGGCAGAAGTACAGATAACCCCTCCAGTCTTTACAGAGCCATTATCACTATCCTTCCTAATGCAGGCCACACTGAGGCAAAGCTATCTTGTCATCACCCTGATGGCATATAGTTACAGGGTCCTAAGTGAAAAGATCTTTTTATAATGATCTCTTCCAAAACAAATCGATTTAAAAAGATCACTCGTGACCGCACGGAGGGGTCTTTCTAAATTGAACTGTCACGCCCCTGCTTTACACAAGCGCATGCAGAGACTGATAGGTACTGCGGCACCCTGAAGCACAGGACGAAGTGAATAGGTAAGTGTGTGGTTGTGTGTGTGTTGGTGTGTGTGTGTTTTGTATTAGGGGAGTCGTGGGTGGGGAGAGATGGGGCGGGGGATGAGAGGGAGGTTCGGGCAGCAAAACCCACGGTTTGGAGTAAAATCGGCAGGGGAGGGAGGAGTTGGGGGCGGGGAGGATCAATGGGGTGCTCAAGGCAGTGTAGCTGCCTGAATATAACATTAAAAAAGAATTTTAAAGCTCTCCAGAGAAAAAGACCATTGACAATGCTTAAAAGGTTGGTTTTGCGATCAAGAGAAAATCGGTCATTGTAAATCGGTCTTGTTTTCTCTGGAGAGCTTTTACATGAGGTATTTTCAAATAGAACCAGTCATAGGTTAGAACCTTGCTGGATCCTAGCCAGAGCCCTCATTATATCCAAGCTAGATTACTGTAATGCCCTATATATAGGAGCGACCAAATTCATTATCAACAAAATACAGATACTCCAAAACAATGCCCTCAGAACCGCACTTAGTATCTCTAAGAAAGAACATATTTCTGAAACAAGAAGGAAGTACAAGTGGCTATCCACACATGAGAAAATCAGACTAAAAACAGCATCCCTCATTCATAAATGCCTAAACAATAAAGCACCACGATATCTAATAGAAAGATTTGCTAGAAAAACATCTATTAGACCTACGAGACTAGTGAATTCCAACTGCCTTCAGGTGCCTCGCTTTAAACTCTCCACTATTGGGGGCACCAGTTTCCCAGTCAAAGCAGCCCAACTGTGGAACTCACTACCTACCACACTTAGAATGGACCTCTACCAAACCTTTACCAAATTTAGGCAAAATCTGATCACATGGCTCCTAGAGAATGATGCTAAATGAACCTGCAAATTGTGAATATAGCTGTAAATAATTGTACATTTTCCTTGCCTATATATTCTCCACTATTGTTTACTCCCTACCACTGTGATGTTTTTCTGATACTTTGTAACATATATTACCTATGTACCAAGCTGTATGACTTCCTACTTCTGCCGGCGCCCTGATACCCTGGGGTCTGGCGCACATAATAGATATCAAACAAACAAACAAACAAACAAACAAACAAACAGAGACATCATAGCAATATTCCACATCATAATATGTCTAATACATTTTTAAAACTTTATATTAAGACATATTGCACACAGTTGTAATCCCCACTACACCAGAGACACTGTCTTGTTTGTATAGAACCTTTCGACATAGCAAGGGTAGGTGCCACTTTTGTACATTATGCCAACTATTACAACATGTCATTTTTTAATCATAATCTGCCTAATATATTTCAAAAACATTATATTAGGGCACATCACCCAGTTGAAACCCTCACTATAACAGAGTCACAGGCTTACTTGTGTAGACACCTTCGACATATCAAGGACAGGTGCCAATTTTGTACATTATGCCACCTATCTCAACATGTAATTTTTTCATCTAAAATAGAACATCATTATGGTTGTCTCCAGAGAGGTGCAACACTCACAAGAATGATCCTTATCACTAACCCTCTTGACATGTATATATTTTCAAATGGTAGAATGACAGGAATGATGACCACAGTGTATCGCCTTATGTAACTTTATGCCACTCAGTGTTCTCATTTAAACCACAGATGTGGCTTTTGGGTAGAAATATACTTTTTTGATCCAGATTAAGCAATTTTTAATTGATCTCTTCTTGAGAATACCCTTTGCCTTTTTTGAGAATGACCCACTGGAAGTCCATAAAAGTATGGCCCTTCATCGCTAAAGTGTTTCACTAATGGAGACTGCTCAATTCTGTTCTTAATGCAACTCCTATGCTCGATCATTCTTGTTTTGTATTTTCTATTGGTTTTACCCATATCTATACATGGGTATGGACAGGTGATCAAATATATAACATTGTCTGTATTGCAGTTGGTGTGATAATTGATCATCCACTCTCGTGTCAATCCCAGATCTACAGTGTTTTCTTGGTCAATGGGCACATAACTCAATTGCCACAGGGATGATGCCCTAACACCTGTGGCAACCCCCACAAGGTCCCTTGTTTGGGTAAAATAATTTAGCTTGAGCCAATGTCATTATTCATGATCATATTATGAATATTTGTACTTTTTTAAAAGGCAACTATAGGAGCAGAAAGGTTTTTGGTAATCACTTTTTCCCCATTCTTATTGATGAGCCATTTAGTTGTGTGAGAAAGATTGCTAAAGGTACTCACAAATGATAATGTATTCTCTTTCTTATCTTTGTTGAGAATCACCCTGTGGTCCATCCAGAAGAGCCTCTCTGTTGTTATTGTAGGCCCTCACAGCAGATCTTCTGACAAATGTGTAAGTGTAGCCATGATTCACAAGTTTCTAACCAGTATTTGTCCTTGTTCATGATAGATGGTAATATTTAAGCAGTTAGCCTCCCTGTTCGCACATGGATGCAGTGAACTTAAGATATCTATTTTGGGTGTTCGCCCATAATACAAAGCTATCAGCCTCTTGCCGGTTACCTGTCCATAATAGAAAATAAAATGTCTATATATCTCACCCATCTGGTTAATTTTCCTTTAAATGGGTTGCGATCGGAATAGACTACAGTTTCCTCAAACATATTGAAATACATGTTTGCCAGATTGGGAGTCATGGCAACTCCCATCTCTGTCCCTTCAACTTGCATGTAGAATTGACCCATGAATTGGAAAAAAATGTTGGTCAGGGCCACTTCTGTGCATCAGCAAATGAAAGAGTTACTAATTGGAAGGTCATCACATCTTTTTAATAATGTTTCCTCATTCACTTCAAGGGGCGCCTGTGTTGGTATTTTAGGATACAAGGATTGTATATCCAAACAAATCAACAGACTCTTTTTGGCATGAAATTCTAGCCGATCTATTTTGTTGATGGCGTCCTTACTATCTTGGACAAACCTCTTCATCCCAGCGATGAAAGGTCTGAGATAGAAATCTGCATATTTAGACAGAGGTTCCAACACAGAATTGACACGTGACACAATAGGTCTCCCTGGTGGTTTTTCTTGACTTTTGTGAATCTTTGGGAGGATATAAAAAATAGCCACTATTCCATACTCAGTTACCAGATATTCACCTTCTTCTTTAATGATCAGTAGCATCTCAACTGCTCTGTCCACTTTCATCTTAATGGCCATCAACAATCTATTGCTGGCATCCTGTCTGATGTTTTGTTAGCTCTCACCGTCCCATAGTAATCTCAAACACTTCTCCATATAATCACTCCTATTTATAACCACGATGGTGCAGCCTTTGCCTGCCTGCCTGATAATCAGTTCTTTGTTAGACCTCAAAGACGTAGCCTGTTCTTTCTTATTTACATTGTAATGATTTGGAATGCCTTTCAATTCCAGACTCTCAATTTCTTCAAGGACTTTTCTTTCAAACACTAAGGATTCGGCTGTGTAATTATGAGAGGGAGGACTATAACAATCACATAGCCCAAAATATGAGTTCCAAATATTCTTACAAAATGACAAATTTGTTAAAATAAAAGTATCAAAATATTAAGTACTTGAACCTAAATTGTTCAATCCTATATAAGAGTGAGAAAGGGGAAGCAAGAAGAAGGAAAGAAAACAAAGAATTGACAAAACTTACTATAACTAATTTTTTCTAAAAAATGATAAGTCATTGGGTAAGTGTCTTACCAATTTTCACAATCCTATCAGTAGCATTAAAGTTCTTGCTTATACCTCCAGTCCTTGAGAATACAGGGTCCCTAAAATTGCACTACATGAACGTTGTTATTCATGAACAATAAGGTTCAGGGCTCATCAAGTAAATGCCAGTGAACTATCAGGCCAAAGGTTAAAACATGGAGGGACACAACTGTAGATTTCAAAATTAGAACTTTTAATTCCATAGTCATTTGCTGCAAGACAGAGAATATATTAAATTCAAATATGTGTTGATAAATTTCCAAAATCAGATGTTCCATTCCCTTTTTCCATAATACACATATCCATCCAATGGTAATCCTTTGAATCAGAAATTAGACGGATGAGGTAGAAGACACCAAAGTGATGGTCAAAATATGAATGACAACAGTAATTGGAAACATATTGTGAGTACTGGCCTCTGGAAGCCCCAGGAGTGATACAAAATACATCTCTTAAAAACACATCTGGTGTGGTATCCTGTCTCCTTCACATACATGACTGAGGTGACTTCCATCCCCTTCTTCCACCATGTGTATCCATACTTGGCATAGCTTACGCCACTCAACCTAACTTTCAAATATTTTTTTTTTTTTTTTGACATTTATATAGTGCACCAAACCCTGAGGCATCTGGGCACTTTAGCTTAAGAAAGTGGTTACAGAGATTACAATGTACAGTCATATCCAAGTACACATATTGGGAAAGCCTCAAGTTGCAAGGTGGCTACATGAGAACATGCAGTTACATATATACAAATCAAGGTACATGAAAAGTGAAAGCCTGTCCTCACGTTGCAAGGCGACTAGATCAGAACCTGCAAATCATGCACATGAAATTACAATACTCATCCTCATTGCATACAACAAGTTATTGATAGATCATTTATGTGGACAGATCGAGGGGCGTATACAAGCCAGCAAAGAGTTGACTGTATATTCTAGAAACCAGAATATATATTACAGCTTGACTATTTACAGACGCACAATGATGTACGAAATGTAAACATTTATAACAGGGCAAACTGTGTTTTATCAAAGTAAACAACCATTTGGTAATTTACCTCAACAGAATTACTTTGTTGGGAAATAAACATATATGTTTTTAAGAGATGGGGGAATGGGGCGGACTGGAGGTAGTTTGTATAGTCGTGGAATAAATGAGGTATGGGTGCACCCCCATTAAAAAAAAAATCAAAGTAATCTTTTAAAGTAAAATACTACAGAGTAATGTATTTCGATAAAACAACGTAGAACAATGTAACATGAAAGACCAAGGGGTCGATTCATGGAATTAATGTGCGCTGAAAATTCCCGCGCAGAGGTGCCAAAACGTGCGAATCGCAGGAAAAGTGCGAAAATCGCAGTGCAAGGGCGAAAATCGCAGGAAAACCAGCGCACAGCGATTCATGGAAGTCCGTGCGCGAGAAAAACATTGGATGTGCGCTAAAAATGTGCGCCGCGCACGCCGGCGCATAGGTCATCCAACAGCGTGCGCCACGGCCACTGCGAAATCGCACATAGCGCGGCGCACATCACAAAAGTAGGCGGAACACGGGGCGTAACACTCGGAACGGGGAACACCGCGTGAAAATATGGGCGTCACGGGGGAAGTACAGGAGGCAAGTGCGCGGAATGCCCACACCCTCGCCTACAACCCGTATTCATGGAATCGAATAGGGAAAACCAGCACACGGTCAAAGACGCGCACAGGGCCAAACAAGTACGCCACAGGAAAGCAGGCGGTAGCGCCCCTGCGACTGAAAAAAATGTGCGCCAAAATGTGCGCTAACAAAAAGCACCTATGTACAGCCATGATGAATGGCCCATACAGTGGCCCTCTAGGACAAATGAGGTGCAAAGGGGCACCGACAAACACGGACACCCGCTGTGTGAAAAATAGCATGTGCGCGTGTTCCTGGGTGCGCGGGAAGTTCCACACGCGATTAGCCTGGGTACATGTACTTCGGGGTGCGTGGGAAGTTCCACACGCGATTAGCCTGGGTACGTGTACTACGGGGTGCGCGGGAAGTTCCACACGCGATTGGCCTGGGTAGGTGGGGGTGCGTGGGAAGTTCCACACGCGATTGGCCTGGGTACGTGTACTACGGGGTGCGCGGGAAGTTCCACACGCGATTGGCCTGGGTAGGTGGGGGTGCGCGGGAAGTTCCACACGCGATTGGCCTGGGTACGTGTACTTCGGGGTGCGCGGGAAGTTCCACACGCGATTGGCCTGGGTACGTGTATTCCGAGGTGTGCGGAAGATTCACACGCGATTTCTGCAGGGTACGTGTATTTCGGTGGTGCCGGGGAATGCTACACGTGATTTGGCCATGTGGGTCCCCCCAGGTGTTCCCTCTACACCCTCCACGGCCCCTGCAGGCAGCCCACACCACAGGGTACTACCCTGCACCCCTGCTCATGTCCCACAGGCAACCCATCCACCATGGCCATGCCCACCAGCCAACCCACATGTCACCTTGCACTACTGATCACCACCACCCCCACCCCCCAGCCACCGGGGGCAGCCTCCACCAGGCCCCCACTCATGTCTCCCACCACCCCCATGCCCCAGCAGTGCAGGGGCAGCCTCCACCAGGCCCCCACTCATGTCTCCCACCAACCTAACCCCCCAGCCACCAGGGGCAGCCTCCGCCAGGCCCCCACTCATGTCTCCCACCACCCCCACCCCCAGCAGTGCAGGGGCAGCCTCCACCAGGCCCCCACTCATGTCCCCATGCACCCCCACCCCCCAGCAGTGCAGGGGCAGCCTCCACCAGGCCCCCACTCATGTCTCCCACCACCCCCACCCCCCAGCCACCAGGGGCAGCCTCCACCAGGCCCCCACTCATGTCCCCTATTACCCCCACCCCCCAGCAGAGCAGGGGCAGCCTCCACCAGGCCCCCACTCATGTCCCCCTGCACCCCCACACCCCAGCCGTGCGATTTGCCTGGGTACGTGTACTTCGGGGTGCGCGGGAAGTTTCACACGCGATTGGCCTGGGTACGTGTACCTCGGGGTGCGCGGGAAGTTCCACATGCGATTAGCCTGGGTACGTGTACTTCGGGGTGCGCGGGAAGTCCCACACGCGATTGGCCTGGGTACGTGTACTTCGGGGTGTGCGTGAACTTCCACACGCGATTTGCCTGGGTACGTGTACTTCGGGGTGCGCGGGAAGTTCCACACGCGATTGGCCTGGGTACGTGTACTTCAGGGTGCGCGGGAAGTTCCACGCGCGATTGGCCTGGGTACGTGTACCTCGGGGTGCACGGGAAATTCCACACGCGATTAGCCTGGGTATGTGTACTTCGGGGTGCGCGGGAAGTCCCACATGCGATTGGCCTGGGTACGTGTACTTCGGGGTGCGCGTGAACTTCCACACGCGATTGGGCCTGTGTGAGTGGGGTACATGTATTCCTGGGGTGGACGGGAATATTTACCCGCGACTGTGCCTGTGAGAGCGTGCTATGTGTATTCCTGGGGTGGGCGGGAAGATTCACACGTTCACCTACGACGTGCCGAAAAATAAATGGTCCAATCTTGGGACACGTACGCCAGCATGAAGCAGGCGTACGTCGACCCGCGCAGCATAAAAGTGCACGCAAACAACAAACAAGCTCATACGCCAGGATGAATATACCATTCCTAGCAGCAGTGGCCGTGGGTTACCAAAGGAGGAGGAGGAGGATAGTGAGGGCCCAAATTTTCACTCCCAGAACGAGCCTTTTTGGGATGCCTGATGACCAGGTGTATGGGAGGTACAGGTTTCCCCCACACATAATACTGGACCTGGTCAGTGAGTGGGAGGCTGACCTCACATCACCCAACCTGTGCTCCCAAGCACTCAGCCACCTGAGGAAGGTCCTCAATGTACTGCACTTTTGGCCACAGGATCATTTCAGCGGACAAGTGCCATAGTGGGTGGGGTGTCACAGGCCACGCAGTCACGCTGCCTACACCAGGTCTTGAACATCATCACTGCACGCCCATCAGTCCGTAGGCACATATACCTGCCCAGGACACCTGCAGAAAGGCAGGCTGCCACCCTCGATTTCTACGGTGTGGCACAATTCCCAAAAGTGCTAGGTGCCATTGACTGCACCCATGTGGCACTACGTCCCCCCAGGGCATCTGAGCACATCTATAGGAACCGCAAGCACTGGCATTCCATCAACGTGCAGGTAGTATGTAATGCTAAGGGAATCATCACCTCAGTATATGCCAACTATCCAGGGTCCACCCATGACAGCTTCATTTACCGAATGTCTACCCTATGCCGGGACCTAGAAGCTGGGCGGCATGGCGATACATGGCTGCTTGGTGAGTATGAATGCCACTGCACATGCATGCATGTCAGATGCAGAGTTATGTCACTACCCCACTAATGATACCCATCACCTCCTCACCAGGGGACAGTGCCTACCCTCTGAGCACCCACATGATGACGCCAATTCGGAACCACATCACGCCTCCAGAGGTAAGATTCAACACAGCCCATATTGCAACCCGGGGCATAGTGGAGCGCACATTCGGAGTGCTCAAGTCACGCTTTCGCTCCCTTGACCGTTCTGGCGGGCAGCTGTTATATGCGCCCCCAGTAGTGTGCAGGATCATAGTGGCAGCATGTGTCCTGCACAATGTTGCAACACGCCGGGGCCTGGCCGTGGACATGGTGGTGTCCCCACATCCCCAACCACATGCACGGCCGCTGCGCATGGGAGGGGAGAGGGCACGGGATGAGGCAGCCCGTACGTAGCTGGTGGCTAATTACTTCACATAGAAATCACACCCCAGTGGAGTGCACACAGGCCTGGCACATACCATCTGATAAGCAATGATGACTCGACCTGACAATTAAGACGAACAAAGGGACTGTCAACTGTCAGAACCATAGCAGCCTGAGATTGTTCATGTGGAAGTGTCACAATGTGTGCATCCCTACCTACACAAACACCACCAATGCAGTGTCATGAAAAGACACTTCCATGCTGCAGAAATGAATACCACCTTGCAAAATACTACATGAAAACAGTGCCATGTCACCCACCCCCTCCCGGGCACGGCCACACAACACACCATGGCATGTCATGCAATGTGAGAGGAAAGAAATTAATCCCCACAACATGCCCCAAGTGTCAGCAGCTACAGTGTCCCTAATGGAAACATGTCCACACATGAAATGCTCACAGTAATGCAGGACCTACAACCCACATTACCAAATACTTACCAAGAATACCAATCACCTACACAACCTCAAACCTACCTTAAACATGACATTACAGACTTAAAAATGAGCTAGCCTCACCACCTGATGATGACAGCCCTCCGAACACTTCCAAGTATACAGTGTTAGCGCCACGCAAGAGTGTAGGTGCACTGCTTACAACATGGACTCCAGTTCCAAGGTGGACCGCATTGTGAAGACATGAGGAATGGACCTGCAAATATGGAGGATGAGATGGATGCAGAGGCACATATCAATACACAACGCAGTGTACAATACAACAACAATATGCACTATGAATGTATACACAGTATTGACTACAGACTGCCCACACAGCTCATGGGAGTCCAATGTCACCATGTACGTCAATGTCACTTGGGCACACCCTTTGCAAGCCCATGGAAACGGGAAGCAGGAGGGGTGTGTGTGACAAAAACCCAAGCATCTGAACCAAATCCATGACAAGCCTGCATGTGCTCAGCCACAATGCAGCGTATGCCCACGGGAGCCAAACAAGGCAACACACTGTCCCAAAAAAAAAACAAAAAAAAAATGGCCATTAATGGGCCCCGGGGGTGTGGGGGAGGCCACCCAGGAGGTCCGAGGACAGGGTGCACACCAAAACCCACTGTGTGGATCTTGCAGAAAAAAAACACCTCCATGGGCTCATGGCCTACATGGCTACCCTATTGTGGGAGTATCACTGCTGTCGCTATCCTCACCCTCTGCAGCTGCATCAGGAGGTGGTGGCACTATGGGAGGCTGCCCACGCAAAGCCCTAGTCTGTTCCTCCATGGCTGCAAGCATGTGGGTGTGGTAGGTCTCGTTCTGGAGGATAAGTGTGCGGAGGTCCCCATGCAACAACTCACGGGATGCCTGGACCTCCGCCCTAGTTGCCTGCATCTCAGCTGAGAGCGTACGGGTGAGACGCTCCAGCTGCTGTTCTGTCCTTCGGTTTGTTGAAGCCTCAAGCTCAACAAGAGTCGTCCTGAGGTGAAGGAGTTCCAGCCTCAGGGCTTCCCTGTGGCCCTGGGACTCTATGGAGATGGCTTCCTGCAGAGTCACCAGTGCTGCCCACCTGTCCCTGTCAGATGCCAACATGTCCTCCCTGTGTGACTGGCAGATGGAGTCGGTTGCCTGCTGTAGTCGCTCCATCAGCCTTTCGAGGTGGACAATGGAAGTGGCCACCATATCCATGGCCTGAGCCATCATCTCTGATGATGCTGCCTGTTGGGTTGCCATACCGTAAATGGATTGCTCCCATGTGGTATTGCCAGGTGGCGTACGGCCACCACGTCGGCGGGCACCACACCTGTCTGGGGCAAGGCGAACTGCGCCTTGCTGTGCCGGCACTGCCTGAGGCTGCAGGACTGCATTCCCCCTCTGATCTGCTGGCCCAGGAACAGGATCAGATGTCGCGGAGTGTGACCCTGCATCCGTAACTACCAAAGGCGTACCTGCCAACACTGACATCCCCATTGAGGGTTCTAACTCTGGTGCAGGTGGGTCGGACAGAACAGAATCCCTCCCAGGAACACTCACCTGCGACGGCACGTAGGTCTCATCATCCGAATCGACACCTGAGTACAGCTCGGGGGAGGTGCAGCCAGAGACACCCCTTGAGAGCACGACCTGCAGCAGTTGTGGGTTCTCACCCACCACCACACCACGTCCCTCACTGGTGGTCGGTCGGCCCTCAGACCCCTCCTGGGTCTGCACCCTCTCCACAACCCCAACAGTATCAAGTGCGTCTTCCCCTCCAAAGACATAAAAGAAAACAAATGGAAACAGGCATTAGCACTATGGCACACAATTAGGGCTGAGAGGCTACAGAAACAGTACTTGATTGACACATGTCCCACATGACTAAAACACTCCCATGCATGCACCGTCGCTGCGTGTGATGGGGACGCAGATGGCACACATTGATGACACCAAGATGGAAGATGAACACATTTGCTGCATGCTGCCTAGCAGTGGCATCACACATTGGCCAGTGATTGGCAGGTCAAATACACATGCCATCACACAGATGGCATGTACCCTAGCCATGAAGTGAAGAGGGAGAGGAGGTCACCAATTGTTCATTCGGTCCAGTTTGTTCATATAATTGATTATTTTCATTGTAATGGTTCAAATGTTTAACCTGCAGCTGCCAGTCAAAAATGGTCCTATAGCACAGGGACATGTCCAAACTAATCATGTTAACGAAACTGAGCCAGTCCACTGTACCATAGCCATGTCAGACATGTGACAATAGGACTGAGAAATCCCGAGTAAAAGTGGTGGTATGCAAACAATCTGCCTGAATAAACAGAGGTAAATAAGCAACAGTGTTGTGGCAAGATGACATTCCAAGGGCAACTGGCGTGGTGTTGGGCTGGATGTCTAATGTTGGCCGAAGGGATGCTGCTATACCCAAATGCTGTTGCCAAGAATGTATAGGAAGAGGCACATGGGTGAGCCGAACCACTCAGGCACACACACCCTCCCCTGGCACCCAAACAGAAGCCCTCCCACACACACCATGCACATGGATGACACACACATGCATGTGCACTCACAGGACAATGCCTCGTAATCTGTCAGTTCTCCCACGCCTTGGATCTGTTCCTCCGTGACGTAGGTCCCAGCAACCTGCTCATGTGGAGTGAGTTCTATGTCGTCTGCTGGAGACCCACCTCCAGTCACTAGAGTTGTGGCATGACTTGAGGCCAGCTTATTCTTTGCCCTGCGCTTCAGGTCATTCCAGCGCTTGTAGCATTCATTAGCCGTGCGCCTCACGATTCCAAGGGCACTTATGATGTCCGCAATGGTCTGCCAGTGTGCTTGACGTTGTGCAGGTGTGGTCTTGGATCCTGCAACACTCACCATTTCGCGGTCATGTGCGGACACATACTCTACAAGTGCATTCAGTTCGGCCTCATTGAAGCTGGGCTTCCTTGACGGGCCGGACTGTGTAGCCGTGTCTGGGGCATCAGCCTCTACTGGACGAGCACTCTTCCTCTTCCGCTTGGAAGGTGGTGGGGATCCTGAGTGTCCTACGCCGCTCTGGACACTAGGGGCAGGAGCGTGGGATTGCACACTCAGCATGGGAGTTGGTGCAGGCATTATCTCAAGTGTGATGGTGTCAGGGGGAATGTCAGCATGATGGACTTAGACCGACACTGTCCTGGATGGGTGTGTGAGAGGTGGGGTGGATGGAGCCGCAGCTGCCCCTGCAGCCTCCCCAGCCTGCCTACGCGGGGCAGCAGATAACCTAGCTGCCCCTGATCCACGTGGCCTGGTGACACCAACGTTCACAGGCGCACGTGGCCTAGACCTGCTGACCTGGAAGTCAGCCATGGAGTCACCCTGTGCCAGGTCTGGTTCCACAGTGGGCTGGTCCAACAAGGGCTGAGCATGGATGGTGTCAGCCATGGTAACCTCAACCAGGGGGGGGGCATGGGTGTCCCTGACTGCTCCTCCACACATAGGGGGCTAGGGGCACCCTGCAAGTCACGGCCACGTCCCCTACTGGATCCACCACGGCCACCACTTGGTGCTCGGCCACCTTTGCCACCCTTACGGCTTGTTCGCCTCCCAGCCATGGCACTGATGTTATTGTGCGTATGGGAGTCGATGTGAACTATTGTCCTGGGCAATTGGGGGTCAAAGGGGTTGGGTACCAGATGGTAATCGTACCCTAGTGCTCTAGCAAGGCTTTATGTCACCCCTGGGGAAAGATGACGGGTCACGCAATGCACAGGCACCCCAAAAAAGCGAAGTAAGGTGCACGCAACCCCTCCTAGACCACGTGCGTGGAAAAATAAACCTGCACTACGCTGTGGCACCCAGGAACACAAGAATGAACGTATGTGTGTCACACGCAGCCTAGAATGACCTCTGAAGGGGTATGCGACACACGGGGCAAGCACAGATGTTAAATACATGCGCGACTCACCGTCTACCAGGAACAAAAGCATGAAAAATATGCACGTGTGCACGTTGGCAACACCTCCGCCAAAAGAAGAATTGTACGCTGTCTGAGGAGACAGGACAACAGTAGTAGGGAACGCTGTTTGAGGAAACAGGCCCAGGAAAAAGAGGAAAAGAGAAAAAGCTGTCAGAGGTAACAGGGAGTACGAACTGGAAACGCTGTGAAGTAAATCGCGTGTGAACCGACAAGAAGTACAGATTTCACCCACTCGCTCTCCACGAAAAGCACGTACAAGGAAATGGCGTTCTACACGTACCTTTTATACACACGTCACAGACGCGCATACGCGATGAGGCCATTTCCACCAATTACGCGCTTTGACACTCGGACGTGTATCTCTTCATTTTTACACGCGCCATTCTCTACGGCCATGCGCGTGAAGTCACAGCTGTGCATGGTGGCCTTTGGGCCAACGAAATCGCATATGCGAGCACACGTGGTAAAACTGCACGTCCGAGTGTCATCGCGTGTAATCGGAGGGAAGTGAGCATACACGCGATTGGCCTGGGTACGTGTATTTCTGGGGTGCGCAGGAAGTTCCACATGCGATTGGTGGAAATCCATGTGTGCTCTGTCATCACGTGTAATGAGGGAAACACCTGCGCGCCTCACGTCACAGACCCGCTCATGCGCTAAGGGCCTTTGGTCCAATGAAATCGCATATGCGTGCTGACGTGCATACGCGCTAAGGGCCTTTCCTCGATTTACACGCAGACGTGCAGGATTTTCACATGCCAAATCACTCCGTATCAAGCTGGCCACGCGTAAGCACACGGAAGACCACGCTCCTGCCCAAAAGGCCGAATTACTGCCCCCAGAGCCCCGAGCAGCCTCCCACGAGCCATCTGCTGATGCCTGCCTGTCTGCCTGCCTGCTGCCACCGTGCCCTGCCATTTGGTGCCTGCACATCAGCCATCTGCAGGGGTCCATTTGCTGTGTCCACCCCTGCTGGAACAGAAGACTCCCGACTGGGATACCATCGCTCCACAGCCCAGCCCCAGGACCCAGTTGCCCACCCACTCCTGCCTCTGGGGTTGCCATGTCGGGCACTGCAACATCTGGCACCACTGGCAACCCCCGGCCAGAGAGGCAGAGGGGCACCAGCTTCACTGCCACCGAAGTTGGTGTCCTGGTGGAGCAAGTCCTGGGGCAGTATGATGCCCTCTTCGGAAGTAAGCGCGCCAACAAGGAAGGACGGACTCGGATCTGGACGGACATCGTGACTGCCTTCAACGCGGAGGGGGTGGCAGTCCGCGACTACCAACATGTCAAGAAGCGCTGGGATGACTGCAGGTCCAGGACCCTCTTGAAGGCCCGGCGCCTCGTGGAGGGGGGCCGGGGCCGCATGAGTACCATCCAGATGAGGGTCCTGGAACGCGTAGGCCCAGCGCTCCACGCCCAGATCCTTGAGAGGCAGACCCGTCTGGAGTTGAGCGGTAAGTGGCCAAGCATTGCTGTGTGAGACAGGGCATGTCGCAGTGTGCTGGTTGTCTGATACTTGCCTGTATGTGTGACATAGGCCATGTATGCATGTGTGTGTGCGGGGATGTCATGCATGTGAGACCAGTAATGTGTGAACCACACGGTTGGTGCATGTGTTCAAATGCAACATGGGTTGCCCTATGCGGAATGGCCACATGAAAGCATGCCAGTCTCTGTTCCTGGACATGGGTGAGGGATGGGTGCTGATGCCATGTACATGTATGCTCTCCATGTCTGTGTGTCTGACCTGCGTGTCTGTGACTTGTGAATGCCAGGGATGCATGACACATGTCTGTCGCAATGTTCAGGTTCACTGATGCAGCCTAGTCATCCTTGTATCCACTGTGTCTGTGGTGTACGAGGCCAGATGGATGAAACTAGGGTGAAGTGTGTGCATGTGATAGGCATGGCCCATGATGCATGTGAGTTCCAAAACAACAGTGTATGTTTCAAGAATCACTTGGACATGTATGCTAATGTCCATAGCATGCGCCATGCCTGTTACCACATGTGTTTTACCTGCACTGAGCCATGTTTTGTGGAGGGACATGATGGAAGTGATCTTTGACAGTGCCACTCACCTGCTATTGCTTCCTGTCTAGGGGACCATTGTACAGTACCCTGATGCTTGTGTTCTATGTCTCCCTCTACACAGCGCCACGTGAAGAAGAGGGCGCAGACGGCTCTGTGGAGCAAAGCGGCAGGGATGCCCCCACGGCTGCAGCGGAAGGGGTGGGTGAGCCCCCACAGGGGCTTGCAACAGCGGAAGACGGGGTGGAGCCATCCAGGTTGGTGGTTTCCACAGAGGAGGAGGAGGCCGCTACTGAGGCGCACATGGGGCCTGGTGGGGGCATCCCTGCTGGTGCAAGTGTTGCAGTCCAGGGGCAGGGGCAGGAGGCAGCACAGGTCGCCGTGGAGGGGCCTGTGCATGTCACTGTCCCTGACACTGTGACTGCACCACCATGCACCAGCAGGGATGCCACATCCCAGGCCCGTCTGCAGGTAGGGGGGATGTCCATGTCATCTGACTCCCCTCCACCTGCAGACGAGGGGACCCCTGGCCGTATGGAGAAGGTCCTGATTGGTGTCGCGTTGCGCACAGGTGCAATTCATGATGAGGTGCGTGCTTCCCGGGAGGAGCATGCACGTCATCACAGAGAGCACCGTGCCGACGTGGCCCAGTTGGGATCGCCCATGGTCGGGGGTTTCCTACATGTGTCGGCCAATCTGGCGACCCTCTCCTCCTCTGTGGAGCCTATGCACCAGTCGTTCTCCGTGCCGTCTTCCGGCCCAGATGCCACCAGGGCCCCTGTGGACCTGCCCCGATCAATGCAGCCGGTTCGGTGGGGATCCCATCCCTGCCACAGTCCGGAGTCGGAGGTCCAGCAGGGGTGGACACACCAGCAACTGGACCCCAGCAGATGGAGGATGTGACGGCATCATCGGGCAGGGCACGTGCACGACGCGTCGGTGGATACCATCAGCCTGGATGCCATCGTGCTGGCACAGGCAGTTGCGTCGGAGGCAGCGGCAGGCTCGACGTGGGAGGCATCATGGCTCGCGGCCATCAACATCAGGGGTGCAGGCATCGGCCGGAGGGCAGGAGAACCCTGGAATGGGAGTGGCTTCCGTGTGGGAGCGGTTGGGCCAGCAGATAGGTGCGGAGCGGCAGCGGGCAGAGGAGGAACGGCTCACAATGGTCAGGGCGGAGAACTCCATGCGGAGGGCGCTGAGGCGGGCTGAGTGCCTCGAGGGTCTTCGCAGGGAGTTGGAGCTGCACACTGCTTTATCCCTGCGAGACCTCGGGGCCAGGGAACATGCCCGCCTCCAAGCCATTGAACAGGAGTTCCATGATGCCCTGGCCCATGACAACATCCAGTGAGCCGTTGGACTAGCCCGCTGCCCATGTAAATAGTTATGTAGTTAGTGCTAGGTTTCCTTTGTTTTTGCATTTTCTTTGGACCTTTTGGACAATGGGCCACATTTTTGTATATAGTTTTTTTTATTAGGTAGTGTTGTTAGATAGGTTTCATTTCTTTTGTTGGGATCATGGACCCTGGCTTGTTCACCTGTACATAGTTCACTGTTGGATTTTCTTTTCTTTTTACAATTTACCCATGGAGCAATGGCTTTCAATTATAATTTCACATTGGATTTTCTTTTGTGGACTGTGACTTTGGACACCATTCCTTTGGATTCTGATTTTTGGTTTTGCATTTTTTCATGGACATGCTTCTTTTTACTTTTTTTACATTCCCATTTCTGTTAGTTTATTTTTGATTCAATTCATGTTTCCTTTAATACATATTTTTTGATCAAACTTCAATGTGTAGTATCATCTCATTGGTTTCATGCATATCATGATATGGGTTTTGAGATTCACTGACACCCATTGGGTGTATGTGAGGGACATGTGTTTGTTTCCAAACTTGCAATTGCTGTTCTATCATGTTATTGCCATTTCTGAATGGGTGGATGCAATACTCGGGTGGGTGTTTTGCATTTGGAGGCTGACCATAGGGACCAGGGATCTAGATTGTGATGACATGTTGGCTGGGGAACATGAGTTGCACATGGGTGGGGGCCTGCTGGCAGGTGCCCCACAGTGCTGGGGGATGGGGGTGGTGGGAGACATGGGTGGGGGCCTGGTGGAGGCTGCCCCTGGTGGCTGGGGGGTGGGGGTGGTGTGAGACATGGGTGGGGGCCTGGTGGAGGCTGCCCCTGCACTGCTGGGGGGTGGGGGTGGTGGGGAACATGCGTTGGAAATGGGTGGGGCCTGCTGGCAGGTGCCCCACAGTGCTGGGGGGTGGGGGTGCTGGGAGACATGGGTGGGGGCCTGGTGGTGGGTGCCCCTGCACTGCTGGGGGGTGGGGGTGGTGGGAGACATGGGTGGGGGCCTGGTGGGGGCTGCCCCTGGTGACTGGGGGGTGGGGGTGGTGGGAGACATGGGTGGGGGCCTGGTGGAGGCTGCCCCTGGTGACTGGGGGGTGGGGGTAGTGGGAGACATGGGTGGGGGCTGGCAGGTGCCTCACATTGCTGGGGGGTGGGGGTGCAGGGGAACATGAGTTGGACATGAGTGGGGGCCTGCTGGCAGGTGCCCCACAGTGCTGGGGGGTGGGGGTGCAGGGGAACATGAGTTGGACATGAGTGGGGGCCTGCTGGCAGGTGCCCCACAGTGCTGGGGGGTGGGGGTGCAGGGGAACATGAGTTGGACATGAGTGGGGGCCTGCTGCCAGGTGCCCCACAGTGCTGGGGGGTGGGGGTGCAGGGGAACATGAGTTGGACAGGAGTGGGGGCCTGCTGGCAGGTGCCCCACAGTGCTGGGGGGTGGGGGTGCAGGGGAACATGAGTTGGACATGAGTGGGGGCCTGCTGGCAGGTGCCCCACAGTGCTGGGGGTGGTGGGAGACATGAGTTGGACATGAGTGGGGGGCTGGTGGAGGCTGCCCCTGCACTGCTGGGGGGTGGGGGTAATAGGGGACATGAGTGGGGGCCTGGTGGAGGCTGCCCCTGGTGGCTGGGGGATGGGGGTGCTGGGAGACAGGAGTGGGAGCCTGGTGGAGTGTGCCCCTGACTGCTGGGGGGTGGGGGTGCAGGAACACAGGAGTGGGGGCCTGGTGGAGGGTGCCCCTGACTGCTGGGGGGTGGGGGTGCAGGGAGACAGGAGTGGGGGCCTGGTGGAGGGTGCCCCTGACTGCTGGGGGGTGGGGGTGGTGGGAGACATGAGTGGGGGCCTGGTGGAGGCTGCCCCTGGTGGCTGGGGGTGGGGGTGGTGGGAGACATGAGTGGGGGCCTGGTGGAGGCTGCCCCTGGTGGCTGAGGGGTGGGGGTGGTGGGAGACATGAGTTGGACATGAGTATGGGGCCTGGTGGAGGCTGCCCCTGCACTGCTGGGGGGTGGGGGTAATAGGGGACATGAGTGGGGGCCTGGTGGAGGCTGCCCCTGGTGGCTGGGGGTGGGGGTGGTGGGAGACATGGGTGGGGGCCTGGTGGAGGCTGCCCCTGCACTACTGGGGGGTGGGGGTAATAGGGGACATGAGTGGGGGCCTGGTGGAGGCTGCCCCTGGTGGCTGGGGGGTGGGGTGGTGGGAGACATGAGTTGGACATGAGTGGGGGCCTGGTGGAGGCTGCCCCTGCACTGCTGGGGGGTGGGGGTAATAGGGGACATGAGTGGGGGCCTGGTGGAGGCTGCCCCTGGTGGCTGGGGGGTGGGGGTGCTGGGAGACATGAGTTGGACATGAGTGGGGGCCTGGTGGAGACTGCCCCTGCACTGCTGGGGGGTGGGGGTAATAGGGGACATGAGTGGGGGCCTGGTGGAGGCTGCCCCTGGTGGCTGGGGGGTGGGGGTGGTGGGAGACATGAGTTGGACATGAGTGGGGGCCTGGTGGAGGCTGCCCCTGCACTGCTGGGGGGTGGGGGTAATAGGGGACATGAGTGGGGGCCTGGTGGAGGCTGCCCCTGGTGGCTGGGGGGTGGGGGTGCTGGGAGACAGGAGTGGGAGCCTGGTGGAGGGTGCCCCTGCACTGGTGGGGGTGGGGGTGCAGGGAGACAGGAGTGGGGGCCTGGTGGAGGCTGCCCCTGCACTGCTGGGGGGTGGGGGTGATGGGAGACATGAGTGGGGGCCTGGTGGAGGCTGCCCCTGCACTGCTGGGGGGTGGGGTGGTGGTAGACATGGGTGGGGCCCTGGTGGAGGCTGCCCCTGCACTGCTGGGGGGTGGGGGTGGTGGGAGACATGAGTGGGGGCCTGGTGGAGGCTGTCCCTGGTGGCTGGGGGGTGGGGGTGGTGGGAGACATGGGTGGGGGCCTGGTGGAGGCTGCCCCTGCACTGCTGGGGGGTGGGGGTAATAGGGGACATGAGTGGGGGCCATTGTGGAGGCTGCCCCTGGTGGCTGGGGGGTGGGGGTGGTGGTAGACATGAGTGGGGGCCTGATGGAGGCTGCCCCTGGTGGCTGGGGGGTGGAGGTGCTGGGAGACAGGAGTGGGAGCCTGGTGGAGGGTGCCCCTGACTGCTGGGGGATAGGGGGTGCAGGGAGACAGGAGTGGGGGCCTGGTGGAGGGTGCCCCTGACTGCTGGGGGGTGGGGGTGCAGGGAGACAGGAGTGGGGGCCTGGTGGAGGGTGCCCCTGACTGCTGGGGGGTGGGGGTGCTGGGAGACATGCATTGTTGATCAGTAGTGCAAGGTGACATGTGGGTTGGCTGGGGGGCATGCCCATGCGCACCCCTGAAATACACGTACCCTGCTGAAATCGCGTGTGGAACTTCCCGTGCACCCCTGGAATACATGTACCCTGCTCGCATGGGGCCAATCGCGTGTGGAACTTCCCGCGCACCCCTGAAATACACGTACCCTGCTCGCACGGGGCCAATCGCGTGTGGAACTTCCCGCGCACCCCTGAAATACACGTACTCTGCTGAAATCGCGTGTGGAACTTCCCGCGCACCCCTGAAAGACACGTACCCTGCTGAAATTGCGTGTGGAACTTCCCGCGCACCCCTGAAATACATGTACCTTGCTCGCACGGGGCCAATCTCGTGTGGAACTTCCCGCGCACCCCTGAAATACACGTACCCTGATGGAATCGCGTGTGGAACTTCCCGCGCACCCCTGAAATACACGTACCCTGCTGATTTCGCATGTGGAACTTCCCGCGCACCCCTGAAATACACGTACCCTGATGGAATCGCGTGTGGAACTTCCCGCGCACCCCTGCAATACACGTACCCTGCTGAAATCGCGTGTGGAAATTCCCGTGCACCCCTGAAATACACGTACCCTGCTGAAATCGTGTGTGGGACTTCCAGCGAACCCCAGGAATACACGTACCTTGCTCGCACGGGGCCAATCGCGTGTGGAACTTCCCGTGCACCCCTGAAATACACGTACCCTGATGGAATCGCGTGTGGAACTTCCTGCGCACCCCTGAAATACACGTACCCTGCTGAAATCGCGTGTGATACTTTCCGCGCACCACTGAAATACACGTACCCTGCTGATTTTGCGTGTGATACTTCCCGCGCACCCCTGATGCACACGTACACAGGTCAATCGCGTGTGGAACTTCCCGCGAACCACTGAAATACACGTTCCCCGCTTGGCGTTTGCTGTTTGCCAGCCCTGTGAACTGGTCCAGGGTTAGCGCAGCCCTTTGCGATTATTTGGGGATTTTGAAGGCTTTTCCTTGCGCGAGGGCGTTCTTGGGGGCGTAACTGGCGCTGCTGCAGGGTCGCTGCGCCACGCTGCGCCACGGCTGGTTTTGGATGCGAAAATCCATGAATACGCTGTGCGCGGAAATCGATTTTAGCGCACGCGGCTGGCGCAGACATTCGCACGGGCACGCTGTGTGCCAGTCGCGTGCGCCACTTTTGTGCGAATTTCTATGAATTACCCTGTATATCTTTATGTGTCCTATGCCCTTGCCCTGCATCCCATGCTCACTCCTTGTGCTGTCCCTTATGTACCAGAAATGCACGGGATGTTGAGTAGAGGCATGAGGGACCTATATACAACATAAAACATGCCAAGTACCCTCTACCCTCACCCAACAGCTAGGCAAAGAGAAAATGAAAATATACTTGACAGGAAAATTCTGTATCCCCTCTGCCATGATGTCACCACAGCTGATTATGAATTCCATAATCCTCCATCAGGATGTCACAGAAGTGGGATACAGCATTCAGAAAGCGAAATAGTTTCTAACAGCTTCCTATGGAAACCATACAAAGATGTGCGGATTTTCCGCCTTCTACCAGTGACACAATGCTCCTAAGCCGAGGCACCTTAAATGGCATACATCTTTTAGCCAGTGGTCGAAATGTACGAAAAGAAGTAGCGGAACTATGTTCCCTACTTGCCTGTCCCCGCTCCCCACAAACCCCATCACCACGCACAATCCAAACCCCTAAACAAATGCGCCTGCTGTTTAAGGCAACGTGCAGTGCGCTGCAGTGCAAGTTTCAACTTCTTTCTATAGTTTTATTTTAAAACAAAACCATACTGGAATGTTTTTTTTCTTTTTTTTTTAAGTATAAGAACAGTGAAACTTAATTTAAGAAGTAGAGGAGCACCGTTCCCAGCTGCTCCTGGCCTTTTTGACCACTGCTTTTAGCTAATTCCCTGCCATTGTGTGAATGCACAGAGGGGCAGTTGTGAAGCAGCAGAAGAAAACAAACACTTAAAAAACAATTAAAAAAAATAAGTACCTTTTCTTCGCAATGCACTCACTATTACTATGCTGAAAATAATGCTTTACATTTGACCGTAAAGAGGGCACTAGAACCATGGTTTCTCCAACAAACAGCGTGTCTTTGACATATCTGCAGAAGGTGTCTACTAATTACGCATGAGCAGTAACTCATGAAGCATCCAAGAACAGTTAATGACTTTTCCAAAATTAAATACTGTACGTAACACTGGCAACAAAGTCAACACATTTCTGAATTTGCAATAGTCGCCCTTGTAAGTTTAAAAGGAATGTAATCACCTCTGCAACAGTACCATATTAAGTTTGTGACTTAAATCAGATTAAAAGGAAAAGGGATAAGAGAAAGGCAGACCATAATGTGTGCAATTTATTTCCAGGTGTACCTAGTGCAAGATACCTGTGTCAAGCGCTGCCCCACTACTAAAGGTTACTCATAGTCAGAGGTCCATGAAAGCGACATTCTGAGGGTGAACACCAACATTTACAAGAGGTATGTTGGAACCATGCATATCCCCCTAAAGTATCACGTGTTTGTTCTAAATTGTAGGATAAAAAACAGTACAAATAAAACTAGGATTGGAGTGAGGAGAATAAAGGGATGGTAAGTCCAAAAACATAGCGGTCACAGCTATGGTTGTGTTATCTTTTGCTCGACACAGCAGAGGTTTCCTATTGCTTAGGTAGGAGGGAAAGTGAAAAAACGGTTTTGTGATTCACTGAAGAGAATTAAGTTCATTCAATAAATCTAAACTATCCTCCTTTTGCACCAATCCGTTTTTACCTTCAGCGATTTAAGAGAGCAGAATTGCTTAAAGGAAGCGGGTGAAGCCTACAGTGATCCCCTATGGGAATTCAGGAAGAGCACACTCGCCCTTAGGATATGATAGGCACTGGCGTAACGGGGGCTCAATTTTTTGTTTCAAATTTCTTTTTTAATTCACTCTACCTTCATAAAGAAATGATTCCTGGAACAAAAATGATTTCTTTATGAAGGCAGAATGACTATAAAAAGAGCTTTCTTTTTGAAGTCCGAAAGCCCCCCGCCCCATGACATGGAAGCCACAAGGCCGGAGGCCTCCATGTCATGGGGTTGGGGCAGCCCTATAACTTCAAAAAGAAATAGTTTATTTTTGAAGTCACCCTGCCTTCATAAAGAAAATATTTCCATTACTATTCAGTCCTTAAAGGAAACAAAGTCTTTATGAAGTAGGAGTTGCTTAAAAAATTGAAGAAATAGAGCTCCCCTCAACCCCATGACGTGTGTGTGTGTGTGTGAGTGTATGGTCAAAGGGTGCACACTTAAATGTATAGGTGGCTGCCTGTGTGAGTGTTTGTTAATGTTAAAGGTATTTGTACCGTGCACTGTCACCACCGGAGTGGTCCCCATGTGCTCTGGTGGATCTGAAAAGGGCGGGAGTCGGGTGGTTAATAGGGTGTAGTGGGAATATGAATGTGAGAGTTTTTATGTCCTGTTGGCAGCTTCTGTTCGGTTTTCACCATTCGCTAAGCTTAAGTGCGGTTTTTGGGTCGGTGCATCTTCTCAGTGTGCTGTTGTGCAAGTTATGTGTTATTTGTCTGTTGTTGCAATGTGGTGGCGTATGTGCGGATTGCTGCGCAGAGAAGTGGTTGTGTGAGTTTTCTGTATGAGAGGTGTATGAAGAAAGTTGAGGTTTTAGAGTTGGGTTAATAGGTTTTTTCTTACCTTTTTAACTTTGCATTTCGCCGCTCAAAATCTATGATTATCCTATGTGTTTGGTGTTGTATCTTGTCCACCTAGTTGGCACACATGCATATTGAGGAGTGGCAGATTCCTCTCTGTCACTCTAATGTTATGTGTATCTGGCTGATGCAGATGTGTTTCCCCGCCGTGGGTTGGTGATGTTTGGGTTAGAGTGTTCTGGTCACTCCCTGCCTGTCCCGTGCGGGGTCCTTACCTACCTAGATTTACTCTGTGGACTAGCTGTATGTGGACATGGGTTGTTGGGGTGTCTTGCCCCTGCCCTCCGGTTAGGGAAGATTATTTTAGGGGTCATGTGTTTCTCCTTGGGATTCGTGTTTCCTACTGGGTTTATGCTTCCTAGTTGTTTCCTTCTGGTTTTGGAGCAAAGAGCCACGTCTTGAGTAGTCTTCTGAATTCCAGATGGTCCCTTGTGTTGCATTTGTTTTTTGGTAGGTCATTCCGTGTTATTGCTGCCAGGTGAGAGAAAGATGATCCTCCAAATTCTCTTTTATTCTATGGTTTTTGTTCTATGCAAATGTTGTTACTAGATCTGAATGGTCTTGTCAGATGGTAGATGTTTTTTTTTCTCATTTAGGAACTCTGCTCCTTGGCCGTGGATAGTTCTGTGCCTTATGCACATCATTTTGAACTTTATTCTCTGTTGTTTTGGTAGCCAGTGCAGCATTGCCCGTGCTGGGGTAATGTGTTCTCTTCATGGTAGTTTGAGCCGGAGTCTGGTCGCAGCGGTTTAAATGCACTGAAGTTTCTTTAATAGACGTTCTGGCATTACTAGGTATAGTCTGTTGGCGTAGTCTACTCTGGACATGATGAGTGTGATGATGGTAAGTTTTTTGTGGGTGAAAGAGAGGAATGGTAGGATCCTTTTTACCGCATGTAGGATGAAGAAACATTTCTTGATTATAGTGTTTACTTGTGGCGCAAGTGTTAGTTTGTTGTCCATCAAGACTCCCAGGTTCTTTATTATCGTTGATGGAGTCAGTGCCATTCGTAGTTCCGTCGGCCCTGGGATTGATTGTTTTCCCTGCTTTTGGATATGATCATTATTTCTGTTTTGCCAGGGTTGAGTTTCGGGCTGTTAGTGTTCATCCAGCTGTAGAGTTCTTGTAGTCAGTCTTCCAGCGTTGTGTTTCTTTCCTGTGTATCTTGTATTTTGTAGACAATCTGTGTATCATCAGCATAGTTGCAGCATGCAAGGCTATGTTTTTTAATGAGCTTGATTATTGGTGTCAGGTATATGTTGAAAAACAATGGGGTTAAGGAGGATCCTTGTGGTACTCCACAGGTGGATTCCCTTGGAGTGGATTTGAAAAGGTTTGTTCCATATCGTTTCTGTTCTGTTTGTTAGGAAGGACTTAATTCATAGAAAGGCTAGGCCGGTGATTCCTATTTCTTCCAATCTCCCGATGAGGATACCATGGTTGACTGTGTCAAATGCTGCAGAGAGATTCAGAAGTATTAGAGCTGTGCTATTGTCTGAGTCTGTATTAGCGTTTAGGTCATAAAAGATTGAGAGCAGTGCCATTTCCGTTCCTCTCATCGTTCTGAAGCCTACATGTGCTTGATCCAGCAGTAGGTGTTCTTCCACAAATTCTTGTGTTATTCCATAGATGTATGTTTCAAGTAGGTGCAGTGGGTACGGGATGTTTGAGGTGGGTCGGTAGTTGGAGAGGTTCTCCACATTTCCTGCTGTGTCCTTGAGGAGCTGCTTGATGTATGCCGATTTGAATGATCTCAATACTTTCCCTGTTGAAAGAGATTGGTTGAAAAGGATTCTGTAGTATTCCATGGGTCCCTTGTTTGAGGATTGGTCTGTGTATGTATGGGTGGGTCAGGGATCCATGGGGTAGCCAGCTTTGTTGCTATTGCTTACCAGCTTGACAAATGTCTCCACTGATATTTAGGGGAAGGTTCGGAATTTGTTCTGTTGATCCTCGGATGGCTGGGTAGGTTGCATGTTGTCGTTGCTTGGTCTGCTATGTATGATCAGTTGAATGGTTCTGATTTTGTTTTTAAAGTAGCCTGTGAGGTTGTTGTATAATTTCAGTGAACGTATCCGTGTGTTGTTGCAGCCAGGGGTGGTTCTCATTTTGTTTATGATTTAAAACAGTTCTTTTTGGGTGTTTGCAGCTTTGGTGATTCTGTTGTTGTAGTATTTCTTTTTGGCCTTATGATTTCCTTTTTGTATGAGTGGATTTGTCATTTGAATTATAATTTGTTCACCGGGTCGTTATTTCTCCTCCATTCTAGTTCAAGCGTCCTGTTTTTTTTAATGGCGCTGTGTAGCGGGGTAAACCATTTTGCTGTTGCTCTCTTGCATGATGGCGTGAAAGGTTTTTCTTTGGAGATCTTGTCTATTGGTCTGGTAATCCATTTGTGCAATAGTTCTGTTTTTCTGTCAAGGTCAACATCATCCAGAGTCATTGCCAGTGGTTTGTTGATTTTAAGTAGTTCTACTAAGTTGGTAATCCATTTGTGCAATAGTTCTGTTTTTCTGTCAAGGTCAACATCATCCAGAGTCATTGCCAGTGGTTTGTTGATTTTAAGTAGTTCTACTAAGTTGCTATTTTTGATGGTCCTCCAGTTTCTTTTCATGATAGTCAGCAGTTTGTTGGGTTGTTTGGCTGTTGATGTGGTAAGCATGATCACAAAGGGGATGATGAGTTGGTCGCTCCAGAGGATCTTTATTGGTGGCGCTGTGGTGATGAGGATTTTGTTGGCGAAGATTGCATCTAGTGTATGTCCCGCCGCGTGAGTTGCTCCTTTGACTAGTTGATGTAGTTTCATTGTCTTCAGTTGAGTGGCTAGTGATTTTTGTGTGTTATCGGTTTCTTCATCAAACCAGATGTTGAAGTCTCCAAGGATTATCAGGTGTTCCTGCTCTATGGCTAGGGTGGTGATGGCTTCAGTGAAGGTGTCCACGAAGGCTGCATTGTATGTCCTTGATCTCTGTACCAGGATGAATTTGAGGTTTGATGTTGGGTTTGCTGTTAAGCAAAGGAATAGGGATTCGCAATTTTCGATGCCTAGTGGCTCTTCAGTTTCAATTTTCAGGTGTTCCTTGGATGCTATCATCAGTCCGCCTCCTCTTCTGTTTTCTAGTTTGCTTGTGAGAACTTGAAGTTGGCAGGGAGGCAGTTATGCAGTGTAATTTTGTAATTGTTGTCTAGCCATGTTTCGGGTATGAATAAGATGTTGATACCTCCGTCACACAGGAGGTCGTACATCTCTGTGGCATGCTTGGACATTGATCTGGCATTGATAAGGTTGCAATCTTTTTGATATGGTTAGATTTATTTTCTGATCCTTATTTTATCTTGTGATTGTTTAGTTGGAGAGCTCCTGTGTTGTTGTCATAGATTGGCTGGTGATCCGTGAAATCTGTTTCATCATTGAGGCTGAAGGGGCCCCTGAGGGACCCTCGCGTATGGAAACAAGGCACAATCACCACACACGAACTGATACGCCAGACACAAGGTTGTATTCCCAAAAGCTAGGGTTTATTGCAAAGCAAATAGTCTCAGTTGGCCAACTGGGTCCCACGCCCCACAATGGGTTTCCAGACCTTGGGGGATGCAAGAGAGAGAGAATCGTACAACCATTACATATATACAAATCGAGCATCTTACAATCAGTGGTGACACATTCAATACCACCCATATTGTATGTCCTTTGAACTGGGTCCGAGGATTGACAATTGTGACGAGTATGACACCTTCAAACATTCATTTAGCAACAGTTTGCAATTTTGCGAGCCTACAGACACAAGTCTTTGTTTTAAAGAACACAATTCTTCTGTTTTTGCAAGAAGGCTGCGTGCAGGGAAGAGACACATTCCAGGCCTTGCTATCTCCTAGTTTCTATTCTTGTACTGGGGATCCACTTGCTCTCCAGGGCTCTACAGGGCTCAGGAAAGGGGGGCCGCAAAGGAGAGCATAATTCAAGCCATTTAATGTTCGCTTCTAACATTTCTACTGCATTAACAAGACTAGCTAGCACATGTGTACTGATTAAGAATGCCTTGCTGCTCACTTCCAAGGACTTGTGAGGGAGGAGACCAGGCATTTCTGTCTGGGTTGCTGCGTTATGTTTCAACATGTCTCTCGTGGCCTTGCGTTATGCACTAGTGGAGCAGAATACGTTTTCAGAAAAGCAGTTTTAACAGAAAGCAGAAGGCAAACGTTAGAGAAAACAAAATGTAGATTTCAGTCACCTTAAAATGGCCGCACTTTAGTCAAGCTTATGGCTATATATTTCTAATACTGAACACATGAGGCGGTTGGTCTTCGGCCAACAAAGTACATTGCCTTATGATTGAGGGGTGTCTATTTTTTCTGGACTGACAAGGCGGTCTGTTAGATTGATGAATTCTTCTGCTTCATCGTCTTCTATGTTTTGATAGGGTTGCTGGCGGAGCCCTTGTGTTTTTGTGACATGCGGAGTGAAGGCTTTGGTTTCGTACCTTTCTCTTCTGTGGTCCTCTCTTCTTTTTTGCAGGGTTCCAGTTGGTTCTCAGCGTGTCTGGACCTGTCGGTGGGGTTAGAGTGTCGAGGTGCTGCAGTTGAGGTGAGGTACGGTGTAAGATATAGGGATTTTTCTCTTCTCATGATGTTGTTCTGTTGGCTGTAGTTTTTGTTGAGGTGTGGTCTGCATTTGTGATGGTTTCTACTGGAGGAGGGTGAGGGTGTGGATCTGTTTGGTTTGTTCCTTCTTGCGAATCTCTTTGCGGCATCAAATTCTGTGTCGGGGCATTTTGTGGTCCTTGGTAGTAGGATGATTAGGGTCTTGAGGTTACACGGGCGGTAGCCTGCCTGTAGGGCCATGTGTGGTTTGGTTGGTTTCAACTCTTATCATCTTGTGATGTGATAGCTGGATGCCCTCTATTGGTGGTTGTCCAATTAGTGTGTTAGGTTCTGGTGTTCCTCTATCTATGGATGGACGGTCTAAGTGGGGCGCTGGCGGGACACTACACATTGGGAGAGGGCTGCGCAGTTGGATATGGGAAATGAGCGACATGTTCCTAGTTAACTTGGGCAGTGACCTGGCTATAGTTACTTGCTTTCATTGGTTGCTGGGTGTTCCTGGGTGGAGGATATGCCTAGGATTCACAGATGGCAGGCATTGGGAAAACACACCTAGATTTGAGATTCCCTAGATAGTGAGAGAAAAGGTCTAGGTTTCACAAACTGGTAGGCAAAGGGAGGGCACACCTAGATGTGAGATTCCTAGACACTTAAATGTATAGGTGCCTGTCTCTGTGAGTGTATGGTGAACGGGTGCACACTTATTTTCATGGGTGGGTGCCTGGGTGTGTGTGTGCCTGTATGGTGAAAGGGTGCACACTTCAATGTACAGGCACAGCCTAGGTGTGCCTGTATGGTGAAAGGGTACACACTTATATGTATGGATGGCTGGGTGTGTGTGTGTATATGGTGGATGGCTGGGTGTGCGTGTGTTCAGGGGTGCAATGAAACCTACATTTCGGGGTGGGGCTAACCCTTCAAATGTTGGGAGAGGCGCTAACTTCACGGGCGGTAGGGGAGGAGCAAACTTATTTGTGTCGGGCCATCTAACTTCTTTACGCATTTTAATGAGACTACTCTAGTGCAGCTTTAATGTTGCAAGCAGTCGCTCCTTTAAGTCTGAAAGCACTGACTTACGGACTGCTGTGAAAATGAGCGGTCTCCTGTTCCCTCTCTACCGTTCCAATCACATCTGTATCATGCAAGTACTAAACCCACATCACGATTTGAATTGCTTAAAAAATTATGCATTTGAACGCAGGTACTAACAGTGAAATGCTTTAAGTTAGTAATTGCTGGGCCTTTGTTAACAGCGAAACCCTGGTGCCGTTTAAAATATGTGTCCTGTTCTGTCCGGCAACTGCTCTGCAGCATGCATAATCCCACGGATCCTAGGGGAAGAGATTCAGTTTTCAAGGAAAGTAAAGAACCTTGGATGCATATGACAGGAAATCCTGGGGAGTGAAGCCCAGGTAGGTGCCAAAGTGTAGGCTATGTATTATTCCTTGCGTATGCTTAGGAATCGCCTTCCCTTTGTGGCAGCGGGAGACCACCCAGTGGTCGTAGGGGCATTAACCAACTCCCACCTCGATTACTGCAACAGCCTAATGGCAGGGATTCCAGCAAAACAGATTATGAGACTTCAAAGGGCCCAGAATGCAGCGGTCAGGTTAATCGCCCATCTGGGAAAAAGAGATCATGTGTCGGCCTCGTGTAGATCTCTCCACTGGTTGAGGGTGGAGGATCGGGTGAAGTTCAAGATGGCTTGCCTTATGCATAAATGCTTTTATGATCATGCACTAAAACATTTGAGTGCCAGGATCCACCACCTCCAGCTAACTAGAGATCTCCGCTCGGGAGATAAAATGCTGATGACTATACCCCAGACTAAACAGATCTCAAAGGGGCATAGGAGGTTTTCGGTTTTTGGTCCGAAGTTATGGAACTAGTTAGCATTTAATATCTGCTCATGTTCATCACTGGAAAGCTTTAGAAAAGCACTAAAAACCTTCCTATTTAAGTGAATCTCAGCGATCAATACTACAGCCGCTATACTCTGATCAATGTACAAACCATAGTTAACACCTGCGCCCGAATGCAGTTAATTCTGCTTGGTGCGCGTAAGAAATACCCAAAATCAAAATCAAAATCATAGGTCAGCCAGGTCGAGTCAACATAGCCCACAATTTCAGGGGGGGGAGTGCTGAAGCCCCGTCAGCTCAATACCGTTGTGCCACTACTTGTGTTTAATGCCTTGATTAATTATTGGTAATCTTCATTACTCCTAGCCCTATTCTTTCTCGTCCAGTATTTGTGTATGAGACTGCCTCATACACAAGTACTGGGAAGAGATAGAGGTACATGGAATTAAGGCCTGATTTAGCTACATGTAATCTTCATTACCCTCAGCCTCATATGTAAGCACTGGGACAAGGAAGAGGAATGTGGCGGTAATGCTGGGCCAATAAGCTGATTTTGGAGGTTGGGGTAGGGGTGGTAGGAAGAGGGAATGTGTGGGGGGGGCTGGATTGTGCGATAAATCATAATGTTTGTTCTTGTCCAGGCTAAGCATGCATGATATGTGGTATTACTGGCTAGAAAGATATTTTGGTGTAGGTAGTCCAGTCATTTCTTAATTTGGCTTGACTTTTTTTAACTGAGCATTTCAGATAAAGCAGACCTGCTAAGTATAATTACCTGGCTAGACTGGCATTTCGGTGCTGCCAGTCTAGCTGTTTCTCACTGCGACATTATATTTATCTGGGCATTAGTGATAAAAACAACCATGATAAGTGTTATTGATTCGACTGGCATGTTGGTGCAACCAGTCTTGGTATGTGTAAATGTAGCCTTGCATGCTTTACTGTAATATGTTATTACGTTTCTACACTGGTCTACATTGTGCAGCCAGTTGGACATGTTCTCATTGTGGCATGGCATTTTTAATATCAATACTTCACAGGAGGGGGTAGCCGCCTAACAAAGTTGAAACATACTATAACTTATGTATGTGGTTGATTCTATTGAAATCGGTGGTGTATACAAAATATCACCTATAATTCATCCTAGTGATGTAATCTAAATCCCCCTGGGGGTGTGCAAGACAATATAAATTGTATTGTATAGGTATGCTCTATGTTATTACAAGAAACCCATTTTTTGAGGTGCAGTTTTTTTATTATTGCACTCCACTTTCTTTATCAAAACAGCAGAAACCAAAATACAGTGTCCTGTTAAAATGGAAAAGCAAAAAGTGCAGGCAGTAATAGAGCATAAGTCTCAGGCCTGTTCTGTATGCTAAAGGAATACAGTAACCAGAAAGTGAAATAACTAAATTACGGTAATAAACTTTTGACCAAAACTCTGCATAGCATCATCATTTGAATGGTAGAATTCTTTACCAAAAACAACAGAGATACATTTGCTTTAGTTACAAAAGAAATTAAACAAATTATTTTCCCATTCGGGGAGTTCTGCAACAAGAATAAAGCAGGACCGAGTGGTGAGTGTTAGTAAATAGTGTACATTTACATATAGGTAAGGAGCAGTTTTCCTTAAAATGTCAATTGTGAATCCTATATAATTGTACACTGGTATTTCGATCTATGAGTGACCAATCCTCAGTCAGGACTTACCTCAGCCTTAGGTTCCACCATTTTAGGCTGCCCCTCTAGTGTACCTACCATTTTTAATATCAAAGCAGTAATGTTCCTGTGCACTGTTGGTGACTTGCATGTATTGGATTTTTGGATTGGTGTAACCCTGCAAAACAATTGCAAACACTCTGGCTTTTTAGCCAGTTTTGCTCTGAAAGTGTGCTGTATATTGCATTAAAACACATCTTTCTCGTAGTGCAGTGTGCGGTATACCCCTGCAGCAGCACGTTTGTGCATATCGCGCAAGTGTGGCAATCTAGGCCGGCCCAGGCTTTGGCGCAACCCGTGATTTGTTGTCAGCTTGGCTCACAGGGGGGCCCCCAACTTTTGTGTTACAACACTGATGATAGGTTATTTATAACGCGCTTAATACCCAGAGGTTTCTAAGCGCGGAACCTGTGTTGCTCCGTGTCGTCTTGTTTCCAAGGCGAGCACAAGGCCCCTGGGGTATCCTCCAAAGACAAAGCATTTAAGGTGATTATACACACATGGCTGATGATGACATCTACATAAATTCCCATTTTCCCAATGCATTAAATGTGTCAGAAGGTCAAACCCTGAAGGAGTCACATCTGAAATAGGTTTCTGGTTCCAGATGCAGCATTCTCCCATTCTAATGCCCTATTGGTCTGTTTACTTCCTTGAAAGAAGAAGTGAAGTGGTGGGGAGACGGAGACCTGGCTGATGATGGTGATGACGTCAATCGGAGTTGTCTCGATCTATCAGTGAGCCCAACCTCCTACACCTGGGCACTTACACAAAGGACCATTTGGTAACAATCGTGGGAGTATTTGCATTGATTTCCTCCGCTACTTGGCAGGTCCTAGTCCCTACAGAAGAATGAGAGGACGTCCTTATAAGTGAGTGAGTGAGATAAATGTTAGTTCACTTTATTGTGCTCGCGCACGGCATTCATAATTCACTCAGGAGCACGCACTCATGGATTTTACATATGAGCGCAAATGATGATGGTTGTTCATTGAGTAAAGGTCATTCTACTATCCTAGAAAGTATAGCACACAGTTCAGGAGCAGTGGCGGAGAAACGAGTGGGGGGGTGCCTCCCCCCGCTCAGTGCACCCCCTAGTCTCCCGTGGGCGCCCTATTATACACCCCCCCTACCTCCCCGGCACCAAAAGCTGCCTCCGCTACTGCGTGGGGCCAGCCGAAGAGCACAACCCCCTTACACAAAGTATGCTGCACGGGCAGAGGCTGGATCCATGCCTCTGCAGATAGAGGTAAACTTGATGCAAGTGAGGCACCGTTCACTAGGTCTTCCATCATTGGAGATTGTGGGTCAAAGGTCCAGTGGAAGTATGTTAAATCTGGGGCAGCCCATGTATCGTCATGACACTACAAAAGAACCGACCGTGTCTAAGAAGATTAAAGGGCACTCGTTTTAGAGCTTCATATTTATGTAAAACACAAACAATTTCATATTAAATTTAAATAATACATTTTGAAAATGCACTTGTTTGCGCACTTTGCATCATTGCAAATATGGACTGTCTGGGTGCATTGAATGTGTTATTGTGTCCCAAGTGCCTTTCCTTGTTCTGCCCTCCTGGCGTCCATCTTTACTGTCATTTCTCTGATCTTCTACTTCATTTCCCTGACGTCATGCAGAATAGGGACATCCTCCTCTTTCCTCCTATTGACCATCCCTTCTTCCTTCCAAAACTATGAATTTGTTAACTAGTAAAGCAAGTGGACACCACTCTGTTTCCCTCATGCAACCGACGTACCTGTTCCTCCTGATTATTTTCACTGGTTTCTTCATTTTTCCCACTTTTTGTTTGCATCCTTTTGTGTTTTTGAACTTTTGTTCAAATGGTGTTCTTTTAAATGTTTATTTTCGAATTAAACCCTGGATACAATTTGACTTTTTTAAGTGGATTGATTCGTAAACCCATGCAAAGGCATCCGGGCTGGGGCGATTTGAATGGGACCATACACTCGGAAAGGTAGCGTGTGCAGAGCAGTTCGGAACCCATGGAGTCTGCTGGTGGAGTGTCCTTATTGTCAGATGTTGATGGCATTGCAGCAATATAGGCCTTGCATTGCCACGCCGAGGAACTGGGCAACCCTATGAGATCAGTGTATTCATGGGAAGAACGTTCAAAAGTAATCACATCTGGGTAAAAACTTTTTGGGAGGTCACTTCAAAGATGAACAGAACCCAAAGGTTTGGTACAATTTTATTTATTTATTTGTTTATTTGTTTGTCAGTACATTTCCAAGTAAACCTGAGATGAAGTAAACACATAGGGCCTCATTACGACTTTGGAGGTAGCCATGGTGTTATTAGTGCCATGGCTGCCTTCAAAATCGTGTCCGGTGGAGAGGGGACTTACCGGGACATTCCACCCTAGCCGGACCCGGTAAGTCCCCATTCCAAATGCCATTCCCCATTCCCATTTGAGCCCCCATAGGCCTCAATGGGAAAGCGCTAATAACGGGCCTGCTAATTGCGGGCCCGTTATTAGCTCCACGGTCCCTTAACGGGACATGTAAAGAATGTGTGGTCAGACCACACGTCCCTTACGGTTCCCGCTAAGGGATCTCGGAATTGGGCGGTAAGGGATTACCGTCACCGGTCTCCTTAACGGTGCCCGGTATCCCTTACCGCCCACCTCGGAATGAGGCCCATAGACAATATAAAGAAAAAGATACTAAAAATGAAATTCTCTATATGCCGGTTAGTTGGGAGTGGGGAGTTTAGGGAAAGCTGGAAAGGAAATGTATTGATCTCATAAAAATCTATTTTTTCATTGTCCTTTTCACCGTCAAAGAGGTGTCACATGTCCATGATCGACAGGGACCTCTAAATGGCTGAAAAGATGTTCCGTGTTTCCGCCATCTCTAAAAGGTCACCCCTGTCAGAATTGAACAGGTGACCTTTTGTTGGAGCTCAAACGAGTTTCTTGTCAGCGATATCGGGACGGTCCTTTCAGATACCCATGTTGTGACCTCGTTTCAAGGAGTTGTGAATGTCGAAGACTACGTAGAATGATCTTTGCGCCCACGTAGAAAGTTCTTTGTGCCCACCGCTATATATCTGGCCACCCATGCTTTGTGCGTGTAGGCTATTGACTTATTTCATTCATGTCACTGAACAAAAGCAATTTCTTGCTCAAGGTTATACTAGTGTGCAGTGTTTGGACATTATTCTGGCCACGGATTCCCAGAGCTCATTTGAATTGGCACAACCCCAGAACATGCGGCTGAGGGTACCGGCCTCCCTTGATTCCAAGGCCAGCAATGTTCTTCTCTCACTTTTTCAGTTCATGGAGTATTTCCGGGGACCATTATAGAAAGACAGTGATGTGCGGCTGCGTGTCGGCTGCTTCCAGACTCTATAGTGCCTCTTTGATACTTTGCAGTGTGTCTAGCCAGTTCTCTTCTGTAGTCTGGGTTTGCATTTCTCCCTTCCAGGCCTGTTCGATCCTTTCCAGACAGGATGGATAAATCTGTGACGTGCATTTGCATACACTAGATGCCGAGATAGCCCCCTCAACATCCTTGACCATTGATCTCACCAGCTGAGTCAGCGGGCTGTAGTTAAGCAACTTGAACTGAATCTTATCTGTGCTGGACATAGCCTTCGTTTTCAATAAGCGGAGTGGTATGCTTCTCTCTGGCACTCTTTAAGGGGTGTGGCTATGCTCTGTAATGTTATCTTATAACACACAAAGGCTGCTTTAACATTTATACCCAACCATGAGTTACATAGTCCATTTACTGAGACACAATTTAAAACAAAATGAAATAGACACAATGTATGACACAAACCCCCAAACATACAACAGAAGTGTCCAAACGTTATACAGATTTGAAATAAAAGAGGATATTCAAAGTAGTGACATCTACTTAAATGCATGTTTACATTTTTGAAAATAAAACAGTATGGGCTCGGCTGTATCCCCGAAAGACCTTTGGGTCTTTTTGTATAATTTATATATACATGCACATTTTGATTGAGGTTACAACTGTGCACATCCTGTTTTATTTTCAAATGTGGATGTCACGACTTTGAATAACCTCATTTATTTCAAATGTGTATAAGTTCGGACACTTCTTTTTTTGTATTTTTTGGGGTTTGTGTCAAGTATTTGTACATAAGGTGTGTCTATTTCATTATGTTTTAAATTGAGTTTAAATAAATGGACTATGTAACCCCTGCTTGGGTATAAATGTTGAAGCAGCCTTTGTGTGTTATAATATTGTTATGAGCCCATCGAGTAGGCTGCCCCAGACAATTACAAGTTGGGTCATTTCCTGGGTATTGTATGACTGTAATTTTATTTTTTTTAACTTTATTTTTATTGACAACATACATAAGAAGTTGGGTGTAAAAGCCAACCCAGCCTACAAAAACAACAAGATGAACCAGGTTGTCAGAATTTTTTATATTAACTCCCTTCCCCAATTCCCCCCTCCCACCCCACCCCTACAATAATTCAACATACCAAGTTTTGAGGAATTGCCAACTATCGTAACTTTGGGGAGAACACTTGTTTACCACATGATTATTAAGCGTACCACTTGAGACAGTGGGGTCTAACAGAGGGTCAACTGATTAGGAAACAGATCGGGTCCCTGGGGGACGTGAAGATGGGCACAATATTAAAGCAGTTCAGTATACATTCTACAAATGCATAGAAATACAATCCTCATGGAGAAGAACTGCTGTCCATTCTTGTACGAAGTCCGACATAGTATCGTTTGTTATTGCAGTTAGTTTTTCATATATCAAAATCGACCTAAGTTTACAGAGCCATTCCTCCTTGGACGGGGCCAAGGCGCTTTTCCATTTTTGGGCGAGTGCTAGTCTCCCCGCTCTCAGCATGGCACCAATGACCTTGGGAAATGCATTCAATTCTGTCTCCGGCACGGGAGTATCCAGGAGGATTTCCAACGGTAGTAGGGACGGGCTAAACCCCTCAATATCCTTAATCCAACTGAGTAATTCCGACCAATAAACCTGTATGACCGGGCATCCCCACCACATGTGAAACCAAGTGCCCCGTTGATGACAACCCATAGGGCATGAGTGGAGAATTTTGAAGCTGTGTTCCATGGCAGCGGTATATAGAGAACCCATAAAGATACATTTAAAGATTGCCCTCCAAGTGTGGTCATCCAGTGGCATGCCCAGCCTTTCTTCCCATATGTTTTTGAAGGGTTGTCTACCCTCTAGGTCTGCCGTTATCAAGACTCTATAGAACTTAGATAGGGAGCCCTTCAGGGACGTACTTTTGGCCAAGATATTTTCGAAGGGAGTGAGGGGGCGTTTAAGTTGGTCGGCCCACCGAGGATGGGTCAAAATCCCCTTTAAGCGTAATTATTCAAAGACCGTGGGAGGGCTATCTTCTAATGCTTCGACCAATTTGTCGTATTCTATGAAGCCCTCTTCACGACAAAGCTGAGAGACCCTCTCCAAGCCCATATATGACCAGGATTGGGTGTCTCGGAAGCCCCTGGAGCCCAGGTCGATGGGGGGGCCCCAGAGCGAGGTCAAGGGGGACGGCCAAGAAGACATTTGTTTGTTAACTTTGTTGGGCTTCCAAGCTGCCCACAGGGCCACCAGGGTAGGGTGCGTTCTGAGCTGAGAGGGGAGAGCTTTAGGGGGAGCCCACAAAAGGTCTCTGACTTTTTTCGGGTGGGTGTGAATGTCCTCAATATAAGTCCAATATGTTTCCATGTCGTCCCTCATATGCTCTAGTATCACCCAGAGCTGGGCTGCTTTATAGTAGAGCCGAAAGTCGGGGAGACCGAAACCACCATAAAGCTTTGGGAGGGTCAGGGTGGAAGTTTTGACTCTCTGCCTTTTACTGTTCCAAATGAATTGGAGGACACGGGACTGAAGCTTCTTGAAAAAGGCCTTGGGGATCAACACGGGAAGCGCTGCGAAAAGGTGAAGGAGGCGGGGCAAGATATTCATCTTCACCGTGACCACACGCCCAAGTCAGGAAAGTGTAAGGGGTGCCCACCGTCTGAGGTCGCTGCTAACCTGGGCAAGGATCCCTGGGAAATTGCATTGGTAAAGTTGGGATAAATCTCTGGGGATGGTGGTGGCCAGGTACATAGTGTACTCCCGCTCTATTCTCACCCCCAGTATATCGGTATCACCTCCGATGTCTCGATCCCCCGGACCCATGGGCATGATGCTTGATTTGGACGTGTTCACCTTCAGCCCTGAGAAGGAGCCGAAGTAGTGTACGAGATCGAATAACCGGGGTAGGGAGTCTTGAAGGTTCGTTAGGTAGCCCAGAATATCGTCTGCAAATAGGGAGAGTTTAAAGTCACAGTCACCACATCTTATTCCCGTGATTTCTGGATCATTCCTAACCGCTATGGCCAGGGGCTCCATTGCCAAAGCATACAATAGGGGTGACACGAGACATTCCTGCTGGGTGCCCGTAGAAAGGGAGAAAGGTTCCGAAGTGCCTCCGTGACCAGTACTCTCGCCGAGGGGCCATTATATAGTGCTGCGACCCACCCACAAAAGTTATCTCCCAAACCCATTTTTCGGAAAACCCTGCCCATGTAAGGCCACTCGACACGGTCAAAGGCCTTCTCTGAGTCTAGTGAGAGAAGGTAACCCTCCACCCCCTGTTTGGATGTCTTGTGCATGAGATCAAGAGTTTTTCTTATGTTATCTGATCCCTGGAGACCCGGGATGAAGCCCACTTGATCTCCATGCACTAGGGTAGGGAGGATTTTCGCAAGTCTATTTGCTAAGAGTTTGGCCAATATTTTAACTTTGGTGTTGAGGAGGGATATGGGGCGATATGATTGGCAGTAGGAGGGATACTTTCCCTCTATAGGGAGGACTACGATCAAAGCTGACATCATCGTGGGTGGGAGGGAGCCCTGGTCCAGCGCAGAATTGAACATCTTGGCCATAAACGGGGCTAGCGTGGACCTATAGGTCTTATAAAACTTAACTGTATAACCATCGTCCCCCGGGCAGTGCCGCTCTTTAATGAAGATATGGTATCTATTACTTCTTCCGGGGATATGGGATGCTCCAGAGAGTCGGCCTTGTCAGGAGGAAGGCCCGGAATCGGGAGGGAGTCTAGGAAGCTGTCAACTTCATTCCCATCGCCCGTATATTCCGAGCAATACAATTTTTTGTAATATCGCCTAAATTGTTCTGCTATCTTGCTATCCCTCACGGTCGAGTCCCCATGCGGAGTGTGAATTGAATTCACCCTCCTGCTATTACTAAGATCACGAAGCCTCCAGGCCAATATCTTATCCACCTTTTCCCCCTTTTCCATGTATTTCTGTTTCAGGAAAGAGAGCTTCCTTTCCGTTTGTCCCACCAGGAGGTCCACCAACTTAGATCGCAACCTCTGTAATTCCTCCCATTTCCCGGGAAACATCTGCGATTTCAACTTCCCACCCGGTTGAATAGCCTCTATCATTTCCCTTAACAATTTCTCCTCACAGCCTCTCTCCCTTTTTTTCCCAGACCCTATACCAATAAGGGTGCCTCTAATAGTTGCCTTGAATGCCTACCATACTCCCATAGTACCAACCTCCCCGTTATCATTGAGGGAGAAATAGTCTTCTATGGCTACTAGGAGGGATTGGCGTATCTCCTTTTCTTGCAGGAGGAGGTCATTGCACCTCCACCGGGATCCAGATGCCGGGGCCGGGGGGAGACCCAACCTAATCTTTACCATATCGTGATCCGTCCAAGGGACAATCTCCACTCCCGAGTTCGAGACCTCTCCCTGTAGCGAGGCGTCAACCAAAATGTAATCTATACGAGAGAAGACAGCATGTGGCCTTGAGTAGAAAGTGTAATCGGGATTCCGGCTCCGCTCAGATGTGCACGTGTCACACAAACCCAGTTCCCCGTTCACTTCCTGAAAGGCCACCGCCAGTTTCTTGTGGAGACGAATGTTGGGGCAGGGATTATCGGACTTCCTATCCCTCTCGGGGCAGAGCACCATATTGAAATCCCCACCCACCAGTAGGGTGCCCTCAGAAAATGACATTATTATCGCTTTCATTCATACCCTGAAGGTGCCCTGCGCTTCGTTCGGAGCGTATATGCAAACCAAAGTTAACAAACGGGCCCGCACTTCTCCCTTAACCATGAGATATCGTCCATCCGGATCTGATTTCAAAGCTTTAAACGTAAAATGGGCCCCGGGGGAAACCAATAAAGCTACTCATCGCTTCTTTGCCTGGGAAGGGAAGACGCCATGAACATCTGGTCAGTGGTTTTGGCCTTAAGCTTAGGTTCCTCACACCGAACCCAATGAGTTTCCTGTACAAAGAGGAAGTGAAGCCATAGCCTTGCAAATTCCCTCACCATTAGTGACCTCTTTGTAGGCGAGTTGAGCCCGCGTACATGTAATGACCCCACAGTCAGGAATTGGATCGAATCATCCATTAAAGCACAGGTAAAGACTCATAGCTCCCCTCTTAGAACAGCAAGTGTTATTACTCCCACAATGCTTTCGCACCCTGCTAATGGCTCGAGACAGCCCCAGGGGTGCAAGAAAAACCAGAAAACTTGGCGCGCCATAACTGTAACCCCGGTGAACCCACTCCCACGCTTCACCCCCCCCCCCCCGATCGCCTGGTAGTTCCATGGTTTCATCCTATCGCCAGGCCAGGCCACCATTGTCTCCCCCCTCCGGGCTCATTAACTCTTCATAAACAACAACTCGAGCACCCCCCACCCCCAGGATCAATGCAGAACACGAACAGTTACATCCCCCCTCCGTTCACAGAGTCAAGTACAGGCTTATTCGTTGGACTCCAGGAGCCCCCTCAAATACTCAGAAGTTCCGGGGATGCTGGGGCCACTCTCCTAAATTTCCTTTGGCCTCGAACTCTCCGCCTTTCCTTTGGAGCCTTGTTCCCTTTTGGGCCTGTCGGGGCTCGCTCACCATCCTGCTCTCCCATCTCCATATTTGAATTGTCCAAAGGTTCGCCTGACACCCTGTGAATATCGTCCTCCGTGACCAGGGCATACTTATAGCCCTCAAACTCAAGAATGGGTACCCCCACCTGTATCGGACCCCCCTGGTCTGGAGCATCTTCGTCAACGGGGAGCAAAGGTGACATCTTGCAAGGGTGAAGGCTGACAGATCCTGATACACCGAGATCTGGGCCCCCTCCCACTCCACCGGGCCCTTCCTGCGAGCCAGTTCGAGAATCTTGCTTTTCTCGGCAAAGTAATGGAAGCGAACGAGAACGGACCTGGGGCCTCTGGAGGATGCGCCCGCTCTATGGGCCCTGTCAATGGTTGGTTTATTAGTGTTGGCCCCTTCGAAGAGCGATCCTATCACTGCGTTGACAGCTTTGATGATGTCCGCTTGCGTTTCACCTTCGTGCTCCGGGAAACCTAAGAAACGCAGGTTGCAACAGCGTTCCCTATTCTCCAAATCATCCAGTTTTAAGGAGCATTTCTCTTCCCTCCTTTCGAGCTCCGACAGGCGCATGTCAAATTATGTCTCAATGATGTCGCTTGAAGCTGTATTGTTCTCCAGCGCCTGAACCCTGTCATCAATATTGTCTACCTTCTTATCCAAGGTGTCCAGTCACAGAGCAATATCCACCCTAAAGCCTCTAATTTCTTCCAGAAGGGCCGCCATGCCCTTGGTGACTGTGCTGGTGTCAGTATATACCTGCTGTGTCTGGGCCGCCATCTCAGGAGGTGTCAGGGGGCCAGAGGGTGGGCGGCGGAATTTCTGTAGGGACTCCTTCCAGTTCATAGACCCCCCCAAGCATCCCTGACCCGTGGGGGCCGCCCCTGAAAGCTTGTGCCCAAAGAGTCCTGCTATCAAAATCCCCGTCGGCACCACAGGGAGCAGGGGCCGGTCTCACAAGAGGGGCAAGGGACAAAGACCCAGCGAGGGGGGTCCGAGTCTCCGACAAGCTCACCCTCGTAGGTGTAGGTCTCTCCTCCACAGGGCTCCCGCCTCACCCTTCACCCTCTAATCCGCGCGTCTTCACTCCCGCCGGAGCGATGGACAAGGCCTCCTCTTGGGTGACCCCTGTCAATTAGACGCAGTGTTTGTTAGCCCAGTGGCTGGGCGACGGAAGGACCAGTCCTGGAGCCCCTGTGCCTGCGCCTCAATGCGGCCCGCGGGGGCAGGCCTCTCCCAATGTTCGTTCTGTCTGCCTGGGTCCCACGGGTCTTGGGGGACACCTTGTTGTCAAAGGACGTTCCGGAGCTCCAATATGTGCAGGGGCTCTCTCTAGCCGCACTCCCGCCTCCTCCCGTGACTCCGTCAAACCCCGGGGAGCCGCCCAGGCCAGGCCTGCACCTCCCTACCTCGTCGGCACCAAGTCGTCACACAGCCGGTGGGAGTCCGTGTGCTGCGTGTGCGGGCCAATGAGAGGCCCCACCTGCTTCCCGTGCACCCCCGACACCGACTCCTGGTGCACCCATTCTCGCCGTGCGACCACACAGGGCGTCGCACACTCCAGTGGGGGCTCCCTCACTCGGTCCTCCTCTTCGTTCTTCGGGCCTCTGGAAGGCCTCCAGCCATACACTGTTTCTGCGGCGCCTTCTCGGGTCTCCAATCTCAGCACTCCGGAGATCTGCCGCGGTCGCCCCCGGGTGCACGCTGCCTCCTCCGTCGTGTTCGAGGCAAGAAGGGGGAGCCGCCAGCCGGGGCAGCCCAGCCAACCCACAGGCCACGCTCAGGCCCGGGCCCGCAGTAGTTTGTCGCAGAACCACTGCACCGCAGGAAGGAGGGGCCTCTGTCCCTCTAATCTCCAAGGCTCGTATCTCCAAGACGGCTCCACATCGGGGGTTCAAATTTGGGCATGAGGTGCCCGCCACACTCAGAAGGGTGGGAATGGAGTTTGCTCCTCTCTCTGGGGGTTTTGGGGGGGCTCAGGTCCCACAAACAGTGCCCTTCAGAGGAGACGAGCTGAGATGCTTTAGCACATCTCTGCGCCCCCTTGTGGATCGATCTATGACTGTAATTTTATCTAGCATAATGATGTCCTTGGCCCACCACTACTCCTCCAGCTCACGGCTTCTTGTCACCTTCAATAGTGTGCTGCCCCAGATTGCATCCCATACCATTCTGTATGGATGGAAGCCCAACTTCTTCACCCTTTCCCATATCTGCCCCAACATTTTCTTTTTGCAGACCATTAGGTTGGTTGGCCTCTCGATTCCTTTAATATTCTTGTGACTTTTCATAAGGTAAAATTCTTTGGATGCTTTATAAGCGATCAGAGCTCATCACTTTGCCTAATGTAAAGTGCACTTTTAGAGCAGAACGCTTCTTTGATGGCCAGCTCCTGGGCCAGAATGGCTCTGCTGCACATTACTGCAGCAAGGCAAGTTCAAATGAATGTGCGGCATGCAGGAATCGTGTACAGTATCTTGGGGAATTGATCCCCTTGATGACATAAATCCTGCTCCTGGTTGGGACTGCTCATCTCCTGTCGGGATCCCAGCAATCTCCTTGACCCGATCCCGATCATGATGGGGAGATTCCTTTTGCATCTCAGTCACTGCACGGAAATGATCTAGCAGTTCCTGCCTTGAACACATGAGCGTGGAACTCGCCATCCACGTTCACGCTCTCACATCAGGCAGGGGACACTCCTAGACGTCAACATTCGCTCTCGGAGCTGGAAGTGAGTAGAGCGCCCAATCTCCCTTTAGGATTTACCAGTGCAGCTGCCCTTGCACGATGTAGTCCCAGGCCAACCTTCAGCCTTTCCCATACGGACTTCAAGCCCACTGGTGCACTCTGTAGAAACCCTCAGACTCACCAGCACTCTGCTGAATATATCTTTTAGAGACTGTGCACAGAGGACAGTGCACACAGAGGTCGCTCTCAAAGGTACACTGGAGGTAGCACAGGAAATGACTCTCTTCAGGGCACATCAGAAGGAAGCACAGGTTCTTCTCCACTCATCGCCAATGTTAAGGGCTGAATGATGGACATGGAGTAGCCGGAATACCATGTAAGTCCACTTCATTAATTGTAGGTTACATCTCAAGTAGGCAGTTGGTACATCTGGTAACTGGCACCACCACCCAGGCTATCCTTGCTCAGTCACTCTCTGCAGCCAACTGATTCTCCTGAAATGCAGGCATACAAGCGATCCATAACATTCCACTCAGACTCCCATGACATCATACTCTAACCTGGCTGGTGCCCACTCCACTTTCCTTCATTGATGAAGAAAAAGTAATAGACTGTTGTGTTCCCTAGTGTATCGCTCTATGTCCGTTTTTCCATGTGTATAATTTAAGTTAGTGAAATGATCCAGGAGGCTTCTTCCCTGCTCTAGTCTTAACCGCCTTTCACTCTTGCATGTCGTAATGTTCCTGGAAGTAGGATGTAAAACTAACTGATGATAGGCGATTTCAAGTCCAATGTGCTCACAACTTTTGCACCTTTAATTGTACCAAGCATCTCCGTTATGTTGGGTAAGGGATGTCTATCAGGGATTACACACCTATTCACTGATCTCAAATCAATGCAAAGTGTTAGCTAGCTGTTGGGCTTGTGCACCACTACTAATGGAGAGACCCACTCGGAAGATTCCACTCTCTTGCTACTTGCCGTTCCATCAACGCTAGTTCCTTCTTCACAGAAGATCTTATGGCTAATGTCACTGCTCTCAGTTTTTGTAAAACTGAAACAGAATTGGCCTTCACTCTAATCGTGTGCATGAATACCTTGAAATTGCCCAACTCTTCTCAAAATACTTCATGTTACATTAAACTCCCTGACCCTTTATCATTCAAACCCTCTACCGCTGTCTCATCGGTTTTAGGGTCAAGCTTTATTTTCAACCTTTTCTGGTGTGACCAGCGTTAAAGTGGATTGTTCCCCTTTTCTGAAATATACCCATTTCCCTTGGTTGACCTGTCTTCAAATTGCATAACTGGCCAGAACCATCCCTCTAGTTCAATTAGTTTGCCTCCATAGGCTACAGGCTTAATATACACCACATTCAGAGCAGTACTTTTTTTCATCTTTGTCTCGAAGATAGGCTTGGGCAGTATAGTATACTTTGTTCCAGAGTCAATCACCATTCCTATGCTTACCCTTCAATCTATATGATAGACATAGGTTGTTCAATATCAGCATCATCCTCTTGAATCGTGGTAATTTCATCCGACATACCATCAATGAGGCACGTGCACTCTTCCATATCTTCACACAATTCATCCACACAGTCAACCCTTTCACTTTTGCTCTTACGACATGAAGTGAAATTACCCTTTTTTTACATCTCTTGGATATAGCCTTCATGGCTGGACATTTCTCACTACTTGCAAAATGAAACAGACTGTCACATCGAAAGCATAATGTTCTATTTTCGTCTTCCTTTTGCTCTTTTTGCTTTCCTATTCTCCTTTTAACACTATCTTTCTTTATGTTTTGTTTCCTTTTGTCAAATTTCTCTGCTTGCACTGCTGAGATCTCCATAACTTGTACATCTTCGGTTTTCTTCATGTGCGACTCAGTCCTCTTTTCTAACTCCTTCACACATTTGTGTGTGTGTTCCACCTCCTTTGCCACTCGAATCACCTCATCAATGGATGGGTTGCTTTTGGACCACAATGTCTCTCTCTCTTTCTCATCACTACACTCCAGCATAAACTGGCATTCGCATGAGGCCGCCAGACCCCTAAGAGCTGTGATGTATTGTTCTACAGATTCTCCTCCATGTTCTCTCCTTTTGCAAAAATAATACGTTTCTAAGATAATGCTCACAGATTTCTCGTAATGTTTATCAAGCATTTTGATGCATTTCTCATATTTCGAGAGGTCTTTTGACTCCTCCACAGATAGTTGTGGCAAGTTCTCCAATTGCTCCTGGCCATAGTTGCCTAGACAGTGCATTAAAAGGAATTTCTTCCTTTCACTAACAAAGGTGAAACCATATACAGCAAGCACATATTGTTCGAAACACTTTTTCCATCTATTCCAGGGTATGTTGGGCTCCCCTTGAGTGTCTAAAAAGTAATTTGGAGGAGGCACAATATACATACTTATGTCGCTCTAGTGAAGATATAGTTCAACTGCTTTACTTTATGTGTAGGCCTGACAGTTTATGTTTTCCACCAACGATAGTGTTGCTACTGGACTCTGCACATTATTCAAACACTTTATAATTCATATTGTGTGTGGTGTATCTGCTGTGTTCAAACACAACAAGAATGAGAGGGCTGCTCTGCTGTAGGCTTTCTTCACAGTGCACTTTAAAATAGTCCATATAATCCATATATGGCAAGTCTCTCCTACGCCTTGTGCTGCCCCTCAAACAAATAAGGCAAAGCCTTCCAGCGCACTTGGTGGCTCTGGCAACTGAAATGGTGGCACGTACGTGCACGTTCTGAGGTCTCTTCCTCAGTTGTCGGCCTGTGTTGTCAGGGCAACCAGTGAGCTATGTCGGAGGGTAGCTGCAGCAGAGATATGTTCGCCATTCTGCCACTGTGTGCGTCAGCGTTGGCCAGGCTGCTCAATTCCAGCCTCATGCAGGTGCTGTGCTAGCGCGTGCAACAGTGTAGATTCAGCGAGCTGATTTAACTGGTGCCTTGTGCCCTGACTCGGCTCGCACCTAGCTGACTCGCACTATAAATAGACCAATTGATTCTCCGATGGAGGCAGGTATGCCGTTCCTGACTCACTTGGAGAGTAACAATAAGTGCTCAGTAACGTCCTGATGCAGCAATGCTGTCTAAGTTGCTTCGTGGCTCAACTCTCATCTTTCAACACGACCCAAATGCATCAAAGATGAGGCAGGATTGCAGTTCTCTTGTCCGTATGGTCTTGGTCTCACGAAAGTAGGTGCACAAAACAGCAGCAATGGAGGCAGGCACAATCAGAGCATGAGAAGCAGTATGGCACAAACACACGTGGGTCCGGCCAACCACAGCTACTCAGTGGGGTTACCATGTTGGTCCCTCGTCGCCAATGAAATGATCCAGGAGGCAGGTAAGTGATCAACACTTCCTTTATTGAAGATCATAAGTACACCCCACCGGCTTCTTCCCTGCTCAAGTCTTAACTGCCTTTCACTCTTGCATCTTTCTACTATATTCCACATTCTCAGTTCTACGATCTCACCCTACCTCATAGAGAATGCTACAGTTGGGTTAGGTTATCCATGACAGCATTCCCATATATTGAGGAGTCCACTGTTGACATCCTGGGCAGCAATGGCTTCTAAAACCCCTCTTTCCTTTAGATATCAACAATGAATGCAGAGGCTCAGTTCCTTGATTAGAACAACTGGGATGGCCTATGGTCTTTGATTGCCTTCCCTTTGTTGATAATATGGCAGTAGGTGCTATACAAATGCAAGATAACATAATGTAGCATAACATAATTCTATCTAGATAATACGTTTAGTGTTGGTAAAGTTGTCTACTGCAAAGTCATTTAGATGAAGGGACATTTTGTGTAGCACTCGGATGGGAATTAGTTTGTTTTTTCACTTTGTTCACTACCAACACCTTTTTGATGGGATCTCGCCCTGTTAACAAACCTGTAGTAATCCTTCCAAGCAGAACAAACTGATTTATTTTAAATGGGGGAGGGTCAACACTTGCAATAGGGCTGTATATATTTATTGTGTGTAGATAACCGTACCTGTAACCCCCAAAGTAGTGCTATATATTTAGGCAGGCTATCTCAACAAGCTGTCATATCCTTTCATACCCACATTTCTTAGTAGGTCTTCTATGTTTGGGTGCCTACCTGAATTTCTAAACAGAGCTGCTCTCATAACACAGTACTGCAATGTGTTGACAGTTTCCAAAGGGAGCTAAAGTACCGAACAAAATAGCATTGCTGTGTGTGGACTTCAAGCCATCCTTATATCATTCTTGCACCTGTCCCTCTTCAATGTCTGGCTAGTGATTGCTACTACCGAACACCAAGTGACATTTAGAGATACCCGCCTAATTGTAAATCTCCTTGTTCATGTGTAGGACAGTCTATTCAAACTAGCATAGAACTAGAACGTGGGAGGAGCCAATCACATTAGGCAAGCCTTTCATGGGACTGCTAGAGACACAACGCTATGGTCTTTTCAGTTGCATCAGCCGGCAAAGGAATTTAGCTCAGTGGGTTAATAATCCTGCCACATAGACCAATATTTAACTTAATGGTTCTAATTCTGTTGATGGCCCAGTGAGTTAATGCATCTGCAGCAGAGATATTTGTTTAAGATGCAGATCACAATTTTGAATTGTAGACGAGCTGGCTTAGCTTTCCACTTATCAACATGATTGCTAAATGCTGAATGGTTCAAAACACACACTCCTCATCAGGTCTCCTACACGTGTATTGGCATACAGTTCAGGTAAGCAAGTGCAGCTTCAACCGAGGCAAACCACTAATTCTGTTATTTCCAGCATAACTCCCAGAAACAGTTTTGAACATATTAAAAAGGACCACCCAATTCTCAAGCTGAACTACATTTGTAGATTGAAATTTCACTTTCAGCTAGTTGGTTTGTTCGTATTGCTGTGGCAAAAGCATTGTAGAAGAGTAGGAACACATGTATCCCAGTGATGGGCAACCTGCACCCTTCGAGATGTTTTTGCCTACAACTCTATTAGCCCTAGCCAGCATAGTGAGGTTTTTTGGGAGTCATAGGCCAAAACATCTGTAGAACTGCAGGTTGCCCTTCACTGAAATTCTCAAGCTGAACTACATTTGTAGATTGAAATTTCACTTTCAGCTAGTTGGTTTGTTCGTATTGCTGTGGCAAAAGCATTGTAGAAGAGTAGGAACACATGTATCCCAGTGATGGGCAACCTGCACCCTTCGAGATGTTTTTGCCTACAACTCTATTAGCCCTAGCCAGCATAGTGAGGTTTTTTGGGAGTCATAGGCCAAAACATCTGTAGAACTGCAGGTTGCCCTTCACTGCCATAGCCCTATGTGTGATCCCAAACACCACCAAGAGCTTTGCAACATCATTTCAAACTATCAGAGGCAAAAAATGAAGCGTTGATGAATTTCACAATGAAGGCGCGAGGACGTCAGCACACATCTTAATGATGTGGGCGGGGCATATGTCACCTTTGCAATTAGAGGGTTTGAGACGCTGGATGATGCTAAAGATGTCAGCAGGAGGGACGTGGGAGAAGTGGAAGGGGGGCACGGTGGTCAAGTGGTGGTCCATGGCATGGAGCGATGGTGCAGCTGTCGTCTAAGGTTATGAGTTTTATTGACCTCAGCGGCTTGGACGAGGGAACACCAGGCTTTGTCTTTCTTGAAGCTAGCAATGGGGGTGGACTCAAGCTCCTTAAATACTTTGAAGAGCTCTTTAGTCTTAGAGGTAGCTTTGATGATCTTTGTGTTATAGATGTTTTATTTGATGGTGATGATGGTGGCTTTGTGTGTTTTGGCAGAAGCTTGGAAGGCATCTGTGTTTGATTGGGACTAGTGTTTCTCCATAGGTGCTCAAAGGCCCTTTCATGTTTGCTCAGGGTGTTAGGTTCGTCTGTGAACCAGATCTGGCTGTTGTTTATTTCTTAATAAAGGTTTTGGGGGGAGCATGGAGATCTACGTCAAAGAAAAATGCAATTTGTAAGCTGCAGGCCATGGAGTGTCTAGATTCTATGTTAGCCTTTAAAAAGGTCAACCATCTCTACCTGAATGAATTACAAGGTTTTCTGAACACGACCGAAAGCTCTGGTGCACTCTCTGATCCTTGCTTCCTTGGTTTCTGTGAAACTCTGTCTTTAGAACCAGTTGTAACAACTAAGTGTTTGCCTGTTTTTAACATGTCATTTTCCTTCAGGGATTGTTCCTGCTGCTTATAAAATATTTGTCATTCAATTTCTTAAAAAACCACAAACTGATCCAGAACACATAGCCAATTTTGAATCTGCCCTACGCCAGCAGAATTCTGGAGTGTAATTTACTAATCAAAAACTTAACTTTATTGACTCTAACAAGCTACTATCCCCCTTCAGGAAGGCTTTGGCCCAGCCCATTGTACTAAGTCATCACATCCACTCTTGATGACCTGAGGAGAACCTTTGACCAAGGAACAGCAAGAATATTGGTGCTTCTGGATTTGCCATTGGCCTAAAACATTTTCTGTCACGTCATTCTCCTGTCTCGATTTGGTAGCCTTGAAATTGAAGTGAGGATCCTCAATTGGATTAAGTGTTTCAGAGGGTATCCTTTCCACCATTTACCTCAGAGGCTCTTCTGCTCTATTGTGGTGTTCCAGAGGGCTCCTCTCACTCCCACATTTTATTTAAGATTCATATGTCTCCATTAATCTGACTCATAAGTAATAAGGATATGTCAGCATATAATTATGTTGATGACACCCAGATACTATTTAAAATACTACCAGGTTTGAACAACAAAGTATTGGGATTTGCACAGACACTTACGATCATCTATGATTGGATCCCTCCAATTCTTTAAAAATGAGTGCCAGGGGACCAGTCCGGTGGTGATAGTGTGCGGTATAAATATCCTTTAACATAACATGAAATAAGAGAAAACTGAATCATTGGTTGCCGGAGCACCTTCCTCCAGTTGGCCTAGAGACATCTGGTAACAGCAGCTAGTGACTCCCCCGAAACTCAATACACTATCAGGAATCTGTGCATTCAGATAGACACCAATTTCACTGAACTCAGACATTCACATAGTGGACATTAAAGGTTTCTTACACTTAAAGATTATAAACGGCCATTTGTCAACTTCCCCCAGAATGCAGGCCATAATGTCTCTGGTCTTGGCACATCTCAAATATGCAAATACTATTTTCCTGTGTTTGGGATTAGCAGGCTCCAGTATATTCTGAATGTCGCAGCTTGTCTCCTGCTGCTTCTGCATACATTTCACAGCATTTCTTATGCCTTATCCTCATGCCACTGCCTGACTGTGGTGCATTGAGTTGATGAGTTGATTGTAAGGCTCTTTGTACGGTCTACTAAACCATCCACAATCAGGGCCCTTGCTTTCCAACTGAATGACTCTGCCTAGCCTACAAGAATCTGATTCTCCTCTGGATTTCCTTGTCAGTAATCCCCATTACTAACAAAGTTAGATCTGGGGTTCGATCCTTCCCTGTGGTGGTAACAAGACACTGGAATAACTGCCCCCATTCTTAAGAGAGTTTGAAGACTACAATGTATGTAAAATTCATTTACTTATGGAATAGGGCATTCCACCCCAAGAGCTGGAGAACTGATTATCAAATGCCTTTTCACTATCAAGACTCACTAGGAGATTGTGTCGCAAGTGGTACTTTGTGAGGTGAATAGCATCCAAGCAGTGTCTAATATGTGCATCCTCACAGTGCTGTCTCACAAATCGCACTGATTTCGATTTACATTTTTGGCCACAAAGCCCCCTAACCTCTCTGCACACATCCTCATGAGATTTCTAGTATCTATATTAAACAGTGTTCTCACTCTGGACCTTTTACGCACATTGGCTCTCTGTTTGGATTCTGTGATGCAACTGTCACATGTGCTGCTGCATTGAGGGAGTCGTGTTGCCCATGTTCATGAACTCTTTAAGGGTTTTGTTAGCCTAAGTGTAAGGATGTTAGTGTATTTGAGGCAAAAATAGCTTGTGAATCCACCTGGCCAAGGGCAATTGCCCACTTTAAGCTCCTTGGTGCATTTTATCACCACATGTTCACCCACTTCACTGCAGAGATACACCTGGTCCTGATCGGCAGCATTAGATAGATCTAAATTATCTAATAAATGCTGGCATATCATCCTTTGAAGGGGGTTGGTCCTGGATACAGCTGTCTATAATATTCCTGAAAGAGCAAGATATGTCTTGGTCCTTAGTGTCAAGAGTCCCTGTTGAGTATCTAACTGCTAATACTTGCCTCTGTAGGGCCTGCTTTTCAAGTCTTTGAGATCACATTTTTTCTGCCATTTCTCCTACTTCCCAGTATTTCTGTCGAGTTCTGAACAAGGCAAATGGGGCTTTGCGTGCACACAGTTTATTCAATTCATTTATGATGTTCTCTGGTTCTCTTCTCAGAGATAGCAATGTTCCCTTTCATTTCTAGTTTATTTCCAGGTCGGTTAGCATCTCTGTGAGCTTGGTCATTTCCAGTTGTTGGTTTTTTTGGATGTCTGTTTCATCAGAAGTCAACTGGCAAAGTCCTTCATTGAGTCACACTGGAGGCTCATGTTTCCCCTAGAGTTAAGGTTTGTTTCTAAAAACAAAAAAAAGATAGTAATTCCATTTTGCTCCCACTCACCGAATTCCCTACCTACTATAAAGAGTGGTTTGAGGTGCCATTGTGGACTGTTCTGTTCTTTTAAGCCTTGTGTAATGTAAAGTTGAACTGGTGCATGAGCATATATCCGAATGTTGCCGATGTCTGAGGATTCTATGCCCCAAATCACTCACTTGTCGGTGAGAAGCAGATCACTCCTTGAATGTGATTGGTCCATTGCTGGCTAAAATGCACAATCTCTTATTGTCTGCTTTAGTAGTCTCTGTGCATCTGTGAGGTCTAGTGCTGTCCATAGATGGTGCTTTTCCTGTTTCTTTCTTTGCAGGATCTGGCTTTGCCACTCCTGTCTAGGATGCTATCAGGGCATGTATTAAAGACTCCTTCTACAATTGCATTGTGTCTGTACAGCCCAGTAAGTGTCCTCGCTAGTTCCCTTAATGTCTCCTCAGGTCTCATGTTTGAATGCAAGCACAAAGGAGTGCAACAGGTACCCCACCCAGTTTCAGAGCACCAGGCATCCAATGCCCATTCGGATCAGATTTTTTTTATCTATCAAATTTACTTAGGGTTGTTTATGTGTGGGAATGCTAACTCTCCTAGTGCATGCATAATGACGACTATGGAGTTATGTGATAACAAATTCTTTACAAACTGTGTCAGCCTCGCTGTCAACTAGGTGAGTCTCCTTTCATAGGGCAATGTCAACCTTTTTCTCTGTAAGTGCAGCCAAACGTTTCAATTGCAGTAGACCTTTATTTCATATGATTGAATTGTCCATACCATTAATGCTCCAGGTCATTATCTTTTTCATATTAGAACTCTCCACTTTCAGTATTACATTTTTCCAATTAGGAATGGAAGAGGGAACGGAAGACCAGGAAAGTGGTACAGGGTTGCAGCGGAAGTACTATTCACACCAATGCAATACTAATGTGATTTTAAACTTCATGATCTATCAGATAGCTATATACAATGTTCGGTTTCCCCTGCCTAATCTATGATGTAGGATTTCTCTACTGGGTGACAGGCCTTGTGTTATTTACATGTACTCCTCTTTCTATCTGGTGAGTAGGTCACCAGAGGTTGCACACTAGACACCCTCCCTTACCAAACTGACCAGTGGATTTGGCTTGCTGCAGGCTGTGAGAGTCCATCAGCTGCCAGTCTCAAGTCTGTCTATTGCACAATGCCTTCTTTCCAGGAGAGTTCATTTCAATGAAAGAGTCTTCTATGCCTATCCAAGAAAATCAAAAATGAATCTTCCTAACCGAGTTGGATCATTGAGCAATCCCAGATATTATTTGCGAGAGATGTATTGAGAATTAACTGTGAGTGTGCTGATGAACCTATCATTTTCTGTCAAGTGGATCTTGGATAGTGCCCTCTCCGGTCCACTTTGGCTATTCCCTCGTCATGCAAGTCATCACTAGACCCAGGAGGAATGGATGTCATGGATTCTTGTTCAATGCGCTCATCCCTATTGTGTGCTGTAATCTCAATGGTTGTCTAATTAGTACTCCCTTAAATACCATATTTATTGTCATAGCCCATCCTTGTTATGTCCTACCATGTTATGTGGTTTCTACTGGCATGCAGGAGATGGGTGGGAGGTTTCCAGATCTTTGGCTGATCTATTTGTGAGTCTTATGCTTTCTTCTATTTCCCCTGTCTGCCAGTTCCGCTCTCTTGTGCTGTTCTACGCTTTACTCCATGTCACAATTCAATCGTCACCACAAAAGAAGTTACCGCTCCGTGTCAGTCTCACATGTTGGTCCTGTTATGCTTGGCTCTTAGTGGCGTATTCCTAAAGAGTGCTTCCAGAGATTCTGGGTAAGAGTATAATGCTGTGTAGTCAGGGCGGTCACGCAGCATTTTGCTTGACTGCATCATACCCTTATGCATTGCCTCATGGGGGTTCCTTCACATCAGTTCCCAGCATTTGGACGGTGCTTGAGAAGGTTATGACAATTAAACCGGCTTTGAAAAAAGTTTCAGCTGAAAAGTTGAAGCTCATTCATTCCAATTTTTTTTCTCGATTTAATTGAAGACCTCATCAGGGATATTGCACATATGTGAAGATTTCATTTCAAGAGTGGTGGGAAAATAAAGGTTGTCTTAGATTAGATTCCCATTGTGAGTCCCATGGAATTTTTATATTTAACGTCCTTGGCATGTGAATGATTTATGTTTCAAGGTCTAGTTAAGGAGCCTCTCTCTGCTGGAAAAGTGAAAGAAATGTGCCAATATCTGTCTTGGGTGTTTTATGCCATCCTTCTTTTACCCACCCTGTGGCTGTTTTCTATCTCTCATTGCTGAGGTGTTTCTCTTGGAAGAATGTCCTTAAATGGTTGCAACACAAGGCTTCCATATTTTCACCTAACCCCCCTCAGTCGGGGGTTGTTAGTCCGTATTTTGCATTGTAACATCATGTATCACATTTTGCCAAAGTGTTGATGTTTCATCATTCACGCTGTTAAAGGCCTGGTAGCTCTCCTTTAAGCCCTATTCACAGGTGGAGGACCGAGGCCTGAGTTCCCCTATTTGTATGGCATTTTTGTTTCAAAGTAAGCCATGGAGGATCTTAATTTACCAATTTCGTGCGGAATGAATTGTTGATCATTGAAGAGCTCTTGTATGGGGAGCTTTGGAGGGGACAGTGGTGTCCCCATTGATGCCACTGATGTTTGTATTTTACCCTCATTTCTTGCTTTTGTGGAATTTCAGACATCTGATCTGTTTTATTCCTGGTTTCAAGGTCAAGACGGAAAAGCTGGTAAGGAGCATTTGGCAAACTCATACATCACTCTCGCTGCCAATTCTAAAATCCCTGTTTGGCACCATTTGAAAGTGCTAGAAAGAGGATTTCCCATTGATGGCTAGAAACTGATAGAACTGTCTGGGAGGTTAATAAGGGCAAGGAGTAGGATTTCATCTTTGAGAAATTGAGGTTAATGGAGAAAATACAAAAGCATGTATGTAAACTTATAACGAAAACATCCTATCGCACAGGCAGATGAGTATCGTGCAAAGGCATTGCAATCCCTTGATTAATGATCATTGACTCATTGTTCCCTTTTGTGGATTTCCGATAGTCAACCACAGATGATCATTACCTATCCATGATATTGGCAATAGCATGTGTATGCGGGCAGTAGATGACATTCAAAGGTCATGGCATGGACATTTAACCAACTTCACGAACGGTATCCTCGCCCTCGTCCATTTGCACCTCATTTCTATTTATATAGGATGCTGTATTTACCCTTTAGAGTGATCAGCCACTCATCCAGGGGATGTGCACGCTGAGTATAGTAATACTACATGGCATATTTGTTGCTGTCGATTTCTTCTCTAGGATGCAATTTAGGTCTGTGGGGGGACATGTGGTAACCATGCATTGCTACACCATTGGCTAATGTGAAGGTTTGATGCTAAACTCCCTATGTTTCCAAAAATACCTCCAGTGAGCTCTTTGCTGGTTTAAGTCTCAGAGACTGCTGGTGACCACAAAACTGTGTCTTCCCTGTCCATGATGGTGATGCAGTGCAGAGACGGCCATTGAAAATTATTATCCAGGCGAAACTGGGAAACATCTTAAGGGTTGCCAATTGATGATGATCTGTGGAGGGAAATGTGGAAGCAGACAAAGCACACCCCATAAAAAGCTGACACTTGTCGCTACAATGTAACTCCTTGCATCGTTTGTGTCATTTATTGAGGGAGGAAGCGGTCACATTGTGATCTCTCAACGGCTTCCGAAATTGAAAGATTACGATCCTATTAAGTTACTACGTTGCCCCTACTACTGTGAGATGCAAAATATGGAAAAATGTTACTCACGGTCTTTAAATAAAATACAAGTTTCTTAGCTGCAGTGCTTAATGGACTATCAGAAACCTACTCATCAGTTTAACAGCCTATATTTGTCACTGGGATGACTCTGTTAGTGCAGCCTACCTTAAATGTGGGTCAGAGAACATTTAAATACAATTCTTGGTTTGGTGAAATACAAATAGAGCAAGGTTTGCCTTAGGAAAAATAGTGTTCTTTCTTAGCAGTAGGACGAACAGTGTGCCCTGGTGAAAAAAGCATTGAGATATTAAATGTTTTGCTCTAGGTCAAATTTTGTCATAGTGCCAAAGCTGCGTCAAACTGAACTTTTTCGCAGGTGCAAAGTTTCCGTAATATGGCCCTTCATTTGTCTAGCAGGAATTGCAACATATGCTTGATTGGAAGAGACACTCCATAAGAACCTGGTGATGAAAGGTGTTGATTGTGGCTGCCAGATATAGCGTTATCAGTGCACGTCATTGTGCACCTCTCTTTTGAAGTTATCAATAAGGGAGATGCCTCCAAATCCATTTTCCTTGGAAGATGAACGCTGGCGTGTGAGGGAGCCAGAACAGGAAGATGTTTACAAAAAGGTTTGGCTCATTATAAAAATATGTGCCCCACTTGAAGGGCAATATGTGTCCGAAAAGGGAATATAGAAGAAGCAAGATATATTGACATGGTGATAGTGATGCTTCTGACTACAATACAAATGCCTTGTCACCGTTCTTGAATTAGTGCCAGGCTGAGGCTTGCTTCATGGGCCATTGATATGAAACCATGCAAATCATTTACTAAATGTATTGTATTGTATTGTAGTTGTCATTTATATAGCGCCTTTTACCATTATAGTCTCAATGCGCTGATAGTGGGAATGCTCTTGGAGGACCGAAGTCCAGAGTGTTGGAGGTCACGGAGTAGGATTAGAAAGCGTGTGTGCATTTGGCCACATAAGGCTTAGCAGGGATGGCCAGGTTCTGGAAGAGAGCAACCCATCACGTCAGGCATGTGGATGGGAGCTGAGGGGAGTCAGGAGATGGTGTGAGTGCTAGAGACTTGCTATGTTATGTTATGTTAGGAGAATTTATAACACGCACATTCACCCGGAGGCATCTTGGCACAAAAGTAAACTCAATAAAGCTACAACAATCCCATGGTTCAGCAGAAAAGCACAGTTTTGAGAAGGTGACGAAAATGCAAGTGATTTCCCCTATTTCTCAGTTTCTGCAGAAGACCGTACCATAATTTACTGGTCGCCACGAAAAAAGGCTTGTCCACCAATTCTCTGGAGACTGAATTTAGGAATCTAAACCAGTCGGTCGTTACCAGAACGAAGAGCCCGACGGGGAATGTAGGGTTGGAAGTCCGCCCTCCCTGATAGTACGCCTGATGGACCAAACAAAGAGACTCGAAAGCTATTCTATGTTTCACAGGAAGCCAGTGTAAAGATTGCAGCACTGGACTAATAAGTGAGCCGTATGGCGTAGCAGTGACTGTCCGAGCAGCCACGTTCTCCAACATTTGGAGCTGATTAATCAAGCCAAAGGGCTGGGCCAGATATAAGGCATTGCAATAGTCAAGCCTGATGGTAATAAGAGAAGCAACATCTAAAGGCCAAAGCGAGGAGGGGAGGAAGTGCGGGACCTTCTGAAGAACCCTCTCCTCAAACGAGTAATCATATATTTGGGGAGGACCCTTAGGATACAGCATTAACATAGCCTTGTAGGCTGAGGCAGGAGTTATTATCCCTAGCAATCATGACTGCTCCTGAGGTCTATAAGGCTATTAGCCCATGGTGGTGATAGCAATATATGGTTTGTAGTTTCGGTGGTGAAGTAAAAAATGTTACTTTAAGAGTGAGTAAACTAAATAGACAAACTGAGTTAGTAAATTAAAGGTCATTTCATGTTATAGTATTTAAATAACATGGTTGTCTTCATAAATTAAGCATTTCATTGCAACGTGTTTGAACTGGAACAGGTTTAACATGAGCATGTGTTAAGTGTAATGTAAAATAAACGGTTTGTCTAGGAAAGTCAAAGCATTTCCCAATGTCTTATCTTTATCTTCCCTGTTTTAAATAGCATGTTGCAGCAAAAAAGTGTCTTGTTGAAACAAAATCTTGCCCGGAAATTGCATTGTTTATTCCCTGTCTGCTTTTAAAGACTGGACCTTATTACAAGTATGGAGTTAAGTGGTAAAGTTGGCAGTAAATCCGTTACCGCCAACTTTAGCACTACTCCAAATTATGAGATTGGGCCTGGAGAGGAGGATTCACCTCCAGAAAACGCTGCAGGTAAATTCTCCCACTCACCGCAAAAAATCAGCAGAATCAGCAGAGTTACGCCAAAAAAAGCCCCATTGAGTCCAATGGACTAAAAGAAAATGGGGGTTTACACCGCCAAAGCCACTTGTAATCTGGCAGTAATTCCGCCGACCAAGTGGCGGTAACAGTAATTCAGTTGGGCAGTATTCCAGCAGATTTATGCCGGGATACCGCCCAACTCGAAATGAGGCCCAGGACCTCATTAGGAATTGAGCAGTGAACACAGAGTTAATTCCACTGGGGGGAATTACTGTTACAGTTGTGTAGTCTGTCGGTATTACCGCCATATTGCAAGGTGAAAGAAGCATGCAAAGACCATCGCTGGATGGAATTATTGCCAAAAAGCTACTTTGGGCAGTAATTCCATTGACTCATGGTAGAATTACCGTTCCCACAGGCCAAATCGGTGCTAATTCTGCCCGCGGAATTAGCATCGGCTGAATTAGTGCCAGAGCCGGCCAGCTTTAAAAATCCATTTCACTTTGAATCTCCCATTTCCTGTTGCCATTCAAACACAAGAGTACCTAAACGATGTCACATGAGAAAGACAAAGGCATGGTGCTGGACATGCTGCTGGGAAAGCAGAGGTTTAGTGAGGCTCATGCTGATGAGCTATATGGCCAAGGCATAGGAGGACATCTGGGCAAAGGAAGACAGCCATCTGGGCCAGCATTATGGACAAGGTTGCGGCAGTGGGCAGGATCCCACAGGACAGTGAGGACTGCTGTAAGTGCTGGAATTACCTCAAGGCCAGGGTCTGCATCCTCCTGGCGAAAAGCCGACATGAGACATGTCCCACAGGAGGCAGGAAAGTGGATCACCTCTTCCTGAACCCAAGGGAGGTGAAAGCTAGCAGCATCATCTATCTGGAAGGGATTTAGGGCATTGGGAGTGCCGAAGTCGAAACCAACCGCAAGGTGAAGCTTGTGAGTATGAATACTCCCTCCCCCACGATATTGCACTGTCCAAATGCCCATCCTATGCATGTGTCCCTCAGCATAGATGAGCCCAATGGACGGGAATGTGCAACCACATGGCAATGTGTACACAGGCAATGCCACCAAATGCGTGTGCAAGTAAAGGTGGGAGACTGTGCACATACACATGTACTGCAGGGAATAAGTGCATGTGGCCCATGCAATCATGAAAAGCACCCATGTGTGCTGTGAAAGGCCAAGTGGCAAAGTGGACCCCCTGCGCCACCATATGTACAAGACGCATCGCCAGCCCAACAGGCAAAGAGCCCATGCAGTGTAGAACACTCAGCAGACACTACCCCCACCTCGCATTAGCAATTTTCATTGGCCTGCAATCGAACCTGCCCATGAGACCACATGTGTGTAGGATATCCATCCATAATGTCGTATGAGTTGCTTGCAAGCCCACGAACATGTATGCATCATGACTGGCTGTTAGGGTGAATTCTCACCCAAGTGCTAAATTCCCTCTACCTTAGAGCTCTCCAGCTCTTTTGCTATATTTTGGGACTTTGAACTTTTCATTTTCAATGTGTTTTCTGTGTTTGTTTCTTTGGATATGGAGTTTTTAGACAAACTCAATAGGCATCATCTTTTCTTGTGTGTCACACAGCACCTTCTGTGCAGTGGCACAGGGATGTCTTTCAAACTTCCCAAGGTGTAGATACCTTCACTGGGACTGACTACTGTCTCCCAGTACATGTAAAGTTAAATTAACTTTTCTAATCTTTTTAAATCTTTTCTAATCATAGACCTAGCACAAACTATCTTCCTATAGAGTGCTGGAGGGGTTGCCTAGCATCCCCTATGTCTAAACACTCATGTAACAGTCAAATGTTACCCTTTCAACTTGCAATGGCTGGTGGCAGTGGTTTTAGAACAAACTACCATGATTTTTCCCAACCGCGAACACCGGTAGCTAAAAATCGGGTCAGCCATGTTTTTCAATATGGCACCCAAGACCTCTCTGGTCATCTTTTTTTGCTGTTTCTTCTAGGACAGGTCCTTCTAGTGTTTATCTCTGTGCGCCAAACCAGGTTTGGTCCCTTTGTCCGATGGCCTTTGGCGGGCTTCAGTGCTGAAGCCCTCCTCTGGCGCCTGAGTGTCTGGGGTGGACAGGATGTGAGGGAGGTGCCCGAAACTCCCTGTGCTTAGTCTTCTAGGAGACCTGAATGCACTCTGGCACGATTGGCTGGCTGACTGTCCGGCAAGGACAGCCACCCTGCTGGGTGAGTGACAGCTAGGCTGGAATGAATGGGAGAAAACTGTTTAAAAACAGGTCTGTGGGACTTGAAAGGCAGAGTCGACCACTGGAACGAAAGATCCGAAGACGAGCTGAAGGTGGACCACTGCTGCAACTCCTGGACCGTTGGTTTGCCCAGTGAAGCCCTGCTGCAGGTCTGAATTGCCTGAAACTCCCTCAACAGAGAAGCCCCTTCAAGGACGACTTCTTCCCTTGAGCTGGTGGGAACAACCAACTCACAAGCCACTTGGACACCGTCTCTATACTGGTCGAATTTTCTTCAGAGTGCTGTTGGAAACCCGGATAGCCAGTGAGAAGGATACCAGTTTGTGGACTTTAAGGCACTTACACCTTAAAACCGACATTTAGCCAAGCGTGTGGCTTCTTCCCTAGGCAGTGCAGGAATCTCCCGACATCCTCCTCCTTGTCCCCACGACTGAAGCTCAGGAACAGCGAGATCTGCAGGAACTGCCAGGAACTGCCTCAGTTACAGCCTTTCTTCATCTATAAGGTACTGTGCAAACGCAGTGTGGAAATCCTTCCTGCCGCGATGAATGTTTGTGAAACTTTCCCAACTTTGGATTCTTGTTCGCTCCTAATCCGACATATAACTCTTTTTCTGGCAAACTACGTCTAAGAACATTGGCAAAGACTTAACCGTGTACTACCAGAACTGTGCTATCCTATCCAAGACACTGAATCATTGACTTTGTCCCAGGCCTATTGAATTGAATTGCCTCTTGTAGTGAACTGAAACTATTTGTCCTGCCTCTGAAACTAATTGTGTTTTGATTCTTATAACATTTGTTTTTCTACCCCTTTTGAAAGTTACTGAAGTGCCATTTTGCTCCCACTTCAGGGGAGCCTAACTTGTTCAGAAACCTATTGGTTATGTACTGTAGTGTATTATATGATATTGAACTGCTTCTTACTAGTGGAATGTTTTCTAACTAAATGTGTAAATAAATGTATATTCTTTTACCAAGAAACCTTGAGTAAGTGTTTGTTTAAACTACGATTATTGCAAGTCCTTTGTGTAACATCTTGTATTGCTCACATCCCTCTTGAGATAAGTCTAGCTGCTCAGCCACTGCTACCACATAACTGTGTAGTACAGGCTTGTACCAAAGGTTAGATTGTGCTTAGACCTGTAGTCTTAATTGTGTGTAGTGTTCCCAAAGGGTACTGCATGTAATTCTGCTTAACACTGGCAGCATGGCATTGTGTAGCCAACCGGTTCACAGTCGACTCAGGCTAAGGTGTAGCCCCATCTACATCCCACAACAGGGCCACTGGTGTAGGCACATCAATCTCCAACCCTGCACTGCTCAGCCATGGAAAAAGCAGTTGGAAGGGCAGGAGCGAGGCACCAGGGCCATGGCCCAGCAGTGCCATGGCAGCCGTGACAAGTGGAGACACTGCCACAGTCCCCACAAGTGTGCCAAGGGGACCAACCGCCAGCAGTGCACAAGCCACTGCACTTGATGGCAGCAGACCAGACAGATCTGCAGGTGCAGCACTCCCGGCAGCTACAACCACCACTCTACAGCCCACCCCTGTGGTTGTGTCTGAGTAGCCACAAGCAGACACTGGAACCCATAGCTGTACACCTGCACCCCATCTGCTCTCTGACTCCCCCTCATCACCTGAGGCAGACAACCAGGCACATCTGCAGCATGACCTGGATACAGGGACTGACACTGATGCCAGTGGACCATGTGACACAGGTGATAGGAGCTATGGGTCCCCCTGCTTCAGCCCCAGCCCTCCCACAGCCCAGAGTGCATGCCTCAGCATTCCATCGAAGCAATCTGGAGGAGGCTGGGCGCAATGGAGCAGTGGCAGATCCACATTGAGACCATTGAGGAGACTCAGTTGCAGCATCTGCAAGCGATCCATGACTCAGTGCAGGGCTGATCCCGAAGGATTGCAAGGTACTTGGACCGGGAGCACTGGCAATCATCTGTTGCAACTGCTGCCCTAACTGTTGTGGGCCAGAGGGTGAGGGAGCTAACAGAGACATCTCAGCATTTGCTGAAGTGATGCACGCCATAATGCTCCTGAACCCCCAGCACATTCGGGGCCAGGAGTCTGACATATCCACCTCAATTAACCCTAAGGAGGGGTAATTGGCTGGCAGCCGACGTCACTGTTCAATTTTGAAATTTGGCCTGGCCACAGCCAGAACAGCCTGGCAAGGGTAAGAGCCCACAGAAAAAATGTTGATACTTCATTAAAGTATTTTACTGGGCACAAGGGAAGTAGGTGGGTTTGGGTGTTGGAGGTTGGGGAGGTGGGAGGGCATGGGTGGTGGGGATGGGGGAGATGGGCGGCAAGGGCTGTTGGGGATTGGCGAGGTAGGTGACAGGGGCTGTTGGAGTTTGGGGTGGTGGGTGGGAAGGTCTGTTAGGGATTGAGGAGTGGGGTGGAAAGAGCTGTAGGGGATGGGTGCTCACCACAGTTGTTAATAAAAAAATTGTTCCCTAGAAGAAATGCAAGGATAATAAATACTTTTTGTGTGAAAGCGATATAATCAAAATGTGCATATCTACAAAAGTGTGATGCATGTGAAAAGTAATGTGTCTAGAAAAAATGTTCAGTTCTTGCCACGCAAGACGTCTGTCCCTGGCTTCCTCACTCTCAATCTATGGATAACGCTTCAGTGTATGCTGGGGGAAGGATGGCAAGATCAGGGGACAGGGGGACATTTGGTTTGAGGCAGAAGTTGTGTAGCATGGCACAAGAAACAAATATCTTGCCAACTTTTTCTGGTCTGTATATCATGACCCCTCCAGCATGGTCCATGCACCGGAAATGTGCCTTCAGCAGCCCAAGGGTACGATCAATGCAGATTCTGGTCCTGATATGTGCCTCATTGCAGGCCCCGTCCTGTGGCATACATAGATTGCACACCATGGTCATCAGCTGTGGGAGCTTGGGGAACTAGAGTCACCTGCAAGAGCATAGGATACCGATGTCAGTCATAGTTCATTGAGTATACGTAGCATGTTAACAGACACTCTCTTGCAGCAGTTATGTTCCATTGGTACTACATGATTTTCATTCCCAGTAATTCAATGATGTACAATATACTATGTGGATACATGCACATTGTAACTTAGAGATACACTGTGCACACACCTCATGAGCAAGTTGTGCGACAGATGGCCTGTCATGGGATTTCGAATGTGCATTTTGTGTGTGTTGGGCTTGTGGTGTGTTGTTCTGTCAAGTAGTGCCCTGCTGGGTAATTTGGCATGCATGTTTGTGTTTTGTGATTTCCTGCCGCAATTAATTCACAAACATGGTTTGCAGTGGACATGCCCTCAGTGTCTGGCAGGGTTGCATTGTCATTGTGTAGTGTTGAACTGTTGCATTGGCTGTGTAGGTATGTGTGCCCTATGCATTATGGCTCCTGTAGTCATCTGTCTGTGCAGGAGTTACTTTTTGGGCATTATGCATTGCTGTCATACTACTGTGCAGTCCTTTTGAGCCTAGTCCTGTGACTTGTGGGTGTCATGAGAGGGCAGGCCCTGCATACATAGGGCCTTGACATGCATTAACCAATAGTAGTAATGTTCCACCCCCCTCCTTCACATGGCATTCAGCTGGTGCTGTGAGATTGTATTGTGTGATGGCACGTATACTCACACAGCATCCATGTCTGTTGCCCTCTGTGGCTCTCAGTGTATGCAGGCAGGGTGCTGTTAGAGATGACCATGGTGTCTTGGGTGGTTCCAGGAAAGCGAGCACAGCAGGGTGTTATTGTCAGGTCAGTGTCACATGTAACCTCACATGCATGGAGTGAAAGTGCTTCCTGTTGCGGTATCCTCTTTGGATGCCTGGGGAGCAACCAACGCTACATGGTTGCAGTCAAGTGCAGCATTTACATTTGGCATGTGGGCTGCTGTGTAGAAAAATGCCTTTGTGAACAAGGGATGACAGAATGCAAGTCTGACTATGAAGGCCATAAATCCATATAGGACAAGGCACACTGACTTACATATGCCACCTGATCTGTGGAGGTAAGAAACAACCTCTGGAGGCTAAAGTACAGGCTATGAAGGATTTGAAGAGGGGTGCCGGGAGCCCTTCCACACCCCCAAATTCATGTTGCGACGAAGAGCCAGAGATGCTTGCAGCCACCCATCCTACGTTGGACGAATCCTGAGTGCACCAATGATTGACAAGTACGCTGAAAGGTATCCTCTCAGCCAGCCATACAGACCGAATAAAATGCAAATCTTTACATGTGTGGGAGAAGAACCGGAGATCGTGGACAGAGACACCTATATGGACAACCTCGACTGAGCACCAGGAAGCCATGGTGCTTACATCACTAGTGACAGCACAACATAGCAGCGTTAGACATGAAGCACACTCACAGTCCTGTACTTCATCACACAATCACACACATAGCTAGAGGACAGATACACATACATACTGTCATTGCTTTTATTATTTTTCCATTAGCCAAATGCTGTAATGCAGAACCGCAAGGCACAATAGATCCTAAGCAAGCTTGCAGATACTAAACAGGAATAACCCCATGGGACTACAGGGATATATATGGAACCTGATAGGACCAAGTGTGACTAACATATAGAGAACCTATGCATAACATGGACAATGTAGAAACTGCATTATAAGGGTTAGGAAAATTACAGCAGGCCTCCAGCCACTGAGAATGAGATGAGCAAAGCTTATTCAGGCTGCACAGAAAGCAAGATGTGCGAGACAGGCTCACAGCCAAGGTCAGAGATACAAGGACACATTCCAATCCCCAGAAGACAAGGGGACTACCTGCAGAAAAACGGAATACATCCTCGTTATTCCAAGCTCAAGAACTTGATTTTGTGGCCCCATTTTGTGGCCTCAAAACACGTGGTACAGCCAAACAAGACAATGGACAGTCATCCGTGGTGGGAAAAAGGAGCCGATCCCAGCAAGCCAGCCACAGACTGCAAGAAGTGTTGAGACGTGAGGAGCATATTCTCATAGGCAAAAGTGGTTCACACAAGTTACAATACAGACATATAAACATTCACATCACCTTGAAGAGTTGCATAGCGAGCTGAGAACCCGATCGTGTACCAGGCCGGGTGAGATCAGCTCTAACCAATCACAGCGTAGAAGCCCTGGGGTGGATGGCAAGGGGCATGAACCAATTGTAAACCCATTACTCTGCAACAATGTAATAGATTGTTTTTTGGGGATGGGACAGGACAGCCACCTGACATGCAACAACCTGTAGAATAACGCCCATATGGTCTCCTATAGGAAATAATGCTCTCAATACCCAATCCCTCATGCTGATAGATTTTTTGGAGAAGGGCCCAAATGGAAAGTCGAGATGTACCAGAGAATTCCTGTTTTCTTGTATTGATTCCTGTTGGTTTTATTTGCAATAAACTGCAGTTTGTACTTGCTGTTGACTGAGTCCTCTGTTTTTTCTGGGGAGGGTGGTGGGCCCTCGAAGTCAGCAGCCCCCCAGCCTTGCTCTGGCATACCTGGGAATTCCCCCAACAATTTAGCAGCAGAGTTGATGGTTGGCTGCACCAGTCTGGCACGAAGCTATCACCTCCGCCGCAGAAATGGAGAGGTTGCATGACCCTCACATATTTCGAGAAGGACGGGGAACGCATACCTGTGGAAAGGCCTTTAGTAGCCAGCTTTGAAATATCCTGCCCGAGGTCGGTGAGGAGTCCAGGCAGACTCTGCGGGGAAGTGGCAGCTTTCGGGGACGCGGCAACCAAGCAGCACCAGCAGACCACAGAGTTCAAGTATTGACCCAGTCACATGGCAACTGTGGGTGTGAAGGAGGGTGTTGAGTATTATGGAGCATCATTGAGTATTGTCGAGTATTGTCAAAGTATTGTTTAGCATTGTCAAACTTAGTAGGAACAGAATTGGAGGTAGACGTCATTATATGTGGTTGGGCATATTCGGGATTAGAGGTAAACGATTCTTGGGAACAACCTAGACTATTGACTCGGAAGCACGGATGACAGAAATATGGAAATAGTGGTTTCCTGTGGTTTGGGCATTTTAGCTCTGGTCATAGATAATAGTATCATCGTAAGGTTTAGCAAGCAAGCTGACCTAGATTGCAGAAGGGAATTCAACTGGCTAAGAATCGAGAGGAGGCGTATTATTTGCTAGGCGATGCAGCAGGTACAGATCCAACACAAGAAGATATTGGAATACTCTGCTAGGAGACAGGAAGACAACTGTATAGTTTGTGTTGGGGTTGTATGTATTTTGGGGCAGCGGGCTCTAACGATGGGTGCGTGGTATTTGACCTCTCAACGCTATGTAGTTAGTGAATTGTTGACCTCGCCCGTAAGTTTGTACATAGGACACGGAGAGCACGAGACAGTGAGGAGATAGCATTGGAAAAACTGAGATTGGCAGATGAGGTGGACCAGTGGCAGTGTGCATAAAGCACATGCGCAAGATTGTGGGTGTGCCTGAGGAGGCAGTGAGTTTAAAAAGGGGCAGTGTGTGAAGCACGCCCAACAGGTTGAGGAGCCGGAGAGGCGTGTAGTGATTTATAAAGGTATTGTGATTACATTGTGTTACTTGCTTAACAGCGGACTAGCAAAACCCTCAATTTGAGATCAGGTAAAAGCAAGAGCAATGTATCAAGGGAAGTGTGGGGGTGACACGCCCCTCCAGAAACTGTGTAAGATACTCCCACCCTATAAGGACAAGATATGCAAGTATAGCATAATATGATCTAAAGGCACTGAGGGGAAGTTAACTAAACCATGGCCACCATCCAGATGTTTCTCCAAAGATGTGCAGCAATCACTACTGACCAATATAAAGGGTACCTATAAGAGGAAGAATCTAGTAAGCTGCATGGCTATATTAGAGCTTTGGAAAATGTTCCAAGAGGGCGAGGGGGATGCAGCGAGTCATCAGTGGATGCAGCGCCAGCAGGATGTGCACAGACCTGCAGCCCAGCCCTCCGCTCCCTCAGACTTCCCTCTGAATGTGGTCTCTGATAACAGAGACGATGAGCAGGGGATGTACCCATTATGAGAATGTAGAGCAGCAGCAGGGTTTTAAAACCCGACATATAAACCACCACCATATACTAGGGAAGAGGGGCAGAGAGGAACAGGACAGCTGGCCACTGGGCACGGAGCAAGTGGCAAATCGCAGAAGCAAGCGAGGGAGAGGCTAGGGAGCATATCCGCGTATTAATGTTTAGAGGGACAGATTCTTTTGAAGCTGGAAGAGAAGACCGATGGGGAGACGGAGGGGGCAACTAAGGCAATGGGAGGTTTGAGGGGGAGCAGCAAAGCTACGGTTTGGGCTGAGATAATGGGGGAAGAGGAAAGGAAGGAGAAGGAAAGCCAAGAGTGGTTAGAGAGAGAGGACAGAGAAAGGATAAGAGAGGAAGAGAAGAAGCAGGTGCAGAATAAAGAGAAGAGGGGATAGAAATGGAGCACAGCGAGAGGGAGAGAGAGGAGTGTGAGAAGTGGGACAGGAGGATAATAGAGCTAAAAGGAGATTGAGAGATGGAGGGAGGCAGCGGAGCAGGAAAAATGCAAGTTGATAGCGAGGGAACAAAGAAAGTTGCAGTTGGAGAGATTGGCAATGGAATGCACACGCAAGGAGGAGGATGAGTGAGCAATAAGGGCTATAAAGACACAATGGACAGTGGATCGAGGAAATGACAGAGTTGAGGGGGGCAGACAAGCAGAACCGGACAGCACAACCACACGAGAGAGGAGTAGCACAGAACCAGACAGAGCAGGCCTAGGAGCCTAGAAGGGGAGTGGGTATGACTTGCGGGACATGGACATCACTATGGAAGCAAACACGGACACAACCACTAGAAGACTGAGCTTTGTAGACAGCTTTTGCAGTAACATGGGCTCGGGATCTGACATTGAAGGACGAAACAGTGGGGACGAGAGGGGGGAGCTACACAGGCCGCAGTCCACAGGGACGGACAAGAAGGTGACATGGGAGAGAGGGACCGGTACAGGGGGAATAGGAGGATGCAAGGACGAGCACACCCCAGTCAGAATACGAGCTATGTAACATAGATGACCTAGTACCATACGTAGAGAGGCTCAGAGACCTCCCAGGATGAAGGAAGGGGAGACAGCTGTAGAATGTTTCATGGAGTGGATCATGCAAATACCCATATCCAAACCAATAGACATGTACACCAACATTAGAAACACGGACAGACAGGTCAGACTGACTAGAAGTGCAAATGGGGAGGTAGGGTTCAGACAGATGCCCTGCTAGAGAAGGGAGGGGGCAACCTCAGTATATACCATGGAAGCACATTGACAAGGAAAATGAGAGATGTAGGTTACCATCATTATCCAGGGACTGGGAAATGGATATATGAGATGGAAAGGATATGACAGCGGGCCAGAGGTTAGCAGTGGAGGACGTGAAAGGACTGTTAGTAACGATCCTCAGAGAAGCTGCGGATGATGTATGGAAAAGGGCAGGGTTCCCCAGAGTAACCACCCAGAACATGGCACACAATGGTTCGCCATTTGCAAATTGCAAGTATGCCTAAGGACACTTTACAAGAAGGTGACTATGCATACGATTGAGCAGAAAACATGCAGAAATTCAGTGACGCTCACACAGTACAGGAGGATGCACTTGAGGCAGATGTGCTGTACATAGACGGGTCATCGACAATTGACCAGACAGATGGGGTCAGGCATACAGGAACTGCAGTGGTGAGATTGAGGGAAGATGGAACAAGTGAGGTAGTGGCAAGTGCGCGATTGCCATCATATTATTCAGCACAAGCAGCAAAGTTAGTGGCCCTAATACTAGCATTGGAGCATAGCAAGGGAAAGAAAGTTGCAGTGTACTCAGACTCCACGTACGTGACGTCAACAGTACATTCAGGACTAGCACAATGGACGAGGAGAGGTTTCAGGAGAGCAGATGGGACACCTGTACAACATGCACTTTTATTGGGTAGACTCATTGGAGTTATACAGTACCCCACGCAGATAGCAATAGTGAAGTGCCAAGCACACACTCAAGGGGAAGATCCTATCTCAAGGGTAAACTAAGCAGCATACTCAGAAGCAAAATGTGTAGCATATTTTGGAGAGCTACTAGAAATGGAGACAGCATCACATGCCCGAGACTATGCAAGGAATATGGTACTGAAGGAAGGGTACAATGCATTACCAGAAACACAAATAATGGAGTTGCAGGGAGCTGCACCCAGGGAGGAGAAAGAGCAAAAGAGCCATGGACCGAGAGGCGATGTACAGTATCTCTGACAGATGCGCTATGGCGGCAGAATAACACAGAAAAAGTGGTGATGCCACTAGCATTTTTGAACACTGCACTGACACAGTTACACTATCCAACACACATGGGAAAAGAGGTAATTGCTACCCATGTTCTAGAAACATGGTTCTGTCCTAATCTGGCGGAACATGTGGCTGAATTTGTAAGCATTTGTTTGACATGTAAGTAATTCACTGCAGGACACACATTGAGAGTTGTGAGAGGAGCCATACCTCGACCAGCAGGCCCATTTCAACATCTACATGTCGATTATGTTGATATGATCCAAGTGTGTCAAGGATACCACTACATGACAGTGGTTGTGTCCCCATTCTCTCGATGGATTGGGCAGGCCGCTGTTCAAATCCTGATACTCTCAGAGCAGCAAAGTTCCTGGTCTCGGAAGTATTCCCAAGATGGGGCGTGTGTGAGTTACTGCGATCTGACAATGACCCTCACTTCACCAATGCGATGTTCAAGCACAAAACCACTTTGATGGGCATTCAACATAAATTCTCTTGTGCTTATCACCTGCAAGCAAATGGGTTGTGTCAATGCCTGAATGTCCCTTTGAAGGAGGCAATAGCTAAAACAAAGCAAAGCACAATGAATAACTGGCTTCACTGCCTACACCTTGCACTGTTTGCATTGCGCAATAAGCCTTGGTCTGACCACCATTTTACGCCCAACGAGGTGATGACAGGACAATGCATGCAACTCCCACTGACTCCTCCCACAAGGGCACTGAAGGATGCCGAGAGTAGTGCAGATGTGTTAGGTCAGGAAATGTACTACCACATTACTTCCTTAATTGCTAGTGCCTCTATTATCTCTTGCCAGATACAACGACACCACGGAGGCCCAGAAGACAGCGGAGAAAGCAACAGTGACAACAAACTGAAAGACTCCAGGACAAATAAGCATGTTAAAGTTGGTGATAACGTGCTTCAAAAAAGATTTGTGAGAAGGCGGGATGCTCCCAGATTCACAGGACCCCACATTGTCGAGACGATAGCAGACAAAGTTGTCAAATTGGCAGGGAAGTTTGTTTGGAACCAACACTCGGACATCTAGCCCTATTAAGCAGCCGCCTCGCCTGGCAAAACGTTCAACAGGGCCAACGATCAGCAGGGCACAGAGCAAAACAGCGATTTTGAACTTACACTGCTCAGTGGAGGACACCCAATGGTAACTCACTCATGAGCAGACGAGCTATTGAATGGACTAGCTATATACATAGAGTGAGGATACACTGTCTGTTTGTTTTTTTATTCTCTAAACACATTCTTCAAGAAAGCCGACTGTAATAATTGATGATTGTTTGTGTTACCCGCTGACTACCACCCTGATACTTTCTCGAACCAATTTGTTCACAGTGTGAGAAGACCCAGCAGATTTCAGGCTAGTTCACCCAGAGTATATTATCTTGCTTTTATAGAATATCTGGCCCAAGTGTACCCACAACTTGCACAAGGAAATCCTTCTGTTCTTTCGATACTGAGGGAACCTGGAATTAGAGGCCTGTGAGAGCAGTTATTCACATTTGGCATCAACGATTATATAGTTCACAGGGCTAAAAGTTTAACTTGATACCAACACAATAATGCTCATTTTTGCGCATTTCAGGGGGCAACTATATCTTCGAGCTGCACAAGGATCAAGCAGCACAGGTAAAGATGGGTGAAATAAGAAAAAATGTAATTATCCTGTTGTGTCTCTTTATTCCAAGTGGAGTATTTGCATTTATATTTTGAAGAATTTCACTTGTTGCTAGCGCTACTGCTGTATCCTCTACTAACATTACTACCCCAACCCCAGCAGGTGGAATGGCCATGTCAGGTGGACAGGAGAGCACTGCCAGCACTGTAAGGAGAGGTAAGCGCAGTGCTGACACAGACATGAAAACGGTAGACATCTTTCTCACCAACACTGCTCGAGTGTCTAATAAAATGTGGTATAAGCACATGATAAAAGTAGGTAAGGAAACCACAGGGGAGAGGTGTTATGTCTGCTCATTAATCCCCTATGCCATGAGTGCCTCCTGAACATTTATAGCAACTGAAATACCAGGAGCAAGGACATAGTGCCTGATATACCTGTCGATGGTAACAACTTGAGGAAGATTTCAAGGGAAAACAGCAACATTGAGTGGATATCCCAAGCGACATTCCCATATGAAGATAGATACATAAAGACTCTCGTTATGATGAACAATTACTGGCAGTTAGACAAAGTAATACAATATGTAACTGAAGGGTCAAAGAAAGGACACACCAAGACTATAATGTTGAAACCATTGCCCTGCCCATAGTCAAGAGTGAAGGAGATAGGAGGAGAACCTGGGTGCTCGGAAAGACCATAGATATTAGTGTATGGTCAAGTGTACATGAAGGATGGATGGAAAGAAGGAGTGGTGGGAAGCAAGGCACTGACCCTAGCACAATCGCCAGTGAACAAGGACAAGAAGAGAATGACAAGTGTCTGAAGGAGTGGGACGCGAGTGCAAAGTTGCTCACATTGGTGGAGAATTAAGCTGGACAAATGCCTATAACACCCCTGAAAACACCAGCACTCTTTTACCAAAATGACAGTGAGGTGGAAGTTGGGGAAAATACAGGATGCTGAAGCATAGAAAAGCATGCGGCGATGAAGATAGACACTGCAGTACTGATGGATCATTACTGGGCATGCAGATCCAAGGCATACGAGAAGCTGCCACCCAATTGGGGAGGGGTTTGCTCATTGGTACACATTGATATGCCCTCATTGGTCATGCCACGAAAGGATGGGAAGCTTGATGTCATGCACCAGCCCTGGAGAATTGCTAGTCGTTGGAGATACTACTAAGATGGCGGCCTGTTCCATTCTATCGGTCTAGTTTATTCCAACATGGCCGACATATTCTATAACTAGCGGCCCGTAGCAACGCTCTGCGCATTGTATCGTTTCCGTTACGTGCCCAGCAAGTCGCTCTCAGCGTCTAGATTTTCAACATTGCCTTGCGTTCAAAGTCTTTAATTACCTACCTTTCCTTTCCCTACACAGGAGGTTATTTCAGGTTTTCAGGTAAGGTGATTAGGGTCTTATCTTCTGTCCTTTCTTGCACAACGCACTCTACCCCGCGTTTTCCATGTAAGTATTTTTCCTGACTTTTTCACTCAGCCGGCGCTTCAGCGTTTGTATCTTCGCTTGAGCGTTTTCGACTGACCATACTTTCCTGTCCTTTTCCTTACCTCTTCCTTTCCTCCTTCCTTTCTTCCGTTCGTAACGCCTCTTCGGTGTTCCGACGGGCCGAGACCTCCCTCCTATCACAACTCAGCCGATACTACAGTTGAGCAAGGTGTGGACATTCATACTACGTGTCCGGAGCTCTGCGACTACAGGAATCAAGATCTCCATGTAATTGCCGGACATCAGTATTCCACGGACACGTGAATACTGATCGGGGTTTTTTGCCAGGAGGCTTTTTCCCCATTCTTTAGGGCGTGCTCCTCGGGTATTCCCTTGGTCTGTTATCAGCCAGATCACGGAGGCTACCGAGGGAGCGCGTCCTTACCTTCGACAAAAGAAAAAGGAGAAGAAACCCACCGAAGGAGAAAGAGAGAAGAAGAAGAAGGCTGTAGTAAGGACGGAAGAAGTACCGGAGAAGACAGGTGAGGAGGAGTTGGGGAAGGCTGAGACGATACGTGACAGTATACAACGCCTAGAAGACACAATGGCGTCACCAGAACAAATTCAAGATATGTGTAATGCCATTCAGAGCCTCAGAGTCGATATGCAATCACTGCACGCCGAGAACCTTCTTTTACGACAACAAGCAGACACTAGGGAAGCTGGTAGAGATGATTTACCTCCAATGCCATTTACATTTGGTAAATACGATGGAAACCCTAGGTATATCAAAGAATTCCTCGATGCTTGTACAGTCTATTTTTCCTTCCGACTTCGGGCATTCGAGTCTGGAAGGGCCAGAGTTGGGTTCCTCATAGCCAACTTGACAGGAAGCGCCCTAGCATGGGCTACCCCTTTGGTAACCAACCAAGACCCTTTGGTTAACGATTATGCCCAGTTTATACAAGGTTTCAAGAACCGGTTTGAGCGTTCCGAAGTACAGTATTCCAAATATGATGCTTATCTTGATGTCAGACAAGGAAACCAAGATTTACAGGGTTATGTTGCACAATTCCAAACACTGGCGGTATCAGCTGGATGGCCGGATACGGCACAACAAACTATTTTCCGGAGAGGGCTAAATGAGGAACTAAAGGACGAACTGGCTAGAGCAGTACGTCCCAACACCTTTCAAGAGCTGGTTACGCTAGTACTACAGATCGACTACCGTCTACAGGAAAGACGGGCAGAGAAGAGTAGAGGAAGAAGATCAGTGCCACGTTACAGCCCGCCTTCAGGAAGGAGGGAAAGACCTATGTCAGAAGAACCTATGCAAATAGGGGCAACCAGGGGACCGCTAACCAAGACTGAAAGGAGAAGAAGGCAGGAGCTCAACCTTTGCATGTACTGTGGTTCATCAACTCACATGCTTAAGGATTGTCCAGATACCCCCTCTAAGAGACAGGGAAACGCCAGACCCTGGGTTTTTGCAAGGGAAGCCATGGGGACCACCGTACAAACCCTTGCAACCTCACAAGACCCATTAATGAAGGAATAGAGGACAATCGTCTGATAGTATTCCAGCTGTTCATTTTCTACAGTCTGAAACAGAACCTATCGGTTTTGGCAATGCTTGACTGCGGAGCAGCAGGAAACTTTATAGACGTAACATGGGCTCAGGAAAATCAGATTCCACTGAGGAAGAAGGACAGACCGATACCGGTCGAGGGAGTAGATGGCCGTCCACTTTTATCTGGACTCATTACCATGGAGACGGAACCTATAACAGTAAGGATGGATCATCATGTCGAAACCCTCACATTTGATGTCATCAGAGCAGCTCATTTTCCGTTGATATTAGGTGTTTCATGGTTAAGAAGACACAACCCCAAGATTGACTGGACTAATAACAAGTTAAGCTTCGACTCCGAATACTGCCGGGAACACTGCATGAATGCTATGGAATCCCAGAAGGAGATACATTCCAGTCTCCCTACAACTCAGTGCAATCTCTCAATATCCTCTATACCTAGACAGTATCTGGCTTTCGCTAGAGTGTTTGAAGACATTAATCCCAGGCTCCTCCCACCTCACCGCCACGAGGACTGCAACATAGATCTAAAGGAAGAGACCTCCTTACCCTTCGGTCGAATGTATCCACTATCCTTATCTGAAAAGGAAGCATTGAAGGAGTACCTCAACTCCAACTTAATGAATGGGCTTATCCGATCATCAAAGTCCTCAGGAGGGGCATCATTGTTCTTCATATCAAAGAAGGACTCCAAAGAATTACGCCCCTGTATCGATTACAGGGGCTTGAACAGCATTACCATCCGAGACAGGTACCCAATGCCTCTTATCAGAGACATACTGGAAGCGGTCAGAGATTCAAAAGTATTCACCAAGCTAGATCTCCGTGGTGCATATCATCTGTTAAGAATAAAGAAGGGAGACGAGTGGAAAACCGCTTTCAGGACGCCGCTGGGGTTGTTTGAGTACTGTGTTATGCCATTCGGACTGGTAAACGCCCCAGCGGTATTTCAGAGATTTGTAGACAAGATCTTTGCCGATATGTTATACATATCGGTAGTCGTATATCTGGATGACATTCTTATTTTCTCTCCGTCCTTGGAGAAACACCGGCTACATGTGTGCGAAGTACTTCGTAGGTTATTGGAAAACCAACTTTTCGCCAAGCCAGAGAAGTGCCTCTTTGAGACCACAGAAGTACCTTACCTGGGATTCATATTATCGGAGAAGGGTATCCGTATGGACCCCAAGAAGGTGTTGGCCATAGACAGATGGCCAGAGCCCTCGTCTGTCAAGGAGATTCAACGTTTCCTAGGTCTGGCGAACTTTTACCGCCGGTTTATACCCAACTTCTCTGATCTGGTATTACCCATCACAGCACTTCTCAAAAAGGGTATAGTATTCCAGTGGGGTTCGGCGGCTCAAGCAGCATTCGAGACACTAAAGAGACGATTCATCACTGCCCCGGTTTTAGTTCAGCCCGAGCAGAATAAACCATTTATTTTGGAGACCGATGCCTCGGGAGGTGCTTTAGGGGCAGTCTTGTTACAAGAAGGAAGCAATGGAGAAGAACACCCTGTCGCCTATTACTCTCGCACCCTAACTGGAAGCGAAAGAAACTACTCAGTTCTGGAGAGAGAATTATTAGCAATGCGGGCAGCCTGTCAGGAATGGAGACATTTGCTCCAGGGAGCCTCTCACCAATTTGTGATTCGTACTGATCATAGGAATCTCAAGGTTCTCCAACAAATGGAATGCAGGAATTCCAGGCATGCCCGTTGGGCCTATTATTTTTCAAGCTTTGATTTCCTGATCACCTACATACCAGGATCCCAGAACAGTGTGGCAGACGCGTTATCCCGAAGTTGGTTAGAGGAAGATCTATCGGAGGTTAAAAAGGAGAAGATTCTGCTTGAGAACCACTTTCATACCATTGCTAACCTATTCCTTGAGAAAGTTCAAGGTGACCTCAAGGATTATGATCAGGAAGAGAAACAGTCATACAAATTGCAGGAACGCGAAGGATTGTGGTTTCATCATTCAGCATTGTTCTTACCCACCACTGATCTTCGCAGACAGGCCATCAGCTTCTGCCACGATCTACCCTTGGCTGGACATAAGGGGGAGAAGGCAACGTTCGAGTTGGTGTCCAGGAGTTTCTGGTGGCCGTCGATGCGAAGAGACATCACCTCTTATGTGTCGACTTGTCCCATCTGTGCCATCAATAAGACCCCTCGTCACAGACCACTCGGACTCCTACATCAAGCCAAGACTCCCACACACCCCTGGGAGGACCTCTCATTGGACTTCATAGTAGAACTTCCAGTTTCCCAGGAAAAGAAGGTGATTCTAGTGACGATTGATTCTTTCACCAAGTTAGCTCATTTCGCAGCTCTCGCAGGAATTCCTTCAGCCTCAGAGACCGCTACAGTCTTCCTTCGCGAGATAGTAAGGTTACACGGTTTACCACGGTCCATAATTTCGGACAGAGGAACGCAATTTACTTCTAAATTTTGGAACTCGCTATGTAACCAGTTGGCTATACAGAAAGCGTTATCCTCGGGATATCATCCCCAGTCCAATGGACAGACCGAAAGACTGAACGCTGGTTTAGAACAATACCTTCGCTGTTATTGTAATAGGGAACAAGACAACTGGGCTGCTCTGTTACCAATGGCAGAGTTTGCTTACAATAACACCTTTCATACGGCAATTAAGATGAGTCCTTTCAGGTGCACCTATGGTTATGACCCGCATCATCTAGGAGCCTTATCTTTCAGCAGCCAGACCACAACTCCCGCCTTGGAGAGGATGCTGATGGATCTCAAGCGTACACATAAGGAAGCCCTACAAACCTTAGAGGAAAGCCGCAAGAGGTATAAGACCTATGCGGACACCAAACGTAATCCGGTTCCCATTTGGAAAACAGGAGATTTGGTTTGGTTATCTACGCGATATCTACCTCGCTGGACGCATAAGGGGAAATTCACAGCACGATACATAGGGCCCTACCCAATCCTGGCCCAGATCAATCCTGTAGCCTTCAAACTAGGATTACCTCACTCTCTGCGGAGGGTACATCCGGTCTTTCACTCCTCTTTACTCAAGACTTATCAAAGAGATCTGTACAAGAGACCTTTGAGAAGGACGGTGATCACTCCGCCCGAAGAACCTGAGGAATATGAGGTGGCCAGAATTGTAGATTCCCGCTACAGGAAAGGAACCCTTCAATATTTGGTCCATTGGAAGGGATTTCCCATGGCTGAAAGATCTTGGGAACCAAGATCCCATATGCACGCTCCCAGACTTGTACAGCGATTCCATAGGCTGTACCCAGGAAAACCTGGAGGAGGCAGGTATCGAAGGGGGCATACTGTCATGCACCAGCCCTGGAGAATTGCTAGTCGTTGGAGATACTACTAAGATGGCGGCCTGTTCCATTCTATCGGTCTAGTTTATTCCAACATGGCCGACATATTCTATAACTAGCGGCCCGTAGCAACGCTCTGCGCGTTGTATCGTTTCCGTTACGTGCCCAGCAAGTCGCTCTCAGCGTCTAGCTTTTCAACATTGCCTTGCGTTCAAAGTCTTTAATTACCTACCTTTCCTTTCCCTACACAGGAGGTTATTTCAGGTTTTCAGGTAAGGTGATTAGGGTCTTATCTTCTGTCCTTTCTTGCACAACGCACTCTACCCCGCGTTTTCCATGTAAGTATTTTTCCTGACTTTTTCACTCAGCCGGCGCTTCAGCGTTTGTATCTTCGCTGTGAGCGTTTTCGACTGACCATACTTTCCTGTCCTTTTCCTTACCTCTTCCTTTCCTCCTTCCTTTCTTCCGTTCGTAACGCCTCTTCGGTGTTCCGACGGGCCGAGACCTCCCTCCTATCACAACTCAGCCGATACTACAGTTGAGCAAGGTGTGGACATTCATACTACGTGTCCGGAGCTCTGCGACTACAGGAATCAAGATCTCCATGTAATTGCCGGACATCAGTATTCCACGGACACCTGAATACTGATCGGGGTTTTTTGCCAGGAGGCTTTTTCCCCATTCTTTAGGGCGTGCTCCTCGGGTATTCCCTTGGTCTGTTATCAGCCAGATCACGGAGGCTACCGAGGGAGCGCGTCCTTACCTTCGACAAAAGAAAAAGGAGAAGAAACCCACCAAAGGAGAAAGAGAGAAGAAGAAGAAGGCTGTAGTAAGGACGGAAGAAGTACCGGAGAAGACAGGTGAGGAGGAGTTGGGGAAGGCTGAGATGATACGTGACACTTGATGACTTCCTGTTGATGGACACTAAACAAGAGGAAGAAGAGGTGTGTAGAAGAAGGACCAACAGACAAGGAGAAAGGCCGGGGGAGAAAGTAGAGTGAGGAGAAGCAACTATTTGTCATTGACATCAGAAGCAGCTCAAAATGAAGTGCCAGCAGAACACAGGCTGTTTAGCAGAACACAAATGTTCTTTACATCAGTTGTTCCAGCTGTACAGACATATATGAATGTGAAGTGGCTGCAGAGTACCCGGCAGGAGCTGATGATAATTAACTCCACAGTGAATGAGTTCAACGCAATAAAGGAAGAGCTCTGAGCAGTAAGGTTGATGCTGCTCCAGAATAGATATGTTCTGGATTTACTAAAAGCAATCGGAGGAGGAGTTTGCGCAAACATTGGGAGTTCCTGTTGCACCTGCCAACGACGAAGATAACGGCACACTGGCAGAAGCGGTAACTCAGCTATCTCAGATGCATGCCAAGATGGAGCAAGAAGCCAAGGGGACTGGAAAGGACCAGAGCTGGATAGCAAACATATGGTCATGGATGCCATCATGGCTATCAGACGGGCCGAAGGTAATATTCGGAGCACTGATATTGGCAGGAGCGACACTATGCGTGGTGAACATATGCATCTCTCGGTGCCGAAAGATGGCAGAAGAGACTATTGGAATGAAGGTCCTGATGGATGTGAATATAGGAGGAGCAAAGGACAAGATATTGGAGGAGAGAGACAAGCTGAGAGAACGAATTGCAAACTGTGCACTATTCCCACTTGAGGCAATGAAGTTAGATAACCCATTTGATGCCAAGTATTACAAACGGAAATGGGTGTGGTGTAACTCAGAAGGAGTGTGCAGATATATGGAAAGGACTTTTGATGATCATGTGAATTACTATGGATACCTCAGAGGAATTACAAAAATATGGCAACCAAGAGCTAAAGGCTTCAAATTGTGCAATGTGGTCGACAGGTCGACCAGAGGGGGGACTGAAGAGGGGGTACCGTGACTGCATCTCTGCACCCCGAAATTCATGTTGAGACAAACAGCCAGAAATACTTGCATCCACCATTGGACAAATCCCGAGTGCACCAAGGATTGACAAGTACACTGGAAGGTATCCTCTCAGCCATCCATACAGACCGAATGCAATGCAAATCTTTACATGTGTGGGAGAAGAACCAGAGATAGTGACAGAGACACCTATATGGACAGCCTTGACTGAGCACCAAGAAGCCATGGTTCTGATGTCTCTAGTGACACCACGACGTAGCATCATTAGACATAAAGCAGACTCGCAGTCCTGCACTGCATCACACAAACACAAACTTGTATACATGAAGAACATAAGTGCACAGTTCTATAGCTAGAGGACTGATACACATACATACTGTCATTGCTTTTATTCTTTTTTCATTAGCCAAATGCAGTAACGCAGAACCGCAAAGCACAAGAGATCCTAAGCAAGCTTGCAGATGATTCACACGAAAAACCCCATGGGACTACACGGATATATATGGAATCTGATAGCACCAAGTGTGACTAACACATAGAGAACCTAGCATAAGATGGACAGTGTAGAAAACGCATTATAAGGTTTAGGTAAATTACAGCAGTCCTCGAGCCACTGAATATGAGATGAGCAAAGCTGATTCAGGCTGCACAGAGAGCAAGATATGCGAGACAGGCTCACATCCAAGGTCAGAGATACGAGGATACATTCCAATCTACAGACGACAATGGGACCAGCTGCAGAAAAATTGAATAAATCCTCATAATTCTAAGCTAAAGAGCTCAATTTTGTGGTCCCTAAACACACGGTACAGCCAAACGAGACAATGGACAGTCATCCGTGGTGGGAAAGAGGAGCCGTTCCCAGCACGCCAGACATAGATTGCAACAAGTGTTGCAACATCAGGAGCATATTCTCATAGGCAAAGGTGGTACACACAAGTTACAATACAGACACATGGTCATTCACATCACCTTGAAGAAGTGCACAGCGAGATGCAAACTCGATTGAGTCCGAGGCCTGGGGAGATCAGCTCTAGCCAATCAAAGCCTGGAAGCTGGGGGTGGAGGGCAAGGGCACAAACCAATGGTAAGCCCACTACTCTGCAACAACGTAATATATAGTTTCTTGGGGATGGGATAGGCCAGCCACCTGAAATGCAACGATCAGTGGAATAACACCTATAGGGTCTCCTACAGGTAGTAATGCTCTCAATACCCAAAACCTTGTGCTGATAGATTTATTGGAGAAGTGATGATTCCAGAGTCCCACAAAACCATGCCGCACCATGGAAAATTGAGATGTACCAGAGAATTCCTGTTTTCTTGCATTGATCCCTGTTGGTTTTATTTGCAATAAACCACAGTTTGTACTTGCCGTTGACTGAGTCTTCTGTTTATTCTGGGGAGGGTGTTGCAGCCTCAAAGTCAGCAGACCCCAGCCTCGCTCTGGTATAGCTCTGAGTCCCCCCCAACAGATTGGGGCATCCCCACCACACAAACAAGGTGAGAGCCTTCCTAGGTCTCACCGGGCACTACCGGTCATTCATCAAGGAGTATGGGACCATTGCCATGCCATTGAATGATGTAACTTCAATGAAAATGCCTAAGAAGGTACCTTGGACCCCCGCCTGTTAAACCTCCTTTCATGATTTCAAGGATGGATGGTGCAGGGCCCCAGTTCCGAAAGTGCCAGGCTATGGTCAGGGGTTCATTATTCAGACACTTGTGATTTTGGGATTGGAGCAGTGTTAGCGCAGCTGAACTCTCAAGGGGTAGAGCAACCTGTCGCCTACATTAGCGTGCGATTGACAGAAAGGGAAAGGAACTGGGCCTTTGTTGAATAAGAAGCTTACATAGTCATTTTGGCAGTGAAGAAGCAAAAGCCCTACCTCTTTGGGTCGCACTGCACTATCCAAACAGACCATTGGCTTCTTAGGTGGATAATGGCCATGCAAGGAGAGAACCTGATGCTTTTGCATTGGCCCATATCCCTACAGGTATTCGATACGGACATTCAGCACAAGCCAGGCTCCCAGCATGGAAATGCAGATGGCTTACTTTCGCCAAGATTTCGAATCAGACCCTCAGTGGGGTGGTGGTTCACATGTTGAGGCTGGGGGGTGGGGCACGTGAGCAATTCGTCCATCCACATTGCGGGCGTGCACTCGCCTAGGATTTTTCAAACTTTAAATTAAATGGAATAATGGTGGACCAACCTCATGAAAATGTGTCGGGCTAACCCACAGACATTTTCCTAAGATCGCACCATGACAAAAGCATAGACCTGTGTACTCTTGGTGGACACAGCCTACAGGCACAGTCTGCCCTGTCATATTTAATTGGAATGTGACAGCCAGGAGTACACTATGTCCTCTCCAGGAAGGGGGAGGACCAAGCTTCCCACTGCCATGGCCAGCCTGACTAACAAAGGCACCATGGATCAGCCCTGCTCTTTTGTTAGGCCATGCAACTGGTGGCAGTGATTAACATACCAATTAGAGGGTACTTCAAACATGCCCTCATGAGGCCTGGCTGGAGCAGTTAACTAAGGAGACAGGAAACCCAACAACTTTAATATGTAACGGTGTAAACCTGAAGTCAGTTCCCACCCTCTGTATCAATGACAGTGGACTATCATGTCTGGGATTGTGTGTTTACATTAGTCCAGCCTGCTAGGAGGACCCCATTTATAGGTTATGAGAATGTGGTTGGCATGAGCCAGAGAGTCTGGTCTCACTGCAGCTTCAAGGGAGACCTGCCTCTTTAACAGGCACCACATAGAGAGGACCATTAACCAGAGGGCCACTTTGATCAATAACATACAGGAAGATGGAAGGGACTTAGTATCACAAGAGAGTGAGCCAGAGATCTTTCTGCTGAGAGAAGGTTTCTGACATTTTCATTCTGGGACACCCCTGGTTCTGTTTTTACCCTTCTACCTTTTCCTGTTGAAAAGCACTCTGGTTATGACCTCACACATATAGGGAATTTTTGGTAGGGACCCCAGATTTGGTCCACTAAGGTAGGTTTCGCCTACACCAATCACTGTGGCCCACTTGGCTTTAATAGAGGATAGATCCCCTTTTTTGGCAGATCATCTGAAGACTTTGCAAGAAGCAGCAATAAGAACTCATCCTTGGACCCTGGCTGTAGGTACAGTCTGCCTTACATCTTCCTCCAGTGGGGGAAGGCCAGGATATCCAAAAAAGGAAGCAAGATCCCTCCCCTAAACATCTCCCAGGGAACAGAGGGAGATACAGAACTCAGAGGACCCTCCAGACGCTCCAGCACTGGTACCCAGCCAGCACACAGCGTGACCTGCTAGGCTCTGCAGCAAGCTTCCTGGTTAGGAAGTGCCAGAAGGTCTCTGAACCTACAACCAATGACAAGGCCCCTAAATAAATTTGTAGACCTGTTCCTCCCTTTGTGCTAAAGCCAAGAAACCGTAACAAGCTTTTGTGGTTATTAACCATACCGACTAACCTCTTGTCAGTATCCAGAATGCATCAATTTTCCTTCTTTGTAACTGTCTGTCCTTCACATTCCTTTTGTTAAGATGGTGGACTCAGCTAAAATGAGAAACATTGAATGTCCTCTTTGATTTGAGCTGACCTAGGGGGTCCAACTGCAGTCGTGAGGTTTGCAGGCCGGACACTTAACCACTGCACTATATAACGTGATGACAAATAACCGACAACTAAAGGTGAAATGTTTCATTTCGGTACTGCAAGTTCCAGGGAAAACTTTTGTATTGGTTCTTGGAGTTTAAAACATGCACACCTTTTTACATTTTCAAATACACTATTAGACGAAAGTATCCTCTTTTGGTTTTGTGTGTGTGTTGATTTTTTGAAAGGCAAATGCAATTCATCCTGTGCAATTTGAGTGGTTATGCAAAGCCAATTTAATGAAATTTGCATATTTCACCTTGATATGCTAATTTATGGAGACGTGACATCCCATTGGGTTTGCTGACGAGTCCCTCCACTTTAATTTTTAGGACTTGACCCCTACGGGGTGGGTTGTATTTTGTAGTGTTGCTAGAACTGTCTGTTGTGATATAAATAGAGTAGATATGTTTGATAAAACCTTGACTGGACATTCCCTTTTATCATTGTGTAATAATTGTATCTTCACTGTGTTGCAACTAACCAACGATCCGACCTTTCGGAGATAAGCCTGCCGTTCTGTCCACGTTACCAAAATTGGACAAGGAGGTTTATTATTTGCTTGTTATTCAAATCTGTTCGGGCCCCTTCTGGTATATTAGAGGTGTGGAGCCGATTGATAGTTTAGAAACTGATATTCACCCCTCGACCACTGATATCCCGGAAGTTGATTTGTCACAGGTGTCAACTGTCAAACTGGTGTGTGTGTGTGTGTCTATCCAAGCTTGCTCCCATTGTTTATATACATTCCACACAATACCAAATGTCTTGTGCAAACAAGTATGTGCCTGAGTGCATTTGTTAGTGAAACTGTGCAGTCGTATGTGTGTATGCTTGTTACAGTGAGTCCATTGGCACCGAGTACACATGGGCACTCGGGGAATCATACGTGTGATTTGGCAGATAGTGGCGGCACGTGCAGGCTGATTCTACAAAGGACTGCAGGCTCTCTAATTTGCATTTGTAATGGCATCATTAAAAGTGACATCACAAATGAATTATTTTACAGTGTGACTTGTGTGTCTTTCCTACTCAAGTAGATCATGGGAAGTTACATTTTCATATATAGTGATGTGAACTATATATGAATGGTCAAGATGATCATTATTACATGTAAAGCTATATAATTAGCGGGACTCTTTGAATAGCTTACAGTGTCAACTTAGTGAATCACTTGAGTCAAAATAATGTGTCCAGGATCGCCCACTTTAGTTAAGTGGTGAAGCTGGGATTTGACACCAGTCTGTAACTTTGGCACTTGACAGCATATTTTCACAGTTCTAATTGGTAGAAGAATAACGCTTGTCTTTCAAGCATGATCTGTTAAATAGATGAGTTGAAAAGAACACAAAATGCATAATAAACCGATATGACAAATGTATAAAGTCTTCGGGCCTGATCCAATGGGATTTTGCCATTATAAAACAGTTATGTGGATCAGGCCCCTGACATCTTAAGCAAAAGGAATATGACTGTAGCTTTATTTTTCCCTTCTTGAATGGAAGGCTACACGTGCCAGGATGAAAAGCAATGTGAGGCTAACAAGCGCCCTTTGGGTTTTGCAAATCTACTTTCAAAACGTAATGCCACAAAACAAAAGATGGTGTGTGTTAAAATGGCATGAAGCTATTCATTGTTTGACACTGGCATGCTGAAAGTGTAAGATTCCACAAAAAGCATTCCCACGTGTGTGTGTGTCGAATAAGCACACATCATGAAAATAAAGGAGACCATTTAAAATGTTGTTTCTGTATGACACATTTGAATTGTTTCGAAAGAAGCAAAGGTTTTTGGTAGATAACTGGAGCTGTATGTGGGCTTTCAAAAGACATATGCTCAAATCAAAGTGTTTATCACACACATGGCAACGCACATGGGGTCTTGTTAGAAACAACAAGTTGCTCTAACGCACCATCATTAATAAAAAGCTTCCCATTTAAATGATGTGCAGGTAACAAAGAGTGTTAAGTATCTGTGAGGCCCCAGAGGCTTGCTGAACCTGCAGATGGGGGAATATTGTCAGGTGACCTCTCTATTAAAGGCAACCTTTCATCACAGCTCTGGCAGTGAGACAGGGCTGTGAGGCCCTGCTGTGCTCCACAGACAGGCCATGCCTTGCGCCGACCCCCATCACATGCAATGCCCTAGCGAATGTGCTACTGACTGTGCACGCAATACCGCCCACGCCGTCAAAGCAGCCATTTTAGTTCTGTAGACCTTTATAATGGTGGCCTTTCCCTGCAAGGCTGTTGCACTGTGCAATGTGAACACTGTATGCATGCAACATTTTGGGACTGGGAACTCTCGGGACTGATATCTGAGACAGAGGTTTGAGTTGCACTGAAGCGAGGGTTGTTCTAATAGCGAACGGTAACATGAAAGATATCAGTGCTTTTGGTGAAACACACGGTGGTCTCGCTGTTTGTTTGTTTGTTTTACTATTTGTATAGCACCAGACCCGAGGGTATTCGGGCGCATTGCAAAGATTACTCAAACCTTAGTTACACATACAAAAAAGAAAATATATTCATAGCACAGGACCACTCAAAGCTTCGTTACACATAAGAAGGAAACAATACATTCGGTACAGTTACACAATGAAAATAGTACGGTTACACATATGCAGTATATTTACAAGGATGGGCTGAGGTAGTGGCAGGCAGGTGTGGCCTACGGCGAAAAGCGAAGGTTTGTATGGTCGTGATAGAAAGAACGTTGGTTGGTGACAGGGTGGGTCAGTTAGTCAAGGTGTAGCAGGGCCGAGAGAAGCTGTCAGGGAGAATTGCGCGATATGCAGGGCGCGTGCACTTTTCTTCCACATCACAACTCTGAAATTGCAATGCGGAGGTTGCTACGGCAGCGCCATCCAGCAACTCCTAGCCTGGGTGTAAGAAAAGAGACAGCAGGGTGGGACGGGAGGAGTGTGTTCATGCAGTAGAGGAGAGAGGGAAAAACAGATGACGAAAGGGTGTCCCTTTGGAGAGGGAGGAGATGGGCCATCAAAGTCTGTCCATGGGAGCAGAGAACATGTGGACGAAAGAACAGAGTCCCTGAGAGAAAAAAGAAGGAAGGGATCAATGTCCCCATGCAAGGGGAAGGGGAGCGTGAAAAGAGAGGCACAGTGGAAAGATTGAAGGTGTGCTGGAGGACGGATACACAGCGGAAATGCAATTAGGTTTTGCCCCCAAAGGGGAGGGAGGCCAGCCGGGCGCACGCGTGCGTGTGTCTGACTTTAAAATGTTCTGATTATATGCAAAACAGAACAATGGATGTTAATATCCTGAATCCCATCAACATAAAAAAATAAAACTACATGAAATATAAAAGTTAATAGTAATAATTTTGAAATATACAGAGGGTCGCCTTACTTGTATCGACAGCATCACATTTGAGTGACGTGCTGTGCTGGAAAGTACAACGCTTTGTTTGTGCACTTTGTCATGCTCTTACAACTGAGCTGTGTTTAAATGACGATGAATCGGCAGCACAAAGGCACGCTGCAGTACCTCTCTGTTACAATGTTGTGCGCGCATGAAAGGGGGTGGCGTGCAGGCCTTGACAGGACCCCTCGTCATTTAAAGTGCTTTTTAATGTATGTTATTTAAAGTGCTGCGTGATGCTTACAACATTTTCAGGGCGCTGAACCATTTGGCCTATGGAAACGTTTTGTCAAGGACATTTCACACCTTGGGCTAACTTTTTTTTGCGAGTTCAAACTTTCACTCTAAGTGAAACGGTGGTCTGTCCGGTTCGTTTTTGGAAAAGCTACACAGGCTTGTATTTGCACACGTGACACGCGGGGCAACGGCGCCGGAATCCCCATTGATGTGCCGCAATCAGGTGACGCTGCCCAGGCAGCTGGCAGAGACAAGGGGCCGCTGTCCTATAGGAGGCTGCAGGCGGAGGCTGCAGGCGGAGTCTGCCCGTGATTGATGGGCCCCCATTTGACTAATCTCTCGGCTTCAGGCCCGCGTACGCACTCTCCAGGAGCGAGCTCTGGATCGCCCACTGACTGCACGACATCCCCCCGTGTGTCACTAAGTGGGAGGGAGCCTGGAGTAGCGCGGCGCGTTCCCAGGCGCGCAGACGGACCTGCAGCCAGGACCATTCCCGCTCCCGGAGATCCGCAGAGAGGGAAGGAGGCGCGCACATTACGCCCCGCGCCCAGAGAACACGCGCGCTGGCATTTACTCCCGCAGAAGGGTGAGTCTTTGCAAAGTCTGGTGCACGCTTAGAGACATGGGACGTTATTAGAGAAGCGGTGATGTGACAGAGGCTACACGTAACTTCTAGGCAGCATCCTTAAACGTAAACTCACAACAACTGCATTGATGTGCACCCAAGGTCAATAGGTCATACATGTTGCTTATCCGTTTCGTGAGTTTGAGAACATTTTGCTTTATTGAAATAGTCCTTAGTAACGTGTCGAACTAGCAAACAGGAGCGTGTGTCCATTTGTTATATGTGTCAGTGCCCATTCTTGTACTTTGATCTTTACATGGCACGTAGTTTGTCCTTTTGCATTCACATAAACAGTTATTGATAATTTGAGGGGAAAAGGCGCTGTTTAATGGGAAATGTTTAGAATATAGGCTGACTGTGTGACTTTGGGAACAGGGCTCCGTCACTTAAGCTCGCCCTGGTGAAACCATAGTCTGCCAGGGATCGGCCTGGGATGGACCCGCTTGTATTTACTTTGGCAATCCACCTGTAGCTCAGATAATATTTCAGCGTGGCATTTGAGTTCCCTGCCACGCCACCGCAAGGTGCTGGGTCGTTGAGCTTCAGGGTGGCGCTACATTTGAAAGCCCCGGTGCGCTGCGCGGCAGCTGCCCGGGCAGTGGCAGGATGTTTGCAGTGAGATTTGCTTGGGTATATTAAGAGGTGGGTTTGGCAGTGTACCTGGATGGATCCGCTTTGCTGATGCCCTGTTGTGTCTGTCTGTTTTTTTCTAGGCTCGGGCTAGGAGCAGGCTGCGTGGACTCGCCCTTAATACCCACACGTAGCACACCCCTGACCCTCGGATGAGGACAGCGCTCAGCATGCAGCCCACCACCTGCAGGCAGACGCTCGTGCTCGCCCTCACGTGGGCTCTGCTGGTTTCCGGCCAAGAGTCCAACCTCAGGCCGGTCTCTCACGGCGGCCCCCAGCTTGTGGGCGCTGCGACCACACCTGCGACCCCGGCAGTGGCCCGAGGCGCCTTTTCCAACTCCTCGAACTCAGTGCTTCTGCAGAACGGCTCCCGGGGGCTGAGGCCCGGGGGCTCCAGGCCCGTGTCCCCGCCCATGTGCAGGGGGGTCCCCGAAATCAGGAGCTCCTTCAAGTACATCAGCACGGTCATCTCGTGCCTGGTCTTCGTGGTCGGCATCATCGGCAACTCCACCCTGCTGCGGATCATCTACAACAATAAGCGCATGCGCAACGGGCCCAACATCCTGATCGCCAGCCTGGCCCTGGGCGACCTCCTGCACATCCTCATCGACATGCCCGTCAACGCCTACAAGGTAGGGGCAGTCAGGCATTGCACCCAGCACAGCTCTCCACCTGCCCAGTCTCCTGGGAGGGCATGCCGTTGGCATGAGTGGTGGCGGGGCAGGTTTCCAGGCCACTGTAGCTTTTGATATGATGATATAATGATGAAAGGTTATTTTTAACACGCGTAATACCCAGAGGTTTCTAAGCACAGACCCAGGGATCGAACCTGTGGTGTTCTGTGTCATCTTGCTTCCAAGGCGAGCACGTTACCCCTGAGCTATCCTCCCAAGACTTTGCATTGAGGCCCATGCCACTGAAGTTTATGGGAGGCATGTGTCTAGCTTGGAGGGTGGAGATAAGTCCAAGGAGGGTGACCCCCTCAAATTAAGGCTAGGTTACATGACAGGGTTCCAGAATCTAGTGGCTGCGAAACCAGAACTCTTGATGTATAATCCTAATCCATTTAACCCCCTTTTTTTAAAGAAGGTTTTTGACAAAGCGCCGGTTTAGCGCCAAGGGGCAGTGAAGCGCTTTACAGTGAACAGTTATGGTGAGCGGTTGGGGGGTTTGGTATTTGCAGAAACCAGGATCCGGGGATGGTTGGCGGGTACCTTAATTTGGCATAGTTCTACAAGACCCATTTTTTTTTTAAAGTAAACTTTTAGTTCAATTGCAATAAACACATCTCCAGTTTCGGGCAAAGGGAGTTCGAGTGATTTGCCAATATCACGCAAACCTTTGGTCACGTGCAGTAGCCAGGATTACAAACCATGACCCCAATGTCCATGACATCAGTATATCCACTAAACATGTCGCTTCCCAAGGAATGTAAAGTCAGCAATGTCTCCCTAGGTCACAGCTTGCATATCTTCTGAAATATAGAGCGCTTAGAAACGCTCTAAAAGCGGCAAAGGGTCCAAGATCCCCCCCACCCTGGATTATAAACAGCCTGGTTTATGGAATGCATGTAACGGGTTAAACGCGCACTGCCATATTCTCATTGCTAATGAAAAAAAACGCCCTAAGGTGCAGAGCCTTCCAATTGTGTCCGCTTGTCTTTCCTTTCAGAAAAGTGAGTGTGCGTCATAGCATACCAATTAAGTTTTAGCACCCGATCCTAAACTCGTTTTTGAATGGAATGCACCCATTGAAGAACCCTTTGAGAATCCGGCGCTCAGGACCTGCTTTACAAAAATGTTTTAACATTGGAAAGTCCAATTGAAAATATGTGTGTAACTCCGGCCCTTCGTCTGTGAGTGCGCAGTCCCGGGTCGGGCGTGCCTTTGCTCTCCCTCAGTGCCGGGTGGCATGCGTTTATTTACTCTGGCTCTTAATATCCACGTCTCTATAGCCCCGCAGGCAACCCTCCACTGGGGTTGCCTGCTCCCCCCCCTCACAGAGACAATGCGCATTTTGAATTCTTTTCTTTTGAAATGCAGTAGGAGTGGACTGACATATAGGCAACTCTGGAGATATCCCAGTAGGCCTCTACACCCTGGGCCTTATTTGTGGGGTATTTCCAAATGTTCCCAGGTTTGGGCTCGCTAAAAATGTCATATGGGGCCAGTTTGAAAAATACTTAGAGGGCCTATTTTGGTTCCCAGTCCACCCCAGCCGGCATCAGGCTTCAAATAAAAAATAAAAAAAATAAAAAACAGATTTGTCATCACTCGGTCCTACTATGCACAAGAGTTCCCAGGAGGCTTGCTCAACTTTTAAATGTCACCAATGTAATCCCCATACCATTTAGTGGCCGGCGGTGGGGACCTTGTTTGAGCACTGCGCACAAGGGTGCTTAAGCCAGAGCCCTGAACAAACAGAGCCTGAGGTATGCCAGGCAGGAAGAGAAAGGGGGCAATCGGGCAGCTGGCTGTACGTGCATAAACAACTACCATAGAGTGGAGGGCAGTTAGAATTCCACGGCAGGAGCGGGCTAGGTACATATTTGCGTTTCTCTGTTCGCCAGTGTGTGTGTCACGGAGACCACCACAGAAAAGCCCCGGTGCCGAAATGCTGCGCTGCTGACCAGTTATGAAATGGGCGCCTGGGGTCTCCAGTCCTGCCACGTCTGTTATATATTAGAGTTCACTGGTATCTGTGCAGCCGGGCGAACAGTTAGGGCTGGACCCAGAAAACCACCAGAACACCACCCACGCCTGAAATGATCCAGTTAGCGTTTCCGAATGTCTAGCAATACGCACGTGTCCCCGTTTGAAATTCATCACATGTAAGTTGCTTGTATTTGGGCCGGGAGGATAGCTCAGGGGCAACGCTAGCAACGCAGGTTCAGTTCCGGGTCTCGCGCTTAGAAACTGGTCTCCGGCGTAAGCGCTTTTTTACAAGAGCAATTCTGATATGCATCGATTGAAGCCCTTAAGGAACGCCGCCCAGTGCGCCGAGTCCCACGTGCCTGCTCCCGGAGAGGGGAATCACCCCATCAGCAAATACAGCGGCATGAAAACCAGTTCCAAGGCGCATCTAGAAAAAAACAGGAACTTCATTCAGGAGCATTCCCGTGACTGGTAGGACTGCAACCATGTCTTTTAATATTTGGCAAACACTAGCGTTTTCCAATGGGGGGTTTCCATTATAAAACACTTCTGTGAATTAGGCCCTTAAACACACTCCTTATCTATATAGCTCCCACGACAATTTGATTGGCAAAGGCCCTCGAGGCGCACACATTATCATTGTTATGGCAGATGATAGTGCGAAATATGAAATTCTGAATACCAGACTACACAACAATGAGAAAATAACTAGAAATCTCAGACAGCGTGACATTTTACAGCTCTATAACTGAATTTCCCCCACAATTGCGTGCTGTTTCTAAAACTGGAAAACGTGAGATGAAAACGCACCAAAGCAGTAAAACCATGGCTCTGTACCTTAGACGGGCAATTATGTCCCCTTCCCAGCAGAGTAAAAATGTGCTACATGTATAAATGCGGCTAAGTGCTGGGAAAGAGCCCGCAGACCCAGCAATTTTCCCAGCAGGTCGCCGCGCAGCCCTGCTTTTGCAGCATTGTTGCAGTTTAACTGCTCCGGGTGACACATTTTGGATTTCCAGCGTATCGCTGAGGGGACTTTGAATTAGCCCTTTCTTGTCGCTCTAATGACTCGTGGCAGGAGATTTCATAGATACAGTTCAAGTGGCCTCCTCGTAGGAGTGGCGCCCCAAGGCCTTGCTCCCTTTGAAACGAGGGCTCTTGCTTGGCAGGGCTTCTAATCGGCAAAGAAAGAAGTCCCTCTTCACACAGAAGCCTGTGATAGCCTTCGGAATATCACCAGACACCACTTTCCTCTCAATTCCAGGACTACCGAGAAATTACGATTAAATGGCGATTACAAAACAGAAAAGGGAGCGCGGTGAGGTGGTGGTGGGGTGGTGGGGGTGTTCCACTGCACGTGTGGTAAAACGTACATTCCGCACACACCTCCATCAAAAGATTTAATCCCAGAGAAAAATCCCAAGAACAAACTGTAGATATGCACTGTATCAACAGGGAGCGCAGCGCGTTCAGGTTACCTAACGGACCACACAAATATGAAATGCGTCCATTATTATTTGTAGTATTAACTTTATTCGGCATTAGGGCCATCAAAGTACAACACATAACTCGTGTGCAATTATATTAAATCAAATTACCACCCAAACTTCCAGGCAGCCTACAAAAGTAGCAGCCTAGGGGCCTATCATGATGTCAGCGGCCCATGACCCCATTAGCATCTGACCAGCTGACCATACGGACAACTACCCCATTTCCACTAGTAGCCCCCCAAATCCCCAGTGGGACTACATTAGCTCCCGAGAGCAAAGGGTACTGGCACCCAGATCCAGTAGGGGGGGCATTGTTGAAATGGATGAAGGCTCCTTCAATCATCCTACATGGTGATAAAGGTTACCAGACATTTGGTCGAAAAAAATTGGTCGAAAACCAAATGGTCGAATTTTTATTTTTTTTATTTTCACCTTTTTTTTTTTTTTGGGGGGGTCCCCCCCAACCCCCTTTTTTTTCTAAAAACCTATTTTGTAAAAAACGAAAACCCGAAAAATAAATATATAATTAAAAAAAAAAAATTCGACCATTTGGTTTTCGACCAAATTACGTCGACCAAATGTCATTCGACCAGTTTTAGGTCTACCAAATGTGTGGACACCGGTGATAAACATTGTCTCTTAACAATTCCCAATGTACCCTGCCATGGCCACTCTTTGTTCCCTCAGTTCTATACAAATAGAATCAATAAGAAGCCCCCGCCCCACCTCAGTTGTAGTGAGTTCTCGTACAGCTTACAATATCGTCCCAGATTGGGGAACGGCATCCACATATCGTTCAGAACCATTGAGTTCACTTGTTGATCAACAAGTCCCTAGATTCAGGCTGATCGCGAGCACCTTTGAGGGCTCTGCACAAAAATACCCCCCCCCCCCGCCCACGAGACCCTCCAATGTTTTTGAGCTGCTTTGCTTGACCTCGTTGGAGTCTTATACCTCTGTAGCTAGTATCGCTGGCCGCAGAAATAGGTTCTGCATAACCTGCCCCTCCACACTTCTTGTCACCCCGTGGGTGAGCTTCTGGGCCCCCAGACAGCCTTCCCGCACACAGGCCTTTGTTGTGTTTGACCAGATTTATACTGCTGGTTTCAAATTTCGGCACAGGTACTAAGAACACCTTGTTTCAGGGGCCCCTTCTCGGGCTGAACAGGTCTGTTAACAATAATATCAGTCAAATTTGTATCAGTGGCCCGGGTGCTGTATGACTTCTCGACTGCTAGCAGGAGGACCCTTGTAGTGTCTTCGGGGCTCGATTTTTGCTACCCGTGGCACCACTTCCACTGCGATCTTCTCGGATAAGCATAATCCATTTCTTTATTGCTTTTAGATCCTGCTGAAGGTCCCTCATGACTTGAACCGGGGTGGGGTGACAGACATTCCGGAAGGAGCTGGTGTCCAGATAGGATTGGCACCCGGCTGATGTCCCTTTTTGACTCTCATGACCTCCTTATTGACTTTATGGTCTTTGGGCTCTCCTAATAACATTGTAAGGCGGTTGGTCCTGGGTGACGGAACCCTCTCCCCTGCAACCTTTTTGTCGAAGGGGGTCTGGGCACTATGTTCTGGGTTGAGATGTTATGACCACCATCAGACCTAGATATATAGCAAGGTTTAGGGCATCACCTCCATCAAAACTGGATATGGGAGGATTTAGGGCTGTGGCGGTGTAAGGGTCATCGATACAGTTCACTGGGATCCAATTTTCAATGAAGTTCTTCACAAATGTGGCTGTAGTGGTGGATATGGTTGGCTCGTAACCCCCTAGATTGTCTTTGCGCATTTTGGTCCCTCTCGGATGGGTACTTCCTCAAATGTAGCATTATAGGTGGCAAGACAGGTGGCAGGACATGCTACAAGGAGATCCAACCCACAACTCCCTGTGCTATGTACGATAGCTCTACTGTCATTTCTGGCACTGTTGTTGATGGATAAGTTGCCCTCTTCATAAGAATCAGTGGCTTTGCTCCCCATGACACCCAGAGTACTCCCAAGAAAATGGTTGATCTCCTTTATGACCTGGTAGGCATCGCCTGTGAGCTTGATGGGGCTATTGGCTGCACCTTGGTTCTACCAGGGTCAGCGCCTGATTCAGAGTGTGGCGCCAGCATTTTTTCGTTTTACAGTTAATATTTTCCTCTTAGGTTAGTTGAACACAGGGAAACTTCGTGGGAGTTGGAGGGAGCCAGGCATGAGCACCATTGCAGTTGTGGCTGGCATACTGGAGTGATGCATTTATGGATGAAGACTAGAATAGGGGTTCTGTTGACAGTTCAAACAGTCAAAATATGCCCCCCTTACCGCGGCTCCTCACATTGTCTGCTCGAGACCCTCTCTGCTCTTCTTTATTGGGCATTAATCTGCAGCGCGTTGCAAGGCTCGCAGCCTCCCTCCCCCCACGGGCACCTAGCACCCTCCGGGAGCACAACACTTGTGCCCTTTTCCCATGGGCTTCACCCAGGCGGGCCTGGGCTGGTGGAGAAGTCCATGCAGGGGCGTGGCCTCTAGCGCTTTGAGTATGGTGGCCCTGCTGGGCCAGAAAACACTTAAGTTGCGCAAGTGAGACGCAACACCCATTCCGTTTTCCTGCGGGCTTCACCCAGGCAGGCCCAGGCTTGTAGAGAGGCCAGTGTGGGGGGCATGGCCTCCGGCACCATGAGTATGGTGGCCCTCCTGGCCCAGAAAGCAGCCCGTGCCCTTTCCCGTGGGCTTGATTATTGACCACCTTTGGCAATGTTCTTCTTCTGTTGGTCGAGTCCATTTTAAAGTGACCCTGCAGGTCGTGTTATAAAAAGTTTTTGGACAAATATGTAGTACAAAGAAGTATGTTAAAAACAGCGAATACATGTTAACTATTTTTCCACTGTGTTATGTTATGTTATGTTATTTTGCATTTATATAGCGCCTTATATACCATTGGTATGGTCTGAAGGCCCCTGGTAGGTTGAACGGCCATGGGAACCGAAGTTCGGGTTAGTAGAGAGAGTCCAAAGGTGCGTGTGCTCACCAGGTATGTGTGCAGCTGGTGCGGAATTCGTGTAGTAGCTGCTTCTTAGCGGTAGGTGTGGTGGTTGAGAGATCAGGAGTATGTGTTCGCTCTGGCAGGATTTATCCAGACCGAGTGTGGCTGCGTTAGGCCTGAGGAGACCGCCTGGCTGGGGGGTGAGTAACCAGCAGTGTTTACTTAGAGTGATGGGGAGTGAGCGGGAGATGTTGATATGAGAACAGTTATACCGAATGGTGTCATAGTATCTCTGTGTTCTAGTTGAGTGGTGGTGTAAGGAAGAGAGTAAGCGTGGGGTGTGTTATGATGGGATATATGCTCTTTCAAATGATCCCTGCATTCCAAAGCTTTTTATGTACACATCCGTACAATATACTCATCCGCTCTACATACCCATCCGCTCTACGTATTTATCCGCTCCATACACTCATCCGTTCCACACACTCGTCCGCTCCACACACTCATCCGCTCCACACACTCATCCGCTCTACACACTCATCCGCCCTACATACTCTTCCAATCTACACATTCGTCCAATCTACACACTCATCCAATCTACATACTCATCCAATCTACACACTCATCAAATCTACACACTCATCTAATCTACACACTCATCCGGTCCACACACTCATTGGCTCAACATACTACTCGTCCGCTCGACATACTACTCGTCCGCTCGACATACTACTCATCCGCTCTACGTACTCATCCATTCCACACACTCATCCGTTCTACGTATTTATCCGCTCCACACACTCATCCGCTCCACACACTCCTCCGCTCCACATATTCATCCGCTCTACATACTCATCCGCTCTACGTACTCGTCCGCTCTACATACTCATCCGCTCTACATAGCCGTCCGCTCTACATACTCGTCTGCTCTACGTACTCATCTGCTCTACGTACTCATCCTCTCTACGTACTCATCCGCTCTAGGTACTCATCCGTTCTACGTACTCATCCGCTCTACACACTCATCTGCTCTACACATTCATCTGCTCTACATATTCATCCACTCTACGCACTCATCCGCTCTACACACTCATCCGCTCTACACACTGATCCGCTCTACACACTCATCGGCTCTACATACTCATCCGCTCTACATACTCATCCACTCCCCACTCTCAGCCGCTCCCAACACTCGGCCGCTCCCCACAGTCATCCGCTCTACACGCTCATCTGCTCTCCGCACTCATCCGCTCTCCACACTTATCCGCTCGCCACACTCATCCGCTCCCCACACTCATCCGTTCTCCACAGTCATCCGCTCTCCACACTCATCCGCTCCTTACAGTCATCGGCACTCCACAGTCATACGCTCTACACAGTCATCCGCTCTCCACACTCATCTGCTCTCCACACTCATCCGCTCTCCACACTCATCCGCTCTCCACAGTCATCCGCTCTTCGCATTCATCAGCTTTACACACTCATGAGCCTTACACACTTATCCGCTCTGCACACTCATCCGCTCTACACACTCATCCGCTCTCCACACTCATCCGCTCTCCACACTCATCCGCTCTTCGCATTCATCGGCTTTACACACTCATCAGCCTTACACACTCATCCGCTCTCCACACTCATCCGCTCCTTACAGTCATCGGCACTCCACAGTCATACGCTCTACACAGTCATCCGCTCTCCACACTCATCTGCTCTCCACACTCATCCGCTCTCCACACTCATCCGCTCTCCACAGTCATCCGCTCTTCGCATTCATCAGCTTTACACACTCATGAGCCTTACACACTTATCCGCTCTGCACACTCATCCGCTCTACACACTCATCCGCTCTCCACACTCATCCGCTCTCCACACTCATCCGCTCTTCGCATTCATCGGCTTTACACACTCATCAGCCTTACACACTCATCCGCTCTGCACACTCATCCGCTCAGCACACTCATTCTCTCTAAACGCTGATTCGCTCTTACATGCTCATCCAGTCAAACGTTCATCCGGTCTATACGTTAGTCCATTCCGTATAGTCATCAGTTCTACGCACTCCTGCGTTCTATTTGCTTCTCTGTATTTACGTACTCACCAACTCTACACGCTCGTCCGCTCTACACACCCAACCACTCTACACACTCATATGCTTTAGTATGTTCATCTATTCTATACACTCATCCGATCTACATACTCATTTGATCTATCTAGTCATCTGTTCTTCCATTCATGCACTCTTCCACTCAGTGCATTCATCTGTTCTACACGCTTTATCCATTCTAACTATTTCATCCACGCCATTCACTTTGTTCCTTCCTCATTCATTATATCCATTTTGGCAGTTTAGATCTCCTTACTTTCCCAATGATTTATTCATATTATCCACTTCACTGTTTTGATCTACTTTACTCGTTTAGTTCTGTTTGTCTTTCTAGTTTACATTCAAGTTTATTAGCTGTCAGTTTCTCGCATCAGATAGTTTGTTGGGTCGGTGTCATTGTGATGCTCTTAGTTTGGAAAACCGGTTGGTTTTAGGGGAAGAGCCAGGTTTTCAGTAGTTTGTGGAAAGACGCTAAAACCTCAGTTAGGCGGATGTGGGGTGGGAGCGAGTTCCACAGGGTTGGGGCCAGGGCTGAGAATGATGATCTGCCTAACTTGACTGAGTTTGTCTTAGGAATTACTAGGAGGCCGGCTGAGCTTGATTTTAGGGTGCGAGTGGGATGATAAGGTTTTAGTTTGTCTTGAAGATATTGAGGTCTAGTTTTATGCAGTGCTTGATGGGAGAGGCATAAGGTTTTGAAAGCCACCCTACGGCTACAGGAAGCCAATGCAGCGTCTTAAGGGCTGGGGAGACGTGGTCTCTTGGACCGAGCGCAAGTAGCATTTTGGCCACTGTGTTTTGTGCCCTTTGGAGTTTTATTCAGTTGGTAGGCGTGGATTCCAAGGTATAGGGGGTTTGCGTAGTCCAGTCTAGATATAACGATTGATTGGACCGCGGAGAGTCTGTTGTGAAATGAGAGATATGGAAAGATGCGCCTAAGGGTTTTAAGTTGGTAGTGGCAGGGCTTTGAGACATTGTTGACTTGGCGCGAGAGTGTTAGGTCAGAGTCAAGGGTGCATCCAAGATTGTTCACTGAGTTGGAGGGGGTCTGTGAGTTGCCCATGGCGGGTGGCCAGGGTAGTGGGTCCGGAAGAAGTTCAGAGTTGCCACAAACCATGATTTCCGTTTTGGAGGGGTTTAACAAGAGGTGGCTCTCGGTCATCCAGAGTTCTATGTCAAGGAGGTAGGATGCCAGGTCCGGTCGGGAGTTGGGTTTGGAGTTCAGGAGTTTTAGGATTAGTTGAGTTTCGTCGGCGTATTTGTAACACAGGATGTTGTGTGAACTAATTATTGGTGGGAGGGTGATCAAGTAGAGTTTGAACAGGAGGGCGGATAGGCATGCTCCTTGTGGGAGGTATAGGTGGAGAGTATCGTTATTTGGTGCCTATCTTTGAGGAATGAAGCTATCAATTTAAGAGCGGTTCCACAAATTCCTAGGGAGTGGAGGCGGTCTAGGAGGATTGAGTGATTGATTGTGTCAAAGGCGGCGGATAGGTCAAGAAGGATTAGTGCGGCGCATCCCGCGGAGTCTGCTCTCATCTTAAGGTCATCCCAGATTGAAGTTAGGGTGGTTCCAGTTCTGTGACGGGCTCTGAAACCTGATTTTGCAGAGTCTAGGGGATTGTTGGCTTCGACAAAGGCATTTAGTTGGGAGTAGGCAGTTCGGTCAATGAGTTTGGCAAGGAACATGGTGTTTGAGATGGGACGGTAGATTTTGGGCTCGAGAGGGTTGAGGGAAGGTTTTTTAATTAGAGGTTTGACATGAACCGTTTTGAATGCGTCAGGAAAGATACTGGAGGAAAGGGAGGCATTTATGAATGATCTTGCGTGTTCTCATGCGCAGGTTGAAGTGAAAATTTCTTTCAAGGTTGTGGCCGGGCAAGGGTCTAGCGGAGAGCCAGACAGTTTGCGGGCAGATAGAAGTTTGAGAAATTGCTCTGGTGATATTGGACTAAAGAATTCGAACGTTGGTTGCGTAGTGGTTGCAGCTGGTCGGCAGGTCGGAATGGGGGAATATTGCCTGGTGGATGTAGGAGAGCTACTTTTGTGGCTAGAGTATTTGTTCTTTCGAGAGCTGTGGTGTAAAATTGGAGGGAGAGCGAGTCGCATAGTGATTGTGAGGGCGTTCGGACGGTCGTGGTGCAAGCCGGTTTGGTGAATTCTGAGATGATTTTGTTGAGTTCTTTCCTCGGGTTTTTGCAGTTTAGGATTCGGGAGTTGTAGTGGGCTTTTTTTGCTTTCCAGATTTTGGCCTTGTACTGATAAAGGTGTCGGGCCAAGGTGGCCCTGCTCTCCTGGGTTTTGTCTTTCTGCCATTTGCGTTCTAGGTAGTTATATAGCTTTTTAGTAGTCTTCACCTCGGGAGAGAACCACTTTGGGAAGAGGCCATGCCACTTTGAGGCTGTGGAAGGGGGTGTGAGCCGCATAAGAGATGCTTTGAGCCATGAGTCAAAGGTGTCAGGGGTTAGTTGTTTATTGAGTTGGCAGGAGGGTGGTGGAGATTGGCGGAGCGCGTCGGCTAGGTCCGGGACGATAGTTAGTTTTTTCAAGCATTTGCGTAGATTCGGAGGTTCGGATTCGAGTAGGGGAGGGGGGTCGGGTGAGCAAATGGCGAACGAGAGAATGAAGTGATCGAACCAGATGATGGTGGTGGGGGGGTTTTAATGAATCCGGGTGTTGGAGCTGAAGATGGCATCAAGAGTGTGTCCTTTATAGTGAATCGGGCCATTTATGTGGGGTTGGAGTTTAATTGCGTCTAAACCGTCAACCAGAGAGTGTGTCATAGGGTTGGAGGGAATGTTGAGCCATATGTTGAAGTCTCCAAGAAGTGTGAGGTTGTGGTGGTTTAGTTGTAGGGTGGCAATAGTGTCGCAGAGGTTGTTTGTGAATTGTCTATCGTAGCCAAGGGGCCTGTAGATTATTAGGAAGCTGTGTGAGATCGACGGGGAGAGGGATAGTTTAATGAGGAGAGATTCGCAGGAAGGAATGGATGGTTGGTTGTCGATGATTAAGGCATGGAAGAGGGACTTGAAGACGAATGCTACTCCCCCTTCTCTGGAGGGACGGTTCAGTGGGATGAGGGAGTAGTCAGGGGGGAAGGCATCATTAGCGATTGGGGCGAAGTCGTCAGAGAACCAAGTTTCGGTGATGAAGACTATGTCTGGTTTGTCAGAGGCGATGAGGTCGAAGATGCAATGTCTGTTTTTTGCAACGGATCGGGCATTAAATAGGATGCAGTTCACGTCAGAATGTGAGGATGGTCTCGGAGCTGGGGCGGAAGGGGGTGGTGGCGGAGAGTGTGGAAGCTGGAGAGGGAGGGCGGTGGGGTGGGTGACGATCGATGGGAATAGTGGGCGAGCAGAAGTATTGGCGGGCTTCGGCCGGGGTTGGTTGGCTGCGTGTGTTATGATGATCCGGTCTGTCCCGGGCGATTTGAAGGTGGGGTCTGGGCGGTTAGGAGTTTCAGTTTCAGTTGATGAGAAATCGAGGGAGAGGGGTTTCAGGAAGGGTGAAGCCACGGGTGAAGGAGGTGAGTGGGGGAATGAGGTGGTGGATCCAGACAAGGGAGGGGAAGAGTGCTGAGAGATTGAGGGGGACGAGGTACGTTTCCTCTTTAGTTTCTTTGTTGCGATTGGAGTGTGAGAGAGGGTAGGGGGGGTCAGAGGGGGAGAGGGATGTGGCTTTGGTTCTTGCTAGGGCTAGGTGTGCATTTTTTAGGGAGGGGAAAGGGTGCGGTCGGGGCGGAAGGTGGTGGGGGTTTGAGGGAAAGGCGGGGGTGGGTGATTGCAGGGCGGGGTGTGCCAGGTGTGATGGTGAGTGGAGCGGGCACAGTTAACGTTGGTTAGTCAGTGATGGGGTTCAGGGGAGGAGTGGTCTTAGGGTGGCTGGCTCACAATCATGCCCCTCTGGCTTGGTGTTTGGAGAGGGGGATAGCAGGGAGTGCGAGGGGGGGACAGGAGGGACAGCAGATCAGGGAGTGGTCCACGGTGGTCGTTTCCGACAAGCTCTGGTGGAATGGGAGCACTCATGTTTGGTACGATCTTTTAGGTGGATTTAGGAGGGCTTTCTAGTTGCAGTTCTAAATTCAGTGGGGGCACACTTTTAGGTACACTTCCAAGTTCAAATTGTACAGAGATGATACTAGACTATTAGGGACACTTCTAAGTTCACCTGTACACAGAGATGATATTAGGTCTACCTCTAGGTCCGATTTTGTATAGAGGGGATATTAGATTGTTAGGCTCAGTTCTAGATTATTAGGGACACTTCTAAGTTCAACTGTACACAGAGATGATATTAGGTCTACCTCTAGGTTCCATTTTGTATAGAGGGGATATTAGATTGTTAGGCTCAGTTCTAGATTATTAGGGACACTTCTAAGTTCAACTGTAAAAAGAGATGATATTAGGTCTACCTCTAGGTTTGATTTTGTATAGAGGGGATATTAGATTGTTAGGCTCAGTTCTAGATTCTATATTACAGAGATATACATTTTGAATTAATTAGGGTATTTAGGCACGCTTCTTAACCTCAATGGTGTTGTGTACACTTCTAAGTGGAACTGAGCGCAGAGAGACTGTTCTGGACACTAGTCAGTTCAATTAGGGCACGCTAATAGACGCACTTCACTCAATTCAACTTCATATAGGGAGAGTATTAGGCATGAATCTAAATCAACTTTGCACAGAGAATTATATAGGGAGATTAGTCGGTTCGGCACGCCATTAGATTATTATGATATTGGGGACACTTTTAAATTCCACTTTCGCATAGAAGCTATTGGGTGCCCTTCTACGTTTACCTTCCCTCAGTAATTATTGGGCACACATCTAAGATCAACTTTCACAGAGAGTCTATTGGGCACATTTCTAGATACAAGTTTCTATGAGTGGCTATCGGGCACTCTTCTAGATCAAACTTTCACACAGAGGCTGTTGGCACGTTTCTAAATATGTTTCTAAATACAAATAATGAATGTACTTCTAAATTTAATTTTTCACAACGTGGCCATTGGGTACACTTCTAAATTTAGCTTTCCACAGAGAGGCCACTGGTCACACTGACAAATGCAACTTCCACTGCGAGGCTATTGGGCACACTTCCTAATATAACTCCCACAGAGTGGCTATAGGGCACACTTCTAGATGCAAGTTCACAGAGGGGCTATTGAGTGCACTTCCAGATACAACTCTACATGAGCTGCTATTGGGTACGTTTCTCAATTCAACTTTTCAACAGAGTGGCTATTGGGAACACTTCTAAATTTGCAGAGAGGATATTGGGCACACTTCTAAATGCGACTTCCCACAGAGAGACTATTGTGCATACTTCTAAATTCAACTTTTCACAGAGTGGCTATCGGGAGCACTTCTAAGTGTAACTTTTCACAGAGTGGCTATTGGGAACCCCTCTAGATGCTGCTTTCATCGTGAGGCTATTGGGCAACTTCTACATTTGCAGAGAGGATATTGGGCACACTTCTAAATGCGACTTCCCACAGAGAGGGTATTGGGAACACTTCTAAATGCAACTTTCACAGTGTGTGCAAAAACGATTAGTACCTCCCACAGGTCATGATTTCGGGGGGAATAGGTACTTACAATGGGTTCTTGGCAATGCTTAATTTGTAAAAAAAAGAAGTGGCAGAGCCCACAGTTTTTTCTAGTCCACTTGTGCCATGTCGAGGCAGGCAGCGTAGGATGAGTATGATCATACATGGGACCTGAGCCTACTGGACCAAGAGAACCAGGCTACTTCTCACATTGTGATGCCCAATGACGCTGAAATAGGTCTGGGGATGCTTGTGTTCCCATGCAGAGGGCACGTAGACTAGCTGTTCGGGCTGGACTACTCCCATTGGTGGCAGTACCAGACTGATTTGCATATGGCTGGTTCCCTCTTGCAGTGGCGCAGACAGGCTAAAAAAACAGTGGTGTGGAGGTTGCCCAGACCATTGCCAGTGTTCACGATTTATTAAAAACCTGCTATCACTTTTTTGGTTATAGTTTATTTCCCTATGTGAGAGAGGGTACACCCAGACATGGGTCCCCCTTGCTGCTGCACCACAGGGAACCAAGCTGCACCTCACTGAGGAGGACCAAAAGGCTGAAACATGTCTGTGGTTGCTTGTGTTTCTGTGCAGCGGTTACGTGGCCTAGCAGTTCAGGCTGGACTGTTCCCATTGGTGGCAGAACCAAACTGATTTGCATATGGCTGGTCCCCTCTTGCAATGATGCAGACAGGATTAAACACAGTGTTGTGGAGGGCTGCCCAGAGCATTCAAAACCTTTCACCCATCCCTTTTCTGGTTATAGTAAGGGTTTCATGAAACATAATCATCGTTATCATTGTGTTGTGCTTGTTTAGATGGCAAGTGAAACTTATTGACATTTAACCACAAACAAAGTGTGTTTTCCTCCTATGGTGAATTGGTGGACAAATGCAGGCAAAATCATTACTGAACTGATGAACTTTCCTGTCAAACACTGCAGCAAGATCTTCTTGTGTAGGTTGCCACTCAGGACAGACACTCCTCCTCGGCAATAGCCTTTTCCATAGCATGGCCCCGGTGTGGGTGCTGGCTGTCCTGCTGTTGTCAGACCACCCTGCTGTGGCATTGGCGCTGGTTATTGCAGTAGCGGAGCTGACCAATGTCAGGCAGACCGACTGAAGCAGTGTGAGGGCAGGACCAGCATGGGCGCCCAGTATCGTCACGTTTCAACTCATTGGTATGTATGAAAATGGATAACTAGCACTGCCACATCAGTGGGGGTCATCAGGTCCATTCATTACAATGAGCCAGCCCAGCATGCAGAGGCACGTGGCCAGGGACACGCTGTTGTCGCTGTTGCTTGTTTTGTGGCTACTACTGACGGACAAATAAAATGATCATTTTTCCAAAACACTACTTCATAATTGAACTGAGTTCACAACATTAAATGGCCACGGGTCAAAAATAAGTACCAGGGCTGAGCCCTGGCAAACACCCCACAAATTAAGCACTTGTTCTTGTAGAAGCCGTCTGCATTTAGTATTATTATTATTATAAAATGTATAAAGCGCGAACTAAGGCTCAAGGGCATCAAGGCGCTAGTAGGTGCTAAAAATGGGCAGATTCTGTGTAGCTCCAATGATTTAACTCCAGCATGAAACCATTTGTTTTGACATCCCGTTTCCTGCTCCAGCTCTGCTTGCAAAAACCTACAAAATCCCAGGATTAGTAATATAGGTCTTAAAACAGGCTTTACACTTTGACGCCTGCTTTAAGCACCTATGTTAGCAACCGGGGACACTAAAAAAATAGCCACGCTCTCTTTAGATCATGTCACCGTTACACAAAGTGTAGCATAGTAGCATCCACTCAATTAATAGAACGTCATGTCCCTACCGCCCCATCGTTATGACATCACAACTGTCTCATTATGTCATAACTTTTTTAGATGTGATGCTACTGAATAATAGCTACTAGAAAGCAAAGCTCACTGGAGACGGCACTGAGTGGGTCACTCAGTTACCTACAAGAAAATTAATACAATAGAAACGCATTGACTCAAAGCTACATTGACCGCATTAGTAGGGAAACTGAAAAGGGTCCATGTTCAAAATGTGCCCTTCAGTATGGAACCACTAACATGGATGTAGTTGCAAACAAATAGTTCCAATTCTTTTGTATGGAATAGATGGTTAGCTAAGAGATAGTAAGGAGTGGCATGGACACCTACAAGGATTCATTTAGCGATCACTATTAAACCTGCCACAGTCTGCTCTGCAGCATTACACGAATATAACTCTCTCTCAACTTATCATCAGCCTTAGAGAAATTGAAAACAGTCCCCCTATTTGCAAAAATAAGGACTGCAGATACAATTGTCTTATTCATGATATCCACAGTCAATTTAGACAATAGTGTCCCTGTATTTACCAAATACATGAAAAGTTGCCAGGATCTAGGGAAGTGTGAAAAGTGTAGTTTTGAGTGGTGCCAAAATCATCAACATCTGAGTAAGCTGAATTTGATGAGTGAAATGTTAGAGCTGTATCAGGGCTGTACACAACCCATTAGCACTCTGGGAGGGGGGCGCTGGCCTATCAGGAAGCTTGGAACAGGGGCTGTACTGCATGCGACCCCTTCCCTTTCCCACTCTCCCTTCATCATTTAGAACCCATTTAAGTTTCCTACAAGGGTGCTAACGTCTTTTTTTTTGCAAACAAAAAGAAAAAATGTGCCTTTGTTGCACGACCCGGTGCAGCGCAGCGCAGTGCTACTATCTCCGAAGTCTATCCCATGTTGATGATGTCATAGTCATCAACATGGACAATGGACTTCACTTCCAGCAGCACTGCATGGCGCCGAGCCGCATAACAAAGGTACGTTTATTTTATTCCCCTCAAAGCAGAAACCATTAGCACCTGTGTAGGGAGCTACACAGATGCTGATGCCCCTCGGCAGCATGCCGACCCTGTCGGTAACAGCACTGCCACCCTCGTTAAGGAACCCTCACTTCATTTGGGCCTTTTAGTTGGCCAGTGGGTCTTTACCGACAGGGTCGGCCCGCCACCGAGGGCCATGATTCGCATGACAGATTTGACTGATATTTTGCAAAGAAAACGTTTTTCATGGTCCCCCATTGACCCCCCCCCAGATTGGAAAAGTGGGGGTGAAAGACATGTATAGTGGCAAAAGGCTGTGCCCCCTAGTGGGTCCAAAATAAGCATATTGGGGGTACATGTACAGTGGGCACAGCTGAAGGCCATGGCTACTGGCCCGGTAAACAAAAAAAACAATGGTATAACAAAGCCCTTGAAATTCACTGGAAAAACTTCAGTTAAGGTGCATTTAAGTTGAGCAGATTTAACAAAACAAAACCCTTGAAATTCAGCAGATGTGGGAAGTCATGACCAGCTAACTCGGCGGCTCCCTGAGGATTGGAAGACTCTACAAGAAAACACTTTACAGGTTCCAAAGTAGCCCCTCACTACCAGCACGTTTTACTGATGAGGATTGATACCTTTCAAGTGTGATTCAATGCAGTTCAAAATTAGCATTAACAGGTGAGTAGCATAACACAAAATAACATAAGTAGCATCTACAAACTTTATAAGATGGGATTCACAATGTCCAAAAGTATCCACTATCAGTAGCCACTATCAGTGAAGTCAACTAAGGAGGAATGGTACCTTAAAAATGAAATTGATGCAGGTGTGAAAGTCGAATAATGAACAAGAAGGTGGAGCTACTTAACTAAGCATATGATATGATATGTTATTTATAACACGCTTAAAACACAGATGTTTCTAAGCGTGGACCCGGGTATCAAACCTGTGTTGCTCTGTGTCGTCTTGCTTCCAAGGCGAGCCCGTTGCCACTGAGCTATCCTCCTGAGACGAAGCATACCAGCGCTCTCTACCTGGATCACATAAACTTTATCCATTGATGCTTGGTCCAGTAATGCAAATCACATTTACATCGCATGTAAATGGCAGAGGTGGATCTCATGAATGCATACATTTCATGTTTTATTTGTGCTACTGGCTCCATTGCACATCTTTGGCCCTTGGATGTCTTTTAATATAGCATCATTTGTATGCAGCACACCCTTTTATCAAGCATTCAGCCTATGGTAGAGGAGTTGAGTTTGCATCAGGGTTAAATTAGGCCAGTTCATCAGCTCCACGTCTCCCACAGCTTACATTAATGAATTCACCCTCCTGTGAGACAATGCACATATATTTCCTGTTGGGTGCTTTCCACTTCCTTTTTCCCGTTGTGGTTTCCTGCATTAGCCTTTATATGCAGCCAATCCCCAACTGTGTCACATCTAACAGTTGCTTGGGCACTCCCAGATTATATTACTTTCATCTGCACCAGGCCAATAATACCCCCTTCCTGATAATTATGGCATCCACACTTCAAGGGTTCCCCAAACACATCTCAGGGCCATTGCACAATTATGCTTTCACTCATTCTTGTGCTTATTCCATGGAACCAGATACTTAGATACTACCATCACTGAAAAATATTCATTACCACAACTTGTTTCCCTCTTCCAAGATCAGCATTCCACCGTATCCACTGCGTACCACTGCACAGGTCCCTCCTAACTGAGCAATGAACCCACAAACATCCATCTAGCCTCCAGGCTTTGCTCACAGTTCTCAAGATAATAACAAGATAAAAGCCTCCTCACTTCCAGCTAATGACTTTGCGCAATGTTTCCTCTAAAACATCTGCAATTCATAACACTTTCACAGCGCTCGTCTCTTCCATCCCCACCCTCCTTCTGTCTGCCACCTCTCAACTCTACCCCTTCTACTCTCACCTACTTCTCCCCAACATCTACCAAATTAGCATCCATTCATTGCAGCACCAACCTGTCTTGCTTGAGATACAATCAGTATCTGTCTGATTGTAGCCGTCCACACACCAGCTCATTCCGCCACTCCTCCTTTTCAACCAACCACACTGTTCATGCCCCAGGCATCCTCTCACTTCCGTTCTTGCTCCCTACTCGCCCCGTTCCATTGGAACCCGCTGCCTAACACAATCAAAGCCAGCCTGACTGCAGATCTCTTCAACACTCGGATTAAAATTCACATACTTGCCAAAGAGGGAGCTCCCCCTGCCCTCTCCCGCATCATTCATACCTGACCCCCACATAATAATGTGAATTTGCATATTTGTAGAGGAAACCTGTTTAGTTTGAAGCACTTGTCTCCTCAAGTTAATGTTACCTTTGTAAGGCACCTGTTTCTTTTATTATTGTTTTTTTGTTTCTTTTTGTTTTCTCCCCGGTTTGTGTCACACTTCGACCAACCCTCATATACTGGCCTGCTGCTTGCTCTCATCGTTGTGCTGATGGAGAGGCACGCTTCTAGGTGGAAGTCTTAGCGTCTGTAAGTGTATTATTGTAGGTTATTTCTGATCGAAATTGACATCCCTGTTCTGGAAATAAATACAAATAAGCACACAAAATGGAATCATATTCCCTCAAGCAACCCCCCATCATATATTCCACACGTGTTACTTCACTGTGTTCCTATCCTATTTCTCCTTATCTGTGCCCCCACTGTTGGACCTGTTTTCTTTTCTTCCTGCACAGATCTGGTTCCAGCAACATGTGGGGGCACAATACACCACCACTATGGTGGCTGGCAATGTTAAAAAAAAGCTTTATAGCATAACACCAGCTATTTGCAGTAATAGCAAACTGTAAGAGTGTGATGCACTGTATGCATGCAGCCATTGTTATTGTTGTGATGACAAGTAGATTAGGAGGTCAGGCTGACATACTTTTGTAGCATTGCATTCCCTTGTTCACATTTCCATAAAAGCTGAGACAAGCTCTGGAGGCTGCAGTGTGAATCTTAAAACCCAAGTTCGGATACCATTTTCCCTTTTGGTCCAACTGTGTGATCCTGGGATGACCGCTCGATTTCCCATTGTCTCATCACACTAGTTCCAAAGATCCCAACCGAACCCTCATGTTCTTGGGATCCACTCCATACACACCTGACATTTTGACCGAGCAACACTTCCTCAGCATTCAAATGTGTAGTTTTTCTGTTTCCATTAGATGTATGGGCGTGCATTGCCCATCACACAAAGGGTTGTTGAGCGGTAAGTCAGACCTGGATCAAGGTGATTATGAAGGGCGGAAATCCTCAGCTCTGAAAAGCAGGAGCATTATGGGTTAAATAAAGCTACTGGACATTCGCAGTTATTGACGGATAGTGGGCGTATACACGAACCCACCACTGTCGTCATCATGGGCCGTCTCACCTATTTCCACCATGAAAGCTTTCTGTTTATGTACGGACACGTCTGCCATGTTCTTCTGTACCTTGTAGAGCAGGATTGTCCTAGAGGTGGGTATACGTTGCTAAGTGGGACTTTCTAGGCTAAGTAAAGAAAGGCCTACCCACTAATGCACTGTGACTGGAGACTTTTATGGTAACATCTGAAGCACCTGGATCATTGATATTCCTAAGTCTGAAGTGGGAATGTTGGAGATGAGCACCTGTGTTGCACGCACACATTTAAATTCCGGTGGATGCAGGTGGTATCCTGTGTCCCTTGCACTACTACTGGTTATGACAAACGATTGTGTGCTTGCATGTATGAGTGATGTGGTCAGCACGCCTTTATGCTACCAGTCAGGTAAATCCTTTCCAAACAGGTGTTTGTATATCTAGGATTGGTACCACACTTCTCCCCCAATGCGGGGAGTCTCCCTTACAAGAACATCTGTCCACACCTGACATTTGGTCGACGACCAAAGAAACACATAAAAGTGCCCGTGATAAGCTTCGAGCCATAGTGAGCACTGTTTGCACTGATATTCTTACTCAGACTCTACCGTATTTATTGAACTATTGTGAGCAATGCATTCACAGGGTTCTTGCACGCGCCACCAGCTGTGAACTCTACGAAGGGTTAATTGGGATGATAGGTTCAAATGGAATGATGGATCGCGCAAATCTTGTGACCACCATAACAAAAGATGTGCCATTTTGCATTCCTGTTCCGTTGTCTGTGTGGGAACGGTGCCCGGCCGGATGCTCCTTTGATTGCGACGGTGAGACACTTTGGCTTCTCTAGTGCGTACACACTGGGGCATGCAGGCCTAGGTACAGTTGTATCTCAAGAGGGACCTGTGAGATTGTCTTTGACTTCATATGTAGGGTGACCAGATTTAAAAAAACAGACCCGGGACGGGCCATGGAAATAGAAGTAGGACTAAAGTAAGTACACATACAACTTTAGTCCTACTTCTGTGTCGCTGGCCTGTTGCATGGGGGTTCGTGGGGGTGTGCTGACAGGCACACTCCTCTCATTGTAGGTTAGTGCCAGGGAGGGGAAGAGGAGGAAATGGGGGCGTGAAAAGCATTTCATGCCCCCATTCGCACAGGAAAAGTTGCACCAGGACCAATTTTGGGATTTAGAAATCAGGTCCCGGCAAAAAAAAGGACCGTAGGCGAAACCCCGGACGGGGTTTATAAAATAAAAAAACTCCCGGGACCGCAGGACGTCGGGTGATTTCCCCAGACTGTCCCGGGAAAACCCGGACGTCTGGTTACCCTATTCATATGTGCTGAGTCAAAGAGAACAGAGGTGGGGGACCCACCAGAATCCTCCAGCCTTTGAGGCTCAGTGTGTGGTGGAATCAAGCACCCAGGTGTGGATGCCAAAATGAACCGTGGAAAAATATAGATTTTATCTGGCAAGTTAGAACAGAGCAATCCTGAGAACAGGCAATTGCAACCTTCTAATACTGTGTAAGTCTGGGGTATTAGTTGCTTTCTTGGGATTAACCTACAGTGACGTACTGTGGCACTTCATGCGCTTTCTTCCAGGTGTACAGCATTCCAGTCTTTGAGGGACAGAAACCGCCCCAGTTTACGGGATATTAAAAGTGACCATACTTTTCCATCCACTCAATGCGAATGGGAAATCATCCACACAGTCAGTGGTTATCCCGAAACCTTTTAGATTTGTAGGCTTGAGGGCCAGAGTTGTGCATCACTGCTCTATTCCCACGCCAGCTCTCTGCCATCCAACACCGGCCTTCTCACCCATGCCCACACCCTATGTTTCACACGGTTTCTCACACATGGTTCCCTGAACTTATATACTAGGCCCCATCCTCTAATCGCAGGGTTGTCCAACTCCAGTCCTCGAGGGCCAGGAACGTGTCTGATTTTCAGTATTCTCCTCATTGATATTCATGAGATAAATGTGCATTCAGTGATTCTAAATGTATGCAAATTTGTTCTCATGAATATTAATTAGGGATATCCTGAAAACCCATCCGGATTTCGGCCCTCGAGGCCTGAGGACAACCCTGCATCTAATGTCGCCCACGTCTAATAGAGCTAAATGGCACCATCCATCTTCAGGAGTCATATTTGTAGAGACCATCACATTCATAATTCTCTGAGTTCTTTTATGTACTAGAAGTAACACGTAATTTCTTCGCAGCTGCCCAGAATTGTTTCAGCTGCATTCCATGTGTTCAGTTAATTTAACCTTTTGGCAGATCGGTTGCCATGGCTATTTCTATGATGATATGAGCCACCAGGTACCATTTAAAGGGCAGGATTGTGAGATGCTTGAAACCCTCTGAATGGAAGTTTCCAAAAGAAGCAATGCTGCTTACATTTGACATCATTACTGGAGCCATGGAAAAGAGGTGACAGCAGACCTATTTTCGTTTTGTGATATTTGACTTTAAGACAGTCTTTTGGGGATATGATGCGCCAAGAGGCACATCTGAGAACGCGCCCAAATAATTTTTGCTGTTACGCAGGTGCCACCTGTGCACCATCAGCCTGGCCCTAAAATATCCCTCGCAGACACCTCACAAAACCAAGTGGAACATACACGCACCAGGACGCTCGGTTTAGCAGCTGCTGGCTTAACGCACCATTCGTAATATGTCTAATTTGTTTAAAGTTACTATAGACAAGGGGTCTGCAACCTTTGGCTTTCCAGATGTTTTGGACTACAACTTTACCTATGTAACTGCCTTATGTATGTAACCTACTGCACCCTCTCACTGTATATGTTGCAATGTTTCTTGTGACTTACTGTACCTATTCCACTGTGTAACTAAGCTTTAAGTATCCTTGTACCTGCTGCGCCCAGTTACCTAAGGGATTCGGTGTGTATTACAAAAACAATAAATAAACAAACAATAAACAAAGAAACAAACCCTCATCCAAACTAGCCAGCATAGTCAAAGGTGATGTATCATGGGAGTCATACGCCAAAATATCTGGAGAGCCACAGGTTGCAGACATCTGCTATAGACTATAATTCCCAGAATGTACTTATTTGTTAAATGGATTCTAAGAACTGGGAAAGTGGTCACCTGAAAGATAACTGCACAGTCGTGGATTCTGAAGTCTTCTTTTTCCTTCACGGTTATGCAGACTTGTGCAGGCAGTGTGGGTTTTGTTTCAGGGTCTTCTTTAGTGGTAATGTTTATCTCTTACAGAGGTAGAAGAAGAAGCTGCACAGATTACATCTGCAATATTTACATAATTGCCTGACAGCCCTCTTTTCTGTTTGATTGAGACGAAATGACTCCACGACAGGAATTGAGGATTGCGGGGTAAATGAGTGCCTACATCCTGTGAAGTGCTCAGTTGTGCGAGCTAATTACTGGGTCTGCTAGGAAGTGCTGCTGGCAAAGCAACTGCTCCAGTGACGTCCCTGTGGGATCACAGAGACAAGAGGGAGCTGGGGCCCCTCTGAGCAGGCAGAAGCTGATGGTGGAAGCAATACAGGGGTTTCAGCTAAAAGAGCCAGTGGCTGGAGACAGGAGAAGCATGAAAACGTAGAGCTTGGAGTGAACTGAAGGAGGCCAGCATGCAAACTCAATGTGTTTTGCTGTATCCAATTACTCATTTTGGGCTAGGGTTGAAGACATGAACCCCACAAAAAGTGAATCACAGCTTTTCAACAATAAAGCATAAGGCACATTCACGAGCATCCAGTGGTCGAAGTGTACGAAACAAAGTAGAGGAACTATGCTCCCTGCTGGCCTGTCCCCACTCCCCACAAACTCCATTGCAGACCCCCTTCCACATGCCATACAAAAACCCTAAAGAAATGCGCCTGCTGTCTAAGGGAACTTTCACTGCAGTGCACTGAAGTGCACGTTTGAACTTTTCCTACACTTTTATTTTAAAACAAACGCATTACGGAACGTTTCTTTTTTTAAATGAAAGTGTAGGAACAGTAACACGTTTTTAAAAAGTAGAGGAGCACCGCTCCCAACTGCTCCGCCCTGCTTCGACCACTGCAAGCATTGTTTTTTCATCGAAAGATCTCTGAAACCATTCATCTTTATTCAGAGGCCCCCCAGGCTGTTTCTCATTTAGATAGAAGATAACGCTCATCCAACACATGCCTTAAAAAAGGCCCAGGTGTGTCGAAACACGTGTCGGCTGAATTGTGTAACAAAATCACCACGAAACAAGGGACAAGAGTCCTCTGAAATTTCTTCTTACCCTAATAACACTATACAGTCGATATCCACACTGACCCAGCGCCTGTGTGACCTAGGTTCTTACCCAATCCCATTGTATTTCAATCTAGATGTTTCAACGTTCGATTACCATTCCGTCTGCTTTCTCTTGTTTAGTGGTTCAATAAATCGAGTTCTTGTTTTGGTTCTTGCCCCACTGGGTTTTTGCCTCACTGGGTCTTGCCTCACTGGGTCTAGAAGTGTTTTGGTTTGTCAAAAAACATGATTTAGCATAAGTGTCTCGGGAGGATAGCTCAAGGGCAATGTGCTCGCCTTGGAAACAAGCTGACACGGAGAAACACAGGTTCGATCCCCGGGTCTGCGCTTAGAAACCTCTGGTGATTAAGTGCGTTATAAATGACCTATCATATCATTAGCCTTTTTAGGGCAAACCAGTTTTTACACACTACCAGTTTACTGTGCAGGCATGAGGTTCTGAGCTGCACAGAAGCCCTTCACTGTGGAGAATGGAAAAAAAAACAGTTAAGGACAGTTTATTTCTGTGCACAACAAATGATTGGCAGACCCTCTTAAACACATTGCATTTCTGTCGTTTGCCTTTTAGAAGCCAACACAGTGGCGTGCCAGACTTGCTGTTAGCAACACGGTGAACGGCTTCTCGGTGGCTCTCAGCAAATCCAGTTTGGCTTCAGCCTCTCTGCCTAGACATTAGCATCTATTTAAGAGACAGAAAATGGTTCTCAAACGAGATATTTCCACTTGAAATACATAACCTAGTCTCTTGACTGTCCAAAGTGGTAGTCGGCGAGGAAAGCAATACGTTTGCAATAAAAACAGTCCACTTCAAGCATTAAGGAAGAATACTCTTCCTTCTTTCATTGGTTTTCTCGACCACGGTCAAACCCATTATATGGGAAGTTGAAGGGGAAGTGCGTTCAGATGGGTGCAGATCAGATGCACACATCTGGATGGTGTGTGCTGTGTAAGGTGGGCAGATGAAGTATAGGCTGTTTTGTGAGAGGGGGCTTGTTTATGGGAGTCCATGCTCATGGTTATTTGCTCCGTTACATGGGATTTGAACAAGCAGTGCCAAAGAAGGCACCCTCTTTCTTATTGTGTGGTAATCTGTGCCCATTATCACTGCCAGCTCTGGTTATCGTCAAGGTTTGGAAAGAATTAAAGGTGCCCAGTGACATGTTTTGGGGATGGCTGCAAATTCTCTCTTCCTGAAACTCCTGACTGCTTCAAGTGCTTGTCCATATATTTTGGTGACGTCAAAACGTTTGGAGTAGAGGGGGTTAATTATTTGTGAATGCATATTTATGGAAATGTATCTGATGTTTGTGCAGGTTCATTAAAACGCACACTTCTAGAGCTGGGTGCATACCTACGGGATGGAGTTTGCAACATCTCTAAAATAAAGTGTGCATACAAGACATTGGGCCTCAATACAAGTTTGGCCGTAACAGAATTACCACAGTTTTTCACGCATCGCTGAACTATGCATTTGCATTTGGGGGTAAAGTGGAGGATTTACCTCCAGCAGCAAGCTTGGAGGTAAACCCACCACTTTCCTTGGAAACATTCTGCAGATTTACCTTGCAATAAAGGAGTTGGTGTTAAATCTGCCATAAATCCTCTACCACCACTTTATCCAGTGGTAAACCCGCGGTACCAAGTGGCAGCTACGGCAATTGAGTTTGTTGTAATTCAGAGAATTTACCACTGAATTACCGGCAAATGTATAATGAGGCTCATTGTGGATTCGCCTAAAGGCTAAAAAAAGGCATTGGGCCTCATTACGAGTTTGGAGGTATCCGAAATACCAACAAACGGATTTACAGTTAGCACCACTTGGTCCTGTGGATTTATCGTAGGATTATAAGTGGTGCAAGGTGGAGTTATAATCTAGTGACAGAGGTTAGTATGTGCAAACTAACATCAATTTAAAATGAACAGAAATCACTAGTAAGATTGATTCATAGAGATCAGAAACCTTATCGGCGCTCTTGTATCCCAATGCGAGTTTTCTAAATGCATTTCTAAATGCAACTCTGTACACACTGGTCATGACACAAAGGTGCTTGGTACAGTGAGTGAGGTCAGAGCACACACATAGGTAATGTTGAGCAACACATCACAACATGATATGGCATATTCATCATCTTTATGTTGACACAGCCGTGTTTCGGCCGCTTTCTTAGGTGCAAGTATAACAATATATGCTGTCCCCTTTAGTCTTCTTAGGCCTTCATCAGGGCACACATCACTTCACACAGCCACTGGTCCAGCCCTCTCTTCTTCTTTTATTGGTACTATTGGAATCCTTTAAAATCCCTGTACCTGATCTCTATAAATCAATTTGATTAGTGATTTCTGTTTGTTTAAAATTGATGTCCCGGGAGGATAGCTCAGCAGCAACGTGCTCGCCTTGGAACCAAGATGACACGAAGCAAAACAAGTTCGATCCCCGGGTCCACGCTTAGAAACCTATGGGTATTAAGCACGTTATCAATACGCAACTAAGACATATTCCTGTAACAGCTCCTCGATGCCCCAGGGCTGTGTGAGCACTTTTAAAATGCGAATAAATAAATAATTTTTAATGTGCACGTGCTCACCCCTGTCACTTGATAATAACTCTGTTCGGAGTGATGTATGTTTTTAGAAGATTGATGTCATTAATAAATGAAATTGGTATGTTTGCACATTTTTTAACAAGACCCACTTTGTGCAATGAGAATAACTTACACGTCCTGCACTACTCCCATAAGGTGCATAGTGTAAACATGTGGAAACATTCCCGGTGGGGGGGAGTAGTTTCTCTAGGTCCCAGTATTGGTTTGAATGTGAACAATGCATAGAAGAGATGTTTCTCCAGTGAATTTCTGTGCATGCATCCCAGCGTCCGCCACACAGAAAATCATTTCAAGCAAGGTCTTCCAGCACTAAGCTGTTGCTGTTAAATGCAAAGATAAACAAGGGCATTCTTCAGGCTAACTAAATCTCCTATGAACATCTCAGCTGCTTTTCCAAAGTATGGATGGCTAATTGTGACAACTCCATGCACATGCTCTGTCGGGCTGCTGCTTCTTAATACCACCAAAGTAGGTGAATGCTCGGGGCACCTTTCTTATTCACATCCCAGAACTTGACAGTCAAGAGATCTCTGAAGGAAACCATGTTGGCAGCTGTCAGGCCCCCTCCCACGCCATGCACATCAGAAGGATGTATTGTACTACGCAGAATAAAAGAGTCATTTCACCCTAAAAGATGACCATGATGTCTTCTGGACCTTGCAACCAGCTCTGAGAACATTCTGAATTCTCCACATTACCAAGTCAGACAATACAAATATGCACAAACCACTGTGCCTAATATGTGGGCTTAAAAAGAAGAAAAACTCAAGTGCCCATCAAATATGTGCATTGTGCAATTATGTTTTTAGGCACAAACTGCCAAGTGGACATAACTACCGCAAATTTACTTAAACAGTTCCCAATTTTGATTGTTGACGTTTTCTCCATAGAGTCTTGTATTTGGCTATAGGAGCTATCATTGCTCTGGACATTTTTGTTATAGTTATTTGTTTGTTTCTGTAGTCAATTCCTGACTCTTTGAGATGTGCGCAGGTATTCCCTTAGGCCGGAAAATGCAAATAAAACTATTCGCACTTATTTGGACCTCTCAAAGCGATGCACTGCTGAAATTCAAGGATATAACAAAAAAAAAACTCCATCAGATGCAATTACATTGTGATAGGAACAACCTACCTGATAAATCACAGATCGGAATCCACCAATGGCACCAAACAGGGCCGACTTTAGTGGCAGCAGCGTCCTGGGCAGCAAAACAAAAATGTGGCACCCCTCCTCCCCCTGCGCACCCATGGTCATGTGGGAGGGGCACATTTTTCAATAGGCCTGATGCAGTAGCATCAGCGCACTATTGTTATTAACCACGCCCTGCTCCCGATAGCGGGTGCATTTCATTTCAATACGTACGGTGCCTGCTGTACCTTCTCCAACCACGCTAGCTCGGGGGAGAGCTAGAAAGACTCCCCGAGCTGGCGTGGCAGGAAGCTAATGGTACCCTGGGCAGTCGCCCAGGCGGCCCTGCTCTAAGGACGGCCCTGGCACCAAATAAAGGCCGCCTGGATCTGCCTCATGGATGTGTGTGTTTATTTCCAAATGGGGTGGCCTCACTTAGCCCCCTACGTCTGTACTGATGCTTACTTCGGCATCAGTGGGATTTGGCGTGTAACTGGGGTTCAATGGCATGTGTGGTACTCTTTTCTAGCAAGAGGTCACTTACGGGTTCCTTCACGCATGTGTCTCCCCTTTCACAGTTCCTATGTGACATTAGTTGGATCCCACAGCTGGATAAACCGTCTTGCATGTACCAAAGAAAACCACTGCCCAGTCCTTTCACAAAGGAACACTCTGGGCCTGATGTACACAGCTTTTTTCAATGGGTCTCTACCACTGGTAAGCGCGTTTGTAAATCAGGCCCTGTGCTGCTTTAAGTAACACCATAAAGAAGGGACAAACATAAACACAACAGAAAAGGAAGAAATGGATGCAAGCCCCCATCCACTCACACTTTTAAACCGGGAACAATAACAAGAGTGTGCGGCTATTTGTCCAATCTCTTTCAGCAGCAAACATGGCGCCAAAAGCATTTTTAAAATCATACATAAGTCGAAAGAAATGTTTAAGTAGTGTGGGAGAATGCCATGTGTCTGGAGATACAAACTTTAAAGCAAAACAAAACGAGTTTGCAACTGTTCTCAGAAGCTGCAAGGATGGTGTGCCTTTCTTTCCCACAAGGGCTTGCGCATCAACATATTCAATGCTCCATTTCAGGGAAACAATGTGAACTCTACAATTCCAACAATCTTTCGTTGCTTCCCCAACACTTGTATGTCAGCTTCATTCGTGTTATTTTACTGTTTCTACCGTTTTGTGCCTGTGATTTACCTGTCCATGTCCTGTGAACACTTATGATTGTGCAGTTGATTAACTATAAATTAACGCGTCAACAGGACGAGGATTCAAACAGCTGCCTGTTAATGCAAGCACGATTTTGAACACAGTTTTATAGGAGCTATATTGAAAGAGTGCTCATCTGAGAGGGTTCTAAAACCATAATCGAAAAGGAAGAGAAAGATTATTTTACCCATACTGTTTGGCAAGTAAACAAAAAATAGCATGTTGCACATACATCGTCATTATCGGTTGTTTCGATTTGCTAAGACTGCTCCGAGCATACCTTGCTGACCCTCAGCTGACAGCAAAAGCGTGTGCGCTCGCTCGCGGTGCCTGGCAGGGGGTACGTCTCTCTGTCTGCTTTTCTGTCGGCGTCATGATGTAACTGGTTCAGTTCATCGCCTCCATTGTGAGCGGGGCGTTGCCACCCCAGCACAGCCGCCTTCTTTAAGCTGGGCTTTGTGGCCTTCGCGCCTATCTACTCAATCGGAATACCTGTGGGCGACACAGAGATGAATTTGTGTAAGCATTTAAGAACGCTACCATTATCGCTAATCCGTCAGATTATTCGCCTTTGGAAAAGTGGAGCCTGCCTGAGGTGGCTCTTTTTAAATTGAATACGGCCAACAAAAGGAAAGGCAACACATTTGAAGTGATTGCAACCCTAAGGGATGGCTCATGAAAAAGGGACTTGACAAAGGGAGGATCAACGACGCAGCCATTTTAGCAGAATGTCTCAATGCACAATGTCATTGTCTATCTGCCCGACTGCCATAGAGTCGGCTAGGATGAGGGTGATCAACCACAGTAGTTTAAAATAATCTCCCATGGAAAATACACATAAATAGTCGCTTGTGCTCACTGCCCTTGCACCCATCTGTGTATATTGCTTCCTTTTTTTCGGATAGTCAGAGGGAAACGTTACCTTTGAAATTGGCAATGACACTGTGCCATCTCTGCCAAGCTTGGAAGGAATACGGGGTGCCCAATTAACCAGCATCTCTGCAAATACAGTGGAGAAATACACAGGAGAAATATTCTTATCATTATCTCGGGAGGATAGCTCAGGGACAACGTGCTCTACTGGGAAGCAAGATGACACAGAGCAACACAGTTTTGATCCCCGAGTCCGCACTTTGAAACCTCTGGGTATTAAGCACATTATAAAAAAACGATTACAATTATTTGTCACTTGATAGTGTTAATTTATGCAGTAGTTGAATGCATTATAGAATTAAGAATGTATGTACGAATCTAAGGTCTTTCTTGAATATTTTGATCTGTTTAATTTAATTCAGTTATTATGATTTAATATGTTCGATTTCTTTCTTACGTTCTTAATTTTGTGATTCTGTGATGAAGGACTGTATAAACAAAACAAAATAAAAATTCAAAAAACAATATTGGTGTGAATAATTCCCACAGGAATCCGTGCTTCTTCGGCCTGCACCGGGAGGTGCAGTTAGTCTCAGGAGGATAACCCAGGGGCAACGTGCTTGCCTTGGAAGCAAGACGACACGGAGCGATCTTCGGGTCCTCGCTTAGAAATCTCTGGGTATTACGCGCGTTATAAATAACTCATCATATCACCATGTCTGCCACCTTAGGCGCCCCTCTCTCATCAAGTAATGGGAAAATTGTGCCCTGGCACTGATCTGATTCCTCCATGGCTGTAATGTGGTCTGTCAGCTGTTGGAGATTGGGGAGGCTTACAGTCCCCCCTGCACATTCGTGGATAAGACAAAAGAGCATCATGAGGCTGGCGCAGTGATGTCTGACACATAGGTGTCTGTATCCAAATTATGTGTATATTTTCTTTTCCCCTCCTCTCCAAAAAATGTGACTCACTCTTTCTGGGATAGCAAGCAAGAGCCGGAAAGAGAGAAAATGTGATGTAAGGTTGGGTTTCATGGTGTTGCTAATGGCTTCCACTCAATTTATTTGCTGGCACACAGGTGTCTGGACAACCAATGAACTGCTATGGAGAATATGCCACTTGAGCCCAGTTGCGTCTTTAAACTGGTAACTGTTGCCAAATTATCTTGCCGAATTTAGGTATAATGTTTTTACCAAAAAATACTATTAGTTCTTTCATCTGTACTCATTTACGCCTATGCCCAACAACTGATATTGTGTAACAATATCCTTTACAGTCCATGTTTAGATTGATTTCTACCACTGCTTTTATTGTCTTCAGGAATCTCTTTAAAATCCAATTACAACTGGTTAAAGCAATAATACTTTTGAATGTGCTTGTATTTGGGGTGTACCGAACTTCAGCTTCGAGTACGTATTAGGCCAGTTAAAAAAAGGTATTCATCTACAGCCAAAGAGCTTCTTGCTCTTTAGCTCCAGTCAGTGCTTAATGTGTAAATAAATTAGTGTCAGGGATCGAACATTTTCTAGCATGCCTGTGCCACATCAGGGTGGCAATTCACCACCCACTGATGCCCCCACCCTCTGCTGCTGCTCACAGAGTCAACATATTTGGGGTTGCAGCTGAAAATCGCACCAGCTTACTTGGGGGTATGTGTACACTTCCCATGGGAGATGTGTGATTTACAAATACCAATCATAATAAATAGCATAACCCAGCAGTTGTGTCTTGAAATGTGACACAACATGTGTAACTGCTACTTAAAACACAACATCCTCATCAGTTTCATTTGATTTCATAGGGGCTAAGTGGAACATCTGGACCACATAGCAAGGAAAAACAAGCAAGTGCTTTCTTCCTGTAGTAAAGTCATGAACACATGCAGACAAAATCAAGAGTGAACTGGTAAATCTGTCTGTCAAACACCTCAGCAAGATCTTCTTTTGTAGGTCAGCCGTCATCCTAGGCATGGTTCCATGTGATAATGTCCCTGCAAAAATGTCACCATTCAAAAATTATTGTCCCCATATATAATGTTGTCTATGCCGTTTCCCGTCGAGTATATGTATGGCGACATTATATATGGGGACAATATTATCTGATACCCCAGGCATTCCTCCTAAGCAGTGGCCTGTTCCCTGGCATTGGCCCTCTGGCGATTCTGTTGGCTGGTTAATGACCCCCCACTAAGGAGAATGAGCAGCACTGATAGTATTCATGTGCCAGTGTGTATTTAGGATTCAGTGAGCTGTTGGATGGGTGCCCCCTGCTTTATGCATATAAAAAGGAAAGGGAGAAGTACCAAGCTTCCAAAGACCCTGCATGTGCCCGCTCAGTGCCTTCAATTGCAGAGGCACAGCAAATCCAACATCGTTTGAACACTGGCACATATACATGTGCAGATCCGCTTGCTGGTTAATGTAAAAGGCTCTAACCGGTACCTTGGCTGCCCGTCCTTTGTCTTTGCCACACACTGAACATCCCAACGCTGTTGTTTCAGTGCTACCAGTTATTATAGTAGCGGAGCAGTGCCAATATCATGTGGGATTATTAGATCAGCATGCTGGCATGGTCAGCACAAGTGTGCAACGTTGTCATGTTCCCGCCCATTGATACTGCAAGCACTGTCATGGCTCACACTGTTGTTGCCTGTTATCTATGACCCGCTGTTAAAGAGGAAACATAAATGAACTGAGTCTGATACATTAAGAGTGCTCAGAAGTAAGTGCCTGGATCAGCCCAGGCAAACACCTCAATAAATTAAGCACTAGATACAGCCAAGTACAAAGTCTTCCCGTGCGGAATAAGGCAAACACTCAGGAAGGCAAATTGTAGGGTGCAGATTGCAAAAGGGAAAGGAATTACACATTGTCTAAGAGCATTCTCGAATATATATCAAACTAAAGAGTGAACATGTGTTAGAGAGTAGTGGTGAAGAGGAGAGACATGAGCAGGTTCTGTCCCTATGGGAAAGGCCTCTGAAGAATTCACAGTGTACTGGAAACCAGTAGGGCTGGGGTAAAGTCAACCATTTGTCTGATAGATTTGTATTATTCATAAAGGCCTTCCAGAACGACCTTCATGTTGTGAACTCTTGAGTTACCTTGTGGATAAGTCTGCCAGGGAGATCATGGAGTGGTAGGTGTGAGGGGTCTGTCTGATAACTGTGCTCTGTCATTCAAGCTTGTAAGAGAAGACCTGATCAGAGGAAGACTTCACTGTTTGGAAATTGAAAGACTTCTAATCATCAGGTGCCTCTTCTTGGTTGATAAAGCTGAGGAAGATCCGTTTATATTATGGTCAGCGCAAGACGTGGCTGCTATTTGGCTGCTCTTTTCCTGCATACATTGGTGTGCAATGAAAATTAGCTTTTTGGGAGGTCTCTCCCTTGCATTATGAGCCAGTCTGCCCTAATGTGGAAGGTGTAGGAGGTGGGAGCACTTTTCTCCATGCTTAGAGAGAGAGGTAGAGAACACACCTTTGCTGGATTGGTTACGAGTGACCCACACAGAGATCACCGTAGGGACTTGCATCTTCTAGTGTGGTGGGATGGAAGAGGAAGAGCTAAGGGATGAGGATTTATGTATGGTGTAATTGAAACTTCCCAACAAGCCAGTGGGTCTCATTACGATTTTGGCAGCATCGGGTCTGGGTTCCCAGAATGGGGAATTAGCGGGCCATTCCGAGTTTGGAGGGCCTGGTAATTCCTCCCTCCAGGAATCCAGGCCCGGACCTTCCCCATTCCCATTTCAGCCTGTTGTTTGCTCCCTCTTCTCCTCACGGGACCTGGTAAGCACGCCTGGTTTGACCAGGCGTTACTTACCGGGTCCCGCAAGGGGAGCTTGTAATGAGGCAGAATCGGTTTAACGGGTCCGCCTCCTTTAGCGGGTCCCGTTAACCCGTTCTGCTTCACTAGTAATGAGGCCCAGTGTCATCTTGGAACTCATAGGCGTTTGGGCAGATTCAGTTACAAGTTGACTTTTGCAATGCGTGACTGACACACTGTTCCAACCGTAGTAGTCTCTCTAAAGAAAACGTCTTTTTCAGAAGCAGCTCCCGGACTATAGGGCACTGTGCTTCGGGGGGTATAGAATAAAAGTTGCAAGTGCTCTGCCTGTGCTATGAAAAGCCCCATCATCTGAGGCCAGATGTAAAGACTGCCCGGACATTAGAACTGCCATCAGGCCAGTTCATGCCCTGTACATCATGTATCACTCTTGTCCCGAGCAACTGGCAATACACAATGCAGGCGATACGGCAATAGTGATGAAGAAGCTCTGGCTATTCTGCCAATCAGCCCATGACAGTAAATGCAGGTGAATGGCCTTCAGTGGATAGCAGGCCACCAACTATGCATTTCCATCTGAAATATGACTTTCATGGTCACCAATATTGCTTAAAACACATGGGTCACAATGCCGAATATGTTGGGGTGCAGGCAGTGATCTTTGGGGATTGCTGCCAATGCACCCAATGGAAGAATCTCCATGCATAGTAGAACAAAACAGTGCTTTAAATGGAAAATAGAAGTGCCGCTGCTCATCAATCTATAAAACTAGAAGTAGGGCGATAAACGTGCGCTGGGCCCACTATTATTCATGTTGATATGAGAATGCCCCCCCCCCCCCACAGCATATGTCTGGGTAAAGGACCTACACACTAAGGGCCTAAACAAAACCATGAGCAGGTACCAGATACCCAAGACAAGTGTGCACATAGTTGTCTCAGGAATCTGCTTACTACTCACCCATCTAGGATTTAAGTGGGCTGGGGATCAGCCTGGGAGGGTCTTAAAACCTCTGTCATGGTGGATCCTGGCCGAGTCTCATTGCAATTCCTCTCACAATGCATGTCTCCCTCCAGCTCCATTTTCCTAGCTCTCCATTTGTCTCACTTTCTATGTGTGTCTCGCTCTTTGTGACTCATTCTCTGCGTCCATTTCTATATGTCTCACTCCCAACACCCCCGTTTCAGATATGTTCTCACACTCTCTTTAACTCTCTGTGGAGTCTGGCCTTGGGAGCATGCTCTGCTGAAACACCTCAGTGTTTCCAACCAAATTTTCAGTTTAATGGCTTACTGTTGAGGCAGTACCTTTACATTTGATTCCGTTAGCCTACTACAACCATCTCTCAAACACACCCATTAATCACAGACTGATTTTAACCTGTTTTGACACCAGTATTGTTCCATATAAAAGATGGCAGCCTTTGAGAACTCCCAATTTTTTTAGGCAATCCACAGTGGGATTAAGTGATTTGCCAAGGATCATACACGTTGATTAAGTAGTGTATCTCTGATTCCAGTTTGTTGTTATGCATTGCGTTTAGTAAAATTAGAATATCCATATGAGGTGAGGTTTTCATTTTTGCACGTGAAACAAGCAGATATCATACCTGTAAACTAAGTTTAAAAAGTGGAATTTTACTAATGCTCTCTTTCATCGTCTAATAGTAAGGCATTTGGTAGGTCATTGGAGCTGTGTGCGGTTTGCAGTCCAACACGTTCCATCACAACTCCAATTGCATGGAGTTGTGACTCAAACATTTACATATTGGAAAAGTCACTGCTAATGACAGAGAAACATGTTAAAAAAGTAATGGCCCAGGCTTTCCAGATCAATCCGTGCACCATATGATGCATAACAGGTGAAGCCCACTTAGCGAAATGGTATTCCGCGCCTATTGTGCTGAGTGCTCAGGAGCTGCATATCTGTCTCTCCTTTTGTTCTGCATGGTGCGCTTCTTCTTCTTCTTAATGATAGATTTTTATCCATCAGCGGTGATTTTTGGATACCGAGGCTTGAGCCTCATTACTCCATCTTCTCGGGTTGAGTATGTAGTCGTGGGTTACAGTTCTTCTTAGTCTGTGTGGTCTTGTCACAGTAGGGTCTGCATGGTGGGCCCGGAAGGGGAACTTATGGGCACTGCAGGAGGTGGAGAGAGGCGGGAGAAAGTGCTGTTTCCCCAGAAGAGGGGGCAGGCGCTTAGTCCTTCATTGCGCCAAAGGGAAGTGAAATGCTTTCATTTTCACCTGGCCACATAGCAGTAGTTTCTTTCAGGCTTTGAGAAGTGCAGGTACTCAAATGCTCAAAAATGTAAAGCACAGGACCGAGGGCCAGGTAGGACCGGCCCATTTAAAGCCCTGCAACCTGGCCTGCGTGAACTGCATCCCCTTTTCTGGTGGCTGCTACTTGCAGTGGACAGACTATTGCTGTTCAATGGTTTGTGACAGCGAGAACGAACCATCAATATAATCATGCAGTTTTATGTAAATCTATATGAGTTAATTAAAGTAGGCCAAGACTACAAGTCCCAAAATGCAATTTGTGGAGACACGGACAGAGTGTCCCAGATAACACAGAGTTATCTGGTAAGAGGAAAACTCACTCTGCACCTACTCTACTTTGCATCCAGCAATAGGTTGCCGTGTGCGTGATACTCATTGGCACGCGAACATCACAATGTCCTTGTTGTGTATTGCAACCTGGCTCTTTTCCTGCATTGAGTCTGCCAGTTTGAGTAGCAGTGGATTTGCATATGCAAAATTCTTTTGTAGCTATGGTCCCCATTATTATCTTAATCTAGTATCTGCTGGTGCATAGCTTTAAATAAGGATTATGTGTTGTAAACATACTTTTTAAAATAAAACAAAAACATACATTTTAAGTTTTGAAACACGATCCATTAAATAAAATAACTATTTGGGTTCGGCTGAATACTAAATATGTTAAGCGGCACACCACTAACATTTGTAGTACACATAACAATGTGACTTGACCTCTGCTCTGGTGCTTTTATTACCCAGCTCAAAGCCACTCACCTGATCAGCTTCTAAAACGCAAGTGGCTATCCACACCCACTGGGATTTGAACATGTGGCCTTGGAGTTTCACACAGATACCCGCAGAGCACATACTACTCTACTGAGCTATCTTATTAGTTGCTATTACTGAACTGAAAACCGCAAGAAAGTATGAGCTCATATCATGGAAGTACTTTTACATTGTATTTATTTTTATTATTTTCAATAAAGCGCAAACATGGCAGAAATGCCTCAGAGTGCTGTGCAATTTTAGCATGTACAAAATATAAAACATTTAAAAACAATAATACAAATAAAACAATCACATCATAAAAACTACAAAATACAAACACAAACCCAAAGAATGAATAAGCACGTTTCCAATACCGGGATTTTAAAGCTTTTGCAAATTTCAGGTATTCAAGTTGAACATTTAAACCTGGGGACTTCAAGGTTTAAAGAATCAGGACTACAGAGACTCTGGAGTCTCCAGAAACGTTAAGTTTGTCAGCAAAATAAAATGGAGCCTGAAGATGGATGGCTTTATAAACTATACAGATTAATTTAAAAGAAATTCTAAATTTATGTGGAAGTCATTCATAACTTTTTAAAATTGGAGTGATCTGAGCACCTTTTCTGGCTCCATATATTGAACTAGCAGGAGCATGGAAAAATGCTTTCAGTGGAGCCAGTGAAGATTAAGGCTGGCAACTAAACAAGAATGACCAAAGAATGAAGATTGCAGCAGGCTACGAAAAGGGAATTCCCGAACAATGAAGATTGATGGAAATGACCAAAGAATGAAGATTGACTCAGGCTACGAAAAGAGAATTCTCAAACAATGAAGATTGAGGGAGGCTGTAAAATAGAATTACCAAACAGTGAAGATTGAGGCAGACTATTACCAAACAGTGAAGATTGAGACAGGCTACTAAAAGAGAATGACCAAAGAATGAAGATTGAGGCAGACTACGAAAAGGGAATTTCCAAAAAATGAAGATTGAGGGAGGATGTAAAAGAGAATTACCAAACAGTGAAGACTGAGGCAGGCTATCACCAAACAGTGAACATTGAGACAGGCTTCTAAAAGAGAATTCCCAATCAATGAAGATTGAGGCTGACTACTAAAAGAGAATTACCAAACAATGAAGATTGATGCAGGCTATTACCAAACAGTGAAGATTGAGGCAGGCTATGAAAAGGGAATTCCCGAACAATGAAGATTGAAGGAAATGATCAAAGAATGAAGATTGAGGCAAGCTACGAAAAGGGAATTCTCGAACAATGAAGATTGAGGGAGGCTGTAAAAGAGAATTACCAAACAGTGAAGATTGAGGCAGACTATTACCAAACAGTAAAGTGTGAGACAGGCTACTAAAAGAGAATGACCAAAGAATGAAGAATAAGGCAGGCTACGAAAAGGGAATTTCCAAACAATGAAGATTGAGGGAGGCTGTAAAAGAGAATTACCAAACAGTGAAGACTGAGGCAGGCTATTACCAAACAGTGAAGATTTAGACAGGCTTCTAAAAGAGAATTCCCAATCAATGGAGATTGAGGGTGACTACTAAAAGAGAATTACCAAACAATGAAGATTGATGCAGGCTTTTACCAAACAGTGAAGATTGAGGTAGGCTAGTAAAAGAGAATGGCCAAACAATGAAGATTGAAGTAGGCTATTTAAAGATAATGACCAAACAATGACGATTGAGGCAGGCTGTTAAAAGAGAAGTACCAAAATCAATGTGGGGAAACACCTGGGATTGTATTAACAAGCAGAAGTGCAAAACAGAAAGACAAGGTTTCACAGGTCTTAAAGAAAAAGAAGGAAAAGAGAATTCTCAAACAATGAAGATTGAGGGAGGCTGTAAAATAGAATGACCAAACAGTGAAGATTGAGGCAGACTATTACCAAACAGTGAAGATTGAGACAGGCTACTAAAAGAGAATGACCAAAGAATGAAGATTGAGGAAGACTACGAAAAGGGAATTTCCAAAAAATGAAGATTGAGGGAGGATGTAAAAGAGAATTACCAAACAGTGAAGATTGAGGCAGGCTATCACCAAACAGTGAACATTGAGACAGGCTTCTAAAAGAGAATTCCCAATCAATGAAGATTGAGGCTGACTACTAAAAGAGAATTACCAAACAATGAAGATTGATGCAGGCTATTACCAAACAGTGAAGATTGAGGCAGGCTATGAAAAGGGAATTCCCGAACAATGAAGATTGAAGGAAATGATCAAAGAATGAAGATTGAGGCAAGCTACGAAAAGGGAATTCTCGAACAATGAAGATTGAGGGAGGCTGTAAAAGAGAAATACCAAACAGTGAAGATTGAGGCAGACTATTACCAAACAGTGAAGTGTGAGACAGGCTACTAAAAGAGAATGACCAAAGAATGAAGAATAAGGCAGGCTACGAAAAGGGAATTTCCAAACAATGAAGATTGAGGGAGGCTGTAAAAGAGAATTACCAAACAGTGAAGACTGAGGCAGGCTATTACCAAACAGTGAAGATTTAGACAGGCTTCTAAAAGAGAATTCCCAATCAATGGAGATTGAGGGTGACTACTAAAAGAGAATTACCAAACAATGAAGATTGATGCAGGCTTTTACCAAACAGTGAAGATTGAGGTAGGCTAGTAAAAGAGAATGGCCAAACAATGAAGATTGAAGTAGGCTATTTAAAGATAATGACCAAACAATGACGATTGAGGCAGGCTGTTAAAAGAGAAGTACCAAAATCAATGTGGGGAAACACCTGGGATTGTATTAACAAGCAGAAGTGCAAAACAGAAAGACAAGGTTTCACAGGTCTTAAAGAAAAAGAAGGATACTTAGCAGATTTAACCCTTGCATTCATATGAGGAATTAGAGATAATTGAGAATGTGGATTCCTGCATAGGCTGCGAGCACAAATACTGTTAAAACAATACTTTCCTCTGGACTTTACCTATGAGAGTTTGCTCACTGGGGTGCACTTTCTATCACTAATGCAAACATTCCATATGTAAATATGAGATGCTTCTTTTAATGCATAGATACAAGTCTGCAGAAGTCACAGACTACATAATAGATGAAAACATTGACTTCTGGGCCCTCACTGAGACCTGCTTGCATTCTGCAGCTTGTCTTTCGCTGCTGTGGGCTGTACCGGAGGGTTTCAATATCTTCAGGGGAGATAGGCCGGGTGGGAAAGGGGGAAGAGTAGCTCTTATCTTTATAAACAATCTCTCTGTCAGACAAGTAAATAATGTGGATTTGCCCAATTGTGAAACCATAGTAGTGAAAATTAAACTGAACCCCAATACCACAATTAAGCTATGCATTCTGTATGGCCCCCTCCTCCCCTATGTCAGACTTCACCATGAATCCGAGCGAACTAATCTCTGCCACACTCAAATGTAAATCTCAAGTGGTCTTGGTTGGTGATTTCAACCTAGGTTTTCATGATCAGATTCTCCGGCCAAAGCAACCAAGAATGCACTGAAAAACCTTGATTTTTCACAACACATTCCAAAACCCACACACGCTGGGGGGTTGAATTCTAGACTGGGTAGTGACACATGACATTGAACCTAATACAATCGAAGTTCAAGCATGTCCTTGGTCAGATCACTCCTTTATACAATTTGGTTTGCCCATTTTCAATATTAAAAAGAAATCTACACAACCACAGGAGTACGTTCTCTGTCGGAATCTCCGGAAGCTTACCTCGGAAGCTCTAGCACCTCTTTGTGCCCCTTATTTGAACAATCTTGCCCAGTACAATTCTGTTTCAGAGCTGTCAGCAGTTTATAATAAAATGATGGGTGAAGCAGTTGACACTCTGGCCACCTGAAGCTAAGGCCTGGTAAATCCCTGCACTCGAAAAAGTGGGACTCCTCCAGAATACAATATCTAAAACTCAAGAAAAGCGAAACCTTTCACAATTAGCAAAAGTCCCGGTCAGATATCGCGAAGGTCAAGGATAGCCCCACAGCTAAAGAACATACAGAGGCAATATGTGAAGCAAAAAGGTCTTTTGTAAACAGAGGATAAATGAAGCAGACTCAGAGACAAAAGAACTTTCTAAGATCCTGAAAGAATTTGAAGATCCCTGCCCCAGCACTTCTACGATCACTAAGGATTCAGCTTGGTGCACCCTAGTTGAAAATGCCATGACCAATAAGATAACCACAATTAAGGATGACATCAAATCACGATGCACTCTCATATCCCCTTTTCCACTATCACCCGTTGGCATAGATCAGATCAGGCTGACATCTCGAATCCTTTCACCCTTTCAGAGGTGAATGAAGAGGAGATTGTTCTTCTCTTTTCCAAGCTGCAACCCACGAGCTGTAAGGGCAATGCCTTTCCTGCCAACATTTTTTTTTTTTTTTTTAAATTCAAAGTTTATTGAGTTTATACAAGTTGAACATTCACTTACATTGCGATGAAGAAATTTCAGTGTATAAGTAGAAAGAGCACAAGAGAGAAGTATCATCAACATAAATCCTGTACAGTATTTCCTGAAAAGTGAACAGTATAGTGAACAAGAACAACAACGCCCAGTCGCACCCCTCCCCCTCCCCCCTCCCCCCCCTTCTCTAATATCTCCAAATAAATGGTTGGGAAACCTCCTTGCACAGCGAGACAACACCAGAGAACTTCGAATATGAGTATGATGACCGACCATTACACATAACGCAACTCAGAGAGCCGCCACAACAAAAATCTTCATTTGTTACTATTATTGACACAAATCACAACAATGTATTGCACACTTTGTCTTTACGGGGCATGCTTGGCTCTAAACTCAGACCAGGCACTTTCAACATTAGTACGATCTCCGCGTAACGTAGCGGTCAGGCAGTCCATTCTGTAGAGATTCTGTGCCACCCCAAGCCATTCGGTTTTACTAGGGAGCTTGGGCCGCTTCCAAACCATGGTGAGGCAAGCTCGCGCAGCCATCAGGAGGCCCTGTACCATCCTAGGCGCTTTCACAACGTCGTCTCCTGTTTCGATCAGACCGAAGAGGACAAACATTGGTTGCATCACCCTCTCTTCATCATCCAGGTCCCTGATCCAGCTAAGAACCTCCGACCAGTAAGTCTGGACCATGGTACACCCCCACCACATATGCCAGTAGCCAGCCCGCTCCCCACAACCCCTCCAACAGTATGGACTAACACCTTGGTACATTTTGGCGAGCCTGATCGGGTCATACTGCCATCTATACAAAAGTTTTATAGCATGCAATTTGTATTGGCAGGATATTGAGGACTTCGCAGTGCGTCTGCAGATGTGTAGCCACAGCTTTTCGGAGATCTGTCTGCCCATATCCGCCTCCCATCTGCCCTTGAGCACCAAAGAAGGGGAGATGTCAGTCTCGATCATGGCCGAATACATAGCACTGATCAGACCACTGGAGCCTGTACATCGATCAAGGATCGCCTCAAAAGGGGTAAGGTCCCTCTGCAGCTGGTCTTTCCATACAGGCCTTGTCATCACCCCTTTGAGTCTCAGATAGAGGAAGACCGAGAGTGCTCCTATGCCAAGCGCTTCCTGGAGCTCTTGTATAGTTACGAAGGTTCCCCCACGCCATAATTGGCCTGCTCTTTCCAGCCCCGCCTGGTACCATGTTTCGTAGCTTCCCGGTTCCGGTATGGCGTCACGGATCCCTGGAGACCAAAGGTGACCCAGGGGGGATGGCCACGTCGTGACTCCAACCATTTTCTTGCCTGGTCTCCAAATAGCCCATAATGTACCTAGGATAGGGTGAGATCTAACACTTTCACGTAACTGGGATCTGGGGACCCATAACCATTCAGGCACAATAAAGGGACGAAGGTGGTAATTATCTAAGGCTATCCACTGGGGTTCCGAGCGTTGCCTAAAGTGTGGGACAAGGACTCTAAGTTGCGCCGCCCTGTAGTATGTTTCCATGTCCGGGAGGCCTACTCCCGCGTTGTCTTTGCGGAGCTGGAGTAAGGGTCTTGGGATTCTGGGTCTTTGGCCCTGCCACAAGAAGGACAAAAACATTTTTCGCACATCTACGAAATATTCCGGGGGCAACCTAACGGGGAGCATCTGGAACAAATATAATATCTTGGGGAGAAAGACCATCTTTATGGCATTTAAACGACCCATCCAGGAGATTGTGAGTTTAGACCACCGTTGGCTATCTTTCTGTAAGGCAAGTAGCAGTGGGGGGAAGTTAGCACCATATAGGGAATCGAAGTCACGGGTAACATTAACGCCCAAGTAACGGAGGGTAGTGAGGCTGACTTGGACTCCCAACGGGGCAAAGCGTGCGATCTCAGAATCTCTACTCTTATCAATCGGGAGGAGGACTGATTTCTCCATATTGATTTTTAGGCCGGCCAGCGCGCCGTATTCCTCAATTATTTCAAGCGCAGCTGGGATTGAGGCCAAGGGGTCGGTCAAATGAAGCAAGATGTCATCCGCATATAGCCCCAGTTTGTACTCTCTTTCTCCCACCGTGATGCCCTTGACTCTACCGTCATTTCTTAGTTTCTGCGCCAGCGGTTCAAGGGACATGACGAACAATATCGCCGACAGTGGACAGCCTTGTCTCGTACCTCTTTCAAGGGGGAACCAACGTGAGTATCCCCCATTCACCGCCACCGATGTCGTAGGGGAGGCATACAATGCTCTAATGGCACGGCAGAGTCTGGATCCCAACCCATATGAGACCAATACTCTTTCTAGAAAGTCCCAGGACACCCTATCAAAAGCTTTCTCAGCATCAAGTGATAAGAGCAATGGGTCCCCCTCCATTCCCTGTGCCTCGTATAATAAGTGGAGTGTTTTTCGCATGGTATCTGCGCCCTGCCTGCCTAGAACAAAGCCAACCTGGTCAGAGTGCACCAGTCTAGGGAGATATGTTTCGAGCCGAGCCGCGATGACCCTAGCATACACCTTGGCGTCGATGTTAAGAAGTGAGATGGGCCGATAAGAGCTACAGTGTTTAGGGTCTCGGCCTTCCTTGGGAATTACAGCCAATAGGGCCCGAGAAAAGGACGGAGGGGCCTGCCCAGTGTCAAGAATGTGATTAAACAAGGATGCTAGGAAGGGTGCAAGGAGGGTGGAGAATGCTTTATAGAAACCCGGTGTAAATCCATCTTCCCCCGGGGCCTTCCCTATTTTCAGCCTCTTGATGGCACTTTCCACCTCTTCCCCAGTGACCGGAGCGTCTAGAGATTCGGCCTCCGCGCCCGTGAGGGCGGGGAGACGCGCCCCCACAAGATATGCATCCACGCTCCCTACAGGGGGAGGGGGGTCACACATATATAGGTCCTCATAGAAGTAGGCAAATGCCTCCTGTATGTCCTTCGGGGATGTGACCGTTGTATCTATCAGGGTGCCATCATTCCTCTCAATTTGGTCGACCCATCTCTCTGCTCTCTGCGCACGGAGGCGGGCCGCCAAGAGAGCATCTGCCTTGTCCCCCTTCTCATAGTATTTCTGTTTAAGGTATTGCAAGGTCTGGGCCGTTTTGCCAGCAATAAGAATCCTCAATTCTTCTCTAAGTTGCTTAGTTTCAGCTAAGTACTTTGGTCTATCAGCCGGGGTGGTCTGCGCCAGATTCTGTGCCACAGCAAGCTTCTCCCTGATGCCCCTTTCTAATATTGTACGTTCCCTTTTCTTTCGGGCCCCCTCCCCTATAAGGATACCCCTCCAAGTAGCCTTGGCTGCTTCCCATACAGCTACCTTCCCTACTTCCCCAGTATCATTAGTCGGAAAGAATTGCTCAATCTCTATCTCAAAGGTCTCTCTAAAGACCGGGTCGGCCCAGAGGGAGTCATTACACCTCCATTTTGTGTTGCGCGGCGACAGCTCACCCCAGGATATGTCAACTGTGACCATGTCGTGGTCTGACCAAGCGGAGGGGTATATAGTGGCAGCTTGCAGTACACGTAGAAGATCGTTAGAGAGAAAGATATAATCGATGCGTGTGAGTGTGTCGTGGGGGAGGGAGTGAAAGGTAAAGCCTTTTTCCGACGGGTGTAGATGTCGCCAGCTGTCTACAAGGCCATAAAGATCAAGGGTAGACTTAATTTCAGCCTCAGTTCGAGTGTTGGGAGGGTCTAAAGCATCAGCCCTGGTCTGTCTGTCAATAGAGCTATCCATCCATATGTTAAAGTCTCCGCCCAGGACCGTGTATCCCTTAGCCATATTGAAGACTTTTTCAGAGATTCTATGGAGAAAGCGATTTTGCCCTTGATTGGGTGCATAGAGTGTGGCCAGAGTAATCGTCGTGCCCCTTATATTGCCCACAACCGTGATCGCCCTCCCCTCATTGTCCGTCCATATGTCAAGGGTTGTCATTCGGAGGCATTTACGAACCAGAATTCCCACCCCTGCCTTTTTGAGTATACCCGAGCTCCAGTAGGTGAGCCCGATATCACGTGATGGGATGGCTTTCTCCTCTCCCTTCCGATATCTCGTTTCTTGAAGGAACAAGATGTCTACATTCGACCTTCTAAATTCCCTGGCCACCATCGACCGTTTTGTGGGAGAGTTCAAGCCTTTGACGTTGAGTGTGCAAATGCGTAATGTGTCCCTACGGGGTGTGAGTGCCATCTTGAGTGTAATTGTTGATCGTGGGCGGCCATTCCCTCTGTGCCACGGCACATTTCCTGTCGGCCATCGCTATGCATGGGTCGTCGTGATGGGATTGGTTCCCAGAGAATCCCATGGAGACCGACGACCAACTCATCTGGAGCATATCGTGGGCCTCGGTGTGCGCAAGGTGTGTCTGCGTGTACGTCGTGTCAAAATCAGTGTGAGAAGTGTGTTCCCCAACCACCCCCTCCCCCACCCCCCTCCCCGTCCCCAACACATTCGGCGCCCGATTCGCCCAGGTTGACATCACCCAGCCGAACTCGGACCACCCGTGAAGACCGCAAAACAGGCGGTCCTATCATAATAGGATAATATATATCAGTGAGCCCCCAACTTTTGTGTGCACTTAACGATAACAATAATTCAGTAACAGAGACATTTACCCTCCCCCAGGAGCTAGCGGAGCAGAGATATTATGCCTTATCACATTTCTAACATCTGCGAGACATCGAGCTAACAATACCTCACACTTGGAGGAGGCGACCTTTCACAGTCAGTCACATATAGGGAGGTCGACTCGCACATGAGAGTTCGTAACCTCCGTGGTGGAGTAATTTTCCCAGTTTACCTCTAACCAAATAGTATGTCAAAGTACCTCAGGCACCCTGTCAATGTTCCATATCTTGGGAGGTGTTCATTTTTCTGTATTTTCTAGAGCCTGGAATCCTTCTTCGCCGCGAAGCCTTGACTTTCCATTCACCACCAGATGATCCTTGATCCTCATGAGAGGGAGCACCCTCCGGCGCACCCAGCAGATCCGTCGTACAGTCAGCAATGTCTTTCTCCGAGACAAGTCTCCTTGTCGAGCCTTCCCATTCGAAAGTGAGGGAAAATGGATACCCCCAGCGATACCTGACGCCCTTGTCTTTCAACATTTTCGTGATCGGAGAGCACTTTTTCCTCATCGCCAACGTGAGGGATGACAAATCCTGAAAAAGTGAAATGACGGAGTTCTCCAAGGACAGCTGTGGGGCGCTTCTGGCCTTGTCCAAGATTCGCGCTCTGTCCGCATAGTTATGGAATCGGGCCAGGACCGATCTCGGGGCCCCCGGTCTACCTCCGGCCCTATGGATGCGGTCAATTTTAGGCGCGTCAATTGAGTCATCGTTGTATAGGAGCTTCAGGATGGCATGCAACGATTGCTTCAGGTCCAGTTCGGTTTCGCCCTCTTTCTCAGGAAGACCAAATATTCGGATATTGTTCCGGCGCTCCCTGTTCTCGAGGTCATCGACCTTAAGGCGCAGTTCATTCTCTCTGTCCGATATATCTGCGATTCGGTGATCCATCTGTGCTTCCAGCACATTCAGAGATGTTTGGTTGTGCTCAACCTGTTCGAGCCTATCGTCCATTTTGTCGATCCTCTGCGTGATCTTGTCTATCCTATTGCCAATATCTGCTCGCATGCCCCTCATTTCGGCAAGCAAATCAGCAACATCCGCCTTGGTCGCGGTGGCCTCGGATCCTGCAGTCGACATTATAGAAATCAAGGAGGGCCCTGGGGATCTGGCAATTGGTGAAAACGTATATTTCGCTAGCTTGGTTTTAGGGTCCATAAAGGGAGGCCTCCCACAGCATCCGGGTCGTGAAGCGACGTTAGCACCCGCCAACGCGGGGGACGTGAAGGACCAAGCCACCAGGGCCTCCTGAGCTTTGCAGGGGGGGTGAGGGGTCCGCCTACCGTGTCGCGGTGGGGGTATCAACCGCCCTTGGCAGAGGTGCGCAGCCGGTTCCACGCGGAGGACCGAGAAGTGCGCCGGATCAGACTCAGAGGGCGGCACTTCCCGCGTATACGCAGGCCCGGGTTGGGAGTTCCGCGGAACTCACGCCGCGCCGAAGGCCTCAAAGCGCCGGCGTTAATTTCACCACGATGCCGCTTCCGATTTTCTCCGGGTTTTCTCTCAGGTGGGGGGGACACCTTCCCACGTCTCTTGGTCAAAAATCAGCTCTGGGGGGGGTCTCGAAGTGGGGGCTCACTGCCACTTTCCGGACCCTGTGTAGAGCGCTCACACGGAGAGGCGACTCATCCGCGCGCCCCCCCTGCCAACATTTTTAAGGCTTGTGCCCATCTACTTGCCCCTCTTATCAAGAAATGTGTGAATTCCTCGTTTAGGGATGTTGCTAGTACCTACGGACGTGAAGCAGGTGTGGATCACTCCACTTATTAAGAAACCATCTCTAGACCCTCTATTGGCGAATAACTACTGACCTATTATCAACTTCCCCTGCCTATTGAAAGTATTGGATAAAGTAGCTCACCAACAGATTCAAGCTTTCATAACTGAGCGTTGCATTCTAGGCCACAAACACTCAGGCCTTCGGAGTACACACAGTACTGAGTCCATTTTGCTGGACCGGAAAACCAACATCTTGCATACCATGGAGAATGGCAAGACCTTGCTACTGATGCTTAGCTGCTTTTGACTTGGTCGATCACTCCATTCTTGCCAGCAGGTTACTTGAACAGGCTTCCTTCTCAAAGGAAGCAGTCAATTGGATTGTCTCCATTTTGTCTGAGTGTATGGCCAAAGTCTTCCATGGGACACCGCATCAGAGGGCTACACATTACAATGTGGGGTGATGCAGTGCTCTTGCCTCTCCCCTACGTTGTTTAACCTATTTATGCTCACCCTGTTTGATCGTGTGGATGTGGAGGGTACCTGCTAAGATAACTACGCTGATGATGCCCAGTGTCTGTTCCCGCTCTCAGGTGACTATATAAAAGACTTGGGAGTCATCAACGGTACCTTCAATCTCATTTACCGCTGGATGGAACTAAATGGACTAGCCCTGAATAATGCCAAGCCTGACATCATGATTATAGGCACAGGCCCCAAACTGTGGGCCTCATTACGAGTCCGGTGGTAACCGAGGCGGTAAAACTGCCTGGTTACCGCCGGACACGTATTACCACTCCGCCTCCGTGACTCCCAGAATTACCAGGGCATTACAGACCCGGTGTCCCGGGAGTCACGGAGGTGGAATGGTGTTAATCCCCATTCCCATTGAGTCCTATAGGCACCATCTCGTGATGGTGCTGGTGTTTCCACGTCTGCCTGCAGGCGGGTGGTTTTAAACCTGCCAGGTCAGATCTGGCGGGAAGATCACCTTCCGCCTGCAGGAGTCGGGATCCGGCAGTCCGGAAACAACAGTGGCGGCGGGTTTACCGCCACCGTTATTTCCGGACTGCCCGACCCGTAATGAGGCCCCGTGTCTTTTAGACGTAGCCTATACACTTGTCCAAATTTGCCGATTGTCTTCTCCCCACCTTAAAAAAAGTTAAAACTCTAAGAGTCACCTTTGACCAGGAGCTCTCTATGAAACATCACATTGGTTGCTTTGTTTCCAAAGCCTCCTATTCCATCAAACTCCTGACAAAAATCAGACCCTTCCCAGACACACCATGTTGTGCCACAGTGGAAAGGGCCATCATTGGTAGCTGTCTGGACTACTGTGCGAGCAGTCTGTTGGGTGTAGGTAAAGGTGAACTGAACCATCTACAAGTGGTGCAGAACAATGCAGTAAGAGCGGTAATGGGACTATGCAAATCTCATCATGTGTCCTCAGCTTGGAGGGAGCTGCATTGGCTGCCCATTGCCAAGAGGATCCAGTTTCACAACCTCTGCATAGCACACATGCCTCTATGGCCAGAGTCCATCTTACCTGGCAGGTCCGCTGAAATGGCTCCCTGACAGAGCTGCCTGAGGTCAAACAACTCAGGGCTACTTTGGGTTCTGAAAGCCAAACTGGCACTTGTGCAGAATGGCTGTTTCCCATTTTCTACTCTGCATTTGTGAAATACCCTTCCACCTGACTTCCAGTTCTGCCCGAGCCTCTCTATTTTTAAATGAAAGCTGAAAACTGTCCTTTTTGAATAACTTGTGAGATGATGACCCATCTCAGTTCCTAAGTCTACCCCTGATACTCTCTGCTATTTCTTGTTGCACGTTATTTGTTGTCTGTCATGTTGCGGCGCCCCCATGCCGCAGGGCCTTTGTCTACAGCGCTTTAGAAATACATTAAATAAATGAATAAATAAATAAATAAATGAGTATATCAACGTTTGGATGGCCTCTCATCTCTTAAAATGGAATCCTTCCAAGACTGAGTTCCTGCTCGTGTCTCATTCCTCACCCAGGCCTTCTTTTGTGGGGTGATTTGCTAAAGCAATTTTTCTACTGACCCCGTTGGAATGGTACAATCTTGCAAATCTCTGGCTTTTCTGGATTCTGTCTCACTATACTTCAAACATATAATGAACAGAAGATGCAAAGCAGAGGAATTCCAAAGCATTGGGTTGCCCAACATGTTATGACTAGTGATATCAAACCCAGGAATTATCCAAAGTCAACTGGTATTTTGTGCCATGCATACACTTTAATATGAGACACATAGGAATCTCGGATCTGAGTAATCAATGGTATCAGCTGTGAGGACTGTGGTCTAAACTTTAAAAAGAAAAACAAGCAAAATGCTGGTTTAAAGGAATGGTGACTTTTATAAATAAACGAGGATAAAAAGATTGCGCTGAAAAAATAATCTGTTTTGCAGACAGTAGCTTTTGGTTGCTTGCTTTGCCACGTTGCATTTGGCGTTTAACTTTCTGTAAAAAGTATTTGAAGGTTTTTCCAATGTTTAATGTAGTTGAGTGTTGTGCGTGCAATTACCTTTTTGTGGGGTTGATTTTGTTGATGACATTTTAATTATAATGTACACAGACAGTTCTCCTATCTTCAATTTTAAACAGCATGTTCAAGGGCTGAGTAATGATGACGGGAGATAGCTGGAGCCTACAATTGGCAGACCCTCCATGATATTACAGCGTAAAGTGGAATATTTTGCGGCATAAAAATGCACATTTTGCGGCACAAATGTGCACTTATTGCAGCATTTTTGCAACACATTTTGGAATGGCTGGCGCATGTAAGATTGACAGGTTTCAAGAAAGAGGCAGTCTGTGAAGCTACATGAGAGCCAAGTTGTCATTATTTGCACCTTTTGTATTAATTTAATAGGAAGACTCCCAGATGGCCCTGGCTTGGCAGAACCGTTTTTGTTTTGCTCTACCTTTTTGGTTGAATGTGCATGCCTATTTAATATTGTTAACGTGATTGACCATCATCCGTTGTAATGTTCTACCATCCCGCAAGCACACTCACATCCCACTCACCAACATTCATCACACTCACCTATTCTCTATCACAACTTACACTCCCAAACCTCTCACTCTGCCAGTCCTGTGAATATTCTTGTGAACTATCGCACTGCGAAGTCACAAATCGGACTTCCCATTCCCTGCCAGACTCCCAACCCTGCTCCTAACTCACACCCTAAGCACCCAAGTTCCTCCTCCTGTCTACAATCCTTCATTCTTTCTCGCTCCAGCTCCATCTTGCATCCTTTCTCCCATTCTATCACACTCTTCCCTATCCTTGCTCCCAATCTACAGCTCACTGCCTCTTTCTGGTCAACATCTCCCTCTCTGCTTTGTGGCCAACCGATCCCCCCTTGAGCCCGCCGCTCTTTCTGCTTTCTGGCCCAGCGACCCACTCTGGTTTACCACTCCCTGTCTGCTCTCTTGCTCAACACTTCCCACTCTGGCGCGCTGCTCTCCCTCTGCTTTTCTAACCCATCACTCCCCATCTGGCACATTGCTCCTTTTCTCTCTCCTTTTCCTGTCATATTGTGACTAGTTTTTTTTACATTTTTTCCAAAATGGAGCTTTTGCGCCAGTTGCTCGAAAAATGGGTCAACGAAAAATACAGCAGAAGATAAGCTATTTTAGATGCCCCATTTTTGTAAAATGTGCGGGTCACCATATTCTCAAAGGTGACCTGGGCATTTCCAGGGGGATGAGTGGTAGCGCAAATGATGCACTGGCCAACCACGTTGAATTCATTAGTGTCAGGAGTGCTCTGACAATAATGTTCTCCAGACTTGCAGCACCCAACTAGGTGCTTGGAGCATATTTCACTGTGACGGGCCAAACTCCCCTCACTATAAAATATGATGAAACAAACATTTCTATCCCTGTTTGAGGAATAGAAATGCAAGTCAGACAGCAGTGGTTCATACCTCTGCTGTCACACTTATAGTAAATTGCACAACAGAGTCAGCAAATACCCTGTCATGCAATGGGCACCCATTACAAATGCCATATCATATCACTGTGCCTATTCCAAACAGGCACATGGGTGGGATTACCTTATTTTTCTGCGCATTTAATAACGCATCCTGTTTATGAATTCAGGATGCAATGAAACACCCTCTGAATTGCACAAATGCACAAAGGGGTGAAAAAGGCCTTCTGAATCGGTGCATCAAAGATACGCCCATTCAGATGCCCTTTGTTGATTGAGCTGCTCCTTTTTTGGCGCAAGCCATGGGATCTGTTAGCGCACCCATCACTTGCGCCCTAAATGTTTTGTAAAGCTTTCCTTTTCTAATTTCCTTATTTAAACAACCGTTTTCACAGTTGTTTTGGAGAAAAGGGCAGTGTTTGCAGTATTCTAAAACCGCCCGTTTTTCCACTCCATTTTGCGCTATTGTGAAATCGCGATAAGGTGGAGGGTCTGAATTGCAATGCCAGCAATAGAAGCAGGCCTAAACTATAAAGAGCTTACATGTTAGGCTATGTTATCTAATATTCATACTGCACCCATCACCACCGCAGTGGTCTTACAGCACCTGAACCTTGACCAGGGGGTGGTGCATTGTTACCCCATCTGGGTGTTTCAAGACCTTAGTCTGTGGATAGCGAGGAAGAAGGTTGTTGGGATGTAAAATAACATTAACCACTACACAATGATCAAAATCAACTGAAAACCTTGAAAAAAAACATGGTGAGGTGGTTTTTCCATTTGGTCTGCCAGGCCCATTTCACATTGGGGCAACTGTATGTGCGGGACCTCCAAAGCAACACACAAACACACTTCAGACCAGTGGCGGATCACGGAGCCCTCGAGAAATGGGATTTGGAAACATAGCCCAGATGACAATGAACTTCTTTGGGTGGCTTTATTCCGAGCATTGAATCTCAAAGCCTCCCCAGAAATGAGATCTGGAGCATTTTTATTAAAAAATATATACTAGCAGAACATGATGTTACCCAGGTTTGGTGCTACTAAAATCTTGGATGTAACCTGCACCCGTGTGAGACAATGACAAGTCCCGCACTGTGTGTGAGCAAGCGGAGAGGACTGGCAATGGCTTCCGGTGGAAGCAACCTCGAGTGCATTGTAATCAGATGAGACTGTCTGCCACTCTGTTTCGGCAGAGGGCACACACCCCAGTGTGGAGAAAGCGGCTTAATATAACAATTTTAAAAAATAGTAAGGGGGTCCCAAATTTCATTGCAAGAGATTTAAATCCCTTGTTGCATGCCACACAAGAGCTAGAAGATTTTCCTGACCTAAACACTATTAACACAGAACGACGTGCACTGGGTACGGCCCTATTTTCAACAACAAAGAAACTTTAATTGCAAAATAGCAAGTATTTCCATAAAAGTGAACTACCATTTCAGGTGGAGAAGATTCCATGCGAAACTGATCTATTGCCGCGTTTGTATTGGATTCCTGCACAATTGGCGCTTTACACATCTATTAATGTGCTTCCAATATTTTTAATTTCTACTTCGGTGAGTACATATATAGTCCACTCTTTTTTGGCTTGTTACCATTAGAAATGTATTATCACTGTGGGTGCCGACACGTGTTTCGACCATTACAAGGTCTTTATCAAGGCTAAGTTATGGTGTCTCTTCTGTATAAATTTGTGAAGGCAGATAGCCAGTGGTGATTATTTTCACTAAATTAGTGCTTCTTGCAGACTCGGTGCCTCTAATGTATCTGGTGGTAGCCTGCCGGCCATTCGGTCCGAATGACCGGCAGACTACCACCAGATACCAGACTACCACCACCAGATATGTTACAAACACGAGCACGGCCTCAGGGTTCCTGCCACTGGCTACCTTTACTTAAACCAAACACCTAAGGATGAGCTTGGCGCAGTAACCAACTGTTCCTGGTGCTCTCACCACTGTCCTGATCTATTGCAGCAATGGCACTCGGTTTTGCCTGCTCAAACGGCTGTACTTTGAACATTGAATTAGCAATATGCAGCCCAGTCCAAGCCAGAAAATTATACAATATTCATCATTCAGATAACATTTGACATTTTTTGAGTTACTTCAATACCATGCACAGCCACCTATTATAGACTAAAGCAACTCCAGACACATCTGCTCCCATTACAGATCATCAGAGTATAGCTTAGTTTATACGTGAGTATAGCACCAGTGGCATGTCCATGGAGTGGCCTGGGATGGCACATGCTACGCCTGGAATCTGATTGGTCGTCCCAGGTGCCACCACATTATACTAAACATTGATCATTACGTGTGTGCGCGCTCGTACTTCATGCCACCCCTGCATAAGTCAGTGCCCCACCTGGGCCGCCCCAGTGAGAAGAGTCTGAACACGCCACTGTATGGCATCCAAAACAATAAAGTAAAAACCCACGGCAAAGCTATTTTGCGCACATTCATAGCTTGTTGTCTTAAATCAAAACAATATTGTTAGTTAATCCACATAGGATCCAAGTTTCTGTTGATGCTGAATACGTCTCTGAAGCTCAGTCTTTTGTTGTCTTGTCACTGCTCGCTTGACTAAACATCTAGAAAACCTTTCAAGCATTCACACATGAAAGCAGTACTACTGTGAAGGTGGCACCCTGTAACCTCGGCATAACAAAATGACACGACTGGAACAGTGCAAAATCCCCCTCACTAACGTGACAGGGGGTTTAGATTCTATTAAAGACAGGAGGCTTCATATTATGCAATTCAATCTTTACTCTAAAACCACAGCAGCAAAGAAAAAACATTTACAAACAAAAACGTTTCAATAACAGAACTAAATAGAGTTCAATGTCAATGCAAGGGGTGTCCCCCAATCCATCATGGAGGGCAGGTCACGTCCTGCAGGAGACCAATGAGAAGGGACCCTCCTCTATATATGTCCTTTACTTTAAACCCAACTGCTCTTTCTGCAGCTGTCTTTTTACCAGACGCCCATTGTAACGATCCAACTGCGTAGCACAGAGAAAGGATCCAGCGAAACTGGAGGAATATCAACCTCAGCAGCCTGAAGCTATGACGAAGCTCTTCTGGATAGGAGCTCTCACCCAAAAGCTGAAACAATATGAAACAGAACAGGGTGGGTGGGTGGAATAAGAAACAGAAAACAAAGGGTGGGTGGGTAGGATAATACTCGCCTCCTGTCTTTAATAGAATCTAAACCCCCTGTCACGTTAGTGAGGGGGATTTTCCATTCTATGGCATGACAGGAGGCTTCATATTATGCAAGTTCAAAGCCCTTGCATCACAATAACCCCAACATGAACCATACACTTGAGATAAAATAAAATGCTATAAAAGATTATTCCTTAGACCAATAAGATGCTTGATAATCTTTTCCCCGGCCACCCCCAGGAGAATGTCTTAAACCCAAGTACCTTAACTGAAGAACCAAAAGAGTAATTAAGTCCCTCTTCACGCATAACTTATATGTCTATCTAGACCAAAAAAGGGGGCAGGGGATAAGGGACCCCACAATAATGTTCCCACAAGTAATGCAGCTGTGAGGTATTAAGAGGTTAAGAACCTCTGTACTCCAATTCACAATCTTTTTTAAAAAACACACTTGATTACTCACATCAAAATCTCTGGAAAACTTGGATAAGAGGTGGAGGAAACCCAAACACATACACCTCCTGACAATAAGGAAAGTGACCCCCTGAGGCGAGAATATTTATATGGTCCCAGTAAAAGCTCTGATACCAGAAAAATATATTTCAACAGGAACGAAACCCATATAGGTGACTCGGAATCCGTTATAGCATAGACAACCTTTATCAGAAAAGGACAAAACAGGCTAATCTTCCTAGAAGAAAAAACACCTAGCGTGTGTGGAGCCTAATGCCAATGTACTAGAAGACCCTGCGCACCAAAGACTGTTTATCCACTAACTCCACTCCTAGCGACAACATATTTCTTTGAGATAGTGGCAGAGAAATTAATTCATCGACATGTAATGTTGCTTCTTAAACAACTCCCCCAGGAGTTACCTATCTGTACTGTAAGGGAGAAAAACTGAACCTAAAAGTGAGCCATACACCATTAACCCAGTGGATCCGAGCAAAAGGGTACCCTGATTTATCAGAGGTTGCCCCGAAGTCCTAATGGCACAGACACAGTCCTGTGAAGAAAAAACCCCGAAAACACCAGGAAGATATGAAAAATCCACTTAACTAAGACTGAGAAGATCCTGAAAGGTCAGCTTGAAAGAGAACAAGTTGTCGGGACGGAGAGAGGTCACGGGGAGAGAGGGGTAACATTAGTAATATCCACCGTCAGTACCAGTGGGGCTGGGAAAAACACCCTCAAAAAAGGCCAACACTATCGTTGCCGACTGCCTGCGCACCCAAAACAGGACTCTTGCTATCAAGGCCAAGGAGAAACACATACGAAAAAAGGGGGGGGGGACTCCACCAATCTTGGAGGAAAAATCAGAAGGCAGTGCACAGGAATCCCTACTCCAAATGAAGAGTCGGGGAAACTTAGCAAATATGTCACGAGGCTAAATAATCACTGAAACGAACCCAAGACATCAAATCTTGGCAAAGAAAGAGTCCTGACCAACATCAAGTTGCTCCCGTCCAGGAGAAGTCTGGAAAAAAAACACCATATTGTAACATGGATATTTACTCCTGGACAATACTGCCCTTCTTGAAAAATACACAAAAATGTCATTGATCCTCGAGAAACTGACGACTGCAAGAGAGCCCGCTAACAGTTCCAAACGGCTGACTACTCTTGCCTGAGCTAAGCTCAATTGACTACTCTTGCCTGAGGAAACTTATCCTATCTTGGTACCTAGTCCAGTCTGGTGGTATCAAAATCCTGAAAGACCTCTGAAGATGAGACTGAAAAACGCTCTGCCAATCTAGGCATTCATGAGCCTGAGCTACTAAAGGAGCTCTATTTGACCTCAGGGAACCGAACCCTAACAGCGAGGAAGACAAACTCTTGCGAAGACATTTAGTCCTGGGGCGTTAATGCCCTATAACGGGGAGGGGAAGAATATTTAATCTAACCGTTTAAACCTTTCACACTTATAATAAGACTACACAAACCATGACTGTAGCAGGGAACCGCTATCTATTTCAAGAAGAATCATCCAAATCCCTAGGACCTGGAGAGAAACATCACCGTCGACAATACCCTGGGCCACACTGAAGGGAAGGACATTGGAAAGGGTGAGCCCCACAGTGGAACTGAAGACAAAACTCCGGATGACGAGGGAAACATCTCCGGGACCTGATAGTCATCCTTGAAGTCCAACTAAAAAGAGGAGGACACTGGCACCACCGTCCTGCCAATGTTGAGGTCATTGACCCCCAGCACTCATCAAAACCTGCTTGCCCTTATCAGACCATAGGGGAAGATCTAGCACATGAGACATTACTGAAGGTACCCTAGGGTCTAGCAGGACCCCTGTGGCACTCCCCCTCCAATGGAGCCAAAAGAACTCCTTTTAGGGTAAAACTTGCCTATACTTCTCGAGCAGAGGAGTAATTGTGCGCGCCTCTTAAAGCACCTTGCCGGAAATGGGTAGAGCTGTGGGAGAAAAAAACCCAAAGGAGCAGGCCCTATCCCCTGAGGGGTACCCTCATAACCTTACCTAGAGTCAATTTGGGATGAAGTCACATGAAAAAAGGATTTACGCCATTCTGTAGAAATGTAGGCGCTAGTGATGCCGAGCAGGCAAACCGTTCACAAAACCTGTCCCACAGGACTTGCCCATCAGCAGGCCATCAGCCAGTTCCAAAAGTCTGGAGACCGGACATGCCTTTACCACTCCTCCAGAACTTATCCACCCATTATGGGGTGCGTCCCTTTGTTTGGGACCAAAAGGGTACCATGAAGTGGTCGGTCCCTGGATAGAGGGACAATGTATAGCCCCCCCTAGCAACGTGGACCAAGGAAAAACATGGGGAACCAGAGTTTCTCTTGCGCCTCCTTGGAGGCAAATCCAGACTTCTGAGCCATCAGAAGAAGAAATAGAGACTGCGGAAAACAACTATTAGAACTAAAGAGGAAGAGGGCAGGAGTGACGGAACTAGTCCAACTCCCTTTCCTGACCCTTACTCTGGAAGGGGCGCAGGGGGGCAGAGGGTTGGGGGGGATTACTAAAGGAAATGGACTTGTCCTGTATCTAATTGAATAGTAACCTACAGGGAGTTTGCGAAGAAAATAATGCTTTTATTTAGCAATCACCAAATAGGACTGTCTGCGGCACAATTGGCTGATTAGCCAGGTAGCGCTCCCATATGTGTCTAACAACCTTCTCCTTTTATTGGAAGGACAATAAAAATGAATAATGTCATCATTTACAGTCAGTAAAACCACAAACCAAGCAGGTAATCGTTAAAACCCCTTTAACACACGGCTCCCATTTTCGCCGTAACAGAGGAAAAACATACTGCGCAAGCGCACATCAAAGCTGCTCACCCTAGCAGGGTGCGGCACCCAGCAGCACACGAGAGGGAAATCTTGCATTATAATTCAGGCAAAGCCCGAAGCCGAGCAGGCTGAGGTACGCCTATGGTAAGGCTAATCAGCTGTGCCAAAGAAACTGCAGGAATATCATGGAATAGTGCTTACCCCTAAGCTCTTTTCCCATGGAGTTAAAAAATAAATCAATATCCCCAAACTGTGTTGGTACTCATTGATTTACATGAGACGGATGAAAGGCTGAGATGGCTTTGCTATAATCCGAACCTGCAGATCACTCACACATCGCAGCAGAATGCGAATCCCCCCCCCTTTCACCTGAAGCAAAAAGCTTTTGAAAGGCAACAGGAGGGGCAGGGGTGGGAGGCACACAAGCGCACATTGCCAAAGCCCTAACACAATAAAATAATAATTTAGCGTTTATATATGGCTCATTTATTGACCTCAGAAGGATGAAATGCTGAGTTTAGCCCTGTCGGGATTTGAACCTGCAGCTATGCACAATTGTCAAAGCGAGCGCTCGAATCGCTGTGCTATCGGACCAGCCCCATATATGTGATTAAAATTGACATTATTTTTACAACACTTTCAAAATTTGAATTTGGAGGATTGCTTGAACCCCCAACCTTTCCGGTGCAAGCCTTACTGTGTCACAGAGACTGGCTCAAAATATATAAAACATTTCATAACATTTCTTAAAATGTATATGTATAAAATATACATACAAATCTCTACTGAGAGTTTTCATGGCACTAACAGAATTTTGGGATTGGAGCAGTGGCTCAAACCCCCAACCTTTCAGGTACAAGTCACAACACTTACTGACTGTGCCGCAGAGCTGCGTGCTTGCACTGAAGTACCTCAACTCCGTTGAGCTATTGGGCCCTAATCCTCACGCGACGGGCCTGAAGCAAAGCTTCTACCTGGCCAGCGCTCTACCTATGAAGTGGGCGGCTCTGTAACAATGTTGAAAGAATGCCGCGTATGGCTGTGGAATTTTAAGAATAAAGGCCCACATGCGTCGGGTCTGAGGAGAAGATCCCTGACAGACCTGCGCATGTAGGCCTGGAGTGGCGAGCTCTAGAAAGCCGACGCGCGTCTGGCCTGAAGCTAAAGCTTCCAGCAGGGCCGCGCGTGTCGGGGTGAAAGGAAGCAGGAACTCCGTCGAACGCGGAGCTGCTAATGAAAACAAAACAGTGCTAAAAAAAAGCTGCCATCACACGCGCTTTACAAAATTGAAAGCCTAGGTGACACGAGGATTACACACCATAATAACAAAAGTAGTGACACCAAAGTGTAGCAGTAACAGTCTAACTAAAAATAAATACTACACTCTGCACAATATAACATAACATATATATATATATATATATATATATATATATATATATATATATATATATATATATATCATTTTTCAATAAATTGTAAATATTATGCCCTCTATTGACTAGCATGCAAGGCACAACTAGAAGGAGTGACTTAGCTGTGGTGTCAGCAGCAAAGAAAGAGGAGTTGAGTTTAGAGTAAAGGACATATATAGATAGGGTCCCTGCTCATTGGTCTCCTGCAGAGCGTGACCTGCCCTCCATGATGGATTGGGGGACCCCTCTTGCATTGACATTGAACTCTATTTAGTTCTGTTATTGAAACTTTTTTATTTGTAAAAGTTTTTTCTATGCTGCTGTGGTTTCAGAGTAAAGATTGAATTGCATAATATGAAGCCTCCTGACATGCCATAGAATCGTGTGATCCGTCTTTGTAGCACCATTTCAGAACTTGACAACATTGTGCATAGAAACTACAAAACCAAACGCAACCAGGCCCATTTGCAACTAAAATGAAAGTTAATCTGTGCCTATAATTCTGATTCCCGGGGTGAACATAATAGAACTTGTGTGTTGCTGCTTTACATCATGAAGGCAGGTATAATAGCTGTGTTGTTGCTTACTTGCAGATTTGCAGACGTGAAACCCCTCCCACAACCCCTAGTGGCCATTACCCCTGATGGAGACACTCCTCGGTAATGCCTGTCACCATGAACGGTAGAAGAACATTGCAGAGGGATCCGCCATTTTGTAGTAATTCTGATTTGGTCCTGTTAGAATGTGCAGAAAGGACTGAGGACTGGAGCTTTTGTAAAATTGTCTGCGCAGCAGGCGTGCTGATACAATAAGCCGTTCGTGTACACGTGGCTGCATTCATATGGGAGCAGCCAGGTTTTGTCAGACCAAAAACCCCAACACCACGGAGATAAATCACAGATAGAAATCAAATATCATATCCCTGGCCTTGTTAGACACCATATGATCTCTATGGCAATATTGGAAGAGTAAATAGTATGCCCTTAAAATTTAATGCAAGTTAAGATTAATTGATATTGGCTATAAACTTGCATTGCTTTGTCCCATTTACAACCCAATGGGGAAGTGCTGTGCCCATTTCACTAATTGTTCTATTTTGAATTGCCTACAGCCATGACATTTTTAAACCTATGGCATGCCTCAGAATTCAGTTTACCGAACGCCTGTCAACTACATGGCAGCCACTACCAACTCCCACAGAATCTGAAACCATAGACACATGTGACACAATGAACAGGTTCACCATTGGCACAATCTACATGATTTGACGTTGCACTGTCAACACCCAGCGTGTCATGAAAGTGTCCACCTTTGTACCAGGGCATGTCCCAGGATGTGCAGAATGGATGTCGAGAATACTTGAAGAATCACACATCCTTGCTGCTCTCTAGACCTCATTATCCAAGCTTCGGTCTTAAGAACATCAAAGGAAATACATCAATTCTTCTCTTCCTCATTAGCCATGCATTACTCAAGACTTTTTCCAGAATCATTGAAAACTGGCAACCTTTTCCCTGCTGCTAAAACAGCCCATAATCAACCCTGATGACCCAGAAATGTAGAGCTTTATCAAACATCAATCTTTTATTGGAAATATCAAACTTAGAAGATCGTCACCATCCAAACAAATGAAATGACCATCTAACACAATCTCCTTCAAGATTACCAGTCCAAATTCCAAGACAGATGAAGCATAGAGACTGCCACAATTCATGTAATTGACAATTCACTCTTCACCTGAGACAAACAGGTGCTTTTTTTCTGGTCTTGCCTCTGGGGACACGCCTTGTTGACCACAACATCAAAAAGCACCAGCAAGTTGATGACACTCATCGCTAACTGAAGGTGAACTGTGTCAACGACATTCACCAATAAAAAAGCAAGAGGCAATCCTCCTTGGAGGAGCCTCCAAATAAACCCAAGTCCAAAAACTGCATAACAGGAATTGCAATTGATGGATTCTGCCTTCAACTCGCCTCAAGTGCAAAGGTGCTCAGCTTCACCATCGACCGAGACCGCTCATACAAAGCACACATCTCTTACTCCTCGCAAGAATGCACACTTTCATAGCTGCCTGGATCTCCGATCTGTGAACCATGCTCTAGTGCTCGCCCACATAGATGCATCGATGGAGCAGAGCCACCCATGCAGGTGCTGCATCTGCATCCATAAAAGTGGCTCAGCTGAAAGATGTCCAGTGCTCTCCAGCCCACCTAATCGCAGGGCACCGTTCCCCACTCAAGGAACATCATTAGTTACCCCTTTGACCCTGCATCACCTTCAAGACTTCCTGCATCACCTAGACAACTCTTAAGAGCAAATAACACACATGCCCGGCCGAAAAACCCACTGTCTCAGGAGGCCAGTGCAACACCAGGTGCCTTGAAATCTCCAGACTGAAATCCAAGAAGTGCAATACTAGAAAACAAGCATTCCCCTTCAATGGTCCCACTGTATGCAACCACACCAGGTATGCCCTGAGTTGCATACCTGAGGAGGAGGGAAGTTAAGATCCTGCGGTTCAAGGAGCACCACATTGAGTGGTGGTGACTGGATAGTGGCAAGATTGAACAATGCCAACCCTCCCCCCTTCCTCTTTGGTATGTAACTCTCACGAACTTGTTCAGTTCTTTACTGTTTCCTATTTAGGTTTGCACTAAATCGATAGGCCACATCACATATGGAATGAACACACCGAAAAAATGGTCATCACAGTAGTGACCATTAAACAACTTTAAGGGCCTCAATTTATCAATCCTAGAAGGATGAAGGCGTGACCTAATTGGGCTTGAACCTTTGACCTCTCAGATTTACAAAGATGGCTGAGGCAGGCGGTGAACCCTGTGAACTTTCTTCACAGCCTATTCATGGGACTGCTCATAAAGGGACGCAGAAGAATGAGTTGAAGGCGCGTCATCTACACAAAGAGCTGCTTGTGAAATTTTTGGAGGCAAAGTTTCCATTGAACTGAGAATACGGATACACGTCATCCTCTTCACGCTTACAACACCCCTTTTCAAAACGAATTTCAGGAACTAAGAGATTATACACTAAAACGAAGGCAGGTCCCAAATCTGGATATCGGGGGTTGCGGTTGAGCTTCCAACACGCATTGTGGAGGTTTGATGGTCTCAAGGGTTTCCGTGCCCTCAGGAAATACTTCACCGTTTCTCATCATTTTCCATTAATGCCCCTTTTCACCTTTATCTCTTTGATGTGTTTTCCATTGGAGTCCTGCTGGCCAGTGCGCATTTGGTATGATGTTAGAACACATGCAAAATAGAATTCCTCCCCCCATGGACATAGTAAAGAAATAAATCACCAACAGGACGCCATATTGGAACACTGGCGCCTCTCCAAGCAGAAATGTGCACGCCCATTGTTTCATTATCTATGTCTGTATTTCTAGAATTCGTAATGAATCAGATTAATTGGGTTCCTTGGCGCAGATTAAAAAACCATCACTTTAATCAAAGAGTGGTGCTAATGATGAGAACGCAGTGCATACCCAGAAATGCAGCTGGCAAATGGAGCACAGAGGAACAATCACACCCCACTTGTTGGCTTATCTTTCAGAATAATAACTGGTGGGAACTCTGGAAGCATGCCCTCAGTGAGTCTGTCGGCCTCTGTCCTTCAAACGGAGGCTTGATCCAGCGAACATCAATTATATATGATAATCTTTTAATAAAAGAGATAGGAATTTCTTTTAGGAGAATGTGTGAAAAGAAAGGGGGGGGGAAGCAAACAGGCACAGGATTACAAGTAGAAAGACAACTGATCTTTCCGGAAACCGGATGTTCTCATGTGAAGCCCCCATGCAGTGAGATTCAGAAGCTTTGAACTTGTTCATGCCGCACCCAGACGATTTCTCAAGGTTTGCCTCCTTTGCTCTGAACATGCTGCCGCTAATGAGGCGCAGTCTGGCTGCTCTTTGTGGCCCATGCAAATTAGACAGAGGAGAGGATTAGCAGAACGTGCCCGCTCGCTTGTACTTGTACTTGTTTGTTCCTGGTTGTAGAGACACGGGCCATGCCTTAGAGACTTTCAAGAGGGCAGCATAACAAAATGCATGCTCGCTACTGAAAGTCGAAACCATGCCGCCTATGTCTTCCAGGGCCTCTTGTATGCACTAAAGCTGAACTTGTTGTTCCCAACTTGCATTTTCTCAGTTCCCTGCCCTTCTTTCTCACAAATCTGCCCTGTGCAGTTTCCTTTAATTTTTTTCTCCTAACAGCCCCAAACCTACCTCTATTCCCTCCTCCCACTTCTTTACTCTCCTCTCATTATTTAAGGGGAACCCCGTAATACACTCTTTCAGCCCATTCGTTCCACACCACAACCCTACCCATTTCCCCAGAGATCGAAGTGGGCAGGAAGATCCTCCACTTTTTGGGAACATTTCCCATCATTGCCTTCCCTTTTATCACCTGAAATCCCGTTGAAGGGCGCATAGGTTTTTTTGCTTCACCCCCTACTGGGGATTCGAACCTTGGCCCTGCCTGGAGTGCTCTAGTGTCACGTCTTGCTGAGCTCTCTTGCAGGTGTTAGGTTATGTTTGATTATTTCAGTAGCTTGCTTGTGACATGCCGCCCATTCCCGAGCTGCTACATAGCCCTGAACAGCAGTGATCTGCATTTGGCTTCTGCATTTAAGCTCCATTAAAGTTACATTAATGCAGTCTCGGCTGTGTGAATAAGTAACAGGTGGGCGAGGGGTTGCTATAGTCCTTAGCATGTTCCTTAAGGGGTTCAAATGGTGGGTGACTAGAAAGATGAGGGTACATAAAACGGCAGGTCTGTGGCTTAAAGTAATGGTGGTCTTTTAAAAATGTATTTTATTTCACTGTGTTTCTTGTAGTCTTCAAAGCACAGCTGTTGCCTGGAGTGGAGGAAAGGCAGGACCTAGGATTGAGGTTTGTATTGGAGAGGGGAAAAAGGGTGGGTATGGAGTCAGTGGGTATTATTGGCAGGTGGGGCGATGCATCAGAGTGGAACATAGTTACACTATTTGTTTTGTACACTTTGACCCCTGCATTTCCCTAAGTGAAGCCTCCTTTCCCACCCATGCCAGCACCCCCGTCACCTTCTTCTTTGTCAATCTATAGTGGGGCAACAGGCAATCCAGCCCTCCTCTTACTGAGACATGGTTCACGGCCAGCTCTGTCACAAGCTTTCACATTCTCCTCTCTGACGACTACAAGATCTTCTCTGCGCCCAGATCCACCCGGCCCGGAGTGGGTGTAGCCCTGATCTTCACTGAGTGGATTCCTGCCTCTGTCATTCCCACCGCAGACTTACTCTCATGCCCTGTCTGCAGGCCCTCTCTCTCTCCAAGTCACTATCCTACTGTTGCAACTCTCTACCAGCCCCCTGGTCAAATCACCTAATTTCTCTTTGAGTGGGCAGAACCACTCCTCCTCCCTCCTGCCCTCAACCACTCAACTCCTCCTCCTTGGTGACCTCAACATCCATCTTGATTCTCCCTGTTCCTCGTCCGTACTCTTTCGCAACCTCTGCATTTTCCTCTCCCTCTTTACCATCCTCTCTGGCCCGACTCACTCTGCAGGACACACACTTGAGGTCTTGATCTCCTCTGGCGTCCCGCTCTCTACCCCTCTGACCACTCCTCGCTCCTGGAGTGGTCACTGCCTCCTCTCCTCTCATCTCTCCCTCTCGTCTCCCCAAACCAAGCCTACCCCAAAATTGCCACCTACTTTCTCTGACATCCGGCCCATGAAGCGTGTGTCAGTTGAGGTTTTCGCTGCCACCTTCTCTCCCCTGCTCCACCCCTGGCTGACTCACACTCTGACACAGCCCTGTCCCTGCTCTACTCTTCTATTTCTGATACTCTTGATGCTCTTCCCCTGTTATGGGGATCCGCTTGAAGTCTAAAGCCAAGTTCAATTCCTGGTATGACTCTGACCTCGCTACACTTAAACGTAAGTGTAGGGTGGCTAAGAAGAAATGGAGGGCTTCTTGTTCATCCTCTGACACACCGGCTTGTGTCCTGCTCCAAAGGCAATACCGACTTTCTGTCCTCACCAAGAAGAGAGTCCACATTCAAGCCTGTGTCTCTGCGGCTTCTAACAACTTGGCCGAACTCTTTAAAACCTGCAAGAAGCTGGCCAACCCTGCTGCAGTCTCTACCCCCCTCTTGCCTCCCAGGCTCTTTGCAATGCCCTTGCCTCTCACTTTATCTAAAAAAAAACAAGACATGCTGTCCACCCTCTCCTCCCCTCCCCCCTCTCCCCACTCTGTCAGCACTTACTGACCCTCCCTCAGCCCCCCCACCCTCTTATCCGTTCCTCTTTTCTCCCCTGATGAGGTTGCTAGACAAGTTCGATCTATGAAAGCCTCATCAAAACAGATTCATCCCTGTTCCTCTAAAACCATCAAGGACCACATTGATACCCTCGCTCCAGCCCTGGCTGATTTCTGCAACTTCTCCTTTGCCTCACAATCCTTCCCCTCCCATCTGAAGCACTCCCTTGTGCATCCCCTTCTCAAGAAAACCACAGCTGATCCTTCTTTTCTGGCTAACCATTGCCCTATTTCCATTACTCCCTTTATGGATAAGCTCCTTGATAAGCTGGCCATCTCTCAGCTAAACCTTCAATCCGATTCTGTTGGCTCTCGCTATGACCACCAGTCTGGCTTCAGAGCTGCCAGAAGCATGAAAACTGCTCTCCTGAACATCCGTGAAGATCTGCTCTCCAACATTGACTCTTACATTCCCTCTGTCCTCATACCACTCAATCTCTCTTCTGCCTTCGACACGGTCAACCATATCACCCTGATCAACCATTTCTGTGATAATCTGGGTATCACTGATCAGGTTCTGGCTTGGCTGACCTGTTTCCTCTCTGATCGACCCTCCCAGGTCCAACTTGGGTCCTTCCTATCATCTATCTCCCTCTCTACCTGTGGTGTTCCCTGGTGGGTCTAACCTCTCGCCCTGGCTTTTCAACCAATGCCTGGCAACTCTTGCCCACTGCGTTGCCATTTTCTGCTCAAATTACCAGTGCTACGCTGATGACACTCAACTCATTTTCAGGCTGCCCTCAGCCACCTCCTCACCTTCCCTCCTCTCTGATTGTCTAACTGCGATTCAAGATTGGTGTGCCACCAACGATCTTTGTCTAAATGCCAACAAGACTGAGCTCCTCCTCATTGGTACACCTTCACCATCCTTTCCCCTTACTCTGTGGCCGGCCTTCCTTTGGCCCTCCTTCTAACCCTACCTGCGAGGCAAAGAGCCTCAGTGTCATTTTTGACTCCACACCTTCCTTCTCCGCCCACATCTCTGATGTCTCTAAAAAGTCAAACTTCCTACTGCACCTCCTCAGGGCTACTCTGCCCTTCCTCTCCTTCCTCCAGAAGCTCACTGTCACCTAAGCTCTGGTTCCCTGCAGGTTGGACTATTGTAACAGCCTCGTTCTAAATCTACCTGCCTCTACTCTCCGCCCTTTACAACTAATCCAGAACAGGACTGCAAAACGTGTCCTTGGCCTCAAGCCCTGGGATCGTATCTCTCCAGCTCTGAAATCCCTTCATTGGCTCCCAGTGGCTGCAAGGATTCAATTCAAAACCCTCTGCATTGTCCACAAGGCTTTCTGGGGCCTTGGTCCAAAATACCTTCAAATATCACTCCTTAAATACCTCCCCTCTCGAGCTCTTTGCTCCTCTACCTCTAACTCCCTCAGGGTCAGTCGTTTTCCAAAGAAATGAGTTGGGGGTAGATATCTGACTTCGGCTGGGGCCTCCCTTTGAAACAGCCTCCCTGCCACTCTGAAACCTGAGGAGAACCCTCTATGGTTCCGTAAGCACCCCAAGACCTTCCTCTTTGCTTCTGCCTTTGACCCCTTTCTCTACTGCTGATCTGTCCCTCTCTCGGCACTGTGCACCTGGCCACCCTCTGTCCTCCGGGCCCAGGTACCTGCTCACCCTGCCAACCTCCTGCACTGCCTCCGGGGCCACCCCGTGCACTGGGGTCTGTATCTGTACCAATACAGCCCCCAACCCCCTTTCTTTTCTTCTGCACTTATCAAACATACCCTGTTGCCATACCAAGCACTTTCCACTTGCTGGCTGCACTACCTCTGTTCATTGCCTTTATTATTTTATTTGTTTATTCATTATTATCTGTTTCTCCTCTGCTTCGCACTTTCCACTTCTCCCCCTTTCTTGCACTTTTCCCCTTTTCCCTTTCCCATGCACTTGCACGTTCTCATTGTCACTGGGCCTAGTAAGATTGTTGTTTTGTTCTCCCCTGTTCCCCTCACTTGCCTTGTCACGCTCTGAAACATTTGTGTACGAGCGCAATATAAATAAAATATCAATTCAATTCAATTGCGTGTTGGTGAAAGACTGGATCAAGTGTCCTAAATGTCTTACTTTCCATCTTGGATATTCACTCTGCTGTGTGTTGCACAATGCCAATAAAGATAGAACCAAAACTGGCCTATCTAGTTCATCCACCCAGAGCCAACTCTAGAAGATCTTCCATAATGACACAACGTCGCCATTCCTTGTTGGCCTCCTGTATGTAGAGGTAGGAAGCTTCATGTACTCATGATAGTAGTACAATGAAGACCATTTGCACATGGGGGCTGTCATGAAATTTTCTCGTCATTTCATATAAGTTTGTAAGGTACATATTAGTTGTTTTCGTAAGGGTTTTAGACCTTGACATCTGCAAGACACCCAGAAAAAAATCACCTCCTTTCTATTCCCTGAGGTTGCAATCCACTTGGGCACTGGCAGTCAGAATTTAACACCGACATTGCCACGGCGTACACTTATGAAGGCATCAGGCAAATTCTTGTTATCTGGATGGGGTGGAGGTCTCTGACTGACGATGCTGCTACTTGCATTGCGATTTCTATGAGCAAGAGAATGAGTTCTGCACCCACAACCCAAAACTCATATTAGCACTGCCATGTCACACGCATGTGACACTGGGGTGGCTTGCAACCAAGGCAAGGTCATCTACTTTTTCTGAACTTATGTCCCTTGGCATAGCATGTTGGATAAACTGGACACCTTGCAGGTGAAGCTGCTGGGTGGAATAAACCTGTAAGTCTTGCTTGTAGAGGCGCCAGTCCCATCTTGCAATCGTCTTTCCTTGACAAAGAGTTTTTGTAGGATGTAGTCAGGCCTGCAAAGTGGTTCAGGATATGTCCGCCTAAATTGGCACATTTGTTCATTGGACTCGTTAGTGGAAGTAGTAGGACTATGCAAGTACAGATCTCTGTAAAGTATCAGCCCTCTAGTGTCTCATAACAGCTAGTCAGAATGCAGAGGATATGGCCTACATCTGGGCATACAATTCTCTATCGTATGCTTTCACCTGGTGAAGGCTTGCAGCCTGCTTCTTTATTCAAACCTACCTCCAATGCACTGCCTAATTTGTCTCAGTGTTTGGCTGGGATGAGCACCAGGACTTAGTTTTAAGCACTGGAACTTATATTGAGTGTGACTTTACTTTATGAAGTGATGATTGACATGTGTTTCTCTTCAGCAAACTCTTATGTGTTTACTAGTGACATACTCACTAATTAGAAACTATTAATCTGCACTCTGAGAGAGCAGGTGGTTACTCATGTCCTGGACTAGGGTGCAATGGCCAGTGGCTGTGTGGGTGGCATGGTGCAGGTGCGGGAGGTGGCAGCTCATTTATGCGATCATGACTGAGCCTGAGTAATGGAAACTGACATGATTGATGATGAAACACACTCTGGCTGGCCATTGCACGTGACTCAGCCAGGAAGCCGAGCCCGCCAAAATGCTACTGCTGCCTACACCCCTTGCTGAATTACCAGTGAGGCTGCATGTCCGAGCTGCATATGATTACACTTTTACAGCAGTTTACTCCTATGGGCACATGTGCAGTGACTGCCTGTAGACTGCACTGCACACCCCTGACATTGACACTTCTTTTATAGCAATTGTGAGGAATTTGGCAATCCTCGTGGTGGGTGTGTGCTCACCTGGGCGTTTTTGAAATGTTTGAATTAAATGGAATGATGGTAGACCAACCTCAGGAAAAAGTGTGCAACTAATCCACACACATTTTCCTATGCTCACACCATGACAAAAGCATAGACCCATGCACTCTGGTGTGGAACCAGCCTACAGGTGCAGTCTGAACTGTCATATTTAGATGGAATGTGACAAACAGGAGTACACAATGTCATCCCCAGCAAGGGGGAGGATCAACCTTCCCCTGCCATGGTCAGCCTGATGAACTCACAAAGGCTCCAGGGAACCGCCCTGCTCTTTTTTTAAGCCCAGCTGGCAGCGATTAACAGATCAATAGAGGGCACTTCAAACAGGCCCACATGGGGTCTGGCTGCAGAAGGTTAACGAAGGAGACAGAAAACCCAACAACCTTTCATATGTAACTGTGTCAATCTGGAGCCAGCTCCCACCCTCAGTATCAATGACAGGGGCACTGCCATGTCTGGGTCTGCAGTTTACAGTAGGACACCCCCGCTAGGGGGACCCCATTCATAAGGTATGAAAATGTGGTTTGCTGGAGCCAGAGATTCTGGTCTTGTCAGAGCTTCAAGGGAGACCTGTTGCTTTAATAAAGAACCACATAGAGGACTATTAACTAAAGAGACCCTTTGATCAATAACAGACAGGAAGATGGGTGGGACTTGGTATCACAAGGGAGTGTGGTCAGAGATCTTTCTGCTGAGAGAAGGTTTCAGCCATTTTAGTTCTGGGGCACACCTTGTTCCTGTTTTCACCCCTTTACATTTCCTGTTACAAATCACTATGATTATGGCCTCGTGCATACATGGAATTGTTGGTAGGTACCCCAGGATTGTATCATTAAGGTAGGCTAAGCCTACACCGATTACTGTGGCCGATTTGGCTATAAAAGAGTGCCGAGCCCCTCTTTTGGCGGATCATCTGACAACTTCAACAGAAGTAACAAAGATGAACTCAACCTTGAACCCGGGCTGAAGGTATAGTCTGTCTTACATCTTCTGCCAGTGAAAGAAGGCCAGGATTTCCAAAGAGGGAAGCAACATCCCTTCCCTAAACATCTCCCAGTGGACAGAGGCAGATTAAAAACTCAGAGGACCCTCCAGCCGCTTCATAACCGGTACCCAGCCAGCACACAGCATGTCCTGGTAGGCTCTTCAGCAAACTTCCTGGACAGGGAGCGCCAGAAGGTCTCTGAACCTGCAACCAAGGACAAGGCATCTGCCTGCAACACACTCCAAATCTGTGGGCTTTCTGCCTTAAAGGACGATACAAGCCCATTGAAGAAGCTGGGAGAAGTGCCTCGACAAGCATCTACTGACGTCTACCTTAAAGAACATTTTCAAGCCAATTGAGTTCCTCGAGCTGCAGCCGATGGCAATGCTGACTGTTGTCAAGCCATCATCGCTTAAAGACATCTGAGACATCTCAACCAGTGATATGATATGATATGATAGTTTATTTATATAGCGCCTATACACAATGTGTTTCAAAGTGCTTCAAGGCAAGCGAGGGAACAAGGGAAAATACAATGACATTCTTACAGGCCATGAACAGTAAGGATGTAAAATTAACTATCGTACTCGGCCTGACGACATTTCAGATAGTGCAAGAGCTGAGACATAGATAAGGAAGGGATGGGGAGAGTGGGAAGGAAATGGAAATAGACGGGCATGACCGTACTAGGCCTGACAACATTTCTGGTAGAGCCGGAGAAAAACAAGAGGTGAGGGAGAGGGGTGCAGAAAGGTAGGGGAAGAACAAAAAAAGCGACTATCATACTAGGCCTGACGACATTTCAGATAGTACAGTAAGGGGAGCGGGAGGCGGCAGACGAGGTTGCTATCATACTAGGTGCAGGGACAATTCTGATAGAATACGTGCATATAAGAAAGTAAGGGGAGGAGATAGGAAAAGGTAAAAGGGAAAGGAGGAGAGAACAGTGAGTTAGCAGTAAAAAGAGTGGAGAAGCAAGAAGGGAGAGTGAATACATTTGCAGAAGTCAGTAGTAACACATAATGTTGCAACCCAGGATAGAAGATGAAGATGGAAACAGCATGATTCAGGGCCACAATGAGTACATGATGCAAAGGAAGTCCAGCATGAGATTTGAGAAAGGGTGACACACCATGAATGAATAAAGTCCATAAAAGTCAAATCCAGCATTGCCCACAAGACGGTGATGGTGAAACCAGAATTTATCAGGACATACTCCTGCAGAAGTAGGCTTGAGGGAGGTGAGGGAGGAGCAGGGTAGAAGAGTCAAGCAAAACAGGCAACAACTGTGTGCGAGAATGGCGGAGACACAAGTGAACATCACAGGGGGACCAGAGGGTGTGGGGATGGCCTGTGGGACAGAGGGAGTAACACATGTTGGTGCATGCTTACCTGCTGCCTGAGCAGGGGGTCGAGCCCTGGGTCCTCCCGGTCCGAACAGGTCCAAACAGCAATTGCCCTTTTCTTTCTCTGCCTTTCTCTAAGGACACCTGGGTGAGAGACGCCCTTGATCTAATAGTTAAGAGCAGGAAGGAAGAGGCAGGGCTAAGAAGGTGGGTGGTGCTTAGTGCAGGTGACCTAGATCCACTTGCACCTGCTCCCCATCTCCAAAGGAAAAGAGGCTGGAGGGCTCATTAAGTAGGGAAAAAGAGCGGCAAGCAGGAAGGCACCAGGTGGGTGGGGCTTGCTAAGTGGTGAAAAAGAGCAGCAGGCAGGAAGGCACCAGGTGGGCGGGGCTTGCTAAGTGGTGAAAAAGAGCGGCAGGCAGGAAGGCACCAGTTGAGTGGGGCTTAGGCCAGGTGACCTAGATCCACTTGCACCAGTGCTTCAGAACTGCTGAGCAGCACTGAGACGATTCCTGACCACGAGCCTCCCTGTAGGCCAGCTTTCAGCCGTTCATTCAGCTTCGCTCACCAAACTGTCTTGCCACCTGATACCTGCAGTTGATTGATATAGGATATTTTATTTGTATTGCGCTCATACAAAGGTGTTTCAGAGCGCAACGAGCAAGGGTAGGGAAACAAGGGAGGACAAAACAACGATCTTAATAGGCCAAGAAGCCTTGAGAATGTGCAAGTGAAGTGGAGAGGGAAGGGGGAAAAGTGTGAGGGGCAGGGGGGTGTGGAAAGTGCTGAACACATGATAGAACAACAACAGGTAGTGCGGCCAGCAGGTGGTAAGTGCCAGAATAAGGTGTAGGCAACAGGTGTCTGATAAATGCTGGAAGGGGACTGTAGGGTTGCAGATACAGACCTAAGTGCAGGGGTTTCCAGGAGGCAGTGCGGGTGTGTTGCTGGGAAGGCAGGGATCTGAGCCTAAAATCAGAGGGTAACCAGGTGCCCGGTGCCAAAGCAGACAGATTAGCAGGGGAGAGCGAAGGCAGAAGCAAGGAGGAAGGTATTGAGGTGCTTCCGGAACCGAAGATGGTTCTCCCAAAGTTTAAGAGAGGCACGGAGGCTGTTCCAGATGGAGGCCGGGGAAAGGGATCAATGAGCTATAAGGCTGGCGAAGCAAAACGCCCCCAGCCTTGCATGGCTCAGTGAGCATGTACGGCTGGGGAACTGAACTGAACTGTCAATGGGAAACATTGTTTCCCTTTGACAGTTCAGCCAGCCCTGGAGTACTCCCTCAGCTGGAAAAAGCACTGGTCTGGCTGGACGCCCCTCGCCCATTATGGATGAGCCGCCAGGCTCAGACTGGCCCATAGAGCAATTCCTGTACCAAAAATGCAAAATGCTAGGGTGGGCCAGTCAAAACGGGCCACTTTGTTGGCCAATGTGGGCCAGTTTGATGAGTTATTTCACTAAGCAGCTAGTAGTTGTGACCATTGTTGCTCAATAAATATTCTTCAAATATCACATTTGCTTACATTGTAACCAAAAAAAAACCTTGGGTACGATTCAAACAGTCTATGCCTAAAGGAATGAATATCCATTTGCAACTGTGGGCCACTTTTTCATTGGTGCCTGAGACAGTGTTATGGTCCTGTCCGAACCTGGCCATTTTCTCCAATCTTAAAACAAAAAAGAAAAATGGTTATTATTTTTACATTTCACGCTGGTCTCTGCCACAGTTTGAAGACTTCGGGCCTAGAGTGTGTTTGCTGCTGTGCTCACTGGCAGTGTGTGTGCAATAAAAAATGGTGAGGGAGCCAGCAAGCTTGTAGCAGGCCTTGGAATCTGCCGGTAAATGCAAGAATACAGTTAGTCAGCATGTTCCTGGTCATCTTTCTCCAGAGCAAGATTTCATGGATGTGCCAAACGACTGACAGCGCCAGGAGAGAGGGGTCTTTTTGAATAGGAACGTTTCTTGCAAAACGCGAACCCATTAAAAAGGCATTTGATGAGAAATGTGCTTCCTTAGCCGGTGTGCGCGGGAGAAAGAGCCAAAGCAGAAAGCGTTTTCTGACATGAAATACCCTTGATGTCAGCTTCAGGCGTAGAGCACGGAACCTGGTTGGGTGGTTGTGGGGTGTGCATTGCTGATGGGTGACCTGCTATTATTTAAAGCATAGCATACACAAGCATTCCCTTCTGTGACGCTGGCAATGTCTAGCACACCCTTTTAAAGATCAGTCAGTCCGTTCTCACAGTTCTCTCATCTCCCTCTTCTGTGAAAGGCCATTGATCTTTGCATGTTGCATTATTGAGCTGCCTTGCCTTCTCATTATCATTCTTGCGACATTACCCTTGCCTCATGATGTTCCTTAAATTGGAGGGGTTGCATACAACCATTATTGTTTATTGAACAAAAGCCATGCTAGCCCTTAAGGTGGAACGGGACTATACAAAGCTACAGCACTAAAACATTCATCCAAGAATCATAACGAGAATGCTATTATGAGTTATTTATTTGTATTTATTTATTTATTTTTACATTTGTAGAGCGCACACAAACCCGTGTCCATTCAATGGCCAATGGGAAAGGAATGTGTGCTATGGATGTAGGCATCAGCTGACAAGAATCACCATGCTAAAAGTAACTGTTGCAGCTGACGTCAATTTAGGAAGGGGCAGTTCGAGGATTTATTTGATGCCGCCTTTAAGTACAAAGATATGCATGGCACCTTAAATTGCATATGTATTGGCATCACTAGACAAGACATCACAGGGCGAGTTACAGCTGGCATCAATTGAGGAAGGGGCAGTTAGTGATGTAAATCTTTGATTCTTGAAGGATTTGTGGGAAGTTACATAACAAGAAATTGCTGAGTAAGCCAAGTGGCATTTACACTTCGTTATGTAAACTACATCGGCGGTCACTGTTGTTATCATTATATATCGAACCAAACCATGAGTGAGGCTTTTTTTCTGCAGCTTACATTGTGAAGTAAATCCCTTCTATGCACTCTAATTTTGGCAAAGAAGGCACAGTGAGATAATGTGTGCTTGGTACTGGGGGAGATAAGAGGGATTTCAATGCAAAATTGGAAGGCGGCTGGGTAACACACTTTATGATGACACAGAAGATGTGGTGGCAGGGATCCCTCCGCCTGTTATGATGGATGCCAGTCTGTGTGCATAGGGGCTGCGTCTATGGCACTATCTGCACGAGTGGGGGTTGCGTGCCACAAATGGTCGATTTAGTAAAGACACCCCAGGTAGGGGTACTTTTTTTCTGCAATCGGAAGCTCAACGATCGACTATTTTTGTGTCCCACGTGAAGTTCTGGGTTCACATTGCGGGGGTTTGCGTAATGGACAATATCTGCAGTGACCATTTCCCCATCAAGCTTGACATCTGCTCGGCACCAAGGGTGATCTTGCCGAGCCAGGTATACCCTGTAGAGGTGTCCTTGGAGGCCTCCCGGCATAGACTTAAATGGAGGGAGGAGAGGAAGGATAGCTGCTAAGAAGGGCAGTTTCATCTAGCTCTCAGAAGATGGGGAATCGGCTGTCCGGTACCATGGACCCAGCGGTGGTCTCAGCAGAGTTCGGATAAGCTTTGTGCTGTGTTTTGTGGTGCCCCTGGAAAACAAAAGGAGCATCTGTGGGTGGGGGTTGGTTTGACTCAGAGTGCACCAGAGCTAAGGCGAATCTTCATGCCACTCTGAGTTGCACAGGGGCCTCAGAAAATGCTATTTTTAGTGCCAGGTCTCACTACAAGAAGGTCCTTGCCAATAGAAAAAAGGCAATTGAAGAGGAAGCATGGGAGACTTGGGTGAGTGCCTCTAGCGACAATGGCACCAAATTGTGCTGGGAGATTGCCCATTGAACTTAATTTGGATACTTCAAGTAGCAGTGTATCTGATAAGGCTTGGCTGGAACATTTTTCCAGCTGGGGGGTTGGGAGGGTGTAGATTGGGATGCTTGACTATAGAGGGCCCTTAAGAAAGGATTGTTTTTACGGTCAATACGATTGAGAAGGTGATAGGTTGCCAGTGCTGTGATAGAGCCTCTAGCCCAGACAATGTCCTGGCAGACCTGTTTATTACGGCCCCAGAACCTTGGGCTCCAGTGTTGACAGTGGGGTTCAATGCTATCAGTGCGGGAGGGCTAATACCATCTTCACGGCCCACTGCTATAATTCAGCCAATATATAAAAAGGGACCACCAGCATCTCCAGCTTCACATAGACCCATTCGACTCTTGGATGCTGTTTTTAAAATGTTGTGCCACGCTATTCTGGCCCGTTTAGAGGAATGGGTTATGAGCAGGGGGGAACTTTCCCCAGTGCAGCTGGGATTTTGGCCTGGGCTGGGTACGGCTGAGCACGTACTAAATCTTTATTTGGTGATCACACACTCACTCCATCTGAAGGAGGAGTCTATTTATCTAGCGTTCATGGACCTGAGCACAGGCCTTGATACAGTGAATCATGCTAAGTTGTGGGAGATGCTCAGGTTCATGCACTGTCCTCTGCCTCTGGTGAATCTTGAGGCCAGATTGCATGATTCCTGTAAGCGATATTCAATCAACACTACAGCTAAGTCAATGCCTAGTCTGGGATGCTGAGGAAAACCCTTATTGATGTATTTTTATGTCCAGTTCAGTACTCTGGATGACAACCCTTGTATAACACCCCCCTCTTAGAATCCCCCTGACCCCACTGAGCCAAGAAGTAGGTTTGTTTTGCAAATTAAAAGGTTTATTCCAAAATGTAAACAATATATATATATATCACACTTCTATGAATACATTGATAATGGATATTACACTTGTGAATATGAGCAGTAATCAGCAAGAGGTAACTTATGAATAGGAACAGAAGAATAAGGTGGGAAAGAATGCTTTATATGGTTCAAGGAAACGCAATGATGAATGAAATGCAGTACAGAAAATAACTTGATATGGCTTCAACAAACAACAATGTAATTACTTTTCCTTGACAATTCACTCCCCCCCCTATGCAATGTAAGAAATGGAAGGAGAGCACACAGTCTTCAAGAATCCCAACAAATCACACTTTATAATGCAATACACAGTTCCAGTTCCCCCAGCAAGCTTAGAGAAAACAGGTATGAGTTTTAAACACAGGCAAATTACTTTGAAATGTGGTGGCAATGAAGTGAAAATGCTAAAATTGATTTTAATTCCCTGCAGGAGGTTCAGGGTGAGGGAGAGATACTTTATATTAGTTCAGGCTCACTTTAGCAATGCTCTATGCGTAACTACCAGGTTGCAAACGGATTTTAACAAAGGAAAGAATGGAGCTGCTATTTTGACAAGTGGAGAAATTGAGCCAAATCGCAAATCGCTGTAAATTTCGCGAGTGCGTAAATCGTGATTGCGGAAGAAGTATAGGGAGTAGGAAGTCGGTTCTAGGTTTGTTGGAGAGCCTAGAATCACAGCTTTAAAATGAAATAATTTCGTTCCTAGCCCAAACAGTTCAAGAGATACGGGCGATTTAATAAAGGTAGTTTTTCGGATTTAAAGTAAACTCAAAATGACAGGTGACAGCTTGCAGCTGCAGAATTGACAGGTGACAGTTGTGCAGCTTCACAAATGACAGATGACACGATTTCTAGGAGGCTGTTCTAATTAGGTTAAAATAGTTTGGATTAGATTATTTTAACTAAGAGATTGGGTTCTGCACAGTTCTGGCGGATACTCACTCCTAATTTTGAAATTAATGGGCATCGTCACAGATCTGATCAACACGTCCAGCGGCGGTTCTCTCTGCTCGGCGGTTCAATCAGGCACCGGTTCTACTCACAGCGATCCGAATCTCTGGTTCTGCTCACAGCGGTCTGGGTCTGGTCTGCGGTTCCGGCAAAAGTTCTTGGCAGGGAATTCAAACAGCTCGCCCGGCTTTTGAATAGTTTGCAAATGATTTTAAGGATGCTGAGGCCTGCTGAGAAGAGTTCTCAGTTTGTGGGTTTAGGCACTTGCTTTAAGTTCTGAAGTAAATTTCTGGTCTCTGAAGATTGATGGATGTGAAGTCTGGAGTCTCTGTTTAGCTTGGAAGTCTAAGTGTTGGATCTCTGGATGTGAAGTCGTCGGTCAGCACGCTCCGCAGCGAATGGAATTGAATGTCTCTACCTGTCCCAGCAGTCTGTTTTTATGTGTTTTGGAAGTGGGTGTGTGCGTGGCATAACTGAGCCTGCCCCTCTCTACTTGTCATTGGCCCAATTCTCCCCTCTCCCATGATTGGGGGAAGGAAATGGATTGTCATCATGATGAGGTCTGTTTATGGGTCAGAGGATCCTCCCCTGGTCAATTTGCCCACAAATCTATATTTGATTCAAATACATATTTCCCAGATACACAATTTGTTGAAATTACATGTACACATTATATATTCCTTATGGTCCATGCTTGTCCGCCTCTGATCTTCCTGGGGGCTTGCATTCAAAAATGACAACATTTTGCGCTTTTTGACTGGTTTACCAATATCGGACATTTACCAAGAATTACACACATGTGCGCAAGGAGTATGGACATTAACTGAGGAAGTGTCAGATTTTTAACATGCAGACATTTGGAGTAAGACCCTATTTTCCGCTAGCAACCCCCCAGAATACACCACAGGGTCCTAACGCCTCTTAAAACGTGCACAGAAAAATCACAAGAATAATGATATTACTTATATAATTTTGACCAGTCCGTACTATGAGTTATCTATCTTTTTAACTTATGCCCTGTCCAAAAAGAGGTGTGGCTTCCCACATCACATGGTGGAAGAACTGGTTTATCCACTTCCTCCAAGCTGAGCTGGCTCTCACAGGCACTTCTCCTCCCACTTCTCCCAAGAGGAAGCCACCTTACGGCCCCCCCAATATAACATTTGCCTGAGTCCATTGTTTAGTTTCCTGCAGTGCCCCTCCCCTAATCTAATCAGAGAGGTGTCAACTCCTTTTGGTGGGGAAGCAGGATGCAGCTAGGCCTGGGAAGAGTGGCTGAGCAGGTTTCTCCTGTCGGGGGTAGTTGTCAGGCAGAATTCAGCTAAATGTCACTTTAGTTCCCAGTTTAAATCAAACTTACAATTTTTACATAAACATTAAATAATTACTTCCTTGAAGTCATTTCAGAATATAGTTTTACATTGTGTCCACCTCTTAGCAAGTCTTTCCTTGGCCTGGTTTGAGTTCCTCTGTTCAGTTTTACACAAAAGTCTGGTGGTTTTAAAATGCTGGCTTTCTGATAGTGGTGAGTACCGGTATTGCAACCATTTTTGGGATTAAGAAAATGAATTCCCCACAGGTCTGAGTTGCTTTTTGGCAATCAGCATTGCCATTCCCAATGGTTTCAGGCTACTGTGTGTGTAGCCCAATGGTGGTTTTAGGCAGTGCCCTCCTGTGCTCACAACATAGGCAAAAATGGGTGGCAGCCTATTCTTCATGTTTTCCCTGTGCACTCTCTGGGGAGTTCTGGCCATCATGGTGTTATCCATGCCAGTACTGCACAGTTTTATGGTAGGGCTTGGATGCATGGGTATAAACATCCCACATTCCACACAGGCTAGTGTCAGGAGTGGAGCTAATGGGCACTGTACTGGGTCTTTCCCAGTTGATCTGTGGGTGCGCAAGGGATGTGTCCTGGTGCCTTTACTTTTTTGTCTATACATTAATGGCCTGTATAAACACCTCCTCCTAAAATATTCTCATGATGTCTGGAAGTTAAATGGCCGGTCTTTACTGGCATTGGTGAATGCAGATGACTCTGTTTTAGTGGCACGCACCCCGAGGGCTCTGCAGGCTCTCATTTCTGACTACACAGAGTTCATGGAAAGCCTAGGCCTTCTGCTGAATGGAGCCAAGTCAGCAGTGATTTCCTGTTGGAAGAGGAGACGTCTGATCAAATTCAGGGATATACGCTGTGGGAGCAGTGTGATCCCCAGGGTCGATTTTTTCAATTACCTGGGTGTCAGACTCTCTGCTAACCTTTGTGCTACCGTCCATGTAGCAAAGCAGGCGGCACGGTTCAAGAAGGCTCTGGGTGGGATCACCGGGGCGTTGTCCATGTTCAGAGCCAGATCGATTGACCCATTGACCCATTGATGCAACTGTACAGGGGCAACGCGGCTTTCGTTGCTAGATTTGGAACTCTGGGGTCTTACTAATGTTAGTCCTTTCCAGATAGCAGCAAACCAATTTTTGAAGAAATTGTTGGGTTTGCCTATTGGGGTTGTGGTTTCTCTGCAGCCGGTATTTCACTGGCTTAGGCTCTGGGGCAATGGGAAAGCAAGTCTTGCGCATGAGCTGATCATGGGTTAATGGCCATCATGCCCCCCGGTGTGCAGAGATACTTGCTGTGGGCAGAACGCCAAGGAGATCTGGTATTGATAAGTAGGGCAAGAGTCAACTGCATCCCTCTGCGGGCAGTGGTGGCAGCCTGGTCTGTGGGTATGCGGATGGGTCTTGCCCTATGTGTGAGGTGCCCTCTGAGGACCTTGCGCACTTGGTATTTTTCTGTCCAGGATATGCAAAGCCTAGAGGTCTGTTCTTACGGACCCTATTGCAGGGACTGGGCTTTGTGCAATACCGCCGACATTAATGTATTTGCTGTGGGCGCAGTCACCGCGTGTGGCCTGGTCCTTACTCACATTTCTGAAATCTGTACTTTATTTACAGAAAAAGAATTTGAGCACTGTGTTCTGAAACGAATTTAGGTATACCTACAAATGTTTGTGTTACGAGCTATATAATGGCCACTTTTTATGTACATTAGCTGTAGTATCTTATTATGCCCTACTTGGTAAATGTATTAAATGTTCTGCATCTTTTTATGGATTGTCTTGTGCATATCCGAATAAACATGATGATGACTAAATGAAAAAAATGATTTACCCCAAATCATTCAAATGAGTTAATGGGGGAAGTAAAGGTTGAGACAGGTCTATCACTCGGTCACTTGGCAACCTATCTTCTGAGGTCTAATTGGTAAAAACACATGTTAAGGTCTGGCTTGCAAGAATATTCTGTCTTATGCAGATGACTTGAACAGTACATAAATTACACAATAAACCATGCTGACATATATATAAATCCTTATAGAAATATTTATAGAAATATTTAAAGCAAAACAAGTACGATTGCATCTTTTTTTTCCACATAAAATGGAAAACTGCAAGTTGCAAAATACAAAATGTGAAGCAAAAAAATGTGCCATGAGCTTTGTAAGTGTGGTGGCACTTCTTAGTGCCAGCAGTTGGCTGTGACAAGTGAGTCAAATATTCTGAGCCCTGACAATTCTTTTTTTTTTGTTTTTTTTAACTAATCAAGTACTGCACCTATGTCGGCTCTGGCTCTACTTATCTTTCCCAGGCAATGTTCCATTTTCCACTTTTCCTTGCTCCCAACTCTATCACATTGACTGCATGCTCATTTAGAGTATTGTTGTATGTATTCGTTTGACCGTATAAACAGGACCAGGAATAAACAAAATAAGCAATTTGTTCACTTGTCATTAGTCACCAGGGACTGTACTCATTCCAGGCTAACTGTGAGTATCGTTCCCTTAAACCTTCCCCGGCACATAATGAACACTAAAAAAGGACTAAAAGAATAGAGCTGCCTATCATTATCTTTACTGACCAAGTTGCGTGTTCAGCAGGCGATTGGGTGAGTTTCTGCCTTGTCGTGCCATCCCAATGCTCGTTTATCATGACATGAGCTCTAATGGTTGATGCACGACTTTTTGGCAAGTTGAAATGCGCCGAAACAGCATCAACAGTCTTTGCGAAATGATGTTAACCCGCTGGTTTTAGTAACGCAGGCTGCCAGATTATCACCGATTACCAATCTGCTCACTCCACTGCAACAGGTAATCTTTCCTAAGTAGTCACAGATAAGCATACTGCCTCGATCACATTATCTAATGATATGAGAGGTTTTTTATAACGCGTTTAACACCCAGAGGTTTCGACGCGTGGACCCGGGGAACGAACCTGTGTTGCTCTGTGTCGCCTTGCTTAAGGCAAGCACCCTGCCGCTGAGCTATCCTCCCGATGCAATGTTTTGTGCATATAATAACATGTCTTCTACATGACATTAGATTTAACAAAATAGAACACAAACATACACACACACATCAGGGAAGAAGTCAAACGGTGACACCAGAGGTATGGAGAGGGATGCTAAATGCAGGCAGAATAAATACATTTAACCCGTAGGAGTTTCAGAAATTGAAAACTGGTCTACGCATAGGAGAATAGTGCCACAATAATGATGGACAATTTTGTGGTTAGAAGAGGTTGAAAGAACTTGGTGGAGCACATAGGAAAAGTAATATGATATTATTGTAGTAGTGGGCATTTCTACAATATAATCTTTTTGTTTACATATCCTAAACCCCTGAAGACGGATTTTGAAATGTGAAATTAATTGGAAGTAGCAACCATTTGCTTAATGGTTTTGACTGACAAGGCAGCCTTTAGTCCCTGTGAAGTAAAGTTTAGAATTCTGAATACAGTGCTGTGTCTATTATCTTAGTGTAGAAAATCCAATGTGTACTGGGAAGATCCACGAAATGGACTGTTCTATCATTGGACAAGAGGGGCAGGGGCGGCACTGCAGCCTTTCAACGTTTTGAGTTGAAATGAGCCTTGAACACCATGCAGTCGCCGAGCTGCTGCACCCATGTTGGGCATCCTATCACAAAGTAAATACTTCTTTAATTCAGTGCACTAAAAGGGTTGTTAACATGCGCACGACACACTGCCTTTGCTGGCACACTCAGGCCTTACAGCCCTCTGGGCTAGCAGCACCAACCACTGTTCTTATCACGTTGTTGCCTTTTTTCTCTGGTTTCCGCTACTTTGAGACCTTGCTGACAAAGAGAGATTCCTAGATTTTCAGTGGACAGTTTGGGCCCGATTCATGGAATATTTCCCCAGTTCAAAGTGAATTTGCAGTGCTAAAAAGTGACTTTGCACTGCCGACACAAACCCTAATTCATGGAACCGTGGACAGTGTATTTTTGCAGTGCAAATTCCGGGCAAAGTCAGCGCATAGTCATTTTTGCAGTACAACATGACTTTGCTCAGACTTTGCACCACAAAAATACACTTTGCACAGTTCCATGAATCAGGTTTTGTGTCGGCTGCGCAAAGTCACTTTTCAGCAGTGCAAAGTCACTTTAAACCGGACAAATATTCCATGAATCAGGCCCTTAGTGTTTCAGCCCCCCTCAAGTTGCCTTTATTTGATCTGTGCAGAGACCAATAAACTTGTCCAGGGATGATCCGCAGACCCTCACCCCCTCGCCCCATCTCATCATCTCACCCATTATAATCGATGCAGCACACATCTTCCTCAGATAATCCACAGCCACTCACCCCCTCTCCCCATCCCATCATCTCACCCATTATAATCGATGCAGCACACATCTTCCTCAGATAATCCACAGCCACTCACCCCCTCTCCCCATCCCTTCATCTCTCCATTATAATCGATGCAGCGCACATCTTCCTCAGATAATCCGCAGCCACTCACCCCCTCTCACCATCCCTTCATCTCTCCATTATAATCGATGGACCCCAAGACGAGGATTCAAAATTGCTGGGAACAATTTAGCACCTCAATTAACCTAGGAATTCCTTCGCAGCTTAACACATATTGTGCCAGGGTGGCACGAGAGAATCTTCCCCTGGCACACTCCACGATTTATCTTGTGAGTGTGAGAGATGCTAGTTCTGGCTTTGGCATTGATGGACCTGGTCTGTCTATTGGCGTTTTACCCTGGCTGCTCCAATGTTTGCATGAGGGAAGCGTACACTGGCACTGCCCATGGTATGCCTAGTCTGCAATGTCTGCATTTGGGTACTTTGAGGCAAGCTTGCTCTGGCTCTGCTAAATTGCATCTGTATGATGGAAGGATGCAATGGATTTCTCTATTAGGTGCCTGGACAACTTGCAGAGGCTCTGCCCATTCTGCACCTTGCACATGATTATACTGCACCTCGGGTATGCAAGGACAGCTGCACTATTGCTGTCCATGCTGCACCTGGTTAATCTGAGGGGTGCTTGGACTGCCTCTGGCCATATGCTGCTTTGCTCAGCCCATACTGCACTTGGGGCCCGATTGATGACATTTTTTACACGGTTCAAAGTGACTTTGCACTGCTGAAAAGTGACTTTGCACTGCCGACACAAACCCTGATTCATGGAACTGTGCAAAGTGTATTTGTGCAGTGCAAAGTCCGTGCAAAGTCATTTTGTACTGGAAAAATGACTATGCACTGACTTCGGACTTTTCACTGCAAAAATACACTCTGTCCAGTTCCATGAATAAGGGTTTGTGGCAGTGCAACGTCACATTTCAGCAGTGCAAAGTCACTATGAACCGTGCAAACAATTCCATGAATCAGGCCCTTGGTCTCTATATTGGAGTCTAGCACGGGCTATGCCATTCCTTACCTGCTCTGTGTTTTGCAGCTTGCACTGGGCATACATGCTCTGTGCATGTCTGTTCAAGCGAAGTTTGCACGGCTCAACCCATACCTCACCTGGTCTGACTGTGCAAAGATGTACATGTTTATTTTTAAGTGGTGATTTGTATATGCGGCAAATGAGAAACTGGTCACTTTATAGCTTGCATTGGTCAAAGGGGGCTAAATGGAGGATAGAGACAAAGGAACAAATACGTGGGCGAACAACACCTTTTTGCAATTGACGTTGTTTTGGGGTTGCCTTCCTAGTAAATGGGTTCTTTTGTTCTTTTGAGATGAGTCTTTATTTAGTATCAGGACATGGCCTCAGGTTTTCTGCATTGGGCCTAGTTACCATTGCAAGAAAAATTGTTTCCCATTTTTGTATTTTATTTATTTATGTATTTATTTATACCGAGCCATAGCCCGCAGGCATCAAATGTTTCAATCTTACAGAGCTGTATTTGTCTTATAGTTTGAAAGAGACTTGTGTTGTAAGTAGCCTTTTTCCAAGCTTTGACTAGGGCAATTTGCAGTCTTTTGGCTGTCGATCCAAGTGCCTGGTCTATATATGAGACGCTAGCGTGAGCTAGGTCATCGCTTCACCTGCTCCGCAGGTGTGCACTCTTGCACTGGCTATACATGTCTGTCTGAGGGAAGTTAACATGGCTCAGCCAATACTTCATCTGTGTGGTGTTCCCCCTTAAGTTTATGTGTCATGACTTTGTCATGAGTGACCGTTAATAAAAGGAACCTCAGCCAGCACATGCACCAGAACAGCGGCAGACTCCATGAATGGCACTTCTGCCTCGTCTCTCATTTATTGGGCCTTGTGATGACGGCCCTGCTACCATGGCCTGCAGGCTCGCGCTGTGTGACCACGGTACAGCAGCCCTCCTGATCCGGGTGACCGCAGATCAGCATGTGTAGCCTGCGAGACTCCATGCCACTGCCCTGCCTTGTGACCACAGCCCAGTTGCTAGCCCAGGATCCCCCGGCAACTGACGTCCAGACGTGTGATCATGGCAATCAGGCTGATCCCTGCAACTGTCCAAGTCTGTGTGCCCTCGGCAATGTGGTTATCTGCTGGGTGCCCCCAGCAACTATCTGAATGGCCTGTGTGCCACAACAATCTGGTCTGTCTACGTGAAAGTTTGTGATTTTATTTATGTGTTGTAATTTCTACATGTGTTACACAAAAACAAGGCACTTTAGAGCGTGCACTGGGCAAAGGGGGCTGCATGGAGAAATGAGAAAAGGGACCAACCACTGAGTAAATACCTTTCTGCAATTCAGTGTTTTGGGTTTTCACTAACGCAAATAAAGGATGTCGGTGAGATCCAAGCAAGTTCAGCACCTCTATGTGGTGATGAGATAGGGGGAAATGGGAACCTTGATCTCTTCCAACAAAAGGAGAACAAAAGCATAATGACACATTTATTGGGTATTCCATACAGTACACATTCCATACCACTTACATTAGAACCTGGATGAACTAGTATTACCCATGTTGCAAAAATGTCATTTTTACTTTATTTGAAAGGGATTTGGAATGATGAGGCGTTTGAATGAATCTTACCATGAATCGGATGTCTTGTCTTTGGAGCTGATAGAATCCCATGGTTCAGACATGTTAAAGGCATGTTAGGCCTTCTGGGATTGTCTAAACTTTGGGAAAACCCTTGTGTATATGGTAGTCAGGGGATGGACATTGTTAAGAGTGGTTATGGAGACTGGTCTTTAAAGGAAACTCTAGATAAAGGATATCCATACTCAACTGCACAATATCTTGCAATCAAAACTACCCTGGAACCAGAATATTGGTAGTAAATTCTTGAATGTATCCCAGCGAGGACATTACTATGAAAAATTCAGACAGGGAATTCTACCTTTACAATGCTTTATTGCACGATGGAAAAAGAGCACTTCCGAGAAGTGCCCCCTTTCTCTGTTGAAGCCAAAGAGGCAGTGGCTGATTTCCGATTCTGTTGCCCATTGTACTCAGTGGCTGATTTCCGATTCTGTTGACCATGTTGCTAAGTGGCCGATTTCCGATTCTGTTGCCCATAGTGCTCAGTGGCTGATTTCCGATTCTGTTGCCCATTGTACTCAGTGGCTGATTTCGGATTCTGTTCCCCATAGTGCTCAGTGGCTGATTTCCGATTCTGTTGCCCATATTGCTCAGTGGCTGATTTCAGATTCTGTTGCCCATATTGCTCAGTGGCTGATTTCCGATTCTGTGCCCATAGTGCTCAGTGGCTGATTTCCGATTCTGTTTCCCATATTGCTCAGTGGCCGATTTCCGATGTTGTTGCCCATATTGCTCAATGGCCGATTTCCGATTCTGTTGCCCATTGTGCTCAGTGGCTGATTTCCGATGCTGTTGCCCATATTGCTCAGTGGCTGATTTCCAATTCTGTTGCCCGTAGTGCTCAGTGGCCGATTTCCCATTCTGTTGCCCATATTGCTCAGTGGCTGATTTCCGATTCTGTTGCCCATAGTGCTCAGTGGCTGATTTCCGATTCTGTTGCCCATATTGCTCAGTGGCTGATTTCCGATGCTGTTGCCCATTGAGCTCAGTGGCTGATTCCCTATATTGAGGCATTTTAATTTAAATAATATTAAATATGTTTATGTTTTGTGAGCTGTTTCAATAATTGAACTTATTAAAATATTGTGATTATGTTTAATATGTCTGGTAATTTTTATGAATCTTGCTTGGAACATTGTATTTTTTTATATATGGATTGCATTTTGAATGTTGTGAGCTATATATGTGATGCCTCTATGGGTGGCAGCCAACACAATGCTTATACTGATGTTGTTTCTATTGCTATTTTGAGAGAGTGCCCTTTCCCAGTAGCCATGTCAATTCTAGAAACACTTGTGTACAGGCGCGTTATAAATTACTTATCATATCAACACCTCCTTCTCAGGAAGGATCTTTCACATCTGGTCTGTTATTGGTTTGACCCACTTCCGTTCCTGACTCTAGTCTAGTCCTATGATTCCTGAACTCCTCCAAATATTCAGGTGCTTAGAAAGCTTTACACTCTCGCAATCAAGACCACTGGCTGTCTGACGACTTCACCATAGGTAGATCTCCCACCAAGCCAGGACCTGCAAGGCTTCTCGAACATCTCGCCCTTCTGGGCTTATCCCCGTCATTAGCATGCCTATATCATCAGACACATGGACATCATCCGATCCAATCACAGTTCCATGAAATTGCATCAACTCCCTCTTGGCTCCACGATTAATGTTAAGTGCTTTTGTCGGACCCACACGCCCTTTCACAGCACCAGTTCCACCTTTCTGTGCACTACAATCTGCAGATATTTCCTAGATGACCACTGGAGCTCTTCTTCCACTTAATGTGCCTTCATACATGATGAAAGAGAGCGCATCACCTCTTTCTCAGAGCTATATTGTTCAACAGTCTATCTTTAGACACTGTACACCTGAACACCTGAGCTTTAAGCAAGCCGTAAAAATGTGGAATCCCCACCACCTTCCCCTCATGTTACTACAATGAGAGCATTGAGTGAACGCAATCACTATAAAAAGTGATACTATCACATTGATGATCTCTGTTTTTTGTCATTGAAACACACTTTGTTGGATGACTTCAGTTTTTGGACTGTGGTTAGGTATTCAGCAATCAGGTTAATGGCATTCAAGTTGCCATTGGCTCTGATAGCGAGATGAATCCCATCAGCTTGATGCTGGAAGCAATTAGTATAAGTGCCAAGAATAGATGTCAATGGACGCATATAAGCATTAGAGAGCCAAAGAGATAGGGATGATCCTTGTAGTACACCGCAACAAGCTGTTGTAGATATAGATAGGACTTTAGACAGCTTTACTTGAGTTGATCTGTCCTGAAGGAAGGATTTAATCCAACACAAGGCCCGTCCTTCCAGAGAGATTGTTTTTTTGAGTTTTTCAATTACAATTTTGTTGATAGAGGCAACACGAATCAGGCCCTAGGTGATGAGGCTAAACGCTTGTACTGATGCGTGACCATCTTATGTTCTTTACCACTATAGGAACTGGAAGAGGGACTTACACTTCCAAAAACCACCTTGCAAAGGACTCACTCATTCCCTATGTGTCCCAGCAACCACTCATCCACCCCATCAGGTGCCCTGATTTGCCAGGAAATGCCCAGCTGTCAGAAACCCTCATTCTTGTCTTTGGAGATTCCCAGGGTGGTCTTGCTCAGGTGGCTGGTGAACGGCACTGGCTGAGGGTTCCGCGGAGAGTCTGTTAGACAGCCGCTCTGCTCTCAACGCTGGCCAGATCCTATGATGGATCCAACATTGTGGTCATAGATAATCGCAAAGGCACTCGGTCCATAATATATTTCTATTGAATATTATTGGGCTGAATCTCCAGTGATCCATACTGGCATTATTAAGGTACTCAAGAAAATTATGGCTAACACAATTCAGGATCACATTTTGCCAACCACCCAGACTAAATATATGTCATCATTTGTATCAGATCCACCTCCACCAGCCTGCCAAGGAAGTACCATTATTTGAAACACTGGTTTTATCTGGTTCATCTGCTGCATGCATCCCTGCATGTACTGCCGCCCCACATCTGTTTGCCAGTACCTCATTATTGCTGAGTTAATGTACATGCATTGCTGATATGTAGGCCTTCTTGATATGTAGGCCTTGTTTGGAAAGCCTTTTTTTGTTTCTTTCATTCTCCCTTCATGGGCCAGGTTTCTAGTCACTTACCCTACCTGCAGTGTGCATTATTTCTTTCTCCATTCTACACACCTTCCCCTGCCCGCTCTTTATTCATTGGTGGTCACCAACTGGAATGCGGTCCACTGGCTTAGCTGTGAATGTCTGTTGATTGACCTATCCTCACTCTCTTCTCTGAGTGAGCCATCTCTTAACCATACTCAGGTCATTCTTTGCGAGCCCAGGGCTCAGTTGTGAATGGCCCCTGACTCTTCCCCTCCCCATCGCTAGTCATAATCAGGAATGTGGTCCCTCAATGTAATTGTAAACATTCCTTGACACCACTCTTCCGCTCAAACCTCCCTGTCCGGCCCTGTATGTCCTATCCTTTTCTTCCCCCTTCTTGCAGCCCCTGCGCTTCAGCTGAAAACGATCCTGATTTACCTTCTCCTTCTTTACCATACTTTGCAGCAAGTGATTTCAATGTAGCACATGAGAACCCGCCCCCCCCCACGACCTCCTGGAACAAAATATGAAAAATGAATAGAGGTGAGATCCCGAAATAAGGTTCCGCAGATGCTCCCTATTCGATTTGGGTGGCTAGATAGGAAGGTTATCTCTTCTTATCCCATATCAATAACGCGGGCATTCTATCTTCATTTACTGGTTCTCATATAGGGACAAGATATAACTCCAGCTTCAATGTCCCTAGCTGTAAGCCCTATTTTTCTAACACCCTGGGAGCTTTCGGTTGTGATTGGTCGATACTGTCCAATCCCAATTTGCCTGCTCAGCTCAATTCTCAAAGAACACATCTGGAATGGTACATACTCCCTTTCCTCGTCGGATCCACGGCCTAGATCTCTTCTTGTGAGTCTGCTGTGTTTCATCATGCAACACATCCAGATGTTCACCTCCTCTGGAACGTCCGGCATGTGGCACAATATGGTTTACTTTGTTATTCCCGCTTTCCCGGAAACGACACTGTCAACAGTGAAGTACGAGTGCTGGGAATGATAATACTTGGTTGTAATAGAGCGTTTCATGCAGGATTCCTCATGTTTGAAAGCGCTTGTGACATTAAATGTATCAACACCATAAGAGTGTGGAGCCGAGTCTACCCTGATGAAGGGACCAACCTGATGGGACTCGGTTATATGTGATATTATCATTGCCGAAAACATCGAGAGCATCTCAGTATTTATTTTAAAGGCACTCAACACTGTCCCCAACATATTTTAGGACTGATGCAATTATATAAAAACACTCCAGTCCTACAATATTTGGGAAACATGTTGGATAGTGCCTTTAAAAAAATATCGAGTCACCCTCAATGTTATTTCCAACGACATCATTGCTGGATACCATGGGACTCAAAACTGCAAAGCGCTGGTTAGGTCCATGTTGGAGGAAAGCACTTATTTTGCTAGGTATCCACTCAGACTTTAAGAACCTGGTGATTATTCAGCACAATGATGGACTAGCATACATTGGACCATCTTCCTCATGTATCATTAATTGGGTATTACTTACATTGACCTTTTACAATTGACCTTTTGCACAATTGACCTAATTATAGTGCTCCTAATTGACCTTCTGCACAATTGAAAAGGTCAATTAGTATACAACCATTAATTCATTGCAAATGCAAATCAGGGAACAGGCTGCAGACTGCACTCTGGGAATGGGCCGATTTAGGGCGTGATCCCTGTCTAAGTGAAAGATGTTAAGTTGGCCCCTTGCATGTTTTGCCTTTTTCAGGATGATGTGCCTAATTGATAAAGCTTCCCATGGGCTGTCAAGTTGCTGTTTCATTTGTGCAACTGTTTATTAATTTTAATTCACAACTATGTGTTCAGGAGTATTTTGAAACGTGAGTTTTCTGGAATACCACACAGTGTATATGCATCGCATTAAGTTGTGTATACTAACAATTTACCATATCCAATCAAATCAACAATTAGCTTTATTTAGGCCAAAGCCATAAAAGCAATTCATAATGCCGTATAACATGCGTCGATAACAAAGATACAGAATAATGGCACACAAAATAAAATGACTCCCACATAATGCTATTTAAAAAAATAAAGACAAGCAATCATAAACAAATCCCAATATGAAGGGAAAAAGGTGTAATTAAGTACATGCATAGGTACTTTTTTTTAAAAATCACAGTTTCTTAATCACTAGTGGTTCGATAAAAAGTTCTGCTTCATTGTTCATGCTTTCATCAAAAATGATGACATTTCATTTAAATCATGCCCTTAGCAATTAGTTAAGAATAAACACAAGGTGTCCCTCATGAACCTTATTTGAAAGGCAACCATTATCGGGTTACGCCCTAACTTTCTTGATCTTTGGTACAGAGGGCATTGGATTAGAACATGATAATTATCCAGATTCCATTGGGGGCAATGAGGACATCTTACTGACTTGCCCTCACCCTATTGGCCAGTGAATACAGCTGAAGGGAGAGTATCAAGTCACAATTTAGTGTACATGATTTTTGAAAATGTTCAAAATGTCCACCCAGCCTTAAAATATTCTTAAGTGAATGATATCTAGAGGATAAAGATTATTTTGCACAGGAATCTAATTGGTCCTTTAGGATCCAACCAAATGCCACGGTCACAATCAATGTGTTGCCTTATTTACACGGCTCATCATACAGGGTGCATACACACACTAGTATATTTTTTACATGTTGGAACCATTTAAGGCTCATGGCGCATTGGGACTGGCATACATCGCATAGTGTTTCACAGTATACTGTCAGTTCTGCAGTGCTCATAACCTCAACCACTTCAAAAGAGGTTTTAATAAGATCGTATATATCAAGCTCAAATGTGGCTAGTGTTGAAGGACCACTGTATGGTAAGCCCAATAGCCACTTTAAGTATTAGTCTCTTTCATGCACTTAGTAGTAGATCCAACCGTTTATACATTCTCATGTGCTTAAAGATCAAAATATGTGGCCAGATCCAACAACTCATGATACTGTGGAATGAATTAAGCATTGCCCTAACCCAGGGGTCTGCAACCTTTGGTTCTCAAGATGTTTTGGACTACAACTCCCATCTGCCCCAGCCAGTGTAGCCAATGGAGAGGGATCATGGGAGTTGTAGTCCAACACATATGGTGAGCCAAATGTTGCAGACCCCTGCCCTAACCTGTGATGGCGCAATCCACTCTAGCACCTCCTAAAAGACCCTCCCAGTGGAACTTTCTGCACATCCTCGTAGCTCTCATGCACACAAGAGGCATTCACACTTTAGTGACAATGTTCCATAAATCACTGGAATCAAATTGGTTGCAAGCAGCCTTAGATTTGGGGTACACAGCAGAACATGTTTACGCCACAGTCCCCTAGGGTAACAGTGGTCACCAATAACAACGTGTGTTATCGCTTTGCTGGGAGACAAGACATGCAGAAAACAAGTACTGTGCCAGGGATAATTGCATCGTGATTTCTTTGCCAATTAAAACGTGTCATCATCATGACTCCACTGTACTCTACATAGCTGTGCGATACACAGTACACACGGGTGCAGCCAGTAATATCAATATTGCATACACATGTCAAAGTGTGGCCCATTAATTCGAGGAGCTGCTCCACATGCTGGGGGGGGCTGCTGTTCATAATAGTGTAGCTTTATATGACACGACAGTGACAACGTTAGGGTGCATAAGTGGCATGGTTGAACCCTCTTATAGCCCATTGTTAATTGTTCTGCTGTGAGTTACTATATTACAAAATCCCTGCTGATCAGCAAATATTCAAATGTATGTACCATTGCCTGGCTGCCTGTGGAAAGGTGATGGAGCTTGAAAACGTCCATACCTTGCTTCCCCCAGGGACTAGAGATCCAGGAAAGGCCTAATCTCAGGAGTCCCTACGCATGGATAGGGGTGTTTAGGCCAGCCTTATATGTCATACTGTCTACCACTGGCAGCTAGTGCAGGGCACAGGGTCCCTATGATTTAATGGATTGTAAATGCTCTTGTTCGGGTTACTCACACATTACGTTGCTTCTTCTCTTTGACTCTGGTGTCCCAAGATCTATAGAAGGTCAAACATAAAGGTGGCTCTCTTTCAACAGAGCTGTCTCTCGACTTTTCTATACTACGCCGACCTCTTCATCCAGATAGATATTATGATTCCAGAACCCCCAAATCCGAACATATTCTGCTGGGAACAAGAACTCTCCCACATCTAAGGGCTGCTCAGACTGTGTTTATATAGGAATGTGGGGTTCTTGCTTTCTGTAAATGACCTCTGATGAAACGCCTCCGACCCTCACTTATCCGAGCCGCAAACACGGTTACAAACTACGTCTGAGGATTGTGAACTCACATAGGTGTAACAGGTGTCAATTGCCTTTTCTTCTAAACAATTTAACCAGAGCAATTAGATGCCCAATAGAGAACTAAGACAGAGAGGGCATGCAGGGGTCTTCACCCTGTGGATCTCCAGATGGTCCCTCACTGGTGACTATGTCAGCTGGGGTTGAGGGGAGTTGTAGTCCAAAGCATCTACAGATCCAAAAGTTGCAGCCCCCTGATATAGAGCGAGCCGTTGTTCAAAAGCTTTTATTTCCAATCAACCTCCCGACTAGATAGGGTTTGAGGCATCACATGAATGCCAGCAGGGAACCTTAACAGTACGTTCCAGAATCAGTAGCGTTTAGTTGGGCATTAATAGCACCTACCCGTAGGTAGGTAGGTGTCTGTCAACCAATCAGGTTGCTTATAATGCGGACACTAACCATAGTAGACTGAGATCCTCTACTCCTCTACCACATGTGTGCTTTCTCCTGCTGCTCTTTCCCACAGTCCTTCACCCATTCAATCCTGGAGGTAGAAAGAGGCCTTTCCTTTTCGGTTAGGTCGGTTTTTGTCTCTTACCATTGTGGCTTTGTTGCTTGAGTGTTTTTCTCTCTATGGGGCAGAAGCTCGTCCTCTCAGTGCACAGCGCTCAGAGAGTGAAGGTGCTTGCACAATAGATAACCTAGCACCCAGCAATAGACCTGGGAGCTAATTGTGCTCCACAGCCAATCGTGTTACAAGCATATTGAAACTCATTCATCCTCGTTAACTGCCCATGCTTCACTCAGTCCACTAACCTGGTCTTGCAGGCTTTGGGAGCTGGCACAGTCAGCAGTGTCACGCTATGAAGCTATATTATCACAGCGCTTAGAAGTGGAACGAATCTAGGAAAATCAATAATAAGAATCCAGATATTCATGATAATGACACAATGCCCTCTACCGTACTTTATAAGGGGATTGCAAGTCCCAGAGGAGTTCCATATCCGAGGTGATTTGCAATATCCATTTTACATATGGTCACGTTATAGTTCTCTTGAGTATTTGGTCTCTTGCTCGCCGTGATGCAAGAGATCTTCCAGTTGTTAATATGGAGAATACAGGTGGAACCATCTGTGCTATCGGGAACAGGACACCATATGCAGTGTGTATTGTATAGAACAACTCTCTTAAGCAGATTAATACATCTTCTTTTAAATGTTGGATTTGACAAAAATGTTAGCTTGCAGATAGACTACTGTACTTCTGGGTTAAATTCCAAGACTCTGAGCGTGTCCTGATCATTTAGTGATTACATGGTCAGAGAAAGAAAGCTCTGAATGAAGGAATCTAAACAGTTACCCAGGCCTTTAATTTGTTTGATAGCAGGCATTATGCCAAAGGAGGCGCTATTGACAGATTGTGATGCCTCTGACAGGAGGCTTTGTAACCTCACCACATCTGTAATAAATTATTGCAACTGGATGGATATAATGCATTACAAAGAATAAAGAACCCTTGCATGTACATTTTAACAATATTTCAAGTCACCTTGGAGGTCTGTGACTTTAAAAATAGTAAAGTAGCAGTAGTAGTAGTCATCATTAATATAGTGCCTTCTCCCATTTGTATGGTCTCAACCTGCTTGTGGTGGTAACGCCCTTGGGGCCCGAAGTCCAGGTGTGGGAACATTCGTAGACAAGGCTCACGATGCGTGTGTGCACTCGGCCAAGATTAGGAATGATATGATATTTTATTTATACCGTGCTCATACACAAGTGTTTCAGAGCGCGACCAAGCAAAGGGAGGGGAACAAGGGGGAACAAAAACAATGATCTTACTAGGCCCAGTGACATTAAGAACATGCAAGTGCGTGGAAAAGGGAAAAGGGGGAAAATGCGTGGAAGAGGGAGAAGTGGAAAGTGCGGAGCAGAGGAGAGAAACAGAATAGATAAAGTGAAATAAATAAATAAATACAGGCAATGAAAAGTGGTATTGCAGCCAGCAAGTGACAAGTGCATGATTAGTCAGATAGGGTATACTTGATAAGTGCAGTACAAAAGTGGGGGACTGCATGGGTACAGATGCAGATCCCAGTGCAAGGGGTGGCCAGGAGGCAGTGGAAGAGGGAGGCAGGGTGAGGAGGTACCTGGGCCCGAATGACAGAGGTTGGCCAGGTGCACGGTGCCAAGAGAGAAAACAGATCCACAGGGGAGACGAGGGTCAAAGGCAGAAGCGAAGAGGAAGGTCTTGAGATGCTTCCGGAACCGGAGATGGTTCTCCCCAAGTGTCAAGGTGACCGGGAGGCTGTTCCAAAGGGAGGCCCCAGCCGAAGACATAGATCTGCCCTCAGATTGTTTCTTTGAAAAACTTTGAAAAACGACTAACCCTAAGGGAGTTAGAAGCAGAGGAGCGAAGGGCTTTAAAGGGGAGGTATTTACTGACGGATAGTTGAAGGTATTTTAGACCGAGGCCCCAGAAAGCCTTGTGGACAATGCATAGGGTTTTAAATTTAATCCTTGCATCCACTGGGAGCCAATGAAGGGATTTCAGAGCTGGAGAGATATGATCCCATGGCTTGAGACCAAGGACACGTCTCGTAGTCCTGTTCTGGATTAGTTGTAAAGGGCAGAGAGTGGAGGCATGTAGATTTAGAAAGAGGCTGTTACAGTAGTCCAACCTGGAGAGAACCAAAGCTTGAGAAACAGTGAGCTTCTGGGGGAAGGAGAGGAAAGGCAGAGTATCTCTGAGGAGGTGAAGTAAGAAGTTTGTCTTTTAAGAGACGTCAGAGATGTGTGAGGAGAAGGAAAGTGTGGAGTCAAAGATTACCCCGAGATTCTTAGCCACGCAGGTAGGGGTAGGAGGAGGGGAAAGGATGGTGAAGGTACATTCTGGGTATCTACAGGTATTGCAAACACTGAAGTATACTGTGATTGTGTATATGGGTATATTATGCATATATGGCTATACGTATATACATATACGGTTTGCCATTCTGGCATTTGCAAACAAGAAACATACCAAGAATAAAAAAGTATTCCTATACTAGCATAGCATAGTGCACATTAGAAATATAATTGGGATGTCAAACTCATAATTTGATTGTCAAACTGGGGATATAATGGTATTGTCAAAATAGGAATACACTGGAGTTTGATATATTGGAAACATTCTGGGATCGTCATATCAGTCAAATCAGAGAAATGTTGGAATAGTGCAAGCTACCAATGTCAAATTAGAAATATAATGTCATTTTGATCTGTCACTAAGTTGAGAATAGCAAGCTGGGGTATAATGCGACTGTGAAAACCTAATTTACCCGGATTGTCAATCTAGAATATACTGAAGTTGACAAACTGGGCAAAACTAGATTTGTCCTATCAGGATGCACTGGAACTCTGAAACTGCAGAAGTTTGCATTTGCAACAGCCTTTAGAGCAGACATGAATTGCTGGTTTAATTAAGGGATTTGAACAAGGGTCAGATTTGGCAGAATCACTGCCCTTGGACTGGCGTCAGTTCCACTACATACTTGGCCATCATGCCTTATCCGCAACTACGAATGCAATGCCAGTCGCCCAATGTGTGATGTCTCAGTGCTGGCACGAAGATAAGAACTATGTGGGTGGGTGCTAGCCAGATCGGTGTTGTTGTTAACACTAGTGCTTTGACCAGCACACGTGTGGGCAGTGTGCTGCTGCTGCCACCTGTGATATTGTTCAAGTGCAAATCCTGCCATTCTAATCAACTCACTGGCACTGCCAACAGCAACTCTAGTGACTGCCATCAAGACATTCTCAGGGAGACGTGCTGCAAGGCACCCACACATGACCAGTCTGCTCCTGGCTTGCCAGATGGATGGGGCTGACCCAGTCTGTCATTCTATCACACCCCAGCCAGGCTGTAAAATAACTGCAGACAATGCCAGTCTGTGCTGAAGTGTTGGCTACAGGCTGCCACTTTGCTGCTAATTTAAGCCTTAGACCCCCATTGGCATCCCTACCTCCTGACACAGGGACCACAAGGTAAAATAAGCGGGGGAGGCCAGCGAGGTCTATGCATGCTTGATTAAAGCAGCAATAATGTGCTAACAGGACCTCATAGAAACTGGAAGGGAAGTGCTACGTGGGCACACTGTCAACTTGCAATGGTGTGCTAAGTGGTCATATCCGAAACCCAAGCCGGAGTAATGGAAAGGGGCACAAAGTGGGCATATTGTATTTTCATAACTGGTCATAACCATTTGCAAACTGGTAATGTGCCAAACGGTTGTGATGGAAACTGCCAAACGTGCTAACTAGGCCCTAATGAAAACTGGCAATGGCGTGCTAGCCAGGTTCAAATACATGGGAGGAGGAGAGAGGGGGAGAAAGAATAAGAAGAAGAAGAAGAAGAAGAAGGAGAAGGAGAAGGAGAAGGAGAAGAAGAAGAAGAAGAAGAAGAAGAAGAAGAAGAAGAAGAAGAAGAAGAAGAAGAAGAAGAAGAAGAAGAAGAAGAAGAAGAGGAAGAAGAGGAAGAAGAAGAAGAAGAAGAAGAAGAAGAAGAAGAAGAAGAAGAAGAAGAAGAAGAAGAAGATTACTTGCGCTTGGAAACGTGTCAGGGGATGTATCTTTCAGGCGGGGAGATGCAAAAGGTTCTAGTGTACGTTCTGCCACCATTGTCCCCAGCTAGACCTTGGCCTTGCACTATGACTTTGCTCGATATAGCAACGCAAAAGTTCAGTTGAACAAAGGCATTCGTATGGCACCTCTGAAGTTGGCATTCATAAGGGTGCCACAAGGAGACTTCTTGTGGGACGGAGGCGTGGGAAGCCATACTGCAAGAAATTGGCGGAGCAGTTGGCAAGGCAAGTCACGGCATTAGCATTTTGAAGTATGTGTGCTTGCCTTTTCCATGTGTCCACCCTCCTTTTCGCCACAGTATGTTAAGCGTAAGCTTTGATTACCTTACCAACACATGCTAGCATAGCAGCTCAATGATGGCTGGCTACAGTGTGAATATTATTAACAGATGTGGATCCCACAATCATTCAATTCAGCACCACTGAATGTGGCCTGTACTTTTACTGAAGTTTATTTTTCATAAGATCTTCTGTCCAAATCAGTGGGCCTAAACCTTACTATTGGATTAATGCCAGTCTTAGGAATCTTGCTTTGTACCCATCTAATGTTTCTTAGTGTGTGTGTGTGTGTGTGCGCGTGTCATTCTCAGATTTACGTTATGATGGTGTTTTCTTTTTCCAGACCTAGATTTACAAAATCACTCTCTCATGACTAGAAGTGCACCAGCTGAAAACCTGTGTACATGGGCAGAAGCCCTCTGTATGGGGAAAAAAAGAAAGTAATTTATTCCTAAGGCAACAGCTCCTTTTAGCGGGGGCAGTCTCTACTGCGCATGACTGCATTGAACAAACATACATCTGGCCTTTTATTATTGTAAGATTCACTCCATCACGCTCCTTTTCCATGATAACATTATTGTTGATCAATTCACGACTTGATTGCTTTGTTGGTTGGGGTTTGACACGTAAGTATGGGCAGTGGTAACTGTGACTCTGGCAGGGATGGTCAAGAATGGGAGTGTTACGTGGGGCATGTGTCATTTCAATGTTTCTTTCAATTTTAACTCCTGTTATGAGAATTTATATTGCAGTGCAACTGTTCTACACTTTTGAATTTACATTAGTGAAAATATACATACAACTGGTAAGGTGCTTTTTCCTCAACATTGAAATGCATGGGGTGGATGTAAAGTCCTGACTTTTTTAATGTAGCACAATCCTTCTGTCAAGTCTGATATTCTTAGAGATGGTCATAAAGACCCAAAAGTGGTGAAGCAGTAGTGGTGTTTATGTGATGAATAATTGTTCTCAACTTCGAGTCAGCAAAGTAAAAATGGAAAGGGTACATGTAAATACTAAAAATATACATGTACGTTATATGTTATCCAGCATTTGTAACATGCTTGTCACAGCCTTCGTGGTCTTACGGCACCTGACCTTGTGCGAGAGGTGGCATATTGTGACCCCCCCCAGTGTGTCGCCCGACCTTGGTCTGTAGATGGGAAAGAAAAGGGTTCAGTGGTGAGGTGAAAGGAAAAGTAGGATTAGACAGTGTGCGCGACGATTGAGTGGGGGAAAATGAGTTGGGATGATGGGAAGGGATAGTGGTTGTGGTAGTATGGATTCATGTTTATTTTAAATGTGATTAGTTATCAGTCAGCATGAAAGAAAATGTTCATAATATACAGAAAGGTTTACTTTTAAGGCAATATCGAGACCTGCTGGTGCTAGGTACTAGATGTAGTAGGTGTGTGGTTTTGTGATGGACTTGAAAGGTGCACAAGTGGGCCCTGGTGACGTCGAGTCTTTCCCCAGATTAGTTTATAAGAAACAGGGTGCATAGCCCTGACTTGCAAGATATTTAGTACCTAAAATGATCCGAGTGATTAATTCTCCAAAAAGGTAATCTACTAACTTAATGTTTTTTTTTTATCGCAACTCCATGTAAAAAGCATAGTGCACTTGTGCCCTGCTGCATCAGTACCCTGATCCACAGCACCCAGTCTGCTCATGGTGCAGAGCAGGTTCAAAGGTCACAAGATGTGCACTCGACCACAGCAGTGACAACAAAGTCACGGCAGCACAGGGGCGACATTTAAGACATGCCCCCTGCACCCAAACTACAACCCCCTGCGGGTGGCAGGATAATCTCTAAGAATAATCTATGCCTTTGTTTAGGTATAGTGCATGGCAGTACTTATGATGAAGGTCACCACAAACCAATCTATATTACACATGTGTCAGCTCCTGTGAGTTAACTCTGCTGTCGAAGGGAATATGTATTAGGGTCAGACGGGCCATTACTGCCACCCAGAAGGACAGAAACGCATAGGATCCAGCCTTTCTTTTATTCTTTTTGTGACAGCTGATAACCCCCTCCCCAGAGACCGCCACACAGCAGGCAGTGGCCATGGGCCCCTTGTATCAAAGGAACACACCCATTCCATACCAATCTGCAACACTTCATTTGACCATCCATATCCTTATAAACTTCCAATCCCTGCAAAACTTTAACTTGTGGCTCGATCATAGCCCCCGTTATAACCGAACCATATGCTGATTGACAGTGACAACCCACAGTTCCTAATGTACTTGTGCATCTATGCCATATGTATGCATGCCTGACGTAGCTCCCCACAACATGAGGAGATTTTCTCCAGCTTGTATAACTATTCCTAATTTGCCCTACGTATGCATGAATGATATAGCTGCCCACAACTTGAGGTGATGCTTTTTCCAGCCTGTATAACTATACCCAATTTGCCCTATGTATGCATGCCTGACATAACTCCCCGCAACATGAGATGTTTTTCCAGCTTGTTTAATTATACCCAATTTGTCCTATGCATGCATGCTTGACGTAGCTCCCTGCAACATGAGGTGATGCTTTTTCCAGGCTGTATAACTATACCTAAGTGGCCCTTTGTTTTCATGCCTGACGTAGCACCCTGCAACATGAGGTGATGCTTTTTCCAGCCTGTATAACTATACCTAATTTGCCATATGTATGCATGACGGTCGTAGCTCCCCGCAACACGAGGAGATGCTTTTTCCAGCCTGTATAACTATACCTAATTTGCAATATGTATGCATGACGGTCGTAGCTCCCCGCAACACGAGGAGATGCTTTTTCCAGCCTGTATAACTATACCTAATTTGCCATATGTATGCATGACGGACGTACCTCCCAGCAACATGAGGAGATGCTTTACCTGCCTGCACCTATTGCACACTCTTTTATTCAAAGCACTTACTGTAACTACCATCTAGATGCCTCAGGGATTTGTGCACTGTAAATAAATGCAAAAATAAATAGAATAAATAAATAGTAGCCTCACACCGGGGTGCTGCATCTCTAAAGGTCCTTTGCAGTCATAGGAGGTAACAGGGCAGGAGTAGAATAGGCAGGAGTGCTCTGGACAATTGTAGACGTGTTCCACTATGTTGTTTCTCGCTGTCTCTCTTTTCCTTTCCTGTCTCCTCTGCTTCTCCTGCAGCAAAGCACTTTGGGTTCTAGATCAAGAGGACAAAGTCCACTCCTGCCAGGAGCAGAGTTTGGTTCCATAAAGCAGGCCACTTTTAGACCAATCACCCTTACCACCTCATCACCTATACCTAGTAGTCTTTCACCCCTTCAACACAGTACCTTCAGTACCTCTAGGATCCTCTAAATCCAAAGAGACGTTCTGAGGACTCTCACCTGGACTTTCTTTGGGACAGTTGCACTGTCCAAAGCACTCTGCCGGAGATGAAGAAGGAGCTGTCCAAGACAGATGAAAGCTCTCTCCCCTAACCACTCCCAGGGACTAGCGAGAGTGACCAGTGATGTGGACCAACCAATCTGCAACAGCTCTTCTGTGCCAGAAAAGCAGACCCTAAAGTGGAGTATCCTGTCCTCGAGGCCTTTGCGAACATCTCCTAGCAAGCAACCCGGAGGGCCACATCAGCTGAAGCTCCCTGTTTACCCACACTAAACCGAATCTCTGGAGCGTCATTCACTGATCCAAACCGGAGTTTACCACATGGCTCGGCCCAGCTCGTCTGAGAACCAACACCTCATTGCTTGCACCTTGATGCCCCCTTGATCACCACTTCACGACTGCCCCCTGCCGACTCCACCCACTGGAGTGTCACTCGCCGACCTCTGCCAGCGGTTAAAGCCTGACTCGGCTGGGCCAACGTTAAAGCGTTGTTGGGACTGCCCCAACCTGCAGCCCCTGAACCGATGCCACTCGACCGCACTGTGCACTCGCATTGCCCCTGCTCAATGCCTACTTGTTGCTAGGGCCTCCGTCATCCTACATGCCTGACTGAATCTGATCAGCTTCCATCAACGTTCAAGGTGGGTCTGATGAATCAGCCCACCAAGAATCGAATTCAGGTACTGTGAAACCGAACTGCCCCCCGACCCCAACACCGGTCCACTTGGGCTCTAGAGACTGGTTAGGTCACGATTATCCCTATCTTCACCAAGATTTCCTTTATGGTAGTACCTTATATACCACCACTGGAACTCAGCTCAAAGTGCTACTTTGTTCTTCTCTGTCTTTCCACTGGTTTTTGCACAGTAATCTCTTTTTGTTCTTCTTGCAGATGGTGTGTTTTATTAAAGTTATATTTTTTAACTGTCCCGTTTTACCTTTATGATTGCGTTGTGTTTTGGTTTGTAGAAGTGGGAGGACCAAGCAAGCCATTTTGTCCCTGCTCACCCTTGTACTCCTGAGAGGCAGAATCCAATCTGTCACACCATCCCTGTATTAGGGATTGCCAAACCAGCTGAGAAGAGCCTCAGCACCAAGAGTTGGATGTGTATAGATGAAAGTGTGGGGCAGACATGGGGCAAGGGTGCGAGAGGAGAGGACACATGGTGAGATTGAGTCAACTGAGTATAAGATTCCAATGAAAAAGCGCTTGGATTAATGAGGTAGAATATGATCTATCTAGAGAGAGATTGTAATGTTGTGATAGGTGGGGGTGGAATAACGTTAAACAGTTAATGCAAGCTCTGAGTAGTAAGGGAGATTGTACATGAAAACTAGATATAGAACTCAACCTTTCATATGAATGGTACAGTTTAATGACCTATACACCAGGAATAAAATAACACTATAGGAAAAAACTCAGAAACGTACACCTCAAACCCGAGCAGTAGACAAAAGATTCGACCGTTTCTCTCTTCTGCCGGCAATAAAATTCTATAGAGCAAAAGTGTTCCCTTCACTTGTCTATGGGGCTGTCGCTATGCAAACGATCCCGAAAGACATTTGGCCGAAACTGGAGGATTACTTCTGGAGAAGGGTCCTAAATTTACCAAAATCAACCCCTATACCATTAATCAAACGAGAACTGAGCCTGCTCTCACTGAAAGCTTTGATCGATTGTAGCAGCATGTTGCTCTTCAGAAAAATTCTGATGCCGGAAAGCCCTCCAATTTATAATCTGATAAACAATGAGTTGAAAATCGGGGGCTGTAAAATGCTGATGAAATCGGCCAATGAAAAGAAGAAGCAGCTGGAACTGATTCAATGCACAGGAGACGACCTAATACACAATCCAGAAAGGATATAAAGGAAGATGGAAGACCTCTATTGGATCTGCACTCAAGAGCTTGCAGAGAAAAACAAATTGACAACCCATCTCGCTCCTACTACAGGAAAGCTAAATCAGAGCCAAGAGTTCATTAAGACATTCCCCACCAAAGCGCTAAGGACAATATTTTTGAGAGCGCAATTAAACCTGCTGGCGACTAATGAAATTAGGGCAGTGAGAAATCTCTCTAATTCCAACACATGCAGACTGCGTAAAGACCAAACGCAGAGTGAGACTATAAGGCACCTACTCATGTCTTGCCCAGAAAACCAGATTTTCAGAAACGCATATCTAAAACCACTAACATCACTGTTTCTAATCTATGAAGAAGACCTTTGGTGCTACTGCCTGATCACTGGGGAGAAGACGGCATGGACAATTGCAACATCAAAAATCCTCGCGAATGCAATGGCACAAATTGAGAAAAACAACGTTTAAAATTGCAACGCAGGACTCTTCTCGCTCTCTTGCCTCATCACATTTTAGAGACTGTTTCTCGATTTTCTACTGGGTCCTTCAGCCCTTTGTGATTTGAGAAAACATATGGAATCCTGAGATTGGCCTTGTAAAAATCATTAATTGATCCACACAAGTAAACAAAAAAAAAAGAAACAAAATTATAAAATGAGGCAGCTTCTGCCAGAAAAGTCCTGAGTCCTGAAACTGCCTAAAGCTACAACTGGTCTATAGAGCAGAAAATGCAATCCAAAAGTAAACTAGATGGATGGCAACATATAAGGGTACTATATGTTTTAATGGGTTCACAAAGCATTTACAGAGATGGACATTTCTGCATCGATGCATCTTCTTACTAGTAACTCACAATATAGTAATGCTGAGGTGGGCTGTCAGCTGCTAGTTACACCTGTGTTCAAACGAGTGCATCGAAAGCTGAGCCATTGCAACATTTCAGGCAAAATGCAACAGATTGAGGGATAACATCCATAGATGAACAGATGCAGGATAAGTGATGGGAGCAATTAAAGAGGAAGATGAACATTTTGCTTGAGTATAAATAAACATTACAGTTCTGGCCACACTCAATGGTGTGAACACCACAGGCTCCAAGGAACTTCATTCGTACTGTGGCAAATCCAGAGACAGTTATGGATAACTGCCATATTAACCGGTGAGATAGTTCAGTGGGTTGAGCGTTCGCTGCTGTGATCTGAGCGTGATCTGCAGGTTGCAGGTTTCAATCCCGGCAATGCCAACTCAGACTTTCATCCTTCCGAGGTCGATAAATGAGTACCAATTTCGGTTGGGTGATATTGTATGTAAATAAGTGCTCTGTAAAGCGCTTTGGATGAAGGTGCTATATAAATAACACACCATTATCATTAATCAAAGCAGCATATCTCCATGCAAGCAAAGGCACATTGATTGATGAAGTGTAGTGAACATTTAAGCAGTCATGAGAGCAGTTAAAATGCCTAATTTCAAGTCTAATGGTAACCATATGCCCATAAACTCTTGCTTGAAAATAATGTTTTGCGCCTTACATATACCATACTACTTAAACATTAACATACATTATAGCAGTAATTTTTAGTCACCCTGTAAGACAATCCTTTCATGGGAATGCAGTGGCCAGTTGTACTTTGGAAAATGGGTGCCACATCTCCATGACTGTGATTGGTTAAGCCTCTGCAAACAGAACCCGCTAGTGTAATTTTAAGGGGCTACACATAAACCATAGCCTTCACCAGAAATGGGTGGGGCGACGGACAGATCATTTCCTTATTACATGAGCTGCATCATATGTAAAAAAGCAATGTGCTTTCTGCAAAATTCCCGCCATACGGTCACACTCTGGCCCATTGCCCTCCCTACCAAAAACATGCAACTTCTGGATATGCAGTGAAGCTGCCCAAAAGGAGTACATGGCGTGTAGACACTTACTTAAACAACGCATTTCTGGTAATTGTAACTCTGCGTTACCTGGCAGCCATATTCTGTGCCCTAGGAGTTCGAACCTGCAACAAATCCCACATGTGCACATGAAAATACATAGATCCAAGAAATAAACCACGTTCTGCCAGAGCTTAGGGAAGATGGCAATAGTTGCATCACGTGATGACCATGCGCTTCTACACTTGCAGAGCGTGCTTCCCAAACGCCACCCCTTAAACTGAGCAGGCCCATTGCCTTATTGCTTGTCATTTCAGCAGGAGATCAAGTGAGGTGGTTAGCATCAAAGAACCTATAAAATGAGGAGGCATGCTTTAACAGCAAAGAGAGCAGCTGCCGTACAGTGCAAATAGTTGTAGGAAGTAGTGGATCTATAAACAGTTGCAGTAAGCGGAAGGTAGGAGCCAGACCACAGGATCATGTAACATTGCATTTATTATTAAAAAAAGAAACACCCCTCCTATCCCTACGAACTGTGGTGATGATGATGTTTCCTAGTCTGAAAATGATAGAAAATAACAAAACCAGTACTCCTCAGTAGGTCTTACAAAGGTTAAGCTCTCCATCCCAAACCTGTTGTGTCCTATACACTCCCTACCACTAATTACCTAAAGAACACACATTCTACCTCAGTTAGTTAAGCTCACTATTTTAGGCGTTCGATGGCTCGTCCCTGACCCTCACCCAATATTGTTTTAGGAGTCTCTCTCCTTCTCCTCAGGGTCTGCCCTGCTCATACAGTTCAAAGATCCAAAAGTTATTGTAAAGGTCACAGTGTTCGGCTCATACAGTTCGTACACTTCATAAAGTTCTTCTCTCTATGAGTGAACGTCTTTCTTCAACTTCGTTCCAGGTTTAACAACCTGTATGGTCTCCACTGGATGCTCAGGAGGTTCTTTGCTTAGGTTAGAAAAAATGAATTGTTCTAAGTTCTACAATTTCTCAGCTTGGTAAAAGCTGTCTGATCCTCCAGACCTTACCGTTCTGGATTCACGCCTACGTACGATATTCTCTATTTCAGCCCCCTGTGGGACTCTCGGCTCACCAAGCCTTATGATTCTTTTGTGCTATTCACCCCTCTGTAGAAGAAATTCTGGTTCAACCCCTGGTGGTTTTTTCAGCCCTCTAGGCTTTATGATTCTCTAGTTCACTTCATGCATTAGTTCAGTATTCTCCAGTTCTGTCCCTTTTGGGCTATTCAGCCCTCCAGGCCTGCTTATTCTGTGGTTCAGTGCACCCCTATGTTGGATGTTCCCCGGGTCTGTCTCCACGGTGTCTCAGACCCCTCAGCGCCTTCCTGCCCCTTCTCACCATTGGCCGTGTACTTGCTCACCTGCAGAACGTTTCACCTGGCGAGGCGGCTTCCTTCTGCATTTCTTCGTGGTAGGGTTGTGCATGCTGGTTCTTCACACCTCTGTCCAGCATGACGTAGGCGTTAGAATAGCTTAATAGTGGTATGCACCTGTTGCAGGACTTGGTGTCCCCCTTTTTACGGCAGTTCTACATCTCTCTAACTCTTCACCCTCCTGGTATCGTCAGCGTTCCACGGACTATTGTCCTGCCTCCAGGTTCCTTGTTGAAGGGAGACGTCTCTTCCATTGGGTGCTCACACAGGTTGTTCACCCTCAGGTGGGTTCTCTCTCTCTGGCTCTGTGTTGGCTTCTTTATACTCCTCCCTGGAACAAGAGAGATGAGACCATTGGTTCCATTCTTTAGGTAAAGGGGCCAAGCCACATGCCTTTAAAGGGCACTCCATATTTTGACACTGTTCAGTCCCTATATAACCCATGAGCATGTTGGACTCTGAATGCAGGTAGGATGCGGTAGAAGCTTCGCTTGGGGGTGTTCTTGTCCCCTAAAGTGGGGTCGCCCCCAGTGAGATCTTGCTTGCCCTGTCCATAGGGAGTCTGCTCTGTACTTGGATCACCTCCCTAGTACCGGAGGAGATGGCTCCCCCTTGAGGAGAAGGGACAACCCCCCTGTATTCATCACACAGTATACAATTAAAGTAGTGGAAGAGATGTTCTAGTAGTTGACCCTCATTGTACTTGGGTGATACTTTTGTCTTAACTGTGCTGCACAAGGACAAATGCAGTGGCATGTGTTATATGAAATCACAAATAATTAAGGTGCATTGTCCACACATCACTGCTTTAAAACACAATGTGAGGCTGCACTTCCCTCTACTGTGCTGTGATGTTGATGTGTAAAGCAGTAGAGGACAGTATACCACTGTTGTATACTGCACAGTTGTCATCCCTCACTAGAATTGGGAGCAGTAGTACAGCACCATGCAAAAGCTAAGCCATTTGTTCAAGTGGACAAATAGTGAATGGATCAGGTGATTATCATATCTTAGGAAATCACTATGCTCATCACCAGTGAGGTCTCAACTCGAATATTGCATTAATTTCTGGAGGCCTTGTGTGAGCATTGTTTCCAGGGCAAGTGGCACATCGTCAGAGCGGCAGCAATTGTATTGTAATTGGTTATTTATATCATGCTTAATATCCAGAGGGTTCTAAGCGCGGACCCGGGGTTCGAACCTGTGTTGCTCCACGTCATCTTGTTTCCAAGGTGAGTGTGTTGCCCCCGAGCTATCCTCCCATGACAAAAATGCATTAGAGACTGACCGTCCAAAGGAGAATTACTGTGTGAGCACATTGTTTTAACCCAAACTGTCTTCGGAGCTGGTTTTCTCTAGGCTGGACTACTGCTACAACCTCTTTCTAAATCTGCCTGCCTCTACTCTATGCCCTCTGCAACTCATCCAAAACAGGACTGCGAGACTTGTCCTTGGCCTCAAGCCTAGGGATCGTACCTCTCCAGGACTAAAATCTCTTCACTGGCTCCCAGTGGCAGCAAGGATTAAGTTCAAATCCTTCTGGGACCTGGGACCACAATACCGTCAACTCTCTCTTCCTAAATATCTGCCCTCTCAAACTCTTCGCTCATCCACCTCCAACTCCCTCAGGCTCAGTCATCTCTTCAAGCAGTGAGTTGGCGGTAGATCTCTTTCTTCTGCTGGGGCCTCCCTCTGGAACAGCCTTGCTGCCTCTCTGAAACTTGAGGAGAACCATCTCCAGTTCCGGAAGCACCTCAAGACCTTCCTCTTTGCTTCTGCTTTCTCTTCTCCTCTCCCCTGCTCATCCTCTGGCTGATTCTGAATCTGCACTGGTTACCTGGCTATCCTCTGATCTTGGACCCAGGACCCCACACCGCCAATTGCACAACTGCACTGCCCCCTGGCAACCCTTCCACTTGGGGTCTGTATCTGTAACCCTACAGCCCACTCCAGCACTTGACCTCTGATGTCTGCTCTTACCCTTGCACTTTAATTATTGTCTTATTTATTGACTGTTATCCTATGTACTGCACTGCCACCTCTCCTCTCATCCTGCACTTTCATCCTTCCCCTCCCACCTGCACTTGCACGATGTCAATGTCACTGGGCCTAGTAGGATCGCTGTCTGTTTTACCTGTTTCCCCCCTTTGCCTCATCGCGCCTTGAACCACTTGTGTATAGGCGCGTTATAAATGCCATATCATATATCATATCAAACACAAAGTCCGGAAAACAGCACATTGTACTGCATCTTCCACTGCACGTTTTCTCGGGTTGCTCTGCACCTGATATTACGATCTAGTATCACTGGCGAGGGAAGCTGGGAAGCAACATTGAACATGTTTTGTAGACATAAGGAACATTGGATACATGGAATCACCTTAAATATATGCAGACACAAAAGGTTAGCTTACATGAAAAAGACATGTGCGAGTAACATGGCAAACGCATTTGTACAGCTGAGGTGGCATGGATTGTGCGTGTCAAGGCTGAAAGATCAATACATATTCTGGGGAGTAAGATGACGAAAATTTCCTCTGTAAAATGTGTAGGAAATTCCCTTCGATCAAACAACTCTCTTGAAATTGTCATGGACCTGACGGCTCTTCCCATTAATCACTTTCTATGTCTGACACTGCACCCCCCCTGTGCTATAATCTTCCGCAAACTAATTAGCAGAAATATGTGTTCTCTACTACAATCTACTACTCTGTCTAATACTGCACGGCGGCCCTATTCTGTGATCAGGAATCTGCACTCATTGGCTCTCCGTGTTTTTGGGACTACAACTCACAGCAACCCTAACCTAGCCTGCATAGTCAATGGTGAGAGATCATAGGAGTTGTGGTCTGATACCTCAGGCTAGGCACGGGTTGCAGACCACTACTGTGCATCACTACATTTGCAGTGAAGAATGGTCTTTGCAACGCACCTGTGCATGTCTGTATTGTCAAAGCTGCACTTGTGTGTGCTGTGTAAGAGTGAACTATTTGTAAAGAACTACATCACTCTTTGGTCCATTGCATTTTCTGCCTGTGCCTGGCAGTCGTGTGGGAATTAGACTCATAGCTATAACAACAATTTGAAACTATGCCCGTGGAAAGAGACGGTTATATGTTTTAATGGATTGTTTGTCTGTGAAGGGAACAGGATTTTGCGTGTAACTCGCGTGTTCCGAAATCCCGTGAGAGGTACATTACAGAATGGGGGAAATAACGGCTGGGTGGCCTGCAACCAAAGAAGCTGCTTTTAGGTGATAATTGTGCAGTTCTTGTTGGCTGAAAAAATAAAGCAATTCCTCGTGCAGCCTTTGTGGATCAGGCATTTTACCAGCCCAGTATAGTATCCTAATGTGTGTGACCCATGTGAAAGGTGACCGAAATTAATGGGACAGACAGAAGGCTGCACAATATGATGAGTTCATTCAGTCATTCATCGTCACTCCATTTCAATTATTATGAACACCCAAGATCAAACAACAGTAGTCAATAGAGGGAGCGCACACAACTCCACAAATGTAAAAGTAGCTCATCGTGTGTTCAGCAGAGAACCAGTTCAAAGAACAAAGTAATAAACACATAAAACAATGACAAGATTGGGGAACAGTCAGGTGAACTTCTCTGTTACCTGTCTGCTTTATGTAGCTTGACTCTGTGACAGACAGTGTAAAGGCTTCTGTGCATGGTCCCTTAACAATCCTTGGTCTGTAGAAGAAATATCAGCTTATCCAAGGGACTGTGCCAAGGACCACACCAGAGCATTTTGGGGAGGTGAGAGGACACCAATGGTATCCAGTGTATAACGCGCATGCGCAGCCACACCCCTGCAGTACTGTGACGCTCCCTTGCAGTATGCTGAGCAAGGATTATTGCTAAGTGAGAGGATTATTGCTAAGTGAGAGTTTAATTTTACACCTATTATGTTTTTCTTCTTGCCTGTGTCGCTGCCTACAAACATAACCGCACCAGCGTACACACCAACACACCACAAAGACCAATGGCACTGTCCTGTGCTGCACTTTCCGAGGTGCATATATTATTGTTTAAAGCACAGACCTAGCTTGAGTGCAGTGGGGCACTGTACTGGATGTCGGTAGCCCTCGTTTGGGCTGGGTTCTTTCAACGGTTATGCAGTACTGAGTGCTGTGGTCTGTGCATCCTTAAGGATTAGTCATTATTCAGGTGCTGTTTTAAAAGCCATGTTTTGAGAGATTTGTGAACTTGGAGAATTGTGGGGGGGCATTCCAAGCCAATACCAAGATCAAGTTGCAGAGGGTGGGTGTGTAACAAGTGAAAGATTGTTTGCGGGCCCTCACTTACAGACAAATTGCGATTTGAACCAGCTGGGTGTGTGGGAAAATGCTTATTTGTATTCCCGTCTGTTCTCAGAAAATAACTTTAAGGCAATATGAAACAACTGAAACAGAATTTGCTTTATTCTCAGAGACACAGGTTTTATTATACAGCTGCATCTTTTTCCACATGGTCGTACAATTTTGCCATGGGAACCACCTGCCCTCTCATTATCTATCTGTTGTCTGCTTTCCCCCATTCAAAGGAGAGCCTTTATACATTTCACTGCTAGTGTAGTCTTACAAAAGGTCTTTGTTCCTGGCTAGATTTGCACTCCGGCCAGGGCGTCAACTTACCCTCTCGCAGCTGTACCTAGGCTACGTAACATACTAAAACTTGCTCTGTAAGCAAAAATGGGCAGCTGAATCCATACATTGGCATTCACCTAAATTGCAAGCTAAGGGGGTTTAAAGCAGGATGTGTTCACAGTTTCCTGTTTCAGAGAACCTAGGTCAAAGCCGGCTTCCAAAGCCTACAATATTTAATACATAGCTCTCAGCCTATGTGAGGAGCGTGTACCACCAGATATGTGGATCTTGCCCACCAGGTATGCTGGTAAGCTACTTGTGACTGCTTTGTAGATGATTCATGCAGTCTTCAACAGTATCCTGACCTGGAGAGGAAGCCAATATAGTTTGCAAAATACAGCAGGGATTTGGTCAAATTTCCATGCACTATAATAAGACATGCTGCAGCTTGGTGGACTGCTTTTAGGGGAGCCAAGTGAGTGGCTGGGAGAATCATCAGGAGGGCATAACCCCCATTGATTTGTGAGACTACAAAGGCCTGCACTACAGTCCAGAAGCCCTGCAATGTGATGAAGGGATTACTTTTCTGAAGGATGCAGATTTGGAGCCAGGCCATTTGGGCTTTCTTGGCTATGTGTTTGTGCAAGGACAGGCTGTCAATGGTCAAACCCAATGATTTTGCTGAACCAGTTGCAAATAAGACCCTCTAGGTGCATACCATTGAGCCATTGTTGTGGTTTATCTGGGGGACCGATGAGGACGAATTCAGGAATGCGTTTTGAGGTAAGCAGTCGACATCCAGGACTGGATGATGGCGTCGTAATCACAGAGATGACTGATGTCTTGTGGGCCATTTATTGTCAGGTAGAAGTGAGTATTGTCCACACATTGGTGGCTAGCTATGTTGGGATCTTTGAGGAGTGTTCCCAGAGACTCCAAGTAAAGGTTAAAAGGGAATGGTGAGAGGATGGAGACTTGGAGGCTGTGCAGGACACTTGGAGTTGGTTAGAACACAACATGTTCATTTGAATGGCCTGTAGTCTGTCCGAGAGGAAGGAGGTAAACCAATTCAGGACAGTGCCAGAGAATCCAATTTTGTCGGCAAGGTGCGAGAGGAGGATGCGGTTGTCAATGGTGTTGCATGCAGCCAAGAAGCCAAGGAGGATGAGGAGGTATGAGTCACCATTATTCATGATTTGAATGGCACCATCCACTGCCTTGAAGGTGGCCATCTCGATGCTACACTTGTGATGGAACACTGACTGATAATCATTTAGAAGTAGTTGAATGGGATGTTTGTAATGGGCCGGTTGTTGGCCAGGAGGTCTGGGTCTAAGGTCAGGTGTTTCAAAAGAGGTTCCATGAGTCCAGTCTTGAGGGTGTCTGGTCATGACCATTCGGTAAGGGAGGCATTAATGATGCTGAGGAGAGCGTTGAGTGCCTAACCCATCAATTGTTTAATGATGGAGGCCAGGATGAGATTGTCATATTAGGAGTTAGGTTGGAAAAGACAAGTGTTTTAAGGAGGTCTGAGGAAAGAGAGGAGATGATTTGGTAAAGAGGAGCAGTGTACATGCTTGATTCTGTGGGGGCTAATGCTATGTGATGCTGTTTTGATGATCTGTCAGATCTTGCTTTTTTTTCAATAACAAAAAGTTGTTGATTCCGTCACATTTTTCCTGAGTTGTTGGTACCTCAGAGCCAGTTGAGGGTTTGGAACAATGCTTTTCTACTTCAAAGTGGGCTTTGCTCCTACTAGCGGCTGCCTTGATGGTGGTGGAGTAATAAGCAGCTTTGGCCTTGGTATTCAAAATCATAAAGTTGGCGTGGAGAGAATCCAGATTGGTGGTTATGGTTTTCTCACCACCGTTTCTGTAGGGCTGTGATTGAGTGTTTTCTGGAGGTGAGCTCTAGGGTGTGCCAGTGGATTGCTGATTTGGCCTTAATATGGCTGGCCTTTAAAGGGTCATGAGTGTCCACCAGTTTCATAGCAGATTTGTTTAATAATTCTAGGGGGCCAGAGGGAGTCTGTGTGCTGAGGAAGTCTGCAAAGTTTGCTTCTAGTTCATTGCCCCAGAAGGTTTTGAAAAAACGACATTGAGTGTAGTGGGCGTTTTGCCTGACCCTTGTGGGCCATGGTCAAGTGGGTGATCGACAGTGAGATGGCGGCATGTTTAGACCAGGCTGTGTCTCTTCTTTGTCAGAGTAAGAAAAGCTGACAAGTCTGGCTCTAAACTGAAGCTTCAGGACCCTGCAGAAATTATTATTTGAAGGGGAGGAAGGATAGTTCAGGAGCAACGGGTTTGTCTTGGAAGCAAGACAAGGTGGCGTAGCACAGGCTTGAATCCCGATCCAACGCTTAGAAACCACTTGCTGGTATTAAGCGTGTTACAAATGAGCAATAAAATAATAAACAAATATATATATATATATATATATATATATATATATATATATATATATATATATATATATATATATAAAAGTGACTTTTTCGAGACATGGCATGTGCTACCATTCCATCATCATGCTAAAAAAATAAAGTCTGCTTGCATAATTGTATTTCTCAGGCCTCCAGTATGCCGCCAGAAGTGTTTAAAATCTGTAATTCACTGATTCTCCTTCCTGAAAGCTCTATTGCCCCACTGGCCTCTCAAGACCTGGTTGATAATCTGTCCTATTTTCAACAAAATGTTCATCCAATCCAATATTGCCTTCCACAATTGCCCCTTTGCACCCCACCTCCACACCGAAATCTACTTTCACCTCCCTAGAACATTGTTTCATGTGTCACTTGGCAACCGTGGCATAGTTGTTCATCAGGATGTGTGCATTGTGTGCAGGGATTTTTGTAAAAAGCTGCAACGCAATACTCTCCAAACCTGACTTTTATATGGAGAGAGCAAATTGTGTTCTTCCCTGTGCACAACAAAAGGAACACCCCTATAGATGTAGTCTTTACATCACCCCCCCCTTATCACCTACTCAGACCTTGTCTGCAATGAGTTTCACCTCCTTCAGTTAGACGTCCCTGCAGGAGGTCATCAAAATGATCCAGAAAGTAAGTGCCTCTTCTGAACCTGTTCACCCCCTGCCTAGCAAATAACATTCAAGGAGAATGTTGTCTCTTTGGCTTCCACCCTGGCAGCATTGCTTAACAGCCCTCTCGGTTCTGGCTTCCTCCATGGGGAACAGAAGAACATTCATTTCATCCCCTTCACAAAGCCATCCAATGTCCCTCCCAAACGGCTAACTACAGCCTAATTGCCAACACAACTTTATTTAATGATTGGATGATCTACAACAGCCTCTGCCTCAACATGATGGGGGCAGGGATCATCTATGTGGACTCTTGCATCCCCCGGATTCCTCTTTCAAATGGCCGTAGGCTATGGGCATTCCCACCACCCTTACACCAGCATCCAAAAAGAAACCTGGGTATCACATTTGATGGGTTAATTTAATTTGCTTCTCAGATCCAAGGAATCACCAAGAAATCACACTATCCATTCCTTAATAAGTCCCACAAGGTGGAGGTGACCATAGCCTCTGCTTTTTCTGAAATTGATAACTGTGAAAGGGCCCGATTCATGCAATTGTTTGCACGGTTCAAAGTGACTTTGCACTGCTGAAAAGTGACTTTGCACTGCCGACATAAACCCTGATTCGTGGAACTGTGTAAAGTGTATTTTTTCTAGGATGGAAGGCTGATTTGAACCAGGAAGCATAACTTTTTTTCTCCATTTTATTACAAGACTGACTTCACTCTTGGAAATGTGTTCGAAATTATCCTCTATCCTAAAAAAGTGGAGGATGCGTGCCATATATCTATCCGCTGAATCTGGGAGGGACTGATACTGTGTCAATCATTGGCACGCGCAATCCTGAAATTACTGCACCACATATTCAGTATAATTCTGAAAGAATCAAGCAGGTGAAACTGAGAAGATGCACTATTTTACATATGCATATATATATATATATATATATCTATAGTTATTTATAACACCAGAGGTTTTTAAGCGCAGACCCGGGATCGAACGTGTGTTGCTTTGCGTGGTTTTGCTTGCAAGGCGAGGGCGTTACCCCAGAGCTATCCTCCCGAGACTTACACGTGTCTAAGAAAAGCTCAGGCCATTTTATTCACCAGGGTGACCCGCACATTTCTCTTGTGTTGTGCAACAGTGCAAATGATACATGTTTAATGGCCTCCCAGTCCCTGCATGGCTGCTGGGCGTGTAGTTTATATTGATGGGCCCTTCAGGGTCCTGTCAATGTTGAATGCCGAAAAAAGAAACAAACATTTCTATGCCTGTTATAGTCATGCAGGTGTTACATCACTACTTCATATCACTTACCAAATGCATGAAAGGGCCAGAAATACCCCATGATGAATTGTGTATGTTATTCCTCCTGCCAAACAGGTGCAGGGGAACACGTTTGCTTTCTGCCATATACAAACTCTTAGAATTTGAGAATTCAGGATGTGCTTCGAAATGCACTGAAATGCCTTTGACTACTGCACACAGTATGACGCGTATCAATGACACACGTATCCGGTTGCCTTTTGTAGGCAGGACACACGTTTTTCGGGTGCAAATGAAGAGGATGTGCTTGCTCACCCCTTTCACCCGTGCCAGGAAAGCATTTGAGATCTGGGCCAATTGTCTTTTTTAGCATTAAGACATTAATGAGCACCGATTTTGACTCACGTGCATCAGAGACAAGAATTGACCGTACTGATAAGTGTGAGCAGATGAACGGTAATGGATCCCAAAGGAATGTTTGAAGCGTGTGGATCCTTAAGATCACCTGTGTCATTGCATGTGGGTTGACTCTCTAAAATGGTTACTAGACATTTCGTCGAAAACAAATGGTCGACAGGACATTTGGTCGAAACCATTTGGTCGAAAACCAAATGGTCGAATTTTTTTTAATTTTTTTATTTTCACTTTATTTTATTTTTTCGGGGGTCCCACTAACTCCCTTTTTTTTCTAAAAAACCCTTTTTTTCCTAAACTAAAACCTAAAATATATATATATATAAATAAAAAAAAATTCGACCATTTGGTTTTCGACCAAATTCCGTCGACCAAATGACTTTCGACGAAATGTCTTTCGACGAAATGTCCGGACACCCTCTGAAATGCATGCCAGAGGTGTAATGCCCTCTCACGCCCGTTGTGCCCTCCCACCAAAAGATTTAATCAAAAACCAGAGGAGTGCGCCCTCTTACCCCCCACCTTCATTGCATTTTTGATTTCACACAGTGTATGCACGTACTTAACAATGCAAACAAGCATGAGCAAAGCTAACAGCTTGGGCTTTATGTGGGCATTAATTAATTAATTTTTTCATTGTCATGGTGCCTTTCAGCATAATTATGGTCCCAACGCGCTGTTGGGTGAACGCCCTGGGAGGGATCGGAGTCCAACATTTGGGAGCATTGGGAGGTGCTGTTATCCGTGTGTGCATTTCAGCCAATTAAAGTTGTGTGAGGGTGGACAAGACCCTGTTAGTCACCCATGTCTTAATGGTGTGTGGATGGGTGCAGCTGAGGTATACTATGAACTACAGGGGGATGATTGTGTTTAAGGAGATTGAGAGTGATGTTGGAAGCTACAGTTTACATTTTTGTCATTCATAGTAGCTTCATTCTTATGGCAGAGGTGTTGTGTAATAGTGTTTGTGTTATATGTGAGTGCAGGGTGTGTGGAATGAGTCCATACCGTCCGCTAAATTGCGACAGTGCAGTGTGCGAGAGAAGAAATTGGTTAGCTGTACAAACAATCCTGGTTTCCATCTATGTACAAGGAGCAGTACTGCGATTCACAGACATTCTAAGTGATGAATGTACACATTATACTCACCCTCTGAGAGGAACGTCCACAAGCCATGTGTCCCTCCTCACATGTCATTGCTTACCTAGCTGTACTTCAATGCAATACTTTCGGCTTCTAGGAGGCGCTCCTCTAATAGCCACAACTCAAAATGGCCTCCTCTCGAGGGTCTCTCTAAGAAATAACACGTGCTTACAGTGTGGGAAATCGTTGTTTGCAAAATCAGTTTTTGGAAAGGATACAGTTTACAAATTGAGTTTGTGGAAAGAATGCACGAGTGTAGCTGCATTTTTTTTCTCTATATAAAGAATTTTGTCAAATATTTTTGTGAACAAAGTTGTTTTTTAAAACTTTGGGAGGTTTCTCTTCTGGGTAATAACCTTAGCCTTGTAAAGGTTTGTAAATGCATGCATTAACACAACTAAATGCAGAACTATACGTGATCCAATGTCTTTTGCAGCCACCATTCTTTATCATGTGCTTGTTTCGAACAATTCTTCCACGCAGCAAACGCATTTTCTGCTCATTAATGTTGTAGAATTTACTTTCTACACAAAACATTTCAGAATGTTCCCTACCACTTGTGATCTTTGGCAAACTATGTGAAATGTGTAGAATTGTGCACACAGAGCACACGGCTTTGTACAACTGACACATAAGCAGGGCTTTAAGTGGGCCGGGGCCTGCCGGGGCTGGGCCCCGGCAGTCTCCGAAATTTCGTTTTGAGGCGGGGCCCTGCCGGGGCCCACTAATCTCCCCTGTCAGCCCCGGCCACTACAGGAAAAAGCATTTTTTTCTACAGCCTGAAGCTCTTGCTATTATGCGAGAGCTTCGGGCTTCAGAAAAAAATGCCTTTCAGCCATAATGGTGGCGCCGCACCTGCGAGGCATCCCTTTAATCAAGGGATGCACGTGGGCCGGCGCCACCATTATGGAGAAAACGTGAGGCCGCTGGAAGCAGAGGCCTTGCTTTATAAATACTGAAGCTCCCGTGGATTCTCGGGAGTTTCAGTCTTTAGGAAAAAGGCCTCTGCTTCCAGTGGCCTCACCCTTTCAGCCTTAATGGTGACGCTGCCCCTCCCCAGCTGGCGAGGGGCAGCGCCACCATTAAGGCTGAATAGGAGAGGCGCTGTCCCCTGCCAGGCAAGCCTATAGAATAGAAATGCAGAGATCAGCACTCTCTCCCCCAAAGGGGAGAGGGTGCTAATCTCTACAAAAGGCTGCCTGGCAGGGGTGCCAGTAGCCCATTGAGCCGGCGCTCGTCAAGGGGGCGTGGCCTAACGGCCCATCAAGACCCCCGTTGTTAGGCCACGCCCCCTCGATGGGCCCCGGCTCGATTTGTAGTGCCACTTAAGGCACTGCACATAAGTGACATTTCTTCTACAGGAATATAATTTTTTAATTTTTCAGGAATGAAGTAATTAGAAAAGAAAAAAGAAAAAAACAGACATTCATTTAAGTATTAAATCATGTGCAGTCTCTGAACTGTAAGGTGAAAGATGCACAGATCTTAATCTGGATTCAGATGCTGCAAATGCATGATAATGTACACTTAAATAAAATGGGCCTGATCACGACTACCGCCGAACTCCCCGGCGCTAATATCGCCGGATCACGAGTTCGGCGGTAAAGTAATTCCCCATTGAGCCCATTCGGGAATGCCCCATTCCCCATTGGGCTCAATGGGGAATTTTCGCGCTCTTACCGCTGGCGGATTTCCCGCCGGCGGTAAAAGCGCAAATTTTCAGCGGATTTCCCCCCAGCTCAGAGCTGGGGTGAAATCCGCCGAAGCCCTGATTGGACGGACCCTTAAATCCGGCGGTATTAGCGCTACCGCCGGATTTAAGGGTTACCACCGAAGTCGTGATCAGGCCCATGTCTTCAGTATAGTTTAAAAGGCACAGTTATTTATGTTACGATTAGAAAGGAAGTGCGTGTGTGTGGCGCATGGCAAAGAATATAATTCATGCTGTTTCATCAAGTTAGTCAGAGGTCATGATGCAAGAGATTAGAAAACCGATGACATGAACAGCTCTGGGTGAAGCTAAATTAGACTGCTGTGTTAAATCTTCAACAAACCATGCAGAGTTACTGCTCCTGCAGCAATGAATCCAGGCTCACACTCTTCCACTGATCTGCATCCTTCAATGCAAAGTCACAACCTACACCTACTGCCAACAATGCCACACCAAATAGTTTGAGTACAGCACCTGCTACTTCCTGTCTGTACTGATGCAATGCCATCCCACAGGTCCAGTAGGCAAAGACCTCTCGACCCGCCGCCTGTGTTATGTACAGACTGTGTCACATCAGCTCACAGGGCCTCACTGTGGCTTCTGATTTGGGAAAGATCACACTTTAAAACCCTTTGACTTGTCCACAAAGCACAACACCGAAAAATGACAAGATATCACTCTTTGAACCTTATGAACCATCCTGGTGGTTACGTTGAGCCTCCCCAAGCAAACTAACCATGCACCTTGCTCAATAGAAGTGGTTGAATGGAGGAGCTCTCCATCCACAGGGCTGTACCTTCTGGAGCTCAAACACCCATCACCCTTGGACAAAAGACAACCCTTGGATACATGGAAGAGATTTCACAGAAAGCTCAAGACTTACCCATTCCGCAGTGCCTCTGATCTAGAGTCGACCTAAGACATCTGCTACCACCTACGAAGTCAGAGTTTTTTTCAACATACAATCAAATGACCTCAACACACTCCACATCACTATCCCTCCCTTAACACAGATTCACTGAAACCCAGGCAAAGTACATTTCAGCACTAAGCATGAACTGGACAAAACATATAAATACATTTGCTTTCTTTTGTTAGTTTGCTGAAGTGTTACTATAGAGCACTTTGGAATATTGCACCTTGGTGATCATGCATTGCCTGTTAAGACCAGCACCTGGATCTAATAAAGTAGGGCCCACCCTAAGGCGAGTATACAAATGAGAGACAGAGCTAAGGATACAGGTGCTGATCACAACAATTATGACCAGGGAGGGACCTGACACATCTAAAAAAGTTACAACACAATTTTTAATAATAAATCAAGCAAGTTAAAAAACATAAATAAATTCAGCGGTCCACATTAGAAAAATACACAGAACTACACAGAAAAACATAGGAGCCTGTAGAGGAAAGGGGGCGTGTCCTGCCCCCTGTTTGAATGTGCAGGAGTGACCCTGCATAGGTAGATGGCGCAAACCACTCAATGGGAGTTTTGGTTGTTCTTGCCCTGGACCATTTTTTAAATAATGGGTTAAAATGGTGGATTTTAGAGACACATAGGGCCTCATTACACGGATGGCAGAGAACCATGGCGCTATTAGCGCCATGGTTCATGCCGGTAAAATACCGGCACCGCCTTGGCGGAAAGGGGAATTACCGCCCCATTCCAAGGTTGGCGGGGCGGTAATTCCCCCTTCCGCCATTGCCCTGCCCCATTCCCATTTTTGCCCCATAGGGCTCAATGGGAATGGGGAAGGCGCTAATTACGGTACCGCAAATTGCGGTACCGTAATTAGCTCCCTGGGTCCCTTTGCGGGTTGGTTTTTAACGCCTGCAAAAAGCAGTCCATTGGATGCCAAGTTGCAAACAATGCACAGAAGCAATTTCCAATGTATTTTTATAATGCCTTTCACCACTATATGCCAGTGCAAGTGTAAAAACATGTTCAGACTGATTGTGCACAAAACAATCAGGGAACCTGATTTAAGTTAACGAATTACCTTAAGTGTTAATTAAGGTACCTGTTATATCACACAAAAACAATGATAAGGTAGGACATTTCTTGTAATATTGCTTCTTCAGTACAATAAATGTGTAAGCTACCGAAAACCCTAGACAGAAGAACACCCTTTCCCTGTGTGGGGTGCCTGTCCCTAGGAAGGAGGTGATGGGCCGTCTATCTAATAGGGAAAGAAAAGAGTAAGCTGTCCCTGTATCTACAAGGTATACTATTTCGACTTGTCTTTTACTGGCTACAACAGAATTAGCGAGAGAGCACTTAAAAGTGGGACTATGCCCCATCTACTCTTATTCCATCGACATTTCAGGGAGGATGTGTTTCCCTGAGGCACGTTGGCCCCTTATTGCTTTTATTCACCTTCTCAAGAAGTGTGCCCACGGTATATAGGTAGATTTGTGTAAAAGGACTTTTCTGCCTCCACAACATCATCTCACCAATAGGTAATATGCCAATGTTTGTGTCTCATGAGCTTGATCCGATTCTCCACCTATGAGCCAACACGAATGAAAGGCAGCTGATGTAAACACCTTGGAAGCAGCCAAACAGTTCATGGCTGTAAGTGGGAGGGGGAAGAGTATGCAAAGTCTCCGGCAAGCAGAGCGGTATGCGCTGAAGCACTAAGCTACCCTGGAGCTAATAGTAGCAAGTGGCAATTACACTTCTCAAAAAGTCCTATTAGGCATGAAACAGAGAGATCGTGTGTGGGCGTAGGCCCGCTGTAAACTCTTGCTGACAACTTGAGCTGCTAAGGATGTACGCCAGTATGTTAGAAATAGCATGCCATGGCAGGAAAAGGCAGTCAATATCACATGTGTTGCCAGTAGCATTGGCAGCAATGCACATATACACACCCAGTCCATGTTAAATGTCTCCTGAGAACTTACAAGATGCTTTAGAGGATATGATACATAATTCTTGATATTGAAGCATATTGCACCTCCTTCGAATCATCATCCTCATTACACTGGTATAGCGCAGCAAATCACCATAGGCATCAAGGCGTTGTTTGGAAGTTTAGATGAACATGCCAAGTTCTTCTAACATGTTTTGACCTGGTTAAGCACTCAATGTGTATTTTCAATTTGGGGTTGTTTTACCGCGGCAGAAATAACCGCAACGGAAATAACCGAATGGGAAATGTACGTAATGCAAAAGTGCTCGTACATTTCCCATTCGGTCATTCAAGGTAAAACAACCCCAAATCTAAAGAAACCCTAACCTACCCTCCCCGCCTCCGCCCACTCCCCCACCCCCCTACTTACCTTTCCTTCAGTCTCGCTGGTCCCTGCAACGGAAGTTCCCTTTCCCTTCTGTGATCGGGAACCGGCACCGCAGGGTCCTTTTTTTTTCTTTTTCTCGGGTTAGCTGCAGGGGTGTCCCCGCAACCCCCGCTCACTATACTGTGCAGTATAGTGAGCGGGGTGTTGCGGGGGACCAAAAGACCTAATATACATACCACAAAAGGTTCCAACTTTTGATAGTTCGAACTTTTTGTGGTATATATATATTAGGTCTTTTGGTGGGGTAGGTACATTGGATTCAGTCATTTTGGCCGAATCCGTATTTTCATGTGCTTGTTAATGAGCATCTCCAACAAAAACAGTGCAGGCAGGATACCTTTAGGAAAATGCAAACTTAGTAGAGGCGGGAGCACAGAGCCATACGTGTAGAGCTTAAGTAGATGTATGTTGTGCAATGTGCACGGAAGTGGAGGGTTTTGGCTCTCCTGTGATGTGTAATAGCTCTGATGCTGCTCATTACAAAAAGGCCTTTGGAATTTTCATAGGTGCTCATGAGGATCCAGGAGATGGGAAAGAAAAAGGCCAGGTTCAGGGATGGGTTATGAGGGTGAGCGATACAGGCGGCACAGAACTGCGTGATGGATTAAGCGTATAATCACGGGGGAGAACGATCAGTAGGAGGGCTTCAATCACAGAGATGCATGTTTCACTTGAGTTTGTATTTTGATTGGGAATGGAGAGAAGGTTAGGTTTGTGTGGCACAGAGGTTTTGTCAAACATGATCTCTGGGTACTCCTCTGAGGTAGATGGACGCCATGCCATGGCTTCTCCTGAAAACAAGGCGTAGGACTTTAAAGGTGATGCTTGTATGCACAGAGAACCAATTGAAGTGGAGCCATCTGAATTGGGAGGTCATGGGTGGATATCCTTTAGTCCTGAAGGTGAGGTGCTAAGGCAGTGCTTTGTAGCTTCGGAATTCTCTGTTTTGTCTCTCTCTGTTTCTGTCGTTGCAACTGGACATTTGTCAAATCTATCCAAGCACTCCATTCATTTACATGTGGTAGGTTTATCAGAAGTTGTTGTTTTGCTCAAAGGCCTAAAAAAAACTATGGGCCTCATTATAAGGCTGGAGCTCCCGTAATGAAGGGGGCCGGTATGGACCGGTCCCCTTCTTTCCGGGAGCGCCGATTACGAGTTTACCATCGTGGGACCCGGATCGCATGCCTGGTAAAACCAGGCATGCTTTCCGGGTCCCGCGACGGGAAGAGGGAGGCAATAACGGGCCAGATGTAATCTGCCCGTTATTACCTCCCTCCCCATTCCCATTGAGCCCTATTGGGTCTCAAATGGGAATGGGGATGGCTTCCTGCAAGGAGGACTTACCGGGTCCTCCTATGTCGGAGTAACCCGGTAAGTCCCCATTGCAGGAACCCGGTAATGGAGCCCGAAACAGAGGCAGACATGGAGCTAATAGCTCCATGGCTACCTCCATTCTCGTAATGAGACCCTATGTTTTGATGTTCCCTCTTGTACCCTACCCCTCTAGACTTGTGCAAGGTATTTTTAACAAAACAAACTTGGAGACTGCGGTCTCTACTTCTCTCCGGAAAGGCTCAGCCGCTCCCTTCTTAAAGAAAAATTACTAGATCAATTTTACCTCTCCAATTTTGACCCATTACCATCACCCCAGTCCTCGATAAAATGTTGTTGAAGAAGTTGTGGTCCCTGTTCCAGACCTTCCTGAAAGAAAACCTCTGCTTATTCTTTTATAAATCTGATATCTGACACAAACCTAGGGCATACATGTGCTTGCTTATTGACATCTAGGAAGAGGCACTGTTCCATGAGGATGAGGACCAGGATGCTCTGCTAGTGGTGTCACACTTACCCATGGCCCTTATGGTACAACGTCCTTTGATCGACGTTTTTTCTTACGAAAATCTTTCAATGGAAAAACTCATCAAAAATATAGGGGGGAAGTACATATAAAGTTGGGGGGTTGGGAATAGAGAAAAAAACAATAGGGGATGAGGATTGGGGGAACCCCCTCAAAATAAAAAAAATAAAATTCGATCAGTTATTTAATTAAAATATATTCATTAAAAAACTCATCGAAAGAAATCTGTCGATGAAATGACATAGAACATACACCATAATTTACTCTTGGTCACACAGCCTCAACTAGAAAGAGTTTGCTATGCCTTCTCATGCCTTGTTGTGCCTTCTTGTACCGTAGGATATATCATTCAATGTTCGGCCCTGTCATGTCATGTCAGGTAAGGCTATGCCAGGGCCCAAACTAAGGGCTATAAATGTGTAATAAATTGACGGGTGCCTCCCTTCTAATTGCCCATGGACACCTCAGAGATATTTCAACCACGGACCAAGACACCCTTACGTAGGCTAGAGCTACAATGCACCAAGGCAAGCACCATATCATAGGCTATGACATTCAAAACCACACACATTGCAACTGAAGTATTATTATGCTGACACTGAGAACACATCTACTATACTCTCTCAATGTGTTGTGCTATTATGTATGCAATTTTATGTTAAGACCAATTTGTAAATTGAATGATCTAACCTACACAAAACCAAATCCACAAAAAACGATTCCTCTGACAAATCACGCACTTATTGTCCCTCCAACTCTTGTACCCACGTTTGACACCTCAGCATACTCCTACACTTACCTGCACACAGGCAATGGGCTCCGGCTTGCTGAACTCCGACAAACATTTGGAGTATGAAACTTGCATATTTTAAAAACATAAATAAATGAAGAAACATGCATTTTATTATGACAGTTCTAAAGTATGCACATATAGGTGCACAGAGTACAGACATATACTGCATACACATGTGCCCAATAGAGTTGCTGAATGCTTTAAACCATTACACATGTGTTGTAATACTTTAATGAGCTAGGGCTCTGATTATTAATATGCACAGAAATATGAATAACAAGTGAATGGTATTTTTTTTAAACTGAGTTGACAAATTGCTTTTCATTGAATTTGTAATTGCTATTAATTAATGTGTTAGAGGTACATGTATGTAGATACTAAGATATTGTTTTAGATGTGAGGCCCTAATAATTGTTATTGCTTTAAATATATAAATATTCAAGGAAAAAACTTTAGTTGCAGGGACATAAGGTGAGAATTGAATGCAACAAAACCCATGAAATTCAGCTAAACCCACCTTAACTACGCACCCCCTGTTGCACAGTCTATGGCCACAATGATGACATCACAGATGACATCACTGATGACATCACTGGTGGGTTCCTTTTACTTTGTACAGTATGTTCTATTTCACTTTTTAACATGTTATGCACTCACAAAAGACACACAGAAAGAAATATACATCTATGTGCATGTTTTCAAGCAAATGATTAATTTTAAAACTTTATTTATTTTATATACATATATACATTTAGAGTAATTATCACTTTTTTCAATTCCATGTATGGAGATCTTAAAATATATCCTAATACATAGTTGTTCCTTGTTTTAAAGCACTTCTCATGTCATTTAGAACATTTCTTAAAATGAAACAATTATTTACATGTTTATTGTAAAATGCAGTAAATAATTAGGGTTGAACACGTGTCACTTTCTATCGGAGTATTGCATTTTGTTTTTCCTAGTCGAAAAGGGGACGTCGACAAGGCGTGTCTGTAACACTATCCCTATAGTGACGTGCGTTGTACTCACAATCCCTCACGCGTCGAGGTCCCTCAGATTGTTTTTTTCCACCCAGCTACTGGTCGCCTTTATGCGGAGCTCCTCGAGAGACATTGCCAAATAGTTTCTTCGACCTTTGGTCGTTTGTTATTAATATCAATAACGTAGATCCCTCCCTCGACGCAGATCTGTTTCTCCGCCGAGCAGGATCTTCGACGGAAGGACGAGTGGAGGGGATCCTTTGGTGCTGCCGAACACGTGGCCTGGCCTCGCCGGCCATACACAGTAGGGAGAGTGGGGTTGTGTGGTCTTTCTTTATTTCTCTTTAAGAATGCCTTTCTCTTTCCCCTCCCTCTCTTTCGAGGTTGTAGTCACACTTCTTGCCCTCAGCTATGGAGAGGACGCCATTTAGGTTTTGCCCGCTTTGCAAGGGTAAATATACCTGGAAGGATAAGCACAAACGGTGCAACCGTTGCTTACCCCTTGATCACCAGGAGGACGGCTGTGCGGCCTGTAAGTTACTAAAGTCCAAAACTCTAAAAGACCACAGGGTCAAAAGGTGGGCGGCCTACGCCATGTCTAGGCCTGACTCCTCGCCCGCTGCCGCCGCCGCCGAATGTGACGAGGACAGTGACTACACGGCCCCCGTAACGGAGGTCGTAGACCTCTCACAGGAGTGTTCATGCTCCTCGTCATCCGTCCCCGGCCCCGACAAGCCTGGATCACGGCCAGCTTATGGGGATGAACACCCCGGCGACAAGGACGCACACGGAAAAACACCAAAGCACATACCCCCGGCACGCATTCGTCGAAGACGAAGGCAGCCATAGCGCCAACGGGGCGCCGGGCCCACCGGCGTCTTCCGCCGACCGTAAGGGTCGTCAGCCCTCCCCGCCACCTCCTCCGCGACAGGCGACTGGGCATTCTAAAGATAAGGGCGCTAACACCAAAACCTCTGGCGCCGCGCATCGTAAGAGCACTCACGTTGCCAGCAAGGACCCGCTGAGCAAGGACTAGACGAACAAGGACTCGACGAGCAAGGACTCGACGTTACATAGCGCGACGGCGACCGATCCCTCGGAAGAGAGAATGATCGCCGAAAGCCTCGCGCGCATATCATCTAAGGACGGCCAGAGACGTACGGTGAGTGAGACGCCAAAAACCGCGCACAAGGCCAAAGATACGCCGAAAGCGCCGGTAAACAGATCAGGCCAGTTCCCGACGCCGACGGAAGGCCCTAGCCAGCGTGAAGGCTAGTCAGAAGGCGAAGGCTCACTTTCTTCAACGTTATGGGACAGAACCAGACAACTACAGGAGGAAGAAACTCCTTTTTCATTCCCAGACCATCCTGGCCGACCTCAGTGGACCTTTGAAAGTTTCCAGACCTGTATGGATAAACTAGACAGGTTTATGTCCATCCCAGAAGACAGGGCACCCAAGAGACCAAGGGAGGCACCCCTGGAGAGTCCAAGGGCTAAATACCAGAAGTTTTATAACCCCATACAGGAGGACATATACTCTTACGACTTCACTGAGGAAGACACCCTCTTCCAGGAGGAAGATGAGTTCACCTATGTTGAAGACCAACAAGAAGAGGAAGGTTTTCACGAGGACACTAACCTAGGTGAGGAGGGATTCCAGGAGGACACAGGTGAGGGCGACCAAAATCCCTGGCAGTCACCAGCTAGGTCTACAGACACAGCCAGTAGCAGTATAGTCATCAGGTCTACTGAAAGTACACCAGTCAGGAACTCTTCGCCTGTGGATGATCAACCCACCTCCAATGCACTGCTGAAGAAGGCAGCAGCACATTTTGAACTTGAAACTGGGGAGGTCACCCCAGACACCGATTTTGTGGAGAGGATTATCAAAGAAAAACCCCCCACTAGCCAAACTAACCCCATCCTCACCTCAATTAAGAGACGTATTACCCCTTCTCTGTCCACTCCTGCACTGGTGAGAGGGGTCAATCCGAGGATTGAGAAACTGTTCTCTCCCTCTCAATCAGACCCATTATATTATAAGGGTCACTCAATCCCGGACTCCCTGGTCGTGACCAACACCAGGATAAGGGCCGGAGTCCCACTATCTACCAGCGAGGCACCCCCAGATAAAGAGGGGAAGAAGCTTTATGCCCTAGCCAAGAGAATCACCACCTCTGCAGCATTCTCTACCAGAATTGCCAATAATAACACACTATTGGCAAGCTACGCTGATGCTCAATGGGAAAAGCTTAAACAGGACATTGAAGAAGCTCCCGAACCCCTAAGAACTCGTTTGCGGGCTACAGTTAACGAGGGCTCTCTGGTCAACCAAAGCATCGTCAAGAATACCCTCGATGCAGCAGAGACGACTGGCCGCACTTTGGTACAAGGAATCTTGCTGAAGCGTCACGTCTGGCTTCGCAATTCCAGGTTCAAGGCAGAAACACAAGCGTCCCTTATTAATAAGCCCATAGAGGAGTCCTACCTCTTTGGGAAAGCAGTTGATGACGCGCTGGAAAACGCGAAGAAAGAATTTGACACAATAAAGACCTTAGACCAAATTTCAAAACCCCCTAACAGGCAGGGATTTGGTAATAAGCGCTTTTTTCGTGGCCAACGTCAGCAACAAAACCAACAACAACAGTATTCTGCCAGCAACTACCAAGGAAATAGTGGCCAGTACAATCAGAGGGGTCAACGCCGTGGCAAAGGGAGAGGCCGGGGTGCCACCCCCAGAGGCTCCCAAGCCACCAACACCACCAAGTGACGCGAAGATTCGCGTCCCCTCCCATGCAACGCCGGTCGGGGGCCGGTTAACATCCTTTCTTCCAGCATGGGAGGGAATAACATCAGACCGCTGGGTGCTTTCCACCGTAGCCCGCGGCTACTAGAGTTCAACAGTTCCCCAACATACAGACCCCCGACGGGACGCCGCATGACACCAGAACACCTCGCCATCCTTCTCCAAGAAGTGGACCAACTGCTGGAAAAAGGAGCCATAGAGGTTGTGCCTCTATCTCAGGTAACGGAAGGTATTTATTCAATGTACTTCCTTGTACCCAAAAAGGATCTAACCACGCGGCCTGTATTAGATCTGCGCCCAGCGAACAAGTTTGTCAAACCCCAAAAGTTTTGTATGGTGACCTTACAGGAGGTGATCCCACTGCTATCACAGGGAGATTACATGGCGACACTGGACATGAAAGATGCATACTTTCATATTTTAATGTTGCCAGCGCACAGAAAATATCTCAGGTTCATGATAGAGGGCAAACACTACCAGTTCAGAGTGCTACCCTTCGGCATAGCATCTGCTCCAAGGGTATTCACGAAGGTACTGGCAGTGGCAGCGGCCCACCTGCGCAGGTTATCCATCCCAGTATACCCTTACCTCGACGACTGGCTCATAACAGGGGACTCTTACGAGACATGCTTCTCAAACACCCAAAAGACTGAAGACCTTTTGTTCCAGCTGGGCTTCTCCATCAACGAGAAGAAGTCCAGCTTAGACCCCACCCAAGTCAAACAATTCCTAGGGGCTCTAATTCGAACAAAGGACGGCCTCGTCTTCCCCTCCAACGAGAGGGTCCAAAACATGCTGTTTCAGATCCCCCAATATGTGGCAGGTCGAGAGGTGACGGTGCGCAAAGCGATGCGCTTGCTAGGAATGATGGCATTGTGTATTTATTTGGTACCTCACGCGCGCCTGCGCATGCGCCCAATGCAAGAGTGGCTCAACAGCCAGTGGTGTCAGGCCAGCGGACAATGGGACGATCTAGTGGTGGTCTCGCAGGCCTTGGTTCTCTCGCTACAGTGGTGGACAAAGGAAATCCTGATAATAGGGAAACCTTTTGCCACACCCGCGGTGGAGACGACTCTAACCACAGACGCATCCCTCACAGGATGGGGAGCTCACCTATCCCATCAAAATGCTCACAGAGTGTGGACTCCGAGCATAGCATCCAAGCACATAAACCTACTGGAGTTACTGGCGGTGTTCAAAGCACTAAAAGCCTTCCAAGAACACCTACAAGGGAAGACAGTGATGGTCCTTACAGACAGCACCACAGCCATGTACTACATCAACAAGCAGGGGGGCACCCACTCTCCAGGACTGTCCAAGCTGTCCCAGAATATATGGAAATGGGCTCTCAAACACAACATGTTCCTACTGTCACAACACGTACCAGGGGAACTCAATCTGCTAGCAGACGAACTCAGCAGAGACTTCCCCCTGCCCGAAGAGTACGAATGGCGATTGCACGAAGAGATCGTCTTAGACGTCTTCACGCAATGGGGATTCACCGAAATAGACCTGTTCGCAACTCTGGAGAATTCACAATGCCAAAGTTACGCCTCCAGGTACCCCCAGAACCAGTCCAGGGGGAACGGTCTGTCGATTCAATGGTCAGGGAAATTTGTTTACGCTTTTCCCCCGACTCCCCTTCTCAACAAAGTTGTGCACAAGAGGCACCAGGAACAAGTTACCATGATACTAGTCGCCCCGATGTGGGCCCGGCAACCATGGTTCGCTCACTTGATGGAGATGTCTCTATCTCCCCCAGTGAAACTTCCCTGCCCACACAACATGATGTCACAGGACAGGGGCAGGAAACTGCATCCATGCCCTCAGACCATGAACTTACCAGCCTGGCTCCTGAGATCATAGAATTTGGACATCTACAACTCCCGCAGAGATGTATGGACATCCTCAGGGAAGCCAGAAAACCTAATATTCGCCACTGCTATTCTAGCAAGTGGAAAAGATTTGTCATCTGGTGTAGAGGAAAGAGCATCAACCCGGTTGACTGCTCTCCCACACATATTGTTCTGTACCTAACCCATTTATTGGATTCAAGTCTAGTGTTCAATTCCATTAAAGTCCACCTGGCGGCACTTTCTGCATACACCACTTCCCAACTTAAACTGTTGTGGTGGAAGATCCCAGTTATCAAGGCCTTCATGGAGGGGGTAAAGAGAATACACCCTCCGATAGCTAACCCAGCTCCCGGATGGGACTTAAATGTGGTACTTACCAGACTCATGGGCTCACCATTTGAACCCATGTACAAGGCAACTCTTAAGGACCTCACTCTTAAGACTACTTTTCTAATAGCTATCACCTCCATTAAGAGAGTAAGTGAACTACAGGATCTTTCTGTTCTAGACCCCTTCGTAACAGTTCATAAAGATAAGGTGGTTTTACGCACACACCCAAGGTTTGCACCGAAATTCATCTCGAAGTTCCATGTAAACCAGTCTATAGAACTACCAACGTTCTTTCAAAACCCTTCTAACTTGGGAGAAAAAAGTCTGCATACACTGGATGTACGCAGAGCTGTCACGTTCTACATGGAAAGAACCAGGCCACTGAGAAAGACTAATCAGTTCTTTGTCTCGGTGGCAGCAGGAAGAGAAGGAGATGCAGTCTCAAAGTCCACTATATCTAGATGGATTGTTCAATGCATCACTCTCTGTTACACTCTTGCTAAGAGAGAACTACCCTTCAAGCCAAGAGCACATTCTACTCGAAGCACTGGGTAATCCATAGCATTCATTGCAAATGTTCCCCTTGTGTCCATCTGCAAAGCGGCTACCTGGAGTTCTGTGCACACCTTTACCAAATACTACTGTCTAGATGCACACTCTAGATCTGACTCCCAGGTGGGACAGGCAGTATTAAGACATCTTTTCTCTACTGTTCCTTCTCATAACCCACCGCCAACTCTGGGTACTGCTCGCTAGTCTATGCACAGCATGTGATTCTAAGCAGATTAACAAACATCAGAAGACAATGCATTACTTACCGTAAAAGCATTTCTGATGGTTGTATCTGCTTAGATTCACATGCGCCCACCCTTCCTCCCCGCTCGGATGGAAGGAACATAGACATATTTCTACATCTCTCTCTCTTTTCTGTACTCACTCACGTATAGAAGGCTCCCTCAGGGCAGAAAAAATACAAACAGAGGGACCTCGACGCGTGAGGGATTGTGGGTACAACGTACATCACTATAGGGATAGTGTTACAGACACGCCTTGTCGACGTCCCCTTTTCGTCTAAGAAAAACAAAATGCAATACTCCGCAGTGACCACTGGATGTCGGACCTATGCTCAGCATGTGAATCTAAGCAGATACAACCATCAGAAATGCTTTTACGGTAAGTAATGCATTGTCATACTGATTATATTATTGTGAACGTGTCTTAGATATGTTTGGCAACAGTAGGAACATTCTAAGCAGTGTACTATTTATAATTCAGATATCATCTTTTACCAAAGTACTCCAAAGGAAAGCTTCACAAGTAGTGATATGGTGCATGTGTAGCTGTTTACTGTTTTAAACAATGTACTCATTGTTATCAACTATTCTAAAATGCTAATGCCACATATGTAGAAACATAAGGGTGGTCTAAATATGGGCAATTATGTAGAGTGATCTTATGTCTGATGCCATTAGTTAAATAATCATTGCTGTCATATATGATGCTATTAGCGATCTCACCAGTGATGTCATCAGTGATGCCATCAGTGATGTCATCAGTGATTTCATAGATGATGTCATAAGTGAGGTTGTCAGTGATGTCATCATTGTGGTCATAGGCTGCGGAACAGGGGGCGCAAAGTTAAGGTGGCTTTAACTGAATTTCAGGGGTTTTGTTGTGTTAAGTTCTAATTTTAGCGTCCCTGCACCTAAAGTATTTTTCTTTGAATTTCAAAGGCTTTCTTACAATGTATTGTTCACCTTAACATCCCTGCAACTAAGGCTGTTTCACCTGTTTTGACAGTGGTATTGTTATGTATAAAAGATTGCAGGCTTTGAGAACACACAATGTTTTCAGGCAACGCGCAGTGAGATGACATTATTCGCCATGGGTCACACACTTTGGTTGAGCAGCGTGCTACAAGCTCCTAGTTTTATGGACGGTCTCTTGGTGACTATTGTGAAACATCGCACAACCCCAATTAACCACATTTAAGCAACACGGAAAAGAGAAAAAATTGACCGGCTGCAAGAATAACATATGCCCGGGTACTTTTGCCCCTATAGCAAAGAGCAAAACCTGGCACCAATGAACATACACACAGTAAGTTAACATATATCTTAATGTGAATTATACAAATGTATTTCAATTAACCTTCCCCGTATAAGAAAGTGTGCAAGACAAAATAGCATTGGACTTAAAAAAAGTAATGAACACCAGAAAAATAACCTGAGATGGAAATGTGCAAATACATAGACTGGCAAAGTATAAATGGTGCTTACCTTTTAAACCCAGCAATCGTTTGTGAAATATTCCCTGGAAAACAAAATTCCACTACTAAACAAGTTCTGGTGGTCTTGTGGGTAAGCGTCTGCACTGGGAACATGACAACCTGAGGAAAGTCCTGATAGCCAAATACTTGAGCAAGCTTGTTAACCTCAAAAAAGGGGTTGCGTCCACCCTCTGAAAAGAAGTTACTCTGTCCACCCGCATGTGTCCTTTTCTTGTGCCCTGAAAAGCAGCCACAATCGGGGGAGAATAATTGCACCAGTATCCAGAGTTACAAATGCTCTTGCCACATCATGGGCCAATACTCATGACTTACTTGCCCTCTCATCATTTTCATCCCCACCCCGATGTCTGGCTTACAAAAATGATTTGCTTTATAAAGATATTTTGAAAAGTACACATACCATAGAGTCACTCACATATATAAATCCTTATAGAACTATTCAAAAAAGCAGGGGTGAGGCGCACACTCCATTTCCTGGCCATTATATTACCTGAACAAGTATCCAAAAACAATCACTGGGTTGAACCCCAAAGTGTCCAAAATATTCACAGGGTTAAATCCAAATAAAGTTCACAGGGTTAATTCCCTTTTTGCACTGTTGTACTCCTCCAAGCGCTTTCGTATCTGCAATACTCATCCGGGAGGCTGAGATGCCATGCAATTCAGGTGAAACCAATATAAATGCAGTTTCAGTCTCTAGAAATTATGGTCAATGTAGTGAACCCATTTAAACAATTCAGGTGACCAGTGAAAGACTCCCCTCCAAAACACACATCATACCCTTAGCAGGAGGTGGAGGGAAAACCATGATTATGGCTCTCCAGTGCCCTGGTGCTGCAGCCTCTGGAGTCCAGATCTCCACAAGTTAATTGTACAAAAAAGCAGGGGTGAGGCGCGCACTCCAATTCCTGCCCAATATATTACCTGAACAAGTATCCAAAAACAATCACAGGGTTCAATCCCAAAGTGTCCAAAATATTCACAGGGTTAAATCCCAATAAAGTTCACAGGGTTAATTCCCTTTTTGCACTGTTGTACTCCTCCAAGCGCTTTCATATCTGCAATACTCATCAGGGAGGCTGAGATGCCATTCAATTCAGGTGAAACCAATATAAATGCAGTCGCAGTCTCTAGGAATTATGGTCAATGTAGTGAACCCATTTAAACAATTCAGGTGACCAGTGAAAGACTCCCCTCCAAAACACACATCATACCGTTAGCAGGGGGCGGGGGGAAAACCATGATTATGGCTCTCCATTGTAGGGCAAAATAACCCTTGGGCTGCAGCCTCTGGAGGCCGGATCTCCACAAGTTAATTGTTCAAAAAAGCAGGGGGAGGTGTGCACTCCATTTCCTGGCCAATACATGAACAAGTATCCAAAAACAATCACAGGGTTAAATCCCAAAGTGTCCAAAATATTCACAGGGTTAAATCCCAATAAAGTTCACAGGGTTAATTCCCTTTTTGCACTGTTGTACTCCTCCAAGCGCTTTCGTATCTGCAATACTCATCAGGGAGGCTGAGATGTATAGAACTATGTTAGGCAAAAAGGGTAACATTGTGGTATTACTCCCCCACCCCCATTAGACTTGGGAAACTACAAATACCAGAATGCAATTCAGCAAAAGGCAAGGAACTGGTCTGTAAGTACAATACTTTCAAGGACTGACATTAGCATTATTTAAATCAAAAATAATAATGTGGATGGCATGTGTTTTCTTAATGTGTTATGAGATATTTTAAACTAAGAAAACACACGACATCGGGGACTGTGGGCTGTCTCCCATCCATGCAGTAACCAGGACCGACTCTGCTTAGTTTCAAAGCAAGGAAGGGACCTGCCCTCTCTGGCCATGTCGCTCTAGGTGGTCTTGTAACTTGTGCTCATTTATTAGGCAACGCGGCCCGAGGGTGCAGGCTGCTACCTTGCTTTGAAGCTAAGCAGGCTCACTGTAGCTGTAAAAATATCTATTTAAAAAAAAATGTTTTTTTCAATAGCTGCGGGTACAGAACTACAGATACCCTCGGCTATCTGTAGTCATTGTATGTATGGACCACAGATAGCCACATCTATCTGCAGTTTATATCTGTGAAAATGGGAAAAACAGCCGAAAACAAAAAATGCTTTCTTGCCCCACCAGGCACTCACCAATACCCTTCTCATCTGTGCAAGCTCCCCCACCCCCCGGATGGCCTGGCCACCTCCCCTACCCTCTCCCTTTCCCACCACAACACATGCTGTTTCTGTGATGCAGTTTGCTTTGAGATGTCATCTATTCGCGGATGTAGCTGAGGTTACAGAAAAGCTTTGTGCTGAAAACTTAGTCTCTAGACCCCCTTCTACTACCAAATTTCACTTGCTGCCCTCTAGCCGCCCCCACCTCTAGCATGATTGCATTTGCATGTTTTTTTGACCTGCAAATAGCTTTTTTCCTGCATTTCATTTTCCGATATTTTTTGCTATAGCCACAGCTATCTCTCGCATTAAGAGAAAAACAAGATGGCGGCTGTTTCATTGCTAAAAACACCCAGTTTTGGCAATTTACCCAAGATACAGCTATCTATTTTGGAGAAGGGGCACCCAAACCACAAAAAGGCCTCCAGTAAATGCTTCATGCCCAAATTGTTGCAGACCTGGTCCAAATCCGTCCAGCGGTTTGTGCTGTGGGATCCAACAACAATTTACCCTTTTTGGCTACGAGAAAATGAATGGGAAGTAACCCACAACCCTTTTTTGCTTTTTTAAAATTGTCTTTATAATCTTTTTTTATTTTTTACCGAATCTTTACCAGGTTTTGCAGTGTAGGGGGGCATGCGCATCTCTAATTGACCTTAAAATGTTGGCCAAATCCATCACATGAATTAAAAGTTATTAGCAATAGAATTTTCTGAGGTTCCTATGGGAGACCGACTCACCTTAACCATAGGGTGGCGACTGCCGCCCTATAATATATAAACATATATGTGTGCAGAGAGAGATAGAGAGAGAGAGTGAGAGAGGCTGAGAGAAAGAGAGAGAGAAATTATGGCTGCATAAAAAACGTGCTTCGAGCCTAATAGTTACTTTTTCATACATGATGCATGGCAATTTCATAATGCCTATTTCGGTCAGCAACATGGAACATTAAAAGTTCAGATGGCCGAAGTACGATATATGTAATATATAATAACCATCTATGTTTCATTATAATGTTTTGCTTTAAATGTCTAATTTTCAAGCGCCTTTGAAGCAGCCATAAGACAGCAGGTAGCAATCCCCCTAAACACACAAAAATGAATAAACTGAAAGGTAGACCTGGAAATCTGATCTGTTAACTAGATCATACACCCCTGTTTTGAGCTCACATTCACATCAAGGCATAAATCCGTTTTTAGGAATTGATTAGCAGAGTTTGCTAATCAGGCACGTTTTAAGTAGCAAACAAACCTATTTGACTAGCAATGTTGTACTCATTTGTTTGTGACCAGAATTTATTTGTATACAAGACATAAAATGAGCAACAATAAAGCGGTTGTGTACCACTGAACTTACATAGTAGTGCAGATCCAGGCCTTAAAAATTATTTAATCCACTAGACCTGTAGGTTGAGTCCCTTAGTTTACCTACTCGACCTCAGAGAACTGCACTTGACCCATGGCAACTGGTGACAACACATTTAAACGTGCTTTCTGTAAAACGCTACATGTTAATACAAGCCCACTTTGTTTGGCCCAATGCTGCCAACGAGATGCCAGCCATGCACAGTTAAACTTGTATTTGACATTGACTGCAAACAAAGTAAATGTTAAAAGTTTCAAACAGCCCCTACAAATGGTACTCCCTTCCTAAAATCTCTTTGACTTTGCAAGTGGGCAAAAAGGCTGAGCCCTGGATGAGTGTCTATAAAATGTAATCGGTTAGCTGCATGAATTGACACAAATAGATACGATCTGAAGACTCTGAAAACAGTTTGGCTACCTTTCTCTTTCTTATATAAAATGCAATCATGATCACATAGCAAAGCGAGCTCTAGAGGCTAACTACAGTGTGTGGTAGTGCAGTATGTCTGTAGACGTGCAAACTTGGTGGAACTATTGATCACTACTTTGCGTGAACATCTAGTTCGCTTTCTGTTTTTAATAAGAGGAAAGAGTATGCGACTAAGCAGAGTGGATGGCATAGCAGGAAGAGAACAGGGCAAATTGGGGGCGGAGGGATTGTAGTTTGCTCAAATCTCCCTTTCAGAGTAGCTGGTATAAAGCAACAGGATGATCTGATAGATTGTCAAGGATTATAGGATGAGCTCATGGGTTGAGTACCAGTTGCTGCAACCAACATGTTAAATAACTAGGGTTGCCATCAAAAGCATTTGGTTGTGTAATATGATAATGTACGTTTCCAAAGGTTTTCACTCATCGATATGATGCATCGTCCCCAACATAATGAAATATAGGTGACACTTTGAGATTTAGATACACTAACCTAAACTTTACAGTAAAGAATGGAGATGATGCAGTGTTTTACAGCATAATTACTGTAATTATGCATTATGTAACAACTTAAAATTTAGGAATGGAATTGCAAGACTGTCTTTTTAAAACAAATAAAGTTAGAAAAGGAAATTCTTGCCTAGCACTTCCACACAGGCCTTTTGCACATAAGACTGGAGGAGATGATTACTGCTGCACTCTTTCCTCAGTAGCCCCTTTGAACTTGCAGAGAACAGAAAATAGGTTGAAGAGAACCCGGAGGGCAAGAGGAATGCTGGGCAAGCTGTGCTTACATTGAACAGGGTAACTTAAATAGCTCACTTAGCTACAAAATTGTCAATGTGATTAGCAAACCTGCAGAATTCCATAGCAAATTGCTATGCGACACTGCTTATTTTATGCCTTGCACATGATTCCCTCTATTAACAGGGCACAGTAACTGCAACCCAGAGTTAGATGGCTAGTCAAAGGCTAGATTATGTAAATTAACTCCCATAAGTGAGCAGCCTCACCCTTCAAGGATTCCTGTCTCAAAACTCAATATAACATTACCATAAAGGACCTAGCAGGGCTCAGAAACCTCCAGGAAGTCTAGACTGGGGCTTGTGCTGCCAAGAAAACCGTGGTCAAAATCCCACCTTCCGGTAAATATACACATATTTCGAAGACCATTTCCCACCTATATTTCATGACTATTCATGGCTGTTCTGGGTTTAGAGGAGTAAGTAGAAGGGCTTTGCATGCTTTGTTTTCTTGGGCATGGTTTCTACATGCCTTGGCTCACCGTGACACTGTGGAAAGTTCAAAAGTCTGACCAGGGCAAAGCCATAGAGAGGCTTTAAGGGTCTCATTACAAGGTTGGCGATGCAGGAAAAAAGTGGTGGTAATTCCATTACCGGCACTTTTCCCACACCTCCAAACTAGCCAAGAGCTAGAGGTAAATCAGGCACTCCACCGGCAAAAGCTAGATGATATCACTGTTGGTGATAATACCAGCAATCCCCCCATGGAGTCCAATGGGAATAAGGATTTACCGTTATTCTAGTCACTTGTAATCCACCGGTAATTCCGGCGGATCAAGTGCTGGGCACAGTAATTCTGTTTGGTGTTATCCCGATCGATTTACCTGCGGGATACCAGCAGACTCTTAATGAAGCCCGATTTGTGCCCGTAAACATAGGGTTTTCTTAACTATGACATGAATGAGGAAAGCAAAACAATTTGAGATTGTTTGGCTCACTTTTCTGGGAGCTTTTGCAAAATTAGCAAGTTCGGACTTCTGACATACAGCCCCTCCCAAATGTTGTTGGGACGTATGTAAAAGGGCATTGCCGACTGTCTTTTTTGGGCATGGCTTCAACGTGCCCAGGCACACCATGCAGTGAGTACATTACAGACATAGCCCCTGGTGCAGCGAACACCTCTTCTAAAGCTATACCTCCATTTGGTGCTTTGTCCCATACAGAGGTCGAAGTGGGCGGGAGTGGTTGGGAGCGGTGCTCCTCTACTTTTTTTTACTAAAGTATACTGTCCCCATACATTTATTTTCAAAAGAAACCATTCCGGAACGGCTTAGTTTCAAAATAAAAGTGTTATGATGAAGTTGAAACTTGCACTTCAGTGCAGTTCACTGAAAATGTCCTTAAAACGCAGGTGCGCTTGTTTGGGGGTTCGGATTGCACGTGGGAGTAGTGATGGGGCTTGTGGAGAGGAGGACAGGCCAGCAGGGAACATAGTTCCACTACTTCCTTTCATACACTTCGACCATTGGTCCCATAGAATATAGTTGAGTCCCACGATAAATCCAGCGTAATTGTACACATAGCTCCTCCACCTTTTCCTTCTCATGCCTTCCTAAGCAACTTATCTATCCCCCACCCTCATCCCAACTCTCCAGCTGACTTTGCTCCTCCTTGCCACTATTGAAAGTTCTATCATACTCCTCTTTTTCCTCTCTGACAGGCAAAAGCGCTTCAACATTAGAAACTGGCAGGAGGCTCTTTACACATTCAAGATACTGTAACAGTCAGAATGAAAACAACGCTGAAAAACGTTGCACACCGTCTGAAACACACTTGTAGATCCTAGTGGATGTAAGCTCTCCCTTGCTGTGTGGTTTACCAACGAGCCTCCCTGCCCAGCTAGCAATGAACATGAAACTGAACCGCTGCCCCTGAAAAATGTTATTATATTTTGTGAGCAGATTGACGTAAGAAAATAAATTGTTTGATTAGACTCCAGGCAGCAAACTGTGTGCTTTTTCCTTTAAGTTCTGGACAGAAGCATTCAATTCTTTGTGAAGTCATATGGTATAAAAAGCCCATACCCGACAAAGACCGAATGATCGAGAGCTATGAGGCAAGCAGGTGCACCAAAAGTAAATTGGGCAGGGGGTGTGGTCATGTACAACAGCTTACATTCACTTTGTGAGTATTTTTGTTTTATGTTCACAATTGTCTCTCACTCTGAGAATTGGGAATTCATTAATTATAGATATCATCATTTGAAATGTGCTGATTATCTGTCTTTTCTTACAACCATGACTGTATTAATGTTTATTTAAGCAATCCGTTGCTTAGCGCTTAATAAAGATGCTTCTGAAATGTTAAATACCTCAATCCGTTGTTTAAGAACAGACTCGAAAAATCATCCCCCTCATTTGTATTTATTTATTGAACATTTCTATGGCGCCTATACAGCAAGAAGTGTTTCCAGGAGCCATTATAAAATGCAGTTGGTATCACATCAGTTCTAATTGAATATAGTCAGTGGGTCAATGTGCATGTGCCCATAGTTGAAGAACCCAAGATTGAACCAATGAACGTTTATTAGTACCCGGCGAGGGCGCAATCAGAATGAAAGAGCCATTCTGATTGGCCCTCGCCGAGTCATTACCATGCCGGGAATCCCTCTGTTGGGATTCCACAGCCTTTGTCCCCGCCGGGGGGCGTGGCAACCCCTCAGCCAATGAGGATGCTCGAAGCGGGGCCATCCCCGCTCCGAGCCTCCCCACAGCTGAGAGGCTGCCTTTGCCCCCCGCCGGGGACTCAGGTAAGGCTTTGGCTTTTTTTTTCGCCCTCCCTCCCTCCTCCCACCTCCCTACCCCACTTACCTTCTATCCCTTGTCCCCGGGGGAGGGGGGGCGATGGCAGCCTCCTGCCGTGTGGAGACTCGGAGGAGGTCCATGCCCACTCCGAGCCTCCACACAGCTGGAGGCTTCTATGGTCCCCCGCCGGGGACCCAGGTACTTTTTTTTGTTTTTTTTTGTTTTTTGTTTCCCCCCCTCCCTTCCGCCCTCCCAACCGCACTTACCTTCTTCTTTTTCTGGAGCGGACGCACTGGAAACGCTTCTGTTTCCAGCGCGTCCGCTCCTGATAGCCGCCATGGAAAGGGAAAACGTACTTCGTTTTCCCTTTCCATGGCGGCTGTTTTCTTTGACGTCTTTTATTTATTTATATTTTGAAACGCACAGCATTTAGGGGAAAAAAAAAGCTTTTAGTGCCCCGGTCACGCAGTTTTTGCGGGCCCAGGGTACTAATAGCTATATGCCCCTCGCGTCGGGGGCCGTACCAACTCTGGTATTGCCCCGGGGCCTTCGTTATGGGCCCCGGGGCATTACCTGAGTCGTTAATGCCCCCGCCGCTCGGGGCATATTGCTTAAATACAGGAGATTTCCTAAGTACAATAAAGGATTGGAAAACACAGACATTCATTGAGGGTGGTGGGAAATTCTATTGGAAGGATTGCAGAGAAACCATAACAAACCAGCAAGACACTAATGCGCACCACACACAAACACAGGCACATCTGCTCCGAGGCAACAGTAGCGTTCAACGTGGATCACACAACTTTTCGAATAGAAACCTCTGATCCCACCAACCCGCACATTACCCCATGGATTTACTTGCAGGTCCCAAAGCACCAAGATGACATGCAAATGGTAAATCCATTCTATATCAAGCACCTGTAACATAACATAGCCTGATTCGCGTGATTCGCGTGGGCAGGATCTCCAATGATGCACTGGCCTGATTTTTTGATTTTGAGGAGTGGATCACAACAGGTCATGACTAGCTCTTTACACTTGCAGAATGATTCCCTCACATGCCATATTTAATATACACCTGTCAAGGTCTTTTGATTCATTCTGATCAGAAGTGTATGGCCGGCCTATGCTGAAAGCACACACATTCCCATGATAATGCAGCATATCAAAACTCTTTTCTAGCACTTTTGGCAAAGTCCCCTGCCTCGCTCTGGGGACATGCAGTGGTGTGACCCAGGGGGGCGTATGCCTGCACAGGCAAGGAGGGGATGGGCCTTGGCGTGGTATGGGTAAGATACCATGCCCACTCTCGCATAGCCCCCCTTTCTGGGGACGTGACTGTGACATGCCACCAACTGGGAAGTCCCTTCAAGGGGCACACCTACTACATCTGAGATTTGGAGCCCATGACGGATTGGGGACATCTGGCTCTCCCTCACCCAAAAGCATGGTGCTTTCAGTTCTACTGGGGTCTGTGACTTTGATACTGCCCCTTTAAGGGACTCAAGAGGCACTGATATCCCAGTGCTGGCATGCTATCTCCACTCAAATGGGTGCATTAATGCCATCCACAGAGACAAATATGTGTACCTGAATTTGGAAGGTAAACCGAAGAGTCAACTATCCATCATAGAAGGCATCCACTGTCATACAGTTAGGGACAGATAGGCTTGAGAGTGCGCCCAAGGGCCAGGGATGGGGCTTGATGCCCAGAGAGAGGACCTTCCAAGAGGAAGGACTATCCAGCCCCAAGTCGCACTTCAGAACTGGAAGCCATGCTCAGGGATGGGGACCATCAGTGCATAACTACACCAGCTACTTGATGAGCACAGCTATTATACCTTTCCCCAGGGAGATTCTGGAAGGCCATACTAGGACTTGGCAGAGAGAGGACCGCCGAAGGAGAGGGACTGGCAAATCCCAAGATGCATAGCAATACCGTAAGCAATTCCAGGGGGCGGTGCCAAACTGTGATGCCCCAATTCAACTGACACACCAGCGTCTCCTTTCACAAGAGGGATCCTGGGGTGTGGTACTAAAGCTTGATAAATACCCAAGGGCTCAGTCAGAGAGTGTAAGCAGTTGGAGTGAGAGGTGGAAACCAGAAAAAGAAGACAGAAGGAATTTCAGAGCAGGCTGGGGAAGAGACCAGGAGGACCGGGAGGAGGAGCAGAGCCCAGAATGCTGGAAGAGAGCTCCATAAGGCGGGGCCACATAGAGCAGAGAACTAGAAGGCCAAACACAGGAACCAAGAGAACTAGACCTATTGGTAAGGAGCGAGGGAGTAGTGGCCAAAGGAAGTAAAGGTGACCAGAGAGAGGGTGGTTATCTGAGGGGTTAAGAAAGTGCAAAAGGTAGCTTTGTATTGAAGAAGATACTTGAGTAAAGAGGTGGCCCTCGGAGGTCTGAAGGAGGTGTGAGAAGCATTAGTGTGTTAGAGGAGATCAATGAGGAGGGGTGGTGCCCAAAATGGTGAAGGAGCACAAGGCATTTTTGGGTTAGAGATAAGACCCTTAAAGCCTCTCTATGGCTTTGCCCTGGTCATACTTTTGAACTTTCCACAGTGTCATGGTGAGCCAAGGCATGTAGAAACCATGCCCAAGAAAACAAAGCATGCAAAGCCCTTCTACTTACTCCTCTAAGCCCAGAACAGCCATGAATAGTCAGGAAATATAGGTGGGTGGCTCCCAGGGGGGTGAAGAAGATTTGAGGTGCCGTTGTGTATTGGAGAAGTTCATTGGGTGGTGCCCAGAAAGGTGAAGGTGTGACGAGGAGTGGTGTGCCAGAGGGGATTAATGAGCAGAGGAGTGAAAGTGGTATAAAAGACAGTTTTGAGCTGGAGTGGGGCATTGAGAAGAGCAGTGGTGCCCTGAGGGGCAAAGAAGGTAGGAGAGATAATAACGAGCTGGAAAACATTGATTACAAAGAAGAAGTTGTTCTAAGGGGCGAAAAAGCTGGGAGAGACAGAGGCTATATTGAGTTGAGGTACTGAGAAAGGAAGGTTCCCAATGGGGCAAAGAATGCAAAGGAGAAAATAAAGCGTGGAAATGATAAAATATTGATGAGAGGTGTTTACGAAGGGAGACATTATTAGATGAAAGAGACAAGGATTTGGCATAGGAATTGATAAAGGAAGTGGAGGAGTGGAGAGTAGCAGGGCGAGCAGTACAACAGGAGGAGAATTTGGTGCAGGATTTAAGGAAAGAAGTAGAGGAATGGAAAGCCAAGATATGGTTACAGGAGGAGATAGGCCATTTCTAGTTAAAGAACTAAAGGAATAAGATGAATGAGGTGTGAGCTGGCGATGATGCAGCAGGACTGAAGAAACCTAGCAGAGAGAGTTAACGTATTTAGCCACCCTCCTGTCTTACTGCACTGACTTGTTCCACATCCAGGACTTTGGGACCTATAACGACCAATCCCCTCGTTTAATGCCCCCCGAAATTTGGAAGCTACCACGGACGAAGAACACCTTGAGATGCAGAAACCAGAGAAGGATGCAAGACCAATTACCAACTGGACTAGAACAAGAAAGACGGGGGAAAATAAATGGGAATACAGCCCTGTGAAAAGCAGCTTGGCTGAGGATTATTCACTTCTCCCAGGAGGAAGGCAAGTCCCAGATATTGGGAAACCAGAGACTTTGTTTAAAAAGGTATTTTGTTTATAGCAAAAAGTTGACCAAGGAAGGAAAACACTGGCAGATTCTAAGACTGCATGAAAGCTTTGTGCAAATGTCTTGTCTCCCCAAATATTTCAGTTAGAAATCACTGGGCCCTTCCTGACATGTTTCAGCCACACATGAGCAGCGCTTGGTAGGCTACCGTAAAGAAGGTACCTTTGAAGCTTTGCCGGGCAGTAATTTAGTACAACTCTATATATCGTTATGGGTTTGATACCCGTTAATGTTTGAGGTCCTTACCTCTGAAAAGTGAGAAATACACAGCTTTTCGTAATTAACAGCCATTGCATTTGATGCTTGCTCGTCATCGAGCAGTTATGGTGTAATGCACTTGTAGCTTTATAGTCAGTGCTTTAAATGGGCCGGTCCTACCCGATCCTCAGTACCTGCACTTCTTATCTTTCAGCATTTGAGTACCTGCACTTCGCACCACCTGTAAGAGAGTACTATGTAAGAGAGTACTCAACTATGTTGCGAAGTGAAAATAAAAGCTTTTCATTTCACTTTATCGCAATTTACAGGACTAAGCTTCTGCAGCCTTGGCTGGGCAAAGCAGCGCCCTCTCCCTCCTCCTCTCTCCACCACCTGCATTGCCCATAATGTCTCCTTCAGGGCCCACCGTATAGAACAATAGGAGAGACAAATATGCATTTACTGTGGCCCAGCACACTAGGCACGAACGCAGTTTCGCCAAGTGGGCTTCACCTGTTACCATTGCTGTCTTTTGATGGAGCAGGGATTGATTTGGAAAGCCTGAGAAATTACTTTTTAAAGATGTTTCTTTGTTATTAGCAGTGCCTATTCTAATATATAAATGTTTAAGTAATTGGAGTTCTGGTGTCAAGTTTCCGACTGAAAACTCACGCAGAGCCCCAGTTACCTACCGAATTTCTCATTAGGCAATGAAAGCAAGCAATAATAAAACTCCCCTCCTAAAGCTTAGTTTACAGCGATGATATTTGCTAGTTTGATACGCCAAAAAAAAAGTCTCATTTAAAACCAAACAAACTGGAAATTTGTGTGAAAGGATCTCAGATACACTGCTTTAACAAAGTATATGTTCCTTGGCACATAATTTAATCTCACTGGGCATTGCCTGCAAGCAACAGGATGTGCCTAAAAGGCACCTGTGCCCAGGGTGCTGTGCCAAAACGGACGGAACCGATAGCGCTGTGCCGCAATTTCCAGCTTCGTAGCTTGGTGGGTACCTGCACTTCTTTTTTTCCATTTAAAGCACTGTTTATAGTGTTATTGATTTCGTTCATTGAGACCGCAATCTCATATGTAATTGGTGGTTCTGGTTACTTACAAGTAGACCATGATTTCACGCCCTACACGAGGCGGTGAGACAGTGCTATTGCTCGGTTCTAACGAAGGTATGTCATTTTTGAGAAGCGGATTTTCTAAAAATGGTTTTGAGCATTGGCAGTGCATGACTCTTCTGGTTTCATTAAGTATACCTATCTGGTTTCTCTCGGAACTTGGCAAGGATTACCTCCTGAAGATGGGACCTTGCCCCGAAACACGTAGGGCCAACAGCTATAATACTTGCATTTAGTTATTTGCATTTAGGTGTTAATTAGGTGATAGGGTGCTATTATTTTTAGTGTTTTGTACTCTTAATTTTTTATCGAACTTTAAGATTTCTGTGGAATTAGAGGAGTTTATGATTTTTTCAATGTACATTTATTTTTAACATCAAAATGATTTGACTTTATATGTGAGGATGTCAATTCTTTTCTGTCTTCATTATACTGTGTGCAGTTGCCAGGGTCGGACTGGGGCATGAAATTGTCTCGGAAATATATGAAAAATTGACCCACAGTTGCAAATGGCCATTCATTCCTTTAGTGGCAGACTGAGTAGAACCCAAGAGGGAGGTTTTTGATAAAATGGTATCTAAATTGTGCATTTTAAAGAATATTTATTCAGTAACACTGGTCAAAACTTCTATTCTCATGGTGAAGTAATTTATGAAACTATAAACGTGGTCCACTTTGACCAAAACAACAGGGCCATACTCGCATTTTGCATTTTTTGGTTTGGGCATTGCCTTATTGCCCTATAGGCCAGTCCAGCCTGGCAGTTGCGTTTTTGACATTTCTGCCTGGACATTTTTTTCTTTCAAGTACACCTTAAGCCATCCCCATTCATTAATTTGCTCTGTCACTGTTATAGTTCCCTCACAAACCATTTTGAGCTGTGCTCTAATGGCAATCAAATGATACATGATGCTAATGCAATTGCTGCTTTAAATAAAATCCTACTACCTGGCAAAACTTCTTTTATACCTGTGTTCCTGTTGTTTCAGATATAACGTTGTAAACTGAGCTTGTTGTCTTGAAAGTCTGCAGGTTTCAGAGCTCCCTTCTGCATCCTCATGTCCCACTGTTTTCGGCCACCCCAAAAATAGTTTCAACACATGCCTCCAAGCCCGTAAAGCCCTCTTGTCTGAGCTGCCTAAAATACCAAAGGACAAACCACAGACTGCACAGAGCCAAGTGTCCCATCCACCTTATAGCACAATAGGGTTTAAAGAAATAAACTGGATTTAACTCGCAAGAGGTTCCATCCACTGATTGTGTGTGCCAGCCATTTTAAGGTGCAATGCCTATGATTGAAATGTTCAGTTATTCTCACTGGTTAAAAAGGGTGTCTGCTATTCTCCCAGAAGCAATCTGTCTTCAGGAGGCCATCTTGGATTGAACAGGGCAGGTGTGTTATAGGCTACATTGAAAGGACCAAGCAAAGTGTCAGGTATGACTCTATGATCCAGGGTGCTCTAGTTACGAGAAGGCTGACAGAGCTAAAATGGAGGAGGGACAAGCAGGTTCGAAAGTGCTGGTTTGGCAACGAGAGTGTTATGAATTGAGGGGGCTTTGGTCAGGCCCACTCACGAGTTCAATGACAATGATGTGTCGGACCAATGAAAGATATGCTATGGGAATATGTCATTTTGGCATATTCACCACATTCCACACCTTAACATTCAGTTGAATGACGCTCCATAAATTGCTTCCATTGAGCGTGTCCTTTGACCAAAGTCTTCCTCACTTATAGAATGTATTTCTTTCATGAAAACTGGTTGACAGAGTGACTGAAATAAAGACAATTGATCGAACCTCTTTATTCACCTGTTCAGCAGTGTATCTTGTGATTCTCATTGCTTCTGAAAGTGATAACTAAAAGAGCATATTCTTTTCTATTCTGTGGAATTTCTATATTGTGCCCAACAGGTCGACGGCCTCACGGTGCTCACAAGACATACCACAGAAAAACACATCTAGCATTGGAGGGAAATAACATCACTCATACTCAATCAGTTCCTGTATCAAAAAGAAAGGTTTTCAAGCCTTTTTGTGAGACCGATGCAATGGATCTAAGAGCACACAGTCAGGCATTCCATGTACTGGGGGCCCACGAATCAAAGCTGGAAACTCCAATCCTCTGCAATGAAAAGCGAGGTTGAGCCAGAGAATTATCCTTATTTGATCGCAGAATGCTCTCTTGATCCGAGAATGCTCTCTTGATTGCAGATCGCTCTCTTGATCCGAGAACAATGATAAGACGGGGCATCACTAGACAAACATTTATAGACCATACAAGAGGTCGTAAATTGTATTCTCTGTGAAACAGGAACCTAATGCAATTTCCGACGGTCTATGTGGAATGTGGGCCCGTTGAGCCAATCCACAAACTGTGCAAACTGCTCCGTTCTGGATCACTTGAAGCCTTTTTAAATTTGCTTGAGAAGTGCCAATCAAAAGACTGTCACAATAGTCAAGTTTCCTGTTTATTGTTGCTGCTGCAATTAAGGCCCTATTTTCCCTGACAAATAAGGGTGAATTTGCCATATTCCTATGGTACTCAATTTAAAATATCCATCATGCACACAGTGATTAATACTGGGGCATAGGGGGGCTGTTTTGCAGCATTGTCAGATGTGTCCATAATAATGGAAGCGGAGCTCAGGCAGCACATTAATTTGGGCCATATGTGGAATTCAACATAAGAACTTGATATTCCTTTTCCAACAGCAGACAAATCAGCCACTGCACAGTGTCCGAGAAAAACAGGCTCACAAATCAGTTTCGGGCGATGGCATAGAGATCTGATTTATTCATAGGTTGCAAGTCAAGGCAACACGACATCCTTCATCAGCCCTGAACTCACCTAACTGAACTGACCCTCCCTCCACACCTGCTACCTTTATTGATCAGGTCATCACCTGCCCAAGGAAGATTTGAGAACGCTACTACTGGGCCTTCTCGCACACTTATCCCACCACCACCCGAAACAATAGACCTACTTGTTTGATTCACATGTCCGTCATTATTGTTTATGGATGGAAGTGACATACAATGGCCTACTTCCGGTCAAGCATGACCTGGAGTGGGGAGGGAACCTTTTACTTTGGGAGTTCTTCTGGTCTCAACTCATTGGCAGAGGCGCGTTAGTCCTTCACCGCACAGGCGTCATCCGGTTTTAAGCAAAAGTCTATCGTTCTATCCAGTTCATGAGGCGTTGTATCATTGGGCTCCAGTGTGTGACCTTGCGCCAGTAATCCCGAGGAGCTGGGGCCTGCAGTTCTTAGTCCTGGCACGCATGCGTCATCCAGTTCATGTCAAACAGGAAATAGCTTCAGCCAACATGGGGAGAGGTGACCTAAATGAATGTCTGCTAGAAAGAGAAAGTAAGGGCATACAGGGGACATGGTATCATTAGGTGGGACAGACTTAGTCTTAGTTCATTGGGTATTCATAAAGTCCTTCTGTGAAGGAAACCCCTCCATCATCCTCGCCCCAATATCTTTGTTTATATATTTACAAAACAATAAACTTCCATAACAGAACCCTTTTATTTGTACTTGCGTGCTGCAATATACATGAACACAATGATACTACCATAAGTAACCAGGGACTGGCATACAGATGCTAACTTGCACAGTAATGTTGAAAGCCACTGTATAAGCTTCAAATGTGTACGCTAAGCCAGTAGATAGAAAGCAGAAGGCAAAAATGAAGTGTGGGACTCAAGCAAGAATGCAGAAATGGCGAGGGTCAGAAGTCAGCATTCAAAGGGTAAATGACTCACAGCATCAGATAGAGGGGAAGTGATTATGAGATCATGAGTGCAAACAGCTTGTCTGTCAGTGGGGCTAACGCAGAGAAGAAGAAAAAGATGATATTGATAAAAACACTGCAAGTTAGCACATAGCATCAATCATTTTGGGGGGCCAGAGGCAATGGAATGGTTGCAGTCCATTTTTTAGTCCTGGGAGGATAGCTCACGGGCAACACGCTCGCCTTGGAAGCAAGATAACGCGGAGCAACACCGGCTCGATCCCCGGGTCCACGCTTAGAAACCTCTGGTTATTAAGAGTGTTATAAATAATCAATCAATCAATAGTGCCCTTCCTAAAAACGGTGCCTTTTGTTGAGTTCCCTCTAAAATGCATTCATGAGCATACCCACATCGACCACCTTAATCCCAAGTAAAGCGAGGCGCAGCGGATGCAATCGCATGCAATGTAATGTTGTTTTCATTAATATTGTGCCACCTTCCATTGCATTGGTCTCCCGGAGTCGAGGTTTGTCAGTGTGTACTGTGCGCATGCCTGGAACTCGACCTTCATCTGTGGCAGTGAAAGGGAAAATGCAAAGGGGGAGAAGACGGCCAGGGCACAGCAGGCGATGATAGCCTTGAGAGGGGGATTTAGGAACATCGGGAAGAGGGAAGAGGGTGAAATGCTTGCTTACATGAGGGAATGAAGTCAGGTGATCAACCATGGCGCAGAGAAAATGCTGTTACCTTTCTTTACGTGTGCTCTGCCACACAGAGAAAGGAATTACAGGCCTTCCTTGTCGATTCCAGAGAACTGTTCAGAGAAAGTGGGTGGATATCAGAGCCCTTCCTCCTCATTCCTGCCTGGTTTTGCAGTGTACTTGGCCCGCCTCGCCCTATTGCAATAATTCTGGCCATCCATTTCCTCTTTAAACAACATCTAAGGTTCGGATGTTAGCAGTGCCATAGACAGAGTAGAGTTTCCTTAGTGGGCATGAACGTATATATTTTTTAGAAGGTGTGTTAAATATAGTATAATTCATCAGCAGTAAACAAACACTAAAATCAAAATATTAAAATATGTAACAGAAATACAATCATAATAGATTGATGCGACCTCCAGTAACTCGGTTCTTTTGAAGGAAATATACGAGTTTTATGTGTTGCAAAAATTACACGATGTAGGTTCTATTACAATTCCCTCTTCAGTCTACTGCACATCAAATATTGCAACTCCAAATATCTGAAACCGATGATGTGACTCTAAACATGGGTGATGGTGCCATCTACTGGGCAAGAGCAGCATTGACTCTGAATTTTTCATAGATTGTTAAAGCTTACAAATTTCGCCCAGGACCCACAGAACAAGGTCAAAGGCAATTATAGAATATTTTCAGTTAAAGTAGTTATTGATAGTATGTGTACACGCATGCACGCGCACGCGCGTGTCTATGTGTGTGGAGCATGCCCTGCGTAGCTGTCTCTCCTGTATTCCTGCCGCCAGTAGTATATCTGATTCTGTTCTCTGCTCTGCAAGATTTATGTGTTTGGGAGGGAAGCTTTACTAATGATGCTTCTAATGTGTGTGGAGACTCTTGCACTACCCGTGCTAGTGTTGCACTTGTTAAGAACGTGTGAGAGAGAGAAAATGCTCATTCCAAGCTGTGCTTGTTCTGCGTACATGGGAAGCCCGCACTTCCACTGACAATTCTTGTATTTGCTCAGTGTTTTAGGGAAACGGGTGCTGCCTCTCACTGAGCTCTACCTCTTTACTGTGTGTAAGGGGAGCGTGAACACTCCATGCCTGTACTGCACCTCTTCTTTTGGCTTTCTTTCCTTTACCTTTCCTTTGAGTGTGGTAAGCTTACATTACGGCTGCTTGTGATGTACTTTCTGGCAAAAGAGGCAACTACTGCTCTCAGCAATACGCTTGTTTTTTGTGTGATGAAGCTCGCCCCGCTTTTGCATGAGTTGTATCCATACTCTTTAAGGGACTCTTGCACTCGGCCATCTGCCTGTGATGACTTTGCATTGTCTCTCAAAGTTCTCTACTTACAGCAGTGGCCTTCAAACTTTTTTGGCGAGGGCCCCCCTGAGCAAAATTTGGGCAGGTCGGGACCCCCCAGAAATGCCAAATGGACAGTATATATTGCGCGCTGTCACCTGCTCCCATCACAGTCGCTGGGCTCCCTCATCCCACTCCTACCCAGTCCCTGGTCTCTCCCCACCCCATCACACACCCTGGGCTCTCCCTCCTCTGCTCCCACCACTATCCCATGGTTCCCGCCCATTGTGGTCCCACCATAGTCCCTGGGTTCCCCCCATCCGTTCCCAACACAGTCTGAGGGCCAGTGGCAGCTGGTGATTTTTTTAAGTGAAGGGGCATAACTATTTCCCCCAAAAATGTCATAGCGACCGAGCATAGTGAGGGTGCCCGAACCAATAAAGGGGAGTTCGGGGGGGGGGTTCCCTCTGTGAATTTTATTTAAATAATGGGTTAAAATGTTGCATTGTAGAGCAAACAAATGGGTAAATAGCCAAACAGTTTGCAATTGGTGCTGGGGGGTCCAGGGGGCAGGCATGACCTTTTTTACTGGACATCTATGATAGATGTCCAGTAAAAAGATAACATCCCTGTCCCCTGGGCCCCAATGGACTAACACAATCAACATGATTATGTGTGTATGAAAGGCGCTGCACATTCATACAGCAAGCACTCTATCATTCACACGAGCATCCATCACCATACACTCACTCATAACATAAGCATACACGCATCCATACACATGTTTAAAGCAATGAACATAAATGTACCTTCTGCATTGGCCTGCGTGTGGGTGCTTAAACGGCCTGATCCAGGCTGCTCTGTCCGTATGTGCGAGGAGGCGCAAGAGCTCCTTCTTGGACATACAGACATGCAGTGCCCCAGCCAGCATTTCCAATGAGCTATGCAATGCTGGTGAAGCAAAACACCCCAGCACTTGCATGGCTTAGTGAGCATGTGCGGCTGGGGAACTAAACTGAACTTTCAAAGGGAAACGGTGTTTCCCTTTGACAGTTCAGCCAGCCCAGGAGCACTCCATCAGCTGGAAAAAGCAGCTGAGGGAGTGCTCACTGTTTCACTGGGCTGGCTTTTTAGCCCCTCCATAATGGGTGAGGGGCCACTGGGTGAGCGCCCCCTCGCCCTTATGAATGAGCCGCCAGGCTCGGACTGGCCTATAGGGCAATGCCTGTACCAAAAATGTAAAATGCTAGTGTGGGCCAATCAAAATGGGCCAACATTTTGACCAATGTGAACCAGTTTGATGAGTTACTTAACTATGCAGTTAGTAATTTTGACCATTGTTGCTGAATATATCAAAATTTACTTACATTTTAACACAAAGCACCCCCTTGGGTACGATTGAAACAGTGGCCCTCATAACAACTCTGGCGGTAGCTGTGTCGGTAAAACCGGCATGGCTGCCGCCGAAGTTGCATCCGGGTCCGGCACCGCGAATGGGCAATTACCGGGTCATGCGACTTTGGCGGACCTGATAATTGCCCTTTTGCGGGTGCCGGTACCGGTAGATCCCCATTCCAATTTGAGCCCCTTAGGGCTCAATGGGAATGGGAAGCGCGGATGCACCGGCACGTTAATAACGGTGCCGGTGCATCCGACGAGCTGTGCTCGCGGGTGCCGCACGGCCTGCCAGGTCAGTCCTGGCGGGCTGTCAGTCACCCGCGAGCACAACTCTTACTATGGCGGTACGGTAGCAACGGTGCCGGTAGCTTACCGGCACTGTTATTACTGTACCGCCATAGTTGCAATGAGGCCCAGTCTGTGACTAAAGGAATGAATATCCATGAGGGCCACTTTTTCATTGTAGTCTGAGACAGTTTCATGTTTCAACCCGACCATGTGAGCCACCCCTGCCCATTTCTTCCAATCTAAAAAAAAAAAAAGATTTTTATTTTTTATTTTTTAATATTTCATGCTGAGCTCTCAGGGCCCCCCAGGGATGCACCCGCGGACCCCTGGGGGGTCGCGCCCCACAGTTTGAATACCGCTGACTTACAGTGTGTGTGTGTGTGTACTGTAAATGCGACATCTGATTTCTGTGTAAGCGACACTTGCACAGTTGCTGTCCTTATTTAAGCTGTTCTGCAGGTGAGTTACTCTTGCACTGTGAGTTCCTATACTGGAGGCCTGATTCACAACACCTTTTTCAATGGGAAAATCCCCTTTTAAAACAAACGCTTTTGTATATAAGGCCCTGCAATTTGTCTGTGCATGTGGGGAGTGCTTGTACTGCAGGCGAGCGGCACTGCTTATACCTGTTCTGTGTGCCCCTCAGTCTGACTGGCTCTCAGGCGCTACACACACATCTTTCTGTGTTTGTTCTCACATTTTAAAGTTCTTGTCTGTGGATTTGTTTCTGCTACATTGCATCTCCATCTACTGGCGTAAAGCTTTGAGTCTGCTACTAATGAGCAACTATTTTTACAGATTTCCGTTAGAGACTGCTACACGAAGGAGCTTACATGAGGTTCTGGCGCGCAACACTACAAGATGTTTCTTAAAGGCTAGTCTGGCTGTAGCCCATACATTCACAGGAGGGTCTGCAGGTTGCTGTGTATGTTGGATGTGTGTGCATCATACATTCTCAGAAATGTCCAAGTGGCTTTCAGATCCATACCTAGACTTGCCTTCTTTCGTGAGACTGTCAAAGGGGCAGTTCTGTTAGAGGAATATCATCTTTGCTGTGAAATGTTATGTTATTTGACATGTGTAGTGCCATTGTTATGGCTCTTCAAAGTGCTGTGGGGTGGAAGCCCCTTCGGAAGACCACAGTCTGTGCAAGCATGGAAATAAAAAGAGCATTAAGTAACTATTCAATTACTAGTAGAGATGACTAGTTTATCACATTATAGACAATCATGCAGAGCATTGTGTTCAGGTGCAGAGATGGCTGCTATGTCAGTGGCTATGTGACAGCTGGACCGAATTGTTTATTGAACTCAGCTGTATGCTATCGGTCTCAGTGCAAGCGGGGGAGTGGGTATTATAAATAGTCTATCAACACCTAGGGCAACTGTCTAGAGTTCAGGGCTCTGCTATATTTTACATGCAGAAGACATGCACACTGAATAGAATGCAGTCAAGGCAAAACAGCCTGTAACCCGGCACTCCACCACTGGCCTATTACATACAGGTGCCATTTCACTTGCTCGCACTGCACCTGTCAATATCCCCCCCTCTTTCTCTCTCACACACACACATTGAATCCCATGTGCAGCAAAACAAGCATCTGTGAGTTGGCAGGTGAGATGAAATGCTAGTACAGTCTTATTACATGTATGTACTCCCTGCTTAGATCCTTTGACTTCAGATGTATAACAGCCAGTTGAAAGGGTACAGCAGTCCTACTAAGAAGTGCTGGTGCTATCCCAGTAGCATCCTTGCTGAGGGGTTCCAGCTCTGTTTAAATTAGAAGTATGCCAGCCCAGCTGAGAAATTCTGCCCCTGCCCCATTAAACATTTAGCAGGTCTGCCGAGAAATACCAGCACTGCCTCTAGAAGCTCGGATGAGAAGTGTTCATTTTCTTTCCTTTAACCCCTAAACCATGTGCACAAATGTTGGTATGTTCCATTTTAAGTGTAGCAGCACTGTACACATGTGCTGGTATTATTCCAAAAAAGATGTGGCAGCCTTGTTGAGAACTGAAAGTACTATCCCATTCAAAAATTACATTAGCCCTGGTGGGACTGCCGCGAGTTCCTGCTGGAATTATCTGGTATCCTACACATTTACATTCTATCTCTTTGGGAAGTAACACAGGAGGGTGCGCATGCACGCACACACGCACGCACGCACACACAAAAAAAAAACTGTAATTCAACTCAAAAACGTTTTTCTGGGTCAACAACCACCACTACATGTCCCTGCTTCTTTAGCTAGGAGAGTAAAGGGCACGTGCAGCAATGACATTTTGACACTAAGGGACAGGAGACATTCCTACAATAAGGCCAGAAAAGAGATACATTGTTTAGAAATAATTTCTTTAATATCTACAAGAGAACAAGACAATGGGTGGCAACAGGTGAACTGAGTGCATTGATGGGGAGGGAAATGCGAACATATGTAATCTGTGTGTGCTTGCAAATCAGAAAAGCAATTGGATCAGATGGGATGAAATCTTATGGCATTTACGAAGAGTGGAATGGCATGGTGCCAGCACCACTAACAACTCTTTTTAGTCATGTGCTAGGCGAGGAAGCACAGAAGATTTGCCTTTACAACAAAAGTTGGAAAGAAGAGGGCAGAAGTTGCAGACCATTCCATAGGGACGTCATTTAACCAAAATGCCAGGGGTAGCGGAAGTGACATCACACGACCTTGACCTCTGATGATATCACAGGAAGGGATGTCATTTGACCCCAACCCGAAGTGAAATCACAGGAAGCAATGAAACACAGCCTTTTACCCCTTGACAAAACAGGAAGTGGCATCACATAGCATTGTTCCTAAGTACACAACGAAAAATATGGTTACGATATCACTAATGTGATATACATTTCATACAAGAATGGACCACCATATGTATCATTAATATCAGTTTGTATAGGCCCATATTACCAAATTACTGTGACTGCAAGCAGATATCCAAGGCCAAATCATAACAATGTGTTATTATAGAACTTAAGCTTAAGCACTTTATATAGAACAAGGATACATGCAATATCACCCAGCCTGCATTGGTACTCTTTTATCAACCTCAGATGGATGAAAGGCTGAGTTGGTGTTGCTGGGATTCAAACCTGCAACCTGCAGCTCACACACATACAATGCAGCAGCCAGCACTCAACACACTGAGCTATTTTACCAGCCATAGTAAAATGAGCAATTACATGTCTGAATGTTCTCAAAGTCAGAAGCAAATTACACTCTCTACTGGGTACCATTAAACGGGTAACTAAGATTTAACAGCAGACCTGTTCATCTGCAGGTCTGGTGCAAAGATAGCCAGATGACAAGCCTGCATGTACCTACTTTTCAGGCTTCAGAGGTTGGCAAAATAGGGAAAGCAGCACACTCACACGACATCCCATACTCTGGGCACTCATTATCTCATACATGCAAACAAACGTCCTGAACAGCATGCCATGGAGATAGGAAAGAGACACATTAGACCAAAGCATTAATTATGGCTCTCTTCTGCTGTGGTTATTTTTGACCTGCCTTGAGGCCAGTGAGATGTATTAGTTTGGTGATAGAGAGCAAGAGAGAGGCAGAAAGAAAAAGAGAGTGAGAAAGAGAGGAGAGAGAGAGAGAGAGAGAGATGGAGAGGAGAGACAGAAAGAGTGAGAGAGCAATGGTGAGAGAGTAAGTGATACAGTTCAGAGGAATGTTCTGACAGGCTTTAATTAACCTGCAGACTACACAATGAGAATGCCTGGTTTACATCATCATCCGGCATTGCAAGGTACAGTTGCTATACTCATGCTAACCCATGCTCCAGTCCAGAGGTAGCAGGAGGTCGGCAGAGGTCGCAACTGTGACCACAGAGGTCGCACATTCGACCTCTGGCAACCCCCATTCCTGCCACTTGTCATCAATGGTGGTACATTCGTAGGATCACTTCTAAGGACACTAATGGATACATTCATGAAAATGTGTACAGGGAAACACAACACAATTGAATTCCTTTGTTGATGGGGTCACAAACTTAAATACACACGGTACATGCCATGTTTTTAATCTTCCAAGATTTCTGCAAAGCAATTTATACCATTTCGGCAGAAGTGCTTTATTTTGGGATTAAGGGCCTGGTTGATCCACAGATCATTTCTTAATGGGATTGCCCAATTATAAAATGGTTCTGTGAATCAGGCCCTAAATCTCTGTTGGTGAACTGGTTTGGGCTCTGACTGAGTGATAGGTGGCAGCAGAAGTTGAAGTGAGCAGGTGCTGACAGGATCTCAGTTCTACTGCTTTTATTTGCTACAGTTAACAGTTCATGTTTTTACATCCATTTCACGGTTCCTAGTGTTAGTTTTGGAGTTACTTCATACCTCTTCTTTTTAAGTCACACTCATTGGATCGGTTCGCTTCACTTGGCTCCTTCCGAACTGTGGACAGTGAAACGATGTGTTGGAGCCTGCTAACTGCTGCTCACTGGCGCCTGCATGGCAGTTGTGCAAGGCTCCAGGGAATACTTTTACTTTCCCTACTTTCAGAGAGGATGACATCATCACTGCATTATTCATTCCCTCACGCAGTGCCCAAATCCTGAAATCCATTTCAGTAGTGGATTATAATTTCCCAAATCGCTCAGACATTAAACTAAAGGTCTTATCCCTCTGCTGACACGATTTGGCTTAAGGAAGAATGTTTGTTGGAAGGTGAAAAAAAAGAAAGGAAAATATAAAAACTGGGCAATTCTAAATCTCAAAATGGGCACTGCCCTTCTTAACATGGGGCTGTGGGATGGGTGGAAATAGATGCTCGTTGAGAAGTGTTAGTTGTGGGACACAATAAGACAATATTTAGTGACCAGGATTGATTTCCTTAAGAAGAGAGTTTGCAGGAGCCCAAAACAGCGGATACAAAGCAGCATTTGAAATACTTTTTTTAACATACCTCCAAGGCCTGTGTCACTTGAAGCATTTGAACACCTTCCTGAGGTGGGAAAGCCACCTGCTTAGAATTCAGAATTATTTTGTATCAAAGGTTATTTATGTGAGGCCATTGTTGTTTCATGCTGTTCCGCATCCATACAACGTCCTCTGCGAGAGACCTAATAATGAACTTCAGACACCCCAAATGTCATTTTGTACCAGATTTTCTTGTCACTTTTACATTTTCTTTTCACTGATGCATATCATTGGGGAGCATGAGCCATTCTATTTTTCCTGCCGAATTCTTCAACCATTACAAAGGTTTGTGGACATTAGTTGCACCTCCCCAGACATATCCCACTGCTTTGGGCTGCATAAGAGAAACAGTTGTGTGAACAATGAAACAATAAAACAGTACTCCCCTTTTCATCCTTGGAAAACAATAGACGTCAGTATAACACTAGATTTCTTTAAACTTCATGTATTATAAATTATAAGAATATGGTACTGTTGGGCGTGAACATAAAATGCCATAAGAGAATTGACAACAATAGGAACATCTGAATGTCAACTTCTTCTCCCCTCCACCATTGTCAATAATTTCCAGAAGGAGAAACTCCAAAACACTAACAGCAGTTACATCTAAATGAAATCCTGCTGTGGGCAAATAAAAAAGCAGCCTGTAGAGACATCCTTCTATTGTTAATATCACACTGTGACCATCTCCAAAAATAAAATCCCACCACTCTTTGCCCAATGACCGCATGCCCTCTCTCCTGACCACCCTGCCCAATTATCAGAGTTCCACGCTAAATGGGCCTAGTTAAAAGAAAAAAAACACTAAGTACCATAAGTATCCAGTCTCAGTCCTTTGATCTAACCAAACATTATTGTCCAGGAAGGTAAGGTAAACTTGTTTGGCCACAACCCAACAATAGGCTTCAGAGTGATGAGAGTTATTTAGAAAATGGCAACTCAAGTTCAGTACAACCAAGTACAAAGTCATCCAATTAGTGAACAGAACTCCTCAAACGCCAGTCTTTTTTTAAAAATCTCTTTATTAGTATGTCATTAAATTAAATTACAGAAGAATCAAATACAGAAAGGAATAGTGAACCAGAGAACACAAATCAAAATTATTCAATTAAAGAACATATCAATAAACAAACAGAATAATCAAATGATCCCTTCGACATACTAAGAACATTTTCATTTTTGTAAACAATAAAAGAGCAAAATACAACAGTCAATAAAAACATTTAGCATAGAACATACACACAAACACCAGTCTTGACTTGAAGGTTTCTAGATAATGAAAGAAGGCCACGCAGGTATTCCTTGGTGGTTTGGGTCACGTGGAGATCGGAGTGCAAACTGCAGGCCACAGGTTTCTATTCTTGCATGTGATGACATGCCTCTCTTTGAGGTTGAGAACATGATTATTATTAAGATGGCTAATTGTAACACGCGGTAAACAGCATTACATGTGATCAGAAAAATGTGATGCCGGTATTTAAAGAAAAAATATTACTAGAAGAAGAGGGGAGGTTTTATTGCCCATGTACATAACACTGATGTAGCCTGGTCCTTTGTGTGGTGCCCACTTTAGGAGGCCTGATCTGCAGAAAGGTGAAGGCTAATAGAAGATAAAACATAGACTGCTAACAAAATGGCGGATATTTTAAACAACATGACCTTTGAAGAGAGGCTTGCAAAGTAAATAGTGTGTATGTTGGAGGAATAGGAGTGGTGGCAAAGACATTGTTATTCCAAACTATTATAATGAGTGTACCGAAAGCAAAGAAGGAATGCACACTTCAAAAGTATTTTAAAGCAGGCTCGGACTGGCCTGTAGGGCAATGCCTGTAGAGCCAGCCCATGAATCTAGCATGGACCATGTTTTTTTGGGGCCAGAATGGGCCAATTATGTGTACAGACTGTGCCAGTTTCTTAAATTACTTCACCAGTTTTAATCAATGCTACTAGGAAAATATGCTTTTTAAATGCCTTATTTGCAACATATTTACCAAAACCCTCCCTTGGGGTTTCCTCAAGCAGTCTAATCCGAAAAGTAACACATTCTAATATGTGCTTGTTGGCCACGTTTTCATTACTGCCTGGACCGATTTTATGGCATAGTCTGACCGTATCTTACAGTGAAGTCGTGGTGACAGAAACACCAAATCACCACAAAAAAAAGTGTGCAGAAAAAAATGAACAAAGCTAGGGGGAAGGCAATGTAAGCACAGAAACCATTCTATGTTTCTGTGTCGAGTAAGACAGTACAAGAAGAAGAGTGGACAGGTTAGGCAGACCCTGGCTATTGGCAAATTGTTTCTAAATATTACATTGGTTTAATTTGTTTCTCTATAGCAATACTAGCTGAAGTACCTGTTCTCCGAACAGGTTCTGTAGACAGACAAGATAACACTCTCATTAATTGTTGAAAATGAATGATCCTGCAGGTCACTGTTCCTCCTTACCCTGGTGTGGTGCAGTTTGTTGTGGCGCATTGCAGTAAAATATCTCGGAAATCGTGCAGCCTAGGGTCTTGAAATGTGGTTTTTGAGGTCCCACAGGACCTGCAGTTTTGTTCCTCGTGTTGGAACCAACATTTTTTTTCCCTTCACGGTGAACATGGTTTATGGCTTCGGCGGCAGGCATCATCTGGCAATAATCCTGTGGAAAAGTAATTTCACCTGATGTGGCAAACATGTTTGCTCCCCTTCCCAGTGAACATGGTTTACAGCATTGCAGGGGTCAAGTCCTAAAAATTAAAGTGGGGGGACTCATCAGCAAACGCAATGGGATGTGATGTTGCTAGAAATTAGCATATCAAGGTGAAATATGCGCATTTCATTAAATGGGCTTTGCATACCCACCCAAATTGAACATGACGAATGGCATTTGCCTTTCATAAAATCAACACACACACAAAACCAAGACAGGATATGTTCTTCTAATAGTGTTTTTAAAAACGTTTACATGTGTGCATGTTTTAAACTAAAAGAACAAATAGAAAAGTTTTTCCTGGGACTTGCAGTTCCGAATTCACCTTTAGTTGATTTTGATCAGGTTATATAGTGCAGCGGTGAAGTGTCTAGCCTACAAACCTCACGATTGTGGTTTGATCCCCGAGGTCTGCTTTAATTCATAAATTCAAAGAGGACATCCAATGTGTCTCTTTTAGCTGGGGGTACTGAGTCCACCCTCTGAATAATGTGGGGGGACTCTGTCTCCCCGTGTGTACCCTCGACTTGAGCCCTGCAGCATTGTAAAGCTTGTTTAGAAACAACATTTTTTGTTTCTTTTAACATGGTTTACGGCTTCCTCATCAAGCACCATCTCGCAAACATCCTCTGGAAAAGTAATTTCATCTGATGCGGCAAAAATTTGGAAACTTCTGGAATTCTACCTGCCTTCACCTTTGCCTCTCAGGTCCATTCGCTGCTCATACATTTTTTGTTTCCCTTACCGGCGAACAAGGTTTTTGGCTTTGCCGGCAGGCGGCAGACCAACAAACACATTTTTACTTTTGCTGAAATCCAGGGAAAGGGGTGGGGTGTTCAAATATCATGTGGCCAGTAATGTCCGTAGGATGGTAACAGGTATCTATTTAAAGTTTGGAGCAGATTGGTGAAACGGTGTGGAATTGTATAAGGAACAATGCTTTGCTAAGCCCCAAACCCACAAACAATAGTTGAATTTTGCTGAAATCTAGGGAAATGGGCTGGGTTGTCCAAGTGTCATGAATCCAGTAAGGTCTGGTGGGTCAGAACAGGCAACTATGCAAAATTTGGCGCAAATTGGTGAAATAGTGTGGAATTGTGGAATTGTATAAGGAACAACGCTTCGTGACACAAACCCATAAACTCACACACAACTTTTGACTTTTATATGTATAGAAGATTATGTATGTCTAATATGACATATTCCTAGAGCAGCAGGTAACTTATGTTTTCATTTATAACATTGCAGCACCTTTCAAAACCTTTTTGATCACTTTAAAAAAAACAATTGTTTCATGTTTTAATTGAAGGCTTGAAGCTGGTAGAAATGAGGAAGGGGATGGTGGGAACTCAGAAGCAGTACAGTTTCCTTTAATCATTCCTGAAAACACCATTTACTGCTAACGACTGACATCCTCCCACTGCAAGACTGTTAGTAGGGTCACCAACAAAGCCAGTATATTAATGCAATGTTTGAAATGGAATCTACCCCTTTTTCCACAAACCAATGACAAATTTGAAAGCTCTACTAAAAAAAGATGTTTTTAAAACTAAATCCTAACCTTATTTGACCTGAATGTTGCTAACCGAACTCAGAATATTTAATACAATTAACTTTTTGTCCCAATTTCTGGATGAGTAAAGGCTTTCTGCCCGGGGGTACTGGTCAGGTCATGGCTCGTGTGTTGAGCTTGTGTGCTGCCTGATGTGTGGTTAATGGGAATGATACCTAAAACCAGCCCAGGTTTACTACCATGCTGGATAGGTTTTTACACACAGGGAACATTTGATAGATGAAGGTGTCTTGATGAAAGTGTCTTTCAGCCTCATTACAAGTGAGCCAGTCCAGTAAAAATACTGGCAAAAATGCTGGTATTTCTGACTCCAGCACCTTTACTGACCGGCATACTTCAAGTTTGCTGGCATGGGCCACAGATCTCCCGGCAGGCCTGACCTGGGGGTTAAGGAGTAAAAGGCCCCTATTGACAAACACATGCCTGAATCACTGGCTCTGTAACTAGCGGTGCCGGTAATTCAGTAAATCCCATCCCATGGGAACTTACTGGCAAACCAACGCCCATAATATCCTGGCAATACCGGGAGATTGGACAGCAGGGACGGTAAGTGCAGATTGCCGATTACCGGCGGGACACCAACAAACCTATAAACAGGGCCTTTAACTGGACTAGGTGTTTGTAAAGCTATTGTTTAGACCACTTAATGAGCAGGTACCCTAAATAAAGAAAGGGCCTGAGTTACAAACATGTTTTTACATTGGAAAGTCCAATTGATTTTTTTTTTGTAAATCAGACCCAAAATCTTTCCCTAGTCGTCAGAGTCAGAGGCATTGGGCCTCATTATAAGGCTGGCGCTCCCGTAATGAAGGGGGCCAGAACGGGACTGTCTCCCTTCATTCTGGGAGCGCCGATTATGAGCTTCCCATCACGGCACTGGGATCGCACTCCTGGTAAAACCAGGCATGCTTTCCGGGTCCCGTGAGGGGAAGAGGGAGGCAATTACGGGCCAGATGTAATCTGCCCATTATTACCTCCCTCCCCATTCCCATTGAGCCCAATGGGGGCTCAAATGGAAATGGGGATGGGTTCCTGCAAGGAGGAATTACCGGGTCCACCTATGTGGGAGTAAGTCGGTAAATCCCCATTGCAGGAACCCGGTATTGGAGCCCGGAACGGAGGCAGCCATGGAGCTAATAGCTCCATGGCTACCTCCATTCTCGTAATAAGGCCCATTGTTTCTGAAAGTTGCTTACTCAGTCGATCGAGTCAATGAAAGGCTTGCTCGTTATCGTAAATTCACCTGACAGTAGTTATTGCAGATGAGCACACTGCCTAATCGTCCCCAACACTGCCAGTAAATGGGGGGAAAAGGAAGGGCAGTGGCAAGAAGACTGAATGGAGAATGAGTCACAGAGATGGGGCAGGGAGAACAGAACAGGTAGATATGTATGAGGTGGGCAAGCTACAGAAAGGAGCAGAGCAGCTCTGAGGGCTCCCAGACAGTTAATCCTCTGACAATGCAAGAGGTCAGTCACTTCAGGATAACACCATCTGGGTCCAATGGGTAAGAGATAGCAAGCTTTGGCAAAGCCACAGTTTTAGCATTTGTATAGGCCTGAGCTTGGCATTTACTAGGCACTGCCATGGTGGTGCTAACTGACCATAATATGGTAACAGCTGGAAAATGATTGATTACCTAGGCATACGAGAGCAGTGCCTGACAGAAAATGCTTACCTAATACCTATACACAAGCCAAACTATTGGCTCTGTTGATGTTTGCTTTTAAAAGAACTTGAATGCAAATAACATATATAAAACATGCAGTGCAGTTGAAGGTTTTTATGACACAAGTAGCAGGTTTACAGGTGCAAATAAGCCATGAACTCTCGTCAGTCTGCTTAGAAATAACACTGGCAGGTGAAAGTTGCATGCTGCTACGATCTAAGGAGGATGTGTTTACAGAGTGGGTGGTGAGTTAGTGGCGTGGGAACCTCCACAGGGATTAGCGGTTCTAGGTGATTTGGTTGAGATTTTTTTCTCGAAGTAGATTTCATCAAATCATTTTTTTAATAGGCGATTTTGCCACAAATATCCGTGGGGAGACCCGTGCACGCTCCCTTAACCCTCCTACACTCAACATAAATCCAAACCCACCCCACACATATATTTGCGACAAAATCAGGTTGAAAAAAACTCGATGAAATCTACTTTGAGCCCATGCTGCTGCAAAATCTCCCATTCCTGGGATTAGCATGGCCATGGGCGGTCAAATGGTGGGTAAATAACCAAACAACTCCCACAAGCAGTGTGTCCCTCCTCAAATGTCATCTCTCTCCTAGCTGTAATCCAATGCAATAGCTCTGGCTTGTAGGTTGTGCTTAAATGCCACATAGTAGCCAAAATTAAAACAGTGGGTGTTAGTTGGAACATCTCAGATGACAGCCACGAGAAATGGGGGCTAGAGGGGTTGAGCAGTCAGTCTGCATCCCTGCTTACTACAGTAAAAAGCTATGCAGCAGTCAGAGCTCTCAAGTTTCCCTGTGCTATGTGTGAAAAAGGCACACTGACCTATATTTCCCCCTTGGAATTGGGTGAATTTCAGTTGTAGTTTCCATTTTAAATTTAGAACTACAAGTCCCAGAATTATTTGGAAGTGGGACTGGGTTTGGCAGAAAAGAAATGGTGCTGATCCAGAACAGGTGTAAGTGGAACAAAACGTGTCTCTGCATTAGCACGATTTTCATTTGAAATACTGTTTAAACAATAGAAATAACTAATGGAAGACATTGCTAGCTAGGAACCAACATATTTTGCAGTGAAAATAAGATATGTAAAATTGTATGGTGTGTTATAGGTTATTTGTAAATATCTTCTACTCCACTTAGTTTGCTCCAAAGCAATAACAATCTTTTTACCATAAGGTTACGAAAGGACAGCTCCATTGTGCTGTGTTGGCAGAGGCGCCATTTGGGGGTCACCAGGGTGTGCAGCTGTGACACCTGTGCTCTCCCTTGCTGACCCTGTAGTCTCCCTTGCTACCCCATGGCTCTTTGTTTCTGAAGTGACTGGCTTTCTTGTTCAGGTCTCTTAAAAAAAAAAAAATAACAGGGGGTTCCACAAGTGCAACACTTTGAGCAGTGATCCTAAATAAGAACAATTAGGAATAACAAATAATTGTCTTTCTATGAAATAATTGCTAAACTCAGTACACGTTTATTTCAGGCACACTTCTTGGGGTGAGTCACTGATGTAGTCGGTTCTTAAACTTCTCAAATCCACAATACAGACAACTACCAAAAAGCATTTAGAGTAGAATAAGCATCCAAGAGCGCCAGGGGACCACTCCGGTGGTGATAGTGCGCGGTATCCTTTAACATTAACATGTATGTATTTTGCTTTTCGCAAGTTGCAGTTATAGCATATCTTTCTCTGCCATTGTCTCTGTTATGATCACAAGACATTTCATCTCAGTGTCCTCGGTCACTTAACAAAATCCTTGTGCCTAAAAGCTTGTGTACAGTGTAGAAATGTTTGACCATAGCACATAAAGTGGCCCTTGATTTCATTGTGCCACAATCAATGCTTTGTTGTAATGTCTTTTCTATCTCCCTGACATGCTGTTCAGGATGTTTATTTGCATGTATGAGGTAACGAGTGCCCAGAGTAGGGGATCCCGTGTGAGTGCGCTGCTTTCCCTGTGCTACTCTAAATTCTTCAATTCACAGTTACCTCCCAATGGTAGGTATTTCTTGAAGCTCTGAAGTCTGAAAAGTAGATCCAAGGAGGCTTGACATGTGGCCAACTTTGCACCAAACCTGCAAATGAACTGGCCTCCTGTTAAATCTCAGTTACCAGTGTAATGGTGTGCACTACAGAGTGTACTTTGTTTCTGACTTTGAGAACATTCAGACATGTAATTGCTCATTTTACTGTAGCCGGTACGGTAGCTATAATCGGTAAGATAGCTCCGTGGTTGGAGCACTCACTGCAGTAATGTGTGTGTGATCTGCAGGCTGCAGGTTTGAATCCCAACTCAGCCTTTCATCCTTCTGAGGTCGATAAATGATAAATGAGTATCAGCACAGGGTGGGTGATATTCTATGTATATTTGTTCCTCTTAAAGCTCTTAAGCATAAACGCTATATAATAACACATCATTATCATTGGCCTTGGACGTCTGCTTGAATTCACAGTAATTTGGTAATATGGGCCTTAACACACTGATATTAACGCCACAAATGGTGATCCATTCTTGCATGAAATGTATATCACATTACAGTGATATTGGAAACATATTTTTCATAGTGTACTTAACAATACTATGTGATGCCACTTCCTGTTTTGTCTAGGGTTGAAAGGTCGTGTTCCATCGCTTACTGTGATATCACATAGGGGTGGGGTCAAATGGCATCACTTCTTGTGATGTCGTCAGAGGTCAATAGTCGTGTGATGTCACTACCGCTACCCCTGGCATTTTGCCGAAATGACGCCCCTGTCGATATGTAACTTGCAGCAAGTTGTTTTCTGTCTTCTGCTTGCATTACTACTGCCACTGGCAGAATATATCATATGAAACAGATAGGTCATATCAAACAGTTCATGAATCATATCACGTTAAAACGCTTTTGACCATATAGTCCACGCACATTTAAAATCATGCAAACTAAACATCAGTAAGATAAAACCGGACAATGAAAACAAACAGAAAATAGCCAGTCGTTAACCACTCCCCCTTTCCCCAGCACTTCAGTCCCATCACTTCATGTTTTAACCACAGATTTGGGAAAATGTACCCTAGCCCGTGTTCAGTTCATATCAGTCTCTCAATTTAAATAAAACACGTTCTGATATAAGAAAAACACATACATAATGTTATTTCCTGTCTTTCAATGTGTCTAAGATGTTCAGTTGCCTGCTGCTGTTACGTTGTTTATCTCAAAGCTTGACACATCGACTACCAACAAAACACTGGATAGAAGGGCATTTAATTCTTAAATAAAGCACTGCATTTCTTAATTAACAAATTAACTCCTTTCTAAAACAGTGGCATTCAAACATTTTCATGCTAAGTCCTCCTTGAGAAAAATGTTTTCATGACACTGGTAATAGAGGTCACTGGGCGGGCATTGAGGGAAGTAGGGCTTTCCATGATCACTGGGGGAAGCTGGGAGCAGGTAACTTAACAAGAGACCTGGGGCCTGATTCATGGAAGTTTAAGCGCAGTGCAAAGTAGCTTTGCATTGCCAACAAACACTCTGATTCACAGAGGGGTGCAAAGTGTATTTTTGCAGTGCAAAGTGACGCACTGCCAACAAACACCCTGATTCACAGAGCAGAGCAAAATATATATTTTGAAGTGCAAAGTGGCCAGTGCAGTCACTTTGCACTGCAAAAATACATTTTGCACCGCTCTGTGAATCAGGGTGTTTGTTGGCAGTGAAAAGGCACTTTGAACCAAATTCCATGAATCAGGCCCCAATTGTCCAAACATTCAAGCATACTTCTCCAAGGATAGTGAAATTAGATGTTCCTTTACATCGGTTTCATGGGAATCAATGTGAGGCAAGTGGTTTGTTTGGAGAGCAGGATGAGTCCATGAACAGTGACACCACTGAAATGAAAGAGATTGTATTGGTTTCTATCTGTGGTGGGCCGATTGCACAGGCATGCTGCACAAGGCTGCACTCGAAGTAAAACAAGTTAAGGGCATGATTAATTTGACTCGTAGGCTATGATTTACAAAAGCGTTTTTGAATGGGAAAGTCCCATTCAAAACGCTTTGCAAATCAGGTTTATACTCTCGTTTACGCCCAATACAATCAGCAGCTTACCTTGTCTGCTTTGCATCTGATCATTGTTCCTTATAATTGAAAAAAGTAATATGTACCATTATCTGCTGAGTGTTTTAACAAAACAATGACTTAAAACATAAAAAAAAACATACTTGCCAAAACACTTGGAGCCAGATTCATGGAATGTGTTGCACGGTGCTGCCAACAAACACCCTGATTCAAGAGCGGTGAAAAGTGTATTTTTGCAGTGCAAAGTCAATTTGTACCTCTCTGAATCAGGGTGTTTTTTGGCAGTGCGCGCATGCTAAATATTCCATGAATCAGGTCCTTGGCGTTTGAAAAATCGAGCTATATTGGTTCTGCACATTTTCTAAAATTGTCCATAAAATGTTACGAATTTCATCAACTTGGTGAATTCAGTGGCATTTAAAAATGCTGCACTGATCAGTAAATGTGTACGAAGGAAAATCCACAGTATTATTTTTATTTGGGAAGATACCAAAATTTAAATACCACATTTTTTTCTAAACTAATGTGCCTACTACCATATGCTAAAAGATTCCTCCGCAAACAACTTGAGTTTATCACTTATCTAGCTGAAAAGAACATTTTACGGGGGGTGGATTCGCGACCTAAGTAAATAAGTATATGGCAAACACTTTTTACTGATAACAATAATTATCTCAAGAACTATTGGCGATTGTCTTTCAGAAAAATAAGACTGTTTTCCAGTTACTCTGCTCCAAAAAAATTCTGTAAATTAAGTTTTGCTCGAGATTTTTCAGCAAACTAAGCAAAACACCTTTTCGACACATTTAGTAGGAAAACGGACATATTGTGATGATTCTGGTCTCTAATTTTATCATTGTGATCAACCGATCAAATAAATATAGATTTTCACAATATCAAACAGTGAAAAATGATGGATTTCATGCAATTCAGCTGGTGGAACTTACATTTCGCAGACCTCTACCAAAAAGTAGGTGGTGTTTATTGCACCCCAAATCAATGTGCCAGTAATTCGTTGGTAAATCAAATTTTAGGAGAAGGAAACATATCAATGAATGTCTAATACATATATGATTGGTTTATTAGAAAGTGAATAACTGCTGGTGAAACGTGTACATGTTGGGGACAAAGTCTTCATTTTCGGTGCAGTATTTCTGGATAAAGAATATCTTGGTTGTTGGCCTTTCTGAAAACATGTTACTGAATTGAACAGGAAGACCACTGTCATATTCTCATTCTGCATGGTTTTTCTAGCTGCTGGCTGCAGACTGGCCCTTTGGTGTTGAGATGTGTAAACTGGTGCCCTTCATCCAGAAAGCCTCTGTCGGAATCACGGTTCTGAGCCTTTGCGCCCTCAGCATTGACAGGTGAGTGCTGGTGACTTGAACACGCATACTTTGCAGGCTATTTGATAAGGGCGGGGCACTTACCAGTGTTTCCATTTTCTATTTGCCGCTCGCCTCTAGGTACCGCGCAGTGGCGTCCTGGAGCCGCATTAAAGGGATTGGAGTGCCTAAATGGACCGCAGTAGAAATCACACTAATATGGGTCTTGTCGGTCGTGTTGGCCATCCCTGAAGCTATAGGGTTTGACATGATCTTTATGGAATACCGAGGGCAGGAGCTAAGGATCTGCCTTCTCCATCCCACCCAAAAGAGCAGTTTCATGCAGGTAAGTGTAACTGGTGCTAAGACTGCCTTGCGCTGTTAGTATCATCTCTAGTACCATCTCTCATCCTAGGTCCTAATAAAAAATAATTCGAATGATGCTGAGTAATATAGCCCTGAACACATGTTTCTAAAACAAACAGTCATTTTTAATATCGGGATAAATAGTTACTTTAGCTAAATGGTATTTGTGTGGTTGATTTTGGAAGTAGTAAAGGCAGACTGGGCCTGCAAGTACAAATCGAGAATGAGCTGAAGGGAACTGCAATTGTAATTGTAAATGTTCGTTTCAGTGCCAGAGGTCACATTCCAGGACTGCCATTCAGCAACATAGAGAAGGGCAAATGAGACAGTCCAAAGAAGCAGTTCAGAACCATCTCTATTAACGTTTCACCAAACTGGATCATCTCAAATAGATCGAAAGCAGAATGATCTAAAGATATCCAGAGTTGTATGCATGCCCTGAAGTGGGTGCCATTAGGTGTGTACACAACTGGACACACATCTGGTCCTAGTCTTGGGATCACGAGCAGTGAAGGTCTGGTGACTAGTTCAGAATAGAACTGTTCTTGTATTTTCTGCAATCATTGAATCACAAGGGTATGATAAAGGGTCAGCCACACCTGGAGGTCTATAGGGGCCTGCACGTGGTTCCTAAAATGCCCCGCTCCAGGTTGCTCTGCCCGTATGTGCGAGGAGGCGCAGGAGCACCCCTCGCACATACATACATGCAGTGCACCAGCCAGCATTTCTAATGAGCTATGCAAGGCTGGCGAAGCAAAACACCCCCAGCGTTGCATGGCTCAGTGATCATGTGTGGCTGGGGAAATTAACTGTCAAAGGCAAACAGTGTTTCCCTTTGACAGTTCAGCCAGCCCAGGAGCACTCCCTCAGCTGGAAAAAGCAGCTGAGGGAGTGCTCAGTGTTTCACGGGGCTGGCTCCTTGGCTCCTCCATAATGGGTGAGGTGGCCAGTGGGTGGACGCCCTCTTACCCATTATGGATGAGCCGGCAGGCTTGGACTGGCCTATAGGGCAATAAGGCGATGACCGTACCAAAAATGCAAAATGCTAGTGTAGGCCAGTCAAAATGGGCCACTTTTTTGGCCAATGTGGGCCAGGTTGAGGAGTTACTTCACTATGCAGCTAGTAGTTTTGACCATTGTTGATGAATAAATATTCTTTAAATATCACAATTTGTTTACATTTGAACAAAAAACAACCCCTTAGGTACTATTCAAACAGTTTGTGACTAAAGGACTGAATAGCCACTTGAACTGCTGGCCATTTTTGCATTGGTGCCTACGATTGTTTTATGGTCCAGTCTGACCATGTGAGCTTCCCCTTCCCATTTCCTCCAATCTAAAAAAACATTAAAAAAAAAAATATTTTTTTTTTAGATTTCATGCTGGGCTCTGGCGCCTCGCCCCCCCTGGGATGCGGCCCACAGTTTGAAGACCTCTGCCCTATGGTGACCTATGATGAATTATTTCCAGGGAAAGCAGTCTTCTGCTGTATCCATTGATATAACCCAATAGGGAATATAGAAAAATAGTTCAAACTAATCGTTTTTACTGAAAAAAACAATTTAAAAATATATATATATATATGGGTTGCGGTAAGGGGTTAAAAGCAGTGGGGAGGAGGTTGGCGTTAGGTTATAAAGAAAGGGAAACAGGGGCTTTGGTGGGGACCCCCAAATAATTTTGTTATAAAAAATCAGTACTTTTCGGTAAAAATGTCTCGTTAAATATGTTTTTGTTATTTAGTCATTCGAAGTAAGTCATAGGCCCTCATTAGGAGTTCGCCGGATCGGAAATAAGGTGCTGGTAACAACGTTACTGCTACCTTTACTGAACCAGCTCAATCCGAGTCTGCCGGTAGCGGCTGTGAACTACCAGCATGCCTGAACTGCCAGTAGTTCAGGCCCATAACAGCAGATAATTCACTGAAGCACCAGCGCCATAACTAACTGTACCTGTGCTTCAGTGTTCCCATTCCCATTGAGTCCTATGGGACTTACTGATCCGCCGCTGTCCATTGGGCGGCAGAAACGGTAAGCCGAGGTTGCACAGGTGGCCTACAGGCAACCTCGTAATGCGGCCCATAGTCCATATATATTACAGTTAAGTTATTGTAAAACATTGTTTAAACTCTCTGTCTTTCTGTTAAGTACAAGATGGTGATTAGACTAGCCGGAGAGTTATTTTACCAAACTTGGCCATGATTTGCTACTGTAAATGTTTGATAGAGATCCTCCAGCTGCCTCCTGTCCGACTTTCTTCTACAGATCTCCAACAAATGAGGGTTCTTCCAGTGAGTGATCTTTCCCTCAAACCTCTCTTCTTAATGCATACATTTTCATGATCTAGCTGTTCTTAATCATTTATGGGGTCCCCACCTGTGAGAAGATCCTTACCATCATGCCCTATGTTTAGTTCCCAGGATGTCTGCGCTCCACTAATGCAAGTATGATAGCTTCCTAGCCTCTTGCTTCTTGAGCACTTGAGTGTACTGCATGCCTTCCTTGGAAGTGCGCCCATTTTGTGTACATTCTCAGATTTCATACATGGCTTTTGCCCTGCATATCCCCTAATGGAAGACCATATGTTTGTTGTTTGCTTTGTTACAAGCTGTATCGTAACTGTTTTTAGTTGTAACGCTCAACCATTCCTGTATATAGTTGTCTGGCGCCATCCCAGTCCATTCCACGCTAAATTCCAGCGTCATATGATCTGAATAATCTGTACTTGTATATACAAGTTGATTGTTACTTTGGGACAGAGTTGTACTATATTAAAATGTGAACATAAAAACATGTGTTGACAAAGAACAATTTATGATTATGACTAACCAGTGTCAGGGACTAACCAGGACCACCTTAAAAAGACTTGGGGGCGTTTGAAAATCTCCCCAGCAAACATGTGGTGACCTACAAATATATGCAGGTCACTGAAGATGGGGTACACCCCATCCCGCCATACTTCGCCAATGATTGCATTTAATAACATCCACTGGGGGGAAATATTTACCTGCTACCAGCATTAGAATTAGTGTGTTTTTGCACTTGGAATATGAACTGTCCTTTTTCAATTCTCTGTTCATAGCACCAGGGGATCCATCAGCACTAGAAATAGAAAATGCCTAGCATGAGTGGGCCCACTCACGGCGGCAGTATAAGGCATCATTTTTTTCGTTTCCATTATGGGGCTTGCGATCGTTGTGATGGAATAGAGAAGCTATAGTAGCACTTTGTAGCAGGAGAGGGCCAACCGATGCTATCACGGCCCGTCTGAGACTGTAGGACATGTTGTTCGTCCCTCTGGGGTGGCAGTATGAGCTCGCCCGCAGGACCCTGCGTACTCAGACTCTTTCAGTGGAATCTCTAAAAATTGTATGTGGTTTGAGAGCCTTTGAACCACCGGAAATCTGAGTGGTTCGAAATTTACTCTAATGGGAACTTTAATTGAAGATTTCTATGACATGTATCTCTCATGGTTTGGTAGGAAACACTAATGGTGGAAATCATGTTCAAACTTCTCATGCTTGCACCCCTGTGTGTTTCAATGGTGGGAATTGAATGTCATATTTTACAACCAATTTGACTCTACTCCATACAAGGCTGGTTCGGATTGTAAGCACTAACGGGTGGTATGGCAATAAATGAGATCCAGATGTGCGAGGAGCAACAGCGGAAAGTCATTAGCAGTCACATAAGAAGAAACAAAAATGTGTTACACAGTTCTGCAAAAGATGGAGCCTGTTAACACAATGATTCATATTGCAGTTCTACAAGACATCAAAAGACTGGTGGCTCTTCATCTTCTATTTCTGTTTGCCGTTGGCGGTGACTGCCTTTTTCTATACGCTGATGACGTGCGAGATGTTAAGAAAGAAAAGTGGGCTGGAGATTGCATTGAATGACCACCTTAAGCAGGTAAGAACCGAGGCTGGCTAAGAAGGGCGCTTTGTACTGCTCTGTTCTTCTTGAGGAACCCTCTCTTTAAGAGGCAGGTCCTTTGTGCCACCATGAAATAACCTATGAAGGGCCTGATTCATGGCCTGATTTTTGGCATGGTGCAAAGTGACTTTGCACAGAACAATCCATGAACCAGGCCCTTAGAGTTTGGGTCAATGGGGTTTGAGGAGAGACTGGAGTGCGCTTCCACATATGAAATATTCAAAAGTTGATCATCCATTTATTTCTAGAACTGAATTGTTCTTGATTTGTTTGATAGTTTTTATAAGGGGCTAGCAAGAAGTGCAGTTACTAGGTCACCAAGGGGTAAAGGAGGAACAAGGTAGAGGAAATGGAGAGTAAAGGGGTTGTGATCCTTCTCAGCCGTGGGACATTCCAGATCGGCTAAGTGCAGGGGAGGGGAGAAAGACGAGTGCAGTACATGTCAAGTGAGGAGCAAGATAATGAGCATAAGTGCAAGATGGAGTCCAAGATATGATGTCGATCCCAAGCAGCCCCCTAATCAGCTACCAGTGCGGCATCTTAAGTCTCAGTGGAGTCCAAGGATTGCATTGCTGGGACAGGAATGACTTCAGCTACATACATCAAGGGCATTCGTTACCTTGGATACAGAGGACCTGTCAGTTGAGGACATTAATAATTATTTGTTTCGTAGAAGGAACTCTGTTGTTTGTCTAATAAGTCTCGAGGCTAAATTTGAAAGTAAGGCAGGTGAACCTTGACTAAGTTAGCCTCCTCTCCCCCTTTCTTTTCAAATTTCTCTCGTGCACACACACACACACGTTATCACAAACAGCAAGGAAACCAAAAAATCAGGGTAATGAAATGACAAAGATGCAACACTTTGGTTTTGTTTAATAAGTGCCACTGCAGTATAACGTTGTCAAGACCATGGTGTGCATCACAATGGCAGGGTGTGATAAATGGAATTGTTGCTTCACAAGACCATCTGCTCTCAGCTGTTCCCAAGGTTGGCGCTACCTCCGGTGGTGTCCTGGGCGTGTGTTGTCATAGCTGGAACATTTTGATTGAGCTACAAACCACCCCACCCCATCAGTTCCTAATAAGGCCACCATGCATGGATCTCCCACACCCACAGCTGCCTTGGCACTCTACTCGCTGATCATTATTGACCATCTGGGGAACTTGGTGTAACCTGGCAACTCCTCTAGCACCGCCAACAAGGATCTGATCGATCAGCCGTGGCGCTGAATAAAGGAAGGGTAACATTACGTACTCACGATGCCATCTGGATTCAGAAGTATCCTCATTTGCGGTGAAGTCCTTCATGACGTCAGTGAGCACCACTAGGGTTGATGATGGTCTGAAGCAGGTGAACAGAGAACGCGTCTTTGTTTCTGTGTGATTCATTGAGTTGATTTGATCATGGAGGCATGATCTACCAGGCTACGGGCTACATTCACTTTTCATGAGTGTCCACCAGTCCATGGTATGCTTTCACCATGGAGTGGCTGGCTGTCGAGGCCCAGTACAGTCACGTCCGTTCTTGTCAGTTTATACCCACAGGCTACCCTGCTGGCACGAGGCACATGCAAACAACTGTACCTGTCCACGTAGGAAATATTGAGAGTGCACTTTTTTTTAAACCAATTTCGCCAGGTGAATTGGCAGCACACTCATTTAATTCTTTCGGCACTTTTTTTTATAAACTGATAATAAGATAAGCTGGTAAGATAGCTCAACAGGCTAAACGCTCGCTGCTGCGGTCTCTGTGTGATCTGCAGGTCGCAGATTCAAATCCCGGCAAGGCCAACTCAGCCTTTCAACCTTCCGAGATCGATAAATGAGCACCAACCTGGGTTGAGATGATAAATGTATGTACATATGTTCTTTGTAAAGCGCTTTGGCTTAAGGCGCTAAATAAATAATAAATCATTATCATTATAAGAATGTCATCATAACTTGGTGACTCATTTAAATGAAAAGCGGTAGTACTTTCAGCCAGAGTACATGCCTGCAATCTATGACTGCATTGGAAGTAGAAGGGACCATCTGCACACATGAGAGACAGTTGTCAATGGTTACATGCAGAGATGTCATGCGTGCTTAAAATTAAGACGGGATATGCAGGAGCTAAAAGTAGATCCTGGGTATAGAACCTCAAAATAAGAAGCTAATAATATATAACAAGTTCAACAAATCTAACCTCAAAATGGGATTCAAGCAATGACTCCTTTCAGCTCAGTCAATATAACAAATATTGACACATTGTGCATTGTTATGGTGTGTTTGCACAGGCACACGGTTTGCATTTTCACAACCTGCATGTGCCTATGCTCAATCATATTAGCGCCAGTGTAAACACGTGTGTGCTGCACCTGTGCACTAATACAGTTGCACACACCCCCAAAATATGCAAATTCATGTAATGCCTGGTTTGTGGATTTGCGTGTTGGGAAATGGAGCAAACAAGCTTTGCCCCAATCCGTATCGGCAAAAAGTGGTGTCACTAGGACATTTAGGCAGAATTATTTTTTTAATTATGTTTGCTGCATATCTTAAAAAAAAAAGAAATGTTGCAATCACGTGTTTTATATTAAGCAGCAAACGTAGTACAAGAACAGTCTGAATTATGTTTGCCCTGTGTGGAAATGTTCAGATCAGACAGATTTGCACATTCCCTAAGCAGCTAAGCTGGTGCTAAATGCATTTGCTCAATTTTGTGAATGTTAGATCGTCTCTGTTAAGCTAGCCAGGCTCTTCTAAACTACAACCAGGGGTTCCATAGCGCCCAGTAATTGCAACCCCAGTTGATACACTTATACCTTCCTTTTTTTCTTTTTGCAGAGACGGGAAGTGGCGAAGACCGTGTTCTGCCTCGTGCTCGTTTTCGCGCTGTGTTGGTTCCCGCTTCACCTGAGTCGGATCTTGAAGCTCACCATCTACGACCAAAGAGATCCGAATAGATGTGACCTTTTGAGGTGAGACTAGGCTGTTGTTTCTCCATAATGCCCTTTCTTTACACGTCACATGAGCCCAAATGGGTTCCACAAGCCCACTGCTCTCCATACTTGCCTATATCTATACTTCTTGTATTGCACAACAAAAATAATTAAATGTAAGGCACCCATAGAAAAAACACAGGACAAGTAACGACGATAGAGGTTTCTGTTTTAGCACATGGCAACTGAAAAGGTAGTAGGAATAAGCTGAAGAAAAGCAAAATATCGGGTATCACTGCCACATTATTCAATGACAAAAAAGGCGTCTGAAAGGCTTAGTAGAGCACATCGAAAATGATGTTGTGCGAGAAAACACAATAGTAAATATTGAGAATGGGGGGATGGACATGTCATAGGAGTTATGGTTTGAGGGAGTTCTGCAGTGACTTTTAGCCCCCTCTGGCACTGCAACCTTGTTGTAGTACATGGACCCATGGCAACCATATGGCTTCTGGAACAGGGTTGCGTTTTATGCTCCCCATTGTGACTCTAGGGTGATTTTATTCTCTTCCATTGATTTAGCACATAGGCTAGTGGAAGCTCTAATTTGGTTTTGGCCTTATGCGTGGCACAAGGCAATTGACGGCATTGGTTGCCATTGCAGTGTTTATGCATTTTTTTTAGGTCCTGCTCCTCTGTTTTGGGAAACATTGGGACTGGGCTAAAATAGCTCTTGTGCAAAAGTGGGCTCACAAGTGAGCTCAATCAGAGCCCAGCTATGCACCCTCTATATCGGTTTGAGCTGGTTTAGAAAAGTCCCTAGACAAGCTACTTACATACCGTGTGGGTGGACATGGGTGTTTGGTAGTTTTTGGAGAAAATCGGATTGGGGGGGGTCACCAAAATATGTTTTGTTTGAGTGCTCCGGTGTTTGATTGAAGGGCTGGCTTAGGCCAGCCCATGGGTGTATGGGCTTATCAAGAGGAGACCCTAGCTCAGTTCGGATGGATTTTTGCTAGGGTTTTGATGAACTCTGGAGGTTTACATACCTGCAAGAGTTTTTTTTTTGCCTAGAAGATGCTGCTGCAATTTTGGGACCAACTTTAGCCATACTCACTTGGCTTGTGTCCCCCATCAGCTTTCGTTTCAATTTATGTCTGCCGTGCATCCTTTCTTGGGCTTTCCTCCACAATAGCTGAGCTGGGACTTCCATGCAGGAGTTGGCTCTGGGCTGTTTGACCACCGCTTTTCCCTTTTAGCACCTTGGCCATGTGCCTTTATTTGAGGAACTACAGTCTCTTCGAATGTTATTGGGACACCAATACCCTACATCCCCTGTTGCTGGTGACCTGGCTTGCCTCCTCTATTGCTACCTTTATGGGACATTTTGTTCTGGCTTGAAGCCCCTCTTTGTCCATCGAGCCAACAGAATCTGCATGGTCGTGTTCCTGAAGCCGTCGCTGCTGCTGTTTTCATGCTCGGCTGAGGGACCCACACTGTGAATGTGAACACTGGTTGTTCCTCTTTTTGTCCAGCTGGCTCGTTGTCGGTCTGGGTTTCAATACCGTGGGGCACAGGATCCTGTGAACTGCTAGCCAAAATGAGAACATGTACGCACTGCATTGCTTTACCATTCTTGGGAACCACCACTTTGAGTGCTTTCTTACCTCTCGGCCTTGGGTTGGTGGGTTTATTAAGATGCTTAACCCACAAGGGACCCCTTGGTCAAAGATTTCTGCAGGCCCCCTTCTAACACGTTTTGCCATTCACTTGCATTTGCCCAGATCCTGCTTTGCTTCTTTTCTTGCTGCTGCTACTGCATCTTAAACCGGGTATTGGAGCTCTCCAAGAAGGTCTACTATGGCATCCTCTTTGGTTGGTTCCTGTATTCTCCACGCCCCTCGGGTAGAACTGAAACATACCTTCCTTTTCCCCATAACCACAGCAGTGCCTACAGACTTTGGGGCTCATTACAAGTTTGGCGGTGCAGACAAAATGTGGTGGCAATCCCGTTACCGCCACTTTACAAGACCAGAAAACTGCAATAATTCCACCAGTGGAATTAGCGCTGGCAGAATCACTTCCAAGAAGACCAATTCAAACTAATTACAAGGTGAAATACCACCAAATTACAGACCAAAACAGGTGGTAATTCCTCAAAAAAGGCATTTCAGTTTCCCTCAGAGGTAGAGGTAAACGAATGCAGGTGTGGAAAAAAGGTCAAAGATCTAATTGCATCCCAGAGCATTTAAGGACCACATCTTCCACTAACCCCACTTCAAAGCATCATGCAGCCCCTGGCGAACATGGAATATGGGCTCCACAACTTGATGATTTTGTGTAGTGAGCTGGACAGTCATGCATTGCAGTAACTGCCAAGAAGACTGCCCCAGCAAAGGCAGAGGAGATGTGCAACGAGAAGACCACCCATACACCAGGTCAGACCCTCATCCTGGGCAATGACGGATGAGCAGATAACAACACTCTCCTGCTGAATAGGGACACCATCAAAACAAGGAGCTTTGTTCCCAACTGGACCATTCATTAACCTAATAGTGGTGTAGATAATTTAATCATACAATAAATAAAACTGCGAGCAGTTGTGAGCTAGGTCAGAGCCAATATTCTAACATAAAATGAATAATTAATAAACAACATGTGATATATTTTATTATGTTATGGACAAATTAATCGTCAACTAAATGAGAATATTCAATAACTCATACAAAACATCAATGAAGCAAACACTGAAGTAATCGGACATTATACAAAATTCTTATTCTCTTGTACTCAACATAAAATTGAATAACATAGATACACAAAAAGAAGTTGTGAACATGAAAGTAAATTGCATATTTACTGTTACTATCTAGTTGATCCCCTACCATAGAATAGGCATGGAGAGAGGAAAACACCCCCTATTCTAATCCTAATCTAAGGAATAAGAGAGTTACACGGGATACAGATATTCAAGGGCAGCCTTCAATGTATTCAAGGTCTATGGACACATCCCAGTTCTACGTCCTAGTAGGTATCAACAGGCACCACGGATGTCCAAAATGATGCCTGATGCTAGATAAGGCCTTTTCGGCACGTAGTAAGATATGCCACCTTCTTCAGGAACCCAGGGATATGGAGCATTGTGGATGTGAAACAAACCGACTATTAAAAGTTATAAGAGATGGGTTACTAGCCCATATCTATTTAAAATGAAAGTGTACATATATAAAACAAAAAATGAAAACCCACTAGGTGTGTCATCACCAACAGAAGCATGCAGAAACTAACTACATGTATCTACAAAACAAAAACGCCTTATGTACCTAAAGAAGGTGTTTGTGACACATTTCAAACCAACACCGCACCCACACCCACATTACATGGGCATATAGTGTGTCAGAATAGTGAGGGGCCCAATCCAGCAAGCCCAATCCTCAGGTAGGCCAACAAAAAATTGTCTCTGTTTGGGTCGTAGTAGGGGGGCAATGAAAGTAGAAGGATTTCCGTCTTGTGGATTTGTAAATGTACATGGGGCCAAATGAAGGCTAAAGGAAGCAAGACATAAGCAGGCAGAGCTAAAGAAAATAATGCATGAAGCTATACAGACCATGAGTGAATAGTGGTCGCATGGCCCAGGGTGTGAAAGAGGGATGATGAGTATGCACCCCACAATTCTCCCTATGGAAGTATGCCATAACTGAATCACGTTGACCAGATAACAAAGGCCTGTTATATAGAAGTGCAAGATATAGTGGACCAAAGACAAAAACTAGACATGGTACGTGAGGTAGATGTCTCGTAGTCTGGCCAGTCTAGAGCAGCCAAAGGGCGGTCCATCATTACCATATGGTGTGGCTGCAAAGACCCCCCTGGCAAGTGGGGACAATCTATGGCGGAATGGAGGCAGATATCAAAGATGGTAAAGGGATATACTGACTCTAGTGTGGGACGATCCTGTTGGCCGGTGGAAGAAATGTAAACAAACTGTACCGGGCACTAGTCTACTATATGACAAAAAGTTAGGATGACTGGCAAGGAAGGGAACACTATCTGAAAGGTGACCCTGTGTCAGGTCATGGTGCCTACTCGCTCCAATGCAGACATCCCAATGGAGGAAGCGTGGTTCCAGAGGATGAATATACTCCGGGAGAGAGGAGGCTTTCTAAATCAAAAAAAGAGTAATGGACCCCCCATTACTGAGGGGAGAGACATAATGGCCAAAAAATATACAGCCGAATGGAGTGGCAAAAGACAATGGGCCTCATTCCGAGTAGGGCGGTAAGGGATACCAGGCACCAGTAAGGAGACCTGTGCAGGTAATCCCTTACCGCCCTACTACGAGTTCCCTTAGCGGGTCCCTCCTTTAACACCAGGTCTGACCAGGCTTTATGGACGGGACCCGTTAAGGGACTTCAGAGCTAATAGCGGTACCGCAATTTGCGGTACCGTTATTAGCGCCTTCCCCATTCCCATGAGCCCTATTGGGGCTCAAATGGGAATGGGGAATGGCTTTTTCAATGGGGACTTACCGATTCCGCAAAGGTCGGACTACACCGGTAAGTCCCCATTGAACCATACCAGTGCCGGTACTATTATTGGAGGCAGTCATGGCGCAAATAGCGCCATGACTACCTCCAATCTCGGATCGAGGCCCAATGTCAAACCCATGGGGGGAAGGGGCAGTAAAAGCAGAAGTACTTACTGAGTAGTGCTCATGGAAGTCGAGTCAAGTCTAGTCTGTAGTAGCTAAAAGGCAGAATGCCAGCTGAGCATGAAAAGGGATTACAGCTAGTCACGTGATCACTGGGAGGCAGGGCAGGAGGGGGAGAAACACAAACACGCCTAGCGAGGCATGGTGTGCTGGTGGACCTATGACAACTGCTATTGGCTGAATGAGTGGCCAATGTCTACCCTAGTATGCAGTACTCAAGAAAAAAAAGGAAGCCCCCAAATGTAGTAAGGGGAAAGAGTAAGTTGTTAAACCTCCCGTGGTGGTAACAGGAGGGGGTTGGGTAAGGGGGGGGGGGGAGAGAGAGAAAGAGAGAGAGAGAAAGCGAGAGAGAGAGAGAGAGAGAGAGAGAGAGAGAGAGAGAGAGAGAGAGAGAACCACCTCTTTCTAATTGTACCTCCTATAGGGACCTGTACATACAACATACAGTGGCACGTATCCATGACAGTAATACAGGAAAAAAAGAGTTTAAGCTGCACACCAAAAGCACAATGTAATCACCAGTATGACGGCAAGGTCTCATTAAGATCATTTTCTATAGTGTCTAGACGATGGATCCATCTGGCCTCTTGCATAGATAGAATGCAGCTGATATTAGAGTCCTGAGGGATCTTGTCTCCAATCCACTAGAGCATGTCGTCAATTGAGTGTCCATATTCCACATAGTGGGACACAGGAGGGCTGTGATGTTTCGGCACTGGATGCAGGATCTATGCTCCGCAATCCTAGTGTGGACTGATCACATGGTTTGCCCTACATATTTCAGGACACATGGGCATTCAATACAGTATATGGCACATAGGGTTTTGCAATGTGTGTGTTTGCAGAGGTGCCATTGTCGTCTCTGTGCCTCAAAAGATTTGAGTTTCCTCCTGAACTGACATACTGAACAACCAGCACATGGGAATTACAGGCACCATAGCTGGCCTGCTTGGACTCATTGAGCAAGACCTCTAGAATGGGATCCGAATCAGGACAGCAATCCCACCTCTGCTGAAGTTGGTGGCAGTCCTGCAAGTTCAAAATAGGGGATAATTTCAGCACACCATTGGGATGTTACATGGCATGTCGCAGCCAACCATTCCATATTATTGGCAGAGGTACTTCATGCACTAACGCAAAATACACTTAATCGCATTGCTATGCCCACAACACCACAGCAGGTATATTTATTTTATTAATATTTAATTATTTGAATTTGCAAAGCGCACAACTGCCCTAAGGCATCGCAGTGCTGTATGCCGCTGTATGCCACCAAGGCAAGGTTGTAAGCCGCAGCACACTTCCCCAACATGATTGCATCACTGGATTGAACGCATGTGGCACTGGTAGCACCCCAGGCACAGAAGCAAATGCACTGCAACAGAACACAGTACCACTCCATCAACGTACAAATGGCATGCAATGCTAATCTCACAGTGAGCCACTGCTGCACCCATTTACCGAGTTCAGCCATTGGTGCCATGGCCCTGAGGAACATCACCCTGCCAGCACTCATGCACTCCCACAGGGACCATCATGCGTGGATATTTGGTAAGTAGTGTTAGGACTGATTTTCTATGCTGTGGCCTGGTGGATAGATGTCTAGAAGGCCAGCCTAGTATTGTGACACTGGGAGCTATAGCCAAACCAGTTCAAGGTAGCAAGGCAAGTGGTCTTGGCTAAGTCTCAAGAGGTGGTGAGCTTGTAAGGGGTCCCCAATGAGCACCCACAGAGGAACAGTCAAGGAACACACATAGACAAACAGGTATAAAAATACTTCTTTACTTATGGCCAAATAACGCCATGAAAAATGACTACTAACAGGTAATAATATAACATAACACTAATAATAGATACATATACACAATCACTGGAGTAAGGCACAATACATATCAAGCCCCTCAAAAGGAAGATGCAGATTATTATTAGCACTACAGGTCCACAGAGTTACAATCCTAGCTTCAGAAGTCCATCCCTAAGGGGCTGTGTGCCCAAACGTTCAGCAAAGTCTATACAGTTTTGTGAAGCTAGAAAAAATGAAGGTAGGATCTCTGGGGTCCAATGAACAGTTCCAAGTGTTAGGGGATACGATAATCTAACTAAGAAATACCACAAATGATACTAGCAGATGCTGCACCTAGAGTGAGGTGAAAGTACTGTCTATATTGTTCCCTAGGAATCTGAAGGGCTTTGAATATATCGTGAACACTCTCTAAATGGTCTTCCATACAACAATCCCCTCCCCTTTTGAATAGGTTAATCAAAGACTTGATAGATTTCATGATTTCTAAAGGACTACATGGTGCATTCTGTGTCATTTCGTCACTCATTCCTGTTCTCTTGTCAGCAGAATGGGCGCAAATATTTCCAGGTGATTCAGACCCAACTATTGAGTCATAATCAGGTCTGGCCATGTGGACATCTGCTGGCACATTTCCTTGGCTAGGGCTGTGATTGAGGTCAGCTCCAGCGAATGTAGCACCCTGTCACTTTTCAAGAGACTTGAGATAAAAAATGTGCTGTTCCAGGTTTTTTTTACTGTCCATAAAGCTGTTCTGCTTCATGACAGAGAGGAGAATTCTCATCCCTGACCTTATTGATTATTGCTTGCAATTCACTGATTTGCGTCTGACAATGATCAAGTGCTTTGTTTTTTTTGTCATTTTCATCCATTAATTTAAATATGTCCTGTTCCATAGCATGGCATTCCTTATCTTTCTCCCTGTCATCTTTTCTAAGGGGTTGCATGTCGGAAACTGCAACATCTTTATCTTGCCTTATATCATCCAAAATTGTTTTTAAATGGGTTAATGCTTGCTCACTATCATGAAGTTGTTTCTCTCTCTGAGCCAATTTAGTAGCAAGGTCGCTACATTTGGCTTGCAGTTCTGTGTCTAGCTCTCTCTGTTTTAATTCTGCTTTCAATTGCTGCACCTGGTTACATTCATTGTCTAGACTGCACTGTAATTTGCTGATGACTTCACTGTCTTTCCCTTGCATGTTTATGGATTTATGTAGCAGAAACCAATGTCCTGCGTGCAGCCTGATGATGCAATTCTTCTCCTTTGTGTGTTACGGTGCTCAGGATAGTCTAAGGAGACACACCTGCACAATGCTTCCTTCATCAAAATACCTTCAAAGGCCTCTTTTTCTACTTCTGTATTAATCCTACTTTTCCATGTTGTCAAATTTTCCAAGGACCAGTTTGCATGAGCATAAAGCTTCGCCTCGAGGTTATCTGACAATTCCAAAATTTCAGCATGAATCTGGGACATGGAGGTATTATTGCCAATAACACTATAACAGGAGTCAAGTGAGCACACAGTACTGCACTACCTCACAGCCCTAATTCATCCGAATGAGTGTACAATGTGGTTATGTTTGTGATGCAAGGTCACGCCCAGTAATTATTCTACTGCTGCCCGGCCAACACAGCAACATATTAGAAATCATTTTGGGCTATATTTAGGATCTCGTGGTATTTTGTGCTATTTTGGTATTGTGATATTTTGTTAGCTCTTGGTGATATATTGTGGGGAGCTTGTTGGGGTATTTTTTATAGTGTTGAGACTCATTTCAGAACACTGCCTAATTATTATTTTACCAGGGTCACTAACGGTAAGCAATTACTGGACTTAGTACACTCTGAATAATTAACTCAGGCCCTCCTGTGGTATCTTATGTACAATATCACATCATGCCCTTTTGGCTGGGTTTCAAAATACATTGCTCATTTCAATACAACACACTAAGTCACTTGTACTAATATCACAAAACTGATGTTCAATCAACCTTAAAGTTGTTTATATGAGTTAAATACATCAATATTGTTGGTAGATTTTGTTCTATCTGTTTTAATTTCACTATGTGATGAATAAATCTTTGTTTTATCAGATTGAGACACTTACTTGCTATATAACGACATATTAATCAATACGTCTGTGCAACTGAGGTTCACTACCAATACCTAATAGTGTCAAAGGGAGGGGTAGCCTCTGTCTCGCCTACTTTTGTTCAACTAGTATCACTGCCACTGTAGCATCAGTAAACCTCCTGTTCTGCCTCTCCACAGTGGTGGCCACCTTTCTCACAGCCCCTGAATGGCATCCCGCATGGCCGTGGCATTCCCTGGGTGCTCCTATGTGATGGCCTCCATACGTGTCTGCCTCTGCTCAATTTGACTCAGTCTCTGCCATATCACATCCAGTGCTGTTGTGGGGACGAGTGACAGTGATTCATGGGTTATGTACCCCGAGATGCATGTGGTCCACCATCTGCAGTGTCATCATCAGGAGGGGAAACAATCTCCTGATCATGATGCCACTGCATTGGGTGGTCAATGTATGTGGGCAAAGACATGGTAGTGAGAGGGGAGATGGAGGGAAGTGGTGGAGAGTCCTGCCAATGGGACAGATCCCTTGTGATGGCAAGAGTATGGGGAATGCTTGCCTCAGTGTCCACTGACACCCTTGTTGCAGATCTGAGAATTGGCACACTGCTGTCCTGAGCCACAGAGACTGATGCAGATGTGCCATGGTCACCACTGTGGCTGTCACAAAGGCACATATGACTGTGGTTGTAACAGTGGTGGTGGGGCCACAGCATCACAGCTGCCACAGTTGGGGATGGCACATACGGCTGTGGTTATGGTGACAGTGGTGGTGGCCACAGAATTGCAGCTGCCAGAGGTGTGGATGGCACCACTGTCACCAGTACTGGCAGACACAGCTACTGTTGCTGTCAGGGCATTGGGCACTTTGGTGGCTGAAGCAGACTTCTTGACGTTTTCCCCTTTGCCAGCACTGTGGCCTGCATCCCTGGAGGTGTGGCTGGAAGGCGATGCTGGGGTTGAAGTGGTGATGCCAGAGGTACCTTCCTTTTCCTCCTGGCTGCCCTGGCTACTTGTGATGAGATAAGTGACATTCAATTAGAATGCAATTTGCAAAAGGGGTTGTTTGTCCATTGCAGTACAGCGCTGTTCTTAGCCCACCCACCCAATACAGTTCTTATGCGTAAGAGTGTGGGTGTTTCACATGTGATGCCAGGGACTTGATAGCTTTGTGACATGAAACTGGTGAATGCATATTCACTGCCTGAATGCAGTAAGTGTCATGGCCGTGAAGGGACTGTGTAGTGGCCACGGGGGTGATCATGGCGGTGAGGCTGGTTGCAGCATTTCATTGAGTAGGCCTTCACTGATGTGTGCAGCACACCAACAGCTCTTCATGAGACGTGTGTGTGTGTGTGTGTGTGTGTGTGTGTGTGTGTGTGTGTGTGTGTATGTGTGTGGATGGGTGGCATATGCCACACATATGTTGTTCTGACACATTGCTTTGTATGTTTGACTATGTCTCTGTATGTGAGGGTGGTGATGTATGCCAATGGACTGGATAATTGGGCCATTCAGGGTAGATATGGCTACTTAATTGTTACACATATGGTACTTTTTAAGACTGTCCTCTCACTGCACGTCAAGTGTTCTTGGGTGTGAGCTGGCAGATGGCCTGCTCATTGATGTGAACATTTGTGCATTTTATTGCCAGCCCCATAGTCAGCAGGTTGGTGAGCAGTGGAGGCTTTCTGCTGTATGTTGTGAGTCTGATGTTTCAGATTGCACTTACCAGGCACAGGATGGTATCTAGCTCTGCACTCAGCTGCTCCTACTCCCACCAGTCAGCCAGGTGAGGATGGTGCTGACCATCTCCTCCCAGGGGTGAGGACCATGGGTGCCACAGTGCCTCCTCCTGTGGCAGCTGTTTCCCTGTGGTGTTGGGCCAGGAGACTGCACACTCTGGCCTTCAGGTAATTTCCCCTTTTTTATGTCTTCCACATTCCTGGGCACAGTCTCCACTGCCACCACCTTGTGATGGACCTCTGACCAGATGGAGGACTTATGCTGCAGTGTGATCTTCCTGCTACTGGCCCCACAATGCATCAGCGTTGGCCACCACTCAATCGGCCAGGACTGTTAGCTCTGCCTCTGTTAATTTGAATTGTGCTGCCTCATTCCCCTGACACTGGATTTGGATTTCTCCCTTGGCATTGAAGATTTTTGTTTGTTTGTTTGTTTGTTTATTTATAAAGCACTCCGGACCCGGAGGTAAAAGGGCGCTAGTGTAGGTTACAAAGTACAATACATGGTTATTCACAGTGACATTCTATGGCAGGAGTTCTATACAGAAAATGTAGACAGTGGCAATAAAAACATTCAGTAATGACATCAAAGAAGCCTGTACAGTATATACAAGTTATAGTTATGTCTATCTTAATGTTATTTTTTTGTCAGTAACCATCCAATGGCAAGTTGCCTGAAGGATTGGAAGGATTTGGATCGGCTTGATGTTCAGAGTCAGGGAGTTCCAGAGTAGGGAGGCGAGGACAGTGAAGCTCGAGCCTCCGGCTCTTTTAAAAGTGAATCTGGGCACTGTGAGACATAGGGTATTAGAGGATCTTGTAGTTCTAATGGGCTGTTTCATGGTGAGTTTGTTGGTGAGGTAAGGGGGGTTAGGTGGTTGAGAGCTTTGTAGGTGAGGCAGAGGGTTTTTAGGTCGGTTTTTTGTTGAATGGTAAGCCATTTACATGTGATTCTGGTAGCAGAGATATGCTCTTGCCTAGGAATGTTTAGAGCTACTCGTAACGCATTATTTTGAAGGACTTGGAGTTTATTAATTATAGCTTGGTTGGCACCTAGGTATAGGCTGTTGCAGTAGTCTAACTTAGATTGTATGAGAGCTCTAGCTAGCGCAAGGCAGCTGTTGGTGGAGAGAAATGGTCTGCAAGCTCGAATTAGCTTTCCTGTATAAGCGGTGGCTGTTGCGGTCGAATTTGCTTGCTTAGTAAGGTTGGTGTTGGCATCAAGATAGAAGCCAAGTGTTTTCACATATTTGGCGACAGTGATGGTGTTGCCATCGATAATGATTTTGGAATAGTTGGGGCTCAATTTTTGTAAGTTGTTCGGTGAACCAACAATGAGCAATTCATTCTTCGCGTCATTCAGACAGAGACCATGTGTGGCCATCCATGCCTGAATGACGGAGAAGATTTCATTGATCCTGGAAACATCAGTATTGTAATTGCCAGAGATAGTGAGGAGTATCTGGGTGTCATCCTCGTAGTTTGTATAGGTGATACCCAGGCGATCCAATTTATCAAAGAGAGGCTTTGTAAAGATATTATATAGGGAGGGGGAAACGCAAGAGCCCTGTGGGACACCGCAGGTGATGGGGATAGGGTCTGCTGCTGCCACAGGGGAGAGGACTCTCATAGTTCTGTTGGCTAAGAAGGACTGTATCCACGTGACAGCAGAGGGGGAGAAATGAGCGGCAGAAGAGAGGTGGTAACAAAGTATTTTGTGGTCGACCAGGTCGAAGGCTGCTGAAAGGTCTAGGAGGAGTAGAATGGCAGCCTTACCCTTGTCTTTGATGTCGTCGAAGATGACCTTAGTTTCCTTGGATGGCTGCTGCATCTTGAGATAGTCAGTGGATTGTGTTTGTTTTGTGTCACTGGATTGTGCTGATTTTTTCAGGATTACCATTCGGTAATTCCCCCATTCTTGATTGTGATAACAGTAATTCCTCCAATCCTGGGCGGAATTAAGACCAGAAACCAATTTACAGCGGTAATTCCACTGGATGGAATTACCATTACTGCCAATGGTGTATGTGCACTCCTGTTGACTTGTAATATGATGGTATTTCCTCCGGAAACCACGGTGGTAATGCTAATTTCCACTGTGGTGGAATTACAGCTGTATTGCGGCCGAATTAGTAATGAGCCCCTTTGTCCTTATTATTCCTATAGGTGACTTTCAAACTTACTTGAAACACTCCTAAAGTGCTTAAAATGTATTTACCTGAATTTGGACATTTATTTTGTGTCACCCGTGACAAGAATTTTAGCAGTTACCACTGACTTTATCTGTAGTTTTAGAGTTGCGCATTCCACACCTATCTATGAAAAAAAAGTGCTACACTGGATAACTGCATAGTATTACGGTGCCTATTTTTCTTGGAGTGTAATGATTCTGCTTCAGTAAGCCTAATTGTGTTCTGACGTTTGGTGGCCTCTTGCTGTGTATTCTAAATTATTTGCCCCTTTCCTCCCTTTAAGTGCTATATTTACTCAATGGCGTGTATTTGTAGCATTCATTTTACTATATCCTAGAGGGTTATGAATTCACGTAGCTGTGATTTGTGTTGGCATCTGGGATCCTTATCATGACTACATTAATGAGTGTTTTATGGTGCCAAGGGTTCCTCGTTTCTTCACATCCTTTAGCCATGTGTTGTGCTTATGTCAGAAGTGGGTTGGGTCTGGTGAACTGTGTGGAATGACTGTACTTCAGCACCAGCCTTCTTCCCTCGCTTGAATTAAGCCTGACTTCTCTGCCGCAGCCACCGCTTTAAAGAGTTTGGTCTTTCCTTTTGGTGAGGAACACTGTTCTGCCTTTAGGTGACATGGTTACACAGCCCTTAGCAGAGGATTGTGCAATTATCTCTCTAACAGAGATGATGGAGCTAAACTAAGCATTTCTGCAGGTGGGTGGAGCAAGAATGTCCAGCGTGAACGTGCTTCCCTTTCCATACCCCCCACTCCAGCTCCATAAAGGATTAAACTCCCCTGGATCAGAAAAATAAAGGTGTTAAGACATGTGTTACACAATGGAGCCTGCCTTTACCACCTTATGTTTGCTGGTCTGGGGCACTGTAAAATGAACCCCCATGACTCTTCTGTCAATTATATCATGGACATGCGCCAAGTTTTCTAAAGAGCTGTGCTAGAGTGGAGCAACACAACTGTATCCTTCTAAGATGAACTTCAGTTCAGGCGGGAGGCATTATGAACATGTTGGTGCTGTCTGCAGCAGTGGTCATGGCTTCACTACTGGGGATCTGCCAGATCCTCCTAGAGTATTGGTTTGTACAGGGTGTGGTGCACCTGCCTGTTGGCCGGTCTTTGGAAAGGCATGTAAGAAAGGCTTACTGATGGACCTCCCTGAATAGCCAGCAACTGTGCTTGTGTCCCCTGAGATGTCCCTTTAGTGCTGCAGTCCGTCCTTGCACCCACCTGTAGTTATTTCCTCAGAGGGTACGGCCTGTACTGGTGCCACGGAACAGTCCCTGGGTCTCTCCTTGCCTTCTGACTCACGGCCCACCAATTCTGTGCAAAATGTCTGCCACATCATGGTTGGCAGACATTCTGCATCCCTTTCTCAGGGGCGCACTTGCCTCAACGTCTCTAGTCCGAACAGGTGGTGCATCAAACACATGATTTGTAGGAGCAACGCTCCCATACAAACAAGTAAATTTCTTTTGGAAAGCAAGAGTGATTTGCAGGTAGAAAAAACGTGTGCCGCGTTTTAAATATGTCCTCTACCAAATAATCACAAGACGAGATGCAGGTTTTGATACCTTTTATTGGACTAACTGAAAATACTTTACAGAGATGCAAGAAAGCACTAGCTTTCAAAGTCCCACAGGCTTCTTTGTCAGATGGTGCAATGTCAAATGATTTATAAAGACAAAGGCAAAGCCTAGTTTGTTCACTAAATGAAGAAAAGTAGCATTTTCACCCTCATTGGTGAAGAAACAGTATGCCTGGAATGTGGGTCTGAAAACTGTGCTGTATCATCTACAACACAATCGCAGTTACCTGAAAGCAGGGAACACCCAGTGGTTTGGAAACAGTACACATTTCTATCTGAAAGGTACATTTAACAAAAAAAGGAAAAAAACAATTCGTTTAAAGTTAAGTTGTAAGTTAATGCTTTGTTCCATCTCTAGCTAGTGTTTTCCGTTAGTCAAATAAAAGGTGTCGAAACCTGCATCGCATGTGATTTTAAAACTGGGCTAGCACAGCGTTTAACTTTTGTATTTGCACACCAAATCATTACGAAAGAAAACGTATTGTAATGTAAAATTTGGTTTATGTAAATGTAACTAAGTGTTCCTGCTAAGTATGAATTAACAGATGATTTTTCCATCTCTTAGTCAAGTGTCTCTCTGCTCATTTCTTCCAAATCCTAAGGGTACAGTAATCTACTCTTGAAAATATGTATTGTCTAGTATCAGTTTCCATCAACAATTTCAATTTCCTCAGCAAACTTAATCAGACATCCGGATGAAAGATTCAGGCAGCATGTTAGCATGTGCCTTCCTTTCCCTTTGCTGTTTATTTCCCTTACGCTGTTCCTTTCTCTGGTTACCTGTACTGCCCTGATACCCAGACTTTCATGAAAGTAGGAGTAACCTCGTATTCATTCGTTGAGCCCGAGGATCTATCACTCTGATTGTCTGAGGACTCAATTTCATGTATCAACAATGGGTTGCAGTATTGTCTTGTAGTAAACTTGTGGATAATTTATGCAGATTAAATACATGCTTATAAAGATATTTAGAATGGTCTGCCTGTGTTTTCTATGAGCGTGATGGAGAAGTTTTTAAAACTGAGATTTCTATGCAGCTTTTTATAATATGTCTCATTGTATATTCATATGCAGCATTTTTCTTGTACTGGACTACATAAGTATCAACATGGCTTCTCTTAACTCCTGCATCAACCCGATTGCATTGTACATGGTGAGCACAAGATTCAAAAACTGTTTTAAGGTAAGATATAGTTCAAATCTTCTTTCAACTAATTTACACGTGTTTACATCAAGTATTTATAATGTATTGCATATTACTATATAGTGAATACACGGTTTGTGTTCAATACTTCACCTCCAAATTGCCACATGTGTATGTCTCATACAAATATATAACTGAAATGAGGATGAATTAATATTGAAAAGATGTCTTGTCCTTCATGGTTTCAAACTCTCACTGCTATTCCTCTCATAGATTGCATAAATTCCCAAATGCAGTTGAGGATCTGCATAGTAACACCATCACTCACTCACGCACAGACACACACGTGCATAGATACCTATTGTCTCTTCCACGTATGCATGCGCAAAATCCTCTACACACCGGAAAACTCCCTCTCAAGAGTGATAATCCACTGCTACTGATTAATATGCAGAAACACGTACATGCCATCCCACACATAGGGACTTCTCAGTCTCAGACACAAACATGCCCACACACCATACATGCGAAATCTCTGCACAGATGAACACTCACGCAACACTATTCATGTGCAGCCCTACCTCGACCCAGGTACTACAACAGACCTCAGGATGTACACAAAGGGAGATGTACACAGATACTCCAACTGTGTACCTCTCACATACACGCAGAGGATTGCCACTTACTTATATATACAGGTGTTTCACCGAAATACACAGGAATCTCTGACACTATGTGAGCCCCACACATATATTTACTCACAACAACAACACACAAAGTCGTACCCATGTATGCAGGGACCATTGTGTGTGTGCACAGAGTAACAACCACGCACATGAATACTCAACATACAGGTTCCTTACACCTCACAGTAAAGCCACTAACAACAAATGGTCACCCTACACAAACCCAAGGAACTCTGACCCTTAAAGGAATCCTACAGATCCAGTACAACCAACCCCCAGAGATACCGGACACCCTGAGAGTCCTCTTATGCACAAAGACCTTTTTCAGACCTCTCAAAAAGTGAATTTTATTTTATGACCACTGGTAGAGAAGGGAAGATATATACTTGCATTCCATCGTGTTGATTGATCAATTAATTGATTTTTTATATAGCACACTACTAGTGGAAACTATCTATGCTATGGGTGTATCCCCAAAGATGTGTGACTCAAGATTTGGGATGGAGAGTTAAAGTGAATGCTCTGGGGGTTAGGGCAGGGAAGGTCTCGGAGGCAGCCTCCGTAAGTAGAGGCTTGAGTCCTTGCCCTTGTCCTACTTTAGTGCGTGCCTTAGAAGCAGTTCAAATGTCTGCTTCAACTTTCACACCATCACATATACCCACCCGCTTTCTATTAAAAAATCCTTGACAAAGCAGACATTGTAAAACTTCAGAATTCTGAAGAGAATTCCCATCTACTCAGTGGTTGCCATACCAGCTTCCACCCAGGGAGAAGCATTAAACATGTTTTGATCAATATTTTTTAAATGTATTTAGTATAATACAGCTACATCTAGATACTAGACAATACATATTTTCAAGAGTAGATTACTGTACCTTTAGGATTTGGAAGAAATGAACAGAGGCACTTAACTAAGAGATGGTAAGAGATGGTGAAATCCTCCGTTAATTCATACAAAACATATATAATAGATTCTCTAAGATAAAATATATACAAAGCACATAAGATCTAATCATAATTCATTAAAACATGTAAGGTCAGTGCAATTTCATGTCATACTATAACAGCACAATGGATCATTAACATGCCATTGCCTTCCATTATCTGAGACCAAACCTTTTATTTCCATTCATTTACAAACGATGATTCAATATAATCTCTAAAATGTACATACATATATGGGTAGTTTTTGAACAATAACATATTACATGCTTTCTAGTCTCAATTGCTGCAAACTTACATAATCAATATTACCTAGAAAAAACGGTGTATTATGCCAAGCCAAGCACTAGTCACTAGTTGGAAGCACATTACATTTCATGTGCATGTAAATCCTCCATATTTCAGCATTAGGGAACTCCTTAACATTTAGTGGGAGTGCCTTAGGTGGAGGACAGTGAGCAATGTATTCATAAGAATGGGATTTCGCAGCAAAATATAATATAGCCTGGTCGTAACTAGCCAATAACTAAATATTTGTTTTAAAAACATTTTATTAAAAAAGTATTCCGTTTATTACAAACATTTACCTAAACACAATGTGACTCAATTGATTTATCAGCAATTCATTAATAATTCATTTGTCTCTTCGTGTAAGCGACACAGCACCTCACATTTCTTCGGATAATTTGATTAGATCTACAATATTTTGGTTATGAAGTTAGTTACTGCAAAGGTCAACTTGAAATCATGTCCTCCATGACAACGTTCCCACCAATCTTCTGCAGATAGGTGGTGGTTTCCCATGATTTAGGGGGTCATTACAAGGTGGGCGGTAAGGGATACCGGTCACCGGTAAGGAGACCGGTGCCGGTAATCCCTTATCACCCCATTCCGAGGTCCCTTAGCGGGAACCGTAAAGGATGTGTGGTCTGACCACAAGTCACTTACGGGTCCCGCTAAGGGACCAGGGCGCTAATAACGGGCTTGCAAGTCGCGAGCCCGTTATTAGCACCCTCCCCATTCCCATTGAGCCCTATGTGGGCTCAATGGGAATGGGGAATGGCATGTTCAACGGGGACTTACCGGTCCCGCCAGGGTCGGACTACACCGGTAAGTCCCCATTGAACTACACCGGTGCCGGAACCGTTATTGGTGGCTGTCATGGTGCAAATAGCACCATGGCTACCTCCAATCTCGGAATAAGGCCCTAAGTCTCCTATGTGTTTGGTTCTTTCAGATTTTAATGTGCAACAGAATAGCGCCAGGTCCTGTAGAGATTCTTCATGATCTTTGCAGAATCTAAAAGAAGCATGATTTGTTTCAGCATCATGTCTTGAAAAAGAATCTCTTTTGTCTGGAGAGTGTTCAATCTGAATCTAAGAAACACGTTTCTATGGTGTGCACTTGGGAAGTTTATAAAGTACTTCGGAATGGTGTTTAGGAACCTACTAGGTTTTTTTAATATATGAGAGTTGATGTTATAATTTCTAGCTTTTCTTTCCGTTTCTTCCCAATCAAGGCACCATCCTTTTTTTTTTTTTTTTTTTTTTACCCTTTCTGGATTGTTCCCAAGAGACCATTCAGTTGCATTGAGGTTTGCTAGCACTTCTTAGCATGTAGTTGTCCATGACTTCAGGATTCAGTCTGTAGTTTGTCCCATGTTTTCTTTTAAGATGTTGAAATGTATTGGACTGTCGTTCATAATCATTTTCCGGAACAGAGCCATGCAGTTCCACAATACTCGTGTATAAAATGATAGTAGGCCCAATTCATAGCTTATGGCAGCTATGGGTAAACAATTAGGAAGGCACAAGATCTTTTTCATGAAGGATCCCTCTAATAAGTCCTATGTGTCCCTTGATGTTGATAGTGTGGTCTCAGCACTGTATGTTAGAATGGGAGTTACTTTTTGTTTGTAGAATTTGATGACAGGGATCAATAAGAATTTCCCATAATTCTTATGGAGAAAATCCCCTTGAGCTCTTAGGTTGTTTGTTTTCCACTTGAGATCTGTGATTCGGGGGGCATCACCCATGCTAGCATTACCAAAAAGTCCTAGGTATTTGGTTGTACAGACTACTCAGACTGGCTCTTTTGTAAAGACTAGAGGGGGGTCTGTACTTCTGCTCTCTATATGGTAGAGAAGAGGCACAGATGATCCCAGCCAAGATTCTCTATTATTGGTAAATGTGGGCGAGCAATCAAGGCCTTGCTTCTCAGGAGGTGATGCATTCTGGTTCTTAAGTACAGTGTAGTCCCCAAGCCCCCACAAAAGAATGTACACACACTGTATTAGTTAAAACACAGTCGTTATATAATTAAGTTCAAGGTTATATACAATCACAATAACTCACTTTGTGCTTAGTTAATCTATAATGGCAAATATCTACAGTTCTAAGTGGTACCACAATTATTATCAGATTTCATTGAAGTGCATCAACTGTACTGGTTAAATGTCACACAAATCACTTAATAAAGGTAACCAACAATAGACAAAGGAGGAAAGCAGTTGGTTAGAACAATTGGCAGAATACTGGCCCGTTACCTAGACACAGTTCTGTGTGGAGTTCCCCCCAGCTGGGAAACCTGTAAAGTAAAAATATAGCACAAGCCCAGTCCATATATTGTTCTATAAGTCTTATTTCCTTCTATAATATTTCTACCACCCCAATGTACCTGGAATAGCAGAGTTCGACGACGAGTCATCGATGGATCCTTCTTGAGCGGCTCTATTTAAAGCAGGAGCCACGGATCATCGAGATCCCTCAAAGAAAGTGAACTTGGCATCGAGGCAGCAGCTTCGGTCCCAGCAGTGCTCGTTGACGGCGATTCGAAGACGTCCTGCAAGGAAGAAAGCGTGAGGGGCACCTCGATGTCGATAGTTCAGGGCCGCAGAGAGTTTGTGAAGAACTGTGGCCCAGCAAGGGCGTTGAGTCGTCCGGCGTCTCTACGGTCGTTGGGTGGTGGGAAACCCACTGGCGGATGCTCCTCTGCGCATTGACGGCCTGGCCTTCTCAGTAGGGATTAGGCGGGCGGCAGTGCGGACGAGCGTGTCCGTGAATCAAAAGTTCTTAGGCAAAAGAGCATGTGGCTCCAGTCGTCGGCGGCACAGCGTCAAGCGGTCCCCGGTCTTGGGCAACACAACTTCAACAGGCTTCCAGCGGTTATGCAAACCTGTGAACCCTGGTCGACGATGGTGGACGGATTGTCCAGTGCTTATCTTCATTCTCCTCGGCAGTCCCCGTCTCCGGTCAGCAGCCTTTCGAGGGTCTGACTTCCAGGGAGCTTCGGCAAAGGTTAGCAGTGCTCAATGGTCCCTCGGAGCACGGGAAGAGGGCACCTTACCAGGTCTTCTCTTGGATCAGTCTCGACGGCTTTCGGATTTCGGCGAAGGGAGATAACAGTCAACCTTCTTCTTCAGGCTCGGCTTCGAGATTGAGTGTCAGTTTCAACTTCAGCTTCTGAACAATTTCTAGCAGTGAGAGGCCCCCAGATATACTAGTTGATCTCCCAATCATTCTGCTGGGTCACACTCAGGCAACCAATAACTCAGAAGGGCATTCAGCAGTCAGTCAGCCAATCAGGCATACAGTGTATTCAGGCCATTCTCCTCCCTCTCAGGCACTCACAACGAGGAATGTGTATTGGGACAAGTACAAAGCCATTCAACACTACACACTGCATTCATACCAGTTTCAGGCAGGGCTGTCTCAGTCATTGTGTTAAAAACCAGAAACCAGACATCCACAACAAGAAGTGCATATTGGTCACACACTCCATTCACCCAGGTCCCACCCACAGGGTGTACCCACAACATACAGTCATTGGGAAGGCTCCAGCCAGTCTGGCCTGGACTTCACAATAACACCATATATGGAACTTCCACCCAACAGCCAGTCAGGGGGAGGGACAGAGTCAGGGCTTCCCAGGACTTTGGGAAAACAAGGTAACAGGCAATAGAAAGCAAGAGGTCACAGGGGCCATCTTGTTTCCTATCAGGAATCAACTGATTCCAATGGCAGGGCCTGGGTGTCCCCAAAATGGAGGATACTCAGAGCACCTGTCAAATTCAGCATGGAGCTATCACCAGCCCATACTCTGCTCTGTGGGTCGCACACATGTGCCCAAAAAGATACACTAGGGCCACAAGGTTGTACCCCCCCACCCATGGGTGCCATAAGGGTATCCCATGGGTCTGTACACCAAAATAAAAACAGGAAGAGCTGCACTGCCAGGAGTCCCACATGGACTCCTGGTCAGAAAACAATGCAGAACACAAATGAAAAAGGACTACAGGACAAGGACAGGGAGGCCCTGTCTCTCCAATGCATTTCCAGCATCACATATTTCCCCATGTGCCACTTGAAGATTTGTTTTTTGGTGTTTCTGCCACGCCAATTTCGTAGAATTTGAATTTTCGATTTTTCTACTTACATTTTTAGGCCTTTTTGATTAATGCAATCTTGCAGGCACGTGAGGCTGCACTGTAGCCTTATTGGGGTCTAATCTAGAATGACTAAATCATCAGTATAGGCCATCCAGCCAATAGGTGTATCATTTAGTTTTGGATGGCACGCTGATGGCAGGTTTAGAGTGTTTTTTCAAGTTGGAGATGATTAAGTTAAAAAGGGCCGATGACAGCAAACAGTGCTGTTTTAGCCCTCTAGATGTTTTAATCTCTTTTGTTAATAGTCCTGCTGTATTTAATCATATTTGAATAGTCATTTCTTCGTGCAGAGCCATAATTGCTGAAAGCAAATTAGCTGGACAGTGCCATTCAGTTATCTTGATCCATAGGTAAATTTGGTCGACATTGTCAAAGGCATGTTGTAAGTCTATGAAGGATAGGTACAGGGGTCTTCTGTTCTTTATGCATCTTAATTTCAGTACAATGAGGAGAAAAATGTTCATATTGCATCCTACGCCCTTAACAATTCCGGTTTGATGACCGTCTGAGGTTCCAGTATCTGAAGTCCATTTATTCAATCGCTTTATGATCAGAGAAGCAAAGACTTTCCATAGCACATCTAGAAGGGCGATTGGGTGATAATTTTTTGGGTTTGTCCGTTACCCCTTCTTGAATATTGGGATGAGTACTGAGCATTTCCTTGAGGGCAGCATACAGGTGTCCCTCATTATTTGGGAGAAAAGTGTGTAGCAAAATTCTGACCAGTTTTCAGGATGAAGTTTGATAGCCCATCCAGCCTCAGAGCTCTCAAGTTACTCCTCCTATTATTCAGGGTCAGTATTTCAGCCTTCTCAAAAGGAATAGACCATGATTTTAACTTGTTCTTAATCACATTGTTGCCCTTTGCTGGGGAAGCAGCGTACAGAACATTGTACTAAGGAGTCGAGGTCTCTTCTGGAATCCTGTTTGACAGTAGGGCATCTTGTGTTGCATTCATGTTGTTTATAATTTCCCCAAACTTTCTGGAGTTATTTCCCAGAATAGTCTTGATCATTAATTTGCCTTAATTTTGAATCATGATGCAATTGTGAGATATGACCCAATTCCTGTACTGTTGTTTCCGCTTCTTACGGCTGGCGGCTTTTATTACATTAGGTAATTCTTGCAGCTGTTTTAGATCTTTCTGCAGCCTTTTTTTCTTATCTGTGATGTCTTGGTCAAATACATGTTTTCGCTAGAAGATAGGCTTTTCTCCAATGATTCCCTTTCCGCTATAATCATTGGAAATTAGTCTGTAGGGTATTGCTAAATCATCAGAACTAATCAATCTTATTCTCTTCCCTGTCAATCTTCGGTCCTCACTTGGTGCAATCCGTATTCTATTTCTTCCAGGTGCTAGCTCAATTGTTGTCGACCAGCATTTCTGTTTTGCAAATGAATGGTCTGGACCGTACAAATGTTATCATTTCCTGGTCACTTGATTTTTTCCTGACCACTTGAAGGGATTTGATTTTGTGTAGGATGTTAAGGGACAAAACAAATAATCAAAGGTTTGTCTTGTACCTCTTTGCCAGGTGGGAGCACACAGAATGTCACCTGGGGTGTTGCCATTTGGCAAATGTATGTTTCTCTCTTGCATGGTATGTAGCCAAGAAATTGATCTACTTTTTTTTATTTTTGGCGATGTTTTGCCAAACTATTGATGTCCTGTCCTTATGTGTGCGACAGTCTGTGTTTAGGTCTCCACAGATAATGACCATGAGGTTTTTATATTCCACAATCCATTTGTCGATCACATTTGTGACCTGTTCAGCAAAGTCGATTGTCCTGTCGTCAGCTGAATTCCAATATAGGTCAATCAGTACCAACCAACGGCTTTCTATGGGGTTGTTGTAGTTTACTCCTATTCAGAATGAATGGATGTACACATTGAAATTGTATAATTGATTTACAGTGAATCCTACTCCATCTTTTATGATTAACAGTCCCAACATCGGCCAGCCTTTCACTCCTTTACTCACTGTATTTAAGTATACTGAACAACCGTCGACAATTGGGGTATCCCTTAACCAGGTCTCGTGCATGCATAATATTTCAAATTAAGTTTTGGAAGGATCTGTGTTGTTGAACAGATGGTTAAATCCCCTTTTTTATTCCAGAAAAGAATTGTGACTTTGTCCTTAATTTGCTGTTAATTTCCATGATGTGTTGAGAGGGCCTTTGCTAGCCATCCGTTATTGTTTGTATTTGATGTTTCTATTGGGGTTTCCAATGTGGGTTTTCTTTCCCCGCTCCTGGTGTGAAAAAATATATTAAGAGGATACGAGTCACTGTTGCTTTTAGTCTGATGTTGTACTACTAACTTGGACGGATTTCCTGAGCGCTTTGAATTCATCATGAAAGACATTTTTAATGTAGTTGCTTGGTCACTCATTGTTGCTTTCCTGCAGTGTGTGCCTTCTTTCCCTTAATTTGTGTTACACACATTTTGTTCTCTGTGATATCAAAGCCCATGGTGCTTAATTTTGTAGAGGTATCTAGCAGATGGTTATGAACTAGAGCAGAGGGGACACAGAGGCATCCACAATCAAGTCTTTCCTCATCACAGTACTCTACAACTGTGATGTCCAATAATGTAATGGCAGCAAGTTCTGGTACATGGTTAAATAATCAAAGGATGTTCTTTCGATTTAGCGTTAAGATGTCTTTGGTATTTAAGATGCATTCTATTATTAGCCGATTTGAGTTGTATATCGATTCTGTTCTTTGTTTTGCTGATGGTTTTTGATAGCGCCTTGAAATTCTGCTTTGTGTTTAGTACAATTCATCTTTGTTTCCCGCTTGACCATTTATTTAAGGCTGGGTATAATTCATTTTTGTGATTATCTCTAACTGTCTAACTTACATTGGTTTTTTTTTTCCCTGAGAGTTCTTTTTGATTTTTTGATAGGCTCTATTAGATAGATCTCTCTTCTGTGCCAAGGTCAGGAAGAGTGATTTATTTAGGTTGCGGTCCTGACCCAGTCTGGTGAACAATATCTTTGCTAACTGTGTTGAGTGACTGATGGAATCATCACTCAGTGAAGATGAGATGTGGTTCCTTCCTGCTGAGTTTGTAGTGATATCTTCGTCGTCATACACCAATAGGTCTGATAGTTCCTGGTTGATGTTGCTAATTGATGCTAGCTCTATGCCAATCCGTGCAGTTTCATTGTCTGTAGTCTGACTTGGAGTGACTCATTTAGGTTTTTTATTTTCTAGAGGTTGTGAAGTCGAAGCTGTCACTTCGAACCTTAGATTTCTCATGAAGTTCCTTGAGTCGTTCAATTTGATTCTCTTCACAGATGGTGCATTTTTTTATTGTTTGTGGTTTTGTTGTTGAGATGCTGTTTTTGCATAATGTTTTTGCTTTTGCTTAGAATGGAAGATCGAATAATGTTGCTCTTCTTGTGGCAATCCTTTTACTTGCCCTTCAGAGGTCAAATTAGAAGGGTTTAAGTCATCTTCTACCTCTGATGTTTCATCTGCTGCAGATAATTTAGACGACTCATATCCATTGAGGTTGTCTGTGGAATGTTGTTTAGCTGTTGACCTTGTTGCTGAGTGAAGTGCATGCTCGTGGATGCACATGCTGGAGCTGCCAGCATGGGAATCACGAGGTCCTGGTTGCATGTCGCGACAAGAGAGTGAGATTCCAGGCATACCATGCTAATTTCCTTGCTATCTACATTCATGCCAGCTAATGCATAGTTCCTGAGCAATTGAGCTAATTCATCCCCATTTGTTCAATATCTTTAACGTAGGACTTAATGTTCTTTGATGTCCATGTTATTTGATTGACATTTGTATAAAGAGCAATTTGACCAGTTTTGTCATGCTTATCCTACATTAATTATAGTGAATCCCATGTACGTAACAAGGGAAAATAATCACTTTCATATCTAGCATTTAGGACCCACATATCTTTAATACACCTTAAATATTCCACAGAAAAGAAGATATAATCAATTACGGAAGCTGTCGTATATGTGTCCCTGGTAACATTTCCCGGTCTATCACTGAGAAATCTGGCATTAATCATACAACGACCTAGTGGCGTTAATGCCCCATACCACTGTATCCCTTTTGGATTGAACTCCTCTTGCTTTAGTGTCCCTAGTAGTAGGTCACAGTAGATGTCAAGATCTTCTGTGTCACTGCATCTACATACTAGCAATATTTTGGTCTTAAACTCTCCCAAAACCATTAGTGAAGTAGTTTCCATATTAAAATCCCCATTTTACATAATCTCCTCATTTGTTTTAATTATACCCACACTTTATATACTTCCCAGTGGATAATAGATATTAAAAAGTAGTATCTGAGTTTGCTCATCTGTAACTGTTATACTGGTGATCAGGCCTGCCAGGACATGATTGTTTTGCAAAGGAATCTATTTGATGTCAAACATATTTTTAACACTTATTAAACTAGCTATTTTGTATATGGTCCTCCAGTCATCAACATCTCCTGTTTCAGTCAACCACGTTTCCTGTAGTGGAAGGATGCCTAATGGGCCACTAATATCAAGTAGTCCCCTGATAGAGTGTAGTGACGATTACCCCAAGTATTCCATGAAAAAAGAAAAATAGGACATTTAAGGTCAGGATCTAAGTGAGGAAAGCAAAGGTAGTATGGTAGCGAGCCAATCTCAATTTAGCATGCCTTTATTATCTTTCATGACCATGGTGGTGTAATCCAAGATATTGGCCACCCTTCCACCTCCAGTGTTTGTTTTAATAGCTAAATCGAGGAGACATGGGGCTCCTCATGCTTTAGGATTCATCATGTGCATTTGACACTGTAGACCATGCCCTTTTGATCCAGTGGCTTCAGGAGGTTCCAGGAGTGTCATATAAAGCATCCCGATCGACCATGTTCTTCAGTAGGAGGCGGCTTGCCGTTAATATACTCTAACCTCCTGGAATGCACAGTCATTCCCCTCACTCGTGGTCTTCCTCGCGAACTATTGTTAACACAAATTCAGTTTTCACATTATCATACTGTCCACTGGTTGCTTGCTTATCGCCCTTCTTCATACATTTCTTATGATTTTTTAAGTAAGTTCATGCAGGTTGCAGAGGATCTTACCTTGTCGTATGCTAACCTTATTGGATGGGGGATTTTAATGTGCATGTAAATGGTGTAAATGATGCTCAGGCTTCTAAGTTTATATCTGGCCTGACTGATTTCAATGTACATGCACAAAATGATCTGCCCCCACTTAAGAGAGGAAATACATCGGATCTCATTTTTTCTGCTGTGGAGTTACTGGACACTTTTAAACCTATACCGGTTTTATGATCAAATAATTTTCTCCTCCCTGTTCTTATTTTTTCACCTTCCTGTTCTAATTTAAAACTACAGACTCAGACTCAAACAGTGCATCTGGGCTAAGATCACCCCAGATCAAGTAGCTGGATGCCTTAAACATAACATACTTAAGCATAGTGCTTCTAGCGAAGGCTCTGCCACCCCCTCTACAGCTTCGATCAAAGCAATGGCTGCCACAGCTGATACACTGGCTTCTGTGAAGTTGGGCATCTGCCGTCCCAAACCATCTGCCCCTTGGTTTCCTTGACTTGAGGCTTCTGAAGCAAGCATCTCGGCATGCTGAATGCAAATGGCATCTCACCCTCGCCCCTGAGTCCAAGGCTAAATATAAGCAAGCTCTTCTTGCCTACCAGAAAGCTATCAAAGTTGATAAACCACACTACTATGCTGACCATATTATCTCAGCTACTTGTTCCTAATGGGAGCGCTTCAAAGTGGCCAAACAATTCTCTGCACTGCCCCCTCTCAGGAAATTTGTGATTAGATAAGTTCCTTCTTCCTGGATATAAATGCCATGATTAGGAGCTTGATTCTATCTGCCGGGCCTAGTGTCCCGGTTGCAATGCCTTTTCTGGAAACACACTCTATGGGTTCACTTTCAGCATTTCATTTTGATGCTGTTATCGATTATATGGTTGCTAAAGCCATTTATAAATCTCTTGCTTTGGATGTTACTGTGCTCTTCACCGCAGCTCTTAGTTGTTCGTTCTCTAATGGTGTCATTCCGGTTCATCTAAAACATGCTATTGTTTCTCCTCTTCTAAAAAAGCCCCAACTTTTCCCTGCAATACCCGACAGCTACCTTCCTACCTCGCTGCATCCCGATCTCATGAAACTCATGGAAACCATTGTTACCCCGCAGCTATCTAGAGTTCTAGAGATGAAAGGCCATTTACACTCTTTTCAAGCAGGTTTTAGACCACTCATGGGAACGGAGACGGTCACGATTTCAATTCCTGGAGACTTGGCATAACTGCAAGATCATAGAGAGATCAGCGGTTTGATTCTCCTCGACCTCTCAGTGGCATTTGATACTATTGATCATGCAATTCATGTCCAACTGTTAAAGCAGACTGGGGTGTCGAGGCTCCTTTGGCTTGGTTTACCTCTTTTCTCTCAGAGCGCCAACATACAGTTTCACTATTTCCTTTTTCCTTTGCCCCTTCCTCTGTCTCTTGTGAGGTCCCCAACGGGTCCTCCCTGTCGCCCCTTTTTCAAAATCTTTATTTATGACCCCTTGCTGACCTCGTCTCATCCTACGCCATCCACTTTTATATGTATGCCTACGATACTCAGCTGGTTTTCTGTCTCAGGACCCCCCACCACCCAGTCTCAGATCCTCCTTCTAAACCTAAGGCATGCCTTTCTGATATTGGGCGCTGGATGGCAGGAAACTTTGCTCCACAAATCCCTTTTTCTTTTGGATTTCAGATTTCTGGCCGGAATCTCTGGGCCCGGTTCCATCCAGCCCCTAGTGCTTGTGTGAAAAGCCTGGGATAAAGCTTCTCTCTACCGGTTCGCATGAGGCCCAGGTGGCTTCTGTCTGTAATACTAGTTTTCCTAGGCTGAAACTGCTGAGGAAAGTCCTGTCATTTTTGCCTCCTAAATGTCACTTTACAGGAGTCACTGCCTCTTTCATGGGCTCTCTTGACTTTTGTAACAGCATCTACCTTGGTCAGCCTGATTCACTGGTCCAGAGACTCCAGATTTTACAAAACTCAGTAGCACGCTTAGCCCTAGGCGTCACTAGGATGTTGGCTGAACTTCATTGGCTCCTGGCCAGAAGCCGGATTAAGTTCAAGGTCCTGTGCATTGTACATCTGTCCACTCCATGGGCCCTGTCTTTCTATGGTCAAAGCTTACTGGCTATATCCCTGTGTGGAGGCTGTGATCTGCTTCTCATAACCTTTAAGTAGTTCCATGCTTCTACAGGCCAAAGTCCAGAGGATGCTCTTTCTCTGGGCTCACTCCAAATTTTATGTAACTCTCTTCCTCAGGGTTTGCAATACACCCCAGATCATCTGCGCATATGAAAGGCTCTTAAAACGTTTCTATTCTAGGGTTGCTGATCTTGTGGCTTTCCTGGTTTACTGCCAGGGCCTTGGTTTTCGTGCTTAAGAAATGCAAATAGATAAAATACGAATAAATACAATGCCAGCCAGTATAATGGAAAAGGGCACTGGTCCAGTGGCCCATCATCAAAGACCTCCACTGTCAGGCATCTAAATGTTCAGGAGGTGGGTAGCAAGCTGATGATGACCACCAACAGAAATGTCTTGAATTCCGACATGTATCTGAGTATTATCAGGATACTTGTGGATGCTAACCTCATACTGCTTCGAATTTGCACCAATGATGTCATATAAAACTTTAAAGAATATCAGGGATTATGGTGATGGCTGAGGTACCCCACATGAGATCTTGGATGATTTGAACACTGTAGTTGAGCTTCAAGAATCCTCATTAAGCCAAGTACTTTCCTTTAAACCTGGACCAAAACGTGGCTTTTGCAGAAACATATTTGAAAATCATGCATTAAGGCAAGCATTGCCCCATTTATTCCAAATATCCTGCAGGGGTAATGTTTCTAAACCAACTGATGTTTAATAGGCTAATTCACTTGCTCACTTACCCCCTTGATCCCTCATTCCGAGAATAGAAAGAGAAAGCACACAGGCAAATCTTTTCAGAGCACCCACCTGCAGGAATATATTTTTATTGATTTATAGGACGCCGCAGCCCGCAGCCACCAGGACGCACAAACAAAAACACAGTGGACAAACATAAAGGCACAGGACAAAAGCGCAGGAAGAACCAGCGCGTCAGGGAAACAGCATTAGTTCAATGTAGAACTTAAAGAATAGAGCAGTCTTCAGTTTCCGATGAAAGATATTGTATTCCTTTATTAGCCTAAACTCCAGGGGCAGGGCATTTGAGATCTTAGCGGCCCTGATAGGGATAGCTTTTCCCAAGCAATTGGCGAGAGAGAATTTGGGAGTTTTTTAATGGAAATGTATTTGACCCAGCGCATAGGACCCTACAGAACCTTATGTAATTCAGAAAAGGTTCTGAAGACCAAACTAATCACATGGAATTCAGGGACCAAAACGTTCACTTTGAGACAACCCCGCCTTACCTTAGGGATTGGGCTACGGCACAAGATTGACAGTCACACATTGAAAATCATTGCAAACAATGTCAGGGAATCCTGACATTCTCACACCTGAACGCAGTGCTTCCAAAACATGAAGCTAAGAACAACCTGCCTTCCTCATCTTCTACCCTTGGCATCCTACTCCCTACCACCATGCTAAGCATGTATGATGACACCACAGTTGTCGTCATTTTAATTGCATATTATTGGCTTGTAAATATGTTTTTCCGGTCAATGGAACTTGAATGGGGTTAACGGGTGCTCCATAGACAACGGACCTAACTGTAATAACTCAAACTAGCATTGGAAAAGCCACAAGCTTTGGCTTTTGTGTAGGCATGGGATAGGCATTTGCCAGGCACTGCCATAACGACACTACCTGGCCCTAAAATGGCAACATCTGAAAAGGGTTTAATTACTTTGCCATATGATGTTACTGCATGGCTAATACCTATACACAAATACAACTGTTGGATTTGTAAACGTTTTTAACAAGTCTTCAGTGCAAGGAAAAGATATGTATTTATTTATTTACTGTGCATTTGTAAGGCGCTTATACATAAAGAGATTGCGTTTCAAGAAGCCCACAGGGAAAAGGGGAGGAAACAAGGAACAGAAAAAGACAATCAAATAAAATAACAATGATGAGCAAAGGCAGAGACGGTCCTATTAGGCCTTGTGAAAATTCAGAACGTGCAAGTGCAGAGAGCGAGTATCGACAGGGCAGGGTGTTAAGTGCTGGATGTTCCACGGAGGGGGGACGTGCCAGAGAGCAAGTTGCAGGGCAGCAGGTAAGTGCTGGGCAGTGACCACTTGGTAGGAAAGAGGTAACCTGCCAGTACAGTAAAGTGCAGACCTATGAGACAACACAGGCCAGTGGATGCCGTGAGGCAAGTGCAGGGGGAGCGTGGAGGCTGCAGGCAATTGGACAGAAGACCAGAACCCAGAAGGACACATAAGGGCCCAGGCCACCAATCTCAGCGCCTGTAGGGTTTAGCACGGGAGGGAGAGGAGGAAGGAGGAGGAGAAGAGGAAAGCCTGGGGGAGTTTGCAGAATTTGAGATCAGGCTCAAGACGGAGAGGAATGGGGAGGCTGTTCCAGAAGAGGGAGCCAGCAGAGAAAAGAGATCGGCTGCCCCCTCTCTGCTTAGAGAAGTGCATGACAAGCAGAGAGTTGGTGCCAGAGGATTGGAGAGATCTGGAGGGAGAATATTTGGTGAGAGCAAGTTGTAGATAGCACGGTCCCAGGCCCCAGACAGCCTTATGGATGATGCAGAGGGATTTGAATTTTATTATTGCGGAAACCGGGAGGCTGTGGACAGATTGTAGGACTGGAGAGATGCGGTCCCTGGGCTTGAGACCAAGAATAAATCTTGCAGACCTATTCTGGATTCCCTGGAGGGGGCCGGAGAGAGGAAGAGGGTAGATTAAGGAAGAGTGGATGAAGGCAGTAAGACGTTTTTTTTTTTATCACACCAGTGGCACATTTACATTTGCAATTAACTGGAAGGCCAAAGTTTGAAGTTACTGCTTGTTAGAGAAATTTCAAGGCGATCCCAAGAAGTGTTTGGGGGCAGGATGCGCAGGTAGTGGGTGGGAATGGCCCTGAGGATTAGCATGTCCAAGGGCAGTTAACGGGTGTGTAAATAACAAACAACATCCCCAGGTTGTGTGTCCCTCATCACCTGTTATCTCCTGCCTATAGGTGGTGTTTAAGTACCACCTAAAAGCCAAAACCATTAACATAATTATGCCAATTTCACTTTTGAAGAGAAAAGTTAAATTATGTTCTGTGTTTTAAAGCATAACGCTGAATGTTTAGTACTGAGGACAATTTGAAGAAATAATTGGATACGTCATGTTTTAATTTGCCTTTGTGTGGCACAAAGTCTCAGCAAAAATAGGATTGTTGCAAATAGATGTTAGTGCAACATAGTTTCTTCTTTTTGGTTTTTGTCACATTACGTATTTGCATGCCTACATTTCTGAAATGAAGCAGAACTCAGCTGCTGCACTAAATGATCATTCACACCTGGTATCCAATCATAATACTTTGACTAATATACGTCTGTGTAATTAAAATTCGTTTTGTTTTTATTCACAACAGTCATGTCTGTGCTGCTGGTGCCAGTCAAAACACATGCTGCCCTCAGAAGAGAAAAATTCTTGCCTGAAATTCAAAGCCAACGATCATGGATATGACAATATGCGCTCCAGTAACAAGGACAGCTCAACGTAGGAGTGAGGAGGACGAGCCTTAAGGATGCCAACTTCGTCTAATTCTTCTTCATCACACAAAGGATATTAAAGCAGCTGAGTCCCTGAGATGCCGCGGCTTGGTTTTTATGCACAGACGAGTGCTGTGCCGGCTCACTCCATGTAGTCTTGACCACAGACTAAAGAACTGTGCATGCTGTTGTCATTGGATAAGGATGGAAAGAGCCTACAGGAAGAACAAAGGGCACCAGGAACACTCATTTCAAGCACTTACACCTTCTTGACACTGTCCTTCCCGCTCCACCTGATATCCTCTCTTCACTACTTTAAAGGGTTAATGTAGTCACACGTTTAAAGAATATTGCTTACAGTAGGGAAGAATAATATTAAACTCCCTTGGAGTCCAAATCGTTTTTGATGTACATTTCCGAAGTGTCTTTCACACACACATCGAAAACTGAGTGATATATAGAGTTTAATAAAAACAATGGCCATCCCCATTCTTTCTCAGGCTCTGAGAATTGAGAGTTTCCCAGTTTCTCACAGAGAAATCCTGATTCTATTAAAGACACAGAGGCGAGTGTGGTGGCATTTCTCTTTCAACCACCTGTTTCGCAGGCCCTGCAAATTGTTTGTACCTCCATAATCCGGTGGCATTATTAAATTGAACACTAGGCACAGTAGATAGTTGAGTTCTATGGAAAATATTGAATCCAGCTATTTTCTGGGTGCAATAGAGTGCAAGTGACATGGAATGAGGTCATCACAGAGGTTCTCTGATTTCATAGAGGAAAGGCAAAGCACATTAAGGTTGGAGGTGCGGGCAAGGGGTGGGCTCAGGATAAGTGTGGGTCACATTGGCTGATTCCTGAAATAAAACAATCCTAAGGCAACACAGGCTGAGGTAGCCATCTAGGGTCTCCCAGAAGTGATGGCCTGATTCCCTAAAAAGTAGAAATGTTTGACCTCCTTCCCATCCTGATATCAGGGTGCGATCACAAAATTTAACTTTTCAGAGTGCAACAGAAATCTGTGTGCCCTAAAAATAAAAATAAAATTGAAAGATATTCTGATCCGGGCAGGCCCCCATTGAATGAGTTGTTAAAAATGAAGTTTTAATTTAAGCTCCATTAAACCTAATGTGTATTGCCAGGAGCAATACACACTTTTGTAGACATGTGGTCTATTGTATCTTTTTGAAACATGCAATGCAAGGAACCGAACACAATATAATATAACAAACCGTTACTAAGATATCACAACATGTCAAAAGTTAAATTTGGTCATGGATGTCCCAAGATGAAGCCTAAATAGGCAACACTGACTTGTAAGAATTGCTAACACATATCAAGGGCATGCATTTATTGTACAATATGGAAACGATCTGTTGGATTGGTCAGTTTGCAAGCATGGTCCTCATTTGTCATACAAAATTATCTAAATCATTAAGTTTTCTATGACTTTAAATAATTGTGCCTTAATTTTGTTTCAATCTGATACTTTTCTGTAAAGTGGAATGTTTCAATTATTTGTCAGCGTTATATACATTCAGACAATTTCATACCGGATCCACTGCAGAGTTATTGTGACCTTACAGAAAACATGTTGAGAAAGGAAATCATGCAATCCCCTGTCTAAAAATGTGGAATTCTTCGAAAGTATCAAAACGGTCCATGTTTAATATGTAGAAAGTGAATGATTTCCATGGCAACAAAATGCCATTTAGTTCTGAAGAGAATGGCTTTAGAAAAAGTTGCTCTGTAGGGCGACACCTCACAATCCCTTACATAAATATCAGTACTGGGCCATATAATGCTGTGTCTTCAAGCACAGGATAGGATCAAGGATGTCGCAGGTCACTGTATCCGGACGGTAGTTAAGCCTAACCGTCACCATAAACAGTGTAAAATAGAAGAGACTCCAGGACTCAGCGCCATCAAGGATGTGTGTATGTTTAATTATATCACATATTCACACTTCTTGAACAAAAGCCCATAAACGAACATTTAGTTCTGGTATCAGGTACAATCTGCCTGCCTTCCATTTTTCAAGGCTAAGAACATTATAGAAGGCAGAGTAGCAAACTAGATGTGTAAGAGTCTCACTGAAGACCGAAACGGTGGAGATCAACTCATGGAAGCCTTTAGAGCGCAAGTCCCCACCCTGAAGCAGTTGAAGCAAACATCTGCGGCTGACAGAGATATTTTCTGTGGAAGTACTAGCATGCCAGTCTCCTGTTTCTGGGAGATGTTTGGTTTATCCAGTATCTTAGAAATGTCCAAAATATGAAAAAAATAGCATTTTCAAAAGGGAGAAGCATTGTTGTCTGTGCTATCTGGTTCGTAGCAGTCATTGCCAAATCACACAGCTCCAAAATGTCCCACAGAGCGTCAGCTGGGCATTGTTCTGACCAACAGGAATGGTCCGTTGATTTATGAACCTGATGAAGAGATCATTGTCTAGAAGTTAAAGTATCTAGGTTGGCCTGATCTATCGTCTATTTAAGCTTAAATACATTACTACTCTTGACTACTACAACCAACTTTCATAAGCGTTTCTCTTTGTCGTATGCCACGCAGAAACCGTCACTAACATCGACCAATATAGAGCGCGTTGGCCAATCACAGGAAACAGGACCAGTCATGTTTACGCTATGTACTTGATGAACCATACACATGTTTAACAGACTTTTAAAATGGGACCTAGTCACATGAAAACAAGCCTTTTTTGACATGTATGGCTACACTTATTTCAGTGAAATGTAGTCATACTACTCAAAACGTGTAAACAGTTGGCAGAGTAAAGATTATAGTGATCAGTGTTACTTTCCTAATGTTATATAAAGTATATTGTCTGTGTCTATATTTGTATTTAAGGATTTACAGGTGTATGCAGAAATTATATGTAAAACGTCTTTGATTAAAAATGCAAGTGCCTGAACTCATGGAATAATATTTCTATTAACTTTGTATAGTCTTGTAAAATATATAAATATAAATATATTTTTGTTCTAGAGTGAGACATTAATCCCCGAAGATTCTTCTGTACCATCTTATCAACAAGTAACATTTTTAATAAACATATTTTAGTACGTCTATCCCGATCTGTCTGTCTGTTTACATTATTCCATTTCCTTAGACCATACACAGTACCTGGGAAAAGTGCAAGGCACAGGTGGTGTTAAGGTGTAACGTGAAATTGTGAAAATCCATGGGTGGTTTTTAAAATGATAAAAAGGTTTTTGTGGTAAAATAATGTATTTCAGCCTAAAAATCATTTTTAGTTGGAAAAAATATCACAAAGCTGAATTCTTTATCTCCAATTTTTGCATTAACTTGATGTGCAGGATGTACATTTTGTTTACTTTGAGATTTAAATAAAGCACTATACAAAATTGTATTACATTTAATATGCATGACATTTGTATATCTAAGTCAGTAAAGTTCAGTAGTTGGGGGTGTGGCCGGAGCAAGACCTAGAAATGTTTGCAATATTTAGAGAACTTGAGACTCCTACACCCACCCCCCAAAACTTCGCCAAAGGTAAGGCATGGTGTGATAACATCCAAACAGCCATGCGTAATAAGCTTATCTCACCTCAAGCAAACATTACGAACACCAAACTTGCGCTCTCCAGTCCCCCTACTCCCACCCCATCCTCCCCATCAGATGCTTCCCCCACCTTCTCATTCAAAGCCATGCAGGAGAAAGACATGATTAGCCTCATGAAAGGTATCAAGCCATCCAATTGTAAAGGCAACCTCTGCCCTGCCGCTTTTATCAAGGACTGTGCTGACACCCTCGCTCCATTCCTAACAGCCTTTGTCAATGCTTCCTTCTCCACAGGCAAAGTCCCGTCACGCCTCAAGGAAGCATGGGTCCGGCCTCTCATAACAAAACCTACACTTGAACCCATCACACCCAACAACTACAGACCCATTACCACTGTTCCGTTTTTACTTAAGATTCTGGAAAAAGCAGCATACCTGCAAGTTCAGCATTTCCTCAAAGAGAACAAACTCCTGAGTCTGAGACGTCCCGGCTTTCATCCTAAACATGGGACAGAGACCGCCCTACTCAACCTTAAAAACCAGATGGACGACACAAGAGACCAAGGCAAACCAATCCTGCTTCTTCTGCTCAATCTCTCTGCTGCATTCGACCTGGTAGATCATGACGTCCTATGCCATCACCTCACCTCAACGGCCAACTTCTCACCAGGAACCACCACATGGATCACTTCATTCCTACAAGGAAGGACCATGCAGGTCTTCTCTGATCTAACCATTGCCTCACCCACCATCATGTTATCTGGAGTACCTCAAGGCTCTTGCCTGTACCCTACCCTCTACAACATCTTTACTCGCCCCCTCTTTCTCATCCTTGACGCCATGGGCATCTCTTAAACCAGCTATGTGGACGACACGCAGATCCTTCTCACACTCTCAGGGAACTATGACACCAACTCCACAACTCTCAATAACATATACAATACCATCCAAACATGGATGGCTGTCAATGGTCTTTGCCTCAACTCGGACAAAACTGAACTCCTACTTGTAGGATCCCCTGACACCCTCAAAAAACTGGACGCCCAGTTTAGTCACTTCACCATTGACTCCATCAGAATTCCAGTATCTGACACAGTAAACACTTTAGGTGTCTATCTAGATTCAAATCTATCTATGACTAGGCAAGTAAATGCAATCGCCTCCTCTGCTGCCTCTCAGGCAAAACTTCTCAACGCAGCCAGGCCCTTTCCCTCCAAAGACATCTGCACCAACATAGCCAGAGCCATCACAGGATGCCGGCTGGACCACTGCAATGTTCTCTTCCTAGGGACCTCCATCAAAAGTCTTGAGAAACTGCAAGTAATTCAGAATAGTGCACTGCGTGCAGCACAAGGTATCTCTAAAAGAGAACACATCACTCACGCCAGAAAAGCATCCCACTGGCTCCCCATAAAGGAGAGCATTATCCTCAAAGCCCTGACCCTCATCCACAAATGCATCCACCCCTCCGCACCAGCCTATCTGTCACAAAGAATCCACCTCGCCTCCTCCACAAGACCCATCAGAACACCCTATGCCAATATGCCCTCTTTACCCAGGGTAAAAAGAGCCAGAGCAGGTGGTGCCAGCTTCCCCTACCTTGCCTCTCTACACTGGAACGCCCTCCTCACTATCCTGCGAGCCGAATCATCACTCATTGCCTTCCGCAAGGCTATGAAAACTAACTTGTTCGCCTGATCAACCCTACTTGCTGATATAATTACTTTCCCCTTCCTCAGGGATACTGCGAATGTTCCACTACTGCAACTAGTTTACTGTACTAATGACCTTCAATGTATACTATGTATAATAGCCATGCTATGAAATGTTTCAACTCTGTCCACACTGTAACTAAGTTTTTCCTACAAGTAACAGCGCCACAATGCCCCTGGGCTGTCTGTGCGCTATACAAATGTAAAAAATAAAAATAAAATAGATGATCGCTTTAATCAGAGCTACGTGAATCAGCCTGGCTAGGCTCACTGACAGAGTGGGGGAAAGACCTCAAACCCCATTGAAGTGAACACTGGCAGAGCATGCACAAAGGGGATTGAAGGCATTGGGCCTTGCAGGCATCTTTTCCCAAAATAGAGGACTGAAAAGTGTAACTCAGGAGACTAAGCCCTAAAAAAGCCTGATCTGAGCAGGGGACCAAGAGCTCCTGCCCTGCACCACTCTCACTGTATTTCTGTGGAGACACGGGTCCTGTGGACTGGAGCACTGACATCTGAGGTGCCCCACAATAAATAAAGATAAGAGGACAGAATCCCCTAACATGGTGGATTGCAGGTGAGTCGACCACTTGGTTCCATGTCCCTGTCAAATCATTCTTTCCTGTGTGGATCTTTGTCATGCTGCAGTTCCTTTTCTTTGGCGGGGCTATTCCTCCACACTGTTGTCCCACTTCAAAATGGCAACCCCTTCACTAACTACTCTTCTACTTCACTGTCACTTTAAAAGGGGTCCGCCTTTAAACCCAACCCCTCTCCTGCACCCTACACTCATCACCTGTATCTCTCTATTTGATTCTCCCCTTCTCTGCTTTCTCTGCCTCTTTCCATCTGTCTCATGCCCTGATTTTCACCACCTTGCCACCTCCCATTTCTGCCTCACCTCTGTCACACCCGCTACTCACCTCACTACCACTGCCCACAATGCTAATGCAGCACAGTGAATACTTGCAATGATTATACAGCACTGTAAATACCTGTGCTGCTAATGTGGCAGAGGTAATATGGGTAACGGGCTACCCAGAATGAATGTGGCCAGACACATGTGGGACCATCCCTGTCCTGAGTCGTCTCCATTTCTGTGGAAAAATGTGTGGGAGCTTGCTCTATGCCATGGAAGCTTACTTTTAGACGAGACTGAATTTCTCTCCATGTGTGGGAGTTGAGGAAGAGTCTACTTCTGAGGTGACCTATGTGGCCCAGGGAGTGGCAGACCAAAGAAGAAGGCATGTTTTAAAATTAATGATTGCTGACTGACTCAGGACCCCAAGTGAGGGAGAGGAGTCCCGTGTACCATGGGTGAGGTCAAAACACATTGGAAATGCCTCATCCTTTAGAAGTGCAGGCTTACTGGTGGTAAGCTCTTTCAAGTGAAGACTCCTTCCCTGCATTTTTCCATGTCTTCTATAGTAGGTTGGACAATGAGATGGCCCTGGTGTCCAGAGAGGGGATATTTATCAGTTTGTACCTTTCAGTCTTTTGCTGAACTAACTTGCCTCTGTCATCATTTGGGAAATAGGAGGTGATCACTGCAACTTACAACCCCCACCAAGTTTGAGCACACTGTACAGGGGCCTTTAGGGTCCAGGGGTAGCAGTCTTGTGCTGGTCAAGAGGTTGGTTCCCTGCTCCTAGTCATCATCTATGAGATGCACATGCATGTCCTATAAGGAATTCTGCCCAAGGTCCATGTGCCCACTAATCCTCTACCTCTCCCAGTACACTCTGGGGTCTGCACCAGGTGATTCAGCAAGTGACAAATGAAAGGAAGACATTGGATAGTGCCTGAAAGGAACAATACCACTCACATAGCATAACGTAATACAATGTCCAGAACAACTCAGGAAGAACCTAGAGGTTGAGCTTAGGTAAGATATCCCAGGAATACCCAATGAGATTACTAAATTGCTCTAAACGATGTAGGTGACCTTGTAGCGGTGGGGACCAGAAAGGACACCACTTAGAAAAACCTACAAACTCTCCCGGGGGGTTATAATGAAACCAACAATAGTCTGTGGGGCACAGAAGAAATATCTAAAGTGGTGCTTTATCATTGTGGACACTTGGAAAATATGAGGGACAACCAGTGGGTAAAGTGCTTTGGGAAACTGACCTAAGGCATTGGCCTGAGGGGTTTCTTTTTTGGTCTGCTTTCACAAAGGAGCGTAACTCTTTCTGCACAGGGTATAGCTATTGTCTGAACTCCTAGTGTGGGCCTGCACAGGGAGAGCTATCCCAAAGGCACAAAAGAAGCCCTGCACAAGTTCCACTGCTTTCTGGTTGAAACTAATCCTAAGGGCAGCAGGGAGAAGGGCACAGTTTTGTCTCAGGGCCAGTCACTGATGATTTATGAAGAAGTATTCCAGATGACTCTCCAACAATGTTTTAAAAGGTACAAAAAGACCTTGTTGTAGACAGATGTATGCATTCAGCCTGGCTTTGGTGTGGAAAGGGATCTCACCTGTTACTGATCCATTGGCAGCATTGATGATGCTGGAGATGTTTCTGATGAGTGACGATTAGATGCTGGCCTAGTGATGTGATTGTAGAAATGATTGGTCATGGAAAACCAAAGAGGTGGGCCAAGAGAACCTGATAGCACCTGAGTGAAAATGATCCTGGCTGAACTTTGCAAACATTGTTAGCTTGATTATCTGGTTATGATATGATATGATATTGTATTTTTATCGCACTCATACACAAGTGTTTCAGAGCGCGACGAGGCAAGGGAGGGGTACAAGGGAGGACAGAACAGTGATCATACTAGGCCAAGTGACATTGAGAATGTGCAAGTGCAGGGGGGAGGGAAGGGAGAAAGTGCGAGGGGCAGGAGAGGAGTGGAAAGTGCTGAACATGAAATAAAACAATGACAGGTAGTGCGGCCAGTAGGCGGTAAGTGCAATAATAAGGTCTAGACAACGGGTGTCAATGAGTGCAGGAAGGGGACTGTAGGGTAGCAGATACAGGCCCGAGTGCAGGGGTTGCCAGGAGGCAGTGCGGGTGGGTGGCGGGTGGGCAGGGATATAGGACCAAAATCAGAGGGTAACCAGGTGCCCAGTGCCTCAGCAGACAGATCAGCAGGGGAGAGGAAGAGTGAAGGCAGAAGCAAAGAGGAAGGTCTTTAGGTTCTTCCGGAACCGAAGATGGTTCTCCTTGAGTTTTAGAGAGGCAGGGAGGCTGTTCCAGAGGGAGTCCCCAGCCGAGGGAAAAGATATACCCCCAACTAGTTGCTTGGAGAAGTGACTGACCCTGAGGGATTTGGAAGTGGAAGAGCAAAGAGCTTGAGTAGGAAGGTATTTACGGAGGGAGAGTTGAAGGTATTGTGGACCAAAGTCCCAGAAAGCCTTGTGGACAATGCAAAGGGTCTTGAATGTAATCCTTGCAGCCGCTGGGAACCAATAAAGAGATTTCAGGGCTGGAGAGATCCAATTCCAGGGCTTGAGCCCAAGGACAAGTCTCGCAGTCCTGTTCTGGATGAGCTGCAGAGGTCAGAGAGTGGTTGCAGGCAGATTTAGAAAGAGGCTGTTGCAATAGTCCAGCCTAGAGAGAACCAGAGCTCTAGAGACAGTGCGCTTCTGGGGGAAGGAGAGGAAAGTAAGAATGCCTCTGAGCAGGTGCAGTTGGTAGTTGGACTTTTTTTAGATGTCAGAGATGCGTGGGGAAAAGGAAAGTGTGGAGTTGAAGATGACCCCGAGGTTCTTACCCTCGCAAGCGGGAGCGGGCAGAAGGCCAAAAGATGCCGGCTGGAGAGTGACAGGAAAGAAGGTGCAGCAGGTGTGCCAATGTGGAGGATGTGTGTCTTACTGGCATTAAGGCAGAGGTCGTTGGTGGCGCACCACTCCTGGATTGCAGACAGGCAGTCAGAGTTGAGAGAGGAAGAAGAGAAGAGGAGGCAGAGGGAAGCCTGTATATTCACTTCTGCTTTCTACATACTACTTTTGGGCAGGAAGGATAACTCAGGGGCAACGCATTTGTCTTGGAAACAAGACAACGCAGTGCAACATAGGTTAATCCCGATCTCACGTTTAGAAACCACTCGTTGGTGTTAAGCACGTTACAAAAGAACAATTTTAATTATAAACGGGGTGCCCATACTTCTTAGCTGTTTTTGAATGTTGTTTTTGCTAGTTACACTGTTGAAATTAGGTTCTGAATTCAATCAAATTCTACTTGGTCGTGCGTGTGCGTTTGTCACTGCTGGATACTAGGTGTCTGGTTATTCACTAGGATGATCGTAGGTCTTTAAGCGGTGGAATGTGCTAGAACTTTACTCCAACCCAGTGCATGTGCGTTGGTCATCTCTATCATTGCACTCTAATGGAGAGGGGTAGAGCAGTGGGGCATGAAGGAATTAATCCAGTTAGAACATTGACCTAGTCATACTTGATTTTCATAAGGATCACATACATTATCTGCCCAGTATCCCAACTCGTTCTGTGAGCATTGACTTAAGAGCCCAATAGTCCCACGATTATCATTAAAATATTAACAAAGAATGTCCAAGGGACACAGTCCTCTAACAAGAGGATTACGCTGCTGCAGTTACTGTGGGACAAATATGTTGACACAGGTTTCATCCAGGAGACTCGCCTAATCTTCTCTGACCAGTTCAGGCTAATGTCTATCGGTCTGATTCCGAGTTTGGCAGTATTTCAGTGGTAAATATGTTAAAATACAGCCACAATTGGTTACCGCTACTGCCACTTTGTCCAATGTTAGCCCCATTTACCGACTCTAGGACTCCATTGGGGTTGTTTGGTGGAATTAACACCAGCAGAATTACTGAATGGTAATTCTAACGATTTTTGGAGGAAAAGTGGCAGATTTACCTAAAGCATCAAGCTGCAGTTAAATTCTCCACTTTTCCTCCAGAAATTAGCAGGATTACCACTCAGCAATTCTGCCTGCGGTAATTCTGCCAAAATGTGTAATTTGTCAGTGCAGGAAGGAAAACATTTTTTTCCTGCACCACCAAATCCCGAATGAGGCCCTATATATATGTACTTCCCCCAACAACATATTTCCTTTGTGAAAGTGGAGCATATGGGGAGAAGAGAGAGGGGGTTTAACTACATTTTTCCCATTTCGGGAAGATTTACAAATGCTGGATAGGGATGGTGGGTATATCCTTATCAAGGGGCTCATGTGAGGAATAGAGATAACCTTGGCTGACGTTTATGCCCTAATACTGGCAAAGATATGTTTTTGTTAACACTTTGCTTCCCACATTGAAGGAATTTGCACAGGAGGCTACAATCTTTTTTAGGGTATTTATAGGTTTAAACAGATTTTATTCAATGTGCAAGGGCTCTCTTCTGGGTCAAACTGAAAACACTAAGTGGGCTATTTCATAATCAGAAGAGTGGTAGACAAAGGCGTAAAAGCATGGCGTAATACATTTTTCAATCTGTTTGAATGTGGAGAAGGGGATCAAAGAGGAATTCGTATTTCCATCTAGCTTTTCTCCTAAGTCCTCAAAGTGCACTTTATGTTATGCCTGCATTAGCACGGGCAGAAAATCAATGGATCCTTATTGATTCCACCTTCATATAGTACCTGCTAAAATCAGGCAGATTCCATTTGGCTCCACTACAAATGATGTCGGAATAGCATAACTTTAACGCAGCATTTATAATTTTTACAAACTTAGTGTAAAACCAGTGAGTAGAGGCAATTTCACCTGATTTGACTCTTCACTTTTGCACTACAGTTTGCTACATTTTAAAATTGCATGCAAGGGACCCAAGATCATGTATGTGCTAATGGTGGTGGTGATGCACTGCATGCTGTCAGGTGTCTTGACCCACGTTCCAGTTATTATGCTGCTACATTTGGTCCTGTGGGCTTAGAAAATCCAAGATGGCCGAAAAGCCCACATTTGCGCCAGAATCCAGGAAAATCGCGCAGTTTTGCGCACACCAAAATGGTCGCCTGACCTGCCACCCACCAGTGCGAGCGTGATGGGCCAGAAGCGCCATGTGTGAAACGTGGTGCCAAACGAAAAACAGCAGTGCCTGTTAGCTCAAAAAGCGCTTTGAAATCAGATTTGTTTCTCTGAAATGCAAGCTCAAAATGCCTATTTCAAACATTGCAAGATGTTCAAAAATCTCACTGAACACCAGCAGACATTTGGCAGAATGTAGTCTTGTGTGCATACAAAATCTGGAAAGATGAAGAGCCTAAAACAATGTTCATAACAAAACTGGCTGAGCTGTGGATGTCAGCAGCTTAAGTGAAATTGGATTTAAAACCACTAAAATCGAAATGTTTAAAATAAATGAGTGACCTACTTTTGAGTGTCACATAGGTTGCAACTGTTTGAATGCCATAGTTTTGAACTTAGAATCAGCTTTCTAGCTGCATGTGTAAAAATTGTAAGTTTGATTTGAATGAAGAAAAACTGGAACAAAAGTGACATTTGGCTGAAGCCTGGCTTAAAGAGATTGAATTCTGCCCGGCAACTACCCCCGACAGGAGTTGAAACTTGCCCAGCAACTGCATTCACAGGCCTGGCCTGTCTTCTCCTGCCCCCACCAAAAGGAGATTACACCTCTCTGATTGAATGAGGGGAGGGGCACCTGAGACTGCAGGAAACAGAACAATGAACTTTCCTTGGCTCAGGCAAATGCTAAATCAGGGGGTCGTAAATGGCTTCCTCCCGGAAGGAAATGGGAGGGGTGCTGCCTCTGTGAGCCAGCTGAGCTTGGAGGCGGGGACAGACAGAAATTCCCCATTGTGCTTTGGAACCTAAACCACACTCCTCTGGGGCAGAGCATAATTTTAAAAAGATGGATGATTCATAGTACGGAAGTGTCAAAATTATGTAAATAATATCATTATTCCTGTGATTTTTCTGTGCACATTTTAAGAGGTGTTAGGACTCTGTGGTATGTTCTGGGGAGTAGTAGCGGAAAATAGGGTGTTACTCCAAGTGTCTGTATGTTCATCATCTGGTGCCCATGTTCCTTGCGCACATTTGTGTAAATTCTGGAAAAGTTTAAAGGTTGTGTTCTGGATGAAAAGGGCAGAATTCTGTCAGAAGTGGACACAACATCTTACAAAGACAGGGATCGGATGGTGTGGTGCTACAGAAAATATGTTAACTGGACATATAATATTAGAAAAATTGTACATAGATAAATATGCATTTGGATCAAAAATAGATTTGTGTGCAAAGTGACAAGGGGAGTGTTCTTTCTGTATGCCATAAAAATGACACTGGATGACTCACAACTCAGTTCTCCAGTGAGAGCACAGAAAATCCGCTAACCTATCAGGATCTTCAGAGGTTGGGCATAGAAAGTCAGCCTTCCCACCCACTTTCAAAAGACATAAAAAGGACCACTGAAACCCAGGTAGGGACACTCACTTCTCACTTCAAACTGATTTCTTGCGAAGCGCTTTGCCGGGAGACTCCAGACTTCAAATCCAGACAGATCCAGAGACCAGAACTTAGAATTCAGACTCCAGAACTTGAAGCAGAGGGGCCAATCCACAAGCTGAATCCTTCTCAGCAGGCCTCAAAATCTTTTGCAAACTATTCAACAGCTGGGCAAGCTGTTTGATTCTGGTAGAACCCTGTGCCAGAACCATCTCCGGACCCAGAAAGCAGAGCTGTATCTAGAACCGCAGTTCCAGAAGACCCAGACCAGACCACCGTGCAGTGCCAAGTGCCAGACCCAGACCAGATAGCTGTGACTTCAGAACCACCCGCCAGCAGTCCAGTCCAAACCTGACCAGACCTTAACAGCCTATTTCAAATTTATAGTGTGAGTACTCAGCCAGAACTGTGCAAAACCAATCTCTTAGTTTAAAATAATCTAATTCAAACCATTTCCACCTATTTAGAACTGCATGATAGAAACCGCGTGTTCATTCGGTGATTTCAAAGCTGGGAAAGTGTCATTTGTCATTCTGAGCTTTACTTTAATTTTGAGAATCTACCTCCACAAAATCGTCTGTATCTTTTGAACCGCGTGTGCTAGGAATGAGATTTAACTTTCATTTTAAAGCTAAGCTCCTCAGTTTTCCAACAAGCATCAACTTTCTACTCCTTATAGTTTTTCTGTTATCGCGCTTGACGCACTTGGAAAAAATGCAACAAACTGCAATTTGAATCCAATTTCTCCACCTGTCAAAATCGCTGTCCTTTGCTTGCAACTGCTGAAATCCGTTTTCAACCTGATAATGCCTCATGAATCACTGATAGTGTTGACCTGAACCAATCAAAGTAGCTATCACCTACCCTGAATCTTCTATAGGGAATTAAAATCATTTTTAGCATATTTTCACTTCTTTGCAAATCACATTTAAAGTATTTTTGCCTGTGTTTTAAAATCATCCCTGTTGCTCTATGCTTGCTAGGGGGGAACTGAATTGGTATTCCATTTGATTGTATTCCGGAAAATTGTGTGCTCTCCTTCCATCTCCTTATATTGCATGGGGGGGAGTGAATTGTCAAAAGAAAAAGTGATCATATTATCTCTTGTGGAAACCATCTCAGTTATTTCTGTGCTGCATTCTTTTCCATCATTGTATTTCCTTGAACCCATAAAAGCATTCTCAGCTACTTTATCCTCTCTATACCAACTCCTAAGTAATTAAAAAAGTGTGCTACTGTAATATTATCCATTGTTGATCACTGTCATATTCATAGGTGTGCTATCAAATATTAATTTATTTATAAAAGTGTGACATATATATATATTGTTTAATTTGTAAAATAAATCTTTTAATTTGCAAAACAAACCTACTTCTTGGCTCAGTGAGGTCAGGGGGATTCAAAGAGAGGGGTGTTATACAAGGGTTTATCATCCAGATCTATGAACTTGTCATAAAAATATATAAATAAGGGCTTCCCTTGGGCATCCCAGACTAGGCACTGACTTAGTTGGAGTACTGAATTGAAGTTGCTTAACAATGCAATGTACACTTTTTATAAAAATGAACCCGAAATGTGTCATGATAGTCTTTTCTCAACATCCTGGGCTGCCTTTTAAAGTTCACAAAATTCAGCGTGACTACCTGTCATTTGTAGTTTCAAGTGAACTCTCTTTATCTTCATTCCTTCTTGCCGCTGATTTCTGGTGAGATGTGACCAGTTCCAGTTCATCTTATAGTTCCTGCAGTTGTCGCTGGTTCACCTTCATTATTTATAGGTATTAGAGCTTCTCTTCAGCTTTCCCATATAGCCAACTGGGTTTGCTTTTCCCCATTTCCAAGCGAATGAAAAAGGGCTTTGTCACCCCCCTATACTAGGTTGCTGACCTCCCACTTTACTTCCTCAATTACCACCTCTCTACTGCTTTTGGACCAACTACTCTCGATGAATAAAAGGGACAACATTGCATTCTTCCACTCTGAGAATGTTTGGTTCACAGAAGATCCAGTCAAACCAACAGAGTAAGCATGTCGATACCCCGACCCAGATTAGCTAAGAGGTAGTTCGAGGAAAACAGGAGGCCAGACTCTGAATAATAGCCATGGTGACTTCATAGAATGTTATGAATCTCAAAGGTCTCAGCCTACATTTCACAATATTTTGTGCATAGTCGACTATGAAGATCCAAAGAGGAGGATGGAGAGATCAATGGAAAAGAGAAGTTTGAACTTGGATTGAAAATAACCCCAAGAAAGAAAGTGTGCTGGGAGTGGTGGCTCACAAACACCCAGACAAAGAACAGAGGCCTGGGTACCAAGAAGAACACGCTCAGAACCTGAGCTTGGTCAACAGTGAGAGTTCACTTGGAATATCTGCTCATAAAATGGCTGGAAAAGGGACAGACCTCTTAAGCCCTGGACTTTTGGGGAATCTGATCAATATCCATACTCCTTAATTTACCCAGAGGAAAGTTTTTCTGACTCCATTTGTGGAATCCCCCAAACCACGAGGTTGGCGAATAAATGGGTGCAATGGCTCTAAGGCCAACAGAGGAGGGTAAGTTGCCTGTGATCCAATGGCATAATCCTTGAATGACAAGGAAAATGTTGACCGATCCCACTCTTCCATACAAAGCTGTATGAGCCCTGCTTGCTTGGTAACCTATGAGGAGTTTCAAGAAGAACTGAGAACTGTCTGAAGAGCTTCAACTAGTTCAGAACAGAGGCAATGGCTTCATGGTACGAAATAACATGGACAGGCTCTGCTATATGAATGATAACACTTTAAACTCAAAGGGATCTCTGAATGGTGTGGGATGTATTGACCCACTCCGCTATGCTATGCGGCATCATCCTGCCAGTTATTGGGAAAGAAACAGCAACAATGGCAGCAAAACCCTTGGGCGCGCCAAAAACCTACAAAAACCGTGTGCTTCAGCACACAAAAAGAGGGATGCACAACCCGCCCCCCATGGTGCATGTGCGGTGGAATAGAGCACACCCTGCAGAAATGTGCCAGTGGACTCCATGACCAGCAAACATAGTGCATAGGGAGAAGCAGCACTTTGCAAAAGAAATCCCCAAAATGTGCTGACAAATGATATTTGCTTTGTTGCTAAAAACTCTTAAATGCCCATACACAACACTTCTACACATTCAAAATCTTGCCTGGTGCTAAAATTCATGTATCAAATGAAACATTGTGAAACATATAAAGTCTGAAAACTGACAGCCTCTGTCAAAATCTGGGTGCAGTACCCTGGGCCACCTGAATGACATCTGTCAGAGGAGTTACTGATGACATTTTAAAGGGATCTAAAACTAAAAGTCTGCTGGATTAGCAAACAGTAAAAGGATTGTTGCCAAAAAGAAATACAGATCTTAGTTGTGTTTTTGATCCCACAGACTTTAAGGCTAAGAAAATAATGCATGTATGTTTGATGCAACAAATTTGATTTTGCTGGATTTAAAAGTTAATTAGTCTGGCTGAAGCTGCAAGAACTGGAAAAGCAGTTTTTTCTCCTAGAAGGAGGGCCTTCCTCTCAGCAGAAACTCACAGGGAGGTGTTAATTGCTGGTTAGCCCAGACTCTTGTCTATAGAAAGAGAGGGAACAATGACAAGCCTTTCAGCCCAGGAAGCGGAGGTGTGAAGGTAGTCATAAACTCTCCTGGAAGGAGCTTCCCCCATGAACTGAACTCCCAGGAGAGACAAAGGGGCGGAGCCAAGCGACCATCTGCTGTTCAGAATGAACAAATAACAATTTTTAAAAGACTCATAACTGGTTATTCAAAGTGGTGAAAAATATACCAAAGACATATGTGTTAATCTAATTTCTGGCTACACGTTTGAAGAGGCGGCAGAACCGTGTAACATGTTCTGAACAGGAATGGCAAGATATGTGGTTTTATGCAAAATGTATGAACCCTAGAATTGTGAAAAATTACACACACATTCCTATGTTAAACACACACATTTATGAAAAGTTGCATAAAATTTGGAATTTGTGTTCATAGCGAAGAGGACAAAATTCTGTAGAAAGTTTGTACCAGATAATACAGCTGCGAGATTTTGATGAAAAGATGCTACATAAAATATGGCATCTTTATGTGTGATTTGTATAAAGGTGACTAATGTAGAATTTTTTTATTTTTTTATTTAAAGCTTTCAGCGTAAAAAAATACAAACTTTTGCTTATAAACACATTTTTCCCTCATCCACATACACAAGCCAAACATATTGTTTTGTTTCTTTCTTAGTTCTGCATCAGATTTGATCCAGGTTTGGCTGTGTGTTAACCAAATTTTGTCCGTTATGTTTTTGCACCATTTCAAGTTTCTTTAGCAGTGATTCAAGAAAAATCCCTAAGGCTTTAGTAGTTTTCCTATTTGGATTGTCGCATAGGGCTGACCACCATAGGTCAGAATCTAGATCGCATGCTGGAGACAGTATTGGTTGTAATAGGCATCCCTTTTCAGTTGTGAGCTCTTGGCAAAACATGATTAGGTGTCGAGTCGTTTCATCTTCTTGTTTGCATAACCTACAAAGCTTTTCTTTTGCCTGGCTGTATCTGACCAGGTTTGTCCTTGTTCTTAGGATGTCCAAACGGAAGCGCATTATTAGGTCTCTATGCTTCTGATTGGCGCTTTTTTGTAGATATCCTGGCAGTGTCTGTGGGCATCTAGTTATCTTTTTGGACAAGGTATGATGACTCGAATTCACTCTTGCATGTTCTGTTTCTGCCCAATCAAATGTAGAAATGTGTGTGTAGTATAAAATCCGATTTTGAGACCAGTGGCTAAAGGGAAGTCTTTGAGGACAGTAAAGCAAACCATAAAATGTGACATCATCTGGCCTTGATCCAATCACCCCAAATGCAAAGCGGAGATGAAGTTTTGACCCTATCCCAGCTCACAGGGGCAAGCTTGGCTAAGCCGGCCCATACACCCACTTTGTGATGTCATTTTATAGCATAAATAGAGACAGCTGACAACACATAGAGACACAGATCCACTCACTCTCCTGACTGCTGGTGGAGCGCTCTGCTGCTGAAGTCTACATCTTCCTTGTTCCAGACTCCGGAAATTTGGCAAAGCAAAGGCCTAGGCATAGCTGAACCATTCTTAGTTAGGCCTCAAATTCTAGAAAAGAACCCCAGAAGCCTGGGGGAAGCATCATAATACAGCCGCGTGTGCTGTTAATGCTTGCCTGTTGAATTGAAATATCCTCAGAACCAAGATGGGTAGAGCCTGTGCAGTCCTGTGCTGTGCCGTGACCAGAGAGCCTTGCTGACCCTGTCCAGTCCTATGTGCCCAGCTGTCAGTCCCTGATAGATCGATTTGATGGTCCAGAATCCTGACGGTCCAAAATCTTAAAATCCATTTGTTTTGTGAGTATTAATAGGAAGCTAGAAACTGTTGATTACCGTGCATTATCTTGTCCCCTCCTAACCTCCGAACTATCCTTACTTCCATAATCAGTAACATTGTCTAAATCCGTAGTGAAATCTTATTTGTCTATCTGTAAAAGCATCCTTTTCCTAGTCATTTTGTCAACTTTGATCTGTTAATTTAGTTCGAGTGACCAGCCTAGCGCTCCAGGGTGGACATCGAGGAACCAGGATTGAGTTGCGAATCACTCATGGAGGCTTAGCTTGGATACTCTAGTCCATAGTCAATATTGTTCAGATTTTAAAATTAAAGCCTCTGTCCAAATCTGCGCCTATATTTTTGAAAAACGACTCTCACTAAAACCTCTATAACTCCCTCTGTTTTTAGGATAGAAACGAAATTTCAACTTCTCCTTGTACCTAACATCCATAGCTATCCTAACCACACTGCAATACAATGTGATTCTCCCGTTATAGCCAATATCGCACAAGGAAAATTTTGACGCGATTTTAAAATTTGAAAGGTTTTACACGTGTGAAATAGTTTTCATTTGTTTCCGATTTGAACTTAAAGATTTCAAATGTTTTCTTGGGACTAAATCATTGTTTGTGACTGTGTGTAACTGTTCAAAGCGGCTCCCATAGGACTTTACAACAATTTAAGTATTTTTGACCATATTTGGTGTTTTTGCCCAGTCAATTCTAACCTCATTGGTGATTGTTGTTTACCTATTAAAATATATATTGTGATTTTGATCTTAAATAAATAAATAAATAAATAAATAATACCTTTTACAAACCAGCCTGATTCCTGATCCAGCGTGACCCGGGGTATTATTAAGTAAGGGGTGTGATACAAGTGGTACATCTTTCAAATAATTGAATCCATATATCAAATAAGTTTTTCCATTGCGCTATACACTAGGCCAAGAGCAGAGTGTATCGCCTGATTGAAATCCTTAACAAATCTGGGGGCTCAAGTCCAGGGTTTGATTGATTGCCACCCGTGACAGTCTAACACAGCATTCTAACCTGCAGAGTAATAATACTTAGGGCCTCATTACACGGTGAGTGGGGGCGGTAATTCCACATTCACCATGGCACTCCCCATTCCCATTTGAGCCCCCGTAGGGCTCAATGGGAATGGAGAAGGCGGCAATTACGGTACCGCAAATTGCGGTACCGTAATTGCCTTCAAGGTCCCTTTGCGGGCCCGTTCCTTAACGGCTGGTAAAACCAGCCGTTGAGGTCGGGTCCCGCAAAGGGACCTCGTAGTAAGGTGGTAGGGGATTACCGGCACCCGTGCCCTTACCGGTGCCGCTAATCCCCTACCGCATTCTGTGTAATGAGGCCTTTGTGTGGCGTGAGTACTGTGCTACACTGTATAAGCGCCCCTAAAATAAATACTCTAGAAATCAGGCCTGTTTGCAAAAATAAATTAACCCTGAGATAAGCCAGAAGGAAATTAATATTTCTGGAATGGCGACCCCAGTGGAAATCAATATTGCAAGGGAACACCCACTGCACAAATTGTTTGTCAGGGGTGAATGGCTGGAACAGGACGAACAGGTATGGCTACAGGGAATAAAACAAGAAGTCACTGAAATCAATCTTAATACCTGGCAGTATAAGGGTCCATTACATCAAGCACTTAGCAAGCTGTACATGACCCCTAAAATAAAAGAGGAGCAATGCAAAATTGCCAAAATAGCGGCCTACCTGTACCTCCACGTAGATTTCACAAAGAGGCAAGGGGAAGCACTGCAGAAAATCCAGAGCAATCTGGACTCTGCAGAGCAAAGGCTCCAGGATAGCAAGGAATCTGAAGCAGAGGCTAGGCAGTATGCCACCAAACTCCAAGAAGATCTGTCTCTCTTAAGGCAAAAGAATGCAGAGCAAGATGCCCAGGTACAGACACTGCAAAAAGAGTGTCAAGAAAGGTTGGACTCTTTAAAACAGAGTCAACAAAAGCTGGCGCAACAATTAACTTTTAATAGAGTCTGCGCAGAACAGATGGTCGTCTTACAAGACTAGATAGACCAATTAAAAGAGGAAAATAATAAATTAATTATCAAAGACCTAGAATCCCAAACAGATTTTGATGAGGAGTGCCAGAAAGCTGGGACACTTAAAAAGCAGAAGGACGACCTGGCTGCACAGAGGGGCTCTCTAAGTCAGGGTAGGGACACCTTAGGCCAGGAAGTCAGTCATTTAAAAACCAAGTTAGAAGAAAACCACCTGGCCCTTCAGGAATTTGGTGAAATCAAAATGGATTATGAAAAGCTGTTAGATCACACTAGGCGGGTGGAGGATGCTCTGGCAAAGAATAATCAGACCAGTAAGGACCAAACTCAGGAGGTAAGTCTCCTGCAGCAAAAATTAGCCCAATACTCCCAATTCAGGCAGGAAGCACAGAGAGACAATGAGGCTCTCTGTGAAAAGAATGACAGGCTCCATAGACAGATAGCCATGCAAGAACAACTCATACAAACCATTAAGGCCTTAATAGAGGATCAAAAAGGTCAGATCTTGGCCTGTCATCAGGAAATTGGGGATGAAAGAGATGAGGTAAAATGGGAGAGAGAAACTCCTGAGAATAACCTCAGGAAGCCGGGCAACAGGGACTTTAATCCCTTTAATTCCATGGACTCTACCACCCTCATGTCCACTGGGTCATATGAACAAAGGGCCACAGGGATGGCAGACTTCAACACAATGGGAAATATGGAACTGACAGGACAGCGCCTCCCAGAAATGGATGGGCGGGCATCTATGTACAGGTTCCCAAATATTAGGGCCAGCCTCTCTGATCAGGGAGATTCCAGTGAGGGAAGAATCAGAGAACTGGATCCTCAGAAACATCACCCTCCAAGAGATCAGTCAGTCAAATTTGGTGGGAATTCCAAGAGACTAGGCCCACAAAGAGCATTTTAAAAACCTCTTCCCAGCTAGGACAGTGGGGAGGGGGGTACTCAGCCAAACCCGGGAGCAAGGGAGAGTCAGAAGACTCTTCCAAGTGCCATAGGTTTCAGGAGACTAGGCCCCACATTCTGCCAGCCATGCCCAAGCTCGCAGAATCAGGGAGAGCCTAGAGGATCAGACAGCCACCTCAGGTAGCAGTCCCTTTGAGTGAGAGGATGAGTGGACCAGGGTGACCAGAACGAAAAAGGCCAACAAAGTTAAGAGAGCTTTACTGAAAGATCACCTGAAGCAAATCAAGGCAATTAGGAGCTTCATCACGCCCTGCCATAATAATGCCAAATATTCGGTTTGGGAGCACCTCGAATTGATTGAACAAATGATGGAGACTTTCCACCTGAAGGACAGCCAAAGCTGTATTCAGTATGTCAAGTGGACATTTTCAACTGAGTACTCCAGCTTCTTTGCGGGGCAGGAGGATCAGAACCATTCAAGGTGGTCCACCTATAGGGCGGCCATCTTAAAGCATTTTTCAATCCATAGAAACCCTCAAGAGGCCCGCAAGGCAGCCTACAACCTGCAATGTGAGGAAGACCAGGCCCCACAAGAATTTGTCCAAGAACTGAAACATGCCCTTGCGCAGACCACCAGGAGGGTGCGCACGGACAGTAGGGAATTTGTCAATACCTTCTTTCATGCCCTCCCTAAATACATTATGACCCAGCTGGTGAGGGACTTTCATGAGAAAAGGTCACTACACTGGGTCATTGAACAGGCAGCTCGCATATACGAAGTGCAGAAGCCAGTAGAAAATGAAAATGACAATAAAAGCCCAAAACTAACCAACACCCCTGCTGTTGCTAAGGTGGTGGAGGTGAAGGTTGCCCCCATTTTAGATCTGGAGATGGGGGGGCCTAAAAACATTCCTGCACAAATCCAAATAACCCAAGACCCAGAAGGGCCTTGGGCCAATCCCAAACAGGGATTCAAGGAGGTAACCCCAAAAATGGGACCCCTAACTCCCCTGACTACATCAGCCCCCGTTACAAGGGCAACAGACCCATCCTGGGCTATGTGTGGACTCCCCCATCCCAAGAGGGGAGATCCAAGCAGACAGCTGCCAACCCAGAAAACTTCCCTCCTCACTTTCCCCAGGAGGGCAGTAATCCCTCAAATGCTGGGTTGATTTTTCTTTCCCCGGTACCTGCCAAACACCAACCCCCAAAACAACCCTTCTTTCTTTCCCCACTTTCCTGAGCCCAGACAGCCCAATCTGGGAGAGGGGAGGCCAAGGGTGGAGGGGTACCAAAACTAGCCTAACCAGGGGTATTATGGGAGAAGGGACAGTTACCCTTCCCGTGATCAACCAAGGGTATACCAGAGGACCCGGTACCAGCCAGAGCGGGTGTCCCAACTGGAGTGGCAGGTCCAGAACATAGCACTGTATCTGGGTCGCATGTTGAGGGTGCAGCAAAACCCTCAGATGAGCATTGCGACTCAGAACTCCTCATATCAACGGTCTGGTGCTCCAGAACAATGACGGGGGAAGGACCCCGACAACCCACTGGTTCCCAGGGAGGAGGCACAGGGGCAAGGGGGGTGTAAAGCATTAGAGGAAGCTTCCTTCCCCACTTGTGAAAAGCCCATGGAAACCCAGGAACCGGAACCAGAAAAAGAGCCTAGAAAGACCCATTTTGTGGAGGAGGTGCGAATCTTCCAATTTGAAGGAGAGGGGTCTGCAGAGGATTCTGGGAAAAGGATCTTCTCCTTCAGGAATGGGGGATCTCCTCCCAAAGAAAAATGGGTCCCAAGAGATTCTGATCAAGAATCGGGTAGATGTGAGGGACGAGTTAAAACCGCCCATCATCAAACTCCAGAATGACCAGAAAGAAAATCCCCCTGTTCAAGCAAATTCTGCCTCCAAAAGGGGGTCGGGGGCACCCCAGAATCAGAACCAGGGGAGCCGAAAACTTCCCCGATATCCAATTGCCACCTTTTTCTTACAGGTTCTCAAGATCCCAAACAAAATCCTGCCCAAATTACCCCTCTGTCAGAATCCAAAGCAAAGAAATGAACCCACCAATTGTACAAAAATATGCATTATCTTTGCACCCTTGAGGAGAAGGAGGGAAGCTTTATGCTCCGGTCCAAATACAGGGGCAATGTACAATTTTGGCACTGGTGGACAATGGATCCCAAACCACCCTTCTGTCAAAAAGGGCCTTTGATCAGCTGAATTCAGGAAGGGGGGGAGAAATACCAATTCCCTCTCACCCCTCTTCCTTGACAACTTCAGAACTTCGATGGGAAGGAAATTCCTGTCGAGGGGACTGCAGATTTAGACATTAAAATTGGGCGACACAAGGTGAAGCACCCGGTCATAGTTGTGACTCCAGATGCACACCATGTTTACTAGGGAATGACATCCTGCGTAGATTGTCTCCCCTCATAGATTGTGTAAACAAGGTCCTCTGGACCCAGACTAACCGACCAATAATATTTAAACATAGTGTCAACCATGTTAGTTTAAATGGCACATTCCACATGATTGAACAGAAACCTGTCCAAATTGAATTCCACTTCCAGAACAACCAAATCCCAGACGTGACAGTAATTGCAGTAGAACAACAAACGGGTAATGGGGAGTCCTCTCTATTTCTGAAAATCAACCTTCCTTCCGGTCTAAGGTGGCATTCCACACTGGAAGGGAACACTCTGAAATTCTATACAAATTCACAATCAGAAAATCCTACTCCTATTGTCCAAAATGATGACAAATCAGCTCAAAGCTTGGCTGATATTCAGAAAATTGAAGAGCAGTTGTTCATCCCTATTAATTTAAATGAAGGGAAGGACTCTGTTCTCGCCCGAGTATGTGTGAACAACGGTAAGAGCTTCATCAGCGAGGCCATGTTCTGCATACTCCCAAAAGATCCAGCCGTCCCACATTTAAACTGCTAGACAAATGGGAAATGGAACTGGAAACACCCAATTCCAAACATCTCCTGCCTAGCCGGTGTATGCTCAAAATTTCCATAGGTAACAAGAGCATAGCCCATAATTGTTGGGTCGTGCAAGATGTCCCTGCTGCATTTTACTTAGGCAGTGACATTCTCAATTGCTTTGCCATTAGTTTGGACCTAATAAACTTCAAAGCCTGGTCCCAATTAGAGGGTAATCCCATGGACTTTGATGACCCAGAGGAAGCATTTCGGTCAACTCAACTGCTGCCATATGCAATTGAAATTCAGATTGGAGAGGAAGTCACCATCCCAGAATGGACCCGACAATTCTCACTGGAAGTAAAAATTAAGAGGACAGAAAGTGAAAAATCCTGACACCTATGTTCATCTCAATGCTCATTTCCAACAACAGGGGTTGGGGGTAAACCCAACATCACTAGTCAATATAGAACACAACACCAATCCAATAGAGGTGGAAAACAGCGACCTAAAGAGTATCATTCTGGGCGGAGGCACCATTATTGGAATGGCGGTTGATGACCGACATTTTTCTATACATTTAGGTAACAAACTGTTAGGACCAATCCCCAATGACTGTTTTGATAGTGATAGCGACAATGACACAACACCAGACAGGATCTTCACCCGGCATGGGGGGAATTTCCTGGTGTACTCTTCCTGCCCTTATGGTAAGGAAGATGTGACCTGTGATTGCAGGAGGGATGAGGTGATCTTTCAAGTCCACCAGGACTGCCTTCCCCACCTAAAGCCATCAGTCCAAGTCAGCACTCTGACCAGGGACTTCTCTACCCAGCTGGAGGAGGCTGCTGAGATAGCCAAACCAGAAGTCTTTCCGGGCTTTAGGCAGATGGTTGAAGATAGAGTCAACCTAGCTGATGCCTGTGAGACTCTGGAGCAAAAACAAAAATTGAAACAAGTTTTCTTAGATTTTCAAGACCTTTTTTTTGCGGTGGACTCATATGACTGTGGTCGCACCAACATCCACACAACAACAATTCCCACGGACCCGGGCATGACTCCAGTGTTGGTGAAGCAATATTGCTTGCCTCTCGCATCAATGGATTCCCTTACTGAAATAATTAAGAACCTTAAGTCCCGTGGGATAATTCATCCAGTCCACAGCACCTTCAATAATCCGGTGCTGGGGATTTTGAAACCAAACGGCCAGTGGAGACTCTGTGCTGACCTAAGGGAGCTCAACAAACGTGTTCATACTTCCCGATGGTCTCTTCTGTACATTGACCAAGGGCTGTCCAGATCCAAGGGTCAAAGGTATTCACTGCAATTGACCTGACCAATGGGTACTGGACTGCACCTGTCAGTAGGGAGGACCAATACAAGCTGGCCTTTACCTTTGGGGGGCAGCAGTACACTTGGACCCGGACTCCCTTCTGATACATCAACTCCAGCAATGAATTTAACATCTTTCTGCATAAAGCCATGCCCGACTTGGGTGAAAGGGGTAACCTGGCCTATGTAGATGATGTACTAATCAAAAGCTCAACTGTGGAGGAACACATAGCGGAAATCCATTATGTTCTGACACAGTTGAGGGCTGCCGGAGCAAAACTCTCTTTCCAAAGGCACAGTGGTGCAGGACCCATGTCGATTTCTTGGGGCATGAGATAACTCCTGAAGTTCTCTGTCCCCAGGAAAAGACCCCACAATTCTGCGGGAACTAAGAAGCCTCCATGGACTAACTAATTACAGCAGAAAGTTCATTGAGGACTATGCAGAGATCACAAGACCCCTGATCCATCTGTTGAACGGGGGGTCAAGTGGGAGTGGGGTCCAGAACAAGCCGAGGCAGTAAAACAACTCAAAAGAAGCCTCTCACAAGCGCCTTGCCTAGTTTCCTGTCTCCAAGAAGAAACAAGGAGTTCTTCTTGGAGACAGGGTTGTCAAATACATGCTTGACTGCAGTATTATATCAAAAGCATGACAAGGTCAATAAAGTAATCTCCTATGCAAGTAAGACTTTATCCTCTGTGGAGGAAAAATTCAACGATTGTGAGAAGGCACTCCTGGCAACGGTGTGGGCACACATCGTAGTAGAGACTCCACACCAGCCTCTGCAATATCTTCAAAGTGTCAGAATCCAGGCTGGAAATGTAAGTAATGGCAGAGTTGATGACTGTGCATCAAGCCATCCTCACTGCTGTCCAACACCAACTCCACGAACTGATCATAATCACAGACCCAGATTATGTACGGAATGGGTTCGTGGAGCACCTGGTTAACTGGAAAACCAGAGGCATGCTAGTTGCTAATAATAAACCTTTAAAACATGCAAAATGAATACAAAATATCGATGATCTGGTCACCTCGAATGGGATTACCATCTACTGGAAAAATATCAAGGGTCATTCTAAAGTAGAGGGACCAGACAAAACTGGAAATTACCTAGTTGATCAGCTGGCCAAAACCAGAGCCATCCAAGGAGATCTACTTGAGATCGAGTCTCTGTTGGGGAAATCCAGGTCACTGCTATGACTAGGTCCCAGACAAGTGCTCACAATGAACTCTCGACTCCACAATGGAGTAAGGAGACCCCAGATGCTGATTTGATTATGGCTCAAAAAGGGAATCCAATAATTGGGAGGTTTTATCAACACATTGAGGACCCTGAGAACTTTCCCCTGACGGATACTGATTACATTGGGAAAGAGGACCTCAGAGTGTTGATGAAATTTCCAAAAATGTTCCGAATCAAAGACGGTTTGCTGGTGAGGAGATCCATATATGGCCATGACCAGTGGGTGGTCCCTACCTCATTCTGAAGCCTGATGCTAAGTCACAGCCATGATGCGGCCACAACCGGTCATCAGGGGTTTCATACGACATTAGAAATCTTACGAGAGGTTGCGACCAATACTTGAAGGGGTGTGCACAATTTCAGCCGACATTACTCACACATCGTGCTCCTCTCCAAAAGAGGGGGATGACACTGCCTTGGTCAGATTTGCAAGTCGATTTTATCAGGCCCATGATTCGCTCCTCTAGGGAGAACAAGTACATGTTGACCGTAACATGCTTGTTCACTAAATGGTTGGAATGTCTCTCGGCCCCAAATTGCAAGGCAGAAACAGCAGCTGCCCTTATGATCAATCACATCTTCTCGCGTTTTGGACTACCCCAAAGGATTGAGTCAGACCGAGGTAGCCACTTCACTAGCGAAGTGATGACAAATATTTGGTAGATACTTGGGGTCAAAAGGAAACTACACATTGCCTACCGCTGTCCTCTAGTGGTGGAGTTGAGAGGTACAATAAAACTATTGTGAGCATATTAAAAAAGTTTGTGGCACATTCTGGGCCAAGTTGGGACATTCGATTACCCCTTGTCCTGATGGCCATCAGATCTACCCCTTCTTCTGCAACAAAAATGTCTCCATTTGAGCTGATGACTGGACGAAGGATGGTGCCACCCCAGCATCTGCTCTACAGAACCCAAGAGCAGACCTTGATAAAGGCCTCCACAATTCATGAGTATGTTGAGAATCTGAGAAAACACCTTCAACATGCTTTTGCCTATGCTCAGCGGAATCTAGAAAGATCTGCAGACAGTATGAAAACCCACTATGACCTTAAGACAACTAAAAAGGAATTTCAAGTAGGAGACCGGGTCTACTTGTACAATTTCCAAAGGAACCAAGCCAAAGAGCGCAAATTCCTCCCGCGTTGGCGGGGTCGTTTTGAAATTGTGGATAGAATCTCACCAGTCGCCTACAGAACCCTGCATCCCCAAGGGCAGTTTGGCAGAGGGGGAAGACAAGTGGGTCCACATAAACCAGCTGAAGAGTTGCCATCCCAGGCATACTTTGCGACAAATAGAGGAGCCAACCGGAAACCCAGAGGGGGAAAATCCGGAAACATAGAAGAATCACTAAATGTTCACCGTGTATGTGCAAAAAGAGTGTTAAGACCATTAGTAAACATAGATGGGGAATATTGACAATTATAACCAATCCAAGTGTCTTTCCCACTGCTTACATCCCCAGATGGCTTGTGGACACAGTAGTGGGAAGACATCCATAACCATGCTCTGTTCTATCTTCTAGCATCTGGACTAAGAATCATCCAAAGGATTACCAAGGAAGACCACTCGGGGACAGGGAGGAAAGACCCAAGGAGCCCGGAGTGCCGCTCCATACTCCCAACCAGAACCAGAAATACTCCTGACCAGAACCGGTGAGGAGAGCGGGTCGCCTCCAGCACTGACGGGAGAAGCAGCTGAATTTCTCCACATGGACAAAAGAAAAGAACATCCCAATCTCCCGACTTCCCCTTGATGGGCGGTCAAAACCAAGTCGGGAGGGGGGCTGTGTGGGATGTATTGACCCACTCCGCTATGCTATGTGGCATCACCCTGCCAGTTATGGGGAAAGAAACAGCAACAATGGCGGCAAAATCCTGGGGCGCGCCAAAATCCTACAAAAAACCTACAAAAACCATGTGCTTCAGCACACAAAAAGAGGGATACACAACCTGCTCCCCATGGGCGGTGGAATAGAGCACTCCCTGCAGAAATGTGCCCGTGGATTCCATGACCAGCAAACAGAGTGCAGAGCGAGAAGCAGCACTTTGCAAAAGAAATCCCCAAAATGTGCCGACAAATAATATTTGCTTTGTTGCTAAAAACTCCTAAATGCCTAAACACAACACTTCTGCACATTCCAAATCTTGCCTGGTGCTAAAATTCATGTATCAAATGAAACATTGTGAAACATACAAAGTCTGAAAACTAAAACTGACAGTCACTGTCAAAATCTGGGTGCAGTACCCTGGGCCACCTGAATGACAGCTACCAGAGGAGTTACTGATGAAACTTTAAAGTGATTTAAAACTAAAAGTGTGCTGGATTAGCAAACAGAAAAAGCATTGTTGCCAAAAAGGAATACAGATCTTAGTTGTGTTTTTTATCCCACAGATTTTAAGGCTAAGAAAATAATGTATGTATGTTTGATGCAACACATTTGGTTTTGCTGGATTTAAAAGTTAATTAGCCTGACTGAAGCTGCAAGAACTGGAAAAGCAGGTTTTTCTCCTAGAAGGAGGGCCTTCCTCTCAGCAGAAACTCACAGGGAGGTGTTAATTGCTGGTTAGCCCAGACTCTTGTCTATAGAAAGAGAAGGAACTATGACAAGCCTTTCAGCCCAGGAAGCGGAGGTGTGAAGGTAGTTGTAAACTCTCCTGGAAGGAGCTTCCCCCAAGGAGGGGGATGCACTGGACTCCCAGGAGAGACAAAGGGGCAGAGCCAAGCGAACATCTGCTGTTAAGAATGAACAAAGAACAATTTTTAAAAGACTCATAACTGGTTATTCAAAGTGGTGAAAAATATACCAAAGACATATGTGTTAATCTAATTTCTGGCTACACGTTTAAAGAGGCGGCAGAACCGTGTAACATGTTCTGGACAGGAATGGCAAGATATGTGGTTTTATGCAAAATGTATGGACCCTAGAATTTTGAAATATTATACACACATTCCTATGTTAAACACACACATTTGTGGAAAGTTGCATAAAATTTGGAATTTGTGTTCATAGCGAAAAGGACAATATTCTGTAGAAAGTTGATACCAGATCCTACAGCTGTGAGATTTTGATGAAAAGATGCTACATAAAATATGGCATCTTTGTGTGTGATTTGTATAAAGGTGACTAATGTAGAAATGTGTGTGTAGTATAAAATCTTATTTTGAGACCAGCGGCTAAAGGGAGGTCTCTGAGGACTGTAAAGCAAACTATGAAATGTGACATCATCCGGCCTTGATCCAATCACCCCAAATGCAAGGTGCAGATGAAGTTTTGACCCTATCCCAGCTCACAGGGGCAAGCTTAGCTAAGCCAGCCCATACACCCACTTTGTGGTGTCATTTTATAGCCTAAATAGAGACAGCTGACAACACATAGAGACACAGATCCACTCACTCTCCTGACTGCTGGCGGAGCGCTCTGCTGCTGAAATCTACATCTTCGTTGTTCCAGACTCCAGAAACATGGCAAAGCAAAGGCCTATGCATAGCTGAACCATTCTCAGCTAGGCCTCAAATTCTAGAAAAGAACCCCAAAAGCCTTGTGGGAAGTATCATAATACAGTCAGGCGTGCTGTTAATGCTTGCCTGCTGAATTGAAATATCCTCAGAACCAAGAAGGGCAGATCCTGTGCAGTCCTGTGCCGTGCCGTGACCAGAGAGCCTTGCTGACCCTGTCCAGTCCGATGTGCCCAGCTGTCAGTCCCTGATAGATCCGATTCAATGGTCCAGAATCCTGACGGTCCAAAATCTTAAATCCATTTGTTTTGTGAGTATTAACAGGAAGCTAGAAACTGTTGATTACATTGCATTATCTTGTCCCTTACTAACCTCTGTACTATCCTTACTTCCATAATCAGTAACATTGTCTAAATCCGTAGTGAAATCTTATTTGTCTATCTGTAAAAGCATCCTTTTCCTAGTCGTTTTGTCAACTTGATCTATTAATTTAGTTCTAGTGACCAGCCTAGCGCTTCAGGGTGGACATCGAGGAACCAGGATTGAGTCGCGAATCCCTCCTGACTCTTACGTTGTGCCGTCCTGGTGGCTTAGCTTGGATACTCTAGTCCATAGTCAATATTTAATAAGCCTCTGTCCAAATCTGCACCTATATTTTTGAAAAACGACTCTCACTAAAACCTCTATAACTCCCTCAGTTGTTATGATAAAAACGAAATTTCAACTCCTACTTGTACCTAACATCCATAGCTATCCTTAGAATCAAAACATTACAGCCAGAATCGCACAAGGAAAAGTTTGCCGCAATTATAAAATTTGAAAGGTTTTACACGTGTGAAATAGCTTTAATTTGTTTCCTATTCGAACTTTAAGATTTCAAATATTTTCTTGGGACTAAATTATTGTTTGTGACTGTGTGCAACTGTTCAAAGTGGCTCCCATAGGAGGTTACAACAATTTAAGTATTTTTGACCATATTTGGTGTTTTTGCCCAGTCAATTCTAAAGACAATTTTAAAGCCATTCTGACAGCTGGAAAGTCAATTCTGTTTTTCTCTGGTGTTTGATGGGGGAAGGTGGGATTGATATTCTGTTTGATTTTTGCTATTCCTGAATACCTGCTCTCTCCTCCTATCTCTTCACATTGCCTATTGTGGGTTGAGGGGTGTTGCAGGGGGAACCTCTAACCATAATTCCATCTGTCCAAACCAATTCAAAAATATTCTCTACTGTGCTGCATATGTTTTTGGTGCTCATTACTTTATTCCTAGTGTATTAAAAGATATTATTCTGTGTTCTGTCACCCCATTGGTGATTGTTGTTTACCTATTAAAATATATATCGTGATTCTGATCTTAAATAAATAATACCTTTTACAAACCAGCCTGATTCCTGGTCCAGCGTGACCCGGGGTATTTTTAAGCAAGGGGTGTGATACGAGTAGTACATCTTTCAAATAATTGAATCCATATATCAAATAAGTTTTTCCATTGCGCTGTACACTAGGCTGAGAGCAGAGTGTATCGCCTGATTGAAATCCTTAAGAATGGAAATACAACGGACTAAAAGTCAATGTGGGATATTAAAGAGTTCAGACAAGTGAGTCACTGCAGGAGTACCTGGACAAGAAGTGCCTACTTCACCTCACACTTACTAATCCAGTAGTGATCACAATTATAAATGTGAAATAGCCACCCCCCAACATGTATACCTCTTTCTCCATTTAGGGTAGTGCAGGTCGAGGGTAGGCTGTACACTTCAGGAGTGGTGTGAACTAGTAAAGTAGGAACACAAACAATACTAGTAAGAGGGTGCCAATATAAAAGAATGTCAAGCCATGTTTCTGTAAAAATATGATATGATCTTTAATTAAACGAACAAATATGCACTAAATAAATAAAACTCTACTGGCCCTCCAACTCCATAAAGGAAAACACAGAGAAAGCAGACTTTAATTTAAAGGTGAACTTTGCGTCGGTAGTTAAGGATGCTTAGTTAAATTTCGAAGTTAATACATATGTCTTTCAAAAGGCAGAGAAGGGGGTCATAGAAGTCACTATGGTCCTCTGAGGTTGACCAGATGGACATAACTAGTTTGATGTTTTGGGGCTCACCAGCATGGAGAAAGACTTCTAGGTGCTTCACTGCAGTCAAGTCTGAGTTGAGACGATCCAGTCGTGCTTTCCCAGTGGTGATGCAGCTTTAGGCGAAGACTCCAGCTGGATTGAGTCAGTGTTCAAGAAGGGTTGAGTTAATGTCATCCAGTGGATTGAGTCGGTGGTCAAGTCAGTATCAAGATGATGCTTCTGCTAGGTTGAATTGTCCTTTGAGACAGGCAGGTTGATATTTTTCAGCAAGTTGAGTATGTGCTCAAGCAGGGTTGAGGGGATTCTTTGGTTGGATTAAGTTGATATTCGAGACGCAGTGAGTCAGTTGCCCCCACGGAGATGGGCCAGCGATTGGGTCAATTCAAGGAGATCTGCTTCAATGGGCACCTGGATGACTCAATGAGCAGTTAAATAGTTAGAAGTACTTAGAGTGTCTAATGCAGCACCACATGTTCTATAACATCTTGAAGTGAGAAAAAGCACAAAATATTTCTTCAGATAGTAGCTGGTTTAGGACTGCTTTCTGGGCTTTGTAGTCACTGGGATTCCCTGTCCATGGCTTCCGGGACATGGTGTGCCCTTTCTTCTGCCCTTCCCAACCCGAAAGTCTGTAGAGGTCACTTACAGAGTTCTGTCATCTGCAGTGAGCAGGTCCTTAGCACCAGTGTCTCAGTTGCTGCAGGCCTTGTCCAGCCAGCTTTTTAACACAAATAGCTGTGTGGGATATCTAAGGAAGGCATGGTATCAGACAGTAAGACAGACACAAGTCATCACAGTTCAAGGGTGTTTATTGAACTTCAATTGGTTTTGAAAAATGCCTATCTAAACCCAAATCTAAAGTTGAGAGCCAGCTACGATCATCAAATAATAATAACGTAGTCCTAGTGGTGACTTGTCAAAATAAAAGGGCCTATACTAATAAGCCTATTGCCAATCCTTACCTCTAAATACAAATAGTTTGGGAAGCAATGTTACACAAAAGAAAATTGTTCAAGAAATGATATTTCAGTATATTCAAGCCGTTGGCTTCCCTTCCCCACGTTTTGAGCATGGGACACTCGAGCTTAGCACAGTCTGTGACTTCTCTAACATGAGGGTGCAGTTCAAAACTTCAACATCATGGCCTGCTTTACCAAAGTCTCTTTGCCATTCAAAGTCTCTTCTTCAGAGGGCCTGATGTAATACGACAAACATCAAAGTTCCTTTTTTTTAGGATTTCATACGTCCAAATTCTAGGGTGATTTTAGACCCACTTTAACACAAAAACCTTCACAGGGGATTTTCACTTCACTCCGGGTCTCCCTTCACCATACTTAGACCAACTTTAATACAAAGCTTTCAATTGATTTCCCTCTGCCAGGCTCGGCCCAACTTTATCAACTTTGCCACAAACTTATGTTACTGTGTTAACATCAAAGACTTTCGATTGTGCACTGTATTTTGCTTGACCCGTCGCAGGACCACTTCGATTCAAAATTCTCTACAACTCTTTCACGTTTCAGCTGGTTACCTCACAGAGACCTTTGTTTGAGCACACACATGGTGTCGGACCACTCTGTCAAAGGTATCGTATCTTTGTTTCAAAGTTCAATCACTCATCCGCAGTCCAACTTTACTTGCATCTTTTATCACACGTATTTCAAACAATGTTTGTTCCAGCACTCGCCATACAATTTTGCCACTTACAACCTTGGCTTCAACACAGACCGGTCCTGTATCGGTCTCCTCAACTCACCAGCTATATGGTTTTCACTGATGCTGCTTTGTTCGTGGAGCCAAGGACAGTACCACAGTGGCTGTTCATTCCCCGAGTCTTGATTATTGATGCGGGAGGGCCGCGGGTATCTCTGACATGCAATGCAGGATTCTTCAGCCTGTTTTCCTGGTCTTACGTGCCCCAATCTCGAGCGCTCATGAAAGCAACGGTTCCTTGTCGAACAGATCAAGGGAACTTCCCTCCTAATAATCCCCTTCTGTTTCACCGTCTTTCTCCTCTTGTTAAACTGCCATATTGGAAGTGCTGTTTCCTTATGTGCTTTGCTTCGCTCAGAGTGTGCTCTCATGCTCTGCCTTTTATCCATGTGGGGAAGCTTACTGGAACTCAGGTGTGTGTGATGGTCAGTAATTGCCTGACCTTGCATGACCATTGTATTGGGACACATCAAAGGTATTGCTCGGGGGTTATTCCGTTTTCTCTTATAGCGGGCTGTCTGTGAGAAAGTGTTTGTATTGTGAAGGGGTTGTGGGGGTTGTAGTTCCTAAATATCCTACTTGGTAGGATGGGGACAAGGTGTTATAAGGAAGGGGATACTGTGTCTCACCATCCAGTGTCCCACTCCACTCCCCGAGACCCCTCACCCAGGTGATCCTCCTCACTGGTTCACCCCCAGGAATTGAATCCAATAGTGATGGCCGTGTCCTGGCCACCTGAATGCCAGATCCCCGGGAACTAGTGGGCGAGACACCTTCTGGTTTCTCGCAGATAGTTAGGGAGAAAAGCAGTTCTCGTGTTTTGATTTTTGACTATGACATGACGCAAGTAATTCTGTTTCTGAAAATGGGATCTTCTAATCAGATCCCACTTAAATAATGTTCTATGCCAAAAAGCATAATGCACACATATCATGCTGTTACCATCTCCTGACATCCCTAGAAGCTGCCCTGCATAGACGCATAGCAGGCCTGGGTGTCGTATGTGCATTCCTGAACATTGTCGCTGAAACACAAAGTTCCAACAGACAAATGTGGTTATTTACCTATATTCACCTGTGGTTCAAAATATCATAATTGTGTATGCCATAAACATGGTGGCAGATGTATAATCTACATGTAAGCTACGTCAAGTTTTGACATGATGGCTGCTGAGATTACACAGTTATGCAACCACAAGTAGTTGATGTCATTCATTGTCAACTTGGTGGACAGTGACTCATTCATGACAGAGCCTGGTGTGTTTTAAGCTCTTTGGACTGTTGTCTAGTGTCTGTTCATTTTCCAAGTGGATGTTTTCAGTGGACTATTTCTGGAGCAGTGACACAGGGCTGCTTTTCTAAGCAACACTGAAGTGAGTAGCACTTTACTGTGTCATGTTTAAAATGACTTGACACATTGCAGATTGTCTTTATAAGTTAGTTATGAAAAGAGAGGGATGATAGAAATGGTATTCATGCATACTATTTCTGACATGAAAGCTGTTTCTTAATATTCTTTACGGTTTTATTTGCTCACTTTATTTGATAAAAATATTTGTATAAAAACAGCAACCTTTAGTTAGAGTATTTTTTATATCCATTTGACTTTTAGGTTCTAGGGAGTTTTTAGCTCATGTATAAGTTCTTGTTGGTCCAATGGAAATAAAGTAGAAATATTCTAATGTAAATGATACACTAAAGTATACATTGTCCTGAATTCTAATGGTAGACTCGTAACAATATTGTTGCCTAAAATCAAAACTGTCATGTGTCAAAGCACAGGGCGTGCTTACAGTAGTGGAGAGAAACTCCTTACCCGCCTCTCAGAAGACCTGCATCAGCCATAAACACTATTCACTGCTGCAAAACATGACAAAGCTGCATGCAGGCATTATGACTATCTTTGGGGGTGGAGGTAACTTTAGGGCTGGCAAGCATGGTATGTCGCTCCAATATTTTTGAATTCAAGTAATTATGGCCACATGCATCGATTCCGTACACTCTTAGTATGGACTCACATGGATTATGAAGTCACAAAGTAGCAATGCAAAAGCTCTCCAAAAATGCAGGTAAATTTGGCAGCAAGACAATACAATTCTTGCAATTTTAATACCTTTATTTTTTTACCTCACGTGTAATGTCTCCCTCTTTGTTTTTCCCATTTTTGAGAGGTGAATGCCATAAAAAAAATCTTGGAATTTCTTACTATATTCTTACTTGCAATGACCACCGGGCCCATCCTCGACTTTATTGGGTTGATAAATCTAGCACTTTCCATTTTAAAACTATTTTTAGCTAGCAAACAGACATCTTACCCTTTTTCCCTGCCATAGACATGTTGTCTTGTCAAATAGATGTCTCCTTCAGCCTATCTTTTGTAACAAATCAAGAGTATTCATCCCTTCTCCCCAGGGGGAGCCACTCCCTTTGAGATGATATAGGTGAGCCCGTTCTGCACAACCCCACCGAAGAGGTCTGGGCAAGTGAAACCTCGCTGGGAGTGACTCCGCTCTAGGAAACAAAGGGTTTCATTCGCACAAGGAATTCCCTATGCAAGAAACACTATCTGCCTATAGGGGATTGCCTTCAGTAATCAGTAGTGTGCTTTCCTTTTGTTTGGCTTCAGGTAATGCTGGATTACATGCGTCAGCTGTAGAAAAAAGACACAGCCCTTTTAACATGTACTTGTATATAAGAAGAAGGAACAGATCCGAAGAAGAGAGAGAGCCATATAGAGGGGAAGCCCTCTGATGTAGCTAGGTCTTCGAGTGGAAGATCAGTGTGGAGCTGTGGAGCCCACGGCAAGCAGAGTGCGAGAGACCAGCAAAGCAGGACTCAGCGTCCAAACAGCGGGAGAAACCACTGGCAGGACGAAGCAGGTCAGATCATACGACATGATGGTGTGACCACGGAAGCACCAGGGTGAACTTGGGGCCTGTGCAACCACGCCAAAACCCAAAGAAGCGGGAGGACTGAAACCTCCCAGCGGCAGTCCTATGCCGAGTGCAATAACGGAACGAGATACCAATAGCGGGTCCACCGCAAGGAAGCCGAAAAGGAAGAGACGAAAAGCCACACAAACCAACCAGTACTGGTGCCCAAACCTAAGAAGTCACCCCAAACAAGTGAAAGTACCAGGGTAGAACAAAGAATGTGAAGGTGGCAGGAAACGCATACCCTAAGCAAAAGAGGTTGTAGAGACTACAATATTGATGCCAGGACTGAGGCATATACTTTGGACGTTCCCAATGGAAGATCTTAACGACAATGAATGTGGGTCTTTGTAGATGCCGGAATGTGTTTCTTATGAAAGAGGGAGAACATGATCAAAGCTATTGTTTGAGGATTATTGGAATCCCGCATTAGGAGACTTTGAAAGTCGTATGGATTCAAGACTAGAAGTCAACCGAAGAAATCAGAGGAATAGAGTAGGGAGCCCAAAAGAGAGGCCCCAGGAGTGGTGGTGTCCCACCAATATAGACTATAAATAAAAAGGAGAACTGTAAAAAACTATATTAAGAAAAACTCCAAGGATATTGCTGCAGATATCAATAGGTCTCACATGGTCTGGAACATCAGACCTAGAACCACATATCAGAAGCTAGAGGAGCTTATTTCTAAGACACTGAGTCAGAAGGAATAATCCTAATGAATTTATTTGAAGTTATTGACACTATCAGGTTTTGGTTGTAACTGAACAAACAAACCCTGGAGTAAAGCTGCAAGACAAACAGCTGAAGGGAAAGAGCGAGAAGAGAGACACATTTTTGGCAAGCTTTAGTTATCAGTTTTAGTGGTAGGGTCAGCTAAGATTAGGTTTAGACAGAACATTTTTGTTTTGCAATCTTGACATCAGACGAGCACCATTCGCTAGTTTGGGTAGGTAGGGAACATCCCCATTGAGAAAGGGCAAGTTAGGCCTTTTTACAATTTTTTGGAATAAACCTACAGAAATGTCCATTATGTGTCCGACTCCTTCTTGCGACCCGACACACTCTATATCTCCTCCTGATACATGGCTCTTGTACCCTTCAATGTCACCAAGTCTAAATCCTTTTGTAAATGTGCAACCCTCAGCCCCTTCCATGTAGTTTTGAGCGAAGAGTCTAAATTATTAACTTTCATTAGTTGTTAATTTTTATGTTATGCATTGCAGATAATTTTTCTGTGATGTGTTGCTTTCACAGCAACCAAATCCACAGATTATTCTTTCACTGTATCTTCCTTGAGATATTTGTCAATTTCATTACATGGCCAAGCATTGTGCACCTCTTCCCTAAACAAAGAGATATTACATTACCAGTACCTTTACACCCCTTCATCTCCTAATATGAGATTTGGAGGCACCTCAATGTAATCCATATGAAATACCCATGGATAAAAGATATAGTGACTGGTTTTGGAGTGAAATTCCTTCCAGCCAACGACCAAGTGTAAAACAGTTCTTATGGACCATAGACTAATGTCTGAGCACATTGTCCTTCTCTGTTTGTCCCCAAACCCCTTTTCAGCTTTTCTTTCTGTTTTCTTACACTGTCTTTTCCATTTTCTTCTGCACTTTCTCTCGCACTCTCTCCCCCTCCTCTGGCCTTTTCTTCCTCATCTTTCCCCCTCCACATAGCCCTCCCACCAATTGGCTGCAGACCTTGCTACTGCGAGCAATGCCTCGGTGCTTGCCCCACCTGAACTCCATTTACCAGCTCTGGGAGTTCAGCTGAGTTTGATTCCCTTCTTTGCTTGTCACTGGAACCCCTTTTCAACGTTTCTTTCTGTTTTTTTACACTTTCTTTTCCATGTTATTCTGTGCTTTCTCCGGCGCTCTCTCTCCCTCTCCTCAAGCCCTTTCATTCCTGATCTTCCCCCTCACCATAGCCCCCCCAATTGGCCACTGACCTTGCTACTGCGAGCAATGCCTCAGCGCTGGCCCACCTGAATTTCATTTACCAGCTCTCAGAGTTAAGGTGAGTTTGATACCTTTCTATGCTTGTCCCCTTACCCCCTTTTCAGCCTTTCTGTCTGTTTTCTTACACTTCTTTCCATTTCTTTCTGCTCTTTCTCCCGCACTCTCTCTCCCCATCCTCATGCCTTTTCCTTCCTGATCTTTGCCCTTCCACATAGCCCCCCCAATTGGCCGCCAACCTCCTCATTACCCTTGCTTCTAGGGCAGCCTCACTGCCCGTTGCAGCCCCCTCAGCTAAGGGCAAAGAGGTAAAGGGAAGCTCCAACAGAAGCAGCGCCAGATCGTTTCTGCCGGTGTCAGCCGAGGAATCAGGAAACCGGCAGCCATCATCCAGTAGCGACTAACAAGGTAAGTGTGGTGTGGTCAGGGGGTGACAGCAATCATTGCATCCCACTAACCTGACCCACCTCTCTTATTTCACAATTCAATGGTAGCCCATGATGACATTGTAGTAATATTTCACACTTGTAGCATTATGTTAGCTAGCCATCCTGGAGAACTCCTTTAACTACTTCACCTATCGCATGACCTAATCTCATACCCCTCCAGGCACAAAAGCCCACCTATGCCTATCAGCCATATTCATCATTCACCGCACTTCTACAAGGTAGCCATCTTGTAACCAGTCTCATCTATACAGATTTGTGAAGACAATCTGAAAAAACACATCTATATAGAATTGTGTAGATTAGCATGTGTCACATCCAGATAGAACAGTGATGATAATCTTGCATCACATCTAGTGTTACGCTCACCTTGTCTCTGCGGGGACGTTGGGTGCTGATGTGTGGAGTGTCTGCTTTCCTGGTTTGAGATGCTGCACATCTTTTGTTCCCTGGACTGGCCTTGGGTCAGCTCTTACGACAGGGGAAAGGGTGGTGAGTGAGACTGTCTGTGCCTGGCATTTGTGACCCCCCACCCTGCTCCTTCCACACGTGTTGCCCACTCCTGGGTGCTCTCACCTTGTGTATTTGGTTGGTGGGTTCTCCTTCCTGCTTAGTCTCAACAGGGGCGCAATGTCCTGTAGGATCCAGTTACTTCACTGACCCGTGAAGTCGGGTGGCAACCCAGTACTGCTGTGGTTGTGACTTGTGTTGCTCTGCTTGTTATTGTCTGTGTAATCCGTTGTATTGTATGTTGTCTGTGTCATGTTATCTGTGTTGTCCTTTGCACCGTGCCACAGTCCGTGTTTGTTTCACTGTTGTGGCTCGTGTCGCTGTTGTGGCACTAAGCCCTCCTCGGTGTGCGTTGGTTTGGTGCAACGTGTGCGAGTGTCTGAGCCAGTGGGTCAGGGTGCCCTGCCTTGTGTCTAGGGAGCCAGCGCAAGCTCAGGTGCGGTTTGCGTGATCTAACCTGTTCTTTCCTTCTCTTTTCCAGGTACCTTTGAGCCGGCGTGATGAATGAATCCGGTCGATGGCGACGGAAGCGTTGAGTAATGCACGGCGGTGACAGGGCGCGATGAATCTGCTCAGCGGTTAACCTTGTTTTCCTTCTCTTGCTTCTGCAGGTGCCGGTGACCGATGAAAGCTGGAGTCCTTGTCGAACAACCGGGTCATTGCTGCAGGCACAGGTAAGCCAGAGCAGGTGAGTATGCGAAGCCCGATGGTCTCCGGCTTTTCTTTGCAGGTTTGTGGAAAATTGCTGGCAGAAGTTCCTCGGAGAGCATTACACTGCTAACTGCAGAATAACTCGAAGCATGCTTCAGGGCTTGGGTGGGGCTTATATAGCTAACCACGCCCTGCCACTCCCATTGTGCAAGTAATTCCAGAAGCTCTCTGCCACACCCATGATTGCAGACTAATGCTAAAGCTAATGGCTCAGAGCCACGCCCTTAACTGCAATTAGCACAGAAGTCAATCCCTCAGTGGCAGACCAATTATACTTGTGTTTTCCTTGAGGATAGCTCCATGAGCCTGGTGCCAGGGGCGCCATGACTGGGTCCAGGTGGCCCTCCTTATGGCTTGATCCAGTCAGGGCCCTTAATGTGCCCCAATGTTCACACTGCTGCTGGGCTGGGGCAATCTGGTCTGCTCATTGTGGCATCTAGACAGAACTGTGAAGATAATCGTAAGTCACATCTAGATAGAACTGTGAAGATTAGCATGCATCACATCTAGATAGAATCGTGAAGATAATCTTGCCTCAGATCTAGATCAAATCGTAAAGATTATCATGCATCACATCTAGATAGAATCACAAAGATAATCTTTCGTCACATCCAGATAGAATTGTGTAGATAAGTATGCATCAGATCTAGATTGAATTGTGTAGATTACCATGCATGACATCTAGATAGAATTGTGCAGATTAGCATGCATCAAATCTAGATAGAATTGTGAAGATAAGCCTGCGTCACAACAAGAGAAAATTGTGAAGATAATCTTGCATCACATCTAGATGGAATTGTTTAGATTAGCATGCATCACATCCAGATAGAACTCTGAAGATAATTTAGGATCACGTATAGATATAATTATGAATATAATCTTGTGTCAAATCTAGAGAGAATTGTGTAGATTTTCATTCGTCACATTCAGATGGAACTGTAAAGATAACCTTGCATCACATCTAGACAGAACTGTGAAGATAATCTTGCGTCACACCTAGACAGAACTGTGAAGATAATCTTGCGTCACATCTAGATAGAATTGTGCAGTTTAGCATGCATCACATCCAGATAGAACTGTGAAAATAATTTTACATCACATCTAGATAGAACTGTGAAGATAATCTTGCATCACATCTAGATAGAATTGTGTAGATTAGCATGCGTCACATCCAGATAGAACTGCGAAGATTAGCATGTGTCACATCCAGATAGAATCATGAAGATAATCTTGCATCACATCTAGATTGAAGTGTGTAGATTAACATGCATCACATCCAGATAGAACTGTGAAGATAATCTTGTGTCACATCTAGACAGAACGGTGAAGATAACCTTGCTTCACATCTATATGGAATTGTACAGATAAGCATGCGTCACATCCAGGTGGAACTGTGAAGATAAAATTGCATCACATCTAAACAGAACTGTGTAGATAAGCTTGCATCACACCTAGATAAAACTGTGCAGATAATTTTGTGTCACATATATATAGAATTGTAAAGATTACCATTTGTCACATCTAGATAGAATTGTGAAGATAGTCTTGCATCACATATAGATAGAATTGTGTAGATTAGCATACATCAAATCTAGATTGAAATGTGTACATTAGCATGAGTCACATCCAGATAGAACTGTGAAGATAATCTTGCATCACATCTAGTCAGAACTGCGAAGATAATCTTGACTAACATCAGGACAGAACTCTGAAGATTAGCATGCGTCATATCTAGATTGTCATGCCACTAACCAAACCTACAAAAAACCTCATCCTCTGCCTATACCTCTCTACACACAACCATACCTCTTAAGCATAACAAACTGCACAAACTTCACTGCACCACAACAACAAAGAAAACCGCACATAGCCTTGCACAGCAGCACATGGCGGCTACCAACCGAAAAGCACACCTAAGCTGAGCGAACGGTGTCAACCAGACTGAGGCTGCCAACAGCACATCACAGCTCTCTTGCTCTTTTCCCGCTCAGTCCTACTAGCTTATCCGATCCTCTTCCCTTTCAGATCCGCCCGAGTGCCAGGGTGATAGTGCGCGGTATAAATATTCACTAATATTAACATCCACCACTTCATTAAAATCACCTCCCCCTAAGAGTTTAAATTATCTTAATGTCAATGAGCCTCATTACACGGATGGCGGTAACTATGGCGCTATTAGTGCCATGGTTGCTGCCGGTATTTTACCGAGTCCGCCATGGTAAATGGTGGAATTACCGCCCTATTCCAAGGTGTGTGGGGGCGGTAATTCCCCATTCACCATGGCACTTCCCCATTCCCATTTTTGCCCCCATAGGGCTCAATGGGAATGGGGAAGGCGATAATTACGGTACCGCAAATTGCAGTACCATAATTACCTCCAAGGTCCCTTTGCGGGTCCCGTCTTTAACGGCTGGTAAAACCAGCCGTTAAGGTAGGGTCCCACAAAGGGACCTCGTAGTAAAGCGGTAAGGGTTTACCGGCACTGGTACCCTTACCGGTACCAGTAAACCCTTACCGCCATCCATGTAATGAGGCCCAATATGTCACCTAGCACAGCCCTGTAGTCCTCCTCAATTTCCCTTCGATAAACAGATATTGCCCTACATATGTATCATGTTCCTCATTATCAATCTCAAATTTAATAGAAGATAATAGTCACACCTTGTTGGTTTGGTAAAGTTACAAATTGATATCTTAAAATAATGACATTGCCCATTCAATTCACTTTTTGTAGGTGTATATTTGGCCTATATCAGCATTTCATATGGATGAATCTCACATATTTGAACCTGCAATACGGCCATTGGTAAACCCATTCTCTAACCTCTAAGCCAAGGGGTCTCTTTTCTCTAAGCCTAGCTTTTTGCACTATGAAATGGCGGTCAAAGCTGTGATGGGTAACGATGCATCTGGGAACTGGCAATGTTATGCACTGTTATTCTTTATTATTATTATTTATTAGTATTATTGTATTTATAGCATGCAGACCGAGCTTTGAGAAGCAACGGAGCATATTATAATCATAGAGGGATGAATATGGTGAGGGAAGCATAGAAACAAGGGAGTAAGGAGATAACAACAGGGGAGGGCAAAGGTTGGCAATTTGTCAGCAAGAGATCTACAAGCAGCCAGTGGAGGAAATGTTGGGGATAAAATCACCCAGTCTCAGGTAGAGTGGGGATTGGAGAATGTGTGGGCCTAGATGTAAGCAAAGAGCTATTCCATGAAGACATGGGTCTTGAGCTCTTTCCTGAACTGGTGGTTGGGAAAAACACATTTGCTGGTCTCTTTCTATGAGCCATTTGTAAAGGAAATAAAGCTAAAAACATATGTTTAAGAACGTAAAAAAAGTTTACAAATGTAAATGATTGCTTAATCCCTCCCAATACACATTTCAACCTACCACTTCAAATATGTTCTTGCAATTGAACCTGCAATATTTCTTTGGATAACCCTTGCTTTAAACTCTGGGCCACAAGGTTGCCCTTCTGATACTTGAACCTGCATCCTTGCAATTGGTAAAGCCATGCACTGACCTTCAAACCACTGCATCTCCCTTCAGAAGTCATATTTCTTTACATTATGTCATGGAATGGACGGTGAAATAGAAAAGATACAAATGGAAACTAGCAATGTTGGTTGGTATAAACACATTTGCTAGTCTCTTCCTCTGAGCCATTTGTAATGGAAATAAAGATGAAACTATCCTTTTATAACAGTAAAAAACATTAAAAATAGTTTGTTAACCGTAACCTCACAATAAACAGCACAACTGATCAGTAAGAGTATTTCCCTGCCAATAAGGGTACTTTAGCCTACAACCTTGCCAACCTTGCCAATGGCAAACCCATTCTCTAACCCATTCTCTAACCTTTGAATCATTAGGTCTCCCTTCTGAAAACCTATCTTTTCACATTATGATAGGACTTTCAAAGGGGTGACGTATTAGGCTCTTTCTCTGAGTCATTTGTAATAGGAATAATGATGATACAATGTTTTTATAAGAGTAAAAACGTCCTCCTGATGCACAGCACAACCTACCACTTAGAGTATTAAACTTCAAGCTCGTGACTGGCAAACCCGTGCTCTAACCTCTGAACAATTAGGCCTCTAATAGTTTTGTAACAGGAAAAACATATTAACGATTCAATACCCACACAGGTTAACCTACCATGCTGAATATTTACATCCCAATAACTTAAAACGTCATCCTTGCTATTGGTAAACCCATGCTCCAACTTCTGAGCCACTGGGTCACCAGCCAGAAAGCACAGCTTTTTGTAATATGACATGGCGGTCAAATGTGTGATGGATGAAGATCCATCTGGGATCTAGAAATATTAGTTGGGTTAAACAAATGTGATAGTTTCTTTCTCTGAGCCATTTGTAATGGAATACAGATAAAAGAATATGTTTACACAGTAAACAAAATACAGAGTTCATACATGTCCTCATAATGCACAGATCAACATATCAGTTTGAATATTGCCATGCCAATGAGGGTATGCGAGCCGGCAACCTTGACAATAGTTAACCCAGCTCTAACCTCTGAGCCATTGAGTGCTGGTCTACTGTTAAGCCATTTGTAATAGACATAAAGGTAAAACAATACTTTTATAACAGTAAACAAAGTTAAAATGTAAGCACAACTCAACCTACCAGTTTGACTATTTTTATGTTAATGAAGAGAATTGGTCCAGCAACCTTGCCATTGGTAAACCCATGCTTTAACCTTGGAGCCCCTTTGACCATAAACAGAAAGCATGTCTTTTTGCATTATGACATGGCAGTCAAAGGTGTAATGGATGGAGATGCATCTGGGAACTAGTAATGTCAGCTGGTATAAACACATTTGATGGTCACTATATCTGAGCCATTTAAAATGGAAATAAAAATAAAACAATTTCTTCATAAGAGTTAAAAAAAAACATTATAAATATTAACCTTTTTGTCCCAATTCTCTAGTCAATCCACACGCTTGAATGTGTTCTTGCTAATAAGGGAACATGGACCTGCAACCTTGCTCTTAGTAAACCTAGAGTCTATCCGCTGACCCACTGCGTGTCCATTAAAAAAACATAGACTTTTGCATTATAACATAGGTCAAAGGTGTAATGGAGGAAGATGCATCTTGCAACTAGCGTTGTGGCTGGAATAAACAAATGTTCTTGTCTCTCTCTCTTAACCGTTTGTGATGGAAATAAAGATACAACAATATTTTATAACAGTAAAACACATGAATAATTCATCTTTTTTCCTAGTTGCTCAAAAATGCACAGCTCAAATTAGCAGTTTCAGTATGTTCATGCCAATGAGGGGACTTGCATTCGCAATATGGCCATTGGCTAACCCATGTTCTAAACTCTGAGCTACTGTCTCTCTATTCAGAAAACATAGCTTTTAACATTATGATGTGGCAGTCAAAAGTGTAATCAATGAAGATACATCTGGGAACTAGCGATGTCGGTTTGGATAAACAAATGTGTTATTCTTTATCGTTGAGCAATTTGCATTGAACATATAGATAAAACAATATTTTGATAACATTTAAGATATAGCAAATTAAAATGTGTACGTATTAGTCCCAATGCACCGCTCAATCTACTAGTTTGAGTATGCTCATGCCAATGAGGGACTTAAACCTACCATTTTGCCAGTGGTAAACACATACTGCCTTCCTCTGCCTGGGGAAGTGGCTATCCAGGACCGGGTTCAGCCTGTCCTGGGTGGTGTGGCGTTGCGTCAACGGGCCATGCGAGGCGAAATGCAGTCTTTTCGTGGGGAGACTGCATGTCGTCTCGAATGGCTCGTTGACCACGTCGACCTACTGGGACAGGTCACCAGGGCCGGATTTCTCCGTTTGCTGGGCCTTGTTCCGACCCCCTCCTCAACTGAACCCCCTATGTGCCAGTCGTATTCCGTGCCATCTTCCCACCCATGTGTCACCTGGGTGCCCTGTGGAGCTGCCTCTGACCCTGCGGCCAGGCTGGTGGAGGACACATCCCTGCCACAGTTGGGAGTAGGACGTCCAGCAGGGGTGGCCACCTCAACAACTGCACCCCAGCTGGAGGAGGATGTGCAGGCAGCAAGAGCCAGGGCACGGGCAGAGGCACAGCAGCAGCAGCAACAAGGTGGGAGCCATGATGGCTCTGGGCCTTCGTCATCGGAGGGGCAGGCATCGGCCAGAGGGCAGAAGGACCCAGGACGGGAAGCGTCTTCCGTGTGGCAGCGGTTAGGCCATGCCATAGATGCGGAGCGGCAGCGGGCAGAAGAGGCACGGCTCACGATGGTCAGGATGGAGAACTCCATGCGGAGGGCCCTGAGGTGGGCCGAGTGCCTTGAGGCAATTCGCAGGGAGTTGGAGGAGAACATGTCCTCGTCCCTGCGAACCCTCGGGCCATGGAAGAGGACCGCCTCCAGGACATTGAGCAGGAGTTCGATGGTGCCCTGGCCCGGGACATCCAAAAGTGAGCCGTCGGACTAGCCCGCTGCCCTTGTAAATAGTTAGATAGTGTTAGGTTTCCTTTGGTTTTTTCTTTATTTTGGTTGCGCTTGGACAATGCACCACGTTTCTGTATATAGTTTTTCATTAGGTAGTAATTTTGATAGGTTTAATTTCTTCAGTTGGGATAATGGACCCTGGATTGTTCATCTGTATATAGTTCACTATTGGATTCATCTCTTTTTTTTGGATTTCCCCATGGAGCAATGGTTTTCCTTTGGATTTGCTTTGTTGGACTGTGACTTTGGACACCTTTCCTTTGGATTATGATTTCTTGTTTTTCATTATTTTACGGACATGCAGCTTTTCTTTTTTTATTCCCATTGTTGTTTGTTTGATTTTAATTCCATTCATGTTGCGTTTAATACATTTTTTTCTTCATACTTCGATGTGTGGTATTATCTCATTGGTTTCATGCATGTCATGATATGGGTTTTCACATTTACTTGCAACCATTGTGTGTGTGTGACAGACATGTGTTCATTTACATACTTGCCATTGGGGTTGTATCATGTAATTGCCTTTTCTATGTGGGTGGATGCAATACTTGGTTGGGTCTTTGGGCTGGGGAGGCTGGCCATAAGGGCCATGATTGAGGATCGTCATGGCCTGGGGGCAGGGGGACATGAGTGGGACATGAGTGGGGGTCTGCTGGCAGGTGCCACGCACTGCTGGGGGTGCAAGGGGACATGAGTGGGACATGAGTGGGGGCCTGCTGGCAGGTACCCCACACTGCTGGGGGTTGGGGGTGCAAGGGGACATGACTGGGGGCCTGCTTGCAGGTGCCCCACACTGCTGGGGGGTGGGGGTGAAAGGGGACATGAGTGGGAAATGAGTGGGGGCTGCTGGCAGGTGCCCTGCACTGCTGGGGGGTGGGGGTGCAAGGGGACATGAGTGGGACATGAGTGGGGGCTGCTGGCAGGTGCCCCTGACTACTGGGGGGTGGGGGTGCTGGGGGACATGTGTGGGACATGAGTGGGGGCCTGCTGGCAGGTGCCCCACACTGCTGAGGGGTGGGGGTGCTGGGGGACATGTGTGGGGGCCTGCTGGCAGGTGCCCCTGACTGCTGGGGGTTGGGGGTGCTGGGGGACATGTGTGGGGGCCTGCTGGCAGGTGCCCCTGACTGCTGTGGGGTAGGGGTGCAGGGGGACATGTGTGGGACATGAGTGGGGGCCTGCTGGCAGGTGCCCTGCACTGCTGGGGGGTGGGGGTGCTGGGAGACATGAGTTGGTGATCATATTGCAACGTGACATGTGGCTTGGCTGGGGGGCATGCCCATGGTGGATGGGCTGCCTGCGGGACATGACCAGGGGCGCAGGGTAGTCCCCTGTGGTGTGGGCTGCCTGCAGGGGCCGTGGAGGGGGTAGAGGGGACACCTGGTAGGACCCACACTGCCAATTCACGTGTAGGACTCCCCGCGCACCCCTGAAATACACGTACCCAGGCCAATCGCGTGTGAAACTTCCCACGTACCCCTGAAATACACGTACCCAGGCCAATCGCGTGTGAAACTTCCCGCGCACCCCTGAAATACACGTACCCAGCCAATCGCATGTGAAACTTCCCGCGCACCCCTGAAATACATGTACCCAGGCCAATCGCGTGTGAAACTTCCCGCGCACCCCTGAAATACACGTGCCCAGGCCAATCGCATGTGAAACTTCCCGCGCACCCCTGAAATACACGTACCCAGGCCAATTGCGTGTGAAACTTCCTGCGCAACCCCTGAAATACACGTAACCAGCCCAATCGCATGTGAAACTTCCTGCGCATCCCTGAAATACACATACCCAGGCCAATCGCGTGTGAAACTTCCCGCGCACCCCTGAAATACACGTAACCAGCCCAATCGCGTGTGAAACTTCCCATGCACCCCTGAAATACACATATCCAGGCCAATCGCGTGTGAATCTTCCCGCGCACCCCTGAAATACACGTACCCAGGCCAATCGCGTGTGAAACTTCCCGCGCACCCCTGAAATACACGTACCCAGGCCAATCGCGTGTGAAACCTCCCGCGCACCCCTGAAATACACGTACCCAGGCCAATCGCGTGTGAAACTTACCGCGCACCCCTGAAATACACGCACCCAGGCCAATCGCGTGTGAAACTTCCCGCGCACCCCTGAAATACACGTACCCAGCCCAATCGCGTGTGAAACTTCCCGCGCACCCCTGAAATACACGTACCCAGGCCAATCGCGTGTGAAACTTCCCGCGCACCCCTGAAATACACGTACCCAGGCCAATCGCGTGTGAAACTTCCCGCGCACCCCTGAAATACACATACCCAGGCCAATCGCGTGTGAAACTTCCCGCGCACCCCTGAAATACACGTACCCAGGCCAATCACGTGTGAAACTTCCCACGCACCCCTGAAATACACGTAACCAGCCCCATCGCGTGTGAAACTTCCCGCGCACCCCTGAAATACACGTACCCAGGCCAATCGAATGTGAAACTTCCAGCGCACCCCTGAAATACACATACCCAGGCCAATCGCGTGTGAAACTTCCCGCGCACCCCTGAAATACACGTAACCAGCCCAATCGCGTGTGAAACTTCCCGCGCACCCCTGAAATACACGTACCCAGGCCAATCACGTGTGAAACTTCCCACGCACCCCTGAAGTACACGTACCCAGGCCAATCGCGTGTGAAACTTCCCGCGCACCCCTGAAATACACGTAACCAGCCCAATCGCGTGTGAAACTTCCTGCGCACCCTTGAAATACACGTACCCTGGCCAATCGCTTGTGAAACTTCCCGCGCACCCCTGAAATACACGTACCCAGGCCAGTCGCAGGTGAAACTTACCCTGCACCCCCGTAATACATGTACCCCACTCGCACAGGGCCTTTCGCGTGTGAAACTTCCCGCGACCCCCGTAATACACGTACCCTGCTGAAATTGCGTGTGAAACTTCCCACGAACCCCAGTAAAACACATACCCCACTCGCACAGGCCCTTTCGCGTGTGAAACTTCACGCGCACCCCAGTAATACACGTTCCCCGCTTGGCGTTTGCTGTTTGGCAGCCCTGTAAACTGGTCCAGGGTTAGCGCAGCCCTTTGCGCTGAATTGGGAATTTGATGGCTTTTCCTTGCGTGAGGGCTTTCTTGGGGGCGTAAGTGGCGCTGCTGCAGGGTCGCTGCGCCACTCTGCGCCACGGCTGGTTTTGGAGGTTAAATCCATGAATACGCTGTGCGCGGAAATCGATTTTAGCGCACGCGGCTGGCGCAGACATTCGCAAGCGCACACTGTGCGCCAGTCGCGTGCGCCACTTTTGTGCGAAATTCTATGAATTACCCTGTAAATGCCTTTGTTATGTATGATAATAACCATTACTGCAACTTTCCTTCTTCGTCAACGTACTGATTACTTTGAGGCTTCCACTTTTTCATACACAAATGTAATTTTGGAATTTTGTATTTCGTTTTGCTGTAGAGACTCCTGGGTCCCTGCTCTTCTCTTTGTTCTGTCTAATACCATTGGATTGGCCACTGATCATATTTGCACCCTACCCTTAATTTGAATGCTAACTTTAAGCTCATCCCCTACCTGAAAACAGGTCTGGACATAGGTATCCCTGCTGGTGCAGGATGATGCAGTCACAGGATCGGGGACAAGATTACACACAGGCACCTATGCGGCGGCCTGTGCTGCCTCCTGTCCCTGCCCCTGCACTGCACCACTAGCACCAGTGGAATCCCCACTTCCAGACCCCGTCTCTGTCCCTTGCACGGCCTCCTCCTCCACCAAACCCCCCACCAACCTGGATGACTCCGTGCCATCTTCCTCCATTGGGCCCTGTGGGGTCTCAGCTTCCCCTTCTGCTGCCGAGGATTCCAACTCCGACCTCCACCTCTTGGACCTCCCCTCGGCAGCTGCGACATGGGACGTGGCACCGGACTCCTCACTCCCTGACGAGATGACAACCTGGGAGGGGAGCCGGGCCTTGCGTCCCCGGCTGGCGGTGCGATCCCTGCCGCTGTGCTCCACAGCACCCTCTCTACCCTCTTCATCAGTCGACGCTGCAGACAGGGAGAGATAGGACACAGGCATCAGGGCACTGTACAATGGACTCATACACACATGACAGTTGCACACGAGTGTCATTGTCAAACTTCAGACATGGCATCACAATCCCCAACACACATGTCATTTCAAATCACACACATGAGCTATTCAACAGCCACATCGCAACAGCCAGCACCATTCATAAATATACAGCAGCATGAGCAGGCAAAGGTGAGCCAGACATCACATGAGACACAGGGAGTGCACTAGACATGCACACACGCCACCACACTTCCATGCATGTGTACACCTCCACCAAATGTCACAGTGATGAGATCGGCATCCGTGTCACATCTGGCAATCAGTCTTTTACATATCAGTCTCACATGCATCCATGTTGCATGACAGTTGCACACTTGTCAGATACACATACATGCACATGTACACGGTGCAGATACATGCAGCTGGAACCAACATCCATGTGTGACACCAAAACCTTGACAATTGACATACACAGTTATTCAAACATGTGTGCTCACACATCTGCATTTGGCCTGCATGCTTACCCACAAATACACCATCCATGTGTCTCACACATGAAAGGACTCGCATGTGTCAGCCTCACGGCCCTGTACATACACATCCATACATGGCCCTACAAAACCACATGTGCAACCTGCACACTACTGGCACACCACCACACGCACAGCTTCCAATCAGTATGCATGTACACTTACCGCTCGACTCCAGACGGGTGTGCCTTTCAAGGACCTGGACATGGAGCGCTGGGGATACGCGTTTCAGGACCTTCATTTGGTCTTCCGACAGGTGGCCCCGGCGCCACTTAGCATCCAGTTCCTTCAAGAGGCACCGGGCCTTGTTGAGGGTCCTGGACCTGAAGTCCTCCCAGCGCTTCTTGACATGATGGAATTTGCGGACTGCCACCCCCCCCGCGTTGATGGCAGTCACGATGTCCGTCCAGATCCTGGTCCGTCCTTCCTTGTCGGCGTGCAACCTTCCGAAGAGAGCATCATACTGCCCCAGAACTTGCTCCACCAGGACACCAACTTCCCTGGCACTGAAGCTGGTGGCCCTCTGCCTCTCTGGCTGGGGGTTGCCAGTGCCGCCAGATGGTGTAGTGCTGGACATGGCAACCCCAGAGGCAGGAGTGGGTGGGCAACCAGGTCCTGGGGCTGGGCTGTGGAGCGATGGAATCCCAGTTGGGAGTCTTCGGTTCCAGCATGGGTGGTCACAGCAACAGCACCCCTGGCTGATGTGCAGGCAGCAAATGGCAGGGCACGTGGGCAGCAGGCAATCAGGCAGCAGCAGATGGCAGGTGGGAACGTTCTCAGGGCCCTGGGGGGCAGTAATTTGGCCTTCTGGGCAGGAGCGTGGTCTTCCGTGTGTGAACGCGTGGCCAGCTTGATACAGAGTGATTTGGCACATGAAAATCTTGCACGTCAGCGTGTAATTCGAGGAAAGGCCCTTAGCGCGTAAGTACGTCAGCGCACGTATGCGATTTCATTGGACCAAAGGCCCTTAGAGCGTAAGCGCGTCTATGACATGACGCGCGAGGGGTTTCCCTCATAGCACGTGATGACAGAGCACACGTGGAAAAGCTGCACGTCCGAGTGTCAGCGTGTGTAATTGGAGGAAAGGGCACGTACACGCGTAAGTGACGTGTACGTGTGGGCTGGTTTAAAAGGTACGTGTAGGACGCCATTTCCTTGTACGTGCTTTTTGTGGAGAGTGAGTGGGTGGATTCTGTACTTCTTGTCGGTTCACACACGATTACTTCACAGCGTTTCAAGTTCGTACTCCCTGTTACCTCTGACAGCTTTCATTTTTCTCCTTTTTTTGGGCCTGTTTCCTCAAATTGTGTTCACTTCTCCTTTTGTCCTGTCTCCTCAGACAGCGTACAATTCTTCTTTTGGTGGGGGTGTTGCCAAAGCGCACATGTGCGTATTTTTCACATTCTTTTTCCAGGCAGACGGTGAGTTCCGCACGTACTTAGCAACTGTGCTTGCCCCGTGTGTCGCGTACCCCTTCAGAGGTCATTGTAGGCTGCGTGTATCACGCGTACGCTTATTTTTGTGTTTCTGGGTGCCACAGCGTAGTGCAGGTTCATTTTTCCACGCACGTGGTCTACGGGGGGTTGCGTGCACGTTTAGTTTTGTTTTTGGGCTGCCTGTGCGTTGCGTGACCCGTCATCTTCCCCCAGGGGACACAGACAGCCTTGTTAGAGCACTAGGCTATGAGTTCCATCTAGTACTCTACCCCTTTGACCCCCAATTGCCCCGGACAATAGTTTACTGCTCCTCCCATATGCACAACAACATCAGTGCCATGGTTGGAAGGCGACCAAGCGGTAAGGGAGGCAAAGGTGGCCGACCTTCAAGAGGTGGACGTAGTGGGCTGGGTAGGGGATCTGGCCGGGATTTGCAGGGTACCCCCATGTTTGGAGGACCAATCAGGGACACCCATGCCCCCCCCATGGTTGAGGGAAACATGGCTGAGACCATCCCAGCTCAGCCCTTGTTGGACCAGCCCATTGTGGCACCTGACCTGGCACAGGATGACTCCTGGGCTGACTTCCAGGTCAGCAAGTCTAAGCCACGTGTGACGGTGCAAGTTGTCACCAAGCCACGTGGATCTAGGGCAGCTATGTCATCTGCTGCCCCAAGTATGCTGGGTGGTGAGGCTGCAGGGGCAGCTGCAGCTCCATCAGCCCCAGCTCTGACTCTCCCAGCCAGGACAGTGTCGGTCCTGGTCCATCATACTAATGTTCCCAATGCCAACATCACACTTCAGACAATGCCTGCACCAAGTCCTATGGTCAATGTGCATTCGCACACTCCAACAACCCAGTCCACCAGTGATTCGGCCCCTACTGACCAGAGCGGCGTTAGCCACTCTGGCTCCGCTCCACCTTCTAAAAAGAGGAAGAAGGGTGCTCTGGCACGACAGGCTGAGACCCCAGGCACGGCTACACACTCCGGTACCTCAAGGAAGCCTTGCTTCAATGATTCGGAACTTGATGCACTTGTGAGCTATGTGTTGGCACATAGCCACGAAATGGTGGTGACTGCAGGGTCCAAGACCATACCTGGTCAACGTAAGGCACACTGGCAGACCATCGCCGACCACATAAGTGCCCTTGGATTGTGAGGCCCTCAGCTGATGATTGCTACAAGCGGTGGAACGACCTGAAACTCAGAGCAAAGAACAAGCTGGCCTCAAGTCATGCCGCTACTCTGGTGACTGGCGGTGGGTCTCCACAAGAGGACAACAAACTCACTGAGCATGAGTCTGTTGCTGGGACCTTCGTCACAGAGAAACAGATCCGAGGTGTGGGATAACTACCCGATTATGACATATTGTCCGGTGAGTGCCCATGCGTGTGTGTGTAATGCATGTGTATGTTGTTTGGGTGACGGGTTCTGATTGAGTGCCAGGTGAGGGTGTGTGTGACTGAGTAGTATGAGTCACCCATGTGCTTCATCCAAAACATTCTGCGGCCTTGAATTCGGGTGTGACACTATCCCTTCTGCCCACAGTAGTAATTTAGCGCAACATTACGGCAGTTGCCCTTGAGGTGGCATCATGCAACAACATTGTTTGTATTTTTCAGTGTTCTTTCAGGCTGATTGTTTCAATTCTACCACTTTTGCAACACATTCCTCAGCTCTATTGTGACATATGTGACATGCTTCTGTCATTGAAGAACCCCACATTGGCCCAAATGTGTCACCTTGGTAGTTGAATGATTTGACCATTCAGGCTGAATGAGTATTGTCCTGATCACATGATGTTTTTGGGCCTGTTTGAATTTGGAACATGCTAGTTGTTTCCTGTCATGTTGAAGTGCACAACCATTGATGTGTACATGGCCCTGCAAACACTGTATTTTTGTACACTGGATGTTTTTCAGTGTGTGGCACATGGCATATCTTTTCACACTATGTGGCATTTTTCATCTCTTCATGTCCATCTCACATGGATGGGTGACAGTACTCATTCACTGACATATGGATGTACTTGTGGAATGTACCATGGCTATGGTACATGCCATCTGTGTGATTTCATGTGTCATTTATGTGTATAGGACATGCCACTCACAGGCCAATGTGTGATGGCAATGCTACCCAGCATGCAGCAAATGTGTTGCTCTTCCATCTTGGTGTCATCAGTGTCTGACTTTTGCCTCCCCTTCCAACTCTGTGTCAGTGCATGCATGGGAGGGTTATAGTCATGTGGGGCATGTGTAAATCATGTACTGGTTCTGTAGCTTGTCAGGCCTATTTGTGTGCTATGGTGCTAATGCCTGTTTCCATTTTTTGTCTTTCATGTTTTAGCAGGGGATGACGCACTTGATGCTGTTAAGGTTGAGGAGATGGTGCAGACCCAGGAGGAATCTGAGGCACAACCAGCCACCAGTGGGGGACGTGGTGTGGTGGTGGGTGAGAACCCACTCTTGCTGCAGACGGTTCTGTCAAGGGGTGTCTCTGGGTGCACCTCCCCAGACCTCTATTCAGGTGCTGATTCGGATGTTCTGTTCTGTCCAACCCACCTGCACCAGCGGTAGAACCCTCTATGGGGATCTATGGGGATGTCAGTGTTGGTTAGTCAGCCTTTGGCGGTTATGGGTGCAGGGTCACACTCCACAACATCTGATCCTGTTCCTGGGCCAGCAGATCAGAGGGGGAATGCAGTCCTGCAGCCTCAGGCAGTGCCGGCACAGCAAGGCGCAGATCGCCTTGCCCCAAACAGGTGTGGTGCCCGCTGACGTGGTGGCCGTACGCCACCAGGCAATACCGCATGGGAACAATCCATGTACGGTATGGCAACCCAACAGGCTCCATCAGTTGAGATGATGGCTCAAGCAATGGAGAGGGTGGCCACTTCCATTGTCCCCCCTGAAAGGCAGATGGAGCAACTACAGCAGGCAACAGACTCCATTTGCCAATCACACAGGGAGGACATGTTGGTGTCCAACAGGGACAGACGGGCGGCACTGGAGACTCTACGCCAATCGATATCAATAGAGTCCCAGGGCCACAGGGAAGCCCTGAGGGTAGAACTCCATCACCTCAGGGAGACTCTTGTTGACCTTGAGACTTCCACTAACTTGAGGACAGAACAGCAGCTGGAGCGGCTCACACATTCGCTCTCAGCTGAGATGCAGGCAACCAGGAATGAGATCCGGGCATCACGTCAGGTGCTGCATGGGGATCTCCGCACTATAATCCTCCAGAACGAGACCTTCCACTACCGCATGCTTGCTGCCATGGAGGACCATGCCAGGGCTTTGCGTGGGCTGCCTCCCATAGCACCACCACCTCCTGTGGCAGCAGCAGAGGGTGTTCAGAGCGACAGCAGCAGTTCCCCCACATTGGCATAGCCGTGCAGGCCATGAGCCCAGGGAGGTGTTTTTTTTCCCAACATCCACACAGGCGGCTGTTGGTGCGCACCCTGTCCTCGGACCTCCTGGGTGGGCCCTCTGGCCCAACATGGCCATTTTTGATTTTTGATTTTTGATTTTTTGATTTTTTATTTTTTTTTAAATTATTTTTTGACAGTGTGTTGCCTTGTGTGGCTCCCGTGGGCATCCACTGTATTCCAGCTGGGCACATGCAGGCTTGTCCTTAGTTTGGGTTCGATGCTTGGCTTTGTGAGACACACACCCCTCCTGCTTCCCGTTTCCAGGGGCTTGCAAAGGGTGTGACCAAGTGACAGTGATGTACACAGTGATGTTGGGCTCCCATGAGCTGTGTGGGCAGTCTGTAGTCAATACTGTGTAGACATTCCTTGTGTATATTGTTGTTGTATTGTACACTGCATGTTGTAATTATGTATGCTTCTGCTTCCATGTCTCCCTCAAAATTTGCAGGTTCATTCCTCATGTCTTCACAAGGCCGTCTACTTTGGAGATGGAGTTCATGTTGTATACAGTACACAGATAAGATTTGAAGCCTGCAAGACTACAGTTGTAAGGGGGCGATGTGGTGGCATATTCAGGTTGTAAGACTACGACTACTTTAACTTAGTACTGTCATGTTTTAGTTATGTTTGAGCTTGTGTAGCTGCATTGTATTGTTGGTAAGTATTTGGTCATGTGTGTTGTTAGTTCAACATTACTGGGAGAATATTTTGTGTGGCCAGTTTCCATTAGGGACACTGTACTTTGTGACACTTGTGTCAGGTTTTCGGGATTGCTTTGTTTGCTCTCACATAGCATGACATGCCATGGTGTGTTGGGTGGTGGTGCTGGAGATGGGTTGGGTGACATGGCACTGTTCTCGTGTTGTATTTTGCAAGGGGGTAATGCATTTATCAGCATATGTGTCTTTTGATGACACAGCATTGGTGGTGTTTCTGTAGGTAGGGATGCACACATTGTGACACTTCCAGGTGACCAATCTCAGGCTGGTATGGTTGTGACAGTTGACTGTCCCTTATGTCATCATCGATTGTCAGCTGGTATGTGGCAGGGAGGTGTGCACTCCACAGGGGTGTGATTCTAAGTGAAGTAATTAGCCACCAGCTGCGTTCGGGCTGCCTCACCCCGTGCCCTTTCCCCTCCCATGCGCAGCGGGCATGCATGTGGTTGGGGATGTGGGGGCACCACCATGTCCACCGGCAGGCCCTGGCGTGTTGCAACGTTGTGCAGGACACATGCTGCCACTATGATCCTGCACACTACTGGGGGAGCGTATAACAGCTGCCCGCCAGAACGGTCAAGGGAGCGAAAGCGTGACTTTAGCACTCTGAATGTGCGCTCCACTATGCCCCGGGTTGCAACATGGGCTGTGTTGTATCTTACCTCGGGTGGCGTGGTGGGGTTCCGAATTGGCGTCATCATGTGGGTGCTCAGAGGGTAGGCACTGTCACCTGGGGAGGTGGTGATGGGTATCATTAGTAGGGTTGTGACATTACTCAGTATCTGGCATGCATGCATGTGCTGTGGCATTTATACTCACCAAGCAGCCATGTATCGCCATGCCGCCCAGCTTCTAGGTCCCGGTTTAGGGTTGACATTCTGTAAATGAAACTGTCGTGGGTGGACCCTGGATAGTTGGCATATACTGAGGTGATGATTCCCTTGGCATCACATACTACCTGCACGTTGATGGAATGCCAGTGCTTGCGGTTTCTATAGATGTGCTCTGATGCCCTGGGGGGACGTAGAGCCACATGGGTGCAATCAATGGCACCTAGGACTTTGGGGAATTGTGCCACCCTATAGAAATCCTGGACAGCAGCCTGCCTTTCTGCAGGTTTTCTGGGCAGGTATATGTGCCTGCGGACTGATGGGCGTGCAGTCATGATGGCCAAGACCTGGTGTAGGCAGCGTGACTGCGTGGCCTGTGACAACCCCCCCACTATTGCACTTGTCCGCTGAAATGATCCGGTGGCCAAAAAGTGCAGTACATTGAGGACCTTCTCCAGAGGGCTGAGTGCTTGGGAGCAGAGGGTGGGTGATGTGAGGTCATCCTCCCACTCACTGACCAGGTCGAGTATTATGTGAGGTGGAAACCTGTACCTCCCATACACCTGGTCATCAGGCATCCCAAAAAGGCTGGTTCTGGGTGTGAAAATTCTGGGCCTGACTATCCTCCTCCTCCTCCTGCGGTATCCCACGACCACTGCTGCTAGGAACGGTATGTTCATCCTGGAGTCTGAGCTTGCTTTTTGTTTGCGCGCACTTTTATGCTGCGCGGGTCCACGTACGCCTGCTTCCTGCTGGTGTACGTGTTTCCGGATTAGCGCGTCTTTTTTGGCGTGTGGGCATTCTGCGCATTTGCCTCCTGTACTTCCCCACCCACCCCAGTAATACACGTACCCCGCCCGCCCAGGCCCAAACGCGTGTAAAACTTCCCGCGAGCCCCTGAAATACACACACCCCGCTCGCCCAGGCTCAATCGCGTGTAAAACTTCCCGCGAGCCCCTGAAATACACGTACCTTGCTCGCCCAGGCCCAATCGCATGTAAAACTTCCCGCGAGCCCCTGAAATAAACGTACCCCGCTCGCCGAGGCCCAATCGCGTGTGAAACTTCCCGCGCACCTCCGAAATACACGCTATTTTTGACACAGCGGGTGTCCGTGTTTGTCGCGTACCCCTTTGTACGTCATTTGTCCTAGAGGGCCACAGTATGGGACATTCATCAGAACTGTATATACATGCTTTTTGTTAGCGCACATTTTTTTAATGCGCAGGGACGCTACCGCCTGCCTTCGTGTGGCAGACATGTGTTGATGTACATAGTTGACTTTTGGTTTGTGTCATGAGATCGCCATTTCACTGCTGGGGGTGGGGATGCTGGGGGACATGAGTGGGGACCTGCTGGCAGGTGCCCCTGACTGCTGGGGCGTGGGGGTTCTGGGGGACATGAGTGGGGGCCTGCTGGCAGGTGCCCTGCACTTCTGGGGGGTGGGGGTGAAAGGGGACATGAGTGGTACATGAGTGGGGGCCTGCTGGCAGGTGCCCTGCACTGCTGGAGGGTGGGGCTGCAAGGGGACATGAGTGGGGGCCTGCTGGCAGGTGCCCCTCAGTGCTGGGGGGTGGGGGTGGAGGGGGTCATGCGTTGGTGATCTCTAGTGCAAGCTGACATGTGGCTTGCCTGGTGGGCATGCCCATGGTGGATGGGCTGCCTGCGGGACATGACCAGGGGTGCAGGATTGTCCCCTGTGGTGTGGGCTGCCTGCAGGGGCCGTGGAGGGTGAAGAGGGAACACCTGGGAGGACCCACACTGCCAATTCACGTGTAGGACTCCCCTGCACCCCAGATATACACATACCCCACTCGCACAGGGCCTGTCGCGTGTGAAACTTCCCGCCCACCCCCGAAATACACGTACCCCACTCGCACAGGGCCTATCGTGTGTGAAACTTCCCGTGAACCCCAGATTTACACGTACCCAGGCCAATCGCGTGTGTAACTTCACGCGAACCCCAGGAATACACGCACCCCACTCGCACAGGGCCTATCACGTGTGAGACTTCCCGCGAACCCCAGATTTACACGTACCCAGGCCAATCGCGTGTGCAACTTCACTCGAACCCCAGGAATACACGCACCCCACTTGCACAGGACCTATCGCGTGTGAAACTTCCCGCAAACCCCAGATTTACACGCACCCTGCTCGCCCAAGGCCAATCACATGCTATTTTTGACACAGTGGGTGTCCGTGTTTGTCTCGTACCCCTTTGCACGTCATTTGTCCTAGAGGGCCACAGTATGGGACAATCATCAGAGCTGTATATACGTGCTTTTTGTTAGTGCACATTTTGGCGCACATTTTTTTCATGCGCAGGGACGCTACCGCCTGCCTTCGTGTAGCAGACATGTTTAGGCCTGTGCGCGTCTTTGCCCGTGCGCTGGTTTGCCCTATTCGATTCCATGAATACGTGTTGTAGGCGAGCGTGTGGGCGTTCCGCGCACTTGCCTCCTGTACTTCCCCCGTGACGCCCACATTTTCATGCGTTGTTCCCCATTCTGCGTGTCACGCCCCGTGTTACGCCTACTTTTGTTATGTGCGCCCCGCTATGTGCGCTTTCGCTGTGGCCGTAGCGCACGCCGTTAGATGACCTGTGCGCCGGCGTGCCCCACGCAGATTTTCAGTGCACATCCCAGATTTTACTCGCGCACGGACTTCCATGAATCGATGTGCGCGGGTTTCGCTGCGATTTTCACACTTGCACTGCGATTTTCGCACTTGCACTGCGATTCGCATGGTTTCCCACGCTTGCACGGGAATTTTCAGCGCACATTAATTCCATGAATCGGGCTGTTAATATCACTGTGTGCTGTTAAATTACATTGAGGAATCTGTGGTTTGGCAAATGTGGAATAGGTCTTTCTAACAGAGTCCACCAGGTGTTCATGAACCCTTTCTCCTCTAACACAAAAAAGACTAAATTGTGAGTGCCGAAGATGGCTGCACTCACACCATTGGATTTTTAGTCCAACCTTCCCCTTTGAAGTTTCAAAATATGCAGATAATGCAAAAATCATCTTGTAAATACATTCTTGTGACTCCAGATATTGAAACTAATCCTCTTACTGTTTCTTGGCCATGGATGAATGGATTTGCCAAAACTATCTCAAGTTAAGTCTTAGTAAGATGGATATCGTCATGTTTGGGAATGACACATCTCCTACAATACTGTCTATCCTAAGTGCATACCCTCCCTACACTGAAATGGATAACATCCTGGAGGTTTTAGTGAACTTAAATCCTCACTTAGTCCTCAGATCACCAGAGGGGTTAAAGAGGATGCTATCACTTTAAGACAAAAAAAGATCTTCTTTGAGTACCCACACATACTGCAGATAGTAAGCGTCCTTATCCTATCCAGGGTCGCGTTATGTGAGTGCCCACTATCTGGGGCTGCTTCATTGAAGCCTTAAAAACTTGAATGGCTTTACAACTCAGCAGTAGGTTTGCTAACCAACGTATCATGCCACGACCAATCTAACAGTATTTGTCAGCCTGCACTGTCCCAGGGTAGAGAAACAAGGGAATTGAGGTAGGGAAACAAGGGAATTGTAAGGCAATTTTATTGACCACAAAACCTTCCGTGATCAAGGCCCTGCATTTCGGAATGGCCACATTAGCAAGTACACTTCTACATAACAGATATGCTCTTCTGATACAGTACGTTTGACTATACCTCCCTTTAAGAAAGCTAGGGCAGGGAGTTGATCCAATTCAATATCTGCACAAGGCTAATTGAAACCTTTATTTCTTCAATGACCAATGATTTAGATGATATATAAAAGCTATTTCTTGTTTTATCAATGATAGCAACAATCACCTCACAAAATGACAAATTATATCATTGTTGACATAACTGATATGCGGGATAAGACATATAAAACATCCAAAACATCATCACAAATAAAAAAAAAATATTTAACAATGGTATGGGACATTTCCATCCTGGGCGGACATATGTGGCAATTCCTGGTATCTTGTAGTTACAATCTAGAGCTCTCTCATTCACCTACTCATCCAGTGAGTAAACCCATCCAGTGAGTAAACCACATTCACCCACTCATCTGCCCATTCAACCATATTTACTCATGCATCCATCCACCCATAAACACAGTAATCGATTCCTGCATTACCCATACAGCCATATTCATCCTCTCATCTATCAACCCAGTTATACATCTATATTCACCCACCTATCAACCTATAAAAACATATAGACCCACCCATCCACCCATACAATCATACATACCCACTATTGCATCCAACCTACCATTCACAGGGCTCTACACCCAGGAATAAAAGCGTATTCACTCACGTATCCATATGTATCGACCCATGTAACCATATTCACCCACTCGCCCATCGAACCACTTATGCAGCCAGAGTTATACACTCATCCATTCACCAGCAGAATATTATTCACCCATTCACCTCTTACTCTCAACGTTCAAGAAATATAATGTTATACCAATTAACTTTCAAATATGTGTTCTATTGGCATCCTCTCTTCTCTGTTTTAATCCATTTTATTTTCCTTATCCTTACGCCTGATAAAATAATCTGATGATTGCTCTGGAGACCGAACTAGGTTTTATCCCCGATAAATATATTTTAATTTAATATTCATCTCTCACATGAAGTAAATCCCATCTCAATGCACAACAGACATTTGCAGGATGTACAGTCACTATCTTTTGTTGAGGAGAATTGTAGTTGCTAGCTGAAAAAGGTTTTCCATGAAAAGCAGTATGCTTTATCTTCTTAGTTGATTTTTATGTCACGTGCAGGTAATCTACTTCCTGTAACTTGAAATCTCCAATATACCCTAGAGACATGAATCACGTATTTGCCTGTATGTATTTAGAGGATATGTGCTTCTTCCCACCAGCTGGTTGGGTCTTACACAGGGTCTCAATGACCAAAATAACCACAAACAAACACCAACTGCCACAAAGTAGTATATCAAACTACCACAAAAAAACAAAAACTACCCAGAACTACAACACATGGCCACAAACAACCACAAACTACTGACATCCAACTGAAAAACAAGACTAGTTGACACAAAGTACCACAGGAAATGACAAACTACTACAATCTACCACATATATCAAGAAGCTACCACACACTGACTGAAACAAACATGACTAATTGCCACAAACTACCACAAACTACAACAATCATAAATAACCACACACTACAACAAACTAACTGAAAATAAATCATTGGCATTTGCCAAAAATTATACCACACAACCACAAACTACCACAAACAACAAACTGAAGAACTTTGCTACGTTCCCAAAACTTCCCCAAACAACTACAAACGAGCACAAGCTACCACAATCAACCAAAATCTACCACAATCTAAGTAATTAAAATGACTTATTGCAACAAACAACCAGAAACAACAAAATGCCACAAACTATCACAAAACATGCAAAATGTATTATTAAATCATGATTAATTGCCACAAACTACCACACATAACCACAATAAATGGCAAACTAAGTTAAACACCACCAGCTACTTCAAATGAACTAAAAAGAAACGAATTGCCACAAACTACCACAAGCAATGACAAACTACCACACAATAATACAAACTATCAGAGGCACCACAATCTACCACAAACAAACTGTAAACCCTGATTAAGTGGCACAGACTACCACAAGAAACCACAGACTAGTACAAACACCCACAAACACCCACAAACAACCACAAACTACCACCATATTGTAATTGTTCTTGGGTTTACTCTTCAATTTTACTTTACTCCAAGCATAGGTTTCTTTTATTTGCTAACTGTGACTTCTGTTGCACACCTACTCATACTACAGTATGGGGGTCATTATGTGTTTGGAGGCAGCCATGGTGCTAATAGCACCATGGCTGTCTCCAAACCCATGTCAGGGTCCGTGGTGTCGGAATGGGGACTTACCGGGACATTCCGACCTTGGTGGACCCGGTAACTCCCCATTCTGAATACCATTCCCCATTCCCATTCGAGCCCCCATAGGGCTCAATGGGAATGGGGAAGGAGCTAATAAAGGGCCCGCAAATAGCAGGGAACATGTTATTTCCTGTTTTCCCGTGCATTGATCTGCTTCTGTTGTTCACCATTTAAACTGCACAGAAAGTCCATACATCTTTTACACTCATTTGGGTAAACATGTTAGAAGGGGAAAGACACTCATGACATTTAAGAAAAACAATATTTCAAAAACATCTTACCTAAGTGTTGTGAGTGCAGCTCTGGCATACCTTCAGCATGTTTCAGATTCCTTACCAAGCCTGAGAGCCGGATTCTGAGCTGCATGCAAAAACATTGAAGTGTTATACATGAAGGATGAACACTTTCTTTAAAAGCACCCTATTCTGATAAAGTGCTAATGTGTAGGTCTGGCATCAAAGCCACGACTTTAGCATGAGCCTAATGTATTGCTTGACAACAGCCTTAGCGACCATGAGAAATACAGGGCTGGCACTGCGAGGTCATAATGCTCTCAAGGGCACAGCTTTAGCACATCAATAAGAGGAGTTAAACTATGGGCCTCATTACAACCCAGGTGGTAAATTCCCTACTTTACCACCATGGTGTAAACTCTGTTTACACCATGGTGGATGGCGGATTTACCGCCCCATTCCAAGGTGAGTGGGGCGATAAATCCCCATTCCCCATTTACCCTTCCCCATTCCCATTTTTGCCCCATAGGGCATAATGGGAGTGGGGAAGTCGCTATTTACGGCACCGTAAATTACGGTGCCGTAATTAGCACCAAGGCGGGTTAGCGCCTTGCATTTTAACGCCTGCTAAAAGCAGGCGTTAAAATGGTAATCAGGCGTTAAGGGTTAACGGCGCCGACGGCGCCGTTAAACCCTTAACGCCTGGGTTGTAATGAGGCCCTATGACTTTAGAGGGCCTGATTCTGAGCTTGTGCTAATTATAGTGTTGAAAGCCGACAATCTGCCGTCCAGTTTCCAGCACCACCATTCTGGGGTGGATGGAAATATTGGAGAGGAAATGTTGTGCTTTTCATCAGCGAAAGTGTGCTCCAGTGGCACTGCGAGCATTTTATAATAAAGAAAAAAAAAAATTAAAAGTGTGAAGCAGCGTTTAACAGCACCTCACTGGTGTTGTATTATAACTCCTCTTATTGATGTGCTAAAGCTGCGCTCTTGAGAGCGGAATCCCTTTGCAGTGCTAGCCCTGCATTTCTCATGGTTACCAAGGCTGTTGTCAAGCAGTAAATCAGGCTAATGCTAAAGTCGTGGCTTTGATGCCAAACCACCACATTAGCACTTGACCAGAATAGGGTGCTTTTAAAGAAAGTATTCATCCTTTATGAATGAACACTTCTGTGTTTTTGCATGCACCTCAGAATCCGGTCCCAGTGAGATGCCGTTAAACGCTGCTTCACACTTTGGGCCTCATTGGTAAACCATGCCGCCGGTCCCTTACCGGGTCCGCCTTGATGGATGGCGGAATTAGCGCCATATTCCAAGGTGAGTGGGGGCGGTAATTCCGCCATCCACCATTGCCCCTTCACCATTGCCACTCAGCCCCATAGGGCCCCATGTTAATGGTGAAGGGGCTAATTACGGTACCGCAAATTGCGGTACCATAATTAGCACCAAGGTCCCTTTGCGGGTCCCGTCCTTAACGCCTGGAAAAACCTGGCGTTAAGGGAGGACCCGCAAAGGGGCCTCGTAGTAAGGCGGTAAACCCTTACCGCACAACGTGTAATGAGGCCCTTAATCTCTTAGAAAAATGTCATTTCTGAGACAGCAGCACCACTTTCTTAGTTTAATGAAGGCTTCAGAAAACTTTCTAGAACTAGAAAGTGGCAGTCTTTTAGAAAATGCTTGCAGTACCCCTGGAGCACATGTTTCTATGTATGCAGCTTTTGCTGTTGGGAAGCATGCCATTTCCCCTCCCATATTTACAGACACCCCAGAACGGTTGTGCTGGAAACTGGAGGGGAGAATGTCAATCCGGCCCTGCCGCCCTGAGCTGCACAATTGGAGCGGTAAGGAGGTGAAATACCTTTGCCTTGCCATGCGTGTGTGACAGACATCCCTCTGCAGGAGATTTTTCCTTCCACAAATCCCTACAAAGAATTGTTCAAGCAACTACCCAAACCGAAATGCAAAAATGCAGTTCCACTAAGAGTGCTTCATTGAGTCGGTACAATATTCATCAGCCAGAGTTTTTAATATTTTCTTACCAGTCCAGCACTGACAGCATTTCCCAGGAAATATTCCAGAAATAGCAGCAACATGTTCTTTTCACATATCGCCCATGCATTACTGGTTCAGATGGAAATTGTTTGTACTGTGGCCTCTCTTCTACTTGCTGGGGTGCAGGCAGCTACATATCACTAGATATCTACCAGGGATGCCTGTACACTCTTCCTGGTACAATACAAAGCCTAATTACCGCTTTCCATTTGTAATGACAACCATGTTATTCTGGGAGATCATATGCCCTTTCTCAGTGAAACTGCATTGCTGGGTCCATGCTCGCACATCAACCATATTCCTGGGCTCAGATTAGTATTAGAATCTCCATTCCTCCTGGCAAAGTTGGCATGTCTGTTTACTTTGTTCATGGTGCTTACTCATAAGCTGAACAAAAACATCCTGCATGGTCCCAAGTGATAGGGGAATGAGCGCTAGCTCCTTGGACAGATCTGACTGATCAGAGTGATGTTTGGGAAAATGCATTTTGTGAGCAATACAGGTTTTATGTTATGTAATAATCAGTTGTGTGCCTTGATTGCAACTCCCATGCCAAACCTTATTTACAAATTAATGTATTTATTGATAAATATATGAGACACCCTCTACAAACACAGTCCCTTTGTTGTGCCCCAAGAGTAGATGGGGGGAGGGACTGACCGTCACAGACTTCAAACAGTCAGATAATGTAAGTGCAAAGGTAAGTGGTGAGAGGGAGGTGCTGGGGCAGGGGAGAGAAGGAGTGTGAAAGAAGACAAATGGAAGGCATAATACAGACGACAGGGGTAGAGTGGCAGGGGAAAATGCAAAAGGTCCACGCTGTGGATGAAAATCAGTTTCCGGGGCCGATTCTGAGCTCATGATAAAAAAGATTGTGGAAATACCACATTCTCCCCTCCACTTTCCAGCACCACCTTTCTGAAGTGGGTGGAAGAATTGGAGGGGAGATGTCCTACTTGCCATCAGCAAAAGTTGCTAAAATCCCACTTTGTGGGAGAAACGTGATCCAGTGGCATTGCAAGCATTTTTTAAAGACTGGCAATTTTCTAATTTAAAAAAATGTACCTAAACTTCGTTTTTTTTTAAATAAAAGTTTTATTTGTAGTTTAATCATAATTTGACTTTTTCACAATACAAACACAACAATTCTGAACAATTCATATGTGACTAAAAACAATTCATATACAATTTATCCAAAGAATCAACTATTATTTCCTTAATAAAGAAACACAAAAGATTCAAAAAGAAAAAATATATATCCAAGCAAAAATTTCGCAATAACCTTTCATCCTTCAGTTCAGAAAAGACATACCACATATTTGTAATGTACCCTCAGTTTTTTTATGCGAGGTTCAATTAACTTTAGGAATCTCAGGACTTCCCAGACAAAAATGTCTCATGTCCCTCCGAAAGTAGGATCCAAAATTCCTCTGAATTTAGCCAGTCGATGTTATGAACAAAGCGAGAGAAATGAAGTGCCCTTTGTTGGTTTGTGCCAGTGCATGACACTAGAAGATGTTTCACATTTTGTTTGATATTCTCATCACACCAATTGCATCTACTGTCAGTCAATGGGCCCTTGTTCCTCACTCTCAGAAGGTCACGAGTGATGTACAAATTCATTCAAAATCATAGGAAGTTCGCAATCCCTATTGGATTGGGAATCCTTCTAAGATAACACAGTAAATATCCCAATGGTTTATCAGTGACTTTAAAGGTCTCAAAACATTTCATATTCACAAATGTTTTTCTTGTTTCCAACCAATCGTTAAGGCCTATTGCTTGTTTTACTTCATTGGATTATCCACAAGGTCTTTTTCTGATTCTTGGCATTTCAGCAGCAAGGCTAAAGCCTCTTCCTTCAGATAACGCAGAAATGCGTTGGTGTTTTTTGTCATCAAAACACCAATGTCACCGTAAAGAGTGTTTTCTTGAGAGTTGATGATCTACATAACATAATTCTCCTCCAGCCAGCATGGGATTGCAGTGAGTGGATACCCAGTTCATAGCGTAGCCTGCCCATTGATAGAGAAGATGTTAGATTGAGTACGTTTTTCCATATAGTACCCTCAATTCTCACCCAGTTTTTTTTTTGGGCCATTCTTTCAATATCCATGCCATACATTAGGACAGGGATAACTTTGCCTTTATAGAAATTGCTTAATGGCAGTAAAGTAAATCTGCAGTAAACTCCAAGTTTTTTCTTTTTTCATTTCACATATGAGCTGGGTCACCCTTTGCCCCAAGATCTGCTTCCAATTCTGTCATACAGGGACTTGGTCGAATCATAAAGCCTAGATATTTTATTTCCTTTACCACATGCAGCTTTCCACCTGCCAGTGACCATTTACAACATCTGGTTCTCTCTTTTGCTTTATGTTTATATGTCAAGGACAATGTTTTGCTAGGATTTGTGACAAGATCATTTGAATTAGCAAAATGTTCAAAAGCTGTGATCAAACTTTATAGTCCTATCGGGTTGCGATCCAAAAGGACCACATCATCAGCGTATGCTAACCTATTGATTTTGAGGTGACCGATTTATGGAGCTTTCAGAGCACATGATGCAAGTTTATTCAACAGTTCTGCTATAAACATGCTAAAAAGACAGGGAGCTAAAATGCATCCCTGTCTTAAACCTTTACTCATTCTGATCGGCGAGGACAAATGATCCTGCATGTCCAACTGGACTTGTATCTTGGTATTCTCATGTAGGTGGATCAAAAATGCCAACAGGCTATCTGTGATACGCCAGTCTCTTATTTTACACCATAGTTTGCCTCTATTGATGGTGTTGAAGGCCCTAGATAGGTCTATCCACACCCCTTAGAGAACTTGTTGATTAGATTGTTTTGCATTCAAGATGTTGAGGACCAAACCATTCAAAGAGGTTGATAATCTCTTCCGGAATCCTGCCTGAAACCTTGATAGAATATTAGAAAATTTCATCAAACTAGAAAAGTGGTGCTGCAGTCTAATACATGCTATGTTTATAAAGGGGAAAAGTGTGCAGTGGACTTCAATGGCACCTCAAAGGTGTCGTATTTAACTCCTTTTATTGGCGTGCTAAACAAGTGCTGCTGGGCGGAGAATCCCCTCCAGGTGGCTGCCCTTCAATCCTCATGGTTGCTACGGCTATTGTGAAGCCATAAATTAGGGTCCTTTAAAAGCCAAGGCTTTCACATCCCTGCACCACATCCTTTATTTGTCAGAATACGGTGCATTTAAGAAATGTATTGTTCTGGCTTGGAACAACACATTTCTAATTTAACACAGACCTCTGAAACGGGCACACAGTCTCTCTTATTTCGGAGATGACAAACCAGTGATGTTTATTCATTGGCTTGCAGGTCTAGCAAGGCAGAATAGCAACCTCAACTATCCCACCTAACTAACCTAACCCCCCTTCCAGGCCCAGAGCCTATATAGTTACCTGATCACATGACAAAAGAAACTTTGAGAAACCCCGCATCCTAGGTCTTCCAGCACGTTTGTGCTGCCTTGGCGGGAACAATGGGCTCAGTCATGGCTATGGAAATCCATCATTTGTTTTCATGGAAAAGGTACAACCCCAAGACCGGTATGATGTAGCTTGCTGGGAGTGGACACGGCAATCCATTTAATTACGCATGTTTAAATGTCCAGCATTGCCTTCAGCCAAGAGGGGAAAGGTTGACTAATAAATGTCTGCTAAGGAAAAGAAGATTAGGAGTACGCATACGTACTATGATTGGAATGAGCATTCAGAGCTAAAATTCATCCCGGGGGAGTCCCAATCCCTTCTGCAATGCATCCCTTCTGCAATGGAAATCCACGTACCCTGCTACCTACTTTCAGGAGTTCTCTTATTTAATTATTTAATTGTTTAAAGAATTATCATTAATTTCCACAAAACATAATACCAGACTCTAGAGATTTATGTGCCATGGGTCATACTCAAAAGTGCCCAAGGAGGAGGGCCCAAAAAGTGGTTGCTCATTCTGTAAAGCAATAGAGAAATAAGAGTCAAAGACTTTTTGTTTTTTGCAGAAAGTCTTTGTCTGAAACTGAGAGGCTTCTCTTCAGCCATAAATGTTATAGTTAGATTGTTCCAGAGGCTCTCCACTGAAATGCCTAGACTTATGCTGTCAAACATAATTTTCCCAATGACAAGGGCCATGGAAGCAGCAGATTTTAAAATCTTATGACAGTACCTGGTCAAACACGCTGTGTACAATAATAACTCGAAAACACTGTAAAAACTGCCCCCCTGTAGAAGGAACACAGAATATGCAAAGATAGAATAGATACAGAATTCTGGGTAATGCGACAGGGGGAAAAGGCAATTAAAAGACCACGATGTTCAAAAAGGGTATTTCTTGAGGTTGCAAAAGGGATTGAAATTACCTCACCAGTATTTAGGGCCCAAAGATACCTTTTCGAATGTCTTGGGAGTTCAATGACATTGAACCAGGATTTTTTTCGGTGTCATTCACAAGTTCTTTTCGGTTCGAGGATGTGGCAGTCATGATGCTGCTGCGACAAGCTGGCATCGACTCAGGGTTGAACGGAAGACAGTGGCAGTCTATTTGAGCTTTGCAGATCGGGAGCGGTCACCGGGTTCGATCAGTGGTTGAAGTTCAACGGCAGTGAGCTGGTACCAGTATGTGCAGGCTAGTCAATTTGAGACAGAAGCCCGGAAGTTACTATTCTAGGGGCACAGGGTCTGATTGATCAACTTACAGGAGCAACAATGAAGAAGCTGGTGCTTTGAACGGTGCCTGGAGCAAAGTAAAGCAGTGGTACTTTGTTGGTTCGAGCAGAGGCAGCAATGCACTTTGGCCGGTGCTGCAGCAAACAGAGTTAAATGGAGGTTTGAAGAGCGATGAGCGCTGAAGGCAGCTTCGAAGGGTCCTGGAGTGTTGCTCAGCTTCAAGCATGCTTGAATCACAGCTCGCAGAGGGTCAGTGTTGTAAACACAGGTATCTTGGCTGTTTGGGTTTTGGGACTTTGTGTCCCACTCCAGGGTCTCAAGGACCAAGGTTAGCCCCTTTCTTGGGCTCCCGGACATGGGGGGATTTGGCACATACCTTGAGGCATCCTGCAACACAGTGAGGCCCTAGGCAACAGGGTGGCTAGCAGATCTGCAGTTCGCCCCCAATATTCCCTGGGGATGGTTAGGCAGAGGGACAGAGCTTGTCTCTGCCTTGGAACACCTGCCTTCATCCCACAACTTGAGGGTTTAAGAAATGACTACTCTCTCAACAGGGTTCAGTGAAATCTTAATGCAGGATTGGATTCTGGAGATGATTCCAATGTGATTCGCATGATGATTCTCAAAATGATTCAAAGAAGCCTGTGCTGTGTAAGGGCGAGCAGGTGTTTGCACCAGGAGGGTGGACCTTTCTCTGCCACGTGTCCTGTGCCTGAAGCAGCAGTACTTCTCCATAAAAGCCCCACCTCCTCCCTGCAGCGGTGAAGCCCGCGCTGTACAAGGGTGAGCGGGTGCTTGCCCCAGCAGGGTGGACCATTCTCTGCAACATTTTCTGTGCCTGAAGCAACAGTACTACTCCATAAAAGCCCGGCCTCCTCCCCGCAGCGGTGAAGCCTGCCCAGTGTAAGGGCGAGCGGCTGTTTGCACCAGGAGGGTGGTCCATTCTCTGCCATGTGTCCTGTGTCTGAAGCAGCAGTACTACTCTATAAAAGCCTGGCCTCCTCCCCGCAGCGGTGAAGCCTGCCCGGTGTAAGGGCGAGCAGGTGTTTGCACCAGCAGGGTGTTCACACTATGCTGTGTGTCACCCCAACTAATAACTGACATTTGTCTGAACCGCAGTTCGGATATCGTGATCTGCTTCATTCCTTCCCACCTCCTGTGTAGCTATCTGAGGGGCTGGAGGCTTGAAAACCTCAAATTGGATTGTCTGAATGAAAGACTGAAGATGAGGGATGTAAGTGCCAACTTACTTATTGCAGCACTGGGAATTTGTGTTTTACTACTGTAGCCGGCTTCAACTGTTATTATGTGATGTTTCCTGCCCACAGTGACCGTTGGCACCTTCGTTCTTCTTTCTGTACCTTGGTAGCGTGTGCATGACTGGTTCCTGGTAACCTTCGGCTAATTGGTTCTCATTTCTTCTCGAACAACATGCCCTGTGTTGTGTACGTTGGAATAGGCCTGGCCTATTCCTGTGAAGCACGTAGCTTCACAGGAGGAGAAAGAAAGACACAGACACTGCGTGAGAGGCTAGAGCGCGAATTGCCGTTTCAACGGATCCGCGTATTCTTTATTTAAGATGTGCACGTGACCGAGGTCACGTGGACATCACATTCCTCATCAACTTTATGATAACTAGTCAAACATAGATGATGTTTTAGTATCTAATCAAAATACTTAAAAATTACTATAACTTTCAAGAGACTGTTCAAACTTTAAAACTTCAGTGTGAGCTATGGGCGTTCACAATGTACTAGCATAGTCCTTCAATCTCTGTTGTCTTCTATGCGTTCTTCCTCAACTACCACCGTGACCTTGTATGTACACTATTGAGAACATAGACTTTTAGCCCTGTCGATGGCAGTGGTTGTCTCCTTAGTGCGTATCTCTCACTCCTCTCCCGTGGGGGAGTGTGAGGCGTGTCTTCATGCTCTTCTTATTTCTTCAGGCCAGCTGGAGATCTACAGTCTGTCTCCTCACTTCGCCCTTCTTGAGAGTTGTTGGTCTGTGTTGGTTGATCTTCACTTACACTGTTCTTTCTTTTTCGTTCTTCCCACAGTGTTGGCGGTACTTTTTGAAAATGGGAGGCATTCCTTGACACTGACTCTCGCCCTTGTGTCGCTGACACTAGGCCGTGTTTTCTTTGAGTTACTGTGCAAGGTTCTGATTCATATGGCAGTGACATTTTTCCTTTCTTATTTCAAGTTGTCACTAATACTGTGTCACCAACTTGTATTTTGCTGGTTATTGCTCTCCTGGATAGATCTTCTCTTGCGTTGCGTAATCTTCTTCTCAACTCACTGTCACCCCAGTTAACTTGGGTCGGTTTCCTCGAGTGTTTCAGAGGTAGCCCTCCTTGAATGGGAACTTGGAACATTAAGTCTGCTGGACTGACATGTGTAGAGGAGTGTGGCGTAAAACGGTACGTGTATAGAAATCTGTAAAGTTCAGGAAGCCATCTACGGCCCTTGTACTTTGCAATTCGGATGGTTTTGTTGACAGACGCCATAAATAGTTCCACATCTCCATTTGCTTGAGGCCATTTTGGTGTAATATGAGGATGGCGTATTCCTGTTTCTTTAACAAAGCGGTGAAATTCTTTACTTGTAAATGGTGGTCCATTGTCACTTCGAATCGTTGATGGGATGCCATGTCTAGCAAACATTTTCTCTAGGGCTGTTCTGACTTCTTCGGCTTCTGTAGAGTGGACAAGTTCTATTTTGGGATACCTGCTGTGCTCGTCAATTGCCACTAACAGATAGGCTTCATTAGCAACAGTGCAAAAGTCAATGCTAATAGACTCCCATCTACGAGTGCTTTGTGGTAAATATTCCATGGGTTCTGGCGGTCCTGGAGGACGAGAAGAACGACAGGCACTACATGTTTCTACAAGGGCGAATACCTTCTGTTGCATATGGGGTAGCCAGAAGCGAGACCTTAGGCATGCCAAAGTTTTGACAACGCCCTGGTGTCCTTCACTTGCCAACTGGACTCCTCTCTCATGTAGTGATAGTGGCAGCACAATTCTATGTCCTTTCAGAATCAACCCTTCTGAGAATATGGATAGTTCATGGCGTATCCCAAATAGTGCCTGTAAGAATTATTGTCCTGACTGTGTCCTTCCTGCAACTGCTGATAAGAATATATTCCATTCCCCTGTCAAAATAGCAGTCGTCACAAACTGTAGACATGGATCAGCTTCTTTTTCAGATAGAATTTCCTCTAACGTCATAGTTTTTGGTCTAGCAAGCTCAATGATTTGGCAGACATGTTCTTCCGTGATCTTTGCAGCTTCCTGTTCAGATGCTGTTGCTGCTCGTGGGTGGCGTGATAAATAATCTGCCGGGTTGTCGGCTCCTGCACGATATTGTACGTTCAAATCAAATTGTTGTACTTGCAGTAACCACCGTTAAATTCTTGCAAGTGGATGTGGAGCTGTGCCTCTAAAAATAGGGATGAGTGGTTTATGATCCGTGAATATGGTTACTGGGTGACCTAGGATGTACACATGAAAATGCTTACTTCCCCAAATAATGGCTAACGTTTCCTTTTCTATTTGAGCATAGTTTAGTTCTGCTGGTGTGAGTGCCCTGCTTGCAAAAGCAATATTATAAATTAGTCCATTCTTGTCTTTTTGGGTCAGCACCGCTCCTAATCCAACTGGACTAGCATCTACAAGCATTTCTGTCTGGCGATGAATGTCAAAAAATGCCATGGTGGTGTCGCTGGAAAGTGATTCTTTTATTTTCAAGAATGCTTGTTCTTCTTTTAGGCCCCAATGCAATGTAGTGTTAGTTTTTGTGAGTTCTCGTAGTGGGGCCGCAACAGTGGGAAGATCTGGGATGAAAGGGACACAGTGTGTATCCATGCCTAAAAAGCTTCTTACTTCTGACACAGTTAATGGCGCTTTTGTGTTTTTGATGTCGCTTACTTTATTGAGGTCTGGCGAGATGCCATTTTCATTGAACACATATCCAAAGAAACTCAGAGACTTCTTTGTGAACTCGCATTTTTCAGCATGAAGTGTGAGTCCTGATTCTTCTAGTCATTGCAAAGTTGCTGCTAACCGAGCTGTGTGTTCCATTTCTGTTCTTCCATAGACTAAAATATCGTCACTAATGTTAGTGACACCTGGCAGGTCCTGAAGCACTCGTCGAATTTCATTCTGGAAAATCTCTGCTGCTAAGGATATTCCAAAATTAAGGCGACGATGTCGCCGGAGGCCTAAGTGCGATGAAAAAGTGGTAATGTAGCTTGATTCCTTAGCCAAACGAATCTGATGATAGCCAGATCGAAGATCAAGTTTGCTAAATATGGTTGCGCCAGTAAGGTCTACAATCAGTTCATCAATTGTTGGCATAATATGTCGTTCTCGACCAATAGCTACATTTGGTAGACGCATATCAATACAGATGCCCACAGCTTTTGGTTGTTTTGGTTTTGCCATGACTACCATGGGAGAGACCCATGGGGTAGCTCCTGTTGTTTTCTCAATGATTTTCTGATCTTCTAGTTTATTCAATTTGGCTTCTACAGCAGCCCTCATATGAAAAGGGACCCTCCTATGTCTCACTGCTTTAGGTTCAATGGTTGGGTCGATGTGTAACTTTACTGAGCGGCCTTTGAGACACCCAATGCCAATGAAAATTTTTTTATGTTTCTTAAGAAGGTCGCAATGTTTTCAGGTTGCACTGACAGATTGAATTGTATTACTTCTAGGCGTTCAGCAGTGGTGCAGCTGAGCAAAGTCTCAATGCCAGCATCTACAACATGGATCTGAGTTTTGCAACTGACACCACGATGTGAAAGTGTTGTTTTAATATCCAGTTACTGGGAGAGGCTTTGTGCAACCATACGCATATAACAGGACTGACCGACGTTTGAGCATCGGCTGTGGTCTTCGCTTGTCGAATCTGGTGACTGGCATCACATTTACAGTCGCTCATGTGTCTATCATCATGGTAACTGGAATGTTTCCCACTAGCACTGTACACCGTCGTGACTTGGCACCACTGTGATTGTCATTGCTTCCTGGTTTTACAGCTGATATCATATGTACTTTCTCTCTTTTCTGATTCTACTTCCATCTGGTGTTACTTGGAGATGTCTCCCTGCTGGATTGACTTTCTTCACTGCTACTAGCACTGTCAGACTCTTCACCTCCAATGGCACGTGCGCGCCCGCCTTTACTTTTCCGAGGTTTGTCATTTGGTCTTTCCCAGCGGTGCTGCTGCTTTTCTTGACGTGTGGTGAATTTTCGGTTCCCTGCACCATCCCTGTGTTGTGGTGTTTTTCCCTGATTATTAGTATCTCTAGTTGGTCTTGAACTCAAACATACTGATGCGTAATGATTCTCTTTACCACATTTATGACACGTGGGGCCATAAGCAGGGCATGGTTTGTTTCTGCTGTGTTGTCCTCCACACCATATGCAGTCTTTCGATTTCTTGTTGGATGGTTTTCCCTGCGACCTCTGGTGTCTCAAGGCATTGACAGTTGAAGTATTGTTCTTTGAGGTATCAGTTTATAATCTGCCCCATCTCTGCCACGTGTTCCTCTGTCCTTTCGCGTAATTGTCCCATTGTCAGAATAGTGTCAAGCGGGAGATCTTCTTCAGCTAGGACTGCACGCCTTAATTTCTCTGAGGACAATCCATGTATGACCTGTTGCCGGACTACAAATTCTTCATCTGGAAAATCACATGACAGTGCCATCTCTCTCAGCCGCCTGTGAAAATCATCTATGTTTTCTTGTGGGCGTTGTCTGGCTTGACTCATCTTGAATCTTTCAAAATCATGACTGGCTTTTGGTTTAAACTTTCTTTTAAGGACATCTCTGGCAGTTGCGTAGTAATCATCTGTACCTCGGTTTGGTAGGGTATTGAAAATGCGAAGAGCCATTGTGCCTAGATTAAGCAAGAGAAAGGCTCTCTTCATTTCTTCATCTTCAATCTTGCGGGCGTGAAGGGAAAGTTCAAACTGTTGCAACCACAGTTCCCACCGAAGGCCAGTGCGAGTCGCAAACGGTTGAAAAGGTTGCATAAATGTGCCCTGTGCGGTATCCAACCACGTACTGGTGTCTGGATTCCGACTTTGGCTTTGCGTCCTCTGGGGTGTTGTGATGTCATCTGCCATGTTTCACACTTTTTTTTTCTCTTTTTTTTCTTTCTCAAGCACAGTTTGATTTGGGAACAAGTCAGTGGGATCACCACGTGTATGCTTTCTCTAGTATTTTTTTTCACACACAAAAGTTGAAATGCTTATGATTTCTGTATGTACACTTTAAATCTGCACTCTTATAACTTCCCTTGTGAGGGTTATGAACTGTTCCAATGTTCACATATGCAGTGATGTCAAAACCCTTTGTAATAGCCAGTTTATGTCTTTTTTTTTATTCTGTCCTTGTCCATGTGATGATACACTTATTGTTAAGAACGTATTGGATTGCTGCTTTTAGCTTATGTTGGCTTTTTTTTCAGCTTGTGCCTTTATTTTATGTGTTGGAAGCGCTTTGGCTAATACAACGTCTCTGTGTCAATTTGCTCCTCAAGCAGTGCCTTTCTTTTCCTCACATAATGTCTATATGAGTTTGTGTAAAAAAAAAAAAAACGGATGTTTCTGTCAGTTGTTTTTTTTCTTGTGGCCCCTCCCCCACTTGTGGCTTATTTGAGCATGTTGGGGGTCAAAACAGCATTAGGTTGTCAATCAACCATTGCGCGGGGAGCTGGAGCGCTTCAGGCACTTACTTTCGGAGTCTGAGACGACAGATTTATAACTTCGTTTTTTTTTTCAGACGCTCCCCAGCGTTGCCTGGCGCGAGTAACTCTGCAAGCCTGGCTGCCGGGGAAGCCTTGTTCCTTGAAAACAAATACTTGACGGGTCTGCGGGAGATCCCGTTCCTTCGTCGCCAAATGTTGTGTACGTTGGAATAGGCCCGGCCTATTCCTGTGATGCACGTAGCTTCACAGGAGGAGAAAGAAAGACACAGACACTGTGTGAGAGGCTAGAGCGGGAACTGCCATTTCAACGGCTCTGCGTATTCTTTATTTTGGACATCACACCCTGCACGTGTTTTTCCTCTGAGGGTCCGAGCGGGCAGAGGGAGACAGACTCTGGAAGCCCACTTAGCGGTTGTGCGTCCCCCGCTCAGTTGGCCTATTGGAATAGCTGAAGGTTACACGAAAGTTGTACTCTGCAGCCCGCTGAAGCCAATATTTAAATGAATACTTATGACTCCTTAGCTACAACGAGTGCTTACTGTAGTGACAGAGGCGTAGGATTGTCCAGCAAATGGGGCCTGGAGCTAATGTAGTTGGGCCCACTGCACTGACAAAAATATCTGTAAAAGCCCACACGGCGCTGCTGAGTGGGCATGTACAGATTCTGGGTGGGTTCTTGCCCCTCAGGCCCTACTCAGTTTACGCCTCTGTGTAGTGCATGTTATTACAAACACACAAAAGCGTGTCCCTATTGTTTGTTACATTGCTTTTGTCACTATTTTTTATTGTTTCTACTTTTAGAATTAGCAATTCATTTTTCTTTGTGGCGTGTTGTGTTCCCTTTGAGGGGATAACTGTGTGTTAGAGAGGGCATGCATGGATGTGTCACTCACTACAGATTTAGGTAGGAGTGGGAGAAAGAATAGCGAGTTTTCAAAGCATTCATTAAAGATCTGACTGCTACTAGAATACTTACCACAGATATTTAGCACTTTACCGCTCTGCTGACGGGAAGAGAAGGCATGTCTGAGCGCTCGCATGCAGTGATTTTCTTGAAGACGGGGCGCGAAATGTGAAATGGAAACAGGCGCAATGTTAAACTCTAGTTTTTAATCTATACGTGTTACCAGTGCCAGTGTGAACGAGGGCATTAATGGTCAAATATAGAATTATTAATTGTTATGAATTACAGCACATGGTTTTTGTGACATAAAAAAAAATGGAACTAATGTAAAGGAGAATGTGAATTCACTGTGAAGGTAATATGAGCATCACTAACTTTCACAGAACAGATAGCCACACGAGAAATGCACCTGTGTCTGCAGGTGTCCGCAGGGGACGCCAGGCGCCAGTCCGCCATTCTTCTGGTTAGCTCCACCTGCTCGCCCAGCCCAACAACCCACTCCTTCCCTTTCCTTTTCTTTCACATGGTTTATACACTTCAGTGTGTACCACCAATTGTGGTAAATTAGGTCTGCTTTTCTCCCCTCGCAGGACTCTCTAATTTAGGTGGCCTCTACTCTGGGTACCTAATTCGTTTTTACTGTGTTACTGTTGCTCTGAAATTGTGGTAAACTAGGGCTTTTTCTCCTCTCGCAGGACTCTCAAATTTAGGTGGCCTCCACTCTGGGTACCTAATTCGTTTTTACTGTGTTACTGTTGCTCTGAAATTGTGGTAAACTAGGGCCTTTTCTCCCCTCGCAGGACTCTCAAATTTAGGTGGCCTCTACTCTGGGCACCTAATTCGTTTTTACTGTGTTACTGTTGCTCTGAAATTGTGGTAACTAGGGCTTGCCGCTTCATTCCTTTCCACTTGATCTCGTCTGTCTTCCCCCCACTCCCTCCTTATTCCATGGTGCTCTCTATCTCTCCTATCTTCTCTAACTGCTTCTCCATTGACTATCCTGCTCTCCTCACTAAATCTGGTAGGAAAAAGTTTAAAAAGGATGTCCTGGTCTCCAATCCAGGCCTCCCTATCGCTGACACCTACACTAGCGCCTCCTCCAAGGAAACTCTTACTGACATCCTCTTTTTCGTGCCTTCCCCTGACCAATGGACCCTTCATATGGTCTCTGTGCTCTCTCCCTTCTCCTCTTCTCCCATTAATGGTGGCACCCATTGGGATGTCCTCTTGGCCCCCTTCCACTCCTCTAAGGCCATCATTAATGTCTACGCTAATGGGACCGTCTTGGTCCAAGGCCCTCAGGCCAACCTCCACCTCTTTGATAGACGCTTCCCACGCCTCATCAACTTCCTTTCCTCTCCTGCTGTCCCCTCTTCACTGTCCTCGGCTACCTTGCCTCCACCCTCTCACCCTGCCCTCTCTCTGGCTCCTTCTTCTTCAGCTCCACAGGGCGTACCTCTGATCTGCACCCCTCCCTGGAAGTCCTTCAAGGATGGCAACCTACTCCACATTGCCAATCTCAATTCTCGCTCTGCCGTCAAACATTCCTCTGATATCTGTTGCCTTCTTGAGGAACTGGACCATGACATCCTCATTCTCACTGAGACATGGTTCACGGCCAGCTCTGTCACCAGCTTTGACACACTTCTACCTGACGGTTACAAGATCCTCTCCTTGCCCAGGCCCAACCGTGCTGGGGGGGGTGTGGCCCTTATCTTCCCTGAGTGGATTCCTACCACTGACACTCCTACGCAGACCTACTCCTCCTTTGAATGCCTTGTCTGCCGACACTCTCTCTCTCCTAGCCATTCCCTTACCGTGGCTACTATCTATCGGCCACCTGGTCAAATTTCCCCCTTCCTCTCTAAGTGGGCTGACCTCTCCTCCTCACTACTGTCCTTAACCACTCAACTCCTCTTTCTTGGAGACTTCAATATCCACCTTGATGCCTCCTGTCCTCCCTCTAGACTCTTTCGCGACCTCTGCGACTCTCTCTCACTCTCTGTTCTCCCGTCTGGGCTGACCCATTCTGCAGGGCACACTCTTGATGCTCTGATCTCTTCTGACCTTCCCCTCTCTGTCCCTCTCTCCACTCCTCTCTCCTGGAGTGATCACTTTCTCCTATCCTCCCACCTCACCCTCCCTACCCCACAGGCAAAGCCACCCTCATCACTGCCACCCACCTTCGCGGTCATCCGACCCATGAAGCGCGTGTCAGTTGAGGCTTTCGCTACCACCTTCTCGCCCCCCCCCATCCCTCTTCGGCTGACTCCCACCCTGACACAGCCCTCTCCACTCTCCACAATGCTATATCTGATACCCTTGATATCCTTGCCCCTGTCATGAGAATCCACCTGAAGCCCAAAGCCAAATGTAACTCCTGGTATGACTCAGATCTCGTCACCCTTAAACGCAAGTGCAGGGTGGCAGAGAGGAAATGGCGTGCTTCATGTTAATCCTCTGACAAGCTGGCCTGCCGCCTGCTCCAAAGGCAATACCGGCTCTCTGTTCTCACTAAGATGAGAGCCCTTATCCAAGCCCGCATCTCTGCGGCATCTAACAATTCGGCCGAATTCTTTGAAATCTGCACGGAGCTGGCCAACCCTGCTGCAGTCTCCACCTCTCCTGTCCCCTCCCAGGCCCTCTGCACGGCACTGGCCTCTCACTTCATTTCAAAAACTCAAGACATACTGTCCTCACTCTACTCCTATCACCTCCCCTCCCCTAGTCCCTGCTCTCCCTCTGGCCTTTCGGTTTCTGCTGACGAGGTTTCGAGACAAGTCCGATCTATGAAAGTCTCATCAAAACAGGTCCACCCCTGTTCCCCCAAAACTATCAAGGACCACATCGACTCCCTGGTGCCTGCCTTGGCTGACTTCTGCAATCACTCCTTTGCCTCTGGAGTCTTCCCATCCCCCCTCAAGCACTCCCTTGTGCACCCCCTTCTTAAGAAACCCTCCTCCGACCCCTCCTGCCCAGCTAACTATCGCCCAATCTCTATCACTTCCTTCCTGGGCAAGCTCCTGGAGAAACTGGCCATCTCCCAGCTTAATCTCCATGCTGAATGTGTTGGTAGTCTTCATGACCATCAGTCTGGCTTCAGAGATGCCAGAAGCACGGGAACTGCTCTCCTGAACATCCGTGAGGACCTGCTCTCTAACCTTGACTCTAACACCCCTTGTGTCTCATCTTGCTCGACCTCTCTTCTGCCTTTGACACTGTTAACCACACCATCCCGCTCAACCGTCTCCGTGATAACCTGGGTATCACTGGTCAAGCTCTGGCGTGGCTGTCCTCCTTCCTCTCCAATCGACCCCCCCAGGTCCAACTGGGTTCCTTCCTGTCTGACATCTTTTCCTCTACCTGTGGTGTCCCCCAGGGATCTAACTTCTCCCCCTGGCTGTTCAACCACTATCTGGCACTTCTTGCTCACAGCACCGCCGCTCTCTGTCCCAACTTTCAGTGCTACGCGGATGATACCCAGCTCATTTTCAGGCTACCCTCGGCCTTCTCTTCCACTTCCCTGATCTCTGACTGTCTTTCTGCTATGAATGGTGTGCCGCCAACGACCTCTGCCTTAATGCCAGTAAGACTGAGATTCTACTTATCGGCACACCCACTCCCTCCTTCCCTGCAGCTCTCTGGCCGGTCTCCCTTGGCCCTCTTCCTGCTCCTACCTGCACGGCAAAAAACTTCGGGGTCATCTTCGACTCCACACTCTCCTTCTCTCCTCACATCTCTGACGTCTCTAAGAAGTCACACTACCAGCTACACCTCCTCAGAGGTATCCTTCCTTTTCTCTCCTTCCCCAGAAGCACACTGTCTCCAGAGCTCTGGTTCTCTCTAGGCAGGACTACTGTAACAGCCTCTATTTAAATCTTTCTGCCTCTACTCTCCGCCCTTTGCAACTCATCCAGAACAGGACTGCGAGACTTGTCCTTGGCCTCAAGCCCAGGGACTGTATCTCTCCAGGACTGAAATCACTACACTGGCTTCCAGTGGCTGCAAGGATTAAGTTCAAAACCCTCTGCATTGTCCACAAGGCCTTCTGGGGCCTTGGGCCAAAATACCTGCAACTCTCTCTTCCTAAATATCTTCCTTCTCGAGCCCTTCGCTCATCCACCTCCGACTACCTCAGGGTCAGCCGCTTCTCCAAGCAACGAGCTGGGGGTAGATCTCTCGCCGCAGCAGGGGCCTCCCTCTGGAACAGCCTTCCTGCCTCCCTGAAACTTGAGGAGAACCATCTCCAGTTCTGAAAGCACCTCAAAACCTTCCTCTTTGCCTCCGCTTTCTCTCCCTCTCTCCCCTGCTAAAATCACTGAACCTGCACTGAATCTGCAACTGGGCCACTCACCGATCTCATGTCCTGGCCCAGCCAGTCTTCCTTGCACTGACTACATGCACTACGGGACTGTCTCTGTATCCTACAGACCCTTCTCCCAGCACTTACCTTTGCACTTGCCACCAGCTGGCCCTATTATTTATCTCGTATTCTATTAACCATGTACCGCACTTTCCTTGCACTTGCCACCAGCTGGCCCTATTATTTATCTTGTATTCTACTAACCATGTACTGCACTTCCCCTCTCCCCTTCCCCTGCACTTTTCCCAGTCCCCCTAACCTTGCACTTGCGTGATCTGAATGACACCTGGCCTAGTAGGATCGTTGTCTGTCTCCCTTTGTTCCCCCCCGCCTCGTTGCGCCTTGAAACACTTGTGTATAGGCGCGTTACAAATGCCATATCATATCATATTAAGTTGACAATTTTTCTGTTTTTGTTTTCCTATATGTTCTCTACTTGTTGGTCCATCAATGTTGGTATATATTGTGGCCTAATATCTTTTATGAATATTCTCAATAATGTCAAATTTGAATACTATGGTACACTCAATCTTATGAAGAATTGTGACAACATTGTGAATATGATATGTTAACTATGTTTGAACTTGTAATTGACCAAAATGGGGGTCTTTGAGGATAGGAAAAATATCACACTGGGCTGATTTGAATCTACTGAATGGTATTGCTTTATATTGGGGATTAATGTTGAAGGGGCCCCTGAGGGACCCTCGGATGTGGAAACAAGGCACACTGACCACACACGAATGGATACACCAGACACGAGGTTCTGTTCCCAAAATCTAGGGTTTATTGCAATATAAAATAGTCCAAGTTGGCCAAATTGTCCCACGCCCCGCGACGTGTGTCTAACAGACCTCGGGGGACACAAGAGAGTGAGAGACGTACATCAGTTACATATATACAAAAGGAGCACCTTACAATCAGCAATGACACAGCATGACACATTCAATGCCGCCCCCAATTAATTTCCCTTTGAATTAGAGGCGATGATTGACCACTGTGACAAATATGACACCTTAGACCACCATATTTAGTAACGGTTTGCAATCTCCAATTTTACAAACACCATTCTCTATTTGCGAGTACACAGAGTTTCTGTTTTCATGGGCAAGCTGCGCGTAGGAGACTGGAGCACATACCAGGCCTCACTATCTCTTAGTTTCGATTCTCGCTCTAGAGGTCAGCCCGCTCTCCGGGGCCTCACTGTACTCAGAAAGGGGGGCCGTAAAGAAGAACATAATCCAACTCTTTAAATGCTAGTTTCATACATTGCTTTTCTTTCAGGAGACTTTCAGGAGACTCGCTGGCATTCGTGTACTGATTAAAATGCCTTGCTACCTGCCTTCAAGGATATGTGAGGGAGGGAATCGGGCATTTCTGTCTGGCTTTCCAGTGTAATGTTTCAACATGTTCCTTAGCCTTGGATCATTGAAGCGAAATAAAATCTACAGCAAAGCAGTTTTACATGAGGCAAAGTGGCAACGTTAGAGAGAGCAGAGAGAAAACAAAATGGTGATTCTGGTCATCTTAAAATGGCCTCCCTCTAGTTGAACTGATAGCTACGTAATAACTAATGAGTATATATTCTTAACACTGTAAATGAGGTGATTGGTCTTTGGCCAACCAATTAATCATGCATTTCCTTCCGCCCAAGGGGTGTTTAGTATTTCTGGAATGACAAACCCTCCTCTTGGCCGTATGCCAAATGCCTCATCCTTACATTGCATCCTCCTCGACCAAGTATTTGGATCAGATTCGGAATCTGATTCAAATTCTGACTCATATACACTTGTTGTCTCCTCAATGTCGATTGCCATGAATTCTTTAATGGTTTCAGATTCATTACTATTGTGAGTGCTTGATTTAGTAATGTTTTTTCATTCCATCATTTGTACACATTCTTCACTAATTTCAGTACATACTATAGGGAGACAATGTATGCAACAACAACATGTCACAAATATTCCTAGGATTGCTACTAGGATTGCAAATAGCTTCCATCCCCAGGATCGTAACACTTCCCAAAACCAGGAGCTTATGTTCAATTCCCAGCCTCCTTCAGGGGGCTGGAGATCCAAGCTTAATACATGCAATTTTCTTATTGGCTCAAAAATTGTGGGGGTGGAGTCACTTACAAATACGCAACACGCTGATCCCACAATTTTGCAAACACCACCGCGATCAACTAAGATTATATCAAGGGCCATTCTATTTTGCAGTAACATCAATCTAATTCCTTTCTCTTCAAGAGTCATATTATATTATATATCAGTGGTTCCATTTGTTTAATCCAATATCCTAGACAGTTGTCTCATGTTATAAGAGTTTATCGCCTGGCCCCAAAATGGTATGAATGATTTTGCTATGTCCCCTACAATCAACCAGTCTTCAATTTTCCGGCGAGGTTGTGACCTGGTCAATCTGGTTATATCTGATGTTTTTAAAGGAAACACCCCAGGAAACAGAAATCCCAAATAACACGTGCCTCCCCAGTTCCTAGGTAACCAAGGATATGCTTTTTCTTCACATATGAAATACACAGGATCTCCCACATATATTGGTTCCACTTCTTTATCAAGGAATGCTATGTTCCTGCATCTGGTAAATGTTCCTACCTGGAAAGAGACTTTTTTCTTTAAACAGAATGGGTTAGAATGAGGGTTATAATTCACTGTATATGAAGGGGGTTCTGCATCCTTATTCCCCTGTGGGTTCATGTGGAACGTGATCACAGAAGTTTTATAAGGAACAGACAATCTATCCTGTGGCGTCATTGCTGGTGTAATTAATCGTCTTTTATGGAATATGGAGCAACCCTCCAGTTTCATAATCACTTCCTCGAATTCATTCATGTTTGTTTTATCTAGTTGATCAGTTTCACTTTCGTTCCATTTCCCATAGTATAAGGCACTTAGAGAAGCATAACATGAGGAAGTTAAGGGCAAGGGCTGTACATACCATCCTATTCCCTGACCACCATTCTGCAGCAGGTGGGCACAAACCCAACAATTGTTTTTTCTTAGGATTGAGTGTGTCATATTCATTATTAATAGCAATGTGTTGTTCCCATATGCTTCCCTATGTCTCTCTTCCATTGGGGACAAGGTATAGGAAATCACATGGACTGGGCTTTCCATGGTGGAAATGTTCACAATAGGCAAAAGTACTTAAAGAGGGTGCGTTTCTTCTAGGTACCATAATACTGATATGGTCAATATTGGGGCTAATATTCTCATTATACACATTATTATGGTTAGACCCAACATACAATTCTTTCGACCATGTCCTGTTTTCACTTTACTATGTACTGCGTTTAACTCGCTATCAGCATTGGTGCAGGAGGTGGCATTTGCTGGTTCCGGCATTCTTCTCTCATCCTTTTTCTTCTGCTGTGCTCGTCGTGAATATCTTTTGTTCATGTGCTTCTCAGGATGTTGAAAGAGTTCAATCAATGTCTACAGTCTTTCTATGCCAGTTTGCTATCTGCCCGGATTGCTTATTCATTTGGCAAGGCCTCTGTGCATTTTGCACATTGCTCTAGAAATTCAGAGCAGTTGCATTTGTACCATGTGCGCCCTGCTTGTTCGCTCAGGTTCCTGACACATGGATATAGCACCGAGGAGTTGTGTTTGGTGAGCTGTCTGACTTGCACAACTCTTACGCCACCCTCCTCTAAGCCTCCGGTTCCCACTTCATCCGAAAATAGGAAACAGAGGCAAGAAAATCACAAAGAGATGAAAATGTTATCACTCCTTTCTTCTGCTCCGCAGGTTGTACCGATTTTCTCCTGGTATCGTGTGATCGACAAATAGTGCGGGCGAACTTCCGGTCTCAAGCTTGGAGTCAGCCTGGGGCACAATGGCAGATGATGATGGGTGCCCAGGCGACAATGCAGGCTGTGGCGCAACAGAAGAAGATGGGCGCCACAGAGGTATGCGCTTGATGTCCGCCAGCAAGGGTGCAGCATCTGCTGGATAACGTTGAGGCACACTTTGCCCTTTCGCTTTTATGGCAATCTCATCAGGCTTTGTTTCAGGATCAGGCAGTTTCTGTGGCAAGGCACTGGCAATGGCATTTTTCATTTCTAGAACTGCTGCTGTCTCTTTCTGGTCTTTGTCCCAATCAGTTGATGTGTCAAATGGTGATGGGACTTTCTTGGCGTGCGTGGCATGAATCCACGCCTTTTGTCCATCCACGCGTATCGCTGTCTGCGTGGTCAGGAGTATTTGGTACAGCCCACGCTACCTGGGTGCCAGCGATGTTTTCCGTTCATAGTTTCTGATTAACACCCAGGTTCCTGGCTCCAATGCAAGTACTGGGCCAGTATACCGCACCGGTAATGCCTTGTGCAACTGCTGATAAATCAAACACAGTTTTTTTACTAACAGATTACAATAAATGCTGAGTACAGGGTATTCTACCGCTCTCATTTTCTTCGGCTGAGGTGCGCACCACACATTCGCTGGTCTCCCCATTATGATTTCATATGGAGAGAGCCCAGTTCTGGCCTGCACTGATGTTCGCATACACAGTAACGCTATTGGTAATGCATCTGCCCAACTTAATTTGCTGGCTGCACAGATCTTACTGATTTTGGACTTCAAGATTCCGTTGTGGCGTTCAATGAGACTGGCCGACATCAGATGTCTCGAACAAAGGAATCGTTTATCGATCTGTAATCCTGCACAAATCTGCAGTATCACTGCACCTACAAAATGCGGACCATTGTCCGACCATCTGACACGGGGCAGACCGAAGCGACAGAAATACTCTTTTAGAATTACTTTCGCCGTGCTCATGGCTGTGTAGTCTTTCAATGGATATGCTTCCACCCATTTGCTGAATGCACATACCATCACCAAAACTTACTTCAGATTTTGGCTTCTCTCCATTTCTATGAAGTCAAAGTGAATTACTTCGAATGGCATAGAGGGAGGTCCAAAACTTCCTGTTGGAGTCACCGTTCCCTTTCCCACATTGTGCTGTAGGCATGTAATGCAGTTTTGTACCAGCCTCTTGGAATTCTTTTTTATGAGTGGATTTTCCCAGACTGGCTAAATGTTGGGCTATTTTCTTCGCACAGATTTGTGTGGGACTGTGAGCCATTGTAACCATTGCGTTTACATAAGCATTTGGCAGCATCCAATTCCCGATTTTCTTGTCCACCCAACAACCCTCCAAGTCCAGTTCTGCAGAGCCCTTGGCCCATCCCTGTATTTCGTCGCAGTAGCTTCCGCCTGCATCTCTTTAACTGTTACAATTCCATTCTCTATCATGCAGGGCACTTCCTCCAATTGTACTGTCAACATGTTTGTATTCAAATCAGTGGCAGTCTGTTTCGCAATTTTGTCTGCAAATGCGTTTCCTTCTCCCACTTTACATGTCACCTTTTTATGCGCCTCGCATTTCACTATTGCCAGGTGCTTTGGACACGTAAGTGCAGACAGTAATCATACAATCAGAGGGCCATGTTGAATTCTAGCCTAATGGGATGTTAAGAAACCTCTCTCGGCCTATAATCGGCCAAAATTATGAACTACAACAAAGGCGTACTGGCTATCAGTATGGATATTCACGCTCAAGTTCTCCAAAATTTCACAAGCTCTTGTTAAGGCAATTATCTCTGCTGCTTGGGCAGAGTTATAAGGAATTCTTTTACGCTCCACAACACTTTTTAATGTCGTAACAGCGTATGCGGCAGTTGATGTGCCGTCAGGTAGTTTAAAACAGGAGCCGTCACAAAACAGTTCCCTTTCTGGTTCTTTTAGGGGTATATCACTTAGATCAATTCTCCCTTTTGTTTCTTCCTCAGTAAAAATGAAGCAATCATGGGGAGTCAATTCAGTCCCACCAATGTTTTCCCCTGGCGTTGGCATCAATTCTGCTGGATTCAAAGCGCTCCACCTCATAATTTGGATGTGGGGCGCGAACAATACAGTTTCATATCTAGTCAATCTAGCAGACGTGGGGTGTTGCGTCTGTGTTCTATTGAGTAGAACATCTATGGCATGTGGCACCATTAAAATTAAAGTGTGCCCCAATACCATCCCTTCTGTTTGTTTCACTGACGCAGCAGCCGCTGCAACAGCTCGCAAACATCGTGGTCGTGCGCACACTACAGGGTCCAGCGCAGAAGAAAAATAACCGCACAGCCTATTTCTTCCACCTTGTTCCTTTGTTAAACAGACAACGCGCATCCTTCGTTTTCATGCACAAATAGCCTAAAAACCTTTTCATAATTCGGTTGCCCAAAACTGGAGCAGAACTCAAAATGGTTTTTAGCAAATCAAATGCTTTCTGACATTCTTCATTCCACTGCAAAGGCATCACAGCATCCTTTTTTGTCAATTCCACCATTGGTTTCACAATCAAAGCAAAGTTTATAATCCATTGACGGCAATATGAAGCCATACCTATTATCGCTCTCACTCCTTTCTGTGTCGTTGGAATAGGCATACCAGAAATGCTCACTATCCTCTCTGGTGTTAATCTTCTCCCTTCCTTTGAAAGTAGATAACCCAAATAAGCTACTTCTTTCTGATAGTACTGGAATTTCTTTAGGCTTGCTTTATGTCCATGCATAGCCAGATGAGTCAATAATAGAACAGTACCTTTTTTACATATCTCTTCTGTGTCAGCAGCGATTAGTAAATCGTCAATGTATTGCAACAACACACTGGGCCTCATTACGACCCCGGTGCTAAACCATGGTGCTGTTAGCACCATGGTCCATGCCGGGGTCCACCATGGTGAATGGTGGAATTACCGCCCCATTCCAAGGTTGGCGGGGCGGTAATTCCCCATTCACCATGGGCCCTTCCCCATTCCCATTTTTGCCCCATAGGGCTCAATGGGAATGGGGAAGGCACTAAGTACGGTGCCGCAAATTGCGGCACCGTACTTAGCACCAAGGTCCCTTTGCGGCACCCTACTTTAATGGCTGGTAAAACCAGCCGTTAAGGTCGGGTCCCGCAAAGGGACCTCGTAATTAGGCGCTAAGTGTTTAAGGCGCCGCAGCCTTTTACGGCGCCATTAAACACTTAGTGCCTGGGTCGTAATGAGGCCCACAGTCTGCTGGTAATTCTAACATGTCCAGCTGTTCTTTCAATGCCCTACTGTATATGCTCGGACTTTCAGTATAGCCTTGTAGAATGCATGTAAATGTGAATGATCGTCCTCCTAGAGTGAACACAAATAAATACCTGCTTTCTTTATGTACTGGAATGCTGAAGAAAGCATTCATCAAATCGATAACACTAAAGTATTCTGCCGAAGCAGGGATTATTGTCAAAATCGTAGTGACGTCTGGCACTAACGGGAATTGGGGATCTACTACTCTGTTGAGTGCACGGAGATAAATTATGAAACAGTACGGTACCTCATTACCCCCTTTCTTGAACACTGGAAGAATGGGGCTGTTACATACACTACCTGTAATTTCTTCAATCACTCCCAATTTTACCAAATCAGAAACAATACTTTTCAATCCTTTTTCTCCTTCTGCTGAAATTATATACTGTGGAATACGCGGTAGCGTTACTCCTTCTTTTAATGCAATTTGTACTGGCTCTATTTTCAAGCATCTCGCATCATTGTCATTCACGGCCCAAATGCAAGTTGGTACCTCACTCAATTCCCCTGTTAAAGGTTTCGTCACAAATTCAGAAGTCGGCCTAGTCTGGGGAGAAATAGTCAAAAATACCCCATCTGGTGTACAATGAATAACTGCGCTTAGTTTTTTCAATAGATTTAATCCTAAAAGATTTTCCCCCACAATGCTCTGTTAAAAGAAATGGACAATGTTCACTAAAAGGCCCTATTGTCACTGCTACTGATTTGGACTTGGGGTTTATTACTGGGGTACCTGCGAACCCTACTGAGTTATTCTGTCGCCCTGACAGAGGTATGTCTGGAACCAAGTGATGATCTATTGAGCACTTTTGTGCCCCCGTGTCTACGAGGAATCTATTCTCTTCCTTTCCGATTTTCATCTCTACGTAGGGTCCTTTCTGATTCATGGGAATTGACACTGGTTCCAACCCCTGTCCTGGGCTGTCCTATTGGGGTAATAACACATCATCTGATGTGTAATCACCACTGTTATTATAATATGCACCTGTCTGAGTATCAAAAATGTTCCCCCCTCTTCCTCTATTTCCAGTTTGTATACCCTGCTGATTTTGACTTCGAGTAGGAGCAATTTCATTCGGAGCCTGACCTTGATTCTGTGCACCATTCCCTTGATTACTTTGGTGTTGTGATATCTGATTTCTGTTGTGACCATTTGTTCCCTGGTGCCCTCTGTGAGGTCTTCTCTGACTATATCCGCCTCTATTTTGCAAATGCGGACATTGGGCCCGCCAGTGTCCTTCCTCCCTGCAATATGCACATTGGTTTAATCCCAAAGGTCCTCCATGCATGTTCGAATTTCCACTGCTTAGTACATTTCCCCTTCCCTTGTTGTGTCCTGCTACCTGCTGGAGTAGCACTCCCACTATTGTTCGCAGGGCTTCTATTCTCATTTGTAAAGAGTACCCATTACATATCTCATTTATTTCACCCACAGAAATCCTTGGCTTAACATCCATCTCATTGTTTTCCCGCATACACACTCGCAATCTTTGCCTATCACCTATCTGTCCCGGTGGTGGCAAGGATTTCTGCATATAAAACCCCGTCGCTTTCTTCCTACTTCTCTCAATATCTTTCCTCCTGCACCCCGGTGTGGCAAGTATTTCAGAATATTCTTCATCAGGTTCATTCTTTAATTCAAACAGTCGCTTCACATGCTCTTCTATTTCCTCATCTCTCCCTCTACAACGGCATAATGCATTTAAATCCAACAATCGTTGCGGTGGTAACTTCCCAATTAACATTTTCCATTGTCCCAACAAATATTCCCCCATGCATTCCAACAATACCTGTCTTTCATTGTTCCTTCTGAAGTCATATAGTGACGCTAGAGTGGATGCCCCATCATTCTCGTCTATATACATTTCCGCCTGTTCTTGCAGCTCACGCTTTCTCTCCTTGCTGATCGTGCTGCGAGTCACTCTCATACATTCATTTTGCTCAATTCCACTAATGGGAGGGGCGGTCAGAACAGTGGCACCCTCTTGGTCAGGAGGTGCGGAGGGGGCAGTGAGAGTGCGAGAAATCTGTTGGGGCTGTGGTAATTGCGAAACACTCGGGGCTGGCTGGCTAGTGGGCAGTGCAGTTACTGATGTAGCCTGTGGCTGTGCTGGGGTTGGGAGGGGCTGAGCAACAGGAGGGGGTTGAGCGGCAGCTACTGACGTAGTCTTTTTAGTCTCACTCCTCAGGCCCTGTTTTGTTTCAGTTAAAATTTTGTTTATTAATTTGTCTGATGAGTGTAGCTCTCTTTGTGGATATATTTTTTCTATGTTTAATTCATCGCGCTGCCTTGTCTTTCTCAAACTATTACTCCACTCCTCCTCGTCCTTCTCCTCAGCTTTCTCTGTTTTTGACTTATGCCTGCGCGCATGTTTCTCTCTACTTCTAAATCGGAGCATTGCTTCCCTCCTCCAGTCCCTAAGGATATCAAGTGCCCCAGGGCGTGCTCTCTTACTTATCAAAACCTTTTCCAGGTTATCTATCCGGTCCATCTCAAAACTCCAATTCCTCGGCCCCTGAAGGCCTGTCTACTTTCTGGTTTGCTTATGCCAAGTTTCACACAACATTATCGCTCCCATACCATACTTTATATACATATCATAAGCCGGCGTTCCCCCCGGGGGCGCTACTTGGCCAGTTTCCAAACATTGTTCGGCGCAGCGGAAAAATCCTGCTAAGGTGGACAATACCCCAGGCATGTTTTAACCTTACCCTTGGCTAATCAAACTTACTGTGGGTGTTTGATTTTGCAAAATCAACTCTCAACCAATATCAGGTTTACTTACGAATCGGGGCATGACTCACCTGATTAGTCAATTTGTCTTTTCAAGACACAATTCGTCCGTATACTGACGCAACCAATGACGTCGTGTCTGCGTATCTCAGCTATGCCTCGTTTCAGGACCCTCGCCCCCTTGTTCGCTGGCCCGGGACGTCGATCAGGGATCAGCTGTGTGCAGATCTGCGAAGGAGTCTCTCATCGCTTTCGCAGGGGCACCCCGAACACCTCTTGATCGCGGCTCGATCGCTCCCGTCCTCGCCGTTCTTACCGCCTTCCTTATTTTGCAACGTACACGATGGAACAATTGGGGGAGGGTCCCTATTCGGGCGCCATCTTGAAGGGGCCCCTGAGGGACCCTCGGATGTGAAAACAATTCACAATCACCACACACGAATGGATACGCCAGACACGAGGTTCTGTTCCCAAAATCTAGGGTTTATTGCAATACAAAATAGTCCCAGTTGGCCAAATGGTCCCACGCGACGTGTGTCTAACAGACCTTGGGGGATGCAAGAGAGTGAGAGACATACATCAGTTACATATATACAAAAGGAGCACCTTACCGTCAGCAGTGACACAGTATGACACATTCCATGCCGCCCCCAATTCATTTCCCTTTGAATTAGAGGTGATGATTGACCATTGTGACAAATATGACACCTTAGACCACCATATTTAGTAACGGTTTGCAATCTCCAATTTTACCGACACCATTCTTTATTTGCGAGAACACAGCGTTTCTGTTTTCATGGGCAAGCTGCACGTAGGAGACTGGCACATACCAGGCCTCACTATCTCTTAGTTTCGATTCTCGCTCGAGAGGTCAGCCCGGTCTCTGGGGCCTCAATGTGCTCAGAAAGGGGGGCCATAAAGAAGAACATAATTCAACTCTTTAAATGCTAATTTCATACATTGCTATTCTTTCAGGAGACTCGCTGGCATTTGTGTACTGATTAAAATGCCTTGCTCCCTGCCTTCAAGGATATGTGAGGGAGGGAATCTGGCATTTCTGTCTGGCTTTCCAGTGTAATGTTTCAACATGTTTCTTAGCCTTGGATCATTGAAGCGAAATAAAATCTACAGCAAAGCAGTTTTACATGAGGCAAAGTGGCAACGTTAGAGAGAGCAGAGAGAAAACAAAATGGCGATTCTGGTCATCTTAAAATGGCCTCCCTCTAGTTGAACTGATAGCTACGTAATAACTAATGAGTATATATTCTTAACACTGTAAATGAGGCGATTGGTCTTTGGCCAACCAATTAATCATGCTTTTGCTTCCGCCCAAGGGGTGTTTAGCATTCCTGGACTGACAATGTGATGTTGCTGGTGAACTAGTACTGACTATACACTGATCAGATGAGACGAATTATAGGCCCTGATGAAGGAATGGTATAAGTCTGAAATGCATTGACAAAATCCTTATCTGCACCCAATTTTAATCTATTAAATTATATTTGAAAAAAGAAAAGTAATCAAGAACCATTTGTTACACAAAGAAATTAAAAGGAAAAATGTGATTCGAAAAAACTTTGTAAAAAATAAACCAAAAACCACACAGCGGATATTAGGGTGACCCACCCCGAAGGCTAGATAGCCTACGTCTCTATTTTTTCTGCACTTTGAACGGGCCCAACACGGTGGCCCATACTAGTGGGTCTGCACCCCACTCACAAGAAGTACCTCTCCAAAGGATAATAAATAGAAACAATTAAACAAGTTCTGAAAAGAAATCAGCAGTGCTTGCTCATGCCACCCACAATAACTTATCCCATCACAATGGTCAAAAGAAAGGAGCGTGCCTCTATATCCCCTGGTGAGGGACTGAAAAAGGTCTACAAACATTTCAAGCCAATTAAAGACATTAATGTGTTGATCACCAAAATTGAAGGCCATTTTAGTTACATGGAGGGCGTAGGAAAGGTCCCAACATAACTAAAATCCCAGTTTGTCTAAATCCAATTGCATGACAAGTGTACTGGAATCAAGTGCTCTGGATAGTATAGCCAGCGATGGTGTAGGCAGTGGCCCTATGCACCAGCTCCTAAAGCTGCTCCCCCCCGTTATGTGTAAGAAACCACCCAAAGATCAGCTGGACACATTCGAGGTGGGGAAATCGAGTGGCCAGGTGGGGGGCAAAGAATTGTAAGATTCCTAACACCATCGCAGGGGTCAGCAACAATATACCATGTAGTATTGTTGAAGTATATGTTCTAAAGGAAAGTGATTTTCTCAATGGCCCCTGCTCAATTGGCAGCTTGGATGACCTACATGTGTCAATACTTAGGGGATGTGGGGGGTTGTTGCGGATGGGTAATCATTTACCACCTTTTGTTATTGATATTCACTTACTTACCAACTCTGATGCTACTCTGAGTATCGTTGCACCTGATATTCCTTTATCTAACTGCTTTTCTGTGCTGGAAAGATTAGAGGAGAAGGCTGGTAGTGGAATTTCAGCTGGGCCTATTGCAGTGGTGAGTCTTATTCCTCTACCGGAAGCTGTCACTTTACCTGCAAGTGAGATTGCTGCAATTGATGATGGTTCTACCAAACTTTGGACCTTGGTGACTGGGTGTGATGCAGCATCTTTTGGTAATTTGTTTAAATGCTGCATGGGAACTCCTTTTGTAGTATTGCTGAAGGAGATTAAAGATTGAAGGTGGTCTATTGATTTCCTGAGTGCCAAACTAGATTAACTGCATCGAAATTCTAGCCACCTTGCTCCTTATCCAACACTGAATCAGCCCACCCACATCCCCGATCTACCAGATTGATATGGAGGGTGCGTTGAATAATACAACAAATGGGATGGTTTCCCCCCCTGGGGAATTTTGGGCCTCCTAAAAGGGATTGTGTTGCTATTGAGGAAAACAGTGCTTTACGCAGGGTTAGGCAGGCTAGAGACCCAACATCGACCCCTGCAGCATCGATTTACCAACTCCACCCCAGGGTATTCTGCCCCCTTGTCATCATCCTATCCTACTTTCTCTCCCTCACTAAATTGACCCATGCTAAATCCTATTTTTGACCCTCGAGGCAATGTTACAACCTCTGCTAATAGATTGAAAACCCAGCACAGGAAGGGCAACTGTGAGTATATATGCAAAAAGCACTGGATCTGCCATGCTAGAGGGTGCAAATCAGTTATCTGTTACGATATCCTGTACTGTAAGCGTGGGGCAATGCCAAATAGCAGCTGTGATTGTATTAAAATCGTGATGAAGAATGGTTTCATGCTTGATTGTCTGTTATCAATAGAAGCTAGAACATATCCTCCTAGAGGATTCAAGATCTCATTGAGATCATGGGCCCCTACCTTTTGTGTAATCTCCAACAGGCGGGACCCCGAATATACCGTGGGGTTGATGTCCAACGACTCCCATCCGAGGGAATGGACACATGTAGATATACTCAAGACCTCGCCAGTGCCTACTACTATTCACAACTTGCCCATGTCTGGGTTGTGTTTGTTGTTGGTGTGGAACATTGCAGGGCTGGATAAACATATTAGTGATACCAAGTGGTGTGGGTCTGTGCAGGATTGTGACCTAGTGTGCCTACAAGAGACCTGGTCTTTGGATTCAGTGGCATTCCAGGGACCAACGGGTAGAACTAGGGGGGGATTTCTTATTTGGGTCAGTGAACAGTTAGACTGGGCCATTCAGAGCTGTGAAACAGGCTCCCCAGGCCTACAATGCCTCTCTGTGATAATTGGGATTAACAAACATCTACTCATATTCAATGTCTATAATAGACCTTTTGGTCCCTGCCCGCTGGGTACCCTCCTCTTAATGCAGGAATGTATTTGGATCTGGGAACATCAATCTGGTCCAGACTCCCATGTTCTGGTTGTCGTTGACTTTAATATATAATTTGTACAATTAATATACTTTATGGAATCTGGGATGTGCAAGACTCAGCATGGGGGATTCCTGTCCTTGTGGCGTCATATCCCAGTAAAACACAGATATGCTGTTAATTCAGCATGATTGGTGTACGACCTTTACATGTGTTTTATTACCAACCAACCAGCTGAGAAAACCCATGACAGTCATGATGGTTCATCCCTAATAGACTATGTTCTTATTTTTGCTAAAGACTGGAACTGGGTTGAAGTCTGTGATCAATGCGAGAGTGACCACAGACCCCGGGTGGTTATGATTAAAGTCCGTCCCGAGCCATTGAATCACACACTGGTGAATACTGGGTCTATGGATATTATGGCATCAGGACACGCCAGGAGCTCAGTTAAATAGACAAAGGTCATGCCAACAGAGAATTAACAATTTCTGAGGTGGCATTACCAAGTATTGTGAATATTTGTAGTAACATAGGAGGTTCTGATGAGTTTATACTCAAAGAATTTGACAGTCTTGTTCATTCCCACTTTCCTTATCTGACCCGACCAATGACTGCTGTTAGGCAGTCATTTATCAGAAGGCTACTTGGTTTAATGATGATCAACCATCCCGTTGCCAATGGAAATGGGAACCGAACCATTATCATCTAAGGTAGTAAAAAATCTGGGAGTCTTGATGGACAACACCCTAATCCTAGAACCACAAGTAAATGCAACAGTCAAGAAATGTTTTTCCTCCTCCACATGGCAAGAAGAATCCTACCTTTCCTCTCCTTCACGCACAAAACACTCATTATTGTCGCCCTCATCATGTCAAAAATCGACTATGCAAACAGCCTCTACCTCAGAATACCAGAAAGCCTCCTGAAGAAACTACAACGGATCCAAAATGCAGGAGCATGACTACTCCTCAAACTATCAAGAAGAGAACACATCACTCCTGCCATAAAAACACGAAAATGGCTCCCAGTAAAACACTGCATCACCTTCAAAACAATGTGCATAACGCATGGGGCAATCAGTGGACAAGGAGCAGAATTTCTACAAAAGAAAATAATCTACAAGCCAACAAGACTCCTAAGGTCGAGCAAAGAAATCCGCCTGGAACCATAACCATACCTCAAGAAGAAACTTGGAGGCACCTTGTTAAGATGGATTTCTGAACTCCGTCCTGGAGGGGCAGAGGTTCAGAAGGCCAGCCTAGTTTCTTGGAACAGGGTAACCTTTGGACAAGCCAGACCAATCAAGGTAGCGATCGCGGCGGTCAAGACTAGGTCTCAAGAGGGGTGAGGGTGACTGAAAGCCCACAATGAGCACACAAAGCAAGGACACTTACAAATTACTCCAAGCAGGTGTTATATTAAAAATATAGACACATTTATTACAAGGCCTTTGTAACATTGACCGTAGTGAGAAATCGCAATAAAACTCAAGTAAACCAGCACATCACAATCAAATACAATATATATACAATTACCAACGAGTCTAACGAGTTAGACGCACGAAATGTGCAGACCAACTACATGGGGAGGAAAACAGGCAGTGCGAATAATAGTTAGACCCAGTCTGCCTTCAGAGGCACCTAATTAGAAGGAAGTCCGAGCCCTACGAAGAGTGGAGCCTTGTGCTCAAAAGTACCTGCACACGCGGGTCCCAACGGGCAAAGGGGAGTCTCCTCGAGGGAATCAGGAAGTTCACTTCGGTGAACAAATGAAGATGAACAGAGCTCCGCGACTCAAGCGCAGCCTCCACTGTGGGCAGAAGCAGAGCATGAGTACCGAAAGGTGTGCTGTTTGACACATCAGGGATAAGCTATGGGCTACTGCAGGAGGGCGACCAGTTCCTAGCGATGCTACTCACCGGTCCCAGATGCAGGCAGACCCAGGCTTCTCCGTGTCAGTTTCAGTGCTGGCAGGTTCGGATACGAGCAGGGGACGTCTCGGCATCGTGTAGATTCCGCGGCAGCAGAAGTTAGAGTTGAGGATGTCCCAAACGCACTGAACCCGCACAGTTTGGTACCACAGCAGGGCAACGGAGCGGCTGTGTGCATTTCAGCCCAATGTACACTGCTCACTTCAGACCTGGGAATGCCAAGTGTAGGAATCGTGTGAGAGTGGCAAGGACTCGTAATACAGCAGCAACCTAACGGCAGTTACAGAGCAAGACTCCTGCGTAGGCTGGTTTGTCCACTGGATGGCCCAGAGACACTTCGGAAGGTTTACGTGCAGGAGATGGGGAAGATGCTGAGATTCCCACTATTCCAAAGGGTCGAAGTACCAGTACAGGCCTTCTCGTTCGATCAGAGGTAGAAAGGGTTTCACAAAGCGACAGCAGTGCAGAGGAGCAGTCCTTCAGAGGGTCACCAGAGATTCCTGGGTTCAGCCTCGTAGTTGTAGGATACTTGGCTCCTGTATTCCTTCGTTCGTGAGAACTCAGGAGATCGACATGGTAGTGGTGTTTCCAGCCTCCTCTTATCCACGGTTCCCTTCGCGCCAAAATGGAGGGGACCGAATGGGAGATCTGCTCACAAAACACTCACACCATACGTGGACCTATCACGGACCACGGTGGTCCCAGGCATTCACGACACACTAGACTCTCTGGCACCCAGGATGTGTATTAGGACCAGACATCCCAGCCCACATCCTGGAGGCACACACAAGGCCTGTAGAAGCCCACGAAAGCATCTGTGTTTCGCAGGAAAGTACATGCCCAAATAAGGAAGGCCCCAGGTCGGCTCGACCTGGGGAAGGTGAAGGGGGCAAGACAGTCAGCGGACAGAATAAAGAGCCTTGTGGTCTGGCCATTTTGGAAGCCAGGCCACCATTTTGGGCTAAGTGCGAGAAACGCGCTTAAACAGCCAAAAGGAGCTCAAAACACAAAGAAACGATCGCTGCCACCAGTCCCGTCCGTGATTCACTTGCACCGTTCGTTAACAATCCAAAGAGAGTGTCTAGGGCCTGTAGAAGACTAGAGCAACAAGAGAGCAGTAACTTAGCTTGCAGTGCCCTCTTGTGCCATGTTGCGCGAAAGCTGCAACATGATAAAAGAACTACGGAAAACAACGTTTCCCGGTACTGACTGTCTTAAGGGCATGTCAGTTTCCCTGTAAGAATGGAGCAAAAGCCCAGAGGAGTGCGGCAGACAGCTGCACTTCTCTGGCAAAGTCTAGATCATGGTGAAAACAACAGCAAAAAGTTTAGGGGTTGCCACATGGAAGGAAAATTACCCACAATTAAGAAATCTTTCCTAAGACTCGCCCCTCCCAGACTATGGACAGGGGGAACTAATCCACCCCTGGATGAGTCTCTTGTTCAGGTCGGTTAAACATTCTGGACAACCCATCAGCTTTGCTATGTTGGACACCTGGCCTATGCTCAATAGTGAAGTCAAAGCCTTATAGACTTATGGACCACCTAAGCAACTTTGGATTCTCTCCCTTCATGTTCATTAGCCACTTTAAGGGCTTATGGTCAGTTTGCACAGTGAAGTGGGTCCGATAGAGGTAGGGCCTCAGCTTCCGTAGGGCCCACACAACAGAGAAACATCCTTTCTCCACTGTGGACCATTTGAGCTCTCTGTCCTTAACCTGGCGACTAATAAAACCAATAGTGTGTTCCTTACCCTTCTCATCTACTTGCGATAGTACAGCTCCTATCCCAGTGTCAGAGGCGTCCGTCTGCACAATAAAAGGTCTTTGATAATCAGGGGCCCTGAGGACAGGGGCCTGGCACAAGGAGTCTTTTAAGCCATTGAAGGCCTTCTCACACTCGTCAGTCCAAGTTACCTTCTTGGGTTTCTTCGGAGTGGTGAGGGCAGTCAGAGGGGCAGCTATGGTGCCATAGTCTGCCATGAAGTTGCGGTAATACCCCGTGAGCCCTATGAAAGACCTCACTTGGGTCTGATTAGTGGGGGTAGGCCAGTCTTGTACTGCTTGTACTTTACTGGGAAGAGGCTGTATCCTCCCTCCACCTACTTCATGTCCAAGGTAAACCACGGAGCCTTGTCCAATCTGGCATTTACTAGCCTTTATGGTCAAGTGTGCTTTCTGAAGAGCCTGGAGCACAATCCCGAGGTGTTTCACATGGTCTTCCCAGGTGGCACTGAAAACTGCTATATCATCCAGATATGCAAGACAGAATTCATCCAACCCATTCAACACATGATTCACAAGCCTCTGGAAAGTGGCAGGTGCATTCTTCAACCCGAACGGCATTACCCTGAATTGGTAAAGACCGTCTGGAGTAGAAAACGCTGTCTTCTCCTTGGCATGTTCTGCTAAAGCTATTTACCAATAGCCAGCAGTGAGGTCAAACGTGCTGAGGTACTTGGAGGCACCCAAGGTATCCACCAGCTCATCTGTTCGAGGCAAGGGGTGTGCATCTGTCTTGGTGACAGCATTCAGAGCCCTGTAATCCACGCAGAACCTCAATTCAGAAGTGCCTGCCTTTGGAACCAAAACCACAGGGCTGGACCAAGGACTACTAGAGGGTTCAATCACCCCAAGGTCTAACATCTTGTTGACCTCAGTCTTAATGTAAGACTGTACTTTGTCTGACATCCTGTATCCCCTACTTTTGGTAGGTACACTGTCTCCTGTGTCTATGTTATGTTTGCACCAAGGTGTCAAACCAGGCGACTGTGAAAACAGGGGGGAAAACTGCCTAAGCAAACTTTTCACCTCCGCCTGCTGATCAGAAGTCAGGTGAGGGGCCACTCGGACACCCTCAAAGGAGCTATCTGAAGGACCGCTTTGGAATAGGTCGGGGAGAGGTTCAGACTCCTCTTCCTCAACATCTGAAGCCAGTAGCAGTGCTGCGATTTCGACTCTTGGGACGAAAGGCTTCAGCCTATTTACGTGGAACACTTTTGGAGCCTGTCCAGGCCTTCCAAGGTCCACTAAATAGTTAACCTCACCCAGGGGCTCCACCACTGTGTTAGGGCCTGACCATTTGTCCTGTAAAGCTCGAGGCCTTATGGGATTCATGATCAGGACTTGCTGACCAGGTGTAAAGTTGATGAGGGAAGCTTTCTGGTCGTACCAATGTTTCACCAGTGCTTGTCCTGCCTTCAATTTATCACTAGCCAAGCCCATCAGAAGTACCATCCGTTTTCTGAGCCCCAGCACATAATCTACTACGTTGGTAGTAACAGGGGGAGTGGGCATCTCCCATCCCTCTTTGACTATGGCTAAGGGTCCCCGTACAGGATGACCAAAAAGAAGTTCGAAGGGGCTGAAGCCAACACCCTCCTGTGGTACCTCTCGGTAGGCAAACAGTAAGCATGGTAAAAGAAGATCCCATTTTCTTCTCTGAGGTTCTTCCAGAGCCCCAATCATGCTCTTTAACGTTCTGTTGAAACGTTCCACCAGAACATTGGTCTGGGGGTGGTATGCAGAAGAGAACTTGTAGGTGACCCCACATTCTTTCCACATAGCCTGCATATACTTTGACATAAAGTTGCTGCCTCTGTCAGACACAACTTCTTTAGGCAAGCCAACCCTAGTAAAGATGCCAAGTAACGCATTTGCAACTGACTTGGCAGTTACAGTTTTCAATGGGATGGCCTCAGGATATCTGGTAGCATAGTCGACTAGCACCAAGATAAAACTATTGCCTGAGGATGTCTGCGGGTCAAGGGGACCAACGATGTCGATCCCTACCCTTTAGAATGGTATTCCCACAACGGGGAGTGGTACCAATGGAGCTTGGATTGTTGAGCCACTCTTACCAGATAACTGGCAGGAGGCACAACTCCTGCAGTGACTTTCTACTTGCACCCCCATCTTGGGCCAGTAGAAGTACATGGATAACCTTTGCTTGGTCCTCATAATACCAAGATGACCAGCAAGGGGCACTTCATGCGCCAGCTGCAGGAGGAAGGGTCTTACAGCAAGGGGAACTACCAACTTCCTATGGTCTCCTTCTATAAACTCTGTGGGCTCACTATACAGGAGTCCACCTTCCCAATAAATCTGATGCATCCCAGGAGGTTCACCCTCAAGCTGGGAGCAGGCCTGTCTCCTTAGGACTTCCAGAGATGGGCACTCAAGTTGGCCTTTACTGAATTCTTCCCTGTCAGGACCACCTTCTACTAACAAGTCTTTTATTTCAGGATGGTCGTTGGGGTCAAATACTTCAGGCATCGCCACCTCCTTGTCAGGCCCGGGCGATTGACCAACTTCCTCCACCGCAGTGGTAAGCAAGTTCGGGGGAATGTTCTCTTTCCCTCATCTTGACTTTCTTACTCCTTTCGCCTTGGGTTTCCCCTTTGGCTGGGGCGGTGTATTGGTCTTGGCCAATGCTGCACGTGTTTGAGACCGTGTGCAGGGTCTGTCGGCAGTGTCTCCTACGAGCCCTAAAGTTCTGAGATCGTTGCCTAACAAGACCTTTCCTGGGACGTTTCTCTGAATGCTCACTGGAATCCTGACTGCTATACCATTTAAAGTAAGATTTACAGGTATTACTGGAAACATGCGAGGTGGCCCGTCAGCCAACTTAGTGGGCATCAGAGTAGCTCTGGCAACTTCCTCTGAGTCTACCAAGGTAGAATCTACTACAGATTGACTGCACCCACAATCCCTAAGAGCTGGAGTATCTACTCCATTGATAAGCACACTGTCTTTAAAGTAGTGCTTGGTATTATCTGGAATCCTAGCATAAGCCTCTGTGACATTAGTCTCCCAGGAACCCAGGGAAACTAAAACTACCTCAGCTTCTATCCCGCTGGGGAAGGAGTCTGAGGAGAAGGATGCTCCTGTAATCTCTTCTTCCTCGTAGGAGGAGAAGGCCAGATTAGCGGAGCGGACCCCCAAAGGTTTAACCTTACACCGGGGATCCCCCTTCACGTGGTCAGTTGCTCCACAAGCAAAACAAGATCCATTGGGTCTGTTCACATAGGGAGGCTTATTGTAACCAGAGTTCTGTTTCGGAGGCTGACCTCCACTACCCTGTGAGTTCTCTTGTGTCTTACCCTTATTTTTCTTTTTGTGGCCTTTTTGAGAAGAAGATTTATCAGATTCTCCACCTTCCTTATCTTTGGACTTTTTCCCTTCCTCCTGTTTACCAGGATGAGTTTTGTCCTTATGGGACACTCAATGTGACACCCATAAATCTGCGGCAATGGCAAGCTTCTTAGGATCTATCTCCTTCGAATCGGCCAAATGCTGCTTAAACTCCAGGGAAGAAGATGCAAAAATATGTTCCAGCATGACAAGACTTATCATGCCTTCAAAGGTAGAAACCTTATAACCTTCGACCCAGCCAGTCAAGTTTTTTAAGGATTCGGTTACATAAGATACCCAAGTACCACCTTTTTTTTTCTTATACTCTCGGAATCGTTTTAAATATTGGGCAGGAGTCTTTCCAAACTTTAAAATGAGAATTTGCTTTAACATTGCAAAATCCACTCGCTCAGCCTTCGACATTTCCAAAATGGCACTATAGCCATAATGGGGAAGTCTGCTAAGTAACCAGGCAATCTTATCAGCATTGTCAACTTGTTGAACTTCACATGCATACTCAAACATATTCAGCCAGTCCATAATGTCATTCTTTTCCTCATACACACTGAGCAGATCTTTTGGAAACCGTGGATGAGAGGAGGCCCCAGACACGTGTCCAGGACCCTTGGATCCATTTGCAACCTGAAGCTTGGCCAGTTCCAACTGGTGATCCCTGTCTTTCTGTTTTTCGGCCTGTTCGATTTTTAGTTTGGTCATGTTGAAATCAAGCTCCTTCTGCCTAAACAGCAGTTCTTGCTTCTTGAATTCAAGCATGGCCTCCCCATCAACACTGTCAGAGGAAACATTAGACATCTCATCCTCCCTGTCCTCGTGGTCGCGGTGGACCAGTGCAGCGGCAGAACCGTCGGTTCTACCAGTGAGAGCAGCCCCACCTCCTTCCGCGCTGTCCTCAGAAGTTATAGCGTCAAGCTGTGCTTCTTGCCACGCCACGATTCTTTGGATCATATCCAATTTGGTGCCTTGAGAGGAGACACCTCTCTCCGCACACATCTTTTTCAATGTTTTGGATTTAGAAGCATTTAAAGTTAACAAGGTATTTGTTTCCATACTGTTAGATAGGACTATGGCCTTTTAAAAGTTATACTTCGACAATTCACTACGTGTCCGGGTAGGAATAACTTGAAAGGCCTTCGCTCGTGCGCAATACTGGATACCTTCAGTCGTATCCCACTGCTGTACACCAATTTGTTAAAATGGATTTCTGAACTCTGTCCTGGAGGGGCAGAGGTTCAGAAGGCCAGCCTAGTTTCTTGGAACAGAGTAACCTCTGGACAAGCCAGACCAATCAAGGAAGCGATCGCGGCGGTCAACACTAGGTCTCAAGAGGGGTGAGGGTGACTGAAAGCCTGCAATTAGCACACAAAGCAAGGACACTTACAAATTACTCCAAGCAGGTGTTATATTAAAAATATAGACACATTTATTATAAGGCCTTTGTAACATTGACCGCAGCGAGAAATCACAATAAAACTCAAGTATACCAACACATCACAATCAAATACAATATATATACAATTACCAAAGAGTCTAATGAGTTAGACGCACGAAATGTGCAGACCACCTAGATGGGGAGGAAAACAGGCAGTGCGAATAATAGTTAGACCCAGTCCGCCTTCAGAGGCACCTAACTAGAAGGAAGTCTGAGCCCTACGAAGAGTGGAGCCTTGTGCTCAAAAGTACCTGCACACGCGGGTGCCAACGGGCAAAGGGGAGTCTCCTCGAGGGAATCAGGCAGTTCAGTTCGGTGAACAAATGAAGATGAACAGAGCTCCGCGACTCAAGCGCAGCCTCCACTGTGAGCAGAAGCAGAGCGCGAGTATGGAAAGGTGTGCTGTTTGACACAGCAGAGAAAAGCTATGGGCTACTGCAGGAGGGCGACCAGTTCCTAGAGATGCTACTCACTGGTCCCCGATGCAGGCAGACCCAGGCTTCTCCGCGTCAGTTTCAGTGCTGGCAGGTTCGAATACGATCAGGGGATGTCTCGGCGTCGTGTAGATTCCACGGCAGCAGAAGTTAGAGTTGAGGATGTCCCAAACGCAGTGAACCCGCACAGTTTGTTACTACAGATGGGCAACGGAGCGGCCATGTGTATTTCAGCCCAATGTACACTGCTCACTTCAAACCTGGGAATGCCAAGTGTACGAATCATGTGAGAGTGGCAAGGACTCGTAATACAGCAGCAACCTGACGGCGGTTACAGAGCAAGACTCCTGGGTAGGCTTGTCAGTCCACTGGATGGCCCAGAGACACTTCCGAAGGCTTACGTGCAGGAGATGGTAAAGATGCCGAGAATAGTTGTTCCCACTATTCCAAAGGGTCGAAGTACCAGTACAGGCCTTCGCGTTCGATCAGAGGTAGAAAGGGTTTCACAAAGCGACAGCAGTGCAGAGGAGCATTCCTTCAGCGGGTCACCAGCGATTCCTCGGTTCAGCCTCGTAGTTGCAGGATACTTGGCTCCTGTATTCCTTCGTTCGTGAGAACTCAGGAGATCGACATGGTAGTGGTGTTTCCAGCCTCCTCTTATCCACGGTTCCCTTCACGCCAAAACGGAGGGGACCCAATGGGAGATCTGCTCACAAAACACTCACACCATACGTGGACCTATCACGGACCACGGTGGTCCCAGGCATTCACGACACACTAGACTCTCTGGCACCCAGGATGTGTATTGGGACCAGACATCCCAGCCCACATCCTGGAGGCACACACAAGGCCTGTAGAAGCCTGCAAAAGCATCTGTGTTTCGCGGGAAAGTAAATGCCCAAATAAGGAAGGCCCCGGGTCGGCTCGACCTGGGGAAGGTGAAGGGGGCAAGACGGTCAGCGGACAGGACAAAGAGCCTCGTGGTCTGGACATTTTGGAAGCCAGGCCACCATTTTGGGCTAAGCGTGAGAAACGCGCTTAAACAGCCAAAAGGAGCTCAAAACACAAAGAAACGATCACTGCCACCAGCCCCGTCCGTGATTCACTTGCTCCGTTCGTTAACAATCCAAAGAGAGTGTCTAGGGCCTGTAGAAGACTAGAGACCCAAGAGAGCAGTAACTTAGCTTACAGTGCCCTCTTGTGCCATGTTGCGCGAAAGCTGCAACATGATAAAAGAACTACGGAAAACAATGTTTCCCGGTACTGACTGTTTTAAGGGCATGTCAGTGTCCCCGTAAGAATGGAGCGAAAGCCCAGAGGAGTGCGGCAGAAGGCTGCACTTCTCTGGCAAAGTCTAGATCATGGTGAAAACAACAGCAAAAGTTTAGGGGTTGCCACATGGAAGGAAAATTACCCACAATTAAGAAATCTTTCCTAACACACCTCCTTCTCACACTTAGCCGCAAAAACCTGGAACAACATCCCAAAATAAATAAGAAACACCAAAAATCACCTAAAATTTAGGAAATTACTAAAAACCTGGCTCTTCAACCACACAGACTCAAACTGCAAACTGAAACAGAAAGGAAAAGGGATGACTAAACTGGAGTGGAAACAGACAGCTCCCAGTACAGACCGTGAACAACTCCCTATGTGAAGAAACTCCCACGGCACCCGGACGAAGGACACCGGTCAGGGTGGAACACAGGAGACACACACAGATACGGAGTCAACAACCCACACATATTCCCACCCAATACCCACACACGCACCTTAGTTGCCACCAGGTACCACAGTGTGGTGGAATTACCGGGATATTGACAATCACCACACTATCAGAGCTGACAGGGGCACTAGCAGTACAAGTGGGAAGGGAAGACAGGTAGCGCTGCAAGGGAGGCTGGGGGAGGAGCGGACCAGATGTGAAAGGGACCTTGAAGGCCGGATGGATCCAGATCAGAACAGAGGCACAAGGGTGCTCCCGAAACCCCCCTGGGGAGATTATGTAAGCCCGGCGCGTCAAATCAGGATAAAAATGCCAATTAACCAATTGCACTAACAATCCCCCCCTCTGCATACACCTTTCAAACCACAAACCAAACACAACCACAAACCTTCAGCACAACAAACTTCACTACATTTCAACAACAAAACAAACAAACTCACGTAGACTCGCACAACAGTACATGATGACTACCGGCCGAATACACCCCAGGCCCAGCCAACGGACCCATCGGGCTGAGGCCGCCAACAGCACATCACTGCTCTCTTGCACTTTTCCAGCTTCTTCCCACTAACCCTGCTCCTCCCTTCCTCTTTCAGAGCCGCCAGTGAGCCAGGGGACCCCTCTGGTGGTGATAGTGCGCTGTACATAAGTCCTTTAACATTAACATTAACATTGTAGGATGGCCAGGAGGGAATTGATGTCTTGTTGTTCTCGCATCTTTGAGCACTTTACAAACCTAGAGCTTGAAATATTGTTCTAAACTCACTGAGTTTGTCTATTATGCCTGTTTGCACTCCTGAATTTGAGCCCCGCACCATAGGGTGAGGCTTTGCCAAACTGTGGAAAACCATTGTTTGTACCTATTATGCCTGTTTGCACTCCTGAATTTGCCCCCACCCCATGAGGTGAGGCTCTGCCAAACTGTGGACACTCATTGTTTGTACCTATTCTGCCTGTCTGCACTCCTGAATTTGCCTCTGCACCATGAGGCGAGGGGTACAAAGTCCTTTCATCGCCTGCCTGTTCATCCCCAGGCTTTTTAACGTGCACATTCCATCGAAGGTGCTCATTGAATATTTTAGGTGGGGTGGGAAAGGGCAGATAAGTGTTTGGGCGGGTGGGCAATATCAAAAAATAAGTGTGGGAGGGATGTATGGGGGGGTACCCCCCCAAAAAAAAAACGATGAGCACATTCAATGGAATGTGCACGTTAAAAAGCCTGGGGATGAACAGGCAGGCGATGAAATGACATGGAACCGAGGTGAGGCTCTGCCAGATTGTGGACACTCATTGTTTTACCTATTATGCCTGTTTGCACTCCTGAATTTGCCACCAGCACCATGACGTGAGGCTCTGCCAGATGTAGACACTCATTGTTTTGACCTATTATGTCTGTTTGCACTCCTGAATTCCCCCGCCCCACCCCCTCACCTGCAATGTACCAATTTGACTTGGCAGCCTTGAGCTGTCAATGCAACCTATCTTGTGTGCAATTTACCAATTTGACCGGGCAGCCATGTGCTGTTTATGTAACCTATACCGTGTCCACATAAATACTTTGTCTCATATGCTTCTGCACCCTTGAAGAAAACCCTGTACCATGAAGCGAGGTTTGACTAAGCATGCTCCTACCACCCACCACTACGCTGCAACCCTTACATTTTCTTTCATTTTATGATTTGTACTATGCACTTTCTGTAACTAACGCCCTGATGCCTCAGGGTTTGGTGCGCTGAAATAAGTGCAAAAAATAAATAATAAATAAAATATCTTGCAAAGGACACATGTGTGGATAAACACTGCCTGTGTATAGTTAGAGCTAAATAAAAAAGCCCTGATTAAAGCCAAGACGAAGAACTTCAAGCATACCATCTGTGACAACATGTTACAGACAGTAACACTATGTGATTCCTCTTTTTTTTTGGAAATTTGTGCCTTGGAAAGATACAAATGGTGCTGAGGAGTGAGTTCCATTGTTGCATTAGATCTGAAGCATGGTGGGATCCTTTCTCAGGGTTGTATAAGGCACCCCTAGGTACATCGGAGGAGTATGTTCTTTTAGTACCATCAATAAGAGGGGCCTCTATAGTGCCAGGGGCAGACCCTGTTTTCTTCACTTAAGCGGAAATTATCAAGACTCTCAAATCTGCAAAATCCCACAAGGCCCCTGGGCCAGATTTGTCCCTATGGACCTTTTAAGGACGACCCTCTAATATGGGCCCTATTACTTTTCCAACTCTTCAAAGCAGTGGTTAGAACAGGAACCATCCCAAATTCATGCCGCTAGGTGGTCTTCGTCCCTACTTATTAGAAGGGGGATAGGGAGCTCTCAGGAAATTGCTGCCTGTTCTCTCTACTAGATGCGGTAGGTAAAATCATGGCCACGGTGGTCCTGAAACACCTACAACAATGGGTAGATGCTAATGAGATTATTAATCAGCTCCAATCTGGATTTAGATTGGGTAGGAGTACCATTGACCAGATCTTTCGGTTATTTTTGATTCTCCAGGCATATACTGTCATAAAGAAGGTAAAGGTTTCTGCGGTCTTTGATGACTTGAGGACCGCTTTTGACAGTGTTCCCAGTAATAATTTGTGGCAAGTCTTAAGCAAAAGAAGAACCATTCAGAGTTACCTATTGTCTGTTATTGCCATCTTTACTGACAATAGGGCAGTCATGTGATTGGGCCTGGGTGGGGATCAATCAACTTCGGCTGGAGCTCAACAAGAGTAAAATGAAAGTTGTGGTTTTCCGGCCAAAACCTTCTCAGCCCCATATCATGATTATCTTGGAACTCGGTTTCATGAAATTAGTTTATGGCAAGACCAGCTCATGTGTAACTATCGAGAAAAACGTGGGGGCATATGTAAGTTTGCATTAAATCATTAAATCATGGGTGCAGATCAATGACTTGTGCTTTTGAGATATATAACCTACAGGCCATACCGTCGGCTATTTACAGTGCAGAAATGTTCGGCTATTCAAAGTGCTCTTCTTTGGCACTTGCCTAGAACAAGTTCCTGAACTTACTGTTGAGGCTCCCAAATAGCCTGTCAAATGCAGCACTCCATATGGAGTGTGGAATTCACACAATATCAGATATAGTCATATGTAGACCTTAGTTGTATTGGGTGAGAATTTGGAGTACCCCTGAATTGGTAAAGTATAGGGAGGCCTTATACTACCTACTCATGTCTGAAGGAGGATGCTAATTACCCAGTGTGGTCCACATAAAAAATGGGTTACTAATGTTAAAACTTCAATGCATGTGGCTGGAACTGCTAACCATCAATAAGGGATGTAAGACTATTATATCTAGGGCAGCTAAAGAATTGTCAAGGCATAGGTTGGAGAGTACTCGGGGTTCATTAAGCACCAACCAGATGTATCTTCAAGTTAAAGTCATTCCAGGTTTTGAACCGTATTTAGATATTATATTTCCAATCTTTGCTTGTGTGCTTTTTTGCAGAGTTCCAGTTGAGAACGCTGAAAGTGCAAAAAATTCATGAGTGGATGGGGCGAGTCTTGCACTGCTACTTGTCCAATCTGCAAAACCAGTGATGAAACAATTATACACGTCCTATTGCTTTGCAATGGATATAGAGCTCTGAGAGCTAGTTAACTTGTACCTATGTTTCGAGTTGCTAACATCCGCAATACCCACGAGGTCGTAACTTTTTTTAGGACGACAACTGATCTCAATGTTATCCATTCCACTGCAAAGTATATCCATTGTGCATGGCTGGTAAGGAAGCGACAGGTCCCCAAAGACAATTATTAATGCAATTACACCTATGCACAAAGTCAGTGGTCCTCTGTTGTAGTATACTTTGTTGATACCAGCAGGATTTTATATATTCTCCATTTGATATATTATGTTGTGTTTTATCTATGTTTTATTCTACTCACTTTGAAGATTTTTTTATGACTATTCTTATAAACTGATGTTTCTCTTGTGGGGTTTCTTCTTCCTTTTTAAAGGTTTATTGTATTTTTTATTATTTGTATTGGTATTTTGTATACACATAACAAATCTTTGCATTACAATGTCACCTTTCCCAACTTTAAACCCCTCCTCCCATTTCCTAATACATATATTGTTCTTGCATTTACATTGATGACTAAAGTCAAAAAAAGCTTTTATGAACCAAACTGATTCAAAGAAGTAGCATGAGACCCTTTCCTTTAAGGTCAAAGTCTGCAGGTGATTGGACTAAAGGTAGCCTGAATTAGTGGCCCAATCCCTGCTCTTGAAACAAGTGGACTTTGCCTTTTTGACATCACACCTAAAGTGCTTTGCTCTAGAGTAAGTGGAAGGGACAGGAAGGAGAGAGAGCGAGAGAAAAAGACAGAGGGAAACAAAATGGTGGAAGTCTTCCACCACTGTTCAGAGCCCTCCTATCTGCTGTAACTCCCCCCTGCCCTCTTCCCTTTCACACTAGGAACAAAGGCCTTTAGAAATGCAGCACCTTGGTGTGCGGCTACCCCCTTTGAATGGATGTGCCCCTTTGGTGCATGGGCCCAGGACAGCTGCCTGTTTTGCTGCTGTCTCTGACAAAGGGGGTCACCTGCCCCCACAAAGAGATCAAAGAAGATGCATGGGCTTTCAGGCTGCTGTCCTGTCATTTTGCTGGCTCATCCTGCCTGGCTGCAATATTCATCACCTTCCACAGCTGAGCTGGTGCATTTGATCTGACACACGCGTGATATCAAATTGGATGTGGCTGGAATGAGCCTAAGTAGTGCCATGTACCAATGTTTAAGCCAGGCATAGCTTAAATTTAGAAGTTACCTTGCCACCAGCTTGAGACACTTATGATCATCACAGTTCTGGTACAGGGATGCATATCTCTAATTCAGCCCCTCCGCTGCAGAGGCTTGGCTGTATTTGCAACTTCAAATTGGCAGTTGTGACCTCTGAACCTGATATGTTCCACTTGCAGAGGGAGCACTGCAAGTCAGGATACTGATCCAGCAGGACACAGGCCAACAGTATGCTTTTGGCATAAACTATATGGAAGCGGAATCTGATCAGCAGATTACCCTTTCAGAGATGGAATTATCTGTGTAATGTTATTATTTAATAAAAAGAAAAATAAATGACACAGATTTCACAGATTTGCCAGATGGCAATTCATCACAGGCATAATATGGTCTCTAGGCCTTTGCCCGAAGATAGGTTTTGCCACTTTACAGCTGGTGGGTGAGGGACTTCAGCACATCCATGTAGAGACTATTGCCATGGTCTAAATGTGAGGGGGCCAAGGTCCTTGCAATCATCACCTTATGGAACAAATTAAGAAACTGAATTTGTTTTGGTAACTTCTGCTTATTTGTGGTAGTTTGACATAATTATTCATGTTTTTGCATGCTAGGTGGCTGCCTGTGGCAATCAATAACATTTGTTCAGTTAGTTTGTGTTACTTTCTGGTAGTTTGTGGCATTTTGTGCTTGTTTGTAGTCATTTTTGTCAATCATGGCTTTTAATACATTTGTATTTGCTTGTGGTAGTTTGTAGTATTTTGAGGCAAATAATCATGTTTTTTTCATTTAGTGTGTGGTAGTTTGTGCTTTGTTCTGATCGTTTGTGGAGCTAGTACTGTATGTGGTAGCTTGTGACAAGTAGAGATATTTTTCTGTTAATTGTTGTAGTTTGTGGTTGCTTGTGCGAGGTTGGGTTGAGTAGTCATGCTTTCTCACTTAGTTTGTCATTGTTTACACACCCATGGCATTTCTTTGTAGTTTGAGCGGTCAGCAATGAGAGGCGGGCACAAGGTGTTCATGTTTTCAAACAAAGACATTTAATAAATGAAAGAGCAGTTGGGGAAAAGCCTTTCTAGCTCTATTCCAATGAGGAATTTCCCTAATTAGAAAGCAAAACTAACAATCTATCTGTGTCAGGAAGTCCATAAATAATAATCTGTCCTTGTGTCCAAAATGTCCTATCCCGGTCCTTACTCTATAAACAAAACAACAAAGGCTGCAAGGAAATGTCTTTGACTTGATGATGACAAAAGTGTTTGAAAACCAAAAATAATGACTCCAATGAAAATGTCCTCCAAGGAAAAAGGTCCTTGGACCCAGAGGATGTTTCCCTTCCCCTAGATTCTTCAAATCGGATTTTAAAACTGATCCTTTCAGTAATAGTTCCTTTAGACCAGCTTTGGACTCACAAAGTTCTTTTTTAAGCATAAACACTCTGTATAAGTCTTTCTGTGAAGCCTCATGTATCTTTATAGATTGCCTGGTATACTCCCCTGCCAGGAATATTGATTCAATCCCAATTGCCTGCTATGCTCACCTGCCAGGGCTTCTTTTGTACGTTTGCAGATTATCTGGTATACTCTACTGTCAGAAATCTTGGTTCAGCCTGCCAGGGCCTCTTGTGTGTTTGCAGATTATCGGGTATACTCTCCTGCCAGAAATCTTGGTTCAAGCTCAATTGCCTGGTATACTCGCTTGCTAGGGTTTCTTGTATGTTGTCTCAATTCTTTTAGTTATGTCAAAATAGCATATACCATGAGCTGTTTGGTATATATATCTTTGGCAATGCTTGTTCAAACTCCTGCCCCACATTGGCATCTTAGGCATCTGTATTGGGTTCAGGTTTGCCTTTGGACTTTGTCTTGACAGCATTCAAACATTATTCTTACTTTGTCTTGTCTGCATTCAAACATTCTTCTTGTTGGGTATTGATTTTGCAAACTTTGGGATTTCCCCACATTAGCAATGTTGTACCATTCAAACAATCTGTGTTCTTGCGGTTGTCAGAATGCCCCATAGTCCCCAAGCGCTTTGGGCAGACTCATTAGGCTTTTCCAGCATTTACGATACTCTGTGTGCCTTTTTCGGGATGGCTCGTTCATCCGCTTTCCATTCTGAAGAGTGCAGACGTTCTCCCAGCTGCTTATGCAGCTCTGCAGTGACTCACCAGCATTCCTTTTTTTTCGGGAATGAAGATTGCTACTTCAGGATTTTCCAGGATCCAGGATTGGACTAAAAATGACTCCCCGGATTTCAGATCCAGGTAATCCATTTGAATCTATTTCAGATCCAGGTAATCCATTTGAATCTATTTCAGATCCAGGTAATCCATTTGAATCTTTAAGAGTTTTTGTGTTTTTGATCTACATTAAATGTTGCCAAAGCCAGGATTCAAACCCATGTCGCCAGGACCAGGATTGATAATCTTTCCCACAAGCATGGGCAGCACCGGCCTCTGACTAGGGAGGGCTGAAGCCCTCCAACTTGGAGGCACAGGGCAGCACTCTGCTGCATTGTCGAGCCGGTAAAGGTTGCGATAGCCGGAGTCGATCAAATTTCTCACCTCAGAGTGCTGTGCATTTACTTACGTGTAAACATTAACGTAGCAGCAGCAGCTGCAAAGGTATTAGGCAGGGTGCAAATGCCTGCCGAGGGCACATCAGTATACCCCCTGTGATGAAGCCCAACGCTTAAATGCTGGACTCAGCCTTTCGATGGAGCCCAGCGCCAATGATTAGTAAAGCTTTGTGAAAATAAATAGCTACAGAATTCAGATGGAAGGTGCATCTATTGGATGTAAGGAAGGTGTAATAGCTATTCTGCCACCTTGGCTCAGATTAAGGGGTAGAGAGGGATCGACAGCACAATGGGTTTAATGGCCTCACTTACTAAAGCCTTTATAAACCTCTTCCAGTTCCCACAACATTTTGAGGCTGGCTCCACACCTGTGCACAAGGTCACTTGAGCATCTGGTCAGGATACCTGTGAAATTACTTGTTAGGATCGTACACCAAGCTAGCAGTAACACTCTTTATGACATGTCCAGACACAGCTGGGAGAGCACAATACAATCTTCACAGAAGAACAGGTCTGAGTGAAGGGAGTTGTCTGTGCCACTTACTGCAGCCAATCGTTTTATACAGTTAACCATTATTAGCATAAGACAAATTTGGCAACACTGTTTAATCATCCTACTGAGCTTATTAGCGGGACTAAGTCAGTACCCTACACATAGGCATAAATTAGTCAAACAGGATTGGAGCAAGTCCTCTGGACCCCCTCTGCCCAAAATCACCCTCAGTGATGTCACAAACCTTCCCACACGGCCCCACAATGACAAACGTTTCATGGCATAATTGTGCTGACCGGCAGAACTTTATTAATCTTCCAGTGGCCATTGGCCACTTCTCATGAGAAACACAATGCAACTTGGGTTTGGCAATGAAGAGATATTCACCCGGCATCTAACCAATGAGGTGCCCGTCGACATCGGCAAGGACACAAGACAGTGTTTCACCTTAAGAACATCCAGACTCTTCCCCTGATTGGTCCCCTCTGGGCTCATCCCCTCGCCCCACACAGCTCTTCCAAGGCCAGTCTGCCAAGGGCCAATTTGAAACTGCTAACCCTGCCGTGATACCCCTTCAATTTACCAATGTTTATTAATGAAAGATCTTTTCCCAGTGAGTGCCCAGGAGCCTGAGTCATTGACCTCAAATGTTCCAGCTTGACCCATCTCCCAGCGACTACAGTCTTGTAGGAACAGTTGGTTTGCAACATTTCTCGAGCACACTGTTTTGCCCCAATATATAGGGTCTGTCAGTGTGCGATCCCAAGTGGCTTACTTACCTATGGTCTATATATCATTATGGCTGTTGTATGGCTTACATTATACTGTATCTTCTCTGCTACCCCTTGCCCCTGTCCAGGGTCTCTGTCCCCTCAGCTTCTCTGTGGATGCTCCCACCCATACTTTATCCCGCAAACTCCTTAAGCTGCATCTGCGCATGCGGTACATAAGGTACATGGTGCAGCTGTCACTGGTGTTCCCCCATACAGGGATGCCCCCTACCCTTACCCATCATTCCTGCAACTGATATGTGTGCCCTCCCTTGGCAGCACTGTATTTTCTCCTTTACTGCATTCCCCCCTTTGATTGATCTATCGATTGATACACTTTGGAGTAACATATTCTTACTTACCTCCTTGGGAACACACAATCTCATCACTCTGCTGATGTCCCCCCTTCGTCCTCATATCTCCCTAGTGATGATCCCAGTACCATACATTCCTGTCCAGTCGGGTAACAGGCCACACAAAAAGCATTATATTAATCCGTATTCACAGGTGGCACTGTAAGTACCATGTGTACATCTCCCCCCCACTGCTTCAGAATGTGTGGCATTTACTTTATTCCCCTGTGTGTTGCCCTCTTCCCCAGCTGACCTCCACAGAAGGTGATGAGCACCAGGACGAGCAGGGGGACAGTCACTTTTAAACACATTTGCCATCCAAGTGGGGACACACGAGAAGATGGAGTTGAACCACAGTCTGTGTCTCCGGGATCCTTTTTTATGGAGAATCTGAATGTCCTTAATCGGTTCTTTGAGTGTTCCATTAGGGGCATAATTGGCAGGTTACTCTGTGCAGCAGGTACTGATGATTTTGTGGCATATGCCACCATCCATGGCTGTCAACATGTCTAAAACATACCTATTCTGCAGTGCCACCAATTGTAATGCACACAGTTCTTCTCGCACTGTATTGAGTCTCTTCTCCGTCGAGTTTGTCAACTGCAACATTTCATAGAATGTGACCTGCAACCACTTTTCGATTGTGGCTGCTTGGACTCCAGGACCCAATAGTGACATGAAGAAAACAAAAGCCATTGAGAAGAGATGAAAGTTATAAGGTATGTTTTTCAAACTCTGTGAAGAGGCCTCAGAATAGTAATTACTGCTACGCTTCTGTCTATTCATAGTGCACCCTGCCCTTCTTGTATCTGCTGTTCTTCTATCGTCTTGCTTCCTAGTAATGCTGGGTGGTCGTTGAAAGGTATTAAGTCTGTTTGTGGCAATACCAGGGAAGGGCTGTGAAGTGTGACAAGAGAACACAACCCTCCCCAATCAATAGGTAGCTAAGCATACGCCTTTATCACCACCGCTGTCCTGCTCTGTGATGCTTTGGTACTCATCACCCTCACACAGCTGGCATTGCCCCCAGGTATGTCTTCCCTGCTGGTCTGAAACAAATTGTGCAAGAGGCTTTATGTGGACGGGTGGATGTCTCTCCTCTTACCATGTTAAAGCATAAACATTTTTATTCCAGACTGCCTTGCATGTGTCATTAATTTTTGCTGCACATCCCCCTCAAATCCTACTAATCCTTCTGCTCGACACTGCACTATTCCCCCCTCACCTTTGCCATCCATCATTACTACCCCTTTTATCCTCATTAAAGGCCTTGTGTGGCACCATACAATGTCGAGCCCCGTTGAACTTTTGCACTGCACTCTCTCGTGATTGGTGAACAACTGTTCTCTTTTTCTCACACCTTCTTGTATATATTCTACTATCATGTGCTTAGTAGCATCATTTGTGATCTTCTGTCATCCTATCTAGTTCTATATAGTTGTCAGCATATATCTCCTACCCTTTATCTAGCCAATAAACCAGAGTGGCCCTGAAAAAGACCCCGGATCCTACACAATAACAGGTGCATCAAGCATTCCTCTTTTCCCACTGGCACCTCCTGTGGCAGAAAGAATGTGGACCCCTGTGATTTCATATTATGTATCAAATCATATCATATCATTAGCCCTCTCTCTCCCAGCACAATGCAAATCATTGTACCAGATATTGCCAGATGCCGTGTCTTGCCTGCCCCTAATTGCATTGTGGAATTTAGTCACATTAAATGCACTCTTTTTTCCACTCGTGTTTTTATTATTATTTGTTAGAGTCCTGCCTGTCCCTTTGGTAATAAAAAAACAGAGAAGAGCGAGGGAGAGAGAGAGACAGGAAATAAACAAAACAATACATAGCACATTCATTTTTTGTTTGTGTATATTGCTACTATTAGCTTGAGGCAATTCTACTTCCTCCTCTACAGGCCTCCTGTAAAATCTAATAGCAGAGAAGAATGTTAAAGTCAAGTTGCTGTGCCCCTCTCCTCTTTTCTGAGGGAGCTGGGGTTGCTGATGTGTTTGTGGCTGTTGTCTCAAAGGACGTCTGAGAGGTGGATCCATGGCCGCTTGTCAGTCACTTTTATCATGGTGGGGGTCGCATTCACTACCACATGCGGCCCGTGTACTTCGGCTCGTTCTAGGAAAGCACAAAATGTTGTATATAAAAATTTTCACCGGGATAGAGGGTTGCTGCTGGTGGGAAGACGTCCTCTTCTTGTGTGCTTACAGGTGATGTGTTGGTAGACGGTCGGCTTGAATGTGGTCCAACCTGACGAAATATAGAGGCAATTGCTTTCGTGAGTTCAGTAAAATATGTTTTTAATTCTTTCCCCAGTACCCGTGATGAGTTATGAGTGTCTGAAGTTGCATATGTATGAGAAGAATGCGCATGCCTTCTGCTGCCGTAACAATTTTGTGTGGAGTCAAATGGTGATCCGTGCCAGGTGAGCTACGTAGTGCAAACAGAGCAAGAAGGGGGCAACATAGCCAATTTCTGCCAAGGGTAGTTGTTACCTTTTCCAAGCGCTCTTTAAGCAGGCCATTTAGTCATTCAACAATGCTGTTTGCTTTCTGGTGGTAAACTTTATCCCCACGAGTGCTGTAATCTCCTTAAACATTTACTTTGCAAACTGTGGCCCATTATCCGACCGTAATTCATCACATATGCCCCACCTTGGAAATACCTCCTGCACCAAAAATGTAGCTGCCAATTTGGCATCAATATGGACAGAGGGTTCCTCCTCAAGCCAACATGAAAAAGGACAGACAGCAACAAGCATGTACCTGTAAGAGGTACATCTGTCTTGCATGTTGTTGGGCGCTTCCGGTCACTGTAGTATGTGAGAAACCTGAGCGTATTCTCAGCCCTACTCCCCTGGGATCATCTATGCAGGTGGCCTGAGAAAGGCCATCGCTTTTGGATCCTGACCCTGGTGGTGGACAAATGAGGGAGGACCACCTAGGGGGTGGGTCATTGGGGATTGAGGTTGGGATGCCTTCAGGTGAGATATCACATCCCCCTTTGTCACATCGCGCACCACCTGGCGACTGTGGGATAGATGGAGACGCCGTCCGCCATTACTAGTGCCATCCTGCGTGGTGAAACGTAATGTGCAGGTCCAGTTCTTTTTGCTGCACCTCCTGACGCCGGTAGTTAAATTCCCTCACTTCCGGTGTTTAGACGCGTTGCAACGACCATACTTGCCGTTCACCGCTGCTCTTCGCTTCCAGTGATTCCTCACGTTTTTGCCTGTTGGCTACCTTTTCCCCCCTCTTAGTTTTAACCCTTCCATGCTTCCTTTCCTTGTGCCTCGTTCCTCTCTCTCGCCCTCCCTTTCCTCCCGACTTGGTTTGTTATTCATATCCTTCCTGATCCGGTCCCGTTTTACCTACCTTCCTTCCCTCCCGCCTTTGTTTCTTTCCTTTCCTTACCTTTCGTTCTACCTTTTTCGCTCTGCCTTCCCCGCAGACCTTGCCTACCTGTGTATCGTACCGGCCTGCCCATCGGATTGTTCGTCTTGGTCCCCCCTTTACTTGCTCCTTGCCGATTTTGTCTACTCTGTGGTTCTGGACCGCCATCTCCTTCATCACAGCAGCCCCGGAGACCGACCAAGTCCTTCTGGGAAACCACCAAGCCTTCCAACAAGGACCGCATTGGGTTTTTTTGTGCCATTGTCTTTTTCCCCATTTTGCCGCGGCTGCGGAGGATACCACGGCTCACTTTTTAGGTGTCACTGTGGCGTCCTTCCTCCGTCGCCCTTATCTGCACAAAAAAAAGGAGGAGATTCCATCCAAGATCAACCCGAAGCTGAACCGTCGTGGGAAACTTAGAGGTGAGGTGGAAGAGGAAGAGGGAGGAACGGAATCTTCCCCAGGGGAAGAAGATTTCATCGACCCTGTTGACACCCTTATCCTAATGACAACCAACATAGCCCTCCACCGACCTTTATGGGTTATTGTGGATCAACTCCCCTTCTTACCTCTCTTGAAACACCTAACAGTACTGAGACGAGGAAGAGACAGCTGAGAGTAATGAATGCCATATACTCTCCCCACTCTAGTACTAAGATGAGGAAGAGACAGCTAAGAGTAATGAACACCACACATTCTCACTACTCTAATTCTGAGACAAGTAAGAAGCAACTAAGAGTAATGAACACCAGTCACTTTCACCACGTAGGTACTGGGACGAAGAAGATGCAGGAAAGTTACGAAGGTCGGGCATGGCTTCTTAATCAGATTCAGGCCGAATTGAATGATGGAAAACTCCTGCATCCCACTGAAGAACCACATGTTTAAAAGACAAAGCCATGAGGGAGGAAATGAGAGAGACCCGGGGAACGTGGACAGAGATTGCTGTACAACCCAGGGAATCCGGAGGCAGCTGTAATGGGACCCGAGGACAAGACAGGACACCGGCTGAGATCCCCAAAACAAGGGAAGCCTCCTGTATGCAGAATTAAGTCTTCTGTGTGAAGTAGGAGAAAAAGGAGCTGCAGCCAGGTGTAAACCCCAAGGACGCTGTGCCCGGCCTTGTAGAGGCATTGAAGTCACTTATGCTGACTGAGCTCTTATCCCCATGTGAGCAGGGTTCACGGAATCAGCAGCCAGAAGGAGAAAGGAAAGCAGCAAGGACCGCCAAAGGAAGACACATGCAACCGGTGAGTGCTGGGGAAATTACCCAGAGACCAGGGTGCTCCGGGCAGGCTATGAAGGTTGGAAACAGCACAGAAGCAGTAAATACTTCAGCTATGAGTCAGATGAACGAATGAAAGACAAGTGTTGCGAAAACCAGCAAAACCGCTAATAATGAATATTGAACTGAATACCGAATAAGCATGAGCTGAAAGTAGCTCAGAACTTTATATTTGGAACACTGTTTGATTTATAGTTGACATCCCTACACTTTGTTTTGATGTTAGTTGTGAGGGCAAGTATAGGTTTTGGACACAGACAGATTTTTAAGTTGAACTTATCGTCACAGACTATCCTTAGTTTTTTTGGGTAGGGAAATCCCACCTTAACATAGGGCAAGTTAGGCATAACACCATCCTGACATTTAAGGTAATAAAGATATTTATATTACATTGAATCTGTTGTCCATGTCTCCTTCCATGATGCCAACCTTGCAAATGTTGCTTTTACTGGTTTCAGTGTGTGCCCTGCCAGCAAACTTTGACATATAATGCAGTGTCCTGGAAATTCAGCCACTAGTTTGTGCAACTTTGGAACAGACCATCGTTTGCTTATTTCTGCAGCCACATGTTCTTTTAGCACATGGGCCAGGAAATCAAGCTGCTCTAATGCTACTGTAAGTAACATTTGAGGCATCACTGGCTTTCCTGTGCTGTTCTACTACCAGATCAGGTCTGTGGGAGAATGTGAATTCCTCTACTGTAGCCATAGCTCCTTCTCTTCCTGGTGTGCTTCTCCCTGTAGTTCAATAAATTGAACAATGGGTAGTACATTGAATGGTTCTGTAGTCTCTGTGTTTGCAGTCCTTTTGACCCTTGTATTATCATGGGGGCCTTTTCTTTAATACTTGGGAATAGCTTTGTAGTATCTTCAGGTCGGTTGGCTGCTTCCTTGGCTGCTCTGTCAACCATATCATTCCCCTGGGAAATCAAGTCCTGGCCGCCTCTGTGGGCAGAGCACTATATTATTTCTACCTCCACTGGGACTTACAGCACCCTTATAAGATGCTTTAGCAACTCTGCATATTGGACAGGGGACCATCACTTCTCCTGAACCCTCCTTTCACATCGTGCTAGCCCTGAGTGCACTGTGGAGGTGACATACGGAGAGTTAGAGCACACATTGACCATGTGCCCTTGAGTGAGCCGGCAAATGTTCCTGCAAGAAAATGCAAAATTCTCGCCTTCTGCGGCCCACCACTACCGCACTGTATGCTTGCACCCAGTGTTCAAATCTATTGTTGATGACCTGTCAATGAAGATCATGTCACTCTCTCTTTTGCTTCCTCCTTCACTTGAGGGTTCCCTTCTAATCTGTCCATGTAAGAGGCACAGTTGTGAATGTACTCTCCTTGTTCAGCAGGCTCTGCTATACATTATGCTGGGCTCACCATGTGACACCTAACCACCTCAATTGCTGGGTTTGTCCATATTATCTCATATCCCGAGGCCCTTTGGGTAGTCAATGTGGATTTTGACTCCTCCAATATGGCGAAAAGTCAGTGTTCCACGTACAAAACTACATGCTGCAGCCACAAGAACTTGTTTGCAGATGAAATGACCCTGCATCACTGGGTCTAACAGTCTGCTGTAGTACGGCAGGGGCTTGTGTCCCTGTAGTTTCTTCTGTGTGAGGACAGCTGTAATTACTGTGCCATCAGAATGGTAGAACAAATAGAACTTTTCTTTGTAGTTGGGGGTCGCCAACACTGGTGCGTGCGCCAGTGCCTCTTTCATTTCTGCAGTCCATTTAATGTGTCCTTTTACCTTATGCGCTTCCTTTAGTACCTGAGCAAGGGGCTTGGTGAATATTGAATAGTCAAAGACCCATGCCCTTCAGAAGTTGCATAACCCCAATAATGTGTGCATCTCTTTTATCATGCCAGAGGGTGAGGTATTGTGTATTGCCTCTATGACTTCTGGTGTTTTCCTTAGCTCTTCTGTGGATATTATCTGACCTCAAGTATACCACCTCTTCCTGGCAATACTGTAACTTCTCCTTATCTTCCTTGAGCCCCTTGTCTGCTAGCAGTGTCAAAAGAGTGATTGAGTCTGCCCTGCACTGTTCCTCTGTTGGGCTGCACACTAGAAGGTAATCCACGTACTGTATCACTGTGCTGGGTAACTGTAAGTTGCCCAGATCCATCGGTATTGCTCTGTTAAACACATTGGGGGGCTCACAGCCCCGCTGAGGAAACCTGTGTGTTCATACCCGACCTGCGGTAGATAAACGCAGTGAGACACATGGAGTTGGAATGTAATGGGATAGAAAAGAATGCGTAAATCACTGTAAAGTATTTGGCATTTGTGGGTATGTTGCACAATATTGTGGCAGGGTTTGGTACAAGTGGAAATTCAGCCTCTACCATATTGTTCTAGGGGCTTAGGTCCTGTATGAATCACCACTCCCCTCCTGTCTGTCTGTATTATGCCCTGTTGCCACAACATGTGCAGCATGTCATAAATGCCCTCATCTGCTTTTCGGGAGAGTGCGTACTGTTTTGCCTGGCACAGCATTGCCCCTTCTTTTAATTTCATGCAGACGGCCCCAGCTCCGTTGAGCACTCCCACATCATTGGGCCCTTTTGTCCATAATATTTCGGGCACCTTCTTTAAGTCTTTGCAAGGGTAATTCACCTGTTTTTGAAAAGCTGTGTCACCTGTGGTATCAGCCTTTCTATCACTCTTATGGGGCATGGGATGTGTTGTCGAAACACCACTTCTCCCTCCAGCAAAGAGATCTACATCAGCCAGGTCAGTCAGTGTTGAAGTGTGATTGATACAGAGTACTGTAAGCCATTCAATTTCATCCTCATCTGTCCCACATAATAACACCATGTCTTTTTGTGTGATCACCCCCTCTAGTGATCAGCAGTATCCGTATGACTGGGGCAATCTCCTTGTGCCATGAGGGCCTGAATAGAAAATCTGAATATAGTTTGAATGTCTTTCCCTTTATCCCTGGCACCCAACCCAATTGTATCTGGACTCTTTATAGGAACACCCCGGGTGCAGTGGTTGTCCTCCCAATGCTGTGGGCATAGTGGGCCTGAAGGATGGCCGCTATGCTTGCCGGATACATGCTAGGAGTGGAACACACCATACTTTTTTTCGGTGGATGAAATGGTAGCCTTCAACTTGTTCAACAAATCCCTCCCCAGAATGCTAATGGGAGTGCTATTTGGTATAATAGAGGTGCTACGAGGTGCTGCATCCCTATTGTTAGGGGTAAATCCTTTGTAACGGGAACTTTAACTATAACACCAGAAAAAAGCCCTGTGTGTCCATAACTTTGTTTGTGAATGGAAACCCACCCTTCCTTATACAAGATTTGATGGCCCCCATTTCTGTCAAGAAGGAGAAGTCTCTCTGCCATATCTTCACCTTCTAACTCGGGTTCCTCATCAGGTTCTTCAGTTACTCCAAGGACTGGACACATATGCACTTTCTGTGGGAAGTCGTATTGGTTCGTTGTGGTCTGAGGGAACAGGAAAGAGTTTGCTCTCAGAACAGTCACTCCTGTTTAATGGGGTACTACATTCTGGCCCATCAGTGTACCATCCCCTTGTGGATGTGTTTGCGTGGGAGCTTGCAATGCCTGTGTGGGCGTCCCCAGGACACACGCAGGTGCTTCTTGAGCCAATGTCTGTGTCTGCGGGGATTGAGGTAGCACCTGCTGTTGGGACGGAATCTGCTGAAGTTGGAACTGCTGGGGCGGTACCTGCTGTGGTGGCAGGGGCCTGTTGTTGTTCTTGCTGTACAGAGGGACACATTCATGCAACATATCTTTGGTTGCAACATATAAAGGAAGGAATGATAAACCTATACTCCACACCTCTATATCCGCCCCCTTTACCCCACTGTGACTATACTCTCCCCTGTGGGTGGTATTCCATTTGCTGATATGTCCCCCCTTGTCGGTAAAACCCTTGCTTCTGGGGCCCCCTTGTGGGATGCACTGTGGTTGCATATACCCCCCTCGCTGGGAACCCTCACTGCTGTGCTGGGACCACCACTGGGATGAGCATTGCCCTTTCCATTGATAACTTTGCCAGCTTCTTTTGTACCAATATATTCTCTGCCTTCATGGTGTTATCTTTGTCCCCCTCTCCTTCTCTTGTTTCCTCTTGCAATAGTGTATGATCGTTATCAGAATTTCAGGCCACCCTTTTGCCTCTATCCCCACTATTTGATCTAGTGTTGACTGCACATCTGATGGAAGCCCCTTGACCAGTATATGATAGCAAAGAGTCATGTATTCATCCCATAATTTTCATGTCTCTAATTTCCAGAGCTCCTGTACCTGTATCATATACTCTGTGGGATCTTCATCTGGCTCCATTTTGCAGGCCATTACTATCCCTAAATCTGAGCTGTCGGGATACATGCTTGTAGTACTTTCCACATGTTTGCATGGCAGTTGTTGAAGGAAGCCCTGTCGTGTATGTTCGTACTTAGCTTAACCCTGTTGTGTCCTGCTCTTTATTTATTTATTTAATTAAATGTATGTATTTATTTATTTATTCATTTATTCTTTTATACCATGCCGGGGACTCGCAGGCATCTGGGCGCACAAAAACACAAATAGACACATGTGTAGGACAGGACTCAAGAAGGTTCAACATGGTCAGAAAGAAGATCCCCATGTCAGGGGAAGTAAGACACTAATTGAAAAGTAAGGTTTTCAGTGATGAGCGAAAGGTTTTCATATTTTTATTCAGGCGTGGGGTTATAGGCAAGGAGTTCCATACCTGCACTGCTTACTTTGGGAATGCTCTTACCAGACTCTTAGCCATTTTGAATTTTTAGGTGTTAATCAGTCCAAGATTGGTAGGACGTAGAGTATGTTTAGTCTCGTATAAGGTGATGCAGGTCGTCAGGTAGGCAGGTACCTTACCATAACGCCTCTCTTCAAACTATCTCATGTATTTCCTTTGACTCATGACTACTTTTCCATTTCCTCTGTATTGTTTTTAAATACGCTCATGGCTTGGCTCCCCAGTTTCGTCCTTCTGTGGTTTCTTTCTCTCTCCCTCCACAGCCTCTTCTTTTGCAAACTAATATTCACGGTTCCCAAACCTCCTTAGGCTACTTTCCATTTCTGTTCTTTTCCCTTTTGGCCTCTAAACGGTGGAAAGCTCTCCCACTGGACATTCATGCTTCCTCCTCTATTGCTATTTTCTGTTATTGCCTTAAATATTTCCTTCTATCAATTGACTTAATCTGCCATCCATACCATTTTTAATTTTCATTGTAATTTTCATTTGATTATGCCACCTTTGCTTGTTCATCACTTTGGCGAAAGCACCATATTAATAACCATAAAATACAAATAGGAATAAAATAAATGTGCATTACTGAAGCCTTCAGACTGAACCATTTTCCCTCCACGCACAATGCTGTTTATTTTTCTGCTTCTAGTAGCCCCACTGTGTTATTTCATGTTACGTGTTGTCTGCGCCCGTAAGCCTCCGGGTCATTTGGTGCGCTATATAAATATCGTAAAGGAAAGGAAAGGGCATTTTATAGGTATGACGATTAAAATAACATTGACTATATCTTTTTTTTATACATCTAGCTGTTAATATTTTTAATACTCATCGCTATACTATATTTCAATAAGGCAGATTCTTCCCAACTTATCTATTAAGAGAAAAATAATAGGTGTTTTAAAATATAATTAACAGGTGGGCATCATTACAAAAGAGGTATGGCACACCTGTTGAACTGTTTCATACATTTCAATAGGTAACTTAAATATGTTACATCTTTCATTATTGACCACTGTCAAGGGTGTGGTCCTACTGTTGTTTGTGGCTGCTGTGGGAGCTAGGACCCATTGGACCTGTTACTCACCTTGGGAGGAAGAGCATATATTCCCAGACCTGCAAAGCCAAGACTGCAGTCAATGGCACAGTCCCACTGCTGTCTGTGGCTGCCATGGAAGCTAGGACTCAGCGCCCCTGTTACCTGATCTGAAGAGGAGGAGCACATATTCACGAGTGGCAAAGTCTTCAGTCAAGACTCTGGTCGCACTGTTGTTTGCGGATGCCATGGAAGCTAAGAGACCCAGCGGCCCTGCTAATCACCTGGGGAGGAGGAAGCACATGTATTCCTGACTGGCTAAGCCGGTGCAGAGCAGCAGGGAACCCTGTGGTCAAAGGTGCAGTCAGTGGTGCACCACAAGATCTGGGGGCCCCCCTGCGAGCCATGCTGAGGGGGCCACTGGAACTTCCCCTCTCCCAAACTCTTGGAAAAGCTGGCCATCTCCCAGCTTACTCTCCACACTGAATCTGATGGTTGTCTCCATGACCATCAGTCTGGTTTAAGAGTTGCCCGAGGCACGGAAACTACTCTCCTGAACACCTGTGAAGATCTGATCTCTAACCTTGATTCCAGCATTCCTTCTGTCCTCATTCTAGTTGAACTTTCCTGTGCTTTTGACACAGTCAACCACGCCATCCTGATCAATCGACTCTGTGAGAACCTGGGCATCATGGATCAGGCCTGGAGTGGCTGACCTCTTTCCTCTTGGTCCGCCCCTCCCAGGTCCAACTTGGTCCTTTTCACTATGCCACATCTCTCTACCTGTGACGTTCCACAGGGCTCTATCCTCTCAACCTGGTTTTTCAACCTCTACTTGGCCCCTTTGGCCCACCTGATCTCTATCTTCTCCTCTAACGTTCAGTGTTATGCAGATGGCACTCAGCTTTCCTTCAGGCTCCACTCAGCCTACTTTCTTCTCTCGCTCATTCCTGGTGTCATATTCAACTCCACTCTCTCTTTCTCTCCTCACATCTCGGACGTCGCCAACAAGTCCCACTACCAGCTGCACCTCCTCAAAGGGACTCTCCGCTTTATTCACTTTCCTCCCCCGAAGCTCACTGTCTCCAGAGCCCTGCTTCTCTCTAGGCTGGACTACTGCAACAGCCACTTTCTCAATCTGCCTTCCTCTACTCTCCGCCCTCTGCAACTAATCCAGATCAGGACTGCAAGACTTATCCTTGGCCTCAAGCCCAGGGACCGTTTCTATCCAGCCATGAAATCTCTCCACTGGCTCCCAGTGGATGCAAGGATCAAGTTCAAGACCCCCTGCATTGTGCACAAGGCTTTCTGGGGCTGAGATGCACACTACATCCAACGCTCTCTTACAAAATACCTTCCTCTCGAGCCCTAAGGTTAGATGCTTCTCCAGGCAGAGAGTGGGGTGTAGATCTCTCTCCTTAGCAGATGCCTCCCTCTGGAATGGCCTCCCTACCCCTCCCAAACTTGAGCCGGACCACCTGAAGTTCCGGAAGCAGCTCAAAATGTGCCTCTTCTCATCTGCTTTCTCTCTCTCCCTCCCCTGCTGGCCTACCTGACCTACATGTCTGCTGTACCAAATGGTTGCTTGGCTACCCTCAGTCTCAATGAGTCCAGGCTCTTTCTTGATCAGTCACCCTTGCACTCCCTCTGGGCCTACCACGAAGTTGGGGGCTGTAACTGTAACCCTACAGTCCCTTGTTCTCCTTGCACTAACCAGAACAGCGCTGCCCTGGCTGCCCTTAGTCAGAGCATTACTGCCCAGTTTTCCCCTCCCCTCTCCCTTGCACTTCCCCCCTCCGTTTCACCTTGCACTTCTCGTTCTCGCACTTGCACAATCTAAATGACACAAGGCTTAGTAAGATATTTTGTCTTGTCCCCCCTCTGTTTTCCTTCCCTAAAAACACTTGTGTACAGGCGTGTTATATATGACTTATCATATCATATCATATCATTTTATCACAGATGCCTAGAAAAATATACAGTGCCGCAGGAAGAAACAGCTAGACTGTCAGAACCCAAATGCCAGTCTAGCCAGGTAATTACACTTAGCAGGACTGCTTTATTAGAAATGCCCAGTTAAAAAAAAGTCATACCAAACAGAGGAATGACTAGACTGGCTGCACCAAAATGCCTCTTTAGCCACTATTACCACATATGCCTGCTTAGCATGGACATGGATGACCATTGTGATTTATTGCACAATCCCACCACCCCCACACATCCCCTCTCCCTCCCATCCCCTACCCCAACCTCCAAGATCAGCTCATTGGCCCCGAATTACGTCCACACCCCTCTTCCTTGTTCCAGTGCTTACGTATGAGGCTCCTTGCCTCATAGGTAAGTGCTGGGATGAGGAAGAGTAGGACTAGGAGTAATGAAGATTGCAGGTAGCTAAGTCAGGCATTACTTTCATCTACCTCTACCTCATCCTAGTGCTTGTGTATGAGGCATAGTACCTCACACACAAGTACTGCCTCATACACAAGTACTGGGATGAGGATGAATAGGGCTAGGAGTAATGAAGATTACCAATAAGTAATCAAGGCATTAAACACAAGTAGTGGTTCAACACCATTGAGCTGACTGGGCTTCAATACTTCCCCCAAACCCCCCTGAAATTGTGGGCTATGTTGACTTGACCTACAGAGCAGTTGCTGGACAGACAAGGACACAGATGTTAAACAGCACCTGGGTTTCGCTGTTAAAAAGGGCCCGGCCCACAATTACAAATGAACAGCATTTCACTGTTAGTACCTGCATTCATATGACAAATATTTTAGGCAATTGAAATTGTGATGTGGGTTTAGTACTTGCATTCCACGGGAGTGATTGGAAGGGTAGAGGGGGAACAGGAGACCAGTTATTCTCACAGCAGTCCATAAGTGGGTGCTTTCAGACATAAAGGAGAGAGTTAACTGCTTCTAACATTGAAGCTGCACTAGAATAGTCTCATTAAAATGCGTAAAGAAGTTAGATGACCCCACACAAATAAGTTTGCTCCTCCCCACCACACGTGAAGTTAGCGCCTCTCCCAACACTTGAAGGTTTAGTTCCCCTGAAATGTAGGTTTTGTTGCACCCCTGAACAAAAGCACACACACCATTCACCATATATACATACGCACACCTAGCCATCCATACATTTAAGTGTGCACTTTTTCACCATACAGGTACACCCAGGCAGCCACCCGTACATTTAAGTGTGCAACCTTTCACCATACAGGCACACACACCCAGGCAGTCACCCATACATTTAAGTGTGCACCCTTTCACCATACAAGCACACCCAGGCAGTCACCCATACATTCAAGTGTGCATTCTTTCACCGTACACGCACTCAGGCAGCTATACATTTAAGTGTGCACCCTTTCACCATACAGGCACACCCAGGCAGCCACACATACATTTAAGTGTTCATCCTTTCACTGTACATGCACACACGCATACCCAGCCACCCATACATTTGTGTGCACTCTTTCACCATACACTCACACACGCACACATCATGGGGTTGAGGGGAACCATAATACTTCAAAAATAAATTGTTTCTTTTTGAAGTCACTCTGACTTCATAAAGAAATTATTTCCGTTAAGGACTGAACCATAAGGGAAATAATTTCTTTATGAAGGCAGAGTGACTTTCCCCACCCCATCACATGGAGGCCTCCAGCCTAGGGTCTTCATGTCATGGGGTGGGTGTAGGCCCCGGACTTAAAAAAGAAAGTTTATTTTTGTATTCACTCTGCTTTTATAATGAAATTGAATAATCACGAAACGTCGGAAGCAGCCACTGCGTACATTGTGTTTCTGTCAGTGATAGCAAACGTTGGTGCGGCTTGACGTTCTGAGGCTCAGGGTCTTTAAGTGCTTTCCTCTAGCAGACGTGCACTAGGATGCCGGACGCGCACTCGAAGCTGAGTCAAGCGTTCGGTCGGGGACCGAGAGCAACGTTCCCCGGACCCAGAGTACTGGAGCTGCAGCTCTAAGTATTCTTACATTTTGCTGTGTCTGGGAGACTGGGGGAAACGCCTTTGATCTTGGCACATAAGGCAAATTTATTGCGATATAGAAATAAACCATAACTATATGACATGAGCATCCTATAGACTGTAAATACCACTTCTGTCTCTGAGCCAACTGCTCCAACCTCAAGAGGACTCACAACCAGGCTCTCACCAAGAAAATTTGACTTTTGTCTCTGACGCCTGGCAGTTTGCAGTGACTGAACTAGAGTGTCAGCGACAGGCAACCCAGACTGGGCAGGCTGCTTACAGTGATAGAGGGGATCTGACTTCCACTGCTGCTACTGTCACTGACCAGCCTCAGGGATTCTACCTACTAAGAGATTAATTAACTAACTGACCGCAAGATTTTCCTTTCAATCTTACACCCTCTATCTTCATAAGAGGGGAGGGATAAGACACATCATGCTTACAGTCAAGAAGTGTTCTGCTACGAGGTACAACCTTCGAAACCAGAAGGGCAGGACTCCTAAAACAGGGATGACTAAGTGTAAGGGTACTAAACCTGGACCATTGGAAAAAGGCGCCATTACTGACTTCTTCCCACTCCCGGGCACCCCTAACCCAACAAGTTCACCATCAACTGTGGAGAAGGAGCCTGGTAGTCACAGCATGATTAGCAACTCAGAGGGTCTAGGGGAAAGGGCAATTGATAATAACTCATTGCTAGATCTCTGCTTATCTATGCAGAGAGCCATGACTCCGCTACCAGGAAGTAAAGTGGGAAATCTGATCAATAGTTATCAACATCAGACTATTGATACACAACGTGAAGTATACAACAGACTAGCTGCTTCCCCTAACTTGGACGTACACTTAGATTAATTGGAACCAGAAAACAGCAGTGACCAAGGAGAAAGTTGTACGAGTCTGGGAGACTTGCAAGCCTCGGTTGCGTCCTTACAATTCGCATTAAACATTCTGTTAAAGATGTGTGGGAAGATACTGGATGTTACCCTTACCTTGTTGATAGGAAACATAGAGAAAAATAGCCAGAAGGAGTCTGAGCCGGAAAAAAATATGTTATTATTCCGGACAGCCCTGAACCTGTTGGCCAGGACTCAAACATCACAAATAATTCGGAAATGTATTTCTCACGCAGAGACGTATGACCAGAAGAGCGATTGGAAGGAGAAAGCGATAAATTGTAACAATAACATTACCTGATACAGCAGAGCAGAGGATGAAATCTCTAGACCGACTGAAGGCAGTACGCCCAAACAGGGGCAGAGAAAAGACAAACGGAAAGCGGCACGTGCCCGTAAACGCACTGCAGGTAAAGAGGGTAAGTTGAGCAGCTGGCTCATTACTGACAAGAGCAATACCTCTCATCCAGCAGTGGCGGGGGACCCAGAGCCATCTCTCTGTTTAGATATGCAGAATATGAACTAAGTTCAGAACAACACAAACAACGTATCAGTTATCTCATTGCCACCGAATAACGAACCTCTACCATCAATATCAGTACCAGCTGAGGATAATGGCAATATTATAGTGCCCCAAGGCGGAAGAACTTGCCTCATTAAAAACTTGTGTCAAACCACCGACCATGACTGGATCACCAGATCAGCACTGATGACCAGACTGCACTCCATTCCACAGCTGAGAGTATTACGATCTGAGGACTTCGAATTTGTCGAACCACTGAAAGTCAGGAATTCTAGTACAACGGCTTTACACTGTAAATTTCTAGCTACAGCCGAGTTGAAACGTAACTTTAAAACAAGCCTGAGGGAAGCAGACATGGAAATAGATGCTGACCCCAATATGATAGACCCGCAATGGCCAACACAGATGTCAAGTCCAAAAACGGAAGTAAGCATAACACCACAGTTACCAAAAGACGATACAGTACAGATGGCAGATGCACAGAAGGTTCTCAAGTGGCTCGCAGAGTCTCTACCAGCATTAACATTAAAACAATGAGATCAAACTGTAATATCATGGAACTGTCGGGGATTTAGCCATCTATTATCGCCCGATGGCATCATCCCTCTACTAATAGGACATACCTGCATATGTCTTCAGGAGACGTGGCTTACCTCTCAAGCCCTGCTAAATGGGTACACCATACATCAGGAATTGGCAAAAAAGGGGCAGAGGGGAAGACCATATGGAGGACTACTTATTGGAATTTTTCATCCACTAAGATCCACCCGTATCCATACGAATATGGACAAATTTGTTTTAGCAGTGGAATTGGAAATTCCTGGTAAAGATATAGTGGGGCAAATATTGTTAGTTAACATATACAACCCTCCTGAATCTTCCCACAGAGATCATTTCCAGGAAGCCTGTCATGATCTGTTGATTGATTGGGTGACGGATGTAAAGAAAAATCTGGTGATATTTGCTGGTGACTTCAACTGCCATTTAACTGGAGACGTGAGCACAAGTAATAATCCCCTGCTGAAGAACATAGGCAAGTTGAGACATGCGGGTGCAAACCATGAGGGATTATTATGGCTCAACTTCTTCAAGTCATGGAATTTTTAAATCCTAAATGGTAGAACCACTAGTGACTACCCGGGACAACCAACATGGGGAAATACCAAATCCAGAAGCACATTGGATTATATTTATTTAAGCCCCTCTTTGGCCACTTGGATCATGGACATGAAGATTAATGACAATGATTGGAGTGATCATGCAACACTTACACTCACATTCAACTACATGGTACAGCACGTACAGTACAGCTCCTTAGGAGAGCTAAAGACGAATCATGCCTCCTCTAATATTCGGTGGACTGATAAAAACATCAAAAGAGCTGCAGAATATACAATCGATAAGTCAAACACGGGTCGTGCTGAGCTACTTGCTATTACCAGCAATGAGATTGAAGAATGGATTACATCATTTTCGTACTGTTACGCAACTGTTAAAACAAATATGCTGGCCCCTGAAGCTAAGTCTACCTACATTTTCGACATTGAAATCAGAGACGCTAAACAAATTTTAAGAGCAGATCTGAGAAAGTTACGTAAAGCATCCATTACATGGAATAACTATCTGAATCTAAGTAAGAAGCTGAAAAATGCCTACAGAGTATGGCTTAGGCAGAAACGTTATACATCTAAATTACTTAAATGGCAAACAACAGTTAAAACACTCTGCACAGGGAATTCACGATCTATATGGGGACTGCTCAGTATGGCATGGGGAGACACTAATAACTCTTTGATTAACCCAATTGGTATAGTCCAGTGGGAGGAATTCCTGAAAACCCGCAACCACACTGTCCATGATAAATTCCAGGAGAGGAACATCCTGGGTCGACCTTCTGCCCTGTTTAAGGTGACAGTTGAATCACTGATTGCCAGGATAAAAAAGCTCAAAACATCGAGAGCTCCTGGGCCCAATGGCCTAGCAAATGTTATCCTAAAGAGTAATCTGGAATACTGGGCAGAGGTACTTGAGATATTATTTGAAAGGATCCTAAACGAGGGGCAAATTCCGGAAACCTGGCAGACAGCAACCTTGGTCCCTGTCTATAAGAGGGGAGACCGCACGGACCCTGGCAATTATCGTCCACTATCTATGTTGGACTGTAAGGGCAAATTATTTACAGCCTACCTATTACATGAGTTACAAACATGGGCAGACCGAGAAAAGATCCTAGACCGTTTTCAATGCGGCTTCAGGGGCGGATATTCCACAACACACAACCTGGTTGTAATGGATATTCTTCGTAACAAGGCCAGAACACCAGGTAATCCGCCCCTATATGCTCTGTTTATTGACTTTAAGGCTGCCTTCGACCTAGTCCCCAGGGAGTTACTGTGGTCTAAACTTGAGAATTTGGGTTGCCCCAAAGGAATACTACACTATCTCAGACTTCTACACCACAATACTACAATCTCCCTGAAGTTAGACTCCAAGGGGAATATGACCAACAAGATCAGACAAAACCGTGGAATAAAACAAGGTTGTGTTACGGCACCAATACTATACAATCTGTTTGTCCACGATATACCCAAAATATTAGCATTGGAACACAACTGCCCCCCTAAGATTGGCACTGCCCACTGCCTGGTCCTAGCATACGCTGATGACTTAGTCATCATGGACCATACTATTAGTGGTATTCGAAGGTCAGCAGAAGCACTATGGACTTATACTCAAACCAACGGCCTGGTAATCAATTTAAATAAAACCCAGATGGTAGTATTCAGTTCCAAGAAGATACCACAAGTGGATCTCAATATACATGGGACTGCAATTCACTACACCCCATTCTACAGATATATGGGCATTGAGCTCGAGCCCAAGGGGCAATACACTATGTGCAAAGAAGCCAGAATCACAAGAGCGGCCCAAGTTACAGCCCTGATGTATCGCTTTTCTACATCTCACTGTGGGTACACCGTCTGGGCAGCACAACAACTTTACCTCCAGGTGCTAACACCGATGATAATTTATGGCCTTGAGGCATTGCAATTGATGGACATGGAGTGGCTGCAGATCCTGGAAAGGAAAATACTGGAAAAAAATACTCGGTCTCCCGGCTTGCATTCCCATGTCCATCCTCAGATTAGAACTGGGCTTCATCTCTGGGAAATCCCAGGTACTCAGAAAAAGAGCTGAACTGTATTTAAAAATGACACCTTACACAGACAATCTCTTGTTAGCAGCAATGCACTGCGAAATTAATAAAGCCTCCTCATATCACTTATGAAAAAACATATGAACTGTTATCTAGAAACGATTGGCTGGACCCAAAGACAACAAGCGGATACAGCCTCTTCGCTTAGAGCGCTATCAAAGAAATCTGAATTGCATGACTGGATCAACAATTTTGCGCATTTGGAAGATCTGAAGCGCTATAAATTTGTGCAATATATGAATTATGCCTTCAAGAAACCATTACCATACTTGAATCTCTGCCCTTTGCCACGCTTGAGACGATTTATTCTTCTGTTAAGGATTGAGCAGCTCCCGGTACTGGCTATAAGTGGAATCAAGAATAATCTCACCATATCTGAACGCTCCTGCCAATTGAGCAAGGATAGATCAGAGTCTGAAACTGGCAAACACGTCCTTACCAGATGTCCGGCTATGCTAAAAGTCTATACAATGTTTTATGTAGAGCTTGTTCATAGATTGGACCACGTTAGAAGCAATGACTTCTGGTTAAGGGTGATTAATGCAAGGAGACTGAAACTCTACATTGCAATGTACAATGTATGGATGAATGGAGAGAAATCATTGGACATAAGCATATAGTTAACTTACAGTCTATGTATGCTAATTTTTGTTAGAGTTTTACCTATGAAATAATATGTCTCTCTTTTAGTAATTGTTTATTAGAATCTTTCTCTTTCTAGAACATGTAATAGATATAACCTGAGTAACTGTTAATTATAAGACATCAACTATATACCAGTCAGATACTTTTCATCTTTTAATCCTGGTTTAGATGTGTTCATCTGAAATTCTCTGTTTTCTTTTCTTTGCTTTTATGATATTACTGTCAATTTTTTTCATTTAAACAATTTCTTATAATGTAATAAGAATATTTATGTTACATGTGAAAGCTTATGTTAAGCTATAACACATTAATAATACTTTAATTAATATGAAATTAATTAATAATGAAATTATTTCTGTTACAGAATAATTTCTTTATAAATGCAGAGTGAATTCAAAAAGAAATATTAAAAAAATATAAATGTGAAAACGCATTTTTTTCATTTTTTACTCCAAGTGGGGTCCCCTCCCAGGACATGTGGTCACGGGGCCACCTGCACTGCGGGGGTGCCGGGGTTTTGTTACGCCACTAGGTGCAGTCCCACTGCTGTTTGTGGCTGTTTGTGAGAGGTGGCAAGGGCCATTTATGATGGAATTTAGACTACTTAAGCATTCCCATGCCTAATGTCCAGCTTGCACTGAAGCTTCTGTTATTGTGGATTTTCTTCCTTGTGTAATTGACATCAAACACATTTGGAGATTGCCCATGTTAATTTATTACAAGATGCTTGTTTGGTGCATCACTTTCCCACACACTAGGGGGGATGTCATTAGGGGGGGTCGGACTTTGGCTGCCCCTCAAACTGTAATTGAGTTCCCCTTCCGCCACCCATTTAATATGGTAGCACTTGTGTTCTCATGTGACTTTTAACATTTTGTACCCCTATTTTTGCCCCATGTTACATATTATTGATGTTTCTTAGCCATTTAATAATGTTTTGAAGTTGTAGCTATTACTTTTCTGTACTTTGTTTGCTCCTTTAGCTCCATATTGTTGTTCTTGTCTGTTTATTGATATTCCCTAGAGGTAGTGGTAGAACAGTGTGCAAAATGTCAAAATGGAAAGCTGTAGGCATCCTTTTGCCTCCCAATTTGCCAAAAGGTCCCTTATTGTGGCAAAACTGATTCAGAAAGCAAAAGTTTTAATCAAATGAAATTAAAAACCTATTGCATTCCCTAAATGATGATACAAGGACAAATGTATGTGATGATAAAACGTCTGCCCCTAATTGTATTGCCTCCGTTAATATACTTGATAGAGAAGAGGGTATACCTAGAGCAGACAATGAACAAGAAAGCAGACAAAACCGCACCTAAAGGGGTCTATCATTGATCCCTGTAGACTGGCCAAAAGGAACAACAACATTGGTGCATTTGAAATTCCATGCTTAGATCAACAAGAGAACATCCCCGTAGAAATTCACTCTGAGTTGCAGATTGGTGATAAGAAGGCTTCTATTCCTACAGTACCTTCTGCCGATCATAATAGTAAAAGTACATCAGGTGAAGTTCTGGTAATTTCAGATGAAGTTGAATATGTTAGTAATATCTCTGTTTCCAATCAATTTGACATCATTTAACATGTGGTCAACAGAGCTAACATTCCATCGGCCCTGGAAACTCCTAAGTGTATCTGGACCTGGAAAAATTGAGGATTCCACCAATAAGAAGAAGCAATCTAGAGTGCTAAGTGGTTTCCGTGCTGTACAGCCTGAGCTCAACATCTCCCCAGATAAGTCCCCAAGAGAGGCAGCAAAGAAGCCGTGGAAGGTCTGGTGGAAGGCACCCCAAGAATAAGAGATAGCCTGCTAACAGAGGTTGGAAACCTCAGAAAATCTATAGACATCTTGGCATTAGTAATAAGTGACTTCAAAAAGGTGATTGTGCATAGAGTGTTACCTCCTGATAATCTAGTTAATGTTTGCCCCACTCCAGTTACAACTACCTACTCATAGTTTGCTAGCAATCCAACAAATATACCATCAACCCTCTTACTAGGAAATGCCATTTCGCAGGATCATGCATGTCTTCGGCCCTCCTTACCATCAGGAGGAAACTGATTTATCAAAGGGAGTAGGTAATGGTTCTAACACTAAAACCCCAAGAGGCATAATGATAGTTTAACAATTGCATCCACATCCCCTTTGGGTGCTATTCCCCACATAAAATGATCAGACACAAGGCATAAATGTATGAGTAATCGATTACTGGGGACCTCAACAATTATTTCTGCTAACTCATTTAGGCAGGATGGAAATGTAATGTATATGCACAATATTTCTAAACTAGGAAGGGGAGTGTATGAATCCATTAAATATAGCCACTGGATCCGTAATGTAAAAGGGTTATTAATACATAATGTAAAGGTTGTTCATTTCCTCTTTGCCTCACCTTCTGGCAACATCATCCATCTGTCCCTCACCACTAGCAGGAGGCAGTTTGCCTTCTTATTGAAGGCAGCATGGGCCTTCCATCATGGCCGGCATCCGAGGAGGATTCAATCATCTGATCTTTGCAACCTCTGCCGGCCCTGCTTGATTGGCTGGTAATTTAATTTTGCAGAAGAAGCCACAGGAGCCGGCAGGCAATCAACGGCTCCCCCAAAGGGCCACATCTCAATGCCAAGTCCCTTCCTGTCTGGCCCTGTCGGGGCCTTGGAGGACCAAGAGGCCAAGACACTACAACCCTTCTCCGGTGCTCACCATGGACCACAACAAAGGTTAAGCGTTCTAGCCCATGCACCTTTGTCCTGCCACAGATGCACCAGCTGTCTGCATTCACCACCACCTCTATGTGGGCAACAGGCCCGTTCGGACTTAGCACAACTGGCTTAGTTCATTACCCGCACTCTAGACTTTACTTGTGCAGTGCTGCTCTGCCGAAATGCATGCCCATTGCGGGCCTTTACCACCTGACATGCACCCAGGGCCCAATTGACTTCCTTCTCTCTTCTATTGCGACCGCCAGTGCCACACTATCTCTCATTGGATCTCACTGCCTTGTTTCCTTCTAATCTCTCCTGCATTTAATTTGCCACTACACTCAAACGCTGCCTCTCACATATGTGTTTGATCTCTAATCTAGAAGCTCCTAATCATGCACTGTCTTGTTTATCTGCTGTATGCTCTCTCTTGAACTCAATATTTTTAGTGCCTTGCTTGAATTTCGAATTTGGGTGGGATTTTAAATCTTTGCATTCCCCATTTCTGCTGCATTGTATTGCCTTGCTTGAATTTTGAATTTGGGTTTGCTTTTAAATCTCTGTGTGACTGGCACAAAAGTTGTACCTAGCCGTGCTTTTAGGGACGGCCTATCACAGACCTAAGACCTTGCTGAACCTCCAACTGCCTCCCTCGGCTGCTAGACCGGCTGGTGAGTTTCATGCATTGTGCAGCTTCTCCATCTGCCCCTCTTGCTTCCACCTCTATAACGCTCTCCATCTCCCCCATCTGTTCTAACTGTTACTCTATCTCCTATCCTTTCTCTCTCATGAATTCTGGAAGAATTAAAAAAAAAAAGATTACTTGGCCTCTTATCCTGGCCTACCTATTGCTGGCACCTATGTCAGTGCTACCTCCAGACAGACTATCACTGATATCCTCTTCTCTGTCCCCTATCCAGACGTAAGGACCTCCCATCTGATCTCTACCCTCTCCCCTTTTTCCTCTTCACCCATTAATGGCGGCACTAGACGGAAAGTACTCTTGGTGCACTTCTCATCCTCTTGGTGCATCATTAATGTCTATCACAATGGCACTGTCATGGCCCAGGGTCCTCAACCCAATCTTTTTCTCTTTGAGCTGTGACTGCCAGCCCTCATCAACTTCCTACCTTCTCCTGCTTCTCCTCATTCTTCTCTCTCTGTACCTCCTTCACCACCTAAGATGGCTGTACCACCTCCCTGCACCCCTCCTCGCAAAACCTTCCAAGGTGGTGACCTGCTTCACTTAGCCACTCTGAATGCTCAATCTGCTGTCAAACATTCTTCTGACTTCTGCCTCCTTCTTGAAGACTTTGAGCTCGATGTCCTCGCACTCACCGAGACGTGGTTCGATGCCAGCTGAGTCGTTGCTTTTGATTCCCTTCTCCCTGACAACTACAAGATCCTCTCCAAGACTCAGCAAAACCGACCTGGTGGTGGAGTAGCCCTGATCTTCCCTCAGTGGGTCCCTTCCTTATACCCACCCTGCCCTCCTCCTCCTTTGAATGTCTTGTCTGCAAGCTTTGTGTCTCTCAGACTCTATCTCTCACCCATGCCACTATCTACAGCCCCCCGGCCCTGTGTCTGTCTTCCTTTTGGAATGGGCTGAACTCACCTTCTCTCTTGTGACCTCTACCTCTAAACTCCTCCTCCTCGGAGACTTCAAAATCCACCTTCCGTGATCTCTGTACCTCTCTCTCCCTCACTATTCTCCCCTCCGGCCCCACCCACTCTGCCGGGCAAACTCTTGATACCTTCATCCCAGCTGATCTCCTGCTCTCCGACCCTCTCACTACTCCTCTCTCCTGGTCTGACCACTCTCTCCTCTGTTCTCATCTGGGACCTCTTGGGCCCCCTGACCGAGCCTCCACCACCAATGCCAATCTCCTTTGCGGTCATCTGACTGCTGAAATGTGTGTCCGCTGCTGCGTTTGCCTCCACCTTCATCCCTCCTCCTTCCCCTCCTCTTGACTCTCCCACTGATTCGGTCCTTGCCAATCTTCATCTTGCTATTCGTAACACCCTTGACATTCTTGCCCCTGTTATGAGGATCCACCCGAAACTTGCCTCCAAGCATAACAGCTGGTATGTCTCCAATCTACCCACTCAGAAACGCAAGTGCAGAGTTGCAGAATGGAAGCGGCAGACCTCAGGCTCATCCTCTGACAATCTGGCCTGTTGCCTACTCAAAAGCAATACCATCTCTCTAGCTGCTCCAAGAAGAGTTCCCACATTCATGCCGGTATCTCTGGAGCCTCTAAGAACACGATTGAACTCTTCAAAATCTGCAAGGAATTAGCCAATCCATCTGCAGTCTCCACCTCGCCTCTTTCTTCTCAGTCCCTCTGTACTACACTGGCCACCCATTTCACCTCTAAAACTCAGTACATTCTGATCCCTCTCTCTTCCTCCCCTTCCTCCATTCCTCCTCGTCCACCTGCCTCCCGTGGCCTCTCTTCCACCACCACCCACTCTCTCCTCTTTCTCACCTATCACAATGGATGAGATCTCTAGAGTAGTCTGCTCTGTGAAGGTCTCACCCAAACAGTTGTCTCCCTTTTTTTCCAGAACCATTAAGGACATCTCCTCCCACACTGCTGCTCATTTAGACTTCTGCAACTACTCCTTAGAATCTGCCTCTTTCCCTTCTTCTCTCATGCACTCCCTTGTGCACACCCTCCTAAAAAAGCCTTCTGCCGACCCCTCGTGTCTGGCCAACTACCGCCCTATCTCTACTACACCCTTCTTTGGGAAACTCCTTGAGAAGTTGGTCTTCTCCCAACTGACCCAACACACTGGGCTCGCTGGTTGTTTACTTGACCATCAATCTGGATTCAGAGCTTGCAGAGGCACGGAAACTGCTCTCCTGAACACCTTTGAAGAACTGCTTGCAAATCTTGACACTAACTATCCCGCTGTTCTCATTTTCCTTGACCTCTCTTCCGCCTTTGACCCAGTCAACCATTCTGTCCTCATAAAGTGACTCCAAGATACTCTTGGTATCTCAGACTGGCGCTGAATCGGTTGACCTCCTTCCTCAATGACCGCCCTGCCCAAGTGCCCCTGGGCTCCTTCACCTCCTCCATCACCCACTCTACATGAGGTGTTCCCCAGGGCTCTATCCTCTAGCCTTGGCTTTTCAACAGCTACCATGCAGCATTTGCTCACTTGATCTTTGCCTTCTCTCCTCATTTTCAGTATTACGCAGATGACACACAACTCTTCTTCGGTATTCAGTCTTGGTGCACCTCCCATGATCTCTGTCTTAATGTGAATAAGACTGAGATCCTTCCTATTGAGACACCTCCTCCCCGTTTCCCTCCTGCACTCTGATCGCCCTTTATGGTCTCACCTTCCTCTCCTTCCACTGGGGACAGAAACGTTGAGGTCATTTTCGACTCCCCTCTTTCCTTTACACCTCACATGTTGGACCTTGCCAAGAAGGCCCACTTTCAACTTTACCTCCTTAGAGGCATTCTCCCTTTCCTCACCTTCCGCCATAAGCTCAATGTCTCTTGAGCTCTGGTCCTCTCCAGGCTAGACTACTGTAACAGCCTCTTCCTCATCCTGCCTCTTTCTTTGCTCTGTCCTCTTTAACTAATCCAAAATAGGGCTGCAAGACTTATCCTTGGCCTCAAGCACTGGGACCATAACTCTTCAGCTCTAAAATCTCCCCACTGGCTCTGGGTTGGTGCAAGGATCAAATTAAAGTCCCTTTGCATCATCCACAAGGCTGTCTGGGGCCTATGACCACACTACCTGCAACTTTCTCTTATTAAATACTCTCCTTCCAGATCCCTTTGATCTTCTGGCTTCAACTCTCTGCTGATCAAACGTTTTTCCAAGCAGAGAGCTGGGGGCAGATCTGTCTCCTCAGCTGGCACCCTCCTCTGGAACAGTCTCCCTCTCTCTCTCTCCATCTTGAACCAGACCATCTCTAGTTCCGCAAACAACTCAAGACCTTTCTCTTCTCCTCCTCCTTCCCTCTCCCCCTCCCATGCTCACCATCCCCTCTGGCACTGAGATTGGCAGCCTGGTCCCTCTAGAGTCCAATAGGGTCCTGGCCCTGTGCCCAATTTCCCCCAGCAGCCCCCCTACACTGCCCTCCGGGCCCATATCCACCTGTCTGGTGGTTTGCCTCCACCCTGCACTTACCTGTTGGGCGGTAGATGTCCCTCTTCGCCTGAGATGTCTCCGTCCATGCACTAATAGGTTGCCTCCCCAAAGGGCACCCCTGGCACTTCCTCCCCTAGGGGACCCTAATTAGCACTTACCCCAACTCCCAGTTTTCCTGTTTCTTTTCACTGCACTTGCACGCTCTGAATGTCCCAAGGCAGGTAGAACCGCTGTTTGTTTCTATTTATCCATTGTCCTTTTTATTGTTTATTAGCTCCCTTGTTCCCTACCCTTGTGCCTTGTGGTGCTTTGAAAAACTTTCTTGTTGCATAATCGCCTTATAAATATCCAATAAATAAAGAGTGCTGTTCGATAATTCGAGAGGCCATTGCCCGTTCTAAGTCATGGAAGTGGAAGATGCTATATGATAAATTCCTGATCTGCATAGCCACCCCTAAACGTTTGCACACATGTGCTCTAGAAGTTGCACATATTCTCTGTAGACTAGAGCTACGGACCTGTAATGGACAACATAGGGGGGACACGCCAGATGGGGGGAAAAGCCAAATGTACCCAGCTATGTTTCTGGTAACATAAATACAAAAGTTAAAAAAAGATACAAAGAAATTACACAACACTCATTGTTAATAAAACATGAAAAGATAAGAATAGGTCTTCACATACATATCACACAAATTAATTATACAGTGGTTTGATTCATTCTATCTAACTCAATTGTGAGAGACTTTAAAAAAACATTCAATGCTAAAATAAGAGAAACATTAGTGCCCCACACACACCGACACCAGAGAACGTTCATGGACACATCCATGCTGTTCCCTATAGTGTCCTTGAAGCACAGTAGCCAGATGTTAGCAAAGTAATGGCACATAATGACCATGTGTCTCATGGTTTCAGTAGTATCCTTTATACCACAGAATCTACAGATAGAATTAGCCTGGAGGTACGATGTAAATTCCTTCCAGTGCCTAATCTTCTCTCTTCAGTGTGGAAAAGATTGAGCCTGAAACGCATATAGGTCATGCGAGTAATCTTGCAAGGAAAGTAGTTGCAGATATAAGGGGATACATTCTCTCGAGTGTATGAAGTGAGAATACTCAGCATATACGGCGTAGGAAGAGACTGTCCGCAGTTGCGTCCCAATCTGCCCTGAATAAGCTTCTCTTGGCAGCCCCTGTTCGCTGCACAAGATCTCACTCTGAAACCACAATAGAAACTAGTACAGATTGCATCCTCACTTTAAATTCTTGGAAGGAAGGAACAGATTCCTGATGCATGACTGAATAGAGTATCTAATTAAGGGAGTTCTTAGGTGGAGCAATCATTTTCCTATGGGTCGAGAACTGTTTCCATGTGTATCTGGCCATCAAGGACACAACACAGAGTTAATGCCTTATTACCGCATTGGGGCTAGCCAAGGGAAGCCCCAGCACCTCCTTCCACAGCTTCCCTTGAATGATGTCAAGCGTGGGACCCATATCATGAGTACACAGGTCAAGGCCATACAAAAGCATTGGTTCGAACTTGGCCAGATAGTAACACCTTAAAGGGAGCAAAGAGAATTTGCATACTCTGTGCCACAGAAATTTAAGTTTAGAGACTGATTTTAAAGTCTTCTCAAGAAGGCAGCTTCTCCAAAATTCCATGCTAACTTTATTAGTAAGGTTGTACCCAAGAGATGTGAGCGCCTTAACCTGATCCACTCTTTCCGGTCCCAAAATCCAAGATCTGGTCTTCACTTTGGTGCACCTCATAAAGACCAAGACTTTGGATTTAGACGCATTAGGGAAGAGGTTATTAGCCAAAGCATAGGAGAAAAATAGTAGTATTTTACTTTGAAAGCCTTGCAGAGTTCTATCGAAGAAGATGAAATCATACGCAAAATCCATCCAGTCCAGCTTTGTATTGCCCAACTTAGCAGGCGCAATGGAGGGACCCTGCCACAGTCCTGCCACATCACACACACATACAGGTTAAAAAGTATAGGGGTCAAAGCGCATCCCTGTTTTACCCCTGTGAAACAATGACTAGTGACCCTTCCTTAGATAGTCAAACTCGTAAGGTGGTATTAGTATGTAATAGGGCAAGGAGCTGAACTAGCTTTCGAGGTATATTCATGTTGAGTAGCTTATGCCAGAGCCTGGATCTAATAACTCTGTCAAAAGCATTAGACATATCCAGGGATGCACAGAAAACTTCCCCCCCTTTGAGTGTGGTGTAATTAGTGTCTGAGATGGGCCATGATGGTCGCATAAAGGGAGGTCCCCAGCTCTTCCCTGAACCCCACCTGGAAATGGCTCAAAATATTGCATTTTCTGGCCTCACGATTTAGATCCCTCATAAGATGGATGGCAAAGACTTTGCTTGTGGCATCTAGCAGGACAATGGGCCTGTAATTATTTGGATCAAAGGCATCCCCCTTTTTATGTTTGGGGATGATAATAGATTGAGTCCATGAAGCAGGGATGGTATGGGTCCACTTTGAGAACAAAAGGGGGAATGCCGTCCGGACCAGGGGCGCGAAACAGCTTGGGTTTTCCTGTAGCCCAGCTGATATCATCTCGTTCCCAGGGACAAAGCCCTTCAACAATCTTACTCAACCCAACTCCTTCTGTGTCACTAAAATTCTGAGGCAATGAATATTTATTGGTGAGATATTTAACCCATAGGTTTGCCTGTATCAGGCATTCCATGCTCCTATCTGTAGCAACCAGGGTCTGATTGATAGTGGACCAGAATTTCACAGCCTTGCCCTTGCACAGATGTTCCAGCATGGTTTGATGTGTCCTCAAATATGCGTCCATCTTCAAGGATTTAACCAAATTCTTATGTGTTCATGAAATTTTGGATTTCGGCGGCCCAATCCAAAAGCAGCCAGATTCTTACATTTGATTATCTTTGATTTGTGGACCCTGAGTAGCTGCTAAACTTAATACGCACAGGAGAGAATTCATGTGTGATTTTGTATATACATGCCAAGATGATATTGTAATTAGAGACCAGGAAGCCTACTCTCTTGCTCCAAGGATTATGGCAGGGGTTCAGGTTCATCAAGGAGGCTAGCACTAAATGGTTCAATTTCTGTACTCTCTTTCTTTTAAAAAAAAATGTCATTGCATTTAATCAACTGTTTCAATGATAAAATAGACAATTTATCAAACAACTTACAATACATAAGAACAATTAAAAGAAGGAACAACAGAAAAAAAGAAAAAACATTTAACATTCAATTCCTATTTCAATTTGCAGGAAAAAGGCCTCAAAACAACTGACTAGCATAATCAATTTAAAATTCCTTTCTTGATCACAATAAAATTTAGGACCAAAGATGACAAGCATCGAAAGAGCTAATTAATTACATTAACAATTTAATTTTTGTTTTTGAGGAACACAATTGCACTTAATATTCTAGAACCGCTCAATTTGATTAAGTGGGCTCAAAAAGAGAATAAAGAACTACATTCAAGGTTCACACGAACTTCATTTGAGATTTCACACAAGCTTTAAGACAATTATTCCAAGTTTAATGCATGCAAAAAGTTAATAGTTGCTATTCTTCTACTCATTGTTAAGACGGATTTCTGAACTCTGTCCTGGTGGCGCAGAAGTTCAGAAGGCCAACCTAATTACTTGGAACAGGGTAACCTCTGGACGAGCCAGACCAATCAAGGTAGCGATTGCGGCGGTCAAGACTAGGTCTCAAGAGGGGTGAGGGTGACTGAAAGCCCGCAATGAGCACACAAAGCAAGATCACTTACAAACTACTCCAAACAGTTGTTATATTAAAAATATATACACATTTATTCCAAGGCCTTTAAAGCAGTGACCGTAGCGAGAAAATCACAATATAACGATAGTAAACCAACCATACCATATCAACACAATATATATACAAATACGACAGTCTCAAGCGTTAGATGCACGAAATGGGTAGTCCACCTAAAAGGGAAGGAAGACAGGCAGTGCGAAATAATGCTTAGACCCAGTTCGCCCTCAGAGGCACCTAACTAGATGGAAGTCCGAGCCCTGCGAAGAGTGGAGCCTTGTGCTCAAAAGTACCTGCACGCGCTGGTGCCAACGGGCAAAAGGAGAAGCTCTTCGAGGGAAATCAGGCAGTTCAGTTTAGTGCACAAAACAAGAAGAACACGTTCCGCGACTCAAGCGCAGCCTCCACAGTGGGCAGAAGCAGAGCGCGAGTACGGAAAAGGGTGCTGTTTGACACAGCGGGGAAAAGCAATGGGCTCCTGCAGATGGGCGACCAGATCCTAGCTATGCTACTCACCGGTCCCCGATGCAAGCAGACCCAGGCTTCTCCGCGTCAGTTTCAGCAGCTGGCAGGTTCAGAAGAGCAGGGAACGCCTCGTCGTCGTGTTGAGTAAAAAGACGTCCCAATCGAAGAAACCCACACAGTTTGTTACCACAGCAGGGCAACGGAGCGGCCGTGTGTATCTGAGCCAAATGTACACTACTCACTTCAGACCTGGGAACGCCAAGTGTACGAAGCGTGTGAGAGTGACAAGGACTCGAAATACTACACAACCTGGCGGCGGTTACAGAGCAAGACTCCCGTGTAAGCTGGTCATTCAGCCTGATGGCCCAGAGACGCTTCCGAAGGCTTACTGGCAGGAGATGGTGAAGATGCCGAGAATAGCTGTTCCCGATATTCCAAGGGTCGAAGTACCAGTACAGGCCTTCTGGTTCGATCAAAGGTGAAAAGGGTTTCACAAGGCAACAGCAGTGCAGAGGAGAAGTCCTTCAGCGGGTCACCAGCGATTCCTCGGTCCAGCCTCTTGGTTGCAGGATACTTGGCTCCTGTATTCCTTCGTTCGTGAGAACTCAGGAGATCGACATGGTAGTGGTGTTTCCAGCCCCCTCTTATCCACGGTTCCCTTCGCGCCAAAACGGAGGGGACCCAATGGGAGATCCGCTCATCAACACTCACACCATTCGTGGACCAATCACGGACCACGGTGGTCCCAGGCATTCACACCACCCTAGACTCTCTGGCACCCAGGATGTGTATTGGGACCAGACATCCCAGCCCACATCCTGGAGGCACATACAAGACATGTAGAAGCCCGCGAAAGCATCCGTGTTTCGCGGGAAAGTACATGCCCAAATAAGGAAGGCCCCGGGTCGGCTCGACCTGGGGAAGGTGAAGGGAGCAAGACGGTCAGCGGACAGGACAAAGGAGCCTCATTGTCTGGCCATTTTGGGAGCCAGGCCACCATTTTGGGTTAAGCGCGAGAAACGCGCTTAGAACGCCAAAAGGAGCTCAAAACACAAGAAACGATCGCTGCCACCATTCCCGTCCCTGAATCACTTGCATCGATCAGATACAATCCTAAACGAGTATCTAGGGCCTGTAGAAGGCTAGAGACCCAAGAGAGCTGTAATTTAGCTTACAGTGCCCTCTTGTGTCATGTTGCACGAAAGCCGCAACATGATAAAAGAAACTACGGGAAACAGCGTTCCCCGGTACTGACAGTCTTAAGGGCATGTCAGTTTCCCCGTAAGAAAGGAGCGAAAGCCCAGAGGAGAGCGGCAGAAGGCTGCTTTTCTCTGGCAAAGTCAAGAACAAGGTGAAAAACAACAGCAAAATGTTTAGGGGTTGCCACATGGAAGGAAAATTACCTACAATTACGAAATCTTTCCTAACACTCGCCCCTCCCAGACTATGTACAGGGGGAACTAATCCACCCCTGGATGAGTCTCTTGTTCAGGTCGGTTAAACATTCTGGACAACCCATCAGAATTGCTATGTTGGACACCTGGCCTATGCTCAATAGTGAAGTCGAAGTCTTGTAGACTTATGGACCACCTAAGCAACTTTGGATTCTCCCCCTTCATGTTCATTAGCCACTTTAAGGGCTTATGGTCAGTTTGCACAGTGAAGTGGGTCCCATAGAGGTAGGGCCTCAGCTTCCTTAGGGCCCACACAACAGAGAAACATTCTTTCTCTACCGTGGACCATCTGAGCTCTCTGTCCTTAAGCTGGCGGCTAATAAAACCAATAGGGTGTTCCTTACCCTTCTCATCTACTTGTGATAGTACAGCTCCTATCCCAGTGTCAGAGGCGTCCGTCTGCACGATAAAAGGTCTTTGATAATCAGGGGCACTGAGGACAGGGGCCTGGCACAAGGAGTCTTTTAAGCCATTGAAGGCCTTCTCACACTCGTCGGTCCAAGTTACCTTCTTGGGTTTCTTCAGAGTTGTGAGGGCAGTCAGAGGGGCGCTATGGTGCCATAGTCTGCCACAAAATTGCGGTAATACCCCGTGAGTCCTAAGAAGGCTCTCACTTGGGTTTGCATAGTGGGGGTAGGCCAGTCTTGTACTGCTTGTACTTTACTGGGAAGAGGCTGTATCCTCCCTCCACCTACTTCATGTGCAAGGTAAACCACTGAGCCTTGTCCAATCTGGCATTTACTAGCCTTTATGGTCAGGTGTGCTTTCTGAAGAGCCTGGAGCACAATCCCGAGGTGTTTCACATGGTCTACCCAGGTGGCACTGAAAACTGCGATATCGTCCAGATATGCAAGACAGAATTCGTCCAACCCATTCAAAACATGATCCACAAGCCTCTGGAAAGTGGCAGGGGCATTCTTCAACCCGAACGGCATTACTCGGAATTGGTAAAGGCCGCCTGGAGTAGAAAATGCTGTCTTCTCCTTGGCATGTTCTGCTAAAGCTATTTGCCTTGCCAATAGCCAGCAGTGAGGTCAAACGTGCTGAGGTACTTGGAGGCACCCAAAGTATCCACCAGCTCATCTGTTCGAGGCAAGGGGTGTGCATCTGTCTTGGTGACAGCATTCAGAGCCCTGTAATCCACGCAGAACCTCAATTCAGAAGTTCCTGCCTTTGGAACCAAAACCACAGGGCTGGACCAAGGACTACTAGAGGGTTCAATCACCCCAAGGTCTAACATCTTGTTGACCTCGGTCTTAATATAAGACAGTACTTTGTCTGACATCCTGTATCCCCTACATTTGGTAGGTAGACTGTCTCCTGTGTCAATGTTATGTTTGCACCAAGGTGTCAAACCAGGCGACTGTGAAAACAGGGGGGAAAACTGCCTAAGCAAACTTTTCACCTCAGCCTGCTGATCAGAAGTCCGGTGAGGGGCCACTCGGACACCCTCAAAGGAGCTATCTGAAGGACCGCTTTGGAACAGGTCGGGGAGAGGTTCCGACTCCTCTTCCTCAACATCTGAAGCCAGTAGCAGTGCTGCGATTTCGACTTTTGGATCGAAAGCCTTCAGCCTATTCACGTGAAACACTTTTGGAGCCTGTCCAGGCCTTTCAAGGTCCACTAAATAGTTAACCTCACCCAGGGGCCCCACCACTGTGTAAGGGCCTGACCATTTGTCCTATAAAGCTCGAGGCCTTATGGGATTCATGATCAGGACTTGCTGACCAGGTGTAAAGTTGATGAGGGAAGCTTTCTGGTCGTACCAATGTTTCACCAGCGCTTGTCCTGCCTTCAATTTATCACTAGCCAAGCCCATCAGAAGTACCATCCGTTTTCTGAGCCCTAACACATAATCAACTACGTTGGTAGTAACAGGGGGAGTGGGCATCTCCCATCCCTCTTTGACGATGACTATGGGTCCCCGTACGGGATGACCGAACAGAAGTTTGAAGGGGCTGAAGCCAACACCCTCCTGTGGTACCTCTCAGTAGGCAAACAGTAAGCATGGAAAGAAAAGGGGATCCCATTTTCTTCTCTGAGGTTCCTCCAGAGCCCCAATCATGCTCTTTAACGTTCTGTTGAAACGTTCCACCAGACCATTGGTCTGGGGGTTGTATGCAGAAGAGAACTTGTAGGTGACCCCACATTCTTTCCACATAGCCTGCATATACTTCGACATAAAGTTGCTGCCACGATCCGACACAACTTCTTTAGAGAAGCCAACCCTAGTAAATATGCCAAGTAAAGCTTTTGCAACTGACTTGGCAGTTACAGTTTTCAATGGGATGGCCTCAGGATATCTGGTTGCATGGTCGACCAGCACCAGGATAAACCTATTGCCCGAGGATGTTTGCGGGTCAAGGGGACCAACGATGTCGATTCCTACCCTTTCAAATGATACCCCCACAACTGGGAGCGGTACCAACGGAGCTTGGATTGTCGCGCCAACCTTACCAGACAACTGGCAGGAGGCACAACTCCTGCAGTGACTTTCTACTTGCACCCCCATCTTGGGCCAGTAGAAGTGCATGGATAACCTTTGCTTGGTCCTCTTCATACCAAGGTGACCAGCAAGGGGAACTTCATGCGCCAACTGCAGGAGGAAGGGCCTATCAGCAAGGGGAACCACCAACCTCCTATGGTCTCCTTCTGTAGACTCTGTGGGCTCACTATACAGGAGTCCACCTTCCCAATAAATCCTAAGCGTCCCAGGAGGTTCACCCTCAAGCTGGGAGCAGGCCTGTCTCCTTAGGCCTTCCAGAGATGGGCACTCACGTTGGCCTTTACTGAATTCGTCCCTATCAGGACCTCCTTCAACTAACAAGTCTTTTAGTTCAGGATGATCGTTGGGGTCAAATACTTCAGGCATCGCCACCTCCTCGTCAGGCCCGGGCGATTGACCAACATCCTCCACCGCAGTGGTAGGCGCGCTCGGGGGAATATTCTCTTTCCCTCGTCTTGACTTGTCGACTCCTTTCGCCTTGGGTTTCCCCTTCGGCTGGGGCGGCGTATTGGTCTTGGCCAATGCTGCCCGTGCTTGAGACCGTGTGTAGGGTCTTTCGGCAGTGTCTCCTACGAGCCCTAAAGCTCTGAGATCATTACCTAACAAGACCTTTCCCGGGACGTTTCTCTGGATGCTCACTGGAATCCTGACTGCTGTACCATTTAAAGTAAGATTTACAGGTATTACTGGGAACATACAGAGTGGGCCGTCAGCCAACTTAGTGGGCATCAGAGTAGCTCTGGCAACTTCCTCTGAGTCTACCAACGTAGAATCCACTACAGTGTGACTGCACCCACAATCCCTAAGAGCTGGAGTATCTACTCCATTGATCAGCACACTGTCTTTAAAGTAGTGCTTGGTATTATCCGGAATCCTAGCATAAGCCTCTGCGACTTTAGGCTCCCAGGAACCCAGGGAAACTAAAACTACCTCAGCCTCTATCCCGCTGGGAAATGAGTCTGAGGAGAAGGATGCTCCTGTAATCTCTTCTTCCTCGTAGGAGGAGAAGGCCAGATTAGCAGAGTGGACCCCCAAAGGTCTAACCTTACACCGGGGATCCCCCTTCACGTGGTCAGTTGCTCCACAAGCAAAACAAGATCCATTGGGTCTGTTTACATAGGGAGGCTTATTGTAACCAGAGTTCTGTTTCGGAGGCTGACCTCCACTACCCTGTGAGTTCTCTTGTGTCTTACCCTTATTTTTCTTTTTGTGGCCCTTATGAGAAGAAGATTTATCAGATTCTCCACCCTCCTTATCTTTGGACTTTTTCCCTTCCTCCTGCTTACCAGGATGAGTTTTGTTCTTATGGGACACTCGATGTGACACCCATAAGTCGGCTGCAATGGCCAGCTTCTTAGGATCTATCTCATTCGAATCGGCCAAATGCTGCTTAAGCTCCGGGGAAGAAGATGCAAAAATGTGTTCCAGCATGACAAGATTTATCATGCCTTCGAAGGTAGAAACCTTATAACCTTCGACCCAGCCAGTTAAGTTTTTCAAGGACTCAGTGACATAAGATACCCAAGTACCACCTTCCTTTTTCTTATACTCTCTGAAACGTTTCAAATATTGGGCCGGAGTCTTCCCAAACTTTAAAATGAGAGTTTGCTTTAACATTGCGAAATCAGCTCGCTCAGCCTTCGACATTTCCATAATGGCACTACAGCCAGAATGTGGCAGTCTGCTGAGTAACCAGGCAATCTTATCAGCATTGTCAACTTGTTGAACTTCGCATGCATACTCAAACGCATTCAGCCAGTCCATAATGTCATTCCTTTCTTCATACACACTGAGCAGATCTTTTGGAAACCGTGGATGAGAGGAGGCCCCAGACCCATGTCCAGGACCCTTGGACCCATTTGCAACCTGAAGCTTGGCCAGTTCCAACTGGTGATCCCTGTCTTTTTGTTTTTCTGCCTGTTCGATTTTTAGTTTGGCTATGCTGAATTCAAGCTCCTGCTGCCTAAACCGCAGCTCTTGCTTCTTGAATTCAAGCATAGCCTCCCCATCAGCACTGGCAGAGGAAACATTAGACATCTCGTCCTCCCTGTCCTCGTGGTCGCGATGGATCAGTGCAGCGGCGGAACCGTCGGTTCTACCAGTGAGAGCAGCCCCACCTCCTCTGCACTGTCCTCAGAAGTTATAGTGTCAAGCTGCGCTTCTTGCCACGCCATGATTCTTTGGATCATTTCCAATTTCGTGCCTTGAGAGGAAACACCTCTCTCCGCACACATCTTTTTCAATGTTTCTGATTTGGAAGCATTTAAAGTTAACAAGGTATTTGTTTCCATACTGTTAGATAGGACTATGGCCTTTTTAAAGTTATACTACAACAATTCACTACGTGTCCTGGTTGGAATAACCTGAAATGCCTTAGTTCATGCGCAACACTGGATACCTTCAGTCGTATCCCACCGCTGTACACCAATTTGTTAAGACGGATTTCTGAACTCTGTCCTGGTGGCGCAGAAGTTCAGAAGGCCAACCTAATTACTTGGAACAGGGTAACCTCTGGACGAGCCAGACCAATCAAGGTAGCGATCGCGGCGGTCAAGACTAGGTCTCAAGAGGGGTGAGGGTGACTGAAAGCCCGCAATGAGCACACAAAGCAAGATCACTTACAAACTACTCCAAACAGTTGTTATATTAAAAATATATACACATTTATTCCAAGGCCTTTAAAACAATGACCGTAGCGAGAAAATCACAATATAACGATAGTAAACCAACACATACCATATCAACACAATATATATACAAATACGACAGTCTCAAGCGTTAGATGCACGAAATGGGTAGTCCACCTAAAAGCGAAGGAAGACAGGCAGTGCGAAATAATGCTTAGACCCAGTTCGCCCTCAGAGGCACCTAACTAGATGGAAGACCGAGCCCTGCGAAGAGTGGAGCCTTGTGCTCAAAAGTACCTGCACGCGCTGGTGCCAACGGGCAAAAGGAGAAGCTCTTCGAGGGAAATCAGGCAGTTCAGTTTAGTGCACAAAAGAAGAAGAACACGTTCCGCGACTCAAGCGCAGCCTCCACAGTGGGCAGAAGCAGAGCGCGAGTACGGAAAAGGGCGCTGTTTGACACAGCGGGGAAAAGCAATGGGCTCCTGCAGGAGGGCGACCAGATCCTAGCTATGCTACTCACCGGTCCCCGATGCAAGCAGACCCAGGCTTCTCCGCGTCAGTTTCAGCAGCTGGCAGGTTCAGAAGAGCAGGGAACGCCTCGTCGTCGTGTTGAGTAAAAAGACGTCCCAATCGAAGAAACCCGCACAGTTTGTTACCACAGCAGGGCAACGGAGCGGCCGTGTGTATCTGAGCCAAATGTACACTACTCACTTCAGACCTGGGAACGCCAAGTGTACGAAGCGTGTGAGAGTGACAAGGACTCGAAATACTACACAACCTGGCGGCGGTTACAGAGCAAGAGTCCCGTGTAAGCTGGTCAGTCAGCTGGATGGCCCAGAGACGCTTCCGAAGGCTTACTGGCAGGAGATGGTGAAGATGCCGAGAATAGCTGTTCCCGCTATTCCAAGGGTCGAAGTACCAGTACAGGCCTTCTGGTTCGATCAAAGGTGAAAAGGGTTTCACAAGGCGACAGCAGTGCAGAGGAGAAGTCCTTCAGCGGGTCACCAGCGATTCCTCGGTCCAGCCTCTTGGTTGCAGGATACTTGGCTCCTGTATTCCTTCGTTCGTGAGAACTCAGGAGATCGACATGGTAGTGGTGTTTCCAGCCCCCTCTTATCCACGGCTCCCTTCGCGCCAAAACGGAGGGGACCCAATGGGAGATCCACTCATCAACACTCACACCATTCGTGGACCAATCACGGACCACGGTGGTCCCAGGCATTCACACCACCCTAGACTCTCTGGCACCCAGGATGTGTATTGGGACCAGACATCCCAGCCCACAACCTGGAGGCACACACAAGACATGTAGAAGCCCGCTAAAGCATCCGTGTTTCGCGGGAAAGTACATGCCCAAATAAGGAAGTCCCCGGGTCGGCTCGACCTGGGGAAGGTGAAGGGAGCAAGACGGTCAGCGGACAGGACAAAGGAGCCTCGTGGTCTGGCCATTTTGGGAGCCAGGCCACCATTTTGGGTTAAGCGCGAGAAACACGCTTAGAACGCCAAAAGGAGCTCAAAACACAAGAAACGATCGCTGCCACCATTCCCGTCCCTGAATCACTTGCACCGATCAGATACAATCCTAAACGAGTATCTAGGGCCTGTAGAAGGCTAGAGACCCAAGAGAGCTGTAACTTAGCTTACAGTGCCCTCTTGTGTCATGTTGCACGAAAGCCGCAACATAATAAAAGAAACTACGGGAAACAGCGTTCCCCGGTACTGACAGTCTTAAGGGCATGTCAGTTTCCCCATAAGAAAGGAGCGAAAGCCCAGAGGAGTGCGGCAGAAGGCTGCACTTCTCTGGCAAAGTCAAGAACAAGGTGAAAAACAACAGCAAAAAGTTTAGGGGTTGCCACATGGAAGGAAAATTACCTACAATTACGAAATCTTTCCTAACACTCATGCTATTGGTGGCTGCTAATGCAATCCATCTATTTTCATGTCTCATTTTACTGAAGTATGCCAAATGTTTGATGAAATGAATTTGTCTTAAGTACATAAGATCTGGACAGTCTACTAAGACGTGCTCGAAGGTTTCTACAATTGCTGGGTTGTTACAGAAACGACACCCTTTAGCTTCAGGATCAATCTGTTTCCTCCGTGCTTGAACTTCACGAGTGGAGCATAAGTTGAAGCGGAAACGTAATATAGCATTTCTGATGGCAGGAGACGGAGCTTTACAAAGATAAGAAGCCATTTCTCTGTATCGCTTGGGGGCAAACACAGAGGAATCAAAGTCCTTATACTTCAGACAGGAGAATCTAGTATCAATCCAATCCATCATATAAAGCTTTTTCTATCTATCAGGGTCAGAGGCAAGGGTTTCAATTGAGATTTCAGCATTTAACATTATGGACAAGATGTTTTTAGACCATGTTTTGGGGAACTCATGGGTTGATGATAGCAGATAACTGGACACTGTGGCTAAAGTGGAATCGTTAAGAGCAGATAATAGACATTTCCTAAATAAGCTACATAAGCACCAGTTGTACATAGCAGTTAGAGATGTTAACCCTAATTCATAATGAATCATGGCCCCAGGGGTACATTGCTGAAGATGAAGAATCGCACGCCAAAACTTTGCTTCCAATACATTCAAAAAGGCTGGATGAATAGCATTGTATGTCCCTAAACCATATAATATGGTGGGAATAACATTCTGAGTCCAAAATATGAGTGCTGGTTTAATCGAAAATGTACCATACTTGAACATGATTAGTCTTGTTTGACATATTGCAGCCGTTAGTTTGAATTCAATTTTGGCTAGTTGGGAGTGGAGTGATGTGGGACCATCAAATATGAGGCCTAAATATACATAATTTGGAACCACCGCCAGGCTTCTTTGTTCAATTTTCCACTCCATTCTGTGTCGGCGCGTGCCTTTTGTTGAATACACAACAACTTGGGTTTTCTTGCTATTTACCACCAACTCGTTAGCTCTAAAGTACGTACACAGTGCTGTCAAAAGATTTTGAAGACCAATGGGCGTTTTTGAAATTAACACTAAGTCATGTGCATACCAAAGTGCTTTCACCTCAATGTTATGTAACTTTGGAGCATCCGCACGAACCTCATCAAAAATCCTTCTGACATCGCTAATGAAGAAATTGGACAAAGCCGAGGCAAGAGTGCATCCCTGATTTAGTCCACGTTCAGTGGTCACTGCTTTTGACAATAACCCCTCTGTGTTCAATCTTATAATACAGAGGTGTTTGAATGCAATGCAAAAATGATGTCACTTAAGGTTCAGGGGCAGTCTGCCTTGATTAGTTTGTCCATAAGTTGCGGTCTTGAAACGGAATCAAAAGCAGAATGCAGATCCACAAAAGCAAAATAAATCAGTTGTTTTGTGATTTGTGCACGCTGTTTGATGGCATGTAGGGTAATTAAATTGACCGCAGTCCCCAAGCCTGCTACGAAGCCGGTCTGGGCGGGATCACGCTGATTTACTTTAACTGTCCATTGATTAAACTCTCTCAGAACCAAACGAGAGAAAATCTTACCAGGTGCATCCAAGAGAGCAATAGGGCGATAACATTTAGGATCCTTACGATCACCTTTTTTACAAATGGGTACTATTAGAGATGTGCACCAGGATTTTGGTATTGTTTTAGTTAGCAAAATATGTTGAAAGGTGTTATTTAATATACTCGCCCATTCTTTTGGATTTTCCTTGAACATATAGTTCGTAAGGCCATCAGGCCCAGCAGCTCTTGAAGAAAATGATTTGTTTATAAAATCTTGCACACTGTCAATGGTACAGTTCAGAGACCCAACATGAACGGGTTCTATTAGTGTATTCAAAATCATTCATTTTGTTGTCAGCATATAATTTAGAAAAATGCATTATCCATTGTGCTTCCGGGACCCCGTTTAGTCTCCACTTGGGATGTGGAATTACATTTATTCAAAAGTTTCCACACTTGGGCGGAGTTTTTATTATGGCAAGCAAACATGAATTTTTCACTGTCAATTTGGAAGAGATGGGCTTTTCTGGAGCGCGTCCAGTTTCGATACGAGCATCTCGCTATTTTAATGGCTTTGAGCTGGTCAACCAGCAGCAATTTGCGTAATCTGCATAATTCTTTTCGTAAGGAAGTTTTGCGTTCTTGTAACGAAAGATCAAAGCCATGAATATGAGTGCGAGACGATCTGTTATTTGATGGCAATATATTTCTGAATGTGTCTAGTACATCAACATATGATGAAACATTATTTGTTCTTTGATTTTTTATGATGGCCATATTTAAAGATGACAGCCTTTCAGGATACCAACGAAAGCGATTTTTGCCGTTGTTAACTAACAGCATTTGTTTTGACCACTTTTGAAGTGAGGTGTCAGTTTGGACTAAGTTGGACCAATACAAAGAAAGCAGGTGATGATCACTGCTTGTTTGCTTGAGAATCTCGAATTTGTTGGCATTCACAAATATAGTGTCGCACACAAAAATGTAATCAATTGTAGACCTTGAGTCTCCCCTCTCCCAAGTGTGTTGGGGAGGAATATCACCTGAAATAGCCCCATTAGCCATTTTTGGATTTAGATCTTTAGCAAACATGCTCCATCTCCGACTTGTATTACACACTCCCTTGTTATTTGTCGGGAAACGGGCAAGATTCAAGTCACCCACCAACATAATGCCCGAGATCTTATACTGAGCAATTGGTTTGAAAACCAGTGATAGGGCACGATAGAAGGCATCATCAGTAATGCCAGCTGGATTACGATAGAGGTCAATGAGCGCAAATACTTGCGATCCATGAGTGATCTTGACCAATTGAACAAATCTGTTCGGCGAAAGCCAATCAACAATTTGGAAGTCTCTACTGGACTTTACTGCCACTAATAGGCCGGAAGTAGGTCTACCTTTACCTGACGTGACTGCAGGCAATAAAATAAGATTGTGATCATCCCATGTGGGTGCTTGTAGCATCCATGTTTCTTGCAAGGCCACGATATCAAAGCTATTCAACTGATCATTGAAGGCCCACTGAAGGTGAGAAAAGCCTATTGTGGTCCAGCTTGCCAGCGAGATTGTTTCGCTTTTCATGGTAATTGATGGTTACGATTGATTTTTTGAGGTCAACGTTTTCTGAGAGCTACTGTCAACAGTACAAAAAGGACATACACAATCTACAACAGGCAATGGGACTGCATTTGCAGCCTGTTCACTAGTCTCCTGAGGGTGTTGACGGGCTGGATCTAAAGCGAGCAGAAAACCTATATTAAAGAGATCCATTTTCGCTTTCCATAATGTATTGCGAACCAGCCCCGCTTTGATCCATAACCTTACAATTGATACATTTCTATGACAGAGGAACTCAATTTGGTCAAAATCACACGAGGAGAGATCTTCCAACGACTGAATTTCAGCAAAAATATTCAAAACACTCGAGCGACACAAATCATATTTTGCAAAGGGTCCATCATGACACTTCAAAATCAAGGTGCGGAAAGAGTTGAATCGTTGCGTTTTGGGATTTTTTTGGTTATTCAACTGTGATTTGGATTTAATGCAGGGTTCACATTAGGGTTCACCTTGTTTTGACAAGAAGAATGGTGATTATTAGGCACATTCTCTGACGGTACATTTTTTGAGCAAGCCATGGTATATTCTCTGAGGGGAAGGTCTACTTGTGGCTTTAAGGCACACGTCATTTCAGCGGACGAAGAATTAACACACTCCCAGCTAACCTCAGGGGTTACCTCTGATAGCCTTCTAAAAAGATGAGCATCTACCGCCGATTTCAGGGTAGACAAGCGATCTTCAAATCCCACAGCCGCGGCGGGGGCTTGATGACGGCCAGAACACACAACGGATGCTCGAGTCGGAAGGGAAGATGGAACTTCAACAACACTAAGGTACTGCTGAGGCAGCACTCTGAAAGAGTTTTGATCAAGGAGTTCAACAAGTTCGTTCAAAGGTGCATAACCACAGGACAAGGCTTGTGGCATGCTTGCAGCCGGTGGAACAGGTAGAGGCATAGCGATTGATTCTGGAGCCACAGGAGGATTTTGTGATGAAACAATGTCTTGAAACCCTCCTGAGTCCTGGGAAGGAATGCCTAAAGGATGATTGGGCAAGTAGTGGTCGCTATGGAAGGGTTTTTAGTTTGAGTGACTTTAGTATTTGGTTTACTAATTTTTCCCACTGTGGACATTTTGTATGTCGATGTTTTGGTTCTCTTTAGAACCATGGTTTTCTTACCATTTTTTTGGATCTGCACAGAGTTCTCTTCACTAGGAATAGGTCTGGTAGGAATAATATGATCAGATCTTGGTGGCGAATCAACGCTGACCCACAAATAATTTTTCTTATCACTTGAGATATCTACACACTCCACCGGTCGTATAATCTTTGTGAATGTAGGTAAGGCTGTCGAGGGAGTGTCTAGGCTCAGCAGGCGAGCATTATAATTTTGCTATAATACTGACAATCTCTGTACGATGTTGGATCTTTGGTGTTCTACAGACAAAGGGCCAGGGGAGTTTTTGATTTCTAGGGCAGTGAGTCTCTGCATTATGTTCTTGATTGTTTCAGGGGCGGACGATTCATTAGAACAACGTTTCATCCATTCATCAATCTGATCAATTTTTGTTGATTGGAGAGCTATCTTGCGATCCATCGCTTCAAAGAGTTTGAAAAGACTTGTTATAGTTGTGGTAACGGCCCCCAAAGTAATCTCTATGAGCGCTGGATTCGCAAAAGAGCCTCACCAGACGTTTTTGAAGACAAACAACGCCGCGGCGTTGGCTGAATAAAGGACTCCTCAATAGCATGTCTCGTAGAATCAATAGAGCATGGAAGATTATAATCCGTGATAACAGAAAGTCTAGAACTCTCCAGATCGTTATTACTTGGTTGTAACGGAGTATCAATCATAGGGGTCTCTTTGGCACATCAACAATTTCAATCACTTCCTCACATACAACACTCTCAGCAGTGATATTGATACTTTGGTGTGCCGGTTCCACAACAGGTTCACCGACACAAACAGCATCAGCAGTAGCAATAACTGCTGCCACAGAGGAATTCAAAGTTTCTTCCTCAACTACTGATACCATTCTTTTGCGCTGAATGATTTTGTTAGGTGACTGGGGAATTGTCAATAAAGTTTGATCAGAGATAATTACAGAAGGATTTATCACACTGAAATCAGGTTTAGTTATACTTGTGGACTCAAGCATTGGATTGGACACGGGCTGGGTGACCTTTTCAGATTGCGCTGAAACTTGAGTCACTGCTGAAGAGTCACTTATTTTTTCATAAAAGTTTCTGATGTCTCGATTTTATGAGGGGGTTTTATTTGCTGGGGTAAGAGTTATAGATTTCTTGGATATTCGGGATAATCGCTTTTTTTCGTCACTCAATTTGAATATTGGTTCATTGAAAGGAGTTATGCATGAATGGTTTGGTAATGAACCGTTAGGGGTGGCAGTTCTATTCGGAGTGGCATTAACATTATTTTCAGATGTAATTTGGGCCAGCATTCCAGGCATATCAGATTTAAGTGTGTACATAACACGAGACATCAAGACCTAGAGGTCAGACCTCGTACACACCGCTACGAGCTGCTTTAAAAGAAAAAAAATGCAAGCCTGGCTCTTTTTAGTACACACCAGCACAAGTCATGTAGAAAAAAAGAAAAAAAAAATACAACAATCTGATCAGAGAAAAGAAAAGACCAAGAACCTGAATAAGTTCCAAAAAGGGAGCAACCACAACCACAGCCCGGGCCCGGTCGCCGCGGCGAAGTGGCAAATCGGGACTCTGCGTGTACTCCACATGTGCGCGCGTGCTGCGCGCGCGGGCTCCTGTTATATACGCGCCCCGTCAAACGTTATGGAGCGTAATGGAGCCTACAAGTAAACAAAGTAAATGTGAGTATATAGTCTGCTGTAGTAATGATTATAGTCCAATATTAGAAGTCAGAAGGTCAGCACCTTGTGGGTCACGTAGTAAAAGTTCATACAATGCGTAGTGAAGATAATCATCCGTTGAAGCAGCGGTCCTGGCAAAGGCAAAGCAGGACTCTGCATGGACTCCACGTGTGCGTGCGCGCTGTGCGCGCAGGCTCCTGTTTATGTACACACCCCCTCAAATGTTATGGAGCGTAATGGAGCCTTGTGGGTCACGTAGTAAAAGTTCATACAATGCGTAGTGAAGATAATCATCCATTGAAGCAGCAGTCATGACAAAGGCAAAGCGGGACTCCTCAAACAGTGTACACCTGCGGCTGGTCACTGGAACTTCTCCATGAGGTTGTCACGTTGCCAGTGGTTTAGCACACAATTACAAGAAGTCTCCTAAAACCCTCTCTTTCTGTCCCACTTGACCACGGTCCCTTTCTTATTTACAGAAAGCCTGATCAAATCATATCTTAATTCAAAGGTCGGGAAGAGGAGACACAGGGAAAAAAGTAACGGAAGGTGGCCTCCCAGATGTCACAATACAGTTCAGATTCTTCAGACCCACTAACCCCCTCCGACTCCTCACGTGTGGAACTGGAATCCGTGTTGTAGTGTACTGGCTCTCGGTACTGGCGTGTGGATGTCGAGATGAACCTACCTCAATAGGAAGCCACAGTGGCCCCTCCACCGAGATAGGCGAAAGAGGAGGGCAAAAAGCCACAGGCTAAAAAAAAACCTATGCCGGTTCAAAGTCCTTCTGGAGTGTTTGAATTGCTGAGAAAACTGGTTGGTAAGTATCCAGAAGAATGTACAGATCCGGTAAGCAGAATTCTCAGGAAGTCCAATGGATGAATCCACAATAAGTGGAAGCAGCAGGGAAAGGCTCAGGAGAAATGAAGAAACGCAATGGAGCCTTCCGAATGAGGAGTAACCAGAAGAAAGAAGGCAGAAGGAGCAAGAGGGAAAGCGAAAGTAAAGAGAGGGAAAAGAAAGGAGAAAGAAGCTCGCAGCGGCGAGAGGGAGCGAGCGAAAAAGTAATGAGCAGAAAGAAACTTAGGAAGCGGGCAGAGCAAGGCACCCGAGGTAGAGAGGCGGAGACAGAGCAGAGAGAAAGTTCACACACCGAGTGTGAAACAGAGGAAAAAGCGCTGAAACAAAAGCTGGAGCAAGCGGAGAGCGTATTCCAGAAATTGCAACATACAGGTATCAGGGAGGACCGGAAATAAGTACTTCCCAGCTAGCTGCGGTCACAACCAGAAAACGTGAAAAGACTAGACCGCCACCTTCACCTAAGAAACAACGTGCCAGAACATGAATGGCCACCCCAACGAAACCAATGCCACTGTTTCCATGCGCCTGTGCGCATGACACCAGATCAGAAGTGGTCTGTTTCAAATAATTGCAGTTAGCCCTCAGTCAATTCGAGACATAGAAAACATCAATTCGTGAACTACTATCCCTCTTGATTTGGATGTGCTCTGTCTCACCGAGACTTGGTTCACGGCCATCTCTGTCACGATTTTTGACACTCTTCTTTCCGATGGCTACAAGATCCTCTCCGAACTATGAACCAACCATCCCAGTGGAGATAAGCCTTGATTTTCCCATAGTGGATCCCTGCTTCTATCATTCCTATCCAGCACTACTCCTCCTTTGAATGCCTGGTCTGCAGGCTCTCTATCTCTCCTAGCGCCTCTCTCACTGTGGCCACTATCTACAGGCAGCCTGGCCATGTCACTCGCTTCCTCTCTGAGTGGGCTGACGTTTCCACCTCGCTCCTTGTGTGAAACAGAGTGTGAAACAGACGAAAAGGCGCTGAAACAAGAGCTGGAGCAAGCGGAGAGCGTATCCCAGACATTGCAACATACAGGTATCTGGGAGGACAGGAAATAAGTACTTCCCAGCTAGCTGCGGTCGCACCCAGAAAACGTGAAAAGACTAGACCGCCACCTTCACCTAAGAAACAACGTGCTAGAACATGAATGGCCGCCCCAACGAAACAGATGCCACTGTTTCCATGCGCCTGTGCGCATGACACCAGATCAGTAGTGGTCTGTTTCAAATAATTGCAGTTAGCCCTTAGACAATTCGAGACATAGAAAACATCAATCTGTGACCTACTATCCCTCTTGATTTGGATGTGCTCTGTCTCACCGAGACTTGGTTCACGGCCATCTCTGTCACGATTTTTGACACTCTTCTATCCGATGGCTACAAGATCCTCTCCGAACTCAGAACCAACCGTCCCAGTGGAGGTAAGCCTTGATTTTCCCATAGTGGATCCCTGCTTCTATCATTCCAATCCAGCACTACTCCTCCTTTGAATGCCTGGTCTGCAGGCTCTCTATCTCTCCTAGCGCCGCTCTCACTGTGGCCACTATCTACAGGCAGCCTGGCCATGTCACTCGCTTCCTCTCTGAGTGGGCTGACGTCTCCACCTCGCTCTTTGCCTCTACCTCTCAACTTCTCCTCTTCTGAGACTTGAACATTCACATGGATGCTACCAGCCCTTCCTCAGGACTCTTTCACAACTTCTGCGATTCTCTCTCTCTCTCTCTCTCTCTCTCTCTCTCTCTCTTTCTCTCTCTCTCTCTCTCTCTCTCTCTATTCTTCCATATGGCCCAACTCACTCTGCATGGCACACCCTGGATGATCTGATTTACTCAGACCTCCCATTCTCTAACCCTCTCACCACTCCTCTCTTTGAGTGATCACTTTCTCCTTTCTTCCCACCTCTCTCTCTCTCTTCCCCGCAGGTGAAGTGGACACCAGCACTGCCACCTACCGTCTCGGTCATCCGACTCATGAAGCATGTGTCAGTTGAGGCTTTCGCCGCTACTTTCTCTCCTCCTCCTGCACCTTTGGCTGACTCACACCCTGACACAGCCCTCTCTAACCTTCATCTCTCTATCTCTAACACTCTGCAGGTCCTTGCCCCTGTCATGAAGATCCGCTTGATGCCCAAATCCAAGTGCAACTCTTGGTACGGTTCCGACCTTGCCACCCTTAAACGCAAGTGTAGGGCGGCGGAGAAGAAGTGTAGGGCATCAGGCGTACCCTCTGATAAACTGGCCTGCCGCCTGCTCCAAAGGCAGTACAGGCTCTCTGTCCTGTCTAAGAAGTGAGCCTACATCCAAGCCTGCACTCTGCGGCACCTAACAACTCAGCCAAACTCTTCAAAATCTGCAAGGAGCTGGCCAATCCTGCTGCAGTCTCTACCTCCCCTGTTCCCACCCAGCCCCTCTGCACTTTCACTACTAAAAATCAGGACATCGTGTCCATCCTCTCTTCATCTACCTCCTCTTCCTCCTCCTCTGCCACTCCTGGCCTGCCTGAGGCCGTATCTCCTCCTCCTTTCCCCTGTTCATCCCTGACAATGTTTCTAGACAAGTCTGATTTATGAAATTCTTGTCAAAGCAGGTTATCTCAAGCTCATCCAGAACCACCAGGGACCACATCAACACCCTTGATCATGCCTTGGCCGATTTCTGCAATCACTCCTTTGCCACTGGAACTTCCCCTCCTCCTTACACACTCTCTTGTGCACCCCCTCGTAAAGAAGCCCTCGGCCGATCCTTTCGCTCCAGCTAACTATCACCCGATTTCCATCACTCCTTTCCTGGGTAAACTCTTGGAAAAGCTGGCCATCTGCGAGCTTAATCTACCTACTGAATCTGTTGGTTGCCTCCATGACCACAAGTCTGCCTTCAGACCTACCAGAAGCATGGAAACTGCTCTCCTGAACAGCTGTAACAACTTGCTCTCATTCGTGACTCTAATCTCCCATCTGTCATCATTCTCCTTGATCTATCCTGTGCTTTTGACGCAGTCAACCATGCCATCCTGCTCAATCGCACCTGCCACAACCTTGGTATTACTGATCAGTCCCTTACTTTCTCACTGACCGGCCCTCTCAGGTCCAACTGGGGTCTTTCCTCTCTTCTATTTCTCTCTCTCCTTGTGGTGTTCCTCAGGGATCTTCCATGCTGACTGAACAGTTTCACACACATACACCCTGCCCCCACACTCTGTAATATAATTACCAGGCCTGTCCAGCATGTGAAATTCGTCGGCTGTTCGCCTTCTGGAAGTGGTTCAATGAATTCTTCTTAAATCACCCCAGCAAGGACGGGCATCTGCCATCACTCAAACCGGTGCTTATTGACTGGAATTCCCAGTCTCTGCAGCAGTGCACTGGGATCTGCTTTTTCAATCAGGAAAATCCCCAGCCACCAGCCAGGTCTTTCTCCCAGCTGTGTAAAATGTCTTCTCCTCTCTTCTTCCCCGAGATTCATTAGCAAAGCTCTGTTACAGCCTGCCAAACGAGTTCAACCAATGAAATTCTATCATGTCCTACACTCCTTCTCTTTAACAATGGCTTGGCTCATACAGTTGCAACTGTAAACAAACTAATTTCCTGCTTATTCGAGTCTTTGCTTCCTGCACATACTGTAGACAGAGCGCAGATAGAAGCAAAGATCTCATTTTGCACTGGAGAACACATTATATTATTAAGAGTTAGGATTGTTAGTATTGTTAATGAGGTTAGTTCATTAATCCTCAAATGTGCCTCCTGCACCAGAGGAATTTCAGGTGAGAAAAAAATATATGCTTTTAACTGTGAAAAAAAATTATTTGCATTTTAGATGTAGAAATCGTTTTTGACTGAATAGCCTGTTTTCATTTACATGTCCATGTCACACTGGCAACACATGCCTTGCTGTACCGCATTATAGCAATGCACCAAACCCATGCAGTGGTGCTGCATAAAAATAATGCTAAATACTCTTACAGCACCCTTGTGTGAGATCCTAAGTGCAGCAAGGAGCATTAGCCTGGCAACCCCAGGAATCGTTTGGTTTTCATAAATAAAACCCAGTGATCTGCCCAACTACAGCTGAGTTCCACCCATGTGGGGTTGACACAGCCTTCATTGAGGGCATATAATGAAAATGAAGCCACACTTCTGGCGCCAGAAGGGTGCAACCTCCAGGATGACCCCTGACCTCACTTCCCTAACCTACTATCACCTTCTTTTGGCACATCATTTAATGCTTGTTTAGTTATTTATTTGATTGACAAGAAATCTCAAATACATCCCCACTGTAGCTGTACCCACAATAATAGTAAGTCCATACTACAAAATGGATCTGTACATGAAAATCACTAAACAATGACAGTTCTATCCTTGGTCATAAAACTGTAAGCACTTTGAAGAAAGTTTGCAACAATATTGCTCTTTACATAGTAATCAATACTTGGAAAAAGCTGTAATTTCATCTTTTGTCACACAATTAACATCCACATAAATAAATCTGCAATTTTATCCTATAACATCGAAATCTGAATATAAGACATGGCGCTTGAACATACTCTCACCCCTAAAGCAATTTGATTATCAGTAATCAGCAACCCCATAATCATAATTATATTCCATTCTCTCAATTCCACACTGTTATTCATTATGTCCAAGCTATATCAAAAAAATGGAAAGGACCCCACAATTATCTCCTGACAATCTTTAGTTGATAATTGATGCATTTGACAAGGTATACCACCGCCATACAGTCTTAAACATTTGCCAGTCAAAACCTTTTTTCACAATAAATAATTTAAAGAGCTATCAGACTGAAGTCTCTGTTGTTTCAAACACAGTGCTTTGATTTAAACACCATTCCATTGTTTTGCAATTCATGTTTCAGTTGCTGAAGAATAATGTTAGTGATTGAACACCTTTGTTAGAGCACATGAACAAAAATGTCATTTCTTCCAAAGGTCTGCAAAGTTTCCTTGAAATAGCCGAGAATGTTTTTGGACCTTTGTTGTGTCCCAGAAATCCGAAAGAGTTTCATGGTTAGATGGAAATACTTGACCATGGTAGTCCTTCTTCTGTGTTGATGCTGTCTGCCCTATCCACAGAGGATCTTCTAGAGAGTGGGTGCTCTGTAGCTTTTTGAGTGGACTCTCATTGGTTGAATAACTTTTGATCTGGTGAAAATGTGTGGCCCAACTGCAGTGCACTATGGCATCATTGTGGTGAAGTGCATGTGCAGTGTTCTTATTGCTTCGGCCAGAACCTAGAAGAAGGCAAATATGATATGTGAGGTAAGAACTGGGACTGTACTTGTGTGGGATGATATATTGAAAGTTCCAGAAACTTTTGTGTTCGTAGCATGACTGGCTTTCCATTGAAACACATTGATACCCCTTGTGCTAGCCATACCATCCTTCTAGCATCCAAATCTAGTAGCTGGAAGAAACTTTAAATTGTCCCCAAGGGTGGACTGGTAGCCAAATGTGGCCCGGGAAGTGTTGTTCAAAGTGACCACAGATTGGACCCTGCTAGCAAGCCCAACCCCACTAAGCAGTTCTTGGGGGCTCTCTGCCCAAGAAAGTTTGAATCAATGGGTTCAATCAGTGAATTTGAAAGCACATTTGTCCCTATATAGTAAAAAAAAATAAAGATACAACACATTTGTTAAGATTGAGAAATAACATACTGAAATATATGTAACACGTTTGCTTCAAAGGGACGTAGGGACTGAGTAGAGATGGAGGAAAGGAGTTTGATGACTAGGAGAGAGGCTAAGATGAGCATATAACTCCGGGTCCACAAAAATGGATGCCCATCATTTAGGGGCCCACTGAGAAATCTTCAGAGATCCCTGCAGGAAAGGTAACTCACGTGTTGGTCCTCGTGCTTCTGAGTCCTGGCTTTTTGTACGATGCACCTGATCACTCAGCTGCAAAGTGCGAATACAAATAATGACATGAGATTCAGTGGGTGTCAGCGTGTTTTGGGGTGGCACATCCCTCAAATCCTGATTTCATTTTTCCTCTGTCCCTGCAAGTCAAGTTCCCTCTCTGGTGTCTCTAAACTGAGGTCTGGAACAACAGGCCTCATTAAAACATCTCACATCGCCAACACACTGCACACACACACACACACACACACCATCACATGACACATACATTCTCACACTGCACATGCACTCAAGCACCACACACACTCTTACAAAACACGCACACATTTACACTGTACAAAGGCCCATACAAGGCAAGTGCTGCCTATAATAAAGCAAACCCATTGACTTTGTGAAGCATGTAAGTAGGGCCAACATTCGTGGGACTGTTATAACTTGGTTATTAAATTAAAGTATGATCAACATAGGTACATTTATAAGGATATGGAAAATGCGAGCCGCGCTCTCTGGCAAATCTCCAACGATCACCCTCTTCTTCTGTTCTCCCTCTCGAGTCTCTCTAGTTCTCCACATTTCACATCGCATCGTTAGGTTCCACAATGCGATGCAGATCCCACATTACACATCCCCTTTCTTTCCCAAAGATACTTCTTGTACTTTTCGCTAACTCGTGTAATCATCCAGGTATCTTGGTCTTCAGTAACTCCTACCACATCTCTATGTAGCCGGAAACATATTTGTTGTATCCGACAAGGAAGATCTGTCACCCCTGACACCTTTGTACTGGGGAGACCCCCCGGCCGGCACATAGAGTCGGGGTTTGCTCCAGAGTACTTTAAGACAAGATAGCTGCACCTTGAGATGGATGGGGGTGCAGGATTTCTTACTCCAACACCAATCAATAAGGACAACTCAATGGTTTGGCAAAGGGGAGTCCGTTTAATGACAAGTACAAAAAACGGGGAAACATGGAAATCAACAGAGATGCAATAGTCCGTCTCGCTCCAACTCCCTCGAACTTCATACAAAACATAACTTTTATACTCAAAACGCGTCATAATCTGACGTGTAACACTCAAAAAATTAACATGCAATTCTATTGATTAGGAAAAGGTAACTTTAATATAGGTGCTATATCTGTATATGGTAACGGAGTGAGGGGATTGGGTAAACAATGTCTGGTGGGCATCTAAGCCCTTCCTTCAAAAATGACTACTGTAGACGTCACTAAAAGTACGACATCCCATTGGTTCTACTAACTATAGGCCCCTAGATTATTTGGTCCAATGTGATTGGGTTGGCATCAACCCCATACATAAATTTCCACTTTGCTTAGCAGCACACACAACGGTCAACCAGGTGCAGGATGTCCCCCAATTCACCCTGCCTTCCTGCAATCAATCATCACTTTATGGGCTATGTGTCAATTAGTTCACTGTGGTTGGCCTCGAAACTGCATCTTCTTGTCTCGAAAAAGTTCTGATATCGCTGTCTGGGCGGGTGTCAAGTGTATGTGTGAATCAGTGCCTCTTCTAGCTCGGGTGGTCACGTGCTACCACACCATGGATTTACCTCGTTTCTTTCAATTTGTGTATTTGATTTTCATTTCACCCGCCACCTGCCTTCACCTTCTTATCTCGATTCTTCAGAGGCAGGATATTCTGTTCTTAGCTTCAATTAAAAGTAGCTACTGTTCATAGCTTCTATCGATGTGCCCTTGGCTTCCCTGGCAAAAGCTGCCTTTGCCGAGTTTCGATTCAGCTTTCTTTCCTTGTGTCTGCTAGAATATCAATCTGCTTACGTTTGGCCTATAGTAACCTGGGTTGGTTCTGCTTTTTAGTGCAAAGTGGTCTAGCACTTATACAATGTGCTTCGTTTTGAGGTAGGTTGTGTACAATGGCGCTTGCCGCTCTATTCTTTTACTTAGCATAGCAAGCCGCAGTGTTTTCTTAGCTTTCTTCGGTTACAAGCATATGTACAGACGTTAGCTGGTTGAATATCTTCATCCTGCTTAAAACTTTAAGCTTCTTTGTACTCTAACATCACTTTCTTCTTACAGGTTCACAACATCCTTAGTCATGGCTTTTTGTCTTTTCGTGTCGTCCTTTGGTTGTCATTTCTTCTATGGGTGCGTTAGTCTAGTCCCTCGTGACGTCACCATTCATCTTCCATTAAGGGCTTTTTGGTTTCTTCCTGTACAGTACTTAAACAGTCTTCATTTCGTCTCATTTGCTGGTAGGGTTGTCTCAATGGGTACCTTACTGCCCATGGTTGTCTGGTTATTGGTACTTCAATAGGTATTATTCTTCTGATAGGTACTGGACAGAGCCCTACTACGGCTCTCTGCTGGTTTATTTGCTCCTCATACGTCACATATTTCCATGTGAACGTTCCTGGTACTTCAAAATGAGCGACTGGAGTGCAGGCTTTATTTGGGACCTCCTCTACACTCCCCCCTCTGGTCAATTCATCAACAATGTTAGTAGTTTTGTAAGTTTAGGCCATAGTGATTTGCACAGACTTTGTGAATTTTCAATTGCCTCCTTGTAGGCTCTGAGGACCATCCATACTCTGCAGATCACTACTCCTTTTTCCCATATGTCTGGTGAAAGCACTGTTCGCCAAATCGGCATTTGGCCTCCGTTTTTCCAAATTTGAGCCTCTTTTGGAGTTTTTCCTTGGACATTTAGTTTTGGGTTCACTTCCCATCTGATTCCTGCTCCTTTAACTCCAGGCTTCTCATACCTGATCACATGATTCCTAGTATGAGCTCTCTTTCTCGTCTTAATGTCCTGGACATAATCATCTTCATCGGGATAAGCTGTTTCAGATGCCCATATCAGTGAGGCATCACTTCCCATGAACTGGGCTCTGGTATTGCACATGGCTACGTGTGAAAGACAGTGTGCTGTCTGGACATCCATTTCTACAGCTACAAAGACCTTGTACTTCCCCATGCTGTACGGTAGAAGTGCGCAAACAAAGCATTCCCCTTCAGAATTCCGTCTTCCAACTTCCTTCATGTGCTGGTTCCAAATGTTGTTACCTAGGTGTGCTATGCTATCCAGGTAATCGTTCAGGTAATCGCTCAGGTAATCCTCATACGTCACATATTTCCATGTGAACGTTCCTGGTACTTCAAAATGAGCGACTGGAGTGCAGGCTTTATTTGGGACCTCCTCTACACTCCCCCCTCTGGTCAATTCATCAACCACTTCCACTTCCTCTTTTGGATTGATCTTACTTGGTTCTTCTGTATTTATCTTCACTTCATCTTCTGGGTTCATCCACTTTTCATCTTCTGGCTTTGTACATGAGGGTTTGAAGAAGTGTCTCTTTGGGGTCCATATTTGTATCACTACTTTCAGGCTTCCTGCTGTCCTTACATGTTCGTCTTTGTTCCATGTCATCAGCTGATATTGTCCATTCGGGCTGTAGTAAATCCATTTTCCTTCATAATTTCTGTGTTTTCTGGGATACAGAAACTTTGTACCTTCTGGTGCGTGCTTGCTAGCCTTCACAAAGTCTCTTATTTCTTCATCAGTCAGATCTCTGGGCTTCCATCCTGGTTTAACATCAAGCATGATCTTCATCCCTATGGCTTTCTTCGTACTTTTCTGGCATTGCGAGATTATTATCTTGATAACACAAAATCCTAGCAATGTCATCACTAGCAAGGCTCCCAGGAACTTGAATGCATCCGCCATCCATTGTGGAACCCATGAAAACAGTGATCCAAACCAGCTCTCATCATCAACTTTGTCGGTTTCATTGATCATCTGGTTCAGGAGATTTGTCAGCATAATTATAGCTTCTGTTAAAGTTCCATTTTCCGCATCGTGAGAAGGTATAAATGTGCAACATGATTCTCCTATTTTTGCACAAATTCCTCCATCCATAGCTGTGATCATGTCAAGTACATATCTGTTCTGGAGAGTCATCAGTCGTTTGGCTCTTAACTCTTCCTTGATTGCATTGAATCCTTTTATTGTCGTGTTGATGGTTTGCAGTAACTCCCATCTGGTTATCTGCAACCATTTAGTATTTACTCCAACTTGAATTCGTGGCATGAAAATCGTTGTAAACACTGATGAGGTGAGGCTGAACAGCCTGTGTTTATATGGGATTGCATGAAATGCTTCTTCTGATTTGGCAGAGAAGTAATTCTCTCTCTTCATTTGGGTTATTAGTTCAACAGATCTCTTCTTCCTCAGGTGAGCATCTGCTTTCGGAAAACTGTCAATATTCAGGTCACTCTTCGGGTTCACTAGTGCTGGAACGTGGACGTTCACTATTGTGCAAATGCCTCCCCAGTTTTTCGGCAGTCTGATGTATGCTTTAGATCCACATGCCCAATAATGATACATGATCACTGCAGTCCCATGAGTCATTCCCGGAGCCTCCAAAATTAGTCTGCACTTCTGATTCTCCTCCATTTTTCTTGTGCCATTGTTCCTGAAGCACAATTTCGGGCTTTCTATTGGCACTATCTGCAAGGGTCCTCCTCTGTCTTCAACCAATGTTAGTAGTTTTGTAAGTTTAGGCCATAGTGATTTGCACAGACTTTGTGAATTTTCAATTGCCTCCTTGTAGGCTCTGAGGACCATCCATACTCTGCAGATCACTACTCCTTTTTCCCATCTGTCTGGTGAAAGCACTGTTCGCCAAATCGGCATTTGGCCTCCGTTTTTCCAAATTTGAGCCTCTTTTGGAGTTTTTCCTTGGACATTTAGTTTTGGGTTCACTTCCCATCTGATTCCTGCTCCTTTAACTCCAGGCTTCTCATACCTGATCACATGATTCCTAGTATGAGCTCTCTTTCTCGTCTTAATGTCCTGGACATAATCATCTTCATCGGGATAAGCTGTTTCAGTTGCCCATATCAGTGAGGCATCACTTCCCATGAACTGGGCTCTGGTATTGCACATGGCTACGTGTGAAAGACAGTGTGCTGTCTGGACATCCATTTCTACAGCTACAAAGACCTTGTACTTCCCCATGCTGTACGGTAGAAGTGCGCAAACAAAGCATTCCCCTTCAGAATTCCGTCTTCCAACTTCCTTCATGTGCTGGTTCCAAATGTTGTTACCTAGGTGTGCTATGCTATCCAGGTAATCGTTCAGTTCATTGTCGTCTTCATGCATGCTTCTCTTGATTCTTACGTTTTTCATGTAGTTTGCTATTACTTCATCTCTGAATGCGTCTGTATGGCTTTTTCTTGCTGGAGGGTTCTCAGGCATCCTTTCTTTGCTGCGTGCAAATGCCCATGCCAACCAGCCTGACACTTGTTCTGTATATGGCTGTATTGTGGAACTCGTACTTGTCCTGTGTGTTGGAACATATGTGCTGGGTAATGCAGTCTCTGTGGTTTTCTATTTCAGTTCCTCATGCAGTTTCCTCGCTATGGCTATGTGGGGGAATAGTAAGTCTACTAACATTTGTGTCCTTGCAGAAAGTTTCTCAGTGTTGGCTTTTGTTTTCTTAAAAGTTTCTGTTATGACTGTTTCTGTTGGCTTTTCTTTTAACTCTTCTTGTTCTCGCATGACAGATTCTGTGACGTTTCTTATGGCAGGCAGTCTCTTCCTTTCTTCTGCTTTGGTATGTGGTTCTGCAGTCATTGATGCTAGGCCTGGCCTGGTTCGTGTGCATTCAGTGTGTGTGTGCGTGTAGTTGTCAGTGTTTTTTCTTCATTCATTTCTTGCCGACCCTGTCTCCGGCTTTTGCTTTCATTCGTTACCACAAGTGGATGTGTATCGTTGCTAATTACATCAATTTTAAGTTCATTCACTCCACCATCAGATCTCCTAGAAACTGGAATGACTATATAAGGTCTGGGTGCTTTTGTGGGTTTCATGCATGTATAATCAGGTGGGTGCACTGAAACTGGAACACTTTCTGCACCAATAAAGAATGCAGTTCTGATTGTTAATGACAGTAAAACAATGATAAATACAATGCATAAGTACATGATGGTTCGATATGTGAGGTGACAGCATTTCCTTCTAGAAAAGCGGGGGTGCCTCTCTGCTTGTGGGAGGACCAGGTTGCTACTCTGGACCCCCATCTCTATCATTAGCCAAATGTCAATGTTAATATTTCCTTACCCAATATAGTCTTTCAAATACAGCGTTTGCAAGTGTTAGATGGTTTACAAATGTCTCCCCCTCTTGTCTCTTATTTCAGGATACAGTTCTTTTGCTAGACTACGGAAAAAATCAAAAATCAAATTAAGTAATACTTCAGTGAGTCCCTTTACTGTGCATGTTCAAAGTAGGTAACTTCCCAGTCCACCCGCCGAATCTGCTTTAGTCCTGAGGACATGTCGGACGCTGGTCAGTATAAAGAAATAGGAGGGAAAAAAATAACAACAAATATAACAAATGGAGTTCTTGACTCTGCTCCTTTGATCTGTCCCTCGGCAGAAAGTTTCACGATCTTCTCCTAAGTATTCGATGGAGATTGGAAATTTTGATTTGAGCTATAATACCATGCAAGAGCATTCTTAGATGAGTACACTTTACTGGATCTCTGAGAAATGTAAGTACGTCAACATTGAATGGGAAGTTCTCAATGAGGTGAAAGAAGACATTGTATGCCAATCTGCTGTCTTCTGGTGACAAGGACATCTGTTCTGTCTTCTTTGGGATTCAGGATCATAGGTTTTTTCCTTGATGTAAACAATGTCTGCACTGTCCGTTTGCGTGGAGTGCAACTTAAATGATGGTCTTATCTAAAAGATGGCTTAAGTGTTCAGTATTTGCTGGATCTCGAAGAAATGTGTGAGTGTCCGTCGTTCTTCCGACAATGTTTGGACAGTCTTCAATGATGCGAAGGAACACCGTGACGATAAACTAATAAATGTTTTCCTGTGTCGGGAACATTTGCTTCTTTCTCACTGTACTCAGGGAGTATAATACATTTTTCGGCTATGACAGTAAGCAGTTGTCTTATTATTTTTTTTCGTTTTCAGGATCTTGGAGAAAGTCTGTGACACTTATGAGCCTCCCTACCAATGACGGGTATGATTTTAGCACTAGGTTGAAATAGGTGTCCACGTCCTTTGTGATATCACTACTGTGGGACACCATAAGTGATTCCAAATAGGGTCTTGGTGTGGATGGAATCTGGGTACTGTATTTTCTTCCAATGTATGTGTCCTCAATCATAATTTGGCATATCCTTTCTAATCAAGGCTTCAGCGTGCCTCAGTCCAAAGTTCAAAGTCAACAGACTATTTTGTGGCTTACACATGCAATTTTCTTCTTCACCCTGCAACTAGGATGCACAGAGTGTCCGTTTTTTAATGTCCTTATCCCCGTTTTTGCTTAGAGGAATATCCAAAATGAGGCCACAACTTTTGCACAAAAGTTTTTTGTCTTTGTCTAGCTGGTCATGTGTCCTTCTTCCTCGTTATGGATCTTGTCTACACATGCTGTGGTTCTTCCCTGTTGCTCGTCAATTCCTCTCATTGGGGTGCAGGCAGGGGGCCTTCTCCGATGTAGGGTTTGATATCACCAGGAAAAATCCATGCTCTCCTGCCCTGTAGCTTCAGAGCGGACGGAGTACATTCCTCTATGATGAAAGGACCATTCAATCTTGGCTCGCCCCATCTTTTCCTTGTATGGTTTATCACCAAGACAGCGTCTCCAGGGAAGACGAGTGGAACACGTAGACCTTGAACGGAGTCTGATGTAGTGTCTCCTTCTGTGATCTGTGCTACGCTGCACCCTTTTCGTCGTCGTTCCAGCTGGTCTGAAATTACAGTAAGGCAAGATGTCATACAGTTCAGATAGTTTTGCATTTCAGACCCTAAAACCTCTCCTGTTGACTGGGCATCACATCTAGCTCTATTGCAGGGTATTAGGGGAGTTCTCATTCTTCTTATTGTGGCTATCTTGTGTGGCGTAAGATGATGGTCGGAGCCAGGTTGGTTCCGAAGAGCATACAGTGCCAGTGGCAGGCAGTACAACCATCCCTTCTTTAGAGTAAGCTTCAATTTGGCTATTCTTTCCTTTAACAAGCCGTTGAGCTTCTCACAGATCCTATTACCTTGTGGATGATACGCCAACGAGAAATTGTGCTTTATACCAAGCAGCAAGCTAATCTGTTCGAACACTGCATTGACAAAGTGAGGACCATTATCTGATCTCATGACTTTGCACAACCCCCACCTGGGGAACACTTCCCTCACTAAAAGTTTGGCCGCACAGGTAGAGTTTGAGTGTGTACATGGACCTGCCTCTATCCTTCTAGAGAATTGACACACCACAACAATTAAGTATCTGTACCCGTTACATACTTGAATCATGTCTACGTAATCGACATGCAAGTGCTGAAAAGGCCCATTTGGCCTGGGGATGACTCCTCTCATTACTTTTAATGTGTGTCCAGCGGTGAATTGCTGGCAGATTATGCAGTTCACCATAAAGAATGCAACATGCTCAGCTAAATTCGGTATGAACAAGTCTTCAGCGAGTGTTGCTGCTAGATTCTCTTTTGTCATATGCGCTGGGTAATGTAACTGCTCTAGCGCTATTTTTAATAGGGCTACAGGCAATACTGGTTTACCAGTGCTGTCTTGCCGCCACAAGCTGTCAGAGGGGTTTAAAGAACACCCTCGACGTTTCCACCGGTTCTTCACTTCCTGCGGTACCTCCCCTTGGAGTTCCATTAACTGTGTTTGCCCCAAATTGGTGTAACCTTCAGGTGCGGTTCGTGTATGCATCATTAGTCCATAGGCATGGATAGCTTCCACTGCCATAACCATCTCACTTTTTGATGCCATTTGTTTACCATCCGTGTCTGCTGTTTGATTTCCACGTGAGATAAAATCTGTCCCCTTAGTGTGGGTGGCGCATTTCACAACCGCTATGCCCACTGGGGGCTCTAGGGCCTTAATCAGCCTATCCAATAAGGCTGCGTGCTGCACTGGCATACCGTCTGCTCGGAGGTAGCCCCTCCTTTTCCAGCATGTTAAGCCTGCACGCACTGTTGACGTCACATAGGTGGAGTCACTGTACACCGTTACTTCCTGGTCTGCGTGATTCTCAATTGCGAGTATCAACGCCAATAATTCTGCAGCCCGTGCTGAATAATGAGATGGTATTGGTGCACTAAGAAGCACTTGAAACTCTCCATTCGCTGTGTGCTTTATGACAGCAACGCCTGTGTATCTTTGCCCATCACTTTGGTCGATTCTAGAAGACCAGTCAATAAAGATGATCTCTCCTCCTGCCAAGGCATTTTCTTTACCCTGGGAATTTCATCATAGAATTCTTCATAATTTGCGCAGTCATGTATCGGCTGTCCCTCAGCGACTGGCTCTTTCGATGAACATAGTTGAGTTTACTATCTTACATTGGACTATTTTAATCGATGGGTTTGATATGATCACTTCATAAGCAGAAGCTTTCTTAGATGTCAATGTGCCCTTTGGTTTCTCTAGAACGGCAAATAATGAGTACTCTACGTAAAACGTCATGGAGCATCCCATTACAATGGTTGTTGCCTTCTCTATGCCGAACGCTGCAGCAGCTAAACTTTGTTCGCATGGGAAGTGACCTCTCATTACTGGGTCCAGATTCCCACTGTAATGTGCCAGGGGCTTGTACCCCAAGGAGGTTCTTTGAGCGAGCACTGTCGTCATGACTCTGCCATCTGTGTGTGAAAACAGGAAAAATTCAACTGCATAATTGGGAATTCTGAGAACTGGAGCTGTGCAAATCACTCTCATGAGTTCAGCAAACCCTTCCTCCATGGCCTCAGACCATTCCATTTTTTCTTTCATCACTTGGGCCTTCTTTAGGGCCTGAAGTAAAGGCTTAGTTTAAGAGCTGTAATCGAAAACCCATGCCCTAGAATAGTTACACAGGCCTAAAAAGCTCTGCATTTGCTTTATCGTATTTGGCTTAGCCGTGTTCAATATGGCTTCAGCCCTTTCTGGGGTCACTTTCTTGCCTCCATGTGAGATCAGCTGGCCTATGTACAGCACTTCTTGTTGACAATATTGTAACTTTTCATTGCCAACCTTATATCCTTTCTCAGCCAGTATAGTCAGTAGTTGAATAGAATCGTGCCTGCATTGCTCTGCTGTTGTGCTGCAGATTAGGATGTCATCCACATATTGTAAGACGACACTTTCTAGTGCAATATTGCTCAAATCCATCAGCAGGACTCTGTGGAAAATAGACAGAGACTCACAGTATCCCTGTGGCAGTCTCATGCTTTTCAGACGTATTTGTCTGAACGTGAATGATGTCAGAACGGTGCAACAGGTTTGAGAAAAATGCATTTTTCAAGTCTATCACCGTGAAATGTTTTGCCTCAATGGGTATATTACATAGAATTGTAGCCGAGTTAGGGACTAAAGGGAACTCGGCCTCAACAATATCATTTATTGGGCGTAAATCCTGAATTAAACGCCAAGACCCTCCCTTTGATTTTTTGACAGGATACACTGACGTATTACATGGTGACTCTGACGTCACTAAGATGCCCTGGACCATCATGGCATAAATTGTCTTAGAAATCCCCTCATCTGCCTCTCTGGACATGGGATATTGTCGTGCCTTGGGCAGAATTGCTCCTGGTTTTAGCTTAATTTTCACTCCCCCCCCATTCAAGAGGCCTATGTGTCATGCCTGCGCCGTGGGCGCATCCATTTGCGCTCAATATGGACTATTTGTTTATCATTTATTTACAACAGACTCTTGGATCGATCTATATTTACTTTGGGGACTTTATTTCCCATTTGCAAGACTTTGGTGCTTTATTATTTTTTCCAACAAACTACGCATACCACAATGCACTTGGCTATAAGCATCGATTCCTGGCTGTTCCTATTGGTCATCAAAGGAACTACAACCCCCAGAATCCCTAGGGATATGCTCTGCTTCCACCAGCTCAGGAACAGAGAGGGAGGTGGCCGATTGTCTGCAGGTGTGCTTAGCCAGGTGCAACCAATTAGCCTGCCTCTGTGCTGGGCTAGGCAGTATAAAAGGCTGCTGCCTGCAGTGGCTCAGCCTCTTGCATTGAGAGACCTTCCTCCTCCTTTCGTGTCTTTCTACGGATCTTTGTATGCTGTTTACCATCACTCCTGCTTGGACCCTGCCTTGCAGCTTGCTACACCCTGCTGCCTACAGCCCTAGCCTTCAGGGCTCCCTGCCTCAGTCCAGCTCCTCTGGGCTTCCTGCCTTGCAGCCTGTTACACTTCTCTGCCTACAGCCACAGCCTTTCAGGCTCCTTTCCTCACAGCCCTGCTCCTCCGGGCTCTCCACATTGTAGCCGATCACGCTCTGCTGCCTTCCAGCCTCCGCCCGTGCCCTGCCGGGCTCTCCACATTGCAGCCGATCACGCTCTGCTGCCTTCCAGCCTACGCCCTTGCCCTGCCGTGCTCTCCACATTGCAGCCGATCACGCTCTGCTGCCTTCCAGCCTCCGCCCTTGCCCTGCCGGGCTCTCCACATTGCAGCCGATCACGCTCCGCTGCCTTCCAGCCTCCGCCCTTGCCCTGCCGGGCTCTCCACATTGCAGCCGATCACGCTCTGCTGCCTTCCAGCCTCCGCCCTTGCCCTGCCGGGCTCTCTACATTGCAGTTGATCACGCTCTGCTGCCTTCCAGCCTCCGCCCGTGCCCTGCCGGGCTCTCCACATTGCAGCCGATCACGCTCTGCTGCCTTCCAGCCTACGCCCTTGCCCTGCCGGGCTCTCCAAATTGCAGCCGATCACGCTCTGCTGCCTTCCAGCCTCCACCCTTGCCCTGCCGGGCTCTCCACATTGCAGCCGATCACGCTCTGCTGCCTTCCAGCCTCCGCCCTTGCCCTGCCGGGCTCTCCACATTGCAGCCGATCACGCTCTGCTGCCTTCCAGCCTCCGCCCTTGCCCTGCCGGGCTCTCTACATTGCAGTTGATCACGCTCTGCTGCTTTCCAGCCTCGGCCCTTGTCCTCTGGGCTCCCTGCTCTGCAGCCTGCCTCACTCCGGCTGCCTTCAGCCCTTGTCCTCTGGGCTCCCTGCTCTGCAGCCTGCCTCACTCCGGCTGCCTACAGCCCTTGTCCTCTGGGCTTCCTACTTTGCAGCTTATCACGCTCCGCTGCCTACTACCTACCTTTTTCCGCTGGGTTCTCGGCCTAGCAGCCCTCTACAGTCCTCTGCAACCTTCTACTGTCAGCGGCCCTGCTCCTCAGGGCCCACTCCTTGCTGCCCGGTCCTTCTGGGTTCCTGGCCGTGCAGCCTGATTTACTCTGCTGCCCTAAGCCCTTTTCCTCTGCTCTGGGCTCTCTACCTTACAGCCCTGCTCCTGTGGGCTTGCTCATTGCTTTCCTGCTCCTCTGAGCTCTCAACCTTGTTCCTTACTGTCCTCTGCTATCCTATCCTGTTACATGACTTTCCCTTCATTTCCTTCTGCTAGTTTGCTATCAACCTCCTTTCCTGGATTTGTCTGTAAGTATCTTCTCTTGTCTTGTTTGTAGACCCTTTTGTACAGAGCTTGTCTGTTGGTTCCCATCAGTCAACCTCTGCCCCTTCCCTTGTCTCGTTTCTACATTACAGACACCCATAGCTGCTGTTCCAAGTCATGAGCAAACAGCGTGGGCCTCTGTTATAGCAAACTGTGCAGAAGGCTTGAGTATTTCCTAAGGTTCGTGGAATACTCTTTTCCTATATCTGCATACACCCCAAGAGGGAATTCATTCTGTACCTTTTCCTTGCTACTCTTGCCTACTCTTCGTTCTCTTTCCTTTCAGCTGTGTGTGTGCTTCTCTGTCCACTTTATTTAGGCACAAGCACCCAAACCCTTTTTGGGTGTCCTGTGCCACTCTTAATAGAGTGCCATCCCTGGCACTATGTCATAGGGTCCTCTAGTCCATACTGGGATAGGCACCTGGGCCATATCGTCATCAAAATATTCAGGACGGTTTAATGCTAGCATCATTCTCTGAGGTACCTCCCCCTTGATCATCTTTATCAAAAAGGTGACACTTACTTCTATCATTGTCTCTCATATATCTGTTTGTTCTTCAAATAAATCATCATCGGTGATGTCAGTCACTCGATATCCTTCTTTGATGGCGATTATCGCGCACCATTTTCTGCCTTCATCATCGTAACCGTCAACCAATACCACTTTCCCTTGTACTGCAGCTGTGTACCATCAATGGAAATACTTGTCCCTCCTCCTCATGCATTGGTATTCTTGGTCTGAATAGGAACTAATCAGGGGCTCTCAGGGTTTTGTCTGCAAGCCCTGGCAATCGCGCCATAAGCACACGCATGCCATATGCGAACATTTCTGGCTCTAATGGTATGGCCCTCATGGCTATGTGTCCTGAGTATGCTCTAATCATTTCACATACATTTGAGTAGTGCATTCCTGGAGTGGAGCATACTATGCCCTTCTCCGTGAACAAAATTGTCATGTTCAACCTTGTCATTAAGTCTCGACCCAAAATGTTTACTGGGGTCTGACGTGAATACAATAAAGGTACATTCATTTCGCACTCTCCTATGGAGACTGGGAGTGCGTTTGTAAAGGGAACTCGACTGTGAGCTCCTGTAAAACTCTGGGTATCTATGGCCTTGCCGGACAAGGAAAACTTGCCTTCACGTATGCACGAGCGTGTTGCACCCATGTCCACTAGGAAGGAATTTTCTTTACCCCTACAACGAGTTCCACCCTATGTTCCCTGTGAGGGTCTGGTGTCACTGATAGGATAGAGCACATTAGGGTTCCCAGTGAGCTGTCCTAGTTCATATACAAGTTTGCCCCATTGTGCACTTGTGGATTTTACCAATTCCCATTGTTACTTCCCCTTCCAGGGTTCTGGGTCTGTCCTTTGCTCATCATGTTTGACACTTGCAACAGTGCCTGTTGGGTTTGTCTTTGTGGAAAATTCCCCATGCTCTGAGGTTGCACTCCTTGTTGCACTCCTGCCGCCTGTTGTTGCACCGTGTGATTCTGTGTAACGCCCTGTTGTAAAACTGCGGGTGGCTTCACCATGCCTGCTCCCATTCCTTGGCCATTCTGTGTCATGCCTTGATTTCTGCATGTGCGCGCCAAATGCCCTGTCATTCCACACAGCCAACATACTGGCGGTGGTCGGATTATTTGCCCATTTCATATATCCGGGTTTCCATTTTGCATATTTTGGAAGACTCCTTGGTTATTTTGGCAACTATCCTGTTTGCTCTGCCATCCTCTTCCACTAAATCCTCTTCCCGTGGGTAAAACCCTATGTTACCCTGATTATTCTGTTGTGGACTAGCCACCTGCTGCATGCTTTGTTCAGCTGTGCTAGTCAGCATGGCTCCTTCAAGAGCATACTTTGATAGTTTCTTCTGCACCAATTTCGCTTCCTCACCCTTTTGAGTTGTTTCCTTTTTGCGATTCTTTTCCTGCAGCAGTCTACAGTAATGTGCGATAGTCAACTGTATTTCAGCCCAAGGTTTAGCCTCAACTCCTACCAATTTCTTGAGTTGTTTCTGCACCGGTTCTGGCAACCCTTGGTACAATATATGGTAAAACACAGGTATTGATTTCATCCAAGATTCATGCGTTTAAAACACCCATGCGTCTTGGAAATTCTGGATATAAATTAACGGATCCTCAGAATCCTTCATTTTTTTAGTCATTATAGCTTCCATATCGGAAGTTTCTGGGTAAAGTACTCGTAGCGCTTTCCATACTGCTGCTCTACAATTGTTAAATGGCGCTCTGTCATGCGCAGTATTAATTGTGGTTACGCCAGGGTAGCCTGCTTGTGCTCACACATCGTCTGCTCTCTCACCAAGTATGGTTATTAGGAGGCCCTTAATGTCCCCTATAGCTAATTAGTTTCCTCCTGTCATTTTTTCTAACTCATGTATCCACTTTCTGGCACCCGATGTCAGCATTGGAAGCTTGTTTTTCAAGTTTTCTCGATCCATGAGTGGACATGGAATATATTGTGGTCTTACTCCCCCCTTCTCTAGTAGCGGAATTTGGAATGCTTAGCCCTCTTTTTCTTCTCTCATTGTTCTCCTATCTATTGCAGGGGTAATATTCCCGCATTGCAGTCTACCTGGCAATGTCCTTAGTCTGTTTATATAGAGCGGTGAGGACACCCCCCTCTGACCATGACGTACTCCTTCATGTTGGTCAGACTGTGTGGGTGACTCTGATGCCCTCGGTGCAGACTCGTTAGTGTCTGACCATCGTATACCTTTTTCCCGTGGGAGTCATCTTTCACTCTGCCTCCCTTCTTCGTTTTCCTCGCGCTCCTCCCTTTCGGAGTCGGACATTGTTTGTCCCCAATTCACGCAACATCTTGTGTCTTCATTGTTCCTACTGATTTCTAATCTGTCCAGGGATAGTTCCCTATTCCCACTACTTTGGGTGACATGCTCAGTGTTATACAGTTGAGTGCTTTCAGAGCGCTCGTCCTCCCCCTCTCCTTGGGGTATTTGTTCTAGCCCCATTTCAACATGTATTTTATCGATCATTTCTCCGATGCTTCTGGTGTCGAAGTCATCTTCAATTTTTGCCCTAGACGTGCCTGGTGCTGAACCGTAGGCAGGAAAGAATTCTTGGATGTATTCCCAGTCTACAACTGGATCGGGTTTTTTAACCTCCCTCTCCAAATACTCAAGATCACGTGCTCTCTGTCTTCGCTTGCGTTCGATATCATCATCAAATTCTTTGCGCTTCCTGGCCTCTTCTCTGACCCTATCTTCATCCTTTCTCTTTTTATTTCTACGTTCATCTGCCCTTCGAATTTCCTCATCTCTTTGTGTCCTTATTCTTTTCTCACATATCCTTTGCTCTTCTTCTAACCTTTGTTGTTTCTATCTGTCTTGATCGTAGGCTGTTCTTGGGTTGCAATCGAGCTGTTTTTCTTGCTCTTCATGATATAGCTGTTCTCGCCTTTGTCTGTCTTTCCTTCTTATCCTTTCGTCTCTTAACTCCTTTTCTTTCCCCTTTCTCTGTGCCTCATCTAACCTCTCCTTTTGTCTTGCGTCATCCGTTATGATCGAATTTCAATAAAATGTGTCCTCCGATCCATTCATCTTTCGCGAATGCTATCTCATCAGTTCTGTCTTTGCTCCCTTTCCATCTCTTCCCTTCTCTCTCCTTGTCGGAAGATGCACTTGTCTGTGCCTGATCTTTCCTTTCATCATCGCGTCTCTCCTTGTCTCTTGACTGCGGAGGTAATATTCTTGTTCTCATCCTTCCCTTGATTTGCGTCACTACTATATGTTGGTGACTCATATGCGGGGTTGCTGTACCCCGTGGCTGCTTTAAATTCCCTCAACGGGTATAATCCCTTGTCCTTCCTTCAGTTTTTCTTTCGGGTGGGGCAGGTGGGGCAGTAGGCGTCTCACCCCCCTCTGTGCATACCTTAAGTATCCAATCTGTTGGCAGCTCTTCCTCCTTTACCTGTTCGTACATTTTCCACAATTCGAGAACAGCAAGGCATTTTTCTAACTTCTTGCCTGTATATGTGGCCTGCAAATACGTCGTCATATGTTGTAAGACGGCTTTAGATAAAGACCTATTTTGTGGCCATGGCATAAACATCTTGTGGGCGGTAACTGTAACCCACTAGGTACTATATTTCTTTAGCTTGGGTGGTTTTTTGGCAATTGCTTGCATAAGTGTGCTAATGGAGTTATGTCGTCCATGCTTATATCTGTTCCCTTTTCCTCTTATATAACACATGTCAATGCTTTCGTGTGGTTTAAACAGCTTCTACCAATATGAGCGAGCACCAAATATCACAAGCTCCAACCCAAATTTTCCACAAAAATGTTATACTACCAATTTGTTAAAAAAACATCAATTCATGTGCTATTCTGTCTCAGCTATCAAATCGCATGACATTTTTAACTCAGTTTTCTCAAAAAATGTCAATGCATATGTGTGACGTCACAACAGAGAAACATGTAAAACAGACACTTAACAGACTAGACGGACACCAGCTGGACACAAATATCTCTGCCTCTAATCATTACCCCTTCATGGAGTGTAAACGTACCCCTTTCACGACTTCTTTAAACGTTGTGGTACCCTAGTCGTTCCCCATTATGTGGGACTCTGGGTACACATTTCTTCTAGCTCTATATTAAAGCACAGGATTAAGGTGAATCCCCTCCCTTCTCGGGCGTCTGCCCCGGTAACCTCTCTCTTCTCGGGTGTCCACCCCGGTAACCTCTCATTTATCTTTCATTGCTCTCGAGTCATTATCCCCTTATATATATATATATATGCAGTGTTCTCGACTTCTAACTATATATTTTTTTTCCTCCTCCCTCCGTTACCTTTACCCTTTACTTGTTCTAAGGCATGCACTATTTGCCAAAGCACTCAATTGTTGCTTCACTCACCGTTCGCATGGTTCGTCTCTGGACACTTGGGATCAGCGCCTTTGTTACCGCCTCCTTCAGCTTTTCGCTCGCTCAGCTGCCTGTAGGAATGGGGAGGGAAGTGTGGGAAAACGGGTCCCTTCAGGTCTTTCTGCAGACTCTTGCTTATGCTACCATTTTCTACGGGGGGCTTCACGGTCTACTCAGCCGAATGGCAAAGGACTAGTGATATTGCCGAAGACCTAGAGTTACTTTATGTCGATGGTCAATAGTTGTCTTATTTTAATCGATAGTGGACAAACCATCAAATCTCTGCTACCAAGTGTACTGGGGAGACCCCCGGCCGGCCCTTAGAATCGGGGTTTGCTCCAGAGTTCTTTAAGGCAAGATAACTGCACCTTGAGATGGATGGGGTGCAGGTTTTCTTACTCCATGACCAATCAATAAGGACAACTCAATGGTTTGGCAAAGGGAAGTCTGTTTAATGACAAGTACAAAAAAACGGGGAAACATGGAAATCAACAGAGATGCGATAGTCCGTCTCGCTCGAACTCCCTCGAACTTCATACAAAACATAACTTTTATACTCAAAACACGTTATAATCTGATGTGTAACACGTAAAAGTTAACATGCAATTCTATTGGTTAGGAAAAGGTAACTTTAATATAGGTGCTATATCTGTATATGGTAACAGAGTGAGGGGATTGGGTAAACACTGTCAGGTGGGCATCTAAGCCCTTCCTTCAAAAATGACTAATGTAGACATCACTAAAAGTACGATGTCCCATTGGTTCTACTAACTATAGGACACTAGATTATTTGGTCCATTGTGATTGAGTTGGCATCAACCCATGCATACATTTCCACTTTGCTTAGCAGCATGCAGAACGGTCAACCAGGTGTAGGGTGTCCCCCAATTCACCCTGCCTTCCTGCAATCAATCATCACTTTATGGGCTATGTGTCAATTAGTTCACTGTGGTTGGCCTCGAAACTGCATCTTCTTGTCTCAAAAACGTTCTGATATCTCTGTCTGGGCGGGTGCCAATCGTAGCTGTGAATAATCTGTGCCTCTTCTAGCTCGGGTGGTCACTTGCACCATGGATTTGCCTTGTTTCTTTCAACTTGTGTATTTGATTTTCGTTTCACCCGCCACCTGCCTTCGCCTTCTTATCTCGAGTCTTCAGAGGCAGGATATTCTGTTCTTAGCTTCAATTAAAAGTAGCTACTGTTCATAGCTTCTATCGATGTGACCTTGGCTTCCATGGCACAAGCTGCCTCTGTCAAGTTTCGATTCAGCTTTCTTTCCTTGTGTCTGCTAGAATATGAATCTTCTTGCGTTTGGCCTATAGTAACCTGGGTCGGTTCTGCTTTTTAGTGCAAAGTTGACTAGCACTTATACAATTTGCTTCATTTTGAGGTAGATTGTGTACAATGGCGCTTGCCGCTCTATTCTTCTACTTAGCATAGCAAGCCGCACTGTTTTCTTAGCTTTCTTGCGGTTACAAGCATATGTACAGGCGTCAGCTGGTTGAATATCTTCATCATGCTTACAACTTTAAGCTTCTTTGTATTCTAACATCGCTTTCTTCTTATAGTGTCACGACATCCTTATTCATGGCGTTTTGTCTTTTCATGTCGTCCTTTGGTTGTTATTTCTTCCATGGGTGGGTTAGTCTAGTCCCTCGTGACGTCACCATTCGTCTTCCATTAAGGACTTTTTGGTTTCTTCCTGTACAGTACTTAAGCAGTCTTCATTTCGTCTCATTTGCTGGTAGGGTTGTCTCAATGGGTACCTTACTACCCATGGTTGTCTGGTTATTGGTACTTCAATAGGTATTGTTCTTCTGATAGGTACTGGGCAGAGCCCTACTGCGGCTCTCTGCTGGTTTGTTTGCTCCTCATACGTCACGTATTTCGGTGTGAACGTTCCTGGTACTTCAAAATGGGTGACTGGAGTGCAGGCTTTATTTGGGACCTCCTCTACACCTTCACTCTTCACACCAGCTTTCATTCCACTCATCTCTTCACCCTGTCCAGATCTCACCACCTTCACCCTTTCCAAATTCCATACCCATCATTCTTTAGTCCTTACACTATACAACTCAACCACTTCAATTGGTTTGGACCAGTGATAACCATCACCCCTCAACACAGTAGGTAATTTGATCCTGACCCAACTCTCCACTTGAGAGAAGCAGCATCTTCGGAAACATCTATTGTCCTGCATCGCCTTGTTCTTAATCTGCCTCACTCTGATTCTGTCCTTCACATCATCCAACCTCACTTACATGCCTGACACATCACCCATCCAACCTGGAACGAGTTTTGTAGCATCCTTCCTTCCCCTACTATGCTGAAATGGATAAACAACCATGGTGCAGTGTGGAGTAAACCTATGAGCAACCATTGTTCTTTTTACTACTTCCTTCCAATCTCTTGTGTTAGCCACACCCATCTAATGGCTTCCTTAAATATCCTGTTATATCTCTCCACAATCCCAATAGTTTTGGATGATATATGACACTGGTCTTGTGCACAATGGCCCTCTTTTTGAAATATGTTACCATTTCGTTTGATCTAAACTGCAAACCATTATCAGTAAGAACTACCCCCGGGTAACTCTCATGTTCACATAATTCCTCCAAAAATGCAATTATTTTTGTAGTGGTGACGTGGTGTCATCATCACTTCTGTCCCCATCTCGTTCATATATCCATATCTACAATGCAATACGTGTGACACCCACTACTCCATACTGGCCCAAGCACATCAATCGCTAGCTTCTCCCATGGCCTTCCCGGTACATAAGTTAGAGCTATGAGACATTTCTCACTCACACACACCTTGTCACTATTAGTGCAAAGGATACAATCCCTAACCCTCTTCTCAATCTGGGTGTCACATGCAGGCCACCAATAATAGTTTCTTATCCTGTGCTTTGTCTTCAATATCCCTTGATGACTTTCATGTCCAAGACGTATCACTTTCTCCCTTATTCCTTCTGTTGGCACAAGTTCATCTTCCCTCATGAGAATACCATCATGTATACATAGTTCATTTCTCATGTTCCATAAACCTTTAACTTTGGCCTTTTTTTGAAGTTTCTTTATTCAGTCCTCCTTCTATCAAATCTCTAATGTTAATATTCATTTTGGCATCTTTATCCATCTTTATACCACTCCTGTTCAGAAATTGAGTGTTCCCATAGCCCTCAAATTGCACCCTCTTCTTCATTATCATCCCCCGTTTCTATACTTTTAGTCATACGTGACAGACAATCCGAAGCATAGTTCCTCACTCCAGAAATGTATTGAACTGTGAAGTCAACTTCCTGTAATCTGGACACCCACCTCCTTATTCTGCCAGATACTTTATCTAGACCATTAGTGGAAAAGACCTCGACCAATGGCTTGGGGTCTGTATGTAGTTCAAAGCTGATACCCCAGACAACATTTCGGAACTTCTGAGTAGCCCACTTGATTGCTAGGGCCTCTTTATCAATAGCCACATAGGTTTTCTCCAGACCCTTCAACAGACGTGATGCAAAGGCTATTACATGCTCCTTTCTGCCTTCAATTTGTGTGAGACAAGCACCCAAACCCACATTGCTTGCATCTGACGTAATTACAATGTGTCATCCTCTCTTATAATTATGTAGCGCTGGTGCTGTTGCCAATGCTCGCTTTATGTACTGGAACTCTTCCTCACAATTCCCATCCTCATCTCCACTTGCAGCATGTAAGTAGGGCCTACACTCATGGGACTATTATAACTTGTTTATTAAATTAAAGTATGAGCAACATAGGTACAAGTATAAGGACATGGAATATGCAAGCCCCGCTCTCTGGCACATCACCAACCATCACCCTCTACTTCCATCTCCCTCTCGAGTCTCTCTGGGGCTCCAGATTCCACATTGCGATGTGGATCCTGCACTACACATTGCCCATGCATGTTTGTCTTTTTCTCTTTCAAGCTCTCTCTGTCTCGGTCTCTAAACCACACGCACACGCAGACACACGCGCGCGCTCAAACACACACACACGCTGTTGCTTTCTGCCTCCAGCCACCCACGCAAAACATTGTTTATTTTGTCCCTCGTAATCAAAAGCAAATTGATCATTTAACTAACCAGGGCTTTCGTTAAAAGCTACACATCACACTTTTATATACACTGAAATAACAGAAACACAGTAAAATGCAGCGAAATAGTCTGCACGTTGAGCCGTTTCTGGTTTCCGTTTAGTTTAAGCATCAAGAAGACATATTTTACAACAGTGTAAGACATAGTGCTGACATAACCCAGCATGAAAGCAGTCTTAATGTGCTCCTACATCTGGTCAGAATCAAGCTTTATAAATGATGCTCTGACACATGTGTGCCCAGCCATCTTAGCGTTTCTTTTGATAACCAAAAACCAGTCGAAGAATCATTATTTTTTCTAAGTAAATCCACCAACTATTATTTCATGGCCTACATGTGAAAGTAATTGATTAGACAACGCAAAATATAAAGGCAAAAGTTACTTGGCAATAGTTCTGAAGAGGAGATAGTGTGTGAGTGCATGGTGGGACATGCAAAGGGTAAAGACAAAAAGTTGAGGCGCCCCTTGCCATGGTTTCAATTTTCAGGCAGACATCAGACATCTTGACTCCTTGGTATTGTACTATGACACTTATCTGTAACCCTCGTTTCCTGATCAGTGCGCCCTATTGACTTCTATCACATATCTGAAGTCTGTAAATTAGTCCAATTAGCGTGCTCAAGGATTATTTCAGCCTCGTAATTACTTAATATACCATTTTCCCATCCATACCTCTTAATTTGTTCAGTATAGCTACACACTGATATGTGTGTCCTTAGGTTGCATTATGCGTGTGACAACTCAGTTACCAAGGTATTGTGGTTCCCTGTACACACACTTTAAACAACATGGCAACATCTTTTTAAAACTTGAAAAGAACATAGTGTAAGAAAGTGTGTCTGTCTTTAGATAGTCCAAACAGCAGCCGTGCTTTTGTAATGGTATCTCTCAACCTTCCGAAAACCACAGAAACGTTTCAAAAGGTTATTTCCCCCAGAGGACTTGTCCATATTTCTGATGTTATGTTAATATTGAAAACACATTGTGCCTAATTCACAGAGTGTTTTCCTATGGGATTGTGCCATTATCAAACGCTTCTGTGAATCAGGCCCATTGAAAATAGTATAGTCTAAGTTGCCAGCTCAATAGATCAATATTGTGCAACAGTAATATTATTGTAATCGAGTAATCCCACGTGGATCTTCTCCTCCAGACAGTAAAACAATTACATTTGATCATGCCTACTTGCCCACACCACTGCCAGGTAGAACTTGCCCGTGATAACACTACATCACTCATGATGTGCCCAACACTGCTGACTTTACTATTAAACCCAGCACACAACAGGAAGGCCTCATAATCGCGAGAAATCTGCCTCAAGAAAATGGTGACCATGGGCCTCATTACGAGTTTGGAGGTAGCCATGGTGCTATTAGCGCCATGGCAGCCTCCAAACCCGTGTCCGGGTAGTCGGAATGGGGATTTACCTGGTCATTCCAACCTTGGAGGACCCGGTAAATCCCCATTCTCAAAACCATTCCCAATACCCATTCGAGCCCCCATAGGGCGCAGTGGGAATGGGGAAGGAGCTAATAATGGGCCCGCAAATCCTTACCGGTGCCGTTTACCCCCTACCGCCATACTCGTAATGAGGCCCCATATCTGCAACACTACAGATGAATTTCACAACAGCCTTCTCGGATTAATTGAAAGGGTTTATTAACAGCGATTTCATCAGGCTGAACACAGTTATCACCACCGGCTGCATAATTATTAACAACAAAACTGGGAAAATAGGAGGACTTAACAGATTATGTGCAAAATAACACGTCTTCGAAATCATTTGCCTAATACATTACTACAGTCCCTTTGTAATTATACATACTGTCTAGCCTGACCACGGGATCATCTTAAGAACTATTTCAGGCAACATTCTGATTATAAATAGGGGCTTAACTTCTGGTCGGACTGCCCAACTAACAAACGTACCAAATGTATCGATAGCACAATGAATTATTCAATGATGAAAGCACCAAGTTTAACTAGATTCAGTAACTTCTCCATTTGGCAGAATTTCCCAATCGTTTCAACATGCTGTAAAAATAATACTAAACTAGGCACACATCACTGACACATGTGTGGTATCTTGGTGGAGTGTGCTCACCGCATCCTCATGCCGACCCTAAAACATGGGGCGCCTTCACGTACGATCATGCTCAGTAACAAAATGGCATGCCAGCGCAAGAACAACCTAGTCTGGTTGCACCCAAATGCCAGTCTAGCCAGGTAATAACACTTATCATGCTTTCATTATTATAGATGTCCATTAAAAAATGTCATGCCACAGTAAGAAATGGCTAGACTAGCTGCACCCAAATGCCAGTCTAGCCAGGTAATCACATTTATCATGCTTACTTTATTATAGATGCTCAGCAAAGAACTTCATGCTAAAGGAAGACATGACTAGATCAGCTACACCAAAAGGCCAGTCTAGCCACATACAAATACATATAATGCTTGTTTTATCATGGATGTCCATTAAAAGGGACATTTTTAGCAAAAACCTTCCCACCACTATTGTCTTCAAGACTAACTCCCTCCCAGCTTCGTTTCCCTACCTGTCTAAATCAGCTCCTTGGGCCAACATTGAACACAAACACACACACTTATTTTGCACAACATATTCACTCACACATTCACACCCACTGTTCAGTCGCTCATTCACAAGCGCATCTAGCCACCCATACATACACTCACTCATTCACACAGCATTACATAACACATATAAAAAACACCCATTGCATGCACACATACATACAAACATACAACAGAACATACAGTGCCCTCGCATGCATGTATGCACACACACACAAACACACACATTTACAAAAATATACATTTTTTCTTACCTTTTATCCCCAAATCCTCTGCTCCAAAGGACCTCTCTCCGTGCATACCTATGCTCACAGGTGTTGCAGCAGACACAAACCAGTAAGCAAGGATAGATTCTTATTTCCGGTCATGTGCAGGAGCCAGATCAGTTCCATATCACGACACAGAATGCCAACTGGAAGTGACATTATTTCTTTCTGAAGTCACTCTGATTTCAGAAAGAAATTATTGCTGTTCCAGCCACAATTACATAATTTCTTTCTGAAATTGGAGCGACTTCAGAAATAAATTATTTTTGAAATGCGACGGACCCCAAGCCCCTTGGGCATGGTGCAGCAGGGCCCCCGGCAACCCAGATGCTACAGGGGCCACTGGTATGTCACTGATGCAGGGCCATGATGGATGGCACTGCACAGAGCTGTACTCATACCAAGGGCACCCATTTTTGAAGTCCGATGGGGCTAGCTCAGCACCTTTAATGCCCACTTGCCAGCATATGAGTGTGACATGATAGGTCTAGGTGTAATCATTGCTACAAAATTAACATTTTGTTCTCAGGTGAATGATTTACACATTTTGATAATGATCTTAGAAATACTTGAAGTGCCTTAAAAGGTCAAGATAGCACGAGCATTAGTGTCTTCTTGACTATTTTAAAGGTGTGGGCTTGTGTGAGCCCAAATTCGAACCCATTAAAATCTGGGCAGTAAGACTGATGCTAGGCCTCAAACTAAGAGATTATATCACCCTGTGCTTAATAGCTCTTCACTGACTTCGGGTTCATCACAGATGTACCTGCCTTCAAAACATTGCGGGTCATTGCAGGTTTGGAGGTAGCCAATAGCGCCATGGCTGCCTCCAAACCCGGGTCCGTTGTCACTGAAGGGGGACTTACCGGGACATTCCGACCTATGCGGACCCGGTAAATCCCCATTCAGTAAACCATTCCCCATTCCCATTTGAGCCCCCATAGGGCTCAATGGGAATGGGGAAGGTGCTCATAACGGGCCCTCAAATTGCGGGCCCGTTATTAGCTCCAAGGTCCCTGCTGGGAACTGCTTAGGGACCTCGGAATATGGCAGTAGGAGCTTAACGGCACCGTCATCCTTAACGGTGCTGTTAAGCCCCTACCGCCATACTCGTAAAGACCCCCATTGTGTTATGAAATCAATGTGCAATTTATGAACAAAACAATGTCCATGGGGGTCATTATGAGTTTGCCAGTATCCCACCGATATTTCCGACAAGGTACCAGCAAAATGACCCTAACATTAGCTGCAACTAATATCCCAGTATTTCCAGGATATTCCAGGTGCCGGCTACAGCAGGAAATCCCCATTCCCATAGGACTCTGTGGAGGTAATTGCAGCAATTGTTTGCCGGTGGGGGCCTGATTTACTGGCAATCAGGGCTGGAGGTAATTCGATGCATCCACCAGCAAACTTATGTTTCCCCGGTGCAGTAAGAGTGCTTGGTGCAGTAATTACCAGCACTTTTAACACAATTTTCACCGCACTGGGTTAACTGTAATGAGGCCCAATGTCTTAAAGACCCATCAAACTTTAGGAAAAGATTGAAAACTCTGCTGTTTGTTCAACGGTCTGGAACCTGTTGGTCTATTCTTTTACGGTTCAGAGGCTCTATGCCATGGCTGTAGGAGATATATAAATGCATACAGAATAGAATTGAATAGAAAAACATGTCATATTGGACCTCATTAGCACCTCAATAGCTGGGTGGTTCACTAAATCCCTTTAAACACGCCCTGTATTACTGGGTGTAGCTTTTTGCTGGCAGTAACAACACCACCTGTGACAACTGTCTGTTGGTTACATTGTAGGGAATAGGTGTGCAGGGTTGCATTAAAGGCATGGTCTAGTAAAATGTTTTATTGTCCCTACGGGTCGGCCATGTTTTTTTAAGCCTAAGTGGCTCGATTTTAAAAAACTTTCCTATGGACCTTCCCCGAGTTTTCGTCCATTAAACGCATGCGAAAACAAGCACCAGGGAGCCGCCATTTTCTGATAATCCTATCTTTTCCCCCATCGCCCTGGCTGACCTGCTTTTGCGGCACTAAATCAATTCCCCCGCCCCTGAGCCTGTCATCAGCAGACTCGTACCGCCCATTTCCCAACGCCAAAGCACGTCTCATGTCAACATTCGCTGCGCTTCAGCTAATGACGTGTCGCCATGGAAATGGCATGTCGCCTCTTTGCTCAATAAGTATAAACAGACCGTTTCACAAGACACAGCAGCAGATTTTCGATTCCATTCCTCTCTCTGTGTTACTTTGAGTATTCTGTGACTCGTTTCAGTGCTCTGGTCAGCTACCTTCGCCGCTTGTAGCCCGTGTGAACACCTGTACCATCTCAGTAAATTATTTTACTCTGTTTACCACACAATGGCTACAATAATGCCCTACATGTACGAGCCCGAGTATACTGAGGAGGAACTACTGGAAAGGGAAGCACGCGAAAACGATGGGGATTCGGACGGCAGTTGGCTGGACGAATCAACAGATGAAGAGCCTGGGCCTAGTCGAATGGACAGCGTCTCCACCTGGTGCACATGCAATCGGTGCGAGCTAATGCCAACTGAGGACGAGAAATGCTGCTGCCGAGAAAACTTGGGATGCCTGGCCTACATTTCGGAAGGCGAGCCACGACCACAATGCATCACCGAGCTGCCAGACTTCAGGGCAGCCTGCCTCACACGGGCCGTGTTGAGAATAATGAAGGTGCTTATGCACGAACTTCGTGCAACTGTTCGTCCTCGTAATCCGAGTAACGAGTAAGTATACTCTGCTTGTCATGCCACTCCTATTTCATGATCTTCTACTGCATCCAAAATTACATCTACATATCATTGTAACGCATGTAAGTCGTTCAATAGTGTGCATTGTCTAGATAGCATTTGTCCGTGCAGAATGCCATTAGTTACAAGAATTGTCATTGAAAACAAACGTTTATTAAACTTATCTTGGTCATTTAAAAACAGTTTGTTTCATTCCTTTTCACAGGTGGTACAGGCTGGTGGCCTATCGTTCCTTTACATGGTGGCTCCACGGGAGACTTGGACACCGCGTTCGAAGAGTGATACCCGCCTGTGCCGTTCGTGCCATTAGAGAAACGTTCCCGAGTGACAGCGGTCAGTACAGGGGATTTTCTCTCACTGTGCTGCAACCTGACCTGTATAATCTTTAAAGTCTTGTATTTTTGTGTCATGAAAATAAGATACAAAATAAAACACCACATATATTTTAACAACGTTTTTTCGATTTTTTAAATGAATCAAGTGTGTCTCCATTCAAGGATGGACGTCAGACATCTGTGCTCCGAATGGGTGAAGGTCTGGTCGCTGTGAAGGAGGGTGGTCACTATCTATCTAAGCTAACATAACATATTCTCGATAATGCATGCACTAAATAACACTTGTTCAAAGTCTTTCAGTAGGTTATGTCTCTATAAAAGTCACACATATATCTATACTAACAATTACCATTGGATTATACAGGCCTTAGGGTCTTGACCACTATAATACACCGGTTGAAGTGTGGGTCTGTGCTCACAAGAATCTCCGGTATGTGGCATTTGTTATTGATAAGCAACGATATACTATCATTGATATAAAGGCGATATACTATATATTGATATAAAGCCGGTGGATGCGCGCTGGCATGGGGGGCTGTCAGGGGCGCGAAAGGCCAAGGTGCCAAACTACATGTACACTTCAAAAGGTGTCCCACGGCATGGGGCCATCGGTCACATGGCCTCCTCAGACCCCGTGTCTCCAGCCAGGACTCCCCTTGAAGCAGGCCGCCCCCCTGCAATCCACATAAGTGTGTCTCCATTCAGCAGTCTTCCTGTGCCTTATCTTCACGCCCCAGGCCCATCCATCCCACCCCCCTGTATCAAAGGCGGTTCGCGCCGGTGGGTGCGCGCTGGCATGGAGGGCTGTCAGGGGCGCGAAAGGCCAAGGTGCCAAACTATATGTACACTTCAAAAGGTGTCCCACGCCAAGGGGCCATTGTTCACATGGTCTCCTCAGACCCCGTGTCTCCAGGCAGGCCTCCCCTGAGGCAGGCCGCCCCCCTGCAATCCACATAAGTGTGTCTCCATTCAGCAGTCTTCCTGTGCCTTATCTGCACGCCCCAGGCCCATCCATCCCACCCCCCTGTATCAAAGGCGGTTCGCGCCGGTGGATGCGCGCTGGCATGGGGGGCTGTCAGGGGCACGAAAGGCCAAGGTGCCAAACTACAGGTACACTTCAAAAGGTGTCCCACCCCAAGGGGCCATCGGTCACATGGCCTCCTCAGACCCCGTGTCTCCAGCCAGGCCTCCCCTTGAAGCAAGCCGCCCCCCTGCAATCCACATAAGTGTGTCTCCATTCACCAGTCTTCCTGTGCCTTATCTGCACGCCCCAGGCCCATCCATCCCACCCCCCTGTATCAAAGGTGGTTCGCGCCGGTGGATGCGCGCTGGCATGGGGGGCTGTCAGGGGCGCGAAAGGCCAAGGTGCCAAACTACATGTACACTTCAAAAGGTATCCCACGCCCAGGGGCCATCGCTCACATGGCCTCCTCAGACCCCATGTCTCCAGCCAGGCCTCCCCTTGAAGCAGGCCGCCCCCCTGCAATCCACATAAGTGTGTCTCCATTCAGCAGTCTTCCTGTGCCTTATCTGCACGCCCCAGGCCCATCCATCCCACCCCCTCTATCAAAGGCGGTTCGCACCCGGGGATGAGCGCTGGCAAGGGGGGCTGTCACGGGCGCAAACGGCCAAGGTGCCAAACAGCATGCACACTTGAAAAGGTGTCCCACGCCAAGGGGCATTCGGTCACATGGCCTCCTCAGACCCCGTGTCTCCAGCCAGGCCTCCCCTTGAAGCAGGCCGCCCCCCTAATACCACGACATACATACGTCATTCATTCACAAACACACCCCAGTTTCTAATACTTTAAAAACCACTCGATATGTCTCATGAGAACATCTTTGTGCTTTGCAAGTCAACTCCTGAACGTGCTACCTGGGAACCACTGAGATCTATGCTAATCTGCTCGTCGTCGTGCTATCCGTGAACTTCTGTGACCGCTTCGAGCATACCCATCAGTGCTCTACCTGTGGCCATCCACCTTTTCTCCCGCAACATACTGCTCTGCTTGCTGAATCCAACTGTTTGTTGGTCAAGGTAAGGCCATGTATCCTGGTCATATGTCGCAGATTTTTAAATTTCTATCTATTTGCGAGTAGAGTACCCAATAGTGCTATGTTCATTGGTCTCATTGCTATTGACTTGAATTTCCATTGCTATACTAACAATAGATCTATTTATTTTCATCTGTGTCAATTGTCATTGAATTGCATCCTTCGGGGGTCCAGTCTATGATGTAAGCATGTTTCCTTCTCGTGCAATACAGAACATCCAAGGGATGAGTCACATGTTCAGTTTTTAGTCACATCATTTATACATTTCTGCAACTTATGCAAATACTAAGCCGCACATAATGAACTGGTATAGTTCCTGTGACCAAAACAAACCTTGCATTGATCATTGTATGATTCATTTACTTTTGTATCAAATCTTTATTCTTGAAGATTGTATAATAATGTCGATATTTACTTTTCAGATTTATCAACAATGCCTGCCAGTTCGATTAGTGTTGCCCTTCGAAGACCCACGCGAAATCTGAAGGCACTACAATGCATGTTTTCCCGAAAACTGTTGATCGAATAAGAGAATGGGTCAGACAATGCGGATATCCACTGGATGAGCTGGAAAGTAGAATCCAACAAGTCTTACAGGACAAGAGGGGTGATCGATACCGCATCTGCAGCCGGCACTTTTCCTTGGACATGTCCACAACATCTTGGGTAACAAAGAAGAATAAACGGCGAACGACACGGAAATTGCTCGAAAACGCTATTCCCACTCTATTCGTCTACATTCCGCCACCGGTGAGTCAAGTGTCCGGATTTAGCTTTAGGCCTTGCAGTAGTGTGTAGGTATCCGAACGGATTAATTGATATTGTAGGTGTTCTATCCCTTGTAATAATTTCGATATTGATATGATTGTATAGTTTTTTGAATAATGACATTTACCAATATATTCTTTTTCGATTTCATAACCCACAAACGCAATGTATATATATGGGAACAGGGAACTGTGCTGTATTGAGCATTTTACAAGTATTCTGTCGCCTTACATGGCTATTTTTAATATTGGCATTTCATTATCAATCATTAATTTACCTTTACAACTTCTTGACTATCCCTTGAATCTGAAGCAAGAACATTCTACATCCTTGACTTGGTCGCAGTTATCAACCACTTCTAGCGCGTAGCAGGTAATCTTACTAGGCTAATCCGCTACAGACCTGTTTTATGCATGTCAAGTAATATTTTTATTTTATCGTGTAATCATTTTACAGAATGTTTCGTTAGTGCTTTCCAATTGATATACACCTTAGTTATCATCCACTGGTGTTTGTTTTCGGTTATAATTAGTGTTATCCATACTAATGCAAGTACTGTCTTTCAGGGAGATGCTGAAGCGTCCGCCACATCTACAACATTTCTAGATGTTGTTCAACAGCAGGAGGTATGGATACTGACAGCTCCATCGAGCGTCATCATCAGAGCTGGAATTCTTGTCATTCGATTGTTCTACACAATGTTTCATTCGTGGTTAGCCGTTGATATGTACCTGTGCTGTCGACCCCAGGTGTGTGTTATGTTTTCACTATTGTAATCCTCACTAATGCAAGTACTATGTTTCGGGCAGTTGATGGAGCGTCAACCCCTGCACTTGATGCAGAGCCTGACATTCAAGTAATTCCAGGGGAAGTGGAAGCGGGACCATGCGTATACGAATCAGCGCAACAGCTTTCGGAAGTGCGCACTACATTTGCAACATCCATAGATATTCTTCAGCAGCACGAGGTATGGATAATGGCAGCTCCATCATGCGTGATCATATAACGTGATTCCATTTGCTATACTTTCTTCCCTATTAACGCAAGTGCTGTGTTTCAGGGAGACGACGAAGCTTCCACTACAATCACAACATCCAATTTAGATGATTCAGATGTAAATAAATCGGAGAAATAAGTCGATGAAATGTGATCATATTTAGATTTTCCTTGATTCTTTTGGACAATGCATCATTTGCGGTTATCTCTTTATGTGTACCTGTGCGTTCGACCCCAAGTGTGTGTTATGTTTCCAATATTGAAAACCATACTAATCCAAGTACTGTGTTTCAGGGAGACGACGGAGCTTCCACCACAATCACAACATCTCATTTAGATGATGCAGATGTAAAGGAATCGTTGAAATAAGTCGATGAAATGTGATCATATTTGGATTTTCCTTGATTCTTTTGGACAATGCATCATTTGTGGTTATCTCTTTATATGTACCTGTGCCGTCGACCCCAAGTGTGTGTTGTGTTTCCAATATTGAAAAGCATACTAATGCAAGTCCTGTGTTTCAGGGAGATGCGGATGCCTCCTCTCCAATACAACCATTCATGGCAGTCCATGCAGAGCCAGAGGTATGGATACTGACAGTTCCATCGAAATAGATCATCACTGGTCGAATACTTGTCATTTGATTGTTGCACACAATGTTTAAATCGTGTTTGGCTATTGAGATGTACCTGTGTGGTCGTCCTCACGTGTGTTTTATGCTAACAATATTTTGATACATAGTAATGAAAGTACTATATTTCAGGGAGACGATGGAGCCTCATTCCGTGCTGTCTATGCGGATACAAAAAATATAGTCGTTGCAGCGCAAGAGGAAGGGAGGACATGCGGAAACGAATCGGAGCTACAGCATGCAGATGTTAAAGGTCGAGTCAAAAAAGTTGCAAAGAAAAAAAACAAAAAAAGGTTAGTTACAAACAGTTCATAACTTTAAAAAAATGTTTGTGCTGGGGACTATTTTATGTTATTTTCCAGTCAATTCTACTACACTCCATCTTGTGTTTAAACTGAACATCCCTTTTCCAATCTCTCCTCCAGTTACCCGTGGGTGTCAGAACTATACACACACAGACAGTGAAGCGAATGAGAGATGTGGCTTGCCAGACAGTGTACTCTATGGAGGAACTATTAATTGAGGCGAGGCGTGTTCAGGCTCGAGATGCTCATGTCCAATGGCCAGAACATGAATTAACTGTGTTTGGAGACTACAGCAAAGTTGCATTGGACCATAGCTACAGTGCGACCGCACCACCACAAGAAGATGTTATTGAATGTTTTGAAGATAGCTCTGAAGTAGTTGCAGATCAATTTACACAATCTACACCCGCCAAAAATTTGCCACCAAAAAACCTGTCGACATTGTTGTGTTCTCCCATCAATGTTGAAGTAATAGATGTCGAAATGACAGAGAATGAACCAGCCGCAGCATCCATAGACGCATCAGAACTTGATATCAGCGATATTACTTTCCAATGTGTTGAAATCTCCACAACGTCACAGGCCGAAACAACGTTGACGCATGATGACAGTCTAATGAAAGAGAGCAAATACATTGTATTCGAAAGTTGTTTGATGGAAATTATAAGTATGCTGAAATGTGTGCATTCCATTAGAGGGAAAGTATGTGGGAAGCCATTGATTAATGTGAATCGTCAAATAAAAGGCAGTAACGTCAAAATAAATGCCGCCTGTAGATTAAATCATAGGTTCTCATGGTCTGCACAACCGATGCTGGGGAAACTGCCAGCAGGCAATCTACTGTGTGCAGCTGCATCACTTTTTAGTGGCTCCAGTTTTAGAAAGTTAGAGGCTTTCTTTCAGTTTGTGGGACTCCATTTCATTTCTAAAGCGCTGTACTACATATACCAACGTGATTATCTGTTTCCGGCCATTAGTGATGCTTGGAAAATTGAACAATTGTCTCTAGCAAGTACATTAGAAGGCAAACGATTCAGGCTAGCCGGCGATGGACAGTGCGACAGCCCTGGATTTTCTGCCAAGTGCTGCACCTACCACTTTCAGGACATGGATAGTAAGAAAATTGTGAGTTCGGTGGTCGTGCAGGTAACACAATGTACATTGTCAGTGGCCATGGAGAAACTAGGATTTATAAAATCAGTGGAATATCTACAATCAAGGGGAATGCACATCAACCTCATAGCCACGGATAGACACGTTTCAAGTGCCAAGACAATGAGAGAGCAGTTCCCACATATTAAACATCAATTTGACGTATGGCATCTTGCTAAATCAATCAATAAGGAAATCTCGGCTGCAGGGAAAAAAAGATTTTGAAAGTATTTTGCAGTGGTCACATTCTATCACCAACCATCTTTGGTGGAGCTCAAAAACTTGTGAGGGTTCAGTGGATATACTACTTGAAAAATGGCGGTCACTGATGCACCACTGTACCAACGTTCACCGCTGGACAGCAAAGGAACATTTCCACCAATGTGAACATGGCCCTTTGTCCCCAGAGGAGGCACGGAAGAAGAAGTGGTTGATTCCATCTTCAACGACACACAAAGCCATTGAAAAGATTGTTTTCAACAAAACTCTATCAAGAGATTTGAGAGGACTGACAGAATTCTGTCACACAGGAGATTTGGAGGTGTTCCACAATATGTGCCTAAAGTACAGGCCAAAGCACTTGCATTTTAGCTTTCGGGGCATGAAACATCGCACTCTACTAGCGGTCTTGGCCCATAACAGCAATGTCGGACGTGAACAATCTAGGACTAGGAGTAAAGTAAGGATGCCTCGCTACACTAAGGTGTTTTCAAAACGAAGTAAGCAATGGGTGATCAAACCAGTCTATGATGAAATGCAGTTCGACTTTGTGAAAGGCCTTATTGTTGCTGTGTTAGAGAAGCACAGATATGGAATTTTGGACGTTTCTGTGCAGAGCAGTGATCCATTGCCACCGAACATTGCGACTGTGCCATGCCCACCCGAAGCACAGCTGATTGTGAAGTACAAATCCCGGTTTAAATAATTGCAATACGATTGTCTTTTTGTAAATAAATGTTATTGTACAGTGTACCTGTAAACCTAACCCCTACCTTCACCATCATGGGTGGCGAACAAGCTGGGTGTCATCTTTGAATTCTCTCTATTCATCTCACATATGTGTTATACAAAGGTAGCGGGCGCCCCTCTCTCGCAAGAACAGACATGATAACCTGTTCAGTGGTTATTAACCACTTGAGAGTTCGCAGCCACTGCTTTTACTCACTGTGCCTTTCACAGATGGGAAATATCCATTTGCATATCAGTCTTTGTCCTGCCCAGGGGCAGTCCAGCACCGAAATACAATGGCAATTCCAATCTGAACGAGAGTACCACCAGCAACCCCATACACGTGTTTCACCCTTGTTGGGGATCATCAGTGAGGTGAAGCTGATGCCTCTCTAAGCACAGTGAGAGGGAGACCACGTCTGGTTGCCCCCAGGAGACCTAGGGTTACCAATCCCAGGTTCCTTAACAAATAGTTTTACAAAGGTAGCGGGCGCCCCTCTCTCGCAAGAACAGACATGATAACCTGTTCAGTGGTTATTAACCACTTGAGAGTTCGCAGCCACTGCTTTTACTCACTGTGCCTTTCACAGATGGGAAATATCCATTTGCATATCAGTCTTTGTCCTGCCCAGGGGCAGTCCAGCACCGAAATACAATGGCAATTCCAATCTGAACGAGAGTACCACCAGCAACCCCATACACGTGTTTCACCCTTGTTGGGGATCATCAGTGAGGTGAAGCTGATGCCTCTCTAAGCACAGTGAGAGGGAGACCACGTCTGGTTGCCCCCAGGAGACCTAGGGTTACCAATCCCAGGTTCCTTAACAAATAGTTTTACAAAGGTAGCGGGTGCCCCTCTCTCGCAAGAACAGACATGATAACCTGTTCAGTGGTTATTAACCACTTGAGAGTTCGCAGCCACTGCTTTTACTCACTGTGCCTTTCACAGATGGGAAATATCCATTTGCATATCAGTCTTTGTCCTGCCCAGGGGCAGTCCAGCACCGAAATACAATGGCAATTCCAATCTGAACGAGAGTACCACCAGCAACCCCATACACGTGTTTCACCCTTGTTGGGGATCATCAGTGAGGTGAAGCTGATGCCTCTCTAAGCACAGTGAGAGGGAGACCACGTCTGGTTGCCCCCAGGAGACCTAGGGTTACCAATCCCAGGTTCCTTAACAAATAGTTTTACAAAGGTAGCGGGTGCCCCTCTCTCGCAAGAACAGACATGATAACCTGTTCAGTGGTTATTAACCACTTGAGAGTTCGCAGCCACTGCTTTTACTCACTGTGCCTTTCACAGATGGGAAATATCCATTTGCATATCAGTCTTTGTCCTGCCCAGGGGCAGCCCAGCACCGAAATACAATGGCAATTCCAATCTGAACGAGAGTACCACCAGCAACCCCATACACGTGTTTCACCCTTGTTGGGGATCATCAGTGAGGTGAAGCTGATGCCTCTCTAAGCACAGTGAGAGGGAGACCACGTCTGGTTGCCCCCAGGAGACCTAGGGTTACCAATCCCAGGTTCCTTAACAAATAGTTTTACAAAGGTAGCGGGCGCCCCTCTCTCGCAAGAACAGACATGATAACCTGTTCAGTGGTTATTAACCACTTGAGAGTTCGCAGCCACTGCTTTTACTCACTGTGCCTTTCACAGATGGGAAATATCCATTTGCATATCAGTCTTTGTCCTGCCCAGGGGCAGTCCAGCACCGAAATACAATGGCAATTCCAATCTGAACGAGAGTACCACCAGCAACCCCATACACGTGTTTCACCCTTGTTGGGGATCATCAGTGAGGTGAAGCTGATGCCTCTCTAAGCACAGTGAGAGGGAGACCACGTCAGGTTGCCCCCAGGAGACCTAGGGTTACCAATCCCAGGTTCCTTAACAAATAGTTTTACAAAGGTAGCGGGCGCCCCTCTCTCGCAAGAACAGACATGATAACCTGTTCAGTGGTTATTAACCACTTGAGAGTTCGCAGCCACTGCTTTTACTCACTGTGCCTTTCACAGATGGGAAATATCCATTTGCATATCAGTCTTTGTCCTGCCCAGGGGCAGTCCAGCACCGAAATACAATGGCAATTCCAATCTGAACGAGAGTACCACCAGCAACCCCATACACGTGTTTCACCCTTGTTGGGGATCATCAGTGAGGTGAAGCTGATGCCTCTCTAAGCACAGTGAGAGGGAGACCACGTCTGGTTGCCCCCAGGAGACCTAGGGTTACCAATCCCAGGTTCCTTAACAAATAGTTTTACAAAGGTAGCGGGCGCCCCTCTCTCGCAAGAACAGACATGATAACCTGTTCAGTGGTTATTAACCACTTGAGAGTTCGCAGCCACTGCTTTTACTCACTGTGCCTTTCACAGATGGGAAATATCCATTTGCATATCAGTCTTTGTCCTGCCCAGGGGCAGTCCAGCACCGAAATACAATGGCAATTCCAATCTGAACGAGAGTACCACCAGCAACCCCATACACGTGTTTCACCCTTGTTGGGGATCATCAGTGAGGTGAAGCTGATGCCTCTCTAAGCACAGTGAGAGGGAGACCACGTCTGGTTGCCCCCAGGAGACCTAGGGTTACCAATCCCAGGTTCCTTAACAAATAGTTTTACAAAGGTAACCACAGATAAAAGATAAAAGAAAATAAATGGCTTCCGGAGTTCATATGGCAATTGCTGAATATTCCCTAAACATTGAATGTCAAATAAATGTACTTTACCAAATGTACCGTGTTGCTGTTTCATTTTAAAGTACAGTTTCATATTCCGAATTGTGGCGCGCTGTGTTGTGAGTTGATCTGTGTTGGTTTCCGGGTTCTGTGAGGAGTCGCGCAGAAGACGACGGGGCGCGTTTGCCTACGCAGCACAGTAACGTCACGGAGAGAGGCGGGGAATATGAATGTTTTGATAATTGTGGGATGTATTTACCCATGCATCCGGGCCCTACCTCAAAACTGTGCAGTACTGGCATTGAAAACATCATAATGGCCAGAGCTCCCCAGAAAATGCACAGGAAAATCCCATTTTGCCTATATTGTGAGTTCAGAGATGCAATGCTGATTGCCAAAAGCAAACCCATACTGTTGGGAATTCATTTTTCTTGAATGTCAAATATGGCAAAATCATGGGCACAGAATTACTTTACTGCAGAAACACACCAATGCCGTGTCCTGAACATGGACAATCTACTCCATATAATATCACTTGCTGAAAGGAATCAATCTAAAAAATAAAATCCCAAGGATGGATGCAGTAACCACAAAATCCTGATGGTGGCGCTAGCGGTCTAAACTCTGACAGGAGAGCTGTCTTGCAAACTGCATGAGTGCAAAGAAAGGGGTCTTATTTCATCAAAGGTTCAAAGGGGTTGCCTGTCCTGAGAACTCTTGACACTTCAGAACTCAACACAAGAAGCCAGGAAATAACAGGGTTCTGTTAATTAAATGCAAAGTGGCCCCCTGGCCTCCTGATGTGAGCTTGCCAGACACCACACAAAGGACCCTTTCCTCTGAAAGGAATATGTTAATTCTGGATGTTTGCTGTCAACAAAGATCTGCCAGCCAGCAGAGATCTGTGACTGACCCACCCAAGTCTTGGAGGCGGACTTCAACGCTCTGAGGACTGAATTGAAAGTAAAATATATATTTTACAAAAACACTGATAACTCTTTGTAATCAAATGACAGAAATGTATAACTTTGAGAGCTTTAAATTTAAAAAATGTACCTTTAATTCAAGCCCAAACTCCAATTTGTGTGATGTTCTGGGGCAAAACCCCATTGTTTATTAATATTACAGACTCCCTGTTTCAGCTAGACAAACGAAAATGCATTGGTATGTGGGTAGATATGTGAGGAACAGTTGTATAAAATTTAATGAAGATCCAATGTTGTTCAGCACATGAAAAAGTGCTAGAAGTTGCCATTTTTGAATGCAAGCTCCTAGAAAGAGCAGATTTGGACAGAGACATGGCTAAATTCAGCCACACCATGTATGTGTAATTTCAAACAACTGTGTAACTGTGAAATATGGATTTTGATCATATATAGATTTGGGTGCACAGATGATAGGGGAGTTGTTTCAAGAGATCATAAATGGATGACATCACTCTAACTCACAGCTCCTTCGCCAATCAAATGAGAAATGGAAGTTTGACCAATTAGAAGCTGAGAGAGGGGTAGGGGCTAGTGATGCTAGAACACACCCACATTCTAAACACATAAAAGCAGACAGACAGGACAGATAGAGACCTTCAATTCCATCTGCCGCTGGAAGCTCTGCCGGAAAAATCCATACTTACCTCCATCAACCTCCAGAAAGCCAAACTAGAGACTTCAATCTATCCAGAACTAAGAGACCAGACCAGAGAGAAAGCAGTGCTGTACCCAGAGAGACCCAGACCAGCAGAGAGAGCTGACCCAGATCACTGTGAAGTGCAGAGGCCAGACCAGACCAGACCAGAGTCCAGTTTAAAACCCTGACCAGATCCGTGACGAGGCCCATTTAATTCAAGAATATAGTGTGAGTACCCAGCAGAACTGTGTAGAACCAATCTCTTAGTTTAAATTCATCTAATTCAATCTATTTAACCTAAGTAGAACTGCCTGATAGATCCAAATCTGTCACCTGTCATTCTAGCTGCAAAATTTGTCACTTGTCATTTTGAGCTTTTAAAATTTGCAAAACCAAAAACGACCTCTATTAAATCGGTCATAACTCTGTAACCGTTTGGGCTAGAGACTTGCAGTAACTTTTATCTGAAAGCTTAGAATCGTGGCTTTCCTATGAACCTAGAACCGCATTCCTACCCCTTATAGTTTTACCGCAATCGCGGAACACGCATTCGCGAATTTTACCGCGATTTGCAAATTTCTTCACATGTAAAAACTGCTGCTGCTTGCCTTCCATTTGCCAGAAATTCGTTTAACCTGCTAACTATCCCTGCATCATTGCTAGTGTGAGCCTGGACTAATATTAACTAGATACCACTCACCCTGAACCTCTGAAAGGGAATTAAAAGCATTTCCAGCATATTTCTCATCCATTGCTAGCACATATCAAAGCATTTTGCCTGTGTTTTCAAAACTCCTATCTGTTTTCTGTAGTGTAAGCTTGCTGGGGTGAACTGATTTACATTGATTGCATTTCTGAGAACTGTGTGTTTTCCTTCCATTTCCTTGCCTTGCATCAAGGGGGGGAGGGGATTGCCAGAGAAAAGTGATTACATTGTTTGGTTGAAATCATATTGAGTATTTTCTGTACTGCATTCATTGAATATTGCATCCACCTGAGCTTACATAAAGCATCCTCTACCACATTATACTTTTGTTCCTATTTACCAGTGTGCTACCTTATCCATTTCATGTCAACTCATTAGTGATTATAAGAAGTGTGCTAGTGCCAGATTCTCCGTTGTTGATCTTTATCATATCAGATTAAGTGTGCTATTCAATTATTAATTTATTATAAAGTGTGATATATATATATTTTAAATTATCAAATAAACCTTTTAAACTTGCAAAACAGAACTACTTCTTGGCTCAGTGGGGTCAGGGGGATTCCAAGAGAGGGGTGTTATATAGGGGTAGTCATCCAGAACGCATGAACTGGACATAAAGATATATCAATAAGGGTTTTCATTCAGTATTCTAGACTAGGCGTTAACTTAGCTGTAGTGCTGAATTGAATCCTCTTACAAATTGGGGGCTCGAGCCGGACGTTTGGGTTAGAATACCACTTGTGCAGCTTAATACAGTGTGCTAACTGACGGGATACATACATCCGGTCGGATCACCACGCTGCATTACGCTGTGAAGCATTCCTCAAAAGGGACACTCCAAGAAAAGTTCTGTTCTGCAAAAATAAAATACTAACTTCTGTAAGTCAGGACAGAGACCAATCTCTAGAATGACGACCTTAGTAGACATGAAAATAGCCAGAGAGCACCTCTTGCATAAGCTATTTGTGAGAGGTGAATGGACCGAACAGGGCCAGGATGCGTGGTTGCAGGCCATCACACAACAGGTCACTGAAACAGGGTCAGATATATATAGAGATCAGGGTCCCTTACATGTGGCCCTGAGTGAACTATATATGGCTCCTAAAGCCAAAGAGGAACACAATAAGATTGCCAGGATAGCAGCATACCTGTACCTATACGTGGGAGACATGCAGGATAGATGTGCTGAAAGCCAAAATCTGGCAAATAGGCAACAGATGGTGTTAGAGAAGGCCCAATCTGACCTGGTCTCTTCTGAGCAGAGGCTGCAGAGGAGCCAGGAGTCAGAAGATGATAGTAGGCAGCACATCATTAAAATAAAGAAGGATATGGATGTGCTGCAACAGGAAAAGGTAGAACAAGATACTAGATTTCTGGCCCTGCAGAAGGAGCACCAAGACAGTTTGGACTCCTTACTGCAGAGCCAGAAAAAGCTGGAGCAACAATTAGACTTTAACAGGGCATGCACGGAGCAGGTAGCCACCCTGCAAAGTCATCTAGATAGAGTGAAGGTAGAGAGCAACAAGCTGATCTTGAAAGACCTGGATACCCAGGCAGAGTTTGATGAAGAACGCCAGAAAGCTGGTGCCTTTCAAAGGCAGAGGGACGACCTGGCGGCACAAATGCAGGCTCTTAGTCAGGAAAGAGACGCCTTAGGCCAGGAAGTCTGCCATTTAAAAAGGAAAATGGAAGAAAATCACCTGGCCCACCAGGGACTGGGTGACCTCCAAAAAGAACACCAGAACTTGTTAGAGCACACCAGGAGGGTGGAGGATGCTCTAGCAAGAAAGGAGCAGGCCAATAGGGACACAGCTCAGGAGGTAACCCTCCTGCAGCAAAGACTGGCCCAGTTCTCCAGGACCAACCAAGAAGCACAGAGGGAAAATGAGGCTCTCTGCCAGCACAATGAGAGGCTCCAGCAACAGGTAGCGATGCAGGAGAAACTGATAGAGTCGAGTAAGGCCTTAACAGAGGAACTGAAAGCACAAATGCAGGCTCTTGCATTGCAACAGGGAGCAGGGGCGGATAGAGATGAGGTCCGCTGGGAAAGAGAGACTCCTGACCATAACCGCAGGAGCCCTAACACCAGGGGCCTTCATCTTCCCCAGTCCCTGGATTCTACCACCCCCATGTCCCCTGGCGCACATGAGCACAGGGCGGCAGGGATGGCAGATTACTATCCAGCTAAGAGTATGGGGCTCATAGGCCAGTACCACTCAGGAATGGAGGGGTGGGCATCCGGGTATGGGCACCCAAGTACAGTACAGTTCGATGGGGAACCCCAGGAGAGTAGGCCCATTAAGGGCATCCTGAAAACCTCTGCCCAGTTAGGTCAGTGGAGGGGGTACCCATCAAATCCTGGCAGCAAGGAGGAATCTGAAGACTCCTCTGAACTGCGCAGGACACAGGAGACCAGGTCCCCACATTCTGCCAGCCATTCCCAGGCTCGCAGAATCCGGGAAAACCTGGAAGAACAGACGGGAACCTCTGGGAGCAGTGCCTCCGAGTCCGAGGATGAATGGACAAGGGTTACCCGAACCAAAAAGGCCAATAAGGCAAAAAGGGCCTTGCTTAAGGACCCCTTAAAGCAGATTAAGGCGATCAGGAGCGTCATCACGCCTTACCATAAGAACGCTAAGTATTCTGTTTGGGAGCACTTAGAGTTGTTTGAACAAATGATGGAGACTTTCCATTTGAAGGACAGCCAAAGCTGTATTCAATATGTAAAGTGGACCTTCTCCCCGGAATACTCCAGTTTCTTTGCGGGGCTGGAGGACCAAAATCATTTAAGATGGTCCACCTATAAGGCGGCCATCTTGAAACATTTTTCTGTTCACAGAAATCCTCAAGAGGCTCGCAAGGCAGCCTACAATTTGCAATGTGGGGAGGATCAGGCCCCACAAGAATTTGTGCAGGAGTTAAAGCGTGCTTTTGCACAGACCACAAGAAGGGTGCGCACGGATAGCAGGGAATTTATTAATACGTTTTTCCATGCCTTGCCCAAATATATCATGACCCAGCTCGTGAGGGATTTTCACGAGAAAAGATCTTTAGACTGGGTCATTGAACAGGCTACCCGGATCTATGAGGTGCAGAAACCGGTAGATAGCAAAAGTAATGCCCAGAAAAACCCCAAAGCCAACAGCACCCCTGCTGCTGCCAAGGTGGCAGAGGTAAAGGTCACCCCCGTTTTGGATTTGGAGATGGGGGGCCTAAAAACCTACCTGCACCTAATAATGCTAGGCCCAGAAGGTCCTCGGGCCAGTCACAGACAGGGAGCCAGGGAGGCAGCCCCACAAATGGGGTCCCTCGCTCTCCTGATTATGTAAGTCCCCGTTACAAGGGAAACCGACCCATCCTGGGTTATGTGTGGACTCCTCCAGCCCAAGGGGGGGGATCCAGCCAAGCACCTAACCCAGGGAACTTCCCTCCAAACTTCCCAAAGGAGGGCAGAAATTCTCTAAACCCTGGGCAGAACTTTTTCCCCAGATCTCCACCCGACTTTCAGCCCCAAAACCATCCATCCTTCTTTCCCCAATTCCCTGAGCCCAGACCACTGAATCCGGGAGAGGGGAGGCCAAGGGTGGAGGGGTACCCAAATCTTCCCAACCCGGGGTATTACCAGAGGAGGGACAGCTACCCTTCCCGGGATCAGCCCAGGGGAGAAAACAGGGCCCCGTATCAGCCTGAGCGGGTTTCCCAGTTAGAGCGCCAGGTTCAAAACATGGCGCGGGATCTGGGTCACATACTGAGGGCTCAGCAGAACCCTCAGATGGGCGTGCCGGCGCAGAACGCACCCAACTCTGGACCTGGTGCTCCAGAACAATGACGGGGGCAGCACCCCGATAACACACCGGTTCCCAGGGAGGAGGCACAAAGGGAAGGGGGGTGTAAAGCCTTGGAGGAAGCTTCCTTCCTCACTTGTAAACAGCCCCTGGAAACCCAGGAACCGGAAACAAAATCTCTTGCCCCTGAAAGTCTGCCTCCTAAGGAGCAGAGGGGGGATAGGAGAAGCAAAAGACCCAAACAGACTCAGTTTGAGGAGGAGGTACAGATCTTCCAATTTGAGGGAGAGGGATCCTCAGAGGATCCTGGGAAAAGGATCTTCTCCTTCAGAGAGGGGGGAACTCCCCCCAAAGAAAAATGGGTCCCTAGGGATGCAAATCCAGACTGGGGAGATGTGGAGACTGAGCTACCGCCGCCCACCATCTCATCCCAGAACCAACAGCAAGAAAATCCCCTGGTTCAAACCCATCCTGGTGACTGCCTCCAAAAAGGGGGGGGGGCGGCCCAGAACCGGAGCCAGGGGAACCCACAATGGCTCTGATCTCCAGTTGCCAAATTTTTCTTTCAGATTCCCAAGACTCTCCACAGAATTCTGCCCAAATCTCTTCGCTAGCAATGTCCAAAACCAGAAAGTTAGCCCACCAGTTGTCCAAAAATGTGCATTATCTGTGCCCCCTTGAGGAGAAGGAGGGAAGATATTATGCCCCGGTACAAGTACAGGGGCAGGGTACAATCTCGGCACTGGTGGACACTGGATCTCAAGCTACCCTTCTGTCCAGAAGGGCCTTTGACGAACTGAATGCAGGAAGGGGAGAGAATTACCAAATTCCTCTCACCTCTCTTCCGGGACAACTACAGAACTTTGACGGGAAGGAAATTCCCGTTGAGGGGACTGCAGACTTGGACATTAAAATTGGGCGACATAAGTTGAAACACCCGGTCATAGTTGTGACCCCGGAGGGCACCCCTTGTTTACTAGGGAATGACCTCCTGAGAAGGTTGTCACCCCTAATAGATTGTGTAAACAAGGTCCTCTGGACCCAGACTAGCCGACCAATAAAATTAAAACAGAGTGTCAACCATGTTAGTTTAAACGGCACATGCCACATGGTTGAACAAAAATCTGACCAAGTAGAATTTCACTTCCAGAATAGCCAAATTCCAGACGTGACAGTAATAGCAGTAGGACAACAGACTGGTGATGGGGGGTCCTCTCTATTTCTGAAAATCAACCTTCCTTCCAGTCTAAAGTGGTATTCCACGCTGGAAGGAAACACTCTGAAATTCTATACCAATCCACAATCTGAAACTCCCACTCCTATAGTCCAGAAAGATGTGAAATCAGCTCAGAGCCTGGCTGATATTCAGCAAATTGGAGAGCAGTTGTTCATCCCTGTTCAGTTAAATGATGGGAAGGACTCTGTTCTCGCTCGAGTGTGTGTGAACAACGGTAAGAGCTTCATCAGCGAAGCCATGTTTCGCCAACTCCCAAAAGATCCAGCCATTCCCAACTTCAAACTGATAGACAAATGGGAAATGGACCTGGAAGCACCTAATTCCAAACATCTCCTGCCAAGCAGGTGTATGCTCAAAATCTCCATTGGCAACAAGAGCATAGTCCACAATTGTTGGGTCGTGCGAGACGTCCCTGCCGCCTTTTACTTAGGCAGTGACATTCTCAATCGCTTTGCCATTAGTTTGGACCTAATAAACTTCAAAGCTTGGTCTCGAGTAGCGGATAATCCCATGGGCTTTGATGATCCAGAAAAAGCATTTAGGTCAGCTCAATTGCTACCTTATGCAGTTGAAATTCAGGTTAAAGAGGAAGTCACCATCCCAGAAAGGACCCGACAATTCTCCCTGGAAGTGAAAGTTAAAAGGGGACAAGAGTTGAAAAACCCTGATGCTTACATACATCTAAATGCTTCTCTCCAACAGCAAGGGTTAGGGGTAAACCCAACTCCATTAGTCAACATAGAACATGACACCATTCCAATAGAGGTGGATAACAGCGACTTAAAGAGTATTACTCTAGCCGCAGGCACCATTATTGGAATGGCGGTTGATGACCGACATTTTTCCATAGATTTAGGTAATGAGCTGTTAGGACCAATCCCCAAGGACTGCTTTGACAGTGACAGTGATGACAATACAACACCAGACAGGATTTTTACCCGGCATGGGGGGAACTTCCTGGTGTACACTTCCTGCCCTTATGGTAAGGAAGATGTGACTTGTGAATTCAGGAGGGATGAGGTGATTTTCCAGGTTCATGAGGGCTGCCTTTCCCACCCGAAGCCTCCAGTCCAAATCAGCACTCTGACCAGGGACTTCTCCACCCAGCTGGAAGAGGCCGCTGAAATAGCCAAACCAGAAGTCTTTCCAGGCTTCAGGCAGATGGTGGAAGAGAGAGTCAACCTAGCTGATGCCTGTGTGACTCTGGAACAAAAGCAAAAGTTGAAACAAGTTTTCTTGGATTTCCAAGATCTCTTTGCGGTAGACTCATATGACTGTGGTCGCACTGACATCCACACAACAACAATCCCCACGGACCCTGGCATGACTCCTGTGTTTGTGAAGCAATATCGCTTGCCTCTCGCATCAATGGAGTCCCTTACTGAAATAATTAAGAACCTTGAGTCCCGGGGAATAATCCGTCCAGTCCACAGCACCTTCAATAATCCGGTGCTGGGAATATTGAAGCCAAACGGCCAGTGGAGACTCTGTGCCGACCTCAGGGAGCTCAACAAACGGGTCCATACTTCCCGATGGCCTCTGCCCTACATTGACCAAGGGCTGGCCCAGATCCAGGGGTCACAGGTATTCACTGCAATAGACCTGACCAATGGATACTGGACTGTGCCTGTCAGTAGGGAGGACCAATACAAGCTGGCTTTTACCTTTGGGGGCCAGCAGTACACCTGGACCCGTACTCCCTTCGGATACCTCAACTCCGGCAATGAATTCAACATTTTTCTACACAAGGCCATGCCTGACTTGGGTGCAAGGGGTAAACTGGCTTATGTAGATGATGTCCTCATCAAAAGTTCATCTGTGGAGGAACACATAGCGGAGATCCGTTATGTTCTGACACAGTTGAGGGCTGCCGGAGCAAAACTTTCCTTTCAGAAAGCACAGTGGTGTAGAACCCGTGTTAATTTCTTGGGGCATGAGATTACTCCTCAGGGTCTCTGTCCCCAGGAAAAGAAAGTGGAAGCACTTCAGAAACTGAAAGACCCCACAACTCTGCGGGAACTAAGGAGCCTCCTTGGACTGACTAATTACAGCAGAAAGTTCATTGAGGGCTACGCAGAGATCACCAGACCCCTGATTCATCTCCTGAAGGGGGGGGTCAAGTGGGAATGGGGTCCAGAACAAGCCGAGGCGGTAAAACAACTAAAAAGAAGCCTCTCACAAGCGCCTTGCCTAGCTTACCCTGTCAGAAACAAGGAGTTCTTCCTGGAGACGGGGTTCTCTGATACGTGCTTGACGGCAGTATTATACCAAAAGCATGACAAGGTCAATAAAGCAATCTCCTATGCGAGCAAAACTTTATCCTCTGTGGAGGAAAAATTCAACGATTGTGAGAAGGCACTCCTGGCAACGGTATGGGCATTGAAGAATTACCGCCCGTTTATCCAGGGGGAACACATCATAGTGGAGACTCCACACCAGCCTCTGCAATATCTCCAAAGTGACAGAATCCGGGCCGGAAATGTGAGTAATTCCCGAATTACTTCCTGGATTCTGTCAATGCAAGGCTTTCCTGTGGAGGTCAGATATGGCCAAAACAAGAAGAGTCCCCTCGCGCAAGGTCTGGCTGACTTGCATGATTGTGCCAGAGAAAACTGTCTCGAGGACGAAAGTCTGAAAATCAAGGACAACATGGAGGCATACCTTAATTCCCCACACAAAGTCTTTGAAGAAGACAAGTGTGAGGGAATGCCCACTGTGTATGTGGATGGATGCTCTTACCATGTTGACAACAACGGGGAGAAAGAACTGGTGGCCGGCGTAGGGAATGCATGGGTGAATGAGTCCCCAGAACCCTCCGCTGGATACAAAATTGGTCCCCGAAGTAGTCAGGTGGCAGAATTGATGGCTGTGCATCAGGCCATCCTCACTGCTGTCCAGCATCAACTCCACGAACTGGTCATAATCACAGATTCGGATTATGTACGGAACGGGTTCGTGGAGCACCTGGTTAATTGGAAAACCAGAGGCATGTTATGTGCTAACAACAAACCCTTGAAACATGGGAAGTTGATCCAAAACATTGATGATCTGGTCACATCGAATGGGATGACCATCTACTGGAAAAAGATCAAGGGTCATTCCAAAGTAGAGGGACCAGACAAAACTGGAAATGACTTAGCTGATCAGCTGGCCAAAACCGGGGCCATCCAAGGGGATCTAATTGAGATTGAGTCCCTGTTGGGGGAAATCCAGGTCACTGCTATCACTAGGTCCCAGACAAATGCTCACAACGACCTTTCAATTGCACAATGGAGTAAGGAGACCCCTGATGATGATTTGATTACTGCTCAGAAGGGGGATCCAATTATTGGTAAATTTTACCAGCACCTTGAGGACCCTGAGAACTTTCCCCTGACGGATACCGATTACATTGGGAAAGAGGACCTAAGAGTGTTGATGAAATGTCCAAAAATGTTCCGGATTCAAGACGGTTTGCTGGTAAGGAAATCCAAAGCTGGCCACGATCAGTGGGTGGTTCCTACCTCATTCCGAAGCCTGATGTTAAGTCACGCCCATGATGCGGCCACCGCCGGTCATAGGGGGTTTCACACAACATTGGAAATCTTAAGAGAGGTTGCATACTGGCCACACATGGGGCAGGACCTCGACCAATACTTGAAGGGGTGTCTTGTGTGTGCACAATTTCAGCCATCATCCCTCACGCACCGTGCGCCTCTCCAAAAGAGGGGGATGACACTGCCATGGTCAGATTTACAAATCGACTTTGTAGGCCCTGTGATTCGCTCGGCTAGGGGGAATAAGTACATGTTGACTGTGACATGCTTGTTTACCAAGTGGGTGGAATGTCTCCCAGCCCCAAATTGCAAGGCAGAAACTGCAGCTGCCTTGATGATTAACCACATCTTTTCCCGTTTTGGTCTACCTCAAAGGATTGAGTCAGACAGAGGTAGCCACTTCACCAGTGAAGTAATGACAAAGATGTGGGAGATACTGGGGGTCAAAAGGAAGTTGCATATTGCTTATCGGCCAGCTTCTTCTGGGGCAGTAGAGAGATATAACCGGACAATTGTGAGCATATTAAAGAAGTTTGTGGCAGATTCTGGGCCAAGTTGGGATATCCGATTACCTCTGGTCCTAATGGCCATCAGATCTACCCCTTCATCTGCAACCAAAATGTCACCATTTGAGTTGATGACTGGGGCATTTGCTCTACAGGACCCAAGAGCAGACACTGATAAATGCCTCCACTACTCATGAGTATGTAGAGAATTTAAGGAAACACCTCCAACATGCTTTTGCTTATGCTCAGCGGAATCTAGAAAGATCAGCTGATAGCATGAAGACCCATTATGACCTGAAAACTTCCAGGAAGGAATATCAGGTGGGAGACCGGGTCTATCTATACAACTTCCAAAGAAACCAGGCCAAGCAGCGCAAATTTTTGCCTACATGGAAGGGACCCTTTGAGATCGTCGATAAGATCTCCCCTGTGGCCTACAAGATCCGCATCCCCAAAGGCGGTTCGGCAGAGGGGGAAGACAAGTGGGTCCACATAAACCAGTTGAAATGTTGCCATCCCAGGCACACTCTGCAACAACTGGAGGAATCCTCTGGAATCCTAGCGGGTACTGTATCAGACTAATTCAGTTCCAATCATAAAACATACCACATCTAGTCTCTAACATACTGTGATTTGTATGAAACTGTCTCTTAGTCATACTGTTTTTATTAAAATAAGAATGTAATGTTTCGTTAGGATAAAATGCATATGCTGCCCCACTATCTCAACAGTGGTGGAAAAAAAAATCGTCTATGAGTAGATATTGCCGCTTTTGCTTTATCATCCTAGGAGAGATGAAACCATGAAGAATGACCAAGAAGGACGATCCGGAGACCGGGAACGAAGATCCAATGGGCCCAGTGGACCGCCCAATACTCCCATCAGGACCGGCGAGGAGAACCAATCGATCCGACCGGATGGAGGAAAAGATGCTGAACTGTGCCATTTATCGGAAGAAGAGGAGAACTACATCCCAGATCTTGCGGGTCCCATTAGTGAAGGATCAGATGGCCACCGCAAGAAGGGGGGCTTGTGGGATGTATTTACCCATGCATCCGGGCCCTACCTCAAAACTGTGCAGTACTGGCATTGAAAACATCATAATGGCCAGAGCTCCCCAGAAAATGCACAGGAAAATCCCATTTTGCCTATATTGTGAGTTCAGAGATGCAATGCTGATTGCCAAAAGCAAACCCATACTGTTGGGAATTCATTTTTCTTGAATGTCAAATATGGCAAAATCATGGGCACAGAATTACTTTACTGCAGAAACACACCAATGCCATGTCCTGAACATGGACAATCTACTCCATATAATATCACTTGCTGAAAGGAATCAATCTAAAAAAAAAAATCCCAAGGATGGATGCAGTAACCACAAAATCCTGATGGTGGCGCTAGCGGTCTAAACTCTGACAGGAGAGCTGTCTTGCAAACTGCATGAGTGCAAAGAAAGGGGTCTTATTTCATCAAAGGTTCAAAGGGGTTGCCTGTCCTGAGAACTCTTGACATTTCAGAACTCAACACAAGAAGCCAGGAAATAACAGGGTTCTGTTAATTAAATGCAAAGTGGCCCCCTGGCCTCCTGATGTGAGCTTGCCAGACACCACACAAAGGACCCTTTCCTCTGAAAGGAATATGTTAATTCTGGATGTTTGCTGTCAACAAAGATCTGCCAGCCAGCAGAGATCTGTGACTGACCCACCCAAGTCTTGGAGGTGGACTTCAACGCTCTGAGGACTGAATTGAAAGTAAAATATATATTTTACAAAAACACTGATAACTCTTTGTAATCAAATGACAGAAATGTATAACTTTGAGAGCTTTAATTTAAAAAATGTACCTTTAATTCAAGCCCAAACTCCAATTTGTGTGATGTTCTGGGGCAAAACCCCATTGTTTATTAATATTACAGACTCCCTGTTTCAACTAGACAAACGAAAATGCATTGGTATGTGGGTAGATATGTGAGGAACAGTTGTATAAAATTTAATGAAGATCCAATGTTGTTCAGCACATGAAAAAGTGCTAGAAGTTGCCATTTTTGAATGCAAGCTCCTAGAAAGAGCAGATTTGGACAGAGACATGGCTAAATTCAGCCACACCATGTATGTGTAATTTCAAACAACTGTGTAACTGTGAAATATGGATTTTGATCATATATAGATTTGGGTGCACAGATGATAGGGGAGTTGTTTCAAGAGATCATAAATGGATGACATCACTCTAACTCACAGCTCCTTCGCCAATCAAATGAGAAATGGAAGTTTGACCAATTAGAAGCTGAGAGAGGGGTAGGGGCTAGTGATGCTAGAACACACCCACATTCTAAACACATAAAAGCAGACAGACAGGACAGATAGAGACCTTCAATTCCATCTGCCGCTGGAAGCTCTGCCGGAAAAATCCATACTTACCTCCATCAACCTCCAGAAAGCCAAACTAGAGACTTCAATCTATCCAGAACTAAGAGACCAGACCAGAGAGAAAGCAGTGCTGTACCCAGAGAGACCCAGACCAGCAGAGAGAGCTGACCCAGATCACTGTGAAGTGCAGAGGCCAGACCAGACCAGACCAGAGTCCAGTTTAAAACCCTGACCAGATCCGTGACGAGGCCCATTTAATTCAAGAATATAGTGTGAGTACCCAGCAGAACTGTGTAGAACCAATCTCTTAGTTTAAATTCATCTAATTCAATCTATTTAACCTAAGTAGAACTGCCTGATAGATCCAAATCTGTCACCTGTCATTCTAGCTGCAAAATTTGTCACTTGTCATTTTGAGCTTTTAAAATTTGCAAAACCAAAAACGACCTCTATTAAATCGGTCATAACTCTGTAACCGTTTGAGACTTGCAGTAACTTTTATCTGAAAGCTTAGAATCGTGGCTTTCCTATGAACCTAGAACCGCATTCCTACCCCTTATAGTTTTACCGCAATCGCGGAACACGCATTCGCGAATTTTACCGCGATTTGCAAATTTCTTCACATGTAAAAACTGCTGCTGCTTGCCTTCCATTTGCCAGAAATTCGTTTAACCTGCTAACTATCCCTGCATCATTGTTAGTGTGAGCCTGGACTAATATTAACTAGATACCACTCACCCTGAACCTCTGAAAGGGAATTAAAAGCATTTCCAGCATATTTCTCATCCATTGCTAGCACATATCAAAGCATTTTGCCTGTGTTTTCAAAACTCCTATCTGTTTTCTGTAGTGTAAGCTTGCTGGGGTGAACTGATTTACATTGATTGCATTTCTGAGAACTGTGTGTTTTCCTTCCATTTCCTTGCCTTGCATCAAGGGGGGGAGGGGATTGCCAGAGAAAAGTGATTACATTGTTTGGTTGAAATCATATTGAGTATTTTCTGTACTGCATTCATTGAATATTGCATCCACCTGAGCTTACATAAAGCATCCTCTACCACATTATACTTTTGTTCCTATTTACCAGTGTGCTACCTTATCCATTTCATGTCAACTCATTAGTGATTATAAGAAGTGTGCTAGTGCCAGATTCTCCGTTGTTGATCTTTATCATATCAGATTAAGTGTGCTATTCAATTATTAATTTATTATAAAGTGTGATATATATATATTTTAAATTATCAAATAAACCTTTTAAACTTGCAAAACAGAACTACTTCTTGGCTCAGTGGGGTCAGGGGGATTCCAAGAGAGGGGTGTTATATAGGGGTAGTCATCCAGAACGCATGAACTGGACATAAAGATATATCAATAAGGGTTTTCATTCAGTATTCTAGACTAGGCGTTAACTTAGCTGTAGTGCTGAAATGAATCCTCTTACATAATGTCAGGCTCAGGGGCGGGGGAATTGATTTAGTGCCGCAAAAGCAGGTCAGCCAGGGCGATGGGGGAAAAGATAGGATTATCAGAAAATGGCGGCTCCCTGGTGCTTGTTTTCGCATGCGTTTAATGGACGAAAACTTGGGTAAGGTCCATAGGAAAGTTTTCTAAAATCGAGCCACTTAGGCTTAAAAATACATGGCCGACCAGTAGGGACAATAAACATTTTTACCAGACCATGCCTTTAACATATGGGCATTTCTCATGGAAATTATGACCCACCCTCAATAAGGCTGGCTCCAAGTGGAGAATCAGTGAATTAGATCTGGCAGTAAATGTTGCACATCTAACCAATTTTAGACCAGCTACAAGTTGGTCTGATAGAATGCCATCTGTGGTGGTGGACTGTCGGGAGCTTTTTTGATTTATGTAACACAAAATGGCTCTCCGATGCCTCATGCTGAATTGTTCAAAAATGGAAGGCATCTTTCTCCTCGCTTCCAATGACATCTGTTCCCTCTCCTCTCCATCGCCTTCCTCCCTGACCTTCCTGTTCTCTCACTGAAGGCTCGCAACCTTAGGGTGCTTTCTGATAGCAACCTCTGTCTGTAAAAATGTATCACTACCTCTGCCTCTGATGCTTGTATTAATCTTCTCAACATGCAGAAAATGTGTCCTTTTCTTAACAACCACTCTACGAAAATTTGAATTTCCATCCTTGTGCTCAGCAAACTTGTCTGCTGCCCACACCTACCTCTCGGCCTTCCTCTCTACTCCTTCCTCACTCTAGACAAAGTCCTCAACTTTGCTACTTGCACTTTCTACAACCTACCCAAATACTCCCACATTTTTTCCAAACAACAACCTGCTTTTTGGCTTTCCAAGAACAGTCTATAAAACTATCAATGGTATACATTTTCAGTTTCTGTCTGATTGTATCTTTGTTTATTCACCATCTCGTTCCCTCCAATCCTCCTGTGCACTAAACCTCACTATCCTGTGCCCCTACTTCCTCTGGTTCTCCCTACTCGCCCCGCTTCACAATCAAAGCCAGACCATCTGAGGATCTCTTCAAAGCTGGGATTAAACTTCACGTACTTGCTCAAGAGGGAGCTCTCACTGCTCTCTCAGCCATCCTCCCTGCCTGACCCCCCCATTGCCTCCAGTGATGGTAACGATGTCAATTTGTATAATGACATTGTACTTCTAATTAGTTTGAAGCACCTCCCTCCTGAAGTTAATGTTACCTTTGTAGTCATCTGCTTTCTTAAACATACCACCATTTATTATTTATTATCTATTTTATGAGTTGTTGTTGAATACAAGATTAGCACTTTGCACTTTATTCGGCACACTTTGTGCATTCTCAGAATAATACCATAATGCAACTTGGTTGATTATTTGACAAACCTCTTTATTGATAAAATTAAGATCGCAAATGGATTTTAAATGAGCGTTTATGGGAATGTTACACGTTCTATCAGTTTCCCAATATCAGCACTTTGCACTTTGCACTTTATATACTATCCATGCACTTTATGCATTGCACTTTTCTAGTCAAGCTGAGCGTATTTGATACAATTTTGCCAATTTGCAATCACACACAGAGCCTAGTGGTCTGCATATATATATCATTTCAAGAAAGTTAGCATTTAGCTTGATAACATTCAGATTAGTGTTTTATCAAACCCTGATCCCATTATTTACTTTCCATTTTACCCCCCCTTGTTTTGGTTTACTTTCTCTGTTATTTTCTCTGTCATATCCCCCTTACAAGTCATTATTTATTAGTTTACCTTTGCCTACCGATAGATCCGACCACATGTCCACATATATCGCCTAACTACACCATCTGGAACACTGGTACTAATGAGATCAAAGCATCATATCATGCATAACATCAATACAATTAAATGTTCTATGAGACTAAGAGATCGAGTAGTGCAGCAAGACAGACAGCTCAGACGCACTATGCACTAGTCACTTTATATACGACCAAGTAACTAAAGCCTGCACCCTATTAGGGAGGATTATTTATCCAATTGGAATTTTATTTACAATGTATGTATTAACCAATTGCTCCCTTAACCCAGTAGGGAGAATGTTCTCTTTCTCTTTTTCTCTTTCTTTTTTGCTGCTATGACAAAAACATGCACATTTGAGAATACATAGTGGCAGTATATAAATATGTAATAGTGTTGACAGAATTGCTGCATATATTTGCAGAGTTTTATCTTGCATTTAATCAAGAGGCATTCCTTTATGATTTCTATATGTTCTTTACGATTCAATTTCGAATGGACCATTGTTTCCCATTTAAAATATTATGTCACTTTACAATATGCCTTTCTTTTAAATTAACAAATGTTCATTAGAAAAAATCCAGCATTTCTATGTATTATACTCTAATGTGCTTTTTAGCAATCATGAAATGCATGTTTGTCAAATACATTGATTTTTTTTACCATGTTCCAGATGGCGACTATGTGGAATGAAAAGGTAGTAGTTCTTTCTAACAACATTAAAGTAGGACTACATGCCTTCTCACCCCATAAATACTCAAGTCCTCTCTCTATTATGTTAGACCCAACGAAGCCTTCAAGGGTGAAACGTGTTGTCATCTGTTCTGCACTTTCTGCTGCCCTCCTTTCCATGGATATATGAAAAATAAAGGACTGTTTTGCAGTGGATTTTCCCATCTGGGACTTGCCTTGGTCTAATTTTTTATTGCCTGAGTGTCGCTGCTATTTTTGGACTGTTAATCAGCCCGTCGTGCTTATCAATATATATATATATATATATATATATATATATATACATATATATATTTTTTCCCCCCCCTGGTATGTATCCCACTTGTTTACACTCTCATAAACTCTCTCGTGACATTTTCTCAGCTTTATGCTATACTTCAGCCACCATTGGCGGGAATGATCCGCAATCTGTAGATCTGTAATTGTGAGTAATTTCCAATCAGAATTGATATCCCTGGTCTTCCAATAAATACATCATACAGGTAAAGAAATGGTGATGGTAATTCTGCCTCACAAATTGAGCCCTACTAGTAAGGCCTACTTTCATAAATCTATATGCTGAGAAGTATAGTGCACACGTATAACGCTGCTGGAGCTGTCCGCTGACACTCCCAGCAGCTGCTTTGTAGTTTGGCAACACTGCAGTTACAGAGTAACATGTGCATTCCTGCAAACAGCCAGATGTAACCCATTAACTCTGGGGAACTTTGAACCAAATTATATATCATTGTGAACCCCTAAGGCCTTCTGTTACGCTGATCAATAAATAAATATAAGTCATATACGGGTTGATATGGCGGCCTATAGGATTCTAGTGTTATACTGGCCAAAACTCTTTTGATGTCATTTATTTTCAGCCTGGTTTCACATGCGTAAATGACAGAGTTTACTGAGTTTGCATGCGGAGTGCAAAAGGGCAACATACAAGCATGTATGCCGCATTTTGTCCTTGTCCTTTTGCATACCAACAAGCAAATGAGAAAAATCTGGTGGCTGGGAGCCGTGAACATGAAAGTGTAGAGGTAACAGGTCGACAGTGCCGAATTACGTGACTGTGGTGTGACTTTTTCTGATTAGATGAAACTCTTCACAGTCCTTCCAAAATATCCAATTGCTTATGTGCACTACGCATGCTGTTTCATTGCATGCACCAATAGAGACACCTTGTTAGCATATCCACATTGCTTTAAGAACTACTTCTTTTATTAAATAAGTAAATCACTTTTTTTCTTTGCCACCATGTTATATTGAGGTATATTCATTATTCTGAAGTGATACTTTATAATTTTCTTTGAACAGAGCCGAACATACCATAATCTGGATTTATTTGTTAGCAAGAGGCCTTTTGAGCACGCAGTTCTTCAAATTCCTTCAGATATTTTCTGTAGTAGGTATGATTTTGATTTGGTCCATGCAGGTATTTTTTCGGCAATGAGTGGAGGCTAAAATGCTGGTACAACGTCCTTTCATCGCCTGCAATTATATTATAACGAAAACGTTCAATGAATTCTTTAGCGGGGGGAATGGCAGATAAGGGTTTGGGGGTAGGGAATAGGTAAAGCTGGGTGGGGGAGTGAGGCTTGGAGGGGTAAGCCCTCCCCCCAAAAAAATGTTGATGAACATTTTTGTTAGAATGTACACGTTCTAATGTTATGTTATGTTATGTTATTTTGCATTTATATAGCGCCTTATATACCATTGGTATGGTCTGAAGGCGCTGGTAGGTTGAATGCCCTTGGGAACCGAAGTTCAGGTCAGTAGAGAGAGTAGAGGGAGTCCAAAAGTGCGTGTGCGCACCATGTGTGCAGCTGGTGCGGAAATCGAGTGGTAGCTGCTTCCTAGCTGTAGGTGTGGTGGTTGAGAGGTCAGGAGTATGTGTTCGCTCTGGTCGGTTTTACCCAGAATGAGTGTGGCTGCGTTAGGCCTGAGGAAAACGCCTGGCTGGGGGGTGTGAAACCAGCAATGATTACTTAGAGTGATGTGGAGTGAGCGGGAGATGTAGATATGAGAACAGTTATACCAAATGGTGTCATAGTATCTCGGTGTTCTAGATGAGTGGTGGTGTAAGGGGGAGAGTAAGCGTGGGGTGTGGTATGAGTCAAGAGATATACCTCCTTTGCTTTTTGTGGTAATGTGGGACGAGGGAACGCTATATACTCGTAAGCGATGTGTGATTGTCGTTCAGTAGCAAACTAAACAGCGAAGTATAACAATCCAAAGTAAGGCAATGTCCAATCAAGGTTCTATAAAAATATATACTTTAACCAGACACATCACGTAAAAATACTACCTAACTAGAAAATACAGTACAAACCCACCCCTGAGGAAAGAACACAGAATATACCCAGAAAGAATAAATGCAGCACTCTGGGGGATGGGACAAGGGGAGAAATACAATCAAATGACCAAAATGTTCAAAAGGTTATGCCTTCGAGTTGCAAAAGTGGATTAAAATGACATATTCAGTCTCTAAGGCCCGAAGATGACAGATATCAGTCAAGGGTACCTTTGAGGATATCTTGGTGGTTCAACGGCATTGAAGCAGGCATCTCTGCGCTGATTGCAGTGTCAGTTCGGATCGAGGCTGCACTAGACGCAATGGCCCAGTGGCAAACTGGCGTTCAGTCAGGGTAGAACGGAAGGTGACTGCAGTGTTGAATTGTCTACGCGCACTCTGTGGATCGAGTGGTCCCCAGGTTCAGTCAGTGGTTGCATTTTGATGGCATTGAGCTAGTACCAAGATGCGCAGGATCAGAAGTTGCTGTTCGAGGAATGCCAGGGTCAGGTTGATCGATTCCAGGGTGGAGAAAAAGAAGTTGGTGTTTGGGATGGTGGCTTGAGCAAGGCAAGGCAGCAGTACTTTGTGTTTTGAGCTGAGGTAATGACGTGCTTTTGATGGCGAGGTGCGACAGATAACTAGGTCGAACAGCGGACGACGGTTCAGAGAACAATGGACACCAACGGGCAGTGTCAAAAGGTCCTACTAGATTGCTCACCTTAGAGCGAACTTGAATCATGGCCCGGAGCGGGTCATCATTGGCAACAGAGTCCCACACCAGGGTATCCAGGGCCAATGCCAGTTTTATTTTTGGGGTCCCAAACACGGTAGAGGCTGGCACACAGCTTCATGGAATCTGCAACATGGTGCGGTCCTAGGCAATAGGGTGGCTGGCAGAGAGGCAGGTTTTTGGTCCAGCAGCAGAGCTCACCCCCAATGATTCCTGGGGAGGGTTGGGGGACAGAGCTGGTCTCTGCCTTGGAACACCTGCCTCCACCTCACTACTGGAGGACTTTAGAGAGGACTGCTCTTTCAGCTGGGGTAAAGCAAACTCTTCTCAAGTGATGATACAAAGGTGCTTCAGGATGATTCTCAAGGTGATTCAGAGAAGGGGCGGGAGACCCCTTCTTTTAAAGGCAAAACTACCCAGGTGATTGCACTAAAGCTAGCATTCTTTAGGCATCCAATCCCTGCTCAGGAAATGTGTGGACTTTGCCCCTATGATGTCACACCCAAGTGCTTTGCTCCAGAGCATGTGGAGGGCACATGAAAGAGAAAGAGAGCATATGCTTTTGAAAGCATCTAAAAACCAAGCGTCTTCAGTAATTTTATTTCCACCCCTCTACCATTCAGCTACCTACATTAAGACCAGCTCCTAGGTGCAGTACAGTCTGCTGGGTTTCCTTTCTTTGGAGGAGAACATGCAAAGGACAAATGAAATGAAATAAAAGAGAATCAAGATGGCAGAAACCTGCCACAACTACTGTGCAGATGCCTCTATGACTACACTAACTCCACTCCTTTCCTTCTCAATAGGATCAAATTACTTTAGAAATGGAGCCTCCTGGTGTGAGGCCTGGCTCTCTGTGAGTGGGTGTGCCTCTTGGTTTTTGTTCCCAGGCCAACGTCCTGTGGAGTGGTTGTCCTTGGTGAAAGGGTGTTAAATGCCCCTACAAAGGAACAAAGAAAAGCAATCCCCCATGGCAACAGTCCTGTCCATGGAAAGGACTGGGTCTTGTCTGGGGGGAATACACATAATCCTTCCACAACTGAACTGGGTCCACAGGGCTAACACATGTGTGAAATCCAATTGGAAGTTGCTGTGATAATTATGAGAATACCATCCACCATACCCTAATTCAGGTATGGTTTATGTTTAAAGCGTATTCTGCCACCAGGAGTTAGACCCAAAATTATAGAGTTTTTGGAACAAGAAGGACATTTTAAATGCAGCCCCTGGATGTCATTGCAGATGTCAAGAAGCCACCTGCGACCTATGAACCTGCTCTGTGCCACCGGTAGAGCAGGTGCTGCAAATCAGGCTAGAGCAGCAGGGCACAAGTACATACCATGCTTTTGCAATGGAGCTTATGATAGGGGAATTTGATTAGCAGATTTCCCTGTCAGATTCACACCCTTGACAAATGGCAATTCATCACAGACATATGGGGGTTGATTCATGGAATTTATATGTAAGAAAACGGGGATGTGTGCGTCATTCTGCCCGCAAATCCCCATTTGTTAAACAGGGATTTGCGGGCAGAATGGCGCACAAATCCCCGTTTTTCGGCACACAAATTCTGTGAATCAGTCCCATGGATCTTTGTCTGCTCAAGAGAGTGTTTCTAGCTGCGCCTCCTCTACCTCAAATATTGGATTTTGTTTTGTGCTTAAGAAATAATCCTATAGACCACCATTCAGTTTTTGTCCACGAGGAAGCATATTCGTTGGTCGAAACATGTCATGTCGGCGGTTTCTGTTTTAATTTTTTCCATGATTTGGAGGTTGCATTGCCCTAATTGTTCTATATTTATTATTCCTATTATTACTATTTCAATTATTTTTTATTTTGTCTCTTGTGTTTAAGTGATATGAGTGTTGCTATAGGAAAGGTGCTTTCCTCTTTTTTCTTGGTTCCTGGGATCATTCATTGAATGAGTAATACTTGACTACTCCTGTAAATGTGATCAACTTTATTAACTAATTTTTAATTTGTAATATTTTTAGCACACATGAGATTAATATGTGCTTAAAGGTTTTTAAAAGATAGTTTAGAAACCCTTATTTGCACACATCACTGCATTTTGATTCAAGTACAATTCATCACAGGTTATGAACATCTGATTAAATGCGGGTATCAAATTTCATCATTGTGATGTACTGTAGTAGACACTAGTATATTGTAAGCATGATGTGCAAGCAGGATTCAGTGAATCATGTATAATTAAACAAAAAACAATGTTCCAATTAAACACACATCAGACAAGCAGATTTATTCGCAATTTTGAAGTGACCAGCCATTTTCTTTTCAGCAAACCCTTCTCTTGTTGGCATTCAATACTAGTATGTAATGCTTTTATTTTTCAAGTGAAACGCTGAGTATGCAAGTGTCTTAGGACCCAGAGTACATGATGCAAATTTGAATTTCAATGCATTATTTTAAAGACTGGGCTTGCGTCCAGCAATGTACACAAATATTTACGCAACCATTTGTGATTGTTATAAAGCAAATCACATAACTGCTTTCCAATGGCATTTACATTTAAACCAAATGTACATTTGATTAAAACGTTTACACCTATTATGGAGTAAATACATTCTGAACATTGCATTGGAGTGAGACCAGAATCTGTTTACAGGCACTAAACAGTTAATAGCTTTACATCTTAAATATATGGGCTGCGTGTGCGCTCCTGATTTATGGGCCCATGATGATGTTTCTTTCCTTACAATTGTAATTGGTTAATTTATTACTCGCTTAATACCCAGAGATTTCTAAGTGCTGACCCGGGGATCGAACCTGTGTTGCTCTGCCTAGTCTTACTTACAAAGCCAGCATGTTGCCCCTGAGCTATCCTCCCGGTTTGGATGGACGTCAGAGAGCAAGGCGTCAGTGCTGTCAGCAATTGGATATGTGCAGTTCATTGACAACATTGAAGGCAGACAGCCATGTTCTTGACATAAATAGATTTATACTGGAAGGTCACAGAATATTGCCTGCATTAAGGACACCAAACTATCTTGAGACTGACAGTGTGCCATAGATAACTTCACTTGCTTGCGAAGTTCAGAAGAGAGATCTAGCTTTTGTAGATCTCTTTTCATTGGTCCTCCAGCAACTTTCAAAGGTCCAAGGACATTACCTCCAGGGACGCCATTTTACCAAAAGGCCCGGGGTAGTGGAAGTGACATCACACAATCCTTCACCTCTGATGATATCACATGAAGTGATGTCATTTGACCCCATCCCCAAGTGATATTGTGGGAAGTGATGGCACACAACCTGACAACTTGACAAAACAGGCAGTGGCATCACATAGCGCTGTTCCTCAGTATACTAAGAAAAAGATCGCTACGATATCACTGTAATATGAAATACATTTCACACCATATGTAACATTAATATTAGTGTGTACAGGCCCATATTACCAAGATATTTTAGTTGTATGACCACCAAATGGGAGGGTACCATGTTCCCTTGCACAATGGACCTTGGCAAATACCGACTGGGTACTGGTTGCAGCCAGGTAACCATATATATATATATATATATATATATTTCGTTTGCCCAAGGGTAGCAAGGGAGACAGAAGGGGTGGCAGCTGTGACCCATAGCGACCCCCAAATGACATCCCTAGTCTCTGTATTTGGACAATTCAGGGGTTGCCCAAAGTCGTATCCAGTGTAAGGTAAGTCTATTGGCCAGTATGTCAGCCATAAGTGGTTGTGTTTGTTCAATGTACAAAGACATATTATGGATGCTCTTTGGTACTTATAGTAATTTTTTCAAAAATGCATGTTCTGTTACTTGCAGCGTGCACAATTAACATAGCCCCAGATGTCAGCTCCATAAATTGAAGCTGCCCGTGCTTGCACATTGTACAGTTCAAGCGAGGGAGACAATCCACCGCCACCAAACGAGCTAGCCATTTTAAGTAAAGCATTACTGTTCTATCCAATCTGGTCACTGTCTTTGCTAACTGTGCAGACCATTTTCCTTTGGCAGCAAATGTGATTCCGAGGTAATCAAAAGTGTCTACCTGCTTGATGGATAGCCCCCCCTTTCGTCACATTAAATTTGGTATGCTTCTTGCCGTTTGCTAGACCAAATAGCACTGATTTTAGGATATTGATTGTGAGACTGCTATCGATGCAGCCTTTATGAAAAATGTCACCCTGTCTTTTTAAGCCAGCCAGAGATTTAGAAATCAAAATAGCTTTGTTGGCGAAGAGCAAGAGGGGTATAAAATCACATCCCAATTTTGGTGCATCAGTTTCTATCTGGGATAGACCAGTAATCAGTTTGTTGATGTATATAGTGAATAATGTGGGTGTAAGTACGTAGCCCTGGAGGACACCATCATTAATTTTAATTGGGCAGGTATTCCCAGTTAAATTCCACCTTACTTTCCATGTGTTACCTGTATGAAGGCTCATAATAGAGCGCAGTTAGCCTTCTGGAATAGCATGATCTGCTAAACCCCTCCAAAGCTTGTTATGTTGGACACCATCAAATGCAGCCTTGAGGTCACTGAAGATGGTATAAAGGTTCAATGTACTCAAGGCTAGGTATTTGTTGGATCAGAAAAAACCTGAAGGCTTGCTCTGTTGTACTCAAGCTATGTTGAAAACCCGCTTGAAGGTGACTAGTTGCAGATGATTCCTTGGCCCATGATGCCAAATGTAACAAAAGTGTATGTGCACATATTTTCCCAGATGCATTGAGCAATGATAGTGGCCCGTAATTTGCAGGGCTGTCCCTCTCCCCTTTCTTATACACCAGGATTATGATGGCTTCTGTCCATGACTTGGGGACTCTGCCAGATTTAATCACAGAATTGAAAATGGCATAAAGTGTAGGCGCCCATATATTCACTTCCTTCTTAAAGAGGTCAACAGGTATTCAATCTGGTGTTGGAGCTTACCTGCCCCCTGGGCTAAAATGTCATATTAAACATCAGAAAGGGTGAGACATAGGTCAATAGCAGGAGGACAGGTGGGGTCATTAGAAGCAGTGGGTAATATACCATGAGGATGTTTAATATCAGATGCATGCATAGCTTTGTAATTGACAACGCAGAAACAAGGAAAGCAAATAGCGAATGCTCAAGGCTCGTCAAAGAACTAGCTTTCAGCTGCTGCAGGGAGGGACTTCACAGGCCACCAATGAAATGACTGAGTCTCGGCAGCTCACTGGTAATTCTGCTGATAGCTTTGCAATGGACACCACAGAAACAAGGAAAGAAAATAGCCGGAGACAGTGAGACAGCACTCGCTTGAAGCACTTTATGGCTTTCACTATGGACAATAAGGAGCCCTGTTCTACCAGGCTTTTGCCTTAGTCTGCTACGAGGTACGCCATCAAAGGTGGACTTCAGGTTTACAAAACAAGCATATAGATGAATCTTCTATAAGGAGATATATTTGTGTGGAAGCAGGAGAAATCTAAAACTTTGATCTACTGTGCTCTGTCCGCCCTGAAAACCAGCTGGCAATGATCAATAGCATTAGTATCATGGACCCAGCTTAGCAGACAGCCAAGCAGCACACTGGCATATATTTCTCCAGCCATGTCCAAGGGGGAAATGGGCCTATATTTATGCACATCATCTCTTCTACCCTTCTTGAAAACAGGTATAATATCACCCTTTGTACAAAAATCTGGGATTTACCAAAAGATTGAAAATGTTCAAAAAGGATGGAGCCCAGTTCACCAATTCTCTCTTAAAGATGTTGACCAGTATCGTATTGGGACCGAGCGCTTTACCATTTCTTTGCAGGTGGATAGCATCCTTCAGGGTGAAAGTTAAAAGGGTATCAGAAGAACTCTCTTCTAAGATTACACAGTTAAAACTAGCTTTGCATGGAGATCTTTTCTCATTATACAAGTCACAAAAGTGTTTGTGCCATTCTTTCTTGGTAATACTAGCAGACACATTCTTAAATTGCTTGGTGTTCCAAATTGCAATTCATTTCCGCAAACTCCTGGAATTCTTTATTATGAATTGCTTCCATTAGGTGCTTACACTTATTGGTTGTAGTTGCAAAAATCTTTTCTTAGAGTGCATTATTTTTGTATAGTCCGACTGCGTAGGTAGCAACTATTTGTATTACATATTATAGAGGTTTTCACTTAGGAGACCAGAGCCGAGTTGGCAACTCGCCATTCTTTATCAAACAAGGATTATGTTTCAACACTCTTTTTTTCCACACATTTATGCGGATTTGTGACCAATGGGAATATGGTTTTGTTGCTATTGGCGTACAATCCTATACCTTTCCCCAGTGAGTCTTCACTGAAAAAAATATCTTCTAACAAAGGAAGAATACAACTATAAAGATGGAGGAACAAATTGCCCATATCAATGGATTCACATTTTTAACGATTACCTAGCATTACCTTCAACATTACTAATACTGTTCCTTGGGCAATTGTCTGTGGATCTGCCCCTACCAATTGGGTACAATAATTTAATAAATAGTAATCGATGATCACTCTCTATCCGGGTTGTCACAGAGAAATTATTAACACATTGCCAGTCACTGCCGTCTACAAGTATATAATCAATATGTGAAGAGTTGTTACCAGAAACATAGGTGGGTGCCGCTGGTTTGTCCTCCCTATGTTGTCCACCACATTACCATAGCTCTAGACTACAGAGGATATGTGAAAACTCTAACGCACATTTGTGCAAACGTTTTTGAGGGGGATATGCAGATCAAGAATTCCCCATATATTATCATCATTTTACATGACTTGTAAGATAGTATTAATTGGTTCAAACTGCACAGTGATGTCACCAAATAACACAACATGGAGTTCTTCCTTACTTTTAGATCTTTCCTGCTCTCTACATTGCCTGACCAAGTCAATAGTGGTCATCCCCCTTACACATGTTGACCCAATTATAGATATTTAAGATAAGACATTTTGGCCATTCTCTACAGTGATAAGCAGCACCTGCAAATTCAAAGAGCCCAAATCACATACTATTAAATGCATATTGAGGTTAATGTTCACCAATAACAGTAGACCCCGACTAGCTCTTCCATGTGAGTGTTTCAGAGCAGGAATCATGTAAGTCGAATAACCTTGGAAATGCAGATTAGTCAAGCACCACATCTGCTGAAAATAAGCCAAGTCACGCAGCCTAAAAAAATGGGACCACGAGGATTTTTTTCAAGGCTTGCAATGTCCCAACGTAGGATGCTTGGGCTTTGATTGGTTGAAAATGGTGCCAATGATTTGGGTGTGTTAATCCAAATCCTCAATTGTACTGTTATAAGTACGCCCTATTTAGATGGACCCAGGAAATTGATTAAATGCACTTCTTATACTCTTTGGATGTAAACAATTACTAGTCATGCTAGACTTTGTTTCAAGGTGTCAGAACCCCATAATTGCAGTGCCACTAGTGTCATTGGCTGAATATATTGAGTGATTATTCCAATTCATATGGGCAAAAGATCTTCAATCAATCCCTGAGTCCTTGGTCCTTGGGGACATATGTACAAAAAATAACTGAAAGCAGGCCTTGCTAATGATACATAAATAATCGAAAACAGAATTCGGCAAATCATACCTAGTACAACAGAAATGTCCTCTCCAATTATCGAGTAACACTCATTTACATTACGGATCCAGTGGCTACATTTGTTTGTTAGAGCAATCCTGGACTAATCCTGGATTCATACACTCCCATTCCTAGTTTAGAAACGTTGTGCATAAACACTAGATTTCCATCCTGCCTAAATAAGTTAACAGGAATAATTCTTGAAGTTCCCAGTAATCCCCTATTCATACATTGATGCCTCATGTCTGATGATTTTATGTAGGGAATAGCACCCAAAGCACTATAATTATGCTCTTTCAAGTTTTAGCGTTAGAACCATTACCTACTCCCTTTGATAAATCAGAGATCACTCCTGATGGAAAGGAGGGGATGAAACCCACGTGATCCTGTGAAATGGCATTTCCTAGTAAGAGGGTTGATTGTATGTTTTTTGGATTGCTAGCAAACTGTGAGTAGGTAGTGGTTACTGGAGTGGGGCAACATTTAACTAGATTGCCAGGAGGTGATACTGTCTGGGCAATCACCTTTTTAAAGTCACTGACTACCCCAGCCAATATGTCTATAGATATTCTGAGGTTTAAAACCTCTGTGAGTAGGCTATCTCTTATTCTTGGGGTTACTTCCACCAGACCTTGCACGGTTGCAACCTTCTTTGCTCCTTTTATTGCCTATGCCTCACTTTGGGGCTTATCTGGGGGATGTTAAGGTCAGGCTGTAAAGCACAGAAAACACTTAGCAGTGTAGATTGCTTCTTCTTATTGGTGGAATTCTCAATTTTTCCTACATTAACATGTCCAGATACACTTGGAGTTTCCAGAGGCACTGATATGTTAGTTCTGTCGACTACATTTTTCAGGATATCAGATAAATTGGAAACGGGAGATGTTACTAACATATTCAACTTCATCTGGAATTACCAAAACTTAATCTGATGTACTTTTACTATTATGATCAACAGATCTAATGTAGGAAGAGAACCCTTCTTATCACCAATGTGCAACTCTGAGTGAATCTGTATGAGGATGTTATAGTGTTAAATGTTGATTTAAGCATGGAATTTCAAATGCATCAATGTTGTTCTTCCGTGTGAAACAGTCTACATGGATCAATGTTAGACCCCTTTAGATGTGGTTTTGTCTGCTTTCTTGTTTCATAGTCTGCTCTAGTGTTACCCTCCTCTATATCAAGAATATTTCCAGAGGCAATACAATTAGCAGCAGACGTTATACCATCATAAACATTTGTCCGGGTATCATCATTTAGGGAATACAATAGGTTTTTATTTTCATTTAATTAAAACATTTGCTTCCTGAATCAGTTTACCACAATAAGTGACCTTTCTGATAAATTGGGTGGCAAAGGGATGCCTGCAGCTTTCTTGTTGACATTTTGCCTACTGCTGTACCACTGCCACTAGGGAATACCACTAAACGGACAAGATCAAGCACATGGAGCTAAAGGAGGAAAGAAAGCACAAAACAGTTGCAGCTACAGCATCAACGATAATTAAATGGCTAATAAAAATCATTTATATGTGTCAAGGGGCGAAAATAGTGGTAAAAAAGTTTTAAAAGTCAAATAAGAACACAAGTGCTACCAGGGACATCATTTTGCCAAAATACCAGGGGTAGTGGAAGCAATGCCACATCACCCTTGACCTCTGATGACATCACAGGAAGTGATGTCATTTGACCCCACCCCAAGTGACTTCATGGGAAGTGATGGCACACAGCCTGCCAAAGCGTCTAACACCTGTGTTTCCAGGGTCTTGCATTTCAGCCAGATATAAGAACCGAGGCACAGAGGGAGGCTTGATTTGTCCACAATCACACATTTGGGGAATGTCATTTTCCAGATTCGACATGAGGCCTATATGTAAAACATGCATGATGCAGTACTTGTAACAGGGTAACTAATTATCTAACGCAGGCTACCGCTATGGTATGCAACATCTATAGATCAATGGACACAGACATACCCGTTATCTGGGGCACTGATGTGTTAAACAAGCCAAAAAAGCACTGATCCGGGGACGCGTGCACTGTCTGTTTACCCAGGAGCAAAATGCTACAAGAACAAGGCCTGAAAATTAAATCATTGACCAGGATTATGTATCAACAAAATTCCCTGGTTATAAATGTATCTGTGAGTCAGCTACCACTACCATAGAAGAAATCTATTGTGCGAGTGTAAGCTGAGGCCATCTGTCTCAGTGTGCATTTATCTTTAAATTATGAGACAAGCAACCACATGTTGTCCCCCTCAACCCAGAGCCGAACATAACACCTTAATGTCCTAGGCTTTGACACATGACACACACACTCCCATTCCTACTCACTCACCCACCATTCACTCACCCATAAACCTCTCAACTCCACTTACTTTGCATTCGCCACACAGGAACACACCCACTCACCCAGAACATTCAAACACGCACTATCACATTCCTACTCATTCAGTCACTCCATGGCTCTCTCACTTCTGAGACTCTGGGTCCAACGCTTATTTTCTTAAAAGGTTTTGCACCAGAGAAGGTTCCTGATCGAGTTTGCGGCCCCCCTCAATCATTCACATCAAACTTGAATGCTTTCAAGGTGAGCAGAGCCCAATCACTGGCATAGTACAATATTTGGGGGTCCCCTACGATCCATGATCTAGTCACTCACCCATATATCTTCTCTCACATACACTCATACTGGCACCCACCACCTGACCATTTATACACACACACACACACACTCCCATTCCTACTCACTCACCCACCATTCACTCACCCATAAACCTCTCAAGTCCACTTGCTTTGCATTCGCCACACAGGAACACACCCACTCACCCAGAACATTCAAACATGCACTATCACATTCCTACTCATTCAGTCACTCACTCATACACCTTATCTTACATCCACTCTCACTGCATTATCTAATCAGGGACACACCCACTCAGAACATTCAAACACACACTATCACATTTCCTCTTATTCACCCATCACTCACTGACCCACAGCACATACATACATCTGACAGGCACTTCCCAAATGCAAAATACACATCACATGTTTTAAAAAAAAAGGCTTCTTACCTGTTTAGCAAACTTCGGTCCGTCACTCCATGTCACCCTCGTCTCCTCTGTGCTGCTCACAAACAGGAACCAGGAAGCTGGGAGCCTGGTGTGTCGGGCCACCTGCAGCTGCTGGGGCACCGCTACTACAGTGCCAAGGAGCTTCCGCTTAAAAAAAATATATGACATGGCCCGAGGTAGCGGCCGTGTATTATGGTTAAGTTGCTAAACTCATGCGAAGAGCACTTTTTCGGAGGCCTATGACTTTACTCCCCTGGAGGAATCCTCACCAAACTTTGCAAAAAAAGTATATGGCAAGCTCTGAACTTGGGTGAGGTTTAGTGCTGGGGAGGCAAAGTTATAGGGGGGGTCCCACATTTTATTTTCTCCATAGATTGAATGGGGAAAATCTTTGCGCACGGCTACAGCCCGAATAGCTGGATGGATTTTCACCAAATTTGCAGCAGGTTTGGGCCAGAAAGCATGCTTTTATGTGTTTGGTGGAAATCCGACCGGTAATCTTTTTGCAAAATACTGAAATGTTTGTCCCAAAAAATTAGTGATATCTGGGTCCGCTCTGCGTACCCATTTCCCTGTTTGTTCCGTGGACCAAAGTCTCATTGGCGGAGAACAGTGGACGCGGTCGGTGGTTGGCTGGAGGGAAGCATGCTGTGTGTGAAAGGTTTTGGGAAATGCTGCCATGGTATATCGGAGGACAGTGTTGCGGTGTGTGTGGCAAGGGTCTACGCTACTGTGTGCATGCCTGGGCCTTTTGTACGTGGCAGTGTGTGTACTAAAATGAGTCATATCTCGGTCCACTCCGCCGTCCTATTTGCCTGTTCGCAGCACAGTCAAAACTTTGATTGGACTGCAGTATGCGATGATGGGATGTGTGAAAAGTGTTCCATGTCACAGTATGTTGTATCAGAGACAATGCAGCAGCAAAAGGATGTGAAAAACATAGTGTACGGCATCTGGTGGTGGGAAGAAGAGATGGAAAGGGTGCGGCAGTGAGAAGAGCTTCACGTGATATATATCATTATACAAGAAGACGGTGGTCTGGCAATGCGCGGACATCTCGACAGGTAACTATCTTGTGTGGTCATTGTAGGCAGCCTTAGTTATTGCATGCGAGCTACAGCGACTATGTCTTTCTGTCATGAGTGGTGGCAGGCATATTTGCAGAAGGGGAGTGCATTGCACGACACATGAGGATGTAAACATAGCGTGTACTTGTAAGTCCATAGCCTCTTGCATGCATGGCTGCAGCCCTAGCACAGGAAATGATGTCCACTCATTGAAAAGGTATGTCCACTGGTTGAAAGTAGCTGCCACATTGTTGCTTATAGTGTGCAATTTGGCTGCAGTGCACACAGTGTTGGTTGCATGTGTGTGGTAATTGGTAGAACAACCAACAGTTGTTGGTGTATGGGTGGAGATGGTGCAGTGACCAGTTGTGCAGTGTGACTACTGGGTGTATTAACAGAATAGTGTACATATGGAAGAGGTCCCGGTGCAAATGTTTCTTGTATGTGCTTGCATAGTGTCCATTGCGCAGATTAGTAAGTGTTGCTGAGCAGTATGCAACCTTTGTTCTATGCACGTACTAGAGTGGTGGGAGCAGGCTGAATGTTGCAAAGATTGTCTTATTTGGTTGCCATGCTTATAATGCTTTTTGATTGGAAGTGGGTAGCGGTGCCAAACACAGTGGTATGTTTCTGCATTACGGTAAGAGAAACACGTGTCCTTACGTCCCTGCTTTATGTTGTGGCGGTTGGGTGGAATGTGCAGTGCTGGGATGTTCAGCACCGACTATGACAGCATTAAGGAACAAGATTTGTAGTGGGTCCAAGGAAATGGAATTTTTGTTGCCCTCCATTGGCAATGCTGTTTTGTTTGCCACTCTGCACGCAACATTGCATACAGTCCTGTAGAACTCTAAGAGAAGCGTTGACGTTCAGTACATACAAGTGTGAGGAGAAGGGAACAGAAACGCATCGAAAGACATCAAAAACAAAAAAATGTGTAAGCAAGCATGTACATAACAAAAACAGGTAAAAAGAAACCTTTTCTTTTCTGAGACAGTACTACAGACCCAACTACTTATCCTGTTTTACATTTACCCCCAACCTACCACCCACCCCCTCTCCCTCACTACCACGAAAAGTCAGCGGTTTACGCTGTACTTTAGGCTTAGATAAATGCACACTTCCACGTGCCACATCCAGCCATATTCTGGATGGGAGTCATGGAAAAGAAACTGTGGAGTGAAAGACATTGTTTATAAGGTTGGTGGGTCAGGTGTGTACTCAAACAGTGTACCAGAAGGTTTCTTTGCACAATGAAGTACAGAAGGCTATGGTGGAAGTGAGCAATGTAAGGAGCAGGCAGCCTGGGTGTATGCATCAACTGTATGTATTTCTTTGGAGTTAGTAGCATGCAAGGTATGCTGCGTGTGCCCAATATTTTGTGAAAAGTGTGCAGTAAGTGGGGTTGTGCAGAAAACAAAAAACAACTTTGCAGTGTATACGGTAAGTGCCGGGCATCCTACTGTTGTGCATGCATTGTGTGTATGATATCATATGATGTGCGATTGTATGCTACTGCATTCGTAATGTGCATACACACACATCTAGCAAAGCACAAGGAGGCAACGGAAGGCAAACAGAGGGGTAGACAGAGACAATTAAAGTACTAGGCCAGGTGTTACTTAGATCGCCCAAGTGCATCGGTGGAGGGAGGGCAAGGTAAAGTACATGGGAAGAAGAACAAATGACAATAAATAAAAATGCGGGCCAATTGTGCCAAGTGTACCGATAAGTGCACACACAAGGTGGTGGATGCACTGTTAGGCATACAGGAAACATTCCTCAACTGTGGGGTTTGCTAGAAATCCAGTGAAGGAGTTTGCCTGGCAGGGGAAGGTGACATGGGTCTGACATCACAGAGTTGTCAGGTAAGTAGTGCCGATTAAGTGTACATCATGCGGTTAGCTGGGGAGATGAGCAGAAACAGCAGACGCAAAGAGAAAGACTTTGAGGTGCTTCTGGAACCGGCGATGATACCCCTCAAGTGTCAAGGAGGCAGGGAGCATGTTGCGGGGGGAGGCATCAAGTGAAAAAGCATACATACCAACATCTGTTTTTTTGCAGAAGCGCGACCCTGAGGGAGTTGGATGGAGTGGTCGCATTGTGGAACGGTTTCTCGCTGACATGGGTGCACTTTGCAAAGACCTGGCAAGTTTTGGTTGAGGCGAGGTTATCGTCATCCACTACAGCGGCATGCACATGGGTTACATGTCTTGTTTAGGCTTGTTCCATCGACTAAAGAGGTTTCTAAAGCTAATGAAGAGGCTTTTTCCCACTGTCACGGTACTATTCTCATTGATAACACCACAAAGAGTGTGGCCCACTTGTCATGGATGTTGTTCCGAGCCAGACGCAGGAAGGTGTCTCATCAACAGAAGCATGTATACTTTTTTGTCCGCTGCTGGGATGGTCTTCTGCAACAATGACCTCATTAGTTTTGGAAATGCAGAATTTTTCCAACCAGATGGCATTTCGTGGTCGCCCATTGGTAATGCTGTTTTGTTTGCCCATCTACAAGATGCAGTGAAGAGTTTACTGTAACAATGTCTGTACAAGAAAACAGATTTTTAAAAAAATGATAAGAAAGGGTTCCTCTAGAAGCATCTAAAATACAAAAAATAATAAAATTCTTTTAAGAGTCGCCCCTTATAACACACTTCCCCTACCCTGGTTGCATGTTATGCTCCTACGCTCGCAAGCAGCACGAAAGCCACATCCGTGGATTTTCAGAATGGCGGCGATGGAAGTGGGACTGTGGAGACATAGGGATTGTGCAATAACATTTCTGGGCGGGCTGTGTACGCAGAGGACTGATGTACAGAACTGATACTGTTACATGGAGAGCTGTTCAGTGTCATTGGTGGAAGCGTGTGGAACTTTTTAACAGTGCTCAATGACGGCGTGCTGCAAATAACAAATTGGAAATGGAAGAAGGAATGTTGTGATTCATTTGGACAAGGCTGTCGCCATCCTTGGATACACACACGTGCGTATACTCCCTTTTTCTGGAAGTTACCAATGACAATGGGGACTATCGCTGCTGCGGGTATGGGTGCCACCATGGCCCGTTCATAATTTTCGCCACTACTGTGCGTACCTATGCACATGGCTGGTACTAGTTGCAGACGCACTGTAGGTGAGCAGATGCACCATTACTTGCAGGACAAACCTATATGCCACACTCTGCTGCTCCAAAAAGGCGCAAACACATTACACAGTACTTCTACGGTGTGCCTTTTGGGTGGATTGTTGTAGACATTTTCCACCCGGAAACCAACTGTACATTGTTCGCAAACATGCATGCATGTACAATGGAACATAGCGATGTGTTTGTAAGCCTGCCTTTTCCAAAAAATACTGCATACATTGCTCAACCCTATGCTTTGCCGCTGTCGGAGAGTCCTCCTCCTCCTGTCCCCGAAATGAAGGCCCAAGCGCACCATCGGTGTGGTCGGCTGGTCATGTTGGCACTGCTGTCGTCACGCAGTTCGAAAGGCACGTCTGGTCACTTTGAGGATGGCGGCTATGGAAATGGGACTGTACAGCCACAGGGATTGTGCAACTACATTTGTGGCCGCGGTGTGAATGCAGAGGGCTGTTCTAAACAACTAATACTGTGACATGGAGAGCTTTCAATGTTATTGATGGAAGCGTGTGCAACTTTTTACATGTACGCAATGTCGCTGTGCTGAAAAGAAGACACTGCAAAGGGTAGAAGTAATGTTTCAGCTTCATCCGGACAAGGCCGTCGCCGTACTTGGGTAAACGCATGTGCGTATGCTCCCATTTTTTGCAAGCTACCTATGACATTGGGACAGTGGGGACAGGCGCTGCTGCGGGTGTGGGTAAAAGGAAGTGACGTTCATAATTTTCTCCACTACTGTTCATATTCAGCCAGAGTGAAATGGTTGCTGGTAGTTGCAGACGCACTGTAGGATGCCACTTTTAGCCATTCCACCAATGTGAAAAGTGAAATACACCCAATTTCTTCTAGAAATGGTTTCAAGTCACACTCTTACTCCAGCCTACCCAAGCCTGACACATGCATTTGTGACATACTGCCCAAGAACATTCAGAGACCCCCCACAGTGTTTGTGTACCATGTGCTGTCTAGGAAACTGAGTGATATCTTATGAAAGTCAGTAATGCACTTTGCACAGACCCCGACCAGTGTATGTGTATCTTGTGAGGTCTGAGTGACTGTGTAGGAAAGTCAGTCATGTGTTCTTTGAGCCTCTATGCATGTTTCACAAACCTCCAATACTGTATCTGTTCCTTGTGACATCACATTGCCTGTGTAGGAAAATGAGTGATATATTATGTTGTATTTATTTATTTATTTATTTGGATTTGTAAAGCGCACTAGCAGCCCAAGGGCATCGAGGCGCTCTTGCATGACATTGGGCCTCATTACGACCCTGGCGGAAGACCATGGTGCTATTAGCACCATGGTCCATGCCGGTAAGTTACCGACTCCGCCATGGAGAAAGGGGGAATTACCACCCCATTACAAGCTTGGCGGGGGGGTAATTCCCCCTTCCTCCATGGCCCTTCCCCATTCCCATTTTTGCCCCATAGGGCTCAATGGGAATGGGGAAGGCGCTAAGTACGGTGCCGCAAATTGTGGCACCGTAATTAGCACCAAGGTCCCTTTGTGGGTCCCTACTTTAACGGCTGGTCTACACCAGCCGTTAAGGTCGGGTCCCGCAAAGGGACCTCGTAATTAGGCGCTAATAGGTTAACGGCACCGCACCCTTTTACGGCGCCGTAAACCCATTAGCGCCTGGGTCGTAATGAGGCGCATTGTCTTAGTTACATGAACTTGTCTTACATAGGGATACTTGGCTCTTGGTTACAGTGATATAATCGTATAAATACCTTACACACAATCCAATGCTTTAACCAATCCGAACACACAAGAATACAATCAATGTGCAAAAGGAAAGCAAATTTAAAGCATAACCTGTCCTAACAAAGAAACTCCTGCTCACGGCCACCAAGGAAAGAAGTATCTCCTTCTTCCTCTCCATCAAAGAAACATTGCATTATGAAACCCATTCCATTCAACCAGTCCAAAAAGCATTGACACATTGTCTGGTGAAATTATAAAACAAATTGGCAAATTATTAATAGGATAAATCAACATAAGAGTACTTTTTCACCAATTTGTGGTGAAACATGTGTAGAGGACTTTTCCTTGAATAACTAAGGATTTCTGGAATGCTTTTGATGTAGATGTGTCACAATGTTAAATTACAGATTTTCCCAAATTCACATAGTTGTGCTTGTTTGGCAGTAGGGAGTCAAATGTAGCTCCTGCTAACGGTTGAGTGTTAAACTAGGCAGGCCCTTCTCTCCTACAAGTAGCATCTACATTGCTCCCAGCTCCCCTAATTTTGGAAACCTCTATTGTATGTTTGTTCATATTTTGCTTACTTATTTCAATGTAACATTACGGTTTGTAACACCTGGTAAACTTGTTTTTTGTTATAAAGTGTAGGCTTTGTTAGGTCTCTACAAAATAAAATCTGTTTGATGTCAAGGTACTGTTTGCTATTTAAAAAATTACTGCATTTACCTACTGAGTACACTATCATCACTTTCTTTACTTGGTCGTCTTTAGTCAATAACATGTTGGTTGTTTTACCAAGACGTATTAAAATGGTTTGTTTGTACAGAAGTAATACATGTGTCGTGATCTCATACATTGTTCAGTAGGTTTCATCCAGTTCTAAAAATCCAAAGTGAATGGTGAATTACATTTTTGTTATTGATATGTTTCAAGAGAAAATTGTGTTCTGCTGAGGAAGAAACTGGTGACACTATGCACACGTTACTCATTTGGTACTTCCCTTTATCATGATGGATCAGAAGATATGGGATGGAGCACACCAGGCACTCCACTACTTTGATCTCTTAAAGGCCATATGCCAATAAGGTCAAAGTTAATGTGAAATCATTTTGTGTGATGTTATGTTATGTCCTGTCATTTCATTGGGTGAAGTTGATGTAGCATCATTTCCTGTTATATCATCAGTACGGTAGGTACGATTTTTGAAACGTTAACATCCCTACACATTTCTGGGCACAGAATGTTGGCATCTGTGCTTTTGGATGCATTTTGGGCGCACTGCTTTGTGCGCATATGCGTGGGTGTACTATGCATACTGTTTCAATTTTCTATGGACTAATAGTGCGCAACACGTGCGCCAACCATTTTGGGAAGATGCTGGCTGCTTATAGGGTGCACCAGGTGGGATGCTTATTTGCATACATGTCTGTAGGACGTGGGTGCACGCCCTGACCACATTAACGCTCCTTTGCATATGCTGCAGAGTGCTGATGTTACCAGGACACAGAGGCACATATACACATGCCTGTACTTGCAGTACGCACAAACGTCCGTTCCCACACGCATTGCTAGGTGATGGATAACATGCGGCCATGCGGAACCTGCTGCTGTCGAACGGATGCGTACATTGTGACTCTGGATATTCCGTTGGACACTTATCTTTTGCTTAATTGCAAGCATTGTAAGGAGGACTGTGTGCCGCTGAGTCTGACGCCATTTCAGGGAAAAAAACATACCACCCAAACACTTAGCAACACTATCATTATTTAAGTTCAGTTTTGCACATTCCTACTACCCATTAGGGAAGGGAAGGGGTAGCACAATTCCATACTTACTGTGGGGAAATGCAGATTTGCAGAACTTGGTTGTTAGGGAAGGAAAAGATTGCTGTTTTTCCCCAGAAAATGATACAAATTTAAGTAGACATTCAAATCTTGTCCATAACATTGCGCAGTAGGGCAAACCCTGAATTATAAAGACCTAAATCAGCCAATGAAATTGAAGGGATACTTGTCCTTTCAGAAAATCATCATTTTGGGTTTCTATATGGTGTTAATGAACCAATATAAATATTAAAAATAATAACAAAGACCATCTGTTTAAGTCCCTTGGTTAAAGAGATGGCTTCCACTCACATGGACTCATCTCAAGAGACATGGTTTAAGGATATATATATTTAAATTCTAGCCAGGCTGAATCCATAGTCTTCTGAAAGATACAAATCTGAACTGACCACATGGTACACGCCCTGTTTTCCAAACTCCCCAGCTTCAAAGAAAGATTTCTGCACTTAAGATCTAACTTTTATTTTATTGATTTTTATTTTATTGATTAAAGCGCAGACTTATCATGAGAGCAGTGGAGCGATGTACAGAGTGTGGGTAGCTGGCATTTGGACTGGCATCTTTTAACTGTAGTGCAGTACAATGTGGTCTGTGCATCGGTATGTGCATCCATGGGAATTAGTCCTTGGTCAGGTGTTGTTGAAAGAGCCATGTTTTGAGAAATTTGCAAAATTGGAGAATTGTGGGGGCACTCTGAGCGTACACCGGGATCAACTTCCAGAGGGTGGGTGCATCACAAGAGAAGGATTGTTTGTGGGTCCACCCAGGCAGATGAGTTGTGATTCAAGCAGGTTGGTCGATTTGCTGTGCGAGGAACGTGTGCCACCAGATATGTGGAGCTTAGCCTCCAGGTACGCTGGTGTGCTACTCGTGACTGCTTTGTAGATGATACATGCAGTCTTGAACAGTATCCTGCCTTGGAGTGGAATCCAATGTAGTTTGCATAGGATTAGGGTAATTTTGGCACATTTCCATGCTCCCATATTAGGATGTGCTGTACTGTGGTGGACTGCTTTTAGGGGATCCAAGTGAGCAGCTGGGAGCCCTATCAGGAGAGCATTTCCCCAATTGATGTGCGAGACCACTTATCCGGAAGTCCTGCAGCAGGATGAAGGGTTAGATTTTTCAACGGGTAGAGATTCTGAGATTCTGCTCCAGGCCTTCTTGGCTCATGTGTTTCTGAAAGGAGAGATTGCTGTCATTTGTGAAGCCTAAGGATTTTGCTGAGTCTGAGAGTTGTGGATCAAATCCTTCTAGGCAGACAGACTGTGATGCTGGAAATGCATCGGAGGGACAGGGTCTCCGTATCATTGTCCTTTACTGCCTTTTTATCATGTGTTCTGTCATATCTTCCGCGCAGGAGTCATGTGGGACTCCTAGTGGTGCAGCTCTCTCTCTTTTGGTTTGGTGAACAGACTCGTGGGATACCCTTACCCCTAGTGTATGTTTTTGGGCACTTGAGGGTGGGCCGCAGAGCAGGGTATGGGCTGGTGGCAGCTCCATGATGAATTTGACAGGTATGCTGAGTATCCTCCATTTTGGGATACTCCGGCCCTGCCATTGGAATCAGTTGATTCCTGATGGAAAACAAGATGGCCCCTGTGGCCTCTTGCTTTCTATTACCTATTACCTTGTTTTCCCTAAATCCTGGGAAGCCCTGACTCTGTCCCTTCCCCCTGACTGGCTATTGGTGACTGTATGTTGTGGGTACGCCATGTGGGTGGGACCTGGGTGAATGGAGTGTGCGACCAATATGCACTTCTTGTTGTGGCTGTCTGGTTTCTGGAATGAGAGACAAAGACTGAGACAGCCCTGCCCGAAACTGGCCTGAATGCAGTGTGTAGTGTTGAATGGCTGGGTAATTGTCCCAATCCACATTCCTTGTTGTGAGTGTCTGAGAGGGAGGAGGATGGCCTGAATGCGCTGTGCGCTTGATTGGCTGACTGACTGCATGAATGCCCTTCTGTATGATTGGCTGCTGAGAGTGACCCAGCAGTGTGGATGAGAGACAAGATAGTATATCTGGGGTCCTCTCACCACTGGAAATTGTTCAGAAGCTGTGTCTACACTTGGAGAGTAACTGGAACTGCTGATCCTCGACGCCCATCTTGAAGAAGAAGACTTGCTGTTGCATTTGCTTCGACCTGATCTGAAAGTTACCGAACTCGTCAAGGACAGATCCGAGAGAAGACCTGGTAAGGCGCCCTCTTCCCGTGCTCCGAGGGACCATCGAGCACCGCTAACCTTTGCCGAAGCTCCCTGGAAGTCAGACCCTCGAAGGGCTGCCGTTCCGAGACAGGACCGCTGAGGAGAACGAAGCAAAGCACCCAGACTTCGCCGCTGTTGAAGTCTATTGCCGTCGACCAGGGTTCGCAATTTTGTGTAACTTCTGGAGGCCCGTCGAATTTGTGTTGCCCAGCCGTGGGGACCACTTGACGCCGTGCCGCTGACGACCGGAGCCGCCCGCTCTTTTGCCTAAGAACATTTTGAATCCAAGGACTCCCTTGCCCGCAACGTCGACCGTTTTGTCCCGCCGGAGAAAGTCGAGGGCGACCAACCCGCCGAGGAGAATCCGCCAGTGGGTTTCCCGCCGCCTGAATGCCACAAAGACTTCGACGACTGGACGCCCTTGTTGGGCCACAGTTCTTCTGAAACTCTTTGCGGTACTGAACAATCCATCGCCGAGGTGCCCCGCACACCTCATTGTCAGAGGACGTCGCTGACGAGCACCACCTGGATCGACATCGGGGTCTTGGCATCCTTGAACTTCTCATTGCCGCCGTCGACAAGTTCACCATCTTCGATGCCTCTCGACGATCCGTGGCTCCTGCTTTAAAGGGAGTCACTCAAGAAGGATCCTTCGACGGGTCTTCGAAGAACTCTACTCCACCAGGTACATTGGGGGGTAAAACCGTAATAGGAGGAAATAAGGCTATTGAACAATATATGGTTTGGGCTTGTAAATATCTTTATTTTACAGGTTGCCCAGGTGGGGGGATCTCCACACAGAACTGTGTCTATCGGTATAGGCCAGCATTCTGCCTATTGTTTCAACCATCTTACGTTCCTTCCTATCTCTATTGCTGGTTTCCTCGTTATTGATCTGTGTGACATTTTAACCGTACAGTTGATGCACTTTAATGAGATTCGATAACATTGGTGGTACCACTTTAGAATTGTATATATTTATCATTGTTGATTTCCGAGTACAAAGTGCATTATTGTGATCGTGTACATACCTTTGAATATTAATTATATAAAGTCTGTGTTTTCAGTAATACCGTGTGTGGACATTCCTTTGTGGGAGCTCGGGGACTGCACTGTACTTAAGTACCAGCCTGCATCACCTCCTGAGAAGCTAGGCCTTGATTGCTCGACTACGTTACCAATAATAGAGAATCTTGGCTGGTGTCCTCTGTGCCTCTCCTCTACCATATAGAGAGCGGAAGTACAGACACCCCCCTCCAGTCTTTACACTGGTGGCAGCGGTGGGATGCTTATGGTTATAAGAATCAGTGTGTAACCGTGCCACTTACAAAATATCTGCACTTTATTAAATTAAGGTTTGGTTGTGTACAAAATAACTGCATTACAAGCAATGGAGTCTATTGCAAATGGTAAATTGACTAGGATGAGCTTAGAGGCTCTCCAGAGTGCTTGTGAAGCCAGGGAGTCAGACTTTGTGAATAAGTCTAGGGCTGAGCTGATAGCTGCCCTGGTGGACTACCAGACTGATGGTGAAACTCATGATGAGGGGGGAATGCAACCAATGAGGACTCTGCCCCTGGGGGTTCTACTGAATCTGTTTCTGGGAATGCCACCATTCCTGCTGCCTCTGTTCCGAACCCCAGCACTGCTCTTCAGGGGGAAGCCCTGAAGATTGAACTTTTACAATTGGAGCTACAACGGGAACAGTTAGCCTTTCAATATAAAAGGTTGGCAACCGAAGCTGAGTTGAAGAAAGAGGAGTTGGCACAGCAAGTCATACTCAAAGATAGGGACACTGAGCACCAAAGAATCCAGCTAGAAAAAGCTAGAGTGGAGACTTCAGCTAAACCAGTTGAGAGTGGCAGGTCCCCAGCCACCAAGTTCATGAAAGATTTGGTTGGTGTGTTTGTGGAGGGTTCGGATATCCTCCAATGGATTGAAGCGTTTGAAATGGCTTGTGCAATTCATGATGTTGACAAAAGAGATTGGACTAAGTGTTTGTTAAGCAGAATGCCTCAGACTGGGTATGACTGTATTCTGAAGCTGAGTGTGGAAGACAGGGGTCAGTATAAGTGTATGAAGTCTGCTTTAATTGCCAAGTTTGGCAAGACACCTACCCAATACCTTAAAAGGTTCAGGGATTTTAAGAAAAGAGAGAATGTGTCTTGGGTTGACTGGGTGAGTGCTGCGCACATGAACATGATGGGGTGGATTGATGGTTACAAGGTGAAAACTTTTGTTGAATTGTCCCACCTGTTGTTTTTTGAGCATTTTTCTGAAGCCTGTTCACCGGAGCTGCATCAGTATGTTGCTGACCAGACATTTTGGATCCCTTTAAGTTGGCTAGGCTGGCTGACAAGTGGGTCTCCCACTGGGTGTCCCCTAAGGACTCCAGTGGGAAGGACAAGGACAAAGAAAAGGGGGCCTCTCAGAAAGCTGAGGAGTCCCAAAAACAGTCACAGTCGGGTAAACCTAAGCCCTCCTCTCCGAAGACCCAAAAATCTAGTGGGGATAAGTCATCTGTGGGTGGGAATTAGAGTAGTGGTCCACCTGCTGCAAAGCAGGCTCCCAGTGGTTCCAGTACCATACCCCGCACTCCCAGCACTTGTAAAGGTAAGGCACTTGGAGTACAGGCTGTCAGCCTGACCTACCCTTACCCCATTTCTGAGGTGGAGGCCACTGTCCTCCCCTCCTCTACAGGGATCACGTTTGGTGCTCCTGTAGAGATTTCCTTAGTGTCCCTTGGGGCCTGGGACCAGTACGCGGAAGTACTGGTGACTATCCCACAGAACACCCATAGATTTTTGAGAAGTGTCCTCCTGAAAGGCCAGCCTTCTACTGGTTTGAGAGACACTGGGGCAAATATGACAGTGGTGGACAGGACCCTGCTCAAGCCAGAGGACTATGTAGGTGCTCCTCTGAGAACCACCAGGTTAGCTGGTGGGCCTCCCAAATTATCGCCTGTAGCCTTAGTCACACTTGTAATTGGAGACAAAACAGCAAAGCTTCCTGTCCTGGTTCAGGACAATGTCCCTGCTAACATTCTGTTAGGTAATGATCTAGTAGAGTTGGGATTGATCTCGGATGGTCTTCCCATGACTGCTGCTGCGGACACTAGGTCACAGGTGACCCCGGGTCTGGCTGTGAGTCAGGTACCTGAGCCAAAGGCGCAGCCTAAGGCAAGACGAAGGAAGAACAAGAAGGCCACCTCTGTGGAGGGAGCTCCTTCTCTTCCTGCTGTTCCTGCAGCACCCATTGGTATCCATGCTCCGGACGGGCCGGGTCCAGTGGTAAACCCCGTCTAAACTCCTGTGGCAGAAGAGCCAGAAGCCTGTCCTGTGGGAGAGGTTCTCAACCCAGAGGATCATCCCGATCTTCAATGCTTGTTAGCTGAAGGGGGACCCTCCCGGGCAGACTTCTGTAAAGGGCAGAGAGAGTGCCACTCTCTCGAGGGTCTGAGGAACCAGGCCCTGTCCCAGGCACAAGGAGAAGTGCCTAGGACATTCCGGATTCATTGGGAGGGTGAGCTCCTTGTTAGTGAGCCTACTAAGCCTGAACCTGGTGCCCTCAAGAGGTTGGTGATACCCCAGGTTTACAGGCCCTTCCAACTGCAGTTAGTGCATGAGGTGCCCTTGGCTGGTCATCTTGGTACCAAGAAGACTAAGCAGAGGCTCTCTGCCCATTTCTACTGGCCTCGGATGGGAGTAGAAGTGGAGTCCCACTGCAGGACCTGCCCAACTTGTCAGTTGTCTGGCAAGACTAGAGGCAGTGTCATTGCCCCACTGCAGCCATTGCCAGTGGTTGGCACACCATTTGAGAGGGTGGGCATCGACATTGTCGGTCCCCTAGACCCTCCCACTTCAGGTGGACATCGGTTCATCCTGGTTTTGGAAGATCATGCCACCAGGTACCCTGAGGTTATACCTCTTCGGACTGTAACTGCCAAGGTGGTTGCCAGGGCTCTCCTGTCCATTTTTACCAGTGTTGGATTCCCAAAGGAGGTTGTCTCTGACAGAGGATCCAACTTCATGTCTAGTTACATGAAGACCATGTGGAAAGAGTGTGGAGTAACCTATACATTCTCCACCTCTTACCATCCCCAGACCAATGGTCTGGTTGAGTGATTTAATAAAACTCTCAAAGGCATGATAGGTGCTTTGGGAGAGCCCCTAAGGAGGAAATGGGGTCTCCGCCTGCCATGCTTGCTGTTTGCTTACAGAGAGATACCTCAAGAGGCTGTGGGTTTCAGCCCTTTGAGTTGCTCTTTGGACATTCCGTGAGGGGGCCCCTTGCCTTGATCAGAGAAGGTTTGGAAGCCACCCCTCCGGGTCCTGCCAAGCAAGTGGGGGACAATGTGTGAGGCCTCAGACGGAGGATGACACCGATGATGGGTCAGGCAACAGCGAATCTCAAGGCCAGCCAGGAATTGAACAAATACTGGCATGACCTTAAAGCATCGCAAGTGGATTGGACTCCGGGACAGGAGGTCCTTGTGATGGAGCCTACCAAACCTCGGGCAATGGCAGATAAATGGACTGGACCCTTCAGGATAATCTCCAAGATGGGCGAGGTCAATTAGCTGGTTGACATGGGAATCCCAGGGGTAGCCCCTCAGGTTTTCCATGTTAATCGGCTCAATCCTTTCCACAGGCGAGCAGAAGTCTCATGTCTCTTGCTAGCTTCAGAGCAAGAAGAGGATGAGAGTGAGACCCTTACTGATTTGCTGTATAGCAATCCTCAGGATGGCTCAGTCGAGGGAGTGCATCTCTCTCCAGATTTGACAACAGAGCAGCAGAGGGGCTGCAGGACTTTGCTCCAGCAGTATGCCTCTTTGTTTTCGCTGACACCAGGCCTTACACCGTGGTGTAAGCACAAGATTGACACTGGTGAAAGTGTGCCTATCAAAAGCAGGAGCTACCGTATGTCAGACACTGTTAAGAACCACATCCAGGCTGAGGTCGCCAAGATGTTGGATCTGGGTGTTATTGAACCCTCAACCAGTCCCTGGTCCAGTCCCATGGTCCTTGTCCCCAAGGCAAGTTCCCAGGCAGGTACCAAGGATTGGAGGTTCTATGTGGACTACCAAGCAGTCAATGCCGTCACCCAAAACTGACGCGCACCCATTCCCCTGGGCTGATGAGCTCGTGGACACCATAGGTGCTGCCAAATTTGTGAGCACCTTTGACCTCACCTCAGGCTATTGGCAAATAACTCTGACGGACCATGCCAAGGAAAAGACGGTGTTCTCAACACCAGAGGGATTCTCCCAGTTTAGGGTCATGCCTTTTGGGTTGAAGAATGCCCCTGCCACCTTCCAGAGATTGGTCAATCATGCTCTCAGTGGGCTGGAAGCCTTTTGTGTGGCTTATTTAGACGACATTGCCATCTACAGTTCCACTTGGGAAGAGCATTTGACACATCTGGGTAAGGTGTTGCAGGCCTTGAAAAGGGCTAATCTCACTATCAAGGCCACCAAGTGCCAGATAGCTCAGGGGAAAGTCAGATATCTTGGTCATGAGGTAGGAGGGGGGCGAATCCAACCTCACCCCAGTAAGGTACAGGATGTACAGGACTGGGAGACTCCCACTACTCAAACCCAGGTGAGAGCCTTTTTGGGCCTCACTGGGTATTATCACAATTTCATGGCGGACTATGGAACCATAGCTGCACCACTGACAGCTCTGACTTCCCCCAAACAACCTAGGAAGGTTAATTGGACGGAAGACTGTCAGAGGGCCTTTGATGGCTTGAAAGAAAGTCTGTGTAGGGCACCTGTGTTGTGTGCGCCTGACTACAGCCGACCCTTTATCGTCCAGACGGATGCCTGCGACACCGGAAATGGAGCTGTCTTGTCCCAGTTAGATGACAAAGGGAGGGACCATCCTATCATCTTCATCAGTAGACAACTCAAGGGTAGAGAACTTAGGTGGGCTACTGTTGAGAAGGAGTGTTTCAGTATAGTTTGGAGCCTTAGGCATTTTAGGCCCTACCTTACGGGGTCTACCTTCAAGGTCCAAACAGATCATGAGCCCCTGAAGTGGCTTATGCAGATGAAGGGTGAAAACAGAAACTGCTCAGGTGGTCCATTAGCCTGCAAGGGCTAGACTTCACCATAGAGCACAGACCAGGGAAGAGTCACGATAATGCAGATGGCCTTTCCAGAGGTATGTTGACCGTCTGGATGAGGGTGTCTATCCCGTGGGAGATTAGGCACCCTCCACCTCAGTCTGGGTGGGGCGACTGTGATGCTGGAAATGCATCGGAGGGACAGGGCCTCTGTATCCTTGTCCTTTACTGCCTTTTTATCGGGTGTTCTGTCATATCTTCCGTGCAGGAGTTCATGTGGGACTCCTGGCGGTGCAGCTCTCTCTCTTTTGGTTTGGTGAACAGACCCGTGGGATACCCTTATGGCACCCATGGGTGGGGGTACAACCCTGTGCCCCTGGTGTATGTTTTTGGGCACCTGTGAGTGGCCCGCAGAGCAGGGTATGGGCTGGTGGCAGCTCCATGCTGAATTTGACAGGTGCGCTGAGTATCCTCCATTTTGGGATACTCCGGCCCTGTCATTGGATTCAGTTGATTCCTGATGAAAAACAAGATGGCCCCTGTGGCCTCTTGCTTTATATTACCTATTACCTTGTTTTCCCAAAGTCCTGGAAAGCCCTGACTCTGTCCCTTCACCTGACTGGTTGTTGGGTGGAAGTTCCATATATGGTGTTGTTGTAAAGTCCAGTCCAGACTGACCAGCCCGCTCCTTTGCCTAAGAACATTTTGAATCCCAGGACTCCCTTGCCTGCAACGTCGACTGCTTTGTCCCGCCGGAGAAAGTCGAGGACGACCAACGCGCCGAGGACAATCCGCCGGTGGGTTTCCCGCCACCTGAAGGCCACAAAGACTTCGACGACTTGACACCCTTGTTGGGCCACAGTTCTTCTGAAACTCTTTGCGGTCCTGAACAATCTGTCGCCGAGGTGCCCCGCACACCTCATCCTCGCAGGACATCGCTGACGAGCACCACCTGGATCGACATCGGGGTCTCGGCACCCTTGAACTTCTCCTCACCGCTGTCGACGACAAGTTCACCATCTTCGACACCTCTCGACGATTCGTGGCTCCTGCTTTAAAGGGAGTCACTCAAGAAGGATCCTTCAATGCGTCTTTGAAGAACTCTACTCCACCAGGTACATTGGGGGGTAAAACCTTAATAAGAGGAAATAAGGCTATTGAACAATATATGGACTGGGCTTGTGCTATATATCTTTATTTTACAGGTTGCCCAGGTGGGGGGATCTCTACACAGAACTGTGTCTATCGGTATGGGCCAGCATTCTGCCTATTGTTTCAACCATCTTACGTTCCTTCCTATCTCTATTGCTGGTTTCCTCGTTATTGATCTGTGTGACATTTTAACCGTACAGTTAATGCACTTTAGTGAGATTCAATAACATTGGTGGTACCACTTTAGAATTGTATATATTTATCATTGTTGATTTCCGAGTACAAAGTGCGTTATTGTGATCGTGTACATACCTTTGAATATTAATTATATAAAGACTGTGTTTTCAGTAATACAGTGTGTGGACATTTCTTTGTGGGGGTTCAGGGACTACACTGTAATTAAGAACCAGCCTGCATCACCTCCTGAGAAGCTAGGCCTTGATTGCTCGACTACATTACCAATAATAGAGAATCTTGGCTGGGGTCCTCTGTGCCTCTCCTCTACCATATAGAGAGCGGAAGTACAGACACCCCCCTCCAGTCTTTACACAGACCTATGAGGACTAATTCCATCTTGGGTTGGATTAGTTTGAGGTAGGCACTCAACTTCTAAGACTGTATGATGGCTAGGTATTTGCAGAGATTAATGATGCCCTGCACTCTATTTACTCTCATGCCCAACTGAGTATCATATGCATATTGGTGAATGGCTATATTGGTATCTTTGAAGAGAATGCCCAGAGCCTAGGGGAATGCCGCAGGAGTCCTGGAGTCACTTAGAATGCAACAAGTTAATCTTGTCAGCGTGATGTCTGCCTAAGAGGTAGGAGGTAAACCACATCAGAGGATTGCCAGAGAATCCCATCCTGTCAGCAAGGAGGGAGAGAAGGATGTGGTGGTTGATGCTGTTGAATCCAACCGAGAGGTCAAGGAGGATGAGAAGGCAAGAGTAGCCCTTATCCATGATTTGGAGAGCATCATCCACCACATGGATTGTGGCTGTCTCGATGCTACACTTTTGGCAGAACCTTGACTGATAGTCATTTAGGAGGTGGAGCTGTTCGATTCTGGCAAGTAGTTGTGTAGCAACTACCTTTTCTAAGATTTTGCCAATAAACAGGAGGTTTGCAATGGGACTGTAGTTGGCCATGTTGTCTGGATCTAGGATAGTTTTTTCAAAAGAGGTCATATGAGACCAGTCTTGAGAGTGTCCGGTAATGATCCTTCTGCAAGGAAGGCATTGATCATGCTGAGGAGTGCTTTGAGCGGCGGTCCCATCAACTGTTTAATGATGGAGGCCGGAATTATATTGTCAGAGTAAGAAGTAGGTTTGAGGGAGGCAATCATTTTTAGGAGATCTGGGGGAAAGATAGGAGATAATTCAGTCCAGAGGGGCAGTGTGCGTGCTAGGGTGCAGGGGATGCTAATGATGTGAGTGGTTGATTCGATGGTCTCTTGGATTTTGTGTATTTTTTCAATAGAAAATGTGTTGATTCAGTTTAATTTTTCCTGAGTTGCTGGTACCTAGGTGTCAGGTGTGAGTTTGGTACAATGCTTTATTACTTCAAAGAGGGCTTTGCTTCTGTTAGAAGCTGCTGCAATGGTGGTAGAGTAGTAAGCAGATTTGGCCCCAGTAATCAGAATCCTATGGTTTGCATGCAGAGATTTGAGGTTGACATCAACCAAGTAATGAAGTCCACCATAATGCTAGCACAAGGATTTAATAATTTAATCAAATAAAACATTAGATATAGTAGGCCTCAGAAATGCATTTAAAAATGATGGTGGTCATAAAACCACAAACATATGACCTAGAATCAATCACAAGGAAAAGTGTGTTACAACCATGAGATTCTCCTCTATAACATGGTTGGTTTACTATAAATTAAAATGATATGTTTGCTAAGCAGTATGAATGTATAGGACTAAGTGTTACTACAGTGAATTGAGTTAGACGGGTTTTAGTGTTTAATGTATTGATGTATTGAATCTCTTTTTGTATAATGTATTTTAACTGAATCCGTAAGATGTTTTATGAATTGTGGGTAGAAATCAATGGTCCAATTTCTTTTAGAAAAAAAATAATGCACATGTGCCCACACATACACTACACCTTGCACTTTACTCAATCTTTAAGTGCACATATATTGCAATGCATTCAGCAATTCATAGTAGGGATTTGTGGAGTTATGTAATCTATTGTATTTTATTTAGTGTATTTTATCTCAATTATTGTTTTTATAAAAAAAATGTTAAACTTTTTTTTTTGTGAGGACGTGACATAATTATTAATTTCCTATGCACTTTGGGCCTGATTCATGGAATATTTTGCATGGGAAATAGGGAGCTTGCATGCCAAACTGCGGTTGAATCTGCCTTTGCCAATTCATGGAACCGACTGCATGGGACTTTCTTGGGACTTGCATGAAGTTCGCATAGGCCCAGAAAGTCTGTGCGAGCCATCGAGTGCCTTGCGCGAGACACCACGCAGAACCCACGTTCTGGCTTGCGGTAATGGGTAGGAAAAGAGAGGCAAAACTCAGATAATGGGGAAGAACATGCAAAAAGTGGGCGTTACGAGGGATGGCCCGCAGGCAGTCCCTCGCACACCCATTTCTGCACCAAATGACATGTATTCATGGAAACACCCACACAGCCTCTTGGCATAGGAATGGTCATGCAAATCCCTCGATCTCTATGCCACCCGAATGTGCACATAGGATTGACAGCGCGCAGGTGTGTTTGAATGTTTGATTTAGGGGTGCGTGTATGCAACTGAGGTTCCAATTTAACTTAGAGGTGTGTGTGTAAGCAATGTAGCAGGGTGCAGGAATGGTTTACTGGGGTTTGCACGCAGATTTTCAGAGTTTAGACCAAGTTACGATTTATCATGCGCATGTTGTTGGGGTGCCGGCAACAGTAACGGGGAACCCTGCCCAGGGTCCCCGAAATGCAGCCTTGCTTGCGGGGAACCACATGCGCTGTTTGTAGGGTGCGTGTATTTGTGCCCGGGGGAGCACCCAAAGGTAGCTATTCTGGCTGTTTATGGTTTGCATGTGGTTGTGTCGGGGGCGTTCAGGGCGTGATTTGCAAATACAGTTATTTAGCGCAGTGATTTCCATGAATCTCCGGGGCAATGATTTTCTTTTTCTTTTTCAACGCTCTCACGCAGTGTTCTTCTCGCCGCCTAACCCTTCCAGGATTTCTGCGCACATTTCCATTTACATTGTTTGTATATTTTTTTTTAGGCAAAGCTATAATAAACAAACCATGATGATCAAAATAAGTCTAAACACAATACTTGTATGATTATTAAAAATGAATACAATTGTAAAAATGAATAACTGTCTCATATGTTATTGCACATATTCATGTTGAGTATCTCTGAATTGGCCAGGACGATGGAAATCCAGAAAGCTGTATTTTATCTATGTATCATGTTGCAACAATAAGATATGGAATGTGATTTTGAATTCAAAATTGTCAGAGCATACAGCTACCACCTTTTCAAGAGTTCCAAAATATGATAAACATATGAACATTAAAGAGATGTATTCTTTAAGAGCGACTGCCTGATAAGCAGGCCAATTAAAACATGTGACCAATCGAAAAAAGTGCAAAGTAATGATGAAATAGTGTATGAATGATTTATATTATAAAAGTAGTAACAAACAGGCAATGGGGGAGAGATAAGATTTTGAAAGCTACTGAGAAGCTTTCCAAAAGAATCCAAAAGAATGAGTGCTGATCTTGAATAATATCTGGAGATGAAAAGGCCTTGTTCATGAAGGAGCCTAAAGCAGTGCTGTGCTGGGCTGTTGTAATCCTTTATTTGACTTTGAGTCATGAGGGACAAGAGGGCACTTCATCAACAATATGGCAAACAATTAAAAAATCCATAAAAATAAGGTAAATATTCTTTCTATTTTTAGAGCATTTAAATCTTGGTCTATCATTTTGACAGGAATATGAATTAAAGAGTCAACTACATTAAAGACTAGCAAGAATTAAAATAACTTAAAAATACAAGTAGATATCTAAACACTTAAGTAATTAAACAATTTGTAAATGGTCATAGACTTTGGCACAAAATAGACCATGTCCCGGTCCAATGTAGATCTACAGAAAAACATAGCTTCAGCCCAAATGTGAACACCATACAATGTAAACAAAGGTTTAAGGTACCTGACTCTCAATTCTCATATGTATCTTCTACATCCTCCCCCCCTCCTTTCTTGGGGTCACACTTGGGACTATACTTGGACTGTTGATGCCCTAACTCTCCTTCTCCAATCACTTCTTTGTCCCCTCTTAGTACCATGGGATTTGATTCATTTAGTGCTAAAAATCTATTTCTTGAAGGGAATAGGGGGAAATAAATACCCTATAATTTTCTAAGGGCTCATGATCATTCTGGGTTGGATTGTTAGTATAGAGTGGGACTAAAGATTTCTCACTTCCCTTATTAGTCAAAAACTTGATAATGCAAGGTAAAGCCGGTCTGTCCAAGTTTACTTTGCCAACAGGTAATAAATAGTTCCTGCCTCCTTCTTGCCCAACCCTTTTCTCTGATGCAATAGCATCCAGAGACTCTTTCTGAAGTCCACCAACCCAGACACATGAAGATGGGATTCCCTATAGCAGGCCCTAGCTCGCTTATTCCCATTAATATGCCACATCAATTACACAATTGGACTTGAGCGGCTTTTTTACAGGAGCTTTACCACCACCTTCTATGTAACACAAAATATCACTTATTTCCATAAGAACTATATTCGCATCTTTGACATTTTGTAGATTTTCTTTGAGACCTTCCCCAGTGAGGCATAAGCAACTGCTTTCCTTTTTGACATTGTCAATGTTTAGATGTCAGTCACGAACCACAATAGCAAATTAGAACTCAATTTAGCACATCTTGCATTTAACCATTAAGATAAAAAATTGCTAAAAATTTAAATCTCGCCAGTGTAATGTTAAAATCATAAAATAACACAATAATAGTGACCTCAAGTAGCAACTATTTTTTGATGGCGCAACAATATGTGTGCAGCATATGTGCAAATTTACAACTTAAAGTAAGGTTGGTCAATTGTAAACTTGGTATGTTCAGAAGAACTGAACACAAGGGCAGGGAACACCCAACTGGTTCGAGGGGCACCCAAAGTCTGACTCCCCCCACCCTCGCTCCCTGTGCTGAGGAGTCCATTCGGCCACCAAAAGCCAATTACCAATTGCCAATTATCAGTTACCAGTTGTTCAAATAAAATACTGAAGCAGCTGGCAGCTCTATCAAAAAGCAACTCTTCTTTGCCTTTTAAATGTCTCTGCAGTTGCCAGTTAAAAAGCCTCTTTCAAAATAACGTCCATTTAGATTTAGAACCGTGGCAGGACAAACAAGCGGCTGGCTACTGATGTTAATCATTAATAGATCAGGAAAAACCTACTTGCTTATGGATGTCGAGACCGCTGGTCACTTCTTGCTCCCTTGCACTCTTGATCTATTCGCCTTTGAGACCAAATCAATCCAGTGGCAGACAAGGGGAGGCCATTGACACACCGCAACACAACACAAGCAGAACCCAAGCAGGGGGTTTACAAACTTCTAAAATGTCCCCCAAACTCCCCCAGCGCGAACCCTAGCGATGCCAACACCACGCCCTTAGCGTCTCTGCTCTGGGCTGTCAGTGGCAGTTATAACTGCAGGAGGCATGACAAGGCGTTCAAAGTAAAATGCAAAATATTAAAGGGCTCCTGACCTGCAGCAGTGGGTCACAAACGAGCGGTGCCAACACTGTGCCCTTAGCCATTCGCGGAGCCTGAAGCAGATTTAAATGAGGCAGACCTGCTTTTCTAGAAGAGAGCACCAGATCAGAAGGGGCCAGAGGACTGGAAATTCCATGGGAACACTTGTATTGTATTACATTGTGTTGTACTTGTCATTGGCATATCACCAATGTTACCGTTATTATAGTTTCACAGTGCTGTTAGTGGGAACGCCCTCAGCGGGCTGAAGTCCAGAGTGTTGGATGTAATGGAAAAAGATTAGGATGTGTGTGTGCATTTGGCCAAAATAAAGGCTTAACAGGGCTGTCCAGGATCCGGTAGAGAAGCAACCCATGAGATCAGGCATGTGAATGGGTGCTGAGGGGGGTAAGAGTGGCGATAGTGCTTGAGACTCGCTATGTGTTCAGCGTGCCCGAATTTGTCGTAGATCTGCCCTGCATTCTGCTGTCAGAGGTGTTGAAGTGTAGTGTAAGTATTCAGAGAGTTTATGTGAACAGCACAACTACATTTTGCTGTATTCTGGAGTGTGTGGATAGCCATGCCTGTGGCAAGTGGAGTGATGTAGATATGTGATACGACCCTCAGTCCTGATCCCCGCTGGCAAGCCCATTGGCCAGGTGGAATCAGGACTCGAATCTCAAATAAGGACTGGAATACACGTCTCAGGCCCTCTTGGGGCCAGTCCTGGCGCCTTTGGCACCAGGCTCATACACAGTGAAAGGCATCTGCTAAGGGAACTACTTTATTGAGGCTTTCATCCAACATGGAGGCATCCACATAGCTTGATTCCTAAGAACCAAGCTATGCGGTATAGTGTTTTGGGTGTGGTGGCCTAGGGACTACTTTACCTGGACTACTTTGCAGAGGCTATTTAAACCACACACGAACAAGACAACAAGCTTCGCGTTACTTTGAAGCTAGCAACGTGATGCTCACCGTGGCCAGCTTACTCACGAGCCTGGGAAATCAGAACCTGCAGAAAGACAAAAGAACATCGTTAGCAGCAGCATCTTACCTGCGATCTCCATCCTTCACTGCTCGCAGCTCCTGGGTAGCTCTGTTGGATCTGCGCTCCGCCCGGACCAAAGGACCTGAAAAAGGAAGTAAAGACATCATTGAAGGAGGTATTAGAGACATCTCAACCATGAATTGCTTAAAAGACTTACCTGGCTGATCGCCATTCGGCCGGCATCACTCCGGGAATCCACACACGCTGGGAGCACATCGCGACCTACGAAAAGGGAGAAAACACAGGTCAGCGAAGACAAGACACTGCAGCGCTGCGCAAAGCGCTTACTTACCACATCATAGCGCTTATTGTGCGCCATCATTTACCGGCGAGGCCCAGCTTAGCCAGTTTGCCATGCGGATGCTCCGCACATCTAATGGAGATAAAAAGAGACATTATCGAGACATTAAACAGAGAAAGGCATGCAGGAATAACAACTCAATAAACAGCAATAAGACCTACCTGAAAAACATTACTTGGGCCACTGTCAGAAAAGTAACTGGACCGCACACGCCCACGAAAGACAACGCGCCCCTGCCAGAAAGCAGGACGGAGAGCTCGCCAACTTCTACAACAAGGTGAGAAGAGGGCCCAGAGGGGCTGAAGACATACGGGAGGCGGGGGGGAAAACTTACCTTGGTCGGCCAGTCCTAAACACAGTCCTCCTGTATTTCCAGGTGGAACTTTCACCGAGAACCATACCAGGGAATCACTGAGAAGGATACCAGCGACCAACTGACTGGGTGGCATCCCCGTGGATACCAGGTGAGCGTAACAATACGTACCTTGCTGCCATTGATGGCGCTTTGTTGTTTAGGCACCCCCTCGCAGATTCAGCAATACATGGAGAAACACACACATTTCGGGCACTTGCAACAAATGGCAGAACCAAATGTATGGATAACCTCTATTCAACAGAGTAAGGTATAATCCCAGAGAATACTGAACATCTCTGATCACACAGCAACCTCAAAGGCAAAGCTCCTGTCGTGCCTCAAAGTTAAGTAGTCACGCACCACCTCAGTGAACACCAGCTGCAGGCATGCCCACTCACTCACATGCTTTGCGTGTCATGTCTATAGCACTTTGCATATTCATGATGGTAGCCAGTTTACTACTCTTAATAGATTTGTGAGGGCAGCATGTATACCGTGCTTAGAAGATGTACTGGGACAGCTTGTGTGTTGCACATAAGACTCATGATGATAACCAATATTTCTGATTCAGGGGGTGATGTGTTTTGCGCTGAGAAAATTTATAATGGAAGCTGACCTAGCACACCTAGAGGATAATAATGGCAGCCTGTCCATTACACATGGAGGCTTTACAGGGGTAGTTTGTTTTATTGCCCCTGTAGGATTCTTGAGGTGGCCGATATATTGAACTTGGAAGATGTGTGGATAGCTTCTCTGCTGCTCTTAAAGTTTCATGGGATAGACTTTTTATTGCACTTAGAGGTTTTCTAGAGGAAACCCTTCTAGATATGATTATGCAACTACATTAGAGAAAGCAACTTCCTAGCTTCAAGGTATGTATTCACACACCATTTCTGTGGACACCTGCTGCAGGCACGGCTACCCACCCACACGCACTTGCTTCCATACAGCAGATAAGACAACACGCAACAATGATGCCTTGAGGGTCTCTGCCTGCTCTGTGCCTCAAAGAATGATCCAAAAGTGATTATAGAAATTCCCCAAAGCAATTGATCATAGCCTCTCTAGAACAACTATTTTGCAGTGTCTCAGCAGAGGGTGGACTGTGAGGTAACCTCAACCAGGAGGAGCTCATTCCGAAAAGAATGCTTGAGCATACACAGTGGGAGCTGCTCTTTGCTTTTTCACTGTATTCAAAACCAATCCAGATTGATTTTACATGGAAAAATATAACATTTCTATCCAGATAACACACAGCTCTTAAATCCAAAGCCAACCGAATGAAACCCTGCAGATTTTCACTGACATAATCTGTTATCAGATTTGTTGAAGGGTGCATATGTCCATGTCTCCAGGATTAATTGATAATTTTTGTCTTGCTAATACCATATATACAGATTGGGGGAGAAGGGGAACTTAACTGTGTTACTTCCATTTCCATAGATAATGATGATAAAGTGAATTAAATTAACACTTTGCTCATGATATCACACAGTAGTCGAAGAGCACTGCCCCAGTGGGACCTAATCTGTGAGGTAAAGTTGAATGGGTATGTATTCCTTTGTTAGAAAATCATAAAACTGTATTCCAAGTTTGAATAGGTGTACCACTAGGCTGTGCATTCTAAACTGGTAGGACAGTGTCCCTAAAGTATGCCTGCAGATCTGAATGCAACTGAGCATAGTTTTTTCAATGCATATCCTAGAAACCCATAGATCCTTATCCACACAAAGGGCAACATGTACTTAAATGTGTTATACACAAATGTTCTTCTGTGTGACGCGTGTGTGATACCAATACTTGTTTTCCATATTGGAGAAAACCCAATAAAATTTCGCTGTTAAGCAATGTTTATGGAAATGTAAATTGCATTATGTTGCTTAGAAATTAGATTGTCATATTCGGACCAGATACAGAAATGTAAATAGTGGATTTAAACTGTGATTGAATGTGTGTATTACATTATGTAAGATTTGCACAGGCAGGCCAATTCTTGTTGCTATTAACAGTTACAAATATAACAATATTTATTTGCGGTTATTTCCCCAGCATAAAGTTTAAGGACCCCCATTCAAGTGATTTTATTTGACTTAAATACAAGTTTGATTCCTAATATAGCAAGTTACTTTCCCAAAATTGTGGGGTGGGATTGTATATTTGAGGACATTCATTTAGGTGATGCACCTTAGCGATATCTATAATTGAGTCCACAAAATATTAAACACCAGCGAGAGCAAGAAATGAAAAAGTTAAATTCTGCTCTAGATGACAATCAAACATTACTGCAAAAGCAATAGGGCCTGTCTAACGTCATGCACGATGAATTGAAACTCTGAAGAGAACCCAAACAATGCTCAGAAGGAGAACATTTAAACGCTGATGACATTCATAGTCTGAGTTTACGGACAAATGAAAAATGAAAGGTTAAGTGATCACATTGTTCATGCTAGTGGCTTATTAGATGACATTGTGACCATGAAAATGCAACTTAAAGAGAATAAGGAAACGGCTGCAATGCTGCTTCTGAAGGATATAGATTCATAAGCTGAATTTGCCAAATTAAACCAGGATATAAAAATCATTAAACAGCACTGGATGCAGTTAGCCCAGAAACAGCACATTGCCATTCAGGAAATACATAACGTCACCTTTCAATTGACACAGGTACACACATGATTGTGTGATCAGAACAATTTGACTTCATGGGAGCTACTGCAAAGGAAAGATGAGAACTTGCCTTTGAGAGAGAAGTCAGGAAAACCAATGAAGGATCTTTATGATGCAATATTACAAAGTGCATCCTTGATGAAAGAATTAGCTTGCTGGCAGTCGATAAACCAAGAGTTAGTGGTAGAAATACATGCTTGTCAGAAAGAAAAGGTTTCCTTGAAGAAGGAGTTGCAAAACAAGCAAGACATTATAGCTTCCAAAAGGAGCCTTTGAAAATACCCTGGGTAGTTTCAATGAATCCAGAGAACAATTGGTGCAGAGTAAGCATGGTAATTGAAATGGACAATAATGCTAGATTGAGACACGCATTTAAAGGAAGTAAGTTGTGTTCATAGACACATATGTTTTATGGAAAAAGGGAGACTCCTCTACTCCCTGAGACATACTGGTGGCTCTGGTACATCTTGCTATAGTCAGGACACAGGGGTGCCAGACACACCATTTCCACTTCCTAAACTACGCAAATACACAGAAAGACTTGAGTTCCATGTCAGATGCAGATAAATATTGAAATAAATGAGATGAAAGAGAGGAGTGGCCAACTTCAAATGTTGGGGGTGGACAGGAGAGGACATGAGAGTACCCCTAAACAGAGAATCAGTGAAGAAATGTATGACAGCAACCTAAGCAAACAAGAATTACAGTATACGATCCAACAGAGAGACTATTTGGCCTATTTGGCTGGCATTGAGAGGCAGAAAATGCAACCCAAAAAGGGCATTTGAAAGGCCCCTGTCTATGTCAAGTATTATAGAGATATCCCTGAATCCCTACATAGATGCGGGAATGCAGATTCTGAGTGGCAATCTAAAGAGATGCCATACTATTCAACCCATCAGAAAGGATTTGAATCCCATAACCAAGAAGACTAATGGGAAAGAGACAAAAGAGAGGACTCCTTGTACTGTATTCATAGGAAGGGCTCCTGGATGGGCTGGAGTGTGACCAAGTGTTTGGTGTTCGGTGGCTAGTGACCGCCGCCACTAAGGATTATTGAGTTCTGGAAATTAAGGTATTATCGCTTACTACTTGTCCACTACTTCTCCACTAATTGTGGCACACATTGTAAGCCCTAAAACAGGCTGAAGTGACATTGTCTTGGGTATAACTGCAGCATTCAAGTGACTGCAGGAAATGTGTCTCCAATTTTCCTTTGAACTCGTTTTACCGACAGTCCTTGGTACTGTTCGGAGTGAAAGCGACTGATGGCCAGAGTGCCTTTGAACTTTCAAGAAGGTTACGTTTTTTCTGACTTCACACTTCAGCTGAATATAAATTGTGCCTGGTATCAAACAGCAGAAATGTTAAAATGTCACCAGCATTGACAAGAAATAAGCAGACCAGTGTAAATGCAACATTGCTGCGTAGGCAGATGATAAGTACTGCTGCGTCAAATAAATCAGTGACACGGATCGAAAATATGCCTGAAACCGAAAATGATTTTATAACCCTAATTGATTCTGTCAGCGAACCTATGCCTTCACAAATGAAGGCACAAACTGAAAAAGAGTTTCTAAGTACCATACGTACCAATCTGGGACTTCAAGATACTCCCCAGCAAACATCCATAATAGAAGTGGAAAGCCAAGCAATGCAGGCTTAAAAAAAAGATGAGAAAAGATCTCCAGAGACACCTCGAGTAATGACACTGATCACTACCCAAAAGATTACAGAATTTTATTCTCCAGCAGGAGCAAGCACAGTAGCTTGGAAATCGACTGCACACTTGCAACATTGCGTGGACATGAGCATCTTGAGTGACATAAGCTTCTTAGAAGGAGTGGGTAGTGCAGGATGTGCAATGGAAGCGTCACCAGATAATATAAAACAGACATTGATAATAGCAGCAAACACGGAAGAGTCTAGTGAGGCCCAGGTTGGACTTTTGGAACCTACATTCTTGGATAATGACATCAATGCTGGCTCACCATCTCAACTGGTAGAGCTCTTCTCCCTGCGCAACCTTGCTCAAGGTCCCGATAATAGTAGATCTAATCAACTACACCACACATTAACAGAAGCCCATGAATGCATACACTTGTCATCTCCTTCTATATCGGCATTTTAATACGATCTTGAGTGCTTCAGTAGAACTTTATGACAACATCAGGGATGAAGTGAGAGCTCACACAACAATCTTATCAGAGTTAAATGTAAAACTGGATATTTTAAGTAGTAAGATGTTTTAACCCAAAAAAACACCACCAATCAAACTTGATAAATCAGTGTGAACAGAAAATACGATCCTACCTCAGAGTATAGTTATTGAACATGAGAAAATATCAGGTGCCACACCAGCACATAATATTTAAAAAAAGGCATTAAAAAAGTCTAAAAATGGTAGCAGAAACCAACTGGGAAAAGACTCTAGGAAGTATCTTAGAAATCTGGACACTCATATAGAAGAGGGGGAGGATGTAGATTTCAATAGTGAGATATTGGAGCAAAGTCGTGGTAGTAATTTTGTCGCTAAAAACTCAACTATGAGTAATATAATGAATCACCATGTATGTTTTGATTTAATTCCTTTAGGAGCTGATTCCGTACTACTTCCAATAACTCTACCAGGCAGGAACATTGAAATAAATGACAGAAGAGTACCTTCAGTAGAAATAGTAAATGAACAAAGGATACATTCTATACCTCCCATTGTGTCTAACATTGCCCAGAAAGCCAGCAAAGCACATACTCTTCTACTCAAACAGTAAATGCAGTGCCTATGGATAAGGAGCTTTTGATGGCAATCGAGGAAATCGATGGATCTAGTGACGTATACAATATTCCAGACCCATTGAATACTGCTCCAGGGCCTTCTCACAATATCATTGAGGCAAATAAACCAGGCCATGCAATTTGGAAAACATTCTTAACTTTGGCCAAGGAGAGATGAGCAACCATTTTTAATATGCCGACCTGTTCAGAGCAGCACTAGGCTACTACAAGATCACAATCTTTGAAAACATGTAAGATAAACACGCTGGACTCCATGACCCCATCTCATTCCATAGACACACAAATGCTACCTCAGCCACAGTATGGAGAGTGACAAAATCAGTGAGATGAGCAAGAAGATATTTCGGGGTTTAGGGTCATCTGATTAAATTGTCTGGCCCACTTCGAGACCCCAGTCAAGACAGACACCAGAATATACAAATATATTAAAGCGACAGCGATCGCGGGACCACACTTTCATTTGCAGGGATGGACCAGAGCCAGCTACCATTAAGAACGCAAAAGAGAACACTGTGTTATGTTTCAAAATGTTCCCAGACATTGATTAATTGATTTTGAGATTATTATAAACCGTTCAAATATTTTAAAATTATTAAGACACATTGGTATCCTGGAAAACATTTCTACAGGAGATATAAACTATAACAGTTTCCCCTTTGATGAGCGGTTTGATCTGGTGAAGTGCACTGGAGATCATCTTTTATAAAACTATTGATATTGGAGGAAAGGGTAGAAATTATGAAATCTGGTTGTGTAGTATAATCTGAAAGGCAGGAAGTTAAAACCTTTCTGAGTAAGAGTAAAAATCAATGAAAGAATAACACGACTGAGAGGCAAGAAATGTGAAAATAAAATGATTGGTTCCTTGAGAAATGTGATGCCGCTGTGTCATACTGCTGAGTTCTCAGGTCTGTGGGAAGGTCTATTGTATTTGCTAAAGAAAGAATTGACAGGCCAACATGGCTCAATAAATGGGCTTTGATAAAGGCAACGTACAATGCTTAGACTGGTACACACAAGGTTATAATAGTTGTTTATGATATGAAGGTGAAAATCAGATTTGTGATACCTTTGATATCATCCTATTCAAAGAAACCTGGTTAACTACTAATCTGAGCCGAGATGGATTTACGATAATCCAACTGTTGGCAAATAAAGCCAGCAATGCAAGACATTCAGCGGGCCTGGCCTCTAGATTGCTATGAGAAACTCAAAAATAACATTATTGGAAACTAGCTCCAATTCAGTTAAGGGCATTCTGGCTGTAGCTATTGAAATACCTTTCGTAGATATATTCAGAAGATTTCTAATTATTGATTTATACTGGAATCAGTCATCAGGTAGCTTGGATTCATATATATAAATCACATTTCGGAATTAGTGGGCACATGGCTATTAAATCCTGATGGTTTCATATTGCCGGTAGGGGATACAGGCAGCTGGAATATTAAAAACGACCTAAACCTCAATGTAGAATAAGTAGTAGGAAATGGAAAATCCTACGTTAAACGTGGGACTTGTATGTTGCAAATTGTTCACTAGATGCAAAAACAAATTAATGCCAAAAATTGGAAAAGACGGACCTATACTTTCATTGTTGACTATGTTATACTCTCAAGACCAATGTTAGACCTATGTAACCACCTAAAGCAGTCTGCACCCAGCATGTACTATTGAAAAATGTAATGAGTTTCTTTGAGAAAAGGAAATGCCTAAACCTATTAGTTATCAAAAATGAAGACATAAACATGAATTTGATAAAGACATCTGGCTAAAAAAAGAAAAGACTTTGCCACCAATTGAGACTAATACGACTGAATAGGAATGATTTAGAAACTTATAAGAGGAAGAAACAAGCTAGTATGCAATCTTATAAACAGTGGTTTAGAAGACATAAACATATCACGGTACTAAAAGACAGAGAAGTCATGTTAAACATATGATTAAAAAAGGACACTAGGAATTTGTGGCTATTGATAAATGGTTTATATATGCCGCAATGTGTTCACCAGATTAATAGCGTAAGCAAAGCTGCCGGGTGATCACACTGGGACCAACTCAATGGCAAGCAACAATTAACACCTCATTTAGCGGTCGCAAGAAGGCAGGTTTAGTGGGATATACAATTTGAGAGGGATGACATTGAAAAGTGTCATGGTGTATGCTCCGAAAACCCCGGAACTGATGGGCCCACCCCAGGCAGATCGAGCTAGAATGGACACTCAGGTATTTGTGCGCCCAAAGGAAAATGCATCTAAGACCACCGACGTGGCCCAGCCCATGCAGATTAGAGGGGTGCCCGGGCCGCTGTCCAAGGCTGAAAGAGATAGGAGAAGAAAACAACAGTTGTGTTTGTATTGTGGGTCAGCCGGCCATTTCCTCCGAGAGTGCCCAGTAAAACCACCCAAGAAAGCAGTTGGGGTTGCCGGCAAAGTTGAAGCAGAGCCAGAGTTGGAAAACTATCCCGCCGACAAGCGTAGAGGTCCGCTTGTCGAGCGAAAAGAAGGACTTCCAGACCTCACACCTAGTATTGCCAATGATCCTCTTAAGTCACCAACAGCCGTCTCGAATGCATGCAGTCAGAGCATTTATCGACACCGGAGCCATTGGAAATTATATGGATCAAGAATTGGCTAAAAGGATGAATCTTCCTCTCTGCGAAAAGGCAACAACAGATTTAGTCACCACTGTCAATGGAACTGAGATCGCTTCGGGTCCGGTAACGCACTCAACGACAGAGATGACACTTTTGTACCAAGACGGACATCGGGAAGCCATTGTGTTCGATATAATCAAGGCTGCACAATTCCAAATAATTCTGGGAATGCCATGGCTAGAATCACACAATTCTTGCATCGACTAGTGTTCTAAGAGGCTGACCTTGTCAGGCGAATGTGCTCGTACCTGTTATGAAGCAAAAGAACCTCTGGTCAAGGAAGTGACAACGATCATGAGTCTAACTAACGCGCTACCTCTGGAATACCAAGACTATCAGGATGTTTTCCAGAAGGATCAAGCCAACACTCTCCCTCCCCATAGATCGTACGACTGTCAGATTGACCTCATACCTGGCGCACAGATTCCATGCGGTCGAATCTATGCACCCACTGAAGCCGAAAGTCAGCATTTAAAAAAGTATCCAGACCAATACCTGGCTAACGGTTTTATCTGCCCGTCCAAGTCCCCGGCAGCCTCACCCTTATTCTTCATGCCTAAAAAGGAAGGAGACCTTAGGACTTGCATTGATTACCGCTCATTGAACCAAGTCACTGTTAAAAACCGTTACCCCTTGCCCTGATTCCTGAACTTTTGGATCAAGTTAAGGATGCCCAAATTTATACCAAGTTATATCTCCGCGGAGCATACCACCCGGTACGAATCAAGAAGGGGGACGAATGGAAGACCGCCTTCCCCACCAAATACGGGCTATTCGAATAACAAGTGATGCCCTTTGGCCTTTGTAACGCCCCAGCGACGTTCCAGTATTTCATGAATGACGTCCTGCGAGAATTGATTGATGTATGTGTCGTAGTATACATTGTCGACATTCTGGTATATTCCTCGTCTGAACAAGAACATGTGAAACACGTCCGTGCAGTCCTGGACAAACTTTGACAACACAGACTATTTGCAAAACTGGAAAAATGCTTCTTCCATGTTACTGAGGTCGAGTTCCTTGGATTTGTCCTAACCCCTCATGGTGTAGGCATGGATTCGCGAAAGGTGGATGCCATCCTCAATTGGCCTTCTCCAACCTCAATTAAAGGAGTTCAGATTATGCTCGGATTTGCAAACATCTATCGTCGCTTCATTCCAGGCTTTTCGCAGCTAGTACATCCCATCACCTCTTTACTGCGAAAGAACAAACGTTTTCAATGGGCTGAGGAAGCAGAGAAAGCCTTCCAGGACTTAAAACAGAAATTCATCTCAGCTCCAATCCTGAAACATCCTCGTCCAGATCTACCATACATGGTCGAGACCGATGCTTCCAGCTTGGCAATGGGGGCGGTCCTCTTGCAAAGGGATCCTGAATCCGGTCAGCGTCACCCAGTGGCTTTTTGGTCATGGAAATTCACGGCTCCAGAACTGAATGATGCCATTATGGACAAAGAACTCTTGGCCATCAAGGCGGCCTTCAAGGCTTGGCGGCATTATCTCTTAGGAGCAAGGCATACGATCATGGTAATCACTGATCACCGTAATCTACAGTACCTGAAGGTGGTGAAGGGACGTCTCTATCTACCCAGCAAGGAACTTCAGGAAAAGGTCATGTCAAATTACCACGAATCGCTGATAGAAGGTCACCCTCGGATCGCTAAAACCGAAGCCAAGATCAAGCGACACTTTTGGTGGCCAACATGGCATAAAGACATCAAACAGTTTGTGCTATCCTGTGGAGTTTGTGCACAAAACAAGGCTGTAAAGAAGAAATCACCAGGTCAACTGCAAACGCTGGCTATTCCACGTACACCTTGGCATACATTGTCACTCGATTTTATAACTGAACTTCCTCCTTGTAATGGGTGCAACACAATTTTGGTGGTGGTGGACTTATTTTGCAGGATGGCCCATTTCATCCCACTGAAGGGTTTACCTTCAGCTTTGATCCTGGCAAAAGAATTCTTAGAATAAATAGTCTGAATACATGTATTTCCTTCCATCCTGATTTCAGACCGTGGCAGCCAATTTATCTCACGTTTCTGGAAAAAGTGCTGCGAGTTAGCTCAAATTGATGTAAGACTTTCCACCAGCCACCATCCTCAAACTGATGGTCAGACTGAGAGAACAAACCAGATTTTGGAGCAATACCTCAGATGTATGTTACACCAAACGAAAGGCAGTTGGAAGGATATCTTATGGATAACCGAATACGCCTATAATAATTCCCTACACTCCAGCATTGGACAAAGCCCTTTCTATACCGTTTATGGGATGCATTCACGAACCTCTAATCTTGACCCTCCTCAACTTCTGGAAATGCCAGAAGTACGAAGTTTGCACACTACTATTACTCAAGCCTTTAAACAAGCAATAGACCATTTGAAACTAGCTAAAGAAAGATACAAGAAATCGGCAGACATACATAGAAGTGAAGCTCCAAAGTATCAAGTTGGGGATGAAGTCTGGTTGGCATCAAAGCACATACCCATGAAAGGAACCCGTACCTTCAATCCCAGATATGTAGGTCCATACAGCATTAAGGCAATCATCAATCTGGTAGCTGTAAAATTGGACTTGCCTCCACACATGAGGATTCATCCCGTGTTTCATGTCTCACTTTTGAAACCAGTACAACCAAGGACCTGAGTACAAAAAACACCAAAACCGATCACGGTCGACGGGGAACCCAAATTCGAAGTTAAGGATATCCTGGACTCAAAGGTCGTCAAATCAAAACTATTTTATCTAATAGACTGGAAAGGATATGGATAGTATGAAAGAACGTGGGAACCTAGTGAACACATTCATGCTCCACAGCTATTAAAAAGGTTCCATCGTAATCACCTGAACAAACCGGGTCCAATGGGAGAACCCACCATTAGGAGGGCCTTGGAGGGGAGTGCTGTCATGATGCATGCTCTGAAAACCCCGGAACTGATGGGCCCACCCCAGTCACAAGCACCCATAAGGGCTTATCAGGCCCCTAAGAGGTGCCTTAGGACCCCCTGGACTCAGTCCTGGCCCCGTTGGCACCAGGCTCATAATAAGTGTTGAATTGCATGGGACTACTTACTCAGCCTAGTGAGGCTGAGCCTTTCTGCATATCCAGGGTGTGGCTGAGGGACTAATTTGCCTGAAAGGCAGGGTGTGATTAAGGGACTATTTTACCTGGAACTACTTACAAGGCTATTTAAACCACACCGTGCAGGCAGAACACGCTTTGCGTTATTCTGCACTCCTGCAGCGTAACGCTTACCGTGTCTGTCCTCGAACTGCTACAGCCACGCCCGTTCAGAAATTCCTTCCATCGGTACCTGAGAGAAGAAAGAGAAGAGAACAGGAGTCAGTACAGCAACGAGGCCTTACCTGCATCATTCCATCCCATCGGTTTCACCTTCAGCTATTCTCCGGACCGCCGCACTTGCTGAAAAGAAGGTATCCGCTCTGGAATCCAATACTCATCTAGGGCCAGCATTCTTCCGTAATACGTTGGAGCTGTTCATCCATTCGTCATTCCAGAGCCACGCCGCATCTGCAAAGAATGAAAAGAAACAGCAGGTTAGTCGCGCACGGAGGAGAAAACAGTCATTCAGACACTCAACGCCACTCTCTCACGCTAATACTCGCCTGAAGGAAACCTGCTCAGCATTTTAGGAAGAGTCAATCCTCCATTCAAAATCCACTCGAGACTGCGCCTGAAAGAAAAGACAAAACACAGATCAAAACTTGGGCATTAAAGACTTCAAGCACATATACCAAGCAACCATTGGCCTAGAGACTTACCTGTTTGGCCCAGATTTCCTAGACTCAGCAACAACCCTCTGGATCAGTGAAGTAACTAGATCTGGGCAGACTGTGCTTACTGCACCCCTGCCAGAGATTGCAGGACGGAGAGCCTACCTCACAAAACTCTAAGGTGAGACCGAAGAGGATCAGGGCATCAGAAGGTTAAGGAGGTGGATTCAATCCAGTCCCACCCAGTAGCTAATATCTTCTTTCGATCTTGCAGACCAACGCCTCTTTAGGGATAGCAAGGGAGAAGTCGCGGCAAGCAACATAATCCACGCAGTGTCACGCCAGAGCAGACATCATTCATGCAGCCACGTGCTATGCCCCCGTGGAGACCAGGTGAGCGAGACAAAAAGATCATCTCCATGGCATCAGACTCATCTGCAGCTGGCTCTAATTGCTTGTCCAATGCCATTCTAAAATCTAATTAAAAACTATGATCTATAGTTTTAGCTTTTTTGTTTAAAGACATGATAAAAAGTCAAGAAATACCAAAATCATGGAAAGAATAAAATGATCATTCCTATCCACAAAAAGGAGATTGTACCAATCCCATGAATTACAGACCAATTGCTCTCTTAGACCCAGATAGCAGAATATTTGCAACTATAGTTCTAGAACATCTAAATCAGTGGGTCAGAGACAAAGGTCTAATTTCTGCATTACAAACTGGCTTTAGAAAGCGCATGGGAACTACATTAAACAGTTTGGTCCTTTTCGTTCTGAAAGATAAAATAAGGTAAATCAGTCCTTTCCACATACTAAAATTTATGTTGCCCTTATAGATTTCTCAAAGGCTTTTGATTTGGTGAATCGAGGCTTATTATAGTGAAAATGATAAACCTGGGTCATCCCCCCTACCCTTTTAGCAATTCTTGAGCATATACACAAGGAAACCTGGATAAGAATTAGATTGAATTGTCAAGGATCACTGTCTTCCCCAATGAAAACTGCAAAGGGATTGATCCAGGCTTACATTTTGGCACCCTGCCTTTTTAACTTATATGTATCATATACCGAGAAGTACCGCTTGTGCCGGGACTGCTGCTGGTGTTCTCTGCTCTCTCTTGTGCGTCTGGACATGTTTGGACCTTTATTTGAAGAAAACAACGAAAGCTTTAGTGTTTTCACTGAAGCCCCACCCACAGTGGCAATCACGTGCATAAATACGGTCCGCGCACCTAGCGAAGTACCGAGAAGTACCGCTTGTGCCGGGACTGCTGCTGGTGTTCTCTGCTCTCTCTTGTGCGTCTGGACGTGTTTGGACCCTTATTTAAAGAAAACAACGGTACCTGAATACTAGCTTGGACTCAATTGAAAACACTTATTCACATTATAACTTCGGGTGCTAAACTCTATATTTCTGTTTTATTTCAGAAAGCTTTAGTGTTTTCACTGAAGCCCCGCCGACAGTGGCGATCACATGCATAAATACGGTCTCGCGCACGCACCAGCGCGCGTGCACCTAGCGAAGTACCGAGAAATACCGCTTGTGCCGGGACTGCTGCTGGTGTTCTCTGCTCTCTCTTGTGCGTCTGGATATTTGGACATATATTTGAAGAAAACAACACCTGAATACTAGCTTGGACTCAATTGAAAACACGTATTCACATTTTAACTTTGAGTGCTAAACTCTATATTTCTGTTTTATTTCAGAAAGCTTTAGTGTTTTCACTGAAGCCCCGCCGACAGTGGCGATCACATGCATAAATACGGTCTCGCGCACGCACCAGCGTGCGTGCCCCTAGCGAAGTACCGAGAAATACCGCTTGTGCCGGGACTGCTGCTGGTGTTCTCTGCTCTCTCTTGTGCGTCTGGATATTTGGACATATATTTGAAGAAAACAACACCTGAATACTAGCTTGGACTCAATTGAAAACACGTATTCACTTTTTAACTTCGAGTGCTAAACTCTATATTTCTGTTTTATTTCAGAAAGCTTTAGAGTTTTCACTGAAGCCCTGCCCCCAGTGGCGATCACGTGCATAAATACGGTCTTGCGCGTGCACCAGCGTGCGCGCTCCTAGCGAAATACCGAGAAGTACCGCTTTGCCGCTTCGCCGTCATCGTTGCGGCATTGCAGAGACTCGGGTTGTTCTTACATTACAGGGTTGTCGTGGGTGTTGTCTAGTTTCCATATAAACGGGAAGCAAACTTTCTCCTCAGTGCAGGCGAATTGTGCGAAATCGTGTCCATTATGGCCTTTTCTTTAAGAACTGGTATGCCTTTCCCGTTTGAAAGTCCCACATTGAACAATGAACCTTCCATATCCACGATGCATATACGGAAGCACTCAATGATTACTTTATGCTCCACGCCGACTGGGCACCCACCTTTAAAAACTGATAATTTGCAAAAAAAGGTAATGGGATGGAAAGAAATAGCGATATTCGACCTTTATTTAAAGACTCTCGAGAAAAGAAGGTAATCACGGAACCTACGAAAATAGCAGCATTGGATGAAGTGCATGGAGATGTTTCAGTAAATGAGGGCGTAGGGGAGAAGAAGGTGGCTGGTGGGGAAGGGGTTGCCCGGCAACTAAGCAGAGTGAGAAATGTGTTATACTGCAACTGAATGTTGCTAAAGAGGACTTACATGTACCAGTTTGTGTTAACAAAATGAACACTATAGTAAACATCTCGGTCTCAGATAGTGTGTGTCTAGGGGCGGTTCCCAACACAGCAAATGTGATGTCTGTGGGAGGCCCTTCGGTTGTACCGTCTGATGATCAGGCTTTGATTGACATAGACTTGAATAACTCGTGTTTTTCTGCTAATACATTGTCAGAAAATCTATCTGGTTCTCCAATCCTTTTCACGGAAATTAGCCATCCTTATTCAAACCTCTCTGCTTCCTTTATTGCGCCAACTCCAAGAAGACCCGTGACTTGTGAAAAGGTGCCTCGACAAAAATCACAATATTCTAGTACTAACAATCTTATAGAAATTACTTTACAGGCCATGAATATGGCCTTGCAATCTTTAAATAATCTTTTTGATTCCCTTGATGCCAAAATAATAGCTCAGTCTCAATAATGGGAGAACATGTTAGTGTGGCAAAAGACTTTGACAGATACCTTTTCACAACTCAAAAAAAGTAATGGCACTGACGCTGTCAAGCGATTACATACAGCGAAATCGAATGTCTCAGTTGGCTCCCAAACTGCGAATAGTATCTGTACAAAAGTGGTGGAGCCTATAACTATCTATGATAATGAAGAGAAAAATTGTTTGGAAAAACGCAGCCAGGGCTTACACCCTCTTCCCTGTATTAGTAAAATTATAAGGGAAGTGGAGGTAGAAAATGTGGCCCTCAAAATGTTCAAGCGGAAAAAGTGCATAATAAGGAAAAGGGAGCATACACAATTTTTATGGTAGGACAGCCTGCTTCGCATGGTCTGAAAGATCATCTAAAGAAAGGGGTTCAGAACAAATTGACTAAAAATCAAAAATCTGTAAAAATATCGAACTCAAGCTCCTCGGCCAAACAATTCTTCAAGAGCATTAAGCTTCCTCCAAAATCAAAAATATCTTCTGTTGGCTTCATCTGCAGTAATAAAAAAAAATATATCAACTTTTAAATCAGTTGAAAGCAGCCGCCTCTGAATGTCTCCTATGTGCGAGGGATTTGGCCTATGCTCCTTTGGCTGATTTGACTGAACTAGCTGGGGATGAGAAAAATAAAGCTACAACTAAAATCTCTAGTAACCCTCCGCTCCCGGGTAGCCTCAAGACTGTAAAGAATAAAAACACTATAGTAGCTCATTCTGATATGATATGATATGATATGGCATTTGTAACGCGCCTATACACAAGTGTTTCAAGAAAGTTCTGAAAGTTCTGATCAGACCATAGCACTAGCTGACCATCGCCAGGAGATTAGGAAGGCTGTTGATGCCTATATGGCGGGTTTGTCCCAGCCAGTTTTGTTGGGAGCGTGCCAGACAAATCGCGCCCAATACAGAGACCAACAGTGCCTGGCTCAAAGGGGGGCTAACCAGGAGTCTGAAGTATCTTAACGGGCGACTGGTACTGTGGGGTTGGACTATAATGTTGTTAGTAATACCTCCCAGGGAAGTAACAGAGGGGGGATGGAGACCGATGCAAGTATTTTGGTCTTGCCAGCGACCCAAAAAAAAAAGTGCATTTTGAAACATCTGAGTCAGTTGAAGAGTCCCATCTGGCCAATACATCAAAAAGATCTAACACCTCGGTCTTGAAAGCCCTTACTCCACAAATACTGAAACTCATTGATAATGCCATCAGCACTTATAAAAGTGCGAGTGAGAAGACTGCGCCCACTAAGAAGGAATGTGAAACCACCCAAAGACAAGTCTCCCAATCCTTCCGTAATCAAAACCGTCCAACTTCATACTCCTTGATTGTGACCTGCAAATCTCCACCTAGTACGCAGTATAATTTAAGTCGGCGAGCAATTCTAGCAGTTTTTCTGAGGTATACAGGCTGGAGGATATAGTTTCCTCCGACATAAAGTTGGTGGAATTTATCAAAAAACCCTAATTTAATGTAGTTCAACTATGGCTTCATTCGAGAGTAATAAAGAACACTATATGGGTGGCAAAAAATCAACTATTTCGTTTGGGTTTTGAGGTGCTTACAGAAACTGATATTTTACCTTAAAATGTATTTGCACCGAAAAACAAACTTGAACAAAAATCCTTTATTTGTCCTAAAAACAACAAGGGACTTTTTACTAATGTTAATTATTCCCGATAACTAGATGTGACACAAGATCTTCAAGAATTGTCCTTAGAAAGCTGGAATACTAGGGGCTTTTGTCATCTGATTAATAATGATGCTAATAACTTGAGTCAATATGTAGTTGTTGTGTTGCAAGAGACATGGATGGTTACTCCTCCAATATGGGACGAGTATGAGATAGAGCTAAATCCTGCGATTAAAGCAAACCTAGGGCGACCATTATCTGGGTTATTGACAGCTGTTAGAAGCGGCAGAGACCTCAAAATGGAATCTTGGATGAACCCAAATGCTTTCATCCTACTTGTAAGAATACACAACTCGATCTATGGCCTTGCTATTTTCAATCCTTATTGGAATCCGATGGGGATTACCAACAGTAAATTCATCAATGATTTAAATGATTTGATGAATGTGGTGTTGCTGGACCCGACTATAGTCTATGTTGTTCTGGCTGGTGATTTAAATCTTCAATGTTTGGTGGATGATGTAAAATCAGACAAGGTGAGGCTAGCATTATGGCTAAGTTTTGTCAAATCAAGAAATCTCCATGTTTTAAATGGCTCCTGCGTGTCTGACTTCCCTCCTCACCCCACGTGGAGACGAGGTAGCTCAACTAACATCATAGAATACATATATATCAATGAGGCCATGGCCACAAGTGTAATGGATTTTTGTGTTATTGAGGTCACAGCCAGTGATCATGATCTGCTTGTAATGAGATGGATGCAGGGAACTTTGGCCACCTCGAATTTCAAAATGTGTTATCATGGTACCATTGGTGTAAATGCTCCAAAAACCAGACTATGATGGTCGGACTCCTCTGTAAGGGCTTTTGGTTCTTTACTCAAATATGAATTTGGTAAACACAGAACCTTGGGGAATTTAAATGATGTGATATACAGTGATATGTTACAAATAGTTCAGTCCAAAGTCCAAACCAAAACAAGTTTGAAACCAAAATGGCATGTTTTCAATCAGACAGTAAAACTGAGAAAAGCACTATATAAGCAACAGAGATGGCAGGTTTTAAACTATCCTGCTGAACAAAGATTAAGATTGCTGATAACCCTTTGTACCAACTATAAAAACTGGTTACGCAGCCGAAAAGCTTCTCTCTACCAAATAGATGGTGCTCTAATGCTAAGTGCCATTGCAACAAAAAATACTGCCAAAACATGGGTAATCCTGAATCAAACTATACAGGGATCACAAGCAATGGTTCAAGCAAATGGGGTCTCCGAAGCTACATGGGTCAAGCACTTTAATCATCTATACTCTCTGGTAAAAGGTAACTCCAGTCTAGAATCTGTGGCTGTAGCCAAACCTTTTTTCTTGAATTTTCAGCTGGATGACATTATTTTTCATATAACCAAGATAAGTGGTTCTAGAGCCCCTTGCCCTGATGGGCAGTAAAATCACAACTTCAAGCAACATCCAGATTTTGTGGGCCTCCATTTTGTTCGACATCTTTACAGTAATTAATGATACTCAAAGGATAACTAAGTATTGGAAACATTAATTGGTTGTGCCCATCCATAAAAAAGGTGATAGAAACAAGCCACAGAGTTATAGGCCTATAGCTCTCTTAGATGCTTCTGGCAAAATCTACAGCAGAAATATTCTGAAAGAACTGAATGCCTGGACACAAAAGGGCAGGTTACGTGATCCTTTCCAGGCAGGTTTTGTTGCTACAATAGGAATAGCTCCGAATGTTACTATTCTTAACATGTTGAAGGCCAAATACACCCAGAGAAAGCGACCCTTATATCTAGCATTTATAGATTTCTGGGTCGCTTTTGACTCAATATATCGGCTCCTTCTGTATCAGAAACTGCAAAGATATGACTGTTCTCATACTTTGCTTGCACTAATCATGATCTTACACACGGACACTACCATGCAAATCCGATTATCAAACCAGGGACGTTTGTTGGAAGTATTTTCCTCTATGAGAGGTCTTAAGCAGGGATGCATTTTAGCTTCTACCCTGTTCAATCTATTTATTTTGGACATGGGGGAAACTCTAATGGAGACTATAGGAGATGCGCCAAAGTTGGGAGATCAAAAAATTACTTGGCTACTTTACGCAGATGATTTAGTTCTTCTGTCTCAGTCCCCGCGTGGCCTGCAAAATCTCCTGTCACAGCTAGAAAATCACGTTCTGGTAAATTATCTCTCCATTAATACTGAAAAGACTCAGATTTTCATCTGTAACCCTTAAGGAAATATCAAAGTTACACAATTTAACTGGATCCTAGAGGAAGTAAAATTGGTAGTTGTCCCAAAGTATAAATACTTGGGTACGTGGTTTTGTGCAGAGATGTCCCACGATAGCTATTTTACAGACTTAGATAATAAACTGGGCACACTTACATCTCAGGCACGAATTTTGGCCCATAAGTATGGCAAATTTTCTCTTAAACATGTTATTTCTTTTTATCATCAGAAAATAACACCTATTTTGCTTTATGGTGCGGAGACACAGGCTCCAAAAGATCATGCAAATTGGGACAGATTGGATGCTTGTTTTTGGAAAAAGGTTTTGTGTCTACCAAGGACAGTGTCTCTTCCAATGATTTGTTTTGAATTGGGTGTAGTATCCTTGAGATCACAGGTCATTTGGTATATGTGTGCTTTGTGGACGAAATGTCTAGTTGGTGAATCGGAAGGCAATATAGTGAGCATAATGGCCAACAATTTGTTGACATCAAATGACTCATTTCCCACAAAGTGGCGTATCTGTCTTTTGAAAGCTCTCGCCGAGGCGGCAGTGATCTTTGACATGGTCTTGTATAATCCTGATCGAGCAAAGATCAAAATCTATCAATACGATTGGTGCACTAACCAGACTAAATGCTCTCAGTATAAGGATTTTGATTCAGCATTGTTTGGCGCCAAGCGTTATCGAGAACCAGCAGATTATTTGGTGGCTTGTCCCTCTCCGTACATCAGATCGCAATATATGAGGTTTCGATTTAATCTTTGGCCAACCAGGGACATATTGGCGAGACGCAAACCGATTCCATCTACACAGAATTATTGTCACTTTTGTAGAAATATTGATGTAAGAGAAACTCTTGAACATTTGATTGTTGTCTACCCGGCTTTGGTGGAGAAACGTAACTTATTTTTTAAGGGTCTGTTTCTCGCTCTGTGCCCAGATGAAAGATCACAAATATTTCAAAAGCTATTTATTAACAGGAAATTAGCTGTAAGAGTAGCCATAGTTCATTTTCTAGATGCTCGTTGGCACAGGAGTGAAAATGTTTACTCTGGGAGGCTCCTATGTAACCTTAAAGGACAACTATTATGTCTCCTCACGTAATATTACAGGGAAATGAATTGAATTGTTGTACTGAAACTAAAAATGTTATTTGTCTAATGTTTTTGTGGATAGAGACACGTGTGTTATTTGTCTTGTAATGACATTATTTGCTGTTTGTCATATGTTTTATATATGAAATTACTCTGTAAAAACTCTCTTTTATCTTTTATATTATGGAAATGAAATCTTTTTTATATCTTTGTTCAATTTGAAAAGTTGCTATTCTCAACTAAATAAAAAAAATAAATAAAAAAAAATAAAAAAATATGTATCATACCTAAAAGAGTCCCTGTCGGGAGTGGGACTCAATACCCCGAAGATGGGTGGACAATCACTAAATTGGCTGGCATACGCAGATGACTTTGCCCTTCTACATAACACTCCAGTCGGTTTACAGTGTTTGCTAACCCAGATGAGATATTATGTAAAGTAAATAGTGTAGTTATAAATCAAAGAAAATGTCAAGTCTGAATTCTCACATCCCAATGTAAAAAAAGCTAAGTTTAAATGGCGCATTGATGACATTGAGTCTGAAGTACTAAATTAAATGATTTATTTGGGTTTCTATTTTATGAACAGGTGAAGCAGGGACATCGTCATTAAGCGCATATTAGCCAAAAGTGATCAATTAAGGTTCCAAATGAAGAAAATATGTGTGAAATATTGTACTTTTTTGATAAAGCCGCGACTCAACTACTATGTTCGAAAGGTTATCCCTAAGATTTTATACGGTTTTGAAATTAGTCCTACAGCTTTAACACTTTCTTGGACCAAAATTGAAGGCAACCTTTGGAAAAAGGTACTCAACCTCCCTTCTTCTACTTCTATGCCTTCAATCTGATATGAACTAGGAATGTCTTCACTAGAATATTGATTTCAATGGAAAGTAATTACTTTAATGGCTAAAATCATTTTTCCAGGAAGATAATTCCCTATTTGAAGATCTCTCAAGAGAGTTGTGTTTCAAGTGTTCAGGCAACTTGGGGGATCTTGAGGTCTGTGTGGATAAAATCTTGGAATCAAGTGGGAAACAACAAGTCAATCTGACTACTGATTGAGAAGGAGTACAAAAAGAGTTTAAAAGAAGCAGACTGGATCAAAACGATTACATGAGTAAGGAGTTATACAATATTTTCCAAACACTCGATAATAGATAAACCGTTCAGATTTCTCCCAAAGTATCATAGACAATCTCCCTGCACAAGAGTAAAATCTCAATGTATGTGCTTTTGTTTGAATATTTTACCAACAGGAGAAATTTTACAAATTCGACATAAAGGAAATAATGTGGATAACTAATTTTGCCGACATTATGGAGTACCGCGCTCGATCGAAACTCTTTGACATATCTTGGTCGAATGCCTCACTTTAAAAGATCTAAGAACATGATTTGTAAGTCATTAGATTATGATAGGAAGTGTAGTCAGTCCTCAGGAAGTCAGGAATATAATTGATATGGGCAATTACATATTTCTAACCTCTGACATTATTAGAATGTTAGATGAATTAGGTATCACACTAAAACAGTGAGATTGTTTTAAGAATTTAATGATGATTATTAAATGTATAGATGAGTTAGAATTTTTGTTTTATATTGATAATTTGTATAATTTATTGTGATTTGCATAACATCTATTGTATATTTATATGCATGTTTCATTTTAAATGTGTAAAAGATCAGTGTGTTGATCAATGCACAATAATGTGTATATGTATATATATATATATATATATATATATATATATATATTCAACTAAAGTGTGAGTTACTGAAATAGTGCATTGCTTTATTCATGAGTGCTGTGTTGTCTTCAACTGCAACACAAAATGCTAAACCTATGAGATGTAGACAGACACTTAGTTATATAATAGACAAGTCCATACAAACAGAGTGGAGCTCACCAAAAACGAATGATGTGGAACCCACATATCACTTTTGCCAAATGAAAGTTATTGAGTTTGTACATGATAAAACACAAAGAGAAATACAGAGCTAGTGCCTGTTTCATACACTGCCTGCGATATGCTGTCATGCACTTTTAATTATATCACAGCATTGCATAATCTCCTTTGAACAAGAGTACCAACATCGACCCCAGACACCTGTTTCAGCCGTGTTGGGCCTCATCAGTGAGGTGGAGCTGATGAGCCATTTCTTATATTACAAATTATACTTTGGGTTATCTGTTTTTCAAAATGCCATGGCCTTAAATTTGGCTTAGCTAAAAACCTTTTCTTCAGTGAGGATCATGTGAAGGAATCTCAAAGTCAAATTGTACTTGAAATACTGGAACCAGAGAGATCCAGAAAATCACAAAACACTCATCTGCTCATTCAAAGACTGACAAATGAGCTCGATTCACAAACATCTGCTAATCCAAAGCAAACATACCTGAGAAATATTTTGAAATGTATTCTGATTGAGCTTAATCCATGGTCTCTTCAGCTGATAAAACCTGGGAGGTGGTCACATGGTGGGGAGGCCTGCTTTCAGAGACACAGGATAAAAGGGAATAGATGCACTTATATCTCACCTTTTGACTGTAGCCTAGCCATATATTCACATCTTCTCTGAGAACATGGAAAACAAAAGCAAAGTGGTTCTGTTCGCTGGTCACATGGGTCAGCCCTCTGCCAGTTTATGATTCAAACTCTGAGCTCCAGGCACTGATAAATAAGTAATTTCTTTTGCACATAATGCAGAATATCATTTCAGATGTAACACCACATTGATTCGATATAAAGCAAAAAAGAAAAATGTTCCTAAATCATGAGAGTATACCCCTTGAATAAAGAACATGCACAATATATTGCTATGTATGGTATTAATATATCATACATTATATAATATTAATAACTTTGTCCATTTCTATATTACAATCTCCTGTCACATGTCTTAAAACTGTTGGATTATGCAAATCTGAAAAGCCATGAACCCATAAAATCAAGAGTTGTTTTCTTTGAGGATTGTCAATAGAACCAATGGGATTTGCATGGCATAGCGAGGGAAAGTTTTGAACCTATTACTGTAGAAACACAAAGAAAATAGAGAGATATATCTGGGATAGTAAAGGCTGCAGACAGGGAACTGCTGTCCACATGGGAGAGTAGGGAAGTGGGATAATACCTTGATAGAAGGAAGCACTGTCCCCCAGGAGGAAGCCTAAAGTGGATGTTAGCTGAAGTGTACGTCTTCCCCTGGGACTGGTGAAGCAGAGACTGCAGGGGTCTAGCTGATTTGGTAAAATTACCTGGAAGCTGTGCAGGTCCATGCTGGTTCAGTGTCTTAAAAAGGTTATCTAAGATTTAGTATATAAAATCCCATATGCTGTTAGATATATGTCCTCAAGAATCCTTTATTAGTAATTCCACTGAAGTGAGTAGAGAACTGGGAGCAAAGTCAATTGGGGGAATTATTTAAAATAGGATTTCAATAGCATTGTTCTGCACAGAGCATGACATTTAAAATAGAGTTTAAATGGCATTTTATTTGTGCAGATCTCTCCGTGTCTGATACACTATTGGCAATTCATTGCAAGTAGAAATTTGTGGCATTTTAGTATGAAACAAACCTTGCTTTCTGAGCATATTCGAAGCCAATTGGGAACTGATTAACACTAAAGCTTATTAAGAGTGCTGCATCAACAGCAGTGTTTCAGAAGCTTAGTGTATGAATTTCAGCACAGCGCTTCATAACCTGATAGTGGATTATTAAAGGATTATTATTAGAGGAGGTCCTTTGAAGGCCATGGTCAGTAAAAATAGACATTGTAAAATCCCACATAATTCTAGTGGGGTGAAAGGGAGCTTTGCTGGGTCACGTTAATTTCCAAGAAAATTATGCAAATTAAACGGGACATTCAAACCTCATACCTTGCATTGTGCAGAAGGAGGAAGGACCCTGAATTAGACACACCCAAACCATGCAATGGAATTGGAGAAATAGTTGTCCTTTCATAAATCATAATTCTTGCTTCAAATAGGGTGTTAATGAGGCAATATTTTGTGCTTTCAAAAATGAAAACTCAACTTTTCCCTATTCTGTATGTTTTGTTGCAACCTACCATTATTTTGATTTTACATTCATGCATACACTAGAAACCTACAGTACAAATATACCCACTGGAGAATATGATACAAATGTAGACATTATTTTTCAGATTACTAGGGATATTGTAAGGGGCAGGAAAAGTAATTCTCCATGATGGAATTTAGTGTTTTCAAATTAAATATGGAATGTATGTGGCACACATCTAATTACAACCTTTTATACAGGGCTGGAATGCATTTAATCAAATCTATTTTAAATATGATTCTGCATGTCCCATTCCATCAAAAATAGTTTCCAGAGCTCTGTTTTGTTTATTATTGTTGATACTTTTTAGAGTACATTTCTTTTAGTGAATGGTTTTTATCCTCCACACTTGTTTATTCTCTTGCAGCAGCAGCTTCCTTTTGGATATTTAAACATAGTGTCCATCTCTAAAGATACAAACATATAAATGAATACTGAAATTAATGAAAATAATAAAGAAAAACACTAAAATGCACCATTGTAGGTGAAGTGACCGTGAAACTAATAGTAAGTGTAGAATTCTTATCAAAAATATAGCCTTGTTGCTTGTAAATGGTGCACTTTTTGATGAATCTTGGGATGTTTGCTAGTTTTTTCTCTTTTCTTTCTGGAAAATGGTGAATTGATTACATTAATCAAATTACCATTAAGTTTTCAAAATGAAGTAGAAACTACTCATCAACACGACCTATTCATATTTCTTCTTACATGACTGAACATAGTCAGATTTGGGGACACTTTTCCTATCCATCAGATGTAATGTGCTGAGTGCTTCCATGCTTGGAGCACATTTTGATAACATGTGGCCCAATGTATTTGTCAGCCTTGTTTTCAATTGCACATTATGGCATGAGTAATTTGTGCTGCATATTTGCATTGTTGTTCACAGACTACTGATGCTCTAATAATGAATCTATTTGATCAGGTCACAGATAGAAACACTCTGCACTCTAAGGGCCTAATTCACAGAAGCGTTTTATAATGGCAAAACCCCATTGGAAAATGCTCTGTGAATTAGTCCCTAAATGCATGGGTAGAAAACATTTTTGAATGATTTTCTTAAATATATTTATTATTTTCTATTTCATTACCTTTAGAATTATAGACTAAGTCCAAATTCCCCCAAGGAAGCAGCATCCAGTGGAGAAAAATGTGTTGGGGTTAAAAACTAAGAGAACTATTTGCTAAAACGATTCGCACAACAAAATGTATCAACCAAAATTAACCAAACTGGTGTATGGGAATTATTTTCGATGGAATTGCACATGCAAAATCATCTTTACAATAGACATGATCCTACTGATATTTGAACTTGTTTGACGTATATTCTCTCTAATGCAAATATTTGTTGTTATTATTGAAAGAAACAAAGTGAATAACACTATTTACCACACTGACCAACAAGTAATTTTGGTATCATCGAATTGTATTGTGGTGCTTAGAAATTTCATTGTGGTATTTAGGAATAGATGTCTAGATTTAAAATAAATTGATTAAATAAGCTTGTGTGTGTGTGTGTTTGTGTGTGTGTGTGTGTGTGTGTGTGTGCCTGCGTGCGTGCGTGCGTGCGTGTGTGTGTGTGTGTGTGTGTCAAATAAGTCAGAAGTTCATAGGCAGTAAGAATTGTATTATTTTGTAGCCAATTTGCCAGTGTGTGTATGACATTGTGGTTACTTCTGTAGCTTCTGTGGTTACTTCTGTAGCATAAAGTGCAGGGCCCACATTTGAATTGATGTCATTTACACAAAATAGGACCTTTAAATCTAAAAGCTGCCCATTTCTTATTCCATTGATTATCAAAATACAGATGAACGGGTCAGTGCAACCAGCATGTCCCCTTAAGGCTCATTCACGATTCACACGAAGATTCAAGTATCACACTTAATTTTTTACAATACTTCTTTTTATGATTTGTAGCATCCACTTGCTTAGTAGGTTAGGTATATTGCTGAACATCAATAGTTACATATAGAGCAATATAGATTTGCGCAATAAACAGGGGCAAGTGTGTTTAGGCCTTATGTGGGGGCTATATGAGCCATTTCCTTCTTGGGCCTTCGTCAGGACAAAGAAGACTGTGTTGTCTGGATGTTCAGAAAGTGCTGTAAAAATGAATGAGGTACAGTAAGGGAAGTGTGGAGGACATGGTTTAATAACATGTGATTGAATCACCCAGTGTCCCCCATGGAACGGGTGGGCACGGCTTACCTGTGGGGCGTTAGTGGGGCCACAGGCATAAATGAAGAGTCCAGGGATATGCAATGTCCTATTGCTTGTGGTCAAATTGGACGCCTATTTAGAAGAGGAGAATTGAATGGGAGAACTTAGTGTGTAGCCCTATTCTATTAAAAATGCACTTTTAGCTCTGCAGTATAAAGTGCAAAAAACAAGACGGCTTACCTAATCATAGGTAGCCACGGGATTGCAGTCACATCAATTGTATAATTGGACTGGATCCAGAACGTGCCCTAAAAGAAGGGGCACAAGGTCAGTGAGCGAGCCGCTGTTACTAGTCACATCGACTAATGTACTGAGTGTGATGATAGTCGCAGTGAAGGTCACAGTCATTATGGCAAAACCCACATTGTTCAATGTGATCTAGATAAACGATTTTCTCAGTAATGGATCATAAAAAGGATTTCCACTCGACAGATATGTTGAGGCCCGAGTGTACAGTGTCTAGTTTATGGACCCATCTCTGTTCCAATTGTGTCAATATCTTGTTGAGATCCCCCCCTCTCACGGTTGGTACCAATTTTTGTAGGAAAACCGTCTCAGGTGTGTATCCTTATGGTTCTTCTGACTGAAGTGGTCCACCAGAGGTTTGTTTGGGATCTTATTCCTGATGCACGATCGATGCTCTGAAATGCGCATTTTAATAGGTTGAATGGTTTTGCCTACATATAGGAAGCCACAGGGGCATTGGATGACATAATTTATGCCTTTGGTATTGCAGGTGGTGTGCTCTCTCATTGTCCACTTAACATTTTTGTATTAAAAAACTTTTTTCTGTATTGTGAGGGCACATACCACGCATTTCCCACATTTGTAATGCCCTACAACAGGGGGAATATTCCACAGTGTGTTGACACGTGAGACTAGTTCCAGAAAAGTGTGTACGAGAGAGTCTTTCAGATTCGTGTTCTTCTTAAAAGCAAAACAGGGGACTTTGTTCAGTGTCCCTGTTTGTTTCACCAAATGCCAGTTTGTCCTGATGTTCTTCTGTATCATATCACTTAATGGGCTAAACGTCGTGACACAAACCAGCCTGTCAAGTTCTTTTTTGGGCTTTGTCTCAAAGCAGATGACTCTGGTTGTATGAGTTGCTCTTTTTCTGGCATCTCTGATCACTTTTCGAGGGTATCCTCTTTCAGACAGTCTTGTATGTAGATCATCTGCGATTTTTTAAATCTCTCTGATTGAGTGCAATTTCTCCGAATCTGTAAGAATTGGGCATATGGGAGGTTGTATTTGAGTCCATGTGGATGATAACTCTGGAAATGTAACAGACTATTACGGTCCGTAGGTTTGCAATATAGTTCAGTCTTCAGATGTTCTCCTGTCTTGTATATATGAAGATCTAGAAAATCAATTTGGTGGTAATCCCATTGCATGGTGAACTTGATATGGGGGTTGCGTTGGTTGATCCACTCGTGGAAACCCTGTAGTTCGCTAGATGTTCCATTCCGGATAAGTATTACATCATCTATGTAACGTTTCCACAGACCGATGTGTGGTCAAAAAGGATTCTCGTCCGAGAAGATGTTCATCTTTTCGTATTGTGCCATGAACAATTTGGTGATGTCACGGGCGAAGGTGGCCCCCATGCTAACCCCTTTTATTTGTTTATAGATCTGATTGTTAAATACGAAGAAGTTTTCAGACATAGCGAGTCTGGTACATTCCAGAATGAACTCTCTGGGGGTAGAGGTGGTGTGGTTTCTCTGATTGAAAACCTCTCAAATGGCTTCTAAGCCTTCTACTTGTGGAATTGAAGTGTAGAGCGCCTCGACATCCATAGTGGCAAGTAAGCTGTTCTGTCTTAGGTTGACATTATTGAGTAAGACAATGGTGCTGGTGGTGTCTTTCAGATAGGAAGGAATCTGGAAAACCAAAGGTTTCAAGAAACTATTGGTGTAAAGTGACAAAGGTTCGAGTAGTGAGTCACATGCAGAGACGTTGGGTCTCCCTGGTGGTTTTCTGGCATCCTTATGTATTTTGGGTAGGATGTAGAAGGCCGGTGTCAGTGGATGTGCTTTATTCAGAAAATGCTGTTCATCCTCGCAGATCCAGCCTTCTTCGAAAGCATGTTGGGTTAAGCTTTTGATTTCCTCTTGTAAATCTGTGGTGGGATTGTGATTCAGAGGTCTGTAGGCTCGTTGGTCGCTCAATAGCCGTAAACATTCAGCGTCATAATCAATGGTGTCCATAACGACTATGCCGCTGCCTTTGTCGGCTGATTTGATGGTGATTGATTTGTCAGTTCGTAAAGTTCTCAAGGAAATTCTTTCTTCTTGGTCCAGGTCGTCCTGGTAATAGTTCTGTTTAGCAAAGCCGGCCATGACCATCCTGGTCACTATTTTTTCAAAGGCTTCGATCTCACATGGGATGGTGTGTGGAGGCAGAGAGAAAAAGGATTTCTGTTTCAGCCCAGTGGTGTTGTCTCGTTCGGAGGGTCCTACTTCACCTGCTTCCCCTTTGTTCGCTGGTAATTACATTTTAAAAAAATACTTAAGACGGATGTTCCTGAAGAACCTGCAGAGTTCTAATTCTGATTCAAAAGGTTGGCCTTTTTGAGCTGGCACAAAGGACAGACATTTCTCGAGGAGTCTCAATTCGGCTGTAGTGATCAAACGTTTGGATATGTTGAAGACCAGTATCCTGTTGGGGCTCCCTGGTTCTGATACCACTGGCATGTGTGCATCTGCTGGCCTCATGGTGTAGGTCTCCTCCTGGGTCTCCCTCTCTGTCCGCCTCTGTGAAAAAAAGCTGGTTGTGGTTGTTGTAATTGTCCCGGAGAGCCTGTTAGACTGGGATCACTCCCACTCGAAGAGGTACCGGAAAAAGTGACACCACTTTCCTGCGGTTGTATCCTTGTCCTTGTTGAATATCGGTATAGTATGTACTTCGTAGATATGGGTATGTTCTTTCTTCAGAGTAACTGGCCAGATCTTTCTTGAATTTGGCTACCTTCCTGTCTATAGCGAGGTTTTTGAATTTGTCAATTTCAATTTCGTGTTTCTCCAATTGTTCTTTTGCTTCTTGGATTGATTTATCCTCCAGAAACATTTTTTCTAGATCTTCTAATTCTGTACCTTGTTTTTTACACTCTTCTTCGGCGGTGTCTGTTACAAGAATCAGCCAATCCCTGTTGCACTTATTACCCACTCCACTGAAGTTCTTGGTGAACCTTGGGTTGTCTGTGAAGACCCTTGGGATGTTCCGTACCTGTAACCCTTCAGGAATTATGCCTACCTTTAAATATTCAAGCATGAACTTGCCATGCATTTGAGTTTGTACAATTTTCTTTTTCTTTTGGTTTAGAATCTCGAGTTGGTCTTCAGAGAGGCCTCTGGTGATCACAGCTTCCTCATTGCTGAGGGTTGATGTAGTCGCGAAAAGCTTTTTGAAATAGTCACCAGTGTATGACACTATATTTATCTTATCCATGTGGATAGCACCAATGGTGTTTATCTATATAAGAGAAATGTAATGGCACGATCCCTTGTTTCTTATCCCAGAAATGTGTAGTGGAATTGTTGCAATAGGGGGGCATTAGATCAATTAATGTTGCCACCATACCAGAATCAAAACTTGTGTCACAAATATGCTGACATTCTCCCGTGCAGGGAAGAAAAAAACGCAAGATTGGCCTTCTCTGTCTATAAGCCAAGATCCTGCAACCTCCTCCCGCCATCATCAGACTCACACCCTCACTTCTAAAGTTCAGTAAGAAGCTCAAGATCATCCTTTTCAATTAATGGCTCCTCTATAACACCTAGGTCCACACACACCCCACTCTCCAGCCTACCTGAGACTGGGTTGCTTGTAGATACCTTGCTGTCAAGTTGCCCACACTCATCCTCCCCTGCTGTTAGCTCCACAGTCCGTTGTTTCTCTGCTTCCCCCACTGCGTTCATCCCGCTTTGACGATAATGTGCTCCATTGCTCCCCAGACCGAGGTCTGTGCTCAATAGATACAATAATAGCAATTATAGTAATAATACAAGTTTGTGTTTTCTTTCAAATGTGATGCCAACAAGTTGTAATAATTTGAATGTACATATTGGAGAAGATTGTATATTTTTGCATAGAATAGTTATCCGGATTTGCTTTTATATGACTGGATGTTTGGGTGTATTGTGAATGCAAACATTAGCGAGGAGATATCAGGCAGGTTATGTTTTTTTGTGTAGACAAGCTGCCTATATTTATGTGAAATATTGAGGGTTACTTTCAAAGCATTCAAACTTAGGGGCCTGATTTTTATTGAATTTTTGTTTTAAATAAAACAGAATCTTACGATTAAAAAACATGCTGCTTTTGTTTCAAATTCAGGGGTGGGATTGTCATTGTGGGGGGCGTTTCTCCATAAAAAAGGATCTGGAAAACTAAGATAAAGTCATTAGACTGAAACGGCGCCTAGTCCATTAACCTGGTAAAAAAGCTTCCCTGAGCAAAAATGTAGCCAATGAAAGTAGACTGGAATGTCATCACCTAATGATCAAACAGCAAGGTAATCAACATATGGTAATCACTGGCACATTAAGTAAAGAGCGATGTGTGTATTGCCTAATAGGCATCATGACATAATTATAAATTGTGTGCCCGATTCCTGATTGTTAAAGAAGTTTGCAACATATGGAAACCAGATGCATCCAGCAATGTGGAAATGTTATTTGCAGCAGAAAGCCATATGTGATGACACATAGAGCAAGAATACATCACTGATAAATACAACGTCCTTAAGGCACAGCTGGCTAACAGATCAAGCTACAGCAGAAACACACATTAAAAATTAGAATTTCGTGAGCGTAACTTTAACAGCACTTTTTTAGATGTCCATTAAGAGGTCATGGCTGCACAAGTGTGGTGAGTGCATGGATGCATCCAAACAGTGGAGCTACCGGTAGACACAGAAAAGTAACAATGCAGGGTGATGATCCCGCTACAAAGGGCCACCCCATAGGCATGCCTTCTACCCTGACAGTGCTTTTGTGCTCCATAGTACACTCACATATATCTGATAGCTCTAGCCGCTAACTCAAAATCCCATAAAAGGCAACCATTCTCCATTGCCATTGCTGCTTTAAACAATTAACTGAGTCAAAGTGGTGCATGGAATCAAAGCACAGCATGACTCATGCAACAACAACAAAGCATGCATCACTGGATGGTGGGAGTATTTATTATAGTAGTGTTTTATTATTTTTTAAAACATTTAAAACAGTTCTAGTAAGAATTTACTAACAAGATATAACATTTTCAATCATATATATATATATATATATCCAAGCATCAAAGACAATAGACACACAGAGAAAAATTCATGCATGCAAAATTGCAAAATCACAATGAAAGGCAATGTGAATGTATGTTCCTAATAACATATCAATAATTTTAACCCCAACAATCGAAGATCATCAAAATTGCAATGTTAGATTTATCTAACAGAGTTAATAACAATTTAAAGCCTACATGTGTATACACCTATTGGGATTACTTGCCTGCTATCATATGGTGATGAAGATTTTCCTCATATCGGAATATGCGATTTCCAAGTGACAACATCATACTCAAGAAGCGGGACAGACTGGTCCCTGAGGTAGACCTCCATCTATATTGATTTAATTAGACAAATTCTCAAATTGGATTCTTAAACTATAATAACATCGGGGAATCAAACCTAACATATTTGTCATTGGTTTTCAGATTTTAGTTTGCATAAATCCTTTTGCAGTAAGCCAAGCTTTGGTTACTCATGAAAAAGCCTTGTAGTATTTCCCTGGGTGGTGAACTCACATATGGGAGCAATACTAATACACATTTGGTCTAACTGCAATTACTTACCTAACATTAAATGGTGATTCATCAATGTTTCTGGATACTGGATTCCGCACAGGCCTTCACAATTGCTTTGGGGATTTTTACATAAATATTGTTTTTTACTTTTAATTGTATTCAGACAATCATAATTATCAAATTTGGTACACAAGTGTTTGATGGGGACACACATAAACCAATGCTGACTTGAAGTTGTATTTTCTTTCTTTCTGTTGAATCATGTCCACTCATTTTGCTTTCCCCAATGCCATCATCCAGTGTGGTATGTGTTATTCTATTTTCAAAATTAAAATGTTATTGTCAATGCTTTGTGCTTTTTGCCTTTTTCTCTTGGCTAATTTGCCTTGACTAATTTGTCTGTCTTCATTTTGGAATAATGACAAAACACAGCCTTGATAACGACCAAGCTGGTCGAAACACGTGTCGGCTGTTCTGCTGAACAATAAGAAATTAAATACAATATATATTTTTTGCAACTTAAGATACTGTTCATTTCAAGACTCTGCCTAGTTATTTCAACTATTATTTGTTCAACCATCTGTGACTTGTATAGACTACTGTTTATGTGAGAATAAATGTATACCAAGTGCAAATATTGTCTCGAAACATTCATGTTAACACATTCAATTATTTTAAACCTTTGTGGGTGGTTCACAGTTATCGAGATTTTTGCTGCTGGTCTTTTTTGACTTCAGGGTCAACATAGTTTGGAGAATAGCGTGCAGTCATTGGTATCTAACCCACTATCACGTGTATTCCCAATAACCAACACGCCCTTCTTGTTGAAGATCCTTGACAAAGTCGCCTATTTGCAGATCTCTCAGCATTTGAACCAGTTACCAATCCTCAATGACTACTAGTCAGGCTTCAGACAGGGCTTGGGCACCGAGACCTCCCTGCTGGACTTGAAGTCCCAACCACTCGGTCGCATGGACAAAGGCCTATCTTATCTTTTAGTCTCTTTGGATCTGTCTGCAGCATTTGACTTGGTTGACCATTCTATAGCTTCAATGGTCGAGGTGGCATATTTTTCCCCTTCTGCCGCCTCCTGGATCAGATCCTTCCTGGATAACAGACAGAGCAGGGTCTGCCTCGGGGAAGCCGAGGCTCTCCCTGTCGCTGTGCTTTATGGGGTGCCGCAGGGAGCCAGCACCTCTCTCTGCCTCTACAAGATCTACATGGCCCCCTTCTTCGCTATGTTGGAGCAGGAAGGGATCATTTTCTCGAATTACGCCGATGACACCCAGTGTGTTGTCCCGTTAACAAGCGTGTATTCTCAAGATGAACAGGAGTTCAATAGAACCTTCGCTCTGATTGAAGATTGGATGATGCATAATAACCTTGCTCTAAAAAAAGCCAAAACAGAGCTGATGATGGTGGGTAACCCTAGTAACTAGCTAAACTGGACCCTGCCTACAAATCATTTATGTTGTTGTCTGTCCAAATTTTTCCCCAAACAAAATAAAAAATCTTGGGAGTGGTTTTGGACCAGATGCTTAACATGAAGGCCCATGTTAGCAAAACTGTGTCAGTGGCGGTCTACTACGTGAAACAGCTTCCCAACTTCATCTCCCAAGCTAATGCGGAATTCATAGCGAGAGCCATTATAGGGGCTAAGATCGATTACTGCAGTAGTCTCCTGGTCGGTCTCTGCAAGATTGATGCCAGCAGCCTCCAAGTAATTCAGAATAGAGCCCTTGCAAGTGGTCGCAGGTTTTCGCCCACCGAGATCATGTCTCAGATGCTAGGCGTGCCCTACACTGGCTCCCAGGAGAGGCCCAAGCTAAGTTTAGATTACACACCATTGTCTTTAAATGCAGACTGGGCATAATGCCTTCCTACCTGCAAGACCTGATCATCGAGAAGGTTAGTAGCAGGTCTCTGAGGTCCAGCAATCAAAAATTCCTGATGCTCCCACGATGTAAACTAAAGAAGGTTGAGAATGGCACCTCTTTTCTCGCCGCCCCTAAATTGTGGAACTCTCTACCTCTGACCCTAAGACAACAGCCTTCCCTGACAACTTTCAAGAGGAAGCTCAAGACCTGGCTCTTCTATTGATCTACCATTAGGTCATACACTCACGGCCTGGTGTGACCCGCTGAGACGTTGTTCCCATCTGTTTTTCGTTCGTTTGTCTTGTTCGCGCCCTTACGCCTCAGGGCCCATGGCTGCGCATTACAAATCAATAAAGTTAAAGTTAAAAGGTTTGTGGGGACAGTAAGGTTAAAGGTACTGGTATGGCTGTCTGGTACCAATAGGCTCTTTCCATTTCCTAACAATAGGAGTGTGCATGGTCAGGCATTTAGGGTGAGTGTGGTGAGTAGTTCTGGAAGTGAGGCTGCATACCTATGGGCCCTCTACATCTCTACATTCCTACATGCTTAGCTTTGTTGAGAAGACATATGAGCGTTTGTGTGCATCCTGTTTGTTACTGTCAGACAGTCATTTTATAGGTCAGTTTGGTTGGTAGTCCTAATTTGAGGGTGTGTAACTGTAGGGGCTCCACATTGCTGAAATACCTGTGCTTGTTTCTGTATGATTCCTGTTCAGTGAGGACAGACCGGGAGTCTCCAAGATACTTATGGGGCCTCCCCAAGTCCTACCATTAGGAATGTCACATTGTGCATCAGTGGGGACATTAATGTGAGGTCAGTAGAGTGACAAGAGGCTAGGAAGCTGTATGACCTCATGTGGCGTCTGGGTTAAACAAAGGCACAGAAACAGAGGTATATTTATGGTTGATTTATGGTTCCATGAATATGCTAAGTATAATGGCACCAAGAATTACCTTCCTCCAGTCCTCTTCAGCTCTCGCCAACCACTGTCCCTCACATTCTGGAACAGAACCCAAGGCAGGAACCTTGGATTCACATGCCAGCTTTACACATCCTCCCTTATTCAAACAGCTTGTCTGTCTGTCACTATGTATATTCTCTTAGAAACTTCAGTCTGCAATATCTTCTTCCACTTCTCGAGCTGGACGGCCCACCACCTGTTTCATCTGGCAAGGAAAACTCTCCAACTCTATTTCTCCCAGGACCGTACCGCATATCACGTTCATCCCTTCTTTTCACCAACATTACCTTATCCATGTTCCACACTTTATTATCTTCAGTTTTAACTGCAAATCTGAAAACCTCTTTCCCCTGGATCGGTGTCAACCATTTGCATCTATCATATATCTATCATCTATCATCCCAGAGGGAAGACAGCAATTTAACTCTGGACAACCCTGTCATGCACCATTTTGTTCTTCATCTTACTCCTACTAATATTCCCCACAACACATTTTACTTTCCTCTCTGCAACAGCAGAAGTCCCCATTCACTGAGGAAATAACTTAGTGTTCACCTTCCTTCCTCTGCTGAGCTGAAAAGGTGGCACCTCTGTGGTACCGTGGGGCGTGAACCTGTGGACTACAACAACCTCCTCCACAGCTACTTTACAATCTCTTCCGTGAGCCCAAGCCCACGTTACTGAGTCTTTCAGCACTTTATTGAAATGTTCCGTCACCCCATTAGTCTGGGGGTGGTACATGGTGCTTGTGTTGTATACAAAACATGCCCTCTGAAAAAAACTCTCCATTTCCCTTGACCTGAACTGAGAACCATTATCTGTCACAACCATGCCTGGGAATCCTTCCTGGCTACACAACTCCTCCAGAAACCCAATCAATCTCTATGCCATCACATGCAGCTTCATCAGCACTTCAACCCGCCCGGTGAGCAGATCTATCACAACCAGACAATACGTATGGGCACCATCACTCCAGATCGGCTCAATAAAATCCATCCATACTTTTTCCCATGGGTGATTGGGAATATCCTTCACCACCATGGGGCATTTTGCACTCCACACTCACCTTGTCGCTTTGTTTGCAAAGGATATAGTTTTGCACAACCCTTTCTGTTTTCTCATCGCAAGCAGGCAACCAGTAATCCGCCCTTAGCCTTTGCTTCATCTTTATAATCCCTTGTTGACCTTCATGCCGCAGCTCAATCAGCTATCTTCTTACTCCTTCTGGTGGAATTATTTAGGCCCCTCTTCTTAACATCACGTCCTGGTCATACAGTTCTTCCCTCATGATCCACAGAATTTCCATATCCACTTCCTTGAGCAGTTATTTGCTTAGTCTGCCTTCCGCCAAACATTCCATAATCATGAGCAGTGTCCCATCTTCCTGTGTGGCTCTTTCCAACTCTTCTCATGGCCAGTGGTCGAAGTGTACGAAAAGAAGTAGTGGAACTATGCTCCCTGCTGGCCTGCACCCACTCACAACACACCTCATCACCATGCTCCCTACCACACAGAATACAAACCCCCAAACACTTTCACCTGCCGTTTAAGGGAATGTTCAGCGCAGTGCACTGAAAATGCAAGCTGCAACATCTTCCTACACTTTCATTTTCAAACGAAACCATTCCAGAACAGTTTCCTTTTAAAATAAAAGTATAGGAGCTGTAAAACATATTTTTAAAAAGTAGAGGAGCACCGCTCCCGACCGCTCCCGCTCACTTCGACCACTGCTCATGGCATGGGAATCCTTGTAATTTCCAGGACCACCTCCTGCTCCTCTGCTTCATCACTTGTCTGCTCCTCAACTGTCATTCTAGCCAGACAATCAGCTGCATAGTTCTTCACACCAGGTATATATTTTACAGTGAAACTATATCCCTGTTGGTGGGACGACCATCTCCTTATAATGGCTGGCACCTTATCCAACCCTTTATATGACATTATCTCAACCAGCAGTTTGTAATTGGTGTGCACTTCGAATTTGGCTCCCCACACGAAACTCCTAAATTTCTCTGTTGCCCACTTGATTGCTAAGGCTTCTTTCTCAATGGTGGCACAAGCCCTCTAAGGTCCCTTCAGTAATCTTGAGGCAACCTCCACTGCATGATCCTTCTCTTCTTCAAACTAGGATAGTACTGCACCCAGACTGATGTTGCTGGCATCTGTTGTGATGACTGTATTTCTTTCCCTTTTATAATTCTGGAAAGCAGGTACTTCTGCCCGTGGTTTATGTATGGGAGCAAGTTCCTTCTCACAGCAGTCACTCTCTTTGAATGGCATTGTTTTAATCAACTCTCTCATTTCCACTGTATGCTTGGTGAAGTGTCCGATGAATTTAGAATAATACTCAGCCATAGCAAGAATGGTGCATATTTGCTCCCAACTGGCTAGTGTGGCCATTTTCTCAATTGCTTCTACTTAGATCCTTTATGGAAGTATCCCTTCTTTGGAAATAATATGTCCTAAATACTCGATTTCCTTCCTGTTAATCTTGCACTTTTCCCTACTCTGAGTCATTCCACCAGTATGTAGTTTTCTAAGCACACCATTTAATCTCCTGCTGTGCTTTTCCATATTGTCTGCATATACTAAAATGTCAACCTGAAATAACAGCACCCCGTCAACAGATCAAATAGTCATTACATTATTTTCTGGAATACAGAGACTGCTGAAATGAGACTAAACGGCATCTGATTAAACTGAAACAGCCCCTCTGGAGTTATAAATGCTGTCAAATGTCTTGAGTCTTCATGCAGTCGAACCTGGTGGTATGCTGAGGTGAGGTCTAATGTAGAAAACACTTCATTTGGGCCCATAGTCAATATGATCTCTTGAATGTTGGGCAAAGGATGTCTCTCTGGGACAACACATGTATTTAGTTCCCTCATATCCAAGCAAATTCTCACTTTCCCAGAGCTCTTTCTTACTATGACCAAAGGGACACCCATTCTGATGCAGCAATGCTCTCGACAATTCCCTGCTCCTCCAGCTTCTTCAGTTCTGCATTCAATTAATTTCACATAGATATCTGAATGTTTGGAAGTTTCTGGACAACTGGTATGCAATTCTGTTTCGGCCTTCTTTGATTAACAAAACCCTGCAAACATCCTATCTTGTCTTAAAGTACGTCTTCCTGCATTTGTTGGAGAGTATTAAGGGAACTTTATATCGAAAACACTTTATCTTCCGCATTTGGATCCAGCTTGACCTCAAGTTTCTTTTGATGGGTCCAGCTCAACAGCAGGCACATATATTTTCCCAGTGGCCTCTCTGCCCTTATATATATTGTAGAGTTGCATGGAACCAACCTAAGAGGTCTATTTTCGCCCCTCCATAGGCCGTTGGGTGTATATTCACTTCATTCAAGTATTTGTAATCCAGCCTCTCCCATTGATTCTCCGGCCTAAGGATGTACTTTGCCCCAGAGTCAATCATCATCATGATCGGCACTCCATTGATGGAAACAGAGGCCTGGACACTGTCTAGCTCCTCTTCTTAATTTCCCACCAATGAATTGTCCAAAAGTGAAGGTAGGGGGACTGTAGGGTTACAGATACAGAGCAAAGTGCAAAGGTTGCCGGGAGGGAATCGGGTGTGCAACTGGGTGGGTAGGGACGTGGGCCCGAAATTGGAGGGTTGCCAGGTGACCAGTGCAGTATCAGACAGGAAATCAGCAGGGGAGAGGAAGAGCGAAGGCAGAAGCAAAGAAGAAGATCTTGAGGTGCTTCTGGAACCGGAGATGGTTCTCCTCGATTTTAAGAGAGGCAGGGAGGCTGTTCCAGAGGGAGGCCCCAGCTGAAGAAAGAGATCTACCATCAACTTGTTGCTTGGAGAAACGACTGACCCTAAGGGAGTTGGAGGTGGAAGAGCAAAAAGCTCAAGTAGGAAGGTATTTATGAAGAGACAGTTGGAGGTATTGAGGACCCCAGAAGGCCTTCTGGACAATGCAGAGTGTCTTGAACTTAATCCTTGCAGCCACTGGGAGCAAGTGCAGAGATTGCAGTCCTGGAGAGATACAATCCCTAGGCTTGAGGCCAAGGACAAGTCTTGCAGTCCGGTTCTGGATGAGTTGCAGAGGGAGGAGAGTAGAAGCAGACAGATTTAGAAATAGGCTGTTGCAATAGTCCAGCCTAGAGAGAACCAGAGCTCTGGAGACAGTGAGCTTCTGGGGGAAGGAGAGGAAAGGAAGAATACCTTTAAAGAGGTGCAACTGGTAGTGTGACTTCTTAGAGACGTCAGAGATGTGAGGAGAGAAGGAGAGTGTGGAGTTGAAGATGACCCCAAGGTTTTTAGCCTCACAGGTGGGAGCAGGGAGAGGGCCAAGAGAAGCCAGCCAGAGAATAACAGGAAAGGAGGGTGTGGGTGTGCCGATGAGGTTTGAAGTGATGGAACACAGGAATCATGCTGCTTTTACTTCTCTTGGGCATGTTGCAATCCATGGCTTGGGGACAAGATGAGTGATTTTCCTCTTTGCTCCCAGACTCGAGAGGCTAGCTGGCAACTGCAGACGTCCTTCACCAGCATTGAGGAGCTACGTACCAGTGCAGCTGTCAGAGGAGTGTAGGTCTTTGGCCAACAACAGTAACCCCTACTGTTCTCTGGGGGTAGTTAGGTGACAGGGCTTGTGTCTTCCTTGAAAAACATGTCTTCACCTCAGATTTGGAAAGAACTGCTCTCCCAATAGTGTCTAAATGAATTCTTCCAAGTCCAGATGAATCAGAGGAGGTGTGAGGGACTCCTTCCTTGTGAATGTAAACGGTTAGAGGAGATTGGATAAAAGCCTGATTTAAGGGGTCCAATTCCTGTTGCTCTGGCGAGTGATCTTTGCCTTTTGTATCATACCCAAGATGCTCTACTCTACAAGAAGTGGAGGAGACAGGTAGAAAAGAGAAACCCACAGAAAAGAAAGATGGAGGAATTCTTCTGTCAGTCACTTCGGCTTTGTCTGACTATTGTAACTCAACCCGCTTCCCAAGAAGCTTCAAAGGCCCGTTGGTATGCAACACAGTGGTGTGAGGGTAGCCTTCTGCTTTGGGCGTGCCTCTTTGAAGCAATTGTTCCCAGGAGTTCTCCTGATAAGAGTTTCCTGGACTGGAGGGGGCATGTTACCCAATTTCCCAGAAGATCAAAAGAGACTGCCTTTCTGCCTTTTGTCTGGCTTGCTGAAGCCAAGACAGGCAGTCTCACCATGAATCCACACATTTCCATGGTTGACCTGAGCTCACATGGTTGACATAAGCATGATACCAATTTGATGGTGCTTTAATAATTGTGTTCACTTTCAGGCACCATATCAAAACCCAGGTATTAATTATTCTCAAAGATTATCCTGCCACCAGACAGACAGGCTTACAATTATTATATTTTGGGCAGGGAGTGCAGAATAGAGATGCCACTTCTGTCTACAGTGAATTTGGTGTGGCAGATGCTGTCAAACAAGGCATTTGCAACCTGTGGACCTGCTCTGTGAAACTGATGAGCAGGCTACACAGATCAGGTGACTGATCAAGCAGGGTACAAGTGTTCACTATGATTTTAGCATGGGATTTCTGAAAATGGGGTCTGGTTGGCAGAACACCCTTTCTGAGATGGATTAACTTCCTCATTGTATTATTAATAAAAACCAAAAAATCCATGGCTTCTTCACCCTTACCAGATAAGAATCCCTCACACACCCCAGTAAAGAAAGCTGAACTCACTCTTCTAAGGGTCTGACTTATCATCAAGACAAAAGTATCTACTAAGGTATCTCGTGTTCGAGTGATGTGACCCAGGGTTGTGATAGATGTCCATGTCAAATCCCTTTAGGAATATGGCCCAACGCAACAAATGTGGACTCTCTCCTTTCATAGCTGTTAACCACCTTATGGGTCTGTGGTCACTCTGGACGACAGGGAGTGACTCAAACATTAAGGTTTTCAACTTGTGCATGGCCCAAACCACCAAATATTCCCCCATTTCAATGGTGGCCCAGTTGCACTCTCACATTGTAAAGCACTGACGAAGATAAGTGCATGGTTGTTTGATCGCCTCAGAGTTTAGCTGTTCTAACACTGCACAAATTCAGAATTCACAAGCATCTGTCTGAATGATTATTTCCTGTCCACAATCCAGGCTCTTTAGTCCTGGAAGGATGTTTACCAAGCAGGAGTCCAGGTGACCATTTTGGTATTTTCTTGGATGTCACAGCATTCAGGGAAGGGCAATGGTCCTGTACCCCTTGATGAGAGGCATGTAATATCCAGTGAGGCCAAAGAAGATGGATGCATCTGGGTGGTGTGGATTGTGATGAATCTGGACTATTTGTCCCTTCTCTCAAAAGGGGAGCCACACCTTCTTAGGCAAGGGAGCCGAGCTCGCTCTGCAAGACCCTCCTTAAAGGTCTGGGTGGGCAAGTGGGACCTCACTGCGAGTGACTCCTCTCTTGGGGAGATGGAGTCCCATTCCAGTAAGGAATTCCCAGTCCTGAGAACGTTCCCTACATGGGAATCGGAAAGACTGTTGTGACTTCTATTTTGAGTCCACCAAATAGTGACATTTCTTCAATCTTTTTGGCTCTGGGAAATGCTGGATCCTGACAGAACTCCACAGTCAAAGAGGAACGCCACACTCCTTTTGTTTGTGATGACATACATAAAAACATAAGCAACCATGAATGGAGGTGAGAAAATCCTACACAATGAAGCCGTGGTGGGTCTTGTGTCCATTAACCAATGCTGAGACCAGACCACAGCGGAGCGATCGGATCTCTGATCTACATATGAGGGACACCGCTACATCCAATACTCTCTCCGTAAATACTTCACTGCTAGAGCCTTTCAGTCCTCCAGCTCCATCTCTCTGCAGATCAGACACTTCTCTAAGCAGAGAGTGGGTGGTAAATCTCTCTCCTTCACAGGAGACTCCCTCTGTAATGGTCTCCCTTTCCCTATCAGGCTTGAGCCAGAATATTTAAGTTCTGGAAGCTCCTCAAGACCCTCCATTTCTCTTCTTACTTCCCTCCCCTTGTCCCCTGCTAACACCCCTGTCTGCCGCAATGACTTGCTGCCTGGTTCCCTCTGAGTACTACAAGGCATGCCTTTCAACTTCCATTATTGGAAGGGCATCCAGGAAAGGGAAGGAGAAGCTATTGGAGATTTTAACCAAATTCCTGGAATCATATGGGCAGCCATGGAGTCATAGCAGACCGGTACATCTGGGTCAAGGTTTAAGAGTTGGGATTCCTAGACTAGCAAGCCCTCTTAGGTATATCTGTATGTCATATTGATCTATTGGAAAGTCAGTATATTTTCGTAGTACTCCGAAGGTTTATGATGTTTACTGCGTGACATGTATTGTTTCTATGCTTTTATCTTCTGTTCAAAATGCAAATAAAAAATTATCATAGAAAAAAGACATGTTCAGAGCCAAGGAAACGGTTGGAGAGGGTGGGGATGAACAAGAGAATTGTGCACTAGTTGGAGAATAAAGCCACGTGAAAGAGGTATTTGATAGAAATAGCCCATGTGCCTAGAAAGAGAGGGCAACTTAACATGGATAGCAGTGGATGCATAAACAGTTGCACATGTGGGCAGAGCTAATTAGTGGGAAATAGAATAAGAGGCTGGTGACATCTGGCAGAAAGATAAATGTTTCTTTCTGCAACAAAAAAAGAGGAAAAGTTTAAAGGATCAATAATAGTGTTTGCTATTTGTTTTGTACAGATTTAAGTTACTGGATGTGTTTAAGGGTTCCATCAGTGAGGTAAAGGAACCACCACAGAAGCAATGCCTCGCGATCAGTTTCTTCTCTGTCATTGCCTCTTTAAATGACGATGATTCATCGCAGAAGACAAAGTGATCATGGTAGAATGGTTCCCCAAAACCAATAAAGAGAACCAATAAGCAAAATGTCTGTATCTAGCCCCTCTGGCCCCTCTGACCTCACTGATCTCACTATCAGCCCCCCCAACCAAATTGATTTTATTTCCTAGTCCTCATGTGACCTAGGGTTCCTCTCTCAAGTGTGCACCCACACCAGTCTGCTGTGTCAGTCAGTCAGCAAATCCTTTATTTTGGCACCACAACTGTCCCTTAAAAGATGCAAGAAATATAAACAACAAAATAAAACAAAAGGCAACTGTGCAATTGTGTGCCATAGGTGGTAAATATTCATAGAATCAAGAACAATAGATGAATCTACATCAATGATAATTCTGACCACTACCTGTACTAGCTATCTACTTCCTACTGGATATTATTAATCAGTTTCATCCAATAGTTCACCGACATTATCTATGTTTCTTAAAGGTTTAAAAGAAAATATTTAAGATCATACCTATAGCAGCCTAAGGTTTGATGGTGTTACTAATTATTACCTAATCAAACTTCTCCTGAGGGCTAATGCTTTCCTTATAAAACGTAATACCACCCATTTTACTTTCGTTTTAGTGGTCCGTAGTAGACAAACAAAGACTAGCCTATATTGCCTAAAATCCATTTCCCCAAGTAACAGGCAAAGCATTGTCCGGCTTACTTTATTGCAACATGGACAAAAACACTAAGCAAAGAATGGCATTTCCATCGAAACAGGACAGAAAGGACAAACAGCGCCCGCCCGTGATTGCTTTCCTTGCTGTTGAAGCAGAGGTTGAGTTAAGCTCTAAACATTTCAAGAGCAGCTGCATTATTAGTTGGCAATCACTGATATGTGACGACCAACTCTGATACGGTCAGTGGTGTAGATAGCACGATGATGGCCACTGAACTAGACAGGGGTTTGTGCAATTCCCTATCTTCCATCTGTCAATTATAATCATCACCTACCATCTGACTGATTTCAGTACATTGTGACGAACGCTAGTAGCAATGGGTCATCAGGCACTGTCGCAGGATTTACCCTGTTTAGTTCTTGTATAACATAGTTCATTCAGGGTAATATTAAAGCTCTTTCACACTTTCTTATCTCAGACACTATGGTATACGTGAAATCAAATTCTAGATTCCACGGTACATTTAAAAACAAATTCACCCAGCTTAGATTCACTGGTTTTATTACATTGCTAATATCCAGTTCTGTATGTGCAGAATGTTTTGGAGAAAAGTTCTGAATGCCCAGAAATAGTTTACTTTTTGCACATTCTGCAAGACATCAGCATCTTTCATTCCCTAAGGGCCCGTGCCATTTGCAGTCATTTCTCCTATTTCCAGTGCGGCAGCTTGTGCACCACAAGTGTTGCCTAGACAGGGGCTATCATGTAATCATGCCATACTCTTATTTTTCTATTTTTTTTGGATGGCGGTGCAAGTGTCCTAGCCCATCTGTAGCATCACCACTGCTCCATTCCTAGATTAAATAGCCAAAACTAGTCTCAAAATGTCTGCTGGCAATCCCATGCAGGGCAGCCCCTAACTTTAATTGCTCTACAAAGTCTAAGGCTGCCACTGGATTGATGAATGCTACATAAAGGTTCTCATTCTTTGCATACACAGACCTGGCAGCAGTTACATGAGTGTTCAAGACTCCATGTATTGTGTGAAAGTTCTCCCTGATGCCCAGTTGGATAGGTGAACTTATATTATTCTCTAGGATCCATTCAGGTAATTTTCCCATAATCACCTTTTCAGATTTTTTACATTATTAGTCCCATTATTAAATGAACCTATAGCTAGTGTGGGGGACTGTCTGTATCCCCTTTTTTTTTAATTTTTTTATTTTTTTATTCTTGATTCAATTGAATTATAAACAAGTTTTAAATGGCTTTGTCAAGCTATATCCTTCCAGAACTTTGTATATCCATGTCGAAATCAGGGTCCCAATTAAAAGTACATCTGGCAGCTAAATCTCCAGTTTATTCCCTCAGAAATGTGTGGTTATTTATCGTTTTAGGCCACTGTCTTATCGGTATTAACTCTGGTGAATAGACCTAGCTCTTCAAGAAGCCTACTACAGCGATCACCCAAGATGTTTTTCCCCGCTCATCAGGCGGTGCCACCATTCATCTTCGTAAAAACACTTAAGTGTTTAGTTAGTGGGTCTAGGTGACGAGAACGAACGGCGATCACCCCCCTGGCAGTTCATGAGGAGATGTCGGGTGGTTTCTGTAGTTTCCTTTTGCATACAGAAATGGCATATTGCGGAATCGGACAATTTCCATCTTGCTCATGTTTCATTGGTGTGCATGTTGTTTAAATGTATTCGCATAAAGTTTTCTCTGAGTTTCCTATCCGGAATTTTTGTCAGGTAACTACGCGTTTCATTGATCTTTCTTACGTCCAGAGGAAGCTCCAATGAGGACTGGAAATTGCTTGTTGTGTCCAAAGTTCGAATCCAGTAATTTTCCAGCAACTTTTTCTTTACCTTTTCTGGATTCTGGATGAGTTCAGCGATCTGTGCTGCAGATCCTAGCCAGCAGGAGTTTGTTCTTAGTAGCCCAAATTTCTAACCTTTTACAGTGCCCAGCTTTAATTTCCTTGTTAATCACCTTTAGAATAAGAGGTGGTGTTGGTAACAGGGTTTTCTATACAGCATCAGCTCGTTCCTTGCTACTATGGAGCTTAGAGATGGAAGAGTTAGTTCCCTCCCAATCATAGAAACTGGCAGGGAAGATGGGAGGTTCAAGACCTTCTTCCAGTACTGACCCTCCAACTTTTGCCATAATATTGCTGGTAAGTACAGCATTGCATCCATTCCGTATGTGAGGCTAGGAACACTTTCGACCTGTAAAACGTCAGAAGCAGAGATAATGTAAAACAGCCATGTTTTTTGTTAATAGCAGCAGACTGAGTTATGAGGAGGTGAGTCTTTGCCCGTAGACAGACCTGGATCAGTGCTTCAATGATGCTTTTGTTCAAAATCACTCCAAGATATTTGAAGGATTCCACAACCTCCAATGGTTGGTTGGCAATTGACCATGTAAACGTTTTCTTTGTGGTTTTATGTTTGTCCAATACAATGATTTTGTTTTTTGTCTATTCATCTGTAATAAGTTATCTTTCAGGTATGCGGCCAAGTTGGAAATTTGCCTCTGGAGAACTATCGGCGTGTAGTCCAGCAGTATTATATCGTCTGCATAAAGTAGACATGATATTTTTTCTTCTCCTAAGGTCGGGGGGAAAGACTTCACTCTGTTTTCACATCTCTCATAGTCTGCAATGTAGGCATTGTAAAGTGCCGGGGCCAGTGGGCAGCCTTGTTTAACACCACGGACTGTTTGAATCCAAGGGGAAAGCAGGCCAGTTTGAATTAGCCGCACACACATGGAAGTGCCTGTGTATAATGCCTTGATGGGATTCAAAATTTGAGGCGGGCAGGACTGTTGTTCAAGTTTTTCCCACAGCGTAGATTAATCGATCTGGTCAAAAGCTTGAACCAGCTCGATAAAAGCGATGTCCATTTTTGGCCGACATTCAAGGACCTATGCTTTAAATATGCTCAACGCCAAGATGTTCACTCTTGTGCCCAGGTTCTTCACGAAACCTGCTTCGAGTGGGTCCGCCTTTTTCGCTGATGTTGTCAATAACAGAAACTTGTCCAGTAATAGGGATCCAAATAATTTCCCTATGGAATCCAGGAGGGCAATGGGCCGGTAGTTGTTCGGGTTGTCCCTGGGCCCTTTTTTGAAAATTGGGACCACGATTGCTTGCTTCCATGATGAGGCGATAGCTCTTGTTTCCTCACATTTTTTGAAGACTTCCAATATAAAAAGGCTCCAAGGAACAGTATGTTGTTTTATTTCGTGGTTGGTGATTCCATCTGGACCCGTGGCCCGCGAGTTGTTGAGCTTTCTAATTTTCATTAGAATTGTCTCCTGATCGGCCGATATATCCCATGTGGTGGATGTGAGATCCACAATCGGACTTTCTTGTTTGTTACAAAGACTGTACAGGGCTTCAAAGTGGTTTGTCCAGGCCGAATCACTCACAGTGTTTATCAAAGGTAGCGAGGAGATGTTATTATTGCACTTGATCAATGCCCAAAAATCTCTTGAATTCTTGCTGCATATCACGCATAACATCTGTTCAGCATCGTCTTGGTAGCGTTGATATTTGGTATTCCGTAGCCAGGTTTTATAGTTGGTCTTAGTGAGTTTTACTGCTTCCCCTTTTAAAATTCAGAGGTATGATAGCCTTCTTCCTTGTTTCTGGCTACTTCCCATTCACCATCATAGTATAATAAACATTACTTAAAAGTGAAGTACAAAATCAGAGCCCGGAGCTGTATTTAATTGTATCGGTACCATCTCCTAACAGGCCTCTTTTGGTGTCATAACTATCTGACAAGGGTTGTCTACCTCAAATCTTTCTTCTTCAGGTAATCCTCTCAGTATTTTCTATTAGGTCAAAACTTTGGCCATCACCTTCACCTCTATTGAAAGATGAGATGCGTATCAAGCAACACACCAGAATACTGGTCTCTATATCTCCTTTGGATAAAATGTTGGCAATATGCACCCATCTCCCAACATTAATTGTAGTTTTTATGTAATGAAATGGCCAAATCATCCGAGGCTCTTCCTGATAGCTCTATTTTACAGCAACTGATGGCTAGTTCGTATGCCATATGTAGCCTAGAAACATTATGTCTATCTGCATCAGTGAGCTTCATTGTCTGAAGGAGATTTCTCTTTGCTAGCATATTTACTTTTACTTTACTTTAATACATTTATATAGCGCGGCCATAAACCCGAAGGCGTGAGGGCACTACAAGACAGACCTAACGAAAAAAACAATAAACATATTCATGAAGCAGGGCAACAAGAAAGTATATAAGGGGCATCAGGGGTATATCAGGGGTGTAGCCATTTTGGGGTCATTTTTCCCACTGGGCTTATCCTCAAAGGAAAGAGCAGCACCTGCATTACCTAATAAGATGCAAAATCAATAGAACGTCAATATTCTCTTTAGTCTATGGTAGACACACCTCAAACAGGAGATTCTAGGCAAACAGTTATTCCACCTTAGAATTAAGGAGTCCACTGTTCTGCTGGATCTTATTTCCATTTGCAGATACTAAATCCAATTGTGGTCTAACTTTTGAGAGATCATTCTTAATTGTTTCAAGGTGTGGGCCATTCAGTTTTAACAATAAGGCTAGGTGATCACTATTGCTTCTATGCATATGACCAAAACGGAAAATCTGTCACCAATAAATAGCATTTAACCTAAAATAATATATTGTTGAATTACCTTGCTGTCTCTTAAATGTAAATCTACCTGTATATCTGGGAGAACCTGACCATTTACTTTTCTCAGGTTCCAATCACTTCAGTGGTTATGTCACCTAAAGCAGCGTTATCCATACGCTCAGCTAACATTGTAGGAAAAGATAGTTCCATATCCATGATCCTCATGGTACTCTCATGAGCCATTGCCTAATTTAATGTTTCAATCCCCCCACATGTACGTATGAACGTAGATGGCTTATATTGTGCAAACATAGCTAGAAAGTCACAGAGCACTGTTCAATAAAGGAAGTTGAACATAGTGGGGGGCTTGACTTGTCATTCAGTGATCCTCATTTGGCAGAGAACTGTTCCTCGAAGAGAGTGGTCTTGGGATATTCCTGGAATTGCAGGAGGAATAGAGACTGCCCGAAGTTGGCAGGAAGGTTGGTTGTTCCATTGGCCCATAGCAGGAAAAGGCTTGTATTCTGGGTTTCTGCTTATTTCCCTTCTTACATTCCTGTCTAGGGATACATTGGCTCCTGGTGTTGGGCTCCGATCCTGAGATGGTGATCTTTTCCTCTACATATTATTGTGTCTTGGACATTAGAGCTTTTTAGATGATGCAGACTGTATTGAAGTTGGTAGAGTGTAATTCCTTGAGAGTGGGGGAAATGTGGTTACATTTCTTCACTCCTGAAATGTGGCATGCTGGGCAGCTTTTAAGTGTGCATGAGTATTGGTTGGGACACCTACCAGGCAGCCGTTGTCAACATCCATATGGGAGATCATCAGGGCTTGTACTATGGATCTGAAGGTGAAGCAGCAATGAAAATGAAGAATTTGATTTGGTACAGTAGTGAGAGCTAGTACCATGCTGTTTGTATCTTCTTGGCAATGTGTGCTTTGAATTGGAGGTAGTAATTTATGGTGAAGATGATCGACTTTGCATTGAGGCAAGTGGAATGGAGAAGCCATGGAGATCCATCTTTGTTAGTTTTGAACTTGATTGTATTTGGTGGAGCCCCTGAGAAGGATAACTCATATTTTGGTAGTGATGAGTTTCACATAGACACTTGACATCCAGGCTTGAATGATGGAGTGTTTTATTTTGGTAATTGCCATCGAGACAGTTTCCCTTCAGGTATAGTTGTGTGTCATCACCATTGTGGTGGATTCTGTTGTTGAATCTGTCCGAGTGTCAACAGTTGCTCCGTGTAGAGGTTGAATATGATGGGGGGAGGATGGAGCCTTGTTGGACTCTGCAGGTTGCTGGGCATTCTTGGGATCCACAGGTGCCCATCTGGATGAGCTGGTGTCTGTGGAGAGGGAAGAGCCAAACCATTGAAGCACAGTGGCATCAAATTCCATGAGGGACGACAGGGTTTTGAGTAGCACTTTGTGGTCCACAGTGTTGAATGCGGCAGAGAGTTTGAGCAGAACCTGGATGCATGGGTTACCATTTTCCATGACCAGCAGTGTCTCTTTGATAAAATGGATGGTGGCAGTCTCAGTGCAGAATCTTGGTCAGTAGTCAGACTGGTTTTACTGATGTAGTTTATGTTGGGCAATCTTTTCGTTTAATTGGAGCAGGACTGTCTATTCAATGATCTTGCCAATGGAAGGTAGAAAGGTGATGAGGCAGTAGTTTGCTTGGTTGTCTGGTAGAGTGTGCACTTATTTAGCAGGGGCAGGATATGCCAGGTTTTCAATGTGCCTTGAAAGATACCTATCATAAGTTAGGTATTGATATTATGGAGATGAATGAGAGCCTTTCCTGTGTTGTTCTTCAGAATTGAAGCTGGGATGACATTGTTTTTGCTGGGCTGGGGGGTGACCTTTATAAATGCAAGGATGGTTGTGATTTCTTCCAGTATTAGGTTCCTGATTTGCAACCGTTTTGGGAAATGGCATAGTGAAATGGCACGGATGGCAATGGTGGGCAGTGGGTGTCAATGTGGTGATAGAGCTTGTCAATTCTTCTATGAAGTATATCCTAATGCCATTGCATCTCATAATGTATTGGGATACAGTGAAAGCTGTAAGGATGCTGATGGAGTGTTTGATTTCTGCTCTTGTTTTAGGCATCTGCTAAGGTAAAGATGTTGTGTAGTAATGTGATTTGGCTCAGGTGATGAAGGTCCTGCTGGCTGAGCATAGGTTATTCAAGATGGTGAGATCTTTGTGCAGTTCTGTTTTTCTCCAGATGTTTTCTTGTTTGTGGTGTGATTGCTGTCAGTGCGCATGTCTGTATACTACGGTGCAGATGTCTTGGTTGTTATTGGTTTGTAGTGTATGAAAAATAGCAGTTAGGTGGAAGTTGATCTTGTTGAGAAGGATGTTGATGTTGGGTGAAGGAGTGACTGTGGAAGAATAGGTGGTGAGGTTTTCGTCTAAGGCAACCAAAGGAAGATTCAAAGGAGCATAAAGGTGCTTTTGTTGATTTTAGTCTGCCATATTGGAAGGGCTTTTTGTGCTGGGCAGGTATGGCAGCATGGTCTGTCCAGTCGAGTTGTGCAGGTGGAAGGCAATTGATGTCTAGGGAAGAGGTGAATACCAACCAGGTCGAGAGTGCTGCCTGTGTTGTAGAAGGGATTAGTGGGGAGTTGTGTGAGGTGGAGGGTGCCCAGGAGATCTAGGAGAGCTTTGTTGGTTTTCTTGGTCGCTTTAATTCCTGGCAGATTGGGCTGTCCTAGGAGGACATTGATGGAATGGCTGCCAGGTGAAGCAGAGATGAGGTCAGTGATTTCACAAAGGAAGGTCTTGTTACTCTTTGGTCGGTGGCAGACTAGGAGGAAAGCAGAAGGTGCGGTGTGGGAGAATGGAAAGTGACATGTTAGGAGCTTCATGAATTTGAGGCATGTAGGATCCTGACATGTGCATGTCCAGGATGTCTTGTGAATGCCTTTGAGGTTCCTGCTGGATGTCTCTGCATGGTTGACATGCTCGATGCTGTGGTCAGCCGGTACTAGGGCATCCAGGATGTGGGAGGAGGTGGGACTACATGTGTTTCTGTTATGAAGAATGGGTCAAGGTGTTGAGTGGTGATGATATCAGCAATGTCTGCCACATGGAGTACAGCAGAGTGAGTGTTGATGGACATGAGGTTAAGTGGGTGTTTGGGTGAAATAGGTTGGGTGGTTGTGAGTGGGATATTGATGAGGATGAATGGGTTGGAGCTGGGATTGTGCTTGGTTCATGCTGAATGTTTGTGCCTGAGGGCTATCATGGGGATAGACCTAGGTGTGTAAGGAGAGAAGTACACAGTGGTAGGATTCTCGGGTGTTTTGCTGGGATTCTGGGTCTTGGGCATTTCCAGGTCTTATCAGGGCCAAACAGGTGTTTTACTGGTTAAAGTCCTTATCTCTGTCAGACTTTTGCTATGGACCCCTGGTCAAGGGAGGAGGGGTTTAAAACAGGGAGTGGCAGGAAGCAGTCATAGAAGCAGAGAAAGAAGAGGGGGAAAAAGAGAAAAATAGAGGGAAAATACAAACAAACAAGCACAAAAAACAGAATTTAAGGGGAAAGAGGGGTGAACCTGTGTGCCAGCATGCACAGGAATGTGCACTAACCTGCAGCTTCTGGATGGCGATGCAGGTAGCTGTATGTGGGGGAAATCCCCTTAACCATCTGATTCCTGGAGTAAACAGGAGACTGTGTGGTCAAAGGAAAACCTCCATTCAAAGGAGTAAAAAACCCTTTGCATCGAAGCGTGTTTTCTTGTTGTTTGATTTAACATTGACTGCAGACCGGAGATGATACTTTGCAGCACGAGACTGAGTGCAACGTCTCTCGTTCGTTTCTGTGGTGGACTCCGGCAGAGGGAGTCAAAGTAAAGTCCCAATTCCCCTGGTAAAATGTCGGGCTCTTTGCTGACACAAGACAGTTTGCAACGGAGATGTGATGGAACACTGCAGCCTGCTGAATGTGGAAGGGAAGCAAAGCACCGCTACACTGATGTAGTTCTGAAATGGGAATAGCAGCTGGAATGTAGGAGGCAGGAAAGAGAAGGGGAAAGGTAGCGAGGGACAGACCACGAATGGGAGAATAGAATACAGGTTTGACGACGGCAATTAACTAGCGTATCTACAAAGTAGCAACGCAGTGTGTCACCTTCTCCATAGCCTTTTTGTCTTGGATGCAGGCCTCGTGACTAGTGACACAGAAGCCCAGCGGGCCCCTGTGGTACTGCTACAGCGGTACTTAGTCATGAGTGAAATGGAATGAAATGGACGCCATTTTAGGAGAAATCTGATTCCATTTGTTCCATACAGTCCAGGAAGGGCGATGAATCCTGACACTAGGCATCATTACAAGGTTGCTGGTCCGGAAACAACGGTACCGGTAAGCTTTCCCCTATACTGTTTTTTCCAGACCGGCAAACTACGGGTTCTGAGGGCGGGAGTCCTTCCGCCTGCCAGGTCTAACCTGGCGGGCGGAATGGCACCCACCCACAGACCTTGACGGTAGCACCAGCACCCTTCTGAATGGTGCCCGTGCTACCGCCCTCCCCATTCCCATTGCATCCAACGGGACTCAAATGGGAATCGGGAGTAATTTTTTCTGGCGCCTGGGAATGGGCAATTACTGGGTCCACCGGTGTTGTAATGCCCTGGTAATTGCCAATTCCCGGGTGCCGGAAAAAAAATGACTCTGGCGGCAGCCATGCCGGTTTTACCAGCACAGCTACCGCCAGAGTCATAATGAGGCCAACTGTGTATTTCTTGTGTCACAGTTCATTATCTTGGAAATACTATCATTTAGTCTTTCTCAAAGGGATAATCTGATTTCTTTTTCGGGGGATTAAAGAAATATATCACTGAAACACTATGATCTTCATGTAACCAGAATAATGTCAGTGATAAGAATATTATCAATCTTTTCAACCTGTTCTAGTAAATATAATGAGATCAGGGTGCGCAGTCCACCGAAGTTCCTCCCTCTTGCATTTTTTTAACTCGGGTGAAAACATAATTTTCACAATAAATATATTGCAATGTTCAGATCTCTTGTAATATTATTGAGCACGTGGATCAATTGGGGAAAGAAAATCTGGATCAGACTGTGTCTAGGCAATCCATGTTATATTCCTGGACAGAAAATTATGTAAGCCCTGTCATAATGGGCTGTAATCAATACCATTATTCTCAAATTCACTTTCTGCCCTTGTAAGGAAAGGCCATCTGCACGGCTGTGCCAGTCTGCTTTTTTTATTTTACCATGTAAAATAATGCTGTTGTTTGTCTCTAAGAATGGGATGTCTGCTAATCAGGCCTCGCTTTCTAAATTCTCCATGCTGGAAAAGTAGAGTTATGTGTTATCTTTGCTGCACTCTGTCTACTATCATCCAAGCAATTGCTATGTGGTCTGACAACAGGGTGCTGCAATCCAAACTACTCCAATGGCCATGAGCTGCTTTCAACTGTGGGCACCCATAATTGAAATTATATCTCTCTGTTTATGCCCAAGTCTTGGTGGTTGAATAAAAATAGATAGCTATTTTCTGTTTAATTATAGTGGTCTGTGAGGAAATACAGTTATGCATTGAAAAAAGTATTTGATGTCATTTTATTATCAACTTTTTAACCCACAACAGCTAGCTGGTTTATTCTCTGCCTGCGAAGGTTTGACACCTTACCAGAGGAACAGTACATACCCTCTTCAGGAGCCAGTGTTTCAAATGAAGCTTTGCCAGCAGAATTGGGATGTCAAATCAAGGGGATAATTAATAGAGTCTCCTGGAACTGGCAGGCCTGAGAGGGAGAGAAAGATAGTGGATCTTATTACACGATCTGTTGCTACAGCAATGATACGACCATTTTGGAAATGTTTGGGATTCACTCTTTCATGTGCCTCCTCCCAGCTTTCTGCAAACAAGGCACCTGGGCAACTGGCAGAGGGCAAAACACTTATTACATCAACTGAATTGGTCCCTTACAGAAGGCTTAAAATGGACCTATCTGCTAAGCCAAAGTTACTATAAGGGGGTCAGACCCCCCTTAGTTGAATCATCTTCGGACACAAGAAGTGAAAGGAATTCAGTGTAGCCTTATCGGGGTATCATTCTGCCCAAAGTCCCCTGCTATTGGTGTGAAGATAAGGATTTCAAAAACCTTCCCCAAACCCACCTCAGGGTTACATTTCCAGTGCACTGCTGCTGGAAAGCCTGCCTGATGCTGAAACACTGGTACCAAGCACATCGGCATGTGTTCTCTGGCAGCCTTCTTGGCTGAAAAGGGCAGAAAGAAAATAGGTTCCCCCTGAGACATGGTTCTCCACAGAAATGTAGGAACACAATGAGCAGCCTTGAACTCTGTTCCCACTTCAAACCACTTTCAAGCTGTCTTGAAGCTGAGCTGACCTGAAAAAGCTGAAAAACTCCCTGAGCTGAATTCTTCCTTCAGCTCAGGGAGTTTTCCATGCTTGATCAAAGATGCTTGGATAGCCCCCTTGCTGAAGAAGCCATCTCATGACCCATCATTACCTATGAATTATAGGCCTATTACTAATGTGCAGTTCCTGCTTAAGATCTGGCATAGTGTAGCCTATTTTCAGATACAGAAACATCTCGAGAAATCTGGTTTGCTGGGCACAAGGCAGTCCAGTTTCAAATCTGCACATGGTACTGAGACCGTACTGCTTGTCCTGAAATCCAGTTTACTTAATATCATGGATAAAGGGGGAGTTGCCGTTCTCCTCCTCCACAACCTCTATGCTGCCTTTAATTTTATGGATCATGACTTGCGGTTTGAGAGGCACCAGAAAGGTGGCAACTTCTCTCCTGAGATGGCAGCCTGGACTCACTCTTTACTGTCAGGTTGGTTGGCTATGGTTTTCAGCAATGAGGGTACAGCTGACCCGGTAAAAATAAGGTGTGGGGTGCCACAGGACTCTTGCCTCTCACCCACCTTATACAATCTTTTCACCAAACCCATGTTCGAGCTTCTGGAAGAGAATGGCATTATGTAAATAAACTACGCTGATGACACACAGGTCATCCTTCCTATCTAAGGTGATTAACTTCAGATGTAGTTTCGATCAACCAAATATATACACTCATCCAAGGCTGAATGGTGCACAGTTCTCTGGCATTCAGTGACGCGAAACCTGATTTGCTTCTAGTGGGGACTTCTTACCATCTGAAAAAACTTGGCTCTGACCACAACAAAATTGATATTGCTGATACTTGCATTGGGGTACCTGATAAAGTTACAACTTTGGGGGTATACCTGGATGCACATTTGACTATGAAGCCTTATGTTAGTAGCAATGTTTCCAGTTGTTCATATTATCCCAAACTGCTTGAACAGATGTGTCCTTTTCTATCTAAACAGAGCTGTGCCATGATTGGCCAGGCAATTATTGGCTCGCAATTGGAATTCACTTGTTGCCTGTTGCAGAGAGTTAGTCAAAAATATCTAACTAGACTGCATACCATACAGAATGATGCTGTCTGAGTAGTATGGGGTCTGACTGCAAGGACCATGTCTCGGAAGCATGGAGACAGCTCCATTGGGTCCTGGTTAGATCTCATCTCCCCTTTAGGACTGTGTTTCTGACCCACAAGAGCCTTTATGGTGCCAGCACGATGTATCTAAAGGACAGAGTGTACTGGTTACCAGAACGCAGGATCCTGAGGTCAAATAACTCCTGTCTGTTGCTTGCGCCCTGTTTCAGTTTTCAGCCACATGGCCTTTGATTACTCCGCTCTGGCTCTTCGGAACAGATTACCTATCATATTTAAGATGCACTAAATCACTGGATCAGTTTAAATGCATGCTGAAAACACAACTCTTCTCATAATGTTTTGTTGTTCTTTGGCTTGCTTTGGCTGCATATGTTCTAAGTGATCCTGGTTTTATGTTTGTCCTGTCATCATTTAATATGTCCTTGTGTTTAAGAGCGCCCTATACCTATGGGCCATTGGGCATATTACATATAAATAAATAAAATAATTGCCTTCCCTCGAGTCATTTTAGAGCCACTACAAGAACCAACGAGGTGCCTTTGACATTCTATGATTTTCCAACTAGTTTGATATACATATGAACCATATACTCAACCTCGCCTGCCTTTTATCAAGTGCATTTGATCCAATCACCATCGTCCAACAGCACTGTGCCTCTGGACGCAGTTGAAACGTCTCACTGCTACAGTTGAATCAACTAATTGAGACACTCTTGAGCCGTCAAACTGGAAGGATCTGCACATTGCCTTTTCCCAAGCTTCCTTCAAGTTTCAAACAGATTGGCACTCATTGAATTATACAGTATTTGCCTCTGATCAAACAGACTCGACGATCTCAACACCGACTATACCCTGCGGAAAATGCCCAGTAGCCTGGCTTGACACTGGTGTGTCATGAGGAGAAGATTTAAAGGTACACCATAATGGTCTGGTTCCCCGTCCCTGTTTGGAAGAGCCCTATTGACAAGACAGACTCCCCGTCATACATTTTAAGAAGCATTCATTTGAACATGAACTTTGCTACAAAGACAATTGGTTACATGTCCTCTGTAGTCATACCTAGAGTGTCCCTTTCATCAAAAAGTCTGCAAATCCTATGTAGTTTTATTATAGGGTTGGATTGTTACTGGTCTGTCTGTATTTTTAGTTTATTCAAAGACTTTGGGCCTCATTACACGGTAGGCGGTAGGGGATTACCGGCACCGGTAAGGGCACCGGTGCAGGTAATCCCCTACCGCCCTACTACGAGGTCCCTCAGCGGGTCCCGTCCTTAATGTGTGGTCAGACCACACGTTAAGGAAGGGACCCGCTGAGGGACTTAAGAGCAAATAACTGTACCGCTAATAGCGGTACCGTTATTAGCTCTTTCCCCATTCCCATTGAGCCCTATGGGGGCTCAAATGGGAATGGGGAATGGCAATTGGCATGGGGGCTTACCGGGTCCTCAAGGGTCTGAATGACCCGGTAAGTCCCCATACTGCCTACCCGGACCCAGCAGGCGGTAGGGGGTAGCCAAGGCGCTAATTGCGCCATGTTTACCTCCTACCGTGTAATGAGGCCCTCTATGTTTTAATAGAACATGAATTGGGCAAGTCGTTTCTGTTGGTACCACAGTGTTTTTGTTGTTTTGGATGCTTCCTTGCTGGCTCACATCCTCTTGAAGAGTCTATCCTGTGCAGCAATCAGGATGATTCAGTGAGTGGGCAGGTTGAATTAGCTCAAATGGAGTATTATTAACCCGCTATCTACTGCCTTTCCTGCCTAGAGAGATCTCCGCGCATCTCGTTTTTTGCAAGATACAACTATGCAGTCCCCTCTCATACTTCCTTATGTTTGAGCAATCCATTCCATTCTCCTAGCCATCGACGCCATGCGTGGATTGAATGGTTGGCCTTTCAAGATGGTGCATATCCACTGTGCGCATTTGATTACCAGGCTTCCTGTTAGTTTGAACTTTGTATTTCTTTGCTCAGAGACTCAGGCCGTTATAGCTGTCAGTGGGGCAGTGACTGGTAATAAATCAACTCTGCCATTTTGATAAACATTCCCTTTGTTGTCATTGCAGTGATTAGAATGCCATCCTGTTAGACTCGTGCAGACCTCTCAGGACCTTTTCCACTTTTCCCTGTACATTGAGGTGTATCATTATGATGTGTTCCCTTACTAGCCTTAACATTTGTAGATTATCTTCTAGCGTCACTACACAATTACTCCCAGGTATGGAGGGTGACTCTTTTCCCTTTCTTATTTAAGTATTGTTCAATTGCACATAGGATTTTGTCTTTCTGATACTGATATAATCGGATTTGGACGAAATTACCTAAGTAGAAAAGTCCTACCACCAAAAGTCTGACCCCCATTTATTTGCATATGTATATGTGGGGGGTAAAGTCAATAAAAATGTATAGGTATAAGGCGGGAGGCCATGGGGGTCTCCCCCCACATATATATATGCAAACATTTTGAGAGAAAAAAGCACACAAATAACGGACTTTTGGTGGTCGGAATTTTCAACTCGGTAATTTTACGCAGATCCAATGTTATCAGATCCAGTGGTTTATCACAGTACATTCTGAAGTCTGAAGTACATTCTTCAGACTATCTAGTACAGGCCTCATGATTGTGGTTTTCCTTAACTACAAGAGCTTTTGAGAAGTCTTGATTGCCACAAGGAGAGTGTTGCAGTGTGCCGGGGCATATCAGGAGAAGAACCGTTCCCTGTTTTTTTTCCCTTTGGGATAGGTTAGTTTCCAGAGTAACAAAAGTCTGGCTTTTACAGGATTGTGTCGCATCAAGGTGTTAAGCTTGCCCGCAAGGTAGGCAGGCATTAGGGCTGCAGTTGCCTTGTATCTGATGAATTAATAAAAGGATCCTGGCAGGGATTGAGAGCCAGTGAAGGTCACACTGGATGGGGGTAATGTGGTTGATTCTTTTAGAACCAGTTATAAGGCAGGCAGCATGATAATTGACAGCTTTAAGAGTGAGCCATGTTTACAGTGAATAGCCCAGCAAGAAAGACATTACCCCATCAATGTGTGCAATCATGAGGCCTGTACTATATAGTCTGAAAGTCCTGAGGAGGAAGGAAGGGCTCAATCGTCAGGAGCATGTGGTGGGGGCCTGCTTGTTGATGTGCTGCTGAAAGGAGATTTTAAGGTATACAATGAACCAGAGCCTTTGATAGACAGGGCAAGTTATGGGGTGAATACATCGAAGTGCATCTTGTGCAGCCATCTTGCTTGTTTGTTTCCTGTGTAATGGGGTGGCTGAGGAGGATGAATTCCAATTTGGGTGGGTTGAGTTTTAGGTGTGGGCTGCTCATCCATGTTCGTTTCATTGGTGGCAAGCCATTTCCAGGGGTGAGTGATGTCGTGGGACACAAGCTTACTATACTTCCTACTAGTGTCTGGCGGGACATTTTGGTTGTTATCTTAGGTATACCTTTTTTCTGATTACTTAGCCGAGACATTTTTGTTTACAACACATCCACACATTTCGTGTTTTACTTTCTTTCTGGGGTTCCTGCTCACCATTGCTAAAATCGGGCTTGTCGACCAACTTGAATGCCTTCTGGTTAAACACTATCACGTGTTAATTTCTAAAAGTTCCTTATGGAGTCGCCTATATGTTATCCATTGTTCTTTGCTGTAGCTTCATGTCAGCCCTCCTAGTGGCTGCCTGGCTTCCCTTTTTGGTCTGGGCAGGCCACTCCTCCTCTTTTGCCTCAAATTGCGATATTGATCCACCCCGAGTGTCCACTGAGCCTTCTTTTTCCCATCAACAGTTTCTGGTTGAACAGAAGTTGAAACTTGCAAGATAAGTTCCTCCGTTGATATTTATGCCTCTAGTTTGGCAACTATTTGCTTTATAAATAAGTCCAAAGTCCTAGTTACTAATAGCCGTTTTGGGGTTAGATTATTCAGTGGCAGGGATCTAGATTTCCTATATGGCATGGGAACAAAATGGGCACAATATCTACAATGGGCAGTAATTAAATAAACAGTTAATGCCACAATTGTAAGAAAGTATCCTCTCACCTGCAGTCATCTGCATGGTTAAAAAGATAGCTAAATCAGTGTTATCTAGTGCTCATTTATCCAAAAAAAAGCCCAGGCTCCAAGGCCACGGGCATCTTATAAAGTACACCAATACACAGTTTGTTACACAAAACTAGCATGAAGGTCTAGATTGTAGTCCTTCCACTTGACAAGGGTGGTTTACAATTATGGCTACACAGAGCCCATGCTGTACCCTTCTAAATCAACAAAATACCCAGACTACAAGGCATCTCTCGCCTGCAGTCACCTGGGTAGTTGGAGAGGTATCATTTGTTAAACAGTTAGCTAAATTATCAAGTTAATCAAGTTGCATAGACTCAAAAGCCACACAGGCTCGCAGTCATCTGGGGAGTTAAATGCTGTCAGTAGGTACATCGGAGGGGTTTAGTCAAATAATCAATGAACTAGGAGGTATTGCTGTGTGATTAACATTCCTCAAACGCACTACTATGAATTTGAATTTCCTGTGCTGAAATGCCAACAAGCCCAACTAGAGGGTTCATAGATGGACACCTGGCATATGTTCTACAACCATCTACTAACTGAACCAGTACCCCACCCCCTGCAACATTGGCACCTATATATTTTTTGGCCAATGCACACTAAGTGATCTGTTTCTGGCCGATACACATTAGACGTTTTTATGCATTAAACATTTGCCGTCCGTTCACTGAAGGTGTGGCATTTGATGACTAGATTTCTCACTGCCACAGATACGGCATATGTCTAGAGGATTTTTGATATGTGTTTATCAGGATTTTCATTGCAACAGAGACTGGGTATCTGAGCAATCAATGTAAATTGCGCGACATTGTATTATATATATTTGTACATATCTTTTAATTTCTTTTTTCTACAGATAGACTCATTATTTGTTTAATGCACTGGTTTTAATGTCTGTTCTTTTGGTTTCTCTAGCTAACCACATTTGCTTAGGGATCCACTGTATTGTGTATATTTTTTTTGCGTTGATGTGAACTATACACATTTTCTGTTCAAAGCACACCCCTCTTTTAACATGTACAAGTGTTTGCAAGAGAATTATTTGCTCTTTTCATTATGATCAACTTTATTTACTGTGCAGACTCTCTGTGTGTGTTTCTTTCTGGACATCACTACAGGCTATGCATGTTTGGATAAGTTCCACTAGTAATCGTAAAGGGTTCCCCAGAATATAAATTCTTTCTTTCAAAATTTGAATCTGTCTTGGTCGAACCCCCAAGTAGCAGTACTTCGTTTCTTGTTTTATGGTCTTTGATTGCCTGAGTCTGCTACTAGTCACCATGGGCAAACCGAATTTTTGTTGCTGAAATGACACATTATCAATTATGGAGCTGTACTTACTGTGGTATGGGTAAATGAGCTGTTCTGGGCGTTAATAGTGGTATTCCACCATTACTTTGCATGCCCAGTTCTTTAAAGCCCATTACATTAACATATTTCACTGCAATGTAGAAGGGGGATTGTGTTAGGGTATTAATTAAGGAGGATGGGGTGTGGGAAGGGGGCACCGTGGGGGCATCTCCCCCACATTGATTTGTGGTGAAAGGTGTTAAAACATGTTTTTGAAGAAATATTCCTGAGCAAATCACGTAGATCCTTAAAAGCTTTTGGAGCAGCATGTGGAGGTGTTCTCGTAGTTCTGCTGTTGTGACTGGCATTCCTGCACACCAGCCTGAACAAAATTGAATGTTCTGCGGTGCAATTGTGCATTATCAGCTGTGTAACTGTGCTTGTTGCAGTAAAAGTCGAAGAGAGGTGGTGACTGTGGAATTTGTAAGGGCCCTTGAGCCATGTGTTGAGCTATATGCATGTGTTATGATGATCTTAGTTAGGCAGGCCAAGTGAATATCAATAAAACATTCAAGCAAATATGTTATGGTTGTCCATAGCACCATAAACACATACTTAACATTAAGAGATGTCAATAAATGTTAGATACTATTGCTGATGATTATATTTAATTTTTTGGAATCTGATTAATCACAAAGGTGCTGATAGGGAGGTTTTCTTAAAGTCCTACAGGCAGTAAGACTTCAGTAAACTATCCCAGTGGTTTGCAGATCCACAACTCTTAGTATCAGTCGGTACTAACTCAGGACCTTGGTAGAGTGGCTTAGCAGCCAGGCTCATCAAAGGAGGAAGATGTGAGCTGTAGGTATGTTATGTTCTGTTATGTTAGCAGCACTTCTAAAGCGCACATACACCCGAAGGCATCTTGGCGCTGAGGAGGCGGGCAGAAGGAATGAAGCTAGAAAAGCAGGGTTTTTAATCCTCAATGAAAGTAAGACACTGAATCTAGTTAGACAGGCACAGCAAAGAAGCACTTATGTTTATAAGTTATATAAAAGTATATATTTATTGTCTTTACAACAGCATCACTTTAAATAGTTTAGACGTTTGTACTAGAACACTTAGAAATACTTGATAATACACTTCAAAGGGCACTTTCACATTTGTGTTTGTTTGCGGTTACATTTGTAGCAACATTAGAAAGGGAAAAGACACATCATTGGTTATTGAGCACTCATGTGTCATGAACACTGTGAGGGGGCACAAGTTGTGCCACAAGCAGGCTCCCACCAGAACCCTGAGGGCATTAAAACCACTGCAAAAGGGCTCCTGGAACCAGTCCTGGCACCTTTGGCACCAGGCTCATATGTAGGAAGGAGGGGCTGTTCAAACTAGGTCCCATTTATGTACATGAGCCTTTAAATCCAGCATGGAAGCACCCACACAGTCTAGTTCTAAGAACTAAGCCATGCGGTCTAGTGTTTCTGGGTGGCAGGCCTGGAAATCCTTTCCCTGGTACTACTTTACCTGGGCTATATAAACCAAACAACCTGACTGCAGAACACGCTTCGTGTTATTCTGCAACCCGCAGTGTGACGCTCACCGTGTCCAACTCCTGGTCTTCAGCATCTTCCTGTAATCCTGCAAGAACAAGAACAAGATTATTCTGTTTTGCCGGAGAAAACACCATCCAGAACTCAGCATCTCAACTGGGCTGCAATCTGTGGAAAATGAGAGAAGAAGAAACATCACTCACCTGTGAGTACTAGCTTGAGGACTTCTGGCGAACCGCTACCACAGCTGCTGTTCTAACATTGCGACTTGCAATAATGAGAAAGGGAAAAACAATACTAGAACGCGCGCTTCCAAGACATCGAATTCCATCAGTCTTACCTGAATTCCATCGTGCTACGCCACGCTTCCATCTGGAGCACCACAGCAACATCTGCAAAGGAAAAGAGGCATATTCAGGTTTACTTTCAATATTAAACAACCGCACAGCGCTGTACTTACCTTAACGGATTCCAGGGGCCTGTGTTCCATTGCGCTCTCATCCACTCGCAGCACCAAAGCGGCCTGTGAGGAGAAGAAGAAGAAAACACAGGTTAGCTTTAAAAGACAATAAAGGCGCTGCGCTTCGTGCTTTCTCTTACCTAGAAAACGTGCCTCTCCATCCGGCACGCCAGCATCATGACCTGAAAAGAAGGAGATAAAGACATTAACAAATTCCCACCATTAACAGAACAAAGACTTTCAATTGACCAAACCTACCTGCCTACCAGCAGATTCGGGGTCACAGCAGGCCTGGGCCCAAGGAAGTCGTACTGCACCAGAGAAGCAACTCAGGCAGCTCGCCAACAAACATCAAGCGCCCCTGCACAAGAAACGCAGGACGGATAGCTCACCCTACAAATAACTAAGGTGAGAAAAGAACCCAGTGGGAAGGGAATCGGCCAGAGGGATGTGGGATATTTACCCATTAAAGACAGTTAGTACAAATCCTCCCTTCTGTAATTGCAGATTCATTATTCAGCACTGGGCAACTACGCATCCAAGGTTCCAAATCTCAGAGCCTTCTAGGCGCCCCCGGGGATATCAGGTGAGCATAACACATGTGGTTTTCAGCGGTTTATACAGTAATGCATTTACTCTGCAAACACATATAGTAAAGTCACTTAAAGGTGGGAAAATTGTTAATTAGTGTAACACGAGCTTGGTTCAAGGTTCTATAGATGGTTTCTTTGCATAGTAGTCTCGAAGGAGGACCTGTAGCACAACTTTCATCAACATTTGGGTTCACTCTGCGGTTTTGGCAACTTTTCTGCAGCACCAACAAAGGACACAGATCGCCCTGTCAATCTTCTTTGCTTCTTGCAGCCCCATGTTTTGATGAGGGGTTCTGGGCAAGTTGGATCAGATCCCTGGAGGGTCCTTGCAATTTCAGCAAAGATTTGAACGGATTCAGACTTTCCACAACGATGCAAAATGGGCAGCAGGACTCTTGGCATTGGGGTTCTGCAGCTCGGGAAACTCCTAGTACCTTGGGAGATGGTGCCTTTCACCACCAACCAAAGGGAAGGAGCTGTCCTCTTCGGAGCTCCTCTGTCGTACAGTAACTGGGGTCAGGACAGCAGTGGTCGCTTCACAGTGTTGCAAAGGGTCTGCAGGTTTCTATGGTCATCTTCTTCTTTGGTTTCTTCAGCTTCCAGTGGTCGACTTGCTTTTCACTCCAGAATCCTCACCTTTTCTATAGTTCCAGCACACACTCTTCTGCAATCTCTCTGTGCATTTTACAGAAATGGGCGTGTGGCTGTCCAATCAGGACAGCCAGACCCCCTGTGGGAGCTGGACCCATTCAGGCACTCTCAAAGACAAAGCACAGAGCCTGGAAAACTCCTCCCCCCACTTCCTTCCTGCCCAGACACTTTGGAGAATAGGCAGAGGTACCCAAGGGTTCCAGCCAAAGGCAAAACAAACACACAGGCCTCCCCCTCCCAATATGGTAGAAGAAGCACTGACAAAGAACAACCATGCTAGTAATGCTGAAAAAAGTTGGTACTTGGGTGCCCTTATTGTGCACTATCGATGCTATGGACATGGCCTGCGGTACCAACAATAGACAATAGTTAGTAGAACATTTTCCATTGTCACCAACCATAACTAGTGATTGTCTGTGGGCCTCATTACGAGTTTGGAGGCAGCCATGCCGCTATTTGCGGCATGGCTGCCTCCAAACTCGGGTCCGGGTCCATGTTCCTTGAATGAGGAATTACCGGGCCATTCCAAACTTGGAGGACCAGTAATTGCTCATTCAAAATACCCATCCCCATTCCCATTCGAGCCCCTATAGGGCTCAATCGGAATGGGGAGGGAGCTAATAACGGGCCCTTTAATAATAATAACGTTATTAGCTCCCTGGTCCTGTAGCGGCCCCTCTAAGGGACCTGGTAATGCGGCGGAAAGGGGTTAACAGCACCGGCATCCTTACCAGCGCTGTTACCCCTTACCGCCAACCTCGTAATGAGGCCCTACGTGACTAAAAAGTCACAGAAGCAGAGAAAAGGGGGATAGATACTAGTATATTTCTATTCCTAAGATCTGTAGTTACTTGGGGATATGAAAAAATAATCTTAAAGGAGGACCCGAAGGGTCTCAAGCAACACTGCCCATAAGGAGCAGTGCGCTGCAGTAGTAAAAACACAGATGCCTTTAAGAGTTAAGGAGCAGACAGACTCCATAGTATAGGTAGAATACAAAGAATAGAGTTCCAAAAGACAGAGCCCCAATAATGAATGAGTAGGAAAAGGCTCCACCTTTTCAGCATTGAAAGAAAAATGTCCAGAAGTCCAGCATAAAGAGCTGGGGGTTTCATTAGGAAAGAGGATTAAGTATACACATGATATATCATCCCAAACAAGTGCTTATGGACAAGTGGCTGATCTCAACCCATTTTCAGCAACTGTTTTTCAACATATTCACCTTTGAATGAGACAGATCACCCGAATAACAAACACATTAGAACCAGGGTAGAATATTGGAATCCTGACAGCCAGTCAGAATCCACGACTTCAAGGCTATATCTTCCAGGATAGCCATGGCACATCATGCCTGACAGGATTCTAACAAGCTCTCCTGATCCCTCACCTACAATTACCTTTAGGAGGTTGCACCACCCATCCTCCTTTGTCCTTTCACTGCTCAGGCCTGTCCGCCTTCTCCCTGGCTCCCCTGCAGCTCCTCTTCCATGCCGTGAAAACAAATGACTTACTTCACTTCCTCCGAGGAAGTGAAGTCAATCCTTCATTTCCACAGCATGGACACAGATCTGCAATAGGTGCCACAGAGAAGGCAGATGCACCAGGGCTCCGTTGATTACCGTACATCCAGCCCAAGGTGCTAATCCCATACTACCCACAGGTGTGGAAAATAATGCAAAAACGAATTTCTATATATTAAATGGAAGTGCTACTAGAACCCTTATAATTACCAAGTAATAGTGTTAGTGGACGCCCCTGCTAAATCATTTGCTAAAGTTCTGCTATATGAGTTGACTTAATAGGGAAGAACATCATCTCGTATGTCTTTTTAGAGCCAACCACTCAACCTTGGTAAACATCATGGCACTGACCTTGACCATGAGAATTGAAAAAGCTATTAATATTAATAATCATGCATTTATACCGTGTTTATAGAGTGATCTTCAGCATTTCACCACTTTAATTAAATCACATTATGGAAACAACGGGGTGCCACCTTGTTTACGAAAAAAGATAATAGCCGTATTTGGCAAAAGTACTGTAAAAGTTTGGTTAGATGGAAATGGTGGTGGCACAATGGAGATATCTACTACAAGAGGTTTAAAGCAAGGGGGTGTCCTTGCACCCATACTGTTTTACAGTGTAGAACCATAACCTCATTGTCGGAAAGTAGATCTTTTCTACTGAAAATTGGATCCCTCATCTTAAAAGGTTAGGTCACACAGTCAACAACACAATTATGGAATATACACCAATATGCCTCCAAGGGCTATTGCCTAGAATTCTGGTTATTCAAAAGAGATCGGACAAAGCAAATTCTGACCATTGACACACAAGTTGTTTCAGTGCTGGACTATGCCAACAGCATGCGTCAGGCCAAATTCATTTCCAGAGAGTTTAGTACTCAGCAACAAGAAAAGGTGCGTACTCAATCAAAGTCTGTCTCCTTCATAGATGGCTTGTGTAACCTGCATTGAATTACTGTCCATCCGATAATTCTGTTTTAAATGTTGTGTCTGATACTCAAATCAACCAGTGGCTAAGTACAATCATTTACAGTAGTGCCTACACTTAATTTGTGCTCAGCAGGAAACAGCTTTACTTAACATCCCTCCAATTGAACATGTCCATCTCTCCCTATACATTCAGATCTCAGCATCCCATATTTATTTCAGGAAAAAGACGAAAAGCTTACTTAGTCCATAACGCAGTTGGCTGTTTTACAGCAGCAATAATCGTTATAACTCATGAGAAATTGTAACACCAAGATGCCCGTATTAGGTGAACTCTGCACTCTGTAAAACGCAATAATATTAAAAATGTGTTAATGAAATGGAATTATTGGTTGGTGATACAATTGTCAATTTTTATGTTTTGCTTACACAAACAAATTAACAGCTACACAATTTATGTATAACAAACATTATAGTAATTGATGTACTGTTCCCTAACAATCCCTCTCAGATAACTTCCAAAATGTCACTAAAAATCAGTCCTCGATTTGTAGGGTTCAGAGACACTCTTTGCAAAGTGACCTGCCAAGCCACGCATGGCTCGAAGAAGTGACATGCTCTGATTCGAGGAGATCTGGACATAAAATAGGAGAGAAACCACTGCTACTGCAATCATTTGGCGGCGTAGTAGCAGCACAAAGAAGAATATTCCTTTAAGTGTGCTGCCAAAAAAGGGATATAATGAATCATGGAGTATAGTTATGGGTCTTCGATGAATGGCTTGAAACTAACAGACGGACACGAAAAAAGAATGCTTTGCCCTGAGGAAGTGTGGGCCGAGAAACCGTGTTTGACCATTAAAGAAAAATTGGGTTGTATGAAGAAAAATAAATGTTTGAGACATAAGTGGACAACACCATGAAAATAAATGACTAAAGCTGTAAGTACCCTATATGTATTATTATATGTGCTATTAAAACTCCATAGTAACTTGGAGTTTTAATAGCACATATAATAATACATTATTATAATATGATTATGTAGACATAAAAAATACATAGAATTTGTTTTATAGTTCAAGTTATTTATCTTTTGTTGTCTGTGTCTGTCTTTTAACATTTTCTTTATTTCTATACATTGCAAGTGGTCCATTTATAATGTATTGATATTGTTACGCAAACAAATTGGGACATTATTGAGAACAGTGCACATTTTGTTTCTGAATAATAGGTCTTACTTTGTCTTCAGTATGTAAGAAATTATTTGTATGTGAAAGTAAAACAAATCTTTAGTTTTGCTTAAGAGTTGTTAGTATATGTTTTCTTTTATAATTTGGTGAATTGTGAATTTACTGTTTAAATATCTACGTGTAAGTCAGAAGGATTTCACCTTGATCATTTTCTCCTAGATTGTTCTGGTTAAGCACTACTCCGGGTTCCTAATTGGGATTAGTGGATATCCCCATATAGCTTCCAGTGCTATGCGAATTGTGCATATCCTTGAGAAGGGTGTGGGCCGCACTTTAGTATTGAATGGTGACAATAATGCATTTGATGTAGCGTTTGATGCCAGATTCTCCCACTTTTAAGCACTGGGTTTAAAAGTCCCCCTTGGATTCATCTCCCAGGAGTAAAATGTGTGATTGCAGGCTGCGCTCAGATCTCTGAGGCATGTGTTTAACTCAGGGAGCTTTCATTTACTGCCGTGGTGTGAGATGTTTAAGAGAATTCCTGTCTCATGGTGTGAGTACATAAGGAAATTATGGCAATACCTGAGAAATGTCATCACTCCCTGACCATAGAACATCAATCCCTTCCAAATGGTGTGCACACCTGGCCCTATGATACCATTGCCTGGTAAATGCCTATGCAGTGGTTCTAGATCAGCCATTGGCTTTGCACATGCTTGTTTGCTTTTGCTGCATCTTACTACCATCTGTCTCTTTTCTGCCCTACTTCTCTCATTTGTAATGTTTACCCAATGTTGGCTTCCTTCACAGAAACCTCCATACTGCACACTCCTCTATCAGATTTTAGCAATAAACTAGTTTTTGAAATTGTCTTCCAGGGGCACTGCCTGGAAGCAGTCACCTCTGAAGCGCCATTTATTTATTTATTTATTTATTGTGAATTTGTAAGGTGCTTATACATCAAGTAAATTGTCTTTCAAAGTGCCCACAGGGCGACAGGGAGGTGACAAATACAACAACGAAAGATAGAGGCGGACCAACTAGGCCTTGTGAGCATTCAGTAATCACCAACCTCTCCCGTTATTGACTTCCTCAAATATATCTGCGTCACATATGATGAATATAGTTAAAACTGTAAGTCTCCCATTATATTTGTGGAACTGTCAGTCTGTGTTGTCCCCTCTCAATGCTCCAAGCACCATCTACTCCATCCCTTAAACTTTTGCTTTTGCATTTGGAAATCACCCAGTAATGGGACTGGGGCAAACCCTGCCATTCATTCCTGAAGGCTGCTGCTATTTCTTTGAGAACCATTATTCTGCCGTGGCATGCAATGCATCACTGCAGCAAGACCTCTGAATGAGAAATGGCTCAGGTTTCTCATCCCTAGTCAAGGCAACTGGAATGTACTATTTGTAACTCTCTAAAATGTGTGTTTGGAAGCTCCAATTTAGAAAGATTTGTTTCATTATCAATGTATTTCACTTCATTTTTTACTGGCCATTAACCTTTAACTTGAGTTTTGTGCTTCTAAAATGGACCTGCCTAATGTGTATGCTTATTTGTGGTTTGCATGCCATCGAAGTGTCTTCATCCACATGGAGTATTTACAAGGGGTTAACCTCTGCCTTCTCCCATCACGTTACCCTGAAGTTCCAAACCCTGCAGCTGGTTTTGAACTTTATATAATTGGTTTGTACTTTTATGGGACATTACTGACCGCAATGGTCCAGAAAGGTGCAGGCCAATTATAAAGGTCATTTCATTTTATGCGGTTTCTAAGGTTGGCTTTTTAACAAGAGGTCACAGCCAGTAATGTGTTAAACAGATTAATAGCAAATAGTGAAACAGAGTAATGTGGACCAAAAGGAACCAGCTTTGCAGCATTTCGGAAAAGAGCATATATGGACAGTAAGAAAACAGGAATTCAGATATCACTAAAGCATGCAGGATTAGGACCAGCTGATAGACAGGTTATTGTTGTTGCATCTATGCAAATGAAGTATAGTTTACAAAATGGACCCTTGCAGCCTTCCTACATTTCTTTTGAACTCGGCATACAGCTCCAGCCTAGATGTGCTGTTGCCTCTTCTCAAGTACGTGGCACCTGTGGGCTATTCTGACCCACTCAGCTGTCCTATGCTACATCACTTTGCTGCAGTGGTGCAAGAAATGGTAAAATGGCCGCTCTGACTCCTGTGCACACCAAGATCACTAAACTGCATTTTTACAACAACCAGAAAGCGGCTGCACCACCCTGCCACCCACATTTCAGGTGAGGTGGAACAGAGTACTCACTGCAGGAATGTGCCAGTGTGCTCTGCAACATTTAACATGGAGTGAAGTGAAAGAAGCAGCATTACTTTGCTAAAAAACCAAAATACCTCTGTAAAATGACATCTTTCAACCTTAAAAGTTCTGCTTGGTGCTAAATCTATCCATTTCTCATGAACCACTGTGGTTAAAAAGGCCATGTAATGCCCAGGAATATGCATTGTGTCTCAGAGGAACTGGGCCTCCCTTCAATGACAGCTCCTGTCAAAAGTAGCTTTGAAAAATCAACCAGGGGTTTTGTTTTCATTTTACATGCGAAACACATCTATTTTCTTTGCAAAAGTATCAAGAATCAGCTGTTCAGAGAAGGACTCTAAATAGATGAGTGTTAAATGTATCCATGCTGCAAATAAACTCCAGCACTCAAGAAACAAACTATAGCTGCAGAAAGTGTGTATTTGCTGGAGATGAAAAACAAATTTAAATAAATAGTAAAATGTGCTTTTCCTGACTGAAGAGAGATGATCGCCTATTTAAAAATGCATTGTTGTGTAAAGGCCTGCTTACTTAGAAATGTAAAAAGATCTGTTGCTGGTAAACGTGCACTGATAAACTGTTTTGATTCCATAGGTCAAGTCAAGGTGTAAAATGAGAAAATAAAAGCTAAAACTCAGGCTAAAGGGTGACACCTCATTATCTTCTGGCACAGGAAAGCTCTAATTGCTAGCTTGGAGGACTTTGAATGCACCAAGGCAAAGGGACTTCACAAGTCTCATCAGACATTCGTCTTTGCTCCAGGCTGAGACAATAGCAGGCTAAGACTCTCACCTGTCAAGTGTGAGGGGCAATACAATCTTGAATCAATAGAGAGGCCCCTCATCCTGCTTCAAAGGAATTGACAGCTGCTTGCAGTTGTGGGAAAGAATAAAAAAACAACTGATCAAGTAATAATACACTTCCTTTTGGTTCTAAAAGCCTATTTTGTAACTGAACTTTAAAGACATTTAACTTTGCAGCAAGAATTAGGAAAAATATGAAAAGTTGGTAGTTCTAAATCTAATTTTGTGCTCTTCTTTGAAAACTTGGTAGAACATATTATTGCATAAGGAACAGAAGTTATAAAGAATGACAGATTATGGGGAAAGTATTGATGTTGCGAATATATATTTTGTACACACATCCCAGGGGTAAATGCGCATCTGTGTACAAAATTGTTGAATTTTAAGCCACATCTTTCATGGTTAAAATGCCAAAATGTAGCAGAAAGGTAAAACCAGGTCCCACAGACTTGGGGTTTGGATTGAAATATGACGCACAAAATATGTAACCTGTGTATCTGATTTTCTACAAGGTTATAACTGCATAAATATGTATTTGTGGAAAAATTAGATTTTGGTCCCAGTAGCTAGGGGAGGTTTCTAGACATTGTAAAAGTCACACCATAAACATGAAATCCTTTTTCTGTGATCCAATCAGCTGTGGGCAAGGCGGAAACTATGCTCAATCCTAGCATTATGGGTGTGGGTAGTAAGCCTACCCCTACCATATGCTGTAGTGATGTCATCTGGCATGATAAATAAGGGCCCTGACAGCACACAGGGTACACACTGATTCCTGACTTTCTTCTTGAATTCCTATGTGGCATCCTGTTCCTGATTTCTCCATCCTGTTTGATCCTGATTCCAGATTTTCATTGCAAAGCCAAGGCCTATGCATTGCTGAACCCCTTTTCAGCTAGGCCTCAAATTCTAAAAAAAATCCCCAAAACCCAAGGGAAGTATCCTGATCCAGCCTGGCTTGCTACTACCAGATGCATGTCTGCTCCAAACTTGCGACCCCACTGGTCTCCAGTCTCCAGTAACCAGAAGCGCCAATCCACTGCAGTCCGGTGACCAGAACGACCCAGCTTATCCTGTCCCGCCAGACCTTCCCACCTGTCCTTGGTTAGACCCAATCCGTGTGATGACCAGAACCCTTGACGTCCAAAATCCTAAATTAAAGTGGACTGTAAGTATTAATAGGAATCATAGAAAACCATAGCATAACTTGCCTTGCCTTGTCCTATCCCAGCCTCTAAACCATCCTATTCTTACCTTAATAGCTTGTAACATTGTCAGAATCCTTATTGCCACCCTGTCTTGATTTATCTTGCTAAGCGCCATTTCTTTAGTCATTGGGCCTCATTAGGACCCAGGCGGTAAGGGGTTTACGGCGGCGTAAACAGCGCCGACCCTTACCGCCTGATTCCGAGGTCCCTTAGCGCCATGGCGGATTTAACACCTGCTTTTAGCAGGTGTTAAAATCCATGGCGCTAAGGGACCTTGTTGTTAATTACGCCACCGTAATTTATGGTGGCGTAATTAACGCCTTCCCCACTCCCATTATGCCCTATGGGGCAAAAATGGGAATGGGGAAGGGTAAATGGGGATTGGGGACTTACCGCCCCGCCAACCTCGGAATGGGGCGGTAAGTCCGCCAACCACCATGGCGTAAACGTAGTTTACGCCATGGTGGTAAAGGTACGACCCAGGCGGTAACTTACCGCCTGGGTCGTAATGAGGCCCATTTTATCTTGTGTTAATCCTAAATTATCAATCCTATTTTGAGTGGTCGGTCTGGTTCCACCATAGCGGGCGCTGGGGATCTGGATTTGAAGTCATGAATCAATTCCATAGCTTGCTGTGTCCCTCTTTGGTATTCTAGCCTGCATGCTCTACTCTAGAGTAAAACTATAGTAAATAATTTCCTGTCCAAACTGAGTTCTTTTCCGTTTTCACTACCCGATTTTTCTAAGAACGCCTCTCATTCTACATTGCCTATCTCCCTCAGTTTAAAAGCTAGAGACCTAAAAACCACACTCAAAATCAGTGTATTTCACCCATTTATATTACAAACCATTTGGTTAATTTTAGGCGGGAATCAACATTTTTGCAAAGTTTTACACATGTTATTTTTATTCTAAATTATTTTCAACCTTCCATTCAAATTCAAATTGTTTACTTTTTCTCAAACTATTGCTTGTGACTGCTAGTATCTTTCCAATGTTGCTCCCATAAAAAATTGTACTGATTTAAGGATTTTTGCACATTTTCAGTGTTTTATTCAGCCATTTCTGAAATGTCATTTTAAACAGTAGGCTTTCATATCTGTTCTTCTCTCTTGTTTGGGGAAGGAAGGTTGGATTCAAATTCTGTTTTCTATTCCTTATTCATGATTACCTGCTGCTTCCTTATATCTATTTAGAATTGCTTATTTGTGGGTTGAGGAATTTTGCAGGGGGAAATCCTAACTTAAGTGCTATCTCTCCAAAGCCAAAAGTGATCTTTTCTCTGGTGTTTTTCATCTGTGTTGCTAAAGAGTGAATTCAAGTGCATTACATACCTTCTTATCTGTTATTGTCACCACATTGGTGATTGCTGCTCCCTATTAAAAAGTGTATGTTTGATTTGAATTTTAAATAAATAAATAAACATTGCCTTTACCAACTATCCTGATTCCTGGTCCATCGTGACCCAGGGTATTTGAAAAGGGGTGTGATATGAGTGGTGTATCACTCAAAATATTGAACCTATATACATAATAAAACAAGCATTTTGGCTATGCGCTGCATACTAGGCTGAGACCAGGATATATCGCCTGATTGAAATACTTAACAGATTTGGGGGCTTGTGCTGTAATTTTGAGTTTGATTACCACCCGTGACAGTCTGGCACAGCAGACTAACCTGCAGGGTAGTGACACTTTGCTTGGTTGGTGTTCTGTGCTACACTGTACAAGCGCCTCCCAAAACAAATACTCCAAGACCAGGCTGGTCTGTAAAAGTAAAAGTAAATCAACCCCAAAATAATTAATAAACAAAGAACATTCTCTAAATGGCTATCCCAGTAGAAATAAGTATGGCTAGGGAGCACCACCTGCACAAGCTTTTTGTCAGGGGTGAGTGGCCAGAACAGAATGAACATGTCTGGCTACAGGAAATCAGGCAACAAGTCACTGCCATGGACCTGGATACATGGCAGGACAATGGCCCATTACACCAAGCTCTTAGTGAATTGTACATAGCCCCAAAAGTTAAAGAGGAGCAAAGCAAAATTGCCAGAATTGCGGCCCTCCACATAGGAGTGATACAGGAAAAGCATGCTGAAAACATAGTTCTGGCACAGAATCAAATTGAATCACTAGAGAAAATCCAGAATGATCTAGACTCAGCAGAACAAAGGCTACAGAAGAGCCAAGAATGGGAGGCAGACTCTAGACATTATGGGCCTCATTACGACCCAGGCGGTAAGTTACCGCCTGGATCGTACCTTTACCACCATGGCGTAAACTACGTTTACGCCATGGTGGTTGGCGGATTTACCGCCCCATTCCGAGGTTGGCGGGGCGGTAAGTCCCCAATCCCCATTTTCCCTTCCCCATTCCCATTTTTGCCCCATAGGGCATAATGGGAGTGGGGAAGGCGTTAATTACGCCACCGTAAATTACGGTGGCGTAATTAACATCAAGGTCCCTTAGCGCCATGGATTTTAACACCTGCTAAAAGCAGGTGTTAAAACCTCCATGGCGCTAAGGGACCTCGGAATCAGGCGGTAAGGGTCGACGCTGTTTACGCCGCCGTAAACCCCTTACCGCCTGAGTCGTAATGAGGCCCTATGTCACAAACTTAAAAGAGGATCTGGCTCTCCTACAGCAAGAGAATGTAGAGCAAGACACCCAATTACAGGCACTAAAAGAGGAGTGTCAGGAAAAGATTGACTCTCTGCAACAGAGTCAACAGAAACTGGAGCAACAATTAGATTATAATAGAGCCTGTGCAGAACAGATAGTTACCCTACACAACCAGATAGAAACCTTGAAAGAGGAAAATAATACATTAATTATGAAAGACCTACACTCTCAAACAGAATTTGATGAGGAGCATCAGAAATTTAATGCCATCAATAAACAAAGGGACGACCTGGCTGAACAGAGGGGCACCCTAAGTCAGGAGAAAGATGCCTTAGGCCAGGAAGTAAGCCAATTAAAAACTGAGTTAGAGGGAAGAAAGCTGGCCCTCCAGGAGCTCAATGAATTAAAGTCAGATTATGGGAAGCTACGGGGGCACGCCAGATGGGTGGAGAATTCCCTGGAAGAGAACACGCAGACCCAAGATGCTAAAACTCAGGAGGTGAGTCTCCTGCAGCAGAAATTGTTCCAGTATTCCCAGACCATGAAGGAAGCGCAGAGAGACAATGAGGCTCTCTGTGAAAATAATGATGAACTCCACCAACAAGTAGCAATGCAAGAGCGAATCATTTAGACCAGTAAGGCCTTGATAGGGTAACAAAAGGCTCACATGTTTGCTTATCACCAGGAAACAAAGCCCAGAAAGAGTATCCTGAAGACCTCTACGCAGTTAAGGCAGTTGAGGGGTACACCGCCAATCCTGGGAGCAAGGGAGAGTCAGAAGACTCTTCTGAGCATCACAGGAATATGGAAACTAGGCCCCAACACTCTGTTAGCCCTTCTCAAGCTCGCAGAATCGGGGAGTGCCTAGAGGATCAAGAAGCCACCTCCAGTAGCAGTGCCTCTGAGTCTGAGGACGAGTGGACTCGGGTGACTAAAATCAAGAAGGCAAACAAAATTAAGATAGCTATGCAAAAAGATCCCCTTAGGCAGATCAAGGCCATTAGGAGGGTTATAACTCCATATCATAAAAATGCAAAGTATTCTATCTGGGAACACCTAGAATTATATGAACAAATGATGGACACTTTCCATATGAAGGACAGCCAGAATTGCATACAGTATGTGAAATGGACATTCTCCCTGAATACTCCAGTTTGTTTGCGGGTCTTGAAGATCAGAACCACTCAAGATGGTCCACCTACAGGGTGGCCATCTTAAAACATTTCTCTGCACACAGAAACCCCCAAGATGCCCGCAAGGCGGCCTACAATTTGCAGGGCGGGGAAGATCAGGCCCCATGAGAATTTGTGCAGGAGCTCAAACGCACCTTTGAGCAGACCACCAGCAGGGTGCACACAGATAGTCGGGAGTTCATCACCACCTTCTTTCATGCACTCCCGAAATACATAATGACCCAACTGGTGAGGGACTTTCATGAGAAGAGATCACTGGACTGGTTCATAAAACAGGAGACCCGCATTTATGAGGTGCAAAAACCGGCAGCTGACAAAAACACAAACAAAAACCTCAAACCAGCCAACACCCCTGCTGCTGCTAAGGTGGCGGAGGTGAAGGTTGCTCCCATTTTAGATCTGGAGATGGGGGGGGGTCGAAAAATATACCTGTACAAAATCCATCCAATCAAAGAACCAGAAGGCCCTCGGGCCAATCCCATACAGGCGGTAGTCAATGAGGTAATCCCACAAATGGGACCCCTAACTCCCCTGATTACATCAGCCCCCGATACAAGGGTAACAAACCCATCCTGGGATATGTGTGGACTCCCCCAGCCCAAGGAGGGGAGCCATCCAGGTAGGTAACACCCCAGGAAACTTCCCTCCTAACTTTCCCCAGGAGGGCAGTAATCCCCCAAATGCCAGGTTGAGTTTCTTTCCCCGGTACCCTCAAACCCCAAACTACAGAACACCCTTCTTTCTTTTCCCACTTTCAAGAGCCAGCAGCTAAATGCGGGAGAGGGGAGGTCAAGGGGGGAGGGTTACCAAAATTCTCCAAACCCAGGGTACTATGGGAGAAGGGATAGTTACCCTTCCCGTTATTCACCTAGGATTGACCAGAGACCCCCGTACCAGCCGGAACGGGTGTCCCAACTGGAGCGCCAGGCCCAGAACCTGTCCCAGGAGCTGGGTCGCATGTTGAGGGCTCAACGGAACCCTCAGATGAACATGGCGGATCAGAACCCCACAAACCAAGGGTCTGGTACTAGAGAACAATGACGAGGAGAGCACCCCGACAACTCCAGAGGAGGAGGCACGGGGGAAGGGATGAGTAAAGCCTCAGAGGAAGCTTCCTTCCCCACTCGTGAAAAGCCCATGGAAACCCAGGAACCGGAACAAAAATCTTCTTCCCCCGAAATTCTGCAACCCAGGGAACAGAGGGTAGGTAGGAGAAATAAAGAACCCAAAAAGGCCCATTTTATGGAGGAGGTTAGTGTCCTCCAATTTGAAGGAGAGGGAGCCTTAGAGGATTCTGGGAAAAAGATCTTCTCCTTCAGGGACGGGGGAACTCTTCCCAAAGAAAAATGGGTCCCAAGAGATCCTAATGAAGACTGGGGGGATGTGGGGACTGAGTCAGAATCGCCCATTATCAAACCCCAGAATGATAATCAAGGAAACCACACTGTCCAAACCTATTCTGGTGACTGCCTCCAAAAAGGGGGGGTGGCCCAGAATCAGAAAAAGGGGAGCCCAAAACTCCCAAAATATTCAACTGTCACACTTTTCTTGCAGATCGCCAAGCTCCCACACAGAATCATGCCCAAACTACCCCTGTGTCGGAGTCAAGAATCAGAAAATTGACCAACCAACTTGCCGAAAATGCACATTATATTTGCCCCTTGAGGAGAAGCAGGGAAGATTTTATGCCCCGGTCCAAGTATAAGGGCAGTGTACAGTTTCAGCACTGGTGGACACTGGATCCCAAGCAACTCTTCTGTCAAAGAGGGCCTTTGATCAGCTGAATTCAGGAAGGGGGGAGAGATACCAGATTCCTCTCACCCCTCTTCCTGGACAACTTCAGAACTTCGATGGGAATGAAATTCCAGTCGAGGGGACTGCAGATCTGGAAATTAAAATTGGGCGAAACAAGGTGATAGTCATAGTCGTGACTCCAGAGGGCACACCCTCTCTAATGGGGAATAACATCCTGCGAAGGTTGTCCCCCCTAATAGACTGTGTGAACAAGGTCCTCTGGACCCAGACTAACAGGCCAATAAAATCAAAATATAATATAAACCATGTTAGTTTAAATGGCACATGCCACATGGTTGAACAAAAGCCAGATCATACTGAGTTCCATTTTCAGAACCACCAAGTATCTGACGTGACAGTAATTGCTGTAGGACAACAAACTGGTGATGGGAACTCCTCTCCTTTTCTGACAATCAACCTTCCTTCCAGTCAAGTGGCATTCCACACTGGAAGGAAATACTTTGAAATTATATACCAATTCACAATCTGAAAATCCCAATTCCATAGTCAAGAGTAATGAGAAACCAGCTCAAAGCTTAGCTGACATTCAAAAAATTAGAGAACAGTTATTCATCCCTATTCAGTTAAATGAGGGGAAGGAATCTGCTCTCGCCCAAGTGTGCGTGAACAACGATAAGAGCGGCATCAGCAAAGCCATGTTCCAACAGCTCTGAAAAGATCCAGCCATTCCCACATTTAAATTGATCAATAAGTGGAAAATGGGCCTGGAAACTCCCAATTCCAAAACATCTCCTGCCTAGCAGGTGTATGCTCAAAATCTCTATCGGAAAGAAAAGCATAGTGCATAATTGTGGGATCGTGTGAGATGTCCCTGCTGCATTCTATTTAGGCGGTGACATTCTCAATCGGTTTGCCATTAATTTGGACCTGATCAATTACAGACCCTGGTCCCGACTAGGGGGTCATCCCATGGACTTTGATGATTCAGAAAAAAGGATTTCGGTCAGCCTAATTGCTGCTGTATGCAGTTGAAGTTCAAATTGGAGAGGAAATCACCATCCCAGGATGGACCTGACTATTCCCACTTGAATTAAAAATTAAAAGAGGACAGAAACTGCTAAATCCTGACGCATATGTTCACCTCAACGCTCATCACCAACAACAAGGGTTGGAGTTAAACCCAACACTATTAGTCAATGTAGAAAACACACCATTCCGATATTGATGGATAACAGCGACCTTAGGGGTATCAATCTGGGTGCAGGCACGATTATTGGAATGGCGGTTGATGACCGACATTTTTCCATGGGTACGAACTGGTAAGACCAATCCCCAATGACTGTTTTGACAGTGATAGCAATAATGACATAACACCGGACAGGATCTTCACCCGACAAGGGGGGGAATTTCCTGGTGTACTCTTCTTGCCCTTATGTTGTGCAAGAGGTGACCTGTGACATCAGGAGGGATGAGAGGATCTTCCAGGTCCACAATGACTGCCTCCCCTGCCTGGAACTCTCTGTCCAGGTCAATACTTTAACCAGGGACTTCTCCACCCAGCTGGAGGAGGCCGCTGAAATAGCCAAACCATAGGTCTTTCGGGGCTTCAGGCAAATGGTTGAAGAGAGAGTCAACCTAGCTGATGCCTCTGAGACTCTGGAACAAAAAAAAAGTTGAAGCAGGTGTTCTTAGATTTTCAAGATCTCTTTGAGGTGGACTCATTTGACTGTGTTCGCACTGAAATCCATACAACAACAATTCCCATGGACCCTGGCATGACTCCAGTGTTAGTGAAGCAATACCACTTGCCTCTCGCATCCATGCAGTGCCTGACAGAAATTATCAAAAAACATGGGTCCTGGGGGATAATTTGTCCAGACTCCAGCACCTTTAATAATCCGGTGCTGGGGATTTTAAAACCCAACGGCCAGTGGAGACTCTGCGCTGACCTAAAGGAGCTGAACAAATGGGTCCATATGTCCTGATGGCCCCTCCCCTACATTGACCAGGAGCTGGCCCAGATCCAGGGGAAAAAAGGTATACACTGCCATTGACCTGACCAATGGGTACTGGACCTTACCTGTCAGTAGGAAGGACCAATACAAGCTGGCCTTTACCTTCGGGGTCAGCAGTATACATGGACCCAGAATCCCTTCAGATACATCAACTCTGGCAATGAATTTAACATCCTCTTACACAAGGCCATGCCCAACTTGGGTGAAACGGGTAACCTGTCCTATGTAGATGATGTCCTGATCAAAAGTTCAACTGTGGAGGAAAATATAGCAGAAATCTGTTATGGTCTGACACAGTTGAGGGTTGCCGGAGCAAAACTATCCTTCCAAAAGGCACAGTGGTGCAGGACCCGTGTCAATTTCTTGGAGCATGAGATAACTCCTGAGGGTCTCTGTCCCCAGGAAAAGAAAGTGGAAGCACTTCTATACTCCGAGACCCCTGGTCGGCCCATAGTGGTAAAGTTTGCTCAGAAATACTTTAAGACGATATAGCTGCACCCTTGAGATGGATGGGGGCACAGATTTGTTACTTAAACACCAATCAGTAAGGACAACTCAATGGTTTAGCAAAGAGAGTCTGTTTAATGACAAGTACAAAAAACGGGGAGTCATGGATATCAGCAGTGATGCGATCGTCCTTCTCGCTTCAACTCCAACGAACTTTATACAAGTTGTAACATTTATACTCAAAACTCGTCATAATTGACGTGTAACACTCAAAAGTTAATAAGCATTTCTATTGGTTAGGAAAAGGTAACTTTATGATAGGTACTATATCTGTATATAGTAACGGAGTGAGGGGATTGGATAAAACACTGTCAGGTGGGCATCTAAGCCCTTCCTTCAAAATGACTACTGCAGACATCACTATAAGTACGACGTCCTATTGGTTCTACTAACTATAGGACCCTAGATTATTTGGTCCATTGTGATTGGGTTGGCACCAATCCCATGCATACTTTTTCACTTTGCTTAGCAGGACGCAGAATGGTCAGCCAGGTGTGACGTGCCCCTTAATTACCCGGCCTTTCCTCTAATTATAGTTACAATCAATCATCTCTTTAGTAGCTATGTGTCAATTAATTCACTGTGGTTGGCCTCGAAACTACATCTTCTGTCTGGAAAAGTTCTGATATCTCTGCCTGGTCTGGTGCCAAACGTAGGTGTGAAACCCTGCTTCTTCTTGCTTGGCTGGTCACGTGATTCAGACACCGTGAATTTGCTTCTTTCCTCTCAATTTCTGTATTTGATTTTCGTTTCACCTGCACCTGCCTTCGCCTTCTTATCTCGACCTTTCAGAGGCAGGATATTCTGTTCTTAGTTTCAATTAAAAGTTGCTACCATTCGCCTCTTTTATGAGCCTGACCTTGGCTTTCCTGGCATGAGTTGCTTCTGTCAAGTTTTGATTCAGCCCTCTCTTCTCGTTTTGCTAAATGTGAATCTTTGCTCAATCGGCCTTTAGTAACCTGGGTTGATTCTGCTTCATTTGCAAAGTGGAAATGTACTTATAATACTGTACTTTGTTTGAGGTAGATTATGTATAATGGCACTTGCCACACTATTCTTCTACTAACCATAGCAAGCTGCACTGTTATCTTGACTTTTTTGCGGTTCCAAGCATATTTACAGGCGTAAACTTGGTCAATATCTTCATCTTGCTTACAGCTTGAACTTATGACTTTTCGACATTGTCCTTTCACTTTAGGTTCACAATGTTCTTTATTATGGCATTTTGTCTCTTTGTGGCATTCTCTGGTCGTCATTTCTTCTATTGGTGAGTCTGTCTGGGTGCTTGTGATGTCACCATTCGTCTTCCATTAGGACCTTTTTGGTTTCTTCGGGACAGTACTTAGGCGATCTTCATTTCGTTTCATCTCCTGGTATGGTTTTCTTAATGGATACCATACTGTCCATGGTTTTCTTGGTATTGGTACTTCAATAGGTGCTGTTCTTCTGATAGGTACTCGGCTGAGCCCCACCGCAGCTCTCTGCTGGTATATTTGCTCATCATACGTCACATATTCTAGTGTGAACGTTCCTGGTTCTTCAAAATGGGTGACTGGAATGCTGGCTTTATTTGGGACCTCCTCTACACTTCTGAAACTAAAAGAGCCCACAACTCTGCATGTAGCCTCCTTGGACTGAGTAATTACAGTAGAAATTTCATTGAGGATTCGCAGAGATCACAAGACCCCTGATCCATCTGTTGAAGGGGGGGTCAAGTGGGAGTGGGGTCCAGAGCAAGCCGAGGCAGTAAAGCAACTCAGAAGAAGCCTCTCACAAGCGCCTTTTCTACCTTACCCTGTTAAAAACAAGGAGTTCTTCTTGGAGACACGGTTCTCGAATACATGTTTGACGGCAGTATTATATCAAAAGCAGGACAAGGTCAATAAAGTCATCTCCTATGCAAGCAAGACTTTATCCTCTGTAGAGGAAAAATTCAACGATTGTGAGAAGGCACTCCTGGCAATGTTGTGGGCATTGAAAAATGACCACCCTTTCATCCTGGGGGAACACATCATAGTGGAGACTCCACACCAGCCTTTGCAATATCTCCAAAGTGACAGAATCTGGGCCGGAAATGTGAGTAATTCCAGAATTGCTGTCAATGCAAGGCTTTCCTGTGGAGGTCAGATATGGCCAAAACAAGAAGAGTCCCCTCGCGCAAGATCTGGCTGACTTGCATGATTGTGCCAGAGAAAACTGTGTCGAGAACGAAAGTCTTAAAACCCAGGACAACATGGAGGAGTACCTGAATTCCCTGCACAAAGTCTATGAAGTAGATAAGTTTGAGGAAATGCCCACTGTTTATGTGTACAGGTGCTCCTACCATGTTAACAACAACTGGGAAAATGGAACTGGTGGTCGGCGTTGGGAATGCCTGGATGAATTATGCCCCGGAACCCTCCGCTGGGTAAAAAATCGGTCCATGTAGTAGTCAGGTGGCAGAGCTGATGGCAGTTCATCAAGCCATCCTCAATGCCGTCCAACACCAACTCCACGAACTGGTCATAATCACTGATTCAGATTATGTCCGGAACGGGTTTGTGGAGCACCTGGTTAATTGGAAAACCAGAGGCCTGCTATGTACTAACAACAAACCACTCAAGCAGGGCAAGCTAATACAACATATTGATGATCTGGTCTCTAGTGGGATGACCATCTACTGGAAGAAGATCAAGGGTCATTCCAGAATAGAGGGACCAGACAAAACTGGAAATGACCTAGCTGATCAGCTGGCCAAAACTGGAGCCATCCAAGGGGATCTCCTTGAGATCGAGTCCATATTGGGGGAAATCCAGGTCACTGCTATCACTAGGTCCCAGACAAATGCTCACAATGAACTCTCAACTGCCCAGTGAAGTATGGAGACCCCAGATGCTGATTTAATCACGACTCAAAAAGGGGATCCAATCATTGGTACATTTTATCAACACATTGAGGACCCTGAGAACTTTCCCCTGACGGAAAGAGATTGCATTGGGAAAGAGGACCTCAGAGTGTTGATGAAATGTCCAAAAATCTTCTGAATCCAAGACGGTTTGTTGGTGAGGAGATCCATATCTGGCTGTGACCAGTGAGTGGGCTCTACCTCATTCCGAAGCCTGATGCTAAGTCACACCCATGATGCTGCCACAGCCGGTCATCGGGGGTTTCATACTACATTAGAAATCTTGCAAGAGGTTGCATACTGGCCACACATGGGGCAGGACCTCAACCAATATTTGAAGGAGTGTCTTGTGTGTGCGCAGTTTCAGCCAAAATCACTCACACACCAAGCTCCCCTCAAAAAGAGGGGGATGACACTGCCTTGGTCAGATTTACAAGTAGATTTCATTGGGCCCATGATTCATTCCTCTAGGGGGAACAAGTACATGTGAACCGTAACATGCTTGTTTACTAAACGGGTGGAATGTCTCCCGGCCCCAAATTGCAAGGCAGAAACAGCAGCTGCCCTGATGATCAATCACATCTTCTCGCGTTTTGGACTACCCCAAATGGTTGAGTCAGATTGAGGTCTTCACTTCACCAGCGAAGTGATGACAAAGATGTGGAAGATACTTGGGGTAAAAAGGAAACTACACATTGCATACCGCCAGTCCTCTAGTGGTGGAGTTAAGAGGTACAATAAAACTATTGTGAGCATACTAAAAAGGTTTGTGGCAGACTCTGGGCCAAGTTGGGACATCCGATTACCACTTGTCTTGATGGCCATCAGATCTACCCCCTCTTCTACAACTAAGATGTCTCCATTTGAGCTGATGACTGGACGTGTTACCCCAGCATCTGCTCTATAGAACACAAGAGCCGGCACTAATAAATGCCTCCACAACTCATGAGTTTGTTGAGAATCTGACAAAACACCTTCAACATGCTTTTGCGTACGCTCAGCGGAATCTAGAAAGATCTGAAGACAGCATGAAGACCCACTATGATATACAACCACCAAAAAGGAATACCAAGTAGGAGACAGGGTCTACTTGCAAAATTTCCAAAGGAATCAGACCAAAGAGCGCACATTTTTGCCGAGCTGGTGGGGACCTTTTGGAATTGTGGAAAAAATCTCACCAGTCGCCTACAGAATCCGCATCCCCAAGGGTGACTTGACAGAAGAGAAGTGGGTCCACATCCATCAGCTAAAGAGTTGCCACCCCAGGCACAGTTTGCAGCAAATAGAGGAGTCTACAGAAAACCCAGTGGGGGATACATCTGAAGCATAGGATTATTTCAATTGTCACTGAATGCATGTGTATCCCACTGATGTCATCCCGATTGGAGGACAGTTATTGGAAAACTGTTGTAACCGGTTTGTGTTCACTTTTATAGATTCGTACTGGTTGCACCATCCTTACCAAGGAGGACCTCCTCGGCAACCCCGAAGGAGAAACCCATGGAAATCTGGGGTGTCGCTCCACACCAGAAAAGAAAACCTGAGAGAAGGCTGGGGGTATTGTTCTGCATTCCAACAAGAGCCAGCGAGGGGAGCGTGTTGCATCGTTCGTGGATGGAAAAAGAACTCATACCCGACTGAACCTGCTTTTTCAAGAAAAAAAATCCCACTTGCCAGACTCCCCCATGACTGGAAGTCCAGACAAAGTCGGGGTGGGATCTGTGGGATATTTGACCCACTCAGCTGTGCTATGCTACATCACTTTACTGCAGTGGTGCAGGAAACGGCAAAATGGCCGTGCTGACTCCTGTGCGCACCAAGATCTCTAAACTGCATTTTTGAAACAACCAGAAAGTGGCTGCACCACCCTGCCACCCACATTTCAGGTTGGGTGCAACAGAGTACTCACTGCAGGAATGTGCCAGTGTGGTCTGCAACATTTAACATGGAGTGAAGTGAAAACCCAAAATGCCTCTTTAACATGACATCTTTCAACCTTAAAAGCGCTGCTTGGTGCTAAATCCATCCGTTTCTCATGAACCACTGTGGTTAAAATGGCCCTACAATGCCCAGGATCATCCATTGTGTCCCAGAGGAACAGGGCCTCACTTGAATGACAGCTCCTGTCAAAAGTATCTTTGAAAAATCAACTAGGGGTTTTGTTTTCATTTTACATGGGAAACACATCTATTTTCTTTGCAAAAGTTTCAAGAATCAGCTGTTCAGAGAAAGACTCTAAATAGATGCTTGTTATATGTATCCATGCTGCAAAAAAACTCCAGCACTCAAAAAACGAACTATAGCTGCAGACAGTGTGTTTTTTATCCTCTTTCTATGAAAACTTGGTAGATCTTATTATTGCATGAGGAACAGAAGGTATAAAGAATGACAGATCACGGGGAAAGTATTGATGTTGTGAAGATATCTTTTGTACACATATCCCAGGGGTAAATGCACATCTCTGTACAAAAGTAGGGAATTTTAGGCCAAATCTTTAATGGTTAAAATTGCCAAAATGTAGCAGAAAGGCAAAACCAGGTCCCGCAGACTTGGGGTTTGGATTGAAATATGATGAACAAAATATGTAACTTGTGTATCTGATTTTCTCAGAGATTATAACTGAATAAATATGTATTTTTGGAAAAATTTGATTTTGGTTCCAGTAGATAGGGAGGTTTCTAGACATTGTAAAAGTCATCCCATAAACATGACATCCTTTTTCTGTGATCCAATCAGCTGTGGGCAAGGCAGAAACTATGCTCTGGCCCAATCCTAGCATTATGGGTGTGCATAGTACTCCTGCCCCTACCACATACTGTAGTGATGTCATCTGGCATGATAAATAAGGGCACCTGACAGCACACAGGGTACACACTGATTCCTGACTTTCTTCCTGAATTCCTACATGGCGTCTTGTTCCTGATTTCTTCATCCTGTTTGATCTGATTCCAGATTTTCATTGCAAAGCCAAGGCCTATGCATTGCTGAACCCTTTTTCAGCTAGGCCTCAAATTAAAAAAAAAAAACAAGGTAAGCATCCTGATCCAGCCTGGCTTGCTACTACTAGATGCATGCCTGCTCCAAACTTCCCACCCCACTGATCTCCAGTCTCCAGTAACCAGAAGCGCCAATCCACTGCAGTCCGGTGACCAGAACGGCCCAGCTGACCCTGTCCCGCCAGACTTGCCCAGCTGTCCTTGGTTAGATCCGATACGTGTGATGACCAGAACCCTTGATGGTCCAAAATCCTAAATTAAAGTGGACTGTAAGTATTACCAGGAATCATAGAAAACTGTAGCATACCTTTCCTGGCCTTGTCCTATCCCAACCTCTAAACCATCCTATTCTTACCTTAATACCTTGTAACATTGTCAGAACCCTTATTGCCATCCTGTCTTGATTTATCTTGCTAAGCACCATTTCTTTAGTCATTTTATCTTGTGTAAATCCTAAACTATCAATCCTATTTCAAGTGGTCAGTCTGGTTCCGCCAGAGCGGGCGCTGGGCATCTGGGGTTGAAGTCATGAATCAACTCCAGAGCTTACTGTGTCCCCCTGTGGCAAATATTATGTGGGACAAACTGCAAGGAAAGCGAAACTACGGTGGAATGAACACTGATCAAACATACAAACTGGTAACATTATTTCTCCAGTATCCAGACACTTTAAAGAGGCGAGACACCAGATAGCACAAATGAGATTCCAGATACTAGACGTGATAGAAATAAGAAAAGGCACAAATGTAGACATTAATAGACTTCTTAACCAAAATGAAACCTATTGCATTGAGAGACTCAACTCTTTATACCCAGGAGGACTCAACGAAGAATGCAACTACACATGATTCCTTTAATTTTTGAAACTTTCTAATGAATCAAAGAAAGAAGAACCAGGCATTGAAGACTCCAGAAAAGTCATCAACCAAGGACACGTTTGTAAACAAAATGAAACTCAGTCACATATTGTAGTTTAGTATGTTTTTCTATTTTCATTTCTGACCTATTAACAACATAATCAGAATCTCATTTAAACGTTTAAATGTTATGGATGGTACATTGTAAGTATTGAAATGACCTACTATCACATTTCTGAACATTGACTGTGACTAGTGATATGTAAGAAAGAAGGAAGTTACACTGTTATCCAAAGTGCACGTTTTTACCAATGATTTAACGTAATATTTGGTTTATTAATTGTATATTACCCTTGTGGATAAATGTTTAATCCAAATGAATTGGTTCCAACAACATATGAATATGACATGATGACATAAACATAATAATAATAACTAGCAATAGCCACGTTTTCCAGCAAATTGCAATCATAGATCGTTACATCAACAAAACGCATTCAAAATGCCAGCACCATTTTGAAAAGTATAAAGATAGACAGGGCACTGGCAACGCGCGTCTGAGCGAGCGAGATGCCCTGCTGTCTCAGAATTGGGCAGAAAGAGGTAAGACTCCCTATTTAGGGAGAAGGAACTCCATCCCTTTGAAATTTACTTATGGAGCTATACACTAAGGGACAACACTTGGAATATTAAATATCTTTTGATACACAGGTTGACAAGCAAGAGAGAAAAAAGGAAGAAAGCAAATAAGACCAGTAACAAGATAGGAGTTGAATAAAATTTCAACCAATAGATTGAGAAAAACAGAAATAGAATAATAACATTGCAGAATGAAATTAGAGTGAGTGTTTTGTTTGACCCTTACACAGATTCAGAAGGGTAGTTCCCTCAAAGTGGATAACATTTTCTTTGGATTTACAGTCCAAAACCCAGACTAGAAGAACAAGGCCAACAAGTCAAGGAATATTGCACATACATGTATTATTAGAAATGATGTTCCATGTGAAAAATGTAAACTTTGTCAAAATAGTAACAAATGAATTGGAATATGTGCTTTAGTTTATTTTACTATTCAGTTACTCTTATTCATTTATTTCTTTGTAACAGTCTCTGATGAAGGTCAAATGAATGACCAAAATGCATTGGACAAAAAGACAATTATTGCAACAGGCCTATCACAAAAGAATTTAAACCAATAAAGAAAATCACAATTGAACTTTCATAAAGCCTTGAAGTACCTTTTTATGAACAAGCATATGTACTGTACAACAAAAAGCAAGGATCAACCAATAGTGGGATACCACGTGAGTCCTTCCAGCCAACTGGAATAACCAACCCAGACACAGACTTGTCATTATTCCATACCACCCCATTATGCAAATGGGGAGGCATCTGGCGACAGGACCAAATAACACAATCAAACCATTAATTTAGTCGAACTTATTGAAACTAAAAGGAAAGAAACAAAGCAGTGTCCACTCACCCCCCACTCTGGACCTCTTTGGTATGCTAACCTGCATGTTTAGTCTAGAGTAAGGGCCTCATCCCAAGTTGGGCGGTAACGCCGGCTCTATTGCCACCGGCGCTATTAGCCCTACCGCCAAACCCCCCGACGCTATTAGTGCCGGATCACGGCTTTGGCGGAACGGTTAGTGCCCATTCCCATTGGGCCCATTCAGGAATTCCTCATTCCCCATTGGGCCCAATGGGGAAAATTTGCGCTATTACCGCCGGCGGTAATAGCACCGAAAATCAGCAAATTTGCCACAGATTTTCCCCCAGCTCAGCTGGGGGTGGGGGATCCGCCAAGGCCATGATCTGGCGGACCCTTAAAGGCAGGGGTAATAATGCTACCGCTGCATTTAAGGGTTACCGCTAGACTCGTGATGAGGCCCTAAAACTATAGTAAATAATTTCTTGTCCAAACTGAGTTTCTTTTCTGTTTTCACTACCCGAATTTCCTAAAAACGCCTCTCATTCTACATTGCCTATCTCCCTCAGTTTATTAGCTAGAGACCTCATTTCAATTCTTGATTATACCTAACACCTATAGCTACACCCCAACCTAAACCACACTCACAATCAGTGTATTTCACCCGTTTTTATTAAAAACTGTTTGGTTAATTGTAGGCGGGAATCAACATTTTTGTAAAGTTTTACACGTGTTATTTTTATTTTAAATTATTTTCAAACTTCCATTCAAATTTGAATTGCTTATTTGTGGGTTGAGGAATATTGCAGGGGGAAATACTAACTTAAATGCTATCTCTCCAAACAAGCCAAAAGTGTTCTTTTCTCTGGTGTTTTCCATCTGTGTTGCTAAAGAGTGAATTCAAGTGCATTACATACCTTCCTATCTGCTGTTGTCACCACATTGGTGTTTGCTGCTCCCTATTAAAAAGTATGTTTGATTTGAATTTTAAATAAATAAATAAATATTACCTTTACCAACAAGCCTGATTCCTGGTCCATTGTGACCCGGGGTATTTGAAAAGGGGTGTGATATGAGTGGTGTATCACTCAAAATATTGAACCTATATATATAATAAAATAAGCATTTTGGTTGTGTGCTGCATAATGGGCTGAGACCAGGGTATATCGTCTGATTGAAATACTTAACACACCCCACAAACCCCTAATAACCTCACCACATAGTCTCAGCTGGAGGAGGATCTGTGGAAGGCAGAAATACATGGCAGCCCAGTCCCTGTGCCATGCTCTTTCATCAAGCCTTCCTTCAGGGGAGGGATGCAAAACTGATGTTGCTGTAGCGTCGTATGTACTACAAGTCTCATACAGTGGGCCACACTGTCAATGTGGTATCAGTGAATACATTTGAGTTAAAAGATAATTAAAACATGGGTTTTGAGGTGTGACTTTTTTTATTGCTCTGTTTTTAAATGTAACAATTGTGATACCTGCCTTGTAATGACATTAACACTTTTATTTATTTATATTATGGGACTGAAATCATGTTTTAAATAAAATTAGTACCCGGCCGGGGGGTAGGGGAGATTCAGCCTCTCAGCAAATGAGGAGACTCGGAACGGGGGCATCACCAGCTGGAGGATGCCATCTTCCCCCGCCGGGCAACGAGGTAAGTGTGGCCTTCCCCTTTCCCCTCCATCCTCCCTCATCCACAGAATTCCCTCCACGCCCCCTTCTGACCTTCACTTACTTTCTTTTCAGTCAATTTTGGGAAGGGACGCGCTGGGAACACCTCTGTCCCCAGCGCGTCCGCTCCCAGTCTCCAACAGGCCATCATGGAAAGTAAGAAGGGACTAAACGTAGTCCAGTCTCTTCTTTCCATGGTGGCCATTTTTTTGTTTACTTTTTTTTTTTTAAAAAAGACTGAAAGACTAGAAACAAGTATTTGTTTAATATTCTGTTTGTAATCGGCTAGCATTCAGCCAACAAAATAGCCTTTATATAGTATTCTCCTTAAAAAGAATACTATGAAATACTAAAAAAGGACTAGCTTTAGTCATCGAATACAATGTAAAGACAAGTTAAACACAAAAAGCCTGATGCACAGAGTGTTTTCCTACGGGATTGAACCATTATAAAACGCTTCTGTGAATCAGGCCTTAAATATAGTACTCGACTTTACTATTATTATTAATGCCCACCACACACCTGAGTTTACTGATTAAGAGGCCGATTCATGGAATAATTAGCGCGGCGCAAGTGGGCAAAAACGTGCGAATCGCAGTGGAATAGCGAAAATCGCAGTGCAAGTGCGAAAATCGCACGAAAAGCAGCGCACGTCGATTCATGGAAGGCCGTGCGCGAGAAAACCAGCGGATGTGCGATAAAAAAGTGCGCGGCGCACGTTGGCGCACAGGCCAACAAACAGCGTGTGCCAGGTCACAGTGAAAATCGCACAGGCCACAGCGAAATTCGCACATAGCGCAGCGCACGCAACAAAAGTAGGCGTAACACGGGCGTAACACTCGGAATGGGGAACAACTTGCAAAAACGTGGGCGTCACGGGGGAAGCACAGGGCACAAGTGCGCGTAACGCCCACACGCTCGCCTACAACACGTATTCATGGAATAGAATAGGGCAAAAAAGCGCACGCTCAAACCAGCGCACAGGCACAAACACGACCGCCACAAGAAAGCAGGCGGTAGCGTCTCTGCGGCTGTAAGAAATGTGCGCCAAAAGGTGCGCCAACAAATAGCACCCATATACTGCCATGATGAATGTCCTATACTGTGGCCCTCCAGGACAAATGACGTGCAAAGGGGTACCCACAAACACGGACACGCTGACAAAAAATACGTGTGCGTGTATACCGGGGTGCGCGGGAAGTCTCACACGCGATTTGGCCGGGTACGTGGATTTCAGGGGTGCGCGGGAAGGTCCACACGCGATTCCATCAGGGTAGGTGTATTTCAGGGGTGCGCGGGAAGTCCCACACGCGATTACAGCAGGGTACGTGTATTTCAGGGGTGCGCGGGAACTTCCACACGCGAATAGCCTGGGCGCGTGTATTTCAGGGGTGCGCGGGAATTTCCACACGCGAATAGCCTGGGCGCGTGTATTTCAGGGGTGCGCGGGAATTTCCACACGCGAATAGCCTGGGCGCGTGTATTTCAGGGGTTCGCGGGAAGATCCACACGCGAATAGCCTGGGCGCGTGTATTTCAGGGGTGCGCAGGAATTTCCACACACGAATAGCCTGGGCGCGTGTATTTCAGGGGTGCGCGGGAATTTCCACACGCGAATAGCCTGGGCGCGTGTATTTCAGGGGTGCGCTGGAATTTCCACACGCGAATAGCCTGGGCGCGTGTATTTCAGGGGTGCGCGGGAAGTTCCACACGCGAATAGCCTGGGCGCGTGTATTTCAGGGGTGCGCGGGAATTATCACACGCGATTTGGCTTGGTACGTGTATTACAGGGGTGCGTGGGAAGTTACACACGCGATTAAGCTGGGTGGGTCCTCACAGGTGTTCCCTGTACACCCTCCACGGCCCCTGCAGGCAGCCCACAAAACAGGGGACTACCCTGCACACCTGCTCATGTCCCCTTGCACCCCCACCCCACAGCAGTGCAGGGGCAGCCTCCACCAGGCCCCCACCCATGTCTCCCACCACCCCACCCCCCACCATCCAGGGTCAGCCTCCACCAGGCCCCCACTCATGTCTCCCACCACCCCCAGCCCCCACCATCCAGGGTCAGCCTCCACCAGGCCCCCACTCATGTCTCCCACCACCCCCACCCCCCACCATCCAGGGTCAGCCTCCACCAGGCCCCCACCCATGTCTCCCACCACCCCCACCCCCCACCATCCAGGGTCAGCCTCCACCAGGCCCCCACTCATGTCCCCTATCACCCCCACCCCCCACCATCCAGGGTCAGCCTCCACCAGGCCCCCACTCATGTCTCCCACCACCCCCACCCCCCAGCAGTGCAGGGGCAACCTCCACCAGGCCCCCACTCATGTCCCCTATCACCCCCACCCCCCACCATCCAGGGTCAGCCTCCACCAGGCCCCCACTCATGTCTCCCACCACCCCCACCCCCCACCATCCAGGGTCAGCCTCCACCAGGCCCCCACTCATGTCCCCTATCACCCCCACCCCCCACCATCCAGGGTCAGCCTCCACCAGGCCCCCACTCATGTCTCCCACCACCCCCACCCCCCACCATCCAGGGTCAGCCTCCACCAGGCCCCCACTCATGTCTCCCACCACCCCCACCCCCCACCATCCAGGGTCAGCCTCCACCAGGCCCCCACCCATGTCTCCCACCACCCCCACCCCCCAGCAGTGCAGGGGCAACCTCCACCAGGCCCCCACTCATGTCCCCTATCACCCCACCCCCCACCATCCAGGGTCAGCCTCCACCAGGCCCCCACTCATGTCTCCCACCACCCCCACCCCCCAGCAGTGCAGGGGCAACCTCCACCAGGCCCCCACTCATGTCCCCTATCACCCCCACCCCCCACCATCCAGGGGCACCCTCCACCAGGCCCCCACTCATGTCTCCCACCACCCCCACCCCCCAGCAGTGCAGGGGCAACCTCCACCAGGCCCCCACTCATGTCCCCTATCACCCCCACCCCCCACCATCCAGGGGCACCCTCCACCAGGCCCCCACTCATGTCTCCCACCACCCCCACCCCCCACCATCCAGGGTCAGCCTCCACCAGGCCCCCACTCATGTCTCCCACCACCCCCACCCCCACCATCCAGGGTCAGCCTCCACCAGGCCCCCACCCATGTCTCCCACCACCCCCACCCCCCAGCAGTGCAGGGTCAGCCTCCACCAGGCCCCCACTCATGTCCCCTATCACCCCCACCCCCCACCATCCAGGGTCAGCCTTCACCAGGCCCCCACTCATGTCTCCCACCACCCCCACCCCCCACCATCCAGGGTCAGCCTCCACCAGGCCCCCACTCATGTCTCCCACCACCCCCACCCCCCACCATCCAGGGTCAGCCTCCACCAGGCCCTCACCCATGTCTCCCACCACCCCCACCCCCCACCATCCAGGGTCAGCCTCCACCAGGCCCCCACTCATGTCCCCTATCACCCCCACCCCCCACCATCCAGGGTCAGCCTCCACCAGGCCCCCACTCATGTCTCCCACCACCCCCACCCCCCAGCAGTGCAGGGGCAACCTCCACCAGGCCCCCACTCATGTCCCCTATCACCCCCACCCCCCACCATCCAGGGTCAGCCTCCACCAGGCCCCCACTCATGTCTCCCACCACCCCCACCCCCCACCATCCTGGGTCAGCCTCCACCAGGCCCCCACTCATGTCTCCCACCACCCCCACCCCCCACCATCCAGGGTCAGCCTCCACCAGGCCCCCACCCATGTCTCCCACCACCCCCACCCCCCAGCAGTGCAGGGGCAACCTCCACCAGGCCCCCACTCATGTCCCCTATCACCCCCACCCCCCACCATCCAGGGTCAGCCTCCACCAGGCCCCCACTCATGTCTCCCACCACCCCCACCCCCCAGCAGTGCAGGGGCAACCTCCACCAGGCCCCCACTCATGTCCCCTATCACCCCCACCCCCACCATCCAGGGGCACCCTCCAACAGGCCCCCACTCATGTCTCCCACCACCCCCACCCCCCAGCAGTGCAGGGGCAACCTCCACCAGGCCCCCACTCATGTCCCCTATCACCCCCACCCCCCACCATCCAGGGGCACCCTCCACCAGGCCCCCACTCATGTCTCCCACCACCCCCACCCCCCACCATCCAGTGTCAGCCTCCACCAGGCCCCCACTCATGTCTCCCACCACCCCCACCCCCCACCATCCAGGGTCAGCCTCCACCAGGCCCCCACCCATGTCTCCCACCACCCCCACCCCCCAGCAGTGCAGGGGCAACCTCCACCAGGCCCCCACTCATGTCCCCTATCACCCCCACCCCCCACCATCCAGGGTCAGCCTCCACCAGGCCCCCACTCATGTCTCCCACCACCCCCACCCCCCAGCAGTGCAGGGGCAACCTCCACCAGTCCCCCACTTATGTCCCCTATCACCCCCACCCCCCACCATCCAGGGGCACCCTCCACCAGGCCCCCACTCATGTCTCCCACCACCCCCACCCCCCAGCAGTGCAGGGGCAACCTCCACCAGGCCCCCACTCATGTCCCCTATCACCCCCACCCCCCACCATCCAGGGGCACCCTCCACCAGGCCCCCACTCATGTCTCCCACCACCCCCACCCCCCAGCAGTGCAGGGGCAACCTCCACCAGGCACCCACACATGTCCCCCTGGCCCCAGGTCCTGACGATACACAATCATGGCAGTAATGGGCAGCATACCCAGCACAAACACCCAGGCAAGGATAGCATCCACCCACATAGTGAATGCAATTACATGATACAACCCCAATGGCAACAATGTAAATGGACACATGCCCGACACACACACATACACAATGGGTGCAAGTGAATGTCAAAACACATATCATGACATGTATGAAACCAATGAGAAAATAACACAAGTGAAAGTAAAAATAAAAAATGTATTATAGATTAAAAATAAGGAAACAAATCAAACATACAACTATGTTGATAAGCAAATGAATGGTCCATGTCCGAGAACAAAAGTCATAATCAAAAAAACAAAGGAATAAAAAAAAATTGTCATCCAAAGCAATATCATGTAGTATTAAAAAATATGAAAAACCATTTCCTCATGGTGAACACAATAAGAAATGAAAAAGAAGTATCTACAAAAAGCAAACTATATACAGGAATGTTCCAGGGTCCATGAGCCCAACACCATAAATGAAACCTACTACTACCTAATCTAAAAAATATATACAAAAAAGTGGCCATTGTCCGAGCGGTCCAAAATAATAAAACAAAATGAAGGAAACCTAACACTAACTAACTAAATAACTATATACAAAGGCAGCGGGCAAGTCCTGCGGCTCACTTGTTGATGTTGCTGGCCAGGGCATCATCGAACTCCATGTCGATGTCCTGGAGGCGGGACTCTGTCCTGGCCCCGAGGTCTCGCAGGGATAACCCCATGTTCAGCTCAAACTCCCTGCGAGCTTCCTCGAGGCACTCAGCCCGCCTCAATGCCCGACGCATGGAGAACTCCGCCCTGACCATGGCGAGCCGCTCCTCTTCCGCCCGCTGCCGCTCCGGACCTATCCGCTGGACCAACTCCTCCCACACGGAAGACACCACCATCCCAGGGTTGCCCTGCCCTCCGGCCGATGGCTGCCCCTCTGATCTTGATGGCCCGAGCCATTATGCCTCCCACGTCGAGCCCGCTGCTGCCTCCGACGCCACTGCCTCTGCCAGCACGACGGCATCCAGGCTGATGGAAACCACCGACGCCGTCGTGCACGTGCCCTGCCTGATGATGCTGTCACATCTTCCATCTGCTGGGGTCCAGTTGCAGTGTTGTCCACCCCTGCTGGACCTCCGACTCCCAACTGTGGCAGGGATGGGATCCCCACCGAGCTGGCTGCATTGGTCGGGGCAGGTCCACAGGGGGCCCTGGTGGCATCTGGCCCGGAAGACGGCAAGGAGAACGACTGGTGGATAGCCTGCACAGAGGAGAAGAGGGCCGCCACATTGGCCAACACATGCAGGAAACCCCCGAACATGGCCGATCCCAATTGGGCCACGTCGGCACGGTGCACTTCGTGATGACGTGCGTGCTCCTCCCGGGAAGCACGCACGGCATCACGAATCACAGCCGTGCGCATCGTGACCCCAATCAGGACCTTCTCCACACGGCCAGGGGTTCCCACGTCCGCAGGTGGAGGGGAGTCAGGTGACATGGACATCCCCACTACCTGCGGACGGGCCTGGGACGGGGCATCCCTGCTGGTGCATGGTGGTGCACTCACAGGGTCAGGGACAGCGACATGCACAGGCCCCTCCACGGTGACCTGTGTTGCCTCCTGCCCCTGGCCCTGGACTGCACCACTTGCACCAGCAGGGATGCCCCCACCAGGCCCCATGTGTGCCCCAGTGGCGGCCTCCTCTTCCTCTGTGCAAACCACCAACCTGGATGGCTCCTCACCGTCTCCCGCCGTAGCAGGCCCCTGTGGGGGCTCACCCACCCCTTCCGCTGCAGCCGTGGGTGCATCCCCGCCGCCTTGCTCCACAGCGCCGTCTCCGCCCTCTTCTTCACTAGCCGCTGCGTAGAGGGAGACAAAGAACACAAGCATCAGGGTACTGCACAATGGTCCCCTAGACAGGAAGCAATAGCAGATGAGCACCACTGTCAAAGTACACTTCCATCATGTCCCTCCACAACTTATGGGTCAGTCCAGGCAAAACACACACAGTAACAGGCATGCTGCATGCCATGGATATTTCCATGCATGTCCAATGGACTCTTGAAACATTCAATGATATGCAACTCACATGCATCATGGCTCATGCATATCACATGCACACACTTCACCTCAGTCACATCCATCTGGCCCCAAACACACCAAACACAGCCAAAACAAGGGTAAGTTGGCTGCTTCACTGAATCTGTGCATTGTCACACACATGTGTCATGCATCCATGGCATGCACAAGTCACAGACACGCAGGTCAGGCACACAGACATGGCTACCATATATGTACCTGGCATCAGCACCCATCCCTCACCCCCACCCATGTCCAGGTACAGAGACTGGCATGCTCCCATGTTCAAAATCTGCATAGGGCTCCCCATGCCGCATTTGGACACATGCAACAACCACGTGGGTCACACATCACTGGTCGCCCATGCATTACCATGATGTCCCTGCACACATACATGCATACATGGCCTATGGCACACATACAGGAAAGTATCATAGAACCAGCACACCGCAACATGCCCTGTCTCACACAGTAATGCTTGGGCACTTACCGCTCAACTCCAGACGGGCCTCCCTCTCAAGGATCTGGGCGCGGAGCGCTGGGCGTACGCGTTCCAGGACCCTCTTCTGGATGGAACTCATGTGGCCCCGGCCCCCCTCCACGAGGCGCCGGGCCTTCACAAGGGTCCTGGACCTCAAGTCCTCCCAGCGCTTCTTGATCTTCTGGACGTTGCGGGTTGCCACCCCCTCCGCGTTGATGGCAACCACACAGTCGGCCCAGATCCTCTCCCGTCCTTCCTTGCTGGCGCGGGACGATCCAAAGAGGGCATCATACTGCCCCAGGACATGCTCCACCAGGACACCAACTTCGGTGGCAGTGATGCTGGTGCCCCTCTGCCCCTCTGGCCTGGGGTTGCCACTGGTGCCAGATGTGGAAGTGCCCGACATGGCAACCCCAGAGGCAGGTGTGGGTGGGCAACTGGGTCCTGGGGCTGGGCTGTGGAGCGATGTAATCCCAGTTGGGAGTCTTCAGTTCCAGCAGGGGTGGACACAGCAACTGGACCCCTGCAGATGGCTGATGTGCAGGCACCAAATGGCAGGGCACGGTGGCAGCAGGCAGGCAGGCAGGCAGGCAGCAGCAGATGGCACGTGGGAGGCTGCTCGGGGCACTGGGGGGCAGTAACTCGGCCTTCTGGGCAGGAGCGTGGTCTTCCGTGTGTTTTCGGGTGGCCAGCTTGATACGGAGTGATTTGGCACGTGAAAATCCTGCACGTCAGCGTGAAATCCGAGGAAAGGCCCTTAGCGCGTAAGCGCGTCAGCACGCATACGCGATTCTATTGGACCAGAGTCCCTCAGCGCGTAAGCGCGTCTGTGACGTGACCCGCACGGGTGTTCCCCACTCAGCACGTGATGACGGAGCACACGTGAAAATACTGCACGTCCGAGTGTCATCGCGTGTAATTGGACAAAAGTGCGCTTACACGCGATTGGCCTATGTACGTGTATTTCAGGGGTGCGCGGGCACTTACACACGCAAGTACGTCAGCGCACCTGTATCCCGTGGTGCGTGGGAATTTCCACACGCTATTGGATTGGGAACTAGATTCCAGGGGTGCGCGGGTCACACGCTCGCCTAGTACACGCGCAAAGCATTAATTTGCGCACTTATCAAATGACAAGCCAGATGCCAGGATGAACATACCGTTCCTAGCAGCAGTGGCAGTGGGCTACCAAAGGAGGAGGAGGAGGAGAGTCAGGGCCAGAATATTCACACCCAGAACCAGCCTGTTCGGGATGCCTGATGACCAGGTGTATGGAAGGTACAGGTTTCCACCACACATAATACTGGACCTGGTGAGTGAGTGGGAGGATGACCTCACATCACCCACCCTGTGCTCCCAAGCACTCAGCCCCCTGGAGAAGGTCCTCAATGTACTGCACTTCTTAGCCACTGGATCATTTCAGCGGACAAGTGCCATAGTGGGTGGGGTGTCACAGGCCACCCAGTCACGCTGCCTACACCAGGTCTTGGACATCATCACTGCACGCCCATCAGTCCGCAGGCACATATACCTGCCCAGAACACCTGCAGAAAGGCATGCTGCGGCCCAGGATTTTTACGGTGTGGCGCGATTCCCCAAAGTGCTAGGTGCCATCGACTGCACCCATGTGGCTCTACGTCCCCCCAGGGCATCTGAGCACATCTATAGGAACCGCAGGCACTGGCATTCCATCAACGTGCAGGTAGTATGTAATGCCAAGGGAATCATCACCTCAGTATATGCCAACTATCCCGGGTCCACCCACGACAGCTTCATTTACCGAATGTCCACCCTATGCCGGGACATAGATGCTGGGCGGCATGGCGATACATGGCTGCTTGGTGAGCATGTATGCCACTGCACATGCATGCATGTTGGATACTGAGCAAGGTCACAACCCCACCAATGATACCAATCACCACCTCCACAGGGGACAGTGCCTACCCTCTCAGCCCCCACATGATGACGCCAATTCGGAACCCCACCACGCCACCCCAGGTAAGATATAACACAGCCCACATTACAACCCGGGGCATAGTGGAGCGCACATTCGGAGTGCTAAAGTCACGCTTTCGCTCCCTTGACCGTTCTGGCGGGCAGCTGTTATACGCTCCCCCAGTAGTGTGCAGGATCATAGTGGCAGCATGTGTCCTGCACAACGTTGCAACACGCCGGGGCCTGGCCGTGGACATGGTGGTGGCCCCACATCCCCAACCACATGCACAGCCGCTGCGCATGGGAGGGGAAAGGGCACGGGGGGAGGCAGCCCGTACACAGCTAGTGGCTAATTACTTCACATAGTATTCACTCCCCTGTGGAGTGCACACTGGCCTGGCACATTCCATCTGACAGTCAATGATGACTCAACCTGACACTGATCCTGAATGTCTGGAGATTCAACCGTGAAAAGCATATCAGCCTGAGATTGTTCACCTGGAAGTGTTACAATGTGTGCATCCCTACCCACACACAACACCAATGCAGTTTTGTGAAGAAACACATTCAAGCAGCCAAAATGAATACCCACTTGCTAAATGCAACAAGAGGACAGTGCCATGTCACCCAACCCATCCCCAGCACCGCCACACAACACACCGTGCCATGTCATGCTATGTGCAGGTAAACAAAGTAATCCCCACAACATGACAAGTGTTGCAATGTACAGTGTCCCCAATTGAAACTTCCTACACCTGAAATGCTCACTGTAATGCAGGACCAACAACAAACTTGAGCAGGTACTACCATTAACATGACTTCAGTAATGTGATAAATCAGTTGTCTCACCACCTGGATATGCCTGCACTCCCACCACTTCCAACTGAACAGTGTTGGTGCCATGTAGAGTTGTAGGTGCACTGCTGCCAACAAGGACCCCATCTCCAGACTAGAGGGCCTTGTGTAGACATGAGGAAGGGACCTGCAAATTGGGAGGCAGACACAGATGATGAGTTACACATCAATGCAACATGCAGTGTACAACACAACAGCAATATGCACTAGGAATGTAAACACAGTATTGACTAGACTACCCACACATGTAGTGGGAGTCCAATGTCACCATGTACTTCAATGTCACTTGGGCACACCCTTTGCAAGCCCATGGAAACGGGAAGCAGGAGGGGTGTGTGTGACTCAAACCCAGGCATCTGAACCTAATACATGACAAGCCTGCATGTGCCCAGCCACAATGCAGCGTATGCCCACAGGAACCACGGAAGCCAACAAATTGTCCCAAAAAATTGGGAAAAATATAAAAATAAAAATAAAAATAAAAATAAAAATAAAAATAAAAATAAAAAAAAATAAAAAATGGCCATTAAAGGGCCCGGGGGGGTTGGGGAGGCCACCCATGAGGTCCGAGGTCAGGGTGCACACCAGAAACCACCTGTGTGGATCCTGGGAAAAAAAAACACCTCCATGGGCTCATGGCCCACACGGCTACCCTATTGTGGGAGTATCACTGCTGTCGCTATTATCACCCTGTGCAGCTGCATCCGGAGGTGGTTGCACTATAGGAGGCAGCCCACGCAAGGCCCTACTCTGTTCCTCCATGGCTGCAAGCATGCGGGTGTGGTAGGTCTGGTTCTGGAGGATGAGGGTGCGGAGGTCCCCATGCAACAACTCACGGGATGCCCGGACCTCCGCCCTCGTTGCTTGCATCTCAGCTGAGAGCGTACGGGTGAGACGCTCCAGCTGCTGTTCTGTCCTTTGGTGTGTTGAAGCCTCAAGCTCAACTAGAGTCGTCCTGAGTTGATGTAGCTCCTGCCTCAGGGCTTCCCTGTGGCCCTGGGACTCTATGGAGATGGCCTCCTGCAGAGTCGCCAGTGCCGCCCGCCTGTCCCTGTTGGACGCCAACATGTCCTCCCTGTGTGACTGGCAGATGGAGTCGGTTGCCTGCTCTAGTCGCTCCATCAGCCTTTCAGGGGGGACAATGGAAGTGGCCACCCTATCCATGGCCTGAGCCATCAACTCGGATGATGCTGCCTGTTGGGTAGCCATACCGTAAATGGATTGCTCCCATGCGGTATTGCCAGGTGTCGTACGGCCACCACGTCGGCGGGCACCACACCTGTCTGGGGCAAGGCGGACTGCGCCTTGCTGTGCCGGCACTGCCTGAGGCTGCAGGACTGCATTCCCCCTCTGATCTGCTGGCCCAGGAACAGGATCAGATGTCGCGGAGTGTGACCCTGCATCCGTAACCACCAAAGGCCTAGCTGCCAACACTGACATCCCCATTGAGGGTTCTGACCCTGGTGCAGGTGGGTGGGACAGAACAGATTCCCTCCCTGGAACACTCACCTGCGACGGCACGTAGGTCTCATCATCCGAGTCAACAGCTGAGTACAGCTCGGGGGAGGTGCAGCCAGAGACACCCCTTGAGAGCACAACCTGTAGCACTTGTGGGTTTTCACCCACCAGCACACCACGTCCCTCACTGGTGGTTGGTCGGCCCTCGGACCCCTCCTGGCTCTGCACCATCTCCACAACCCCAGCAGTATCAGGTGCGTCTTCCCCTGCAATGACATAATAACAAAGAAATGGAAACCCGCATTAGCACCATGGCACACAATGAGGGCTGAGAAGCAAGAGAACCAGTACTTGATTGACACATGTCCCACATGACTAAGACCCTCCCATGCATGCACCCTCACTGCGTATGAAGGGCAGGCAAATGGCACACACTCATTACACAAATATGGAAGATGAACACATTTTCTGCATGCTGCCTGGCAGTGGCATAACACATTGCCCTGTGATTGCCAGGTGACACACACATGCCATCACACAGATGGCATGTGCCATTGCTATTGAGTGTAGATGGAGAGGAGGGCAGCACTTATTCATTCTGTCCAGTTCCCACATGCAATAGCTTTTCTAATTGAAACAGGTCTGCTTTATCACCTGGAGCTGCCAGTCCAATATGGTCCAATTGCACAGGGACATGTGTGAACATATGATATCCAGGTAACAAAGTCACTCCACTTTACCATGGCCATGCCAGACATGTGACTAGAGGACTGAGGAATGCCTAGTATAAGTGGTGGAATGCATACAATCTGTCTGATTGAACATAGGAAAATAAGCAACAATGTTGTGGCAAGGTGACACTTCAAGGGCAACTGGGGTGCTGTTGGGCTAGATGTCTACTGTTGGCAGAAGGGATACTGCAATGGCCAATTGCAGCTGTGCAGGATGTATTGCATGAAGCACATGGCTGACAGATTCGACTCAGGCGCACACACTCTCACCTGGCACACAAACAGATGCCCTCACACACACACCATGCACATGGATGACACACACATGCATGTGCACTCACCGGACAGTGCCTCGTAATCAGGCAGATCTCCCACGCCTTGGATCTGTTCCTCCGTGACGTAGGTCCCAGCGACTGACTCATGTGGAGTGAGTTCCATGTCTTCTACTGGAGACCCACCTCCAGTCACTAGAGTTGCGGCATGACTTGAGGCCAGCTTCTTCTTTGCCCTGCGCTTTAGGTCATTCCAGCGCTTGTAGCAATCATTGGCTGTGCGCCTCACGATTCCAAGGGCACTTACGATGTCCGCAACGGTCTGCCAGTGTGCCTGGCGTTGTGCAGGTGTGGTCTTTGATCCTGCAACAATGACCATCTCGTTATCATGTCCGGACACATACTCGACAAGTGCATTCAGTTCGTCATCCGTGAAGCTGGGCTTCCTCGACGGACCGGACTGTGTAGCCGTGTCTGGGGCATCAGCCTGTGCCGGACGAGCACTCTTCCTCTTCCGCTTGGAAGGTGGTGGTGATCCTGAGTGTCCTGCGCCGCTCTGGACACTAGGGGCAGGAGCCCTGGTGGGCTCTGTATCAGGTGTGTGGGATTGCACACTCAGCATGGGAGTTGGTGCAGGCATTGGCTCAAGTGTAATGGTGTCATGGGGAATGTCAGCAGAATGGACTAGGACGGACACTGTCCTGGCTGGGTGTGTGAGAGCTGGGGTGGATGGAGCCGCAGCTGCCCCTGCAGCCTCTCCGCCCTGCCTACTTGGGGCAGCAGATGACCTTGCTGCCCCAGATCCACGTGGCATGATGGCATCAACGTGCACCAGCGCACGTGTGGTAGCCCTGCTGACCTGGAAGTCAGCCATGGAGTCAGCCAGGTCTGGTGCCACAATGGGCTGGTCCAACAAGGGCTGAGCATGGATGGTGTCAGCCACATCAGCCTCAACGGGAGGGGGGGGGGGGGGTATAATGGGTGCCCTTGACTGGTCCTCCGCACATGGGGGGACAGGCTCACCCTGCAAGTTACGACCACGTCCCCTACCGGATCCACCACGGCCACCACTTGTGGCTCTTCCACCTTTGCCACCCTTACGGAATCCTCGCCTCCCAGCCATGGCACTGATATTAATGTGCGTATGGGAGTGGCTGTAGACTATAGTCCTGGGCAATTGGGGGTCAAAGGGGTTGGGTACCAGATGGTAATTGTACCTTAGTGCTCTAGCAAGGCTGATTGTAACCCCTGGGGAAAGATGACGGGTCACGCAACGCACAGGAGGCCCAAAAAAGGGAGATGACGTGCACGCAACCCCTCCTAGACCACGTGTGCAGAAAGAAAAACCTGCACTACGCTGTGGCACCCAGTAACACAAGAATGAACGTATGCGTGTCACACGCAGCCTAGAATGACCTCTGAAGGGGTAGGCTACACACGGGGCAAGCACAGAAGTTAGATACGTGCGTGACTCACCGTCTGCCAGGTAAAAGAGCGTGAAAAATGAGCGCGTTTGGTTGGCAACACCCCCGCCAAAAGAAGATATGTACACTGTCTGAGGAGACAGGACAACAGTAGAAGGGGACACTGTTTGAGGGAACAGGCCCAGGTAAACCAGTACGAGAGAAAAAAGAGAAAAAGCTGTCAGAGGTAACAGGGAGTACGAACTGGAAACGCTGTGAAGTAAATCGCGTGTGAAACGACAAGAAGTACAGAATTCACCCACTCGCTCTCCACGAAAAGCACGTACAAGGAAATGGTGTTCTACACGTACCTTATATACAGGCCCACACGTACAGCGTCACTTACGCGGCGTGTACGTGCTAGGCCCATTTTCACCAATCACACGCTTTGTCACTTCTGCGTGTAGATCCATATTCACCAATCACACGCTTTGTCACTTCTGCGTGTAGGTCCATTTTAACCATTTACACGCTTTGTGACTTCTGCGTGTAGGTCTATTTTCTCCAATCACACGCTTTGACACTCGGACGTGTCACGCAACATTTTCCTGCACGTGCACGTGACTTCATGGACGCGCATATGCTGTTGATGGGTTTACGCGCTAAGGGCCTTTCTTCGATTCACACACAGACGTGTGGGATTTTCACGTGCAAAATCACTCCCTATCAGGCTGTCCACGCGTAAGCACACGGAAGACCACGCTCCTGCCCAGGAGGCCAAATTACTGCCCCCCAGAGCCCTGAGCACGCTCCCACCTGCCATCTGCTGCTGCCTGACTGCCTGCTGGCCACGTGCCCTGCCATTTGCTGCCTGCACATCAGCCAGGGGTGCTGTTGCTGTGACCACCCCTGCTGGAACCAAAGGCTCCCGACTGTCACCCCACAGCCCAGCACCAGGACCCAGTTGCCCACCCACTCCTGCCTCTGGGGTTGCCATGTCGGGCACTACGACATCTGGCACCAGTGGCAACCCCCGGCCAAGGAGGCAGAGGGGCACCAGCTTCAGTGCCAGGGAAGTTGTTGTCCTGGTGGAGCATGTCGTGGGGCAGTATGATGCCCTCTTCGGAAGGTTGCGCGCCGATGGACGTCGTGACTGCCATCAACGCGGAGGAGGTGGCAGTCCGCGACTACTAATGTGTCAGGAAGCGCTGGGAGGACTTCAGGTCCAGCACCCTCAACAAGGCCCGGCGCCTCATGATGGCAGCAGATGCTAAGGGGCGGGCGGGGCCACTTGTCGGAAGATCAGATGAGGGTCCTGGAACGCATATCCTCTGCGCTCCACATCCATGTACTTGAGAAGCAGACCCGTCTGGAGTCGAGCGGTAAGTGTACATGCATACTGATAGTAAGTTGTGCGTGTGGTGGTGTGCCAGGAGTGTGCAGGTTGAACATGTATTTTTATGTGGCCAAGTAGGGGGGGTGTACAGGGCTGTGAGGGTGACACATGCGAGGGGTCTCATGTGTGACACATGGATGGTGCTTGTGTGTGTGGGCTTGCATGGCACAGGATGTGGAGGAATGATTGTCAGGTGTGACATGGATGTCGATGGAGACACTGCGACAGTTGGCGGAGGTGTACACATGCATGCAGGTTTGGTGTTGTGTGTGCATGTGTAGTGTACTCCCTATGTTGCTTGTGATGTGTGGATGACCTTTGGCTGCACATGCTGTTGTATGTGAATGGATGGTGCTGGCTGTTGCATCATGGCTGTGGTATGGCTCATGTGTGCAAGTTGAAATGACATGTGTGTTGGGGATTGTGATGCCATGTCTGAGGTTTACCTATGCCACTCATGTATAACTGTCATGTGTGTATGAGTCCATTTTACAGTGCCCTGATGCCTGTGTTTTCTTTCTCCCTGTCTGCACCGTCAACTGATGAAGAGGACGGAGCAGGTGCTGTGGAGCACAGCGGCAGGGGTCGCACCACCAGCCGGAGACGCAAGGGCCAGATCCCCTCCCAAGTTGTGATCTCGTCGGGGAGTGAGGAGTCTGGTGCCGCGTCCCAGGCCGCAGCTGGCAAGGGGAGGTCCAAGAGGCGGAGGTCGGAGTTGGACTCCTCAGCAGCAGAAGAGGCAGCTGGGACCCCACAGGGCCCAACGAGGGGAGATGGCACGGAGTCATCCAGGTTGGTGGGGTGTATGGTGGTGGGTGCCCCTGCACTGCTGGGGGGTGGGGTGGTGGGAGACATGGGTGGGGGCCTGGTGGAGGCTGCCCCTGCACTGCTGGGGGGTGGGGGTGGTGGGAGACATGGGTGCGGGCCTGGTGGAGGCTGCCCCTGCACTGCTGGGGGGTGGGGTGGTGGGAGACATGGGTGCGGGCCTGGTGGTGGGTGCCCCTGGTGGCTGGGGGGTGGGGGTGGTGGGAGACATGAGTGGGGGCCTGGTGGAGGCTGCCCCTGCACTGCTGGGGGGTGGGGTGGTGGGAGACATGGGTGGGGGCCTGGTGGAGGCTGCCCCTGCACTGCTGGGGGGTGGGGGAGTGGGAGACATGGGTGCGGGCCTGGTGGTGGGTGCCCCTGCACTGCTGGGGGGTGGGGTGGTGGGAGACATGGGTGGGGGCCTGGTGGAGGCTGCCCCTGCACTGCTGGGGGGTGGGGTGGTGGGAGACATGGGTGCGGGCCTGGTGGTGGGTGCCCCTGGTGGCTGGGGGGTGGGGGTGGTGGGAGACATGAGTGGGGGCCTGGTGGTGGGTGCCCCTGGTGGCTGGGGGGTGGGGGTGATAGGGGACATGGGTGGGGGCCTGGTGGAGGGTGCCCCTGCACTGCTGGGGGGTGGGGGTGCAGGGGGACATGAGCAGGTGTGCAGGGTAGTCCCCTGTGGTGTGGGCGGCCTGCAGGGGCCGTGGAGGGTGTACAGGGTACACCTGTGAGGACCCACCCAGCCTAATCGCGTGTTTAACTTCCCACGCACCCCTGTAATACACGTACCCAGCCAAATTGCGTGTGATAATTCCCGCGCACCCCTGCAATACACGTACCTGGCCAAATCGCATGTGATTATTCCCGTGCACCCCTGTAATATACGTACCCAGCCAAATTGCGTGTAAAACTTCCCATATACCCCTGTAATACACGTACCCAGCCAAATCGCGTGTGATAATTGCCGCGTACCCCTGTAATACACGTGCCCTGGCTAATCGCATGTAAAACTTCACGCGTACCCCTGTAATACACGTACCCTGGCCAATCGCGTGTTGAACTTCCCGCGTACCCCTGTAATACACGTACCCTGGCTAATCGCGTGTAAAACTTCCCGCGTACCCCTGATATGAACGTTACCCGCTTTGCGTTCCTTGTTTGGCAGCCCTGTAAAATGGTCCAAGGTTAGCGCAGCCCTTTGCGATGATTTGGCGATTTTGATGGCTTTTCCTTGCGCGAGGGCGTTCTTGGGGGCGTTACTGGCGCTGCTGCAGGGTCGCTGCGATACTCTGCGCCACGGCTGGTTTGGGAGCCTAGAATCCATGAATACGCTGTGCGCGGAAATCGGTTTTAGCGCACGTGCCTGGCGCAGACAATCGCACGCGGACACTCTGCGCCAGACGCTTGCGACACTTTTCTGCAAAATTCTATGAATTACCCTGTAAGTGTTTGTTGCTTGCCCCTAAGTCTGTTTTTCTCTTTGCATCTTAATACTTGCAGTTTTATTTAAGCAATAAGCTTATTGCTGTTAGTGCCCCGGCCCGTAAGACTGGGGTACTAAAAACTTTTTTTTTCTTTTGCAAAACGCTCCAGCGTTTCATCATAAAAAATAAAAAAAAATAAAAAAAAATGTTGTTAGGGAAGGGAAAACAAAGTCAGTTTTCCCTTTCTAAAGTGGACATTTTTTTTGTTTACTTTTTCAATGGCCGCAATGGAAAGGGAAAAGAAGACTTCGTTTTCCCTTCCCCGGGGGGCATTTTTATGCCATTCTTTTTTTTCTGTTCCGAAACGCCAATGGATTTCAGAACAGAAACGCTCTGGCGTTTTGCCAACAAGCCAAAGTGGAAAGAATGGGGGTTCAACAGAAGTGAATGGGCTCCATAAATGGCTTGAAGCGTAATGGTCACCTAGGAACCCTTTCAGTGAAAACATTCAGGAGAGGTTGTATGCCCGAAGTGAGAAGGTAACATGTTCACAAATCCCTGAAAAATTAGCACAGTTTTCCCCCCTTCATGGTACAACGTATTTATGCTGCTCCAAAGTACTGTCTTGCTTCAGTAATGGTCAGGATGTAAAGCCTTCCAAAGTGCCATAGTACTATTGTGATCCTGTGCACCCACTGTTGTTCACTATGTCTAACATATCTCTCATAGAGCTAACCTCTATTCCCAGTCTTCTAGTACTTTCTTTCATATTTTTACTTTGAATATCATACCCTGGACATTCTATGATAGAATGCTATAGCTAGGAAACTGGAAACAAAAATGACCACTTTGAAAGGATGGTGGGTTTTGTTCCATGGATCCTCTGGGAGCAAAGGCCTGAACCGGGTTTTCTGGTGGTTCCTGAGGCCTGATTGGAACTTTATGTGGATGATTAGGCTGGTTTGTGTGGCAGGACTCCTGTTAGGCTAAACCCTGTCTCTTATGGGCATTAATCTGTATAATATAACCTTTTCATATCCTTCTCGACTTGGGATGCAGTTACCTTTCCAAATAATGGAGTGCAGCATGGGCATTTTAAGTCAAAACAGTGGTATAGAGTCTGCTTATCAGATTCCATTTCCAGGGTCTTCTTTGGGTCTTATGATGCACTTTTCATGAACTGAGTGGCACGCCTCTGTTTTAGAAATGTATGTGGGTGTTTTGGGGTGGCCTACCTGCCACTCTATGGCTGTTTCAAGGTGCTTAGGCATTAGACATTAATGTAAAATGACATAATGAAGCATCACATTACAACGTAATATTACTGACATAACATAGTGAACTGGTAATACGCCACTCGACTGCAATAAGAGATAATTAAATTGGATATAAGGATTTAAAATAGTGCACAGCAGGCTATAAGGACAGTACTATAGGTGGGCAAAATACCATGGTAAGGCCTGTATGCATGGTATGCCTGGTACCTTAACCACATGCTTAGAGAATTCGTACTGTCGGGGCGATTATCCCGGGGTCGGCTGGGCCGTCCGCGGACCTCCGGGCTGGGAGGTCCCAACTCCTCCCGTGCTTCCCAAAAAATGAGTATGAGTCACACCGAAGGAGCAAGGTGGTTCTGCTGTTTATTATAACAACGGCAGGGATGGGTCTTGGATCGTACGCGTCCGTCCAGACTCTCAAACTTAGTGAGGCTCGCATGCCCTTTTTACAGCAGTATGACGCGCTACTTGCGTCACCTTGGAAAGTTAGCAAAAAAACCTATTGCCACTTCAGATTGGTTCCTCGAGTGGTAGGGTTAGTATAGGATACATATAGAGAAGAATGTTAGTGGTTAAGGATGAGTCAGGTGGTATACTTGGGCTGTCCCTTCTATTAGATTCTTGAAAATCGTTACACGAAGACCCCTGATGATTGGCTAATGTTAGTGGCGTCAGTGATGAGTCCCCCCATGTTCTGATTGGTCCTCTTGCGAGCCCCCAAGCCTGGGACCATCGTCGTTCCCAGCTCGCGGTGTACCTGTCACTAGCAACAATGTGTAACTATGTGTTTGTGCAGACAATGTACGGGTCTGCTCATAGGCTTGTAAGCAGCTCATTCCCATTACCGTAGGTGTCCATCTTGCCATTTCGCTGTTGCAACCTGTGTCCCCGACGTGGGACCCAGGTGACTTCTGTCTCGTGGGTCTGGCACCTTGTCAGATCGGCTTGGTCACGTGTGGAGAGACAGTAACTGGAGCAGAATTCTGCACATTTAAAGTTGTATTTCGTTTCTGTGTGTTTGGCTTTGCTTACAGGTGTGACCTTGGCGCTGGTTGGTAACATATGAGTTGCAACATCGCGCCCTTGGCTACGAGCTCTCGCTGGGCTCGTTCTGCGTGATCAGCACTTGTAGTCTTGCTCATACAGTCTTCATGGTGAGGCTCTTGTTTGCGGCCTACTCGGGCCTAGTTCATGGGTGGGGATGCATAATCCATGGTACCTATGTCGTGGTTTGACATGGCGTCATAAGCAATATTATGTTTACGTTATAGTGTCATCACGAGGTGAGAGGTGGGAGAAGCGTCAGCAAGTGTATACGAGAGTTCTCCAGGCGTCTTGCGTCTCTGCATTACTATAAAGGGGCCTATGTGAAAAATAACAAAGATGCACGTCAGTGGGTGTGTCCGTCACCTACGTCATAGCACTGAATATGTTCTTCGTGTAGGCTGGTGCGTGAGTAACCAGTGTGCATGGTGGCACATGTGTTCTTGGCAGTTGGCTAGGTCGTTGTGGCATCTCTAACGATGTGGGTGCTTGTTGCTTTTGTCTTAGTCGAGTTCATCCATGCCGCAGGTGTCGGCTTGAGTGGGACAGGCTGGTGGGCATATCCTTATGTTCTTGAACCAGGGTATTTTGTCATCTGGTAGATAGGCAAACTCGTCTCGTGGTGGGTGCCTGGGCCGCGATCTTCTAGGCCATGGTCGTGATGAGATTGGGGGGAGCTTATTCTCCCATTCTCCCACTTCAGTACCCCCTCTGGTTGACTTCTCGACCACAAACATATCCTTTTCTTTATCTCCTCTTACTCTCCATATTTTAGTTATTCCACCCAAGTGTCCATAGTGGTTGACATGGTCTTCAAATGACCAGTACATATAAACACAGCCCCCTCTTGGTTTGCAGTATACCCATCTTCCAACATAGCTCCTCGGGTTTCTTGGGTTCTCCAACTTTACAGATGGTGGATCCAAGTGGTTTGTAATGATCTGTTTGCGTAGTTTCTCTCTTTCCTTTATTATCACGTCCGTGTGCTGGTCATCATCAGTTGGCATCAAGGGATGCATGCCAACCATTTCGATCATTTCGTCTGTATTGCGTGCCTTCCTGGCCTTCAAGAACCTTATTACAATCAACACTGCTGCAGCTAATATTATGCATCCAACTATCACTTTCAGTCCGTCTGACAGCCATGATGGCATCCATGACCATAACAATGAAAACCAGCAAGTATCCTTCTGCACTCCTTTATTTTCTTCCATCATTTTGGAGTGCATCAGGGCCAGTTGTGATACTGCTTCAGTAAGTGTTCCATTATCTGCATCGTTAACAGGAATAAATGTGCAGCATGATTGTCCTATTTTTGCACAAACTCCTCCTTCCATAGCTGTGAGAAGATCCAGTACATATCTGTTCTGTAGTGCTACCATTCTTACTGCGCGCAACTCCTCTTTTATGGCATTAAATCCGTTTATTGTTGAATTAATCGTCATCATTGTTCCCATCAGGTGATCTGAAGCCATTTTGCATTTGCTTGTAGTCCTGGGTGTATTATGGACGAGAAGAACATTGCAGCCCTGCTGAATAATCTATGTTCTGGTGGGATGGAGGTGAGTGCTGTCTCTGACCTTCCCCACAGGTAGTTTCCTGTTAGGGGTTCTCTTTGTCTTTTCATTCTCGGTAGGATGTTATTGTTGTTGTTGTTGTTCTCTCCCTCTTGTGATTGTACGGAACTTCTCTTCCTCTTGTTTCCTTCGTCCATTTTGGGGAAGTTGGACATGTTCACATGTTTTTTGGGCACCACTAGTGATGGTACGTTGATGTGTACCATGGTGCATATACCATTCCACAACGGAGGCAAGGTGTAGTATGCCTTATCTCCGCAGGCCCAATAGTGATCCATTATTACTGACGTTCCAGCACCCCCTCTGGTAGTTCTAACACGCTTCCAAAGTTGGTGTTGTATCCCACCTCCACATCTCCTTTGTGTTGGTAGCATAGCTTGGGTGTGGTCAGCGGTAGTATGCTTATTGGGTCTTCGTCCTTCTCCATCCATGTCAGCATGGGTACATATTTGCCCCATGTCGTCCAGCATCTGTCGTTGTGTTCTTGTAAGGTGGTAACATTTTCTCTTGTTATCATGTTGCTCCCAACCACTCCTATTTCCCATTCATTGTTCATGTATATCTTCCCTGTTATTGTTATCAGTGGTCTTTCCCAACATCCCTGCACACCAGGAACTTCAGTGGCGTACCAATCACATGGTAGGTATTCTAGCGTTATACTATACATCGCGCTGTCTTTTCCTGTATTTCTGTGGCAACAAATGTCCTTGAAGCGCTCATGGTGTATGGGATCAATGAGCACACATAACAGCTGTCTTCTGTTGTCTGCTTACCAATTTGGGTCATGTGCTGGTACCATATGTTGTTTGAGACGTGTGCTGAATCTGTTATGTGATTATCAATACCTTTGTTGTCACTATATGTGCTGCGTTTAACTCTACTTCCCTTACCCTTAGGGTTGCTGGTACCACCTGACGTCAGACCTGTTGCAGCCATGGGAGGGGGCATGTTAGTTTTGGGTGCAGCCATAATATTTATAGCATAACTTTTCTGCCATGCAGAGGCAGCCAACAGACCAGTGATTACCAACACCCCTATCAATTTTATTACAAGAGCTAGTCTCACCGGCATTTTGCTCTTACCTTTCTGCTGTCCGGCAGCTTATTCTTGCGACGTTAAAGGTGCCCGCCTGAAAATTCTCAATATGCTCGTTATTATTGTTAGCTGTTGTTAATTAAGCTCTCCCTATCAAGTAATCGTTCAGTGCCCAGACGAAGAGCTGTTCCCACGCTAATCTTAGAGATCTATCTCTTAGAGCCGGTAAGTGCTCGTGAAGATGGGGAAATGATTGTTCTATGGCCAAAACAAATGCTGTGTAATATACGCGTACCCTTCTTCTTTTTAGGTACTTTGGCCTTCTTATATGATATACAAATTGGTGTGATAGGGCTTCAGGGGTGTTATCATCCGTGGGCAGCATCTATTCCTGGGCAGAACACACTTTTAGTTACTTTATTTTCTAAACAGTACAATTATATGCGGTACCTGCATGTGCGAGAGAAAAATAGAGAAAACTTACAAGCGTTTTATGTGTGTGTAACATCCAAGTTTCTTATACAATGACCTTCAATCGGTGGTGGCCTTGGAGGGGGGGGGGGGCTGGATTGGGCAGAAGTTTGTTTACTTGTGATCTCGTGACCATGGGATGGGCTGTGGGCAAGCGTCCAATGTCTATGGCTGTGGTTATGTCTGGGGAATCTGGGGGGTGGTCAAGTGTAGCGACACTATTGTCCTCCGCGGTGGTTGATGTATCCTTCTCTGTAGCCAACGCTGTTGATGTCGTTGTTCTTCTGATGGCCCTGTCGTGAACGCTAGGGCGGGTCTGGAGTTTGTAGATCTTTACGTCGTGTAGGTGATTCCAGGCATATTTATCCTGCAGTTTCACTGCTCTGGGAGCCACCTCCTCTACCAAGTGTGGTCTGCTAAAGCGTGGGCCGTTCCACTTTCTATTGAAGTTGCGAAGAAGCACATGGTCCCCTTTAGCAATAGTGCATAGTCCTTCCTTTTCCAGTTCCTTGCTGGTGTCTTCTTGTTGAGAACTCTTCGACCCGCCCCGCGTGCGCTCGAGCTGTTGAGATACAAAGGTGACACTAGTAATCAAAGAAGACACATATTGATACATTTCGTCACCAAGAACAGTTGCAGTGTTTTCATAGTCCGTAAATGGTCTGGATGTTGGTGTTAAAGGAAGGTGCATTTGACGTCCTGTCACCACCTCGTGGGGAGTGAGGTGGTGATCAGACCCTGGCCTATTCCTCAGCTCAAACATAGCCAGCGGAAGGCAGTACAACCAGCTCTTTTTAGTTGTCTGCTGAATTTTTGCGATCTCTTCTTTCAATAGGCCGTTCAGGCGTTCACATATACCGTTGGCCTGCGGGTGGTATGCACATGAAAATTTATGTTTAACACCCAGCAAGGATGTGATGTGTTGAAACATTTCATTAGCAAAGTGTGGGCCGTTGTCCGACCGCAGCACTTCGCAAACACCCCACCTGGGGAAGACCTCTCTCACTAAAAATTTAGCTGCTCTGAATGCATCCGCGTGTGAGCAGGGTCCGGCCTCGATCCACCTGGAGAATGGACATACCCAATTATATACCTATGTCCTTGACATACATTGATCATATCAACGTAGTCAATATAAAGGTGTAGGAAGGGTCCCTCGGGCTCGGGTATAGTACCTTTTATCACTTGCAGCGTGTGACCGGCCGTAAACTGTTGGCATGTGAGGCAGTTGCTAATGAAATTGGTGACATGAGAATTTAACTCGGGGCAGAACCAATCTTCCCTAATTCGTGTTGCAATCACTTCCTTTCCTGTATGTGCTGGATGATGGAGCTGGGCCAGGGCGGTGTTCAACAGTGCCAGTGGCATGACCACTTTTCCGGTATTATTTTGACGCCACAGTGCATCTGTTGGCGACATCGTACATCCTCTTTTTACCCATAGTTCCTTTTCTGTCATTGGTACGGCTGCCTGTAATTCCATTATCTGTGTTGCAGGGAGATAAGTGTACCCTTCCTTCATCATCATCTGTCTTGCCATTCACCACCCTCTCCCTCTCTCTGATTCTGGGGGGTTCCATAGTTCACCAAAGTATGCCGCATGCTTGGTATGTGCGTCTGCTGTTTCATTTCCTTTCAGGATATAGTCATCTCCATTAGTGTGTGTCGGGCATTTAACCAAAGCTATCTCTTGGGGGTCATTAATTACTTCAATCAATTCTGCTAGTAAGAGGGCATGTTGTACTGGGGTGCTATCAGCTCTCCTAAACCCCCTTCTGTGCCATTTTATCAGCCCCAAATGGACTGTTGATGTGACATATGCACTGTCAGAATATATGGTAACTCTTTTGTCAACACTTTCCTTTAAGGCCAAAATCAGCGCGACCAATTCCGCTGCTTGAGCCGAATAATGTTGTGGCAATTGCACGCATTTCACCGGGACATACATCAAATCTTCTGTCATTTTTACAACTGCTGCCCCAGTTCTCCTTATTCCATCACTTTGGTCTATTGTTGACGAACCATCAATGTATAAAATCCCTCCCCCTTTGAGTGCATCCTCCTCAACTTTTCTTGTGCATGAGTATATTTCAATAGTCTGTGTGCAATCGTGAGCATAATCACCTTCCTCAACAACTTCCGCTATGAATCTAGCTGCATCTGACAATTGACAATTCGGGTCTAGATAAGATGATCTCATAACCTGACGCCCTCTGTGTGGTCAGTGTGGACTTAGGTTTGTTCAAAATTGCAAATAGCGCATGCTCCACAAATAGTGTGGTGGGGCACCCCATTGTAATCGATGGTGATTTTTCCACCACAAATGCAGCTGCAGCGAGACCCTGTCCGCAAGGGAAATGTCCTAGCATAACAGGGTCCAAGTGACCGCTGTAGAACGCTATTGGCTTGTGTCCCATGCTAGTTTTCTGAGTCAATACCCTGCTTTCATTACTGCTGAGTCGCAATGTGAAAAGATGAAAAATTGCCATTCGTAATCTGGGGTGGCTAGTATGGGGGCTGTGGATATGGTGTGTTTCAACTCATCAAACGCCTCCTTCATTTCTCTTGTCCATCCCAATTTCTTGTCCCCTTTGTGTGCTTCTCTCAATGCCTCAAGCAGGGGTCCTATGTATGAGCTGTAATCAAAAACCCATGCTCTACAGTAGTTGCATAAGCCCAGGAACTGCTGCAGTTCCCTCGCCGTTTCTGGTTGTGGCGTGTTGGATATGGCTTGTGCTCTTTGTGGTGCAATCTTTCTTCCGTGCTGGGATATTAGTTGACCAATGTATAATACCTGTACCTGACAGTACTGTAAATTCTCCTTGTCTACCTTGTACCCCTTTTCAGCCAACACTGTCAGCATTTTCACTGAGTCTTCCCTGCACCTCTCCTCAGTTGTGCTGCAAATTATTATATCATCAACATATTGCAGCACCGTACTTTCCAATTCAATGTTCCCCAAATCCATCTGTATTACTTTGTTGAAAATTAAGGGTGACTTGCAGTACCCTTGTGGTAACCTTGCGTGTTTTGTTTCCATTTTGTGTTCCTGTATGTGAAGCTTGTCAAGTCTTGTGAATCTGGGTGCAGTGGTATTGAGAAAAAGGCATTTTTTAGGTCAATCACAGTGAACCGTGATGCCTCTGCCGGTATTCCACATAGTATTGTGGCTGGGTTTGCTGCTATGGGGTATTCTGCCTCTACAATGTGATTCAAGGGTCTGAGGTCCTAGATGAAACGCCAAGACCCTCCTTTAGCCTTGTGCACTGGGTACATGGCCGTGTTACATGGTGATTCTGATGGTACCAATATGCCATTATTTATCAGGGCCGTTATTGTTTCGTATATGCCCTCACCTGCCTCTTTTGATAGTGGGTATTGCTTCACTCTAGGTAGTATTGCACCCTTTTTCAGTTTTATTTTTACTCCTCCAATACTCTTTATGCAGCCCACGTCATAGGGACTGGTGGTCCACAGTGATGCTGGAACCTTAGCCATATCTTCCTCGTAAAATGGTACTGGGGTAGATGCAGGTGCCTCGAGTGCCATAGCCATTTTCTGTGCCACTTGCTTGAACGTCACTCTTAGCCAGATGTCTACACCCATCATAAATACCATCTCTCCTTCTCCCCTGTCTTCTGAAAAGAGCTCTTCATCAGACACCTGGGTGAGCCTGCACCCCTCAGCCAGGGCTATCACTGCCCTCCATGCTCTCCCTTCCCTGTCTTGGGCATATACTGCGAAGTAATTAGCAGTTGCTATGATGCTCTCGATGCTCACTGAAATCACCTTCCCCTCTGGTTCACTAGCTGGTGTCTCAGGCCTGAACAAATATGCTGCTGGCCTCCTCCAAATCTTCCCTTCTATTCCTGGCATCCATGCAAATGCCATGTCTGTTCTGTATTGGAACAGCTCGCCATCCACCGGCTCAGCTCGAGCTACTGTCTGGCCACAGTACGCTTGCAGTATTTGTCTGCAGTAAGCATGTTTATTCATGGTGTGGAACAAATTATGCCATTCTTTGTGAATGAGATTGTCATATTTAACCTGCTCATTATGTCCCTTCCAAGTATATTCACTGGTGACTCCCTTGAATACAGTAGTGGGACAGACATGTCATAATCTCCTATCGATAAGGATATGTTATCAGTAAAGGGAACCAACTCTCTAGCCCCAGAAAATCCTTGGGTGTTCATGGCCTCACCTGACATTTTAAATTTACCTTCTCTTATGCAAGACCTGGTTGCCCCAGTGTCAACAAGGAAGGAGAATTTTTTGTCACCTATCGCTACCTCAATGCATGGTTCCTCTGCTCTATTAGGTGTTACCGACAGGATGGGACACACCAAGGACGTCTGTGAGCTGTCCTATTGTGGGTACAGTGATTGACCGCTTCCTGTGTAAGGGTTGTGTCCCAAGATAGTCACCCTCCCCAACTGTGTTTGTTGCAGCTGTGTATCGATGGGGGTTAATTTATGGTCCTGTATTTGAGTTAGCTGTTGCACTGGTTGTACTTGGTGTTGTTGTCTTATTGCCACCTGTTGTTGCGGTGGTGAGTATGTCTGCAATTGTTGTTGTGGTGCTAATTGCTGCTGTGTGCTGCTCTGTTGTGTTCCCTGCAGTTGTTGGTAACCTTGCTGCTCCCTCATAGGCCCTTGTGGTCCTTGTTCCCCCCATGCTGGCAGGGAGGGTCTCATTCTACATGTACGCGACATGTGCCCTAACATTCCACAAACCCAACATACAGGTGGTTCCCTGGTCTGCAATGGGAAAGTCCCTGCATTGTCTTGGTACCCTGGTTGCCCATTGGGGTAGTAGCTCCGAAATCCTCCCCCTTGCTGTTGTGCAAGTTGGCCATATCCCCTCCCTCTCATCATTCCACCCCTTCCCCTGGTGTTGTTATAATATCCATTTCCCGGTAGCATGTACCCTCCTCCTATTGGAGCCGTGTATGGTGGGGGTGGTGGCATCTGTTGTGTTATAAGTCGCGGTGGTTGTGGTAGTCTTGCTATTTGTAGTTGTGAGGGATCTTGTGCAGCCACTACTTGCGTGGGGTTTGGTGTCATTGTTGTTGGTGTAGTTATTAGTGCTCCTTCCATTGTATACTTAGTTATTTTTTCTGCACTAATTTGCCCTCTTCTGCTTTCCTATCTTCTTCCTTTTGTTTCATCTTTTCTTGCCACATCCTACAATGGTGTACTATCGTTAATTGTATTTCCGGCCATGCCTTAGCTTGCATTCCCACTATCTTCTTCAGTTGTTTTTGTACTGCCTCCGGAAGCCCTTGTACTAGTATGTGGTAAAAAATTGCCGGTGTCTTGTCCCATTGCTCCCTAGTTTCCATGCGCCACTTCTCCTGAATCTCCTGGATATAATCAACAGGATCTTCGTTCTCACGCATCTTGCGTGACGTAATTGCTCCTATATCTGATGAGTCTGGATACTGTACCCTCAGGGCTTGCCATAATGCATGCCTGCAGTTTGCAAATGGCGCCCCATCATGTGATGTGTTCGTTATTGTAACCCCGGGGAATCCTGCCCTCTTCCAGATGTCATCTGCTGCGTCCCCTAATATGATATTAATAGGCCCTTCACGTCCCCTACTGCTAGTTTCTGTCCTGCGGTGTGTTTTTCCATCTTATATATCCATTTTCCCGCTCCTCCACTTAGTGATGGGAGCCTGCATTTTATATTCTCCTTATTGGCATGCTTCCAAGGGACGTTTTGTGGTCTAATCCCTCCCCTCTCCAATAGTGGCATTAAATTGTGCCCCACCTGTCCCCCTAGTTGTCGCGGGGTGGAGTCCGTATACTCCTCCTCTTTGTCTGTGTCAACTAGATCATCTGCCATGTCCATATTACCGCTGCTTGTTGCAGTTTCTCCTTCATTTCTCCCCCTTCTCCTATTGCTTTCTTTGTTTACTGCAGGTGTGTGTGTCCATTCTTCCTGCCTGCGTCCCGGGAGGTCTCTGAGCCTGCCGGCGTATGGGGTGCGTTCAGGAGCGGGTGTGGGTGAGCGTGTTGGGTGTAATGATGCGGGTGTAACTGCACGTGTTTGCCCTCCTGCCATTTCTCTTTCTTGGTCCTCGCTTCCCTTCCCTTCACTTCTTCCTTCCTTTTGCATGCTCAGGGTGATTCCCTGTTTGTGCGTGTTATGTACAATTTGTCTATACTTTCCCTATCACCACTTCTTCCTTCTCCCGCCACTCCCTCTTCTTCTTCGCTGCAAAATTCATCCAGGAGGGACAACCCCCAATCTGTCCTTTTTCCCCTGATCGTCACCGTTTTTAAGTCTATTAAATCCGTTTCTTCCTGTTCTCCTTTATCAGTCACTCCCCTTTGTGCTGATGTTGTAGCTACTTCTGCATCCCGACGCACATATGTTCTTACCCCACTTCCCCCTTTCCTTTCTCTTCTTTCCTCTTCCTTCTTTTCCACTATTTCACCACCTATTTCCTCTCTTTTCTTTTTCAATTCCTCCATTACCTCATTACTTACCTTTTCTAATATCCTTTCTTCCTCTCTCCTCCTTTCTCATCTCTCCCTTTCTCTCTGCAATATACTTTCTATTACTTTACCTTCTTCGTATTTCCTGGTGCTCTCGGAGAGTATTTTCTTCTTCCATAGTTCCATTTCCTTTTCTTTCTCTTCTTCCTCTCTTTTCCTGTCACGCTGTGCTGCTCGGGATACCCTTTCTGCTATTGCCTTCATTCTTTCCGCTTCTCTCTTCCTTTCTTCAGTTCGCTCCTTCATTCTCTCTAACTCATCCCTACTTTCCTTCCTTTCCCTCCTTCTTCCTCGTGCCTCTTTCACGAGCTGTTTAATCAGTGCATTCCGCTCATCCCTTAATTCAGCCAATCGTTCCTCCAACATCTCCTCCTCTTCTTGTGACAGCTCCCCTTCTCTCGGGTTACCTTCCTCGCCTCTTATTACAGTGCTACTTGCGTCGTCCTTGTTCATTCTCCTTGCCACCTCTTTTTCTTCTCCTGTTAATGTCCCCCGCAGCTTTAAGAGCACCTGCGCTGCCACCCACTCGTCGTGTCCTATGTTTGGAATGGGTTCTTCGCTGTCCTTCCCTTCCCTTGGGCGCACCTTCGTGCAAGTCGAACCTACCATGCTTGTCACCTCCTCCCCCCCGGGTAGCTACCTGTAGCTGTATATGGTGGTGGGCTGTACGTGGGGTTCGAATACCCTTCAACTGCCGTTAGTTGTTGCCTTGCTGCTTCTCGTAGCTCCGTCACAGGATATAACCCACCTTCCTCCTTCTTCACTACTTTTGCTAGGGGCATGTCGTTGGTCCCTTCCTTCTTTACTTCTACTTCATGTACAGTGCCAGGCCTTTCATCCCCCTTCCTGTCTCTTCCCGCGCACTGTGCGGTACTGGTCGCCTTTTCCCCGTTTCCCTCTTCCTCCTTAACCTTCTTCCCCTCCTTTGTTTCCTCGCTCCCCTTCTCTTCTGTCGTCCCTTCCACGGTGAACATCCCGGTTGGCCCAGGTCGAGACCCCTGGAACATCCTCCATAAATTAAACACCTCCACGTGATGTGCCAACTTCTTCCCTTTGTACGTGTTATGTATGTGTGTCAGTAGTGAGTGTTGGACGTATTGGTTCGAAACTGCCGTTAGGCAGCCAGGGTGTTGCCATTTTGTTATCTGTCCCTTGTGTCCATTCTATGCTATATTTGATGAGTTTTTCCCTATGGGGTGATAGTGTTTTACAAATATGCTGGGGCGGGGTAGTCAGGGTATTCCCCCACCCTCCCGATCCTAACCCGTGTGACATGGTTACACTGTGTTTTTAGCTCCCTTCAGTACAGCTGTCGTTACCTGGCCCCGTAGATTGGGAACTTTCGACCGCCCGCTAAAAGAAAAACAGCCAAATATAACAATTACAAATGTACAGTCTTTTTCCTCTGTTTGTTTTCTTCCTTGATACCGTTATGGCCCCCTGCGGCCACAGCGCTCGAAGCGCCCTGCGGCTGCGTGCCCTGTGTGACGTGCTTATACAGCTGTCCCACTTTGTCTCCTCCCCTCCTTCTTCCACCTCACTCAGCGTGCCGGCGTTCTCTGTGCGCGGTCACCTCTACCTTCCCACCTGTCCCATTTTCTGGGGTGGCCGGTGGTCTCCGCGCGCACCCCCCACTTCCCTCACCTCCCTTTTACTCCCCTTGTCCTCTGTTTACTTCCCCACCACCCTTCAACAACGCGATGTGGTCAAGGTGTCCTATGAAGGCCCTACGGCTGACGTCACCAACCTCTTTCAACAACTATAGGTAAAGTTTTTTTTTTACACTTTGAGAGAGCGCGCAATAAGTTTTAACTGCTTGTCCCCGTTAACCCCACAGCTGTCCTCATGTTATGCCCGGAACAAGGTAATCAACAATACACTCTTATAATCGGACTGCGCATGCTGCGTTGCTTCGTGTGTGACACGCCCCTCGCCGGGAGGGCTTAACCAGCCAATTATCTTCCATACTTGGCAACAATCTAGCTACCTCCTACAGGAAAACATCATCTATTTATCGAGTTTCACTGCTCGATCAATAGGGATCCTCATCTACTCATTGATCGAAAATGCCAATTCGTAGGAAAGCCACACACACACACCCCCTCTACAGGTGGCCACGATCTAGGCCAATCAGTGTCTATGAGCAACCGCACGTGGTGCCTTCTGGCTCCACCCACCCTTCTTTCGTGACGTGGTAGAGGACGGCTCTCGTGCCTGTCCCGTTACCACTCGCGTGTCTATCGACACTAATTGATCAAATCTTCACCACACACCTTAATAACACTTCCCGCCGCCCTTATTACAACTCCTCCCCCCTCCCTCACAATCTCACATTGCTTGTTCGGTGTGACATACTCACCCAATCTCTCTCGATGCGGGGCCGCTCGACTGCGTGCACCCCTCCAAGCAGCTCGCCACCTCCCCTCATCTGGACCACGTCTGGACACTCGCCAACCGCGGCCGGGATACTTCTCAAACGGCTCCCGAGGGCCAATATCCAGATTGTGCTGTCCGGTCTTCTTGCAGTTCCATGATGGTCCTGTAGGCCTCAAAAAGGGGGCAGCGGCAGAGGGGGCCGTGCCGCTGGGCCTCCTCGCAACGAGAGGCCCTGGAAAAAATAAAAACTGAAAAAGTAGACCTTAAACAGATCTCAGCAGTGCCTCCAACTTGTCAGGGTGATTATCCCGGGGTCGGCTGGGCCGTCCGCGGACCTCTGGGCTGGGAGGCCCTAACTCCTCCCGTGCTTCCCAAAAAATGAGTATGAGTCAAGGTGGTTCTGCTGTTTATTATAACAACGGCATGCATGGGTCTTGGATCGTACGCGTCCGTCCAGACTCTCAAACTTAGTGAGGCTCGCAGGCCCTTTTTCCAGCAGTATGACGCGCTACTTGCGTCACCTGGGAAAGTTAGCGAAAAAACCTATTGCCACTTCAGATTGGTTCCTCGAGTGGTACGGTTAGTATAGGATACATATAGAGAAGAATGTTAGTGGTTAAGGATGAGTCAGGTGGTATACTTGGGTTGTCCCTTCTATTAGATACTTGAAAATCGTTACACAAAGACCCCTGATGATTGGCTAATGTTAGTGGCGTCAGTGATGAGTCCCCCCATGTTCTGATTGGTCCTCTTGCGAGCCCCCAAGCCTGGGACCATCGTCGTTCCTAGCTCGCGGTGTACCTGTCACTAGCAACAATGTGTAACTATGTGTTTGTGCAGACAATGTACGGGTCTGCTCATAGGCTTGTGAGCAGCTCATTCCCATCACTGTAGGTGTCCATCTTGCCATTTCGCTGTTGCAACCTGTGTCCCCGACGTGGGACCCAGGCGACTTCTGTCTCGTGGGTCTGGCACCTTGTCAGATCGGCTTGGTCACGTGTGGAGAGACTGTAGCTTGAGCAGAATTCTGCACATTTAAAGTTGTATTTCGTTTCTGTGTGTTTGGCTTTGCTTACAGGTGTGACCTTGGCGCTGGCTGGTAGCATACGAGTTGCAACATCGCGCCCTTGGCTACGAGCTCTCGCTGGGCTCGTTCTGCGTGATCAGCACTTGTAGTCTTGCTCATACAGTCTTCATGGTGAGGCTCTTGTTTGCGGCCTACTCGGTCCTAGTTCATGGGTGGGGATGCATAATCCATGGTACCTATGTCGTGGTTTAACATGGCGTCATAAGTAATATTATGTTTACGTTATAGTGTCATCACGAGACGAGAAGTGGGAGAAGCGTCAGCAAGCGTATACGAGAGTTCTTCAGGCGTCTTGCATTTCTGCATTACTATAAAGGGGCCTATGTGAAAAATAACAAAGATGAGCGTCAGTGGGTGTGTCCGTCACCTACGTCATAGCACTGAATATGTTCTTCGTGTAGGCTGGTGCGTGAGTGACCAGTGTGCATGGTGGCACGTGTGTTCTTGGCAGTTGGCTAGGTCGTTGTGGCATCTCTAACGATGTGGGTGCTCGTTGCTTTTGTCTTAGTCGAGTTCATCCATGCCGCAGGTGTCGGCTTGAGTGGGACAGGCTGGTGGGCATATCCTTATGTTCTTGAACCAGGGTATTTTGTCATCTGGTAGATAGGCAAACTCGTCTCGTGGTGGGTGCCTGGGCCGCAATCCTCTAGGCCATGGTGGCGATGATATTGGGGGGAGCTTATTCTCCCATTCTCCCACTTCAGTACAAAGCGACATGACATTGCAAGTATGACATATCAAAACATGACATAATATGGCATTTCATAACATGATCTATCAAAGAGTCTTTGTATAACAAAGAAGAGCCTTTTATTTCAATAAAGCAAAACATTTGAAAGACCTATTTCAATCAAGGAGATTTCCAGAAGAATCCAGGGCAAGCATGCAGACTTCTGTGTGTTTGGTGGAGGAAGAATGCAGACAGAAGTTTTAATGCCCCACCCCACAGACACATTATAGGGCGGGGGTCGCCACCCTATAGTTAAAGTGAGTTAGAGTTACATAGGAAATCGAAAAATGAATTGCTAATACCTTTTGACTCGTGTGACGGATTTGGCAGAGATTATGCGGACCATTTTATACGTCTGGCCATAGCTAGTGCCCATTAATATGTCAGAATTTACAGCTGGCACAGCCAAAGGCCATGGCCACTGGCTAGTATTGTGTTGAAGACCATGGCTAGTGGCTGGGTAGTGTATATTATATACAGTGGGCACGTTCAAAAGCCATAGCTAGTGGCTGGTTAGTGTTCTGTAATGCACAGTGGGCACACCCAAAGGTCATCGCTTATTGCATTTTATTATATTAAAATATAGAGTGGACATAGACAAAAGCTGTACAAACTGCTCAAGGTCAAACGCCGCCTCATTACGACCCAGGCGGTAAGGGGTTAACAGCGCCGTAAAAGGTGTCGTGCCGTTAAACCCTTACCGCCTAATTACGAGGTCCCTTTGCGGGTCCCGACCTTAACGGCTGGTTTTACCAGCCGTTAAGGAAGGAACCCGCGAAGGGACTTTTGAGGTAATTACGGTACCGCAATTTGCGGTACCGTAATTACTGCCTTCCCCATTCCCATTGAGACCTATGGGGGCAAAAATGGGAATGGGGAAGGGACAATGGTGAATGGGGAATTACGGCCCCGCCAACCTTGTAATGGGGCGGTAATTCCGCCATTCACCATGGCGGAGTTGGTAAAATACCGGCGTCAACCATGGCATGTTAAACCCTTACCGCCTAATTACGAGGTCCCTTTGCGGGTCCCGACCTTAACGGCTGGTTTTACCAGCCGTTAAGGAAGGAACCCGCGAAGGGACTTTTGAGGTAATTACGGTACCGCAATTTGCGGTACCGTAATTACTGCCTTCCCCATTCCCATTGAGACCTATGGGGGCAAAAATGGGAATGGGGAAGGGCCAATGGTGAATGGGGAATTACGGCCCCGCCAACCTTGTAATGGGGCGATAATTCCGCCATTCACCATGGCGGAGTTGGTAAAATACCGGCGTCAACCATGGCGCTAATAGCGGCATGGTTAACGTCAGAGTCGTAATGAGGCCCAATGGCTGTTGGCTTAGTTATATGTTAGAATGTATAGTGGGCACAGCCAAAGATTGTTGTCAGTGGCCAGTATTGTGCTAAAGTCCATGGCTAGTGCCTAATCCGGATGAAAGCTGTATGCACTGGTAAAGGCCAAAATCTATGGTTGGTAGCCTGTTAGTGTGCATGGATGACAGTTGTGACCACTGTCCATGGCTGAAGGCCATGACTAGTACCTATTCATGTGTTAAAATAGATTTGGCAATGCATACTGACCATGGCTGAAGGCCATGCTTAATGTCAGTTACTGTTGTATTGTAATTAGTGATGTCATCAGTGATGTGATCGGTGATGTCATCACGCTGGTCATAGGCTGCGCAACAGGGGGCACAAAGTTAAGGGGGCTATAGCTGAATGTCCGGGGCTTTGGTCTCACCTTAACGTCCTTGCAACTCAAGTTTTTTCTTGAATTTCTATGGTTTCAAAAGTCCCTGCAATTAACATGTTTGCCTTGAATGTCAAGGGTTTTATTGTTCCATACATAATTAACATTAATAATGCAGACACTTTGGCTAAACAAACAATGTGTTATGTCTAGAAAGTAAAATAAAAAGCAATTATGCAACCACATTCTCCCCAAATAAACATGTTGTTAAAAAAAATGTGTTTGCATATGTACTTTTTAAAGTATTTAAATGTATACGTAGTGTTCATGAATAGTTATTGAAGTGTTACAGTAACTGTGCAGAAAGACTACACCAAATATATTTTCAAATGAATATGTACAAGACTACTGCCCATATATATGTAGCTACATATATATGTTTAAAAAAAAGTTTTATAGCTGCGTCTACTAAGGATGCATGCGTGGCTACATACAGTAACAAATGCGAATGGGGAGGTTACCCGCGTGTGTGAAATGAGCCAATACACATCGACATCCTTCAACACGGCTATGTATCTCACGCCTAATATGCCAGCCAATCCTATCATGCGCTGCAAGTCCACTCCTAAACATGAATTTCATGCTGTATGATGTAACTCACACGTGCGAAATGAGCCCCTACGATGTTGAACTCATTTAATGCAGCTACCAATCTTCGTGCATGATACACCAACAAATGAAATCACTCGCTACGGCTCCGTGCCTACATGTGACTTTTATGGGCGTCAACAAGTGACCCAATCAAATGCTACAATATATTGACCTGGCTACGACCACGCAGTTTGGCGACATCCGTGTGTACAAAACTGTCCAATCAGATGGCACATCAGTCTATAGCTGTGAATAATCACCACACCCTCAAAAAATAAGTTCATATTTATCATTGCTTTCTATACTTGCTATTGAAAGGGTTTCTCAGTAACTGCAAGCACTTTTGACACTTTGCTCCTTAAATTCCTGATCCTTTTTACTAATCTTTCTTCTAATCCTATTTGACTTTGTACTGTCATTTGTTCAGTTTGTGTATTTTTGCTTGACTTTTTTTAGCCTTTTTTTACTTTTGAAATTTTTTGCAGCATTGTCTTTTTTGTCTTGTCTTTTTGTCATTTTTACTTTGTTCTTCCTACTAAGACATTCCAACGTCTCTGAACAGGAGAGCACTAGCAGTGACAACATCATCATTTGGTTCGGCAATACATCACCACCAAGGAAGAAGCACACAGGAGTAAAGAAAGAGCTGACAGTTGGCGCTTCTTCAAAGTGAAGGAGCACTGCTCCAGAAAAGAGGCAGAGGAAGTACTCTGCACCTTCAGTAATAAGACTGTACACTGTGGACCGTCTGATGTTCAATCAAAAAGCCTAAAAACATCAATAATGATCAACCATCTAGTGAGAGTCCATTGGGATGAGGTGGATGACGAATATCAAAATAACCACATGAATATCACAAAAGGAAAATGCATGGGGCCCATTCCTTGCATAGAAGGCGATCAGCACCACCTGCAGTACCTGCATCCACTAGTGCAACAACATCACTGACTGCAAATGAAGCCTCAACTTCAGCAGCAGTATCAAATGCACAGCCTCCTGTTTTACAGAGTCCCAATATTTCCATGATGAAAGTCATGTGTAGGTGATGTCTCGAATGGGTAGCCAGTGGAGGTGCCACATTTAAAGAATGTGAGAGGTTATTCACTGAACACCAGATTACCTGGCATGCTTAATTACTTATTTTAAGAGGACATTTTTTCCCCCTTCCAATGTCTCCCACAAAGACTACGAACATCAATAATGAGAACCCCTCTACTGCGAATCCACTGCAAAGATGTGGATGATGACTATCGGAAATCACACAAACACGACAAAATAAAAAATGCATGAAGCTCATGTATTACATGCACAAAAATCAGCACCACCTCCAGCACCTGTGTTAACTGCACTTTTCCAATTTTACCAGCTGCTCCATCTCCGACAGTGCCACTATGTCCTGAATATAGGTTGATCTTTCACTGGATTTAATTGTACACCATCTAGTGAGAGTCCACTGGGATGATGAGAGTGATACAGCTACAATGAAATACACACAAAAAGACTAAAATAGAATTGCAAAACACCATCAATTCAACTATCTCACAAAACACACTAACCACCTAAGAGTACTGCATACCTGAAAGTGCATTAAAATTACAAATATTACAATCAAATAAACCTTTCAACCTCACTAACATACATACAAAAACAAAATTCCTGCAGATATATGTTATTCATTGACAAATCTAATTTTATATTTCTAACACATGAAAAATACATTAAATATATTCCACACAATCAAAGCAGATCAAACAAATCATAATGACCAACTAATAGTGGTAAATACAATTAACACGCACAAGACTACAAATAAACCTTAAAAAAATAAAAAATGTATTAACAATTATTTTCACACCAGTCACACTCCTGCCAATAAAAAACAAGGGGGTCCTGGGAGTCCCTCTGCTGGACATTAGTCCTGGTTACTAAAGCTTTACCCAGATTCTTTAGCTCACTATCTTTCAGAGAGGAGTAATATCCAAAGCATATCAGTATTTGTCCTGCCCTGGGGCAGTCCAGCACCAAAATTCTAGTCAATTCTCCTCTGAACAAGAGTACCAACAGCACCCCCAGACACGTGTTTCAATCTGGTTGGACCTCAGCAGTAAGGTGGAGCTGTGCCTCTCTAAGAATAGTGAGCAAGGGGTCCACGTCTGGATTCCCCTAGTATTGTAGGGTGAGACCCAAAGTTTTGTAAATTATGTAAAAAACTAGGGGGTCCTGGGAGTCGCTCTGCCGGACATCAGTCACGGTTACGGAGAGCCTTAACCAGATTCTTTAGCTCACTATCTTTCACAGAGGAGAAATATCCAAAGCATATCAGTCGTTGTGCTGCCCCGGAGCAGTCCAGCACTGAAATGCTAGTCAATTCTCCTCTGAACAAGAGTACCAACAGCAGACCCAGACACATGTTTCTGTCTGGTTGGACCTCATCAGTAGGGTGAAGCTGTGCCTCTCTAAGAATAGTGAGCAAGCGGTCCACGTCTGGATTCCCCTAGTAACTTAGGGTGAGACCCAAAGTTACTTAAATTATTTTTTAAAAACAAGGGGGTCCTGGGAGTCCCTCTGCCGGACATTAGTCCCAGTTATGAGAGCCTTTCCCAGATTTTTTTAGCTCACTATCTTTTACAGAGGAGAAATATCCAAAGCATATAAGTCTTTGTCCTGCCCTTGGGCAGTCCAGCACTGAAATGCTAGGCAATTCTCCTCTGAACAAGAGTACCAACAGCAACCCCAGATATGTGTTTCGGTCTGGTTAGACCTCATCAGTAGGGTGGAGATGTGCCTCTCTAAGAACAGTGAGCAAGGGGTCCACATCTGGATTCCTCTAGTAACTTAGGCTGAGACCCAAAATTACTTCAATTATGCATAATACATAGTGACAATGAGAGTTCTGGAATCAAAAGGATGAAACTGGAGAAAATGGTGGCTTTTATACTTTCCAAAGTGAATACCAAAAAAAGGGGACCATATACTAATAAAACTACTAAAACTACTAAATGGATGACACATTTTCACCACAACCTATCACAGACAGCTACACAAATAGAAAAGTACAAACAACCAATAACAAAGAATGAAACTGGCAGAAATCTACTTTTTCCCGACCTAGCATCTTTCGTAGCCGCGGCTATTCGGCATGGCTACTGATCTTGGTGTGTAGCCGCGGCTCCAGACACATTTTTCTGCAAGTCCCAAATCAAACTGAAGTGGCCTTCAAACCTTCAAATCAAATAAGTGAGCAACTAAGTACATAAAATAACACACACCCAAATAAAATTCTGTAGTGCATCATCCACATACAAATATGATTATTGCACTGAAATGTACATATATAGACGCAACTTTAAATATACCAGCAATTTCAGCCACAACAAATAAAATGCAGGATAATGTCGATGTGCCTATGCACGTGCTTTTCGTAGCCATGGTTATACAAAAAAGCCTCCTGGACGTTTGCTACTAACCGTGGTTAATCATGCAAAAAATACAGGCTCAAAATGGCATTTACACTCCAGCAAACTCCAACAACTTTCCCCAACATGCCTACCAGCCCCCTTCCACTCCTCATAGTCCTTGTCCACTCCCCTAGACTCTTACAATCCCCCACTCAATTCATATAAAATGCCACCCCACTCAAGATTTCAGATAGAGGTGACTACCACACATCCACAAACACACAACATGTAATTTGCCAGAATATAGCTGCGACTACGGGGGGAGGGTGGTGGGGCATGGGTATCTACCCACGAATAGCAATGCTGTACACTGGGTGGCTGCTGTATAGCCGCAAAAAATATCAACAGCACCATCAACCAATTAGAAACTACAACACACATACACATCATACATACCCTGCTCATACAGACTACTAGAAAATCAAACTAGTAATCATTGTCCTGGAAGCAGAGAAATACTGCAGATATCATGGCTGGTTTGAAAACTCTGTGGCTGATTTGAGATGGTTGGCTGTTTTCGTTGCTGTCCTTTTGTGGGAAACTAAATATTAACATGGACCTAGGTTTGAGAGACTATACAGTTAAATGGTTTGGATTGTGGGGAATGCGTTGGTTCCAAGTCTTTGAAAAATTGTTGAGTCTGAGAAGTAGAGGGCACCCAGATGCCATAATAATTCATTGTGGAGGCAATGATTTGGGGAATGCAAGAGGGGTGGCACTTACTTTAATGATAAACCAAGACATGGGAAAAATAATGAAACTATTTCCTCACACCATCTTTATCTTTTCCAAACTCACTCAAAGGCAAAAATGGAGATGGACCACCAGATTTAATGGTACAATTGAGAAATCCCATATAAATGCTAATAAAGCAGTTTCAGCATTCATGAGAGACTACAACCAATTATGGATTTTGAGCAACAACATACCGTCCTACAAGGCCGATTTCTATAGGCATGACGAAGTGCACCTAACCGATGAAGGAAATGCAGTGTTCCATCAAAACATCAAAACAGTACTCCTGATGTGCTAAAGTTCTACACTGAGTGTATCCCAAAACAGTCATTTTAAGGACTACTCATCATACAAGAATGCACGAATACAATAAATAATAACAAAAACATTTTGTATAATACCTGCAGCTACAGTTCATTGGCCCTCATTCCGAGCTAGGAGGTAAGTAACGGTACTTTCCGGCATGGCGGAAAGTACGACACCGCCCTGGCATCAGACCGCTAATTGCGGCCCATTCCAACCTCGCGGACACGTGCTTTTCACCATGCCAGAAAAGTACTCAGCGGCATGCCGCTAAACGCCAAGCAAAACCCCCTACCGGCATGCTGCGACACGTACATAACAACACTGCCTTGGAAGCAGCAGCGTCTGTAAATAACGGTGACTGTAATTTACGGATCCCGTAAATTACGGTCACCGCAAAACAACGGAACCGGAAATTTCGTCATCGCACAGCAACGGGAAGGAGCGCAGTGGCCATCTTTAAAAACACAATCCATTGCCATCCTCATCAGCCGGCACCCTTGGGAGCAAACTGAAGTCGGGGAAAGGACCACACAAGGAACAATGCTAAAAGCCCCAAAGAAGACTGCGGACCGGCTCCACACGAAGAAATTCAGCCCTGAAGAACTGCAGGCCATGGTGGACTACCTGGTAGAGCATGCTGACATTGTGTTCAGCCCCGACATGCGGAGAGAGTCCATCATCCGCAAAAAAAAATCTGGGCACAAATCGGCCAGAGGGTGAGCGCTGTAGGCACCACCCCCTGCACTCCCAGGGACTACCGCAAGCATTGGGATGACTTGCAGGTGCGGGTGCGGGGCCTCCTCTCCGCCAACCGGAGTTAGGCAATTCCCCTGTGAGACTTGAGCCACATAGGAGACATGTGCAGCATTGATTGGTACGGAATCAATTGAGGGCGTCGGCAAGATGGAGTGTGGGGCAACGTCGTCTGCCGAAGAAGGTGAGTGTCCAAAGTCTACACTGCCAATGGCCATTGCATGATTTAAACTCCCCCAAGGGCCATCAAAGGCACCTTCTCATGTTGCCTTCCCCCCATCCAACTAATGCAGAGCCAACTGCCACGCAATCAAGGGCCAAGTGCAAGTACATAACGCACATCAACCATAGTGCATTAACTTGCACATCCCATTATACACACTGTGCAGCCGGTTCGGCAGTGTGCCAACCAGACTGCACATTACCAGGCCAGGATGAGTCACTCCGAAACCTGCGTACATGTCATACTCATGGATATGTACCACTGCTGTTGCTACACCCAAAAGGCCACAAACCCCAATTGACTGAAATGTGAATGCAGCCATGTATGCTATTAGGACATCATACAATCACTCATGTTGGCCCTCTCTTCTACCCCCACAGGCACTGATCATGACAGCGGTGAGCCACAGACAAGCCGGCCAACCACCTCCATGGGCAGTGGCAGGGTCTGGCGCATTCCAGCACCGAAAAGAACACCCACCCCGGCTCCTGAAAGGTCAGTGGAGGCTGCATCACCCCAATCCCTCCCATCATCGGTGCCTGCCACAATGCCCACCCCAACGTCGGCACAGTCCAGCATTTCTGGGGAGGTTGCAGCTACAGGCCCCAAGGAGAATGTGGACAGCCCTTCATCCATCTGTGGGGCGTCCGAGGAGGAGTTCCATCCCACAGTCCACACCCCGGAGCCAGCAATGCCCCCCTGGCCTCATGCAGTGACTCTGGAGATCCACAAACACCTGCCCGTAGTGCTCCTACAGACACGCAGGGGTACGATGATCGTGGGCCAAGTTCACCAGTACAGTCCTCGCCAGAGCACATAGGGCCAAGTCGCTTCAGTGATGGATTCCCATCATTTGGCACACGTCGTGCAAATCAGCTCACTGATCTAATCTCTGAGTTCATGGAGGACAACCGCAAGGCCAGGGTGGAATGGCAAAATGTACTCCGGGAAATGCGCCAGACAGTCACTGACAGCACCAACAGGTTGTGTGAGACAGTCACTCACAGCACTAACCGTTTGTGTCACGTCCTAGGATGCATAGCCAATGCCCTTGAGGCTGCACAATCAAATCCGCAGCATCAGCAGGAGGGCACCCCCTCATCCAGTGAGGCCACACCAGCAAGCCCACCAAGACGCACTCTGCGTTCCATGCGGCGCAGGGACATGCCTCCCCCGGGCCCCGGGAGCATGAATTAATCGTTAGTGCTGCCACATGTGGCCTTAACGTACTACATGGGACTACTGTTGTGGGCTTGGGGGGAGGGGGGTGGGGGTGAGGTTTTGTTGTGGAGTTGGGGAGGGGGATGGGGTGAGGGTTTGTTGTGGAGTTGGGGGGGAGGGGGTGGGTGTGAGGGTTTGTTGTGGAGTTGGGGGGGAGGGGGATGGGGGGAGGGTTTGTTGTGGAGTTGGGGGTGAGGGGGGTGGGTGGAGGGAATGTTCACACTCATCCATTCTTTTCAATACACTATTGGTGTTGCAAAGTTTAACCGTTGTGGACATTCATCATTGAGCATGTGTATTATGACGTCTGACAGTGCATGGTTTACAAGTATACACACACACAGTGCCCTATGTGCCCATGTAATGCTACCCTCTGCTGACTTGTGTTCTGGTTATTATGTCCAATCATTGTTTGGCACACAACATGTCCCTCAAGTGCACCGCCTCCATGATGCTTTCTTGCCACTTCCTCCTCCTCCTTCACTCCATCTTCATGTGCTACTAGCAGTCCCATGTCAGGGGACAGAGACACAATCCAAGGGATGCACATTTTGTTCAGCTTTACACATGACATGGGGATCTTGGACACCACATAGCAGTAGATGGGTCCCCCACCAGTCCAGCTCCGCCAACTCATATGTGCCTCACGCAAGCCAGGTGACTGCTTCATCTCCACGCATGCACGGGTATGGCCAGTGTTTTAGTGCTCCCTGGGCCTGTTCTGTGGGTTACTGACAGGGGTCATGTACCATGGTGTCAAGGGACAGCCACCAACACCTGCATGTCTAGCCAATTAAGGTAAGTGTTTGAACTGTCACGGTGGAGAACTGAACTTGGCTAACATGGCAGCGTGTTACTGATGGGCATACGCACATGTCCATGGATGCATTTCGCCCATTCATGGCCACAATATGTGTCCACTTCAATGGAATGCTGCAGGGGGGTGCGTCTACAAGATGGTCCATGAACAATGGCATGGACATCTCGTGGTACATGCTGCGTTGATGCATGCAGCAGTCCTGATGTTATATCCATGTAGTGCTGTGTACTGTGTGAATCTGTAGTTGGGTGTGTTGGATGTAGTCAGTGGCTCATAATCATCACACTGCTCTGATCCATACTATGGTGAATTCCAACACTCCTATGGGTGTGCCAAACCGGTGACGTGGTGTGGTATCCCTGCTGCCCTCAGTTCAATCCACTCCCAGGGATGAGTCTCCGGTGTGGTGCCATGCTGGGGGCAGCCATATTGTGCATATGCAGTGTGTCTTCCTATATGCCCTTACGGTTGTGGTGGCCGCCAATGAGTGGTGCATGTGTTGTGGGATTTGGCCTTGTCAGATGTTGGGAATGTTGTGTTCTGTGTGTGCCTTACTCCATCGATGTGGGAATCTGTACTCATGTGCCGTTGCACTGGTTCTGTGGCAGGGTGGTTGGTGGGGTGAACATCGTGCACTGGCTTCATCATTTCGACCCAGTTTGTTCATGCAGGCACCCACCTCATGGCACCAATGCACTGGCATGACACAGTCAGACGACTCACCAGGCAGCCAGGCACGTCATCCTGCATGTCGCCCCATGCGGCACGGTAGCGTGGAGATCAGCTGGCCCATTGGGTCATGAGTTGTTCCTTGATGTCGGGCCCACCCATGTGTGATGTTCTTGATTGCGTTGCATTCCATCTGCACGTAGGGGGAGTGGTATTGCTTGCAGTTGCTATCCGCCACCTGCATGCCATGCTTGTCCACCTAGGACACGTGGGTGCTGTCAGGGGCACCCATGTCATTTGGCATGCCTGCCAATGCATGGGGGCCAAATTTAGTGGTGTATATCTCTTGTGTAGTCCATGTTAGGGATTTGTAGGCCCTTGTGTGCTTGGGGAGGTAAACAAGCACTTGTTTATGTGTCTGTGTAATGGACAGTTGTGACATGCCATGTATGGGCCCCACTGTGTGCTGGTAGGTGCCTGTGGCATGGGTGTGAGGCACAGGCAACACCATCAGTTGTGCCAGGATAGCAGTGTGTATTTGTATGCTGCCCGCTTATCTCGTTATTTCTCGGGCCAAATATGGTGGTGATGGTGTCACAGTTAAGCTGGTAGGGGGTGTGTATCTGCTCAGGGGTTTCCTTGAGGGACCGGACATGCTGCGTGGGAATGGGGGCTGCTGGGGTGGTGACTGAGGCTGCACTGGTGCTGCATGCTGGGCCTGTCTCTCCCTCCTTCTCCCCCTGTGTCTCCTCAATGGGAAGGGGGCTGGTGTTGTCGGTGTAGTTATTGTGGTTGTGCCCTTGCTGGCACTATTGGTCTCATCTTGGTGTGGGAGGGGGTGTGGTGTGTGGGTGTGTTCCTTTTCTGCTGTGGCAAACTCCATTGCCTCCACCTGTGCTGACTGTGTGCACCTGTGGCTCTGGGAACCACTGCTCAGGGTTCTTTACTCCTTCTCTGAGATGCCTGTATGTACTCCATGCCGGTAAGGTACTTTACGGCCTTAAGGAGGCCATTATTTACGTGTGCTCCTTACTTGTGATCAGCTCCGGTTTACGCCATGCCACTAATTTCGGCATGGTGGGGCGCGCGCCCGACCCAAGACCGATAATTACGGCATTGTTGTTTACGGTGTCGTAAATAGCGGTCTGACAGGTCAGAATAGCCTGTAGCGGTAAACTATGCCAGTAATCCATTACCGGCATCATTTTTCCCTTACCTCCAACCTCGGAATGACCACCATTGACTTTAAGTTTTATACTACAATCCAACTTAAATCATCAATACAGTAGAACACTACTCATGAACTCATGTAAAGTAACTAAAAAATAATAAAGCATAGACAAATACATAACAATAAACTAGACAGGCAACCATTTCACAGCCACACAATATAATACCATTAGTGAGAATACACAACCTAAAATACATTGTATGGCGCATCTAAAACTAGACTACAATTGCTCCTTTTTGTATTAATTTTGTTAAACTAGTTTCTTCTATTTTTCTCCAAAGTCTCACCTGCTCAAAAGTCTGAAAACAAACATCCAAAATAAAAAAGACCATCTAATACCTACCAGACCAGTGATTTTTCACCCCTGATTTCACTATACCTATACAAATAACTAGAAAATAAATGAAACACAGACACCCCCAAAAATATAGCCACAACTACAGTGCTTACCTTACCCGGGGGTACCTGTAGTCTTTCGTACCCTCGGATATAGCCTCGAATGTCGTAAAAACGACTGAAAAAATGCTTCCATGCCCCCACGCCATCACTAAGTGTCCCTCATCTGTGCCAGCTCTCCCCACTCACCAGACAGCCTCCTCACCTCCCCTGCCCTCTCACTTTCACTCCACAACATACGTTGCCTCTGTGACACAATTTGCTTTCAGATGTCAGCTATTCGCAGCTATAGCCGAGGCTACAGAAAGCGTGTTGCAAACTTGGTCCCTGGACCCCCTTCAACTCCCACATTTCACTCAGTGGCCTCTAGCCTTCCCCCACCTCCACCCTGACAGCATTTGTATGTTTTTTTACCTATCTATAGCTTTTTCCTGCTTTCATTTTCCCATGACCTCGGTTATAGCCGCAAATATCTCTTGCATCGAGAGAAAATCAAGTTGGCCGTGCGAGATATACCTATTTTTTGGGGGGAATGGGGCACCCACTTCACCAAAAATATTTAAATAACTACTGCATAGAATAACCCCAAACCATGCATGGCGTGTAAGTCAACGCTTCGTGCCCAAGTTGTTTCGGACCTGGTCCAAATCAGTCCAGCAGGAAAATGAATGGGAAGTAGGCTGCACTTTTGAAAAAAAAAATGTTTGATGCTTAATAACTTTTTTTTTAACAAATCTTTATGAAACATTGAAGTCGGGGTGGAGGTGGCGCAGACTTTTAATGACTTTTGAAATTTTGGTCAAATCTGTTACTCAAATCAAAGGTTATTAACAATAGAATTTTGAGGGGTTCCTATGTGTCTCTGATTCACCTTAACTATAGGGTGGCTATCACTGCCCTGTTATATATATACAGCTACAGTGACGTCGAGAGTGAAAAACCACTGGCCTAAGCCATCACCAGTAGCATGGTAGCATTTTAAACGGCCGAAGGCTTGGTAGTGGTGTCAAATATAAAGTTTCCATGGCCAGAGGCCTCTTGGTGGGCACGGCCAAAAGCCGTGGCGGCTCTGGCCACTGGCCATAGGTGAAATCCATGACCAGTGGTGCCAAAAAATACACATTGGGCCCAGGCAAAGGCCATGGACAGTGGTCTTGATAAATGTACGGTGGGCACAGCCATAGGTCATGACCACAGGCCATGGACTGTGGTGCTGAAAAATATACAGTACACATGACCGAAGGCCCCTGCAACTGGCCATGGATAAAGGCCATGGACAGTGCTGCTTCAATATTTACAGTGGGCACGGCCAAAGCTATTATGGGGGATAAGGCATTTTGGGTAGGTTAACAAGAACAAGATAAGCTGGTCCTGAGTTTCCCAATGCTCTAAATTTCAAGGGTTTTGTTGCGTTAAATTTACTCACCTTAACTACACTTCAACTAAAGTTTTGTCCTTGAATATATATATTGCCTGTCATTTCGGTGCTGGACTGCCCTTGTGGGTGGAACAAACACTGATATACAAATGTGTATTTCTCCTCTGTGAACGTGGTTGTAGACCCCTCTGAGTGGAAGAAATTCCATAGAACAGGGCATTTGATCCATGTTCGTTCTCAGTAGAGGGACTCACACACTCCTTTGTAACTTTGTAAAACTTGGGGTTTCACCCTAAGTAACTCAGGGTAATCCAGACATGGACCCCTTGCTCAAGGTGTGTTAGAGAGGTTCAGCTTCACCTCACTGATGCTGCCCGACTAGGCCGAAACATGTTTGTGGGGTTGCTGATGGTACTCTTGTTCTGAGATTTGCCTAGCATTTCAGTGCTGGACTGCCCTTGTGGGTGGGACAAAGTCTGATATGCAAATGGTTATTTATCTTCTGTGAAGGGTGCAGTGAGCTAAAATGTGGTTGTAGACCCTCCTGAGTAGAGGAAATTCCATAGAACAAGGTCTTTGAAACATGTTGGTTCTCAGTAGAGGGGCTCCCACAGGCCTTTGTAAAAATATATATATATATATATATATATAATGAAAAACGTTGTTAAAGGGACTTTAAAGCAACTTTATGGTTAAGTTGCACTAATAAAAACCTATGAAATTCAATGAAAAAACGTTGTTAAAGGGACGTTATGGTTAAGTTGCACTAGTAAAAACCTGTGAAATTGAATGGAAAAACATTGTTACAGGGACGGTATGGTTCCAGGGAAAACCGAAAAACCTCAGAAATTCACCATTTCATTGAATTGTATGGGCTTTTATTGATGCAACGTAACCATAACGTCTCTTTAACAAAGTTTTTTCAGAGAATTTCATGGGTTTTTACCAGTGCATGCTATTTTCCTACAACATACTAATATCATACTTACCCCAATATAGCATTTGTGTCCCATTTACAACATTTCACCTTAAAACTCTGACATTTCCCACCTTCTAGCAGCATTTTTAACACTTCTATACTTTTTCCACTGCTTTTTGCTTCCGTCGATGTCCACGAATGTCTGACGTCACTGTGGACCTTCCGGACATTGCCACATGACCATACATAGACTCAATACATTTTTCCAACATTTCCATTAGCATTTTGTGTTATGCTAATGGGAATAATGTGGTGTTCATCCCCCGTTCCAGGGACTGGAATGGGGGATAACGGCCCGGCAGCCCAAGTTATCGGCCCAAGTGAAGTGTGTCTGTGTGCGCCCACGGGCTTCAGCACATTATAAATGAATAACGATGGCTCCAGACCATTATCCTCCATTGCAGCCCCTGCAATGGTGGATAAAGGCCATTAGCACCCCTGGTTCCCAAAGCGAGAACCCCGGGTGCTAAAAAATATAATTTTCTTCCTACAGCAAGACGCCTGTGGCGTCCCCCTGTAGGAAGGAAAATCCTTTTCCAAGATGACCACCATGGAAAGAGAAGGTGGGGCTCAATACTTAGCCCCTGTTCTCTTTCCATGGCAACGTGCAGAAGGCAAAGTCAGAACTCTAGTTTGCAAGACGGTTCTAAATCAAGATATACATGTTCTTGCAAAGTTTGGTGGGATTCTGTCAAAGAGTGGGCAACATTAGAGGGTGCTCCCCAAAATATTGTAAAGGCTTATGAATGTGGTGCCATTTGACGAATCTGCACAAAAGTTTGCAAAACGATTTTAAATCTAGATATAAATGCTTTTTAAAGTTTGGTGGGATTTTCTCAAGAGGAGGCTAAATTGGAGGGGGTCTCAACATTTTTAGATGGCTTATAACTTTGTTGCCGTTTGACGAATGTGGACAGAAGTTTTCAGAAATATTATAGGCCCAACCTTGAATGTTTGTGTAAAGTCTGAATGGATTTTGTCAAGTTGGGGGCTAAGTTACATGACTATTGTATGTACATACATTTTCACACTTTTGAAAAAAAAAAAGATGGGCAGATTTCAAGCAAATTCATGTAAGGAGCATTGGCAAGGACCTTAAAGCATGGTTTTGCAAATGTGCCTGTGTTTTATTTTTTGACAAGTGTCATAATGTAGGTACAAACAATAGTGATATACCTTTGGTGTCTGAGGTATAGCCTGTGGCCATGGGTAGTGGCCAGATTGCCCGGGTCATGGCATAAGGTCATGACCCGGACAATCTGACTACTGGCCATGACCACGAGGGATGACAAATCGGGTTAAAGTGGCCATGTCCACCTGGGACTGGCTATGTGGTAAAATTATTTGAAAGTGGGATAGGTTTCAAAGCGAAAAAAAAAAAAATGCTCATGGTAATTTGGTCATAGGTTTCTCTCTTGGCCTTTTGCAAGCTGCCATGGAAAGGGAGGAGGGGCTCTGTGTGGAGCCCTGTCTTCCCTTTCCATGGTGGCCATCTTGGAAAAGGATTTTCCTTCCTACAGCGAGATACCGCAGGTGCCCTGGTGTAGGAAGAAACATCCTTTTTTTTAGCACCCCAGGTTCCCACTTTGGGGGTGCTTAATGGCCTTCATCCCCCCTTGCAGGCGCTGGAACGGGGGATGAATGCCTCATTATTACCATTAGCATAACACAAAATGCTAATGGGAAGGTTTGAAAATCTTATTGAGTCTATGTACTTTACTCAGAAATGTAAAGTAGATGGAGTCTATAAGATTCTTTTTAGTTCTATTTTTTAACTGTGAAAAGTGGTTCCTAAAGGAAACTTTTTTTGTTGTGTTTTGATGTCTTTTTTTGTTGTTGCAGGAGAGGTTAGAATGTAAGGTGGGGAGGGAAATGAAGGAAGAGACACCAAATACTAATACGGGGGTCAGGTGGACAGGGGAAGATGTTGCACGTATGTTACTTCTATGGTAGGGGACAGTGTTTCTCATGCTCATTTATTATAGCTTCAAAAGCACTTTGAAATTGTTTCCCCTTGCAGAGTGGTGTGTTGCAGTATATGCAGAGGACTGCTGTCTTCGAAAGATATGGATCAACAGCCTCTTTTATTGCTTGCAAGATAGCTGTTGGGATTTTGTGTCCCACAGAAATAGGCTGTGTGTTTATAGTATGGGTTGTGGAAGATGAGGTGGACTAAGACAGCCTAGTTTAGTTTAGTTTAGTTTAGTTTATTATTTATAATGCGCCGAAAAGCCCAAGGGTAACAAGGCGCAGCAGATACAAGAATTTGCAAGACTTAGTTACAGACAGTAATATATGTACAGGTATGAATACAGTAATAATATCAATCAGCGGTAAATATAACATATGTACAGTTAGCAGTTGTGTATCCAGGATGTGGGCCAGGAGGTTCTAGATGATGGCTGTCTTCAGCCAGGATTTGAGCTTTGAGCGAAAGTTTTGGTAGGGTAGGTCCATTCTAAGAGTGGGTGGTAGGGAGTTCCAAAGCTTGGCTGCTTTCACTGGGAAGCTATTCCCACCTATAGTTGCACGTTTGTAAGAAGGGACGGATAGGCAGTCTCTGTAAGCTAACCTCGTCGGTCTTATAGATGTTAGTCTGTGAAATCTGTTAATCAGATAGGTAGGGGCTGCATTATTAATGGATTTATGGGTGAGTGAGGCAGTTTTTAAGGAGATTTTATCTATAATGGGGGTACAGTTTTGTTGTTTGCTATATGTAGTGATGTGGTCTCTTCTTGAGATGCTTGCTTAGTACTTGCTAAGAAAGAAACAACCTTTCTGAGGGCATTGCAGTGGTTGGATTTGGTGTGGTGGCACATGGAGGTGGTCCCATAGGAGTACTGTCCAGGTAGTCGATAACTGATAACAAAGTTGCACTCAGTCACTTCACTTTGGTAGCTTTATCCTTTGGTTAATTCCCAACAATTGTAAAGCGCTGCCACATCCATGATTCTCTCTTGGTGCTAGAAGTAGGCACTTCCTCTACCTCATCTTCTTGGTCCTCTGCATTGTCTTTGAAAGTACTGTGCTTTTTTGTAGTGTAGGTCCTCCAGCTGGTGGTGGTGGTGGCTCTTGGGGAGGAGGGATGGTAATAGCTGCTGCCATTTGTAAGATAAATAGCAGTTTTGCTAATATTCTTCCAAGTATGTGCTTTCTACTAGATTGTTAATGGATAATGAGTAAGAATAGGTGTAGGAGCTGTGCAAGGGTACATTTTGAGCTTGAAAGGTTCTAGGTCAGCAGGAAATGCAGTTCTGAACTGTCCACGAAGCATGGACACAATCGCTAAGTGTGGACGTGTTCGCAGACACGACATCATGCTGTGTGCACGTGGTCACGTGAAACAGTCCTGAAAGTCTGCGATGATGTCAGGCATTTGCAGACGTCGACAGACACAGAAAAAGTTTCAAAATGATGGTAGAAGGTGGGGAATGGCAAAGTTTTAAGGAGAAACTTTGTAAATAGGACACAAATGTTGCTATATTGGGGTAAGTATGATATTAGTAAGTTTTAGGAAATTAAGGGTGCACTGGTAAAAACCTATGAAATTCATTGAAACATTTTTGTTAATGGGACGTTATGGTTAAATTGCACTAATAAAAACCCATGAAATTCAATGAAAAACCTTTATTAAAGGGACGTTATGGTTACAAGTTATGGTAAGCCAAACAACCATAACTCGCGCCACCACTCTAAACTGCTAAGACTAACACCCAGGACATGAAAGATGACATCATAAATGTCATTGATGATATCACTGATGTCATCACATGTTACATTAATTTTTATAAACAGTCACTATGAGGGATTGAGTTTATAATGTTGGAAATAAGATGTCAGGGGTGATTGGAAGAACTTTCATGAACTACTTAATGTTTTAAAGAATGTACTCATGTAAACAAATCATTATATTCTAGTGGTGTTGTTAGTAAAGGAACCTAATCACACATACATATAGGCAACGTTTGAAGAATGCACCATAGAAGTACAATATTTGTAATCTGGTCATTTCTGATAGTACAATAACAAATACTACCTTATCATAGTTTTGAATAATGTTAAACATGGAACAAATAGGTAACAATTGAAACCGTACCACACACTTGTTTTAGTAGAAAGAATACATATAAAAATGCACAATGCATACACATTAGAGGTACATACAGGGAAACTAAAGTAAGGAAGAAAAAAACAACAGCACCAAAAAATGACAATAGCATTAGAGTTAATCATCATATACACAAATTAATTGTGTGTTTTAGGCGTGTTTAATGCCCCATGTATGTGCACTATGAGCTCAGGTTAAACTCAAAGGAAAGTACTTTTACAGCATATAAAAATGTTAATATGTAAATATATAGCACCTTTTACGTTTTGGACATTTTCAATGTCAATAAAAACAAAACAAAAATAGCCTAATCATGTCAGTAAACAAAAACAAGTGATCCAGATAGGTGATGTCAACAGTGATGTAATCAATGACATTTGTGATGTCATCTTTCATGTCCTGGTTGTTAGTCTTAGAAGTGCACAGTGGTGGTGCGAGTTATGGTTGCTTTGCTCACCATAACTGGCAAATTTCTAAGATTTTTCGGTTTTACTTGTAACCATAACATCCCTATATATTAAAAGGCGACAGTTACCACCCTATAGTTAAGGTGAGTCGTACTCCCTTAGGTACCCCGAAAACATTTATTGACTTTTGACTTGGGCAACAGATTTGGCCGGAATTTTGTTTTTAATTCAATCAAGGACACGTGTGCCACCAGACTACAATGTTTGGTAAAGATTTGTTAAAAAATAAAAACGTTATTAAGAAAAAATAGAAGAAAAAAAGTTGCAGCCTACCTCCCTTTCATTTTCCCATATTGAATTTTTGCCAGACCACACAGTCCAAACAGCTGCGCGGAATTGGACCAGGTCTGAAACAACTTGGGCACGAACCATTGACTTGAGGCCTTTTTGTGGTTTGGGCTTATTTTGCACAGCAGGTTTTTTATTTATTGATGGAAAAAATAGTTCTATATTTCCCTGGTGCATTGCAGGATCATGGTTTTCATAAATGAAAAAGCTGCCAAATGTGATCTCAATGCGAAAAATAGCTGCGGCTGTACACGAGGATATCGGAAAATGAAACAAATGAAAAAAGCAATTTCCAGGTCGAAAAATATGCATATGCCAGAGGTGGGGTGGGGAGCAACAGGAAAACAAATGAAATTTGGCAATTGGAGGGGGTCTAGGGACTGAGTTTTTAACACAAAGCTTTTCTGTAATCTCCTCTATAGCCACAAATAGTCGACATCTCAAATCAAACTTTGTCACAGAAACACTGTGGGCCTGATTCATGGATGTGTTTTATAATGGCACATTCCCATAGGAAAACGTTCCATGAATCAGGCCCTGTGTGTTGTGGGGGGAATTGGAGAGGGCAGGGGAGGTGAGGAGGCCATCTGGGAAGTGGGGTGAGCTTGTACAGATGGGGGGCACTTGATGAGGCAAAAACACATTATTCTTGTTCACAGCTATAAAACTACAAATAGCCATAGCTATCCATGCAACAACTGCCCTGACCCTGCTTAGCTTATAAGTGAGGTAGGTGCCAGCCACCTCAGGCCATATTGTGTAATAAATGAACGAAAGTTACAAGACCACTTGACCACTTAGAGCAACATGGCCTTTGGGGTCCAGCCCCTTCCTCGCTTTGAAGCTAAGCAGGGTCTGTCCCACCTAGTTTAGTATGGACTACAGATAGCCACGGGTATAATAATAACCAAGGGTATTTGTAGTTCATAGCCACAATTATGGAAAAAAAATATATTTATATTTTTACAGCTAATGAGACATTGAGGGTGAATAATCACTGGCACTGGGCATTCAGAACTCCCATCCATGCAGAAACCAGTCCGACCCTGCTTAGCTTCAAAGCAAGGGTCCAGCCCCCTCAGGCCATTGCTAGTGTTCTAGTAGTGTTCTGAAATGAGGAAATATTTCTCATTTTCCCCCTATGGGGGCTCAAATGGGAATGGGCATGTACCGGCTCTGGGTCCCGCAAAAGGGAATTACCGGGCACTCCAAGGTCGGAATGGCCCGATAAATCCCATTTTGCGGGACCCGGATCTGAGTTTGGGGTAAGCCATGCCCTTATTAAGGGCATGGCTACCTTCAAACTCGTAATGAGGCCCATTGTCAATGTTTAATACTGTTCACAGGTATTCATATATACATCCTTAAAATCAAATAAAAAAATTAATAATCCTTAAAATGTCTCCCATTTATCATTGTTATCAGCATGCTCATGATTACTCCAGGCTAGTAAACATTTCCTCCTTACAGCTTCCAAAGTGACACAATCCAACAAAAGATGTTAGATGTCTCAATGATCTTGTCATTACGTAGTCGCCACATTCTTGCCCCCTTCATAATACCAGTATATGCTTCCGTTATTTCATAGGTTTATGCACTATTTAATTTAATTCTTATGTATTGCCAAACAAGATGGTTCCCTAGAAAATGGTTTAAATAAGAAGGGACACCGACATACCCAAGAATATGCATAACATATAATTCAGCATTTGATTTGCCAGCCAGGTCCACCAAATTATGTTCTCTGCTATTTTCGCAAAATATCCTATGAATCCTGTTCTTGAACCTTAGATATGGTAGTCTCAGTACAACATTGGGAGATCTGCTGATCCCTAATTTAGCGTTATCAGCAAATATGAAAATTACACTAATTTTCATGTAGTCTCTCTTACTCACAAGAACGTCACTAAGACACCAATGTGACGTTCCTGGTGTAGCATTCATAATTTTTCAATACATGCGTAAACAGCTTTGGATAATTTTAGCTGATATGTTCACGATGTTATATTCCAACTTGATGTACTCAGCTGGAATGTTCTTGTTTAATCGTAAAAGTCTCTGAAGTGTGCATCTCTCTGGTAATTCTAATTTACTCGTCATGTTTAGACCCCAGAATTAAATCCCAAAGGGTATGATGGCTAACACCTTAGTTAAATACATAGGGCCTCATTAGGACCCTGGCGTCTGCGGAATGAACAGTGCCGGTAAGGGACTGGCACCGTTCATTCTGGGCCGCCTCATTACGAGGACTGCTGAGTGTTCCGCTCAGGACGCCTGGCCTGACCTGGCATCCTTAGTGGGACCCGCTAGCAGATCAGGATGCTAACAACGGGCATGTGGGGCTCAAATGGGAATGGGGATTAATTTTTACCGAAGCCCAGAAAAGGGCAATTACTGGGTCTGCAAAGGTCGGCATGACCCGGTTAGTGCCCTTTTCTGGGCTCCGGTAAAAAATCATTACTGGTGGCAGCCGTGCCCTTGACAAGGGCACGGCTACAGCCAGGGTCGTAATGAGGCCTATGATGATGGTTCCAATGGTGTATCTTCCTGCTCCATAGGTTATAGTCCCTGTGACCTGTGCCGTCTTAAGTTGGACATGCTGCAGGTGTAATTCTCCACCTAGTCTGGGGCCATCTTTTACTCCCAAATATTTATAGGAGCTTACCAACTCTATTGGCTCACCGTATCTTGTCCAGGTCAGCTTATTGTGGGCCTCATCAGGGGTTGGGCGGAGCAGTAAAAATGCACTGGTAATGCTATTACTGCTGCATTATCGCTGCCCACAATCCTGAGTATGGCCGGAATGTGCAAGGTTTACCTTCAGCTTTTTTGCTGGAGGTAAACTCCTTAGCTTTCTGCCAATTTTTGGCATTATTATCGCTGGTGCTATTATCACGGACAGAAAAAGTGCAGAAAAGTCCCATAGAGTCCTATGGACCCTGAATAAATGGGGACTAACAGCACCACCGTAACTCGGGATCAAATTTTGCTGGACCAAGTTGCGGTAACGCTAATAGCATTTGGAAGTATCCCTGCACAATTTACCACTGGAATAGTGCCTAACTTGTGATGAGGCCCATAACTTTTAATAGAGTAATTTTGGGGGGTAGATACCATAATCTGTGTCTTAGTAATATACATCTTGGGTTGATCACCACATATTTGTATAGTTGATCCAGTGAAACCTGCAACCCTCAAGGAGTTAAATCCAGCAAAGCCAGGTCATCGGCATATGCAAGCCATTGTACACCCACACTGCCAAACGTAGGCAGAATGGAGATGGTGTTGTCAATTCTAACACCCAAATCAGTCAAATATAAGTTGAACAGTGTGGGTGCAAGTTTTCAGCCCTGTTTTAGACCAGAGCAAGTGTCAATCCACTTAGTTATTCCCCCAGAGTAGTTTATTCTTACTCTAACTTTGGTATGCTCATGCAGTGCCTTGATCATATTAAGTAAGTCCCCAGGAATCTTCCATTTAGACAGCTTCCACCACAGCCCACCCCTGTCGACGGTATCGCTGCACTATAATCCACAAATGGTACATAGGCAGGACATTTTCGTATTCGCCATATCTATTCAATAATAGTGTTCAAAGACAGACCATTATCAGCCACACTAGTGCCACTCCTAAACCCGTTTGATTAAAAGGAATGATTTTATATTCCACAATCCAACTGCTAATCTCCCTAAGTATTATTTTGGCAAAGCTAATTGTAGGGGCATCAACCATTGCCAACAATCCATCGCTAAATGGGTCATGTCTTGATCCTTTTTGTATCCTGGCACTATAGTGCTTTCCCTCCAAGTTGACGGGACTAGCTGGGTTCTGCCTGTCGAAATAAAGAGCCAATGTAAGGTACCTACCCACACATTTGAATTGTTCTAAATCAGCTGATTACAAGTGTCATCTGGGCCTGGTGCTCTAGATGACATGCATGCCCCAATAATGCCAATGAAATCCACTTTCTTCAAGATCACGGGGCTATAGTCTCTGTCTGAACTGATGATTTTCCAGAACGTTTTGGAGTAATATGATATGCTACTATACAGAAGATTGTGCCACTTCTCGCATTTAAGTGTATATTTATGTTGTATGTTTTAGTTGATAAGACTTTTTTTGTCAATAAAGCATGACTCTCTCCTTCACGTATATCACGGCAAATCCTCCTAAATTCTAATGTAAGCTGCCTTTTTCTGTTCCTCAAGGCAATGTCGAAGTGGTGCCGATGCACTAACCTGACATCGTTTGCAAACTGATTTTGGAGTCTTCTCTGCCTTGTATGTATGCTCAAACGTATCCTCTCAACACAGCTTTGATATCTAACTAATCCCCCCTCTGCCATTGCTAGTTGGATCAGATCTAATTGCATTCATTTGCAATCAGTGGTGAAACCTGTGAGCAAGTCATTTGCTAACTCACCCATGAATAGTTGGGAGTCCACATAATATGATTAAATTGCTGATTAAGAATAAGCACACCTTGATCTCCATTACTAGGGAGAGGCATAATCCAATTCAGGGTGCAAACGAGAGGATGATGGCCATTCTCTTCTCAATGTATAACACACATATCTGCCACTGGTGATGTGCCTGTGTAGCAAAGACATAATCAATAATACTGGAGCTACGAGAAGAGGATCAGGTATACTGAGGAAGTTAATCAGATGGGCAGTTTTCATTCGCAATAGTAAATCCTGCGGAATGTCGCAATTTAGCCCAACTCAATCCATGTTTACATTCTATCAACAGTCGTCCATTAGCACAAGGAGACGAGTGACATATCAACCCAGTGTCATCAGACAGGGTGCCTCTAGGAATCCTAGCAGTAAAAGCACCACATTTACCACAGTTACAGTAACCATGGTAGACATTAATAGTGAATCCAAGGTCCCAAAAATATGACCATTTTCTGTTGGGGATGGGGGTCATATGTGGTGATAATCATGATTTCAGGCCAACATAATCCTTGATCATTTTCTCCGCCTGAGGTAGTCCGAATCAATAGTTACCTCAGTAAGTTGAAGTGGATATTTAACCACAACGCCAAGACCACACTTCAGTCTTCCTCTGGGGTCTTGGGTGGCCTCTTTGGTGATACATTTCCACCCATCAACAACAAGCAGGTTAACTAATCAAGTCTCCTGCAGCACAATGACGCTGAAGCTATCAATATCTTCCAACAGCCCCCCCTCAGCAAACGGACGCGTGGAACCCCTAGTGTTCCATGAGAGTAAAAAAGGTATTTAATAGGAGTGGGAGGACATTTTCCTCTGCAGTGTTTCAAGCAGCCATTCCCAACCCGCCTCATCTCTACTTAAACGTGTTTCGCAGCACCTGAATCGTTGGTTACTAATTTGAGTCGGTATACTGGCATTATGTGTGTATTTGTGTGGTGTGTCGCTTGACTCCCAACCAATGCCTATGCAAATGGCCTTATCATTTGTTACACCTTGTAGAGACATTTAAGTAATGTCTTTCAGTATCAAAATCTCTTACTTCAATAATTGTGTATTCATATGCCAACTTCAATAAGGCACTAACATACTTAGCAATATAGTCAATGAATTCTTCCGCTTAAAAAGTATATATACAATATTGCTACATTTAAATCTTCCTTGATATTGACAATACATATATGATCCTTACTGGGATGATGCAAAGTATCAGTTCTAAGAACTTTGTTCTATTTATATAATGTGCATCACTTGTGCCAAATAGGCTACTAACTTTAAGTGCCTTACTCTTTTTCCCATTTTGCTTCACCTCATCTGCAAGGGAAATAAACTGGATGGATCTGTAGAAAAGAAGAAGGAATTTTAAGAGAGCACAATTCTACATTGAATGCCAGTTGTATGATGGCGGTGTGCAGGGGAGGGGGAGGTGTAGGCAGGTTGCAGAGGGTGTGAGTGGCAACGTCCCAGAATGCATTAAGAGGAGAGATGGAGCAGAGAGGAAGATCCAAGAGAAAGTTTTAACAATAGGTGAGTTTACAGAGCACAGGAGTAGAATTAGTATTTTGGCTGAGTGGTGCGTGAGATGGGGGTGAATTTTTCTGATGTTGAGAAGATTACTTCTATTAGCTGTGGAATTGGTTCTAAAGAACTGTTGGAGTTTGTGTCCACTGTCGAAGAGGAACCCGAGGTTCCAATACTTGGGGGAAGGAATTAGCATGTTCAGTGGAAAAGGAGATGTTATGGTGGGATTGACATTGGAGGCGGGGAGACATATGATTTCAGTTTTGGGAGAGTTAAGCAGCAGACAGTGTAATACCATTCAGGGAAGTTTGGCTGAGAGGCAATTGCTATTTTTTTGTGAGATGACAGGCATGAAAGGTTGAAAGAAGAATAATATCTGGTTGGAATGAGCATTGAGGTCATAGTGAATGGTGAAGGACGAGATGAGCTTGCCCACACAGTTGAAAACATGAACAGGAGTGGACCAAGGACAGACAAATGAGGAATGCTCACAGGAAGGGGAGTTGTGAAAGAGGTGTTGGCATTCTAAGAGATAGAAAATTAGTGATAAAAAATGAAGGTGGCAACACATTTGAGGGTGTTGTGCACTGATGCCAAGACATTAAGACCAATGAGAGTTGGATACATTATTATTGTATCTTTATTCAGATTCACAATGCCAGGATCAGAATTAGATAAACACCAACAGTTACTAGGGAAATGTTCTAAAAATAGCAGGGAGACTCCTAATCAACCAATATCTCCCTGTAATTGAACGTGGTGAAATATTCAAACATTAAAGGTGTTAAACCTATTATTTTATGTCTCCGTCCCACCAACAATGTACTTTTCTAATAACCAAGTTAGCACCAGTAACTGCACGGAAGTGTGCTGTTTGCTGGCGTGGACCCTGTCTGGACCTTGGACTGACTGTCAGCTGGATACAAGATACGAGCAATCCGCTCGCGAGCCGCGAGTGAAAGGAGGAAGTCGTTTGCAGTAACACCCGGACATTGCCTGACCCTGATAGTGAAGGATTGGCTCGCACCAGGTGGCCCCTCCCCTCCACTTCCCTAGAGCCGAGTGATATACCCAGCATGCAGCACACCAAGCGCGTGCACCAGTAAGTGCACAGGAGTGGGCTGTTTGCTGGCGTGGACCCTGTCTGGACCTTGGACTGTCAGCTGGATACAAGATACAAGCAATCTGCTCGCGAGCCGCGAGTGAAAGGAGGAAGTTGTTTGCAGTAACACCCGGACATTGCCTGACCCTGATGTAAATATATACGAGCGTTCTTTGTCCTATTAGTTAGATTGGATACGCCTCTTGTATTTCCCCAGACCCTTTGCTAGATTGGATACGCTGCTTGTATTTCCCCAGACCCCTTGTTAGATTGGATGCGCCTTAGTGATACTCCCACGCACATGATCCTAATGGTAGTTCTTTTTATTCTTTTAGAGTGAAGGATTGGCTCGCACCAGATGGCCCCTCCCTTCCACTTCCTTAGAGCCGAGTGATATACCCAACATGCAGCTGACCAAGCGTGCGCACCATTAAGTGCACGGAAGTGTGCTGTTTGCTGTTCGCGGTGCCCTGCTGTTGAGTTGAACCCTTGAGCCTCTTCTGAAATAGGCTGACCATATGGTTCATGTGAGACACATCCCTTTTTTAAGAATACGAGTTATTGATTGAGATTTGTACTAAGGAAGTGTTTAAGTATTGTTTTAAATGCAACTACGCTCTGTGAATAACACCCAAAGGAAAATGGGCGATTTTAAGCTAGACGCCAGTAAACAAATAAGTAAGCCCAATCGTGCTTGCAAAAGGAAAATTATATCACAACCAGGTCTACTGACTGAATGCAAATTGGCCAAAATGACGACATTTTTTAATAAAATAGAGACCTCTGAAAATAAAATGGGCCTCATTACAACCTGCCAGGGCCGAACCGCGGTAAATCCGTGACGGCGGTAAAAACGTTTCCGTGTCCGCAAGGTTGCGGAAAGACCGTCCGAATACATGTTGTCGGTCGCGCGCACCACACGGACGTGGAAACGTTGTTACCGCCATCACGGAAAAAGTCACGGAAATGGACATAGCGCTGCCACAAGTAGCGCAAAACCCGTGTCCGCCTCCGTCGCCACGGAACCGAAAATACCATGATCGCCAAAACAGGAAACAGAGAGGCGGCCATCATATAAAAGCACAATCCATTGCCATCCAGATTCAGCACAAGCACAATCCATACTGTGAGAAGGCAAAAGGAACCACCAGCATGTCTGCCAGGATTCCAGCTCAGAGGCAGCGCAAAAAGCGCTTCAGTGAGGCAGAGCTAACTGTCCTGGTGGAGCACATTGTGGAGAATGCAGAGATGCTGTTCAGCGCCGATCAACGGCGTGCCACACAGCAGCGGAGGAAGGAAGTGTGGGCAGAAGCAGCATGCAAGTGCACCGCTGTGGGCGTGGCATTGCGGAGCGTCAAGGACTGCCACAAGCAGTGGGACGACCTCAGGCTGAGGGTACGCAACCTAATATCCACACACCGCCAACGCAGCAGTGGTACAGGCGGAGGACCCCCTTCCCCACTGAGGCTGCAAGCATGGGATGAGCGCTGCAGCAGTGTCCTCCACCTTGAGGGCATCCATGGGATCGGGGAGGCTGAGGCAGGAGTGAGCCCACCTTCAGATGCTGGTAAGTGGTGAAACCTGAATGCCATATGAGAATATGTAGATGGAAGTACTGGCCCATAGGACCCATTAACAACCCCCCCAGCAGTGCATGACTGGCCCATAGGACCCATTAACAACCCCCCCCCAGCAGTGCATGACTGGCACATAGGACCCATCAACAACCACCCCCCCCCCCAGCAGTGCATGACTGGCCCATAGGACACATGATCCGTATGGCAACCAACATCAGAAAAATGCATACCCCCAGCAATCAGATGCATGTAACTAACACTATTCAATGTCCAACCTGTATGACGCATGTGATGCACCCATCAGCCACCACCACAACACTAATTGCATGTCCTTTGTGTCCCCACAGCCGTATCAAGTGACAGTGACACTGCACAACAGGCCAGGCAATCTGCACCGGCAAGTGCCCAAGCCACCACCACCACACAAGAGGATGCTGCCGGCAGTTCGGCATCTCTGCCCACATTACCAACTGCAACAGATGTGCCGCCCACCACCACCGACATCCCCACCGTCTCCACACTGCCTGAGGCAAGACAGGTGCCACGGGAACCCATCATGGCCACCCAACCCAACACAGAAGGCTGCAGCACTGCAGAGGGGGCAGCCTGTAGTGATAACAGTGCCCCTCAAGAGCACTCTGATACTGGGCCACAGGGGGAGATGCCCACATTTGAGGACATGGGTTCCTTCCATCAGCTGGAGTTCAGCCCCACCTCACTCAGGAGTCCCATGAGGTCACCCACCCCATCTATGGCCGAGCTGAATACCTGCATGCAGCGGATGGAGGAGCAGCAGGCTACCCTCACCCAGCTGGTGGAGAGGCAGATTGAGGAATCTAGGCTGCAGAGGGAGAGCTATAGCACCTCAGTGCGTCGCCTGTCAAGGTCTATTGGACGCTTTGCAAGCATAATAGTCACCCTTGCACGCCATGTGCGGGAGGGTAATGACAACACCTCCAGGCTCATAGAGGCCATGTTGATTGGGCAACAGGCAAATCTGGCACGGATGCCATCAATACCAGATTCAGTGCCATCAAACACCACCACCCCATCCAGCTCCACTACTGCCAGTCCAAGGAGGCGCTCGAGTAGGCAAACGGGGCCCTCGGGCAAGGTTGCACAGGCACAGAAGCGCACACGGAAGTGATGGCATGTGTGTGGGGCAGTTCAGGACACACGTGGATTTGAAGAGTGTGAGAGGGGTGGGCACGTTTGGGTGGTGGGGGAGGTAGTTTTGGGGGTTTGAACAATGGGGCCTGGGTGGGGGTGGGTACGTTTGGGTGGTGGGGGAGGTAGTTTTGGGGGTTTGAACAATGGGGCCGGGGTGGGTACGTTTGGGTGGTGGGTGGGCTCGGGTGTACAGCTTCCCTAACCAATGCACCTCCTTCCCTGTTGTGTTTACATCAATATATCACCATTTGAAATCAAGACATACATGTGTGGACATTGATCATTTCATTGGCAGTGCAACTAATCATTTATTGTCGTCACCATGTTCGTGCATTGCTGTGAATGTGCTGTGTCTCAAAAGTAAATGCGAATCAGGCCATCCTGTGCTCTCTGGCCATCAAGTGGACCCCCAGGGGGAGGTGGTGCCATCCCATCCCCATCCCCATCTCCATCTCCATCCCCATCCCCATCCCCATCTTCCTCATCTGCGTCTGGTGGCATTGGGATATTCCTTCGCAGGCATATATTGTGCAGCATGGCACATACGAGCGTGATTTTACCCGTCTTCACTGGGCTGTACAGCAGTGATCCGCCAGATCTGCTCAGGCAGCGGAAACGTGCCTTCAGCAGTCCGAATGTCCTCTCAATCATTCCACGTGTGCGGACATGTGCCCTATTGTATGCCTCTTCATGCCTGTTCCTTGGTCTCCGTACAGGTGTCATCATCCATCACGTGAGTGCATATCCGGCATCACCTACATGGGATGTAGATGGGGGAACATGTCAGTGTTTGTGGCATCATGTACTCATCTGATGCTGTGCAATCTTGTATCATTGTTCATTCATGCATATGTGCCATTCAGTGTTTGGAGGTGTATATTGGGCATCAGAATGTATGTCGGAAACTGGATATGGACCAACACATTAACGTGCATGTCTACTGTGCCCTGCAGGTGACATTTGATTGTGAGCATGTCACAGTACAGTGCTGTCCACACATGGCAGAGTGACTCCACTGTACTGAAGAAGTAGATGCACGACATCTCATTTACAGGCATCTCGTGCATTGAGGGCAGTGTTTCATTTGAGGGTGGGTGTCTGCAGTGGCACAAGGTTCATGGGACAGTGACGGGATGGCTGTGGCAGGGGTGTGCACGGGCACATTGTGGTGACCTGTCATGTCTTCCTTTGTGATGTTTGGTATCCGCTGTGTATTTGGCAGATGGAAGGGGGGGTGATGCATGTGCGGTCACAGTGGCACACTCACAATGCTCATTGGCCTGGACACACACACACCACTTCGACAGGGTTGGTGCATTTTATTTTATTATTTTTTTTACATTTATAAAGCGCTCACACAGCCCGCAGGCATCGAGGCGCTGTTACAGGAATTGTTAGTTTTTCTTAGTTGTGTAATTGTGTTTTTTCTTTGTCTTAGTTACGTATTTATAACGCGCTTAAACACTCAGAGGTTTCTAAGCGCGGACCCGGGGATCGAACCTGTTGTTGCTTTGTGTCGTCTTGCTTCCAAGACGCGCACGCTGCCGCTGTGCTATCCTCCCATTGTCAGCTGTACTCACCCAATAGCCATGTGCTTTGTCCGGCATAGCGTTCCATGTACCGTGGCAATGTGGAATTCCGCAGTACCATTGAGTCATGGGTTGAGCCTGGGAAACGTGCGAAGCAGTGTGTGATCAGTTGCATGGCATCACATACCATCTGTACATTCAACGAGTGATACTGTTTCCTATTCCGGAACACCAGCTCAATTGCACGTGGTACTGTCAGCTCAACGTGGGTGCAGTCAACTGCGCCTATGCAATTTGGCATGCCTGCTATGGCATGGAAGGCCAACTTGGTGGCAATGACCTCGGAGAGGGTGCGGGGTAGGGCTATGTGTTCCGACACATGGCGCAACAGGGCATCCAGTACCTGTACCAGGATTTTTGAAAAACAGGGTTGTGATATGCTGTGCAGCTCACCAACCGTGTGTTGATAGGTGCCAGTGCCAAGGAAATGCAGTACTGCCACAACCTTCAGGAGGGGGGGTGGCGGTGGGGGTGTCAATTTGCCTGCTGATGTCGTCCTCAATCATGGCGGTGATGTGCAGTATTGTTGCACGGTCCAGCCGGTATAGTGTGTGGATCTGTCCTGGGGTGAGGTTCCAGGGTGAGGCCCTGATGCGTGGTATTGCTGGCTGCCTGCGGGGTAGGGCCGGCTGGACAATGGGGTTTGCCATAGGTGCAGGGTTGGCTGGTTGCCGCCTGCGCCTCCTCCGCCTCCTCCTCCTCTGTCCCAGTGCTACTAGAGCTGCTGCCTGCATGCCTGTGTTGTGTTGGGCTGGGTGTGGCCCTTTTGTAGGCTCTTAGTGGGCTGCTAGGTCCTTCTGGGCTGATTTGGTGCACCTGTGCCCTGATTCAGTTCAGCAGGCAGTGTTTAACGTCATGTTCGCAGTGGCGGCGGTACCGCCACCGGGATCACGGTTTTAACGCCATTTTTCTGGCGGTGTTTCCGTGTCCACGCTAGTTGTGATGCTCGTGGTGTTTCGTGTTGCCGGTAACGGAGGGGTTTCCGTGCAGACGGACTTAACGGAACACTTATTTCCGCTGTGGCGGATGGGGGTGGTGCTATTTCCGGGGCCGCGGGTCATGATTGAGCGGATGTGGAAACAGTGCCGGTATGGTTTTACCGGCAGTGTTAATTCCGGACCGGAGTACTTGTAATGAGGCCCAATGATTTTAAAGAGTGAGCAAACTATGACTCCAAAAGAGATTGAATGCTAAGCACTGGAAATTATGGATGAATTAGCAGTTGCTTTTCCATGCATTGGGAGTAAACTGCTATCACAGATGGTAAAACCAACTGGCTTAGGCTCATGTGAAGATAATGAACAATCTTATGATGATAATACTTGTCAGTGTCCCACGAGTGATGGGGGGATAGAATCATATGTGGAAAAACAGGTGGGTAAAAAATGTGAATTGTTAAATGCAGGAGAAAGGTTTGAAATTGTTCCAAATTCAGGACTAATAGTCATAAGAAAAGCTTGTCTAGCAATTGACAATCAGATCCCTGATAGATCTACTGTGGAAGAGCCTGAGGTCATAACAATTGAATCACTAGATGAAACAAGCTTTGAAAGTATGAACACAGAAGAGCTATTTCAAGCATTAGAAAATGCCTTAACTACTATCATAGAAAGATGTGAATCCATAGAAGATAAGTTAGCGATTCATTCACTGCTATTATGTGATATTAGTAAAAGAAACAAGAAAAATATGAGTGACAAAGGTGTGAACACCGCAATAGAAAGAGAGTATGAATCTGCATGTGACTGCAAAAAAATAAATGATCAGATAAGACTGAGTAAGACTGGTGAAAGAATGAATGAATATAATGTGTCAGCATATAAATCGCCAAGTAAAAAAGATATGTGTGAAAAAGAGAAACTGGAAAAGCAGAACCATAAAAAACACACAAGAAAGCTACAAGCAAAAATAAAGAAAAATAAATATGGACAAGCAGGGATGTATAGTTCCAAAAAGACAAACATGATTAAGAACGATGTATAATTGAAATAGAAGACACTATTGAACCCAGAAAATTAGATGATAACTCAGTTAACGACACAAGAAAACCTGTAGAACCGAAAGTGAAATCTATGTATAAAGAGCCAAATTATGTAGGCGATCATAATGTTGCAATACATGAGCACCGACTACATGATAGTAATAGGAAGCTACTAAAAAGACTAGAGAAAGCTACGAGACCGATGCTGACATCATGAAACCATCAGTGTCCATTCAGACAAACTTAGTATTGATTGCCAGAGCCCCATACAGAAGATAACACGCCCAAAAAAGAAAAAACGGACAAAACTAGGGTGTGCTGATGATATATTGAGTGATCTACACAAACTCTATGAAAGCACAGTAGGAAGTAGGGACGCTCGGTAAAGTGTAAGCAATATGTAAGCAATTGTAAGCAATATGGAAAACACCAAAGGACTAAGGGGTAAGGACCTGCCTAAGAACAGCCTACAAAAAGAAGAAACAGGAATAAATGGGGGTACTCAATTGAATGAAAAGGCTCCTGGTGAAATGAATAACATGACCTGGGCCCTCCAAATTGAAAAGATAGACACTAGTGAAATGCTAGTGCTCAATAGACAACACATTCTCAGAATATGTGCTGCAATCATTCCACTGAGGATGATAGTGTCTGATGACCTGAAAATAATAGATCAAGTGGTAAGCCCAACCCGGATTATCACCAATGTATGGTGCCATGAGAAGACAATACATGAGTTTATACTGAGCCAAAAAGAGCATTTTTAGAAAATTGGCTATACATGTAATGAAAAACTAATTCCCAGGGGAAAATATGAAGTGAAACGAACTAAACAAATTGAAAATAAGGGAGAGAAAGTGAATAACGAACAATGGGTGACTAAAACAAATCAAATGAATGTAGCGAAAGTGAATTCAAACCCACCGACTGATATAAAGATCCCTGATGGCTATTGGCAATGGCTCCCTATTGCTTTCAAACCCCACTTTGAAACTTGCTCCTGATGAGCTAGAGGTAATAGTGTTCTGGAATACTCGAGGAAATGCACACTATACTAGTGAGGACCAGTTATTATAGTTGGAGACCTAAATATTAAGCTTAGATTTGAACCTGAATACATAAATGACGATCCTAAGTCCGAACCAGTCAACTTCGATCCTCTGCAAAGGGAAGTAAAAGAATGGATTTCCCTACTTACCAAATTTCCCTACTTATCTTGAATGGTAATACCATAGGAGACAAGAACTACAACCTGCACGTCTATGTGGAAATAGTATGAGCACCATAGATTATATGATTGTAAACAAAAAAGCAAGAATGCTAATATGTGATATGGCAGTTGGGTGTAGGGAAGAAAGCGATCATATGCCTCTCTATCTCTGTCTTATACATAAAAATGTAGACATTAATGAATACCAAAGGAATGGAGATATAGAGGGAAATGAGGCTGGAAATCGTATCAAATGAATCCCCGAAATATAGAGAAAGGGAACGAGATTGCTGAATATCTATTGGAAAATGTTATCGATAACCAAGTTTAAAAAGTGATGGCCAACAGAAAGTTCAACCAAATCTGTAGAAGTTCTTCAGCATCCAGGCTAACCCTAATCCACAACAAATGTGTTCCAAAGTTTGATAAACAAAAGTGTTGTATCCTTTCAAAGTCAAGTTTTCTATTCTACAAATAAACGTACACATTTGTATGTTATTTTATGTATGTTATTTGTTTACATAAAACCTTCCATCACACAATATCACAAATACATATTACGTTCACAATTAAATAACATGTCACAGTTCACAAACAAGTCACCTGTAACTTGTAACAAACGAAAAAAGAGACCAGTTCTTCTGTCCCCAAATAGCAGTTGCATAATTGATATCATTGATTCCAATCGCTTTGCCAGCTTTTCCCAATAGGAGACTATAGCCAGGATCAAGGAAATGTGACCTGTGCATTAGAGCATAATTACAAATGATGATCTGTGACCGAGACCCTACATTTTGAAAGGCTGCTGAGATGTCAATGTTTGCCTCATGCAATGGAGGATTGCCCTTACTAAAAGTATAATACTTTAAATGAGTTTCCACTATTCCATTATGTACTGTATTAGATCCCTTGCAAAAACTACATTCAAATTGAGATGTATCTCTTTACCTCCTGCCATACCTGAGATTTTTTCAAAATAAGAGCAGCACTCTCCTGGATTACTCGTGGATCATCTTCATCGGTATATCACATCTGCAATGTTTAGATTGGCATCTTCATTGTCTCCTGTTCCTTTAGCACCGCAAACATGCTAGGTCTCTCCAATAACCTCAGGTTCATTCAAGCTTTTATTAGGTTTCATCTCGTCCACTGGTTTTCTTCAAGTTTGTTTTTGGTCCTATCTACAAACTTTCAGTTCTCTTTCATACCAAGGATTACGCTAACTGTTTTTTTATAGAATATATAAGCAGTAGAATATCTGCTTATATTTTATATCAAAAACAGTAATCTGAACCCTTTTAAAAGAGTCTGGGCACCTACTGGACATCCTTTGGGCTCCACTAGGTGGCCCACCCCCCCCCCCCCAGTTTGAAGGCCACTGCCATAGATTTTCTCAGACTTTTCTCAGGCATCTCCAAAACCTTTGCTTCTCTCGGGATTCTCCCTAGCCTCCCCATGATATTACATTCTCTCAGATGTTTCACAGGGCTCTCCACAACCTTGGATTCTCTCTGCCTTCTCTCAGGTCTCTCTACGACCTTGTATTCTCCCTGCACACCTTTCTTGACAATAATTGGTGTTTCTCCCTCCACTTATACAGGATCATTTTCTGGCGGATGATATTCTCACTCACCTGTCATGGGCACAATCCTTATGCCTTCCCTCTGGTGCCAAGTTTAATGAGCAGGATTTTTTCCTAGGTCCTCTCTGCGAGGCATCACTAACTTTTATGGCAGGACCTCTAGCGTTCCCTTAGCAAAGCAACTGTTTCACGGTTGATGGTAGATACGCTGTTCCCATGTAGTGGCCCCGTTGTGTATGTGGGCTACAAATTAAAGTATGTATGCTTCCTTCCAGCATTCACCCTTTTCTGGTGTTTCCCACCATCTTTTATTGAAATGGCCCAGAGGCTGTTTTCCTAAGTAGGCCCATGTGTTTGCCTTCCCTTGTGTGCTTGTTATACATGCCCTTATTGTTTTGTGCTCTCTTGATGTTGCATTTGAAAGTGGTGCTTATTGCTACCTTCCTTTTGCCATTGGGTGGGACTTATTTGAGGCACAGATTGTATAACAGTGGGCTTGGAGCCTTTAAACAGCACCCATACCCTAAGTGCCATTTTAGGTCTGCAATTGTGTGCTGTGGTGTTATGAAGCGTTGAGCAAATTTGCAGTGAGTGAGGCTTGCAATTTCAGATGACCGCAAGCATTCCAATTCTCACTGTTCAGACACAATTTTTGCCAGGGTTTCTTGCAGATTACTTTCTGGCAATGTTCACCATTGCACGAACTCCTGCGGTTTTATTTCTTTTTAGTGTTCAATCTTGCTAAATTGCTATAGTTAGGTTTAACTTCATAACAATTGCTTCCTACATACAGGGCATTTAATATTATTCCCAAATCATAATTTAGGAAACATGTATAATTCTCATTTTTTCTACATATTCCTCGCAAAATCTAATTGACCACTTGCATAGACAAGTAGTTTTTATGAAGGTCGAGTATCATTTTCATGCTACTCGACCCTCCTGGCATACAGTGGAATTCTAGGTTGTTTGAAACTTTATTTGGCATTTACGGCAAACAAAATTTGTTTGCGTTAAATGTCAAATAAAGGTTTCACTGAATATTGCTTTCATCTGAGTGTTAGCAGTTTCGCAATCATGAAGTGGGCTTATGGTGACAAGTACCATGTTACAGAAAGTGCTTGTAAAATGTTTTGTCACCCTTTGCTGTGGGCCATGAGCATTTTCCTTAGGTCAAGAATTTAAACTAAGTTACCCAACCTGCTTTTTTAGCGGGATTTCAAAGAATTTTCAAGGGTTGCCATAGATAAAACCTAACCCTTCTGATTAATGTTGGAACCAGATAAAGATTAATAGTTTGTACAAGGGAAATACTGCATCTCTGAAGGGAGGGCAAACACAGGGAATCCAACTTGATCCACTCCTTGGGGGGCACATCAAGTAGCGGCTGGACTCACCCAGTCTCCTGTGGCATTGTCCCCTCATAGGAATGAGAGGATGTGAAGGAAGTGGATAGATTATCAGGGTCATAGTCTGTAGAGAGAACTACAATAATTAGAATGGGGACAGGTGAGAGTGGTGGGATGTGGTTAGTGTGTTGGAGATGTGGATGAGAGCTGTTTCAACAAAGTGTTTACTCATAAATCGAGATTGGAGGATGTCATTAAGGGAATGGTCCTACAGGTGGTTGAGAATGCAATTCAATACAATTAAAAGCAAGGATTTTGGAGTGGGGGGGGGGCAGAAGAGTGACAGGTCTGTAGAAGGAGGAATTGATGGGGTCAGAAGAATGGGGATCACGGTGGCCATTTTGTGGCAGGCAAGGAAGATGCCAGAAGAGAGAAAGAGATGTAAAAGTGAGTGTAGAGTTGTTAATGTGATCAGTGCTAGGGATTTGACTACTTGCTGACCAACAAGGTGAATGGGTCCACAGGAGGGGTTGGCAAGCACCAAACTGGTACAGGTTCAGTAGAAGAGGTTGGAGAAAAGTTTAATAATGAGGAGATTTGGAGATGAAGGTGGTGATCAGAGGTGGAGGAAGAGGAAGGGAGGGAAGGGTTTTTGTGGTCTCATGTATTGTTTTGATTTTTAATGAGAAGTTGAAGGTCAAGTCCTCAGCAGTGAGAGAAAAGTTTTGGAAGTGATTTGTGGAGAGGGGGTCAGGGGCAGAGCCTGGAGGGTTAAGGAAAGTTTACAAAGGTGGGAGTGGATTGAAGAGATCAGGTCATGTTAGTAGGAGGATTTAGCAGAGTTTATGGCAGTGGTAAGGGCAAGGAGAGAGTCTTTGAAGGAAGCAATGAGCATGGGATGGGATCATTGTGCCAATAGCCTACGTGGATGTGCATGGATCTCTTTAGTTATTGGCTGGATGGTGGTATCGATGGTTGAGGGCAAGGATGAAAGCAGGTAGCACAGTGCTTCAGGCAGTGCTAGTCAAAGGAAGTGTCAAGAGTGTAATTCAATTCTGTGATGGCTAATTCAATGGTTTGTGTAACGGAAGACGGGAGGGCTTGGTGAAAGGATGGGAATTGACAGGTAATCCATGGAATCAAGGTTGAGCTTTCTTTTGACAATCGTCGAATGAGGTGTAGGTAGAAGTGGGGTGGGTACTGAGATGGAGAAGTGAATGATTGACTGAGCAGAGGGACAAAAGAAGATTGGGTAATGAGGAGGGCAGAGCAGTGGAGGGTGAGATTGAGGAATACAAGATCAAGAGAGTTACCAACAGCATGAGTAGGGAGTTTTGTGGATGCTCACAAGGGAGTAGAATAAAGTTGCAGATGGTGGTCCCTGGATAATCAGTGGAGGTTGAAGGCACCCATCATAACTAAGGGAACATTATTCGGCAATGATTAGGGTAGTAGGTTTAGATCAAATAAGAGATTGTCATGCAAGTTGATCTAATAAGAAGGAGGAGGATTAAAGGGGTGGGAGCATATCATTTAACTGCTGTGTGTTCAAAGGAAGCAGGTTAAAATCAGATGGGAGAATGGGGCATATGGAGTCGTCTTGCTGCAGAACACTCACACAACCAGCTGACTTTGAGAGTGTTGGGAGTGAGTAAAGATAGAAAAGCCAGAGTGAAGGGCAGCAAGACTTGCAGTGTCAAGGCGTCAGATCCAGGTTTCAGGGATGTGGGTAGAATGTGTAATGGATCAGTGTTGACTGTGAAAATAAGCAAGGGATAAGGCTAACAGTAAGAGAGTCATACTACAATGCAATTAAGAATAACAGTGAAATCCGTTTGCACAGTAGCATAGGGACTAAGACTTGCAGCTTGAAGTATTAGTGAATCGGTACAATGCAACTTACATAGTGCAAAGCAGTGTGGAGCAGCCTGTCACCCTACCAGGTCCGAACAGGGTAAACCAGTTTTATCCCTTGACCTAGGAACCCTTTACTGTGTGATGTCTGGCACAGGAAATCCTGGTGGGAAGAAATGTATGAGGCAATAGAGGGTTGCCCCTGTGATGCAAGCTTCCAATGAGAGTGCATGTGACTGCAGCAGGGCTATTGTGCTCTCAAATTCAGCTGATGAGGGGGAAGAGGAAAGGGCCCCCAGCATCAGGATCTCGCGCAATGAAATATGGTTGGGTGACTATATCTCACCTCTTATCTCATCAGCAATGTGGGTCTGAAGGCTGTTGCCATAATTGTGTTTCTATTAAAAAGGCATGTTTTGTGAAAGGTCAAGGTGAAGAAATCGGGAGGAATCAGAAAAAACGCAACAACAAAAATTCAATGCTTGGGATAAAGTTCTCTCACTCTCGCTACAATCTTATCTTGTTTGTCTTTATCATGATGGGAACATGAAATATTGTCTTGTGTAAAATCATTGTAGTAGCAATGTTTTCTTGGTGGAGGCAACCTTACCCCTTAGCACCTCAAGCTCAGGTCGCCTAACCTTTATCTGTGAACAATGACCAAATGAGTGTATCAGAAAAGGGGATCCTTTCACAAATTGAAACCCTGGGTGCCCAATCAGCTGCTATATTTCACCCACTATAATTTTCTGGAGGCGCATTTGGTTTCATAGTTAATGAGGAGACCAGAGGCATAGACAGGATAGGGCCTGAGCTAGCAAGGCCCATCCAAAGTCTGTAAATGCCCACTCAGACGTGCTGTGTGGGCATTTACAGATGTTAAAGACACTGTGGTGGGCCCAACTACATTATCTTCGGGCCTTCGGGCCCCACTTGTTAGATAATTCTGCCTACGCCTCTGAAGTAGACCCCAGAATAGCGTAAATGGATCAAGAACAATGAACAACATAGGTTGTCAAGGAGGCATACAGGCCAATATCTCCATGTCATAGGTACTAGAGAAAATAGAAAGGTGATTGAACTCCTGATGTTGCACAGCGTGTGTGTCAAAGCTGTACAAAGCTATGGCCTTTGGTGCTGGCCAGTGGCCCAAGTCTTTGTCATGGCCAAGTCCACGGCCTAAATTGTTATTACAGTAATCAAAGTTTTCATGAGCTAACTTATAAATGATGTCATGTCTAATTCCATTATTGATGTAATCAGTTATATACAATGTAGTTGTAGTGATGTGATTTGTAATGTCATCAATGTTCTCATACAACGTGTAGTTATTGATGTCATCAGTGATGTGATCTGTGATGTCAACATTGTGGTCATAGTCTGCTCAACAGGGTGCACAAAGTTAAGGTGGCTTTAGCGAATTTCCAGGGTTTTGTTGCATGAAGTTCTCACCTTAACACCCCTGCAATTAAAGTTATTTCCTTGAATTTCAAGGGTTTTATTACAATGTATTGCTCACCTTAACATCCCTGTAACTAAGGTTCTTTTCTTGAAATTCAAGGGTTTTATTATTCCATACAAAATTTACATTAATAATATAGACCTACTCCTTAGACGAAGGTGTGCAAGTCAAAATAGCATTGTACTTTTAAAAAAAGTAATGAACACCAGAAAAATAACCTTAGAAAGGAAATGTTCCAAAAAATATGCTGGCAAAGAATAAAAGGTGCTCACCTTTAAAACCCACCAATCTGTCATGAAATATTACCTAGAAAACTAAATCCCAATACAAAACAAGTGCTTGTGGTCTTGTGAGTAAGCGTCTTCACTGGGAACATGGCAAACTAAGTAAAATCCTGGTAGCCAAATACTTGAGCAAGCTTGCCAACCTAAAAAAATCAAGGGGTTGCGTCCCCCCGGTGAAAAGAAGTTATGCGCTTCACCCACATGTGTCCTTTACTTTTGCCCTGAAAAGCAGCTACAATCAGGGCAAAGTAACTGCTCCAGTGTCCAGGATTGCAAACTCTCTTGCCACATCATGGGCAAATACTCATGACTTACTTGCCCTCTCAGCATTTTGCCTCCTCACCCCCATGTCTGTCTTTCAACAATACTTTGCTTTATAAAAACTAACATGAAAATACACATACCATAGCGTCACTCAAATAAATAAATCCTTATGGAACTATGTTAGGCAAAAAGTGTACAATTGTGGCATTATTCGCCCCATCTTCACTGTGAGACTACAAATACCAGAATGCAAATCAGCAAACGGCAAAACAATTGTGTCTGAGTGTAAAATTTCAAGGACTGACAGTAGCACAGTTTAAAAAAAAAAGAAATTCGGATGCCGTGGGTTATGAGATATTTAGAACTTTGAGAACTTACAATGTGCTGTGAGATTAAATTATGTGCAGTTGAGCACACACTTTGGTTAAACAGCGTTCTCCAAGTGGTACACCCCTTTTTGGCGCGGGCCGATTAGGCACGGGCATTCCGCTGCAGGACCCATTTCAGCACGAAAGCCATTACGGCGCCGTTATTTTGGCACAACGGATGTTTGGACGTGGCTGATATTGCAGCCATGTCTAAATACCCTCATGATAAATAAGATCACAGAACTGCACTGCAACAAACCTCGCCACCTCCCACTTGCGTTGCTTTACTTTTAATTAAATAAAATTATTTAAATAAAAAGACATTTAAACATACAGCCCTGAACCCTGGTCTGCCAGTGTTCGAAGCCCAGCATTTAACCACTAGTAACCGCTAGGCCACAATGGATTGGTGCTTCATGAGCATACATTTCCTACTTAGCCTATAATTTAATATGTTCAATGATAAAAGGCTATGTATGAAACTTGTGAAACTCCGAACAATAACTTCATTGTAGCAAAATGTTGTGTCTTGAACTCTTTAAGGCCAGGGTTCGCTGATAGTTACATTTAGCATAAATGTGATTTTTTTTTATTTCATTTTTTTCTGTTTTATAAAAATGTGGATGCCGTGTGTTATGAGATATTTAAAACTAAGCAAACACACAGCATTCAGGACTGTGGACTGTCTGCGATCCATGAAGTAACCGGGACCGACCCTGCTTAGTTTCAAAGCGAGGAAAGATCCAGCCCCCTTAGGACATGTTTCTCTAAGTGTTTGTCTAAGGAAGTCCCATATGTTAGGCAACATGACCTTAATGGGCTAACCCCTTCCTCACTTTGAATCTAACCAGGGTTCATCCCAGTTACTGCAGGGATGGAAAACCCAATGTTGCTGTAAAAATGCCTATTTTTTTTTAAATGTTTTATTATTGGCTGGGAGACTACAAATACCAGAATGCAATTCAGCAAAAGGCAAAAAAACTGTCTCTGAATGCAAGACCTTCAAGGACTGACAGTAGCACGGTTTAGAAAATGTAAATAATTCAGATGTCCATTCGGTCGCCCATCCATGCAGTAACCGAGACTGACCCTACTTAGCTTCAAAGCGAGGCTGACCCTGCTTAGCTTCAAAGCAAGAAAAGGGCTGGCCAATTCCTCTAAGTGGTCTTGTAAAGGTGGCTCATTTATCTGGCAACATGGCAAGAAGAGGCTGACCCTGTCCTCACTTTGAAGCTAAGCAGAGTCTGTCCTGTTTACTACATGAAAGGGAAACCTGGATATCAATGGCCATGGCCTTCTGGCATGACCAGTGATTTTTCACCCCCCACGTCACTATAATTATGAAAATATCTTTAAAAATATAAATAAATGGAACCACAGGTACCGAACTGCGATGATCTGTAGTCCTTTGTAACCTTGGATATAGCTGCAAAAGCTTTCCTGGGCCAACTCACCAGATGCCCTCCTATCGCCACTCTATGATATATTTCTACATTTTACTAATCTTACACTTGAATAATTTTACTTTTTTTACATATTGTAATAATTTGTTTGTATTTGGTCTCATTTATAATTATTCATCTTGCCTTTTAGCACCGAAAATCCCCTGAAATGTGTTGAGGTTCCAAGATTTCATTGAGATTCGGGGACATTGTGAATTTCTATAGAACTTTCCCCAACCAAATGTGAGAGTTTTGGGGGAACCTTTTGGGAAGTTTGCGTACCGCTGGTATTTTAGTCCTTTTTTCAGAGATGTTTTGCCCGATTAGCAATAGTAACAGATCAGTAATATTGCAAAGGGTGACAGTATGCAGTTGTCCCATCTGAATACGGAATGTGAACTAAATATGCTGTAAAGATGGAAAGAATGTTTGTTGTCAAATGAAAAGACCAGATGATGACTAACAAAATAATACCTCAAGTCGGTTAGGATTGTGCTCTTTTCCTGGGGAGTAGAGTTTCAAATCAAATTGCGTGAGATTCCAATCCTTCGTATCTTCAATGGAAATGCCCCCATTCCTTGACCTCATCCACTCACCCTATCAAAAACAGGCCTGGGGTCGTTTTAAAGTATTTTTTCAAGTGCTCACAAAGTGCCATTTCAATTCACTCCACCATCTATTCCATCTCCCGGAACCCTTTTCCACTATGTGCTTATTTCTCAGAATTTTGAAATCTCGAACTACCTCCTCCATTCAAATTTCTCATCACTTGTGCCCCCTCTAACTCCCCCAGTCTCTATACCTTCTCCTCCAGCTCTCCCTCTCCTCTAAAAAAAAACAATGACTCCATCTTTCCCTTTCTCGCCCTGAAATACTTTTCCCCATCCCTCCACTTTTTCTTATTGCCTTTGACTCACTCTCACTCACTCTCGCTCCCACTATCATTCTTGTTCATCCCTTCCCCCTCTGGCCCTATCTTTTCTTTTGGCTATGCTTCTCACTTGACCCCTCCAATTCTCTCTTCACCACTTAACCTGTCTACAAGAAGCTGTATACACCTCAGCCCGCACAACCATACTGAAGAAACATGGGAAGCAAGCAGAGGTGGAGCATTGAAGGCAACGTTCAATTTATGGTCACTAGGCTATTCACAAAGAAAAGGTGCATTTACTTCTGAATCTCTGAACCTCCAAGGTATGTTCCTCTGCCCAAAGAACAGATGGAAAACACAAAATACCAGAGCCGATAGTATACAGCTGAAAGTGAACAGGACTATTTAAAGCCATTGTTTGAGGTTGTATACATTTCTGACAAAATGATCCAGTTTTTCCTATGTATGTACACATACATACACATACGTCATCATGGCTTCATGATATTCACTCCAGGCTTGGCCCCTGGCGTTGGTGGGGGGAGGGAGCCGTAAGTAGTGAAAGGATTAAGCACTTTACTGTCAAGTAAGTACCCGTCCTCAAGAAGCATCCTGTGTTCCGGAAGATGTGGACCACAATGCTAATCCCTATGGCCATTTCCACTCCGTTCCTGCCTCTCCCCGCACACAATACCTCCTCATGGGAACTCTTTGAGATGGCTTTATCATGCCTTACTATCAAACTGCACTCCATGTGCCTCCCAGTGTTTTTTCAAAGCAGTCTTCTGAGAGTTAATGTCTTAATTAGAGCTGTAAACTCTCTTCTTGTATAATAGAAATGCCTTAACTAGGTCTGCCTTCAGCCACTCTGCATAAGCACTATGTCTGTCCTGCACTGAAAAGTCCTGTAAAAAACAAGCATTGGCAAAGCCAACTGTGTTGTCTTGTGTGTAAGTGTTATGCATTTGCCAGGCACTGCAATTAGATGCCCAGGAACTCGCACCATTTTGCAGCTGCTACCATCAATGGCCAGTTGATACAACTATGGCAATGCCTCCCAAGAGCCTTTCCCATGCTTACACAAAAGCTCAAACGGCTGGCATTGCCAGTGCCTGCTTTTATTTTGTTTTTGATAGGGCTATGCGGTTAATGTTGCACATACTGACATTTCATTGTAAGTTGACACTATCACCACCAAACAGGTTCTTCAAAAGATGCAACAAAGTACACGAAACCGGCAGTACCAATTACCAGCCAGCTAAATGTGTGTTCCTTAATTACAGATAATATGAAAATCAAAAAAAGGTTTCATAATGTTCTACAAGCGCATCCAGCTAAAAGAAAAGACAGACATGAAGCCAAATCATGGCTTTGGCGCATTCCCAACATGCAATGTACCCTGGATTCCCATAGGGCTGCCATGCTGTCAGCTATCTACAGCAACATCACTAGTCCAGTCACTTTTCTTTATAAGGGCTTACTTACAGTGCGGGTAAACATGGTCTCTACTCGATCGTGCCAAGACATTTGACAAGATTATGGGCCCAGACCTGCAGAAAAGTTTCTTCTTCGAGAAACTTTGAAAACACGCATAATGTGCCCTTCTGCGGTAGCTCTTCTGCCTTCAGACGTGGTGCCAACGAGGTTTTGAAATGTGTATAGTTTAGGATTCGGGAATATGCTTTTCATCCTTTTATTTTGACTAGGAGTAGGCGAGAGGCTTATGAAGGAGATTGCGTTTCATGAGAAACATGTGAGCTGACGGAGCAATGATCTGAAATACAATCTAATGAATGCGGGTGTTGTGAAATCATTTTAAAAGTCAAATAGTTCGGAGCAGAATGCCAAAAATGGTGCAGACTGGCCTGAGAAGCCATGAGACTGGAAACACACTTCCCCAATATAAAAATGCACTCATCAGCACTTCAGTTTTCACATCTTGTCCCTCCCTTTCTCCCTGTAACTCCCACCTCTTACAGAACCTAGTGCCAAGAGGCTGCCAACATGGTGGACATTGGGCTTGAATCACAACGCGTTTTCCAATGGTATTTTCACATTGAAAAAAGCTCTTGTAAATCCGGCCCTCCCTGTCTTGCTCAAAACAACATTCCACATTATGTTTGCTGAACCCCAAATTCACCCCAATTAGCTCCAGCTCTATAATTCCTACCAACACCTTATCACTAGCCAAAAATCTACTACAGGCTATTCTTGTGCCTTCGGGGTGCCCCTTGACCCTTGCGTGAGTGTTTTGAAGTGCTCTCCACCTCCTGAGACTCTACCCTGTGCTTTGACCCACTCTTCACTGCTCAGCATACCTCCAATCCCATCATCGCACAGGGCCAAACTCCTGCTGCTCCCGCCTGCTTTTCCCCATCTTCTGTGGGCCTAATTTGTGTGACCACCCTCTCCCTCCAATTAGAAGCCCCCAAGGCAGCCTTGCCCTTGCAGTCTGCAAAGGACAGAGGCTGAGGGTGCCTCCTGTTTGCCTGAAGCCCTAGAGTGTGGCGAGTTAGGCATGGACTGTGCTACTTACAGGTAAGCAATAACAACGCCCTTCTCACATGATATGTCCAACTCTAGTCTAGGCTCCAGCCTTCCCAGGGTACATGTACCTCACATTTCCTTTAGAGCGTACTCCCACTGTGTTCTTGCGCCTATGTTATTGCTTTGTAGTATATTTTGCTCTACTTCTAAGTATCTCAGGCCAAACGGCATTACATTGCACTGCCCCGTGGTCTGCATCTAGGTGTTCATAGGGTAACCAGTGCTGCACTGTAGTATTGTTAACAGCATTCTGATACCCCGAACATAACCGTTATTGCAAAGCGTATTGCATTCGTCTATATTGCATTCTGTGTCTAGGTGCCCCAAACCAAACAACATTGCATTGTACTGTTTTGTGTTCTCCATTTTGGTGTTACTTGGGTTAATAATGCTCTTCTTTACTATTGTGTTCTGCATCTAGGAGCCCCAGACAAAAGCGTATTGCCAAATATATCGCATTATTCAATATTGTGTTCTGCATCTATGTGCCCCAGACCAAAGCGTATTGCAAAATATATCTCATTATTCAATATTGTGGTCTGCATCTAGGTGCCCCAGACCAAAGCGTATTGCAAAATTTATTGCATCATTCTATATTGTGTTCTGCATCTAGGTGCTCCAGACAAAAGCGTATTGCAAAATATATCTCATTATTCAATATTGTGTTCTGCATCTAGGTGCCCCAGACCAAAGCGTATTGCAAAATGTATTGCATCATTCTATATTGTGTTCTGCATCTAGGTGCCCCAGACCAAAGCGTATTGCAAAATGTATTGCATCATTCTATATTGTGTTCTGCATCTAGGTGCTCCAGACAAAAGCGTATTGCAAAATATATCTCATTATTCAATATTGTGTTCTGCATCTAGGTGCCCCAGACCAAAGCGTATTGCAAAATGTATTGCATCATTCTATATTGTGTTCTGCATCTAGGTGCCCCAGACCAAAGCGTATTGCAAAATGTATTGCATCATTCTATAATGTGTTCTGCATCTAGGTGCTCCAGACAAAAGCGTATTGCAAAATGTATTGCATCATTCTATATTGTGTTCTGCATCTAGGTGCCCCAGACCGAAGCGTATTGCAAAATGTATTGCATCATTCTATATTGTGTTCTGCATCTAGGTGCTCCTGACAAAAGCGTATTGCAGTATTGCATCATTCTATATTGTGTTCTGCATCTAGGTGCTCCAGACAAAAGCGTATTGCAAAATGTATTGCATCATTCTATATTGTGTTCTGCATCTAGGTGCTCCAGACAAAAGCGTATTGCAAAATGTATTGCATCATTCTATATTGTGTTCTGCATTTAGGTGCTCCTGACAAAAGCGTATTGCAGTATTGCATCATTCTATATTGTGTTCTGCATCTAGGTGCTCCAGACAAAAGCGTATTGCAAAATGTATTGCATCATTCTATATTGTGTTCTGCATCTAGGTGCTCCAGACAAAAGCGTATTCCAAAATGTATTGCATCATTCTATATTGTGTTCTGCATCTAGGTGCTCCAGACAAAAGCGTATTGCAAAATGTATTGCATCATTCTATATTGTGTTCTGCATCTAGGTGCTCCACACCAACGCATATTGCATTGTTCTATATTGTGTTCTGCATGTAGGTGTGCCTATTGTATATCACACTGCATGATACTACTATGTTCTGAATTCAAGTGCCCCAGACAAAAACATTTAGCAATGTTTCATATTCTGTCCCGCATCTAAGTGCCCCAGGATAATAGCCTGCTGCGTTGTAGTATATTTTTTACGGTTCTATGTGAAAATGTCCACAGGAACATGTAGTCAAGTGAAAAAGTAGTAAAGTGTGGACATGTTGCCAGTGATATGGTCGCCAAATAAGCTATTTTTAAATATAAGAATGAACAAGTCTGCACCCCTAACAATGTTCTAAACCATTAATAAAACCTCCACAATCACCCTAACTCCATTCCTAAACCTTACCCTAACTCTACTTAATCCCAGTATTTTACTCTAATCCCTTAACTAACACCAACCCTTCAGTATGCTAAAGTATTTTATTTGTTTGTCACAAAATACAAAACACCAAATAAAGAGAAAATGAACAGTGAACCTAACTCCAACTCCATTACTAACTTGCCAATAATCCCATAGCAATTGCCCTTACCCAAACTCTGGCTCTAATCCTAGACTTACCCTAACAACAACTCTAAAATGTACCCTTCGCCAGTAAGAAAACTCAGCAGGTTAAACATTTGCTGATGCTATGTGTGTGTGACCCGTAGGTCACCCGTTCGAATGCCGGCAAGGTCGACAGCCTTTCACCCGCCCAATGTCTATATAATGAGTGCCAATTTGGATTGGATAATAATACTTTTATTTAAAAAAGTATGTAAAGCAGATTGGATGAAAGCGCTATATAAAAGCGTTATTATTATCCCATCCCTATCTTTAACACTTACCCAAAACCATTAGTCTTTTAGCCCTAGCTTTACCATAACCACTTCCTTAAGTGTAAACCAGGCAATGAGAAGCCCACTAAACCCTATCAACACTACATTTCTGGCTACTTTTCAGCTATATATTTGGACTACTTTTTGCTTGGTGACTTTTTCACTGCATTGGTATTTCACGACCATTTTATCACTGACTACATTTCTGTTGCCCACATTTTCACTGGATACCTTTTGTTCTACATTTAGGCGTTCCAGACAAAGGCTGCTGAATATTGTCATATTGTGTTCTGCATCTAGTAATTCACAGGATAAAGCATGCTCCACTGTACTATTGTGTTCTACATCTAGGTGGCTCAGTCCAAAGCATACAGCTTTTCTCCATATAGTGTTCTGCATCCAGATGGTGCCAGGATAAAGCATACCTACCTGTATTTAAATCTGTCCCACCTCTTGGCTCCCCTAGGGTAAAGTACACTGCACTGCATTAAACTGCGTCCTGCATCTACTTGCTGAAAGGACAAAGCATGATTCACTGTACCTTTGTGCTCTGAATCCAGGTGCCCCAGACCAAAGAATTTTCCAAAGTGTATTGCATTATTCTATGTTGTTTCCTGCGTCTGGATTTTCAAGAGCAAATATATTCTGCATCTAGTTCTTCCTAGGGAAACATGCACTGCACGCTCTGATTGTGTTCTGAATCTTAACATTTTACAAAGTGTATTGTCTTCATCTCTATTTTGTTCACCATCTATATTCACCAGACCAAAGTATATTTCATTGTTCTATGTCGTGTTCTGAATCTAGGTGCCCAGAGCAAGGACTGCTGAATTGAAGTATAGTTTTCTCTCCAACTACGTGCCCCGGATGAAAATGTATTGCATTGTACAATAATTTCTTTTGCATTTGATTGGTCTAAGGAGTAAAGACCAAAGTAAATTGCATATCATATTGCATTTTCTATATTGTGTTCTAAGTGCCCCAAACAAACGTGTATTACACTGTTCAACATTGCTTTATATTTCTAGGTGCCCTAGACCAAAGCATATTGGCTGATCTAAATGGCTGAACTGTTCAAAATCTACAGGGAACTAACAAACCCTTCCTCAGTCTCCTCACCCACCCTCCCCTACCAAGCCCTCTGCAACACATTGGCCACACACTTTACCACTAAAATTCAGGACAACCAGAGCACCCTTGCGCCCCTCTCCCTCATATACCGTCCACTCCCTTGACTCCTATGGCCGCCCACCCTCCTTCCTCCCCTCTCTCCTCCTTCTCCCCTGTCACACCTGATGAGGTCACCAGAGTTGTCCGCTCGTGAAGGTTTACAGGTGTCCTCTTGCTCCTCCAGAAACATTAAGGACAACATTGGCTCTCTTTCCCCTGCAACTGCTCTTCTGAACACCCATGAAGAACTGCTCGCATTTCTGGACTCTAACTCTCTAGCTGTCCACATTCTACTTGATCTCTCTTCTGCCTTTGACACAGTCAACCACTCCATCCTCATAAAATGGCTGCATGATACCCTGGGTATCTCGGAATGGGCACTGGGCTGGCTGTCCTCCTTCCTAAGTGACCATCCGTTCCATGTTATTCTGAGTACCTTCTCCTCCTTTTTCTCCACCTGTGGTGTCCCCCAGGGCTCCAACTTCCCCCCTGGCTCTTTAACACTTGCCTTGCTCCACTGGCACTCCTCATTTCCACCTTCTCCTCTACCTTTCAGTGCTACGCAGATGACACACAACTCTTCTCCAAACTATCCGTTGACCCGTCTACTTCTTCCTCTATCCTGGACTGCCTATCTGCCATCCAGTCCTGGTGCACTTCCAACCATATCTGCCTCAATTCCAGCAGAACTGAGATCTTTCCTATTGGGGAACCCTGCTCCCTCTTTCTTCCCCTCACTTTGGCCATCCTCTATGGGCTCTCCCCCTTCTCCTTCACCTGAAGCCAGAAACCTTGGAGTCATCTTCAACCCTTCCCTCTCCTTCCTCCCTAACATTCAGGACATTGGGCCTCATTACAAGTTTGGCGGTAGCCTTGTCAGTAATACCGGCAGGCTGCCGCCAAACCTGCACATTTTTCCAGCACCTGGTAATGGTGAAATACAGGGCCATTAAAACCCTGGTCGACCCTGTATTTCCCCATTGCCAGGGGCCAGAAACCTTTACTCCCCATTCCCATTTGAGCCCCATTCAGAATGGTGCCGGTGCTCCCGGGAGTGTCTGCTCGCGGGTGCCGGTATGCCCGTGAGTTCAGACCTGGCTGGCGGGTAGGCACCAGCGAGCAGAACTCGTAATTTGCCGGTCGGGTAACTTAATTTAATTTAATATTTAATGTGATTTAGTTTGCAAAAATAAACTTTACACATATTGTACAAATATAAAACATAAAACGAAACAATATCATAATATTCATCACATCCTAAATTTCAAATTGTTTCAAACTTTCCGTTGTTACCGGACCGGCAAACTTTTAATATGGCCCATTGTCAAGAAGTCCCACTTTCAACTCTTCCTTCTCAAAGGAATTCTCCCTTTTCTTACTTTCCCCAGACGCTCAATGTTACCACAGCTCTGGGTCTCTCTAGGCTTGACTACTGCAATAGACTCCTCTTGAATCTACCCTCTTCCTCCCTACGACCCCTCCAGCTAATCCAGAATAGGGCAGCAAGACTTATACTTTGCCTCAAGCCCGGAGAATGCATCTCTCCTGCCCTAAAAACTCTTCACTGGCTCCCGGTTGCTGCAAGGATCAAATTCAAATCCCTCTGCATCATCCATAAGGCTGTCTGGGGCTGGGAACCATGCTATCTGCAACTTGCTCTTACTAATTACTCTCCCTCTACACCTCTACGTTCGTCTGGTACCAACTCTCTGTGTGTGGAACGTTTTGCTAAACAGAGGGCTGGTGGTCGTTCTCTTTCCTCAGCTGGCTCCCTCTTATGGAACAGCCTTCCCCTTCCTCTTCGTCTTGAGCCAGATCTCCACGAATTCTGGAAGTTTCCCAAGACTTTCCTTTTCTTCTCCACCTTCCCTTTTCCCCTCATCAGCTAATCCCACAGTTGCTGAGATTGGTGACCAGGGCCATTATGTGTGCTCGGGCCCTGGACTCCCACACCCAATCGCCTTCAGCCTCTGGCCACCCACATCAATTGCCTTGGCACCAATTGGCTTCTGCCACTGTAGGCATGCACGTAACGATTTATTGCAGCCTAACATCCCTAGCACTTCCTACATTGGTCACTTACACTGGCTGCTCATTCACCAGCACTGGCCCTTCAGCACTTACCCCTACTCCCTCTACCCTTCTCCTTCTCTGCACTTGCACATTCGGAATGCTCGTAAGTCCTAGCATGTCTGTCTTTATCCTCCAGTGTATCCATCTTTCAATCCCATGTTCCTTTCCTGTTGCCCTGTTGGCACTTTGAAACACAGTTTACTTTTATAAGCGCTTAACAAATGCACAATAAATAAACAATAAATAAATATTGCATTGTTCTAAATCATGTTCTGCATCCTGGTGTTTCCTGTGTAGAGCATGCTGTACTGTACCATTGTGTTCAGCACTGACCAGAACATATTGCATTGTTCTATAATCTGCACTGCATCTATTTGCCCCAGACTAGTAGCCTACTGCTGTGTATTATACTGTGTCTATATCCTGGTGTCCCAGACTAAAATGTATCACCTTGTACAATTGAGTACTACATCTAGCTGCCCAAAAGCAATGTTTATGATATGATGTGGCACTTATAACGTGCCTGTACACAAGTGTTTCTAGGCATCACAAGACAAAGGAGGGAAGACATAGGGAGGACAAGACACACAATCGTACTAGGCCTTGTGTTGTCTGGATTGTGCAAGAGCGACAATAGAAGTGCAAGGGGAAGGAGAGGGGGAAGTGCAAGGGAGAGGAAAGGGGGAAGTATGATAAGGGCAGCATGGCTCTTAGTAAGTGCAGCCAGGGCAGCGCTGCTCTGAGTAAGTGCAAGGAGGCAGAGCGGCTGTAGGTGTTACAATTACAGCCCCTAAGTGCACCATAGGCCAGGAGGCAGTGCAAAGGAAGGCTGGTCATGGAGGAGCCTGGAACCCAGTGAGACTCTGAGGGAACCAAGCAAAACAGTAGGCGCAGCAGACAGGTAAGTTATCAAGGGAGCGAGAGAGAGAAGGCAGAGGAAAAAAAGGAGGGTCTTCAGCTGCTTCCGGAACTTCAGGTGGTCTGGCTCAAGTCTGAGAGGGACAGGGAGGCAGTTCCAGAGGGAGGCACCTGCAGAGGAGAGATTAGTGGGAGGGAGGACAACAGATAGAGAAACAAGGAACCCAACGTCTGGTCACAAGCAAATCTCTACAGGGGAAAGATCAAAAAAACTCCAATTCTTTTGCCAAGGAAACGACAGATTCTGAAGAGCATGCACCCACAAGGGCACACATTTAAACTGGCCCCAATTTTCATCAGAGGGTCAAGACAAGGGAAGGCTTTAATAGTCGAAACAGCAAATAAAGCCGTACTGTCAACCATACCATCGGGTTCCCAGCCCGACTCTGAGACTGCGTTGACAGTTGAGAACAGCGCCATACAGCCTGGTGCTGCATCAACCGCAGAAGCGAATGGTCCTTGCCCAGAGGAGGCCAGCCCGGGTGACAGGGTCTGCGGGTGGGGCCAGGAAGATGACTCCCCCTTTGCAGTACTAAGACTGAGGTTCTCATGCTCTAAACTAAATATATAATTCTTGAACCGGGGGGCCATCTTGTTTTTCTTCAAAAAGGTAGCTGAACTTTATTTGTTCTCGTCAAAGGACATAGAGTCTGTAATGTTCCCCGACACGCAAACAACCAACATGGCAGAGGTTGGATTTTCTTCCAAGATTGGTGCGAAAGCTGTACTGGCAGCATCAGGGTCTTTACAACTTCATGGCTTAGATGTTTATACCTCCATCCCTCGATCAGAGGTGAAATCACAAATCACAATCACAAAGGTGAATCTCGCAAAAAACTATAGGCCCATTACTAACACCAGCTTTCTTCTGAAGATTCTGGATCGCGTAGCCTATGAACAAATAGCCAAGCACCTTGATAAATATTCGGTCTTACACGCCCATCAATCGGGCTTTCGAGTGGGCTTTGGCACGGAGACAGCTCTTTTAGAACTTAAATCTAAGCTCCTAGCGCGCTTGGACAAACAGGAATCCTCCCTGCTGATGCTACTCGACCTTTCGGCCGCCTTCGACCTGGTGGACCATTCCATCATGTCCACCAGGTTTAGGGAAGTAGCTAATTTCTCCCCTCTAGTGGTCCACTAGATTTCTTTTTTTCTTAGCAACCGAGAAAGTAGGGTATTCTTTAAGGAAGCTGAATCAACTTCAATTAATGTTGCCATGGGTGTACCATATGGTGCCTCTACATCACCATGCTTGTACAATATATTCACTGATGCCTTATTCACCATGTTGACCCTAGTGTAAAAGCAAGGAAACATCGAGCCTGAGTACCACAAAAGGAAATAGACCAAACACGGGCTATAAAGATTCACAGATCTTTAATACTGCCCAGTTACAAAGAAACACAGTTCTGATACAGATAGCTATCTGGCTCTCGACACCCCGCAATGAGTACCAGCCCGTCAGAGTGAGGAGGGAGAGTGATGGACATCTAAACATTTGTATTTTTACACATTTCCTATAATATTGTCCAGCCCCTCTACAGGTTAATAATCTGCGGTCTAGAGTTTGTGCGCGTTCACATATAGCTCATACAATAATATGCACATAGATTACAAAGGTTTGTGTTTCCAACAAGTTACAATGGCGATGTGTATTCCTGGATTTAGCAGTGAGCCTTAGTACATATCCCTTCACAATGTAGTTCTGCCAGTGTCCACGCTCCACATTTACACAACATTGTCCTTGATGTGTATTTGTGGATGAGGCTTGTTAGTGCAGACAATCCTAGGACAACAAGTCATGCTTGGGGCAAAGTCTCATTACATAGGCTAAACAGTCGGCCCTTGGATAGTGTTGGGGAGAAGCTGGACCCCCACCAGGGCAGTGGGGGCCAGCAGCCATACCCTCACCATCTATGGGAGACCCCAACACCTCCCATATGGCCCCCAGAAATGCAACAGAGTCCCAAGCAGACAGCAGCATGTTCCAAACTGCGTTTATTTCTGGGCAGCAAAAAAAGAAAAAAAACACGCAGAGCATCGTGCACATCGAGAGTTCAGGCGCCGTCTCCCCCGGGGCTGGCTTGCAAGCCAGCTTTGTAATCACACTGCAGGCTGACCTCACAGAATTGGATCAGCTCCCAGAAACCTATCTCCTCCTGCTATTGGCTGCTAAGTGGTAGGTTACCTATGTAGCCCTTATAGAGAGACTGACAATTGGATATTAGCCTTTTTGCGTCAGTGGGTTGATTTAGCTGTGCCAGCCCCCCTTACCTAATTCTAACTTGTTGCAATATGACCTTGTGCCCATAAATTTTTAGCTGAACAAGCAGCTCGCACCTGGGCTCTGGGCGCTGGGCTGCGCCATTCTTGTTACAATTTATGTTTCAAATGTTGTGCGAGTCCTTGAGAAAATGTCTTTCTTTCCCGGAAAGAAAAAAGCACACTGGGTTGCCGTGATTTATTCGCATTTGTGGATAATTAAAAAATGTCTGTCTGCAGAAAGCAATCTTATCTTGAATGTGCGGCCTTGGCAGGTTGGATGTTTTGCGAGGAACATTACTGAAGGCTCCCGCAGCCAGTGTTCAGTGAGAGAAATGAACTTGGCTGTAATTTTCCTGAAACATGGCTTTACACTGTGCAATTAGACCATGTTAATTCATATAGGCATTTGCAAGCCTTTAAACAGGGATTTTTGTGTTTGTAGATTCTGATATTGCAGCATTGATTCTAATGTAGCATGGAAGTTGCACTGTTGGTGAAGTGGGTGTGTTTCAGTATATTTGTCACCCATGGGTGCGCTGGGGCCTGGTTCAAATGATAAGTGCGCTCCTTGTTCTTCCTGCTGTTCTTCTGTATATGCGCCTGGGGTGAGGGGGCATGGGTTTGATCTCGATTTTCCCTCTTCAATAGTTTAACCATTAACAAGACTCGAAAGTCGGGAAGGCTTGGTTGCAAGTTAGAAACACAGTCCACCATTTTAGAACAGAGAATCACATACAAACAGAAATCAAAATGGCGAATGATTCTAAAATGGCGGCAAAGTCGATCTAAAATCGGAACTTTGCAACATGGTTTTCTTCTCAGAGCAACTAGGCTTAGGCCAATATAAATAAGAAGGGGGCACAATATGATTTCCCATTTAACAAACCCTCCTTTTGGCCTAAGCCAAGCGCTAAACTACAACTAGTCACTTTATGAGTAACTCCACGTCTCAATGTCCATACAACCTGAATCACAATCATCAGAGATATCAATCGCCATAAGGTCTGTAACGGAAATTTCCTTCAACACAAATTCGTTGGTCATTCTTTCTGGTGCACGTACCTTTTGTCCTAACGTTCCCATAGTTTGTGCACAACATCCCCCTAACATTGAACATATGGCAGGAAGACATTGTATACAGCAACAGCAGAGCAACAGAATACCCATAATGATCATAAGACTGAAAGTAGCTTCCATCCCCAAGATCATAAGAAGTCCCAGAACCAAGTGCTACGATCCCAATTTCCCTCAGGAACGTGCACTTCTGAACTAAGGACGTGCAGATTTTGTATAGCCTTAAAGATGGTTGGGGAGGAATCCGGTATGAAAACGCAACAAGCGGACCCCACTAATTTGTATACTCCACCACGCTCAGCCAGGATGACGTCTAATGCCATCCGGTTCTGTAGTGCCACTTACCTTATTGCTTTCTGTTCTAGAGTCATGTTATAGAGTATGTCAGTGGTCTGGTTGATGGTTCTCTCCAGTACACTCGCTAGTCTCCTGATATCGTCGGAGTTTAGCATTTGCCCCCAAAAAGGTACAAAAGATTTCGCTACGTCACCCAGAACCTGTGACGAAGAATCGCCATTCTCGTCCCGCATTGGACGAGCCCCAGAGATTTCTGTAGTACTAACTATGAATACCCCTGGCAACAGAATTCCTAAATAACAGGTTCCCTGCCAATCCCTAGGTAGCCATGGGAAAGCTTCATTACCGCAAACGAAGTAGACCGGTTCGCCTACATACAAAGGTCTGTCCTCACTGGTCAAGTTCACAACATTGGTGCAACCCTTGAAATCACCCATTGACTGAGTACCATTCCTCTGTATACAGATAGAAACTGAGTCGGGGCTATGGCTAACAGTGTAGGAAGGTGGCGTGGCATCCCTATTGCCTATAGGAGCCATCTTGAAAGAGATCAGAGATTGAAAAGGTTGAGACAGTCTAGCAGAAGGCCTAATGGAAGCAACATTAAGCTTGCTTCTATTTGCAAAAAGTGAGCATCCCAGGGGCGTTAGAACTCGTCTTTCAAACTCGTTCAAATTCATTCCATCAAAGTTCCATGAGATGCTATCATTCCATCAACCAAAGAATAGTGCCCTTAGAGAAGGATAACATGCAGTAGTCAGAGCCAAAGGATGAATATACCAGCCCAACCCTTTGTCTCCATGTTGCGTTAAATGAGAGCAGACCCAAGAGTTAGACCTGTTAAAAATGGCATGTGTTGCATTCATTATAAGCAATAGTGTGTTATTGTGGTAACTCTGTCTGTGTTGAGAGTCTCTAGGAGATAGAGTGTGCAGATGCACGAAAGGTGTAGGTACAGTAGGTGCATTTTTAGTGGGCAAAAGTGTTTCGAGCGGACGTATTTCTTCTGTGTACCAAAATCCCAAAGCAATTACTATTGTGAAACCGGTTAACATGATTACAAGAAAACAACACATTTTAAAAGACCATGTATTTGATTGTCCATTGTCTTTACTGGCCACACAGTCACTTATTTGATCCGTATGGGTAGGGGCGATAGCAGGCATTGTTCCTTTGAAACGAAAGCACCGTAGTTCATTTGCTGGTGATCTCCAGATTACACGTTTTCTTAGTCTTTCCCTATCCCCAGCCAACAACTTTCCTTTATATACAAAAGACAGGGCAAAGGACAAGCCCTATGATGATTTTCCTGTTGGCACAGCTGAACCATGCAGTAAGTCTAGCTCTGTGGACGCCGATTGTACCTTGTGACTCCTGGTACAGTGTGATCTGCGAACAGTGTTTCGTTGCTTCCTGATGGAAGTGAGGAATTTGCAACAGAACCTAACAGTGGTAAAATAGGATCTACAGCAGAGTGTGGAGATGAAGCAGCTGTTTCCCCAGACCCCGCAGGCTCAGGGAGTGTCTCCGAAGCACTCTCAGTACTGCTCAATGCTGAGTGATCGTTGGGAGCAGAGCAAGTACGTTTCTCTGTATCTTCTTTATCGTGTGGCAAAGGAAAGGGTATCCTCTTGACATGTGATGCATGTATTCAGTGCCTCTTGCCCTCCAACTGAATCGCCGTCTGTGTGGCAAGGAGGACCTGGTGTGGCCTTCTCCACCGCGGTGCGAGACAGGATGCTCTTTCAAATACCTTAACGAGCACCCACTGCCCAGGTCGGATACTATGACCTGGCCCCTCATACTTTACTGGAAGGGCTTCTCCACCTGTTGGTAAATCAAATACAGATTTTTAGTTAACCAGTCACAATAATCAGAAAGAAGTACATGCTCAGTGTCTCTCAAAGCCCTGGGTTTTGGGAGATTCCAAATCTTAGCTGGCCTACCCATTACCACCTCATATGGGGAGAGCCCAGTCTTAGTCTGTGGGGTGGTGCGCACTGACAGTAACACTATCATCCAGCCATTTCAATTTAGTGCCGGCACATGTCTTAGCGAGCTAGTTCTTCAAAATTCCATTGTGTCTCTCTACCAATCCAGCACTCTGAGCATGTCTAGCCGAATGGAACCGTTTATCGATCTGTAATCCCGCGCATATTTGCAGAATTACAGCAGCGATAAAATGTGGACCATTGTCCGACCAGATGACCCTTGGCAAACCAAACCTAGGAAAATATTCCTTAAGCATGGTTTTCGCCGTTGTCATTGCTGTAGCATCTTTTACAGGAAAGGCTTCAACCCATTTACTAAAGGCGCAAATAACAACCAAAACGAATGTGAAATTATTACAACGCTTCATTTCAATAAAGTCAAAGTGGATCACTTCAAAGGGGACAGAAGGTGGACCAAAACTACCCCTTGGTGTTGATGTGCCCTTCCCCATATTGTGCTGTAGACAGATCATGCAACTTTGGACAAAATGCTCAGCTGTTTTCTAGATGTTATCGTTCACCCAGACATTGTCTAACATTTTACAAATCTTCCTCACACAAATGTGGGTGGGCCCATGAGCCATTGCGACCATCATAGTAATGAACGTATCTGGCAGCATCCATTTTCCCTCTAACTTATCCACCCAACACCCATCATCATCCAACCTCGCCAAACACTCAGCCCATTGCTTAGTTTCTTCTAAAGTGGCATTGACTTGGATATTCTTTACAGATTCAATACCTTCATCTATGGTACAAACATTTGTGGCATCCCTTGTACTTGTAGTGTACATATCTGAATAGAGATCAGTAGCAGTTTGTTTGGCTATCTGGTCAGCGAAAGCGTTCCCTTTTTCTACATCATTTATGATTTTCTGATGCACTGCGCATTTCATGATCGCTAACTGAGTGGGAAGTGCAAGCGCTGAAAGTAACCACACTATCAAGGAGCCATATTGAATCTTCGTTCCATGTGAGGTCAAGAAACCTCGTTCTGCCCAAAGTCTACCGAAGTTGTAAACTACCCCAAAAGCATACTGACTATCAGTATATATGTTTACTCTAAGCACTTCGGAAAGTTCACAAGCTCGAGTCAATGTAATAATCTCTGCGGCCTGTGCAGAGTTATGCGAAATTCTTTTGGTTTCCACAATCGTGCTTAGTGTGGTGATGGCATAAGCAGCCGTGGATGTACCATCCGGAAGTTTGAAACAAGAGCCATCGCAAAACAGCTCCCCTTGTGGGTCATTCAAAGTTGTATCTTTCAGATCAATCCTGCCTTTATTCTCTTGTCCTGTGGTGTAAAGGCAGTCATGTGGCATTTCGACACAGCAAGCAGTACCTTGCGGGAAAGGTAATAGTTCAGCCGGATTCAATACACAACACCTCTTGATTTGTATATGCGGTGCAAACAAGACCAATTCATATCTCGTTAATCATGCGGAGGTGAGGTGTTGTGTTTGTGTTCTATTTAATAGAACATCTACAGAGTGAGGTACCAACAAGGTTAAAACATGGCCTAGGACCATACCCTTGCTCTGTTTTACGGATGCAGCAGCAGCAGCGACAGCTCTTAGACATCTCGGGCAAGCGCATGCAACAGGATCAAGGGCAGAAGAAAAGTAACCGCAAGCCTATTCTTCCCTCCATGTTTCTGCGTTAATACAGCCAAAGCACATCCATCGCGTTCATGCACATACAACTCAAAGGCCTTTTCATAATTTGGTTTGCCCAAAACTGGTGCTGAACATAGTGCAGTCTTGAGCAGATCAAAAGCTTTCTGGTGTTCCAGGTTCCACGGCAATGGCAAAGAAATGCCCTTCTTTGTCAAAGCCAACATTGGTTTAATCACCAGTGAGAAATTGGGGATCCACTACCTACAGTAAGAAGCCATTCCTTTCAAGGCTCTGACTTCCTTCTGTGTATTTGGGACAGACATGCTAGAAATGATTTTAACAGGCTCAATCTGTAGAACACCAACATCGTTGTCATCAATTGGCCAAAAACACTCCGGAACTTCACTAAATTCCGGCGGCAAAGGTCTACTCAGGAACTGTGAGGCAGAAAGTTGCTGTGGTGAAATTGTCAAACGCACTCCATCCGAAGAACAGTGAATTACCGCATTTAATTCCTTCAACAGATTCAACCCCAACAAATTCCCTCCACAGTTCGTTGTCAAAAGAAATGGACAGTGATCCGTGAATGGACCCAGTGTAATCGGTACCGGCGAGGAAACCGGACTAACCACTGGTGTACCAGAAAACCCTACATAAATATTAGTTTGCCCTGACAGTGGAATGTTTGGAACCCGTGAATGGTCAATGGAACACTTCTGCGCTCCTGTATCTATCAAGAATAGATGTTTCCTATTTCCGACTATCATTTCAACATAGGGACTTTTCTGATTCACGGGATTAGGCGTTGGTTCCAAACCCTGCTTCAGGCAATCCTAGCGAAACAATATATCATCAAAAGGAAGGTCTTCAGAGAGATATGCAGTAGAAGGATGATCAAAAATGATTCTATTATCCACACTCGGTGACTGATTGTCTTGTAAAAAAGGCTGTGAATTCTGAAAAAACTGGCTTCTACCAGGACCCCCTGCTCCAGGGTGGCCTCTGGATCATCTACACCATGATACCAAATGTATTATTCGACCTCTGCTGGAGGATTGGGCATTGTGCTCGCCAATGTCCCTCTTGTCTGCAATAAGCACATTGGTTTGCGTGTACAGGACCCAACGGCACATTACCCTGTGGAACATACTGTCCCCTAAACTGTATAATAACCCCTTTAGGACCTCTAACAATTTGTTGCAACAAAACCTTATTTTTCAAGTCTCCTTTTTTCTTTTCCTCTCTTTTTCATTATGGACTCGGTTTTCATAATACTGAGCCATATGCAACACTTCAGATTGAGATTTAGCTTTCCAAGTGCTCTCAGAAGTCATAATTTGCGACTGGATGTTAGGAAACAATCCACACACAAATTTGTCTACAAATAGTCGTTTTCCAGACTCTGTGCTCAAATCTTGTCCACTGAAATCTGAAAACACTTGTTCAAACCGATTAAAGAATTTGGTAGCACCCTCAGACTTTCCTTGGACACAAGCAGTAAGTTTGTCCCCGACAATCCTTCTCTCAGGAATTAAGGCTTTTAGTTTTGTCACTATTCTATCAGGCAAAGTCAGTATTACCTGTGGCAGTCTCTCGCCAGCTGGTCTATCTCTATCTTGTCTATCCATATTATCCCATGTGTCCCCAAACCCTGGTACATCATCTACCGTCCTAATCTGTTTCCACAAATCAATGGGTAGGAGCACGGGAAATAACAAATCTATATCACTCAGAGTAAATACTGACGACTGCAAGATAGATTCTATCTCTTTATAGAACCCTGTCGGATTCTTTCTAATATCTGGGATGGATTGTCTAATGGTGTTCACTTCATGTCTTGAGAACGGGTCCGTGAACAAACTGTGATACATAATGTGCAGGAATGTCATAAGCAGCTGTACCTGCTGCGGCATTAGCTGGAACCTCAACGTTTGGGACAAATGTCAGAGGAACCTCTCTCATAGGCAACTGAGAGATAGGAAACTCCGAACGCTTACTGAGCAACAGAGCTAAATCGAGCGCTAAAGTAGCTGAAGGAGTGTCAGAAGAAAAAGTTATCTTATAGATATTCAATAATTCTGCGGGACAACAAATCTTTCTTTTAGTACATTCATCCTGCAGATATTCTACCATAACCTGTATCACATTCCTCTGCATTTCTGGCGTATACTGACTATGCGTGTCATATACTTCCTCAGGAGATATCGACACATCTGAAATCCATCTAATTGCATCCTTTGTGCAAATTCATGTTTTCTCACTCATTGCTTTACAAAGAGGAAGGAACCGTTTCTGTACAAAAGTAGCGCTCCAACTAGCACCGTCAATTTCTTCATTCCGCAACCTTTCTAACTCCCCTCTATACTCAAAAACCCTCTCGACGTGCTCCTATAATTTCTCCGCAGTATCTCTAGAATATGCTAAAACTTTCAGATCCCTCAACCCTTGTGGAAGACCTACATCATTCAGTCTGTTCCACATTACAAATAAATGAATTCCCAGTCCTTCGATGAAAAACATTTTCTCAGGAAAACATTCTATATTAGAGAGTGTGGCAAAAACATTAGATTGTTCACCCTTCTCCATGCACTGTCTAGCCCATGCAGTCAAATCGCGCTTTCTCTCTTTAGACACAGTATTGCGTGATTCCGCTCCCTTATCAACTACAAGCGGAACAGAACCACTTGAAATAGAAAGAGTAGAAGAATCTTGTATAATCGGTAACAAAGGTACTATCACTGGTGCAGAAGACAAATCTACCAGACCCGTAACAGTAGGCAAAGGCGGAGGTACAGGTGGGAGAGCAGCGATAGGAGGAGGAAAAATAACCGGAGGAAGAGGAGCAATAGGAGGAGCAATAGGAGGAGCAGGAATTACTACGGGAGGAGGAACGACAGCAGGAAGAAGTAAAGCAACAGATAGGAACATACAGAGGTGGCGCAGTGGCACCAGGCCTTCGTTCATTTAGAAGCTTGTCAATTAATTCATCAGACCCATGAAATCTTTAGACGGATATATCTTCTGAATGCCAAGTTGAAAAGCCCTGTCCATATTTCTAACTGACTCTGACTGTATGTTTTGATCATTCAATAATGGTTTCTCAGCGTTGGACATATGTCGGCGCGCATGTTTCTTTCTACTTTTAAGCTGCTGCCTAGCTTCTTTTTTCCAATTTTGCAATACATCAAATGCTGCAGGTCTAGCTTTTTTCTTTAACAATATAGATTCTAAATATTCTATATGAGGAATCTCAAAGCTACCATTGATTGGCCACTGAAGTTCGAAAGCATGTTTAGTTTGTCTGTGCCACATATCATTAAACACTATACTACCAATGCCGTGCTTACAGTACATAGTACACGCCAGCGACCCCTCCTGTGGCGCCGGACGGCCAAATTCCAAAGATTGTCTGTCTCTACGGAATAATGCCCTGAAACAGGCAGACAATTTCTCAGGCATATCAGATTCCGGGTGTTACCTGGTCAATAATTGTTCTCGCGAGGACAAAACGCCAAAATCAAATTATCAGGATACTTAAGAATTGGGTCACGACTCACCTGATCAAAGAACTAAGGAAGGTCCGATCGGATTACAAAGGACAACTAAGGACCCTCGTGGTTGGTGATTTTGGCAAAACTGCCCGCCTCGATATATAGACCCTCGTCAAGATGCCGTCTCGGACCGTAGGCTGACCGTCCAGGGATCGGGTCGTGCAGTATTGTTGAGGTGTCGCGTCTCATCCAAGAAGGGGCCCCCTTTCTCACCGTCCGATCCTGGTCCGATAGCCACGTCAACACTTCCACGAGATGGCATCAATCTTGAGGGTCCCTATTCGGGCGCCATCTGTAAAAGCAAGGAAATATCGATGCTGAGTACCACAAAAGGAAATACACCAAACACGGGCTATAAGGATTAACAGATCTTTAATACTGCGCAGTTCTAAAGAAACACAGATCTGATACAGATAGCTATCTGGCTCTCGACACCCCGCAATGAGTACCAGTCTGTCAGAGTGAGGAGGGAGAGTGCTGGCCATCTAAACATTTGTATTTTTATACATTTCCTATAATATTGTCCAAACCCTCTACAGGTTAATAATCTGCGGACTAGAGTTTTTGCCGAGTTCACATATAGCTCATACAATAATATGCACATGGATTACTAAAGTTTGTGTTTCCAACAAGTAACAATGGCGAAGGGTATTCCTGGATTTGGCAGTGAGTCTTAGTACATATCCCTTCACAATGTAGTTCTGCCAGTGTCCACGCTCGACATTTACACAACATTGTCCTCGATGTGTATTCATGGATGAGGCTTGTTAGTGCAGACAATCCTAGGACAACAAGTCATGCTTGGGGCAAGGTCTCATTACCTAGTCTAAACAGTCGGCCCTCGGACAGTCTAACCATTTACAAGACTCAAAGGTCGGGAAGGCTTGGTTGCAAGTTAGAAACACAGTCCACCATTTTAGAACAGAAAATCACATACAAACAGAAATCAAAATGGCGGATGATTCTAAAATGGCAGCGAAGTCGATCTAAAATCCGAACTTTGCAACGCGGTTTTCTTCGCAGAGCGACTAGGCTTAAGCCAATATAAATAAGAAGGGGGCACAATATGATTTCCCGTTTAACACTAGAAGGAGTGATATTTACAAACTATGCTGATGACACACAATGTGTCATCCCACTAACTGGCAACTATGACACAGGCACTCTTTTGATCAATAAGATCTACATTCTAGTGGAGTCATGGATGATCTCTAATAAGTTAGCACTTAATAGAGAGAAAACCAAATTATTGGTCATGAGCTCCCCTCGTACGCTACAGAAACTGGGTCCCAATTATGAGAACTTTGCACCAGGAGCCATAAATATCGCCCCCCTGAAAAAAGTCAAAACACTGGGAGTAATATTTGATCAGCACCTCACCATGAAACCACATGTTAGCAGTTTAGAATACTACATTAAATTACTTGCCCATTTTAGACCATTCAGATCGCAAAAGAACGCAGAAACAATTGCGCAAGCGATTATTGGTGCAAAAATTGACTATTGTTCCAGCCTACTGATAGGCATTGATAAAACTACATGCATCAGATTGCAAGTAGTCCAAAATGGTGCGGTAAAAGTGGTAAAGAGGCTTGACCACAGAGATCATGTCACTGATGCAAGGCAGAGCCTGCATTGGTTACCCATTCAATCACAAATCCTCTTTCGTATCCTCACCATTATGCAGAAATGTCTTCAGGGAAAAATGCCCCTTTACCTGCGAGAACTCCTAATTAATAAAACTCATGCTAGACTACATAGATCCAGTTGGCAGAACTACCTCGCTATTCCCAGATGTAGGGCAGCAAAGGCCGCCAATGCCGCCTTCTATGCTATTACACCTAAGGCTTGGAATAACCTGCCTCCAGAAATACACAGCATTGACATTTTTAAAAGGAAACTCAAGACTTACTTGCTTGCATAGTTACTTGCATCCATGTTCTTCCTGTCCTCGCCTGTTACTCATGACTATCTGTTATTTGTTGTCTCTGTTTTTGTTGCACCCTTAATCCCAAGGGTCAATGGCTGCGCAATATACATTTAATAAAGTAAAGTAAAGTAAAGAAAGGACAGAAGGACGTCCAATTAGAAGCCAGGGATGTCAAGGCTAAGCCAAACAATATGACAGTTATGAACAGCTCAAGCTCACAAGGCAATCCTCCTAATGCAGCAGGTCTTCCAGATATTAGGGGTAGGTAAGGAGTCTCTTTAGTCGGGAAAGCATAACATTTGTGAGTTGGAACACACAGGGATCCAGTTCATTCGAAAATTCGACTATGAAGAAAGAGATTTATGCCAACAATTGTATATTTTTTCTCCGGGAAACTTGGTTAATAAACACTCCCCAACTCACGGGGTTCAAAATTCTTCATTAGTCAGCTCCTACCCCAGGGCAGGGAAGACCTTCTGAAGGGTTGTTGATAGCATGCAATCTCAACCTCATAGTGGAGGTAGAACTTATTCCCACAAATCATGAAGGTATAATGGCTGTTAGTTTATCTGTTTCATCGGATGAGGGGATAACAAAATGAATTGCCATAAATCTTTACTGGAATGCCACCTGTTTAAAACTCACAGTATTCTTGGAACATCTGGCTAACTGTCACGCCTACCCTTCCCCGTCCCTCAGCTTCCACACGCCCCCTTCAGTTTCCAGCCCCGCTCCCGTTCACGCCCCGCATAGCTCCTCGGCCCCGCCCAATACCTGTGTCCCCTCCCAACAGCAGCAGGGAGACAGACACAGGCACCCATGGCATCTGTGGTTACGCTGGCACTGGGGAACGCCGGTTTACAACACTTCCTGTTTCTGCACCTGTGGCCTCAATAACTGGCCAGGGATTGTCTTTGTTTACTCTCTCTGGCCAGCGCTTGGGGACGGAGGTATACATAGTCATCGCGGTACCTCATCTGAAGATCTTGACACTAACCTCTTGACGCAGGTTAGTTTGCTTTATCCAGGGTTACCACTTTTAGTAGCAGGAGATCTAAACTCACAATGTTTTTTGGACCAATCGGGAGGAGACAAAACAAGAAATAAAACAGCGTTAGCCAGATGGAGAAGATGGTTATCATTCTTCCAGTATTGGGACATTAAGATTACAAATGGATCCATTGAAGGGGATTTTCCCCCTGCTTCAACATGGTGTCGTGGTCGGGTTACCTCTATCATTGATTATGTTTTCCTATCCTCATGGCTATTTGGTAAGTGTATACAATTTGTAATCAGAGATGGTGGAACTAGTGACCACAAACATCTTGAATTTTCCTTTTCTTGGTGTTTTACAAAAAAAAGTTGAGTTTTCATTACAGTCGGTAAGAGTTAATAACCAGAAAAACTGACTGGTTAAATACAAAAGAGATGGGGAGAAATTAAATGAGGGTCTCCAAATAGCCCGCAGTGATCTGCAAGATATTGATTTGAGACATAAGTGCAGTCCCTTGGGTTTCCATCACTTTCTTTGGTCAATAGAGCATCCTCAAGGTGTGTCTGGGTGAAAGACTTTGACCCACACTCACTCATTCGATGAGGCTACTTGGCTAAAAATAGATATGCGCAGGGAGATCAGGATCGTTGGTGGAGAAGATCAAGATCCAGACCAGTTAATAGAAAAGATAAATATTATCAAAAACACCTATAAAAACTGGTCTAAACAATGCCAAATTAGCCGACTGCAGAAGGTGAACTGATGCTCAAGGCACTCTGCGATAACACATCTCGCAGTTTTTGTGCAATTGTCAACTCAGAAGGTAGTAACCAAATGGGTAGACAGGCGAACATAGTCACCGAAACAGACTGGGTAGGCTATCTCTCCCAAAAATTTCAAAAACCAAAGGGAGAATGTACCTATAATACCACGGATGTTCCTTGTTCTCTGGAATATTCAGAGGCTGATGTTTCCGAGTTGATATCTAGGGCATCATCCTCAAGAGCTGTGGGTCCTAATGGTCTCACCTACCAGGTTTTAAAAGGGAACTAAAACTTGAGGGCCAAAATATTGTCAGAGTTCTTTTGGGAAATAGTAAGGAGGAAATCGATTCCCCCCTCTTGGAAGTCTGCCATCATCATACCCATCTTCAAGAAGGGGGATAGAAAGAATCCGATAAACTATCATCCAATTACATTATTGGATGTCGAAAGTAAGCTCTTTTTGAGTTTACTGGTAGCTGAGTTGGAAACATGCGCCATGCAAAACGCCATCCTGTCCAAACAACAAACTGGGTTTTGGAGGGGTCATTCTATCTCTCTAAATGGTATCATCTTAACTACTCTCACAGACAAACCTGAAAATAAGAAAGCGTGAGAGCTATATGGTGCTTTTATCGATCTTTCTAGTGCTTTTGATCTGGTTAATCGAGATCGATTATGGTCAAAACTAGATAGATGGGGAGCTCCGAAATCGCTGGGGAATATGCTAGTGGCCTTACATGAGGACAACACAGTCAGAGTTAGACCCAACACTGAAGGTATATTTTCTGATTATGTTGAGGTCAAGAGAGGAGTCCGACAGGGCTGTATGACTACCCCATTTTTATTTAATCTTTACATGGAAGACTTTGGAGAGGAAATAGACTTGACGGCCTTAGCAAGTCCAAAACCTAGCACAAATTCCATGAAATGGCTAATGTATGCCTACGATATTGTCCTCCTAGACTATAGAGCAGTGGGCCTTCAGAGGTTGTTACATTCTCTGGATCTTTTCATCAAGAAGAATGACCTGACTATCAACCCAGGGAAATCGAAGATAATAATCTTCAGGAAAAATAGGTCTCAAGGCCATAAATACATTTGGTCAGTAGGAGGCCATAGAATCCCAGTGGTTGAGGAATTGGTGTATTTGGGCTACACTTTGTACTCCAATCCGACAGTGAGCCAAAATCTACTTGCCTCTGTAACTAAAGCATCTTAGTCAACATCAAAGATGAGAAGATACACAGGCAGTACAGTACATTTTCTTTAATGTCAGTCATAAGGTTCTATATGTCTAAAATCATACCCATACTTATATACGGTCTTGAATGCAAACCAGTAGCCTGGTACCTGAACTAGCAGAAAATCAAAAGTACAATATTGAAGAATTTTTGGGGCTGCCGAACAGTGTATCAATGGTGAGTCTAAGGTATGAGTAGGGTCATCGATCCCTTGGTTCACAGGCGGATTGGAAGCTTTTGTCTCTTTATTGGTTGATAATAAATCCACTGGCAAACACTCTGTATGGAGATCCCTTGATACATTTGAATTTAACACGGTCGACCCTGCTCAGAAATCTTGAGGACCGGGTGCTAAAAATATTGGTCAACTGCGATAGTGATGTGGAGACATTAATCATTAATACTATGAACTCTAAGAATGCTTTGATAACTATGGATTGGATTAGTACAATTGACCACATGTGGGCATCTACCTCTGCTGCCTCCTTTTCCATAGGTGATAAGAAATTGGGTTATTTTCCGAAATATCTCTTAAAATTTCCAGATGCAAAAGTGAGGCAGAACTTCCTGAGAGTCTGACTTAATATAGTTTAGATGGGAGCAGTGCTAGTACGTTGTGGATGGAAGGAGAAAGTGAAAATACTATGCCTAGGCTGTGTAGATCCAAGTAGACAGACAATCATACATATCTTAAGAGAATGTCAAGAAACATGGAGCCTAAGACAGAAATATTCCACTCGTTCTATTGATTCATCTGATCGTCTGATCTCAATGATTTTTTGGGAAAGGCTGATTGCCGGACACGAGATCTCATTGACGATAAGCGTGATTCATGTTTTACAACAGGCTGGGTTTATTCCACCAGAGTATTATTGAAGTTAAGTTGCTATTTGACATGTGCTGCTTTCTCCTTCTTGTTTTTCGGACAATTTAATATGGTAAATGAATGTTGTTTTATATGAAATGAAACTTATGTTTTTATCGATTTTGTATGTGAAAAACCAAATTTGTTTGAAACACAATGAAAAATAAAAAAAAAATAAAAACAATCTACCCCCACTATTAGCCTGGAGAAGCATCAGAACCTCAAGGAGTTGGAGGTAGCTGAGTGAAGGGCTTTAGAAGAAAGGTATTTTGGAAGAGAAAGTTGGATGTAGGGTGGGCCCTGGCATCCAGAAAGCCTTGTATTGTATTGTATTGTGCTATATTGTATTGTGCTATAGTGTGCTCCGCATATAGGAATTCCCAGGGTAAAGCAAGGTGTTTTTTACTATTGTGTTCTAGATCTTCTTGCCCCTAAACAAAGCATATTTCATTGTCCTATATGGGCCTGATGCATTTTGGTGCCCAAGGCCAAAGTGTGCTGCATGGTTCTATTTAGTATTCTGCATCCAAATCTTCCCAGTGTAAACTGCACCGTATTTGTGTGTGTCCCACTTTTGGGTTCTCCCAGGGTAGAACACACTGTACTGTACTATACTATGTCCTGCATCTAGGTGTTCACAGGGTAAGGAACATTGAACTGTATTTTATTGGGATCGGCACACAAGTATTTGCAGAGAATGCATGCCAAAAGGGAGTAGACATTTGCCTCTTGATGTTTCCAAGCTAAAGGTTATTGCACTGTGCCCAAGTTTGTTCAGATCATGACAGGACTAGTGTGTATTAGCTGACTGGTCTGGTTGTCTCCACAACAACATGTGGGACCCTCTCTAGGAATGTGCTATCTTTGATCCTGTTGAGGAAGGCTGATACTTTCCTCCAGGGCACATAAACCCTCCCCGTGAGCCCCCCCGCCACCCCCGAAACCAGTACTTCAAAGACAGTTCTGACATAACAAAGACACTCTCCCACCGTGGTGTAGAGTACTGGTGTCCTTTTGAAGTGGGAAGACCTGGGAAGGGTGTAAAGTTATAGTAGCCCAGAGAAGAGGTTTAGGTCAAGAGAGGGGTTCCAACATCTTAGATTGTGCTAGGGCTCCATAAACCCCCTGCCACTCCCCACTTCTGGGAGACAGAGCATTCAAGGTTTGACATCAAAACTCAAAGGGACTTGTCACTCCAGCCTGGAATGGTCCCCTGACAACAGGCCTGCTTTGGACCAACATGCTGTAGCAATTTGCTTTTATAATGGGGAGAGAGCTCTGCATTTATTTGAGACTTCTTTGGACTTCAAGAGAAGAAGGATTCACCTGGAACTCTTTTGGGGAAACAGTCTACTCCAAAGTCCTCTGCCATAGAGTTGAAGATAGAAGCTTCCAAGGATGAGGAAAGTTCTCCAGCCTGCCCATCACAAGGCCACATATGGGGTGAAACTGTTGTGATGGGAACCAAGCCCTCTATGCAGCCTGCGCAATGGAACCAGGATCCTGTTCACTGGAGGTAAACGGCCACCTGTAGTTTCCAGACAAGATTTCTGGCGTGGAAGTGTGGTAACAAAGGACTCAACCTGTCTGTGGAGACCCCAGATTATGTCTCTGAGCAACTCAGAAGCAGTTCAGAACCCAATTAACTACTACAAGACATCTTTGAAGTGGCTTGACTGCGGTTGACTCACTTCAAGCCACTATAGGACTTGCAGTGCTGTGTTGGCACCCTCAAACCACTTACATGCACTTCAAGTCATCCAGATGCTGACTCAATCCTTTGAAGAGGACCACCTCGAATTCACCCAATCACTGGCTAGACTCTGTGGAAGCAACCGACTAGAATGCTGACTCAAACTGCTGTAAGCCATTGATTCCATCATTTCAGACGCCGACTCAACCCAGCAGAAGTATGGTCTCACCACCAACTCAACCGCTCACTTGACCTGCTGGAAGACATCAACTTGACTTGTCTCAAATGCAGACTTGATCCACCGGGACCCCACGCCTCAAACCCACTTGATGCAGAGTCATCATTGGAAAAGCATGACTCGATCATCTAGACAACTGCAGTAAAGCACCTAGAAGCCTGGCTCAATGCACTTGAGCCCCAAAGACAAGAAACCAAAGGTAGTCCAATAGGCCTGTCTCTTTGGTCTGCCCTAAAGGACCGTAGTGACTTTTATTCACTCTTCTTTACCTTTTAAAAGACATATCCTTGAACATTGACATTTGCTGCTCAAAACATGTGCTTGCACCCCCTCTCGTCAACAAGAATGCCCCTTCATTCATCTTAAACTCTGTATTTTCTGGGATTAATGTGGAGGGGTTGGTCTTTAGTGTTTTTAATTAGATGTGTTCTCTGTAATGTTTTTTATTATAATTCCAATTTTTATGGAAGATTGATTGACATTATTTTATTTTGGTAACACCGTACTTTCATTGTTTGTGTTACTACTGTATCAGCTCACATCCCTCTGGAGAGTACAGCCTGTTAGTTATAGACCCACCGGAGGCACCAAATTGGCACCAGCAGCCACCCAGAAAGGCCTCAAAATATCCATGGACGAAAACATCCCCTTGGCAATCATGTTCCTTGAAATTTCAGTGGAGTTTGATGCCATTAACCACAGTACATTAACCAGAAGACTTCAAGAAACAGGACTCCATTGCATCCCTTTGCAGTGGATGAGATCCTTTTAAATGGACAGTACATACATCACCTGGCCTCTCTCTTTCAGCTCGAATCCGCAGATCATAGCCTGTTGAATCTGTCACCAATTAAACCTTTTATTGCCCCACTACATCATCTATGACCCAGCTGATGAAGTTCATAACAACGTGTATTGTATTGTATTGCATTTTAGTCGTCATTTATATAGAGCCTTTTTCCCATTATTATGGTCTCAACACGCTTGTGGGAACACCAGTAATGTCATTTCACAAAAATTCCAGGGTAGCGGAAGTAACATCACATGAACCTTGATCTCTGATGACATCGCAGAAAGTGATGTCATTTTCACCCACCTGAAGTGACATCACAGGAAACGATGGAACACAACCTTTCACCCCTTGACAAAACAGGAAGTGGCATCACATTGCATTGTTCCTAAGTACACTACTAAAAATATGGTTACTATATCACTATAATGTGATATACATTTCATACAAGAATGGATCACCATATGTATTGTTAATATCAGTGTCTATAGGCCCATATTACAAAATTACTGTGAATGCAAGCAGACGTCCAAGGCCAAATGATAATAATGTGTTATTATATAGCACGTACGCTTAAGCGCTTTATATAGAACAAAAACATATACAATATCACCCAACCTGTTTTGGTACTCATTTATCAACCTCAGAAGGATGAAAGGCTGAGTTCAGGTGTTTAAGAACAGACTAAATCAATTACTCACCCACTGAAGTGTGCCTGAAATAAACCTTTAATGAGTCTAGAAATTATTGTATACAATTCCAAAAAGACAAATGATTTGTTATTCCTATTCTTTCTTATTTAGGGTCCCTGCTGAAAGTGTTACACTTGTTTACCCCCTGTTTTTTTTTAAGAGGCCTGAACAAGAAAGCCAGTCACTCCAGAAACAAAGAGCCATTTTGCTCTGGTCATAGCACAGGCGCTTACATTTAAATTAAAAAGGGGTAGCAAGGGAGACCACAGGTGTCGCAGCTGCGGCCCCTGGCGACTCCCAAATGACGTCCCCAGGGAACACCCTCTGGGACTGCAGTCCAGAACATGGGAACATTCTCATTAAGGCTTAGCATGTGTGTGTGCATTTTGGCAAAGATAAGAAATTAGGTGGGCTGGCTGTGCTCTGGTAAGCAAACCAAGAGATCAGGCATGTGGATGGGTGCTGAGGGAGGTTAGGATAGTGTGTGAGTGCAAGAGACTCTTTAAGTGGGCAGCTAGACCGAATGTTGTTGCAGGTTGTCACTGTTTTCTGAAGGCAGAGGTGTTGAGGCTTAGTCTGGTGTAAGGAGGCAAAAGTATTATGTACTCAGCTAGACCGAATTTGTGATAGGTCATTTTTGCATTCTGATGCATGTGTGTGGGTAGCCATGCCTGCAGCAGATGTTCACTTAAGTGGTGCAATTACACGTGCCTTGAGGTTCAATGGAGCCGGATTGCCGTAATAGGTCTTCTAAGCGTCATCAACAAGCTATCATAATGCATCCTCTAGGAGTGCTACACCAGTTGTCTTACTGTCTTCTATATGTAATATCGAGGCTACCTGCTTATCTTTAGCTGCAATTCCCTGGTAATACTCATACATATTAGTGCAGTGGACATAAGGTGTAATGAGAGAAATCAGTGCGGAGTATAAGGTATCCTAATACCATGTTCACGAAAGGGAAGGATATTTTAAGACTTAGAGTGCATGTGAGTTTATGCCAAGGTAGACAGTCAGGCTAGCTGGCTGTGCTACAGTGGGCCTTCTAAGAGGTGAAGGGTGCCAAGGAGGCTGGGATTATGTGCCATAGCGCCTACATACAAAGCAGAAAAAATGAACAGAGCCCATTCTAACCGGCCTAATCGCTCAGCTAATCTGAACCTTCTAGCCACACTTAGATTCAAAGTGAAAAAAGCCAGAGTCAGCAGCTTCCCTACAATAGCTGCGAAACAATGGAAAGCCCTACCAGCCAAATTGAGAAATGAAAGCTCCTTCTGGACCTTCGACAAACTACTGAAAACCAAAATCGTCACACTTGGAACAAATGACTAACGCATGCGACACAACACGTGAACAGCTTGACCCCTTAATTATTGAGCAGTACTCTCTAGGTGGCAAGCTCTGCCTACATATGTATGTGAACAACAGCAATATTTTAATACCTGTATATAAAAGTATGCATTGTATGTATGTGAATAACAGTTCTATTTATGAGTCTTGTATATTTACTACTGATCTAATGCCAAAAGGCATGGAAACTAAGAAATGTGTGTACCACGTGCCAATATGCAAGTGGCAAAGAACTATGTCATTGCAACTGAGCAATGTATGAACTCTACCTTTGTAAAATAAGACAAAGATACCTACGGGTTAGGTGAGCTATATAAATAGCAAAATAAATAAATAGCAATGGGTTCATTTATATGTCTTTTTCACTCGTGGGCCTATCGATAATAGGCTGTAGATGGTTGATATGCACTGTGTATTTAGAGGGATGCAGGTGTCCAGCCACGATTACAGCCAGCTTCCACCTGGTAGAGTGTGACCATGTTCCAGATTGGGACATAGCATTAGGAGTTATCTGATCCAAATGGCTCGTGGACATGTCCGTAGTCAGTGGATGACTGTGAGTTGTGTGGATGGTAGTCTGCGGTTGCCAGTTTGCGAGGGCAGGCCACCGCTATTACGACGGGCACCACTTGGACGTGTCAGATCATGTACCTGGGTGGAGTTGTTCAATGGCGTTGCTATGGGGAAACAGTTGGCTGGGCTGATCCATGCTATGCTACACCTTTCAAAGCAACCAATTTGGAAAGGAACATGGCTGTGGCTGGATGAGTGACGCTGTCGCGATGGAGATAGGGAAGGACTCCCTTCCACTACACGTTTCAGGATGCCATGGTCCTTTCCGAAGAAGAATTAGTCTTCATTGCAATGGATACCTAGTGGTAGAGAGTTTAAGATTGGATAGAGAAGGCGGATGCTCCCATTCTGGGGTAGTTGTGAGGAGTGATTACGAGAAGGAGTGCCAAGCCTGATCGGAGCGATATGGTAGGTTGGTAGGTGGCAATTTTGTCCTGGAGGAACTCTGGTCCAGTATTATGGACGGCACAGTATGTGATGCACATGCTTTTAAAGGTGGCCCGTCTGCTGATAGGGAGCCCGTGTAGTATTCTGAAGGTGGGGCGATATTTTCTCTGGGTGAGAGGGTGAGGAAGAGTCTGGCCGCAGAGTTTTGGATTCACTGGAGTTTCCTGAGCTGATCTCCTGGGACTGATAGATAGAGGGAATGGCATAGTCTAAATGGGAGTGAATGATGGCAATTGTCGCAGACATTCTATGAGGATAGGAGAGATAAGAGAAGATTTGCAAGTCTTGGACATGGAGCTGATGTGCTGGGAGAGTGATAGCTCCGATAACATTGTCCATCCAAGATTTTATAGACTTGGAAGCTGCAGGTCGGGCTCTTAGGGCATGTGGCCAGGGTGTCGGTTGGGGGATGAGAGCAGTTTTGCCACAGAGTAGGATTTCAGTTTTGCCAGGATTGAGGAGAAGGTGGTTGACTGTCATCCAGTGGTCTATTGAAGAGAGACAGGAGGAGAGGGCTGGTCGGGGGTTGTTGGCAGACTCACTTGTTTCAACTTTGTATAAGAAATTCAAGTCATTTACAAAATCACTGGTGGGAAAATTCAGCTTAACCCTTGGCAACTTCCTAACACAAGTAAGCAAATGGATGATGAGTAGTAACCTTCAAATCAAACCACACTGAGCAGAAATATTTTTTCATTTATTTTTATTTTATTGTTTAAAGCGCAGACCCAGCTCGAGAGCAGAAGAGAGCTGTACAGAGTGTATGTAGCCCACATTTGGACTGCCATCTTTTAACAGTAGTGCAGTACTGTGAGTTGCTTTCTGTACATTAGTATGTGTGACCATTGTGATTAGTCTGCGATCAGGTGTTATTGGAAAAGCCACGTTTTAAGAGATTTGCGAAGATTTGGAGAATTGTGCAGGCATTTTGAGCTTATAACGGCATCGAGTTCCTGAGGGTGGGTGTGTGACAAGAGATTCATTTTTTGTGGGTTCTCTCTTTGCAGACGAGTTGTGATTCGAGCCAGTTGGACAATTTTCTGTGCGAGCGGTGTGTACCGACAGATATGTGGAGCTTAGCCAACAGGTAAGCTGGAGTGCTACTTGTGACTGCTTTCTAGATGTTACATGCAGTCTTGAAAGTAACCTGACCAGGAGAGGAAACAAATGTAGTTTGCATAGGACGGGGGTGATTCAGTCAAACCGGTTTCTATTTCCTTCCAAGTCACAGCTCAACTGATCAGTTTGAGTATTTGAACCTGCAACATTGCAATTGGTAAAGCCATGCTCTAATCTCTAAGCCACTGGTCTTACCTCATGCTCCCCCGAAGCACTTCTACCATGGCCCAGCAAAATCATCACACATTGTTGTGCACGATATCCCGGATCAACTCATGACACGCTACCACGCCACATGGAGCGATATGCTGGACGACGTGTCTGGCTGCTTGGTAAATTGCATGTCAGGCACATGGTACTGAAATGGGGGAGAGATGCACACACCACCATGGTGTCAATGTTGATGTGATGGCACAATGTGCACATCACTAAACACTGTGCCCCAAAGCATCCCAAACAAAACATGACACCCAAATCCCATAGGAATGAAGTAAGGTCGACACCTATCACAACATGCCAAACAGTAAACCACCACACATCCCACAAAATGTGCACCACTCATCAGCGGACCTCACCCGCCATAACACCATCCAGCAACATGCAGTGTATATGCACTATGTTGCTGTCTCCAGCAAATCACCACACAGGACAAGCATCCATGGGAGTGCATTCAACAGAACCACCAAGGGATTCCGCTTTCTGTCACAGGGCTGCCACAACCACAGGAATGCTGCACGTCACCATGGGAATAATCAGCGCAGAATGCCTAATATTGCAGAGCCTACTGCCAACGCTCCCAGTCAGGAATTCATACAGGACACAACACATCACAAATTTGACACGAACACAGCTGTATGCGTACACAATGCACAAGCAACAAGACGGCAGTGCACACCGTGTATCATCTTGAATATGCAACCCACACCATTATTCCATGGCACAGGACACGTGCAGGGCCTAGAAATGGCGTGCATACAACCAAGGACATGTACATGTGACCAACGATAATCTGCGGGCATGTGTGACTAGTACAGGTGTCCATCATGAATGGACTGACATATACCTTTTTCAGCCTCCCATGCAGGAGACAGTGGCTATCCCTTGAAGCCGTGGCTCCTCACCCCTGTCCAAAACCCACAGAACAGGCACGAGGAAGACTACAATCGATCCCACACCCGTACCTGTGTGGTCATTGAGCAGACCTTTGGCCTGTTGAAGTCACGGTTTCGCTGCCTTAGCCGGTCTGGTGGGGCACTCCTCTACAGGCATGAGAAAGTGGCCAAGATCATCGTGGTATGTGTCATACTGCACAACATGTGTATCCGACGGAACGTGCCCCTGCCCCCTGACATTGAACTGCAACCACCTGGTGATGATGAAGGGGATGAGGAAGATGTGGCTGCACATCATTGCTGTGCCGATGCACAGGAGGGACATGCTGTGCGTCAGTCAGTGATAGCACAATATTTCTGACACACATGGCTGCAGAGGGTGACATGATAGTTGGACAGAGGGCACTGGGTGTGGGGGTACATGTGCACTATGCACTGTATATGAATAAATTACACATGTGCAATGATGAATGTCCACTCAAATAATTTATTTAACACAACAGGTGTATTGAAATTTACAATGAAGATGAAAGTGTACTAACCCTCCACCACCCTCACCCCCCTCTGCCTCCCCCCACAACTCCCCCACACACCCTCAGCCCCCTCCTGCTCCCCCCACAACTCCCCCACACACCGTCACCCCCCTCCCCCTCCCCCACAACCCCCCCACACATGTCCCAACAAGTGTCTATTGCCATCATCAGGCTGCCCAGTCTACTTCCTGCCACTCCCTGCACCTGATGGCAGCATGTCTGGCTGGCGCAGGGTGCGTGACAACCTGCATAGTGGGCTGGTCTGTGTTGAGCTGGAGGACGATGGGGTGGCCGTCTGCTCCCTTTGGGGGACCGGACACTCAGCCTCCATTGCATCACAAAGTCTACTTGTGTTTTCTGCAAAGATCTTGCCCAGGGAGGCGGTGTTTTCCTGCCACTCCTGCCTTGCTTGGGCATTGTCGCTTACAAATTGTCGGACCAGGGCAGTTAGCTGCTCCTGCCGCTGCTCCCCCGCCGGTACACCTGTGGAGGTGGAGAGTGCTTGGTTGTCATGCACAACTTCTATGGGCTCCACAATGGGACTCATGGCCCCTTGGCGGTACTCCTGCCAGACTGCGCCGTGGTGGTGGCATGGTCAGACTCTAACAATGTGAGCTGGGAGAATGGTGCTGGACTTGGAGTGTGAGGCAGTCTGGAAGAGTTGTCCTCCATGGGCACCCACACCTCTTCCTGTGCCTCCTCCTCAGCCAGGGGTGCTGTGGCGGCTGCCTCCCCGACTGAACTGGACTCTGCGGAGTGTGGTACTTCATCTGTGCCCTGTGGCAGTGTGACAGGAGTTGCGGGTTCCGTCTCGACGGCCCTTGGCAGCACCAGTGCCGTGGCATCTGGAGGTGGTTTCCTCTGTGGTGCATGGCGGGCCTTGTGTTGGGCCTTTGAGGTTGAAGGCCTGTCGCCCTCATCCCGGGCCCTCTTCCGGGGTGTGGTTGGCTGTGGGGGTGAGTCCCGCGCCTCGCTGTCATAGTCTGAGCCTGTGGGGGTCGAAGAGAGGGACGGCATGAGTGATGGTTTGATAAGCATCATGCATACATATGTATAATTGCTCATCTACACAATAGAGGGTAATAGGCAGTTGAGTTTGGATGATCACGTTGCTTGCTACATGGGTGGGTAATGCAGGCATACGTCGGGGTCACTCATATTGGGGCAGACGTATGTTATGTGACATGCATATTTCTTGGGGTCTGCATGCAGTGTGACTTATGCCATTAACATCTTACTGTGGTTTGTGTAAGGTATGGCATTACTTTGCTGCAGGCATCTGCATGTGTCTGTGCTGCGTATGACAACTATGCTGGGAATGTGTGTGCATTGGGCCATGGCTTGCTTCTTTAGACAGACATATTGGTGGACCATCATCAGACTCTGCATTATAGTGTTTTCTTAGGACACTCACCTCCATCCGCAGATGACCTGGCCCCACACTCCATGTCTCCCACGCCTTCAATGGCCTCCATGCCGATCAGGCTTGCGCATATTTCCTCCCAACGGGACAGCTTTATGGGAGAGCTTGCTCCTCCACCAGTTGACATGGCCTGGCTCCTGTTGGCCGAGAGGATGCTGGGACTTGCAGGCACAAGTCATACCACCTCTTCCTGCAGTCCTTGGTTGTGCCGGGGGTGTTGCCAACTGGCTTACTTTTTGCGCCACTAGTGCCCAGATCTCCTTCTTTCTGATTATGGCCTCCCTCTTGAGGCTCTAGGCAAACAAGACATCTGCATGTTCTTCCAGGGTCTCCGAAAGCATGGTCAATACATCTTCATTAAAGTGCTCCTTGCGCTGGCGGGAGGTGCCCTTTTTAACAGCCTTGGGCATTGTGGTATTGTTGTGGATAGCAATATCCTACAGGTCCTGGCTGATGAGGATGGCAATGGATTGTGTTTTTAAAGAAGGCCGCCTTGCTCTATCCCGTTCCTGTGTGATGACGCTACTTCCGGTTCTGCTTATTTACGGTCACCATCATTAGCGGTCACCGCTAATGCCATCTTGCGTCATGCCGGTAGTGCAATATACGCTTTACTTGATGGCGCTAAGGGCCTTTTTGGGGACTTTAGCGGTATGCCGGTAATGTCGTTACCGGCATGGTGCAAAGCTTGTGCCCGTGAGGTCGTAATAGCCCTCTATTAGTGGGCTCTGACCTACACGGACAGAGGCCCTCATTCCGAGATCGGAGGTAAGTACTGGTATTCTCCGGCAAAGTACAACACCGCCCTGGTGTCAGACCGCTAATTGCGGCCCATTCTGACCTCGTGGACACGCGCTTTTCGCCATGCCGGAAAAGTACCGAGCGGCATGCCGCTAAACGACCCGCAAACCCCCTACCAACATGCTGCGACATGTAAATAGCAACACCGCCTTGGAAGACTAGCGCCAGTACATAACGGTGACCGTAAATTACGGATACCGTAAATTACGGTCACCGAAAAAAAAGGAACCGGAAATTACGTCATCGCACAGGAACGGGAAGGAGAGCGGCGGCCATCTTTAAAAACACAATCCATTGCCATCCTCATCTGCCAGCACCCTTTGGAGCAAATCAGACATTGGAAAAGGACCAGACGACTACCAACAAGCCGAAAGCACCAAAGAAGGCAGCGGACCGCATCTGCAAGAGGAGATTCAGCCCAGAGGAACTCCAGGCCATGGTAGACTACCTGGCTGAGCATGCAGATGTCGTTTTCAGCAGCAACATGCGGAGGGAGTCTATCCTCTGCAAAAAGAAGATCTGGGCTGAACTCGAACAGAGGGTGAGCGCCATAGGAAACACCCCCCGCACCCTTAGGGACTGCCGCAAGTGGTGGGATGACCTGCGGGTGCGGGGCCTCCTCTCCAGCAACCGGAGCCAGGCCATGCAGACGGGAGGCGGACCAAGTACCCCTGTGGAACTAGATCCATGGGAGGAGACGTGTGCGGCTCTGATTGGCACAGAATCGATTGAGGGCATGGGGAACATGGAGTGTGGGGCAACGACTTCTGCCGAAGGAGGTGAGTGTTCACAGTGTACACTGCCAATGTCCATTGCATGATTCAAACTGCCCCAAGGGCCATTGAAGGCAGCTTCTCGTGTTGCCCTCCCCGATCCAACCCATCCCCCCATCCAACTAATGCAGAGGCAAGTGCCACGCAATCAAGGGCCAAGTGCGAGTACATAACGCACATCAACCATAGTGCATTAACTTGCACATCCCATCATGCACACTGTGCAGCCGGCTCGGCATTGTACCAGCCAAACTGCACATAACCAGGCCACGATGAGTCACTCCCAAACATGCGTACATGACATACTCATGCACATGTACCACTGCCGTAGCTACACCCAAAAGTCCACAAACTGCGATCGACTGACATGTGAATGCAGCCATGTATGCAAATAGGACATCTTACAATCACTCATGTTGTCCCTCTCTTCTACCCCCACAGGCACTGACCATGACAGCGCCGACCCACAATCAAGCCAGCCAAACACCTCCAGGGGCAGTGGCAGGGTCAGGCGAATCCCTGCACCAAAAAAAACAGCCCCCCCGGCTCTGGAAAGGCCACTGGATGCTGCCCCACCACAACCCATTCAAGCATTGGCGCCTGCCACAATGCCAACCCCAACACCGGCGCAGTCGAGCATCTCTGGGGAGGCTGCTGCCACTGGCCCTGACGAGTATGCAGACAGCCTGCGTCCGAGGAGGAGGACCAACACACAGTCCACACCCTGGAGCCCTGCATCGTACCCCTGGCTTCATGTAGTGACTGTGGAGATGTCCCAACACCTGTCTGTAGTCCTCCAATCGACCCGCAGGTGTATGATGATGATGATGTCCCAAGTCCACCGGTGCAGCCCTCAGCCGAGCAAGTGGTTTCACCCCTGGTTTCCCATCATTCGGCACACGTTGGGTGAATCAGCTCTCAGACCTCATAACAAAGCTTACGGTGAACAACCGGCAGGCCCGCGTTGAATGGCATGATGGACTGAGGGAAATGCGGCAGACACTCACCGACTGCACCGACCGGTTGTGTGACACTCTAACTGACAGCACAACCCGTCTGTGCCACATCCTTGGCTGCATAGCCAATGCCCTTGAGGCAGGCAATTCGAATACCTAGCCAGAGCAGGCGGACACGGCTGCATCCAGTGAGGCCACACAAGGCAGCCCAGCAAGGCGCACTCGGCGTTCAATGCGGCGCAGGGACATGCCCCCCAGGCCAGGGGAGCAAGGAACAATAGTCATTGCTGCCACATGTGGCCTTTAAGTCCTACATGGGACCAGTGCTGTGGAGTTGGGGGGAAGGGGAATGGGGGTTGAGGGTTTGTTGTACAATTGGGGGGAAGGGGGTTGAGGGTTCGTTGTGCAGTTGGGGGGAGGGGGTTGAGGGTTCGTTGTGCAGTTGGGGGGGCTGCAGTTGATGTTCACAACATTTCCTTCTTCACAATACACTATTGGTGTTGCAAAGTTGAACAGTTCTGGACATTCATCATTGAGCATGTGTATGATGACGACTGACAGTGCATGGTGTACAAGTATACACACATCCAGTGCCCTGTGTGCCCATGTCATGCCACCCTCTGCTGACTTGTGTTCTGGACAGCTTGTCCGCTCTTTGTATGGCCCATTACACCAGTCCAGCTTCGCCAACTCATATGTGCCTTACGCAAGCCAGGTGGCCGCCTCATCTACACGCATGCACGGGTATGGCCAGTGATTTGGTGTACCCTGGGCCTGTTCTGTGGGTTACTGACAGGGGTCATGTACCATGGTGTCAAGGGACAGCCACCAACACCTGCATGTCTAGCCAATTGAGGTGAGTGTTTGAACTGTCATGGTGGAGAACTGAACTTGGCTGACATGGCAGGGTTTCACTGATGGCCACATGCACATGTCCATGGATGCATTTCGCCCATTCATGGCCCCAATATGTGTCCAATTCAATGGAATGCTGTGGGGGGGGTGTCTACAAAATGGTCCACGTACAATGATTGGCATGGTCATCTCGTGGTAGAGGCTTCATTGATGCATGCAGCAGTCCTGATGTTCGAACCATGTGGTGCTGTGTACTGTGTGGATTCGTATTTGGGTGTGATGGATGTAGTCAGTGGCTCATGGTCATCATCCTGCTCTGATCCATACTATGGTGAATCCCAACATTCCTATGGGTATGCCATGCCGGTGACGTGGTGGGGTATCCCTGCAGCCCTCAGTTCAATCCACTCCCAGGGATGTGTCTCCCATGTGGTGCCATGCTGGGGGCAGCCACATTGTGCATATGCAGTGTGTCGACCTATATGCGCGTACGGTTGTGGTGGCTGCCAGTGGTTGGTGCATGTGTAGTGGGATTTGATGGTGGAAATGTAGTGTATTGTGAGTGCCTTACTACATCGATGTGGGACTCTGTACTCATGTGCAGCTGGGCCATTGAGTCATGAGTTGTTCTTTGATGTCGCACCTACCCATGTGTGGTGTTCTTGGTTGCGTTGCATTCCGTCTGCATGTAGGGGGAGTGGTATTGTTTGCAGTTGCTATCCGCCACCTGCATGCCATGCTGGTCCACCTACGACACGTGGGTGCTGTCACGGGCACCAATGTCATTTGGCATACCTGCAGATGCATGGGGGCCAACTTTACTGTTGTGTGTCTCCTGGGTGGTCCATGTTGGGGATTGGTGGGCCCTTGTGTGCTTGGGGAGGTGATACGGCATTTTTTTGGTGTCCGTGTAATGGACGGTTGTGACATGCCATGCATGGGCACCACTGTGTCCTGGCAGGTGCCTGTGGCATGGGTGTGGGGCACAGGCTACACCGTCTCTTGTGCCAGGATAGCAGTGTGTATTTGTATGCTGCTCGCTTATCTCAGTATGTCTCTGGCAAATTATGGTGGTGACGGTGTCACAGGCAAGGTGGTCAGGGGTGTCTATCTGCTCAGGGGTTTCCTTGAGTGACCGGACATGCTGCGTGAGAATGGGGGCTGCTGGGGTTGACGGAGACTGCACTGGTGCTGCATGCAGGGGCTGTCTCCCCCTCCTTCTCCCACTGTGTCTCCTCAATGGGGGGGCCTGGTATTGTTGGTGGGGTTTTTGTGGTTGTGCCCTTGCTGGTTCTATTGGTGTCATCTTGGTGTGGGAGGGGGTGTGGTGTGTGGCTGAGTTCCTTTTCTGCTGTGGCAGACTCCATTGCCTCCACCTGTGCTGATTGTGTGCACCTGTGGCTCTGGAACCCACTGCTCAGGATTCTTTACTCCTTCTCTGAGATGCGTATATGTACTCCATGCCGGTAAGGTACTTTACGGGCTTGAGGAGGCCGTAATTTACATGTGCTCCTTACTTGTGATCAGCTCCGGTTTACGCCATGCCGTTAATTTCGGCATGATGGGGTGCGTGTGCGCGACCCAAGACCGATAATTACGGCATCGTACTTTACGGTGCCGTAAATAGCGGTCTGGTTGGTCGGAATAGCCCGTAGCGGTCAGCGATGCCGGTAATCCTTTACCGGCATCGTTTTTCCTTTACCTCCAACCTCTGACTGACCCCCACATTATTTACTCCATGCCGGTAAGGGCAGTTACTTACCTCCAAACTCAGAATTACCCCCATTGTGTGGCTGATAAATCTCATCGAAAAATATGGGAGTGGGAAGTGCGGGGGTAAGGGCATATAAGGGGTAGGAGGTGGGAGGATAGGGATTACATAAAAGGGGAAGTGGTATGGGGAAACCACCCCAAATAAAAATAAAAAAAAATGTCATGAGTTTTTTCAGCACAACAATTTCACCAAAAACTCTGCAGAAAAAAAACATGTGAATGAATGAACATAGAACCGATTAGAATATGACAACACCTGTTTGTACTCTTATTCAGATGGGTTTGCCTAGCATTTTGGTGCTGGACTGCCCTTTGTGGATGGAACCAGGCTGATATGCAAATGTATATTTCTCCTGTGTGAAGTTGTGCAGTGAGCTAAAACGTGGTTGTATGTCCTCCTGAGTGAACGAAATCCCAAAGAACAGGCCATTTGAGCCATGTTCATTCACAGTAGAGGGGCTCCCACACCTTTTGAAAACGTTGTAAAACTTGCGATTATTACTTTAAGTTAATCCATACGTGGACCCCTTGCTCACTGTGCCTTAGAGAGGCTCACCCTCACCTCACTGATGAGGCCCAATGAAGATGAAATGATCACGTATGGAACTGCTAATGGTACTTTTGTTCAAAGGAGATTTGCCTTGGATTTCGCTGCCAGTCTGGCTACCACACCTCTGGAAAACACGTGTGCTATAGTAATGCCACAACTCATCCTGGACAAGCTCGTGCCGGAACCGTTATCACAAGATGGCTCTCGGGAAGACATGCAGGTCGCAACTAAAAGTGTTTAAAAATGTAAGTGAAGCTCCACAAAAAATATGAGTTCACCTATCCTTTATTGCATACAACTACAAAATATGGGGTGCAAAATAGGTTCTTGCCTGGATATATGTCTACTGCTACATGCTGTTAGAGAACACTGTGCAAAGGAAGTCTGTGATGTGCTTCTCATGTTCCTTCAGCCGCTCTATTTCTAAAATGGTGCACAGTCAAAGTTGTGTAGACAGGCAGGTCTAATTTTTAAGGGACACGCACGCATTCAAATACAGTCAGCCAAGCAAAACTGTGTGATTTGTATGCTATGCTGGTGGGAGCACTACACTGGTGGTGCACACTGCTTTTCTCTAATAGGAAGTCCATAGTCTGTAACAGTTCATAGATACTGCAAGTTGTAAACAGTGCTTAATACTTGGTGGTGAGATTCCACCCAGCTGTAAATAATGGTCCACATCTTGTTAGCTGCTTGCACATGGTAAATAATGGTATATGATGTTGGTTTCCTTTTATACTAGCTGGATAGATCATGTTATATTATGTTGAGGCTCAATTATGTTTTGCTTTAAATGTCTAATTTTCAAGCGCCTTTGAAGCTGCCATAAGCCAGAACACAGTAACTGCAGCCAAGGGTAAGAAGGCTAGTCAAAGGTGAGATTATGCAAATTCACTTCCATATGCGCCAGGCTCAGACTAAAAGAATTTGTAGTTATTTGAAGAACAGGGATGTCAATTTAGATCAGAAATGACTTACAACACATTTACAGGTGGTGAAGGTATTCTTTCGGGAGTGTGCCTGTACAATAGAACAAAGATGAGAACAAGACGGGAGCCGGTTAAGAGGATGGGAGCACACTGGGACCAGGAACACAACAGAAAATAAAATAAAATGAACAATGCAAAATATGAGAAAGAGGTGATGAACAAAGATAACATTAACCTAGAGGGGGAACTGGTTCTAACTAAAGAGTGATACTGTACAATTACAATTTTTATGTATTGGATGGTATTTTAGGGATTGCAGTCAGGGAAAGAGGGTAGGTGAGACAGCAAGGCAAGCTCCCTCTTTAGCAGGCAAGTTCATTTTAAACAGAGCTTTGAAGAGATCGACATACAGGCTGCCATTTATTGCGATAGCCAGAGGGTCATAAAGGAGAATGGCAGGTAGGGAGTGTATATGTCATCTATAGTGCCGTCCTCCTCACCTCCGTCATATTGGAAGAATAACAGGAAGGCCCTGTGCATGACACCAGATATCATCCCATTACTGCATCAAAGATATGAGAGTCGTTATGCGCTCAGACAACCGTATCGAATGTACCCTCACACTGACATGGTAGAAGTATGCCTGCAGACATCATTGAACATAGAAGAGCTATAAGTGAAGTCTGACAAGTGAAAAGTGATGTCATAAAGAGAAGACACGAGGAGACACTGAAACGATGTGTGAACACTCAAAGAATGAAGATGTAAATGAAACAAAGTGAACATTTATACAAAACAAAGAAATCATTTACACTGAGAAGATAAGTTAGAAGAGGATTAGTAGATGTATATATGCAGAAACGCAAGGTAGATGAGACATATAGAAGCTTGCTGCAATAGAAAATATAACACACGTACAGCAGCCATGATGAGAAAATGTACGTCGATTCTGTATAAATAGTAAGCGAGAAGCCTGAAGAAGAGGCCATGGCTGCAGAGCTGACAGGCACTGGAAAACAGCTTTGTTCAAAGAGCAACGGGTATTTATTTGGCTTAGGAGCAAGGATGCCACAGCAAGAAGCAATTGCAAAGTATGAAAGGAGTCGAAGAGGATAAGCTACATATGCACAATATATGTCGCTTAAATTAAGCAAAGGAGTGAACATTTCCAAGTGCCAAGTATTGTCAATCAAAGACGCAGAAAGCATATAACAGATGGAGCAACCAAGTCTCCAGAGGCCAAGAGGAGTAATATCACCCAGTATAAATTAATCAAATAGCACTAAATAGAAGGTCAGGATGGACATAATCGTCGCCTCCTCACATGTGGTGCAAGACCAGATAGCAAGGCCTATTCATTAAGCTTGAGATGAAGACAGCAATGTACCTTCACTCACTTTAAAGTTCTGAGGAAGAGAACAGTCAGCAAGGTCAACTACAAAGAAGAAGCATTGGCTCAGGCCTAACTGATGAGAGATGGTAGGCTAATTGTCCAAGAGGGCAGTTGTCTGACTTTGTTCCCTGCACCTAGCTTTCATTTTGGTTATGTGCTGGTAACGAGCTGAATGTCCAAAGTTGGTAGAGAACGCCAGCCAATCATGAGGTCCTATTTAATGATGGATTATATACTATTGCAGAAGCCAATTCGCTGGAGTTATTCTGATAGTATCTGTATTATACGTAGCTAAGATTAAGTTTAAGCTGTGCCTACAAGATCAAGGGAAGCCAATAGTGCTGCTAACTCCTAAACAAAATATAGGTATATATGGTCACCTAACCAATCGCTCCTATTGATAGGTTTGTATAGTTTGCCAAGTAGGTATAAAGCTTTTGTGTAACCAAAATGTATTCAAGAGTGTGTGAGATGCAATTTGTTTGTTCACAAGGTTTCCCTACTTTATTGAGCTTATAATAAAGTTGCATTTTGTAATACTCTTTGAGTCTGTCCGGTTATTTGGGCCTGAGATTGTTTATTGGTAATTCCATCTAACACTTGGAAGGCTCCAGGTGATATTGCACAGGAGAAAGAATGGTAACATGAGGGGGCACCAGGTGAGGCATGGGACTGTGATGTTGACTCCAGAAGAGAGTTGGAAGGTGCATGCTGGTGAGTAGACAGAGCTGCAGTCAGTCAGGGACTGAGGAACAAGAACATTGATAGAATCTATTGCTAGGAGATGGTACTTAATACAGGAGCTGCTAGTCATGGCGAGCCAACCAGTACAGTGTTGATAGATAGAAGTGGAGGAGGATGTAGGTAGGTTTTATAAATGAAAGCCAATGCATTTCAGACCCTTTCATGAATAATTTTTTGTGGGACGCCAGTTGTTCTGGTGTTACCCTTAATTGCATTTCTATCCCCCCATCTTTACTGAGTTTGGCCTGAAGTTACGTTGTCATGAGAATGATATTCAATTGTATATGACCACTGACTGTCCCAACCACAATTATTCAAATCTGACAAGCTGCCTCCTTGAGGTGGAACACTGGATGCTGGATAATCGCTTGCAGTTAAACTTGTGCAAAACAGATATTATACTCATGGGACCAAACAATTCCATCTATGAGCAAATGCCCCCTACTCCTGTGCTTGGCCTGACATCTCATTGTGTATCTAAAATGAAAAACCTAGCTTTATTCTGGCAATCTGACTAAGGTATTAACAACCAGATCAGTGAGACAGCAAGGCTAGATCTTTACAACCTACGTGTGCTAAAGAAGTTTTGGCCCTACATGTACAAGAATTAATATCCTAGTCTGGTGGGTGCTTTCATCAATTCCAAGTTGAATTATTGTAATTTGCTATATTTTGGAATTCCATGAATTTCAGCTTCCTCAGTTGCAGAACATTCAAAATACGGCAGTCAGATTGATTTTTCATCTCTCTCACTTTGATCATGTAACATCTCCCTGTCAATCCCATTGTTGGTTACCAATGTGTTACATTATTTTTTGAAGGCTCTTTGCCTTGTTTTTAAATGTTTATATTACTTGGCACCCATTTATTTGGAACGTAAGCTTCAGCAGTATACTCCAGCATGTACTTTCCGTTCAATTGACAAGGAGCTTCGTTATGTTCCTACATCCAATCAAAGGCGAATGGGTACTGAAGATTTGCAGTGCTAGGCTCCTGCCTTTGGAATTCACTTTGACTTTCTTTATGGCTGGAGAGCGGTTATGTTATGTTTTGTAAATGCCTCAAAACCTTTAATTTCTGCTCATGTATGTGGCGTGGTATAAATCTCCTATCATCATTAGACATGAGCAGAAATTAGAGGTTTTGAGGTATAAATTAATTCAGACATTAGACATTAGGGCCCGTCAGTGAAAAATGTCCTTTAGTGTTGGTAGCATTCTCCTGCCACTATTGTTTGCAATAAGGGTTGACCAGGACATTATTTGAACTAGCACACAGCCCATTAGAAATGTGTAAATCACCTTTATGATTTGTGTATTTCTTAGAATTTTGCAAGTAAACACACCACATCCTACGCACTTATTTTTACTCGCGTTGTTCTTTAAGAATCAAACTCCAAGACTACTTCTTGGTTTTACAATGGACATCTTTTTTCTTTTTATTGTGAATGAGTTTAATACAATAAAACCTTTTTACACATTTCCATATTTCATTGTGCTTAAATAAAATTTCTCTTCACATAAATTTCCAAAGCAAGGTGGAAACTTGTAGATTACAACAGATATCCATGATGATGAGCAACACTAGGATTGCTTTGCATTTTCTTTGTTCTTATGAGCAACTTTACTGTATTGACATAGCTCATGTGTTCAGAGCTGCCTGCAAATCCCCTGGAATGGAATTGGGAAAAAAATGTAATGCACAACAAATCGCCTTGAAGGAGACATCAAGGGATCTTACGTTTGTTTCAATTTCCTCTAAAAAATGCGCTCTAAAATGCACCACTTTGACTCATTAATTACAAATAAAACCTTGCAGATGAACCCCACCCGCTTATGCTCGTGGGGATAGGTTGGGCTGCCATGATTTGATTAGTCACCTGATCTTATTTAGGGGGCATGTGTATCTCTGTGGCGAAAATTGGACCATGCCACCCATGGCTTCTCATTTTCATATCACATTCAACTCATCAATCTACAATATACTCTCCTGATCTCTGAACGTTTAGCCGACAGGAAACCACTAAAAGCCAATTCTGTTTATACCACTTGAAAGGTAGTGGAAGACATTGCTATTGCTACAATATACAATAACACTGTTTAGGATGAAATGTAGACTTGTTTGCCTACGTGCATTAGTTTGTGATGGTGTTGGTTTGGTTTGATGGATTTGTAGCCTGTTTATAACATACTTAACTGCATACTAGCACAGATTATGTTCAAAGGAAAGACTTGATTCACACCAAATGAGGCTAATGGTCCAAGCCAAGAGTCACTCCAGAATAAGATTAAGAGAAGAAATGCACATTCAAGACCTTCTGGAAAAGTACAAGCAAGGAAATAATTTGAATGTTTAGAGGCAGTAGGTTCCATCGTCTAAGTCCGTTGAATAAAAAACGCCTGTCACCCCTATAAACAAATCTGGATGGTGGGATCACTAAAAGGTGTTTATCGGAAGATCGTAGGAGGCGTTTTGGCTCATAGCGAACCACCTGACTTGAAAGATAGCCTGGAGCAACATTGTTATTGCATTTAAATAACAATCAGAGGATTTCAGAATCAACCCCCTGCCTTACGCGAAGCCATTGTAGTGATCTACGTAATGAGGAAATAGAAGCCGTTTTGGGTGGCTTAAATATCAATCGGACTGCAGAATTCTGTGCTCTTCGGAGTAGTTTGATTAGTCAGTCAGGAATGCCCATAAGGGTGCCATATTCCATTTTAGAATTAACCAGTGCTCCCACAAAAGTTGCATGATCTTTCTGAGAAACTAAAGAAGGGTGTCTCATAGCAAATGGAACGATTAAAATACTGGTTGTACCTTGGCTCCTACTTGCTGCTCGCACGAAAGATTGGACTGCCAAAGGCACCCCAGATTTTTAACCATGGGAACAAAGGGCATAAGGAACCCAACGAGTCATGATGGGACTGGGTGATTAGAATGATCTGCCAAAAGGTGTTTCAGCACAAACAGAATCAGCTCCATTTTGTTGGGATTCACTCGGAGCCTGTTGGAGTTCATCCAGCAACCCACTTCCTCAATGCATTGCACCATGTTGTGCAGGGACTCCACGCTCTTATTCACTTTAACATAGATCTGGGTACCATCTGAAGGTGAATGGCTCCCCTGGTTACATTTTCTGAAGTTGAACATTAGTGACTGCAAATATAAATTTAACAACAGAAGTGACAGAGAGGAGCCTTGCGGGACGCCGCAGTCCAGTTGAATTGCTTCAGATAAGTGACCTACATGCTTAACCCACTGGTAATTGTTGGGTAGAAATGAGCTAAACCAATTCAGTGCATGGTCAGAGGCTACACCCACCAGCACCAGTCTCAACAGCAAGATCTTATTGTCCACAGTATCGAATGCTGCTGAAAGATTTAGCATTACCAACAGGGTTAGATCCGCATCATCAGTGGCTTTAAAGATATCATCCCAGACTGCCACCAAAGCAGTCCCGGTACAGCGATCAGTGGAAAATCCTGGTTGGAAAGTGTCAAGCAACGACAGCTGTTTGACATGTTCTTGCAGCTGATCAGTAGTTCTGGAGATTGTGAATGGCTTTTTCAACAGCGGGGAGACTGTTGACAGTTTGAATTGAGGTGGAACCAGCCCATGATCTAGGGGAAGCTTGATGGAAGTGGTAATGAACTGAGCCAGATATTTGGCATCTGCTTGAGCCACGACTGGTGGGAGAAAATCAAAAACTTTGTTGGTTGGTTTCATGTTTTTTAGAATGGGGATAATAAACTCACGGGTAACTGGATTGAAGTCAAACAGGTCATCAGTCTGTGGGGTGAACCCTATTATGTATGGGGGCTGGGCTGAAACTTGGCCAATTTTCTCTTGAATAAATGTAATCTTGTTTACCAAAAAATAGTTATAATCATTAGCTTGTTGCATAGATGGTGTTATGTCCAAAGAGGTGCTTGTGGTATTTAGACATTTTGAGATAGTAGAGAAGAGTTCTCTAGGTTTGTTCAGAGAAGTTAAGATCTTATTGTGAGAAGCTTTGATTTAGCCTCAAATATCGCCATTTACCCTGTAGTTGCATTTTTGTATTTTTTCCATGCTCTTTCGACTTTACAATATTGTTTCTTCAGAATTGCTAAGGTAAGAGAGTACCATGAGTTTGTATGTTTTTTGGGGGCTCTGGTTTGAAAAGGAACACTGGCTTCACATATTAGTTTCAGATCTTTGGAACCATTTGCAAAAAACCTGTCACTCCCCACATCCACGTTAACTGTTGCCCAAGCATTGGCTAAGTCAGTACCTGAGATTTTAAGATCTTTCTTGTAATGGTACCGTAGCAGTACCTACTGTTGGTTGACATTATGTTTTCCTGATATTACTAAAATGGAAAAAGCTAATAAAATGGTCTGACCAGAAGGCAGCCAAGGTACCCAACATAGAAATTCCACCACCACGTACCAGCATAAGATGGAGGCAATGTCCATGTTGATGAGATGCAGAGGTGGTCATGGGTATCAAATCATGGCTATTTATAATCTCCCGCAGGTCAGCTGAATCAGAAATTAAGGGATCATCTAGCCAAATGTTAAAATCTCCTATCATCATTAGATAGGCATATTCGAGTCCTGCAGTTGCCAGAATGTATTTAAATTGTCTACAAAGGTGTGTGCCTGGTCTGGAGGGTTAACATAGAACAATACTAAAGGAAACTGTGGGGGATGTCATGAATTAAAAAGATCCAATTTGGAACATCTCATCCCTCTTGAACTTATGAAGTTGTGCGATAGTCCAGATGTTCTTAGGGATCACTGCAATGCCTCTATGCGTGGAGCGATTTATACATGTAATGGAGTAGTCATGGGGCATAAAGAGATGAAACATAGCCGAACAAGCTAATTGAGCCATGTTTCTGTTATGAATAAAAGTTCCAGCTTATGTTGTTCCACAAGATCATATAGTTCTGATGCATGGGTTTCTGCCAATCTGGCATGAATGAGAGCCGCTTTCACTTGATTTGTTGTGTAATCCATGGGAGTGTTGTACATTTGTTTGGGTAAATTCCCATATATGTTATGATCCCTAATCATATTTATTGTCTGTAGTGAGATAAAACCATGTTTGCGTAGGAGGGCCATACGTATCTTGCTGGGATAACTCACCATAGTGTCTGGCATATGAAACCCAGTAGTGAAAACGTTTTAGGAAGGTTCCTTATCAATAAGGAGTAAGATGATGCAAGGATTAGGGTGCTAGATGCACATTCTCACCAATCAATACCGACCTCCAGCTGACAAAGGTTTGTAGGAGGGTAGTGGGATAATGGAGTATCCTAAAACAATGGACAGCATCCCACACCGACATAAAACAAGCCAAAACTGACTTTGCCCCAGTGAGCACCATAAGGAATAATAGGAAATGTGCTTTTTGAGCCCTAAGTGTCGAGGGAACCTGGAGGAATGTTTCTGTGATGTCATAAAAAATCATGCAGCATGCACTCAAGTCAGCAGAATAACATTTTAGTATCTGATTTCCAAATTGAGCAATATATACGATGCACAAACATGCACATGTGTGCAAGTGTGGAATTTGCAAGTGTCACGTACATTTTGTGAAGTGCAAATTGAAAGGGCATCATGCCTAAACTCATTGATGAGTGTCCATTGTACACTTTGAACATGGGCAGTTTTGTGCCATCTCCAGCCCTTGCCAGGACTTGCACACGGCGACAGCGGTTCCCAACTTCCAAAAAGAATCTATTAGTAAGCTGGTCCAACCGGCTAGTGTACTAATAGCAATACGCCCCTCGGTGGGGGGACATTTCCGCTGCAGCTAATGCCTCAGGGCCTGCATTAAGGCCTGTGCTGCTCCCGGGCCTGTAACTAGGGCCCCAGGGCAGTACCTGAAGCGGTAAAGCCCCCCCCCAGAGAGGGGCTTATTGCTTCAGTAAAATAAGGCCTATTTGGCTTTGCAATTTCAGCAATTAAATATAGATTTGTAAATATACCTTCCTCACTGCATCCACCACAGCTGTGTTGGTTGTTGGAAGATGTTTTACTACTATCTAAAGGGCAGTGCATTGTTTGAAGTAGCCTGATAGACCGACTTTACCACATCAGATAACTTAAGTAAACACCCAGAGAGTGATACTTGCACATATTCACAACAGTTATGTTTCAGAGAACAAAGTTACACACAGTGGGACAGGCATATTCCCTAACAATTTGCCAGAAATTTTTAAGCCAGAATCAATTATGCACACTGGGAAAAAAGTCTGGAAAACACATTTGGGGTTGTTTGGTGGTGGAAAGAGGGGCTGGGAAGGGTGGGGGAGTGGAACAAAGATGATATGGGCTATGATATGGGGTGGAAATGGACGTGCAGGTGTCGTGGTAGTCCGCGGACACCATGGTATTCCGCAGACAGCGATGTGAACGGACGGCTTGGGAAACACATTTGGAGTTATTTGGTGGGTGAAAGAGGTTTGGGAAAGGGTAGGGGAGTGGAATAAAGATGATTTGGAGCAGTTTCTATAGGTTGAAAAAAGGGTTTGCAGATGCCGCCGAGTCTGCAGTCAATGTTGGTGTCCGCGGAAATAGTTTGCATTGGAAGGGGGTTCTGGGTGACTTTGGTTATTTCAAAATGTATTGTATGTACTTGTTATATTGTTTTATTATATTGTGGTGGTTGTGGACAGTGGCTAGATTCTTGGGGTCATGGCCATAGGCCATGTCCCCAAGAATGTGGGCACTGGCCACACACACACTATAGTAATATGTGTACAGTTATTATTGGTACTGTAGGGGAAGTAAACAGTACTTGTAATATGGTGGCATAATACAGTTGAAGTGCAGTACAATTGAGGGCAGTGGCCATGTCTCTAAGAATCTGGCCAGTGGCTACATACAGTATAGTAATATGTGTATAACAATTATAGGTACTGTAGGTGGAGTATAAAGTATTTGTAATATGGTGGCATAATACAATTGAAGTGCAGTACAATTGAGGGTAGCGGTTATCACATTTTTATTTCTTGGTTTGTAAACATAACAGATAGGATTACATTTAGTAGGTTGACTGAGTCGCAGCTGGTGATGAAGGAGATATATGTGGTTCTTTGTGAACAAAACACAGTATAATATGTTAAGTAGGATAGTTGAAATGTTTAATTGCATACAATTTCACGTATTCATGTACTTTCTAGACCCTCATAAACAGCACTTTCTATATACTATGTTTGGTACAACATTTGTGTGCTACATTATTGTTGTATTGACATGAAATAATCATTGGGTCATTGGGAAAAAATTCCATACAGGAATAAAAGAAAACTGCTACATTTATGTCAGTGTAAGTTTTATAGTATTTTTGTTTGAAGTGTGTTGTACTTAAGGGAATGATTAAATGATTAAAGTACTTAGATACCTGTTGGTGTATTCTAAATATATTTGATGTTAGAAGAAGTGTTGTAGTTAGAAAAATTGTGATGGTGTATTTGAAGTGTAGTGCAATGAAGGGTATTTTTAAAGTGGTTAGATACCTGTTGGCATATTGTAACAATTTTGACTTTAGTATTATTGTAGTATTATGTATGTGGTTAGATACCAATTGGGGTTTTCTAACTGTTGATAGTGCTACAGTTTTCTTTTAACATATGCAGTATTGTGGTCTGCAGTGGTTGAGGCACCAGTGTGGTAGATTATGCCTACTGTTTTCTTGCCAAGAGATACTTGGACGGGGATGAAGCTAGTAAGCTTACAGTTGTTTTTGGTACCATCTGCATGGTACCTTAAAAGCATTAGTATCAGATATTGGCTATGTGAGTTTATTTGTATAGTGGAAAGATTGTCTGAATTGCGAAAAGTTCATAATATGCCATGATTTACATTTTGCAAAAGCTGTATAAAAGTATATTTCGCATAATACCGCCTGATAATGAACATTGGCCTAAGCGCATTTGCATCATACTGTAAATCACATTTAAATGAACCTGCAATAAGCTGTCTATGCCGCCATTTTAAGTTATTCGCCATTTTGTTTGCCTCTTGCTTACTGTCCCATTCCAGAATTTATGTTTTCGGCTCCAGCAGATCAAAATTAACTTTGTACTATGTCAACGTAGATAAGCATGTTGAAGCTACTAAGGTGGAATTGTTTGTCCTGCGCTAAGAAACCTTGGACCTAAACAAGAGCCGTATTTAAACAGTAATCTAGAGACCATCTGTATCAATAGTGTTTCCCCGTTCAAACAGCAACACAGAATGTTGAATAGCTGAATATGTGCTTTTGCAGAAATCTTTGTTTTCGCTCCTTGAAACTAAGCTGACTTCAAACTCAAGAACAAACGATAGACAAACACGAATGAGTAAAGTAAAGAATGTTACCATTGTGTCTTATGTGCAGAAAAATATGTCTAGTGTTTGAGTAAATCATTGAACAATGTATACTTGTTTGAACCGGTGTTAGTTATGTGAACTGGCTACGAAAACTAGGTGAATGAATAACCCAAAGAGGGACTGGACGATGTAACCGGGATTGTGGAACATTGTATATAAACCTGTGTATTTGTAATGTCCAGGACTCTCTCATCTCACTGTGTCCGCTACCACACATTGCGAGGTGTTGAGAGACCAGATAGCTGTTCTGTAAAATGAAGTGTACTTGTACCATTGTACTTGTGACTGACGTATTTCTGTTATGTGGTATTTAGCCTCGATATTTCTTTCAGATGATACTGAATAGGGACCCTCAGGATTGATGTCACATCACTAAAACAGAGATGAGGCTGCCGGACCGGGATCGGAGAGTGAAGGGTGAAGGGGGCCCCTGCAAAGTGAAGTGAGATTCCTCTGCAGTACTGCACTCCTGATCCCTGGACGGTGAACAGCGTTTAGTGGGACATGATGACGAGGGTCCCTGTATCGTGGCCTGTTTTGCAGAAACGACAGCCACAACGATTTGTAATCTGATCGACTCCTTTGTTTTGAAATCAGGTGAGTCATACCCCGATTCCTAAGAATCCTGATATTGGTTGCAGATTTGTGTTTGCAAATACAAACTACGCCAGGTAACAACAGTGATCTGATATGCCTGGGAAATTGTCATCCTGTTTCAGGGTATTATTCCGCAGAGATAGACAATCTTTGAAACAAGGCCAACCGGCGCCAAATGAAGGGTCGCCGGTTTTTTTAATGTACTGTAAGTGTGGCCTAGGAAGTATTGTATTTAATGAAATTTGGCACAGACAGACCAGACATGTTTCTGAACTTCAGTGGCCAGTTTTTGGTTGTTTTGAAATTGCCCGCCTAGAGCATTTAGAATCTGTATTGTTGAGGAAAAAAGCTAGGCCTACAGCATATGATGCAGTTAAAGATTGGAGAAAGGAAGCTATGCAGCAACTCAGAAGTAAAGAAAAGCATGTACGTAGACATATGACGTATGCTGAGAAAGCAGTATTGCATGATCAGCAGAAACAGTCAGAATCTATTAGAGGTATGGATAGGGCTTTTCAATTAGATGTGCAAAACATATACCCCTCTCATGATCAGATGAGTTAATTCATAATTTATTGAATGAAAGTAGAACCATTTCAACTGCATCACCTCCTTATGTGCCTCCTCCCGTTGTTGTGCTTCCTCCTGTTGTAGTTCCTCCTCTTCCCGTTGTTGTTCCACTTCCTGTTGTTGTTCCTCCTCCCGCACCTCCACCCGTTACGACAGTTGCCGTCCCCATAATTCTGTCTGCACCTCCAGCCGTATTGCCTTCGTTACCTATTGAATAAGATTTGTATGAACTTACTTTACCAGGTGGTTTGGCCCCACCTGTAGTGGTTGAAGGGACGGGAGCTGATTGAAGAATAGTGACTCCTGGTACAGTATCTAAACACAGGAAAAGAGAATTATGTACATTGGCTAAAAAGTACATACAAGAGGCCGATGAATTGGCTGTTTTAGTTGCAATTTCTGTCCAAGGGGGTATTCCTGAACAGACTATTTTGATAGAACGGATGGGAATGCATTTATTTGATATATGGAGTGATTTGACGGACATGAATGTCTCACAGGGCTTGAAGGATTTGACTGTCCTTGCACACTCAAGGGACACTGCGGAGAAAGTATATGAGCATGTAGAGAAGGTATTTGAGTTGAAAAGGGAGCTAGATCGATTACTGAAAGATGAGATGGATGTAAATGAATGGCAAGCTTCATATGTGCAGAAGCAATTTCTTCCTCCATTGAAACCAATGAGTGAAGAAATGCGCATTTGCACAAGAGACACTCTTAGATGGATTTCAGATGTTTCAATTTCTCCCATTGAAGTGCATGACACGTTTAGCCAGTATGCTCCGGCAATGCAAAGGAAAGTGTTACAGGTGATGGTAGAGTATCTACAAGATGAATGTATGAAGAGAAAGAAATGTTGTCCCACAAATTTGATTGTTATTTATAAAAGAGCATTTTCGCCCGATACTGCTTTGACTACCTTTGTCACTTGTTTTAGCCTTGTTGCTTAATAAACGTTCAGATTTGCCTACTTTACAATTGCTGATGAGGGAGAATCCTCTGACATTTGTCCCAAAAGTAGAGATTTGATGCCGCAGCAGGAACACCTGCCGCTACTATTGAAGCACATTATGTCTCACAGTTTGTCCATGTCCCATTTTCTAGACAGGAAGTCAATACCATTAGGCAATCAATTCCAGACATTAGGAAGAATCCAACAGGATTTTATAAAGAAACAGAATCTGTCTTGCATTTGTCAGTTTTCGCACTGGGTGATATAGATTTGTTGTTTCCCGTGATCTTTCCTGCTGATTTGTGGAAGCAGATTAGAACTGTAGACGATCAGGCAGGGATTGGTGATACATGGGATGCCATAGTACGAGTAGATGGGGAAAGAAATGCCGGCGAGAAACCACCACAGGTGATACTGATGTTGCTAGATAGAATAGTGACTAAATTAAAAACTCTGGTTCCTGAAAAAATAATCATATGGGATAAGCTTACGGCTTGAATACAATTGAAGTCAGAGGGTGAAACAGAGTATTTTAATAGGTTTGAGCAAGTGTTTTCAGATTTTAGTGGTCAAGACTCAAGTACAGAGCCAGAAAATAGGTTGTTTGTAGGCAAGTTTGTGCGTGGATTATTGTCTGAAATCCATTCACAGATCATGACTTCTGAGAGTGCATGGCAAGCGAAATCACAATCTGAAGTGTTACATATGGCTCAGTACTATGAGAATAGGGTTAATACAGAGAACGAGAAGGTGTAAAAGAAGAAGGGAGACCTGAAAACTAGAGTGTTGTTGCAGCAAATAACTAGAGCAGCCAGAGGTGGGAATACACAATTTAGAGGTCAATTTACACCACAGGGTAGCGCACAACTGGGTCCCGTACACATGAACCAGTGAGCATATTGTAGACAGGAGGGTCATTGGCAAGCACAAAGCCTGATCCTACAGCAGAGTTAAAATAACACATATGGCACCATGAGTAGACAATCCAGAGGCCGTTCTGGGATTGGGGGTCCTGGTAGGAGTCAGTTTGCACAGAATGAACGGACACTATCACAAGATACTCAGCAACAGAGTTTTCCTAGTGGGAATATTTTTGATAATCCTTGGAATGTCTATTTTTCTGAAGATCTCTCCTTTGATGATATACTGTTCCATTAGGACAGCCCGAAGCAGGGTCTGGAACCGGCACCTATTCCTGTCGATCAGAAAGGGCCCTACGTTGAAATGAAGGTGGGGAATAGGGAGCATTTCTTCTTGATAGATTCAGGAGCACAGAAGTGTTCTATTGATCATTCACAGGTTCCAGATATTCCACTGTCAGGGCAGAGCAACATGTCTGTAGGGTTCTATGGTACGCCATTGGTTAGTCCGGTCTCTCAGCCAGTACCAATTTCACTGGTACCATTTACTGATTCTTGTCCATTTCTGTTGATGATAAATTGTGGTGAAAAATTGTTGGGATTTAATTTATTAAAGGAATTGAATGCTGTGATTTACTGTTCTCCAGATGGAGTGTACTTAACGATTTCGCCTCAACAAACTTCCGTTCAACAATTTTTGTCTATGCCTTTACCAACTGAATTGAATAAGGTTCAGACATGTTTATGGGCAGTTAATGATAATGATGTTGGAATCTTACAAATTGAACCAGTTAAAATTGTGTTGAAACCAGGTGTTAAATTACCGCATATTCCGCTGTATAAGGTTTCGGTTGAAGGTGTACAGGCTTTGAGGAGTATTATTTCTGGTTTCATACAATGAGGTGTAATTGAGGAAATTGTGGGGAGCGTGTGTAATAGTCTGATTTTGCCCGTTTATAAAAAAGGGGATAATGCAATTCCTTTTCATTTTATTATTGACTTACACGCAATTAATAAGGTTGTTGCTCCACAGTTTCCGATTGTGCCTGATGTTACCACAATTCTGACTATGATTCCAGCCATGGGTACACATTTTAGTATCGCAGATTTGAAAAACGCATTCTTTAGTATTCCTGTGCATGTTGAAAGCAGATATTTGTTCGCGTTTAGCCTAGGGGGACGCTCGTTCACATTCACTCGTGTGCCACAAGGGTAGGTAGACTGAGAGTCCAAGTATCTATAGTAGAGGGTTGAAAGAACAGCTTGATACACTTGAATTACCTTCCACATGCACGTTGTTGCAATATGTCGATGATCTACTTCTAGCTGCTGATTCTGAGGTTGCTTGCAGAAGGCACTGTGTTGCTGCTTATTCATTTAGCAGAGCATGGGCATGAGGCTTCATTGAAGAAGTTTCAGTATTGTTAACAGGAGGTCACCTATTAAGGCTATTTCCTGTCGAAGGAGGGAAGAAGTCTGACACCTGAATGGATACAAAGCATCTCTGATATGTCTGTTACAAATACACAGAAAGCGTTCAGAGCTTTAATAGGCATGGCCTCATATTGTAGACAGTGGATCCCAAATTTGTCTTTGTTGATAAAACCTATGTTGGGACTGACAAAGAAGGGTATTTATTTGTCTTTACCGTGGAACAGGGATTGCCAGAACGCTTTTGATCTGCTTAAGACTTCGCTCTGTTCAGCTCCAGTTTTGGGCACACCAAATTATGAAAAAGGCTTTGTTTTGTATGTGAATTAATGTGATGGATGTGCTTTGGCTGTTTTGACACAGGAACATGGGGACAAGAATAGGCTGTGTGGCTATTTTTCCTCCATGTTAGACCCTGTTGCATGCACTTTGCCGAGATGTTTGAGAGTTGTAGCTGCTGCTGCTGCATCAATAAAACAAAGTGAGGGTATGGTTTTAGGTCATTCTTTAACCGTGATGGTACTCCACTCCGTAGACGTTCTATTAAACAGAACACAGACGCAACATCTGACATCAGCCCGATTAACAAAATACGAGCTGATTTTATTTACACTGCATATGCAAATTAAGAGATGTTGTTCATTGAATCTGGCTGAACTATTGCCTCCTCCACAAGAGAAGGATTGCAGTGACGAAATGTCACATGATTGTCTCTATAATACAGAGCAAGAGACTAAAGTCAGAATTGATTTAATTGATGCACCCTTAAAGAATCTGCAAGGGGAGCTGTTTTGTGATGGCTCCTGTTTGAAACTTCTGGATGCTATATCCACTGTGCTTATGCAATCAACACATTAAGCACTATTGTGGAGACTAAACGAATTCCACATAATTCTGCGCAGGCCGCAGAGATTATTGCGCTAACCAGAGCTTGTGAAATTTCAGAAGGGCTTAGTGAAAATATATATACAGATCGTCAATACACATTTGGGATGGTTCATAATTTTGACCAACTGTGGGCTGAGAGAGGACTCTTGACCTCAAATGGAGCAAAAATTCAACATGGCACTCAAATAGTCTGGTTGCTTTCAGCACCTGAACTTCCTACACAGTTAGCAATAATGAAGTGTGCCGCACACCAGAAAGTGACAGACGATGTAGGAAAAGGAAACGCTTTGCTGACAGAATAGCCAAACAAACTGCTACTGATTTGCACTCAAAGATGTACATGCTCGATCCAACTAGATGGGTTACTGACACTTGTATGATGGATGAAGGGATTAACTGTATAAAAGAAATTCAGCCTGAAGCTACTCCAGAAGAAATCAAACAGTGGGCTGAGGGTCCAGCGGGTATAGATGATGAGGGTTGATGGGTGGATAATGAGAAGTAAAGATGGATACTACCCAATGCCTATGTCACTGCTATGGTCACCATGGCTCATGGGCCAACACACATATGTGCCAAAACAATTTGCCAATAGTTAGATCCTGTCTGGTATAATACTGATATTGTTACGCTTACCTGGCTCCCACAGGGATGTCGAGCGGAACTGGACAGCCACGGTCTCCACCAACGTGATGCGTAGTGCAGAGATGACTGACTGGACTGGCCCACCTAGCTTCTTCTGCTTGACTCGTAGAAGTAGTCTCCTAAAGACGGGACAGGGAATTAGCCACCCATGGGTTTAAGTATTAGCACCTCACTGCGTCCCCACTTATCACTTCTGACATTCCCTTTCACAAAGCTCACCTTATAGTTTTGTACAATGAGCTCTCCATCCTGCGAAGAATGCAGGGGCACGTTGATGGCCAGTTACTTCACTGGCTTGAGGATATTGGAAGAGTTCTGGACAAATCTTGGCTCCAAACCTCCGGGCGAAAGGCCGTAAGTATATAGTTCTAATGAGTTCAAAATGTGCGATTAATCACTCTTGTCCAATTCCTTGTTTCTTTTGCAGCTTAGACCCAAACGATGATCGTCTTGTGGCAGCTGAAAGCGTTCAGGTAAGAGTCTGTGTTTTGTAACACTGTCCGGTAAATGATGCCAAGGTTTAATTCGCTGCTTTCTCTTTTCTTGCAGGTGCAGCGTAGGAAGATTTGGCGTGCTGGTGGATAATACCTCCTGCGGTAAAATCAGGTAAGCATATGGTTGCAAGAGGTTGTCCTTGTTTGTTCCCTTGGCTCACCTTGTTGTTTTCTTGTCCCCCTTAGGCACTGGAATGCGGCAACCAGGTGATGGAGACAGCACCGGATCGTAGAGATGCTGCGAGGAACAGTGAGTATGGCGCAGCGCTGCTGGTGGCGATGCAACGCGTTTAAAATGAAGTCTTTTTCTGGTTCGAAGATGTGCTGAATCCGAAATCAGGTAAGAAATCCAGTAAAGTTCTTGTTCTAACCTTTCTTCTTCTTTCTCTTCTTTCTAGGCACTCTCGACTCGAGGCGGGCGTGGCAGGATGCTGGATGCTGACTGCAGACACAGTGAGCGTTACGTTGCTGGATGCAGAATAACACGAAGCATGTGCTGCTCTTCGGGCGTGGTTTAAATAGCCTTCAAAGTAGTCCCAGGTAACTATTCCTCCACACCCACACCCGAGTAACAAAATAGTCCCTAAGATAAAATAGTCCCTTCAAGCCTCACATGGGCTTGGATGCTTAGATCCCTTACAGCATGGTCTGCATCAGGTAAGTTTTAACATATGAGCCTGGCGCCTATGTCACCAGGACTGATGTCCCATATGAGCCTGGCACCATAGGTGCCAGGACTGTACCCAGATAGCCCCTAACAGGGGTTGCTGGGTTTGCTCCAGGTAACATGATGCCTGCTTCCAGGGTTGATGGACTTGGTGTGGATGCCCCGGGGTAGGCATCATGACAGATATTCAGAAAACTGCTGAAAGTTTGGTCCAGAGTTGCATGATATGCTTGCAGCATAACATTGGAAAGGGAAAACTGACACCGAAGGGCAGTTTTGCCCCCACCCCTCCATGCCTTTTGAGGTGATCCATTTTGATTTCATTGAGATAGAACGTTGCCAAAACTATAAATATGTCCTAGTTTTTTTCTGTGCTTTTAGCAAATGGGTTGAGGCCTTCCCACTGAAAGATGCCACAGAAATGTCAACGGCAAAGACCATGCTTAAGGAATATTTTCCTAAGTTTGGTTTACTGAGAGTAATCTGGTCCGACAATGGTCCACATTTTATTGCTGCTGTCATCCTGCAAGTATGTGTGGGATTACAGATTGATAAATGGTGGAATACCATAACGGAATCCTAAAGAACAAAATTGCAAAGGTATGTGCAAATGGCAATCTGAAATGGGCTCACACTTTGCCAATAGTCTTACTATCAATGCGGACAACCGCACAATCAAAGACAGGGCTCTACCCTTACAAGATTGTCATAGGAAGACCAGCCAATGTATGGAATGCTCCAAGATCCAAGCAGTTGAAAGATGTCGAGTATCCGCTTTTATCTGACTAGTGTGATCAGTTGACTCAAACTTGCATTTGATTCATCAACAGGTACGAGCAGCCCTCCCTGTAAAATACGAGGGCACAGGTCATCGACTTTGACCTGGTCACTGGGTCCTGGTGAGGAATTTTGAGAGGGGCACCTGTCTTGCACCTCGTTGGAAAGGACAGCATCAGATCCTTTTGTCTACGAAAACAGCCGTACGAGTGACTAGAAAGAAGCACTGGAACCACACAATATATGTGAAGAGGATTCCTTTTTCTCTGCCCTTTGACAAAGGGGAGGAGAAGGGAATTGATGATCCTGACTCTCACAACGAGCCTGCTTTGATCGACACCGAGGGTGTCACGAAAGTTCTTCCTGAGCCTGTGGGGCCTGGGGATATTGTTGTTGCTTCTTTGAAAGTCCTTTGTGAGCCCGTGGGGACTGGGGAGATTGTTGCTTCTTCTTCAATTTCTTCTTCACCGTCAATCAATCTTGTTTCTGCTTCTTCATCTTCTTCAGGACACAATGACACTTTGTTCACCAATCATTCCATACCCGGAGTCTCAAGGTACGATCTGCGACCACGGAACAGGATTTAGATTTAGATTTTTCTGACATTACGTTAATGTGATTAGGATAGGAAAGTACAGCAAGGCTGTGCCCACAAGAAACCCACAAGAAACCACTGTTGAGCCAGTCCCTCGCAATTCCTCTGCTACATACAATACGAGGCAGGGACCAGCAAAGTTACCTTCAATCAACATAGGCCACTTGGTCAAGTCCCACCCACGGATGAACTAAAAAAGCCTAATAGTGAGGCTTCTTAACAGACGCTGAGAAACTATGCCTATTTTAGAGTCCACTCATACTAAAAAGGCTACTCGTCACTTTTCTGATGATGGATCTGCCCATCGAGGGCCATGGTCCCCAAGGACCAGATGGACACTTGTCAATATAGCAGCATGTATTATAATTGCATTGACATTTGCATTTTAGTATCTGGAAAATGCACATCCGCTTGATGTATTATTGCCAACTGCAAGTATCTCCACTGTGTCTCCACCTTATGTGCATTTGGACACTCTTCATCCTTGAGACCTCCAACATAGAGGTGGTTATCATAACAACACTCTCTTAATGATCATGAATGCCACTCATGTCATTTTAAATAAGACCAATTGCTGGATATGTTCACATCTGCCACAACATGGGGAAAAGGGACTGGGCTGGTATATACATCCTCTCCCTTTAACTACTGCTTGTTATGCTTCACTTAGGGCATTATATTAAGGCCGATGGAACAATAGTGTCATTGGGAACTTTGATGGAACTAATCTTAATGAATTTGAAAAACGTGTCTTAACACCTTTAGGATGTTCTTTGTTTGTGAAAAGGAGCAAACTGAATGTTGCATCTTTTAGGCCTTCTGACAGACTCTATAGACCTTTCCAATCCATAATTACTTTAAAATGGCTCCCATAGGTAATAGGGATGCCATGCCTCCTTCCTATACATCAACCATATTCCAAACTCTGTTCTATTCTGCATACAAAGAGAAGGTTCCCATCAAATGGGTACATTTGATGGTTGTACGAATACTGCTATATTAACCAGTGAGGATAGACCTTTGTATGTAGGAGATCCTCTTTAATTTTTTGCAGTAATGAAGCATATCGATGGTTATCCAGAGACTGGGAGGGTACTTGTTATTTGGGTATATTGTTACCAGGAGTATATGCCGCCACCTCTGCTGAAGTCTCTAAAATTCATCCCAGGCGGAATGAGGATGGTGACGCTGCTTCACAAATTCTGGGTGACGTTGCCAAATCCTTCGTGCCATTCTGGGGACAGATAATACATTCCCAAGATATTAGAAAATTGGTGATGGTTTTAGAGAAAACCATCAATGAGACCACTGACGTCCTATATAACATGATGTTAGAGCAAAAGGCTATTAGATTAGTGGCTCTCCAAAATAGGATGGTGCTAGACATCATTCTAGCTGAGCGTGGTGGGGTATGCAAAATGGTGGGATCTGCGTGTTGGGTTTTTGTACCTGATTCCTCCCCCACCATATTTAAGGCAATTAAGAAATTACATGTCTTAAGCACTGAAGTACCTGTTTCAGAGGGAAACTGGGATATTGGTATATGGTTTGGGACTTGTTGTGACCCTGGGGCTGGAAAATCTTTGCATAATTATACTATCTTCCTGTTGTTGCATACAATGTCTGCCTGTCATTTGTTCTATGATAGGAGGAAGTTGTGCACAAGCAATAGATAAATTAGAACCTAAGATTATATGCCTGAAAAAGCTACTAATGCCTTGGTAATACAGGATTTCGTCATAAAGGAGTTGATGGCGATCATTATTTTTGAGGATAATGATTCAGGATGTTCTGACGATGATACATGGTCTTCGAATGATGCAAATGCTTGAGTAATGCTCTTGGCTTAGGCCAAAAGGAGGGATTGTAAAAGTACATTTTGCATAATACCGCCTGATAATGAATTGGCCTAAGTGCATTCGCATTGTACTGTCAATCGTAATTAAATGAACCTCCAATAAGCTCTCTATGCCACCATTTTAAGTCATTCGCCATTTTGTTTGCCTCTTACTTTCTGTCCCATGCTAGAATTTATGTTTTCAGCTGCAGCAGAGCAAAATGAATGGTCTACTATGCCAAAGTAGATAAGCATGTTAAAGCTGCTAAGGTGGAATTGTTTGTCCTGCACTAAGAAACCTTGGAGCTAAACAAGAGCTGTATTTAAACAGTAATCTAGAGACCATCTGTATCAATAGTGTCTTCCCCGTTCAAACAGCAACACAGAATGTTGAATAGCTGAATATGTGCTTTTGCAGAAATCTATATTTTTGCTCCTTGAAACTAAGCTGACTTCAAACTCAAGAACAAACGATAGACAAACACGAATGAGTAAAGTTAAGAATGTTACATTGTGTCTTATGTGCAGAGAAGCATGTCTAGTGTTTGAGGAAAACATTGAACAATGTATAGTTGTTTGAACCTGTATTAGTTATGTGAACTGGCTATGAACCCTAGGTGAATGAATAACATAAAGAGGTACTGGACGATATAACCGGGATTGTGGAAAATTGTATATAAACCTGTGTCTTTGTAATGTCCAGGACTCTCTCATCTCACGGTCACACATTGAGAGGTGTTGAGAGACCAGACAGCTGTTCTATAAAATAAAGTGTACTTGTACCATTGTACTCGTGACTGACGTATTTCTGTTATTTGGTATTAAGCCTTGATATTTCTTTAATCTTTCAGCTGGTGAAATGGATTATATTCACAATCCGGTATAGATACATACACAAATCATACATTAGGGTTGTTTTCTTGTGAAACATGGTTGCAGAGACTGCATGTATGTTTCCATGTGTATGAAATGTGGAAGATTTCATATATAGGTATGTTTTTGCTCTTTAGTACTTGTAGTAAGTACATTAGAAATTCCTGTGGATCTTCCTGTGTGTTTATGGTGAATTTCACCATTCCTATACAAAAATCAATTTCTTGCCTTATACCTGAGACACTGTACATGTTGTCAAGGTTATTTGTGGCATTTTTATGAAGGACCCTCATTTGCAAACAAAACTGGTCTGAGCCGTTTAAGTAAATGTTTTGAACAATTGGTGGTAATTGGAAGAGAAGATTAATTGCGTAGCAATTTACTGCAGTTGTGTTGCTAAATTTAAATGGACCAGAGAGTTGTGTTTCTGTGCTAAAATGGGCCCGTGCTTGTTTTTCTTTTAAGAATTATTTGCCTTTTTGTCTTCTGATGGAGTAGCAGTTGTTTTTTATTTCTTTTGGTGGCATTGTTGGGAGATCTCTTATATGTCTGTTTCCATTACTTTTCTTTTTGAAGGTTCAGTTTTTTTCTGGTAAAGGGTACATATCTTGATAGAGGGTATACAGTCCACATAGCCTGTTGCATTCTACGATGCAAGGAATGTCAGTGTTGACTTTGTTTGCATCTAAGTTAACTAGGAATAAACCTTCAAGTGTACCTAGGCATGAAAGTGCTACATAACTCATACCTTCCTTAAAGACTTTTGCTGCCAAAGTCAATACATGTGTGATCTAGGGTTAGACCTTGCGATTTGTGAATAGTGACAGCATATGCAAGAGACAGAGAGAATTGTTCTCTGCACACGTACATGTCTTTGAAAAGAAAGAAGTGTGCTATTGTGCAGCCTATTTTTTTACTCCTGCAAGTTTGTCAAAGTGGATGTTGACAAACTAAATGTTGTTGTCATGTGGATATGTTTGAAAGCCAACAACATTACCAATTGCTCCATTGACTAAACCTTGTTCTATGTCAACATTACGTTTTAGAATTACTCTGCAGTTTAGACACAACGTTGACATTTTCTCCAAACCAGCTGTGTTGGAGATAGATTTTTCTAAGCTATTTAGTCATTCTGTTGCTTGATGACACACAGAGAGTGTCATGCTGTGCACTTTTAGTTTTTCTGTGGAGCCGATATGCAGTAAGGGTTGCATTTCTTTTTTTAACATTGTTTTGTTTAATTGACTGCAGCTTGCAAGGGTTGGCATTAAGGACATGCATTTTATATTTTGTTGAGTTATTTGTTCCATTACATCAGGAGCAGATGTGTTTTGCACATACAGCTCATGGATTAGTCTACTATTTAAGAAGGATTTTGTGTCTTTGGTAAGCAGACCAGTTCTAATGCTTTTTAAAGTGTTACCATAGGTGAGGTCTGCAGACTGACGCATGTTTTGAGTTAGTTCTCTATACTGAAAATGTTGCCAGAGATTTACATTTCCTATGCTGCTGAGTGTTTTGCAGCATTGTTTGTGTGCTAATGTTTTGGAAATAGGTTGACCTTTTACTGGTGTTCACTGTAGGAGATCTCAGAAAACAGTAACGTGTTTTCCTCCAAACAGTTGTTTGTAGTCAATTATTAGGACTTGTTGCAATCTGAGGTGAATGAAAACCAACATGAGGTTGCAAACCATGCTTACTTAATCTATTAGGAGCACTTTCATTTGTTTCAAAATTACACATACTTCAGTAGCAGTTTTTGCTGATAATTTGTAGTATTCTAATTTGCTTTGATGTTCTACTGGAATGAGCAGTAGTCGGTGTAAAGTTACACCTCCTAGTTGCAAGCAGCTAAACCTGTGGGGGCTGTTACAACAGCCAAAAGGTTGTTGTTTGTTAAGTTTTGTAGAAATATGCTGATTATTTTAATTAAGAATGTTTTTCCAGAACCAGCTTCACCACTTACAGGAAGGAGAATAGGTTTATAATTTTTACAGCTACAACATTTAGTTTAATGCTTAAAACCATGTTCAATTTCTTTAGTGACTTCTAGATAAATGTTGAGTTGTTCATCGTTTAGCTGTGATTTGAGCGCTGAGAAGTCTTCTTCCGATTGTTTATATTGTTACTTGGTGTTTTCTACTATAGTCATGGCTATTTCTGATTCATTTATAATGAGTGGGTCTCCAAGTGGTTCTTGGCTTACTGTAAGGGAAGGCTGATTGCCCTCTGCAGTGTCTTTATCTAGTTGAGCTTCAACTTCTTCCTCTTGTTGGCATTCATTGTCCAACATTTCTTTGTATTGCTTGCAACTGACATTTGTTATACTGCTTTCATTTGCAATTAATGCAGCTTCAAATGAGTCATGGTAACCTAATAATTCTTCTTATTTTCTCCATGGTTTATAAAGTTGCAGTGGGGCAATGTAATAAAGTTCCCTATGTTGCAGAGATTCAAAAGATAATTGTATATGATTAATTAGACTGGGTTTGGTAAGTTTGACTAGGCTTCCTTCACAACTTGTGACTACATATTTGCCAGTAGTCACATTTGGTCTGACATTATTTTTGCAGGAGTAATTTTGGGCTATGTGGTACAGGCACATGTTTCCAAAGCAGGACCTGATGGTGCTTATATTGAACATCAGGTTCCTTATGTGATTATCTTTGGGGACCTAAACGCAACCTGCCCCAATCAGGAAGACACGGCAAAGTGCAGTTCTCCCAAAACACAAAGTGAACTGAGAGGAGAAAAGTGGATTGACCTTATATCCTCGAGAGACTTTCTGAATGTAGGTGCTCTATTTTCACAAGTGGAGCAGATCCCAATGTGGGAAAGAGACAAATCTCATGCAAATATCGATTACATCTTTGCAACAAGAGCGTTAGTACCTCAAATACTCTTGTTTGAGATTGTTAAGACAAATGCAAACGACTACAACCTTCTGTCTGTCACGTGGAAATCCTGCTCAATTCAGAAACTTCAAATGGGAAATCAAATAGAATGTAATTCCCAGAGGTCTCATCTCAAACTGACTGTTCGAACTATTATAGACCTTACAAATAATTACATCAAAAGGCCAGATGATACCTGCGCAACAGGCAACTCAATAGCTCCAGATTACCAACCACTTCTCGTCGCTTATAAGATCGACGCTAATAAATCAAAGATCCCCTTGAATCCACGTAAACACACCTACAGTAAGATCCTGGTAGAAAAAAGACATGAACTCCAGAAACTCAAGTGTATGGCCCTAAAACACCATTCCACATCAAATACAGAGCGCTTGCTGATAGTCACAAAAACATACCAATCATGGGTCAAAAACCATCGCCTATTATTATACCAACAGGACTCTGAGGAAATGTTAAGGAAAATATGTGGTCATAATCCCCGTGAATTCTGGGCTTTTATCAGATCTGTGGACTCCCCAGTGGAGGAGGGCATGCTGAATAATATCAGTGAGGAGTTGTGGGTGAAGTTCTTTAAAACACTCTTCCAAAAATCATCATCCTGTGCTCTTGGGGAGTAGGTAGAGTCAATTGAACAATGGGCCAACCTTGGGTATAAAGACGACATAATAGATGTTATCTGCAAGCTGAAACCATCAAGAGCTCTGGGACCGGATGGTAGAACAAACAGTGATCTCAAAAAGTACCCGGAAGAATGGGCCATCTTCATGAGCGCAGTCTTCACGAGATGCACGGAGACCAAGTCTATATGAACATCTTGGACGTCATCCATCGTTGTCCCTATATTCAAAAAAGGATGTAAAGAGGACCCGCAAAACTACCGCCCCATTGCGTTATTAGACGTGATTGGCAAGGTCTTTGGCGCTTTGCTCTTGAATTGTTTCCAGCTCTGGGCCAGTTCTGTGCCGTGTGCAGACCTTTTTCAAATAGGGTTCACGAAAAACATTGGGACAAGTGTTAACATCATGTTTATGAGTGGCCTGAAGAGTAAGTTCTTAGAAGGGTCCCCCTGAGTCTTTGTGGCCTTCATTGACCTGGCTCAAGCTTTTGACCAGGTCAATCGCGAAAAACTGTGGGGTAAATTAAGACTGTGGCAATATCCGCCCACAATCCTACAACCAATCCGTGCACTCCATGATAACACCAAAATGAGGGTACGCCTGAACCAACAGGGCTGGCTCACTGAAGAAATACCATCATCAAGAGGAGTCAAACAGGGCTGTCCTCTGGTGCCAGCTTTCTTCATCGCATACATGGGCGATTACAATTATTCCGAGGTAAATATAAGATCTTTCCCCCTACGATGGGTATGATAAAAACCACCCGTCTTTTGTATGCAGATGATACGACATTAATGGACCACACACCGATCGCTCTTCAGCGCCAACTTGATTATCTGGCTCTTTACATATGTACGAACAACTTGGAAATGAATATAGGCAAAACGAAGATCATGGCCTTGGAAAAATCCAAATAAAAAAAAGAAAGACTGAAATGGTTCCTAGAAGGTAACGAAATAGAAAAGGTCCACACATTCAAATACCTTGGTGTGACCCACAACTCCTCAAAAACAAACACGGCGATGCAACAAGCCCTCTTTGACAAAACAAGAAAGCTGACTGCAAAAGCAAAAGCAATGCATTAAAAATGTGGACGCTTCTCCCTAGTCCCAGTGATCAGATTCTACAGATCCAAGGTGGTCCGATCCATAACTTATGGTATGGAAGCCATGCCCCAAACATCGGAAAAAATATGGCTTTCGGTTAGAAGGGTACTTCTGGAGGTCCATGTTAAATCTACCAAAATCAACATCTATGATATTAATTAGACGAGAATTAAGCCTCCTCTCTCTCCAAGTCTCAATTGAAAGGAACCGTATGATGTTATACAGGAAACCTCTGCTGAACAACTGCCCCTGTTACTCACTGTACTTATAACAGAAACGACAGGGAACAGATGTAGCATGCTCAAAAGGGGGGAAGTAGGCTGCAAAAAGAAGCTGAACGAAATACAAGCTGATGAGGAGGACTTGATCCAAAACCCTGTAAGGATAGAAAGGAAAATGGAAGAACTGGATTGGATCAACACCATGGACTTGCCACACATTTCAAATCGACAGCTCACCTACCAGCTCAGCCTAGGAAATTAAACTGTGTCCAGAGTTACTTAGAAAGTTTCTTAACAAGTCATTAAGGAATACTTTTCTGAGATCCCGTCTCAACCTTTTGGAGTCCAATGAGATACTTGCAGTCATAGGCTTGGCAAATATGAATAAATGCTGTTTCTGTAAAAGGGTCGATCAGATCCAAACACTAAGGCATCTGCTTGTGACTTGCCCCAGACCTAAAACCGCAAAAGCAAAGTATCTGAAGCCACTTTTGGTTTCTGCTTACCTCCAAGAAGAATCCTTGTGATGGGAAAGACTAATTGGCGGGAAAAAAAACAACTGGGTAATAGCAACCGCGAAGATTTCGGGACAAACTCTAAACAGAAGCATCTAAACTCCTAGGCACAAACTGGATTTATGTTTTATTTGAGAAACCGTTTTTACTTGCAACATTTACGTTTGGTCTTTTTCTTGTAAAAATCGCTTATCCGATTAAATCAAGTAAATAAAAAATAAAAAGCAGGACTTCTGTTTGGGTTGTATGTGTCTATTACAATGTTTTTTAAAATATCCCGGCTGTAGGGATAATTTGTGGCTATTGTTTCTTTCTCTTGGTAGGATTTCAGTACTCTTTTTTGGGATGAAGCTGAACCAAAGTTTATCTAGACAATGTGTTCAGATTTGTGATTTAATGCTGTACCTGTTAAACGGTCTGCAGCTTTGTAGCACCCGCATTCTCTATGGGAGAGCATTTTTATACTGAGTAGTAGGAAATGGGTTCTAGAATTTGAACGCTCCTGTGCTGAGCTCTATGTGGTCGTAGTTCTTTCTCTGGTGTTTCTTTGCAAGGTCACAGGGAGGAAGGGGCAAACCCAATGCCCCCTTGAGGGAATTTCATACAAAAAAGTCCTGGTTACCTTGAAGTAAATTATGTTATATTTGATCCTTGTAAATAAAAAGGATCTCACGCAAGTTGCTGTGTCTTCACATGTGGTTTTTATTGTCCAGAATGTGGACATGTAGTAAAAGGAAGGTGGTCAGCTGACACATTTTTATACTGAAGCTGTACACTTTTTGTGACAGTGTTTTGTCAGATGATATGTCAGACCAGAGTATTTCAGCTCTGTCTTCTCAGCTTTTGTGAGATAGGCTGTGACATACCTTGCAACAGCAGTGGAATTGTCAGCAGTATATTTAATATATATATCTGCATTCCAAAGAGGGCAATTATTGTATTGCAATCATTGATGTACTTTGATGCTTCGTCCATTTTAATGTTGTATGTGTTTTTAGGCGATTTGTCTTTTACACTGTGTCTAACAGGCGACATCAAGTTATTTACTTGTCCTTTTTTCTAAACTGGTCTAGGGAAGCCAAAGCGACATTTGGTATAGTATTTACCTTTGCTTTAATATCTACGTTCGCAGTATTTGCCACACTTATGTTTTTGGATGCATAAGATTTGCGAACGTAGGTGACTATGGAGGTCATTACGACTTTGGAGGTAGCCATGCAGCTATTTGTGGCATGGCTACCCCCATTCCGGGTACCAGTTCCGGGTCCGGGTTCTTGGAATGGGGAAATACCTGGCCATTTCGACCTTGGAGGGCCCAGTATTTTCCCATTCCAGGAACTCATCCCCATTCCCATAGGGCGCAATGGGAATGGGGAGCATGCTAACAACGGGCCCATTAATAACGGGCCCATTGTTAGCATGGTGGACCGCTCGCGGGACCCACTAAGGACACCTGGTAAAACCGAGCGGAACCCCCTTTAACCCCCTACCGCAAATCTTGTAATGACCCCCTATGTGTGGTTTCTGAAAGGACGTTCCAGGTAATGTATTTTTGAACAGACTGTAAAACAGTGAAATCACTGTCATGGCTAAAATTGGGAGCATCGTTTATCCACAAAAGCATTGTGTATGTATGGTGCTCCTCTGGATTGATATTCTTTTCTCCAAAAGAAGAGTGGAGTGGTAGCTTTATTGCAGATGAAGTGCAGCATGGCAATAAAGTGATGGTGACGGTACCTTGATAAATTTCTCAGGGTCAAGAGAACAGAGTTCTTCTGGTGTTGTTATGTCTATTCCTTCTTCCACTCCTCCAAGACCATCATCAATGTCTGCCTGAATGGGACTGTCTTGGTCCAGGGTCCTCAGCCCAATCTCCTCCTTTGTGATAAGGATTTCCTGCATCTAATCAACTTCTTTCCTCTCGCGCTACTCCGACCAGCACCTCTCCGGCACCTCTGCCACCTCCTTCCTCTGCCAGCTCTCTGGCACCATCCTCCTCCTCTCTGGCTACCTTGATACCACCTGTTATCACCTCTGCCTACTTTTGGGCCCCTCTACCGCTTGCCACTCTCAACTCTCGCTCCACTGTCAAACACTCCTCTGACATCTGCCTCCTCCTCGAAGAGCTTGACCTGGATGTCCTCGCTCTCACCGGGACTTGTTTCATGGCCAACTCTGTCACAAGCTTTGACACTCTCCTGCCTAATGGTTACAAGATCCTCTCGGTGCCCCGTACAAACCAACCCAGAGGGGGATTAGCTCTTATCTTTCCAGGAGTGGGTCCCTGCCTCTGTCATTCCTACGCAGGCCTACTCCTTCTTTTAATGCCGGGTCTGCAGACTCTTTATCTGTCCCGGCCTCTCTCTATCTGTGGCCACCATCTACAATCCACCTGGCCAGGCTGCCCTCTTCCTTTCTGAGTGGGCTGACCTCTCTGCAGCTCTCTTTGCCTCTACCTCTCAACTTCTCCTCCTCTGAGACTTCAACATCCACCTGGATGCTACCGATCCCTGCTCTGGGCTCTTCCCCAACCTCTGTGACTCTCTCTCTCTCCATTCTACCCTGTGGTCTGACACACACTGCCGGACACACACTGGATGTTCTCATCTCCTTAGACATCCCTCTCTCTAACCCTCTCACCACTCCTCTCTCTTGGACTGACAACTCTCTTCTCTCCTCTCACCTGACACTCTCTGTCCCCCAATGCAAAGCCCACCCCAGCACTATCACCTACCTTCTCGGTTATTCGGCCCATGAAGCCTGTGCCTGTGGATACCTTTGCCTCTACTTTCTCCGCTCCTCCTACTCCTGCGTCTGACTCACACCCTGACACAGCCCTTTCTAACCTACATCTTGCTATTTCTGTAACTCTGGACATCCTTGCCCCTGCCCAGAGAATACGTCTGAAGCCTACCTCTAAGTGCAACTCTTGGTATTATACCGACCTCGCCACCCGGAAACGCAAGTACAGGGTGGCTGAAAGGAAGTGGAGGGCTTTGGGTGCATCCTCTGACAAACTGACCTGCCGCCTGCTCCAAAGGCAATACAGACTCTCTGTCCTGTCCAAAATGAGAGTCCACATCCAAGCCTGTGTCTGCGGGCCTCTAAAAACACGGCAAACTCTTTAAAACCTGCAATGAGTTGGCCAGTCCTTCTGCAGTCTCCACCTCTCCTGTTCCCTCCCAAGCCCTCTGTATGGCCCTTGCTTCTCACTTCACTACTAAAACTCAGGACATCCTGTCCTTGCTCTCCCCTTCATTTCCCTCTTCCTCTCTTGGCCCCCCTATGGCTGTCTCTCCCTCTCCTCCTCCTTTCTTCTCTTTCTCTCTGATAACACCTGACAATGTTTCGAGACAAGTCCTATCTATGAATATGTTGTCCAAACAGGTGCTCCTTGGCTGATTTTTGCAATCACTCCTTTACCACTGGAACTGTCCCCTCTCTCCTCAAGCACTCCCTTGTGCACCCCCTCCTTAAAAAGCCTTCTGCTGATCCTACCTGTCTGGCTAACTATCACCCGCTCTCTATCACTCCTATCCTGGACAAACTTATGGAAAAACTGGCTATCTCTCAGTTTACTCTTCACACTGAAACTGTTGGTTGTCACCATGATCATCAGTCTCTCCTGAACACCCATGAAGATTTGGCCTCCAATCTCGACTCCAGCATCCCTTCTGTCCTCATCCTCCTTGACCTCTCCTCTGCTTTCGACACATTCAATCAACACATCCTGAACAATCGACTCTGTGAGAACCTGGGCATCACGGATCAGACCCTGGAGTGACTGACCTCTTCCCTCCTGGACCATCCCTCCCAGGTTCAACTTCAGTTCTTTCTCTCCACCACCTCTCTCTCTACGTGTGGTGTTCCCCATGGCTCCAACCTCTCGCCCTGGCTCTTCAACCTCTGCCCACCTAATCTCTACCTCCTGCTCCAACTTTCAGTGTTATGCAGATGACACAAAGCTCTCTTTCAGGATCCCCACAGCATCCTACCCTCTCTTGCACCTTGCTGACTGTCTAACCGGGTTTCAGGAGTGGTGCGCCTCCAATGATCTCTGCCTTAATGCCACTAAGATGGAGACCCCTCTCATTGGTTTCCCCTGCTCCCGCTTTCCCTCTCTCACTCTGGCCACCTTCCTTTGACTTCCTGTGAGGCAAATAACCTTGGGGTCATCTTCAATGCCACTCTCTCCTTCTCTCCTCACATCACAGACCTTTCCAAAAAGGCCCATTAACAGCTGCACCTCCTCAAAGTTACTCTTCCTTTTCTCACTTTACCCCAGAAGCTCATTGTCTGTAGAGCCCTGGTTCTCTCTAGGTAAGACTACTGTAACAACCTCTTTCTCAATCTGCCCTCCTCTACTCTCCGCCCTCTGCAACTAATCCAGAACAGGACTGTGAGACTTATCCCTGGCCTTAAGCCCAGGGACCATGTCTCTCCAGCCCTGAAATTTCTCCACTTGCTCCTGGTGGCTGCAAAGATCAGGTTCAAGACCCTCTGCATCGTCCACAAGGCTTTCTGGAGCCGGGGCCCACACTACATTCAACACTCTCTTCATAAGTACCTTTCCTTCTCGAGCCCTTCATTCTGCTGCCTCCAACTCTCTGAGGGTCAGATGCTTCTCCAGGCAGAGAGTAGGGGGCAGATCATTTTCCTCTGCAGGTGCAGCCCTCTGGAACAGCCTCCCTGGTCATCTAAAACTTGAGCCGGACCACTTGAAGTTCCGGAACGCATCTCAAGACTTTCCTTTTCTCCACTGCTTTCTTTCTCTCCCTTCCCTGCTGACCTCTCTCCCAATCCTCCTGCTTTGCTGCCTGGTTGCTTGGATACCCTCAGAGTCTCATTGGGTACCAGGCTAATCTATGAACAGTCCCCCACCGCACTATCTTCGGCCTGTCGCGCACTAGGGGTTGTAACTTTAACCTCTACAGTCCACTGCCTCCTTGCACTAACCCAGAGCCATGCTGCCCTGCTGCACCTGATCACACTTTTACCATCCCTCTCCATTGCACTTCTCCCGTCCCCTTCCCCTCCTCCTTGCACTATCGCACTTGCAAGATCTGAATGACACAAGGCCTACTAAGATTGTTTGTCTTGCCTTCCCTCCGTACCCTCCCTTGTCTTGTCGCACCTAGAAACACATTTGTATAGGCGCGTTATAAATTACTTATCATATCATATTATTATCATTTTAGCCTACATACATCATTGCAGAAGCGGACCCACTATATGTAAATAAGTATTGGAACTGCCACCAATGGCAGTGTTCAAGACTAAGCTGCTAGGCCCTGTTCCCTCTGCACAGAACCACAAGCCACCCCACACATGTTTTGGACATTTTTAGGCCTCATTATTGAGAAGCAGTTTCGGACCATATGGCATACCCTCTTCCACATACAGAGACAAACTATAACTAAAAATGTGATGGGAGGAATATGTTTAATTCATGTGAACCACTGCCAGAACTCTGAACAACCTTCCACATTGTCATTTACTAGCCTATCAGCAAAATTGCAGAAGGGGACCTGCCATATGCAACTCAGTCTTGGTACTATCAACAATGGCAGCAGTCCAGCCAGAACTGCTAAACCCCATCCCCTTTGCACTGAAACACTAGCAACCCTAGTGATGCATCGGACTTGTTGGGCCTCATCACTGAGGACAGCCTAGACCCTTATGGCGCAGTGACCCACATCTGGGCATATCCTCTCTCACATAGGGATACAGACTATACATCAAAATGCAATGAGTGGAATATTTTGCTTGTTGCCTTGTGCAAAAGGGATGTGGACAAGCAGTTAATGCTGGACTGTTCCTTTTGCGGTAGGACCTAACCTGATTTGCATATGAACTTTCTTCATCTGTAAAAACATGTCAGGCTGAAACGGTGGTCTGGAAAGTAGCCATGGATAATGCCAGTGGTTTTTGGTTCATGCAGGACCTTCCACCCATCACTGTTTAGTGTTGCAATAGTCATCTTGAGTGAGGCAGGTATCCGTAGACATCGGTTCCAAACCTGCCCTTTCCAGAGACTCAAGTCACTCCTCGCTAATGATGTCTTATGAGGCCGATGCATGTCTGCCGTTGCTTGTGATCTTGTCGGAAGGGATGTAATCTAGCAGTTTGGACTGGACTGCCCCTTTTGGAGTTGTACCAAGCTTGATTTAAATATGGGCTTTCCCTTTCAGTAATTGCATATAGAGCTCAAAAACAGTGGCCGGAATGGTTTATAGTCTTTGCATCGAATTCTTTGCATTGAGAATTAGATGCATCAAATTATTTCCATCGAAAATTATTCATCGAATTCCCATACATTAAATGTAAAGTGTTTATGCATCGAAACCCTTCCATCGAATAGGGTTTTGTTATATAAACACTTTCCATTTTTTGCATGGAAATTCAATGAAACATGCCTAATATTTATAACGTTAGAGGGAGCTGTCCAGTGCTGAAATCTTTAAAGTATTTCAGCACTCGCCAGCTTCCTCTAACTTTATTGGGGGGGTTCTTCCCCAACTCCCCAACCCCCAAGGGACCCCCCTAACCCCAACCCTAACCCAACCCTAACCCTAACTCTAACCTTAACCCTAACCCTAACTTTATTGGGGAGTTTCTTTCCCAAACCTCCCCAACCCCCAAGGGCACCTCCGCTAACCCTAACCCTAACCCTACCCTAACTCTAACCCTAACTCTCACCCTAACCTTATTGGGGGGGTTCCCCTCAGACCCCAACGCCCAAGGGCACCCCCCAACCCTAACCCAACCCTAATCCTAACTCTAACCCTAAAAATCCATCAAAATTCATTCAATGAATATGCTTTTTGATTGAAAAGCATTTCAATGAATACATTTAGATGGATAGTAATTCAATGCAAATTCTTTCGATGTAAAGACTGGATACCGGCTAGAATGTTTCCCAGAGCAACGTAAGTGTTTCTTGTCACATCCGGATCCTTCCAGCCATCACTTTACAGTTCTATCTAGTTTCCTAACGCATGAGGAACTCATTCTGTCTCAGAGTATGGATTCTATGTTTAGGATTTTTGTTCTTGGCATTGTTGAATTTATTTGTATTTTGTGTTTTATTGATATTTATTAAGTGCCTTCACAAAGTCTCTGTACAAAAAAGAATGCTGGTTCAAAAATAAGGAAATAATTGTAATGGTTATCAGAAATACGAGCTAAAACAATAAGGCGCCGGTGCGCAGCCATCTTGTATATTCATCTCCCATCACTGTAGTGAAAGCCTAGGTCTTTTCATGGGCTCAGCAGAATAAATGTGCATCCCGGCAGTGAAGGGGAAGCAAGGTCACATAAATATTGTTGCTGAGTGGACTACTGTCGGGAATAGTTATTGTATTGACCACTGAAGGACGAGTCTGAGAGGGAGTCGGAGCACACTGCAGGTGCAGTGAGTGAGAGGGAAGCTGGGTTTTTCCACTTCTGGCTGTTTTTTCCACTCTTTGCCCCCTTCCACTTGTGATCTGCTCTTTGGCCAAGGGCAGTCATAACCGAGAAGGGCAGGGTCATGACCCATAAAGAGAAGAGGTTATTCCTCAATAAAGCTAGTATCTGGACCCCCGGGTGATGCAGTTCCACTGAGAGGGAGAAAGCTCTGCTCCAGACCCTGTTAGTGCACTTGATCTCTTTGCCTACCTGCTCTGGGACTAAGCAGTGTTGTACGGGCCACAATGAAGGTGTCTTCTGCTACATTACTAACAGTGATGAACCTTCTTTCTATATGCTTATATATCTGGATATATGTGTATTTTATGTTTGGTGTATCTATATATATATATATATATATATATATATATATATAAAGTTTGAATAAAGGGCCTATAACGAGCCGTTTATATGTTTTACCATACCTAATGGTCCAAGTGTGATTTTTGCCTGTCTGAATCCAATCACTGGTTTTGACAGAGGCCGGGGAGTGGTAAGTCTAAGGTTTTCCCCACATGGCTAAGCAATGCAAAACAGTAATCCAATGAGAACCAGCTACAGAAGAGTTAAGAAGAAGTCAAGGATGAAAGAAAATGTGACTTCAGAAGGGAACAAAAGATGTGAAGAGAGGGGGAAGCACGGATGTCAGCTGGCAGTGCATTCCAGTGCTTGTGGGATAGAAGAGAGAAGTAACAAGAACATGAAGAAGCACAATGAGGTTGAGGGGAAGAGAAAAGATGAAGGTGCTGAGAGCGGATGGAGAGAATGCAAGGAAGAATAGAGGGAGACAAGGGAAGCAAGATAGGGAGGAGTCAAGCCATCATGAGACTTATAAACGATACTAAGAAAAGAAAGACGAGAGTGATATTGGAGAAAAGAGATAGAAAGTAGAGACTGGGATAGAGGAGCGAGGAGGGAGTGAGAAGAGAAGATGAATTGCAGATTTGAAGAACAAGCAAAGAGGGGTGAGATAGGAGGGAGGGAATCGAAAATGCAGAGCAGAGCATTAATCAAGACAGGAGAGGATAGAAGAAGCAATCAAAGGTTTAGCTGCTTGAAAAGATAAATAAGGGTGAATCTTGCGGATATTGAAAGCAACAAGTTTGGGCAGTCAGGAAAATATGGAGGCAAAGTGGAAGAGTCAAAAATAACACCAAGGTTACGAGCAAAAGAGGAAAAAGGAAGAAGATAAGGGGAAATAGAAGCTCAGAGGGAGAAGAGAGAGGTGGGCAGATACCGGAGGGAAGACAAGGATCTCGGTTTTTGAGGGATTAAGGTGAGGAAAGTGGGAATCCATCCACACATGGACAGCAGAGAAGCAAGATGAGACAAAGCATAAAGAGAGTCATAAAAGGTAGAAAAAAAATATTTGTGAGCCATCCCCAAAGAAATGAGAGGAAATATTGCCTGAGTCAACAATAGAATAAAGGGGAATAGTGTGGATAGAAAAAAAAGGGGTTGAACACTGAGCCTTGGGGAACATCATGCTGGAGAGGCTGGGGAGAAGAAGTGTGACCAGTCCAAGATACAGAAAAAGAGTGATTAGAGGGATAGGAATCAAACCATGTAATAACAGAAGTGGAGAGTGGGGTGATCCACCGCGTCAAAAGCTGCAGAGAGGACAAGAGGATTTATTGTGACAGCCCAAATGGAGAGAATTGATAACATGAAGAAGGGTGGTTTCCATGGAGTGAGCAGGGCGAAAACCGGAATGAGTCGGCAGAAGAAGAGAGTGAAGGTTTAAGGTGTTTGGAAATCTGAGTGTAAATAACTTGTTGAAGGTGCTTTGAGAGGAAGGGGAGGAGCGAGATTGGACGGTAGCTGGATAGAGTAGAAGGATTAGGAGAGGGCTTTTTCAGGTTGGGAATGATTAGAACATGTTTAAAGGAGGATAGGAAGAAGGCAGAAGACAGCAAGACATAATATTGCAGACTTATTACAGTTTTAAATAATGTTGTCACTGGATACTATTTATTTGTTCAAATCTAGGTTTTGCACAGTAAGAATTGTCAATCAACCGCATTATGTAAGGTAAATGTTCTAAAAAAAGTTGTCTAGGTTTGTTTACCCATTGAAAAGTGAATTATAGTGGTTTCAAAATAACCAAAATAAAATGCTACCTCTCTCCATTGAAATGTGTTGCATGCAAGCAAATGTTTCTGGTAATAAATGATTTAATCAGTGTCGATATCCCAAACAATAGACTGGATTTAAGTATTTTAAAACCTGCCCTGCTAATCTCCAGATTTTTGTTTCCACTCGCCCCCGCAAGGATTAAGGCAGGTATAATACAGTGGTAAACGTATTTGTTTTCTATTTACCCAAATTACCCAATTTTCAATACTATATTTGATTTTTATTGCCATTTAACATGCATTTTTGGTTTGGCACACCAGCCTTTGGTCCTCATTATAAGTTGGCCGGTACTGTAAAAATGCTGTGTTAATACCATTACTGCCATATTACTGCACTGTCAAACTACGAGTTTGGGGGTAAGGTGGAGGAATAACCTGCATCAAGAAGCTGGAGTTAACTCCACCACATTACCGCCCAAAATCGTCCAATTCGGCGGTATTACAGCAAGTGGTAATACCACCAAAATCCCCTATGCAGTCTTATGGACTCCAATTAATGGGGGCTAACACCACCTAGCATCACTTGTAACTCGGTGGTAATACCACCCGGACCAAATTGTAGTGAAGGTAATACAGTTTGGTGGTATCTCAATGGATTTACAACTGAGATAGCACCAAATTTATAATGTGGAAGAAACAAGTATTCTCTCTTTAGTAATGTAGGAGGCAAACAGCAAGTCACTTAATAGCCGTGCATGCCAAAATGTCGCTGGAGGTATTAGAGTAGGAGGATGGGAGGGGAAAGATCAGTACGTTGGGAAAACATTTCTTGAAGCGCGCCATATTTAAAACCTAAAATAGGAGGGGATCGGGTTGTTCATGGGGAGACCAACAGAATTTGTTCTTAATTCAGTAAACGAAATTCACATGGCCGTAGATGTTTTTTTAAAAAAAAAAGAACACTGATTCTCCGCTGTTCAAAGTGAGGGCGCAGACACCCCAGACCAAGTACTGGTAGACATTCACACTTGCAGTAATTCGAAACCCCAACTCAGGTATGATGTCAGCTTTTGAACATGTATCGCCATTTAAATAGACAAGAACATGGAACCGAATTATATAACATGTTGGAAGTGGGAAACAGGCAGTAAGACTTCTGGCCTCAATGATAATCGTATATGACCACACACACGCCTTTGAACTAGAGGCGCCTAAATTCCACACGATCAGATAGAGATGCAGTACAGGAGTAGTGTTTGGATCATGGCGAGTTTCTTCACATGTATGCGCAATAGAGCATTCACTAAGTCCATTAAATTGTGTGGAAGCAAGCACCAACACAACAGTAACACACAAACAGACATATGTGCACCATCATGAACAGAAAGAAATGTTGCCTCAAAAGTGTCGCTTAACAGAGTTTGGACTAAATTCACAAAGAGTTTACTATGTCTTATACCTCATTTACTCCTGGAGAGGGCTATACTATTTGCAAAAGAAGTTACACTAAGGGCTCGATTCATGGAATTATTTGCGCAGAAAATAGGGAACTTGCATGCAACCATGGAATCAAATGTGCAGGATTTTCCTTGGACTTGTGTGGATTTCGCGGCAGCCCGACACGCCCCTGCGAGGTGCCGAGTGTCTTGCACGAGACACCACGTAGAGGGTGAGTGTGTTTTGCGCAGAGGGTGGGGAAGGGGGCAGAACACTGAAAATGGGGAAGAACATGAAAAAAGTCAGCATTACGTGGTCCGCATGCAGTCCGTTGCACGCCCACTATTGCATGGAACAATACATATTATGGGATACGCATGCGCAAACTCCCGGCAAGGAAATGACCATGCAAAACCCTCATACTGAAGGCAGGCATACAAACACTTGCACATAGGAATCACTGCACAGATGTAAGATTGGGTGTCAGATTTAGGGGTGCCTGCACGCAGCCGGGGTTCTGATCTAACTTAAGGGTGCTCATATGCAGTGTAGCGGGGTGCAGGAATGGTTTACGGCGGTTTGCACGCAGATTTGCCATGTGTTACCAGAGTTCTGATAAACTGAATGCATGTTCTCGGGGTGCTGGTAACAGTTACGGGGACCCCGCGCATGGTCCTTGAGATGCAGGCCTGCTTACGGGGGACCCCATGCACTGTTTTCAGGGTTCATGTATTCGCACACTGGAGCACGCAAAGGTGGCTGTTTCTGAGTTGTTTTTGAATTGCGTGAGGACTTGTCAGGGGCGTCACATATAAGGTTACTTTGCGCAACCCATTCCATGAATATGCAGAGCGCGCAGAAAATCTTCTGCACGCAGGCTTGTGCAGTGACGTTCTCCGTGCATGTGCGCTGCAAGATTTTTGCACACTTTTCCATGAATCGATCCCAGATTAACTTTTCCTTACACCTGAATTATTCAAATTAAGTCAGGTGTAAATCGGGAGTAAACTAGTGTAAACTAGTATCTTGCCCTTTGTACTGAACATATATCATCGAAAACAGTAGCAGGTTCAAAAAGAGAGAATATATATGTTTTAATTTATCACCAGAGAAACAGGTCAAACAACAACACCCAGATGAACCCGCCACACAGGTTGATAAGGATCATTAGAGCAGACTTTATACCGTAGGGCCTTGTCACCGGATGTACATCCAGATAGCAGTCAGTGGGTTAATAGATTAAAAGATAGTATGCTCGCATATGTACACCTATACCAGGACACCGTACACAATGCGCCCGCACCACCATTAATAAGATAGAGGCAAAATGTCAAATACATCAAAGTGCAAGACACAACAAACAGCAATGTGCAAGGAAATGCCCCACATGAGCCTACATTGTACAGGAGGCTTGGATGCCCGCTGGCATTAGCAGGATGTGTATCACCTGCAGAAGCAACTGATCTGACCCAGGCCTGGTTGGTGCCAACTAAGCAAACCGCATGCCAAAGCACCCAAAATAAGGAATTAAAAAAGGGTGGCATGCCAGCGAACATCTGCAATGAGAATAACACTGATTGCACGCAACAAATACAAAAATGCATCTTCAACAAAACCACAGAAAAAGACAGGTCAAATAATGTGCATGTCATAATTCCCTGTTAACAGTGCCAGTTTAGGGTGCATATATTCATGCATGAATATGTATATGACTGCATTTCACAGCATCTCAGTGTTATCTCCCATGTTCTTGAGTATCTGCTAGTCTTTTTCATCTTTTTCCGTAGCATGCTTGTCCTTCCCTCCCAACTGTTCCCTTTTTAATTTTGGCTAAAAGGTTGAACCTATTGTGCAGCGTAGGGGAATATGGCACGTGAGGAGGGATAAACAGCTTGCAGGTGTTGTTTGGTTATTTACCCACACCATAGACTGCCCAAGGCCACACTAATTCCTATGGTCATTTGCACACTTTCCCACCCCAAAAGAATGAGCTAGCTTTACCGCATAGTAACATCAAACGTTGGCCTGCGACTATTGTTTCTTAGCTGTCTGCTGAGAGTTAATTGGCTTAATTTCAGCAGTAAAATGTGCTACTTGTGTGATGAAAATGCCTGCAGCCCCATAATTTATATCTGTTCCTTGCACTAAAACCCCCCTTAAAAACAAGCACCAATAAAGCCAACAGTTTTACCTGTCGTTCTCATACTGCTCACTCCTGACAGCGTAGAGCTGTAAAGTAATGTGATTTCATTTGACTCTTATATAAGGCAGATTCTACACCTTAAAATGTGCTGATCCACGCATGTTTTCTGGGTACCAGAAAATGTTTTGATTTGTGAATCTCACAAGTAGCTTGAAACGTTTGGTGCCCATTGCACACAATCATTACATTTTATTCAGTGAATGTATTCTTTAGATGTAACATTTTATTAATTTACCATCACTTTGTTTCTCAACAAATAAGTTGCATCGAATGAAATATCAAAGGGCCTCATCAGGGGTTTGGCGGAGCGGTATAAATGTGGCAGTAACACTATTACTGCTGCATTACTGCTCCACCCAATCCCGAATTTGGGCAGAAAGTGGGAGGTTTAGTAAACCCCCCACCCTCTTTCTGCTAATTTTTGGCGCTATTAGCACGGCGCTAATTGCGCCGGCACTAATAGCGCTGTTACTGCCCCATAGATTCCTATTGTTTTTTACAGAAAATGGGGAGTTACAGCCTTACCACAACTTGGGATCCAGCGCGAATAGCGCCAGACTGAGGTGCGATAACGCTATTTGCATTGACGGTATCCTTGCGCAATTACCTCCAGGAAACCGCCAAGGCTATGATGAGGCCCAAAATGACTTATTCATGCCTCAACTTTGTTACCTGATTATCTTTGGTGATTGTTAGTCCAAAACATTTGTCGATGTTGGCCAAGATATTGCTTTTCAAAAGAGAATTATTTATTAGTAACCAGTATTATTACTGTGATCACTGGGGCATTTGCACAGTGGCAGCTTACTTAAGGTAAATACTTCCGCGTTCTTCATTATTTCAAAGTTTAATGCAAACATGTTGTCTGCGTGTAGTACGGGCCATTCCTAGTTTGTCTAAGCCGACACACACAATTCTCTGTGACTGCTTTTTGAGTGGCCATGTTTCTTACACAGCCTAGCATTTCCCATAAAGTTTCCTGAAATATTTACAGCAACTCTTTTTGTTTTCACTTTGCCCTCTTTTAGAGACTGGAGTAGGGGGCCTGGGGTGGCAAATGGCTTTAAGAAAATCATCACAATATGCCACCCTGACCACTGGTTTGCAGACGGTGAAAAATCAAAATGCTTTCTTGAAAACGTTTGAACTCACTGAAATTGCAGTGCAAACACATATGTTTAACTCTATTAAGGTGGCATGGGAGCTGGAGTCACAGATCTCTCAAGTTTCCTGTGGCCATGGGTGAGGGGTGAGAAGGCCTACAAGTCCTGTTTTTGCTTGGAATTCTGGACTGTGTTGTTTTTCTAAATTTCAAATGGGAATGAAAAAACTACAAGTCCCAGGATCAAAAGTGAAAAAGGAGCTCTAAATGGCCTTCTTATGCATGGCCACTTGCAACTTGAGAGGTTTGGATTTAGAAGTTGTCAATTAAGTTGTGCTTTAAGCGCTGCCTGTATGCTTTCTCTATTGGCCTGGGATGTGAGCAGTGGAAACACATACCGTGGGTATTCTTTGGATATTTATCCACCCATTGACCACTCATGTCAATGCTTGTCCCTTTGAGCATTTTAAGCTAATACCTGTCACTCCATCGAAAACACCCTTGCCCCATGATCTATTTGAGCTAACTCTGTGCTTTCAAAGGGAAGCCAATGTTATTGTTTAGCAGTCTTCTGTATGGTAATGACATGTTTGCAACTATAGGCTAGGTCCATGTGTAATATAAATGTCTCAGCCAAGTGTGCCTTCAGAACCTTGATTAATATTTAGCATGTGTTTACTTGCATCTGTTCCTTGCACTGAAAAATAAAAGCCAATACATTTGGTTCTTGTATAGGAATTAGCCAGACACTGTCATAATATACCTAGGTGCTAACACCATTTGACATCTGTTGCCATCGTATGGCCAGATATTACCACCATGGCAGTGCCTGGAAAATGTCTTGCTCATGCCTACATAAAAGCCAAAACTGTTGGCTTTGCCACTGCTTGCTTCTTTTCATTCTGGCCTGGCTTTTACCTTGGGTGGAGGCACAATTCACGGCTATATGGTCAAAGCTTAGTGCTATAAAACCACTCGTAATGATGATATTGGTAGCGTCAATACTACAATTGCTAACCAAGATTTCTGAGACTGGATCCACGTGTTGCCAAATGGTTTTCCCATCTCTCTGAAAATGCACAAATTCTACTCAGATGTGCAAGTGGACATGGAGACTAACTTATGTAGCAGTCTCTGGTCCATTTTATAAAACAGACCTGAAACAATAGAAGCCATCCTAATTGGAAGCATGATCCAAAAGCCATCAATGGCACCAGCATGATGACTGGGGAAATGTCAGATGTGACTCCCCATCCAGTTACCGCTGAAGCAGAAATCCAGATTTATTCTCAGTTGCTGTGCCTCGGTTCAAAATCTCAAGCAATAGGGTCCAAACTGAATTTGAAACAAGCCCACTTTATTTGTGGCAGAAACAACTAGTACAATCATTGCACCCCTGTTAGAGAAGGCTAATTTCCCAAACCTAGTGAGTTCCCCAGCAGCTTTGTTGGATTTTTGGGGTTTGTTTTTTTCTCCTGCTAAGAGTGAGACTCTTTTACTCCCACTCTTAGACATGATTTGAGGTATGTCCTTGACTTGTTATGTGCTTATGGGCTATGGGGGTTCCTTTTTACTCCATAGGGTATCATCTGTTTTTTCTGTATGTGTGGTACACAGCACCCTCAGTGCAGTACCACAGGGGTGCCACAGTGACCCCCAAACATAGACTCCATACCCTGGGACTGACTACTGTCTCCCAGGGCATGTAAAGTCACCATTGGCTTTATTAGTCCAAAATTGTGAACAGAACCAGTACAAACCATCATATTGTGGAAGTACTGGTACGGGGTAATTCGATTGCCCCTGGGTCTGTTTTTGAGGGGGCACTGTCCCGGCCCCCCTCGTCGAGTTTCTGGCTGGTGGCAGTGGTTATCATGCGAAATATTCCAGCGGAATATTCTCTATTGGATTTTTCACCTTCCAAAGACGGCCCTTGGTCGAATCGCCCGTGCCAAGCATCCCGGCGGCTGGATAGCCAAGCTCACCACTTTTGACTGCAAATGAAAGGACTGCACCTTTTAATCTGTAACTCCGCAGCTGGTTTCATCCCCGTGCAGTGCAATGACTCCACATTTCCTCCTCGACGAGATCTTCTCTCCCCTGGTCGGAACCACGAACCTCAACCACTGCCAGGAACAACTGCCCCCACTGGAGCTTGCTTTCTATTAAGGTACTGTGTCCTGCCTGGCCTTCCCTTTCTACAGATTGCTAAAGGTGACCCTTAAATCCTTGTCTTCTAAACTGGGTTGGCTCCAGGCCTTCTAACTATATCTTTTGACTCACCCCAACCCTTTTTGAACACTCTGCAAAGACTTACAGTTCACTTTAAACCGTGTGATCCTGGGCACATTTCGTTTTGCTCCATTTAAAGTGGGCCTGGCCTATGAACTTTGGCTCTACAGTATAACCTGCCTTTCTCCCCTTGCTCTGAACTCTTAAAAGTGTTGTGAACTGTTTTATTCTTATGCTCTGCCTTTTTCTCTCCCTTTAACTACACTATTGGAGTGCCATCTAAGTTAAGCGCTCACTTCTGTCTTAACAAATAGTTGTGCTTTAACCCTGACTTGTCTGATAGTTATCACGGGAGGTGTGTATACTTACCTGACTGTGTTTTAGATTACTTTTCACTGAGAGTGCTATTGTATTACCTAAAGTGTGTTTTAAATAAATAACTATATACTTTTTATACAAAGCTCTGGTCAGTGTTTGTTTGCTCTACTGCGTTTTGGCCCTATTGTGTATGCTCTGCATACTGCCCTACTCTTCTTGAGAGAAGTCTGACTGCTCAGCCACAGCTACCAGGTAAATCTGGGTGGTGCAGACTTCTACCAATTGGGTTTACTGCTGCTCCTCTAGTCTTAAACTTTTTGCATTGTTCCCCAAGGGAACTGCACAGGATTCTGCCTAACAACCCCCTTGCACATAATATGTATTGGGGTAAACGTGATTGCTCAATTCTGTATAACCGAAGAAGCATAACTGGTGCTAAGTGCACTTGCACAAAGGGCTTCATTGCGAGGCTGGCGGTAGCTGTGCCTGTGGTACGGGCACGGCTGCCACTGGAATTCATTTTTTTCCAGCGCCCAGAAAAGGGCAATTACTGTGTCATTACGACCTTGCCAGACACAGTAATTGACCTTTTCTGGGCGTCGAAAAAAATTCTTCCCCATTCCCATTGAGCCCCTTAGGGCTAGGGCTCAATGGGAATATGTAAGGCGGTATCAAAAGATAAACAGAGTGGTGTCCACCCTGTAAAAGCTGGTGCTCCTCATTGCTCCTCAAAAGGAGCTCAGTTCATTCATACTCAAGTTCCAAGATTTTAAAGCTTTTGTTTGTAATATATATGCTTCAATAGTCAATTGTACTATTTATAGTTTACTTGCTTCAATGATCAAATGTTCAAAATATGCTCATTCGAAAAAATATGCTCATTCGAAAATATGCTGTAAAAGATTTGTGTTTTAATCACACAATTATCCAAAGAGAATCAACAAATCCTTAGTTAACAGTACAATCTCTTTGGCCAATGCATTTCGGTGCAAAGCACCATCGTCAGGGCGTATCTCTAACTGGCGAGAATATGTGTCTCGCGTCTCGTGTTCCTTCAATTTCAAGTATACGGGGTAGATATCTCTCTATTCCGTATTCGATGAACCGTTCTGCTCGCGGGGAAGGTGGTAGCACTGGTACGGTCAATAACGGTACCGGTGCTACCATCATGTTCTGCTCGCGGGTTCCAGTACGGCCACCAGGTCAGACCTGGTGGCTGCAAAGGCACCCCCGAGCAGAACTCAATGTTTGCCGGTACGGTATCCACGGTACCGGCAAGCTTACCGGTACTGTTGTTACTGTACTGGCAACCTCGTAATGAGGCCCAATGTTTAGCATGGGTGCAAATGTTGTATAATCTAGCTTCTGCTGACCAATGTAAAAGTGGCCCACAGTTGCAAATGTCTGTTCATTCCTTTTGTGACACTGTTTGAATAGAACCCAGGGGGGAGTTTTTTTGATAAAATCTGATGCAAATTGTGCATTTTAAAGAATGTGCATTCAGCAATACTGGTCAAAACCATTAGCTGCATAATAAAGTAACTCATGAAACTGCCCCACATTGGCCAAAATATATCCCATTTTGACCAAGAAAACTGGCCCACATCAGCATTTTGCATTTTTGGTTTGGCCATGAGCCTATTGCTCTATAGGGTAGTCCGAGCCTGTGCGCTGCCCTTCTGGCACTACTTCTTGCATTCATTCTCCAAGAATAAGATCTCATAGTTGGCTTTGAAAGTAGTGGTGTGGGCAGAAAGTTCTCCTAGTCGCTTTGAGCAAGCAGAATCTATATCAGAGGGCGTATAAAGGGGGTAATCCATGCTTACAATCAGGCCCTAGGTCAACTGGGGAAGTAGCTCTGAGTCACTCCTGGCATGCCACTCGATTGCGAGAGCAGAGGAAGTCCAACCTGTAGTGTAGATGCAGTGTTCACCTGAAGCTATTCCTGACTCTCACAGTGGTAGCTGGCAGACAAGCCAAGGCTTCACTCTCAGTTGGGGAGAGGATGGTAGTAGGAGACAGCTAGCACACATATAAACACACACAAATCTCTCTCCTCCCTTCTCTCCTTCTACTCCCCCTCCCGTTCCCTTCGGTCCGCTGACCATTTCCTTCTCACTTCACCCCCACCCCCCTGGGCCTCCTCCCGTTTTCACTCCTTCCAACTCCTAGCTCCTCTACACTGGAACTCCCTTCCTCTTGCAATCCGTTCTTCCTCCACCTTCACTTCATTCCGCACTTCCCTTAAATCTCTCCTTCTCCATTCTCCTCCTTGAAATCCCTTCCCCCTTCAGCTTCCCCACCCTCTTTCTCTTCCCCAACTTTCTCCTCTCCCCTCTCCTGCCTCTCCACTTCCACCCTCCCCTTTCCTCCTTCCACTCTTCTTCTCTACTCCCCCTTATTCTGCCCCATCTCCCCTTTCCCCTTCAGTTAATTGCTCTTCTCATTGTTTTGCTGTTTGATTGATTCATATTGTAATTGCTTCAACTGTACGGGGTACGTGTATTACTGGGGTGCGCAGGAAGTTTCACACGCGATTTCAGCAGGGTACGTGTATTACTGGGGTGCGCGGGAAGTTTCACACGCGATTTCAGCAGGGTACGTGTATTACTGGGGTGCGCGGGAAGTTTCACAAGCGATTGGCCCTGTGCGAGCGGGATACGTGTATTACTGGGGTGCGCGGGAAGTTTCACACGCGATTTCAGCTGGGTATGTGTATTACTGGGGTGCGCAGGAAGTTCCGCAGGCGATTTCAGCAGGGTACGTGTTTTACTGGGGTGCGCGGGAAGTTTCACACACGATTGGCCCTGTGCGAGCGGGGTACGTGTATTAATGGGGTGCGTGGGAAGTTTCACACGCGATTTCAGCTGGGTACGTGTATTACTGGGGTGAGCGGGAAGTTCCACACGCGATTTCAGCAGGGTACGTGTATTACTGGGGTGCGCAGGAAGTTTCACACGCAATTTCAGCCGGGTACGTGTATTGCTGGGGTGCGCGGGAAGTTTCACACGCGATTTCAGCAGGGTACGTGTATTACTGGGGTGCGCAGGAAGTTTCACACGCGATTGGCCCTGTGCGAGTGGGGTACGTGTAATACTGGGGTGCGTGGGAAGTTTCACACGCGATTTCAGCTGGGTATGTGTATTACTGGGGTGCGCGGGAAGTTTCACACGCAATTTCAGCAGGGTACATGTATTACTGGGGTGCGCGGGAAGTTTCAAACGCGATTGGCCCTGTGCGAGCAGGGTACATGTATTACTGGGGTGTGCGGGAAGTTTCACATGCGATTTCAGCAGGGTACGTGTATTTCGGGGGTGCCGGGGAGTCCCACACGTGATTTGGAAGTGTGGGTCCTCCCAGGTGTTCCCTGTACACCCTCCACGGCCCCTGCAGGCAGCCCACACCACAGGGGACTACCCTGCATCCCTGGTCATGTCCCGCAGGCAGCCCACCCAACATGGCCATGCCCCCCAGCAAAGGCACATGTCTCCTTGCACTACTGATCACCAACTCATGTCCCCTTGCACCCCCACCTCCCAGAATTGCGAGGCACCTGCCAGCAGGCCCCCACTCATGTCCCACTCATGTCCCCCTGCACCCCCACCCCCCAGCATTGCGGGGCACCTGCCAGCAGGCCCCCACTCATGTCCCCCTGCACCCCCACCCCCCAGCATTGCGAGGCACCTGCCAGCAGGCCCCCACTCATGTCTCACTCATGTCCCTCTGCACCCCCACCCCCCAGCATTGCGGGGCACCTGCCAGCAGGCCCTCACTCATGTCCCACTCATGTCCCCCTGCACCCCCACCCCCCAGCATTGCGAGGCACCTGCCAGCAGGCCCCCACTCATGTCCCACTCATGTCCCCCTGCACCCCCACCCCCCAGCATTGCGAGGCACCTGCCAGCAGGCCCCCATTCATGTCCCACTCATGTCCCCCTGCACCCCCACCCCCCAGCATTGCGAGGCACCTGCCAGCAGGCCCCCACTCATGTCCCACTCATCTCCCCCTGCACCCCCACCTCCAGCATGGCGAGGCACCTGCCAGCAGGCCCCCACTCATGTCCCACTCATGTCCCCCTCCACCTCCACCTCCCAGCATTGCGGGGCACCTGCCAGCAGGCCCCCACTCATGTCCCACTCATGTCCCCCTGCACCCCCACCCCCCAGCATTGCAGGGCACCTGCCAGCAGGCCCCCATTCATGTCCCACTCATGTCCCCCTGCACCCCCACCCCCCAGCATTTCAAGGCACCTGCCAGCAGGCCCCCATTCATGTCCCACTCATGTACCCCTGCACCCCCACCCCCCAGCATTGTGGGGCACCTGCAGCAGGCCCTGACACATGTCCCCCAGCCAACACGTCATCACAATCTAGATCCCTATCCTTATGGGCAACCTCCACATGCCAAACACCCACCCAAGTATTGCATCCACCCACTCAGAAATGCCAATTACATGATACAACCCCAATGTCAAGTATGTAAATGAACACATGTCCCTCACATACACACAATGGGTGTAAGTGAATGTCAAAACCCATATCATGATATGCATGAAACCAATGAGATGATACTACACATTGAAGTTTGATGAAAAAAATGTATTAAAAGCAACATAAATGGAATTAAAAATAAACAACGACAATGGGAATTAAAAACAAAAAGCAGCATGTCCGTAAAATAATGAAAAACCACAAATCATAATCCAAAGGAAAGGTGTCCAAAGTCACAGTTCAAAAAAGTACATCCAAGGGAAAAACAAAACCGAAAACCATTGCTCCATGGGTAAATCCAAAAAAAAACCATAATCCAACAGTCAACTATATACAGATAAACAATCCAGGGTCCATGATCCCAACTGAAGAAATGAAACCTATCTAAAAATACTACCTGATAAAAAAACTATATACAAAAATGTGGTCCATTGTCCAAAAGGTCCAAAATCAATAAAAAAGCAAAGGAAACCTAACACTAACTACATAACTATTTACAAGGGCAGCGGGCTAGTCCAACGGCTCACTGGTTGTTGTCATGGGCCAGGGCATCATCGAACTCCTGTTCAATGGCTTGGAGGCGGGCATGTTACCTGGCCCCAAGGTCTTGCAGTGATAATGCAGTGTCCAGCTCCAACTCCCTGCGAATACCCTCGAGGCACTCAGCCCGCCTCAGCGCCCTCCGCATGAAGTTCTCCGCCCTGACCATTGTGAGCCGTTCCTCCTCTGCCCGCTGCCGCTCCGCACCTATCTGCTGGCCCAACCGCTCCCACACGGAAGCCACTCCCATTCCAGGGTTCTCCTGCCCTCCGGCCGATGCCTGCACCCCTGATGTTGATGGCCCCGAGCCATGATGCCTCCCACGTCGAGCCTGCCGCTGCCTCCGACGCAACTGCCTGTGCCAGCACGACGACATCCAGGCTGATGGAATCCACCGACGCCGTCGTGCACGTGCCCTGCCTGATGATGCCGTCACATCCTCCATCTGCTGGGGTCCAGTTGCTGGTGTGTCCACCCCTGCTGGACCTCTGACTCCCGACTGTGGCAGGGATGGGATCCCCACCGAGTTGGCTGCATTGGTCAGGGCAGGTCCACAGGGGGCCCTGGTGGCATCTGGGCCGGAAGACGGCATGGAGAACGACTGGCGCATAGCCTTCACAGAGGAGGAGAGGGTCGCCAGAGTGCCTGACACATGTACGAAACCCCCGACCACGACCACTCCCAACTGGGCCACGTTGGCACGGTGCTCTTCATGATGACGTGCGTGCTCCCCCCGGGAAGCACGCACCTCATCACGAATGACACCCGTGCGCAACGCGACACCAATCAGGACCTTCTCTATACGGCCAGGGGTCCCCTCGTCCGCAGGTGACATGGACATCCCCCCTACCTGCAGACGGACCTGGGATGGGGCATCCCTGCTGGTGCATGGTGGTGCAGTCACAGTGTCAGGGACAGTGACATGCACAGGCACCTCCACAGCGACCTGTGCTGCCTCCTGCCCCTGCCCCTGGACTGCACCACGTGCACCAGCAGGGATGCCCCCACCAGGCCCCATGTGCGGCTCAGTAGCGGCCTCCCCTTCTTCTGTGGAAACCACCAACCTGGATGGCTCCACCCCGTCTTCCGCCGTTGCAAGCCGTGGGGGCATCCCTGCCGCTTTGCTCCACAGCGCCGTCTCCGCCCTCTTCTTCACTTTGCGCTGTGTAGAGGGAGACATAGAACACAAGCATCAGGGTACTGTGCAATGGTCCCCTAGACAGGAAGCAATAGCAGATGAGTGTCAAAGATCACTTCCATCATGTCCCTCCACAACACATGGGTCAGTGCAGGCAAAACACATGCAGTAACAGGCATGGCGCATGCTATGGACATAAGCAAACATGTCCAAGGGACTCTTGAAACATACAATGTTGTTTTTGAACTCACATGCATCATGGGTCATGCCTATCACATTCACACACTTCACCGTACTTTCATCCATCTGGACTCGTACACCCCAGACACAGTGGATGCAAGGATAGCTAGGCTGCATCGGTGAACTGAACATTGACACAGACATGTGTCATGCATCCATGGCATTCACAAGTCACAGACACGCAGGTCAGACACACAGACATGGACACCATACATGTACATGGCATCATCACCCATCCCTCACCCCCACCCATGTCCAGGAACAGAGACTAGCATGCTCTCATGTGTCCATTCCGCATAGGGCTCCCGATGTAGCATTTAAACACATACACCAACCATGTGCTTCACACATTACTGGTCTCACATGCATGACCATGATGTCCCTGCACACACACACGCGTACATGGCCTATGTCACACATACAGGCAAGTATCAGACAACCAGCACACTGCAACTAGCCCTGTCTCACACAGCAATGCTTGACCACTTACCGCTCGACTCCAGATGGGTCTGCCTCTCAAGGACCTGGACGTGGAGCGCTGGGGGTATGCGTTCCAGGACCCTCATCTGATCTTCCGACAAGTGGCCCCGGCGCCCCTAAGCATCCGCTGCCTTCAAGAGGCACCGGGCCTTGTTGAGGGTCCTGGACCTGAAGTCCTCCCAGCGCTTCTTGACATGATGGAATAGTCGGACTGCCATCCCCTCGGCGTTGATGGCAGTCACGATGTCCGTCCAGATCCTGTCCCGTCCTTCCTTGTCGGCGCGTGATGATCCGAAGAGGGCATCATAATGCCCCAGGACATGCTCCACCAGGACACCAACTTCCTTCTGACTGAAGCTGGTGGCCCTCTGCCCCTCTGGCTGGGGGTCGCCAGTGGTCTCGGATGGTGTTTGCCCCGACATGGCGACCCCCGAGGCAGGCCTGGGTGGGCAACTGGGTCCTGGGGCTGGGCTGTGGAGCGATGGTATCCCAGTCGGGAGTCTTCTGTTCCAGCAGGGGTGGACACAGCAACTGTACCCCTGCAGATGGCTGATGTGCAGGCACCAAATGGCAGGGCACGGTGGCAGCAGGCAGGCAGGCAGGCAGGCAGGCAGCAGCAGATGGCTCGTGGGAGGCTGCTCAGGGCTCTGGGGGGCAGTAATTCGGCCTTTTGGGCAGGAGCGTGGTCTTCCGTGTGCTTATGTGTGGCCAGCTTGATACGGAGTGATTTGGCACGTGAACATTCTGCACGTCAGCGTGTAATTCGAGGAAAGGCCCTTAGCGCGTAAGCGCGTCTGCACGCATACGCGATTTCATTGGACCGAAGGACCTTCAAGCGCAAGCGCCTCTGTGACGTGACGAGCGCGGGCGTGCACAGGCGTTTCAGCGTGCGTGAAAAACTGCACGTCCGCGTGGGAATGCGTGTAATCCGAGGAAAGGGCCCATGCGCGTAAGTGACGTGACGCGCACGGGCGTTTCCCTCAGCATGGGTTAAAGGTGAGCGGAGGCAGCAGTTCGCTGTACGTGCCTTTCGTGGAGACCGACGTGTGTTGCTGCTTCCTGTTGTTTCGCGCGCCATCACAACTTCACAGCTATCAAGGACGTATCTCTTCTTTTGGTGGGGGTATTGGCTAAGCGTGTTTTTCTGCATCGCGCTAGTCAGACGTTGAGTCGCACACGCTATTTTTCCTACTGCAGGTGCCCCTGTGTATCGCACCCATTTTCGAGGTCATAGTAGCCTGCGTGTCCCACGTGTACGCGTTATTCGTGTTATTGGGTGCCACCGCGTACTGCGGGAGGTTGATTCCACGCACATATGCTGCAGGGTTGCGTGCACGGTTTTACTTCAGTTTTGGGGTGCCTGAGCGTTGCGTGACCCGTCACTACATCACCGGGGTCACATACAGCCTTGCAGGTGCAGGGGGGCTGTTAACATCTTGCTTCCCACCCCCTTCACCCCAATTGCCCAGGTCAATTGTGGTGTACACCTCCCATTGGCACTACTCCATCTTTGCCGGCACTACTACATCTGTGCCATGGTTGGGAGGACACCAAAGGTGAGGGGCGCCTCAGCTGGGCGTACTCCTCGTGGCGGGCGTGGTCGGGGACGTGGTGACCAGGGATTAGGGGGACTCCAGGGTGTCCAGGGCAGCCACAGAGGGGGAAGAGGCAGGGGTGCGCCACTTGAGCACAATGTTGTGCCATGTGTCGGTGCAGTCATGCCACCACCCCCTGTGGTTCCGGGGGATGCAGCTTCTGCATCTGGCACTGGCGCCCGTGTGATCCGGCAGTCCGTTCTATCGACTGCCACGGGCCCAAGGGTAGTGGTAGCTGCAGGTGCAGCTGTGGACACCGCCACCCAGGTTCAGGGTCTGCCAGCGCAGGCTGCGTTGACACTTGAGGAGCCCTTGGTAGATTTCCAACAGGCCAGCAGGGAAACCATAGGGGCACGCAGGGCTGCTCTGACCAAGACACGTGTCCCTGGGGCAGTTATGTCATCTGCTGCCCCGAACAGCCGGGTGTTGGCAAGTGCAGGGGCAGATGCACCCAACAACACCCCGGTTGTGAGTCTGCCAACCAGGACCGTTGAGGTCAATGACCCTGCCACAGCGGATGTTGCTGCGCAGGGTCCATTAGAGGTCACCCAGATGCCACTGACACAAGTCAGGCCTTTGGTCGTCCCTCCACCTGCCACTCCCTTGGCTCAATCCACCGAACCCACTGGCCATACTGGTCAGGGCAGCATTAGCCAGCCAGGGTCTGCACCACAGTCCAAGAGGAGGAAGGTTGCACCTGCAGCACAGGCTGGGACCCCACACACAGCCACGACCTCCTGCACGTCGAGGAAGAAGCCTTTCTGCAAGCAGGAACTGCACTTCCTCGTGGACTATGTGCGGGGCCACAGCCGTCACATGGTAGTGGGTGCCAATAGTCAGACTATGGCTGCCCACCGTGACACACACTGGAAGCATGTTGCAGAACATGTCAGTTCATTCGGCCATGAGGTGCGCACGGCGCAAGAGTGCAAAAAGCATTGGAATGACGTCAAACGCAGCGCTAAGGCTAAGCGTGCCTCTAATTACAATTTGACTCTGGTGACTGGCGGTGGGCCTGCACCAGAGGAGGAAGAGCTCACTCCGCATGAGGCACTCGTTGCGGAGTTCATACCATCTGAATTGGTCGAAGGAGTGGGAGAGATGCTGGACTTTGATGCCCAGTCTAGTGAGTGTTGATGCGTGTTTGTTGAGGACGTGTGTGTTTCACTTGTGGGATGTGTTGTGCATGATTGCCACTACATGTGACGTGTACATGGTTCTGATGTGTAAGTAATGCAATGCTTCCGTGATGCATGTCTGCTCTGCTGAAGGGTGGACATGTGGAGCAGACGGGGACTGTCCGCATCACCACTATTGCACCCCACTGACATGCTGGTTACAAGTATGCCCCTCCGGTCCATGTTCCAGCTCACTGGCCCTTCTGCATGTGGCGTGGGGTGACCTTCCTCTCAGCCCAGGCACAATGTCATTGCATGACTGACGTGCATGTCTCCTCTGCCTGCATGCGGGGACTCCATGTAGGCATGCTCCCTTGCCCCTCCTCCGCCACTCTGCACCCCAGTTCCACCTTTGCACTGGTCTGCTTCAATCTTGCCAATGTGTACTTTCCTGTTCATGCGCCCTGTGTAGATGCTAACTTCCAGCGTACAGTCTGCCAGACATATGCCGTGTGGTACACCCTTAGTACTTGATGCAGGGTATCTCACTTGTACTGTGCATAGGTCAGATGTCCCGCAGGGACATGAGTGCCCATTTATGCTCAATGTGCATTGCACGCATGCCCCTATGTGTCCTTGACTGGATGATCACTGTGATACAAGTCCTGGGTGACATACATTGCATGGCATCTCATCAGCCTTCCCATGTCAACTGTGGCTCAGTACTGCGTTGCACACATGTTTAGGGTCTGACAATCTGTGTGGCTCACAGGCCTCAGCCTGTTTAATGGCCAATGACTCTGTCCGACTGTTGTAGTGTCTTCTTCACACGTGGGCGGCCTCCAGAGTTTTCATCATGTGTCCTGCTCACTGTCCCATCATCATTTGCAGTGTTGTCACTTAAATCACATTAAGCTGTTGATGCCAGTCAACACTGCCTGTCAATACATAGGTGTATGGTCAGCCTTTTGATACCAGGCTAGGCATCCCTGCTTTTGTACTTGGGTGGAGGGGTGCTTGGTTTGTAGATATGCTACACATTGAATGCACAGTGCACGTGATGCCCTGAATTTGACCTTGCACTGCCTTCACATTTCCTGACACACACCATAGAGTCCTTGTACATGTAAGTAGTGAGTGGCGTACACATTTTCTGCACTGCATCGACCCACTTCCATGGAAACTGCCACCTTTCAACAGGTCTGATCACAGAAGCAATTCAAAGTTGACCCAGCATGCATGCCAGGTTATATGTTGTGTGTCACATGTCTGCCTGATGTGTTTGTTGTCGGTGTGTGTGTGTGTTGTGTGCTTCTGACAAGTGTAGTGACCTTTTTTCTCTATATTTTTAAGGTGATGACGCAATGGAGGCGGAGGATGGTGTTGTCATGCCAGACACAGGGTTGTTACCACTACATCAACCCGGCACAAATGGGGGTCGTGGGGTGGTAGGCCACGAAAACCCCCAAGTGCTACAGTCCATCTTGTCTCTGGCTGCCTATGAGTCCAGCCTTGATGGCGACTCTGACGTCCGTGTCGAGTTGGATGAGCATCAAGTCCATGTGTCAGGGGTGAGTGATTCTGATGTGGACACTCCTCTGTCCGCAACACCTGCACTGAGGGATCAGACAGTCTTGGTTCCTCCGCCCGTGGTGGATCGGGACGCAGGGTCACCCTCCACACCAGTCACTGATGTGCCTGGGACATCACGTCGACGGGGGCATGTAGTCGTGCAGGCGCGGGCGGTGCCAACACAGCGAGGACACCCGGTCCTTGGGTCCCGCAGGGGTCAAGCCTAGCAATGCGGTCACCGCGCGCAACTGCAGTATACTGAGTGGGAGCAAGACATGACTGCCAATTCAGAACGGCAGGGGGCAGCAATGGAGAACATCGCTGAGAGCATGGAGCGTGTGGCCCGATCTGTGCTCCACCCTGCTAGGCAGGTGCTTCTCCAGCAGCAGGCAGCACGGTCCACGGCCCGCTCGCTCAGGATGGGCATGGCGGCCTCAGACAGGTCACGCCAGGCTGAAATGTCGTCTCTGCGTCAAGCAATTGCTGCTCACGCAGAGGCGCACATGGATGCCCTGAGGGAGGAGTATGCTTCCCTCAAATCCACTCTCGGTGTCCTTATGATGTCCCAGAGGCAGCGGGCAGAGGAGAGGTTTGCACAGCTTGAGCGTACCATCTCGGCTGAGCTACAGGCTTGCCGGGAGGTGCAGCGGTTGTCCAGTCAGGCCTTGCAGGAGGAACTCCGTGTTACACGTGCTACTTTTCAAGAGGAAGCACGTGTATCACGTGAGGTTCTGCATGCAGACCTACGTCACATCACCACACAGAACCAGGCTCACCCGTCCGGCAGACTTGCTGCCGACGAGGGGCAAGCTGCGGCTAGGCGTGACCAGGCTACTGTGCCACGTCCTCCTTTCCAGGATGAGCCAGACTCGGATGACCATCTATCTCCCACATAGGTCGGGCTGTGCAGGCGTTGAGCCCATGGAGGTTTTTTTTTTTGGCTCAGCATCATCGCATGTGGGTGTTGAGCAGCACCCTGTACCTCCCCCCTCCTGGGTGTCTCCCCTCCCCCCCCGGGTCATATGTGGCCATTTTTTATTTTTCTTTTAGTTTAGTTAGTTAAGTTTCTGTTTGATAGTTAGTTTAATTAGGTAATGTAGGTTTTTCATAGTTAGTGTAATTAGTTAATATAGTTTAAAAATACTAGTCTATTGTGCTTTCATGTGACAGTGCGGTGCTTTGTGGCTTTTGAAGGCATCCACTGTCTGTTCCAGCTGGGCCCTTCAGGGTTGTCTTGTGTATGTGTTTGCTGCTTGGGGTCCTTGACTCACATATGCCACTCCTGCCTCCCTTATCCATGGGCTCGCAAGGATGGTTCGGTGTGACAGCCTATTACACAAGGGCTTTGGACTGTCATATCTGTGGCATGTCTGGTGCTGTGTAACTTGTGTTGACACCCCTAGTGGGGATGATTGCGGTGTTATTGACCACTGTTCAGCTTTTGCTAGATGGGGTGTTTCATGATTAATGTGTACATTCATTGCTATGCATTGTGTAGTATGTTTCTTATCTTTACTGTACACGTGCTTGTTGCAATTCATGCCGTAGATAGTGTGTTCCACACTTTGGATGTGAAAGACGGACTGATGGTGTGATTTCTGATGTAAGTCTCTGATATGGTCCAGTAATGAGATGCCTGAAGAGACACACACAGTTGACTTTAAAGCATTAATCATGTGTTTCATGCCCTTTCTGCAGGGGGATGAGCCTCCAGACCACCTTTGCCAGCAGACATGGCCCATTGGACGTCTGAATTCTGGATACGTTTGTTGGTGCCCACATGCACATGTGTGCGCAAGCAGAGGCACATGGATTGCAGAGCTACATCCGAGAACTCCAGACGTGTTCCAAGGAACTCCAGGCAAGGTGAGCAGCACAGAGGGGCCACAACACAGCAAAGCTTCCACCAGGCCAGTTGCACATGTAGGCTTAGTAACAGCACTGAGGGTGAGCTTGGACAAATATTGGTGTTGAAGCACACAATAAAGCTCAGATGTGTTGGTGGACTGATGGCTGTTGATTGTAAGGTTGTCTGCGGCACCTGCAGGGGCAGTGGCACATACCCTCCGGTACACCAAGGTCCATTGAGGCACTTGTATCAACCATGTAGCCTTCCGAGACATGGAAAGGAGCAGCTCACAGGGACATACAGCAAGGGACATACTCGGGTGCAGTGCATTTCATTTCCATGTACATTTTGAAACATGCACTGCCTACTTTGTTTTGGTCATGGTGGAACACGACTTGTTCTGAAGTCATGCCTTGCTATATGGGTGTGTCTGCTTACCCAGGGAACATTGCATGTTGTGTGAATTGTGACACATTGGTGTTCCATTTCCCACGCACCCACCAGCGGCTGACTTACTGCATTGACTGTGTATTACCCACAGGGGTAATGTTACATATGGGTACGAAGCATCTACACCAGATTGTCTGTTTGTAGAGTAGTTTGTTGCTATGGGGCATATTTGGTGGTGTGTTTTTGTGTTATGGGCACGCACAGATTATTAACTGTGGCTCTCTTTGCAGCATTGAAGTGCTCCTGTAACCGGACCTGAGAGTGCGCAGGCAGGAGGCCAGCACTCAAAACCAGAGCTAAGTGTCTTGTTGTTTTTCTTTCAAACTGCTCTGCGTAGGCTTGCTGGGGGGTGCACTAATACATGGATGAATGTGTAATTCAATTTGGTATGTTTTTTTCCCCCCTAATCACCTGGAGTCCTATCAAATTCTAAACCCTGTACCCTCTACCCAGTGTTCCTGCTTCCTGTACCTATCCAACCAACGTTCCCTAACCCTCTTTCCCCGCTGGGGTTGCGGATGCCTGTGTAAGCCCCAAACTTGCAGGCGCCAAAACCCTACAGTGGGTGGTTGGTTCATGCCACTCCTAAGCCTGGACTCCAGAAGGCCATGACAATGATGTCCAAGTTTGTTCGGATTGTGTATGTGTTCATGCAGGTAGTACATTTTCGTGCATTCCCTACTTTCATGTGTCATTCCTCCTCCCCTCTCCTGCCACTCATTCCAGTTATCCAGTGTGCCAACGCCTGTCCCGACTGCATATCCCTGACCCTCCTTCCCCACCAGGGTCTCAGAGGCCTGTGTGAGTTTGACCTTGCAAGCACCCGGGCCACGGTGGGGGTGGTTGGTTCGTGCCACTCCTGCGCCTGTACATGGGACCTGTGACAGTACACATCCGTTTGTGGTGCATCATTCTATGTTATGTACCACACATGGTTCAGATCCTGTTGTGACATTGTTTTACTGTGCTACCTTGGTTGTTACATCATTGTGGTAGTACTTGGCCTTTGTGAGGTACTGCTACGTCAAGTCATCTACTGGAGGCTGTTCTGGTTCGTTTTTCTGCCTTGGATTTTGTGATTTTGCAAATTAAGGTGTACTCTGAGGGTGCAGGCACCTTTTTACACACAAGGTGGGAGATGGTGACGAAGGGGAAGGGTGATCCTGTGGCCAGGTGAAATTGAGGGTTGAAGGCTCCATGACCCAGGTGCAGTTGTTCAGTGGGTCATGGTCATTTGTGAGGGAGAAGGGGTGTTTTGTTGTTGATAGTTGCCTTGCCCTGCAGTGTGATGGGAACCCTGACATTGTAATTGTGGTATCCTATGTACATGTTGTGTTCTGCTGATCAATGCCTGTTCATGTGTTGTGTTTACCTTTCAGGTGTGAGGGGATAGTTGTGGTTTGACATGCTGGGGTGTACACATGGTGAATGTTCACATGTGATGTGTAGAGGACACTGATGGTCACTTGATTGCACATGCATATGTTGAGTGCATGTCCTTACTGACCCACACACTCGCACTATGATGCACTACATGTACAACCACCCTTGGATATCCACGTGTACACTCTGTTTGCCTTCTGGTGCCCACTGTGTCCCTGCAGCACATGTTCTGTGACCAATTATGGATCCTGTACATGCCTAATTTGCTTTTTGATGTGGTTTGTCGCTTAGATGTGATGCTCAGGGTGTGCATCACACACAATAGCTGTTCACTGTCCTGTGCGCTGAGCAGTGTGTTGCAGGAGTTGGACACAGCACACAGAAGCTGCAGTGTTGATTTTGCAATGCACAATGTGCATGTAGACAGGCATGCATTGTTATGTTATGTCTACAACTTTTGTAATGCATTTGGGAATGACTTATTTTGGGTGGGAGGTTGTTGGTCAGTCATTTCATCTGATTCCATGTCAGGCATCATTGTCTGATGCCACTGTACATTTTTGACATGGCAATGTGTACCTTATTAGTACTGTGTTGGTGTATGGCTATTGCTTAACATGTCATGTTGTGGTTTGGGAGGGTTTGAGTGACATAACAGTGATGGTCATGGCCTGTTTTGCAGGTGTGTGTGATTCACACCTTGCATGTCAGGGTCAGCCGCTTCTCGAAGCAACGAGCTGGGGGTAGATCTCTCTCCGCGGCAGGGGCCTCCCTCTGGAACAGCCTTCCTGCCTCCCTGGAACTTGAGGAGAACCATCTCCGGTTCCGGAAGCACCTCAAGACCTTCCTCTTTGCTTCTGCTTTCTCTCTCCCTCTCCCTTGCTAAATTCTTCACTGAAACTGCACTGGATCTGCAACTGGCCACTCTCACCGACCTCGGTCCCTGGCCCAGCCACTCTCCACTTGCACTGCCTCCCTGGCAACCCCTGCACTGCGGGACTGTCTCTCTATCCCTACACCCCCCCCTTCCCAGCACTTGTATGCACTTACCTTTGCAGTTGCCACCAGCTGGCCTATTTATTTGTTTTTTATTCTACTTACCCTGTACTGCACTCCCCCCTCCCCTTGCACTTTTCCCTTCCCCCTACCCCTGCACTTGCGCAATCTAAATGACACCTGGCCTAGTAGTATCGTTGTCTGTCTTCCCTTGTTCCCCCCTCCCTGCCTCGTCGCACCTTGAAACACTAGTGTATAGGCACGTTACAAATGCAATATCATGTCATGTCATATGTGTGCCTTTTGGTCACACAGGATAGCTTGTGTTTAAGTAGCTAGGGATGCAGACAATGTGGCACTTCCATGGCAACAATCTCAGGGTGGTAAGGTTGTGACAGTTAACTGTCTCTTTGTCATCATCGATTGTCACCTGGTATGTGCCAGGCCTGTGTGCACTCCGCAGGGGTGGGAGTTTAGGTGAAAAATGTGGCCACAAGCTGGGTCCGGGCTTCCTCGCCATGTGCCCTGTCCCCTCCCATGGGCAGCGCCTGTGCCTGTGGTTGGGGATGTGGGGGCACCACCATGTCCACCGGTACGCCCTGCTGTGTTGCAACATTGTGCAGGACACATACTGCCACAATGATCCTGCACACTACTGGGGGTGCATAGAGTAGCTGCCCGCCAGAGCGGTCAAGGGAGCGGAAACGTGACTTCAGCACTCCAAATGTGCGCTCCACTATGGCCCTGGTTGCAATATGGGCAGTGTTGTATCTTACCTGGGGTGGTGTGGTAGGGTTCCGGATTGGCGTCATCATGTGGTTGCTCAGAGGGTAGGCACTGTCCCCTGGGGAGGTGTAAATGGTTGTGATTATTGGGGTTTGTGTATTTGTGTGTGTGTGTGTGACATGCATGCATGTTCAAGGGCATTTGTACTCACCTAGGAGCCAGGTGTCGCCATGCTGCCCAGCTTCCAGGGCCCGGCTCAGGGCGGACATTCTGTATATGAAACTGTCATGGGTGGAGCCAGGGTAGTTTGCATACACAGAGGTGATGATTCCCTTTGCATCGCATACCACCTGTACATTGATGGAATGCCAGTGCTTGCGGTTTCGGTAGATGTGCTCAGTGGCCCTAGGTGGACGTAGGGCCACATGGGTGCAATCTATGGCACCAAGCACTTTGGGGAAGTGTGCCACCCTGTAACAATCCAGGACAACGGCCTGCCTTTCTGCGGGAGTTCTGGGCATGTATATGTGCCTGCGGACTGAGGGGCGCGCTGTCATGATTGCCAGTACCTGGTGTAGGCAGCGTGACTGCGTGGCCTGTGAGACCCCCCCCACTATGGCAGTAGTCCGCTGAAATGACCCAGTGGCCAAGAAATACAGGACATTGAGCACCTTCTCCAAGGGGCTCAATGCTTGGGAGCAAAGGGTGGGGGATGTAAGGTCATCTTCCCACTCCCTGACCAGGTCTAGGATGATATGGGGTGGAAACCTATAACTGCCGTAGACCTGGTCGTCAGGTATCCCAAAAAGGCTTGTCCGTTGTGCGAAAATGCGTGCCCTGGCTATTCTCCTCCTCCTGCGGTGTCCCACGATCAGTGCTGCGACAAATGGGGCATTCATCGTAGCTGTATATACGTGTTTGTTGTTTGCGCGCACTTTTATACTGTGCGCGGGGACGCTTCCGCCTGCCTTCCTGTGGCGGACGCGTTGACGCCTGTGTGCGTCTTTTGCCATGCGCGAGTTTCCCGTATTCGAATCCATGAATACGGGTTGTTCGCGTGCATGTGGACGTTCTGTGTAGTTCCCTGCAGTACTTCCCCAGTTACGCCTTCTTTTTCACGCGTTATTCCCCATTCCGCCTGTTCCGCCCACTGTTCCGCCCACTTTGGTTGTGTGCGCCGCGCTATGTGCGCTTTTGCTGTGCGCGTAGCGCATTCCATGTGTGCCCGCATGCGCCATGGCAGGATTTGGCGCACGGACAGCAGGAAACACGCGCAGCGTCTTCCTTGAATCGCACGCGTGTGCGTGCGCTGGGTTTCTCACGCTTGGGCCACCTTGCGCCTGCTTGCGCTGGGATTTTCGGCGCACGTTTGCTCCATGAATCGACCCCTAAAAACAGTAAAGTGTCTCTAAATTACACAAGATAACAATCTAAACAAATATTCAACAGAATTCCAAAGTTAAATAACGTGTTAAGATACTTTGGCAGAGTTTAGACAGCTGGAAAATGTTGTTCATAAAAAAAGTGACAAATTCAATAGGTAGCCCCTACCCTGAATATGATACTAATTTACCGTCCCCCAGCACAACTTCAGACTGTATTCTCCATCTGAATAGTCTTATTCTATCACAGTTAAAACCTTCATCTAAATAAATTATATTGGGAGGTTTCAACCTCTGGAAAGCGGATAAAAGTGATCTTGCAGTTCTGGAATTGGAAAGGTTTATGATAAATAGAGGCTTTACACAGCATGTTGAAGAACCCACTCATGTTAAGGGCAACATGCTGGATTGCCTGGCATCCTAAACGTGAGTAAGCCCAATATATCTCCATGCCCTTGGTCTGATATTTTTTTATTGAGGCTAGCATTTCATCAGACCATAAAATTTGAAATAGAACCGTGACACAAACTTTGAATATTTTGAGAAATTTGAGGAAGTTGAAACCCGAGATTATCCAAAAATGGATTGCACCACTAATAGCGAATGTGGCCCTTGTGCACTCAGCAGATGAGATGACTAATCGTCTCCTGGATTGTTTAGATGAAGGTACAAACACTCTTGCCCCATTAAAACCCAGGAAGGTGACCAGTAACGCCCATAGTGTCTGGTTCACAGAGGAATTAACAGCCTTAAAGGTTGGCAAAGGGAAATATTTCTATTGCTGGAAAGCCTCACCGAATGAACAAAATAAACTTTATATGTATTAGTTTTCTGCAAAAAAGTATAAACTTGCTGTTATTCCGGCAAAGAAATACACCTATGACTCATCGATTGCTGATGTGCAACATCAGTCTAAGGAAATCTTTAAAATTCAAAAGGAATTGGAGCAACCGAAGAACACCCCGCATTATATGGCTCACAAAGATATTGAATGGTACTCACGGATCCAGAATGCCATGGTGGATAAAGTGTTCAAAATGCAATCTATCTTTAGTGAACTGAGATATTGCACTTGTTTGCATTTATTAACTAGTGTGCTTTGCGGTTGCACTTTTTTAACTTGTCCTTTTCAACAGCAATCTGATTGTCATCATCATATACAGTGTATTGGATATATGGATGACTTATTTTAAAATACACAACCTGTCACATGTATAGAACTCTATGACCTCCGAAGAGTTTTACAGCAGTTGAGAACATATAAGGTGTAATAGCTTCAGTGAAAGAGGGACATTTTGGGTGTCAAAATGCCCCCTGGCGGGATTCAAGAGAGGACAGTCATATGACCACATGATAGGCACAACTCCACATGAAAGAACCCAGTCAGTGGAGGAAACAACACTACCACTCTAAGAATTCTCTCCTTGGTCCAATTCAAAACATTGGCTGGATTCAAAAAAAGTGATTTAGCGATAATAGTAAGAGACCACCATAGGGAATGCCCAGATAAGCCCCATGAAGCCAAAAGAGCACCAAGGAAGACCGCCCCCACCCAGACTACCGTGGGAGAAGAATGTATTCAATAATCCCTCTGGCCTCTTGAAGGAAACTCCAAAAGGGTTTTGGGACAACCTACACCGGTGCTACTCAAACCACAGGAAAGACAGCACAGTGGAACCCACACCAATTTTCCATAAGAGGGGAGAAATTCAAAAAGGCTGCCCCACCCATCTTAGTCTCGTACCCTCGGGGAGTTTGCATGAAGGAGGTGGCCTCAGCAAATTCCAGAGGCATTCTCCCAGGTAGCTACAGCTGCAACCCATTACTTGGAGAGCCAGCCCAGTGCAGGTGCTAAGCCACTGTACAGAAATACATCCCAGATCATTTGGAAGAGAGCAGGGGAGCTGGTTGGATGGGGTTTGAAGAGACTTGCAGAGAAGAAGGTGAGACGAAAGTCGAGCACGGAAGAGGAGGCTGGAGAAGCGAAGTGTGGAGGTTGGTGAGATTTTAGGTGGGGAAGCAGGTAAGTGAGCAGGACACTATATACTCCAATGAGATGTGAATTATATCCCTGGGTGAGCTGGGTCCTGCATCGATTGGAGAGTTTAAGAAGGTGGTGAGTGAGTAGGGCACTATTTCCATGTGAGAGTTATAGGAGGATATTGGAGGAGGAAGTTTAAGTTTAGCAGGAAACCGGAGAGTATTTGAAGAGATTTAATAAAGTTAAAAGGGAAGATGGAAGGCTGTCAAAGGATTTGGGTGAGCTTAAGGAAGAGCTAAGATTGTTGTTGGAGGAGATTGGAAAAATTAGGAAGGTGCTGGGAAGATTGTTGGAGCAGGGTGATGATAATCAGAATGAAGGATGAGAAGTTAAGGAGGATTTAGAGAACCATCAGGAGGTGGAAGGCGGTGCAGTTGGGAAGGGAGTGGTAGGAGAATTTAAGGAGGAGGTGGCGCTGTATCAGGAGGTGGAAGGAGATGAAACAAATGAAGTAAGTGGAGTTGAGAAAGAGGTGGTTAGAGAGTATGAGGAAGTGGTTGAATAAGGCAAGGAAATAAAAGGACAGCTACATCTGAGAAAGAGATTGATTGACAAGAGCTAGAGGGATTTAGTATCAAGAGAGTTAAAGAACAGAGATGTTGGGTGGACAAAGTTGGGTTAGTGATGGCATCCTGTTCAGAAGGAGTTGCACTAATGATGGAAGGAGGTACAAGCTTGTGGCATGGCAAAAAGGAGGGCAGGACCGAAGTTGTTTCTAGGGCCCAGTTTGTTGGGGGAAGGATTCCTTGAGTTGGGCCTGGTAGCTCCCCCACTTCCATGCTTCTGAATCAGTGACCTCCTCCAGCTGAGACCTGTGAAGATCGTACCACCCAAGGAAGGACTATCAGAGGGCCTGGGCTTTGGCAAACTGAGGAGGGCCCAGGCAGTGTGCACCTGGAACATCATCCTTCCTAGGTATTGGTCTCCCATTGAGCCTGCAACTGCAGAAGGGGCCTTTAGCCCCACCCATAATAGCCCGCCTAGGCCTTGTACCAGGGCTCAGGCAGGCATGTGAGTACGTTTCAATGGGACACCCAGGACAACACATTACCTCTTGAACACTTCTCCTTTCTGACTACAATTACCACGTAGAATTTTATATTGAGCTCTACCCTTTTACTTTGGTGTAGGGAAATCTGTGGGATATTGAAAGACAACTCTATCCAACCCCTTTTATGATTTTTGACCCACTGTGATTATGTATCCCTATCTCACTTAATAAGAGAACCCTGGTGTATGTGACTAGTCTGTGATCCTGCTGTCCATCCTGACAGGGGCCTCAACAGTTAAAACATCTGGTTTACGCCGAATCATTGATTATGTGTATGATGATGGCAGTTGTCATGTGGTCCACCATAATTAATTATTGGTAATGGTGCCTGAAACTGGGTAGGGCAAAATTCAGGAAAGTCTTTCATCATCAGTAAGGTAAAACTAACCTTTCTCACAATGGCCTAAACCCATCTCCCGTTCCCTATCAGGTCATCTATGAATGATTTAGCACCACATTCCCCACAAACATGTGGTGCACTATGGGCGAGAGAGGTGGCTCTTTTCTGTCCATACTCGAGTTCTGAAGCAAGCGATCCTATGTACCAGCCCAGAGGCCAACTATGCTAGGCTAACTGAGGCTCTAAAGCGATGCAGTATCATCTTTCAGTCTCATGAACAAAACAAGTGTCGCTTGTTAAAGTGCTTCCTGGCAGTGTGAGAAAACAAAAGGGCTTGACAAAACATGTTGAAATGTATTATGAAGATAATTAAGAACAATAAAGAACGCAATTTCAAATTTATTTTTCAAAGGAGCAATATTCTGTTTGAAAAGTGCAGTGTTCTTCTGGAGAAAGGGAGATTAGTGAGGGGCACAGACGATGAGTGAAAGATACTGTGCAGAGGTTACTGGTACTCTATCACTGTGAAGGATTGCCATCTGGCAAGGGTGTAAAAGCCCCGAAATCGTTTATTTTTTAAAATAATATAATAATCTCAGAAAGGGTGAGTCAGCTAGCCAGACCCCCCTTCAACAAACTATGCCAAAAGCATAGTATACACATGTGCCCTGCTGAATCAGTATCCACATCTGCAGTGCCTGTACTCTAGTGGCACAGCGCATGTTCAATGGCCACAGGTGCTCTCTTGATAGCTGCAGCGGCAGTCAAGTCACTTCAGCGCAGGGGCTGTATTTAAGACATCCACCTCTGTTCCCAAACCACATAACTATGAGAGTCACTATCCTGCTGGCATTTGTCAACTTTAAATATGAGCCATACCAGAGTTTCATATCTAGTCCTGGAGGCTTTTCTATGGAAGGATTGATAAAGCTGTATAACTCATGGATTGTTCCAAGCACCCTATTTGGCCTAGAAGTATCTCTGGGTAAAGAGACTGCTTGGTTAGATATTTTACGAGGCTCTGGAAGAGTGTCCTGGGTCTTTCTCAAGCAGTCCCAATGGAAACTATCGGTTTCGAATTAGGGTTAATCTCCCTCTCAAATTGGAAAATGATTGCGCCATGTGCCTTCTGCGTTAAACTGATGATGAGCCGGGGTAACTCAAAATCTCTGTATTCCTATTTTCTGGAGCTTACTGGAACTCTGTATTGTCCGGCTTCAAACCAGTGGTATGAAGAGATTGTTGCATGTTAAGATGAAATAGGATGCACTTGTCTTCCAGAGAAGAATGTAGACCCTAAATTCTCAGAAATAAAAAAAAATCCCAAGTTTGGGATCGCAATAAGCGCAATGCACACCTTTCGCTATTGTGACTGTCAGTTCAAAACAGAACGTTTTGAAATCTCATGGTTGACTTCCTATAACTATAAGGCAGAACTATAATATAGGTATTTGTACCTATTATAAACAGTGGGCACCTTCACTAAACTTTAGGGCCTAAGAGCGACTTTATCCTGGTTAGACTAGTTCTGGTTCAGTGGTCCTTAGGACCTAGCAATGTAAACTAGAAGCCTAGCGGCCCCCAGTTGGCCTAATACTGTACCACTGGCCCAAACCGGTAGGGTCACTTACCAAAGACACTGCCAGAACTCTGTTTCACCAAGTTACTAACCTGTAGCCTGTATTAGCCTTTGTTTACTTGCACATCAGTCAAAGATATATGTTTCACAAAACAACTCTGTGGGTGTTCCCTTTTTGGATATCATAAACGTTACACTATACTTTTAATCACAGTGCTCCCCTCCCGAGATTTTAGAATTAACTGCCAGTCGTGTTCACCACTAGGAAGGTCAGGTGTAATTTAGCTAATATCTGCCTAGTTTTGTGAATCTCTTTCTCACGATCTGAATGAACACAGGTCCGAGGAAAACCCTTCTAACACATTCTTAGAGGAAGTTTGTTTTATCTGATATAATGTTGCTTGTGCATAATGAACTTGTACTGCTGCTGTAGATGTTGTTATTGTAAGAAGGGGACCACTGCTGTTTAACTTGCTTAAGATTCTTCAAAGAGCTAATTAGACAGTGAGGTGACACTGGCATGCTTATGAAATACCCCTAGATTATTTTATCAATTGTGTGATGTGTTCTGTGAGCCTGGGCAGGATTTGCTGCATGCAGGCTTCTGGAAAGTAATGTGTTGGTTGATTTGCCATTTGGTTTTGAAATATATATATAAACTCTCCTCCATGTTCAGTAGTTTGAAATTTATGAATGTTTACTGGCGGTTTGGAAGATGACATGGGGAGATAAAGACAATTCAGGGTGGTTTGCAACACACTTTTAGAATGGCGATATTTTGCAGAAAAAGAAGGTCCAGAGGTCTTTTCAGCTGTTGGGTTGTGTGTGGAGAATTGTTAAGCGTTTCCATGTTCAATAGCTCATCTAATATCCCTAAGATCTCTCTCATTTCGTTTGGGGGGTCATTAATATGTTTAGCCTGGCAAACCATTTTGACTTTTTTAGCAGGTTGACGGTAACCACCACCTCTGTCACATGTAGTTAATTGTATCATTATCATACAGTGGAACTATGTGAATACCGCACCCAAGAACAGGTCATTGGGCTGTGTTTGTGCTGGTAGAGAGATTCCCAGACCCCCCTTTGTTCTGCAAAAACAGTATCCCGAAGCCGAAAATGATGATTTCTGTTTTTTGTTTTTTGTTTTTTCCTGCATATTTTAACTCAATTATATGCAGGGGGAGGCCTGCCCGCATCTCCCCCATGCTCCCCTCACACCATTTATTACCCTATCCCACCCCACCACATATACTTGCGTTAAAATGCGCAGTATACAATTTGGCATTTTCGGCTTCTGCTTTTTATGCAGCACCGTATTGGGGTGATACCAACACAGTGATGCTACCACTGTTGTTCTAAGTTGTGGTTTGATCTTTTTTTATCTCAGACAATCCCTTGTTTTCCATTTATTGAACAATTTGATCCCCCTGTTAGGCTTTTTTTTTTTCATCTGGACGGGGCAACTTGTGGAGGGTTTTTGTTATATTAGCTAGGCGTTATCACGCTAGACCTGAGGATCAGCTGTTGGGTTACATCTGTAGATATTTTGAGAGATCACCAGGTTAAGACTGAAACCCTCTGTGAGGGTTGAATCATTGACACATTGTGTGAATCCAAATGCACACATTTGTTCCAGCAGATCGAAGATATGTTTTATCTCTGCGACTGTCCACTCATATTTTGAAGACTCAAAATGACTAGACCTTTTTGAGTCAGCATTTACAATCCATGAATGTGTGATTGAATCCTATAGGTCAATAAACAACTAGCATGATGATTGAATTATTGGATTTAAGTATGTAGCAGGTTACTTAGAATAGCCCATGTTCAGAATTTCTTTGCATGTTTGGTCTGTCCTAAGAAGAAAAGCTACCCTTTACCCTCTTTTTCACTGTCTATTACAATGAAGAGGCTGTACCCGGAAGACAGCTGATCATTGAAGAGGTTATGACATTGTCACAAAACCAGGATTCAGTTAGACCAAGTATGTAGCACCAATGGAATTCTATCAAGTCTCTGGTGTCTAAGGTGTGTTTAATAGTTGAAGGGGTGGTGATCAAACCTGTTTTTATCACAGGAATATTATCCTAATGAGTGCTTACTCGCTATTTTCATTGAGGTGGATTTGTTGCTGGGCTGGTTCTTCTGTGTGGATGGTTTGATTGTCTGTATGAGGTAAGGCAGGCATATTGTTTTTCTAGTTGGTCTTGCAGCAATAGGATGGCATGGTCTAAATTGGCTTGTCGTTTAGTGAGTATTGGTGGATGCATTAGGAGAGAATTGACATTGTTCAGTGACTATATGAGTGTGAATTGAGAGGCATAAATATCAGAGTGTAGGGAATCTGGTCTAAAATGTCATGAGCTGTATTGGGTTGGCACATTTGGTGTTCTTGTTTCAAGGATGGCAAAGATGTGTCCGAATTCTTGAAGGTTTCAGTAATTAGCCTCAATCATTATGCTGCCATTGTCGAAAATATTTATACTGTGTTTCTAAATGGGGGCTCTTTGAATCTTGGGGATCTTCTCGGTGGAGATGTTGGTCAGGAACAAGCCAACCTCTTCTTCATATTGGAGTCTAAGCATATGAGATCAGCTTTGATGGTGACAGTTTTCGAACTGATGAATACATCAGTGATGTGGGTCTCTGGGTGGTTCTTCATGCTTGTATTTATTTATCTGGTTTGTGTACTTGGATAGACCCTGGGTAATTTATAATAATGCGTAAAGGCCCCACTTTCACCAAAGCGGCTTCCAGATTTCATGCAAGTTGGTGAAAAAAAGAAATTGTGGTTGATGTTGACAGACATTTGCAAGTACTTCTGAAAAGGGGAGGTGAGTTTTACACTAAAAACTATTTGAGTCTCACAAATAGCTGAAATAGATAGTTATACAGAAAACTGGACAAAGGTGAGGAGGGTGAGGAAGATGAAGAGGTAAACCGGTTCAATCCTTAGCCAACAACATTCCTCGGCATCCCACAGCAGCCCAAATGTAGAAATTCAGTCACATTGGATGCTTCTCTTTCCTTTTTTGCCCAACGTAATCAGGTAGCATCCTCCTGCTGCTTTCCAGTCTGCCTCCTACATCAAATTCTGCTTATCTTTCCCGTTCTACTCAGCTTCCTGCTTCCCCCACCCCTATTCAGTCTGATTTCATTATTTCAACTCCCTCTATCTTGGCCCACCTGCAGTTCAGATCAGCTCACTCAAAATCCTGCTAATTTCTGCTACTCGCCTTGTGGTTGGTCTTCGTAATTGTTGTCATGTTTCCCATGTTCTCACCAAAAAGCAGTGATTGCTGATTAAACAGAATATTCGTTTTTAAATGATTTGTACACTTTACCATTATATCAACGTCTCTTCGTTTCTTTATAAAAGAATAATTCCTTATGCTCCAAGAAGCACCCACGACTTCTTTAATTTAAGACTCCTTGTGGTCTGTAACTTTCACGACTCATGCATGGGTGGCCATGCTTTCTTTGTTCTGTCCACTTCTATTTGGAACTCACTGCCACTGGACCCAATAGTGTTCCTCTTTTTCTCTGTTCTGGTATTAGCTTAACTCGTGAAGCCTAGGCCCTCCGGCAGCACCATCAACCCACTGTGATATTTGACTCTGAGCCATGAGGCCCTCACTCTTGTGATTTAGTCAGCCACTTATTGCTTGTACAGAACACCTGTGTTGCCTCCTTGTTAATGATGGTGCACCTCACTGATCCAGCTTTAAACATGCCTAGTGTGATCCTAGGGTTTAAATTCTGTTCTTTTTCATAGGATCTTCTAAGCAATGAAATATATACATTTACTTTGATACAATGCTCCAGATATCACAAATTGAAGATAAAATAGGAGGTGTGTATGTAGGATAATAATTTGCAAGAACGTCATTCTACAGAATGTCTGCAATTCATCTAAATAGAAGGGTAGGGTAAACAGAGCCAGGAGTCTGGAATTTCTCTTTCAGAAAATAACTTGAGAAATATTTTAATTTCCAGGAACGGATTTTAAGATTACTTTGGAAAGTTGGACTCAGAGTTGTGCACCACACTCATAGACATGGTTAATTATCCTTTCATTGGATTCGTGCTTGGGTGTTTTTTTTTAATGCAAGTAGTGGATAGAAGCCTTGACACTTGTTTCTGAAATTTGATTTGCACAACTGGACGAGTTTACATTGTGACATTTGCATTATACACAGAGAAACCTGAAAGAAAGCATGGCTGGATGTCTTGATTGTATTGTGTGTTGCCCACTACATACAGATGGGACACTATCTTTAGGAATTTGACAAACAGAACAGAATCATTTACACTGAGAGATTTTCCACACAATGTTTGACAGTTTAACATAACTGATTTAAAGTACTGGATGTTTAGGTGGGTGGCAACATCAAGGATTTGGATGGGATTGTGATGCACAAAGAGGATATCGGCTTTTGCACTAAACAAGGTAATCTGACCTTCACAAATGTAATGCTGCAAATTTGAACGGTTTACTGCACGCCTAGATACCTTGGAATCCTGTTCTTCTGCATTCATTTGAGTGACTGGCCATTGACAGTTGTAGATTTTTTTGTGATATGGTACAGATATTATGTTATGTGTTCCAGATTTATCTATGCCATGAATGGTCTCCAAGAACTCAGTCTTCTCTGAAAGGGAGTAGGTGGCTTTGGTCAGTGGGGGGATGAAGTACAAGATAGATTTGATCTTGTGTTGATGCGTCCAGACCAGAAGCACTCTGAGCCCTAAGTGCAGGTGAGTTAGTAGGTGTTTTGTGTCATCAACATGTCATGAACATGTGGCGTTTGTGTCCATAAAGGAAAACCTTGCATGCCCATGGTGTTAGCATGCATTGGCTGGGGATGTAGTATGTAAGTTGGTTGTAGAAGTGTAGTATTCTGGTTTTGCTGTCTGGTGGGAGGGATGTTAAGAAGCCATAGGTGAGCATCTTAGTTGGTTTGTGTGTAGTGTGTTTGAGTGCCGAAGTTTGGACGCCAGTGGACAGGGTTAGCAAATGCTGCTCTGAGGCATTAGAGAGAACATGGAGTTTAATTTCCCATGTTGATTAGGTGCCCAGCCATCAGCCACAGTATATGATGTAGCACTTCGGTGAGGCCCACATGTGACACTATGGAGGAGATAGGGTGGCAAACGCTGCAGTGTGACTGAAAGTCTGGTATTTTGCAAGACGACCAGGGGAAGAATTCACATTATGGCGCACATTGCATTGTGATGGAGAGGAGCAAGAAGAACATTCCCTGTTTGTTTGTCTGAGGCTCAAATGGTGAGCAAAATGCGAGTTAGGGCGTTACCACCACCGTTGTTTCCGGACCAGCCGACTTGTAATGAGGCCCACAGTATATGCGTTAAACAGCAGCAGCGAGAGACACGAGCCCTACGGGTCACCACAGATAAATCATCTTTAACAACTTTGGCTTGTCTTGGCTCAAAAGAGGATATAAACCACTGAACAACACTAGCCGAGCATTTTCATATGTTGATCAGTCTGCCTCCAAGAAGAGCATGATCAACTAAGTCTAATGCAGCAGAGAGATCCAGCAATAAAAGCAATGCTATATGGCCTTTATCAATCATGTTTACAATAATTGACTTCCGATCAGGTAGCACGGTTTCTGTACCATGCCTTGAGCGAAATCCCGATTGCCCTAAGGCGAGAATTTCATGTTGCTCAATAAAGTCCTGATATTTAGAACAAGCCACTTTATCAACGATTTTTAACAAGAAAGGCACATTGGTTATAGGCCTGAAATTGCCAGGATCAGTAGGAGCCCGTTTATCTTTTTTCAATAACGCAGATATCCAGGCTTCATTCAGGCAACCCAGGACTTGGGCCTTAGAAAAAGACAAATTAATAAATCTAGTAACCCAGGGAAGTAGAGAAGCCAAAAAGTCATTAAAGAGAGAAGCTGGGATGAAACCTACGCCTTGTAAAGGTGATGTCTTCCCAGCCTCTGCTGGGAAGACATCACCTTTACAAGACGTAGGTTTCATCCCTCGTACAATGTTTTGAACTTCATTATCTGATAACTCCTAGAATGAGAAAGATGAGGAGAAGTCTAATAATTCAGCTGAGGTGGAAGATTGTGTTCCAGCCAGAGGGCTCACAAGGAGTTTAACTTGTTCAGCAATGAGGGCTTGATGGCAAGATATTGTCTGGGTGAACTCATCATGAATGTCTTGACAACAGCTGTTGTCCACAGTAATGCTAAAGTTAACTGATTTACCTTATAATTCATGGAGAATAGAGAAGAGTTCCCACGAATTAGACTTTGCTGCATTAATGTGTTTCTTAAATTGAACCTCCCTAGCTGCACAAATAGCCTCCTTGTTTCCTTTAACGACTGTCTAATATAGCCCCAGAACGAAGTCGGATGGATTTCTTTCTCCAACTCTGCTCGGCAACAGGTTTAATCTTCCTAGAAGATAACATTTCAGGTGAGAACCAATGATTCTGCTTTGATACTTTTTTCTGAGCAATAGGATGAAGGGGCGCCAAGGTGTCAAAAGCAATATTAATAGTGGTTCTAAAATGCACAGTCAAATTAGATAGAGATATGTTGTGAGTAGAAATGGGTAACTGAAGGATTACTAATGAATTAAATATCTCCAAGTTAACTTTTTTGAATGTTTCTAGACATTAAAAAGCTTTTTTACTTCAAACCTGTATTTGTCTGGAACAAAAATACAGCATGTCCTTATCACCATGTGCATGATTGGGGACACAGAAATTGTGCAAGGTACAGTGTTTCCAGCAGCAACCACAAGTAGCACATCAGCTATGGATACAATAACAGTGAACAGTTGTGGAGACTACTAAAGCGATTATTAGCACATGCCCAACTAGAGCAGACATTTCAGTTCAAAGGCCAACCTACACTAAATCATAACCAGGCACACGTGGAAATGCATCCTATTGTTGTGAGGCAGATGAATGCGTCATACATAGCTGCTGTCCTGCCTCCAATCCAACACCGCCCAGGTGAGAAGCATTATTCACTCAGATATCCATACTGCTCTTATCCCAGGCAGGCACAACACAAGAGAGAATCTAAGCTGAAGATGGCAAAAGCAAGTAATTCCCCATTGCAAGGCGCCGAAAAGAAATGACTCCGGTGGCAGCCATGACGTTTGTACCGCCACGGCTACCGCCGCGGTCGTAATGAGGCCCCAAGTATATATGCACTCCACACGAACACGTGCACTAGGTTAAATGTACATTTAGACTTAAAACACATTAACATAGCAAACACAAGACATGACGAACTCTAACATAGCCAATGTATAAGCTAAATGCAACACATACGACATGTGAGTATATCTCTTTAATAGAAATAAGAGTGTAACAGGGCAGCCATCTTCTCTAGAATGGACACCACAGCATGCTTTTAAATAGACAAAAGCCTCTAGACCTTCAGAGAAATCAAAAGTCTGAATCCACAGAAATACAACATTAGTGGCATGGCCAGAAGGAGATGGAAATGGCAAATCAAGGCACAAGATAGTGATCCTGGACATAGGCAGGATACTCCCCAATTAATTCAAGTGTACAAGAGCACAACCAATCCTTGTTATCCGAACGCCACGGCACAGTGAGCCAAAAGGACCCCATGAAGAATAACTCAAGAGAGTCCCCAGAGGCAGCAGAAAACACGTTGCATGCATTAATAATAGCTAAAATCCCCAAAAAATAGGAGATAATGCCACTTCATACATGATCCTCTAGCACGTGACTTATAATTGGAAAACACTGGCTATTCATTAGGTGTCAGCAGAAGATAGCACACCTGTGGTACTCCGTAAAAGCACAGAGAGACCCAAGGTAAAGTCAAGCACATAGAGATTGCTCAAGCTGATGGTCTAAGGAATGAGGGATGGTAATTTTTTTTAATGAATAGAAGACAGTTGGCCTCTCTCCCCCCACTACCCATCTGACGCATATCTTGATGGACTGTCAAATCCCTTAGTGTCATACCGCCCACCATGTAGTATGCCAGCAAATTAGTTTTTAGAAGTGATGTATTTTTATGTTTATCAATATTGGAATGGTATCAGGAAGAGCCATCAGATATCATTCACCCAATAAACTGTGAAAACCATATGTGTGTCCATATGTAGTCACATCCCTTAACCAATCCCCATTCCCCGCAGGTTTTGTAAAATTGTTATGATGTATGACACGAGAAATAATGCATCAGAGGTACTTCAAGTGTTGTTTTGTATGAATTCAGCGAGAGACTCAAAATGTTAATTCTTGTATGCTGTCTCTGCTTTATTTGGCTGAACTTTGCCTTGCACTTTGTCTACTTCATCATTGAGTTTGTTTTGGAGTAATTCCAGTACCTTTGGCATACATGGAACTTTGGGCCCCGCTTAACACTATCATTACATATTTCGGTACACAGAATCAGCATAGATGACTTGCACAGCCATTGCATTTTCAACACCTCCCAGTACCATCGAAGCAGATTTTCAACATGACATTAAGTATGCCTCTCATCACAAGAGAACTCTTCACGCTTTGGCACACCACTGAAACTGAATCCATCTCCAATGGGTTAGGTCAGGGATTTAGGGTAGAGTAGGCGCTCTCAATCAGAATGAACCATAATCCAAGATAGCCCTGTGTGCATCCCATTGTAAGAATTCAAAGATCAACAACTGTCAGTACAACAAATCAAAGTGCAACCGTGTCAAGTACTTTAATGGCACCTCTGTGCCCCATTGAATGGAAGCTTGTCTGTCCCCTCCTGCATAACAACCAACAAGCGCACATCAGTCTACACAGTGTATGTCTTCTAGGTGCAGTTTCGTAATTTGGAATTTGGAATCAGGAACAGCCAACCTTGCCACTGCCAGACTGTGCCATAGAGTTGCTGGCCAGGGAGCCATGGGACCCGCACGGGTGTCACATCATTCATGCCCTACATAAAGATGGACCATCCACAGGGGCGTGACTAGACAGCACGCCATGTGGACATGGCTGCTGTAGGTTCTGTGGAAGGGCGCCTGGTTAAGCTACTTTAAATGCCCTAAACATTGCAACTTGCTAATGAAAGGCTGGTGGCAGGTCCCCTGGACTTGAGGAGCTGACTTCGCCGCAGTTTTATGCTCTGTTGAGGGAGCCTGATACCCAAACGTCCAAGAGGAGACAGCGCGCATTCGCAAAATGGTGGGCGAACTGTTAGAATCTCAGCGCCGAGGTTGGAGGAAGCTGGTGTGATGTGGCCATGAGGGAGTGTCAGAAGTCGGTGGCTTATCAGTGCAGGCGAAGGGTGAGAAACCTGAGTCCCTCCGGGTGGCGTGGTGTCAGTGGCAGAAGCTCCCTTCGGCGCTAGAGGAACCTGGAGTGCGGGAGACGAGGTGACCGGAAAGGCTCCACTTCGGAGAAGCGCGATTGGAGGAGGTAGGGAGCAGAGTGGGGTGGCCTCCATAGTTTGGAGCTAATGGGATAAATCTGCAGATGCTGGGGGCCTCCCTGCTCCGTGGGAGCATTCCCACCACAGTGATCCGGCAGGCTCCTTGACAACTGCAGCAACGGGAGGCCGTGCGTGACGAGCACGGCCTCCGTGTGTCGGACCATACAGGCTTGCTCTGTCTGTTCGGTCCGGAGCGGGCCTTCTGGAGTCCCTGGGCAGAGACACGGTGAGACTCGCTGCTCAGGTGGATTCACCTGTAGGGGCAAAGCGATTGGACCCAGGGAGGAGATGAGAATGTGGAGATTAGGGGGCCCTGTGACAGGTGTGGTGGGGGAAGATGAGAGTGGGGCTTATAGCCTGCGGGCTGTGATTCTCACCCCTCTGAATCACTTCTCTGCGTGGACTGGGAGGTGGCAAAGCAGATCCTTTTGGGTGCGCAGTAAGGCTGGCTGGGTGAAGAGTTTGGCAGGGGCAAGACACCTGGCGCTCCTGGACATTCCTGTGGGCTGTCCCGGTACCGGAAACCGGTATTCCTGGCCCTGACAATACGCTGCACTTGTTAGTTTGCTTCTGAAGGACACTCTGCCTCCTTATTACAGTTGGGCATTGTTGAAAGCTCAATTGGGGGGATCCACATTCTGCGGGCTTCTTTGGGCTGGAGTGTGTTAATTCTGATCTGCCCTTCCTGATAATGCCCAGGTTTGGACATAAGTATAAGCAGAGCAAAATTGCAGCGTACTTAGCCCCTTCTGTTCCTGCTACCCAAAAGATGCAGACTACTAAGGCCGATGTCCATGCCTCGCGGGGGCGGGCTCTTTCTCAGATCCTCAAGTCAGGAATATTCAGGAGCGGCTTGAGGAATTGGTGGCTAAACAAGCAGACTTGGTAAACCGCTCAAGAAGGAATAATATTCGACTACGTGGCATTCCAAGACAAATTCTTGATCAAGACCTCCCTGAATAAGTGAAGGCTCTTTTCAAATATTTACTATCCCTTGGAGATTCGGAGGAACTGACTTTAGACAGGACCCACCAAGTCTACTCGTCACTCCAACAGAGGCAGAATCTCCTTCCTGATGTTCTTTCTAGGGTCCATTTCTTTCACCAAAAAGAGGCAATAATGGCAGCGGCTAGAAAGGCAGTGCCAGTGAATTTCCGGGGATCTAAAATAACTTTCTTCCAGGACTTGTCACCATATACATTAGTGAATCGCAAGTGCATCCAGAAAGTCACAGCTTGGCTCCAAGCAAAAAACGTCTGTTATCGTTGGGGGTACCCATGTAAGCTTCTCTCCGAACTGCATAACCGGCCCTACTCTATCGGCTCGGAAGATGAGGCAAGAGAGCTGATGACGGGCTCTGATGATGATGAAATTGACATGGGAAATAGTGATTCGAGAGAGTCAGCTGTTAGCCCCACGCCAAAAGATATGAGGAGGAAACTCAAGGGATGGGCTGTGTAGAAGGGCTCTTCAAGCCAGGGGATGGGGAATGTGGGTTCTACCTGACTTGACTTGAGGAGTTGGGCCTGATCCAACGAGTCCTGAAGCTTATATGATTTGGGTACCTGAACTGCTAGATATGGGCAACTGTCCCATATACCAACCTTAGTTGTTGTCTTTTGTTTAGCTCGGAAAGGCAATACCTGCCTACTATGTAGCTGTTGACAGCGAGTCAAGTTGCAAGTTGTTATGGTTATATGTTGGGGCTTTGTCCCCCTTTTGGGCTACACTTAAGGTGAGACTGAGAGTGATTTGACTGGGTGCCCGTATATGGATTGCGCCCACTGTTGTCGCCCTTGTGTGATGTTGCAATGTTGTGAGAAGGCTGATGTGGCCTTTTGTCTTGTTCTTGCTGTTTTTATTTTCTTTGTTATATGTATTAAGTTTGCTCACTTTAGGCCTGGATTGCTTTATAATTTATACTGGCCATTCTATTTTAGCTGTTCTTATCACAATGTCGATGCTGGTGTTATGTTGACAGCAGGTGGGGGGGTTCATTACTGTCTTTGGGAATGCTGTACTATCCAGAATGCACTCTTCCAATGTATGGGCTGATTTGCTGGGATACAGGAGGGTGGGGATCCTGTAGGGGTGGTTTTTGATTTGGAGGGGTTTTGTTTTTAGGGCTATGCAGAGGCCGGCGTGAGATCAGAGGGACTGGTCAGAACTTTAGTTGCCTCACCTTGAATGTGCAAGGCCTAAATTCCCCTCTTAAGGGAAAAGCTCTATTTCATAGATTAGTTACCCTTTAGCTCACTACTTCTCTGAAAATGACATCTTACGGTATGGGATGCCGGGAAGGCTGTGATTAGGGGACATATTACAGCACAAACAGTGGTCAGATGGGAAATTAGGAGACAGGTGCAGGATCGGCTGGAAGGGGAATTGCGAGAGAGGGAGGAATTGTATAAAAGAAAATGCTCCCTCCGACTGCTCAGTGACGTGCGAGTAGCCCGCAAAGACTTAGAAGCTCACCATATGAGTGAGGCAGCATATGGCGTTATGAGAACCAAACAATATTATTATTCAAGAGGGAATAAAGCTAATTGGATGTTAGCCACCAATTTGAAAAGGCAGGCAGGGTGTAATCATATAGACTCTCTGAGAGATGCTAGCGGGAAACGTATTAACACAGAGGAGGGAAAACTTCAAATTATAGAAAAAATGTTTAGGGACCACTCGGCCCCTTTCCATACTGATCTGAGAATAGCCCAGGAATTCATACAGGAGGCACAGTTGCCTCCGGTGGCCCAGGTGTTCCGGGACCGCTTAGAGGAACCTATTACCCTCAAGGAAGTGGAGCATGCAAATGGCCTTACAAATATATTTTACAAAACCTTTGGCACTGTGCTGGCCCCTTATTTGGCTAAGTTATTTAATATCATTTGGGCCATGGGCTCAGTGTCTAAATCCATGACTGAGTCTGCAACCACCTTCATTTTGAAACCAGGGAAAGACCCGACGGATTGCATATCTTATTGTCCGATCGCTTTATTAAATACCGATGCAAAGTTACTGAGTAGGGTTATAGCAGGAAGATTGGGCGAGATTCTTCCGACTTTGATAGAGAAAGACCAATCAGGCTTTATCCGTAATCGGTCAACACAGGAAAACATTTGTCGGGCTATAAACTTGATTGCTCTGGCCCCAAGGATCCCGGGAGATTATCCATCTTATTATTAGACGCCCATAGGGTGTTTGACAGCATGTCCTGGGAATATTCTAGGCTAGTTTTGGATGGGTTTGGGTTTGGTCCCAAATTCTCAAAATTAATACTCTCAAGTTTCCACTTTCCTTTAATTACGGTTGGGGTGAATGCACGCTGGACCCCTCTGATTATCCTAGGCAAAGGAACGAGGCAGGGGTTCCCCCTGTATCCGTTAGTCTTCGCTCTGGCGATGGAGCCCTTGGCTCAGCAGATTAGGCTCCACCGTGAGATTTCGGGCTTTGAACATGCGGGACAATGTCATAAAATAGCTTTATACGCAGATGACCTGCTCTTCCTCCTAAGGGATATTGGTAGATCTATCCCATCGTTGATGAACCTTCTGTCCCGTTTTGCGGAGCTATCAGGGTTCCAGGTGAACCTGTTACAGTCTATCAGATTGGCCGTGACAGAGATCCCCAGTGAGGTGGCAAATATCCAGGCTCAGTTTTCTTTCCATGATCTACTACTGAGATCCCCTACCTGGGAATAAAATGGACTCCGTCTTACTCAGGTCTCTTCAGGGACAACATACCCACCCAACTGAAAGAAGCAAAGGATTGGCTCTTACATTATGAGTCTCAGGAGATATCTTGGTTGGGCCGGTTTAGTGCGCTCAAGATGACCTTACTTCCAAAACTTTATATGTCTTTCAAGCCCTTCCAGTGCGGATTCCGGAGGGCGACCTTATTGGGATACGGAAGGCAATGAGTCAATTTGTTTGGAAGGGGAGAAAACCTAGAATACCTCTTAAACTCCTTACTAGGGGAAAGGCATCGGGAGGCCTGGGGCTGCCCTTGATTCAAAGATATTATAGGGCTGCACAGGTTGCCGCTATGCTGACCTGGGCAAACCCTTTAGAGTCCCCTAAATGGCAGGATATCGAACAGGCGGAAGCCCCATTCCCATTGGCGCAGCTTCCGTTCCTCTCCAGATAGGCCCGAACCCATGGGCATGTTCTCCTGCCTACTACGGCTTTAACACTCCAAAGTTGGTATAAGGCATGCCCTTAAAATGGGATCAAATCTGGCCTGGGCCCTGTTTCCCCTATTTCCCAAAACCCGGCCTTCACGCCGGGCTTGGCGGTTGGCGCATTTCGGAACTGGGAACCAGCTGAACCTATGCGGTTGAGGGACTTGTATACGGATCAGGAACCACTGACGTTTGCTGAATGCAAAGAAAAATGTAGTTTGTTGGAATCTGAACGGTTTTGGTACATTCAGCTACGCCATCGGATAACTAATGGGGCTATATGCAAAGCTGTGGCCAGGGACCCAATTGGGATAGAATTAAAAGTGTTAGAAGGGCAGCGGGTTCATAGACTCTCAGCCTGTTACAAACTTCTAGAGAATGTCCCTTCTGGGGAGAAGCTCTCTTATATGAGGACGTGGGAGGGGGAGTATTAAATTGTGTTACCAATGGTACCTACATGCAGTAGGTTGCATGCAATGAACCCCGACTAATCGGACACATGTTGTCATGGCTGTGGCGAGAAAGTTGATTTGTCACATATGTGGTGGCACGGCTCTGTCATATAGACCTTCTGGCTGGAGGTACGATCCAGAATTAAGGAAATTACTGGGGTCTTGCTCCCTATGGACCCACTGGTGTTAGTGCCAGGGGATGCCCCAGATGATGGATCCTTCCGATATCTGGCTATAGAGCAGCCCTACTCTCTACTCTCCTTATAGCGGCTCGGTTCACGAGGGCCCGATTCTGGAAGTCCATAGAGGGGCCACATATAGCTTACTGGTGGGTGAATGTGTGGGAGTTGCTAGGCCTAGAAAAGCACTCGGCTATGCTAGAAGGCAAGATGCTAAGATTTACGCGCATCTGGGGGCCTTTCCTGGACTTTGTGCGGGACAAAGAACAGATGTACTTTCAGCCATTGTTATTGAAACACTTTCTGAAGCCCTGAGGCGGGTGTTGGAAGCCCTCATCTGATTCCTGTAACTGAAACACTGTTAGAAGCCCTGAGGCGGGTGCTGGAAGCCCTCATCTGATTCCTGTAACTGAAACACTGTTAGAAGCCCTGAGGCGGGTGCTGGAAGCCCTCATCTGATTCCTGTAACTGAAACACTGTTAGAAGCCCTGAGGCGGGTGCTGGAAGCCCTCATCTGATTCCTGTAACTGAAACACTGTTAGAAGCCCTGAGGCGGGTGCTAGAAGCCCTCATCTGAATCCTGAAGGTACGCATGCATATGTAATATTGTGCTCACACTTGGAGTTTGTACTAATCACCATATGCGTTAAAAGAATGTACCTTTTTGCTAAAAGAAGAGGCCTTCTCTTTTATACGGCGGCGTTTAAGACCTGCTGACCTGGCAAGAACTTGTTTTTAACAGAAGAATTGTGTTTGGTCACTGTATGTCGAAGCATGCTGAGCCTGCTAAAACTATCTGCAGAATACGGGTGGGGGGAAGGAATGAGTAAGCATGGCCTTGAGCACAGAGATACGGGCACAAAGGGGCACGAAAGAATGTGAAGACCGGGATAACAGGAAACCACGATAAACCACGATAGCAAATGTGCAATGGTTGTTCGTTAAACTCCAACTGGATACTTCAGATAAACTCCAACTGGAGATCCGCCCTGGGGTGGACGTGTTCTATGTGCAAGGCAATGTAAACAGAAAAGTATAAAAGAGCATGATGTGTGGAGGAAGGCGCGGCACTTCGACGACTTGCTTAGCGAGACGTTTGAACTTGCAGCCCATTCGCGAATGCTTGTGCATTAATAAAGTAATGTTTACTTGGCTCTTTCTGTCTGAGTTATTGCAGGGTCCCTCATTGTACTTGTTATGGTGACGGCGAGAAATCGCACCCACAATTTTGGTGTCAGAGTGGGATGCGAAGGAGCGACAGTCCGTCACTGGGTGAGGAACGCCGCGGCGGAACCGGAGAAGGAATTGATCACGGGGCCCCAACAACTGAATCCGCACCTTTGATTGCAACCAACGCGTCATCCTTGTTTTTCCGGTTCCGTCGGCGGTGGAACAGCAGGCTGTCGCCCTTCGGGTCCGGAACACTCTGGCGGGACCCTTAAGGTAAGTGGTATGGATGGATGCATGATGGAATAAGGAAATAACGATTTAGGGTTTATGAAGAGGACAGTGGTATGTCCGTCTATGGAATAATAATGATGAAACGGTGATGTATTGATATTGGTATGGCGATATATGTCAGGAGGATGTACTGTTAATGTTAGCCTATTAATGCACATTTGGGAAAGGTGAGTGTTTTTAGGCAATTGCGGTATACCAACAAAATGGTCAAGCGGCTTCCAGCAGGAGTGGTATAGGCAAGAGACACTATGCCCCTCTTGAAGGAACCCCTGCATTTGATATGTTGATTAAACATGGATTGAATTCAACATTGTTCTTAAGGGAGTGGTCTGAATATACAAAAGATTCGATTGAGCATAAATGGCCAGACACCGGGTCCTTTGATGTGGACCGCATATCCAAAGTAGAAATAGAATTAGTAAAAAGACGGGTCATACCCGCACAGTTTGAGGCTATACGACTATGGAGGGTAGAAGCAATGCGCAGGCGCAATGCTCAGAACAAACAAAAGGCAAAGGGGCAGAAGAGAACAGTAAATCAAAAATTACGTGACCTAAAAGAGAAGGATGAGAAACTAGACCAGTTGGATAGACGTATTATGATTAAGAATAGCGGGGGTATGTATCCTGCCTTGCCGGCGCCTCGGTATGAAGATGTGATAGGACTAGAAGCAGAACAAACAACGACTGAATTGTTATTTCCAGGGGCTACGGCTCCTCCGAGAGAAGGTGAGGGTGAGAGGGCGGAATTCCCAATGAAGTATGGAGACCCAGATAGGTTGATAGACCATAGGAGAACGACTACTGTAGAAAAGGATAGAGATGGAGACTTGCAAATCCTTATGACCGGGCTGTATGGCACACCCCTCAATGACAGCCTACGGGACCAATTGGGGCGTTTGACACCTTTGGAATTTAGGACAGTGGCCACTAAACTATATACCTTTTATGAGGGTAACTGTAAATTGAGAGGACAGAGTACTGCGGATCTGCCCTCAGCATATCAGGACGCTGTTGCGTTATTACCAGTGACTGCGTCCAGTGTTCAGTTATGGGGATGTATGTCCGACATAATAGCGGAAGTCATAAGGGGCGGTGTTGAATGGGAGATGGAAAAGAGGGCATGAGAAAGAGAGGTGAGGGAAAGAGAGGCTAAACTCAAAGATGCAGAACAGGCGGGCCAAAACGTAGCTAATCGTATGATAGCATCCATACACTCGCAGTCCATGTCCACCCTGGTGAGTCTGATGGAGGGCCTTGGCTGGCCTATACAAGTAAACGTAATTAAATATCTTCTTATTAGGGTGGATGATATAGAAGAGGAAAAGGAGCCTAGATATGTGTCCCAGTGGAATAGGATTAAGACAGAATTGGATAAGAAACTGCTATCTAATATAAGAGTGGATGATTCTGGGGCGGAAGAATAGAGAATGGCTAAGGTGGAGAAACTGTTAAAAGATTATAAAAAAATAAAAGAGAAACACCTTAGTTACCAGTCCTCTGCTTCATCACCAGTGCAGGCCCTTGTAAGTGAACAAACAAACATGGAAAAGTTACTATCAATGCCAATGAGAGAGTGTCAACCCACCATAGATGCAGTTACTGGTAACATGATGCGCACCTATGTGTATGTCCCCTTATCTCGAATAGAATTGATGCATATCACCAAGTCCATCCCCGACCCCCGTATAGACCCGGCAGGATTCTACAAAGAAGTAGGAAAGCTATTCAGACCCGGGTTATTTACTGTAGAGGATGTAGATAACATATTGTTAGCTATTGTCCCAGAGGAAATATGGACCCCTTTCGTGCCAAAGACAATGATACAATAAAATGGAAAGATGTAATGGAGGCGAGTAAAAATAGGAAACTGCATGAGGAATATCCCGAACCCCTAAGGGGGCATGGCATGGCAGTCCTGAGGGCTCTAGAAAAGGTATTACCCCCATTTGATGTGAATGTGGAGAAACTGTCTGCTGTGATACAGGGCGCAAGTGAGGAAGTAGCACAGTACTTCCTGCGTTACGAAGCAGCATTTAAAGCACACAGTGGGCTAGAGATAGGGTCTGAGACGGGCCAACGGTAATTTGCCACAAACTTTATAGAAGGGCTCCACGGGCCAATCCAGGAGAACATTAGGAAGGCAGAAAGTACGTGGATGACTGGAAACCCCCGGGATCTCCTCGAAATGGCCAGGTATTATGAAAGAGGAGAAAGAGTAAAGGGACAACAAAAGGCACGACAAGAGAAGGATCTAAAAACCAAAGTGTTGATGCAACAGTTGCATCAAGGGCCCCAAGGTAGGTATAACTACAATAATAACGGCCCGTCACAGGGCTATAGTAGCAACATGATAGGGGGCCAAGGGACAGGTAGAGGTACAGTGCAAGGAGGTGCGCTATATGGGAGGAGGGATGGGCTACCCCAAGATGTATGTGCCTTCTGCAAGAGACCCGGACACTGGAAATCCCAGTGTCCCCAGAGTGGTGGGAGAGGAAGGGGCGTACGGCCCCCTTCACAGACAACATTTGGCCCAGGAAATAGGACTGGTGGGTACGGCAACCAAGACAATAGAATGTTTAAACCCCCTCAACCCAATGCCTTTGACGGACAAGCAAGAGGGGATGTTCCCTGGCCGGCCCTACCTCCCCCCAATCTACTGTATCAGCCACGACAAACAACACAAGTACAAGGTGTATGCCAGGGCGAAGGATGTGGGGAAGGGGTATACTATAATGACGACTTCCAGGATAACACAAGTGATATGTCCTGAGGAGGCCGAAATGAGACAGCGGGAGTGGTACAAGTACCTATAGATCAGAGGGGGCCTTATGCCTCCATTAGGATCGGCCCCCACCGAAACTTGAGATGTCTGGTAGACACGGGAGCTGGAAACAGTTCCGTGAATATCAGAGCCGTCCCCGCTGTCCCATTATCGGATAAAAGCAAGGTATCAGTTGGATTTGGGGGAAATCCAATAAAGACTCCTGTAAGTGAAATAGTAGAAGCGGAACTTCATGGGGTAAAATGGGAGAGTGGGTGGCTATTGAAAAATGCCTTCTTCAGCATTCCTATTGCCGAAGAAAGCAGATACCTGTTTAGTTTCACTCTTCGAGATAGACAGTACCAATTTACTAGAGCCCCGCAGGGATATACAGAAAGTCCTGCTATATTCAGCCAAGCACTAAAAACACAGATGGATAACCTAGCCCTACCCGCTAACACTGCTCTGATACAATATGTTGATGATTTGCTATTATGTGCAGCCACCGAAGAGGAATGCCATTATGTGACCAGATTGGTGCTAATGCACTTAGCAGAGAATAAGCACAAGGTAGCCCTAGCCAAAATGCAGTATGTAAAACAAAAGGTCCATTATTTAGGCTTTGAGTTGTCCGAAGAGGGGCGAACTCTGTCTACTGATCGCATTGCTTTGATACAGTCCATAAAAGGCCCCGACACGGCAAAAGGTCTCCGAAGGATAATTGGTGTTTTATCCTATTGTAGGCACTGGATTCCTGAATTCTCTGTGATGATCCAGCCCATGCTAAAAGCCTTAAAAGAAGTACAAGAAAACGGACCATTAGAATGGACACCTGAGATGGAAAAAGCCCTGACAGCTATGAAAGATGTTCTATGCCACGCACCGGCCTTAGGCACACCTGATTATACCAAGAGATTTTGCCTTTTCGTTGATGAACAGGAAGGTTGCGCTGTGTCAGTCTTAACGCAGGAACAAGGGGGTAAACAGAGACCATGTGCATATTTCTCCAGTGCTCTGGACTCAGTAGCTCGAGGCCTACCTCCATGCATGAGAGCAGTGGCCGCAGCAGCGGCAGCCCTAAAACAAAGTGCAGGTATCATCCTAGGGAGCGAAGTGACAGTAAAAGTCCTACATGCGGTGGACGTTCTCCTGAATAGAGTGCATACACAGCATTTGACCACAGCTAGACTCACACAGTATGAGATGATTCTGTTTGCCAGTAATGTAAAAATCGAACGATGTAACACTTTGAATCCAGCGACACTGCTTCCTTTGCCCGTCTCACCTAATGACATTAGGCATGATTGTGTGATCCAAATGGAAGAACACAGTAAGGGTAGAGCAGACCTGCAAGACACCCCGCTGGTTGATAATGAGGGTATATTATTCTGTGATGGTTCCTGTTTCAAACTGCCAAATGGGGAGACAACAGCAGGGTATGCTGTAACCAGAGGGGAGCGGTTGATTGAGAGTGGGAAAGTGTGTGAAAAATCGGCCCAGGCAGCAGAATTGATTGCGCTAACGAGAGCATTAGTGTTAAGCAGCGGTATGAAAGTGACAATTTATACTGATTCAGCCTACGCTCATGGGGTGGTTTCCAGTTTTGGTAAACTCTGGGGAGAGCGTGGGTTTTTAACCTCCCAAGGTGATACTATTAAACATGCCCAATTGATTGCTGAATTATTACAAGCCCTTACGTTGCCCAAGATGGTGGCCATAGTGAAATGCCCAGCGCATAAAAGGACTCTAGATTATGTCACGCAAGGAAACTCCTTAGCCGACCAGATGGCTAAACTAGCTGCCACAAGGGATACACGGTGGGAGGCCCGACAACTCATAGTGGGGAGGGATGTGACTATGGAAGGGACGAAGGAGCGCGTGAAGGAAATCCAAGCAGATGCAACCATTGAAGAAAGACTATCTTGGCACAAGGATGATCAATACGAGGAGACGGTAGATGGGCTATGGGCACATACCAATACGAATACTTGGGTACTACCTGATGCATACTTACCTGTGATAGTGAGTGTGGCTCATGGTCCAACTCACGTTAACGCAAGGACTATGGAAGAAGTTTTGAGTGCTGTGTGGTACAACAAAAGATTGGGAATGTATTGTCGTCAATGGGCAAAACAATGTGAAATATGTGTTCTATACAATGTGGGGAAAGGTGTACCAGCCCCGGCGGGCCACAGTAAGTTACCCACCTGCCCTTTTGAGGTGGTGTATATGGACTTTATACAGCTGGAGCCTGTAAATAAACATTCCTACTGTTTGGTGATGAGATGTGGGTTCTCAGGATGGGTGGAAGCATATCCCCTGCGGGACAATAGTGCCACCTCCACAGCACAATGCATATTGAAACATTGGGTGCCCTTGTATATGGTCCCCAGATATCTATGGTCTGACAATGGGACTCATTTTACTGGTGAAGTAGTACGCAAAGTTTGCAAGGCCCTTGGTATTAATCAACGCTTCCATGCAGTTTTTCATCCTCAATCAGCTGGGATTATAGAGGGCACAAATAAGGTACTGAAGAACAAACTGGCAAAGGCTTGTGCTGAAACGGGACTGAAATGGCCGGATGCATTGCCTATTGCATTATTGAGTATGTGTACTATGCCTAAGCGTACACATGGTTTATCTCCTTTCGAAATTGTTATGGGGCGTCCACCAAGTATTGGGACCCCCATATCACCTAAGAGATTGTCTGAGCAAGCATGGCCTGCATTACAACAGTACTGTATTGGGTTAACTAATAGACTGATTTCTATTAATGCACAGGTGAACGCAGTAGCTCCATCTCCTCTGATAGGAGAAGGTCACGACGTGCAGCCCGGTGACTGGGTTGTTATAAAAGCCTTTGATCGCACCAGCGGACTGCAACCCAGATGGAAGGGCCCGTTTCAGGTGCTCCTCGCGTCACAAACTGCGGTAAAAGTTGATGGCAAATCGCACTGGTACCACGTGAATCACGTCAAGAAGACGCTTCCATTACTGATTCCTCCAGAAAAGGGAACCAACCAACCCCAGGTTGCAACAGTACTGCCAGACGCCATTAGTAGGTGTGCCCATCGTCTCCGATTTTGTGACGTGTATGTGCCAAGCAACGTGTAAGGACACTGTTTTGAACTTTGATCATTAGGGAGATGAACATTTGGACTCTCTTGTTGGTTTTAGCAGGATTGTGCCTTACTGAAGACAACGGGCTTGTAGCCTGAAGGGCCTCCGGCGTTCCCCTCATGGGACAGGCACTACGAGGCGTGGGACAGATCGGATGAAGGTTTTCAGTGAGACCTACCACTATTAGAGTAATAAGGACACTGGTGCTTTAAATAGGGAATACAGCTATATCGCTAGGTTGCATCTGATACGCATACGTACCTATAATTGAGCCACATACTGAATTATGTCTGCACCCGTATATGCTGGTTTAATCCCTGAGCAGATAAATGTATGCTCCCCAAACACAGAAGGTAAGAGAAAAACACCACTTTGCACCACAAGGAACAAAATCTTATTTTTTGTATGCTCGATAGTAGTATTAATAGCGTTCGCCATATTATTCTGGTATTTGGAACATCCATCTAGATATGAATTAAAGAACTTGTTACCCGTGTCAAACGGAACAGGGAGAATAGATCGGGTCAAGAGCAGGAATCGAGATGCCTATGACCAACACGACCCGGAAGACTATGCTAAATAATAATAAACACAACATATGGGGTAGTGAATAAAACTGATTGCTGGATCTGCACCCACATGCCCCGACATAGCAGTGAAGGCATCCCAGTGTACGCGTCGCCAGTTACTGAGGATGCCGGATGTACATTAATTTACATGAGAATAGTGTCAGCACAGCAATACATGATACCGAATACCGCTTGTTATGTGAGAGGAGAGAACAAAACCCTTCTAATGGAAAAGATACGCTATAAAATCAAAACTGAGGGAATCGGGCTTGCACCTGCTATGGTACAGATAGTAAGAGAACCTCCTCCCCCTATCACCATCACACAAGAGTTTAGGCCAAAGAATATATGTTTTAAGAGAAGCGCAAGAGGTAATCAAAGAATGATCTCGGGGTGCAGTCAAATGGTGAATCTAAATAACTACACGAAGGGATTGTTACAGATAGAGGGACATGCCTACGTCTGTAACAAGAGGGCTTATTTGTGGTTAGCGAAAGATTTTGTTGGGGTATGTTACATAGCCAGAATAATGCCGGCTGTGATGGTATATGCCCCGTCTACTCTGCATAAAGAAATACACAGCAGAAATAAACGAGTAGTAAACCCAAAAATTCCTACGTATCAACCTACAGGATGGGAAACGTTTATAGATCTGATGGGGGCCCTGGTTCCTCCAGCGGGCATCTTTATGAACAGTCAAGAAATCCAAAAGCTAAGTAGGGCCCTTGAGTTCGTAATCGAAGAATCCGCAGACCTAATGGAAAACATCACTTATGAAATGAAAGCAATTCGGCTAGTGGCTCTCCAGAACAGGTATGTCTTAGACATACTCACTGCAGAAAGGGGCGGGGTCTGTTTCATGGTGGGGTCCCAATGTTGTGTTTACATACCAGAAGAAAGTACAGGAATCTTAGATGGAATAAACAAACTACATAAAATAGCGGATAGTATCCACCAGGAGGAAGGGTCAGGAGATAGCTGGTGGATGAAGCTCCTAAAAGAATGCGGGTGGCAGCTCCTTACGCCCATACGGGTTCTAGCGGCAATAGTTGTAGGAATTTGTCTCTGCATCCAATGCTTCCCGGTATGTGTGTCGTGCTGTGTTTCCATGTGTTCTTCCAGCATAACGCGCCTAAATCCAATGGATAAAAGACATGTACAACAGGAATTTTTTGACATGGGAGGCCTGGAGAAGATTATGGTACATACAGTATGTAATGATGTTGCTTTCCTGCCATCTGCTTATGCTAGGACTGTTTAGATTGATGCTCAAGTGTGAGCAAAGGGTGGATTGAAGGTACGCATGCATATGTAATATTGTGCTCACACTTGGAGTTTGTACTAATCACCATATGCGTTAAAAGAATGTACCTTTTTGCTAAAAGAAGAGGCCTTCTCTTTTATACGGCGGCGTTTAAGACCTGCTGACCTGGCAAGAACTTGTTTTTAACAGAAGAATTGTGTTTGGTCACTGTATGTCGAAGCATGCTGAGCCTGCTAAAACTATCTGCAGAATACGGGTGGGGGGAAGGAATGAGTAAGCATGGCCTTGAGCACAGAGATACGGGCACAAAGGGGCACGAAAGAATGTGAAGACCGGGATAACAGGAAACCACGATAAACCACGATAGCAAATGTGCAATGGTTGTTCGTTAAACTCCAACTGGATACTTCAGATAAACTCCAACTGGAGATCCGCCCTGGGGTGGACGTGTTCTATGTGCAAGGCAATGTAAACAGAAAAGTATAAAAGAGCATGATGTGTGGAGGAAGGCGCGGCACTTCGACGACTTGCTTAGCGAGACGTTTGAACTTGCAGCCTATTCGCGAATGCTTGTGCATTAATAAAATAATGTTTACTTGGCTCTTTTCTGTCTGAGTTATTGCAGGGTCCCTCATTGTACTGGTTATGGTGACGGCGAGAAATCGCACCCACAGTCCTGTAATTGACATTGTGTGTTTTTTTTAAAAAAAGTTCCTCTCTTATTTCTTCCTTTCCCTGTGCGGTGTTTTCTTCTTCACTCCCCCCTCTATACTCGTGGATCTCTTGGGTTCCTTCCTAAAGAGAAGAGTGCCCTGTTTATTGGATTTCCTGATTGGGGTATATTGGGGGAAGGCAATGAATTATGAATGTTTATAAGGTGGACAATTCATGATGCAAGAATGCACTGCTTGCTACTTGGCAAGGTCGTTTCCTATATTCACCTTTGTAGGACTGTTTGGGGGATCTCAGGTGTTTAACAAATTATTGTGATTATCAAATGACGTAGGGTTGGGAGTACTAATTGTTGTTTAATGAATTTATTATGTGCCTTAATGAACTGTTCTGTCACTGTTTGATCTTTATACTCTGAAAACTCAATAAAATATTCTTATAAAAAAAGATGGATCATCCACACAATTGAATACAAAATACATATGGGTTCCTCGTAAACTTGTGAACATTCAACAGTGTGCTGTCGCTGCCTCAAAGCAGTTGCTACTATCACTCAAAGACAGAGTAGCAGCATGAAAACCGGAATTACGTCAAAAGACGATCAATTTAGGAAGACTGGGTAAGTGCCTATGTGTCTCTGTGTGCATGTGTGTGTGTGTGTGCGTTTGTCTGTGTGTAAACGTGTGTGTGTGTGTGTGTGTGTGTGTGTGGCGCGTGGGAAGGTGGAAAGGGGGGCCGCTAGGAACAAAGGGGGGCTTAGGGATTGAAACCCTGCAAATTTTAAATAGAAAAACCCTTCGACATGTCCTTTTCCCGCTTCCTGAGGGCCGCACACAATCTACCAAATAAATGACATAGAACCTGAAAATCAACATTCCTGAATATCACAGGAGGCAAGACAGAATAGGACTGGTCATGCGGTTGTGTTGGTAGTTGGCCTTGTGGCCTTGTGGCATACACTTTTGTAGAAATTATTTCCTGGATTTAGCAATGATGACAAGCTTGAATCACTGTTGGCAAGTTCCAAGTTTCCAATAAATTGCATGCAAGTCTGCTCTACCTCTGTATGGGGAAGGATATTATTTCAGTGGAGAAAAACACTGGGTTAGTTGAAATGGGGATAATGCACTCCATTTGGTCCACTGTTAAAACTATTAACTATATGGCCAACCCTTTGGGTCTTATCTTATTTTAAAATAACGTGTACAGTACAATGTGCACCCGAAGCATCTTGATGCTGGTGTAAACACATAGAAGTAAGAAGCTAAAAGAGATAAGATTTCAGCAATCTCCTGAACGACATAAAGTCGTCCGTCGTCCAAAGGGCAAGAGATAGGGAGTTCCAAAATACAGAAGCTGCAACCAAAAAAGGCCAACCACACACCCAAGACAACCTAAAGGGAGGGACCACAACCAGGAAAACCTCTGCAGAGCGCACGGAGTGGCGAGGTACATAGAACCTAAACTTATCCTGAAGATAGGCCGCTCCTGTTACATGGAGGGCGCAAAGGGTCTACTTCCCTTCTAACACAATGCAATGGCGGACGATGTCCAGTCAAATGGTCGAAAATAAAAGATCGAATTTGTTATTTATTTATTTATATATTTTTTTCAGTTTTGGTTGGTTAAAAAATATTTTTAATAAAGAAAACAGGGGTTTAGGGGGGAACCCCCCATAAAAAAAAATCGACCATTTTTTCGACCATTTGACTGTCGATCAAATGGCATTCGATCCTTTGGTTTTCGACTGGTAACCATGGCGGACAACACAGCACATATCAGCTGCCCACCATCAAGCTACGTTGTATAGGCAACTCTTGAATTAATAGCTACAGGGAAGCTGATGGATAGGACAAAATGTATGAGGTGCTATCAGGGTGGCTTACCCACAACAGGGTCAGCTGGATATCATGGCAGAGGACAATCCCTTGACAGTCATTGATGCAGTAGAGCTGCAACACATGTTGTCCACCTGTTGGTGACTCATTTTGTCAGTGGCAGCCAGTCTACATGTGGCATGAATGCTTTGGCAAAAATGATCGGTACACATTTAGTTCTGTTAATATAGTTCCAAAAAATGCTTTGCAAAGATTGCAGTTGTATCACAAACTGTGCTGAAAATCCCCATTTCCTATGCTGGAGCATGTGAGTAACGCAAACCATTAAGTGACTACAGCAATAGGTGGAGGCATAGACTGTTGTGGGCCATCACCTATCAAATTCAGTGACAGTTGATAATGAATGTATGCTCTGTGCCACAAACCTTTCAAAGAGGTCACCTATTATGTGAGTCGTGCGGCTGTTGCACTCAATGAAATACTGCCCTAATACATGACTCGATGTCGTGCGGCTGTTGCACTCAATGAAATACTGCCCTAATACATGACTCGATATGGACAATCTTAGGGGAAAAGGCTTTGTCCAGCGTATGAGAGAATTGCTATTAGAAGAACTCTGCTTGAAATAGAGATGTGTTGTTATCGCTCCTTTTTGTTGAATGAAATGGCCACTTCACCAACATATTCCTTACTATTTTGGACTCAATCTGTCTTCAATACAAAACTGATACAGCTCTGCATAATATTTCACCACTAGGTGTCTTCTTTTCATTCAGTGGGGGATTGATGCAGCTGCACCTGCATTCACAGGCCACAACACACATGGGCAGACTGGCTTTTCAAGCACATAGGGCCTCAATACGACTTTGGAGGCAGCCATGCAACAGGGTGAAAACCTCAATCAACTGAAAACAATAGTTTAATTCTCACCAACTGTGTTACATTTCCCAATAGAAGCTATTGAGTTGTGGCTTGTTTTTCTTCTTCACTTTTTTGTAGGGTTACTTTACTGGTCTTGCCGGCAGAGGGTTATTTTGGTAAACTAAACAGAGGCTTATTTTTTGGAGCACTCAACCCCTCAGCCTAAAATACTATATACATTGGCTTCCATTCAAGTGAAAGCATTGCCTTTCGGGTTGAGGCATCTGCTTCGTGCTCTGTACTACAAAGCATGCAAAAGTCTACTGACCCACTTAGTGAGAAAGCAGGTGTGACATTTTGGTATTTGTAAGCGCTAGGTGCCAATCACTGCCATTGTGCTTGTAGGCCTTGGGCAGAATGCATGCCTGGGAAATCCTCACTCAACTGGGAACAGCTCATGGAAGATTGACTTACCTTTTCAGAGTTGACACTATTATGGTTCTTCGGTTTCAGGCCCCTCATGAAGTTATGGCACACAATTTTTCTTCTAAATGTTTCTTCATAGAGAGATACATAGATGTCTCGGGAGGATAGCTCAGGGGCAACACTCTTGCCTTGGAAGCAAAACGACGAGGAGCAACACGTACTTAGAAACCACTGGGTATTAAGCGTGTCATAAATAACCAATTAGAATTATACCCAGGAGTCCACTCCAATGAATGTGTACACAGTACTGAAAACCAGAAGCAGGACAGAGTGTTGGCACTCCTGTTGGTTCAGTAGTCCAGTTGGTAGTCTTGAAATGTCTGAGGCCTAATTTACAATGTCACCGGTTACATAGAAGTTGCTAAGAAATACAGCACCATGCCTATCAGACTTCCGCTGCCACTACAGCCTGCCTCCACAATCCCAGTTTATGCATTTATGTTGGCCACTGCCTAAAAGTCTTAATTCGACTCTCATTCATATTCCCAGTGTCACTCTAAAACTACATTTTGAATTTGCATGACAGAACTTCTCCAGATGTGTTAACCATCCTAGTGTCACTCAAAACCTGAGATACACCGTCTGAAAACATTGTCTAGACCCAATATATTGGTGGCACTGATCTTTTAATTAAGTAAAAACAGCCCAAGAGGAAGAAAATCCCCACAAAGGGCAAGAGCAAGTGCATCTTCCTCTCACAGGGTAAGGTACTCTACTGGACGGTGGCTCTCTTTGCCTATTATAATGCAGTTTCAGTTGGTTCATTTTCTGTCCCTTTTCTACAATATGGGCTCTGCAATTGTTTGCCATGGTGGTTGAGCACTTCATGTTGTCTTTTTCCAATTTGTGAGTGTGCCATTCGATTTCTAATCGCATTGGAAGACTTTGATATGGTGTTACAATACTGGTCACCATGTTGAGCTCCTGTGACTTCCCATTTGTGAGAGGCCATGACATTAACCTGTCATGTTTGATTACTGAAAAGACAAGGCCTGCGCTAAAAAGACTTATCGCTGCCTGCAAAAGAGGCTTTTTCTGGCAGGGCTGCCTCTGCACAGCATGCTCCAGGATGATATTCAATAGACTGTGCGGTGCAGCCAGAAGCAGAATGTGCACCCATGGTTAAACAATCTTCGGCTTTAAACCGAGAATGTCGAAACAAAATGGATTGTAGAATACACAGCCCACACTGCTGGTCGATGAAGAAACGGAGGAGGAAGAATCAATGCCTTCAGCCCCATCACCCTCCAAAATTCAGTGGCAGTGCTCCTCGCACTGTTCTCACATTCACACCTTTAGCCATCATGCCAGTGCAACTCCTGATGTGTGCTCTTTAATTGTTGTATGGTAGAGCTGGTCGGATAGCACAGCGTGTTGAGCGCTCGCCCATGATATCTGTGCAAGCCTGCTGTGGCAGGTTCAAAGCCCTGCAAGGATAACCCAGCATTTCGTCCTTCTGAGGTCAATAAATTGAGTACCATTCTGTGGGACAATAAAACCATCTGTTATTTCAGCACTCTGGGACCCAACGGTACGCTGTGGGATATAAGAATAGCTATTATTATTATTACAGTGTAAATAACGCGTAATACAAAAAGGTCAAAGTGTGTGTGTATGTGTGTCTGTCTGTGATGGGGCAAGCCTTTTACTATTATCATTTATGTTCATTTTTGTAATATTATTGTGTCCCATATATTTTTCCACACAGATTTATTTTTGAGTGAACTCAATTCCTGCAACATGTAGAGCCAGCTCTCCCCTCTCCTACCTTTGTCAAAATGTCTTTTGAGTTAAATATTGCATGCTCAAAAGCCTCAACAAACCCCCTCACTCCCTGCCCGGATTCATCCCCCTCCCCGAAAAATAGCTCCAAAGTAAAAATGACATAGAGCATTCTAATACAGTGCGATATATTTGTCACTGGTCCATTCCGTTTGGGGACTAGTGGCAAGAGAGGAAGTAACTGATCAACGTCGCTGGCTTTAAAAACGAAAACACATTTATTGAATACTTATTAAAACATACACAAGTAAAACTCCCCCTCTCCTCAAAACAGTTTGCCTCGGAGTGTTGACGCGGACGACTCAGAGGTGGAGCTGTTTCCTAGTGCAAGGACACTCACTTAGAGTACTAGGCTAGTGTACTGATGCATCGCACATAATAAGAGCTCTGGTGACGATTCAAGTGCAGGGGCTACTAGGGGTACTAGGGACAGTGAAGAATAATTTCAGGTCCATTCACAATTCACACAGACACAGACATGTGTCCCTCTTTCTATTAATTTTGCAAAATAAATATACAGGGTACGCTCTCGTTCTTAATATACGCATAGCACGATGATGTTTTCTCAACAATCACTGTGCAAAACTTTTCTCAAATCTTTTTTGGAAACATAGTGTTTGGGTTGAAGCAACTTTCTGGCTATAGCAACGCCTTTAAACTTGAAGGATTCATCCATCGAATCCAAACTGCAACTGTGTTCAATGGATAGGTTCTAAACCATGGACCCATCAACAAAACATGAGCCACAGGCTTAGCAAAGCTGTGTCCATCATTCAGCACTCAAAAGGCAAGGCAGACTACAGATGCAATCAGCAACATTCTGCAGCCCATAGATGGCTCTTCAAAGACTAAGGTCACAGATGGTCGCTATCTATTTTTAAAAGCTGCATCCACTGAATGTATCGCCAAGTCACAGTACATCATAGTACTATAAAACATAGCAACCAAATACTGAGCACTGACACAGAGCGCAACATTTGGTGTTTGGTCAATGGCCTGGCAGGCATGCCCTGATCAAAACAGAGCTGAAGTCCATGCTACAAGAATTTATATTTTGATCTAACTCTTATCCAGTCACATTTCATAACTGTAAGAGTTATTGAGCAAACAACAAACACAGAAACATGGCATGTTTAGTTGAGTGTGTCAGGTTGCAGACACATGCAGTTATAGTCCATGGTTACAGGACAGATGCACCCAGCATACATCACAGTCTCCAATAGCAACAGTTGATATTTTCAAGATGGATAGAGTAAGCACAAAGAGCAGATTAACAAACAACGTCCAGCGTTTGTAGTATAGGCGCATGAACACACCGAATTTGTGAAAGTCATTAGCCCTTTTCAAGGACACAACACTTCATTCTTGCCGAAATCATCAAGAAAACACAGACCCAGGATGAAACCAGTGACTTCCAATATTTAGTACCTCACACTTTGCCAGCATGCAGCTGCTGCAGACTATGTTTACAGCCCAATGCAATGATCACACGGTTCCATGTGGTAAAATCGTGGCAAAAATGGCCATTTACTCAAAAAATCACGGTAAAAAGGCAGTGGTTTTGATGTTGCAATCCATGTAAACCCAGACACATTGAACCATTTAAGGGGACCAGGGGACACCCCCGCAGCCCCTGCTCCCCTTAAATGGTATAACAGGGTACAACTGTACCGGGTCAAACCACAGCATTTTTGCCACAATTATATTACTGCATGCCGATCACACACAGGCAGCCTCAATAAGACACAGTGGGCATCATTATAACTGTGGCGGTACAGTGATAACAGCTCCAGGGTGCAGAACGGCATCCGCGAGCAGAAGAGGATGGTAGCTACGGCACAGTTATGAACGGTACCGCTGCTACCATCCTCCCCATTCCCATTGAGCCCTATGGGGGCTCAAATGGGAATGGGGACGTACCGGCTACGGGTCCCACGAAAGGGGAATTACCGGGCCCGCCGAGGTCGAAATGGCCTGGTAATTCCCCTTTCGTGGGACCCGGATCTGGACCCGAGTTTGGGGGTAGCCATGCCCTTATTAAGGGCATGGCTACCTCGAAACTTGTAATGAGGGCCAGTGTATTTATGCAGCATGGTATGCTTTCTCTTGCCTGTGGTCTATTGATCCTGGGCGAAAGAGACTGCATACTGGTGGCCCCCTTTTCCTAGACCACAGACCCCGTGCCCCACCATATGCTGCACACGAGTATGCCCACGGACTGACAGGCTGTTCCTCAGTAGCCCTGAAGAAGGAATGCACAGAGAGATGCATAGAGAGCAACTAAATGTGTGTGTGTGAGTTTGGGGGGGGGCAGTGTTTGTGGTGGGGTGTGTATGTATCTTTTAGTCTGATTTGGGTGTATTTGGGGAGCAGGAACAGAATCTTTGTGGCAGGGATGTACAATTATTAGTGAATTTGTTCACACGTGAACTTTTTCATCAAACAGAAAGAATGCAAATAAAAAGGCAGATACATATCATGACTTAAAGCACACTGGGCCTCATTAGGAGTGTGGCGGCCACGGAATGAACGTTTCCGGTAAGGGACCAGCACCGTTCATTCCGGGCCTCCAAATTACGAGGGCTGCAGCGGGTCCCACTCTGGACACCTGGGCAGACGTGCAGAGCGGGACCCACTAGCAGTCTAAGATGCTAACAACGGGCCCGTCATTAACGGGCCCGTTGTTAGCATCCTCCCCATTCCCATTGAGCCCTATGGAGGCTCAAATGGGAATGGGGATGTACTGGGACCGGGTCCCGAGAATGGGAATTACTGGGCCCGCTAAAGTCGGCATGGCCTGGTAATTCCCTGTTTTTGGGATCTGGACCCACTACCAAACTCCTAATGAGGCCCACTGTTTCCTAATTAATTATGTTTTCCTCCACAGTTATTTAAAATATATCTATGACATTTGCACATTTTAACGATCAACAATCAATTGTGGGACGTCCAAAAACACATGTTACCGTATGGGAATAATTCTTATAAAAAGCGTAATGCTGCATATCGCGACACATTAGATCTGGAGGTCATAATGTGTTGACATATTAGGCTTCTTGACAACATTTTAAAATCCTGTAGGAGGTGACCAAAATAATGCAGACATCTATACTTAAGTGCTTCACAATCCAATAGTAGGTGGTAAATTATGTCAATACTCCCTTTTTCTTTGCAAAATCCACAACTTCTAAGTTCCCGCTTAACCTTCTCCCTGGCCCCAAGGATCTCTTTAGTAGGAAAAAGGTTTAGTCTTTAGCAAAGGAACTGGGAGGGCCAAGCTGCGCCCAGAAATTTGATTGAATATTCGGGAGCTACTCCGAAAGATTTCACGTCCAGCAAAATTCCTGAATACAGCCGGTATTTACGTACTGGATAGTGAAAATCCAGTCAAGTTCCCAGATTTTCTTTTTTGCTTTTTGGGACAAGTCTCGAATTAATTCCAAGGTTACATTGTACCGTACCATAGCTTAACCACATTTAGACACCCAGTAATTAAACGGGATACAAAACTTGTTTTCCATGGTCTTTTTTAGTTGCCACCCGATAGTATACTCCTCAGCTGACACAATCTTTGACAACAAGACCACATTTTTCCTTAAGACATGCACTGCAATGGAGATTTAGCCCAGTTTTTATCTAATGACACCTGCTGGGACTCACATTGGGAGGCTTAAAGCTTTACACCAGAAAAGGCCCTCAAGTTCATTCCAGTTTTCAGGTTGTTAATAAAAGGCTTTCCGCTTCATAAGTAACAACTGGAACCATTTTCTTATTGTAAAACTCTATCTCAGGTATAAGTAAAAAATAGCTACATTTCTTATTTGTCTGTATAGTCTGGACTGCCAACATAGACATTTTTGGTAATTAACCAACTCAATACAACTAGAACCTTCAAATAGATTTTTTTAAAAAACAAGTAAATAAAATTGGAAACATGTTCCAGTTCTTTCATTCCCAAATGCCATTTAAAATCACTCTGACAAGATTTATTTCCTGATGATCGAAAAAAAAAGACCTTTGTTCTCTCCACATTAATAGTCAGGTTATTAGCTTGGTGTATTCTTCTAAGCTAGCAAGTTGATGATGAACACCGATTGAAGTATAATCCATCAGAACCATGTTGTCTGCGTATAAAAGATCATTCGTTAATTTGTCCGCTGGACAAGGTGGAAAACGAGTTTCTTTAAAAGCAGAGGCAATGCCCAAAATAAGTAGATCAAAAAGCAGTGGTGTTAAAACGCAGCCTTGTTTGAGGCCACACTTACTTTGGATAGGTGCAGAAAGCAGGCCCTGTCTATTAAGACTCAACCAAAAAATAGTGCCAGAGTGCAGGGCAGCCATCATGTTTAACAAGGAAGTTGGGCAACCCCAATTTTGAAGTTTGTACCACAGTTTATTTCTATCTATACTATCAAACGCCATGGAAAAGCAAAAAAAAACAATATATATTAGTTTAGACTTCTCCACGGCTTCTTTTTTAAGTAATCTGAGGAAAAAAACATTTGTATATGTTCAGGTGCCCTTCCAATCTGAAAAATATCTAATCGCCCAAACTTCTTAGCTCATGCTGAGAAATCCTGCAGCAGTAATGATACACATATTTTCGAAGGAGCAGTTGGCTAGATTATCTCCACGTCCCTTTTTATAATGGGTATTATTGTCAAGGTTAACCAGGACTCAGGGACTCAGGGATCCTCTTAGGGACCAAAACCATCGGAAAAATTATCAACAGGGCATTTCCCCAAAAAGGCCTTGAGAGTCTGAGCAAGATCAGTATGGATAGGCTTCCAGAGTCAACGAACTGCAGTATCTCGCGGACAAACACAAATTCTATACTGTGGCAGGGTGGAGACTATAGGTGGTCAACCAGTGATTATTAAATGCATTTTTTAGAACTGGGCCAAGACCACTTTCTCGAGAATGTTGGTGTCTATCTAAAGGAACACAGTGATTAGAAGTGTCCAGGTTCTCCAAGGTCTATGGTGGTTTATTTAGAATATAGGGTGGTCCATGTATTCATGGAGTATTTTGATGATTTGCAAACCGGTCCTGATGACAAGGAATGATTGTTGTTTTTCACACACTGGAAGAGCGATAATGTCTGCATGGACAGGAACACAGGAAGAGGGACACAAGTTGCCATAGTCGCTAACTGGCCACAGATCTTTTGCAACTTGTAAAATTGAATCCTTAGAGACCTGTTGGAATTCAAATGCTGGAGTAGGCAGGTTAGAGTTTAGAGTTGTAGCAGGAAACAAACCAGTGCACTGTGTGATTTCACAGCATATATTTTGTGACGGTTTATATTTTGGGGAATTAGGAAGGGAGGAGACATGCAGTCCAAGATGCACACGCTCTATGCGCAATTACATTACTGGCCCTGCACGAAAAAGCACAGCAAGTTATATGAGGAGAGTACCACTGTTACATAAAAAATAAATGGGTGGATACAGTGCTGTGCAGGGACGTAAACAAGCCCTGCGAAAGACATGAGGCAGGAAGTTTGTACATGAAATGGATATACATATCCAGAATCTATTTTACGGCTGATGAATGCGTATCCTCGCTCCAGCGCGCTGGTAGCTATGGTCTCTGCAGGGGGTGTGGTGGAACAAAGGATATTGTGGGGAAGGAGAAGGCAAGGATACGTCACAGTCCAAGATGCACACGTTCTACGCACGGATTTTAACTTTGCTGCCTCTGCATGCAAAGCCCTGGAATGATACATGCGGTGCTACTGACTTTAAAAAGGAAGTGTGTACAGGAATGGTTAGAGCATGTCCAACATGCATTTTATGGATGTTGCATGTATGGCCTCGAGCACAGCCAGGCCATGCTTGCAGCAGGGAGTGGCCTGAAACAAGTTAAGTGTTGGTGAAGGAGAACGGAAGGAGACATGGGAGTCCAAGATGTATGTGTTCCACGCACAGATTGTAACTTTGCTGCCACTGTGAAGTGAAAGGGAAGGGAGATATTAGGAGTGGGTGTAATAATACCAATAACACAGTACGTACTTACAGGTCAGAATATCTCAAATATAGCAACATAACAGTAGCTTTATACTATCTTAAAAATCATAAGGTAAAACATACATAATATATCAGTATATCAACTAACCTTAAGAGGTACCCAAATTCTCATGACACACGCACAAACTCCACATCATTTGAATATCAGAAACTTGTAAATACATTAAAAAAGTGCAGGCGACAATGAATTAATTTCAAGATCTTAAGATCCAAAATAATATATTTAGAAAAAATGGTCTACAATAGAATGTACACAAAAACAACAGATGCATATGTGTTTAGGTGGATCTACAGTCCGATTTGCAACATTTATTTTCAGTCTTAGAAGCAACATACGGCTCTGTGATTGACAGTTTATAACACTTAAAACGTTTTCAAATGAGCTACAGAAGTTTAAAGATATGAATGTTTTCTTTAATCAGGATAGCCCTCTGCACAAATGCAATTGATCTAATGTTAAAACATCCCTTACGATCAGAAGTGTAAGGTTTGCATTCTCATTGATCCAGACAAATATCCATACTAGCACAGGTGATTTATAAAGCTCATTGTGAAAGGCGTTAGGTTAGACGCCAGCTATAACAGCTTGTTTGTAGTTTATTGTGTAAAGCCCAAAACAATTTTCAGAAATGTCCGTTACAATTTGGCTATTAGCAGTAAAAAAAACATTTGCCCATATACATGCAGCATATCTAGCAGTGTGTGTTGATTTGGCTTTCTATACAGTCATAGTAGGCATAGCTACATTTCCACCATAAAAAGGTGAACAGCGATGTATACCTGCATTTTGCTTGTGTCATACGCATGGCAACGTTCTCAAATGGCACAGACCAGGATTGTTCTTTGTAGAGAAAGTCATACCTAAAATGACAATGTTCTCCATTGATGTCAATTCTGTGAATCAATCAATAAGAAATCTCATTAAAACATTTCTTACATTTCTGTAATATCATAACATGGGCTTTCTGCCCATTGATCTTCATTTCACACTGATTCATAAGATCATTATAACCTTCTTACAATGTATTAAGAGCCCTTGGGGTTCTACCCAATAAAGTAACATCATTTGTGTAGGCAAGAAATGGAACGAATAGCCTATCAACCAGAGAAACCTCTGTTTTATGCTTTAATAAATATTCATTTAATCCATTTAAGTATAGATTAAAATGTAAGGGCACAATGGTATAACCCTGTTGCTGAATTAATCCGAAGATATTCCGTATATTATTTGTTTTTCCAGTGGTGTCTGCCTGCAACTGTTTTATTATACTAAGACGTTTCTTATCTATACAATAATATCATAGTGCCCTCCATTACTGGGCTCCATTCATTCTGTCAAATGCTGTTGAAAGGTCCATTAATGCAAGGCGCAGTCTTCCAACTTTTATATCACACATTTTCCTATCAGTATTTACAAAGACATTGGGCCTCATTACGAGTCACCCGGTATGGAAATAACGGTGGCGGTAAACCCGCCGCCACCGTTGTTTCCATACCGGGTGATCTCGAGTCCTGCAGGCGGAGGTGTCATTCCCGCCAGGTCTGACCTGGCAGGTTTAACACCACCCGCCTGCAGGCGAATGTGGAAACACCGGCACCATCACGAGATGGTGCCGGTGTTTCCATGGTCCCCATTCCCATTGAGTCCTATTGGACTCAATGGGAATGGGGATTTACCGAATTCCGCCTCTGGAATTCCCGGGTCACCGGGGTTGTAATGCCCTGGTAATTCCGGGAATCACATAGGCGGAATGGTAATACGAGTCCGGCAGTAACCAAGCCGGAAAAACCGGCAGGTTACCGCCGGACTCGTAATGAGGCCCATTGTTACGTTGTTCCCAAACCCTGTCTAAAGTCATACTGAGTGTTTGCGAGTATTTCTTTATCTTCAATCCATACGTGTAGTCTAGATAATACAGCTTTTATTGAAATCTGTACTGCAACATCACTAAGGAATATAGGTCAGTTGCGTATGTTTCAGTCTTTGTCATGTGATACCAGTACTAAGGCACATGGTGGTAGGGTCAAGACATAAATTGAAGGGTGCTCGCATAGGATTGCACAACCCGAGCACCTGAGCCCTGGTCCATCTGCAGCCGTATTTAGAATACAATGATAGTTATGTAATGATGCAGATAAATGTGCCAGTACCAGGTTTTGGCCCTCATCCTCCTTGTTACTTGAAATGGGAGAAAGAGTTTAAACAAGCCCAGCCGTCCTGTGAGCATAGGGGTGAGAAACGATACACATTGAGGCAGAGCCCATAAAGCAGTCACACCATTAATGCACATACATCTGTCATAAAGGATTAGTTAGGTTGAATGGCACCAGTAGGGATTAAATATAGACTGAGAATGTACAAGTAGTGTACTAAAAGTAACAGAGGTTCCTGCGTACCAAGAGAGGGACTCACTACATTGGAAGGCAGATGAAACTATAAATAGATTAGGGTGCAGCATACACCGGCAGGGAAACCAACATATGACAGATGAACAAGAGGAATCTGAAACAAACCAATGCCAATATAAGTCACCAACATGGGGGCAAAAGTGCAGAAGTACAGCTGTTTACTTAACATGGATGCTGCAGCAGGACCAAGAATTAGTAAAGTACTAGAATCCAAGATGCTGAAATTAACAACAGCACATCCATTGTAGAAAATACTGATGCTGCACAGATAGTAGTTCACAGTGAGCACCAAGGTCGGAACGGCAGGAAAGGAGTAGCGGATGAGCAGAACTCAGAGAGAAGCTAACAGTTCTCAGAACGCAAAACAGCAGCCTCCCAAGTTAATTGAATGAATAGGAGCATAGTTTGAGTTTTAATGATTAATAAAAGAGGAAGAAATTCATTCTCCAACACGGTCCTTTAGCAAGGGACCAAGGCACTGAGAACAATGGACAATCCTTATGGAACAAGCACAGTTAAGCCACATGCCAACCTAGCACGCAGACAGACACAAGGTGACACACAAGGCCATGTACGAGGAGAAGGGAAGGCCTCATCGCCTGGGAATGACGAGGAGGTGTTTTAACTGGAATTATAGCAGCACATCGACTTCTCTCCCCACCTTATGTCTCTCTCTCGTATCTTGATGTCTATCAGGATGACAAAGGCTGGTGATAAAATTGCCAGTCAAAAGAAATCTGAAGTACCGGAGGAAAGACCAGGAAATATATGCGAGGTTAACATGAATGTTTATTTATCTACTGGAACTAAAGTATATGTGGACAGGCCCCACCGACCATGGGCAGCAACTGACAGCTGCATTTGAAACGCTCGTTCTTGTCGCGTCATAACATTCCATTCGTCCTTCCATCACGAGGTGAGCTCGCACAGCGCCTCGTGATGAAAGGACGAAGAGTGTATTACATTACAAAATCCTTTGTCTTACATTGCCTATAATAAACAATGCCAGCCAATTAATGATCAATGTGATGAAGTTATTGGAAGTATTATCTGAAGTAGGTTGGGCCTCGGAGGAGCCATGTGATAGGTCTAACCCCATCTTAAAAATAACACGTATATACTCTATATGTAGTTGACGATGTTAACCAATTAAAATGTACTCCTAAGTTTTGTAATTGATATTGTATTATGAAGACATGGTTGACGTGGCTTTGTTTAAAAGCTGCTCACATCTAGTGTAACGCTGAGAGCTGATTGTATGCTGTCCCTGACGAGGTGCAATGCTTTGAACAAAGCTGAGTGTTCCCATGCACTTTGAGTACTCCATTGTTGAGTATTGTTTTTATAGTGTGATAAATTCGGCCCTCCTCTACAATTAGAAGGCATGATATGATATATATGATGAAAGCACCTGAGCACCGTGACATGCACCAAACTTTTCAACAAATGGTTGTGGACTGACTAAGGAGCATATGAAGAGTACACAGTGTGTGCCAAGTGTCACTATGTTATTTTAATTTATTTATTTGAGGTATTTATTGTACATTCCTGGGTTGGTCAGAGGGGGAACATTCCTTGCAACATAACATGTATGAATGGCATGCCATTTATAGTAGCAAGGAATAGTTAACATTTATAGTTAGCAAGTAACCATGCTTTGAGTGGGTGAGGACATGGAACAAGGGGGTGGGCTATACAGGGTGGTCATCAGGTGGATACTTTTCTTGGTGGGTTGAGATGCGAGGAGGTGTTTGGAATCAGGCAGTTACCTTAATGGCCATCCAGGCAGTGTGATTGCCAGCCTGAAAATCCAGTTTTTACCAACACTCCCCTGTGAAGCAATGAGCTCCTCATTGCACTCCAGGATACAAAAGCCTGCAGTCACCACAAACAAGCCCTGCTCACTCTCTGGTGAAGTTGTAGTTTAGATAAAGTGCCTGATCTTCGTCCCATTGAGAAGCTATTCTGTAATCAGACAGCTCCCCCATTTCGCCTTTGAGCCCATGTGCCATCAGCTAAATCCCCATCCAGAGGGCCTGATAATTCCTGGGGCCACCCATCCTGCCCCATTACCAACTCCATCTTTGTTTCCAGTAGTACAGAACTATCACTTGAGTCCCAGTTTCTAAATTTGCAAGATCAATGCTCTGAACTTCCACAAATACTTGCACCAATTTCACAGTGCACTTTTCGGTAACCTACAACTGTGCGATATTTTATTTTTTAAATTGCACTACTTGGTTGCCTAGGGCCTTGATGTTTTATTCTTCTAAATTGCACTGTCTGGAAACATAAGTCATAGTGGGTTTTTATTACACTGTTTATCACCTAAACCATTGATGTTCTTAAATTGAACTGTAAGGCCAATTACAATCCTGCGAGTTGTGAAAATTGCATTGTGTGCTCACCTACAACCCTGTTAGTTTTAAAATTGCACTGTTTGGTCACGTAGGACCCTGTGAATTTTTTAAGATTGCACGGTTAAGCCCCTGCATGCACTGTGATTTTATTACATTGCACTGTTTGGTCAGCTAGTGCCCTGCTATTTTTGTAAATTGCACTATGTGATTGCCTAGGATCCTGTTATCCACCTTCATTACCCCTTGGCTGCCATGCTTCTGCCACCACTGCTTCTCCTCCTTTCTGTTCTTTTCCTCACTCTGGCTCCCTCCCATGGCATCCGCCCACTACCCTCTCTTGCCTCCACTCCCCCTGCTCCTCCTCCACTGTCTCTCCATCCCCATTTTTCACTTTGCTCCAAAACACCACTTGTGCCACTCCTCTCTGCCAACCCATCCACTACAACCTGATCTACCCTTCCTGCTTCCCTTTATCTGCTCCACCAACTATCTCTCCAACCTCTGTTCCCCCTATGAACTCATGCTAGGTCTCTAGAAGGCCCAATTCTTCTTCCAAAAAACTCCTTTCTTACAAATATTTTCTGTTCTATCATTTGAAATTCCCAGTAATGTCTATTACCAAAACCTGTATTCTCTCCTATGACACTGCCACACAGCCTGTATTTGTCGCTTTATCTCACTCCCCTCATCTCTCTAAAAAAAGGCCATCTGTACCCCTTTTCATCTCTAATTTCACACCCTCCTTGTTTGCCCATGTCTCAGTCCATCTCCTCGCTTCCACCCGGCTTACAATCATCCTCATCTACTGCCCATGGGGAACCCTCAACCTCTTCTTCTCTGATCTTGACTTCTTACTAGAAATGCTCCCAGTTGATATCCCTGCTGTCATAATAGGCAACATCAACATATCCACAATGACTAAGGTCCAACTGCTCCAATCACTAGTAAATGTACATAACCTTCCAACCCACACCTAAAGCAACTCTCTCAATCTTAAATTCCGATCCCCCCTCCCCAGTCTCCTCTGCTCCCACAATTGATCCCTCCCCCATCTGATCACTCTCTCATTCACTTCAGCATCTCTGTTCCTCCACTGCTCTCCCATCTCCCTCCCTGATCCATCACCCCAAATAATTCAAGCCCAATTCTTCTGTGGCCTCCTACCTCAATCAAGTCATCATCCTGCTAAAAGTTATCTCCCCTTCTCATGCTCATGCCATTAAACTTGCCTTTACTGAATTAAACTATACACTGTCCACCCTCTTCAATAATCACTGCCCACTCCTTCGACCCCCTTCAGCCTGCGTTCTCAACCATGGATCTCACCAGCCATCCAGCTGCTGTCGAGGACAAAGACTGATTCCCCACTATTCTCTCTGCCTACACTGACTATCTACTTATCTTGAACACAGCTCTCAAAACAACACATCCCCCTATTATACTAATATTGTTTCCACTTTATGCTTCCACCATTGCAAACTATCCAAGTCCATCCAGCCGATGAACACCCCTGAAAAGCTATTTCCTCCTCTCTCTGCTGATAACTGCTGATAACTTTGCCTCTTACTTCTCCACTGAAATCAGTAAAATCAATTGGGAATATTTATATATTTTGCACACCCTCCCTTATTCTCCCCTCTTCCCATCTTCCCTACATTATTCTCTCCATCTCATCCCCATTACTGCCCCCACCAAACCTCTTCCCATCATGTATTCTGCCAACCCTTTCTTTCTGCAGTCAAATTGACTCCTTTCGACCACACATTTTTAAGAACCCCAGACCAGTCACCTCTGCTCACCTCTCAGTCTTATTTAACGTACCATTTGAAAATGGTATCTTCTCTGCCTGTTTCACACAAACATCCAGTCATACCTCTTCTAAAGAAACCAATTACTGCCCCAACAATCTCACATTCAACTGACCTATCTCCTTTCTCCAGTACCATTCTTTAGAAGATTGGTTTCATTTTTCATCTATCTGAAGTTACTAGTACTGACCCCTTCCATTCTGGATTTTGGTGCATGCAGTCCACCAACATGGAACTCATCCACATCTCCAATTCTCTTATAACTGTCCACCACTCCCAGCTCTCCTCCTTTCTCATCCTTCAAAATCATTCAGCTACCTTTGACACTGTGGGTCATTCATCCCATTAACAAACTCTTTCAATCCTTGGCTTCAAGGACCCTGTATTCGACTGGTTGTCCCCTTGTCTCTCTGACCTCTCCTTTGCTATCCCATGGGACTGAATCACCTCCTCCTTGACACCCACTTCCTGTGACCAGTTCTAGGCCTACTTCTCTTGACCCTGTACAGAGCCTCCCTCTGCAAACATGTTTCCTCCTCTTTCTTTAGCTATCACCTCTTTGGTGACAATTCTCAGATATTCTTCTCTGTTCTACTCTTCACCAATGCAAACGCTAAACACATAGCCAATTGACTGGTCACAATCCACAACTGGATGGCCCTACACTGCCTCCTGCTAATATCTTCAAAGAAGGAAGTAATCTTTCTCCCCATCCCCAAAAGCAACTCCATTCTCACTCTCCAATCTCTTTACACCCCCCTAACATCCTCACCCAATCACTCATGGCATTCTCTTTGACGGTGCCATGAATCTCTACTAGTTAAACATGACCACAGCCCTAGCAGCCAGACTCAACCTCCTAAGCAGTACAAAAATCTGTCCACACCTCACACAACATTCAAATAAAACCATTATCTCCACTCTTGTGCTTATCAACCTGGACTAGTGCACAGGCCTTATTCTTGGTCCACCCCTCTGCTTCCTTACCTCAACAAGGGCCTCAATTTTGTAACATACGTTTTTCAACCTACCGAGATCGTCCTCATCCTCTAACCACCATCACCATGCCGGACGGCTCTTCGTACAAAATGACGCCCTCTTTAAATCACTGTTATGTGTCTATAAATTCATCAATGGTCTAGCCCCCACTAGTTCACTGATTGCATCTCAGAGAAGTCTCCATCTTGAGGGTTCTGCTCCTCATCTCTTCACAACCTATCACTCCCCTGCCCAAACCTGTGCCTCCTCCCACTTTCGCTCCATTTCCCCTACTTGTCCTACTCCACTGGAAAGCTCTCCGCTGATCCATCAGAGCCAACAGTTCTGTGGAATTACTCAAAACGATGCTCAAATTTCCCCTACTAGCAATGGATGGATATCCTGCATACTTCTATGCAAACTAACCGCCCAACATACCTTTACTGCATTCTGCCCTCAGGATTCCACTATGTAATATGCAAATATGTAAATACTAGCCTGAGCATCTGAATGCTAAGAATACTATAATATCATCCAGTCCATATCCCTGGTACATGTTCCTATACTAACCCCTACACCACCCAGTTTATATACAACATCCAATCAAGCATTGCAGTTATGTAAAATAGAAATGTTATCCAATGTCTCCCCAGCTCTCTGTTGTTGCCTACTTTGAAAGTAATCGATGTTTGAAATTAAACCCTTTTCTTAAATAAATACAATACATGTATACTTAAAATGATCTTCAGTTGAAGTTTGCAGAGGTTTTAAAGGGTACTTCTTACAAAGAGTGGCCACTGATAACAACCAAAGAATGCACACCATGTTTTAACATGTGATGGGTACCAGCTATGTATGGCATCTGCCAGTGTCCTGGGTGTCCCACTTGGATACATTTACAAAGTAGACCCTACGTGGTTGAAGCCCTAGGTCTCTCGAAACATGAGCCACATTTTTGCCTGCAGCCATAGTAGATGTGCCTGCATGTGTCACTGCAGCCATGCACTGACTTTGCACCACATGTGAAGCAATCAGGGACCTAAGTCAGGGTTCTGCATCCTTTTACTCGCCAGATGTTTTGAACTACAACAACCACCAGCCGTAGCCAGCATAGTCAATGGTGAGGGGTCAAGGGAGTTATAGTCCAAAAAATCTGTGGAGAAGCAGGTTGCACACCTCTGGACTTAGTGAAAAGCAGTTGTCCACAGTCAAGCAACAATGCTTACAACCCTAAATGGGTGATAATGGCCCGCCAACGCAGGTTCTTGCCGCCATAGATGCCGCATAGGGTATGTTGAATAATCACGCTATGGCCACTCAAATACTGACTAAAATAAATTAACTTAGGAACTCTATAAATGTTATCAATGAGTCATACAAAATGTATGAAGTCTGTGATGATAACCATGCTTTGAATTATTCTGACTCCACCCCTATGAAACCCTTAGTTTCCAGCTCAATACTACAAGTGATTCCGCCCAATACTAACCAGAGTGCTAGCATTGAATCTGTCAAAATACTTACTGATGATGTTCCACATAATGTTGAACCACTAATAATTATTCCTGACACTGGCACATTAAATGAAGCAGCTATTAGCGAGATTGGACCCAAGAGGCTGCCCACTCCTCATTCAAATATTAAGTTTCTCCTCTTGAATACTAGATCGTTTGTGAAGCATGCCGTAGAGATCGCGATATATTTGGAAGAGCATAACATTGACGTCTGCGCTATCTCGGACACTTGGGCACATTCAGCGGCAGGGCCCTCGCTCAACCTAGCTATTCCCCCAGGTTATGGAATGATTAGAAGTGACAGGAAGGATGGCAGGGGAGGGGGGATTGTTTTTATCCATAAACTGACCCTTAATATGTGGGAAAACAGGGAATTTGTTATGGAAGGAGTTGATTCTCTCTGCATTAAAACTAGTTGGTACACAGAGAGCACATTGAATATACTCTTAGTTTATAAACCCCCTACTATAACCATTGATATTGTGAAGAATATCTCGACCTTTTTGCTCTCTTCTCTCAAGGCCAACACAAAATACGTATTCATGGGAGACCTTAATCTATGGCTCAATCACAAGGAAGATAAGAATGTGCTTGAACTCCAAAATGCATTAGACGAATTAGGAGTCATGCAATTCATCCAAGAACCAACACACATTCTGGGACATACACTGGATTGGGGGCTGGACATGAAATCAGACCTAGCGAAATATCAGTACTACCCTGTCCCTGGTCTGACCATTTCTTTGTTAATGTTTCTATTACTGTGGACTTAACTTAAATGCCAAAAGGATACTGAAATTTTATCCATCAATTTGAAAAATATTACCCTTAATAAAGTTGAACCGTTACTCCACACTCTACTTAGCTCATTTAAATCAGATACTCCTGAGGAATTATCCAGAGTCATCTCATTGAACTTGGAAAGAACTGCTAACATTCTAGCCCCTATTATGAAGAAAACATCGAAGACAGAACCCAAACATAATGCCTGGTCCACGCCTGAACTGCAATTCCTGAAATCACTAACTCTCAAAACCTACCAGGCCTGGAAATCTACACCTATGCACCTTAGCAAATATAAAACTGTGGTTATTAGCTACAAAAGAGCTATCCTAGAGGCTAAACAAATTTTATTTGCTAAAACAATACAAAGCGCCCAATATGATACTAAAGAACTCTTCTGTATTCTAAAAGTGAAAGAAAATACTAATCATTCTATACCAGAGGGAACCATTAAAGACAATGGGCCTCATTATAAGGGTGGCGGCCACGGTATGAACGGTGCTGGTAAGGCACTGGCACCGTTCATACGTCCCGCCGCATTACGAGTTCTGCTTGTGGGTTCCCGACAGCCCGCCAGGTCTTACCTGACGGGCTGTGCGGCACCCGGAGCAGAACTCGTGATTGCACAGCACCATTATCAATGGTGCCGGTGCAATCGTGCTCCCTCCCATTCTGCCCTATGGGGCAGAATGGGGACCGGGAGCCCAGCATTACCGCCACCCGCAAATAGGCAATTACCAGCCCATTCAACTCATAATGGGCCAGTTATTGCCCAATCGTGGGTGGCGGGGCCGGTAGCGAGCATGGCGGTAGCCGTGCCTGCCCTACAGGCACAGCTACCGCCATGCTCGTAATGAGGCCCAATGACACTTGGTGCAATGTGGTGCAACAACCATGCATGATAAATTACACACCATTAAGGAAAATATTGCTGAAAAAAGTAACAAAATAAAATATAATGAGCACAAGCCTTCAGAATGGGCTTATGAAAGATCCCCTCTTATCCCGGTCTTTAATTTCTCACCTATCACGGAAGAAGACCTAGAAATCATCATTAAACAACTCAAGGGTACCAAACGTAAAAATTATATTCATACTACTATGATTATCAAATCTTGCTCTCCCACTCTAATTACTGCAATTTGTAAATTAATTAATGCTTCCGTAACATCAGGTACGGTACCCCAAGACCTCAAGAAGGGTTGGGTCATGCCTATTTTAAAGAAGCCAGGCTTATCAGTTGACCTCCCTAATAACTATAGGCCTATCACAAATACTGCTTTTTTATTAAAGATCCTGGATCGTGTGGCTTATAAACAAATCTCAGAACATCTTAAAACGTATCCCATACTAAATGACCACCAATCTGGGTTCTGGGTTGGTTTTGGTACGGAGACTGCTCTCTTAGAGGTCAAATCTAAGCTACTGGACCGTATGGATCGGAATGAAGCATCATTGCCCATGTTGCTTGATCTTTCTGCGGTATTCAAATTCGTGGACCACTCTATTATGTCCACCAGGTTGTATCAGGTGGTACATTTCTCCCCCCTAGCATTCAATTGGGTCTCTTCATTCCTCTACAACCGTGACAGTAAGGTGTTCTGTGGTGCGGCTGAATCTGAGCCCATTACCATTAACTGCGTGGTGCAGTAGGGGGCTTGCACCTCTTCTTGCTTCTATAGTATTTTCACTGCTCCTTTATTTGACATGCTAGACCATGATAATGTGATATCCACCAATTACACGTATGACACGAAATGTGTTATCCCGTTATCTATTTCGCATGACCTGGATGAACTGGCTATCAAAAAGGTCTTCACCATTATTGAAACCTGGATGGTTCAGAATAAATTGGCCTTAAATAAATCCAAAACTGAGCTCTTAGTTATTGGATCTACTCATACATTGAAAAAACGAGGCCCAAGCTTTCAATTAAGAGATGAAACTATCATTCCTCTGAAAAAAAGTGAAGAAGCTTGGCGTTACTTTTGATCAGCGACTCTCCATGAAGCAACATGTCAGCAGTCTGGTCTCCTCGTGTGCTTACTACATAAAATTACTAGCACATCTAAGTGCACTTACATCACAAGAAAATGCTGAAACTGTTGCCAGAGCAAATATAGGAGCTCAAATGGATTGTTGCTCCGGATTGTTAATGGGCCTGGACAAAATTGACCGTAACAAACTCCAAGTGTGCCAAAATGGCAGCAATACGAGTTGTAATGAAACTTAAGCGCACAGACCATGTTACACCTGCCAGACGCGCTCTTCATTAGCTCCCTGTGGAGACTAGAATCTTATTTAAAACCCTGACCATTCTACAAAAATGCAGACAGAGTAAAATGCCTGACAATATACAACATCTACTCCCTATGAGAACAAATGGAAGAGCCTTGAGATCAAATAGTCAACACCTTCTTATTGTTCCAAAATGCAGCACGGTAAAGGTGGCCAATTCAGCCTTCTTTGCTATTGGACCCAAAGGTTGGAACTCTCTTCCTCTAGAGATGAGAAGAATTGAATCACAGGAGACTTATAAAAAAGCTAAAGACTTACCTTTTTCATTAATATTGTTTTTAAATCAGCAATGATATTTTATTATTTTTAATCTTCTTTTGCTACTGTTTTTTATTTGTTTATTGTGATATTATGGGCCTCATTACAACCCTGGCGGTAAGGGATTACTGGTACCGGTAAGGGCACCGGTACCAGTAATCCCTTACCGCCCTACTACGAGTTCCCTTTGCGGGTCCTTAAGGACAGGACCCACAAAGGGACCTTAGAGCTAATAACGGTACGGCAATTTGCGGTACCGTTATTAGCGCCTTCCCCATTCCCATTGAGCCCTATGGGGGCTCAATGGGAATGGGGAAGGGCCCTGGTGAATGGGAAATTACCGCCCCCGCCAACCTTGGAATGGGGCGGTAATAGCTCCATTCACCAGGGCGGAGTCGGTGAGGTTTTGGAGGCAGCCATGGCGCTAAAAGCGCCATGGTTACCTCCAACCTCATAATGACCTCCTATGTCTTGTAGCGCCCTCAAGCCCTAGGGTCCGTGGCTGCACTATATAAATACAGTAAAGTAAAGAAAGTAAAGTAAAGTTAATACGTCCGAGTAAAGCCAGAGCTTTTATCGTAGGTAGAGCGTAATTGCCAAATAGTACAGAAAGCTGATAATGGCGTGAATGCTAGTACCACCCAAGATAAATGAAAGGGTGATAATTGTCCTTTTTTGTGAGCAAATGTGGCCAGGCTGTGCTAGAGCACAAAAAAGGGGAAGAAGACATTGGAGATGGCTGTTGGTCTCGCTGAGGCACCTTGTCCATTTGCATGGTGGTCATTGGTCAAAGCCTGAAAAGTGTGGACAGCAAGTGCTAGGGGAGGGTTGTAGGGTAATGAGGCAACATTGGGATGGGAGTCATTGTTCTGGAGGTAAAGTTGCACATTTTTCTAAAAGGGGTTGAGTAGGATGCAGGGATAGAGGGTTGAGAGCTGTAAGCAGAGGGCAAAGGACAGGGCAGCAGGTGGGAGTTAGAAGGTGGGTGGCAGCAGCAATCAGGATGCTCAGTACATAGGTTTATACCAGTTTGTGCAGCCCACATTCTGAGAAATCTGATTGGCTCTGGACCCTGCACAAGGTGCACATACAAGCATCAGATTGGCACGAGTGTATGCCACGGGTTAAGAACTCAGTCAAATACATATAAAACATGGTTTGCATACCATGCACTGTTTGGTGCAACTCAGACTAATTTCAGGCAGTCAGCTTATTATACATCAAAACACTAATCAAATGCATTTGAATACATGACAATATTACAACAAATACTATAAAATAAAACCAAAGAAGATACTTTTAGAAAAACACTTCACAGTGCTAACATGTTGACATGACATGACATGATAGGCTATCTATATTGCGCTTAATACCCAGAGATTTCTAAGCGCGGACCCGGGGATCGAACTTGTGGTCCTCCATGTCGTCTTGGTGCCAAGGCGAGCACGTTGCCCCTGAGCTATCCTCCCGAGACAACTACAATTGCACCCAAAAAAACAAAATTGGAAAAGGTGAGAGACGAGATAGAAAAAGTGTTATTTCTTAGTACCACCTTCTTTGCATTGGGAGGGCAGAAGTGGCCAATTAATCACTTTTATGTGCCACGGTCCTAGTTCTCCATGCCCTCCAAATGTGGCTTGCACCTCCAAAACCCAGTACCGGCGATGATGGGCACTTTGCCTACACAATGACTTCCTGTTCGTAGTCAAGCCGACATATCCGAGGCCTGGTTGCAGCCATCTATTCCTTGCACACTGATACACAGGGCACGAGAACAGAACTGTCCCCAGAGCCTGCTCCTCAAATACACACAGAGAGGCGTCAGACTCCAGGCCCTCCCACCTTCGCACCAATGTCAGACTCCAAGCCCTCCCACCTCCCCACCAATGTCAGACTCCAAGACCTCCCGCCTATCAGGATTAATCAGGTGAGTACAAAGGCAGCGAATATGGCAAGGGAAATGTGCACAAATTCGCACAGTGAATAACCTTGAATCAAAACAACGTGCACACAAGAACCACGACTCATATATACTAAAACCCAGGAGTGCAGATAGAGTGAAACAAAAATACCAATATATGAAAAGGGATGTGGGGTAAGTACTTAGAACCTCCTTATGACTGAAAGGAAAGTCGGCAAACTCCTTACCCACTATGCTATTACAGATACTGACAGCGCTAAGCCCACATAGAGGGCAAGCAAGGACAAGATCTGTTTGCTGACACTCTGGATGATACTGAATAAGGAACTTAAAAACAGTACTCACGAGAACCGGAAAGACCACTTGAATGTCAGTAAACCCACGAACCCAGTTGATGAAACAGGGACCCAGAAGGCTATAACAGCAATGGGTGGAGGATAACTAAATACCTAAGTCAAGGAGCAAGTAGGAATTGTGATTAAAGAAATAGTGAGGAAAACAAAAGGCATTCATACAGGGACTAGTTAACAACAGCACCCCACACCTAGATAATCAAATGGGAAATAAATGCAGAAGTGCAATGGAAAACATGGAATGGATCCCAATAGAAAGTAAGGATCAGGAGCAGGGAAAATTATATCACAAAAGGAAACCTTTCCCACCCATCCAAGGAGAAAAGGCAGGAAGCTAAATCTAAAAAGGGAAAGACTAATGCATCAAGTTTTTCAGTGGCAAAGGACAGCATCAAAGAAACAGAAAACACAGGCAAATTGGGCTGCATCAAAGGGTAAAGCACAGAGAAAGGCTGCCTGCAGACAGAGGAAGACAGAAAGGGAAATGCAGAAAGCAGAAATCAATTAAGCACATGAATCCGAAATCCACGGCGGAGGAACAAGAAACATGAACTAGGAACTAGGCACAAAAGCTAGGAATAAGGAACAAGGGACCAGTCACAACAGGAACACTGCAACGATGACCAGCGCTGGACTGAAGCAAACTGAGGCTATTAAAGCTGCTTAACGAGCACACCCCTCAGGTGTGCCGCCTGCTGCACCTGCAGCCACAGGTGTTGCCTATCCTCCACCCAACCTTGTCCTGCAAGGGAGGAGGTGAAGCAGTGAGCCAGGCATTCTGGGAAGCATAGTCATTTGATCAAAGTAGCATGCTGGCTGCCAAAAACCTGGAATGGATCTGGAAGGGAAGTAACTTGGAAAATAACGTTTTAGCGCTCCCAATTCATCACAGCACTGTAGCATTAGGTTCGGAGGAAATGTCCAGTAGGGAATAAACCCCAAAACATGCCCCCAAGTGGCGGGAACTGGAGCGAAGGGAGCGAGTCGTCACATTATACCCCCTCCCACGGCCGTCTCCAGGCGACCGTCACCCGCACAAAACATCTTCCTTCCATGATAGGAGCGCTTTGTCTTTGGAGGTGGCACTGATGGAAACAGTGGCCTGTGGGCAAAAGCAGATGGACTGGAATGAATAGAATCAAGCTGCAGTCTAGAAGAGTCATAGGCAGGCTTCTAGTGAGGAAGAGACTCATGGTTCGAAGAAAGGCATGAAGGACTTGCAGGACCTGAAGCAGAGTTGGAAGGTCCAGGAAGCTCAGTCACTGGGAGTGGACACTTATAAGTCTTTGAGGAGGGAGGCAGGCTGGTGCAACATGCTTTAGACAATGGTAGAAGCCCTGTTAGCCTTTCTGCAGAGAGTGGACATGCAGGAGGTGAGTAAACTGCAGGTTTCAGGAAATGTTTATGTTCAGAAAAAGAAGGTGGCGGCCGAGGTAGAGGTTCGGATCCTTTTCTGTCATCCATCTGGGAAAAGGCTTGTGGTTGAAAGTGACTAAGGTTTGACTGCATATGTTCCATGCCTTGGAGGCCTGGAAGTCCTATGGGTTGTTCGAGGCTGGCACTCCCGGTGACAGTCGTGTAGCCACCTTGTTGCACGTGGGATACAACCGCAGGGATGTTTGGCAGACTGATAGGAGTGATAAACACAGTACTTAGTACATCAGGCACAGTCGCAACAGGAGCAATAACAGGCACATCTTGAACTGCAGCAGGATCTGACAGTGTAGACAGGTACACCTCCGATATTGGCCGCGAGGCTGAGCAGGATACAGGTCTCTCATGAACTGAAGCCAAACTAGCAGTAGGCTCTGGGACCGAAGACATGCACTTAGAATGTACTACCGGAGGTTCCATGGCTGAAGGATAATCTGCTGGATGAGTCAATGTAGCCGAAGACAGGCATGCCAGAGGAAATTCTGAGGCTGAAGGCATGCAAGCTGGAGCCATCTCGTTAGCTGAAGACAAACTTGTCAAGGTCTTTGGCACTGACCACGTACATGGTGAAGGCTCTTGAGTGAATGGCAGACATGGCAGTAGTTCATTGATTGAAGACACGTGTGCCAAAGATGACTGCAGAGCTGTGGACTGGATAATAGAAGAGTCAGTGGTTGTAGGAGGACAGACTGAAGTCCCAGAAGTCGACAGACACATTTGTGGCTCAGGAATGGAAAACACCTTTAGGGCAGTTGACTCCTTGGCACCAGTAACCAAAGACTGAGCTGTACCCCTGCAGTCCCTCTCCTTAGTGGATGGCACAGAGTCTCTTCCTTTGTAGAAATCAATATCAACCAGAGGAATCACCATAGTAAAGTCTCTGTTAATCAGGATTTCGTCAATTGTCCATTCCTCTGTCTTAGCTTCTGAAAGTGGCAGATTAACATTCAACAGTTCAGGAATCGTCTGCCAGGTTTTTGACTCAGTATACTGTGGAATGAGTCCATCAAAACCTGAAATCTGTACTGTCTCTGACTGTTCGTTCGGACCAAAATTGGCAGAAGGAAGAGCGAACACAGAGGTAGCATTGTTTTCCACATCAACTTGAACGTCTACTTCAGTCTCAGCAGCAAGATCAAGGGCAGAACCTAAGCCTACAGTAGAGACTGATTCTGTGTATGTCACCATTGTGGATTGTGTTTGGAAATCAGAAGCATGTATGTGTTCAAGCTCAGAATTATGACAAACTGCTACACAGGAAATTTTAGGTAAAGGAGTGGCTTGTAAATCTTCAGCTAACTGCAATCCCCGACAAACAGCAGAACAATTGTTAGAAACTGTGCCCAGATTAAGCGCTGTGCTAGAAGAAAGACTTTCACTCCCAATAGATCTAACATATTGACAAATATCTTGGTTTACCAAAGTCTCTGCACTCAGGGGCTGAACAGTGTTCACTTCATCAACATCAACGGATAAAGTCTGAGGTGTATTCAGTAAAGAGTGCAAGGTTTTATTCTCCTCTTGTAAAGAAATGAATTCTTGTCTTAACTCCTCAAGCTTAGCTCTTAGCATGCCCTGCATTAACTGTACATCACTATCTGTAGGCACAGGGGGAGGCATAGTGGCATCAGGGCTGGATCCTGCACTAGCAATCTGGATGTGCAACGATTGTACATTGTCATCTACTGCTTGCAGGTTCTGTGATTTATACTTTCTCTTACCAACTTGGTCTGTGTTTCCCTTAAGCAAACTATTGACATTAGACCTCTTGGCATTAGGGACTACAGTATGTACTTGTGCAAAGGAGTATGCTTTAGACTGAGGGTAGAAAACAGAAGTTATGCAAGGAACCCCTCCATTCTTTATGTTTGTACCATGAAACTGTTCAATCTGAGGTGAAGCACAACTGGAATCATGGGGTTCAACAACAGAGGTACTCTTGTATAATAAGTCTAACAGTGTGTTGTTTTCTGCGGCTAAGGCTTGTGCTGACATAGAATCTGGATCAAAATAAAAGACAGAACTAGGATCAGGCAATGTAAGATGTGCCATCCTGTGGGAAAAATACTTTGCACGTAAATGCCCATTCGTGACAAGGAGTTCATTTAAGTCAGGACTAGTGATTTGATTGTCACAGGTAAATGTAAGGGAAGCTTTCTGTACAAACTTGTTAGAGGCCTTGCTGCCTTTCTTTCTTAAACTTGCCATATTCAATGGGAATTTAGGGCTGGTCATTCTATCAGGATTAATCAGGTGAGTACAAAGGCACCGAATATGGCAAGGGAAATGTGCACAAATTCGCACAGTGAATAACCTTGAATCAAAACAACGTGCACACAAGAACCACGACTCATATATACTAAAACCCAGGAGTGCAGATAGAGTGAAACAAAAATACCAATATATGAAAAGGGATGTGGGGTAAGTACTTAGAACCTCCTTATGACTGAAAGGAAAGTCGGCAAACTCCTTACCCACTATGCCATTACAGATACTGACAGCGGTAAACCCACGTAGAGGGCAAGCAAGGACAGGATCTGTGTGCTGACACTCTGGATGATACTGAATAAGGAACTTAAAAACAGTACTCACGAGAACCGGAAAGACCACTTGAATGTCAGTAAACTCACAAACCCAGTTGATCAAACAGGGACCCAGAAGGCTATAACAGCAATGGGTGGAGGATAACTAAATACCTAAGTCAAGGAGCAAGTAGGAATTGTGATTACAGAAATAGTGAGGAAAACAAAAGGCATTCACACAGGGACTAGTTAACAACAGCACCCCACACCTAGATAATCAAATGGGAAATAAATGCAGAAGTGCAATGGAAACCATGGAATGGATCCCAATAGAAAGTAAGGATCAGGAGCAAGGAAAATGATATCACAAAAGGAAACCTTTCCCACCCATCCAAGGAGAAAAGGCAGGAAGCTAAATCTAAAAAGGGAAAGACTAATGCATCAAGTATTTCAGTGGCAAAAAACAGCATCAAAGAAACCGAAAACACAGGCAAATTGGGCTGCATCAAAGGGTAAAGCACAGAGAAAGGCTGCCTGCAGACAGAGGAAGACAGAAAGGGAAATCCAGAAAGCAGAAATCAATTAAGCACATGAATCCTAAATCCAGGGTGGAGGAACAAGAAACAGGAACTAGGCACAAAAGCTAGAAATAAGGAACAAGGGACCAGTCATAACAGGAACACTGCAACGATGACCAGCGCTGGACTGAAGCAAACTTAGGCTTTTAAAGCTGCTTAACGAGCACACCCCTCAGGTGTGCCGCCTGCTGCACCTGCAGCCACAGGTGTTTCCTATCCTCCACCCAACCTTGTCCTGCAAGGGAGGAGGTGAAGCAGTGAGCCAGGCATTCTGGGAAGCATAGTCATTTGATCAAAGAAAGGCTGCCTGCAGACAGAGGAAGACAGAAAGGGAAATCCAGAAAGCAGAAATCAATTAAGCACATGAATCCTAAATCCAGGGTGGAGGAACAAGAAACAGGAACTAGGCACAAAAGCTAGAAATAAGGAACAAGGGACCAGTCATAACAGGAACACTGCAACGATGACCAGCGCTGGACTGAAGCAAACTTAGGCTTTTAAAGCTGCTTAACGAGCACACCCCTCAGGTGTGCCGCCTGCTGCACCTGCAGCCACAGGTGTTTCCTATCCTCCACCCAACCTTGTCCTGCAAGGGAGGAGGTGAAGCAGTGAGCCAGGCATTCTGGGAAGCATAGTCATTTGATCAAAGTAGCATGCTGGCTGCCAAAAACCTGGAATGGATCTGGAAGGGAAGTAACTTGGAAAATAAGGTTTTAGCGCTCCCAATTCATCACAACACTGTAGCATTAGGTTCGGAGGAAATGTCCAGTAGGGAATAAACCCCAAAACATGCCCCAAGTGGCGGGAACGGGAGCGAAGGGAGCGAGTCGTGACACCGCCTTCCCACCAACGTCAGACTCCAAGCCCTCCCACCTTCACACCAATGTCAGACTCCAAAACCTCCCACCTCCCCACCAATGTCAGACTCTAAGCCCCCCCACATCCCACCAATGTCAGACTCCAAGCCCTCCCACCTTCTCACCAATGTCAGACTCCAAACCCTCCCACCTCCCCACCAGTCAGACTCCAAGCCCTCACACCTCCCTACCAATGTCAGACTCCAGATCTTCCCACCTTACCACCAATGTCGGACTCCAAGCCCTCCCACCTTCCCACCAATGTCAGAATCCAAGCCCTCCCACCTTCCCACCAATGTCAGACTCCAAACCCTGCCACCTCCCCACCAATGTCAGACTCCAAGCCCACCCACCTCCCCACCGATGTTAGACTCCAAGCCCTCCCGCCTTCCCACCAATTTCAGACTCCAAACCCTGCCACCTCCCACCAATGTCAGGCTCCAAGCCCTCCCACCTTGCCACCAATGTCAGACGCCAAGCCCTCCCACCTTCCCACCAATCTCAGACTCTAAGCCCTCCCACCTTCCCACCAATGTTCTTAAAGACGGAATATCCAGGTGGAATCTCACATGAAGTCCGTGCATTGTTTGAGCAGTCATTAAACTGAGGTAATCTTCGCATTTCACAAGACCCACAACCTTCGGCTTTCAGGGTTACACAGAGGGCATGCCCACAGAGGGTGGTGTCTCTGCACAAGATGTGGGCGGCTGACAGAAGTACACGTGCTCCCCATATCCAAACCCAGGCACATTTATGGGGAATACTCCCCCACTTTAGTGCGGGAGTGGCCTACAGTGATTCCTTAATGCAATGCAGGACAAACATACGGGCCTTCAGCACTTATTAATGCACTGTATACCCTCAATAAAGTGTGTAACATTGAGTTGGGCAAACATCGGTCATTTACAGCACTAGGAAAATGAAAAACGGTGGTAGAAAGCACTGCAGTTTATGGAAACAAAGTATTGTCACATTTACGCAGCGCTGTGTAATACTCTTATGTACACATGGAGTGTTGCAAAACACCAATAAAAACATATAGAAATAAATGATCATAATAAGGCATTGTTACTAATCTAATTAGTGTTATGGTATATGCTACGATCAATATACTACAAAATTAGAGGACCGCAAGAGTAAGTGGAGCAAGATCTCGGGTCTACCACATGCCAGCATTTCAAGGAGCTCCACTATATCAATTCTTGTCGTTGCAGATGCTTTAGAAATTCAGTGTCATCCTCAATACTCAAGAACATATCTTTTAATTATGTTCTTATATACATTTATTTTGGTACAAAATTTTATTTACATAAACGTTTCTTCCTTTTTCATTAAAAAAAAAGCTTCTCACAAACAATGTAAAACTGGGCGCCTCGAGGCACGTGCCATTTCTCATATCTTCTTGTTAATCTTCAAGACAGGATACGTTTTACTGTCAGAAATGTCATAATGAACAATTCTTCCACAGTTTTCAAATAATGTCCTCTGGATATTAATATTGATGATAATAATGATAATAGGTAGTGGAGCTTTTTTGATGTGTTGTGTTTTGCGATGATCCACAACGTTTGTATTTCTGACATGTAAATCTGAATCTCACCCCCACACTTCCACTATATATACCATTGACACTGCTCTCAGCAACTTCCACCTGTCCATCGCTAACACCCTTGATATTCTTGCCCCAGTCATGAGGATCTGCCTGAAACCCGCCTCCAAACATAACACTTGGTACGACTCCAAACTTGCAGCCCTGAAACGAAAGTGCAGAACGGCAGAACGGAAGTGGCAAACTTCAGGCTCACCCTCTGACAAACTGGCCTGCCGCCGGCTACAAAGGCAATACAGACTATCCATGCCAAGAAAAGGGCCGACATTCAGGCACAGGTATCTGGCGCATCCAACAGCACGGCTGAACTTTTCAAAATCTGCTGGGAACTAGCCAACCCTTCCACAGTCTCTTCCTCCCCATTCCTTCTCAGGCCCTCTGCAACGCACTGGCCACTCACTTCACCACTGAAACACAGTAAATCCTGAACAGCCTTGTTACTTACCCTCCCAATCCATCCCTCTTCCCCTTGCCTCCCTTGGCCAGTCCCTCTCACCATTCCTCCTTCTCCTCCGTCACCCCTGTCTGTCACACCTGATGAAGTCACCAGAGTCGTCCACTCCATGAAGGTCTCTTCCGAACAGGTTTCCCCTTGCTCATCCAGAACCATCAAGGACAACATTGGTTCTCTTGCCCCTTCACTCGTTGATCTCTGCAACCACTCCTTTGCCACTGATTCTTTCTCCTCCTCCCTAAAACACTCCTTTGTGCACCCCTCCTTAAACAATCATCAGCAAACCTACCTGTCCAGCCCATCTCCATCACCCCCTTCATGGGGAAACTGCTGTAGAGGTTGGCCTTGCCCCTACTCAACTCTCACACTGAACTTGTCGGTGATCTCACAACCATCTATCTGGATTTGGAGCATCCAGAGGCATGGAAACTGCACTTCTGAACACCTGTGAAGAACCGCTCGCATCCCCGGATTCCAACTCCCCAGGTGTCCTCATCCTTCTTGATCTCTCCTCTGCCTTTGACACTGTCAACCACTCCATCCTCTTACAAAGGCTACACAATACCCTGGGTATCTTGGAGCAGGCACGGGTCTAGCTAACCTTCTTCCTAACTGACTGCTCCTCCCAAGTCATCCTTGGCACCTTCTCCTCTCCTACTTCCTTCTCCACCTGTGGTGTGCCCCGGGGCTCTATCCTCTTGTCTTGGCTCTTTAACATCTACCTTACTCAGCTGGCACCCCTGGTCTCCTCCTTCTCGCCCAACTTCCAGTGTTATGCAGATGACACATAACTCTTCTTTAACCTTCCTGCTGACCCCTTTGCACCTTCCATCATCCCTGACCGCCTATCTGCCATCCAGGCCTGGTGCACTTCCAATGATCTCTGCCTCAATGCCAGTAAAACAGATATCCTTCCCATTGGGGGGCCTGCTCCCGACTTCTTCCCTACACTCTGGCCTTCATCCATGGGCTCTCTCCATGCTGCTTCTTTGGAAACCAGAAACCTTGCAGTCATCTTCGACTCCTCTCTCTCCTTCCTCCCTCACACTCAGGACATTGCCAAAAAGTCCCACGTTTAGCTCTTCCTTCTCAAAGGAATTCGACCTTTTCTCACCTTACCCCAGAAGCTCCCTGTGCCCGAGCCCTGGTTCTCTCTAGGCTTGACTATTGTAATAGCCTCCTCCTGAATCTACTTTCTTCCACTCTGCGACCCCTCCAGCTAATCCAGAATAGGGCAGCAAGACTGATCATTGGCCTCAAGCCCAGGGACTGCATCTCTCCTGCCATAAACATCTCCACTGGCTCCCGGTTGCTTCACGGATTAAATTCAAATCCCTCTGTATCATCCACAAGGCTGACTGGTGCCGGGGGCCACTCTATCTGCAACTCTCTCTCAATAAATATTCACCCTCTAGACCTCTGCTTTCCCTTGGCACCAACTCTTTGTGTGTAGAGTGTTTCGCTAAACAGAAGGCTGGAGATTGATCACTTTCCTCAGCTGGCTCCCACCTTTGGAGCAGCCACACCCTCCTTCTTCGTCTTGAGCAGGACTTCCTCAAAGTCCAGAAGCTCTTTTCTTGTTCACCTCCTCCTTCCCCCTTCTCTCATCTGCTAATTTCCCACCTGCTTATTTTGGTGTCCAGGATCTTTATGCATCCTCGGGGCCCTGACCACCGACACCTATTTGGCCCCAGCCTCTGTCTGCCCTCAGCACTTCCCTCTGCACACCCTCCATCCTGGAGGCTCGCACTTACCAGAAATTGCACTTCACCTTTGCTCACTATGAGCACCGCAGCACCTACACCATTCCCCCTCCCTTCTGCACTTGCACGTTCTGAACACTCACAAGGCATAGTAGGTTCCTCCCCCCACACTTTATTCAATATTTGTATGTGTTTTAATGTTTCTCATGCCCATATCCCTTTCCTGTTGTCCTGTGGATGCTTGGAACAGAATGTACTTGCTTTATAAGCGCCTAACAAACGAACAATAAACACATCAATAAGTAAATACATTTCAAACATTAAAAATGCACCCACCATGTGAAGGGATATACAACAGTTCCTAAGGTATATAAGCAAGGGTGTGGGAGCCTCTCTCTACTGGGAACATGCATGGGTCAGATTCTAGGGAATTAATTACACTCAGGAGGGAATACTATCACATTTTAGCTCACTGCACCCTTCACAGAGGAGAAATATCCAGATGCATATCAGTCTGGTCCCACCCACAAGGGCAGTCCAGCACTAAAATGCTAGGCAGACACCTCTGAAAAAGAGTAACATCCGCAACCCCAGACATGTGTTTTGGCCTGGTCGGGCCTATCAGCGAGGGGAAGCTGAGCCTCTCTAAGGCACAGTGAGGTCCACATCTGGATTACCAACACTGTTTGTTTTGCCAACGTTTGTTTTTAACAGGACTTCAGTGCAAGGAACATAGACATCAAGTGGCGGAAGGCACACTTGGTTAAGATATTATTATTACACTAGTAGCACATTTAAAGCTGCAATTAAGCCATTAACTCTCAGACGACTGCTTGGAAATAACAGGACGAGGCACAACATTTGATGTTACTGATTGTTAGAGCTAGATAGCCAACCAGCTAGCTCAAAGAGATTCCAAGAGGATGTGTTTTTCCTGGTCAGGCTCATGTAGTGAGTCGGAATGTCCATAGGGAATTACATGGACATGGGCAGTCAATAGGTGGGTAAATAGCCAAAGAACACCCACAAGCTGTGAGTCCCTCTCACATGCCATCTCCCTCGAATGTAATAGTTTTAGCTCATAGGTAGATCTTATGCATCACCTCATAGCAAAAACTAAAAACGAGGCTCTCCCCTATGAAAATATTTTAACATATATGGCAACTTACAGACACGCTTTGGGCTCTGGTCGCGGTTTTCACAAATCACTTCCTAGGCTGGGCCTGCTAAACATGTGCCTGTTAATGAAAGCACCTGAACGAGTCCACCCATCTCCCTGATGGGAAGCGACTTAAATGAGCCATAGTAACAGCTGGTGATAGGACATAAAAGCAGCTCATGACATGGATGCTAAATGTATACATGAATACATAACTCTCTTTAGCTGATTGCTCGTTCCTTTGAAGCCACAATAATGAATTGCAGATTGTTGTAAATGGTGCACTCATATCAGTTGTGAATCTCTTTCTCTCTGTTTGGCAAAGATGTATTTCACTGTAATGGTAATTACCCTGAATGACTAGTACCTTTTAGCATTTTATTTTGTTGCACGTCAGCCATAGTTGTAACGAAATGCCCAATTGTGAAATTCAGCAGTTTACTGATATAAATAAAACGTGTTTCTAGAACTGCTGATTGTTTTCTTCATTCCTTGCATCTTTTCTTCTAAGACCAAATGCAGTTTTAATGTGCTTATCTAACTATGTATGGGTGATGAGTTAAATTGCCATGTGCAAGATGGATAAAGTTGTCAATTCCCCGTGGCACAATATACCTGAAACAGCCATAGACCAAAAACACAAAAGGGAACAAAGAAGTTGCTCTCCTTTTTTCATAAAACATACTTTTGAATTCTTTTAAGCCAAAACATGTGCATGACTTTAAAGACAAAACATTACAGAATTTGCACTATTGCAAATGCAATGTTGCACAATACTAGTACAATGCCTAAAACCGACAAAGCAAAAACAAAACAAAAAAAAAAGCTAGGGCCAAATTCTCAAAAGCCACCACAAGTAAAAACTGCAAAGAGGATGCACTTTTTTCAGTTTGCCCTAGTTTGAGAAATGCACAGGTCCCTTTATTCTCAAACGTGACCTGGGCATTTTTAGGGGCTGTGAAGCACGGCAATAGATGTGCGGCCCAGGCTCTCTGCAGGCTGTCATGCTCGCGACACTAATGCATGACAAGCTGCTAGCATTCATGCGGGTGCTGGGAGTGCATTTCACAGTGAAAGTTACACAACAGGAAAAGCATTTCTGTCTTTGTGTGAAGGATAGATATGCATGCGAGTAGGATCGCACGCAATGGTCCACCCCAATGCTGTTTCAATTCTAGGGAAATGCATGACAGGTTCAGAAATGATCCTCCTGTGCATTGCCTGCTTCCTTACACCTGTTCCAAACAGGTGCAGGGGAATATCGTTGATTTTTGCGCATTCCAAAGCAAAATTCTGGCTCACAAAGGGACATCTGAAAGAGTGCATCTTTGATGTTTACATGCACATTCCCTTTGTGAATCGGGATTCCAGCTTTTTTTGGCACATGCACCAAAAACGTTTTGGGAATAGAGCCCATATTCTTTAAATGTATTTTTTAACCAAAGCGATGTTTACTCTAATCCTAATACCATACCATAGTAGCACGACAGCAAACATTGCTCAAGGCAAAAATATGAATTCTGTAAACATATTTCCCTATCCTTTATGCTGTTCAGTATGCTTAAGGACAGGACCCACAAAGGGACCTTAGAGCTAATAACGGTACGGCAATTTGCGGTACCGTTATTAGCGCCTTCCCCATTCCCATTGAGCTCTATGGGGGCTCAATGGGAATGGAGAAGGGCCCTGGTGAATGGGAAATTACCCCCCCCCCCACCAACCTTGGAATGGGGCGGTAATAGCTCCATTCACCAGGGCGGAGTCGGTGAGGTTTTGGAGGCAGCCATGGCGCTAATAGCGCCATGGTTACCTCCAACCTCATAATGACCTCCTATGTCTTGTAGCGCCGTCAAGCCCTAGGGTCCGTGGCTGCACTATATAAATACAGTAAAGTAAAGAAAGTAAAGTTAATACGTCCGAGTAAAGCCAGAGCTTTTATCGTAGGTAGAGCGTAATTGCCAAACAGTACAGAAAGCTGATAATGGCGTGAATGCTAGTACCACCCAAGATAAATGAAAGGGTGATAATTGTCCTTTTTTGTGAGCAAATGTGGCCAGGCTGTGCTAGAGCACAAAAAAGGGGAAGAAGACATTGGAGATGGCTGTTGGTCTCGCTGAGGCACCTTGTCCATTTACATGGTGGTCATTGGTCAAAGCCTGAAAAGTGTGGACAGCAAGTGCTAGGGCAGGGGTGTAAGGTAATGAGGCAACATTGGGATGGGAGTCATTGTTCTGGAGGTAAAGTTGCACATTTTTCTAAAAGGGGTTGAGTAGGATGCAGGGATAGAGGGCTGAGAGCTGTAAGCAGAGGGCAAAGGACAGGGCAGCAGGTGGGAGTTAGAAGGTGGGTGGCAACAGCAATCAGGATGCTCAGTACATAGGTTTATACCAGTTTGTGCAGCCCACATTCTGAGAAATCTGATTGGCTCTGGACCCTGCACAAGCATCAGATTGGCACGAGTGTATGCCACGGGTTAAGAACTCAGTCAAATACATATAAAACATGGTTTGCATACCATGCACTGTTTGGTGTTACTCAGACTAATTTCAGGCAGTCAGCTTATTACACAACAAAACACTAATCAAATGCATTTGAATACATGACAATATTACAACAAATACTATAAAATAAAACCAAAGAAGATACTTTTAGAAAAAAACTTCACAGTGCTAACATGTTGACATGACATGACATGATAGGCTATCTATATTGCGCTTAATACCCAGAGGTTTCTAAGCGCGGACCCGGGGATCGAACTTGTGGTGTTCCATGTTGTCTTGCTGCCAAGGCGAGCACGTTGCCTTTGAGCTATCCTCCCGAGACAACTACAATTGCACCCAAAAAAACAAAATTGGAAAAGGTGAGAGACGAGATAGAAAAAGTGTTATTTCTTAGTACCACCTTCTTTGCATTGGGAGGACAGAAGTGGCCAATTAATCACTTTTACGTGCCACGGTCCTAGTTCTCCATGCCCTCCAAATATGGCTTGCACCTCCAAAACCCAGTACCGGCGATGATGGGCACTTTGCCTACACAATGACTTCCTGTTCGTAGTCAAGCCGACATATCTGAGGCCTGGTTGCAGCCATCTATTCCTTGCACACTGATACACAGGGCACGAGAACAGAACTGTCCCCAGAGCCTGCTCCTCAAATACACACAGAGAGGCGTCAGACTCCAGGCCCTCCCACCTTCGCACCAATGTCAGACTCCAAGCCCTCCCACCTCCCCACCAATGTCAGACTCCAAGACCTCCCGCCTATCAGGATTAATCAGGTGAGTACAAAGGCAGCGAATATGGCAAGGGAAATGTGCACAAATTCGCACAGTGAATAACCTTGAATCAAAACAACGTGCACACAAGAACCACGACTCATATATACTAAAACCCAGGAGTGCAGATAGAGTGAAACAAAAATACCAATATATGAAAAGGGATGTGGGGTAAGTACTTAGAACCTCCTTATGACTGAAAGGAAAGTCGGCAAACTCCTTACCCACTATGCTATTACAGATACTGACAGCGCTAAGCCCACGTAGAGGGCAAGCAAGGACAGGATCTGTGTGCTGACACTCTGGATGATACTGAATAAGGAACTTAAAAACAGTACTGACGAGAACCGGAAAGACCACTTGAATGTCAGTAAACCCACGAACCCAGTTGATGAAACAGGGACCCAGAAGGCTATAACAGCAATGGGTGGAGGATAACTAAATACCTAAGTCAAGGAGCAAGTAGGAATTGTGATTAAAGAAATAGTGAGGAAAACAAAAGGCATTCACACAGGGACTAGTTAACAACAGCACCCCACACCTAGATAATCAAATGGGAAATAAATGCAGAAGTGCAATGGAAAACATGGAATGGATCCCAATAGAAAGTAAGGATCAGGAGCAGGGAAAATTATATCACAAAAGGAAACCTTTCCCACCCATCCAAGGAGAAAAGGCAGGAAGCTAAATCTAAAAAGGGAAAGACTAATGCATCAAGTTTTTCAGTGGCAAAGGACAGCATCAAAGAAACAGAAAACACAGGCAAATTGGGCTGCATCAAAGGGTAAAGTACAGAGAAAGGCTGCCTGCAGACAGAGGAAGACAGAAAGGGAAATCCAGAAAGCAGAAATCAATTAAGCACATGAATCCGAAATCCACGGCGGAGGAACAAGAAACATGAACTAGGAACTAGGCACAAAAGCTAGGAATAAGGAACAAGGGACCAGTCACAACAGGAACACTGCAACAATGACCAGCGCTGGACTGAAGCAAACTGAGGCTTTTAAAGCTGCTTAACGAGCACACCCCTCAGGTGTGCCGCCTGCTGCATCTGCAGCCACAGGTGTTGCCTATCCTCCACCCAACCTTGTCCTGCAAGGGAGGAGGTGAAGCAGTGAGCCAGGCATTCTGGGAAGCATAGTCATTTGATCAAAGTAGCATGCTGGCTGCCAAAAACCTGGAATGGATCTGGAAGGGAAGTAACTTGGAAAATAACGTTTTAGCGCTCCCAATTCATCACAGCACTGTAGCATAAGTTTCATTCGAAATGTCCAGTAGGGAATAAACCCCAAAACATGCCCCCAAGTGGCGGGAACGGGAGCGAAGGGAGCGAGTCGTGACAGTATACCCCCTCCCACGGCCGTCTCCAGGCGACCGTCAGCCGCACAAAACATCTTCCTTCCATGATAGAGCGCTTTGTCTTTGGAGGTGGCACTGATGGAAACGGTGGCCTGTGGGCAAAAGCAGATGGACTGGAATGAATAGAATAAAGCTGCAGTCTAGAAGAGTCATAGGCAGGCTTCTGGTGAGGAAGAGACTCATGGTTCGAAGAAAGGCATGAAGGACTTGCAGGACCTGAAGCAGAGTTGGAAGGTCCAGGAAGCTCAGTCACTGGGAGTGGACACTTATAAGTCTTTGAGGAGGGAGGCAGGCTGGTGCAACATGCCTTAGACAATGGTAGAAGCCCTGTTAGCCTTTCTGCCGAGAGTGGACACGCACGAGGTGAGGAAACTGCAGGTTTCAGGAAATGTTTATGTTCAGAAAAAGAAGGTGGCGGCCGAGGTAGAGGTTCGGATCCTTTTCTGTCATCCATCTGGGAAAAGGCTTGTGGTTAAAAGTGACTAAGGTTTGACTGCATATGTTCCATGCCTTGGAGGCCTGGAAGTCCTATGGGTTGTTCGAGACTGGCACTCCCGGTGACAGTCATGTAGCCACCTTGTTGCACGTGGGATACAACCGCAGGGACGTTTGGCAGACTGATAGGAGTGATAGACACAGTACTTAGTACATCAGGCACAGTCGCAGCAGGAGCAATAACAGGCACATCTTGAACTGCAGCAGGATCTGACAGTGTAGACAGGTACACCTCCGATATTGGCCGCGAGGCTGAGCAGGATACAGGTCTCTCATGAACTGAAGCCAAACTAGCAGTAGGCTCTGGGACTGAAGACATGCACTTAGAATGTACTACCGGAGGCTCCATGGCTGAAGGATAATCTGCTGGATGAGTCAATGTAGCCGAAGACAGGCATGCCAGAGGAAATTCTGAGGCTGAAGGCATGCAAGCTGGAGCCATCTTGTTAGCTGAAGACAAACTTGTCAAGGTCTTTGGCACTGACCACGTACATGGTGAAGACTCTTGAGTGAATGGCAGACATGGCAGTAGTTCATTGATTGAAGACACGTGTGCCAAAGATGACTGCAGAGCTGTGGACTGGATAATAGAAGAATCAATGGTTGTAGGAGGACAGACTGAAGTCCCAGAAGTCGACAGACACATTTGTGGCTCAGGAATGGAAAACACCTTTAGGGCAGTTGACTCCTTGGCACCAGTAAACAAAGACTGAGCTGCACCCCTGCAGTCCCTCTTCTTAGTGGATGGCACAGAGTCTCTTCCTTTGTAGAAATCAATATCAACCAGAGGAATCACCATAGTAAAGTCTCTGTTAATCAGGATTTCGTCAATTGTCCATTCCTCTGTCAAAGCTTCTGAAAGTGGCAGATTAACATTCAACAGTTCAGGAATCGTCTGCCAGGTTTTTGACTCAGTATACTGTGGAATGAGTCCATCAAAACCTGAAATCTGTACTGTCTCTGACTGTTCGTTGTGACCAAAATTGGCAGAAGGAAGAGCGAACACAGAGGTAGCATTGTTTTCCACATCAACTTGAACGTCTACTTCAGTCTCAGCAGCAAGATCAAGGGCAGAACCTAAGCCTACAGTAGTGACTGATTCTGTGTATGTCACCATTGTGGATTGTGTTTGGAAATCAGAAGCATGTATGTGTTCAAGCTCACAATTATGACAAACTGCTACACAGGAAATTTTAGGTAAAGGAGTGGCTTGTAAATCTTCAGCTAACTGCAATCCCTGACAAACAGCAGAACAATTGTTAGAAACTGTGCCCAGATTAAGCGCTGTGCTAGAAGAAAGACTTTCACTCCCAATAGATCTAACATATTGACAAATATCATGGTTTACCAAAGTCTCTGCACTCAGGGGCTGAACAGTGTTCACTTCATCAACATCAATGGATAAAGTCTGAGGTGTATTCAGTAAAGAGTGCAAGGTTTTATTCTCCTCTTGTAAAGAAATGAATTCTTGTCTTAACTCCTCAAGCTTAGCTCTTAGCATGCCCTGCATTAACTGTACATCACTATCAGTAGGCACAGGGGGAGGCATAGTGGCATCAGGGCTGGATCCTGCACTAGCAATCTGGATGTGCACCGATTGTACATTGTCATCTACTGCTTGCAGGTTCTGTGATTTATACTTTCTCTTACCAACTTGGTCTGTGTTTCCCTTAAGCAAACTATTGAAATTAGACCTCTTGGCATTAGGGACTACAGTATGTACTTGTGCAAAGGAGTATGCTTTAGACTGAGGGTAGAAAACAGAAGTTATGCAAGGAACCCCTCCATTCTTTATGTTTGTACCATGAAACTGTTCAATCTGAGGTGAAGCAAAACTGGAATCATGGGGTTCAACAACAGAGGTACTCTTTTATAATAAGTCTAACAGTGTGTTGTTTTCTGCGGCTAAGGCTTGTGCTGACATAGAATCTGGATCAAAATAAAAGACAGAACTAGGATCAGGCAATGTAAGATGTGCCATCCTGTGGGAAAAATACTTTGCACGTAAATGCCCATTCGTGACAAGGAGTTCATTTAAGTCAGGACTAGTGATTTGATTGTCACAGGTAAATGTAGGGGAAGCTTTCTGTACAAACTTGTTAGAGGCCTTGCTGCCTTTCTTTCTTAAACTTGCCATATTCAATGGGAATTTAGGGCTGGTCATTCTATCAGGATTAATCAGGTGAGTACAAAGGCAGCAAATATGGCAAGGGAAATGTACACAAATTCGCACAGTGAATAACCTTGAATCAAAACAACGTGCACACAAGAACCACGACTCATATATACTAAAACCCAGGAGTGCAGATAGAGTGAAACAAAAATACCAATATATGAAAAGGGATGTGGGGTAAGTACTTAGAACCTCCTTATGACTGAAAGGAAAGTCGGCAAACTCCTTACCCACTATGCTATTACAGATACTGATAGCGCTAAGCCCATGTAGAGGGCAAGCAAGGACAGGATCTGTGAGCTGACACTCTGGATGATACTGAATAAGGAACTTAGAAACAGTACTCACGAGAACCGGAAAGACCACTTGAATGTCAGTAAACCCACGAACCCAGTTGATCAAACAGGGACCCAGAAGGCTATAACAGCAATGGGTGGAGGATAACTAAATACCTAAGTCAAGGAGCAAGTAGGAATTGTGATTAAAGAAATAGTGAGGAAAACAAAAGGCATTCACACAGGGACTAGTTAACAACAGCACCCCACACCTAGATAATCAAATGGGAAATAAATGCAGAAGTGCAATGGAAAACATGGAATGGATCCCAATAGAAAGTAAGGATCAGGAGCAGGGAAAATTATATCACAAAAGGAAACCTTTCCCACCCATCCAAGGAGAAAAGGCAGGAAGCTAAATCTAAAAAGGGAAAGACTAATGCATCAAGTTTTTCAGTGGCAAAAGACAGCATCACAGAAACAGAAAACACAGGCAAATTGGGCTGCATCAAAGGGTAAAGCACAGAGAAAGGCTGCCTGCAGACAGAGGAAGACAGAAAGGGAAATCCAGAAAGCAGAAATCAATTAAGCACATGAATCCGAAATCCAGGGCGGAGAAACAAGAAACAGGAACTAGGAACTGGGCACAAAAGCTAGGAATAAGGAACAAGGGACCAGTCACAACAGGAACACTGCAACGATGACCAGCGCTGGACTGAAGCAAACTTAGGCTTTTAAAGCTGCTTAACGAGCACACCCCTCAGGTGTGCCGCCTGCTGCACCTGCAGCCACAGGTGTTTCCTATCCTCCACCCAACCTTGTCCTGCAAGGGAGGAGGTGAAGCAGTGAGCCAGGCATTCTGGGAAGCATAGTCATTTGATCAAAGTAGCATGCTGGCTGCCAAAAACCTGGAATGGATCTGGAAGGGAAGTAACTTGGAAAATAAGGTTTTAGCGCTCCCAATTCATCGCAGCACTGTAGCATTAGGTTCGCAGGAAATGTCCAGTAGGGAATAAACCCCAAAACATGCCCCCAAGTGGCGGGAACGGGAGCGAAGGGAGCGAGTCGTGACACCGCCTTCCCACCAACGTCAGACTCCAAGCCCTCCCACCTTCACACCAATGTCAGACTCCAAAACCTCCCACCTCCCCACCAATGTCAGACTCCAAGCCCCCCCACTTCCCACCAATGTCAGACTCCAAGCCCTCCCACCTTCTCACCAATGTCAGACTCCAAACCCTCCCACCTCCCCACCAGTCAGACTCCAAGCCCTCACACCTCCCTACCAATGTCAGACTCCAGATCTTCCCACCTTCCCACCAATGTCAGACTCCAAGCCCTCCCACCTTCCCACCAATGTCAGAATCCAAGCCCTCCCACCTTCCCACCAATGTCAGACTCCAAACCCTGCCACCTCCCCACCAATGTCAGACTCCAAGCCCTCCCACCTCCCCACCGATGTTAGACTCCAAGCCCTCCCGCCTTCCCACCAATTTCAGACTCCAAACCCTGCCACCTCCCACCAAGGTCAGGCTCCAAGCACTCCCACCTTCCCACCAATTTCAGACTCCAAACCCTGCCACTTTCCCAGCAATGTCAGACTCCAAGCCCTCCCACCTTGCCACCAATGTCAGACGCCAAGCCCTCCCACCTTCCCACCAATCTCAGACTCTAAGCCCTCCCACCTTCCCACCAATGTTCTTAAAGACGGAATATCCAGGTGGAATCTCACATGAAGTCCGTGCATTGTTTGAGCGGTCATTAAACTGAGGTAATCTTCGCATTTCACAAGACCCACAACCTTCGGCTTTCAGGGTTACACAGAGGGCATGCCCACAGAGGGTGGAGTCTCTGCACAAGATGTGGGCGGCTGACAGAAGTACACGTGCTCCCCATATCCAAACCCAGGCACATTTATGGGGAATACTCCCCCACTTTAGTGCGGAGTGGCCTACAGTGATTCCTTAATGCAATGCAGGACAAACATACGGTCTTTCAGCACTTATTAATGCACTGTATACCCTCAATAAAGTGTGTAACATTGAGTTGGGCAAACACCGGTCATTTCCAGCACTAGGAAAATGAAAAACGGTGGTAGAAAGCACTGCAGTTTATGGAAACAAAGTATTGTCACATTTACGCAGCGCTGTGTAATACTCTTATGTACACATGGAGTGTTGCAAAACACCAATAAAAACATATAGAAATAAATGATCATAATAAGGCATTGTTACTAATCTAATTAGTGTTATGGTATATGCTACGATCAATATACTACAAAATTAGAGGACGCAAGAGTAAGTGGAGCAAGATCTCGGGTCTACCACATGCCAGCATTTCAAGGAGCTCCACTATATCAATTCTTGTCGTTGCAGATGCTTTAGAAATTCAGTGTCATGCTCAATACTCAAGAACATATCTTTTAATTGTGTTCTTATATACATTTATTTTGGTACAAAATTTTATTTACATAAACGTTTCTTCCTTTTTCATTAAAAAAAAAGCTTCTCACAAACAATGTAAAACTGGGCGCCTCGAGGCACGTGCCATTTCTCATATCTTCTTGTTAATCATCAAGACAGGATACGTTTTACTGTCCGAAATGTCATAATGAACAATTCTTCCACAGTTTTCAAATAATGTCCTCCGGATATTAATATTGATGATAATAATGATAATAGGTAGTGGAGCTTTTTTGATGTGTTGTGTTATGCGATGATCCACAACGTTTGTATTTCTGACATGTAAATCTGAATCTCACCCCCACACTTCCACTATATATACCATTGACACTGCTCTCAGCAGCTTCCACCTGTCCATCGCTAACACCCTTGATATTCTTGCCCCAGTCATGAGGATCTGCCTGAAACCCGCCTCCAAACATAACACTTGGTACGACTCCAAACTTGCAGCCCTGAAACGAAAGTGCAGAACGGCAGAACGGAAGTGGCAAACTTCAGGCTCACCCTCTGACAAACTGGCCTGCCGCCGGCTACAAAGGCAATACAGACTATCCGTGCCAAGAAAAGGGCCGACATTCAGGCACAGGTATCTGGCGCATCCAACAGCATGGCTGAACTTTTCAAAATCTGCAGGGAACTAGACAACCCTTCCACAGTCTCTTCCTCCCCATTCCTTCTCAGGCCCTCTGCAACGCACTGGCCACTCACTTCACCACTGAAACACAGTAAATCCTGAACAGCCTTGTTACTTACCCTCCCAATCCATCCCTCTTCCCCTTGCCTCCCTTGGCCAGTCCCTCTCACCATTCCTCCTTCTCCTCCGTCACCCCTGTCTGTCACACCTGATGAAGTCACCAGAGTCGTCCACTCCATGAAGGTCTCTTCCGAACAGGTTTCCCCTTGCTCATCCAGAACCATCAAGGACAACATTGGTTCTCTTGCCCCTTCACTCGTTGATCTCTGCAAACACTCCTTTGCCACTGATTCTTTCTCCTCCTCCCTAAAACACTCCTTTGTGCACCCCCTCCTTAAACAATCATCAGCAACCCTACCTGTCCAGCCCATCTCCATCACCCCCTTCATGGGGAAACTGCTGTAGAGGTTGGCCTTGCCCCAACTCAACTCTCACACTGAACTTGTCGGTGGTCTCACAACCATCTATCTGGATTTGGAGCATCCAGAGGCATGGAAACTGCACTTCTGAACACCTGTGAAGAACCACTCGCATCCCCGGATTCCAACTCCCCAGGTGTCCTCATCCTTCTTGATCTCTCCTCTGCCTTTGACACTGTCAACCACTCCATCCTCTTACAAAGGCTCCACAACACCCTTGGTATCTTGGAGCAGGCACGGGTCTAGCTGACCTCCTTCCTAACTGACTGCTCCTCCCAAGTCATCCTTGGCACCTTCTCCTCTCCTACTTCCTTCTCCACCTGTGGTGTGCCCCGGGGCTCTATCCTCTTGTCATGGCTCTTCAACATCTACCTTACTCAGCTGGAACCCCTCGTCTCCTCCTTCTCCCCCAACTTCCAGTGTTATGCAGATGACACAACTCTTCTTTAACCTTCCTGCTGACCCCTTTGCACCTTCCATCATCCCTGACTGCCTATCTGCCATCCAGGCCTGGTGCACTTCCAATGATCTCTGCCTCAATGCCAGTAAAACAGAGATCCTTCCCATTGGGGGGCCTGCTCCCGACTTCTTCCCTACACTCTGGCCTTCATCCATGGGCTCTCTCCATGCTGCTTCTTTGGAAACCAGAAACCTTGCAGTCATCTTCGACTCCTCTCTCTCTCCTTCCTCCCTCACACTCAGGACATTGCCAAAAAGTCCCACGTTTAGCTCTTCCTTCTCAAAGGAATTCGACCTTTTCTCACCTTACCCCAGAAGCTCCCTGTGCCCGAGCCCTGGTTCTCTCTAGGCTTGACTATTGTAATAGCCTCCTCCTGAATCTACTTTCTTCCACTCTGCGACCCCTCCAGCTAATCCAGAATAGGGCAGCAAGACTGATCATTGGCCTCAAGCCCAGGGACTGCATCTCTCCTGCCATAAACATCTCCACTGGCTCCCGGTTGCTTCACGGATTAAATTCAAATCCCTCTGTATCATCCACAAGGCTGACTGGTGCCGGGGGCCACTCTATCTGCAACTCTCTCTCAATAAATATTCACCCTCTAGACCTCTGCTTTCCCTTGGCACCAACTCTTTGTGTGTAGAGTGTTTCGCTAAACAGAAGGCTGGAGATTGATCACTTTCCTCAGCTGGCTCCCACCTTTGGAGCAGCCACACCCTCCTTCTTCGTCTTGAGCAGGACTTCCTCAAAGTCCAGAAGCTCTTTTCTTGTTCACCTCCTCCTTCCCCCTTCTCTCATCTGCTAATTTCCCACCTGCTTATTTTGGTGTCCAGGACCTTTATGCATCCTCGGGACCCTGACCACCCACACCTATTTGGCCCCAGCCTCTGTCTACCCTCAGCACTTCCCTCTCCACGCCCTCCATCCTGGAGGCTCGCACTTACCAGAAATTGCACTTCACCTTTGCTCACTATGAGCACCGCAGCACCTACACCATTCCCCCTCCCTTCTGCACTTGCACGTTCTGAACACTCACAAGGCATAGTAGGTTCCTCCCCCCACACTTTATTCAATATTTGTATGTGTTTTAATGTTTCTCATGCCCATGTCCCTTCCCTGTTGTCCTGTGGATGCTTGGAACAGATGTACTTGCTTTATAAGCGCCTAACAAACGAACAATAAACACATCAATAAGTAAATACATTTCAAACATTAAAAATGCACCCACCATGTGAAGGGATATACAACAGTTCCTAAGGTATATAAGCAAGGGTGTGGGAGCCTCTCTCTACTGGGAACATGCATGGGTCAGATTCTAGGGAATTAATTACACTCAGGAGGGAATACTATCACATTTTAGCTCACTGCACCCTTCACAGAGGAGAAATATCCAGATGCATATCAGTCTGGTCCCACCCACAAGGGCAGTCCAGCACTAAAATGCTAGGCAGACACCTCTGAAAAAGAGTAACATCCGCAACCCCAGACATGTGTTTTGGCCTGGTCGGGCCTATCAGCGAGGGGAAGCTGAGCCTCTCTAAGGCACAGTGAGGTCCACATCTGGATTACCAACACTGTTTGTTTTGCCAACGTTTGTTTTTAACAGGACTTCAGTGCAAGGAACATAGACATCAAGTGGCGGAAGGCACACTTGGTTAAGATATTATTATTACACTAGTAGCACATTTAAAGCTGCAATTAAGCCATTAACTCTCAGACGACTGCTTGGAAATAACAGGACGAGGCACAACATTTGATGTTACTGATTGTTAGAGCTAGATAGCCAACCAGCTAGCTCAAAGAGATTCCAAGAGGATGTGTTTTTCCTGGTCAGGCTCATGTAGTGAGTCGGAATGTCCATAGGGAATTACATGGACATGGGCAGTCAATAGGTGGGTAAATAGCCAAAGAACACCCACATGTCATCTCCCTCTAATATAATAGTTTTAGCTCATAGGTAGATCTTATGCATCACCTCATAGCAAAAACTAAAAACGATGCTCTCCCCTATGAAAATATTTTAACATATATGGCAACTTACAGACACGCTTTGGGCTCTGGTCGCGGTTTTCACAAATCACTTCCTAGGCTGGGCCTGCTAAACATGTGCCTGTTAATGAAAGCACCTGAACGAGTCCACCCATCTCCCTGATGGGAAGCGACTTAAATGAGCCATAGTAACAGCTGGTGATAGGACATAAAAGCAGCTCATGACATGGATGCTAAATGTATACATGAATACATAACTCTCTTTAGCTGATTGCTCGTTCCTTTGAAGCCACAATAATGAATCGCAGATTGTTGTAAATGGTGCCCTCATATCAGTTGTGAATCTCTTTCTCTCTGTTTGGCAAAGATGTATTTCACTGTAATGGTAATTACCCTGAATGACTAGTACCTTTTAGCATTTTATTTTGTTGCACGTCAGCCATAGTTGTAACGAAATGCCCAATTGTAAAATTCAGCAGTTTACTGATATAAATAAAACGTGTTTCTAGAACTGCTGATTGTTTTCTTCATTCCTTGCATCTTTTCTTCTAAGACCAAATGCAGTTTTAATGTGCTTGTCTAGCTATGTATGGGAGATGAGTTAAATTGCCATGTGCAAGATGGATAAAGTTGTCAATTCCCCGTGGCACAATATACCTGAAACAGCCATAGACCAAAAACACAAAAGGGACCAAAGAAGTTGCTCTCCTTTTTTCATAAAACATACTTTTGAATTCTTTTAAGCCAAAACATGTGCATGACTTTAAAGACAAAACATTACAGAATTTGCACTATTGCAAATGCAATGTTGCACAATACTAGTACAATGGCTAAAACCGACAAAGCAAAAACAAAACAAAAAAAAAAACCTAGGGCCAAATTCTCAAAAGCCACCACAAGTAAAAACTGCAAAGAGGATGCACTTTTTTCAGTTTGCCCTAGTTTGAGAAATGCACAGGTCATCTTATTCTCAAACGTGACCTGGGCATTTGTAGGGGCTGTGAAGCAGGGCAATAGATGTGCGGCCCAGGCTCTCTGCAGGCTGTCATGCTCGCGACACTAATGCATGACAAGCTGCTAGCATTCATGCGGGTGCTGGGAGCGCATTTCACAGTGAAAGTTACACAACAGGAAAAGCATTTCTGTCTTTGTTTCAATGATAGATATGCATGCGAGTAGGATCGCACGCAATGGTCCACCCCAATGCTGTTCCAATTCTAGGGAAATGCCTGACAGGTTCAGAAATGATCCTCCTGTGCATTGCCTGCTTCCTTACACCTGTTCCAAACAGGTGCAGGGGAATATCGTTGATTTTTGCGCATTCCAAAGCAAAATTCCGGCTCACAAAGGGACATCTGAAAGAGTGCATCTTTGATGTTTACATGCACATTCCCTTTGTGAATCGGGATTCCAGCTTTTTTTGGCACATGCACCAAAAACGTTTTGGGAACAGAGCCCATATTCTTTAAATGTATTTTTTGACCAAAGGGATGTTTACTCTAATCCTAATACCATACCATAGTAGCACGACAGCAAACATTGCTCAAGGCAAAAATATGAATTCTGTAAATATATTTCCCTATCCTTTATGCTGTTCAGTATTAGTGTAAGGACAAACAATGCCTTGGTTTAAATATGCATTTAAATAATAAAACCTCATCAAACTTGCCCAAAAAAAATTCGACGGGGTCATATACTTTTTTATGCAAAGTTTGGTAAGGATTCGTCCAGGGGGGTAAAGTTATAAGCCACCCAAAAGTGCTCTTCCTATGGGTTTGAACAACTTAACCATAACTGCATGCCCGCTACCGCAGGCCCTGTAATACGTTTCGCACCAGGGCAATTCTTATAGTTTCACTGGTGCACAGTTTCTGTAATACAGTCCCAGAAATCTTCACTCTAATAACAAGGCTGCAAATAACAGTGAAAAGTACAGTACAAGAGTGTTTGCAATGCACGGGGCTTATAGGGTTTAAATACCCTAAGGAAAGAGTTATAGTTAAAGAACAAAGTGGTATGAAGGCACTGATGGGCATAGAGGACTTTATGCAATAGTGTTAATAGAGGGTTCTGTCACAACAGGGGTTGTTTATGCATAATATATCAAAATCTCCTGTGTAAACCTGGCGCACGGCACATACTATAAGGGAAACCTTTGCTGTACCCCCCCCCCCATTATCTAAAAATAAAGCTGTGTCTGAGGAAAGCAGCTGTGCATGGAAACGGGATCACACGTTTGCAGTCACTTCTCTATCACAATAAAGATTACCCCTGCTAGCTGCGCAGGGAGTATTAATTCTATTAAAGACTAGGAGGCGAGCATTATGCTTCAACTTCTTTAATTTACTACTCTTCAGCAGTTTCAACAAACTCAAAACCATAACAAAACACTGAAAACAGTCTGAACAGACTTTTCCCTCCTTGAACTACAATCCCCATAGTCTCTGTAGTCCATCATACTCCATGCTCAGCTATGACCATATCCTGTCCCTGAGCTCCTCCTCTCTTTTACTCGCTCTGAAAGTCACAGTGAAAACTCCACTTTAGTCCTGCAACAGGCAATAACTTGAACCACTCCAAACGAATGTCGCACTCCCTCGACTCAGGCAACGACTTCTACTAGTCTCTCACTTCAATTGTTCTTCTGCTCCTCTCCTAGAAATAATAGAAAGCAGAAAATCAGGGAGGTGTCCATGTATTGCTGCAAACCTCATATTATTATCACATACGATCATTCAATAATATGCACAATACATCTCTCGGGTGGGAATTTAATGCTCACCTCCTAGTCTTTAATAGAATTAATACTCCCTGCGCAGCTAGCAGGGGTAATCTTTATTCTATGACAAGACTGGAGGCGAGCATTATGCTTGTTCAAAGCTGTCCCAATACTGCACTCGCCATACTCTCCGTTGGTTTAAAATAAAATTCTCTGAATGTGCGATCATTCGCCCAGTCTGCTGCTGCCATAATATCATGCAAGGGAACCCCTGTCCTATATGCTTTGGACGCCATGGCCCCCCTCACTGAATGTGCACCGAATTGCTGCAAATCAATCCCTGCTGCTAGCATTACTTCTCTGACCCATCTCGCTATGGTAGCTGTCTTTACCGCCTGAAAAGGCTTCCTACGCGCTATCAACAACTGACTTGTACTCCCCGCTCTATTGTCTGCCGTCCTGGCCTCGTATTCCTTGATGCAACTAGCTACGCACCATTTGACATTATTGGGAAAATAGGGATAGTACGCTGTGGATGTACTTGATTTCGTCCTTTGCACCACTACGAAGGTCACACCTTCTGGTCCGAACGTCCTTCTATTAATTTCTAGCGCTCTAACATCTGACACTCTCTTACAGGATATGAGACATAACAGCATCGCCCATTTGCCTGACAACTGCTTGAGAGACAAGAATCTATTCACCGGCCAGCTCTCTAATAATTTCAAAACTCTCGTAACGTCCCATAGCACTGTATATCTGGGAACCGGAGGCGCTTTAAACTTAGCTCCTCGAATGAGCCTACAGACTGCTGGATGTTCACCCGCTGGCGCACCTTCAATCGGCACGTGACCCGCGGAAATCGCTGATCTGTACACTCCAATAGTGCGGAAAGCTTTCCCATCTTGCAGCAGTTGTGCTAGAAAATTCAATATGGCCACTACAGGTGCAGAAATGGGATGAAAACCTCTCCCGCTACACCAACTCGTCCACCTGGCCCAAGCCGCGTCGTAGCTCCTCCGAGTCGATGGAGCCCAGGATTCGGCAATAAGTTCTGCTGCTTGCATCGAAATGCCTGGCAGTTCCCATCGTCTCCTGATATCCTGCACGCGATGAGCGGGAGTGTCTTCTTCACTCTCAGAGGATGACACTGCCCAGCTGGGTCCGTGAGCAATTGTTCCCCTTCCGGGAGGATCCTTGGCAGATCTATTAACCGCTCTATCAGCGTCGGGAACCACACCTGGGCTTTCCACAACGGTGCTACCAGCACTAGCTCTGCTCTCTCCCTCCGACACTTCGCCAGCACTCTGCTCAGCATCATGAACGGAGGGAAGGCGTAATGAGTGCCGCCTGCCCAGTCTTGCAAGAATGCGTCCGTACCTCTCGCGTCTGGGTCTAGTCTCCAGCTGAAGTAGCTGGATAACTGGGCGTTGCGTCGAGACGCAAATAGATCCGTGTGTAATGGGCCCCATTTCTGAACCAGCATCTGAAACACTGATGGATCTAGCTTCCAATCGCTGGAGTCTGTGAGGTACCGGGAGTTCCAATCTGCTATCACATTCAGTGCTCCGGGTAAGTACTCCGCTGTCACTGATGTCCCCGTCCTCAGGCAATAATGCCAGAAATCCTTCGCTAACTCGGCTAGCAACTTGGACTTCGTCCCTCCTAAGTGGTTTATGTAATGCACTGCTGATATGTTGTCCATCTTCAGTAGGACGCAAGACTTCACTCTGTCTCTCGTGAATGTCTTTATCGCGAAGGAGCCTGCTAGGAGCTCTAAGCAGTTTATGTGCAGGTTCAGCTCCTCTGCGCTCCATCTCCCTCCAGTTTGCAACTCTCCGCATCGCGCTCCCCATCCTATACGGCTGACGTCTGACTCTATCACGAGGTCCGGCCGGTCCCCGAATATGGCACGCCCATTCCAGGCGTCCATATTCTGCAACCACCATTCCAGTTCCGTGACCGATTCCTGATCTAGTGGTATGGATTGATGATATCTCAACCCCTGTTGCAGGTGTCTGATCTTCAATCTTTGTAAAGCTCGATAGTGTAAGGGACCTGGAAAAATAGCTTGTATGGAGGCTGCCAGGAGGCCCACAATCCTCGCTAGGACCCTCAGAGATATAACTCTCTTCCCTAGGCATGCTCTGATCTCTCTCTTGATATCTCGGATCTTCCTTGCCGGAAGTTCCAGGGTGGCTTTCTTTGTGTCCAGGATGAAGCCGAGAAAGTCCAGCCTCTGCGCCGGCTTCGTATCCGACTTCTCTGTGTTCACTAGGAACCCCAGTGACTGTAAGAGGTCTAGAACCCACTGCGTCTGATATTCCAGTGCCTTTTGATCTTCCGCTAGAAGCAATAGATCGTCCAAGTATATGATCAGCCGAATTCCCTTTTCTCGGATGGCTGCGGCTACTGGTTTCATCAATTTCGTGAACGCCCAAGGCGCTGACGCAAGCCCGAATGGCATAGTCCTGAATTGCCCAAAATTGTCCCTTCCAGCGAAAGGCCAGGAATCTCCTGAACTGCTCCTGTACTGGGACCGTAAGGTAGGCATCCTTTAGATCTAACCTGGTCAGCCAGTCTCCCTCTCTCAGGGAGTCTCTGAGCTGATGGATTCCTTCCATCTTGAAATGATGGTAAACTATCCACCCGTTCAGTTCCTTCAAATTTATTACTGGGCGTACTTTCTCCTTCCTGTGAACGAGAAACATGTTGCTGAGAAAACTTGGGACCCCGGGGCATCTTTCTATGGCTCCCTTCCTCACTAAGAGCTCCAATTCGGTATTGAGGGCCGCTTGCTCCTCTTTTGCAAGCTGCGGGCGTTGGGGTGCTCTTGTCTGCACTGGGTCTTGGATCAACTCTAGCTGCAGACCTCTGACGGTTTGCAAAATCCAGGCATCGCTGGAAAGCGCGCGCCAGCTTCCCCAGAACATCTTTGTTCTCCCTCCCACTGGAGGGTAGGTTATCGCTCTTACCTGGTGTGAACCCCTGACCTCGTCCGAAGCCTCTTCCTCGTCGCCCTCTGGTATTGCGGCCTCTGGCCGGGAAGAACGTGTCCTGTTGCCTGTTCTCCCAGTACTGGGCCCTGTGATTCGGGGGTCTTCTGCCTCCTTGTTGGCGACCGGTCGAGCGACCCCTGTAACGACCGGTCCCGGCAAAAACTCTCTGCGGGAAGATCTTACGGATGGATGCTTGCGCTTTCTCCAGTGACGTGTATGTGCCTACAAATCGTCCCAGCTCCTTCCCGAAAGTCTCACCAAACAAGAGGCCTTGTGCTGTCTCCCCAGCCTCATAGGATGCCAGGTCACTGAGCTTCGAGTCTATCTTCAGAAGCAATCCTCTTCTCCTCTCGGAGGCTATCGCGCAATTCGCGTTACCTAGGAGGTAAACCGCCCTTTGTGCCCATCCAGCTAGGGCCTCTGGATCCACCTCCTCGCCTGTGTCCTTCGCTCTTTCAGCCAAGTCCATGATCTTAGCGAGCGGACCGGCTAAGTCCAGGACCTTCTCCTGGCAACTCTTCCATGACCTATCAATCCCTTTACGGGGGTCCTTATTGGTTTTCGAAACCAAGGTGAGCATCTTTGGATCTAATTCGGGGGCTTCCGCCACCTTCCCCGGTAAATCTGGCCTGGGGCATTCCGCTCGAAGTCGCTGGCGGACTTCCTTATCCAAAGCTTTTCTGAGCCTTGCTGTCATGTACTGAGCCACTCTTGGAGAAGGCTGCCAGTCGGAAGATCTCGGATTTCTGATGGCATCCGGATCGAACATATCATCCTGCTCCTCATTGAGGTGCTTCTCTTTGCGGGCTTTCTTTCCCCCGCTGGGCTTTGCCCACTCCTCCTCGACTGGTTCCTCCGGCTCTTGAGGGGACAAGTCCTCTTCCTCTGGCTCTTCTTCCGAGCCTGGGTCATCATCTCCTTCATTTTCTTCCCCAGGAGAGGGGGTCATGAGGTCCGGCACGGCCTGACGCTGCAAATATGCTTTCTTAAGCTTCGCGAAAGCGTCGGCGACCTCCGGGGCCTTGTCTTCTGCCCCATCCGTTGGGCCCTGGGGGTCTGCAGAGGCTTTCCTCTTGCGGGCCTGAATACTCCCCTTAGACCCTGCTCCAGAGGGTTCCATGGGCAAGCTGCGAGTCGTCTTGGTGCTTTCCTTAGGCTGATGAAGCATAGCTTCCAGTGTCTCTAGCCTTTCCTGTAAGGGTCTCACCCCTTGAGCCACCGCATCTACCAGGGAATTCCCCAGCACCTCCTTGAAACTTGCAGCCAAGTCTAGGGACTGCTCCTCCTCACTCCACTCAAATTCAGACATGATAAGGGGTGCTGCGTGCCTTAATACCTGCGTGCAGGTGTCTTTTGCTGCCCACTTCCTGGTAGATGCTCGTCCGAGACCCTTTCCAAGTCTCCAAATATTACTCTTATTCTCAAATTTTTTTTTATTTTTTTTTTGTATGTGGCTGCACCGGACTCTTCTTAATGTATTATGCCTGTGGTGGCTTGGGAGTCTTTAGGTTCTATAAGCCAGCTGTAGGTATCTCGCTGGCACTGTTTTAATTATTTCGGGAAGATCCCGCTCCTGCTGCCTCTTCTGAGGTTATGCAGGCCCACGCTTGCTTCCCGCGCGCGAGGGGAAGTCAGGGTTCTCAACCCACGGAGCCTCGTATCGCACCGATCGTGTGAGCTCTCCCTGCTGCAGCCGCGTCGCGTAGTGAATGCGACGCGGCTCAGCGGTTTGCAAGCTCCGCCCCCCCAAGGGTGGGGGGAAATCCTCCTGGCCCTCTGCGAGGGCCCGCAGTGCTCGGCGCTCAGCCCCTCCTCCACAAGGGAGGGGGCCCGCTGTAGCGTGTCCGCTCCCCGCTGGGGTGGGGGAAGGCTCGGGGGAGCTCCAGAGCCCGGCGGGGCACCCCTCGAGTGCCAGTAGTGCGGCACGGGGCTGGTGGCCGCCGGAGCTCCCGATGCTGCTACGAAGCAGCTAATTAGGTCGCTTCTGCAAAGTCGCGCAAATGCGGCGTTCCTGACGCGAAACTAAGTTCCGCCTAACACATCTTACAACATATTAAAACCCTGCAATTACTGTCACTAAACGCTAAACACTTAGTGCAGACTTGTCGTGGAGGCACCTGAAACCCCCCATATAACCTAAATTCTACGCTAATGCTAATCCAATCCACATTAGCTAAGAGGTAAACAGAAAGTCACTTATCTGCTTGAAGAGCAGTAAAAGAAGAGGAGGAGCTCAGGGACAGGATATGGTCATAGCTGAGCATGGAGTATGATGGACTACAGAGACTATGGGGATTGTAGTTCAAGGAGGGAAAAGTCTGTTCAGACTGTTTTCAGTGTTTTGTTATGGTTTTGAGTTTGTTGAAACTGCTGAAGAGTAGTAAATTAAAGAAGTTGAAGCATAATGCTCGCCTCCAGTCTTGTCATAGAATGCGTAGATATCATTTGTCCAAACTAATGACCCAACTATCACTCTGTGATCTGTGGAGGGAACTAGACCCAGAGCGACGAGAATACTCCTTCTTCTCCCCACCGCATAAAGTCCACACCAGGCTGGACTACATGCTGGTCAGTCAAGAGCAGCAAGCCACCTTTCGTGATGCACAGTATTTACCTAGAGTACTATCAGACCATTCCCCCTTGATAGTCACATGGGAGGTATATCCGCCCAGACCCCCGGTGCCCACGTGGAGACTGCGAGCCGAGGCCCTGCTGGATGCTGCCTTCCGGGATCACATCCAAGACAGCACAGACGAATACTGGCAAGACAATCTAGGCAGTGTAGATTGTATTGGCACCGCATGGGAAGCATATAAAGTGGTCATGAGAGGGGACATGATAGCATCGGGGGGAGGGGCCCTGAGATCCATTGTGAACTCCCTGGTGGACGCAGAAAAGATGCTGGGGGAGCGGGAGAACAGGGTAGACGTGACCCCCGAGAGTCTACAGGAAATAATTAAACTGCGACAAGCCTGTCTATCCCACTGGGAGATGCTGGGGAAATTAAATATCGCCAAACATAGAGAGAGGTCACACGCCCTGGGAGATAAACCCGGCAAACTCTTAGCTTGGCTATACAAAAGGGAGACCCCTAGCACCCCCATTTGCCACATACGCAAACCCGACGGCACCACCGCGTACACGCAAGCAGAGATTAACCGAGTTTTTTCTGAGTTCTACCGGGACCTCTATTCCCAGACCCCTCCCTCATCCGACACTGGGATCGATGACGCCCTAGACTGCATTAAGTTACCCAGGTTAGACCCACAACTGGCCGAAGCCCTCGACGAACCGATTACCCCTGATGACGTGAAGGCAATAATTAGATCACTTCCCTCCGGAAAGGTGCCGGGCATGGATGGCCTCCCTGGGGAATTCTATAAGACATATGAGGAGACCCTCGCCCCCCTGCTTGCACAAGTATATAACGAGGCTTTCGAGCGGGGCTCCCTCCCGAACTCCATGAGTGAAGCAATAATAATCCCCATACTAAAGCCTGGCAAAGATGAGGCAGATTGCGGGTCGTATAGACCTCTCTCTATGTTAAACGTAGACAGCAAAATACTGTCAGCTCTGCTTGCCAATAGACTACGCAGAGTGATCCCCCTTCTAATCCATCAGGACCAAACGGGCTACGTGCCCGGGCGTTCTATCACTGAAAACCTACGTAGGTTACACCACATCATATATAGTACCGAGGGGAAATCCCAGAAATACGCTGTAGCATCACTTGACGCCACCAAGGCCTTCGATTCGGTTAGATGGGAATGGTTGTATGCCACCATGACCAGGATGGGGATCGGACCCGCCTTCCTTAAATGGACTCAATTGATCTACACCAATCCCACTGCCAGGGTGCGCACCAACAAGACTTATTCTGACAAATGGCCCCTCCACAGAGGCACACGACAGGGATGCCCCCTATCCCCCATGCTCTATATCATAGCTGCAGAGCCGGTGGCCGCATATCTCCGACAGGAATATGGCGACGGAGGCATTGAGCTAGACGGGGTGTCACATCTTATCTCCATGTATGCAGACGACATGCTGCTCTACCTACATGACCCCGAGCTCCGTCTGCCCTACATCCTGGAGACATTGGATTGCTTCCACACACACACAGGCATACAGATTAATAGGGATAAGTCCTGCCTCTACCCCCTCGCTGCACTGCATAGCGGGGAGTACGGATCCCTGCCCCCTCTAGACCTCCAGTGGCAAGCAACATCCTTTAAATACCTTGGCGTTACCATACACCGTAACCCGAGCACCGAACACATTCTTAACACGGTAAGGGCAAAGGACGCTCTCGCAAAATCCATGGAGTTTTGGGGGAAGCTCCCTCTCTCTGTAGCTGGGCGGGCGGGACTCCTCAAAATGGTAGCGCTTCCACGCCTACTACACTGCTTTACCAACGTCCCCTTCAACATCCCCCCCGCTTTTTTTAGAGACCTAAACAAGCTCTGTAGAGGATTCCTGTGGCAGGGGGGCAGGCACAGAGTGGCACTAGACATTCTCCAAAGACCCTATGAGAAGGGGGGATTGAAAGTCCCCAATTTCGAACTGTATTATCTGGCTAGTCAACTGAGGCACGTAACGCACTGGATGGCGGATGAAGCCACCACTGATACCCGACTCCTCCAACCGGCCCTGCCGCGATTGCTACTTCGAGACCTCCTTTGGGTCGAGAAAGGGGCTCTACAACATCACCCTTACCTAGCCAAACTTGGAACTCAGCTCTGGTGGCGAGCCTGCAAGGCAGTGGGGGTAACAGACCCATATTCCCCGCAGATCCCCATTGCGGCCGTCATGGCGAAAACTTCATGGGGTCATGTAGACACGCGCACTCAGTGGGAACCCTATGGGGTGGCGGTACTCGGAGACCTCACCCACGAACAGGAACTCATGACGTTTACTGACCTCAGCGAGTCCACGGGCCTGCCCACGGGCCAGTTCTTGCTCCACAGAGCAGTAATGAAGGCCCTGATGAAGAGATGGCCGGAGGCCGTCAACCAACTCACGCAGAACGAAACCATCGAAACATTACTGGACACTGCCGAAGGAGGCCATGAAACCTCCAGAATATATGAAGCCCTGCTGCAGAGCACGACAAAGGACACACTGAAATGCAAAAGCAGATGGGAGAGTGAAATGGGCCTCGAATTTGAGGACAAAGCATGGGAGGAAATAACCCATTACCATAAAAGAGTCTCCAGAAATGCTCGCCTCCAACTTATTCAATTGTACATCACCAACAGAGCCTACCTCACGCCCCAAGCCATATCAAAGTTCAAGGGAGCCACGATCCAGACTTGTCCCAAATGCCACGAGCCAGAGGCGGGTATGACCCACATGTTCTGGAGCTGCCCGATAGTCCAGAGGTTCTGGGCCCGAGTACAAGAAAAAGTAGCGACTGCTGAAATTGAGGTGATGATCCATGAACCAGCAGCCTGCATATTGGGGAGTTACAAGCGAAACAGCAAGAATAAGCCCCTAAACAGACTCACCGACTTGATATATATAACAGCAAAAAGGCGCATAGCCATGGGTTGGAAGAGCGCAGGAGGGCCAAGCGAAGCCCTTTGGTGGGACGACCTCAAGAGATGGATAGCTGCCGAGACTGCGGCTTGGGAAACAGCGATCCAAACACAAAGGCTGGACTCCAGCGCGGACTTACTCCGATGGGTGGCGCTAACGGTGCCACTTCTCCACCCAGTAACGCAGGACGGCGCCTCGAACAGCACTGCCAGTCCCGGCCCGGCTCGTGCCTAAGGATATCTGAGGACTTCACTGCGGTCTCGGTGGGAGGGGGGTGGGGCGGGAAGGTTGGGTATGTTAAGACATGTTTTTTTTTGATCCACACATGTTGCATTGTCTAACCACTGTTTATATGTGTTGAAAAACCAATAAAGAAATTTAAAAAAAAAAGAATGCGTAGATATCACTTGCTCCTAGTGCCCTTAGTTCACCAAAATGCCATAGGAAGTGACATCACACACCCGAGGAAATCACAGGAAGTTAAATGACCGTTGCTACGAATAGCAACAACTAGAGGGATGTTGCAGCTATGCACACAATGATTCCTTATTTGTTACCAAACATATTTAAACATTATTTTGCCAAAATCTTCTTTGTGCTCCTGGCACAGTGCACATACTATAAGACACATCTTAGATGTGCTCCCATTACCTAAAAATAAAGCTGTTTCTGACTGTGGGAAGTGACTGTGCTTGGAAACGAAGGAGCACACTTTTACAGTCACTGCTCTGTCACTTTGTGCAGCAGGTTCGGACTGCCCGATAGGGCAATAGGCCAATGGCCGACCAAAAACACAAAATGCTGATGTGTGGGCCATTTATTTGGGTCAAAGTGGGCCACTTTTCTGGCCAATGCAGGCCAGATTGATGAATTACTTCACTATGGGGCTAGTAGTTTTGACCAGGGTTGCTGAATAAATATTCTTTAAAATGCACAATGTGCATCATATTTTATTTTATTTTAAAAACACTCCCCCCTTGGGTATTATTCAAACAGTGTATCAAAAGGAATGACATGCCATTTGCAACTGTGGGCCACTTTCTCATTGGTGCCTGAGACAATTGTATGGCCCAGTCTGACCATGATCTGCAGATAACACTTTCAGCGTGACTTCCAGTGCTGTCAATTCACTAAAATGCCAGAGCTATTAGAAATGACATCACACACCCAAGGACATCACAGGAAGTGATGTTATATGACCTTTGACACTCATGGCACCAACTAAAGTAATACTGCAGTTATACACAAACAGATATTATATTTGTTACCCACCATGTTTAACAGGGCTATTTCCTTTGTAATGTCGCTGAAACCACGCTCACGCATCAATTTAAGTTGATGACAAACAGAGGAATCTTCATTTGTTCTCTAAGTAGACACCGCAACGTACTTGGGTGATTGCGTGTATGTGTAGTCAAAGTGCGGTTTTGGACTCCCTCTGGGCGATGAGATATATGCAACTAGGACGCCTGCTTGCTTGGACGCAATTGGTGGCAGGAGGCTGAGACTTAAGGGACCGCAAGGATCTTGCAGAAGCCGACTGTGGTCTGAGGATGTAGAGCCCAATGATCGATAGTATCCAGCTTCAGGCCTCGACTGAAAAGAGGATGGGGAGAAGACGAACAGTCCTGGAGTCATGAGCACAGATACGTTGATCAGTAGGAATCTTGTGGAGTGACTTGGGGGTTCCTCCACAGACCATAAAGAAGGAAGAAGCTGCATTAAAGGAGACTGTGGCATAAGCAGGAGGTGAGGTCTACAGCTACCACACTGACATGTGGCTGCAACGTAAACTGGCTGTGCATTCTGGGACTACCAGCAACCCCTGCGTGATATGAATGGGCACCACTTAACAGAAGCAGTAGGAAGGATACCCATACTGTATTAGACTCAAGTGGCAAGGCATAGTGCTACAGTCGTACTCATACTAGGAGAGCGCAGGAGCGCAGACCAGTGCAGCCATGACAACTAAGGTTAACAAGAGTAAAGGGAAGCAGTCTTCGATAGAAATGTTTGCTATACCTGCCCAAGCATCAGACTGTAATAAGGCAACAACCCCAGCGACCCAAGTTGTGAAGGTCCCCGGGAATGGGGACAAGGACATCCTGGAAGCCATTGCAGCCCTAAAGTCCGCACTGGAATTCAAGATGGACGCGATCAGCATCGATGTAAACCTCCTACGGCAAGACATGAGGTTGCTGGCAGAACGCACGAGTATGCTAGAAAAGGAAGTGCAAGCGAACACAAGTAGTTGCAATGAGAATTCCCAGGACGTCTCAGTATTGCAACAACAACTACGGAATCTTGAATGCAGGGCCGAGGAAGCAGAGGGGCGAGCAAGGAGGAACAGTGTGCGAATCATCGGCCTCTGAGAGGGGGAGGAGGGACCAAACCCGACAGACTTCATCGAGAACATGTTATTGCAGGAACTAGGTCCAGGAGCCCTCCTTCGGGGGTTCACGGTGGAGAGGGCACATATGGCCCTGACAAGAAGACTGTTACCTGGTGCTCAACCTCGGCCAATAATAGCCCGGATTCTAAACTATAAATATAGAGGGAGAATCTTTGAAAACTTCCACAAAGGTGGCACAATCCGAAGAGCATCGGCTAGCATCACAACATATCCCGACTATACCTTCCTGGTGCAAAAGCAGAGGATGAGCTACACAGCCATTAAGAGGAGGTTACATAATGCGAATCTCAAATACATGCTGCTGTATCCGGCTAAATTGAAGGCCCTATATAAAAGCTGAGCTATCTTCTTCGAGACTCGAGAAGGATGCAATTAAATGGTTGGACACAGCGAACCTACCAGCCAAGACGGAGGACCAGACGAGAGGCGGGAGTGGCGAACAAGAATGTAATGCTTAGCTAATGTATAACTATGTAGTAGAGCAGCCATCAGAGAGAGGTTACGTACAACTGTAAAATGGTAAAGACGTAAATGCCAATATTGGAATAACAGCATGCAGGATCCACTGGTGCTGTGCCTAACGAGGACCACACTAGGAGGAATCACCCTACACCCCACACTAGATTAGATTAGTTAGGATACTAGCAGTTATGTATCCTCCTGCTGCACTCCGAACACCGGTACTAGTGCCAGAATAAGAGTGAGAGGCAGGGATGCCTGAGCTCTGCTCATGGAGCTGGGCAAAAGTTGGGAAGGGGCATGAGGGGAGCTGGGGTAGTTAGAAGGGAGTTGGCCTACAAACACCCAGAGGGTCAGGATAGCAAATGTACCATGAGGAAAATGGATGCAGGTACCTCTACGCGTGATGGGGGAACATAAAATAGCAACCTGGAACTTCAGGGGCCTGAACAGATATATCAAGAGAAACAGAATAATGGCTTATTTGGGATGCCAGAAAATAGATATTGCTCTCCTGCAGGAAACTCACTTTACCAAGGAAAGGCAGGACACTTTGGCACAGAAGTGGGGAGGCACGACTGTTGGTTCATCATATTCAGTATACGCCAGAGGGGTCCTGATATGGGTGGCACTGACAGTCCTATTTAGAGTCCTCAAAACCTTCCAAGATATAGATGGTCAGCTGATCGTACTGCAGGGGCTGGTGGAAAATAGGGAAATTTGTGTTATTAACACGTATGCTCTGAATCAAAACCAGCATCTTATTTCCGGTCGCTGTACCCTACGATCAGCTCATATGGGATGGTACATTGATATGTGGGGGGTGATTTTAACTGTATGCTTAACACAGCAGTGGATAAATCGGATGATAGATTCATTCATCCAGCCCCATCGGCTAAAGCCTTAAACACGCTGTTACAAGCATTTAAGTTGTCGGACGTGTGGCGGGCAATGCACCCCTGCGACAGAGTATACTCCCATTATACTGCTCCCATCCTAAGTACTGTTGGCTGTGGCTGGACTGACCGCGCTACTCTCCGGACTTCCCCTGCAGCGCCGCCTTTGTTTTCCGCAGGTCTACTCCCTGCCTTTGGACGCCGGGTGTACTCGGAGCTTTGCAAACGCCTGGAGGACGTCCTTTTGGGACACACACAGTTTGCCTGGCCCTCGTTTGCGGAAAGGAGGCCCCGCCCCCTTTTGTCGAGTGACGCCCAGGAAGCCTTGTTAATAGCAACCTCCTCGCGCACCCGCGCCGCGCACCTGCCAAGTACATCCTAAGTACTGTTGGCTGTGGCTGGACTGACCGCGCTACTCTCCGGACTTCCCCTGCAGCGCCGCCTTTGTTTTCCGCAGGTCTACTCCCTGCCTTTGGACGCCGGGTGTACTCGGAGCTTTGCAAACGCCTGGAGGACGTCCTTTTGGGACACACACAGTTTGCCTGGCCCTCGTTTGCGGAAAGGAGGTGACTGTTTGCTACGCCCTAAATTGTCCCTGCCCATTGAACTGAACTGCCCATTGAACTGCCTATAACTGATCTCCTCTCTGGGCAAGGGCCTTTCTCTGTTATGTTAGCACCTGTCTTCACATTGTTTAAATTGTATTTCCCGCCTTGCATTGCTTCGGAGGTGTGGTTAACGTTTATTTTGTTTTGTGTTTTGCTTTCTTAGGCCCCGCCCCCTTTTGTCGAGTGACGCCCAGGAAGCCTTGTTAATAGCAACCTCCTCGCGCACCCGCGCCGCGCACCTGCCAAGTACATCCTAAGTACTGTTGGCTGTTCGCGGTTCGCGGTAGCGCGGAGGAGGACTGTAGGCTCCTAGCAGCGTCCGGAATGATCTAGAGGCACAAGTGGTTGGTCACTTATCGTTCATAGTTCATTTCAACTCATTTTGATATTTTCGATATATTTTTGGGTACTGTGCCCCATCTACTTCAGGAGTCGGGGACGCCCCCTGTCTGGGAGGGCTTATTGTGTGGTGCTCCGTATAGGGTGCCACAATCACTGTGTCCATAATTTAAACAAAAGGGAAACACTATTGTCAATTTTCTAAGATGCTATTTTCATGTGCTTAGAGGCCATGCATACCTCTCTGCAATTTCTTAGGTAAACCCATAGTGGCTTCAGCTTGAAGGGTGGTGTTGTGCCTCTATACCGCTTGGTTTACTGTTACCTGTCCGCATTCCTTATCTTGGCTAAAAAGGGGCGAGCCTTACGGCTTGGTTTTGGGGTGTGTATCGATCCTGAATATGAGTCCGATTTTAAGAAGTGGCTGTAAAACCGGCTCTCCCTTGCAGGACCTCGCCCCAGAGGCCACTACCAACACGCTATCGCCTCCCTCTCTTCAGTGCTCGGCAGCCACTGCCCCCTTTCCAGCTACGACTAGCCTCCCCACAGAGAGAGGGGTGGGACGGGGTCGGGTGGGACACATGGACCCTGCCATTCCAGCTGCTCTATCTTTGGCCAACTCCCCTCCACTGCATGGTCCGTCTTTGGCATTGGCGATGGCAACCTTTTCAGTCCAAGACGCCAACGACTACGTTGGTGATGAGGGTGAGCTGTTCAACCATGGGCTTGTTGTTGACTGCCCCTCTCCACAGGGCCTTCGTTGCCCTCCTTGTCTCACAGACACGTCTATCCTGGCACCCACGATTGTCAGTGAACTAAGTAAAAGAGTGCGGCTCTCCTTGGGCCCCTCGTCTCCTGCGTCATCCGCTTTTCCACTTCGTGAACAAGTACACTTTTACATCCCCCCACTATCTAATAGCGAACTAAATGGTGACCATGGGACGGCTCCATTGACTTCCCAACACAAGGCCTTGGAAGGGGGTGTTGCCACTCCTTATGACAATATATCGTTTGGCACTGAGACGGCAGCAGAGTCTTTGTTCATAGGTGGTGCGGTTCCCCTTTCCCTGGTGAATGAAGAGGCTGCCGTCACTCCTCCAAAGGGTGAGGTTAGATCGGCTTCTACTCCAGAGGATTATTGCTCACATTCGCAGCTAAATGAACCCTTCAATTTTCCTGTTATTTCACGCATCCTCAATTTATTGGATAAGGGACACGAGCTGACACATTGTACTCTGAGGGAGATGCAATCTTCATTCTCTCTTATGAAAGACAAGATGGCCAGACTTGAGGGCTTTATTCTAGCTGAAGAGCATTCTAGATCCTTCTATCTGGCCCATTTTGAAAAATTGTTGGAGAGTGTCTCCCTCAGAGCCTCCCCACCCTCAACCGCTATTATGACTTACACTCAGGGCTCTCAGACCGAGCCGGGAATGGGCTCTATAGCTGTCCCACAGATGTCCTACTCTCAGGCAGTGTCAGGGGCTAATCCATTGACGACGTCACATGCTACCTTGGAGGCCATCGATTTGGTGGAGGTTCTCAAACTTCAACACGAACGTCTATTACAGGTGGAACAGCTTCTTTACAAGCTAGCTGACACTAAACAGCTTTTGGATCCAGTGGCCCCCTCGAGAGAGGGTTCTAATGTTACGCAAGGTCTTGCTACTTCCTCGGATAGTCCCTCCGCCCTGACTGACATCATTGAGGCTCCGTCCAGTCCCGCACTGTTGGCAGTAGACTTGGGCTCGGACCTGGAGGAAGGACCCGTGGTGCATGATGGAAGACACTTTGTCTCACGTAAAGCGAGAAAGTCCTTCCTACGAGCACAAAAACGTTTAAATCTCACCAAGGCAGGCCTAAAGAAAGTTACCACTCATATACCACCTTCGGTTCATGCTACGACGATCCCCGACCCTATAGTAACCTTGGGTACGGGGTCCAACCACGATGATTTTGGCATAACTCTCTGTGACCTTGACGAAGAAAGTAGAACACATCTTCAGATTCCAGCTTTGAAATCTGGGAACACACACATCGCCCCTCGTGGCCTCCATGGCACTTCCACGGTCAAGCTCCAATCACAGTTACATTCCTTTTTTCCCAGCATCCAACACAGAAAGGCGACCACGACAATGCCAGCTGAGGCCTCAATTACACCGGTTCTGAGTCCAAGTTGTGTGCCCCCTCAGTTGGATCCCATCTTGGCTGGGTCGGATGTTGTTTCCATTCCCTTAGCCCCCCAAGGTGCGGTAAGAGCAGATCTTGGTCGTTCTCCGCCTCCTTTAGAAGTACCCGGGGTCTCTGTGTCTCCTAATGTGGAGGGTATGCATTTCCAGCCTTCAGTGGCAGGATCATCTCTACCAGCCGTCTTGTCCTTTTCGCACACACCAAAGGACATGAAATTAATCCTTGGCTGGACGAGTAACCCAGATACAAATGGTCCCGCTCGCATAAACAGGTCATTTTTGATGAATTCATTCTTCCAAATTCCAGCCCTTAGGAACCTCTCATCTAAAGATCTAGACTGGGTTAAACTGGCAACCCACAACAATCATAGAGCCCTGTGCAGAGTCCAATCGCAGATTATTACTAAAATGCTGTTGGACTTTGCTGAGGACTTCCATTCGATTGGTCTGACACCATGCCTATTTCCGGACATGGACAGTGCATGGGCCTATCTTGATTGGGTAGCTCCCCCTTTGCCAGAATGTCCGCTGGGGCAGGCCATAGATTCATCTGACTCCCAGGTTACGCAATTAGCCCTCCAACTAGCATCGCTAACCCAAGCATTGAGTGGGCTAGCTTGGCTGGAACCCTTGATAAAAACAGCTGCAGCCATCAAAGGGCCCCCTTTAGGCTCATAACAGTCAAGCCTGTCTATTGCATCTTGGAATTGTTGTGGCCTCACCAACTTGGTCGCATGGCACAAGCGGGCTGCCCCTGCTTCGAAACCTGACATCTTATTTTTGCAGGAGACGATGAGCCTATCGGAGCTCTTTCTCGATGGATACTCCAGTTTCTCGGTTCCAGCCAGTCGCACTCTTATAGGCCGCCCTTCTGGCGGCACTGCTATCCTTATTAAAAATGGTCTAAAAGCAGTGGCCTCTATCCTTGACATTTCGAAATCTTGCATTCTAGTGGAGCTGTTGTTTGAATCCATTGAGGTTGTCCCTTTGCTCCTAATGTCGCTGTATTGGAATCCCAAGTCCGTTTCCTTTTCCCTGCTCGTGGATGACCTTGACAGGATATTGGGTCATGCTTCAGTTTCGTGCCCCAACCACGAAATTGTGATTGGAGGCGATTTAAACTCATACCTTCAATACTTTCATTCACCAGGATCTCTTTCTTCCCTTTCTTCCTACGCCCAACAGGCTGCTTATAGAGGGGACCACTTACTAAGATTCTTTGAAAATTGGGGTATCTACCCAATTCGCTTTGCACCTAATTCCTCTCATATCTCATGGTCACGAGGCAACCTTTCATCCCTTATTGACTACATCCTAGCGTCTAAAGTGTGTTCCGGGTTGCTTGACCCAGTCTTAATTTTAGACTTGGGTCTGAGCGACCACCACATGCTGTGTTCCACACTCTATATGAAATGCGAGGTCTTTAGCGCTTCACCCTCGGTCTCTCTAGCGGTTCCTGACAGAAATACCATCTCTGTCAACTGGAATCCGGCCGTGTGTAGGAAATTGGTGTTTCTGGTGAATAGAGATCTTATATCAAACCAGGATGAATTTATGTCGCAGGGGCATATTAAAAAAATCAACGATAGAAACATCAACATGATTCAGCTTCACTTACTTTCCCTAGCGAAGGACGCTTTGGTTAAAGGCAGCCTATCGGATGTCAACCCGCTCCTGAATCAGATAGCAACATTAAAAAAGGAAAAAAATCGGGAACTGGCGACTTTAAGAAAAAAGACCCTCAGCCCTCTCTCCTATCATCGTGAAAAAAACCACATCATTGGGCGCTTTAAGCACCACATAAAGTCTCTTTCTCAGGCTGCCTCTACTCTCGCGAATCAACATATGATCAGTTTGCTTTGTAAAAAAAAAACTCGAGAGATATGGGCAATCCTGAGAAACCCCTCAGGTAAGGTGGATTCTCGAGCTGTGGCGATTATTTCGGGCTTGGAATGGGAGAACTATTTCTCTCTAAAATATGCTTTGCCTACTGCTTATGCCTCTACTGAGAGTTTAGATATGTGTTTGCCCATGCCGCGAGTTTGTCCTTGGGTCAAAAAAGACATCATATGGGCGATCTCCCAATTGAAGTTTTCCAAAGCAGCCGGTCCCGATGGGATTCCTCCTTGCGTTATAAAAGATGACCCCCATTTTTGGGCTAGTTACCTGCTTCCCTGTTACCAGCGGATCTACTTAACTGGTAAGATCCCGGAATCATGGTTGACTGCCATAATCATTCCTATACATAAAAAGGGTGTGTTAAATAACCCCTTAAACTTCAGGCCCATTGCCCTTATAGACACCGCTGCGAAAATTTTTGCACGTCTGCTTCTATTGGACTTGGAACGCTGCATACATGAGCTAACAATTCTTTCCAGAGCACAGGTCGGTTTCCGCAAAGCAATGGGCACCCAACTAAATGCTACGATCTTAGCCCATCTGCTCCGGAATGCACACACCGAATCAAATGGAACCATATACATGGCAGCCCTAGACCTTTCGGCTGCCTTTGATAACGTACTCCGTACCCGGCTCTGGCAGAAGATGTTGGCATATGGTATTCCTTCTCCACTAGTCGCATTAATCGCAGCACTACACCAGAAGACTTCTTACCGAGTCCGCATTAATGCGGAAGGGCTACTGTCTGACAACATACCCACGTACATCGGTGTCAAACAGGGCTGCAATTTGGCAGCAGTCCTGTTTAATCTCTACCTTGCCGATATTGATGAGATCTGGCTAGGATCCAATTCCTTCCCGGTTATACTGGGTTCTATGCGGTTGCATTGGCTAGCTTTTGCCGATGACATCATATTATTTGACAGAGTGCCATTTGGACTCCAAAACAAACTAAATCTGTTTGGAGAATATTGCAAGCTTAACAACATGACCATTAATTCACTTAAATCGCACATATTGGTTTTCACTGCTAAAAAAAAGCTTCCGAGATACAACTTTAAAATAAATGCTCAGGTGATTTTGAGAAAAGAGGAGATAAGGTATTTGGGCTATCATCTCTCGAATGGAATGTCAGTTAATATGTGGCACTCAGTATTGATTGCAAAGTTTAATCCCCTCTTGGCTCAAATGAGAATCATCTTTACCAAATATTGCCGTTATTCTCTTCTGCCTTTGATACAATATTACACCATGAAGATAGAGCCCATCCTCCTCTATGCAGTAGACATTTGTCTTTTGAATTTGGGGCCCCTCCTAAATATCTTACAGGGCAAACTTTGGAAGACCACTTTGGGGCTTCCCAGATACCTACCGAACGCCATAATTATCCATGAACTGGGTCTATATCCATTAGAAGACAGACTTACTTGGCGGATGGTATCTGCTTTCTCCAAGATGATCTCCCCCCCCCCCAAACTCACTCTATGAGGACTTCCAGGAAATGGTAGCCGGAAAGTGTCCCAGCTCGATCACCAGCGTGAAAGTTAAAATACAAGCGGTCCTAACTTCCTTGAATATGACGCAGGATGAGTTGGTAAATAACCCCGCCAAAGTCAAAAGGCGTTTTTTCAAAAATTCATGGGCTCAAAACTGTGATCGGATAGGACGCTACTCTTCCTTTTCTTCATATGCCTCCTTTAGACATGCAGTCGCACCTCGGCTGCCTTATATTCTATCTTTTCCAGACAGAGGAGCAAGAAGGCATTATATGCGCTTCCGCATGGATCTTATCCAGACGGGTGCCCGCATCAGAAATTGGAACGGTTATAGGTCTCTGGCAAAATGGGAGGGATGTAGATTTTGTTTAACTACAACTGAGCCCGAAACTCTGACTCACCCCTTTATGCACTGTAACTTCTTTTCCAGGCAGAGACAACGTTGTTTGGCCCCATACCTTACGTCGTTCTCGCTGTTTGAACGCCATCTAGTATGGTTGCGATGTATGCAGGGAAATTCCAACTCCATCATACTAGCAACCGTTAGACTTGTTGCAATAATCGAAGAACATCTGTTGTCACTCAATAGGACCTCCTGGAGAGGGTAAACTCTTAAATCTCTGAGACTTTGCATATTCAACGACTAGTGGTCTTTGCCGGTTGTATGTGATAAGACCCATGTTGGAGGAGGCTTGCGAAGCCCCACTAGCACTATCATATTGGGTAGGTTAGGTTAGCTTGGGTTAGAGATTTGGCATCATCGACCTTAGCTGTGTTTTTGTGATTCATTCTGTGATTCATGTTACTGTGATAATGTGATTTTGTGACTCTGTGAATCGGCGAGGCTATGTTTATGTGATCTTGCCACTTTGTGAGTCGGTGACTTTAAGGATCCTCGCTGACGTATCAGGAAACGTTTTTAACGTGCCAATGATTTTAGTATTGTTTGGTTGTGCAATCATTCGTGTTAGTGTATTGTTTTATGAGATTTTATATGTTTTATATATGTTATCTATAATTTGTAAAGGTGTAAATTCAATTTTGCTACCAAAACAAATAAATAAACAAAAAAAAAAAAAAAAGAAAAACTGCTCCCATGAACCTTTAGACAAGGTTGGATTATGTGTTTGCTGGAGAAGAGGCTCTGGGAGAGTTTAAACGGGCTGAATATAAGGCCAGGGTTCTTTCGGATCACGCCTCTCTGTTGGTTACGTGGCAGTTCCTTTCTCGCCAAGCCAGGATCCTGACATGGAGGCTTAGAGTTGAAACACTCAAAGATGTGGGGTTTCGGGAACATCTGAGGGAAGAGGGGAAGGAATATTTCATACATAATACAGTCAGCAGTGCAATCTACAGGCACATTGTGGGAGGCTTTTAAAGTTGTGGTGAGAGGGGCGGCTATGGCGAAGTCAAAAGGGATGAAAGACATGATCGAACGGGACTTATGCATTGCAGAAGCCAGACTAAAAGCCATAGAGCAATCCGAAGATAGGTCCCAGGAGAAGGCTCGTGAGGTGTCCCGCCTCCAACAAGAATGCAGAGAACACTGGGACAGGCTAAGCAAACTGAGTTACAGGAAATATGTTGAGTGACAGCATGCGGAAGGGGACAAGCCGGGGCGTTTGCTGGCCTGGCTTTGTAGGAGCGAGACTAAGCCTGAGACGATTAGAGCGATTGTGGGAACTAATGGAGAGCTGTGTGAGACGCAGGAAGGGGTGAACAAATGGTTTTATGATTTTTACAGAAAGTTATACGAAGAAACCTCAAAATGCCTTATGTCAGCGATGGAGGAGGCATTGTCACAGATAATTCTCCCCAGGTTAGATGCAGACGAGATGAACAGAATGGAGGCCCCCATCACTATAGTGGAACTAGAGCAGGTCATAAGGGAGCTGCCGATGGGTAAGTTCCCGGGTGCAGACGGGCTGCCCAGCAAATTTTACAAAGAATACAGGGCAGAAGTCCTGGCCCCATTGCTGACAATGCTTAATGAGGCATTAGACATAGGGAAACGGCCAGGGTCACTGAGAGAATCGACAATATTACAGGTAACCTGAGGAGATTTCACCATATAATAGATTGCACCCAAGGAAATACTCAACAATTGGCAGTGGCCCCGCTCGATGCAGTCAAGGCATTTAACTCGGTCAGGTGGCCTTGGCTGGTAGTGGTGTTGGAAAGGTTTGGTATGGGACCCACATATATCAAATGGGCACGGCTTCTCTATAATGAACCGATTGCGAGGGTCAAAACAGGTACAATTATCTCGGAAAAATGGCAGTTAAGCAAGAGCACGACACAGGGAAGTCCATAGACCCCCATGCTTTTCATTTTGGCATTGGAGCTGTTGGTGGTCTATCAACGTGAAGAATACTTAGAGGCTGGTTTAGGTACACCAGGGGGGTGGCACCTGCTTTCACTGCACGTGGATGACATGCTCCTGTACTTATAGTATTCTAAGACCAATTTGCAGTACATCCGGGATGTGTGGGAGTGCTATGCGGCCCTGTTGGGCATAACAATTAACACACAGAAGTCGAGTCTGTTCCCTCTACAGGGATATGTTGGGCAACCAGAGGGTGCACTGTTGGTGCTACCGATTATGTGGGAAATAGATTCATTTAAGTACTTGGGTGTGGATATTTATCACAATCCTAAAATGGAACATGCGAGGAACACGCTGAGGGCGGTATACAGAATTGAAGGCTCCATGTCTTTCTGGGCCAGGTTGTTGTTGTCAGTGATGGGGCGGGCTGGATTGTTGAAGATGGTGGTACTTCCGAGACTTCTCCATTACTTGGCAAGTGTCTCGTATGCTATACCAAAAACTTTTTTTCAAGATACTAGATGGAATATGTAGGAGCTTCCTGTGGCACAATTCGAGATGCAGGGTGGCACTTCGGAAGCTACAGAACTCATATGAGCGAGGAGGCATAAAGGTGCGTAATTTCGAAGTATATTTTGTTGCAAGCCAGCTGCAATTCATGGCTAAATGGCTGTCCGACGAGCAAGCACAGGAGTCTCAGTTGCTACAGACAGCGAGTGCCCCATTTTTACAGAAAGTGGTTATATTGACAACCGAACCTCGTGAACCCCGCCCGCCTTTACTGTTAAAGCTGGGGAGAGTAATATGGCATAGGCCGTGCCAGCTGCTGGGGATGACTACACCGTATTACCCACAGATCCCACCTGTCGCGTTAAAAGAAGGAGATAACCAATTGAGGCTAAATGTGAGGAAATATTGGGAACCTAGGGCAGTGGCGACCCAGGGAGATATACTAAGGGAAGGAACTCCTAGAAATGTTGTTGAGTTGGCGGAGGATACTGGGATCCATCTTGGGCAACACCTTACGCACATCTGACTTTTAATTAATGTTAGGCAAAGGTGGCCGGAAGCTGAGGTGGATTTACAGGCAGATGAGATGATAGAGACGCTGTATGATATTTCTGAGGGATATTTCTGAGGGAGGACATGAAGTCTCGAGGATATATGAGCTACTGATGCCAAGGCTGGGTGATACTCTAGAACAGACAAGGCGTAGTTGGGAAGCTGACTTGCAGGAAGAAATGTCAGATGAGATGTGGGGTAGAGTAATGGCTTACCACAGAAAAGTGTCTAGGAATGCACAATTACAGTTGATCCAATTGTACGTGACCCAAAGGGAATATTTGACTCCGTGCAAAATAGCTCAGTTCAGTCACACAGCAGTACAATCCTGCCCGAAGTGTGGATTAATTAATGTAGATCTAGTTCATATGTTCGGGGCTGAGGAAGCCCAAGCGCTAGCATGGGTGGATATTACCCTAGATACAGGATCCCCCAAAGCCTGCCTGTTGGGGGGCATTGCAAGAAACAAGAAGGCGAGACATGTGAGTATACTTAGGGATCTGGCATATACTGGCAAAAAGCAGAATAGCGATGGGGTGGAAAGCACATAGGAGACCAGCATTGCAAGTATGGTGGGAGGACCTTCGAAAGTGGGCGAACGCAGACACTGTGGTGTGGCATGAGGCAGCCAGTCGTGACCCGGAACAGGGTAATATCGGGTTGTATGCTTGGAGACAGCTGATATCGGATATAGCCACTTCTGGGTACGGCGTCATAATTTTGGGGAGTAAGCAAATGCAGAGCAATGCTGGAGTAAGAATATTTGCTGTGGAATTGTGTTGCATGATGGTGGTGTTAATATGCAGAATGTAGGCCGGGGACTGGGTGGGGGGAGTTGGGGGTATGGGAAGAGGCAGACATAATGTGATGTGGCGTAGGATGCACATGGATATGCAAATCTGTAAGTTAACATGTTTATAAAAAAATGTTTATAAAAAAAAACCCTAAAAACTCTTTATTTGTTCATGGCCCTTTAAGGCGAGATAGCAGTACTTCGAGATGGATGGACGTTCCCTCGATTTCTCTCAAAGCATTAAATAAAAAACAGCATTCTTATACTAAAAATGTGTAACTACTGACATCATCCTTCGTGGTAAACTAAGAAAACCTAACTGGGATTGTGATAGGCTTAAAAGGAACATCTAGGTATACGTTCTATATAGCCTGGGGTTGTGATTGGGTCTCTAAGATCAGGTGGACAGCTAAGCCAATCCCAAATGCAAGTCATTGTGAGCATCATCATATACACAACGTCTTATTGGTCTCTAAACTATAGGGCTCTGTACTACGTGGCCCTCTACAAGTGGTTGGCACGCTTGTACCCTTCTGGAATATTCCACTTGCTGGCAGCACACAAGCTGGTACCCCAGGTGCCTGGGAGGGTTGGCTTGGTCATGCCTCCCCACCCAATTAGCCCACATCCATCATCACTCCTGCGGTCTGCCATTCAATTAAGGCTTTGAATTTGGCCTTGTAGAAGCTCTCTGTGCCCGAGAATAAAGGGGAGTAAAGGCATGGCCTTATCTTTAAGTTTTGGTGTAGCTCGACCCAAAGTCTATTTTCATCTGGCCATTGCTGACATGTTTTGAGCTCTTTTGTTGCATAACATACTATTAAATGATGAACTCTTGGCACATTCAGTGTTTTTCCATTACACCTTAAAAAGGAGCATGCTTCTTTCTCACGTTCATGTCAAGCTCACGTTGGCCCCAACTCTTGACCCTGGGCAAGCCAGCCTTTCTTGAATTCTCCTTTGCCATCAGCTGTTTTATTCAACTGCGCCACACTTCAAGCCTTTTCCATTCACGGGGTTCAAGTTTGCTAAATTGCGTTGTGGAACATCCAGATTCTATACATTCCTATGAATATACATAGGCGCATCGCCTGCAGTCTATTTACTACGTAGCCAGCCTTATGATTACTTCGTCTACTTGCATTACGGCATCTGTACAATTGTAAAACAACTTTGCATTTCCTTCAGTGCTTCTTTGAACGAGCAATCTTCATTTTGATCCAGAAATGTTGCTATCTTTGATACTTCATCATCAGATTCTATAAAGTCTATATTCTTTCTTCATTGACATCTCCTCTGGGTGCGTCACTCTCGTTTGCATGACGTCACCAGTCTTCTCTTTCTCATTCATTTTCACACTTCTTCAGGGACTTCTTCCAGATGACCGTTATTTTTTCGTTTGTATGCATGTAGGCTTTTCTCAATGGATACCTTGTCTCGAGAATTCTTCGTGGTATAGGTATCATTATTGGCTTTGCACATGTCCCAATTTCCGGTTCCCAACATATAGGCAACATGGGGGAGGGACTTCTGGTAGAAGTATGTGGCTCCTCCTCTACATAAGGGAACAGCATCCTACACCTGACAGGAACAGACCACTCTAATCTGACCGCCCTTCAGGCCCTTGCCTGTATAGATCACTGGTCACCTGGCAGAATCAAAACTTAAGATAATTTCAGATTTCATTTCTAGACCTTCCGGCACACTTATCCTGCCTCCTGCCATAACCATGAACACATACGTTTTTCTCATAGCCTGTGAATAGAGTTCTTCCTGTTAAGCCATCATATGATGACTTCTGGTCTGCCGATCCCTACCGCAGAGCATTGGACCTCAACTGCATGATGACATCCGGTCACTTATGAGCCGTTTCATTTTTCATCCCAGTTCAAGCTAGTTTTGGCCATCACGTGGGTGCCTTCGGTTTCTTGCCGATAAGTCACTTTTAGTGCATGCTCAATTAGGTCTCAATTAGGTCCACAGGAGAACAAGTGGTGGAAAGGCCACTGGAAACAGGGATATCTAAAAGCCCACTAAAAAGAAAAATCCTACAGTTTATGGGCAGCGACGTAATAGGGGCATAGCCAACTTTATTCAATATTACATTGCTGCCCACCTGTAATTTAATATTTCTGCTTTGTTGTATTCATTTTCTTATTTATGTATCTATTATAAACTGTCCCTGTCAGTAAGCCATGAGTTGTGTCATTATATGATCTGGTAGGGTAACACCTCCCAGATCATACGATGGACATGGTACTGCCTAAACATGCATTCAGTACCGTTGCATATGTCCAATTACTTCCATCGTATGCTAGGGGTATGGTCTAACCCCCCAGGTACAATCATTATATGCTAACTAAAGTCCCATATTCACAAATGCTGCCAAAATATGCAAAGGGTAGTCTCAAATAAACTGTCATCCTATTTCTGTTTTAGTCATTGATCTCATTTAATCAAAATACCAGAGTAACATCACATGTCATTTAAACTTGTCTTGATAAAATCACTTAAATCTTGACACTGATGAAAACGCAGGAAGTAATGTCACATGTATTTTGACAATGACGATATCACATGAAGTAACAGGCTAATTAAGAAAAAATTGAAAAAAGCAAAATGATAGTAATAATAAAAGGCTTTAGATAAAATGCTGTTTTGTTAGAAAACATATGCTCATTAACTAGCACACCGCATTGATATGCAAAGACACACTAGGAACAGTCAATATGGGCCAAAAGCACTTCCATTACATAGATCCTCATGTCTGGAACAGGTTTATTTTCTAGAAATAGTGGTGGGGTAGCTTTTGCTCCTAAGGGGGCACTAGCATTCTAAATAATTCAAGTTCAGTGGTGTCTGGTTAATATTTCCAGTACATATTTCATTATGATAAATTACCAAGCATAATGAGGTAGCCCAAAATCATGCAGGCGAGATCAGGGTGGTTCTCCTGAGAAATGTTTTCTAATAATTTGTTGAAAGGGTACATTTTCTAGCAGATTTTTAGAACAATGGGATAAAAAGTCACATAACTTAAAATCAGTCATTTAGGGTAACACATAAAGAAATCCAGTAGATGGCAGGTTAACAGTAAAAAGGTACATGTTCAGCATTTTTTATGATGCCTGTGGCCACACTATATGCCCGGAATATATGCCAGCATTGCCAATGTGAATCATTTCATGAAGCTGTGCCAACAATATATGCAGGAATTGCCATTGTAGCTCACTTTCATGATCCTGCATGCACAATATATGCCAACATTCATACTGTAAATAACTTTTACATGCTAGCAATGAAAGAGTAAATCACTTTCATAAAGATTTACCCACAATATATGCCATCTTTGCTCATGTAGATATCTTTCTTGATCCTATGCTCACAATATATGCCAGCACTGCTAAGTTAAATACGTTTCATGAAGCTGTGCCCACAATTTATACAGTAAAATCACTTTGATATCATACCCAAAATATATGCCACCATTGTCACTGTATATAACTTTATGGATGCTGGTGCAGCTACTATCTCTCGCCAAACAAATCTATCCACCCATTGCAGTTGACACACAATCATTCAGTCACACTCACATAACTCACATGAACATAGACACACATGCAGTAGCAGAGTAGTGATGGGAGTGAGAGGTGGTAGTGGTAGGTAGTGTTCATAGTAGTGGTAGTAGAAAGGAGAATGGGGGACTCACTTGCACGCACACTCATTGAAACTCACACAAACAAAAACACATACAATTTGCATGTCATTTGAAACACAAATACACACAAACACACAGAGATACAAACACATACCTTTAGTTTCTGTCTTCAAGGTCTCTCCTGCCTGCGAGGCATGGGTGCCACAGGATACACAATCATGAGCATCAGGAAGGAGGGACATTTAGGACACATGTGACAGCACAGGCGGGAATCAAAGCTTGTCTGCCTAGAAATGGAAACCCACTTTCGACAGTAATGCTGACATGCTGCAGCACCGCTCAGCATCTAGCAGCTCTTTCTGCACAGAATTTAAAACACATATATAAATGTTAATGCCCCAGCATAGCCGTCGGCAAGTGGCACGCTGGGACATAGAGCAGGGATCCAAAGGAATGACCACTGACCCTGGCCTCCCAGGGCTCCACAGCTGGTTAGGAATAACCCACTATACCTAATCAGAGCTTATTGTGTCAGGAATAGCCTCATGTACACCCAGTTTATTTCCCCAGGAAATGCCTAAAATGTCCAGGAGGCAATAGTCCATGTGCAATGGTACAAGCTCATATTCCCAGATGCAGCTGTTATGCCCAGCTACTGACCTCAGTTTTCAGCTGCGGCCTCATGTGCATAGTTACGGCCTCTTATGCCCGATTACAGTCAAATGCAATTTATGAACGAATTTGCAACGGTTTTGCCACCATACCCCATGTACAGCTTCATAATCATAAGCCCATGCACTGCCATCATATACCTTTTGCAGGCTCATATGCAAAAGTAGTTTCATTATATATATATATATATATATATATATATATATATATATATATATATATATATATATATATATATATATATATATATATATATATATAACGCATCTACTAAGGAGGAATAATGCACTTGGGAGGACCCACCTTGGGGTCATTTCCTATTTTTGGAGTAAATATCCATGGTTTTAAATACGTTTGAAATTTTCCCTGCTGAACAAATAAAGGAAGCTAAGTCGAATAAGTAAACGTTGGTGTGGACTCCAGATTTTCTTTGATCAAATTGGACGAGCATGGTGACAGTGGAGAGTGCAGCTCGGACTTGCTACCTGTAGGTAGAATTGTCAATATTATATATATATATATATATATATATATATATATATATATATATATATATATATATATATATATATATCCTTACATGACCTTTGTGACAGAGTCGAGGCATGGCCCTGTCAGGAGGGGGAGTGAGCCCAAACCATAACAGCCACCTGCGTGCTCGAGCGAGTGTGGGCAGACACCTTTCCCACCCCTACTTACCTGAAAAGGCCACGTCAGGCCGGATACAGGAACCGCGACCATCAGCACAGGTAAGAACACCAGAGGCAGGGACCACGCCGCAGCAACTGTGCAGTATGGAGGGGTGCAATGAGAAGCACAACACTGACCACCAGTGGAAACGCTGCAGCGACTCATCAAGTCACCAAAGTGTCCAGGAATGAAGCCGGCACAAGAGGACAACCCACTAAACTAGCAGGCATTGGCCGTATTAAACCAATCCACTAAATCACCACGGTTTGAAATCGACAAAAGCCTCCAGAGAGGCCTAAAAGAGCAATTGGACAGTAACCTAAAAGGCAGTCAGACTGCCTGAGAAAGAGGGCAGGGTTTACAAGCCCTTAAGAAGCCGCCCCAGCCCTTCCCATGACACACACCCTGGAATACAGGCAAGTGAGTGGACAGAGTAAGTATCCAATCCTGGGAGGGGTGAGGTATTTAAGTAACTGTGTTTGAATGGTTTAGTGTGTGGGTTAGTTGGGTGAGGTGGTATCGCACCAAAAGCTCGTAAATTAAAAACCAGCGCATTCGGCTGGATACAAATAAACGTATCCCATAATGCTGAACAAGGGGAGCGAGAGTTGCAGGTGTGTGCCCCGCTCCCCTAGTTCAGCGGTATGGGCTGCAGGGATTGCAGGGTTGTCCCCTGCATACATTAAATGTAAAGCGGGACAAAAAGGCACATTCAGAAAAGCTTGAGTTACAGAATGCAACCAAGTCGGCTCCACTATTTTGTAACTCCAGCTTTTACAATACAGTCTTTTAACGTAGATCCGAGTGAGGTCAGGAGATGGCTGAGGACATCCGAGAGACCAGAGCAGGAGAGTGTGACAGAAGTGTGTAAGCTACCAGAGAGAGGTGTCTGAGAAGTATTTGTGAATGGTTATGGATTGAGTGGAGTAGGAGTATAGTAGCAGGGTAATGATGGGAGTGAGAGGTGGTAGTGGTAGGCAGTGGTCATAGTAGTGGTAGTAGAAAGGAGAATGGGGGAGCAACCATAGTAAAAGAAGGCAGAGCTGCTGCTAGGGAAGTTGTATGAGGAGCGGAGGAGTAGTAGGGGCAAGGAGGTAGCGTAGGAGGAAGGAGGAGAGCATAATAACAAAGTTAGTGAGAGATAGCGACAGTGAAGGAATTGAGTAGCAGGTGGAGAGGTAACATCAAAGGATGGAGGTAGGAAATCGGAGTGTGTGGCATGAGGGATAACAGAGTGGTGGGAGAAAACAACCCGGGCTCCAGTGTTGAGGGCCAGGAGAGTTTGTGCATGTGAGAGAGAGACAGAGTGATGCCGGGCAGAAGAAGGCACCGGGAGGATAGCTCAGGGGCAAGGCGCTCATCTTGGAAGCAAGACAATGCAGAGCAACACAGGTTTATCCCCGGGTCCGTGCTTAGAAACCTCTGGGTATTAAGCACGTTATAAATAATCCATTACAATTCCCTGAGAACCCTATGTGGGGCTAGGACAGGGAGTTAGAAGAGCCTTAGGGGGTCAGGTAACCAAAGCCTTAGGGAAGCCATACTTAGGACCTCATTATGTGTTTAGCAGAAAAAAATGGTGGTGATTTCGCCAGGTGGAATTACCTTTGATGCTGAGCATACCAGCAGAACTTCCGTCAAATCATGGGTAGACAGGCATGCGCACCACCGATCAGGCCACTGAGGGTAAAATTAATTCCGCCAGTGGAATTACCACCCAAAAACAGTACACCAATAGTAAATGTGCCAATCCTCAGCGGAAATCCCATTACTGCTAGAAATTGGTGGAATTACCACTGAACGGGAAGTCGACATGACGCAAACAGGAAGTTCAGCGGCACACAGCTTTAAAAACTCAATCCACTCACAATCACCAATAAGGAAGCACCATCTAACCCCAGAACACACAAAAATCATGTTTAGAGGCAAAGGCATGGCAAGGTGTCTGAAAAGTTGTTTTGTGCCAAAATTCACAGAGCAGGAGCTCAGTGTGCTTGCGGAGAAGGTGGTGGCCTATGAAGAGGAGCTGTATGGGCCTCAAAACTGCTAGATGTCCCAACAGCGTAAAAGCGCCATCTGACATATCCCAAGCGACTGTGAGGACATGCGCAAGAGTTGGAGTGACCTCAAAGTCTGAGTCCACACCCTAATCTCCAACCACCGTGGGACACCTGCCACAGTCGTGCCACCAATTTTGTCCATGATGGAGGTTGCTGGACCTCCCACAGCTGAGCCACCTCCCGCCACTGCTGGGGAGTCTGATGTTCAACCCACCCACACAAGTGCCAACAACATGCAGGCATGGGACTAGGCCACTACACGTGTTGATACAGCAGCACCTGAGTGTGCTACCACTGGCACACTGAAGCTTCCCCTGTGAGGCAGATGTCCCAGATTCATCCCCCAAGTCTACATCCTTCCCCTTGTCATCTCGCCATGCCATCCATTGGCACCATCCTGAGGACACAGATTCCCCACCTGAGGATGTCGAGGACCAAGCAGGTCAGGCATCTGGTATCGAGGGAGGCACCCCCATCTGTATCCCGTAGTGCTTCAGGCGTGTGGCAACTGCACTGGACCACCTGTGTCTCTCTGTTCAGCAGACTCCACTGCCATCAACAACCTAAAGGCCCAAAGGGCATGGGAGTTGGTTGAGCATAAGTCTGCCACTCATGTGACCATGTCCAGGGACACCCCCCTCATAATACTGCACCACCAGGGAAGTGAACCCGCCATTTCTGTGTTGGCCACCACAACTGAGGGATCTGTGGCAAGCACAACACAAAGGTGCTTGCAGCGCTGCACTAGTCATGCAACCACACCAATAAGGAAGTGGGATAAGAGGAGGAGGTAGTAGACACATTAATGGAACAAACTGGAGACCACAAGAGTGTGGGGAGGGTGAGGGTGTGGGGAGGGTCATTGCGTTGGGGATGAGGTGCTCGGTTGTACAATAAATCACTTTGTGCTACAGCCACTGGATACAATGCTCATTTCATTAGAGTGATACATGTGAATGCAGTGGCCGTTAAATGTACAGTGACAGGTGCCAATTTGTGCTTTCAGAAATAGTTGTCAATGATGTCCTGCCGGACAATGCGTCCTTCCCTCAATTCCTCATGTCTTTTGTGAGGTGCCCTGTCATCACCTGCATCTTCTTTATCATCTGAGTCAGGGTGTGCAATGTTCTCATCTGGAGGCATGGGTATATTCCAGCATATGCACATGTTGTGCAGCATATCGTAAGTGAGAAAACAATCCTACCCACTTTTTCAGGAGTATACAATAGTGTCCCATCTGTGTGGTGGAGGCAACTCGACATTACCTTAAGTAGTCCAACTGTGGGTTCTATGCATTTACGGGTCCTTATGTGTGCCTCATTGTAGGGTGTCTCCTGCGATGTACCAGTGTAACTCACCGGTGTCAACAACCACGGTAGCCGTGGCTGGTCTGTCATCTACACCAGGTAGGAAGGAGAGTTTTCAACATTATTGTTTTGCTTCTAAATGCTAATTTCCTTCACTATTGTGCTGAGGGCCTTTGTGTGGTCATATGTGTCTAGGGCTGACACCCTGTACTGCACTGGAGTATGGAGGGGTTGTAGTCGGTATGAGTGGGCATAGGCAGGAGTATGAAGTATATTCTCATGTGTTTCTGTGGCCAGCGTTAGCTGGATTATGAGCGGTTCATAGTCAAAACATCGAAAAACAAAAGGTCGAAAGTCAAAATATCGAGAAGAAAAAGGTCGAAAAAAAAGTCGCATTATTTTTTATAACGTTTTATATTCGAAATGGGGGGTTCCCCACTAACCCCCCCTTTTTTTTAACCTTTTTTTTTTTTTACATACGAGAGCCAAAAAAATAAATATAAATAAAAAAATAAATGATTCGACTTTTTTTTCCTGACTTTTTTGATATTTTGACTGCACACCATTATGAGCCATGGGCTATTTGAGTGCCACATGATATATGGTTCATGGGACTTGTTGTTTCCTCAAATATGATCTCATGCCTGTCTCCATGTGTGCCTCTGTTCGGCATCCTCATCATCAGGTGTCATACTTACCCAAGAGCCAGGTACGCTGTTCTCGGTTTGTGTCCATCTATGCAGGGAGGGTGCTGCTCCTCAGGACCATGAAATCATGTGTGGATCCTGTGAATCGTGCACAGCAGTGGCTGATGGTCAGATCTGCATCACAGGTAATCTGGATGTTCATGGAATTGTGCTGTTTACGATTTCTGTATGCAGGCTCTACTGACTGGGTGGACCAATGCCACATGTGTGCAGTCAAGTGTTACAATGACATTTGGGAAATGGGCAAAGTCATAGAATCATGCCTTTGCTGCATGCATATGGGCCTGGGTGGAGAGCAACCGAGATGTGTCAATGGGCATGCCTCATGAGCGCATCCAACACTTGCACCAGCCCTATTGAGAATGTTGGCTGGTACATGCCATGCAGCATCCCCACATTCTGCTGGAATGGGCCTGTGGAGCAGAAGTGTAGGAGGGACACCAACTTCAGCAGTGGTGGGATTGCAGTTCTAATGTGCATGGCAGTCTGGAGATCTACATCAATCAGTGTCAGAAGGTCTGCTATGGTGTTCCTGTCCAAACGAAAGACCTATTGTCCATCAGTCAGAGCCCAGGATGATGGATGGACATGTGGTATGGCCGGCCTCTGCAACACACATCTCCTCTGTCTTTGTGCTGCATGTATCCTTCCATGTAGTGGCCTTGCATGCTGATGGAGCTCAATGAACAGTAGCAGGTTGCGGATGCCGTAAATCATGTCTGGTTGTGGCTGCATGTTGCTTGGAAGTGTGTTTGGGAGGGTGTTGGCCTTAAATACATTTTTGGATGCTATGATTGGCACCTGTGCTTGATTCTGATTACCTGGATGCTTTTACCACCAACTTTCAGCTGGAGCTAACTGCACTGTATTTTTTCAGAATTACCACAATTTTTGGAGATATTTCAGCTGTTTTTACTTGTCATATGGTGAAATTAGCATTGGTGCTTCTGGTGGTAATTCTGCTGGGTGTAATTTCATTGGGGCTAATGTCCACCCACCTGTTGCCTCACCCTGGCATGGTGCAGTTCATTGTGGTGGATTGTCGTGCAAATGTCCCAGAAACCGTGTATTCTAGGGTTGACGACCGGTCCCTCTATGATCACATTGATGTTTTGCCGATTTCATGCAACCGTCTCCTGTGTGAAGGAGCTGAAATCTGCTGAAGGGGGCTGTCCAAATGTTATGTAGCCAGTAACGTCTGGAGGGTCCTAACAGGTAACTATGCAAAATGTGGTGCAGATTGGTGAAACGGTGTGGAATTGTATCAGGAACAACGCTTCGCCAAGCCACAAACCCACAAACATATTTTGACGTGTGCTGAAATCTGGGGAAAAGGTAGGGTGTCCACATGTCATGTGGCCAGTACTGCCTGGGGGGTCCTAACAGGTAACTATGCAAAATGTGGTGCAGATTGGTGAAACAGTGTAGAATTGTATAAGGAACAATGCTCACCAAGCCATAAACCCACAAACAAATGTGGTCTTCTGCTGAAATCCAGGGAAAGAAGTGGATTGTCAACATGTCATGTAGCCAATAATGCCTGCAGGGTCAAAGCAGGTAAATATGCAGAATTTAATGCAGATTGGTGAAATGGTGTGGAATTGTATAAGCAACAATGCTTCGCCAAGCCACAAACCCACAAACAAATGTTGAATTTTGCTGAAATCCGGGCAATGGGGTAGGGTGTCCAAATGTCATGTGGCCAGTGTGGTATAGAAGGCCCTAACAGGTAATTTGCAAAATCTGGTGCAGATTGGTGAAATGGTGTGGAATTGTATAAGGAACCCAGCCACAAAACCTACACATTTTCACTTTTATAAATACAGATAATAGCGTTCATGTTTGTGCCACAATCGAGGGCAGGATACGCAATTGAATGCTGCGGAATAATCCGCAGAGCACAATTACAACCCTCCATTGGTTCCACGAAGTACATCAGCAGATGGGAGTTGTACCTCCCACATAGCCTGCGTAGTGCTTCATCTCCTTCTGAAGCCAAGTTGTTGCGGCTTAAGCTATTTCTCTGTCTCAGCCCATTTAGTAAGCAGCTGCAGAAGTATGGTTGCAAATATCTTACTGCTTGTATCTAGCATTGCAAGCAGGCGAAAACTGCTGGGCCCCGTATGATACCCTTGGACCGGGATGAGGATATTGACCAACACCAACTGTTGGGAACTATGCCCATGCGGATAATCTCATCAAACATAAGCACTAGCAGATTAGCCCAAAAGATGGAATGACACTTCAGTATGACATTGGCCAACCCTTACTGGTCAGAGGCTCTGGAGTCCTTAAGTTTGATTGTGATGTTTAGTATATCTATGGGATTGACCTGAACATCCCCTAAGCAAGCCACCGGCTTCAACATATCAGGCTCCTCAAGTGGCCGTGCAGGATGTCAGTATAATACCTTTATGTAAGAGATCCAAACCTGCTCTGAAATACCACACAGCTCCTGGGGAGATTGAGCAGAAAGATGGCACCGATATAGATGCAAGAATGTTCTGGGATCACATGTCTTAATTAAAGCATACACCATTTTCCAATTGGAGAGATAGGTGCTGAGCTTGTGAAGCCACGGCCAATTTTTATAGCGGCTCTGCCGCACCCCATTATTTTATAGTGTTAGAGATACCTCTTTTAACTGCAGCAATAGCCTGTCGTAGTTCCACTTTCCAGCTATGGATGGCTATATCCAAAATGGGTAGAGGGCCTTTTTGTCTTGTGATCATGATTTTCCTGTGCGATGTACTAGGCCACAGAAAAGCCAGCAAAGTAGACATGGCGCCTTCAGCAATTCGTAGCAGTTCAGTAGAAGTATTGGGGCTAGCCCTTGCTAGTGTGTTGATTTCAGATTACAGGTAACCATAGCAAAGGAACCTACCAATCTGCTCAGTTTTTCTGAACATAAATCACATGCAGGATATCATGATCACTCAGGGGAGTGCTGTTGGTTTCATGCCTAGTGACCAGGGCAGAAAGCCTCAAGAAACAAAAACATTATAAAACAAGACCAACTTTGCCCGCTCTGCCTAGTGGTGACATGACGTAATGAATCACAGTCATTTGGGAGAAGTGGTTCAAGGCCAAAACTCAATTGCATCTCTGTCCATTTGTGGACCTTATTCAACAGACCAAAACCATATTTGTTCCCCTTTATTGTAGAACACATAGCCATATCTTCCTCCAGTTCAAGCGGCAACTCATCCTCAATACTGATACAGTGGGCGTTAAAATCACCAGCTAAAAGGATATTAGCTCCTGGCGCAGTTAACTACCAATCATGCAAGACCTCCAATATTTTAGAGAACAACATGAAAGTATGTCCAGCATCAGAAGGATCATAAAGAATGAGAGTATAAGCATAAGCAAAGGGGAAGTTATTAACAACAGCACATATACGATAAAAGAAATTAGATCCTGTGTCATAGTAATGGGCCTCATAACAGGATCTCAACCCAATGCATAGGCCACCCTTGGGGCGCCCCTTCTTCAATTTTGTAGCTGCTCGGGTGTGACTCTGGTAACCATCTGATGTAAAGGATGTGGACAACCATGTCTCTTGTAACAAAAATATATCAACAGTGCTTATTGCCTTTAGCACCTCAGGATGTAGAGTGAAGGACTTAAACCCCCCCAGTATTCCGTGAGAGTATGTTCCATAGGGGTGTTACCCCAATTTGTCAGTTTGGGGATGTATCCATCACTAATTGCCATGTCTTGCCTTGAAACACTTGTGTATAGGCACGTTATAAATACCATATCAAATCATATCATTATCATATCATGTCTTTAATCTTTCTGAAGGATCTCATTGCTTCCTGTTTCATCACTTTTTTCTTCCTGAGCACATATCCGATTGTGTGGCCCTGAAGAGCTACTGCATAGGAGTTTCGTATCGGGATTGATGATATTGATGATATTTCTCTGGAATCATTTAGTTGAAAAAACTCATTTGTGAAATGTTCAATTGAGTGTTTAATCTCTATTGAGGCTAGCAAATTAGTGTTGAATATCGGGTCCAAAGGCAGGTTTCCATCACCGCCAATTATTAGCATCAGGCAGTTTAATGTCAGTAATATTTCCCAAAGGTGTATCCAAAACCAGGGAACAGCGTGGTTTGGATCGTAAAGTTTCAGAATTGTTAGGAGATTAGTATCAATCATACATTTTACCATCAGCCATCTACCTGAGCTGTCGACTTTTGTTTCGGGGATCTATGCATACGTTCTCTTGTGTAACAGTATAGCAACCCCCTACCTGTAACCTCGAAGCATCAGATCTGCCCCACCCACTTAGTTCACATGCGAGTAAATTTCCTCTCAGACACGCGTGTTTCTCGAATAAGGGAAATGTTGGTATCCAACTTCCTTGGGTGAGTCAGGATTTTTTGCCATTATGCAGGCAATGTTAGACTCTTAACATTCCATTTTATAATATTAACCATTGAATAATTTGTTCTAGAGGGGAGTAGTATGTTGCATGCGTGAATGACTACCCATAATTGTGGGGGTAATCGTTCTAATGAGGAGAAGGAATACGTTCAGTCTAGTTCATGTTTTGCAATTGCACACATACGAAAAATAACAAGCATTACATAACACAATCATTAAGGATACATAAAATGTAGTCCAAAAACACATAAAGAACAAGGCAAGTGCAAACCAGCAGTCAATCACCACTCAATGGTAACAACCGCAGATTATAAAGTGTCAACAGCCAGAATCCTTCAAACGCAATTCATGTATAAAATAGGTGCATGCTAAATCCAATAAGAGCAGCCACATATGGCTATTGTGTAAACAAATTCCTCATGAGCCATGCTCTGTGAATGATCATGCTTGTACTGACAACCACTCTTTCTGTATCTGTAGACTTGCACTGAAAGATTGCATCCCTGACTGTTCGGATATTGGTCTCTCTTAACAATGGTTTTAAATAAAGTGATGGTAGCCTGTCATGGCCTGGACAGAAGAATAAGAAATGTGCCAAGGATTCTTCGGCAGACTTGCAGATTGCGTAGAGGTCTTCAGACACCATATTCCATTTTTAGTGAGTTAGGCAATAGGCAATGTTCCAAAACAGAGTTTCATAAAAAGGGTTCTGGCAAAAGGGTGGTCAATCAGGTTCATGTATCTTTTGCTCCCCGGGATTGGCTTGTGGGGCCAGTATTTGCTTACCAGAGGTGAATGTGTGCTAGCGACCAACATTCTAGTCATGATGTTTCATCATGGGCCCTTTTTATAATCAGCTTTGTTTCAGACCCAATATGGTCTCAATTGGTCCACAAGTGCCCCAAGCCTAGGGAGGCTAGTCATTGTTTAACATGTTTGCACCATGGTATTAATGACTGCCACTCACCCTCGCTTGTACTAACAGGTCCTCAACTACTTCCCTATATTTAAGCAAATGAGGTGAGGACCACAGCCGAATCCAGTATAATATGGGTTTGGCAGACACATCATACCTTATGCTCCCCTGTCCTAGCTTGGTTAATAACATAAACCTTGAGGTATTAGCTGGGAACCAAAGCCCTCTTTCTACAAATGATATATCGTGTGGGTTGTTAGGTAAGTGTTCTGCGCCCTAACTTCTAAATTCCGAAAGAATTAACCGTTAAACTTGCTTTGTTAGTGGTTTACCACCAAACTTGTTGTCATGTATTTTAAGAAGTACCTCTTTTTTAAAATGTTTGCTCAGTAACTTCCAATATTCTATGGTGTTGGTGGCCTCCAATCTCTTCACTGTCTAGTGCCGCTGACTTAACCCGGTGGTTGTAGACATTTAGAGCAGGTGAAAAATCACCACCCCCACAACTGGCATGGAAGCAAGCTGTCGTACTCTTGTTAAGTTTCACACCAGTTTTTAGAATATGTATAGACCACTTGCAATCACTTGAAAAATAGATACTCAAATAGGTAAAACTGTCCAGTTGTGAGATAGCATTGCCATTATGCTCTATTAAGGAATATGTAGATGCACCACATCGCCCTTAAAGAGAATCTTGCTGCCAGCACTTTGTATGAACTACAGTGCTGCGAGAGTTCCCTGAGCAAGGTGGCGAGAAAGAAGCGAAAGAGGGAGAAATAGACTGAGGAGAGTTGGAAAAGTACATTACAAAAAACTGAAGCCTAAAACACCAAGCGTATCCTTACGGTTAACTGTTATGTAATGGGTATATTACTAAATAACCTCCATGGCTAACCTCCAGGGCCTGTGGCTTAAAGTGCCACAGGCCCATTTCAATGGGTGGAACTGAGGGGCTGGACAGTGACTCAGAGAAAACTTCAGCCCCAGTAAGTATTTCAATGAGGGCTTCTACATGGGTATAAGTAGCAAATGATGGTCGCGGCCAGGCAAGGTTAGCCACCTACAGTTGCCAAGGGTATGCCAAATTTATCTTTTAGTGGGGATCTTGACTTGTCCCTTTCTTGTAATAGCCTGGTATGTTCAGTGGCCATATCTATGGTCCGAGTTCTGGGCTGGAAGTATGAACATTTTCAGTACTAGAATTTGGACAGTCTGCTGTCAAGGTTTGATTTAATCTACCTGAACATCTTATCTGTTTGAGATAGCTGTGTAGAAGTGGTCTAAGCTGAGGCCATGGGTGGGATAGCCTCCATGTCTTCATCTGAGAGGACTGCATATATTTGCCATGGTCAGTGAGATTATCAATAAATGTGGATATGCCATTAGCGTTGGTGACCATCATTCTTGCTGATGCAAAGAGGTTGTATCTCAGGCCTAGGTTCTGGAGTTTGGCCGACATCTCCACACATGTCTTCTTCTTAGCCACTGTGGATTTGGAAAAGTCCTGTGTTATATATATTGGCAGCCTTCCCAAGTTATCTCCCCAGTCTTTTTCTTTACTTCCTCAATCACTCTCTCTGGCCAGCTGTGAGAAGCAGAGAAGGCATGCATTGAGGGGTCTGAGTTACTCTACTGGTCAAATGTGAAGCCTTATTTGTATTTCTAGTGGCAGGCAGAAGGTGATATGCAGAGCTGATGGAATCCACTTCTCAAGCCATGTCACAGAGTCTGTCCCTTCACTTCCCTAAGGTAACACAAATATTTTGATGTTGTTCCAACTGTTTCTATCTTCTTATTCACTAATATTGACTTCAAGCTCCCACATTTTACTCTGCAGATACTCCATACCCTCCTTTCTTACTTCAAGGGATGATATACTCTGTTCCATGAAGTTAAGGCAGCTGGTTTACTGGTTCATATCAGCCTTTAGCGATTTCACCTCGTCTTGCACATCTTGTGTACACTTATCCACTGAGGTCATGGTTTTATGGATAAGGGACTGTACCACCAGTACAGCACGCATGTTGTGGGTGGGCTTGTTTTCCATCCTTTAGGGCGAGATTGTGCTCCAAGAAATTGTTGGAGTTGCCTGATTCTCGGGGTCAAAATACAGAGCTTTTTTTTAGGGTGTCATAGTTGCCTTGGCTCATGCCCAGAGGAGGAGGGTTTTATGACTGCATATGCAGCATTGTATGGTTACCAAAGAGTATTTTCCCAGGTGTTACTCTATGAATTGTTGTGTTGCTCTCTCTATTTCACCACCTTCGAGCATGTTCCAATATGGTCAGGAAAATGCAGATGGGAATGTAGGAATGTGCAAATGAAAGAGGGATTGCCCTTGTTCGCTGCCACGTTGGAAGCCTGAGGAGACTGATTCCCTCTTTGTGGTGGAGCCTCCCAGCTGCTCTACTTCCCACTCAACAGACTTTAGTGCCCAAGAATGTCCCTCTTGAGGTTCTGCTTGAGCCACGAATGAGCATGAGCAGTCCCTCTGCTGACTGCTGCGGATCAAAACCATGAATTCCTGGTCATTTTGAACCCATTCAACACTCATGCATTTAAGGAGGGGGGCACCTGTCAATTTATCCGGTGCAATTATCTGTTGTTTAAATGTGGGGAATGGAGATACTGGTTCAGGAAGCAACCTTGTGGGCTGCCAGCCATGGCCACGCTTTTACATACGTCTTTTTAATTTAAATAAAATTGTAACATTTATAATACAATGTAAGCAAACATGCTTGTTTATATTACACAACACAGTGAAAACTGTGCATACAGTTATAAATGTATCCACATTTTATATGTAATTATTATACATGTGGTAAAATGTAAATGTGTTTTTATAATGTGAATAGGTTTTCTTTGATAAAATAACAAAATATAATAAAATAATTTTGCATTTTAACATGTTATTATTTTAATTGTACTCCGCAGACCAATTTTTGGTTTCACTAATAGGTAAAAAGACACCGAAGTCTAGAGAGAATGCATGTAAAAATATCACCAATCAAAATGTTGAGAAAGAAAAACTGCATACACACAATACAACACATGCTAGTACTAATGTAAAAAACACAAGTGCAAACGTTTCAAATACAACACACTTAAGAAAATTAGATAACAGTGGCAATTGTAACGTTATTCAAGAAAACACATATTACCAAAAGACCAAACAAATGTATAAAAGATATTACCTCATGCCACCATAAAAAAACTAAAGTTACAGAGTAAGCCTAATTAGCAAAACAATAAACAATACGAAAAAACATTTTTCTTTGGCTCTCAGGACAAAATGTATCAACAGACTAGCTTAACTACCCGGCTTCGTCCAGGATTTCAATACTCAGATTTTTAAATCTCTGATCTGTAAGTCTCACTTCAGTTTCTTCAGCAGTTACATTGCTTTGTTTTTTAGCAGGCCGAATTCTCATATCAGTAAGTCTCGCTTGAGTTCCTACAGCAGTTTCATTCCTTCATTGTTTAGCAGCACTAATTCTCTTAACAGCAAGCCCTGTTTCAGTTTCTCCAGCAGTTTCATTGCTTTGTTTATTAGCAGGACACATTTTCTGATTAGTAAGTCTTGCTTTAGGTTCTTGAGCACTTTCATTGTTCTGTCCGAACATTACTTTTATGAAGAAACAGACTTTATTAAACATAATATGGCATATGCATTCACTAAATATGACGTCCGCAAGGCTGGTATCATGCGGAATACCATATTGTATTTACACGGAACTGGACAATGGGACCCTTATATACCTGGTAAGCAGGATGACACTTTCCAATGCAGATAGTATCTACTACATTTTATTTTTGGTCATATATTGGGCAATGAGAATGACACTTTATAATATAGATTGTTTTCAGTATGTTTCAATTCCAGTCAATGAACTTTTGACTTCTGTATATATTTTTAGATACATGTAATTGAAACAGGTTTGTGATTCTTCCTTCTATGTCAAAGACGCACAGAACACTATTGGTATTTTCCAGGTGCTCAAGAAAGTTATAAATCTCATGTATGGACTAGGTGTGAGATATAACATGTTTATTTGGACAACGGCACACAGATTTTACTGTAAATGAGAGGTTCATTTCATTTTTGATATCCTTACTTTACAGAATCGTGAATATGAATCAATTCATAATCAATTCATAATGAAAGCATGGGTTTTGAATAACAATTTCACCGATTATTCATGTATCCAGAGTAACCTGTACATAGTAAATATTATATTGATAATATCTTGGGTTCATTGCTTTGGAATATAGCTCCAATGCAGATTGGGTAGTAATTCATGATGTAAATCACTTGTTTTTACTTTTTTAGCACAGACGACAGTCTTATTTAAGGACATTTAAAAGTATATGGTCTTCAGATTGAATTGATTATGGTTAAGATTGGATTAACTTTTGATTGAACTGGATCACAGTGATCTAGTTGAACCGAATTGCATGGCAATTTATTACTGGGTTGTAATAGCATGAACATTAGGAATTCTGAAAATTGATGTAACAAGAACAGATGGTTAATTAATCCAAATAAATTCAAGTATCTATACTGGGATATTTTGTGATATAAATGTATTATACATTGGTTCTAAGACATGTTGACATGTTTTAATACTACTGTCTTTTGTGTTTCTCTTCTCCCCCCTCTATCTACTGCTGGTTCCTTGTCTTGCCTTTAATGTTTATTTGACCTTGTATTTTGTTACCACAGAGATATACAGTCTTGAAAATGACCCCTTAGCTCTAAACACGTGTAGGCTGTTGCCTATTGTACACACAAAAAAGAAGCAATATTAAACATTCAAATATTATTTTGAATTGTCATTTGATCAATATGTAGGACAAATCATACTGAACAAGGGTCATTGAGCAATGAATTGTTTGAAGTTTGACTTAAGCAGTATGGCTCCCAGGTTTACGTGTTTGTAATCAAAACTTTACCGATAGGGTTGGCTTTGGGCAGTGCCAACCAATTCCTGTGTGTAAGTAACTAGGTCACCCATGAATATTGAGATTCCATTGGCACAGTTTGAGAGTGTTGTTTGCCCGGATCTAATTGTATTATTTGTTACATACAGTTGTAAATGTATGTGTATTTCATTTGTAATTATTATACATGTGGTAAAATGTAAATGCGTGTTTTTTATAATGTGAATAGATAATTGTAAAGGAGAGGGCAGGCAGCCAGGAGTGTGGAACTTAAAAAAAAACCTTTATTCAGGGTATACAGAGAAATAATAAATCAATATCAAGGTTCCAAGAAAGATTTCTTCTTCTTTCTGTAGTAAGGGTGAGGCTTCACGAAATGACAGTTAGTCCTTGTATGCCCAGAGCGGCTCGGGTGCAGCTCTCTCTCTCTCGATGTCCTACAAGAGAATGGAAAAGATAGGGGCTGAAGTTGGGTGGACCAATCAGTGAGGTCTTGTCCTGATTCTCTATAAATATTACCATAAACCCCGCCCCCTTCCTCTTGTATCGAAGGCTGCCACATTGCCTTGGCCATCAAGCCCGGGAAACTGCAGAGAATCCCTGCTTCCATGCGAGCCGGCACTGCCGGGACTTTTGGAACGCTGTTGCGAAACACGGAAGGTGAGCGCGGGTGGAGGACCCGTGAAAAGGTTTCTGCTTCGTGTGGGTCCGTCAAGTGTTTCTGCTGTACTGAGAACGGAACCGCGTGGTAGGAAGCCGACAGTTGCCGTGGAACGTGTCCGGCCCATTTGTTATCCTGTGTCTTGTCGTTCTGCTTGTTGGGGAGAATATTCCCTGGGTAGGCAGAAAACAGGGGAGCGTGTATGGTCGGGATATTTTCAATCGGGTCTCCTGTGACTTCGACTTCCGGGGTTGCGCGGTTGTCAGCCGCATGGTCGTAGAACCCTTTATGCCCCAGACATCGTTGTTTTACCCACTCTTGTTGGATTGCACCGAGTGAGCTCTCATTTTGTCTTCCTTCCATATCGCTGCATTCTATTGCTGGTAGTTGGGTTCCTTCTCTGCGTTCTGTGTCTGGCATCTCTTCTGCTGGGCTTCCCCTGCATTCCTCCAGGTTCGGTTCACAATAATTTATTGAATAAAATAACAAAACACAATAAAATCATTTTGCATTTTAACGTGTTATTATTTGAATTGTACTCCATAGAACAATTTTTGGTTTCACTATTGGATAAAAAGAAACTGCATAAAAACAGTACAACACATACTAGTACTAATGTAAAAAAAACAAGTGCAAATATTTCAAATACAACACACAAAAGAATATTAGATAACAGTGACAATTGTAACGTTATTTAAGAAAACACAAATTACTAAAAAAAAACAAATGTATAAAAGATATTACCAGAAAGCACTATACAACAACTAAAGTTACAAAAGAAGCATAATTAGAACAACAAAAACAATACAAACACATTTCCTTTGGCACTCAGCACAAAATGCATCAAACAGATTAATTAAACAATGTAGTAGTAGACAAGGCACACACACATACATGGACAGCAAATTACATTGAAAACATTGCTGATAAGGCTTTTCTTAAACAATATAAGTTATTTTAATACATTGGAAATGCACAAAACTACTTAACAATTTGTGTACATGAATGTAGAACTTCCCTTACAAATGTTGGCAAAATGTAAAGAATGTATGTTAAGAAAATGCATATATACTTTCTCTTCTGAGCATTACTTTGCTGAAGAAACTGACTTTATTAAACATGATATGGCATATGCCTTCACTAAAGAAGTAATGCTTTTGAATGTAAAGATGAAGTCACAAACACTACAAATGAAGAGACGGTTACCAATCATCCAGTAGAAACAAAAAACGTATATCACTTGACATATTTTACAAACATGTTGAATACGTGAATCACATGTTAATTTAAAAAAAAAAATTCAAAGACATTTTGCAAACATAAAAACAAATAAAGATAAAACATGTGCAACAAAGCTTACATGGACATCATAATGCCTGTTCTTCTGGAAATCACTGTAAGAGTACCTTTCACCACTTCCGGATTCTAGGTGCACATGATACAGCCATTAGACATTCAGTTTTGAAAATGTACACTATGCCCAACTTGTGCAAATCTATTATGGAGCCAAGTGGCAACTCGGCCTCCGCGATGAGTGGTGTGCATATTGCATTTGCTGATGTCTTAAACGCCCAAGCATATCCGGTCCTAACTATTTAATAGCATTTTGGAATTGCATTCTTTTGTGACATCTTGAAGGCAAGCCATCATTGTGCCCATATACAAAAAAAGAGGAGTAGGGAACCTCCAACAGCGTATAGACCCATTACCCTCCTGAACACCCAGTTAAAGTTTTATGGAAGGGTTGTCTAGTCCCACCTCCAAGACTGGGTGAACGAAGAGCAGATCCATCCTCGTTGACAGCCCACTGCGATTTTTGGAGGCAGTGGGAACTAACTAGCAGGCACTAAGCCTTTACCTGATCATAGCAAACTCCTTTTATAAGAAAAAGGAGCCTACATATATAAAGTTCATGGATCTGAGCACTCCATTCGATAAAGTCAACAGGGCAAAATGATGGCAGTGCCTCGATACCATGAACTGCCCCAAAGATCTCCTTAATTCTTTTTTGTGCCTCCATAGTGGCAATTCGGCATGTGTTCAATCGGATAGTTATGGGCATTGTACGCCCTGGTTTCGAGTTGACTAAGGGGTATGCCAGGGATCTGTCTTGGCCCCATTATTTGTATCATTATATGCAAATGGCCTCACTGATTCGCTGTTGTCTGGCAATGCTGATGCCCCACATTTTGGAACACATCAAATAGCAGTTTTAGCTTATGCCAACAATATGGTGCTATTGGCAAGGACTCCTCCCTCATCCCAAAAACTACTGGATACATATGCAAGTTTTATGAACGGTCTCAACTTGCAGATCAATTCAGCTGAGTCTGCTATATTGGTCTGTTATACAAGGGATAAGATAATTAAGGCAAACTCACAAATGTTTTTAGTCAACGACAAACGCTTCATTTATACTGAGTCCTTTGATTATTTGAGAATCTGGTTTCCTCTGCCTCTAATGGGGATGCGTTCATGGCAAAACAAGCCTGCACGATGACGCAAGCCATAGGAGGCATAAAGAGGTTCACGAACTGCTATAAGGCTCAACCAATTCCAATTATTTTAAGGCTTTATAAGGCTAAACCTAAAACCATAGCCCTATATGGGTCAAGTATATGCGGCTATGAGAACACCACACCTCTCTATGTTGGAGAACTCTTTCGTGAAATATGGTTTGGGTCTACCGCATTCAGCATCTAACTATGCTGTTCTTAAAGAGTTAGATGCTATACCCCTGGAAGACGAATTAAGACTGGAACCTCTAAAATAATAGTTGAGGACTAGGACTCATGATTTGTCTGTTTATTTTTTATTTCATTAGAATGTTTGATTAGCCCTGGCCCTATCCATAGTCTTAAGTGCCTTACATGGTTCAAAATGTGGGAGTTGAAAAAAGAAGTTACAAAATGGTTTCAGGAAAATATAAGATGAGTAGGGTAGACAAGTGATAGAACTGGAGGAGGGCAGGTTTATGCGTGAGGAAACATGTCTGTTTTCAGGCTCCTTCTCATAGTAGTGATGGAGGATGCAGTGCACATGTAAAGAGGAATGGTGTTCCATGCCCTGGGCGCCCATTGGGTAAATGCTTGTTTTTGTGTTGTTTGCAGAGTGGAATGTGTAGAAGGTGTTGGCTGGCTTGTCTGGTGTTTGTGTGGGCGATGGGTTTGTGTTTTGTCATGTATGTAAGATTTTTAAGAATTTTTTTAGGAGGATGGCTTTGAATACAATGTAGAGTCCTTTGAAGGCAATGCTCTGGGGTAGCCTGTGGAGCTGGGCAAGAACAGGGATGATGTATGAATGTTTGGGTTTGTGGATGATCAGTCTGGCTGCTGCATACTTTGTGGCTTGCAGGGGGACAATGGTGCTTTTGGGGGGTTCAGTGAGGAGAGCATTTTCCATAGTCCAGCTTAGAGAGAACAAGTGATTGGAATGCCGTGCAGAAGTCATCAGGTGGAAGGATAGTTCTGTTTTTTCATAGGTGGTATAGTTGTAGATTGCATGTTTTGGTTGTGTATGATGGAAAGGTGGGCGTCTATGGTGAAGCCATGGGATTTGACAAGTGTGGAGAACAGTATATGTGGATTGTCACTGGTGAGTTATTGGATCTTAGAGGTGAGGTCGGGTTTGTGTCTTTGGGGGCAGATGAGGAGGTATTCTGTTTTGGAAGGGTTGAACTTGAGGAAGTGGGTGGCCATCCAGTGATGGTGGAGAGACAGGTTTTGGAAGTGTGGAGTTGTGAAGGGAATGCAATTTGGAAGTATAGTATGTCATCTGCATATTGGTGGAAATAGGCATTGGCCCTCATTACGACCCTGGCGGAGAACCATGGTGCAATTTGCACCATGGTCCATGGCGCAAAGCTGCCAACTCCGCCATGGGGGTTGGCGGACTTACCGCCCCATTCCGACTTTGGCGGGGCGGTAAGTCCCCAATCCCCATTTACCCTTCCCCATTCCCATTTTTGCCCCATAGGGTATAATGGGAGTGGGGAAGGCGTTAATTACGCCACCGTAAATTACGGTGGCGTAATTAACAACAAGTCCCGTAGCGCCATGGATTTTTCCGCCCGGAAAAAGCAGGCGAAAAAAGCACCATGGCGCTACGGGAACTCGTAGTAAGGCGGAAAGGTACGCCATGCATTACGCCGGCGTAAACCCCTTTCCGCAAGGGTCGTAATGAGGGCCATTGTGTTTGATAAGCATCTGTCCAAGGGATTCAACATATGGGTTGAAGAGGAGTGGAGATAGGGAACAGCTTTGCGGACCCAATACTTGACAGGGGTGGAGTCCGGTCAAAAAGGGGGAATGGAGACAACGTGTACCTTGTCAGTGAGAAAAGAGTTGAATCATTCGAGTACAGTGCTAGAGAGATTCTTCCTATGGGCTAGGATGTCTAGTAGTATGGTGTGGTCAATTGTCTCGTAGGCTGCAGAGAGGTCCAGGAATACCAGTAGTGCTCTGTGTCCTTTGTGATGCTGTGGAGGTCATCACGGATGTGAAGAGTAGCAGTATCAGTGCTGTGACCAGGTCAAAAGGCAGATTGAAAGGGGTTGGTTAGGTTTTTTGTGGTGATGTGTTGTTGCAGTTGGGTAGTGACAAAGCACTCCATGATTCTGGCGAGGCATGGTAGGAAAGGGATGGGGTTGTAGTTTTCAGGGAGTGTGCGGTTGAGGGATGTTTTTTTTAAAATGGGCGAGATTTATCCAGTTTTGAGTGGAGTGGGGGTCCATGTGAGAAAAAGGAGTTGATGATGTTGAGACAGTGGGGAGCTAGAATGGTGATGCAATTGGATGGAGCTTGAGTTGGGCATGCATCATCCAGGAAGTGTTCATGTTTTGTTTTGGAAGTGAGGGTGATGAGGCTGTCAGTGTCGATGGGGTGGAAGGTGTTCCATGTCTGGAATGTTTGGGCGTGGGGGGTGAGTGGGAGAGTTGAGGGGACGGCTGTCCTGATGGTGAGTGTATTGTAGTTAAAGTAGTTCATGAAGGAGTTGTATACTTCAGTGGATAATGGTACATAAGGTGAAGATGGTGGTTTAGAGAGGGACTTGACGATGTTGAAAAGTTTCTGGGTACGATTGGTGGTGGATTGGAGTTCTTGAAAGTAATGGGTGGCTTTGATAATACGTATGGCTGCATTGTATTTGTTGCAACAGTGTCTGAGGGGTGTCTTGGTTGAGGTGCATTGCTTCTTTTGCTGGGCTCTTTCTAGGCATCTGGCTTCCTGTTTGATGGCGAGGTGGAAACTGTTGAACCATAGTTTGTGATGGTTGTTGTGGAGTTTTTGTAATTTGAGCAGAGCAATTTTGTCGAGGTCCTGTGTGATTATGGTGTTGTATTGGTGGAGTAGGGTGGTGGGATGTGCGTGTGGGCAGGGGTGAAATTGTATGACTGGTGCTAAGGCGAGTTCTTTAATGTGTTTGGTTTGTCTGGCTGTGGGCCAAAGTGGATGTGTAGCAGTTGGTGGAATTTTAGGTGTGAGTGTGAAGGGGATAACAAAGTGGTCACACCACAATACCAAGATTTGAATTTCCACAGATACATGATTTTTGCTTGCCATCAAAAGGTCTGGGTGTTGTCATCAATATGTGTGCGATAGGTGGTGATTAGTGTTGACTGAGGAAATCCTGAAGCATCTGCTGGGCAATGAAGGATTCCGTGGATGACTTTTATAAAGCAATCGTTGCCGGAGGTGAACTGTGATGCCCATTTTTACAGCGGCTCTACCCTAACGAAACCGGTGGCAGACAGTACTATCTCTGCACTCCACCTTAAAAGTAAACTGCGAAGAGAACGTCTTGAACTTGGGAAACATGCTAACAGGAGATACATCTTTTTGCAGGAACCGCTGCCAGGTCCACCTATCATAGCCAACGGTAAGAAATGATAGTGTCTTCATTACCAGAGCCAACTTTAAGGCTATTTTATTCAATGGGATCACTGCAAAGTGAACAGAGAATCACTCAGATATCTCCATCTGTAGGATTTGAAAGGTTGATACAGAGGATCTGTTACATGTATTATTTTTCTTCCCAGCCTACAAGTCTCCCGGTCAGCACCTCTTAGTCATTCTTTTGAAACCTTTGAACTTTAGACAATGCAGACCAGCTCTGGTTTATTTGCTAAAAACCATTGCACCTTTGATAGCATGGTCATTATTATGGTTTATAAATTTAGCCATGTGTATTCGCACCAAATTCGCTTAAGGTGAAATGAACCAAAGGGAATTGCAGAAGGCTCACCCTGCTTAGCATCTTTACGACTAAATCCCAAAGTAGCGATGTTCATATTTTATGTGTTTTGCCTGTTTTATCTGCAAATGGCTGAATGACAATGAATTTAACTGTAGGTTGATTTTGTAGTTTTAGCTAAGGTTGTATGCTGTTTTATAGGTGATGTTGTGTGGCGATTGTATATTGTTTTTTGGTGTAAGTTTGATGAACTGGATTCCGGAATAAACTTGATTGATTGTTAATTAAACATTTGACAAAGCCAATCGTCTTGTCGTCTGTGCATATATTACATATATTATATATGCTTTTGTATGGCATTCACAACTTTCCAGCTGTTTTCATTATATGCCCAGAGATTAATATCATAAATCAGCTTCTGCCATACATTTTTGTTGGTACTCACATCGGATCAGTGTCACCATTCCGCTAGTCAGCTTTCCAGAGAATTCTCTTTCACAGATCCGATTACCCACTCTGGTGCCCCTCACTCACCTCTCATGGCTCCTCCTTAATCACTCCTGGCCCCTGCTAAACCACTTCACTATTAACCAGCCCCCCTCTTTCAAACAGCGACTGCGCTCAAGGTAATTACCCCCGAGTCTGTTTACTTCCTTCCTGAGGACGGCAGTGGCATAGGCATAGTAGGCTTTTTTTGGACATAGAACACAGGCCAACCAGTCTCCCCACTCGATGGGACACCCCATGGCATTTGTATGTTTCCTCTTTTTTATCACCACTGAGCCACAGATCACTTTATCATGGAAACGAGACCCATGGCAGAGCAACCCTCTGCCCTCACATCACATGACATCTATCATGCACCAGCCATTGTCATTAAAATCCTATGAACTTACACAATTATCCGATTTTTACATCAAATGTCAATATGATGGCCAAGAAATGTGCGATGCCGAGTAAGCGAGCTAACGATGTATAGACTATGCCATGAGTTGTCCTTGCTTTTGCCAAATGTGATGGTCCGTTGGACGGTAGTCCCTAATATTAAGTTATCACATTTTTTTTTTTTCTAGTTCTTTGACCTATTGCGCTCTCTCTCTCTTTCCTTACACCCTCCCTTAAACGTGGTTTGTATGAAGGTTTCCTTGCTCCCTGCCCTAAGAGATGGAGAGATGAATGTAATGTTGTTTTGTTCTCTTTTATGTCGAAAAATCAATAAAAATCTTTGATCAAAAAAATAAAATTTCAATATACTCATTTGTTTGACACTGACTGTTTTCAAATACCCAGGAATTGACTCCATTACCAGGGAATGCTATCAAATTCCCAGGTATGCAGATGATTTACAATGGATTTGGTTTCTATGGGAGATTTAAAGGCTGCACACAAAAAATAATGATTTTTTGGGGGGTCATTTTGAGCAGACTTTAAATGTGAAAATATCACGTCTCTGAGAGGGTGTTTCCCCCCCAAACCCCTGGGAATCTGTTCCCCCAATCGGTCTGTCCCCCACCACCACCCACACCCTTTCGCGCTCTTGCTGAATATATTTGCTTGGGGCATTTCCAAGGCCGCCTTTCCTCTCTGCTGCCTCCCTTCCCTCACAAAACATCCCCCCTTAACTCCCACAGCAGACACACTGATTCACACACACAAGCATGCAAACACACTCACGTTTACCTGCCTCCTTCCTTCCTTGCCTACAACATGCCCCACCTCCGTCTGATGGGTTCAGATATGAGAGGCAGACACATGGTTGTAATTTTCTCCTGATCAGACATCTTTATTATAGAGAAATGGGTTGGGTCAATGCCTCTCTATCCCTATCCTAAGGAGAGTTTCCCTAGCTAGAAACTAAAACTACAGATCACTCTGTGTCAAGTCATTAAACTTATAAATGGTCCTTGTGTCCAAAACATTCTAATCTGGCCCTCCCACTAGAAATGAACAACTAAGCGTGCAAGGAATTGTTTCTGACTTGCGGTTACAGAAAGTGTTAATAATCAAAGTAAATAGATTAATCCAACAGAAAAGTAGTTTCCAAAGATAAACCCTTGGATCCAGAGGGTGGTTCCATTCCCCTGGATATTTAGGCAGAATGATAAAGGTGTCCCTTTCAAACAACAGTTTCTTTGGTTCTTTAACTTGGTTTCAGAAAAATTCTTATGCAGACAATATATTCCATATCATTCACCCTTTCCATGGTTTCTTTATATTGAATGTTAAAATATCTTATTTGTATGATGAATTTTACAACAGGATTCCTTTTCACAGTTTTGGTGGACCTCCTGGTATACTCCACGGCCAGGAATCCTCTTACGGGTTCTTCAGATCCCCTTTGTGTAGTCTCCTGCCAGGTATCTGCCCGCAATTCTAAAGTTTGCATTCAATTTCAATGTGCCTGGGCTAACTACCTTACACAACTTCTTCTTTGGACATCCTAGATCCCCTGGTATACTCCCCTGCAAGGTATCTTTCCACAATGTTCTTTCAAGCAACTGTATATGCTTTGGTGCGTTGCCTAGTATACTCCCCTGTCAGGAATCCTTCTTTGGGGTCTTACAGATCCCCTGATGTACTACTCTGCCAGGTATCTTTCCCTCTTCGAATGTCAACCGCCTGGTGTACTTCTTTCAGCAGCACTTCTTATTCATTTTGCTGTATTTTAATATGCAAACGTCTCACTTCACAGTATTTCTATTTGCTTGCTTAAGGTAATACTTGTTCCAACTTTCCCCACATTGACATCTCATACGTACGTGCTTGTTAAAGTTTGTTGTTGCGCTTTATCTTGTCAGTATTCCAATATTCTTAATTCATTCACTTGTTTATACGCCGGTCGGTGTGCCCCAGGGTCCCCAATGTTTCTGGAAAGACTTGCGGGTGATTGGCAGTGTCCCCAACATGTGGCGAGAAAATATAACACTATTGATATTCCGTGCTCATGTTATATAGATTGATTATGAGTATTCTATTGTAACCCAAGGAAATCTCTAGACAACACGTGCAAGGATATACTGTATAACAAACAGGGCACTATACGGGTTCAGACACGAGGATGTTATTTTTGTGACAATTTTGCAACATAAACAAATCGGTTTCATTAGCCTTTGAAGATAGAATCATAAGAATATAGGCAGAATATAGGCAGAATACAAACAGATATTTTTGCCAACTGGCACGGAACATATAAACCACATATCCAAGGAGATGCAAGTTGGCTAATTTCACATGTTGCCCATAGAATGTAATGTAGGGCTTCCCAAAACATGGTCGACCTGTTTGTCATAACCATGGAAACTGTGGTAGGACTACCCAGTTTCCATGGCGAAGTTGATAAACAGGAAACAGTTTCAGAACCAAATGTCCATATTACCCGACGCGAGACTCGAGAGACCAGAATTTGGAGGTAAGCCCTTGGGTCTCTGGCAGCCCACCTTTCATTCTAACCAATCAAATTATTATCTGTGAGAAACAAAGCACGCACACTGCGACCGAGTGGCAGATGCTATTTGAATTGCAAATACTGATCCCAACATTGCGTACATCTGTGACCATACCAATTGGTACTCATAGCTCTCAACTCACCCGCTTTTGGCGGGTGTCACCCGCCTTGCAAAGGGCTGACTCACCCGCCCAGCCTCCTGCACGCCCATTCACTCCAATGGGCGTCTCACCCGCCAAAAACAAAATCGGGTGATTTCACCCGCCTTTGCGAGACAAATGGTTGAGAGCTATGGGTACTTCCCATTTAATGTTCACAATGTATGTATCGTATATAGCTCATAGCTTTGCATATAGCCGCACATGTGTAATTACAACATTGCCACAGTGCACAGTGGTGGCATTAAGTTAGACATCAACCGCTTGAGAATTTTGTCTCATGTTTTCTGCAGCTCATCTTTGCAGTGCCGTGGATGTTTTCTCACGCGCACTTCATAAATTCATAAAAGCAGTACGTTTCTAACAGCGGTTGTTTTGTCCAGGGGGGTATTAACCCGGGACTTCGAGTTACAACTATACCATTACAAGACAGAACACTTATGGACACAAACCGTGGTTAAGAGAACCAACATACCTAATAAACTGCAACATACCCAAATGTGCAGGATATCGCTTTCAAAATATTTATCGAAGTATAGTTGCTTGTGTCAATACTTGTATCATGGATGTTATTATAATAGACGCACTGGCGCAGAGACAAATAAAACTCTACGGGGGGCACAGGCATATATGGCTTTGCAAACCGATTCATGAATCGAATGGCATACAAATGGAGGAATTACAGGTTTATAATTTCAAACCTGTAAAGATTTGCAAGTAGATATATAGAGTTTACTACTACAAGCTATTGAACTACATAACATATCATGTGTGGCTTTTGCTTACTTATTTTTCTGCTTTCTTCCTTTTTCTTTTCCCCTTTTTTTATTTTTATGTTCAACACTGTATCAACCTCCCTCATCCACTATCCCGAATCTTTCCTTTGCTTTGCTTAACTTGGATGCACATTTGACCATTTTGGGGTCATGGTATTTGATATGATTGACATGTATGTTTCCACCTTTACTCAAATGCTTTAAAATACATGTAAATGTGTTTGATCTGTATTTACATTATTTTCAAATTATATGTTGCCACCCATGCTAATATGCCCTAAATATGTTTGTTGTACACATGTCATATTTCTTAAATTAACGCTTTGACTATTTTTATTTGGATTGAGTAGACATGCCCTGATTTGAGAAAGGCACAGTGAGGTGCCGAAACACGTGTTATCACATAGGGCGAACAATAAACAATTTTGGATCATTACAAAAATCGAAATATCAGGCTTAATTATTAAATATTCTTGTCACTTATGCTAACACAATTGTTTATGTGGCGCAGTAAGAGGTGTGGCTGAAACACATCATCTCTTCATTTGCCAACGGATTAGAGAAACTCTAGGTCTCTGCTGTTTCATGCACCAATGCAATACGTCTCAAATTAAAAAAATTGAACCTGGTTGCGTGGATTTACAAATTGATATCGTCCAAAAGTTCCTCATTCAAATCTTTGATTTAGAAGACCAATGAGAGCAGTCTCCGAGTGGTCTTTATGAATTGGTCTTTTCAAAATTTGCTTTTATTATACTACATTTTTCACTTAGCACCTATGTTTGGCTCGTGAACATGCACTATGGGAATTATACTTGCCAGACATTCACCCTTTGCCAGCAATTGACATCCCATACCCAGAGAGTAGCATCAAATGGCAGTATTTTTATCTTTATTCAACTTATTTGACAGCCATCAAATACCAGCTAATGATGCCAAAAGCCGAATTACTTAAACCATTGGCAGCTTGTTCCATACAATGGGCCTCATTACGAGGAGGGCGGTAAGGGGTTAACACTGCCGGTAAAGGTGCTGGAGCCCTTCACCCCGTACCGCCCTATTATAAGGTCCCCTCGCGGGACCCGCGAGGGCACAAGCATGCTAACAACGGGCCCGTCATTAACAGGCCCATTGTTAGCATGCTCCCCATTCCCATTGAGCCTATGGGGGCTCAAATGGGAATGGGGATGGTCCGGGTTGCCTGAATGGGGAAATACCGGGCCCTCCAAAGTCGGAATGGCCCGGTATTTCCCCATTCAGGGACCACAGTCCCGGACCCGAGTTTGGAGGCAGCCATGCCCTTGTTAAGGGCATGGCTGCCTCCAAACTCGTAATGAGGCCCAATGTCTGGGTTCCCACACCATTGTCTCATCATATTGCCTTAAAATGCTCTGTCGTGGACTCCATCCCCACGGTTGCCATCAAATGCCCAGTAAATGACATCATTGGCCATTTATTGCAAAGCCGGGGTAGGCAGTGAAAACATCTCTTCACAGTTACAACAGGCCACTGTCATTTATGCTCTTAGGGTTCAACTTGCTCTTTCCCTGCCTCAGGGATCATGCACATGAGCACACTCCATGCTGTATGCATCCTTTTTGAAAAAACATGTATTTGTATATAGGAGGATACGCACCACATGTGTATCCTCTTGACCTCTATGCAGCTGTTGACATGTTGGAGCACCCCACTCTCCATTCTTCACTTTCTACACTTGGGCTCACCACTTTTATTATTACATGGCTCCTTTCCTATCTCTCTAATCGCTCTTCTTCTGTATCTTGGACTGGTTACACTTCTTCTCCCTAGCCTCTCCAACATGGTGTTCACAAGGCTCAGTGTTGGGTCCCCTTCTTTTTTCTTTCTCCACTATTCCTCTTTATTCTATTGTTGAATCATTCAATCTTTCTTCTCACTTCTATGCGTATGACTCACAAAAAATCTTTTCTTTTTCTACCTTTTCTGACTCTCTTCATGCCTTTGTCTCATCCTGCCTCCCTGCCATCCATGGGTGGATGCTGTGAGGGGTCAGCAATTTGAGGCGACAATTGTTTGAAGATTGTTCAAAACATGCCACTTTCTTCAGGACAGTCTTCTTATCAATATGTATGCTTAACAGGATGTGGCATGGACAGATGCTGTAATGCTTCAATCCTCCTTGCCAATCCCTCACAAACCGAGACCCTTTACTTCCCTTTGGTTACTCCCACACCTCTCTCTTCTCCCTCTGGCCTTCTTTCTCTCTGAACTAGGTAGCTAACCTTGTTCACAATAAAATGGAAGGAGGTTTGACTTTAATGGACAATATGAAGAAGGCTATAGCTAACAACGAGGTATACAATATGGGATTTTTTTAATTCTAATAGTGGGTGAATAAGGAATTGTATAGTGGATAACGGAGGGTGACCCTCCATAGAGGCTAAATAGAAAAACATTCTCGGGGGAAACATGCTATTGGAAATCCTAATATTGATAAAGGCTGTATAGATAAACAATCGAGAGGGAAATAAGTTACGAGGCTAAACTTAATGTGGATTGCCTTTGGATGAGAAAACACTATTTTTAAAATAGCAGGAAACGGAGGGAGGATTATCCTCAATATAGGAATGTTTTGAAGAAGACTCAGATCCTAAGTATGGCTCACTAGAAGAAAAGCGAGCAAACGCTTGGCTGGTGTAATGTACAGGGTTAATATAACTAATACTAATGGAACATAACACTACTCACTAGGAGAATGCAATGACTACAGTTATTTATGAGGTGCGAAACTGTTTGGTGGGATCTGAGTGAAGATCCTATGTCTAAATAAGATTAATAACAATAACAAATATGACAATAATAGAATTGTGAACACTAAAGGGTAGGAATTGATTACTTCTGGACTAACAAGCTAACATGGCATGGTAATCATGATCTCAGCCGTGGTGATATGTAATATAACAATCTGATAAAGGTGAAGGGTTGATGTAGCACTTATATAGACAGGTAACCACATAAATGATGTCTAATACCTTGATGCCAATCTACAATTAAAGTAATTTGCGGTTCTCTTTGTCTCTAGCTCCCCATCATTCATCCCCATGCCAACCCGACCTTTCTGTCTTGCTCATAATGATTTGTTAGACGCATGACGTATCTCGACAGATTATTGTTGAATACCCGATTTAATGACTATTCTTGTAACATATATATTGGAAACTGATTGAGATGCGGAAATGGTTATTTATCACCATTCAAAATATGTTTTGATCATATATGATAATGATGTGGATATGCCACTATATAATATCCACATTTTTACTGAATTAATGTTTCCATGTTGAAATAGCCCTGTCTTGAAGAGGACCAAATGCGGTCAAAACACGTATCACATAGGGGCAATTGAACAAATTATAAATCTCTAATAAATATCAAATGTGATGCACGGTGGGGTGACTAATTGTAGAATGTTCTGGCCTTATGTTAAGTGGTGTTAGAGGGGTAGGAGTAGAGGGGCTCAGTCCTACAGGTTTAGGTGTTTCTGGTGAGGGGTTTGTAGTCACAGGATCATTGGTCGGCTGCATGGCTGTTATACAGCGGAGCATGGATAATCGGGCAGCTGCAAGGCAGAGCAGGGACTATGTGAATAGTGGTGGTGTTGTTAGATTGCCAAGGCTAATTATAGGGCAAGTAGGAGTCTGGGGTTTGCGGGCGGTGTGTGTCTACGCTGTGGAGTCGATAGTGGGGGTAGTAATCATGTTCCATGCTTGTTCTGTCCTAGTCTGAGCATTGGCCCAAGGCAGAGTGCAAGAATTTACGGGGCACTGCTTGTTTGTGTGCTTGGAAGAGACAGAGGTTACTAGGTAGGATATTATTTGATCACGGGTGAAGTCAAGCGGGACAGGCAGAGGAGTGAAAATAACAGTGGGTGGTGAGTGAGCGTGGGCGTACATGATTGGGTACAAAGGGGCGGGTCGTGACAGGGTAGGGAGGTGAGGTTTAGTGGTGGGCACTGTGTAGTGTCGTGCACTAGTGAGAGCAAGTGTGCGAGCCAGTGAGTAAGGCTTGAGAGGAGGCAAGGCACTGGAGTTGGGCAAGGGGATGGGAAGAAGATAGTGCGTAGCAGCATAGGTAGGCTGGAACGTGGGGCACGATGTGCTCCAAGTTTGGGTCCTATGGTTGCCGGCGGGTTGAAGTGAGAGCGTGGGGTCGATACAGGAAACATGTGGGTGGTACTCCATATCTACTCTACGATTCGATGTCCCTATGCATCTATTGAACTCATTCCCTTTGAGCCAGAGAAGCCAGCAAATAGAGCCTGACCACTTGATGGTCAGCGGATCAAGCCTGCCTCCTTGCACATGATTCTCATGATTTGCTGCATGAATCAGTGACAGGCAAGCACACCCAGGCATACCCCTGCTGGCCCATGATTCATGCTGTTAATCCACATTGATTTCTCTAGTGCACGCATGCAAGCAAAGATAAACAATGCTAGCCACTATGGTAAACATGGCAGCTGTCAGTGTCATGAGTCCCTATGGACTGTATTGGCTTTTGACTGTTGTGGAAACAAAGGGGCACAGTTCACCCTGGCTGCAGGGATACGATTGCTCATCTCTGAAAGCTTCCCATGTTCAACACATTGTGGTAAACCACACCGGAAACTCTGATCCTGAGTTTCATTATGGGATTGCCACTCCTTGTGGTAAATTGATAGTGAATGAGCCAGGTGGGGCTAAAGGCGTGGAATGATTTTTTCCATGCATCTTCTCCATGTACGCCTCATTAAGAATAAGGCCATCCAAACCAACCAGCTTTTAGTATTAGGGTCACATTATCTATGAAATTAACTAAATCTAGAAACATCTATGTGGACGTCTTTCTCAATCTGCAAATGTGGTCACTTTGCTCCTTCAATGAAGTGTGGATGAGTTTTGGGCGCAAACGTCGCAGAATCATGTAGAGTTAACATTCCATTCCCTGGAATTAATTGCCTTTTGGTGTAATGATAACATGAACGCACCCATGTCTGAACTTCCTCGCTGGGCTGTAAATCCTCATTATAATTTGTTTATTGTTTACTTTGACCACACAACACGCCCTAAGGCCTGAGTGTGCACAAAGAAGACAAACCAGAAGGGGAGCATAAGGGACTACAGCCAGAAGTCAAATACAGAGGGGAACAGGTCAGTCCCTAGATTTGAAAAAGTAGGTATTTTTTAAGGACATGAGATGGCCCGAATATTAGGTGCAAGAGATCCGAAGACCTGGCGCACAGGCACCAATGACTCTGCTACCAAAGTTTTCCAGTTTGAACCAAGGTGGGGGGGGTTCATTGCTGCTATTAGAACGCAGAGTTCTGATGACAGGGGCCTTGTATAGCCATTTCGACAAGACACCTGGTGCTTTCCCAGTAAAGTAAAGCATTTATAAATAAGCGAAGGAATGTTGTGAGATATCCGGGGATGAACCGGCAGCCAGTGGAGGAGTCTTCTTGCCTCAGTGACATGCTCGTGCCTGAAGGTCTAAATGTGAGACCATGGCTATACTATATTCTCATCCTCCATCCATTTACTATTCCTCATAAGGATCTCAAGATGAGATTACATGTGATTGATATTCCCACAAGCCTCACAAGTGTTTTGTGCCTTCTTTAAATTAAATAATGCATGATGCACTCGTATTACCTACCTACAAAAGTCATCACAGCTCAGATCTCTCTTTCCCATTTATTTTTAAATGTGACCAACGTTCAAAAATATCTGGTTCCACAAACCACCCTCGGCATGTGTTTCTGTACAAATGATATGTGTTTCAAAACTTGCCTTGAGCATCTTTGATTGCCCGCGTATTTTTCCTAAGAGAATTATGTGCAAGAACCATTTTCATTAATCCTATTCTGCACACAAGGGTTTCATCTCATTGGACTAAATGATTAATTGCAAGCCTCCAAGCCATACAAAATGCAGCAGCCAGACTCCACCTACCAAAGCATTCACATGCCACCCCAGCTCTCATCAACCTCCACCGGCTCCACATACCCCAAAGAATTGCCGTCAAAGTAGTGTGTATTGTTTTGAAAGCCATCCACTACAAAACCCCATCTTGCCTTCATGACAAACCAAACCCATCACAACACAAACACCAAACAAGCAAGCGAGCATCTCCTAGACATTCCACTCTGCAAACTACTATGCACACAAAAGCAAGCATTTATCCACCCAGCACCCAGGGCATGGAAAGCCCAACCTCTTTGCATGCACACTGCACCCTCCATCACCACTTTTAGAAAGAAATGTAAAACATACCCATTTCCCCATACATAACACCAACCCTCATCTCCTGTGCTACTACTAATCTTTCTATCTTTTGCTTAAACATTTTGTAACTTCTGTTTCACCTCCCACCCTTTTAAGCTTTGAACCTTGTATGATACTACGAGACTGTCCAGGTAGGGTCAGTGCTGAACTCAATTTCTAATAAAATAAAATAATTAATTAAGGCATACATTATTTTCACTGGTGGGTAATGTTCCTTCATTCAAAGATATTGATGATGCTGCTTACTTTTCTTATGTGTGAATGGGTAAATCTGTATGTACTGAATTCCCACAGTGCGGCCACATACGCAAGCCTGGTCCCCAATGATGTAATTCTTTGTGTGGCATTTAATCAAGGATCAGAGGAGGTCTGGCGACTAATTAAGACATTGGGCCTCATTATAGGTTTGCCGGTCCAGAAACAAGGGTGCTGGTAAACTCACCTGGCAAACTACAAGACTGCCTGCTGCGGCCGCTGTGCCCGACAGGTCTGACCCTGCCGGGCGCAGCGGTCATGGCAGGCAGACTTTTCATGCGAGCACCGGCACCGTTAGCAATAGTGCCTGTGCTCCCGTGTCCCAACTCCCATTGAGTCCAATAGGACTCTGTGGGAATGGGGATTTACAAACATACCAGCGCCTGACTTCCCGGCCTCCGGACTCGGATTGAGCCGATGGCACTGGGAGGTCAGGTGCCGCCAATGCACCGGTACCACCAGCAGGGTTACCGCCGGACTCGGAATGAGGCCCAATGTGGTATTATAGAAACTTTGCGCCAATGCATGTACAATCAGCACTACAGCAAAAGAATTATGATTTTCATCGCATTTTTGCACTAGTGAAAAGTTTTCTTTAATCATTTACTCTGATAAAAAAAAGTATTCAGAGAGTATATTTTTTTGTACTAGAGCAATTGTCTTCTAGTCCTAATGGCATGTGTTCCAGTGCGAAGTTTCTGTAATACAATCCGGTTTGGAAATAGGAGCTGTAACCTTAAGTCTCTATTTCCCCACTACTACAGGTCAGCCTTGATCATGCTCAGCTCTTTTTTTACCCATGACAGGTAGACTGAAAAATAGGTTTGAGAACTCTGAGGGTCTGCAGTTGCTTATTTAGCTCCCACTTTGTGGGATTTCTCAAGTGCCATGTACATGTAAGAATAGAAGTAAAAGCTTGCATGCCACGGAGCTAAAACGCTTTTTACTTCTAACGTTAATGGCACTTATTAAAGGAGAGGTTCTTCATGACCCGCAGGCTGGGCTATACTAGCCTGTAATGGTGCACCAGCCTGTAGGCATGATCACAGAGAGTGCCTTAACAAGGGCAGTGCAGCACTGTTACCGTCGGCCACGTTGGACCACTTGGTGCATGATTATTTAAGCGAGAAACCAAGATATGAGAGGCCTAGCAATGATATCAAGCCTGATAAAAATTGCCAATCTAGAATGGATACTTGGAAGCTTGAAAATGGCGTGCCCTGCAAGAGGGGTTAAATCAAAAAGGACTATGACTATTAATTGCAATATAATCAAAATGGGGTAACAGTAATGTGCAATCATGGATATCCTGTACAAAATGGCCTCCTTATATTTTACTGCTGCAGGTATCAATGTCAGGGGAGGGATGCTTTCATATAAATGTAGCCGTCCAGTAGGGTCTTCTAATTTTACTAAGTTCAGAGAGCTAGGTAAAGAAGGGATATTTCCAGATAAAAACATCCCAAAATGGCCACCATGAAAAAGATTAAAAGGAGCTTTGTATGGAAGGTCGCCTGTGTGTCAGAATCAGAGGTGCAGTAAAGGAGGAAGAGGACAGTCACCCTTAAGTTAAGTACCCATGCCCCCACACAACAAAATACAGACATCGTGATGTGAGCAGGTGGAGCGGATGTGGCCAGTCTGGAGGCTCCTCAGAATGCAGTTATGTAACAGTGAATTTTGCCCACATTTTGAGGAAACCGATTAGTTTGCACACCTTTATGAAAAAGTCTCCACTGAACAGCTATTTCACTAACACTGGTACTTTTGATTCAATTAGGGTTTCAAAAATATAATTCTCATTTCTAACTGTTTGGTCTATTCCCATTTGACCATTCACTTTTGAATCTTTGGTATATGTCCAAGGCAGCAGCCCTTCTGTACAGAGCAAATAATGGCTTTGCCCCAGCTTTGGTATTCTATATGTTTTCAACAAATAGCAACCATAAGAAACCATTTCAGATTCATCAAGACATGATGTATTCAAAACCATATAATGACTAAAGTGACCTCATCATTCCGGTATAGTCTGGGACAGAAAACACTTTCTTAGTTCATCCGGTCCATCTTTTCATCTTGGCTAGATTTCATAACAGAAAACTGTTCATTAGTTTACTCGGACCATCTATTTGACCGAAAGATGGCCCCGGTGAACTAAAAAATTGTTGGAAAGATGTGGAATTAATTGAAAATGTGTATATTCTGTAATAATTTGTTGTAAACAATTCTTCTTCCTGTGTTTGCACAAATGTTTGGATGAACACTGTCTACTGTGAAATGTTTTGAAGATTTTTTCTTATTTGAGATGATTATGATTATTATGAATATATATTGTCTGGTGTTAATTGGTTTCCAAGTTCTGTCATTAGAATTATTCATGCAAATTATATGAATTCGTATGGATCATTCATAGTGAAACAATTTAGCAAGCTTTTAACAACTTTATAATATCAGAAACGAAGGATACCATTACAAAATAAAGTAACATTTAATAATATAGGATATGGCTTGTACCATAACATTATCATTTATTGATTGAACAAAATAACTGAGAAATTAGTTAAAACTTAACAACCAATATAAGGCATTGGCAATATTATGTGCATTCCTGGGTTATTGGGTGTGTATGGGAGTCCCGATGATCAAATACATGTTCCACTTCATTCATCTTTACAGCCAGAATTTGGTGTCCGACAGGTTTTAAAGTACCTGAGAAAATATGAGTTACATTTTGGAGGATCATCTGGGGACTAAAGCAATCTAATTCATTAACATTGATTTATTTATTTGTTTTTTTTAATAACGCGCCTAATACCATACCTGAGTTCGTTTTCTGAGCGTGGATCCGGGATTCGAACCTCTGTTTTTCTGCGTGGTCTTGCTTCCAAGACTAGCGCGTGAGAGTTGAGTATTGAGCCATTATCCTTCCCCACAAAAATGGCTTAACTGTGCTCTGCTGTGGATATTATAAAATCCAAATAGACATAGGCATTAATATTATGATTGCTTTGACAGAGAACTTATTTATACATCAGAGTCACCACTATGCAAAGCATCTTAGCTCATTTAAAGATTGAGCCACAAAAAGCTAGCAACATAACCACTTGTGTGGAAATTGGGAAGGTAACCATTCAACAAGAATGTTTTAAAAAACTCAGAAGAAATAAGTGTTGGTCAAAGATCTGTCTCGTCTAAGCTCTAAGAACATTGCACGAGAATATCTGGCAACATCGCAAACTAATGATCGATTGTTTTCCCTTATAAAGTGCAACTAAATAAACCTAACTTCATCTAGGTGTCTGGGCGGAGTACAGAATACCTGAGTAAAAGAAGCAGCTGTCGTCCGAGAAACAAAGGATCTGACAAAATAAAAAAATACTTAAATGTCTTACAAAAAAAAACACCCGCTGATTTAAGCCAGGGATCTCATAGCGAAATGTCATTGTGCGATGACTGAACATTGGTGTACACTCCTGGTTTTGCATCTAGAGTTTGGGACTTTCAAAGTAAATGATTTTTCTGAGCAGAGGTATTGTGATGGTGTATAAAGATCTAGCTGGTAAACGTGCACGACAAATAGTATACTTTAAAAGACAGCCTATGCTGGACCGAGAGCAAGTGCATTGCTTGCTTGAAGGCATCCCTTTCAAATGCTAAAAATAGGAAGGAGCACAGCATTCTAAAAAGACTGTAGCTGCTGCAGTTGATAGGCTGTAAAGCTTTCATGCATGGAATTTGATTTGCATAATCCAATTTTGATTTTACTAAAGATACTACGACTGCTGCATGTTCTTCATTGTAAGAAAGGGACGGCCGTGGAAGAGTTGACGAATCCTAAAATGGACGCTCTTTACCACATTACCTATCAGTGTCACCAATCCTAGACCTCTGGATTATTTACTTTCCTGGCAAATGTTGACTGAAGTCTGAAGAGTTATGGTGGACACCAATGAGAAAGACTGAAGCACTCCCAAACTCACTTAGCTCATAAACAATGTGCAATGAACATCTACAAACAACCTCACTTTTCATCAACCCTCACTCACCACATGCTGACCGCCTTGCCAAAAGAAAGGGCTAAACAAAAACCTCCACCCACACCCAACCAGTGAAACTCTACACCTCTCGAATCAATTGGAAACAGAGCTCCTGCAGTGTACAAATCACAATTCAACTACAAAACACAACCATACAGTCGCCAAATGCTTCTGATTATACACTTATCAACAGTTAAACACAACATCTTATATGTTCCCCCTATCTCCCCCTTTTTCATTTCAGATCCATGTGGGTGCCTACCCTTTGCTCTCAAAATCCCACCCCCCCACTCCCATACATTACAACACATGGGGCACCTTCCACCCCATCGACACAGACACCCTCATCACCCTTGCTGACAAAACAAGAGGGGCACACTTCCTGGATGATGCATGTTCATCTGAAACCTCATCCAATTGCTTCACCACCCTTGCTCTGCACTGGCTCAACATCATCAACTCCTACTTCTCACATGCTACTATCCCTACTGATCGAAAAACTTGACAAGTCTAGCCACTCCTCAATAAACATCCTAAACCCACTCTACCCTAAAACTACCACCACATTACCATCCTGTCATACCTCGCCAGAATTATGGAACACGCAACTACCCAACTGCAACAACTCATCACCACAAACATTCCCCTCAATCGCTTCCAATCTGGATTTCAATCTGGACACATCACCAATACTGTTACCTTCACATCCTCATCACCTCCATAACATCACAGACAAAGGACACACAACACTTCTTGTACTCTTTGTACTTCCTGGCCTCTCTACTGCCTTTGATATAATAGACCACACCATTCTACTCAACATTCTAGCCCAAAGGATCGAATTCTCATGCACCATCCTCAACTTGTTCACCACCTTCCTCACTGATAGAACACAATGTGCCTCATTCCAAGTTGGGCGGTAAGGGATACCGGGCACCGGTAAGGAGACAGTTGCCGGTAATCCCTTACCGCCCTACTACAAGGTCCCTTAGCGGGTCCCTTCTTTAACGCCTGCTTTGACCTGGCGCTATGGACGGGACCCATTAAGGGACCAGGGCGCAAATAATGGGCTTGACATACGCCAGCCCGTTATTTGCACCCTCCCCATTCCCATTGAGCCCTATGGAGGCTCAAATAGGAATGAGGAATGACATTTTCAATGAGGGCTTAGCGTTCCTGCAAAGGTCGGACTACACCGGTAATTCCCCATTGAACTAGAGCGGTGCCGGACCAGGAAGGTCCGGGTCCGGGTTCCTGAAGGGAGTAATTACTGGGCCCTCCAAACTCGGAATGGCCCGGTAATTCCCCATTTTAGGAACCCGGACCCGATTTTGACGGCAGCTCCCATAGGGCTGAATGGGAATGGGAGAGATAGCAAACAACGGGCCGATTACAAGCGTCCCATTGTTTGCTCTCTCTCTCCCTCGCGGAACCCGCTCTGTACGTCTGGTAAAATCAGACGTGCAGAGCAGGTCCCGCGAGGGGACCTCCTAATCAGGCAGTACGGGGTTGACGGTGCCGGCACCTTTACCCGCGCCGTTAACCCCCGCCTGACTTATAATGAGGCCCACAAACTATGTATACCACAATGAACACAGAAAGCAATACATGATGAATTGATCAAGGCAGAATGCACTTGCCAAAACAGAAAGGCAATGGGTTTAGAGCCTCAGCAGCACCCCATAAAATAACCTGAAGTGTGCTGTTTAGGACTGGTGAACTATGGAATCTTACTTCAGATCAGCTATCCTTGTGGGCCCCCCTCCAAGGTGGGCAAGTGCCCCTTTTGCCCTCCCATAAAAACGTCTCCGCCTTTACCCCTGAGCTATCCTTCTTCTAACCGAATATCAAGTGGATGTAGACTGAGGGGCGGTGGGGATTTGCCAGCAGCCTTTGCTCAGCGAGTTAGATGCCGGATGCAAGCATCCTCCTGGGTGTGTCCTAAACAGCCTCCTTGTCTACAGGAGGCCCAAACCACCAGCATATTTTGCATAAACATAAATGCACATTTGATGATAGTATTTAAGGTTTTCAAAGCTCGAACTGAAAGCTGGGACTCCCTTTGTATTCTGCTAAATGAAATATTTGAGCACTCATTTTGATAGGCTCACCTGAGTTGAACATACAATGTATTGACGTACATTAAGTTAGTTATACGGCCATTTTGCTCTAGTCAAAACTTGGATACAACACTCTTATCTAGACCGGCCTTGTCTGAACACAACTAGAAAGTCAGACATAGGCCCTCATTCTGACTCAAGCGTTAAGGGGTTTACGGCGCCGTAAACGGCGCCGACCCTTAACGCCTGATTACAAGGTTCCCTTTGCGGGATGGCTTTTAACGGCTGCTTTTTTGCAGCCGTTAAAATCCATGCCGCAAAGGGACCTTGGCGATAATTACGGCACCGTAATTTACGGTGCCGTAATTATCGCCTTTCCCCATTCCCATTATGCCCTATGGGGCGAAAATGGGAATGGGGAAGGGTAAAATGGGAAATGGGGATTTACCGCCCCACTCACCTTGGAATGGGGCGGTAAATCCGCCAACCACCATGGCGTAAACATAGTTTACGCCATGGTGGTAAGGGTACGACCCAAGCGGTAACTTACCGCCTGGGTCGTACTGAGGGCCATAAATATGGAAATACAGATATGATATAGAGGCTGCACTCTGAAATGACTGCTGAAGACAGTTAACACCTCTCTTCTTTCAACAAAGTCTTTGCAGTGCAGTGGCCCTTCAGAAACGGAACGCTGCAGTGCTGGGGAACGGGGATAGCTCTGCTGGACATGACAGCCCTATAAATGATAAATTATACCGTGCTAAATATACAAGGAGTGTTTATGTGGTTGCGCGAATGGAGGTCATTTCCTTTTTCCTACGGCAGTCACTAAAGTAAGTGGGATTGACGTCATTCCATTTCCACTAAAAGGGAAAATAACTATTTTAGGAGAGGAGCAAATGAATAGAAGATGTTTACAGCAGGTTCTGGCTCTTCATACCAACAGGCTTACCAGCTAGTCATTTGGAAACGTACAAAGTTAGGCACGGTCGTGTTGCCATGGGGTCACATCAGAGGGTACGTGTGTGACACCCTTTGCTTTAGTCAACCTGGCTGGCCTGCCCATGCCAGAAACAATGCCGTGGCACGCACAGCAGGTGGTCGCTCATCTTGAGATGCCTACTGCGTCACTAAAGAGGCCTGCTTATCTCAGTAGACTGTTTACAAACGCGTTATTGAGAAAGAAATGCAGTGCTGTCTGTGTGTGCGTGTGGTAAAGCATCCGCCGTTTTGGTTGAACTTTAATGTCAAACACTACCACATCTTTTACGAATTGGCGGTATCAGTCAGTTACTGAGCGGACCAAAATACAGAATGTAAAAATGCCGAATTTCGAGGGGCAAATGTCCCCGCAATTATATGTGGGGTCGAGGGGGTTAGGGTTTTAAAACATATGAGGGGGAATTTGTGGGGAAGGAGGGTGTATCCCCCACATATAACTTTGGGGAAATGTTAAGAAAAAAACAAAATGGACTTTTTTTCTCAGTATTCACACAGAGCCATAACGAAATAATACAGAGCAAATGGCCGTGTAATGTGGACGTTACACCCTCGCCACGACTTCCAGTTACCTATCAACGCCCGCGACAGTGAATGGTGTCTTTACTCAAATGCACACACCGGAAAGAACCTTCTCACTCTGCCTCATTCTGGACCACTGCGAGTGGTCTCCAAACTGTGAGGCGGGCCTTCCTAGTGGGGCCCAAAGGATGTCTAGGGATTGCGATGACTGCTTTTAATACAAAAAATAGCAGATATGGCATCTGGGGGAGCCCACAGCAAACATATTTTTAATCAAGGGGGGGCCCTGCATCTATATTTTTACCTAGGGGGGCAGCATAAAAAAGTTTTAAGTCACTTTGATAAAAAAAGAAAGGGCTTGACTGAAATGTACAAACATCCATGTGATGCTCTGCATGGGTAATTTCTTTAGTTTCTTGTGCACAGGCCAGTGATTCAAGCAAATTTGATCCAAAAGCTGGGAATTAGACAGTGAGGAAGAGGATAGCGCTGTACATGCACACTTTCTACAGGGCCCCGGAAACAGCCAAACATTGTGTATCAACAATGGCACATATTTGTTCTCTCAATGGACATTTTTGCAGTGAAAGCAATGTTGAATGCAACCATGTCATTTCACGCCTGTGTGACACTTCGTTGTATCTCCTTGTGTGACTGGATGCCTACTGAGGAAGGGTAAGAGTGATGTTGGTAATGCTGTTACTGAAGAGTGGTCTGCTCATCAGACCTCCCTTTCAAAATGCTCAATGCCAAAATTATAGTGCATGCATGTGCCTTGCTGTAACCAGTCTACCCTAACAACATCTGCAGCGCCAACTCTGCAGTAGCTCAGATCTAGATTTAAATTATTGTGGAATCCAGAAAGTCTGGTGACATCTAAATCTCTAAATATAAATCATGCCTGGTTTGGCATGGTGACGCCTAGAATCGCGCAATTATAAAGCCAAAGGCAATTTGGTATCACACCAGTGTCAGCTCAGAGAGCAGGGCCTGAAAATAAATGGCAAGACTTATGTATATTCATGTCTAGACAGACTGTCTCTACAGCTGCCATGTGGAACAATAACCAGGATACTGCCCCTTCCATCAGAAAGGGTAACCTCTCCCCCCAAGTCATAAACATTCCACAGGAAGGGTACTGGGAAGGGTGCTTCAAAGGCAGCCCTGGCAGAACAAACCCAGGCACACATGGTGCTGATCACTGGAGTCCTTTTGAAGCCAGCAGGTATGGGAATGGGCCGGGGTTAGTGTAACCATAGAGTGAAGGTAGGGCTGCAGAACGGTCCCACCATGTTTCTTTCTGTTAGTGTTATTTTCCAGGGTGGTGAAGACAGAAATAATCCAAGGTAGAGGAGAGCCTTGTCCCCTAACCATCCCAAGGAAACTGTGCAGTGACTACTGTTGGACCAAAGGTATACTACTATACTGCCTCAACTGGAACTAGGCTCCTATTTACTGGAGGTGAAAGATCGCCTGTAGGTACAAGCAAGCCAAGCTCCCTTGAGTGGGAGGGTAGAAAGACACACCTTGTCCTGGGGCCCCTGGACTGGGACTACCAGCAACCACAGAACCAAGAAAGCCGAGCTCTACATGCACCTCCGAACTGCATCGACGCTGGTCTGGGCACTTTTTACACCATCCAAGTAGCTGTATGGGAACCTCCAGAGACCTCTCCAAGCTCGACACCTAACCGCCTTTGCATCTCTGAGTTCCACTTGCTGCTGAAGCTCCCCCATCTACGCGTTTGAGACATGGCAAGTCTTCTAGTATTCCAAATCCAGTACCGCTGCCTGTTCATCAGCTTCTTCGAGCTCCAAGGCAGCACTGTTGCAGCACCCCAATGCTGTGTTGAGCCAACAAAGTCTGTTCACTGCTGAAGGCCAGTCCTCGCTTCTCCACACCGAAGGCTGCCGCATCTGCCAACGCCAGAGACCTGACACTGCCTGCCATCCCCAGCATCTTCATCCCACAAGACGTTGCTGCTGCTGAACCGTACTGCCTGGAAATGTCACTCCTAAAGTCAACACTTGCCTGCCACAGAAAGCAGCCAGACTTCCAATTTGAGACCAAAAAGCCTGGTTAGGTGCTGTTAAGTTCCAAAGACAGGACCATTAGGTTCTGTGAAGAGACCCTATTCCACTGGTCCATTTTTGAGACCATAGTGACTTTGAAGATGCCTTTTTCTACCTTGTTCGTAAAAACGTATCCTCCGCACAGTTCTATGCCTGAACATCTCTGCTCATCTACGCAGAGTGCCATTCTACAACAGTCTGCACTTTCTGTGTTTGATTTTTAGGGGTGGGTTTTTGCTAGGGTTTTTAGTTCTTTCCATTTTATTGTTTGATTAAAAGTCTAGATGCTATTGAACCTTGATTGGACATTCTTTTATTTTGCACCATTGTACTTAAGTTGTTTGAGTTGCTACGGCTTTCACCGCACACCCCTCCTGAAGAGTATAGCCTACGCTCGTCCTGCACTCTCACATAAGGTGAAGGAGGTATGTCGCTTGGACTACGCCTGTTTTGCCTTTAGGACTGATGTCTCCGCTGGTTTAGTAGTAGTGTGGGGCTGAGTAGGTTGTTTAGCCACTATTCACCTCTGTACTCGCGAAGAGTAGTAGTCATTTCATAACACCTGGTCCAAGTCCTCCGGTCCACCAACTGCCCAACGTAGGGACACCTAATGTACGGACCTTGCAGGACTAAAGCTGCATAGAGGGACTCTTCTAGACCATTTCACGTAGTGTTGCACGCTTCAGTCCAGCCTGTTTGGCTTCTTGCTCTATGACAAACATCAAAGACAACATTCCCGGAGTGTCACTTACAAATATATGTTCTTCAAAAAGCAACCTATGAGATACATTGGGCCTCATAGGAGAGGTGTGGTATCCCAGTGGTAAATCTGCTGAAATACCGCCCAAAGAAATTACCATTACTGCCACTTGGTCTGGCGGCAGTGGCGGTGTAAATCCCCATTTTCTTTGAGTCCATAGGACTCAATGGGGCATTTTCAGCGCAAATACAGTGGCGGTATTTGTGCCGCAGTCATTGCACTGAAAATGGGCGGGAAGTCAGCGCATTCACCTCCAGCTCAGAGCTTGTGGTGAATCCTCTGACTTTCCACCAACCTTGTGATTGGGCAGTGCAATAATGAGGCAGTAAAGCTATTACCGCTGCATTTTTACTGCACCGCCCAAATTCTGATGGCCCATTGTTTCTTCTTCAATTTTGCCATATCTGGCTTGTGTTACTTTCTTTACTTTGAGGCACATTGTTGTTCTTGATTTTTTCTAGATTTTCTAAGATGCACAAGATATAGACATGTATGGAAAAGACGCCAGTTAAATACAACAGAATTGCTTGTTACAGGGACATTGTGCGAACACGGATTTTCAGTACTGCTATTTTTAAGAGGCCTTGCAGTCCTCACTTCCTAAATCTTTCACTGCACCTGAAACAGCATCTGTGTACAATAAGCCACTGTGAGACTCAGCAGAGGTAGGTCACAAATTATAGTAGTTAACCATTACCATAAGTTAGCTTTCCTTTGACCCACACATTCTAGGAAAAGGTTTTATTAGACAGGCCTCCATTAAAGGTAGTTGAGATTTTTTCCCCGGGATTACTACATGCCATACTTGCAGTTACAACATGTGGTAGTCCCTGGGAGCAGCCTGTTATAGGTCTGCCACTCATCAGGAGATAACAGATACACTTTTCCTGAAACCCTGCATGCATTATTTTGGGGCTCCCATGTTCATAACTGTTCCCATGTATTATTTTTCGGGAGGGACGGGAATGAATTTGGTGCAGTGGCGGATCAGAAAGCTACTCTCCCATTGTTAATAATGCACCGAGGAGTCAGTGTTGAACCATCAGTGCATTGCATTGTAAAAGGAGTGAAAAGGTCGCCCGCAGAGAGGCCAATGTTACTTCATCTTCAGTGCTCCCCCTACCGATAGTTTATTTTTTCCTGAAATACAGGGGTCCTCTAAGACATCCCTTCACTACAAGTACAAGAAACGACATGTAAACCTTTCTGTTGAAGGTAGAAGTTGGGGAATGTTTTATTGGGTATTTGTCATCATAATCCGGCGACACCTACTGCGTGCAATATTCCTTTGCATATGCATTTGCGTACGTGCAATAAATACAGCCTGCCCATAATCAGGTGGGTGTTACTGTTAAAAGAGACGCTGTTTGCAAATATCACCTGTTTCGACCCTTACTGCCAGCCGTCTAATGAGCGCAAACGGGAGGGAGAAATAATGTAAGGTTTGAGATCAAGCAGGCTCTTACATTCACAGAGTAAGAGGGAAGGGTGTGACGTTGCTGCTGTGTCAAGAGGGTATAATCCGGAGTCATTTAAGTGAGAACTTCCCACAAGGCATGTTCAACGCATGCATTCCACCAGAATGGGATCATGTTAGCTTTGTCAGGAGGCTCATCACTTTAGCAACATAATTCAATCCATGTAGAAATAAAGAGGTCATTTCTGTCCATGTGTGCCGGGCATCTTGCACAGCACAAGGTATGTCCCATTCTACTTGAATCAGTGGTTATGGCCTTATGCAATTGTTGCGTGAGCATGGCTGTGTTGTGCATTTGTGTGTGTGTACGTGTGTGTGCACGCATGTCTGTGTATGTACGTGTATGTGTGCACATCTGTGTGTGTGTGTGTCTGCACGCGTGCCTGTGTCTGCACGCGCGTGTGTGCACGTGTGTCTGTGTGTGTGCACGTGTGTCTGTGTCTGTATGTGTGCACATGTCTGTGTGTGTGTGTCTGCACCCATGCCTGTATCTGCACGTGTGTGTGTGTGCACGTGTGTCTTTTTGTCTTTGTGCGTTTGGGCATGTGTGAGTGTGTGGGGGGAGGGGGCTATTTTGAAGTTATGTTTAATGTGGGCTCCGATAAGGAAAGACGATTTTTGGTTGCTCGAACTGCCTGAACTTTCCCAAAACGTATCTCGTCCCACTCTCGGAGGAACCATAAATCATTGTGTACCTGGACACCCCATAGGGATTCCCCCATCACGTGGGGCAAAAGCAGCTGAATGGACTGACTACACACCTGGGCGAGGAAATGGCATCTGCATCTAGTTTGTATGCTCTGCTAGTTTCTAGGGTGGTCGTGTGGTTAAAGTATATCATTAAAAAGGCCACACATTCACTGAACATCTTTGACACAGGAATGTATGGGTCCCATGTTTGGAAATGTAATAACTTATGGAAATTAAAACCTTACCAATCCCCAGAAAAATACGTTTGAAGAAACAGTATGGTTACAATGCAAAACAGAAAAAAACACATGTTCATCATTGCAATCACACATTGCCCCTAGAAACAGAAACTCTGGCTTACAAGTCTACCTGTGAAGGATGTTGTATGGGAACAAGGTTTTTGTAAATACAAACATGTTTTTGAAGTTTATAATGTATCAAAATGAATGTTATATTTAAATGTTTGTGAAATGTTGAATTATAACCAATACACAAATAATGCAATGCAATTATTGCCCATAGTCTTGCACTGCTTATGAGGCCACGCATGAATCACAGGTGACATTGTCAATGACATCATAGTCAGTATCATCAAGGATTTCAGACGCTAAGGTAACAGAAGATAGACACGTTGTGTTTGGGGTGAGTAGTACCTACATGCCACTTTGCTGTCAGCTGTGAGCATCCAAAGTGCAATTGCTGTTCTGTGTCCCTTGAAAACCAGGGACCCTAGAGGCCACCCTGATGCCTCTATGAGTCCTTCTCCCTTAGATCACCTGTAAAGTCACTTTGAACCATACAAAAATTCCATGAATCGGGCCCACAGTGTTTACTCACATGCCACTTTCATTAGATATCTTTCAGAAGTTTCCTGAAGTGCAGGTCATAGAGTGATGCGCTCCCAGAGGACATAGACACCGGGCACTATTGACCATCATTTATCATGCAGGGCATGGCCATAAGCCTTTTCCAATAAACATGGCTGTTATAATATGGGGCATTAGCACCCTGAGCAGGGGGGCGAGCCAATAAGGTGGCTTGGAACGCTAGCATGAACCGCCGTTACAAGCCTACATTCCAAGCCGCATGACGGCCGGCTTTCCCCACCGCCATCGACCCCCCACCCTCTGTTCCATTTTTTTAATTTTCATCCCTCACCCCCTCTACTTACCTTTTTTTGGCAGCTGTGGCTACCGCGCTGCATCCGCTCCTTCACTTCGCCTGCTGCAGGCCACCATGGAAAGGGAAGAGGGGATCCGTACAGAACCCTGCCTTCCCTTTCCGTGGTGGCCATCTTGGAGAAGGAATTTCCTTCCTACAGTTAATGGCCTTCTTACCCCATTCCAGCCCCTGGAATGGGGGACGAACGCCACATTGTGGCAGGGCATTACATTATGTATATCTTCGATAATGTCAGTGGTGATATCATATTTGGTGTAATCAGTTATGTATTTTCGGTGTCCGATTTGGTGGCCTAAGCAATGTAATTTGTGATGTAATCTCTGATGTCATGTTTGACATCATGAGCAGTGCATTGGGAGGCAAGTAATGGTTAAATGGGATCTATTACCAGCGAATGTCAGTGCTTTTTAGATGTTGGGTTGTAACCATAACTTCCCTTCAACTAAACATTTAGCAGTAATTATATATCTATTTATGGTTATGTTGAACTTTTTATGAATAAGGCAAATTTGTGGGCTAATACCTTTGGCACCTATGGATGGAAGTGCATGAATCGTTCCTAAAGGAATATAGAGACACTCAGAGTTAATCTAGAAGGTTTAGTGACGTTCTGTATGAGGATAGGGCAATTGTATAGTTGGGGGTAGCAAAAATACCAAATGCCATTGAAACTCCCATAGGCAATTTCTGCGCCCACGTAGTGCAAAAACTACGGGAAACATGAAACTCGAAATCAGGCGAAGCCTTCTTGCATTCTGTGCTTGATTTGGTGGAACTATATCTGCATGTTCAAAAATAAATGTGGTCCTATCAAAGTAGATGCATATTTTGGTTGGGTTTGAAGTGTTTGCAAACTTAAATTCAAAGAAGAGTTGGGTGTTGTAACTGGTCTCGTGAGCGTGGAGCTTCATGCTGTAAAATCATTTTGAAGATAAATAGCAGCCATTTTGGCCATACCCTGTGAAGGACAAAGGCATGTCCCGAAGGAGTGGTTTATGCCCCAAACAAACTTCATAGCTAAGTGGGCCTTCCGCAAATTGACTTCTTAGAAATACAGCATTCCCACGCAAGTCCTGAATTAAAGTACTTTGCATGTCTCACCTTTTTATTCTGTTATATAAGAAAAGAGTAGTAGAAACTTTTTATTGATGTTTTGTTTTTGTAAAATCAAGGTAAATCCATGCAGGAACATGTAATTAATTGTATCGGTCACCTTTGTAGATAAGGTAACCTGTGCGTAAGATAATAAAGTTGCAATCTTGCAATCTTAAAAATACCTCAATTGAGGAAAGTGTCCAGCTTTAGAAAAAACTAAATTGTTGACTTTCCATTGCTTATTTTTGTTACTTTCGTCTTAACACATATTTAAATGCTGAGGCCCTGCATGTGTGGAAGTGTTGAATTACGCGTGTGACCTTTCAAAGTCGTGTCTGTTTTTTCAAAGTTAAACAAACTTTGCCTTAACCTGCTCTTCATTCAAATTCTGGGCACACCTGCTTTATTAGGAGGTGGTGTCTGCGTTCCTCCGAAATGCACACTTTTTGCTTTTACATAAACACGCTTTTGACATGTTTGCACACTATTCACAAATTTGTCTAGGTGGACTTTGTTTTTATTCAGTATATAAACACAACATACACAAAAGTGGATAATTTAATTTGCTTCACTGAAGCCTGTTTACTCCATTCGACAAACACAGTACAGTGGAATTATCGGGATATTAGCAATCACCACAATATATGAGATGTGGACATGGGCAGGTGCGCTAGCCGTATGAGTGGGGAGGGAAGACTTGGGGAGGAGGGGGCCAGATGTGAAAGGGACCTTGAAGGCTGGACAGATCAAGATTTAGACAGAGGCAGAGGGGCGCTCCCAAACCCCACATGGGGAAATTACAGAAGCCCAGCGCCTCAATTCAGGATAAAGATGCCAACTAACCAATTGCACTAACAATTTCCCCCTCTGCATGCACCTCTAAAATTCCAAACCAAACACAACCACAAACCTACAGCACAACAAACTCCAAAAACCTCACTACATTGCAACAACAAAACAAAAAACACACATAGACTCGCACAACAGTAGACAACGACTACCCGCCGCAAAACACCCCAGACACAGCCAACAGACCCACCGGGCTGAGGCCGCCAACAGCACATCACTGCTCTCTTGCACTTTTTCAGCTACTTCGCACTAACCACCTTTCCCTTCCTCTTTCAGAGCCGCCAGAGTAACAGAGGACCACTCTGGTGGTGATAGTGTGAGGTACAAATGTCCTTTAACGTAACATTTGAGGGTAATGAAGTGATGGTATTGCTGCAAATATGCACAATAAGCTTTCATTATGCTAATGCTAACACATGCACGGGGCAATTCTAATATACATTGGGCCTCATTACGGCTTTGGCGGTAGCCATGCCGCTATTGGCGGCATGGCTGCCTCCAAAACCGGGTCCGGGTTCCCTGAAAGGCCATTCCGAGTTTGGAGGGCCCGGTAATTCCTCCCTCAGGGAACCGGGCCCGGACCTTTCCCATCCCATTCCAGCCCCCATAGGGCTCAATGGGAATGGGTGCAGGGAGCTAACAACGGGCCGAGTACGACTAGCCCGTTGTTAGCTCCCTGGTCCCCTCGTGGGACCCGGTAACGACGCCTGGTTTTACCAGGTTTTACCAGGCGTCCTTACCGGGTCCCGCGAAGGGGGACCCCGTAATCAGGTGGAGTGGGTTTAACGGGTCCGCATCCATTTGCGGCACCCGTTAACCCATTCCGCCAGGGTCATAATGAGGCCCATTGTCATTTTTAAGTCTGTCTGAAGTAGCTTTAGCTCTGTACAAGAGATCTTGTGGCAGTATGTCGAAAGGTCCTGGTGTCAGTCAGCTGCTCCATGATGTACAAAGTGTGTATCATAGTGAAAACTCTGTTAAAATGATTCACATTTTGCTGAAGCTACTGCTCCTGTGCAAATTGGGGAGAGAATCGTTGAGAAGTGCTTTTAAGATATTTTTTTTTTATCATTCTGCTTGGTACAACACGTTTTTCCACTTTGTGTTAAGTTACAGTGAGGTTAAAGAGCATAATGGTGAGGCACCCAACCCCTAACAATCATCAATGCAGCTAAATAAAATCGTATTTTCACAGGTGCCATCTTTGAGTGATGGGACAAGATTGGGCATTCGTATTGTTTACATGTGTGCATCAGCTATGTAATCATGGCTGTACTCAGTGTACATTTTTCATGTTTGTAAAAACTATGAGCTGTGTCAAATAATGTATGCATTTTATTGAATTAGCCATGCATATTGTCACACCACTGTCCTTTCACCTGACGTGCGTCATTCAACTCTTTGCACTCCATCCTGTGTGGCACTAGAATATGATTTACAGAAGAAAGCAGCATTATCTAATCCTAATAGCAGTGCCTTCATCAGTATGCAAATGAAGCCTGGCTGGTTTCCAAAGCATGCAAGGCAAGTATTAGGCCATTAATCCATGATTGCTCTGAAAGACCCATGTCCAATACTTGATCTGTTCGTGTCCATATAAGCTGCTAAACTCTCTGAAAGGACTTGCCAATGGCTATGAAATATGAAGCCCACCAAGCAGGGGCATGACATACAGCAGCAAATTCATGGAACAAACGTGCGCCGAAAATCTTGGCGCAAGCAGGCGCAAGCGCGAAAAAACAGGCGCACGCGCACGCGTGCGATTCATGGAAGTCCCTGAGCATGTTTTCCTCGGGATGTGCGCCAAACCCATGCATGGCACACACGTCACTGCAACATCCCGAATGGCGTGCGTGACGCGCAAAGAGAAAGCGCGCAACCTCGGCGAATACACCAGAAAGTGGGCGGAACACGGGGCATAACGCGCGGAATGGGGAACAACGCGCAAAAATAAGGCCGTAACTGGGGATGTACTGCAGGGAAGCAGATGGAACGCCCACACGCAGTCGAACCACACGTATTCATGGAATCAAATAGGGTAAAGCCGCGCACAGCCAAAGACACGCACAAGCCGAAAAACATCCGCCACACGAAGGCAGGCGGTAGCGTCCCTGCGCATTACAAAAGTGGCAATATACAGCAATGATGAATGTCCCATACTGCGATTGGACCTGTGCGAGCGGGGCACGTGTATTTCGGGGGTGCGCGAGAAGTTTCACATGCGATTGAGCGGGGTACGTGTATTTCGGGGGTGCGCGGGAAGTTTCACACGCGATTGAGCAGGGTATGTGTATTTCGGGGGTGCGCAGGAAGTTTCACACGCGATTGAGCGGGGTACGTGCATTTCCGGGGTGCGCAGGAAGTTTCACACGCGATTGAGCGGGGTACGTGTATTTCGGGGGTGCGTGGAAAGTTTCACATGCGATTGAGCGGGGTACATGTATTTCGGGGGTGCACGGGAAGTTTCACATGCGATTGAGCGGGGTACGTGTATTTCAGGGGTGCCCGGGAAGTTTCACACGCGATAGGCCTTGGGCGAGCAGGGTACCACTCACTGTCTGCGAGTAGAAGAATGTGTAGCCAACACCCACCCGCTGTGAAGTAATAGCGTGTGAACCCCAACGCCTGGAAAACACACGCACCGCACCCCACGGAAAGCACGTACAGAGCAATGGAAATCCACGTGGGATCTTCATGCTCTGCCAGGGCAACGCCCGTGTGCGATACGTCACAGACACGCTTACGCGCTAAGGGCCTTTGGTCCAATGAAATCGCGTATGCGTGAAGACGCGCTTAAACGCTAAGGGCCTTTCCTCGAATTACATGCTGACGTGCAATTTTTTCACGTGCCAAATCACTCCGTATCAAGCTGGCCACGCGAAAACACATGGAAGACCACGCTCCTGCCCAAAAGGCCGAATCACTGCCCCCCAGAGCCCCGAGCACGCTCCCACCTGCCATCTGCTGCTGCCTGACTGCCTGCTGCCCTCGTGCCCTGCCATTTGGTGCCTGCACATCAGCCATCTGCAGGGGTCCAGTTGCGGTGCCCACCCCTGCTGGAACAGAAGACTCCCGACTGAGATACCATCGCTCCACAGCCCAGCCCCAGGACCCAGTTGCCCACCGTCGCCATGTCGAGGCAAACACCATCTGAGACCACTGGCGACCCCCAGCCAGAGGGGCAGAGGGCCACCAGCTTCAGTCAGAAGGAAGTTGGTGTCCTGGTGGGGCTTGTCCTGGGGCATTATGATGCCCTCTTCGGATCATCACGCGCGACAAGGAAGGACAGGACAGGATCTGGGACGACTTTGTGGTTGCCATCAACGCGGAGGGGGTGGCAACCCACAACATCAAGCAAGTCAAGAAGCGCTGGGAGGACTTGAGGTCCAGGACCCTCATAAAGGCCCGGCGCCTCGTGGAGGGGGGCCGGGGCCGCATGAGTACCATCCAGATGAGGGTCCTGGAACGTGTACGCCCAGCGCTCCATGCCCAGATCCTTGAGAGGCAGACCCGTCTGGAGTCGAGCGGTAAGTGGCCAAGCATTGCTGTGTGAGAAAGGGCATGTTGCAGTGTGCTGGTTGTCTGATACTTGCCTGTATGTGTGACATAGGCCATGTACGCATGTGTGTGTGCAGGGACATCATGGTCATGCATGTGAGAACAGTAATGTGTGAACCACACGGTTGGTGCATGTGTTTAAATGCAACATGGGGAGCCCTATGCGGAATGGACACATGAGAGCATGCCAGTCTCTGTTCCTGGACATGGGTGGGGGTGAGGGATGGGTGCTGATGCCATGTACATGTATGGTGTCCATGTCTGTGTGTCTGACCTGCGTGTCTGTGACTTGTGAATGCCATGGATGCATGACACATGTTTGTGACAATGTTCAGATTCACTGATGCAGCCTAGTTATCCTTGCATCCACTCTGTCTGGGGTGTACGAGGCCAGATGGATGAAACTACGGTGAAGTGTGTGCATGTGATAGGCATGATCCATGATGCATGTGAGTTTCAAAACAACATTGTATGTTTCAAAAGTCCCTTGGACATGTATGCTAATGTCCATAGCATGCGCCATGCCTGTTACTGTGTGTGTTTTGCCTGCACTGACCCATGTGTTGTGGAGGGACATGATGGAAGTGATCTTTGACAGTGCCACTCATCTGCTATTGCTTCCTGTCTAGGGGACCATTTTACAGTACCCTGATGCTTGTGTTCTATGTCTCCCTCTACACAGCGCCAAGTGAAGAAGAGGGCGAAGACAGCGCTGTGGAGCAAAGCGGCGGGGATGCCCCCACGGCTGCAGTGGAAGGGGTGGGTGAGCCCCTATAGGGGCTTGCAATGGCGGAAGACGGTGTGGAGCCATCCAGGTTGGTGGTTTCCACAGAGGAGGAGGAGGCCGCTACTGAGCCGCACATGGGGCCTGGTGGGGGCATCCCTGCTGGTGCAAGTGGTGCAGTCCAGGGGCAGGGGCAGGAGGCAGCACAGGTCGCCGTGGAGGGGCCTGTGCATGTCACTGTCCCTGACACTGTGACTGCACCACCATGCACCAGCAGGGATGCCCCATCCCAGGCCCGTCCGCAGGTAGGGGGGATGTCCATGTCATCTGACTCCCCTCCACCTGTGGACGAGGGGACCCCTGGCCATATGGAGAAGGTCCTGATTGGTGGCGCGTTGCGCACGGGTGTCATTCGTGATGACGTGCGTGCTTCCCGGGGGGAGCACGCACGTCATCATGAAGAGCACCGTGCCAACGTGCCGGCCATGGTCGGGGGTTTCGTACATGTGTCGGCCACTCTGGCGACCCTCTCCTCCTCTGTGGAGGCTATGCGCCAGTCGTTCTCCATGCCGTCTTCCGGCCCAGATGCCACCAGGGCCCCCTGTGGACCTGCCCCGACCAACGCAGCCAACTCGGTGGGGATCCCATCCCTGCCACAGTCGGGAGTCGGAGGTCCAGCAGGGGTGGACACACCAGCAACTGGACCCCAGCAGATGGAGGATGTGACGGCATCATCAGGCAGGGTACGTGCACGACGGCGTCGGTGGATTCCATCAGCCTGGATGCCATCGTGCTGGCAGAGGCAGTTGCGTCGGAGGCAGCGGCAGGCTCGATGTGGGAGGCATCATGGCTCGGGGCCATCAACATCAGGGGGGCAGGCATCGGCCGGATGGCAGGAGAACCCTGGAATGGGAGTGTCTTCTGTGTGGGAGCGGTTGGGCCAGCAGGTAGGTGCGGAGCGGCGGAGGAGGAACGGCTCACAATGGTCAGGGCGGAGAACTCCATGCGGAGGGCACTGAGGCAGGCTGAGTGCCTCAAGGGTATTCACAGGGAGTTGGAGCTGGACACCGCATTATCCCTGCGAGACCTCGGGCCAGGGAACATGCCCGTCTCCAAGCCATTGAACAGGTGTTTGATGATGCCCTGACCCATGCCATCAACCAGTGAGCCGCCGGACTAGCCCGCCGCCTTTGTATATAGTTATTTAGGTTTAGGTTTCATTTCTTTATTATTATGATTTGGAGTCCACGGACTTTGCTCCACTTTTTGTATATAGTTGTATTTTAGATAGGGTTCTTGGTAGGATTCATTTGCTTTTGGGATAATGGACCCTTCAGACTTTCGTTTTCAATTTTCAGGACATGTGTATATACTTTCTTTTAGTCATATTCACATGGAGTAATGTTTTTTTATGCTTTCCATCTTTGGATTTCGTTCTATGGACTTTGGGGATGCACCACTTTTTTCATGTTTTGGATTTCTTTTCTTGCTTGGATTTGACTTTCTTTTTCTTATTTCAAATATTATTTCTTCATTTGCATGTGTGCTTTTCATTTTGACATTTGTTATACTTTTTAATACATTTCTTTATTCAACATTATTGGTGTGGTGTACAGTGATGATTTTGGTGCATGTCTCCATGAGCATTGGCACAGTCATGTGTTGCAACTGTGTGGCTCTATAGGACATTTGCTGATGGGCATGCTGGTTCTTTTCAGACTATCATGGAATGCGTGATTTACTAGGGAGTGGGTGCAGTGGTTCGTTGGGTGTTTGCACTGGGGGTGGAGGGGTGGGATTTGGGTTGGCATTAGGGCCATCGGTCTGTATAGTCATGGCGCGGTGTTTGGGGGACATGAGTGGGGGCCTGCTGGCAGGTGCCCCACACTGCTGGGGGGTGGGGGTGCAAGGGGACATGAGTGGGACATGAGTGGGGGCCTGCTGGCAGGTGCCCCACACTGCTGGGTGGTGGGGGTGCAAGGGGACATGAGTGGGACATGAGTGGGGGCCTGCTGGCAGGTGCCCCACACTGCTGGGGGGTGGGGGTGCAGGGGGACATGAGTGGGGGCCTGCTGGCAGGTGCCCCACACTGCTGGGGGTGGGGGTGCAAGGGGACATGAGTTGGTGGTCGGTAGTGCAAGGAGACATGTGCCTTTGCTGGGGGGCATGCCCATGTTGGGTGGGCTGCCTGCGGAACATGACAAGGGGTGCAGGGTAGTCCCCTGTGGTGTGAGCTGCCTGCAGGGGCCGTGGAGGGTGTACAGGGAACACCTGGGAGTACCCACACTGCCAAATCACGTGTAGGACTCCCTGGCACCCCCGAAATACACGTACCCTGCTGGAATCGCGTGTGAAACTTCCCACGAAACCCAGTAATACACGTACCCTGCTGAAATCGCGTGTGAAACTTCCCGCGCACCCCTGAAATACACATACCCTGCTGGAGTCGCGTGTGAAACTTCCCGCGCACCCCTGAAATACACGTACCCTGCTGAAATCACGTGTGAAACTTCCTGCGCACCCCTGAAATACACGTACCCTGCTGGAATCGCATGTGAAACTTCCCGCGCACCCCTGTAATACACGTACCCCGCTCGCACAGGGCCAATCGCATGTGAAACTTCCCGCGAACCCCAGTTATACACGTACCCTGCTGAAATCGCGTGTGAAACTTCCCGCGCACCCCTGAAATACAGGTACCCTGCTGAAATCGCGTGTGAAACTTCCCGCGAACCCCAGTAATACACGTACCCTGCTGAAATTGCGTGTGAAACTTCCCGCGCACCCCTGAAATACACGTACCCTGCTGGAATCGCGTGTGAAACTTCCCGCGGACCCCAGTAATACACGTACCCTGCTGAAATCGCGTGTGAAACTTCCCGCGCACCCCTGAAATACACATACCCTGCTGGAATTGCGTGTGAAACTTCCCGCGCACCCCTGAAATATACCTACCCTGCTGAAATCACGTGTGAAACTTCCCGCGCACCCCTGAAATACACGTACCCTGCTGGAATCGCATGTGAAACTTCCCGCGCACCCCTGTAATACACGTACCCCGCTCGCACAGGGCCAATCGCGTCTGAAACTTCCTGCGAACCCCAGTTATACACGTACCCTGCTGAAATCGCGTGTGAAACTTCCCGCGCAACCCTGAAATACACGTACCCTGCTGAAATTGCGTGTGAAACTTCCCGTGAACCCCAGTAATACACGTACCCTGCTGAAATCGCGTGTGAAACTTCCCGCGCAACCCTGAAATACACGTACCCTGCTGAAATCGCGTGTGAAACTTCCCGTGAACCCCAGTAATACACGTACCCTGCTGAAATCGTGTGTGAAACTTCCCGCGCACCCCTGAAATACACGTACCCTGCTGGAATCGCGTGTGAAACTTCCCGCGCACCCCAGTTATACACGTACCCTGCTGAAATCGCGTGTGAAACTTCCTGCGCACCCCTGAAATACACGTACCCTGCTGAAATCGCGTGTGAAACTTCCCGCGAACCCCAGTAATACACGTACCCTGCTGAAATTGCGTGTGAAACTTCCCACGCACCCCTGAAATACACGTACCCTGCTGGAATCGCGTGTGAAACTTCCCGCGCACCCCTGAAATACACGTACCCTGCTGAAATCGCGTGTGAAACTTCCCGCGCACCCCTGAAATACACGTACCCTGCTGAAATCGCGTGTGAAACTTCCCACGCACCCATGATATACACGTACCCCGCTCACACAGGGCCAATCGCGTGTGAAACTTCCCGCGAACCCCAGTAATACACGTACCCTGCTGAAATTGCATGTGAAACTTCCCGCGAACCCCAGTAATACACGTACCCTGCTGAAATTGCGTGTGAAACTTACCGCGAACCCCAGTAATACACGTACCCTGCTGAAATTGCGTGTGAAACTTCCCACGCACCCCTGAAATACATGTACCCTGCTGGAATCGCGTGTGAAACTTCCCGCGCATCCCTGAAATACACGTACCCTGCTGAAATCGCGTGTGAAACTTCCCGCGCACCCCTGAAATACACGTACCCTGCTGAAATCGCGTGTGAAACTTCCAACGCACCCATGATATACACGTACCCTGCTCACACAGGGCCAATCGCATGTGAAACTTCCCGTTACCTCCAGTAATACACGTTCCCTGCTGAAATCGCATGTGAAACTTCCCGCGCACCCATGATATACACGTACCCCGCTCGCACAGGGCCAATCACGTGTGAAACTTCCCGCGAACCCCAGTAATACACAAACCTTGCTGGAATCACGTGTGAAACTTCCCGCGCACCCCAGTAATACACGTACCCTGCTGAAATCGCGTGTGAAACTTCCCGCGCACCCATGATATACACGTACCCCGCTCGCACAGGGCCAATCGCGTGTGAAACTTCCCGCAAACCCCAGTAATACACGTACCCTGCTGGAATCGAGTGTGTAACTTCCCGCGAAACCCAATAATACACGTACCCTGCTGAAATCGCGTGTGAAACTTCCCGCGCACCCCTGAAATACACATACCCTGCTGGAATCGCGTGTGAAACTTCCCACGCACCCCTGAAATACACGTACCCTGCTGAAATCACGTGTGAAACTTCCTGCGCACCCCTGAAATACACGTACCCTGCTGGAATCGCATGTGAAACTTCCCGCGCACCCCTGTAATACAGGTACCCCGCTCGCACAGGGCCAATCGCATGTGGAACTTCCTGCGAACCCCAGTTATACACGCACCCTGCTGAAATCGCGTGTGAAACTTCCCGCGCACCCCTGAAATACACGTACCCTGCTGAAATCGCGTGTGAAACTTCCCGCGAACCCCAGTAATACACGTACCCTGCTGAAATCGCATGTGAAACTTCCCGCGCACCCCTGAAATACACGTACCCTGCTGGAATCGCGTGTGAAACTTCCCGCGAACCCCAGTAATACACGTACCCTGCTGAAATCGTGTGAAACTTCCCGCGCACCCCTGAAATACACATACCCTGCAGGAATCGCGTGTGACACTTCCCGCACACCCCTGAAATATACCTACCCTGCTGAAATCACGTGTGAAACTTCCCACGCACCCCTGAAATACACGTACCCTGCTGGAATCGCATGTGAAACTTCCCGCGCACCCCTGTAATACACGTACCCCGCTCGCACAGGGCCAATCGCGTGTGAAACTTCCCGCGAACCACAGTTATACACGTACCCTGCTGAAATCACGTGTGAAACTTCCCGTGCACCCCTGAAATACACGTACCCTGCTGAAATCGCGTGTGAAACTTCCCGTGAACCCCAGCAATACACGTACCCTGCTGAAATCGCGTGTGAAACTTCCCGCGCACCCCTGAAATACACGTACCCTGCTGGAATCGCGTGTGAAACTTCCCGCGCACCCCAGTTATACACGTACCCTGCTGAAATTGCGTGTGAAACTTCCTGCGCACCCCTGAAATACACGTACCTTGCTGAAATCGCGTGTGAAACTTCCCGCGAACCCCAGTAATACACGTTCCCTGCTGAAATTGCGTGTGAAACTTCCCGCAAACCCCAGTAATACACGTACCCTGCTGAAATTGCGTGTGAAACTTCCCACGCACCCCTGAAATACACGTACCCTGCTGGAATCGCGTGTGAAACTTCCCGCGCACCCCTGAAATACACGTACCCTGCTGAAATCGTGTGTGAAACTTCCCACGCACCCCTGAAATACACGTACCCCGCTCACACGGGGCCAATCGCATGTGAAACTTCCCACGAACCCCAGCAATACACGTACCCTGCTGAAATCGCGTGTGAAACTTCCCGCGCACCCATGATATACACGTACCCCGCTCGCACAGGGCCAATCGCTTGTGAAACTTCCCGCGAACCCCAGTAATACACATACCCTGCTGGAATCACGTGTGAAACTTCCCGCGCACCCCTGAAATACACGTACCCTGCTGAAATCGCATGTGAAACTTCCCGCGCACCCCTGTAATACACGCACCCTGCTCGCACAGGGCCAATCACATGTGAAACTTCCCGCGAACCCCAGTAATACACATACCCTGCTGGAATCACGTGTGAAACTTCCCGCGAACCCCAGTTATACACGTACCCTGCTGAAATCGCGTGTGAAACTTCCCGCGCACCCCTGAAATACATGTACCCTGCTGGAATCGTGTGTGAAACTTCCCACACACCCCTGAAATACACGTACCCTGCTGAAATCGCGTGTGAAACTTCCCGCGCACCCCTGTAATACACGTACCCCGCTCACACAGGGCCAATCGCGTGTGAAACTTCCCACAAACCCCAGTAATACACGTACCCCACTTGCCGTGCTGTTACAGGGTTAGCGCAGCCCTTTGCATTAGATTGGGGATTTTGATGGCTTTTCCCTGCGCGAGGGGCGTTCTTGGGGGCATAACTGGCACTGCTGCAGGGTCGCTGCGCCACTGTGCACCACGGCTGGTTTTGGTATCTGAAATCCATGAATATGCTGTGCGCGGAAATGGATTTTAGAGCACGCGGCTGGTGCAGAGATTCGCTCGCGCACACTGTGTGCCAGCCGCTTGCGCCACTTGTGCGCTAAATTCTATGAATTACCCTCACAGAGTCCACTGATTGGAGACATATATATATATATATATATATATATATATGTGTATATATATATATATATATATATATATGTATATATATATATATATATATATATATATAAATTGGGCTGTATGCATTCGGATTCTTCTTTGTAATTGTGTTATGCTAGCTTCTATGTTTTCTGTAACTGTTTTTATTCACAATAGGTTTGCAAGATAAATCTTTGTCAATCTGTTTTTGAAGAAAGTGTTCCAATTCTTTTTGTCTTTGGATCTGTGTATTTGTGTAACGTACACATAAATGATATGCCTTTATATATTTGTTCATATTTATTCCTCCTTATATTTGTTGAAATAATCATTTGAACTACAGTGCTAAATAACTAATTGAAATGTAGAGGTGCAACTGTATACATCTGCAGGAGATCCCACCCCCTGCCTCCCCTATATAGGAGACATGAGACCGTCTCAGTAAATCTAGGAGAAACTCCGGAATGCACTCATGGAGCAAATAACTGAGTGCTGTCTCTATCTATTTCCGGGTGTTGGATAACTGCTAATAACAATGAGAAAGAGACTGTTCTGACTAGTCAGGAAACTGAACAGATTTTAGGTTAAATCATTCAGTGCTGTTAAAATGGATTCATTTGTTAACACAACATATTATCCAAAAATGAATACATTATATCTAAAACATGAGGCACTTTTAAGTAGTCCATTCATTTACAATCTCAGCAATGGTGTATTGGATATCTATGTATACATGAATGTACTTCAGATTTTAAACATAATTGACTTCTAGTTCACTAACATGAGAACAAGAATAGTGCATGAGGTTATTACTCTTCTTGGTCTATTGTCACTGTGTAATATACATCACAGGTTGTTATCTCAACATGTGTCTCCAATAAACATTAGTGTTGAACATTCATAAGGAATTTCATCAACCAAAGATTTATTTAAAAGTGGTTCAATTTGGTGTTTGGAATCAATCACAATCTGTGTTTCTTGTGAATTATCTTGGTCTGCATCAGTTCCGTGGGGGTGTCAACACTGTTATCAGTTGTTGTGAGGACCCAAATGTGTCCTTTTTCGTGCCCAGTAGTGTGATTATGAGGGTCATCCGTGGATGGTGGGTCTAGAGTTGGTAGCGCCTGCTACTGGAATTCACTGCTGTTTAGTGAAAATCCTCTTGCTCTATTGTTTAATGCAGAGTTGTAAATTAAACCACTGCCACCAGCCATTTGAAGTATGTTAGTGGAAAAAAATGGCACATGAGAAGTGGGATAGGGAATTACTAAGTAACCCACCAGCACTCCACATAGGATGGTGTGTGCTGGTCCCACAAAGAGGACGGTAAGTAAGACAGGGATCATCTTACTATTCTTGGGAACCTGGGGAAATGTAATTAAACATTAAGAGAAGTCCAAGGGACTTCTTAGTTGCACTGCACTTAAGGTGCTGTGTGTTACCATGCAGCAAAAAGAAGATGCCTATGAAGTTTGTCAGACTCCATAAAACAGTGAAACACAAAAATCCTAGTCAGGGAAAATACACAAGGGAGTGATAGAAAGGTCCCACTCACTCTGTCACGGTTTATTACACAGCACATGCCTGCCAGGAAACACCTTCCACTACAATGAATGTGGCGCACAATAAAAGGCTTTTTATTTTTAGTATACTACGGATTCATTTTGAGTAGGCCTCCAACCCGTCTCGCACCCAACCTACACAAACACCCTGTGTCACAATGGACTAGGAACCAGACCAGTGTGTATCAATAATATATTTATCAATTCATTATTTAATGAAAAAGGAAAAAAAAACAATGACATATCCACCAATGTTGTGGCAACACAAAATGCAGTAATTGCTACAAAACAGCCAGGTTACAATATACTATTACAGTTAATTCTGTTTTTTTTTTATGGCAGAACAGAAAAAGGACAATTTACCACAAAGTGATAGCACCTACAGTTAAGCACTCCCCCCTGCACCACTCACCCCCAAACATCAATTGGACTTGATTCCTTTGAATGGAAGGCAGTGGCAAGGAGTAGGAATATAGAGGGAAATTTGGTTTTGGGGTGATGCCCACCACCATAAGATGGGAAGCCAGCAAAGAAAGGGAAACCCCATTTTTGGAACAAAATGCAAGAATGGGATTTACTATTTCTCACAACTGCTAGAGGACAGAATAGAAGAAAATTCATATTACTTATACTTAGGAGACAGGCAACATTTTAGAGAATACTAATCAGCACACCAGGAAAAATAGAAAAAAAGTAGGAAAATCGTTTTTTGGGACAAAGCAAATGCAAAAGGAAAATACAGTGGCAAATGGAAATGTGTTTACACTCAGGCTTATAATGACTTGTAGCACGGGAAATGGGGAAGCTTACAATAGGAAAATCGGTTTTCAGTTACAATGACAGATCCACATAAGAGGTAGATTTCTAGGCAAAGGAATTGCTCACACTAATGAAACCATTTTGAGTTTAAACTGACAGATGCAAATAGGAATTTGTTTGGTAACGCACACAATACATGGACAAATTCGGTTTTCAGCTCACAAGGGGAATAATTATTTTGGGGCAACACTTTAATGACTATAACAATTAACAACAACACTAGGAACAAGATTGTTGGATTCGAATTTCAACAATCCAGATCCGTGAAATTCAAAGGGGGAATTAATTGATTTATTTACAAAAATACTAAGGATTTACACAGACAAATGCAGGTTTTTCAATCAATGGGGATATGCTAACATACACAGGCAAACAAGAGATTTTTCTATGGGGAGATGACTGAACTACACTGGCAATTGGGGTTTTCAATGGGGAAATATTGGATGCACTGCAACAAAAATGAAGGGTTTATGCAATTTAGGGCTGGGGTTACTGCTACTTACATAGCAAGCCTTTGTTTAAGAATCAGGAAAGCCAGCTGCATCTCAGGACACTCTGGAAAGAAAGGTCAAGGGTCTGGTCACTGCATTCTCAAAGATGGTAAGTTTCAGCAGCCTTCTCAATGTCCTCCTTTTTCTGTTTTCCCCAGTTGTTCTGTGTCCCTGTCCTAGTACAGTCCCCCTTATATAGCAGAAATGGCATCATTAATTTTACAATTTAGAGGGAATATCCTGCCATAATCCCTGTCGCTAGGATTGGACAGTTAGCCTCTCGCTATCTGCCCCAAGTCAGGATTGATTTAGGGAAGAGGAGCACCATCTTTTTTTTTCCATTTGTTATCATCCTTTGTTCTCCTTACAACTTTTTGTCAAAAACTAGTTATGTATCATAACTTCATACTTATACTAGCCACTGCCATACGAAACATATATTCTGTTTCAGCTGATCATGGGGAATTAGATAAGCTGACTGCCAAATCCATATGATGTAGCATAGCCATGTGTCAAATTTCTGTCGTTTTCATAAAATGTACAACCGTTATGAATATGTAAGTTATCAAGCATATTCCTAATTTCATTTTCTATCTTTTCATCAACTCTCATAATTGTCACATTTTCAGATCAGCCAGAAACCTAATCTAACTGGCGATTACAGTTCACAGAGTCACAGGAGATGCATTTTATACCCCTAATACCACCTGGCAATTACATGAACAATGGCATAAAAATTAAATCAATCCTCAGTCTGATTGCTGCGCAAAATGCCTAAAACGAAAATAGTCTTTTAAAAATAATTGGGAGCATCTCCTTTTCAACAAATGGGAGGGATGCTTCACCCCCCCACAGCCATCTGTCTCACCGGGCTTGCCTGTGACCAGAGTTTTGTATGAGTCTCTTTGAAGTCAGTGTGGGCTCTTTTGAAGTGGGTGCAACACGGGCTCTCACCTTTTTTGTCATGCTTCAGCAAGGGATGATTTTTCCTTTAAGTCCCTTGCTTTAACTGCCTTCAGGGACAGCCAGTCTGGGGAACAGTGGGCTTTCAACACCTGTAGCAGCAGATTCTATTGCAGGGCGCCATTAGATGGAAGATGTCACATCCAGGGCTGGAAGTGGGGCTTTTCATTGTCAAGTGTTAACTTCACCCCGAACAGGTTTTTTCTGAAGTAAGTGTCTCTTCACAAGTTACTGGAGTTTTGTGGGTGAAACATAATATACATTTGCTTTGGTCACCCCACACATCATGTTTTGCTTTCATGACATTTTTCTGTGAGCAGTGATATCTTTTTCCATTGTGGTGTTTTAAAGCCGTTTTTATTTGCAAACACGTGCAGGCCATTTTTGCTTTTCATTTTTAAAAATCCTGTTTTCCATGTCACAAGATTCTTTGATTCCTCCTTCTTGGGTGGATTAACTGCTGCTTGTCCATTTATAATGATGGGTAGGCCCCTTTCCACATGGCTCTCAACTTAACATGAACAAAAGAAAAAGCCAGGCCATTTTTGGTGCAATGTTTAAATTCCTACCCTTCTTGTGACAGGCAAAGCAAAAGCCAGGCCGTTTTTGGTTGCAGTGTTTAAATGCCTGCTAGGCATGGGAAAGGGATTTCTGTTTGGGGCCTTTAAATGCACCCCAAAACTCAGGAGAAAATAATCACAAGCCATAAATCCAGCAAAAGAGCTGGGGTTCTCTAGGGTTGAAGGGAATTAGCACAGACATTAGAATTCTCCCTAACACTCTTCCCCCTCCACCCAGACTAAGCGACAAGAGGATTTAATCCACTCCTGGATGAATGTCCTATTCCAGTCGGTCATACTTTCTTGTGAAACCATCCGCATTTTCATGATTGCATCCAGACCTATGCTCTATTGTGAAATCAGCAATTTAGGATTTTCCCCCTTCATTTGTATCAACCATCTCAAGGGCTGGTGGTCAGTTTGAAAAAGGAAAGTAGAACCATATAAGTATGGCCTACACTTATTAAATGACCACAACATGGCAAAACACTCACGCTCTATGGATGCCCAGCTTTTTTCTTGGTCCTTCAGTTTTCTGATGAAGCAAATAGGTTGTTCTCTGCCTTGCTCATACAGTTGACTCAAGACTGCACCTATTCCTGCATTGGAAGCATCTGTCTGTACAATGAAGGATTGGCTATAATCAGGATCTCTCAGGACTGGAGCTTTGCAGAGGGCTTGCTTTGGCCCTTCAAATTCCTTGAGACACTCCTCATTCCATTTGACCTTCTTGGGGAATTTTGGAGAGAAGATGACATTTAAGGGAGAAGCTATGATCCCATGGTTCTCAACAAAGTTTCTGTAGTGCCCAGTGAGTCCTAGAAAGGCCATTGCCTGGGTTTGAGTAGGTAGTGGGGGTAGCCCAGTCTTGTACAACCTGTGCTTTGCCTAATCTCACCACCTCCTACCTCATGACCAAGGTATACCACTTTGCTCTGACCAATTTGACACTTACCTGCCTTTATGAGCAGATGGGCCTGTTCATGAGCCTGCAAAACATATCCAAGGTGATGAAGATTGTCTTCCCAAGTGGGGCTGAACACTGCAATGTCATACAAGTATGCCATGCAGAAGTCCTCAAACCCATTCAGAACATGGTTCACCATCCATTGGAATGTAGCAGGTGCATTCTTTAGTCCAAAAGGCATAACTCTAAACTAGTATAAGCCTCATAGGGTGGAAAATGCAGTTTTCTCCTTGGCATGGTCAACTAGTGCTATTTGCCAATAGTCTGAGTTCAAGTCAAATGTACTGAGGAACTTGGCAGATCCAAGTTTATCCGGCAGTTCATCTGTCCTTGTTAAAAGATAATCATCAGTCTTGGTGACTGCATACAGAGCTATATAGAGCCATATAGTCCACAAAGATTATCAATTCTTTGGTTCCTGCCTTTGGCACTAGCACAACTGGACTAGGCCATGGACGGGTAGATGTCTCAATAACCCCAAGGTCAAGCATCTTGTTGTCATCCTCCTTTATATGTGCTCTGGCATGATCAGACATCCTGGAGCCCCTGCTTTTTACAGGGAGACTTTTGCCAGTGAGGATGTCATGCTGGCCCCAAGGGGTCAAGCCTAGTGTCATTGAAAACAGGGAGGCAAACTGAAATAACAGAGATTCACACTCCTCCTGTTGCTGCAGTGTCAGATCTGAAGAGAGTTTAACTCTTTCCATGGTTGCATCTGAAGGTTGTCCTCTGAGGAGATCAGGGAGAGACTCATTATCCTCCTCCTCTTGAGCAGAGGCTTAAATCAAAACTCCTATTTCTGGTCTGGAGACGTAAGCCTTCAATCAATTAGTGTGATAGACCCTGGGGGCCTCCTTGGGGTAGCCCAAGTCCACTAAATAATTTACATCTCCAAGTTTACCTACAACCTTGAAGGTTCCTAACCATTGGTCCTGTATGGCACTCTGCCTTGTAGGAACCATAACGAATACTAAATGGTCTGGAGTAAACTCCACCATGTTGGCCTTCTGGTCATGCCAATGCTTGCCTAGAGCCTGACCAGTATTCAAGTATTCTGATGCTTCAGTCTTCATTAGGGCCATCCTCCTCCTGAGGCCTAGCACATAGTCAGTGACACAGACTGGCTGTAGGGAAGGATCACTCTCCAACCCTTCCTTGATCAGGGCCAATGGGCCTCTGACGGGATGACCATAGAGGAGCTCAAAGGAGCTGAAACCCACTCCAGCTTGAGGCCCCTCTCTGTAAGCAAATAAAAGGCATGGCAGTAGAAGGTCTCAGTTTCTTCTAAAGGGTTCTTCTAAGGCACCTATGATGCTCTTCATGGGTCTGTTAAACATCTCCACCAATCCATTGGTTTGGGGATGGTAGGCTGTTGAGGACTTATAGGTCACTCCACAGTTTTTCTACATGGTCCGCATGTAGTGGGACACAAAACGTCACCCCCTGTCAGATATAACCTCCTTAGGAAACCCCATCCCATATAAAATACAAAGGAGGGCCTTAGCTACTATTTGGACAGTAACAGTTCTCATAGGTATTGCCTCAGGATACCTGGTAGCATGGTATACCACAATTAATATAAATTGGTTTCGTGAGGTGGTTGGAGGGTCTAGGGGACCAACAATGTCAATCCCCACCTTCTCAAAAGGGATTCCCACCACTGGAAGGGGCACTAAAGGTGCACATTCTTGGATCCATGTTTGCCAGAGGTCTGGCAGGTATGGCAGCTCCTACAATGTTTGTCAACATCTGCACCCATGTTGGGCCAGTAAAGGTACAGAGACAGCCTCTCTTTGATCTTCTTGAAGCTCAAGTGACCAGCCAGAGGAATCTCATGTGCTAGTTGTAGGAACATAGGCCCATCCTCCAGAGGTACTACCAGTCACCTGAAGTCCCCTGTGGTAGACTGTGTAGGCTCACTGTAGAGGAGCCCATACTCCCAGTAGGGTCTATGCTTCCCTGACTCTTGCCCTTCCAGCTGGGAAGCTGTCTGTTGTCTCAGAACTTCTAGAGAGGGACACTCTCTTCGTCCTCTGCTGAAGTCTGCCCTAGAGGGTCCTCCTTCTGCAAGTAAAGTTTGGAGCTCAGAATGGTCTATGGGATCCAGATCACCAATGCAGAGAAGGCTCTCCTCCAGTACTGTTTCACCAGCCACTGGGTTTTCAGGAGTTGGCTGAACCTCCAACTCAGCCTCAGCTGAAACCATACCATGGCCTTATAGAATTCTTTTGTGTTGTCAGTTATGGTGTTATAGACATCTATATTCTGTTGGTCCCACAGACCCAAGGACACTAAAGAAACACTGACTTGAACTCCAATGGGTTGTTCAGCATGTAAGTGAAAGTGTGCACTTGCCATAGGTGCTTCAACCACTGGGGCGAAGGCTAAGGAGGCAGTGTGGATCCCAGAAGGTTTACCCCTGCATCCAGGATCCCATTTCACATGGTCAGTAGACCTGCAAACAAAACATTTACCAAATGTTTTCTGCAATGGGGGTTTCTGATTATCTCCCTCTGGATGGACCCCAGAGGGTTCACTAGCCCTGTATGGTTTCCCATGGGATTTCCCCTTATGGTGTTCGTGGTCCTCTTTTGGATGGTTGGAATTTGAAACTTCTTTACCATCTTTCTTGTGCTGCTTTCCCTCCTCCTTTTTATGAGTTGCCCCAGAATCCTTATGGGTGGCCCTGTTGGCTACCCACAAGTCAGCAGCTTGTACTAGTTTCTTAAGATCAAGTTCCTTATGCTGCCTCAGCTCAGGAGAGCAGGCATCAAACATATTCTCAAGCAAAAACAGGTTTCTCATTCCTTCAAAGGTGTTCACTCTATAACCCTTAACCCAGCCATCTAGGTTCTTCAAACACTCATACACCCAGCTAGCCCATGGGGTACCATCAGTCTTTTTAAGGCTTCTAAACCTTTTAAGATATTGAGAAGGAGTCTTCCCAAATCTGGCTATTAATGCCAGCTTGACTAGCTCATAGCCTCCCCAGTCACTGTCATTTAACTCCATAATAGCATCACAACCATTCTGGGGGAGCCTAGACATCAATCACGCAGCTAAATCATTCCCTCTTATCTCTTGTAAACCATAGGTGAATTCAAATATACCTAGCCAATAAAACACATGGGGCCTCATTACATGTTTGCCGGTACAGTAATAACGGTACCGGAAAGCTTGCCGGTACCGTTGTTACCGTACCGGCAAACCACGAGTCCTGCTCGCGGGTGCCTTTGCAGCCACCAGGTCTGACCTGGTGGCCATATCGGCACCCACGAGCAGAACATGACGGTAGCACCGGTACCGTTACTAACGGTACCGGTGCTACCACCCTCCCCATTCGCATTGAGCCCTATGTGGGTTAAAATAGGAATGGAGAATATTTGTTTCCAGCGCCCAGAAAAGGGCAATTACCGGGTCCAGCAAGGTCGTAATGACCCGATAATTGCCCTTTTCTGGGTGCTGGAAAAAAATGAATACCGGCGGCAGACGGCTACCGCCAGCCTCGTAGTGAGGCCCATCAAGTATAGGATCATATATACTCACAGCCTCTTTTTGTAAGCGAGGTCTCTTCATACTAGCAGACTGAGAAGACCATGAAAAGGAAGCAGTATCAAGGGACATCTTTTTTCATCACATATTCATGCTGGATTTCTTTTTCTCTGAGTCTCATCTCTTTGGCCCTCATTACGACCCTGGCGGATTTTTTCCGCCATCGGCGGACTTTCCAGCCATGGCGCAAAGTCCCTTTACGCCATGGCGGATGGCGGACTTACCGCCCCATTCCGAGGTCGGCGGGGCGGTAAGTCCCCATTGACCCATTTACCCTTCCCCATTCCCATTTCGGCCCCATAGGGTATAATGGGAGTGGGGAAGGAGTTAATTACGCCACCGTAAAATACGGTGGCGTAATTAACACCAAGGTCCCAGAGCGCCATGGATTTTTCCGCCCGCAAAAAGCGGGCGGAAAAATGACCATGGCGCTCCGGGAACTCGTAGTTGGCGGTAAGGGGTCGGCGCAGCTAACGCTGGCGCAGACCCCTTAGCGCCAGGGTCGTAATGAGGGCCTTTGTCTTTGTCTTCAGAGAGTACTGCAAGCTTCTTAAATTCTAGTTCTTATCTCATTCTTTCAAGAGAGAGATATTCAGAACTTAGGTTGGGACCTTGTGGGGTCACCGTAGGAAGTTGTTGAGCTACAGCAAGCAATTGGGGAGGAGGGTTGTTCACCCTTCAAGAATCCTCTTCAGTTTCTCACACATGCAGATTGGAGCTAAGCTCTAAACTAATATCCTCATTATTTTCTTCCAGGACATTCTAGGAAGTAGGTGATACAGGCCTACTTACCAATTGTTGGTGATTTAACAAATTAGTTTTCAGTTCACCTTTTCTTCCTTTTAAACTCTGCCCCCTGTTTCTACACAAATCTTTCAATTGATCAATGGTAAGTGCAGTTAGGGCTGCTTCATTAAAGTTAACCATACCAGGCATTGTTACAAGTTGTTTTACTTTTTGGTGGAGCTAGGCTTGTGGTTGGTTTATTTGGGCACAAGTAGAACTAATAATCAATGTAACCACTCTACACCATTCCCACCGCCTGCCACCAGTGTTGGGTAAGAATTAGTGCAGTCCAACTGGTGCGGGACTACACAAGACTTATCTGCTTGGTATTACGTAATCCACCTTTTAATATAGGCCTGTACTACACAAGTTGGTAGTGTGACTGAGCAGCCAGGCTTATCTTAAGAGAGGTACTGTGAGCTGTAGAGCTGTACAATTTAAATCACTAAGTACAAGAGTCCAGGTAACACTTACACACTTAAAATTATATATACAAATTTATTTGAATATGCACAAGGTTTAAATAAGTATTCTTTAAAAAGCGTTATCTACTCGTAACATTCAATCAAAGTTAGGATTCAGTTTTTAAAAGACAATGGTCTTCATTATGAGTGTGCCGGTCCAGAAAGAATGGTGCCGGTAAGACTACCGGCATGTTGTTTCTGGACCGGCACACTACAACTCAGCGGCCGGGTGCCGTCCCACCCGCCAGGATCAGAACTTGCGGGCGTAACTGCACCCGCACGCTGTTTCATGGAAGAACTGGCAGTGTTGTTAATGGTGCTGGTGCATCCGTGGTCCCCAGTCCTATAGGACTCCATGGGAATTGGGACTTACAAATACCCCAGAATACTTACGGAATACCCGGTGATACCGGGAAGTCAGGCGCTGGTAATTCATTCCGGGTCTGGCAGCAACCTGCCAGTTTTACCAGCACGCTTTCTGCCAGAACCGAAATGAGGCCCAATAAAAGTTGCTAAAGACTTTTCTTGTGCTAACACATGTTCCAGCACACTGAGTGACTTCAGTAAAGGTCAGTATTGCACTTGTTGTGGTTACCATTTCAGTTATCGAATTGTTTAAGGAAGGAAAGATTAGAATACGATTTAGAACATACTTTCAAAAGTTTGTAAAACAATTACAAAAACAATTAAAATACAAACTTTTATCCCAGCAATAATAGGGATCAAGTACTGACAAAGCCAATAGGTCCAAAGGTGTGCCCTTGGGGAGCCAGGACAGCCAAAGTCAATGGACAAAGTCAATAGTTCTGATGCACTTCTTCTTAGATAAAGTCTTGACAAAGTTAGTAAGTTCAGAAGAAATCACTGTAACTCAAGTGAGCTACGTTGTAGAGAGCACAATCTGTTAGGCCAGTGCAGGTGAGTTGAGATCAACTCCAAAATGCACTTCCCAAGCCAGGAAGCACAATTTATGGATAAAAGGTGAATACCCCAAGTCCCACAGTACCTGTGATTTGAAGAAACATTTTCCAGCTGGATTCCTCCTTGCTACAGCTTGACAGACCCTTGTTCCTGCACCTTGATCATGTTGGTGAAAGGGAGGATGTCCGGTGAGCTCCTGCAGCAGTACTCAGGAGAGAGACTCTCAAGTAATGGATTTCCTTTGTTTCAGCAGCACTTGAGTGTTTTGGCACCTTTTTCTCAGCACTAATGAAGAATGAAAAGCTCTGGTTGGAAGTGGCTTGCTTCCTTGGTCCTGGACTCTGGTGAGGGGACTCTGAATCAAGATGTCCTGCTTCTGGATGCCCACAAAGATTTGGCCGAATTTGGACTTTGCAAGATGATGCACTCGTCAATGGTCACAGGACTCCTGTGGCTGGGGCTTCTGCAGCTCTGGTGAGGCACAGCAAGTCAGGGTTGTGCCAAATGGAAGCTTGTTTTGAGTCTAGTTGGTTCCACCAGCCTAAGAGAGCAAGTCATCCTTTGCGAGTCTTCCCAGCCGATTTGAAAACAGGGTCAGCACAGCTGTAGGGCTTCACTGGGCACTTCACGGTCAAGAAGGGTGCTGCTGGTGTCTCTTCAAATCTTCTGCTTCGGATGTCCCTCTCCAGTGGTCAACTCTTCCTCTAGTCCCAAAAAACTCACCTTTTAAGCAATTTCCCGTTCATTCACAGCATAGGCTGTCAATCACAGAGCAGGGTGGCTGTCCTTTGAGTACAGACAGCCAGCCAATCAGGACTGGTTTCACTCAGGCACACCTAGAGACAAATGACAAGGAAGTTTCAGGACCCTCCCTCACTTCTTGCATATCCAGTCACACTGAAGCCTGGGTGGGCTCCAGGGCTGATGCCAGCCAAAGGGAAAGCACACAAAAGGCTGAGAAGAAACTAACAGAAAATGGCAAAAAAAGAAGACAGGTGCCATTTTGGGAAAATGGTCACCGGTGGGTGCTGAACTGCAGCTGAGGGTTCAGCCTGCAGTAAAAATGCAGACTGGTAGCAAAGTTAAACCACTGCCACCAGCCATTTAAAGTATGTTATTATAACAAAAAATTTCACATGAGAAGTGGGATAGGGAATTACTAAGTAACCCGCAGCATTCCACATTGGGTGGTGGGTCCTGGTTCCACAAAGAGAAAGCTAAGTAAGACAGGGATCATCTTACTATTCTTGGGAACTGTAATTCACCCAAGAAAATGACGGTGCTGTGTGTCACAATGCAAAAAGCTGATGCCTATGGAGTTTGTCACAGTGAAACACAAAAATCATAGTCAGGAAAAATACATGAGGGAGTGAGAAAAATGTCCCATTCACTCAGGAGGAAAACATCACAAGCCTTAAGTCCAGCAAAAGAACGTGGGGTCTCTAAGGTTGAAGGGAATTAGCACAGGAATGAAAATTCTCCCTAACAATACCCATTGGGACAACCCTATTGAATGTACCCCCGAAGTGACGAAAACCTGCAGGAGGAACTCCCTGAAGGAATACGAGAAGGAGCTAAGCAAATGACCTGATGACACCATAAGAAAGTGTGCACAGCGTCCTGAGACACTTAAATGACAACAATGTATGGATCCTAAAGGACAAATGATGAAGTAAAGAATTCAGTGATCTAGCAACGTGGAAAAGAAGAAGATTACACGTTAACAAAGTGCTGCAGACAACAGAAGCTCAATAAATGTACAGACGCTGAAATGCAAGGTAGATCAAGTCATCATAGAGGCTAGCTATCAGTAGTGAATAGAATGCAGGCGAAGCCGCCATTGTACAGAAACTGGACATTGTTATCATGAAATAAAGAATCCAGAAACCATGCAGCGGGAATGTAAAAACTGTGTTGCAGCAGAATAATAGGTTACTGGAGCTGTGTTGCAAGGCTACCTAGCCTGAAGTCAAGATCCTAGAAATCAAGGTCAGCTATCTACTCTGAAGAAGAAGATGAATCTTCTCACATTAAGGGGCAAGAAAGAACACAAATGATGGTACGTTTTAATTCATTTAGAGCATTTAAAATCTGCAAAATGGACCAGATTGTGGTCTCCTGTCACATGAGCCAAGGATGGAAATAGAGTTTGAACTTGGAGTTCCATACATGAGAGCAAGTGCACTCACTCCTGTCCAGTACCAAAGATGAGAATACTCTGCAAGGCCAAGCACAAACACAATTTCATGGCAGAAGGCAAGGGTGATGAGAGATGCTAGGATAATTGGGTGATGAAGTAGCTTCATGTCCTATCTCCCTGCACCTGGGTCTGGGCATATGTGCTTCTAAATTAACCGAATGCTCCAGACATGGCACAGGCGTGCCAACCCATTGTATTAGTCTGTATAACGAAGGACCTTATAGCTTGTAAAACCCAGTTCATGGAATATTGTGTGTGGAAAAAAGAGACTTGCGTGCAGATCTCCATTGGTTGATTCATGGAAAGCAATGCGCAGGGCTTACCGAGGACCTGCGAGGAATCAGTGCCGGTCTGCCACGTCACTGCGACTCGACAAATGCCTTGTGCAAGACTTCAAGAAGATGGTAGGCCGGGTCGCGCAGGCACCTAGAAAGGTGGGTGGAAATAACGGAATGAGGAAGGACAAGTGAAAATGTTGGCATTACAAGGGGTGTTCCACTGTCAAACAATCACACCGCCCATACGGGCGCGAAAATAAACATATTCATAGAATTGAACAGGGCACGTCGGGTCGCGAAAAAACCCACAACATGTACGCCACGCGATAGTAGGTGTAAACATCAACCCATACTTTAAAAAATGCATCTAAAGCACCCAAGCACAACAAACACACGGATACAGCCATGATGAATTCACCATATTTTGCAGCAATCATCCAGGGACACCACAGGAGGAGGAGGATGGCCAGGGCCTGGATCTTCCACCCATGGGCCCCCCTTTTTGGGATGCCTGATGACCAGGTCTATGGCAGGTATAGATTGCCCCCCATATCATCCTAGACCTGGTTAGGGAGGGGGAGGATGACCTCACATCACCTAACATGTGCTCCCAAGCACTGAGCCCCTTGCAAAAGGAGCTCACTGCTCTGCATTTCTTGGCCAGTGGGTCTTCCCAGCAGACCACCGCCATAGTCGGTGACATCTCCCGGCCAAGCAGTCTCGCTGCCTACACCAGGTGTTGGCAATCATAACTGCATGGCCTTCTGTCCGCTGGCATATCTGTATGCCCAGAACACTGGCAGAAAGGCAGTGGTCCAGGTTTTTATGAGGTGGTGCACTTTCCAAAAGTGCTAGGTGCTATTGATTGCACCCATGTTGCTCTACGTCCATCTAGAGCAACAGAGCACATCTACTGCAACCGGAAACATTGGGACTCCATCAATGTTCAGATTGTGTGTGATGCCAAGGGCATCGTTACTGAAGTGTATGCCAGCTATCCCGGTAGCACACATGACAATTACATCTTCAGGATGTTCCCACTACACCGCTCCCTGGAAGCCGGGAAGCATGGCAACACATGGCTCATTGCGGAACATGAATGGCCATGCACATGCATGCATGTTGCACACACACCAATAGACACTGTCAACAAAGGCCAATGACAACCATTCTCACATCTATAGGGGCAGTGCCTACCCTCTGCGCACATACACGATGATGCCATATGCAACCCCAACACACCTGCCGAGGTAAGGTACAACACTGCCCAAATTGTGACTCGAGCATAGTCGAGCACACGTTCGGAGTGCTCAAGTCACGTTTCCGCTCCCTTAACCACTTTGGTGGTGTGTGGCTATATGCACCACCAGTAGTCTGCAGGATAATTGTAGCAGAATGTGTCCTGCACAATGTTGCAATATGGCGTGGCGTCCCTGGTGGACATCGTGGTGGCACACCATCGACACCCAAAGGCACACTGCTTGAGTATGGCTGGAAAAAGGGCACATGGAGAGGCTGCACGTGCCCAGCTTGTGCAATCTTTTTTCACCTATAATCCTTCCCCTGTGGAGTGCACACGATCCCGTCAAATCCCAGGTGCCATTAAATCATGACAATGGGCCAAGCCACTGTGCCCATGAAACCATAATGAGAAAGTGCACTTGGAAGTGCAAATTTGTGTGCATCCATTAGAAATAAAAATGCTTGCATTCAGTGTTTCCAAAAGAAACACATTGAAGAGGGAGTACACCACTGCCACCATGGCAACTGTTGAATTAAATCACCCCCCTAGGCACTAAAATCATCCCATATGACTAAGTAACATACCTATAAAATGTGTAACCACTGATAATTCATCACCAAACATCATATCGGAGCTGCCAGCCATACATGGCCTCCAAAATTCTACTGTCCCCCAACATTCAAGAAGCACAATGGCATATTGCTGCACACATGTCCGGGAATGTGCATGATGTGCACACACATATCCCTATTGTGGTGTGTGGAAAAGCAGTGCAGTAAGTATCCACATGTGACATACATTCTGGCAACATGCCAACAATGCACCCCATCCAAAAAATATCACTGAACAAGAGGTCATTGACAATTGTGACAAAGAGGGTGACACACCAGAATGGCCACATCCACACATGCAGCAACTAATGTAGCCATTCCATATGACTCAAGATAAATGCACATCTGACTTGTCCCCTGGGCATGCGGTCGACAGTCCAAAACCATCCCATTAAATCGCCATCATTCCCTGACGGAAGGATCTGCAGACAATGGAAAAATCAAACTGAGTGCAGGAGACACATCCAAAAAGTACAGACACATGTGCCCCCTCAGTGACATGCAACACATGCAAACAACTCATAACACAACCATCAAGATGTGTCCCAGCACACATGCAGCAACACCTGCACACTGCATGCAATTCAAACATACAAAACACACACACTGACAAACAACCACAACCCACACACTGCCTGAACCCCTAAATGACATGCAGCAAAGGTGCATGTCACATATCCCTATTTCCAAGCTGATGGCACATACACAACACACCCATCAGTCAGCATGCTTCTTGAAAATGAGAAGATATCAGAAATGCAGATAATTGATCCACCCAAAAAGCAAGGACTCCCCTGGAAGACAAGCAATGACATGCCAATGCATGCCATCACCAGTGTAGTAGTGGGACAGTGCAGTGAACACAGTCATGGAAGCCATGATGCAAAGCACAAGAAGACCAGTACACAAATACTCACCTCTTGCACTCCATGCAGGACCATGTTGGAGGCAGCATTTCACAGAGGCCAATGTCAGACTGGAAGGCTGGCCACCGAGGCAACTGCCATGGAAGACATAAGCAATGTGAAACCGTCAACAATATACAAAAGGTAGGATGCAAGGGAAAAGTGCAAGGTATTTGAAATTTCTTGTATTTTATTATATTTTATATAGCACCTTACGCCAAAGCGCTGTACATAGAATTAAAAACAGTACAAAAAGTGGAATCAATATTTAAAACACAGAGTAAGCTCAATGTAGGCTTCATTGTGACAGCATACAATTGGTTCAATTGTGCATTCAATTGAATGAATCAGCACCATGCACCCAGCTGCGGTCAACCTGAAGCTGCAGACACCATGGTGCAACATGCATGGGACATGCACGTGAAAACATCAACATTGCACAACGTGCATCAATGGTTCCAGGTTAGTGGATCATAACTGGGGCTGCACACCATCAATGTGGAGCCCTGAGCAAGAGAGGCCAAATCCGCTGTTGAACCATCACCCCACAAACATTGCATGGGATGAAAAGTGTCACTTAGTACACATGTGCAAAGTGCAATGAAAACCACACACCAGCACAACCATCAACACCTGTCACCTGCCTTGCATACAAGGCAACCCACCGGGAGACACATCTCTAAATGCAATGACATGCATAGTAACAACAGAAAGAAACTGCACATCCATGACAACACATGAATGGAGGATAAAATATGCTGAGACCACCCACTGCAGAAGGACCACAGGGTGCAAGAGGGTGACAGGACATAGATTGCTATCTGCCCATGAGTGCAGCATAGCACAACAGAGAGAGAATGACAGTGAGAGAGAAGGCCAAGTGAAAAACACATCAACAGTGCTCATGCTTACCAGCTGACTGAGCCGGCATGATGTGAATCCTGCATCACCTTCACCGGGAACTGACCTCCAAATGAGTGACATGAGGGTCAGTGCCTGGAGGAGGGCATGGGGAAAATGGATGTCAAAGGGTGCTGGGTGTCTCCCCCGAGACAGCAGTCACCGCCTCATTGCAGATTACTGAAACACGGGACAAGACATTACAACAGGCATAGTTAAGTACCATTCACACAGCACACATGTGTCAGGATACACTAAACCCACTGTTACCTGCACATGCCATCCCAAGCACCACCATGCAAACATGCAAGTTGACCTCACTCTGCATGTCCACCACTCCATACGTCATGGCCTTCAGAGGGCAACTGCACAACTCAAGTAAAGAATAATACCCCCAAACAAAAGAAACCTGGAAAGGGCAACTAAAAATTAACATGCCAACATCCGGGCCTGCGGTCTACAAAATGGGCAAAAATACAAAAAAGAATAATTAATGTCCATCATGGACAGGGGGTGTCCACATGGGTGGTCGTCCAATTAAAAAGAAAAACCTTCATGGGCTCATGGGCTACACGGTTATGGAGGACCAGGAGGCATGTCTGTGCTGGCACCCCCATCCTGAGTTGAATCTGCAGGTGCAAGTGGTGCTGGGGGCTCACCAGGCAGTGCCCTGGTCTGGTCCCCAGTGGCAGCTGCAATGGGTGACACTGATGAATGCACCAGCCGACTGAGGACTGTGAGGTCACTTTGCACAACCTCACGGGTTGTACAGAGTTCCTCTCAGATTGTCTGACTCAGTGCTAACACCTCCTGCTAAAACAATCTTCTGGTGGCTGCATCTTCCTCATGGATTGCAGTCCTGTGGGCCAACATCTCACGCCTCAGGGCATCCCCATGTGCACGGCCCTCTGCAAGCAGGGATGCCTGCAGACACTGCAGATCTGCCCGTCGGCCCCTAATGTTGGACTCCATGCACAGTCTGCGCGAGTGGCATGTGGACCGTGTGACCTGCAGCTGTTGCGCCACCTGGATTGCTGGGGGGGACCTGGAAGTGGCCACCCTATCCATGCCCTCAGCCAAACTCTCAAAGGCAGCAGCACCCTGTTGGTGTTCTCCCACTCTGTCTGCACAGCCTGCCCACGTCCCCCATGTATGAAGGGCCCACGCCTTCCTGATGCAAGGGAGCATGGCCCTTGCGATGATGACCCTGTCCTTGGCTGCAGGTCTGCACCCCTCCCTTGGACAGTACAACGTCCTTTCATCATGGGATGTTTTTTCACAGGGTTTTTTACTGCAATTCTTTTCCCGAAAAAACTCATTGAATTTTTTTTGGGGGGGTTAGAAAAATATATAAATTCCGTGTGGGTGTTCGGGAATAAATAAAAAAAATAAAGGGGATGGGGAATTGGGGGGGCAAAACCACCCAAAAATAAAATAAAATAAAATTAAATTTGATTAGTTTTTCTTAAAAATATCTGCGGTAAAAAAAACAGCGAAAAAACATCCTGCAATGAAATGACATGGAACCCCTTGAACATATGTCCCAGGACCAGAAACAAATACAGGAGAGGGTGGCCTTACAGCCGTAACCACCACAGACGGGGGGCACTACTAACTGGTATTGTGAAGGCACCTGACCCCCTGCAGACTCACAGGCCGCAACTGTTCAACCCATTGGTGCACACACCTCCACTAGCATTGAGGACTGCATATCCGGTTCAGCATCAAAGGCAGCTGAATTCAAAGATTCAGAAGAGTCTGTAGCACGGCTGAGGAGACTTTTTTGTCTAAAGTTCCATTCGGACTACATAAAGTTGGGGCAGTCACCTTGACTGCGAGGGATAATGTTCATATCAAAACTAGATTACTGATATGTGCCTGAATTGAATTGAATGGGTGCATTAATTTTGTAAAAATCACTTTGCACTTTGGGGTCAAGTTGTAAGACCCTCTGTTTTTCTAATCAATTTGTTTACTTTGTGTATCTTGCACAGTATGAGTGGATTACGAATGTGAATGAATGATGTGGGTTGTATGCGGTACAGTATGGGTTGTTTTTGGTTGTAAAGTGTGGTTGTTTCAAAAATATAATTAACTATTATTAGAGATTCAATGTCTGTACTTTTTAACGAATGCAAGTCCTTTTTTATAGACGTTCTTTTTATTAGATGTTTATGTATGATATAAAATAAAGAATAGTTTGCTAAACAAAAATTATATGAGATTTCTATGCAAGGGGATCGCTATTATAACAAAAATTAATTATGAAATCCTATGAGAGTTGGTATACACCTGTGGTTCTATATTGTGCAGCATGGCTGAGCAGGGTCTAGAGCACCAGTGGATTCTCACGCCTGCCACGTCCTCCACTTGGGGTCTGAAGCACCACAGACCTTTCTTCATCCTCCTCCTCTGCACCTGCTGCATCCTCACTTGCACATAGACAGAAAAAGACACATGGAGTCATATGCAACATGTCTACAGTAAACATGTGTATCACATACCTGTCATGCAAAAAAATGCAGGGAATGAAGTCAGCGGAAATACAGCATAGAGATCAGAGATGGTAACATTGCAACCACAATCTATCATAAACCCACGGATGCTAACAATTTACTCCACTACACTAGCTTCCACCAGAGGGCCATTCTCAAGAGCCTGCCCTACAGGCAGATTTTGAGATTAAAAAGGATAATATTCTGACCCTGCAGGTCTCGACACTGTATACTCAACATTAGTGGAGAAATGTAAGAAAAAGAGGTTACCCTGAAAACATCTTGAATGAAGCCAGGACAAGATCTACAGAGGTGTCAAAGTAGCAACTACTGAGCCCCAAGAACAAGAAAAAGGATGTGCCCCTCTTGTTCATCTCATAATTCTCCAGACAGAGTTTTCAGATTAGCAAGACGATCTTCTGTCATGGGCACACATTCAGTTTGTGTGCTTTGATACCTTGGTAATGTGCCATGGCCCCAACGAGCCCATGCCACTTGTCATTGCATTCACTTGTCACATGTGTATGGGGTGGGCTGGTTAAGGTCTGGAAGGGTGTGTCAGCAGATGCTCCAGTCCTGGGTGGATCTCCGGTGCTTCCAGTTGATCATGTTTGTGGTGGACATGTTGGTGGTCCACTTCATGGTGCTGGCAGACCAAGGAGGTTCAGTTGAGCTGCACACTTGCTTTGCACTGGTATTGTGGAAGACTGTCAGGGGGCTGCCTGGGGGGGTGTCATGGGTGAGAGGGCTGGTGGGTGGTGTCTAATCTAGATGGGGCTGCTGGGTAGTGTCCAGTATGGAGGTGGCTGCACCGGGAAGGACCTTGCGCGAGCCTTGGTGCTGAAAAATTATTGCGCGCCCTGCGTATTCATGGATTCAAGCCGATGCGCAAGTAAAACCAAGCTGCGCGAGGAATGCCCACAACACACCCCCACGCACACCAAAAAGCAAGAAAAAGTCCAAACCAGGCGCACGCCTCCATGTCCACCCCTGACCCACCATCCAGTACCCCTGTGAGAAGATGTGTCCTCCCCTGCAAGGCCAGGCTACACCGCAGTGAAATCGCACGCCTCACCAGAGGGCACAGATGAGGGGGGCTTGTGGGTGGTGTCCAGACTAGGTGGGGCTGCCTAGGATGGTATCACAGGTGACGGGGGCTGTTGGGTGGTGTCCAGACTGGAGGGGGATGCCAGGGGGGTTGTCACAGGTGAGGGTGGCGTCGGGTGGTGTCCAGTCTGGAGGGAGCTAGTTGGTGCTGTCCAGACTGGAGGGGCTGCCTGGGGGCAGTCACAGGTGAGAAGGGCTGGTGGGTGGTGTCCAGACTTGAGGGGGCTACCTGGGTGGTGTCACAGTGAGGGGGGCTGGTGGGTGGTGCCTGGGCTAGAGTGGTTGATGTGCATTAGGGGGGTATGTGTCCAGAATGGGTGCCAGGGGTACAGGGGGGTGGACTCACATTTTCATAAGGGGTGTAGATTTCACTTATGAGTGAGGACCATGTTTTCACAGGGGTGCAGCCTGGCCTTGCGAGGGAGGGCCCGCATTTTCGCAGGGGTGCAGCCTGGCCTTGTGAGGTGAGGTGCACAATTTGTCTGGGGTGCAGCCTGGCCTTGTGAGGGAGGGCCCACATTTTCGCAGGGGTGCAGCTTGGGTTTGCGAGGTGAGGTGCACAATTTCACTGGGGTGCAGCCTGGCTTTGCGAGGTGAGGTGCGCGATTTCACTGGGGTGCAGCCTGGACTTGCGAGGGAAGGGCCGCGTTTTCACAGGGATGCAGCCTCGGCTTGCGAGGTGAGGAGCAAGATTTTGCTGGGCTGCAGCCTGGCCTTGTGAGGGGGGGCCCGTGTTTTCGCAGGTGTGCTGCCTGGGCTTGCGAGGTGAGCCGTGCGATTTCACTGTGGTGCTGCCTGGCCTTCCAGGGCAGGACACATCTTCTGGATGGTGGGTCGGGGGTGGACATGGAGGCGTGCGCCTGGTTTGGACTTTTCTTTGCTTTTTGATGTGCATATAGTGTGTTGTGGGCTTTCCTCGCGCAGCTTGGTTTTACTTGCGCAACGGCTTGAATCCATGAATACTCAGGGCACACAATATTTTTTCTGCACCAAGGCTTTCGCAAGGTCCTTCCTGGCGCGCTGCCCTTGTGCCATTTCTGCGCCAGATTCCATGAATTGGGTGTATCTAATGTTTCTAAAATTAAATGTTTTAAGAGGTGGGCATAAATTGTCCACCTGATATCGGACAGCCAGTAACAATCCTAGCTCCTATATAAGTACATATCTAGATGTTTCCCTTAACCAATCCCGACCCTTGATAGGTTTTCACTATTGCCACGTAGTATGACGTCACTCTGACGCATTATTGAGGATAAGAATTGTATTTTTTGTTGAGATCATTGAGAGACTAAGCATACGTCAGTTGATGATCTTTGTAACCTCCCTGTTTTAGATACAGTAACTTGCCATCTTCTTGAGTTTGTCCTTTTATTTGGACCCAGAATTATTCTGGTGTAATTCCATCCATTGTATATGCATGTTCCAAAGCTCATAAATACATTTAAAATGTTTAGATATAAATGTTTAGATATAAACTATGCATGTTTCAATTTAGATATGTGCAGTGGTTTCCACATGCACGCTCATTGTGATGTTTAAATAGTTATTAGGAATAATGGTCTTTTTGTTTGTGTTGAACTTGGAGCCTCTTATAGTGCTTCCTCACTGGCCACTTCAATATGGCCGTACCAGGGATCAGTACTGGTCTGGACTTCAAGTGCAGCCAATTCCTCCATTGATTGGCTCGGGGCTCCTCTTCTGAGCCAATCCCGAAGCCGGCAGGTGTCAAACGGACCACTCACCAAGGCCCACCCCTCTGCTTCGACATTTTTACTGTTCTCTTCATCTCCGACATTGAGGCTGGAACACTCAATGCTGGATGAACACATGACACGTAGAGGAGTGCTTTCCTGGGACCACCAACACATTTTCTGAAGTGCAGGTAGGCCCTTTGGCCTCTGCAAATTACTGGGGCCTTTAGCACCATAATTTACGCAACACAGCCACTTGGCTGTGTAATTGTTTTGTTAAGATCTTGAGCGATTGCGCTCTGAATAATAGCATTTTCTGAACTTGGTGCCTCTTTTAGTGATTCCTGACTGGCCACATCAATATGGCCGTCCCAGGAATCAGCACTGGTCTGGACTTCCAGTGCAGCCAATTCCTCCATTGATTGGCTCGGGGCTCCTCTTCTGAGCCAATCCCGAAAGCTGGCAGGCTTCAGCCGGCCTACTCACCAAAGGCCCAACTCCTAAGATTCCAATCTGTACCTGTCCAGGCCTGAAAGGGCATGTGGCCCTACTTCTTTACTACTTGCAAAGTCAAGGACTATGCTGGATTATACATCCTATCGCCCCTGGACTGTGACATCCCTCTTGCCATTACATGAGTGCTGACTGTTGCTCAACGGCCTGCCTCATCTATCCTTGACTCCTTGCCTTCCAAGCTTTCTCATTGCTCTTTCTCTATTGGCTTTAGTACCTTTATACTTCATGGTCTACCTTTTCAATTGATTCCTTCCTTTCCTGACCTCCTATCACAATGCCCATACTTCTGCACTGCTGTGCTGTATTACCTTTGTCACAGTATTCATTTTAGGTGTGCTTTCTCGTTACATTGATTGTGACTGTTAGTTTAAACATCGAATTTAGGTGTGCTTTCTTCCTGCATTGATTGTGACTGTTAGTTTTAAATTTGAATTTAGGTGTCCTTTCTTCCTGCATTGATTGTGAATGTTAGTTTAAAAATTGAATTTCGGCCTGCTTCCATCCTGCATTTGTTTTGTTCTGCTAGTTAAAATCCTACTTACTTCCTTGGTCTCTGTTTGTTTCTGTCCCTTTCTGCCTTGTACCCCCCACCATTAGCTCCCACTGTTTCTTCCCATCCCTACTGTGTTCCCTAGTGCACATGTACTCTCCTGTCATCTCCCTTCCTGTGCCTAAGCTGCGCAGCCGGGTTAAGTGTAGCACAATCTGTGTCCCCTCACAATGGCGCTCTCTATCTCTCCTATCTTCTCCAACTGTTTCTCTATTTCCTATCCTTCACAGCTCACCAAGTCTGGCAGGAAGAAATTTAAGAAGGACACACTTGGCTCTAACCCAGGCCTTCCTATCGCTGACACCTACGTCAGTGCATCCCCAGAAAGACTCTTACCAACATCCTCTTTGTCATTCCTTCTCCCGACCTATGGGCACTTCATTTGGTCACTCTGCTCTCTCCATACTCTTCCCCACACATCAATAGTGACACCCGTTGGGAGGTCCTTCTTGCCTCCTTCTCGAACTCCAGTGTCATCATAACTGTCTATTGAAAGGGTACCGTCTTGGTACAAGGGCCTCAGCCCAACCTCTTTCTTTTTGATAGACTCCTCTCTCGTCTTATCAACTTTCCATGTTCCTCCTCACTGGCCCCCTTGCCAATTGCACCTACGGCCTCCCTGGCTCCCTTTCCTGCTAGGCACTCCTTGGCTGCCTTGTCTCTACCTGATCACACTGCCTCTCTTACTATGGCTCCTTTGACATCTTCTACTATCCAGGATTCCTTGCCCACACTCTCTGCATTGACATCCCTGTCAGCCTCTCCCACACTGGTGCCCTTTCTACCCACTGCTGATGCATCTGGGGCGCCTTTGCCCCTTGCGGCCCCATCTTCACTGGCTTCCTTGCCATCTATTTCTGTCCCGGCTCCCTTGCCTGCACTCCCCTCGGTCCATCTACCTTCTCTTGCCTCCAGCTCTCAAGCACCCTTGCTGTTTACGGGTGGGACCTCTGTCCCCTGCATCTCCCCTGTAAGTCCTTCAAAAATGCCAATCTGCTCCACGTTGCCACACTTAACACTTGCTCTGCAGTCAAGTACTCCGACATCTGCCACCTCCTTCAATACCTGGACATTGATGTTCTTGTTCTCACTGAGACCTGGTTTAAGGACAGCTCTGTCTTGAGTGTTCACTCTTTCACACTTCTCCCTGAAGGCTTCAAGATCCTCTCCAAGCCCAGGGCCAACAGGCCAGGAGGGGGAGTTGCCCTGATCTTTCCAGAGTGGATCCCTGTTCCACCATTCCCATTTAGACCTATTCCTCCTTTGAATGCCTGGTCTGCAGGCTCTCTCTCTCCTGTCTCCTCTCTTACTCTGGCCACCTTCTATCGGCCTCCGGGCCAGTCCACCCTCTTTCTCTCGGAATTTGCTGATCTGGCATCCTCACTCCTTTCCTCCTCTTCCCAACTCCTCCTGCTGGGGGATCTCAACATCCACCTTGACTCTCCTGACTCTTCAGGAGCTTTCCGCAACTTATGCAACTCACTCTCTCTCTCCATTCTTCCCTCGGGTCCGACGCACACTGCTGGCCACACCTTGAATGCACTCATCTCCACAGACATCCCTCTCTCTATCCATCGCACTACATCACTCTCATGGACTGATCACTCTCTTCTCGTCTCTCCTCTCACTTGAAGCTTTCTTCCGTTTTAGCACTGACTCACCCTGCACTGCCTCCCAGCTACAAGATGTTCCGACCCATGAGAAAAGCATCAGTGGCTGCCTTTGTCTATGCCTACTCCCCTCCCCCTACTCCTACCCACCCTGACACAGCACTCTCTAACTTTCACCTTTCCATCTCCAATACTCTCGACATCCTTGTCCCTGTCCTGAGGGTCTGAATGAAGCCTGCCAAAAAGTGCAATTCTTGTTACGACTGTGATTTGTCTGACCTTAAACGCAAGTGCAGGGCAGCAAAATGGAATTGGGGATCTTCAGGTGCACCCTCTGATAAGCTGGCCTGCCGCCTTCTGCAAAGGCAATATATAAACTGTATCCAGTGCAAAAAAAAAGAGTCCATATTCAAGTCCGCATCTCTGTGGCATCCAACAACACAGCCAAACATTTCAAAGTCTATAAGGAACTGGCCAACGATACCGCAGCATCCTCCTCTGTTGAACCCACCGAGGCCCTTTGCGTGGCCCTGGATGCACACTTCCCTGCCAAAACATAAGACATCCTGTCCTCTCTCTCCTCCGGACCCACTCATACACCACCATCTCTTGGGCCCTCCTCAGCCATCATAATGCCCCCTCTTCTCTTCTCCCTCTCCCCTGTCATACCCCAGGAGGTTTCTAGACAAGTCCGGACTATGAAAGCCTCTTCCAAACAAGTGGACCCTTGCCCCTCCACAACCATCAAGGACAACATTGACTTTCTAGCTCCAGCCTTGGAAGACCTCTGCAAAATCTCTGCTTCGCCGCTGAAGTTTTCCCCACTTCTCTCAAGCATTCGCTTGTGCACCCTCTGTTCAGAAAACCCTCTGCCAACCCTTCTATTCCGGCAAACTATCACCCGATCTCCAGAACTCCTTTTGTGGGTAAAATCCTGGAGAATTTCACTATCTGACAGCTTAACCTTCACACTGAATCTGTTGGTTGTCTCCATGACCATCATTCTGGCTTTAGAGCATCCAGAGGCACAGAAGCTGCTCTTCTGAAAACCCGTGAAGACCTACTCTCAAATCTTGACTCTAACTCTCCCTCTGTCCTCATTATTCTTGACCTCTCCTCTGCTTTTGATACAGTAAACAACAGCATCCTGATCTCCCATCTCCGTGATACCCTGGGCATCACAGATCAGGCCCTAGCCTGGCTAGCGTCTTTTCTCTCTGACCATCCTTCCAAGATGGAACTTGGGTCCTTGCTCTACACTATCACTCTCTCTGCCTGCAGTGTTCCCCGGGGATCTAATCTATCCCCCTGGTTTTTAAATGCCTACATAGCTCCTTTGGCCCACTTGATCTCTGCCTTCACTTCTAACTTTCAGTGTTATGCGGATGACACACAGCTCTCATTCAGGCTACCCTCGGCCTCTTCTTCCTCCTCACTCATTCCTGACTGTCTTTCCTCAATTCTGTCCTGGTGTGCTGCTAATTATCTTTGCCTTAATGCCAGTAAGACAGAGATTGTCTCTGGCTGGCCTCCCTTGGTCCTGCACCCTCACCCACCAGTGAGGCAAAAACTCTGGGTCATCTTTCGATTCTTCTCTCTCCTCTTCTCACATCTCGGGCATGTCGGTATTCTTACTTTTTCCTTTTCTCAACTTCCCCCAGAGGCTCATCGTCTCCAGAGCCCTTTTTCTTTCTATACTGGACTACTGAAACAGTCTCTTTCTCAATCTTCCTACGTCTACTCTCCTACCTCTTCAACTCATCCAGAGCATAACTGCAAGACTTATCCTTGGCCTCAAGCCTAGGGACTGCATCTCTCTGCACTCAAATCACTCCACTGGCTCCCCATGGCTCCCCGAGGCTGCAAGGGCTGCAAGGGTCAAGTCCAAGTCCCTCTGCATAGTACACAAGGCTTTCTGGATCTGGGGCCCTTACTATCTACAATGCTTTCTTCCTAAATACACTCCTTCAAGAGCCCTTGGTCGGCCTCCTCCAACTCTCTGCATGTGAGCTGTTTTTCCAAACGGAGATTTGGGGGTTGATCCTTATCCTCTAGAGTTGCCTCCCTCAGGAATAACCTCTCTACGTCTTGACCCGCACCTCCTTAAGTTCCGGAAACTCCTCAAGACCATCCTCTTCTCTTCCCCTTTCTCTCTCCCCTGCTAACCCCTTCTCTTTGCTCCTGTGTCCCTCCTTCTTTCTCCTCCCCAACCTGCTCAGTTCGCTGACTGGTAGCCTGGTGCACCTCCAGAACCTCACAGGTCCTGTGTTCCACTGCCAGTCCTGCACTTGTCTGCAGGCCTCTGCACTCTGCTTGGCTCTACTGGACTTAGATTATGCCCCATGAGATGCGCAACCACTCTGCACATAATCCAGGCCCCTACTTGACTGGGAACACTTTTCCTCCTCTGCCTCCCTCGCACCACCTGTTCTGCGCACTTGTACTACCTCAATGTACTAGGCCTAGAAAGTTTGTCCTGTCCTCCCTCTGTCTCCCCTCCCTAGCTTGGTTATGCCTAAAATACACATGCATAGGTGCATTAGGTGACCAACCAACATTCAATCTGAAATGTCGCCAGGCCTAGTACCGTAATTTGTATGTCCTTTTCCCTCTCCCCCTCCTCTTCTCCTCCCACTCTTTGTCACACACTAGTAGATATGCCTCTGGCCTATTAAGCTAGTTATTGTTGTTAGATCATTCGGAATATTCAAGGCCTAACAATGATGACTGTACTCCCTTGTTCCCTTCCCACTTTGAAGCGCTTTGAAGCATTCCACTCGTGTATAAGCGCTTTGCAAATAAACAATTACAATTACAAGTACAATTGTTGATTTTATCTAACGGGAATAACACCTTTGCAGTTTTTTGTGAATTCCCCAGTTCCCGGTTGTGTAGGGTCTTTTGTCCTTCTGTAATAATGACTGGCATGGCAGCCTGTGTTTCTAGAAGTGATAGTCTGAAGGGCTGTACCCCAGTGCCATTTTGTGGTGAGCCACCACTGCTCCTATGTTTAAAATTCTTTTTAGGTGTTTTGCGGTTTGACTGGCTACTTTAATATATAATAGTGGTCTTCAAACTGTTGGGCTAGCCCCACTAGGGGGGCCCAAAGGATGACCGAGGGTGGCGCGAGGCACTTTAAAATACGGTTACTGCTTTCAATAGAAAATATAAACATCTCATATGTTATAGCTTAAGGAGGGCCAGAAAGCAATGTTTCTACTGAAGGGGTATCAGTATAAGAATGTTTGAACACCACTGGTGTATGGTGATGTAGCAAATGTGTGGGTGTGGTGCATTTTTCCAGTTTTACTTGCTGGCACTAACTCTCATATGGTGACTGGAACTTTGTGTCAAGTTAAGAATCCTTCCTGAGAAACTGTGAGGGCCTCATGTACTAGTTTTCCTTTACAATTTAGGATATTGTCTTATTTGAGGACAATAGGCACATATGAAATGTACATAATGTCGAAGGCTTTGTATGGTTAAAAACCATGCATAAAAGATTTAAATTATGTTTCCATTTACTTGCTCCCTATTCCATCCATAAAATAAGATTAATAGGGTGGAACAGTGATGCATAGAACCGTCAATTCTTACAGCATACCTTCTTTTTTGTGCGCGTCATTATAGAAAAAAGGATTTGAAAGATGTGACATGATCAAAAGGCATAATTCCAAAAAGAGAATTGAGCATAACACATATCAGATGCTGCGGCTGCTGCTTTTAACAATTGTAACTGCTATGACTTGAAGGGGAATCTTGAAAGAAAGCGCAAAGGTTTGTTGGTATGTGAAAACTATTTGCAGATGTACACATTTTAAAATCGAGATCGAGATACGTTTGCCAAACCGAAAATGTAGCACTTTAATATGGCTGGAGTACACACTATGCAAGTCTTATTTATCCAATGTCATTAGCAATATTTCTGATAGTGTTCATTTCCGAAAAGACTTTGAATTACACATTATAGTGTTGGAGTACTTGAGTATTAAAAAAGGCAGTCATGCCCTCAAAAATGTTCTCTCCATTACATCGAGGGTAATATTACAAAAGCTTTGCACTGAGGCAAGTGCATTTCGTACTAGGGCAAACCTTTCCCTGGTTCTAATTCCTCTTGCCCCATGGTGCATGAATTAACTTAAGAATGTTTGCCCTAGTGCGAATTGCACTTGCACCAGTACAAAATATGAACCTCAAAATGTTTGCCCTGGTGCTAATTGCACTTGCACCAGTAGAAAATATGAACCTCAAAATGTTTCCCCTGGTGCTAATTGCAGTTACACCGGTAAAAAATGTTCACCTAAGAATGTGTGCCCTAGTGTCAATTGCGTATGCACCAGTTCAAAATGCAGAATGTCTGTGCCCTTGTGCTAATTGCCCTTGCACCAGTACAAAATATGAACCTAAGCATGTTTGTCCTTGTTCTAAATGCACTTGCACCAGTGCAAAAAATTAACGTTCCCCTAGTGCTATGTGCACTTGCACCAGTGCAAATTAAGAACCTAAGAATGTTTCCCTAGTGCTATTTGCACTTGCATCAGTACAAAATATGAGCCTAAGAATGTCTGCCATAGTGCTAATTGCACCTGCACCAGTAAAACATATGAACCTTAGGGCCTAATTCATGGAAAGTTTAGCGTGGTGCAATGTACTTTGCACTGCCAACAAACATGTTGAAAAGAGCCTGATTCACAGAGCGGTGAAAAGTGTATTTTTGAAGTACAACGTCACTTTGTACTGCAAAGGTACTCTTTGCACAGTGAATTAGGCACATTTAGGGACTGATTCATATCATTATTTGAATAGAAAATAGGGAACTTGCGCACCTAACTGCATGCATAATCCCATTTTTCAAATCATGGAATCGAATGTGCAGGATATTCCTTGGACTTGTGTGGATTTTGTGCAGGCTCGGCACGCCTCTGCGAGCGGCCAATTGCCTTACGAGAGACTCCATGCAGAGCATGGGTTAGGCCCGCGCAGAGGGCGGAGTAGCGGACTGAGGAAGAACAAGGGACAAGTGGGCATTACGAGGGACAGGCCGCAGGCAGTCCCTAGGATGTGACCACGCAGCCTCTCGCTTGCAAAATGCCCATGCAAATCCCTCAATCTCTCTACCACCCGAAGGCAGGCGTAAGGACATTTACGCATAGGATTCAGAGCACGGAGGTGAGTTTGCATGTCAGATTTAGGGGTGTGTACATGCAAACGGGGTTCCGATCGGACTTTGGGCTGCACGTATATGCTGCATAGTGGGGTGTTGGGTCGGTTTACGGGGGTTTGCATACATATTTTCAGAGTTTTACCCGAGTTATGATGAATGGTATGCATGATGTCGCAGTGCTGGTAACAGTTACGGGGGACCATGGGCAGGGTCCCTGAGATGCAGGCATGCTTGCGGAGCTCCCTGTGCACTGTTTTGCGGGTGCATGAATGCGCGCTTGGGGAGCACGCAAAGTTTGCTGTTTCTGGCTGTTATTGTTTTGCGTGTGGGCCGGTTGGGGGCGTTCCGGCAGCGACTTGTGTATACAGCTAATACATTTGGCGCCAGGCTCCCGCAGTGACGTTCTCGGCACGCGGACGTTGCGGGATTCATGAGCTCTTTCACATAAACCATTTGCACTTTGCACTGCTCTGTGAATCAGGACCGGTTCAACGTGTTTGTTGGCAATGCAAAGTCACTTTGCACCACGCTGAATGTTCAATGAATTCGGCCCTAAGTATGTTTTCCCTGGTGCTAATTGCATTTGCACCAGTTCAGAATGTCTGTTACCCCGCCACTAGATCATTCATTACAATGAACCTTCAATGCTGACCACCGTATGGTGCAGCAATTTACATATTTGTATTATAGACTCTTAAAATTGGTTAATCAACCTCACCTCCATGGTGCCTGCTGAATGTAATGTTAAGTAATTGACTACATGAATAAGGTGGAGCCGTTTCCTGATACTTTGAAAGTACATCTTTAGAAAATGAACTCAAGTTAGCAGTGCATGTGCAGTGCAAAGTCACTTTCTGAGCAGTGCAAAGTCTCTTTGAAATGTGCACAAAAATTCCATGAATCAGGCCCTAAGTGGATACCTGTTTAAGAGGTAGTTAAAACCAGTGAGCTAGTGTAATGTGGGCTCCCCTTGAGGCCGAGGATAAGATTGGAGAACGATCAATAGAGCGCCTGTCGATTCCATGATCTACCCATGCGCGTCCAAACGAAAAAACAGACCCAAATGACTACAAAAAACGTATAATGAATGTCACTCTCAGTAAGTTTCACAAATAAATTTTAGTAGTCAAAACGAAAGTTGGTCTGATACACAAAATAGTGACAAATCAAGGTCACACAGGACAAGTAATGTGTACCTAACAAAGTAAAAGTGCATGTGGTACATAACATAGAAGAACATTGTTGTCAATACATTTTTGTGCAAGCCATTGGAACAAAGGGGTCCCGTAAAGACCTATGGAATCATACAATCTAATTCAACATGGGTTGATTTAAGCAACTCTACAATTGGCAACGATCACATTAAACACTGTGAAAATGTCCTGAAAGTGACATTCATTAGACGTTTTTTGTAGTCATCTGGGTCTGTTTTTTTCGTTTGGACGCCCTGATCAACAGTACATTTTACTAAAATTGGGGAACTCCAGGGGTTCTTTTGCAATAAATCTTGGAAGGAATGAGCCTGAATGCTTTATTGGAGAATTATGGACTTGTTCTTGTTTTAAAACTGATGATAGTGCTATCCTTGATTTATTTGCTCAAGAGAAATTGGTATCAATCAGGTCATATTATTCCAAGGGCAGGGTATAATGCCTCGTGGAATTGTCGTGTGTAGCCTGCACGTAGCTTTGGGTGTTTGAACGCTTGGCTTTTCGCTGCAAGGATTTAATGTCTGGCTGACTTAAATTTACGCTCCAATCCCCTGCAGACAGCACGGTATCCAGAGCTGTGCACGCTTTGTCGTAATAATTACATTCCTCTTGCATACACCCGCATGACTGTAGAGGGGATATCTACCCGGATTACTGTTTCAAAGCAGTCCAAGTGAGCAGGATGCTTAGGGTAATCCCCCTAACTGCTTCTCCATGGGCCTCCGCCAGGGTGGAACTCATGGGCACTGACCGAACTGTGGGTATTGCCCTCTGCAGGCCCTCTTGGAATCCACATGAGATTGGGGTAGATGAGGACCGAGTGTAGTCATGGCAACGCTAGTTCGAAGGAAAGACCGAACCACACAAATTTAGGCTAGTCCAAGGGCCCTTACATTTACTATCTATTTCAGCAATACCCGCAGACGTTCAATGCTCTCCCAGGAAAAGAACCTGCGAGCAAGAAGAGAAAAGGTTGCCGTCCTCAACAGGGCCCTAAGCTGTGCCCCATTGCCCTGCCTGGGCGTAGCATGTTACTGCAGGGGAGTGGGCTACGTTATAATATTTATTTATTTCCAGCATACTGAGCTGGCAAAAACAGCGGACCAGAGATATGAAAACCTGTGTTTTGTCTGTTTTAAGAAAAAAATATTTACTTCAAATGCCTCGATGCTGATGAAAAAACATTAAATTTCTCATGAGGAGACAGGAAAAACCCCACAAATGGCACATGTCCCCTGTTACGTTCTGGCTCCGCGCGGAGGCAGAACGTTGAAGGCCTCTGAGGTAGGCCGCAGTGGCGCAGCTCCGGCCGGAGCGAAATGAAACACACCACACGTTGTTAGAGTCTGTGCCCGGAACTACCACCCTTGCGCGGGGGCGGGGCTTTTATTCAGACACCCTGCGTCACCGCGTTGCGGGGCGCAGGGCGGATATAACATTCCTCCTTTATTATAAATAAACATAACGACTAAACACACCCCTATGAATATGCCCATGCTTGTGAACACAACAAATACCGACACTTTTCACTTTCACAGTTCTCGTGGTGCCAACTACCACACATAGTCCTTGAGCCGAGCTGGTGGCTGAGTGGCGGTTCTTAGTCCATATCTCCCACCCCGCGAGCTGGGCTCCACCGTCTCATCTGATCTCTCACCTTCCACCTCCGGCTCACCCAGGTCCGGTTCACTCCACTGCTCCCACGATCTGTCACCTGCATTTTCTTTGCCCTGAAGATTGGCAGGTTCGTCGTCGACCAGTCCTCATCTTCTTGGGGTCAGTCCAAAGGTTGCGCGGCACCGCCTTGAACCACGACGCTTTGCGCGTCACCTGACGGTGCCCTCTTTGCACGGTTATCATGGTCCCTTGCGTCTCGCGGACGGTCCATGGGAGAGTCTCATAGCGGGAGTCCATCTTGGACTTCGTCGGGTTCCGTAACATGACCACCTGGTCGCCCACCTGGTGGTTGGATGGTTTAGACCTCCTCTTGGAACTCATGTGGGCATTGGCATCTGTTCTCCTTCTTTCGGTGCGCCCATTGTCGAGCTCGTCCGGTCTTCTGCTGGGGTGATGTGGAATGGGCGACTTTATGACGGTGCCGAACATGAGATCAGCTGGGGGGACACCAGTTGTGCAGTGCGGGGTGACCCTGTAGTTTCTCAGGAAACGGTAGAGGTCGACTTTCCACGGACTGGCATTTGCTTTTGATAACCTCAACACTTTATTAATTGTTCTCATGAACCGTTCCACATCCCCATTCGCCTGGGGCCACTTTGGCATGATGTGGTGATGCCGGATGTTCAGATCTTGCAGGTAGTGTTTGAACTCCTCCCCTTGGAAGGGTGCGCCATTGTCACTTTTTATTGTGGTGGGTAGTCCATGTGTCGCGAACATCTTCTCGATGGCCGGGATGACCACTTCCGCCGCCGTGGATTCGACCACCTCGACTTCGGGGTATCGGGAGTGATCGTCAATGGCCACCAGGAGGTACAGGCCCTCTCGCAGTTTGCAGAAGTCAATGCTTATTGCGTCCCACCTGCCAGAGCCTCGTTCCGCCGACCGGATAGGTTCTGGATCCGGTGGGGCTCCGGTTATCAGACATGGTAGGCAGGTGTTGACTAGTTTTTCCACTTTTTCGTCTATCCGTGGAAACCACACTCGGTGTCGAATTCGAGCCTTTGTTCGAGCCATCCCTTGGTGGCCCTCATGGGCGAGGGCCACTATTCAGTCGTGCAGGCCTGGCGGGATGACGATGCGATTTCCGCGGAGCAGCAGACCTTGCTCTGTTATCGACAGATCCTGGGGGATGGTGAACATCCCTGTGAGGAACGCCTTTGCTTCTTCCGTCCTGTTATGCGTGTTTTTCATGAAGGACCTCCAGTCACCTGAAATGATGGCATCCTTTACCAAGTCGCAACAGGGGTCATTGCATGTTTCTTCTGCAATGTCATCAATGCGGACAGCCTTCGGCCTCATGGCCCGCACCACCTGGCAGATGTGCTCCTCGGTCTCTTCGGCTTCCTTAACTAGACTGATGAACTGTACCAGCACTAGATCCCCAGCTGCATCACCACTAAGAAGGCATTCAATCCCCGCATTCACTATGTATATTTTGGACGGTAGCCTGTTTTCACCATGGCTGAGGGTGGTGCGGAATCTGCCAACCACCGGTAACGGCTTTCTGCAGCCATATGCAAACAGGAGAGTGTCTGTGTTCTTAAGGGCTGGTCGTGGTTGCAGTGTTTGGAAGGTGCTCGTGGGCATGACATTCACCGAGGCTCCCGTGTCTATGGTCATCCATACCTGCTGGTTTTGGAGGGTGACCTGGTATTTGCGCCTCCGGAGCCCTTTCTTCTTCGTAACGTGCCCACTATCCAGGGCTGACACCAGGTAGACTTTCCTCCCTTTGATCTGCTGCTCTCTGCCGGGGTCCTGTTGAGTCCCTGTGATGTCATTTCCTTCTTCCTCGGTCGACGAGTTAGTCGTTTCGACTCGCCTTGTGATCGCCTGCTTCTTTTTCTTTGTTCCACTCTTCTCCTGGGGGTTCTGCGGAGGCGGTAATGGAGCGCCCGATGATTGGCACACCTTGGCATAGTGGTCCTTTCTGCCACATGTCCCACACGTCGTGCCTTGCACAGGCAGTTTCGCCACCCATGACGCGATCCACCACACCATCCACACTCCGTGGGTCCCGGGATCCGTGGCTGCCATCTGGCTGGTGAGTAGTTGCCACCAGATTCATCTCTAGTGGATTGTCTATTGGTGACATGGGCCACCATGGATGACGCAAGGGCAGGTTGTAGTTTTTGCAGAGTCATGCCCATGTTGGCGGCCCTGGCATGTGCCAGTTCCCTTTGACGACCCAGCTCCAGAATGCGTGTTAGGGAGATGCCCCTCTCACCCAACACCATCCTTCTTAGTTTCTCCGATTGGATGCCGTTAATGAGTTGTCTCCAGATTTCTTTCTCGACATCCGTGAACTCACACGACATCGCCAGCTTCCTGAGCCAGGTGTGGTAGGCATCCAAGGTCTCCACTTCTGTCTGAAATGTGGTGCAGAATATGAACGTCTCATAATCAGGGTTGAGTTGTGGGAGAAAATGAGCCGTCAAAGCGTCTTTCGATATTTGGTAAATGTCCTGGCCATCCACAATGGTTAGCGAGTTGAAGATTCATAGCACCTCGTCCCCCACATTCAATAATAGGTGCGATCTCATTTTCCTGGCAGAGGTTACGTCTTTGCACTCCATTGCCATCTCAAATTATTGGAGCAATAGCTGCCACCGGGGACCAACCGAAGATGGATCCGTGAATGGGTCAAATGGCTGAATCATTGTTGAGGAGCTGCTTTGTGGGCGAGCCGGCGGTGACGACATCGACAGATTCCCCGCAAGTCTAGATGGCGTGCTGGGCCCGGGGGTGGACATGTCGGTCTCCATGGTGGGGTGTCGTCGTCACTTGACGGTCCCTTTTGGGGCCAACCTACGAAGTGTTGGCGGATGGGGCCGCTGCCTCGTTCCAGGTGCCCGCTGCCATGATCGCACGTGCGCACTGTGTGTGTGGTGGGCTCACACGACCAGGCGCGGTGCCAGTGGCCCCTGGATGCCGATGGGTCGTGCGTTGCAGGTGGAATGAAATGGTAGGGCGCCGAGCACGTGTGCTGGGTTCCGTTACCTTAGTCGCCAGTGTTACGTTCTGGCTCTGCGCGGAGGCAGAACGTTGAAGGCCTCTGAGGTAGGCCACAGTCGCGCAGCTCCGGCCGGAGCGAAATTAAACACGCCACACGTTGTTAGAGTCTGTGCCCGGAACTACCGCCCTTGCGCGGGGGCGGGGCTTTTATTCAGACACCCTGCGTCACCGCGTTGCGGGGCACAGGGCGGATATAAAATCCCCGATTCTAAAAATCTGCACCGGGCAATGATTCTAAAAACACCCCCCATGCCCATTTTGCAGGATGCGCCTAAAGAAGTATCTCAATGACGTAAAATATGTTTTTGAACACTGGCACAACTTTCACAAGGCGTATGTAGCGCATACACAAAAGGCCATCAATCTGACAAACGGAACGGATTTGCAGATAAAGGGATATTCCCTGACACAGTTGATTCAGGGAATTTGTGCGCAGAAAAACGGGGATTTGTGCGCCATTCTGCCCGCAAATCCCCATTCGTTAAACAGGGATTTGCGGGCACAATGGCGCACAAATCCCTGTTTTTCAGCGCCCAAATTCCATGAATCAGCCCCTAAATATATTGTTTCTAACAGAAATCTATTACTGCAGAATAGATCCTTGGTCATAGTGGAGCTTGATTGTCTAATGTTGCTATAATTTGATTTGATACAGTGGCACTTTAGGGGGCATGCACCTCTAGAAAAGCATACTCTTAAAAGGTCGTGGATCTGCAAACCTGCACGAGAGAGGTGCTCCTTTGCGCTGTAAGCCTCTTTTGCATTGCCTGTCCATGCCCATGTATGCGTAATCCTTACATTACATTTGCCAATGGCGTGACCTTGATGCTCTTCCCCTTAACATTCCCAGATTCCTGCATCTACTCTCAATTGGGTAATGTGGCAGCTGTGCACGTAGAGCCCAGTTTAGACGTGCAACGAGGGGGCATCTGCAATATGTCCCCCTTTTTAAAATTGTGAGCAGTTTGACTTGGCCATGAGCCCATTTGGGACCAGGAGCATGGTCTATTAGTTTAGGTTTGAACTGGAGCAGCTGAAAATCAAAGTCAGTAGTATAAAGTACTACACGTTAAAGGACGCGCATGAATATACAAACACACAAGTCCTTGGGCCTCATTACGACCCAGGCGGTAAGTTACCGCCTGGGCCGTGACTTTACCACCATGGCGTAAACTATGTTTACGCCATGGTGGTTGGCGGATTTACCGCCCCATTCCAACCTTGGCGGGGCGGTAAATCCCCATTTTCCCATTTTCCCTTCCCCATTCCCATTTTGCCCCATAGGGCATAATGGGAGTGGGGAAGGCGTTAATTACGCCACCGTAAATTACGGTGGCGTAATTAACTCCATGGTCCCTTAGCGCCATGGATTTTAACACCTGCTAAAAGCAGGTGTTAAAACCTCCATGGCGCTAAGGGACCTCGTACTCAGGCGGTAAGGGTCGGCGCTGTTTACGCCGCCGTAAAACCCTTACCGCCTGAGTCGTAATGAGGCCCCTTGATTGTACTTCCTGCATACCCAGCATGCATGTTCAAATCTACTTCCTCAAATAGGGAGATTGGGCACCTGGGGAGAGTTCCATCTCATTTACAGAAAGTAAATTACTTTGTGGTTTTATATATATATATATATAATACATTACATGGCCACGGTAGTGGCCATGTAGTTATGGTTAAGTTGCTGTTTCCATAGGAAGAGCACTTTTTGGGCAGTTTGTAACTTCGCTCCCCCTGGACGAATCCTCACCAAACTTTGCATAGAAAGTATATGGCCCACTCTGAACGTTTTTGCAAAGTTTGGTGAAGATTCGTCCAGGGGGGGAAAAGTTATAGGGGGGGTGCCAAAATTTCTTTTTTTCCCATAGACTGAATGGGAAAAAAACTTTGCTCGCGCCTACAGCCCAAACCGCTGGACGGATTTTCACCAAATTTGGACCAGGAGCAGCGGCTTGGTACCGAAAGCGTGCTTTTGTAGATTTGTTGAAAATCTGTACAGTAGTTTTTTTAAAAATGACCAAAAAGTGGTTCATAAAAAATTAGTGATATCTGTGTTCGGTCCGCGGACACACTTCCCTGTTTGCTCCGCGGACAGTGTCCTGATTGGCCAAGCAGCTTACGTCATGTCCGCGGACACGCGACGTGTTCGCTGATTGGACGGTGTGGGGCGTGAAGCACGTCAGATTTTTGGTGGCGGCCGCCATCTTGGATTCGCGGACGTCCACGGACAGCGCAGTGAAACTTGGTTCAAAATTTGTATTTAGTAGAGTGTGTTGGTGTGTAGGAGTCTTTGGGGAGGGTGGGAGAGTATGAGATAGGTTGAAAGTTGTGTTTTTTCATGTGGTAGACGTTCTTGTTGTGTTCGATTTGTCTGCGGACATCACGGGTGTTCTAAAATGTTCTAAATAAACTGAATGGGGGGTGTTCTGAGGACTCAATATGTGTCCGTTTTGTTCGGAAGCAAGCTGAAACGGTTCTAAGAACACTTGCGGTGTCCTGAAATGTTCGTAAATAAACAAAATGGGGGTGTTCTGAGGACACTGTCCGTATTGTTCGTTGTCAAGTTGAAAGTGTTCTAAGAGCTCTTGCGTTGTCCTGAAATGTTCGTAGGGGGTGTTCTGAAGACAATGTCCGTATTGTTCGATGGCAAGTTGAATGTGTTCTAAGAACACTCGCGGTGTCCTGAAATGTTCGTAAATAAACAAAATGGGGGTGTTCTGAGGACGCTGTCCGTATTCATTGTTCGATGGCAAGTTGAATGTGTTCTAAGAACACTCGTGGTGTCCTGAAATGTTCATAGGGGGTGTCCTGAAGACGCTGTCCGTATTGTTCTCTGGCAAGTTGAATGTGTTCTAAGAACACTCACGGTGTCCTGAAATGTTCGCAAATAAAGAAAATGGCGGTGTTCTGAGTACACTGTGCGTATTGTTCGTTGTCAAGTTGAAAGTGTTCTAAGAACTCTCTGGGTGTCCAGAAATGTTCGTAAATAAACAAAATGGAGGTGTTCTGAGGAGGCTGTTCGTATTGTTCATTGTCAAGTTGAAAGTGTTCTAAGAAGTCTCACGTTGTCCTGAAATGTTCATAGGGGGTGTCCTGAAGACGCTGTCCGTATTGTTCACTGGCAAGTTGAAAGTGTTCTAAGAACACTCGCGGTGTCCTGAAATGTTTGTAGGGGGTGTTCTGAAGACGCTGTCCATATTGTTCGATGGCAAGTTGAATGTGTTCTAAGAACACTCGCGGTGTCCTGAAATGTTCGCAAATAAACAAAATGGGGGTGTTCTGAGGACGCTGTCCGTATTGTTCTAGGTCAAGTTGAAAGTGTTCTAAGAACTCTCGGGGTGTCCTGAAATGTTCATAAATAAACAAAATGGAGGTGTTCTGAGGACGCTGTTCATATTGTTCGTTGGCAAGTTGAAAGTGTTCTAAGAACTCTCGCATTGTCCTGAAATGTTCGTAGGGGGTGTCCTGAAGACGCTGTCCGTATTGTTCGCTGGCAAGTTGAATGTGTTCTAAGAACACTCATAATGTTCGCGGACATTAAAAGTTTCCATAGGCCATAGTTGAAATGTTTGACTCTATGGGTGTGATATGCTGCGGTGCTTGTGGCCAGGGCATAGAGTGTTCGGTGCATGGCCATTTGGCCATTTGGCAATGCACCTAACACTCTATGCCCTGGCCACAACCACTGCAGCATATCACAGTTATAGTTGCTTATAACTTTGGGTCAAAAACAAATTTATAAGGAACAAAGTTATAAGATACTATGGGTGTGATATGCTGCGATGGTTGTGGCCAGGGCATAAAGTGTATAATATACTTGCTGTTTGGTTTAGAAACTTGAGTACATGTATTTCTTTTTCATTTCTGTGATAAAAGAAAATAGCATGTTAGTATTTTGTAATGACTTATTACATTGTATAATCAATATTTTTTTTTTGGACCCTCATATTTAGTAGATTAAAAACCAGAGTACTGTGCAATTTACTCAGTTTCTGTGTTCGTTGCTAAAATCATTGGGTCTGTGGGAGAAAAAAAAATCCATTTTGGATAAAAAAAAAAACTTTTCTGTTATGCTACAGTTTATTTGTTTGTTTGTTTTCAGTGTTCACTTGTTGTTTCTGGCTAATGCTCTACATTGGGTTGTTGCATTTTTTTGGAGCAGTAACATATTATTTATTTGTTTGGATATTATAAAATTTTGGGGTTGTTGCATTTTTTTGGAGCAGTAACATATTATTTATTTGTTTGGATATTATAAAATTTTGGAGCAGTTAGATACCAGTAGGCGTATTCTAACTGTCTATTTTTTTTATATATTTTAGTGGTATTGATTTATCTGGTTGGATATTGTTAAATTTTGGGACAGTTAGATACCAATTGGCGTATTCTAACTGTTAATTTTTTGCTCTAATTTAGTGGAATTTATTTTTCTGATTAGTTGTTGTAGAATCTTTGGGCAGTTAGATAGCTTTTGGAATATTCTAACAGTTTATATTTTTTTACTACAAGTTTAGTTAAGGTTTAAGTACAGTTTAGTTATCAAATTTTGGTTTTAAGAACATTAAATAAGCGTTTGTAAGATTTGCTGGTAATCTCTGCTTTAGAGTAATGGTACTATCATTACATTGAAACCATCCACATTTCTTTTTTATATATGCAGTGTAGTACCCTGAACTGGATGTGGCTCCTGTGTGGTAGATTATACCTATTGTTGTGAAGGTTTTCTTGCCAAGTGATATTTGACCATGTGTGAATCCAGTCAGCTTGCAGTTGTTTTTGGTACCATCTGCATTGTAACGTAGAAGCATTAGTATTACGTATTTACTATGTGTTTGTATTACTAATGTGGAGCGATTATCTGAATTGCAGGTAGAACATAATCTACCATGGTTTGGATTTTGTACTAGTTGCTGAAATGGAATGGATTCACAATTAGGTATTGATATATATATATATATATATGAAGCGTTCATTGGGGATTTCTTCTTGTGTCACATTGTTGCAGAGAGTGCGTGTATGTTTCCACATGTATGAAATCTGAAAGATTTCATTTATAGGTATATTTTTGTTTTCCAGTACTTCTAGTAAGTACATTAGAAATTTTTGTGGATCTTCCTGTGAGTTTATAGTGAATTTCACCGTTCCAGCACAGTAGTCCAATTTTTGTCTTATTCCATAAACACTATATGTGTTATCAGGGTTGTTTGCTGCATTTCTGTGAAGTACTAACATTTGCAAACACAATGGGTCTGTACTGTGTAAGTAAATGTTGTCAACAATTGGTGGTAATTGAAATAGAATATTCATTGCTACATTTGCATAGCAACTTACACCAACTATATTTGAGAGTTTAAATGGACCAGGTAGTTCTGTATCTGACTGCTTTTTTTGGAGTTTGTCTTCCTTCTTTGAAGAAGTACCTGGTTTACTTTCTGTAATTGATTCTTTTTTGCTTGTGGTACTTGATGAAGTATTATATTGTTTTACTCTCTTTGGAGGATTTGCAGTGACATCCTGTTGCATTTCTGTTTGATTTATTTTTCTTTTATAACGTTTTACTTTTTGTGGAACAGAATATGTGTTTAGATGGGGCGTGTATATTGAGCAAAGTCTATTGTATTCTAAAATGCAAGGAATATCAGTGTTTATTTTACTTGGATCAAAGTTGATTAGAAATAGACCATCAAGTGTACGTAAGCGTGTTAGTGCTACGTAGCTCATGCCTTCTTTAAAGACTGTGTTACCAATATCTATCATTGCTTTGTCTAGGGTAAGACCTTGTGATTTATGAATTGTGACTGCGTATGCAAGAGTTAGAGAAAATTGTTCTCTGCATACATACATGTCTTTGAAGAGAAGGAATCGAGCTGTTGAGCATCCTATCCTTTTTACTTCTGAAAGTTTGTCAAAGAGTATATTGACAAACTGAATTTTGTTGTCACGTGGGTATGTTTGAAAGCCAACAACTGTACCCAGTGCTCCATTAACTATTCCATGGTCCAAGTCAAGGTTACGTTTAAGCATTACTCTGCAATTTAAGGATAATTTTAATATCTTTTCTAAGCCTGCTGTGTTTGAGATTGATTTTTCTAAACTATTTACAGGCCGATTCATGGAATAATTTGCGCGGCGCAAGTGGGCAAAAACGTGCGATTCGCAGTGGAATAGCGAAAATCGCAGTGCAAGTGCGAAAATCGCACGAAAAGCAGCGCACATCGATTCATGGAAGTCCGTGCGCGAGAAAACCAGCGGATGTGCGATAAAAAAGTGCGCGGCGCACGTTGGCGCACAGGCCATCTAACAGCGTGCGCCAGGTCACAGCGAAAAATCGCACAGGCCAGAGCGAAAATCGCACATAGCGCGGCGCACGCAACAAAAGTAGGCGGAACACGGGCGTAACACTCGGAATGGGGAACAACTTGCCAAAACGTGGGCGTCACGGGGGAAGTACAGGGCACAAATGCGCGGAACGCCCACACGCTAGCCTACAACACGTATTCATGGAATAGAATAGGGCAAAAAAGCGCACGCTCAAACCAGCGCACAGGCACAAACACGACCGCCACAAGAAAGCAGGCAGTAGCGTCTCTGCGGCTGTAAGAAATGTGCGCCAAAAGGTGCGCCAACAAATAGCACCTATATACTGCCATGATGAATGTCCTATACTGTGGCCCTCCAGGACAAATGACGTGCAAAGGGGTACCCACAAACACGGACCCGCTGACAAAAAATACGTGTGCGTGTATACCGGGGTGCGCGGGAAGTCTCACACGCGATTTGGCCGGGTACGTGGATTTCAGGGGTGCGCGGGAAGTTCCACACGCGAATGGGCCAGTGCGAGCAGGGTACGTGTATTACATGGGTGCGCGGGAAGTTCCACACGCGATTCCATCAGGGTACGTGTATTTCAGGGGTGCGCGGGAAGTTCCACACGCGAATGGGCCAGTGCGAGCAGGGTACGTGTATTACATGGGTGCGCGGGAAGTTCCACACGCGATAGTCCCAGTGCGAGCAGGGTACGTGTATTTCAGGGGTGCGCGGGAAGTTACACACGCGATAGTCCCAGTGTGAGCAGGGTACGTGTATTTCAGGGGTGCGCGGGAAGTTACACACGCAATTCCATCAGGGTACGTGTATTTCAGGGGTGCGGGGGAAGTTCCACACGCGATAGTCCCAGTGCGAGCAGGGTACGTGTATTTCAGGGGTGCGCGGGAAGTTACACACGCGATTCCATCAGGGTACGTGTATTTCAGGGGTGCGCGGGAAGTTCCACACGCGAATTCTGCAGGGTACGTGCATTTCAGGGGTGCGCGGGAAGTTCCACACGCGAATGGGCCAGTGCGAGCAGGGTACGTGTATTACATGGGTGCGCCGGAAGTTGCACACGCTATTCCATCAGGGTACGTGTATTTCAGGGGTTCTGGGGAGTACTACACGTGAATTGCCTTGTGGGTCCTCCCAGGTGTACGCTCCACAACCTCCACGGCCCCTGCAGGCAGCCCACACCACGGGGGACTACCCTGCACCCCTGCTCATGTCCCGCTGGCAGCCCATCCACCATGGGCATGCCCCCAGCCAACCCACATGTCACCTTGCACTACTGATCAACAATGCATGTCTCCCACCACCCCCACCCCCCAGCAGTGCAGGGGCAGCCTCCACCAGGCCCCCACTCATGTCCCCCTGCACCCTCACCCCCCGGCAGTGCAGGGTCACCCTCCACCAGGCCCCCACTCATGTCTCCCACCACCCCCACCCCCCTGCCACCATGGGCAGCCCCCACCAGCCCCCCACTCATGTCTCCCACCACCCCCACCCCCCGGCAGTGCAGGGTCACCCTCCACCAGGCCCCCACTCATGTCTCCCACCACCCCCAGCCACCATGGCCAGCCCCCACCAGGCCCCCACTCATGTGTCCCACCACCCCCACCCCCCTGCCACCATGGCCAGCCCCCACCAGGACCCCACTCATGTCTCCCACCACCCCCACCCCCCAGCCACCAGGGGCAGCCTCCACCAGGCCCCCACTCATGTGTCCCACCACCCCCACCCCCCGGCAGTGCAGGGTCACCCTCCACCAGGCCCCCACTCATGTCTCCCACCACCCCCACCCCCCAGCCACCATGGCCAGCCCCCACCAGGCCCCCACTCATGTGTCCCACCACCCCCACCCCCCTGCCACCATGGCCAGCCCCCACCAGGACCCCACTCATGTCTCCCACCACCCCCACCCCCCAGCCACCAGGGGCAGCCTCCACCAGGCCCCCACTCATGTGTCCCACCACCCCCACCCCCCGGCAGTGCAGGGTCACCCTCCACCAGGCCCCCACTCATGTCTCCCACCACCCCCACCCCCCGGCAGTGCAGGCTCACCCTCCACAAGGCCCCCACTCATGTCTCCCACCACCCCCACCCCCCGGCAGTGCAGGGTCACCCTCCACCAGGCCCCCACTCATGTCCCCCTGCACCCCCACCCCCAGCATCCAGGGTCACCCTCCACCAGGCCCCCACTCATGTCTCACACCACCCCCACCCCCCAGAAGTGCAGGGGCAGCCTCCACCAGGCCCCCACTCATGTCTCCCACCACCCCCACCCCCCTGCCACCATGGCCAGCCCCCACCAGGCCCCCACTCATGTCCCCCTGCACCCCCACCCCCCGGCAGTGCAGGGTCACCCTCCACCAGGCCCCCACTCATGTCTCCCACCACCCCCACACCCCTGCCACCATCGGCAGCCCCCACCAGGCCCCCACTCATGTGTCCCACCACCCCCACCCCCCGGCAGTGCAGGGTCACCCTCCACCAGGCCCCCACTCATGTTCCCCTGCACCCCCACCCCCCAGCATCCAGGGTCACCCTCCACCAGGCCCCCACTCATGTCTCCCACCACCCCCACCCCCCGGCAGTGCAGGGTCACCCTCCACCAGGCCCCCACTCATGTCCCCCTGCACCCCCACCCCCCAGCATCCAGGGTCACCCTGCACCAGGCCCCCACTCATGTCTCCCACCACCCCCACACCCCTGCCACCATGGGCAGCCCCCACCAGGCCCCCACTCATGTGTCCCACCACCCCCACCCCCCGGCAGTGCAGGGTCACCCTCCACCAGGCCCCCACTCATGTCCCCCTGCACCCCCACCCCCCAGCATCCAGGGTCACCCTCCACCAGGCCCCCACTCATGTCTCCCACCACCCCCACCCCCGGCAGTGCAGGGTCACCCTCCACCAGGCCCCCACTCATGACCCCCTGCACCCCCACCCCCCAGCATCCAGGGTCACCCTCCACCAGGCCCCCACTCATGTCTCCCACCACCCCCACACCCCTGCCACCATGGGCAGCCCCACCAGGCCCCCACTCATATCTCCCACCACCCCCACCCCCCGGCAGTGCAGGGTCACCCTCCACCAGGCCCCCACTCATGTCTCCCACCACCCCCACCCCCAGCAGTGCAGGGGCAGCCTCCACCAGGCCCCCACTCATGTCTCCCACCACCCCCACCCCCCTGCCACCATGGGCAGCCCCCACCAGGCCCCCACTCATGTCTCCCACCACCCCCACCTCCGGCAGTGCAGGGTCAACCTCCACCAGGCCCCCACTCATGTCCCCCTGCACCCGCACCCCCCGGCAGTGCAGGGTCACCCTCCACCAGGCCCCCACTCATGTCTCCCACCGCCCCCACCCCCCAGCCACCATGGCCAGCCCCCACCAGGCCCCCACTCATGTGTCCCACCACCCCCACCCCCCTGCCACCATGGCCAGCCCCCACCAGGCCCCCACTCATGTCTCCCACCACCCCCACCCCCCAGCCACCAGGGGCAGCCTCCACCAGGCCCCCACTCATGTGTCCCACCACCCCCACCCCCCTGCCACCATGGCCAGCCCCCACCAGGCCCCCACTCATGTTTCCCACCACCCCCACCCCCCAGCAGTGCAGGGGCAGCCTCCACCAGGCCCCCACTCATGTGTCCCACCACCCCCACCCCCCGGCAGTGCAAGGTCACCCTCCACCAGGCCCCCACTCATGTCTCCCACCACCCCCACCCCCCGGCAGTGCAGGGTCAACCTCCACCAGGCCCCCACTCATGTCCCCCTGCACCCCCACCCCCCGGCAGTGCAGGGTCACCCTCCACCAGTCCCCCACTCATGTCTCCCACCACCCCCACCCCCCAGCCACCATGGCCAGCCCCCACCAGGCCCCCACTCATGTGTCCCACCACCCCCACCCCCCTGCCACCATGGCCAGCCCCCACCAGGCCCCCACTCATGTCTCCCACCACCCCCACCCCCCAGCCACCAGGGGCAGCCTCCACCAGGCCCCCACTCATGTGTCCCACCACCCCCACCCCCCTGCCACCATGGCCAGCCCCCACCAGGCCCCCACTCATGTGTCCCACCCCCCAGCAGTGCAGGGTCACCCTCCACCAGGCCCCCACTCATGTGTCCCACCACCCCCACCCCCCAGCAGTGCAGGGGCAGCCTCCACCAGGCCCCCACTCATGTCTCCCACCACCCCCACCCCCCCTGCCACCATGGCCAGCCCCCACCAGGCCCCCACTCATGTCCCCCTGCACCCCCACCCCCCGGCAGTGCAGGGCCACCCTCCACCAGGCCCCCACTCATGTCTCCCACCACCCCCACCCCCCGGCAGTGCAGGGGCAGCCTCCACCAGGCCCCCACTCATGTGTCCCACCACCCCCACCCCCCGGCAGTGCAGGGTCACCCTCCACCAGGCCCCCACTCATGTCTCCCACCACCCCCACCCCCCTGCCACCATGGGCAGCCCCCACCAGGCCCCCACTCATGTCTCCCACCACCCCCACCCCCCGGCAGTGCAGGGTCACCCTCCACCAGGCCCCCACTCATGTCTCCCACCACCCCCACCCCCCAGCCACCATGGCCAGCCCCCACCAGGCCCCCACTCATGTGTCCCACCACCCCCACCCCCCTGCCACCATGGCAAGCCCCCACCAGGCCCCCACTCATGTCTCCCACCACCCCCACCCCCCAGCCACCAGGGGCAGCCTCCACCAGGCCCCCACTCATGTGTCCCACCACCCCCACCCCCCGGCAGTGCAGGGTCACCCTCCACCAGGCCCCCACTCATGTCTCCCACCACCCCCACCCCCCGGCAGTGCAGGCTCACCCTCCACCAGGCCCCCACTCATGTCTCCCACCACCCCCACCCCCCGGCAGTGCAGGGTCACCCTCCACCAGGCCCCCACTCATGTCCCCCTGCACCCCCACCCCCCAGCATCCAGGGTCACCCTCCACCAGGCCCCCACTCATGTCCCCCTGCACCCCCACCCCCCAGCATCCAGGGTCACCCTCCACCAGGCCCCCTCTCATGTCCCCCTGCACCCCCACCCCCCAGCATCCAGGGTCACCCTCCACCAGGCCCCCACTCATGTCTCACACCACCCCCACCCCCCAGCAGTGCAGGGGCAGCCTCCACCAGGCCCCCACTCATGTCTCCCACCACCCCCACCCCCCTGCCACCATGGCCAGCCCCCACCAGGCCCCCACTCATGTCCCCCTGCACCCCCACCCCCGGGCAGTGCAGGGTCACCCTCCACCAGGCCCCCACTCATGTCTCCCACCACCCCCACATCCCTGCCACCATGGGCAGCCCCCACCAGGCCCCCACTCATGTGTCCCAGCACCCCCACCCCCCGGCAGTGCAGGGTCACCCTCCACCAGGCCCCCACTCATGTCCCCCTGCACCCCCACCCCCCAGCATCCAGGGTCACCCTCCACCAGGCCCCCACTCATGTCTCCCACCACCCCCACCCCCCGGCAGTGCAGGGTCACCCTCCACCAGGTGCTCACAATCCCCAATCATGTGCGTAATGGACAGCCTCCACATCCAAAAAGCCCTACCAAGTAACCCATTCACCCACATGGAAATGGAAATCACATGTTACACCCCCAATGTTCAAGAAGCTAATGAACCCATGTCCGTCACACACAATGGTTGCAAGATAATGGCAAAACACACAACATGACATGCATGAAACCAATGAGATGACACCACACAGTGAAGTATGCTAACTAAATTGTATTAAAAAAAATTAAGAATGCAAAAGAAAGAAAACTAACTACAATGTGAATGAGAACAAAAAACATGCATGTCCGTATAAAAAACTACCAAGTGTCCATGAGCCCAACTGAACAAAGGAAACCTACTAAAAAAACCTACCTAAAAATCAACTATATACAAAAAGTGGAGCAGTGTCCGTCGACTCCAAATCATAATTCGAAAGAAAGGAAACCTAAAACTAAATAACTATATACAAAGGCGGCGGGCTAGTCCAGCGGCTCACTCCGTGGTGTCCCGGGCCAGGGCATCATCGAACTCCTGTTCGATGTCCCAGAGGCAGTCCAGTTCCATGGCCCCGAGGGTCCGCAGGGACGACGCTGTGTCCTCCTCCAACCCCCTGCGGATTGCCTCGAGGCACTCGGCCCGCCTCAGGGCCCTCCGCATGGAGTTCTCCGCCCTGACCATTGTGAGCCGCGCCTCTTCCGCCCGCCGCCGCTCCGCACCTATGGCGTGGCCCAACCGCTGCCACACGGAAGACACTCTCTGTCCTGGGTCCCCCTGCCCTCCGGCCGATGGCCGCCCCTCCGATGTCGAAAGCCCCAGCCTTCATGGCTCCCAACATGTTGCTGCTGCTGCTGCTCTGCCTCTGCCCGTGCACTGCCTCCTGCTGCCTGCACATCCTCCGCCGGCTGGGGTGCACTTGTTGATGTGGCCACCCCTGCTGGACCTCCGACTCCCTACTGTGGCAGGGATGCCTTCTCCACCAGCCTGGCCGCACCGTCAGAGGCAGCTCCACAGGGCACCCAGGTGACTGATGGGTGGGAAGATGGCACAGAGGACGACTGGCGCGTAGGGGGTCCAGTTGAGGAGGGGGTCGGAGCAAGCCCCATCAGACGGAGGAATCCGGCCTGGGTGACCTGTCCCAGCAGGCTGACGTGGTCAACGAGCCATTCGAGATGACGTGCAGTCTCTCCATGAAAAGACTGCAGGTCACCTCGCATGGCCCGTTGACGCAACGCCACACCAGCCAGGACAGGCTCAACCCGGACTTGGATGGCCACGTCCGCAGGCAGAGGAAGGCCAGTTGACGTTAGCTCATCCCCTGCCTGAAAACAGGTCTGGACGTAGGCATCCCTGCTGGTGCAAGATGATGCAGGGACAGGATCGGGGACAGGATTGCACACAGGCACCTCCGCGGCCGCCTGTGCTGCCTCCGTCCCTGGTCCTGCACTGCACCACTAGCACCAGTGGGATCCCCACCTCCAGACCCCGTCTCTGGTGCTTGTGTGGCCCCCTCCTCCACCAAACCCCCCACCAACCTGGATGACTCTGTGCCATCTTCCGCTGTTGGGCCCTGTGGGGTCCCAGCTGCCCCTTCTGCTGCAGAGGAGTCCAACTGCAACCTCCGCCTCTTGGACCTCCCCCCGGCAGCTGCGGCCTGGGACGCGGCACCGGACTCCTCACTCCCTGACGAGATGACAACACGGGAGGGGAGCCGGGACTTGCGTCTCCGGCTGGCGGTCGGATCCCCGCCGCTGTGCTCCACAGCACCTTCTCCGCCCTCTTCATCAGTTGATGCTGCAGACAGGGAGAAACAAAACACAGGCATCAGGGCACTGTACAATGGACACATACACACATGACAGTTGCACATGAGTGGCATTGGCAAACCTCAGACATGTCATCACAATCCCCAACACACATGTCATTACAACTCGCACACATGAGCCATACCACAGCCATTTTGCAACTGCCACCCCCATCCCTACACATACAACAGCATCAGCAGCCAAAGGGGAGCCAGACATCACATGCAACACAGGAAGTGCACCACACATGTACACACACCACCACACTTGCATGCATGTCTACACCTCTGCCAAGTGTCGCACTGTTCAGACGGGCATCCATGTCACATCTGCCAATCAGGCTTTCACATACCGCTGTCACATGCATCCATGTAGCATCACTGTTGCACCCTTGACAAATACACACACATGCACATGTACACAGTGCTCATACATGCAGCCGAAAAAAACATACATGCCTGACATCACGGACATGTCTACTTACATACACATTCATCCAAACATGTGTGCACGCACAACTGCCTTTGCCATGCAAGCCCCCACACAAAAGCACCATCCATGTCTCACACATTACAGCCCTCGCATGTGTCAGCCCCAGGGCCCTGTACACCCCCACCCATACTCCACCCCATACAAACAGATCTGCAACCGGCACAATGGTGAATGATCACCACACGCCCTGCTCACAACCAGGATGCATGTACACTCACCGCTCGACTCCAGACGGGTCTGCTTCTCTAGGACCTGGACGTGGAGCGCTGGGGATATGCGTTCCAGGACCCCCATCTGTTCTTCCGACAAGTGGCCCCGGCGCCCCTTGGCATCCGCTGCCTTCAAGAGGCGCCGGGCCTTGTTCAGGGTCCTGGACCTGAAGTCCTCCCAGCGCTTCCTGACATGTTGTAAGTCCCGGACTGCCACCCCCTCCGCGTTGATGGCAGTCACGATGTCAGTCCAGATCCGAGTCCGTCCTTCCTTGTCGGCGCGGGAACTTCCAAAGAGGGCATCATACTGCCCCAGGACTTGCTCCACCAGGACACCAACTTCGGTGGCACTGAAGCTGGTGCCCCTCTGCCTCTCTGGCCGGGGGTTGTGAGTGGTCACAGATGTTGTATGCCCCGACATGACAACCCCAGAGGCAGGAGTGTGTGGGCAACTGGGTCCTGGGGCTGGGCTGTGGAGCGATGGAATTCCAGTCGGGAGTCTTCGGTTCCAGCAGGGGTGGTCACAGCAACAGCACCCCTGGCTGATGTGCAGGCAGCAAATGGCAGTGCACGTGGGCAGCAGGCAGTCAGGCAGCAGCAGATGGCAGGTGGGAGCGTGCTCGGGGCTCTGGGGGGCAGTAGTTTGGCCTTCTGGGCAGGAGCGTGGTCTTCCCTGTGCTTACGCGTGGCCAGCTTGGTACGGAGTGATTTGGCACGTGAAAATCCTGCACGTCAGCGTGAAAACCGAGGAAAGGCCCTTAGCGCGTAAGCGCGTCAGCACGCATACGCGAATCCATTGGACCAAAGGCCCTCAGCGCGTAAGCGCGTCAGCACGCATACGCGAATCCATTGGACCAAAGGCCCTCAGCGCGTAAGCGCGTCTGTGACGTGACCCGCACGGGTGTTTCCCACACACCACGTGGTGACAGAGCACACGTGGAAAGACTGCACGTCAGAGTCTCATCGCGTGTGATTGGACAGCACGTCAGAGTCTCATCGCGTGTAATTGGACAAAAGTGCGTGTACACGCGATTGGGCTATGTACGTGTATATGAGGTGTGCGCGGACACTTACACACGCAAGTACGTCAGCGCAGCTGTATCCCGGTGTGCGCGCCAATTTCCACACGCTATTGTACTGGGCACTGGATTGGAGGGGTGCGCGGGTCACACGCTCGCCTACAACACGCGCAACGCATTAATTTGCGCGCTAACAAAATAACTAGCTCAGACCCAGGATGAACATACCGTTCCTAGCAGCAGTGGGCGTGGCCTACCAAAGGAGGAGGAGGAGGATAGTCAGGGCCAGAATATTCACACCCAGAAACAGCCTTTTCGGGATACCTGATGACCAGGTGCATGGGAGGTACAGGTTTCCACCACACATCATACTGGACCTGGTGAGTGGGAGGACGACCTCACATCACCCACCCTGTGCTCCCAAGCACTCAGCCCCCTGGAGAAGGTCCTCAATGTACTGCACTTCTTAGCCACTGGATCATTTCAGCGGACAAGTGCCATTGTGGGTGGTGTATCACAGGCCACCCAGTCACGGTGCCTACACCAGGTCTTGAACATCATCACTGCACGCCCATCAGTCCGCAGGCACATATACCTGCCCAGAACACCTGCAGAAAGGCATGCTGCCGCCCTGGATTTCTACGCTGTGGCACGATTCCCCAAAGTGCTAGGTGCCATTGACTGCACCCATGTGGCTCTACGTCCCCCCAGGGCATCTGAGCACATCTATAGGAACCGCAAGCACTGGCATTCCATCAACGTGCAGGTAGTATGTAATGCCAAGGGAATCATCACCTCACTATATGCCAACTATCCTGGGTCAACCCACGACAGCTTCATTTACCAAATGTCCACCCTAAGCCGGGACCTAGAAGCTGGCCGGCATGGCGATACATGGCTGCTTGGTGAGTATGAACGCCACTGCACATGCATGCATGTCAGATACTGAGCAAGGACACAACCCCACCAATGATACCAATCACCACCTCCACAGGGGACAGTGCCTACCCTCTCAGCCCCCACATGATGACGCCAATTCGGAACCCCACCAAGCCACCCCAGGTAAGATATAACGCAGCCCACATTACAACCCGGGGCATAGTGGAGCGCACATTTGGAGTGCTGAAGTCACGCTTTCGCTCCCTTGACCGTTCTGGCGGTCAGCTGTTGTACGCTCCCCCAGTAGTGTGCAGGATCATAGTGGCAGCATGTGTCCTGCACAACGTTGCAACACGCCGGGGCCTGGCCGTGGACATGGTGGTGCCCCCCCATCCCCAACCACATGCACAGCCGCTACGCATGGGAGGGGAAAGGGCACGGGGGAGGCAGCCCGTACACAGCTAGTGGCTAATTACTTCACATAGAAATCACACCCCTGTGGAGTGCACACTGCCCTGGCACATTCCATCTGACAATCAATGATGACTCAACCTGACACTGATCCTGAATGTCTGGAGAAAGAACCGTGAAAACCATATCAGCCTGAGATTGTTCACCTGGAAGTGTCACAATGTGTGCATCCCTACCCACACTGACACCACCAATGCAGTTTTGTGAAGTTACAAATTCAAGCAGCTGAAATGAATACCCACTTGCAAAATGCAACAAGAGGACAGTGCCATGTCAGCCAACCCAACCCCAGCACCGCCACACGACACACCGTGCCATATCATGCTATTTGCACGTACACAAATTAATCCCCACAACATGACACTAGTGTCACAATGTACGGTGTCCCTATTAGTAACTTGCAACACCTGAAATGCTCACAGTAATGCCGGACCAACAACAAACTTGAGCACGTACTACCATTAACATGACATCACTAATGTATAATATTATGAGTCTCACCACCTGGAAATGCCTGCACTCCCACCACTACCAACTGTGCAGTGTTGGCGCCTGTAGAGTTGTAGGTGCACTGCTGCCAACATGGACCACATCTCCAGACTAGAGGTCCTTGTGTAGACATAATGAAGGGACCTGCAAATTTGGAGGTAGACACAGAAGATGAGTTACACATCAATGCAACATGCAGTGTACAACACAACAGCAGTATGCACTAGGAATGTATACACAGTATTGACTACAGACTGCCCACACAGCTCATGGGAGTCCAACGTCACTGTGTAATTCACTGTCACTTGGGCACACCCTTTGCAAGCCCATGGAAACGGGAAGCAGGAGGGGTGTGTGTGACTCAAACCCAAGCATCTGAACCAAATACATAATAAGCCTGCATGTGCCCAGCCACAATGCAGCGTATGCCCACAGGAACCACGGAAGCCAACAAATTGTCCCAAAAAAATTGGGAATAAAAGAAATAAAAATTAAAAAAAAATAAAAATAAAAATCAAAAATGGCCATTGAAGGGCCCAGGGGGGTTGGGGAGGCCACCCAGGAGGTCCGAGGACAGGATGCACACCAGAACCCACCTGCGTGGATCCTGGGAAAAAAAAAACACCTCCATGGGCTCATGGCCCACACGGCTACCCTATTGTGGGAGTATCACTGCTGTCGCTATTATCACCCTGTGCAGCTGCATCCGGAGGTGGTTGCACTATGGGAGGCAGCCCACGCAAGGCCCTAGTCTGCTCCTCCATGGCTGCAAGCATGCGGGTGGGGTAGGTCTGGTTCTGGAGGATGAGTGTGCGGAGGTCCCCATGCAACAACTCACGGGATGCCCGGACCTCCGCCCTTGTTGCCTGCATCTCAGCTGAGAGCGTACGGGTGAGACGCTCCAGCTGCTGTTCTGTCCTTTGGTGTGTAGAAGCCTCAAGCTCAACAAGAGTCGTCCTGAGGTGAAGGAGCTCCTGCCTCAGGGCTTCCCTGTGGCCCTGGGACTCAATGGAGATGGCCTCCTGCAGAGTCACCAGTGCCGCCCGCCTGTCCCTGTTGGACCCCAACATGTCCTCCCTGTGTGACTGGCAGATGGAGTCGGTTGCCTGCTCTAGTCGCTCCATCAGCCTTTCAGGGGGGACAATGGAAGTGGCCACCCTATCCATGGCCTGAGCCATCATCTCGGATGATGCTGCCTGTTGGGTTGCCATACCGTAAATGGATTGCTCCCATGCGGTATTGCCAGGTGGCGTACGGCCACCACGTCGGCGGGCACCACACCTGTCTGGGGCAAGGCGAACTGCGCCTTGCTGTGCCGGCACTGCCTGAGGCTGCAGGACTGCATTCCCCCTCTGATCTGCTGGCCCAGGAACAGGATCAGATGTCGCGGAGTGTGACCCTGCATCCGTAACCACCAAAGGCGTAGCTGCCAACACCGACATCCCCATTGAGGGTTCTGACCCTGGTGCAGGTGGGTGAGACAGAACAGAATCCCTCCCTGGAACACTCACCTGCGACGGCACGTAGGTCTCATCCGAATCAACACCTGAGTACAGCTCGGGGGAGGTGCAGCCAGAGACACCCCTTGAGAGCAGGACCTGCAGCACTTGTGGGTTCTCACCCACCACCACACCACGTCCCTCACTGGTGGTTGGTCGGCCCTCGGGCCCCTCCTGGGTCAGCACCATCTCCACAACCCCAGCAGTATCAGGTGCGTCTTCCCCTGCAAAGACATAAAAACAAAGAAATGGAAACAGGCATTAGCACCATGGCACACAATGAGGGCTGAGAAGCAAGAGAAACAGTACTTGTTTGACACATGTCCCACATGACTAAAACCCTCCCATGCATGCAGCCTCACTGCGTATGAAGGGCAGGCAAATGGCACACACTGATGACACCAAGATTGAAGATGAACACATTTTCTGCATGCTGCCTGGCAGTGGCATCACACATTGGCCTGTGATTGGCAGGTGAAACACACATGCCATCACACAGATGGCATGTACCATTGCTATTGAGTGAAGATGGAGAGGAGGGCAGCACCTATGCATACTGTCCAGTTCCCGCATGTAATAGCTTTTCTAATTCTAACAGGTCAGATTCTTCACCTGCCAGTCAGAAATGGTGCAATTGCACAGGGACATGTTTGAACAAATGATATCCAGGTAACTAAGTCACTCAACTTTACCATAGCCATGTCAGACATGTGACTAGAGGACTGCGACATGCCTAGTAAAAGTGGTGGAATGGTAAATATCTGACTAAATGAACAGTGCTAAATTTTGCAACAATGTTGTGGCAAGGTGACACTTCAAGGGCAACTGGCGTGCAGTTGGACTACATGTCTACTGTTGGCAGAAGGGATACAGCTATGGCCAAATGCAGCTGCGCAGGATGTATTGCATGAAGCACATGGATGACCCATACGACTCAGGCGCACACACTCTCACCTGGCACACAAGCAGAAGCCCTCACACACACCATGCACATGGATGACACACACATGCATGTGCACTCACCGGACAATGCCTCGTAATCAGGGAGATCTCCCACGCCTTGGATCTGTTCCTCCGTGACGTAGGTCCCAGCGACTGACTCATGTGGAGTGAGTTCCATGTCTACTACTGGAGACCCACCTCCAGTCACTAGAGTTGCGGCATGACTTGAGGCCAGCTTACTCTTTGCCCTGCGCTTTAGGTCATTCCAGCGCTTATAGCAATCATTGGCTGTGCGCCTCACGATTCCAAGGGCACTTACGATGTCAGCAACAGTCTGCCAGTGTGCCTGGCGTTGTGCAGGTGTGGTCTTGGATCCTGCAACAATGACCATCTCGTTGTCATGTGCGGACACATACTCGACAAGTGCATTCAGTTCGTCATCCGTGAAGCTGGGCTTCCTGGACGGGCCGGACTGTGTAGCCGTGTCTGGGGCATCAGCCTGTGCCGGACGAGCACTCTTCCTCTTCCGCTTGGAAGGTGGTGGTGATCCTGAGTGTCCTGCGCCGCTCTGGACACTAGGGGCAGGAGCCCTGGTGGACTCTGTATCAGGAGTGTGGGATTGGTGCAGGCATTGGCTCTAGTGTGATGGTGTCAGGGGGAATATCAGCAGCATGGACTAGGACCGACACTGTCCTGGCTGGGTGTGTGAGGGCTGTGGTGGATGGAGCCGCAGCTGCCCCTGCAGCCTCTCCGCCCTGCCTACTTGGTGCAGCAGATGACCTTGCTGCCCCAGATGCACGTGGCATGGTGACATCAACGTGCACCAGCGCACGTGTCATAGGCCTGCTGACCTGGAAGTCAGCCATGGAGTCAGCCAGGTCTGGTGCCACAATGGGCTGGTCCAACAAGGGCTGAGCATGGATGGTGTCAGCCACATCAGCCTCAACGGGGGGGGGGGATTATGGGTGCCCTTGACTGGTCCTCCACACATGGGGGGACAGGCTCACCCTGCAAGTAACGACCACGTCCCCTACCGGATCCACCACGGCCACCACTTGTGGCTCTTCCACCTTTGCCACCCTTACGGAATCCTCGCCTCCCAACCATGGCACTGATGTTGATGTGCGTATGGGAGTGGCTGGAAAATATTGTCCTGGGCAATTGGGGGTCAAAGGGGTTGGGTACCAGATGGTAATTGTACCCTAGTGCTCTTGCAAGGCTGATTGTAACCCCTGGGGAAAGATGACGGGTCACGCTACGCACAGGAGCCCCAAAAAAGGGAGATGACGTGCACGCAACCCCTCCTAGACCACGTGTGCAGAAAGAAAAACCTGCCCTACGCTGTGGCACCCAGTAACACAAGAATGAACGTATGCGTGTCACACGCAGCCTAGAATGACCTCTGAAGGGGAAGGCTACACACGGGGCAAGCACAGATGTTAGATACGTGCGTGACTCACCGTCTGCCAGGTAAAAGAGCGTGAAAAAGGAGCGCGTTTGGTTGGCAACACCCCCGCCAAAAGAAGATTTGTACGCTGTCTGAGGAGACAGGACAACAGTAGAAGGGAACACTGTTTGAGGGAACAGGCCCAGGTAAACCAGTAAAAGAGAAAAAAGAGAAAAATCTGTCAGAGGTAACAGGGAATACGAACTTGAAACGCCGTGAAGTAAATTGCGTGTGAACCGACAAGAAGTACAGAATTCACCCACTCGCTCTCCACAAAAAGCACGTACAAGGAAATGGTGTTCTACGCGTACCTTTTATACAGGCCCACACGTTCAACGTCACTTACGCGGCGTGTACGCGCTAGGGCCATTTGCACCAATTACACGCTTTGTGACTTATGCGTGTACGGCCATTTCCACCAATTACACGCGTTGTGACTTATGCGTGTACGGCCATTTCCACCAATTACACACTTTGTGACTTATGCGTGTACGGCCATTTCCACCAATCACACGCGATGAGACTCTGACGTGCAGTCTTTCCACGTGTGCTCTGTCATCACGTGCTGTGTGGGAAACACCTGTGCGGGTCACGTCACAGACGCGCTTACGCGCTGAGGGCCTTTGGTCCAATAGAATCGCGTATGCGTGCTGATGCGCTTACGCGCTAAGGGCCTTTCCTCGGTTTTCACGCTGACGTGCAGGATTTTCACGTGCCAAATCACTCCGTACCAAGCTGGCCACGCGTAAGCACACGGAAGACCACACTCCTGCCCAGAAGGCCGAACTACGCCCCCCAGAGCCCCGAGCACGCTCCCACCTGCTATCTGCTGCTGCCTGACTGCCTGCTGCCCACGTGCACTGCCATTTGCTGCCTGCACATCAGCCAGGGGTGCTGTTGCTGTGACCACCCCTGCTGGAACAGAAGACTCCCGACTGGAATTCCATCGCTCCACAGCCCAGCCCCAGGACCCAGTTGCCCACCCACTCCTTCCTCTGGGGTTGTCATGTCAGGGCAAACACCATCTTTGACCACTGACAACCCCCGGCCAGAGAGGCAGAGGGGCACCAGCTTCAGTGCCACCGAAGTTGGTGTCCTGGTGGAGCAAGTCCTGGGGCAGTATGATGCCCTCTTTGGAAGTTCCCGCGCCGACAAGGAAGGACGGACTCGGATCTGGACTGACATCAACGCGGAGGGGGTGGCAGTCCGGGACTTACAACATGTCAGGAAGCGCTGGGAGGACTTCAGGTCCAGGACCCTGAACAAGGCCAGGCGCCTCTTGAAGGCAGCGGATGCCAAGGGGCGCCGGGGCCACTTGTCAGAAGAACAGATGGGGGTCCTGGAACGCATATCCCCAGCGCTCCACGTCCAGGTCCTAGAGAAGCAGAGCCGTCTGGAGTCGAGCGGTGAGTGTACATGCATCCTGGTTGTGAGCAGGGCGTGTGGTGATCATTCGCCATTGTGCCGGTTGCAGATCTGTTTGTATGGGGTGGAGTATGGGTGGGGGTGTACAGGGCCGTGGGGCTGACACATGCGAGGGCTGTAATGTGTGAGACATGGATGGTGCTTGTGTGTGTGGGCTTGCATGGCAAATGCAGTTGTGCGTGCACACATGTTTGGATGAATGTGTATGTAAGTAGACATGTCCGTGATGTCAGGCATGTATGTTGTTTTCGACTGCATGTATGAGCACTGTGTACATGTGCATGTGTGTGTATTTGACAAGGGTGCAACAGTGATGCTACATGGATGCATGTGACAGCGGTATGTGGAAGCCTGATTGGCAGATGTGACATGGATGCCCGTCTGAACAGTGCGACACTTGGCAGAGGTGTAGACATGCATGCAAGTTTGGTGGTGTGTGTACATGTGTGGTGCACTTCCTGTGTTGCATGTGATGTCTGGCTCCCCTTTGGCTGCTGATGCTGTTGTATGTGTAGGGATGGTGCTGGCAGTTGCGATATGGCTGTGGTATGGCTCATGTGTGCCAGTTGCAATGACATGTGTGTTGGGGATTGTGATGACATGTCTGAGGTTTGCCAATGCCACTCATGTGCAACTGTCATGCGTGTATGTGTCCATTGTACAGTGCCCTGACGCCTGTGTTTTGTTTCTCCCTGTCTGCAGCGTCAACTGATGAAGAGGGCGGAGAAGGTGCTGTGGAGCGCAGCGGCGGGGATCCGACCGCCAGCCGGAGACGCAAGGCCCGGCTCCCCTCCCGTGTTGTCATCTCGTCGGGGAGTGAGGAGTCCGGTGCCGCGTCCCAGGCCGCAGCTGCCGGGGGGAGGTCCAAGAGGTGGAGGTTGCAGTTGGACTCCTCGGCAGCAGAAGGGGCAGCTGGGACCCCACAGGGCCCAACAGCGGAAGATGGCACAGAGTCATCCAGGTTGGTGGGGGGTTTGATGGAGGAGGGGGCCGCGCAAGCACCAGAGACAGGGTCTGGAGGTGGGTATCCCACTGGTGCTAGTGGTGCAGTGCAGGACCAGGGACAGGAGGCAGCGGCCGCGGAGGTGCCTGTGTGCAATCCTGTCCCCGATCCTGTCCCTGCATCATCTTGCACCAGCAGGGATGCCTACGTCCAGATCCGTTTTCAGGCAGGGGATGAGCTGACGTCAACTGGCCTTCCTCTGCCTGCGGACGTGGCCATCCAGGTCCGGGTTGAGCCTGTCCTGACTGGTGTGGCGTTGCGTCAACGGGCCATGCGAGGTGACCTGCAGTCTTTTCATGGAGAGACTGCACGTCATCTCGAATGGCTCGTTGACCACGTCAGCCTGCTGGGACAGGTCACCCAGGCCGGATTCCGCTGTCTGATGGGGCTTGCTCCGACCCCCTCCTCAACTGGACCCCCTACGCGCCAGTCGTCCTCTGTGCCATCTTCCCACCCATCAGTCACCTGGGTGCCCTGTGGAGCTGCCTCTGACAGTGCGGCCAGGCTGGTGGAGGAGGCATCCCTGCCACAGTCGGGAGTCGGAGGTCCAGCAGGGGTGGCCACATCAACAAGTGCACCCCAGCCGGCGGAGGATGTGCAGGCAGCAGGAGGCAGTGCACGGGCAGAGGCAGAGCAGCAGCAGCAGCAAGATGGTGGGAGACATGAAGGCTCGGGGCTTTCTTCATCGGAGGGGCAGGCATCGGCAGGAGGGCAGGGGGACCCAGGACAGGAAGTGTCTTCCGTGTGGCAGCGGTTGGGCCACGCCATAGGTGCGGAGCGGCGGCGGGCGGAAGAGGCGCGGCTCACAATGGTCAGGGCGGAGAACTCCATGCGGAGGGCCCTGAGGCGGGCCGAGTGCCTCGAGGCAATCCGCAGGGGGTTGGAGGAGGACACAGCGTCGTCCCTGCGGACCCTCGGGGCCATGGAACTGGACCACCTCCGGGACATCGAACAGGAGTTCGATGATGCCCTGGCCCGGGACACCACAGAGTGAGCCGCTGGACTTGCCCACCGCCTTTGTATATAGTTCTTTAGTTTTAGGTTTCCTTTCGTTCTTATTATGATTTGGAGTCGACGGACACTGCTCCACTTTTTGTATATAGTTGATATTTAGGTAGGTTTTTTAGGAGGTTTCCTTAGTTCAGTTGGGATGATGGACCCTTGTTATTTTTGTACATAGTTCTTTGTTGCATGGAGAGATTTTGCATTTCACTTTGGACAAAATTTTAAGGATTTGGATTTCCAGTTTTGTGTTTTTCTGCGGACATGCAGCTTATTTTTTCACATTTACATTGTAGTTAGTTTTCTTTCTTTAGCATTCGTGATTTTTTTCAATACATTTTTGTTGCCATTGTTCACTGTGTGGTTTCATCTCATTGGTTTCATGCATGTCATGTTGTGTGTTTTCCCATTCAATTGCAAAAAATGTGTGTGACGGACATGGGTTCATTAGCTTCATGGACATTGGGGGTGTAACATGTGATTTCCATTTCCATGTGGGTGAATGGGTTACTTGGTAGGGCTTTTTGGCTGTGGAGGCTGACCATTACGCACATGATTGGGGATTGTGAGGACCTGGTGGGGGCTGCACATGGTGGCAGGGGGGTGGGGGTGGTGGGAGACATGAGTGGGGGCCTGGTGGAGGGTGACCCTGCACTGCCGGTAGGTGGGGGTGGTGGGAGACATGAGTGGGGGCCTGGTGGAGGTTGACCCTGCACTGCCGGGGGGTGAGGGTGGTGGGAGACATGAGTGGGGGCCTGGTGGAGGTTGACCCTGCACTGCTGGGGGGTGGGGGTGGTGGGAGACATGAGTGGGGGCCTGGTGGGGGCTGCCCATGGTGGCAGGGGGGTGGGGGTGGTGGGACACATGAGTGGGGGCCTGGTGGGGGCTGGCCATGGTGGCTGGGGGGTGGGGGTGGTGGGAGACATGAGTGGGGGCCTGGTGGAGGGTGACCCTGCACTGCCGGGGGGTGGGGGTGGTGGGAGACATGAGTGGGGGCCTGGTGGAGGTTGACCCTGCACTGCCGGGGGGTGGGGGTGGTGGGAGACATGAGTGGGGGCCTGGTGGGGGCTGCCCATGGTGACAGGGGGGTGGGGGTGGTGGGAGACATGAGTGGGGGCCTGGTGGAGGCTGCCCCTGCACTGCTGGGGGGTGGGGGTGGTGGGAGACATGAGTGTGGGCCTGGTGGAGGGTGACCCTGCACTGCCGGGGGGTGGGGGTGGTGGGAGACATGAGTGGGGGCCTGGTGGAGGGTGACCCTGCACTGCCGGGGGGTGGGGGTGGTGGGAGACATGAGTGGGGGCCTGGTGGGGGCTGGCCATGGTGGCAGGGGGGTGGGGGTGGTGGGACACATGAGTGGGGGCCTGGTATGGGCTGGCCATGGTGGCTGGGGGGTGGGGGTGGTGGGAGACATGAGTGGGGGCCTGGTGGAGGGTGACCCTGCACTGCCGGGGGGTGGGGGTGGTGGGAGACATCAGTGGGGGCCTGGTGGAGGGTGACCCTACACTGCCGGGGGGTGGGGGTGGTGGGAGACATGAGTGGGGGCCTGGTGGAGGTTGACCCTGCACTGCCGGGGGTGGGGGTGGTCGGAGACATGAGTGGGGGCCTGGTGGGGGCTGCCCATGGTGGCAGGGGGGTGGGGGTGGTGGGAGACATGAGTGGGGGCCTGGTGGAGGCTGCCCCTGCACTGCTGGGGGGTGGGGGTGGTGGGCGACATGAGTGGGGGCCTGGTGGAGGGTGACCCTGCACTGCCAGGGAGTGGGGGTGGTGGGAGACATGAGTGGGGGCCTGGTGGAGGGTGACCCTGCACTGCCGGGGGGTGGGGGTGGTGGGAGACATGAGTGGGGGCCTGGTGGAGGTTGACCCTGCACTGCCGGGGGGTGGGGGTGGTGGGAGACATGAGTGGGGGCCTGGTGGGGGCTGCCCATGGTGGCAGGGGGGTGGGGGTGGTGGGAGACATGAGTGGGGGCCTGGTGGAGGCTGCCCCTGCACTGCTGGGGGGTGGGGGTGGTGGGAGACATGAGTGTGGGCCTGGTGGAGGGTGACCCTGCACTGCCGGGGAGTGGGGGTGGTGGGAGACATGAGTGGGGGCCTGGTGGAGGGTGACCCTGCACTGCCGGGGGGTGGGGGTGGTGGGAGACATGAGTGGGGGCCTGGTGGGGGTTGACCCTGCACTGCCGGGGGGTGGGGGTGGTGGGAGACATGAGTGGGGGCCTGGTGGGGGCTGCCCATGGTGGCAGGGGGGTGGGGGTGGTGGGAGACATGAGTGGGGGCCTGGTGGAGGCTGCCCCTGCACTGCTGGGGGGTGGGGGTGGTGGGAGACATGAGTGTGGGCCTGGTGGAGGGTGACCCTGCACTGCCGGGGGGTGGGGGTGGTGGGAGACATGAGTGGGGGCCTGGTGGAGGGTGACCCTGCACTGCCGGGGGGTGGGGGTGGTGGGAGACATGAGTGGGGGCCTGGTGGGGGCTGCCCATGGTGGCAGGGGGGTGGGGGTGGTGGGAGACATGAGTGGGGGCCTGGTGGAGGTTGACCCTGCACTGCCGGGGGGTGGGGGTGGTGGGAGACATGAGTGGGGGCCTGGTGGAGGGTGACCCTGCACTGCCGGGGGGTGGGGGTGGTGGGAGACATGAGTGGGGGCCTGGTGGAGGGTGACCCTGGATGCTGGGGGGTGGGGGTGCAGGGGGACATGAGTGGGGGCCTGGTGGAGGCTGCCCCTGCACTGCCGGGGGGTGGGGGTGGTGGGAGACATGAGTGGGGGCCTGGTGGAGGGTGACCCTGGATGCTGGGGGGTGGGGGTGCAGGGGGACATGAGTGGGGGCCTGGTGGAGGCTGCCCCTGCACTGCTGGGAGGTGGGAGTGGTGGGAGACATGCATTGTTGATCAGTAGTGCAAGGTGACATGTGGGTTGGCTGGGGGGCATGCCCATGGTGGATGGGCTGCCTGCGGGACATGAGCAGGGGTGCAGGGTAGTCCCCCGTGGTGTGGGCTGCCTGCAGGGGCCGTGGAGGTTGTGGAGCGTACACCTGGGAGGACCCACACGGCCAATTCACTTGTAGTACTAAATACACATTCCCTGCTGGTATCGCGTGTGGAACTTCCCGCGCACCCCTGAAATACACGTACCCTGCTCGCACTGGGACTATCGCGTGTGTAACTTCCCGCGCACCCCTGAAATACACGTACCCTGCTCGCACTGGGATATTCGCGTGTGCAACTTCACGCAAACCCCTGTAATGCACGTAGCACGCTCCCCCAGGCCCGATCGCGTGAGAAAGTTCACGCTAACCCCTGAAATACACGTAGCCCGCTCCCCCAGGCCCGATCGCGTGAGAAAGTTCACGCGAACCCCTGGAATACACGTAGCCCGCTCCCCCAGCTCCGATCGCGTGAGGAAGTTCACGCGAACCCCTGTAATACACATAGCCTGCTCCCCCAGGCCCGATCGCGTGAAAAGATTCACGCGAACCCCTGAAATACACGTAGCCCGCTCCCCCAGGCCCGATCGCGTGAGTAAGTTCACGCGAACCCCTGTAATACACGTAGCACGCTCCCCCAGGCCTGATCGCGTGAGAAACTTCACGAGAACCCCTGAAATACACGTACCCTGCTGTAATCGCGTGTGGAACTTCCCGCGCACCCCTGAAATACACGTACCCTGCTCGCACTGGGACTATCGCGTGTGGAACTTCCCGCGCACCCCTGAAATACACGTACCCTCATGGAATCGCGTGTGTAACTTCCCGCGCACCCCTGAAATACACGTACCCTGCTCGCACTGGGACTATCGCGTGTGGAACTTACCGCGCACCCCTGAAATACACGTTCCCCGCTTGGCGTTTGCTGTTTGCCAGCCCGGTGAACTGGTCCAGGGTTAGCGCAGCCCTTTGCGATGATTTAGCGATTTTGATGGCTTTTCCTTGCGCGAGGGCGTTCTTCGGGGCGTTACTGGCGCTGCTGCAGGGTCGCTGCGATTCTCTGCGCCACGGCTGGTTTGGGAGCCTAGTATCCATGAATACGCTGTGCGCGGAAATCGGTTTTAGCGCACGTGCCTGGCGCAGACAATCGCACGCGGACACTCTGCGCCAGCCGCTTGCGACACTTTTCTGCGAAATTCTATGAATTAACCTCTTAGTCTTGTTGTGGCTTGGTCACAGATTGGTGGTGTCATACCATGTACATCTAGTTTATCTGTGGCGCTAATTTCCATTATTAGTTGCATTTCTTTACTTAACATTATTTCATTGAATTTGAAACAGCTTGCAAGAGTTGGCATTAAGGCCATACAATTGACATTTTTGTGGGCTAATTGTTCCATAACAACTGTAGCACATGCATTATCGCCATTAAGTGCATTAATTTGCAGGGTTTTCAATATTGCTTCTGCTTCTTTAGAAAGTATACCAACTCTGATACTTTTTAAGATGTTGGCATAAGTGAGATCTGCAGATTGCCGCATGTTTTCTGTTAATTCCCTGTATTGTAAATGTTGCCAAAGGTTGACATTTCCAATGCTGCCAACAGTTTTATGGCAGAGTTTGTGTCCTAATGTTTTAAAAATAGGCTCACCTTTTACTGGTGTCAATTGAAGAAGATCTCCGAAAACAATAATGTGTTTTCCTGCAAAGAGCTCTTCATAGTTTGTTTTGAGTACTTCTTGTAATCTGCGGTGAATCAAAGCCAACATTGGGTTGGAGACCATGCTCACTTCATCTATTAGTAGCATTTTCATTTGTTTTAATACTCTGCGTAGTTCCATTGCAGCTTCTGCAGAAAGTTTGTAATAGTCTATTTTTTTCTGGTGTTCTACTGGCAATGGTAGTAATCGGTGTAAAGTGATACAACTTATGTTGTAGGCAGCTAAACCTGTGGGGGCAGTGACAACAGCTGACAGTTTGTTGTTTGTCAATTGTTGAAGGAACTTACTGATGATTTTGATTAGGAATGTTTTGCCAGAACCATCTTCACCACTGACGTATAGTAGTATAGGTTTATAATTATAACAGGAACAGTCTTTATTTTCATCTTGTATACCATGTGCAATTTGTTTTGTTACTTCTTCAAAAATGCTACGTTGTTCGTTGTTTAGATTTGATTGTAATGTAGTTAACTCTTCTTTATCTTCATAATGACACATGGTGTTTTCTACTTCTATCATAGCTAATTCTGCCTCATTTATTATTAGTGGTTCTCCCAGTGGTTCTTGGCTTCCTGTTACAGAAGGTTGACTACTGGCAGGAGTGTCCTTATCTACTTGGGCCTGGAGTTCTTCTTCGTGCTGCTGTTCATTGTGCAACATTGTTTTGTATTGTGTAAAGTTTACATCAGTTATAGTGCTTTCATTTGCTTTGAAAGCATCTTCATATGAGTCATAGTTATCTAGTATTTCTTCTTCTTTTCTCCATGGTTTAAAGAGTTGTAGCAGGACATGTAATATACTTCTTTATGTTGAGGAGTCTTTAATGACAATTTGATATCATTAATTAAATTTGGTTTAGTGAGTTTAACTAAGCTGCCTTCACAGTTTGTCACTCTGTATTTACCTTTTTTTTCATCAGGTTTTATATTATTTGTGTATGTGTAGTTTTGGGCTATGTGGTATAGACACACAGTTTCCAAATTATTACTTCTGTTTGGGTAGTATGTGTTCAATAAATTGTTTTTTAAAATGTCTTGGCTGTTGGAATAACGTTTGGCTATTGTTTCTATATCTTCGTATGATTTTATAACTCTTTTTCTAGATTTAGCTGGACCAAGACTTAGCCATACTATATTTTCAGATTTACCATACAATGCAGTACCAGTTAAACGATCAGCTGCTTCATATGATCCACATTCTCTATGGGAGAGCATTTTTATGCCCAAGCTGTATAATTTCTGAGACACTGTTTTATCTGATGACAGGTCATTCCAGAGGTCTTGGAGCTCTGTCTTTTCTGCTTTGGTTAAGAATGCTGTGACATATCGTGCAACTGCAGTAGAATTGTCTGCAATGTACTGCACATCTATGTTTGCATTCCATAAGTGGGCAATGATTGCATTATAATCATTGATATATTTTTCTTCTTTTCTTTTTATGTAATATGTATTTTTAGGTGACTTACTTTTAACACTATGTATGTAACTGAAGACATGAGGTTGTTCACTTGACCTGTATTTGTAACTGGTCTAGGGAAACCAAATCGGCATTTGGTGTAGTATTTCCCTTTGTTTTTGTATTTGCGATGACAATGTTTTCCACATTTGTGTCATTGAAATTGTAAAATGTGTGCATGAAGATCACTATTTGTGGCTTCTGATGGAATTTCACAAGTGACATATTTTTCAATAAACTGTAAAACAGTGGCATCACTGTCTTGACCAAATTTAGGAGCATCTTTAATCCATAAAGCATGTGGATATGTGGTGCTCCTCTGGCTTGGTATTCTTTTCTCCAAAATAAGTGTTGCACTTCTCCAAAGGGAGGAATAGTTTTATTACAAATAAAATGTAGCATAGCAATGAAGCGATGGTGAAAATATCTTGAAACATTAACAGGATCCAAAGAACAAAGTTCTTCTGGTGTTAGTATATCTATGTTTGTTTTGTTTTTGTTTGATATGCGTAGGAAATCATGTAAATCTTCCCATGCATATTCTGCACAACTTAATGTAACAAACCAAGTGGGTGGGGCAAGGTTTCTGATCATACAACGTACATCTCCATGACGTCGAAACCAGTACTCTTTAGTACCATGCATATTTGCTAATAGATTTGTAATATTTGATTGTAAAACCTCATCCTTTTGTTGCACTTTTTGTAATAATTGTGTAGCTGTCATATTTTGAAAGTATGATCCTGATTTTAATGTGTGCAACTCCATAACATAAAGTTGCTAGTTAACTTTCAAAGAGTAGGTGGAATATGTATTCCACATTTTGTCTAAATCTGGGATCTTCAGAATACATCCGTAATGAGCGGTATTCTGAAGCTGATATTTGAATAGGTCTATCATCGTACGTTCCTCCTTTGCCAGTACGAAAGAGTAGAGGAAAAGCATGTGCTTCTATACTTTTTTACGATATGCTGATTGGTGATCCTTTTGTTTGACGCATTTGGTACGTTTCCAGTGCATCTTCTATGCTGTCATTAGAGTGCAAAGGATGAATTGTATAATGGTCTAAAGTATTTGATATTGTAGCTGGATCTAGGAGCTCAAATTGACCAGCTTCTTGTGTTTCTTGAATTATTTCAGTTGTATCCTTCAAGTTTTCTTCAATATTAATTTCTTTGTAATATTCATTATTCGCTTTAAGATATTGCAAGGCTAACTTTATGTAAATCTACCAGCTGTTGGCATATTTTTTTGTCTTTTGTAGGTACTCCATTTACTAAGATAATTAAAGATTGCTGCATTGGACGTTGCACTCCTACAGTGTGCACATTTTCTTTTAGATCTAATGGTAAATAAACTACTTTTCCACGAATGCCTTTTACCAATTCAGAGGGAGGTAATTTTGCTGTTTTTGGTTGAAGGCGTATTATTGCTTGAAATGGGTGCACTGTTTGAATTATGATGCCCTCATATAAATTAAGTTGTTGTAGGGGTTTTGGTAGCGGGTATAATTCCAAATTATTTGTGATAGCACGTGGAGGAGTTTGGTTGTTGTCAAGTTTTGTAGTGCAGTAACTGCAAAGTATTAAGGAGTCAGTTATTTCATATTTGTTTTCTGCTACAAGGTAGAGAGCTAATGCAAACCATTTAGAATCTTCATTGTCTTCTATTTTGTATGATAGGTCTACAGTTTTTGTGTTACTTTTGTAAAAAGTTCTGCGGCAACATACACATACATGGTTTGGTACTTCAGCTGATGTACTTTTAAATTTTAGTATTTCTTTTTTTGTATGTGTTTAGCAAAAGGTTGCCATGTGTAGAATTGTTGCTAATTTGGTTTAAAGCTATTTCATTCTGTAAATGGCTTTCATTTCCAAAATATTTTTTCAAGTAGGTCTTTTGCTGTACCATGTAGAAGAATGTTATTTAAATTTGCTAGTGCTAAGGCAGGACTTTTAGCATAGTACAGTTTATAGACTAGATTTCTTATAGTTGATATCCTTTTCATATCATGGAAGGTGTAATGCAGGCCTATGAATGTCCTTGTAGTCCTGTGTATTTGCGCACTGGACAGGTATCCATATTTTGCAGTAGTTTAATTTTCATTTTGTCTTTGCTTTTTACATATTGATTGAGGAATTGGCGTAAAGACTTGAAAAATTGTTTGGGAATGTTACACATTGACGTGCATGGCCATTTGTACACTAGACGTTCTGATTCAGTTGAATGCAGGGGTAATTCTAAGTTTTCAGGGCATATTTTTGTAAGGAGTACTTCTTGTTCCATTATGGTATTATTCACTTTTTCATAACCTCGACCACTGCTATGTATGGCAATTGTATTGGTTTGCTTTTGTTTGTACGCTTCTTCATTAAAGTATGGTTCTGTGCTCGTAGTGTGATTCCATTCACCTCTGCAGATACTTAAGAAGTTCTTTCTGTTGACATTTCGTTTATTGAGAAGTCTTTTTTGTAATTTAGTTATTAGTTTTGTTAGTGGTTTCATTTTGTCTAACACTAAAATAAATAACTTTCTTTTGAGAAGAATTGCACTGTCTATCAACGCTTCTAAGATGCATTTCCTACGATAGGTTTTAAGCTTTGAACTTGATTTCTCTCCTGTTTTTATAAGATTTTGAAGGACTTTGTGATGGTACATTTTGGCTAAAATACTTTTCTTGGTATACTTAATTTGCATTATATCTAAATTTAAAGAAGCAGTTTTATCTGTAGTGATAGCTGATTTTCTGTTAATTGTTTTTTGGTTTGTTTTACATTTTGATAGAGGAGGCAAAGTTTTTGTACTTGAAACTTCTTGTGTTTCACTAAATGACTGTATTAGCTGTTTTGTTTCAACTTTTTTTACACATTTTGCTAGAGATGGATGCTTATGTTGGACACTTTTATTTTCATTTGCTCTACTTCTGCGTTGCTTTCTACAGACTTGACTTTTGGTAGGCATTCTTTAGGGTCTGTTGAAAAAATAAAGACGGTATGGGTTGGGGTGTTCTGCAATGTATGTGTGCTGTGTGCATGAGTGTTTGAGTAAGATGATAAAGATGTATGTAATGGTGTGTGATTGTGCATTGGGAACTACAACCAGTAGGGATAGGTATTCCTGAATTCATGTGCTACTAAACTGGGGTTCAGATGACAGAAAAAAGTAAGCTAGTGGTGTGGAGAAGTACAAATAGTAAATCTAATGTATACAATTAAAACAGTTGTTTGTTCTATAATATCAAAATTCTAGCGGTTGAGTTGGGTAATTTGTGTGTCCAAAAATAGGAATTTGTGGGCCATTCTGGCTGTAAATCGCTGTTTAAGACATGAGGATTTTTGGACAGAACGGTGCACAATCTCTATTTTTAGGCACAGAAATAGCATGAATTAACTTTACAGTGTGTTTGAGTAATAATACAAATATTATGGTGATATTCTACTTACTTTTTTCTAAAATGAACATGTTACTTCTTAGTTCTTCTTTGTTCTTCAAATTCGGCTGCTTCTTTTCAGGAGAATGGTCTTCACTGCAATTGTAAAAGAAACAAATTGGTAATTTTGTTTGTATATAGCACTGTTTTTAATTTAGACATTGATTTTTTTATTGAAATCCTCAGCCCCTTCCTCAAAACCATTAAAGCTATAATATTTACATAAGATACGTCGCACCAGTTGAATACATATGATATGTTCTTAATGAACAGATTGTATTGCAATGACTAACTGTAGCAAACAAAATATCTTTACTATGTCTTGTGAAATTCATAATGTACCACTGAATACCACCATTTCTGTAACTAAGCTCTTCCAGGTAATAGTGCCTCAATGTCATGCTTAAATTAAAGTAATTAAATAAAGAAATAAAAAAATATGTAATTGTATAAGTATTATTTTTTGAGATTTGAACATAGAGTGTGTGTGTATAAAGAAAGTGAATAGTATAAAGGTTTATAAGTGACAGTTGATTTTAGGAGATTGAAAAAAGACAAGAGATTCATTTTACAGATTACACAAGCTAAAAGTCAGTTTGAAAATGTGTTCATGTACTGTACAGAAAATATGCATACCTGCAGTTTGTGTTCATGCATATGGATATGCATGGAGCTGCAAGTAGAAATCTTGGAGACTTGTACAGTATTTCTTGTAGATGGTGCTTGCCAATGATATGACACTTGTACTCAGAGAGATTCACAGTACATTTGCAGTGCTGATCTATGATGATGCAGTTAGATGTAGAGGTCTTGAATGTGATTGGTGGATGGTCATGTGACTTCTTAGCTACATCCAATGAGGGAATGGCACAGAGAGTGAAGTGGAAATGGTAGAAGGGCTGTTCATGTTACGATATGTCCGCGGACATGGCGGTAGTTCACGGACATCGGGTGTTACATCCGGGGATTTTTGGGTTCAGAAGTCATGCAAATGAGAATGAGCACTGAAAGGGATTGATCAGGAAAGTTTAGTGGGTGTGTTGTGGCAGCAGAGAGTTTCTCAGATACTCTTTCTGCTGAGAGAACAGCAGATAGCTATGGCTGTGTGTTTCAGAAAACAGATTGTTTGGATTTTGGGAGATTCGTGGATACATTGGTTGAAGGTGCATGCAGAAAGCTGTGGAGTAGCTGTTGATCTTGGATTTCCACATGTGGAAGTACACTGGCATGGAGTACTTAGAATGAAGTGGTTGGACTTGCTACCTCTCTGTGCTACTTTGGAGACAGAGCAACATCCAGACATAATTGTAATTCATTGTGGAGGGAACAATTTAGGACATGTGTCTGGAATTTCTTTGCAATTTGCTATGAAAGAAGGACTTGGGAAGGTCATGGACATGTTTCCTAATTCTCAAGTAATATTTTCACGGATTGCGCAGAGACAAATGTGGCTTCGTTCTTCTTCATTTGGTCCACAAATGGAAAAAGCAGGGCGCAATGTTAATGAGGCTGTTTGTGCTTTCTAAGAGATTTTGGCATGTCCTCTTTTCACAATGAAAATATTATGTTTCGTAGTACATACATTTTTCGCAGAGATGGAGTCCATCTTACTTATGCTGGCAATCTGATTTTTCTGAGAAATGTATAAAATGCATTGCGACCTTTTTTAAAATTACAGCATCCATTTTGAAGTAGGTGTTAAGTATTTATAATTTTTGACACACAAACACTTCCCAAAGGCTCTTTTCAGAGCCACCACTTCCTCCCAGAGAAAAATGCAATGGTTTTAATAGGGTAGCACCCCAATTTTTTAGATGTTCGCGAACTGTCCGCGGACTTCTAAAAAATACAAAGGGCCCTGCTTCATTTATCTTCACTTCTATTTTTTAACTGTGAAAGATGGCTCTGAAAAGAGCCTTATTTTTTTTGATTTTTGTTATTTTGTATTTTTTTTGGTTTTTTTATACATGACACACTAGGAGAGGAGGCGAAAGGAGGGTAAAGGGGGGACACCAACCACAGGGATAAGAAAGGGCGAGCTGAGAGAGGAAGATGTAGAGTGGGTTTTATTTGGGTAGTGAGCAGGTCTTCTCGTGCTATGAGACAATAGTCTCAAAAGCACTCCGAAGTTGCTCCCCCCTGCAGAGTACTGTGTCACAGTACATACATACAACTGTGACCCTCCAAAGGTAAGGGTCATCAGAATTCTGTATGGCCTGTGAGGCAGCTTGAGGAAGACGCTGTCCCACAGAGGTGTTCCTTATGGTGACAGGATCAGAAACAGAGGATGAAGTAGAGGAAATCAACCTACTACGTTCTTTGCAAGGTACAACCTTGGAATAGCCCCAGAGTGAAATGACCTCAGGTGTCACTTCATGGTTGTGGTCCCAAAGCTGTATGAACCATGCCTCCCGCGACTGAGTATCATTTTGCACTCATTGCAGGTGACACGGTTCGCACGAGCCTTAGGACTATTCCCATGAATGGTAAACGACCGCCACACCCAAGACTCACGCCTAGTGCGGGTAGTAGGGATTTCCTCTACCTTACCTCATTCTCATCATCCTCTTCTTCCTCCTCTGCATTCTCACTCCTGTTCCCTTCTTCAGGCCCTTGGGAAGGTGGTGGTGGAGGGGGTGGGGGTATTGCTGAGGCAGATACAGCACCGGCTGGCAGCAGTGGAGCCATAGTTGCCATCAGTTTGATGATGGATGTCTGCAAATGGCAGCAAAAATCGCAAGAATAGTCAGAAACACAACGGGAATAAGCTCTAGGGCGTAGTCTTTTATAGGGGTGCTTGTATGCGGTCCGCAGACATGCGCGCTGTCCATGGACCGATCGAACGCAAAAAAGGGTTCAAATAGTTTCAAAAGGTATGTAGAAACTCAGGATTACTATGTGGGACTTGTGCCATGATGAGTTTGTATAGAAAAATATTGTAGATTACTCGAAAATGTACTTTTAAATTGTTCGGGGACACGAACAGTGTCCGCATTCAGAACACGCGATTAACGTGGGCGCGGTCACATGATCCCTTCGCGAACATGTCCGCGAAGGAAGCGCCTGTCCGCAGGACACCAAATGCACGGACATTAGTTTGCGCATGCACGTTGATGTTCTACGGACACTGTTCGGTAATTAAAAGTGCGTCACACATCAAACGAACATTTCTGGACACCGCGTGTGTTCTAGAACAGTTTAAACTTGCTAGCGAACGGTATGGACAGATATAGTGTTCTTCAGGACACCTCCATTTTCGTTTACGTACGAACATTTCAGGACACCAATTGTGTTCTTAGAACAGTTTCAACTTGCTAGCGAACAGTATGGACAGGTAGAGTGTACTTCAGGACACCTCCATTTTCATTTATTTACGTACATTTCTGTACAGCAATTGTGTTCTTAGAACAGTTTCAACTTGCTAGCGAACACTACGGACAGGTATAGTGTTCTTCAGGACACTTTAATTGTCGTTTCTTTACAAACATTTCAGGACACTGCGTGTGTTCTTAGAACAGTTTGAACTTGCTAGCGAACAGTACAGACAGGTATAGTGTTCTTCAGGACACCTCCATTTTCGTTTATTTACGAACATTTCAGAACACCCGCGCTGTCCGCAGACACCTACATTTTTATTTTTAAAACGGAAACTAATTACAACACAATATAAAAATGTAACTTTATTTAACATGTATTAATAATTTATGACAGAGAAGGTGAGTCAGAAGAGGAAACAAAAACAGGAGAATTAGGGGTGTCAACATGATTGGTATCAGGTGAAGAAGGGATGGAAGTCTCATCAAAACGTTTTGGGTTATGCAGAGGGTTTGGGGATAATTGACTGGGATATGGTGAGGGGGGACAAGTACATGTGGGGCAATGGTATGAGGTTTTTGTTTTAAAAAGGATCTTCAACAAAAGTTTTCAAATTATTAAAATTGGTCAACAATAAATCATTTTTTTCTTTTATGCTGTCAAGCTTGTTATCCATAACAGTTTCTTCAGAGGTATTTTCTATTTTGGTATGCTCTGTACAAAACAATATATATATGTTAAATGTATATAAAATAATAATAATTAAATGGTTTATATTGTAAAGTGTTTATCATTAGTTTAACTATCTTGTGACATTTCCTCATGTGGGAAATGCTCCTCCAGCCATTCCAGAGTACTAAACATTTCTGTGAGAAAAAAAAGATAATATATATTTTTTTTATCTAATACAGAAAGTTTATAAATATATGAGTAAAATGAAGTACACTTACTATTTCAGGTAAAATATGTTCTAAGTACTCTGGTCTTGTTCTTAGTTCTGTAGTGTCTGTGAGGGAATTATGTTGGAAGCCAATTTATCTTCTTTTGGTATATTCCATTTTAGAACATATTGTATTTAAATGAATTGTTAGTGTGTTACATATATGGGTTACATTTCTTATGTATTACTACATATAATGTGTATGTATGCTGCTTTTTGAATTTGTTAAATGTTTCTATGTTATGATATAACAATCAAACATACCTCCCAAGAGTTTTTAGGTAGTGGTACTGTTCTCCGAACATGTCCGCGGACATTAAGAGTTCGCGGACATCAAGTTCAGTAGAAGAGGTTCAGTATGTTCCATATTACATGTACATAAAGTCAAAGCTGTTATTGTTAAGTAGCACTACTAAAAACCTATGAAATTCAGTGAAAAACTTTGTTAAAGGGACGTTATGGTTAAGTTGCGCTACTAAAAACCTATGAAATTCAGTGAAAAAACTTTGTTAAAGGGACGTTATGGTTAAGTTGCGCTACTAAAAACCTATGAAATTCAATGAAAAAACGTTGTTAAAGGGACGTTATGGTTCCAAGTAAAACCGAAAAACCCTTGAAATTCGCCAGTTATGGTAAGCTAAGCAACCATAACTCGCGCCACCACCGTGCACTGCTAAGCCTAACACCCAGGACATCAAAGATGACATCACAAATGTTAGCTCTCACTGCTCTTATTGTACCTGTACCCGTTCACCTTCTCCCAACCAATCATCCCCATCAAATACACTCAATTTAAATAAGACGCTTGTATCTGAGTGGAAAGAGTGAAGCGGGCATCATTTACTTCATTCTATTGTGGAGGAAGATCTCTAACATACTGGACACATGCTGCGGAAATAATTTCTTCCTGAGACATAATAATTAGACCTCTTCGCTAACTTTTTAATCATGTGAAAGTATGTTTTCCATTTTAGACCTCTATTTCTCTTTATTTCCTTCTTTCTCCCTTTTTCTTTCTTCTCTCTTCTTTCTCCCAACCCTTAAAATCGTAATCTATTCCGACTTGCGAAAAGTTTTTTTAAAACTTTACCACAATAAAGAAATAATAATAGTAATAATAAAAGACGCTATGATAAAATCTCACTCCCTTCCTCCCGTAATGAACATTGTACAGAAATTCCCAACCCTCCCATATATTTTTCCCATTCCGATTCCCCATCTCTTTATTAAATGAATGTATTTTTTTATTGGTGTACCCCTTCGCCTACAAAAGGCATATTTGGCAAAGACTGCTTTGGCGTACTCCGCCACCTACAAAATGCACATTTGTTTAAGACTGCTTTGACCTGTTCCTACACCTACAAAATACATGTGTGTCCCTAATACTCATTTGACATACTCCTACATCTTCAAAATGCATGAATGCCTAAGACTGATTTGGGTTACTCCTTAACCTATAAAGTGCCAATTTGCTGTCACACCTTCCCTACAAAAAGTATGTTTGCGTGAGACTGCTTTGACATTCTCTTCCTCCATACAAAATGTTTATTTGCAGAAGACTGCCTTGGCATACTCCCCAGACTACAAAATGTGTGTGTGCCTAAGACAGCTTTGGCGTATTAAAAAAATGCATTTGTGTCTAAGACTGCTTTGATGTACTCATCCACTCACAGAATGTACATGCACCTAAAACTGCCGTTGTGCTCTCCTTCACCTACAAAATCCCATTTGCCGAAGTCTGCTTTGGCTTACTCCCTCGCCTACAAAATCCACATGTGCCTAAAACTGTTTTGGAGCAATCCCTCCCCTATAAAACTCACAAGTACCTAATACTGCTTTCGCTCTTACCCACCTATAAAAAGCTTGTGTGCTTAAGGCTGCTTTAGCATACACCTCCACCTACAAAATTCACATGTGTCTTACATTGCTTTTGCACTCTCCCCTGCCTAGAAAGAGAATGATGGTTCTTACTGTGTTTGCCTTCTCCTGTTTTGGTCTGATGCCCCTCCACCGACAAATCATTTGCCCCAAACTACTCCAACATTTTAACCTAATTCCCTAACTGTACCTAGGCCTTACTCTCGATTTACTACTTCTCTAATCTAGATTGAAAAAAATCCAAAATACCCCTGGGCTCTACCAACACAAATTCCCTTCCCTAAGTATTCGGATGCAGAGCTTGTTAGTGTTGTTGCTGTCTCTTTAAACTCAAACCACCAAGTGTCCCAGGTTTTACTTCCTATAATTTGTTAGAACAATGCTATGTCCCTTCAAAGGAAGCCCAAAACAAGAACACGATGGCCTTCCCCCTAATCAAATACCATAAAAGGGAATTTGCCATGCAATCCCTGGACATTTCTATTGACTGAGGACTTCAAAGCAGCTGCTGTTCCATACAGCAGCTGCTTGTAATCAAGAATCAGCCATTGAAAGATGCCAAAAGGAAGCATACGCGCAGACTTGAAACTCCTGGTGGAGTAGGCTCTGCTGCCGAAAGGGTTCACAAAACTTGGAGAAGCACTGAGGCCCCAGTGGGTAAAAGAAACCTTGAAATCCAACAGAGATATGCGTCCAATTACCTTGTTAGGAACTGGTGGGCACCAGTGGTGAACTGTGGTGGGCTCCCTATACTGTCCTCCGGTTGTGGCTCTATCACAGAACATACAAATGTGGCTTCAACTTTCTTAGATGATGTGGCAGCAAGGGATTCCCAGATGCTTCCTGTTTACTGTATGAGAGGCAATGGAGACACCTTTGACAAACTGGCCCAATATCTTCAGCGGAAATCTAGGATATCCCTAGATGGGCTAAACGCTATGGAATTTAGGAACTCCAGGAGGTTATGACAGTAGTGGCCGCTTTCACGCCGTTGTTCAGCCTATACAGTGATACTAAACATTCTTCAATAAGATATGGTAGGTCCCCATAACTCTTCTTCTTCCGTTACATAGGAATTAGTGATGTATGCAGACGGCAGAAGTGGTGATTGCACCTGAATATGAGGTCAGGGTTTCAGCTTTTGGTCAGGCTTAAAGTTACACAAATGAATGTGGAAAAAATCAGGTTATGAATTGGAATTTTCCAAATTACAAGGACCCTTAAGTCAACAACACTACATACCTGGCGTTTGAACTCTGTAAGAAATCAAAGGATATTGGGATGTAGGTAAATTGGTAAGGTTACGCAAATATTCTATACACAATACATGCCTTTACAGCTATCACTCGTAGGATGAATTAAAAGCATTGTAATTACAACTTTACCCAACTGTCTATATACTTTAAGTACACATCCAATATGTATGACAGGGTAAGAAATAAAATCATAAATGGATCATTTAAAAAGGTTTGTACGTATGAAAACAAGCTCCAACCATGCTGTCTGTTGAAATGATGTACAGACATTCCTGAAGGACTGTTGGCACTTTAGATTTAATACTGTATAATTGTTCATCTGTTTCTAATTTGCTGAAGGATCTATAAGGAACTGTTAAAGATGTAGCCATTTTGACAAATTCCTATTGGGCAGTCCAAGTGAGAGGATTTGTTGATACTCTTGAGGCCATGGGAGGGCCACCCGCCACATGATGATAAAATGGGGTTCCCCAGAGCCTCCTACCCTTCCTAGACTGCTATCACAAAATAACTCCAGAACCTCAATATTATATGCAGGTTCGTTAGAAACACTAATACCTGCATAGTGGTCCATGAGTTGGGACTGGGAGCTATTGGTGTGAGTAGACAGGGTCTTCAAACAAGCAGGTTTCCAACCTTTCTCTGGGCCCACTCACCCAATCACTTTACTTGGAGGGAAGGAACACACACAGATGGAAAGCCAGCTCAAGAGACACATACCCCACACACTACTCACTGTTGGGGAGCTAGCAGACAAGCTTTGCGAGGGTTCATGGTGAGGTTGGGCGAACTCCATAACAGTTCTACCTGACCTCAAGAAAGTGGCTGGACAATTTAAAGAGCTCTGAATGTGTAGCTGTGGAGAAGCTGCACACTGTATGTTCCTTAAAAGGCTGGCACGGGAAGTGGAATGTAGTTAACCAATCACCAATGACCAAAGTAGACCAGTCCCTTGTGATAAAAGTTACCCAATTTAAAAAGGGTAGTTTTACAAAGGTAGCGGGCGCCCCTCTCTCGCAAGAACAGACATGATAACCTGTTCAGTGGTTATTAACCACTTGAGAGTTCGCAGCCACTGCTTTTACTCACTGTGCCTTTCACAGATGGGAAATATCCATTTGCATATCAGTCTTTGTCCTGCCCAGGTGTTTAATTTAAAAAGGGGCCCATCCTAGCGTGTGTCGCAGGTGCTAGTACATAGTACAGCATTTGATTGAGTGCTGCTGTCCAGAGGTAGAGAAGAAAATTATGGAGGAGGGGGAAGAAGAGAGGAAAAGTGCAAGCGAAGGGTTGGAGTCAGATGATTAACAGAAGGAGTGGGGAGGAAAGGTCCAAGAGGAAGTTGGAGATGCAGGAGGAAGTGGGAGGAGTAGATTTTGGCATAGAGGAAGTGTTAAGAGAGAAAGAAACAGAGACTTAAACAAATTGCTCAGCCCATGATCAGACAGGAGAGCCTTGCCTATGGCTTGCGGTGTTCCCTGGTCCAGAGTCTGGCCTGGTCTGCAGAAAGATGGAAAGCACTATGCCTTGCAGTAGGGTAGGTTATCAAATCCAATGGGGTATTAATCCTAGGACCTATTTCACCACCCTTAGCTAGGGTAAGAAAAGGACTAAAACCTGAAATTCCACCCAGGATAGGGGAAAAAATATAACCTCCGGATGGATGAATACTAGGGCCCCAAGGATGTGGTATACCTGTTGAGGGTTCTGCCTCACACCAAGCCCATGGCAACCTGCCTTTAAGCAAAGAAGTGCAATGGATCACTCAAACCTCTAGTATTTGTGAGTGACTGCGAAATTGGCCTGGGGTGATACAAACCTGACTAGGAACTGCTACAGACTGAGACCCTTCAGACTCAGGCGATAAGGTCCTATTTAGAATAGCACATTGCACCTTTCACACGTGTTGTTTTGTTTCCCTTTACAGCTGCACTGATATACTTAGGCATACCTCTGTTCTGTTCTAGCTGCCTCACGTTAGACCCAATAGGCCTTCCTCCTTTCCTCATGTGCTGTGAGAATACATCAGGATTGTGTCCAGTCTTACTTTTTTGCCATTCTTCTGTCGATTCTTATGGCCTTTCCCACCCTATTTTCCTAAACATTCTCATAGTATGAGTCATATCAATGTATGCACCTTCGGCCCATCAAACATCTAGAATGCAGCTTTTTAAGATCCATTTCCTATACATGGACAAAATAGCAAATATACCAAAGATTCTTAAACTACATAAATAGAAGCCTTTTGTTCTACCTGGTATAGTAAAAGATTATGGAATGAGCAGATGGCTAAATGCTTGTGTGTAAACGTTTGACTAAGTGTACACGAAGGAGTTTCTTTGCTCCCTTGCACAACTCAATATTTTATTTGCATTACCATGCATTACATTTTTCGAGTACTTACAAAATCCGCAGTTTTCTTTTTGCCAGTGCACCCTATGCAAGTAAACAGTCTCGAATGTTTCCTATGCACCTCTGTTGTTCCACATAGGTATTTCAGGGATGCTTCTCTGTGCAGATTGCAGGGCACAGTATGAGTGAGTTGTTTGACTGATTATACAAGTAAACGTCAAGGCTGCTCCAAACAAATATTACAGCCCAGAAAATACAGGCTGAACCATTTCAAGCTAATGCGTAGGCTATATTAAACTCAGGCTGAGATTAGGAAATGGTGCCCCCAAACCATGGTAGGCTCACCAAGATGGCAACCCCAAAGGTAGAAAGCACGTGCAAAAGCTGATAAAGGGGATACTGGCACAACATTGTTCACAAAGTATCGAAGAATATTTTGTAAAACGTTGACCATGCCACCGGCTTGACATTTTAATTGTGTCCTAGTAAAGGCGGCCAGTATCCAGAACACATGTCCCTTGAAACATGTAACCCCACCTGCAAATGCAGAATGGATGTCAGAACATGAGGAAGGTAAGCGGGTGGAGATCTATACTCCTGAGACAAGGTCTAATGTGGCATTTCGATACATTTTGAAGATTTGGAGGAATACTTAACTATGGACAACTGTGCCACTCTTGAAAAATGTTGTTCTATTACAACATTGTAAATCGGAATCACCGCATTTCTATTAACACCTGTTTTTCAGCAGCAACCCGCTAAACGTGTCGAATATTCATAGGGTTATAATAATGTCTTGATTAACTGCAACGTCTGTAGAGTAACCCCTCAACGCTCACACCATAAAAAATACAAGCCACTAGGGAGAAAGGCTCAGCACACCTCTTGGGAGGAGAACAGGTTTTATTCTCACAAATATACAAATACGTGCCAGCAAAGAACTCTGCTGCGAAAAAGCGCTCTAACAAAAACAGTATAGACAATGCGTTATAAAGGAACACAGTGTCACAAGTGACGAACATCACAGAGGTTATAAATCCAGGTAGCTGGTTGGTGTGATCCTATACACACATAGCCTGCTCCATACGGGATGCCCGGCGATTGGGCCCAGCATCGTCCGTTCATCTTCTTCCACGTGGGGATCTTCTTCTTTCCTCATCAGGTACAAAACCTCTAATTGGCAATTTTAGTTGCACAATTCGTTAACTCATAGCTTCTACAGTGCACCTGGTACCAAGGACATGAGCGAGGCCGATACTTTTGAGGTTGTGATAACTTCTTAGAACTATGTGCACATCTGCTCCAATCCTAGAGATGCCCGCCCCTCTGAAACTTTCCTACCCGCAGTTTAAATTTGTTACCTTCTCCGCTGGCACCTCACAGCACAAATCACATGAACTGATGGTGGCGGTAGCCTGTCACTGCTCTCTGATCTCCCTTATCGTTCGACAATGTACAGTTTTATGGCCAGGGTTCTTTGGCATGCATGTGTCCTGTGCTCGGGAGTCCCTGGTCGCTATAACGTAAAGGTCTGGACTGGAAAAGGCCTGAAGCCCCCACCCCGCTTCTCGTGAGATAGCTCTTCAAAGATCAATTTCACCCCTCTCTTGGCCTTGCATGGCACATTCCTTCTGGGTTACATGCACTAGTCATAAGACACAATGGAGAACTGTGTATTTCTACTGAATTGACCTTCTGCAGGGCTGCCAAGGCTGCGAGCAGAAAAGGCATGCACAGCCGTGTAACACTCAGGACGGGAAATAAGCATGCTGACATAGCTCTAACACTAGGACTCAATTTCAAGATTGCATCTATCTTCTAAAATAAAGTTTCATTACATATGTGATACTAAACCAGGATTCACTACATTTCCACAATTATCCAACTCCTATGGGCGACCCCCACCCTTCTTCTTGCTCCCCTAAAGCACCTCCTTCTACAATCACCTTGTCCTAAAGCGCTGAGGGGCCTGGGTCTTCCGCACCTGCTCCCCAACACATCCTAGGGATGAATGGTTGCATCATGCGTGTTTGTTATGTGACTCTGTTTGCCACAGATCCACTGGACTTCCTGAGGTTATAACCTGCCAGTCATGGACTCGGCAGTCCTTTTTGTAAAGTTCCTAACTTAATGAACACTCATGCAAGCTACTATACAACATGAATTGCTTCATCACACACACACCTATTGTGTGACTGGCTTTGCCCTAAATCTATGGCCCTTTTTATAGAGGAAGAGCTCTGCCATGAAATCCATATGTTGAGGTGCTGAGAACCTTAAAATATTCATTTTGCCAATGTTCAAAGGAGGAAAATCTGACCTGGGCAGGCCTGGCATGGTATTTATTCTGCATATCTGCTATGAACTCTTATCATTACCCACTTAACTATATTTTATCAACATCGGAAAGATGAAAGATTGAGACAATCTGAACTGGATTCAAACCTACAACCTTCAAGCTACATAGAGATCACTGCACCATGCGCATTAACCTAATGAGATGTCTTACTGCATAAATTTAATATTCTGGCTTAACTGGATAATATTTGACAGACACACCATACTTCATATGCCCTTGCTAAATGCCCAGTCCAGCCTAATCCCGCCCCTTTCTTTTCCCCACCCGTCTAACTCGAAACAGCTCAAACCTCCCCTAAACTTCCCTGAGGATGTATAATTCTGAAAGGCGTTTGAGACAGTCTTGAGCTATATGACAAAGTAGCTGCAGACCCATCTGAATCTCACTTGGAGATTGGCTGTCCCTGTGGAGCAGCATTTAAGAACTTTCTTTCAGACCTAATAAAATTGACCAATAGGGCTAGACTTGTAATCACAATGGATGCATGAGTGGCCTTCCCAAACTGACTGAGTTCTCTACATACAACGGCAATGTTTACTGCAAGCAATTTCTATGTCACTCATGGATTCATTCACAGTCAATCCCATGTATTGAGGAAATTAGCTGAGAAGTGTAGTGTTGGAGTACTTAACTGAAAGACAAATACTTCCCTCCAACAATACGCTGTGGTAAACAGAAAGAAGACACAGACTGGCAAGGAGGACAAAGGGGCTATTTCCGTCCAGGCTGGCTGAGCTGTGGCACCATGGGCCAGAGCTCCAAAATGTAAAAATAATAATTAAAGAGGGGGCGTGGCTTGGAGCGCCATCGATGTGGCTGCTCCCCTGAGGCCCGCCGTGCGAAGCCCGCCGCTTCTGGGCCCCTGATGCGGCTTCGCGCCCGTATACCGGAGCCCAGCTGATCCCAAGGACGTCGGGGGACCTGGGGCCCATCCGGGCTGAAGCGGGGACCATGACGATCGAAGGAGATGAAGTTAGCCGCTCCGGTTCCCCGAGCCGGCCCCAGCGACGATCTCCCAAGATGGCGGCCGTGCTCGTCTCTCGGCCCTGGAGGGCGGTGAGAGCTTTCTGAGGCCGCATTCGGACGCGGCTCAGTTTCTCGAGCACCCGGGTCGCGGCGGAGCAACATCAGCCCCCCGGATCTCTCCTCCGGTGCTCTCCCTGGGGCGACCCTTGCCTCCCACACTACCAGCCCGAGCCTGCACTGCCCGACGAGGGACGGCACGGACGGTGCCCTTCAGGTAGGAGCTGCTGGGGGTGAGGATCCGGGTGGAGGGCTGGCCCCCCGCCCCGCCGAGGCCACACAGGGAAAACCCTCCACAGCGCCTGAGGTGGGGGCCGCGCCATCACCGCCCCCCCCCTCCCCCGCCCTCCAGCGGGCTCCTACCTCTCACTACCCAAGACCCAGAGATCCGGTCTCCATACGCCACACTCCTGGGGCGCCCCGGCCCACACCATCATCTGGAGCCCCCGCTCAGACCCGGGACTTGGAGGTCCCCTCCCACTATCACCCCCACCAGGTGATCCAAGCCTGGGTCCTCGGAGGAGGAGCGGTCCTAGCCGGGCCACATCGAGGGACCCACAGCTGCAAGCCCCGAGAAGGGCCTGACCAACGCCGCCCACCTGGAGCCTCGACTTGGCCACACTCTCATCCCGGGCTGCCCCTGACGGGTAGGCCCCTTCGGCCTCGGAGGTGACCTGACTGCCCACTTCCTGGGGCGACCCGCTCTGCTCTCTCTGGCCTAGTCCCAAGGGGGCGCACGTTATTCAATCCCCCCACCGGAACTTACGCCCCACATACTTGCCCACCATCAAGATTTGGAGAGTTCACCCCCTCACTCGAAACCACTATACACCGGCCAAGCTTGGAACCAGCTTTCCCTCTTCTCAATCAAGAGCCTCAACGCTCATCTACAGGGTGGGCCGTATAAACCATCTCCCCACCCACGATTCACCAACATGTCGAGACAGTCGAAAGCTATTAAAAATGTGGACATTGCCACCATGCTCACCGCTCCTGATAAGGGAAAGAAACCGAACTCAGTTACTCCCACCCCAGGGCTCTCCCAGGAGGGGGGTGACTCCCCAGTCACCAGAGGTGATCTACTGGCGTTTATGGCAGACATCAAAGCCGAGTTTCGGTCCTGCATGTCGGAACTCACCTCCAAATTGGAACAAACAGACCATAGGGTGACCGAAGTGGAGCAGAGACTGAGTGAGATCGAGGATCGCTCCCAAGACCAAACAGCCGCCATGGGAGATATCCAGCAAACAGTAAGAGCCCTCCAGGACAAGTGCAAAATCCTCGAATACAAACAAGAGGACCTGGAAAACAGAGCTCGTCGGAATAACCTCCGTATCAGGGGAGTTCCGTCCTCAGTCCCCGACCAAAATCTTGCAGGATACATAGGAGACCTCTTTCAAATTCTCCTCCCGCATCTAGATAAATCCCAACTGCTGCTGGATCGGACTCACAGACTCCGTCCGCGACGAGGAGTAGACTCCGACCAGCCCCCAGATGTCATAACGAGAGTACACTATTTCTCCACTAAAGAAGCTATCTCCGCCATCAGTCGGTCCGGAGATGAACTCTCCTTTCAAGGTCACCCTCTCCAAATTTATCAGGATCTCTCCCTCTCAACCCTACAGAAAAGAAGGGCTCTTCGACCTTTAACCCTCTTCCTCCAAGAGCGTAAAGTCAAATACAGATGGCTTTTTCCCACGGCCCTGCAATTTTCGTATAATGGCTCCCTCCGGAGAATATCCCACTTAGAAGATGCCGCTAAAATCATGCAGATATCCCCCCCCCCTGAAGGAACCACCTCCCCAGACTTGGAAGCCTCGGGAAGCCCTACGTCAGCCCTCCCTCCCCAACCCAGACGTCCTCCATGGTCCAAGGCCTCCCGAAACAGGAGAAGATAACCCGAGTCCGAGCGGCCCTGGATGCCCCCCGCACCTCCGGCGTCCCGGACGCCCAACGTCCTTTCAGCTAAATTCAGAAATAGTAACTCCGGCCCAACACAATCCCACGCTCGCCCAGCGCGGCGGGCTTCCTCCACGGCCTATGCCCCCCCTCCAGGATCCGCTCCATCTTAGAGCCCTTGGATGCAAACGTTATTTTGCCGGACACAATTGGCCCTGTTGGCCTGGGGTGGGGTTACACCCACAATGTTTCCCACCCCGTTAGTTAAAAAGTTGGCCTCCCGTTGGGGGCCTCGGTTAAAACTGCAAGTGCGGTACAGTTCACCTCTCCACCCTCTTCACGATGGCAGCTAATGAACAACCTGGAGTCCCCCCTCCATCCCCTACGCAAGGAACCCCTGGCTCCCCGATCCCGGAACACCAGACGCTGAGATGCCTTTCCTGGAACGTTAACGGTCTCAACTCCCCCCCCAAGCGCAAATCGATTCTCCAGAAGCTACAAGATGAGGAGGCCGATGTGGTGTTCCTCCAAGAGACTCATCTCCTCCCGGCAGACTTTGGCCGGCTTCGATCCAGCATATATCCACACCAGTTCTTCGCCTCGGGGAACTCCAAAAAGGGGGGCACAGCGATTATGTTCCGGAAAGACCTGCGCCCCCAGATCTTGGACTCCATGATGTGCCCGGAGGGCCGCTTCGTGGCCATCAAGTGCCTCCTGTTGGGGGACCTCTACACCTTGGTATCGGCATACGCACCCAACTCGGGACAGGCAACCTTCTATGACTCCTTGGGCTCCTCCCTCTCAAGCTTTGTGGAAGGCCAGACAATAATCGGTGGGGACTTCAATGGGGTCCCAGACCCCACTAAGGACAAATCTAACCCCCCTGCCCTTGGCGAGTTCGGTCAGGCCCTCAGTCTGCTGCGGCTCTTCAGAACCTTGGAGGTGGTGGATACATGGCGGGTGCTTCACCCCACCGAGAAAGACTACTCCTTCTTTTCGGGCGTACACCGAACTTTCTCCAGAATCGACCTCCTTCTGGCTTCCCCTCAAACTCTCGCCCTCGCTGATGAGGTGTCGATAGGCCAACGAATTCTATCGGACCATGCCCCAATAATAATGGAACTGAGCATTCAGAACACCCACGCCAAGGCAACACGCAGATGGGCGCTCTACGACCCGATCCTCAATGATATGTCAATCAGAGACAACATAACCACCACCATCAAGAACTTCTTTGAGGAGAACCTAGCCGCGGACACCTCCCTGGCCAATAACTGGGATGCAATGAAAGCTGTAATTCGGGGAACCTTGATAGCCCAAGGCGTGGCATACCATCGAAACCGGAAACAAATCCGTCTATCCCTGGAGGAGGACCTGCGAGCAGCTGAGGAAGCCCAGAAGAAGAGTGGCTGGTCCCCCAGAACACAGAGAGCGCTCCGCTCGGCCAGGAAGAAACTAGAGGCCCACTATGCAGAACACACTGCGCAACTCCTGGCGAAGACCAGACAATTCTACTATGCCAAAAGCAACAAGGCCAACAAGCTGCTGGTGGCCAAGCTAGCTAAAATAAGACGGACCAACACTATTATAGGGCTCAAGGACCCACAGGGGGTGATACACCACTCTGAACAGACGAAACTACAACTAGCCTCAGACCACCTAATCCAGGTCATGACAGCGCCTACCCGGGATCGGTCAAAGCAGGAGGCATACCTACGGAACGCAGCCTTGACGCGTCTCCCAGACTCCACACGGGAGCAGTTGGAAGCCCCAATAACAGCTGAAGAAGTTGACGAAGCCATCAAGGCCCTCAAATCACGGGCCCCGGGCCCAGACGGATTCCCCCCGAGGTTCTATAAGATTTTTAAGCTCCAGCTCATCCCTCACATAGTGGCCCTGTTCAATTCTTTCAAGGTCTCGGGATCCGTGACCGCCACAATGCAGGAGTCGGTGACGGTTCTCCTTCCTAAGCCGGGGAGAGACCCGAGAGATCCGGCGTCATACAGACCCATCGCCCTACTGAATATCGACGCCAACCTGTACTCGAAGATCTTAGCTAACCGCCTGGCACTTATCCTCCCGGATATAATCCACCCCGACCAAACAGGCTTCATTCTTCACCGAGCGGCAGGGGACAACATCCGGCGGACTCTGAACCTAGTGAACATCGCCCACCGCAACTCCCAAGGCCTTGCCCTAATGGCCCTGGACGCAACCAAAGCCTTCGACAGAGTCGATTGGTCCTATCTGGAATGCACTCTGGAAGCATTTGGGTTCGGCCCCACAGCCCGAGCCATGATCCTGGCGAACTATAAGCACCCTCGAACCATCCTCAGGATCAATGGCATCCACTCAGCCCCGATACCTCTGTCTTGTGGGACGAGACAGGGCTGCCCGCTGTCTCCCCTACTCTTCGCCCTCACAATGGAACCCTTCGCCCAGAAGATCAGGCGCAATGAGTCCATTAAGGGTCTTCAGGTGGGCTCTTCCCACCACAAGATCGCTCTCTACGCGGACGATGTTCTATTGACACTCACTGAAGCCAACACCTCAGCGAAACACGCTCTGGCCGAAATAAAGGAATTGGGGGAGGTCACCGGCTTCACTGTCAACTTCACCAAATCAGTGGCTTTAGGAGTCGGCCTCCGCCCAGAGGACAAGGAGGCATTAACGGCTCTGTGCCCGATCGAATGGCGGGACCACTCGATCCCCTACCTAGGAGTTCTCATCCCAGCGAACCCAAAGGAGACCTATCAGGCGAACTTTCCCAAACTGATCAAGGAGCTGGAGGGGGACTTGAAACGCTGGACCACGCAGGAGATCTCATTAATGGGCCGGATCACGGCCGTCAAGATGAACCTGCTTCCTAGGTTCCTCTATGCCTGCTCATCTCTATTGGTGCCCTTCCCAGCCCAGGCCCTCCACGACTTACAGAGGAAGATATCCAAATTCATATGGAAAGGCAAGAAGGCCAGGATCCCCCACAAAACCCTGATTGGCAACGCCAGGCTAGGAGGCCTAGGGGTCCCGGACCTGCAGGCCTATAGGACAGCGGCGCAACTGTCACATCTACACGCCTGGCAGACGAGCACAGCCCGCCCCAGATGGGTGGAACTGGAGCAGGCCCAGCTTCCGCTTCCCCTCCGGTTCCTCCCTCACATCCAACCCTCCCTCAGGGCACGCTGGAAGGACATCCTACTAACAACGAAGCAGACCCTAAGCTCTTGGGATTGGGCTCTAAAGCAGAAGGGAATCCCGAGGGGCCGAAGCCCCCTTTCACCGATCTTTCACAACCCCGACTTCTCCCCGGGATCTCTCCCTCGCAACTTCCAGAATTGGATAGACGGAGGCCTGGAAACCCTGGGGCAGATGTACTCCGAAAACAGACCCCGGACCTTCGAGCGGTGCAAGGAGACTTTTCGGCTTCAAGAAAGGGACAGATTCACATACTGCCAGCTCCGCCACTGGTGTTCGCACCCTCAGACCCTCCAGGCGGCAACTCGCCCCCCGACTCCATTGGAGCTAACTCTTGCGGACCTGCCGGCTAGAGGAAGAATCTCAGCTATATATAGACGTTTCCTGGGGGACTTCTTGGCGACAAAAACTCGATCCATGGCTCAGTGGGAGGCGGACCTAGGCCATCCGATCGATGACCAAGCTTGGGTAGACATATGGTCCCGCACCCACTCTTCCTCCACCTGTGTCACCAACAAGGAATGTGCATATAAACTCACCCTACGCTGGTACTACCCCCCTCTCAGACTCCACCACATGAATCCACAAGTGGACCCCACCTGCTGGAGAGGCTGCAGTCAACCAGGCTCCTACTTTCACATGTGGTGGACATGCCCCAAGATCCAGCAATTTTGGGCCAGGTGTCTCTCCAACATCGAACAAATCACCGGCTCCGCCCTCCCACTGGACCCTGAGACAATTCTGCTGGGGATCCCGGTCCCTGGAATCTACCCCCGCTCCGGCAACAGGGCTAAGCTCCTCACACAGTGCCTCCTGGCGGGCAAGACGGTTCTGGCCCGCTTCTGGAAGTCGCGGGACGGCCCCTGCCTGGCCCACTGGTGGGGAAAATTGTGGGACATCTTAATAGCGGAAAAGGTTACCGCTGCGAGAGCGGGGTCTCTGCACCGCTTCCAGAATGTGTGGGCCCCAGTGCTGGACTATGATCAGCGATATCCCGCAATGACGTTCAAGCCAATCAACGCCCGTTGGGCCCTGAGAGACAAGGAGAATACGCATCAAGCGGGGGAGCTAAACTGAATCTCTGGCCCGGGAAAACCGGAATGAGGGGGGGGAAAGGGACTCAAAACTAGAACCTTTTCTTTGCAATATTATACTGCCACCCGATACTGTTTGTAACCTTTACTGCCTTGCTATAAATAAACATATTTTAAAAAAAATAATAATAATTAAAAAAGATGAAACCCTTCAGAACCTAGCCTGCCACAAAGAAACCAAGGGCTACCAAGCCTTTCCAGATTCTGTGAAAATGGGGCAAGGCATTCGTCTTGATTTCAGCAATGTTGTAGATGTGCCTGGATGCCCCCCACACATTAGCCTCCACAGTGAGTGAGACAGTGAGGTGTCTAGGCTGCAGGTGGCATGTCCATGCCACCAAGTGGAAATGTATACATTGAAATACCAGATTTGGTGACCCTGGATGGTAATGTTGGCACCACTGCTCCCCATACACCATACATCATTGGTCTGTTACAATCTACAGCAGGTTATCATGACTTCTTCTTGCCAGAGAAGTAAAGCTTCATATCTAGAGTTTGCCCTTGGTTTGATTCTGTATGAGTGCTTCCCCTATGTTCTGGTGAATTTCTTGATCAGCAGTGTGTTCACAGAAAAAGAGTTTAATAGCACCCTTGATAGAAGCCATGGATGTTACTTATATAGTGGTTAAAGAAATGGCTGTTGGACTGTTTGTGCTACTTACATTTGGACACAGTTGAAAAACTCAAAGATGTAATAGTCAGGTATTAATTATTAGAAGACTGCAAACTAAGGGGTTATTCAGAGTTGGGTGGATTTTTTAATACCGCTGAAGAATGTTACCAGCTCCGACTTTGGTATTTGTTTTAAATCCACTGTACTCAAAGTTTACCACCAGCAGAGGTGGCATTTCTGGAATGCCTCTAGGGATATTATGGAAATACTCCTTCTGATGGCAGTTTTTTCAGCCATTTTCAGCCTCAATTTGAAAGGAGAAATGGGTTATCGACAGAAGTGGCTTATATCACTACTGATGATGCACGAAAGGGTAAATACTGGCCCTTTTATGCAGTAGTAGTATTTCGTTTATTTTGGATTTGCAAGGACAATCCATAAAGCCATAACAATAATAATACATTCATACAATCCTAAGTCAAATGTAATAGATTAAAAGTATGCAACCGTATCAGTAGAGAAATAGTCATAAAACCCAGAGTCGAATATAACAGATTAATAACATACAATGCAAATCATAAAAACAGAGTGAATAGTTGGCATCACAGCGAAGATAATAAAATTCTTCTTTTCCATGAACATTCAAGGTAGCATGCTAGTTACAAAGAGCTATTAACATCAGATGGATTCAACAGAAGCATAAAAGCAGCTTTCTAGTAATTTAAGGCAAAGCCTCTAAGTAAAGTCAAGCAATATGTTCACCGGAAATCATTGTAGAGGGGACACAAAAGGATAACATGTGCCAGGTTTTCTACATTACCACAGAAACAGCAAGTGCCATTTTCAAATGTCGTACCATACCAATTGCAAATGACTGCCTTTACCTGCAGAGTGTTTTATCTGGCACGAGACAAGAGTGAACTGTGATAAGAATTAGTTATTAGGTCCAAGTACATGGCTATCCCAATGGCGGCCCAAGAGAGGAAAGTATTGCCTTACAGAGGACGTAAACAGTTTTATATCCTCCCTTCTGCTGTTGCAAAGGGTCAGAAGCCTACTTTGTAGGTCTTTTACAGGAACAATGGTAAGGATGGAAGGATTTACTAAAACATCCTCCAGACACACAGTACAATGAGTTTTCTTAAAATAGAGTAGACAATAGGCGTTTTGTAACTTTGGCAAGGTTTTCTTCTTGGTTCGACCACAAGAATAACCAAAATAGGATGGGTTTGAGCTTCAGATTGCCAGAGATGTAGGCAATGATACCGTAGTCGGCGGCACTGGCAAAAGACGAGAGAGAAAATAATTGTCCTCGGCTTGGAGTCCATCTAGCTTATCTACTCCCCATAAATCACCTCCATAGACAACTGTTGCCACACTCTTGCACCTCTATTTGGTTATCATTTGTCTAGATGAGAATTCTTTCATGATTTTGGCATATCTAAATATACAGCCTTAGGCCTGTTTCATTTTCTGCCTTCTCACGATCAAATTATCCTTCCATTTTAGCGGGCAGTCGAAGGTTATTCCAAGGAACTTCACGTTTTACAAACCTTCAGTTTTTGGCCATCCAAGAGGATTGTGGGATATATAGGTGTTTAATAGTGAAGCACATTACATAACATTTATTTGCATTAACCTTTAGTCCCCTGTGATTCATAAACTTGACATACCCTTCTGAAAGGTTTTTGAGAGACTTGGGATTTCTTGCTAGCAGAACTGCATCATCAGTGTAGCTTACGAATGGGAGCCGGCTCCCTCACACTGTGGATCATCTGCATTAACACTTTCTAGAAAGGGTGATATATTATTTCAATCATCATATGGGTAAGGCGGTGAGAGGAGGCAATCAGAGATATCCCCTCAAAATGGCCATTTGTAAAGATCTTTTTTGACTCTATTGAAGGGAAGCACCTGTGCATCCCGTGTGTACAGTAAAAAGAAAGAATACAAAAATCTGGGGGGCATTTTGGATTTTTACCTCCAAAATCAAGGTGCAGGTCAAAATAGGTGGATTTTCCACAAAAAGCCCACCTAAAATACCACTGCTGGTATTCCCATGGAATACTACCAATGGTATTTGATCAAACCTTGAATTGGGTGGATGGTAAAATCAACAGTATTTGCCAAATACCAAAGATTTTACTGCTACCACCCAACTCTGAATGACCCCCTTAGTATGCGATTGTTTTTCATTGTCTTGTCCAGAACACTCTTCTCTCATCTGACCAACAAAAGAAAACACATGCAAATCAACACCAGATTCAGATACATAGATACAAAGACAAACAAGCGCAGCTACATCCTTCCACCTATACTTTACACTGTTGCTGTGCTGTCAGACAATTTATCACACACTCGAGACGAAAGGTCTAGTGGCAAAGGGCACTACAAAAGCATATGCAGATATCTAGCCTGATCAATTCTGCACCTCTGGCGTCTACCATTGTTTTCTGGTTGGATGTGCTTCAGTAAATCTGAATTATTAGGATTAGGTTTATGAATTTAACTAACTGGATCCTGGAGTTAATGGAGACCCTCTTTGTCAGCCCACAGATATTGACCCACTCCTCATCGGTTACATCAAAATCGAGGTCAGTAGCTAATTTAGTGCACACCCTAGCTAAAGCATCAGGCAGCCTTTCCTGCACTAGTTTATAGAACATGGCAAACACCATGCTGCACCTGCATGGGTCTACAATGTATGACAGTAGTAGATTGTCAGGGGTTCAATTGGGAAGGAAGGCAACTTCACCTTAAATGCAGAGCGCAGTGAATAGTATAGTAAAAGGTCTGTCTGTGAACCTCTGTGCTTAAACCTCCAGTTTAGCATGGACAGGAAGAACATTGCAGAGTGCATGTCAACCAGTATATTGTAGCCCATAGCACCCCACTGAGCTCAAACCTGTGCACCCAGAGCAAGGGGAATATCTAGAGAACCCTGCATTGGCATTCCCTTAAAGTAGGGTGTCACTGAGTCTGTCCTGCTAAAGATCCTGCACCACAAACAGAACATGGCAAGCTGGTCATATGAACAGTTGTCTTTGGAGTTGTACCCCCAGCACCAGTGTCATATATCATCCTTGCCCACTGCCAGTTTCTCTATGTTTACATGCAGCAGCACTTGTTCAAGACCAAACCAATATGAAACAAATTGAGCGTGTGATGCAAGCCAGTATATTTTCAAAATCAGGCACCATGAAGCCCCTCCCACTCATACGGTTTAGCAATGGGTTCTCACTTTTTCCTCAATACCCCAGCATGCTACAGAAATTGAATTACCACCTTGTGTAGGCTAGTGTAGAAAGCCAAGCACGGCCAAAAGGGAACATACTAGAAAGGGTATAAGGACTTGGGAACAGTGTCATTTTAATCAGTGCTATTTTCTTGGCAATTGAGAGTGTAGTATGTCCCCACTTCCTATGCTTTCTCTCCAGCTGCATAGTCTGGGCCCCAGAGGAAATTCCCGCATCTGGTTAGTGTTACCCCCAGATATGTAATACTTTCTTGTGTCCATTTGAGGTTATATTTACTACCATGGTTTCTAGTTTTGTCGGTGAGAGGGAAGAGCTCTGATTTAGCGTAATTGATCATAAACTCAGAGAATTCACCAATATTTGTCAGATGCATTATGATGGGGTCTAGGTTGTCATGCGGGTTCCTTACATACAGTGGTATGATCTCTGGGGCACCAGACATGTGGATGCCATGCCTGGCCTGTCTCACTCTTATAAGGTCTGCCAGGGGCTCAATTACATTTGCAAAGAGGTGGGGCAACAAGGGACCACTGTGTCGGGTGTCCCTCTCCATTTCTTTTGTTTATAATATTGAAGATGGAATAAAAGAAGAGGAAGTCTCCCCTGCTATCTCAATTGTAAATTGTGCAACCAGGAGGACAGGGCTCAAATATGCACTTTCCACTCTTCAAACATTTTGTAATCATGAGAAAATCACTTTACCTCATTGTGCCTTATTTTCCTTAACTATCTGTAGATAAAGACTCACTCATGCGGCTTTATACTCTATAGTGTTACTGTGTAAATATTTGCAACAATTTATGTTTAGCAGGATGGTGAGGAGTGTTGGGGTATTTTGTGAGCCCCAGAGACACATGACTACCTGGTGTTATTCTTATATTGGGATCATGAGGGGCAAGCCAGAAACAGGACCTGGTGTGCACTAGCGCACAATTTCTCCACCTTAGAGGTATTGTATTGGTGGTATTTCATTGGTGGTAGAGGCTCCAAATAAACTTACCAGATCACCTGGAAACTGCAATATGGGGAATCAGATCTTTATGATTTGCCCCAGTTCACAGTGCTTTGGTGTACCTTGCGTTTTACCGTCTGTGGTAGTAAAAATACGTCCTTAGCTTTGTACCTGTCTATATGCCAACACGAGTAACTAGAACACACTATAAATAGGCCAAAGCTGATCTAATTCTTTTTTGGTACTTTATAAGCAGTTAGGGCTTATGAGAAATACAAAAGACATGTGCAATGCAATGAGTTTAAAGTGAGCTTCTTTGTAATTCATGAATGAAAGCGCACATCTCAAACTCTTGTTTCCCTTTTCAGTGATAACAGATTCTATTTTTCAGGCTAAAATATAACTATGAGCACATTTCATAGTAATGCTTCACCCGCCAAAAAGATTTTTTTCCCAAAATGAGCTTCAATCACACTTTTAGTGTTGTAGTTTAAGACACTGTTATCTAATGGCCTTGAAACATATAGTTTACTTTAGCAGAGCCTTGACCTTTTAGTTTATATATGTGAAGTATGCTTCTTGGATGGAGCAGAGAACACATACAAATAGCTATCTATATTTGTAATTATAAAGAGTTACACACACCTCACTTCTTCATTATGCTCACTTAAAGAATGCTTGAAATATCCACACCAGCAGACTCAGCAGTGGAATAGGTTCCGTGTGCCCTTGGTCTCAGCATGGCTGTCTCCCCCTCAGTCCACCCTCCTTCCTCTGCAGCAGGACAAACCCAGCAAAAAGTCACCAGGTCCTCAGTCAGCAAAGGCAGCAGGTCCTCCGTGAGACATTCCCCACTCTCTCTGCACTTCCCTTTTTTAAGCCTCTCTCTGTGATCTGCCCTTGATATATGTTCTATCTACAGGAAGTGTAAGAACTGCCTGCCCCTGACCGTGTTGTCACATGCCAACCAGACACCACCTCCTCTGGCCACACCTCCAGAATCTTCCAGGGAACACATGTTTTGCCTGCAACCTTTCCACAGAGATTCAGGGCAGCAAACGGATGCCAAAAAGTTACATTTCTCTTTGCTGGCTTCCTGCAGCAGAACAGGAACAATGGAGCTACGTTGAACAATGTGGCTTTTCACATTCCACATCTTCATAGCAGAAGCAGCTTTACTTATTGCATTTTTCAAGAAACACCACACAGCCAATGTTTTGTACCAATGAGCTTTTGATTGATTTTATTTATTTATTTTTTACATTTGTAAAGCACACTACGCCTGGAAGCATCAAGGAGCTGTTGTGGTTCCAGTTACACACATGCATAGTTAGAGGACAAAGCCTCTTGACTACAGTCTGTCTGCTGCCCGGTGTGGTGAGGCAGATTTGCAGTTATGTGAACAGCCAGGTTTTCAGACTTTTCCTGAACACCCAGTATGATTGCTCAGCTCATATGTCGGGTGGGTGCAAGTTCCATTGTTTGGCTGCAAAGGTAGGGAAGCTCGACCTGCCAGTATTTCTTCGTTTACATTTTGGTTGTAACAGTCTTTGGTGTAGGCCGCTCTTGTGTGTCTATCTGAGTGGGCTCTGGTGATTTTCTGAGATAGGTATGAGGGAGCTGTGTTGGAGAGGCATGTATGTGTGATTAAAAGGGTCTTGAAGATGATTTGTTCACAAATCTGTAGCCAGTGGGCCACTTTTCTTGCTGCTGTGCTGTGCTCGCGTTTGAGAATGTCAAGAGCAGCTCTGATGGCGTTATTCTCTATCACCTGCATACAGGGGTGTTGCTAGGTCTGGAAAAGACCCGGGGCTACGCTGATGTTGGAACTGTCGTGACTGGGGGCTAGCTAACCTTTTGGTTGTAGCTCCTGAGATTCTATCCGGGACTACAAACAAAAGACATGGGGCTATAACCCCCTTAGCCCCCCCTAGCAACGCCTCTGTCTGCATCATCTTGATATTGTGGAGAGAGGTGCCAGCAAATAGGGCATTACATTAGTCTAGTCTAAATCCAATACTGGCTTGAGTGATGATCAGGCAGCTGTCCTGTGAGAGGAAGGGTCTGGATGCATTGATCAATTTGGACAAGTATGCGGCAGAGGAGGCAATGGCGTTCACGTGGGGTGTGAGTGATAGCTTAGCATCCAGACACACTCCAAGCATCTTTACTGAGGAGGAGACCGGGATTGTGTTGCTGTCATTTTGGAAGCACTCACATTGGGCATCAATTTTCTTAATTACTGCCGGGGGGGGGACCAGGAGAATCTCTGATTTTTCATTGTTTAGGCAGAGGCAGTGATGAGCCATTCAGGCTTGGATCATGGTGAAACTTTGTTTAGTCAGCATGCGTCAGCGAAGAAGTTACTGGGCTGGGGGAAGTGGATTTGGGTGTCATCAGCATAGTGTAGGATATGCCGATGGAATCCAGTCAAATAAGGGCCTGGTAAAGATATTGTAGAGGGTTTGGGGAAACACATGAGCTTTGTGGCACTCCAAAGGGAATAGGAGTTCAGGGGGCACTGGCCTTTTCAGTGCAGACTCATGGATCTGCCCTCTAGGAAGGATGCTATCCAATTAGTAGCTTCAGGTGAGAATTTAGCTGTCTAGAGGTGGTGGCATACGATCTAGTGGTTGACCAGATCAAACGCAGACGAGATATCCAAGAGGAGAAGCATGGCAAGTTTCCCCTCATCTCTGAACTTGTCAAGCTGGTTCTTGAGGTCTAGCAGTGTGGTCTCTGTGCCATGGCCAGGCCAGAAACCAGAATGGTGTGTTCCGAGGATGTTGTTTGATTCTAGGAATTGTTGGATTTGGATAAAGGCTGCTCTATCCAGTATTTTCAGCATGAAGGGGACTGTGGTGATGGGTCAGTAGTTGTTGGGGATAGATGGGTCAAGCGCAGGTTTTTTCTATCAATGGCAGTACCCAGGCTTCTTTGAGGCTGGAAGGTACTAGGTCTGAGGAGAATGAGGCGTTGATAAATCTGGTAATGAAGGGGACCAGTGCTTCTGAGTAGTCTTTAATAATACTGGCAGGGCAGATGTCGCCTTTGCACTTAGACAGTTTTAGGCTCTTTGGGATGGTGGTTGTTTCGACTTCAGAGATCATGCTGAAGTGGAACACATGGACTTGGCTAGGGGCATTTGCAGGGTGTGCTGGTGAGTATGTGGGAGGAGGTATAAGGGGTAAACTGAGAAGAGATTGCTTGATGTTAATCTTTTTGTGCATGGTGTCCATTTTATCCAGCATGGCTTTTTGGATGTTCGTGCATCATAGCTCAATTTTGGTAATGGTGGTTGGGGGGTGGCTGGGTTTCTAGTTCCTTCTGGATAGTTGTGAGACACTTGTGTACAGGCATGCTATCAATAACTTATCATATCATATCATAGTGAAAATCTCACGTGTGTTCGAATTGGCACCAGCAATTCTTACATTACAGGAAGCAGGTTTAGCCAAGATGGTGACTTGTCTGGCGTGTTCAGTGAAGTGAAGCTTGTGGGAGTTAGTGGGGGATTTTTCCATCTGGATTCATCAAGGTGTTTTTTAGATCGATCGTGAGCGAACTCCCATATGCGTGTTTCTGTTGGTTCTAGGTAGGGTGCTTACTGTAGGGGGCAGGTAGTAGGCCCTCAGCCTGAGCCTAATGTTCCTGAGGGCAGTGCTAGTGGGGTGAGTGGCCAGGTGTGAATTGGTGCAGCAGACACTTATCTCTTGATTTGTTGCAGTGTCCACAGTGAGAGTAGGCGCCTGAGTTAGACTGGTCTTAGGCAGCCAAAATGGTGATAAGCTGATCACTGCAGGTGCGGCTGCTTGATGTGGTGGTCGCATGGAGGGGTGGGGGTCTGCAAACAGCACTGCGGCCTGTGCCACATGAACAGGGGTACTCGTGGGGGGCAGGGGTCTGAAAATAATACTGCGACCTGTGCCGCATGACCAGGGGTACTCGAGGGGCTGAGGGGCGGGCAGGTGGTAAGAAGTGAGCTGGAGGAGGGAGAGGAATAGATGTAGCGCAGGCAAAGCAAATGTAGCGGCTTGCTTTCACATTAGCAGGCAAGGCATTTTTGAAGAATAGCAATGCTGGCTTACCTTTATGAGGCAAGGTGGTCACAGGAACGATTTCGGTTGCAGGGATGGTCCTTGGGTCGGGCGTGGCATGCTGTCTGTGGCTAAGAGCGGCAGAGAGTAGTGATGGCCTTCGGTGCAGGCCTTGGGTGCTGGCGGGCTTCGCCATCCGGCTCAGGCCAGCACTTCCCTGTGTAGCCACCCCTCCACAACATAAAACCCTCACTTGTCAGCCAGCCTCCTGTAAGGAAAAACACTATGGACTGAGCTATGGACTGAGCTACCTTCAATATTAGCAAGGGATTAGAGATTAGTGGGTAAGGGGTTAATAATTGTTAATCTTATGCTTCATTGCACTTCAGTCTACGCTGCAATATGGTGTGGTGCACAATGATACGGTATGGCTACCGTGCAAAGCTAGGTTCACATTTTCCATTTTGCCTTCACGAATTGACAGTACTGACTCACGCCAGATGCACATCAGAGTCTCACCCCAGTGTCTCACACCTCTTGCTGTCATAGTCGGAGTCCTTGATGAAATTCTTTTCTGGCTGAAATTCTGAGCCTCTTTTTCCCTACAGGAGGCAGGCTGATAAGTGAGGGTTTTATGTTGTGGGGAGTCGCTACACATGGTACATGTATGGGTATTGTGTTGCGGGCTGGGGTTAGCTGGAAGCCAGGTATGGGTCTTTTGCCATGCCAGTTCATGTTTGACTCTGAGAACATACCTACTATATACACTCGAGAATGCAAGGTACTGGGAGAGGTTGGTATTGAGATTACTTATTCTGGAAGGTGGGGGCCATGGCACTGTGGGCTTGGGTCATTGCATTGTGAGCCGGACAAATTGCCCCAATTTGTGGAATACCCTTCCTGCCTCCTTACTGTTTGGACCACCCTCGATGGTTTTAAGAAAAAAGTTAAAACCTTCTTTTTTACGTCATGATAGATGCTCTTTTGTCTCTTGCTGCTATTGTCTAGTTTTAGAAGCTTTATTTTTTATCTGTTTTAAGTGATTTTATTCTGCTCCGCCTCTCTGCAGTTTTACCTTGTTTGTATATTTTTTATCTGGTTTTAGTCAGTATTGAATCTGCCTTGTATGGTATGCTTTACTGTTCGTATTGGTTAATAGCGCCCGTTTACCTAAGGGCTTAAGTCACTTTACAAATAAATAAATGCTGCCTGTTCTCCCCTCAGAGAAAGTGATGAACCTCATGCCTGCTCAAAAATGGCCGCCTGAATTAAGTTATTCTGCATGCGATTAGTTCTCAAGATTACACTTCGCATCAAAACATGTCCTCTGCGCCCATGCTCCCGCGGCCTCAATTAGAAACATTATACAGGCCACGAAAGCGACTGAACAAAGCCTGCTTTGTATGAAAGTGACCATGCAACTAATAAATCAGACTTGTTCCCATGGCAGCATCACAAAAATCAAGATAGTGTCCCACTTTATTGTCTGTTTTCTTTAGCTATTTCAATGCCTGCTCAGCTCAGGCCCATGGCACGCCTGAAAATACATGGTGTATGTGTTTTTACGCCAGCGCATAGGACAACATCTCTGCACGATCTTGCTAGGACATATTTCAGTTTAGTTAACTAAATAATTGGTATGGGGAGAGATGCAAAAACTCTCCACCTTTGATTTTAGGCTTGTGAAAATCTGGGTGAGAGGGAGCTGGACATAGGCACCAACCACACCCCTTCACAATATTGCTATGCAGGGTCGAAAATATTTTAAAATATTTAGTGCATATCATTTACCGGGTCAAGGTACCACTGAATAATGGCCATAGAGGTGAACCTCCGAAATATAATGAAGTGGCCTCCAATCAGGGGTGAGTCCATATCTAAAATACTCTTAACTGGACTACATGATGAGTAAAGGAGCAAGTTAGCATATATAATCATGTGTTGCCAAAATGTAGTACACTGTTGTTTTCTCTTTTGATGACCACTCGCTACACGCATGCAATTTCTACCACGTAATTATTGGTTATAATTACATTTTACATTCTCCCAGATATTGGGATGTTTTGTTTATTTATTTATTTATTGGATTTTTCTTAAGTGCCAACTCCAGGCAAAAACATTTAATAGCACTGGCAATGCAAAGGGGTGGGCAAGAGAGATCCGATCTAAACAGGCTTTGGAAACATTCAGATCAGTTAAGTACAATGGGTGGGAGTTCGGGGGCGCAGCAGTTCTGTTAAAGTTCCTTAATCTGGCACTGAAACAATTTCTTCTATATGTTTTATATTAACAGGAATTAAAAGCAGTATTTTAACACAGATGGTGACTGGGCTGTCATAACACAGATGACTTTAGCATTGCTCTGGTCAACAGTTGAACTAGTCTCAGTATTGTTTGTCTAACACACCCATAGATATACAACAGGTTAAATTGATAACATTGACGAAAGCCCAGGATTATGCCGACAGAAGGAGCTGAAACATGGTGGCATGAATTATATGTGACAAATACATGGATTTTCATTGTAACCATTAAAGTTTCATGTTTAGATCTACCTACAAGTGATGTACCATTCTTTATTAACAGATGTGTTTGTTCTGTGGAACACACACTATATTCAGGGTGACATTTGCAATATCTTGATATGTTATGGAATGGGCAGTTTAGAAATATATAGCGGTAAAAAATTGCAGAGTGTTTGGAGAAACTTACCTCCCACTTATTGCCTGAAAGGCCCTCGTTCGCTTAACCAACAGCTGTCAGGGCACGCTTTTGACTCTTCAGGGCAGCTGTGCTATAGAAACATGTCTGTGACATTTCTTTCCTGTATGTTTTGGAATGTGTATAAAGAACCATTAGGACACGGCTAGAAGACATTTAAGGAAAGACTCTGAGTAACCTTTCAGAGTGTTGCATGCTCGCCAAACAGCAGATAACTGCCTAAATATACTTTGGGGCTAATTCATGGAGTTTGTGCGCCGATAAACGGGGATTTATGCGCCTTTCTGCCCGCGAATCCCCATTTGTTAAACAGGGATTTGCGGGCAGAATGGCACACAAATTCCATGAATCAGTCCCTTAATAATGTCCACATTTAACATATTGTAGTCCATAGTAGATAAATTAATGTGGTCTAAACATCTTGGCTTTAATCATATTTTCCAATCAGAGAAAGCTAACACACTAGCACCTTGTGTTGCTAAGGCATTTCAGACTGTTGTCCGTCATCAGGGCAATTGAGTACTGTGCTCACGTCAATAGTAGAACCTCTGTGTTCTGGATCACTGCGTGTGCTTTCTCCTCTCTTAAGGGAACTGATTCTCGCTCCTAATGAGTGATGCCTCTCCACTCAAATTTACTAAAAACAAATGACTGATTGACCGGTTATCTACTATTTGCTGCGGATGCTGTTCTCTGAAAGGTTACTCAAAGTCTTTCCTTTGCTGTTCCAGGAACCCACGGTGCCTTGGGTCTATCTGTAGTGCTCTCTTTAAACATTGATACCAGGATACCCAGAGATTACTGTTCATACATATTTAGGTGGTGCACACCGTGAATCGTACTTAGAAGGCATTTAAAGTGCAATGGGTTATATGTAATGGCGAAACAATTAATAGTATGCATCTCAGGTAGAAGTTAGGTGATTTAGCTCTACATTGTCCATAGGTTGCTCCTCCTTACTGGGTAATGTTCAGTTGTGCAATAAAAAAAAAAAAAAACATTACCCAAGGATGCCACCTCACATGGAGGGTTTGGGAATAGGGTTGGAGCTATGGCTGGAATGTGATAGGCTTTTATGAAGTCCAGTGGGTCTCCCGTTGTTTTCACAAAGTAAATTGCTTTGTGGTAATTTACTTCATGAAGATAACTTCAAATTACTTAGAAATTATAAATATATTTGTGGGTTAAGGGGTAAAGGGGGTGGGAAGGGGTTTGGAGTAGGGGTGGTAGTGAAGTGGGAAGGGCAGTTGGGGGTAATCCCCCATAAAAAAAGTTAACGTTCAAAGTAATTTCCATGAAGTAAATTACCCCTAAATAATTTACTTTGTTGAAATGACTTGGAACCTTCCAATGAACACAATGCTAAAATACCACTGCATTTCATAGGGCATGGATTACGTTAGCAAATAATCATGCTTGTAGTTGACGGCTAATAGATGGGAGCTACTGGTGAGAGGTCCTTGTGTTGTGACATTCATGAGCATGGAGATTTGTGCCGAGATTTATTTGGGTTGTTTATTGACTCTTTATTCAGAAAAGGAATTCACAATTATATTAAAAACTTGCAAAAGTGCGTACATTTATGTTGGGACTGCACAAGGAAAATACATTTGAGGATAATTTCAATTAATGTATTTTTAATGTTTTTATAATGATGCAGTATACACAAAGTTCTGCTTTGGAATACAATGCAGGACCATTTTAGCACATCCCCAATTCATGCAAAACGTAACATTGTGGCGTTCTCATGTGCTAGGTCTCATAATTCAGACAAAGAAAACTGAGCCAAAGTCCACTTTGCTGACTAACCTTAAAGGTTTTTATGTAGAAAAAATGGTCAAGATTGAAGAAAATGTGCATTGTGGAAGCCATGTGATCAATGTATCCCTTTAAAAAGTTAAATGGTGCCTTCTGGTATATTGCCCAATGGCCACAAAGCAAATGAGAAACAAAGGGGAGTAATTTTAACTGCCGTGAGATTCATCCCCAAATACCAGCTTGCGAAATACTTCAAAACTAAAGAATCTCATGTTGTGATCGCTATTGGTGGACAAAAACACCTTCCCTGAGTCCACTACCAATATGGGACTGTACCTTCAAACAAACTGAATTCAATATATAAACAATGTTATTAGTCCATTTAGGTTAAAAACAATCACATACAATTTAAAAAGACAATACACATAATTTCATACATTGTTATATGTGCAGATATAACACATAAAGTGCTGGGAAATATTTACATATGTTAAAAATACACGCATACACCTTTTAACTTTATCAGAGTATGACCCTGTTCAACATTAAGCACCTCTGTCGGATACTAAATAGAGAGCTCCTAACGTTCCAGGCTGCTCTCTTAACTATTATATTCAACTTATTGGGCGAATCATTGTGATGTCAATGTAAAAGACGCTACTACAACTCTGTTTGGTAGCACACTTGGGATTTATTCCAAGTAAGTAGTATACAACAAAGACCCCTAACCTTCTCTCACAGGTCCCTCCTCCAACTGCCTCCATTCCAACCCACACATTCCTTTTAAGAACACAAGGTAACATTCCTGGATAACATTCCACTGTACAATTCTCCCGTAAACTAGAGCACTACACAACACACAACCCTCCCTCAATAAACGAAACATTCCCACATTATATTATACCAGTTTACATAGTAATAAATAAATAAATAAATAAATAAATAAAACACGAAAATAAAAAGAAAACACTGGGCAAGAACAACTTCTCCAACATTTTGGATGAAGACAGAGAAGATTCTACGTCAATTCATTTGCCAACTTTTACAATCCTTGACCAATTCCATACTTGCCCACTTTGCAATATAACAGCACCTTTAAGCACCTGTGACACTTGTACCGGCTCAGAGTATAACAAATCACCCTTCCTCTTCACAACTCCCTTCTTCACTCTCACCAATTCATCCACCTCGACTGCATCCGCACACCGTGGGAATCTTTCATTCACTTTCCTCACTGATCTCTCCTTCATCACATCCATTCTTTTCCTTATCTCTTCCACCACACCACTTGTTTCCTTGACCCTACCCAGCCATGCCGGAGACACCAACATGTTGGGCCTTCTGCCCCTCATCAGTTCAAAGGCACTAAACCCAGTCTCCACATGGGGAGTTAATCGCAAAGCATACAAACGTTGTTTTATTGCAATTTTCTCATCTCCTCCAGATACAGCACACATCCGCACAGCATCCATAGTATTATAGTATTATTATTACAACGATTAACCCTTTCAACCATCCCATTAGTTTGGGGTTGATAAAGAGCAGTACGCTTATGCCTTATTCCACACCTCTTCAAATACTCCTGAAACAGGCCTCCCACAAATTGCATACCATTATCTGTCGAAACAGTCCCCAGCAACCCTTCCCTCTCAAAAATGTCTTGCAAAAATTCCACCATACATTGAGACGAAACCTCCTTCACAACTTAGAACTCAGTCCACCTGGAAAACATATCAATCACCACCACAACAAATCTCCCTCAACCATTTCCTAAATCCATGGGCCCAACAATGTCCATGGACAGATCCTGCCACACCCCTACAGGAGCATCAACTTTAATCATGGGCTGTAACTTAGCATGAACATTTTTAGCTCACTTCTCACACTCGTCACATAACCCGATCACCCTCTCAATTTCTCAATCCAATCCAGGCCACCAATAATCACCTTTGATGATCTCTTTTGTCTCTTGAAAATCCCAATATGGCCTTGATGACTAATTTCAATAAGTCTTTTACGCAGCTTCCCCGGAACCACAAGTCAATCCCAGCGATATAACAATCCACCTTTTACACTCAATTCTGCCCGCACTTCCCACAATGCCCTTTCCTCCCCATTTAATAAATCTCTTTTCGGTCCAACCATTCTGAACAAAATTAGCAACGCGTTTCCACATCTCATCTGACCTCAACACATTTTCCCACTCCTCCCTGGTAATCACTCCCTCATGGGTGACATACACCGTATCCGTAATAACATCCTCCACCACCTTCGGATCCCTCTCAAAATCCTCATCTTGCAATCTAGAAACATGGTCGGCACGCACGTTCTCTTTTCCAGGAATTACCTTAATGCTGAACTTGTGGCACTGTAATCTCGCCACCCAGCATGAAACCCTTCTAGACACCTTTTCCAAACCTTTACACTCAAAAATAGCCTTATGCGGTTTATGGTCCATCTGTAACGTAAATTCTGACACCCACAAAAAATTCTTGAGGTTTTCAATTCCCCAATGGCAAGCTAAAACCTCCTTTTCCAAGACAGAATAATTAAATTCTGCACCCCTCAGCATCCTGGACACGTAAGTCACCACTTGTTTATTTCCCAACAGATCAACTAGTGACAACACAACCGCAATCTCTGACTCACTAGCATCCACTGAAATTATGCTCCTCTTCTTAGTATCAAACATGGCCAACGCTTTAGACATTTCAATTTTCCTTCTTATATCACAAAATTCCTTCTCACAGTCATCATCCCACTTGAAGTCAACACCTTTCTTCAACAGACCCCTCATTTTATTCACACTGTCTGCTAAATTGTCCACAAATCTGTGGTAGAACTCGATTGTGCCCAATAATGAGCGCAGCTCATCCTTTTATCTTGGAGACCTGATTTTTTTAATCCCTTGTACCAAATCCTTCTTGGGCTAAAGTCCTTCTTCAGATATCTTGTACCCAAGATACTCTACAACTCTACTACCAAATACACACTTCTCTGCCCTAAGAGTTATCCCCGTTCCCTGAACACATCCACCACCTTCATTACATTCCTCTCACGATCATCCTCACTTTCACCACAAATTAGCACATCATCTTGAAAACACCACACATTGTCAATACCACTCAAAGTTTTGTCCATAACCTTCTGGAAAACAGATGATGCCGAAATCAAACCAAATGGCATGAAACAAAACTGAAACACACCATCATGTGTTATGAACGTAGTGAGCTTTCTGGATACCTGATCAAGGTCAATCTGGTGATAAGCGCTAGCCATGTCTAACTTTGCCAAATATTTGGCTCACCCAATTCTGTTCAGCATCTCTCCCATATTAGGTAGAGGATGCCGGTCAGCAACCACACACTTATTCACCTCCCTGAAGTCCACACAAACTCTCAAGTCTCCACTCGCCTTCTTCACCACTACAAAGGGTGAAATCGACTCCACACCTCTTGCCAGCTCGATAATTCCAACCTTTTTTAACTTCTCGAGTTCCTCAACCACTGCATTCCAAAGAGAAAATGGTACAGAACGCAGCTTAGCACACACTAGTTCATTTCCCTTTTTTATCACAATCTTACGTACCATACCTCTAATACATCCCACCTTATCTGTGAACACCTCTGGGTATCTATCGATTACACTCAGCTCGTCTCCTACATGAACAACCTGTTCCTCTATGTTAGGATCCAGCCGTATTCGTAGTCCTCTCTGCTCCCTCCACCCCAAGAGGGTATCTTCACTCTTCGTTACATACATTTTCCCTTCCGTTTCTCTACCCTTGAATTCAAACTAGGCAGTGCAAAATCCAATCACATCAATTTTCCCACAGTTGTATCCGCCCGGCCTCTTATCAAATGGCAATAAGTCTCTAACCTTCCCACCTACTATATTCTCATATACCTCGAGGCATGAGTGTTATTTTGGCTCCTGAATCAGCCATCATCCTCACCATTCTGCCATTCACTCCAATAAAGGAATAAGGATGTTCACAGTCATCCTCATCCTCACATCTCACCATGTTGATTGTGCTGTGACCACTTCCGCTCTTTCATCCTCATCTTCCTCTGATGACTGCAGAGTTTCTACCCCAACATACAACGCCTTCCTGTTATCACCTATGGAATAATTCTTGCAGCAGCTATCGAAGAGCCCCCACCTCTTAAATCTTCCGCATATAGCTTTCCTACATGGGCAGATAGGTGAATAGGCAAAATGCCTTGGACTGGCGCAGCAAAAACATAGCCATTCCTCCCTTTTCACCCCTTTCGCACCAAGGAATCTCTCCACACCTGGATTTCCCCCCTGGTTCCTTTATCTCTTGTTTTAATTTTTGAACCCTTGCGAAATTCTTTCTTCTGTTCCCCCACTCTCAATACCTCACCAATGGGAACCTTCACCTCTTTTTGGGATGGCTTTGCCACACATTGCAAGGTATGTTCAACTGTTTTTGCCATGCCAATGACCTCCTCGAAGTCTGGCTCATCCTTCAGCCAAATTTCCTCACGAATCTTGTTGTTTCAGCAATGTAACATAAACTGATCCCGGATGTGCTCATCAAGGCTGACCCCAAACTTCTTCAGGGGAACTCGACAAACAGGTTATAGCACATCAACACACTCTTCAACTTGGTGTTCTTCTCAACCCCTAAGGAAAACAACCTAAAAAACAGCCATCAGTAAAACTGTTAACTACTTAAACAAGCAGAACAAGAAGGAGAATTAGTCTCCTGCTGTTGGCTCACCGTGGACCATTCAATGGGTAAATAGGCATGTCTTCACAGTAGACTGAAATCTGTCAAAACAACACACTAAATTAAGTCAGTCGTCCCATCAGAGCTTATTCATTGATGTTAAATGCTCGCCTACACTCTAATAGTTGTGATACAACATCATTAGCCCTAAACATACTGGCAGTTACACTACTACATCAAACCTCTGCGGTATGCGAGGACCACAACAACATGAATTCCCTCATTCCAATTAATAAAACAAGCTTTTGTTGTAGTTGTACATGCTCGATGTTCAGAACCTTCGCTCTAGAAAATGTTCTGCTCCCTATAAACCAATTGACCAAGTGTACAAAACCCAGTGCTTTAACTATTCTAAAAAACACCAATTGTGACAGGTACAGGACACATTCACTTACCCTATGTTAGGAATTGTCAGTTTTTTCACGCTTTAGTGGGACAACCGACTACCACTCGTTCATCGTCTCGGTGTAAGGCACGCTGAAATGAGCGTCCTTTAACTTGCTGCACCATCAACGGTGTGATAGGTCTTGCACTCGGTATCTAGAATGAAGGGCAAAATAAATGGAGCATACTTGCTCTCCTTCTTATCAAGAATCATGCTACGGGCTGCTAACAGGGAATAGATCTCTAAAAGGTAGAACTGTCAAGATGATAGCGGAGAACTTACGGCATACGTATGAAACTCCTTCCTTGTATAGGAACGCATTGCGGTCATGTGTCACAGATCACCTGGTTTCTGGCGTCATCGGTACACACTGTTGTTTTTAAAAGCAACCCGCTTGTAAACAGACTTTGATTACATCCGCAACACTTTTCCAACTATCCAACCAGGAAACCTCACACACTCTGCGTGACTCGCCTATCCTAATTAACCCAGCAGGCAGGTATGCAACAAAACTTACTCGGTTTTTCCTATTTATTCATTAGAAAAATCATGCTATTCAAATTTTACTAATTCCAGAAATATAACTCGGGTTAACATAAAAGAACCATTGCAGCTGAACATCCTATCAGTCTACCTTACCTTATCTAGGGCTGTATAGTATAAATTCGAAACTCTGCCCACTATAGTGGCGATTATTTACACAAAGTTCTGCCATTCAACCTGTTCATTCAAACCTTTAACAGCTGAGTTACATAGTAAAATTAACCATTGTTCTTTTGCAAGAAACCTTCTTGTTACCGGTTCTCCACTATTAAATGGTGTAATATGCAGGAGCACTGTCTAATTTAAGTCATCACCTTTGTGATCCATCATAATAAAGTGGTTCACTAATGAAGAGGTGGACATCCTGTTTTTGATGCAGCGTCTGTGTTTTGAGATCCTGATTTTCACCTAACAGATAGTCATGCCAATATAGATCTTATTACAAGGGCACCAAGTTGCGTAAACTACATTACTGGTATTACAATTCATGAAGGCCTGCTGTGACCATGGTTTCTCCAATCCCAAATCGACTTGCGTAGTTCTACTAGTCAGGCTACAGTTGACACAATAACCGCCTGGGGAGTGTCCTAACAGTCTTGGAAGGCCCTACATTTCACCTACACTCCTTTGTTGTTGGACAACTCTTGAGATATCATTCTTTGTAAGAAGATCTTTAAGATTAGGCCCTCTATAAAAGGCCCATAATGGTGGTGTCAGGGGGCATTTGCCAACCATCAAAATGTGCCAGTTCTTCCTGATGGTCTTGGTGATTTGATTTGCTAAGGGAGTAAAAGTACTGACAAATGCATTCCCTCTCTTATCTTCCGACTTATCACAATATTCCAGAAGTGCCTTTCAGTTGTTATTCATGGATCTTTTGAGTGCTTGTTGCACTATTCTTCTGGGGTACTGTCTCATAGTCAATTTAGGGCTCAATGCTTTCGCTTCAGACAAAAAATAGCTTTTGTCAAGCTATTACGTTTCAGGCATAAAAATTGTCTGAAGGGAACATTCTCCCTGGTATGACGTGGGTGGCAACTGTCAAAAGCCAGGGGAGAATTACGGTCAGTCAGCTTGTGAAATGGTTTCACTTGAAGAATATTCCAATTAGTATCCACCCAAATGGTAACATCTAGAAAATTAATCTCCAAGTTACTTTGTGAAGAAGTACATTTAAGAAATTGGTTTTGACAATTAATCCAGTCCATAAATTCATTAAACAAAGATACTGCCCCATCCCACACAATCAGGATGTCATCAATATAGCATCTCCACAACCCCAACTTGGAAAAGTAAAGGTTTGAGATGCTATAAATTGTCTGAAGCTCAAAACACTCAACAAAGTTGCTGAGGGAGCCACAGATGACACCATGGCAGTACCGTGGATTTGATGGTACAGTTGTCCGTTGAAACTGAAACTGAAATCATTTTCAGTCAACGCCATCTCTGCACACCACAGGATGAAACTATTAGGTGTCGTTCCCTCTGTCCTCTTGGTGAGCAGCGTTTCCTCTATGACATTATAGGATTCCTGCTGAGGTATGCAAGTATAGAGAGACACAATATCAAGACTAACCAATAGCTGTTTGGTTGGATCAAATTGCGTGTCTTCGACCATATTTATTATCTCTGTGGTGTCCTGTACAAAAGAATACATGGTATACACATATGGTTTCAGATACCTGTCTGCAAATTTTGACAAGCGTTCAAGTAATGAACCTGTTCCCGACACAATCGGGCGACCAGGCGGATTCACCATTCACGATTTGATGTCTTGTGCAATACCCCAAAAAAAACAGAATAGTGAGCTGTGAGAAGTGTGTAGGGATCAGTAAATAAGCTACACTCACTCGTCTGCCTAAGCAGAGCAAATTTGTGGCCACTTCAACCGATATCCTAGAATCCTGGGAAATAGTATTTTAGCATTGAAAGCTTTGTAATAGCATATTTTTCAAAATAGAAAGCACATTAGTTTCACATTGTGTGATGGTAGAACGATTACACCATGCCTCCTTCATCTTCACTCAGATTCACTCAACTTCCCACAGCCAATTAATGACGAACCAGATTGGTCAAAGGCCAGATTGATTGTCCACCCATCTACACTCTCATAGGAATATGATGGGGTCAGGTGCATTGTCTATTGCGTGTTTCTTCATGAACAACTTGAATCACTTCTATAAGGAGGAGCAAGAGGCATATTCCCCTTGTGTGCTGCATGTTGCCTCCTACACGGTTGGGAATTCCCAGGTGTACCTATGTTCCAGCAACTGATATGGGCACACAAGATACATCCTGATACATACAACACGTCCAAGAGGAATTCTGCATTCTCCCATGGCAAAGGGTATCAAGGAGAAATTGGATTAGGAAGACATAAACTCCACACACCGGCACACCGGGCCTCATTACGAGTGAGCCGGTCCAGAATTGAGGGGCCAGTAACAATGTTTCCTGCACCTTTTCCGGACCGGCTCACTCTGAGTTTGCGGTAGGGGCTCTGAACAACAAGCAGGCCTGACCTGCCGGTAGTTCAGGCCCCTATTGGCAGAAAATTCACAGAAGCATCAGAACCGTTAGCAATAGTGCTGGTGCTTCAGTGTTCCCATTCCCATGGAGTCCTATGGGCAGGGGTCAAGTCTTTAAAAGAAAAGTTGGGGGCTCATTACATACCAATTGAATGTGGTGTCACCAGAAATTAGAATATCAAGGTGCCCTCTGCAAAAAGTGGGGGGACTTCTGAAGAGAATGGGGGGACTCCATCCACCCATGTCCACCCTCGGCTTGAGCCCTGACTATGGGACTCCATGAGAATGGGAACATAACATTCCGCCGCCTCCCATAATAGCCTGGTATTACTGGGATATCGGGCGGTGGAAAAGGTAAGCCGAGGTCGACGGTAGGCCGCCGGTACTACCGGCAACCTCCTAATGAGGCTGATAATCCATTCTCTCCACCTCCCCCCACTTTCCCCTAAAACAGGGTTGCTATGGACTGCACCATGGAGCATCATTTGGCAGGTCTTCCAACGAGACTGAAATAGTGATCCATTGTAATTTCACACGCATTTCACGCTTCGGCCCTTGACTTCATATCGTTTACAGATGTTATCAGAGTCCGAACCAGCAACACCAGGTTCACTTTCTCTCTCAATGGTCTTGCAAAACATTATATGGTCGCTTTAGTTTTGAGAGTATTGCAGGCACTGGCATCAAGTGCCTTCCAGCCATTTTGGGCATTCTATCACTTTCCTAGGAAGGGCAGTCCAATCGGGCACATCTTTATGTTCAGCTAATCTGGGTGTTGTATAATGGTGCCTGAAGGAAGACAGGAGCCAGGCAGGTTTTTCACCAGGGCTTTATTTCCAACATGTCCGGATCAATGAAGCATAGTTAATGTCCAGGATTAACAGGGCCAAACGTGGCCGACAGGGGTTTGGGTGCCGTGGCTTTAATCCGCGGCAAAACTCGTAAATAACTCCCGTGCTCAGAGGAGCCGGGAAGACGCTGCTCTCCGCGTCCTCAGCTCGTCCTGTAATCGCGCGTAGCGCGCGGGGGCGGAGCTGATCGCGCGAGCGAGATCTCGCAAGAGCGGGGCTCTCGCGATACCTCTACACACCTCCCTTTTCCCAAAAGCAGGGCGGGATCACTGTACTACATAGTCATTGTATCTCACCGGTCTTCTGTGCTCCCTTCGGGGCCTCTCACTGATTACAGGGCATGGTCTCTGCTGCTCTGGTTCAGGACTTTCACATGGTTCTTCCCGTTCCACTACGGTTGCGTCTCTTTCTCCATCGCTTCCTTCTGCTTCTTGTTCCTCGTTTCTCCAATTATCTCTTTCGGTTTCTAAGTGGGGTGTCTCTTGGGTCCTCGCTTCTTCTTGCCTTCTCTGGTATAATGCTACCCTTTCCAAGTTCCACGAGCGCCCGTCTTCCGTGCGGACGTGATTGGTCCCTTGGTGAGTTACTTTTATGGGCCTGCTGTAACGGGATCCCGTGGCTTGGTCCTTTCTTGGCAGTTTGATTTTGACCCAGTCCCCTTCTCTTATGTTGGGCGCTTGCTTCGTCCTTCTTCTTTCATCACTCCACGCTTTCATGCGTTTCTTGTTTCTCTCCATGCGCCATACTACTTCTGTCATGTCAACTGCTTCATCTTCCCTTACTTTCGCCAGCCATGGAGGAATGAGGGTGGATGCCGCACTCCTCCCTCTCAACATTTTGAATGGGGATATTTGAGTAATTCCATTTGGCGTAAGCCTGTGAGCCGCTATGGCTTCTTTGGCAGTTTTGAGGGGGTTCATTCCTGACGCTGTTGCCAGTTGGATGGCCCCTTTTATGAACCTGTTCGCCCTCTCCACCAGTCCATTTGCTTGGGGGTGATACAAGGCCGCTTTCTTTTGTTTGATGTGGTTCTTTCTCAAAAATGCTTCCATATCTTTGGATACTAGTTGCACACCATTGTCTGTGACGACTTCTTTGGGGAGGCCTTCCCTTTGGAATATTTCAGTGAGTACCTCTATGACCGTCTCTGTGGTTATGTTCGGGACAAACTCGGCTTCGACCCACTTAGATAAGTAGTCGACCAGCACTATGCCATATTTATGTTCCGTTTCCATCGCCTCCAGGGGCCCTATGAAGTCAATGCCCACTTTGGACCATACCGCTTCTGGTATCTCCGTGGGAATGAGAGGCGCTTGTCGGACCTTAAGTCTTTTGTCACTGTTTAGGCATTCATGGCAGCGCTCTATCATGGCGCGTATTTCCTGGTCCATGGACGGCCACCAGTAAGCTTCTCTCACCCTGCGGCGAGTCATCGTGTTCCCGAGGTGCCCCGCGTGGGCCCTGCAGAGTATGGTGCGCCTCATTCCTGTGGGGGGGATGATCTGGTCCATTTTCATGATTATTCCCTCCGTTTCCGACAACTCATCTTGCACCTTCCAATATGCTCTCATGCCCTCCGGCAGCATTTTCTCATTGGGCCAGCCTTCTTTGATCCAATTGCGTATCTTGGCCATGATTGGGTCCTTCCCGTCTTCTTCTTCCCAGTGTCTTTCACTGAGTTCCAGGTAATCTGGGGCCCTTATGTCTGATATGGATGCGACTATGCATTCCCCATGTAGGAATGTGGTAGCCCTTTCCTTGTTCTCTGGCAGTCTCGACATGCAGTCGGCTTGCGAGTTTTTCCATCCTGATATGTGATGGATTTCGAATGTGTATTCTTGTAGTTTTGCTGCAATGCGAGCTAGCCTGGGCGTGGATGTTTTGGTGCCTCCCGGGCTGAGCATGTGGATGAGCGGCTTGTGATCTGTCACCAGCTTGAACTTTGTGCCCCACACATACGTTCTAAAATGTTCGACTGCCCATGCGCATGCTAGCATTTCCTTTTCAATCGTTGAGTAATTCCGTTCCGCCTCTGATAGTGCCTTCGACGCGAAGGCCACCACATGTTCGGTGTCACCTCTCCTCTGTGTTAGCACTGCTCCTAATCCGTATGCACTGGCGTCGGTGGTAATGACCGTATCCCACTCTGGGTTAAAGGGTTGCAGACATGGAGCTTTCATGATGTGTTGCTTTATGGTGTCCATCGCCCTCTTCTGAGGTTCCCTCCAAGAAAATTCTGTCCCCTTTTTGAGTAGGTCGCGTAGGGGTGACGTGGTTTCTGAAAACTTTGGTATAAATTTCGCGTAATATTCAGCCAATCCCAGAAAAGACCTCACCTCTTCTTTGGTGGCTGGTTCAGGAGCTTTGGTGATGGCTTGCATCAGATTTTCTTTCGGGCTGATCCCCTTTTCCGAAATTTTGTACCCCAGATATTCCACTTCTTTTACTCCAAACGAGCATTTCTCGTGACGTAAACGCACTCCTGCATCTTGTAGTTTGTTGAGAACCACTTTGAGGGTGGTATCATGCGTCTGCTTGTCCTTTGCATAAACCAATATGTCATCCTGAAAATATACTACATTTTGGACTTTCCTGAGTAGGACGTCCATCATGCGCTGAAAGGCCGACGCAGCCGACGACAACCCGAAAGGCATTTTAGTGAATTGAAACGTGCCAAAGGGCGTGATAAATGCGGTAAGTGGTTTCGACTCTTCATGGAGCTGTATCTGATGATATGCATTTCTCATATCAAGCTTTGAAAATATTTTGGCCTCTTTCATTAATAATATGAGTTCGTTTATGCTTGGGAGCGGGTAGTTGTCCGTGATGACTTCTAAATTTAGGCTGCGCAGGTCTATGCACACCCTTAATTCCTGTGAGTGGGGTTTCTTTATCAGGACGACTGGGCTCAGCCATTCGGACGCTTCAATCTCTTCTATCACTCCTTCCATCTTCATTTTGTCCAGCTGTTGCCTCAGGGTGTCCCTTGCTGTGGCCGGTACTGGTCTCACCCGGTGCTTGACAGGGACGGCATTTCTTTTGAGCACGATCTTGTGAATGAAACTTTTAATGTGCCCCGGCTCCTCCGAGAAAAGTGTTGGGTAATCGCTCTTGACAACAGATTCATTCCTCGTATGGACTGATAGGACTTGATCTTCTGTGCTGGGATCCAGTCTGATTTTTAACTTGTCTTGATCATCCCAGCCCAATACTGCAGGCCCTTCATGGCTGAAGTAGACTCTGGTGATGGTTTCCCTTCCTTTGAATTCGACTTTTCCGTTGATATACCCTAAGAGTTCGACTGAGGCCCCGCCAAACACCGTGGGCTTGTGTCGTGTGGTGAGCACTTCCACTTTCTCTTTACCCACCATGTCTTTATATGTCTGAAGGGGTAGGATGGTGAGGTCCGACCCGGAATCTGCCATAACCCGAGTCTCTCTTCCATCGATTCTGATGACGCAGTGAGGCTTCTCTCTCCTGGCTCGGGTGCTGTTCACCATTATGACCGTGGGTCTCCCCTCCTCATCTGACGAGGATTCCCTTTCCTTTGTGTGGTCTGTGGTGAGGCTTGCGACCTTCTTGTTCCTCCATCGACACACTATCGAGAAGTGTCCTATGCGTTTGCAGATTGAACACTCCTTGTCTCTGGCTGGGCACTCTCTGTCATATGCCAGGTGTTTGGTGCTGGAGCACCTATGACACTTGAGGGGTTCTCTCTTGCTGTTTCTTGACTCTCTCGTGTCTGGTGTAGATTTTTCCTTTCTTGGACGGAATCCAACTGCTTGTATTTCAGTGGGGACTTGGGCCCCTGTAAACTCTTTCCTTCTCCCCGCGGTTTCCTCTACCGCTCTGGCAATTTCCACGGCTTTTTCTAACTGTAACTCTTTTTCGAGGATGAACTTATCCTGGACTTTGCGACTGTTGGTATGGACGATTATCATGTCGCATATGCGGTTTTCCGCGTTGGTACCGAAGTTACACAGGGCTGCTAGTTCCCTTAACTTCGTGACGTAGTCATCGACGGGTTCGGACTGCTCCTGTTTCCGAGTGTAAAACCTTATTCTATGGAGTACAGTGTTCTCTTTGCTGGCGAACCTCTTAATGATTCTTCTAACGGCCTCCATGAACACATCGTCATTGACGTCATCTACTGGTATCGGGGTAAGGCCCTCGAAAATTCTTTGCCCTTCCACCCCTAAGGCGTTAAGTAACATGGCCCTGCGTCTCACTGCTGAGAATCCAGATCCACCCATTGCCTCCACGTAGGTCGTGAACAGGGGCTGCCATTGTGGCCAAGGAATGGCAGGCCTACCTGGTGTCTGTAGAAAGGGTGGTGGCGGTGTGGCTCCCTGCATGTTTCTGCGCGGTTCTTGTGGTGATCCTCGTCGCCAATTTATGTTGTATAATGGTGCCTGAAGGAAGACAGGAGCCAGGCAGGTTTTTCACCAGGGCTTTATTTCCAACATGTCCGGATCAATGAAGCATAGTTAATGTCCAGGATTAACAGGGCCAAACGTGGCCAACAGGGATTTGGGTGCCGTGGCTTTAATCCGCAGCAAAACTCGTAAATAACTCCCGTGCTCGGAGGAGCCGGGAAGACGCTGCTCTCCGCGTCCTCAGCTCGTCCCGTAATCGCGCGTAGCGCGCGGGGGCGGAGCTGATCGCGCGAGCGAGATCTCGCGAGAGCGGGGCTCTCGCGATACCTCTACACTGGGTCTGAACCACGGAAAGTGCAAAAGTGAGGAGCCATTTAGCCCGGTTGGTGGGAAATTATGCAAACATGGCATGGAACTGAGTTGCCAGTACCGAAATAACACCCACTGAGGAGTGCAAGACCCGCTTTTTTGATCTGTACAAATATTGGTGCTAGATTGGTGTAATTTATCTGAACTGGCCCTTGGTGTCCATGACTTTCATGTTCAGCAACAATGTACGAAAACAAGCGTTGGCAATGCCAGCAGTTTGAGATTTTGTGTAGGCATGGCTAAAGCACTTGCCAGGTACTGCTGTAGTGGTATTAACTTGCAATGGATGGATGCAGGTGAAAATGGTGCAGGTATCTGGTATCCAATAGCAGTGCCTGGCAAATGCCTAATACTTATACACAAGCCTAAACGGTTGGCTTTGTCAATGCATGTTTTTAACATAAAACAAGTGGCTGAAAGAAGACCTGGTTAAGACATTTCTATTACACCCATAGCGGGTTTACATCTCCAATTAAGTCATTAACTCCCAGAAGACTGTTTTGATAAAACACTGGCAGGCACTTCCAGTGCAAAGTTTGATGGTAAAGCTTGATTAAAGCGAGCTCAAAGAGTTCCCATGAGGAGGTGTTTTGACCAGGTAGAGGCAGGAACTGAATGAGAATGGGCCTAGGGATTAATTAGCATGGCCATGGGCAGTCAATGGGTGGCCAAATAGCCAAACAACAACTACAGGCTGTATGTCCCTCCTCATATACCATTCCTCCCTATCTGTACTTTAATGCACAGTCCTGTGTCAATCCTATTTTCTACAACTGTACCCACATGGGAAATGGTAGAACATAGTCTGTGACTCTTAAATTCTGACAATACATGTTTTGGGACTTTTATACCTTCCAAAACACAGACATTTTGCCTCCAACTGCTTGACAGTGGGGCCTGCTGGAAATGTATCAGCTAGAGTTGATGGCATTTCTTAGATGGTGAATGGGAGCTAAAGGGAGTGCTAAAGCAAGTGCCACCAGAGGCAGTGTGCTTCCCTCTTGCGCTGTTATGGATGTCTATGCTGCAGAATTGACCAGCCATTGCCCGTCCATTAAAAATGTTACCTGACAATGTCATTTCTGTATGCTCTTTTTAAATGTGGCTTTGTGGTTTAGTTCTTCTAACACTTTCCACTAGTCCTCTGCCACCCAGCCATGAATGCCAACGGTTGTGTATTTCTCATTTGTGTAAGCTATACAGGTGTGGCCTTCTTTGATATAGTTCTTTGAAAACTGCATCGTTGCAATGCATTAACCTATTGCCATACTATCTCCACTTGTTTTGGTTTCAATTGTCTACATATGGAAATATGTGCTTTTTCCTGTATTCACATATTAAGTCTTTGGTTGTTTTCTAATAGGGTAGGCCTTTTATCATCACATGTATTGCATATTTAAATATATAATCCTTAATAATATTCCACCTGTTGGGTTTGTGGATAATGGGAAGTCTGTGGTGCGCTATATTTGTTTCTGGTATGTGATCAATGTAATGCACCACTATATTATTGAATGCATGGATGATGTTGACAGGGGACGTTTGTCCATAATGTACAATAGCACAACAACCCATGACCCATTATGGATGAGCCAAACCAGCCCAGTGTAAATACCGAGTCTGTCCCCAACTGCTTGTTGCAGCTGAGGAAAAACTCATGGGCTGGATTTCACAGTATTAGTACCCCAGCGCACATGCAAGACTTGGGGCAATTGGCACTTGGCATTCCCAGCCTTGCATGGAGCATTCAAGATTTAGGCTGGTTAACTGCAAGGATGAATGTGTGTTAGGGCACTACTGCTCATTCAGAGGAACATGGATGGAGTGATGGACGTTCCAGTTTCACCACACATGTTCATCAATCAGAAAGCTCTCCCTTCTTCCTGGTTCCTGCTGTGTGCTGGGGTGGGACATATAGCATTTGGAGTCTGTACCGGGACTGCAAAAAGGAACCAAAATGTATGAATATAAGTGTGAATGTGTGTATGCATTTATGCATTAATGCGTGCATGCAAGGGTTTGTGGTTGTAAGTGTGTGTGTGAAGGAGAGAGTGTATGTTGTATGGGTGCACAGTGAAGATGTGAGTGTGTAAATGCTGAATAGGTGCACAGCATGTGAATGAGAGAGTGAATTAAATGACTGTTGCATAAATGCCCATGTGCATAGCCAGGGAGCAGGCTTCTGATTTGGTGTGTGATCCATTTGGCAGCCAGTTTGAAGATATTTTCTTACTGTGGCATAGCATTTTTTACTGGGCATCAACATTAAAGCCAAAATGATGAGTATTCTTACGTGGCCATGACTGAACATGATTTCTTTCTGTGACATGGTGTTTTTTTACTGGCACCAGGACTAAAGTCAACATGATGAGTGTTCACAATTGGTGACAGGTAGTCTGGACATGTTTTCTTGCTGTGGCATGGCATTTTTTACTAGCATCAAGAGCAAAGTCTGCATGTTCAGTTTTCTTATATGGCTATATTGGCGTACATTAGGCAGCCAGTTTGGACATGTTTACCTACGGTGGCATGGCATTTTTTTGTACTGGCGTCAAATGTAAAGTCAGCATGCTGAGCATTCTTATGTGGCCATATTAGCCAAAATTGGAGCAGCCATTCTGCACATATATCCCTATGATGGCATGGCATCTTTTTTACTGGCATCTTGGGTAAAGACAACATGATAAGTGTTTTTACGTGACCATACTGGACCACATTGTTTTCGTATAGTATCAATACTGGCGTAATGGGCAAAGCAAAAATGAGTTGGTTCTTCTATATGAATACTGGCATATATTGGTCTAGCCAGTATAGATATGTATTGGCACAGCCAGCTTGAAAATGTTTTTATACTGACATATATTATGAGCAAAGGCATCATGAAAACGTGTTGAAAAATGCTCCTGTGCACAGGTGGTTTCATGCATCTATTTGATATTTTCATGTGTTACCCTACAAAACAAATTGCAAATTGTGTGGCTTTTTAACCAATTGTTCACAGAATGTTTTCCATAAACTGTACAATTGTGATGCATCAAATTTCAATTTTCTCAGGGACGAAATGCCTAAGCACCCCTTGGTTGTTTCAGGCACCTGCACATTTGTGGGAATCATTTACACCACTGTTAATAGCACATTGTTACCCATTACATGTATGACAAATTAAGCATCAATGTTACTTGATGATAGCGTGTGAATATGTTTTACGATCTTATACATATTACTGACTAATGCGCTATTATTGTGACGGGATTTAGTGAAAACCGATGTCTTCTATTGTGTCCGTAATATACCGTGATATATCATTCATATTTATTTTGACCCTTTACAAAAGATCACATGTGTTGCTGTGGTTGTGTACTTTTCGTGTCATGCACAATTGTGGGCCTCATTGTGGGTCTTTTGCTGGACTTTTCCAAAGTGAATGTGTGTGTCGATGTGTGCGTATGTGTGTGCGTGCGCATGTGAGTGGCGCGCATCTGAGACTTTTGGTCAGCCTTCTTTTCACGTTCCCTCTTTTCAAACACATTTTTATGTGGTATTTCAAAACATATGGTTGTCTGATGTCAGATCTCATTTTGCACAAGCCATAGCAAAGGCATTTTGATGTGTTTTTTTTAATGTTCGTTGGGAGGTGTTGCTATGGGGCAACCAGTGCTGAAAATGTAAGACTTGCACTCTGGGAACCCACCACCTATTAATCGACCAGATCGAGCAATAGCACAGGGGTCTGCAGTTCCTCCAAGCTCTCAACACACCTATATCCACGTCCTATGTGGGTGTGGGAGTGGCCTGAGCAATGGGTTGGGCATGAGGGGCGGAGCTAATCTTAAACACATGCCAGATAAGCTTGTAAAAAGTGTAAAACGCAGGGCATTTTGGCCATTCCACTTTGTAGATAGCAAAAGCAGTCACAGACTGGCTAAGTCCATACATCTTTTTTGTTTTTTTTGTTTATTAAGACTCATGGTTTAGTACAAACCTTTGTCAAGACATAAGGCAACAAACACAACAAATAAAACGAGCAAGCGACTTGTTCACGCCTTTACAGAAGGCCCGCCAAGCGTCCTCATTCTCAGTGAACATGATCTCTAAATCCCATCAAACACCTCCTTGAGGTATTGTACGAGGCCAAAGATTATCGTAAAGTCTTCTCCTTGTGATAGAAGCAGTCAAATGGCCTCAGCGTCTCTTTGTTGGAAGGCCGTCATCCATTTCCCATGAACTTTGTTCTTGGATCTGTTAAGCCTGTGCAGAATAAAGAAACATGTGTCAGCGTTTCTGGAATACCCAGCTTTTTACAGAACCGACAGTTTGCTGAGTCAGTTAACTTATATCTCTTTCTCGGCTGGTTAGTAGGGAAGATATTGAATTTGAAACGCAGAAATTGCAACCTGTACCAGTTATTAGGGAATTTGGTCAAGTATTTTGGTAAAGTGCCCCGCTGATTTCTTTGGTCTTCATTGCCATTGGAAAATTGAAAGGCGTTTTTGTCCTCTTGAGTATTAATCCAGTCATCCTGACAGAGTTTCCACTTTACTTTAGCTGGATTCCTGGTTAATTTGTTGAGGTACGTTTGTAAGTGATCTAAACGATTCAAACGTCGACTGCTCCATTGGACCAATAGATCATTGTATCCTTTCTTCATCTCCGCTGCTAGCATTAGAAAAGGTGCTGGGGGGCAAGGCATTGTGGACTTTCGAAAAATGGGCTGAGTTTTTCCATGTAACTCTTGCTAATAGTGAAGTCAGGCCCAGTTACCAATACCGGCTCTCTGTCCTAACCAAAGAGAGAGCCCATATCCAAGCCCGCATCTCTGCGGCATCCAACAACTCAACTGAACTCTTTAGGAACTGGCCAATACTGCCACAGTCTCTACCTCTCCTGCCCCTTCCCAGGCCCTCTGCACGGCACTGGCTTCTCACTTCATTTCTAAAACTCAGGACATCCTGTCCTCACTCTCCTCCTATCGCCCCCTCCCTCCATTTCCTGCTCTTCCTCTGGCCCTTCTGCAGCCACCCCTCCTTCCTCCTTCTCTGCCTTTCCCCTTTTCTCTGCAGATGATGTTTCTAGACAAGTCCGATCTATGAAAGTCTTGTCACCCCTGTTCCTCCAAAACTAGCAAGGACCACATCGACTCCCTGGCTCCTGCCCTGGCTGATTTCTGCAATCATTCCTTCGCCACTGGAGTCTTCCCATCCCCCCTGAAGAACTCCTTTGTGCAACCTCTTCTTAAGAAACCCTCTGCCGACCCCTCCTGCCCGGCTAACTATCGCTCAATCTCCATCACTCCCTTCCTGGGTAAGCTCCTGGAGAAACTTGCCATCTTCCACCTTAATCTCCACACTGAATCGGTTGGCTGTCTTCCTGACCATCAGTCTGGCTTCAGAGCTGTCAGAAGCACGGAAACTGCTCTCCAGAACATCCGTGAAGACCTGCTCTCCAACCTTTATTACAACACTCCTTGCGTTCTCCTCTTGCTTGATCTCTCTTCGCCTTTGACACTGTCAACCATGCCATCCTGCTCAACCGTCTCTGTGATAACCTGGGTATCACTGGTCAGGCTCTGGCGTGGCTGACCTCTTTCCTCTCCGACCGACCCTCACAGGTCCAACTTGGATCCTTCCTCTCCGATATCTTTTTCTCTACCTGTGGTGTCCCCCAGGGATCTAACCTCTCTCCCTGGCTGTTCAACCAATACCTGGCACTCCTTGCCCACCGCATCGCCTCTCTCTGCCCCAACTTTCAGTGCTATGCAGATTATACCCAGCTCATTTACAGGCTACCCTCGGCCTCCTCCTCTCCTTCCCTCATCTCTGACTGTCTGTCTGCCATCCAGGACTGTGTGCCGCCAATGACCTCTGTCTTAATGCCAGTAAAACTGAGATTCTACTCATCGGCACACCTACTCCCTCCTTCCCTGCAGCTCTCTGTCCGGCCTCTCTTGGCCCTCTTTCTGCTCCCACCTGCAAGGCCAAACACCTTGGGGTCATTTTCGACTCCACACTCTCCTTCTGTCCTCCCATCTCTGACTTCTCTAAGAAGTCACACTACCAGCTGCACCTCCTCAGAGATATTCGTCCTTTCCTCTCCTTCCCCCAGAAGCTCACTGTCTCCAGAGCCCTGGTTCTCTTTAGGCTAGACTATTGTAACAGCCTCTATCTAAATCTGCCTGCATCTACTCTCCGCCCTCTGCAACTTATCCAGAACAGGACTGCAAGACTTGTCCTTGGCCTCAAGCCCAGGGATTGTATCTCTCCAGGACTGAAATCTATGCACTGTCTCCCAGTGGCTTCAAGGATTAAGTTCAAAACCCTCTGCATTGTCCACAAGGCCTTCTGGGGTCTGGGGCCACAATACCTTCAACTCTCTCTTCCTAAATATCTTCCCTCTCGAGCTCTTCGCTCATCCGCCTCCAACTCCCTCAGGGTCAGTCGCTTCTCCAAGCAACGAGTTGGTGGTAGATCTCTCTCTTCGGCAGGGGGCTCCCTCTAGAACAGCCTTCCTGCCTCCCTGAAACTTAAGGAGAACCATCTCCGGTTCTGGCAGCACCTCAAAACCTTCCTCTTTGCGTCTGCTTTCTCTCCCCCGCTGCCCTGCTGAATTCTTGACAGAAACTGCACTGGTTACCTGGCCACGCTTCTGATCCTGGGCCCAGGCCCACCAGTTGCCCACCTGCACTGCCTCCCTGGCAACCCCTGCACCGGGGGACTGTTTTCTGTATCCCTGCAGTCCCCCTACCAGCACCGATGTCTGCACTTACCTTACACTTGCCAACTGCTGGCCGTTTTATTTCTTATTTATTCTACCATCCCATGTACTGCACTTTCCCCTCTCCCTTCCCCCTCGCACTTTTCCCTTTCCCCCTTCCCATGCATTTGCGCAATCTGAATGACACCTGGCCTAGTATGATCGTTGTTTATTTTTTCCCTTGTTCCCCCTCCCTTGCCTCGTCGCGCCTTGAAACACTTGTGTATAGGCGCGTTATAAATGCCATATCATATCATATCAGTTTGGATCGGATAACTGAGATGGGAAAGGACTTAGGCAGCCCAAGGACTTTCCTCCAAAATCTCCCTTCGAGTGCTGCCCAAATTAGCCACAGGGTAAATGGGAATCCCTCAGCACCATACGTAAGGGATGGCATCACCTTGGATCAGCACAGGGAGAAGAGAGAACTTTACACATTTCCAGTGAATCACTCGGGCCTGGGCAGTTAGAATTCTGAGTCTTGCCTTCAAGGCCATCTGACGCGGTAGATCCACCTTGCAGTTATTGACCAAGGTCCCTATGTAGGGCATCTCATTAGTTTGAACCAGGGGGTTGTTTTCCACATACCACTTAAATGTTGTCCCTAGCTGCGGGCCCCTTGGTCCCAATATCATTACCTTGGTTTTGAGACTAAGTTCATGGCAAGCCCGTTGGGGGCCAGATATGTATAAAGGATGTTCAAAGTCCTCTGGAGGTCAATGGGCGTTGAATCAATCAAAACCAAATTGCCAGCGTACAAGAGTCTTGATAAGTGTTCATGACCCATTTTAGAGGGGAAAACTTGAGCCTTGTTCAGATAGGTGCCCACATCTGATAAGAATAACTTAAATTAAATTGGTGCCAAAGGACACCCTGGCTTTAGACCTCAGAATGTGTTGATGGGGGAAGTTAGGAGGCCTTGTGTGTTCAATCGAATTTGCACACTGGTTGACTGGTAGAAGGATTTTATCACCTCCAATAGGTCTACCGGGAATTTCCAGGCCTCCAATTTTGACCTTAATAAAAGACAGGCCACATTGTCAAATGCCTTTCTGAGGTCTATGAAGGCCAAATAAATTCTGCATTGACTTTTAAGAGATTTCTCTTTTTATAAGTTTATCAAAAACAAGTTCAAGTCTGTTCGGTGCCCTTTACAAATCCGGATTGTCAAGGGTCCCCTATTTCGGCATTGGAGGACCAAGTCTGCAACTGACGCAAGAGAAAACCTGCAAAGAGTTTGCCCAGTGAGTCTAAGAAGGCGACTGGTGGGTAATTTTCCGGGTCAGCTCTGTTTCCCTTCTTGAAGATTAGGATGATTATTGCCGATCTCCAGGAGCTTTGGATCACACCCGTCTTCAAAATTTGAGTGAAAAGCTTGAAGACAAAATGGACCCATTTTTCCATAGCTTCCTTGATCATAAAGTTGGAGATGCCGTCATGAGCCGGGAGCTCTAGATTTGTTGCCCTTCTTTATAAGCATCTCCACAATAAGCTTGTCAAGCATACAGCGCTATCACATGGTCAGCTCAGCTGGTTGTTGAATGGTTGGTTCCTGCCTAGACGCGAAGAGCTGTAGAAAGAATGACGCCCAAGAAGCTTCAGAAATTAAATTTGACAGGGGAACAGAGCCTAAGGCCCCATCACTGTTAAGGAGTTGCCAGATACCTCTTGTGTCCTTCTTAGCAAGTGCCACCAGCATACAGTCAGCTTCTTTTTGAGTGCGCTCAGCCTTATACATGTGTAGAGAAGGAGCCAAGTACCCCCACCTCAAGCATCCCGCCCATATTGCCTATATGTTGGGAACCAAGAGTGTGAAACACGTGCAGTACCAGTGAAAATACTGATACCAAGGAAAATCTTGGAAGCAAGGTTCCCTTTAAGAAAGCCATACCTGTATATAAGACAGTATGATGGCCATTTGAATGAAATCCCAGAAGAAGCATGAAAATAAAGTGAAACAGCAGATTGGTGACGTCATGTGAAGTAAAAATGACGCACCTAGAAGAGATGCAGAGACACGAAAGTGAAGATAGACTATAAGGCATCAGGAAAGTATTAAAGAAAAGAGACATTTCGGGCTCGAGATGAAGAAACTTATGCTACAGAAATGATGAAGTTATCAAGTTATTTTACACGTGTACAGATGCAAAGAAACGCAAGCAGACAAAGTATTCTTGAGGCTAGCTATGTAGTGAATAGATTGCAGCAAGCGCCAACATATGCATATATAGGAGTAAGTAAAGAATGGATGTTTCCACTAAGTGTTATAGCAGAGCTGGACCAGAGAAGGAAGGCGTTTTCTAGTGTGTCTCAGTTGAAAAAACAATTGAATTACAGAAGCGAATCTCGGAAAGGCGAGGCTGGATCAGCCCTAAGAAGACAAGGATCAGCAGACATTAGTTACAATTGTGTGAAAGAATGAAACTCCTGTTGAGAAGGCATGATGAAAACAACGAAAACGTCATAGGTTTATTAAATAATAGTATTTTAAATGCACCAGAGCTCAAATTTGTGGTCCTCAGTCACGTGGATGGATGGAACTGGACAAACATGACAAACCACACCTACGCAGAGAGGCAGAGCGTGCCTCTACTCCCCTGAATTCTCCAGTGCAAGGAATATTTCCGAGGCCAAGTTCAAAGCCTTAATTGACGTGCAGACCACTGAGGTGATGATAGATGATATGCTAATTGGTGGGAAGCTATGGTTATGACCAGCTCACCAGCACCTGGAAGTCAGGCCTGCGTGCTGCTAACGTAGGTGGAAAGGTACTGACGGATGTAAGAGTGGCAATCAATTATACGGTCCCACGTAATTAAGAGCCCAATAGTTTGTATAACCAATGGGACGTTGTGTATTTAGTGATGTTCTTAGTGACTTGTTTGAAGTGTGGGCTTAGTAGTCCCACCTGATGTTGAAGAACCTATCACTTTCTAGACTAGTATGGAACGTATACTTAGATGTTCCCCTTAAGCCTATCACATTTGCACAAGGTTTTTGTAGTTTGGCACGTAGGATGACTTTAGTAAATACATAGGTTAACGTCATCAATGACGAGTTTTTGTTATATAAAGAATGTTTTTTACGAAGTGCATGGAGAAACCATGCTATGATACGTCTGTTGATGTCCGTTGTTGACCCTGTTTTAGAAAATTGATAATAAAACAGTCAACTTTGCCAACTTCCTGAGTTGTTTTAATTATTGATGTTTGAGTATCTTCTGCTTCCCCATTCATCTCAAAGGATTGCTACCTCGTCAGAATGGCTGGGACGGCTGTCCCAGTTCACATGCGCAACCAGTTCTTATATTTCTGATTTCTTTTTTTCCTCTTGAGCGATTGTAGCTCATTGTTTGTGCTTATGATCTGTCTCAGATCTTTCTGAAGCAGCTTCTTTTCCTGGATGATTTTTGCATCAAACAGATGAATGTGAGGTTTGTGACAACTCAAGTTCTTTTGAGAGTGAGACCTAAACTCCAAGAGTAGGAGTATGTAGTTTGTTCCACCTCCATTCACCAACTGGCTTGAAAATGTATCTGAGAGGGACTGAATGTCATTCCGCATTATTCTCAGGCGATTTAGCCCCTGGTTTAATTCGAGTGCAGTTGACCATGTGTCTTGTTTGGGACTAGGATTAGCAAACCAGGTGAATTTTAATAGGGCATGATGACTTGCTGTTGTATATAGGACTTCAAAAGAAGATGCATCTTGGATTAACGAGCTGGATACAAAAACCTAGTCCAATATACTGGAGGAAGAACTGTTGGACCATGTAGATTTCAGTGGACAATCATCAGGGGTTTGGCCATTTAGAATGTGAAGATCTCTCGCATACATTAGGTCCATCCATTCAGATGCCCGCATTCACGCTCTGGGCTGGAAACTGTCAACTCTTTGCAAATACAAGGGCAAATTAAATCGCCTCCCACTATCATGTAGTGGGGGTTGAGATACAAAACCTATCAATAGCCAACGTAACAGAATTCATGAAGCTTTCAGTTGTAATGGCCAGTGGGTTCCATTATAGGTTAAACAAGAGGCAGCCTGCTTGGTAGGCATCTGATTATATTATCAGTTCTGGACGGTCGCCGAATATGGCTCTTCCGTTCTATGCCTCCATGTTCGCTAACCACCACTGTATCTCTGTCCTGGATTCCTGGTCGATGTGAACTAAGTGGTGGTAGTGCAGACCCTGTTGTAGGTGTCTTATTTTCAGCCTTTGCAGAGCTCGATAATGAAGCGGACCTGGAAATATCGCTTGTATCGAGGCTGCTAACATGCATACTACTCGTGCTATGGTGCGGAGGGATATAACTGTTTTGTTGAGGCATGCTCTCAGTTCTCTTTTTATGTCTCTTATCTTTCTGCTTGGGAGCTCTAGAGTTTCTGTTCTGGTATCTATGATTGAACACTACGAATTATAATCTCCTGGTTGGTTTCATCTCCGATTTCTCCCGGTTCACTAGGAATCCCAGAGACATCAGGAGCTTCACCACCCAGTCGGCCTGATAAAGGAGTGTCTCTTTGCAGCTGGCCATTAGTAGGATGTTGTCTAGATAAATAATCATACGTATCCCTTCCTCCCTGATCGCTGCTGCTACTGGTTTCATGATCTTCGTTAATGCCCATGGTGCTGATGCCAGCCCAAAAGGCATCGTGGCAAATTGCCATAAGTGCCCGTCCCAGTCGAATGCCAGGAAAGGGTGAAACTCCTTGTCTACTGGTATCGTCAGGTATGCATCTTTCAAGTCTATCCTCACTAGCCAGTCGTCTTGCCTGAGTGTATCCCTGAGATGATGGGTCCCTTCTATCTTGAAATGGTTGTAGACTACCCATCTGTTCATATTCTTTAGGTTTATTACAGGCCTTACCTTGTCCTTCCGTTGGACTAAAAACATGTTTCTCACAAATTCTGGGAATGTTTCGCATTGCTCTATCGCTTGCTTCTCTGCTAGCTTTTGCAATTCTGCGTGTAATAGCTTTTTCTTTATTTGTGTCGCGGCTAGAGGACGGGGTGTTTGACCTTGATTGGGGGTCTCTATGAACTATATGTGCATGCCTTTCACTGTCTGCATAACCCAGGCGTCGTTGGAAAGCGTACGCCAGTTTTCCCAGAATACCGCTGTCCTCCCCCCATCTGGTGGGTATGTGAAAACTCTCACCTGTGGGGAAGTTGTATCCTCTTCCCTGTCCTCTGCTTCTCCTCCCTCTCGGGAAGCGATGTCTTGGTGGGAAGAATGAGTCTGGTTGTCTGTTCTCCCAGTAGTTGTTTCTATTTCCCTGAGGCCTCTGAACCGACCGGTCCTGCCAAAAACTCTCCCGGTGAAGATTTTCTTCATCGACGCTTGGGCCTTTTCCAGGGAGGTATATGTTCCCACAAACCTCCCCATTTCTTTGCCAAATGTGTCGCCGAACAAGTCCTTGTGCAGCTTCGCCTGCTTCATAAGACAACAGATCTCCTAATTTTCTGTCAAGTTTTAGCAGGAGGCCTCTTCTGCGTTCCGATGAAATTGTGCAATTCACGTTGCCTAATAAACATACGGCCCTCTGCGCCCAGTTTGTTAGGACTCCCGGGTCTACTTCCTCTCCAGTGTCCTTAGCCCGTTCTGCTAGGTCCATAATTTTTGCTATTGGACCAGCTATGTTAAGGATTGTTTCCTGGCAGCTTTTCCAGGAATGGTCTATCCCTTTCCTGGGGTCTCTGTTCGACTTAGAGACGAAAGAGAGCATCTTCGGGTCGAGTTCCGGGGCTTCTGCCACCTTGCCCGGCAAGTCTGGTCTCGGACACTCCGCTCTGATCCTCGGCCTGACTTCCTTCTCTAATGCTTTACGCAGCCTCTGCGTCATGTATTTCGCTACCCTCGGTTAGGGCACCCATTCTGATGATCTGGGATTTCTTATCTCTTCAGGCTGGAACATATCAGAGGTTTCGTCCTCTTCTAGGTTGTTCAGCTTTCTGAGCTTTTTCTTTAGAGGAGGCTGCCTCTCCTCATCCCCTTGATTATCTGATTCCTCTTGTGAGGAGTTCGGGGATTCCTGTGGTTCCTCTTCTGGGAAACCTTCCTCTATGTCGCCCATATTATCAGTCCCTGGGTAGGGGGTCTTGAGGCTCGGCACCTGCAATTTTTTCATGAACGCTTCCCTTAGTTTGCTGAAAGCGTCAGAAGCCTCTGGGGCTATTGTCCCTGCCCCTTCCATCTGGCCCGGGGGGTCAGAAGAGTCTTTGTTCTTCCGGGCCTTGTTACACCCCTTTGGTTCCTTTGTTGCGGCCCTATGGACGTGCTTTCTTCGGTGCTTGCATCTTTCTGACTCAGAAATAGCTCGATGGTCTGGAGTCTCTCCTGTAGGCCAGGTCTTCATGATAGACTGCCTCCAGTTCTTCCTCACTCCACTCAAAAGTGGACATTTTAGTACTGTCAGGTGCCTTAAATTTACCTTAGAAAGGTGTAGTGGCACGTCCACTGATTCACTCTGCCAGGCTGCACCTTGTCTGCACTCAATATGTGGCTGTGCAGTGTCTTTCCAGGGGCTCTTTCACTATCCCTTGTGTTAAATACACTTTATGATGCTTTTAACCAGCGAATCTAGGTATTATTCACGTGAACTGGAGCTTATTCCCGCTCTGTAGTGAAAGCGATCGGTAATCTGCTTTCAAATCCTCTTGCACACGGAGTTTCCCGTGTTAGGCTCTGCGTCCCCAAGGGTGGGGGTTCCTCCTTGCGAGCGTTTCGCTTCTAATGTCAATAGATGAATTCCCTCTATCCGCGAGTTGTGCTCGCACCTTGTCTCCGCCTCCACAAGGGTGGGGGCTAAAGCTGCTCGCATACGCGGCTGGGCCGCGGTGATCCCGCTCGCGTGCTCCAATGGTGGGGCTGGTTCAGGTAATACGCGAGCGAGAAAAGAAAGTGTTTTTCCACTCGTGGCTAACTCTGCCCCCCTAAGGGTGGGGGCCTACCCGCTCCCGGCGCGAATACAGCGCCGCAGGTCTTATGGACTTTGTGAGTGGAATCTGCTGGTCCCTGAGGTGCCGAATAGTGCGACATGGGGCCGCAGATTCCTCACAACCAAACGCTTATCACAAAATATAACACTGTGCCGCCGCGCGCACCTCTGGAGTATGTTAGTAACTAATAAGCCTTACATATTATGCAAAATCACTAAACAAAGGCAACATATCACAGAGCATATATGAAGTGGTTACTTATCTCTGGAGAGCATGAAAAGAAGAGGAAGGACAGAGGAACAGGAAGGACTAGGTCATATGGCCAGAGACTATGGGACTACAGGAATGATGGGACTTGAAGATTTCTTTAAAAAAAAAAGTTACATTTGAAAATAAAGGTTTACAAAGTTGATATTTGTTGAAACTGCTGGAGAGTGGAAATAAAAGAAGATGAAGCTTAATGCTCGCCTCCATCTTGACATAGAGTCATGATCACTCCCCCTTACTCACTCTGCGAGCGAGATGAGATTTGTTCTCTGAGAGGACCCTTCCTGCAGCACTGCTGTTTTGGCTTTAAGAACTGAATTCTGCCTTTTATCAGCTAATGTCAGAATTATTGGTTATGATTTAGTGAGTGGACGTTTGAAAGGAACATAGGGATCAGGAGGCTGGTGCCCCAAAACCACTTCTCGAGGCAGAGCCAAAGAAGGCTCCAAGACCATGGTAATCGGCTGAGAGACCAAGTCCAGCTGCGGAACCTGCCCAAAGGCCACTACAGGCTCGTCTGGCCCGAGCATGTCATTATCAACCGTGTAGGTAGAAATGTTTAGACCAGCGACCTCATCAGTGTCAAGTTGGACTGCATAGTTGTCCTCCCCTGTTTATAGTGATATTTTCGAATGTCACAATTTTGAATGCCTTTTTCTCGAATGAAAAATGCCGGGGAAAAAATGTCGAATTATTTTTTATTTTTATGGGGGGCATCCCCCCCAACCAACCGTTTTTTTATTTTTTTATTGACACTTTTTTTACTAACTAAACCCAAAAAAAACATATAAAATAAAAAAATATATATTCGACATTTTCTTTTTGGCATTTTTTTTTCAACAAAAAGGCATTCAAAATTGTTCATTGTAAATTTTAACTGGATACCGTAACTGGATACCGTCCTCCCCCACTTCCAAGTCATGTGGCTTCATCCTTAGGGGTTGTGATTCAGCCATCCCTGATCTTGCCACTGATGGACTGGAGTTGGCTAGATCTTTGTTTAGTCGTGGGCTTGGAAAATTCCTAATAAAAATCTGAGTCTGATTCGAATTTCTATTTTTGGGCATAAGTTGATTCTTAGTTTTTTGTTCATTTGAAGAAGCTCTTTTGTTCTAAGAAGGTGCAGATTCCTCTTTTTCCTTCTCGGGCAAGAGAGGCTTTGGAGGAGGGGTAACCTCGAACAAAGGTAACGAGCTTGAGGCCTCAGTGGGCAACCTCAGCATGGTCTGGGTTGCGACTGTGGCTGATGGCACGGGGACTTGAGGCTCCCGCTAGGGGCGAGTAACAGACAACTTAGACCTTGTTTTAGACCTTGAACCCACATCCCCTGTAGAGGGCAAGGTAACCCCCCTAAGTTGTGGAAAAGACAACTCAACCCCTTTGCTCGTTGACCGATGGGGAGATAACGGAGTGGCATCGGAAACGCCCTTTTTCCGGTTTTTGGTCAAAGGTTTTAGATGTAAAAGATCCAGAACAGAATTTAATAGACATTTGTTGTCTGCCCCTTTCCAAATGAAGGGCATCTTCGAGCTGTCTTCAAATCACGTTGGTGCATTCCATTTCTTGATCTACTCTCGACAGCAAAGAAACGATTAATGATTCGATGTAGATGATTTTGGAATTGATCAAGGCGAGGAGAGTGGCTTGATCTTTGCCATTCTCATTGAATGCTTCGTAGAGCTTCAAGAAATGTGCCAACGCGATGGTGAGGGCTGACATCATGTTACATTGGGATCTGAATAGGGTAGCATTAAAATCCGAACTTGTGTCAGCTGGCTGCTTTGGAGAGAACACCGGAATATCAGTAACTTTGATGGATCGCTACAGACCTTTAAAATTAGAGGCTGAGTCACTGGGCTCAGACGAAGTTGAGATTATGCGCCGTTGGGAGTCTTTGAGCGGGCGAGAGAACTTTAGTCAAGGGAAGAGAAATTTGGGCCTGGCCCGGCACCCCACCCTTGGAGGCGAAAAAACATTTGTTTCATCAAAAGGTGGAGGGCAAGTCGCTCCCCCCAATTCAGCAGACTTTAGCAGTTCAAGCCCAGGGTTGCCATGAGCCTCCGAGGCCATGGACTTCGATGCTGCAGTTATTGATTTCAAGTCCAAAGAGGCGGTCTAAAGGGCCACATTCGCCACCATCATAGCTGTTGACACTTGACAGCCTACTCAATTTCGTTGCAGTGAGTAATAGGATTGAGCTTGGGCCTGGCTCCATTATTCCAGACAGGCTCCCTCCTTTGTCCCTCCTGTTGTGGGGTTTTTAGAAGGCGTGTTACAACATCCAACAGAAATGGAACTAAGAGGGGTGGCTCATACAGTGAGGAGCCTGCCAATTCGAGTCTTGCCAACACTGTTTCGGTTTGTAAAATCTCAGTGTCAAGCAGATGGAGCAGACAGGGCTCCCTAAAGGATGTGGGCAACGGTTTATTGTCAATCTGCGAGAGATTAGACGTTGGGTCGAGAGAGGAGAATTAAAGAATAGCTAATCTTTGAGCATTTTATTCCTTTTCAGAGCTGCGGCCAAGCCCATACATTCAACCCCCCCGCCCCCCGTTAGAGTCATGCAGTCAAGGTTTAGGTGAACTGGTTGTAGGGAGTATGTCATGCTTGCAAGTGTCCTTAGGGTTTAAGGTTGGGGAGATGAGAAGAGTAATGGGTTTGGGCGGAGCCGAGGGTAAAATGCTCACCTGAGATTTCAATTGTTTGCAAATACTCGGCATCGGGAAGAAGTGAAGTGTACTATTTGCTTGTTCCATGATTGATGAAAAAAAAAGAAAAGAAGGTGCTCTGTGACTCGGCCCCACTCCACACGACGACACCGGCAACACTGTCAACACTCTGACTCTGCATCGCTCCACGGGTGATTGGAGTTGCCTCAGTTCCGCTTCACAAGGGAGTAGAGGTGGAAGAGAGATTCAGCAGCAGGCGGCAGCACAGGACGATCAGCCGGAGCAAAGTAAGGAGCAACACGGTCAACACTCTGACGCACACCGCATCGCTCCGCAAGTGATTGGAGTTTTTGAAGAGTCACCTCAGTCCCGTCCAGCAGGGTTTAGGGGTGGAAGAGAGACTCAGAATAGGAGGCAGCACAGCACAATCAGCCACAGCAAAGTAAGAAGCAACACTGACAACACTCCGACACACTCCGCGTCGGTCCGCAAGTGATTGGAATTTTTGAAGAGGCACCTAAGTCCTGCTCCAGCAAGATGTAGAGATGAAAGAGAGGCTCAGCAGCAGAAGGAAGTGCAGCATGATCAGCCGGAGCAAAATAAGCAGCAACACTGTCAACACTCTGACGCACTCTGCATCGCTCTGCGGGTGATTGGAGTTGCCTCAGTCCCGCTCCACAAGGGTGTAGAGGTGGAAGAGAGACTCAGCAGCAGGAGGCAGCACAGGACGATCAGCCGGAGCAAAGTAAGGAGCAACACGGTCAAAATCCGACGCATTCCGCATCGTTCCGCGAGTGATTGGAGTTTTTGAAGAGTCACCTCAGTCCCGTCCAGCAGAGTTTAGGGGTGGAAGAGAGACTCAGAATAGGAGGCAGCACAGCACAATCAGCCGGAGCAAAGTAAGAAGCAACACTGACAACACTCCGATGCACTCTGCATCAATCCGCAAGTGATTGGAATTTTTGAAGAGGCACCTAAGTCCTGCTCCAGCGAGGAGTAGAGATGGAAGAGAGGCTCAGCAGCAGAAGGAAGTGCAGCATGATCAGCCAGACCAAAGTAAGCAGCAACACTGTCTACACTCTGACGCACTAAGCCCATGATTGCAGGGGTGGTCTGGCCTATAGGGAATTTTGGAGATTTCCCAGTAGGCCTCTGCACCCTGGGCCTCTTTTGTGTGGTATTTCCAAATGTTCTCATAGGGAAAGGGTTGGGCATGTTGAAAATGTGTAATATGGGACCACTTTGAACATTATTTCCAGGGCCTCTTTTGGTTCCCAGTAATTATTTCCAGGGCCTCTTTTGGTTCCCAGTCCACCCCTGTTCCCAAGATTGAGAGGCAGGTGAGGTGCTTGTGGGGAACGCCTCACATTTTAACACTGAGGAGCCACGTGGCATGGTTATCCTGGAAATAATCCCACCCAATGTCTGCGCTTTATTGCAACAACCTTATCATGATTTTATCCTGCTTCCATGTATCGCGCAATATCTACAGAGTGTGAGGTGTGCGCTATTGTGGCTTTTTTTTAACTTTGTGGTTAAAACAATGTTCTTTGCCTTGACTTTCTGCTTAGTCACGGCACTGTCTGCAATGAAGGCTTTTCATCGACCACTTAAGAGTCTTTGTTATTTTCATACAATAAACACACGTTTAATATATCGCTTATAGATGTTTCAAGGTTGCATTCGGGGCCCCTTCGTTCCTGTCTGCTGTACCGTTGGTGAGTGCACACGTTCACATGCATACGCCCTATCTTCAGTAGTTTACAGTTCATCGTAAGCATTGACAGTCTACATACAGGCCTACTCTGTGCTTCGGTGGGCCTGGTATTAGTTGTGTGTTACTGGGCTGCGGAGAGGGCGCTTATCGATTTCACCTGGGTTTCAGTACATCCACATCTATCATGACGTGGTAGCGTTCTGGAAAGAAACGTCCTTCATCACTTCTATGCACCTTGTAGCAGTTGATAGGGCAATTTGGAACACAAACAACTGCCACTTTTCACCAGAGTATCTGTCTGCACACCCTGCTGTTGACGTTTTCTGTTAATTGACGCATTTTCTAGTAGAATCAGCGAGTCGGTTTTACAATATGCTGAAGAACATCAACCTATCTTTTTCCCCTCGGTCACATCAAACGGCAGTGGCGCGCGGCCATTGAGTAAGCATCCTGAAGGGTTATCTGCGCAACCTCTGGTCAGCTGCGAGTAAGAGCAGATTTAAAAATAATAGTGCGGCAACCGCCAGAGACAAGCACTATCCCTCTTGCCTGGCCTGGCCTCCCATCTCTGTTAATAATGTGTGAAGAAATAACAACAAAGGGGTCCTGTGCTCAATTTCGGGAATCACCCGGAGGCTGGCAGAGAAGCTATTCTTCTGCTAATGCGGGTTGACTGATGGAGAGAGCCCACTGTATGCCCTCCGATGCAGGCTTCTAATCCTGGGGACGGGGCTAGTTTATGGACGACTTTGTATATAGACTGTCAAACATTTTCATCATCTCTTAAAAGGACGCATTGTAGTGTCGAGACAGCCGCTAGTGTGGTTACAGCTGCTGGGGGTCAACGGCGATGAACTGCGGGAATGCCTACGGCTGCCTGCAGACAACCCAAAACATTGTGTTAAAATACCCATCCCTCGCCGAGCCCGACCATGGCAAATTCTTTCATTTGTGAGACGCTTTATTTTTGGATTGAAGTTAAAGGGTTTATAAAGGGGTGGGGGAAGGAGCCAGTTCAGACACGATGAATTTTGAGAACCATGGTCATGATAAAAGAAGACTGTATGTTTCGCTATGTCTCATATGAAATCACAATTTGCAGTAGCTGTTGGACGTTACTTGACCTTGTTTGTATCTAGGTAGTTCTGTTTAAATAGGCGTGTAAGTATTCAAACATACGTTTAACGTGTTTTTTCAGAACACGCTCTGGTGCAGGGTTCTGAAAACCCAACCTAAACGTGAAACAGTTTTCACACTCAAGTCTTTGACTTAACTCTTAATGGTATATGGGTGGCTGAGCAGTTAGGCTTAGATCAGGAGGAGGTAGGCCTGGTGTCAAGTACAATCAAGTAGAGCAAGTCTGATACACAAGTGTTTCTAGGCACGACAAGACAAGGAGGGGGAAACAAAAGGAGGACAAAATAACGATCTTACTAGGCCTTGTGTCATTCAAATCGCGCAAGTGCACAGAAGAGGGAAGGGGAGAAGTGCCGGGGGTGGAGGGCAAGGGGGAAGAGCAATTACTCAGAAGGTCAGCCAGCAGGTGGCTCATAAGTGCAGAGAGAAGGGACTGTAGGGTTTCAGATACAGACCCTTAAGTGCTGGGGAGCCCGGAGGCAGTGCTTGGGCCATTGGACATGCCAGAGCCTGGGCCCGAGTTCAGAGGGTGACCAGGTGACCAGTGCGTGGAGCAGTCAGGTACATCAGCAGGGGAGAAGAAGAGAGAAAGCGGAAGCGAAAAGGAAGGTCTCGAGTTGCTTCTGGAGACAGGAGTGATTCTGCTCAAGTTTGAGAGAGGCAGGGATGCTGTTCCAGAGGGAGGCCCAAGCAGAGGAGATAGATCTGCCCCCAACTCTCTGCTTGGAGAAGAGTCTGACCCTCAGAGAGTTGGAGGTGGATGAGCAGAGAGCTTGAGAAGGAGCGGAAGCCAAAAGGAAGGTCTTGAGTTGCTTGCAGAGCCGGGGGTGATTCTGCTCAAGTTTGAGAGAGGCAGGGATGCTGTTCCAGAGGGAGGCCCAAGCAGAGGAGATAGATCTGCCCCCAACTCTCTGCTTGGAGAAGAGTCTGACCCTCAAAGAGTTGGAGGTGGATGAGCAGAGAGCTTGAGAAGGAGCAGAGGTGAAAAGGAAGGTCTTGAGTTGGATCTTAGAGGTGTATTGGGGATGGGGGAAGTGGGTGGGTTGTTATGTGGGTGTTTATGGCTTAATTGTTTTTCATATGTATTGCAGTGATATTTGGCTGTAACATTGTATGCCATTGATGGCAGTTTATTGTAAATGTTAAAAAAAGAAATGTTATCAAAAAGAAATGCAAAGAAAAGAAATGGGAGTTTCAGTCTTCATCTCTTCCCTTGACCGCCCTTTTAGCTGCTCAAAGTGAGCAGTGGTTTGCCCACAGGCAGTCACCATCATTATTGCCTTGTGATGATAGTCAGAGGTGTGTCCTTAAGTACTAGACTCGACTTTGCTCATGCATACAGATTTTTGATGAGCCCAGTGTCTCCAGCCCAATGTCTGGTTACTTTATTCGCCTCGTATTGCGCATGTCGTGATTGTTCTCACAACTATCTCCTCTTGTATTTTGTCCGCATAACTTGGAGACTACAGTGGGTATATAGGCAAGGTTGTTGTGATATTGTGCTCACTGAGGAGTGCAACATGTGAGCACCAGTAGAGGTGTGTGGTGTGGTTCAATAGTTGCAAATGGAGCAGTATATTTCCTTTTGAGGTCAGTTTGCGGTTCCTTGGCTTACCCAAAGCCTTTGTTTAAGGTGTGCATAAAATGCTCTGCATTGCCATTTTTCTGGGACCAGCACAATGTGATCTTGATGTGTTGTATTCCCAAGAATTCAACTCACTGATAATTCCTCATTGCAATTATGTTTTCAAGCATTGAAGAACTGCATGTATGGGTGTGGATTGGGTAAACTCGACTTCAGGGTAACTTGACAAGTTGGTCAGTTATCACCAGGAAGTATCTTTCATTTAGCGATGTGCAGAGTTATTGCCCACCTTCTACCACAGTCAACTTTCTCTGCTCCGAAAGCCTATGGAATGTGGTGGATCACTGGCACCTGAGATTGGCACATACCATACTTGCCATTGGTGGCTTTAATTCATCTATCAATGCTGGGGAAGCATACAATTTGCCGGAGCCAGATATTTGGTTATCAATGCCTTGGTGTCTTTGTAAGCTAGCAGGATGACTAAGTCAGGCAAAGATTTGGGAAGCACTATTCTAGTCCTGCTTGGGAGCTTTTGCAAGCTTCTAATTATTGTTATGGCTGAAAGTCTTGCATTGGTGTCTGTTGCTCGGTGGCCTTGTCGTGTGAATGTTTAGCCATTGCCCTGATTTCCCTGCGCAAAGGATCAATTGCAAGAATTCATCTTTGTTGATTTCGTCGATGAGCTCTACTATTGGTATGTCATTGGAGTAGTCGACGTACATAGAGGTTCCCTGATTTTATTCACAATTGCCACATATGGGTGTCCGGTAAGGAAGTATGCATAGTAATCTATCCGTAGGTGGATCTCTATGGTGAAGTCATGCCCCTGTAGAAGCAACAATCAATTCTCAATGCAAGGAGGTGGTCTCTGGGCTGTTCCACGGTATATTGGGAGTAGAGACTTATCAACTATCACAACTTTGAAGGTATATCTAGGGGTGCAAAGATTGAAAGTTAGATGGCCCACGCAGATGATATGGCATCCTTATTAATTACAAATATCACGGCTCCGTGATGATCATGGCCCTGCTTGAAATCGAGACTGGTTGATGGTCGCTAATCCTCCCCTCTTGTGCAAGGCAGCAAACAGACTGCTGAGGCTAGAATCCACTAGATTCTCTGTTGCTTAGTTCTTCTAGATGTACACCACAGTTGTATCACTGAGAAGAATATCTTTTGTTGTGGAATGCTACTTGGTGTTCACTCAATCCCCACTTGGCTTTTGCCCTTGTCAGATCTGTCAAGAGCTCAGTTGTTGTAGCTAGGAATGGCCACAATAGCTGACTAATGACTATACCAAGATATCATCTATTTTCTGACAGAATAACATCTGTTTTCTGACAGAATTTGAGAGGAAAGTGCTGACTTCACATCCTTTACTTTTTGGGGGAAAGGTTCGACTCCTCTTGGATCAAAGCGATAACCAAATCGTGTCCTTGAAATACTCTCACTTTCTTCGCTCAGTGTGCGACCAGAGCCTTTGATTCATATGAATATAACTTGCAGCCTCTGGAGATGTTCCATCTTTTGTATTTGGAGTAAACTAGGATGTCATGCCTGAAAATAGGCCATTGAAAGTCAATGAAGGTTTGCCTGTTGAACCTTCTAAGTTCCACAATGGTGAAATACGGCTGTGATGGTTCTCGAGTTTCTATCAGGTCCAGCTCAGAGAAGAATTTAGCATGTTAGATTGGCCATGAGGTTTTCAATGGTTGAAGTTATGTGAGGTTCTTTGTTTGGCAGCATTGTGTTAACACAAATTCGTAGCTTTTTTGGTTTTTCGAACAATGTCAATCGTGGAAACCGATAGGATGCAAGGAGATACTTACTCTATGATATCACATTTTTTGAGCTTTCCAAAGTTCCCCTTCCACTTTTCTGGTTCATGTGGAAAGGGGCTAGCACGTGAAGCTCCATCAACACAATGGGAGTCATCACAACCTTGCCGGTATCCTGGCGGTAAATATGCAAGGATACCGGCATATGGAATTACTGTTACCGGCACTCAGTCCAGCGGTATTACCTCTGGATTATGAGTGCCGGTATGCAGTGTTATTCCCCCATTCTATGGAGTCCCAGAGGACTCCATGGGGGGGACTTTGCCAGTATCACAGGCACCGGTATTACCGGTGCCTGTAATACCAGCGATTTGTTCCAGTAGGGTCACGAGATTACCTCCAGCTCTAAGATGGAGGCAATTCCTCCACTCCCACTGTCAAACTGGTAGTTGGCTGGTGGGGTAACATGCCGGTATGCGTAATTACCGACACGTTACTACAACGGCCAACTTGTAATGAGGCCGAATGATTTGCCAGCAGTACAAATCATGAACAAAAGATGACCAGATGAATGAAAGGCATGTATTTCTCACAGTAGCAGCAAGGTGGATGACCTGAAAAATGACCTGATCGAGTCTGCACATGTCATAACTGCAAAAAAACGAACAGCAGAAAGTTCAGCCAACAAAAAAGCCACTGTCAAAATATGAAAGTATGTGGACAACATTAATGCACTAGTGACAGCTCCACTGACGTTGAAACCTTCTGTGTCTAAGAAATACAACACAAGACCCTCCAACATCTGTCATAAGGAATCTGGAACTGATGGTCTATGAACGTATGCTTCTCAATCATATGCCACTGTCACAAACGGGCGTTCCTGAGCAATGGACTCCTTTCTTGTGATTCCTGGAGATTGTATTGACTGCCTCAGCATGTGACAATTTATGATCTGTGTTTGAAATGTGTGATATGCATGCCTGGGCTCTTGGTAGGTTCGACCAGAGTATGGCCTCTTCACAGATTACTTCCCTATTGCTTCCTAGATGTTAAGAATATTCAATTTATACTTTGCATGCCTAAGATACCTGTATCCTTGATATCACACCCAGTTACATCATTAAAATGGGCATATTATTCTTGCCCCGTTCTATTGAAAGGTTATTCAAATCTAGAGAGAAGAACTTATGTTTTTGGAAATTTTATTATGGCATGGGTGAATGTTGTCAAATGGTCTTTTTAGGTTAATGTAAAGGATATCCATTTTGCAAGCGCTTAGAAGCCCTAATTTTTTGTATTTGTATTAATAATAAAACGATTCAGGGAAATAAATCCCAGAAAGGGTGGCCTATTGACCAGGCCCCCCTTTCAGCAAACTCCATGCCAAAAATATAATGTACACCTGTCCCCTTCAGTTTCAGTATACTGATCTGCAGAGCCTACTCTCTCACGGTACAGAGCAGATTCCTGTAAAACGTGCCCTTTTAACAGCTGCAGTGACTCCTTTCCCAGAGGTAGCCCCTCCCCTTGTGGCCAGGGGATGGCAGCCGCTACCTGATCCTGATCCCAGAGGGCGGCTATATCATGGAGGAGCACATGGGGGAGGTGACCCTCAAAGGGATAACATTGCATCATCAGATGAAGGCACATACCTCCAGTTCCCTTATGTTCCTTCCATACCTCAAGCTTTCATGGCTTATTGTAAAAGCTTCTCCGCACTGCCTACCAGATCAATTAATGGCCTTTTTCAGTATCATGTAAAAAGAAAACCCAGAAAGGCTCAACCTTTTCATACATATGAGAATACTGAGATGACGATGTGGAAGGGAGCAATGAAGATCCATGAGAATTTGGGACACAGTACAGTTTCGCTTTGGACATCTTGACACTGGACAGATCGTTAGTTTTTGGTTGATGTAGAGAAATTCCTCTAACAATAGGGACAGTGAGGCATTTTCCAATCCTTTCTTTTCATTTGAATAAAAGTTGAAAGTTTGTAACCGCAATCATGAGCTCTCTGTGTCCACATCTCATTTGTGGCTCCTCAAATTCGGTGTCATAAGTGGGATCAGGCTCAGTTCATATGAACTGGGGGACCCTCACATTTGAAAGACTTAGCAACTGAGCCTTTGATCCATTAGTAGATACCGAGGGAGGTGTCAGGTTTGACTTGTGTAGTAGCAGGGGGAAAGTGGTGCAGCCTGGAGATAGAATGTTGGCTCCCACTGATATGATTTTGATACCCTCTCCAGGCACTTACATTAGGTTAGCTTCGAAGTCAGGTCTAGTCTGGTGATACGGTTTGGATGTATTAGCAGTTGTCGTAGACCCTGACTATAAAGGCAATGTCAAAATCCTGATTCAGAATAGTGGGAAAGAGGTATATCAAATAAAGGCAGGAGGGAAGGTGTCACAGGGAATCCTAGAAGGACTTTGTTTCCCAAAATGGAAAAAATCTGAAAAGCCAACCAAATAGAAAGAAGGGAAAAAGGCTTTGAAAAGGCAGATAAAGGTTCCTTCACAGACTCTCTGAGATCGAACAACCAAAAACCCTACGCGAGGAACCTGAAAGAATTCCCGATTTAGCCTTTGCCCAAAGGAATGATCCTGTGTTGGCAGAGGCTTTTCTAGATGTAGCAGCTGAAGAGGAGGGATGACTAAAGGGGGACCATTTTTCTTTTTAAAACATGGACTGCTTTATAGAGGCGACCTTAACCCTGATGGCACTCCTATATCTCAGCCTATGATATCCAAAGGTCACAAGAGGATGGTGTTATAAATTGCCCATTCCCATTTAACAGGTGGTCATTTAGGAATTGCTCAAACACAGGCACATATAATCAGCTGCTTCTACTGGCCCAGCATTTATGCTGAGGTGAAAAATGTCATACTTACTTGTGCCCTGTGTCAAAAGACCAGTTTTCAAATACATCCACCAGCTCCACTACAGCCTTTACCCATCATTGATATGCCCTTCTCCTGCACATCAATGGTCGTAGTTGAACCCTTTGAGCCATCCAAATTAGGGAATAATTTTACATTGATGGTCAAGGGTTACACCACTCAGTACCCTGAGGCTTTCCCATTATGCAATAATACGACCCAACAAATCTTGAAACACCTGATTCAATTTTTTTCATGAGCTGGTTTCCCAAAGGAGATTCATAACAGACCAGGGAACAACTTTTATGAGTCGGTTAATGGCAGAGGTGAAAGTGATCTTACATCTCAAAGCACTCAGGAACTCTGTCCACCACCTGCAAACTGATTGACTGATGGAATGCTTCAATAAAACCCTTAATAGTGTAATTCAGAAATAGGTGAGACTGACAGCAAAAATAGGGATATTATGAAACTCTGGATCCTTTTTGCCAGCCGGAAAACACCACAGACATCAACAGGGTTTTCACCATTTGAATTATTATACGGCAGGGAACCACAGGATGTCCTTGACATGTTAAGGGAGACCTGAGAGGAAAGGCAGCGGGCCCTTTTGCCAATCTCACAAACAGCCCAGCAGCAAAAAACCCATATGACTACGGTGAGAGCGATAGTTCAGGCCCACATGGTTAAAACCCAGGAGAGCCAAAAGACCTCCCATGATAAAGAAAGCCTTGCATAGGTTTTTTTACTATTGCGCAGAAAGTCCTTGATCTCCTGCCAACATTTGAGAAACATTTTTTATCCAAATGGCATGGACCTTATGAGGTGATTGAACAAACAGGACCACTTAACTATAGAGTCTCCTAACCTGACAGGCGAACACAGCCCCATATTTACGATATGAATCTTCTTAAGGAGTGGAGAGAAGACTTAGTGGAAACCACAACAGTGGTGCTAGCTAGTCTATTGACAGAGGAGTTGGCACAAAATATGTTAAATCCATCCCATCTACCACAGGGTCAAAAACAAGATCTACAAGACTTATTGGAACAGTTTCCAGATGTCTTTGAAAATGAGCCGGGAAGTTTAAAGGTTTTTTTTCACTTCATCTGTATACCCCCAGGGAAGGTAGTTAATTTAAAACCCTAAAGTATCCCTGATGCCAGAAATTGAATATTCATAGTCGAGGTGGATAAAATGTTAAGCTCTGATATTATAGAACGATTCCAGAGTCATTGGTCCTCTCCGATAGTACTCGTTGCCAAACAAGATCAGTCGTGGAGGTTCTGTATTGATTTCAGAAAGGTAATCATGGTATCCCAATTCAACATTCATCCTATGCCTAGGATTGATGATCTGATTGATTGGGAACTGCTGTTTACCTCTCCACAACTGATCTGATGAAAGGATACTGGCAAGTACCCATTAACCCAGAGGACAAGCAGAAAACAACCTTCTCCACCCCCACTGGACTATTCCAGTTTAAAGTATTACCTTTCGGGCTTCACGTGGCACCAGCCACATTTCAAAGGCTGATTGGCCACATCCTCACACCATATTCCTCTTCATGTGAGGCCTATATTGATGATATAATCATCCACAGTCGAACATGGGCAGAGCAATGTATACCATCTCTTCTTAGTTATTAGAAGGATCGGCCTAACCACAAACCCAAAAAAAAGGCCGCTTGGCACAGTGAGCAGTCAAGTATTTGGGATTTTTTTGTAGGGAATGGACTTGTTCAGCTCCAGAATGACGTGAAAGTTGTTAAGGAAACTCCAATCCCTAAAACTCAGAAATATTTAAGAGCATGTCTAGGCTTTGTCAGGTATTATAGACAATTCATCCCTAGCTATTCTACTATCACTTCGTGTCTCAAAGACAAGCTCACGAATAATGAACCCCAAAAGATAAAATGGAGTACTGAAGATTAAAATTGCTTTGATAAACTCAAGGGCATTTTGTGCAGTGAACCAGTGTTAAAGGCCACTAATTTTAACAAAGAGTTTATCTTGCAAATGGACGATTTGTGGGTTGGGTTGGGGGATGTTCTTTCCCAGGATTGCAATGGCCTCGAACATCCAATTCTTTATATAAGTCAGAAGTTATATCTTATAGAGCTATGCTACAATTGAGCCTTAGGCATTAGCTATAAAGTTGGCAATCACCAATTTCAAAAAGTACCTCACTGGTAGAAGATTTAGAATGGTCACTGATCATTCCCCCTTAACATGGATGAGCCTCCATAAATTTCCAAATGCAAGGGTAATGCTCTGGTTCTTAGATATGAAACCCTATTGTTTCATGGTCAAACACCAAAAAGGAAGAGAACAGGGAAATGTAGACTTCCTTTCCTGTTTCCTTCCCAATATATGCTGAGAGAACCAGAAGCATTATGGGAAGGGGATGTGATGAATCTAATGATACAAAAACAAACCAATAGGCCTGTAGGGCAAGGCATAGTACCTCTCTAGTGCCCTAAATATGTAATGAAAAACACTGGAGAGATAGAGGAACATCAACTTTCATTTAGTGAACCTGTGCTAAAAGGTAAATGTCCCTGCACAGACTCTACCTTTCCCTGTGTGCCAGTGTGCTATCCAGAGGATGCAGTGGTGGGCCACCTATATAGGTGATGGACAGAGAGAGATAGCTGTTCCTGTCTAAACTAGTTCTAAAAATACAATGGTTCCCAACTGGTCATATTTCATGTTTATTGTCGACCTTTGTCCCAAGAACATTAAAAGTAAACTAAAAAAATGTTTCTATAATATTTCATTGGGTGGCAAAATAGAAAAAGCAAGTGAGGGTGAGCCTTCACTTGTAGATATATGATCCCGGTAGTTTCCCTAGGTGTGTGTTTCTGCCTTTATACATCCATTTGTATCATCAACTGGTTTCGGTGGAATAAAGATAAGTGTTACCACCATCGTCAGGACGGTCGGTTAAAACATTAGTCATGAACCACCTTAATTGTGTGTTCTGTTGCTGTTAGCACTGTCCCATATCGTGATTTCTTCGTGCACTGGACATTGCACTCTCTGTAGGGGACAAATTAGAGACACACGTAATGCTCTATTAGAAGGATAAAAATGGTTTGTGAGCTAAAGAATCTGGGTAAGGCTCTTGTAACCAGGACTGATGTCTGGCAGAGAGACTCCCAGGACCCCCCTTGTTAATTTGCATAACCTAAGTAGCTTTGGGTCTCCCCCTAAGTTACTATGGGAATCCACACGTTGACCCCTTGCTCACTATTCTCCAAGAGGCACAGCTCCACCCTACTGATGACGTCCAACCAGACCAAAACACATGTCTGGGGTTGCTGTTGGTACACTTGTTCAGAGGAGAATTGCCTAGCATTTCAGTGCTGTACTGCCCCAGGGCAGGACAAAGACTGATATGTTTTGGATATTTCTCCTCTGTGAAAGATAGCGAGCTTAAGAATCTGGGTAAGGCTCTTGTAACCAGGACTGATGCCTGGCAGAGTGGCTCCCAGGACCCCCTTGTTAATCTGCTACATACATTGCATACATCTTACATGTATCATGCTACCACATTTAGTTAATTCCAAAGTTGATTAAGTACAAGAGTCCAATGTCATAAGAGAGATGGCGGCTAGACTTGTAATATCATCTCTGGGAAAACATTGAAATATATATAGTCAGAGCGGATGCCAACTTCTGTCTCAATTTACCAGTGCTGTAATTCACTGGCACGCCATCATGGTGATAGGATCTTACAAAGGTCCTGATTTTCTCAGGGGCCCACTGTTTGTCGTTGGATGCCCCTTGTTCTTGTTTTATGTTTGGCAATTCTATAAAACAAGCAAACAAGAACCAAGTGTTAGGAGGATCTGGGAGTGCCCCTGTCACTCTTTATTTAGAAGCACATACTGTGCATCGCATCCATGTCGTGTCACCCCGAGGAGCTCGGATTAAGTCACTCATGGCTGTATGCCTTGTATCACTGCAATGTACTTGGTAGCACAGGCTTGCATTTATGGACAGGATATTAAAAATATATTCTTGAATAGAATTTACATCGCTCGAAGGTATCGTCTATGTGTCCCTGTCACTCGCTATTTGACAAGCACAGAATGTGCAATTCCCCAAAATGTTATCAGCCTCGGGAGCTCTTGTTAGAATGCTCCGGGCGGTCTACATTTTCTTTCTGCCGTGTTTCTTATCTCTGTAACCTTTAAATGCATTACAAAGTGTGTAAATTCTATGTTTTCATAGAAAAACTAAACTATCATTGCCCCTGGATCAATTCATTCCATATTTGTTATTTCAAAAGCACAAGGCAGCGCGTGATGTGCTCCTTGTTGTCCCAGAGGCTCTTACCTTCTTTGCTTCTGGATGAATCCACGGATTGGCTCGTCTGAAGCTAACCGAGCTGATCGAAGCAGGCATATTTAGTAACAACAGCAACCTTGCTCAGTTACTTTCTGGATAAGCAGCCGCCATCTTGAAGTGGCAGGTATGTCTTTACATTCAAATGAAGTGCCACACAGATGACAATATACTGCCTATATAAAGATGTTTGGGCACCGTATATTTTCTGGTTGTTAGTACTGAAAATTACCATAGGTATCGCACATAGTATTTTGGGTTTGTGTTCTTTCATTGCATCACACTATTTCTTATTGTGCAATTCTCTATTAGCTCGGCTTATCACCAGCACATCTCTTATTGGTATTTCGGGCACCTGGGTGATCTGCTGGTAGTATTAATTTCTAGGTCTGCGTGTTCTTCCCAAGACACTAATGTGTGGCTTCAAATTCGAGCTGTCTGGCTCTATCTGGTCGAGTGCTCATAACAAAATACTCAGTTGTTACTAAGATATCTACTATGTCTGTGTGTTTCACAGAGAGTCTGCATCGTCTAAACAGTTAATCATTCTCTTGCAAGAACAAGTGTTGTTTATTGTTTGTTAACAATTTACTCAGTGAATTGTTCTCTTTAATTGAGGGGATCTTTCAGAACCTGTGCTTCATTATTTATGGGTGTCACAGGGTTCCCCCCTTCTCACCTGTCTGTATTGTTTGCTCGTGATCTTCGGGGATGTCTTCTTTCGCACTGTTCAGGATTTATATAACCCTGTGCGTGGGTCCTCGGGTTCCAGCGTGCGGTTCGTGACTCAGCTCCAGGAAGTGTTCAGTTGTCCGGGATGAAGATCAGGAAACAGATGGGTTCGCACTCAGAGATCCGAATGCGGGGGAAATCCAGGATACGCAAGGTAGGATAAGGGGAAGGAAGAAGGAAGAAGGAAGAGGAATTCAGGGGACCGGCAACCAGGAATCAGAGGTAGGCGAACGGTGGTTCATGACAGCATGCCTCCTCTGAAACCCAGCTCCTCCGGGTTTACCCGGATGTATAAGGTGGTATCTTCGGAGCAGTATGGGGGCATTTATATTTGAGACTGGTTCCCAGGTGCGTTGACTGCGAGGGTACCCTTTCCACTCGACCAAATACTGTAACTGACCACGTCTGTACCTAGAGTCACATATTATGGAAAACTCATATTCAAGCTGATCATTGACAATCACAGGGGTAGATCTTGGAGCAGTTCGAGAGGACTGGACGTATGGTTTCAACAGAGGAGTGTGAAAGAACGGGTGAATCCTCTTCCAAGATTCTGGTAGTCTGAGTCGAAAGGCCACTGGGTTAATGACTTCCTTTATGGAAAAAGGACCGTAATACCGCGGAGCCAGTTTGTTTGGTCGTAGGTGTTGGGGTAGAAGTTTCGAAGACAACCGGACCTTATCACCAATTGAGAACGACGGTCCTGGTCTTCTTTTGGAGTCAGCATGATGTTTAATGTTTCTTTGGGCCTTTTCTAGGTGTTCTTTTGCTTCTTTGTGTATGTTAATGAGGGTTTCGATCCAGGAGTCAACTGCAGGAACTGGGGTAGGATGTGTGAGAATGGATGGTAGAACCGAAGGATGGAATCCTTGACTACAGAAGAAAGGACTGGTTTTGATAGCCGAGTGATCCGAATTGTTGTAGGCGAACTCAGCCACAGGTATTAAGAGTGACCAATCGTCCGGGACCTTGGTGGCGAAACTGCGAAGATATTGGTCTAGAGTTTGGTTTACGCGTTCAGTAGCTCCATTGGTCTGTGGGTGATAGCCTGAGGATAAGGCATGTTGGATTCCCAGTATATGACATAATTGTTTCAAGAACTGGGATATGTACTGGGGTCCTCTGTCAGATATAATCTTGGAGGGTAGTCTGTGGATTAGGAATATGTGTTCCAGGAAGATTCCGGCAAGTTCAGATGAAGATGGTAGTTTATATTAAGGTGTGAAATGAGCCATGTGGGTAAACAAGTCAATGGTAACCATGATAGTCGTGTATCCCCGGGAAGGTGGTACTTCCACAATAAAGTCTGTGGCAATGAATTCCCAAGGTCTTGTTGGCAGCGCTGGTTGAAGCAGGAGACCTTCCGGTTTCTTGAAATCATGCTTGTTTTGAGTGCAGACTGCACATGTTTGGATGTAATCCTGGACATCATCCTTTATCTTCGGCCACCAAAACTGTCTTTGTATTAGACGGAGGGTGTTGGTGATCCCACGGTGTCCTGAATGAAGGGTATCATGACATAGGCTTGTGATCTTTTGGCGTAGTCTCTGAGTGGGAATGACCAGGCAATTATCCTTGAATAAATATCCATCCTTCGTTTTGAGGTTCCATCCATTTTTGCCATTAAACTCCTTCCAGGTTTCAGAGGACTGAGTTTGAGTCTGAATATCCTCCAGGAGATTGATTGCTTGTGCAACAAATATTGTGTGGGGAAACATCTTTGGGAAGGATCAATCTTCAAGGATTTCGTAGTCAGGACTTTGGGATAAGGCATCGGCTATTATGTTGTGTGTTCCAGGAACATGATGGATTTTAAACTGGTATTGAGCAAAAAAGAAGGCCCAACAGGTTTGACGACTGTTCCTACATTCCAGGGATTGCAGGACTTAAAGATTCCGTTGGTCCGTGCGGACCTGAACAGGGTGTTTCGCTCCCAGGAGTAGATGATGCCAATCTGTGAAGGCTTGACGGATGGTCAGTAGTTCTTTTTCCAAAACAGAATAGTGGGTTTTGCTAGGAGTCAAGGTGCGAGAAAGGTAGGCGATGGGGTGTTCTAGCTTGTCATCGAACTCCTGTTTCAGGACTGCCCCGATGGCGTAGTTAGAGGCATCAGTTTCCACTAGAAAGGGTTGATCAATGTCAGGTTGGGCTAAGATGGGAGCTTGTGTGAACTCCGACTTTAACGGTTGAAACGCCTCATCTTGGGCTGCTGCCCAGTGAAAGGGGGTATCCTTCTTTAACAATGTAATGATTGGATGTACAATCTCCGAAAAAGAGGGTATGAATTTCCGGTAGAAGTCAGCAAGCCCCAGGAAGGATTGAATTTGTTTTACAGTAGTTGGAACAGGCCAGGATAGAATGCAGTCCACTTTCGAGAAGTCCATTCCAATTCCTTTTGGGCTAAGGACGGAACCAAGATAGTGAACAGTAGACACATGGAAAAGGCATTTCTCGGGTTTAGCCAGGAGCTTATGTTCACGTAGTCATTGTAAAACTGCCTTAACATGTTCTTCATGCTTCAGATGGTCTTTAGAGTATATCAGTATGTTGTCCAGATATACAATGACGAAAAGGAGCAGCATGTCAGAGAACACCCGGTCCATAAAACGTTGGAAGACTGCTAGGGCATTGGCAAGTCCGAAGGGAATAACCAAGTATTCAAAATGACCAAAGGGTGTTCTAAAGGCTGATTTCCATTCGTCACCTTCCTTTATACGGATCAGATGGTAGGCACCTCTGAGATCTAATTTTGAGAACACTACAGCCCCTCTTACTGCTTCCAAGATATCCGAGATTAGGGGCAACGGGTAGCGGTCTTTGAGGGTACATTGATTAAGACCACGATAATCTAGGCAGGGCATAAGATCCTTGGTATCTTTCTTGGGAACAAAAAACAATGAAGCTCCCGCTGGGGATTTGGATGGTCGTATAGTACCATTTTCCAAGTTGGTATCCAAGTATTCTCGCAGGGCTCTTTTCTCAGGTTCTGATAGAATGAACATCCTTCCAAAAGGAATCACTCCTTAGGGTTCTGTATCGATAGCGCAGTCCTCAGGTCATCTGTGTAAACCTGATAGGCCCTAGGAACCTGGATGATATTTGTGACAGTGAGTGGACCTTGCTGGTTCACCTGCGAGTCTTCAGAGGACCCTGTCGAGGAGTCTGGGGATAAACAGTAAGACATACAATGTTCTGAACCAAGAAACAAGGATCCTGCTGCCCAATTAATGTAGAGGTTATGCTTCTATAACCAGGGCATTCCCAGAACCATTGGGTAATGGGCAGATCTTATGATGTCGAATTTGATTCCCTCTTGATGGTGGTTTATAGAAAGCAGGATCTCTTTGGTTTGAAGGGTTATGGGTCCTGAAGAGAGAGGTCTTCCATCGATAGCCTCTACAGGTTGCATGATGTCTCGAGTTTCATATGGAATGTTATGGGTAGTGACCTAATCATGATCTATGAAAATCCCCATGGCCCCACAATCCACTAATGCCAGAATGGGGTAAGATTCTTTCTTGGAAGGCGATAGAAAGGCCAGCAGAATCACAAGGTTGATCTGTCCAGGAGAGTTCAAGGATGGAATAGATGTGGAGCAAACATCTCTCTCCCAAAACTGTGCTCCATCTAGGATCGCGAGCTGGCATTTCCCGAACGCCGTGGAGGGGCAATAGGACACTCTCTCACAAGGTGTTTATCAGAGGCACAATACATGCACAGAATAATGTGAATCCGTCGCATCCTTTCTTGCAGGGTTATGGGTCCGTTGAAGGCCCCAAGTTGCATGGGTTCTGAGTCCATGGTCGGGGAAGCTGCAGGCTCAGGTTTAGAAGGATGGTCTGTAGAGGCCTTTTGAAAGGGTAATTTAGTCTTCTTCTTTTCCGCCTTTCTTTCCTGGATACGAAAGTCAGTCTGCAAGGAAAGATCCATGAGAGCCTGGAAGGAACATGGGCAAGCTACCCGGGTTAGCTTTTCTTTTATCTCTTCATTCAATCCTCTTTGAAAGAGGTTAAAACAGGCCCCAGGAGACCAGTCTGCTTCTTTGGCAAGCTGTTTAAAGTGGGTCACATAGATAAGCATATCCTGGGATCCTTGTTGAAAGTCCAATAAACGTTCCTGGGCACTGTAAACCTGCTCTGGGCGATCAAACATGGTCTTTAGCGTCTGCACGAAACCATCATAGTCATCCAGAAGGGCATCGCCCGAATTAACTAAGGGAGTTGCCCAAGTCAAGGCATTCCCAGAGAGATTTGAGATCATAAAGCCCACCTTTGCCCTGGGAGTGGAGAAGTAGTAGGGCTTAAAGGGGAAGTGCACTAAACATGAATCGAGGAAGGCACAAAGGGTCTTTGAAGAGCCATCATATTTATCCACTACTCCACCAAACAACACGCTTTCCTTGGTTGCAGAGTCACGTGACAAGACCAGTTGTTTCAATGCCGCATTTTCGGCTTTAAGATTTTAGTCTTCTGTTGTTAACTCCTGCATGCCTCGCATGAGGTCCTGAATTGCAGCCTCCATTTCCGTAACTGTATCAATTTGTTGGCGTCTCAATCTGTCACAGGTTTCCCCCCTTCACACCTGTCTGTATTGTTTGCTGGTGATCTTCGGGGATGTCTTCTTTTGCACTGTTCGGGATTTATATAACCTCATGCGTGAGTCCTCGGGTTCCAGAGTGCGGTTCGTGACCCAGCTCCAGGAAGCGTTCAGTTGTCCGGGACGAAGATCAGGAAACAAATGGGTTCTCACTCAGAGATCCGAATGTGGGGGAAATCTAGGCTACGCAAGGTAGGATAAGGCGAAGGACGAAGGAAGAGGAATTCAGGGGACCGGGAACCAGGAATCAGAGGTAATCGCTGAACGAGCTCCAGTAACACACGTCTGACTACTGCAAGCGGTAGCGTTGAGACGCGCAGGCCCGCGGGGGCGTGTCTGCTTTGTAGAATGTAGAACATACAACACAGAGACTGGCAAACAGCGTTACACGTTCAGCGGCCATGTTGGGAGTACTACTGAGTTCAGTCCCCTATGGGTCAGGGACCACGAAGTCCAGAAGGGACGCAAACGGTGGTTCATGACAGCGGGTGTGTGTCAAGACCATGCTGTGTTTATCTAGTTTTCCAGTTAGCATATATTGATAATTGATCACCAATGCCATTCAGCATGCACATGCATGCTTCACTGATCTGTTCTGCATATATAAAATGGCGGTACAGGCTTGTTCTTATTACCAGTGTTTTAGGGCACCAAATAGCTATGCTGTTGCTAGGTGTTGCCATTAGATGCCTTCATTTAAATCATTTTTATCTGTCTTCAGTTTAAGGATCCAATTGTGTTCTCTTAGCATCAGAAGGCGATTAATATCTCCACCCCTCGGTGGTATTGCCACTTGTTTCTAATAATTGTCAATTTCAACCCTTTTTCTGAGTGTCTTTTTTCCATGAAATGCATTACCATTGGTACTGTCAATGTTTCTGTTTGGATGCACGACTTGTGTTGCACAATTCTATGCCTAATTTTGAGTGCTGTCATGCCCATGTAGTGTAAGCCACATGGGCATGTGATCAGATACACCACATTTTGCATATTGCAATTGGTGACATTTCTTTGCACCCATGGTGCCGTCCACCCAATGTCTATTGCTTTACTTCTTGATGTTTGTGGGCATACCGAGCAGTTCCCACATGGCGTGTGCCCTGTTGCTCGTGCAATAGACCATAAGCTTGTCTGTGATGGAATCTGTTGTGGTGGCCGTTGGTAACAACGTATTAAAAATTGCATCAGTTTTTTCATCTTTTGATTGCACACCTGCGACATTCTAGATTGCTGTCACCCACATTGAGCAACTGCCATAGACAACTGATCTCTTTCTTAGGTTGATTTACTATGGGAGAGTTGCTCAAGACAGCTCTAATTGACTTCTCTGGCAAATTTGGTTGTTGATGTTGCTGTAATGTGACCTCTCGCTATATGTTACCGGCCGTTTTGTGGGCAAGTCAAACTATTTTCTTCAGGTATCCACAGTCCATTAGTTTGTCACTCAGTTGTTTTGCCTGTTGTTCCTATTCTAGTCTGTTGGAACAGTTCCTTCTGTAATGTAAGAACTGTCCAAAGGGCCAATTCTGCCTTACACTGAGAGGATTATAGCTGTCAAATTGTAATAAGGAGATTTGGTCTATCGGTTTGTGGTTAAGCATTGTGTGTAGTGTGCCCAGTCATGCTGTTATCCATAAGTCTAGGAAACGGATGGCTGCTTTGTTCTTGGTTATCGTGATTTTTAAGTGTGTGTTCCATCTGTTGAGACACTCAAAGAAGGTTTGTAGTTGGTCTTCATTACCCGTAAAGATGATAAAAATAGAATTGATGTACGTTTTCCAGGTATTAGCATAATTGACCTAAAAACATTTGACCTAAAACATTTGATTGCATTTTTCTGACCTTTATTCCGGTCAAATGTAATTAAATATATATATGGGGTGGGTAAGGGTATAGATTAGGTTGAGGGGTGTGGGAGTGTTGTGGAGGGTCTCCCCCTGACTTTTATACCGAAAAAAAGGTCAAATAAATTCAATCAAATTTGATTAGGTCAAATGTTTTAGGTCAAATAGATCGAAACATCTTTGCCATACTTTGAGATGTTGATCATTTACATACAGATTGGTAAGGCTTGGGTCAAAAGTGGGCCAAATAGCCGTGCCTGATGCCTCTTGGTAAAACTGTTCATAGTACAAAAAGAAAGTTTTGGTAAGTACAATTTCAGTGAATTGTAGAATGAATTGAATTGGGACCTTTGTGGTGGGATACATTTTCCTAGGACTTTCTGGATCACTATTAGTGTTCCTTGTTGTGGAATCTTTGTGCATAATGACTCAATATAATGACTCAATATCTAAAGTGACCAGCCATTGTGTGTCTGGGTCAAAGGATTTTAGAATCAAGAGTGTGAGAATTTGATTGTTGACCTAATTATAAGGGCTTCTCCTTTCAGAAAGTAGGCCGATAATTGGGAGAGTGGTCCCAACAACGAGCCAATGCCCAACACTATTGGTCTGCCTGGGGGGATTCATTCCCTTATAGATTTGTGGTAGTGCATATATTGTAGGGGAGCATGGGTGACCTGGGGTTGGAAACTCAGCTTCCCGCTGCTAATCCACCCCTCTGAGTGCCTCTTCGACCAAGGGATTAATCAGGTTCCATAATGTGGGTGTCATATCTGCAGCCAAAGGTATGTAGCATTCTCTCTCCTGAATGAGCGCTGTGACAGATTTTCCAATGCTTTGAGAGTCTTTCTCGAATGTAACTTATTCTCCTGTTAAAGTCCCACCTGAGGGGTACAATGAAGAGGGGTTATGTAGACCTGTATTTGTTTGTTATATATCACTGGCAGATAGAAAATGAGAACAAGGGGCATCCAGCAACAAACAGTGGGCCCTGAGAAAATCAAGATCTTTATAAGATCCCATCACTATAATGGAGTGCCAGGGAATTACAGCACTGGTAAGTTAAGTCAAGACAGAAGTTGGCATCTGTTCTGACTATATATATATATATATATATTTCCAAATGAAAGTTCAGCCCGTCACAGGGCAAAACCAATGGATTGCACTCCACACAGCAGCTGAATCAGGAGAATCCAGTCGTCAACAAAATGAAGGGCTCAGACGGCAAAAACAGTTAGCACCAAATGTCCTTTATTTAATCAAAGTGCATCAGAGTGGAGGACCTGAAGAGCACAACGACGCGTTTCGCGGTCATCCGACCGCTTGATCACGTAAGTAGGGAGAACATAGAAGGAGGACTCATTTAAGCGACGCTCGAACTCTATGGTAACAATGCATAGAGAGGACCTAGACACACGTTGATACAATGAATAATTCACTCGGCGGCCATATTGGAATGTGCAAATAGCAGCATGTGCATTAGTTTACCATCAAATAAATAGAATAAAGTACAACACTGTATATTAACAATCACCAATTACAAATTGGCAAGTAGCCTGCACGGCCGCAATATTCAATTAAAGTGGGAACTAAAAAAAGGAGACGGAAAACTAAACGTATACAATGCGTGTAAAATACAAACATACAGAGTATAAAACCACAGCCGGTAGCAAATGCCGCTGTCAAATGAAAATCCCTTACAATGGGCCATTAAAGAAAACCTATGCCGTTAATGTTGGCATACTCGGCTAAGTCATACTGTCTCAAAAATTAGTCCCACGAATTGAATGTAAAAAGAGCGCTAGGTTCAAACATTTGCTAAATGCAAAAAATCTCATGGTCAGTAGTCTCACAATATATACAAATACTCAGGCAATTCATCATGCATAAATGGAATTAAAAAACGGGAAAATGCAAGTCAATAATGGCTGTGTGCATGGACAGAATAAAGTGCGTAGTGCAAGAGTTACCAATAAAGTGCAAAGTGCATAGCAGCATAAATACAAAGCAGGGGAAAAGGAAAAGAAAAATGAGAAAGGGTAAAAAGTAAGAGGTACCAAAAAAGGAAAGGGGGAAAAAAATATGAAAAAATGTGGAATAAGACTGAAAATCTCAACAGCAAAAATCCTATGCACAGTGCTCTGTGTCCATGATGGCTATTGTTGTCAATCTCATTAGACCAGGAGTGTATAGTATGAAACAAAACGTCTATTTAAAATATATATTTAGAAAAATCATTAAATATCTAAAATAACATAAAGTTTCAATGATTAAAATCTATCATACTCCCTCAAGTAAAGCAACAGATTAATAGGCCCTAAGAAACAAGCCTCCATGGACGGCCGGAGAAAATTCAATAAATATATCCACTAGAAAAGTGCAAAGTGCAATATCCCTTAAAAAACCTTAAAAAACCTCAATTATTGAGGCCAACCTCCCGTCCCCTGGGTAGTACTACAGCCATAATAAGATAATACATTCATGTTTAAAAAGACCCGTTAAGAAATCTATAATAAAAAAACAGAATGCAAGAAATGTATATTACAAACCCCTATATAAAAATATTAGAGGCGAGACAGGATTATATGACCAAGAAAAAGCATAGAGTCCCTCCTACATAGTGTGACACAATATAATAATCAAAAATACCAAAATAAAGAAGTGTGAATCAGCCCTACAAAAATACATGTTAAAAATAATGTGCAAAACGAGTGAACACTAGTACATGAAATCGCAACCTGTAAAAAACCTATCATAAAAACTGTGAAAAAATTGTAAGACAATAGAAAAGCACTGCTAATATTCTCAGGTAGGAGAAAACCTTATGAAACCTTAATAGATGTTAGAGAGGTCATACAAGATACATATTTAAACACCTAGCCTTCAACCATTGTTGAGCCTTGGTAAACAGAAAATTGCATACCTATTAGATCCCTAAAAAAGTATACAACTCTTCGTCAAGATTATGACCTCTAGGTTTCTTGGTCTCGAGGTCCAAAATGGACTTTGTCTCCAATTGCCTCAGCAGTAGCTCTCTATTACCACCTCTGGGTGACTTCAGCACTGTATGAATCCCAAAGAAGGAAAAACCTTCCATTTTGCTGTCATGATGGGACTGAAAATGTAAAGCCATAGGATAATTGGAATCAATGTTTTTGATGGCTCGAATATGCTGAAGAATTATCAACTTAAGTTTACCTTTTGTACTGCCGACATACCACATATTACAAGGGCAACTCAATACATAGACCACATAATCTGTGTCGCAAGTAATTCTAGATGCGATCTTGATGTTGTTACCCAAGATGGGATGAATATAATTGGTCTTGTTGACCGCATATGTGCATGCTTTACATTTGGAACATTTAATGAAGCCATTAGATTTAGTGTTAAGCCAGCCATTGGTCACTACATTGGTGATTGGCCTCATAAAGCTTGGAACCAATGTATCCTTAAATGAGGTAGACTTCCTAAACGTGATGTTAATATGGTCACCTAGAATGGTTTTCAAATGTTCATCAGATTTAAGGATGTGCCAATGACGCTGAATCACTTTTCGAATGTGATGTGCTTTAGCTCCAAATGTCAAAATGAGTCATGTTTCATTAGTATTAGCTCTGCTATGATCGACTGAATCAGCCAACAATAGCTGAGAACGGTCCATGATTCTCGCTTTCAAAAAGGCCCTCTCCAGAATTTTCTTGGGGTATCCACGTTGTTTGAATTTATTAGCCATATAGGCACATTCATAGTCGAAAGTTTCGATCTTTGAACAGTTTCTACATATTCTAACAAACTCACCATAGGGGATGCTCCATTTAAGGGCGGTAGGATGATTGCTCATGGCATGCAATGGGATATTAGAGGTTGTGGATTTTCTATAAAGACTGGTGGTGAGTGCACCTTGAGCCACAGTAACAAGAATGTCCAAGTATGTAATAGTAGTCTTGCTGTGGCTCTCGGTGAACTGTAAATTCAAATCATTGGTATTAAGAATGTTTACAAAATCCAACCAATCTGCACTGGTCCCTTCCCAAATAACAAACAAATCATCAATGTATCTCAACCAAAGGGCAATTTTGGATGTATGATGATTGTTCCCGGGATGCCAGACTACAAACTTTTCCCACCAACCCATAAACAAATTTGCATAGGGGGGGCAAAGGTGGAACCCATAGCAGTCCCCTGGAGCTGCATGTTGTACTGCTTGTCAAAAAGAAAACAATTATTAGTAAGACAAAGTGAAATCATCTCTAGAATCATCTGCGAGTGTTGAAGATAATTCAAGGAACGTGTATGCAAAAACTATTCACAAGCTTTCAGACCATCGCTATGTCTTATTGACGTGTAAAGTGAAACAACATCAAGTGTTGTAAGTAAGAAAGTAGGTTCCCATGGAATACCATCTATGCAGCTCAAAAAATCCTTGGTGTCCCTTAAATAAGAAGGCAGAGTGGTAACAAACGACACCAAGGTCTCGTCTATAAATCTAGAAGTATGTTCTAATAGAGCGCCGCATAGGGTTACAATTGGTCTGCCAGGAGGTCTAACAAGACTCTTATGTATTTTTGGCAGGAAGTAGATGGTCGGAGTCACAGGGAACCTGGGATGAAGGTAAGAACAGATGTCCCATATCCAGCAAATCTTTTTCCTTCCAGGTCAGCAAAAGATGGCCTAATTTATCACTCATCATTCCTGATGGATCACCAGGCAATTTAGCATAACAGTCCTTATTCAACAATTGTCTATGTGCCTCTTTAATATAATCTCCACGATTCATGAGGATGATGTTCATGCCTTTATCTGATGGTTTGATAATGCAGTCACTCATAGTACTCAAACGTTCAATAATGTCAATTTGTGAATTTGTGAGATTCGATTTATAGGGCACACGTTGTTTCCTAATTTTCTTTAGGTCATGAACAACCAGATCCTGAAAAGCCTCTATATGGCCACCTGGATTGAAAGCAGGGTTAAAGCGTGACTTTGCCTTAAGTTGAGTTTTCCCCGGCCAGGCGGTGTCTACATACAAAGACACTGATTCTTGGTCCAAAGCATCAGTGTCCAGTTCACCTTCAGTGTACAGAAATTCCAAGTCTCTGAGAGTTAATGTGTCTTGTATAGAGACTTCTCTGCCACCTTGGAGATTCAATTTAGGTTTGGGTTTTGGAGGATACATGGCAAATAATTCTTTCAGTCTGACTTTGCGCATGTATTTGTCAAAGTCTATCCTGGTTTCAGCATAATCATATTTGGAAGAGTGGCAGAAGTTAAGGCCCTTTTGTAAGACGTTGGTTTCATCATCGGTAAGGGGGTGCGAGGATAGGTTAATGATGGACATGTCCTGTATATTCATATCTGCTTGCGTTATTTCTTGGCACCAGAGCGTGTTAATCTCTCCGGTTTGTCCACGCTTGGTGTAGATGCTACGCCTCCCCCTCCTTGTTTTTTTCGACCTCTTTGGCCCGAGGTTTTTCCTCTTCCTCGGCCTCTGGTTTTCTTTCCACTGTTCAGCCGACCCTCCATACCCAATAGCCTCATCTCCTCTAAAAAATTCAACTTTCTAGAGGGCTGTTGTTCACCCTCACTCTCTGTAGTGTCCACATCAGAGGAGGATACATCAGTAGGGATATCATCAGTAGTTCCAGTTGCAGGTGAGGGTAGGTTTTTGCGAAGGTTATCAAAACATTTTGCAAAAGTCAATACTAATATATATATATATCAATGTTGTTCCAGAATTGACATTACAAGTCTAGCCGCCATCTCTCTTCTGACATTGGACTCTTATACTTAATCAACTTTGGAATTGACTGAATGTGGTAGCATGATGCATGTAAGATGCATGCAATGTATGTAGCCCTAAAAGCATTTTTATCCTTCTAATAGAGCACTAGTTGTGTCTCTATTTTGTTCTCTACAGAGTGTGCAATGTCCAGAGCACCAAGAAATCACACTATGGGACAGTGCTAACGGCAAACAGAACACACAATTAAGGTGGTTCATGACTGATATTTGAACCGACCGTCCTGACGAAGGTGCTAGCCCTTACCTTTATTCCACCGAAACCGGTTGACGACACAAATGGATGTGCAAAAGCAGAAACACACAACTAGAGAAACCACTGGGATAACATATTTACAAGTGAATGCTCTCCCCCATTTGCTTTTTCTATTTTGTCACTGAAAGAAATGTTTTGTAAAAACTAATTATAAAAAAATACTTTTAGTTTACTTTTAAAGTTCTTGAGACAACGGTTGACAATAAACATGAAAAATGACCAATTGGGAACCATTGTATTTTTAGAACTAGTTTAGACATGGACAGCTATCTCTCTCTGTCGTTCACCTAGATAGGTGGCTACAACTGTATTCTGGGGATAGCACACCAATGCACAGGGAAGTTAGAATCTGTGCAGGGACATTTACCTAGTAGCACAGGTTCACTAAATGAAAGTTAAAGTTCCTCTATGCAGTGTTTTTGTGAATCTGTGGCCAGGGGACGGCAGCTGCTACCTGATCCTAACCCTTGGGGCAGCTATATGAGGCTGGACCACATGGAGGGAGGTGACCCTCAAAGAAACATCATGGCATCATCTGATGAAGGCACATACCCATCCTTTCCCTATGTTCCTTCATACCTCAAGCTTTTATGGTGTATCGTAAAAGCTCCCTTCTACTCCTTACCAGATTTACTAATAACTTCTTCCAGTATCATGTAAAAAAACCCAGAAAGCTCAAACTTTTCATACATATGAGAATACTGAGACGAGGAGGCTGAAGGAAGCAATGAAGATCCACGAGGCTGAGAAGTACACAACACGCTCTAGTGTTCACAAGAAGTATGAGTTGCTGGGACATTTTTTTTGTTTTTTTAAATGGAAATTGAATAGAGGAAGAGACAGCTACCTGGGTAAGTTGTGTCTTCTCAACACTGACGGAGGGACTATCGAGCTACTGGAGTGAAATTCGTAGAGCCAACTGGCATTCCGGCAAGGCAGGGAGAGGAAGGCTGCAGGAAACAGTTTGCCATTCTGTGACCGCACCAGAACGGAAAAGCAAGTCTGGTTGGTGGTCGCGCAGGAACCGGAGAGCAGTACTTCAGCTGCCCGACTACAGAGAAAGTCTCAGCAACCAGACGAAAGCCGCAAAGGACATGGTGACTGGCGAGTGAAGCCGGTGAGCCTGCAAACTGAAGACAGAGCACCGTAACTCTGCTGCCCATCTACCACAAGAAAACCAAAGATCACTACAGAAACCATTGAATCCTAAGGAGGGAGAGTAAAACACTGCATCTCTTTGGCAGTGTTACTGAAGAACGTTAAAAGACAGTGAATGGAATGTAAAAGATCATGAGAAATGTTTTTTCCCAAAAAGAACGAACAGAAAATGGTATAAGAAGTATGCAAGTTTTACAAGTGTGTAAAAGGGAAGCAAAGCCCAAGAGAGGTCATTGGGAGAGAAGGATAACCACTCACTTTGTAAACTTTGTGAAATCATAACAGTTGCAAGTGGATTCAAAAGACTCACGCTAAAAGCCCTGGTAGGTGAGTATATCAGGCAAACTCAAGTCTACAAGTGTGTGAAAAGAATCATAATAAAAGTCCTGGCAAGAAAGTATATCAGGTAAAGCCAAAGTTTACAAGTGTATAAAGCAGAACAGATGAAGAGGTCCTGAAAGTGGAATACGCCAGGTCAAGACAAGACTGTGAATAAAGTTAAACTGAAGTGCAGACAAACCTAGAAGGGGAGTACAGGAGGTGTCTTGCATGGCTGGAATTCACATTTAAGTTTATTTTTAATACAATGTGTTTTGTTGCTGACCGAAAACCTTAAAAGATTTGTACCATTGGGAATCTTAAAACTATTGAATAGAAACCTGGGGAAGAGAGCCATCTCCTGGAACTGGGAACCTTATCCATTTGGAACTTTGTGTCGGAGTATCTATATATTTCTTTTGAACTTGAACTTTTGTGAACCTTTCAAAACCAGAGACTTCCCCTAGCTAGCACCTTAGAGTTACTTTTAGAATGTGAGGGCAAAGATAGGATTTCGCACAAAGGACAATTTTGCTTTGGACATCTTGACATAGGACAGATACTTGATTTTGGGTTGAGGTAGGGAAATACGTCTTAGAATATGGATCGTGAGGCATTTTCCAATCCCTTTTTTTCATTTCAATAAAAGATTGTAACCAAACTTATGAGCTCTCTGTGTTCCTCTCTCATTCCTGGCTCCTCACACAGCCAAGTCACTGAAGTGCAAGGTCTGCATTTAAGATATGCACCTCTGTTCCCAAACAACATAACTATGAGAGTTCCTCTCTGGTTGGCAGTTAGCAACTTTAAATGTAAGGCATACCTAGGCATACCTAGGTTTAGGATATGGTGGCAAGCATTTCCCATTACAGCCACATCAATTTGATATCATACAGGAGTCAGGACTGTGACCACAGCTCAGCTGTGTAAGGGTTATGTGTATTCTGGTCAGAAAGCCTGGCCCTGCCAAGTGACTACACAAGAGACTGGCTGGCTATGCCTCGACTTTGATCCTCTCTGCAGCGAGCCAGCCTCTTAGCAGGATCTGGCCAGGTGATATACACATCCTAAAAGAACTAGCCTCACAGCAGGGTGTTGCATACCAAAATGTGCTTTGATGCTATTGAGAAGGGAAAGGGCAGAGTTAGTGTGGTTAGGGGACAATCAGACCAGCTGAAGGAAGATTCCACCATCTTCTTTGGTCTCTGTACCACTCTTCATTCCTATCCCTTCTTCTTCCTTTAACACAAACCCCTTTGTGTATGATGCCAGAAGGCAAAGTCCACTTGTCACAAGGACAGGGAGTGAAACACTAAAGCAGGTTTGATTTAATGTAATTGTGTGTAGACTTTTGTCTTTCAAGGAATGGGCCGCCCACTCCCTCTTTGATTCACTCTTGGACAAACATTTTTTTGGCAGTCCAAGGCAGTGGCAAGCTCTGCTCCCTATCGACCCGCAGGGCAAATTGGGGCTGACTCTTGCTGAGGATCAGTACCTGCCACTCTGCACCAAACCTGTCCATGCTGGAAGAGCAAAACGTGAACATAACCATACTGTCCTAAAGCCCTTGGAGAGGGTCTCAAAGCATCTTGAGGACAAGATCAGCCAAATTTCCCTGTTCAGCTGCATCAAACCGGTCCAACCATCTTTTCTGCAATCAAACCAGAGGAACTTGCCAGTGCTTGCCATCGTTCACAAACTACTGCTGCTTTGCAAATGTCGAACTTTCTCACCACCACTGGTTCATGCCAAGTGGAGCCTGTAACCTGTTTCGCTCGAACAATCTGATCGCGCTGCGGACCCAACTCGAACCGCAGCTTCTTCGAACCCTGCACAGGAGCACCAAGGTCACAGCATTGAACCAATGGACCTAGACTCGAACCGTTGGAGCATTGCATGACTTGCTGACCTGAACCAGCAGTTACCAATGTCTCAGACTGACTGGTCTCCCAATCCGAACCCTGCTGAGCCATTGGAGCTGCACTACCCGATCACCATATTAAAACCTCACCAAGCTCCCCATTCTAACTGACTAGACACCCGATCACCACTTGACACAGCATGACTCTCTGCACCTTAATCTGGTGTGACCCCACACTGCAGCACAGCTTGAAACCTGGCTTGATGCTGTTGGACTAACTAAGAACACCAGAAAGGTGCTATTGACCCATAACTGCCCCCTTGGTCCATCTTTGGGACCTAGAGACTGGTTGGGTCACGCTTTAACTGTTTTTCTCTCTGAACAACATACCCTTTTGAAATCCTTTGTTGCTTATTGCCTACTCACCCCTGTTTTCATTACACCGAGTGCTGCATCTTTCTATCTTTGCATATCATATGTTCTTTCTTACAGGGCTTGGTTTTTATAGTGTTATTAATAGTAATTTGAACATTGATGATTGAAGTAAATATATTTTTATAGAACCTTGATCAGAAATTCCTTTATTTGGACTGTTATACTTTGCTGTTTGGGACACTACTGGAACATTATCACAACCCTTCTGAGAGAATAGCCTTCCCTCAGGCCATGTTACCACAAATGCTAAAGTATGTATATCTCTTGGCTGTGCCTCTTTTACCTTTATGATTGGGATCACTGTTGGTTTGTAGAAGTGTGAGGGATTCACAGGTGGTTTAGCCTCTACTCATCCTTATACTCCTGCAAAGCAGAAGTCATGTTGTCAGTTATGAATAAAACAACTTAATTTACTTTATTGCTGGTAAAATTGGCTTTTAGAATAGACAGTCTTTTTTATAACATGAGAAGTGTGTATCGTTTTTTTATTAGCAGGGCTGTTGCTGACAACAAGGGCCACATTGTGTTGGTTTTATTAGCAGTGTTAACATCATAAAAGTGAATTACTGTTGCATTCACCTGATTAATGGTGTTTATTACTCCCTGTTTTGAAGTTCCAAAGGACTTATTTCCTGAGTGGAGGCATAAGTATGCAATAACATCATAAGCACCATTACCACCCTTGTGAGTGGTGAGGCAATCTGAAAATAGTGGTGGCACCAACACTCACAATCAGGCATTTATTTTGCTTATAGGTTGCACAACACATAATCAAGCGTAGTGGTTGGACCATCTGTCAATCCCCTTTGAGATTAGTCACACCACACCTCTCACGAAAAGCCATTGGAAACGAATCAATCAAACCTTCATATACTTCAAGAACTTCCCAGTGGAGGCTCTCACGGAAAACGTCACCAAACTCCACCTCACATGAGCCGATGTACCTCTCATGAAGCAGAACTGCAACTCACTTCTCCAAGAACTCAACAACACCCTCACAAAAAACTTCAATCACCATGCCCCAGTGAAACAGTGCACCGTCAACCTCAACTAATGAACCATCAAAAAACAAGAAAAAAATTGGCAAAAATCCTGCAGCGCATCCGACCTCATCCTGCTCAAGGAACTCTGTGCTGCTGTCATGATGCCTACCCCCGGGGACCCAGACCAAGTCAAGCAACCCCGGAAGCAGGCATCAAGTTACCCCAAGCAAGCCCAACAACCCCTGCTAGGGGCTATTTGGCTGCAGTCCTGGTGCCTATGGCACCAGGCTCATATGGAGAGTCAGTCCTGGCACCATAGGTACCAGGCTCATAGATTAAAACTTACCTGATGCAGACTATGCAGCAAACTTACCTGATGCAGACCATGCTGCAAGAGCTCCAAGCCAAAAGAGGCTTGGAAGGGACTATTTTACCTAGGGACTATTTTTTTACTCGGGTGGGGCTGGGGAGGAATACTTACCTGGGACTACTTTGGAGGCTATTTAAACCCTGCCCGAAGAGCAGCACATGCTTCGCGTTATTCTGCATCCAGTGCGTAATGCTCACCGCGCTTGCAAGTCAGCATCCAGTCTTCTGCCACGACCGCCTCGAGTTTGGAGCTCCTAGAAAAAGGGAGAAAGAAGGAGAAAAGGTTAGAACAAGAGCAATACCTTTGATCCTTACCTGAATTCCCGATCCATCGTGCCTTCGAGCTGGAAGAAAGAAGTTATTTATGCGCGTCGCCTCGCCTGCTGCAGCGCCGTGCTGAACTCACCGGCCTTCGCAGCATCTTCACATTCCACCGCATCCTCCTGCATGTTCCCGCCGCACTCCGGCAACTAAGGAGAAGACAAGAACAGCAAGGTGAGCCAAAGGAATACACTGAGGTATACCCCCAATAGACTTACCTGATTTTACCACCAGGGGTACTATTCCTCTTCACAGGTCGGCGCAGCTTCCACTGCATCCTAGCCGAAACCCGGGCCCTAAGGGGAAACAAAAGGACAGCAAGGTGAAACAAAGGGACTAACAAGGGGAACCCTCCTCACCACAAAAGACTTAGCGATTTTACCGCCGGAGGCATTATTCCCCAAGACTTCATACTTTCTCTCAGCGCCTGAATAAGGGAGAAAGCAACAGATTACATATGGACATTATTTTATCGAACTGTGTTGGATAATACAAATCCTTACCAGAATATTACCGGTTGCCACGAGGAACTCTTCAGTAGGGTCAAGCTGCAACCTGCAAGGAATCGGACAAGAGTGAAAGTCAGGCATTTTGAACTCTTACAAACTACATACTTACGGCGTTTTGCCGGGAATATCAGAGTCAATATTGCTCTGCAACTCACCAATTCCTTCGAGCCAGTGAAGCAACTGGTTATCTACGCGCCCCTGCGCTCAATGCAGGATGGAGAGCTCATCTTTTCAAACCATCAGGTGAGACTATAAGAGGTGACATCAAAAGTGATCAGTGGGGAGAACAGCGGGGTGGGGGGATTAACGCTCAACTCCACGGGTGGTTAATTCCCTTTCTCCATTTGCAGAAGAATATTCCTACGGGCCAAGCAAACGAAGCTAGGTGGGCCAATCCAGTCCGTCATCTCGGCCCTATTCGTCACATTGGTGGAGACCGCAGCTGTCCAGTCCAGATCGACGCCTCTCTGGGAGCCAGGTGAGCGTTACAGAACGCGAAGCCTACCTACAAATTCCCACCCGGGCGTTATGGATACCTCAGAGACTGACCAATTGGCCGAATTACTAGGGGAACTGAGGGCTGAAGTGCATTCCGCCCGTCAAGAAACCAATTCCCTTAGGAGAGAACTGATTTTGTCAAAGGAGCGAACTGATGACCTTTCTAGGCAACTATTGCAAAGCCAGGCTGGGCAAGCACCCCTACATGGTTCCGGGGGAAATCCAGCTCCTATGTTATCGAGTAACCCTGTGCAAATAAATCTACCAGGAAATATTCCATTAGCTCCACCCGAACGCTTTGCTGGAGATCCCAAAAGGTTCACCGTGTTTATGAACCAATGCCGCTTGTACTTTTTATGCAGACCTGGAGCCTTCCCAAACGATCAAGCCAAGGTAGCCTTTGTATTGTCATATCTCAGCGGCAGGGCAGCTGATTGGTCAATTCCACTAGTTACTCAGGATGACCCAATTCTTCAGGATTTTCAGGGCTTTCAAATGAGCAAGGAAAGACTATTTGCCCGGCACTCCCAAGGACAGGCCCTGAATAACGAACTTTTGTCCCTACGACAGGCTAACCAGGATGTTCTATCTTACATCGTGATCTTTAATAGGTTGCTAGTGGAAACTGGATGGCCTCAGGTAAAACGAATCACGTTATTTCATCGAGGGCTTCGAGGAGAACTCAAGGATGTCTTGGCTCAAGTCGTGAACCCACCTCAAGACTGCGCTGAATATATAGACTTAGTGGTCCAGTTAGATCACAGACTTCAGAACAGAAAGGCTGACCGAGCCAAGTTTGAGAACAGGGTGTTGGTCAAAACCCACGCAAGCCCCAAAGGAGCAGATGCTTTAGAACCCATGCAAATCGGAGGGGTTAAAGGACCCTTAACCCAGAAGGAAAGAGAAAGGAGACAGCAAATGCAATTGTGTCTATATTGTGGAACTTCTGGGCATTTTCTACGGGATTGCCCTGTAAAACCACCCAATAAGGTGGTAGGAGCTGCTGATAAAAGCCACATGGAGTCAGACTCGGGAAACGACCACGCCCGAGAAGCGTAGAGGTCCGCGTAGAGGTCCGCTTGCAGCTTTCGAATACTCAGACCTCGCATTTCATCATACCAATGCTCCTCGTAGATCCAGGGCAGCCATTGCGTATGCACGCAGTAAGGGCATACATTGATAGCAGGGCCATAGGAAACTATGAGGACTACGAATTGCTTCCAGGATGAATCTGCCTCTCTGCCGAAAAACCACCTCAGATGTCATCACCACAGTCGATGGAACTGAAATTGCCTCTGGGCCTGTAACTCATTCCACCGCAGAGATGACATTATTGGGTCCGGATGGGCATCGAGAGGCTATTGTGTTTGATCTAATCAAGGCCCCACAGTTCCAAATAATCCTGGGGATACCTTGGTTGGAAACACATAATCCTTGTATTGATTGGCGAGAGAATAGAATAACCTTCCCGGATTGTGCGCAAACCTGTTACCCAAAGAAAAATCTGAGCGCAGGCCTGGCCACAGTAACCACAGCAGTCATGCAACTACCTCCTGAATACCAAGAATTCCAGGATGTCTTCCAAAAAGAACTGTCAAACACTTTACCTCCTCACAGATCGTGCGATTGCCAAATCGATCTCATACCGGGTAAACAACCCCCTTGTAGCAGAATCTATGGCCTTACGGAACCTGAGAACCTTCACCTACGACAATACTTAGACCAGTACCTTGCCAATGGCTTTATTCGCCCATTTAAGTCCCCTGCATCTTCAGCTTTGTTCTTCGTGCCCAAAAAGGAAGGTGACCTCAGAACATGCATAGACTACCGCGCATTGAACCTGATAACTATTAAGAACCGATACACATTGCCTCTGATCCCTGAACTACTAGACCAAGTGAAGGACGCTTGCATATACACTAAATTAGATCTCCGGGGGGCATACCATCTGGTACGTGTAAAAGAGGGTGACGAATGAAAGACTGCTTTCCGCACTAAGTATGGGTTATTCGAATACCAGGTGAAGCCTTTCAGGTTTTGCAATGCACCTGCAGCCTTCCAATACTTCATGAAAGATATCCTTCGTGAACTCATTGACGTTTGTGTTGTCGTATATATCGATAATATTATTGTATACTCCTCTTCAGAATCTGACCATGTGAAGCACGTCCGAGCAGTCCTTGAGAAATTGCGCCAGCACAAACTATATGCAAAACTGGAAAAATGCACTTTTCATGCCCCAGAAGTTGAATTCCTTGGGTTTATCCTGACCCCAAAGGGAGTCCAAATGGACTCAAGAAAGGTGGACGCAATCCTTAAGTGGCCATCACCAAGTTCAGTTAAAGGAGTACAAAGTATGCTCGGCTTTGACAATTTCTACCGCAGATTCATCCCGGATTTTTCACATGTTGTACATCCCATCACAGCACTCTTGCAAAAAAATAAACGCTTTATGTGGACTGAAGAAGCTGACAATGCCTTCCAAGACCTGAAAGCGAAATTCACGTCTGCACCTGTATTAAACCACCCGCGCCCTGAACTTCCATACATAGTAGAAACTGATGCATCCAGTCTAGCCATGGGAGCTGTCCTGTCTCAAAAGGACCCTGAAACTGGCCAGCTTCACCCAGTAGCATTTTGGTCCAGAAAGTTCTCGGCACCCGAGTTAAACTATGCGGTTACTGATAAGGAGTTATTAGCCATTAAATCCGACTTCAAGGCTTGGCAGCACTATATTCTCGGTGCCAGGCATACTATTACTGTGATCACCGATCACCGGAATTTACAGTATTTAAAGACAGCCAAGGCCCAATCGTCACGTCAACTCCGATGGGCATTGTTCTTTGCCGAGTCCGATTTTGTGATAACCTATCGACCAGGTTGTAAGAATGGTAAAGCAGACGCCTTATCCCGAATAGGGATAGGAGAGGTGGAAGTGAACCCAGAACCAGTACCTATAATTCCCAAACAAAGGATTCTTGGCATGACTACTCTACAGACACTAGAGGACATTCAGGTAAAGATCCAGCAACTCTTTGATCCTACAGCCTTGCAGGACTGGGTAAAGAAAGGCCTGGACTACTCTGTCACCAATGATCTGCCTTATTACCAAAGGCGGCTATTTCTGCCACACAAGGAACTACAAGAGCTAGTCATTTCCCGTTATCATGATACCCTAATGGAGGGGCACCCAGGTATTGCAAAAACTGAAGCTAAAATTAAAAGACAATTCTGGTGGCCCACCTGGCGAAAGGATATTAAATCATTTGTGATGACTTGTGGCATTTGCGCCCAAAACAAAAGTCAAAAGAAAAAACCAGCTGGACTCTTACAACCTTTAGACATTCCGCCTACACCATGGCACACCTTATCGTTAGACTTTCTTACTGATCTACCGCCATGCAATGGATTTAACACCATTCTAGTTATTGTGGATCTTTTTTCCAAGATGGCCCACTTTATTCCTTTAAAGGGATTACCTTCTGCTTCAATCCTGGCCAAGGAGTTCCTCGAAAACATTGTTTGCATTCACAGATTTCCGTCCGTATTGGTCTCTGACCGGGGCAGTCAATTCATTTCACATTTTTGGAAAAAATGCTGTCAATTGGCGCAAATCGATGTGAGGTTATCGACCAGTCACCACCCCCAGACTGATGGTCAAACGGAGAGGACCAACCAGACTCTCGAACAATACCTGCGTTGTATGTTACATCAGACGGAGAGTAATTGGAAAGACATTCTTTGGATCGCTGAATATGCATACAACAATTCAGTACACTCTGGAACTGGACAAAGCCCCTTTTATACCTTATATGGGCACCATCCTCGAACCTCAGACCTTGACTCACCCCAACACTTAGAAATGCCCAAAGTGGACCATCTGCACGCTACGATTACACAAGCCTTTAAGGAAGCAACTACACATTTAAAACAGGCGAAAGAAAAATACAAGAAAAATGCTGATCGGCATAGAAGTGATTCTCCACAATACCAAATAGGAGACCAAGTATGGCTAGCCACAAAACATATACCTCTAAAGGGAACACAGACCTTTAACCCCAGATATTTGGGACCTTACTATATTAAGGCCATTATCAACCCGGTGGCTGTCAAATTAGACTTACCTGCTAATATGCAAATTCATCCCGTCTTTCATGTGTCACTTTTGAAGCCAGTACAACCAGGGACAAGACTAACCAAGCCACCAGACCCCATTCTTGTAGACGGAGAACCCGAATTTGAGGTTAAGAACATCCTGGACAACAAGCTGATAAAGTCAAACCTTTTTTATTTAATCGACTGGAAAGGTTATGGACCACAGGAAAGGTCATGGGAACCTTGTGACCATGTTCATGTACCCCGATTAGTGAAAAAATTCCACCGAACTTTCCCAGACAAACCGAAACCACAGGGAAGAACGACTTTAGGAGGGGCCTTGGGGGGGAGTGCTGTCATGATTCCTACCCCCGGGGACCCAGACCAAGTCCAGCAACCCCAGAAGCAGGCATCAAGTTACCCCAAGCAAGCCCAACAACCCCTGGTAGGGGCTATTTGGGTGCAGTCCTGGCGCCTATGGTGCCAGGCTCATATGGAGAGTCAGTCCTGGCGCCATAGGCGCCAGGCTCATAGATTAAAACTTACCTGATGCAGACCATGCTGCAAACGTACCTGATGCAGACCATGCCGCAAGAGCTCCAAACCAAAAGAGGCTCGGAAGGGACTATTTTACCTAGGGACTATTTTTTTACTCGGGTGGGGCTGGGGAGGAATACTTACCTGGGACTACTTTGGAGGCTATTTAAACCACGCCCGAAGAGCAGCACACGCTTTGCGTTATTCTGCATCCAGCAGCGTAACGCTCACTGTGCCAGCAAGTCAGCATCCAGTCTTCTGCCACGCCCGCCTCGAGTTTGGAGCTCCTAGAAAAAGGGAGAAAGAAGGAGAAAAGGTTAGAACAAGAGCAATACCTTTTATCCTTACCTGAATTCCCGATCCATCGTGCCTTCGAGCTGGAAGAAAGAAGTTATTTTATGCGCGTCGCCTCGCCTGCTGCAGCGCCGCACTGAACTCACCGGCCTTCGCAGCATCTTCACATTCCACCGCATCCTCTTGCATGTTCCTGCCACACTCCGGCACCTAAGGAGAAGACAATAACAGCAAGGTGAGCCAAAGGAATACACTGAGGAATACCCCCCATAGTCTTACCTGATTTTACCACCAGGGGTACTATTCCTCTTCACGGGTCGGTGCAGCTTCCACTGCATCCTAGCCGAACCCCGGCCCCTAAGGGGAAACAAAAGGACAGCAAGGTGAAACAAAGAGACTACCAAGGGGAACCCTCCTCATCACAAAAGCACAAAAGACTTACTGATTTTACCGCCGGAGGCATTATTCCCCGAGACTTCATACTTTCTCTCAGCGCCTGAATAAGGGAGAAAGCAACAGATTACATATGGACATTATTTTATCGAACTGTGTTGGATAATACAAATCCTTACCAAAATATTACCGGTTGCCACAAGGAACTCTTCAGTAGGGTCAAGCTGCAACTTGCAAGGAATCGGACAAGAGTGAAAGTCAGGCATTTTGAACTCTTACGAACTACATACTTAGAGCGTCTTGCCGGGAATATCGGAGTGAATATTGTTCTGGAACTCACCAATTCCTTCGGGCCAGTGAAGCAACTAGTTATCTACACGCCCCTCAATGCAGGATGGGGAGCTGATCTTTTCAAACCATCAGGTGAGACTATAAGAGGGGACATCAAAGGTGATCAGTGGGGAGAACAGTGGGGTGGGGGGATTTACGCTCAACTCCACAGGTGGTTAATTCCCTTTCTCCATTTGCAGAAGAATATTCCTACGGGCCAAGCAAACAAAGCTAGGTGGGCCAATCCAGTCCATCATCTCGGCCCTACGCGTCACATTGGTGGAGACCGCAGCTGTCCAGTCCAGATCGACGCCTCTGTGGGAGCCAGGTGAGCATAACAGCTACACGCAAGCAACTGATTAAGACTGCCAATGCCAACTACTACCAAAACACCATAGTTAAGGCCCACAATGAACGCAGAGCCATCTTCAAAGCCCTGAAGCACTGCAACAACCTTCTGTCGGACCAACCCAGTAGCACCCTCCATCAAATAATCCACTGCCATTAGCTCTTGCTTCATCAACAAGATCAATATGGTCCGCCAACACATAGACACCAATGCCACAACTGACAACACATTACACATCCCATCTTGCAAAACCACAATTACCTGGAAAACTTTCAATACACTAACTATGGAAGACCTCACTTCCACCTGTTACCTTAGAATCCCTCAAGGCCATATCCTATGCAAATGACATCCTCCCTGCCTCCTTACTCAAGACCCTTCTGACTGAAGCACTTCTCCCTTACCTAACAATCATCAACAGCTCCCTAACTTAAAGCACCTTCCCCTCAAATCAACACTGAACCCTGACAATCTCAGCAACTACCGCCACAGTAACCATCTTCCCTTTCTAGGTAGGATCCTTGAGAAAGCAGTAGTGACAGAACTCCTCCAGCTCATCAAAGTCAATCACCTCTTTCTGTTCTACCAATCTAGCCTCAGACCCACACGCAGCACAGAAACAGTTACCATCAAGGTTATCGATGATACCCTTCAAATCCTTGATGATGTCCATCCTTGCCTACTGGTTCTCCTTGACCTCCTAGCAGCATTTGACACAGTAGACCACCAGACACTCATCGACAATATACATTGCTGCATGGGGATCAGCAAAACCGTCCTCAGCTGGTTCAAATCCTACCTTGCAAACCGCCAACCGTTTGTACAAATGGATTCTTCCAGATCACAAACTATACCCATAACCCGTGGAGTCCCGCAATGATCTATCCTGTCCCCTATGATCTTCATTCTTTGCATGGAACGGCTCAATGCCTTCCTCCCTCCACACAATATCTACATTCACAGACACGCAGATCTAGTTCAAGATATCCTCCATTGAAGACATCCACAGACTCAAGGCTTGCCTCACATAGATCCAGTCCTGGATGTCCAGTGCTTACCTGATGCTCAACCGCTCCAAGACAGAATTCCTATTGCTGACCAACAACACCCAACACCCTGACATCCAGACCTGGCACTCTGCTATGAACCTCGAGGGATTCACAACTCGGCTGGCCCCCTGTGCCAAGTCCCTTTGATTCAACATCGACAGACATCTCACATTCAAACAGCACATAGTAAGAAAGACACAAACAGCCTGGTACCAATTTTCTCTCTTGTGGAAAATCAAGCCCTTCATCCCAGGAAGAAAATTCAGATCTGCTGTCCAAGCCTTGGGTTTCCTCTCCCACCTGGATGGTGGAAAAGCCCGTTTGGAAGGCCTTCCAGTAACTACCCTGCCACCCTTGAAATGTGTCCTGCATGCTGCAGCAAGACTCATGAAAGGACTGAGCATATTTGACCAGATCACCCTGACACTAATCACACAGTACTGGCTCCCACTAAAGGCCTGTATCATCTTCAGATCCTGTTACATCATCTACAAGGCTGTCATCTTGAATTCCCCAAGCTACCTCACGGAGAAACTCAGCATCCCCGCAGACCTGCGATCCACCAGAAGTAAGGACATTTTCAAACTTGAATTGCGACAATTCAGGATGGAAATAACCAGAAGACAGGCCTTCTCCGTCTGAGCCCCAAGGGCCTGATTCATGTCATTTGTTGCACAGTTCAGAGTGACATTTCTCTGGTGCAAAGTGACTTTGCACTGCCAACAAACACTCTGATTCATGGAACAGTGCAAAATGTGTCTTTAATACACTTTGCAGAGCTGCATGAGTCAGGGTGGAGCAGAACTAAGTGTATTTTTGCAGTGCAAAGTTACTTTGCACTGCCAGCAGCCACTTTGCACTGTTCCATGAGTTCAGGGTGTTTGTTGCCAGTGCAAAGTCACTTTGCACCGTGCAAATAAGTCCATGAATCAGGCCCCAAGACTCCGGAACCAACTCCTCATCAACGTTCAGGAAAGAGCCCAAGATCTTCCTCTTCAATAAATTGCTCCTCCTTAATAGCTAGGTCCACACAATCTGCACTCCCCACCCTACCTGAGACTCTTTGATCTGCTCCCCACTGTCTTACCCCCCAGGCTGGCAATTGCCCACACTATATGATTGAAAAGCACTCAGTTGCTTGCCCAAGCTAGACCCGTGGTCAATAAATACAATAATATAATAGTAATTGACTCTCAATTATTAGATTGGTATTATTATTATTATTATTTGTATGCATTGAAAAATACATGCCTTTCAGTTGCCAGAAGAAAAAAGCAATTCCCATACATTATAAAGAGGGATGGACTGAAAAAGTGCAGGTATCTTTATTCTACGCATATACATTTCATCAGGGTTCCAGTCTCCATTTATTGCTTCTTCCTTTTTTTCCCATCCGAATGCCACTGAGCTTAAATGCCATAAATACTCTGACTCTGCTGCTCAGTAAACTTTGATGCCACGAAGAATCTGTGTGATGTCTTGAGGGCAGAGCTCCTAGTCCCAGGACGTACACCTCTTCTCTATGACTCCACGGTGGAACAAATTAGTGCCGTTTCCTGACACACTTTCATGTGCTAGACCTTGACCACCCTCTTTTCCTGACATCTTCCCTGAGCAGCCCTTTGGGATAGATGGTCTTTTAAAGCCTGGTGGCAGTTCTAACTTAGCTGCACGGATACACACAGACCAAAAATTAACCTCTTTATGGAAAGGTTCACATAGCTTTATTATACATATGTACATTTCCTCAGGGTTCCAGCCATTCTTAAGATATATACTGTAATGAAGGCATGGTATCAAACAGTTAGACAGACACAAGTGACCACAGTTCAAGGATGTTTATTGAACTTCAATTGGGTTTAAAAAGCACCTATCTAAACCTAAATCTAAAGATGGGAGCAAGCTATGACCATCAAATAATATTAATGCAGTCCCAGTGGTGTCTTGGCAAAATAAAAGGGCCCATGCTAACAAACCTATTGCCAATCCTTACTTCTAAATACAAATGGTGTGGGAAACTATGTTATACAAAAGAAAAGTGTTCAAGAAATGATATGTCAGGATAGTTGAGCCGTTAGCTTCCCTTCCCCACGTTTTCTGCACGAGGCAAGGCGGCACACTCAAGCTTAGCACATCATCTGGCTTTTCTAGCACAAGCAAGGATGCAGTTCAACATCTCAGTATCAGGCCCTTCTGTGCCAAAGTCTCTTTGCCATTCAACGTCTCTTATTTCAGAAGGCCTTATGCAACAAACAAACATTCAAAGTTCCTTTTTCCTCAGGATTCTCATATGCACAACTTCTTTGGTGATTCACGGTTCACCCCGGGTCCGCCTCTGCCGGGCTCAGACCCACTTTAACACAAAACCTTCAATTGGTCTCGCTCCACCGGGCTCGGACCAAATTTATCTCATTTTACAAACTTTTTTGTCTGTATCAAAATCAAAGACTTTCGACTGTGTGCAGGATTTTCCTTGACCCGTTGCAGGACCACTTCCATTCACAGTTCTTTGTTCTCTTCTTATTACAACCCTTTAACTTTCACTTCTGCCACTTCTCAGCTGGATACCTTAAAGAGACCTTTGATTGAGCACCCACGCGGTGCCGGACTACTCTGTCAAAGGTATCATATCTTGCTTTTCAAAGTTCAAAACACTCATCAGCAGTTCAACGTTACTTGCGTCTTTTATTACACACATTTTAACAATGTTTATTCCGGTGCTCGCCATACAATGTTGCTGCTTGTAACCTTGGCTTCAACTCAGATCGTTCTTGTATCGGTCTCCCCGCAAAGCGGCATGGAGCAACACAGGTTTGATCCCCGGGTCTGCGCTTAGAAACCTATGGTTATTAAGTGTTTTATAAATAACCTATCATATCATATATCCCCAACTCACTCGCTGTGTTGATTTCACTGAGTTTCATTTATTCTTGGGGCCAAGGATGGTACCACAGTGGCTGCTGCTTCTCCCTGCCTTGATTAGTGATGCGGGAGGGCCCCGGGTATCTCCAAAACACAATACAGAATTCTTTAGCCTGGTTTCCTGGTCTTATGCTTTCTAATCTCGAGTGCTATTGAAAGTAAGGTTTCTTGATGGAAAGGTCAAGAGAATTTACCACCTTGCAATCCTCTCCTGCTTAGCTGTCTTTTGTTTCTCGTTCAGCTGCCGTCTTGAAACTACTGTTTCCTTGTGTGCTTTGCCTTGCTCACTGTGTGCTTTCATGCTCCACCTTTTATCATGTGGGGAAGCTAAATGGAAGTCAGGTGTAAGTGATGGTCTGACCTCGTTTGACTATTGTATTGGGACACGTCAGGTATTCTGCTCAGGTGTTAGTCAAAGAGCGGGCTGTCCGTGTCAAAGTGTTTGTGCAGGAAAAGGGCGGCGGGGCAAGGGTTCCAACATATCCTATCTGATAGGATGGGGTAAAGGTGTTACATGAAAGAGAGGGATTCCGCGGTCCCACTCCCACTCCCTGAGGACCCCTAACTAGGTGATCCATCCGCACTGGTCCACCCCTAGGGTCTGGATACAAAGGCGATGGCCATGCCCTGGCCACCTCAGAGAGAGATCCACAGAGACTAGCGGGTGAGAAACCTTCTGGTTTTTCACATGCCCTTCCCCTATGCAATGTAGCTGCATCTGTTTCACAGGGAAACTGGTCTCTACCTTTTTGGTGCTCCACAGTGAAACAGTAGGGTTGCAGGTCTAAGAACCATTTCATGACTCAATGGTTAGAGTATTTTCGTTGGCTTATCCATACTAAAGAAGAATGATCTGTGACCAGTGGAAACTTCTTCCTAGGAGATAGCATCTCAAATGGGTGATGGCCTATTTGATGGCAAGGGCCTCTTATTCCAGCACGGAGTGGTTGTTTTCACATGGGAATAGTTTTCGACTAGTGGATAGGATAGGGTGTTGAAATACATCACACATTTGTGACAACACTGCTCCTAACCCTAAGAGAGAGGCATCAATTTGTAACACAAACTCTTTCAAAAAGTGGACCACCTTTAGGATCGGGTTCTGCCACAAAGTTTGTTTTAAGTTGTTGTAACATGCATCGTCCTCAAGAGTCCAATGAATCTTCTGCGGTTCAGTGTTCTTTAATTTGTCTGTCAACCTAGCTGTTCTGTCTGAGAAATTAGGGACAAACCTATTGTAATAACTAATTAATAATCCTAAGAATGTCCTGAGGTCTCTCTTGGTCTTAGGCGTGGGGGTATCTAGGATGGCTTTCATATTTTCTCATTGAGGCTAGACACTGCCATTCCCTACAGAGAAGCCAAGGTTTTTCACGGCTGATTGAGCAGGCTTAGATTTGGATGGATTGGCATTTAAACTGGCTTCCTTGAGGACCCGCATAATAGTAAAGAGATGGAAAAGATGGTCTTCCTAAGTCTTACTATAAATGACTATGTTGTCAATATAAGCCCCACGGAAATCGGAGTAGGGCTGTTATATCCTGTCCATAAGCCTTTGGAAAGTGGCATTGCCCTGGGTAGACCAAAAGGGAGGACTTTGAACTGGAATAGTCCCGGTGCTGTTGAGAAAGCTGACTTTTCCTTATCAGGTCCATGTACTGGGACCTGCCAATACCCCTTGGTTAAGTCTAGGGCTGAAAGGAATATGGAATTTCCGAGCTTATCGATCAATTCATTGATGTGCGGCAATGGATAGGCATTGAAGTTGAAGATGGAGTTGACCTGACGGAAGTCTATGCAAAACCTCCAGGAATTATCAGGTTTAGTGACCAACACAATAGGGGAGGATCATGGGCTTGAAGAGGGTTTGATAATGTTTGCCCTCAGCATTTTAGCATTTTTTTCACTTCCTCGACCACTATCTGTCTTTGGGCTTCTGGTAGTCTATATGATTTCAAATGGACCACTTTTCCCTTGTGAGTTCTAATATAATTTTAGGTGCTGTGTACTCAGCCTGGTTTCTCACAGAATACATTGAGGAATGTTGTGACCAGATTGTTTAATTCTTCAGTTTTTCTTTAGATAGCTCTTGGGTAATCAGCTCAAAATTATTTATTTCCTCTGGTACCAAACAATACAGTATCGATGCAGTGGCCGCGGAAGGATTTTCTTTCGACTCCTTCAAGAGATTTATATGGTAAAGTTGGGATTTTGCTTCCTATCAGGTTGTGATATTTTATAGGTACAGGTCCTGGGTTTCTCTAGTACCATATATGGCCAATGCCACTTTGAGACAAGTTTATTTTCAAAGGTAGGTAAGAGGACTAATACCTTTTGTCCTACTGAAAAGGATCTTAAGTTTACCTTCTTGTTGTAGAATGATTTTTGTAGGGCTAAGGGTTTTTCCACGTGAGTATAGACTAGATTTCGAACGAGTTTCATATGCTCTCGCAGAAGGGTAGCTGTTTATGAGAGGGGAATAGGTGCTTCTTCTCTCTCCTCCCATGTCTCCCTGAGCATGTCTAAAACATTTCTTGGTTCTCTACCATAAAGTAATTCAGAAGGAGAGAATCCAGTGGACACCTGAGCGGTCTTTCTTACTGAAAATAGGGACCAAGGGATCATGCGATCCCAGTCTTTCCCATGCTTATCTACCAACTTTCTCAAGATCATCTTAAGGGTTTTGTTGAATCTCTCTACCAATCTGTCCATTTGGGGGTGGTTAACTGAGGTTCTTAAGGTGGAAATATGGAGTAATTCCAAGACTTCATCCATGAGTCTGCTCGTAAAATTGCATCCCTGATCCATTAGAATTTCCTTGGGGAAACCAACCCTAGAAAAAAATGGTAATAGGTGTTTTAAGATTTGTTGGGTTGCGTGCTCCACATGAGGAATACCTCCGGGTATCGGGTAGCATAATCAATGATTACGACGACATATTTGTTTCCCAGTCTAGAGGTTTCCAATAGTCCAATGATATACATCGCAGTTTGGGAGACAGGGATTTTACTATTGGTAAGGAGTTTAGAGGGGCAGGTAGGGGAATGTGTGCACTGGTTTAGGGGCATATTTCACATTTCTGAATGAAGTTCTTCATGTCAGCAAAGATACCTGGCCAGTAGAGCTCCCCACTGATGTGAGCTTGGTTTTGGGGATTATTAACTGAGTTTTACTTAGGCCTTCTCTGAAGGTTTCCTTTCTATACAGTAATCCATGCTCTAGGAAGAAAAAAGGGCTTCCCTTCTCTAAACCTTCCCCTTCAGGAATCACCTGTAAGAAAGCCTCTGTGAATGCTGGATCATTTTGCTTGGTGAAGGCTAGATCTCGAAGAATGGTAGGTTCTTCTTCCCTCTTGACCTCAGTGGAAGATGGTTCATCGGCTTATCCAAAGCCTAAGTTACCTCTCTCTGTTTCTCTCTGTTTCTTCTGGTCCACTTTCTTCAAAACAGGGAAATAGAGCATTTTCAAAAATTCCCTGTGCAATTTTGTCCCCACCATGTACTTCGAATGGAGTTTCGCCATGGTTCTGTAGGAAAACCTGTATGTCTCCACGGAAGTCAGGATCTATGACGCCAGCTAGGACATCCAGACCAAAATTCCAGGCCATGCCAGAATTTGGGGCCAATCTTTTATAACACCCCGCTGGGGGTATTAGTACTTAGTCTGTGAGAATCATCCCTCTTTTCCCTGGACGGATAGTAACTTCTCTGCAACTACAGATACCAAAGCCTATGGATTCTTTTGTGGTGATAGAGGAATCTAGTCTCTGGAGGATAGCTCAGGGGCAACATGCTCTCCTTGGAAGCAAGACAATGCAGAGTAACACAGGTTCAATCCCTGGGTCCGCAATTAGAAACCTCTGGGTATTAAGCGTGTTATGAATAAAATAATAATAATAATAATAATAATAATAATAATAATAATAATAATAATAATAATAATAATAATCTGAGGCTCTATGACTAAGCTTCTAGAATTTTAGGGTCCCCCAATGTGTCTCAATTGAGTCACAACCCATTCCTGACACCACATGTAAGGAAGGCAGGGTATCAAACAGTAAGACAGGCACAAGTGGACACAGTTCAAGGGTGTTTATTGAACTTCAATTGGATTTGAAAAATGCCTATCTAATGCTATGGGAGCAAGATACGACCATCAAATAATAATAATGCAGTCCTAGTGGTATCTTGTCAAAATAAAAGGGCCTATGCTAATAAACCTATTGCCAATCCTTACTTCTAAATACAAATGGTAAGGGAAACAATGTTATACAAAAGAAAAGTGTTCAAGAAATTATATGTCAGGATAGTTGAGCTGTTAGCTTCCTTCTCCTGGATTTCAGCACGGGACAAGGGGGCATACTCAAGTTTAGCACATACTTTGGCATTTCCAGCATGAGGATGCAGTTCAAAATCTCAGTATCAGGACCTTGTGTGCCAAAGTCTCTATTTTTTTTTTAAACAATTTTTCTTGAATTCTCTCATAATAAACACAACATCACAGCACACCCGGCAGCGACAGTATTACTTATTCAATCGTCATATGCATTAGCTTATGTTGTCACTGTCATCCCTCTCCCCCCCCTTAACTCAAGCTTACTTATTGCACTTTTAACCTTATTCCTCCTGGGGCAGCTCTTCATCAGTGCGCCTAGAGGTGTCATGTTCGCTTAAGCTGATGCACGCAGGCTCGGTTAGTGTAGCTATTAGCTGTCTCCAGGCCATCAGCGCTCCCACTTCTTTGTCTTCCCCCTTATAAGCCGCATCATACCATGCTGCTGTTTCCGCTTCTGCCCATTTTAATAGATCATGCCACCACACATCTAATCGAGGTCTCTGGCCTGCTTTCCACACCATAGCTATTCTACGTTTGGCTAGGATGTAAGCCAAGTCCTTGAGTTTGCATATATGCTTCATTTTACATCGTCTAGTGAATCCTCCCACCATAAATGCCCACACCGATTCTATGTCTAGTTTAATACCTTTCTCGGAGAGGCGGTGGGTAACCTCTCCCCAGAATTTCCGAATCTCTGGTCATGCCCAGAACATGTGCGTCATCCCCACATTCACTTCTCCACATTTGGGGCACATTTGTGTATCTGGGTTTTGAAATAGAGCTATCTTTTGAGGGGGTCATGTACGCTCTGTGGGTTACGTATAGCTGGATCTGTTGTAATCTAGCATTCCTGGACACTTTCTTATGGTATCCCTGTGCTCTTTCCCATTGCCCGTCTTGAATGGGTTCTCCTACATCCTCCTCTCACTCTTGTCTTAGCTGGGTCACCTCCTTCCCCACTCTGGACATTAATAGTTCATATATCTGGGACACCTCATGCCCTCCCTCCGAGATGTCATGCATTGTCTCTATGACCGAGTCTTCTAATACTACTTCTGACCATGAGGCTTTTATCTGCCTTAACAATCTAGTGTGGGTGATATATTGCCCAGGGTGCACTCCGGTTTCCTCTATCAATGTCGTGAAATTCTAGTGCCCTCCCTTCCCGCCACACATCCCCCAGTGTTGCTATGCCCACCGGTTCCCAATGCCTACGTATCATTTTCCTTAGTTGTTCGTCTACTCCCCTCAGTGCAACAAGCGGCACTTGGGGGGAGCACGGTGTCGGGTTCTCCATGACCTGGCATGCATTATGCCACGTTTTCCACCCAGTTCTAACAGTTTTGGTTGCCCTTTCAGCTCTGACCTTGGCAGCCATATTAGTTCTTTCAGAAAGAAGGGTGCCCATTCGGCCCTCAGCAGTCTGGGCTCTGCTGCTGGCCCTTTGGTTAGCCACTTGGCTACATACTGTAGCTGCCCCGCCAAATGTAATATCTCAAAGTTAGGCAATTGTATTGCTCCTCTTGTACGTGTTTTGTAGTTTCCATAAAGCACCTCTGTTTCTGGTGTTATGCCAGATAAAACCTCTACATAGGCTATGCAGTTTTCAAAAAAAGCGTTTGGGTGGCAAATATGGGATGTTCACATTTTAGTCTAGGAAAGACAACCATTTTCAGCAATGCCACCCTTCCCATCATAGCTAAGGGGAATTTAGCCCAAAACTTTATGCTGTTTTCAATATTAGCTACTGCTGTCTCTGTGTTATATTTATGTTCTTCTTCCACCTCATGATAGATACCTATCCCTAGGTATCGGAATGTGCTAATCTCCCAAGGTATTTGTAATAACGGTAGTTTGTCTTGCGCAATGCCCTTGTATATTCCTAAGGGGAATATGCTTGACTTCCTGGAGTTAACCGCAATGCCGGAGAATGTTGAAAATCGTTCCATCACTTCTAGGATATATTGCAGGTTTTCTTCTGGGTACTTCAGGTACAGCAGCATGTCGTCCACGTATAGTGATATGAGGTGTGGCCCCTCTCTAGTGTAGACTCATATTTTTTTGTATTGTTGCCTCAGGTATATCGCTAGGGGCTCCAATGCGAGAATATACAGCATCGGGGACCATGGACAGCCTTGTCTGGTGCCCCTACTGAGTTTCCATTTATCTGAGATGATTGCTCCCGTCTTGACTCTAGCCATCGGCGAGCTATACAATAGCGTCACCCATCTCAGGTACCCAGGGCCCATTCCATATTCCTTCAAGGCCGCCATCAGCCAAGGCCACCTCAATGAGTCGAAGGCTTTCACTGCATCAAGCGAGACTATTGCCACTTTGTTTGCATCTCTTTCTGTCTGTTCAATGATGTGGTGAAGCCATCTGTGGTTATTGGCTATACTTCTACCCAGAACATAGCCTGTCAGATCATGATGTATCAATTTGTTTATAACCCATCCAAACCTGTTTGCCAGCACTGTAGTGAGTATTTTGCTATCTTGGTTTAGCACAGATAACGGTCTGTATGACCCGCAATCTGTGCTAGACTTATGTGGCTTGAGAAGCAGGATAATTGTTGCTTCTCTCAGTGAGTCTGGTAATTTCCCAACTTCAAGCGCTTCATTTAGCATTGCCCATAATGGGGGGAGCACCTCCGAATTATAAGTTTTATAAAACTCGCTAGGGAGCCCATCTGTTCCTGGGGCTTTGCCGGTGGGCAGCTGTCTAATCACTAATTCCAACTTGTCTAATGTAATGGGGACTTCCAGTGTCTCCTTCTTTTCTATACTTAATTTAGGTATCTCTTTTATCTCTCTCTCATCCACTCCACTCGCATCTGCGTATAAGTGTTGGTAGAATTTCTGGATTCCCTTGTTTACACTCTCTTGGGTATCTAGTATTTGACCACTCTCTTCCCTTATCTCTCTTATCGTAGGTCTGGGCCTTTCTTGCTTGTATAGCCAAGCCAGCAGCCTTCCGGGCTTATCTCCTCCAGCATGTTGCCTTTCTATATACTTCCTATAATTTAGGTTACATGGTCTCTCCCAGTGTCCTCCACATTCTTGTTGCTATTGACTCATGGTTTCTGCGTCTTCTCGGATGGCGTCCCTTTTGTTCATCAGAGCTTCTAGTTTCCTTTCCGTTTCGTGCAGCTCTTTCACTATGTCCACTTAGAGTCCTTTGGATTTTGATATCACTGCCCCCCCATACCACTACCTTGAACGCCTCACACAGGGTACTCTCCGAATCCACACTACCAGTATTTTTCTCAAAATATTAAATTATCTCCTCCCTCAGATCCCCCCTGAGCTCTGTATCTTTTAGTGCTTCGACTCTGAGCCGCCACATTGGAATCTTGGGCCTGGGGGGCTGGTGTTGCCATTTCAGGGTTGCCTTGACGCCCGCCCACGTCACAACGACGCTGGGCGGACGCGCGCTTCGCCTTTGTTTCTTTAGGCGATCGGGCTCGTTCTGTCTATTCAGATTCATTTAGAGCTCTGGAGAAGTTGCCTTTCTCCAAAGGTGTTCCTCTCAGCAACTGCTTACAGGTATTTACAAGGCACTCTGCCCCCCGCTGCAAGCACTCTCCCTGATGCTTATTGCCTCGTGTCTTAGACATTGTTTTTGGCTTTTCAGCAGCGGTGCCTGCCAGTAACTGATCAGACCTTCCCCAGCACACCAGTTGTGCACTGAGGTAACAGCCTTTTACCTTTGTATGGCTCACAGCATGTACCCCCATTGGGAGAGGGACCCTGGACCTCCCCATTCCCTCCTTCCCTTCACTCTGGATGATGAGGTTAGTCCACTGGTGCCCAGGTACCTTCACTTTCCTGGTAGATGTAGTGTACCATTATTTGGATGAAATTATTCTCTCGCTCTAGCCGGGGCTTTGATTTTAATAATTTCTCCCCCCCCTCCCCTTTCCTTGGAGTTTCCCATTTTAAAACATATGTTCTCTCTTCCCTCCCCCCATTTTGTGTGTCCCTGCAGGAGATCCCTGCCACAGTTCAGCAATTCTGAACATTTTGGATTTGCTCTATATCTTGAATCTTGGTCCTGACGAAGATGGCATTATTCTTTCACGCCATTGAAACCGGTCGACCCCAGTGGTCATGAGGGCTCTCATGACCCATTGCAAATATCCCGAGTCCAAGGAAGAAGATATTGTGACTTTAAACCATTCCTGCGCACACTCAGAAGGAAAAGGAGTGTGTATTTTTATAAGAGCCTTCTTAAACTCTATGGCCCCTTGGCCCAGTTTTATCTCACCCGGCTTCTCCACACATTTGAACTACAAGTACCTCCGATTTGATGTGACCTATGGGAATAATTAAAAGACTTACACACAGAAAGGAATACGAATAGTTGACCTGTCATCAGGTCGTTCAGACTAGAGCAAGGCCACTTGCGCACAGATCTAATCATAAAATCTGGACAGTGCTTAAAAGAACCAAAGTGGATTTGCCTTCTTCTTTTCCAACACTCCCCGCTCTAGACTTTAGTCTGAGCAAATTGTATCTTCAGTTATTTCTGTTTATAGAAACTAATGAATTGCTTCCTTCCTACAAAACTGTTGTTTTTGTGCTACCACGTCTATCCTGTTAACGGTTAAAAGGAACCCAACGGCTTGTCCATGCCCTCTTGCTTACAGTAATTGACCCTGTTTGTTGTTATGTTGCCATTTCAGGACCAATGGTGAATTTACTACTATCTCCCCGGTAAATTCAGAATTGACAAACATATAATCTAATCTGGTGTACAGGTTTTGTAGAGTAGTGCGAATAATGCCTATCGTTTGGGTGATGCAGTCTCCATACGTCTTCTATCTTAAGGTCGTCTAGCAGGGTCCACAGCATTTTGGCTGCAGGGGTGGGCCTATCTTGCTTGTTATCTGACCTGTCCACCCTGGGATACAGCATGCAGTTAAAGTTTCCCCTGTAAGTGATTTCAATCCGGCACACACCCAAGTTAACACCTAGCATGTAGTGCACAACTGAAATCCTGATTTATTTTTGGGCAAAAGTTCATTATTCTGAACGATGTACCACTCATATCACGCCCTTCTCCTGGAACCGCCTCAGTCACACTGAACCAGGAATCAGGCTGGTTTGCAAAGGTAAATATTTATTTATGTATTTAAAATGTAATCACAATATGTTTTAATAGGTACACAACAATCACCAATGGGGTGATATAACACTGACTAATCTCTTTAACACACGAAGAGTAAGTAGTGAGCAAAACAATTCAGCACCGAAAATAATACTTTTGTGTTGGTTCAGATCAGATAACACTGTGGTTAGAGGTTCCCCCTGCACACCCCTCAGCCCCCAATAGGTAATGGCAAGAGATAGGAGGAGAGAGCAGGTATTCAGGAATGGCAGAATTCAAACAGAATATCAATCCCACTTTCCCCCTTTCAAACAAAAGAGAAAACGGAATTGACTGTCAAGCTGTCAGTATGGCTTTTAAAGTTATCTTTAGAATTGACTGGGCAAAAACACCAAATATGGTCAAAATTGGTTAAATTGTTATACATTCTTATGGGAGCCGCTTTGGATAGTTGCACATAAACACACACAATGATTTAATCTAAGGAAAACATTTGAAATCTTAAAATTCAATTCAGAAGTAATTAAAAGCTGTTTTACACGTGTAAAAATGTCCCAAAATGAAAATTTGCGGCAAACTTTTCACTGCGCGATATTCGCCACAACGGGAGAATCGCATTGATTTGGAATGTTTTAGGTACTGTGGATAGATATGGATGTTAGCTACACGCAGGAGTTGACATTTTCTTTCTATCACAAAAACAGAGGGAGTTACAGATGTTTTAGTAGAGGTTGTTTTTTCAAGATAGGCGCAAGAATGGAAAACAGGAGTGCACTTTTAAAAATTACAAATGGGTCTCTTACACTAGAGGATGACTATGAACAAAACGAATACCGCACAGGAACACAGTCACTTGATCAGGGTGACTGCCTGCTAACGAAACTCGCCTTCTTCAGATGAGAAAAGGATCAGCGCAGAGATATTTCTAACAATCCTAGTTCTGGAGGGAAGATAGGATGGGTTGGAGAGAGGGTTCAGACAATGCAAAGATACTCCTAGCAATACAGGTTCTGAATACACGATAGGATGGGTGTGGATATGTTTTTAAATGGGACCATCAGTTCTGGTCAGGGGATTGGATCTGGTTTAGGAAAGACGCCTGGGCACATCGGACTGGACAGGGTCAGCAAGGCGCTCTAGTCACAGCACGGCACAGGACTTGACAGGGTCAGCAAGGTGCTCTGGTCACAGCACGGCACAAGACTGGACAGGGTCAGCAAGGTGCTCTGGTCACAGCACGGCACAGGACTGGATCGGATCTGCCCTTCTTGGTTATGAGGATATTTCACTTCAGCAGGCAAGCAGGAACAGCGCAGCCTGGCTGTCTTATGATGCTTCCCCTTAGACTTGTGGGGTTCTGTTCTAGAATTTGAGGCCTAGCTGAGAATGGTTCAGCTATGCATTGGCCTTTTTCTTTGCCAAGTTTCTGGAGTCTGGAACAAGGAAGATGTAGAGTTCAGCAGCAGGGAGCTCTGGCAGCATCAGGAGAGTGAGTGAATCTGGCTCTCTTTATGTGTGGTGAGCTGTCTCTATTTATGCTATGAAATGACATCATAAGGGGGTGTGTGGGCCGGTTTAGCCAAGCTTGCCCCTTTGAAAAGTGATTAGCTCACAGTCTACTCTCTGCCTTGATAGGAGGAGAGAAACAGAGTGTCATCTTTATGGTGCAATTTTATAAGGCTGAGAATCCACTCCTAGCCCCTGGAGCAAAAAGTCTACTTTTGGAAAATGCATATTTATACATGTGCAACCTCTATAAAAATTACATATACAGATTGCATATTTTACATAGCAGCTATTCCTCAAAACCCTGTAGCTATGGGATCGTGTCTCCGCTTTTCACAGACTTTTGCCCTTTTCACTATTAACACAATGGGGGTCATCACGAGTTTTGTGGGAGCCATGGTGCTATTAGCGCCATGGCTGCCTCCAAACCCAGGTCCGGGTCTGGTCTCACTGAATGGGGACTTACCGGGTCATTCCAACCTTGGAGGACCCAGTAAGTCCCCATTCAGTAGGCCATTCCCCATTCCCATTTGAGCATCCATAGGGCTCAATGGGAATGGGGAAGGAGCAAATAACGGACCCGCTAATAGCAGGCCGTTATTTGCTCCAAGGTCCCTTAACGGGTCCCGCAAAGAACGGCTGGTCAGACCAGCCGTTTCTGCTGGGACCCGCTAAGGCACCTCAGAATATGGCGGCAGGGGTTTAACGGCACCGCCATCCTTAACGGTGCCATTAAACCCCTACAGCCATACTCATAATTACCCCAATGTCCAATTTTTAAGCAAATTTCTACAAGTGTGAATGTTTAACATGGGAATGAGTGCATAAAGTTTCACAATTCTAGCGGAAATACATTTTGCATAAAATCACATTTCTTGCCATTGCTGTCCAGAACATGGCTCACCCACCGTTCTGGCGCCTCTTCACCCGTGCAGCCAGAAATTACATTAACATTTTATTTTTTTATTTTTCACAATTTTAAATAGTAAGTGATCAGTCTTTTTAAAATGTGTTTTTTGTCCACGTTACGCAATAAATGGTTGCTTGGCTCCACCTCTTGGTCTCTCTCTGGAAGCCCAGGAGCCATCCCCCATGTTTGTTCCATGCAGAAGCCATTTACGACCATCTTCACACTTTGAATTTCCTGAGCTGCAGCTTGTCATTGTTCCTTTTGCCTCTTTAGACCAGGTTATTTCCTACCCTGTAATTAACGCCTCTGCATGATTTCCTGCTGGGGGGAAAGACCTTCCTTCTGTGAGAAAAACCTGATATTCCAGTTTGGCAGCTTCAGCCAGGTTTAATTTAATTGTTTACTCTGTTGACTTTTCCTTAGCACAAAACAAACTTGTTGTATCAAATAACAGCTAGAATTCTCATTCAAGATTTCAAACCATGGGATCAAAACAATTACAATATGGGTTACTATCAGTAACAGGCCTCTTAGATTGCAAACATTTGACTTTCAGTTTTTACATGTTAAAGTTTAATCAGGCAGGCCCCTGACAGCTGTCATCACAGCAGCCCTCTGCTGCAGAGAGATTTTTTTACAGATCCACAGACAGGCCACTTTTGCTGTGAAAATCTCTTTATGCTCTTAGCCTTTCAGGACCTTGTAAGTTCACAATGATTTCTTAAACTAAATGAATTGTATAACCCAGCCAGAATTTTGAATATTTGAAAGGTGTTCTGTACCGGCATTCTGAAGTTTCAGCAACAAAGAAAAAGTGATTTAAAGCAATATTTGGATTTTCATTTAGCAAAGCACTGCTTTTCCGTCTGCACTCCATTTTCAATTGTTGTCGAGCCCAGTGACACATTTCAGTAGTGCGAGCTCTGTTTCACCACTGACAACATGCATGGCAGATTGGGCAGCCATCTTTTTGTGCATTGAAAAGCACGATTTTCAGGGGTTTTGGTGCGCACAAAGGTTTTGCAGCCATTTTGCTGTTTCTGGCACCACAACAATAGAGTGATGCAGCATAGCAGAGCAGAAGTGGCTCAATACATTACACCCCCCCCCAGATAATCGCACCTCCCAGATACGGGCTAACTTTTCCATACAGGGCCTTAAAATAGGCCACTGTGTCATGATTCGGGGCAGGGCATACGTGTTTCGTATCCCCACCATTCTCCCGTCTGCTTCTACTGTGTGCTGCAATACCTGAAAGGGTACATGTGGCACTATCCAAGTAATTACCCCTCTGGCATATGCCGAGGACGTTGCCCCATGACGGCCACTTTCCATTTTCTCTTTATCACATATTGTTTTTCTTTTGTTAGGTGGGTTTCCTGCAGCAATGCTATATCTATTTTTTGTCTCCTCAGGTACAACATGAGATTGTTCCTTTTCAGATAACTATTGAGTCCTTTGACATTCCTAGTTACTATCTTAAGGTCCCCTATCACTTGTCCACATCTTGACACGCCTTTGGCCAACTGTGCCCTTCCACCATTTTACTGATGCAGGCACACATAAGCTTGTTCCCCCCTCCCACTTCCCCAAATCAACTTTCCCAGCTCCCTCCCGTTCCCTCCCCCGAACCCCCAACACCCTTCTCCACCCCCTCCTCTCAGTCCCCAACTGCTGCCCTCCCTCCCCCTTCCAACTTCCCCAAACTGTTGCCCAGCTCCATCCCTGGATCTAAGGCTATCCCACATCTAGCACTCCTTTCGGTATTACCGATTCTTGGTACTCTGCAGGCGGATACCTTTCTAAAAGTGTCCCAGCTAAGTTACCTCTAGGGGGGTCGATGGTGTGTCTCCTGGTTTGCCTTCTGCTTTTGTGCTGACAGCATGTTGTGGTGTGAGCTTCGTTTTCCAAACCCATGAACCCAGGTGCACTCGACTATAATCGAATCCCAATGTCACCATTTCTAATGTGATCGCTTTGTGCGGCCATCCTATAACTCCTTACGATGTCTTCAAGGCTCGGGTTACATCCCTGTCTCGCTTCCCTTCTGGTCTGCCGCCCCCGTCTGACAATTCCTCGAGTCCACCCATGTCGTCACCTCTTCTGGTGTGTCAAAGAATAAGGCTTTGTTTTTGAAGAGCACCTTCATTTTTGCCGGGTATAGCAGCATGTATCTATATCCTGCTTCTCGCATTCTTCTCTTCACCGCTACATAGTTCAGGCGTTGCCTCTGTACCATAAGCTTATAATCTGGATATATAGTGATGGTTGCTGATGCTCTGTTGATTGTTCCCCCCTTACGGAAATGTTCCAGAACCTTCTCGGTGTACTTATAGTTCAACATTTTTGCAATTATCGGCCGCGGCGGGGCTCCAGGCGGCAGTTTTCTTGTCAGCACTCTGTGTGCCCTTTCTACTGTAAACCCTTGGCTTAGTGCTCCGCCCGTTATTTCCTACAGCAACATGCTTTCAATGTAGTTCGTAGGGTCGGATCCCTCTTCTCCTTCCAGCAGCCCTACGATGCGCACATTATTCCTGCGGGCCCGCCCTTCCGCTTCTTTAGCCCTGTTTTCAAGATTCCGCACTTGTTGCTGTAACACATGGATGTCCGTTGTGTTGGTCTTACATGAGTTTGTATTATCTTTCACTTTCTTTTCTAGGATCCCTGTGCATTCGGTCAGTGCACGTACGTCTTGCCGCAATAAATTTACGTCTATGCTCACAGCGTCAATCTAAAATTTTACAGCAGCCCGTAGATCTGAGATGGCCATATCCATTCTGCTTCCCATCGATACTTTCAGTTCCGCAATGGCGTCCAGTATTTGTTGGCTGTTGAGTGCTGTATGGGCGTGTTCTCTGGCGCTTTGTCCCTTCCCACTGGAACGTTATGTGGCTTGCTGTGTTTTAGCGTACTCTTCAATAGTGGATTGTTTACCCTTGCTTTTGGGCAGTTTGGATGCCATATCTCTTTTATGCGCAGACTGCCAGTGAAGATCTGCCTTTGGTTTCGGGTTGCACTGTCCTGCAGGGCCCTTGAAATATATTCCTTGCTTTTTCCGGCTGACAACTGCATTTTCTCCTCGGTTGTGCGCTGTACCGTGGCTTGCCACTCAGATGCGCCTATGCATGGCAATCATAATGTGCCCTTGCTTTGCGCAGGCCAATTGTTTTTGCGGGTTTCCGTGGGACAGTCACGCACTGCCTGACTCTTGATCTGGTTGTCGGTGCTTCTGTTTCTATCAGCAAGTTCTGTGCCCATTGTCTGGCATTTGTGTGTGTAATGCTCTTGTACTGCACATATGCTGGGCACGTGAGGCTTAAAGTTGACACTGGGTCTGTGCCACGTTGCCTAAAGCATGTCTCTAGTTGCCTTTGTTGTCATCTTGGTCCACCCGAATTAGCTGTAGGGCGTTGCCATCTCCCGGTTCTGAAGAACCTCACCTGGGGCTGCAGCAAGGCTTACGCTTCCACTCTTCAGTCTGTATCTCGCAGGTCCCCTCTACGCTGCTTATAGCCTCTGGCGGTTCCTTGTTCCGCTGGCAGGAGTCCTGTTCTATGCTATTCACTGCCTCCTTCTATTGCTTCATGTGCCTCTCTTTGGCTCATCGCTCTGGCCCACTCTGCTTGTGCTTGGGCTCCCCACTGTGGCAGGCCAAGCGCCGGCTGCCCCCCAATGGCAGCCCTCTGTACCTTGGGTTGTTCTTCCGGCCCGCTCCAGTGCAGGCACTGTAGGATTTTGTGTGTGCACGTCAGGGCACCTTCCCATATGACTTAGTGACTTAGGGGAAGTGCAGTACTCTGTTTTCAGTGGCCCCAGGCCTACCACCAAAATCTCAGCAGCCGTTGCCGGGTTGCATCCGGTTATGCCCCTAGCATGGCAGTTTGTCCAGTGCGCCTGCCCCACTGCGCGCCAGTCCTCTGCGCTCTCTGCAAACTTATAAGCGTCCTTATAACTGCTTAATTAGTGTCTTCATGGGCAAGCACTGAGCACAGAGCTGTGTCCTCTGCAAACGTATTACGCAACGGCCGAAGCGACTGTTTCCGCTCACTGTTTACTCCAATCTGCAACTGTTGTCTTTTGTTCTTTACCCTCGGCCGCTGCGTTCATCTGCCTGTAGAGTTAGGTCCTCGTGTGAGACACTGTGTCACCATGAGTTCCACCGCCACACTGTATCTCAAGGGCACCTGTTGCTCTGGTTCCCAGCCCTTTCTGCATCTACTCACTGATGTGGTAATCGCTCAGGGCCATGTTAGGGGCTCCTCGCTTGGGCGGTATCACTATGCTGAGCCGCGTTTGGGCAATGTCTCATGTACTGACAGGCGGCTTCTTCGGATGCTGGATTCCGCCGCCCATGGGCACCCTGTGTCCCCCACAGTTGTTGTTGTCAGGTTGCCGTCTCCACTGCCGTACTCCCTCAGCACCCAGTACGGTCCATCTGCGCTTGCACAAGCGCTGCACACCGGTCCTGCTGCAAAGCCTCTCCGTCGGTCGCGGTCCGTTTGCAGTGCGCACATGCGCTCTGATATCGCCAGCTGTTTACGGCCTTGCCCCTCTCCTTTGTTCTTGGTGGCTCACCATCTTGGATTTCCCTCGGCAAGCCGTCTCAGTCTTCCAGGGCTCAATGCTCCGATATTACAGTGTCCTGCAGCTCAAAAAAGTGCTCCGGGCCAGCCTTGCGTTTTATAAGTATGCGCCAGCGTTTACATAAGCAGCATGCAGGTCCATATGCTCTTTTGTTCCGGATCATTAACGGATCAGCAGGAGCTCCTCCAGGAGCACGTCCGTTTATAGGGCCTTGTAGCCATGCCCCCCAAAATCTCTTTGCCATTCAAAGTCTCTAACTACAGAAGGCCAGATGTGACAAACAAACATTCAAAGTTCCTTTCTCCTGAGTATTCTCATATGCACAACTTCTCTAGGAATTCACTGTTCACCCTGATCCCCTTCCACTGGGCTCAGATCCACTTTAGCACGAAACCTTCAATTGGTCTCCCTCTGCCGGTCTCGGTCCAAATTTATCTCATTTTCCAAACTTTCTTGTCTGTATCAAAATCGAAGACTTTCGACTCTGTGCAGGATTTTGCTTGACCCGTCGCAGGACCACTTTGATTCACAATTCTTTGTTCTCTTCTTATTACACCCCTTTAACTTTCACTTCTCAGCTGGATACCTTACAGAGACCTTCGATTGAGCACCCACACGGTGCCAGACCACTCTGTCAAAGGTATCATATCTTGCTTTCCAAACTGCAAACACTCATCATTACTTGCGCCTTTAATCATACTCATTTTAACAATGTTTGTTCCAGCGCTCACCATACAATGTTGCTGCTTGCAACCTTGGCTTCAACACAGATCGGTCTTATATCCGTCTCCCCAACTCACCGGCTGGGTTGATTTCAATGAAGCTGCTTTGTTCTTGGAGCCAAGGATGGTACTATGGTGGCTGCTGATTCTCCCCGCCTTCATTAGTGACACAGGAAGGCCCTGGGGATCTCTGACACACAATACAGGATTCTTTAGTCTGATTTCCTGGTCTTAAGCTTTCTAATCTTGAGGGCTCTTGAAAGTAATAGTTTCTTGTCAGAAAGGTCAAGGGAACTTCCCATTGCTTGCCAGCGCTGTCCTACTTTGGTGAGTTTTCTGAATTAGAGAGAGAGAAAAACTCAGTAGCATGCAGGTGGCTGGAACGGGAGCAAAAGCAGTGGAAGCGGTCAAGCAGCCCAACAATTGACAGTGAGACAGAGCAAAGCAAAGCAAGAGAAAGTGTGCTAGTGGCGCAGAAACCAAAGAGATAAAAATAAAGTGACCCAAAAGCAAAGAGTGGGTGCAAATGACCCGAAAGTGGGGAAAAGGGTGCATGCGACCCGAAACAGAAAAGACAGAAAGAAAAAGAACAGAAAGCAAAGAGAGGGTGCGAGCGACCCGAAAATAGGAAAAAGGGTGTGAGCGACCCAAAACCAAAACAGAGGGTGCAAGAATCTTTGAAATGGGAAATGAAGATGCAAGCATGCATGAAACAGAAAGGAGAAGTGTGCACGACTTGAAAAGGGATGCAAGCACAGTGAAGTGGAAAAGATCTGAGTGAAAGAGGCACTGAAGGGAAAAGGTGGCAGCACAATGGTGCAGAGAATAAGGAGAAGGGTTAGAAGTCAGAATGTTCGCGACTGGGTGGCGCAAAAAGCCTGGCGTTCTCGAAAGTCTCTGACATTAACCCCCTGAAAGAACTATATATTAAAAGGTGCATCCTGACAAGGAGAACTTTTTGTTTAAAGACCAAAAGGGGCCTAAGCTTGGGGAAGAGAACACTGAAAGGCCTAACAAGAATGGTGTATTTTTGTTTGGAACTGGACGAATCAAATCTGGGGAAGGAAACCCCAAGAGAACCGGAGACATTGTGAACTTTATTGACTTGCCGCATGCGTCCTACGTGGAAGGTTCTGAGGGCAACCCTTTTGAGTTGAACTATTCTTGAAACTGGCAGAACTACACCTATTGGTAAGCCTGCCTGAAACCAGCAGTGGTATTTTTCTTTTTTGAGCCACCATTTAAGAAAACCCCCTATCACATTTGGTCTAAGAGTGAGGGCAAGCATAGGTTTGGACACAGACAAATTTTGGTTTTGAATTTAATTAATTTGACGGCCTTTAGAAGCATCAGTTGAAGGAATTATCCCTTTAGAGTTAGGTCCAGGTAGGCATTACACCAACCCCACAAAGTTTGACGATACAGGTTTTCAAACTGTTACTTTTGAGTCTGTGTCTCTCTCAATACTTACCTGTCTCACACAGTCACACAAGTAATGAGAAGGCAGCGCTATTTATCTCTGGAGAATGCAGTCACAGGTCAACCTAAACGCAGGTGCTGGTTAGACCACACGCAGCACACTTGAATGCCAATTGATCAATTTGGAGTCCTGTATAGCAAGAAATCAAGTGTATCACAATAAGCAGATGTTGGAACCTGATGTGCTACACCACAATGCAGCAAAGCCTTTTACAGGAATGAAAGGTGCACCCTAGGCATGGCGATGCGACTTTCATTAAGAAAAGCAGGAAAACGAAAATAAAAGCAGTGAATAACTCTAGAGAAAAGTAGGTATTTTTAAACCATCCTAATTTTTCTTTATGTGTGTGCCCTGTCTGGGTGTTTGTATATTGTCTGTTTGTGTGGGTAAAATATTAAGTTTGAAGATGATCTCTATTGAAATGAAATGAAATGAAATGATATTTTATTTATATCATGCTCGTACACAAGTGTTTCAGAGCGTGACCAGGCAAAGGGAGGGGAGCAGGGGAGAACAGAAACAATGATCTTACTAGGCCCAGTGCCATTGAGAGCGTGCAAGTGCGTGGGAAAGGGAAAAGAGGGAAAGTGCATGGAAGGGGGAGAAGTGGAAAGTGCGGAACAGAGGAGAGAACAGAATAAATAATGAGTAAAATAAATAAATAAAGGCGATAAACAATGGTAGTGCAGCCAGCAAGTGGCAAAGTGCTAGGTTAGTCAGATAGGGTGTATCTGATAAGTGCAGAAGAAAACTGGGTGTGGGACTGTATGGGTACAGATACAGACCCCAGTACAAGAGGTGGCCCGGAGGCAGTGCAGGTACCTGGGCCCAAAGGACAGAGGGTGGCCAGGTGCACAGTGCTGAGAGAGAAAGCAGATCAGCAGGGGAGACGAGGGGAGAGCATATTGGTCTTTAGGCACAACTGTGTATATTAAGAAGACATTTCTGAGATACCATGTTAATGATATGGCCACACGCTTAGTTATTAAATTTGAATTTTCCTTTTAGATTTTGCTAGAAGGTGGAATTCTAGCGACAGCTATTAGCCAAAACTATTTTAATAGGAGTGCAGATAGGAAAGTGACAGGGTGGGAGGAGGCAGACACAGCCTCTAGGGGTTGCTTGGCATTTCAGCCACCCAAATCCCATCTCTCTCCACCCAAACTAAACTCTCTGGGATCCCTTTCAGCTAGCTGTACCATACAGTAACAATAAGCTAGGTGCTGTTATGAGGCTGCCATTGTTATTTGTAAGTGGTCTTCTGAAATGTAATGGACTATTTGTAACTGTAAATCAGGTCCTGGTATAATAAAAGTGTACTAACCAAGTGGGCCTTCAGCCAATTGATTTATAAGTCATTTCTTCCTGCAACTAGATTCCATTTTTAAAGCCCCCAATGTTCATTTACCGAACACAATATGTGCTGCTGTGTAATGATACAGTACTGATCATGCATGGGCAGCACAGAACAGTTTTATTTTTCTCAGGCCGGTCTTATTTGTTCAGCACATCTAAGCGCCTGACTTTCAGTTTTGCACCCCAAGCAAATGTTTAATGTTGCTGTAGAATGTCTCTCTTCTTCCATTGCTGAACACGCAGTTTCTCAGTTCATAATAAATCTACCCACAGTTCAGTCAAGAACAGAAGCAGTAATTTCGAACATTAATGTTAACTGCTTGTGAAATGTTTATTTTCGAACCTAATTTGTACCTTTAACCATTGCACCCATACAGAGGTCCCTGTTTATTTTCCTCATTATAAGTCGTATGAACCTACAGTTGGTTGATACATTTTCTGTAGAGATCTGTGTGCACCCAAAGGTCATAACTTTGAGTGGGATGCATGCATGCAAGAGGCGATGCAGTAAATTGGATTGGTTTGAACAGAAGTGGCACAAACACAATTGGAAGAATGATGGTGTGTAGGGTTGCCCAGAGCAAACCTTCCAGCCATCACCTCTTTTGTTTTGCGTAAGTTACCCCGAGTGGGACGGGTATGCCCAGACATGGGTCCCGTGCCTGCTGGGCCTCGAGACCCAAGCTACTTCTCACTGATGAGGCCCAGCAAGGCCGCAACATGTTTGGGATGCTTGTGGTCTCGTGCAGAAGGCATGTGACCAAGAAGTTTGGGCTGAACGGCCCCTTTTGGAATGGGACTAAGCCTGATTTGCATATGGTCTTTCCCCTTTTGTAATGGCTTGGCAGGCGAAGAAAGATGGTCTGGAGGGTTGCCCAGAGCAAAAGTCTTGGGAGCATGGCTCCGGGCAATGCATTCGACTTGGAATTAAGACGACGCGGAGCAACACAAGTTCGATCCCCGGGTCCGCGCTTAGAAACCTCTGGATATGAAGCGCGTTATAAATAAACAATTACAATTACAATGCCAGAGGTTAGGAGTAATTCCAAACCTTCCAGCCATCACCCTATTATTTTGCATACAAATGCAATTGGGTACATACAACTTCAATCAATGGTGAAAAACAAAGCGTAAATCAAGCTAGATTTAGGGCTAATTTGTGGATGGTGTCATATCTGTGCCCTCAAGTTTTTTCCTAGCACTGTGCTACTGCTAAAAACAAGCACTGCCAGCGTCAAACATCTGTATAGGCATTATATAGGCCCTCCCATCATAAGTCAGCTTTTTCCATCAGATGGTACGGTAGTGCCATTAAGTCAGCACCTATCAAATGCCTATCGGGTTCCTGCACAAAAGTTGCCAATGCTTGTTACTTTTTGATACCTGGCTTTTCTGATTTGGAGATTTAGCACTGTGAGGATACAGATGCCTTTCTACCAAGATGATTCATGTGTTAGTGTTTGCTGAAAGACTTTTACCATAGGAATGTATGATTGGCTGGTCCTAGATCATGCCAGTCTGTGTTTCACTGTTGACTTGAGATTTATGAAAACTGGTAAAAAAAAAAAGTGTGTACAAAATATACTGTGGGCACTATTCATGGAATTCTTTGCTTGGTTCAAAGTGACTTTGCACTGCGGACACAAACCATGATTCATTGAACTGTGCAAAGTGTATTTTTGCAGTGCAAAGTCAGTTTGTTCTGCAAAAATGATTTTGCAATGATTTTGCACTGGAAAAATGCACTTTGCGCAGTTCCATGAATCATGGTGTGTGTCAGCAGTGCAACGTCACTTTAAACCGAGCAGAAAATTCCACGAATCGGGCAGGCCCTGTGTGTTTAATGCCCCCGTGTTCCCATGTATGTTTCACTGATGAATTACTGTGATCCTACGCAGCACAGTGGAGATACTGCAGGTGGTTGCACATACATGACTCCCCGCGTAAATTACATGTATACACGAGACTGAGCAACCTTGTATTTGAAGCAAATAGCCTGTCTTTTGTTTGTGCGGCTTTTAGACGTCAAATGATATCACGAGGGGACGCATTAAAAGCGTCACGCACTGCAGCTGAACGACTTCTGTGCCGAGGCAGCAAGTGGCGGACCAGAAGCCAATGCGTCAGCCCCACTGAATCATCTGGCCCCGGGTTTAAGATATAAGCCAAATCCGGAAGGCGGGTCAAGCGCGAAGAGGAAACGGAGAAGCCGTTTAGGCCATGAGAAAGCTGTGTGAGGAAGGAAGGCCACGTGCTATCTCACCAAAGATACGTGGTCATTCATGAAACAACAGAAAGGCACGACCTGCTAGAAGCCCACCCTTCAAAACATCCTCCTAGCTACATTTAGACCAAGTGTCACCCACTGAACTCAATGTCATTAAAATAGCCTCTTCCCGTGGATTGGCAGCAATCACAGGAAAGCAGGCACTTGGGAAATTCGGCCATTTTGTCATTGTCTCTATCTATGGGTATAATGAAACTACTTTGTTTCCCCAAACAATGAAACTTAATCATTTTCAAAATTGTTTAAAGTTTTGTGTTCAATGATTTCTGTACAGAACATCCAATGAAATATACAAGAAATCTCAGAGAACGTGGTATTAATTGAGGTTCCTCACATAAATCAAGCAGTACCTGACACCACCTTCGCTTTACAGTGCAGCCGGGGCAAGCTCTGCTCACGGGGTCACCACGCATGAAGCCAGATTGAAGGCTCTTTGTGTTCAATTCAAGACCCTAACCACCATAATATCCTATCACACAAAGAAAGGCGTTACCTCTTAGCACCAGCAGGGCCAGCCTTAGGGGTGGGCCACCCGGGCGACTGCCCTGAGCGCCCTGCTATTAGCCCCCCACCATGCCAGCTCGGGGGAGTCTTCCAAGGTCTCCACCGAGCTGGCGTGGTGGGAGAATGCGCGGCAGGAGCCCTATTGAAATTAAATGCACTCCGCTCTCAGGAGCGGAACGCATTTAATAACAATAGGGAGCTTATGCGAAACCTCCCCATGACCAGGGGCACACGTGAAGGAGGGCGCAACATTTTTGTTTTGCCGCCCAGGGAACAACAGCCGGCCCTGACCACCAGTGTGGATCTGGGACTTCATGTTAAATAAAGACACCCAGTATCAACGAAATGGAAGCAAGCACACTGCAGGTACAAAAAATAGTCCATAGGTGCCCCTCTGCAAGAACGAACACGGGCCATTGACCTGTTCTTTGGGAAGGTACCCACTCGAGAGGCTGCAGCCACACTTTAACTCACTGTACCTTTCACAGATGGAAAATATCTGTTTGCATATCAGTCTTTGTCCCGCCCACATGGGCAGTCCAGCACCGAAATGCTATGGCAATTCCCATCTGAACAAGAGTACCAACAGCAACCCCATACACATGTTTCTGCCTTGTTGGGCTTCATCAGTGAGGTGGAGCTGTGCCTCTCTGAGCACAGTGAACAAGGGGTCCACGTCTGCATGACCCTAGGAAACAAGGATGAGTAAACCAAAGTCCCTTAAATAATCAAAAAATAGTCCATAGGCGCCCCTCTGCCAGAACGAACACGGCCCATTGACCTGTTCTTTCGGAAGGTACCCACTCGAGAGTCTGCAGCCACACTTTACCTCACTGTACCTTTCACAGCTGGAAAATAACCATTTGCATACCAGTCTTTGTCCCGCCCACATGGGCAGTCCAGCACCAAAATGCTATGGCAATTCCCATCTGAATAAGAGTACCAACTGCAACCCCATACACGTGTTTCTGCCTTGTTGGGCTTAATCAGTGAGGTGGAGCTGTGCCACTCTGAGCACAGTGAGCAAGGGGTCCACGTCTGGATGATCCTAGGAAAGTAAGGATGACGAAACCTAAGTCCCTTAAATAATCAAAAAATAGTCCATAGGTGCCCCTCTGTAAGAACAAACACGGCCCATTGACCTGTTCTTTGGGAAGGTACCCACTCATCCGCAGCCACACTTTAGCTCACTGTACCTTTCACAGATGGGAAATATCCATTTGCATATCAGTCTTTGTCCCGCCCACATGGGCAGTCCAGCACCAAAATGCTATGGCTATTCCCTTCTGAACAAGAGTACCAACAGCAACCCTATGCACGTGTTCCTGCCTTGTTGAGCCTCATCAGTGAGGTGGAGCTGTGCCTCTCTGAGCACAGTGAGCAAGGGGTCCATGTCTGGATGACCCTAGGATACTTAGGACGACTCAACCTAAGTCCCTTAAATAATAAAGAAATAGTCCATAGGCGCCCTTCTGCTAGAACAAACACGGCCCATTGACCTGTTCTTTGGGAAGGTACCGACTTGAGAGTCTGCAGCCACACTTTAGCTCACTGTACCTTTCCAGGTACACACACATCTGTGAAACACCCGAACATGCTCACCCTACAAATAAGATTTTCCACTTCCCACCACACATTTAGAAAACAACTGAAAGAACTGTGAGTACACTGTACATAGCTGCCAATCTCTGAACTCCCTCTCCCTCTCCCATATCCTGTCCAAAGTTCCGGTCTGATTTATCACCCTCCCCTCTCACATGGCCCATTCTATGTAAACAGACAAGTATGTTGGCACATAACATGTACTCTGAGTCCATCCAAAACCCTCCTGTGCATCACAACTCGGCATGCAAAGCACCCCCAATGCTATATGAATTGTACCATTGCTTCTAAGGCAGTGGTCTTCAAACTTTTTTGGCCGGGGCCCCCCTGAGAAAAAGTTGGGCAGGTTGGGACCCTCCAGAAATGCCAAATGGACAGTATATATTGCGCACCGTCACCTGCCCCCATCACAGTCGCTGGGCTCCCTCATCACACTCCTACCCAGTCCCTGGTCTCTCCCCACCTCATCACACAGCCTGGGCTCTCCCCACTCTGCTCCCGCCACTATCCCATGGTTCCCGCCCATTCTGCTCCCACCATAGTCCCTGGGCCCCCCCATCCGGTTCCCAACACACTCTGAGGGCCAGTGGCGGCTGGTGATTTTATTAAGTGGAGGGGCATAACTATTTCCCCCAAAAATGCCACAGTGACCGAGCATAGTGAGGGAGCCTGAACCAATAAAGGGGAGTTCGGGGGGGGGTGGGGGTTCCCTCTGTGAATTCTATTTAAATAATGGGTTAAAATGTTGCATTGTAGAGCATACTTTTAACAAATAAAATGGGTAAATAGCCAAACAGTTTGCAATTGGTGCTGGGGGGCACAGGGGGCAGGCATGACATTTTTTACTGGACATCTATGATAGACGTCCAGTAAAAAGATAGCATCCCTATCCCCTGGGCCCCACTGGGCCTAACAGAATCAACATGATTATGTGTGCATGCAAGGCACTGCACATTCATACAGCAATCACTCTATCATTCATCACCATCCACTCACTCATAACATAAGAATACACGCATCCATACACATATTTAAATAAAAACAATGAACATAAACTTAACTTCTGCATTGGCCTGTGTGTGGGTGCTGAAACACCATGCCCCAGGCTGCTCTGTCCATATGTGCAAGGCGCAGGAGCTCCCCCTCGGACATACATAGCCCCAACCAGCATTTCCAATGAGCTATGCAGTACTGGCGAAGCAAAACACCCCAACACTTGCATGTCTCAGTGAGCATGTGCGGCTGGGGAACTAAACTGAACTGTGAAAGGGAAACAGCGTTTCCCTTTCACAGTTCAGCCAGCCCAGGAGCACTCCATCATCTGGAAAAAGCAGCTGAGGGAGTGCTCACTGTTTCACTGGGCTGGCTCCTTAGCTCCTCCATAATTGGTGAGCTGCCACTGGGTGGGCACCCCCTCGCCATTATGGATGAGCCGCCAGGTTCGGACTGGCCTATAGGGCAACGCCTGTACCAAAAATGTAAAATGCTAGTGTGGACCAGTCAAAATGGGCCACCATTTTGGCCAATGTGGACCAGTTTGATGAGTTACTTAACTATGCAGTTAGTAATTTTGACCATTGTTGCTGAATATATCGCAATTTACTTACATTTTAACACAAAGAACCCCCTTGGGTACTATTGAAACAGTGGGCCTCATTACAACCTTGGCGGTAGCTGTGCCGGTACTACCGGTATGGCTGCCACCAGAGTTGCATCCGGGTCCGGCGCCCGCAAATGGGCAATTACCGGGTCATGTCGAGTTAGGCGGACCTGATAATTGCCCTTTCGCGGGTGCCGGTACCGGTAGATCCCCATTTCCACTGAGCCCCAGCAGAGTGAGCTTTGTTTCAATCCCTTGGTCTCTACTAATTCCCAGCATAGTGGTCTTCTTCTAAAACATAGAGCTCAATGGGAATGGGGAGCTTGGATGCACCGGCACCGTCGGTGCCGGTGCATCTGACAAGCTGTGCTTGCGGGTGCCGCACGGCCTGCCATGTCAGACCTTGTGGGCTGTCAGGCACCCGCGAGCACAACTCTTACTATGGCGGTAAGGTGGCAACGGTGCCGGTAGCTTACCGGCAACGTTGTTACCGTACCGCCATAGATGTAATGAGGCCCAGTCTGCGACTAAAGGAATGAATATCCATTTACAACTGCGGGCCACTTTTCCATTGTTGCCTGAGACAGTTTCATGCTTCAGCCCGCCCATGTGAGCCACCCCTGCCCTGTTCTTCCAATCGAAAAAAAAAAGACAAAAAAAACATTTTTTTTTTTTAGAATTTCATGCTGAGCTCTCAGGGCCCCCCAGGGATGCACCCGCGGATCCCTGGGGGGTCACGCCCCACAGTTTGAATACCGCTGTTCTAAGGGGTTAGGTGCGCAGCGGTGGCAAGCACCACACTTCACAACAGTGAAGAGCGACGCCCCCATTCTTCCACAGCCATTCCCGATGCATCTGCATGCACCAGATCCCTACAAAAGAACCTCCCCACTAACACCCATGAAATTCCATTCCCATTCACATACTTCATGAAACATTTTGTGCGCCATCCGACAGACAGCAAGCAATGCAACGCATGAGCTCCCTAAAGAAACAGAATCAGTCTTTAGTGTAAGGGCACAGATTGTTACAAATGTCCAAAGTCTTGAATCCATATGGAAATCTGTGTGCTCCGGCTGGATCAGCAAAGTCTTGCATCTGAGAGGTCACTTCCTCCTCTTGCTATGCATTCCTTCACTGGTGCTGTGTTTGGCAGCCCCATTCATCTTCACATCGGTCACATCATTTTGCTGGCACTTCTTTTCTTCTTTTTAAAAAAGTCAAAACGCCCCTACAGAACAGTGTGACGGGGTCTGGCCTGTTGCCCTTTCTCCCACAATCCACCACATAAAAATGTGTTATTTTATATAGCACGCTATCCCAGTCACTTCCAGCTTCTAAGTGCTGTAATACTTCGTGTAATTATTAATCAACTCTGGTTGTACTAAATGTATTGACCTTCGGATGATGGAGGGCTGAGTCAGAACGACTGGGATTTTGTATGAGCACCTTATTAGTTTCATTCTAACTCCCAAATCTCATTCATCCCTCTGAGGGTAATACAATCTAGAAAAAAAAATCCACATTGCTTCCTGTCGTAAACGTCTCTTCCGGTGATCACCTACTCCATTGTATTTTAGTACAAAATAAACTATTTGAGATTTCAACCGTGTGACTTGCTTTACTGTAATTAATCATTTTGCTTTTGACAATTTCTTTTGTTGGTCTGCTAGTTTTCCTCACTCACACTTTGTTCCAAGTGTACTTTAAACAGAATACAGGGTATTTGGTGGCACAATGTTCAAAATGTGTGTTTCAAGGCCCGACGCGCCAAGGGAGGGGGAACAGAGGGAAGACAGACAGCAATCCTACTAGGCCATGTGTCATTCAGATCGCGCAAGTGCAGGGGAAGGGGGAGATCTGCATATAAAGGCTCATCATAAGTCTGGTGGAATATGGTAAAAGTGGCGGTAAGGGAATTACTGCCACTTTTAACATTCCGATGAATTGAGAGATGTGGTAATTCCGCAGGCAGAATTAGCACAGCAGTATTAGCAACGTTGCAATTACCACTAACACAGGGCGGTATTAGCCTCCGCAGTAATTCTGCCGGTGGAATTGACACTGAGATACAAAAACGGTATTTCCACTGTAGAACAAGTTGAAATACCACCAAAATACCACCAAAAATAGCTGGTTATACCACCAAAAACAGTGCAATGAATCCAGGTGATGGAAATGAAGCCACTAGTCCACCAGGTTCACTCGGGAAGGGTACATAAGGCCCACACCTTCCCCAAAAACACTTTCCAACACCATCTTGTCACTGGCTGTTGTGAACATGGACATGCAGCTACTCCTGCTCCGCATTGAGCTGCAGAGACTGGAAGAGCAGTACAGGGTACAGGGCGCAGAGAGGAGGAGGAGGAGACGCCATGTAAGGTGAGTGCCCTTACTCCTGGTCAGGCCCTCACCCTGGGCTTTGATTGACAACCAGCTAATCACCCTGTAACTGTTGAACACAGAGACCATTGTTGAGCTGCTCACTCTGATCCAGAATGACATAGAGAGCGGGATCAACATCAGTATAGCATTAACCCTGCTGCTGAAGCTTGTTTCGGTTCTGCATTTCTTTGCAACTGGCACCTTCTAGCACACCGTGAGCATGCTGCATGGCATGTCAAAGCCCACATTTTCCAATGTGCACTCTTGCACCATGCCTCCTGGCACATCTCCCTGGCCACCACCCTGCCACAGGAGAATGCCAGGAAGGCACATTTTTATGAAGCAGCACACATGCCGAAAGTTATTGCTGTTCTGGACTGCACCCATGTGGCGTTGGTGGCCCTCCAGGCATATTCTACAACTGGAAGCAGTACCACACCCTGAATGTCCATGTCACCTGTATTCCTGACCTCCTCATACGCACTGCTGTGCCTGCCTCCTGGTTCCTCCCACAATGCTATGGTCCTGTGGAACAGCACACTGCCTGGATACATGGAAAGGGCAACAGGTGTAGATATTGGGTGAGTTCAAGTGCCATCACACAAACTAGTCTCACAGGACTAGTGAATTGTCATGTGTAGGTCAGTGCATTACCACAACCGAGTAATGCATGCTGTGTCAAGGCCCTGCACATGCAGGACCTGCCCTCTCACCATGTACATGACACCCTACAACCCACAGAAGTTGTACATGATTGACAATGATGACGTTACTCAAAAAACAAAAAGAATGCAACCTACCCCTCCCTTTTCCATGCATGAATTACTTTTCAACTATGCTCAATAAACAATGGTTAAATAATCCACTGCTACCAATGAGAAATCTGCTAAAAACTATTTTATATTTCATCATAACATTTATAAATTCTAAGAAAGACTCTTTTCCACTGTGAGGTTAGTAAACATAAGTGACAATTTATTTAGTACTGAAGAATGGCTTGTTAAATAGGTGACCAAATCACACTAAAATGGGCAACTGATTCATGTATATATCTTCATCAGATATACAGGTCGACACGTGTTTCGGCCCCTAAAAAGAAATATGGCTGTCCTAGGCCTTCCCATTTGATGGTCAACAGGACCGTTTTAGTGTGATTTGGTCACCTTCATAACAAACCATTCTTCTGTGTTAAATAAATTACCAAACAACATCTCAGTGGAGTTTAAACATACAGATACAAGGATTTGAATCACTCCTGTGCAGTACATGAAATTTGGCATGTGTGAATGACAGTTTTAGTGATAACATGTACCAGAACTAGTCTTTGCTCTTTCTTTCTTTTTATGAGCACTGTCGTGGTGTAAGACATGGGGCCTCATTATGAGGTGGGCGGTAAGGGGTTAACGGCGCCCGTAAAGGTGCCGGAGCCGTTAACCCCCTTACTGCCCTATTACGAGGTCTCCTCGCGGGACCCGCTAAAGCCGCCTGGTACTACCAGGCGGCCTTAGCCGGTCCCGCGAGCAGGCCAGAATGCTAACAACGGGCCCGTTATTAATGGGTCCGTTGTTAGCATCATCCCCATTCCCATTGAGCCCTATGGGGGCCCGAATGGGAATGGGGATGCACAGGGTCTGGGTTCCCTGAATGGGGAAATACCGAAATACTGGCCCTCCAAGGTCGGAATGGCCCGGTAATTCCTCATTCAAGGAACACGGACCTGGTACCCAGTAAGGGGGTAGCCATGCCGCTACCTCCTACCTCGTAATGACCCCCACTCACTTAAGTTTACTAACCTCACAGTGGTACGGAGTCTTTCTAAGAATAACACATTGGGGTGTCCATGTGAGTCGAGAAAGTGTCACCTCTATTGTTGTGTATGCTTTCTGTGTGCAATATGTAATTTATAAATGTTATGATGAAATATTAAATAGTTTTTAACATATTTCTGGTTGGTAGCAGTGGGTTATTTAACCATTCTTTATTGAACATAGCTGAACATTAATTATTCGGTGGAAAAGGGAGGGGTAGCCTGTATCCTTTTTGTTTTTTGAGTGTATTACCCCTGTTATCAACAAAAAGTTGGGAAGCACCCATATTAGATTTTACAATGCTGAAGTAAGTCGCAAATGCATATTACCCCAACATGCTAGCAACACACACAAATAGGACTACAGGAACCGCATTGTAACATTACACATCCCTAAATATGGAATGACACAGTTCAACAGCACAGCCAAAAAATGCGACACTGGCAGAAGCAATGCAATGTACTCAGGTAACCATGTATGGGAAGCCATTATGGAATAGAGACAGACAGCACAGGCCTGCACATGCACAACTAATCACCCAGCAGGACACCTGCATGAGAGCAATGCAGAGGCCCAGCACAGGCACAATGGCATCCTGCTATTTCAATCCCACACCCTGAAAGTGACGAGTAATGGCCATGAGCTGTGTGCATGGTCTTATACGACAGAGCAAATATTCCCCTAAAGTTAATGGCCCCACATGCAAGTACTGTCATGGTAAATCCTGTTGTGCGACAATACTTGTAAAGTGCATGAACAGACTATCAACATGCCATTGTAAAAGGCAACACATCCACGATGCTCTGTGATTCACAACTATGACCTTTGCCCTTGCATTCGATGGTGGATACCCGCAGCTACCATGGCTGATGACACCATCTCCCTTTAAAGATAATGAATGTTTTGCCTTATGACTTGACTGTCCTAGGTGTAATCTGCAAAGCTACAACTTCAAACTCTCGATGTCAACTGGGAGAAGGACTTCATCTACTACCTAGAAGTGACATGTAAGAAAGGTAAATATAAACGAGGTTTGTGAGCAGAAAAAAGTATTAAGAACTGGAAACTTAAGGAAGCAGCTCCAGCCCTCCACCCTGGCAACAATCTGAGGCCTAACTGAAAATGTCAACCAAAAAGAAAACTGAAGCACTGGACAATCCTCTTTCCAAAAAACCAAAGCAGATTAATGATGATTCAGAGGAGGATATTCCTAGCATTTGCGGACATTTTTAAACTATTAAAGCAGGTAGCCAGTGACATGAGTGAAGTGAAGGCTACACTGAATGACTTGCATGGCAAAGTCACTGGCTTGGAAGCTCATATGGTGGATGTTGAGAACAGGACATCTGGCCTTGAAAGGGAAGCCCCTGGGAGTTACAGAGCTTACCGGGAACTGCAGGAAGACAAATCAAAACTGCAGTTAGCAAATACTAACTTGGAAATACAGGCTAGGAGCAATAATGCTCGCCTGATTGGCATTCCTGAGAAACCAGAACAACCCCGGTCTGCTTTGGTGATTGATGTGCTGCAAGGGAGTTTACCTGGTTGCAGTATTCAGCCACACGATTTGGATTTAACTTTTAGAGATGGCAAACTGGAGGGAAGGGAAGCCCAGACCGATTATTGTGAAGTTTGCATGCACATCTATGAAGGAAAAAGTGCAATACATGGCGAGGCAGCGGGATTCTTTGATGTGGCAAGGGAAACAATTTCATATTTACCCCGATTTCCCAAAGGATGTGGCACTTAAGAGGAAGGCATTCACTGAAGCCAAGTGTCTGGCCAGGGAGCGTGGTCTAAAAACTATTTTAATGAAGCCAGCAACTCTGAAACTATTCCTTCCAGATGGCATGAAAACAACTGATAATCCTGAACAAGCATATGCTTGGCTTCGACATTTTCCATCTAAAAAGCCTGTACCTTAATAGGGCTACTTTGATTGCCTGTTATTGTTTTGGGGTTTCTGTGATGTTGGATTTAGGAACTCTGGATTTTAGATTTATATTGTCTCTTTGCTATAATGGTATTTTAATGCTTTATGTATTTGTTGTAACGCTTTTATATATAATTTAATAAGCGTATTACATTTGTGCCGTTAAACTGTCATGGTGCGCGTGCATGTGATTGTTTTCTTTTGACTCCATATGATCTTTATGATCATTAGAGTAAGGCACTGTAGGATGTGTCCTGGCGTGAGTAACGCAACGTAACGTAAAGTTTCTACTGGATTACGCGTGTGGGTGGCAATGGTGATGATCGACAGGCATGATTCACCCAGAGGTACTGAGATGCAGGCTGGTATCGTGATGTCCCCCTTGAGCATCCACCAATGCCTTGGCTCAGAGGAATGTGAGCAGGGGCAATATCTACACATTGATCCAGAGTAACAATTCAGGATAGTGCAGATACGTGCAGCCATCAATGCTGCTGCAGTTGGAGATGCATAAAGCTGGCGTTGGTGATATGCTTCGCCAGAGTTGGTTATTCATGTGATGCAGTTCATGGCGATCTATTAGCCGCTCGTGGTGGTGCATTTAGATATGCATGATCCCTCAATGTGTGTGCATCATTCCTGGCAATATGGCTAGTGATTTATGGTGCTGTGGTTTATCACTGAACTAAAATGCTGCAACAGTAACTCTTTTACTGCCCGATGTGGAGAGTGACCGCTTCAGTCTCCTGGAGACTTGGTGTAGTATGGTATGGCTGCCACTGTCCATTGTTGAACTCTGCGCGTTTGTGTGAGCGCAATGGTTATCGTGTCGCCGGAATGAGAGGTAATGATATTACACCTTGTTATTGTGGTGGTCCCCGGTGCCTCACTGTTGTGTCCTGTAATGACTACGTGAAATGGGTCTAGCGTTAGGGTGTCCAATGTATAAATGCCTGTGTCTGTGTTTGACAGTTAACCAGCTGTAGGTATGTGACTCTGACGCAGTTTGGGTAAGTGTCCATAGGTGCATGGTGCTGCTCAGTCACCTGCCACGACCAGTTTGCAAATATGACCTAACTGTCATCTGGAGGAGGGTTTGTTTTCTCAGGTCCGCACCTTCGATTTGGTGGGTTTGCATACATTGTGAATTTGAGGATTTTGGTGCTGTAGTTGACAATAATGAACTTATTATGTAGTTGACAATAATGAACTGTGTACTTGGCATCACGGATGCAGTAACGAACGGTGTAAACCTTGAGAGCACTATTAGCATTTCTCTCATTAAGTCATCTTTTAAGACTCTATGAATGACATCACATGACATTGCAGATGGCACAGTTAATGCCATCACTTTTATCGCAACTAGGTGACCCACTAAACTGTAGTATAGAAATACATCCTATTTGACATGTACCATTGTTGCAGACAGTAGAGCGCATGTTTTAGTTAGACCGCTTTGCCTAAAGAGTTGTTACTGCACTAGAACATTTCTCCTGTGCACGGATTACTCGGAAGTGAAGCAAACGTTGTGTTTCTGCAAGTAATTTCATTTGCAAAAGTGATTGCTCTTGCACAATAGTAGTTGTGCAAGCCAGTTTGCTCTCATACTCTGCACTAAGGAGGCTTGCCACCTGGGTGTTGTACCCGACGGACAGCACCCATTCAAGGGAGTACATGCTATGATCATCTTTCTTCTGTGCCTGATGTTCCCTGTCACTAGATTTTTCTATGAAGACATGCTTTTCAATACGTGAAGGGAGTGGCTGCAATTAATAGAGCCTGCCACTCCTCTAACGCATTTACAGTATGGCAATAGCCTTGCCAACCACCGCACATATGACACAAAGACTGCATTCAGAGGCCGGAATACCCTTCCTGCACCAGCCAAATGAACATGCTAGGTATGCGGGTCACTGGGTGACTACAGTTTCGTGGGGGCCTCTCTTTTTCTACGAACATTTCAATGTACATATATGTTAAGCAACATCTGCAATGTCATTAAAGGACACAAGTTTACAGTGTGTGTAGTTTCTATGTGTATGCTCAATTAGCATATAGTTGTTCGGGATGGGACGGAGTTGGATATCTCATTTCTTGCTATAGGAGGGGTCTCAGGTCTGGTATTAGTAGCACTGTGAAGTCCCATGTTGTGCTACTGGAGGGGTCTCAAGTTTGTTGTTGACTGTTCTTGTGCTTGAATATAGGATGACATCTATTTAGGAGGTTGGGCTGATTGGAATATGGGATTATGTCCAGAAGTGTGTGGTTGTGTTGCCCATTCAGCGGGAGCCTCTTTCTAAGTTTTGCCAATATTTCAAACCCCTGCAGACTTGGCCTTTATGGTCAATGTTGCTGATGCCTCATGTGGTCGTTTCTACTTTCCTGTCTCAGTCTGGGACCTAAATTACCCCTTTTGTAGTTATATCGCGGGAATCTCTGGCTGTCCTGTGTGTCGGGTGTTACTTTGTTTCGCGATGGACATTGATGGTTTTGTGATATTGTATGGTGTTTGCTATATGCTGTTTGTTCCTACGGGTTTTTTCACAGATGTGGGATGACTTTCAATGTAGGTACCTGTCTTAATCGATGCGTTTGTGGCCGGGACATGGACTGAGATTGCCTTGCCTATTCCGAAAGACTATACACGAGCTGTGTATTCTGGGGGGGCATTTCAGGGATGGTTTGGCATAACTTGTGTCATATACTGGGCTCCTTTACTTATGGGGGATTTATATTTGACGCTTTGCTACTGAGCGTATTCCATTCTGTTCTGTACAAATTTAAGAATGTTTACCTTTATTATTGATGTGTGTGATTCTTGCGAATGTGCATGTGGATACTGTGTGACGGATATGTGTGTCCAGATGCATGGTTCTCAACGCTAGACTTTATTAGTGTATCTTTGTTACTCTTGTGGTTAATTGTTTAGAGTGTTGTTGTACATATTTGGCCGTTTGTCTATGGCGGGAGGTGGTGATACTTTGGTTATGTGCACCGCCAAAGGCGGGGAGTGATAATACTTTGGCAATATGCGCTTCATTTGTCATTACGGCTACATACATATAGGGTGGGGGGAGGAGATTTAGGGTCTTCTGTGTTTTTACTCACTTAGAAGAGTTACTTTGGGATTTCTTTTTAGAAGTGCTGACTTGTTGCTGTCTCTTTACAGTGCGTCAGCTATTGGCGGCCTATATACTACTTTTCTGGTCGCCTTTTGTCCTTCGGAACATGGGTTTCCACCTTTTCCTTTTACTTTCTCTTTTACTCTTTCTTTTCTTTCAACTTGCTTTGCTGCACTTGTCTAACCAGAAAACATATTTCAGGGACTATAATAGATTTGTCAATATGAATACTAAAATTGTGGATCATCTCAACAGTGTCTCATGGAACGTGAATGGACTTAAGACTGTCACTAAGAGAACTAAAGTGTATTGTCTTACTTACGGGCATATTTTTGTGATATTGCCCTCCTCCAAGAGACTCACCTTACTGACCTTGAATCTGAGAAGCTGAAGCGAGGTTGGGTTGGTGAAACCTTTTTTTCAACTTACACGTCCAACAAAAGGGGAGTTTCTCTACTGATCAAGAAAAATCTGCCGACATCTATCCTTTCTAGCAAATCGGATAAAGAGGGGAGAGTCATCGGTGTCTTGCTCAGAGTTCAGGATTCAAAACTGCTTTTATGTTATGTGTATGCACCAAACCTAGATGAGCCAGTTTTCTTTCATGAACTTGCAGCGCTGATTCAAAGCTTTGATGTGGACTCAATTGTACTAGCTGGTGATTTCAACTTGGTGCTAGACCCTGCTCTAGATCGCTCAAATGGGGACTGCTCGAGAAACTCAAAAAAAAGCAAGAGATCATTGGATGATCTAATGAAGGAGTTTAATCTGGCTGATATATGGCGAATGGAACACCCGTGTGAAAGGGACTATACGTTTCATTCTCAGTGTCATAACACATACTCATTGACTTTGTCTTAACTTTAGGGCAGGTAACTTCCAGTTGTTATGATTCTAAAATCAGACTTATTACACTGTCAGATCATGCGCCTGTGTCTTTGAACCTCTCTTTACAACACACTTTGATAAAGTCACCACAATGGAGGATGAACTCTTACATTCTTAAAAGTGAACTAATCAGGGATGAAATCAAAGATGAACTTGAGAACTTTATCCAAATCAACAGAACTGATGATGTCAAAATCTCTTCAGTGTGGGAGGCACTGAAGTGCTTTGCCCGTGGTCTTCTGATTGATAGGACCGGTAAGCAAAGGAAAATGAGGGTAAAGGAAATCCGGAGACCTTCCGATGAGGCAAAACGACTAGATAAACTGTTTGCGAGTAGCAGGGGTGAAGGTACTGAGAATGATCTGAGGAGAACACATTTTGAACTAAGTAAAATAATTTCAAGTCAAGTGGACTATGCTCTATTTTGGCAAAAAATTAATTATTTTGAAAATGGTGAAAGAGCTGGAAAGCTGCTGGCATAAAGACTGAAGGAAGCGGAATGTGATTGTTTCATTTCTGCAATTGCAAATCGAAATGGTGGAATGGAGACTAAGCAGAGAGAAATAAACAAATTGTTTTGTGACTTTTAGTCAAAGCTTTATGACTCGGACCTTGGCTGTGATGAGACGGGTATTGTACATTTTCTTAACTCTTATGACATACCCCAACTCTCAGATGTTCAATCGGCATGTCTTGAAGAAGAATTTACGGTGGAAGACCTAAAATTGGCTATTTCAAAACTTGCAGGGGGTAAGTCACCGGGTATGGATGGCCTTCCAGGTGAGTTTTACAGAATCCTGTCGGAGTCTGCTATACAACTTTTGTGTGATGTCTACAAGGAGGCCTTTGGTTCGGGTTTGTTACCCGGAACGATGTGGTGTCGGGCGGAAATTCTGCCGGGGTCGGCCGGGCCGTCCGCAGACCTCCTGGGCAGGGAGGCCCCAACTCCTCCCGTATATCCCAGAAGAGATAGAGTATGAGACACACACACAAGAAGCAAGGTGACTCTGCTGTTTATTAAACAAAAACGTCAGGGATGGGTCAAGGAGCGTACGCGTCCGTCCTGACACACACACAATCGTGGGGCTCGCAGGCCCTTTTTACCTTAGTATGACGCGCTACTTGCGTCATCTTTAGAAAGTTAGCAAAAAACCTATTGCCACTCTTAATTGGTTGCTCGAGTGGTAGGGTTAGTATAGCATACGTATAGAGAACAATATTAGTGGACAAGGGTTAGTCAGGTGATATATCTGGGTTGTCCCTACAATTAGATACATGAGAATTGTTACATGAAGACTACTGATGATTGGTCAATATTAATGGCGTCAGTGATAAGAGCCCCATGTTCTGATTGGTGCGCCCGTGAGCTTCCCAGCTTGGGACCATCGTTGTTCCCAGCTCTCGGTGTACCTGTCATTTGCAACAATGTTTCACTATGAGTACGTGCAGACAATGTGAGGACTTATTCATGAGCTGGAAGGCCGACTACTCCCACTGTCGCAGATGTCCATTGAGCCTTTTAAGTGTGTCTGCCTGTGTCTTGTACCAAGGGATCCAGACGCCTTCTTTCTCCTGGACTTGGCATCCTGTCAGGTTCGGCTTGGTCACGTGAAGTGGGACCGTGTTTGAGGCAGAATTCTGCACAATTAATATTGTTTTTCCACTGTGTGCCTGGTTTAATTTGCAGGTGTGATTTTAACGTTGGTGCGCGGCGTGCGAGGTTGCAACATCGTTCCCTTGATGGTCTGCTTTCGGAATGTGGGTTTGCAACATTGCGACCTTGGCTGTCTGCTCTCGCCGGGCTCATTCTGCAGGATCAGCAACCTGACTCTTTTAACGTCCATGGGAGCTCTTGCTTGCGGCCTACTTAGGCCTGGTGTATAGGTGAAACCGTTTGGTGCACAGGCGCTTTAGGTTATAGTATCATGTTGTCTTATGACCAGTATCGTGTCTTCGTTATATTTCTCATTATGGTACTTGGGTTTAGGAGAAGCGTAAGCAAGCTCTTTAGATGAGTTCATGATGCGTCTTGCGTTTCTGCGTTTTGAGAGCCTATGTGGAAAATAATAAAGATGCACGTCCGTGAGTATGTCTGTCGCCTACGTCATAGCACTGAGTATATTCTTCGTGTAGATTGGCGGGAGTGTCCAGTGTGTATATTTACACAGGTGTGCTGACCGTTGGCTAGGTCGTCATGGCATCTCTAACGACGTGTTGGTTTTAGTCTAGTTGATCCGTGCCGCAGGTGTCAGCATGGGCAGGGCGTGCTGCTGGGCAGGCAGATGGACACATCCGTATGTTCCTGTACCAGGGTATTTGGTCGTCTGGTAGATGGGCAAACTCTTCTCGTGGCGGGTGCTTGGGCCGTGATTCTTTAGGCCAGGCGCGAGAGGGGAAGGACGGGAGCCTGTTTTTCCATTCTCCCACTTCAGTCCCCCCTCTGGTCGACTTGTCGACCACAAACATATCTTTTTCGTTATCTCCTCTTACTCTCCATATTTTAGTTATTCCTCCTAGATGTCCATAGTGGTTAACATGATCTTCAAATGACCAGTACATATATTCACAGGTTCCTCCAGGAGTACAGTATACCCATTTCCCTATGTAACTCCTGGGGTTTCTTGGGTTCTCGATCTTCACTGAGGGTGGGTCCAGATGGTTGGTGATGATCTGGTTTCGCAGCTTCTCCCTCTCTTGTATTATTATGCCTGCGTGTTGGCCGTCATCTGCTGGCATCAAGGGGTGCATACCGACCATTTCAAGCAACTCGTCGGTGGTGCGTGCCTTCCGGGCCTTCCAAAATCTTATTATGATCAGTGTAGATCCAGCCAAAATAGTACAACCAACTATTATTTTTAGTCCATCTGACAGCCAAGTTGGCATCCATGACCATAATAGCGAAAACCAGCTCTCATCCTTTGTCACACCTTGACTTTCATCCATCATTTTGGAGTGCATCTGGGCCAATTGTGAAACTGCTTCTGTCAGTGTACCGTTGTCAGCATCGTTGGCAGGAATGAACGTGCAGCATGATTGTCCTATCTTTGCGCATACTCCTCCTTCCATGGCTGTGAGGAGGTCCAATACATATCTGTTCTGGAGTGCTACCATCCTTACAGCTCGCAGCTCCTCTTTTATTGCGTTGAATCCATTTACTGTAGAATTGATAGTGATCATTAGTTCCCATCTAGTTATCTGGAGCCATTTTGCGTTTGCGTAAGCCTGCAGTCCCGGATGGATTATTGAGGAGAAGAACATTGCTGCTCTGCTGAATAGTCTGTGTTCTGGCGGAATTGAAGTGAGGGCCGTTTCCGACCTTCCCCATAGGTAATTTCCAGTCAGAGGTTCACCTTGTCTTTTCCTTCTATTTAGGATGGTATTATTGCCGTTGGTCCTGTTCCCTTGCTCCTCCTGAGGTGGTGCAGATCTCTTCTTTCTCTTGTCCCCTTCATCCATTTTGGGAAAGTTAGCCACATTCACATGCTTCTTGGGTACCACTAGTGATGGTACATTGACGTGCACCATCGTGCATACACCATTCCACAGAGGGGGCAGTGTGTGGTATGCCTTTTCTCCACAGGCCCAGTAATGGTCCATTATTACTGCTGTTCCTGATCCCCCCTCAGGTAACTCCATCATGCTGGCACAATTGGTGTTGTATCCTACGTCCACTTCTCCTTTATGTTGGTAGCATACCTTAGGCGCACTCAGCGGCAGTATTGTTATTGGGTCTTCATCCGTCTCTATCCATGTGAGCATTGGTACGTACTTGATCCAAGTCGTCCAACAACTGTGGTTGTGTGCCTCGATAGTTGAGATAGTTTCCTTTGTTACCATGTTGCTTCCAATCACTCCTATCTCCCAATTGTTGTCCAAGTACACCTTCCCCGTTATCGTCACCAGTGGCCTCTCCCAGCCTAGTTTACCAGGAACTTCAGTGGCATACCAATCACATGGTAAATACTGCAGTGTTGCTTTCTTTGTTTCCCCTTTTGCAGGACCACTTGTTATGTATCTGAATGCTTCAGCATGTAAACTGCTCTTGTGGTAACTCAAATAAGTCTTGAGGAAGTTGTTTTCGTATGGGTATGAATCTCGTGTTTTCCATACCATATGCACCACTGTCCCTTGAAATCTTCCTTTCGTTTGGAACAGTGCCAAGTATATTATGCATCGTGCTGTCTTTTCATCTATTTCTGTGGCAACAAATGTTCGGGAAGCGCTCATGGCGTATGGTATTAATGAGCAAACGTAGCAGCTGTCTTCTGTTGTCTGCTTACCAATGCGGGTCATGTGTTGGTACCATATGTTGTTTGAGACGTGTGCTGAATCTTGTATATAATTATCAATACCTTTATTATCTGAGTATGTGCTGCGTTGAACTCTATTTTGCTTGTGTATAATTTTACTAGTATCACCTGACGTAACACCTGTTGCAGCTGGGGATGGGGGTGTATTAGGTTTGGGTACAGCAATAATATTGGTAGCACAGCTGTACTGCCATACAGAGGCAGCCAAGAACCCGGTGATCATCAAAATCCCTATTATTTTTATTACATATGCTAATTTCACCGGCATTTTTGCTCTTACCTTGCTGCGGTCCGGCAGCGTATTCTTGCGACGTTAAAGTTGCCCGCCTGAAAATTCTCAATATGCTGGTTATTAAATGTTAGTTGTTGTTGTTTAAGCTCTCCCTATCAGGTAGTCATTCAGTGCCCAGGCGAGGAGCTGTTCCCACGCCAATTTAAGCGATCTATCTCTTAGGGCAGGCAAGTATGGGTGGAGGTGGGGCATTCAGTATTCTATGGCCAAGAGGAATGCTGTGTAGTACACACGTACCCTTCTCTTTTTCAAGTACGTTGGCCTTTTTATTTCATATACAAATTGGTGTGACAATTCTTCTGGGTAGTCATCGTCTGAGGGTACCATCTACTCCTGGGCAGTGAATTTGTTAGTTATATATTTCTTAGCAGCACAATAATACACAGTTCCTGCATGTGCGAGAGAAAAGAAAAGAAAGCATTCACGTGTTTACATGTGTACTTGTGCAATACAATGTCCTTTAGTTCAGTTATTACTCGTAGTGGGGGTAGGGGTCAATGGGCAGGGGGTTTGGGCTCAACTGGCAGAGGTATTTTACTCTTTGAGCGTGTGACCATGGGGTGGGCAGTATGGGGATCACCCTTTTCTTCTTTAGTTATTGTCTCTGGGGAATCTGGGGAGTGACAGGGTATGGGAACACTTGGGTCGTTGGCTGTGGTAGAACACTCTTCCTCCGTCGGCGGTGTTGTTGTTTTTCTTCCAATGGACCTGTCGGTGGCGCTGGGGCGGGTCTGGAGTTTGTAGATCTTTACATCGTGTAGGTGGTTCCAGGCACGCTTATCCTGTAGCTTTACTGCTCTCGTTGATACCTCCTCTACCAGATGGGGGCCAGTAAATCGTGGACTGTTCCACTTCCTATTGAAATTGCGAAGCAGTACGTGGTCACCTTTAGCAATTTTACACAGTCTTTCTTTTTCCAATTCTTTATCCGCGTCTTCTTGTTGATTGCTGTTAGACCCGCCCCGTGTGCGCTCAAGCTGTTGAGACACAAACACTACACTAGTAATCAAAGAAGACACATATTGGTACATTTCATCACCAAGAACACTCGCTGTGCTTTCGTTGGTCGGTAAATGCTCTTGATGTTGGCGTTGGGGGAAGGCGCATTTGACGTCCGGTAACCACCTCGTGTGGGGTGAGGTGGTGGTCGGACCCTGGTCTATTCCTTAGCTCGAATAGGGCTAATGGAAGGCAATATAACCAACTCTTCTTTGTTGTTTGTTGTATCTTTGCAATTGCCTCCTTTAATAGGCCATTCAGGCGTTCACATACACCGTTGGCCTGTGGGTGGTATGCACATGCAAATTTATGCTTTATGTTCAGCAAGGATGTGATGTGCTGGAACATTTCGTTTGCGAAATGTGGGCCATTGTCTGACCTTAACACCTCTCACACTCCCCATCTTGGGAAGACCTCCCTCACTAGGAATCTAGCTGCTCTAAATGCATCTGGGTGTGAACATGGCCCTGCTTCAAACCACCTAGAGCATGGGCATACTACTACGATCATGTACCTATTTCCTTGACATATGTTGATCATTTCAACGTAGTCAATATGGAGATGCCGGAACGGTCCCTCTGGCCGGGGTATAGTACCTCTTACCACCTTTAGAATATGACCGGCCGTAAACTGTTGACATGTGAGACAATTACTGATAAAGTTTGACACATGAGAATTTAGCTCGGGGCAGAACCAGTCTTCCCTAATTCGTGCTGCAATTACTTCCTTGCCTGTGTGGGCTGGATGATGTAGTTGGCTCAGGGCAGTGTCCAAAAGTGCCAATGGCATTACAACTTTTCCAGTGCCACCCTGGCGCCATAGTGCGTCAGTTGGTGACATTGTGCATCCTCCTTTTACCCATATTTCTTTCTCGGCCATTGGTGCAGCCGCTTGTAGCTCCATTATCTGTGTGGCCAGGAGATGGGTGTACCCTTCTCGTATCAACACCTCCTTAGCCATTCCCCTCCCTCTCCCTCTCTGTGACTCTGGGGGGTTCCATATCTCACCAAAGTATGCAGCATACTTCGCATGTGCGTCTGCTGCTGCATTCCCCTTTGAGACGTGGTCTTCACCATTGGTGTGTGCGGTGCATTTTACTAAAGCTAATTCTTGGGGGTCATTTATTACTTCAAGTAGTTCAGCCAATAAGAGAGCATGTTGCACTGGAGTGCCATCAGCTCTCCTAAACCCCCTTCTTCTCCATTTCGACAGCCCTGAGTGGACAGTGGATGTAACATATGCGCTGTCGGAGTATATGGTCACTCGTTTGTCAAAGCTTTCCTTCAACGCCAAGATCAGTGCAACTAGCTCCGCTGCTTGAGCGGAGAAATGCTGTGGTAATTGTACACATTTTATTGCCACACACACCGGTACCTCCATCATTTTCACCACTGCTGCCCCAGTTCTCCTTATACCATCCCCTTGATCGATAGTTGATGACCCATCAATAAATAAGAGCTCACCACCCTCCAGTGCGTTTTCTTCAACCTTTCTAGTACATGAGTATATTTCAGTTATTTCCGTACAGTCATGGGCATAATCTCCCTCCTCAATTACTTCAGCTAGGAATCTTGCAGGGTTGACCGTGCTACATCTAACAATTGATAATTCAGCTCTTGATAAAATGATCTCATAACCTGATGCTCTTTGCGTGGTTAGGGTGGACTTAGGTTTATTCAATATCGCAAATAGTGCATGTTCCACAAACAGTGTAGTTGGGCACCCCATGGTGATTGCTGATGCCTTTTCCACTGCAAAATCAGCTGCGGCGAGACCTTGTTCGCAAGGGAAGTGGCCTAACATCACAGGATCTAAGTGGCCGCTGTAAAATGCTACTGGTTTGTAGCCCATGCTTGTTTTTTGAGCCAACACTGCTTTCATTACTGCTGAATCGCAATGTGAGAATATAAAGAATTGTCGCTCATAGTCTGGGGATGCCAGTACTGGAGCAGTTGATATTGCATCTTTCAATTCATCAAAAGCCTCTTTCATTTCCATCGTCCACCCCAGCTTTTTCTCCCCTTTATTAGCTTCCCTTAACGCCTCAAGCAGGGGTCCTATGTACGAGCTGTAATCAAACACCCATGCTCTACAATAGTTGCACAGCCCCAGGAACCGCTGCAGTTCCCTCACAGTTTGTGGCATTGGAGTGTTTGAAATGGCCTGTGCTCTTTGTGGTGCAATCTTTCTTCCATGTTAGGATATAAGTTGACCAATGTAAAGTACCTGTTCTTGACAGTACTGTATCTTTTCCATGTCTACCTTGTAACCTTTTTCAGCCAATATTGTCAACATTTTTAAGGAGTCCTCTCTGCATGTTTTTTCGTTCGTGCTGCAAATTATTATGTCATCCACATACTGCAACACTGTGCTTTCCACTTCAATGTTACCCAAATCCATCTGTATCACTCTATTGAAAATTGAGGGTGATTCGCAATACCCTTGTGGCAATCTAGTGTGTTTCCACTTTGTGTTTCTGTAAGTGAAGCTCGTCAGATCTTGTGAGTCCGGGTGTAATGGTATTGAGAAAAAAGCATTTTTAAGGTCGATCACTGTAAATCGTGATGCCTCTGCTGGAATGCCACACAATATGGTGGCCGGGTTTGCTGCTACGGGATATTCCGCTTCTACTATGTTGTTCAAGGGCCTGAGGTCCTGTATGAAGAGCCAAGACCCCCCTTTAGCCTTGCGCACTGGGTACACAGCCGTGTTACAAGGTGATTCCGAGGGGACCAATATACCATTATTTATAAGGGCCGTTATGGTTTCATATATACCCTCATCTGCCTCTTTTGATAGTGGGTACTGTTTTACTCTGGGGAGTATTGCACCTTTTTTCAATTTTATCCTTACTCCCCCTATACTTTTTATGCACCCCACGTCATAGGGGCCGGTAGTCCACAATGATTTGGGTACCTTTGACATATCCTCCTTAAAGAAGGGGACTGGGGTGCATGCGGGTGCCTCAAGTGCCATTGCAATTTTCTGTGCTACTTGTTTGTAAGCCACTCTTAGCCATATTTCCACACTCATCATAAACACCATTTCACCTTCTTCCTTTTCATCTGAGAACAGCTCCTCATCTGACACCTGGGTGAGCCTACATCCTTCTGCTAATGCTATCACGGCCCTCCATGCTCTTCCTTCTCGGTCTTGGGCATGTACAGTAATGTAATCAGCTGTTGCAATAATGCTCTCAATGTCCATTACGATCACCTTTCCTTCTAGTTCGTTAACAGGTGTTTCTGGTCTGAACAGGTAGGCTACTGGCCTCCTCCATATTTTCCCTTCTATCCCTGGCATCCATGCAATTGCCATATCTGTTCCAGACTGGAACAGTTCACCATCTACTGGCTCCACCCTAATCGCTGTCTGTCCGCAGTATGCTTGCATAATCTGTCGTGCTGCGAGCATGTTAATCCCTGGAGTAGAGCAAATTATGCCGTCCTCAGTAAAGGAGATCGTCATATTCAACCTGTTCATTATGTCTCTCCCCAGTATATTTACTGGTGAGGCACTATAATATAGAAGTGGAACTGACAGATCATAATCTCCAATAGATAAGGGAATGTTATCAGTAAAGGGAACCAACCCTCTAGCCCCAGAGAATCCTTGGGTGTTCATGGCTTCGCCTGACATCATAAATTTACCTTCCCTTATGCGAGACCGGGTTGCCCCGGTGTCAACAAGGAATGATACATTTTTGTCACCTATCGTTACCTCTATGCGTGGCTCCGCCGCACTATTAGGTGTTACTGACAGGATGGGACACACCAAGGCCGTCTGTGGGCTGTCCTATTGAGGGTACAATGATTGGCCATTTCCTGTGTAAGGGTTGTGTCCCAAGACCGTCACCCTACCCAGTTGTGTTTGTTGTGCTTGGGGTTGCTGTGTCATCGCTACCTGTTGTTGTGGCAGTGAATACGTCTGTGGCTGTTGTTGTGTTAATTGTTGTTGTTGTTCATTTCCCTGTTGCATCGTCTGCTGTTGTTGTAGGCCCTGCTGTTCTTGTGAGGACCTTGGTGGTCCCTGTTCACTCCATGATGGTGTACCTGGTATAACTCTACACGTGCGTGACATGTGCCCTAATAGTCCACAACTCCTACACACCGGCGGTTCCCTATTTTGCCATGGAAAGCTCCCTGTGTTGTCCTGGTATACTGGTTGCCCTGTGGGGTAGGGATTTCTAAGTCCTCCCACCTGTTGTTGGGTGTTATATCCGTATCCTCTCCCTCTCATAAATCCTCCTCTCCCCCTGTTATAATTATAATACCCAGCTCCTGCCATTGTATGTCCTCCTCCCATGTTGGTCATGTATGGTTGTATTGGCGGCGCCTGTTGTGTTACAGTCTGTGAAGGTGGTATTTGGGCGGAATCTTGTGCAGCCACTACTTGTGTGGGGCTTTGGGTCATTGTTGTGGGCGTAGTTATTAGTGCCCCTTCCATTGTGTATTTGGTAAGTTTTTTCTGTACTCTTCCTTTTGTTTCATTTTTCCTTGCCATGTCCTGCAATGATGCACTATAGTAAGTTGTATTTCTGGCCATGGTTTTGCTTCCATTCCCACCACTTTCTTTAGTTGTTTCTGAACTCCTTCTGGGAGCCCTTGTACTAGTATATGATAGAATATTGCTGGTGTTTTATCCCATTGCTCTCTCGTTTCCATGTGCCACTTCTCTTGGATCTCCTGGATATAATCAACAGGATCTTCATTCTCACGCATCTTGCGAGAGGTAATTGCTCCTATGTCTGATGTGTCTGGGTACTGTACCCTCAGTGCCTGCCATAGTGCATGTCTGCAGTTTGCGAATGGTGCCCCATCGTGCGATGTGTTTGCTATTGTTACCCCAAGGAATCCCGCTCTCTTCCAAATGTCATCCGCCGCATCCCCTAATATCGATATTAGAAGGCCCTTTACATCTCCTACTGCCAGTTTCTGTCCTGCGGTGTGTTTTTCCATTTCATATATCCACTTACCCGCACCTCCACTTAATGATGGGAGCCTGCATTTTATATTTTCTTTATCGGTATGCTTCCAAGGGACATACTGCGGTCTAACCCCTCCTCTCTCTAAAAGTGGCATCAAGTTGTGTCTCGTTTCACCCTTTGTGTTCCATAATACCGAGTCCTCACACCCTTCCTCCTCTTCCCTTTCTTCTACATCTTCAATTTCGTCAGTATTTCCCCTGCTGGTAACTCTTTCTTCTCCATCTTTTGCTGTGTTTAATGTGGGGATGTGTATTCGTCTTTCCTGCCTGCGACTAGGGAGGTTTCTAAGCCGATATGCATAGGGTGTCAGTTCATCTGTGAAGGGCGCGAGTTTTATTTTGCGTAACGAGCGTGAGGTGGTTGAACATGTAGGGTGCGATGGGGGAGGGCGTGATGGGGATGGGGATGGTGCGGCCTCATGTGTCTGTCTTTCCACTATTCCTCGCTCTCCCTCCTCACTTCTCTCCAGTTCACCCTTTCTCCTACTGATCCATGGTGAGTCTGTGTTGGTCCGGGTGATGTATAGTTTATCTAAACTTTCCCTTTCACTGTTTCTTCCTTCCTTCTCCACTCCTTCTTCTTCCTCACTGCAAAAGTCAGTCATAAACGGCAACCCCCACTCGGTCTTTTTCCCCTTGATCGTTACTGTTTGTAAGTCTATTAGGTCCAGTTCTCCTGTTTCTCCTTTATCAACCACTCCCCTTTGTGCTGATGTTGTTGCTACTTCTGTGTTTCTATATACATCCCCCCATTCTCCACTCACCCTACTCCTATCTTCTCTTTCTCCTTCATTTCTTTCCTCCATCTCCCTACTATTTTCCTCCCTTTTCCTTTTTAATTCCTCCATCACTTCACTTCTCATCTGTTCTAGTATTCTTTCATCCTCCTTCTTCCTTTCCCATTTCACCCTTTCTCTTTCTACTATACTCTCTATCACCTTCCCTTCTTCGTATTTCTTAGTTGTTTCTGATAGTAACCTCCTCTTCCACATTGCCATTTCTTTTTCTTTTTCTTCTTCTTCCCTTTTCTTTTCCCGCAGTACTACTCTTGATACCCTTTCTGCTGCTGATTTTACCCTTTCAGCTTCTCTCCTTTGCTCCTCCGTTCGTTCCCGTATTTTTTCCAATTCGTTCTTACCTTCTTTCCTTTTCCTCACTCTCTCTTTCTCCTCCCTTTCAAGCTGCTTGATCAGTTCATTCTGCTCATCCCTTAATTTTGCTAGTCGTTCCTCCAAAATCTCTTCCTGTTGTCGTAACAGCTTTTCCCCCCTCATTTCACTGTCCCTGGCATTATACTCATCTGTTTTCTTTACTACCTCCTTCTCTTCTCCTGTTAATGAACCTCGTAATTTTAATAATATCTGTGCAGCTACCCACTCATCATTTCCTATTTCCACAGTCTGGTCTTCTCCAGTCCTCCCCTCCCCTGCTGGCATTTTCCTATGAGCCACATAGGGTGGAGGGCTGTATGCCGGGTTCAAGTATCCCTCAGCCGCCCTTAACTGTCCTCTTTCTATTTCTCCTAATTCTCTTAAAGGGTACAACCTCCCTCCCTCTGTTTTTACTCCCCTTGCTATGGGTATCTCGTTGCTCGGTTCCTTTTTTATCTCATCTGTGTTATTATTCTTTTCTCCTCCCTCTCCTCTGTTCCCCTTGTTCTCTGGGTCCTCACTCCCCTTTTTCCCATCTTCGCCTCCCTTTTTAATCTCTTTTTCTTCCGGTATTTCCCCCATAGTGAACATTCCATTTGGTCCTGGTCGGGACCCCTGGAACATCCTCCATAAATTAAACACCTCCACATGGTTTGCCAACTTCTTCCCTTTATATGTATTGTGCAGATGGTTTAATAATGAATGTTGGACATATGGATCGAAGCTACCATTAGGCGGCCACGGTGTTAGCATTTTGTTGTCCGTCCCCTGGGTCCATTCTATGCTATATTTAATCAGTTTCTCCCTATGGGGTGGCAGTGTTGTGCAGATGTGTTGTAGTGGGGTAGTGAGGGTGTTCCCCCACCCTCCCGATCCTGTCCCATATGACATAGTAGCGCTCCACTTGTTACCCTTCCCCTATCTAGTAGCAGTTTATCTCACCAGCAGTTTACAAGATACAGCCTTATATTGTTTACCTGGCCCCGTAAGTTTAGGGACTTACGATAGTCTGCTAAGAAAAATTATAAAAAATATAGTATGTTACATTTGTATATTTCCTTCTGTCTTTCTTTCTTTATACAACACCCTTACGGCCCCCTGAGGCCGAGGCGCACGTAGCCCCCTGCGGCTGCGTACCCTTTATGACGTTCTTATACAGTCGTCCTATTTTCACGTTCTCCTCCCCCTTCTACACTTGCCGTGGCCGGCGTTCTCCGTGCGCAGCCACGTTCCCCGTTTCGCCTTTCCCCGATCAACTCATTGCCGTTTATCTCAGTTTCCACTCTCTTACCACAATTCTCTTTCCCCACCACTCTCAGAAAGAAAGATGCCTTGTGCTCGGGATATACTATGAAAGCCCTACTGGTGACGTCACCGATCTCTTCGAGCTACTGATAAGTTCTTCATATATTCTTTAAGTTCAAAATGCACTTTCAATCTACCCCCGTTAACCCTACAGCTGTTTTCCTGTCACTCCTGGAACAAGGTAATCAAATCAATAATATAATCGGACTGCGCACGCTGCGTCGCCTCGCGTGTGATACGCCCCTCGACAGGAGGGCTTAACCAGCCAATTATCTTCCGTATTAGGCAACTAGCTAGCTACCGCCTACAGGGAAACGTCATCTACCTATCGAGTTTCTTGCTCGAACAATAGGGATCCTCATCTACTCATTGATCAATAAATGCCAAATTGTAGGAAACCACACACACCCACCCTTCCACGTAGTCACTACCTAGGCCAATCAGTTTCTACGAGCGGCCGCACGTGATGTTTTCGTGCTCCGCCCCCCCTCTCTCGCGTAACGTAGTCGACTGCTCTCGCACTTGTTCGACTACCATTCATTCTATTTCCAACACTAAATTATCAAACCTTCGCCGCGCACCTGTGCAACACCTCCCGCCTCCCGTATTTAATTCCTCCCCCCTCCCTCACAATTTCACATTGCTTGTTGTGCGTGGCATGCTCACCAAGTTCTCTTGATGCGGGGCCGATCGACTGCGTGCACCCCTCCAAGCGGCTCGTCACCTCCGCTCGTCTGGACCACGTCTGGACACTCGCCAACCGCGGGCGGGATACTTCTCAACCGGCTCCCGAGGGCCAATATCCGGATTGCGCTGTCCGGTCTTCTCGCAGCTCCGCGATGGTCCTGTAGTCCTCCAGAAGGGGGCGACGGCAGAGGGGGCCGCGCCGCCGGGCCTCCTTGCAACCGGAGTGCCTGGAAAAAGTAAAAAATAAAAAAGGCGGATCTTAAACAGATCTCAGCAGTGCCTCCAACTTGTCGGGCGGAAATTCTGCCGGGGTCGGCCGGGCCGTCCGCAGACCTCCGGGCAGGGAGGCCCCAACTCCTCCCGTATATCCCAGAAGAGATAGAGTATGAGACACACACACAAGAAGCAAGGTGACTCTGCTGTTTATTAAACAAAAACGGCAGGGATGGGTCAAGGAGCGTACGCGTCCGTCCTGACACACACACAATCGTGGGGCTCGCAGGCCCTTTTTACCTTAGTATGACGCGCTACTTGCGTCATCTTTAGAAAGTTAGCAAAAAACCTATTGCCACTCTTAATTGGTTGCTCGAGTGGTAGGGTTAGTATAGCATACGTATAGAGAACAATATTAGTGGACAAGGGTTAGTCAGGTGATATATCTGGGTTGTCCCTACAATTATATACATGAGAATTGTTGCATGAAGACTACTGATGATTGGTCAATGTTAATGGCGTCAGTGATAAGAGCCCCATGTTCTGATTGGTGCGCCCGTGAGCTTCCCAGCTTGGGACCATCGTTGTTCCCAGCTCTCGGTGTACCTGTCATTTGCAACAATGTTTCACTATGAGTACGTGCAGACAATGTGAGGACTTATTCATGAGCTGGAAGGCCGACTACTCCCACTGTCGCAGATGTCCATTGAGCCTTTTAAGTGTGTCTGCCTGTGTCTTGTACCAAGGGATCCAGACGTCTTCTTTCTCCTGGACTTGGCATCCTGTCAGGTTCGGCTTGGTCACGTGAAGTGGGACCGTGTTTGAGGCAGAATTCTGCACAATTAATATTGTTTTTCCACTGTGTGCCTGGTTTAATTTGCAGGTGTGATTTTAACGTTGGTGCGCGGTGTGCGAGGTTGCAACATCGTGCCCTTGATGGTCTGCTTTCGGAATGTGGGTTTGCAACATTGCGACCTTGGCTGTCTGCTCTCGCCGGGCTCTTTCTGCAGGATCAGCAACCTGACTCTTGTTCTTTTAACGTCCATGGGAGCTCTTGCTTGCGGCCTACTTAGGCCTGGTGTATAGGTGAAACCGCTTGGTGCACAGGCGCTTTAGGTTATAGTATCATGTTGTCTTATGACCAGTATCGTGTCTTCGTTATATTTCTCATTATGGTACTTGGGTTTAGGAGAAGCGTAAGCAAGCTCTTTAGATGAGTTCATGATGCGTCTTGCGTTTCTGCGTTTTGAGAGCCTATGTGGAAAATAATAAAGATGCACGTCCGTGAGTATGTCTGTCGCCTACGTCATAGCACTGAGTATATTCTTCGTGTAGATTGGTGCGGGAGTGTCCAGTGTGTATATTTACACAGGTGTGCTGACCGTTGGCTAGGTCGTCACGGCATCTCTAACGACGTGTTGGTTTTAGTCTAGTTGATCCGTGCCGCAGGTGTCAGCATGGGCAGGGCGTGCTGCTGGGCAGGCAGATGGACACATCCGTATGTTCCTGTACCAGGGTATTTGGTCGTCTGGTAGATGGGCAAACTCTTCTCATGGCGGGTGCTTGGGCCGTGATCCTTTAGGCCAGGCGCGAGAGGGGAAGGACGGGAGCCTGTTTTTCCACTCTCCCACTTCAGTGGCATGCATTAATAGCTGTTCTAAAGAAAAAAGACAAGTGCCCCACAAGGTGAGAAAACTGCAGACCGATAAGCCTGATTAATTGTGATTGTAAAATACTTGCGAAAATGCTGGCAATGCGACTGGAACCATTGATTACAACTCTAATTCACAAAAACCAGGTCGGATTTGTTACAGGTAGGGCTGTGGCTGGTAATATGCACTGTCTACTGTTGTCTATTGAACATGGTCATTGACAGAGAATAGCCACTGCTGCCATTTCTTTAGACGCTGAGAAGGTGTTTGATTAAGTGGAGTGGGCCTTCTTGTTCTCTTGACTAAAGAGGATGCGCTTTGGTGAAAAATATCAGCAATGGGTACAACTTCTGTACAAAGGCCCATCAGCTAGTGTGCTCACGAATGGTCTAATTTCTGATGCATTTACACTCCACAGGGGCACGACACAGGGTTGTTCTCTCTCTCCGTTGTTGTTTATTCTGTCTATGGAACCGTTGACGCTCTGTCTGAGAGTGGACGTGAACCTTAAGCCAATACTTGGAAACAACGGTGAAAACTTGCTTTGGTTGAACGCTGATGATCTATTGGTTGCGCTCCAGGATCCAGCTAATGGCATACCCCTCTTGATGCATGACATTCAAGAATTCTCTGTTGTATCAGGCTATAAAAATAATTGTAGCAAGTCTTAAATTTTACCACTCAATGATCTGTGTCTACGTAGTGCTTGTGCACATTTCCAATTCAGGTGGTGCAGTGATAGAATCAAGTATTTGGGCATCTGGATTGGTGCAGATGTGGTGAAGTTTCGAGCTTTGAACTTTGGGATGCTCATGCAAAACTTACAATCTGACATAGCCAGGTGCGGGCTCTTACATTTATCCACGTGGTGGAAAATTAATTCCATTAAAATGAACCTGGCTCCTCGAGTGAACTATCTTCTATCTATGTTGCCTATCAAGGTTCCTGGTCATATTTTCAGAGCAATAGACAAACTTATGCAACAGTTTATTTGGAATGGGAAACCACCCAGATTAGCTATATGGAAACTACAACTCCCATTGAAAAAAGGTGGGATGAATTTAACTAACTTTAGTGAATACCATCTTTCATTTTCAACTCGACATATCTGTCAATTCCTTGTTCCGAATGATGAAGGTCCACAGTATATGATGTGGGAATGTGGCGCTATATCCCAGTTGGAATCCAGAGCTCTGCTGACTTCGAAGAAAAATAACTCGAAGGGAGCGAATCCTTTGACTGGTTTTCTTCAAGATTGCTGGTTTGATATCTCGAAGCGCGTGAAGGCAGACCCTTACCTGCATGTGGATGCCTCCATTTGGCTGAACCCTGCCCCGAAAAGTCAAGAGTGGTTCATGGCGGGAATAACTAGGAATAACCTAAGTACCGGGATCTAATAGATGGGGGAAATTGGATCCCGTATGCACAGCTGTGTCAGACTCATGATATGGCGGGTTGTTCATTTTCTGAGTACAGGAAATTGAAAGGCGTTAGTCAATGCTTGCCTTGGTGGCGGTGATTTGTTGGAACCAAATACTGCCTGGTCTATGTTGTTGTTATGTGGAAGTACTGCTCATCCTGCTGCTACGATGTACGGATTTCTGAAATCATTCAGGAAAGAAGATTCGAGACTGCCTGTGATCTGGGCAGAGGAGTTAGGAGAAGATGTTGATGAGGTCTGCTGGCAGCGCTGCTGTGAGAATACCGGATTGGTAAGTCTGGATTGGGGTCTTGCAGCATCACAAATGAAACTGCTCTTTAGGTCCTATTGGACTCCAGGCAGGTTGTTTAGGAGACAGCTCATGGACAATGAACTCTGTTGGAAGTGTAAGGGTGCTAGAGGTTCCCTCAGTCATCTGTTATGGTTCTGTCCTGAAACGAAGAAATTATGGGAGTACATTTGTGAGAGGTTGGGACTGGTTTTGAGCTGTACAATTCCCCTCTCTGCTATTTTACTAATTCTAGGCGACATATCAAAAATTGATGATATCTCCTTGATGATATCTCCTTTGGGCAGGCGACTTGGATACTCCGAGCCAGTATGATTGCTAAGAGGATGATATTGAGATCGTGGAAGTCGAGCAGCTCCTTTAACATTGATGAATGGGTGGATGAACTTTTGACTTTTTCAACTTATGAGAAGGCAATTTACAAGAATGCGGATGATAGTGAGAAATTCTGGGACATTTGGAATAGGTTCCTGGAGGTCTACAGTTGAATTCTATTTTCTGTACACAACAGGATGTTTCTGTAGTTGGAAAATGCTCTTGCTGTGTTAATTCATGCTTGTAATTTTTTGGTTCAATGTTTCACTGATTTTGCATTGATGGTTCCATTGGCTAACAATTGCTTTCTGATTTTCTGTCCTTTCCTGGTTTCTGACTTTCTTTCTTCTATCCTCTTGTTTTCCTTTCTTTTTAATTTCCTTCATCTGCAGAATTGGTTTTTCTATATGCTGTTAATTATTTGTCTAGAAAATGTATTGCGACCTTGTGATGTTTGTATTTTGTAATGGTGGAATAAAAACTTAAACATGAAGAACTGGAAACTTGGAACTATAAAGACCAGCAGTGCAGCACACTCCATGGTTCAAGTTTATGTGCTTACCTTCAGGAATTAAGGCCTTATGTATAGATTGGTTGTCCAAAGTTTTAGCAACTGTGCTGACATGTTTCCAAGCTTTAATCTTCACTTTGTCTCCATATGACCTGACTGCCTGAGGTGTAGTATGTGACGTTCCAGGCAAAAATGATGAATGCCACAGGGAGCAAGGTTTCTAACACAATCAGCAATTGATTTTTAATAGAACAATATTTGGTACCGACACAAAGATTAAGGACCAAAAATCTGAATTATTTCTACCGAGACTGTAGGGCAATTCTACGGTGCAGTTATGTCACCTGTCTTCAGGGTTTAACTCAGAAAACTGTAGTTGTTGGTTATTGAACCCACCAACCTGAGGTTTGTGCAACAAATGCTCCACTGGCTGAACTAATGGAAGTCTGCACTGAATGATGTCTCTGTTTTCTTTATCTTTAAACAGTAGAAGGGTAGCTTGAAACTGTCTACAAAAATTTCGGTCAGAAAGCGCGGTGAGCTGAGCACTGGCTCTGAAATCTGTGCAGAGCCTAGAGATGCAGGTTTGAATCCTGTCTGTGCCACCTCAATTCTTTCAGCTTTCCGAGGTAAATAAATTGAGTACCACGCAGGGGGGGGAGTAATTTCAGCGTTTAGATTCCTGCGGGTGTGTAGCGCTGTATAAAACTAGATATTACTGTTACCAGGCTCATTCAAGAACAGACAAGAAAAAGAAATGTGCAGAAACTTGAAAATATTAACAGGGTAATTCATAGAATTTCGCAGAAAAGTGTCGCAAGCGGCTGGCGCAGAGTGTCTGCGTGCGATTGTCTGCGCCAGGCGCGTGCGCCAAAACCGATTTCCGCGCACAGCGTATTCATGGATTTCAGGCTCCCAAACCAGCCGTGGCGCAGAGTATCGCAGCGACCCTGCAGCAGTGCCAGTAACGCCCCCAAGAACGCCCTCGCGCAAGGAAAAGCCATCAAAATCGCTAAATCATCGCAAAGGGCTGCGCTAACCCTGGACCAGTTTACAGGGCTGCCAAACAAGGAACGCAAACCGGGTAATGTTCATATCAGGGGTACGCGGGAAGTTTTACACGCGATTAGCCAGGGTACGTGTATGACAGGGGTACGCGTGAAGTTAAACACGCGATTAGCCAGGGTACGTGTATTACAGGGGTACGCGGGAATTTTCACACGCGATTTGGCTGGGTATGTGTATGACAGGGGTACGCGTGAAGTTTTACACGCGATTAGCCAGGGTACGTGTATTACAGGGGTACGAGGGAATTTTCACACGCGATTTGGCTGGGTACGTGTATGACAGGGGTACGCGTGAAGTTTTACACGCGATTAGCCATGGTACGTGTATTACAGGGGTGTGCGGGAATAATCACATGCGATTTGGCTGGGTACGTGTATTACAGGGGTGCGCGGGAATTATCACATGCAATTTGGCTGGGTACGTGTATTACAGGGGTGTGCGGGAATAATCACACGCGATTAGGCTGGGTGGGTCCTCACAGGTGTTCCCTGTACACCCTCCATGGCCCCTGCAGGCAGCCCACAAAACAGGGGACTACCCTGCACACCTGCACGTGTCTCCCACCCCCACCCCCCCAGCAGTGTGGGGCACCCTCCACCAGGCCCCCACCCATGTCTCCCACCACCCCCACCCACCATGGGCAGCCCCCACCAGGCCCCCACTCATGTCTCCCACCCACCCCACCCCCCAGCCACCATGGGCAGCCTCCACCAGGCCCCACTCATGTCCCCTATCACCCCCACCCCCCATCCACCATGGGCAGGCCCCCACTCATGTCTCCCGAACCACCCCCCACCCCCAGCCACCATGGGCAGCCTCCACCAGGCCCCCACTCATGTCCCCTATCACCCCCACCCCCCAGCCGTGTGGGGCAGCCTCCACCAGGCCCCCACTCATGTCTCCCACCCCCACCACCCCCCAGCCACCATGGGCAGCCTCCACCAGGCCCCACTCATGTCCCCTATCACCCCCACCCCCATCCACCATGGGCAGCTCCCACCAGGCCCCCACTCATGTCTTCCACCCTCCCCCACCCCCCAGCCACCATGGGCAGCCTCCACCAGGCCCCCACCCATGTCTGCCACCACCCCACCCCCCCAGCCACCATGGGCAGCCCCCACCAGGCCCCCACTCATGTCCCCTATCACCCCCACCCCCCAGCAGTGCAGGGGCAGCCTCCACCAGGGCCCCACCCCTGTCTCCCACCACCCCCACCCCCCCAGCAGTGTGGGGCACCCACCACCAGGCCCCCACCCATGTCTCCCACCACCCCCACCCCCCAGCCACCATGGGCAGCCTCCACCAGGCCCCCACTCATGTCCCCTATCACCCCACCCCCCAGCAGTGCAGGGGCAGCCTCCACCAGCCCCCCACTCATGGCTCCCACCACCCCCACCCCCATCCACCATGGGCAGCCTCCACCAGGCCCCCACTCATGTCTCCCACCACCCCCACCCCCCCAGCAGTGTGGGGCACCCTTCACCAGGCCCCCACTCATGTCTCCCACCACCCCCATCGACCATGGGCAGCCCCCACCAGGCCCCCAATCATGTCTACCACCCACCCCCACCCCCAGCCACCATGGGCAGCCTCCACCAGGCCCCCACTCATGTCTCCCACCACCCCCACCCCTCCAGCAGTGTGGGGCAGCCTCCACCAGGCCCCCACTCATGTCTCCGACCACCCCCACGCCCCAGCCACCATGGGCAGCCTCCACCAGGCCCCCACTCATGTCTAGCATCCACCCCCACCCCTCAGCCACTATGGGCAGCCTCCACCAGGCCCCCACTCATGTCTCCCACCACCCCCTCCCACCAGCCACCATGGGCAGCCCCCACCAGGCCCCCACTCATGTCCCCTATCACCCCCCACCCTCCCAGCAGTGTGGGGCAGCCTCCACCAGGCCCCCACTCATGTCTCCCACCACCCCCACCCCCCAGCCACCATGGGCAGCCTCCACCAGGCCCCCACTCATGTCTCCCACCACCCCCACCCCCCCAGCAGTGTGGGGCACCCTCCACCAGGCCCCCACCCATGTCTCCCACCACCCCCAGCCACCATGGGCATCCCCCACCAGGCCCCCACTCATGTCCCCTATCACCCCCACCCCCAGCAGTGCAGGGGCAGCCTCCACCAGGCCCCCACTCATGTCTCCCACCACCCCACCCCCCAGCCACCATGGGCAACCTCCACCAGGCCCGCACTCATGTCCCCTATCACCCCCACCCCCCATCCACCATGGGCAGCCCCCACTCATGTCTCCCACCCACCCCCACCCCCCAGCCACCATTGGCAGCCTCCACCAGGCCCCCACTCATGTCTCCCACCACCCCCACCCCCCCAGCAGTGTGGCGCACCCTCCACCAGGCCCCCACCCATGTCTCCCACCACCCCCACCCCCCAGCCACCATTGGCAGCCTCCACCAGGCCCCCAATGTCCCCTATCACCCCCAGCCACCATGGGCAGCCCCCACCAGGCCCCCACTCATGTCCCCTATCACCCCCACCCCCCAGCAGTGTGGGGCAGCCTCCACCAGGCCCCCACTCATGTCTCCCACCACCCCCACCCCCCAGCCACCATGGGCAGCCTCCACCAGGCCCCCACTCATGTCTCCCACCACCCCCACCCACCAGCCACCATGGGCAGCCCCCACCAGGCCCCCACTCATGTCCCCTATCACCCCCACCCCCCAGCAGTGCAGGGGCAGCCTCCACCAGCCCCCCACTCATGGCTCCCACCACCCCCACCCCCATCCACCATGGGCAGCCTCCACCAGGCCCCCACTCATGTCTCCCACCACCCCCACCCCCCCAGCAGTGTGGGGCACCCTTCACCAGGCCCCCACTCATGTCTCCCACCACCCCCATCGACCATGGGCAGCCCCCACCAGGCCCCCAATCATGTCTACCACCCACCCCCACCCCCAGCCACCATGGGCAGCCTCCACCAGGCCCCCACTCATGTCTCCCACCACCCCCACCCCTCCAGCAGTGTGGGGCAGCCTCCACCAGGCCCCCACTCATGTCTCCGACCACCCCCACCCCCCAGCCACCATGGGCAGCCTCCACCAGGCCCCCACTCATGTCTAGCATCCACCCCCACCCCTCAGCCACTATGGGCAGCCTCCACCAGGCCCCCACTCATGTCTCCCACCACCCCCTCCCACCAGCCACCATGGGCAGCCCCCACCAGGCCCCCACTCATGTCCCCTATCACCCCCCACCCCCCCAGCAGTGTGGGGCAGCCTCCACCAGGCCCCCACTCATGTCTCCCACCACCCCCACCCCCCAGCCACCATGGGCAGCCTCCACCAGGCCCCCACTCATGTCTCCCACCACCCCCACCCCCCCAGCAGTGTGGGGCACCCTCCACCAGGCCCCCACCCATGTCTCCCACCACCCCCAGCCACCATGGGCATCCCCCACCAGGCCCCCACTCATGTCCCCTATCACCCCCACCCCCCAGCAGTGCAGGGGCAGCCTCCACCAGGCCCCCACTCATGTCTCCCACCACCCCACCCCCCAGCCACCATGGGCAACCTCCACCAGGCCCGCACTCATGTCCCCTATCACCCCCACCCCCCATCCACCATGGGCAGCCCCCACTCATGTCTCCCACCCACCCCCACCCCCCAGCCACCATTGGCAGCCTCCACCAGGCCCCCACTCATGTCTCCCACCACCCCCACCCCCCCCAGCAGTGTGGCGCACCCTCCACCAGGCCCCCACCCATGTCTCCCACCACCCCCACCCCCCAGCCACCATTGGCAGCCTCCACCAGGCCCCCAATGTCCCCTATCACCCCCAGCCACCATGGGCAGCCCCCACCAGGCCCCCACTCATGTCCCCTATCACCCCCACCCCCCAGCAGTGTGGGGCAGCCTCCACCAGGCCCCCACTCATGTCTCCCACCACCCCCACCCCCCAGCCACCATGGGCAGCCTCCACCAGGCCCCCACTCATGTCTCCCACCACCCCCACCCACCAGCCACCATGGGCAGCCCCCACCAGGCCCCCACTCATGTCCCCTATCACCCCCACCCCCAGCCACCATGGGCAGCCTCCACCAGGCCCCCACTCATGTCTCCCACCTCCCCAGCAGTGTGGGGCACCCTCCACCAGGCCCCCACCCATGTCTCCCACCACCCCCACCCCCCAGCCACCATTGGCATCCCCCACCAGGCCCCACTCATGTCCCCTATCACCCCCACCCCCCAGCAGTGCAGGGGCAGCCTCCACCAGGTCCCCACTCATGTCTCCCACCACCCCCACCCCCCAGCCACCATGGGCAACCTCCACCAGGCCCGCACTCATGTCCCCTATCACCCCCACCCCCCATCCACCATGGGCAGCCCCCACCAGGCCCCCACTGATGTCTCCCACCCACCCCCACCCCCCAGCCACCATTGGCAGCCTCCACCAGGCCCCCACTCATGTCTCCCACCACCCCCACCCCCCCCAGCAGTGTGGCGCACCCTCCACCAGGCCCCCACCCATGTCTCCCACCACCCCCAGCCACCATTGGCAGCCTCCACCAGGCCCCCAATGTCCCCTATCGCCCCCAGCCACCATGGGCAGCCCCCACCAGGCCCCCACTCATGTCTCCCACCACCCCCCCCCAGCAGTGTGGGGCAGCCTCCACCAGGCCCCCACTCATGTCTCCCACCACCCCCACCCCCCAGACACCATGGGCAGCCTCCACCAGGCCCCCACTCATGTCTCCCACCCCCCAGCCACCATGGGCAGCCTCCACCAGGCCCCCACTCATGTCTCCCACCACCCCCACCCACCAGCCACAATGGGCAGCCCCCACCAGGCCCCCAATCATGTCCCCTGTCACCCCCACCCCCCCAGCAGTGTGGGGCACAGCCTCCACCAGGCCCCCACTCATGTCTCCCACCACCCCCACCCCCCAGCCACCATGGGCAGCCTCCACCAGGCCCCCACTCATGTCTCCCACCAGCAACCATGGGCAGCCCCCACCAGGCCCCCACTCATGTCCCCTATCACCCCCACCCCCCAGCCACCATGAGCAGCCTCCACCAGGCCCCCACTCATGTCTCCCATCACCCCCACCCCCCAGCAGTGTGGGGCACCCTCCACCAGGCCCCCACCCATGTCTCCCACCACCCCCACCCCCCAGCCACCATGGGCATCCCCCACCAGGCCCCCACTCATGTCCCCTATCACCCCCACCCCCCAGCAGTGCAAGGGCAGCCTCCACCTGGCCCCCACTCATGTCTCCCACCACCCCCAGCCACCATGGGCAGCCTCCACCAGGCCCCCACTCATGTCCCCGATCACCCCCACCCCCCATCCACCATGGGCTGCCCCCACCAGGCCCCCACTCATGTCCCCCTGCCCACAGGCCCTGACAATCCTCAAGCATGGGCCTCATGGCCAGCCACCACAGCCCAAAGACACAACCAAGTATTACATGCGCCTGTGATACTACTCCATGGAAACAATGTAAATCAACACATGTGTCTCACACACACAAAATGGTTGCAAGTGAACCTTAAATCCCATATCATGACATGCATGAAAACAATGAGATGAAACCACACATTGAAGAATGAAAAAATCCAAATAATGTATTAATAACAACAGTAATGGCAAACAAAATTAAACAAAATACACAAGTAAAAAAAAACAAAATTAAGCTGGCTGTCCCTTTTCAAATTAAAATCAATAAATGATAATCCAAAAAAATGTCTTCCAAAGTTCAACTCCATAAAAAGGAAATGAAGGGAAAAAAGAAATAGAAAACCATTGCTCCATGGGAAAAAATATTCATAGTAAAAAAAATGTCCAAATCCAAAGTCCAACTATGTACAAAGTATTCAGGGTCCATCATCCCAACAGAAGAAATGAAACCTACCAAAAAACCTATCTAAAATGGGACTATATACAAAAGGTGGAGCAGTGTCCGTCAACTCCAAATAAAAATAAACTATAAAGGAAACCTATCACTAAATAACTATATACAATGGCGGCGGGCCAGTCCAGCGGCTCACTTAGTGGTGTTCCGGGCCAGGGATTCATCGAACTCCTCGTCTATGTCCCGGAGGCGGTCCTGTTCCATGGCCCCGAGGGTCCGCAGGGACGCCGACATGTTCACCTCCAACTCCCTGCGGATTGCCTCGAGGCACTCGGCCCACCTCAGGGCCCTCCGCATGGAGTTCTCCGCCCTGACCATTGTGAGCCGCGCCTCTTCCGCCCGCCGCCGCTCCGCATCTATGGCGTGGCCCAACCGCTGCCACACGGAAGACACTTCCCGTCCAGGGTCCTCCTGCCCTCCGGCCGATGCCTGCCCCTCCGATGTTGAAGGCCCCGAGCTATCGTGGCTCCCACCTACAGCCTCCTGCTGCTGCAGCTGCTGCTGTCCATGTGCCCTGTCCGATGGTGCCTGCACATCCTCCTCCAGCTGGGGTGCAGTCGTTGATGTGGCCACCCCTGCTGGACGTCCGACTCCCGACTGTGGCAGGGATCTGCTGTCCACCAGCCTCGCCGCACGGTCGGAGACAACTCCACAGGGCACCCAGGTGACACATGGGTGGGAAGATGGCATGGAGGACGACTGGGGCATAGGGGGTTCCGTGGAGGAGGGGGTCGGAACAAGGTCCAGGAAACGGAGGAATCCTGCCCTGGTGAGCTGTCCTAGTGGGTCAACGGAGTCAACGAGCCATGCGAGAAGACGTGCAGACTCATCATGAAAAGACTGCAGGTCAGCTTGCATGGCCCGTTGACGCAACGCCACCCCACCCTGGATAGGCTCAACCTGGTGCACGATAGCCACATCCGCAGGGAGAGGAAGGCCAGGTGTTGTAAGCCAATCCCCTCCCTGAGAATGGGTCTGGAGGTAGGCATCCCCGCTGGTGCAAGATGATGCAGTGACAGGAGCAGGGACAGGATTGCACACAGGCACCTCTGCGGCGGCCTGTGCTGCCTCCTGTCCCAGATCCTGCACTGCACCACTAGCACCAGTGGAATCCCCACCTCCAGACCGCGCCTTTGTCGCTTGCACGGCCTCCTCCTCCTCCAAACCCCCCACCAACCTGGATGACTCCGTGCCATCTTCCTCCGTTGGGCCCTGTGGGGTCCCAGCTGCCCCTTCTGCTGCCGAGGAGTCCAACTCCAACCTCCGCCTCTTGGACCTCCCCTCGGCAGCTGCGGCCTGGGACACGGCACCGGCTCCTCACTCCCCGACAAGATCAGAACCTGGGAGGGGATCCGGGCCTTGCGTCTCCGGCTGGTGGTGCGACCCCTGCCGCTGTGCTGCACAGCACCTTCTCCGCCCTCTTCATCAGTTGACGCTGCAGACAGGGAGAAAGAAAACACAGGCATCAGGGCACTGTCCAATGGACTCATACACACATGACAGTCATACATGAGTGGCATTGGTAAACCTCAGACATGGCATCACAATCCCCAACACACATGTCATTTCAACTTGCACACTTGAGCCATACCACAGCCATATTGCAACAGCCAGCACCATCCATTCACATACAACAGCATGAGCAGCCAAAGGTCATCCATACATCACATGCAACATAAGGAGTACACTGCACATGCACACACCCCACCAAACTTGCATGCATGTGTACACCTCCGCCAACTGTAGCATTGTTCCGATCGACATCCATGTCACACCTGACAATCATTCCTCCACATCCTGTGCCATGCAAGCCCACACACAGAAGCACCATCCATGTGTCACACATGAGACCCCTCGCATGTGTCACCCTCATGGCCCTGTACACCCCCCCCTACTTGCCCACATAAAAATACATGTTCAACCTGCACACTCCTGGCACACCACACGCACAGCTTACAATCAGTATGCATGTACACTTACCGCTCGACTCCAGACGGGTCTGCCTCTCAAGGACCTGGATGTGGAGCGCTGGGGATATGCGTTCCAGGACCCTCATCTGATCTTCCGACAAGTGGCCCCGGCGCCCCTTAGCATCCGCTGCCTTCAGGAGGCGCCGGGCCTTGTTGAGGGTCCTGGACCTGAAGTCCTCCCAGCGCTTCCTGACACGTTCGTAGTCGCGGACTTCCACCTCCTCCGCGTTGATGGCAGTCACAATGTCCATCCAGATCCGAGTCCGTCCTTCCTTGTCAGCGCGCAACCTTCCGAAGAGGGCATCATACTGCCCCAGGACATGCTCCACCAGGACACCAACTTCAGTGGCAGTGAAGCTGGTGCCCCACTGCCTCCTTGGCCGGGGGTTGCCACTGGTTCCAGATGTTGCAGTTCCCGACATGGCAACCCCAGAGGCAGGAGTGGGTGGGCAACTGGGTCCTGGGGCTGGGCTGTGGCGCGATGGAAAATCAGTCGGGAGTCTTCGGTTCCAGCAGGGGTGGTCACAGCAACAGCACCCCTTGCTGATGTGCAGGCAGAAAATGGCAGGGCACGTGGGCAGCAGGCAGCAGCAGATGGCAGGTGGGAGCGTGCTCAGGGCTCTGGGGGGCAGTAATTCGGCCTTCTGGGCAGGAGCGTGGTCTTCCGTGTGTGAACGCGTAGCCAGCTTGATACGGAGTGATTTTGCACGTGAAAATCCAGCACGTCTGCGTGTAATTCGAGGAAAGGCCCTTAGCGCGTAAGCGCGTCAGCACACGTCTGTACATTCATTGGCCCAAAGGCCACCAGCGTATGCGCGTCTATGAAGTCATGTGCACGTTGAATATGGCACACGTTTGAAATGTTGCGTGTTAAAAAAATGAAAGACACGTCCGACTGTCAAAGCGTGTAATTGGTGGAAATGGCCTTAGCGCGTACACGCGGAAGTGACAAAGCTTGTAATTGGTGGAAATGGCGCTGGACATGTGGGCCTGCATAAAAGGTACATGTAGAACACCATTTCCTTGTACGTGCTTTTCGTGGAGAGCGAGTGGGTGAAATACGTACTTCTTGTCGTTTCACACGCGATTTACTTCACGGCGTTTCAAGTTCGTACTCCCTGTTACCTCTGACAGCTTTTTCTCTTTTTTTCTCTTTTTCTGGTTTTCCTGGGCCTGTTCCCTCAAACAGTGTTCCCTTCTACTGTTGTCCTGTCTCCTCAGACAGAGTACAATTCTTCTTTTGGCAGAGGTGTTGCCAACGCGCACACGCGCTTCTTTTTCACGCTCTTTTTCCTGGCAGACGGTGAGTCACGCATGTATCTAACATCTGTGCTTGCCCCGTGTGTAGCCTACCCCTTCAGAGGTCAATCTAGGCTGCGTGTGACACACATACGTTCATTCTTGTGTTAATGGGTGCCACAGCGTAGTGCAGGTTTTTTTTTCCGCACACGTGGTCTAGGAGGGGTTGCGTGCACGTCATCTCCCTTTTTTGGGCTTCCTGTGCGTTTCATGACCCGTCATCTTTCCCCAGGGGTCGCATTCAGCCTTGCTAGAGCACTAGGGTACAATTACCATCTGGTACCCAACCCCTTTGACCCCCAATTGCCCAGGACAATAGTTTACAGCCACTCCCATATGCACATTAACATCAGTGCCATGGTTGGGAGGCGAGGAATCCGTAAGGGTGGCAAAGGTGGACAAGCCACAAGTGGTGGCCGTGGTGGATCCGGTAGGGGATGTGGTCGTTACTTGCAGGGGGACCCTGTCCCCCCATGTGTGGAGGACCAGTCAAGGGCACCCATAGTCCCCCCCCACCCCCCCTGGTTGAGGCTGATATGGCTGACACCATCCATGCTCAGCCCTTATTGGACCAGCCCATTGTGGCACCAGACCTGGCTGACTCCATGGCTGACTTCCAGGTCAGCAGGCCTATGACACGTGTGCTGGTGCACGTTGATGTCATCAGGCCACGTGGATCAGGGGCAGCAAGGTCATCTGCTGCCCCAAGTAGACAGGGTGGAGAGGCTGCAGGGGCAGCTGCGGCTCCATCCACCCCAGCTCTCACACACCCAGCCAGGACAGTGTCGGTCCTAGTCCATCCTGCTGACATTCCCCCGACACCATTACACTTGAGCCAATGCCTGCACCAACTCCCATGCTGAGTGTGCAATCCCACACTCCTGATACAGAGTTCACCAGGGCTCCTGCCCCTAGTGTCCAGAGCGGCATAGGACACTCAGGATCACCACCACCTTCCAAGCGGAAGAGGAAGAGTGCTCGTCCGGCACAGGCTGATGCCCCAGACACGGCTACACAGTCCGGCCCGTCGAGGAAGCCCAGCTTCACGGATGCCGAACTGAATGCACTTGTCGAGTATGTGTCCGCACATGATAACGAAATGGTCGTTGTTGCAGGATCCAAGACCACACCTGCACAACGCCAGGCACACTGGCAGACCGTTGCGGACATTGTAAGTGCCCTTGGAATCGTGAGGCGCACAGCCAATGATTGCTATAAGCGCTGGAATGACCTAAAGCGCAGGGCAAAGAATAAGCTGGCCTCAAGTCATGCCGCAACTCTAGTGACTGGAGGTGGGTCTCCAGTAGAAGACATGGAACTCACTCCACATGAGTCAGTCGCTGGGACCTACGTCACGGAGGAACAGATCCAAGGCGTGGGAGATCTGCCTGATTATGAGGCATTGTCCGGTGAGTGCACATGCATGTGTGTGTCATCCATGTGCATGGTGTGTGTGTGAGGGCTTCTGTTTGTGTGCCAGGTGAGGGTGTGTGCACCTGAGTCGTTTGGGTCACCCATGTGCTTCATGCAATACATTCTGCGCAGCAGCATTTGGCCATAGCAGTATCCCTTCTGCCAACAGTAGACATCTAGCCCAACAGCACGCCAGTTGCCCTTGAAGTGTCACCTTGCCACAACATTGTTGCTTATTTTTCTCTGTTCATTCAGGCAGATTGTTTGCATTCCACCACTTTTACTAGGCATTTCTCAGTCCTCTAGTCACATGTCTGACATGGCTATGGTAAAGTGGAGTGACTTTATTACCTGGATATCATTTGTTTAGACATGTCCCTGTGCAATCGGACCATTTTGGACTGGCAGCTCCAGGTGAAAAATCAGACCTGTTTGAATTAGAAAAGCTATTACATGAGGGAACTGGACTGAATGAATAAGTGCTGCCCTCCTCTCCATCTTCACTCAATAGCAATGGTACATGCCATCTGTGTGATGGCATGTGTATTTCACCTGGCAATCACAGGCCAATGTGTGATGCCACTGCCAGGCAGCATGCAGAAAATGTGTTCATCTTCCATCTTGGTGTCATCAGTGTGTGCCATTTGCCTACCCTTCATACGCAGTGAGGGTGCATGCATGGGAGGGTTTTAGTCATGTGGGACATGTGTCAATCAAGTACTGGTTCTGTTGCTTCTCAGCCCTCATTGTGTGCCATGATGCTAATGCCTGTTTCCATTTGTTTGCTTTTATGTCTTTGCAGGGGAAGACGCACCTGATACTGCTGGGGTTGTGGAGATGGTGCAGACCCAGGAGGGGTCTGAGAGCCGACCGACCACCAGTGAGGGACGTGGTGTGGTGGTGGTTGAGAACCCACAACTGCTGCAGGTCGTGCTCTCAAGGGGTGTCTCTGGCTGCACCTCCCCCGAGCTGTACTCGGGTGTTGATTCGGATGATGAGACCTACGTGCCGTCGCAGGTGAGTGTTCCTGGGAGGGATTCTGTTCTGTCCCACCAACCTGCACCAGGGTCAGAACCCTCAATGGGGATGTCAGTGTTGGCAGCTACGCCTTTGGTGGTTACGGATGCAGGGTCACACTCCGCGACATCTGATCCTGTTCCTGGGCCAGCAGATCAGAGGGGGAATGCAGTCCTGCAGCCTCAGGCAGTGCCGGCACAGCAAGGCGCAGTTCGCCTTGCCCCAGACAGGTGTGGTGCCCGCCGACGTGGTGGCCGTACGCCACCTGGCAATACCACATGGGAGCAATCCATTTACGGTATGGCAACCCAACAGGCAGCATCATCAGAGATGATGGCTCAGGCCATGTATAGGGTGGCCACTTCCATTGTCCCCCCCGAAAGGCTGATGGCGCGACTACAGCAGGCAACCGACTCCATCTGCCAGTCACACAGGGAGGACATGTTGGCGTCCAACAGGGACAGGCGGGCGGCACTGGCGACTCTTCAGGAAGCCATCTCCATAGAGTCCCAGGGCCACAGGGAAGCCCTGAGGCTGGAACTCCTTCACCTCAGGATGACTCTTGTTGAGCTTGAGGCTTCAACATACCGAAGGACAGAACAGCAGCTGGAGCGTCTCACCCGTACGCTCTCAGCTGAGATGCAGGCAACTAGGGCGGAGGTCCGGGCATCCCGTGAGTTGTTGCATGGGGACCTCCGCACACTCATCCTCCAGAACGAGACCTACCACACCCGCATGCTTGCACCCATGGCGGAACAGACTAGGGCCTTGCGTGGGCTGCCTCCCATAGTGCCACCACCTCCGGATGCAGCTGCACAGGGTGATAATAGCGACAGCAGTGATACTCCCACAAAAGGGTAGCGGTGTGGGCCATGAGCCCATGGAGGTGTTTTTTTTCCGCAAGATCCACACATGTGGGTTTTGGTGTGCACCCTGTCCTCGGACCTCCTGGGTGGCCTCCCCAACCCCCCCGGGCCCATTAATGGCCATTTTTTATTATTTGTTTTATTTTATTTTATTATTTTTTTTTTTTGGGACAGTGTGTTGCCTTGTGTGGCTCCCGTGGGCATACGCTGCATTGTGGCTGGGCACATGCAGGCTTGTCATGTATTTGGTTCAGATGCTTGGGTTTTTGTCACACACACCCCTCCTGCTTCCCGTTTCCATGGGCTTGCAAAGGGTGTGCCCAAGTGACATTGACGTACATGGTGACATTGGACTCCCACTACATGTGTGGGTAGTCTAGTCAAAACTGTGTATACATTCCTAGTGCATATTGCTGTTGTGTTGTACACTGCATGTTGCATTGATGTGTAACTCATCATCTGTGTCTACCTCCTAATTTGCAGGTCCTTTCCTCATGTCTACACAAGGCCCTCTACTTTGGAGATGGGGTCCATGTTGGCAGCAGTGCACCTACAACTCTACATGGCAGCAACACTGTACAGTTGGAAGTGGTGGCAGTGCAGGCATTTCCAGGTGGTGAGACTAATGATTCCTTACATTCGTAATGTCATGTTAATGGTAGTTTTGAGGGTCAGTAGCTGATAAGTGTTATTGCTAAATACCTGCTCAAGTGTGTTGTTGGTCCTGCATTACTGTGAGCATTTCAGGTGTCGCGAGTTTCAATTAGGGACACTGTACTTTGTGACACTTGTGTCATGTTGTGGGGAATACTTTGTTTACCTGCACGTAGCATGACATGGCACGGTGTGTCGTGTGGCGGTGCTGGGGATGGGTTGGGTGACATGGCACTGTCCTCATGTTGCATTTTGCAAGTGGGTATTCATTTTAGCTGCATGAATGTGTTTTTTCACGAAACTGCATTGGTGGTGTCTGTGTAGGTAGGGATGCACACATTGTAACACTTCCAGGTGAACAATCTCAGGTTGATATGGTTTTGACGGTTGATTCTCCAGACATTCAGGATCAGTGTCAGGTTGAGTCATCATTGATTGTCAGATGGTATGTGCCAGGGCAGTGTGCACTCCACAGGGGTGTGATTTCTATGTGAAGTAATTAGCCACTAGCTGTGTATGGGCTGCCTCCCCCCGTGCCCTTTCCCCTCCCATGCGCAGAGGGCGTGCATGTGGTTGGGGATGTGGGGGCACCACCATGTCCACGGCCAGGCCCCTGCGTGTTGCAACGTTGTGCAGGACACATGCTGCCACTATGATCCTGCACACTACTGGGGGAGCGTATAACAGCTGCCCGCCAGAACGGTCAAGGGAGCGAAAGCGTGACTTAAGCACTCCGAATGTGCGCTCCACTATGCCCCGGGTTGCAATGTGGGCTGTGTTATATCTTACCTCGGGTGGCGTGGTGGGGTTCCGAATTGGCGTCATCATGTGGGGGCTGAGAGGGTAGGCACTGTCCCCTGTGGAGGTGGTGATGGGTATCATTGGTGGGGTTGTGACCTTGCTCAGTATCTGACATGCATGCATGTGCAGTGGCATTCATACTCACCAAGCAGCCATGTATCGCCATGCCGCCCAGCTTCGAGGTCCCGGCTTAGGGTGGACATTCGGTAAATGAAGCTGTCGTGGGTGGACCCGGGATAGTTGGCATATACTGAGGTGATGATTCCCTTGGCATTACATACTATCTGCACGTTGATGGAATGCCAGTGCTTGCGGTTCCTATAGATGTGCTCAGATGCCCTGGGGGGACATAGAGCCGCATGGGTGCAGTCGATGGCACCTAGCACTTTGGGGAATCTTGCCACACTGTAAAAATCCTGGGCGGCAGCATGCCTTTCTGCAGGTGTTCTGGGCAGGTATATGTGCCTGCGGACTGATGGGCGTGCAGTGATGATGTTCAAGACCTGGTGTAGGCAGCGTGACTGCGTGGCCTGTGACACCCCACCCACTATGGCACTTGTCCGCTGAAATGATCCAGTGGCTAAAAAGTGCAGTACATTGAGGACCTTCTCCAGGGGGCTGAGTGCTTGGGAGCACAGGGTGGGTGATGTGAGGTCATCCTCCCACTCACTCACCAGGTCCAGTATTATGTGTGGTGGAAACCTGTACCTCCCATACACCTGGTCATCAGGCATCCCGAAAAGGCTGGTTCTGGGTGTGAAAATTCTGGCCCTGACTATCCTCCTCCTCCTCCTTTGGTAGCCCACGGCCACTGCTGCTAAGAACGGTATATTCATCCTGGCGTCTGAGCTTGTTAGCTTTTTGCGCGCAAATTTATGCGTCGCGGGTCGACGTATGCCTGCTTCCTACTGGTGTACGTGTTTCTTTGCGCATGTTGTAGGCGAGCGTGTGAAACTTCCCGCGCACCCCTGAAATCCAGTACCCAGGCCAATAGCGTGTGGAAATTTCCGCGCACCCCGGAATACACGTGCGCTGATGTACTCGCGTGTGTAAGTGCCCACGCACCCCTGAAATACACGTACATAGGCCAATCGCATGTACGCGCACTTTTGTCCAATTACACGTGACGACACTCTGACGTGCAGTCTTTCCACGTGTGCTCCAGCATCACGAGCTATGAGGGAAACACCCGTGCGGGTCACGTCACAGACGCGCTTACGCGCTGAGGGCCTTTGGTCCAATAGAATCGCGTATGCGTGCTGACGCGCTTACGCGCTGAGGGCCTTTGGTCCAATAGAATCGCGTATGCGTGCTGACACGCTTACGCGCTAAGGGCCTTTCCTCGAATTTCATGCTGACGTGCAGGATTTTCACGTGCCAAATCACTCCGTATCAAGCTGGCCACGCGAAAACACACGGAAGACCACGCTCCTGCCCAGAAGGCCGAATTACTGCCCCCCCAGTGCCCCGAGCAGCCTCCCGCGTGCCATCTGCTGCTGCCTGCTGCCACCGTGCCCTGCCATTTGGTGCCTGCACATCAGCCATCTGCAGGGGTCCAGATGCTGTGTCCATCCCTGCTGGAACAGAAGACTCCCAACTGGGATAACATCGCTCCACAGCCCAGCCCCAGGACCCAGTTGCCCACCCACTCCTGCCTCTGGGGTTGCCATGTCGGGCACTTCAACATCTGGCACCAGTGGCAACCCCAGGCCAGAGGGGCAGAGGGGCACCAGCTTCACTGCCACCAAAGTTGGTGTCCTGGTGGAGCATGTCCTGGGGCAGTATGATGCCCTCTTTGGATCGTCCAGCGCCAGCAAGGAAGGACGGGAGAGGATCTGGGCCGACTGTGTGGTTGCCATCAACGCTGAGGGGGTGGCAACCCGCGACGTCCAGAAGATCAAGAAGCGCTGGGAGGACTTGAGGTCCAAGACCCTCGTGAAGGCCCGGCGCCTCGTGGAGGGGGGCCGGGGCCGCATGAGTTCCATCCAGATGAGGGTCCTGGAACGCGTACGCCCAGCGCTCCACGCCCAGATCCTTGAGAGGGAGACCCGTCTGGAGTTGAGCGGTAAGTGGCCAAGCATTTCTGTGTGAGACAGGGCATGTTGCGGTGTGCTGGTTGTCTGATACTTGCCTGTATGTGTGACATAGGCCATGTATGCATGTATGTGTGCAGGGACATCATTGTAATGCATGTGCGACCAGTGATGTGTGAACCACATGGTTGTTGCATGTGTTTAAATGCGACATGGGGAGCCCTATGCAGATTTTACACATGAGAGCATGCCAGGCTCTGTTCCTGGACACAGGTGGGGGTGAGGGATGGGTGCTGATGCCAGGTACATATATGGTAGCCATGTCTGTGTGCCTGACCTGCGTGTCTGTGACTTGTGAATGCCATGGATGCATGACACGTGTGTGACAATGCACAGATTCACTGATGCAGCCTAGTTATCCTTGTATCCGCTGTGTTTGGGGTGTATGAGGCCAGATGGATGTGACTGAGGTGAAGTGTGTGCATGTGATAGGCATGACCCATGATGCATGTGAGTTCCATATCATTGTATGTTTCAATAGTCCATTGGACATGTATGGAAATGTCCATGGCATGCACCATGCCTGTTACTGTGTGTGTTTTGCCTGGACTGACCCATGTGTTGTGGAGGGACATGATGGAAGTGTACTTTGACAGTGGTACTCATCTGCTATTGCTTCCTGTTTATGGGACCATTGTACAGTACCCTGATGCTTGTGTTGTATGTCTCCCTCTACGCAGCGGCTAGTGAAGAAGAGGGTGGAGACGGCGCTGTGGAGCAAGGCGGTGGGGATGCCCCCACGGCTGCAGCGGAAGGGGTGGGTGAGCCCCCACGGGGGCCTGCTACGGCGGAAGACGGTGAGGAGCCATCCAGGTTGGTGGTTTCCACAGAGGAGGAGGCCGCCACTGAGGCACACATGGGGCCTGATGGGGGCATCCCTGCTGGTGCAAGTGGTGCAGTCCAGGGGCGGGGGCAGGAGGCAGCACAGGTCACCGTGGAGGGGCCTGTGCATGTCGCTGTCCCTGACCCTGTGAGTGCACCACCATGCACCAGCAGGGATGCCCCATCCCAGGCCTGTCCGCAGGTAGAGGGGATGTCCATGTCACCTGACTCCCCACCACCTGTGGACGAGGGGACCTGTGGCCGTATGGAGAAGGTCCTGATTGGGGTCGCGATGCACGCGGGTGCAATTCGTGATGACGTGCGTGCTTCCCGGGAGGAGCACGCACGTCATCACGAAGAGCACCGTGCCGACGTGGCCCATTTGGGATCCTTCCATGTTCGGGGGTTTCCTGCATGTGTCAGCCAATCTGGCGGCCCTCTCCTCCTCTGTGGAGGCTATACGCCGGTCGTTCTCCTTGCCGTCTTCCAGCCCAGATGCCACCAGGGCCCCCTGTGGACCTGCCCTGACCAATGCAGCCAACTCGGTGGGGATCCCATCCCTGCCACAGTCGGGAGTCGGAGGTCCAGCAGGGGTGGACACCACAGCAACTGTACCCCAGCAGATGGAGGATGTGCCGTACATCATCAGGCAGGGCACGTGCACGACGGCGTCGGTGGATTCCATCAGCCTGGATGCCGTCGTGCTGGCAGAGGCAGTTGCATCGGAGGCAGCTGCAGAGTCAACGTGGGAGGCATCATGGCTCGGGGCCATCAACATCGGAGGGGCAGGCATCGGCCGGAGGGCAGGAGGACCCAGGACAGGAAGTGTCTTCCGTGTGGCTGCGGTTGGGCCAGCAGATAGGTGCGGAGCGGCGGCGGGCGGAAGAGGCGCGGCTCACGATGGTCAGGGTGGAGAACTCCATGCGGAGGGCCCTGAGGCGGGCCGAGTGCCTCGAGGCAATCCGCAGGGGGTTGGAGGAGCAGATGGCGTCGTCCCTGCGGACCCTCGGTGCCATGGAACAGGACCGCCTCCGGGACATAGACGAGGAGTTTGATGATGCCCTGGCCCGGAACACCACGGAGTGAGCCGCTGGACTTTCCCGCCGCCTTTGTATATAGTTCTTTAGTTTTAGGTTTCCTTTGTTTCTTCTTATGATTTGGAGTCGACGGACACAGCTCCACTTTTTGTATATAGTTGCATTTTAGTTAGGGTTTTTTGTAGGTTTCCTTTGTTCAGTTGGGCTCATGGATCCTTGGATGTTTTGTACATAGTTCTTCATTGGATTGTTTAATTTTTCTTTTTTTTATTTATTCACCATGGAGCAATGGTCTTTGCATTTATTTTTCTCTCTCGGATTGATTTTATTTTTAATGTGACTTTGGACAACATTTTTTTTTATTTGGATTTGTAGTTTTGATTTTTTTGGACGGACATGCAGCTTATCTTTTTTTCATTGCCATTGTAGTTTGTTTCATTTCATTTGCATTCAATTTTTTTTAATACAATTTTGTTTTCATACTTCACTGTGTGGTACCATCTCATTGGGTTCATGCATGTCATGTTGGGTGTTTTCCCATTCAATTGCAACCATTGTGTGTGACGGACATGGGTTCATTTGCTTTATGAACATTGGGGGTTTAACATGTAATTTCCATTTCCATGTGGGTGAATGGGTTACTTGGTAGGGCCTTTTGGCTGTGGAGGCTGACCATAGCGCACATGATTGGGGATTGTGAGGACCTGGGTGCAGGCGGACATGAGTGGGGGCCTGGTGGAGGGTGCCCCTGGATGCTGGGGGGTGGGGGTGCAGGGGGACATGAGTGGGGGCCTGGTGGAGGGTGCCCCTGGATGCTGGGGGGTGGGGGTGCAGGGGGACATGAGTGGGGGCCTGGTGGAGGGTGCCCCTGGATGCTGGGGTGTGGGGGTGCAGGGGGACATGAGTTGGGGCCTGGTGGAGGGTGCCCCTGCACTGCTGGGGGGTGGGGGTGGTGGGAGACATGAGTGGGGGCCTGGTGGAGGGTGCCCCTGGATGCTGGGGGGTGGGGGTGATAGGGGACATGAGTGGGGGCCTGGTGGAGGGTGCCCCTGGATGCTGGGGGGTGGGGGTGCAGGGGGACATGAGTGGGGGTCTGGTGGAGGGTACCCCTGGATGCTGGGGGGTGGGGGTGCAGGGGGACATGAGTGGGGGCCTGGTGGAGGGTGCCCCTGGATGCTGGGGGGTGGGGGTGCAGGGGGACATGAGTGGGGGCCTGGTGGAGGGTGCCCCTGCACTGCTGAGGGGTGGGGGTGGTGGGAGACATGAGTTGGACATGAGTGGGGGCCTGGTGGAGGGTGCCCTGCACTGCTGGGGGGTGGGGGTGGTGGTAGACATGAGTGGGGGCCTGGTGGAGGGTGCCCCTGGATGCTGGGGGGTGGGGGTGGTGGTAGACATGAGTGGGGGCCTGGTGGAGGGTGCCCCTGGATGCTGGCGGGTGGGGGTGATAGGGGACATGAGTGCGGGCCTGGTGGAGGGTGCCCCTGCACTGCTGGGGAGTGGGGGTGGTGGGAGGCATGAGTTGGACATGCGTGGGGGCCTGGTGGAGGGTGCCCTGCACTGCTGGGGGGTGGGGGTGGTGGGAGACATGAGTGGGGGCCTGGTGGAGGGTGCCCTGCACTGCTGGGGGTGGGGGTGGTGGGAGACATGAGTGGGGGCCTGGTGGAGGGTGCCCCTGGATGCTGGTGGGTGGGGGTGATAGGGGACATGAGTGGGGGCCTGGTGGAGGGTGCCCTGCACTGCTGGGGGGTGGGGGTGCAGGGGGACATGAGTTGGACATGAGTGGGGCCTGGTGGAGGGTGCCCTGCACTGCTGGGGGGTGGGGGTGGTGGGGGACATGAGTGGGGGCCTGGTGGGGGCTGCCCATGGTGGCTGGGGGGTGGGGGTGGTGGGAGACATGAGTGGGGGCCTGGTGGAGGCTGCCCCTGCACTGCTGAGGGGTGGGGGTGGTGGGAGACATGAGTTGGACATGAGTGGGGGCCTGGTGGAGGGTGCCCTGCACTGCTAGGGGGTGGGGGTGGTGGGAGAAATGAGTGGGGGCCTGGTGAAGGGTGCCCCTGGATGCTGGGGGTGGGGGTGATAGGGGACATGAGTGGGGGCCTGGTGGAGGGTGCCCTGCACCGCTGGGGGGTGGGGGTGCAGCGGGACATGAGTTGGACATGAGTGGGGGCCTGGTGGAGGGTGCCCTGCACTGCTGGGGGGTGGGGGTGATAGGGGACATGAGTGGGGGCCTGGTGGAGGGTGCCCCTGGATGCTGGGGGGTGGGGGTGATAGGGGACATGAGTGGGGGCCTGGTGGAGGGTGCCCTGCACTGCTGGGGGGTGGGGGTGGTGGGAGACATGAGTGGGGGCCTGGTGGAGGGTGCCCCTGGATGCTGGGGGGTGGGGGTGATAGGGGACATGAGTGGGAGCCTGGTGGAGGGTGCCCTGCACTGCTGTGGGGTGGGGGTGCAGGGGGACATGAGTTGGACATGAGTGGGGGCCTGGTGGAGGGTGCCCTGCACTGCTGGGGGTGGGGGTGCAGGGGGACATGAGTGGGGGCCTGGTGGGGGCTGCCCATGGTGGCTGGGGGGTGGGGGTGGTGGGAGACATGAGTGGGGGCCTGGTGGAGGCTGCCCCTGCACTGCTGAGGGGTGGGGGTGGTGGGAGACATGAGTTGGACATGAGTGGGGGCCTGGTGGAGGGTGCCCTGCACTGCTGGGGGGTGGGGGTGGTGGGAGACATGAGTGGGGGCCTGGTGGAGGGTGCCCCTGGATGCTGGGGGGGTGGGGGTGATGGGGGACATGAGTGGGGGCCTGGTGGAGGGTGCCCTGCACTGCTGGGGGGTGGGGGTGCAGGGGGACATGAGTTGGACATGAGTGGGGGCCTGGTGGAGGGTGTCCTGCACTGCTGGGGGGTGGGGGTGGTGGGAGACATGAGTTGAACATGAGTGGGGGCCTGGTGGAGGGTGCCCTGCACTGCTGGGGGGTGGGGGGGTGGGAGACATGAGTGGGGGCCTGGCGGAGGGTGCCCCTGGATGCTGGGGGGTGGGGGTGCAGGGGGACATGAGTGGGGGCCTGGTGGAGGGTGCCCCTGGATGCTGGGGGGTGGGGGTGCAGGGGGACATGAGTGGGGGCCAGGTGGAGGGTGCCCTGCACTGCTGGGGGGTGGGGGTGGTGGGAGACATGAGTGGGGGCCTGGTGGAGGGTGCCCTGCACTGCTGGGGGGTGGGGGTGGTGGGAGACATGAGTGGGGGCCTGGTGGAGGGTGCCCCTGGATGCTGTGGGGTGGGGGTGATAGGGGACATGAGTGGGGGCCTGGTGGAGGGTGCCCTGCACTGCTGGGGGGTGGAGGTGCAGGGGGACATGAGTGGCGGCCTGCTGGAGGGTGCCCCTGCACTGCTGGGGGGGTGGGGGTGGTGGGAGACATGAGTTGGACATGAGTGGGGGCCTGGTGGAGGGTGCCCTGCACTGCTGGGGGGTGGGGGTGGTGGGAGACATGAGTGGGGGCCTGGTGGAGGGTGCCCCTGGATGCTGGGGGGTGGGGGTGATAGGGGACATGAGTGGGGGCCTGGTGGAGGGTTCCCTGCACTGCTGGGGGGTGGGGGTGCAGGGGGACATGAGTGGGGGCCTAGTGAGGGCTGCCCATGGTGGCTGGGGGGTGGGGGTGGTGGGAGACATGAGTGGGGGCCTGGTGGAGGCTGCCCCTGCACTGCTGGGGGGTGGGGGTGGTGGGAGACATGAGTTGGACATGAGTGGGGGCCTGGTGGAGGGTGCCCCTGGATGCTGGGGGGTGGGGGTGATAGGGGACATGAGTGGGGGCCTGGTGGAGGGTTCCCTGCACTGCTGGGGGGTGGGGGTGCAGGGGGACATGAGTGGGGGCCTAGTGGGGGCTGCCCATGGTGGCTGGGGGGTGGGGGTGGTGGGAGACATGAGTGGGGGCCTGGTGGAGGCTGCCCCTGCACTGCTGGGGGGTGGGGGTGGTGGGAGACATGAGTTGGACATGAGTGGGGGCCTGGTGGAGGGTGCCCTGCACTGCTGGGGGGTGGGGATGGTGGGAGACATGAGTGGGGGCCTGGTGGAGGGTGCCCCTGGATGCTGGGGGGTGGGGTGCAGGGGGACATGAGTGGGGGCCTGGTGGAGGGTGCCCCTGGATGCTGGGGGGTGGGAGTGCAGGGGGGCATGAGTGGGGCCTGGTGGAGGGTGCCCCTGCACTGCTGAGGGGTGGGGGTGGTGGGAGACATGAGTTGGACATGAGTGGGGGCCTGGTGGAGGGATCCCTGCACTGCTGGGGGGTGGGGGTGCAGGGGGACCTGAGTTGGGGCCTGGTGGGGGCTGCCCATGGTGGCTGGGGGGTGGGGTGGTGGGAGACATGAGTGAGGGCCTGGTGGAGGCTGCCCCTGCACTGCTGAGGGGTGGGGGTTTAGGGAGACATGAGTTGGACATGAGTGGGAGCCTGGTGGAGGGTGCCCCTGGATGCTGGGGGGTGGGGGTGATAGGGGCCATGAGTGGGGGCCTGGTGGAGGGTGCCCTGCACTGCTGGGGGGTGGGGGTGCAGGGGGACATGAGTTGGGCATGAGTGGGGGCCTGGTGGAGGGTGCCCTGCACTGCTGGGGGGTGGGGGTGCAGGGGGACATGAGTGGGGGCCTGGTGGAGGGTGACCCTGGATGCTGGGGGGTGGGGGTGCAGGGGGACATGAGTGGGGGCCTGGTGGAGGGTGACCCTGGATGCTGGGGGGTGGGGGTGCAGGGGGACATGAGTGGGGGCCTGGTGGAGGGTGCCCCTGCACTGCTGAGGGGTGGGGGTGGTGGGAGACATGAGCTGGACATGAGTGGGGGCCTGGTGGAGGGTGCCCTGCACTGCTGGGGGGTGGAGGTGCAGGGGAACATGAGTGGGGGCCTGGTGGGGGCTGCCCATGGTGGATGGGGGCTGGGGGTGGTGGGAGACATGAATGGGGGCCTGGTGGAGGCTGCCCCTGCACTGCTGGGGGGTGGAGGTGCAGGGGGACATGAGTGGGGGCCTAGTGGGGGCTGCCCATGGTGGATGGGGGCTGGGGGTGGTGGGAGACATGAATGGGGGCCTGGTGGAGGCTGCCCCTGCACTGCTGAAGGGTGGGGGTGGTGGGAGACATAAGTTGGACATGAGTGGGGGCCTGGTGGAGGGTGCCCTGCACTGCTGGGGGGTGGGGGTGGTGGGAGACATGAGTGGGGGCCTGGTGGAGGGTGCCCTGCACAGCTGGGGGGTGGGGGTGCAGGGGGACATGAGTTGGACATGAGTGGGGGCCTGGTGGAGGGTGCCCTGCACTGCTGGGGGGTGGGGGTGATAGGGGACATGAGTGGGGGCCTGGTGGAGGGTGCCCCTGCACTGCTGGGGGGTGGGGGTGGTGGGAGACATGAGTTGGACATGAGTGGGGGCCTGGTGGATGGTGCCCTGCACTGCTGGGGGTGGGGGTGGTGGGAGACATGAATGGGGGCCTGGTGGAGGCTGCCCCTGCACTGCTGGGGGGTGGGGGTGGTGTGAGACATGAGTGGGGGCCTGGTGCAGGGTGCCCCTGGATGCTGGGGGTGGGGGTGCAGGGGGACATGAGTGGGGGCCTTGTGGAGGGTGCCCCTGGATGCTGGGGGGTGGGGGTGCAGGGGACATGAGTGGGGGCCTGGTGGAGGGTGCCCCTGCACTGCTGAGGGGTGGGGGTGGTGGGAGACATGAGTTGGACATGAGTGGGGGCCTGGTGGAGGGTGCCCTGCACTGCTGGGAAGTGGGGGTGCAGGGGGACATGAGTGGGGGCCTGGTGGGGGCTGCCCATGGTGGCTGGGGGGTGGGGGTGGTGGGAGACATGAGTGGGGGCCTGGTGGAGGCTGCCCCTGCACTGCTGAGGGGTGGGGTGGTGGGAGACATGAGTTGGACGTGAGTGGGGGCCTGGTGGAGGGTGCCCTGCACTGCTGGGGGGGTGGGGGTGGACATGAGTGGGGGCCTGGTGGAGGGTGCCCCTGGATGCTGGGGGGTGGGGGTGATAGGGGACATGAGTGGGGGCCTGGTGGAGGGTGCCCTGCACTGCTGGGGGGTGAGGGTGCAGGGGGACATGAGTTGGACATGAGTGAGGGCCTGGTGTAGGGTGCCCTGCACTGCTGGGGGGTGGGGGTGGAGGGGGACATGAGAGGGGGCCTGGTGGGGGCTGCCCATGGTGGCTGGGGGGGTGGGGGTGGTGGGAGACATGAGTGGGGGTGATAGGGGACATGAGTGGGGGCCTGGTGGAGGGTGCCCCTGGATGCTGGGGGGTGGGGGTGGTGGGAGACTTGAGTTGGACATGAGTGGGGGCCTGGTGGAGGGTGCCCTGCACTGCTGGGGGGTGGGGGTGGTGGGAGACATGTGTGGGGGCCTGGTGGAGGGTGCCCCTGGATGCTGGGGGGTGGGGGTGCAGGGGGACATGAGTGGGGGCCTGGTGGAGGGTGCCCCTGGATGCTGGGGGTGGGGGTGCAGGGGGACATGAGTGGCGGCCTGGTGGAGGGTGCCCCTGGATGCTGAGGGGTGGGGGTGGTGGGAGACATGAGTTGGACATGAGTGGGGGCCTGGTGGAGGGTGCCCTGCACTGCTGGGGGGTGGGGTGGTGGGAGACATGAGTGGGGGCCTGGTGGAGGGTGCCCCTGGATGCTGGGGGGTGGGGGTGATAGGGGACATGAGTGGGGGCCTGGTGGAGGGTGCCCTGCACTGCTGGCGGGTGGGGGTGCAGGGGGACATGAGCGGGGGCCTGGTGGGGGCTGCCCATGGTGGCTGGGCGGTGGGGGTGGTGGGAGACATGAGTGGGGGCCTGGTGGAGGCTGCCCCTGCACTGCTGGGGGGAAGGGGTGATAGGGGACATGAGTGGGGGCCTGGTGGAGGGTGCCCCTGGATGCTGGGGGGTGGGGGTGCAGGGGGACATGAGTGGGGGCCTGGTGGAGGGTGCCCCTGCACTGCTGAGGGGTGGGGGTGGTGGGAGACATGAGTTGGACATGAGTGGGGGCCGGGTGGAGGGTGCCTCTGGATGCTGGGTGGTGGGGGTGCAGGGGGACATGAGTGGGGGCCTGGTGGAGGGTGCCCCTGGATGCTGGGGGTGGGGGTGCAGGGGGACATGAGTGGCGGCCCGGTGGAGGGTGCCCCTGGATGCTGAGGGGTGGGGGTGGGGGTGGTGGGAGACATGAGTTGGACATGAGTGGGGGCCTGGTGGAGGGTGCCCTGCACTGCTGGGGGGTGGGGTGGTGGGAGACATGAGTGGGGGCCTGGTGGAGGGTGCCCCTGGATGCTGGGGGGTGGGGGTGATAGGGGACATGAGTGGGGGCCTGGTGGAGGGTGCCCTGCACTGCTGGCGGGTGGGGGTGCAGGGGGACATGAGCGGGGGCCTGGTGGGGGCTGCCCATGGTGGCTGGGGGGTGGGGGTGGTGGGAGACATGAGTGGGGGCCTGGTGGAGGCTGCCCCTGCACTGCTGGGGGGAAGGGGTGATAGGGGACATGAGTGGGGGCCTGGTGGAGGGTGCCCCTGGATGCTGGGGGTGGGGGTGCAGGGGGACATGAGTGGGGGCCTGGTGGAGGGTGTCCCTGCACTGCTGAGGGGTGGGGGTGGTGGGAGACATGAGTTGGACATGAGTGGGGGCCTGGTGGAGGGTGCCTCTGGATGCTGGGTGGTGGGGGTGCAGGGGGACATGAGTGGGGGCCTGGTGGAGGGTGCCCCACACTGCTGGGGGGTGGGGGTGCTGGGTGACATGAGCAGGTGTGCAGGGTAGTCCCATGTGGTGTCGGCTGCCTGCAGGGGCCGTGGAGGGTGTACAGGGAATACCTGGGAGCACACAGCCAAATCGCGTGTAGAATTTCCCGCGTACCCCTGAAATACACGTACCCAGCCAAATCGTGTGTGGAAATTCCCGCGCACGTACCCGGCCAAATCGCGTGTGGGACTTCCCGCGCACCCCTGAGATCCACGTACCCAGCCAAGTCGCGTGTGGAACTTCCCACGCACACCTGAAATCCACGTACCCTTCCAAATCGCGTGTGAGACTTCCCGCGCACCCCTGAGATCCACGTACCTAGCCAAATCGCGTGTAGAAATTCCCGCACACGTACCCGGCCAAATCGCATGTGGAACTTACCGCACACCCCTGAAATCCACATACCCTGTCAAATCGCGTGTGGGACTTCCCGCGCACCCCTGAGATCCACGTACCCAGCCAAATCGCGTGTGGAAATTCCTGCGCACATACCCGGCCAAATCGCCTGTGGAACTTCCCGCACACCCCTGAAATCCACGTACCCTGCCAAATCGCGTGTGAGACTTCCCGCGCACCCCTGAGATCCACGTACCCAGCCAAGTCGCGTGTGGAAACTCCCGCGCACATACCCGGCCAAATCGCGTGTGGAACTTCCCGCGCACCCCTGAAATCCACGTACCCTGCCAAATCGCGTGTGAGACTTCCCGCGCACCCCTGAGATCCACGTACCCAGCCAAGTCACGTGTGGAAACTCCCACGCACATACCCGGCCAAATCGGGTGTGGAACTTCCCGCGCACCCCTGAAATCCACGTACCCTGCCAAATCGCGTGTGAAAGTTCCCGCGCACCCCGCAATACACGCACACGTTATTTTTCAGTCAGCGGGTGTCCGTGTTTGTGGGTACCCCTTTGCACGTCATTTGTCCTGGAGGGCCACAGTATAGGACATTCATCATAGCTGTATATAGGTGCTATTTGTTGGCGCACCTTTTGGCGCACATTTATTACAGGCGCAGAGACGCTACCGCCTGCTTTCTTGTGGCGGTCGTGTTTGTGCCTGTGCGCTGGTTTGACCGTGCGCTTTTTTGCCCTATTCGATTCCATGAATACGTGTTGTAGGCAAGCGTGTGGGCGTTCCGCGCACTTGCACCCTGTACTTCCCCCGTGACGCCCACATTTTGGCAAGTGGTTCCCCATTCCGAGTGTTAAGCCCTGTGTTCCGCCTACTTTTGTTGTGTGCGCCGCGCTATGTGCGATTTTCGCTGTGGCCTGTGCGATTTTAGCTGTGACCTGGCGCACGCCGTTAGATGGCCTGTGCGCCAACGTGCACCGCGCACTTTTTTAGCGCACATCCGATGGTTTTCTCGCGCACGGCCTTCCATGAATCGATGTGCGCTGCTTTTCGTGCGATTTTCGCACTTGCACTGCGATTTTCACTATTCCACTGCGAATCGCACGTTTTTGGCCACTTGCGCCGCGCTAATTATTCCATGAATCGGCCTGATAATGTATAGGATGACCCTTATCACAACCAAAGCTCCTCCAATTAGGCTCTTATGGTTGTCCCTTGTCTCTGATGAGCCCCTAGGAGAAGGCACGCTTTTTCCACGGTCTCCACTTTCCGTCATCACTACTCCTTTTTCTCCACATTTTGAAGTACATTTAAAACGTGGCTGTCCTCCCTGTCCATCTCCACCGAACTCTGCTGTAGTCCTTTCACTCTCCGACCAGGTTGGTATAGTTTGGTATTGTTTATTTATAAAGCACTTAGATGGCAAACAAATGTTACAACAAGCTCCAAGATGGGAGGGGAACATGGGATACATTCATTCATAAGGCCTTGGAAAATTCCAAATGATTAAAGTAATAATGAGCCTACTAGGCCTGTCGACATTTCGGCTAGTTCAAGTGCGTTAACAGATAGTGGGGGAAAGCAGGGAGGGTGGAGCAGACGCAGGTATATATAAAACAAACTGACAATATGCAAGTGTGTGACAAGCCATGCAGGTATATGGGAAGGGAGAGAGAGGTGGATTCACGTAAAAATTCATCATCCATACTAGAGAGCATTTCTTGTTAGCAACAATAAGCCATTTCTTGCATATGCTGAATTCTAAAAATGGGTATACAAATAGAATAGAACTTTAATTCATCACAAAACTATATATGATTTGTGGCTGGACAGAGTGGAGGCCTTGAGGCCCAAAAGCCTAACCAAGAAGGATAATGGGATGGACGTGGCAGTGTAGAGGAGGAGCCAAGTACCCCCACCTCAACATGTCACCCATATTGCCTGTCTGTTGGGAGCCAGAGTATGAAAACCGTGCAGTACCGTTGGGAATACCGATACCTAGGCGAATCCTGGAGGCAAGGTTTCCATTGTGAAAACCATATCTGCATATGAGACGATATGATGGCCATTTGAATGAAATCCTGGAAGAAGCAGAGGAAATAAATGCCAAAGATGAATTGTGACATCACACAGAGCTGAGCTGACATACTTAGAAAAAATGCAGAGACTAGAGAATGCAGATAGTCTATACGGCATCAAGAAAGAAGCAAAGATAAGTAACATCTTGGGATCAAGGTGAAGAAACGTATGCTATAAAACTGATGAAGATATCAAATCAACTTACACGTGTACAGATGCAAAGGAAACCCAAGCAGACAAAGTATTCTTGAGACTAGCTTTATAGTGACTAGATTGCGGTGAGCACCAACGTATATATATATTTATATGGACAAGTAAAGGATGGATGCTGCCACTACGTTTTTATAGCAGTGCTGGATTTCTAGAGAGAAGGCCTCATTTCAAGTATGTTGCAGTATTAAAACAAGTGAATTACAAAGTGAATCTCAGAGAGGCGGGGCTGGATGAGCCAAAGAAGCCAAGGTCTTATCAGAATGAAGTATGCTGGAATTGGATACAAATCATGTGAAAGAACAAAACTCCTGTTCAGAAGGCATGAGCAAAACAAAGAAGACATTAAAGGTCTATTAAAAAATAGTATTGTAAAGACACTAGAAGCTCGATTTCATGGTCTACAGTCACCTGGTAGCAGAGAGGATGGTTTAAAAAATCCATCGACATAAGTAAACTTTGGAGTCCTGGAACTATCGAACGACCGCTGCCATTCGGCTGTGAGGACGTGAAGCTCCCTGTAGATAGTGGTTAGTATAATTCTCTAGTCTTTCAAGCGCGGTGTGACGAGTCCCCTGGTTTCTACAGAATCCCCACCCACAGTCTACAAATATCTGAAGGGATGAAAGTTGAAGAGACTGTAAAAGAGGCATAAGATCCCGAGAGTCGGAAGACAAACATGCAAATGGTGAGTAAAAACTAAGGAAGGTAGCAAAATGATGTATGGGCAGTGAATGAAAAGAAGTGATAAGGAGAAAAGTGAGTAACGAAGGGAGGTGGGGGTAAACATAACGTGAGAATAAGATTGTTAAATATTGAGTAGAACTTGACTTGTGTGTAGCCAAGCAAGTAAGAGGTATCGTGAGGGAGACCATGACAAAGGGATGCGCCCCGTGCCTGTATTTTAAAGAATGTCACAGAAGAAATCTTAACATAAAATCTTGTAACCGGAAGCAGTAGAAAATGAGTTTGATTAAAGACGTAACTTAAAGAGGTTGATTTAAACTCTGTATAGATTATTGATTTAGGGGGCAAGACTGATAGTAAAGAGAAAAAGACAGTAGAGAAAAAATATATGTGACAGGTTGAATGTGTCTGTTTTTTTGTTGTGTTTTATGTTTTATGTATTGATGTCATAAGACCAATAAGATTGAAAAAAGGAGAAACAAGAGGTTTGAAAAGTTTGTTTGATTAAATTGAAGTTGATGCTGTTGTTTTTTAGCAAGATTAAAGTAAAAAGCATGATTTAAAAAGGATTGGAGCCTGCAATGATTGTTGCACGCTCATATTATATTATTTATCTGAAACGTACCTTTTTGAAATCTGTGACAAAAGTAAACAAGTAGTGACGGTCAACAATGACAGACAAGAAATGGAGGATGTTACTCCACTAGTGCACCTCTGCAAGCAGCTGACAAAACATGCACCCAAGCTCAGACAGTATAGTGTAGAATGGGTCAAAGGAACCACAGACAAAATGTTTATGCCATGGCCGCAAGGAGGGTCACTATCGAAGGCAGTGCAGCAGCATGTGATAACATATTTGCATGCAGCATATACAGGAAAAAAGCTAGAAAAGCAACTGGTGAGTTTAGAACTTTGGAAAATGTACCAGGAGGAGAGAGATGAGCCACCTCCTGTAGACTGGATAGTTAATGTATGCAAAGTGGGGGTTCAGGAGGATGTAATCTCTAAGGTCCCGAGAGACAAGGAGAGAAGTGATCGAGCAAGCAAATCCCTAGACATAGGAAAAGAAATAAAGAGATGGAAGGGAGAAAGAGATAAGACTGATGAGTTAGCACTTCTACAGAACGAATGGATGGGCGGTCAGATTTTGCTCAAACTCGATGGTAAAGGCATTGAGGATGTAAGGCAAAAGGAGGATCAAGATAGGCAAGTTAAAAAGGATAAAGAAAGAGAGGAACAATTGAAAGAAGAAGGGGCAAAAAGGAAAGACATACAAAGACGGGAACAGTTATATCAGGAAGAGCAATTAAAGAAACAGGAAAGAGCAGAGGAACAATGAAAACGAGACAATAGACAAAGGGCAATCGATGAGCAGGAAAGGCTAGATAAGAAGAGGATAGAAGAGGAGGAATGGAATATAAGAGATAAGAGAATACAAAGACGAAAGGATAAGGAGATACGAAGGGCAAAAAAAGAAGGGATTTGAAGAAGAAAGAGGAAGACAGTGTGAGAGAGGAAGCAAGAAAGCGAAGAGAGCTTTATGATGACATAAAATGAAAAAGAAGGCAAAGAGCGTGCAATCTTGATCATCTGGAGAAGGAAGTAAGGAATCCAGAAGTAGCATGGGAAGGCATAGAAGAGTTCTTTCCAGAATGTGAGTCGTTACCAGGTCCATCTAGAGCAAATCTAGAGGACGAATTTGACTCTCGAAACATAGGGGAAGCGATCAATAAGGTCTATCATGATATGAGGACACAGGAAGAATCACAGGGGAAGGGCAAAAATGATCAACTAGAGAGCAAACAACTGTATGACATAGAGGCAGCCTCATGTTGTGAGAGGCCTAATGAGCTGTCTTTAGATAGACTGACTCTAAATAAAGATGAAGAGGAAAGAAGTTACATGAGTTGGGCACAGGAAATGCCAGATGAGGATAGAGATACCTTCCGTGAGGGAGAAAGAAGTGACATGTGTGGTCCTGAGGAATATTTTTCAATGGATAAAGAAGTGAGATGGTCAGATTTGGACGCGCCTAAACTCGGGCATCAAAATCATTGACGCCGTTAGACCAACTTAAAGGGCAACTCCATGGTGAGAGATGGGAGTCATCGTATTATGTGAGCAGATTAAGGTCATTGCCAGGAAGAACACGGTATGGGAATATTGTCCCTGCGGTGGACAGACAGAGAGTGAGAAATGTGGAAGAGTTTGGGGCTTCACAGTTTCCCTTGTTAGAGAAGGGGGGAGCCAGACCACAGTACATGCCTTGGCCCAAGATGTACAAGGATAATTTAAGGTGTAAACTCCCAAGTTTAATTTCTGGCACTGGGAAATGGATACATGAACTAGAAAAGATAACAGGCCGAAATACATTGGCTTTAGGGGACATCAAGGGTCTCCTGATTGCCATTCTTGGAGAGATAGCTGATGACGTTTGGTCTAGAGCAGGGTACACTGGTGTTACTATGATTAACACTGCTCATGATGGAGCACCATTTCATAACTGTAGAGCGGCAGTCTGGAAAGCGCCTAGAGTACTATGTCCATACACATTCCATATGGGAGCTATAATGACAAAAAAATTAAGGAAGGGGATTACCCACTTGTTTACATTCAGAATTTCCAAGAGCAATGGGCCTTGGAGACACGCGCAAATCTATACCTGTGTTTTATCACATATTGTGCCAAGGGCTGCCAGATCAGGTGCAGAAGCAGCTCAAGAAATTAGTGGGTATAGAAGCAAAACCGGGGTCAGAAATTCAGCTGACCATTGCAGACTATTGCAGGCTCTTGCAAGAAATGAATCGCAAAAAAGATGACATTAGGAAGGGCGAAGAGGCAAAGTTAGTGGAGAAGAAGTTGTCCAAATACGCCATTGAAGTGGCAATGATAACTAGTCGAAATTGATTGAAATTACAGCAAGAGGCAAACATGCCGCAGATGAATAATCAAAGGCAATTTGACCAGAGTAATAATGGTTTTGCTCCATGAGGAAGGGGTGGATTTTGAGGAAGAGGTTTTCAGAATAACCAAGGGAACTGGCAGAATAATCAGGGTGGGTTTCAAAATATGCATAATGATAATCAAAACATGCAGGATGGGTGGGGCTGGAGATTCCCACCTCCTATATGTTGGACATGTGAAATGATGGGGCATTTGGCTCGTATGTGTAGAAGTCAAGGGTTTTTACAGAATGGCCAATTTTCCAGATGGGGGACTTCAAACCCACCTGCATATTCACAGCAGAGTGGATATGGGGTTGTTCAGAATCAAACAGTGCAAGAGGCACAAGCGCCGAGAATACAGCAAAGTTTGCAAACACAGCAAGCAACGGTGAATCCGCCTCAAGGGCAGTCACTGCATTCACTCATGCAGATACAGCAAAGCACAATCACATGACAGTTAATGACTCCTAGGATAGGTGTTGTCACTCTAGAGGTAGGGTACCCTGTTCCAGGTAAGGGAATAAGGCTGGATCCACAATAGGACAGCTCACTAGGAGACTTGATGTGTCCAATACTATCCGTGATGCCAAATCCTCACGAGGAACCGAGGGCAGACATCAGTATAGGAGGCAAACGTTTTTTGTTTTTAGTGTACACGGGTGCAACATGCTCATGTATATGAGAGGGGAAATTTTCGATGTCTGGCAAGGCCATGAATACTCAAGATTTCACAGGAGCTACCAGCAGAGTTCCTTTTACTGAAGAATTACCAGTCTCTATGGGAGAATGTGACATTTCGGAGCCATTGCTATATTCAAGGCAGACACCTGTTACTATATTGGGTCGAGATCTGATGACCAATTTGAACATGACAATCTCGTTTACTGATGAAGGGATAGTGTGCTCAACACCAGGAATGCACTACTTAAATGTGAGTGAATTTATAATGGCATTTAGAGGACAAGTGACCATATGAGCAGTTCTGTTGGACCCTGAGGTTTTTCATTATGGAGTCCGCATTCTGTTGAAATGGTTGCCAGGTTTAGTAGGCAGAACTATAAGAATACCTTATCAGTTTGTATTTAGACCAAAGATAGCTATGGACGAAGAAGAGGGACGAGTTTTTCCCTTAGAATTACAATCAGCCATAGTGCAAGGTGAAATGACTTTTCTTGATGGAAATTATCATGACTGCAGATGATGATGCACAGTAATCACCATTGGGGAAGGTTATAGATTAACTGACGTCGCTGATGAAGACCTATTTAAAGATCATCTATCTGATGACGAAGTAGTGTTCTAAATGAGCGTTAATTATTGGGTGCGGTCAATCAGACAAGAGGTACTCCAGAAAATGATGATAGCACAAAGGTGTCCTGAGTATTTTGATGAGGATATGGCAAAGTTGCCAGTCTCATTGTGGACTACAGGCCCCTATGACATAGGCATATTGAAAGGGGTTGGAGAAGTGTAGATTAATTGAAACCAGGAGCAATTTTACCTTGAGCACGACAGTATCCTATATTTCGAGAGGCAGATGAAGGTATTTTCCAGACAATTTCTGCCATGATGGATCAAGGCATTTTGGTGACTTCAGAGTCACCATGTAATACAGCATTGTGCCCTATCAAGAAATCTAAAGGAGGGTTGTGGGGGCTAATTCAAGATTTGAGACCAATAAACCAGATTGTAGAGGCCGATTTGCCTCTAGTTCCTAATCCTGTGACAATTATTTTTAATATACCTGTTGAGGCATGATATTTCACTGTGATTGACTTGAAAAATTCATTTTTCTCAATACCATTGCATAAAAACTCACAGGATTTGACGTCATTTACTTTCAGACAAACTCACCTGAAAAGTACTCAATTACCTCAAGGGTATTTTGAGTCCATCGATTTTCAATAGAGTCCTCCAGATGGATTTAAGCAATATTGATTTAGGAAGTGTTGTGTTGCAATAGGTAAATGACATCTTAGTTTGCAGCACTTTAGAGGAAGAATGTAGACGCGATTCTGTTCAGCTGATTACACTTGCTGACAAAGGATATAAAGTCGACAACGAGAAGTTGCAGTATTGTCAACAAGAAGTGTTGTATATAGGCCAGTTGATTTTACATGAAGGAAAAAAGGTCACTACCCCTGAAAGAGCTGAGGCTATTTTAAAATCAATGAAGCCACAAACAGTAAAGCATATGCAAAGATTTTTGGGCCTATATAACGATGTTTGAGCATGGATTTTTGACTACAGCTCATATACAAAGCCCTTACTGTAAGCTCTAAACAAAGCAGAGGCAACACAGGGAAAAATTGTCTGGACTGAAGAAATGGAAACAGGGTTTGAGGAATTGAAAAAAGCAATCTGAACAGCTCCAGTTTTAAGGATTCCCAAGTATGCTGAAGAATTATTTTTATTTTCGCACAGAGATGGTACTGTTATGACAGCAGTTCTTACACAGAGTGTGAAAGCAAAAAGAAGACATCAAGGCTGAGTACCCCAAAAGGAAATACACCAAACGCGGGTTCAAAAGATACACAGATCTTTATTCTACAACTGAACAGTTTCAAAGGACAAAGCAACAGATAGCTATCAGGCCCTGAATACAACACAGCGAAACACCAGCCCTGTTCGGTGTGTTCAGTGAGTGGGGCTTTACATTAGAATAGTCGCACCTTTTATACACTCCAAAACATGATGTCCAACCCACTTGTAAGATAATGAATCTCGGATCTAGGGTTCGTGCCGAGTTTGTTCCTAATTTATGCATCCATACATTAGGGATTATCCTTAATACATTCGCCAACAAGTTACAATAGCAACAGTGTGTCTTTGGATTTCATATTGAGCCTTCGCACACATTTATACAATATAGTTAAGCAAGTGTTCACATTAGATGCTCGAACAGTATTGTGCACGATATATGTTCATGGATTAGCTTGGTACAGGTAATCCTCTATACACAGGTCAACGAAGGACAAGGTCTCAGTACATGACCCTAACATTTGGCCTGCGGGCAGTTTACATATTAACTTGTACACAGAGGTCAAGACGGCCTTGTTACATTCAAAACGACACTGTCCACCATCTTAGAACACAGGAGTGAGAATCTAAAATGGCGGATGAACCTAAAATGGCGGCTAACACAGATCTAAGGTCAGGACCTTGCAACGCGGATTCCTTCGCAGAGTGACTTGGCCTAGGCCAATATATTACATGCCACAGTAGTGGCCATGTAGTTATGGTTAAGTTGCTTTTTCCATAGGAAGAGCACTTTTTGGGCAGCTTATAACTTCGCTCCCCCTGGACGAATCCTCACCAAACTTTGCAAAAAAAAGTATATGGCCCACTCTGAATTTTTTTGCAAAGTTTGGTGAGGTTTGGTCCGGTGGGGCAAAGTTATAGGGAGTCCCAAAATGTCTTTTTTTCCCATAGACATAATGAGAAAAAACTTTGCTCACGCATACAGCCCAAACCGCTGGACGGATTTACACCAAATTTGCAGCAGGAGTGGCGGCTTGGTATAAATCCGTCCAGTAGTTTCTTTTTAAATGACCAAAATGTAAAGCAAAAAAATGTGTGGTATCTATGTCCGCTCCGCGGACTCACTTCCCTGTTCGGTCCGCGGACTGGCCTCTGATTGGCTGTGCTGTCCACGAACTGGCCTCTGATTGGCCAGAAAAATTCACAGACTTTTGCTTAGTCCGCGAACACTGGGACGCGTCTGCTGATTGGATGGTGAGAAAATGTGAAATGCGTCTGTTTTCTTGAAATGCCCACCATCTTGCATTTGCTGACTATTATGGGGTCCATGAACAGCGCAGTGAAAACTTTTTTTAAAAAAGCAGCATTTCACTTGTCAAACTTGACAAACAATCTCTGGGGAGGTGGAGGGGATGAGGATTCGTTTGGATATGGCCATAAGAAGCCAAAAAACGGGTTGTTTCACCCCCCGAAGGTCCGCAAACACTCTGGATGTCCTGGGACAGTCCTGTGGTGTTCGCTGACACTTCAGATGTCCTAGGACATCTGTATCTATTTCTGCATTACAGGGTTGGGGAAAAGTAGTTTTTAGATGGCTTATAACTTTTGCGCCACTCAATGAAACTGCATGCAATTTTGCAATTTTATTTTAGAACTAATCCTGAATGGTTTTGCAAATTTGTTTGGGATTCTGTCAAGAGGGGACAAAATTAGAAGGGGGGTACCAAAATATTGTAAAGGCATATAAATGTGGTGTCATTTGACGAATCTGCACAACATTTGGCAAAACGATTTTGGATCTAGATATAAATGGTTTTCTAAAGTTTGGTGGGATTTTCTCAAGAGGGGGTGAAATTAGAGGGGGGGTCTCAACATTTTTTGATGGCTTATAACTTTGTTGCTATTTGACGAATGTGGACAAAAGTTTTGAGAAAGATTATAGACCAAACCTTCAATGTTTGTGTAAAGACTGAATGGATTTTGTCGAGTGTGGGCTAAGTTATTTGACCATTGTATGTATATACATTTTGACACTTTTTGAAAAATAAAACATGGCCGGATTTCGAGCAAACTCGTGAGGAGCATTGGCAAGGACATTAAAGCATGGTTTTGTAAATGTGCCCGTGTTTTATTTTTTGACAAGTGTAATAATGTAGGTACAAAAAATTGTCACATACCTTTGGTGACTGAGGTATAGCCTGTGGCCGTGGGCAGTAGCCAGATTGTCTGGGTCATGGCATAATGTTATTGCACGGACAATCTGGCTACTGGCCATGACCGCTAGGGACGGAAAATGGTGTTAAAGTGGCTATGTCTACCTGGGACCGGCTATGTGGTAAAGATATTCGAAAGTAGGATAGGTTTGAAAAGGAAAAAAAGTGCTTGTGGTAATATGTTCATAGGGTTTGGCGGGCTGCCATGGCAAGGGAAGAGGGGCTGTGTATGGAGTCCCGCCTTCTCTTTCCATGTTGGCTATCTTGGAAAAGGATTGTCCTTCCTACAGCGGGACGCTGCGGGCGTCCCGCTATAGGAAGACAAAATCTATGTTTTAGCACCCTGGGTTCCAGCTTTGGGAACCAGGGGTGCTAATGGCCTTTATCCCCCATTTCAGGGGCTGCAATGGACGATAATGGTCCGTAGCCCTCTTTATTTATTTATTTATTTATTTATTTATTTATAACGCACCAATGCCCGCAGACATCAGACTGTGGTTACAGTATTTGTTGAGGAAGATAAGGTGGAGGAACCTGTTGAGAAAGGAATAACCTTTCTGAGAGCATTGCGGTAATTGAATTTGATGGGGCGGCGCATTGAGGTGGTCCCGTAGGAGTACTATCCAAGTAGTCTGTGACTGAGTACAAAATTTCACTCCGTGCATTTCACTTTGGTAGCTTTAGCCTTTGGTACACTCCCAACAGTAGCAAAGAACTGGTACACCCATGATTCGATCTTGGTGCTAGAAGTAGGAACTTCCTCTACCTCATCTTCTTGGTCTTCTTCATTGTCTTTGAAAGTACTGTGCTTTCTTTGTTGTGAAGGTCCTCCAGCTGGTGGTGGTGGTGGCTCTTGGGGATGAGGGATGGCAATAACTGATGCCATTTTTAAGATAAATAGCAGTTTTTATAAAATTCTTCCAAATATGTACTGTGTACTAGATTGGTAATGGATAATGAGTACGAAAAGGTGTCGGAGGTGTGCAAGGGAAATTTTGAAGTTGAAAGTTCCTAGATCAGTAGAAAATGCAGTTCCAAACTGTCCCCAAAGGACGGATCTTATTGTGAAGTGCAGACGGGTTCTCGGACACGTCATCATGCCGCACGTCAGCGTATGGTCATGTGGCACTGTCCGGAAGGTCCGCAATGAAGTCAGATGTTTGTAGATATCTACGGATGCAAAACTAGTTGAAATAATTGCAAAAAGTGTATAGAAGTGTTAACAATGATTCTAGAAGGTGGGAAATGGCAGAGTTTTAACGTGACACTTTGTAAATCGGACACAAATATTGTTATATTTGGTAAGTATGATATTAGTAAGTTGTAGGAAAATAGCATGCACTGTTAAAAACCCATGAAATTCACTGAAAAAATGTTGTTAAAGGGACGTTATGGTTAAGTTGGACTAATAAAAAGCTATGAAATTCAATGAAAAAACTTTGTTAAAGGGACGTTATGGTTAGGTTGCACTAATAAAAACCTATGAAATTCAATGAAAAAACTTTGTTAAAGGGACGTTATGGTAAAGTTGCACTGATATAAACCTATGAAATTCAGTGAAAAAACTTTGTTAAAAGGACGATATAGTTACAAGTAAAATCGAAAAACCCCTGAAATTCGCCAGTTATGGTAAGCTAAGCAGCCATAACTCGCGCCACCACCGTGCACTGCTAAGACTAACACCCACGACATCAAAGATGACAACACAAACATCATTGATGACATCACTGATGACATCACATGTGCATTTACTTTTCATACAAGGGGTTGTGAATGGAATGTTGGCAAAAAAGTATCAGGGATTATCGGGAGATGTGTAAAAAATTACATACTTCATCACGCAATGTAGCATTCTAAAGAACATTCCATTGCAGTGTTCTTTCTAGTACAGGAACCTACTCATACAGAAATGTAGGCATTGGCTGCAGCATACACCACAGAGGTGCTATATTTTTAATTTTCCAAAGTTATACAATAAAACGGTGAATGCTTCTGTATCAGACTTTTCCGTACTGTGAAACATGTACTAAGTAGCTAATAATGCATCACTTACTACATATTTCTACTAATACACACAAAACATAAATAGGTAACAAAGCATACAAATATGGGGCTTATATATGGAGAGTAAAGTAAGCAAACAAGAGGCAGTACCATTAGCAATTGTGTATAATCTACATGATTGTATTCACGCACAAAAATGATTGCTGTGTTTCAGGCCTGCTTCTACCCCTATATATGCACATCGTAAAATGCGATTAAATTCTAAGGAAAGTAGTGTAAGAACATGTGAGAATAGCAATATCTATAAATGTAATACCTTTAGAAAGTTAAGTTTCTGACTGTCAGTAAATAAACCCACCTGGCCTAGATATGGCAGTGAACAAAAAAGAAGGGGCTAGACATGTGATGTCATCAGTGATGTCATAAATTATATTTGTGATGTCATCTTTGATGTCCTGGGTGTTAGTCTTAGCAGTGCACCGTGGTGGTGCGAGTTATGGTTGCTTAGCTTACCATAACTGGTGAATTTCAGGGGTTTTTCGATTTTACTTGTAACCATAACGTCCTTTTAACAACGTTTTTTTACTGAATTTCATAGGTTTTAATTAGTGCAACTTTACCATAACGTCCCTTTAACAAAGTTTTTTCATTGAATATATACACGATCTAGAGGGTATAATAGGATTTCCCGTTCAAAAAACCCTCCTTTTGGCCTATGCCAAGAGCTAAACTACTTCAAATCACTCTACGAACAACTCCAAGTCTCAACGTCCATACACCCTGAATCACCATCGGAGATATCTATTGCCATTAGATCGGTTACCAGAATTTCTTTCAGCACATATTCATTGGAGTTCTTGTCTGGGGCATATACCTTGCGTCCTAATGTACCCATTGCCTGTGCACAACATCCTCCTAACATCGAACATATACCAGGAAGGCATTGTATACAGCAACAAAGGAACAACAGAATTCCCAAAATGATCAGCACGACCGAAAGTACCTTCCAACCCCAAGATCGCAAGAAGTCCCAGAACCAAGCGCTAAGATCCCAGTTTCCCTCAGGAACATGCACTTCTGAATTTAGGACACGCAGATTCTGTATTGCCTTGAAGATAGTTGGGGAGGAATCTGGCACGAAAACACAGCAAGCGGACCCCACTAATTTGCATACCCCTCCACGTTCAGCCAGGATGACAACTAATGCCACACGGTTCTGAAGTGCTACTAACCTTATTGCTTTCTGTTCTAAAGTCATATTATAGAGTATGTAAGTGGTCCGGTTGATGGTTCTCTCCAGTACTCTCGCTAGTCTCCTGATATCTTCTGAGTTCAGTATTTGTCCCCAACATGGCACAAAGGATTTTGCTATGTCTCCCAGAACTTTTGCTGGAGTGTCACCATTCTCGTCCCGCCATGGACGAGTCTTTGAAACCTCTACAGTACTGGCTATGAATACCCGGGGTAACAGGATCCCTAAATAACAAGTTCACTGCCAATCCCTGGGTAACCATGGAAATGCTACATTACCGCAAACAAAATAGACAGGTTCGCCTACATACAAAGGTCTGTCTTCCCCAGTCAAATTCGCAACGTTGGCGCAACCTTTAAAATCACCCATTGACTGAGTACCATTCCTCTGTATGCAGAAAGAAACTGAATCGGGACTATGATTGACAGTATAGGAAGGAGGCATGGCATCCTTATTGCCTGTAGGAGCCATTTTAAAAGAAATCAAAGATTTAAAAGGACAAGACAGACTATCAGAAGGCCTAATAGAAGCAACATTAGGCTTACTCCTATTTGCAAAGAGCGAGCACCCCAAGGGAGTCAGAACACGTTTTTCAAACTGATTCAAATTAGTCCCATCAAAGTTCCCTGAGATGCTATCGTTCCAGCGACCAAAGAATAGTGCTCTAAGAGAAGATTAGCATGCAGTTGTCAAAGGTAAAGGATGAATATAGCAACCTAGCCCCTTATCCCCGTGTTGCGGTAAATGTGAACAGACCGAGCAGTTGGACTTATTGAAGATGGCATGTGTAGCATTCATGATGAGTAATAATGTGTTGTTATGATATCTCTGTCTATGCTGAGAGTCTCTAGGAGATAGAGTATTCAGGTGCACGAAAGGAGTAGAAAAAGTTGGTACATTTTCAGGTGGCAACAAATTCTCAAGTGAATGTACTTCTTCTAGGTACCAGAAGCCTAAAACAATGACTATTATAAAACCAATTAACATTATCACAAAGCAGCAGTACGTTTTCGGGGCCCACATACTTAAATGTTCATTCCCGTAGCTGGTCACAAAGTCTTTTACCTTTTCCCTAAGCAGAAGTGGTTGCAGGCATTGTAGTCTTCAGATGCAAAACCCCAATGTTTTTAGCTGGCGACCTCCAGGCCGAGCGTCTTCTTAGTCCTTCCACAAACCCTAGCCAACAGAATCCCCTTTTTGCTTTCAAACAATTAATCGTGCCAAAAAGCAAACCCTTGATGACTTTCTTCTTTTCCGAGCGCACAGCCGAACCGCACCGTAAGTCTATATCCTTGGACGCAGATCGTAGCTTGCGATCCCTGGTACTGATTGATCTGTGAACAACGTATCGTCACTTCCCACTGGAAGCGGCAAATGAACGGAAGTAAGGTTAGAGGCACAATTGGGGATCACCTCTGAAAACAAAATGGTTGGAGAGTGTGGGGGTGGAATGGCTGTTTCCCCAGACCTCACAGGATCAGGGAGAATCCCTGACACACTTTCGATGCTAGTTACTGCTTCGGGATCGTTGGTTGCAGTACTGATGAGGGGTTCTGCTTCTTCTGTATCGTATGGCACTGGGTGTGGAATTTTCTTGGTGTGCGTCGCATGGATCAAAATGTTCCGGCCGGACACCCGCACCGCCGTCTGTGTGACCAGTAGGAACTGGAAGGGGGCCCACCAACGAGGTGCAAGGCAAGACGATCGCTCGAAGGATTTTATGAGGACCCACTCCCCAGGTCGTATGCTGTGACCGGGGCCCTCGTATCGTACAGGTAAAGCCTCTCGCACCTGGTGATAAATCAAATACACGTTTTTAGTCAACTGGCTACAGTAATCTGAAAGAAGTACATTTTCAACATTTCTCAAGGAACGACATTTTGGAATGTTCCAGATATAAGCAGGCCTCCCCATTACCACCTCAAAGGGAGAGAGCCCAGTCTTAGTTTGAGGGGTTGTATACATTGATGACAACACAATCAGTAAGGTGTCTGGCCATTTTAGTTTGGTGCCGGCACACGTCTTAGCGAGCTTGTTTTTGATGATGCCGTTGTGCCTTTCCACTAATCCGGCACTCTGAGCGTGTCTGGACGAATGGAACCATTTATCGATCTGTAACCCCGAACATATCTGCAGAATTAGAGCAGCGATAAAATGTGGACCATTGTCCGACAGATGACTTTTGGTAGCCCGAACCTTGGGAAGTATTCTTTTAACATAGTCTTTGCAGTAGTCATGGCTGTAGCGTCTTTAACAGGAAAAGCCTCAACCCATTTTCTGAAAGCACAGATGACAACTAACACATACTTCAGATTATTACACCGTTCCATCTCAACAAAATCAAAGTGTATAACCTCTAAGGGTACAGAAGGTGGACCAAAACTGCCCCAAGGAGTTGATGTTCCCTTTCCCACATTATGATGTAAACAAATCATGCAGTCTTGAACAAAGCGTTCAGCTACCCTAGAGATTTTGTCATTTACCCATGCTTTTTCCAACATTTTTGTGATTTTACGGGCACATATATGTGTGGGACCATGGGCCATAACAACCATCATCATAATGTACGTGTTGGGAAGTAGCCATTTCCCTTCAACTCTGTCCACCCAACACCGATCATCATCAAGTTTCCCCAAGCCCTCAGCCCATTTCTTAGACTCTTCTAATGTGGCATCGGCTTGGATATCCGTTACAGAATCAATACCCTCATCCATTGTGCAGGCATTTGTGGCTTCCCTCGAAGTATACATGTCTGAAGAGAGATCAGCGGCAGTCTGTTTAGCTATCTGATCAGCAAAAGCGTTCCTACATCATCTACAATCTTTTGATGCGCTGCGCATTTTACGATAGCCAGCTGAGTAGGGAGTGCAAGCGCTGAGAGCAGCCGTACTATCAGGGAGCCATGCTGGATTTTTGTACCATGTGAAGTTAAGAACCCTCTTTCTGACCAAAGTCTCCCAAAGTTATGGACCACCCCAAAGGCATACTGACTGTCAGTGTATCTATTCACGGTAAGCCGTTCGGAAATTTCGCAAGCTCGCGTCAATGCTATAATATCTGCAGCCTGCACAGAGTTATGCTTGATTCCCTTGGTTTCTATAATCGTGCTCAATGTAGTGATTGCATAAGCAGCTGTGGATGTATCATCCGGAAGTTTGAAGCAGGACCCATCGCAAAACAGCTCCCCTTGTGGACTGTTCAAAGGAGTATCATATAGATCAATTCTTCCCTTTGTCTCTTGTTCGGTAGTGTAAAGGCAGTCATGTGACTCTTCGTCAATGCAAGCAGTACCTTGCGGGAAAGGTAAGAGTTCAGCCGAATTAAGAACACAACACCTCTTAATTTTAATGTGTGGTGCAAACATGATCAATTCATATCTCGTCAACCGTGCGGAAGTGAGGTGTTGCGTTTGAGTTCTGTTCAGTAGAACATCTACAGAGTGAGGTACCATCAGGGTTAAAGCATGGCCTAGGACCATTCCCTCGCTCTGTTTTACGGATGCAGCAGCAGCAGCGATAGCTCTCAAACATCTTGGCAAAGCGCATGCTACAGGATCGAGGGCGGAAGAAAAGTAACCACATGGCCTATTCTTCCCTCCATGTTCCTGCATTAATACAGCCAAAGCACATCCATCACATTCATGCACAAACAACACAAAGGCCTTTTCATAATTTGGTGTGCCCAAAACCGGTGCCGGGCACAATGCAGTCTTGAGCAAATCAAATGCACGCTGGTGCTCCATGTTCCACAGCAATTGCAAAGAAATGCCCTTCTTCATCAGAGCCAACATCGGCTTAATCGTTAACGAAAAATTAGGGATCCACTGCCTACAGTAAGAAGCCATTCCTATTAACACAGTGCCCTCCTTACAAGCGCTCTCTGAGTCTGCAGCTAAAAGCAAGTCATCAGCATATTGAAGCAGCGTACAAGTAGAGGGAAACTGAAGGGTATCAAGCTGCTCTTTCAAAGACCTACTGTAGATGCTAGGACTTTCCGTGTAACCTTGCGGTGCACGGTTGAAGGTAAACAAACGTCCCCCTAAGGTGAACGCGAACAAGTATCTACTGTCCTTGTGTATAGGAATACTAAAGAAAGCATTCTTTAAATCCACAACATTAAAGCGAGTAGCTGAAGCCAGTAAATATCGTCATCACATCAGACACGATTGGAAATTGTGGAGCGACGATCTTATTGATGGCACGTAAATCAATTATAAAACGAAAAAAGGAATTGCATTATCGCCTTTTTTGTACACAGGCAAAATCGGACTATTGCACAAACTACCTGAAATTTCCTCAATCACCCCTCGATGCACAAAATCGGAGACGATGCATTTCAAAACTTGTCACCATCGATCGAGATCTTATAATGTGGAATACGTGGCAGCTTTACTCCGTGTTTCAAAACAATTTTAACAGGCTCAATTTGCAAAACACAGACATCATTGTCGTCAACTGCCCGCAAACAGTCCAGAACATCACTAAGGTACGGCGGCAAAGGTCTAGTCAAGAATTGAGAGACAGAAAGTTGCTGTGGTGAAATCATCAAACACACTCCATCCGAGGAACAATAAATGACCGCATTTAATTCCTTCAACAGATTCAACCCCAGCAAATTCTCTCCACAATTCGAGGTCAAAAGGAATGGACAATGGTCAGTAAAGGGACCCAAAGAAATAGGTACTGGCGAAGAAACTGGGCAGACAACTGGTGTGCCAGAAAACCCTACAGAAACGTTAGTTTTCCCTGACAGTGGAATGTTTGGAACCCGGGAATGATCAATGGAACACTTCTGTGCTCCTGTATCTATCAAGAATAGATGTTTCCTATTTCCCACTATCATTTCAACATAGGGACCTTTCTGATTAACGGGAATAGGCATCGGTTCCAAACCCTGCTTCGGGCAATCCTAACGAAACAGAATGTCGTCAACAGGAAGTTCTTCAGAGAGGTAAGTGGCAGAAGGAAGGTCAAAAATGTTTCTAGTATCCACACTTGGTGCCCGATTATCCTGTGAAAAAGGTTGCTGTGAATCTTGTGCAAACTGACCTCTACAAGGGCCCCCTACACCCGGGCGTCCTCTGGATCATCTACCCATGTTCCCAAATGTGTTATTTTACCTCTGTTGGAGGATCGGGCATTGTGCACGCCAATGACCCTCTTGCCTACAATAGGCACACTGGTTAATGTTTACAGGACCCAAGGGCACATTTCCTTGTGGAACATACTGACCTCTAAGTTGTGAACTACCTCTCTTAGGGCTTCTAACAATTTGCTGTAACAATACTTTTGTCTTCAAATCACCTTTTCTCTTTTCGAGACTTTCCTTTTAATCATTGACACGATTCTCATAGTACTGAGCCATGTGCAGTACTTCTGATTGAGACTTCGCTTGCCAAGCGCTCTCGGAAGACATGATTTGCGACTGGATGTCAGGCAGCAATCCATGGACAAATTTGTCTACAAATAGTCTTTTCCCAGACTCTGTGCCTAACTCTTGTCCACTGAAATCTGAGAATACCTGTTCGAACCGATTCAAGAACTCGGTAGCACCCTCAGACTTCCCTTGGACACAAGCAGTAAGCTTGTCCCAAATAATTCTTTTTTCAGGAATTATAGTTTTCAATTTCACAACTATTCTATTGGGCAAAGTTAATATCACCTGAGGCGGTCTTTCGCCAGCTGGCCTTTCTCCATCAAGTCTTATTATGTTAGCCCATGTATCTCATAACCCTGCTACATCGTCTATGGTTCTAACCTGTTTCCACAAATCTATGGGCAGGAGTACAGGAAATAAAAGATCAATATCACTTAAAGTGAATACTGAAGATTACAAAACAGACTCTATTTCTTTATAGAACCATGTCGAATTTTTCCTAATGTTGGGAATAGATTGTCCAATGGTGTTCACCTCCTCTCTTGAGAACGGGACGTGAACAAACTGAGACACATACAGGGTAATTCATAGAATTTCGCAGAAAAGTGTCGCAAGCGGCTGGCGCAGAGTGTCCGCGTGCGATTGACTGCGCCAGGCACGTGCGCTAAAACCGATTTCCGCGCACAGCGTATTCATGGATTTCAGGCTCCCAAACCAGCCGTGGCGCAGAGTATCGCAGCGACCCAGCAGCAGCGCCAGTAACGCCCCCAAGAACGCCCTCGCGCAAGGAAAAGCCATCAAAATCGCAAAATCATCGCAAAGGGCTGCGCTAACCCTGGACCAGTTTACAGGGCTGCCAAACAAGGAACGCAAAGCGGGTAACGTGCATATCAGGGGTACGCATGAAGTTATACACGCGATTAGCCAGGGTACGTGTATTACAGGGGTACGCGGGAAGTGTAACACGCGATTGGCCAGGGTACGTGTATTACAGGGGTAGGCGGGAAGTTATACATGCGATTAGCCAGGGTACGTGTATTACAGGGGTACGCGGGAAGTTTAACACGCGATTGGCCAGGGTAGTGTATTACAGGGGTATGCGATTTGGCTGTGTACGTGTATTACAGGGGTACACGGGAAGTTTTACACGCGATTCGGCTGAGTACGTGTATTACAGGGATGCGATTTGGCCAGGTACGTGTATTACAGGGGTGCGCAGGAATTATCACACGCGATTTGGCTGGGTACGTGTATTACAGGGGTGCGTGGGAATCATCACACGCGATTTGGCTGGGTACGTGTATTACAGGGGTGCGTGGGAAGTCGCACGCGATTAGGCTGGGTGGGTCCTCACAGGTGTTCCCTGTACACCCTCCACGGCCCCTGCAGGCAGCCTACAAAACAGGGGACTACCCTGCACACCTGCTCATGTCCCCCTGCACCCCCACCCCCCAGCAGTGCAGGGGCAGCCTCCACCAGGCCCCCACCCATGTCTCCCACCACCCCCACCCCCCCTGCCACCAGGGGCAGCCTCCACCAGGCCCCCACCCATGCCTCCCACCACCCCCAACCCCCAGCAGTGCAGGGGCTGCCTCCACCAGGCCCCCACCCATGCCTCCCACCACCCCCAACCCCCAGCAGTGCAGGGGCAGCCTCCACCAGGCCCCCACCCATGCCTCCCACCACCCCCACCCTCCCGCCACCAGGGGCAGCCTCCACCAGGCCCCCACCCATGTCTCCCACCACCCCCACCCCCCCGCCACCAGGGGGGGCAGCCTCCACCAGGCCCCCACCCATGCCTCCCACCACCCCCAACCCCCAGCAGTGCAGGGGCAGCCTCCACCAGGCCCCCACCCATGCCTCCCACCACCCCCAACCCCCAGCAGTGCAGGGGCAGCCTCCACCAGGCCCCCACCCATGCCTCCCACCACCCCCAACCCCCAGCAGTGCAGGGGCAGCCTCCACCAGGCCCCCACCCATGTCTCCCACCACCGCCACCCCCCCCGCCACCAGGGGCAGCCTCCACCAGGCCCCCACCCATGCCTCCCACCACCCCCAACCCCCAGCAGTGCAGGGGCAGCCTCCACCAGGCCCCCACCCATGTCTCCCACCACCCCCACCCCCCCGCCACCAGGGGCACCCTCCACCAGGCCCCCACCCATGTCTCCCACCACCCCCACCCCCCCCGCCACCAGGGGCAGCCTCCACCAGGCCCCCACCCATGCCTCCCACCACCCCCAACCCCCAGCAGTGCAGGGGCAGCCTCCACCAGGCCCCCACCCATGCCTCCCACCACCCCCAACCCCCAGCAGTGCAGGGGCAGCCTCCACCAGGCCCCCACCCATGTCTCCCACCACCCCCACCCTCCCGCCACCAGGGGCAGCCTCCACCAGGCCCCCACCCATGTCTCCCACCACCCCCCCGCCACCAGGGGTAGCCTCCACCAGGCCCCCACCCATGCCTCCCATCACCCCCAACCCCCAGCAGTGCAGGGGCAGCCTCCACCAGGCCCCCACCCATGTCTCCCACCACCCCCACCCCCCCGCCACCAGGGGCAGCCTCCACCAGGCCCCCACCCATGCCTCCCACCACCCCCAACCCCCAGCAGTGCAGGGGCAGCCTCCACCAGGCCCCCACCCATGTCTCCCACCACCCCCACCCCCCCGCCACCAGGGGCACCCTCCACCAGGCCCCCACCCATGTCTTCCACCACCCCCACCCCCCCCGCCACCAGGGGCACCCTCCACCAGGCCCCCACCCATGTCTCCCACCACCCCCACCCCCCCCGCCACCAGGGGCACCCTCCACCAGGCCCCCACCCATGTCTCCCCCCACGCCCCCCCGCCACCAGGGGCAGCCTCCACCAGGCCCCCACCCATGCCTCCCACCACCCCCAACCCCCAGCAGTGCAGGGGCAGCCTCCACCAGGCCCCCACCCATGTCTCCCACCACCCCCACCCTCCCGCCACCAGGGGCAGCCTCCACCAGGCCCCCACCCATGTCTCCCACCACCCCCACCCCCCCGCCACCAGGGGCAGCCTCCACCAGGCCCCCACCCATGCCTCCCACCACCCCCAACCCCCAGCAGTGCAGGGGCAGCCTCCACCAGGCCCCCACCCATGCCTCCCACCACCCCCAACCCCCAGCAGTGCAGGGGCAGCCTCCACCAGGCCCCCACCCATGCCTCCCACCACCCCCACCCTCCCGCCCCCAGGGCCAGCCTCCACCAGGCCCCCACCCATGTCTCCCACCACCCCCACCCCCCCGCCACCAGGGGCAGCCTCCACCAGGCCCCCACCCATGCCTCCCACCACCCCCAACCCCCAGCAGTGCAGGGGCAGCCTCCACCAGGCCCCCACCCATGCCTCCCACCACCCCCAACCCCCAGCAGTGCAGGGGCAGCCTCCACCAGGCCCCCACCCATGCCTCCCACCACCCCCAACCCCCCGCCACCAGGGGCAGCCTCCACCAGGCCCCCACCCATGTCTCCCACCACCCCCGCCACCAGGGGCAGCCTCCACCAGGCCCCCACCCATGCCTCCCACCACCCCCAACCCCCCCCCGCCACCAGGGGCAGCCTCCACCAGGCCCCCGCCCATGCCTCCCACCACCCCCAACCCCCCGCCACCAGGGGCAGCCTCCACCAGGCCCCCACCCATGTCTCCCAACACCCCCACCCACCAGCACTGTGGGGCACGTGGCCAGCAGGCAGTCAGGCAGCAGCAGATGGCAGGTGGGAACGTGCTCAGGGCTCTGGGGGGCAGTAATTTGGCCTCCTGGCCAGGAGCGTGGTCTCTCGTGTGTGAACGCGTGGACAGCCTGATAGGGAGTGAAATCCCACACGTCAGCAAAGGCCCTTAGCGCGTAAACCCGTCAACAGCATATGCGCGCCTATAGTCACCTGCACGTGCAGGAAATTGTTGCGTGACACGTCCCAGTGTCAAAGCGTGTGATTGGTGAAAATGGATCTACACGCAGAAGTGACAAAGCGTGTGATTGGTGAAAATGGATCTACACGCAGAAGTGACAAAGCGTGTGATTGGTGAAAATGGATCTACACGCAGAAGTGACAAAGCGTGTGATTGGTGAAAATGGATCTACACGCAGGAGTGACAAAGCGTGTGATTGGTGAACGTACACGCCGCGTAAGTGACGCTGTACGTGTGGGCCTGTATATAAGGTACATGTAGAACACCATTTCCTTGTACATGCTTTTCGTGGAGAGCGAGTGGGTGAATTCTGTACTTCTTGTCGTTTCACACACGATTTACTTCACGGCGTTTCCAGTTCGTACTCCCTGTTACCTCTGACAGCTTTTTCTCTATTTTTCCTCTTGTACTGGTTTACCTGGGCCTGTTCCCTCAAACAGTGTCCCCTTCTACTGTTGTCCTGTCTTCTCAGACAGCGTACACATCTTCTTTTGGCGGGGGTTTAGCCAGCCAAACGCGCTAATTTTTCACGCTCTTTTACCTGGCAGACGGTGAGTCACGCACGTATCCAACTTCTGTGCTTGCCCCGTGTGTAGCCTACCCCTTCAGAGGTCATTCTAGGCTGCGTGTGACACGCATACGTTCATTCTTGTGTTACTGGGTGCCACAGCGTAGTGCAGGTTTTTCTTTCTGCACACGTGGTCTAGGAGGGGTTGCGTGCACGTCATCTCCCTTTTTTGGGCCTCCTGTGCGTTGCGTGACCCGTCATCTTTCCCCAGGGGTTACAATCAGCCGTGCTAGAGCACTAGGGTACAATTACCATCTGGTACCCAACCCCTTTGACCCCCAATTGCCCAGGACAATTGTCTACAGCCACTCCCATACGCACATTAATATCAGTGCCATGGCTGGGAGGCGAGGATTCCGTAAGGGTGGCAAAGGTGGAAGAGCCACAAGTGGTGGCCGTGGTGGATCCGGTAGGGGACGTGGTCGTAACTTGCAGGGTGAGCCTGTCCCCCCATGTGTGGAGGACCAGTCAAGGGCACCCATCATCCCCCCCCCCTCCCGTTGACGCTGAAGTGGCTGACACCATCCATGCTCAGCCCTTGTTGGACCAGCCCATTGTGGCACCAGACCTGGCTGACTCCATGCCTGACTTCCAGGTCAGCAGGGCTACGACACGTGCGCTGGTGCACGTTGATGCTATCATGCCACGTGGATCTGGGGCAGCAAGGTCATCTGCTGCCCCAAGTAGGCAGGGCGGAGAGGCTGCAGGGGCAGCTGCAGCTCCATCCACCCCAGCTCTCACACACCCAGCCAGGACAGTGTCCGTCCTAGTCCATTCTGCTGACATTCCCCATGACACCATTACACTTGAGCCAATGCCTGCACCAACTCCCATGCTGAGTGTGCAATCCCACACACCTGATACAGAGCCCACCAGGGCTCCTGCCCCTAGTGTCCAGAGCGGCGCAGGACACTCAGGATCACCACCACCTTCCAAGCGGAAGAGGAAGAGTGCTCGTCCGGCACAGGCTGATGCCCCCGACACGGCTACACAGTCCGGTCCGTCGAGGAAGCCCAGCCTCACGGATGTGGAACTGAATGCACTTGTCGAGTATGTGTCCGGACATGATAACGAGATGGTCATTGTTGCAGGATCCAAGACCACACCTGCACAACGCCAGGCACACTGGCAGACCATTGCGGACATCGTAAGTGCCCTTGGAATCGTGAGGCGCACAGCCAATGATTGCTACAAGCGCTGGAATGACCTAAAGCGCAGGGCAAAGAAGAAGCTGGCCTCAAGTCATGCCGCAACTCTAGTGACTGGAGGTGGGTCTCCAGTAGAAGACATGGAACTCACTCCACATGAGTCAGTCGCTGGGACCTACGTCACGGAGGAACAGATCCAAGGCGTGGGAGATCTGCCTGATTACGAGGCATTGTCCGGTGAGTGCACATGCATGTGTGTGTCATCCATGTGCATGGTGTGTGTGTGAGGGCATCTGTTTGTGTGCCAGGTGAGAGTGTGTGCGCCTGAGTCGAATGGGTCAGCCATGTGCTTCATGCAAGACATCCTGGGCAGCTGCATTTCGCCATTGCAGTATCCCTTCTGCCAACAGTAGACATCTAGCCCAACAGCACCCAAGTTGGCCTTGAAGTGTCACCTTGCCACTACATTGTTGATTATTTTCCTATGTTCAATCAGACAGATTGTATGCATTCCACCACTTATACTAGGCATTCCTCAGTCCTCTAGTCACATGTATGGCATGGCCATGGTAAAGTGGAGTTACTTTGTTACCTGGATATCATATGTTCACACATGTCCCTGTGCAATTGGACCATATTGGACTGGCAGCTCCAGGTGATAAAGCAGACCTGTCAGAATTAGAAAAGCTATTGCATGTGGGAACTGGACAGAATGAATAAGTGCTGCCCTCCTCTCCATCTACACTCAATAGCAATGGCACATTCCATCTGTGTGATGGCATGTGTGTGTCACCTGGCAATCACAGGGCAATGTGTGATGCCACTGCCAGGCAGCATGCATGAAATGTGTTCATCTTCCATCTTTGTGTAATGAGTGTGTGCCATTTGCCTGCCCTTCATACGCAGTGAGGGTGCATGCATGGGAGGGTCTTAGTCATGTGGGACATGTGTCAATCAAGTACTGGTTCTCTTGTTTCACAGCCCTCATTGTGTGCCATGGTGCTAATGCGGGTTTCCATTTCTTTGTCATTATGTCATTGCAGGGGAAGACGCACCTGATACTGCTGGGGTTGTGGAGATGGTGCAGAGCCAGGAGGGGTCCGAGGGCCGACCAACCACCAGTGAGGGACGTGGTGTGCTGGTGGGTGAAAACCCACAAGTGCTGCAGGTCGTGCTCTCAAGGGGTGTCTCTGGCTGCACCTCCCCCGAGCTGTACTCAGCTGTTGACTCGGATGATGAGACCTACGTGCCGTCGCAGGTGAGTGTTCCAGGGAGGGAATCTGTTCTGTCCCACCCACCTGCACCAGGGTCAGAACCCTCAATGGGGATGTCAGTGTTGGCAGCTAGGCCTTTGGTGGTTACGGATGCAGGGTCACACTCCGCGACATCTGATCCTGCTCCTGGGCCAGCAGATCAGAGGGGGAATGCAGTCCTGCAGCCTCAGGCAGTGCCGGCACAGCAAGGCGCAGTCCGCCTTGCCCCAGACAGGTGTGGTGCCCGCCGACGTGGTGGCCGTACGCCACCTGGCAATACCGTATGGGAGCAATCCATTTACGGTATGGCTACCCAACAGGCAGCATCATCCGAGATGATGGCTCAGGCCATGGATAGGGTGGCCACTTCCATTGTCCCCCCTGAAAGGCTGATGGAGCGACTAGAGCAGGCAACCGACTCCATCTGCCAGTCACACAGGGAGGACATGTTGGCGTCCAACAGGGACAGGCGGGTGGCACTGGCGACTCTGCAGGAGGCCATCTCCATAGAGTCCCAGGGCCACAGGGAAGCCCTGAGGCAGGAGCTACATCAACTCAGGACGACTCTTGTTGAGCTAGAGGCTTCAACACACCAAAGGACAGAACAGCAGCTGGAGCGTCTCACCCGTACGCTCTCAGCTGAGATGCAAGCAACGAGGGCGGAGGTCCGGGCATCCCGTGAGTTGTTGCATGGGGACCTCCGCACCCTCATCCTCCAGAACGAGACCTACCACACCCGCATGCTTGCAGCCATGGAGGAACAGAGTAGGGCCTTGCGTGGGCTGCCTCCCATAGTGCAACCACCTCCGGATGCAGCTGCACAGGGTGATAATAGCGACAGCAGTGATACTCCCACAATAGGGTAGCCGTGTGGGCCATGAGCCCATGGAGGTGTTTTTTTTTCCCAGGATCCACACAGGTGGTTTCTGGTGTGCACCCTGACCTCGGACCTCCTGGGTGGCCTCCCCAACCCCCCCGGGCCCTTTAATGGCCATTTTTGATTTTCTTTTTATTTTTATATTTTTTAAATTTTTATTTTTATATTTTTCCCAATTTTTTGGGGGCACATTGTTGGCTTCCGTGGTTCCTGTGGGCATACGCTGCATTGTGGCTGGGCACATGCAGGCTTGTCATGTATTAGGTTCAGGTGCCTGGGTTTGAGTCACACACACCCCTCCAGCTTCCCGTTTCCATGGGCTTGCAAAGGGTGTGCCCAAGTGACATTGAAGTACATGGTGACATTGGACTCCCACTACATGTGTGGGTAGTCTAGTCAATACTGTGTATACATTCCTAGTGCATATTGCTGTTGTGTTGTACACTGCATGTTGCATTGATGTGTAACTCATCATCTGTGTCTGCCTCCCAATTTGCAGGTCCCTTCCTCATGTCTACACAAGGCCCTCTAGTCTGGAGATGGGGTCCTTGTTGGCAGCAGTGCACCTACAACTCTACATGGCACCAACACTGTTCAGTTGGAAGTGGTGGGAGTGCAGGCATATCCAGGTGGTGAGACAACTGATTTATTACATTACTGAAGTCATGTTTATGGTAGTACGTGCTCAAGTATGTTGTTTGTCCTGCATTACAGTGAGCATTTCAGGTGTAGGAAGTTTCAATTGGGGACACTGTACATCGCAACACTTGTCACGTTGTGGGGATTACTTTGTTTACCTGCACATAGCATGACATGGCACGGTGTGTTGTGTGGCGGTGCTGGGGATGGGTTGGGTGACATGGCACTGTCCTCTTGTTGCATTTAGCAAGTGGGTATTAATTTTGGCTGCTTGAATGTGTTCCTTCACAAAACTGCATTGGTGTTGTGTGTGGGTAGGGATGCACACATTGTAACACTTCCAGGTGAACAATCTCAGGCTGATATGCTTTTCACGGTTGAATCTCCAGACATTCAGGATCAGTGTCAGGTTGAGTCATCATTGATTGTCAGATGGAATGTGCCAGGCCAGTGTGCACTCCACAGGGGAGTGAATACTATGTGAAGTAATTAGCCACTAGCTGTGTACGGGCTGCCTCCCCTCGTGCCCTTTCCCCTCCCATGCGCAGCGGCTGTGCATGTGGTTGGGGATGTGGGGCCACCACCATGTCCACGGGCAGGCCCGGCGTGTTGCAACGTTGTGCAGGACACATGCTGCCACTATGATCCTGCACACTACTGGGGGAGCGTATAACAGCTGCCCGCCAGAATGGTCAAGGGAGCGAAAGCGTGACTTTAGCACTCCGAATGTGCGCTCCACTATGCCCCGGGTTGTAATGTGGGCTGTGTTATATCTTACCTCGGGTGGCGTGGTGGGGTTCCGAATTGGCGTCATCATGTGGGGGCTGAGAGGGTAGGCACTGTCCCCTGTGGAGGTGGTGATTGGTATCATTGGTGGGGTTGTGACCTTGCTCAGTATCCAACATGCATGCATGTTCAGTGGCATACATACTCACCGAAAAGCCATGTATCGCCATGCCGCCCAGCATCTATGTCCCGGCATAGGGTGGACATTCGGTAAATGAAGCTGTCGTGGGTGGACCCGGGATAGTTGGCATATACTGAGGTGATGATTCCCTTGGCATTACATACTACCTGCACGTTGATGGAATGCCAGTGCTTGCGGTTCCTATAGATGTGCTCTGATGCCCTGGGGGGACGTAGAGCCACATGGGTGCAGTCGATGGCACCTAGCACTTTGGGGAATCGTGCCACTCCGTAAAAATCCAGGGCGGCAGCATGCCTTTCAGCAGGTGTTCTGGGCAGGTATATGTGCCTGCGGACTGATGGGCGTGCAGTGATGATGTCCAAGACCTGGTGTAGGCAGCGTGACTGGGTGGCCTGTGACACCCCACCCACTATGGCACTTGTCCGCTGAAATGATCCAGTGGCTAAGAAGTGCAGTACATTGAGGACCTTCTCCAGGGGGCTGAGTGCTTGAGAGCACAGGGTGGGTGATGTGAGGTCATCCTCCCACTCACTCACCAGGTCCAGTATTATGTGTGGTGGAAACCTGTACCTTCCATACACCTGGTCATCAGGCATCCCGAAAAGGCTGGTTCTGGGTGTGAATATTCTGGCCCTGACTCTCCTCCTCCTCCTCCTTTGGTAGCCCACTGCCACTGCTGCTAGGAACGGTATGTTCATCCTGGCATCTGGCTTGTTATTTGAAAAGTGCGCAAATTAATGCTTTGCGCGTGTTCTAGGCGAGCGTGTGACCCGCGCACCCCTGGAATCTAGTTCCAACTCCAATAGCGTGTGGAAATTCCCACGCAGCAGCCATACAGGTGCGCTGACGTACTTGCGTGTGTAAGTGCCCGCGCACCCCTGAAATACACGTACATAGGCCAATCGCGTGTACGCGCACTTTTGTCCAATTACACGCAATGAAATACACGTACATAGGCCAATCGCGTGTACGTGCACTTTTGTCCAATTACACGCAATGAAATACACGTACATAGGCCAATCACGCGATGACACTCTGACGTGCAGTATTTCCACGTGTGTTCCGTCATCACGTGCTGAGTGGGGAACGCCCGTGCGGGTCACGTCAGACGCGCTTACGCGCTGAGGGACTCTGGTCCAATAGAATCGCGTATGCGTGCTGACGCGCTTACGCGCTAAGGGCCTTTCCTCGGATTTCACGCTGACGTGCAGGATTTTCACGTGCCAAATCACTCCGTATCAAGCTGGCCACCCGAAAACACACGGAACACCACGCTCCTGCCCAGAAGGCCGAGTTACTGCCCCCCAGTGCCCCGAGCAGCCTCCCACGTGCTATCTGCTGCTGCCTGCCTGCCTGCCTGCTGCCACCGTGCCCTGCCATTTGGTGCCTGCACATCAGCCATCTGCAGGGGTCCAGTTGCTGTGTCCACCCCTGCTGGAACTGAAGACTCCCAACTGGGATTACATCGCTCCACAGCCCAGCCCCAGGACCCAGTTGCCCACCCACACCTGCCTCTGGGGTTGCCATGTCGGGCACTTCCACATCTGGCACCAGTGGCAACCCCAGGCCAGAGGGGCAGAGGAGCACCAGCTTCACTGCCACCGAAGTTGGTGTCCTGGTGGAGCATGTCCTGGGGCAGTATGATGCCCTCTTTGGATCGTCCCGCGCCAGCAAGGAAGGACGGGAGAGGATCTGGGCCGACTGTGTGGTTGCCATCAACGCGGAGGGGGTGGCAACCCGCAACGTCCAGAAGATCAAGAAGCGCTGGGAGGACTTGAGGTCCAGGACCCTTGTGAAGGCCCGGCGCCTCGTGGAGGGGGGCCGGGGCCGCATGAGTTCCATCCAGAAGAGGGTCCTGGAACGCGTACGCCCAGCGCTCCACGCCCAGGTCCTTGAGAGGGAGGCCCGTCTGGAGTTGAGCGGTATGTGTCCAAGCATTACTGTGTGAGACAGGGCATGTTGCGGTGTGCTGGTTCTATGATACTTGCCTGTATGTGTGCCATGGGCCATGTATGCATGTATGTGTGCAGGGACATCATGGTAATGCATGTGCGACCAGTGATGTGTGACCCACATGGTTGTTGCATGTGTTGAAATGCGGCATGGGGAGCCCTATGCAGATTTTGGACATGAGAGCATGCCAGTCTCTGTACCTGGACATGGATGGGGGTGAAGGATGGGTGCTGATGCCAGGTACATATATGGTAGCCATGTCTGTGTGCCTGACCTGCGTGTCTGTGACTTGTGCATGCCATGGATGCATGACACGTGTGTGAAAATGCACAGATTCAGTGACGCACCCAACTTACCCTTGTTTCGCCTGTGTTCGGTGTGTTTGGGGCCAGATGGATGTGACTGAGGTGAAGTGTGTGCATGTGATATGCATGAGCCATGATGCATGTGAGTTACATATCATTGAATGTTTCTAGAGTCCATTGGACATGCATGGAAATGTCCATGACATGCACCATGCCTGTTACTGTGTGTGTTTTGCCTGGACTGACCCATGTGTTGTGGAGGGACATGATGGAAGTGTACTTTGACAGTGGTGCTCATCTGCTATTGCTTCCTGTCTAGTGGACCATTGTACAGTTGCCTGATGCTTGTGTCCTTTGTCTCCCTCTACGCAGCGGCTAGTGAAGAAGAGGGCAGAGACGGCGCTGTGGAGCAAGGCGGCGGGGATGCCCCCACGGCTGCAGCGGAAGGGGTGGGTGAGCCCCCACAGGGGCCTGCTACGGCGGGAGACGGTGAGGAGCCATCCAGGTTGGTGGTTTGCACAGAGGAGGAGGAGGCCGACACTGGTGCACACATGGGGCCTGGTGGGAGCATCCCTGCTGGTGCAAGTGGTGCAGTCCAGGGCCAGGGGCAGGAGGCAGCACAGGTCACCGTGGAGGGGCCTGTGCATGTCACTGTCCCTGACCCTGTGAGTGCACCACCATGCACCAGCAGGGATGCCCCGTCCCAGGCCCGTCCGCAGGTAGAGGGGATGTCCATGTCACCTGACTCCCCTCCACCTGCGGACGTGGTAACCCCTGGCCGCGTGGAGAAGGTCCTGATTGGGGTCGCGATGCGCACGGCTGTGATTCGTGATGACGTGCGTGCTTCCCGGGAGGAGCACGCACGTCATCACGAAGTGCACCGTGCCGACGTGGCCCAATTGGGATCGGCCATGTTCGGGGGTTTCCTGCATGTGTTGGCCAATCTGACGGCCCTCTCCGCCTCTGTGCAGGCTATCCACCGGTCGTTCTCCTTGCCGACTTCCGGCCCAGATGCCACCAGGGCCCCCTGTGGACCTGCCCCGACCAATGCAGCCAGCTCGGTGGGGATCCCATCCCTGCCACAGTTGGGAGTCGGAGGTCCAGCAGGGGTGGACAACACAGCAAGTGGACCCCAGCAGATGGAAGATGTGACGGCATCATCGGGCAGGGCACGTGCACGACGGCGTCGGTGGTTTCCATCAGCCTGGATGCCGTCGTGCTGGCAGAGGCAGTGGCGTCGGAGGCAGTAGCGGGCTCGACGTGGGAGGCATCATGGCTCGGGGCCATCAAGATCAGAGGGGCAGGCATCGGCCGGAGGGCAGGGCAACCCTGGGATGTTGGTGTGTTCCGTGTGGGAGGAGTTTGGCCAGCGGATAGGTGCGGAGCGGCAGCGGGCGGAAGAGGAGCGGCTCGCCATGGTCAGGGCGGAGTTCTCCATGCGTCGGGCATTGAGGCGGGCTGAGTGCCTCGAGGAAGCTCGCAGGGATTTTGAGGTGGACATGGGGTTGTCCCTGCGAGACCTCGGGGCCAGGACAGAGTCCCGCCTCCAGGACATCGACATGGAGTTCGATGATGCCCTGGCCAGCAACATCACCAAGTGAGCCGCAGGACTTGCCCGCTGCCTTTGTATATAGTTATTTAGTTAGTTAGTGCTAGGTTTCCTTTATTTATTTTTATTATTTTGGACCACTCGGACAATGGCCACTTTTTTGTACATATATTTTACATTAGTTAGTGGTAGGTTTCATTTTTGGTGTTGGGCTCATGGACCCTGGAACATTCCTGTATATAGTTTGTTTTTTTGGGAGATACATTTTTTTAATTTCTTATTGTTTTCACCATGACGTAATGGTTTTTCATTAATTTCCTATGACATGATATTGCTTTGGACAAATTCATTTTAATTTTTTATTCCTTTGTTTTTTTGTTTATCACTTTTGTTCTCGGACATGGACCATTTATTTACTTAGCCACATCGTTGTATGTTTGAAAAGTTCACTTATTTTTGGTATTTAATACATTTTTTATATTTTCTTACACTTGTGTTATTTTCTCATTGGTTTGTTACATGTCATGATATGGGTTTTGACATTCACTTGCACCCATTGTGTATGTGTGTGTGACGGACATGTGTTCTTTTGCATACTTGGCATTGGGGTTGTGTCATGTGATTGCATTCACTATGTGGGTGGATGCAATCCTTGCCTGGGTGTTTGTGCTGGGTATGCTGGCCATTATTGCCATGATTGTGTATCGTCAGGACCTGGGGCCAGGGGGACATGTGTGGGGGCCTGCTGGCAGGTTCCCCACAGTGCTGGGGGGTGGGGGTGGTGGGAGACATGAGTGGGGGCCTGGTGGAGGCTGCCCCTGCACTGCTGGGGGGTGGGGGTGGTGGGAGACATGAGTGGGGGCCTGGTGGGGGGTGCCCCTGGTGACTGGGGGTGGTGGGTGACATGAGTGGGGGCCTGGTGGAGGGTGCCCCTGGTGACTGGGGGGGTGGGGGTGGTGGGTGACATGAGTGGGGGCCTGGTGGAGGGTGCCCCTGGTGACTGGGGGGGTGGGGGTGGTGGGAGACATGAGTGGGGGCCTGGTGGAGGGTGCCCCTGCACTGCTGGGGGGTGGGGGTGGTGGGAGACATGGGTGGGGGCCTGGTGGAGGCTGCCCCTGGTGACTGGGGGGGTGGGGGTGGTGGGTGACATGAGTGGGGGCCTGGTGGAGGGTGCCCCTGGTGACTGGGGGGGGGGGTGGTGGGTGACATGAGTGGGGGCCTGGTGGAGGGTGCCCCTGGTGACTGGGGGGGGTGGGGGTGGTGGGTGACATGAGTGGGGGCCTGGTGGAGGGTGCCCCTGGTGACTGGGGGGGTGGGGGTGGTGGGTGACATGAGTGGGGGCCTGGTGGAGGGTGCCCCTGGTGACTGGGGGGGTGGGGGTGGTGGGTGACATGAGTGGGGGCCTGGTGGAGGATGCCCCTGGTGGCGGGGGGGGGGGTGGGGGTGGTGGGAGACATGAGTGGGGGCCTGGTGGAGGGTGCCCCTGGTGGCGGGGGGGTGGGGGTGGTGGGAGACATGAGTGGGGGCCTGGTGGAGGGTGCCCCTGGTGACTGGGGGGGTGGGGGTGGTGGGTGACATGAGTGGGGGTCTGGTGGAGGGTGCCCCTGCACTGCTGGGGGGTGGGGGTGATAGGGGACATGGGTGGGGGCCTGGTGGAGGCTGCCCCTGCACTGCTGGGGGGTGGGGGTGGTGGGAGACATGAGTGGGGGCCTGGTGGAGGGTGCCCCTGCACTGCTGGGGGGTGGGGGTGGTGGGAGACATGGGTGGGGGCCTGGTGGAGGCTGCCCCTGGTGACTGGGGGGGTGGTGGGTGACATGAGTGGGGGCCTGGTGGAGGGTGCCCCTGGTGACTGGGGGGGTGGGGGTGGTGGGTGACATGAGTGGGGGCCTGGTGGAGGGTGCCCCTGCACTGCTGGGGGGTGGGGGTGATAGGGGACATGAGTGGGGGCCTGGTGGAGGGTGCCCCTGGTGACTGGGGGGGTGGGGGTGGTGGGTGACATGAGTGGGGGCCTGGTGGAGGCTGCCCCTGGATGGTGGGGGGTGGGGGTGGTGGGAGACATGAGTGGGGGCCTGGTGGAGGGTGCCCCTGCACTGCTGGGGGGTGGGGGTGATAGGGGACATGAGTGGGGGCCTGGTGGAGGGTGCCCCTGGTGACTGGGGGGGTGGGGGTGGTGGGTGACATGAGTGGGGGCCTGGTGGAGGGTGCCCCTGGATGGTGGGGGGTGGGGGTGGTGGGAGACATGAGTGGGGGCCTGGTGGAGGCTGCCCCTGCACTGCTGGGGGGTGGGGGTGGTGGGAGACATGAGTGGGGGCCTGGTGGAGGGTGCCCCTGGTGGCGGGGGGGGTGGGGGTGGTGGGAGACATGAGTGGGGGCCTGGTGGAGGGTGCCCCTGGTGGCGGGAGGGTGGGGGTGGTGGGAGACATGGGTGGGGGCCTGGTGGAGGCTGCCCCTGCACTGCTGGGGGGTGGGGGTGATAGGGGACATGAGTGGGGGCCTGGTGGAGGGTGCCCCTGGTGACTGGGGGGGGTGGGGGTGGTGGGTGACATGAGTGGGGGCCTGGTGGAGGGTGCCCCTGGTGACTGGGGGGGTGGGGGTGGTGGGTGACATGAGTGGGGGCCTGGTGGAGGGTGCCCCTGGTGGCGGGGGGGTGGGGGTGGTGGGAGACATGAGTGGGGGCCTGGTGGAGGGTGCCCCTGGTGGCGGGGGGTGGGGGTGGTGGGAGACATGAGTGGGGGCCTGGTGGAGGGTGCCCCTGGTGACTGGGGGGGTGGGAGTGGTGGGTGACATGAGTGGGGGCCTGGTGGAGGGTGCCCCTGCACTGCTGGGGGGTGGGGGTGATAGGGGACATGGGTGGGGGCCTGGTGGAGGCTGCCCCTGCACTGCTGGGGGTGGGGGTGGTGGGAGACATGAGTGGGGGCCTGGTGGAGGCTGCCCCTGCACTGCTGGGGGGTGGGGGTGGTGGGAGACATGGGTGGGGGCCTGGTGGAGGCTGCCCCTGGTGACTGGGGGGTGGGGGTGGTGGGTGACATGAGTGGGGGCCTGGTGGAGGGTGCCCCTGGTGACTGGGGGGGTGGGGGTGGTGGGTGACATGAGTGGGGGCCTGGTGGAGGGTGCCCCTGGTGACTGGGGGGGTGGGGGTGGTGGGTGACATGAGTGGGGGCCTGGTGGAGGGTGCCCCTGGTGACTGGGGGGGTGGGGGTGGTGGGTGACATGAGTCGGGGCCTGGTGGAGGGTGCCCCTGGTGACGGGGGGGTGGGGGTGGTGGGTGACATGAGTGGGGGCCTGGTGGAGGGTGCCCCTGGATGGTGGGGGGTGGGGGTGGTGGGAGACATGAGTGGGGGCCTGGTGGAGGCTGCCCCTGCACTGCTGGGGGGTGGGGGTGGTGGGAGACATGGGTGGGGGCCTGGTGGAGGCTGCCCCTGGTGACTGGGGGGGTGGGGGTGGTGGGTGACATGAGTGGGGGCCTGGTGGAGGGTGCCCCTGGTGACTGGGGGGTGGGGGTGGTGGGTGACATGAGTGGGGGCCTGGTGGAGGGTGCCCCTGGTGACTGGGGGGGTGGGGGTGGTGGGTGACATGAGTGGGGGCCTGGTGGAGGGTGCCCCTGGTGACTGGGGGGGTGGGGGTGGTGGGTGACATGAGTGGGGGCCTGGTGGAGGGTGCCCCTGGTGGCGGGGGGGGTGGGGGTGGTGGGTGACATGAGTGGGGGCCTGGTGGAGGGTGCCCCTGGTGGCGGGAGGGTGGGGGTGGTGGGAGACATGGGTGGAGGCTGCCCCTGCACTGCTGGGGGGTGGGGGTGATAGGGGACATGAGTGGGGGCCTGGTGGAGGGTGCCCCTGGTGACTGGGGGGGTGGGGGTGGTGGGTGACATGAGTGGGGGCCTGGTGGAGGGTGCCCCTGGATGGTGGGGGGTGGGGGTGGTGGGAGACATGAGTGGGGGCCTGGTGGAGGCTGCCCCTGCACTGCTGGGGGGTGGGGGTGGTGGGAGACATGGGTGGGGGCCTGGTGGAGGCTGCCCCTGGTGACTGGGGGGGTGGGGGTGGTGGGAGACATGAGTGGGGGCCTGGTGGAGGGTACCCCTGGTGACTGGGGGGGTGGGGGTGGTGGGAGACATGAGCAGGTGTGCAGGGTAGTCCCCTGTTTTGTGGGCTGCCTGCAGGGGCCGTCGAGGGTGACAGGACCCACCCAGCCTAATCGCGTGTGTAACTTCGCACGCACCCCTGTAATACACGTACCAAGCCAAATCGCGTGTGGAACTTCCCGCGCACCCCTGAAATACACGTACCCTGCTGTAATCGCGTGTGGGACTTCCCGCGCACCCCTGTAATACACGCGCCCAGCCTATTCGCGTGTGGAAATTCCCGCGCACCCCTGAAATACACGCGCCCAGGCTATTCGCGTGTGGAACTTCCCGCGCACCCCTGAAATACACGCGGCCAGGCTATTCGCGTGTGGAACTTCCCGCGCACCCCTGAAATACACGTACCCTGCTGTAATCGCGTGTGGGACTTCCCGCGCACCCCTGAAATACACGCGGCCAGGCTATTCGCGTGTGGAACTTCCCGCGCACCCCTGAAATACACGTACCCTGCTGTAATCGCGTGTGGGACTTCCCGCGCACCCCTGAAATACACGCGGCCAGGCTATTCGCGTGTGGAAATTCCCGCGCACCCCTGAAATACACGTACCCTGCTGTAATCGCGGGTGGAACTTCCCGCGCACCCCTGAAATACACGCGGCCAGGCTATTCGCGTGTGGAAATTCCCGCGCACCCCTGAAATGCATGTACCCTGCTGTAATCGCGTGTGGACCTTCCCGCGCACCCCCTAAATACACGCGGACAGGCTATTCGCGTGTGGAAATTCCCGCGCACCCCTGAAATACACATACCCTGCTGTAATCGCGTGTGGAACTTCCCGCGCACCCCTGAAATACACGCGGCCAGGCTACTCGCGTGTGGAAATTCCTGCGCACCCCTGAAATGCACGTACCCTGCTGTAATCGCGTGTGGACCTTCCCGCGCACCCCTGAAATCCACGTACCCGGCCAAATCGCGTGTGAGACTTCCCGCGCACACGTATTTTTTGTCAGCGTGTCCGTGTTTGTGGGTACCCCTTTGCACCTCATTTGTCCTGGAGGGCCACAGTATAGGACATTCATCATGGCAGTATATGGGTGCTATTTGTTGGCGCACCTTTTGGCGCACATTTCTTACAGCCGCTGAGACGCTACCGCCTGCTTTCTTGTGGCGGTCGTGTTTGTGCCTGTGCGCTGGTTTGAGCGTGCGCTTTTTTGACCTATTCTATTCCATGAATACGTGTTGTAGGCGAGCGTGTGGGCGTTCTGCGCACTTTTACCCTGTGCTTCCCCCGTGACGCCCACATTTTGGCAAGTTGTTCCCCATTCCGAGTGTTACGCCCCGTGTTCCGCCTACTTTTGTTGCGTGCGCGGCGCTATGTGCGATTTTCGCTGTGGACTGTGCGATTTTCGCTGTGACCTGGCGCATGCCGTTAGATGGCCTGTGCGCCAACGTGCGCCGTGCACTTTCTTATCGCACGTCCGATGGTTTTCTCGCGCACGGCCTTCCATGAATCGATGTGCGCTGCTTTTCGTGCGATTTTCGCTATTCCACTGCGATTTTCGCTATTCCACTGCGAATCGCACGTTTTTGGCCACTTGCGCCGCGCTAATTATTCCATGAATCGGCCTTATAGTGTGCAGGGATTTCCTGAGCAACTTTACCTGCTGCAAAATCAGCGGAGATCTCAACTTTTGGGAAGAACCTCTCTCATAGGCAACTGAGAAATAGGCAACTTCGAACACTTACTAAGCAGCAGAGCTAAATCGAGCGCTAAAGCAGCCGAAGAAGTGTCAAATGAAATAGCTCTCTTGTAAATACTCAATAACTCTGCGGGACAACAAATCTTTCTTTTTACACACTCATCCTGTAGGTATTTTACCATTACCTGTATCACTTTCCTCTGCATTTCTGGCGTATACTGACTATATGGGTAATCTGTCATATACTTCAACAGGAGTTATCGATGTATCTGAGATCCATCTTATCGCGTCTTTCATGCAAATTCGCATTTCCTCAGATATCGATTTACGACAAGGGAGGAACCGTTTCTGCACATACATAATGTCCAAACTATCTCCACCTTCATCCTCAATCTGTAATCTTTCCAACTCCTTTCTATACTCAAATACCCTCTCAGCATGCTCTTGTACTCTCTCTGCAGTGTCTCTAGAGAACGCTAAGGTGTTCAGATCCCTCAATCCTTGTGGGAGATCTGTATTGTGTAATCTGTCCCACATTACACACAAATGAATCCCTAATCCCTCAATAAAAACATTTTTCTCAGGAAAATTGTCCATAGTAGAAAGTGTGGCAAAAACATTAGCTTGATCATCCCTCTCCATACAATGCTTAGCCCATGTAATCAACTCACGTTTCTTCTTTGGAGGTACAGTATTACTAGTGACAGCCCTTGATCCCGCTCCCTGATCTACTACAAGCGGTATAGAACCACTTGGAAGAGGGAGAGTAGGCATGTTCAATGGAGGTGTTACCACTTGTGCAACAGGTAAAGGTGGAAGAGCAGGTGAAGGAGCAGCGACAAAAGGAGGACCAACAACTGGAGGAGGAGGAACAACAGAGGGAACGATAGGAGCAGGAGGAGGAATAACAGCAGGAAGAGGCAAACCAGCAGGAAGAGGAACATACAGAGGTGGCGCAGTGGCACCAGGCCTTCGTTCATCTAACAATTTGTCGATAAGTTCATCGGAAACATGAAAGTCTTTAGAAAGATAGATTTTCTGGATACCAAGTGAGAAAGCCCTATCTATATTCCTTGCTGACTCAGACTGTCATATAACAATTCTTTTTCGGCGTTCGTCTTATGGCAGTGCGCATGCTCTTCTCTACTCTTAAGCTGCTGTAAAGCTTCTTTCTTCCAATTCTGTAATACATCAAATGCTGCAGGTCTAGCTTTTTTCTTTAATAATATAGATTCTAAATACTCAATACAAGGGATTTCAAAACTACCATTGATTGGCCCCTGAAGTTTGGAAGCATGTCTAGTTTATCTGTGCCAAATATCATTAAACTCTATACTACCAATGCCATGCTTACAGTAGATAGTACAAGCCGGCGACCCTTCCTGTGGCGCCGGACGGCTAAATTCCAAAGATTGTCTGTCACCGTGGAATAACGACCTGAAGCAGGCAGACAATTTCCCAGGCATGTCAGAATACTGGTGTTACCTGGTCAATAATTGTACTTGCAAGCACAATACCCCAAAACAAATTATCAGGATACTTAAGAATTGGGTCATGACTCACCTGATCAAGCCTAAGGAGGTCCGATCGGATTTCAAAGTTTTCTAACAAATTTTACCTCGTGTTTGGTGATTTCGAAAAATCTGCCCGCCTCGATAAGTGGACCCTCATCAAGATGCCGACTCGGACCGCGTGCTCACCGTCCAGGGATTGGGCCGTGAAGCGCTGCTGAGGTGTCACGTCTCATTCAGGAAAGGGGCCCCTTTTACACCGTCCGATCCCAGTCCGATAGCCGCATCAACCTTCAACGAGCTGGCATCAATCTTGAGGGTCCCTATTCAGGCGCCATCTGTGAAAGCAAAAAGAAGATATCGAGGCTGAGTACCCCAAAAGGAAATACACCAAACGCGGGTTCAAAAGATACACATCTTTATTCTTCAACTGAACAGTTTCAAAGGACAAAGCAACAGATAGCTATCAGGCCCTCAGTACAACACAGCAAAATACCAGCCCTGTTCGGTGTGTTAAGTGAGTGGGGCTGTACATTAGAATAGTTGCACCTTTTATACACTCCAAAACATGATGTCTAACCCACTTGTAAGTTGGGGGGTTTGTGCCGAGTTCACTCCTAATGTATGCATCCATACATTTAGGGGTTATTGTTAATACATTCGCCAACAGGTTACAATAGCAACAGTGTGTCTTTGAATTTCATATTGAGCCTTTGTACACATTTATACAATATAGTTAAGCAAGTGTTCACATTAGATGCTCGAACAGTATTGTGCATGATATATGTTCATGGATTAGTTTTGTTGGTACAGGTAATCCTCTATACACAGGTCAACGAAGGACAAGGTCTCAGTACATGACCCTAATATTTGGCCTGCGGGCAGTTTACATATTAACTTGTACACAGAGGTCAAGACGGCCTTGTTACAGTCAAAACAACACTGTCCACCATCTTAGAGCACAGGGTGACTTTAGAGTGAGAATCTAAAATGGCGGATGAACCTAAAATGGCGGCTAACACAGATCTAAGGTCAGGACCTTGCAACGCGGATTCCTTCGCCGAGCGACTTGGCCTAGGTCAATATATATATATATATATATATATATATATATATATATATATATATATATATATATATATATATATATACACATGATCTAGAGGGGATAATATGATTCCCCATTCGACAAGAGAACCACCTTGGGGTAGAAGCCCCTTGCATATTACAGTGGGATTTTAGACCCAGTAATGAGAGGTCATTTTCTGTGCGAACAATCTTTGGCTGCCTCCACGTTGTCCATTGAGAAAGCTGCAAGCATAGTGATGGGATGTTCTATAACGTTATTTGTTGAGCATGCATTATTTGCTATTCTGGAGAAACCAAAAGAAATGTTGACTTTTCAAAGGGCTTCTGCCTATGAAGTGGTCATATCAAATCCAGCGATTAAAATAGTTTGATGCAGAAAAGTAAACCCTGCCATGTTTATAGCTGAACCACTGGCAGAGGATGCGCATGACTGTTCGAACTATAAAGAGTTCGATAATGAAATCCCTAGGATAAAGGAAAATGCTTTGGCAAGTGGAGAGATTGTTTTTATTGACTGTTCTTCACAAATCGATCAAAATGATGGACAGAGATATACATGGGCTGCTGTGATAAAGCACACGGCCAATGGAGACTTTTAATAATTGTTGAGTGCATGATTACCGTCTCACTATTCAGCACAGGCTGCAGAATTAGTGGTACTGCGGTGATAGTCACGCTCGAGAATCATGCAGACCAGGAAGTAACAGTGTACAGTGACTCCGCCTATGTGATGTTGACAGTACACGCAGGGCTAGCACATTGGAAAAGGAGAGGCTACCTCCGAGTGGATTGCACTCCAGTACAGAATGCAGCTCTATTGGACAGGATTATTAGGGCACTACCACTCCCACTAGCCCTCGCAGTCGTTAAATGCACAGCTCATACTTGCAGACCTTATCTCACGTGGAACTCAAGCAGCACATGATGAAGCCAAACTCGTTGCATGTTCAGAAAATGTTATGTCATTTGACACGCCTACAGTAAATTAAAAAATGGTGGTGATGACGAGTGTGACTGAGGCTTACAGCAATCTTTCAAAAACACAATTAATAGAGGTCCAGGGGGAAGCACCTCAAGATGAGAAGGATCTATGGACGCGAAGAGGTTGTTCGTTAAACCCCCCTGAAGCCCTGTGGCGACAAGAGAGCACTGGTAAACTGGTGATACCTGTAGCCTTATTAAGGCTGGCGCTGGAAGAGCTACACTACCCTGCGCACACAACTAGAGAGAACCTCGCTCCAACTATTGCAGAGGATTGGTTTGTACCAAATTTGTTGTGTAGTGAATTGCATTGTGTGTCAAAAATTCACGGCTGGGCACACACTGTGCACAGGTAGGGGAGTTATCTCGAGACCTAATGGCCTTTTTCAGCATTTGCATATAGACTATGTCGATATGGTGCAAGTATGTAATGGTTATAGATACATGATTGTAGTAGTTTGTCCCTTTTCACAATGGATTGAGGCTGGCCCGTGTACACACCCAGACTCTACTTGTGGAGCAAAATTCTAAGTACGAGAAGTGTTTCCTAGATGGGGAATATGTGAGGTATTGGGATCAGATAATGGTCCTCATTTTGTAAACCAAACATTTGAACAGATTAGCTTGTTGCTTGGTATAAAAGCACAAGTTTTCTTCGGCTCATCATCCACAAAGAAATGGGGTCTGTGTGAGGCTCAACTGATTGCTTAAAGAAAACGTAGCCAAGTTGAAGCTTACCTTGAAGAAAGGGTGGTTGCATTGCCTACCGCTGACATTATATGCATTGAGGAACCAACCAGGATGGGACCACCATCTTACCCTGCATGAAATAATGACAGGGAGGCGAATGAGGACACCCCTCACACCTCCATCCAGAGTTAGAAGTGATGCCCAGCCAACTTCAGAACTGTTAGTAATGGAGCTATGTGATTATCTTACTTGTATGACTTCAAGTATCTCTGTCATTTCAGGTCAGCTATGTCGAAAAGGGTGTGGGGCAGGTCAGAACACAGGAGGAGATGCTTCAACAAATTAATCTAAAGAACTTTGTGTTCCCAACTATTCCTCGGTGATGCTGTCCTAATCCGCAATCACACAAGGAAAAAGTGGGACGAACCTCATTTCAACGTTCCTTTCATAATAGAGGACGTCACGCCGTCTGCAGTCAAGATGCAAGGTAGATGTACTTGGACTTTTTTAGGAGACGTAAAGATTTATGCTGGAGAAACCCCTCTGCCCAAACCCCCATCCGAAGCAAGCATCAGGGAAGAACCTCAGCATGTGCAGACTATGTCTATGATGAGGAAGAAGGATGCAGAAGCTGTTGAGTGAAAGATAAAGGGTTCATTGGACTGTGTCGTGGTTCGAACACTCTGTGCAGTTGCTTCAGGGTTAAGGGAAGATCTTTGTTCTTAAAGCCACAGGAGTTTGTTGCCTTTTTACTGAGGCATGCTTAAGCCTTGATAAAAAGAGAAATATGCAAGATTGTGAAGTCATTTTCGACAATTGGAATAGGGTACAATGCCCTGATTAAATTCTCACTAAGTTCTTGTTCGGAGGCACATATGGTGTTACCCATTGACGTTTCACAGATCATATTTGAAATTGTTCTGTTTGTGTTACGCACTTATCAAGCAATCGTGGGGGAAACTACTAGTGTACACGTTTTCTGCAAGATCCTAAGAATGGTCCGATTGCAAGAAGATTGCTCACAGCGATCATTGAGCAAGTTTTGCAGCTACCAGAGGATAGTGGCTAAAGTGCAAATGCCCCTATCTGCTGATAATGCACAAACACTGGTCAGTTTAGTATTCTATTATCTGATTGAAGAATGTCCACAACTTGTGAATAGACAGACAGATTTCAGATCATTCCTAAGGGACCCAGGAAACAATGCTGCACTAAACAAAATTTTGAGAGGCATCATATTTCAAATGAATGCTTACTCCAAGCGAACCTTGAGAACCAACTGAAACTTTCCCTTCAGGGACAGATCGAGAAGTTGCTGGTCAGGAAAACACTTTTGTTTCATGCTGAAAGAAATTCATCATGGCATCTGGTTTAAGACAGATTTGAGGCATCGAATGGGAATTGGTGTATGTTATTGAGCTTGTCTAGAACTTACTGAAGTAGACTGAGAACATTCTAAATGAGGCTTTCCGGAGAAGACGTCTAAATGTATACTTGTTTTAGTTTACTTCCTGTCAGAGAGGCATCCACATTTTCGAATGGTAAAAAGTCTAAATTAAGGAGTACATTGAGAGTTTTGTTCCTATCATCCAGTAAGCAGACAGTTGGTTGAGGACAATTGCTGAGTCAAGTAAACAGTTTCCAGAGGCGGTACATAATGACACTGTATTAAAGTTAATTTTTTCCTTCCTTAGAAAATAAAGATGGGTGGTATTAGAAGCAACATTGTCATGCCAGATCCGGAGAGACGTCCACATTGTGCACAAAAACGATGCCGTAAAATGTCATACCTATACATTATTTACGCTTGCATTTTGTTTATCATAGTACTGCTTTCACTTATAGTGCGCACGTCATATTACCTAGCCAAACATGGAGCTAAGACTCCTGAGAATCTTCCTGTAAAGAAGGAAGGTACAATTGTGGCAACTACTAGGCAGCCGAGACCCTATGTAGTTATTCATCTTCCAAAGAAAGATGACAAGTTGTCTGAGTCTGAAATCAATGTTACTAACAGTCACTCACATGCAAAACATGTCTTAGAGGTTCGTGGACACCAGAGACAGGCTTTACAAGAGGGGCAAAAGAAATGGTTGTTAAAAGGTGAACCTACACAGGTAATGCATGCAAATACCCCTAGTGCACTGACGAGTGTTCCCATAATTAGTCCAGTTAGGATAAGGTATGCTGATATGCTTTTTGAAATAATAATGAAAGGTCACAAAAGAAGAATGAGTCCTAAAAGAAGTACCAAAGAAGATGATTTTGAGTTAAATGATTACCTGGACAGTACAGCTCACCGGCAAAATAATATATGGTATCAGCATATGAAGGAAGTGAGAAGAACCTCAGAGGAGGAATGCTTTGCATGGGCACTAGATGTCCAGACAGAAAATGTTCTATTGCACACAGCACTTTGCCGAACGAGAGGCCAGTTCATGGGTCCAGATGCCTATCTCAAATGGGCAACTGAATGGACAGACCCAGATGGCGATGACTATGTACAAGATACAAAGACAAAAGACAGAGAACACAACAAGAATCATGTGATCAGGTATGAAAAACCTGGAGTGAAAGGAGGTGGAATAAGATGGGAGGTGAATAAAAAACTTGACAGTCCTGGAGAAACTGAAGAAAATATCAAGCATTGGAAGAACAGAGGCCAGATGCAGATCTGGGAATCAGTATTATCGCCAGATGGATGGGAAGAAGGGGTGGTTATCTGCAGAGCATGGATGGTGTATGATCATCCTGAATCGACTGTTTGGAATGCAAAGGTGCTATGCAAGCCCCTGTGGAAGAGTATTGCCAAGTTACTGACCTGGGTTGAAGATAGAGGATGACCTTTGCCGACAGTACTGTTGGAGAGAACAAAGCTGTGCTTCAGAAACAATGGCATGAGAAAAGTTGGAGAAAATCAGAACTGTGATAGAATTTCTGATGCACCAAGAATGAGCATTGGTACTGCAGTGATCATGGATCACTATTGGGTGTGTGGAGCCAGAGCTTATATAAGATTGCCTGCAGACTGGGGAGGAATTTGTTCCATAGTGAACGTCCATATCCCAGCATTGGTGATTCCAAAAAGTGACTTGAATCTTGACGGTTTTCTGAAAGCAGATGCTCACCTGAGGAAGAACAGATCTGTGGAGCTGAAAAGAAGAATGAAGAGAGAGAACTATTTCTCAAGGAAATCTATGGAAGCTTTTGATGCCATTCCACATAAGCACAGATTGTTCAGCCAAACTGCATCAGCCTTCACAGTGATTTTCCTGCCAAGAATCCAATTTGGAGCAAAAACTAAGTGGTTGCAGATTACCAGATAGGAATTGCTACAGACAATCAACACAACAATAAAGGGATTCAATGCAATAAGAGAAGAGATGAGAGACATACGACTGATGACTCTCCAGAACAGATATGTCTTGGACATGATCACAGCGATAGATGCAGGTGTTTGTGCAAAAATCGGAGAATCATGTTGCACATTCATACCTTCTCATGATGACGAGAATGGAACGTTGACAGAGGCTATATGGATGCTGATGAAGCTCCATGGCCAGATGATAAACGAAGTAGAAGACATTGCTGATGACAGTTGGTTGGGATCACTCTTTTCCTGGGTTCCACAATGGATGGCAGACATTTTCAAGTTTTTTGGAGCCCTGATAGTAATGATATTGCTTGGATTTTGTGATTTTGTGTGATCAAGATAATAATCTCACAATGCAAGAAGACAACAAAGAACGCCTTAGGGATGAATATTATGATAGATGTTTAACCAGGATGGAAGGCTAAAGACTTAACAGATGAAGAAAAATCAGAGACTTTGTGAAGGCCAGTATCAATGCACCTGAGGGGACAAAGTTCCTATATCCAAAGATTCATAAAAGAATATGTGGAAAAATTGATTTATTGCAGTCCAACTGGACAGTGCATGCCTATGACATGGAATAAAGATGAGCACGTCAAATCCGCTGGATGTCTGAAGGGAATCATAAAGATATGGATTCCAAAGAAGCTTATCTTCAGACCAGGATGTTTAGATGTGAAGGATGATGAGAGAGTGGTCGATGAATCGCCGAGAGGGGTAGTGTAGAGGAGGAGCCAAGTACCCCCACCCCAACCATGTCACCCATATTGCCTGTCTGTCGGGAGCCAGAGTATGAAAACCGTGCAGTACTGTTAGGAATACCGATACCTAGGAGAATCCTGGAGGCAAATTTCCCATTGAGAAAGCTAACACCCAAGCAGACACACACACCACAACTTTCGACCTGACTGAGCGTAACAACAGACTAGGCACCAGACTCACCCATAAGAATAGCAACCAACCGACTAAACCTCACACCAAGACCAACAACCAGAATCGAGTTTCTAACAATTCTAACCCACCTCCCTTAAAAGGAGCACTTCTAAATGTTAGATCACTAGTCGCCCATTCCATAGAAACCGCTGACATCATCCTGACCAACAACCTTGATTTCCTTGCAGTGACAGAAACCTGGTTGCATGATGCTGCAGGCCCATCTCTATCCCTAGCTATTCCCCACAATTACTCCATCCTCAGAGCCGATAGACCTAACGCTCGAGGAGGTAGTGTAGCCATTATCTTTAAATCCTCTCTCAACATTAGACTAGCCCCCTCTTCTCCACTAAATCATGTGAGCATCTTACAGTCAAACTTCAAGACTCAAGAGCACAATTACGGTGCACCTAATATACAGGCCTCCTGGCCTGCCTGGATCCTTTGAAGAAGATATCACATCCCTAGTAGCTCAGAGCTCCAAACCTTCAGCACAAATCATCATCCTTGGGGACTTCAACCTCGGGTATAATGACCCCAACGACACCCCAGCCACCTTCCTGGCCAACGCACTAACTGAGCACGGCCTCACACAACTCTGCTGCCAACCCACACACTCGAAAGGAAGGACCCTCGACTGGGTAACTGCTCTTAACTGCAACATTACCCTCAAGAACCCCCTACCCCTTGTCTGGACGGATCACCACCTCCTTTCGCTTGATATCAATATCAATAACCTAGTGCCTAAAAAACCTCCTCTTGCACCTGTCTGCCCAACGAGGAACAAGCGTAACATTACAGCTGAAGCTCTTTTACCCTTGGTACTCCCCACGCTCAACACATTACCAGCCTCACCTAATTTGAACCTACTGGTCAACACCTACAATGAATCCATGTCCAAAGCTATTGACCTCATTGTCCCAGTAAAGAAACACAAAGGGAAACCCAAAGCCAACTTGAACTCTTGGTACACCCCTGAACTCAAACTACTCAGACAACGAAAAAGTAAACTTGAAACACTGTGGAAAACAGTTCCCTCATCAGAAAATAGAACTAATCTTACTAATATCACTGCTCTCTGTAAAACCGAGATAATTTGTGCAAAAAAAGAAACCTTTAATTCCAGGATTACCAAGGCAGGATCCAGCACTAGAGAAATGTTCAACATCTTAAAGGAACTTGAAAACCCCTTCCTCCCACAGATATCTGTACCAAGGATAAACCCTGGTGCACGGCCATCCAGAATGCCCTCGGCAACAAAATCACGGGGCTCCAAACTAAAATTGAAAACAAACGACAACAACTCTCCAATGGCCCGACCTCCAACCTAACCCTACAAGCGCCCACTGATACCAACTCAGGTTTTACATTCAAAAAGGTAACTGTACCTGAAGTACAAAACATTATAGCCTCCCTGAAACCTTCAAACTGTAAAGGGGATAGTTGCCCCGCTCAGATCATAAAAGATGCAGCTAGGGATCTATCCCCCTTCATCACCAAACTAATAAACCTGTCCTTCACCAGCAATGCAGTCCCAAGTGATTTAAAACAATCTTGGGTCCTCCCACTTTAAAAAAAGCAAACTCTCGACCCGGCTATACCTACTAACTATATACATATCACCACTGTCCCATTCTTACTAAAAATCCTTGATAGAGTTGCCTATTTACAAATTCAGGACAACCTAGAATCTAACCAATTATTAGGAATCCGTCAGTCTGGCTTTCGACCTCAACACGGAACAGAAACAGCCCTTGTTGATCTTAAAAGTCAGATCGACGAACTCAAAGATAAGGGCAGGGCTGCCATCCTTCTTCTCTTGGACCTCTCTGCAGCCTTTGACCTGGTCGACCACAAAATCCTATGTAACCACCTGTCATTGGCTGCTCACTTCCCCCACTCAGCAGTCACATGGATCCAATCTTTCCTTGCTAACGGGACCATGCGTGTCTTTTCACCACTAGCAGCGGCCGACCCGATACCCATCACATGCGGTGTCCCACAAGGTTCATGTGTTTCACCTACTTTGTATAACATATTTATAAAGCCCCTCTTCGACAAACTGGACTATCTGGGTGTCACCTACACCAACTATGCTGATGACACCCAGATACTCCTAACCCTATCAGGTAACTGCAATTTCGATGTCTGCCGAATCAACAAAGTCTTCACCATCATTCAGGCATGGATGGCCACACACGGCCTCTGCCTGAATGATGATAAGACGGAACTGCTCCTAGTCGGCTCCCCTAACACCCTCTCGAAACTCGGCCCCAGCTACATCAGCATTATTATCGATGGAAACAGCATACCCATTGCCAAAAGTGTAAAAACCCTTGGTTTCTATCTAGACACCAACACCAACCTCTCTAAACAAATCAATATGACCGCCTCAGCCACTGCCTACACAGGTAAACTGATAAGGGCTTGCAGACCTCTACTCTCCACTAGCAGCTGCCTCATATTAGCCAGAGCACTCCTACAGTCCAAACTAGACCACTGCAATGGCTTATATGCAGGCACAAACAAATCCACAATTAACAATTTTGCATTTCCTCCAAAACAACGCACTCCGAGCTGCGCTTAATATTCCCAGAAGAGAACATATCTCTGCTATCGGAAAATCATGTAAATGGCTATCCATCCAACAAAAAATTGACCTAAAAACCTTATGTCTCACCTACAAAGCCTTGAACCACCTTGCCCCTCCCTATCTAACTAATAAATTCACCTTGAAACCTAATATCAGAACTACCAGATCTACCAACACACTATGCCTGATGGTGCCCAAATACACCCTAAAACGAGCCGGAGGAACCAGCTTCCCGGTTCTAGCCTCCCAACTGTGGAATACACTTCCACTGGACATCAAAACCATCTCTACCTTTCAACCATTCAGAACCCAGGTTATCACCTGGCTACTGAATAAAAACGAACCCCCACCATAGGTGACTCAGGACACCTCATACACTGACCCCTCCCAGCTCTCCTTCACTACCTCCATGTGTCTGTGGGCACTAGCCTCTGTATCATTCTTGTGTACATATTATTGCCATTGTATATCTCCTATGCAAATTGTAACTGTATAAAAACTGTATTTGTAAATTATACAACTGTACTATATGTTTAACCTGTATTCTGTAACCATATTCTTGAGCACCCATATACCCCTAGGTCTGGAGCGCTTTACAAATAAATTAAACAAACAAACAAACAAACATACCTGCATACAAGACGGTATGATGGCCATTTCAATGAAATCCCGGAAGAAGCAGAGCAAATGAATGGCAAAGATGAATGATGATGTCACGCAGAGCTGAGCTGATGTACATAGAAAAGATGCAGAGACTAGAGGATGCAGATAGCCTATAAGGCATCAAGAAAGAAGCAAAGATAAGGGACATCTTAGGATCATGGTGAAGAAACGTATGCTATAAAACTGATGAAGATATCAAGTCAATTTACACGTGTACAGATGCAAAAGAAAGCAAGCAGACAAAGTATTCTTGAGGCTAGCTTATAGTGAATAGATTGCGGCGAGCGCCAGCGTATGTATATGGCCAACTAAAGGATGGATGCTTCCCCTACGTTTTATAGCAGTGCTGGATTTCTAGGGAGAAGGCCTCATTTCAAGTATGTTGCAGTATTAAAACAAGTGAATTACAAAGTGAATCTCAGAGAGGCGAGGCTGGATGAGCCAAAGAAGCCAAGTTCAGAATGAAGTATGCTGGAATTGGATACAAATCATGTGAAAGAACAAAACTCCTGTTCAGAAGGCATGAGCAAAACAAAGAAGACATCAGAGGTCTTTTAAAAAAGAGTATTTTAAAGACATTAAAAGCTCGATTTCATGGTCTACAGTCACGTGGAAGGATGAAGTTGGATGAACAAGTTGCTCACACCTTCGCTTGAGGGCAGAGCGTACCTTCACTCCCTGAATTTCCCTGAGCTAAGAACACTCTCAAGGCTGAGCTTCGAAGCTTCGAAGCTTAATTGACAAGAAGACCACTGAAGTGATGATGGATTGATACGTTAATTTGTGGGAAGTTAGAATTAAGATGAACTCACCAGCACCTGGATGGCCAGCCTACATGCTGCTAGACGTAGGTGGAAAAGTACTGACTAAGGTTAGAGTGCCAACCAATCGTAGGGGACCATGTAATTAGAGGTCCTATAGTTTAGGTAGCCAATGGAACATTGTATATTTAGTGACGTTCATAGTGATCTAAGAGGAGGGCTTAGTTGCACCACCTGATGTTAAGTAACCAATCACATAGTTTTACTCTCTTAAACTAGTATGGAACTTCACTTAGAGCCATGCACCGTTACTAATAGGTTTGTAGTTTTGCCACATAGGATGACGTTGGTAGTGACATAGGTCAACATCAATGATGACGAGTTTTATGTATAAAAACTCTGTTTTTTATAAGATTCGTGGAGTAAGAGGATTGAGCGAGTTTGTTGATGTTCGCTGTACTCCCTGTTTTAGATAATTGATATTAAAACAGTTATCCTTTTGCCAAACTATCATTTCGATTATTGATGTATGAGTAAGAATCTGCCTCCCCATCCATTTCCAGGGTAATAGCTTCTCATCTTAAAGGGCTGAGCTATTCATTTCTGCAGCGTTTAAGGAACTTGTCCACATTACATTTGTGGAGTTAAAACCAACAACCAATAGCCCCTTCCAGAACCGTACATGGTCCTTGGAGCTTCTGCACTTCTGCACTTGATACCATACCTTTGTACTATTTCATCCAGGGACATCCTCAAACTGGAATCACCAGCTGTGGGTAGCATGGACAACTGGCTTTTGGTAACTTTCATTTCACCAGTGGTGGTAGAGCACATTTGTAAAAATGTTGATGCTCTGAACTAACTGGGATCTGAAATTAGGGTATTCTGCCCGACAAGGTACCATCACTCAGGGGCCACCTTTCCCACAAAGGGCAACCCACTCTGTTGGTTGTTTGGCCCCCTTGAGGCAACAGGAGCAACGGCTTCAAGTGGGCGCTCAGCAGCACTGACAATCTACTTTGGAGAGGGCAATACATTTTAGTTTGCAGTCTTGGGATTCAAGGGGGCATAACTCCTTCTTGAACAATCCTGCCTCTGTGGCAGATAAAATGAGAGGCAAGTGTTTTTGCCTACAAGAGAGTTGGTTATGCTCCTCATTTGACTTAGATGGCTACTCACTTCTCTTTCGTCTATCATCACAACCCGTGAGGGGCTGCCCTAAAGGTGGCCTCTGTATAGGGGTAAAGGATAATTCTGACCACTCTGATTTCGGCCCTTGCAGACCACATGGAAATTTCTCCAGGTGGGGAATCGTCAACCGCTTTGATCGAGGTCATGGCTGAAACCCTTCGTAGTTGGCGGTTACAATCCCGCATGGGTTCACTAATACTGACTGGGGATTTCAACTCTGACTACAGGGTGAATACACCAGTGGAGGGGAAGTAGGGAGATCCTTGCACCAGGGGATGGGCCATTGAGGGCTGCCCTGGCCGAGTTTGAGCTATTGCCCCTGAGGACCATACAGGGTGGAAATCAACATACTTGGACTAATGGTGAATACAGCAGTCACATAGATTTAATTTTCACGAACCCTAACATGGCCATTTGTGCCCCTAAACTATTGCTGAAGCCCACAATGGCGACTGACCATGTGAAGCTCCTTTTGAGCTGGGAGGGTTCGCATGCGCACCAGTAATTAGATTAATGCATAACCCCTCAGTAAACATCCAAGGGAAAATGCTGTGTTGGTCAGCAACCCTATTGATCCTAGACACATCCTCAAGCACAATCAACAGAGTAGGCCAGGGAGTGTTTTTGACCTGGGCATAGTTAAAGAAAAAAATAATTGAATGGTGCGGTGCGGAGGGCAATGAGAAGCCATTGCCTTGCTTTGAGGGAGAAAGCTCAATTTATCTCAGCCGCAAGGGCAAGCTATTAGAAGTGGCTGATAGGGTACAAATTTCCAAGAACAATGCAGGCTGGAAATTTATAAAACGCCTGATAAAAACCCATGACACAAAATTATGTTGCCACCTTATTCAGAGACATTGGGCAGGTGTGGTGTCTAGAGAGCTGATTGGAATCTTGGAGAAGCAATGGGCCCAACAGAAAGAAAACTTTTATGAGCAAGGTGGGAAATTGACAGCGGGAGGGATAGGAAAATCTATGACAGATTCTCTGATAAGCAGACACATCAGGGGGAGCGGACCTGGTGTACAGTATTATGATGTCTAAGGCTTCCAGGGCCTCGGCATGGACGCTCTATATAACCTGATATTAAAGGGTGATCCACAATGGTGGGCAGCATTCTTCTTCACATTATTCATGAAGGCATGTGACTCTGGGGTTATTCCTCCCTCATGGAAATCGTCTATACTCATTCCAGTTCATAAGAATGGGCCGCAGAAACCATCCATCCAACTTTAGGCGTCTTGCAATGCTGGACTGCAGCTCCAAGCTTTTTGGCAGCCTCTTATTGGAGCTGCAGTCGACCTGGGTCAGGGAGAAGGGCCTGCTGAGCTACCAGCAGACATGATTCAGGAAAGGTTGTGGGACTACCCACTCGATGCGGAACTTGTTAATCCTTATTTCGGACATGCAATGCTAACCAGGAGTGGTGCTCTATCTATGTTTCATTGACTACTCAGCAGCCTTCGACAGTGTAATCAGAGCAAAACTTTGGGGAAAGCTGGAAGAGTGGGGGATAGACCCATCACTCCTGTACTTTATTGAATCATTATATTTTGACACCCAGGCAAGGGTGAGATTGTCTCAAGAAGGGGACCCTTCAGAACCACTCAGCACTGTACGGGGGCTGAAGCAGGGCTGTCCCTTGGCCCCTTTATTGTATAATCTATATACATCAGAGCTCCCTGCAGTTCTTAGAGTGACTGGGAACCATTCACTGTGGTATGGAGAGGACAACATTCCATGCCTGTTGTATGCAGACGATACAGTGATCCTAGACTGTACACCACTTGGCCTGCAGCAATCACTTAATGCCCTACACATCTTTGCTAGCAACCATGGCCTCACTCCTAATGCCTCCAAAACAAAAATAATGGTCTGCAGAAAAGGAGACTACGGGGCACCTTCATTTGTATGGAGGTTGTGTGGAGTAAAGCTATAGCAGGTAACAGTATAGGTACTTGGGAGTCCCCATTAAACCATACCTATCACCAGAACACTTGGATGCAGGGATATCACACAGGGCCTGGTTTAAATGGTTTTCCCTCAAAAGATTAATAGATACCCAGTGTGGCGGCCCAACGGAGGCACAAATCATTGCATACAGAGTCTCAGTCATTCCGGGCATTCTCTATACATTGGAGGTATTCCCGTTAAGGGCAGTGGAGTAGCTTCCTAGGCTCGAAGCTAGAATCCTATGGTCCTTACTTGGTGTACCTGGGAGGGTTCCTGTGGAGGTGATCCACTTAGAGTTGGGCCTTCCTTCTTTACTAGCGCTTTGGAAAATGGCAGCCAGTAAGTTCTGGTCCATGAAGCATTATGGCTGTCTAGCCAATGATGCATTATAGGGGCAGGCGGTGGGACATTCGAAGAGATTCTCTAAAGAGAGTGTGGTTTAGAGATCTGGAGCGGATGGTTAAATGATGCTTAGTGGAGAATGGCTTGGGTAGTATGCCAGAGTCTTGGCTGGATTTTAACCTGAGAAGGATAGAACAGAACATTTTCTGCCATGATACAGGTGCCTCTCTCGATCATTTGGCTGGCCTTTGTATGTTTGAGTCCTATGCCTATCAGGCATTCACAGTGGGCCTCCCAAAGTCTTGACTGATAATGCTGCACCTCCCCAGCCTGGTGAGATTTATTTTGGTGGTCCGTTTAAAAACTCTCCCCATTTAAGAACATACAGGGGCATGGGTGGGTTTACCTAGAGCCAAAAGAGAATGCAGACTATGCTCCAAGCAGATGGAAATGGCATGCCACATCCTGACCTAGTGTGTCGCACCCAGATTGAAGTATAATAAGGCTTATAGTGAGGTCTGTCCTTATACTTCAGACCAATTTTGGGCAATCATTTTTGGTGCAGAATCTCTGGTGACAGCTGTTGCAGCATTTTATGTATGGCAATGGTCAGCCAGGAAACAGGCTCTGGATCTGTAAGTCTCCAATTGGATATATGTCTGTTTACAGGGAGAAAGGAAGGGACTTAGTTGTATTTTTTTTTATCAATCCCTGAGCCCTTTGACAGGGCTATTGGACCTCCCTATGTGTTTTTCTATGTTTTAATGATATTGTGTTATTTATATATGCATTTTATTTTTTTATTTGATTAATTGTGAAACAGTGTAAAAGGTTCTAAATGTAACTAAATGCACTTAATACAATATATATATGCATATATTTGAATTTCATTATTCCTAAAAATAAAAAAATAGCAAAGTGTGACACAAAACAACCCAAAACCAAATCAAATTGCACTTCCAAATTCACCAACTATAGTTGTGAATTCATAGAGAACTATGCAGAGATCACTCAGCCCTTAGTGCGTCTACTGAAGAAAGTGGTGAAGCTGGAATAAGGTGGGGGCACAGAAACAGAGGCTGTGAAACAACTGTCAATAGGTCTTTCGCAAGCTCCCTGCTTGGCTTATCCCATTAAGAACAAGGGTTATTCCTGAAAAAAGCATTTCCCGACACCTGTTTAACTATGGTCTTTTTTAGAATCATCACCAGATTAAACATATAATTGCATATGCATTAAAGACATTTGCACCTATCAAATTAAGTTTAAAGAATGCAAAACATCCCACCTGGCTTAGTTATGGCCTTTCAAAAATGTGTGTACATTGATCCATGGAGAACATAATATACTTTAGCCTACGCGATACTGGCAGAATGATTAGATATGGACTGGGAATTATTCTAATTCAATGATTGCTTCCTGTAGAGATCAGATACTGCAAAAATAGAAAGTGCGTGACGGATCTGATGGGTCAAGGATGAGAAGAGCTGCAGGTCAGGGATAACTGTGAAACATTGGAAGATCTGCAGCTCCAACAGCTGAGCTTAGCTCTGTAGTTAACCTAGAATGTTCCTATACTTCACAAAAATACCAGTACATGTCATTGCACCACTATGATACTCCTATGGCACTTTAATGTCATTATTCCCTTGTGAGTGCTTCTTTTTCAGATCTTGATAGCGTAAGAGGTTCATGTGGCGCTTTCACTCTCTAGTAGGTTAGCAGGCTCCTCATGTGGCCATATTCACTGTCATCTGCCTCATTAGCCACGCCCTGAAGAGATATCGTATCACTCACTATGCTATGAATTCTTGATCTGTCCGATAACAACATGCCTGAGCATCAACAGTATTTCTGATTTCATATTTAAAAAAATATCTGATTAAGATACAATTTCCTTAATTTCCTATAGGCTGGACATACGAAAAGAAAATGCAATTCGCTCACAATTGCTGTAATCCTGCAGGGGCAGTTATTTGCAGCTGTAGAATCGCATTCCGTTCTGCGGGCGACGAGAGGCCTAATACCGGTTCCATTTTAAAGGAGCTGGGGACACCCCTGCAACACCTGCTCGCAAGAACCCCAAAAATACCCCCCCCAAAAAAAAATATCGCCTGTGGCCGTTCCAGAGGACCATATATATGGTGATATTTTTGGTGGGGATAATATGTAGTGATACCCTAATACCGATCTTAAATGTAATGTATTGTGCTCGTGCAGAGTCAGGCTTCACAACAACTAGATACCATTCAAAGCCATGCATGAGTTTCTGACTCCAGTATAAGTAGAAGCTATGGGAAGTCATAAGGCTGCAGCTTCTTATGGCTTATTCAGTCTGATTCAGACTGATTATACATTCCTTTAACTATTCCTTAAGAGGCAGTGTTCACTATTTTAGAGCTTCACCTGAATTGCTCACACCCTATTCTAAAAAGTGTTTCGTTTATAGAATGGCACCATGTAACTGTTTGCCCGCCCTCCTGGGAAATAAGGTCCTTGTATATCACGAGGAATGGTGAGCTCCATAGTCTCAAGTATTACAGTAGGGGGTTCAATTTTACTATGGCCACTATGTCCTGTAGGCCTACTGCCTACTTCCATCTTCAGAGTCGCGCAGTTCTGAACCATTAAGGGTGGCCTGCCGTGCTTGTATTGTGTAGTCCTCTGTTGATACCCTGACTGCACCACCTGCATTCTTCCTGGCAAAACCAGCAATAGCATGTGTCGCAATGGGATGCACGATGGAGTAAGCTCATCTTTTTTGCCGTAGCGAATTTCATTGAGATGCGCATGTTCTTCTAATCCTGCCCAATAGTATTTTCCAAGCAATAAGTCTACATGTTTTATTTCATGCCATAACGTTATTCAACAAAGAGTTCCATTTCACTCTACTCTCTTGACAGTACAACATAACATGGAAACCGGGAATGCTCTTAAGAAGGGTTGTGCCATGGGTCAGGACTACTGTGCTGTAAGCAATGGTAAACATTTGGCCTCCGCACGAGCTGGGCTGTAGCCCTCAAATGCGGCGGTAACGTTATTACCGCAGCATTTAAAGAAAGGCCCTATCACGAGTTGGTGCTAAATGGGGCATTTTACCTCCAGCTTTTTTCTGGAGTGAAAATCCCATTTAGCACCCTGTATTACCACCGGCTCTATTAGCGTGCAGTATTAGCGCCGAAGATTCCCGAATGGGGATTAACAGTTAACGCCCAACCCGTGATATGATATGATAGGTTATTTATAACGCGCTTAATTCCCAGAGGTTTCTAAGCGCGGACCCGGGAATCAAACCTGTGTGGCTCTGTGTCGTCTTGCTTCCAAGGCGAGCACGTTGCCGCTGAGCTCTCCTCCCTGACGGGTGGGCACTAACGCTATTACAGTTGACCAGTATTACAGCTGGTATACCACCCATCTTGTGATTAGGCCCATTGTATTAAAGCAGCTGTATCAAAGTATATCCTTAAAAAAATAGCAGCATCAATTTCCAGTCTTGTATGGACTCTCGGTGTTGCTGAAGTTCCGCTCTGCAGAGTTCCATGCACACGATGGTGCAGAGCTTTTACTATGTTTTGATTCGAGATGCTGAAAAGGTTTCCTTTGTGCCCACATGCACAGTGCACCCACATGCACAGTGCATCCCGGAGCTCAAATGAGAGGTTGTCCATGAACACACACTCCAGGGGCCGTATAACAGAAGCAGGACCAGAGCAAGTGCAATTCTGCACCACAGTGGTACTAGGGCAAACTTTGCCATTGTCCAAAAATGTGTTGTTTGAATGCATGTTTGCACATGGTTAAAGTTTACTCCAGTGGTGGTACAGAAGAGTATTAACACTATGGCAAACATCACCTTTTTGCAAAAATGCACTGTAAGAGTACATTCGTCCCCGGTCCAATTTTTTTCCTGGTGTTAGAAGCGTGCAAAATTGCACTGGTACTGTTCCAAACGTTCTGACTAATGAGGATGTGCCTGCTGCTTACATATTGGCCATTCCTATTGCGCCAGATTCGAGTTGACGCAGACCCAGTCTTTCGCGGGTCCCCAAACACCTGCACAGTTCAGCCGGCCTTCCACTGGGCATATGCTTTTATTTTTTTATTTATTGCATATGGTTATAAAACAAAATTTTAGGAAAAGTACATTTACATCACATTAAACAAATGTGTCACAAGTACAAAGATAAGAATTAATATCAATAAAGGACAATACACATTAAAAGATTCATATGAAGTATAAATAATTAGTAAGATAGAAATAAACCTAGTGTACTTAGTTTAAAAGATTCATTTAGCAATTGAAATTCCAACTCCATTAACTGTTAAAATTTGGGATAGTGCTACTTTCCAACCATGGAAAGCCGCTGCAGTTATAATAATACTTTCTGCTCCATTATCAAACTCCAAAATTGATCACCCTGTATAGAGCAGAAATTGTGTACAAAACCACTATAGCTTAAAACATAGTGAGGCTTTAAGACATGGCATTGAGTAAGAAGATGGCGGGAAGCATTGAGTAAGAAGATGACGGGAAGTCTCAAGCTTTGAGTTACATAATCGGCATATGTGTTCATGTCATGCCAATTTAATCCAGTGCCCCGTATGCTCCTGAGTAGGAAGTATGTTAAAATGTAAGTATATAATAAACCTACAAATATTCAAAAGAGAATAGCTTAGTGAGTTATGTTGGGAGGTGATCGCGATGAAAACATTGTGCTGTGTAAACACTGTAAATTACTTTCCTATCAAGATAAGACATATTTGCAATAAAATCATAGTTGCTATTTTTCTTTTTAAGAATAGGGTGCGCATTAGGGGCAGCAATCAGTTCCTCTACAGTAATGCCAATGTGTTGGAAACATTCCATTGCCATAGCCCGTAGTTGAACAAGGAATATATTAGTACAATCCTGTGCATATAAATTATTAAGGTAACTAAATAAGCTATTCACCAATAAAGAGGAGGAATAGATAGTAAGGAACAACTTGCGCTGGAGCAACCAAAGGGTGGGAATGGAGGGTACCGCAAGTTCACACCGGAGAGCATCCACTGGCACTGAAGCAGGTACTTCTAGAATATATAGTAACATTTTGGCTACATAAAGATCATTTGCTCGTGATATATCACTGAGCCATATAATATCCCAGGAAGTATACTCTTGCAGTACACCGCAACAAAACCCTCCATATTGTTCCCTCCACTACTACTCACACATCTCCTAGTATCTCCTAAGTATCAGCCATTTCTTCATTATTTAAGTTTGTATAAAATCACTGTACGATTGCAGGGTAGGGCATTTAGCTTTGCCTTATTTTTCTTAACACATATCATCATTTTTGTGTCGGTGCAATTACCTTGGAGATGATTTGCGTCAGCATTAATGGCAAGTGCATCTAGTGAGCGCTGTAAGCCCATCAGTGTTCTGTCTAGCAGCACAGTGTTGTCTGCATAGCCCATCAAAGGTACAGAGATTCTGCCAATGCGAGGAGGAAAACTATGCGCAGCTTCAATGGAATGGCCCATGTCAGATACATGAAGAGGGGCCAAAGCATAGCCCTGTTGTGGGATATTTTGACCCACTCAGCTGTGCTATGCTACATCACTTGCTGCATTGGTACAAGCAACAGTAAAATGGGAGCGCTGACTCCTGTGCACGCCAAAATCTCTAAACTGCGTTTTTGCAACAACCAGAAAGTGGCTGCACCACCCTGCCACCCACATTTCAGGTGGGGTGGAACAGAGTACTCACTGCAGGAATGTGCCAGTGTGCTCTGCAACATTTAAAATGGAGTGAAGAGAAAGAGGCAGCATTACTTTGCTGAAAACCCAAAATGCCTCTTTAAAATTACATCTTTCAACCTTAAAAGTGCTGCTTGGTGCTAAATCCTTCAATTTACCATGAACCACTGTGATTAAAAAGGCCCTGCAATGCCCAGGATCATCCATTGTGTCTCAGAGGAACCGAGCCTCACTTGAATGACAGCTCCTGACAAAAGTATTCTTGAAAAATCAACTAGGGGCTCTGTTTTCATTTTGCACGGGAAACGCATCTATTTTCTTTGCAAAAGTATCAAGAATCAGCTGTTCAGAGAAAGACTCTAAATAGATGCCTGTTAAATGTATCCATGCTGCAAAACAACTCCAGCACTCAAGAAAAGAACTATAGCTGCAGAAAGTGTGTATTTGCTGGAGATGAAAACCGAATTTACAGAAATAGTAAAATGTGCTTTTTCTGACTGAAGCGAGACAATCGCCTATTTAAAAGTACATTGTTGTGTGAAGGCCTGATTACTTAGAAATGTAAAAGGATTTGTTGCTGATAAAAGTGCACCTATAAACTGTTTTGATTCCATAGGTTTCAGTCAAGATGTAAAATGAGAAAATAAAAGCTAAAACTTATAGGCTAAGTTGGCAAACGATATAAAAATAGAATGCTCTGCCAGTTGCTAGCCCTGAGAAAGGGTGACACCTCATAAACTTCTAGCACAGGAAAGCGCTAATTGCTAGCTTGGATTACTTTGAATTCACCAGGACAAAGGGACTTCCCCAGCTCATCAGACATTCCTCTTTGCTCTAGGCTGGGACAATAGCAAGTTGAGATTCTCACCTGTCAAGCGTGAGGGGCAATAAAAACCTTCAATCAAGAAAGAGGCCCCTCATCCTGCTTCAAAGGAATTGACAGCTGCTTGCAGTTGGGGGAAAGATAAAAAACTGATTAAGTCACATTTGGTTTTAAAAGCCTATTTTGTAACTGAACTTTGAAGACATTTAACTTTACAGCAAGAATGAGGAAAAATATGAACATGTTGTAGTTCTAAATCTAATTTTATGCTCTTTATTTGAAAACTTGGTAGAACTCATTACTGCATAAGGAACAGAAGTTGTAAAAAATGACAGCGGAGCGGAGTAGGTGACGAGTAGGTGCAGTCCTGCAGTCTACTCTGGAGCAGTCTATCTACAGTCTCTACAGTGGGTGGAGCAAAGTGGTGCAAAGTGAACAGTCAAAACCCCACTTCCCAGCGGAGCAGAGCGGAGTAGGTGACGAGTAGGTGCAGTCCTGCAGTCATGGCGGCCAGGGTGCGGCCAGGCTCGCCAGGAGTGAAACATCGTCTTCACCACGCCATAGCCAGGAGGAAGACGGCGAGGACTGCAGCGGCCGGCTGAAAAGTCTGAGACCACGAGCGGGCACAGAGAGAGCCATTATTGGACACCCGTTCGCCCTCAAAGCTGCTACAGCAAAAAAAGGTGAGCGCAAAGGAATTCCCAACAGAGACAGCAAAGTCACACCTAGCCCCCTAAGTATACATGGAGGGGCTGAGGAGCGAGACATAGGGCTACCGAGTGGGGAGGAAATCACTCCGTGTCCCATTCAGTGTCCCAAACCAAAAACTCCCAAAACTGCCCCAGCCACTAGCACCAGCCATGAGCCAGCTTGGGGCGTCGCAGTTAACATCCCACTAAGCAGCCCCGACTCGCAGCCCCCAACCTGCCTTCCGACCACCTGCCCGCACAGTACCTCTCAGGGTCCTAGGTCGCCGATCCTGGACCTCGCGGTGGTGCGGCGGCTGCCTGGGGAGGAGCTCGCTGGGAGTGGGGAAGCTGACGCCTGGCCGTCGGAGAGGCCGAGCAAGGGAGAGGAAAGCGTCTGCAGCCCAGCAGAGGTCCGGGATCATGAGGAAGACCTGTCAGGCGGGCCGAGCACGTCAGCCGAGGACGGCGTCGGGCTCGGGCTTGAAGTCCGAACAAGGGAGGGGGTGGGAGAGGGAGAAGGAGAGGGGAGAGACTTCAACGCGGTCGGCTTGCTGGCAGCTGAGGAGCGCCCGAGTGACACGCAGGGAGCGCCATCTGCAGGCAGCGAAGAGAGCAGGCGGCCAGCACTGTCGGTGCTGGCGATGGTGCACGCCCCTGCTCAATGGATTGACAGTGACCTTCTGCCTGGCTCCCAGGATGGAGGAGATGGGACAGCAGATTCCACAGAACTGGGAGTTGGTACATCCAAACCAACCAGATACAAAGCCAAGAGAAAAAGAAATGAGAATGTACGCTCTTGGGCCTCTAAAACAAGGATGAAGGAAGGAACGGGTAACCGCAGATGGCCCCGAGCGAAGCCATACAAAAACCAAGAGTCCGCGGAGGGGGATCAACCTCCACAAATGACACCCGAGATCAAAACTATAAGAAAACCACCAGTAACTCACAGTCTAAAATACTACTTTAAGCCGTCTTCAGCACACAGAAGTAGAAACACTGTGGAACTGTCAGACACGGAAATCCTCCAAGCATTGCAGGATTGTTGGCCGCAGGTGAAATGCCGGAAAATAGATGACATATCAAGATTGCCCACTAAGGCGCAGTTTGTCGCACATATGAGTCCTCCCTCAGAAGGGACTTCAGGAAAGACGGGGCATCCTGGTGGCCCCGGGCCAACGCAGGAAGACAAGCATAGGAAAGGAAGGGCCCGGGAGACACAAGCTAACGAAGAGGAAGGCCTAGGAAAGGACTCCTCTTTAGAGGCGATCGTACTAGACCCTGAAGAGACTTTCGAAGAGACGAGAAATGGAGAGTACCCGAGCCCAGTGGTGGAAGACACACATAGGGACGGGGAAGCGGTGGAAACCCCACCAAACACTTATGGGTCACATGAAATCGATCCTGCATCAGAGTCAACAGATGCGGGCATGGATGCAGAATGAGACAAAGGAGAACCCACACTCCAACAAGTAGAAGTTAGATGGACAGCCACAGTATCCAATGGTGAAAAGAGCCCTTGTAAGGGTGAGGGTCTCTCAACCCCGAGGAGCCCGCGGCCGCCTGTCCCACCACCTGAGAGAGTCCAATTGCATCCGGGCAGCGACACAATTGATCAGGGGAGCAAGGAAACATGGAACAGTCTAATAACAGGACTGTCACGCCTCCTCCCTGTCACACCATTGCTAGAGAATCTTCCAGATTCACGTCCACCAACCCTAACCATGCACGCTTCATACGGCGTGTATCCCATAACATTCATCGCACTCAGCAACTGAATTACCAGGGACGGCTACGACCTTTCCTACATTGGAATCTGCCATGGCGCTTCTCTCCAGGACGGCACCCGTACACGGGCGCCCGGAGACTACGATCCAGCGCATGAAGTGCTTCCGATCAGGTGATCAAACGCCGGCAACAGACGGCCAATCGCTGGCAGACTCCCCGTGCAGCGTCGAGGGTCACATGACGTGGACCCACGTTTCCCTCGTGACTGTATCACATGATTAATTCAACACAGTCAAAAGGACAAGGGAAACACGGAACAGACGCTTCACAGCTTCTTTTCGGAGTGCTGCACAGCGTTTTTGGATTTCGCTTAGAATTCGGATTTCTTTGACCACGGAACGTTTCACGGATTGCTTTTGGTCTCTTTCTCAGGCTCAGGCGAACTTTGATCTTCAGACTTCAAGACCTTTGACTTTGCACAAACTTTGAACTTTGGATATTGAACCTTGGTTATTATTTTCTCGGCTTTCGACCCTGGACTGTTAAACGGATTGTTTAAGGATTATCCACTGGCTACCTGACCTACAGGTGTATTCCATCAAGAGTGCCCACAAGGACCCTTTTATTCCCCTAACCCTTGGAGGCATCCTGACCAACACATTTGGGTAAGCCTTTTAGCTTCTTCCACCATATGACTGTCTGCCCTAATAATTTATTGCCATGCAGCGGTCAGGGGTCCTTCCGGTGTTCCTGGTTCCAGCTTGACGGCACTCCACACCTGTGGCCTCAAGAATTGCATTGGTAGTGATACTATTCTTACCAGTGTGGTACTTGGGGACGGAGGTATCTTCATCTACACGACCATCAAGATCACAACAAGGACCCCAATAAGTAACAGCCCCAGGTATACTGGGCCGGCAAGAGCCTCTGCAGTGAACGAAAATCATAGAAGGCCAATGGACTCTCCTTGCTCAGAGACCCGGCTAGGGTCCCAAAAGCAGCACACAGTGCTAGAAACCCCTGCAAAAACAAGAACGTCGACCTCGTCAAATTATATAGGCGCTGAAACTCCCTCGAAAAAAACAGACATTCTGGCAATTATGTCATCAACAACCATCGTTTTGGCACCTTTTATGAAGCTATACGAGGCCATGAGTTACAACCTAAAAAATCACAGCACAACACAAGCTATGATGTACAGCAAACTGATATTTCTAGAGGCTTACATCATGGCCAGAGATAAAGGTTCTCTCAATCTACCTACCGAGACAAGTATACCAATCCTGACAACGGAGCAGAACATAACTACAACAGTCTCAAAGAGGTATACAGTATCCACCGCTACGCAAACAGACATAACCATAGATCTAACCAGTGACATCGGTCAGGACCAAGAGAAAGAACTTCACTTAAGGAGACCTCAGACAGGCCTCGATAAGCCGGCGCAGGGGCAGGGTGGGAAAACCTCCAAAGAGAGTAGTCAAGCCCAAGAAGCCCCAATTAAACCCCACAAGAAGCAAACTCAACTACCTAAACAGTCAATCGGAAAAGCAAAAGGCTCAACTGTGCTCAGTTATCTGATTGAGAAAGAATCCCCCTCATCAACAACGGCTACGAAAGCCAAGCCTACCACTAAGCAAAATAAAAAACAGCAGGGGGCAGAAACGAGACAGAAGCCTCTAGCCCAACAACTGTTCATTATTAGTGGGAGTCCCAAACCCGGAACAGCGGTGAGCTCGCCCAAATCTGCAGAAGACTTCCTTGAAGATGACTCATTGATGAACATGAGTCAACATCTGGACGAAGAGCCAACCCAAGTACAAAATGGGTGTGCTCCTTTCGTGGCAACAAGAGACGTCCACAGGGAGGCACACACGGGTATGGGGACCAACCTAGAGGATGAACCATTTAGCACAGAATTCTCAACACTTGAGGATTGCTGTAAGAAATAGAATAGAGGGGTGTAGTGGAAAGCAAAGAGCCTGAGGGGTTTAGCGAGCAAGGGCAACCAGGAGTCCACAAATCCTTCACACGAGAAAGAAAACCGACACTTATCCAAGCTTTCAAGTCATACTTCTGCCTTTGCGGAGCCGCACTACACAAGCAAAACAAGCCTTCGACCTAGCACAGAATCTCGGAAACAGAAAGCGCCGCACTTCACCTCTAAGACGGAAAAATACCGCAAGGATGAAAAAAACACAGAAAGGAAGAAATGGATACTAAAGCTGGAGCAGATCCCTGGAAATGATGACGAGGTAGTACTAAATAGAGGTGCGGTGCTAGAATTACTGAGCTTTGTGCCAAATCTCAGATCCATAAACACGAAAGACCTGCTGATAGTGGACCCCAGCCAGAACCAGCACAAAGCCATCTCACACCTCTACGTGGCTTCAAAATCTGTGTTTCGTCTCCTGATAGCTGAGACGAAAGCATTGCTGAAACTTGGATACGACATCATAGAATCAACTAGATCTACAAGGTTCAACCGACCGAGCCCAAAATGTGATCATTCAGCTGCTCTGGAGAGGAGAAGCCCCTCGTCAAAACATTGTCAGTACACAAAAAACCATTGGCACGAGACAAGAGGGGAAAAATTAAATCACAGACACGAGTCACAAACTAACACTAAGGAGAAGGCCTACAAGGATCAGGGAGGCGAGAAAGCGGCACCAAGATTAAGCCAAGAACAAAACAATAGGAAAATGGACCTCACGATTACAAAAACGATCTTGGCAGACCAAATACAACCATCGCAGAGGCCGCAACTCGAGACTCAACCCAGTCCTGGGTCCTGAGTCGTGGTTATCCAAAGCACCGGCTGGTGCACCAAGGAAATAGCAATCCAAGCACCATGAGTCCGGTTCAGCCTTCACGATCGTCAAGAAAGCTGAGAGATCCTGCATCCGACTAGGCTCATGGAACACCAGGGGACACTCGCATCTAATGCGACCAGGAGACATTGAACTAAGAGATTATGATTTTCTATGTCTACAGGAAACCTGGCTCACGGAGGTCCCGACACTTGAGGGATACGAAATCATCCTCTCGCCGGCCACAAAGGGACAAACAGGACGCCCATCCTCTGGAATATTGACAGCATGTCGTCAAGGCTGTGGTTTTTCACTTGACTCCACGCTATTTAGCAGTCCTTCCATCCTGATGACCAAAGCAGTTCAGACTGAACGCGAAGACCACCCAGCCAACCAACCACGTGAGCCACTGATCATTATAAATACGTATTGGAATCCAGCTGGAATCAGTGACACATCCTTTCTGGAACAATTGGAAAGAGCGATCGACGAGGCACTGTCGGCCCAGTTAACCCCTAATCTTTTGATATGCGGAGACATCAACGCCACATGCCAGTCCTCAGACAAACTCACTTCCCGTATGGACAAGAACAGCCCGGGAGCGAAGAGAGGAGCCCAGTGGTCGAATTTGATGAACTCTCGTGAACTCCCTAACCTGGACGCAGCCTTTCCAGACCCAAAACGGTTGCCGACTTGGGCAAGGAGAGAAGCGAACGCCACAATAGACCACATATTTGTGTCCACGCCATTGTTGGCAGCGATACGTTCTTTTGACGTGATCAATGTGCCGGCTAGTGACCATAACTTGCTGGTGACAGTTTGGTCAACAACGCCGGTGGAAAGAGATTACGCGTTGCCACAGCTCTCCACGAATAACCAACAAACAAGAGTGAAAATATCGGCTAAAGCTATAGAAGAACTAGGCCACAAATACCAGGCGCAGGCTGAACGGGGGACAAGTGAGCAGATCAACTACTTACCTTTACTGGTCACATACAAAGTCAAGGCCACCAACAGAGCCAATCACAACTGCTTGCACCACAGATTTGACAACATCGTGGTGTTAAAACGCAAGGAGATGAGAAGGCTAAAACGACAAGCTAAAGTGAGAGGAACTGTGGCAGCAATAATTGAGGCAGCAGAGGGGTGCCGACAGTACAAAAACTGGCTTAAAAATTATCGCTTGACCCTATATCAACAGGACTCAGAAGCAATTCTGAAAACAATAGTATCCAACAACAGCAGAGAGTTCTGGAGCCTCCTGAACTCGACAAACTCCAATGGAAAAACTGCTTTTATTTCAAACATTGGCGAAGCTACCTGGGTCAAATTCTTCAGCGCATTGTTTCAGAAGTCTGAAGAAGAGCAAACAGAGAAGCTGGCAGAGCCATCATTACCATGGATCAGAGTGGATGACATCGAGGACATCACAACACAAATTAAGAGACTTAAAAACTCCCGAGCCCCAGGCCCGGACGGCATCTCGAACGTTGACCTGAAGTCCTTCGAGGAAGAATGGGCCCCTCTTCTCAGCAAAATCTTCCAAAGATGTGCTCAACTACAATCTATTCCTCCATCATGGAAAACGGCCACAGTCCTACCAATTTACAAGAAGGGCGATAAAGAAGATCAAAAAAACTATAGGCCGATCGCCCTTCTGGATTGCATTGGAAAAGTGTTTGGTTCTCTCGTTCTGAGAGAATTCAACAACTGGGCCAAAACGGCAGGCTGCCATGACTATCTTCAAACAGGCTTCAAAAAAGGACTAGGCACAGCAGCCAACATACTGATGCTCAGCGCGCTCAAAGGGAGAGTGTTGGAGGGTGGACCGCGACTTTACCTAATCTTCATCGACCTCACCCAGGCGTTCGATAAAGTAGAGCGTCCGTGCTCTGGCAGAAACTCGAAACCTGGGGTTGCCCCACACCGATCCTGGAGCCGATCAAAGCACTGTACACCGGCACCACCATGCGGTTAAGATTAAACCAACATGGCCTCCTGTCCCCACGATTCCAACCGCCAGAGGGGTGAAACAGGGGTGCCCTTTGGCCCCGGCCCTATTTATCTCCTTCCTGTTGGACCTGCAAACAACGTTCGAAGAAGTCCACTGCTTCCCACCAAAGTTGGGCGACACCCATGTGAATAGAATCCTATACGCAGACGACCTGGTCCTCCTGGACCACACTCTCGTGGGCCTGCAGCGTCAACTGAAGAAACCTTCGGAATACATGGCTGACAATAAATTGGAGATAAACGAAAAAAAGACAAAATTTATGATCCTGTCTACAAAACCAAAGAAGATGGGAAAAAACGCTCTGTTCTTGGAAAAGCAGCGGGTCGAAAAAGTCTCCGAATTTAGATACCTTGGAGTGACACTTGATGGCTCAAGAAATGAACTGGCAATGAAAGTTCACCTCAAAAGAACAACGAAAAAGCTGGTTGCACAAGCCAAAGCAATCAACAGAAAATTCGGTCGCTTCTCTCTAATTTCTGTTGTAGATTTCTACCAAAAAAAGGTTATTCCCACCTTGACCTACAGCGCCAATGCCCTTCCGAATTTACCCACTTTTGTGTGGCCGAGACTGGAAGCGATGTTTTGGAGAGGGACACTGGGTCTCCGTAACTCCACCTCGGTGACCGTCATAAGGAAGGAACTCAGCCTGCTATCACTCGGGGGAACAGTGAAATCTAGCATGCTCATGCTTTATCGCAAATCCAGAATTTCGCCTGATCCATCAATTTACAATCTAATCAAGAAAGAATGTGAAAACGGCCAAAGCAACATGCTAAACCGTTGGACAAAAACAAACCAGGCTCTGTTGGCTACTACAGAGTGTGACGAAGAGACACTCGTCAGAAACCCCACAAAAATTAAAAAAAAACTGAAAGAAATCAACTGGATCCAAACCAGCGAGGCAGCTCTAAAGAATAAACTGACACAGCACCTCCCGCCAAACACCAGAAAATTCAACGACTTACAACCGTACATCAAAAAGTTCCCTTCTAGACACGCTCGCGATTTCATAATGAGAGCGCGACTAAATCTCCTGTTAACCAACGAAATCTTAGCAATCAGAGGGCTTTCTCCATCGAACGAGTGCCGATTCTGCAAAACGCCGGGAGTAACAGAATCGATTAGGCATTTGCTCTTAGCATGTCCTTGCACAGCCAGGATCCGAACAGTCTACCTGACGAAGATCTTTTGGGAGCACATTTTAAGTGACCAGGACGTTTGTTGGTCCAGATTGATGGCCGGAGATAGACCTTCGTGGCTGCTGGCCACCTACAAAATGTTGGTCTATGTAAACACTGAACTTCTCAGCCGACCGTCCTCAGGTTGATCGGTCCGCCCAATGACCTTCGATGAGTTCCGGCCTCAATACTTCTCCCGATTTTATCATCACTGATGCTACTACAGCTTCGCACTGAAAATTGAAATGTCTTCTATTCTTCTTTTGTAAAAATCTTATTGATTAAAACAATAAATAAAATTAAAGAAAATAAAATGACAGAGTATGGGGAAAGTATTGATGTTCAAACATAACATTTCGTACACACGTTCCAGTGTAAATGCCCATCTGTGTACAAAATTGGGGAATTTTAGGCCAAATCTTTCATGGTTGAAATTGCCAAAATGTAGCAGAAAGGCAAAACCAGGTCCCACAGACTTGGCATTTGGATTGAAATATGATGCACAAAATATGTAACCTGTGTACCTGATTTTCTCAGAGGTTATAACTGCATAAATATGTATTTGTGGTAAAATTAGATTTTGGTTCCAGTAGCAAGGGTAGGTTTCTAGACATTGTAAAAGTCACCCCATAAACATCACATCCTTTTTCTGTTATCCAATCAGCCGTGGGCAAAGCGGAAACTATGTTCTTGCCCAATCCTAGCATTATGGTTGTGGGTAGTAAGCCTGCCCCTGCCATGTACTGTAGTGATGTCATCTGGCATGACATTTAAGGGCCCCTGACAGCACACAGCAGACACACTGATTCCTGACTTTCTTACTGAATTTCTGTGTGGCGTCCTGTTCCTGATTTCTTCATCCTGATTGAGCCTGATTATAGATTTTCATTGCAAAGCCAAGGCCTATGCATTGTTGAACCCCTTTTCTGCTAGCCCTCCAATTCTAAAAAAATCCCAAAAACCCAAGGGAAGCATCCTGATCCAGCCTGGCTTGCTACTACAGGAGGCATGCCTGCTCCGAACTCGCCATTCCGCTGATCTGTAGTATCCCGTAACCAGAAGTGCCAGTCCAGTGCAGTCCGGTGACCAGAACGGCCCAGCTGATCCTGTCCCGCCAGATTTGCCCAGCTGTCCTTGGTTAGACCCGATCCGTGTGATGACCAGAACCCTTGATGGTCCAAAATCCTAAATTAAAGCGAACTGTATGTATTAATAGGAATCATAGAAAAACATAGCATACCTTGCCTTGTCCTATCCCAATCTCTAAACCATCCCATCCTTACCTTAATAACTTGTAACATTGTCAGAATCCTTATTGCAATCCTGTCTTTGATTTATTTTGCTAAGCGCCATTTCTTTAGTCACTCTTATCTTGTGTAAATCCTAAACTATCAATCCTAATTCAAGTGATCTGACTGGTTTCGCAAGGGCGGGCGCTGGGGATCTGGGGTTGAATCCTTGAATCAACTCCAGAGCTTACTGTGTCCCTCTTTGGTATTCTAGCCGGCATGCTCTAGTCTAGAGTAAAACTATAGTAAATATTTTCTTGTGCAAACTGAGTTTCTTTTCTGTTTTCACTACCCATTTTTCTAAAAACACCTCTCATTCTACATTGCATATCTCCCTCTGTTTAATAGCTAGAGACCTCATTTCAATTCTTGATTATACCTAAGTCCTATAGCTACACCCCAACTCTAAATCAGTGTATTTCACCCATTTTTATTAAAAACTGTTTGGTTAATTTTAGGCTGTAATCAACATTTTTGCAAAGTTTTACATGTGTTATTTTTATTCTAAATTATTTTCAACCATCCATTCAAGTTCAAATTGTTAACTTTTTTTTCTTCAAGCTATTGCTTATGATTGCTAGTATTTTTCCAAAGTTTCTCCCATAGAAATGTGTACTGATTTAGGGATATTTGGACATATTCCGTGTTTTATTCAGCCATTTCGAAATGTCATTTTAAACAGTAGGGTTTCAAATCCATTTTTCTCTCTTGTTTGGGGAGGGAAGGTTGGATTCGAATTCTGTTTTCTACTCCTTATCCCTGATTACCTGCTGCTTCCTTATATCTATGTAGAATTGCTTATTTGTGGGTTGAGGAATATTGCAGGGGGAAATCCTAACTTAAGTGCTATCTTTCAAAACAAGCCAAAAGTGTTCTATGTCCCTGAGCGATGGCTGGAAGGGCCTCAGACAAAATGGAGCGGGATATTCATGCTAAGGGTTAGGTTATGGAAGGTTGAAGCAGGGCTCCTTGGTTATTATCCCGCTCTTTTCTGTTGAGGCGGCGCCATGCCCCTGAGGGTCACAGGGCGGCAGATCCCAGTTTTCGACGCGGCCCGTGGCTAGGTGGCAGCTTGGTCTTTATGGAGAGGGAGGAGAACCGGTTGGTCCATGGAACTTCTAGCCATGGAAGGAGTGGTAGGCGAGGGCTAGGGCGCTCCAAGCTGGGATTAGCAGAAAATTATGATAAGGATGCCTTTGGAAATGGCTAAAGAGATTCGCTGGGATACAAAGGATTGCATTAGGGGATGTTACATTAAGGAATTTGCCCGAAATGAGTGTGTTGCTTTAGCCAGCAGTTAAAGGAAGGTATTTAAGGTTAGGGGAAGTAATGGGGTATAGCTGAGTTACTATGAAAGGACGATAAAGTTACATACGCTAGGTATTGCTATTGGACCATAACAGGGGAGAGCTATGCATTGTAAGGAGTGGTAAACGAGGACTACGGGCTTTGCAAGGTGTTGCGCATGCTGCAGACCCGGATTCGGTATGGGACGGTATGGGACGCAGTTAGAGGTCATCTTTGCAACATTGGATGCCGCTAGGGGTTAGCTGTTTTTTTACAGGAACAGAGGCAGCCTGTAAGAAAGGAAAACAGAGTTGAAGAATAGTATGGTGTAAGTGATCCATTGATGGGGATAGTGTGGGGGTGTAATTTGGGTGAAGTACGCCAGTTCACACTAACAGTACGGATCTGGAGGGGCGCTGAAGCACGCAGGACTCTGGGAAAAGTTAACTCGCACATGGCGGCTGACCCAGGGGGTGGCTAGATTTCTGAAAGTATGACTGGGGGCCATGTGTCAGGCGTTACCAAGCTACAAGGTGAATTCGGAAAGGCTTCATTCGCTAAAATAGGGTGTTAAGCAATGCAGGTGGGTACAGTGTTGGCATTAGGATCGGGGTTGAGACTAACAGGTCAGCAAGGCCAACTCAGCCTTTCATCCTCCCGGGGTCAATAAGCAAGTAACAGAGGTGATTGTCAGTGTTCCCTCTAAGCTGTGCGCATGTGCGCTTGCCCAGCTTCTTTCTAGGTGCCGCTCAGAAGAGTTTTAGCAGCGCACACAGACAATTCCAACCTTCTCAAGAATGAATAAGGCACAAGCCACAGCAGTTACATGACATTTTCTTTCTCTTAATAGTTTACATTATACTAACTAGTCCTTATATCTGATGTAGCCTATATTCTTTGCCCTACTTTTACTAGTATGATCTTAAAAACCTAAAAATTTTAAAAACAGAATGCACGCTCAAGAAGTTAAAAACGAATCTGAAAAAGTGTCCCCTCGAACAGACGATCCAACTAAGATATGCCTGCACACATTAACTAAATAACTTCCCCTCCCACTCATGACTCCTATACTTGACTCTACCACACTTCTACCTTATGACTAACTTCTGCCTGAGATCACATCACAGGACAACTTTGGACTCTGCCTGCCTTGGCTCTGCGAAAGGTTACCAGACCTGTACCTATATCCACTTCTTTTATGTTTGTTGTAATATGAATAATTTTCAAGCACCAGAATTTCTGCGACTCATGGTGCTTTAGCAAATGTGTCACCCACACTATGTAACCCTACTGTCAACTGAACTATCAAATACGGACTGTGAGTAAGCAGGCTAATTGGATGTGTAATCGCATTCCATGCTTCCTATTATTTGTAAAAATGTCACACAAAAACTTTGAAGCATACCCTTGGAAGATAACACATTATAAATATGAGTTTGCCCTCTAAGGATTTTGAGAAGGTAAATGTCATGCTCAGCGTCTCCTACTTTAGCATTACTTACAATAGCCTGTAAGTGGGACAGCAATGTTTTCAGAGTTCCAGTGGGCACAGACCTTAACAAATTATACAGTAACTCTCTGCAATACAAAAACAGTTGCACTGAGCACTTGTACAATTCTACATAACAATATTACGATGAGGTCTGCTGCACACAATCTTCTGTGTATTGTAAACTAACTGTGTCCATGCAGAGTCATAGCATTTTCTTAAATTGGCCATGATATGATGATGAGGCTTAAAATATGCGTTTTGCTTGCAAAGTATTGTGGGCATGCATATATCACAATGAGTGCTTAATAGATACAATCCCTCACTTTCACAAACCCTTGTCAACTAGTATTGGATGTTTACACAGGAGCCAGGAACGGGTACTGGGCAAGGGCAAGGGTTTACACTCCTTGGGATTGAAGAACAAAACCAGACAGTTCAGCAGTACAGTAAAGGCAATGTGTTAGTTTACTAAAGGTAGGAAACACTAGTAACAATCTACGAAACTGCACCTTGTGCTCTCTCTGTGCTCAGCTCCTGAGGGCTTTCCAATATAATCATGTGTTCTGTGTTTTTGCCTCTAGCATCCCCATACATCTTGTTTAACTAACAACAGGGAATTGCAAAAGTTGGGTTCCTAGTTACAGAAGAAGGCAGACATTCATTTGTAGCTCTGAGCACTGCAGCTATTAACCTAAAAGGCAAATAAATGTGATTTACTTTGATGCTCCATAAGAAACCTCTGTAAGGTCCTTGTTGAGTGTTGACTAGGCTGCAGTAAGGAAAGGAGAGAAAAATCAAAAGCTGTATTATGTGCCCTCTCATTTCACTTCCTATGGCAGGGTTCCAAGCAGAGCGCTGAAAATATTTTACTGCTTACCTGGAATCAAGTGATTTTTCAGGGAGTAAAAAAGTCATTAGCTATGACAATAGGGATACATTATGCTTATTAAAAGGTGTTCTTTCCCATTAAAATTCCTCTTAGGATCGAGCAGTAATATTATGAGAGGTCCTTCCTATCTCACTGCTCTGCTGGTCATGGTTTCGAAAATATTAGAGGAACATTGTGGGTAGAAGCAGAGGTTAGGCTACTATATGTTCGTTCTTTCCAATTTTTGTTGGGCACATGTTCCTGTTTTTAGGGAGTAAAAATGGGTTTGTGTGCATGCCTCTTAGCTGTAAGTCTCGTTTTGTTCAAGTGTTGTCGCAACCGTGCTCATAGGATAATGTAATGCGGAAAAGTAAGCAGAGGCACATGTATTCTGATGATCATACTCTGATGCAGTTATTTTGATGGAATAGACATCCTTACACAAATCGAGATGCATGTTCTCCTGGCCCTTGAATTACTTCATTGAAGTTTCACATGAATACCATTGGCAGGTTTTATGACACGTTCCTTTTAATTGCCATTGTTCCATCTGTACATTTTGTACCATGTCTGGGTTTTTTTTTGACAGCCACATTAGTTATGAGAAGTGATATTTGTTTTTTATAATTGTATTTTTTTTTCCTCCAATGGCATAAAACACTTTCCTCATTGTCTGTGAGCACTGTCAACAAATGAATAGCCACAAATAAACCTATTGTTTATACTGAGCATACAGTGCTTTCTTGGTGCATACACATTATTCTCTGCACAGGAAAACCTTAGGTAGGTACTGTGGCAAATCTCGAATTCTTGCACTGTTGACGAGCTCCCTTTATAATCACATATAAAATATTCGTTTTTTTAACGTATATCTTTGGAAAAAGTGCTGTGAGATGCACCTTTTACACGGATTTATAAAGAATTGCAGTGGTTGGGGAGGGTAAATTGCCTTTCAAACTCTCTTCAGAGAAGATAGCTCACTAACTATGCATGTGTTGGGTCTTGGGCCATGTCCATAATGTCTTTAGTCAGTTGTGCACAAGGAAAATAATGTGCGCACAAAGGCCAACCATTTCCGCACTTACAGAAAAATATTTAGAGGGAACATTGGTGATGGTGCATCTGATAGGTAGCAGTATAGGTTTTAGTAAGATGCTACTTAACTTAAGTGCCAGAAAGATGGCCGAGGGTGGCCTAAAGGAAGCAAGGACAAGCTCAGATTGACCGGATCTTGAACAGCACTCCCGCAGCCTGGGATTGTCTGCGGTTAGGCAGTCTGCTGGGGACTATGGCTGGGGAGCATTGGCCTACTGAAGGAATAGAAGGAGGTCTATTTAAAAAATAGGATGGCTCAGCTCCTCCCGGTCATGATGGCACTCCACCAGCCTGGTAAAATTCCTGCAAGGGCAGACAATCCACGGAGGATTAGGGTGGGGGAGATTGGGCCTACATGACAAGTAAAATAGAAGTGGTGAGCCTCCCTTTGAAAGTCCACGGCGAGGGGGGCTTTACTAAAGGAATTAAAAGGTCAGCTTCCCCCGTCGGAGACAGTGTTCTGCCAGCACAAGATCTCCGGCAAGGGCCGTCAGTCCAAGGATTATTGAAGGGGGCAAGTTTACCCTGATAAGAAATGGATAGGACTGAGACAAGGGGAAAGGAAGGCAAAGTTGGTTTTGAAATGCTAGCAAAAGAATACAGCTCAACTTCACCCGCCAGGAACGGTGCTCTCCCAGCATGGTAACTCCTGCAAAGGCGGGCAGACCAAGGATAAATTGGTTGGGGAGCTTTAGCCTGATAAAATATGGAGAGGAAATTACTGTGGGTGAAGTATGATAAACGAGTTGACCTCACAGCTGGGGTAAACCAAGAGCCAGTGGTCTGAGATCAGGCCAAGGCAAGAAAGAAATGTGGAAGGGGCAGAAATGTTCCCCAGACCAGGCACAACCTGGTCAAAGGTGAAGTCCCCGGTTGAATATGCAAAAGAGGGTGTGCATTGGCCAGCATGAGGCATGGAGGTTTTACAAAAAATTGGGCACAATGTGCACTAAGCTCCTGAAAGTATGAAAGAGGAAAGGGGGAGCCACAGTGGGCAGTAACCCACCTTCGGCGTGGCAGTGTTTTGGCGACCAGTGACAAGAGATAGACTCTGAATGAGCCATTGCAAAGCCGGAAGGGTCTTTGCTCTTCTCGGACCAGTGCCTCTTGGGAGCCTAAGCCGCGGGGGAACCTGGTGATAGCAATGAGGGCTCAGTTTCCCCCGAATAAACAGCGCTCTCTCAGCCCAGGAACACCTGCTGGGGCAGGCGTGTCTCAGGCACGAAGGGTTGGGGGAGTTTTGCCTACTGTGGACTTTGTTGGGAAAAGGGGGAAGAAGGTTTTGGACTCGCCGCACCTTCCGAACTATTTTCACAAATTGTTTGCTGTGTTTACTATTATGTGTGAAAATAAATCTGCAGCTTTTTATGCCAAAAAGAAGACATGTCTCATTCTGCACCTTACTGGTGGGAAAAGAAAGGGGCTAAGAGCAAGGGTGATGTATGTTGGCATAGTAATGGACAAATGCCCAGGTTATGAAAGTGACAACGGAATGACAGAACAAGATGGAGGAGGTACCCCGATAATCGGGGCAGGTTCCTCCTCCTCCCTCCTCCCTGGGTTAGGGGAGGGATAAGTCCAAGCTTGCCAAAGCGCTTGGAAAGCCCGCAAAGGGCAACAAAAGAAAGGGGCGGGGCCAAGCCCCATATAAGCGGCGGGCGCTGGCTGCACGGAATTTACAGCCCGCAGCAGAAGGACGCTCGCCCCGCCGACGCTGAGAAGGATTGTTGTTTGCCTCCCACACACCCTGCATAAGGGACAGCTACAGAGAGACCTGGCCGTTGATGTCGCGGGACAGCGAGGCAGTGTTTTGGTGACCAGTGACAAGAGACAGACTCCGAATGAGCCATTGCAAAGCCGGAAGGGTCTTTGCTTTTCTCGGACCAGCGCCTCTTGGGAGCCTAAGCAGCGGGGGCGCCTTGTGGTAGCAATGAGGGCTCAGCTTCCCCCGAATAAATGGTGCACTCTCAGCCCAGCAACACCTGCAGGGGCAGGTGGGTCTCAGGCACGAAGGTTTGGGTGAGTTGTACCTACTGTGGACTTTGTTCGAAAAAGGGGGAAGCAGGTTTTGGACACATAGCAGTCGCTGCACATTCGGAACTATTTTCACAAATTGTTTGCTGTGTTTACCATTATGTGTGAAAATAAATCTGCAGCCTTTTTATGCCAAAAAGAAGACATGTCTCATTCTGCACCTTACTGGTGGGAAAAGAAAGGGGCTAAGAGGAATGAACAAGGGTGATGTATATTGGCATAGTAATGGACAAATGCCCAGATTATGAGTGCAGCCTGCCAGTCGATCACGTGATGCTTACATTCTCCCACAGCGTCTACTTAAGCATTGAGCCTTTTACGAACTTCCTCTCAGACATTTCACATCCCTTCAGAGCTCAAGGACAAGTTAACAGCCTTAAGGCGTCTATAACAGCCTGCAGCTTGCCAAAGAGTAGCGTCTGCCAAGCTATTGGTGTTATACAAGTTTATTCTTGGTGCTACGTCTCGTGGCGTAAGTGATACATGATGGAGAAGCAAGGGTTATCAAAGATTCTTTATGTGTCCATTTGAGCAACAACGAAAGCAGTCATCTTGTTTCACTGAACAGTAGCTCTGCAATCTGTTCTATGAACGATTGCAGACTTTTTTTCCACTGACCCACGCCTTCATCGAATATTTTTGGCTGACTTTTCTGGGTTTTTTTACCACAGAAATTCGGGGCTGACCCCTTCGCACCATCACCACTCCGAACCCCCATATGTACATTAACCCCACTTACCATCGGTATTTGTGCAGCAAAAAAAGTCTGCAAAATAATTCCGTGAATGTGTATGTCAGCGAAAATGGGCTAGACCCTACACTCATTGGGATTTACTGTGTAGTTGTAGGGTGTATTTGTAAATTGTTACTGTGCATTGTACGTTCCGTTTTAGGTTTTAATTGTAGGCCAGAGGTCTGCAACCTTTGGCTCGCCAGACGTTTTGGACTACAACTCCCATGATCACTCAACATTGACAATGCTGGATAGGGCTGATGGGAGTTGTAGTCTAAAACATTTGGAGATCCAAAGGTTGCAGACTCCTGTTGCAGGCTGTGACTGTCGGATTGTTTTGTTTGTTCCCTTGTTTGTCCACTTGCTTGTCCATTTAGGGCTGTGCTGCTGGGTATCAGTGTTCTCCGGTTTCTCGGGTTCACTTTGCTCACATGGTTCTTAGCCGGCTGCGACTTGGGGAGATGTGGAGGAATTAGTCTGGGGAAGAGCAGAAGGAGCAAAACGTACATTTCTCCTTGCAGAAGGAAGAGCTTCCATCATGATTGGAGTGAAGGGGGCGACATTGTACTTTTTACTGGTGCCCTGGCAATCGAGCACCACAGAGGCTCTGAGTCAGTCGGGTAGGTGGACGCATTGGGAGAAACTTCAGGAGATGAAAACAGGGCCCTGGATTAGACAAGCACAGTGGCAGGTCGGAGAGGACCTTACATGGATGTCCTCATCGAGGCAGTAGTGTAGCAGGCAAGCTTGTCTGGTATATGGGATGAAGGGATTCCGTCCGCAATGACCACGGAGGACATGTTCGCATTGAGTCCCGACTGGGTGGTAGGCATAAAGGAGAACGTTGTTTCTACCCAGGAGGGGGCATTTATGCGGCTGCAGACAAGCAGCAAGACTGCCAGGAGAGGGTTGTGGGAGAGGAACATCCTACGGAGCTGCCGCAGCAGGAGGTGGACCTACCTGATACAGAAAAAAGTGGAAACGGAATAGCTCTTCCTTCTTTGTCAAAGGCCAAAGGAGGAATGCCAGGAGGAGCATCAGAGTGTTGGGTCCTCATACCCCCACACCAATCCCACAGGGTCCTGAGTGTGGGAGATTTCTGCCCTGACACCATGTAGGACAATCAAGGGAGAGGAGCGAAAGGTCATTTGCACAGTGGAGGGCTGTGAAAGGTGAGTCAAGCTGGGCAGGTAAATGGCAATGGGTCCATTTTCTAGGTACCAGAGCAATCTGGATCCATAGCAGCAGTGGCACAGAAAGGCACACCAAGTGCACATGCCCTCCGAGGCTAATGACCATGCAGACACCACCACTACCCACTTCAGCAGTGGTGAGGAGTTGGTGGGTGTCCACTTGTGTCCCAGGGCTGGGTTTCAGCATGGGTGTGACATCAGGGACACCATGGACAGACCCCAAGACCCCTCCCACCCCATCCACCCTGCTCAGTTGGCACTGGCAGTGACAACTGTGACAGGTGGCAGGCCATTTATGCTGGCACTGTGCCCACAAGTTGTTGGGGTGGTCTGCCACCACCAACAGCATGCATCTTTGGGCAAGATTCCCTGGATGACCTCATGCAACTTGGGGTCATCTACTGTTACTCACCGGCCGGCGAGTGATCCAGGCAAGCAACCAGGAAGGAAGGTTGTACTGGATGTTGCTTGAAGAGCTCGAGATGGAACCTCCACCTGAGCCTCCTCTCTGTTGAGGGAATAAGCTCTTTTTGATGATATGACTCTCAGCTGCACTAAATTACAGACTGAGAGACCGATCACCCAAAAGAACGGGGAGAACACACCGCCACGGACCCAGCTAAAAGAAAAAGACAAATGGTAAATATTTGGGAAGAGCAAGGATCACTAAAAGAAAAAAGCCTCTCAAAAGCAGAAAGTACCTGGGTCACCCACTCCCCTTATCATCGAAAAGGAACAGAAATGGAATTTCTCCTGTAAGTACAGAAAAGAGGTTAACTTCTATTTTGAGGATTTATATAGGAATTAATAAGGAATAGTTAAGGAAGTCTTACCAGAATAGGAATTGAAATAACCTAAACAATCCAGGTTAGACAACGGAAGTACAAAACAATAAACAGGAAGGTTAGTAGGGATGCTATACCCAGGCGGCACGAGGGGTAGATACGGGTAGGTGCACACTTCTCAGCAAGGCGTCCCTGTGTGCACTTTCAGAAGTGAGTCTTTGTGTGTAATCAGCAAAGCGTCCTTGCGTACACTTGAAGGAGCAAATCCAAAACAACGGGATGGAGTCGGAATCCACAAAAGAACACTGGACTTGAAGAAGGAAACAATACCCAGTACTTGGAGTCAGCTGGGAAGATGAGGAAAACCAGTTGAAGGCGGTGGTAGGTAAATCAGGACAGAAGGAAGGTAATCCAGTAAACAGGCAGCGAATCTGATACACAGGCGGGCTAAAGACGGTACAGAATCAGGAAGTAAGCAATCCGTAGGACAGGCAAAAGTCCGGTACACAGGTAGGCAGAAGACAGTACAGAATCAGGAAGCAAGCAAACCGTAGAGCAGGCAAAGGTCCGGTACACAGGAATTCAGAAGAAATTGAGAAGTCTCAAGGCCGTCCGTAATTGGAAAAACAGGAATTGGAAGGCAATGATTGGGAAGGCACAGAAGACGAGACTTCGGGTGCCGGTTGCAACTTTAAACAGAAGCAGCGTCCTTCCCGCTGCAGTGCCTAATATACCCAGGAGGCGGAGCGCCGTAAGCCCATCAGAGCTCACGTTCCGAATAGTCGGAACTACACGCAAAAAGTAGGTTTCCTGGGAATTGTAGGCAAAGGCTGGTTTGTCGATACCTTTGACGTTGTTGAGCCCAATCTCCAGGGTAACCGCCACCAAGAGAAGTAATACGCTGAGAAACGTCGGATACTGTGGCGAAGCGTCACGACTTTGGTAGGTACCTTGAAAGTGGTCTGTTTCACCGGGCGTGATGAGGAAGTACGCGGGTCAATCAGACCCCGATGTGTGACATCTACGGCCTTTATTGCAGGGTCATCGGTGAGCGGTGGGGAGCTGGACCCTGCATTGTTGGTAGGCGACATGAACGAGTATTTAGAGCTTCCCTCCCTTCTGTCCTATCGGTCGTTGTTCAGAAGGAGGAAAACGTTATTCATGTAGGATCGACTGGCCTCATAGGGGAACTTCCCCACCTGTGAGAGTGGCAGCATTCTGTGGGAGAGCTGGAGAACATTAGGAAATGCTCTGTGGGAGACCTTTAGTGGGTGGTCGGACCCTGTGAAACACCCAAGAACCTGAAAGGATGGCTGCGCCTTGTGAAAACACCTGAGAACATTCAGTGGTGGGGAATGGTTTGTGAAGTGTGTGGTCGGGATTCAGAAACCTTACTTGCAGTTTAGTCAATGCAATAGAATGTGTAAGGCAGACACTGTCCATTCAAGGCTACCCAGTCACACTCAATAGTGCAGCCCCTTGCTTTCCATCCAGATACATCACACTACACTTTAGGATGTCTGACATGGGCTACTGACTGGTAACACATTTTTGTCATCATCTTCGAACTTGTGTGATAACGTTTGGTAAATGTCCCATACTCTTCTACAATGAAGTGCTCATTCATTTTTATAAATGTCAATTGTTGTACATGAGACACTACAAGGCTTCTCCTGCAGTTCGAGACAATAGACCCAGCCACACTAAAAACTTGCTTGGACTGCACTCATGTGGTTGGACAGCTTAAGAATTCTACAGCAATTCATACAATTGCAGCTGGACAGACGGACTGCTTGCTAAATGAGTCATCATCCCTTCTCAGAGGCGTAGTGTCCAGTCCAGTACATAGCCATCAAACACCTTTGCGGCTGATGGTCTGCTGTCTGTTCCTGATGACCTGTCTGTACTCAATATGCCTCATCACTGAGGAGGGTGTCCCACAGATTCTCCTTTGACTATTACGCTGTTCCTGCACTGCTCTCAATTATTTCAACAGTTGTTGGCGATGTACTGCCCATTGATGCTGCCTTCATTTGTGAGATTGACATGGCCAGTTCACTTGGAAAAATATGGGCTGGTTGGTGTTATTTCCTCTGCCTGTGTTCTTGTGACAATTTATGTTTTAAATGCTGAAGCAAGGCATCTTTGCACATTTGTGCATTGTCTCTTCATGGTGATGCTTGCTGCAAGACCTCAACCCTTGAGACACTAAAAAAGCTGCCACTTTTTCCCACTTGTGGATCACCACACAAGGTTGAAAGCAGGTCGCTCAGCAACTGTACCTCATCAGCGTCATCTGACAAGACATGGTCCTGGCCATGTTGATCAGGGTGAGCTCAAACAGACAAGCTAGAGGAAGAACGTTATTCATGGATGAATTGTGTTGGCTAACCCACTTGATGGCTTCCTCTATTGTTGTTCATAGCACAGAGCAGACATTAGAGGCATCTGTCACTGATATTGTGATGAAAAAGGCTCCATCAATAGCTCTGCTATGAGTGTTGCAATAATCAGTAATGGTGTTTCAGTGCTCACGTAGCCTGTCAAGCAAGTGCAAAATAGAGTTCCAACAGGTGGCTACTTAGGTCTTCAGGTTGTGCAGTTCCAGGTTTTGTCACACTTGAAATTGCTGTAATTTCTGGAATGTTAAGCCGAGCTGAAATGGAAGCTGATCTTTAGGGCCTCAGTGCCCACTTGTTTTTAACAGGCTGAAAAGTGATGACCATCAGTTGTAAGACATGCACAAAGCAGGAGAAATGCATTGTTTTATCAATTCATAAAACAGGAAGGACATATGAGTCATTATCTGATGCCACAAGGCCCAAAGGCAAATTAGCAAGGTGCTTCCATTTCCTCAACCTTCTCCCAAATTTCAACACCCCGTGGCTTCTGCCCTGAAACCCTTGCATGCACATGTTTATCTGCTTCCGAATTGTATACACCTGTTTCCCACTTAAATTACTCCATTACCCTTATGGTCTGCTGGAGGATGGAAGAAAGGACCAACCAGCATGCTTTAATAGACCTGCAATCAATTCTCTCATGACTGGTCCCCTTGTTGATGGTAAAATGGACTTGGTGGCCTCTAGACCGCTGTAGTGCTCACCTACTGTAGTCATAACGTTGTCATACAATTCTGGTACCTCTTGGCGGGAGACAAAAATTGGCCAGTAACATCCCAGTGGTGATCAACTTTTCCCATAAGGCACTGAAATCCAGCGTATTCCTGAAATTAGTAGGGCAAAAGATGTATTGCCAAAATAACAGCTATCCTGGTTAGCATTGAGCCGGCGCTGTCCATCATAGGACTATTGATATTTCCGGCCATGCTGAAATGCTTCCATAACACTGCCTTGTCATAATGTTGGATCACTGCCAATCATATTGGCCGCTTGAGTTCAGGGGGTAGAGCTTGGTGTGATACACCCTGTACCAAACACTGGTTTAGCTGAAGCACTTATGAGACTAATAGTGCTGACTTGTGGCAGTATACTATTTGTCTGATGGTATAAAGGTGTGTGTACTGCAGATGGTTTGATTTCTTTCCATGTTGGTGCATGGTCCCATTTGTAAAAGTGCATAACAAAAGAGAGGTCTCAGAACAGGGCCCCGGTAATACAGTTACCCCATTTATCGATCACAGCATGCAGCGAGAGGCTTAGAGGTAGTGTTAGGAAATATTTATGCAGCAACCATCAATGCAGGGAATTCTTTCACTCCCCAATCAAAAGCTCCACACCAATTTTCCTTTCAGTTCAATCTAGCCCTGCCTATGATTCATATAGAACCACATAGGTCCCTCACCCATGTGCCATAGGTTAGCCAAGAAGCAGGCCAGTATACAGAAAGAATATATATTTATTACACAATAGGAACATTCCTATTTGTACACACTCACAGATCACGCCACCTCACTCCGTGGCCTAAATTCTTTTCTTTCCAAATAATCTCTTTTGCACAAATTGAAAACACTAGTTGGTTCAGAATAACACAGATCACTATCTCTTTAGCCCCTTAACATGTACAGTCAAATCACCTTGCCTGGGGTTCACATTTAATAGCATGTAGCACCTTGAACCAAGATAGCATGTAGCACCTTGAACCATAAGATCATCAGCTTGACACTCTACTTGATATGAAGTTTACTTTAAATGACATGGAAATCTTTGCTATTTGCAAAAACGATTTCACTCCTATTTTTGTTATCCGTCTGCACACTCGGTAATGTGAGCAGTGTTGGAGCACAACATATTTTTAAAAACAAAACACATTTAATATATATTTGTAGACCTCCTTCCTTCACCAGAATGCAAGGCTCAATCGCTCTTCGATTAGGAATCACTTTCTTACTCTATGCAGAGAGTGTGCTTTTCAAATCAGGGACTTCACTTTATTTAAATTTTCAAGACACTTTTCTCTCCCAACACAGAAATGCTGAGATTAATTTTACAATCAGCACACCTCTGCTTTAGGCTGCGTCTGAGAAATGATGAACGGGTGGGAATTTTGTTTTCTATGCACCCCACCTTTTGGGGAATTTTAGGATTTGCAATCAGAAATAGGAGCACCCAATTATTTTACAGACTATATTTCTATTCACACTGGAAGTGATGTTGAGTTTGAATTTCAACAAAATCATCCGTTGTTAATTGACTATGCAGGAATTAATTAAACTAAGGATCTACTTTGTGTGCCCACTCAATCAATAATGTGAAAGCTATTCAGTAAAACAGACCCCTGCCCCAGACTTGGTTGGGTTAGACACATTTACATACATACATATCTCTGGGTTTGTGCTCAGGAAACAGGACATCAAGGCTCAGGTCATCTTTCTGGTACAGGACAGGGACCCTCAGAATAAAACATCAGTCATGGATATTTTCCAGGATCAATCCCTCTATTTTGCCTCCGCTTGGTCATAGATCCGAGTTTCTTGTAGTCCTTCCCAGGCCATCTCAAGCAATTTTGCTTAGCAGTTCTAACTCAGATGAAATCAGGCAATCCTCACCTGACTCCCTTTGTGCGATTCCTTATAAAGCCACAATCACACCCCCAATTATAAAAAGGAGGATGTGCCAGCTTATAGGCTCTTATTTTGGGATTGGAACACGATTCTCCAACCCCTTGACCCAGGCCTGGCCCCTTTTCTTTTGATTAGTTCCATCAGTTACCAAGCCCAAATTTGGGGAGGGATCAGTCCAATCCCTTGATTTTCTATTTCCACAAATTTCAGTTGTACACTTAAAACACTACAACATGGGGTAATGTGCTCGCCTTGGAAGCAAGACGAGATGGAGCAATACAGGTACGATCCCCGGGTCCGTGCTTAGTAACTTCTGGTTATTAAGTGCATTATAAATAACCAATCATATCATATATATCAAATGTATCGTATTTGTACTTTATAGTCAAGCAAACATATTTATATGCATATATATATATATATATATATAGATATATATATATTTGGGTTCTTCTCATTATGCCAGACTTATTTAAATGTTTCCCATCATAGCATGATGTTGCAGGTTCGAGTGTTTTTGTCGTGATTTATTCAAAAATTACAAAAGTTATCAATCCGAAATTTCCTATACAGATATTTCATTCAATACGTTATCATGTCTCTGAATCTCTACTTTGTGATGTTTTCTGTGGAGCTAGAAACACGTTTTAGGTTGTGTGAAGGCATCATGACGAAGGAAACAGACAACAGATTAAAATCTCAAAATATACACTTTTTATTAACTAAAATGTCAGGATGGAAAAAGGCCTAACTTGCTCTAATGTAAGGTGGGATTTCCCTACCTAAGAAAAATAAGGAACATCTGAGTCAAAGAGTTCAACTGAAGAATCTGTCTGTGTCCAAAATATATACTCGCCCTCACAACTAGCTCTATAGATTGTGTAGGGATAGCAACAACCAAAAGAAAACAGCATTTAACCCACAGTTCTACCCCATCCCCAGGTGTAAAGTAGTTTTGTAACACAGTCTCAAAATGATCCTTTGTAGATACAAGAGAAAATAGTTTGCATCAGGACTCATGGTTCCTTTCCCCAGTTTAAAGGCAGTTCACAACAGAAGTGCCGGGGTTCCCTTCCCCAGGTTCAAAATAGTTCACAGTAAAGGTACTGGGGTTTCCTTCCCCACGTTCAAGATGGTTCACAGTAGAAATGATGGTGTTCCCTTCCCAAGTGCAAAATCATTCACAATAGAAATGCTGGGGTTCCCTCCCCCAAGTTCAAAACAATTCACAGTAGATGTGCTGGGGTTCCCATCCCCAAGTTCAGAACAATTCACAGTAGAAATAGGCTCAAAAGATTCCCAATTTCTGGTTTTCACCTCCCGGTGGTCGACCTGTATTTAATCCAGTATTTATGAAGAAGAAGTCATCTGCTTTATTTTAATTCAGTTAAATGTTCAAAAGAGGTTTGTAGGGCTTATAACGTTAAGCGATAAAGATTTGATTTCATTTACAGCATTGAAATGTCTATTTCGCAAGGTGGAACCTTTCAGGACTGTCCCTTTCCTTCTCTCAAGTTGCACAGTCCCTTTATCACTTCATGTGATTGTCAAGTCATTAAACAGTTCAGACAGAGACTTTCAAGAATGTGTTCTACTTCTTTCAGACTCGAATCACCACTCTGCTACATTGTATACTTGCACAATCACTAGTTCTTTCACAGTGTTCGTGGTCAGTTTCACACCAGGTTCCTGGTCTATGAAACTCACCTGCTTCCTTTGCAGGCTTCTCGCAACCATGCTGGACTCGCTTCAATTCGGGTGCCTCTATGTTTCCCTCTTCTCACAGCGCCATGGGTGAACAAGCACTTTGTCTCTTCATCAGAAGGGCCCCTCAGTATGCTGCCTTCTCTTGCCTTGCAGTTACACCAGAGAACTCCCCTTTTCACGCCGACAGAGTTCAGACCGCCAGCCTCTGCAGTCTCTGGTATTCTGAATATCATCACACAGCAGTTCTGCATTCAATGTCTCACAGCAGTGTCCCTCCTTTCTCTCCCTCCTTTTCCTCTACTCTGCATTTTGGTTTCTCACTGTTTATACACCTGGGGTGTATGAATGAGCTGCAGGTGTGAGTCCTCTCTTTCAATTGCCTGACTATAATTAGGCTTATTAGTGTGTAATGCCTCATCTTTGTAGTGGCATGTGTCTGAGGCTCTTTTAATCATCTCAGTACCAGAGTAGTGTGGTTGTATGTTAGAGTGTATGCCTCCTAGTTGTTGCTTCTTTGACCCAGTACTTAAATGGCATGACTGAGACAAAATAAGGGAAGCTGGTTTACTATAACCCATAAAGGTTAGAGAAGGATTGGGTGGGTTGTTATTAGGAAAAGGGGAATAGCCTGTCTCGCCCAAGGGCCCCACATACCCAGTCAAGGACCCTCCACCCAGGTGGTCCTCGCTCGCGTGTCTACCTCCAGTGTTGTGATCCAAAAGCGATGGCCTTTCCCTGACCACCTGCACAGAGGTTCCATGGGGAGTAGGAGTGATAATACCCTCTGGTTCTCACAGTTGTAACTCCTGTTCCCATGGTCACATTTTTAAGAGAGTAGAAACAACAGATACGCTGTTTCATAAGCTTTACAGTGGTATGTATCCCATTATTGTGTGATTTATGGTTCCTGAAAAAATTAACAAAGTATGATTGTCCATCTAAACGTATGGCAATCTCCAAGCATATATGCATATTCTGACTTCAATTTCACATTAGGTTTTGTTTCCCCACTGAACATGAAATCTGGACATATGTGGCTTATCTTTGAGAGCCATCCTCAACCCAAGATAAATTCCTTCTTGGTCACTGCTGTGGCTCAAAAAGATGTTTTAGATAAAAGATGGGAGAAGGTCACTATTTCAGTGTTCTGAACAGAAACGGATGCCATTTCTCCTTAAGAGAAACTGATACCATTTCACCTGAACAAAAACTGATACTATTTCTCCTGAACAGAAACTGATGCTATGTCTCCTGAACAGAAACTGATAGCATGTCGCCTGAACAGAAACTGATGCTATTTCACCTGAACAGAAACTGATGCTATTTCACCTAAACAGAAACTGATCCGATTTCTCCTGAACAGAAACTGATACCATTACATCACAATGGGCCTCACCACGAGTCTGGCAGTAACCCTTAAATGTGGCGGTAGCGCTATTACTGCCGCATTTAAGGGTCCGCCAGATCACGGTAGCACTATTACCGCCGCATTTAAGGGTCCGCCAGATCATGGCCTTGGCGGATTTCCCCCCAGCTTTCAGCTTTCAGCTGGGGGGAAATCCACAGCAAAATTGCCGATTTTCGGCGCTATTACCGCCGGCGGTAATAGCGTGAATTTTCCCCATTGGGCCCAATGGGGAATGAGGAATTCCCGAATAAGCCCAATGGGGAATGGGCAATAACCCTTCCGCCAAACCCATGACCCGGCGCTAATAGCACCAGGGGTTTGGCGGTAGGGCTATTAGCGCCGGCGCTAATAGCGCCGACGTTACCGCCCAACTCGTGATGAGGCCCAATGTTTTTTACACAGAAGGTCTTTTAATACTTGACCTCAGATCATATGCAGATACCGCCTGCACCATGCCATCAATGTTCATCTTTAAATTATACTTTATGTTAAACTGGCACGGGCACTGGAGTTTCACTGGTAACCAGTTCCTTTCAGTCCCAGATGCACATGTCTTTACTTTTTTAATACTTTTTGTGAAAGGATCCTTTGATTGTTCATATTGTTGTGAAAGATAGGTCACTGATTTTAGTTATTAGTCATTCATGCATTGGGCACACTTCATTGTAGTCTTCCTTCTCGCAGTTTCTTTCAAAACAGGGGTAACAAGCCCCCATTTCCTTCATATATATACATATTTAAATTATACTTCTGCAGTGTCGTTTCAATTTCTATGTTCCTGGTTTCAAGCGGCAGCATGCACACATTTCTAACGTTAACGGTCTCTTTGTTTTATCAAATAAAACAGCATTTTGCTGTTTTGCGGTTCGAAAATTAATTTCTGGTCTTTCAGTCTCCCATTCAAAATTGTACTTTCACATTTCCAAGACAGTATTTCTGCATTTCTGGGCCGAATGTAGCCAAATGCAGTTTTCTGTTTTTCTGGGGCTGCATTTGAACCCTCTCCTTTCTAAAATGCACCATGCCTTACATGCAACAATTGTCTGTGCCTCAGAGGGCCAGGGTGGGTTACCTACTTACAGGAGGAAACAAACACCAAATGGTCTTACACAATCGTGAGATGCACATGAAGGCATGTTTGTACTACAGCTGTTCAAATGCTGAAAAAGTTCAGACAGAAAACAAGATTGATATAACAAACAGACCGTTGTCCAGAAGAAGGGTTCAGAGAGTTAGCAAGATTGCCTTTTCAAACAGATCATTGTCAAGAAGAAAGGTAAGCCATATAGAAAATCACATAACCGCCAACAAACAGTTTCTTGTTGCAAACCCATGTGTATATTTCACATTTGCTGTTAGACACTTGTAGCAAGAAGGTGGTTGGGAAAAGCAACAGAAGTTTATACTTTCAAACTCTGGGGCAGTGAAGATGTGGTACCCAAGTTTGTCCCGGCATTCCCTCTGCACGTTGTTTTCTGGAAGAGTATGTAGGTGGCCATCTTTGATTGCTTATTTTTTTTTCAGAAGTACTGCCACACATTCCCCTTTTGGGGTGGGCTATCAGTGCAGAGTGTGAGGGGTCGACAATGTGAGGCAGACAACTTTTTGATGATTGTTCAAAACATGCCATTTCATTAGAGTATAAATGATATTAAATGCCTCATTATACCTACCCTGATGAGGATTTCCCTGCCTAACACAACTAAGGGAAACACTCTAACAGGAGGATGTCTTGCCATCATACTTAAACATTAATTACAAAGAAAACATAAGCAATGAGATAAATGTATTTCAAATAACATCAACTATGATATTAACAGTTTCTTAATAACCTCTCAATAACCTGGGTGAGTTCCTTTTCCCAGGATTCAGAGTGAAGTCAGCTCCAATGTTCAACAAAAAAAGAAACAAGGAAATCTATGTAGGCAATATAGTCTCAGATCAATTCTTGATATTTCCCACTTCTGCCTGGATCCAAATGTCACAAGGCCTAGTAGGACGGCTTAGTGTTTTTTCACCCCTGTAACCCCCGTTGTCCTGTGGCGGCTGGAAACACTTCTGATGTATGGGTGCCATACAAATACAAATGCTCAATAAATAAAGGTAACGTTTTCATAACCAAAGTTCCAACAATAGCAAAGCTTTTCTTCTTGATGGAATAAGGACTTTTCACTGCCTCAAAAAAGCACCAATGCTACTCCCATCCATGATGCTTTTCCACCACTTCCAGTCATCCAAGAAGACTTGCCACAGTTCAATCAAAAGAAATACAGCCTCTAGAAATGAAACACAAGTCTTGGTTAACAGTTAGTATGTCTCTATTCACAAAATTGGGCTTCAGAGTAGATATCGTTGTCAGCATTACTTCACAGTGCTGCTGCTTTCTACTTCAACAACTTCACTTCTACTACAGTCCACCATCAGGACATTTTCCTTTGCCTCATAGTATTTCACTTCACTTGTGCTACTGACATATTGACAACCAGATACATCACCACAGTTTCAGGTCTTTGTGACTCAAAACAGGTTTTGGTTTTGACAAGATTCTCTTTGAGGTATTTCAACCCTTCAAATAGACAAGGCGCTCTTCCTCTGAATATCTCTCTTCATAGGGGGCAGCCTCTTTGCCTCTCTTGTCTGTCTGCCACAGAAACAGCATAACTTTGCCTTTAGGACACACTTCTCTATTTCTCTTACAGTCTTTGGCAATATAGGTTTTGTCAACTTCAAATAATATGTATACACAGCAAGTTTCCCTTCCCCAACATTGCCTTAATCTCTCTGGCAATTGTAAGCCAGAATGATTACCCTGAAGCCTTAGTGCCACTCTCTTGGCTTCAGCTAATGCTTGCATGCTTGTATCTTAGTACAAGAACCAATGTTAGAGGGGCGCAGCCTTCACTACTTTCTACCTGTGTGTTCAATATTTTATTTGACTTGACATATTTCTCATTGCTTATGTCAGTTTATTAACACTTCTGGTGCATTTGGGTATAGCCCCCAGGCCTATGGAGGCACAACACAATAACTGTACACAATAGCCTGTTGTTGCCATTTGCACTCATTACAGACTGAGTCCCTTTACAATTTAACTCCAATGTACTTTCATAAATATGTTGTACTTGTCTCAGTGGTTTATCACAAGACTTAAAAAAGAACTTCAAACCGAGGATGCATTGGGAGCCCTGCGCTCCGAGGTCACCGCTCTCTCCAACCGAGTCCTTGACGTAGAGAAGAAGAACGAGGACCTGGAATCTCGATCGAGGCGCAACAACCTCCGCATTATCGGGGTTCCCGAGAACGAGGTGCACGAACCGATGGAGGACTTTGTCGAGCGCACATTGGTCTCACTCCTGGATTCTCCCAAGCTCTCCCCACACTTCGCTATCGAGCGGGCACACAGAGCCCTGACGGCTAAACCCAGACCTGGGGCTCCACCCCGGCCCATCATAGCCAGAGTGCTGAATTTCCGTGACCGGGATGCCCTCCTCAGGGCAGCTAGGCTCAAAGGGGAGCTACTACTGGACGGTGCAAGGATTCATCTTTACCCGGACTTATCCACGGCTGTCCAATGCGAACGCAAGACTTTCCAGGCTGTGAAGCGCAGGCTGCGGGACCACTCAGTCAAATACGCTATGCTCTACCCTGCCAAACTCCGCATTGAACACGCCAACCAGGTGTTTTTTTTCACAATCCCCGAAGAGGCCTCCAGGTTCATCGACGAACATTTCCCTGGTTGACCCCTCCCCTCTCCTTATGTTTTTGCAGTTATCCTTCCACCCCGACGTGGAGGGGCCGTGCGAGGCCGCCTTCCCGTATCGGGGTTACTTGATCCTCTACCTCGGAATCTGCTTGTTGTGTTCATTTTCACAAATGTGTGCCTTATCATCACGTGCCAGATCCCTGTCCAAGTTATTGCTAAGGTCCACTGTGGGCACCCTTTATCGTATTAGATCTGCCGTAGCCCGGACTACGGCGGCTAGTCCGGCCCTCAGGCCCCCAGGCGTTGATGCCTCTGGTTTGGTTTTGGTTGAGGGGGGTTGGGATTGTCATCCCCCTGTTTGGGGGGGGATGTGGGTGGGGGGGGACATGCTCGGGTGTTTGATGTTAAAAAGTTGGCGTTGGCAGCGGAGGCGAGCCGTGAGGTGGTGCTCAGGGCCTGGTGTTGCAGGACTTTGAAATTTACCCGTTGGGAACTGACATTCGCTCTCTCTCGATTATCACTGTATCTGTGACCAAGAGTGACCTGACCTTCATGAGCTGGAATGTGCGTGGGTTGGGAAATTACAAAAAAATGAGACAGCTCCAGCTGCAGACCGAACGTCATGGGTCCAAGATTTTGTTTCTTCAAGAGACACATGCCCGCGCAGAACAGTGTATGCGCTTTGCTAAAACCTGGGGTCCCCATAGATACTACACCGATTTCTCCACCCAGAACCGGGGGGTCATGACCCTTATTCACAAAAGTCTCAAGTTTTCCCTTATTTCCTCACAAATAGACCCTCAAGGCAGATATGTTCTGCTCCATGCTACACTTCAACACAGGGAGGTGGTCCTGATGAATATCTACGGCCCTAACCTAGACGACCCGGACTTCTATGTACATGTCACGTCCCTTCTCGAAGGCTTCCCCCTGGTTCCCATCCTTTGGGGAGGCGACTTTAACACGATTTTCGACGTGGCCCTAGACAGATCTGGATCCAGGCCCCGCCCACTCTCTAAGGCAGCCTATGCTGCACTATCATCTTTGCCCCGTCTCGCCATGGTGGATGCGTGGAGATTCTTTTACCCGGATTCCCGAGTGTTCTCTTTCTACTCCTCGGTCCACGACTCCTATTCCCGCATTGACAGATGGGTAATCTCCAACGAACTGGTTAAGAGCATCATACAACTACAGATCCTCCCCAGAACCCTGTCTGACCACTCTCCAGTCACTGTAACAATTGGCTGGGGTCCCGATCCCGGCCGGACACGTAGCTGGAGGCTGAAGCCCCTGTCCCTATTGGACCCGGAGTTCTGCTCCGAGCTCGAGCGGTCGATTGAAGAGTTCTTCGAGACTAATACGGGCTCGGTAGCGACCCAGGCCACTCTATGGGAGTCATTTAATGTTTATATCAGAGGGATTGCGCTGTCCAAGGAGAATGGGGTTCTGAAGTCTATCCGGAGGGATCTCGCTGCTAGTGAATCCAGACTATCTACCCTGGAGGCCACATGCTCACTTCACTCCACCTCGAGCACCCTGGCTGACATAGGGTCGGAATTAGACACGTTCCGATCCCTTGCGGATCGCGAACAAAGGTTCTTGGATAGTCCTGGTATGGCGAGGAGATATGGGGAGGGAGAGCGCGATGGTCGTTTTTTAGCACATCTGATCCGTCATGAGACGGGGTCCCCACACATAATCGGGCTCAAGAGACCTGATGGCTCCATGGCTGTCTCCTCGCAAGACATCAACAGGGAATTATTTACATTTTACGAAACTCTTTATTCCAACTCAGATGAGGTGCCGGTGGCGGAGATCGACTCCTTCCTCGGTGCCCTCCCTCTCTCAGCCCTGTGCCCGGAAGCCGCGGCCTCCCTCGACTCCCCCCTCACATTGGAGGAGCTGTCGGACGCTATTGACTCCTTATCCTCGGGGCGTGCCCCCGGTTCGGACGGCATTCCGGTCGAATTTTACAAACAGTTTAAGTCACAGCTGCTTCCTCACTTGCTAGCTCTCTGGGAGGAGTCTGTGGAGTCCGGCGTGTTCCCCCCTTCACTCCGGGAGGCTACAATCACAGTACTACTTAAATCAGGCAAATCCCCTCTGCAATGTGGCTCATACCGTCCGCTCTCACTCATAAATTGCGACGTCAAGGTATATGCCAAGGCCCTGGCGCTCCGGTTAGCTCCCCTCCTCCCATCTATTATCCACCCAGATCAGGCGGGTTTCATCCCCGGGCGCTCCACCTCCTTGTGCCTGAGGCGCCTATTTAACATAATCAACAGAATCAGTCCTGACATGCAGGCAGTAGCTGCCACCCTCGATATGCAAAAAGCGTTTGACTCGGTCTCATGGAAGTACCTGTGGCGGGTTCTCGATAGCTGCAAGTTCGGCCCCTCCTTTCTCTCCTGGGTCAGATTACTTTACTCCTCCCCGGTGGCCAGGGTTCGCACTGACGACTACTGCTCCCCCCTCTTTGAGATTGCCAGGGGGACGAGGCAGGGGTGCCCCTTCTCGCCCTTGATCTTCGCTATGGCAATAGAGCCCTTTGCCGACATGCTCCGCCAGCTTCATGCCCACAGGGGCCTCCGCACTGCGGGCCAGGCGGACATAGTGTCCCTATATGCGGATGATGCATTGTTGTTTGTCCGCTCTCCCTCCATCAACGTACCCCCAATATTGGAGGACATCATTTGTTTCGGTCGAATCTCTGGTCTCAAAGTGAATTGTTCAAAATCCACTCTCTTCCCACTCACAGAAGGCACTCTCCCTCCTCCCGACACCTTAGGCTTCACATGGGCTCAGTCTACAATCACCTACTTGGGCATAGTGGTGACTCGCCGACAGGCGCTGACCTCCCAGGAAAACTATCAGAAGTATCTCACGCACCTGACGGCTAGGGCCCAGTCCTGGGACAAGCTCCCGATCTCCCTGGCAGGCAGAATAGGGTTATTGAAGATGGTGGTGCTACCCCAGTTGCTTTACAGGTTCACTAACATACCCTTGTGGCCGGGGGAGGTCTTTTTCCGGGACTTGACCCGCGCTGTGAATTCCTTTCTCTGGCACTCGGGGGCGGTCCGCCTTAAGATTGACACCTTATCTACTCCCATTTCTAACGGGGGCTTCGGTGCCCCTAACTTTTTCAAGTACTGGCTAGTATCCCAAATCCAATACACATCTCACTGGTTTAACACAGTTGACCCGCCCCCGCATGTTCGCCTTGAGAGGCTTGCGGTTAGTGACCGGGATATCCGCTCTTTGGTGATATACCCCGCCTCCTTGGCATTGGACTCACAGAGCCCGGTCGCTTGCACCTCCCTTGCTTTAGCAAAGATGTGGAAACTGGTTAAAACTACACACGCCTTTCACGGCAACCTCCCCCTCTGGAACTTCCTCCCAGGGGTCCCGCAGGTCCCACCGGGCACGTTGCGCCGCTGGGCGGACGCAGGTTATGAGCTGCTGCGTGACGTGTTCGACCAGGGTATATTTGTTGAATGGCCCGATCTCCCGCTGCCCCTGAGGAGTGACCAGGGTGCATGGCTTCAATACGCATCCCTCCGTCGGACCCTTAAACGCACTTACCAAATGTTCCCTGCGTTCCCCCGGACGACCCAGCTATTGAAGAGCTCACCTCCCCCGGGCCCACAAGGGGTAAAATCTCTAGGTTATACACGATGTTACAGTCCAGATCTATCCCAGATTTCGCTAGACTGAGGGGGTTGTGGGGGGCGGACCTGGGTGTTGAAATTTCAGATGAACGCTGGGCACATTTATGCGAGCGCACACATCGAGTATCCTTTAACTCCCGCTTCAAACTCATTCAATTCAAGGTACTACACAGATTTCACTACACCCCGATCAGACTACATCGCATGTCCAGGGATCACCCTTCCAGCTGCCCTAGATGTTATCATGATGATGCTGACTACATTCACATGATCCTGTCCTGCCCTCGCCTCTCACGGTTCTGGGATGCAGTTTGCTCGACAATGTCTACGGTTCTCGACCATCCCATTGTCCCCTCTCCGTTGGTATGTCTCTTTCACGATCTCCCAGGTCTCTCCCGTGACTCCAAAAAACTAGCTGGCCTCTGTCTCCTGCTTGCGGTGCGCTCCATCCTGCTTTGTTGGCTTCGCCCCTCGCCCCCTACACACGCCCAATGGCTGAGGGCGGTCACTTGGGCCTCGGACTCTGAGGAAGCCTGGTCCCATACACAACCTACCCACTCCAGACCTAGAAATGTATGGCTCAAGTTTTGCTCTTATATGTCTGATCTGACTGCGACACCGGGGGCCTCCCCCCCGCCCGCCTCCCCCCCACCAGACTAGGTCCTCCCCCCTGCTGCGGGCTTCTGTTGCCCATCCCATGCGATGATTGTACCCACGGATTGTGATGCTCTATGTAATAACCTCTGTACACCTACAATGTTTTATATTGTATGCATGCTGTAACGCCTCATGTTGCTCGTTTGTTCGTTGCTGCCACGCTAAATAATAAAAAGAAGTTTAAAAAAGAACTTCAAAGAATAATTTTAAAAAAGCAAATGTATTCTTTATTACATCAGTTCTGTCACAAACAATTCCTAGTTGTTTTTAATGGATAGTACAGCATAAACTTAATGAGAAACTCTTTGTCATGTTTCCGTCAGGTTGGAGGATTTGGAGTCACTGGAGAACCAGACCCCATTAATGTTGCCACTACGTTTTTTACCGTGTTTTGGTGCGCGGTCTAGTCTTTTTTGTAACATGGCCACCGCTGGGAACCTTTAATTCAGTTTGATTCCCAGCGGTTGGCGTGTTGCAACTCGTTAGGATTCCTTTTCTGTTTTGTTGCGCTCGCTCCCTGTTTACTCCCTTTGGCGGTGCTATGCCCCTGCTTTCTCTGTTCTGTCTTGTTTTTTGTCCTTTTCTCGTTTCTCGGTCCTTCCTAATCGTGTCTACAGCTTCTTTGCAGATATTTGCTCGCTCTTTCCGTCTCAGACCCTGTGCCCTTGGTGGCGCCCTACTGCGGGCCTTCCTTCTTTGTTTGTCTTCTGCTGCGCTCTTGCATGGCTTTCCTTCCAATTCTTACCTTTCTTCTTCTGCTTTCGGCGGCCTTCCGCCTGATCCTTTCTGTTCTGGTGCCTCCAGTCCCTTCCTTCTAGCCTTGCTAGCTTCTGCTTACCTTTTGGCAGCGCACTGTGTTCCTTGCAGTCGCACCCGCAGAGGGTTGGCTCTGGACAGGACCCGCAGTGGTCCTGTCTTCATACCTACCATTTCCAAGCCTTGCTCGGAACGGAGTGTTCCTCATTTTCTGCATTGGAGACTCCTTGACAACATAATACAGCCAACACTACCTGGGACCCACATCCTTATAATCAGACTTTTCCTTTGGATATCACAGACTACTCTCTCTTCAGGGTTTTTTTTTATGCCTTGCAGCTTTTTCCCCTTTGAACCGGCTATCCCGGAAATGAAGTCCCTATTCTGCCTTTTAGGCAGCCAAGCTGGCTTCCTTTCGTTGCAGACACTACCTGATAAAAACAAGAGAGATTCCCCTATGAAGAAAGAAGAAGGAGTCTTCACCAGAGCTGAGCACCTCAGGTGAGGAGGAGGAGGGGGACTTTTTTGACTGAATCTACCACTTCAGAAGAAGGGGAATTTGATCAAAGTGACACTTTTTCAAATCCAAAGGAAAGTATCATAGCTCTTATCCTTCTCAGAGAACAAGATCCCTTATTTTCAGTCAATCCAAATTCTGTTGTTTGAATAGCCAATGTGTTTCAGATATGTAGTATCCATCTTCAGGGCTTTGAATTGTCTTTCATCCTAGTAATCTATACTAACATGTTCATCTGTTCACCTCAAACAGTTCTAGGTACACTTGATGTAAGTTCTACCCAGCTTCGGATAGTTGGCAGCCTGCTGGGTAATCCTTGGCCCTTAGAACTCTTAGAATTCAGCCTTCTACCTCTCTGAGGGTTGCTCTTGCATGGCTAGGTCTCAGTTGTTGGCTACTTCATGCTGTCAAACGGGAAATCATATTGTGCCACCTTTAATGTATATATTGGCCTAAGCCCAGTCGCTCCACGAGGAAATCCGCGTTGCAAGGTCCTGACCTTAGATCAGTATTAGCTGCCATTTTAGGTTCATCTGCAATTTTAGATTCTCTCTCTAAAGTCACCCTGTGTTCCTGGATGGTGGACAGTGACGTTTCGAATGTAGCATGGCCATCTTGACCTCTGTGTACAAGTTAATGTATAAATTGCCCGCAGGCCAAATGTTGAGGTCGTATACTGAGACCTTGTCCTTTGTTGACCTGTGTATAAAGGATTACCTGTGCCAACGAAGCTAATCCATGAGAATATATCCTGCACAATACTGTTTGAGCAACTTATGTGAACACTTGTTCCACTATATTGTATAAAGATATGTGTGAAGGCTCAACGTGAAATCCAAAAATGCACTGTTGCAATTGTAACTTGTTGGCAAATGTATTAAGGATAACCCCTAAATGTATAGTTGCATAAATTATGAGCAAACTCGGCACGAACCCTAGATCCGAGATTCATTAAACTGCAAGTGGGCTGAACATCAGATTATGCATTGTATAAAAGGTGCGACTATTCCACTGAACACACTGAACAGGACTGGTATTCGCTGTGTTGTACTGAGGGCCTGATAGCTATATGTTGCTTCGTCCTTTGAAACTGTTCAGTAGTAGAATAAAGATCTGTGTATCTTTTGAACCCGCGTTTGGTGTATTTCCTTTTCGCGTACTCAGCCTCGATATCTTCTTTCTGCTTTCACAGATGGTGCCCGAATAGGGACCCTCAAGATTGATGCCAGCTCGTTGAAGGTTGATGCGGCTATCGGACCGGGATCGGGCGGTGTAAAAGGGGCCCCTTTCCTGAATGAGAAGCCGCACCTGGACGGTGAGCACGCGGTCCGAGTAGGCATCTTAACGAGGGTCCACTTATCGAGGCGGGCAGATTAGCCAAAGTCACCAAACACAAGGTAACATTTGTTAGAGAAAACTTTGAAATCTGATCAGACCTCCTTAGGCTTGATCAGGTGATTCCTGACCCGATTCTTAAGTATCCTGATAAATTGTTTTGGCGCATTGCACTCGCGAGTTCAATTATTGACCAGGTAACACCAGTATCCTGATATGCCTGGGAAATTGTCTGTCTGCTTCAGGGCATTATTCCGCAAGGACAGACAATCTTTGAAATGTAAGCGTCCAGTGCCACAGGAGGGGTCGCCGGCTTGTACTATATACTGTAAGCATGGCATTGGTAGTATAGTGTTTAATGATATTTGGCACAGACAAACTAGACATGCTTCCGAACTTCAGTGGACAATCAATGGTAGTTTTGAAATCCCTCGTATTGAATATTTAGAATCTGTATTATTAAAGAAAAAAGCTAGACCTGCAGCATTTGACGTGTTACAGAATTGGAAGAAAGAAGCTTTACAGCAGATTAAGAGTAGAGAAAAACATGCGCGCCATCATAAGACGAACGCCGAAAAAGTGTTGTTATATGAGCAAGATAAACAGTCTGAGTCAGCTAGGAATATGGGTAGGGCTTTCTCACTTGGTATCCAGAAAATGTATCCTTCTAAAGACTTTCATGTTTCCGATGAACTTATCGATAAATTGTTAAATGAACGAAGGCCTGGTGCCACTGCGCCACCTCCGTATGTTCCTCTTCCTGCTGGTTTGTCTCTTCCTGCTGTTATTCCTCCTCCTGCTCCTCCTGCTGCTCCTATCGTTCCTCCTGCTGTTCCTCTTCCTCCAGTTGTTGGTCCTCCTTTCGTAGTTGCTCCTCCACCTGCTCTTCCACTTTTTTCCGTTGCACTGGTGTTAATTCCTCCGTTGAACTCGCCTACTCTCCCTCTTCCAAGTGGTCCTGCACCGCTTGTAGTAGATTCGGGAGCGGATCGGGGGTTGTTACTCACAATACTGTACCTCCAGAGACGAAACGTGTGTTGATTGCGTGGGCTAAAGACTGTATGGAGAAGGGTGATCGAGCTAATGTTTTTGCCACACTTTCTAGTACGGACAATTTTCCTGAGAAAAATGTTTTTATTGAGGGACTAGGGATTCATTTGTGTGTAATGTGGGACAGATTAAACGATACAGGGGTTGAGGGATCTGAACACTTTAGCGTTTTCTAGAGACACTACGGAGAAAGTACAAGAGCATGTTGAGAGGGTATTTGAGTATAGAAAGGAGTTGGAAAGGTTACAGAATGAGGATGAAGATGGGGATAGTTTGGACATTATGTATGTGCAGAAACGATTCCTTCCTTGTCGTAAATCGATATCTGAGGAAATGCGAATTTGCACGAAAGACGCGATTAGATGGATCTCAGACATGTCGATAACTCCATTTGAAGTATATGACACGTTTAGTCAGTATACACCAGAAATGCAGAGGAAAGTGATACAGGTAATGGTTGAGTACCGACAGGATGAGTGTGTAAAAAGAAAGATTTTTTGTCCCGCAGAGTTATTGAGTATTTACAAGAGAGCTTTTTCACTTGACACTTCTTCGGCTGCTTTAGCGCTCGATTTGGCTATGTTGCTTAGTAAGCGTTCGGAGTTGCCTACTTCTCAGTTGCCTATGAGAGAGGTTCCTCCGACGTTTGTCCCAAAAGTTGAGATCCCTGCTAATGTTGCAGCAGGTACAGTTGCTCAAGAAATTTCTGCACATTATGTGTCGCAGTTTGTTCACGTCCCGTTCTCAAGACAGGAAGTGAACACCATTAGGCAATCTATTCCCGACATTAGGAAAAATCCAACAGAGTTCCATAAAGAAATAGAGTCTGTCTTGCAGTCCTCTGTATTCACTTTAAGCAATATTGATCTGTTGTTTCCCGTACTCCTGCCCGTAGATCTGTGGAAACAGGTTAGAACTATAGACAATGTAGTAGGGTTAGGAGATACATGGGCTAACATAATTAAACTCGATGGAGAAAGGCCAGCTGGCGAGAGACCGCCTCAGGTGATATTAACTTTACCTGACAGAATCGTTGCGAAATTGAAAACTATAATTCCCGAAAAGAGAATTATCTGGGACAAGCTTACGGCCTGTGTCCAAGGGAAGTCTGAGGGTGCCACCGTGTTCTTTAATTCCCAGACTTAGGCACAGAGTCTGGGAAAAGATTATTCGCAGACAAATTTGTGCGTGGATTACTGCCTGACATCCAGTTGCAAATTATGCCTTCCGAGAGCGCTTGGCAAGCAAAGTCTCAATCAGAAGTACTGCAAATGGCTCAGTACTATGAGAATCGTGTCAATAATGAAAAGGAAAGAGTCGAAAGGAGAAAAGGCGATTTGAAGACAAGAGTATTATTACAGCAAATTGTTAGAGGCCCTAGAGGGGGTAATTCACAAAGTAGAGGTCAGTATGTTCCACAAGGAAATGTGCCCTTGGGTCCTGTAAACATTAACCAGTGTACCTATTATAGGCAGAGGGTCATTGGCATGCACAATGCCCAGTCCTTCGAAAGAGGTCAAATAATACATTTGGGAATATGGGTAAATGACCCAGAGGTCGCCCGGGTGTAGGGGGCCCTGGTAGAGGTCGGTTTGCACTAGATTCACAGCAACCTTTTTCACAGTATAATCAGGCACCAAGTGTGGATACTAGAAACATATTCGACCATCCTTCTGCCGCTTACCTCTCTGAAGAACTTCCTTTTGACAATATTCTGTTTTGTTAGGATTGCCCGAAGCAGGGTTTGGAACCGATGCCTATTCCCGTTAATCAGAAAGGTCCCTATGTTGAAATGATAGTGGGAAATAGGAAACATCTGTTCTTGATAGATACAGGGGCACAGAAGTGCTCCATTGATCATTGTCGGGTTCCAAACATTCCACTGTCAGGGCAAACTAATGTTTCTGCAGGGTTTTCTGGCACACCAGTTGTCTTTCTGGTTTCTTTGCCGGTACCTATTTCTTTTTACGGACTATTGTCCATTCCTTTTGACTTCAAATTGAGGAGAGAATTTGCTGGGGTTGAACGTGTTAAAGGAATTAAATGTGGTAATTCATTGTTCCTCTGATGGAGTGCGTTTGACGATTTCACCACAGAAACTTTCTGTCTCTCAATTCTTGACTAGACCTGTGTCACCGGAATTTAGTGATGTTCCGGAGTGTTTGTGGGCTATCGACGACAATGATGTCGGTGTTTTACAAATTGAGCCTGTTAAAATTGTCTTGAAATATGGAGTAAAGCTGCCACATATTTCACAATATAAGATTTCAGTCGAGGGTGAGCAAGCTTTGAAAGGCATTGTCTCCGATTTTGTGCATCGAGGGGTAATTGAGGAAATTGCAGGTAGTTTATGCAATAGTCCGATTTTGCCCATGTACAAAAAAGGTGATAATGCAATTCCTTTTCGTTTCATAATTGATTTACATGCCCGCAATAAGATTGTCGCTCCACAATTTCCAATTGTGCCTGATGTGATGACAATATTGACTATGATCACGGCTTCAGCTACTCACGTTAGTGTTGTGATCTAAAAAATGCTTTCTTTAGTATTCCTATACACAAGGACAGTAGATACTTGTTCGCATTCACCTTAGGGGGACGTTTGTTTACCTTCACCAGTGCACCGCAAGGTTACACGGAAAGTCCTAGCATCTATAGAAGGGCTTTGAAAGAACAGCTTGATACTCTTGAGTTGCCCTTGCTCCAGTATGTTGATGACTTGTTGTTAGCCGCTGACTCAGAGAGCGCTTGTAAGGAGGGCACTGTGTTGTTGCTTATTCACCTGGCTAAACATGGACACAATGCTTCACTTAAAAAGTTTCAATATTGTTGTCAGGAGGTCGCCTATTTAGGCTAACGCCTGTCAAAGGAGGGAAGAAGATTGACGCCTGAACGGATAAAACTAATTTCTAGCATGTCTGTCCCAAATACACAGAAAGAAGTTAGAGCCTTGATAGGTATGGCTTCTTACTGTAGGCAGTGGATCCCCAACTTTCCGTTAACGATTAAGCCGATGTTGGCTCTGACGAAGAAGGGCATTTCTTCGGCATTGCTGTGGAACATGGAGCATCAGCGTGCATTTGATCTGCTCAAGACTGCGTTGTGTTCGGCACCGGTTCTGGGCACACTAAATTATGAAAAGGCCTTTGTGTTGTTTGTGCATGAATGTGATGGATGTGCTTTGGCTGTATTAACGCAGGAACATGGAGGGAAGAATAGGCCATGCGGTTACTTTTCTTCCGCCCTTGATCCTGTAGCATGCGCTTTGCCAAGGTGTTTGCAAGCTGTCGCTGCTGCGTCTGTAAAACAGATTGACGGAATGGTCCTAGGCCATCCTTTAACCCTGATGGTACCTCACTCTGTGGATGTTCTACTGAACAGAACACAAACGCAACACCTCACTTCCGCACGGTTGACGAGATATGAATTGATCTTGTTTGCACCACACATACAAATTAAGAGGTGTTGTGTTCTTAATCTGGCTGAACTCTTACCTTTCCCGCAAGGTACTGCTTGCAGTGACGAAGAGTCACATGATTGCCTTTACACTACCGAACAAGAGACAAAGGGTACAATTGATCTGAAAGATACTCCTTTGGACAATCCACAAGGGGAGCTGTTTTGCGATGGTTCCTGCTTCAAACTTTCGGATGGTACATCCACAGCTGCTTATGCAATCACTACATTGAGTACGGTCGTAGAAACCGAGAGAATCACGCATATCTCGGCGCAGGCCGCAGAGATTGTAGCATTGACCCGAGCTTGCGAACTTTCCGAAGGGCTTACCGTGAATATATACACTGACAGTCAGTATGCCTTTGGGGTGGTTCACAACTTTGGGAGACTTTGGTCAGAAAGAGGGTTCTTAACTTCACATGTTACAAAGATCCAGCATGGCTCCCTGATAGTACGACTTCTCTCAGCGCTTGCACTCCCTACTCAGTTAGCTGTCGTAAAATGCGCAGAGCATCAAAAGATTTTAGATGATGTAGGAGAAGGGAACGCTTTCGCTGATCAGATAGCTAAACAGACTGCCGCTGATCTCTCTTCAGACATGTATACTTCGAGGGAAGCCACAAATGCTTGTACAATGAATGAGGGTGTTGATTCCGTAAGGGATATCCAAGCCGATGCCTCATTAGAAGAGTCTAAGAAATGGATTGAGGGCTTGGGGAAACGCGATGATGATGGGTGTTGGGTGGACAGAGTTGAAGGGAAATGGCTACTTCCTGATGCGTACATTATGAGGATGGTTGTTATGGCTCATGGTCCCACACACATATGTGCCCGAAAGATCACAAAGATGTTGGAAAAAGTATGGGTAAACGATAACATCTCTAAAGTAGCTGAACGTTTTGTTCAGGGGTGTATGATCTGTTTGCAGCATAATGTGGGAAAGGGCACATCAACTCCTAGGGGAAGTTTTAGTCCACCTTCTGTCCCCTTCGAGGTTATACACTTTGATTTTATTGAAATGGAACGATGTAACAACCTGAAGTACGTGTTAGTTGTCATCTGTGCTTTTAGCAAATGGATTGAGGCTTTTCCTGTTAAAGACGCTACAGCCATGACTACTGCAAAGACTATGTTAAAAGAATACTTCCCAAGGTTCGGGCTACCGAGAGTCATCTGGTCGGACAATGGTCCACATTTTATCGCTGCTGTGATTCTGCAGATATGCGCAGGATTACAGATCGATAAACAGTTCCATTCGGCCAGACACGCTCAGAGTGCCGGACTAGTGGAGAGACACAATGGCGTAATCAAAAACAAGCTTGCTAAGACGTGTGCCGGCACCAAACTAAAATGGCCGGACACCTTACTGATCATGTTGTTATTGATGCGTACGACCCCTCAAACTAAGACTGGTCTCTCTCCCTTTGAGGTGGTAATGGGGAGGCCTGCTAATATCTGGAACATTCCAAAATATCGTTCCTTGAGAAATGTTGAAAATGTACTTCTTTCCGATTACTGTAGCCAGTTGACTTAAAATTTGTATTTGATTTATCACCAGGTGCGAGAGGCTTTAGCTGTACGATACGAAGGGCCCCGGTCATAGCATACAACCTGGGGAGTGGGTCCTTGTAAAGGCCTTTGAGCGATCGTCTTGCCTTGCACCTCGTTGGCGGGGCCCCTTCCAGGTCCTACTGGTCACACAGATGGCAGTGCGAGTGGCAGGCCGGAATAAATGGATCCACGCGACACACACCAAGAAAATTCCACACCCAGTGCCATATGATACAGAAGAAGCAGAACCCCTCATCAGTACTGCAACCAACGATCCCGAAGCAGTAACTGGCATCGAAAGTGTGTCGGGGATTCTCCCTGATCCTGTGAGGTCTGGGGAAACAGCCATTCCATCCCCACATTCTTCAACCATTTTGTTCCCAGAGACGATCCCCAATTGTGCCTCTAACCTTACTTCCGCTCATTCACCGCTTCCAGTGGGAAGTGACGACACGTTGTTCACGGATCAATCAGTACCAGGGATCGCAATGTACGATCTGCGTTCGAGAAAATAGACTTACGGCACGGTTCGGCTGTGCGCTCGGAGAAGAAGAAAGTCATCAAGGGCTTGCTTTTTGGACTGATCAATTGTTTGAAAAGGGGATTCTGTTGGCTAGGGTTTGTGGAAGGACTAAGAAGACGCTCGGCCTGGAGGTCGCCAGCTAAGAACATTGGTGTTTTTCCATTTGAAGACTGCAATGCCTGCAACCGCTCCCACTCGTATGGAAAAGGGAAAAGACTGTGTGACCAGCTACGGGAATGAACATTTAACTAAGTGGGCCCCGAAAACGCATTGCTGCTTTGTGATAATGTTAATTGGTTTTATAATAGTCATTGTTTTGGGCTTCTGGTATCTAGAAGAAGTACATCCACTTGTGAATTTGTTGCCGACTGAAAATGTACCTACTGTTTCTACTCCTTTCGTGCATCTGCACACTCTATCTCCTATGGACTCTCAGCATAGACAGCGATATCATAACAACACGGTATTACTCATCATGAATGCTACACATGCCATCTTTAATAAGTCCAACTGTTGGGTCTGCTCACATTTACCGCAACACGGGGATAAGGGCCAAGGTTGGTATATCCATCCTTTACCTTTGACAACTGCATGCTATGCTTCTCTTAGAGCACTATTGTTTGGTCGCTGGAACGATAGCATCTCAGGGAACTTTGATGGGACTAATTTGAATCAGTTTGGAAAACGTGTTCTGACTCCCTTGGGATGTTCGCTCTTCGCAAATAGGAGTAAGCCTAATGTTGCTTCTATTAGGCCTTCTGATAGACTGTCTCGTCCATTCCAATCCTTGATTTCTTTCAAGATGGCACCTATAGGCAATAGGGATGCCACGCCTCCTTCCTACACTGTTAACCATAGCCCCGATTCAGTTTCTTTCTGCATACAGAGGAATGGCACTCAGTCAATGGGTGATTTTTAAGGTTGCACCAACATTGCGAATTTGACTGGGGAAGACAGACCTTTGTATGTAGACGAACCTGTCTACTTTGTTTGCGGTAATGTAGCATTACCATGGTTACCCAGGGATTGGCAGGGAACTTGTTATTTAGGGATCCTGTTACCCGGGATATTCATAGCCAGTACTGTAGAGGTTTCAAAGGCTCGTCCACGGGAGGACGTGGATGTGACACTTCAGCACAAATTCTGGGTGACGTAGCTAAGTCCTTTGTGCCATTTTGGGGACAAATAATGAACTCTGAAGATATCAGAAGACTAGCGACAGTGCTGGAGAGAACCATCAACCGGACCACTGACATACTCTATAATATGACTTTAGAACAGAAAGCAATAAGGTTGGTAGCACTTCAGAACCGGATGGCATTAGATGTCATCCTAGCTGAACGTGGGGGGTATGTAAATTAGTGGGATCTGCTTGCTGTGTTTTTGTGCCAGACTCCTCCCCAACTATTTTCAAAGCAATACAGAATTTGCATGTTTTAAGTTCAGAAGTGCATGTTCCTGAAGGGAACTGGGGTCTTAGCGCCTGGTTCTGGAACTTCTTGCGATCTTGGGGTTGGAAGTTACTCTCGGTCTTGTTGGTTATTTTAGGAATCCTGCTGTTTCTTTGCTGCTGTATACAGTGTCTTCCTGGTATATGTTCGATGTTAGGAGGATGTTGTGCACAGGCAATGGGTAGATTAGGACACGAGGTATACGCTTCTACAAGAACTCCAATGAATATGTGCTGAAGGAAATCCTAGTAACAAATCTAACGGCAATTGATATCTCCAATGGTGATTCAGGGTGTATGGACGTTGAGACGTGGAGTTGTTCATAAAGTGACTAGAAATAGTTTAGCGATTGGCTTAGGCCAAAAGGAGGGTTTGTCGAACAGGAAATCATTTTGTGCCACCTTTAATGTATATATTGGCCTAAGCCCAGTGCTCTGCGAGGAAATCCGCGTTGCAAGGTCCTGACCTTAGATCAGTATTAGCCGCCATTTTAGGTTCATCCCCCATTTTAGATTCTCTCTCTAAAGTCACCATGTGTTCTAAGATGGTGGACAGTGACGTTTCGAATGTAACATGGCCGTCTTGACCTCCGTGTACAAGTTAATGTATAAACTGCCCGCAGGCCAAATGTTGGGGTCATGTACTGAGACCTTGTCCTTCGATGACCTGTGTATAAAGGATTACCTGTGCCAACTGTTAAGGAGAATTCTCTGTTTAGGCTGAATTTCCTAACCTAGTGAGTCCCCCAGCAGCTTTGCTGGATTTCTGGAGTTTGTTTTTTCCATCCTGCCAAGAGTGAGACTCTTTTCCTCCCACTCTTGGACATGTATGTGTGTAATTCCTTCGAATGTCAATGTGTTCTATGGGCTAAGGGGTCTTTTACTCCATAGGGTCTCATATGTTTTTCTATGTGTGTTACACCGCACCCTACGTGCCTTAACACGGGGGCGTCCTAGCGGACCCCCACCATAGACTCCAAACCCGGGGAACTGACTACCGTTTCCCCGGGCATGTAAAGTCACCATTGGCTTTAATAGACCTAAATTTACTAACAGAACTAGTACAAACCATCTTATTGTGGACATACTAGTAGGGGTACTTTGATTACTCCTGGATCTGTTACTCGAGGGGGCGCTGTCCCGTCCCCCCTCGTCAAGTTTTGACTGGTGGCAGTGGAAACTACTTGTTATGTCCGACCCTGAACATAACCCTGTGGGATTCGTCCCATTGTTGGAGATTGATCCTTTTTCTCGTTAATCTCTAACGTACCACCGGTCTACTTATCTTAAATAAGTTTATCGGATGGTATTTTCTGCCAGAACTCGGTTTGTAAAATGGCGTCTGTGTTCGTCTCTGTGACTCCTAAACCAAAGGTTGAGCCCTTTGTTCCACTTTTGGCGGGCCTCTGTACAGAGACCCTCCAAAGTGGTGCCATTCTGTCTGGGTTACCCCAGGAGTGTGGGAGGGGGTTTAGGCACCCTGGACCGAGTTGCCTTGCCAACTCCGGTCGCACTCTGGAGTGATTGGCCCAAGCGGTGAGCCTCCCCGCTCACCACTTAGCATGTGTTGATTGACAGCTAGGCTGAATGAATGGGGGTTTTCTGCATAAAAGCAGGGCTTTTGGGACTGGATCTTCAGAAGTCGCCACAGGACCTAAGAATCCGACGAGGGTAACGCTGAGCCGACCTGCACGACGACACCTCCGGTGGAGCCCTGCGGAACCGACTCACCACTTCCCGACGACAGAGGAGATCTCCCTGCCGGAGAGTCTCTTCCCCTGACTGGTAGGAACAACCAGTCCCCTTTGCTTTTTATTCGCCTCAGGACACAGTGGTTGAATTGCCCGTGCAGAGCACCTCGGCAACGGGATAGCCACTACCCCTGTACCGTGACCAAAAGGTGGTGCCTTGTGATGGAGCACTCCGCGGCTGGTCTCTTCCCTGGTGGTGCACCGGACTTCACTTTTCTTCGACGACGAGATCATCTCTACTCTTGGCAAAGACCCGACGTGCATCCACCACCAGGAACAACTGTCCCCGCCCGAGCTGCCCTCCACAACAAGGTACCGTGTCCGCCTGGCTTCCCTTTCTATCGATTCAAGTGAGGTGTCTTAATCCTCTCCGTTCCGTTGGGTCGCCTCCAAGCTTTGCTTGTTTGTTGTTCTGAACTGGTTCAATCTGCGGATAACATTTGCTACAAAGACTTGAATGCATCTCCACTAGAGACTTTTTGGGACATCGCGCCTTGCCTCTCTCCGAGTGGGCCTGGCCTCTGAACTTTACGATCTATTGTGATTCTTGCCTTCTTGCCTCGCATTTTATCCGTGAAGTATTGAACTGTGTTGATTTCATAACCTGCCTATCTTTTTCTCTCCCGTCCTAACTAATATTAGAGTGTCATCTAGGTTGAGGTATACACCTCTGTCTGAAAATAAGTGATACCGGTAGAACCTAGACTTGTCAAAATATTGCTAGAGGGATTGATCGTTTTCTGCTTCGTAGAGTAATTGTGTTTTGATTTGTTTGCTGTGAATTTGCCATAGTGTTTTTGATGGATGTTTCGTTATAAATAAATACCTTAATATCTTTACACTAAGCTTCGTTGCGTGCTTGCTTGTCCTGCTGTGAAAAATTGCCCTATTTTGTATACTCCACATACTGCTCAACTCTTCTTGAGGGAAGTCTGACTGCTCAGCCACAGCTACCAAGTGAATCTATGTGGTACAGACTGCTACCAAGTGGGTTCACCGCCAAACGCCTGTAGTCCTAAATCTTTTGCAGTGGTCCCAGAGGCAACTGCACAGGTTTCCGCCTAACACTGGTGTACAGCGGTGGGATTTGTATCAAGTATACAGTTTAGAGTGCTTTTCGACACTGTAGGATAACTAACCACAAAACTTTGCACAAAAAGCAACTTTCAAAAAACATGTCTACGATGGAAACTTACAGTCAAGAGTCTTTGTCAGGTGAAAATACCGAGAGTTTGCGAGCTCTCTGTAGGCAAGAGAATCTTTCTTTAAGAGGCAAGAAGTTAGAACTAATAGAGAGATTGCTGGCGAACCAGTCTGGGTACTGGTTCAGAGGAACCAATCTCTCCAGCAAATGTACATGACAGTGATGGTGTTGATCTGAATCGTAATTCTGATAATAGCGATGAAGAGGCTGACGAGGACGGAGAGGCTAATGAAACTGTCTCCCCTGCTCCTCTACCTGCCTTACCAGCTGTGCCTACGGGGCCCATACCAGGTCCCACAAGTAACCCTGCTTATTTTGAACTTGAAAAAATGAAGCTCGAACTAGAATACAAACGGTTCTTGGTTCAATCTGAACGAAACCAAGAGCTCGAGTTCAGACGGATGAATGCCCAGGCTGAGCAGAAGCAAGCTGAGTTAAGACTCAGAGAAATAGAACTTAATCACGAGTTAGAGATGAAAAAGTTGTCTATGGAAAATGCTTCTCTCTCCTCTGGTTCCTCTAGGAGCTCCAGTCCCAAAAGACCCCGGATGCCGAAGGAATTAGTGGGTATGTATGAACCGAGATTGGATGTGTTGAATTGGTTGAAACTGTTTGAATACAATCATGGGCTCCAGGACATCACCGGGAATGCGTTGCTCCCCTGGTTGTTTTCTAGGCTCCCTCCTGTTGCGACTGATGTGGTAATGGAATTGGGGGAGGCGGATAAGATGGATTACGAAAGTGTGAAACTAGCTTTAATAGCTAGATTCGGGAAGACCCCTTCCCAGTATCTTAAGAGGTTTAGAACCCTCAAAAAGCATGATGGTACCCCTTGGGCGGCCTGGGTGAGTGAAGGGTTAAAGAACTTAGAGGGATGGATTAAGGGTTACAAAGTGAACACTTACAAGGGTATGAGGAATCTTTTTATGTTGGAGTCTATTTATGATGCCTGTTCTCCTGAGCTCAGACAGCACTTGGCTGATTCGAAGGAATTGGATTCCGGGGCACTAGCTAAGGCTGCTGACTTATGGGTTGCCAACAGGGCTACTCATAAGGATTCTGGGGCAACTCAGAAAAAGGATGAGGGAAAACAGCCTAAAAAAGACTTAAAAGAGAATTCGAATAACTCACATTCCAAAGAGGGCCCCAAACAAAACCAGAAGGGTAAGCCACTGGGAAAACCACAGCAGAATAGTGTGTCTTCTTCTGCCAAACCAGAAGGCGGTCAGAACAAGCCACCATTCCAGAAAGCATTCGGGAAATGCTTTGTTTGTGGCTCGACTGACCACGTGAAAGGAGATCCCAGATGTAAGGGTAAACCTTCAGGGGTCCAGCTTGTCTCCTTAGCCTTCGCTCCAGAGGAGGAAGTCCAAATGGCAAGTGGAAACTTTCTACTGCTTGCTGTCGAACCCATTGGAGTCTCAGCCAGCGTTTCTTTAGTATCTCTGGGGTTGTGGGAACAACAGAATTTAGATGTCTATAATTCTATCCCCGATAATACTAAAGAGTATTATAAGGACAGTGTCCAGGTGAATGGTCAGGAGACTCCTGCCATTAGGGACACTGGGGCCAGCATAACTGTGGTGGATAAATCATTTTTTCAGGCTGAGGATGTTGCTAAGGCACCCAAACGCCTCACCAAGTTAGCTGGAGGGCCTGTGCAGATGCTTCCCCAATTACCAGTTCTCATCCAGTGTAACGACATGACTGTGAAGATACCTGTCAGCATACAGAGTGAGGGTCCAGAACGCGTACTGTTGGGTAACGATTTAAAAACTCTCGGAGTTGTATCGCATACTCCCAGACCTCCTAGTAAACGGTTACAGGAGCTAACCAGACCTGCAAGAGAGAGGACCATGTGAGGTACTCTCCAGGAGATGATGAAGAAAGAAATCACTCCTGCTCCACTGGAATTGTCGGCCGCTGTCTCCAAGAAATCAGAAGCGAAAGGGAAACCTAAGACTTCTATCCCGAAACCAGCAGCCAGCATTCCAGTACAGCCCACACGGACTTCCCCGCGGTTGTCCAAAGTTACACCCGTAACTCCACCTCCAGCCAAGGCTGAAAGGGAGGTACAGCCCTGTGTGGTAGAATTAGACTCTGAGGAAGAGCTAATGGAAGGCCAGGAACTCGTTGGAGATCTGGATCCTGTTGACCATCCTGAGCTGCAGTCTTTACTGGCAGAAGGTGGACCCAGCAGGGCAGACTTCAGTAAGGGACAGAGAGAATGTCCAACTCTGGAAGGTCTTCGCCACCAGGCAGAAGCTCAGGCTGAAGGGCAAGAGCCTGGGAAATACAGGTTGCACTGGGAAGATGGCCTCTTCTACAGTGAACCGACCGAGTCTGCACCTGGAGACTACAAACGACTTGTAGTACCCCAAGAGAACAGACCACAGTTCTTGCAGTTAGCCCACGAGATTCCTTTGGCTGGTCACTTGAGTTTCAAGAAGACTAAGGAAAGGCTCTCTCTCTACTTCTATTGGCCAAAGATGGGGGCCGAAGTATAAAAACACTGCAGGAGCTGCCACACCTGCCAGACCTCTGGTAAGGTTGGCTCCAAGAATGTGGCACCTTTAGTGCCTCTCCCAGTTGTGGGAGTCCCATTTGAGAGAGTAGGGATTGACATCGTTGGTCCCCTTGATCCTCCAACCTCCTCAGGCAACAGGTCTATACTTGTTGTAGTAGACCATGCTACTAGGTATCCTGAGGCCATTCCTATGAGGACTGTTACAGCTCCGGCTGTGGCTAAGGCCCTCCTTGGTATTTTTACTAGGGTCGGGTTTCCTAAGGAAGTCATCTCTGACAGGGGGTCAAACTTTATGTCCCACTACATGAAAGCCATGTGGAAGACCTGTGGACTTACTTACAAGTTCTCAACGGCGTACCACCCACAAACCAATGGGTTGGTAGAACGGTTCAATGAACCATGAAGAGCATGATAGGTGCTTTAGAGGAACCCCTTAAGCGTAAGTGGGACCTTCTACTGCCATGCCTTCTCTTTGCTTATAGAGAAGTCCCTCAGGAAGGTGTAGGTTACTCACCCTTCGAACTACTCTATGGTCATCCCGTCAGAGGTCCATTGGCCCTGATAAAGGAGGGGTTGGAGAGTGCTCCTTCCCCCAAGCCAGTCAGAGTGACTGACTACGTGATAGGTCTCCGGAGGAGAATGTCGCACATGATGACGGAAGCAAGCGATAACTTGAAAGCTGGACAAGCATTGGTCAAGCACTGGCACGATCAAAAGGCTAACATGGTTCAGTTCGCTCAAGACCAGCTCGTTCTTGTTATGATCCCAACAAGGCAGAGGGCCTTGCAAGATAAGTGGATGGGACCCTTCCGAGTAGTGGGTAAACTCGGAGAGGTTAACTATCTGGTGGACTTGGGCAATCCCAAGGAGGCTCCGACAGTCTTCCACACCAACCGACTTAAAGCGTATGTCTCACGACCTGATGTAGGAGCGTTGCTTCTAGCATCATCCGAGGAAGAAGAAGAGAGTGAAGCTCTTCCGGATCTCCTCAGAGGCTTACCTTTGGACGAAAAAATTGAAGGAGTAAATCTCTCCTCCAATCTGACACCCGAGCAACAAGAGGAGTGCAAATCTATGTTGAATCAGTTTGCCTCTCTGTTCTCGCTTTCACCAGGCTTGACCCCTTGGGGCCAGCACGACATACTCACTGGTGACTGTCTGGCAGTCAAAAGCAGAGGATACCGCATGTCAGAAAATGTACGAACCCACATCAAAGGTGAGGTCAGCAAGATGCTCGATCTCGGGGTAATAGAGCCCTCTACTAGTCCATGGTCTAGCCCAGTTGTGTTAGTACCAAAGGCCGGATCTAAAGAACTTAGATTCTGCGTGGATTATAGAGCTTTTAATGCGGTCACCAAGACTGATGCCCACCCTTTGCCAAGAACAGATGAGTTGGTGGATAAACTTGGCGCCGCCAAGTTCCTCAGCACATTTGACTTGACGTCAGGCTATTGGCAAATAGCCCTGACAGATCATGCCAAGGAGAAAACTGCCTTTTCTACCCCCGTTGGCTTATACCAATTTAAGGTAATGCCTTTCGGACTGAAGAATGCACCTGCTACGTTTCAACGGATGGTAAACCAGGTTCTGAATGGGATGGAGGACTTCTGCATGGCATACTTGGATGACATCGCAGTGTTCAGCAATTCCTGGGAAGAACATGTAACCCACCTGAGAGATGTTTTGCAGGCTCTTGGACGAGCCAATCTGACCATAAAGGCGAGCAAATGCCAAATTGGACAGAGTAAGGTAGTCTATCTTGGGCATGAGGTAGGCGGTGGAGAAATAAGGCCTTTGCTCAGTAAAATTGAAGCTGTGCAAAATTGGACAACACCGACTACTCAAACCCAGGTGAGAGCCTTCCTAGGCCTCACTGGGTATTACAGGAATTTCATAGAGAACTATGGGACCATAGCTTCTCCACTGAATGTCATCTCCTCGCCCAAATTTCCTAGAAAGGTTAAATGGAATGAGGAGTGCAATCAGGCTTTTGAAAACCTGAAAAAGGCTCTTTGCCAAGCCCCAGTACTCAGAGCTCCTGATTACCACCAACACTTCATTGTGCAGACAGATGCGTCAAATGTAGGGATAGGTGCCGTACTCAGTCAACTGGATGGGAAGGGTAGGGAGCACCCCGTTTGCTTCATCAGCCGCAAGCTGAAGGATCCTGAAACAAGGTGGGCAACAATCGAAAGAGAGTGCTTTGCTATCGTGTGGGCTCTGAAGAAGTTTAGGCCGTACTTGTATGGTTCTACTTTTGTCATTCAGACTGACCACCAACCCTTGAGATGGTTAATGCAAATGAAAGGGGAAAACCCAAAACTATTGAGATGGTCGATCTGCCTGCAAGGGTTTGATTTTACCATTGAGCACAGGTCAGGGTGTCACCACCAAAATGCTGATGGTCTCTCTAGGATGTATATCATCGACTAGAGATATGAGATTCATCCAGGAGTGGATTAAATCCTCCTGTCCCTTAGTCTGGGGGGGGCGGGGGCGAGTGTTAGCGAGAATTCTCTGTTTAGGCTGAATTTCCTAACCTAGTGAGTCCCCCAGCAGCTTTGCTGGATTTCTGGAGTTTGTTTTTTCCACCCTGCCAAGAGTGAGACTCTTTTCCTCCCACTCTTGGACATGTATGTGTGTAATTCCTTCGAATGTCAATGTGTTCTATGGGCTATGGGGTCTTTTACTCCATAGGGTCTCATATGTTTTTCTATGTGTGTTACACCGCACCCTATGTGCCGTAACATGGGGGCGTCCTAGCGGACCCCCACCATAGACTCCATACCCGGGGACTGACTACCGTCTCCCCGGGCATGTAAAGTCACCATTGGCTTTACTAGACCTAAATTTACTAACAGAACTAGTACAAACCATCTTATTGTGGACGTACTAGTAGGGGTACTTCGATTACTCCTGGTCTGTTACTCGAGGGGGCGCTGTCCCGTCCCCCCTCGTCGAGTTTTGGCTGGTGACAGTGGAAACTACTTGTTATGTCCGACCCCGAACATAACCCTGTGGGATTCGTCCCATTGTTGGAGATTGATCCTTTTTCTCGTTAATCTCTAACGTACCACCGGTCTACTTATCTTAAATAAGTTTATCGGATGGTATTTTCTGCCAGAACTCAGTTTGTAAAATGGCGTCTGTGTTCGTCTCTGTGACTCCTAAACCAAAGGTTGAGCCCTTTGTTCCACTTTTGGCGGGCCTCTGTACAGAGACCCTCCAAAGTGGTGCCATTCTGTCTGGGTTACCCCAGGGGTGAGGGAGGGGGTTTAGGCACCCTGGACCGTGTTGCCTTGCCAACTCCGGTCGCACTCTGGAGTGATTGGCCCAAGTGGTGAGCCTCCCTGCTCACCACTTACCATGTGTTGATTGACAGCTAGGCTGAATGAATGGGGGTTTTCTGCATAAAAGCAGGGCTTTTGGGACTGGCTCTTCAGAAGTCGCCACAGGACCTAAGAATCCGACGAGGGTAACGCTGAGCCGACCTGCACGACGACACCTCCGGTGGAGCCCTGCAGAACCGACTCACCACTTCCCGACGACAGAGGAGATCTCCCTGCCGGAGAGTCTCTTCCCCTGACTGGTGGGAACAACCAGTCCCCTTTGCTTTTTATTCGCCTCAGGACGCAGTGGTCGAATTGCCCGTGCAGAGCACCTCGGCAACCGGATAGCCACTACCCCTGTACCACGACCAAAAGGTGGTGCCTTGTGACGGAGCACTCCGCGGCTGGTCTCTTCCCTGGTGGTGCACCGGACTTCACTTTTCTTCGACGACGAGATCATCTCTACTCTTGGCAAAGACCCGACGTGCATCCACCACCAGGAACAACTGTCCCCGCCGGAGCTGCCCTCCACAACAAGGTACCGTGTCCAACTGGCTTCCCTTTCGATCGATTCGAGTGAGGTGTCTTAATCCTCTCCGTTCCGTTGGGTCGCCTCCAAGCTTTGCTCGTTTGTTGTTCTAAACTGGTTCAATCTGCCGATAACATTTGCTACAAAGACTTGACTGCATCTCCACTAGAGACTTTTTGGGAAATCGCGCCTTGCCTCTCTCCGAGTGGGCCTGGCCTCTGAACTTTACAATCTATTGTGATTCTTGCCTTCTTGCCTCGCATTTTATCCGTGAAGTATTGAACTGGGTTGATTTCATAACCTGCCTATCTTTTTCTCTCCCGTCCTAACTAATATTAGAGTGTCATCTAGGTTGAGGTATACACCTCTGTCTGAAAATAAGTGATACCGGTAGAACCTAGACTTGTCAAAATATTGCTAGAGGGATTGATCGTTTTCTGCTTCGTAGAGTAATTGTGTTTTGATTTGTTTGCCGTGAATTTGCCATAGTGTTTTTGATGGATGTTTCGTTATAAATAAATACCTTAATATCTTTACACTAAGCTTTGTTGCGTGCTTGCTTGTCCTGCTGTGAAGAATTCCCCTATTTTGTATACTCCACATACTGCTCAACTCTTCTTGAGGGACGTCTGACTGCTCAGCCACAGCTACCAAGTGAATCTGTGTGGTACAGACTGCTACCAAGTGGGTTCACCGCCAAACACCTGTAGTCCTAAATCTTTTGCAGTGGTCCCAGAGGGAACTGCACAGGTTTCCGCCTAACACCAACAAAGCTAATCCATGAGCATATATCGTGAACAATACTGTTTGAGCAACTTATGTGAACACTTGTTTCACTATATTGTATAAAGATATGTGCGGAGGCTCAACGTGAAATCCAAAAATACACTGTTGTTATTGTAACTTGTTGTCGAATGTATTAAGGATAACCCCTAAATGTATAGTTGCATAAATTACGAGCGAACTCGGCACGAACCCTAGATCTGAGATTCATTAACCTGCAAGTGGGCTGAACATCAGATTATGCATTGTATAAAAGGTGCAACTATTCTACTGTACAGTCCCACTAATTGAGCACACCGAACAGGGTGGTATTCGCTGTGTTGTACTGAGGGCCAGATAGCTATCTGTTGCTTTGTCCTTTGAAACTGTTCAGTTGTAGAATAAAGATATGTGTATCTTTTGAACCCGCATTTGGTGTATTTCCTTTTCGGGTACTCAGCCTCGATATCTTCTTTTTGCTTTCACAATGCAGACATGTGTGGTGCTAGACGATGCCTCTCTCTGTTGGTGCTTGCTCTTGCCCAGGTGTGGTTTGTTGTTCTGTGTACCAAATTTGCTTCATAATTTAGGGATGATGGTGTTAATCATCTCTAAGCCACAATGCCCTCAAACTCCAGCCTTCCCCTCTCGGCCACAAGGCTATGCCAGTCTTCCTGCTCATGTCTTAGTCAAGGTTGAACTTCTATTGGGCTCACAGTATTTGGTTAGATTGTTTTCTGGCTTTGAGAAGGCAGCTTTCAGTCTTAATATGGAAATACTCTTGGCTTGGGCAATGCTTGCTCTCTCTTCAACTGCAAATACAATGATTAAACACTTGGCATTTCTTTATGAGCAATTGTTCGTGTGAATACAGATTCAAAGTTCACTCTTCCCTGGAAACATGAAATTAGGCACACACAACAACTTCTTCATAGGTTTTACAAGGTTTAAATGTTCAACAATGGCTTTCTATTGCGTTTGCTTTTCATGCGAGTGAAAGAAGGAATACCCGATTGCTACATTTCAATTGTCCAATTATTAAGAACTCAACAAACAACTACAGCTCACTTCTGCTTATGGGCAAATTAATATTAAGCTTGAAACACAACTTCTACTGCTTCTGGCTTCACTTGGGACCCACACACTTCCTTGCTGAAGGTGTCTTCTGGTCCGGCCACTCGATTAAGGAGCCCCTCTCACTCCTGAGACCCACGGTTTTACAACAGCTCCTTTCCTCGGTCTCCGACATGTTTGTTGTATGGCAACATCTGCAATTAGGCTCACATAAGGAAATGCATGCGGAAAGGCAGCCGCCTTCCGCTGCGTAGCCTCTGCACCTCAGAGTTTGGGGAAACAGGACCCTCCCAGAACAAGCAGGTGAAATCTGCTGTATCCGAGTTCCGACGTCCCTTCTGTTCTCCAACTTCTGCCTGGATTGCCAACACTGTGCCTTCATCATCCTGCCTCTGCTACTACTGCACGCACCCCAGTCACAGTTCCAGCTCTTCCTAATTGCATGCACCTAAGGGGGCCTTGTATGCCGCTCAGGTTCCTTCAGGTGTGGGCTGTTAGACTTAATTGCCTGACTAATATTACAGCATAACTTCTCTGTCCTCTTCCTCATCCCAGTATAGTAGTCCTATAGTAGTATAGTATAGTATAGTATAGTATAGTATAGTATAGTATAGTATAGTATAGTATAGTAGACCTCAACAACAAAGTTCGATTTTCTAACTTCTGCTGTTTGGCAAACAGACATCAAAAGTGTGGGATTATGGGAGAAGTTAAACAGGGGGATTTCACAGTGTTCCTAGCCTGTCCCCGCCCCCGATGTGATCCTCCTGTAGTACACCACCCCCAAGGTCGGGATCAGCGTCTACCTTTCCCTGGCCACATGAGAAGGGTCCCAGGTCAGGTTTCTGGGAGGAATCACTACTGATTCATCACAAGAGGCAGGATTTGTGTGGGCGTGATGATGCTGGGAGTGGTGGTGTTGGTTGAGTTCTGGGGGTGCAAAGCAATGATGTGACATGTTTTCTGAACTGCAACAGGAGGTATGTTTTGCAACGAGGATGCATACAGGTGAGGGGCAAGATCCAATTGATACTACATCTTCTGCACCTGTCCAGGTTTCATTCTCCTACTCTGTCACTGTATCACTGCATTGCAGAAGCAATGCTTGTTGCTAGGCTCTCATGGAGCATACTCCTTGTGTAGATCCTCATCCTTACTGCCTGGCACAGTGGAAGGGGGCAGTAGAGATAAAAGCCTGGACATTTGTGTCTCCTCCTGCTGTTCATGTACTCAGTCTTTCGTTCCTCTCTGGTCTTCGATTCACATACTTTCCCCTTTAGCCCCAGAGATGCTGATAGAACTGAAAGTGTCCTCTCCTCTCTGAGTCTCGTTGGATGTTCGTTGTCATGGTGCAATACCTGCAAACTGTCTTGTACTGGCCCATGTATCCATGAGTGTCGGGAGGGAGTAGAATGTGAGTTGGATGATTCCCTCAATTGACCACATCCAGTTCCGCCCTCCCAAGTGCACAGAGCAAGTCTTTCTTCAGGGAGTGAAAAGACCACAAGCAGCACGTCTCTCCCTACCTCTTGCTCATTTGGGTGTGGACTTGGTGTTCCAAATGTGTCCAACTGTGTGTCATCAGCCTGTGTGAATCTCTGCTGCTCACTCACTGGTAAATGAGGCGAGTGTGACCTTCTCACAAGCTGCCCTCCGGGATTCCCAGCTCCTCTAACTCCGCCCAGGGGTCATCCGGTGGCATGTGTCTCATGAGTGCGCGCCAAGAAGCAGACACTTACCGGTGTGTCACCCACCTCAATTAATCTCTGAAGATGGCACGTGTGTTGTTTACCCACTCTAATTGTGAAAGTGTCACACAGTCCTGCATAAGCAGAGCTAGCCCTAAATCTCATTCTAGGAGTGGGGCAGGGTCACTCGCTACTTTTCCCTGCCCTTGCCCCTATATCGCTACACTTGCCTAAGTACGCTGCGCCAGCTTCCAGCAATGCGCTCTAGCCTCTCTGCAAGATGTCTGAGACCGAATGTGTGCCTCTGAAGACCATGCCGACAAACTTCAGACAAACATTTCAAAAAGACAGATTCATGCTCGACGAATCACCCAAAATTCCTGTCATTCGGTGTCGTCCAGGCTTAGCGTCCCCTGTGTATCGCTGCAAAAACACATTCCACCTTCAGCCAGACAAAAGGAAAAAAAAGAACAGCGGTCAAGCCGTACACCCCCATACAGTTGAGGAAATGGGTTGGACCCTGTCTCATCTTTCCTTTGTGCGGAAGTGCAAAACGGGATGGCCCAAAACGACAGATGGGGGCGTGAAGGGTCACGGCCATCATGAGTGGAGGAAATGCTAGCAAGTGACAGAGACTGGAAGTCCGACCCCACAGAGTGGTGCGTTGCACAAGCATGACCCGGAATTCGATGACCTCCTCCTCCCCAAGCTCATAGGAGAAGGAAAGGATGTCTAGTAACAGGAGACCCCACTGCTAGACGAGCACTTAATACTGAGAAATTGAGACCGAGGAAAAAGAAGAGAAATGCTGCACTGTACTTTGCACTGCATGCCATGCAGGGCTAGCCTACAGTTACCAGTGGTCGAAGTGGGTGGGAGCGGTCGGGAGCGGTGCTCCTCTACTTCTTTTAATTAGGTTTTACCGTTCCTATGCTTTTATTTTTAAAAGAAACCATTCTGGAACGGTTTAGTTTTAAAATAAACGTGTAGGAAGAAGTTGAAACTTGTGCTTTCAGTGCACTGGATGTTCCCTTAAACATCAGGCGCATGTGTTTTGGGATTTGTATTGTGCATGGGATGGGGTGCATCAATGGGGTTTGTGGGGAGTGGTGCAGGCCAGTAGAGAACATAGTTCCACTACTTCTTTTCGTACACTTTGACCACTGACAGTTACCCATGCACAGCTATTACACGTAGACTCAGTATGCATGGACCCCATCCCAAAGACAGCTGACAATTGCACCCCTGGGAAGTTCATCTAAAACCCGTCCCGGAGAAAGCGAGGGGGTGCTTGAGAGATGGCATCCAGCCAACCGTTCACGTGGAACGTGGCCTGCTCTTCGTCCACAATAAATACTTTCGCCATTTGAAAAGAAAATCGGAAACCTCATCTGGCAAACAGGTGGTGGTCTTTAAGGATTGTTACATGGCATAAACATGGTTCCGTTTAGAAAGAGAATGGTCAGAATCCACATATTAATTTAAAGATAGAAATTCATAAACGCTACATTTTCAGTGACAATGTATTTATTTTCCAGTTGACACGATTGTTAAATGAGTGTGAATTTGTGAGTGTGAACATGGGCGGCACCAGACTTGGTCGCTCCCACTTTGAGGCGGCAGACATCACTCTGCTCTGACGCCCAGCACGGCCTCAGGCAAAGAAGCTGTCACATTTCTCACCCCTGATAGCAGTGTATTTATTTACTTTTAAACGTACTTTTAAACTCTAAAAGTAAATAAATACACCACTCTCCGAGGTGAGAGAACATTGTTAACGTGACTGTGGCATCAGCAAAAGTGCAGAGAACAGAAGCCTGCCCAGGAGATGATGTCAGGAGACCCCCTGTGTGGACGCTTAAGGCTTAAGTAACTGCTGGGCTGAACGTTTAGTTGGTCCATGCCTCCAATGATTAGCTATGCTTTGTTTAACTAAATAGCCTGTGAGATGCAGAGGCATAGACAGGGAAGGGCCTGAGCTGGTCCAACTGGATACAGGTAAGGGGAAAAAAGTGTTTTTGATCGTGTGTATGCGTGTGTGCGTGGATTGCATGCATGTATGAATGTATCCATGCTTGCATGTCAAGGAGTGTGTAAGTGCTTATGTTTGTATGTGATGGGGTGTCTCTAAGTGCATGCATATGAATGACTGCAGTGTGAATAGTGTACATGGATGCAAGTGTGAATTAGAACACAGTAAGCCTCATCACGAACTCGGCGGTAACGCCGGCGGTATTAGTGCGGGGGCTATTAGCGCGACCGCCATAGCCCCCGGCGCCAATAGCACGGGATCATGAGTTGGGCGGACTAGGAAGTCCCCATTCCCCATTGAGCCCATTCGAGAATGCCCCATTCCCCATTGGGCTCAATGGGGAAATTTCGCGCTCATAACGCCGGCGGATTTCCCGCCGGCGCTATGAGTGCGAATTCTCTGCGGATTTCACACCAGCTCAGAGCTGGGTTGAAATCCGCCGAGGCCCTGATTCGGTGGACCCTTAAATCCGGCGGTAATAGCGCTACCGCCGGAGAGAGAGAGAGAGAGAGAGAAATGCTGGGACCCAGGGAGGGGGCATTGGAGCATGAACATTTTTTGCCAGGAGCCTGGCATGTTTTACTGGCATTTTTGGGCAAAGCCAAATGAGTGTTAGAATGTGAATGAGGGATGAAAAGGGGGGAGGGTGCTGCAATAGGGCTGGCTGGGTACTACTGTGGCATGGAATGTTGGGCTCGCATTAAGGGGAAAGCCAACCTAATGAGTTGTCTATCATGGCATTGTCTTACTGGTGTTAAGGTCAAAGGCAACATAAGTGCTATTACGTAGGCCAAAATAGGTAGGGGGGGTCATTTGTGCAGCACGCAAGGCAATGTTTTCTTACTGTGGCATGACATTTATTACTGTCATTAGGAGGCAAATACGTACATATATGTACGATAATGCTTTTGTGTAGTGCTTTCGCCAAAGCACTGTAAAGCAAGGACATGTTTTCTTACTGTGGCATGGCTTTTTTTACTGGCATTAAGCCAAGCCAAAATGAGCGTATTCTTACCTGGTTTCATTTCTTATTTTTTTGTCGTCCCGGCAATGCGCAGTCAACACTGCCGCCAGCAAGGATAGACAGAGGCCAGTGCGAAGCACCGCTCGCTATGCCCAGAAATATGCACCGCCGTTTACCGCCCAGGCTGGACTGCATAAGAAACAAGCTTAGCCATGGTGCACATTAAAGAGTGACGAAACTCCACAATCCCCTTGCAGTGAACATGTAACACTGCCTGACTAGCAGCCCCCATCAAGCATAGAGGGAACTTGCTATGAATACTTACCACAACATTTGTTTTTGACGACACACAACAGACTCAGAGAACACTTCTCCCCCGTCCTGAAGAAGGCCATACCAACTACAAGCTATAAAGAATAGGTACACTTGGCGGAATCACTACAGTGTCGACCTTTTCATCACAACGTCTTGTTCCATTTGTTTCGCATGTAACTTTATGTTCTGTTTGACCTTCCAGAGTTATTATTTGCTCTGGACAGCACGGGCTCGTTTGGTAAAATTGCTTTATGTACAATAGAGAATGTGTATAGCTATGAGCTAAATTCCTCGGCATTCAAGAGGATGGTACACAATGGTACTACCTACATGTTAAAGTTAAAATGTGTCTGTGTTGTTTTGGGTTTGTCACACAAAAAAAATTACAGAAACAGAATTATTTTATGGAATTAAACAACCAATGGTAAAAGATCTTTGTGTTCTGATCCCAATTACAGCTCTATTGGTCAGTCACCCAATAGAGAAGTGTTTAGCTATACAATCAAGAATTTAATTTGTGATCTCTCACCCTGATTTTTTGTTTTATACTATGATGTACCCCCCCTGGGCATATCCAGGCGTCCTTTTTGTATCTTCTTCCCTGGGGATACAGCATATATTTTCAGAGCCAGCATGTACGATTACTGTCATTATGCGCAACGCAAACATGAATATTTTCTTAAGTGAGATGTAGCAGCTTATTGAGAAGCCACACTCAAAGCAGGGAGTTCGTTCCCTCCTCATTCAAATGGTCGTGCAACAAACTGTTTAACAGATTCTTTTTTAGCCCTATTTCAGACACATATCATGCCCCTTCGGTCCCTCTCCCCTGAGCTAACAATGAGCCAAGAACCAGGCCGGCATACGGGAAATATATTGGTATTTATTTAAATTAAAAGTAATAGGAATAAGGCCAAAAATGTCATCACCACTTTATCAGTGGCATAAAACAATCAACTTCTCTCCTCAAAAATAAATCACAGCAGTAAAATTCAAAAGAACACAATCACAATTCTTAACTTTCTGTAAGTTTCACTTCACGAAATAATTACACTGATCAATAACAAAGGCACTTATGTAATGTTGTGCGATTTTGATTTTCCTGCAGGCTTAAAAGGGTAGCAGTAGGATTGCAAGATTGGTAAAAGTTCATATGGCAATTATAATTTTGCTGACACTTTTGGTTTGAAAAAAACACAGGGTGACTTATAGCATTGTTTTTCAGGACCCTCCCCCCTGCTTTGGTCTATGTTGGGAATTCAGACAGATAAATTGGAATGCTTTGAGGAATTCTTGATTTCAGACCCCCCTTACTGAAAGGCCTGTGTTGGGGAACCTGGATAAAAAGGTTGGGCTGATTTAAGAACAAAGGCACCCCCCTTCCTTAAGAAGTCATGATCAGCTGGACAACACGGATTACCCAACTAATGTATAGGCTATAGCTTTGAGCACACACTGGGAAGAGAGCTTTGTTAATTTTGAATTTTAACAAAATTCATCCTGTAGTGTTCTGCCAAATGGGGAATTAATTAAATTAAGATGTTTGGTTAAATAGGCTAAGGATCTACACAGTTTTGCCCCCCCCGCCCCACCCACTATAAAGGGAAAGGATTCAAGGCAAGGCGACTCACCCACCTTTTGGTTTCCCAGGGCTCAGTTCTACTTACATAGCAAGCCTCTGTTAAAGGTTCAGGAAAGCCAGCTGCATCTCAGGACACTCTGGAAAGATAGGGCAGGGTCTGGTCACTCCACTCTCAAAGATGGCTTTCTGCTCTCCACCATAGGACCCAGTGAGCTTTGAGGCGTTCCTAGAAATAGACAGCTCCGCCCAGATGCACTCTCGGCAATCTCCTCTGGTGTCTCCTTACAGCCTTCCTGATGTTCTGCCTCTTCTCTCTGACCTCCTGTCTATCTCCTTTTTTCTGTCCCACTGCCCTTGTGCAACCCCCCTTATATGCAGCAATGACAACACTAATGTTAAAATCTTGGGGACGTACCCTGCAATAATCCCTGCCACTAAGCTAGGACAGTTACCCTTCTCTCTCCTCCCAAACCCAGCCTCCAAGTCAGGATTGGTTTAGGGTCTGGAGCAACATATGGCAATTCCCATTTGTTATCATCCTTTGTTCTCCGTTCAACAGTTTGGCAACAACTAGTTATGTATCACAACTTAATAATTTTACTAGCTATTGCAAGACTAAAAATATTTTCTGTTTCAGCTAACCATGGGGTAAAAGATAAGCCGGGAGAGTAAGGGTGGGCACCGCTTGATTATTCTAAATTTGTTGAATGTAGAGTGGTTAGTATCGGAGCGTGCCTTGAGGCCTTGGCACAAGGGTGCTATTACTGAGTAGAGAGAGAACTAGAAGTTAATCTAGTCCTAAGCATGCTCACTTTATGCTCTCCTATGCACTTGCAGTAGAATTGTGATTATATATCCAATATCCAAGAATCAGAGTCTAAATCAACTAGACAAACGGTATGTTGGCATAGCCAATATCCCAAATTTAATTCAGGGGCATTAAGTGCGCCCAACTGTCCAGTGCCAAAATGTTATTGTGCCAATGCATTTCGGACTAGGTCCGTCATCAGGGCTTTAGGGCACTGAGCACGTTGCCTCTAACTGTAACATTGGCGTATGAATCTCAGAGCGTCACACATCTCATTTCTCAACATCTGATAACCAAGCTTTGATTTGCTTAGCACCTGCGCTCCTCAGAGTGGCATACAGTGCAGTTCATGCCTCTGAATTAAATGTTGGATATTGGCTACACCAACATACCTTTCGTCTATTTGATTTAGACTGTGATTCTTGAACATTGGATATATAATCATAATTCTACTGCAACTTCATAAGAAAGCATAAAGTGAGCTTGCTTAGGACTAGATTAACTTCTAGTTCTCTCTGTACTAAGTATTAGATAAGCCGACCACCAAATCTGTTTCATGTAGCACGGCCATGTGGCACCTTTCTGCCGTTTCCATAAAAAGCACAACAGTTTTCAATATGTAAGTTATTAAGCATATCCCTAATTTCAATTTGCACCCGCTCACCAACTCTCACATTTGGAACATGTTCAAATCAGCCAGAAACCTATTTTAACTGGTCCTTACAGTTCCCAGAGTCACAGGAAGATGAATTTGATATCCCCAAAATCACCTCAAAATGACATTTAAAATGCTTCATAGATGAAATCCATCCGCCTTATGATGGCTGAGAAAAAGGCCTAAATTATAATAGTCCTTTTAAATAAATTGTGAATCTTCATGTGAGACAAATGGTCCTGCTCCTGCTCCCAGCCATTTGTTTTCACTGGGTCAGCCTGTACATTTATCAGTCTCCTTTGTGTTGGAAGCTTGCTCTTTGAAGTGGGTACCCCCATTTTCTCACATATTAGTTGTGCTCCAGCCAACAATATTTTTTCTTGAAGGCCATGCTTTCAGAGCCAGCAGGTCTGAGAACACTGAATTTCAACACTTTTAGCAGGACATTTTTATTGTGGTTGGTCATTATATGGGAGATGTGACATCCAGGCTTGAAGTGGGATATGTCCTTGTGAAGTTTTTCCCACAGCCAGCAAAATGGTCTCGTCAAATGTCACTGGAGTTTTGTGGGTGAAACATAATATACATTGCTCTCTGTCAACCCACACATCACGTTTTGTTTTCCTGACATTATTCTGTAAGTAGTGATTTTCACTTTTACTTTTTCAAACAGTTTTTATTTTCACACACATGTACAGGCCATTTTTGTTTACAATGTTTAAGAATCCTGTTTTCCATGTGACAGGGATGTTTGATTCCTCCTTCTTCTGTAATTGTAAATTGATTGATTGATATTTTATTTCTATTGCGCTCGTACACAAGTGTTTCAGAGCGCGACAAGGCAAGGGAGGGTAACAGGGGACAACAAAACAGCAATCTTACTAGGCCCAGTGACATTGAGAATGCACAAGTGCATGGGAGAGGGGTAGGGGAAAAGTGCATGGAAGGAGGGAGAAGTGGAAAGTGTGAAGCAGAGGAGAAACAGATAAATAACAATAAAGAAATAATAAAGGCAACAAACAGTGGTAATTCAGCCAGCAATTTGCAAGTGCTAGGTTTAAGGCAGCAGACAGGGTAGGTCTGATAAGTGCAGGAAAAAAGGGGGCTGTATGGGTACAGATACAGACCCCAGTGCAAGGGGTGGCCCGGAGGCAGTGCGGGAGGGTGGCAGGGTGAGCAGGTACCTGGGCCCGAAGGACAGAGTGTGGCCAGGTGCATAGTGCCAAGAGAGAACAGATCAGCAGCGGAGAGGGGGAGCGAAGGCAGAAGAAAAGAGGAAGGTCTTGAGGTGCTCTGGAACCGGAGATGGTTCTTCTAAAGGAAAACTGAGGAGAAATGCTGCTTCTACATTGGAAATTACAGGTAGGCCCCTTTTCACATGGCTCTTTAATTTTACTTGAAAAACAAAAACAAATTCCAGTTTGTTTTTGTTTCAGTGTTTAAAATCCTGCCATTCATGTGCAAGGGACTTCCGTTTGGGGCCTTTAAATGCACCCGCAAGGAATACTGGCATATATAAGAGGACCAGAATGGACATGTTTGGGCACAATCATTATAAAAAATGTTTACACTTGTAGAGTATTGGCATATAGTGGGCAAAGGCATCATGAAAATCTGTCTGAAAACACCCCTGTGCATTGTTGGTGACTAGGATCCCAATAGACTTTTTTCATGTCTTACCCTACACAACTGATTGTAAACTCTATGGCTTTTTACCTAATGTGACACAGCAAGTGTATTGTACAATCCACTATTTAACCCTTTTGTTCTTGTAAGGAGGGAACCCCTCCAACCCACTTTGAGTGGTTTGCTCTCCCTCGCTAAGCTCGGTAGCTCCTGCGGATTCAGCCGATGGCAGAACAAGCCCAGTTCCCTCTTCGGGCTCCTCTTAGGGTGAGCCATACTGCATTAGCTTGAGTACTCACTTGTTACACAATGGCTGCTACACCCCTGGTGAATTGGGGTGAAAGATGCATGCAATGGCCAAAGGAAGATGTAACATCTATTCATCCTCCTGGCTCGGGTGGGGATCAACAGTGTAATAGGTTTAATGGCCCCACTCACTACCAGCTTTCAAAACTGCCATCCACCCCCCGCCCCACAAGGTTGTAGCTGGCTCTGCGCCTGTTTAAGCATGTCCTTTTATTTATGATATTGTTGCCGTGTTTATCTTTGTTGGAGAACTAAAACTCTGTCAATGTATAGTAAGCATAAAATAAAGATGAAGCTTCATGCAGAGGGAAACAGAAATAAAATATTTCCGAAGTGCAAGGCAAATTCATCTAAAACTTTGAAAAATAAAGTATTTGCTGCCCTCCTGTGGATCTACTTGTAATTACAGTCTCGAAACTCAACTTTAAAAAGCATTACTTAGAAACCATAAGCACACAATTTTACATTCAAATCGCAGTTATGCAGATATCCTTGATAAATGCTTGTTTCTGGTTGACGGGAAAACGTCGTATAATAATTGAAACAGTAATAGTACATGTCAGTGAAAATAGAAACTCGGGGAACTTTGGTGTCACGTATTTTCCTACTTTGGAATCGGTATAGAATCTTTTGAAGCAAATTTAGATTCCATGTTTTGGCCGAATGTCTTTCAAGAGTCCTTGAAAAACCAGCAGTTCGTGAACGCAACGTTCCCTTAACGGTTGCTCCGAAGCGTGAAATGGAACGTTCTGATTACATAAATGGCAGGGATGCGAATGTTAAAAAGCAGAGAAAAAAGAAAACGACAGCTGCTAGGCTTCCACCAAGCACGTGATGCATAACCCTCTCCAAAAGGTCTTTAACCAAGAATTGTCCGCTTGCTCCTGTTGTGCGGCAGACACTTACTGGATGAGGCAGGAAAGGCATCGGGTGTTTCACTCGCAGTATCGATTGGGTGGCTTGTTGTAGCCTCCAGGGAATATACTGAAACAAAACACATGGTATTTAGCATTCTGAGGGAGAGCAGACGAATACGACGAGCCTTTGTGCCATTATTACATTCCAGATTACATGGTGTAACTACAGTGGGGAAATCAACATTCTATTGCATGCGATGGGCGCTTCATTCATTATCCGGAAAGTACCACCACCGGCCCAGGCCTTACAATGGGAGGTATTAAAAAGACTCAATTTGCCAGCTTTTGAATGTTTTCCAATCGGCCTCCTGGCCAAAACGCGTTGGAAGCCATTGAACCTGTAAAGAATGGACCCGAAGCATTCATTTAACTACCCCTTCCTGGACCATAGTCCAGTGGACCAACACAGTGAACATGGGACAAGACACAAGATTAAAGGGCCGATGGAGAGAGATCAGGTGGCGATGGGCAGGATCGGACTGGGGCATACAATTGGCACAGGGACCAAAGAAAAAGTGGCCCACAGTCACAAATGGCAATTATTTCCTTTTGTGAGAGACTGAGTTATACCCAAGCGAGAGTGTTTCGGTCACAAGTGCTGCAAATGTTCAATATAAGAGAATATCTGTGCAGAAACACTGGCCGTAACGACCAGTAAACATAACCGATAACATAACTCATCAAACTGCCCCATTATGGGCAAACAACTGCTCCACTTCGACCAAAAAAATGGTCCACGCTTGTATGTTGAGCCTTACAACTAAATAACGCAAAGCACTGCCCACAGATTGTCCTTCCATGGTATGCTAATAAGAGGACTTTGAATAACTTGACATCATAGAGTTGAGACCATTCATTTAAGAAATTATGGAGCCTTCCTCCCAAGGTAGGGTTGACCAGGAGCTGAAAACATGGACCTTTCCGGAAGTGGTCCATGTTGATAGTATACTCTGAAACTCTTGGAACTGGAGGGCTGCTTGCATGGGCAAATACAGTGCTCTGGAGGAGACAGGTGAAGTAAAGAATTATTTGATCATCCCCTTAATCTGTTTTCTTTAGCTTTTCTGAAGCCGCTGGCACCACTTGCTTCTAGACTTCATCCAGTTGAAGGAGGTCCAAGGGCTGGGGGTGCAGAGGTCACGTTCGGCTTCTGGAATCGGAACTAGAACTACAGAAGTCAAGCAATACAAGGGGACGTACACAAGCGTAATGAGCAAAAAGGCGGTGGGAAAATGAACAGCTTCTTGAAAACAATTATTCATGCCTTTCTGAGAATGCGACAAACGTTTTGGGAACTGCAAGGAAAGAGAACGTCCTTCTGGACGTTTTAATTAATAGATGACTGAGCAGGCGTGGCTCGTCTATAATCCCCCCACCCATCCACCCGTTATTTATTTATTTATTACATTTGTGTAGCGTGCAAACAGCCCGTAGGCATCGAGGTGCTGTTACTTGTGAGGAACTTAGTTACATCCGAGTTGGTTTAACAGGTTCTACATTTATACTTTCTGTACAGCAAGTTAGTTTGTATACATTATTGATAAGCAAAGTAAATATCCTGAGGCCTAGGTAGCAGTAGAACGGGATGAGGAGGGAGGCGTGATTAGCTGAAGAGCAGCGTTTTCTCTGCTTTCCGCCAGGCCATATGTGAGTTTTCTGCTCGTAGGGGAGGTGGTTATGGAGGAGCCAGCATCCCAGGGAAAAGCAGAGAGAGTCAGCGCAGAAGAGCACGCTTTCTCTCCCTGCAGGAATCGACACTTAAGGCTTGGCCAGTAGGCCACGCCTGCCTGGGGCATACAGCTCCTCTGCACCCTCCTCTAATTGCAGCCGAATTGGGAGCCTTGAGGCATTCGTGTTTCGAAGCCATGTCATCGTAATATCTGCTTTGAAGCTGTTACGCTTAACACATTCAGGGTCCTGGCACATGGAGGCAGATCACAGCGGGACAGGATAGTACGAAGTCCTTAGCGTGGGCACTCAGTGCCTTGCCTCCCCCCCCCGCTTTATCCGGCCCTTCTTGCCCCCCCCCATCCCTACTACCCCCCTCACCCCCCCTCTCCGCATCAGTCATCCCATGCAGGCGGAAGCAAAAAAATTGACACGACACCAGTTTATGATTGGAAGGTTAACATGCCTCAGCAGCTTTATTTGCATAAAGTCTTGGAGTTATTTTACAGGCGATCCGTAATTCACCGTCACTGATATACTATTCCAAGTGCGGCTACCTAGGGCTTACCCCCCCCCTCCCCCTCCCCATCGTCCTCGTCCGGTGGACGCCTCGGATTGAGCCCAGCCCTGGCTATCCACCTCTCTCTACCCCGGCCGTTGGTGATGTCAATTTTTGCCCCCATTTCCCCCTGCCCCCCATTTTTCTAGGTCTTTGTTGCGGATGCCCGACCCCCCCGCACACTTACCCCGTGTCCTAATCGGGCTCTAGCTAAAACCGGCAGCCACGCGGTGCCTCGCTAATGTTCAGGTTCCTATACCGGCACCACCACAAGTGCCCTTACAATTTCCTATACCGGCACCACCACAAGTGCCCTTACAATTTATTTACGTATCCGTATTTGGGCCGGCACCGCCCTCCGATGCCGTCCCCCACTTTCTGCCTGCCTAGTTGGTCGTCGCTTGCGACGTCCATCTAACCTTTTCTTACCAAACTTTACTCAGCCCCCCCTACGCCTTCGCACTGTTCCGGTTATTGGCATCCCAGTCCTACCCCCACTATGCAAACCCCCCCCTCCCAGGTCTCCCTCCTGTGTCCCCGAGCCCCCAGAAACTTCGCAGGTCCCACTCACTAAAGGCCCCCCCCCTCCAAATGCAGCCTTAGCAGGTGTCCCCCCCCCTTAGCTGGTGTCATATCTCTTCCGGATTCCCTGTCCCTCGTACTATCTTCCTTTCCCAACTGTCTCCCCCATTCCCCCCGGTCCCCTTATGCTGCGCCCCGCCAGGCCCCCTCTTTCCTGTCCTTGCTGGCCCTCCTTGTCCGAGCTCCCCCCCCCGATGTTCCTACCTTTCTTACTCCCTCCTCCAGCTCCCCCCCTTTTGCCCCCCCCTTCGTGACGACTTCCCCCTGCTGTATTTTTGTCCCGGTAGCATAACCCCCCGTATTCTCCTCTTGTTCCCCCCCAACCAGCTTCACTTGCTGCCCTTTTTTAGTTTGTTGTTCGTTCCCTCCCCCCCCCGCAATTTGGGTCTTGGAATTGTCTCCCAAGCCCCCTACATCCCTCCCCTTTTAACCCAGGGCCTCCCCCAAGCCTATTGCTCTTGGGGCGCCGTGCATCTAAACTCTTGGCTGCTCATTCCCCTGTGGGTCTGCTGGCAGTGCTTCGTAAGGGGATCGCAATGTAACTCCGCTGGGCGACCTGTAAAACAAAAGAAAACATTTTTCATTCACATACTTTTTACCGGGCGGGTGGGTGGGAAAACGAACGCTGCTCCGGCGAGACGGGAAACCGAGGGAGGATGTGTGATTGCTCACACAAGTCCGGGCTTTTATGGCCGGCTTCTCCCCGGTTTCCCGCCCTGCGCCTCCGCTTTCGCGCCCTTCGGGGGGGGCGGACCTTGTATTACGTCATCCTCCCGCCCCCCCGGCGCGTTATCTCTTACGGGCGTGGGGGGGAGGGGGAAGTGCGGCCTGGACCGCCCCCACTAAGGGGCGGCGCCCGCCATGCCAGCTTTCCTGGCGTGTTCGCCCGCCGTAGCGTGGGCACTCAGTGCCTTGCCTTCCCCCCCCCCGCTTTATCCGGCCCTTCTTGCCCCCCCCATCCCTACTACCCCCCTCACCCCCCCTCTCCGCATCAGTCATCCCATGCAGGCGGAAGCAAAAAAATTGACACAACACCAGTTTATGATTGGAAGGTTAACATGCCTCAGCAGCTTTATTTGCATAAAGTCTTGGAGTTATCTTACAGGCGATCCGTAATTCACCGTCACTGATATACTATTCCAAGTGTGGCTACCTAGGGCTTACCCCCCCCCTCCCCCTCCCCATCGTCCTCGTCCGGTGGACGCCTCGAATTGAGCACAGCCCTGGCTATCCACCTCTCTCTACCCCGGCCGTTGGTGATGTCAATTTTTGCCCCCATTTCTCCCTGCCCCCCATTTTTCTAGGTCTTTGTTGCGGATGCCCGACCCCCCCGCACACTTACCCCGTGTCCTAATCGGCTCTAGCTAAAACCGGCAGCCACGCGGTGCCTCGCTAATGTTCAGGTTCCTATACCGGCACCACCACAAGTGCCCTTACAATTTCCTATACCGGCACCACCACAAGTGCCCTTACAATTTATTTACGTATCGTATTTGGGCCGGCACCGCCCTCCGATGCCGTCCCCCACTTTCTGCCTGCCTAGTTGGTCGTCGCTTGCGACGTCCATCTAACCTTTTCTTACCAAACTTTACTCAGCCCCCCCTACGCCTTCGCGTTGTTCCGGTTATTGGCATCCCAGTCCTACCCCCACTATGCAAACCCCCCCCCCCCAAGTCTCCCTCCTGTGTCCCCGAGCCCCCAGAAACTTCGCAGGTCCCACTCACTAAAGCCCCCCCCCCTCCAAATGCAGCCTTAGCAGGTGTCCCCCCCCCTTAGCTGGTGTCATATCTCTTCCGGATTCCCTGTCCCTCGTACTATCTTCCTTTCCCAACTGTCTCCCCCATTCCCCCCGGTCCCCTTATGCTGCGCCCCGCCAGGCCCCCTCTTTCCTGTCCTTGCTGGCCCTCCTTGTCCGAGCTCCCCCCCCCCCCGATGTTCCTACCTTTCTAACTCCCTCCTCCAGCTCCCCCCCTCTTGCCCCCCCCTTCGTGACGACTTCCCCCTGCTGTATTTTTGTCCCGGTAGCATAACCCCCCGTATTCTCCTCTTGTTCCCCCCAACCAGCTTCACTTGCTGCCCTTTTTTAGTTTGTTGTTCGTTCCCTCCCCCCCCCCGCAATTTGGGTCTTGGAATTGTCTCCCAAGCCCCCTACATCCCTCCCCTTTTAACCCAGGGCCTCCCCCAAGCCTATTGCTCTTGGGGCGCCGTGCATCTAAACTCTTGGCTGCTCATTCCCCTGTGGGTCTGCTGGCAGTGCTTTGTTCAGGGATTGGCCTGTGATTCCTCCAAGACTCTCTGCTGGCTGCCGGCGGCGGAGAGTTCCCCCCCCAGCTTGCTTCCACAGGGCACTCCCTGTTAAATGGCTGGCATCTTGGGAGGTGCCCCCCCACTTGGGCCCCTCATACACATCCCGCATTCTGAAGTGCCGTCATCCATTCCAAAGACATCAAAGCAGTGCCTACCTCGGACAAGTGGGTCCCGTCCCCTTCAAAATACCCTGGTACTTTTATAGTGATGAGGGGATGCCGAATCCAAATCATCCCCCTGCTTTTCAGAAAACCGCCCATCCTATTATTTGTTTTCCGCCTTGCTTCTTCTATGGCGCCGTGGCGCAATGCCCCCTTCCACTCCTGTCTTGTGATTATCTCCGACCACATCACCTCACATCCCCTGAACCCACTCCCCATCCCATGAAGTAGTTTTCGCAATAGTTCTGACAAGTCCTTCCTTCCTTTTGTCACCAGATCGTTGCCCCCTATATGTAACAATATGATGTCAGGCCAGGGATGTTGCCTTGCCGCCTGTTCCAAGGTTCCCCATACGGATGTGACCTTCAAGCCACCCTTGTATATCCAGCTGATCTGTGTGTTCCGTAGGCCCAAGTTCCCGTCCCTAAACTCCTGCCGTGCTCTGGCCGCTGCACGGGCCACGAAGGAGTGCCCCACGACCCAAACCCTGGTGGCTTCTGTGGAGACATGACAAATCGTGTTAGCGTATGTATACTGAATAATTTCCCTCACCCCATATGTCGCCCTAAACCCCCCGCTCCCCCCTTGATTCCTTCCATTAGCGCACATATAATTTGTATTTATCTGATGACCATCTCCCGATCCTCTTTACCATGTCTTCCCCCAGCCCTTCCCTGCTTGCTGTTGTCGCTGCACCTATGCGAAATGAGTGAGTTGAATACAGCCCCGGATCCACCCCCGAAGTTGCCAGAGTTCCCTCCAAGACCCGCCTGAACTGAAAATTGGTAAGTGGGGTTCGGTCCTTATGTAGGAATAAATACCCCGGCTCCACCCCCCTGATGGCAAAGTATGCCGTGGTGCATACCACTGGACAGAAAGCCTCCTGACCTAGCCTGGCCAACCGCAGTTCGCTTCCCTTGGCCTTCTGGTCTGTTTTGGAGATTCTAACATTGACCGATAACCCCTCCCCAATGTGGCGTACATCCCCCCATAGCAAGGCTCTGCCGCTAGAATCATTCTTGGCTTTGGCTACCAATTCACTTATCCGCAGCGCCCCAAAAAAGGCCAGTGCGAAGCATGACTTGAACATAATGCATTCGTATTGCGAGTGGCACACCCTCGAGGTTGCCGCCATCACCTTTTGTAACAGCTCAAAATCAATGGGTTTCCTTACAATGTTGGGGGGGGCCGTTGCCGTGACTGCCCCTGCCCTGTCCCATCCTTTTATTGCCGCTCTCACTAAGAATCCTTTCGTCGGGTCCGGCTGGCCCGCCAGCTGGCTATGAAATGCCACTGCGCTGAGATGTCCTACCAGCCACGATCTTGATTTCCCCGTCCCTTTCGCCCACAGGACGAACCCATCCACACTTTTTTCCAAACCTTCGTCCTGCAAATGCCTAGTGTGCAACAGAAATGTCTCATAATTAGCCTTGTATCTATTCCAAGTGCTCCCTGCTAGCGCTCTGGAAGCGAGCTTTCTCATTCCTTGACCCAACTCACTAACTGCCATAGTTCATCGTTGAACGGAGTCATGATGGGCTGGGCCAGGCTGTGTGCTTTCCGGAACCGTGTCATCTGTAAACGAGAAAGTGCATCAGCCGCTTTATTATCCACCCCGGGTACATGTCGTGCCTTGACAGCCGCATTCATCTCCAGGCATTTGCGAACCAAATGTCGTAGTAAGCACAATGTTGCCGGGCATTTAGCCGTGTGCGTGTTGACTGCCTGCACCACAGCCAAATTGTCCGACCATACCACTAATCGTTTGTTGCGCAGCTCATGCGACCAAATGTGCATGGCTGCCACCACTGGGAACAGCTCTAGCATGGTGATGTTTTTGCACCACCCCTTTCTCACCCATGCCTTTGGCCAGTCAGCCCTGCACCATTCCTTCCCTAAAGCGTGATCTGATATATATCCCGGCGGCCAACACCACTGCTCCTATATTGATTCCACCTGCTGAATGCACCCAACATAGCTATCTGCAGAGGTCCCTTAACAACTATCTTGCAACTACAAAACTGTGCCAACGCAGACAGGCTGCACTTGCAGTGCCAGCTGAACATTTTGAAACTCCATCAACATTCTTGTCTCCCCACTCCCCCCGAACTTTGGTCCTTAGCAGACCAAACTGCCCTTTCAGAATATAGCCTAGTTCCCACATAGGCCAGTCCATACTACTCTCGGACGATCAACCTGCATGCATAAATGGCTTTGCAATAAAATAAAACATTGTTAACACGAAAATTATTTAGTGAAATGGGACACCCCATGCTCAAATCCAAAGATATGTGGTGGGTACATTTCTGTCCCGAAAAAAGTACAGCCCCACATTCCTGTGTAGACAAGACCGGCATTCCTCGCCCAGTCTGCCTAAGCAGAGGCTTATTTGAATGAACTTGCCCCTGCCCGGCCCAGGGCCAGCGCACAGCGTCACTGGGTGAATTAACAGATATCTGCCCACATCGCAACCAGTAACAACGACAATAAAAAGGCGGTAAACACCGAGTCAGCAGTTATCTCAACCCAAGAAACCGGCTCGGCCCCTTGCATTGCTTGTCTGATCTGTGCACTGGTAAAACATGCTCTCTGGAGCCGAGCTGGGAACAACTCAGCATTCCGCAACTCCTCCAGCCGGCAGGCGTCAGCACACCCATTTACTTTCTCCCTCCTCCGCCTCCCACTCCGGCGGGCGACGCGCCAGAGAAACTGCCATGGCGTGTGCCGCCCCCCAGTGGGGGCGGTCCAGGCCGCCCTCCCCCCCCGCAAGAAACAACGCGCCGGGGGGGCGGGAAGGTGACGCAATACCGGGCTCCGCTTGCTGACTGCCTTGCCGGTTCCGGGACCAGTGTGTCTCATGCGCTCAGCATACGCCATGGCCACCGAGGCTGGGAGGTGGTCTTTGTTAGAGCCCCCGGGTGACCGCCACAGCTCCGCTGCCGCTGCATCCGAGGACGGAATGAACGAGTCACAGACGAGGTTCGTGGAAGCGCGCAACAAAGCCTGCACGGCCACCAATCTCTCCCAGGTCGCAGAGGCAGCGCGCCGCCATGCCCCCGCACGTCCCCCCACTGCGCGCAGTCCGCCCCGCTCCCTCTGCAACCCACCCCGCACCGGCAATACGCCACCGAGGTTCCGGGAGGGTCACGCGCCCGGGCGTCACCCGACGCGAGGGGGACAGGGCCAGGAACGACCCTCCAGACGCGCCACCAGCCCCGGAGTCCCCACTCCAGTGCCATGAAAAAAGGACATGAACCCCATGTGTCCCCCAGAGCGACAGCAGCTTGGCAGCCCCGTGGCATTCCCCGCATGCCCCCCGAAGTCCACACGACTCGCACAGACTGTCGCCAAATGCATGCATCCTCCGATCCCACCAGACCAAAATGATGCCATTACAATTTGACGCCTCCATCCCCCGTCCCTTTCTTCCTCCCCTAGCGATGATGCCACAAAACCATTGAGCAACCCATGGGCCGGCGACCCCGTGTAGGCATGCACTTCCCTCAACAACATACTTGTTTGGGCATAATATGGACGTCATGCGCAGCTACACAGTGCATTCACAACCCAAATTACAGTGTCCCCCGCCACTCTTTGGTGCCCAAGCCGATCCTGTACTCCCGCAGCGGCTGATAAGTGGACAAACATGCTCCCTGCCACGTGACAAAAAGGCGCAATAGGCCCATTAGAAGTATTAGAACCAGGACAAAAGAAGTTATGGTCGTCAGGGGTCAAGGGAGGGGGGCAGACAAGACATATTTGTTACCAGAGGCGCGGGGCCTTTAAAAGTGGGGCCCTTAAAAGTGGGGGGGGGTGGTACTGGAACCCGCCACTTCGGTAGCTTGACGGAACCAGTTTAGATAATAATAATTTCGCACTTCTATACCGCTATGAACCCTGGGTCTCTGTGCGCTGCCCCACCACTACCCACGGTGTGTGGCACCCATCCATCGACCCCGGAGGACGAACAGCTGCCCCACCGGCATCGAACCCGCGTCAGCAGACTCCCGACGTATGAATGGCTGAGTCCGGCCCCGCCGGGACCAGAACCCGCGTCGGCAGACTCTGGCATGAACATGAGGATAAAATGTATGGCCAAGCATTGCTCTACTCGCTGTGCCACTCGTCCTGTTCAATACTAATTTTTTTTTTTTTTGGGACTACTTATAGTGCTATGAACCCTCTGGGTATCCGCGGATGCAAAAGTTTGAGTTTGGCCCGCCGCCGGGATTCGAACCTGCGTTAACAGGCTCTACACGGATATCAAAGCGAGCGCTCTGCTCGCTGTGCCACTCGACCAGCTCCTACAGAATCTAGCTCGCAGAACAGACCAACGAAGCTACTCCAAACACCAGAAATTCTTTGGGCTTGAAATTAAACGCGGCACAGCGCCTTCTATAAAGAGCCACCCATGTAAGGCACCTGACTCTGGGTATCCGCGGATGCAAACGTTTGAGTTTGGCCCGCCGCCGGGATTCGAACCTGCGTTAGCAGGCTCTAGACGGATATACGAGCGAGCGCTCTGCTCACTGTGCCACTCGACCAGCTCCTACAGAATGTAGCTCGCAGAACAGACCAACGAAGCTACTTCAAACACCAGAAATTCTTTGGGCTTGAAAATAAACGCTGCACCGCGCCTTCTATAAAAGAGCCAACCATGTAAGGCACACTGACGAACGGCGGCCCTGTTAACCTCCCAGCAGTTCGGAGGCCATCCTATAAACAGACACCACCTGAAAATCGCCCTTGAAATAAACGCGGCACAACACAAGAGGCACCTAAATGCGGCACGGCGGCCAATAAAGACAGAAAATGCCCCTCCCCCCACCGAGAACCGGGCCCGACACCGTCTCCACTCGCTCACCCCCACCTCCACATCACCGCGAACATATATCCCCAGTGCCTACCTCCAACGTTTGCTCCTCAAACCGACCGCTGCAGCACCGGGAACTCCCTCGAACTCGTCCACGACCTCCTGCACCGACGCGATACCCGTCCTCCTTCTACCAACGCAGAAACGCCACCGATACCACTGTCACCACCTTCGACCCTATCCCCAACCTCGCGTCCACTGCACACGATGCGGAATGCCTGCCTGCGACAAGAAAACGAACGCTGCTCCGGCGAGACGGGAAACCGAGGGAGGATGTGAGATTGCTCACACAAGTCCGGGCTTTGATGGCCGGCTTCTCCCCGGTTTCCCACCCTGCGCCTCCGCTTTCGCGCCCTTCAGGGGGGGGCGGACCTTGTATTACGTCATCCTCCCGCCCCCCCGGCGCGTTATCTCTTACGGGCGTGGGGGGGAGGGGGAAGTGCGGCCTGGACCGCCCCCACTAAGGGGCGGCGCCCGCCATGCCAGCTTTCCTGGCGCGTTCGCCCACCATTCATCGCCGTATATTTAAAATCCTGGCATTTAAAAGTAGACATTATAACGAAAATGTTCATCAAATTATTTAGGGGGGGTTGCAAAGGGAAGGTAAGGGTTTGGGTGTTTAGGGAATAGGTAAATATAGGTGGGGATGAGGTTTTAGGGGGGATAATATACACGTTTATATGCCAGCCATTGAAATATGTGGCAATTAAATGACATGGAACCGACCGGACAAACTTAAGGTGAGTTGTGTTTTGCTGTGTGGGCGTGTGAGGGATGAGATCAGTATGAAATGCATGTGTATGCGAGCACAGGACATCTGTGTGTTTGTGTGGAATGAGTCCTTTGAGACTTCATGTTCCACGAAGGCTGTGTGCCCCGCTTGTTTTTTTTTTCTGTAAACGAACTGAAGTCATACAGGCATGGGATAAGAGAGTAACTTTCAGATCAATTCATGTGTGTGTCACTGTGTGCTCTGCAGACATTTTTCCGCTTCTACATCTATGGGTTGTGCACAAAAGGTTGCACCCGCGATTGCAGCCCAAAAGGCCACAAATCCGCAGGTGCGACCTTTTATGCGCGGCCCTCTCCCGGTCCATGTCGGGGGTCCCTACTGAACTCCCAGCTGCTGATTGGCACCCTGTGCCCCCTCCCGCTCTCTCCCGCACTTACATGAAGTGGGACCCGACCTCCGGCTGCCTACTTCTCCCCTCCTTGGGTGCTCTTAGTGCTGCGGTGCCGGAAGCCCGGGGCACAGCACGGCGCACCTTTGTGCAGGACTTTTTATAACCTGGACCTCGGGCGACGCGGCATATAGATTGCATACGCTTTTTCCAAAGTAGTTATCAATGTTACTGAGATAGTCTGCACATATGTCAGCCATTGCCAATTACATGCGAGGCAACAATCAGTCTGTAAAAGTTTTGGAACCTGATATCAAAAAATAACATATTGTGAATTTATAACGGTATTAGTGTAAATAATGTTTTGCGCTCCTTTCAAGGAGTGACATAGTCACTTCTGATTTTCTTGATATGGGCAACACCCCCCCCCAAAAATAATTATTCGTTTTTACATCTATGCCCCCATATCTCGGAACAAGTCTGCGCTAGCTTAGAAAGAAGGTAAATGTGTGTAGGTTTGTGATGTGAAGCCAGGGCCGCCCCTAGGATTTGCGGGGCCAGGTGTGACAAATTAAGTGCAGGCCCCTTACTTTGCATTTGATAACATCACAGGAAGTGACATCACAGGATGTGACACCACAAGATAATGGCCACTACGTTTGTAGGCAGCAGCGAAAACATGGTAATCCAAGAGAATTTCCAATAACTACACTAGTAAAGTATAAAATGGCCCCCCCTTTTAAGCACAGCAATGTATAATGAAAAATACCAAAGAAAAAAAAATCCAAACATGAAACGTGCGCTATAATGGCACTTTTATGTGTTCTTGTGGGTTAGCATCTGCATTGGAAACATGACAACCTGGTGTTAAATCCTCGAAGCTGAACACTTGAGCAAGCACACTTTTTTTTTAATGCTGGCCTCAAAAACACAGAACTGGGGTTGTGTCTACCCATTAAAAAAAAAGGGGGCGGATGTTGTCCACCCACACGTATCGACTTGTGCCCTGAAAATCAGTGCAGGGCCAGAACCAGAGAAAATATCCCCTCCAGTCTCCAGGATGACAATCTCTTGTCACATCCTTGGTAAATAGTCATGCTTCAGGTATAATGTGAGGAAAAGGTTACATTCTACTTAAACGCTTTTTGGCTTGGTAAATATAAACATGTGGAAATAAGGCAAATAGCTAAAAGCTTTAGTGCAATATGTGTAATTGTGCTGGATGAAGGCACAGATTGTAGGCAGCAAACTGCTGCTTTGCTTGTGCTTTCAAAATAAAAATGCCCCTTTGCAGTTCTTAACACAACACGTGTCTCTTAAATAGGCCATCATTAGTAAATTGCACCCACTTCACACCCTCTACTATAAGAAAGAAAGTGATCAGCTGTGCTTATGAGGCCCCCAGTGCCTTTTTGGCTGCTGTGAGGGGGTGGTGGCATTTGTCTCTCCAGAGTTGCAGCAGGAGGTTGACCGGTGACAAGTTACCTCACCAGAGGAAACAAAAAACATCCAGTGACGGCCGCTTTTGAAAAAGATTTGTCGGCAAGCTTCCCCGTCATCATGCAGGCTGCAGTGTGTGCTGCCCGTGTGCTCAGAGTGCACTACAGCAAGCTTATGGACTCGGCTCATGCTGCAGCCTGCAAGAGAGAGTAAACGGCTCCCTCGTCACAGGGCCAAGTGCAGCCGCACATGCTGCACACGCCTAGCACCGGCACTGTGTGAAGCCATAGGTGTGTGCTTAAAATAAAGGTTGACACTCCATAGTCAGGCTGCTTTGACAGGCATAGCTGAAATTCTGCCTTGTGTCACAGGGTTTTTCAGGCAGCTGCCCTTTGCATTCTGTCGCTTTGTGGTTCGGATTTCCTGTGACTATCAACCAGTCCCAGATTGCAATGCGAAGTTTGCAAAAAAAAGCAGGACTGGCTGGTGGTTCCACAAAAAACATGCTGTTTTGGATATTGAGTGTCCACAAGGCATAAGTAACTCTAAAATAATATTTTTTAAAGTCTGCCACTCAGATATTGAGCCATTCTCCAACCTCATTTTAAAATTCCTTCCCAATATTGGGCGAGCACAGAAAATAAAATACTTTTACCTTCAATAACCAAAAAAAATTCTTCAAAATGTGCGCTCATTTTTTGGCTAAAACCCACATTTACTTCTTCGAACTAGATATCGTTGTACTAAATTAAAATGAGCAGGCTGCTTTGTGAGTTCTTTTGTCACATTTGATCCTATGGCCTATCCTGCTATAATTACACAGACAGCACACAACTCGTCTTCAAAATCCCTAAGGGCCCCTCTTCTACCGCCCCCCAATATCGCAACATGTCTCTCAGAAATCAAACCCTGGATGACTGCCAACCACCTTATACTGGTGGCCCCCCATACATGGTGACCCCGGCATCACATCTAAGAAAAAACTTTAAAGGATACAAAACATCACTGTGAGGCTCCTCCTGGCCCTAGGTCCTAGAGAACACATCACACCCGCCCTCTGTGTCCTTCTCTGGCTTACGATTGGTCAATGATCCACCTTCAAGGCAATGTGCATCACCCATCGAGCTCTTCAAAACATAGGACCCGAATACTGGCAGCATAAATGTACACAGTACAAGCCTAACTTAAACCTCAGATCGGGCACAGCACTTCTTCTCGTAATCCCGGTGACAAAGTCAACCTGAATGGGGGCCCCCTCTTTCTCAGTCCAAGCACCCAGCATCTGGAATTCAATGCCATTAAGCGTCTGCCACATAGAAGACAAGCTAACCTTCAGGAAGGCCTTCAAAACCTGACTCTTCCCTCCAGCATCCTGACAGACTTGGGCCATCTTGTGTGTGGATGATCGCACACCCCCTGACAGAATTTCATGGGTACTTGATGAGTCAATGGGGTAGGGCTTTGCACTCTGCAAGACTGCAAATCAGTCAGGCCTTTATTATACGCTCGGCAAGACCATATCTAACAATGTGTTAGTATTTCTTTAATGGTACGTCATGCACTCCACCACAAGGAATACAGCTGTATCACACTGGGGGCTCTGCCAACCAATCTCCATGTTTCTGCAGCAAACACTGCTCAAACACACCCTCCCAAAACACACATCACAACCTCCAACAGAATACAGCTAAATCCCACACAAAATGTGGTCCTGACATTCACATAATCTAACTCTTTTGACTATCATGTCTCACTTGGCATTTTATCACGGCACCCGTCCTCTCACCTGATAATTATGGGCTGCTGTTAGGGACCTAACACCTCCCTACCTACCTTTGTGCAGGCAATAAATGCAGCCACACATTTAGAACTCCTTTCAACACATCTCAAACTTCTGAATACAGTCTTCCGAAGGGTGTTCATCCCCACAGCACTTCGAGGCCATACCAATGGCAATAAGCACTATAGACATGCAATATAACATAAGATCCCTTCCTTATAATGTAGTGTTATCTTCATAGTGCTGATTTGATTGGGCAGCAACAGTGACAAGACAATATATGTATGTGGCAATTATGACATACTGCAGCACCAGCATCACGAAAGTGTTCTTTAGTATAGAAACACTGACATTATAGGTGGCAGCAGTATCACAAACATAATTTAAAGTGACAATAATGCCAACTAGTAATGGCACTAGTGTACTGAAAGTGTTTTAAAGTGGCAACCAATACTTCATAAACTGAGGGCATTAGCATCATCAAAGTGTTTTAAAATGACAGTGTTGATATACATTGGAGGCACCAGCTTTAGGAACCTAATTTAAAGTGGCAATGTTGACATATATTGGGGGCACCAATATCATGAGTAAGGTTTAAAATGTTAATGACAACATACACTGTTGGCACCAGGGTCGTGAGAGTGTTTTTCAATGTCAATGATATATTGTGAGACCAGGCATCACAAACGTGAGCTTAACAGTGGCAGTGCTGGCATATACTGTGGGCAGAGACATCATCAAAATATTCCAGTGTACTCATGGTGATATGGTGTCTAATGGATTGTTCATGGTGATCTGGCATCCATTGAATATTTCCATATGCTACCTTGCAGAAGTGGTTTGAAATTGTATGATATTCCACCCAATTTAGAGCAAAATAGAACTGTAAAATTGCATAATTTCAATACATTATTTAAACAATGTTCTCGGGAGGAGAGGGGCAGTGGGTCGGACCACCACCGAATGCCTCAACCTTAGTTTGGGCTCCACCGCTATGTGCAGTCGCTCCTACACATTCTTGGGACATGTTTAGGCACCTCCACTGTAGGATTTCACCAGCTGCCACTTGTGACTGAGGAATAATTACCGGTGGGGACATTTTGGGGAGTGATGTGGGCCACGTGTTTAGGGGATTTCTGGAATTTTGGGAGCTGCCGTTTTCTCTAGAAAGTCATAAAATCATACATAAAGAGGTCAAGAGAAGATGGCTAGAAATAGGAGCACTGATAATTACAAAGTAATGTGATGAAACAAATGTATTTAAAAGAAATAAAGTAAAAACAGAGACGATGTTACTTAGGACATCCAAGTAGACAGCGTAGGCCTCTGGTTTCGTTGGACATATTATGTATGTATTTTACAAAAATATTCATGGAAACTTTGTGTTTTTCCCGTAAAATTAAATTTTACATAATGACCTTATGAGTTGTCCTTGCTGTTTTTTTAAATTTATGTACGATGTTTGACTGTAACATTTTGTTTCCTGCACTGCATTTCTAGGGGAGGTTCAGTCCAAAATAAAGTTGGATGACGGTTATCTGGGCTGGTGTCAGAAATGTGCTTTTATGACACACGAATGGTGATTGTGACAGGGGATTGACTCCAGGAGGGGAGGAAGGAGAGTTGAGACACAGTTTTAAGTCAGTCTTTGTGGAAGATTCCAGAAATCGACGATCCTACTGTAGCAGGCCCACACTGACAAATCACTTTGAAGTGTCATGGAAGATTGTAAAATCTGACCACCCCGAGGGAACAGGTCTACAATAACATCCTCATTTACTTGTTGTAGAGGGTTATTCAACCCAACCACGCTCAGGAAACGTGTGAAAATCACACACCATATTTAGATGTCATGAAGGCTACAAAACTCAATCACTGTGATCAAACATACCTACTGGCAAGTACATGCATGTCTTATGGAATGTTGTAACACCTAGCCACTCTGAGGGAACAGGGGCACATAGACAAATCAGATTCAGGTGTGTTTTGGGAGTTGGAAAAACCTGAAAATCCTCACTGATCAGGTCCATACTACCAAACTGCTTTAAGACACTGTCAATGACTGTAAAGCCCTAACCACACTAGGGGAAACAGGTTCCCAGAGTAACCCCACTCCTGCCACTTCGAGTGTGCTGTGCTTGGAGAGAAACTGGTAACCTTGCTCCTATACCTCATTGCTCACGTCTCCACTGTTGAAGCACACTTGGGTGTCGTTGACGGCTCTGGGGTTCTGTTTTCAGGGGAGATCTCATTCTCTAGCGTTTGCAGGAGGATTTATAGGAAGTCCTTCTTGAGCTAGTATCTCTCTATCCATTCGCTGTCAGAGTTGCATGCCAGCATTTTGTGATTGTGAAAATTCTTACAACTGTGCGCCCGCACCTGGCATGAACAATGACAACAAATGCTTTGCCAAGTTCCGGCATTCTGTCCATCTGTACTGGCACGTCATGCTGTATGAGTGTATGTAGACATGGCATGGTGGCCTTAACTGTGCAGTGCCAGTGTTGTGTGATATAAACCACATGTCTACTGGTCTGGGATTGCTTCATGGTAACACAGTTTGTCTCTTGAGATGAGCATCAGTGGAGTGGATTCTTGATGCAATGATGTGTGGCATAACACTTCTCACAACATAAACGCAGGACTTAAACTCAGTGTAAAGGTTAAGAAGATTTATTACAACACAGGGTTTTTGGAAGTGCTCTGTTACCTCATAGCCTTTTCTCATGGGATCTAAGAGACCTCCTTACTTCCCCTAATTTCTCAATTAAGAGGTAATCCCACCTGTTATTTCTCTGTCAGTGTCGGTCTTCTAGGACAGACTCTTATTCAAAGTGATCTAGAACTTGGACCAGTATTCACTTCACAGGCTTTACTCTGATTTTTCAGTGACTCTTGAACCTGGGAAGATGTGTACTTCAAAGACTCTGAGAGAAATACTTTGAATTTCTCAATTTCTATCACTATAGCTTTTGATAATATAATTTCCCAAAAACACACCAGATCAACATTTCAGAATTACAGGTATAATCACATGTTCAAATGATCCCTCTTCTCCAGCCCCCAGTTCCACTAGTAGTGACAACATCAAGGTAAAGAGTTAGAATTTATCTTGGATAAGCACAGGTTATAAATGACTAATATTTAGAACTAAATGTAGCATGGCTCCTTACTAATACTGAGGCCCACACAACCAACACTCCCCACCTAAACTGAAGCTGGGCGACCTGCTTCCCCCCTGTTTCCTCCCCTGGTTGCTTGTAGATCCCTTGATACCAAATTGTCTACCCCTTCCCTCCACTCCCCCCGATGTCTTCTCCCTGCTTTCTTTATGTCGGTTTTCCTCTCTATGTTCTTCCCATCATGTCTTGTAAAGAGTTATATGTAGGGTTTGCGGTTTTCGGCGATAACCGAAAAATACCGATATCTAACCCCCAATAATGGTTTTATCTTCCTCTGGGGACACCAATAAACCCTGGTATTTCATACTTGGAAAGTGTGGGGAGCTGGATTCAAAACCGTGTTGTCTTGTATCCAAGAGAGAAGCATTGCCGATGAGCTATCCCGGCAGCTCTGTGAAAGCATTGTCTACTGGAACTGAAATGATTATGCACTATTGCCACCTTGTGGCCGAATGTCAGAATGACTGCCTAGTCATAACACAGACATCACAGCGTTGGCATTTTTATTGGGAAGGAACCATTAGCAGGCCTGAAGGGGGACTAATGAGCCCCAATCAGCCATGACCTCTGAGGCCTGGACCTGGACCTTTGGACCCCTTTGTCAAGTAAGGTTGTATGTACCTCCCCTATGACCTGTGATGTTTCCTTGCGTGTCCCCCTCGCCTATGACCCGTGATGTTTCCTTGGTGCCCCCTCCCCTATGAACCACAATGTTTCCTTGTGTGCCCCCTCCCCTATGACCCACAATGTTTCCTTGCATGCCCCCCTCCCCTATGACCCATGATTATTCTTTGCATGCCCCCTCCCCTATGACCCACGATGTTTCCTTGCGTGCCCCCTCCCGTATGACCCGCAATGTTTCCTTGCATGCCCCACCCTTCCCTGTGACCCGCAATGTTTCCTTGTGTGCCCCCTCCGCTATGACAATGTTTCCCCTCCCCTATGACTCACGATGTTTCCTTGCGTGCCCCCTCCCGTAATACCCGCAATGTTTCCTTGCATGCCCCACCCTCCCCTGTGACCCACAATGTTTCCTTGTGTGCCCCCCTGTGGGCCCCCTCCCCTATGACCTGCAATGTTTCCTTGTGTGCCCCCCTCCCCCATGACCCGCAATGTTTCCTTGTGTGCCCCCCTCCCGTATGACCCACAATGGTTCCTTGCATGCCCCACCCTCCCCTGTGACCCGCAATGTTTCCTTGTGTGCTCCCCTCCCCTATGACCTGCGATGTTGCCTTGCATGCCCCACACTCCCCTATGACCCGCAATGTTTCCTTTTGTGCCCCCCTCCCCTATGACCCGCAATGTTTCCTTGCGTGTCCCCCTCCCCTATGACCTGCAATGTTTCCTTGCGTGCCCCACACTACCCTATGACCCGCAATGTTTTTCTTGCGTGCCCCCCATGGCCCGCAGTGTTTCCTTGTGTTACCCCCATCACCTGCAATGTTTCCTTGTGTGCCCCCCTTCCCTATGACCTGCGATGTTTCCTTGTGTGCCGTCCCTCCTCTATGACCCGCAATGTCTCCTTGTGTGCCCCCCGACTCACCCCCTTGCCCCACGAGTGTGCATGTGCCCCCCACCATCCCCCATGCCCCATGTGAGTGTGCATGTGACCCCCACACAACCTCTTGTCCCCGTGAGTGTGCATGTGCCCCCCACCCACCCCTATGAGTGTGCATGTGCCCCCACCCACCCTCTTGCCCCCCGTGAGTGTGCATGTATCCCCCACCCACCCCTTTGCCCCCCATGAGTGTGCATGTGCCCCACCCACCCCCAATCCCCTGTGAGTGTTCATGTGCACCACCACTACTGACTCAATCCCCATATGTTTAGAATATTTGCTAACTGTTTTAATTTTATGGTGTTCAGTTGCTTCTTAGATTGCCTTGTGATCTTTATTCAATGATTCTGATCCTTAAAAGGCCCAATAATAAGTGTTTTAACTGAAGGCATAGTTGCCCAATATTATTGTCCCATATATTCATGTAGCGTGTTTTGGAAGTGAAGCCTTTGGCAGCCAACTGTGTATTGGTTGACTGGCCGGTAGAACATGGCCTTATTTGGGGGTACACCTACTTAAACCAAGTGCTTTACATTATGTAAACTAATGTTACTTCTAAATATTGCACAGTGCTCCCATGTGGATGAAGGAGCAGGTTGGGCAGATGCTTAAGCACATGCACACTTTTTGGGGGGTTGTTCATGTAATTCTGAGGTTTAAAAGGGGGGAGCGCCTTTTGTACTATGCCAGTATAGTTATTGAAAATTCTCCTCCCTCTGATTTTTTCAAGGGTGATTACTTTTTTCGAAAGGCACATGCTCAGTTGTCTTGTACACTTTCTTCTAAGGCAGTGGCCTGCAACCTTTGGCTCACGAAATTTTGTGGACTACAAATCCCAACAGTCCTATTCCAAAACATGTAGAGAGCTGCAGGTTGCAGACCCCAGTTCTAAGAAGTATTGCATGATTTATTACAATAATTTTGACTGGTAGGAATGCAGCATATTACTGGATTAACATGAAATTGTAGAACATCTTGCACTGAGAGATTACCCTACATATGCACGCAATGAAGCAATAAAAGAACATTTCTGTGTTTACACCTGAACAAAAAGTTATCCGTGATTTTTTGAAAGGGGCAAATGGGAAAACACTGATAAACACAGATGTGGACATTTTTAAAAACACTGGAAAAACACCCCGGAAGCAAAAAATAAAATAAAAAAACCTCATAACAGGAAACCCTAGTTATATGTGATTTGCTGTAAAAGAATCCATCTAATTCGATTTCATCTAAGTATGGGTTTTTTTTGGTAGATTTTGCAGCAAATATATGCAGGTGGAGTTTCCCCTCTCTCACCCCATTCCCTTTTAAAACACGCAGTTACTTCTCAAAGCTATGTCAGCTCCCAAAAATACCGCAAAAAACAAATAATAATAATACATACAGTCTCTCCTTCTCTGACCCAATTCTCTAGGTTCATAGCATTATCATAACTACATTTTGTGAGTCTTTACACTGGAGATGAGGGCAGGACTTGATGCAGTGGTAAGGTGTAAACCAGGAACAAATTAACAACAGAAAACTTGCACCTGTGGGACACAAGTCAGCAATATATACCAGAATAAATAGATGTTTGAGTGCAGAAGTATGAACAGTCCAACAGGTTAAGGCAACAGAACAACATGGATAAATAACAGTTATTGACGATTCTCCTCTGAAAACGAGCTCCTGAGGGAAACCCACATAGAGCGGGTCATAATATTGCTTGCCCAGACAGTCACAAGTGCCCAGAAGCCATGAACATGACAAAATGTGCACTTTACAAATGCCACACAACATAAGACCCATAGTCACGTTTTAGATGAATTATCAGTGAAAATACAAAATGTCACTGACCAAGACTGAGTGACATTTCTTCAACAAATTCATGTCTTAATGTTCCAGGAGAGACCCAGCCCTGAGCAAGTCTTGGCATGAACAGATGTACCAGGTACTGACAGGCCAGCGAGGAGGGGATGTCAGGCTTGGCGGTGGCATGTGCTGGGCATGACACACAAGTAGAAAGGAGCAAACACATACCTCTCTTCCCCTCCCACTCTGGCTTGTTTTCAGAATCAAGACAAAAATTCGTTTTAGGAAACTGGTGCTGTATTTTCTGATTGCATTAGTGCATGTAATATCATGGCTCAAGAATGGAAATAAAAATAGGACTATTCAATTCACAAAATAGGCTCTCACAACAACAAGCCGCAACCTTCCATACAATTTTAATGACAATCAAGACATGTATGCCCGAATTGCCGAAACGCATACATCCAAAATGAAATATTGCGCACAGATGTATCCCACTTGCTAATCTTCACTTTGCAGTTGCCGTTTTATTCAACACGGAATCTCTGCTCTGATGTCCTCTCATGCCGGCCTGGGTCAGATGGACCTGTTCCCTCGCTATCCTCTGGAAGGCACATAACGTTCCTTTCTAGGAGCTGGTACAGAGCCGTGCAACGCAGATTTCTGGACAATAGTTCTGCAATTAACCAGGGTCGGACTGATGCAGAATGTTGGCTGGGGCACCAATGCAAAAGGGGCACACAATCGCAAATGGCAATTCCTTAATTTCATAAAGGGCTGTTTGAGTAGTACCCAAGGGGGGAATTTGTTTGCAATATGTGTTGCAAATAGTGCATTTTGAAGAATATTTGTACCGTGACATTCTTCCAAAACTACTAGCTGCACAGTGCAGGAAGTCCTCAAACTGGCCCTCTTTGCCCAAAAAAACTGGCCTATTCTGACTTAGAAAAGGGCCAACACTAGCATGTTGGATATGCATTGCCCCATAGGCCAGTCCGAGTCTGAATTAACTCCGGCATGTCCGTAGAGTAGCCGACAACGATCAACTATAGGAACATGTAAAACAGGGACGTCATTTCACCAACATGCCAGCGGAAGTAACATCACATGAACCGTGACCTCTGGTGACATCAAAGGAAGTGACATCATGGGAAGTGATGGCATGCAACCTTTAACACCTTTGCAAAACAGAAAGTGGCATCACATAGTATTGTTCCTCAATACTCTGAGAAAAATATGGTTATGATGTACATTTCATGCAAGAATGGATCACCATATGTAGCATTAATATCAGTGTGTATCGGCCCATATTACCAAATTACTTTGAATGTAAGCAGACATCCAACTTAAAAACCTGCACTATTTTACATCACTGAAACTAAACTGTAAACAGACATAGCATTACGAAGAGGCCCAAACCCCAAAGCGCAGACATCTAGTGCCTGCCAAGTGTCTGGCCACATACTGGAAACAGCAACTTAACAACACAAGTCCAACCAGAAAAACGATGGGCTGGAGGTTTGCCCAGAGCTGTGCCAGTGGTTATCAGTGATTTGAAACCTTCCAGCCATTACCTTTCTGTTTTGCTTATTTGGTAAGTAACCCACAGTTTATTTTTATTAGATGGGAGATTAAAAGGGAAGCATGTGTTGCAGGTCACAGTAATTGCAGTTTTTTTTTAATTTTTTATTTTAAAAGGTAAACAGCAGCAGCTCCATGGCATTTCTTCTAGAAAAGGCCTATTTTATTATTTTTTCTGGTCCATTATATCTTGCTTAATGCAAGCCCTTTCCAGCTTCTAAGCACTTGAACAGGAACTGAACCCATGTTGCACTGCATCCTCCTGTTCCAAAGCAAGTGTGTTGCCCCTGAGGTATCCTTCCAAATATATATATTTTTTGATTGAGGAAGCAACAGATGGTTTATTCAAAGGCAGAGGGCAACTTCATGTAAATTAATGATCTCACCTTGCGTCTATCTACAGTGTGCCTGTGATGCAGGTCTGGCAGATCAAGGTCAGGTCACACAGTGCCCAAGCAGGATTGGTGGCAGAAGCCACGGGGGCACACCCCTCCCATCACAGGCCCAGTGGCTCACTGGATGTACAAAGCAGACAATGAGAAGCACAGATGAGATTTGCGTTCATGCTCTGCTGTCACTACAGGCTGCTTTTGACCATTCCCAGCTAGCTAGACCTATACTCTGTACATTTCCTGTTGCTACAGTACTGGGTTTGACCTGCTCAGACAGCCCCACCTCTGAACCCAACCTTTCAGACATGCTTCACTAATGGACTGCCGGACCTGTTAGTGACGTCGGCTTCATGGTGTTTCCTGCATCCCTGTTATTTCTCCAGCTAATGAGATTTAGATTCCAAGTGAAAAACGCTGTGGCACATTTAGCTACATTTACAAACGCCTTTTTCAGGTGCAACACAGATATCTGCTCTTGGGACTGCCTCTTTTTCCAGTGGCCCAGGGGTTGCAATGACAGGTCTAGGGGTAGCAGAGGAAGATCCAGGCAGTTGCTACCCCTGGCACCGCCCAAATAACATCCTCAATGTCAAACACGTTTAAACGAAAAGCCCTCTACCAGACTGTGATATATATGGAATATAAATGCAACTGTAGTGGTAGGAGAAGCCAAAGGGTGGGATGAGTTTGCCGAGAGAGGAGATACAGGGTAGTGCATTGGAGCAAGCTGTATGCAGGAGTGGTCTGTCTGTTAATAGCAGGGTTGTCCAACTCCAGGTCTCGAGGGAGGGGGTCCATGTTGGATTTTCAGAATACCCCATCATTAATATTCATGAGATAAATTTGCATATGATTATTCTAATCCTATGCAATTAAATCCCAGCCCTTGAGGACCAGAGTTGGACAACCCTGGTTTATAGCAATCCATTCGAAGTTGGATTTCATTTGGAATAATAACTGTTTAGTATTCAGCACTACTGAGGCCCCCCTGAGAATTGATGCATGCAAAGCACGAGGGTGATGTGATAGTGATTGGATGAGAATGTGCAGTACGGAGGAGATGCGTCAGGCATAAGAACAAGACCTTTCTATACTGGACTTCAGTCTGGAAGACAAACCGCCAATTGTGTTCAAAGGAATTAAAGAGTAACAGGCACATTGTCAGATAGTGAGAAACCTTCTGTGCTCTGCAGACAGGAATCCTGAAAACCTCATTCACCTACTGATTATACAGTCCTGCGTGCAAATGATTAGTTTGGAAAACGGAGTGTGTTGTAAAGAATGGGCAGCGGGAGATACTTTATAGGTTGGAGGCTAGACTTGTACAAGAAGAAGGACTAGCAGATGTGTGCATGCCAAATGACCTTCAGATTGAGGAACAAAAGAGGTGCACTGTGGGAAAATCTCCCAGATCTCCACATGCAGAAACTACATAGTGGGGTGTGTTTGAGGTGCTCCCTGGATAGCAGCATCATAAAATATGTAGATCAAACTTTAAGGTATCTAGGTATTTTTGAAGGGTTACTAAAATTACATGGACATATATCCTATTCTTTCCCCACACAACCCAGATAAAGAGTTACAAAAACTCAGAGAGAGAGGGGGAAATGACTTATTGATGAGCAATGACAACATTCAAAGGGGCATAGGATCACATGGCTTAATGTACTCATTACGCGGGACAAATGTGGTGGCAATCATGTGACAACCCCCATTTTCATGTGGGCTCTAGGAACATTCTTAAGCAAAGATTGGCAATCCAGGACAGCAGCTTTTCTGTATTACTGTCCGTTCCACAATGACCCATCATTTGCTATAAGATTACTATTTAGAGGCTAAAATAAAAGAAAAATATATTAAAGAAACAATCTTTGGGGTTTATTTAGTATTAGGGGTGGGGTATGTGCCGATCATATGTGAACCATACATATTTGCACTTTGCTAGTGCCTATAATGTTTAGATATTGATAAAAGAGAACAGTGAATGAGATGGAGGACATGTATGTGGCACATAGGGCGTGAACATGCCTCTGTCGTGAATATTGAAACACTGCATGCATGAACTGCTGATTGATATGTCGTAAGACGATAAAGGTAACCAGTCTATTGTGCTGAGAGAATCCCATTAGCCTAGTTTTCATGGTGGGCTGTCTGTCCCAACTAGAAGATGTTCTAGGACAACCAGTCTATTGCACGTGCCAGACTTAAGGGTTGCCGGTCCATAGTGCCTAGAAAAGTCTACTTCAGATGATCAGATGACAAGCAACATCAAATATAAGCTCCATCTGAGCTTAAGGTATGTCTAAATGCACCACTTTGGTGGACACCTCCTGCAGGCACGGCTATCCATCCATGCACTCTAGAATGCAGCTACCACTATGTCAAATTCTGTCTAGCTGGTCACATAACCGCTTCGCACTGAAAAACCAGACTTGCCTCAACACCCTTGCCATTAGAATACAGCGACTACCTACAACAGAATCGGTCTAGCTGGGTGCATATCAAATTTCCAACTCTAATGCCCTGTCGTGACCTCCCTCAGCACCCGCCCACATGCCCGACCTATTGGGTTGGTTACTGGAGCCTAGACAGCCCTCCTAAGTCCTAATCTTGGCCAAATGCACACATGCATCACAAACCTCCTCTTAGAACCTTCCCATAGCTGGACTTCGGTCCCGAGCGTGTTGAGGCCATACAAATGGGACAAGGCACTGTATATGTAACTACTACAATACAATACAATACCTACATCCACACTCTGTATCCCTATTATTGTATTATTGCAGCCTCTTATGGTACCCCTTTTACTGCACTCTGATGCTTCATAGCTAGATTTGCGCTATAGGAAACCCAGGACATACACCTACATACCAGACGTGGAGGGCATCAACGGAATTGGGAGAAAAGCAGTCCTTTGTTCCTACCTTCCACAAACCTGTATCCAGAGGACAGGCTTTCAGGGCATTATACAAACCTACACTTCCTAAATCATTAATCCAAAAAGCAAGTGATGCACTTGCTGATGATATATATATATATATATATATACAGCAAGGGGAAGACAAATATAAGCATACAGTGGGCAGGATGGCCCTTGAGTGCATTGTACATCTCACCCTTTCAACCTTTCAACTCAGGTTGTTCAATTGTATTGGCCAGAGTAGGTGCACAAATCAAAGATAGCAATATGAACGTGTGTAGCGGTAGTAGTAGTTTATTTATCAAGTGCAAACCAATTACCAGTAGAACTACTTTCAAGGTGTCTTTACAACCAACAAGCAAAACATGTAATAACACAAAGGTCCGCACAATCAACATGAGTCTTTATAGATCAGGCACCCCATACGTATGGTGCATAAAAGAACCCACAATGTTGATATAAAAGACGTTTAAAACCATTTTGTGTGGTACTATTCCTGATTTCAATTAGTAGGCTATTCCATAAACACTCGCACAGGGTTGACAAACTCTTGCCACCCAGAGATACTTTCTGGAAACTTCCCACCACCAACAGATACTTGGAACTGGAGCTAAATGAACGTATCAACTGATACGGTTTAACCATATAAGACAGATATTGAGGCGCAACCCCATTAACTATTTTCCAAATTTGAGTGCGGGCAAGTTCCTGGAACGAATCATCAATTTGTAACCAGCCAAGCTATTGGTGAGCCTGGGACATATGATCACATTTTTAAATTCCAAAAACAGTATGACTACATCTGTTTTGTACTGCTTGAAGTTTAGTGGGTAGTGTTTTTGAAATACCAACATAAATCGTCAAGCAATACGGCACTCTTGAGAGAATTTCTGCCTGGACAAAGACTTTTAGATGATCTATATCTAAAAGGTGCCTGCACAGATTAAAGGATAGTTCCGGGACTTTTTTTTTATTGTCCCTACGGGTCGGCCATGTGTTTGTAAGCATAAATCGGTAGATCGTAGGAAACTTTCCTATGGACCTTACCCGACTTTTCGCCCATTATCGCACTCGAAATCAGCCTCCATTTTGTGATAATCCTATCATTCCGCCGCATCGACCTGGCTCACCTGCCTTTGCGGCACTAAATCAAATCCCCCGCCCCTGAGCCTGACATCAGCAGACGCGTACTGCCCATTTCAAGCACGTCTCGTGTCAACAATCGCTGCGCCTCAGCTATTGACGTGTTGCCATGGAAATGGCAGGACGCCTCTTTCCCCAATAAGTATAAACAGACCGTTTCACAACACACAGCAGCAGATTTTCGATTCCATTCCTCTCTCTGTGTTACTTTGAGTATTCTGTGACTCGTTTCAGTGCTCTGGTCAGCTACCTTCGCCGCTTGTAGCCCGTGTGAACACCTGTACCATCTCTGTAAATTATTTTACTATCTTTACCGCACAATGGCCACAATAATGCCGTATATGTACGAGCCCGAGTACACCGAGGAAGAACTACTGGAAAGTCAAGCACGCGAAAACGATGGGGATTCGGACGGCAGTTGGGAGGACCAGTCAACGGATGAAGAGCCTGGACCATGTCGCATGGACGGCGTCTCCACCTGGTGCACGTGCAATCGGTGCGAGCTAATGCCAACTGAGGAGGAGAACTGCTGCTGCCGTGAAAATTCCGGGTGCTTGGCCTACATTTCGGAAAGCGAGCAAAGTCTGCAGGAAGGCGAGCAAAGTCCGCAATGCATCACCGAGCTGCCAGAGTTCAGGGAAGCCTGCCTCTCACGGACCGTGTTGAGGATGATGATGGTGCTTATGCACGAACTTCGCGGCACTGTTCGTCCGCGTAATCCGAGTAACGAGTAAGTATACTCTGTTTGTGATGTCAGTGATGCCACCACTATTTCATGGTCATCTCCCACATATAAAATTACATTTACATATCATTCGAACGCATGTAAATTTGTTCCATATAGTGCATTTTCTAGATATAATTTTTTTCTAAGAAAAATGACATGTGTTACCTGAATCGACATTGATAAGAAAGTTTGGTCAGTTTAATACAGTTTGCATCTTTTTTTTTCACAGGTGGTACAGGCTGGTGGCCTATCGTTGCTTCACTTGGTGGCTTCACGGGAGGCTCAGACACCGCGTTCGGAGAGTAATACCTGCCTGTGCGGTACTTGCCATTAGACAACATTTCCCCAGTGACAGTGGACAATACCGCGGATTTTCCCTCGATGTGCTGCAACCTCAACTTTACAATGTGTAATGTTTATTATTTATGTTTAATTAAAATCTAAAATAAAGCCCAACATATATTTTAACAATGGTTGTTTTGATTTTTTAAATGAATCTAGTGTATATTCTCCTGGGAGGGTGAGGTATTTATAAACTCACCCCCCTGCATTCCATGTAGTAGATCCTGCAGCCATCCTCTTACATTCAGTTAGATGGCCTCTCCTTGGTGAGGCCCTGCGGCAAACGGGTCTTGTCTGCACGACCACCGCCCCGATCCACCCCCCGCCCTATCAAAGGCAGTTCGCACCGGGGTACTTGTGCTGGCAAGTGGAGCTGTCAGGGAGCGATAAAGGCCAAGAGGTGCCAAAGACCATGTACACTTCAAAGTGGTCTATAGAGCATGGGTTGTTGTTCCCATGTCTACCTCCAGACCCCGTGTCTCCTGCCAAGCATCCCCCCTCACGCTGGACGGCCCCCTGCAATCCACATAAGTGTGTCTCCATTCACGAGTCTTCCTGTGTCTTGTCTGCACGACCACCGCCCCGATCCACCCCCCGCCCTATCAAAGGCAGTTCGCACCGGGGTACTTGTGCTGGCAAGTGGAGCTGTCAGGGAGCGATAAAGGCCAAGAGGTGCCAAAGACCATGTACACTTCAAAGTGGTCTATAGAGCATGGGTTGTTGTTCCCATGTCTACCTCCAGACCCCGTGTCTCCTGCCAAGCATCCCCGCTCACGCTGGACGGCCCCCTGCAGACCGCATAATGCCACGACATATACACGTCATTCATTCACAAACACACCCCTGTTTCGAATTCTTTATAACCCACTTCATATTTCTAATGAGAACTTCTTTGCGCTTTGCTAGTCAACCCGTGAAGGTGCTGGTTATCTGCTCTTCGTCTCTGTCAACTTCCGTGACCACTTTGAGCAAACTCGTCAGTTTGCAACCTGTGAACTGCTCCCTGTTCTACGACAAGAAACTACTCTGATCCCTGCATCTAACTGTTTGTTCGTCAAGGTAAGTCCATGTACCATAATCATTTTGCGTCCAATTTTTTAATTTATATCTATTTGCTAGTAGTCATCAAATTGCATCCATGTTTTCTTTTCGTTCACGACAGTACATGCAAGGAACTAGTCACATGTTCTGAGTTTAGTCAAATTACTTTTTCTATTTTTTGAAAGTTATTGAAATACTTATCCGCATGTGAATAACATGTATAGTTCCAAGAACCAAAACGGACCTTGCATTGAACCTTTTATGTGTCATTTAATGTTTTAACACATTGGTATTCATAGAGAATTGTTGATCTTTACTTTTCAGAACTTTCCATAATGCCTGCCTGTTCCATTGGCGGTTGCCCTTCGAAGACCCATAACAAATCTGAAGGTACTATAATGCATGTTTTCCCTAAGACAATAGATCAGATAAGAGAATGGGTCCGATATTGCGGATATCCAGCCTCTGAGATAGAAAGTAGAGTCCTAGAAGTCTTTGCGGACAAGAGGGGTGATCGATACCGCATCTGCAGCAGGCACTTTAGCCCAGACATGTACTCCACATCATTGCTAATAAGGACGAAAACACCGCGAGCGAGGCGAAAATTGCTCTCAACCGCTATTCCCACTCTATTCGTCCACATCCCTCCACTGGTGAGTCAAGTTTACGTATTTATCTCTCGGCATTGCGGTAGTGTGTAGCATTAGCTAACAATAATTTCCCCATTTATGTATCCACTCAATATGAAGGCTGAAGATTCTCCATCCGTGTCGTTATTGCAGTCATCAGCCACTTCAAGCGCCTATCGGGTAATCTTACTTAGCTATTCTGACACTGACTTGTTTTAGGCATGTAAATCAATAGTTTTAATTGATCGTGTAATTATTTTACCTAATGGTACACCACAGTACTCGTCCTCTAGTCTTTGTTTTCAGTTATAATTATTGTTATCCAAAATAATGCAAGTACTGTCTTTCAGGGAGATGCTGAGGAGTCCAACGCATTGACGACAACCGTAGATGTCACTCAGATGCTCGAGGTACGTTTCCGGACAGTTCCATCGATGGAGATCATCAGATCTTGCATTCTTGTAGCGTGATTGTTACACACAATGTTTCTTTCGTTTTTAGCCATTGGTATGTCCTTCTGTCGTCGCCCTCCTATGTGTCTTCTTTTTTCAATATTGTGTTCATTACTAATGAAAGTCCTATGTTTCAGGGAGTCGATGGAGCATTAGTCCAAGAGGAAGGGGGAGCATGCAGTTACGGGTCGGCGCAACAGCTTGCAGAAGTGTGCACCGCAGTTACAGCGTCCCTTGATGTTCTTATGCATTTCGAGGTATGGATACTGACAGATCAATCATGCGAGATCAAATGACGTGATTACATCCGCTATACTTCCTTCTTTATTAACGCAAGTACTATGTTTCAGGGAGCTGACGGAGCTTCTTCAACAAGAACATCACCCCTAGTAGTTGATGCAGATCTCTGGGTGGTGACACTTCCAACGATGGAGCAAATCGAATCATATTTGGATATCCATTATTTATTTTAGACAACTGATCATTTGTGCAGGTCTATTTAGATGAGCCGTTGACGCCTGCAGAAAGTTTATGTTCTTTTAAACAAAATAGAAAACCATACTAATGCAATTACTGTGTTTCAGGGAGTTGCTGAAGCGTCATCTTCAATAATATCATCAATGGAAGTCTATGCGGAGCCCGAGGTATGGATCTTGACAGTTCAATCTAACTAGATCAACAATGCGTGAACTATTGTCGTTTGAATGTTCTACACAATGCGTTCATTCGTGTTTTGCTATTGAGATGTACGTATGGGTATTGGTCCCCAAGTACATTTTGTGTTTTCAATATTATTATACATACTAATGAAAGTTCTATGTTTCAGCGAGTCGATGGAGCCTCAGTGAGTGATGGATGTGCTTATCATGAAAGTATAGTCGTTGCAGCGCGAGAGGAAGTGGAGACATGCACACACGAGTCGGAGCAACAGCGTCCAGATGTTGAAGTTCGAGGAAAGAAAGTTTCAAAGAAAAGAAAGCAAAAGAAGGTTAGTGTCCTGTTCACTATATTATGTTGTCTTTCACTGTCAATAGTTCAATACTGTAAATTGTGTTTAAACTGAACATCCCTTTTCTAATCTGTCCTCTAGTTGCGAGTGGGTGTAAGAACTAGATCTACACAGACAGTGAAGCGAACGAGAGATGTTGCTTGTCAAACCTTTTGGCAGGGACTTGAGACTGGAGATGCATCGTGCCAATGGGAAGAATATGAAGTGATTGACAACGGAGCTATACCACCACCAGCCATTGATAGTGAATGTCCTCCTGGTAGTTTGGATGCAGTCGTAGATCAATTCACAGAATCCACACCCGCAAAAAATAAGAGCACGCGAAAGTTGAAGACATTGTTTTTTTCTCCCATCTCCGGACAAGGAACAGATGTTGCAATGGAAGAGAATGAAGTGGACGACAATGAAACACCATCAATATCACTCAGCATAGCGGAAGACGATATCAGAGATTGTACCTTTCATGCGAGTGACATGTCCTCAACGTTACAGGCCGAACCAGCTGGGATGCAGAGTGACAGTATAAGGAAAGAGGCCAAATTCATTGTATTCGATAGCTGTTTGATGGATATTATTATGATGATGAAATGTGGGCATTGGGTTGGTGGGGAAGTATGTGGGGAGCCATTGATTAATGTGACTCGTGCAATTCGAGGCACTAACCTTAAAATACATGCCACCTGTACACAATATCATCCGTTCGCATGGTCTGCACAACCCATGCTGGGGCAACTGCCAGCAGGCAATCTACTTTGTGCAGCGGCCGCACTTTTTAGTGGTTCAAGTTTTAAAAAGTTACAGTATTTCTTTCAGTTTGTGGGAATCCATTTCATTGCGAAAAGTCAGTTCTACAAATACCAAACCGATTATCTATTTCCAGCCATCAGCGAAGCTTGGAGAATGGAAAAAATGTCAATGGAAAGTACATTCGCGGGCAAACGCTTCAGGCTAGCCGGTGATGGACAATGCGACAGTCCAGGATTTTCAGCCAAGTACTGCACCTACCACTTTCAGGACATGGAAAGTAAGAAAATTGTGAGTTCGGTGGTCGTGCAGGTGTCACAAAGTACATCCTCAGTGGCCATGGAGAAAGTTGGCTTTGTAGCATCATTGCAAGAACTACAATCGCGGGGAATGGTGATCGACCTGATAGCCACGGACAGACACGTTTCAATTGCCAAGACAATGAGAGAACAGTACAAAAATATAAATCACCAATTTGACGTTTGGCATCTTGCAAAATCAATCAATAAAAAATTGTCGGCTGCAGGAAAAAAAAAAGATATGCAAGGTATTTCACAGTGGTCCAAGTCAATCAGCAACCATCTTTGGTGGAGCTCAAAAACATGTGAAGGGTCGTTGGAAATTCTACTGGAAAAATGGCGGTCAGTAATGTTGCACTGTAGCAACGTACATCGATGGTCGACAAATGAGCATTTCCACAAATGTGAACATGGCCATTTGTCCACAGAGGAGGCACGGAAGAAGAAGTGGTTGATTCCTTCATCACCCACTCACAAGGCCATTGAAAAGATTGTATTTGATAAAACTATAACAAGAGATTTGAGGGGACTCACGGAATTCTGCCACACAGGAGATTTGGAGGTGTTCCACAATATGTGCCTAAAGTACAGGCCCAAAAGATTGCATTTTGGCATGGAAGGCATGATAAATCGGACTCTTCTAGCGGTCTTGGCACATAACCATAATGTTGGCCGTCAACAAAGTAGGACGACCGGAACTTTAGGGACGCTTCGCTACAATAAGGCCTTCACTAAAAGAAGTAAACAATGGGTGATCAAACCAGTGTTTGAGGATATGCAATATGAGTTTATTGAGAGACTTATCGTAGATGTCCTCGATAGGCACATACATGGAGTGGTGAACGAACCTATGCAGGGGACAACTGCATTGCCACCCAACATTGCCTCTGTTCCATGTCCACCTAAAGCAGAGCTCATTGAGAAATACACATCACGGTTTAAATGATTGTAATTCGATTGTCTGTTCTCTCGAGTCTCCTCATGTTGCAGGCCCATTGCAATTAAACCAAACAGTAATATAAATCATTTTTACAAAAATTATAGAATGTTTCCGTATTACAAACACATGGCCGACCCATAGGGACAATAAAAAAAAAGGCACGCAGACAAGATGCCCTTACACTAACTGGAGCTAACTAGAAATGTGTGCTCGCTCAAAGTGAAGGTCAGCTGCTTTGATGTTTTGCTCGGGTGGCGGAACGGCCCACGACCCAATATAAGGTTCTATTGTGATTTGACCTTGACAGGCCGGGACCATCCTGAAAGACTAAGAAAAGATAATGAATAAAATTTCAGAAACTAAACGATGAGCCACGTTCATTAGAAGAAGTAACGTCGGCAAAGAAGGAGTGGTGTTTCGGGTCTGCCCTACACAGAGACACAATGGAAAATGCAAATATAATGTAAGTAACTTTTGATGAGTTTATACCGCAATTTCATTACTATACAGTGGCTTTAAAGACGGGTTCAGTTGTACTTGTTCGTTCTATGTGGCATAGTGTTTTCTACCGCGCACTATCTGGAGGAGAAACATCTGCTTTTACTGAAGCACCTCAAAACCTTCCTCTTTGCTTCTGCTTTCTCTCTCCCTCTCCCCTGCTACAACTGGTCCACTGTCTGCGACCTCGGTCCTGGGCCCTTCCACTCTCCACCTGCACTGCCTCCCTGTCAACCCCTGCACTGGGGGACTGTCTCAGTATCCTACAGCCCCCCCTTCCCAGCACTTGTTCTGCACTTACCTTGCACTTGCCACCAGCTGGCCCTATTTATTTATTATTTTATGCTACTTACCTTGTACTCCACTCCCCCCCCTCCATGCCTCGCCACGCCTTTAAACACTTGTGTACACCCAGTAGCGCTGTCCTCGCTATGAAATGAATAATTTTAATAAGGATCTGATGGTGAAACTAATTTCATTTTTTATGTTTTTAGGTACATCATTCACTACTGTCTGTGTCACGAGTACCAGACACCGGCGGACGGCTTCTACAGCCGCCAGTTGCTTCTCCGCGTGAACAACGTTACCACCCTGACCATTTTATGGGACGATCGCCAAGTACAAGTATGCCCTTACGCGGTACTAACGGTTAGATGCAACATACCTACCGTTGTGGTGGCCTAGTGCCTCGTTGTTGGAACAGCCATGCGATTATCAGTGCGACAGAAGAGCTTATTTTTATCGTAAACCAACACCCTGTGTACTGCACACGAACATCGCTTCCCTCAAGACGAACTAATTTGGATCGAGAGCAAAGAAAAATGCAAATCGCTGAATATTCTCTAAACATTTGATGTCCAATAAACGTACTTTGCCAAATGTACAATCTTGCCGTTTGCTTTTAAACCACGGTTTCACATTCCGAATTGTGGTGCTGTATTGTGAGATGCTCTAAGACCCTGTGTACAGCAAAGGACCATCGCGTTCCTCAATACGAACTTTTTGGAACATGAGCAAATAAAAATGCAAATCGCTGAATATTCTCTAAACATTTGATGTCAAATAAATGTACTTTACCACATTTACAATCTTGCGGTTTGATTTCAAAGTACAGTTTCATATTCCGAATTGTGGTGCGCTGTATTGTGAGCTGATCTGTGTTGATTTCCGGGGTCTGTGTGGAGTCGCGTAGAAGACGCCTGGGCGCGTTTGCCTACGCAGCTCAGTCACGTCACGGATAGAGGCGGGGAATATGAATGTTTTGATAAAGTCTGTTTCAGGGGCGGGGGATTTGATTTAGTGCCGCAAAGGCAGGTGAGCCAGGTCGATGCGGCGGAATGATAGGATTATCACAAAATGGAGGCTGATTTCGAGTGCGATAATGGGCGAAAAGTCGGGTAAGGTCCATAGGAAAGTTTCCTACGATCTACCGATTTATGCTTACAAACACATGGCCGACCCGTAGGGACAATAAAAAAAAAGTCCCGGAACTATCCTTTAATACAGCTTTCACGCCCCGGCTGGGGGGCAGTCATGGACATTAACAGCCCACCAGCCTGAGCTTTTGTAGGCCCGAGGATAGGTCGGGCCTCAGCTCGGTCTGCGGACCATTAAAGGCCATGTCCGCTTCCCAGCCAGGGCATCAAAGCTATACACACCCCAGGATGTACCTGGGTGCGGATAGTTTTCTTTTTTCTTTTTGTTTGATGGGAGATCAGCTCTGCGGAAGCCCATCTCCTGTCGGAGAAAAAAAATGTTTAAAAAAATGGCTGCTGACATTAACATGGAAAAGGGACTTAGTCCCTTTTCGGGTTAACTGCAGCCATGGAAAACATGTTCCAAAATGGCAGCTGTGATCCGAATAGGGACATAGACACTTTTCTTTCTCAATGGCGTTTTCTCTGGGTGCGGGCGATGAAGACACTTTCGTGCCTCGGATAGGCAGATTGTGATTGGTCAATCTGTCTTTGCTGGGTGCGAATATGGTATGAATCAAAGTGAGCCCTTTTTACGACAGCATCCACCTGTGCGGAAAAAGTCAATTGACTATCGAACAAAACACCAATAATTTGAATCAGTTGCACTGGTGCTGGTGGACTCCGAATTTAGCAGGCTAGGGAATTGGAATGGATGATCCTGTTGAACAGCCTAGCAGCAGGACTCCTGTCTTATCTCCATTTAACCATAGACAGTTGTCCTGCGTCCAGCGCTGTACTGCTCCTAGACAATATGTGACCTTCCTGCCCCTACTAGACCCTCCATGAACATGAATCACGATCTGAGTGTCATCTGCATATAGTGGACATTCCAACCCATGGATCTCTATGATCAAGGCCAGGGGAAACATATACACATTAAAGAGCAAAGGGGATAATGCTCACCCTTGTGGTACTTTGCAGGGATGAGAGTCACAAGAGGGGAGAACATTTCCCAATTGTACTCGCTGCTTCCGATCCCTCGGAAAGTAATCCAACAATGACAAAGACAAGTCAGCAACATTCATCACTGCATTCAATCTCTGAATTAGGATGTCATGGTCTACATTTTCGAACGCTACGGACAAGTCCAATAAGGTCAGAGTCGCCGAATGGCCATTATCTCTAAGTTCCAAATGTTTTTCCTGTAGGCATAGATTTTTTGTTTCTGTGCTATGCATTGGGTCGAAAACCAGATTGTGAAATGGACAAAAAAGAACCCTTTCCCAAAATGGTTAGCAGTTTAAAAGTGGCTTCTTTCTCCATAATTTTGCTCAAAAATGAAAGATTCTATAGAGGTATAAAACATGTTGGCTCGCCCGGATCCAAATGAGCCTTTTCCAATACAAGTAAGACTTGAACCTCTTTTAGTTGAGCTGGAAAACACTTCTTTGAAAAGAGACATTGATAATGTTGGCCACATCTTCTTCAAACAGGCCAATATGTTATTTGTTTTAACTTCGGCAGCGAGGGGTCCACTGATGAGCCAGTGGCTTTCAAACCCTACACCCTCTTTATTTCATCTGAGCTAGAAACCAGGTCAAACATTTTAAAAAATAATTCTTCTGGGGGGTATAACATTTGTTCTACTTGAATATGTTCCATATTCATCTACTATTGTTTTATGTATTTGATCAATGTTTTCTTGGAAGAAGGGTGCAAGGTCCTTACATATCTTTTATGTGTAGATAGTCGTGTGCCTGGATTCCACCAAAGTAGACATATCTTGATAGATTTTAAACAGTTCTGAACTGCTATATCTAGCACCCTCGAATCTCTGTCAGTAGTACATTTTCTTTGCTAATTGTACGGCCCTTTTGTACCCCAAAATATGGTGTCTTTGTACTTCTTTGTCTGAAGTAAAGGCAGTATGAAATCTTCATCTCTCTAATTGGAGAATTTGCCTTTTTGAAATCGCAGGGTCCAAGGTGAACTAATACTTATTAGCATGGGATTACATTTAGAATATATCTCCTTTAAAGAACCTAAAATGCCAAGACAAGTTACAACTTTATCATAAAATTGACTAACTAATGTATAATTGTTAAGTACACTTCTAAAGTGCAGCGTACAACCAAAGGTATCTTGGCACTACAGACGATCAGGCCCAAACCAGAGCAGAATGACAAGGGATGATCATAAAACAAATGGGTCGTTAGTAAGTGACGAAAGAATAGACGATGCATTACAGCGCACAGTGCAAAGGGGAGGGAGTGCCAGACTTTCACAGCAGCCGCAGAAAAGGCTCGTCCCCCAAACTAACACTTCCAGAGTTTGAGTAAGGTCAGGTCCTGGTTTAGATGAATATAGGTCCTGTATCAGCTGAGGCTTTATAAGATGTAATTTACAAACCACACATTTGGGCCTATATAGAGCAGGTCACCCCTCTCCCAATGTGAAGAAGGTTTTGTAGAAAATGGTATATGTACATCAAAATTATGGGCCAGGTTCTTAAAAGGTTTTTGGTGCAAGTGATGAGATGCACTAGCGCATTTCAACACTCATGCCAAAACAAAGGAGCAGGCATATTCTCAAAGGGGACCTGAATGAGCGTGCCTTTGAAGCACTTATTCAGACGCCCTTTTTCACCCCATATATGCACTTATATGGGGGCGTTTCTGCACATTTAAAAGTGCATCCCAAATCCACAAATGGGATGCTCTTTAAAATGCACGGAAAGTAGTGTCATCATCTGCATCTGTTGGGAACAGGCCTAAAGGAAGGTGCAGATCATGAAAGGGTCAATTCTGACCCTGTCATAAGTTTTTCCTTAAATGTTGCAGCTGCAATTTAAACCCTGGTTGTAAAATTTGCCTTTCCAACCCACACACAGGGATGATTTGTTCGGCATTTCACAGACACACTGTGAAATGTCCTCCCAGCAACCACGTGCTCGATGGGAGACTGTCATACATTAGCGTTGGTAGCGCGTTCCCGAGGGGGCTGGACAGCGCATCTTTACACCACTGTGCACCCCCTCCTGAAATCTGCAGTTTTGCTTTGTGAATTTGGCCCTATGTATCTGTGTCAATCTATCTATCCTTCAGATAACTGACTTTAATTATATGCATTGCGGCAATGCGAAGCAGGTTAAAAAGAATGGAGCTCTTCAATAGGCTTTGGTCAACTTTGCCATAAAGCTTCACATTTACATGGTAACTGGTTATTTAAAACACGCTTTATACCCAGAGGTTTCTGAGTACGGACCCGGGAATCAATCCTGTGCTGCTCTGCGTCATCTTGCTTCCAAGGCAAGCACGTTGCCCCTGAGCTATACCCTGGCATGTGACTGCATGTGATTCAGTGTGCATGTTTTCTGCATGTAAAGTATGGCAGAGCTCTCAACTGTAGACAGTTCCTCTGAGGGTTGACAAACTAATTTATAATACCCATTCCCCTATTTGCACTGCAACCCATAAAATACAGCTGAGTCCCATGAAAAATGTAGTCCACCTGTCACAAAGTCACCGGCATAGCAGTCATCGCCGCGCCTATACACAATGAGTTGCATGATTTTTATAATGTATTCAACTAGTCATTTCTAAAAGTAATTGAATAGTCAACAAATTTCGAATCGCTATCTGCATGCAATATAATGCTCTTTTATTTTCATACTTGCACGGGCTACACTCTTCTAAAGAGCCTTCCACCACACAGCTCTTCTGGGCCATAACAATGGTAGTAGGCACTATACAAATATCACATAATATAACCTATACCTAGACAGTAACATTTGGAAAGTTTAGAGTCACTTCACCTAAGAATTAAAATGAAAACCAGCTTTAAAGTATAGTTTTCATACTGCACACCATTTGTTTTTTTAATCAGACTATACTAGGAATGTCATGATTCCTGCCCCCAGACCCCTGAGAAATCAGGCTGGAGCCGGGCCACGATCCCCTATATTGCCCCTAAGGGCCTCTCCATCCTACCAGAGACCCAATTGGAGCCAGACATGGTGCCTGTGGCTCCAGGCTCACACATAGCTCTAAGAATCACTTGGCATTGGACTTGTAATTTATTGTGAGCAAGATGGATGCCCCCACATAACCCAGTTCCTTGAACTGAATAAGCGGTCTAGCCTTTTGGGTGTGGTTCAACCCAGGGATACCTGGGATACCTGAAAGCTATTTAAACCACGCCCGGGCCGAGAAACACGCTTTGCATTTCTCTGCACCTGCAGCGTGGCACTCACCGTGCTCGGATCGGTCTCCTGAATGCCTTCGCCTTTACTCCGCATCCTGCGCTCCTGCAAGAACAAGAACAGCATTAATATTACACTTACCTTGAAGAGCATCCAGCTTCCATCCATCGCTCCTCCGGTCCTGTGGGCAGCTACGGCGGTGTCATCTCCATCGCGGCACGCCGCATGCTAGAGGAGAAATAAACGAACGGAAGAAAAGACATTAGTGAGCATTCTTCATATCTTAGCTTAATCTAAAACTGTAAGAAGAGTCAAACGCTTACCTGAACTTAAGCCGCTCGGGGTAACTTCAGCTCCAGAGCATCCCATCGACCTGCAAGGGGAAAAGACATTCCAGGTTAGCATGGAAAGCATAAGGAGGGTGCCGCACATCGCGCTTACTCACCGTACCTTATCCTCTCAGCCGGCAGCTACGCTGGAATATTGCAGCACCTGAAAGGGACACAGAGACAAACATTGGTCAATACAAGGAAGAGCGAGCAGCATCGCGCATCGCGCTCTCATTCACCGTTAGTGCTCGGCTCCCCTCAGCAGCACGATGCCATCTCCGACCCCCTCCAACACCTAAGGGAGGAGAGACATGTTATAGAAGGGACAAGAGTCAAAGGGACAGTTCATAAGAATCATTCAACTTACCGGTCGGGCTGAAGTTACAGCAAGCCCAGTCCGTTGGGCCCGCACCAGTGAAGCAACTAGGCAGCATAGAGGCTGTATCAGTCGATGCACCCCTGCACCGAAGGGCAGGACAGAGAGCGTGCTATACAAGAAAGCAAGACCCAGTTTCCAGTCAAACAGATTCCAGGGAAGGGTTTGAGGTCGTAGGAGGTCTAAACAGGGTGAGTGGCGTTCCCGTGGATACCAGGTGAGCGTTACAGGAATGAGCTCAACTAATGACTTATCAGATTTATATGGACCATGTAAACTGAAGAAATAAGACTGAAAGAAATCACTTGCGACATAATTGTACACTGCGAAAGAGAAACGATACATTAAAATATCTATTGTGCAAATATACTTTTTGGCAAGTGACATCACAAACATCTGTCCCCATATTACAGTAATAAACCTTATCTGGCTGTGGAAATAATGGATAAACATAAGCATTGTGATGTGGCCACAATGAAAATAAAGCTGGAGGATCCCACTCGTGGCACTAGCACCACTCTAGGCAGAAAAGGCATTTCATACTAGAGGAGATGGAAAAGTGGCCATAAAGCTCAATATTGGGGGTGCCACGACATACCCAGGTATTTGGGCTTTTGTTTGAGAATGGAGCTCATAGATTGGTCAACGCTGTGCCCAAATCCCTTCAACCTTTACTTGGAGTTGCTGGAAGACCTTGTGTCAGGTTTCGGCATCTTCATTTACCAGCACACCGGCGACACTCAATGATGACGTCAAGGGTAGTCATTGGCTGATAACTATTGCCTCAGGCACTGCCTTGGTTCCATCACTTAAGGGATTTCCCCTCATTTTCTGGGACTCAAGACAGAGATGCGCCTCGTCTAAAACATTGTGTTTCTCTCCCAGCTCAATCGTCACTTTCCTTTGCGTACTCTGAAGGAATCACTCCTATACCGTTGTGCATGTTGAAATCCCTTTGCTTTCTCTTCGGTTCCCCTCTCAGGTTCAACGCTCATACTATCACTCAATTCTGCAACTTCGAACGGTCACTGCTTTGAAGAGCTAAACTCTTCCTGGCAGCGTCCATGTCCTGATCCAGCACACAAGCTCCGTCTCTGTCTATGCTTGAAAGTCATAATGCAACAAATACTAGTCTTCACATCTTCCGTTAAAAGGTAGTGTTCATTCTGCCGCCAGGAGAAACGCGTGGGGTCTGCAGCCTGCAGCTCTTCTGATATTTTGGACTACGATTCCCATGGTCATTTGCCACCAACTCCATCACTCCTTTACCTTTTTGCCCTCCACTGTCTTCTTTCACACTACTATATCCTATTTAGGATGTACTGCATTCACTTCTGGCACTTGCCACCAAATAACCTGCTTAACAGTTCAAGAAACTGATGGTCTCAAATGGTCATGGGTTTACCTCAAATCAGGGCATTCAACATGATCCAATTCCCAGGATTTGGCTAGCCAATATCTCCTCACCGGATCTGTCAGCAGCTGTGCTCTTTGGCACGTCAGGAAATCCATTCTCCTTCCAGACTTGCTGCCCTTCCTGTTTTACTGTTATTTTTCTTTCCTTTTATTTTTCCATACCCCTGCCTGTAGTAATTATGTCATTGCTCATATCTCAAGAAGAAGGGAGGAAAAGTGCCGTCTCTGCAGTCTGTGCGGGTCTGCAGGGCTGCGTGGACTGAGGGCTGCAGCTTGTCTTCACTGCGGCGGCAACTGGAAAAGTGGCAGCCAGAAAGCCCTGCAGAAGCAGCTCATTCTGTTCTGTGGACGTGGGAGTGTATTCGAGGCAGCTTCAGAGGTGAGGTGAGGCACTGCTCTTGACCGTCGCCGGCTGGTAATTACATCCACGCTCTTCCCACTCCGCCCTTCCCACTCGCCTCGCCGAGGCTTGTCAGGAAACTCTGCACTTCAGCTAGGCACTGCCTGGCCTATCTGTGTACTTGGGCACTTTGGCAGTAATTGCCCCAACTTCAACACTGCAGCTGGCGTTTCCCGACCTGTGCGCACTTCGGCATTTAACCCTTTTGATGCACTGCGAGGTGGGTTGCAGGTTGTGGGCCATCTGATTATTAAGATCCCCATCTCTCCTTCCGCGCCCAATGTTTTAGCCTGCGAAGTTACTGAACCCAGAGGACCGCCTGATTCTTGGAACCTCTTTTTTTGTGTGCAGATGTCATAGCCACTTTGGCATTAAGGATTTAAAAAAGTGGCTGTAACAGAGACAGTGTTGCTACGGAACTCTCCCGGAACTCTGACGCTGCCAGTCAAGACACCTTCCTATTTGCTGCTATAATCACAACTATATCTTTGCCGTGGTTGCTGCTTGCTGTTTGGTAATTGGAACATGGCGGTCTATATAGTCCGTGGCAGTTTGTAGGACGGGGAAGAGACGAAGAGACGGACTAAGGCAGCTCCTCAAGCTGTCGGGCGTGCCCTGTCCTCACTGTACGCCTTTCCTGCCTCCTCTTCTGTACTTTGCTCTGCACAGGGGACAGTGGGGGAGAGTCGGACTAAGGGGGCTCCTCAAGCTGTCAGGCGTGCCCTGTCCCTGGCCCTGGGGGCGGTGACCTTTTGCTACAGTGTTTGCTGGAAAGAAGCTGTTTTGTGTTTCTTTTCCTATTATTTTTCTTTGTTGGGACTGTGGCCTAATAGTCATATTTGTGCGATTCGCCATTTTCTATTCCTGACCCTTGGCCCCGTTTCCTTATGGCTTCAGGTTGTTAGGGAGAGGGGCTGCAAGTGATTCTCTCCCCTCTCCTACCCCAGCCTTATGGTATAAAACCTCTCTGACTTGTGCTCTGACTTGTACTCATTGCGCCTATTCATTGGTGTTTTTTTATTTATTTTTTATTTCCCCTTTTTTGGGTCTTTTAACCAGTGCCTGTGTGTTTTTACTATTGCCCCTCTGCATGAACTACTCTACCTTATCTTTCTGCACTTGCGCTTAAAGCAACACGCTTACTCTCTTTATCAATAGGGGTCTCTTGGCTCATAGTTATTAGGATACTTCCTTTCATGTCTCATTTTGGTTCAATAGGCGTTGTTTCCAGTGCTACTAAACTATGTCTAAACGTAAGGCTAAAGCCCCCCTTTGGTCCCCAACAAAACCAAAAAAAGTAAGCCCAGCTCTCTAGGTGTGCTGGGAGTTCAGGAAACTGCCGGCAATAATCCCAAATTGAAGTCTAGAAAAAGTAAAGGCGCTCAGGTCGACCACGGCCAATCGACCCTAAATTAAAATCTTGAACAAATGGCAGGCAAATTGGAAGAGCGCATTCAACACACAGAAAGAGCCATTGAAGTTGCTAGTCTTCAAACTAGTGCAGTCAGTGATAAAAGAATGCCCGTTCTACCTCTGCCAAATTCTTCACCCCCTAGCCTTTCACAATGTCTCGAAACCACTTTGAATAATTATCCCTTGGAAATTGACCCATTTGGAGGTGATAGTGTGGGGACTTTTGTTGGAGGTCCAACACATGAGGAAGCAAAAGCAGTTGCCCCTATGGGCAGCTTGGTGGATAGAGGCCAGAATCCCCACCTAGCTGCATCTCTCAATGATTCCTTGGAGTCAGCTTCAAGTGACTTTAAAATCTTGGATGCGGTATTGGATAGAAAGCTTGCACCGTTCCTAGAAAAAATAGGGGCCCTTAAAACCTCTTTAAGCACAACCCTATGCATCATGGACGACCTAATAAGAGGTCTAAAAAAATATATTATGGAAATCAAAGAACTTGTAGAACGAATAGGGCCAGTTGCACTGGGGACCGTTGTGGAAAACCCCGTACCCCATCTTTCAAACTCTACAAACAAACTACATAGGGGTGGGACAGTAGCACACAACCCTATAGTCTCCGCTACACCAACTGTGCTTCCAATACGCCATAATGCTGCCCTTTTGGAAGGTAGTACATCGAAGGAGTCTAAGAGCTGCCTGGGGGTTTCAGCTGTGGGCACACGTAAGATCTCAAAGGATAAAGGCCCCATTAGTGAGCAAGTAGTACTCAATCTTCCTCCAGAGGCTGCCCCTTTGGTCGGAGTAATCACGGGACTCCCCCCCCTTAGGCCCCTGCCAGGTGGAATCCACCTCCTCCCTTCTAAACAAGACGGCACAATGGATTAATTCACGTTTGCCGGGTATGAAGGTAAACCCTAGAGGTATCCTTATGGCCAGAAGGGTCTCATGGGTGGGGAAGGAACCAAAATGGGCTGTGGGGGACTGTGTGGTGGTGTCTATGATTGCCCCAGCCATGCTCAACTATGTGGTTACCTCCTTTAATCCTGAGTGGAGGGCCAGCAATTCTTACCTAGCAAAACAGTGCTTTCTTTCCCTTAGAAGCGTTTTACCCCGCAAACCCCCCTCTGTCTGCACGTGGACCACTATTAAAACCCCACTTCCATGTATGGCTCTGGAGGATCCTGGGGGAGGAAGCCAGATGGTATCAACAATTCCAGTGGCCATGGTAGATCTTACAAATAGCTTTAAGGTCCTGGGTGAAATCGAAGAACTGGATTGACCAGCTGCCGAGGGGGAGGCAGGTCAGCCCAAGGATATATCTGGAACAGGTGGCGTAATGGGGCAACATCCCCTCTCAAACAAATGGGTGCCCCCTCAGACACCTATGTCTTTTTTATCCTGGAACATTGCTGTGCCCAAGCTCTCACAGAGGGAGACAGCTGCTACCCTGAGGGAATATGATATCATGTTCCTCCAGGAGAGGTGGGCACTTTTCCCATTATGCTTTGACGGCTATGTTTCAGTATGTGTCCCAGCTGAGAAAGGTAGACGTGGGCGATATTTTGGTGGTCTGGCAATCTTGATGAAGGTGTCCCTAGCCTTAACTCTAATGGCAAGAGAAACTAAGAATGGAAATGTGCAATGTATCACTGCACGCCCTGTTGGTGGCCATCTTTTATACTTGGTCAATTTTTATAACAGTCCACATATTGCTAACCAAGGGTGGCCAGGGGTGTTGAGAGATGTGATCGAAGCATATGGTATCGATAATGGTCATTGCTAATCTTGGGCGGCGACTTTAATTCGAAACTAGGGCCGGAGGTGCCGTTAGTGAATCTAGATCCTGGTGAAGACTTTGTTTATTGGGTAACCCCTGCACAAACAGTGGATGAAAGAATGTGTGCAAGGGGACTGCAGTTTTGTGAGTGGTTTTTAGAGTGGGGGGTACGGTCTTTGAATGGCCGTGTAGGAACGGATCGGCCCGGGAAGCCAACCTTGGTTGGTACACAAGGATCCTCTACGATTGATTACTTTTGTCTTCAAGTAAGAGATTGGCATCTAATTAAGGAGTTCGAGGTCCTCAAGAATCTATGTAGTGACCATCATGCATTGCGGCTGGTCTTGGGAATTGATTCTTTGGTGGTTCCTATTGTTAATTTTCCACAATTAGACCACTGTGGCCTCAATCCCCTGTGTAAATGGAGAATGAAATGGGCTGAGCTGGATCCTGTGGACACTTCCTGTCTTCCATTTGTAAAGCGAACAGAGAGGAATTTACTCCTATCCTTTCAAATGGACACCCCCCCCCAGGTTCTATAATCTCAGCATCACATGAAATTTGGGACACTATGTCTAATATCTTCCAAAAGGATTTTAAAACAGGGAGAAAGAACCCGGAAACCTGGTTTGATGCATCCTGACGGTCAGCACAGGAAAACCTTAAAGGTATTCTGGCTGCAAAAGACAGTACCCGACGGGACATAATTGCTGCTCGGTTGCATTATAAAAGCGCCCTTGTTAAAAGGAAGAGCCACCTAGAAGAGCAAGCCTGGGAGGAACTTCTTCAGGCTGTACAGTCATGAGACTCCAAAAAATTCAAGGAATTTGTGGCCAATGGGCCCCTCCCATAAAAGAATAAAAACTTGTAAAGAGAATACTGCAAGCGCACTGGCATGGTCCAATCACTTTAGCACTTTATAGAAAGCGCTTCCCTCCCCTAGTTATAATGGACCACATGGTTCTCTCTTGCACCTAACCATTAAAGAGGCAGAAATGGCTATAAACAAGCAACTCCCTAACCGTGCCCCGGGACCGGATGCCATTCCCGCTGATATATTTTGTAATTTGGTGGTTCTGTGGGCCCCAATATAAACTAGGTGCTTTAATGCATACTTAGAACTGGGCACCTACCCAGGAACATGGAGATAGGCAATAATTTTGCCTATTTTTAAGAAGGGTGACCCTGGTAGCCCCCTTTCCTATCGACTGATCGCCCTTTTGGACAATTTGTTCAAAATCTTTGGTAGGGTGGTCTTGGCATGGCTCGAACAATGGATCTCTGATTCTGGGGTACTTACAGAGACTTGGGAACCAGTGACCAGGCCTGGAACCTGTACCTGGTGGATGCTACATCTATATATGTGAGGGGTGAGCCATTATATTTTGCTTTCATGGGCCTGAGCACCGCATTTGATAAAGTGGACAGGGCGATGCTCTGGGCTGTGCTTAGCTCCATGAGCTGTCCGGAGGATCTGGTCAAGGTGCTCCAAATAATCCATGAAAACACATGAGCCTGCGTGAGATTTGGTGAACAGGGACAGTGTACAGTTTTCTTTGAGACCTTTTTGGGTGTTTGCCAGGGTTGTGTTGTGGCACCTGTACTATTTGAATTGTACTTAAATGGCGTCTATCAGGCACTTGTTAATTCAAAAGCTGATTTCATCAGGATAGGAGGTATCCCCCTTTCTGTCCTAGGTTATGCTGACGATATGGGTATCGTAGCTCGTACCCCCATAGTTTTACAATGCCTGGTGGATGTTTATACTCAATTCATGGCTACTCACAAGCTGTCAGTGAACTCCAAAAAATCTGCTGTTATGGCTTGCAGGAGCAAGGATGTTAGACATCTTAAGATGTGGAGGATCTTGAGTGGTGGAGAACCTATTCCCTACTGTATATTTGGGAATCTGTTTCACTGAGAATTGGCAAGGGTTTGGCCATGTGGATAAACGATGTATGAGGATGAGACAGGCATTGGGGGGCCTGTCACGTTTTCAAAATGATTGTCTAGGGCATCCACTCAAGCTAATCCTTGAAGTCTACAGAGTATGAACTAAAACTGCCAATAACTACGGGGCCGCACTGTGGGGCATGGAAAAGATTCCAAGTATTAAAAATGTGGAGAATACTTTTCTTAAAAAACTACTTGGACTACCGCAGTCTGCGCCAAATTGTGGCACCCATTTGGAACTTGGGTGCCCTCACATTGCTGACGAGTGGATATTGGCCCCTGTTGCGCACTGGCTGGCATTATGGTCAAACCAGAAAGCCATTCTATCACATAAAATCATAACAGCATTGGTGAGAAGTCCGCCTGCAAAAAAAATACTGTTGCTCATTTACATCCAGAAATGTATCAGTCAGTTAAACTGTGCTAGCCTCATTTGTCCACCAACTTTTTTGACTCTGTGTGTTGTAGGGGCCCATAAGCAACTGTTCAAATCCATCCTTGAGGCAAACAGAGAGTCCTCTGCCTTAGGCACTCCTGCAAACAGAAGGCACATTGTTCTAACTATTGCAGACACTATTAAGCCGTATTTGCTACATAGTGATAAACCCTATGACCGTTGGGCCCTCACACAAGCCCGATTTGACTGTTTATGGCTTGGGGCCTGAACAAAAAACTGGTCTCACAATGTACAATCTTTGGCTTGCCCCTGCTGACAGTGCTCTGTGGAGGACCTTTTGCATTTTGTGCTGTTTTGTCCAACATATACGGACTTAAGGAGGAAAACACTCTTGCCTTTACTGAGGTCTTCTGGAATGTCTCAAGCTAGGCCTGCCCTATGCTATCTACTCTCAGCTGCCACGCTGCCCGTGGCTTGGGGCTCGGTGGACTATTTGAGAAAGGCCTGGCACCGGAGAACCAAAATTATTTCTCAAAACTTGACTGAACATTGATAATCCAATGACTATTCTGGTCCCCTTTCGGTGGATATTAATTGGTACACACACATGCACTTTTTAACTTTTTTATCCTATGCAATGTCTTTTTATTTCTGTGTTATGCATTTTTGCACTATTGTATTTTATCTTGTATCTGTTGTTTATGGAAAATCTGTTTCTGAATAAACGTATTGAGTGAATATATCTCTACTTTTTGCATTGTTGTTTATTTGTATTTCAGGAGGATAACTCAAGAGCAACACCCTGCTTTCGAAGCAAGTTGACACAGAGCAACACAGGGAGCAACACAGGTTCAATCCCTGGTCCAGGCTTAGAAACCTCTAGGTAATAAGCGCGTTATAAATTACCAATTACAATTGTATGTTATTCTTTGCTGTTACGATGGCTTAATAAATGTGTCAAAGAAAAGAGTAGTGATGAAAGAGATTGTAGCCCAGATGCTGAGATTGTATTGTTTTCCCATCATCCCATTCTGTAAAGAGAGAATTTTGAGAAAGAAAACAATCCCCAGAATGTGGAAGTGTATTGGTTCGTAGGATGACAATAGTTGAGGTGGAGCAATCATGTGATGAGATGCGCATATATTTTTTGATTATTCATTTTATTTGCCCTGAATCAATAGGAAGCAAAGCTGGGCACAATCCTTGCTCGAAATTTTGGGAGGATAGCTGAGTGGCAACGTGCTCACCTTAGAAGCAAGCCAACACAGTGTGACACAGGTTCGATCCTCGGGTCCACACTTAGAAAGCTCTGGGTATTAAGCACGTTATAAATACCCATCATATCAAATCAATAGCAGAACTCAGCAAATGAAATACAATAAAGCAAAGCAGGATTTCATGCATTTCAAAATAACACAAATCAGAAAAAGTTAAGTCCTTCAGTATTTTACTTAATGGGGCTCACGTGTACACACAGCAAATATATTCAGTTGGGCATGATTCCTGATCAGAGGACAGAGGATCAGAATCCGAAGAATCCGCTGTGCGCTCTGCGCCAGCATTCGCAAGTGTCGAATTTTGAATAGTCACTATTTAGCAATTATCGTGCGTTGTGCTGTATTGAAGCACAGTGTGCCCGCAAAAGAGATCTACTTATCGAAGATGCACTTAGTACTGGTTTGATAATTGCTCACTTAGCGCCTCTTTGAAAATGTTAAGGGCAATTGGCCTGCCTTGCAGGACAGGGCTAGCTCCGTGAATGTTTCATGTAGATCAATGGGGCGGGGCTGCCTTTCTACTATGCAGTAAATGTAAAGGGTATGGGAGATATGGCTCGGAGGAAAACAAGTCAGGCAGTGAGTGTCTGAGAAAAGAAGAGGGACATGGGTGTATTTCAGGGACTGTCGTGCACATAGGAGAATCAAAGTAGGTGCCATGAGTTCCAGTCACAGGGCCTGATTCATGGAGATGGTCACAGAAAAGGACCGCATGCAGACGAGGACACTGCGCGTGCAAAATAACCATATTCGCAGGTCATGCCCAGAACGCCCCCAACACGCCCACACACAAAGCATGAACAGCCAGAACAGGGCACAAATACATGCACCTGTCAAACAGTGCATGGGGTCCCCTGTAAGAAGGCCTGCAACTTGGGGACCCTGTCCGGGTCCCCCGTAATTGTATCCAGGACCCCGACAACATGTGTATAAAAAATCGTAGCTCAGCAATAATTTGGGAAATCTGCGTGCAAACCCAATGAAAACGTTCCTGCACTCTGCTAGACTGCTTTCGTCCACCCCTAAATTACATCGGAACCCCGATTTAGTACACACACCCCGAAATTCGACATGCGACCCCACCTGCACGGCGAAAATCCTACGTGCAAGTGTACTTATGCCTGCCTTCGGGTGGCGGATCGTATGAAGGACTTGCATGGCCAATTCCCAGCCATGATGTTGTACGATCGAATCCATGAATACGTCTCGTGCCACACAATAGTGGGCGTATGAAGGACAGCCTGCAGGCCGTCCCTCGGAACGCCCACTTTTTCGCAAGTTCTTCCCCATTTTTGGTGTTCCATGCCCTTCCCAGCCATCTGTGCAGCCACACCCATGCTCTGCTCAGAGTCTCACGCAGGGCCCACAACGGCTCGCACAGATGTGCCAAGCCAGCGCAAACTCCAGGCAAGTCCAGTGAAAGTACCGTGCATTCGGTTCCATGAATCGATGAAGGCGGATTTGCGCACAGTTGCGTGCCGCAAGTACCCTCTTTTCTGTGCAGATAATGTCATGAATCGGCCCTTAATGTTCACTAGAAGGGCATACATCTTCTTTCCTTGAATGTCAACAAGCAACAGAGCTCGACACCTCCCCTGTTCAAAGCAATGAATTTGTCAGGTACATCATTTACAGGGAGTTTTAATGTATGATATCTCAGCAACAGTCACTCAACCTGCAGAGCTACCTTTACAACCTTTTGCTATAGAACGTGCGAATTCTCTCACAAATAATTTTATGTGGGATGTGGATCTAAAATGGAGCACAAAAGCATGTGTTTCTGTTCTGTAACCCGAGGATACGATCACTGCTGAATGAAGGGAGCACAGGCATAAGGGAAGCTTCCTACTTCGAATTTGTATAGTGTGGGTAAAAGGCTGTGAGGTAGCTAGTGTTAAATAAAGGATCTTAGACAGCAGTTCCCACACAGAGGCCCGGGGGAATGAATGAGTGGCATGTCTCCTAGTTCGCGGACATGATGCAGTAACTTGCGGTGCATGGGAATGTCACTTGAAACACAACAGCTTGTGCATTTCTATGAATTTAGTGAGTTCCGGCAGCATTATCCCTTTGCAACCCTATTGCCTGCCTCTAAGCACCTGGTGAATGCATCTAATCTGGGGATCCTCCCCCCTCTCCCACTACTTCGCCTGCCCCCCCATTGGTCGGGGTAACTGCTCCCTTTACTTACAAAAGAAAATGGCATCACTTCCCTGTGTATAGTTTAACGTGGAATGCCGAATGCTTTTGAGGTATTTGGCTACATTTTCACACCTATGTCATTTTTTAGTAGGCACAATCACTGGCCGGCAATGGCAAAGTAGTATTAGAGGTGCAAGTTTGTGTTTAAGTTTTGAAAAAGGTCACGGCAGACAGCAATTAGTACTGCATTCTGACTGTGATGTAATGTATTGTGGTACTTTTAGAGTAGAGGGGACTTGCAGTTTCAACACACAACGAGCTGATTGTAGCAGTGTCACCTCCCAATTGCCAGAATACCGAATTTCAGACAGACCGGCGCACAATTAAAAAAAAGCCCCCTTCCTTGGCCCGTCCCCGCACCTCACGCAGGCAATAGGACTCTGGGCTCCTGGGCAGGCTGATTTGAGGCAGCGAGTGGTGAGAGACCCAGCAGGAATGGCCAAAGTGGGCAACAGAGATACAGGGTGGCTTGCAAAGGTAACACTTCGAGTGCCAAATGCAATGCACCGTCTGCGTAGCATACAACAACACATACAATCAAATTTTGAATGAAGGGAGTACAAAACAACGTGAGAAACCTAGAACGTGAGTGTAGTGTCCTCTGTCTTTGTCCATGTCTTCAGGACCGAGGAAGGGAGGGACCCGCGAGAGAAGAAAAATACGGGATTAAAGAAGACATTCCCTTCGCTTCACAGTCTTTTCTTATATGCTGTTATAACATACCCAGTTAATGAATATGTTATCACACGCTCAATGCGCAGGATAAGGATTTGAACCTGTGGTGTGCTGCGCAGGATAAGGATTTGAACCTGTGGTGTGCTGCGCAGGATAAGGATTTGAACCTGTGGTGTACTGCGCAGGATAAGGATTTGAACCTGTGGTGTGCTGCGTAGGATAGGGATTTGAACCGGTTGTGTGCTGCGTAGAATAAGGATTTGAACCTGTGCTGTGCTGTGCTGTGCAGGATAAGGATTTGAACCTGTGGTGTGCTGCGTAGGATAGGGATTTGAACCGGTGGTGTGCTGCGTAGGATAAGGATTTGAACCTGTGGTGTGCTGCGTAGGATGCGGATTTGAACCGGTGGTGTGCTGCGTAGAATAAGGATTTGAACCTGTGGTGTGCTGCGTAGGATAGGGATTTGAACCGGTGGTGTGCTGCGTTGTTTTGCTTCCAAGACGGCCACGTTGCCCCTAAACTATCCTCCCTTCGGTGTGCTGGGAATACCAAACATAAGATTGGCCATGACGCAGAAGACCCCACGTCTTCTGCATGGCAGTTTGTTACTGCCGCCCTCTGCCTGATTTCAGCTGACGTGGAGGTGGGTGCCTTTGTCCAGGTGGGTCTGTGCTCAAGGCCTGCATCATTGGGGTTGTGAGGTGCTCCATTGCGGCGATCTGGATCACTGGACCACCGGCGGATGTCAAGTGATTGTGTTAGCAATTAGTCCTGACACGCAGTAACTGCTATGACCTTTCTGTGCTTATATGCTCCACTACACAGTCAATATTTTCGAACTTCACCACTTGTTATCTGCACGTCTTGGTTCGCAATCAAGGCACATTTCATTCTAGCCAAAGGTCCACACTGCAAAAATAACTTATCTATCAATCACTCACGCATATTAGTGCACTTATCAACCTGCCACCATGCCAGATGAAGACGTCTCTTCCTTCATGCATGACACACCAACATCTCATGCTGTTCAAATTGAAGGGGCTGCCATACTCTTTGCATACCCACAGTATGTGACATCATTTATGAAATGCCGTAGAAGCAATCAATACCTTTCAAGGACTGAAAACTGTCTGAACACAAATGTTGCCCCCATAACAACATAGACTATGAGAGACACACTTTTCACACCACCACATAAGCTAAATGTGAAACATTGGCCAATTTTGTCACGAGACTTCGAACATGGATAAAACGCTGTGAATTTGACAATTATTCAAATGAAGAAGACCTTCCCCCCCCCAGATAACTGATGGATGTGAATTGTCTACATTTAGAAAGAAACTACTCTGCAAGAAATACTGATGCTGGCTGACACTATGATGGCCATGGCGCTTTGAAACACAATGTGCTTGATGTATAAACACCTTACAAATGCACAATACAATAAATAAATAGATCTGCAGGCCACTGCAATGGACACAATTAAAATATGACACCCAAAATACATTGTAAGACCTTAACTGGCAAATCTTTTTAGATGCATTTGAAATGATCTGTTTCCTGGAGACATGGGCAACTGAATGTCCATACAAAGTAGGCTATATCATCTAATGTACGCCAATGATAATAGGTTGCAAAGGCCACCCAAGTGGGGGGTTGTTAGTGTCGACAAACATAATCTGAATGCTATTGTTCATACAGTTGAAGTAAGGTCGAGAGACCTAATATATCTTAATATTTGTTTCCCAAATGGACACTCAGTGTTATTCTTCAATATTTATGTTATATGCAATGTCTCTGTTCAGAAAATACCACTTTTTAACAAGTTCAAAAACGTATTCTCCAAGACTGTAATGCTGGGCCCATGCTAGAGGACACTCACATTATTTCGTTAGGGGATTTTAATAATCAAATAGAACTCTTACATACCACTGACAGCCTAATCGAGGATGTAGATGATTTTTGCTTCTCTTTGATTTTCTTTGGGTTTATGTGGCTGTAATGGGCACTTAGCGGGGGATCGCCCAGTAGCAACAACTTTTAGGAGTGGGACCCAGTCAAGCCGAATAGATCATATCTTTGTAGAACTCTCGTACTGCCCTATAGCCAAGACACTGAAGGTTACTCCAAGGGCTGAGAGTGTTCATGACCCGGCCTGTCTTGCATTAGATCCAGTCCCGTTTCTTTGCACAAGACCCCTGACGGACATACCTCGCATTGATGTATCTCTCTCTAATAAATGCAGGAGACTGAACTCGGTCAATATTGATCATGTCTCGCTAGCTCCGCCGCTCTATGAAGCGTTAATTCCCTTTATTGAGCGTCTTAATTCAGAATTAGCTCAGGATCTCTCTCTCTGGCTATATACAATTGTATTCTTCCATAGTGGGAACTATTCTCCCTTTTGTGACCAAGCCTGCCTCTCAGATCACGCATACCGTTGGCAAGCGTAACTCTTTGTCTTGGGAGGATAGCTCAGGGGCAACGTGCTCGTCTTGGAAGCAAGACGACATGGAACAACACAGGTTCATTCACTGTGTCCAGGCTTAGAAATCTCTCGGTATTAAGAATGCTATAAATGACAAATCAAATCAATTCTTGGTATGATCAGGATTGCAGATTGGCCAAGACGGCCCTCATGAAATAGATTAAATCAACAGAAAATCTCCTACAGATCCCAACAGTAATGTACTGCTTGCAAAACCTTAATATTAGAAAAGAAACAAAGGCTGCTGAACTTGATAGTTGGGAAACCATTATTAAAGCCCAAAATGACAATCACTCAAGACCCTCTTGGCGCTTATTTTCTGATCTGATGTCATGTAAAATTGGAAACCGTCACAAAGTTGAAGCTTTTATTCTGAACCATGAGTGGTTTAGCCATTTCAGGGAATTATATAGCCATGAAACTGAGAATGTTCCAACTGCCATCACGCACGGGCCTGCTCTCAGGTACGCGATAACCTCCATGAGATAGAAGTCGAAAAGGCAATCGACTCACAGAAGAGAGGGAAAGCTCTGGGTGCCATAAGAGTCCCTATTGACATCTTCAAAGAAGAGTCTATAGTTCGGATCCACATTTTAATTTGTTCAAAAAAAATTCTGTCACAGCAAGTTGGCACTCTGCTGAATTGTGCCACTTTTTCAAAGAGGCGATCATTCTCTTCCCAGTAACTAGAGAACCATCAGCTTAATTGTCAAGTTAGCAAAAGTCAATGGTAAGATTTTCCTCAATAGACTGGAAAAATGAGTCTTCGACACTTGTATCATTACTGAGTTACAATCTGGTTTTACCTGTGAAATGAGTATAATTGATCAGGTCTTTTGTCTTTTAGTAATCTTAACCACATTTGTGATCTTCCTTTATATTTATTATTAATTTATTTTAAAACTGCCTTTGACTCTGTGAATAGAGATATTTTATGGTCCTTGATAGGTAGCATGGGAGTACTTCCAGATATTTTAAATCCCATCCAGAGGCTGTATGAGTTCAACACAGCATTAATCAGGTATGGTCAGAATGGCAAAACCACAGACCAATTCCTGGTACCTAGTGTTGGGAAGGAAATTGACCTCTCCCACCCGCTAGGCGCTTTAGAGGAAGGTGAATCCCATAACCACACTTGTGATGTACTAGACCTCCAACCCCCACCCATTCCACCATGAGTTCTGACACCCACAACTGCCCCAGCCCAAGACCCCTGAATTCTGCGATAGTAGATGACCTCAGACCACCAACCATAAACCCAGTGGTCATAAAAGATCTAAAAGAACACGACCATTCCACCTTATTTCATAATGACACACTTTGTAATGTGAGGTACAGGGAGGAATAAACTATAGTCCAAAGCGAGGGTGGAAACCTAGGATGCGGATGGTCGGATATGGAATGATAGAAGAATGTGTGTGTTAGCGGGATCCTAAGCCTCCCCTTGTGCCAAACCCAGAGCATCCCAGGTGCACGCCATGATGATAGAGTAGCATTGTCTTACAATAGTCACTAATGAGGAATGTGACCTTTATTACATGCAGAGATGAGCCCAGCTGACCCCACGTGATGGAAGAGGGACGGACGGAGGGGGGACCAATTAGCCTGGTACCCTATGGAGCGGGCCACACATGTATAGGGTCTCACCAACCAGCCACGCAGGGCTTTACTATATATGTAGCATCAGTAGTGGCAATGTGTTTCCTTATAACCGTCTGCTTGTACTATTTTTCAGCAGAACGTTCTTGGGCAGCAGAGTTCTTTACTGGCATAACTATTTTTTGTGCTATTAAAACTTGTTATCCCTCCAAGAAATCTCTTGGCCTTTTTTTCCTTAGCGGGTTGTATTTCTTCTGGCCTGACCATTCAGGAGTGTGCCTTCATTAGTGGAGTATGCCAAGGTTGTGTCCTTGCTCCTCTCCTATTTCTTTTGTATATAAATGACCTGGCACTTAAAATCTCTCACTCATGTGCTCATGCCCCCTGATATTTATAAAAGTGAACGTTTGTGAGTTTGTGGCTTGGCGAAGTGTTGTGCCTATACAATTCCACACTTTTTCACCAATCTGCACCACATTTTACATATTTACCTGTTACGACCCTCCAGATAATACTGGCTACATGACAATTGGACACCCCAACCCGTTCCCCAGATTTCAACCAAACTCAAAATTTGTTTGTGGGTTTGTGGCTAGGCGAAGAAATGTTCCTTATACAATTCCACACTGTTTCTCCAATCGGCACCCAATGTTGCATAGTTACCTATCAGGACCCTCTGGACCTTACTGGTTACATAACATTTGGTCACCCCAGCCCTTTCCCCAGATTTCAACACCTTCACATGAGACGGTTGTCTGAAATCGGCGAGACAACAATGTGGTCGTAGAAGGACCGGTCCTCAAACCTAGAATGCACAGTTTTGGGGACATTTGCACCGCAATGCACTGCAACGAACTGCACCGTGCCAGGGTCAGGCAACATGTGGGGAGAGAGCAAAGTAGGTCCCAGTATGCAGCAGCACACTAACCCTCGCTTCCACCCCGACTTCTGCTCCGTGGTGTGGTATGGTATGTCAGCCAGCCACACATGCCCATTATCAGTGCAGTTTACTTCAGAGTGCAAAGCACATCACGTGAAAAGTGAATCGGAACAGCGACCTACAGGATCATTGATTTTCAACAATTGATGAGAATGTTGTTATGTCTGTCCACAGAACCCGTTTGGAGAATGGGTACTTTTTGTTGGTAGGTAATAAAAAGATAGATATTTTATTGTATGCCAATGATGTTGTTCTTATATCCAAAACTAGCATGGGGCTGCAAAAACCACTAGACGTTGGACCTCATTACGAGTTAGCCGGTCCAGATTTAACGGTGCCAGTAAAACCGTACCGGCACTGTTTTCTGGACCGGCTAGCTCCGAGTTATGCGGCCGTGTGGTGTTACACCCGCCAAGTCTGACCGGGCGTATTGCCACCGGCCGCACATGGACGTGGAAACACCAGCACCATTACTGCATGGTGCCGGTGTTTCCACTGCCTTCATTCCCGTGGAGTCCTATGGGAATGGGGAGTAGCGGAATGCCGGCTCCAGAATTACTGGACCATCGGGTCTCTAATGCCCCGGTGATTCCGGCAAGTCCCCACATGTCCGGCGGCAGCCTGCCGGTTTTGCCGGCACGGCTACCGCCAGACTCATAATGATGCCCTTTGTCTCAAACTCTGCAAGACTAGATGCCTCAGCAGTAAACACCAAAAAACGTTTGTGACGGTATGCCACCCTGTGGGTAAGTAGGGCCAATATCGCCCCGGATCGGGTTACACTCCAAGAGGTGCATTCCTATGACTACTTGGGCATTAGCTTCTGAAACAACATAAAATTGACTAGCCAAAAAGTCAAAAGTATACTTGCACTAACTTTACACGCAAATCCTCTTTGTGCTTTAAATTCCTGTTTGGGGAATTGGTCACCCCTCACAACCATTGTGTGTGTGTATAAGGCACAGACAATTACCACCACATTTAATGGGAGTGAGCTCTGGGGTACGGTGGCCTTGACTCCTTAACCGAAAACAAATGTGTAAATGATACCCTTGCTTTACCTCAGAGTACTCCAACTATCCCCTTACGGCTTGAGATCGGTTTGCAATCTGTAGAGTTTACTGCAGTACTATACTACTGCAAACCTTTACTGCACTGGTTTACATAAGGTTGCTAAACTCTCCAATCACAAAGTAATGTTCCAGTGTTTCTTAAATAGGACAGGAGGGAAATCCTGGGTTGTATACCGTCAAGCTTCATCAATGCTTTCTGCATTAAATTCACCCGACCTACTGGACAAAAATGCCCACATAACTGAGGAAATTCATAATGACATCAAACGGAAATTAGGTTTCCAATATATTGAGAAGCACATGGCTGCTTCTGTCTCATTAATGAGATTCCCTGGTTATATTGTTCAAAAAGCTACTTTTACTCCAGAGAATTCTTTGAATGAGATTTATCCTGTTTTTTAACAGAGTGCTTACTATACAGTAAACACACTTTTTGTTTAAACATTTTTCCGGTTACAGAATGTTCATTTGATTTTTGGGCTGTTAATTCATCAAAGTTTTGCCCGTTCTGTCCTTCTGCAATAGAAAACCATGACACATTTCCTTTTTGATTGCCCAAAATATAAAACATTATGGAAAGGATAGATCCTCACAATCTCATTGAAATATCATGCATGTTCTCTTAGTGACGCCCTTGTAATTTGTAAAATGACATGCCATCGGGATGTGGTTTTTGCAGTCTCTTGTTATCTGGCCAAAGAAGGATGCTGAGATGCAAAGCTAGTGTACCTGCCCAGTTTACATTTTTCTCATCCACGATTTTATGCGATTTTAATCAGTGATTGTGATTTTAAAAATGTTAAAAGAATTTTTTAGTATTGTGTCCTAATTTTATCCTATGTTGTTGTATTGCATTTCAACTCTTTTAATTTCTGTATGACATTGCATTTGTAGTTTTATGGGCTTAAGTCAGAAAATATCAAGCAATAACTTTACACCGACAGCCAAGAAAGGTGTCACCGGCCCTCCTAAACTATTCCCCCCAGAGTTCCTCTCCTCATCATAGAAGAAAACCTGAAGAACTTTGCAAACGTCAGTCACATCAGAATATTTGATACCTTCAATCCACAGCCCACCAACACTGAGCACAGCCCCACACTTCTATTATACTTAAATGGAAGTTCCCTCAAATGTATGATTGACACATGTTAATGTGATCAGTGAAGACACATTCACATCTCAGCGTCAACATCCCAGACTAAACAAATCTGACATTTATATATATCCATATGACTTGACATACCTCTCGTGTGCAAAGGATTTTTCTCAACAACTTGCACCTATAATGTCTAGACAGCCATGACTGATGTTTACGTCATCAAGATAGATGTACCTGGATGGTGTATCCTTAGCTTCAAATTGGCTATACTGATGGGTTTAGTCCACATTTTATATCAAGTGACAGCCTACACATTGAGCACCAAAGACATGGTGATGAAACCATACACAGCCTATTCCATGGCTTAGGAAAGCTAAAAAAGCATCAATGTAAAACCGATAGCACAGCAGTATAGAGGAATTCCTCAGAACATTGATCTACAAGTTGAAGCTGAAATAAAGACTTTATTGGAACAAGACAACATGCAGTATGCGAAAGCCCCAAGGCTGCGTGTATCCCCAATAGTGCCTGTGCCCAAGAAAGAGTCCAATGGGTGCATTTGTTTGTAAGTTGACATGCGCACACCCACCCGGGTCATTGAAAGCGAAAGACACCTAACGACATGTATGACTGACATGATGCACCTGCTACGTGGAGCAACTGTCTTCTCTAACTGTATTAAACAGGGCTACCGCCAACTGGAATTACATCCAGCTTTGAGGTATATTACAACGTGTGTGACACACCTTGTTTTTTTTCAGATCAAATGCCTCAGCTTTGGTGTTTCATCTGCTGCAGAGATTTTTCAAAATTAATTTCATAAAGTAATTTGGCACATTATTCAGTGGCTAAATTATAGTGAACTATGTTCTCATATTTGCAGCAACCCAAGAAGCGCATGGCGATCCCCTCTGTCGAGTCTGCATGGCTCTAGAAGATGCATATCTTGCTCCAAATGCTGACAGGTGACAATTGAACAAATCTATGTTATCATTGTTTGGGTATATATTTTCCAGCGACGGCCTTCAACCATCTGATCCCAAAAAAATCCAACCCTTATTATTACCCCAGTCCAGTAAATGTATCGGGTGTACAATCTTTTCTAGGAATGGCCAGTTACTGCACCAGATATTTTAAAGACCATGCCTCTATCAGCACTCTTCAACGACTACTCAACATGATTTCACATGGTCTGCTGAATGCGAACCAGCATTTCATCTAATCAAGGCATGTGTCTCCCCAACTAATCCATGGCCTATTATGATGTGGATTTACTGATTGAGCTTACTGTTGATGCATGGAGGACATTCTGGATCAACACAAACCTAATTCCTCATCACCACGATTTATAGTATCAAATGCAAGTGACAGTCTGTCTGCCACAGAACGTGCATACTCACAGGCAGAAAAGGGGAGTTTAGCAGTGGTACGGGACTGTGAGCACTATAATACATTTTTATATGGCAAAAGATTGACTGTCCTTACCGATCGTCAAGCATGAACGACCATATATGGTAAACACAATGCCAAAATGCCCCCGAGGATCGTCAGATGGGGTTCAAAACTTCAAGAATACCAATTTGATATTGTCCACAAACCCGGCAAGGACAGTAATCCTGCTGATTACTTATCAAGACATCCCCTGCCCTGTACTAATGAGCCAACATATCTAAGGCTGATCAATATATTAACTACATGGAACATCTGGCTCTACCTAGAGCTGTTTTATGGAGACCATAGTTAGAGAAACTTCACAGAACAAGATGCTCACAAACGTGAAGCAATGAGTCATTTCAAATAATTGGCATATCCTGCCAAATGCAGAAAATGCTCTACCACCAGCAGAATCCAAGATGTTGCATAATTTCACCCTGATAAAGGATAAACAGTTGGTCACCACACAGGGCATACCCTTGAAGGAAACCAGAATCATCATCCCATCATCTCTTCATGATTGAACTAGCACATGAAGGCTATCAGGGAGTTGTACCTATGAATGGTTTGCTGAGGAAGAAGGTATGTTTCTATAAAATTGACTCTCTCATAGAAACCAAATTAGGAAAATGTACCATCTGACGGTCTGTCGCTCCACTCACACTCCCTGAGCCACTAAAAATGACAACACTACCTACCACAGTATTGAAATAATTAGCCATCAATTTATTTGGAGCCCTACCAAATGGCAAGTACATAATGGTGGCCATGGATGAGATGTCAAGATATCCTGAACTCCAGCTGATATATACAGGAGCACATACTGTAATACCAACGTTAGATAAAATGTTTGCCGAATATGGAATAAAAAAGATTGTCAAGTCGGACAGTGGTGAATGTGTCCTAGTGCATCACCCTCAAACAAGTATTCAATTTCACTATTTTAACAGAAGGGAAATGCCTCTATATCAGGACCTGAAGTCGGAAAGTACTATATAACATGAGGTGCCCCAATGATCCAATTTCTTCTGCACAGGGGTGTGAATTTGTTTGCTGATCAACATTAACAATAAATCTCTATGTGTTCCCAATTTTGTGGTCATCAATGACTTTCGATGGTGATTGGTGCAGTGGCAGAAGTAGGTGTCAGGTTTTGGTATTTCGCGGTTGCCTGCCTTTCGGTTTTTCGGTGCTGCAGCACGGACAACAGGGTGGCTGCTGGCAACTTCAACTCCACCACTGGACTGGACTGTGGATGCTCACCAAGTCTGGACCCTTAGGGCCAAAGTATAAAAATGGGCCACGTTGCACTGCCCTGGGTTCGACAGGCAATTGCATGAAAAATAAATGTCCCTCTTCTCTGTGAGGAGCACGAGCAACTAGGACTATTTACATCCCATATGTAAAGAACTCAACATAGCCAGCTAGGCACATGCCCACCCAAGAGCACCCACACATATATGGTGTGGTTTCATGGGTTGTGCAATTTTCAAACTAGAGGTATGGCAAGAATTCGGACATTTATCAGCAGACCTCTAACAACCCAGGCGTCACATTTTATATTATTATATTAATTCATTTGTATGGTTTCATGGTGACTGGCTTCCTTGATCATAATCAGATATTTTCATAGGGAGACCAGCTCTTCCCCCCCCTGTCCAAGATGGCCGCACTTACATATGCAGTGATAGATATAGGGCCATATTACAGAAACTTTGCACCGGTGCAAGTGCAAAGTTGCACGGTATTAGCACTAGCGGAAAGTTTGCCCTATTTATAAAAACACTGTAACACATTAGAAAACCATTTCACAATGACAAGTGCAGTTTGGCATATTTTAGGTACCAGGGCAAAAATTGACCTTGTGCGAAAAAGATGCATTTTCACTGCATTTTTGCGACAGGGCACAGTTTGCCCTAGTGCTAATACGGAATGGTATTAGCACTAGGGCAAACTTTGCCTCGATAGAAAAATGCATAAAAAATGTATCTTTTCTGCACTAGGGCTATTTTTGCCCTGATGCTTTTAATTTTCAAACTGCACTTGTCGTGGTCCAATGGTTTTCTCCTGTGTCACAGTTTTTTTAAAAAATAGGGAAAATTTTGCCCTAGTGCTAATACCGTGCAATTTTGCACTTGCACCGGTGCAAAGTTTCTGTAATCTGGCCCATGGTCTGCAAAAGCACGCACCCAATGAATGGACGATCACTATAGCAATGGCTTCCTGGCTTCAACTGCATGTTAATTAGCAACCGCTTGCTTTGGCCATCCCACCGTCCATTCCGCAGCATGGGCAGACTCTCAGTGCCCAGGTAAGCCGCTTTCTTCTTTTTGGTGGCAACCTTCTACACCAAACTAACCCACAGCAGTAATTACACTAATGCTGGCTTTCCTTACTTTGAATTTTCGTTCCTGCATGTAGCGTACATTCGCACACGCGTGCGCTGCAATTGACAGCAACAGCGTGTCCTCCCTGACTAGATCTACTAACGAGGACATTTCTCAGGTAATTCTCCAATATATTACCCCAGGCATTGCATTATTATAGGTGGGTCAACTCTGGCCCTGACACCCTCTGGTACTCTATCTATTCACAGACGTGGCTGTGCCAGCACTATCTACGCGACACCTCAACAAAGCACACATTCCAGATCTCTGCAGACTAGCTTCAGAAATATAAGGTTTCACATATTTCTTTTCCTCTCAATCTCATTTAAAATAGATACCTCCTATTCGTGAGCACCATGTTTTTACACACATTTTATTACTTGCTTTGTAGACCTCCGGCTTGAAGAATGATAACTCCAATTGGAGTCACAGAATAATTCTTGTGTACCCCCAATAGACTACTAGTGAAGGGTTCTTTGGACTCCAAGGTCAGTCTCCTATGGGCACAATATAATCCCCAGTTTTTAGAATTTTCGATGCATTATACTTGTTTTATACAGAACCAGCAACCATACCACTAAGTAATTGTACTGTTTGGTGTTCCCACCGTAGGGGTCAAACAGTTAAGGTCCAGAAGAAGGCACACTACATGACCACTTGCCGAAACGTCTAAAGAAAGGACAGGATCTCAGTTATTGAACCCTGCCTAAGTTATTTACTAATAGTGACGTCGACCAGTTACAGGTTAGGTGACCGGCGTATCAGTTACAAACTAAAAATTTGACACTCTGACCCCAAATAACTTCTGAAAGAAATATACCAGGAGTACAGATCCATGTGAACAATTAGATTTGACTTGTGTAGGTAACAGTATGGGCGTAAGGACCAAACACATGACAATGGTTACAGCAATGTATATGCAATGTATTACTCTTTTGTTTATGTCCTTTGTCACACATTCTGAGATGTAACACTTTTGTTGAATATATCTATTTGTCTCACCATGCGTTCTATATGCACCTTATAGCTCACTATATCACCTTGTATATTACAACTTTTGAACCATAAAGTACATGATTGTTCAGAGGATGCTCTTTTGATGCTGATCATTATTGTTATTCAGTTTCATTACATGATGAAAGATGTTGAGAAACACAATGACTCTCAGTCTGAATAATAAAAAAATAAAGGAAATGAAAGAGGTGGCAAATTATAAACCCACCAACAAATCAAAACGTCTAAATGACTATGCAAGTTGTTGTTGCTGGAAAAATTGAGACCCAATAGACATTTATTGTTAATGTTGATCAGCAAATTAAGTCTGATATTCTATTAGGTGTCATCTAACACTCTTCCCACATCAAGTGGAATTAATTATCATAAAATGTTATTGGTTAAGAATCAATACATTTCATAAAACAATCATAAAAATGATCATAGTGCATAAGACATATACAATATGTTAAAACAACACAAGCAGGAACACCACGGGTGAGTAATGTTGCAATAATTTCTTAAGAATCACAAAATGTGTGTACATATCACACCTTGATTCCTAAGCTTCACTACTTTCTTTTTGTATAGAAAAAGTATATGCTCACAGGGCAAGAAGTTTGTTGATCCCTATCTGTGACTCAGAACCGTTTTGAGAATAGAGAGATCACCAAATTAATGCACGCCCCTGTACACAAGAAAGTGGATCATTAGGACACCTCATGTTATATAGTTGCATTCAAATTGACACCCCCTCGAATCGGGAGGATAGCTCAGGGGCAACGTGCTCGCCTTGGAAGAAAGACAACATGGAGCAACACAGGTTTGATCCCCGGGTCCGCGCTTAGAAATCTGTGGATATTAAGCGTGTTATAAATAACGTATCATATCATAATCGATGGCAAGAGCTCCATGATCTCGGCTGAACAAAATGGGCGAACTGGTACGAGGAATTCCTAATTTCTCAAAAGGATAACTCTGCTGGACATGAATCTGATGGAAGCAGCTCCAATTACATGAATGGTGATATTGACAGACAGCAGCTGTGAGGAAGACAATGTGCCATGCCCACAAAGAGGCCCATCTCAACGAACAGTTAGGAAAAGGAAATAGGTTGAACAATATGCTTCTGCATTCATTTAAGTGAGAGGGAGATGTACCTGTCTGTGTCTATGACTCAAGGACCCAGGTAGGGAGGTCACCGGAAGGGGAGGGACCCGGGAATGAAGAGAAATAGGTGCACCTTTTCTACTTACCTAGAGATGTTATAGGAAAATCTGTACTTTTGGCAAATTTGTCCTATGTATTTTCTTCGAATGGGAAAGACAAATTAACAGAAATATACATATGACTTGTTCAGCTGTATCAAAATAAAAAAAAAATTAAAAAAAATAAATATACATATTTCACGTAAGGATATGTTCACTTCCCGTCAGGTCGCTTCTCAAGGATTTGAGCCCTGAAACGAATTGAGCATTTATGTGTGAGGGTGAAAATGTGAAAGGGCTCTCTAAAGTAGAGTGCCCAATTAAAATCAAAAGTGTTGACTCATAGGGCCTCGTTACGAGTCCACCCCGTCCGGTAAACATGCCAGAAAAATTGCTGGTAATACTGGCAGTGGCATTTTTACTGGACTCGGGGGGGAAACCCGAGTTTTCCAGTGCGGGCTGTGATTTACCGGCAGGCCTGCCTTCTTGGTAGATCAGGCCCCTAACGGCAAAGAAATGTTGGAATCACCGGCACTGGTACTACCGGTGCCAGACATTCTGGCAATCCCATCCCATAATATCCCAGTAATAGCGGGATATCAGGCAGCGGAGACGGTAGTGGCAGTTTCCCAGTATCCCGCCAGAATTACCGACTGGATACCGGGAAACTTGTAATGAGTCCCATAGACTCTTTCTATGTTCAATTCAAAAGGTTGGTCATTTAAAGCAAGAGATGCTTTAATTAGGCATGATCTCCTCAAAGTTTTCAAATGAATGGCAAACTATTAAATGTGCTCCGCCAGAGGTAATACGAAGACCGCTCATTTTATTTTTCAGTGCCCTTTTGCATTACACGTCGCAGCCTGATGTCATAGAGTGTTTATGGGGTAGTGTGATTTGCTCAGAAGTGATGAATACCATACTACACTGAGCCACACTGAACCGAAAAAGGAAAGGCAGAAGACAATGCGCCACCTCTGCAGTGGCAGATTGTAGGGCAGTCGACATGGATTTGTAAATGAGGGAGTGGGCTCATTTGTTCTTCAGCATGGAAAGAAACGATGGCACTCCTGCCTTGCGCAAAGAGGGCCCCTTGCAGCACAACTAGGCTCTAAATAATGGGCCTATTTATAAAATATTTTTCAATGGGATTGCACCATTGTAAAACGCTTTTGTGAATCAGGCCCTTAAAGGAATTGGATTTTCAATGCAAATAAACTGGGCCTGCTAGTGTGCACAGCTTTCGGATAATCAGGAAGCTGCGCGGTTGGTGCAAAAAACGAAGCTAACTTTTAATAATCTGGGCCCAGGTTGGCAGGATAAACTACTGTGTGCAATCTCTGAATTAATGTAACCATACTGCTTCCAGCACAGTGGATTCCAAACCTTTTTGCCACACTTGAGCCAAAAATGCTGTTGACAGGACTGCACAAAAAGCCAGACCTGGTAATATTTTCTATCAAACCCAGGTACCGTCTGCTCATTTCAAAGCACCTCAGGACCCTCCTTGGACATCCTCTGGGCCCCCTTAAGGGGGACGCCCCCACAGTTTGAATAACACTGCCACAGGCCCCAGACCAGCCCACAGGGGCGGGAAGATAGAGGGCCAGGGGGTTTAGGCGTAGGGCGTAGGCAGAGAGGCTCGCAAAAAGGGAGGGCAGCCACAAGGTGGCATCACCAGAAAATTGCCTGGCAACATGGCACCAAACAGGTGGCCAGGGGGGAGAAAAGAAAGGAAAGATGCGAAAAAAAGTCAGCAGAGGGCCGGGAGGCCCGACCCCCTGTAGCAGAACAAAGTCAAGGGGGGAAATGAAAAGGGCTAACAGGAAGGTAGCAAACACAGCAGAAAGAAAGCGCACCCAGTTCAGGTAAAGGTTTCTGGAAGGAGAGGAGAAGAGATTTTCTGTTTTCCAACCCAACCCCCCCTGAAGAAGGAGGTAGTGAATAAAGCACTGGGTAGCAGGTTCGTTACCCGGTCAAGTCGTAGGCGGCGCGTACCTAAGGAGAGGATGCCAATTGGGGTGAGAGAAAGGCCAACCAGCCAAGAATAGAGGCAAAGGTCAGGCTTGCAGGTACGCAAAGGAAAGGACTTGCCGGCAGAAGCAAGACATCACTCACCTTGGACATGGTGAGTCCAAAAGCACACCGTTTTTTTATCTTGTGGTTATTATTGCTGTAAATAATAATAAATGCCTATGGCCAAAAAGTATTTTCCACACACAATGGAATGGAGTTTTTGTTACTGGTTAGGGGTATGGAGGAGAGCACGAGTGCCTGCACTACTTAGCCTATGTACCAGCGTTATGGAGTGCAGCTATTCCGGTGCCAGCTTACCCATGGCCGTCCCCGCCGTCGTTGTGCTCCTATGCAGGAGTGGCATCTTCCGTGACGCATGGTGCGCCGGACCGATTGTGTTTGGTCCCGGCGGCCTGTAGTGGCCTCTTCCAATGCAGCATCGATGCGGCTTGGTGCTGCACCTCTAGCAGTGACCGTGGCTTGCACCCGCACCTGCAATGCAAAACTTGAAAAATGCACTAAATTTCCCATCAGTAGATGCAGTTTGTCACTTGGGATGGACATACGCATAAAAGAAGCTCGTAGGAAACAACCTGCGCTCCTCACCTATGCTTTTGCTTCGAGTGGTGTTTTTCTTCAATTGAACTGTTGCCTGTGTTTTCTGCTTCTGCATCCCGGACTGGCTTTGGGTTTCCCTCCCGCTGTGCTGCTAACTGGTAGACCCTTTTGTACTTGTTTTTGCTGTTTGCATTGCCTTTAAATACACTTGTCTGCACTGTGTAAAGAACCATTAGCTGCTTGGATTTTTTTTGCTACTTTTTGTCTTTTTGGTTTTCCTTTTGGATGCACTTCTTTGCTGTTTGCATGGAACTGAATTGATTTGGACCTTGTACTGCCTTTGGATTTGTGATGGAATTTAGCTGAAATATTTGGGTATACTGCTTTATTGGATTTGTTACTTTCTTTTTTTTGGAATTAATATCCCTTAGTTTAGTCCTCGTTCCGTTCAGGTCGGGCCCATGTGTTTGCTTCCCTGGACATTTTATGTCCGCTAGCATCTTCGTGGGGCGGCGCCCCTGTACTTTCTACAAGCAGGATTCTGGACCTCATCAGGAATTTGACGGAGTGGGAAAATGCGGCAGTAACGCTATTACCGTGGCATTTACCACTCCACCCAATCAGGAGTATGGCCCCACCTGGACGCATTCACCTCCAGCTCTGAGCGGGGGGTGAACGTGTCAGCAGTATGGGTATTTTTGGTGCTATTACCGCTGGTGGTATTCACACCGGTGGTAATAGTGCCACCCATCCCATAGGGACCAATAGACCAAATTGGGATTTACCAGCTTATCACCACTCGTGATGTGGTGCAAATTGCGCCAGAGCGAGAAGTGGTAACGCTAATTGCACTGGGCGGTATTCCGCCCAACTTGTGACGAGGCACTTTGTCTTTGGAAACAGGTACTAGAACAACAAGGGGGAGATCGAAAGTGTTTGCTTTACATTCTGTAGTCACAAGTATATTTGATTGTGTTTCCCTGTTCCTTCCCTTTTCTACAGCGTCCGCTGGTTCCTGCGATTTCCTGCCTTTTTGTCTGAACCCGTGGCCTTGCAATACTCTTCTTGTATTTTGCAGGCCTATTTTTAGGGGGAAAGTCTCCCCAGCTCAGGGACCCTTGTCTTTGCCTTACTAGCAGAGACAGGGGTGCATGCGGAGGGTCCCTCAGATCGCAACATCCAGCTACTTGTCTAATGCCATTAAGACCCTTCCTTTCACGTTCCTCAAGATTTCGGTGCCTTTCTCAGTCTTGTGGAATTATGTAATTAATTTAACATGTCTCTTTGTAGTAATGTCAATACACGTCTTGTGTTGGAAGTGGCAAAAGACTGCGAGGCCCATGCATAATGTATTATGCTTTGAATGGCGTATTCTATTCCTGTGTGTGTTTTGAGTGGCGCTGTCATTTGTAGAGGATTAGGTTTTATTTAAGCAATATGCCCCGAGCGGCGGGGGCATTACTGAGGCAGGTAATGCCCCGGGGCCCATAGTATTAGGCCCGAGCGACTGTCTGCAGGTGTGCTCCTGCCACAGTCTTATCCTTTGGATAGCTTCTTCGGGAGTCCTTCTGAGACAGTCCTTCTGAATGGAAAACAGCTCAGAGTGATCATGGTTAATCGGCAAACCTTGGCGCATCCCCTTGGAATGGCAGTTAGTTGCACTGACGTGCTACACATGCAACTGTGAAATGCAGATGAAGAATTAGCCAACATGACAAGAGATACAAATGTACAATGTAACAAACCCGGACGTGAGAGAAAATGTGTTCTTGTCCCACTGTTTTGCAGATAAGCTAATGTTCATCTTGCTTCGTAATGCCACACATGTTACCACAATGACCAACATCTGGAAAGTGAATGGACTTGGACTCACTCAAGGTCATTCACCAGCACACCACAGACTTTTCTCCATTAGACTTTTGCATTCACAACAAAATGGTTGGATACTAAAAATTATGGTATAACGATGATGTTATGTTTTTTTACCACTGCAGAATGATAACTGTCCTGTCCTACCTGCTCATATCCAATGAATGTAGATATGCATTACAGGAGAGCGCGCCATCCACCTTTCCATGGTGACACATGCTGTCATTAATATTCTTCTCAGGCAGCCGCAGACATCAGGAGCAGGGGCAATTGCTCCAGTTTGTGCCATCAGAGCAGACAACATTAACTTGCCATGTGCGGCTAGTCATTACCATGGGATTGCAAATAAGGGCGGTTTGCAGTGATAAGCAGTCAAATGGGATGACAATGAGTCTGAGTACTCTACCACAGTTATATGCTGTAATTTTGCATATAAGCTAGTTAATGCGCAGCGATAAGTGCATTGAAATGTAAGTGATGCTCCATAGAAAACACACTTATAATAATCGCTATGAGGTGCAGAGCGGGTGCACTGATGATTTATTGTAAAATAATTATGGGGGCGACCATTCTATGAAGGCTTGCAGAAAAATACACCAGTCTCCATAAAAGTTGTAAACTTTACAAAATCCACTTAGCAAAATAGCAAATATACCAAGCGTGTAATTGCTTTTGCTATTTACCTGAATAATATACTATTTTATGAACAGACTGACACCTCTAAACTTTTTCTTGAAAACCACCATTGTTAGATAGACAACTTCTAGAGGTCACATAACATAGCTGGTGGCTCCCTCTGGATCCCAGGGTTCCCCGTTCCCGCATAAAAGGATAAACACGTTTAAGGGAGTACAAAGGCAAGGGTTACCAAACAGATCCTTCTATTCCAAAGTAATCAAAATATCCACTTGACCGCAGCTGTACTAAGACTCACGAAAACAATCCTACTATGAGAACCAAGATGGCGGCGATGAGGAGAAGATGTGCGTGAGCGGAGCTCCGTCCTCTCCCCCACCAGCCGCGTCAATAAAGATAAACAATTTTGCTGTTTGCGGCCACCGTAATCCCCACCCCGAACGCTGGACGTGTGGAGCAACTGAGGACTGGAGGGATTGGATCCACCGTGGCCCCCCGGACTCTGGGACAGTGCCGAAAGAGTGAGCGGAGGGGGCGGTCCCTGACACAGCAAGTGCGTCTATGAGGCACCAGAGACGCGGACTACCGGAGCGGGGGGCCCAACCCCCTAAATAACTGCCGATCTTCGTGGGAAGGGGGACAGCTGCCAGAGCACACGCAGCGCCCATGAGACCGGGAGAACGGGTGGAAGAGGCTGCCGCCCCCCGCGGGTAAGACGGAGGAAAAGGGCACTGCATACCCTGAAGTGCAGCAAGGAGACCGCTATTAGAACGAGCCCAGGGGAGGAGGCTCTGTGCAGCAACCAAACCTGCAGGAAGCGGTGAAAGCAGCCGGCGGGGGACGAGGAGGTGATCGTGAGCAGGAGAGTCGCCGTGGGACATCCAGAAGACAACGGTCGGAGCAGGACTCACGACGAAGCGAGAGCCCAGCACACTCCAGTATACGGCAACAGAGGGAGTCCCACAACAGAGCGGCCCAGGCTGAAGGAGGCAGCGCCCAAGGGGACACTGTTCCTCCCCCAACATATGAAGGTACAAAACGAAATGGGCAGCAGCAAGGCAGCTACAGGAGGGGGCGGAAGGAATAAAAAGGGGATTGGTTAAGCTCCAGCAAAGAGGGGCATGCAAGGACTGTAAAGCGGTAAAAGGGGAGGTAGAGGGGGAAAGCAAAGGACACTCACGCAAGAATTTTAGGAGGGGAGAATCCCTCTGCTCCCACGCCCCCCAAGGAAGGGGGACCACAAGCACCAAACACTGGGGCTCCCAGAAGGAGCACTGCAGGACTCATAACACCTCATAAAGACCACCCCACAAAAGACACAGGTCTGCAAAGATAAGACCCCGGCTGAACAAATAGTCAGAACCGCACATGTTGTATCAAGCAGGGACGAAATATACGCCCGGGAAGCCGCAAAAGGAGAAACTAGGGGGAACACAACTGCAGAGTAATTCAACCTATAACTGAATCTATGTCCAGATCTAGGGGGAAAACTGCGCATCAACCCCAACCGTCACCTCAGAGAAAGCAAGAGCAACGCCTCACTCAACTGTGGGGAACAGAAACAGGTACACCAGCAATCTCAATGAGGAAAAAGAATCAGGAGGGTCAGAGTGCCAAGGTGGGAATCACCGACATGGAGCCAGGAGAAATGGCAACAAAAGAAGACATGAAAAAGTGGTTTGCGGAATTCCAGGCACAGTTCATGGCCAATGTACAGACTCAATTTGAAACAATAAAAACAGATATGAGAACTATGGTACAAGAGCTCAAGACAGAGTTAACTGCGGTGGGGGAGAGAACAGACACCCTGGAGAAAATCACGCAAAATCTGGATGAAGAGGTGCAACAACAGGCGGAAGTCCAGGAGCAACTACTGAGACAGACCCACAACCTAGAATTGGAATGCGAAGATTTGGCAAATGGTTCAAGGAGAGCAAACATAAGAATTAAAAACATGACAGAAATGGTGGAAGAAAGGGACTTGAAAGAAGCAGTCCAACAGGTATTCAAGGACATCCTAGATGCCAGCGAGGAAGAAGAAATTGCAATAGACAGAATACATAGAGTGGGCCCCAAGAGGACAGGGGAACCAGGTGCAAGACCCCACGACGTATTTGTGGCTCTATCCTCCTACCCCCAAAAAGAACAAATCCTCCGGCGAGCCCGGACAATGGAGCATATACAAATGAACGGGTAGGACATCCAACTATATCAGGACCTGGCACAGTCCACACTGCAAAAATAAAGGGAAATGGGCCCAGTGGTAAAGGAACTCTCGTTGAAACAAATCAGATACAAGTGGACCTTCCCATTTGGTTTGCTGTTCATGTGGGAAAGAAAGCAAAGAAGGGTAACAATATCCGAGGAAGGGAAGAAAATACTTGGAATACAGGACCTAGAAGGACCTAGCCAAAGAAGACGATCCGAAAAATTCACCCCAAGTAAATCAGAATGGGAATGGAAGAGGAATGACAAGAAGATAAAATGGCCTCCACAAAAGGAGTGAGAACCCAGAGAAACAACCAGAAACACATCAGCCTCCGAAGAACACTGTACCAGGGACATCCCAATCTGCCCAGCAATCTAACGGTAACGGGGAGAGCGGGACCGACAAACACACAGAGGCGGTGGGGGAAGGGAAAGAGTGGTTACTCGAAAACCAGAGGGGTTTTAGTATACCCCACAATTAATCCCTGAGATTAAGTGGGCATGCTGGAAAGAATAAGGGCCAACACAGACATTAAGGGCATAGACATGGCGGGATATTCCCACAAAACAGCAGTTTACGCGGACGATATGCTGGTAACCCTGGGGGACCCTGAACATTCTCTCCCACAGTTGATGCAGGAAATGGAAACATTCGGAGCACTGAAAATTAACAGACAGAAATCGGAACACTTAGCTCTGACAGGAGACACTGCATAAATACCTGGGAATAACACTGACAGGAAAAATACAAGACCTATATACGCAGAACTACCCCGCAATCCTACAACGAATTCAACGCGAAATTAAGAGATGGAATCCCCTATCAATATCATGGTGGGGCAGGATAACGGTGATCAAAATGACTCTACTCCCAAGACTATTATATCTATTCCAGGCTCTTCCATTCAGAATCCCTTCATCCTTCTTCAGAGCACTAACAAAATCTATCATGTCTTATATATGGCAAGGGAAATCTCCGAGAGTATCTAGGGCAGTTCTCACAGCCCCAAGAAGTGAAGGTAGATGTGGACTCCCACACTTCAAAAAGTACTACGAGGCAGCCCAGCTGTGGGTGTTGAAGGAATGGATACCAGTCGAATTACAGAAATTGTGGGCAGCCCAGGACAGAGCAGTAGCGACGACTCACACCAGACATATGCTCTGGGTAGGGAAGAAGCACAGACACCCAAATGTACAAATTAGTGAAATCCTGAAGACAGCATTAGAGATATGGAACACTAACGAAAGATCCGGCTCCCTTCATACCTCTCTTCGGAAATCCCGAATTTCCGCCAGGGCTTGAGAAAGGGGCGTTCCAGAAATGGGAGGAAGCAGGGTGTAAAATGGTCGCAGATATGCATGAAGAACAAAGCATAAGGCCATTTGAGGACTGCACATCCTTGCTAAAACTCAAGAGCACAGACAAATTTAGGTACGACCAAATATATCACTGGATGGACACGCCGAGAATCAAAGAAGCAGTGTCAAGGGAGCTAACCCCATTTGAAAAATAAATAATGATGAACACAGGTTCCAAAAAATTTGTATCCATCACCTATACATTTTTAAACACCTCTGCAGAAGAAGTGAAATGGAATTACATTAAAAGATGGGACCGCACGTTAAACAACACAGTCACCAAAGGGCATTGGGAATACATATGGAAAATGATCCCAAAATTGACAACAGCGATTCAAACTAAAGAAATATGGATGAAAATCCTAATGCAATGGCACTACACACTGGAAAGGCTTAGTCAAATGTTTCGGAATTCCTCAAAAATATGCTTGAGGGGATGTGGAAGTGAAGGAACTTGGCGACACATTTGGTGGGAATGCCCAAATATACAACAATTCTGGGGAGAAATCAAGACACATATGAGCTTGATGTTCCCGACGATGGGTACCATAGGAGAAGAGATATGGATGTGTGGACTGTGGAACCCCAAGGACAAACACCTTACCAGAACTCAAAAACTGAACTTCATGGGACTCCTGATAGGTGCTTGGCTGGAATTGGCCCATAAATGGAAACAAAAGCACCCGCCCTTGTCTATAGATTGGATAAGGAGGGTATGGCTTCATGTGGCAATGGAAAGGCTAACCTACAACATGCAAGGGGCCCATCACAAATTTCGAGAAGAATGGGGCGAAACCGTGGAATACCTCCAGAGTGACTATATGGAACAATGGTGCCCACACAGGATAAGGATTTTGGAAATATTTAATTAAGTAGACCAGGAAGAACACCTTGGACAGATAGACTGAAAGATGCGACCATTCCTGGGGGGAGCCGGGAGGGGGAGGCAGTTGGGGGAGTTGATCATTTTGGCATGTAATTTGTTGTAAAACCAATAAAAATATATATTTTTTAAAAGCACAATCCTACTATAATTAAGAATAACTTTCTCAGCAAGAATCATCTATGCACAATCTTGTCCTTAATTAAGGCTCTTTTAACTGGGTTAACTGAATATATTTGAGCATGAGTGAGATACATGTTTGATATCAGGGGGGGTGGGTTACATGGTCAACTGGCTACTTGGAGAATGAGGGTCCAGTTTTAGCTCATCTGCCCATTCCTCTACACAGGAGCTGTCATAGCAGTACTTCAGGATACTGATACCTGATGCTTAGTACATGTCTGTGAGGTGACTGACTTCCTGCTATCCTGGTGTCAAGAACGTGTGAGATTGTAGGTGTTCGGCATGCAGCCTAGGAGATTTCGTGGGTGGTCGGACTTGATTTGAGTAGATTTGGTGAGGCTTTGTGGCTTATGGACTTTGGAAAGAATGAATGTGGAGTGCAGGCACCTTATTTAAGCGCAGGGCCATATTTTGACATGTTTGATGAAGAGTCTAGGTGCAGATAATATTGTCGGGGCTATAAGTTCGTAACATATTTTTGATTGAATGATCCCCAGAAGAGAGCCTACAATTCTAGTCAATCAGCCAGGGTTCAAACTCCAATGTTCACTTAAGTGGCACAATAGCAAGGGCATTTGCTAACCCACACTGTTTGCTTTCTCACGTTATTTAGTCAAGTCACCTTTGCCATTTTCTTCTACTTTTTATCATTGTGTCACTCGTTTCTAAGCTTATTGTTCACAATGCTTGAGGGGAGAGTCTCTCAGGATTGCCACCATGATTGGAAGAGTGAGTGAGTTGGAACAATAAGAGAAAATATCTATGAGAACGTCTTTTTCCCAAGGGACGCCCACACTGCGATCACAACACTGCTAGTGTTCACCAGGGTACGTTATAAGTCACCTGAATTGCACTGGAGAGGACTATGTTCATCTGCACTCAAGTGCAAAAGGTCTCCCTCCTGCAATGTTCGTCTTTTCCAAGTGGAAATTCAACACAGGTAACATCGCCTTTACTCATCACTTTTCTACTGCATTTTGGAAACATTGAAAATGCCTTCCACTATTAAAGATTGCAGGAGGCATTTACAATGGATCTCAAAAGTCAGGCAGATTCCATAGGAATCAATTTTTTTCCACCAGCATGAAAATACATGCCGTCAGAAAACCATGTAAGTGGGAATACACAGTAGACACATATATTCCATTCCATGCAGCCGCTCTGCCTCCAAACACCCCAGATGAAAAAAGTAAGATGTGAATGTCTTATGCCTTGGTTTGTAAACCTTAATTTCAGCTCTGTGCAGTGTATATAGAAAATTGCCCCCACATTTTTGAGATTGCCCTGGGGTTCTCAGAGGAGGATAAACAACCCACAGGTTTGGCTAACAAAGTTCCAATTCTTTGGCATGCGACATTTAAATCCCAGCATGCTGCAGAAGAGCAGTCTATTTTCCGTGCGAGTCTGCATAGCAGCCTGCCTATACTTTACACACTCAGCATGCACCACAGTATCGCACAGACAGTAAGTGGAGGTGTTCCTATAATAATATAATGTATCTATATATATATTCAAGGAAAAAACCTTAGGTGAAGGAATGTTAAGGTAAGAACTTAATGCAACAAAACCCCTGAAATTCAGCTGAAGCCACCTTAACTTTGCGCACCCTGTTGCGCAGCCTATGACCACAATGATGACATCACAGATCACATCACTGATGACATCACTAATTCCATGTTGAATGAGAACACTGATGGCATTACAAATCACATCACTGATTACCTTGTAGGGACTTTGCTGACAGGAGCTTTGGCCAGGATCTCACTAAGGGGCTTTAATAAGTTTACAAAATGTTGACCTTGTCATATAAATGCCTTGCCAATCAAACACCCAGCTATCTGGCTAATAGATTAAGAATGAGTCTTTCCATTTGCACCCTTAGGCCCAGCAAGCAACTTAAACGTCCTGTACCATGGCATATGATGAGAAACTTTGGTGGCCGTTGCTTCTCCATTCAGAACCCTATTCTTTGGAACTCCATACCTGTCAGCATCTGCATTGCATCCAGTCTTGCAGACTTCAAGAAAGTTGTGAAGACATTAATTCCAATGATTAGCCTGGAACTCTTTCGGTCTTACTGTCCTGGTCCTCAACCCTTGCATTGTGAGACCGTGCTGCAAATCTCCTCTGGCCTACCCCTAGTGGGCGACCATGCATCAATCTTAGACAAACTCCTAGGGGGGGGTGGATCACTATGCCCCCCCCTGCTCTTATATCTCAGGGCCTTTGTGCATGGTGTTACTCCTGTCTTTCACCTATCTTACTCCTATGGACACATTCACATAAGACACAAAGAACACACCTGAATCGATTCAACAATAAAAACACTTTTATTCATACATAGCAATGCATAATGCAAACACTATTATAATGCAAATCTCGAATTTGCACCTTTTATGCTTTTGGTGCAAATCTACTATGCAGTGTAAAGCTGTAAGCCTTACAGGCTTCTAATGCAAGCAATACAATTCCTCTCCATTCCAGACCATACTTCACACTCTCTCTCTCTCAGACAGACCCTCTGTCTGGTTACCCCATCTATCATGTCAGCCAAAGCTCTGTGTGAGTCTGTTCTAATTCCCCATGCACGTGTCTTTTTCAGCAATACTCCCCTTTCTCTCTCGTTTTGCTCTGTCTCTCCTCTCCCGCTAACTTCTGCAACCAGCCAGTCAGTGTCAGGCCCCTCTCTCAAGATCTGGTCACTCGAACTGTCTCAATGCCTCTGCCAAGCTCTCTCGATTTCAGAGTCATCCAAACACCTCTCTTATGCCACCGCCAAACATCTCTCTTCCAAGTCAGTGTCAGCTCCCTCGATCTCAGAGCTATATCTCCAACTACATCCCATAGAGCAGACCAGCAGAGCAGCAACTAACCCCAAAACTCCATCTCCAACAACTAGAAACTCCCCAAAACCTCACCTCTCATTATACTGTTCAATGACGTACACATATCCATGGCTACATTAAGAATTCCCTCGTTTCTCTGTGTGTCAGCATTTCTAAATCTGATCCATGCCTAAATGTCTGTGTTGCATCTGGGCAATCACTGCGTGTTCTTTGTCAATGTGATATTTGCCATCATATCTACACCGTATCTCCTTCTGTCTGCCTGCCATCCTCATATTTCTCCATACAAATCCCTCTCTCCTTCTGCTGCATGTCTCTGCCTGCAAAGCTCTCCCTCTCTCCATGGCACTGCCCCCACCTTTTCTCTGTCTCTGCTGTCTGCGAACACAAGGCCTCCAAGATGCTGATAAGCCAGGCCGTCTCATTCGTTTCTCGGGAAAAGTTACGACCTTCCTGCCAAGAAACTGTTGACATTCCATGTAACTCAAAACAATCTCTCCGCACTCCGCGGAACGAACAGCTTCTGTGTGTCTCCATTCAGTGGAATGGCTTCATGCTTTCTCTATTCTCGAATGTAGTGCCTAACACATTCATTCATACCAAGCACTATACTTAAAGCTCAATGCATATTCTAAGTGCACACTCAATCCGTGTCTCTCTACATGCATACATAATACATAACATATCTCTACATGTATAACGTGTCTCTACATGGCTCTACATGGCACTTCAAATATAACAGGCCTCATTCTATAAGCAAATACAAATGCATACAAAGTGGCAGAATAAGTTGGATAGTCTAATGATGCTACTTCATGTACTAATCAGAATGAATGATGGATTACTAAACAGGATACAATGATAGATAACTGGATCCCTAAATGGGTAATAATGGGTAATGATTCCATAACAATGAGTAATGATTCGATAATGATAACAAACCAGGCCTCTCCATACTATCAGGTTCTACAGCATTCACCCTCTTTCTTGCAGCGCAACGAGGCCTTCAGTTGTGTTGTGCCTTATAAGAATTCAATAATATAACATAACATCTATTGGAATTCACATGGCCTGTCTTTGCCTAGGAAGATGCCTGAAAAAGTGTGTATGTGGTCAACAGTACAGATCGAGTGCCATGACAACTCTAAATGCTGCAGGTGTGAGTGATTGGAGGTTAGAATCAACCCATACCCCTTATTTAGGAATATAAGCTGCCACTCTGCACTGGTACGTTGTCCTGCACTGGGATTTTACACCAAAGCACCAAGAATGAGGCCTTTCCAAAGGAAATAAGACAGAAGATCATCAGCAGTATCTCTTGCACTCTATGACACCCATACTGGGGAGGATGGTTACTGCACACTTATTGGGAGACAGTTGTCGGTGGGCACCACAATATACTTTTATGTAACTTACTTAAACACTTGACCCGCCTCTTACCTGTCTCCAAGCCCCACTTACATGAGCTCAAGATCACCTTGGTGGGCCTCTCTTGGAAGTTGACAGGGCGGAAAGGCAAAGGTTAGGACAGTGTTCCCCAAAACCTTTAAAGAAGAAAAGACTGGGTTATAATAAACTGGCACACAAAAGGAAAGGCGGACAATGAAATGCTGGCATATGGGCTCTCTAATTGTTCCCTTGGTTACTTATACCTTTCTTCCAGTACACCAGCTGGTTTTTCCTAGATATTTTATGTAAAAGGGGCAATCGCATCCTAACCTTTGCCTTTCTGTCCTGTGTCAACTTCTAAGAGAGGCCCATCAAGGTGATCTTGAGCTCAGCTAAGTGGTGGTTGGAGAGGGTGTCCAGTTAAAGGATTGAATATCAAAGGATTGAATGCCAAAGGGTCGATGCAATTTGACCTAAAACCAAAGGGTCGCATTTTTTTTTTTTAAATATATATTTTTTGGGGTTTTCGTTTTGTAAAAAAAAGTGGTTTTTACCAAAAAAACAGGGGTTTGGGGGGACCCCCCCCAAAAAAAAAAACTTACCAAAAAAAAAAAAAGTCAACCCTTTGGTTTTAGGTCCTTTTGATTCAACCCTTTTGGCATTCGATCCTATGTTTTAGATCCTTTGACCTATAACCGTTGGAGAGATGTAAGAGTTGGGTCAAGTGTTAAAGTAAGGGGCATAAAAGTATATTGTTGATCCTGCTTACACGTTTCCCAGTTAGTGCATAGTAACTATCCCACGCGACAGAATGGTAAAGCTCTGATTGCCCAGTGGCCAGAAGAACCCTTACACAGTGCTCCTTCCACTTGATTCAGTTGGTCCAGCTGAATCACTTCTCGAGAAGGCATTTTTGTGCTCATCCAACTTCCAAGATTTGCTTGTGCTGTTGGCCTATAGAATCGGAGCACTGTATCCTTCAGATATCTCAGTGTGGCTGTCATTACTGCTGAACCTTTAACTCAATGATTGTACAGTGTAGAAAGACCCATTGTCTTTCCAGCATATATATCTCCAATTGTATGTCCTGCTGCACCCAACATCAACCGTGACTAATAGCCCCTGAGTGGTTTCACCATTGCACAATCTCAGGCCCGACGCTGCTGTGGCAGACTCTATTCAGCTGCACCTTATCTCTGGGGGTAACTAGACTCTGCCTAGAGCAGTTGTTCTGCTTGGCTGACCTAATGGTCCTTCACTATTGATGTTGCCGATCCAGGAAAAATCCAGAATATCTTTAGCTGCTCCTCTAGGTTGCCTTCTCTGCAATCCTGGAGTCTATACTGCTCCCAGGGGAATCTTTCATCATGAGCTTTCCTTCCTGAACCAAGGGGTCTTTGTTTCATCCTTTGGAGACCAAAGGCTTCAGTTGAAGAACTTGCCTATTCTGGTGGCTACCACAACCTCTCCAATGCTGATGTCAGAGCTCCACTCTGAAATCTCCATATAAGCATACTAGTGAGTTGTCTTTAAAGTCAGGATCTCTTCAGTGGGGTCCTCTTACCCACCTAGGAGTCTTCTTTGGGTTTCTTCTGTTCATGGAGCCCCATGTGTAGCCCTTGAACTCACCTTTATTGGTTAACATTGGGCTACTGACACCTATTGGTACATAGACTAACATTATGGTATGTGATTTTTATAACTCTAGCTCTGTGTGAGAATCCCTGGAAGTCGAGTTGAGTTGTGTGGACTCATTTGAACATTACATGATTCTGGGGCTGCATTTTCTGTGTTCTCTAATTCTGGAAAGCCTCTCTTACTAACCTGTAATATTGTGCAGTTATTACTTGGAACAATATGTGTGAAAAGAATCAATTCGTACAGATATATTTTGTGGTCCTTTCCTGATTGTGCTCTTATCAAAGGTATTTTCTGCACCTGCAATTGATCCTTAATCTTCTGAAGAGTTGCCATGGCTGCTCAGCATTTCTACCACTTGGAGAGTCAGGATAACTTGGAGAGTCAGGATAACTCGGAGGAAACCAAGAAAGTGTGATAAATTTGGGCACTATAAATATGTCCTAAGCAAAATGTCCTTAACATTTATGTTTGTTTGTTTTTTTGTTTATTTATTTGTATTGCACACCAGACCCAGAGGTATAAGGGTGCAGAAGTTACAAGGAAGTTCAAGGCTTAAGTTGCAGAAATAAATTACACATGGCAAATATGGAACACAGTAAGGCAGAAGGTAGAGAATACATGTCATCATCAACAGAGATAGCAGCACAAACAAAAGTACAATGTCTAAGATCTATAAAGGTTCTATGTACAGCATGGTGAGGGTATGAGGCCTTAGATGTCTGTTGTTTTAAGCCAGTTGATACAGTTATATCTAAAGTTCTGGTATGTTTGATCCGCTCGGAGTGATGGTGTCAGGGAGTTCCAAAACCGGGATGCTTTGACAGGAAAGCTGCTACTCCCAACCTTTGATAGTTTAAACCTGGGAATAGAGAGGCAGTTAGTGTATATGAGTTTGGAGGGTCGGGTAGAGGTCCTTCTGTGGAATCTCTCAGAGAGATAGATAGGAGCAGCATTATTCAACAATTGTTGAGTGAGCGAAGCGGTTTTAAGTAGGATTTTGTCATTGGTCGAAAGCCAGTTATTTTGTCACCTAATCTCAGATATATGATCTCTCCTAACTTCGCCTACGGCCACTCTGAGGGCATCATTTTTGAGAGATTGGATTCTCCTGATGATAGATTTGTTGGAACCAATATAGAGGGTGTTGCAATAGTCCAGCCTGGACAGTATGAGGGCTCTGGCCATAATGATGCAGCTACTATTGGAGAGAAATGTATTGCTGGTTCTGATAAGTTTATCTTTTTATAATAGAGATTCTAAATATATGTTTAGGGCATCAGGTAAACAATAGGAAACATCCTGCGTTCTTCGTGGCTGGCAACAAAAGACGAAGATGGTCACTGAAGTAGACTTTTATTTTCTGATGGTAGTAAATTTAGAGAATATCAGATACAGAAACATTAATTAATTTTAGCACACAGGGTGGGGGAAGCGGCCAATCCTGTTCCGTGGATTGCAGGCTGAAAGCGTCATCTTCCCTCCACCCTCTATTAACTTTTTAAAAAGTTTTCCTACACTCCTCGTCCCACTTACCTGTTTCCATTGATGGCGGTGGCCCCTCTGCCGCCACTGTGCTTCTGCTGCCATTCTGTGGCCGCAATGGAAATTGAAGAGGGGCTCCATTTTGAAGTATTTTCATACTGTCCCATTCAATGAATGAAAATACTTTTATTTTACACCCCAGGTTTCCAGATAGGAAACCCGGGATGCAAATAACGTTAAGACTCTCTCCGGAGGGTCGGATCGGGTCTATAAAGGTTGCTAGTTCTTCATCTGTGTTCAGGCCTAAACTTGTGGTCTGACAGGAATAAATCCAGATTGCCTCTCATCAGTGCTCTTCCGTACATACTCTTGCAGGTATTTTAACATATTCAACCATAATGGACCACAATTTGTATTTCTTGTCTGTTTCATTTTGGAATCTAGCCCCATTGCCTGATGTTCATCTTCATTGTTTGTTGCCCTTACATGCATAATAATCCATTCACATAATTATTTAGTAGTACTGCAGAGATTGCCAGATTTGCTGCAGCTGCATATAAGGAGGATTATCTCATAATGTGCAGTTTATAAAATTCTTTCATCATAGGTATCTGAAATCATTTTTGTTCAGCCAGTCAGTATTTGATAGTGGTTCTGGTACTGTATCATACCAAATCAGTACGATAACATCTGCGTACCAACCCCACGCAATGATATCTATATTTTTGTGAGAATGATGTTTCCACTGTCATGATTCCTTCCCCTCATGTCCCCAGCCCTCCAAGATGTCAGGCTGGAGCCAGGCCACGATCACCTACATGGCCCTCAAGGGCCTCTCCATCCCTCCAAAGACCCACTTGGAGTCAGACTTGGCGCTTGTGGCAACAGACTCACTCACTCCCATAGTATAACATTGGAGATTGGACTTGTAGTGCATTGATTGGGACAAGATGGATGCCCCCACATATTTCGGTTCCCAGATCTGCATGTGCAGTCTAGTCTTTTGGGTGTGGTTCAGCCCAGAGACACCTGGGATACCCAGAGACTGGTTAAGCCATGCCCAGGCTGAGAAACATGCTTTGTGTTTTCTGCACTTGCAGCACTCACCGTGTTCGGATCGGTCTCCAGCAGGCCTGCATCTTTCTTCTGCGCTCAGCTCCTGCAAAAACAAGAACACCCTTAGGAACAGCCTTACCTTGCGGCGCTTCTGCCCATCATCATCGCTCCTTCTGTTCTGCGGGCATCTTCGGCGGTGTCACTACCATCCCGGCACGCCGCTTCCTAAGGAAAAGGGAAAAGAACAGAAAAAAGGCATTAGTAAGCATTCAGCAAATCTTTGCTCATTTTTAAAGACTGTACAAGCTTCAAACGCTTACCTGAATCCCAGCCGCTCTGGGGGAACTCTGTCTCCGGAACTTCTTATCCATCTGCAAGAGGGAAAAGACACTCCAGGTTAGCGTGGAAACATCTAGAGGCACTGCATACTGTGCTTACTCACCGCATTTCTTCTTCATAACCGGCATCACGCTGAAAACGTTGCGGCACCTAAAAGACACAGAAAAAGAACTCCGTTCAATACAAATACAAAAGGGGTGCATCGCGCATCGCGCTCTCACTCACCATCAGCGCTACTCATCTCAGCAGCACACTGCCATCCCCGGATGCCGGCCATCATCTAAGGAAGGAAAGGAACGAAGTTAGAGAACTGTTCAAAAGACTCATTATACTTACCTGTCAGACTCTTGCCAGTGAAGTAACTAGGCAGCAACGAGCCTGCATCAATCAACGCGCCCCTGCGCTGAAAGCAGGACGGAGAGCACACTTTCCAAGAAAACAAGGCCCAGTCTCCAGTCGAGTAGACTCCAGGGAAGGGTTCGAGGTCGTAAGAGGTCATAACAGGCTGAGTGACGTCCCTGTGGATACCAGGTGAGCATTACATCCACATGTGCATTGCTACGTAGTATCCCATAAGCAGATTTTCATAGTAACAGTACATACTCGTCCCGTATGGCCACTCCTTTTTTATCTGTCAATGTTGTCATTAAATGAAAATTTTCTTTTTAAAGTGAACTGTAGCATATTTATCATCATACAATTCTAAGAAGAAGAGCTTGGCAGCTTGATCAGGAAAACCTATTCAATAGAGTTTATGTCCGAGACATGTTCATTTAACATAATCAAATGTTTAACTGAGAATGATGCCAAGTCGCATGCTATTGACCATGCAATTCCTTGTTTAAGATATCCCTGCTGTCCTGTGTGCTGGATTTCTAGGTGGGAATTAAGGGCTTATGGTATGTGTCAGCGTATTTAGAAATGGGTTCTGCTAAGGGCAACTGGCTCTGATAATGGCCCTAAATGGTTGGAAGTGAACATTCTCTTTGTGCTATTTCTGTGGGAAGAATCCTGCAATCATTGTGGGGTTGAGGGTTATTAACATTTAGGGCCCAATTCATAGAATTTGCGCATACATCCTGCAAAGTCCCCCGCGATGAACCCAACTTTGCGCGTCCCGTTGCGCAAACTTTTGTATGCACGCTTTGTGTATTCATGGAATTTCAGGGACTAAATAACCTGATGCATAAAGAAAATCCATTTGCCTGTGGATCGCCCCCATGCAAAGCTAATCCAGCTACATATATCGACCTTTGCGCAGTCTTCATCCACAACATCAAGCACCCCAGCAATACTGCGGGCCATTGCCCCGAAACCAAGGCAGCGCCCCAGCGACAATGCGCAGGGTTCCCCAATACTTAACAGCACCCGACATAATGCTTACCAATTTCCATAAATCAAGGCAGACCCCAGTAATTCTTCATGCAAGCTCTGATAAATCAAGCCAGCACCCTGTTCATATGCATTCACACACCTTAACTGCTATCGGCATCCCAATTCTGTGCACCCACCCCTAAATTCCTGATTGCGCCTTACCCTTGAGTGTTGATTCCTATGCAATTGGTACTTTGTAGGTGCTTTCAAGTGGCAGTGAGATCATAAGGTTTGCATGCTTCTTTCCTTGATGTGACATTGCGTGGTGAGATCCATGAATATGGTTGCCTTTATGCTTGGCTGGGCGTACGCTTACTTTGCGTGGGCCCTCCCTCAACATGACCATGTTATTCCTTGTTCTTCCATATTCTGCATGGAGAATGGGGAATATGCAGGTTCCGCCCCGTATTTATTTCCCTGCTTAGGCCCGTCCCACACTTTGCACTCAGCTGCATGCAGAGACGTGACAGACCCACGCAGAGTGCCTGCAATGACATGCACGCAAAGTGGTTTCCATAAATTAGCAAACAGACTTGTGCATGCTGAAGAGTGCGCAAAATTACATTTCAGCATGCAAAAAAATCCATAAATCAGGCTGTTAGAATGTGGTACTGGAAGATGAGTAAAGAACCCCACTACCTGCTTACGACTGCCGGAAAGAAGAACTAAAGGTGACTGCTTTTGCATCCTCGTAATTCGCAGATGAAGCAGAACAGCAGATGCGAGATACGGCTCGTTGATCCTACTACAATCCGTCAGGCAGTCACATGTTGATAGTCCATAGTCCATCCTGATGTGTTGGTGACTGAGGATTTGAGGTCTGAGTCTACTTTGAAGACACTTTCACCATACCGAGGTTGGTTTTCAAAAGAGTATTTTCATGCATTTGAACGGAACATGTGAAAACCGGTTTTAAATTAGAAGATCTGAAAATAGCACAGAATATCATTAACAACGCTGGGTCCCCTGATGAAGTTCTTGTGTATTGTGTGCTCTTAATGAAAGAACGAAACATATTGGGTTCTGAAGGACACTGTATTAAAAAACAGTGATTTACATTAGTGTATTAAGTTTCTTTAGGATCTTTTTAGCAATAAAGGATCCGCCCACCTCTTTATACGTGTGAAAGGTTAGAGTAGCCACTAATGAAAGCGGCTATCTATCGGTCATCCAACGATGTTTGTTAAAAGCATACCATACTGGCTTTAGTCGGCCAGTTGTGGTCAGATTTTGTTTATACTTAAAAAATTGCACTTTGTGAATTGCACTGCACTTTTCACTTTTTTACGATGTGTGTATTGTTTACATGCTTTTACATGTTTTTATCTTAATTGTGTATGTTTATTAAAATATTGAATGAATTGTAATGATGATGTTGCAATGAATGCAGTTCTTTTTTTCTTGTATGAACTGTGTTTTTGTTCAAGGTAAGAAGAGTCAACACAAAGGTAGTGGGGTTCTTTAGTCATAGTTTATACAAGTTATTTTGGGGACGGACCCCATAGCTGTTTAACTCCCCTGTGTCTTTGTTTGGTTTGTTGACTGGAAGATGAGTAACCCTCCCTGTTTGTTCCACTTGCTGAGTTTGTCATGTGAGTATTTATATGTTAGTACTTGGATCTCCAGTGAAACTTCTGTAGGATTCTTAACCACTGACATGCAGATCTCTTTCTCTTACAATCCATAATTACTATCTTGCCGCTTTTGTTGGCTTCTTTGTATATTTCAGATTTGTCTTTGAGTAAGTTCAAGTTGGTGTAAAATCTTTTTTTTAAAATTAATTCTAAAAATGATATAAGTAATTTATAACGCGCCTGTGCACAAGTGTTTCTAGGCACAACAAGACAAGGGAGGGAAGACAGAGGGGTGACAAGGCAAATGATCTTACTAGGCCTTGTGTCATTCAGATCGTGTGTTAGGAAAGATTTCGTAATTGTAGGTAATTTTCCTTCCATGTGGCAACCCCTAAACTTTTTGCTGTTGTTTTTCACCTTGTTCTTGACTTTGCCAGAGAAGTGCAGCCTTCTGCCGCACTCCTCTGGGCTTTAGCTCCTTTCTTACGGGGAAACTGACATGCCCTTAAGACAGTCAGTACCGGGGAACGCTGTTTCCCGTAGTTTCTTTTATCATGTTGCGGCTTTAGTGCAACATGACACAAGAGGGCACTGTAAGCTAAGTTACAGCTCTCTTGGGTCTCTAGCCTTCTACAGGCCCTAGATACTCGTTTAGGATTGTATTTGATCGGTGCAAGTCATTCAGGGACTGGAATGGTGGCAGCGATCGTTTTGTGTATTTTGAGCTCCTTTTGGCGTTCTAAGCGCGTTTTTTGCGCTGAACCCAAAATGGTGGCCTGGCTCCCAAAATGGCCAGACCACGAGGCTCCTTTGTCCTGTCCGCTGACCGTCTTGCTCCCTTCACCTCCCCTAGGTCGAGCCGACCCGGGGCCTTCCTTATTTGGGCATGTACTTTCCCGCGAAACACGGATGCTTTCGCGGGCTTCTACATGTCTTGTGTGTGCCTCCAGGGTGTGGGCTGGGATGTCTGGTCCCAATACACATCCTGGGTGCCAGAGAGTCTAGGGTGGTGTGAATGCCTGGGACCACCGTGGTCCGTGATTGGTCCATGAATGATGTGAGTGTTGATGAGCGGATCTCCCATTGGCTCCCCTCCGTTTTGGCGCAAAGGGAACCGTGGATAAGAGGGGGCTGGAAACACCACTACCATGTCGATCTCCTGAGTTCTCACGAACAAAGGAATACAGGAGCCAAGTATCCTGCAACCACAAGGCTGGACCGAGGAATCGCTGGTGACCCGCTGAAGGACTCCTCCTTTGCACTGCTGTCGTCCTGTGAAACCCTTTCCTCCTTTGATCGAACCAGAAGGCCTGTACTGGTGCTTCGACCTTTGGAATAGCAGGAACAGCTATTCTCGGCGACTTCATCATCTCCTGCCAGTAAGCCTTCGGAAGCGTCTCTGGGCCATCCAGTTGACTGACCAGCTTACACGGGAGTCCTGCTCTGTAACCGCCGCCAGGTTGTGTAGTATTTCGAGTCCTTGTCACTCTCACACGCTTCGTACACTTGGCGTTCCCAAGTCTGAAGTGAGTAGTGTACATTTGGCTCAGATACACACGGCCGCTCCGTTGCCCTGCTGTGGTGACAAAACTGTGCAGGTTTCTTCGATTGGGACGTCTTTTTACTCAACACGACGACGAGGCGTTCCCTGCTCTTCTGAACCTGCCAGCTGCTGAAACTAACGTGGAGAAGCCTGTGTCTGCTTGCATCGGGGACCAGTGAGTAGTATAGCTAGGATCTGGTCGCCCTCCTGCAGTAGCCCATTGCTTTTCCCCGCTGTGTAAAAACAGCACCCTTTTGTCCGTACTCGCGCTCTGCTTCTGCTCACTGTGGAGGCTGCGCTTGAGTCGCGGAACCCGTTCTTCTTCTGTTGTGCACTAACCCGAACTGCCTGACTTCCTCCGAAGAGCTTCTCCTTTTGCCCGTTGGCACCAGCGCGTGCAGGTACTTTGAGCACAAGGCTCCACTCTTCGCAGGGCTCGGACTTCCATCTAGTTAGGTGCCTCTGAAGGCGAACTGAGTCTAAAGCATTATCGCACTGCCTGCTTTCCTTCCCTTTCAGGTGGACTACACATTTCGTGCATATAACGCTTGCGACTGTCGTATTTGTATATATATTGTGTTGATATGGTATGTGTTGGCTTAATATTGTGATATTGTGATTTTCTCGCTACGGTCATTATTTTAAAGGCCTTAAAATAAATGTGTATATATTTTTGATATAACAACTGTTTGGAGTAGTTTGTAAGCGCTCTTGCTTTGTGTGCTCATTGCGGGCTTTCAGTCACCCTCACCCCTCTTGAGACCTAGTCTTGACCGCCGCGATCGCTACCTTGATTGGTCTGGCTCGTCCAGAGGTTACCCTGTTCCAAGTAATTAGGTTGGCCTTCTGAACTTCTGCGCCACCAGGACAGAGTTCAGAAATCCGTCTTAACAAATTGGTGTACAGCGGTGGGATACGACTGAAGGTATCCAGTGTTGCGCTCGAACTAAGGCATTTCAGGTTATTCCAACCAGTACACGTAGTGAATTGTTGTAGTATAACTTTAAAAAGGCCATAGTCCTATCAAACAGTATGGAAACAAATACCTTGTTAACTTTAAATGCTTATAAATCAGAAACACTAAAAAAGATGTGTGCGGAGAGAGGTGTTTCCTCTCAAGGCACGAAATTGGAAATGATCCAAAGAATCGTGGCGTGGCAAGAAGCGCAGCTTGACGCTATAACTTCTGAGGACAGTGCGGAAGGTGGTGGGGCTGCTCTCACTGGTAGAACCGACGGTTCTGCCGCCGCACTGATCCATCGCGACCACGAGGACAGGGAGGACGAGATGTCTAATGTTTCCTCTGCTAGTGCTGATGGGGAGGCTATGCTTGAATTCAAGAAGCAAGAGCTGCGGTTTAGGCAGCAGGAGCTTGAATTCAGCATAGCCAAACTAAAAATCGAACAGGCAGAAAAACAAAAAGACAGGGATCACCAGTTGGAACTGGCCAAGCTTCAGGTTGCAAATGGTCCAAGGGTCCTGGACATGGGTTTGGGGCCTCCTCTCATCCACGGTTTCCAAAACATCTGCTCAGTGTGTATTAAGAAAGGAATGACATTATGGACTGGCTGAATGCGTTTGAGTATGCATGCGAAGTTCAACAAGTTGACAATGCTGATAAGATTGCGTGGTTGCTCAGCAGACTGCCCCATTCTGGCTGTAGTGCCATTATGGAAATGTCGAAGGCTGAGCGAGCTGATTTCGCAATGTTAAAGCAAACTCTCATTTTAAAGTTTGGGAAGACTCCGGCCCAATATTTGAAACGTTTCAGAGAGTATAAGAAAAAGGAAGGTGGTACTTGGGTATCTTATGTCGCTGAATCCTTGGAAAACTTAACTGGCTGGGTCGAAGGGTATAAGGTTTCTACCTTCGAAGGCATGATAAATCTTGTCATGCTGGAACACATTTTTGCTTCTTCTTCCCCCGAGCTTAAGCAGCATTTGGCCGATTCGAAGGAGATAGATCCTAAGAAGCTGGCCATTGCAGCAGACTTATGGGTGTCACATCGAGTGTCCCATAAGGACAAAACTCATCCTGGTAAGCAGGAGGAAGGGAAAAAGTCCAAAGATATGGAGGGTGGTGAATCTGATAAATCTTCTTCCCATAAGGGCCACAAAAAGAAAAGTAAGGGTAAGACACAAGAGAACTCACAGGGTAGTGGAGGTCCGCCTCCGAAAGAGAACTCTGGTTACAATAAGCCTCCCTATGTAAACAGACCCAATGGATCTTGTTTTGCTTGTGGAGCAACTGACCATGTGAAGGGGGATCCCCGGTGTAAGGTTAGACCTTTGGGGGTCCACTCCGCTAATCTGGCCTTCTCCTCCTACGAGGAAGAAGAGATTACAGGAGCATCCTTCTCCTCAGACTCATTTCCCAGCGGGATAGAGGCTGAGGTAGTTTTAGTGTCCCTGGGTTCCTGGGAGCCTAAAGTCGCAGAGGCTTATGCTAGGATTCCGGATAATACCAAGCACTACTTTAAAGACAGTGTGCTGATCAATGGAGTAGATACTCCAGCTCTTAGGGATAGTGGGTGCAGTCGCACTGTAGTGGATTCTACCTTGGTAGACTCAGAGGAAGTTGCCAGAGCTACTCTGATGCCCACTAAGTTGGCTGACGGCCCCCTCCGTATGTTCCCAGTAATACCTGTTAATCTTACTTTAAATGGTACAGCAGTCAGGATTCCAGTGAGCATTCAGAGAAACGTCCCGGGAAAGGTCTTGTTAGGTAATGATCTCAGAGCTTTAGGGCTCGTAGGAGACACTGCCGAAAGACCCTACACACGGTCTCAAGCACGGGCAGCATTGGCCAAGTCCAATACGCCGCCCCAGCCGAAGGGGAAACCCAAGGAGAAAGGAGTCGACAAGTCAAGACGAGGGAAAGAGAATATTCCCCCGAGCTCGCCTACCACTGCGGTGGAGGAAGTTGGTCAATCGCCCGGGCCTGACGAGGAGGTGGCGATGCCTGAAGTATTCGACCCCAACGATCATCCTGAACTAAAAGACTTGTTAGTTGAAGGAGGTCCTGATAGGGACGAATTCAGTAAAGGCCAACGTGAGTGCCCATCTCTGGAAGGCCTAAGGAGACAGGCCTGCTCCCAGCTTGAGGGTGAACCTCCTGGGACGCATAGGATTTATTGGGAAGGTGGACTCCTATATAGTGAGCCCACAGAGTCTACAGAAGGAGACCATAGGAGGTTGGTGGTTCCCCTTGCTGTTAGGCCCTTCCTCCTGCAGTTGGCGCATGAAGTTCCCCTTGCTGGTCACCTTGGTATGAAGAGGACCAAGCAAAGGTTATCCATGCACTTCTACTGGCCCAAGATGGGGGTGCAAGTAGAAAGTCACTGCAGGAGTTGTGCCTCCTGCCAGTTGTCTGGTAAGGTTGGCGCGACAATCCAAGCTCCGTTGGTACCGCTCCCAGTTGTGGGGGTACCATTTGAAACGGTAGGGATCGACATCGTTGGTCCCCTTGACCCGAAAACATCCTCGGGCAATAGGTTTATCCTGGTGCTGGTCGACCATGCAACCAGGTATCCTGAGGCCATCCCATTGACAACTGTAACTGCCAAGTCAGTTGCAGAAGCTTTACTCGGCATATTTACTAGGGTTGGCTTCCCTAAAGAAGTTGTGTCGGATCATGGCAGCAACTTTATGTCGAAGTATAGGCAGGCTATGTGGAAAGAATGTGGGGTCACCTACAGGTTCTCTTCTGCATACCACCCCCAGACCAATGGTCTGGGGGAGCGTTTCAACAGGACGTTAAAGAGCATGATTGGGGCTCTGGAGGAGCCTCAGAGAAGAAAATGGGATCTTCTTGTTTCATGCTTACTGTTTGCCTACCGAGAGGTACCACAGGAGGGTGTTGGCTTCAGCCCCTTCGAACTTCTGTTCGGTCATCCCGTACGGGGACCCTTAGCCATCGTCAAGGAGGGATGGGAGATGCCCACTCCCCCTGTTACTACCAACGTAGTTGATTATGTGCTAGGGCTCAGAAAACGGATGGTACTTCTGATGGGCTTGGCTAGTGATAAATTGAAGGCAGGGCAAGCGCTGGTGAAACATTGGTACGACCAGAAAGCTTCCCTCATCAACTTTACACTTGGTCAGCAAGTCCTGATCATGAATCCCATATGGCCTCGAGCTTTACAGGACAAATGGTCAGGCCCTTACCTAGTGGTGGAGCCCCTGGGTGAGGTTAACTATTCAGTGGACCTTGGAAGGCCTGGACAGGCTCCAAAAGTGTTTTACGTGAATAGGCTGAAGGCTTTCGTCCCAAGCGTCGAAATCGCAGCACTGCTACTGGCTTCAGACGTTGAGGGAGAGGAGTCTGAACCTCTCCCCGACCTGTTCCAAAGCAGTCCTTCAGATAGCTCTTTTGAGGGTGTCCGAGTGGCCCCTCACCAAAATGGACAAGGTTCAGTGGTTTACCTTGGACATGAAGTAGGTGGAGGGAGGAGACAGCCTCTACCCAGTAAGGTACACGCAGTACAAGACTGGCCTACCCTCACTATGCAAACCCAAGCGAGAGCCTTCTTAGGACTCACTGGGTATTACCGCAATTTTGTGGCAGACTATGGCACCATAGCTGCCCCTCTGACTGCCCTCACAACTCCGAAGAAACCCAAGAAGGTAACTTGGACCGACGAGTGTGAGAAGGCTTTCAATGGCTTAAAAGACTCCTTGTGCCAGGCCCCTGTCCTCAGGGCCCCTGATTATCAAAGACCTTTTATCGTGCAGACGGACGCCTCTGACACTGGGATAGGAGCTGTATTATCACAAGTAGATGAGAAAGGTAAGGAACACCCTATCGGTTTTATTAGTCGCCAGCTTAAGGACAGAGAGCTCAGATGGTCCACGGTAGAGAAAGAATGTTTCTCTGTTGTGTGGGCCCTAAGGAAGCTGAGGCCCTACCTCTATGGGACCCACTTCACTGTGCAAACTGACCATAAGCCGTTAAAGTGGCTAAGGAACATGATGGGGGATAATCCAAAGTTGCTTAGGTGGTCCATAAGTCTACAAGGCTTCGACTTCACTATTGAGCATAGGCCAGGTGTCCAACATAGCAATGCTGATGGGTTGTCCAGAATGTTTAACCGACCTGAACAAGAGACTCATCCAGGGGTGGATTAGTTCCCCCTGTCCATAGTCTGGGAGAGGCGAGTGTTAGGGAAGATTTCGTAATTGTAGGTAATTTTCCTTCCATGTGGCAACCCCTAAACTTTTTGCTGTTGTTTTTCACCTTGTTCTTGACTTTGCCAGAGAAGTGCAGCCTTCTGCCGCACTCCTCTGGGCTTTCGCTCCTTTCTTACGGGGAAACTGACATGCCCTTAAGACAGTCAGTACCGGGGAACGCTGTTTCCCGTAGTTTCTTTTATCATGTTGCGGCTTTAGTGCAACATGACACAAGAGGGCACTGTAAGCTAAGTTACAGCTCTCTTGGGTCTCTAGCCTTCTACAGGCCCTAGATACTCGTTTAGGATTGTATTTGATCGGTGCAAGTCATTCAGGGACTGGAATGGTGGCAGCGATCGTTTTGTGTATTTTGAGCTCCTTTTGGCGTTCTAGGCGCGTTTTTTGCGCTGAACCCAAAATGGTGGCCTGGCTCCCAAAATGGCCAGACCACGAGGCTCCTTTGTCCTGTCCGCTGACCGTCTTGCTCCCTTCACCTCCCCCAGGTCGAGCCGACCCGGGGCCTTCCTTATTTGGGCATGTACTTTCCCGCGAAACACGGATGCTTTCGCGGGCTTCTACATGTCTTGTGTGTGCCTCCAGGGTGTGGGCTGGGATGTCTGGTCCCAATACACATCCTGGGTGCCAGAGAGTCTAGGGTGGTGTGAATGCCTGGGACCACCGTGGTCCGTGATTGGTCCATGAATGGTGTGAGTGTTGATGAGCGGATCTCCCATTGGCTCCCCTCCGTTTTGGCGCAAAGGGAACCGTGCATAAGAGGGGGCTGGAAACACCACTACCATGTCGATCTCCTGAGTTCTCACGAACGAAGGAATACAGGAGCCAATTATCCTGCAACCACGAGGCTGGACCGAGGAATCGCTGGTGACCCGCTGAAGGACTCCTCCTTTGCACTGCTGTCGTCCTGTGAAACCCTTTCCTCCTTTGATCGAACCAGAAGGCCTGTACTGGTGCTTCGACCTTTGGAATAGCAGGAACAGCTATTCTCTGCGACTTCATCATCTCCTGCCAGTAAGCCTTCGGAAGTGTCTCTGGGCCATCCAGTTGACTGACCAGCTTACACGGGAGTCCTGCTCTGTAACCGCCGCCAGGTTGTGTAGTATTTCGAGTCCTTGTCACTCTCACACGCTTCGTACACTTGGCGTTCCCAAGTCTGAAGTGAGTAGTGTACATTTGGCTCAGATACACACGGCCGCTCCGTTGCCCTGCTGTGGTGACAAAACTGTGCAGGTTTCTTCGATTGGGACGTCTTTTTACTCAACACGACGACAAGGCGTTCCCTGCTCTTCTGAACCTGCCAGCTGCTGAAACTAACGTGGAGAAGCCTGGGTCTGCTTGCATCGGGGACCGGTGAGTAGTATAGCTAGGATCTGGTCGCCCTCCTGCAGTAGCCCATTGCTTTTCCCCGCTGTGTAAAAACAGCACCCTTTTGTCCGTACTCGCGCTCTGCTTCTGCTCACTGTGGAGGCTGCGCTTGAGTCGCGGAACCCGTTCTTCTTCTGTTGTGCACTAACCCGAACTGCCTGACTTCCTCCGAAGAGCTTCTCCTTTTGCCCGTTGGCACCAGCGCGTGCAGGTACTTTGAGCACAAGGCTCCACTCTTCGCAGGGCTCGGACTTCCATCTAGTTAGGTGCCTCTGAAGGCGAACTGAGTCTAAAGCATTATCGCACTGCCTGTTTTCCTTCCCTTTCAGGTGGACTACACATTTCGTGCATATAACGCTTGCGACTGTCGTATTTGTATATATATTGTGTTGATATGGTATGTGTTGGCTTAATATTGTGATATTGTGATTTTCTCGCTACGGTCATTATTTTAAAGGCCTTAAAATAAATGTGTATATATTTTTGATATAACAACTGTTTGGAGTAGTTTGTAAGCGCTCTTGCTTTGTGTGCTCATTGCGGGCTTTCAGTCACCCTCACCCCTCTTGAGACCTAGTCTTGACCGCCGCGATCGCTACCTTGATTGGTCTGGCTCGTCCAGAGGTTACCCTGTTCCAAGTAATTAGGTTGGCCTTCTGAACTTCTGCGCCACCAGGACAGAGTTCAGAAATCCGTCTTAACATCGTGCAAGTGCGATAACGCGAATTGCAAGGGGAAGGGGGGAGTGCATGGGAGAGGGAAGGGGGAAAAAGAGCAGCAATGCTTTGATTAAGTGCAGCCAGGGCAGCACGGCTCTGAGTAGTGCAAGGAGAACAAAGGACTGTAGGGTTACAGTTACAGCCCCCTAAGTGGTAGGTCCAGAGGCTGTGCATGGGTGACTGATCAAGAAAGAGCCTGGTACACAGTGAGACTCTGAGGGTAGCCAAGCAACCACTTAGTACAGCAGACAAGTAGGTCAGGTAGGTCAGCAGGGGAGGGAGAGAGAGAAAGCAGAGGAGAAGAGGAACGTTTTGAGCTGCCTCCAGAGTTTCAGGAGGTCTGGCTCAAGTTTGAGAGAGGCAAGGAGGCCATTCCAGAGGCAGGCACCTGCAGAGGAGACCACTCTCTGCCTGGAAAAGCATCTAACCATTAGAGAGTTGTAGGTTGCAGAGCGAAGGGCTCGAGAAGGAAGGTATATTGGCAGAGAGGATCGGATGTAGTGCTGGCCCCGGACCCAGAAAGCCTTGTGGACAATGCAAAAAAGAGTCTTGAACTTGATTCTTCCAGCCACCAGGAGCCAGTGGAGAGATGTCAATGTTGGAGAGGAATGGGGGCCTGGGCTTGAGGCCAAGGATAAGTCTTGCAGTCCTGTTCTGCATTAGTTTTAGAGAGTAGAGGAAGGCAGATTGAGAAAGAGGCTGCTGCAGTAGTCCAGCCTAGAGAGAACCAGGGCTCTGGAAAAAGTGAGGAGCTGGGGGAAAGTGAGAAAGAGAAGAGTCCCTTTGAGGAGGTGCAGCTGGAAGTGGGCCTTCTTGGCTACGTCCGAGATCTGAGGAGAGAAAGAGAGAGTGGAGTCAAAGATGGCACCAAGGTTTTTTGCCTCGGAGGAACGTGAAGGAAGAGGGCCCAAGGCGGGTAGCCAGAGTGAAAGAGGGAAAACAGGGGTCCCAATGAGAAGGATCTCTGTCTTACTGGCATTAAGGCAGAGATAGTTGGAAGTGCACCATTTCTGAATCGCAGATAGACAGTCAGCAATGAGCGCGAGAGGAGAGGAGGCTGAGGTGAGCCTGAAGGAAAGCTGAGTGTCATTCGTATAACACTGAAAGTTAAAGGAGAAGGTGGAGATCAGGTGGGCCAAAGGGGCGAAGTAGAGGTTGAAAAACCAGGGTGGTGGATAGGATAGAGCTCTGGGGAATTCCACAGGTAGTGAGAGAGTTAGCGGAGAGAAAGGGACCAAGTTGGACCTGGGAGGGGTGGTCCAAGAGGAAGGAAGTCGGACACTCCAGGGACCGATCCGTGATGCCCAGGTATTCACAGAGTCGATTGATCAGGATGGTGTGGTTGCCTGTGTAGAAAGCAGAGGAAAGATCAAGGAAGAAGAGTACAGAAGGAATGCCAAAAACAACGTTAGAGAGCAGATCTTCACGGGTGTTCAGGAGAGTAGGTTCTATGCCTCTGGCAGCTCTGAAGCCAGACTGATGGTCATGGAGACAACCAACGGATTCAGTGTGGAGAGTAGACTGAGAGATGGCCCGCTTTTCCAAGAGTTTGCCCAGGAAAGGGGTGATGGATATTGGGTGATAGTTTGCCAGCCAGATTGGATCGGCAGATGGCTTCTTGAGGAGGGCATGCACAAGGGAGTGCTTAAGGGGAGAGGGGAATGACCCAGTGGCGGAAAGAGTGATTGCATAAATTGGCCAAGGATGGAGCGAGGGTGCTAATATGTTCCTTGATGGTTCTGGAGGAGCAAGGTGCACCTGCTTGCATGGCATTTTTATAGACCAGACTTGTCTAGAGTTGTCAGGTGTTGTCAGATAGAAAGAGGAGAGGGAGAGATGGCCAAAGGGGGGCTGAGAGAGGGAGAGCAAGAGGAGATAGATGACAGGATTTCCTGAGTTTTAGCAGAGAGGTGAGAGGCCAGAGCCGTACAGAGGGTTTGGGAGGAAACAGGAGAGGTAGAGACTGCAGATTTTAAAGAGTTTGGCCATGTTGTTAGAGGCCGCAGAGACACAGGCTTGAATTTGTGCTCTCCTCTTGAACAGAGTCTGTATTGCCTTTGGAGCAGGCGGCAGGCCAGTTTGTCAGAGAATGCGCCCAAAGCCCTCCACAACTTCTCAGCCACCCTGCACTTGCATTTCAGGACGGTGAGGTGGGAATCATACCAAGAGTTGCACTTGGAGATATGCTTCAGACGGATTCTCATGACAGGAGCAAGGATGTCCAGGGTGTTGGAAATAGAAAGATGCAGATTAGAAAGGGCCGTGTCAGGGTGTGAGTCAGCCACAGGAGTAGGAGGAGCAGAGAAAGTAGAGGCAAATGCATCCACTGACGCACACTTCTTGGGCTGAATGACCAAGAAGGTAGGTGGCAGTGCTGGGGGGAATCTTTGCCTGAGGGACAGAGAGGTTTGGATGAGAGGAGAGTAGAAAGTGGTCAGTCCAAGAGACAGGTGTGGTGAGAGGGTTAGAGGGGGTGATTTCTGAGGTGCTGAGAACATCCAAAGTATGTCTGGCAGAGTGTGTCAGGCCAGAGGGCAGAATGGAAAGAGAGTGTCGCAGAGGTTGTGGACAAGCCCATAGAAGGGAGGGATTAGAAACATCCAGGTGGATGGTGAGATCTCAGAGGAAGAGAAGTTGAGAAGTAGAGGCAAGGAGAGAAGAGGAGAGGTCGGCCCATTCGGAGAGGAGGAGCACGGCCCAGCCACATGGCATGTAGGTGGTGCCCACAGTTAGAGAGAGGGCAGGAGAGATAGAGAGCCTGCAGACCAGGGATTCAAAGGAGTAGTAGGCCAGCACAGGTATGACAGAGGCCAGAACTCACTCTAGAAAGATCAGGTCTATTCCACCTCCAGGACAGTTGGTTCTGGGTTCGGAGAGTATCTTGTAGCCCACCGGAAGGAGAGTGTCAAAACTTGTGACAGAACTGGCCGTAAACCATGTCTCGTTAAGACCAAGGACATCTAGGTTGAGTCGTTCAAGGAAGTGACAGATGTCAGAGGAGTGTTTGACAGCAGAACGAGAGTTGAGAGTAGTGATGTGGAGCAGGTTGCCACATTTGAAAGACTTTCGTGGAGCGGTACAGGCATGAGGTACACCCTGCGGAGGTGGTAGAGGAGCTTAGAGGATGGCAGAGGAGGAAGATGAGGGTGCCAGAGAGGTGGCGGAAGGAGTAGACGGAGAAGGGAGGAAGTTGATAAGACGCAGGAAACGCCTATTAAAAAGGAGGAGATTGGGCTGAGCTCCCTGAATGAAGATGGTGCCGTTCAGATAGACATATTAGCAAATATTCAGCTCTTTAGATTCCACTTCAAAAAGAGTATTGATGCAAATATATCTAGATAATTGTGGCCCAAAGGACGACTTATTTAAAAGCATACAGTCAAAGTCCATAAAATCTTGGGTTTCCAGAAGTGATAATAATTTGAGTATCTCCAGTGCTTCGTTGTCTTGTATATCTTCCATTGTTGAAGTTGAAGGTACCCGAGTATTAAAGGAATAGTGTGCTCAAAAATGTTATTGGCTAAAAATATGGCCCATAATCAAAAATATATATAAGAAATATTTTTAAACAAAGTCCCTATGTAAAGTTTTGGGAAAATGAAGCTCAAGCTCAAAAATTTGAAGCACTAGGAGGCATCCATTTCGTGAAATGGATGTCTCCTGTGCTGCCCTTGTGGCACTAATGAAGCAAAAGCCAGCCAGCTGTAATAAACAAAAGCTACCACTCGGTGGCTGTTGCTTCATTGGTGCCGGAGACCAGAGAATGCAAGAAGGAAAGCTGCATCTAGGTAAGTGTTTATTTTTTTTTTTAAATAAGCATTTGAAATATAAAAGCTGCAGCTTTCTTTCTAAGTTTTCCGGGCTGGAGGAGCCTGGAAAACTTAGAAAGAAAACTGCAGCTTTTAAAACATTGTATTTATGTTTGGAGTGGCTTCAGCGTGGAGTGCCCTGGGCTCCAAGCTGAAGCTACCGCAAAGATAAATACAACGTTGTTGTATTTATAAATGCTTCGGTTTTCTTTCTAAGTTTCTCGCACTCCTCTGAGCCGGAGGAGCCCAAGAAACGTAGAAAGAAAACTGCAGCATTTTTAAATACAACTGTGTTGTATTTCTGCCTGCAAAGGCTTTCACTTTGAGTCTCCTGGGCTCTGCTGGACTCAAAGTGAAAGTCGCTGCAGGCAGAAACACAACACGGTTGTATTTCGAAATGCTGCGGTATTTCTCACTACTGTGGCTTACGCTTGGAGTCTCCTGGGCTCCCCCAACCCTGAGGGAGCCCAGGAGACTCCAAGCAAAAGCTGCCACAGTGAGAAATACAACATTGTTGGTTTTGTAAATGCTGTGGTACTTACAACTACAACAGCGTTGTTATTCTGACGGCGGCGGCTTTCGCTTGGAGCCGCAGTCAGAAATACAACGTTCTTGTATTTATGATTTCCGTGGTTTTCCAACCACGGCAATCCCAAATACCACAACGTTGTATTTGTAATTGCTGCGCCTTTGTCTTTTGCCTTCATTTTATGTTTTCTGTGCTTCCCTGGGCTTGGGGAGCACCGAAAACGTAAACTGAAAGTGAAGGCAGCCTCCTCAGCTCATGTTGAGCTCTGCTCTGGCTGCAGTAAGCAAAAGCGCCCAGTAGGGGGCTTTTGCTTCTTGTTTAGGGCCGCCAGGGCAGAGCTGAGGAGGCTGTCTGAAATTACAAAATGGATGCTCACAAGTAAACGCTTTGAGCCTCGTTTGTTAAAAAGTTTACATAGGAACTTTCATAAAAAATATGTTTAATGTATGTTTTGGATTATTTCCCATCTTTTAAGACAATAATATTTTTGAGCACACTATTCCTTTAAGTGGAAACACGTTATAGTGGCTAAGATTCTGCACACCATTGTGCATACTAGATTACCTGTTTATAATATACATTATATTTTTTACACTGCACATTGAATCCACATAATCAGGTTTTGGTTATCTCAAAGTATGACTCGGTTCTATCTGTGGGCGCAACAATGCTGTGGACAATTAAAAAAAAGGCGTTTATTTCTGCTAAGTATTTTTTTTTTAAATCTTCCCCCAATCTTCTGCACAGGGAAATATGTTGGCAAAGTATTGATTGCTGAGGTTATTTTTTGCAAGCCATTACTAACTGGCCCGGTTCCATTGGATGATAGAGACGAGCAGGGAGGTAGGTGCCAGATAATAAGACACCCCTCTTCCTGTAATCTCTGTTATATGGGCAGTGTTTAATAAGACATCCTATTGACTGGTTGAATCTGGCTGCAATCCATACCTTGCTTTTGTGTGGCGCACATGGCGTGCATCTTTTGGAGAAAAAAGTAGGTATGTCATGTTTGGTAATTTAATGCCTTGCTGTATTCGGAGCATGGGTTACGACGACACAAAATGGTTATTTTATTTTATATCTTCTTTGCCATAACTTGACAACAACAAATGCAAAGACATTTCTGCAGATGGGGTTATTTGTGTTACATTCTCCACAAAAACATATTCAACAAAGAAAGATTCTCCAATTGGGATAATGTCTGTTTCCTTCTCTGTAAAACAGTTTTTAGTCAAAATGGGTTAAAATTCCAAACAGGTATGAACACGTGACAGCAATTTCACCTGCATCCACATTTGCCGGGTCATTTCATATTGTAAAGCAGTAGAACAGTCAAAAATGTATGCTGTCGTAATTGGAAGGAAAATTAGAAACGTGGCAATTTCACAAAGTGCATAATGGAGAACTGCACACATCTTCTATTGGTTATTGTTGGGAACTTGCAACGGTGTGTTCGCCTCAGAAGCTTGGAGGGCCGTGCCGTTCTCTTCTAGGGATAATTCTCGGTGAGGATTTCTCTGTTTTCTGTGTGGAAACCCTCTTTTGGAGTTTTGGCCTATTGACGCTGGAGGCACCATTTGCAAACTATTGCATTTTCGTGCAAGTGCTAGAGTAGTTGGCCGATTGGCTGGACTATACTGCAAGTTCGCAATATTTACTTTGTGTATTCATTTGCATGTACATTCTTATTTTATTTTCGGAAAGTATACACACAGCACAGAGGTTTCTGGAGTGAATGATCCTGTGTACAGGCGCAGTATAAATGTCATGGGCCTGATTCATGGAAGTGTTTTATAATGGCGCCATCCCATAGGAACACGTTCCATGAATCAGGCCCCATTTCTTATCAGAGGAGATAGCGTGTGCCTGTATTGCATAAAAGGGCAATGTATGCCGCCGCTGTTAAATAGTGCTTTTCAGTTACCACTGTTAATTTACAAAATCTGGTTAATGATGTGATTACTCGAGTATATGGCAACAATAACTTGCAAACGGTGACTGCTTGGCTAATGGCCACACTACCCAAATAGAAAACCAAAAGGAATACGCATGTTTTGCCTGCTTGATTGGGTCGAGAGGAGTTTGATTCTGTAATTCGTATAGAGGCCGAGAGATGGCAGTATTGATCAACTTTCACGGTTGTTTTATTTTCGCTCTTGGTCAGTTGTAAAACACTGGTATTTCCTCGTACTTCCTTTCCAAACATTACTTCGAACTACGATTGAGCTGCGTTTCTGAAGCCTGTCGCATATTGTGGCCCCTGTGTAAACAGAGTCGCCGTCAGGGGATTCCCTTACATAAAACTCATTGTAAGATTGTAAACAATGTCACCAGTCATCGCCCCGGAACAGACTGCTTTATGTTTCAGAAAAACTGAACGTTAATGGAATACTCACACTATACATCTAACCTAGTTATCCTACTTCAACCACAATCCCTTTGTGGAAACTACATATCTACAGCATCACACCCCACGTGGAAAATGAGCTCAAACTCAGCTGCCATTGGCTAATAACGCAGTGATTTACGCACGCAAACAAGAAGTAACTTGCTTCAGCTCTAATCGGGGAATAAGTCAGAAGCAGCACCTGCAAACAAGTTGAGGGAAAGAATGTATGCTGCACAGGATAGTGTAGCCTGCGAATACATATACATCTCTGCAGAGGGAGGGCACTGGCAGGACCTCTGATGAAGGGGAGGAAGCAGTGCTGGCCCTGCTTGACATGCACAGGCCAGCAGAGTAAGCAGTGCTGAAGATGGAATCAAGAAAGAAATGTTCCAGTTGGACATGTGCCTGTTGTTGATACCCGAATAGGCGTTGGGCCTGAGAGCTTGTGATTGCAGCTTAACTGGACCTGACTAACTTTCGGAACACAATTTAGGCAAGTCACATATCGATTCTATGCTGGTAAACTTAGGGTCTTGGTGTGATCTACTGAACTTGTCTGTTAAGGAACGTTCAGAGAGCAGTCATGATCCCCTGGCGCTGTTACTGCAAGTCCCAGGATCATGGGATGTCGTCTGTAACTTAGAGGGTTAACATCCATTTTGATCTGCAGGTGGTGTTTGCTCCCGCCATGGGCTGGTAGAGGACTGCACTGTTCTGAGCACAGTGTTACACCGCTTGCAATGGATTCGAGCCATTTCTGGATACGAACAGTCTGCGACAAGCTTATATATACAGTTTCGTTTCAATGCTTTAAAGGTGGCATCTTTCATGCAGAACTGGTGAAAGGTCAAGGGGTAAAGCATGGCCAAGGGGTAAAGCATGGCTGGTTTATGGGGCTACAGAAGAAACCACCACTCATTTCTTGCTCTTCTGCGAAGGCTATACAAAGGCTACCGAGAAAAAAATGTGTTGCCACTTTTAAGACTAGCCATAATTCATTCGTCAAGTAGGGTGCAGGGTAACTCCACAACAACCAGACCTAGATAAAACAATGGGCAAGGGAAAAAGGCTAGGTGTACCCTTTTTTTTGAGAAAAACAAGAGCTTTATTTTGTATACAAAAATGAAAGGGTGACAGGGTATTATAAATCCGCTGCCACAGTGCTCCCTCATCCTCAAAATGGAGCCTGTATTGTAAAAGTGCAAATCGTCATTCATGATGCAGTCAATATACAGTATTCCTCCCCCACCCTCATTTGCTGCTGCCTATTTGCATGCTAATAATTGCATATAGCCCCTCTTCTAACTGGCCGTGTTGTCTTCTCCTCCATCTTCACCACACACACGTGGGTAACAGCATCTTTCACCTTGAAGCACTGCAAAGTAATTGGTTAAGCTTGATGGACGCCACCCTGTATTTATTCCAAATCACGTGATGTGCGCCTGGTCAACATGAACTCGGCAGATAACTTCGAGATCAGCCTAGTCCTTGCAAACAAAGCAACTCTATTCCCATCCCAGACACGCAGGCACCCCCATCATGCCTCCCCACTATATGGGCATCCACCCAGGCTCACCCTGGAACAAATCACAGATCGCGTTGTTCTCTGCTCTCCCCTGTATCAGTTCCCCCTCCCAAGAGGTAGGACTGGTGTCCCACTAATCTATCCAATTCCTGAAGGATTTAAGACTCATATTCATACACATTTGGTAGTTCAAATAGAGTGACCATCATTCTGGGCGGAGCTAGTGTCCTAAATCTTAGTTCATGTTTTGGCAACCCAAGACCTCTGCCCCGGATCCCATGAGTATGGCTTTTGTACTGTGCCGCAGCCCTTCGCCTATTTGACTGTGTGCATTCCTGCCCAATTGTTCAAAGGCCTGACTAGATACATTTATATGTGGGTGTACGTGTGTCTTCCTTGCCGCGCCTGTAAATCAAAATGCAATAATCAAGCATGAAATACGGCCTCGGTGTTCTGTGTCTCCAATATGGCATGCAAGGATTCAGGATTATTCATAAATGCAGCATTACTTCAGGTTAAAACCCTTGCGCACATGCAATGTACTCTGCATTACACTATCGCAAAGCAAATGGTTAGTTTCCCCTATATAACTTTCCACTCCCGCCAGTTGCTTCCACCAGTAAAGCTCCCACTCGCCCCTACACCATCCTTTACGCATTCTCCATGTTGTAATATATTTTCCGTAATCTAAATCCTTTGGAAGGGGCAGTAATCTGAATGTCCATCCCAACAAGAGGACGCCCTAAACTTTTGCAAGGACGCCAGTAACTTGACAACGGCACACATTGTATCTAAATACCTTCCCAAGGCATGGCTTAAACAAAATAAAAATGTTGATGCAACTATTTCCTTTTAACCAGCCCTTGATACTGTACTGGCCACGAATGATGCACACTTGTTGTGATATTGTATAGCATTGTGTCCTATTTGCAGATTTGCACATTGCCTGTTTAATGTCCTATTGATTTTATTCTGAATATGTCTTTGTATTTTAACTATTTTTAGTTGTGTTATAATTTTATTTAAATGTAATTTGTGTATTGTCTGCTGCTTTTCGGTGAATGTGTGACACCTAAATGACTGACTGATTCACTATTCAGTTTTCCCCAAAAATGAAAGGCTTTAGTGATCCAAATTTGAAAGTGGCAAATATATTCTGGCTCTGTACGATAAAATATTACCCCTGCGTCTTGACTATTCTTAGACCCGTTCCTCTCTTAACCCAATTGAGTTTTATACAAAGCTCTACAATGTAATTAAACCACATTTCATCCGGTCTGTGTTGGCTCTGAGTAAGGGACCCGTAAACGAACAGGCTGGTTTGATAAGACTGCTGCCTGGACAAAAGAAACCTCCAGGACAAACAAACAGTTTCTTGGATATAATAAGCTGATACTAGTCAATAAAAGGAAAGCCTACCAGATACCGATAACAAGAAAAAGAAGGAACATTGTGATAAACAGTGGACAGCCTTTAGGAAAGCTGCTTCCTAGTGCCTAGTGTAATCAGCACAAGCGATGGCGGATTGTGACAAAAGTTTGGGCCAACGATACTGTCCCTTCTAGGAATGCTCCGACAGAAAACCCATGGTTTGATCTTTTTAAATCACTTTTCCAAGTGAGTAATGACATGGAGAAATCCAATACTTTGGATCATGTTATTCACTAAACACATTTCTACTACCACTGTTACTTACCGAGAAAAAGGTATTATCAGCCAAGAAGGCCCACATTTCATTCCTGTGGATTTTTATAAGATTAACCCAGAAATCTGAATTCCTTTCATATTCAAATTCTTTAATGAGCTAGTCGAGTTGGGGACTGTGCGGCACAGCTGCCAGGGAGCTGTGATTATTCCTATGCATAAAAAAGTTCCATGGGACATCCTGAAATATTAATATCATTCTTATGTGCAAAATGCTCTTTCGTTTTATTCAAAGCAGCCAGGAACCCTTGTTGGTGCCATTTTTGTATTTGTGTAGTGTGAGCATTACCCAAGTAGTCACTGCTTGCAAGTTATTGTTGACATATACCCATGTTTTGACATCATTAACCAGATATTGTGAACTGACAGTGGTAATTGAACCACCTATATACATTGTGACAGTGTATACATACATTGCCCTTTCATGCAATAAAGGCACGCACTGCTCTCCTTTGATTCATGGAGCATTCACTGCAGAGCCTTCGGTGCTGTATGTATCCTTTCCGAAAATTTTGTTTTGTATGCAAATTAATACACAAAGTAAGTATTGCTGGAATTGCAGTACTTAGCCCGGCTAATCGCCCAAACCCTCTACCACTTACACGACAATTACTGAGTCTGGTAGCTCCAGACTCAGTAATCCAAAAGTAAAAACAGCCACACAAACTATAGAAATCATCGCCATGGTTTATCACAGGAAGACACCAGCACATCCCTCCAAAACCAAAGCATCTGCATTAAACCGTGTTATATGCATATATCATATATGTATATATACATATATACATATATGTTATTATTTGATGATGTCTGCACATCTCTTTTCAAATTCTGGCTCAATTGGGCCCTCAGATCCTAAATATGTGAAAGATGCCACAGCCATGTTATCCTAACTTCCAAATTCTGAGGCTGCCTTTTCTTCGTCTTCTTCGTCTTGGGAGGTTCTTCAGATAGAAATAATGATGTCAAATGATTGTTTCAAACATTTTAATTCACGGTGTAGTGAAAACGCATATTGCATTGTGCATTGAAAGTCAAGCATACAAACCTTTCATCATAAACATATTTGTCAAATTATAATAATAATAATAATTTGTCAATCTGGCATCAGACCTCAACACGGAACTGAAACCACCCTTGTTGATCTCAAAAACCAGATTGATGAAATTAAAGACAAAGGCAATGCCGCAATCCTACTCCTACTAGACCTCTCAGCAGCCTTTGACCTGGTCAGCCACAAAGTCCTCTGTAATCACCTTGCCACCGCATCCCACTTCTCCTCCCCTGCCATCACATGGATACAATCCTGCCTGGCAAACAGAACCATGCAAGTCTTTTCCACTACAGCTGCAGCAGACCCCATCCCCATCACATGCGGGGTCCCACAAGGATCCTGTGTATCCCCCACTTTGTACAACATATTTACAAAGCCTCTATTTGACCAACTGGACCGTCTGGGTGTCACCTACACTAACTACGCAGATGACACCCAGATACTCCTCACCATCTCTGGTATTTACCAAGAAGACTCTGCCTGGATCAACAAAATATTCTCCATCATTCAGGCCTGGATGGCCTCCCATGGCCTCTGCCTGAATGATGAGAAGACAGAGCTCCTAATCGTCGGCTCCCCCAACACTCTAACTAAACTCGACCCTAGCTATAACAACATCACCATCGATGGCCATGCCATCCCCATAGCCAAAAGCCTAAAAACCCTTGGTTTCTATCTAGATGCCAACACCAACCTTAGCAAACACACCAATATGACCGCCTCATCCGCTGCCTATACCGGCAAGCTCATTAGGGCCAGCAGACCTTTCCTATCACCCAACAGCTGCTTCACCCTTGCCAGGGCCCTAATACAATCCAAACTCGATTACTGTAACAGCCTGTATCTTGGTGCTAATCAACCCGTACTCAACAAGCTGCAGGTAATACAAAACAATGCCTTGCGCGCAGCCCGCAACATTCCCAGACAAGAGCATACCGCCGCTACTAGGAAAGCCTGCAAATGGCTATCCATACGCCAAAAAATGGATCTAAAAACCATCTGCCTCACATACAAATCCCTCAATCACCTAGCACCACCATATCTAGCTAATAAATTCACCCTGAAACCTGCCACCAGATCCACCAGATCCTCCAACACTCTTTACTTTTCAGTGCCCAGGTTCCACCTAAAAAGAGCTGGAGGGGTAAGCTTCACAGTGCTTGCCCCCCAACTCTGGAACTCCCTACCGCTCAACATCAAAACTATCGAATCCTTCCAGATCTTTAGGAAGCAGGTCTTCAGCTGGCTTCTAAACAAAGAATAACGCCATTAACACCAGACCCGTGCGGTAACTGGCTTAGACACTGTATTTATATTGAAAACTGTATATTGTACGTACTGCATTTGCTCTTGTTTACTGATCACTGTATATATATGTATATATTATAAACTTGTACGAAGTATGCAACACTAAGATACTTCTCAACGCTGTAACCAAATTCTTAAGCGCCCTTCTACCTCTGGGTTTGGAGCGCCATACAAATAAAATAAACAAACAAACAAATATTGAGATCAGTCATGTATGCAAAAGGCTGTTTTATTTTATGCAAAGTAGCCAGGAACCCTTGTTGGTGCCATTTTTGCCTTCCTGGTCTCATCAGCCAATGTCTTTGTTAGAGTCCTCCGGCAAATATTTGTCTTTGTTAGAGTCCTCCAGCAAAATATTTGCCACTGTTGTTTTATATTGAATGGAAATGAGGTGCGAGTCAGTAAATTGTTCTGTCACCAACAAGCTGCTGGTATCTCAATGATAGACCAATCGTTGAGCCTATTCATGCTCCTGTATGCGTTTGTTCATCTAAAGAATCAGCCACTTTATCTGTCCTTTCCAAACTGCGTTGGATACAGTCCCACTCTGTAAACTTTTGGCCACTGTAGGACAACTCTCAGCAGCCCTGACGTGTATTATTTATTACAACACTAATTACAAGCAACAATGCGGGTACAAGATAGAGACAAGGGGGGTTGAAAGTACCCACCAGTTTAATATCAGTAAAGGCATAAGGCAGGGATGTGTGCCAGCCTCTTGATGTTCTCCTTGTAGATACATGATCTGATCAATACTCTTACCAATGCAGGGGCATAAATGATCTCTCTGGCTGGACGCAGGTTGGTAATTTTTGGTTTTATTTATATGTGCATACGTGGATGCTGGTTTTTTCTTTGTACCTGGTTTTGCAACACTGATGTTATGCTTTTATGGTTGCTTCAACCGAGATAAAGTATAGATGGTGATATGTCACAATCCTGACACATGCTTCCCTGCACTAGGGCCATAAGAGGCTCCCCTCAGGACATGGGGCTCCTCAGGTGCTCTTGACAGGCACCACCTAGAAACAGACTCACACGCAGAACCCGTGTTACTCATGAGCTACACACATCAAAACAACAGGAAGGCTAGCTTGCATGTTCCCTCATTCCTCAATACTACACACATCAAAACAACAGGAAAGCTAGCTTGCATGTTCCCTCATTCCTCAATAGTTGATGGCCAACCGCTCGCTCTTTCAGATCAGGCAGAGTGCCAAGAGACTATGCAGATGGTAGCAGAACACTGTATAAACCCGGGTACCATGACAACACGTAACATACCATTCTGCCTCTTAAACATGTCTAAACATCTACTTCAAGAGAGAATCATGAATTGGGGCTGTGAAGAGGTTACACGCCTGGCTCTGAGGTGCACCAAAGGGGTCAACTGAAGCGATCTGGGGGATAGCAATATTGAGCGTGCAGCATCATGATGTGATTTACAATGGCAATGCTGGCATATACCGTCGACTCAGGCATCAGGAAAATGTTGTAAAATGATCCTGTATGGACAGAACTGTGAATGTAAGCATGTTAAATGTCATATAACCCACTAACCAATATAAGCTCAAACTCTCTGCATACTTATCTCACCCAAAAAACTCACACAACCATCTATCGCACAACAAGCTGCACGCACTTCACCACACCGCAACAACACATAAGCCGCAACAACAGCACACGCAGACTGACACTGATCCAATACTCGCACCAAAAGCTCAGCACCCAACAGCATACCACTCCTCTCACTATCCTACTCCCGCTTCACCTTACTAACCCATCCCACCTTCTAGTTTACAGATCCGCCAGAGCACCTGGGGACCAATTCCGTTGGTGACAACGCGCTATATAAATACCATTAACATAACATAGCATAAAGTTGTCAAATTGGCATACATTCAACGTCGTTTAACTGTAGGACACTGCTTGCACATGTTCTGGTTTTGTATTCAATTTTACGCAAATGATACCTCGTTTCAACTATTTACCCCTCTCTACCCCCTACATTATTCAGGCGTTCTTCTCTATGTTCGCTTTCTGGCGCTGTATAATGAACGCACCTCCATTAATAATGTTCACCAGCCCCGACTGACTTTGAATTATTTAGAATGAGAGCGTCCCTATGGAGGCGGCCGCCTCCAGGCACTAACATATGTCTCTGCCACTGGGGGGGTGGGATGCATCCTAGGACAGCAGGGCTGGAAGTATGAGTAGATAAAGAGCACCCGGCACCCCTCTCCTCACAAATTCAAACTAATGAAGCCGGGACGGCGGGATGCCACCTAAAGAACTTTATGCATCCTGTCATGCCACGGACATTCGTGTAGGTAGTGCATGCATCGCTATTATGGTGAGCGAGCGCCACAAAACATGCTGGGGCACATTCCCTGACCGCTGCATGGTAAACAGTGGGATCATGTGATGCAGACTTCAAATTATTGCCCTCGCATTTACTCATTCAGCCATTCTCACAGGCTCCTTAATGTGCCCGCCCTCACACTCTTGCATCCATTGCTGCATCCTAGTTCAGTAAAACAATCAATATAACAACCTCACACTAACAACTTTCATGTTATGTTATGTTATTTTGCACTTATATAGCGCCTTATATACCATTGGTATGGTCTGAAGGCGCTGGTAGGTTGAACGCCCTTGGGAACTGAAGTTCAGGCCAGTAGAGAGAGTAGGCAGAGTCAACGGCGCGTGTGCGCACCGGGTATGTGCGCAGCTGGTGCGGTTTTCGTTAAATAGCTGCTTCTTAGCGGTAGGTGTGGTGGTTGAGATCAGGGGTATGTGTTTGTTCTGGCAGGATTTATCCAGACCGACTGTGGCTGGTTTAGGCCTGAGGAGAACGCCTGGCTGGGGGGTGTTTAACCAGCAGTGTTTACTTAGAGTGATGGGGAGTGAGTGGGAGGTGTTGGTATGAGAACAGTTATACCGAATGGTGTCATAGTATCTCTGTGTTCTAGTTGAGTGGTGGTGTAAAGAAGAGAGTAAGCGTGGGGTGTGATATGATGGGTTACATGCTCTTACATACGTTCTATGAACTTTTATTCATTCCATGCGTCTCCGTCAGTGCTACACACTCCGGTCTGCTCGACGTACTCGTGCATTCCAGTTCACCCCGCGCGCTCCTGACAGCCCACCAACCCTGCCTGCGCCTGTACTTCGCATTCACCCACCGTGCGCAGTCATCCGCTCCCCGCATTCACCCATTCACCCATTCCCGGCACTCACCAGCTCTCTGCACTCACCAGCTCCGCACACTCATCCGCTCTATGAGCTCATGCTTTCCCTGCATTCAACATTAGTATGCACTCATCAGTCATTTAGAGTCATTCGTTAGTATGCAGTAATCCTGTTCTATAAATTCATTTGCTCTCGAACCTCATCCGCTCTCTGGCCTCATCCGCTCTCTGGCCTCATCCGCTCTATGGCCTCATCCACTCTATGGCCTCATCCGCTCTCTGATCTCCCCCACTCTACACGCTCCCTCACTCTACATGCGCCCGCTCCCCCACTCTACATGCTCCCCCACTCTACACGCTCCCCCTCTCAACACGCTCCCCCACTCAACATGCTCCCCCACTCAACACGCTCCTCCACTCTACACGCTCATACGTTCTGTGCAATTATCAGTTCTATATTCGCTTCTCTGTTTTTATGCCCTTGTCCGCCATCTGCGCTCGTCTGATCTACGTACCCAACCACTCTACATGCTCATCCGCTTATCATGTACATCCATTCTATACCTTCATTCGATCTACATACTCATTCGATTTACACCCTCATTCGATCTATGTAGTCATCCGTTCCTCCACTCATGCATTCTTCCACTTAGTGCATTCAACTGTTTACACTTAACCACTCTACATACTCGGCCGCTTATCATGTTCATCCATTCTATACACTTATCTGATGTACTTACTCGTTCGATTTACACACTTATTCAATCTATATAGTCATCTGTTCTTCCACTCATGCATTCTTTCATTCAGTGCATTCATCTGTTCACACGCTTCATCCATTCTATTTCATTGATGCTATTCACTTTGTTCCCTCCTCACGCATTATGTGCATTTCAGCAGTTTACATCTCAATCATCCATCTTCAAAATCTACAATTCATCCCTCTAGCACCTCCCCCTTAATCATCTATCTATGGCATAATCGTTCTTTTTAACATCCTCCCTCACTCTTTCATAAAAACCTCACAACCGTATTTGTTCCTGCACCCCGCCTTCACCCTCTCTCCACTCGGTCTGCTTTCCCTAGAACACATCCCCCATTTGCCTAGAATGTCTGTGTGACTGAATTCAGAAAATAATGTCACTACACAACGACCAGAACTATTGGCTATGTCAGTGCTTGTTCTCGTTTTGATCCGCGTAGCTATTTATCATGTAAGTTCTCCATGTGCTTTTCTATACGCAGAGATATTTTGGTGACACAAAGGAGGTCATTTGCTACTATCTGCCTAGGGAAGAGGGCAGGAGCCCTCTCCCCCTCCCTGAAGCCGCCTCCAGCAGCCAGCGTCGACGAGGAGGTCCCGAGAGACCTGCCTGACCCGGTCCCGAGGCCTGCCTGACCTCCCAATGCCGGGCGCATCGCGGCGCCGAAACGAGGCTGAGGCCGCCTCCTTCTGCATCCGTGGATACGCCGGCGGCCTACACGAAGGCCATACTAAGGCCTGTGGGGTGCCTGTGACCCCCATTCTCCACTATCTGCCTAGGGAAGAGGGCAGGAGCCCTCTCCCCCTCCCTGAAGCCGCCTCCAGCAGCCAGCGTCGACGAGGAGGTCCCGAGAGACCTGCCTGACCCGGTCCCGAGGCCTGCCTGACCTCCCAATGCCGGGCGCATCGCGGCGCCGAAACGAGGCGGAGGCCGCCTCCTTCTGCATCCGTGCATCCGCCGGCAGGCGGATACGCCGGCGGCCTACACGAAGGCCATACTAAGGCCTGTTGGGTGCCTGTGCCCCCCATTCTCCACTATCTGCCTAGGGAAGAGGGCAGGAGCCCTCTCCGCCTCCCTGAAGCCGCCTCCAGCAGCCAGCGTCGACGAGGAGGTCCCGAGAGACCTGCCTGACCCGGTCCCGAGGCCTGCCTGACCTCCCAATGCCGGGCGCATCGCGGCGCCGAAACGAGGCTGAGGCCGCCTCCTTCTGCATCCGTGCATCCGCCGGCAGGCGGATACGCCGGCGGCCTACACGAAGGCCATACTAAGGCCTGTTGGGTGCCTGTTTGGAGCCATAGGAGCCAAGGGCCAGGAACTCTGCCCTTACCGCTCCAGGTAAGCCAACGCTGCCACCTGTTTCTGTGCCTGTTTATGCCCGATTCTGCCGTCTGCCATACCCTATGCCCATCTTATTCCAGGTAACTTTTGGCCAACACTACTGCACTACTCCCAGCTACCCATTGTCTCCAGCACTATGTGTGTCTGTGACACCCCAGGAAATAGTAACCAAAGTGCATAACCTGTATGCACCACAGGACTGTTAGGTGTTACCCCATTGCATTTTTGCCTAATTGTGCTATTTGGAAGCTAGGTGTTACCCCATTGCATTTTTGCCTAATTGTGCTATTTGGAAGCTACGTGTTACCCCATTGCATTTTTGCCTAATTGTGCTATTTGGAATCTAGGTGTTACCCCACTGCATTTTTGCCAAATTGTGCTATTTGAAGCTAGGTGTTACTCCATTGCATTATTGCCAAATTGTGCTATTTTGAATCTAGGTGCTACCCCACCGCATATTTGCTGCCTACCACTATTCCTGCACATTTTCTGTTTACAAAGCCACCTATGTCCTCCCAGAGCCCACAGAGCTCCTACCGCAATCCAAAGTTCACCCCCTGATCACAAACTGAATCTAGGTGTCACTGCCCTATCTGCATACTGCACTTTTACTGCCCTGCCCGAATTGAACTGTACGTGTTTGTATTGCTTCTCGCCCTGCCTACCCCATCTCTCAGATAACACCTACATTGCTACTCCCACTCTGCTCACACAACGCCAGCGCAGTACTGCAGAAAATGCTAACTATATTACTCATCTTCTGTGCAATTGCCACGCCCGCATCCCCAGACACTCCCATCCAGGATACTGACTCAGGAGCCCCCCCACCCCAGCCAGGCACTAGTCTCACCAACGACTCCCACACAACTAGGTACTATCCTGACCCTTCCTACCCAAGATATCATTGCAAGTCAGGACCTACAACCTTTGCCTCCCACCCCTGCACTACCACCGAAAGAAACAAAAACTTCGCGCTAGACTCTCTAAACTTTATGAGCCGCCCCGAAGATTCCTGTCTGATTCCAAATGCGAAGCCAAAAGTTCCACCAAAGGCACCACTATCCCCACAACCAAGTCCAAACCTATCATTCATACAAACATCTCGGTAAAAACGGATGTACACTCCTACAAAGGAGGTCTCCTCAATACCAGATCATTGGTCGCACATGCCCTTGATATAGCAGACCTAATTATCAAAGATAAATTAGACTTTATTGCTTCAACTGAAACGTGGCTCCACAATGCAGCAGGCCCATCTCTAATGCTGGCCATCCCAGACGGCTACACTATATCTAGGCAGGACCGGGTAGGTAACCGGGGCGGTGGCATCGCCATCATATCTAAAGTAAGCTTAGCTCTCAGACTAGCCCCGACCCAAACTCTGCAATCGTGTGAATCCCTCACTGCCAAACTCCCCATAAATAATACCCAATCCCTCACTACCCACCTGATCTAAAGACCACCAGGTCCACTCGGAACCTTCGAGGAAGATCTACACAACCTAATTTCTAACAATGCGAAAACCACTTCACAACTACTGCTACTAGGGGACCTTAATTTAGGGTTCAACGACCCAGCAGACATACATGCCTCCACCATAGCCAATACGATCTCATCACTCGGACTCTCACAAAAAGTCAACCTACCCACCCACCTGAAGGGTAGAACCCTAGACTGGGTTGCTGATGCTAATTGCTCAGCGGTCATCTCCGCCACCACACCACTACCCTGGACCGACCATTCGCTGGTCTCATTTAACCTACTGACCTCTAGATCACCTACCACAACCGTGTCACTGGCACCACCCTGCCTCACAAGAAACAAGAAAAATATCTCAATAGAAAAAATCATCCCAGCTATCCTTCCAACCCTAAATGCCTTGCCAGACAATATAGATCCCAACACACTAGTTCACGAATATAATAAAATCATGTTAACTACCTTGGACAAAATTGCCCCACTCAAACTTCGCACCAGCAAGCCAAAAACCCATTTAAACAAATGGTACACACCCGATCTCAAAGCCCTCCGCCTAAAAAAGCGAAAATGTGAAGCTGATTGGAAATTATGCCCCTCCAGTGAAAAGAAAGCCATCCTTGACACGATTTCTCGTCATTACAAAGCTGAAATCTGCTTAGCTAAACGGAATTCCTATAACATCCGCATTGCCAACTCCAACTCAAGTATGAAAGAGCTCTTTTCCATACTGAAGGAACTTGAGTCACCCATTGCCACACCCGACACCTGCACTAAGAACCAGTCCTGGTGCACAGACATCCAACAAGCACTAGCAAATAAAATAAACACCCTACAAAATAAATGTCAACTAAAAAAAGACTCCCTAAACTTCACTAACCCTCCCACATCTCCGCCCAAAGCCTCACCAAGTACACACACTAACTCATTCACCTTCTCTAAAACCACCACCCTTGAGGTCGAGAAATTCATCCTCTCTCTTAAACCATCAAACTGTAAAGGCGATATCTGCCCTGCACACATAATAAAGGACGCAGCCAGAGACCTGTCACCCTTTATCTCTAAACTTATAAACGCTTCTTTCTCCTCAGGCAGTATCCCTTCCAACCTAAAACAATCTTGGGTGCTCCCCCTCCTCAATAAACAGACGCTTGATCCCCTCATCCCCACCAACTACCGACCCATCACCACGGTACCCTTCCTACTGAAAATCTTGGACAAATTTGCCTATGTCCAGATTCAAAAATACCTAGAACTACACAAGCTACTAGGCGCCAGACAATCAGGTTTCCGCCCATTACACGGCATGGAAACAGCCCTCATCGATCTGAAAACCCAAATTGATGATCTGAGGGACAAGGGCAAGACAGCACTCCTCCTCTTACTCGACCTCTCCGCGGCTTTCGACCTCGTCGAACACAAGGTCCTCTGCAGACACCTTGACTCAGCTGCTCATTTCTCATCAGAAGCTATCAAATGGATTGAATCCTTTCTGAGTGAGAGAAATATGAGAGTCTTCTCCCCTTCAGCAGCAGCAGACCCCTCTCCTATCACTTGCGGAGTCCCGCAGGGCTCATGCGTCTCCCCCACACTATATAACATCTTCACCAAACCCCTGTTCGACGATCTGGACCATCTGGGTGTCACCTACACTAACTATGCTGATGACACTCAGATTCTCCTCCCACTTTCAGGGGATCACAGTAAGGACAGAGAGTTGGTGAATAGGGTATATCTCATCATTCAGGCATGGATGGCATCTCATGGTCTATGCCTGAATGATGACAAGACAGAGCTCATCATCTTAGGTACCCCTGCTAATATCAAGAAACTAGGCCTTGAATATGCCGAATTCAACATAGATGGCAATCTCATCAGAGTATCCAGGGAAGTAAAAACCCTTGGCTTTTATCTGGATGCCACTATGTCATTCACTTAACAGGTCAACTCACTAGCATCTACCACTGCGTACACGTGCAAATTAATAAGGGCAGGCAGACCATTCCTATCCAATGGCAGCTGCCTGATCCTGGCAAGAGCACTCATACTATCTAGGCTTGATTATTGTAATGCCCTCTATAGCGGTGCTAACAAAGCCATTATCCACAGGCTTCAAATCTTACAAAACAATGCCTTGAGAGCTGCCCTCGGCATTAATAAGAGAGATCATATCTCAACCACCAGACGCCAACAGAAATGGCTCTCCACAGACAACAAAATCAAACTAAAGTTGGCCTCCCTAACCCATAAAGCCCTCAACAATGCCGCCCCCAGTTATCTGATGGACAAGGTAAAGAGAAAGTCCTCCATCCGACAAACAAGAACTACCAATTCCAACCGTCTGATAATTCCCAGATTAAAACTCTCCACCATTGGTGGGAACAGTTTCCCGCTGAAAGCTGCCACGCTCTGGAATTCTCTGCCACACAACCTAAGAACTGACCAACCATATTTGCACTTTAGAAGACACCTCATCAGTCACCTTAACTCCAATAACCCTTGTATTTAGCTGCACTTTCTACACCTATGTATAGATAGTGATACTTTTGTTTGTGATTCTGCCCTCGCCTCTAACAGCCCTGCACACATCTGTACACTTACCTCCTGTATAGATATTGACTTTTTATGTTTGAAGATTTGTATACCTCTTATTCATGTAATCCTGAATATTTTTTCAGGATTACCCGCCTCTAACAGCCCTGTACATATCTGTATATTTACCCCCGCATAGATATTGACTTTGTATGCATGAAGATTTGTATATTTCTTATTCCTGTAATTCTGATTATTTTTATTACTACTTCAAAGTGTATATTTCTGCAACATTGTAAGCTTCGAATTATCTTTTGCCTGCGCCCTGTTGCCCCTGGGTAAGGTGCGCCATACAAATAAATAAACAAACAAACAAGTGTAAGCAAGGAACCAGCAACGTCAGCATTTACCTGCTTAAGGCCCCCCTCACCCCCCACATGCAATGTTCAATGTTTGCAAAAAGGATTACAAAAGTAACGAGTGAACATAGCTGGAAATGCCTCTACTCGTCCTTGCTTTAATGCACCGGTTTGTAAAAAAAAGATGTACGTGCAGACTGTAAAATACACTTCCTATGGAATCCACCTGCTTTGAAAATCTCATGCAGACATAAAAGCAGGTGCCCTTTGAAGGTGGAGGAGCAGTGCACAGTGTAAATGTAAAATGCGTTTCATGCCCCTACTCCACCTACAAACGAGTGCAAAAAGCCCAGGCGTGTCAAGGTAAGGAGGCATTCATGGCTAACACTTCACCTTTGCAATTACCCCGAGAGTGTTCTAGAAAAGAGCAATCACGTATAAAAACAGCAAAAGACGTTTCTGTGTCATTGGTACGACAGCTCATCATCCACATAGCGCTGTAAACACGGGCGCATTATCCAAAGAAATATATCACCACCCTATAAGATATGCATGAAACACTAGCTCACATCCAAATACTTGTTGACAGCTGTTTCAGTGGAAGGATTCCTAGCAACTGCCACCTTGAAAAGGAGGAAAGATGAACATATTTAATAAGACAGCAGCATTTTCAAGCAGCACCTCAACAGGGATGAAAGCCTGTAGGCATGCACATTATTGCCCCGGTTCTACCAGCTGACATCATGTGTTCAGAGTCTTCCTAGTTGAATCAATGCCGATTCATGTAGACCTCCGGCGACCTGTACTGCGCCACTCGTAAATGCGTTGGTGAAAGGATTTCAGTGCTCGCCAAAGAAAGCCTGCCCATCATGGGCGTAATTTTAGGGGGGGGCAAGGGCTATTCCACCCCCCACCCACCTCCGCCCCACACACCCAATTTTTTTGGCACACCAATTTGTCCCACTCACTTGGCAGGGTCCCCTTTTATTTAGAGGTCATGTGCCCGTCAACACCCCCCCCCCCCCGCCCACCCAACATTTTCAACAAAGTTACTCCACTCTTGCCCATCTCAACAAATATGTAAAGTCATGCGGAGGGGGCCAGTGAGGCTGATGGCCTCTGCGCGCTTTGACTAATACCAAAGTGAGTGGGGCCACATCACTACGTTTGGTTCCAATAGCCAGGAAAATAGTGGTCCTGCTCCCAGTGCACATGGAATGTGTGTAGACATACATCCATTTATTTATTGCGGGGGTGTCCCGTCCGTCATGAGGTAAATGAGACGGTGTTTAAGAAGGGAATACCGCAACTTCTGCTTCACGCGTCTCGCCTTTGCAACCTTTGTGGCAATGGTTGCATTTCCGTTGCTGAACATCCCACGTCCATGGTAACTGTGTTACATTCATCTATGCCAGCATGCCCACTGTTTCACACATCTGCCACTGCACGTACATGTTTTTCAAACCTGGATAGGTCTCCTGCAATCAGTGGATTCAGGTGGTTGGTTGAGGAAGCTCACTGATTTTATGATGCTGCGTCATGACTGGGTGTGGCCCTGTTTTAGACTTGCCCTCTAGCATCAGATTTCCTGAGGGATCATGCGTGACTCTCCAATAGCCAATTATGGTAGCCCCCAAACCCTCCACGGGTTCAGGCAGATGGGGTTCTGTTTTTCAGGGCAGTCAGAGTCATCCAATATGCTCTTGATTTAAGGAAAGGTCAAAATAACTTTCTCTTTGTCGGTGTGTACGGGGGAAAAGCCCATAACATGCGTTTTAGAAGAACCTTGGTGAATGCTGGTGGATTTAGGAGGTGGGTGGGTGGGTCATCTTTTTTCTGGTGCATTAGAGAAGAGTCCTTTTTGATCCCTATTTGCCCCCTTTTACATGTGTGCATTTGTTGTGCCACTTCTTTTGACTTTCCTGTTTACTCTTACTTAGAAATCTCCCAAAAATGTATTCCCTGTCTTTTCTCCTGTCTTGTGTCGTGCCAAAAAGTTTAACGGAATAAAAAATAAACAAATCTTGTTCCTCTTGTTTTCCTAATCCCATTAGGCTTAGTGTTTGTCCTACTAGACCTCCTGGGACTTCTATTTTTCCCCATAGCTTGACTTTAACCACACACAAACTCAAAAAACCTATTCCCGTATGGATTCCCACTTGCGCATGACATCTAAGAAACCTTCCCATTCTTGTGTGAATCAGAGAGTCCTTATTATGTTAGTCGCCTTTCTTTTTATGTCCAAGAACAGTGTGAATCAATGTGTTTTCCCTCGAAAGTCACTTGTCGTTGTGGTCCCTGTCGAGCGTTAGTTCTTCATAAAAAAAAGTCATTGAAGTCATGAAGCTGGACAGGTATTTTTATTGGGTGGAGGAAGCGTTGGAGAAGGAAGAGGATGTTGACTTCGTCTAGAAGAAGGACTTTAATCACCAGGTGGAAGCCTCAGAGAAGAAAGGTGTGCATCTTGCGGTTGTGTGCCTTGCTGGTGCCAGACAGTCTCCCCGGAGCAGGAGTAGCCTGAGGGCGCCGAGTCATTAGGGGTAATTTGAGAAAGAGGAGATGCGTCAGGGCTGCCACAGGCGAAGGACATAGAAGAAGGTGCGCTTACAATGGTGGGTTTTAACTGCCCGAGGTGGAGCTGCAGAGCTGGAGGAGGCAGGACCATTGCCAGGAGGCTTTATGGAAATGGTGGTGGATATGTCTTAGGACGCATGGGCTGCAATGGACTTACTGCAGGAGATGGGCATTTTCCTTGTGGATGCACAACAGTTGTTGCTGGACACTGCCTTAACTTTGGCGCTAAAGAGAAAGTGGTGGCAATGCAGGGAGAGGGTGCGTTAGGAAAGATGTCCATTTATGTGTACAATTCCCTCCAGTTGTGTACCCCCCAACGTTTTGCCAGTGAAGCACAGCCTTCTGCTGCACTCCTCTGGGCTTTTCGCTCACTTTTCCATGGGGAAACTGACATGCCCTTAAGACAGTCAGTACTGGGAGACTTTGATTCCCTTAATCCTTTTCCACTGTTGCAACTTTTCTGCAACATGTAACAAGTGTATAATGTACCTTACAGTACAGTACACTGGAGTCATTTCCAAAGGCCCTAGATAGGAGATATGCAGATGTTGCACAAACAGGACTGGTGGCAGCTTATCTTTTCATATCATTTTAACCCTGCCAGGTAAACCGTGATTAGCACGTTTGGCACAAATAGGTGGCCTGGCTCCAAAATGGCCATGCCACAAGGTTCTTTGTCCTGTCCTTTGGCCATCTTGCCCCTTTGCCTTCCCCAGGTTGAGCCGACCCGGGTCAGTCCTTATTTGGACATGCATTTTCCCACGAAACGCCACACTTTCGCAGGCTTCTGCATGCCTTGTGTGAGTGCCTCCAGGATGTGGGCTGGGGTGTCTGTCCCTAATACACATCGTGGGTGCCAGAGAGTCTGGAGTGCTGTGAATGCCTGGCACCACCGTGGTCTGTGAATGGTCCAGGTATGGTATGCCTGAATGCGAGCAGATCTCCGATTGGGTCCTCTTTGTTTTGGCGTGAAGAAGATTCTGGATAAGAGAAGCCCCCAAACACTCATGTCTGGTCAATCTCTGGAGTACTCTCTGAACGAAGGATAGGATCAAAGTATCCTGAAGCTAAGAAGCATAGTCGAGGAACAGCTGGTGACCTGCTGGAAGGTTTGGCACCCTGAGCCCGCTGTCGTCTCGTGGGACCCCTCTGCATATGGTCATCTTAGAAGGTCTACGAAGACGCTTCAACCCATTGGAATAGTGGGACCAACTATTCTCGGCACCTTCGACAAAACCTGCAAGTAAGCCTTCTCGAAGTGTCCATGGGCCATCCAGTGGGCTGACCAATTTACGCAAGTACTTAGCTCCATCTCTTCCGCCGTTTTGAGGAGACCCCCGAAACTTGGTATACTGCTAGCTCTGTGTTCACGTCACCCTCACACCGAATTTCGTACATTTGGCATTCCCAGGTCTTAAGTGAGAAAAGTGTGCCAGAATCGGAGCATACGCGGTTACGGTGTCGCCCAGCCGTGGTGACGATCTTTGCAGGTGCACTGCATTTGTGCCTCTCTTGCCGCTGAAGCCTGCTGCAGTGAAACTGGCCTGATCCATCCACCAGGAGTGGAGAAATCGCCACTGCCCTGTTTGGGAATCATCGCTGTATCTTTGTCACTGAAAGCTGAAAGCCGTCAAATTGCCACACTTGAACCTGCAACGGAATTGGACTCGACTGCCGAAGTTTGGTCCGGAGTGCACCAGGGGTCAGTGAGTAATCACAACCCTAGCCGGTGGCCCCTAGTGCCTCCATCCATTTTTACACATGAGTTGTCCCTGAGGTCCCCTCTCCTTTCCACTGCTAATGCGAACTAGCAAACTATTCCCAACTCTTGGAATCGACTCTGCCCTCAAGTGGAGACCCTCCTGGAATAGTGGGAACCTATACTTCATCGCCTCACCCACCTTCCTGAGTTGCTACAGACCCCTGAAGAGACCCCCTTTTGCCCATTGGAACAACCGCATGCGCTTGCATTGCCTGTACTTTTGAGCATTAGGCTCCCCTCTTCTTAGGGATTGGACTGCCTCTTAGTTAGGAGTGTGTTGGCTGTAGAAGGGGCTGAATATTATTTACACTGCCTGTTTCCTTCCCCTCTAGGTTGTGGACCCATTTCGTGCATTAACTATTTAGACCCCATTGGTCTTGTATATATGTATTTAGAAAGGATTGTGTTGGTCTAATAAGGATTACTGTGATTTGATTTGTGTGTTTGAAACTCAAAAGCCTTGAAATAAATGTATATGTATTTTTAATAAAATAAAACTGGGAGTGATTTCTAAGTGTCCTTTACTCTGTGTGCTCATTGAGGTCTTTCAGTCACCCTCACCCCTCCTGAGACCTAGTCTTAACCGCCACCAAGCTACCTTGATTGGTCTGGCTTGTCCAGACGGTTACCTGGTTCCAAGAAACTAGGCTGGCCTCCTGAACCTCTACCCACCAGGTCAGAGTTCAGAAATCCATCTTAACAGGGTGCAGCAGAGGTGTTACAATGGAAGATAGAAGAACAACAGGTGAAAGAGACAGATGTGTTTCCCCAGCAGATGTTTCAGGAGCAGGAAGGCTCTGCAAGCTGTTGCAGCAGTTCCCGCTCTTCCAGAGGATGCAAGGCAGACACAGACATCTCTTGTCAAGTTCCAGGTGGTTCAGGGAGTATCCGGACCCAGGGCTTGGACAGTGGACACCTTATCTTGGGGCTCTGACGCCTTTAACTTGGTGATGGGGAAGACTATGAAAGGCCATTGTGATATGGACATATGCAAGACACCAGTGATGTAGGGTACACCACGCTGCGCCTGGAGGACACAGGAACTGCACATGCACATGAAGTGGAAGCATGTTCTAACTGTTTCTAATGTACGAATATCAGCTTCTAATGACCGCTCTTGCACAGTATCCTCCTGAGGTGGGGATGGCAGAGAAGGAGTGCCCTCACAGGAGGGCACACCTACACAAAAATGGTCCCAGATACAGACACAATCAGCCCTGGGTCCCTCTACCTCCCAGCCTCTCCAAGCACCTAAGCCCTCCGTGCCAACTGCACCAGTGTAACCACTCATGCAGAGTTTGGTTGATACCACCAGCACCAACGCACCTCCTTATTGTTGTAGCGCTGAGGGGTGCTTTTATTTGGGCAGTTATGGGGAGAAGGAATGATGCATCATGCTGGAACACACTGCCTGTATTGCCAGTGCTGAACTCCATGGCAGTGGAAGATTCTGTGGAGGGGCACGTGCTCTGGCACCACCCTACTCTCTTGCAGATGATGGAGCATTTGGCAAGAGGGGAGGAATGAGTCAGCTGAACGGACTGCCCATGGAGCCAGAAGCAATATCCACAAATATTATATAAATTGCTCTTCAATAGTGTGGAAGGGGCACAGTGAGTTGCAGGAGCTGCATAGCTGCACCTCTGGCTGCAGAATGGAAAGGGAGTGCAAGGGTTAAGGAGGCATTTGCGATTAAATGACACAATCTGCACTGGAATAAAATTAATGGACCAAATCTTTGTGCATATCGTTTCATTTTGTCAACTTGTAACATTTTCATAACACTTCCGACAGAGGAAACCCAATGAATGATAATATATGTGTTCTTACTCTACATATTTGCACTTTCTCATCCACTGCATGAAACACGCTGCAAGCTAGAACTTGGATCCTTTCATCATTCAATAATATGTCATGAATACAAGAAAGGACTATTTGTAATTGAATTGGTGGTTATGTTATGTTGATTTATACGACGCACGACTGCCATCTGCATGTTCTCCATGTGCTCACGTGGCTCTGTAAGAGAAGTGGGTAGGGTTTGTTAGTGAGCGAAAGAGACGGAGGGAGGGATAGGATAGAGGTTGTGCTCGTCTCTTGATGCGTGCAGATCCAGGAGAAACTGGCATCTGTGCATGTGCGCATTCTAGGTGTGCTTTTTTATGCGTGAACTGGAGATTCCGTCCAGCCCTTTAAGACGAGGTAGCAATACCCTTGAGATGAATGGGGGTGCAGAAGTTACTCAAACATCAATAATTGAAACGACTCAGGTAGTTGGCAAAAGGGTAACTGTTTTAATATCAATTATCTAAAACAGTGAGTACAAAGGACATCAACAGACATCTGAGCGCATAGATTCTCCATGCATCTTAAAAACATTCTTTTATAGCAAGAAATCATCATTGATGACGTCAACCTACGTATTACTAACGTCATCCTACGTGGCAAACTACAAAAACCTAATGAAGAAAGTGTTTGAGTCTAAGGGAACATCTATGTATACGTTCCTTACTAGTCTGAGACAGTGAAAGAAAGTGATAGGTTTCTTAACATCAGGTGGGGCAACTAAGCCCTCCCTTAAAACAGGTCACTATGAACGTCACTAAATGCATAACATTTTTTAGGTTGTTAGTAGAATGTTGATTGTAATTAATATTCCATATAAGTAGCCCATATACCACAGTTAAAATGTTTGATTCTATGGGTGTGTTATGCTGTGGTGGTTGTGGCCAGGGCCTTCAGCCATGCACCCAAGACTCTAGGCCCTGGCCACAACCACCGCAGAATAACACACCCATGGAATCAAACATCCATCAAATATCCACAAATCTAAAGTGTGTGTACTGTTTGATTTGTAGAGTTTGTATGTGAAGTTTTGGCTAAGTTAGGCAATTAAGATTGTAGAGTTTGGTAACAAGCACTGCAGTATAACATACCCATGGAAGTAAACATTTTGGATTGTGGTGCATGGTTAGATGTTTGCTTGAATGGTTGTGTTATGCAGCAGTGTTTGTGAGTTGAATTATTATATACTTACTGTTTGACTTTTTGTGATTGGATATATTTTTTTCCTGACTTGGGTAACTGGAGCAGATATTCTTTTTCAATTTCTGTGATAAAAGAAAAGATCACATGTTAGTGTAGGTAGTTCATAATGAGTTATTGCACTGAATAATAGACATTTCTGCATTATTTCGACCCTCATATTTAGTACTTTAGAAGTCCTATATTTCAAACCAGTGTACTGTGCAATTTGCTCAGTTTCTGTGTTTATTAAATCATTGGGTCTGTGGGAAAAAAAATCCATGCTGGATTAAAAAAAAAAAACCTTTGTTATGGTACAATATATTTATTTCTTTGTTTTCAGTGCTTATTTGTTGTTTTTTGTTAATCTTCCATCTGTTGGTTTGTTGCAGATTTTTGGGGCAGTTTGATACTTGTTGGTGTATTCTAATTGTCTACTTATAATTTTAAGCTAATCTTCTATCTGTTGGGTTGTTGCAGATTTTTGGGGCAGTTGGATACCTGTTGGCCTTGTCGAAATGTATATTTTTTGTTATATTTTAGTGGTATTGATGTATCCGTTTGGTTGTTGCAGAATCTTGGGGCAATTAGATACCTGTTGGCGTATTCGGTTTATAGTTTTCTAATTGAAGTTTTGTTAATGTTTATGCACGGATTAGTTATTACATTTTGGTTTTAAGAATATTAAATAAGCGTTTAAAAGATGTGTTGGTAATCTCTGCTTTAAAGTAATGGTACTATCATTACATTCGAACCATCCACAATTCTTTTTATATATGCAGTGTAGTGACCTGCATTGGTTGTGGCTCCTGCGCGGTAGATTATACCTATTGTTGTGAAGGTTTTCTTACCAAGTGATACTTGACCATGTGTGAATCCAGTCAGCTTGCAGTTGTTTTTGGGACCATCTGCATTGTAACGTAAAAGCATTAGTATTACGTATTTACTATGTGTCTGTATTTGTAAGGTGGTGTGATTATCTAAATTGCAGGTAGTACATAATCTGCCATGGTTTGCATTTTGTACAAGTTGCTGAAATGGAATGGATTCAAAGTTAGGTATTGATACATACACAAAGCGTTCATTAGGGATTTGTTCCTGTGCCACATGGTTGCAGAGAGTGCATGTATGTTTCCACATGTATGAAAACTGAAAGATTTTATTTATAGGTATTGTTTTGTTTTCCAGTACATGTAGTAAGTACATTAGACATTCTTGTGGACCTTGTGAGTTTATAATGAATTTGATCATTCCAGCACAGTAGTCCAAATCTTGTCAGATTCCATGAACACTGTAGGTGTTGTCAGGATTGTTGGTTGCATTTGAATGAAGGACTAACATTTGCAAACACAATTGGTCTGTATTGTGTAAGTAAATGTTGTCAATAATTGGTAGCAATTGGAATAGTATATTTATTGCTACATTTGCGAAGCAATTTACACCAGTTATATTTGAAAATGTAAATGGACCTGATAATTCTGTGTCCAAGTAATTTTTTCGGAGCGTGTGTTGCTTCTTTGAAGAAGTACTTGAGTTACTTTGAGCAGTAGATTTCTTCTTTGGTTGTAGTAATTATTGCCCATCAACAAGAACAACATTTCACAATAACACCCAAAGAATTGCCCACATAGTTCAAAAAGTTGACAAAGCAAACACAGCAGCACTATTGGTCGCTCTAGAAGCAGAATAACCCATTGAAAAGGTGGAGTGGAAATTCCTACTCCACACCATGACCAAAATGGGCTTGGGGGAAACCTTTATGGCCAAAATAGACGCCAACTATCGCAATCCCTCCCTACGTCTAATAATTAATGGAGACCTGTTGGACCCAATAGCAGTAACAAGAGTAACAAAGCAGGGCTGCCCCGTGTCCCCACTCTTATACGCCATTCACCTAGAGCCCCTTTGAGCAAGATAGGAGACAAGATATAGAGGGAGTCCCCTTCAGAGTTAGGGAACACAAGTTGGCAGCGTTCGCTGATGACATGCTATTAATGATAACAAACACGGGGAAATCCCTCTATACAACGGACAAAGTTTTAGCCCAATTCGGTGACGTCGCTGGCCTAAAGATAAAAAGAAACAAATCTGAAATAATGAACAGTCAGTACCTCTGGAAAGGGAACTAAAAACCAGCTTTCCATACTCCTGGGCCCCCAACACTATAAAATACCTAGGAATCCATATCACTAAACCTTTAGTCCAGCTATTCGCCACAAATTATCCCCCCCTACTGGTGTCCATTAGGAATATGCTGCAAAGCTGGACCCCCTCGGGTAGGAGGACCATTTTCAGTACATTGATCCTTCCCATCCAGGAAATCAGTAAAGCTGCTACAGGTATTTATGGCCCTCCCCACAAAAATCCCCACGTCATACTTTCAGGCTACCCCGAAACTCACGAGAGCCTTCATCTGGGATCACACAAAAAAACAATAATCTCAAATAAGTGTTACTACCCAGAAACAAGGTGGGCATGGGCGAGCCAGACCTGAAAGCCTAAAACGCTGCACAGATCAGGGTCATCAGGGACTGGTCACGGGACGACCAGGGAGGAAAGGTGCAGAGAAATTGACTGGGCAGTGGTGTGGGGAGCACCTCGAGGAGGTCCTCTGGGTGCACAGGGAAGACAGATCCCATAGCATGTACTGTAGCGAAATCGAAACCCTGGTAGGGAACTCATGGAACGCATTGGCAAAACACTCTAAGACGACCACCTTCCCAAAACCCCTCACTCCGATCTTCAGGAATCCACAATTCACAACGGCAATGTCCGGAAATGGGTTTGCTAAATGGCAGCAAGGGGGTACCACAAGATAAGGGACATGTTTAAAGGCGGGGAGATCAAATCCTTCCCCCAGTGCAAATTGGACTTTGGGGTGGGGGAAGGGGAGAAATTCCACTATGCCCAACTGAGACAGTGTCTTCAGGACCCTAAAGTAAAAGAGACAGGAACAAGAGACTTGACCCCATTCGAGAAATGTGTTCCTACCAACGCAGGAGACAAACTTATAGTGGGGGCAATATACGGCCTAGTTAAAGAGGGGGGGTAAGGGAAAGACGCTTCATGGCCAATTGGGAAAAGGAGACAGAACATACAATTGACGGCGACCAATGGATAGGATTATGGTTAAACATCCCCAGAGTCGAACTGTCACTGCAGATACAGGAAATTTGGATAAAGATGATGTACCAATGGCACCTTGCCGAGTTTATTTCAAGTATTGTTTAAACAAAATGCAATAAAAACCAATATGGAAAAATAAAATGAAGGGATTCTTGCCAACATTTCTTAAATGCCATTTTGCTTTTCTCTCTGACTTTATCTCAACGTATATGAAGCATTTGATTCTCAACTGTTTTTTAGCTAATTCCCAAATTGGCCAGTGATCTCTCGTCCAGATTCTCCAATCCAGCTTTCTGTGAAACCCCACTGAAGTCATTTGCAGGCATCCCGATGGCCGCTATCAGATGTTTCTCTCCAGTGCTCATGTTGTTTTACCTTCCTTCATGGTTCGGACAACTTATCCAATGTCTTATCACATTTCTTTCCTCTCACCTACCCAAGTAATCCATTATTTTCATCCTCACTCATTGAAATCCTTCACATTTATCCTTTCAGCCCACCGTTAAATGCACCAATCTATCCTGCTGCTTCTCAACTTTGTCAAACAGAGGAACAATACCTTAATGTATTGGGATTCATCTTATTAGATCCCAATTTCAATTCATAATATTTGCATGATTAGCACATGATTTTCCAATGAAATTAGTGCCTTCTGTAACTCAATGCTTTGTTAAGATCAGACTAATTGGTCCCTCATTGAATTAGGTTACAAAATGAATAGTTGATGGCACAGTTGCTCACTGATATCGTCCATACTTTTCGGGGTCAATAAACATTTTGGCAATGGCCTATAGAAGCATGGCTGAGCTTAAAAGGGGATATTGATCTAGATTTGAGGCACCTACTCTTTACCTTCTATCACTAGTAATGGGCCAGCACTACAGCCTTCAGCATTTAATAAGCCACAGCTTAAATCCTAAAGAGAGAGACCATTGAGACAGCAGGATCACTCTTTTTTGCTCTAGTCAAGAAATTACTTTTCATTATGTTCACGTATTGCTCCTGTTTAAATGACTTGAAGGTACCATTATGTCCACAAATTAAACTACTGTGATCCTTGCAGACACCCCACAGTTCTGAATTAACTGCCATAGCTATATCTACAATATTGCCCATAAAATAGCATTTCAGTTTTCCTGACTTCTCTTTCTTTAACTGAATTTACAAGTGCATCCAAAAAAGTTCCAAAGGCCTTTCCACCAGTAATCACTCAGTAGAACTTACGATATCCAGATAGAACCCAAAACCTTCCTCATACTTGCCGTCCTCCTTTATTCATAAGAAGTGCCTGGAATAGCCAATGTGTGTGCAAGGAATCTGGTAGTACAACATCCCCGTTTTTCCGGGTTAAGAAGTATGTGGAGAGCCAGAATTAGGAGTTGAACACAAAGACATATTCGAACAGTTTCTTTATTGATAAGCTTAAAGAATAACCTTCCCTAGGCCCCATTTCTAAGACACATTCCCTATGCTACAACATAAAAGAAACCCAGTGCTTGTCAGGATGTCGCAACATAAGTAAACTCCTCGTTCCAATACCTAAACTGACCTATCACTAACCTATTCAAAATTGAAAGAAAGAAGACAGACAATGCTGTGACTTACTTTAGGGTTTACTCTGCCAGGATACTTGAGGAGGAGCAAGTTTCTGACTCCCACCAAATGGTGCATGCAGTCTTTCAAGGCTCTCATGTGGAGATTCCCCACCTCAGCACAATGTCTCTTAAAAAGTTCAAAAGGAAAAGAAACAGTTGGTCCAAATGCAAAATGTTAGTAAAAAGATCTCTCAACAAGCTGTATGGCCTGTATGTGCATTTATCCCTTCTCCAGGATAAATTTACAAGGATGCTAGTATCCGAGGTATCCTGGACGTTCCTGTCAATTGCCCACCACTCCGGTTGATCCTTGTTTAACCCCTCATGGGCTACAGCCATCGTGGCTACATGCTTCTTTCTCTTTGGCCTCGGGACGCGGTGGGCTTCTCCAGCCTGGTTTGTGTACTCGTTTGTCTACTACAGGCGTCTCTCATGTCTTAGGTTTATCGTTTGCGGGTATGGGCTTCTCTGGCCCTTCTGATTCCTTGATTAGCCCCCTCATGGGCTGTGGGCTCCTCCAGCACTAGTAAGTTCTTTTCTTGGTCCACCTCCCATGGGCTATGGGTGTATCTCGCCCCTGTGGTCATTGGTTGGCCCATTTTGAATTATCAGCTTCTGCAGCACTGGTAGTTTCTTGGTAAGCCCCTCGTGGGCTGCGGCCTTGGTTGATTTCCCTGTGTGGGAAGCAGCGGCATCAGCATCTCCAACTGCCACCTTCATTAGTCCCTGGTAGTGGGGATGCTCCCTGCTGGAGCAGCACCGAGTTGCTTGGAGACGTTCTTCTTTAACGCTCTGGCCTCCTAGTTCCACCTTGGTGTGCGCCCTGAACAGGGCTCCTCTCCTGCGCCGCTCTGTCCATCTGTACTACAAAGGCAACGGTCCATGTTATTCAAACTGCATTAATTCACTTTAAGTAAACTCCATCCTTAGAAGAGCCCAGCTGCAGTCTTTACAAAGCTGCCACCTTAGAATATTGGAGGATTTCGAACCAATTTAGCTTCTGTTGGATGTATTGGTCTCCGTTTTGTTTGAATGGAATTACATGGTTGTAACATCAGCAATTTCCTGCTGCTTTTCAATATTAGATCCTGTCTATAAAAGGATGATCTTCACGACGTCATGTCAATCACATACACCTATTTCTGCAGCGTCTCTTTTTCAGGACATTAGATCACAGTAAAATGATCATGAGTAATGCTCAATTGAACAATTAGCATAAGGGGGTTCTTGCTAGCATTCACATTCCATATTTTACACAATGATTTAATGGTTTTAACTGTAAAGAAAGCAAAAGCGTGCTGTATTTGATCAGTACAGGTACAATCTGCGTGTTGCAAATATTATGTTGACTTCAGCCCCAAATTAATTTGCATCCAATAGAGCGGGGTCTTTCCTGTGGGAAGTACAGGCCGTTAAACGATGGGTAGATCTTCAGTACAGGGTTGTGTTCATTCATTGCTGGTAGGTGGAGGGTGCTGTATTCTCTTGGAGGCAGTCTTCTCTAGGAGGGTCACTGACCAAACAAAATTAATGAGAAAACCAAGTAAATAAAAGAAGAGAAGTAAACTGACGCGAATATCAGTAACTGTTCATACTGCAAAGTTGACAGGCCGAGGAAATTAATTTGAGGTTTTGAATGGCTTAAGGAAATTCAAGCAGAAGGCTCCGATTTTACAGTTTACACAAGCAGGCGGCATGGCAGTAGAAAGGACCAAAAATACAATAATATTTGAAATCGTAGATATCAAGTCCTCCCCCGCCCCTCCTCGCCCTGGGTCTTTTTTCAGGCTGTGGTTCTATATCTGCGCCACCCCGCCCCAGGTGCTTGGAATCTCATCCTCAGCAGGCTCTCTTTCTCTCGACCAGCTGCCTTAGGCCACGATGTGTGCGAAGATCCACCCCTACCCACCAGGGCATAGGCACAGCCCTATCCTTGCAGGTCCCAATACTGAACATCTTGCAGCTTTTCCCTCTCCATTTTCAGGCAAATGTTTGGACCGGACAATCCTCCCTTAGTAGAACATGGGCAAGGCAAGCCCCTTGCAGAATCCTTAACTCAAAACTCTCCTTCAAAACCCTTCTTCTCTCACCATCTCCGGCCTCCCCTTGGCCGTTACATTTTAGTCCTTTTAGTTATTTCTTGAGGGTTGTTCACAACTCTCATTACTGTCCCTCTTTCACCTCTCCAACCTACTCCCAATGTTTCTCACTCCTCCTTTCCCTCCAACCTTTGCTTGGCTCCTGTCGCCTCATACATCCATCTGCCCCTTTTCCTCCTCTCTTCACTACCAGTACCGGTCTGTTTCCAAAACTCGCCACCCTGGATCACACGCTGTGCTACCTCAAGGCCTGCTTTTCTCTCGTACAAAACAAGGGTTGACCCAGGTAATATTCTATATGGGAGCATTGAACATAATGCAGGATACATAAACCTGTGGTGGAAAGAATGGTGGGAATCTAAACATCCCACAGACATGATACCCATATATTCAAATCCTTTATACAATGTACAATATAGTTGGGCTAGAGTGCTACAATTAGGTAGATGATGATGGGGAGGAATGATAGCAATGCATACCTTGGGTGGCTATTCCTTTGGTAGGATGTTGAGTCTTAGAGTAGCCTTTAACCCGGACACACATTCAGCAGGGAAGGCATTACAGTGTTGAGGACCCAGGAGAGGCATTCAATTCATTTGGAGATGTAAGCACCCTATACAAAAACAAATGCATTTCTTTTCACATAAGCATCCACCAGTAATAGATGTTTTTCCTAGTAGCCCCCTAAAGAACTGAGGATTGAACTATTACTTATGAGCTAAGCCTATCTCAGACCATTCACCGTTAGTGCTAGAAAATTGGGATTGCATCTGTCAAAGTCCAACCCAAGAGATTGTTGGTAGATCTTAAGCAAGAAACAAGAAGAGAAGAAAAAAAAAGGTATTTATTCAACTAATGGATAGAACACAGACATACCTTTGGGGCAAGCAAAGGCGGTGCAGAGAAATATCAAAGATTGCTGTGCGAGTTACAGCTGTCTGCATGTACTGAATATTACATGGAATATTTGGATACACTGTTTACTGTGGAGGAGATTATAGAAGTAAGGAGAACAGAATAATGAAAAAGCAGTTTTGATTAATCAATCTGGTGAGAAACCTTCAAGTATGTCCTTTGTATAGAGAGACTTTTTTCTTGAATTTGGGTATCAAAATATATCAAAATCGACTGTGGAGATCTTAAACTATTTGTTTTGCATTCAAGTCCATCGAAAAACAAACATGAGCGGTGGCAGTAGCTAAGGAGGACTATTAGGAGGTTGCAGCCACTATGGCAAATGCTGGCTTTCCTAAGTGCGCCTTGGCACCAATAAACAGCGCAGGGCAGACATTTGGCAACAGTATTCAGGCTAATACTTGTTGATGGAAAGGCGCAGGATGCAACGCTGCAGAGAAGGCTGAAACTATCCCTCAAGGTTACTTCCAAGACGGAGCTGCGTTCAGAGAGCATTGGGTCATGTGATCAGAGGAAGTGGCAGGTGCAAGCCACTAAAGATGGACAAGCGGTAGAACACTCCCTTGCCACAAGAGAATACACCTTCCCAGAAAATGCACCTTTCTGTAAGGCCGCATAAGGTAGTTTGTTGACGAGTTCTTGATCACCTCCACAGAGTGAACAGAAAAACTCACCTTGCACATTGGAGGGTGGGTGTTGCTTTTAGTTTAAAAGGGGACATGCTGCAGGTTATTGTATTGCATTGCAATGTAATGTAATTTGCAACACTTTCCCATGCTGGTGCCATGATCAGAACCTGTCAGAATCCCTGGAGGGCAGAGTGCCATGCAGCGTGCCCTCCTCTGTACCATGCAGCGTCTCATGTGATGGGTAGGAGAACGCTTCAAATCCCTGGGAGAACCCAGGGGGAGGCCCACCATAAGCCATGTTCCTCCTTTGGGTGTAAGAAGGGTACAATAATTTTGCAATTTAGCAAGAGCAGAGTCAGACTGAGGTGGGAACAGGAGTGTGTTTTGTAAATGTGTGAAGGAATAAAAATGTACATGCGCATGATAACGAAACATAAAACAGGTAACACACAACACTTAACGTTCTCAGTCAATCAGTTAGATGCAGTCAGGATAATGTAAGGTGTACAGTCAGCTGGAATACGGAGGGATGAGATCTGTCACCACCATTTTATGAATGGTGTACATGTGCACTAAAAGAATACCATTATGAGGACAACGTGAGAGATAAGCTCATCCTAAGTATTTGGATACCAGTCGATCAAGAATGCCCCTATGTAAAATGTGTTTGAGGAGGGCCGTCTGCCTCATTTCTCAGATAGTGGAGCCCCGACACATCCTGCAAGCAAGCCTGTATCTGTTTACTTCAGTCCAATTAAAGAAAATCAAACATTTTTGTTGAGTCAGTCATCACCCACTATTTTGCTAGGACGAGATTTCATGCAGATTGAATTACACCATATATTGCACAAATGACGCAGCATTTATTGAGGTGCCTGATTACACCAAAGCTCCATTAGTGACTCAACACAAGGGTCCACCGTAACAACCAGACTCCAGTGTACACCCATCCACAGAACTCCACGAATTATTCTCAGGTCCCAGATTGTTTATCAGCCCCTCACAATAATGAAGTAGGGTATAATTACAATGCATTAGCCATGCAGATCAAGGTGGGCCCCTCCAATTACCAAGAATTCGCCATCAGTTATGCCCAGGAGCCGAGGAAAGGATTGACCCAGTAATTTAGTCATTACTACAGCAGCGGGTAATAGTTACAACAAGTGGCTGCTGTTATCTCCCCATCCCCCGTGTGAAGATGCTGGGAGGAACACAGCTTTGTACAGAACCTTCATGCAGTAATACAGCTATCATTCCCAGTGTGTCCTAATCCTGCTACTGTATTGTCATGTAGGTCACCCTCCGCTACTGGTTTCACTATTGTAGATCTGTTAAGCTTTCTTTTTCATCCCAGTGCACCAAGATAGCCAACATTTGCTTTTTCATACTATGGGATACAACACACATGGACAAGACTTCTTCAGGCACACACAGCGTCACCCAACCTGTTCACTCGGTTATTGAAAAGGGATTTAGATGACATAATCCCAAGAAAATCTGTTTTGGAATATTATGTAGACTATCCTCTTTTGGCATCACCATTTTATAATGCTTGCAAACAAGATACATTGGTGTTATTAACTGCACTTGCGCATACCGGAAATCTCTGGATATATACTAGATCTTGTGTTGAACATTGTTGTACATTGAGAGATAAGTTGTTCGATTTAACTGTACATTGTCTGTTTTTGTAAAAAGTTATGAATTGTTTATGTATATTATATATGTTTGCTGTTGAATAAAGAGACAACTAAAAAAAAAAAAAACAAGTATGTCAAAAAAGAGTTAATTATCTAGGACCCGATATTCTTGCAGTACACCATCTGTTAAATACTCACACTGAAGCAACATTGAACAAGTATCTGAACACACTACTAGACAGATGTGAACATTTCGAGGTCTGGTAGAATACAAACGCCAATGGATACTAGATTTTGCAGCACTTTTAAAGCTTCACATAATGTAATCAATACACAAGAGTCCATGCAATGATTATCAGTGTAGGTGTTCACTGCAGTAAAATGTGTGCTGTCTACCGTGTTTGAAGTTGCCAGATTAAAATAAGAAATTAGTTTTGTTTTGTCATAAGCAGAAAGTGTTTGCACTGGCAGTCCTTAAACAGACTTGCATATTACCGCACCACAGTGGATTCAGTGGTTGCAGGTTTTCCCCCGCTCTCAGAAATGTTGCAGCAGCCACACTGGTGGTACACAGGAATGTATTGCGTTAGGTTCTTGACTTCAGGTTGCAGTGCTACATGCTATAAATTCACAATTATTAAAGGAAAAACACAATACCCATCACTTTCTCACCTTAACAAGTATGACATGTTACTTTTGAACTCCTATCAGTCAGTGCGATTACTTAAAAATAAAAAAAGACCAACTCAAAAGGCAAGAAATATAAACAATATAAAAGACGGGGGTGGAGAAAAAAATAGGTTACCCCAATGTTTCTGTTAATTTCGCTACTCACATGGAACAGACAAGATATGATGAATCTATGTCCCAGGCCACTGTAAAGGAGTGATGCTACTTGGTAGTGTGTTAACATGTTCTTTTTTCTGAGCATGAAAAGAATTATGAAAGTCTGATGAAACGCATTTCTGAAAAGGTTCTGGAAATATCACAACACGTTGTCCATGCGGAGACACACGTCTTAATGGCCCGCTCCCAAAGCCATCGACATGGTGGCATGCAGCCAGCTATTGCAACAACAATCATGGCAGACAATGAAAGGGGGAGCCATTGTTTCCTGGTGACACAGCTGGCAGTGGATAATTACAATAATACCAAAATGATATGCACACACAAACCTTTTGTATGCCGATGCATTTAGCACATTATGTATTTTACACCGTTATCCAATATGCATTAGCTCATGGAATGAATGTAAGGGTTCCATAATATTACCACTGGAGCAGGCCATCAGTTGTGGCATGAAATGCCAGGTCAGATGGATAGATTAGGAGACAGGTGGCTATTTCTAAATGTGACTTCAAGACCCATCAGTTTCTCACTACCTTGTTCTGCCTTCTATGGGACCTCCCAGTTCCCACATGGCTCTAAGGGTGCAGGCATTCATCTAGCACAGCAACAAGCATTGTTCATCAGAAGGAGCAAGTAGTGTGTAAAGAGCAGTTTTCAAAATGTAGCAAATTCTGTGACGGCAGCCTGGAATATGCACAAGGGCGTGTCACTTGTCTAGCAATTTGGTCTGCTAGAGAAAGCAGCCTCCAGTCTAGCTGGGGCTCAGCTGACAAACATTGATGTCAGCAGTGAGCTGCAAATCATTTCTTCACTGAGCACCATCCGTTGGGGCCGGCTAATGAGTTTGGTCTGATATGTCACAATCACAGGTGAAGCAATAAAATAGTATGTTGCCTACTTGGATGTTCAGGACTCCCTAAATGAAAAGCATGTAAACATTTGTGGTGATGTTGGACAAGTCTAGCCCAGAGAGCTCAAAGAAGCGTCTGGGAGTCTCCCCGAACAGTGGCAATGATGAATGTGCAGGCACTACACGAGTTTGAACTGCTTGCGTTTTCCTTATTCGTTTCAAACGTATGGCTCTTCAAAGGAGTTCAGGGTCCTACCAGCCAGCTACTTTCCAGATCATGGGCAGGGTTTCTACAGGACTGTATCATTCACAGAGACATATGCCAGATAAAGACCATCAAAGTGTACAGAAAATGTATTCACAGCACCCCACAGAGAAACCTGGATGGTTATGGATTGCAACTGACTGGCAGTGATGGTCTTTTGAACCTCCCCAACTGCAGAGTCAGAAAAGTGAAACCAGGTCAGATAGCAGCAGGCAACAGGATGTGTGTGGGGTTAGGTTATGGACTTTCTTTATGGAGAAAGTTATGTAGTGCCAATGATAGCTTTATTTGGATAAGTGGTATGCCTTCAAGACATTTACTTCACACTACAAACTTAGACTAAGATACACCAACCTTTTTCTCTCAGCTGGTTAATAGACAGTGGAAGTTGATTATAAATTAGTATTTAACTGGACAGCTCTTTTGCAACATGGTTTCTTAAACATACTTAACATTAAATAAAAGACATTTATGATACCAAAAGCAATGCATCTGAAATTATCTTCTGGACTGCCACCTTGATCACTGCTTCAGACATATTGTGCGTGGATATAGAAGGAATGAAGTCGTGGGATGTCTCAACGCACTAATCCAAGCCCTGCAACATTACTGTGCATTGTTGGCAGCAGAAACCTCAGAAATGTCCACTGGAAAGCATGCTGCTCGCTAAAAATCACCAGAAAGTGCACAGTAAAAAGCTGAAAAATAGGCCGCCATCCACTTTTGCCTATGTCAGTGGTAACACAGGAGACCACTGCCAAAACCCATCATTTGGCTGCCCACAGAGCAAAATCATTGCAAAAGAAAGAGCTGGTTAAAAAAATCTGTTTTTATTTGGTGTCAAATTTGCAAAAATCATGGCTCACAAACCACCCAAAAAGATCCCACCTCCTTGTTGGGTGGTCCACATCATTCTACTTCAAGAATCTACATAAATATAAGGTCCACAGAAGTGTAGGTTATCTGAACAAAGTCCACTTTTGAGGATTGCTTGCTGGAAGAAATCTGTCAAAAATCGGTGTAATACCGTTACTCACCTCTATCAGAAGCCGGCGATTTAAAACCAACATTTTGGACTTTGAACTCAAACTATGCCAAAGAAAGACTTGCTATCAGAAGCCTAAGAGGTGGATACAATTCAAAATTATATTCTGAATAGGCTTGAAGTAAGAAATGGTTTGATGTATTTGTAAAAAATGTGAGTTATATTATAAGACAAGACAATTGTTAGACATTGGGTTTAGGAGTTAAAGTTAAAAGTTTCCCACACTGTGCTTCAAACAAATTCCACACCTCTCCCTGAACAAAGGAAACTTCCCCCTGCCCTTGGCTTAGAAATTGACAGGCTGTTGTGAAAGGGAACTAGGAAGGGCACCCTGGCCTGTTGCTCTGAGTGCAGACAAAGGAGCCCTTGGGCTGAATAGGAATGCTAATTCGGGTGTGACTGACAACAAACTGCTGGCAGGAAGAAGGACTCCTTAGAGGGTTGGGCATAGAGAATCAGCCTCCCCACCCACGTTGGAAATACATATATAGGGACTGCTGAGGACATGCAAAAGACCCACTTTTCCACTCAACTGATTTCTTGGCGAAGCACCCTGCAGGAAGATCCAGGCTCCAGAATTTAGAATCAAGACTCCAGACATAGAACCAAACTCTAGAACCTTGAAGCAGAGAGGCTTAACCCAAAAGCTGAACCCTTTTCAGCAGGCCTCAGAATCTTTAGCAACCAGATTCTAACCCCTATACTTCCACAGGGCCTAACCAAACCATTCAACAGCCTGGCTGAGCTGTTTTGATTCTAGCTAAGAACCCTGTGCTAGAACCAAGATTCAGACCCAGATAGCAGAGCTGTATCCAGAACCCGTGAAATCCAGACCAGAGTGCCGTGCGGAGAGCAGAACCCAGTGTCTGATCCTGTCCGGTGACAAGAGAATCCCAGCCAAACCTTTAATGGGGCCCATGCCACTCCATAGCCATAGGAGTGAGTATCCAGTCTAGAACTGTACATAACCAATCTCTTAGTTTAAAGTAATCCTATTCCATTGATTTCAACCTATCCAGAACTGCATTATAGAATCTTGTGTTCATCCTGAATTCTTCTCATTATATTGTCTGTGATAATTGTAGCAATAATCATCTTTGCGCTGATATTTTTCTGAAGAGGGACAAGGGTTTTGATGGACAGAAGTAAGAGCGGAGGCGCCGCTGTTCTGGTGGCTGCCCATTGAGTGTCTTGCTTCTTCATAGCCCCTTAGTATAAGCCTATCCTTGCTGGTAAATCTTTAAAGCGCAATCTTTCATTTTGAAATCTTGATTCCGTTTCTGAAAAATCTACTCCTTATAGTGCTTCCGTAATCGCGTTTCACGCACGCGGAAAAATTGCTGCAAATTGCATTTTGGTAAAATTTCACCACATGTCAGAATAGCTGTTTCTTGTTTCCAACTGCTGAATTTCGTTTTCAATCTGATAATCATTCATAATCATTGCTAGTGTTGACCTGAACCAATCCAAAACCACTCTCACTAATTCTGAATCCCATTTAGTGAATTCAAATCATTTTAGCATATTTTCCCATTCATTGCAATCACATTCAAAGCATTTTGGCCTGTTTTAAAAATCATACCTATTCTCTCTAAGCTTGCTGGGGAACTGGGATTGAACTGCATTATTGAGTGTATTCCTGAAACATGTGTGCCCTCATTTCCATCACTTCATATTGCATAGTGGGGGGAGTGAGTAGTCACAGGGGAAAGAGTGATCATATTGTCTTTTGTGGAAATATCAAGTTTATTTATGTGTTGCATTTTTCTATTATTGCATTTCCTTGAATCCATATAAAGTATTCTCTGCTACAGTATCCTTCCTATTCCTACTAACTGATTAAAGAGAGTGTTGATATTGTAATATTACCCATTGCTGATCATTGTTCATATTCATAAGTGTGCTATTCAGATATTATTCTATTCATAAAAGTGTGATACATATATTGATCAATTCTTCAAATAAACCTTTTAATTTGCAAAACAAACCTACTTCTTGGCTCAGTGAGGTTGGGGAGATCCAAAGAGAGGGGTGTTATATAAGGGTTCATCATCCAGATTTAAAGAACTTTTGACACAAAAATATATAAATAAGGGTTTCCATTGGGCATCCCATACTAGGCATTGACTTAGTTGGAATGCTGGATTGAAGTCATTTACAGATTGGGGGCTCGCAAACGGGACTTCTGGATTTCATCTACCACTTGTGCAGCTTAATACAGTGTGCTAACAGGATACATAAATCCTGTTGGGCTACCACGCTGTGTTATGCTGTAAAAGCAACCCTCAAAAAGGAACGCTCTCTGAAAACGGTCTGTTTTGCAAAATAAAATAAAAACCTTCTGTAACTCAGGAAGGAAATCAATTTCCAGAATGGCGACTTTGGTAGACATCAAGATAGCTAGAGAGCACCTTTTACATAAGCTATTTGTGAGAGGTGAGTGGACTGAGCAGGACCATAATGTGTGGTTGGATGCAATCACACAACAGGTCACTGCAACTGGGTTAGATATTTGGAGAGATCAGGGTCCCTTACATGTGTCCCTGAGTGAACTATATATGGCCCCTAAGGCCAAGGATGAGCAAAACAAGATTGCCAAGATAGCGGCATATTTATATTTATCTATTGGAGCCCTACAAATGTGCTGAAGGCCAAGATCTGGCAAGTAGGCAACTGATGGCATTAGAGAAGGCCCAATCTGATCTGGACTCTTCTGAGCAGAGGCTGCAGAGGAGCCAGGAGTCAGAAAACAAAAGTAGGCAGTATCTAGTTAAAACAAAGAAGATATGGGTATCCTGCAACAGGGAAGGGCAGACCAGGATACCAGAATTCTGGCTTTGCAGAGTATCAAGAAGGTTTGGACTCCCTACTGCAGAGCCAGAAAAAGCTGGAGCAACAACTGGACGTCAACACGGTATGCACAGAGCAGGTAGTCACCCTGCAAAGCCACTTAGATAGAGAGAAGGCAGAGAGCAATTCATTATTTCTGAAAGACCTGGACACCCAGGCAGAATTTGAGGAAGAGCGCCAGAAAGCTGGTGCCCTTCAAAGAGAGGGACAACCTGGCGGCACAGAGGCACGACCTGGCGGCACAGAGGCAGGCTCTTGCTCAGGAAAGTGACACCTTAGGCCAGGAAGTCTACCATTTAAAAGGGAAACTGGAAGAAAATCACCTCGCCCTCCAGGGACTGCGTGACCTCCAAAAATAGCATCAAAACTTGTTAGAGCACACCAGGAGCGTGGAAGATACTCTGGCATGAAAGGAGCAGGCCAGTAGGGACGGGACTCAGGAGGTAACCCTCCTGCAGCAAAGACTGGCCCAGTACTCCAAGACAAACCAGGAAGCACAGAGAAAATGAGGCCCTCTGTCAGCACAATGATAGGCTTCAGCAACAGGTAGCCATGCAAGAGAGACTGATAGAGACGAGTAAGGCCTTGATTGAGGAACAGAAAGCTCAGGTTCTTGCATGGCAACAGGGAGCAGGGGCTGATAGAGATGAGGTTCGCTGGGAAAGGGAAACACTTGAGCATAACCTCAGGAACACTAGTACCAGAGGCCTTCTTCTCTCCCAGTCCCTGGACTCTGCCACCCTCATGTCCCCTGGCACACATGAGGCCAGTGCCACGGGGATGGCAGAATTAAATCCAATCAGAAGTATGGGACTCATAGGCCAGTACCTCCCAGGCATGGATGGGCGGTCATCTGGGTATGGGAACCCAAGTACTGTGAAGTTTAGTAGGGAACTCCAGGAGAGTAGGCCCACTAAGGGCATCCTAACAATCTCTGCCCAGTTAGGACAGTGGGGGGGTACCCATCAAATCCGGGGAGCAAGGAGGAATCAGAAGACTCCTCTGAGCGCCCCAGGACACGAGAGACTAGGTCCCCACATTCTGCCAGCCATTCCCAGGCTCGCAGAATCCGGGAGTACCTAGAAGATCAGACGGGCACCTCTGGGAGCAGTGCCTCTGAGCCAGAAGATGAATGGACCAGAGTTACCGAACCAAGAAGGCCAATAAGGCAAAAAAGGGCCTTGCTTAAGAACCCCTTTAAACAGATTAAGGCAATAAGGAGCGTCATCACACCTTATCACAAGAGCGCCAAGTATTCTGTGTGGGAACACTTAGAGCTCTTTGAGCAAATAATGGAGGCTTTCCATTTGAAAGACAGCAGTAGCTGCATTCAGTACGTAAAATGGACATTCTCCCCAGAGTACTCCAGTTTCTTTGCGGGGCTGGAGGACCAAAATCATTGAAGATGGTCCACATATAGGGCGGCCATCTTAAAGCACTTTTCTGTTCACAGAAATCCCCAAGAGGCTCGCAAGGCAGCCTACAATTTACAATGCGTGGAGGATCAGGCCCCACAAGTATTTGCGCACGGACAGCAAAGAATTTGTTAATACGTTTTTCCATGCTTTACCCAAATACATCATGTCCCAGCTAATGAGAGATTTTCATGAGAAAAGATCACTAGACTGGGTCATTGAACAGGCCACTCGAATCTATGAGGTGCAGAAGCCCATAGAAAATAAAAATAATGCTCAGAAAAACCCCAAACCGACCAGCACCCCTGCCACTGCTAAGGTGGCAGAGGTAAAGGTTACCCCCATTTTAGATTTGGAGATGGGGGGCCTAAAAACCTGCCTGCACCGAATAATTCCAAGCCCAGAAGGCCCTCGAGCCAGTCACAGACAGGGAGCCAAGGAGGTAGTCCCACAAATGGGATTCTTCACTCCTCTGACTATATAAGCCCCCGCTACATGGGAAACCAACCCATCCTGGGTTATGTGTGGACTCCTCCTGCCCAAGGGGGGGGGGGTCCAACCAAGCACCTGACCCAGGGAACTTCCCTCCTAACTTCCCCCAGGAGAGTAGAAACTCCCCAAATCCTGGACAGAACTTCTTCCCCAGGTATCCACAAAACTTCCAACCCCAAAATCATCCATCCTTCTTTCCCCAATTTCCTGAGCCCATACAGCCTAATCCAGGAGAGGGAAGGCCAAGGGTGGAGGGGTACCCAAATCTTCCCAACCCGGGGTACTACCAGAGAAGGGATAGCTACCCTTCCCGGGATCAGCCCAGGGGAGAAAACAGAACCCCGTATCAGCATGAGCGGGTTTCACAGCTTGAGCGCCAAAACATGGCACAGGATCTGGGTCGCATGCTGAGGGCTCAACAGAACCCTCAGATGAGCATGCCGGTGCAGAATGCCCCAAACTCTGGACCTGGTGCTCCAGAACATATGACGGGGGCAGCACCCCGACAACTCACCGGTTCCCAGGGAGGAAGCACATTGGGAAGTGGGTTGTAAAGCCTGGGAGGAAGCTTCCTTCCCCACTTGTAAACAGCCCCTGGAAACCCAGGAACCGGAAACAAAATCGCCTACCTCTGAAAGTCTGCCACCCAAGGAGCAGAGAGGGGGTAGGAGAAACAAAGGACCCAAACAGACATATTTTGAGGAGGAGGTACAAATCTTCCAATTTGAAGGAGAGGGATCCTAAGAGGATCCTGGGAAAAGTATCTTCTCCTTCAGACATCAAAATCCCCTGGTTCAAGCCCATCCTGGTGACTTCCTCCAAAAAGTGTCCAGAACCGGAACCAGGGGAACTCAAAACTTCTCCCATCTCTAGTTGCCACCCTTTTCTTGCAGATTCCCAAGACTCTCCACAGAATTCTGCCCAAATCTCTCTCTCCATGTCCAAATCCAGAAGACTAGCCCACCAGTTGTCCAAAAATGTGCATCATCTGTACCCCCTTGCGGATAAGGAGGGAAGATACTATGCCCTAGTTCAAGTACAGGGGCAGGGTACAATTAAGGCACTGGTGGACACTGGATCCCAAGCTACCCTTCTGTCCAAAAAGGCCTTTGATTAGCTAAATTCAGGAAGGGGGGAGAATGACCAAATTCCTCTCACCTCTCTTCCTGGACAACTTCAGAACTTTGAAATTCCCGTCGAGCGGACTGCGGATTTGGACATTAAAATTGGGTGACACAAGGTGAAACACCCGGTCACTCCTCCAGAGGGCACTCCTTGTTTACTAGGGAATGACCTCCTGTGAAGGTTGTCACCCCTAATAGATTGCGTAAACAAGGTCCTCTGGACCCAGACTAGCCGACCAATAAAATTGAAACAGAGTGTCAACCATGTTAGTTTGAACGGCACATGCCACATGCTTGAACAAAAATCTGAACAAGTAGAATTTCACTTCCAGAACAACCAAATTCCAGACGTGACAGCAATAGCAGTAGGGCAACAGACTAGTGATGGGGGGTCCTCTCTATTTCTGAAAATCCACCTTCCTTCCAGTTTAATGTGGTATTCCACACTGGAAGGAAACACTCTGAAATTCTTTACCAATCCACAATCAGACATTCCCACTCCTATAGTCCAGAAAGATGAGAAATCAGCTTGGAGCCTGGCTGATGTTCAGCAAATTAGAGAGCAGTTGTTCATCTCTGTTCAGTTAAATGAAGGGAAGGACTCTGTTCTCGCCCGAGTGTGTGCGAAGAACGGTAAGAGCGTCATCAGCAAAGCCATGTTCCGCCAACTCCCAAAAGATCCAGCCATTCCCACATTCAAACTGTTAGACGAATGGGAAATGGATCTGGAAGCACCCAAATTCCAAACATCTCCTGCCAAGCAGGTGTATGCTCAAAATCTCCCTGGGCAACAAGAGCATAGTTCACAATTGTTGGGTCGTGTGAGACGTCATTGCCATCTTTTACTTAGGCAGTGACATTCTCAATCGCTTTGCCATTAGTTTGGACCTAATAAACTTCAAAGCATGGTCCCGATTAGCGTATAATCCCATGGGCTTTGATGATCCAGAGAAAGCATTTAGGTCAACTCAACTGCTGCCTTATGCAGTTGAAATTCAGATTGGAGAGGAAGTCACCATCCCGGAAAGGACCCGACAATTCTCCCTGGAAGTGAAAGTTAAGAGGACAGAAATTGAAAAACCATGTTGCCTAGTTCATCTGAATGCTTCTCTCCAACAGCAAGGGTTGGGGGTAAACTCAATTCCATTAGTCAATATAGAACATGATACCATTCCAATAGAGGTGGATAACAGTGACTTAAAGAGTATCACTCTAGCCGCAGGCACCGTTATTGGAATGGCGGTTGATGACCGACATTTTTCCATTGATCTAGGTGATGAACTGTTAGGACCAATCCCCGAGGACTGTTTTGACAGTGACAGTGATGACAACACAACACCAGACAGGATCTTTACCAGGCATGGGGGGGCGGGGGGGCTTCCTGGTGTACACTTCCTGCCCTTATGGTAAGTAAGATGCGACTTGTGACTTCAGGAGGGATGAGATGATTTTCCAGGTCCATGAGGGCTGCCTTTACCACTTGAAGCCACCAGTCCAAATCAGCACTCTGACCAGGGACTTCTTCACCCAGCTGGAGGAGGCCGCTGAGATAGCGAAACCAGAAGTCTTTCCAGGCTTCAGGCAGATGGTTGAAGAGGGAGTCAACCTAGCTGATGCCTGTGAGACTCTGGAGCAGAAGCAAAAGTTGAAACAAGTTTTCTTGGATTTTCAAGATCTCTTTGCGGTGGACTCATATGACTGGTCGCACCGACATCCACACAACAATTCCCATGGACCCTGGTATGACTCCAGTGTTTGTGAAGCAATATTGCTTGCCTCTCGCATCGATGGAGTCCCTTACTGAAATAATTAAGAACCTTGAGTCCCGTGGGATAATCCGTCCAGTCCACAGCACCTTCAATAATCCGGTGCTGGGGATATTGAAGCCAAACGGCCAGTGGAGTCTCTGTGCCGACCTTAGGGAGCTCAACAAACGGGTCCATACTTCCTGATGGCCTCTTCCCTACATTGACCAAGGGCTGGCCCAGATCCAGGGGTCACAGGTATTCACTGCAATAGACCTGACCAATGGATACTAGACTGTACCTGTCAGTAGGGAGGACCAATACAAGCTGGCTTTTATCTTTGGGGGCCAGCAGTACACTTGGACCCGGACTCCCTTCGGATACCTCAGCTCCGGCAAAGAGTTCAACATTTTTCTACATAAGGCCAACCCCGACCTGGGTGAGAGGGGTAACCTGGCTTATGTAGATGATGTCCTCATCAAGAGCCCAAATGTTGAGGAACACATAGCGGAGATCAGTTATGTTCTGACACAGTTGAGGGCCGCCGGAGCAAAACTTTCCTTTCAGAGAGTACAGTGGTGTTGAACCCGTGTTAATTTCTTGGGGCATGAGATTACTCCTCAGGGTCTCTGTACCCAGGAAAAGAAAGTGGAAGCCCTGCAGAAATTGAAAGACCCCACCACTCTGCAGGAACTAAGGAGCCTCCTTGGACTGACTAATTACAGTAGAAAGTTCATTGAGGGCTATGCAGAGATCACCAGACCCCCAATTCATCTTTTGAAGGGGGGGGGGTCAAGTGGGAATGGGGTCCAGAACAAACCGAGGCAGTAAGGCAACTCAAAGGAAGCCTCTCACAACGCCTTGCTTAGCTTACCCTGTCAGAAACAAGGAGTTCTTCTTGGAGACAGGGTTCTCTAATACATGCTTGACTGCAGTATTATGCCAAAAGCATGACAAGGTCAATAAAGTAATCTCGTATGCGAGTAAAACTTTATCCTCTGTGGAGGAAAAATTCAACGATTGTGAGAAGGCACTCCTGGCAACGGTGTGGGCATTGAAGAATTACCGCCCGTTTATCCACGGGGAACACATCATAGTGGAGACTCCACACCAGCCTCTGTAATATCTCCAAAGTGACAGAATCCGGCCCGGAAATGTGAGTAATTCCCAAATTACTTCCTGGATTCTGTCAATGCAAGGCTTTCCTGTGGAGGTCAGATATGGTCAAAACAAGAAGAGTCCCCTCGCGCAAGGTCTGGTTGACTTGCATGATTGTGCCAGAGAAAACTGTCTCGAGGACGAAAGTCTACAAATTAAGGACAACACTGAGGCATACATTAATTCCCCACACAAAGTCTTTGAAGGAGCCAAGTGTGAGGGAATGCCCACTGTCTATGTGGATGGATGCTCTTACCATGTTGACAACAATGGGGAAAACGAACTTGTGGCCTGCGTAGGGAATGCATGGGTGAATGAGTCCCCAGAACCCTCCGCTAGGTACAAGATTGGTCCCCGAAGTAGTCAAGTGGCAGAGTTGATGGCTGTGCATCAAGCCATCATCACTGCTGTCCAACATCAACTCCACGAACTGGTCATATTCACTGATTCGGATTATGTACGGAACGGGTTTGTAGAGCACCTGGTTAACTGGAAAACCAGAGGCATGTTATGTGCTAATAAACCCTTGAAACATGGGACATCAATATTTTGAATTAATGATCTGGTCACCTCGAATGGGATGACCATCTACTGGAAAAAGATCAAGGGTCATTCCAAAGTAGAGGGACCAGACAAAACTGGAAATGACTTAGCTGATCAGCTGGCCAAAACCAGGGCCATCCAAGGGGATCTAATAGAGATCGAGTCCCTGTTGGGGGAAATCCAGGTCACTGCTATCACTAGGTCCCAGAAAAATACTCTCTCAACTGCACAATGGTGTAACGCTCACCTGGTTCCCACGGAGGCGCGGCGTCGAAGGCGCAGAACTCTGAAGATGGACAGGAAGGGCCCCTCTATTCTGGCCTCCCTGGCTCGTTGGATACCCTCCTTAGGGTTTGGAAGGATGAGCTCTCCATCCTGCTTCTGATGCAGGGGCGCGTTGAAACCCAGTTACTTCACTGGATTGAGGATTGATGGGAGTTCAGGTAAGCTTGACTGTTCAGGTAAGGCGCTGTAAAAGTTCTGTTCAATGTTCGTTGTCTAATTGCAGCAAGCGCTAATGCTTATGTCTTTTTCCCCTTAGGGGCCGGGGTTCGGAGTGCCGGAGATATGGCGCCGACCCGAAGTGAAACAGTTCTGGATGAGCACTCAGGTAATGTCTTTGCATTCGCTCATTCAATGTCTTTGTCTTTTTTTCCCCATAGGGGCCGGGGTCCGGAGATGCCAGGAAGCGGCAGGACCCGAAATGCAGTGGGAATAATCCAACAGGTAAGACTTAAAAGGAAACTGAGCTTTCCTTATTCCTTTTCTCCCTCTCACCTTTGTTCTTGCCTTTTTTCCTCTAGGCGCCGGGGCGTAGCTGAATCCGGAAGATCGCTGCTGAAGATGGAAGCGCCTTGCAAAAGTGAGTAAAATGCAGCGCTGCAGCGATCGAAACAAAATGCCTTTAAAATGATGTCTTCCTTTTCAGGGCTGTTGGAGAAATGACTCCGGGATGCAGATTTAGCAGGTAAGGGCTTTTCTTCTCCTATTCTCTTCCTTTCTCCCCTTGCAGGTGTTCCAGGGTGCTGGCAGGCGTGGCTGAAGTCAGGATGCAGGAGCTGACACAGTGAGCGTCCAGCTGCTAGGTGCAGAACAACGCGAAGCACGTGTGGCTGTTCGGGTGGGGTTTAAATAGCCTTGGAAGAAGTTCCTGGTATGTATCCTTCCACCAATCAGGTATGTATCCTTCCCCGACCACACCCGGGTGGTGAAGTAGTCCTACAGGTAAAGTAGTCCCATTCAGGCCTCAAGAGGGCCTGGATGAAGCAGCAAGGTCTGCATCAGGTAAGTGTGCACCCAAGCACTTAAACACATATCCTCTTCTATGAGCCTGGCGCCTATGGTGCCAGGCCTGGGGTCCGCTATGAGCCTGGTGCCTAAGGCGCCAGGACTGAGTCCAAAGGGCCCCGACTTGGGCCCGCTGAGACTTCCCTGGGGAAAATGATGTCTGCCTCTGGGGTTGCTGGGCCCGGCCTGGCTCTTTGGAGGTAGGCATCATGACAAATGGAGTAAGGAGACCCCAGATGCTGATTTGATTACGGCTCAGAAAGGGGATCCAATAATTGGTAAGTTTTATCAACACATTGAGGACCCTGAGAACTTTCCCCTGACGGATACCGATTACATTGGGAAAGAGGACCTCGGAGTGTTGATGAAATGTCCAAAAATGTTCCGAATACAAGACGGTTTGTTGGTAAGGAAATCCCTAGCTGGCCATGATCAGTGGGTGATTCCTGCCTCATTCCGAAGCCTGATGTTAAGTCACGCCCATGATGCGGCCACAGCCGGTCATAGGGGGTTTCATACAACACTTGAAACCTTAAGAGTGGTTGCATACTGGCCACACATGGGGCAGGACCTCGACCAATACTTGAAGGGGTGTCTTGTGTGTGCACAATTTCAGCCAATATCCCGCACACACTGTACGCCGCCCAAAAAGAGGGGGATGACACTGCCATGGTCAGATTTGCAAGTAGATTTCATTGGGCCCGTGATTTGCTCCTCTAGGGGAAATAAGTACATGTTGACCGTGACATGCTTATTTACTAAATGGGTGGAATGTCTCCCGGCCCCAAACTGCAAGGCAGAAACAGCAGCTGCCCTGATGATCAACCACATCTTTTCGTGTTTTGGACTACCCGATAGGATCGAGTCAGACAGAGGTAGCCATTTCACCAGCGAAGTAATGACCAAGATGTGGGAGATACTTGGGGTTAAAAGGAAGCTACATATTGCTTACCGGCTAGCGATCTAGTGGTGCAGTAGAACGATACAACAAAACCATTGTGAGCATATTAAAAAAAAATTGTGGCAGATTCTAGGCCAAGTTGGGATATTCGATTACCTCTTGTCCTAATGGCCATCAGATCTACCCCTTCATCTGCAACTAAAAAGTCACCGTTTGACCTGATGACTGGACGCACGATGATGCTTCCCCAGCATCTGCTCTATAGAACCCAAGAGCAGACATTGATCAATGCCTCCACAACTCATGAGTATGTTGAAAATTTAAGGAAACACCTTCAACATGCTTTTGCCTATGCTCAGCGAAATCTAGAAAGATCAGTCGACAGCATGAAGACCCTCTATGACTTGAAGACTACCAGAAAAGAATACAATGTAGGAGACCGGGTCTACTTCTACAATTTCCAAAGGAACCAGGCCAAACACCGGAAATGTCTGCCTACCTGGAGGGGACCTTTTGAAATTGTAGACAAGATCTCACCAGTCCCCTACAAGATCTGCATCCCCCAAAGCCAGTTTGGCAGAGGGGGGAAGATAAGTGGGTCCATATTAATCAGCTAAAGTGTTTCCATCCTAGGCACACTCTGCAGCAACTGGAGGAGTCTTCTGGAACCCCAGAGGGGGCCAATCCAGATCCATAAATCTCCAACTATAAAATATTTCACATATAGTCTATAAAATACAATAATGCAAATGTCTCCTGATTTATAAAATGTATATGTCCGCCCCACTACATTGATAGTGGTGGGGAAATATCTACAAATATGTTTTTGCTTTGTCATCCTAGGAGAGAGAGATAAACCATGGAGACTGACCAAGGACGATGACCCAGGGACCGGGAGCAAAGATCCGAGGGGCCCAGAGTATCGCTCAATACACCCATCAGGACTGGTGAGGAGAACTGATCGATCCTCCCCGATGGAGGAAAAGATGCTAAACTTTGCCATTTGTGGAATCCGGAGCGATGAGGCCGACATCCCAGTCTTGTGAATTTCCATTGATGAAGATCAACGCCCATCGCAAGAGGGGGGCTTGTGGGATGTCTCAACCCACTAATACAAGCCCTGCAACATTACTGTGCAATGCTGGCAGCAGAAACCTCAGCAATGGCCACTGGAAAGCATGCTACTCGCTAGAAATCACCAGAAAGTGCGCAGTAAAAAGCTGAAAAATAGGCCGCCATCCATTGTTGCCTAGGTCAGTGGTAACACAGGAGACCACTGCCAAAACCCATCAGTTGGCTGCCCACAGAGCAAAACCATTACAAAAGAAAAACAGCTGTTTCAAAAATCCGTTTTTATTTGGTGTCAAATTTGCAAAAATCATGGCTCACAAACCACCCAAAAAGATCCCACCTCCTTGTTGGGTGGTCCACATCATTCTACTTCAAGAATCTACATAAATATAAGGTCCACAGAAGTGTATGTTATCTGAACAAAGTACACTTTTGAGGATTGCTTGCTGGAAGAAATCTGTCAAAAATGGGTGTAATACCATTACTCACCTATCAGAAAACGGCGATTTAAAACCAACATTTTGTGTAAAGTTGTACATTGACTCAAACTATGTCAAAGAAGACTTGCTATCAGAAGCCTAAGAGGTGGATACAATTCAAAACTGTATTCTGAATAGGCTTGAAGTAAGAAGAACAAGTTACTCTCTTACCTGGTAACGTTCTTTCGATGGGATGGTCCGACGACATATTCCATATCTATGACAGTAATCACCACAGCTGTGCTGCTTTGGAAAATCTTTCAGCATCTGCGTCCTGCATCGATACGCCGTCCACGAGGAACTCCTCCGAAGGCTACGAGGAAGTCCTCCGACGGCCGACATCACCAGATGTTATAAGTGGGACGCACGACGCGGTAGCCTCAGTTGTAGTTTTTTCCCCAGAACATGTCGCACCAATCTTCTGCCAGTATGACCACAGAAAGCCTTGCGGAAACGCAAGCTGCAATTGCATAAGAAATTCTGTAGCGGGGTAGGCAGGGAGGGAGCGATATGGAATACGTCGTCGGACCAGCCCATCGAAAGAACGTTACCAGGTAAGAGAGTAACTTGTTCTTCGAGGGGATTGGGTCCTCCGACATATTCCATTTCTATGACAGACTCCCAAAGCAGTATTAACGTAAGGAGGTGGGAAAAGAATTTAGAATATACAAATTTAGAATGCCCCATCAAATTGCAGAGTAAAGGACCGCCTTGCCAAAGGCCAGATCCTGCCCCCGGAGTAGTGACGTACAAAAGTATGGACTGAAGCCCAGGTGACTGCATCACAGATGTTACAAATAGGAACACCCCTCTGCAGGGCAGTAGAGGCAGCCACACCACTGGTAGAATGGGCCCATAAGCCTACCGGAGGGTCCTTACCCGCCAAGCGGTAACATTTGGAAATTGCCAAGATGATCCATCGAGACAAAGTCTGCTTAGTAACAGCTTGTCCCAAACGCCTTCCAGCATAACCAATAAGAGTTGATCATCCACTCTGACCCAGGACATGCGTGAAATGTAGAAGCTTAAAGCTCTCCTATGATCCAGCCTATGGAGCCTCTCCTTTTCCATACCAGGATGTGGAGGAGGATAAAATGCTGGAAGAATAACCTTCTGGCTTAAATGAAATTCTGATTAAACAAGAGATAGATAGCTTAAGCTTACACAACAGTTATAATCATTAAACATCAACTGTTAATTAAGACACATTAAGTATTTAATAAAGACATAAAAAATTACAAATTCGTAATAAATCACTTGATAAAACACTCTAAAAACAGTGACAAATCGTAACCTAATAGGTAGGATTAACATCAATGTAAGTCTGATCGATAGTAATGCAGAGTATCTAACATTTAAATCTCTGATCTAATATTGTCCTTCTCTCGACATTTCTCATTCCGATACGGTGGTATAATTAACCATAGAGTTGTCTCGACATGTTTCTGTTCTAAGTCAGTTAATGCAGAACTTTCATCAGGAGTATTGTCACTTATGATTAAAAAACAACCACAACCTATATTTTAAATCTATTAAGCCGAAGATTCTTCTGGCTGGTTGTGGATAGTGTACACAACAATTCTGACGTGTTCAGATGGTTGTAACTGTTGGTAAAAAACAGCAAAAAAGAGAGAGAGAAGCTATTAGTGCTATGATCTCATATAGAGGGTTATCTCTTGAGAAGACGAGGGATATAAATTACCTTGTCCCCTCTGTGGAGTAGATTCAGAAGCTGGCTTAGTTAGAGCATCATTAAGGCTTCTGTAGGTGAAGGATCCCTATTTAGGGGTAAACACCCTGCAAGAAAAATTTGCAGAAATTTAGAATTATCCTGCGAGGTTGTATTGAGCGGGCCGGCATGAAGAAGTCACACCAGTGTTTACTAAAATAGTTTAGCATTACTTAGAGGATCTCTTAACACAACATTTACCTGTGGGTTAAGGCTGGCTATGAATATTGAGTCCTTGCGGAGAGGTGGATAGGTTGGGCTCACTTAGAAGCCGACAATGTATTTCATTTGGCAGTCATGGCTATGAGGAAGAGTCAGAAAAGTTATTAGTTAGTATCTTAATGTTTATTGGGCGAGTAATATGACCAGTAAAAGACCTAGTAGCCTAGGATCCTACCTTGGGTCGTTAAAATGGATCCACTTATTTCTTAAAGTAGACTGCAATGGGACTGAGTCTACTGCGCGGGCTTCCGTTTAATGAAGCATCTTGGTAGTACCTGCCGGGATAAACACAGATGTTTATGTAGGCGGGGTGACCTTCGTTAGTATTTATATTCGGGCTAGACGCGATAGCTTGATATTCTTCTAATTCTACTCAGGTGGGGGGTGCTTAAGTACCACAGAGTGTAGTGAGTAGAGAAAACCTTACCTGGAGTTGGTATCCCGGTAGGTCTAGTCCATTAAGGCTCCTCGCTAGAACTGGCCATATTCCCCTCGTATCCGAACGGATAGGCGACCGCCATCTTGAGTGAGGATTTATATAAGGACATTAGTCTTTTTTTTTGTCGATCCAACGTTAAGTGTTAAATCTCAGAGACTAATCCTGAAGCGGAAAAGATATTATATATATCAGGCCAATAGTTGACTTTGGTAGCAAAAATTCTAAAGCACTGGATCTGTAAAGATTCAGAGTCCAGGCTATGATTTTCTAAAGCCAGGAGGGACTGTTTAGAGCTCATTCATAAGGGGAAAGTATAGATGCCCCTGAGTGGGTCCATCTAATTATAAATTGCTAAACAGAAAGGGCGCATTGATTTCAATTAGATTTTTCCCCATTCTACTGTATCATTCAACCCTTCCTTGTCGCTCTGTGTTAAAAAATTAGTCTTTGTTCTTTTGTGATCAGCGCTTGTTTCTTTTTATCAATATCAGTACCCGTCATGATGTAAAGAACTGTCCATCGTAGGTCTTCACCTGTATTGTTATTGTCTACAAAATGTGTGACCATTGGAGCTGTAAGTACTTTAGTGTTAATACAGCTCCTGTGTTCAATGATACAGGTTTTAACCTTTCTGTTGGTTTTGCCTATGTATCTTTTGCCACATGGGCACGTGATCATATAGATCACGTATTCTGTGTTGCAGTTAGAAAACTTGATCCGTTGCCATTTTTTGTTCAAACCTATCTCGACTTCTTTTGATTTGGCAGTGTATTTACACATGCTGCAGTGTCCACATGGGTGGTGTCCTGTAATAGGGGTTAAACACCAGCTTTGTGCGAGTGTTTAGCTTTTTCTTAAATTGGATTTGAGCTTGCTGCTACTAATGTGGTTACCAATAGTCGTTTATTTTCTATAGGCGAAAAGTGGGCAGGTTAGCTGGGCAGTAGAATTCCTAAATATTTTCCAGTGCTTCCGAACAATGTTCACAATGGTCAGGCTCAGATTGGTAAAAGTATTTACACTTACAATTCTGTCATCCCTGGTTTTTTTTTACTTTATCCTCTAGTACGGCTTGGCGATTGTTGTTATAAGCTCTTTTTGCTGCTCGACGTATCAGTGTTTTGGGGTATGCCCTTTCTTTGAGTTTATCTGTCAGAATATTAGCTTCTCTCTCGTAGGCCTCTTTTTGACTACTGTTCCTTTTAAGCCTCAGGAACTGGCCGAACGGTAAATTGTCTTTTAAGTGTTTGACGTGGTGACTATGATAGTGGAGTAGCAAATTTCTTTCGATACTCTTATGATATGGTTGTACTAGGAGAGTGCCCGAGTCATGAAAAATAGTGACGTCCAGGAAATTAATCCTGCTTTGGTCAATGGTCATCGTAAACTGCAAATGCCGATTCCTCTGGTTTAACCAAATGAGGAACTCTTCTGCCTCTTGACTAGTGCCTTTCCATATCACTATGACGTCATTGATGTAAAGTGCCCAGGACATAAGGTTAGCCATATAGGGATGATCTGTGTAGATGTGCAATTTCTCGAAGCATTCCACATAAAGGTTGGCCACGCTCGGGGCCATAGTGGCCCCATTGCGGTACCTTCTATCTGTTGATAGTACACTCCTTGAAATTCAAAGAAATTTTGTGTAAGGGCCATTTCTAGGTGCCACATTATGAAAGAGGTAGGAACTGGGTCATTATCGTACGAGTAAGAAGGATTTCTTCAATTGTTTCCAAAGTGGCCGTTTGTGGTATATTGGTATATAAAGAGATTATCTCGAAAGTAATCAAAAACTGGGTGGTAGTATCGAAGGGTAGATGTTCAAACCTCTTTATAACGTCTTTAGTGTCCTTAAATAGGATTTCATTAACATGACATAGTTTTTCAAGTAATGATCCATGAAATTCTGACACCACCTTCGGAAGAAAGGAAGGACGAACTCTAAGGACAACCCTGTCTTATGAAACACAGTGAAGGGTGGCTTAACTGATCACTCTGCGAGCGTAAGTGACCGCAACTAAAAACACAGTTTTAAGTGTTGAGAATCTCAATGGATAAGAATGCAAAGGCTAAAAGGGAGCACCCATTAGAAACATGAGAACAAGGTTCAGATCCCAACCAGGCACCTGGAAAGGTGACGGAGGCAACACATTAGTGAGCCCTTTCAGAAACTGAGAAATCAAAGGGATTTTAAAATAAGAACACTCCTCAGATGAGTGCTTAAATATAGACAGTGCCGCCAGGTAACCTTTAACGGTACCCACTTGCAGGCCCTTGTGGGCCAAAGAAAGCAGAAAAGACAGAACGACAGAAATGTCACATGAAAAAGGATCCACATTCTGAACCCTGCACCAGTCGCAGAACTTCCTCCAACGGTACAGGGACTTTGTTGCCGGCCGTCTGGCCGAAAGCAACACGTCCATCACATCTTCAGGGAGGTCCCAAGCCTTATACCTCAACCTTTCAGAAGCCAAGCGTGAAGGTTGAGGGATCTGACCTCTGGACGAAGAACCTGACCCCCCCCCTCCCGTGAGAGCAGATTGTCTCGGTAGGGAAGATGACGCAGAGGGCAGATGGACAAGTCCAGAAGGTCCGGGTACCACGTCCTCCGGGCCCATGCCGGAGCAATGAGGATCATCCGGGAACCGAATCTCTAACCTCCGCAGCACTTGCGGAATGACGGGGACTGGAGGAAACGCGTACAGCAGCAGGAAGGACCACTCCACCACAAACGCGTCCCCTAAGGCTCCGTGTGGAGGAAATTCCTGCAAGCAGAACCTTTCGCGCTTCCGGTTGACACTGGAGGCAAAGAGATCCACTTGAGGGGTCCCCCAAAGGGCGAAGATCGCCAGGAGAATCTCCTGAGCCAGTTCCCACTTGTGAGAGATCGTGCTCTGCCTGCTCAGAGCGTCCGCCGTCTCGTTTTCGTCTCCAGTCAGATGAACTGCCGAGATTGAAACTTCCTGCTGGATGGCCCAGAACCAGAGCTGCAACGCCTCCCTGCACAGATGAAGTGACCCTGCCCCCCCCTTTTTTAATGAGGTAGTGCATGGCCACTGTGTTATCCGTCAGAATCAGGACATTCTTTCCTCGAACAGTTGGCAGTCCCTTAGCTCCAACAGATTGATATGGAGTCTGGACTCCGAAGGAGACCAACGACCGCTGACTGTCAACTTGTTGGCATGAGCTCCCCATCCCGTTAGGGATGCGTCCGTCACGATCGTCACCTCCGGCCAGGGTAGCCAAAATGGAGCCCCCTTCATCGGATTGTCTTAGACGGCCCACCACAGAAGGTCCTGGGTGACCAAGGACGGCACCTGAACAGGGTCCGACAACCTGCCGGAGGACTGAGACCACTGGAGCTTGAGTGCCCATTGCAAAGATCTCATCCGCAACCTGGCCTCTGGCACCAGAAGAATGCAAGATGCCATGAGGCCGAGCAATCTCAAGAACTCGAACGCCAGGAGACTTTGGGAAAGCTGAAACTTGTGCACCATCTGCTGAATGTGATGAGCCCTCACCTGGGGGGAAAACACTGCACCGGGGACGTGTCGAGCACAGCTCCGATGTACTAGAGCCTCTGAGTTGGTGTCAAATGGGACTTCAAGTTGAAGGAGAAGCCCAGCTTGTGGAGGGTGTGGCAGGTGACTGACAGATGATCCAGGACTTGCTCAGGAGAGCGCGCCCTTATCAACCAATCGTCCAGGTAGGGGTAGACGTGAATCCCCCTTCCCTGAGGTGCGCTGCCACCACTACCATGAGCTTGGCGAAGACCCTTGGGGCGGAGGTCAATCCGAACGGCAGGACCCAAAACTGAAAGTGAGAGTCGCCAACCGCGAACCTCAGCTACTTCTTGTGCTTTGGATGTATCGGCACAAGAAAATAAGCGTCCTTGAGGTCGAGAGACACCAACCCGTCCTGAAGTTGAAGGGCCTGGAGGACTTGAGAGAGTAGCCATCTTGAACTTGTCCTTCCTGAGGAGTTTGTTCAAACCACGCAAGTCCATGATGGGTCTCAATCCCCAGTCTTTCTTCGAAATCAAAAAATAAGGGGAATACCATCCCTTGTTCCTCTCCACTACAGGCACCAGTTCTATGGTGCCTTTCTCCAGTGGGGATTGATTTTCCTGCGCAAGGAGCGGATCCGGACTCTTCAAAGAGAGATTCCCAGGTGGATTGTCATGAGGCCTCTGCCGGAAAGGAAGACAGTAGCCATGGGCTATGATCTCCAGAACCCACACATCTGAAGTAATGGCACGCCATTCTACAAGATGCTGCGCCAGCCTTCCCCCCCACCGGCGAAGCATGGGCCTCATGACCAAGCAGAAGCGATGCGGCGTTGCCTGAGGGCAGAGAAGCAACGGCTTGTGCGGTCTTGGCACCTCGAGTACCTTGTTTTCCGCCTCTGGCACTCCTACGGTTGCCCCTTTGACTTGCAGCTCCTCTTGCTTTACTAAAGGATGAGTAATAATGAAAGGAACCTCCCCTCCACTGCTGTCCCCTAGGACGAAAAGGCGGAGTTTGGCAGACTGCAGCGCCCAACGACTTCGCTGCAGCTTTGGAGGTCTGCAACCTCTCAAGGCTCTCGTCAGCCTTGCTACCAAAAAGATGTTCACCATCAAAAGGGCATGTTGAGGAGCCTGGCTTGCACATCAGGAGCAAACCCCGACTTCCTCAACCACGCAAACCTGCATATCACGGTGCTCGCCGCCATGGACCGGCTAACACAGTCTGCCATCTCCAAACCCGACTGAACGGACTCACACATGGCATCCTTGCAATCCTGAATAATAGCAAGAAAACCATCCCTTTCGTCCCCTTCGGGAATATGGTCAGCCGCTAATGAAATACAGTTCCACAGAGTGTGCGTAAAACGTGACAAGGCACATACGGAGTTGGCCGCCTGAGGAGCCATACCCCCTGAAGAAAACACTCTTCGCCCAGCCATCAAAACGCTTGTCATCACCATCAGGAGGGATGGTAGGATACGACGCCTGCTTTGCTGGGGCCGTAGCCACCTGCACCACAAAACTCTCCGGAGTGGTCAAGTAGCAGGGGTCACTACTGGCTGGGCGGTATTTTCACGGCAAAACTTGTCCACTGTTGGGAGACTCTCCGGAGCAGTCCAAGCCACTGCCACCCTTCTTTGCACAGCCATATGGAATGGCAGTACCAGGTCAGTGGGTGGACCTTGGTCGAGGATATCCGTCAGGTCACCCTGCACAAAATCAACTAGGGGCGCCGACCACCCCAAGTAGTCTGTGACCCTTGACATAAAGCGCCGGTACGATGACTCGGCACGGGAGCCAGGCTCAGGCCTACAGAACTCCACCTCCGGAGAGGTGTCCTGACCACTGGCGTCATGCAGTGACTGACGCAAGACCTCAATCTGGCTATGACCAGAAAGAATTTCATCTGGTACCGTGTCCGGAACCAACCCATCTTCAGAACCCTCTTCCACCTCGGAAATATACTCCATAGGCTGGAAAGTGGGCAAAGAATACGGGAGAAAGACATGTTTTGCCTTGGCCAGAGCCTTTCTAGGGGGTTCCCCCGTGCCACGGGATACCTCCGACACCACAGCCTCGAAAGGCGTCGAGGGTGTCAAGTGAAACGGTGTCGAATGAATCGGCGTCAATGTCGAGCGCCGCGCCGACAACATCGACAGCTTTGACACAGGCCTCGAGGGCGGTGCCCCGAGCGTGTCCTTTGACAGCCTGGGCGCCGATGGCATCGACGACTTCCTCGGAGGCTCGAGAGAGAGTCCGTCGACGACCACAGCCCATCGGCGTCAACGTCTTCTTCGAAGACTTCACAGGTGCACACGGGCTCGAGCGCGTCGAGGACCAGGACCTGGAACGGGCATGACTGGAACGATTCCCCTTGTCCGGGCGGGACCTCTCCCGCGAATCGTGCCGACCACCCGAGCCCAAAGACGTACGAGCGGTGTCTCCAGTACAGTCACGACCGACCCCTCTCGGAGGCGCGGATGGACCGGAGCCCTGCGATTCAAGAATCGCCAACATTTTGTTCCCGAAGGAAGCCCATTCCTCCGGAGATGAACGCTTGGTGGGATAAGAAACCCGCCGACGGGCGGAGTCCTCAGATGAGGACAGGGAAGGCGACAGATGACGGCGCTTCTGGGAGTGCCTCGAAGAGACATAGGAGTGGCGGGACCCACTCCGGGACCGAGAACCCCTAGACTTACGACTACGATGCAGAGAGTCGCCCCTCGAACCATCCGTTGAAAATCCCAGTGGACCTCGCCTTCCGGGGCTTGGCCACCTTACCGACCGATTGCTACCTACACTACATCTATTGCAATGAGTGTTTGTAGAGTTACATTCTATGGTTTGTACATTAATGTGAGCTTCTAAATCTGTATTTAGGATGCATGAAAAAAACAAGGGCTTTAATAAAAAGGAGACATGATTTTCCCAGATTGCCATGGTTATAGTTATTTAAGAAAGTTTTAGTTAACTTATGAAGTGGCATTTGCCAGATCTGTACATCTATCTTCAGAATTTTAGATATTCCACAGATAGAGATATTGAGAAAAACTGGACGAATACCCAGTAGTAGTCCAGGCTATGTGAGGATAAATGGCATGTGTCCTTAAAAGTATCATAGCTGTGCCCGACATTATGTCAGGGACTTTAAAGACAGAATGCCTCATCAGTGAAACCTGCTGCTTAGTAATGACGCATTAAAACTGCAATTCAGAGTAAAACAAAAAACGAATGTTGCTCTATAGGGGTAGGCCAAAGTTTATTTATAAAATGGAACATATAAACCATAGTCATTTAACTTGTTTGCGGGAGAGTAAACTGTTTTCTTCGGACAGGGGAATGGTTTTGAAATCATCAACTAAAAGGTGCAGATGCTCAATATATTTTATCTATGTACAAGCCAGACTGGGTGAAATGAAACAGTTTACATCTCTACGAAGTTATTAGAAATGTACGCATTTAAGCATTTTGGGGTTATAAGAAAAATGACCAGGGCCAAACCATAGGTCAGTCCATTGTTTTTGGCACACACTTCAACACTGTGCAAACTCAATTTTGATATTTAGCGTGAAATTATTGTATCCACGTTTAAATACACGCTACTATGGTAGTTTCGAATCTTAAATATGGAATTCAGTTGATAAACCAGAAATCAGATTGACTACCATTCCACATTTCATTTTGCCAAACATTATGATGAAATGAGATTCTGATTGATAACATAAACCAGTATGAATTTAGAAACATAAAATGCCAGTTTTGTTCAATGGGGCTGAAAATATTTTAGCTAGCACTTGAGGTTTCCTTTCAACGAGTATGAAAGAGAAACTTGACTTCCACAAAGCAGAGGTTTCATTAACCGAGAGAGTGATCAAATCATCATTACTTGGTAGGGTGGAAGAGGCTGTTCCTAGTAAGCCATTAGCATGACCAAACATGAATTGATCTTTGCCCAAAAAAAGCTATTGGAGAAGGGCATAGAATTGAATCCTACCAAGATAAAAAAAAAAAAAGATACTTGATAAAATTCACTGATTGGCTGATCTGTTTCGTAATCAGATCAACAAGTACACAAGGTTCTAAACACAGTGAATTTGCTCGACCTTTGAATGGGATGGGAATAAGTTTTACATTAGGCCGTAAAAAGTGCATTAAAACTGAAGGGCGATGGCACTGATCATGACTAGACAACAAAAAAAAAAATACAGATATTCAACGTAATTGTATTATTTAAAACCAGATTTGAATAGTTTTACGAGAAATTCTAAATTCAGGCAATCTTGAGAGCCAATGTTATCAAAATGTATGTCAAATTAGCCTGGCTAAAAGGGTTTGATTTACATTAATGTTGAATGTATAAAAAGGTTCAACCTAATTTTTCGGAATTGGAAGTAAAAATGTACAAATTCCCTACAAAATTTCATGTTAAACAATCAAAAACAAATTGGCTATAACCGAGATGGAATGAGACTGGAAGAGCGTCTTTATGTAAAACAATGTTAGTAAAAAATTCACCTTACCTGCAAGCTTAGTTTGAAATATTCACAGAATGGGCTATTACAATTTAATTTGAGACTGCAAAATCAGGACATATATAAATTCATGAAAACACCTACAACTGCATTTTTCTCAAAGAGATTTCTTTTTAATATGGAATTTTACCCCTGAATAACTTACATTTTTGGATATTTCATTGCTAGAGGAAGTTGTTTTAAAAAAAAAAAATGATAGGGTATTTGTTAACATGAATAATGCACCACCTGGGGGCGTGGCCAGCAGGCTAACGATGCGGACGTGAGATTGCATCGCTCCTGTGCCGCCAGCCAGATCCTGTAACAATCCTGCTCTATTTGCCAGCCTGAGAAGACCTAAAACGCCTCATCGATGTGGGAATCAGTGCTGCACATTTCTACCCGGTTCCGGAGTGAAATCGGAGCTGGGAGACCCAGCCACGAAGGTTGCAAGACACGGGACCATGCGGCACAGGACTAACAAAATGGCCGCTGCATGCTGCGGATAAGCGGAGGGGGCTGCACGCCGACGACCGACCCATCCGGCGAGAGAACGAGACGGCGGGCGGAGGAGAGCTGCTCTGTGCCCCGGTGCAGAGAAGTGTGGGAACCGCCGCCGTTGCCGTGAGCGGGTGAAACCCAGCGGGTGCCTCCCTTTTCCCGCCTACAAGAGATCCCCAGGGTGGGTGACCTCCCTCCCCCGCTGAGAGTCGGAAACCGGAAGCGGGGTGACCCTGGTGGTGGCCACTGAGCATCTGTCGCCGATGACCTGCATTCACGAGGGCACAGATATTCTGGCCGACATCGCCGCCGAGGGAGCTTGCGAACCATAGTAGTTCGCCCCGGGGACGAAGACGTAGGAACACCAACACCCCCCGGAGCCGCAACAGAGTCGCAGGCACTCCGCTCTGCGTAGAGCGCCTGCCGGGCTCACGGAGCGGCGCCCACCCATCTGTCTACAAGCGACAGCTGCTCAACATGGCGGTAAGGGGAAAGGGGGACAGGGGATTGGGGCCGGAGCCACCGTGTGACACTATTGCACGGTTCCCTCACAATACATCACTGCCCCTGGGCCCCCGCTGCTCGAACTGTAGACGCCATATGCATGCCTGCCTCGAACAGTATAGACAATAATCCGACAGGGTGCTGCTGGAGGTGCCTAACTGGGATTGGGGCCCTCCCGTCCTCCTGTGCAGACGACGCCGGTCGGGGGCTGACGGGCGCGCTCACAAGCATTGGCGCCACTATCAAGCAACCCTTATGAACTGCCCAATTCAAATGTAGTGGGCCACTGGCGAGGCTACAAGTGTAGGCGCAACTCCTCGCTCCACAGGGGTGCCACCGGTGCGGGAAGCAGAGACCCACCACAGCAAATCAGTTCTGTCACGCACCAGCAGCAGCATGCTCGACGATGCAGCACAATCCGGGTATGCATGAGAATATGACCACACAGGAGAGTCTCACGCCCCAGTAACCCTGTCAGCTCGGGCAACCAGCCACAGCTAACCACGCCCGGCAACCAAAGGGTGAAGGGACAGAAAGTCAAAGAACACCTGCGAGACAGTATGAGTGGCCACACTTAATGAGGAGCACAAAAATAAGTATCCTACACGGAGGCATAAAGACGATTGCCACCCCCCTCACAAAGTGGAGGCGAAGTGAGCAGGCGAACTCCAGGAGGCCTTGTGCGGCCGCTGCCCTTGCCGCTCCGGCATCCGGAGCTAACCGCCGTCAAGACCTCAGAAATCCCACGCCTACCTACCCTGCCGCCGCCTTCTCCGCCAGTACACTCTAAAAGCGCTCGCACATAGCACTAAAAGGGGAGCTGAGCAAGGGGTCTACGACAAACGAAGCATACGAACGCACAAATCCATGACAGACCTGGGCCCACATATAGGCTCACACCCAACGCGTTCCTAGGCGAAGGCCTCCACCCTGTGGTCACCCCATCCATAAGGCGGTAACGGTATATCAGACACATCCGACACAAATCCACGTAACCACCGCCCTCATAGCTCTAAAGGTGAAGTGCACTCACCCCCGGCCCCCTCGATAACATTCGCCTATCCGCTCTCCTATTCGCGTCCCCCTTTAGGTGAGACACAGACCCTCGAAGCCAGCACACCAGAACAGTGGAAATGGGGAAAGATAAGCCCAGGAAAACGTCCACACAAAGCAGAATTGAGCAATACGCAACCACATCGGTGACTCGCTCCGCAGAGAGGCAGTCACTATCCGATACAGACTGCATGGAGGAAAACATCTCCCTCAGGGACATAATGAATACTATTGCCAGCTCTAGAACTTCTATGGAGAAAAAGATGGACAGCATTGGCGCGGATGTGTCCCTGCTAAGACATGACTTGCAGAAGCTGACCTCGCGCACCGTGGAAGCGGAGGCACGGATTTCGGAAACTGAAGATAGTCTACGTGGGATAAACTGCCAGATGTCTGGCATGTTAGCACGTATAAAGCTTCTGGAATCGAGAGCGGATGACAGTGAAGGCAGGTATAGGCGGAACAACGTCTGCATACTAGGCCTTCCCGAGAAGGCAGAGGGGCTTGCATGGAATTATTCCTTGAGGAATGGCTTGTAAACACATATGGCGCACAGTCCTTCTCCAAGTTTTTTTCCATTGAACGGGCCCACCGCATACCGACTGGTAAGGTCACGACAGGTGCACCGCCGCGCACAGTGATCGCAAGGTTCCTGAACTATAGGGACAGAGATACGGTACTGAAGCTGGCGAGATCTAAAGGGACTGTTATGTACAATGGATCAAGAATCTCCTTCTTCCCTGACTTTACCAGGGAAGTACAGAAAGCACGCCAATCATTTGATCCGCTAAAGAAATGCCTGCAATCAATGGGAGTCAAATACGGGCTAATCTTCCCCACCCAGCTCAAAATATTCCACAAGAACACGACAGTGCACTTCACAGATCCTAAGGGAGCGTGGAGCTGGACCGAAAGACACATAGATGGTGACTGGGGCACTGGGGGGGGGGAATGCAACCGACTACATCCTGAGCGACCACCTGACCTGGATCCGCAGCAGCAACAACATATGGAGAACCCACAGCAAGACGCAGCATAACAAGTAGCAACATTATCTAGTTTATCCACAATGCAGCAAATGAAACGGAATGGAGCCCACACCTTACACCGCAACCTTAGATGTGAGTAATAACAGGGCTGGCGGCCAACCAAACAGCCGCTCCCCCACACAAGCAAGAGTACCCGAAGCACCATAAAGTGGTGTTCTACTGCCCAGCCCCAAGCTATACTCAAACTACAAAACCCGGCAAATCCGAGCTGCAAAGCCTGGTCACCGCGGGGCGGGCATATGTAGAATAAAGTACAAGAGTTTAGAAGTTTATATCGGGACGACAGATGCTTCAGTTGGGGGAGGTGCATGGGGAGGGGAGTTGGACTTAATGTTCTCTGTTTTCAATGTTTAGCATGCAATGGCACGGCGAGCACACCGAGCAGATCAAATACTGTACAAATGTCGCGTCTACAATCGAAGAAACACTTGTGCGAATCTTTACCCCAAACAACCAATGGCACCTGAGACTGCCTCAATCCCAAAAAGGTTAAAACTCATGTCATGGAATGTGAATGGGCTGGGATCCAGTATCAAAAGACGACTAGTACTGCAGCCCATAAACAGGCACTCCCCGATTATAGCCTTCCTGTCTGAAATGCATCTAGCGGGAAATGTATGCAAATTCTTCCAAAGATCTAACTACCACACAGCGGTGCATGCAGGCAACTCCATGGGAGCAAGAGGGGTGCTCATACTAATTCATAAAAGACTTCCGCTGGAGATCAAGCGCATACTGCAAGACAGAGGCGGTTGTTATGTACATATCCAAGTAACGCTCTGGAGCCAAACCCTGGCACTTATGGCCGTGTACTCCCCACCAACTCTCCTTAACAATCTGCTAACTGAGATTACCCCCATCCTAGCAGCAAACCTCGCAGACACTTGGGTGATAGGAGGAGACTTCAATGAAGTCATGGACAATACCTTTGATCGCACGCACATGAGGGCCAGAAATCCAGCTACTACTTCCAAATTGGTCTCTTTCGTGTATGCAATGGGTCTGAGGGATGCGTGGAGAGAACTACACGGTGAGGTCCGTCAATATTCATTCCACTCTGGAGCTCACGCCTCGATGTCCAGAATAGATTACTTCTTCTTACCACACGAAATTATACATAATGTGTGCAGCGCATCCTTCCTCCCACGGGGAATCTCCGACCACTCCCCACTGCTACTTGAACTGGAAACAGCGAGCCCACGACCGCCCCCCACGTGGCGGCTGAACTCTTACTACCTGGGGTTCCCAGACCTTCAAGAGAGAATAGAGGCAGCCACCTCCAGCTACTTCGAATTAAATGTGGGCTCGGTTGATGATCCTAACACACTAAGGGAGGCATACAAGCCAGTACTACGTGGCGAAATTATCTCGTGGACATCGGCAAAGAAAAAGGCACAACGTGAAAGGATCATTGAAGCCGAAAATGAAGTCATGTCCAGGGAATCGGATCACATCACCAGTGACATCCCTGAGACGAACAGAGCCCTCATACTGGCCCAGAAGAAGCTGCACAATCTATCCTTAAACTGTGCCAAAAAGGCGCACAATGCCATGAAAGGCACGCCTGTACGATGCGGGGGAAAAAGCAGGCAAAATGTTAGCATGGCTGGAAAAGCGTGGCGAAGGTCAACAGAAGGTGAAGTGCATTAGGACCTCGAACACAGATCTACTCTTCCCTGATGCAGAGATAGTAGAACGTTTTGCTGATTTCTATGAGTACCTCTATAAACCCCCCCATCAATGCAACAGCCAGCACCATACTGAACAGTATTGATCTCCCAACATTCACCACGGAGCAAGCCACCGCGTTGGATAACAAAATAACAACTGATGAAATAACTCCAAACAGGCAAAACCCCAGGTACAAATGGGTTCCCACTTGACACTTGGAAAAAACTAAATCTAGATATACCCACCCACTTGCTCAACATGTTTGAACATTCCCTACACAAGGGTGAGCTACCACCAGATCTCAGTAAGGCCACCATTACATTGATTCTCAAAAAGGGCAAACCTCCAGATGAATGCACCTCCCATCGGCCCATATCCCTAATCAACAGTGAAGCTAAAATACTAGCCAAAATACTAGCCAACAGATTACAATTGGTCATCACAACATTGATTCACCCAGACCAATGCGGCTTCATGCCTCAAAGGTCCACAAAAATGAACAGTCGTAGGCTACACCTGGCGCTGGAGAGAGCACCGGCCCTGCAACAGTCACTGGCACTATTAGCCATAGATTTCGAAAAAGCCTTTGACTCTGTGTATTGGGAGGCTCTATGGGCAATAATGCGTAAGATGCAATTTGGGGAACCATTCATAAAATGGGTGCAACTCCTTTATAATAATCCAGTAGCGGAGGTAAAAGTGAATGGGTGGCCCTCGCGTAACATCCAACTGAGGAAGGGCACCAGACAAGGTTGCCCGCTCTCGGCAATGCTGTTTGCATTGATAATAGAACCATTAGCAGTACTTCTGCGGGGCACGTCCACGTGGACTGGCTTCAGATGGAGCTCGGACTGGGAAGATAAGATATCCCTCTATGCAGATGACCTCCTAGTGTATCTGGGCGATCCAACGACCTCCTGCCCTGTAGTCACTCAAATATTGATTAACTATGGAGCCTTTAGTGGCCTTAGATTGAACTGGGCCAAATCCGTACTGTTTCCGGTGAAAGGAATAGACTGCATACTGGCATCTGGTTCCCCATATCAAGTTGAAACCACACAGTTCCGCTACCTGGGTATTCTAATTACAAATGGGCTAGATAGCCATGTAACGCACAACCTACATCCACTAACCAAAAGATACGCGCAAGATGCAGCCCACTGGCAAGCATTGCTACTGACATTGTTAGGCAGGGAGGCGCTCTTCAAGATGCTGGCCCTTCCCTGGTTCTTGTACATCCTCCAGAATGCCCCTCTCCACGTCCCTATTGAAGAGTTCCATAAAATAGACGGAACACCACCTAAACTCCTGTGGGGCGGGAAACACCCAAGAATAGCTCTCAAAACCCTTAAACGTTCAGTCTGGGAGGGGGGAATAGGGCTCCTGAACATCCAGATCTATTACTGGACGACCCAAATGGCGACAGTCAATGACCTACTGCATGGGGACCCGACCATCCCCCATATAAAAGCTGAATTATCTGCACAACACGGCATGTCCCCGATTGAAAGCCTCTACTGTAAACAGACTCGTCCCCCTGAATGCACGATAATAGCGCAGTGTGGAAGGAAGTACACAAACACTTAGGATGGGCCAACAAAATTACCCCAGTCCAGCCCATCTGGAATAATGCCCACCTCATGGGCCTCAGTAATCTCCCGAAATGGCCGAGCTGGGTAACAGCTGGCATACAAACCATTCAGCAAGTATTCGTGAATGACCAGATGATACAATTCACTGAGCTTGTGACATCACACGATCTCCCAGTCACCGAACACTATCACTATGGACAATTACAACATGCACTTACAATGCATAGGGATCAGTTGGCAGACATGCCGGAATGTACGCCTATGGAAAGAAATATAGTTATAGACAGTGTGAGGAACAAGGTCACATCTACTATGTACAACGCCATCTCCTCATTTGCCACAAAAGAGCTACTGAATCTGAAAACAAAATGGGAAAATGATGTTGGCCCTATACTACCCGAAGATTGGATATCGACTCTGATGTATCCTAGAGACTCTTCAATCTCGGCAAGAATTAGACTCGTCCAACTGAAGATACTTCATAGGCTATATTATCCCCCGAGTAGCGTTGTATAACTGGGGTAAAACGACTGACCCCAAATGCCTACGCTGCAAACAAGAGGAAGGGACCTTCTATCACATCCTAGGGCAGTGTGCACGTATACAACACTTTTGGCATAAATGCAGCAAACGACTCTCAAAAGTCATGTGTCGTCCGGTCCCAACGGACCCCAAACTCCTCCTTCTGGGTATTGAAGATGAAGTAGATATGTCTTGCTTCGAAAAGTTACTCCTCTCGACTGCCACAGGAATTGCCAAAAGGAATATTGTGCAATTGTGGGGCTCAGAAAACACCCCGAAATATGATCAATGGATATCCGATGTAGACGCCATCATCCTTATGGAGCACTGAGTCTACCAAGCAAGAGGCTGTCCGGGCAAAGCAGACAAAATTTGGGGGAAATGGGAACAGACATTGTAAATCATGTACAGCATAGTCAACAGAGTGAGACGCAACTCTGCAAAGGCCACGCGCTACAACATCACCATCCGATACCGCCTGTATAAGATCAATAAGGAAAATGACAATTGCCGACCTGACCTTATCTATGTCGTACAGCATCTGTGTCTCTAAATACGCTTATACCCAAACAGAACCTGCTCGCACTGATCTGCCATTTGTATGCAAAGTTATATGATTGTGTTTTGTATGTTTTTGTATTATGGAACAAAACAAAATAAAATGTGTTATTAAAAAAAAAACAATGCACCACCAAACGTCTTGGATTATAGCAAGCTGAATTCTCCGGCACACACATTCTGTTCCGTCAAGGACAGAATTAGCAGTGTCAGTGGACTATGCGATTTGCTGTCATCACAACACAGCATTCACAGACTGTAAGACCATTCCCGAAATCAACAAAAAACATACTGAATAATTAGTGAGGGGCTTTCTCACCACAGGATGGATCTACAACCTTGGGATCTGCATGTGTGTTTGACGAAAGCTGGATTAATTAATCGCAGTTCATTTTGGACCAGGACATCTTTAGCTTCAACTAGACCCTAGTTAATTTTTAAAATAATGGATTAATTTCACAGGTGATCACCTGAAATACGATGTATGTTACAAAACAGTTGGTGGTTAGGAGGACCAGTGCATCAACAGTATAGCCTAACAATTTCAATTAAGTAGCTTCTGGTGATTCTCAAATAACATCAATTTGACAAAAAAGCAGGCACTGCAGTTCATCTATTTTGTAACTTATCTAGGAGCAGTTTGACATTATTTGGTGTTCATTCAAAACAAATGTGTATTTCACTGTGAGCAGAACCATCAATAAGTATTCAATTATTTAACCATCTTAAAACTGTGGCACAGGAATATGGGAGGAAGAAGATGGCTCAGGGGCAACATGTTTGTCTTGGAAGCAGGACATTGCAGCACAGCACAGATTTGAATCCCGATCCCGCGCTTAGAAAACATTTGTTAAGCACGTTATAAAAGAACAATTATAATTATAAAAGAACAATTATAATTATAGGACAATAAGGGGAACCATATTTACTTTTAAATATAAACCATTGTACAGTAAGGGAACCCATCTTGTCCTCCAACAGTGCAAACATTCCTACATTCTGGAAAATAAATGTTACTCCATGAAGATATTTAGGAACATGGTGCAAGGAATTTTAGCAATTTAAAGTATATACAACTAAATTCGATTGAAAGGAGCTTCATACATGTTATTATCTTGGAAGACTAAGAATAACTTGAGAATCTCTTCCATCCCAATGCTCCTAATAGGGAAATTATATCAGTGTACGGTGGTCTGATCTCACAAGTACGTAAAGCAAACCTAAGCAAATACAAACAGGAGGGTGAACAGGGCACTGAATTAACTCTTTTGAAGGTGTGATTAATGTGAACCCACCCTCTGAGCACCTTCTTAAATAGAAAACATGTACTGATAAAAAAGGAACACAATCACAAGAAGAGGATCTCACACGGCATTGGAGAGTCCTGTTTCATGAGCAAATGAATCTAGCGTAATAACATAGGCTCTCAATACAACAGAGACAATGGGAATTCCTGGTGTGAATACCATTCCTTATTAACACAAAGGCAAAATTCTCCAAGTGCAAAAATGCTTTGACAAAGCGTGCACTACTGCAATATTCGCCATGGTACATGCACCAGAGCAGAGGTTTGGTAATCTAGCCCCTGGTCCTCTCATACATTTACACTTCCTTCTTGACATTTTAGCATACAACACCTTAGCCTCTTCGGTCCCCCGGTCAAACTGACAAATGGCAGCTCTCATCATTGGACATGCTTAGCTTCTGTCTGTCAAGGGAGGCAGTCATAAGTACTTACCCTTTGAATTGCCAAGTCATCATGAACAAGCCACTACAAATAAGTTTGTATACTTGGGCACAGGGGCCACTTCAGCACACATACCACTTACTCTTAAACAAGGCCTAATATTGCCTAAATAGACTCTTTATTGGTGAAACATTCCGAAACAGTAAACAGCTGTAATCATATGAAACGATACACTGTCATAAGAAAACATTCAGCCAGTGCAATTCAGGTGTGTAAAATGTCTATCAAAAAGATTTATTCCCATCAAAACCCATCTCGTCCATCGGTAAATGTTAATAAACCATTACAGCTCCTTTACTTTAAAACCGTTAAAAACCAATAATAGCATTTAAGCCATTGCATTTGTAAGTGCAACATGGATTATGTTTTATAAATAGAAATAAAATACTGTCTGATAAATCAATTTAAATAAATTAACATTTAAATACAAAAAAAAGTACAGAATGAGCCGACTCCGTGGCAAAAACGTGCTGAACCCTCATCCCCGCTTGTGCTTTTGCAGAAAAACATTTTAGGTAGATATATTGCCCATGATGCCATTGTGTAGTGATGTGTACTTAGTGCTAAAAAAATAATCCCCCCATAACAAAAATATCATTACCTATGGCACAAAAAGAATGCTGTGTGTCACCTCGTAGTGGTTAGAAGAAAAAAAAAAGTTCAGTACAACGACCATGACATTGTATAAAAGCTATCAAGCAAATCCTGTGAGTAACGCTGTATGAAATAATGAATGTTAAAAACTAATAAAATAAATAAAAAGGTTAAAATATGTTTAAAAAATCAGCATGGTCAGGCGTTTCGCAAAAATGTGTCAAAGTTCCATTAAACCAAGAAAGCTTTGACTTAATCGTTCTAATGTCTTGCATATGTTAAGTAGCATTATAATTAACACGAAGAACACTGTATAACCTTTCTCCGACAACACCGAAGATCTTCATGTCCATGTCCTAATGTTTGCCATTGCTAACATACACGTTTGCAGACTTAGTTGGAAGAAAATACATAATGCATTCCATTAGAACCTCAAACGGAAAAATACATTCTCAGTCCTAGATGTACCCAGCCAGCTGGATAATGCAACACATAGTAGTGGTGTCCTTTCCCTCCTTTTTCTGAATTCACATTTTAGTAGCAGCCGTCTCTCCAGTTGCCATCGCGTAGAGCGCTAAGCGAAGAAAGGGGTTTCGGAGGTTGAAGAAAACTAGAAGAACAAAAAAACATTTTCATCAATATTTTCAGGGAAATGTAAAGAACTGTTAGCAATGCAAAAGTTACCAATACAATAATAAACATGCATCGACAACATCAATAGCTTAAGATGTTATAGGGGTGAACACATTTTCTGAGTTCACGCACACAGACACTTGGGCGCATTTGGGATACGTCAGTTTTGCATGCACATGCAGCGATGTGCCAGAGTCTAGTTGTACAGACATCCATGAAACATGCTTTATGGTGCCACTTAAGACGAAAACCCCTTCAATAGCAATAGGAACTAGTCAATACTGAACATAGGCGGCATTCAAGCTCATCAGACAACCAAACCGGGGAAAAGGACTGGCTGATGTGTGCAATGGGAAATAAGCTGCCCCTGTACCATGAAAATGGCAGAGCCGACAGCTGGTGAGCTGGAGAGCAATGTTTTGAGGGAATTCTAATAGTGGCAAATCGCGGGAAAACTGGGGGGTGAGTCTATACGTCCAATGGGCTGACATTTTCAATTTTAGTATGACATTTCAAAAGAAAGTTTGCTTTTAGCACTTCCTGACTACATGATTTTTTTCCACTGAGAAGTGGGATATAGGATCTACTGCAATGGGGTTCATGTACCCAGACATGTGGAAATCAACCCAGGTAGGGGCTTGAAAGATGCACAAGTCCAGTCCAAAATGACTTTGTGCAATGCTTTCTTCGGCAGCAGATACTCACTTTTAATATTTCAGTCTGAGGCACTGTCACCATAAACTTGTACTATGTGGGAGTTCACAGCAGACGGAGATGACAATTTTCTAGTGTAGTTCACCCAGGCTGCGACCTACTTTAAACAACATTTTCTTTCTAATATTAGTAACCAGCGCGGGTGTTTCAGTGTAAAAAACGCACCGATTTGTGCGTTTGTGAGACTTACCCGACGGTAAGGCCGCACACGCTATTGGGTGTCCCTCACGCTGGTGTTTTTTTCTTTCCAAGCACCGTGGAAAGGGAGAAGTGACGACGCGTAGTACCTTCTCCCAGTTTCATTGCAGCCATTTCTTTTGTTTACTTTTTTTTTCAATTTACTTGAATGGCTGCCATGGAAGGTCTCACCTTCAATGGCGGCCATTTTCTTTGTTTACTATGGACGCCCCGGAAACAGAAAACATATGTTTTCCAGTCTACAGCAGCCAATATTTTTACCCCATTAGTACCCAGTCTAATGGGCATGAGTACTAATGGCAATAAGCAACTCGCCGGAGGGCCATTACCGCAAAAAGTTAATACCCCCCGGGGCATTCAATAACTATGGGCCCGGGGGTATTACCTTATGCGGTAAAGGCCCGCCGGCTCTGGGCTTATTGACGGATTATGGCTCCAGATATGGCCATCCAATTGAAAGCGTTATTGCAAGGAGACTTTTTATAAAGGGTTAGGCGCTTTTAGTAAACCACAAAACAGTAGCAACCTCTGAAATGTGGATTTCTACCAGGGCTTACATCACTTAATTTAACAAGTGTGGAAAATGCTTCAGTATTCCCCCCATTCAATACAAAATAAAACATTTTATGGCCCCCTTTCCTGGGAGTGAACCCTGCTCTGCTGCACCATAGGATGGCAACATACAAAACACCAGGACTGACTGACTGGTAGCTGCGAATGTTTTCAATGGCAAGATTTTGGGTATTCATCTGCTTTGTGACTTGAGTGAGTGCTGGTTCTGTGAGCCATCATGCAGCAGCTACCTTTCACTCAGAGCACTGGTACACATTCACTTTGAACCACAGCATGGAACCTTTGGGTGCCATGTGAAACAAGAAGAACAAGAACAAAGGAGGCAGAGAAGTAGCATATGCATGGAGGATTGGGGCAGGGAGGAGATCAGGCAAAATGTGCATGCCGTGGGAAATGGGAAATGCCATGCATCATAGGTTTGGCACCCCAATTGAGATGACTCAACCCTTCATCCTACCAATATTGACGAATTCTACAAGTGGGTAATAAAAGTGACAATTCCTAAAGTACTTTGAACCTGGAGGAAATCTGCATGAAGCATAATTTATATATGAAAAGAACGTGCGCCGTAGTACACTGTTTGGATAGCACTCCCAGAGCATCAAAAGGAGGCGAAATCCCTCAGTCTGCACAGAATACACGACCACGGATTCCACAACAAAAATAGTTTATTGAAGTAATATGTGGACAGGGAAACACACGACGTGTTTCGCGGTTAACAGACCGATTGATCACATACGAGGAAAGGGACAGAGATAGGACCTTAGTATGGTACAAAACTATGGTTCAAACATGATAGATGGGTCTCATTGTTGCAAGTGCACCTAATTCAAGCTAAAATATGGCAGACATTTTGTAATGTCTCTTTCCGGTTAGTTAACATCACAAGGCTGCAATTAGTAAACATGCAAGCCATAAATATGAATACATTGTCAGTACAACGCTGAATGCAAATACATATAAGTTTGTTTACAAAGTTTCTATATGTTGGCGAAATTTCAGAAAATTATTTTTGCGAAAGTGTATATATATAGCCAAATTATTATAAATCTCCACCTTTTCAGGCGTGGGAATAAGCAGGAGGAAGCAGACTTGGGTAGTATATGAATCGAGTGACAGGAGTATTCATCCAATCAGGTATTGCTCGGTGCTGTCATACAGTTGTTACGCAAAGGCTGTTGGATGAACGATATACAGGAAGAAAGCAGCAAACAAACACTATTTTGACTCCTTACACAAATCCGAAAGGCCATAGACAGACATTATTATTATTACTACAAGCTGTGGCAAAGTTAGCTAGGACAACTTTCAGCCAAAACTAAAAAAGGGATTCAATATTGGATAGGGGTGTAACAAAAGAAAATAGTGCATATCTAAACAAATACAATGGATACAGCAGAATACTTACAGTAAAGCATTTCAGTGGCTGCATGAGCTGTATACTTGCGAAAAGAAAGTGGACATTGAGCCTCATCTACATGAAGTTTATGAAAAAAACAAAATGGCTACTTTCATAAGCTGTACGGGGACATTTGATGGCCGAAACAGGATCGTTTTAGATAATGTAATAGAATGTGGCATTATGCATTGGTTTTACACCATTTCTGGTGGCCTTGCTGTGCATGCGCCTGTAAAATAAAAGGAGGGTCATTAGGGGGACAGCGAGAGAGTCAGATCCAAAACCTGTGGAGTACAGGTTGCCAGCACTTGAAACCAGAGTACCAGTCTGGTCCAAAGGGTTTTGGCGGAGATGGTTGGGAATATGTCGAGAGGGGAGAGCCCAATATCTGATTAATTAAAGCACTATGGGTGTAGAACGGCCACAGCTGTGTGGGAGAGCAGGCAGGGAGGAGATGATGGTAGAGCTCAAGAGGGGAGTTTTGTCATAGTTCGATTGTTGTTGTGGTTACTTATGGGCCTGATGTAGCAAGTAGAAGGGAGTAATGTATGTAGTGTAAAGTGGCAGGAGATTTTAGAGCCAAATGAGTAAGTCAAGGATAAGAGTGGAGTAGACAAACAAGAGATACCTCTGGGAGGCAGGGGGAGTTTTCAGTAACACCCAGGAGCAAGGGAATTGCCAACACCCAGGAAAATTCTAGTTCAATGTTTTTGGATGCATTTGTCCAATTCAACTTTGGTTGAATCGAGATGGTCACAAATGAGCCTGTTCTATAAAAAGAAGCTCATGCTGGTGTGATCAGCATACACAATGGACAAAAGAGGCCACACAATGGACACAAGAGGCCAGAACGCGAGGCATCTCCTTCAAATTGATTTAAAAGAAAAACGTAACTAAATCTTGCATTGTTATGGCACACCTCTAGGTCAGGGGATTATCAAACTAGGATACATGCCGATGAAACATCTGCAAAGGGGGTTAGATGAAATGATGTATCCTTGACATATTATTGATCCAGCTTGCGAATACGAAAGTCATCAAATTCGATTTAAATACCCTATTAATTGAATTCAACAAATTATGATTGGATTTTATGAAATTAGAAGACGCTCAAGTATGGGTGACAATTCCCACCAAAGCATCATTAAGTGTTTCAAATACAACGTAATGTTCACATATAAAATGTGTTCCCTGAAGCATGACGCTACTGCCAAAAAGCAAGGAGGCGGACATTTTAAGTGCAAGTACTTTTCTACACATGGCCTCCACACACCTTCAAACGAATATGAAAGCATCCCTTTCATGGAAGTGGCAATAAGTGTTAAATGGGATGCATGGCGTATTCCTACTAGCGCCTCGCACAGGTTACCTTCTAATACATTGGTTATAGTATCTGAACCTAATGGGTTTGTTTGATTAAATCACAACAAATTTGTTGAGGCACGTCCCACAGAGCCAAGCCCTTTTTTTTTAAAATCGTACCCGCTTTTAGAGATGTTTAATTTGATTGCAGATTTTATTATTATTTCAACAAAAGACATTGAGAGTCTGGATTTACCAACTTTTAACAGTAACGAATTGGGCATTGGTTTATTTTGTTTCTCTGGTGGTGGTAGAAAGCATTTGTAAAAATGCTAGGGCCCTTCAAGAAATGGGACATGAGGTTTTTTCGATATAGGAGGGAGTCTAACCGGCAGGCTGAAACAAACCAGTATGTGAGAATGACTAACAAAAGTGAATCTCCCTTCTTCGCTGATCATTCAAAGATGTACTCAAGAGCCTGGCAAGATGTCAGGTCTGGTCAGTCAGGATGTCAGGAAGCCTTATGTGGACTAGTTTGCTTAACTACTGAAACCTTTTTTAGTGTGTTGTCCTGGAATAATCTGGGATATTACTCATCTATCATCAATCCTAGGGGTAGAGAAAATCTTATGAAGTCACAACTATTTCTATTAAAAGAGACCTGGCCAACTTCCCGTTTTGATTTAGATGTATACACTCTGGTTTTTAGTCTGGCTTTGTCACCCCAAAGGGGACATCCCAAGGGGGGGGATTGTGCATAGGAGCCAAGGCTGAGCTCTCGCTACATGCCTTTACAAGTGTTGGAACATACAATAATTTCTTATTTGCAGTTTTTCCCTAGATTACCCGAGATCTTGAGTAGGACCCTGGTGGCCACACTTTATGTCCACACCTGTGGGCGATTCCACCAATTAATTAATGTTGAGTATTACTGATGCCCTCAGACTGTGGTGCGCTCAGTCTCGTAAGGGTGGAATTATACTCTCCAGGGACTTTAATGTTAACTCCACATTACCCATACTGGGAAAAAAAGAGGGAGAAATTTAAAGGCAATAAAAGGGGTAGGGATTGGCTGAAGCATTGGAGGAATTCGATTTGCACCCCCTTGTACTCGAGACCTCCAAATTGTATACCACATGGAGTAATGCAGTTTACAGTAGCCATATTGATTTTAATTTTTGGGAACCCTATTATTTCTGCTTTGTTACCCAAGCCATCGATCCACCCAGTGGACATGAGTGATCAAGCATTTTTGTGCATGAAATGTAATTTGAAACAATATGTTTAAGAAAAGTTGTCCGTCAACCCCTTTTACCCAAGGAAATCGACTTCCATGGTCACCAGCTCATATACAATAGCTTTAATTCAATGCTGCGGAAAAATGATGGTACATTCAGGGAATTGTTGATAACAACTGGAACGTGAAATAAATACTGGAATCTCATTGGCAACTTCAGTCTAGACATATTGTCACTCATAAATCCTTGGGGAAAACGGGGGTGCTTTTGATCTAGGTATAGCTAGAAAGTAGCAAGAACTAACCTAAACTCTTAGCTCTTCTACAGGAGGGGGAAGAAAACAGATGGTGAGTGCTAGAGTGTGATATAAGGCTTGGTTACTTGACCATAGATTTGGGGAAGTCACATCTAATTGGAAGTTCATCAATAAGTTGATTAGAACCAAAGATACAAAAAAAGATTCTGGTACTTACTACGCGCACACAGATCAGGTATAGCTGCCAATGAACTGTGTGGAACTGCAGATAATGCTTGAGGAATCTTTCTGGGTGAAATGTATTGGAACGGAAAGGAAACTACTTAGCTTTGAAACCGACAAAGGTGTTGGAAGCTGATTTGGCCGGGATTATAAGATTAAAGCCTCTTGGGCACAGGGCCCAGATGGGTTATCAAATGTTAAGGCTGCCCCTATGTTATGGGCTGAGCCACTGCATAAATTATACCTCCATATTAGTGAGGCTGGGATAATTCCTGTGTCCTGTCAATATTCGATCTTAATTCCAGTACACGAAGGGATCGCGCTTGGCGCCCGACAACTGTAGACTACTGGCTATGATTGATTGTAGTGCAAACATTTTGGCAAGTCTTTTGTTGAAAATTTTAACATCTTGGAGTGAAGCAAATAATCTATTGCACAGACAGCAATCTGGTTTTCGAAAGAGCTGCAATACATCGCATTCTATTTGGGTTCTTCTTACCCTAATTTCTGATAAATTTCGAAACCCTGAGGCATCCCTGTCTATGCGTTTTGTTGACTGCAGCTTTTGATACCGTAATAGGAGCTAGACTGTGGGAGAAATTGGCAGCATGGGGCATTGACTCCTCACTACTCTACTGCATTAAACGTCTTTATACCGACACATCTGCTAAAGTGAGGTTGTCACAGGAGGGTTCAATGTCAAAGTCTTCCCCCCAAACCCCGATACCAGGGTGATTTCCCGGGGGTCGGCAGCGCCGTCCAGGGACCTTCAGGGTTGGGGAGGCCCCAATTCCTCCAGCGTCCCAAAGAAGTATGAGGCACACACAAGAGCAAAGAGTTACTGCTTTTTATTGCACAAAACAGACAGGGACAGATTCTCGGAGCATAGGTACCCAAGGAACATCTCAGCGGTGATGGGCTTGCAGGCCCTTTTTCTAAATCGGATGACGCTACTACGTGCGTCACCTGGGAAAACTAGCCGCTAAAACCAACGCTACTCCGGGTTGGTTCCCCCGAGTGGTAGGGTCAGTATGGATCAGTATAGGAAAAAATAGTGGTGGAGAAGGGGTCAGGTGGTACGCTTGGGTCGTCCCTAGAAATGGCTACATAGAAAGTGTTACATGAAGAAAGTTACTGATTGGTTGAATTATAGTGTTGTCAGTGGTTAGCCCTTCGTATTCTGATTGGTTAATCCGCAAGCCCCCAAGCCTGGGACCATCGCCGTTCCCAGCTCGCGATGTACCTGGCATTAGCAACAATGTATGACTATGTGTCAGTGGAGGACAATGGACAGGTCTTACTACGGGCTGTTGGGTGCTCCCTTCCCATCGCCGCCGGTGTCCAACTTGTAACTTCGTTGTTGCAGTCCGGGTCCTAGATGTGAGACCCCAGAGCTTCTCTGGTCCTTGGAGCTCGGCATCGTATCAGGTCGGCCTGGTCACGTGTTGAGACCGTGGCTGAAGCAGAATTACGGGGATTTGATTTGTATTTCGGCTCCGAGGATTGTTTAGCAGTGGCAGGTGTAGCCTTGGCGCTGAGAACACGGCGTGTAGATTGCAACTTTGTGGCCTTGGCTGTGTGGCTCCCGTCAGGGTTTGTTCTACATGATCAGCACCTTGGAGCTCCATCTGAGCTGCTCCGGGCCTGGGGACTCTGGTTTGCGGCCTACCTTGGCCTAGTCTATGGGTGGCGGAATACAGTCCATAACACGGGGGTCGCGAGGTGCAACTTGGGTCCTTATGCATTAATCCATATACAGGGTGACATCTTGAGGGTTTTTAATAGCAAAAAACATCTGCAAGCATATACATGAGCTCTTCGGGCGTCTTGCGTTTCTGCAGTAGTTAGCCAATGTGAAAAATAACAACAATGCATGTGTGTGAGTGATTCTCTACATCATAGCACTGAGTATGTTCTTCGTGTGGGTTGTGTGTCTGATCCAGGTGCTTTGTGGCACGTGTGTCCTTGTCCGTGGGCTATGTCGTCATGTCATCTCCAACAATGGCGATACTGGTGGGTGATGTATAATCGAGTTGGTCCATATGGTCGGTATCAGTTCCACCCGAGGTCCCACCACGGGCTTTGGGTAATGCGCAGCTGGCATGGGTGTGCAGGGCATGGCCACGGTGGATCTTGACGTCCGGGGCAGTAGTCAGAGGGCTGAACTCATCCCGCGGTGGGTGCTTAGGTCGTGACGTCATAGGACATGGTCAGGACGGGAATCGGGGGAAGGGATCATCCCATTTTCCCTCTTCACAGGCTTAAGCAGGGGTGCATTCTCAGACCCCTCTTATTTAATTTATATGTTGCTGATCTTGCCCCGACCTTGAAGATGGCGCATAATTTCCCCCCCCGACGTTTGGCGCTGTGAAAATCAGCTGCCTTACCTATGCAGATGAAACAGTCATTCTGGATAAGACGGCAGTGGGACTACACCACTACTGGTGGCCTCTACAGCAATATGCTGCTGAAAATGGTCTTTGTATACATTTTTTGTTAAACAAAGATAATGACTATTGGTAAAAGGGCATATGCTGGTGCAACATGTATGCAGAGATTGGGTAGATCTTGTTTAGAACAAGGTCAAGATTATAAGTATTTAGGTTTACTTATTGTGGCATCCCCTTTGTTCATGTATTTATCCAAGGTGATTCCACCAAAAGCTTGGCAGAAATGGTTGGCCTTAAAGAGTGTAATAGATAATTGTGGGGAAGATTGATTGAGGCCAATGTTAATGCCTATAAGATTTCTAGCATCCCATGAATTTTGTATGCCCTTGATGTCCTCCCTGAGAAGGCAATCGCAATGGCTGAATAAATTAGAGACAGAAAGTGTGCCTTCTATACTTGACCTCTAAGGGGCGGTACCTGTGGAGGCCTATAGACAAGAACATGGAGTGCAGTCTTCGAGGACTAATGGAAGATGGCTGTTTGTAAGCTCTGGGTTAAAATGTATTGCCCTAGGACAAGTAGAACACTTGTGGGTTTGACATTGGGGCATGCAAAATGACGATCTAAAAGTATTTGGTATAGGGATATGGAGAGTATTGTGCATAATCATTGCCAGGACATTGGTCTGACAGTCCTGTTAGACTCGCAGGTGGTTAAAAACTTGGACCCGAAGTCGATAGCGTGCTATCTTTGGAGGGGTTGGCTAAAAAGAAAAATGATGTTCTTTTACTCAACTGGGCTTCTTCTTGGAAACTCCTTGCAGCTATTTGATTACATTAAGCACACCAGCACTAATTCGATTCATTTTATATCTATGCCTAGGCATCTTAGCAGTGTTCGAGTACTTTGGTGCTTGGAAGAGCATATCAAGTAAAGAGCGTATATGTCGGCTCTGCAAATTACATGTGGAGACGTCACGACATATCAATGGAATGTTCCGGAGACCCAATTATAAGAAAGGCTATGCTAAATTCCAGTTTCAACAGTCTGATCAGTTTTGGGCAAGAGCATTTGGGGCCAAATCACTTGGAATTACATCAACAGCCTATTATATGTGGATGTGCGCTAAAGAAATGTTAGATGCAATTTGTCCATTGAATGCGTGAATAAGCACTAGGCCTTTTCATCTATTGTGTTTTAAAAGGTATTCTTTGTGCAAAATGTTGGTTTTATATGTTTAGTAATTCATTTTGTAAAGGATTGTATATGTTTGTTCATATTACAACTATAAGTACTTAATATTTTGTCCCCCATTTTATTTATGGTCACATGTAATTGTCTGTTGTGCAGTCTATTTCCCACTTAGAATGCAGTATTGGGGAAGACTGGCCTTGCTAGCCATCACATACGAGGTTTTAATTTTGCTTATAAAGGGTTTAACCATTGCGGTGAGGGGTCAGCAATGTGAGGCAGACAACTTTGTCAAGGTTTTTCAACAAATGCCATTTTATTAAATAAAAAAGGTCTGATAAACACTTCACTATCCCTACCCTGAAAAGGATTTCCATGCCTAAAATAAATTAAAGGAAACGCTAACAGAGGATATGTATCCTTGACACTTATGCATACAATAAAACAACAGAGGTAATGCATGTCAGTTCAAAGACAACAATAATAGTATAATGATTGAGTCTGTGATGTAACACTCCTTATATCCCGGGTGAATTATCCTTCCCAAGATTTAAGCAGGATTCTGATCCAAAAAGAAACAAGGAAATCCTGGTTTTCACCACAGTTCTTTGCAACTTCAACTTGCCAACAGATAGTTCCAACACTCCAGTAATTCAACAAAGAAAATGGAAGCTTATTTCTCTTCCTTGAAAAAAAGTAAGATTTATCCTCTCCAAATAAAGAAAGTTTTCTCAGTTCATCGATGGCAACAATTAATTGTCTTGGTCATGATGATTTGCCACATGTGAGGAGTTCCGAAGAAATACAACTCCTAACAGCAGTTTTACAAAGTTCTTTCCTCAACACCACAAGCAACAAATTGTTTGTCAGGATCACTTTATAGCACTTCGTCATATAGGACTTTGTCAATTTCTACCTGGTTTACTCCCATGTCAGGTCTAGTCCTTGGGTTGCCATCCAGGTATTCTCCCCTTGCCCGAACAGCGTTTCACAACAAGTGCATTTGTAGTTAAGATGCACCGAAAGAAAAGAGGTTCACAACAGTTTCACAATATTCATCATTTTGCAATTTCAAACATTTAACAACTCTTCAGGTAAAACGAGATTCACACTGGTGTTCTTTAATACTCTTCTGCAAATAATGCTCCTCTCCTCCTGGATAACCTTTTCCAGAAGGGCAGCCTTTTTGCCACTCCCATTTCTCCTCTGCGCAAGTACCCAAATACTGACAAGGATAGGGTCGTATTCTGTTTCTCCTTTGGCAATGTGAGTTTATACCAGCTTTTGCTATATGCTGTAAAAGGAAGGGCAACAAGTATCACAACCTATGGACCTCATTTTTTGCCCCCGTTTGCCTGTGGCAATATCTCTTGGATTTGAATTGCCTTTATTTTAGTCTCTATTGGCCTGGGCAATGGTTGTATATATTAGTTCTGAATAATATCGCTGCATCTACTTGCTGAGTATTTCACAAACTCACATTTAAAGTTCTAATCATGTTGTTAAATGTGGCTTTTTCTGCTTTTTAATAGTTTGGTAATTAAAATTACTTTTAGGACAACTTTCACTTATACAGGAGTGCTGCTTGCTTTGTGAACGCCTGCCTTGAACATGTGAGCGAATGCAGAGCGTTCCGGGGTCACTACCAGCCAGTGAGCAGGTAAGGCATGCACATGCGATCCCCTCGCTGCTCACATGACATCTGCTTCTGCGGCTCCTCGCGATCTGGCTAACTGCTTCTCCTGGTCTGTCGTCGACCATGCCACCTGCAACCTGAGCTCCTTAGGGTCCCGGTGCCCTCTGGTGCATGTCAGCTACTAGAAACAGCATTCTGGGAAAGAGAGCTTTCCTCACTTTCACTTCTCACTGTGCAGCCTCTGTAGAACAGGTCAGAAGAGGGCAAACTTCCTTCTTGCACACTTCCCGCTGCGTGACCTCTGCACTTCAGGCTTCAGGGGTTATGGACCCACTCAGGACCGGCAGTTTAATTCTGCCGAACAGTGGTCCTGGCATCTCTCCTTCCTCCAGCTTCAGCTGACAAATACTCTGCCTCAAGGAGAATTGCCTAGCATTTCGGTGCTGGACTACCTTGTGGGTGGGACAGAGACTGATATGCAAATGGATATTCCTTCTCTGCGAAGGGTGCAGTGAGCTAAAAGGTGGTTGTAGACCCTCCTGAGTGGAAGAAATTCTAACGGGGTATTTCGACCCATGTTTATTCTCAGTAGAGGGGCTCACACACTTCCTTTCAAAATGAGAAAGTAGTTATGAAATTCAGAGGGAAGTTGTTATATTATTAAATGCATTTCCATAAAGACTAAAAAACAAAGATCATTTTTTTTTTCTTTTTTAAATCGAAAACGAAAGAATTGGAATGTGTCGAGAATCAAAGCAATAATTCTAAATTTGGAAGGAGGAACATAGAAATGGTTAACAGTTCGGTATTAACCCAAGGAAAATTTACAATCTATTTAATATTCCCCATCTTAATAGAAAAAGCCTCTTAGTCCAGCTAATCCAACTACTGCCCCATTTCGCTCTTGCCTTTTCTTTCAAAAATTCTTGTGCGCCTTGTTTATGCACAGCTCAGACCTTAATCTGTACACTCTTCTACCTTCTCTATCTGGCTTTCATTCTGGTTTCTCTACAGAAACCGCACCTCTCCGTTTCTCATGTGCGACACCTCAAACCCCTTCTATTCGTCTTGCTAGATCTTTGTGCTGCTTTTGACACAGTGGATCATTCTATTCTTTCTACTATCCCTTCTTTGGGTCCTCCCAATTTTTCTCTTTGATGGTTTAACTCCCATTTGTCTAATAGCTCTTCTACCATCTCCTGGACGGGTTCAACTTAAGTCTTCCCCAGGGCTCTGTCCGAAGCACTCTATTTTCACATACTATTTATCTTCTCTTATCCTTGACTTTAGTTTTCAAATTCACCTTCAGGCCGACACACACATTTCTTTCTGTTCCCTCATTAAACAACTCCATTCATCACCACATTCTCTTCCTGTCTTTTGGCTGGCCTCCTGCTTCCTGTGTAAATATTTAATTTTTTCTGGCTAATTCTTCGATATTGCTCCCACCCTCCCTTACATATTTATTTCTTGGTTTTCTTTAGGACACCTCGTTTTCTTTACTACCACAAATAGCATCCACGGTTCAATCTTGCAGTATCATCAGTATCATCTTTTTAATATTAAAATAATGCAGCATTTTCTTACCTTTTCTTCAACCAAAACCCTTCTTCAAACCATTCTTCTTTCACATTTGAATTATTGTTTTTCCCTACATGTCAGCTTGCCTGACCATGCTTTGCTTCCTCTATGCTCCATTTTTTACTTGGCTGTTCGTATTCTTTTCTGTCTTCCTTGCTCTACTAGAATCCCCTTCTACCTAGTCATCACTGGCTTCTGATTAATCAACGTTTTAAGTTTCACTTTGTATGTATTATTTTCGAGTGCATTCATGCCCGAGCTCCCCCTTAGTTACGTTCTTTAGTTGCTTTATACCAGGCGTCACCAACCTCTATGTTAGCTGGAGCTACTTATAGTTGAGGGTCATATTTGAGTGCTACTAGCGGGCGATATTGGGGGGGTGGGCATAGTATCAGAATTTGTACCAACATTTTTTGGGCTGTTTATTGCCTCTTTATACATAGAGGGAATACCATATGCATTCACGGTTATATTAATAACTTCAAAAACATCTTTATTACATTATTTTTTATTAGTAGCTGTATCATAATGGAGGAAGCTGATCAGGACATTCATTGTGAAGGCTGACACTGCATGCTATCCAACAGTGCTCTGAAGTCTGAATTGATACAGCAACTCGGATGGAGTCACTCAGTTGCTCATCTCTCAGATGGGTTCAAAATATTGATTTGAAGAAGTTCATGACTGAAAAAGCAGATTCTCAGAAATAGGTGGAACCAATGCTACTGTCCAAATGTTAATGTACCCCTTGTAATCAACAGGCTCCAGAAATTGGTGTGAGATGGCATGCTTTTCAACTAAATATTAGCTTGCAGGCTGACAATCGGCATTTCCACTGCAAAACCATTGAGGTTAAACAGCTCATTTGTTCTGCAAGCTCACAAACATTGACTTCCATGAAGGGGTTTGAGGTGAACACCACGCACGGTTCCAGCACTTAAAAATTCCTAAACCGGTTGTTGAACTCTTCCTTTTTTAACGTTTTTTTAAACGTCACAATCTATCGCCACAACAAAGTTCAAAATAAGTCTCCATACCAACGTTGAACTTAGACTATTATAACTAATGGTGGCATCGGGACAGCGAAAGCACCCGTGTATAGACATAGTAATTTGTCCAACCCCAAGGGGGAGACCGCAATACCAGCAACACCCGTAACCATGGGCAAAAATACCTGCACTAACCGAACAAAAGAGACCTAGACTATCCTGCCTCACTATACAGAGGTAAGAAGTCCCAGGCTTTTTTACATGACAAAATGAAACTGTTTGACTTTTAACAAGCTAATGGTTTCAATTGAAAAACTAACTTGTACTAAAGAATATTTAAAACCGCTACTTTATATAACCGACTAGTGGCACAACATGAATTGAGGCTCGAGAAATTCCAAATCACTGACTAGGATAACCAGGCCTTTTTCACTGATCCCTCTAATATTTGTGAATTTATTCATAGGAACCTGTAGAAGAAATGCTCTTCTCACCAGAAAACCATCCAACTACTGTGGCCATTTCTGCTTCCTTTGAGGGCTCTACTACACTTGGGAATTCAGGTAAATTTGTTCAACACTGAAGTTTGCCCACACACACATTGATTGTGTTTAAAGAATACGAGCCCAAGTGCTGATTCTTTTTTCATTTGTTTTGCCAAAAGTTACTCCCCCTATAGTGAATGAAGCTTTTTTACAACAGCAATGCACTTACTCTAAAAATTACCAATGATTACTCCTGAAGATAGTCCCACCACCATCAAGAGGACTGAAACATGTCGAGTTCATAGTCCAGAACAAATACTAGACTATAAATAAGGACCTAGAGATCGTAAATGATCTAAATCAAGTCCTAATATGATTTTTTTCCTATAGGCTGATTCACTTATTAATGAGAGATATACACATCTGCTGCTTTTCTACTTTTAAGAAATATTGTATATACGTGTTTTGTCTTTATTAGAATTAATTATATTCTTAGAGTGTTGTGATGAATGTACTTTTTCTCTATTTTACGAGACATTTTATGCTGAAACTATTAAAATAAATAAATATTTTTTGTGAATTACGTATGTAGGTTTCTTCTATAGGGAGTAACTTGACCTAAACCATCCTCCTACCTTTCTCTATATTAACAAACTCTTCCTTAAGCCTGCTCAGGAGATTGCTGAATTTCTCAATGTTCAGGAGTTCAGCACTAGCTGTATTCTCTCAGCATTTAGAATACAGAAGGAAAAATGCTGCATTTTTCTTTTCAGCACTTGTTTGCTGAAAAGGTTAAGTTTGGACTTAAATGTCTTTACTGCACTTATTATGTCAGTAATGGTTTTACTACTGCCTTGCAGTTCACAGCATTTCATTTCTCTGAATATCCGTAAGAAATGCCAAATCAAGAAGCCAAGAATTGCTGCATAACTTGCTGATCTCTTCATTTCTCGATCCCAAGAAAGTTTTGATTTCTGGCAAAAGTGAAAGAAATAGACCGAGTTTCCTCCCCAGCCCTCCGTTTGTAGTAATAGATCACCATGTGTGGCAAATCGTTCTTCCAGGAATATTTTGAACATTCTGTGCTGTTTGGCCTTTGCAGGAATTGAATTAATAATTCTCACAACCAGGGCCATTACATGATCAAACCCCATCACTTTGGCACAAATCGACTGCTGATTGATGAGGCACTGGTAATGCAATAATAGAGGGAAATCGGGGTCTTCTTAACATGCAACAAAATCAGAATGACGCCCGGTCATTGCTGGTGCGCCATCAGTTATTGCCACCAACTTGTTCAATAGTATTTTTGTTTTTCCAAAATAATTCTTGACCACGATGCAAACATTAACACCCTTGGTTGTGGATTTCAGAGGCAACAATGTGAAGAATTACTCTTTATTGGTGAAGTCTTCAAACACCATTCGAACAAACACTGCCAGCTGGGCAGTATCACTCGCATCAACTGATTCATCACATTGAATGAAGAAAAATGTACTCAAATCTTTTTCGAGCTGCCCCATCACATTATCTGATAATTGCACATCTGAAATGGCAGATATAACGTTATGGCAGTTTTTAAAATCTTATAAACCTGACTCAGCCACGAGAGCCATTGCGACTTTCACAACTGCACCATCTGTAAAAGTACATTTGTTTTTCTTCAAAAGTGTTTGCAACTTTGAAGGATGCCTCCATTGCAGCATTTGCTTTGTTTGCTGGTTAGGTAAAAAAAGGTTGTTGCATCTCCAGGGCAGCCATTAGTTCAGCTATGTTTTGGGATCACAGACAGCTTCCTTTAGGAACATTGTTTTCATACTGTTGCAAAATACCTCTCGACATTACTCTTTTTCCCACAGCATCTTTGGCACTGCAGATAAAAACGCAAACTTCCCCTTTTTCACTTGCAGGAAGAAAAAAAAAACTGTCTTTTTCCTTTTGTTGGATGGTGCACCTACTTCTGCATCGATGAATTTCAACAAGTGTAGTTGGGACATTCCTTTTGGGGCTGCGCATGCAAAAGTAATCTGAGGAGTATCTCAATGTGTTATGTTTTTAAAAAGAATTCAGCAAACACAAGGTTCTGCCTTGTCAAATAATAAAAACCAGTGCCATTTTAGCACATACCCCAATTTCTGCAAAATGTTAACTATGTGGCATGCACCTATGCCAAGTCACAGAATTCAGCAAAGGCTAAGGAAGGTAAAAGCCTAGTTTGTTGACCACCCTTAAAAGTCCTAAAGTCTACAAAATAAATTGAAAACATGATCATGGCGGTAGGGGAGGCAATTAATGTTGACTCTGCTACAGTCAGTCCTCTATAGTAGAATCTCTGATGCACCAAATGGCTGGTGAGATGTGTATATGCCTGTCAAATCAGGTAACATGGGACTAAGTGAGGACCAGTGCAACAATAAGGCAATTCTAGATGACAGCCGGAGCATGAGGGCACACCATTTTGTACTTAAAATCAATATATCTGCCTCAATGTAAAGGCATATTTTGTTCATGTTATGTGGACTTAATCACACAATAAGACTCCAGTGTTTGCAGTTAAGTGAGAATAAGACAACATTTGCCCAAGACCACACCATAGCTGAACAGTGAAGCAGGGATTGCAATCAACTTAACTTAGTGCAAATATTACATTTTTACTTCGAAGGCCTATAATAATACTGTCTTGTAGAGTTTACTTACGAAAAAATACATTGCAGCAACTTGACATGTACATCCTCATAGAAAGAGTTTAAGCCAATTGAAAATCATTTTGCATCCCGAAAGAAAAACCTATTCGTTCCATAATGCAAATTCATGCACATCTCAGCACTACGGCACCTTCACCCAAGACTAAGACACACACACACACACACACACACACACACACAAAGAAGGCTTGTAATACAGTCAGGTAGGTATGGTAATTGTCACAAACTGCTAACTTATTGTTTTAATTAATGTTAAGAATATTTTACTGTGGGCACAAAGCAAACTTGCTATTTTCATGGATATAAAAAAAATGTTTTGCAGCATAATAACTTTTATCGTCAAAAGTCAGTAGGTGTGTGCAACCACAGGATATCATGCACACAATGCTTTTTACAGGTTGGCCACCTAAAGACTGGTGACCAGTTGCTTGTTGGAGCCACGCTGTTTATAAATGTGGATCCTGTGACTGAAAATGAACCAAGGACGCAACGCAGACATTCAGCTATAAAACTTCATGTCAGTTTTATCCAGGATGCATTTTCAGTGACGGGAGCCACCTTCAGGGGTGCACCTAGGCTAAAGGTTCAAGGGGGCAGGGCTAATCATACAAATGTTGGGAGAGGCGCCAACTTCAGCGACTGTGGGGGAGGGGCAGACTTACTTGTGTGGGGACACCTAAAACTTCTTTACACATTTTAATGAGACTATTCTAGTGAAGCTTCAATGTTACAAGCAGTAACTCTGCTGAAACCACACACTTAAGGACTGCTGCGAGAATGAGCAGTCTCCTGTCCGCCCCCCCCACCCTTCCAATCACTCCCCTGGCCTTGGGTGCCAAGTTTTATTTTTCCCTACGGAGGCAAACATTCGCACACCGATGGAAGCGAGGGCGCCATACCCATCCCCTGGTGAAAACCCGCCATTTTAGAGCACAGTTTGTAACATGGATAGGAAACGGAGTCAAAGGATTTACAGGCAAGTCTAAACATAATTTAGCAACAGTCGCCAAACCTGCTGAGCTGTCTTTCCTGAGCATTCTGCTTTTGGATCTCCACCTTCTCCCTACTACTTCTGCACCTGCCAAACAGCTTTGGCCTCTCCACCCTGCTCCTTCTTTCCACCCTGCAATTAAGGTTCAGTTGGCATAGGGAGGAAGCGGCCTTCCCACTTAAGTGAGCAGCACTTGCTAATTTTGCAAGATGCAGGCTTCCACACTAAACCTCAGCAGAGCAAGGGAGGAGCCAGAAACCCGGTTGAGTTGAGTGGTTTAAAAGAGCACATTACTCAAACCATTGTTTTCTTGTTTTTTGTGACAAACCCATTCAGTATATCCATGGGGCAAAATGGCACTCCTGACTTTGTGGTTCAATCAGTGCAGGGTCAACTTCCCCCTTTGCCACAAGCACTCAGCACTACTAACCCCATATCACAATTTCAATTGCCTAAAAGGATATGCATATGAATGCAGGTTCCAACAATTAAATAATTTTCATTAGTAATTGCAGGACCTTTGTTAACAGGAAGCCCAGGCACTGTTTAATGATCTGTTCTGTCTGGCCACAGCTCTGTAGGTCAGCCAGGTTGAGTCGCCATAGCCCATCCCTTTGCGCATGGGGTGCAAGAGCTCCATCTGCTCAATGGTGTTGCATCACTGGACACATTTATAAACGGTGGGGCTCCAGCGAGCAAGCCCTGCTCATTTCCCAAGTGTGCCAGGCTGAGACAGTGCCCATGTGAAAGACAGGCATACTTGGGAAATGAGCAGGGCTTGCTCGCTGGAGCCCCACCATGTATCAATGTGGCTGCTCTAACTGGAAATTAGCCCAGAACGAAACGGAGACATTGAGCCATCATACTTAATGTCTCGGTTTTGTCCTTGATGCATTTTCAGTGTCAGGAGCCACATTTATAAATGGCAGGGTTCCAGCGAGCCCAACATGGACCCTGCACTGTGAGAGGAGGGGATGCAGCTCAGCAGCAGCCACTGTTGCAAACAGCTGTGTGCATGGCGAAAGTACGAGGGTCTCCAGCAGCTTGCACTGCAGAAAATAAATGTGCTTTTCTTGTATTCATTAGCATGCCGGAATGCTGCGGCCATCCACATCTCTGTGAAGATCTTACTTCCCGGCAGAGCTCGAGCCTCCTCTTCTGATGCCTTCCCTGTTCCCAGTGTGGCGTTCTCCTCTGAGCGGAGCTCTAACGCGACATGCCAGCAACATGGTCTTTTAAAACAAAAAGCCCTGACTAATCCAGTTCACAATGGCAAACACCATGGCCAATGAGGGCACAGGTTTTAGCAAGGAACTTGCTCTGGCCAATCGCAGCATTCCTTTTATGTGCTATGGAGATTTGCTGAGCTGTGATTGGTCCGAGCACTAACTTGCTTCAGACTGTTTTTTTTTCTGTCTGTTGAGAACGAACGAATCAAAAGGCCCAGGTGCGCTACTGGTCCAACGTGATCGACTGGAGACCCCTGCTTTATACCATCCTTCTAGAAATGTATGCTCTGCGTCTAAGTTTCAACTGTCTGTTCTGCCCCCCTCCTTGTTCTTTCTCTAGATTCTGCTCATTCCAACTTTGGGCCCCATTTCTCTGAAACTCACTTCCTCTTCAGGTCTGTTTCTGTTCCAACCTTTCACAGTTTAAAAAACGTCTGAAAGTTTTTTGCCTCACTCGGCTTCCTAACTTTTTCCAGGTTTCATGGGTCATGCAGAGGCGTTGCTGGGGGGGGGGTGGGCTAAGGGGGCTATAGCCCCGGGTCTTTTGGTTGTAGCCCCAGATAGAATCTCAGGGTCTACAACCAAAAGGCTAGCTAGCCCCGAGTCTCAACAGTCCCGACATTAGCATAGCCCCGGATCTTTTCCAGACATAGCAACACCATTGCCTCCTGATTTTCTCTTAATATTGTACCGTTGTCCTTACATTCTGTAAAGCACTTTCGATAAAAGAGCAATTCTACTATGTAAATAAATAATATACAAACATATACATCTTTTTGTATCAACGCATGGTGCAGAATTTTATTCGTATTTTTCTTCCAGATGTTTTACATTAGCTATACATTATTTATGTTGCCCAAACATATGGAAACAACCACCAAACTATTTTTGATGCTAGTTGTCTTTTTACCAACAAAAAGTTAAATAGAACGTTTAAGACTTTCTAATTATAGAAAGATAGAATTCCACAGTATGCCGACAAGCATTCTTTTCATAATTCTACATTTTCTTTTTTTCTCCTACATTGGTTTTCAAAATCGTCTCTGAAGCAAAACTATAGTGCAATTATCAGACCTACGAAAGTGTGAAACACGTGTAGGCAAAGTGTAACTGTGAGATTCTGGTCGTCTTCCCCAGATAAATCGAAAATGTTCAACCCATAACTGGCTCCCCAAACCACCCCCAAATCTTCAACTTCATAGGTGTCCAATTTTCCGATACCGACCTCTAGCCTGATGTGTTTGCTACTGGTATTTATATAGCCCCTATAGCGAGGCCAAAACAATCAGTGTTCCTATAAGAGTGATTACAAAAACAGAAGAGTTTGGAGTCTGACGTTGAGAAAGTTTTTAGACTAAGGTCATGGGGTGTTGGTGGGGGCAGTTCATTGCAAACCTTGATGGCATCATTTTCCCTCTTCCAAATGGTGTTTTGAGCATTCACTTTTTCATTTTCGGCTTCTCTTGGTTTCCTGAAAATGCTTTAATGAGCCAAAAAAAAGAGAAAATGTCTGCTTCTTTTCTGAAAAGCCTCTCTGCTGCAAAGCATCAAGGCAGATCCATATAAAGGTTTTAAGGAGCAGGGGGCACCCCCATGTCTCTGTTGAGCATTTAAAAAAATTACTGGGTGGATTTGCTGCAAGCCAGTCAAGGAAATTTAGTCAATGCTTTAGTCCCAAATGGTTTCTTTATTTGGTCCAAATTTGCCCCGCGGTTTTAGCACTATGGCATTTCCAAAAATGCACTTTTTCGCTATGGGAAAATAAATGGGAGTAGGCTAAAAGAAAACTTTTCTTGATAACTTGTTCCATCTTTTAACAAATTGTTCCCAACATTTCCAGGTTAGGGGCCCCTTGACAAACTGTTTGAAAAATGTCACCCCAATAAAGCTAGCAAGCCACAGGTTATTAACCTCTCTCAGCGGCTCTGCTGCAAAGCACCAAGGGCGATATAGAGTTTCTAATGAGCAGGGGAAAGCCCCTTCTCTGTTGAATATTAACAAAATTACTGAACAGATTTACCCCAAACCAGTCCCAGAAATCGAGTCAACGCTTCGTGCCAGAGTTGTTGCTTATTTAACTCAAATCCCTCCAGTGGTTTTTCCCCTCTCGGCTGACCCAAACATTTGACTTTTTCCTGGGAGTAGTCTGAAAACAAATCATTTTGCCTTCCTTTTCAATTTTGAATGTATTGTTCCCAAAATGTCTAGTTTATGGGGGGCATTTTACAAATGTTTTATTTGGAAAATGTCGCCCAAAACTGTCCACCAGGTCAAAAGTTATTAGCAATAGAATTTTCGGATTTCCTATGGCTCATAGGCTCACCTCAACTATAGGGTGGTGACTGCCGCACTATAATATATATATATATATAATACATACATTCACACACTTTCAATGAAAAACCTTTGTTAAAGACACGTTAAGATTAAAAGGTAATGCAATAAAACCCTTGAAATTCGGCAGCCATTTCAAGCAAAGCCACCTTAACTACGTGCCAGTCTTGCGCAGCGTATGACCACAAGGACGACGGAAATGGCATCATTAAAATGTTCACCTTAACGTCTTTAACTTAGGTGTTTCTTTCCAGAAAACGTAAAGGGTTTTGTTAAACACAGTTTTTTCGGGGTCCACTAGCCATGGCCTTTGACTATGGCCAATGGCCACGGGCTTCGGACGTGGCCACTGTACATATTGCACCAATACGTATCTTTGAGGCACACTAACCACAGCCTTGGGCCATGGCCAGTGGCCACTGTACTATGTTGCAACAATAGGTTTCTTTGGAGTCCACTAAGCACAGCCTTTGGCCATGGCCACTGAACATGTTGAAACCATAGGTTTCTTCATGGACCTAAGGTTTCAACCTCTTTACTGTACACATGTTGCACCATTAGGTTTCTTTGGGGCATATTGGCAATGGCGTTCGGCCATGTCCACTGTCCATAAAGCTCCAATAGGTTTCTTTGGGCACTGTGCATGCTACACCACAATTCCTTCCCAAACACTCATTGCCTCCGCCTAGTGGTTGTGATTTGTTTTCCACTGCTTATTGCCATTGTAATTCCCTGGTATTCCTCTGATATGGGACAAACTGGCATAAGTTGCTGTGGTGATCCCCCGATAAGCCAAAAAACATTTTTAAAAAATCAAAACGTCTTACCGATCCTCACAGGTACTCACCATGTGCACCCTCCTCTTCTCTTGCCCTTGCCCGGATTCGTCTGAATTGCTTTATCATTCCCTAAACCATTGCCCATCACTCTTTGGTTTGTGTGTTTCATTTCCGAGGGTGCCTGGTGTCATTGGCATGGTATTTCCCCGATAAGCCAAAAATGTTCGAACTGTGACTGTCCTCTTTTCCCCTCCCAACCTTTGCATCCTTTTTCCACCACCAAATCGCTTTTTGAGCACTTTTTGTTTTCGGGTTCCACAGGTATTATTACTGTGGTAATCGCTTGCATCGAGGATAAAAAATAAAAACACAATGTTGCCTTTACAATTCTGAAAAGTCTCACTGCTGCAAAGCACCATGGGAGATACAACACATTTTTAGGGGGGGGGGGTGTTCCAGGGGAACGCCCTTCCCAGTTTAAAATTTTAAAAACCACTGAACAGATTTTCCCCAAACCAGTCTCGGAAATCGAGTCAAGACTTTATGCCCAAGTTCTTTCTATTTCGATCAAATCTGTTCAACGGTTTTTGTGCTATGGCTTCCCACCAATTGCACTTTTTCTCTATGAGAAAATGAATGGGAGTGGGCCAAAAACAGCATTTCTTGTTTTCTAACTAACTTTCATTTTGTTACAAATATTGACCACACCGGTTGGGGACGCATGATAAGCTTTTTGTATGGAACATTCCACCCAAATATGGCAAGCAAGTCAAAAGTTAATAGCAATAGATTTGTGCGAAAAGTCTATGTTTGATAGTTTCACCTCGACTGTAGCACAGTACACCCGTCACACTAAAAACCAACCCATAGAATTGGCTCACAATGCATAATGTAATGACATCACCCATTTTTTTGAGAAAAGGTTGTACTAAAGTGCTATTTATTGCTAATGAGCACCATGAATCACAAATTTGGAGGTGATGGGGTTGGGGAAGTAAACAATCAGATCCTACGTTAAGGTCATGTTGCTAAGGAACAAAAAGGACCACTGAGAGAATGATATGCCTTCAGATGTCAAGTCCAAGGTGGAGGGGCTCATTAACATACCAATTGAAGGTGGCATCACCAGACCTTAGCACATCAAGGGGCCCCTTGAAAAAAGTGGGGTGGGGGACTCCTGAAAAAAGTGGGGGGCGGTGGGGGAACTCCGTCCACCTGCGTGTACCCTCGACTTCAGCCCTGTATACCTCGATTGGGAAAAGTGGTCTGGCATCAACCGCTATGGATTGAGCATAGAGAAATCATCCCCAAAACAGATCTGCTGCTAAACCCAATCGTGCAACTGTGGTACCAGGACCAGTAAATGAGGAACATAACATTTAATGTCTTAACTTTGTAGGCTGTCTACCGGCACCAACGGCCCGATTTTGCCTGGGCTCACCAAATTGTAAAATCCAGTTATTTTTTCATAATCACCAACAAGTTAACAAACCATTAATTATCTATTGATATTCATTATGAATATCCTGAAAACCTAAGTGGACCTTTCGGCCACCGAGTTGACGAGCAGTGCCTGCTGCCCAGTTCTTAATATAGCAAATGTCCAAATTATGCGACATGCAAAGCACGATTTCTGAATCATTTACATCTACGACACATTGCGAGAAATTATTGAGAATGATCATATGAACCACTTCTTGGCATTCATATCACCTTCAACACAAAAAAAAGTGAAAGGAACCAGAATATTACCTGCGAGGTGGTTGTGCAATTTTGCTCCGAGGTATACTGCTTCCCAGGGCTGGTCGAGGAAGACCACTGCGCCCCACGCTTGTTGGGATCGACGACTTGTTTGGCAATGGAATTCCAGTATTGGAATGGAACTGTAAGCTCCCAGAGCCACCTTGCACTGTAGGGCTCACATAGGCTGTGGCTTTAAGAGGTGGTCTCGCAGGTACTGGAAAATGTCCCACACTGTGCGTTCTATGCTGAAGTTGTCCCGGAGACGGAACTAGAAAGTCAAATCAAAAAATAAACATTGTAAAAGGAAGATCTAAATAAAAATGACCAATACAACACAAAGTAAAACGGAGCAGAAACCACCCATTACTTCTTTTTTAAATATCTGCTTTTTATTCTAATGCTGCTTACTACCTAGTCTCCATTTTTTGCATCAGGTAAGAAAAGAAATTATAGATGCATTCAAAGATGCCCTAAATGCATTCCGTAAATAGCTCTAAGCGGGGAGAACAGTCCAATTTGTGGCAAGGCTTGTCCTCCCTTGACCTCCCATTAATAGGTTAAAATTCTGGGCACCCAGTCGCGGAAGTAGTCGCTAGTAGATTGGGATTCATTAGTTGGATGTATGCGCAGTTGGTCAACTCCCCAAGGCAAAGTAGGCCATCTCCAAAAACAGTGATTAAATGGGAAGGGACACACTTTGGTGGTTGAAAGGTTGAGCACTGGAACCCTGAGGCGATTCAAGACGTTGGCACAAAAAAAAATATTGCATCATTATAAAGCATCAATAGGAAGTATCTGAAGCCTCGACATCAGAACAGGCAAAACCAGAGTGGGAGTGGTGTCATATTTAAAAGGTAATTAAAGAAGACAATCCTTGAGACTGAACTAAAACATTTTTTTTAGAATTTTTAAAAAAGGCACGAATTTATTAATCGAAAATGGACAACCGACATTTTGAACCAATCATGTTCATTTTACAGACTCTTAAGAGAGTGCAGTTCACGTTGTATGTTAAGAGTCTATAAAAAAAATAATCTAATGTAGTCACTTCTGTAAGAAAGACGCATCATATCTGAAGCTCATACTCTAGGTCGGTTACTGTACAGCTCTGGTGAGGTTCATGGACACAAATTACCCCCCAATTAGTGACCGGTCAACCAGACCCTCCCCAAATTCGCAAGTTAAGTTGAACTTCCTAGTCGGGGTTCAGTTAACTTGCGATTCCTCACTAGCAAATCACGGTCAAACTTGTGTGTGAATTCAGTGGGCGAGTGTGCCAAGTCAGAATCAGAGCATTTCTCGGGTAGGATCCGTGTGTCTAGATTACTGGAATAAGCAGGGTGGTTCGGCAGCCATGTGAAAGAACCAGTTCACTTACTGTTTCTCTGCTGGTTATGCTTGGCTGTTACATGGACAATATGCACTAAAAGAGACCCCGAGTATGTGCTTTAGCCACTACAGACCACCTTGTGAACTGTGATGAATCTGGACAATTCATCCCTTCTTCCCAGAGGGGAACCAACCCATGTGAGGCTAGGGAGATGAGCCCACTACGCAAGAAACTTCCTAGAGGTCTGGTCAAGTGGGACCTCATTGGGGTTGACTCCCCTCTCAGGGACAAGGACTCCCAGTCCAATGAGGACCTCCCTGAATGGGCCACATTATCTGCCTACATGAGATTAGAAAGAACGTTTTGTTCTTAGATTTTAACTACAAACACCAGCAATCCTCCTTCCGCCGTGGTGGCTTCCGGTAATGCAGACTCATCTGAAGGCCGCCGTAAAGGATGAAGACGCACCTTTTTTTTATTGTGATGACATACGTACACCCAATAAGTATTGTGAATGTGGAGAGACCTCTGAGAAAGAAAATGCTGTGGCCCACTCCTACGGAGGGAAGGGAACCAACAGTATTCAAAGGTGAGCCTCTGAACATGTCCTGGTGGGGTGGAGCTACACGCAGCTGAGGAGACAGCAGTGGCATAGCGGGAGTGAGACCCGCCACTTTGAGTCTAGTGACCTGGTACGCTGACCAAGCAGGAGGAGACGGTCAGGGAAGGAGCCTGGATGGGAAGCAAACTGTCTTTTCTGGTGGCGTGATTACTCAAGAACAGGGGTGGGCCGGGTGCCCAGCAACCGATGCAACAGTCCCTGACCTCCACAGGGCGAGTGGCGATACTAGTGGGAAAAGCACGAGGAGGGAAGCAAATGCTCCCACTGAGAGGACGACACTGATGGCTATAAACTGTGGAGTCAAAGACTGACAAAGCCGTTCGCAGGATTTTACAACTGGAAAAAGCTGAGGAAATCCTGGAGGGATTTAACTAGTGCAATACCATAAAGAAAGAAGAATGCATTTTTTCCCAGACAAGGGGACGGGGGGGTGAGAACTAGACACAAGGACAGGACACGGTTGGTAATTAGGAAGTTGGGACTGACAATTCTTTATTTTGGACTACGACAGCACCCTTAGATTTTTTTTTTAGGGGGCAGGTAATTTCCCACATTGTGATGGGGACAGTTAGGCATTTTTCTTTTATTCGATTTTTACCATGACCCATTGTACTCCCAAGTCTTTCTGTCTCGCCAAAGTACCTTTCAGGCATTTGACTTTGCAACTTGTTATTTTTAATAATGTTCGTTTTGTGAGGTTCAACTTTTCATACCTCATTTGTGGCACGCTTGTAACACCAACACCCTAGCCTTCCCTCACCCAAAATAAATACATACATAAATAAATAATGTGACTCCCTTTCCCTTAACCCTTATGCCCCAACATCAATCTATTTTGCAGTTCACTCTTTCCCTGTTGCGAGTTTCATGATACAGCTAGGTCCAAAAGACAGGGGCTGAAGCTTCCATTATCACATTTATGTATTTATTTATTTTGCATTTTTAAAGCGCTCACACAGCCCGGGGGCATTGAGGCGCTGTTACAGGAATTTGTCTCTTAGTTGCGTATTTATAACGCGCTTAATACCCAGAGGTTTCTAAGTGCGGACCCGGGGACCAAACATGTGCTGCTTCGTGTCGTCTTGTTTCCAAGGCGAGCACGTTGCCGCTGAGCTGTCCTCCCTGGAAGCTACACTGAGCTGTCCGCCCATAGAAAAATACACTGCGACAATCCAAATAGAGGGGGAGTTGAATTGGCACATTGGTATGGGAAGATGAACCGTTAAATACCCCATCAAATGAGACAAGGGTGCATCAAATAATGAAGCATGGGTGAAAATGATCACCTATTTTAGCTCAAAAACACTCAAAAATCGGGAGAGTTCTGGGATTCTTGGCAGACCTGAACACTGGAGAAGTGCTTATACGGGATTATGCCTTGGAGAGAGCTAGAGGACCCCTCAAACCCCCACAACCCTCCTTCAAGAAGGCCTTTTCGTTCAGAAGGGCCCTGCTGCAGAACATTTGACCAAAACAGAACTATTTCCTGAGAAGGATTTTCAAAGGGGAGGACAGGCTGGAGGCATAGCTCACTGGTGACAATTGCCTTGAGTGGTAGCTCTCCCTACCTGCCCTGTGCTTTTAAAAGACAAATTTAAAAAGGGAGTATGACAATTCCTGTGCAATTAGATATAGGTCGACAGGGCCTGCTCTGTAACCCAGAGGTGAGGCTTTCACAACTCTTTGTGCCCCTTGGCATCCCTGCTCCACTTGGGCTCTTGCTTACGAGCGTTGCCTCACATCCCTGCCCCACCCCACACCATCCATCCATCTGGGCCCAGGACTTCATAATCCAACCTGCCCTACTCCGATTTGCCATCTGGTGTTCCCACCTCCCTTCTCCGACCATTGGACGCTCTTTGCCACCCCCTATTTAACTAGTTACTGTGATGGCTTTGCTATTTGCCTTTTACTTGGTTCACCCGGGGCTAAAGGCAATCTCCCAGCCTTACTCCCAGCTTCTTTGCCTCTTCGTCTGTGAGCCTTTATGCCATCTCCTTTCCACCTGCTAGTACCTAAAATCCACCTAGTACATAGCCAGCAACACTGGAATATTACCGAACTACATGGCTTCTTCCTCATCCTTCTATTCACTCCCCATGCTCTCTCCAATTATGCTACATCCCCCACCTTTCCTATCCCCATCATAAAACTCACATCTCAGCACTCTCACATCATCTCCATTCCACCTTCCCCTGAAACAAACACCACCAGACCGCTCCTATCACCTACCCACTCTGCCTCTTCTACTCAACTCCTCTGCTCCTTCTTTCTGCATCAACTGATCATTGCACTCTGGAACGCTCAGTTGTTATTCAACAATACTTCATTCATCACAGACTGCTTTCACCATAGCTCTCATCCCCTTGATTTCCTTGCTATCACAAACTTGGATCTCTCCCTTGGTCACTGCTACCCTGACGGATCTTCAGGACTTCCAACGTTCCTTCTGTCACCCTTATCTGCCAGGCAAAGGCGGTGGTGTTGGGCACCTATTTTCTTCCTGCCTTAACATGTCAACCCCCATTCCACATCTCCCTCCTACCTTCTATTGATGTAAACTCAACTACTACTCATCCTCACTCTAATCATTTCATTTCTATTGATCACCCTGCTGGACCATTCACCGCTGAACTCTGGCAGCTCCTTAATTCTCTCTCCCCATTACATCACCTCATCCTCTTAGGCGATTTTAACCTTCCTTCTAACACTCTGCACAAATCTGACATTCAATCTTTCCTTAATGACCACCCTATCCACTGCTTTCATAACCTACCCATTCACTCTGTGGACAACACTCTCGACCTCCCGTTCACCCTCCTCTTACTCCCTCCTTCTTTCTTCATTCCACCTACTGTACCATCTTTCACTGCCTCCATCTCACACTTCAGCAGTGCAAGGGCTTACTGCTGGTATGACTGACCCTTACCCCTCCTGCGTGCCATCAGATCTTCTTGCACCTCATCTTGTCAAACCTAATGCCCCTCTAGTGGCCTCATCTTGCCAATGTCTTCAACCCATTTATTTTGACTCCTTTCCCTTTACTTGCAAAAATGGCCATGGTCATCCCTCTCCTGAAAAAGCAAGTGTCTGATTCAAACCTGCTGCAAATATTTTGGCCTGTGTCACTTCTTCCTCACTACGCTAAGGTTTTGGAAAGTGTTGTATTCAATCACCTTACTATCTTTAACACGCATAACCCTCCAAGCCAGTATCCACTCCTGTCACTCTACTGAAAATGCTTTCAAGTCTCCAACTTGGTCACTGCTAAACATTCTGACCCATAATCCTAATCCTCCTCGACTTGTCTGCAGTATTTCATATCGTTGATCACTCTGATCTCCTCAAAACTCTCTCTCTGCTTGGGATTCATGACAGGCCCTTGCCTGGAGGCACCTCGTCAATTCTGAGATTTCTGGAACACCACCACCTCTGAACTCACTCCTCACACCTGTTGGTGTTTTGCAAGGCTCTGTCTTGGACCCCCTCCTGTTCACACAGTAAGCTTCTGCTCTCTGGGAACTTCTCTACTCCTTTGGGTTCTCGTACCAACTCTTCAAAGACACCCAAATCTTGCTCTGCTTTCCTAAACTCTTCATGGGCCCATCTACCAAAATGTCTCTCTGCTACCAAATACTGGATGGCCTCACACCCGCATATGCTTAACTCAAAAAACAGATGTGCTTTTCTTTCCTGCCAAATCCTCTCTCTCTCTCTCCCTCTCTTCTCCTCCCCTGCCAGATACAGTTCCCACATGACACTCTTCCCTACTCCTCTTGAGCTAGAAACTTGGGTATCATCTACAGCCCTTCACACAGCTGCTGTACTTTAATCTCCAATACTGCAATGGCGGCTCCTCTCAACTTCCTAAATATCATGAAAATCGGGCACCTTTTTTGCTTCAAAACTGCCAAACATCTCTTTACTACTCTTGTTTTCTCTAAACTGGGCTACTGTGACAACATCCTCTTTGGTATTCGAAATTATGCATTCTGTCCCCTTGACAAGATTATTAAGTTTGCTACCAGGACTCTGAACTCCCTCGCTTCGCCCCTTCCACCTACTGCCAGCAGGCAGGATGGCTGGCTAACGATGCAAAACAACGCCAAATTCAAATTTCTCTCACTAGTGAAAGTCCATCCACAGTAAGGCACCACCATGCGTGAATGCAGTGTGTACTCAAATGCTGGGAGTCGCCCCCAATACATCCAGTGTTTTGGGCATCTGGTTTTGAGTGAATTACCCAAATGCCTGTGAGCCTGACTGGGTGCTGCATGATGAATGCACTAGTGTGTGATGGGCTGACTGAGCCCAGCTTAGCCTGAGTGAATGGGGGATTTGTGTACATCAGAAGCCCCACCACTTACCTCTGTGTCAGAAGCTTGGAGTTTTCCTGGAGGTGTATCCTGAATCCAGCTGGAGGGAGTTGACTCCAGCTGGAGGAAGTCTGCTGCTGCAACTCTTGCTGATTCAAGAACTGATCAAGAGAGGACCCGGACAGCGACTTCTTGTAGCAAGGAGGGGACATCATGCAACTGCTGTTCTTTACCCGAAGTGTCCTGGACGTCAGTCCTGCATGCCTGCCATTCTACAGAGTTATCTTTGTGGGTCCTGAAGAAGAGTGACCAAACATTTTGAGCCCAAGAAGTCCACCAGCGCCATCCATGGTCCGGAAGCTGTTCATGATCATTGAAAAGCCAGATTGAAGTGTATCACCCAGAAGTGGGGTATGCTGGCATAGTGCTGCTCGAAGCACAGAGCTTGGAAAGTTCAAACCAACTGAAGAAATCTTCAAGTATCACTGCAGACCCAACATCTGTCCACTTTGTCCCGGCTGTGGAAGTCCATCGTCATAGCCTGCAGAGAAGTGCCCGATGATTCTTTTCTCTCCATTCAGAACCGAAAACAAGTCCTGAGGGTCCAAACATGGTGGTGGACAGCAGAGAAGTCCAGTGCTCGATTCCAAATTGACAAAAGCCATCCGGTCACCTGTGAAGCGGCTGCAGCACCGAAGAACCGAATGGCGGCAAACCCCAAACCGACAAAACCAGACACCTATTTCTGTCACTGCACCCGTCACCACCGACGGTCACTGACAAAAATCAAAGGACTTATCCTCACCTCCCACGTCTTGTCAAGTTTCACAGTGAGTTTCATCTTCATGGGACATCCACAGCCAGCATAGCAACCCGACCAAGACTAGTGTGACAGACCTTCACTGCTGCCTTTCCGACACTGCTGGGTTCCCTTCCCCTGCTCGACAGCAACAACCCAGTGAGGACTTCTTCCAGAGGGGGTCCATCCTCATGGGTAATAGATGAGTAAAACTGAGACACTCCACCAATTTACCTTGCAAGGCACCCAAACTATTGTGATGAGGAGGAGGGGCTTCCTCCTTCAGGGTCCATCCAGGGGTCTCAGATTTGTCTTGGGCCAAGCTCCCCTGTTGCTTCCCAGGTACTTTGGGGGTGGTGGGACCTGTAAAAAGAAAAACAGACAATTACTGAACATACAAGGACTGGGCATTAATATAAAAGCAAAGTATAATTACCTTTTATTGCAGGTGGGGGGAGATCTTCACACAGAATTGTGTTGCATCCTGAAAAGTATTCTGCCAGTGTTCTACAGTAATCTGCCGGCGTTTCTACACTTGCGCTTTAAAGTTAAAACAGTTCTTGGTAATTTTGGTATATTTTATTACAACTACAAATGGTGCATTATTGCCAAAGCTAAGAGTAACTGTGGTACCACATAGTACTGTACATATTGTGTTCACTGTTGATAGAGTTTCCCAGAGTTCAAAAAGAGAGTCATTTATATGTGTATTTATCCCATCTAAACAATCTATTTAATAAAAGAACTTGGGTAGCATATGTAGACATTCCTTTCTGAAGGCTGGGCAACTCACTGTACCCAAGAACCAGCATGCATCACATCCCTGTGAATATCGGCCTTGGTTGCTCATACACTACTTCATTTTAGAGCCTTGATAAGGGTGCCTCTATGTCTCTACCCCAACCATAGTGGGTAGTATCACAGATAAACCCCCTTCAGTCTTCACAAATAGCATTAGAGAAAACCAAGTGAAGTGTCTGCTCTGAAGGTTTTCTCTGGTCCGCACACTTGTCGATGGAGTTAGAGAAAATAAAGTGCATTCCATAACGTCATGGAAAATCTAGAATCTGACAGGCGGTGGTCAGTTGAATGTTCATTGCATGTTGCTGTATAAGAATAGCTATTCAGATCTGATTTTCTATGAGTTAATGTGAGTTCTGGGCATCAACAAAAGAGACAAAATGCAAGAAGGTTATTTTCTTTTCTTTTGGCAATTGGCCTGTAGTTATTTGTAAACAAGATCTTGGGTGATTTACCCAGCATAAAGTTAGAGGACTACCTTTGGTTTTGATGAGCTATTTTAAATAAAACAGAATGTTGAGATCAAAAACAGCCAAGTTCTTGCCACATCGTTTTGGGATGGTTTGTTGTGATATGGGCTGTTTGATCAGGTACACCATTTCAACACAACAAATCTTGAAAAATATTCCATGTATCAAGTCATCATTACCGAATACCTCTAGTTTAGTGTTAAATTCAATTGTTCAATTCAATTAATAATTCAAAATGTAATTATTCTCACTGCTGCTCTTCAAGTAGACACATAGAAGCAAGCAAAGCGTGTGAGTGATCCATCCTGAAATGTTTTAATCTCCGGAGGCATCAGCTGGTGGCCAGTTTTCCCCACTAGCAGGAGCAGGTTTTCTTGGACAACCTTATGAAAACATGTCCGTAAAGACTTGTTGCAACAAGAAGTGAATAGCTATGCAATACTAGCAGGTTTACTTGCTGACCATTGAAGCCGAACAATTAACCATTTATGGTACAAGCAGAGTGTTTCTACACGTGTATGGAAATGTGCAGGGTAGGGCATAGCCTTGCAAATTGGTGTGCCTAGATAACCGGGATATATGCCATTTCCCTGCAGGCTGATTTCATCGCATCCAGTTTGCCCAGGACCGATTTCAGTGCTGCTGGGCACCATCTCTTCATTTCCACACCCCTCTACTCTCCATTTCAAAAGTGGGGGACATCCCACAACCCCCTTGCGACCGCTGCACCCGGTCATGCCGATTTCCCTCTCGTGGTCTGCTACTGGCCTCCGGCATCCTTCAGCTTCATTCCTGCTGCATAAACTCTGCATCTTTGAACGAGACTCAAGCGCTCCGCTTGCCACACAGTTGCTGCCTCCATTTCTTTAAGGAGTCCAGCTTTTAAAATTCCTGTCAAAAAGGACTAGACTGCTCACTGCTGAAGTGGTTGTCCTGCCTTACTCTTGCTGTTCTCCTCCTCCTCTCAGTACATAGCTGAGGCATATATGCGTGTACATTCAAAGCATGAGGATGTGCTGCTCTAGTTGGTCTCTTCCTCATCCCAGTAGAGTACTGATGTTTCTTGGGGAACGTTTCAGGGGAGGAGCAGGGAAAGGGATGACAATAGACTATAAAGGCTTGGGGAACAGAGGGTCCATTGTAAAAAGGAAATGGGGGATACAATGTCTCACTGAAGGATGTAGTCTCCCGTCTCCCCAAGTTCCCTCCACCCAGGTGATCCTCCCTTGCATATCCACCCCCAGGTTCAAAATCCAAGAGCAATGGCCTTTCCCTGGCCACCCGAGAGGAGGCTACAGGGGGAGAAGAAGCGAGGAAGCCCTCAGGTTCCTCACAGTGGGCATTTAAGAATCCATGTCTTCAATGTTTCAAAATGGATCCTATGATTCATGTGACCAAAAAAGGCAGCGTTGGATAGCATTTTTAATAAAAGGGGTAGGGAAGCCTCATAACACCAGCAAAGTATGTTATGGATTAGAAGCTAATGCTGCACGCAATCTTTGGTTCTTCATCACCCAGCAAAAGATCTATCACAGTTTTAACTACAGTCTTCTTTTGGCAGTCTATTTTGCATAAGACAGCTCACCTGGCAGTTGTTGGTGGTGCAGAAGATAACAGAGCACCTTAACCTATAGCTTTAATAGTTGGGCAAAGGTACTCTTTGTCAGCTTGTTAAAATACTATAGCGTATATTGCTGAAGGGGATTCAAAGGTCTTGCTACTTCTTGAAACTGGTACCCAAACCAATACACCATTATTTTAGAAAAATCTTTTAAAAGCAAAGTGCTTGTATTCTACATTTCAGGATTTTTCTGGTGCTCCGTGCACCATAAGCAGAAGGCGATGACATCCTGATTTTTTTCCAATTGATTTACAATTAGCAGGGCATTCTGCCCACCCCCTCACCCATTAACCTACTACGTGCCCTTGTAAGCGCAAACCTCTGAAATAATGGGGAACTCTTCCATCTACAGCTCACAAGAGAAGTTAAAAGCCCTGGTAATGTTTGCAGATGTCTCTTCCCCTTTTTTCAATTAATGTAGCAGTTCTGTACATTAAGCGCATCTCAGGTTGATGTACTTTTCTTGAAGGATCGACTTGATCAGATGCTATCATAGCTTGCAAACATCTTTGTTGACAAAATTAGGACAGTGGACACTTTCCTTTTTTCCATTCCGTTTGTCCTTAGTTTCTTTGCGCTTCGTCCAACAGCAATCAACACGTTCATGAGGAGATTCTCAGTCATGTAGCACAGTCTTATTCTGTAGGATTTCAGTGCTACCAGGAGGGAGGAATGCGATACTTGGAGGCCGATAGAACTATTTGTGGATGGTGACGCATCCATTTCAAGATTCCTACCACAATGTATTTTCCCAGGAATGCCTACAGTATGGCATCTCATTTGATGATCAAATATAATTTAGCTTGATTGGGCAATTCATACACAGAGGAAAAACATTCCTTTGCCAAAGACCCTAATAAATCCAACAATCTATTTTGCTGGTATGACTTTTTTATCAAGCATGGTTTCCAAGGGATAGGGGGGGTGGGCAAAATGTTCTCCCGAGGAAAGCGATTGATGTGACCTTTTCTAAACGGTTCTGCCGCAGTCCATATATCATTTTTCCAACATCTAAGAAGTGCCAGGCATAAGTTAGCAAGAAGAGCCACCCAATGAAACTCAGTACTTGCGTTGACTAAGCTACTCAACTTAGTATTTATTTGAATTTGTAAAGCATTTTTGCCAAAGAGCTGTACATAATCAGCGGCGCACAATGAAGCAAAAATGTTAAAGATTAATTAGAAGTCGATGTAAAGGAGATCTGTTGGTGATGGCAGACAAGAAGAGAATTGAGATGGGCTCAAATTTATGAAAAGATGGTGAGGATTGAATAAAAAGAGGTAGAGGATTCCTCTGCTTAGGGGCCCAAGGAGAGAATGAGTAGAAACAGTAGGGGGCACAGGGTTTGATAACAGAGGAGGCATGAGGGAGTGTATACAGAGAGCAAGGAAGAGGTAGAGTCGGGCATGACCATGAATACACCTGTAAACAATAGATGGGAAGTGGAAAAGAAGGTGGGAGGATCAAACAGTAGAAAGGAGATGGAGAAAATGGAAGTAATAGAGGAACGTGAGGTGAGTGAGAAAAGAAGTTGAACAGCACAGTTATTGACAGAGCAGAGAAGGGTAAGGTGGGATGAGGGGGTAACAAGCAGGAGCAGAGAACAGTAGTTTAAATGGGAGAACATTAGGGTTACCGCCTGAGAATATGGGCAAGAATGGGCTTGGTTAAAAACAAAAAGATGACAGATACGAGTGGTATCAGAGATATGTGAAGAAACTTCAGGAGAAGAGTAAAAATTAACCCCAAGATTTCAGCCTGAAGGAGAAAAGTGAGAGGGAAGAAGGAAAAGAGAGTGGGCAGAGGAATGGGGGTGGGTACAGTAGTAGCAGGACAAAAGTGAGATTGAGGTGAAGAAAGTGAGGGGACATTTAGGGAGGAGAGAAACAGTGGTATGAACATTGTCTGTAAAAGAGAAGCATCTGTGTAGAATTGATATGACAAGTGTTAAGAGGTGATGGGAGCAGAAAGAGGAATCATGTAAAGGAAGAACAGTAAGGGACAAAATACAGAGCCTAGAGTTACCCTGTAAAGAAAGACAAGAAGAAGAGATGTGTCCTGCCCAAGAAATGGAATAAGTTTGGTTTGGAAGACATGAGTAAAACCATAGAAGCAGTGGACCAGATAGTCCAAGAGAAGCAAATGAAGCACGAAGAGCAACAGTATCAAAATCCGTAGACAAATCAAGGAATATAGGGGATAGTTTTGCATGACATATGCAGAGAAGAGCCTTGGAAACATTCAAAAGGGCAGAATAGTTGAGTGAGAAGGTCAGAAACCAGACTGAAAGAGGGGGGGGGGGTGAGAAGCGAGTGGAGATTCAAAAAGGACAAATGCCATGAATAGACAAACTAGTCTAGTAGGAATCACCACTTTATTCTTAAAAGGTGGAACGTGTGAACTGGGAAGAGAAAAGTATTATTGATCACCTTTTTCATTTTACTTTTGAGGCCTCTGCAGCACGTTTAGTCGCAGGGCAGTACCTCATATCGGCATCAAATCCATGCACACTCTTCCAACTGCACCATACCTTGACTGGGAGCAGATACCTTATCCCCTTGATGTTTGTTCGAGGGAAGCGTCTTTTCAGGACCCCTTCGGACCAGCTATAGCAACTATATGGGGCAACAGGAAAGTATAGCAATCTGCAATTATTTCTAAACTCCTGGAGATTCAAGGCGCCATGTTTGGTCAGTCCTCTCAGGATCCTGTTCCAAGCATATTCCGGCACCTACCTGTATACCAGTTAGGGTAGGAAAGGTACAGCATGTTCCACTGCTATCTGAAACTAAAGAAGGCGCAAGAGTGTCCAATTAATTACACTAAAGGTTGTCGCCCTTTTTGTTACTGAAGTACCATACAACCACATACATATACAACTTAGAAAAATCTCACATGGCAAAGGTCTACAATACAAATATACAATTTCAATTCTTTTTGAAGACAACACTGCAGAACCTGCATTTGTATCTTTACAATATTATAGAAGACTCATCTCTCCCAGGTTAGACATTTATTAAGACTTGTTCCTCAAGCATGACCCAGTGATGGCACCAATCACATGCATGGAAAAGGTTGGAAACATAGGCCAGCTAATGTAAGTCACCTCCAACAGGCAAGCAGTAAAATGCCTTGGATGCAAAATATCTTAATTGGACCTTTGCCAAATAAAGAGGAAATAAAAAGAAATACTCACTACTAGATTGCAGTCTTGAAATTCCATTAGCTGCCCCGTGCAAATTGGAATCGAAGCTCTGGCTGTTTCTTACAGTGATCGGTGACACAATGGTGGTTGTGGCACTGCTACTATTGCTGTTCATGTTACTATTACTGGTTATTGGGATCCGAGCTAGATTAGGCATGCTTCTTCTGAATTTGTCTGCAATAAACAAGAGGACAGGTGAGGCTTGTCACACAGAATACTACAAGAGCAGAGTCATCACAGCTACCAGAAGAGAGGCAACAACTCCCATAAGCAACACATTCCTCTACACAATAGCAGTTGAAAGAAAAAAAAAGTTTTACAGCAGCTCAAAGGACATGTATTCCCTTCTAAAACATACTAGGACGAATACATTAAATTGTAATGTGGGTCCACAGTATCTGGAGAATAAATTCTCTTCATTGATGTACATTTATAAAACATTAATTTAAAAAATGTTTAACAGTATGAAGCATTCAAACATTGTGAAGCATGAAGGCGTATTTCTCTCTGCCCCCCCCCACCATCAAAATAAACTTCTTTCTGGTTTCACTTTTTAGACAAAAAGTGTTTTTGAGTTTATTGGAAAACAAGCTTCAATTGGCAATACCGCATTAAAAGTACCTTAAAAACACTTTTGAAAAAACACGTATTTGCGGCCACTGCGTTTCGAGATTGCCTAGGCCTCCAAGCATTGCTTAAACATGAATAAAAGAATCGGTGAGATGTAGGTCACTCGGACTATTTGATAGTCCTGTTACAATTGTTCTATACAACAATTAGTTTAAAGCTAATAAATATTCAACATTTACTTTACCCAAATAAAGGACAATGTGTTGTTACTTTAGAAGAATATAGATTATGTGGAAGCGAAGAGTTGGGACCAACACAAGATAGATTTCATATTAGCACATGGACATAGCTATTGACCTCCTCTCTGCCAATCAATGTTCAGACAGCAGTCAGTAACTACTGATATTGACTGCATTCTGAGCATTCAAATTTCAAAAGCAGATAGGGAAACAATGCAATTTCCAGGAAATATGTTTTCACTGAAACATCCTATTTAACATAGCAAAAAGGAAGCTAAAACATAGGAAAATGCTAGTTTCTTACAGAGAAACAGTTTACTTGTACATGACCCCCTAATGAATGCTTATGTTAAACCCTCTCCAGTGTAACCAAGTTTGAAATTGAAATACTAAAACTTATCGAGACAACCATGTTACTTAAATACTACAAAATCAAAATGTACCGAGTTTGTCGATTTACTTTATTATTATTAAACAGACTTTTTTTTACTTGGGCACCAAAACTCAAACATCATTTGCTAGTACCACAATGTGTAAATTACCTCATAGACCTTAGCAGGTGCCAGAACCGCTTAAGAGAATGACCCTTCCCCAATTTATGAAGGTGGTCTGTTATCCCGCGATAATGATCCCTCCCCTCCGTCTATAAGGCTATATTATGTTCTGTTGAACAGTATTTGAAAAGCAAAATGTTTGCCAATTTCAAGCCCCATTAACATGTTGAAAGCACAAATGGGTCCAAGGCAGACATTTTCTATTTGAGGTTTTCCTATTTAAGTATTCCCATACACCAGGAGATATGAGCGAAGTATGCAGAGCAGATTTTCCTACTTTCCCCAGAATTAATGGTTAATTTGATGGATAACAGAATATGGTACCCAAGGTCGATTGCTATGGAATTGGTGTATTTCGGATTTAATCAATTAAGGCCATTTGGAATCTCTATACAGTGATGTGTTCTTTAGATTGTGATGAGTAATGGCATGGATTGCTGTCTGGGTGGTGTGGATTAGTGACATCAATTCTCCAAAATGTCCGGTGGAGCAGAAGTGAATCACACTCCCTTTGAACATCCCTGTCCAAGACATCACAGAAGTTATATGCCAAGAGCTTTGATCATAATAACACCTCAAAATTACCCGTCCGCCACTGGTTGGTGAAAACTGACGCAAGGCCACTAAGAAATCGCCCGTTGTGTGCATGAAGAGAACAGACTGATTTTATGCATTGCTGTAACTTGCACATTGAAATGTGTACCCCCATAATAACATCACAGGAATTAATGTCACTGTTGCAAAGCAGATGCCTTCTTAATGAAGACTGGATTGTTACTGTTGCATGCGGTCATATCATTGGACAATGCAGCTGGTCATGACCATGAAACCCAAAACTCTTGTTTCTATTGCAAGGTGGTCGATGAGGTGGGTGTACATACGTGATGTTGGATGAATTAGTCTCAAAACCTTTTTACTTCAAATGCATAACTGGCTGTCTCCTCTTTAGAAAATTAACAAGGGGGGTCCTGGGAGTCCCTCTGCCAGACATTAGTCCTGGTTGCGAGAGACTTACCCAGAGTCTTTAGCTCACTATCTTTCACAGAGAAGAAATATCCTAAACATATCAGTCTTTGTCCTGCCCTGGGGCAGTCCAGCACCGAAATGCTATGCTTTGTCTGTGAAAGATAGTGAGCTAAAGACTCTGGGTAAGTCTCTCGTAACCAGGACTAATGTCTGGCAGAGAGACTCCCAGGACCTCCCTTGTCAATTTGCATATTCAAGTAACTTTGGGTCTCACCCTAAGTTACTAGGGGAATCCAGACGTGGACCCCTTGCTCACTATTCTTAGAGAGGCACAGCTCCTCCCTACTGATGAGGTCCGACCAGACCGAAACATGTGTCTGGGGATGCTGTTGGTACTCTTGTTCAGAGGAGAATTGCCTAGCATTTCGGTTCTGGACTGCCCCAGGGCAGGACAAAGACTGATATGTTTGGGATATTTCTTCTCTGTGAAAGATAGTGAGCTAAAGACTCTGGGTAAGTCTCTCGTAACCAGGACTAATGTCTGGCAGAGAGACTCTCAGGACCCCCCCTTGTCAATTTGCATATTCAAGTAACTTTGGGTCTCACCCTAAGTTACTAGGGGAATCCAGACGTGGACCCCTTGCTCACTATTCTTAGAGAGGCACAGCTCCTCCCTACTGATGAGGTCCAACCAGACCGAAACATGTGTCTGGGGATGCTGTTGGTACTCTTGTTCAGAGGAGAATTGCCTAGAATTTCGGGCGCTGGACTGCCCCAAGGCAGGACAAAGACTGATATGTTTGGGATATTTCTTCTCTGTGAAAGATAGTTAGCTAAAGACTCTGGTTAAGTCTCTCGTAACCAGGACTAATGTCTGGCAGAGAGACTCCCAAGACCCTCCCTTGTCAAGTTGTCTCCTCTTTAGGTCACTATGCACGAGTGGCACAAGCATCGCTGTGATGCATGCAGCTGCATGTGTGTGGTCTCATGCAGAAGGAATGCGACCTAGCAGTTCAGGCTGGAATGCCTCCTGAGGTGGGATCAAGCCTGATTTGCATATAGACTTTCCCCATCTGTAATGGTTTTGCATGCAAAGAACGATGGTCTGGAGGGTTGCCCAGAGCAATGCAAGAGGTGAAGATTAATTTGAACCCTTCCAGACATCACCTCTTGTATTTTTCTATAGTCACCCTGAGTGGGATGGTTATGCCCAGTCCTGGGCCCTGTGCCTGCTGGGTCTAGGGATCCAAGCTACTCCTCACTGATGAGGCCCATCAAGGCCAAATCATGTCTGGGGATGATTGTGGTCTCGTGCAGAAAGGATGAGACATTTTGTGTTGGACTGCCCCTTTGGTGGTGGACCAAGCCTGATTTGCATATGTCTTTCCCCTTCTGCTAATTGCTTAGCAGGCAAAGAATGATGGTCTGGAGGTATGCCCAGTGCAATGCCAGAGGTTAGGGTCAATTCATAATCTTCCAGCCATCACCTCTTGTTTTTTGCTACAGTTCTTTTCGTTTCTTTATTGTGAATGTGTGAGAACACACAGTCCATGTGTCCAATAAGAGTGCCATGAGCCATGTGCCATTGTGGTTCTGTACAGCACACTATGACAAACAAAATCCCTTTGAAATTGAGAAGCAGGTCACCTGGCTACATCATGTTTAACTGCCAAAGTTCCCAGGTTTTATAGGAGACTTTAATAAACCCTGCCAACTGAGGAGATTATTTGATTCTCAATGCAAAGGCTGCGTTTGCCACGCCACACCTTCCGCTGACTAGGCGACAGTGTCAAAAGAACCAAATGTTGTGAAGGAAAAATAAAATACTTGAGACACTGTGTAATACCGGTGTAAATATTAATCTAATCATTTAGGAGTTTTGCTCACGTGCATGATGGAATGTACAGAGGTGATGAACTTGGTAGAAATACATTAATTACACACAACTGCAGCATTTAGTCTGCTTGGCCTTACAAGATCCGGGTTCACCATAGAAATTCTTGTCGAGCTTCAGGCACGGCCTACCCGCAATATCCGACTGGGGCACAGGGGCTGCAAGCAATGTTCTAGCGGTACAAAGCCAATGCCTACGAATGAATGAATTGTGTCTTGAATATTTTCCAGAGGTGTAATAATTTAAGGACTTGCATTATTATTACCCAAAGTAATAGTGCTTAATGTGTATACTGCTTGGTCTCCTTTGGGGAGGCTCTGAGGATTTGTAGTTGCCATATAGACACAATGTGAACTTGATGATTTTGTCAAGAAGACCTAAGGACAAGAGGAAACCCTCTGGTGTTGTGTGGCAGCTAGAGCTAATGCGGGGGGTTTCAGGGGTGTGTGGGGGGGGCAGAAGGGGGATGTCTTACGAGAACACATGGCAAAAGATTCTGCTTCAAATAAGTGGAATCGCAGATTCCTGGACGATGCATGTGTGAACATTCTGTTGTATAGTTAGTAAAGATTTGCCATGTCCCTCAACCCCGCATTCTTCCTGAGTGGTGTAGCGGTGTGTGTGTGTGTACACACACATTGGTATTACCATACTTTGGAGGGCCTGACCTTTACTTTCAGAGTGAAAACACTGCCGTGAGGACTGTATATTTTGAGAAAATATCTATAGGGGGATATAGGAGCTAAACTATTCCCCAGAATCCAAGCAGCAAAGAGTAGAACATACTCGCTCCTTCACTAGTAGGTTGTGCGTCAACTAGTCCTGGGCACATCGGTTTATTTATCTCCCTTGGTCTCAGTGCCTTCATCAATAAATATAAGGTATGCTTCCAAGCAGGATGTGCTCCATTGTTGAACATTTAAATTGCCATGGGAATAGATTGAGGTGATTATGTCCACTGTGGCAGTATACAAGGCTAGACCACTCTAAAAGCACTCCTCAATCTCAACATAGGAAGGTCTATGTGCAGGTCTAACAAAGCTTAAAGTGTAAGGGGTCTGGGAATGGGTGGGCATTGCAAAACCAAAGAATAGAGGCACTGGGTTTAGGGCAGCACTGGGAGAGCTAGTGAAAGAGGAGCATGGGTTTGGGGTGAATATATACTTCGAGAAGGGGTGGTTTTGGTTGGTGGAACACGTATTTAAATGTGGAGAAGCTTGCCAAATCTGTTACTCTACCAGGCAGTACTGTTGATCATGCCCAGCACACATTATGGAAATAGCTTCACAACAGATATCAGAGAAGGGAAAGGATCAGGGATGCCAGGTGCTTGCTTGGTACAAAGAGAAATTGGAAAGGAATCCAGTTGTCCAAGCTCTATCTGTAGCCACATACCTTCTGCTCCTCTGTGGTTTGGCTAATGGGGCGGCTTAACAAGAGGGGGAGTGCGTGTTTGTGTAAATTATGGCCAGGGTCTTCAACCTTTGGCTCACCAGGTGAATGACTCCCATGATCCCTCACCATGGACTATGCTAGCAAGGACCGATACTCTACCTAAGAGAAAAAACATTTCTTTACCAGTGCTTACTGTAAAATGGTGTACATCACCATAAGCACCCTTCATATTTGGTGCAATGCCACCATCAAAGGGACAGTCATTCACAGTGAAACTTGTATTTGCCATTTACTGTATTTCCCGTAATTGTTAAATAAACGTTCAAAACATCCTCATACTCACCAGCAAGGTAAACTACCAAGCAAATGAAATGGTACTCGCCCTTCATAAAATCTCCCTGACAATGCAAGTGGACCAGTAGATTTTTGCGAACCCTATTAAACTCTTCTTAAATGCTTGACAGTTTTTTCCAGGCAATGTAAGAACTGTGCCAGTTCTTTGGCTTTCTTGCACTCTGCTCCCCACTCTTTGAGGGAGTGGTGTTATAAGTGAAGTACTGCTCAGCATTTCAAAGACTCCATATTTCTTATTTATTTGTAAGGTTACATAAAGTATATTGTTTCAGTGTTAACGTGTTATTTTTCAGATGGAAGAACGATGTTTTATTTTAGGAAAGTAACTTACGTCACCCTTTATTGGGAGGTTAAGGCTCAACAAGACTATCATTTTTGTTGTCTCGTGTTTTCACCTAAGCAGTTCCAATGTTGATTCAAAGTTCATGGGGGAATCAGTGTCCTATGTCTGGTGCTGTGTCTCAGGTGAGAAAGTAACTACCTGCATTTTATAGGTGCATCTTTTCCTGGCATTTGAATAAACACCACCTGAAGCCCGGTCTGGGCCTAGAGGACCGCAAGGGCCAGTCCGCTGCAACCTAACCCACATGGTAGCGGTTGCTGACCCACAGGTAAGACTCCCATCCTTCATTACTGTGTGTACAATTCTCCTTCTCTTCCTACCGCTGCATACACTTGCCTTCCCGTTCTCCTGCCACTGTGATCATTGTTCCTGCCTTCTTGTACCCCCCCCTGAGCCTATTCTGGATTACTAGCACCTCCTTGTGTTCAGCACTCTCTTTCTCCATCCCCTTCTGCCCTCTTGTAATGAATTAACCCTCTGCTCTGGGGCATTACATCTGTGCTTTTCCAGTGACGTTTTGTGCTCTCTGGTATAAAATCGTGTGCATCTCCATTTTGTGCTGTTTGTGCTCTCTAGTATAAAATCGAAATTAGGTGTGCTTTTACATCTGTATCTCCATTGTTATGCTGTTTCCCTGGTTACTTTGTCTGCCGTTGTCCACTAGGCCCTTTCCCACGCTCTAGGTTCCCACTACACGGTTGCTTTGGTGGTCACTGTGTGCTCACCGGGTTCCCCCTCCCATCTAGCCCGATCTCTGTTGTCCCTGCTTTGTCAATGTAAGCTCTTGTGTCACTTTCCTGCATCTTTTGGTTTCTCCTACTGTGTTCTCCCCCCTTCTTTCTGTGCTTCCTGCGTTGCACAGCTTTGGGGATGTGCCCCCCTCCTCCAACGTTCTGCCACGCACCCTCTACGGTACTCTCGATTTCCCCCATTTTCTTTAACTGCTACTCCATCACCTACCCTATACCTCTCACTAAGTCGGGAAGGAAGAAGTTCAAGAGGGACATCCTGGTTGCTAACCCTGATCTTCCTATCTCTAATACCTATACCAGTGCTTCCTCCTCTCACTGACATCCTCTTTGTCGTTCCCTCGCCGGATCTATGGAGCCCCCTCATATGGTCTAGGCTCACTCTCCTATTTCCTCCTCTCCCATTAATGATGGCACTTGGTGGGAGGTCCTCTTGGCCTTCTTCCACTCCAAGAACATCATTAATGTCTATCTAAACAGCTCAGTCTCGTCCAGGGCTCTCCGTCCAATCTCCTTTTTCATAGGTGTCTCCAACTCCTTATCAACTTCCTCCCTTCTCCCGCTTCCCACACTAGCACCTCTCTGGTGCCTCTACCACCTCCTTTTCTGCCTCCTCTCTGGCCCCTCTGCCATCTCCTTCTTTCTCCTCCTCTCTGGCTACCTTGCCACCACCTGCTATCACCTCTGTCCATTCTAGGGCCCCTATAACACTTCCGCTTGGTGTACCTCTAACCTGTAGCCATCCAGGCAAGTCATTCAAATGTGACAACCTGCTCCACGTTTCCATTTTCAACTCTCGCTCTGCTGTCAAACACTCCTCTGACATCCGCCACCTCCTCGAAGAGCTTGACCTGGATATCTTCACTCTCACTGAAACATGGTTCCCGGCCAGCTCGGTCAATAGTTTTGACACTCTCCTCCCTGATGGTTACAAGATCCTCTCTGTGCACATAACTAACTGACTCAGAGGGGGAGTAGCTCTAATTTTTCCAGAGTGGGGCCCTGCCTCTGTCATTCCTACACAGGCCTACTCCTCTTTTGAATGCCTGCTCTGCAGGCTCTTTATCTCTCCTGGGCACTCGCTTACTGTGGCCACCATCTACAGGCCACATGGCCAAGCTGCCCACTTCCTCTGAGTGGACTGACCTTTCCACAACTCTGCTTGCCTCTACCTCTTTACTGCTCCTCCTCGGAGAACTCAACATCCACATGGATATTTCTGATCCCACCTCTGGGGTCTTCCGAGGTAGATATATAGATATACATATCAATCTATCACTCTCCCTCTCTCTCTTCCCACCTCCCAATCTGGTCCGACACACACTGCCAGGCATGTTCTGGACGTTCTCATCTCCTCAGACATCCCGCTCTCTAACCCTCTCACTACTCCTCTTTCTTGGACAGACCACTTTCTTCTTTCCTTTCTCACCTGACACAGTCTGTCCTCCAGGCAAAGTTCACACCAGCACTGCCACCTACCTTCTTGGTCATTCGGCCCATGAAGCATGTGTCAGTGGATGACTTTGCCTCTACTTGGTCTGCTACTGCTACTCCTGTGGCCGATTTACACTCTGACACAGCCCTCTCTAAGCTGCATCTTGCCATTTCCAACACTCTGGACATTGTTGCCCCTGCAACGAGAATCCGTCTCTAGCCTTCCTCCAAGTGAAACTCTTTGAATGACTCTGACCTCGCTGCCCTTAAAAGCAAGTGCAGGGTGGCTGAGAGGAAGGGGAAGGCTTCAAGTGCATCCTCTGACAAACTGGCCTGCCGCTTGCTCCAAAGGCAATACAGACTCTGTGTCCTATTCAAGAAGAGAGTTCACATGTGCACACATCAGTGTGAGTGAGCTGCCTGCCACTATCCTGCAGCTCCATTGGCTGCTGAGCATCTTTTTCTGATCAATAGGGGATCAGCTTTAGCCGGCCCCCTCACCAAAGGCCCACTCCTAAGGCCCTGGTTTGCTCCCTGTCCGCTTCCGGGACACTAAACTGGTTCCTCCCTGCACCTTAACCACAATGATGCTGCCATCTCACTCCTCCGGACAGCCTTGACATTGTCACCTCGAACTTTGGGTTAGTTCCCTCCTTCTGGAATCACTCTCGCCACCTTTGACTATCACCGTTTTCTGCTAGTTTCTCACATGTTATCATTCTGATGTGCAGCGCTTCTTAAACCCTTTGCTAACATCTGAATACTTGATTGGAAACGTGATGGGCCAATCAATGGCTGCGAAACCTCCAGGTATGCCACAATCGCCAGGTGGGCAGGTGTGTGACACTCCTACCCATTCTCTTACTGTGGCTACCATCTACTGGCCTTCTGGTCAAATCACTGAATTTCTCTGAGTGGGCAGACCTCTCCTCCTGCCTACTGGCCTCTACAACTCAACTCCTCCTCATCCTCCGTCACCTCAATATCCATTTAGACTCTCTTTGTTCCTCCTCTTTACTTTTGTGACCTCTGCGACTCCCTCTCCCTGTCCATCCTCCCATCTGGCCCGACTCACTCTGTAGGGCACACACTCTGTCTTGATCTCCTCTGACTTCCCCCTTTCCATCCCTCTGACCACTCCTCTCTCCTGGAGCGATCATTCCCTCCTCTCCTCTCATCTCATCTCATCTCTCCCTCTCTACACCCTCTACCCCAAGCCAAGCCCCAAACATTGCCACCTACCTTCTCGGACATCCGGCCCATGAAGCATGTGTCAGTTGAGGCTTTCACCGTCACCTTCTCTCCCACTTTCACCTCTGGCTGACTCACATCCTGACACAGCCCTGTGTCTGCTCTACTCTTCTATTTCTGATACTCTTGATGCTCTTGCGCCTGTCATGAGGCTCTGTTTAAGTCCAAAGCCAAGTGAAATTCCTGATATGACTCCGACCTAGCTAGACGTAAACATAAGTGTAGGGCAGCTGAGAGGAAATGGAGGGCTTCTTGTTCATCCTTTGACAAACTGGCCTGTCGCCTGCTCCAAAGGCAATACCGACTCTGTCCTCACCAAGAAGAGAGTCCACATTCAAGCCAGTCTCTCTGTGGTGTCTAACAATTCGGCCGAACTCTTTAAAATCTGCAAGGAGCTGACCAACACTGTCGCAGTCTCGACCCCTCCTGTTGCCTCCAAGACTCGTTGCAATGCCCTTGCCTTGCACTTGATCTAAAAAAAAAAAACATCCTGTCCACACTCTCCTCCCCACCCCCTCTTCTCTGTCTGTGCTTGCTGACCCTCCTTCAGCCAACCCCACCCTCCTTCTCGTCCTTTCCTCTTTCCTCCCCTGGTGAGGTCGCTAGACAAGTCCGATCTATGAAAGCCTTGTCAAAACAGGCTCATTCCTGTTCCTCTAAAACAATCAAGGACCACATTGATACCCTTGCTTCGGCCCTTGCCAAATTTTGCAACATCTCCTTGGCCTCAGGATCCTTTCCCACCCCTCTTTGACACACTCCCTTGTGCATCCTCTTCTTAAGAAACCCACAGCTGATCCTTCCTGTCCGGTTAACCATCGCCCAATTTCCATTACTCCCTTTCTGTGCAAACTCCTGGAAAAGCTGCCCATCTCTCAACTTAACCTTCATTCCGATTCTGCTGGCTGTCTCCCTGACCACCAGTCTGGCTTCATTGCTGCCAGAAGCACGGAAATGCTCTCCTGAACATCTGAAAATCTGCTCTCCAAACTTGACTAACATTCCCTCTGTCCTCATCCTACTCCATCTCTCTTCTGCCTCTGACGCGGTCAACCATACCATCCTGCTCAAACGTCTGTGATAACCTGGGTATCACCGATCGGGCTCTTGCCTGGCGGACCCCTTTCCTCTCTGATCGACCCTCCCAGGTCCAACTTGTGTCCTTCCCATCATCCATCTCCCTCTCTACCTGTGGTGTTCCCCAGGGGTCTAACCTCTCGCCCTGACTTTTCAAGCAATACCTAGCAACTCTCTTCCCCTGCATTGCCATTTTCTGCTCAAATTTCCAGTGCTACGCTTCTGCCCTCAGCCACCTCCTCTCATCTCCGATTGCCTAACTGCCATTCATGATTGGTGTGCCGCCAACAATCTTTGTCTGAATGCCAGCAAGACAAATTCTCCTCATCGGCAAACCATCACCATTCTTTCCCCCCCAACTCTGTGGCCGGCCTCCTTTGGCCCTCCTCCTACCCCCACCTGCATGGCCAAGAACCTCTGGGTCATCTTTGACTCCACACTTTCCTTCTCTGCACAGATTTCTGATGTCTCTAAAAAGTCAAACTTCCTACTGCACCTCCTCAGGTACTCTGCCTTTCCTCTCCTGCCCCCAGAAGCTCACTGTCTCTCAAGCTCTGGTTCTCTCTAGGTTGGACTATTTTAACAGCCTCTTTATAAATCTACCTGCCTCTGCCCTCCTCCCTCTGCAACTAATCCTGAACAGGACTGCCACACTTGTCCTTGGCCTCAAGCCCTGGGATTGTATCTCCAGCTCTGAAATCTCCCCATTGGCTCCCAGTGGATGCAAGGATTACATTCAAAACCTTCTGCATTGTCCACAAAGCGTTCTGGGGCCTGGGTCCAAAATACCTTCAGCTATCTCTCCGCAAATACCTCGCCTCTCGAGCTTTTCGCTCCTCTAACTCTCAGGGTCAGTCGTTTTTCAAAGAAACAAGCTGGGGGTAGATCTTTGTCTTCAGCTGGGGCCTCCCTCTGGAACAGCCTCCCTGACACTCAAACTTGAGAACCATCTCTGGTTCCGGAAGCACCTCAAGAGCTTCCTCTTTGCTTCTGCCTTCGCTGATCTGTTCTCTAGCGTCACTGTGCACCTTGCCACCCTCTGTCCTCCGTGCCCAGGTACCTGCTCACCCAGCCACCCTCCCGCAGTGCCTTCGGGCCACCCCTTGCAATGGGGTCTGCATCTGTACCAGTACAGTCCCCCCTTTTTCTTCCTACACTTAACAGACCTATCGTGTCTGCTGCCTTAGACCCAGCACTTGCCACTTGCTGGCTGCACTACCATTGTTCTGTTGCCTCATTTATTTATTATTTATCCATTTCTCCTTTGCTCTGCACTTTCCACTTCTCCTTTCCATGCACTTTTCCCCTCTCCCTCTCCCATGCACTTGCACATTCTCAATGTCACTGGGCCTAGTAAGATCATTGTTTTGTTCTCCCCTGTTCCCCTCCCTTGCCTTGTCGTGCTCTGAAACACTTGTGTACGAGCGCAATAGAAATAAAATATCAATTCACATCCAAGTCTGTGTCTCTGCAGCCTCCAACAACATGGCTGAACTAAAATCTGCATGGAGCTGGCCAATCTTTCTGCAGTCTCCACCTCCGATGTTCCCTCCCAGTCCCTTTGTACGGTCCGGCTTCTCACTTCACTGCTAAAACTCAGGACATCTAGTCCTCGCTATACTCTTCCTCTCCTACTACTCTCGGACCCCCTCTGGCCGCCTCTCCCTCTCCTTTGTCCTCTTTCTCTCCGATAACACCCGACAAGGTTTCAGGAAAAGTCTGATCTATGAAAGTGTCATCCAAACAGGTGCTCCCGTGCTCCTCTAGAACAATCAGGCACCACATTCACAGTCTCACTCCAGCCTTGGCCGATTTCTCCAATCAGCCCTTCACCACTGGAGCTTTCCCCTCTCTCCTCAAGCACTCCCTTGTGCAGCCTCTCCTTAAAAATCCTTCTGCAGATCCTACCTGTCGCCCAATCTCCATCACTCCTTTCCTGGGCAAATTTCTGGAAAAGCTGTCCATCTCGCAGCTTACTCTTCACACTGAAACTATTGGTTGTCTCCATGACAACCAGTCTGGCTTCAGAGCAGCCAGAGCACGGAAAATGCTCTCTTGATCACCTGTGAAGACCTGCTCTCCAATCTCGATTCCAGTTCCCCTTCTGTCCTCATCCTTCTTAACCTTTCCTCGGCCTTGGACACAGTCAATCATAGCATCCTGATCAATCGACTGAGAACCTGGGTATAAAAGATCAGGCCCTAGAGTGGCTGAACTCTTTTCTCCTGGACCAACCCTCCCAGGTCCAACTTGGGTCTTTTTTCTCCACCACCTCTCTCTCCACATGTGGTGTTCCCCAGGGCTCTAACCTCTCACCCTTGCTCTTCAATCTCTACGTGCCGCCGTTGGCCCACCTAATCTCTACTTTCTGCTCCAACTTTCATTGCTGGTGGTCTATCCGTGATTAACGATTGGTGTGCCTCCAATGATCGCTTCCTAAATGTCAGTAAGACACAGATCCTTCTCATCGTGACCCCTGCTCCTGCTTTCCCTCTCTCTCTGGCTGCCTTCCTTGGGCCCTCTTCCTTCGCCTTCCTGTGAGACAAACAACCTTGGTGTCATCTTCGACTCCACTCTCTCCACCTTCTCCGCACATAAATTACTTAACATATCATACAAACAGCTATCAAGCAATAAGCAACAAAGTTTACGGTTCTGGAGACGGCTTCATTCATAAGAGTCCAAAAAGACTCATGGTTTTTCACAACAGCAAGGAGGTGCATGACATTTAGGAGGAATTGAAAGTGAAAAGCGGATTCAGGAAAAATGAGGCCAAAACGGTTTGGAAAATGAAGTTGTTTTAGGAGGCATTTGAGGTGTAAGAATTGAGTGATAAGATCACTGGGGTCATGAAGGGAAAATGAGTAAAATGTACTGTGTTGGAGTGGTGAGGACATCAGTGTGAATTGAGGCACTAACCAGCCGAAAATAACTGATAATTTGTTCAAAATTAAAGAGACAAAGTGGTTACAGGGAATTTCAACCCAAGGTGAGTCAATGTTAGTAGTTAATACCTTTGAGCCATTAGATAGTGCGTGGATGTTTCTGCCAGGAGACTGATTGAATCACCAATGTGAGAGACTAAAGATTAAAAAAATGAGTGGGGTACGGGGGGGGGTTGAGCAAGGTGATGGAACAAGCATAATGGCAAACAAGGACCACACAACTGCTAAATAATAGGTATGGCTGTAGGTTCAACAATATCCTAGGTAAAAACACAGGACGCAGTCTATGCACTCTTCAGTGTAAACTCAGCCATGCCAAGTACATGCTTTGAGCAAGGGATACATTTTTGACATCGACATACCACAGACATCCAGCAATCCCAGAGGGGGGGAAAAAAACCTCAAGTGCACGATCTACTACAAAGTGCAAATGTGATTCTTAACTGGAGAAAAGGACACTTGTTTTACCGAATCCCACTTAGCTTGCAAAATCAAAGATTGCCGCCAACTCCACATCACAAACTGTAAACCAATAATTTCCAGTTTCCATCCCACTCTTCTGTAATTCCTTGCCAAACAATCTTCCCTTACTAGCCTCGCCTAAAACCCTCTTGCTACTGTGGCAAGTTGTGTACCTCTGCTCATATGTTGTTTTTATATCTTGAATTGGACTGCATTCTTGCGCAAGGACCAACACAATATGAAAAGAATTGCATGAGCAATACACAGCCAGACAAGTTTTAAGGGTGTTTGTATCTAACCGTAACCCCCGATTGTTGTACTTTCAAACTATACGGTCAGCTTTCAAAAAGGTTTTTAAATAATAAAAAAAAAAATCTGGTTTTAAAAAGGACCCAATTTTCAACTGTTTATCGATACATTTCCAAATTGTCTGCTATTTTCTCCATTGACGTCATGCACATCTGTATTCGCTGAAAGCGGTCATGCTTCATTAAGTTAAAAATCAGCTCAGCAATTATCTTGATATACAAGTTTGAAAACCATTCTACATGAATGAATGCATATTCAACTTTGCCGTTTCTTAGCACTCCCTCCAGAGATCATATGTACCAGCATTAAAAAAAAAAAATAAATAAAAACTATCCCTCGCCGGGTTTGCCTTTCTTGCTTCTCAAGGGGCTGAATGAGTGCCGTTGAGAAGGCCAGGACGTGGGGAGATATCAAGACAGCCTGGTACCACTGAGAGGCCACTAGGAAGAAGCAATCACAGGTATGCCAAACTAATTATTTCATATAAGTCTGGTTGGTTCTAAAATGGTCAAGTTTGATAAGACTAGTAGCTCTAAAGGGACATCATGGCAGAGGCAAAGTCGTTTACAGGCCAGGTACACCAGATTCGGTGTTCTGTTTTTTCTGAGGCTAATAAAATGAGCACATCAAAAATGAGTAATATTAAATGTTGAGATTTTATATTAGAACCAAGAAAGCCTCAAGAACTTCCAGAGCATCTGATAAAAGGCACTGCTCCCACATAAGCCACAGACAGTCAAACACATTTCAGAATGGAATGCTGCTACTTCAATCAAGTTTTGCGCCTGTCGATAGCCTGGTTAGTAAGTAGGAGGTTTTGGACTCTGCTCTCTCTTGGGGATTGTCAGAGCTTTACCTAACCCCAACGCCACAAACGCACTAGCGTGAGGTACATTACCATTGATGGCGAGGTTTGGAGGAGTCCCGCAGTTTCTCATTCCGTTTGAACGGGCAAGCATTCTGCATCAAAGTGAACCTACATTATTTCAGGCAGAGGAATGGAAACACAGCTTTTCTCCATATTAGAACGGACTGGGGCCACACCATCTTTGGCCAAAGGACTAAGCCCCACTAATTGTGGTACACTCCACTGACCAACCTCCATCAAAGTCCTGATGAAATACCCCATCACCCAGATGATCACAGAAGCCAACAAACATGTCAGACGTATTATTATTAGGTTATTTATTAACCACAGACCTAGCTTCGGGAAGCAACAACACTTTACAATCATAGGGTGAAGAACCCAGTGTGGGGAGCAGAGATACAAGTGAACAGAGATCTTGGGGAGCAGAGATACAAGTGAACAGAGATCTTACGGGGGAGAGTGGGCAATTATAACATGAGAATGATCCCAATGCATGTAAATGTTTCAAAAGGGCCACAAGGCAAAACACATTATATACACACACACACACACACACGACAAACTTCCTTCAAAATGCAGTTTTGTGCTTAACTTAATCTTTCCACTATAGTGAAGTTCTCACACAAACCCATGCTGACTTATCCCTCTGACACAAACAAAGCTGAACAGATATACTCCTAACACACACTCGGGCCCTTTGTGGCTCCACTCGTACTCAACAGATAATGCCAACCCACTATCCTGTGCAGTTACATGCTAGCACGCACAGATCTATGAACCAACACTTTCCACACATTAGACAATCATATATTTGGACTTCGAGGAGCTCCAAGGACCTGGGATGCCCACTTGGCATGTGAAAAGCCACCTGGCAGTAGTGTTTGGGGAGTTACCTGGGGGGCTCTCATCTAAACACAATCTATCCAGACTCATGGCCTCGGCACAGTTCTCCTAAAATCTTCAACCCCTTGGTAAGGAGAGTAAGTGCCTGCAATGATTTCTGTGTGGAGTCAGGAATGAGACGCGGGCACAGAGGACTCATGTTCTGGCTATATACTTTATTGAAAATAAAAGGGGTTGGGAAAATGCATCACTATCCCTAATCTAGGAGGGGTTTCCCCACCTACCTAAACAAAAACTGATGATCTGTCCTGTGTCAAGATGACCAAATAGGTATAGGGTTATCTCCTGAGTCTGTAACCCTATTCTGGCCTTCACATTCTAAAATTGATTCTAAGGTGCAAAGGTTAGTGTCTGTTCTTTAAAATGCACAAATGCTCCAATCCATCACAAAAGTATAACTCCAACCAAAAAGTTCCAAGCCGACAATGTTCACAGTTCCAGGGAGTGATTCCCTTCCCCAGATTTCATTTCTCAGTATGAAAATGTTCAAACACCAAAATTATCATGTTCCTTATAACCCAAGAGGGCAAATCCCCCCCCCTCCCGGTAATTCCACAGTTCAGTGGAAACGCCTTCCCCAGGTTCTTATTATATTTAAGACAGTTTCTTTTTTTACTGTATTCACAATTTAGTAGCAGGTTCGAGATTCACAGGTTATCTCGTATACTCTCCTGCCAGGTTTTAGCACTTGAACAACAATCTTAAGGCGATGATATTCCATGAGGTTTACTTATTACACAAACTTGACTTTGCCTGGTACCCTCGCCTGCCAGGACTTTTGTTCACCAATTTAAATTTCAACATTCACCTTGGGATTCTCTTCTTTTGAGTATGGGCTCAGCACCCTTGCTGTAGCAAGCTTTGCAAACACGTTATTCTAACAGGTCTTATCTCTGTGTTGCTCATATAACTTCTGCAAAGCGGTATGCACTTTCTAGCAACCAGGTATCCCGTTTGATTTCCCTGGGTTTACCGGAGGCGGCGTCCTTTGCGCTCTCCTTTTGTCGTTCTGTTGGCTTGGCGTGCATTCCGTTATTGGCAGAGCTTCATTTGTGTCCTGCTTCAGTGGACAAGGTCCCCACTGCCTCATTCACTCAGGCGTTGGGCTATAAGCTGCCCCGGCTCTCTCCTCACTCTCTAGGTTCGCTGCTGCACTGTTTTCCATGGCGTTCCTGCCCTTAGTGATCTGACAGGCTTGACAGCCGGTCGTGATATCTCCTGGCCTCCAGCTCTTTCTCCCTTCTCTTGCCATTCTGTGTCCTCCCGTTTCTTTTTTCCACGTCTGTCAGCTGCAGAGCATTTGAACTTCCTGTGCCGATTGAGTAACCCCCAGACACTAGACCACTGCATTGGTTTTCCGGGCTCAGTCCTTTGTATTGCTCCATCTCTGTCTCATCCCATTGGAGGTCTGGTCATGTTTCAGGTAATGGGGATGAAGAGTCATTGGGAGTGATCATTACTACTTCTTGCCTCATCCTAATCCCTGTTAAGATATTGTTCTTTGTATGACATGGGTGATTATGAGTGGAGAGGTGGGTGGGGGATACAATATGCAATCAGGGCATGTGGAATGTAGATGTTGTCCCTGAAGGAAAATGGGGGGCATGTGATTTTCCCCAATGAGGTCAGGTCATCTCCCAGAGTGTCGCCTCCCCCGAGCTGGTACCCTTATATAGCCACGCCCAGAGTCAGGATCAGGTAAGGGCTACCATCCCCATGCCACATAGGGAGAGGCTACCTCAGGGAAAGGAGTGATGACATCATCAGATTCATCATATTTCCAAGATACATTTTGCCAGCATGTACTACCCAATTCCTGTTTGCCAAACTCCCGAGCCGGTCCCTGTAGAGACTGACCCAAGTCACAGACTCTTAGGCTGCTTGTTATCTAAAACAAATACTTCAGAAAGGTGTTCATCGAATGGGTTGTCCCACAGGTAAAATCAAACCTGGATGTCTAGCCAAGTCGAGCTTGATTTACCATTCACAATATGGCCCTCATCAAATAAACAGTTTACGAAGTAGTCTAGCTGCTGATGGCGGTGCCCAGGGTGTTTTGTTTGGGTGAGACACCATTTCTACCTCTGCAAACTTGCACCGAATTGATGGCTTCAATAGCTGGTTGCCTGAAAGGACACAAAAAACAGGAAAGACCTAAGAAAGCCATTGCTTCATACAGTGAAGCCACTGTGTGCACCTATAACGTCTGCCTCACTTTAAAATGGTGAGTGGGATTTTAAGCCTTCTGTACTGCAGTGGGGCCCTGCCAACTGTGACCTCCCCAACCGCCCAGTCGGTGAAATATCTATATGACACCTGGGGAACAGAATAGAAAGCCAGAGAACACCTAGGGGAGAAGCCAGGGCATGAGTTAACTAAAAGATCATAGAAGCCAGAGAATAACAAATTAAGACATTTATTGGATAAACCAGAGGATCAGGACTAACTGCAGAAATTGATTTAAGAAAAACACTGCTACTTCAGACTCTTGTGTAAATACCTTGGCCTTTCAAAGGCAAAATCTGCATGGGGAACACCTCTTAGTACGCAAAGAACCCTTCAAGGTAATGAACCCAATGTTAGAATGGGGTATAGCAACAGTGACCATGGTCCATTGGGGAAAATGGCTTTGGAAGGTGCAATGCCAGCATCTTTCAACTATTTTCTATATCATCACACCCAATACAGTCTCTCCCTTTCTTCCTATCTCCTCCTTCTGGGGAGATCATTTTTGTTGTGAAAACGTTTTATGTAAAGTAAAGACTTACTCCCAAGTTCCTTTTTTTTGCATTAGGCTGTAACAAGTTTCACCACTTGTGGCATTTCTTGCACTACACAAATACATGCACATTTGATATAAAAATAGTTGAGAATTTGGATGTGGTGTTTCAAAAGCATGAATTTATAAAACTTCAGAGCCTTCTTCATGGGTTGACTACCATTCACTTTACAACCAAATTCAAATCAATGCTTTTTGTTTCAATGTATTCATCTCCTGGCTGGATAGTGAGCTAGCTAAAAAGCACATGTTAGGCTTAGAGCACAGAGATCCTGGAACATCAACACATCTGTAATTTGCGAGCTTAGTGAATTCCTTAAGAAGCAAAAAACAAATGGATATACAAATGTGCATGTGTGGGAGTTCTGGTAAATCATTCATGCAAATTAAACATCAGCACACTACACGTTTGCAAAACAGAGTCCTACCTCCACTGGTCCGGTTGGGAAGTTGATCTGGGGGTTGAGATTGAGGAGAATGATACGGCTGTGGGTAACTACTAAGATGCAGATATGGAGAGCTGGGACTCCTCCTGCAATCCCGAATACTGGAAAAAGTCTGAGAGTGAGGGATTCCCCTCTGAAGCGTACATCGTGCAAGTCTTGGTTGAGGGGGTGGCAAATTATCGAACTCTTCTTCTTCGTCTTCAAGACTGTAACGATCAGACTCTTGATCACTGCTACATGTCCCTTTCTTTCCTGAATTTAAAGATATACTGGAGCTATATCTGGACACAGATGCAGACGTAGACGCATAGTCTTGTCGAAGGCCTGTAAAACAAATAAACAAAGGTTTGCTGTTTAGCGCATGATCACTGCTTAAGAAGGGCACGGTATGATACAGATGTACGCGTTGTTCCCCTGATCAGAAGTCGCACATGTGATTATGAAACAGGATTACAAAAAAACAAAGATCAAAAATGATTGCATAATGAATGAGATGTTGCTAATTCCCAACAGGCAATTGACTGCCAGTGCTAGGATAGTGTGTGTGTTCCATAGCTTGCAAAAGTCCCACTCAATTTCCATAGAAACTTTAATCAGCGGAGGAGCTAAACAAATGTGATTATTTGCAAACCATTTTAGTTTTTTCCTGCCAAATAGTAAATCAATACTAATGGTATGGAGTGAAGAGACTACCAGTCTCTTTCACTCCATGGCATAGTTTGTCAAAGAGGGTGTGCGTGCATGCCGAAGGTGCATGAAAAAAATACATGCCAATGTTGGCTAGTGTGAGCCAAAACTTAGATCTCAAGCATCCTGTGGCACTTTTTATCATTCCAAAATAATTTTCATTGATGTCTGCACTGGCATTTGTATTTTATTTCTGCATCTGCTGAACTGCTATAAGTTTCAGTGATGAAATTAATTTACAATTTCAATTGTGCATTTACTAATAAGCTTGCATAAAATGCAAGCTGAATGGTGCATGGGGAGAGTGCTAGTTACTGTGAGCCAAAGCGAATGCTTTGGGGCATAGAGAGGGGAACATGGTATTCTTATGGCTTTTATGGCTTTTATGCCTTGGCTGGAGGGCGGATATGGCTGGTAATGGGCCACCATACCGAACCATGGTAGGCCAGAGCGAAGCTAGGGCCTCAGCTTGGGCTATGGGTCGTTATCAACAGGGACGCCACCCAGCCGGGTTACTCGCTGGTATGCTTCTCAGCTTTGCCCAGATGTGGTCTGCGGGAAAGGTTCTGCCTTGTGGTAGAGTTAGGCGTGCTCTCCATCCTATCTTCTTTGCAGGGGCGCGTTGTCTTTCATGGGTGTGTGCGGTCTAGTTACTTCACCGACGCCGGCCCGTTTGATATTGTTCAGGTAGGTCTTATTGCTGTTCTTTAGTTTTGTTGCTATCCTGCATGCCTTTCTTTGTTTAAAATGTCTCTTTTTTTCTCCCTTGGGTATGCAGAGCTTCAGCGCGGCGAACTGACTTGGTTGAGCCCGCTGGTAAATGATGGAGTATTAAGAGTGCTATGATGCGGTAAGTAAGCGCTACGCGCAGCGCTGCAAAGCCTTGCCTTTGCTAACCTGTGTTTTCCTTCCTTGTAGTTCGCAGTGTTCTTCAGCACGAGTGGAATGTCCGGAGTGGTGCCAGCCGAGAGGCGACCAGCCAGGTAAGCCTTTTGAGCAGTTCGTAACTTGCAAATGTCGCTACTGCTTTCTTTAATGTTGCCTCCATCTTCCTCTTTCAGGTCGTTCTGTCCGGGAGGCGTGCAGATTCGAGGAATCGGTTCTCAGTAGCTGCGAGTGGCTAAAGATGAAGAATGCAGGTAAGATGCTGCTGCTAATTATGTTCCTTTTGTCTCCTTGCAGGTTCTGCTTCTCTGAGGTTTGAGGGAATAGCTGGACACGGTGAGCATCACGTTGCAAGCTGCAAAGTCACGCGAAGCGTGTTGTCTTGCTCGGGTGTGGTTTAAATAGCCCCAACAAAATAGTCCAGATAAAGTAGTCCCTAGGCTACCACACCCAAAACACTAGACCGCATAGCTTGGTTCCTTGGAACCAAGCTATGTGGAAGCCTCCATGTTGGCTGACAACACATTAAGTAGTTCCCAAGCACATGTTTTTCATGGTGTACGAGCCTGGTGCCAAGAGGGTTTTGGAAGAGGATGCCAGGCTCTAAAGCTCCGAGTCCTGACTCCACCTGGCCAATGGGTTCGCCAGAGGGGGTTTTGGGCGAGGGTCGTGACACCATGCTAGCCCTCCCACTGGGGCATGAGACCCCAGGGTTCATCTAGCGTGCACATGGCCGCCTTTTTTTTCCTCCATAGATTAGCGCAATGCCAATCTCTGAAGGGGGAAAAAAATACAAAGATGCCGGCTACCATAGGGAAAAGGGACAGTTTGCATTTCTATGGCGGCAGCCGGAGCAGGAGTTCAAAGCTCTGGTCCCGCACGTAATTGGGGAGGCAGAGGAGGGTTGGGGAGAGGTTTTGGTTGGTGGGGGTATGGTGGTGGGGAGTACCTCCCTCAGGCCTTCCCAAATGAATGTATTTTTTAAAAAATTGCCCCACCCGGGGAAGGACCTCAGGTGGCTGGAACAGCAGGCGGAGAATGTATAATCTTGCCCGCCGTTCCAGCTACCAGATTGGTCAATGGCTCTTCACGGGATACAAATAGATGAATACACATCAGCTGTGCTTTGGCTAGTTTTCTGCTCCCTTAACATTCAATTTGGCACATGCAATGGTGGATCTCACAGTTGCATGGCATGTATTGTGTGGGTCAGTTAATTGCCGGTTTTAGATAAAATTCTGGAAAAGAGTGTCGGCATAGCAGGTTTCAGTTCAGTGTGATTTTGAGCCATTACCATTGGGCAATCTCTCCTCCCCTGCTAAGTGACACCATTGAATAGGGTGTTCCCTCCATCTACAGATTGCTGTAAAGTCAGACTCTTTGTTCACAACAAATGGAGAGGGAGGTCCTCACCCTGGTGACTGCTGCATTGCACGTTCCTGCAAATTCCCCATATTCGCAATTAACCCAACCAGTAGCAGGTTGGTGCTGCCAGCTCCATTACCGCCCTACACACTTATAGTCCTGTCAAACAGATCATTTTGAGGTGAATACTGTGTGCATGCATGTGTGTGCACTCACAAGGTACCTGTGTCTGCTGAAAGCATAGCCATTTTTATAGTTTTGGCTTATATACAGCAATGAATATGAACAAGTGTTATTTGCATTTTCATCTACGAGTGTTTATTAATTTCACCTCTATACTTTAGACTTCATTGAGATAATCATGTTATTTGAATGTGCTCTGGAAGTTTGCAGCCATTGGAAGACAACTTTATAGACTGTGCAATTTGTATTTTAGTGTTCTTTGATACAAAGAACATATATAATAAAATCCTATTAGTGGAAAATATAACTATGGATAGACCAACAATTTGTTTATTACTAGTACAAGCAAACAGATTATATTGAACATTCTCTCTATAACAGTGTATATCGCGTGAAGCATGGACATTCCGTTACCTTATAGGTTGTGAGTTTTAATTCACATGAAACCATAGGTTTGTGCACAACCAACATTGGCTTTCAGGAAAGCAAGAATCGGACCTCTAATAACATACCACTTAGCCCAGTGGATGGAAGACAAAACAGCTGCTCTGGTTTACTCATGATAATAGGCCCTGGTCCCCCATCTCCAAAAGTAACATTAAATAAAAGCATATTTGAAATCCAGGCCAAAGCATTGTCTTACTTTCACAAGCCAATCTAAAACAACACCCTTGTAGTGATTAAGAGATGTCTAGTCCACAATTAAGTGCATGTCAGAAGCAAAGGTTAATTGACGGTTGGCCTTGGAAAGAATTACATTTGAAAAAGAATGTGCATCTGTTCCATTAGGCTTTAGCTAATAGACCATAAGCAACATATGGTTTTGACTGATAAAACACAGATGATTCTCAACTAAGGTATTGTCAAAATCGTCTTTAAAACTGGGCAACGTAACTGGTGACAATTGGAAGTAGGTGCTCAGTTGGACAACACTAATCCAATGCATACTGTGAATTAATTTTAAAATGTATATTTCATGCATAATTGAAAATTATGTATATTAATAACTCCATGCATAAAGTTGCAGAAACAAGCCCTCCAGATTATGAATATTTGTATGAATCTCAACGTAATTTTCACAAATACCACATGTTGAAGTAAGGAATTACAGAGCTCAGGCAGTAGCCGGCAACCACAGCCAAGGTTACCAGGGAGGGTCATAACAATGCAGAAAAGGCACAAAATAGCAATTCCCAGGACGCAAGAGGTATACTACCAGATTAAAGTTTAGAAGAACACAACTGGCCATTGTTAGCCAGGTGCACACAAACAAGAAGCAAAGAGAATCCACACAGAACTACTCAATAGTGTCCTCGGTGGTAAAAGAAACCATAACACTACCATAAATATGAGCAGAATTGCTAATAAATACGGGTTGAAATTATTCCAACCACAGTCCCATAACATGGGACCCATAATTGAGAAACACTGTCTATACAATAGAAACCAACACAGTTAGGACACCTACTGTACTCCCTACACAAACACCCAGACATGAGACATCGCACAAGGCAAAGTACAAAGAAATCACCCTGGCGCATGGCATAGGAATAAGGGATGATATCTTATTTAATTGTATGGAAAGCATCCTGTGGATCTCTCTCCCCCACTCCTGTCTGGCTCATGTCTTGACGACCCGTCAATTGTCCATGGTTGGTTAGCAGAAAGGCAACCAATTAGTCCCTGGTGTTAGGCCACCCAGCAAATGATGTGCCAACCAATAATTTGGTAGAGAGATGATGTATTTGAACTTTTATCAAGTTAGAGGTGGTCCAGATGGAGCCATCAGACTGTCATAAGCCAACAAAATGTTTTATACATAGGGTCTATATGTAGCCAAATACCTTAGGCAATACCCAGTCTCTGTAGGTTTTGTACTAAGCGATTATGTTATAATGTCCGCAAGTTTGGTATGTAATCCAGTGTTTTACATTGAATCAAATGGGAGCTCTGAGGTTGAAATGCTTGTATGCTGACCCTGTAATAAAGCAGAGTTTTGTCTTGCACTCGGTCTACTTTGTTTATTGAGTCTAGCTTGGACAGACTCCAGATCCGCTGGGCCGTCTTAACACTACTAACATGCCTTCAATTTAACTGACCGAACATGCACCACAGTTTGCAGGAAGGAAATAACTGGACTCAGATGATTTCTAACCATGCACAAAGGGTACCAGAGCAAGTCAACCTCTTATCTGGATCCATGGGGGCCAAGGAGAATCAGATGAGCTGCAAGCCTAATACCTTCTCAATTTCAACCAGTGGTAATACCACTGGAAATAGACCCCTGATATAAAGATGGGGTTAGGGGCCTTTCTCTCCCAAAACTAAAATAAGTATCTTGGTTGATTTCAGAAAATGCAATGCCTCATATCTGTAGCATCTTGAACCAACAAGGTATTTAAAAACAGGCTTGTATGAAGCCACCTGTTTTATAGTCAAATGTCAAAGCAGAACTCCCAAAGAACATACAAGAGGTGGGCAGGGGGTTGATATTCATTTTAGAAAAACAGTATTCAAAATGTGTTATTCCTCGAAACTCCTTTTCCTTTTTAAACAATGTAAAATACAACCTTTCATTTATTCACATTCTAAAAATCCCAGCAGTAATATTTATTTGTGAATATGTTCTGAACACAATACAATAATGTTCTTATAGGACTTCATTTGCACAGTCCAGATTATATCATTAGCTGTTTCGACCATTGGTTACAAATCCTGACTGCCTACTGTTTTATATATAAATGTGATTTCCCATGTTGAAAACAGCTTTTAGAGTTGGATTTTACAGGGCATATTTTGTATGCATGGCTCTGTGTGCACATTTAAATGAAAGTTAGTGAGAAAAATATTCATTTTCATTGTAGTCTGACATTATTTGTAGTGTTTTAAAAGGAGGCTTTCACAGCATTTTAAGTTAGGAGACCACCTGTAGTTATCAGAATTATTATTTTAGATACAATCAAAATATTCTGATTAAAACAGCTGGTTTGGTGTCCCAGATTGTGGGGTGGAATTGTCACAGTGGGGTCCTTAGATCTATGATATTTCTAGGTTTTTGTGATTTGGTTGTTGTATGATGTTGCTTAAATAGAAATCCATAATCACATCAGCTTCTATATTGATCGCTTGGGGGGTTATTTATTTGGAGACACTGAGAATTGGGAATATGGTCATTTTGGGGAATTAAACTCTCCAACAGAGTAACATTTTAAAATTTGTATAAATGTATCTTGAGTAGGACACCAAAAGCTATGCTGAAGAAAGATCTCTGCAAACTATGCTGTAAATCACTTAGCTATGACAACAGTGGTGGACATACCTCTACAGTACACATATATCACTAACTTGTCCTCAGTCTACTTTCAGTGACTCTGGGAATGGATCATCTAACCTGCATGTTAAGTGTAAATGTCTACAACTAAAATGTTAATCCCCAAAATAATCTTGCTGATACGTAATCTTTGGACCTGAAGGTGATGCACTGATCTTTAAAACAGATTAATTAAACTACCAGAGAGATGTGTGTTTTTGGAATAGAATGCTTGGCCTGCCATATACACCCACTGCCTTACAGCAGGAATATTTACCTACTGTCATATGTCAAGAGGAAGGACATCTATTACATTGCTTCGGCTTGTACCTGCTGAGTCGTCTTACTTGGATACACACAGGTTAAGTAGCCAGCGGCTGAATCTGCGCAATATTTATTTTAGGATTGGAACCTGGGACATTCAGGAAATGCACACGGTACCTCATGGAATCTTCCCCTCTCCAAGCATGTTTCATTTAAGGATAAAAGCCCCCTCCCTTTAGCCATGGGCCCTTCACTGTGCTTATACCACAAATCCAATCCTCCCGCTTTGCCCAAAGGAATTCACCGCTTTCATTTTCTGCTCCCTTTCCTTCTCTCTGCACTGATGTTCAGTCTTTCTGTAAATTGTTCCACTTTCCTTCCCACGTTTTGTGCTTCTCACTGCTCATTTTCTCTCTCCCACACTGTTGGACTACGGCTTTCATGCTCACATGTGTCCCCTGTGGTTTATATCCCCCAACTGCTCCCCCCTTGACTTTAAATCGCCAATCCTTCACTTTAATACTATCTGTCCACCCCAGTTTCTCCTCTCCCGCTCTTTATGATACTATGTGACCCTGCATCAACTCTTCTCCCAACATTGGCTGTTCACCTCACTCCCTCGATTTCCCCTTCTCCCCACCTCAGTCCCCTCTGTCTTGCTTAGAGACACACACACACATACACACACACACCTACACCCATTTCCCCCATGGTTTCTTGTCCCCAAGCCCTACGTCTATTTATTATGAGTAACTCCCCATCTCCAATGTCAAACCTACCATTCCTGGCATCTTTCTTTGTTTGGTGGAATGAGGGATAAGTTGTCCTTTCTCATCACAACAAACAATGGCATAAACCAATCTTATCTCACTCCCTGCTAATAACAAATGACATTTGTTTTCTTTTTTAACTGTAATCAGTTGAAAAGTATGAGAATAAACATTCATGGGATAGTGGACACTTTCCGCAGGAGCATACAGGTGTTATTAAATGTTCTGGAAGGCAAACGATGCCCACAATGCAATAAGCCTTTCGGTCTTAAAGGCCAGTGTCATGCCATGTTCAAGTTACCACTGATGGGGATTTAAAAACTACTCTCCCTGGGTCTGCTGGGGATGGTGGGCATCGTAATGCATGTGATGCTTCTTCAATGCGTCTGTCTTCCTTCTATAGGATTTTCAAAAGCAATCAGTTCCTTCAGTTGTGCTTCCTTAGCAACACAACTGATGTTTAAACAACTCTGTTCTTTGTCTTATCTTGTTATGGTACCCGAAATACAACTCCCCTGCCAGGTTTTCACTCTCCCTTCTTCTGCTTTTACACAGTGGTCGAAGTGTACAAAAAGAAGAAGTGGAACTATGTTCCCTGCTGGCCTGCCCCCCACAATCCCAATCCCCACACCCCCTCCCACACCCAATACAAACCCAATACCTGGTCCCGCCTTTCCTCAATTCTACCCCCACCACTGTGTTAATAAGGAAAGAAACGCAGCAAAAGAAATTGTAAAATTAATTTTAAATGTCCCCATTAACTTTATTCGTTGTCCCCACAGCATGCAGCTTTATGCACCCTCCTCTTTCTAATCACCCACAATTCGCACCCCTTAAGAGGCATGCTAAAGTTTAAAGTCACCCCTCCCACCTAACCATGATGCAGTTCAAGTTTGTAACTTTTTACACTTATTTTAAAATGAAACCGTTCCGGAACGGTTTCTTTTTAAAATAAAAGTATAGGAACAGTGAAGCTTAATAAAACACATTTTTAAGAGTAGAGGAACACCGCTCCCAACCGCTCCCGCCCACTTCGACCACTGGTTTCGCACAGCCTTGAGCTAGTCCTGATGGTATCCAGGCATTGCATCGAATACATAGTATCGAATGCAAAAGCATCGAAAAAACTGCATCGAAAAATTGCTTTTTTGTAGGTAAAGTTATTTTTTACTATAATGGGTTTTAAGGGGTAAAAAAAACAGGGGTTGAGGGGGGACCCTCCCATTTAAAGAAAATATATATTTTTTCGATGCATTTTTTTCAATGGTTTTGCATTCGATGCACTCACTAGGAACCGTCCTGATAGATCGTCAGGAGCATTTTTGTGGATGTATATTTCTTTTGCACTTTGTCCTTGCCTGGTATGTTTCCCTAGCAGGGCTTTCTTCTTCAGACTTATAATTGCCTGGTATATTCTCTTGCCAGGACATTTTTGCAACTGCTTGGTATACTCTCCTGCCAGGGCTTTCTTGAACAAACACACTTGCAGCTTTACTTTGTTTAATTTACCCTTCTGTCAGGGCTCTTCTCGTGTTGGCTTTGCACACACTTCCAACTGTGCCATCTTCCTGACTTTGCAGTGTTTAGCACTGAAAATGCCTGGTAGACTATCCTGCCAGGACCTTTCCCATGTGTGTATCGCATACACCTGCAGACTGGTAAGTATACAATTTCTCTTCAGTATTCCTATTAAATAAATATTGAAAAGTGATAAAGCCAATGGTCATTTTGTTAGTTTGCTTAATGTTTGTATGCGTGCAACTTAAGATTCAATAATGTGTTTGCTTTAATGTTTATATGCATGCATCGCAGCTTCCAAAATCACTCAGAAACCTAAAGCTGACTTTCAAAAATTGTTACAAGGCATACTACATCAAAGAGAGGTCACATATGAACAATTGTGATTCCCAATTGAAGTCAGAATAGAACTGTGGTATTAAAAAGGGAATACAATTCAGTACAGATCTTTAAAGTTAGAGATCCTCAAAGAGTGGTTGTTTGTACCAAAATCTGTTTCCCTGCTGAAGATTAAACCTTGTTATATCCAGAGCAAGTATTTTAGAATTGTATAAATTGCTTAACGAGAACAAGCATTACCCACGCCAGTAGGAGAATTCTTTCTGCAGTGAAACCAGCCCTATTGAAATCTATCCACCTGCCATCTGAAGTTCTTAAAGTCGTTAAAGGTCCAGTGTCTCAGGATACAAGTGTGACATTGTTAACCAAAGCTGGAAGAGTGGCCATACAGATTCAGCGTAGCCACTGGAACCCAACAAGGTGTGAATGAAGCTGGGGAAGGGAGATGGGTGCTTGTAAAAGATTAAGTCAACTATCTGTAATGCTGAGGCTGTTGAAGTGGAAAGAGAAGCAGTCTGGAAGCAGAGGCATATTATAGCGGTGGCAATATGACAGACTGAGGCAAAGAGGCTGCCATGTTTTTATAGCCTGGGAAAGAAGAGTGCCTTGCCTACCTGTGGAGGTTGAAGAGTCTTGTCTTTAGAACACCTGAAGTACCAAGATAAAGTAGAACTACCTGAACTGTGGTTGTGTATCAAAATTGTCAGAGCAGATTACACTAAGGGTGGTTGAGGTAGTAGTACACTGTGGAGCAAAGGAACATGTTCCCATAGTAACAGTAGTAGAAGGGTGGTTGTCAAGAAGAAGGCAGCACTCTAAGAAGAAGCATCCTGACAATTAAACTAAAGACATTGCAGAGGTTGGAACGACATGGAAAGTTGCAGAAGCAGAAGTTGTTTCTTTATCCTTTGAACTGTGACAGTATAATCTTGGAAGGCAAACATCAAGGATTACCATTGGTCCTATTTTCTCTGCTGAAATTGGAAGGGGAACTTTTCAACAGGAAGCTAAAGAACTGTTACTAGTGCATTTTATTTTTGTTTGGTGAACTTTTGTTTCCTTTGGAACTCACAAGAACGGATTTAAGACTTCACTTTCTTTTTGAAAACTTAAAGAAGCTCACTTTGAACAATCCTGGGGAAGCAATCTACCCAGGACAGGTGAAGGTTATCCAAATCACTGGCCTTTGATTATTCACTTGTTTCTGTTGTTTATGATTTACTTTGTATTTTTCCATTTAGCATGAGGGGTAGTTTTGTTTACGCTAGGAGTTATCCCCTTTGACTAGGTAGGGAAATCCCTGATAGAGAAGGTGTAGTGAGGATTAATTTGCACTTTTTGATTTTATTTGGATGAAAGAACACAAGCAGTTGTCTGCCTCGCAAAACTGACCCCTTACCCCTCAGGTAAGCAGTGTCACTCAACAGCCGTGAATGCCCAGGAATCCCCTGCAGCTTCTCTTCCCTCGTTAACAACCTTCTGCTTCCACCTCTGTGCCGAAGGGCTGCATGGCAGCTCTTGCAACCCCATGGTCTCGCTGTTCCAACCGAGAAAGACCGCCTTCTCCACCCAGCAATGGCGCGCCACACTCAGCTGTGGCTGTGGTTTAAATTTCTCAGCTTCAGGCATGCACGTTGAACTAGAGCGTAGCCTGCCCGCTTGTCTTTTCCGCTCTGCGTTACTCGGCTCCTCTTCCTCGTCCCAGTATCTTGGTAGTTATGGGAATGGTAGGCCATTCCTGATGCTTTACATACCAAGTGTTCTTCAAGTGAAAGTCAGCTCCAAGTGAATTGCAGCTAGGGTTTGGAAAAGTATTTTTGTGAAACTTCCATACAGTTCCCGAGGAAAGAACTTGCATATTCTTCCTAAATGGATTTTGGGAAGTGTAACAATAGACCATTAAAGCATTCGGTATGGATTGGGTATATTCTTTTTTTTGTTTTTTTAAATTTTTATTTAGTTTACAAAGTTTTTTTAAAAAGAAGAAAAAGGGCAACACATCCTTCCTATAGTCTCCTTTAACATTACTCATCAAATTATTTTATTTAGAGTTGAATGTTCATTCATTACGGTCAACTAATCTTTGCCCTTTAACAATGCTGAGGGGCTGTATGGTGTGGTAGGGTCCTTCTAGTCTCTACACTCCTCGGTTATATGTCGTTTAACAATCTCTTGCCAAGTTGTTCCAAGTTAAGTGACAGCGCTATTAAGGTTTTGCAATCACTACTGTGAATTCTTATCCACCCCTCGTCGCTACTTCGGTTCGCTGCTTTCTCAAGTTCTTTGCTTAAATAATTTGTTCTTAGAGCTCTCAACTTGCTGCAATTTAATACTAAATGTTTTAGCGTTTCATCCTCGCTGTTACAGAATCTGCAGCGTTGATCCTCAAGTCCCACTTCATGTCTCAGTTTTCATATTTCTTTCGTCGGCAAGAGGTTCAGTCTAAATTTCGAGAAGATTGTTCTTAGTCGCTTGCAGGGGAAATTTTCCATATATTTTGGAAGGCAATTAACGCTTTTGCTTCCGCTGGCCGGTTTGTCATGCATCTATGCTCTGTGCTCTTCTCTGAAGTCTTTTTTTTTTTACAGCGTTTGGGTTCTTAACCAGTATGCTTTCTTCCGTATTCAGTTGTTTGAGGATCTCTTTAAATTTTAGGCGCCATCTCTGAAGTAGTGAGTCCTATTTGAGGTGCGAGTGTTCCAGTAACAGCTTGAATTGTGGAATATCATCAGTACTGATATTCTTACTGTAAATGGCCAAGGATTCATTGAGGATAAACTCAATTCATATAGCATGCACGCTGTTGGGAAAACCTGAGGAAGCTGTAAGATTCTGTTCCAGAAGATGTTTTCACACCTGCACCAGATTATGTTAGTACATCCGAACAGGCTTTCTGGCTCCATATATTAGGGCTGGTACCACCTTGTTCTTGTAGAAGCTTAATATCGCTTTGTATGAGAATTTCCCATACTTTCGCTCCTTGTGCTATTAATTGTTTGCATTTGCTAGCGATCTGTTTAAGCATGGGCTGGTCATTTACGCTTCAATTGATTACTGTGCCTAGATAACGTGTGCTGGGAATCTGTTCCAGGAGATCTTTTCCCAGTATTTTTTTTTACTTTTTCCTTTCAGAATTTCAAATATTAGAATTTCCAATTTGGCTACGTTTATTTCTAGCCCATTTCCATCAGTAAATTTATTCAGAGCATTCAACTTTCGTTGAAGGCCAATGGGAGTCATGTCCAGCAGTACTATGTCATCTGCATACAATATCCAGCTGACATGAGTAGCATTCAGTTTTGGTGGAAATGATTTCACTCCTTGAAGTGCATTGCTGACCTCTGCAATGTAGAAATTGAAGATCGTTGCTCCTACGGGGCACCCTTGCTTTACACCCCTTTCTGTGTTTATTGGTTTGGAGAGATGACCTTCATTATCCAGTCTGATCTGTACTTTTGTGTCCAAATATAGTTCTTTCATTGCGTGTAGCAAGCCAATAGGGAAACCGCGCTTTTCAAATTTTTGCCATAATTGTTCTCGCTCATGAGTCCGACGGTGTGGACCGCGGTCTATAAACGCTAGATATATTTTCTGGCCATTTCTGATTGCTTCCATTTTTATCAGGTTGATTATGAGCAAATTCAATCCACATCCAACGCCTTTGACGAATCCCGCTTGCCTCACTTCAAAAGCACTACTTTCCCTTATCCATTGGGATAGTTGTGCCAGAAGTAGGGTTGCGAATATTTTGCCTGTAACATCCAGAAGTGCTATAGGTCTATAGTTCGATGGTTCAGTTCTACAGCCTTTTTTAAATATTGGCACGATTATTGCTAGTTTCCAGGAAGCAGGTATTCTTCTCTCTTTTATTATATTTTGGAATAAGGTAACACAAAACTGTCCATTCATCTGGATTGTTTTTTAACATTTGATTAGACAAACCATCGGGCCCAGCAGCCCTAGAGGTGCTTAACTTTGGGATGGTCCTCTGGCTGTCTTCTTTCTCCATTTTGAGATTCCATTCACAGGTTGCATTAAGTTGCGGGGCTTTTGCCTCACCATGTTTTGCAAATAGGTTGGTGTAATGCTTGATCCATTGCTCTTCAGAGACCATGCTTGTTAGGACCGCCTTCTGTGGAGTTTCTAAGTGATTTAATATGGCCCAGAAGTCTCTAGAGTTTCTCTGTAACATGGCAGCCATTATGGCCTCAGTATCCCTTTTCTCCATTATCACCTTTTGTGATCTTATCCAGTTCTTATATGGTGTCTTGAGTTTGGGTTTCCTCTCGCTATAGTTATCTCCTGGATTATTATTTATAGTTCTCAACCCTTTCCAGTATTCCCTTTTTTTGTGCTATTAAGGCGTCATATTCATGTTTCTTATATACTGTTTTTTTCTAATTCTATAAACTTCCATGAGTTGCTGGTATTCTATCAAATCCATCTTAGGATACTCTGCATTCGGTTTGATTTCATTTTCTAGATAGGATATGTCCTTACTGTTTAGTCGAAGGCGATTACGTCCCGGTTCAAGACTTACATCCTGTATCCATTGTGGTTCTGCTCGGAGACAATTACTTTCCCCCACTAGGGTCACAAGATTGTGGTTGCTTTGTTTTGTCTTGATCACGTTGAGCTTCCTCATCTCTTTGGCCATATTTTCAGTTACGAAAAAGTAGTCTATAACAGATTTTTGGGTTCCTTTTTCCCAAGTCTCTGTTGGAGTCATGTCGCCAATAAAATTCCCATTCATTAAGTGTACGTTTCGAGCATCCATTTCTTCTAGCCAAAGTTCTTTTAAGTTTTCGGTCCCTTGTTGACCCTTGTTCTTTTTAGTGGTTGGACTTGTTAGCTTGTTTAGTTGGATATTCAAATCCCCACACAATATTCACACAATATTATATTGGTGTTTGTGTTGTCAGTCAGTATCGTGTCGATGTAATCTATAATTTGATCTATGAATTTTTGTCTACCGACTGCCTTGTGGTTCCAATACGCATTGGTGATATGAACAATTTTGTAATCAATATTTTAATTGGCTTTGTCTCAAGGGTTGCCATTTGAATGTATGGTGAAACATTGCTCCATGATTTTATAGAGAGCCCACTTTTTCTCTTTACTAATATCAGTTGACCTGACATCGGCGATCCTTTCTTTTGTTCTATTGGTGGATTTAGAACTATCTCAAATCCATCGATGCATGGACACTCAGCCAGCCATGTCTTTTGTAGACAGATGATATCGCAATCCCTGAATTCTTTCAGCAGTGAATTAATTAGGTGAGTAAATCCTCTGGTGTTCCAGGAGGCAAAGGTTACCACTTTTCGCGGGTCTTGGCATTAGCTTCCCATGTTGTCGTTTAATGTCTTAGCCACCCAGGCCCACGATTCGACTTCCGCTTTTCTTGGGGTCACTGTCTCTGTGCTGTCATCTAGGTTGGATTTTTGGTTTGCGTTCTGCACCGTAATTATTTTATTTTTCATCATCTCTGTACGAAGTGCCGATTCAACCTCTGAATCATCTTTTTAATCCACACTTTTCACTTCCTTTGTTTCGTTTTGTACTCCTTGTTTATGAAGTTTTAACTCTACTCCATTTTACAGGTGCCTCAGCTGCCATTTTTGGTGCAAGTCTGACTTCTTGCGATCTGGACTCCTTCAGTAGGTTATGGACTTCGTACATTTGAAATCCAGGAGCTGTCGATCAACCATCATTATGAGCTGGACTGTTCTTATTGAATCGATGTGTAGCAACACTCTTGAGATTAGTTTCCACAATCAATTCCCCCGCCGGATTGCCTTAGATTTTAAAGACCTCAGTATTGGAATTTGGTGAAATAGTTGCATAACTTTGTGTCGATTTAGTACTGGTTCATATTTTCTTGTTTTCAACCGCTCAACCAAGATTCTGTAAATCCGACTTTCACTTGGGGTCTCTGATTTGTTGTTAGACGGGCTCATTTTGCACTGGTCGTTTGGGTCTTTTCTTGTTCTATTCTCTGGTTCTTCAGACCATCCCGATACTGTGGGAGGGTCTTTTTGTTGTACTTTAACTGATGCTTGTTTCGATCCTTGACCGGTCGTCCTTTTTTCGTTGGATGGAGATTGGTTCACCTGGACTGCTTGCTTCATAAGGTTTAGCTTTTTTTCCGACGCTCTTCAACAGTGTAGAAGGTTTTTTTTAGCACAGATATGCTTCGCCATGGGATTAACACCCAGATTTTTCTGTTGGGAGATGGCGACCTAACGCATACTCTGCTGTTGCGCGAACCAGCCACGAGGCACTGCTCGACTCCTCCTTTCACTATCATCTGAAGTTTCGATGGAGCTTTTAGCGGAGTTGCTCCGACTCTGGTTTCCCTGTTCTTCAACCCTGCTCTGGTTTTCTTCCTCCTCATTCTCATCGTCTGAAATACTAAGTCGACACGTTCATCAGGTCTTCCTCTCTTACCTCTTCTTCACTGTCATAGGTGATTGGCTTTATCGTTTCTTCACCATCCCTTACACCGTTTGTCACCGCCAGCTTAATGTGCTGCGCTCCGTTTGATGGATTATTTAATTTTGGCTCTACATTATGAATCGTTACATTCAGAGTTTTGATGTTCCTGAAGAAATGTTATGCATTTCTTGCATTTGTTCTTTTGCGACGGAATATATATATATTTTTTGCATTTACCCCATTTCGTTGTACTTTCCATCTTCTTTTTGTCCACCTCTTTATCGATGGGTTGTTTTTTTTCAAATATTCCAAACACTTCTTTCTCTTTTGTTGGAAGATTCATCACTTCACTCTCAACTGGGCTCGGTACATTAGCTTGCACAGCCACATTAGTTGAGCTTGAGGGGGCATATGCTAGTAGTCCAGCACTTGTGGGTCCGCTTTCTGGTAGAGCCACTTGAGTTGACCCTGCTCTGTGGCACACTGATATTTCTTAAGGCACGTTTCCTAAATTGAACATTTCACGGATTGCGGATGGCTCTGTTGCCTTACGTTTTCTAGTGACTTCAGTACTTGAGCTTCTACTTGCATCTTGTGAAGTGGTTTTCTTCTTGCTCAAATTCCTGGGCTTATTTACCTTTTCCAGTTTGTTCCTTTCAGCCAGGCTGCGATCATTCGATTTCATACATGTGTTTCGACTGGTTAGCAGTGTTATTATGCCGTGATTCTGGATGGTTTGTCTCCGTTAGTGCTCTTGCCGTTTGTTCTTTTTCTAAAATTGCAAGTGCTTCACATGCGAACTCTGCAAGTAATTTTTTGTCTTTGCAGTCGAGAGCCTCTTTCAGTACTGCCATTAAGAGCTTGTTTATCTTCTGTGTAGTTGTGTTTTGGCTCGACATTTCAATGATATTCTTTTCAAGCTTTGTTATTTTTGTATTTAGCAGAGCTATCATTGTATTCTGATCTCTGTAATTTTCATTCAAATGCTCAAATAGCTTTGTCAGAGGGGCAACCGTTATTGACGTTGCGGACATCGGGTTCAGCCTCAACTCATTGATTACTTATTCGATGATCATTGAGATTGAGGAATTTGGTTTTCTCTCAGTTCAATAGAAATAATTTGAGCCTTGGCGCCTTGATCTCATTGTGTGAATTCTTCCCTGGTCCACTTCGGAGGTGGACGAAGAGTCCTCGGTGGTGGAAGAGCTCACCGGTTTCTTTTGATCAGCACCGCTCTCGGCAACCTCCTTGTGATGTAGATTCTCACAAAGAGTTGGGTTTTTGAGCCTTTTCTGTGAGCGACAGAATTCATCTGCTGAACCGATTTCAGTTCTACAGCGTTTGCCAGCATGAATTGTAGGGACTGATGCACTTTTTTAGTTTGAATACATGCTTTTCAGCGCCTTCCTTGCTCAGCCAGTCAAAAGCATCTGTCTGTTTCTCCTTATAATTATTGGTTGCTTCCAGTCCACTCACTCCGGTTATCTCTTTATTGGATGGTGTTTTGTGGGCAGCTGTTGAGGAAGCTTTCTTGGAGTTTAGCAGCGCCAGATCTCTGATCACTTGGTCTGCCAAAGCAATCTAGTTGCTCCGATTATGCTGGAGATTGCCGGCTGGTTTTCCCCACCACTTGCTCCACTAGCTTGTTTTGCAGTTCCATATATTTTGGCCGTGTTTTGTTCCAGCTTATTTGGGGTTTGACCTTCTACTGATAACGTCGCTTGACGGGGAGTAAGGGAGGGGGGGTGAAAGGCTCACATCTAGGTTGCAGAGCGTCTTGGTGCTTCTCAGGCCTCCAACACGCTATTCCATCGATATTCTCAGAAGTATTGGCACTGGTGATTGCATCAACACCATCTACAATTTCCTCGCCCCTAAATTGGTTTAGCGAGTCACAAGCGTTCTGCGGGCATTCTCTGAATTCAGTTCGTTCAAAGCGGTTTCTGGTATCTGCACCAGTTGTAGAGTCTTCATGCATCTCAGTTCTCTTGGCGTTCAATCTACCACCTCTTTCCACCACTCGCCATGCCAAGAGTTTCAGCTGCTGAGTTGAAATTTGAGAACACCGCGTCGATTTATCAATGCCAATTTCCAGATGCGGCAAGCCTCTTGTCAGATCGCCCTCCGCGGGCGAAACAGCATCCAGATTATGATACATGAGGCCCTATTCTTTGGAGTGCACACACCCTCCCCCTGTGCGGCAAGTCCATTTAAGTGCGTCACCGTTGAGCCCCATGTCCGAGCACCTCTCTGCTAGTATTTCGAGACTATTTTAATCATGCAAGGTATATTCAAGAGAGGTAGGCGAATACCATGTTGTGTCTGATGCTGCCCTGCTACTCCCCCGGAGGTAGTCTCCCCCCATGTGATCCTCCCTCATATGGTTGCTCTCTGGGTCAGGATCAGGTAGCGGCTGCCGTCCCCTGAGCACATGGGGAGAGGTTACCAGGGGAAAACGAGTGATAACACCATTGGATCCATCACAAGTCTCTGGTATAGTTGCTCAATGGTTGATTTTGGGGGCGGGGGGTGGTTATGGACCATTTTTCTTTTGCCATGGTGTAATAATGTCTGTGTCTGAAAACTGCATTTGCTGGACTTCTCTTTCCAGAATGCACATTTTTTATGAAAAGAGCATTATGGAACACAGAGGATTCAGAGTTCCCTTTCTTGGGATCTGTGCTATTCCCCTGTGTAAAACGTTTCTTTTTTGGCCATGGCTAGAATGAAATTTGAATTGTCTCTTCTACTCCCACTGGCTGGTTGTCTCTGGTGTTGCTGGCTCTCCATTGAGCATTGATCCAGAGCAGATGACATCTTTAGAGTGGGCAGACAGACCTATTTAATTACACACAATGGAAAACTATTAGAGTACTAATCACCATGAGAGTCACATAAATCCAGCTGCCACATTATACTGCAGTCATGGTGCTAAGCTTTCCAGCACCAATAGTGGTCACAAGAGGCCAGCTGCACTGCAGAGTGACACCACCATAGAGGAGAAGCCACTTCTGGCTGAATTAAATGGTAATTGGTTTACAGGCTACACCATTTACCCTATTCCTTGCTTTGCTTTCCTCTCCTTCCTTTGGTCCTCACCACTGCTCATTCCAGTCCCACTCGGTCCCACTTTTGAATTCCTATACAGAGGCAACAATGGAGAGTTGCAAATTTGTGTTACTGTTGACACGGTTTGACTTATTTAGAAAATACAAACTATCTATAGTCTAGAGTAGATGGCTACAAAATTTAATTAAAGTGTTGGTCTCTGACATGAGCTGCACTCTTGTCTTTGGAATCCTACAGCAAGACCATCTTAGTCTGACATGAAGTGCAATAGAAGCACATAATATTACCTGTATTACTACTGTTCAGGTTTGATCCGAAGGGTCACTTCCAAATAAAGACAGACACCAAGACACAAGACAACACCTCTCTATCTTGGCATGTTAAAATATATCTTACGCTACCAATATTTTGTGACAATTGCAATGGCATTGGAGAGCTGCTCAACTGCAAATTATATCGACTTGCATAGCTTAGTGGCCCAATATGAGAACTTGCACCAAGAACAACAGAGCACGAAAGACACTCTAGCCCATGTTTGGCTCGGCTGTCGATAAGGTGACATACGAGTTACTGCAGTGGCTACACTTACAGTATGATGCGAGTTTAGAATAACCCGAACTGTGGGAGATGTAGGGGAATATTTACTATCATTGTAACACCCAAAGATGTGAATATTCCCCTAAATTCGGTTTAAAATTCCATCAGCAATAAAACTGCAATAAAAAAAATCTAGGTGAAAAGCAATGCGGCCATTTGGAATGGCTCTTTCAGGCATGTTTGCAATTGAATAATCCAAAGAATGTACTGTATCCATTAAGTTCCTGAAATATGGTTAACGTTCTCCAGCATGGGTCTGGCATGGATTCACATGCTCATGAATATTCTGAGTAGTCAGGCTGGGAATGCTCGGTAAAAAAATAAATAAGTTTCACGTTCACTTTAAAACTGTATTCCTCCTCGAAACCAATCACTGTCTTATGGGCCATACTGCCGACATCCAATGACAGCCCTGTCCCTAAGCCCCGCCTTTGGCAGCCATCATCAGATTTGGTAAGCACGTAAAATGGAAGTATGACCAAGGAGAGCCGCACAGGGGATGGAGGGAGGGTTTGCATGTGAATCCATGCCAGACCCATGCAGGGGAACAATAGTTACAGGTAAGTAACTTATACCTTCTCCAGCATGGGGTCTGGCATGGATTCACATGCTCATGAATAAGAAACACAGCAGTACACATTACACAACCACGGGAGGTGGCACGGCTCAACAGAAGTAATCATCACTTACCCCTGGACCAGACTCACCTCAAGCGAACAGGGTGCATGGCACCGACTGGATGACTCTGGGCACCTTCCTGGAATCCCTGTTGACACAGTAGACCATCGTGAAGTTATGCGTGGACCTCCATGTTTCAGCCCTGCAAATGTCGAGCAAGGGTACACCAGAAGGAACGCGGTCATCCCTGCGATTGCTCTGGTGAAGTGGGCTCTCGGGCAGCCCGACAACTGAGAAGTCTTCTAAAATGCGCGCCACGTAAAACTTCAAGGCACGAGAAACATCCAGCGAATGCAGGGTCCTCTCCGCAGGCAGCAAAGGTTTCGGGAAGTCAACAGGTAACACCAAAGGCTTGTTCAGGTAGAATTCTCACGGACCCTTTGACATGGAAGAGGGGTACGTACGGGGCACCACCCTTGATTCGTGCAAAATCAGATGCAGTTACTTGCAGGACAGGACCTGGACCTCACCCACTTGTCTGGCTGAGATGGCCATGAGGAACACCGTTTCCATGAGAGAAACTGGAGTGGGACTTGATGCATAGGTTCAAAAGTTGCCCCCATAGTCCTCAGGACTATGTTGAGTTCCCATGCCAGGGCAGGCGCTCTCACTGATGGGAAAGATCGAAAAAAAGCCCATTGAGAAACTCCTTGATGAGTCTGAACCACAAAGAGGATTTCCCGGGGATCTGCTGCAGTGTGAGATGGCCGCCAGGTGTACCTTGATGGACCCCGTGAGCCAGACCAGTTTTTGCCAAGGAAAGCAAGTATGGAAGAATCTGTGGGGTCGTGACCCTCAAGAGGGGTAATCTTTTACGACCGGCACCACAGAAAATTGCTTCCACTTATGGCCGTAGCACTTTAGTGTCAACGCTGTGGCTTTGGGGATGACCTCCCTGCAGTCCGCTGGCAGCTCATAACCACCAAACCTTAAGGCTGCAGGAGCCATGCCTTCAGGTTCAGGAATCCTGGGTTGTGAAGGATTGTGGCTCCCTCTCTGGTGAACAGATCTGAAGTACCCGGACCACAAAAGTGATGGGTGGAAGGTTTCGAATGAAACTAAACCACTGGCAATTGCTCTGGGCAACCTTCCACACCACCGTTTTTTAGCCCGTTTGCGCCATTGCAAAAGGGGACCAGCCATGTGCAAATCAGTCAGCAGCTGCCGCCACCGAAGGTAGCAGCCCAGCCCGAACTGCTAGGCCAGGTCCCCTCTGCTCAGAAAACCAAGCAACCCCAGACATGTTTCGGCCTTGTTGGACCTCCTCGGTGAGGTGCAGCATGGTTCCCTGTGGCGCAGCGAGCAAGGGACCCACGTCTGGGCATACCCTCTCTCACAAGGAGAAACAAACTGACCACAAAAGTGATGGGTGGAAGGTTTCAAATGAATCTAAACCACTGGCAATTGCTCTGGGCAACCTTCCACACCACCGTTTTTTAGCCCGTCTGCGCCATTGCAAAAGGGGACCAACCAATCCCAGACCAGGCACTGACCTAGTGGGAATGCTTGATTGGAGTCTTTAACAGGAGCCCCGAGATTCAAGGTACAAATACAATCCCAGTTGAGGAAGCGGAAACTACACATTACTTTTACAGTGGTGCTTAGATTTTAAAACATCCCTTTAGTTTCACATCAGAACATATTCCAACTGGTGTAACAATATCACAACATGGAAAAATAGCAACATACTTTCTTCTTGTAGGCGAGCCATGATCTGAACATCGGTCAGGTCCTGAAGTTTGTATCCCATGGTGATGGAGTCATCCTCCAGCTCCGATGTACTAATTTCACTGTCTATCGATGACTGAGGGCTCAAGGGAGAACCCCTGGGTGTGTAACCTGTAAAAACAGACAGAAGTATTACTCTTCTCTGACAAACTCTGTGCAGGGACAATTCAACATGAATGACTATCCAAATAAGGATGTGCAACTGTTTTGTACACACACTGTGCTGGTTTGTCAACTTCCTGATAGATTTGGGACACAGGATACCTGCCTCCTGCAAAGGGCACACGAGTTTGTTTAAATGTAGGCATTTCAATAGCAAAACAAACTGCTGAGAAATTAAGAAGATTAACAGTATTTAAAAAGGCAAGGCCACCAACATATGTAGGAAAGAATAGGAATATGCATGGTCACATTTGCATTTAATAGTTTGATTTTGTTTTGCTGTGCACCACATGCACAGAAGTTGCTTCTAAGCTCCAGGATAGTGGCGGGTTGGGGCATTAGGGAGAATAAAGAAAGGATGTGAAGGGATACAAAAGAACCATTTACATCTACACCAAAGTGGTGCAAATTCACCCTGTGCTGAGCAGATTACTAGTGGTGTTTCAGAACAGGTGGCAAGGATTGAAGTAGAGGTAGATCGGAGTGAATAACAATGGAAACCACTCCTCAGAGGAAGGCTTATTTAAACGGTTCTGTTTTGATGACAATTATGTATTTGGGGCGATTTTCCTGGTCCCTTCTGTTGGCATCTTTTTTATACAGGAACTGGACTCGGTTAGAATAGGACCCGAGGGCTTTCCAAGGTTGGGCATTACTTAAAATGTAATACCTGGTCTCACTATAGATCTTTCTACATACACGAATATAACCACTCTCACTTCTGCCATGGTTCAATTACCCCCAACAGATTAACCTACGGGTAAGAGCGAACAAATAAAACAACCATACTTCAGCTGCAAGTATGCAGTTCTAGAAATTAGTGCAATGCCAGTCAATTGAATGTAGTATGCAATGTTCTGTGAGTAACCCCATCGATTAGAGAGTGTAAAGAGGTTGGGGGAGGTTAAGAGCCTTTATTACAACAATGGAGTTTAATGTAGCAGTGCCTCAGCTGAACTGTCTTTATCTTACAGAATGCAGAGCACTGGCCTGATCGATCCCTGTAGAGGGGATCCTTTTAGCTCTTGCAGCATAAGGAACTAAAAGTTGTGTGTCTACCCAGGAAAGTAACAGGGGATACAAGCGAGTTTTTGGCATCATGAATACTGCATGGCTTCTTCTGAGCTCACACTGCTCTTCAACGCCTTAGAGGATTATGGAAGGGCAGAGTAAGGGAAGGTTCCTTTTTTCCCCTAGTTTGGTTGGAATTAGATTCAACTAGTTACACATTGCCATTGGGTGGTGATGCCCCCTGATAAAGCAGCAGATCCCAGACGTTTATATTCAGAGAGCTTTATCTCCAGGTGGCGATAGGTCAGGGAGGTTGCGAGGCCAAAATACTACCAGGGCTTGGCACCCGACATTAGAGCTAACCGGAGTGGGGGGCCATGATGGAGTGAGTGGGGGCCCATGATGGAGAAGTGGTGATCCACAGCAGAGCTGTGCACTAAATGAAGACAGAGCAATGGACTCCAAAGCAAGTTGCATTGTGTCTCACACTTCTATGCAGCTGGGTGTTGGAATTGCTGTACATCACCCAAAGTGGAAGGGAATTTGGTTGGTAGCGTTGTGTATGCAAATCTTGTCCTTGTAATCAGGGGCAGGCTCACCTTTATATGCATTCATCAGTGATGATATGCATGGTTTCGGACTCTGAATGGTCCGCACAAAGACAGGAGATAATCAGAGGGAGAATTGAGCTTCTGGAGCTTCTGGAGGCGAATGAGCGACTAGAGAACCCAGAGTAAGAAGGGCCAGACAAGGAACATATAGTGATAAACATGGGCAAGGACATCTTGGGAATGTTCTCAGAAGTGAACCTTACACAATGCCGGATTTGGCTTTGATATCTAAAACAGTTCAATAAATACTGGCTTATTGTGGGTTCAAGGAATCGGCAGCATTTAATGAGGCTAGCGCTGCAATGGCCGTTAGGAGAGTTTAGGGATAATGAGAATGGCGTGCCTCCACAAACTTAGCAGTGGGGAAAGCGATAAATCAATTACTGGGGATCCCCTACCTGAGACCTGACAAGGTGGGGTAAGGCCTGCCTGGCATAGACAGACTGGGAATGGGGACGCAAACACTGAATGGCAGGAATGCTGGTCAGAATTCACATTCCAGGCAAATCAAAGTGAATCCCCCAATGAATACTGTACTCCAGAAATGAAAATCATGACACTTGAATCGAAATCAAAACAACTTTTCGTGACCGGTTTGCACAAAACAGCACAAGGGATGACACTAGAACACAGTGGGCAGATTTGCATTTCTATACATGGCAGGGATACAAAACCAGTAACAGGGTTTTCACGTGCATTTTACAGTACTAAGGCTACTCAAAATAATGAAGTACACAATGTTTTCCATTATAGCATCTGTAATTCATATGGCTCTCACCATCTTCCTTCTGGTCCCTTTGCAGATTTTCTACATGTAAGACTTCATATGAACTAATGAGTTTCTTGTCACACAGTTTCACATTTTGTTCAAACCACTCGGTCCTTGTGGCTGCTGTCCTGCACATGGCAGCATAGCTCTTTCTATGTACTCTTGACCAGCCTGGAGCTAAACAAAGCTCACTACCAGCGACTAGATTTGCAGCGACTAGGCAAATATAACACAATTAATGATCCAAGACTACAAGGAACCTAATCTTATTGTAGCGTTAAACCAGGTTTTTCATCAACACGACATTGCATGCAACTTTCACGACTCCTGCACTAGCCTCCAACCTCCCAAAACCACATTGGCCAAGCGGACCCACAATCCTGTGCATGAGCAGTAGTAGAATACTAATGAGCTTTAGGAGTCCCGGAAGCGGTTTACAAACAATTCATGGCAGAGTGAATGTATTTACAGCATTAACAGTTGAGATCGTCACCCAAGTCATACAAACAGACTGAAAAGTCCCAAACTTCAGGGTGACCTGCTTAAAACACCCAACACAGTGTTCTGAACATTAGAAACATGGGCATAGATGAATTGAACATGACATTGATAAATTGAATGGCAAAGGGGAGGGACCACTATATGTGGCCAGATGTACTGCACTAACCCAAACCATAGTAATACACAACACAATGGGAGACAGTAGGAAAGTGATTGGTGAACCATCTTTTAGCAGAAGATGTTTCTGCACCAACGTTGAGCAAAGCACACAATTCAAAGGACATTGTAGGTATATGGAAAAAAGGGGAACTGTACTGGGAAAGCCAGGTGATGCAGGAAATAAGCCAGAGGGCCTAGAACAATACTCACAGGTATATTTTGCTGGAAGAAGCACCCACGTGTAGCTGGGGGGTGGGGGGGATCACATTAAGTCCAGGGACCACCACAGGGACCACCACACCTACAGCAGTCCCAGCAATGGCAGGGTGAAGAGCAGCAAGGCAGCACAAAGGATCTTTGGGCCAGTCAAGAGAACAGACCTCCAGCAGCATGGAGGACCAGCCTAATGGCAGTAGGGGGCAAGCCTGACTGCAGCACAGGCTGGCAGTCTCTCCAGAAGGTATCCAGGGAAAAGCCAACTCAAGCACAGGGGCTTAGTGTAAAATAACGAAAGGGACACTCAAAGTGGATGTGGTGTCGGGAGTGCGGGGGCAGGGGGCAACGGGACAGCACTACTTACTAACCAGGGGGTGAAGCATCAGATATACACATGGACACTTTCAAATAATGAGCCAACTGAATATGACACATTACAACAGCACTCCTAATACTAAAATGATCTAAAGTGAACAATTACTGAAATCACACGTTTTCTGAATTAATAAAATTAAATAAAATGCTGGTTCCAGTATGTTTCTGACATCCGCAAGTTAGTCACAGGTGGGGTGTTTCTTCCTGCCTGAGAAATGAAACCTAACACCGCCCTTCATTATAGGGCTAGAGAGAGCATTATAGGGCTAGGGAGAGTGGAAAAAACAATGTAACATTGTCCAACGGTCATTAACTGAATAGTCTGGTAAAGAGCATCTGGGGGGATGGGCTGGGCAGCAAAGCTGAAGCATGGGAAAATGCCAGCTCATTGAAGAATATACAGTTCATAGAAAAGAATGAAGGTTCATAGGACATCATGGTTATCCATAGGAATCCAACAATTTAAGTCCATTTTATATAAAAGTTTTGCTTTCAGCCCAAAGCTGTCCCATAGGGCATATTTTCTCTGTCATTTATGTTCAAAAGAAGTTCAACTATATTCGTACAAGGCCTTGTCCATCTACAAGTCACACAGTCCAAATGGGTAACTACAGAGTGTAGGAGTACCAGAGCACTGGTACAAACCTTAGTGCAGCCTCTATTTGGGCGGTGAAGAGTTGTGCACTTGGTTACTCAATTGAGTGGTGTGGTTAATGGTAGCTTCAAATGGGGACTTTGTATGAGTCGAGGCACTGTGGAACTATACCTTATCTCAAGGACAACACTGAATGCTTCTCTGGGAAACATGTGATAAATAAAAGATGGAAAGGGCACAGGACAAGGTTGGTCCTAATAGCATTAATTGCTTTCTGCAGAAAAAGTCTAGGGAGAAATCCTGAAAACTGTCGCAACTCAAAAAGCACTCAGAAGTGGGTCTATTCAGAAGGTCTCCCAGACAGTGGAGAAGAGCAGCTTCCCAACTCTATCATCTCACAAAAAGAGAGCGTACAGCATGTATTCTTTACACGGCGAGGCCTGGTTTGGCTCATGTTTATCCCACATCAGCAAAGTTAGCTTGCGAGGCCTAATTTGTTTTTTGCATGCTCTTTAGATTAGAATTTATCTGGCCACAACTGGGAACTAGTCTGACCAAGCAGTTGGCTGTGACCAAGTGCCCAGGGAGCCTGTAAAACAACTAAGATATGTAGGCTATGTTCTCACTGGTCTCCTCATGTGACCAGGCTTGCATCACCACCAGAGGATAAGGGTAGACACAGAATTAAGTCACCTGTTGGTAGGAAGGATGTAGGATCTGGAAAAACCCTGCCAATGGTGAACAATGCAAGGCCTAGAGTGAGGAACAGAAGTCTGAGTTTGTGAACCTGAGCAAGCGAGGTGACCCACTTAGCCATGTTGCGATATATATATATATATATGCCACACAGCATACATGCATGCATATTTCAACGTAACCCTACTTGGCATTTAAAAGTGCTTGCATTAGCTGTACTGAATGCAATGTGACATCTTGAAATCAGCCTTTTTTGCACAAAAGGTTGCTTTCAAATGTCATATCATTGGGACTGACCAGGACATCTACTTGGAGTGCCAGAACTCAAAGTGTTGCATGAGTGCTCTCAAACACATTTACTAGCCCGTTTTAAAGGGAGATTCAGTGCTGAAATGATTTTTCCAGAGGAACAGAGGGCTTCTGTCCCAAGGATTTAAAGACCTACCATATTTAGGGATGACAATTTGTAACAATAAGTGGAAACATGTAGCATGTTAAGAACCTCTATGCTCGATAGGGAAGGCACGGTTTCAACAGTAAGACAGAAACAAGTGACTACAGTTCAAGGTTATTTATTCCTAAATGTACAGATGTGAGCAAGCTACGAACATCAAATAATAGTAATGCAGTCCTAGTGGTGTCTTGTCAAAATAAAAGGGCCTTAAGAAACCTATTGTCAATCCTTACTTCGAAATACAAATAGTGTGGGAAACAGTGTTACGAAAAAGTGTTCACAAAATATATGTCAGGATGTTCAGGCCGTTGGCCTCCCCCACGTTTTCAGCACGGGACAAGGCGATACACTCGGGCTTATTACAGTCTCTGCCTTCTCTAGCACAAGGCTACAATTCAATCATTAGCATCAGGGCCTCTGTGCCCAAGTCTCTTTGCTTTTCAAAGTCTCTTCTTTCAGAGGGCCTGATGCAACGAAACAAACAATAAGTTCCTTTCCGCTTTCAGGTTTTTACAAGTACTCAATTTCTCAGGTGATTCACTATTCAGCTCGGATCCCCCTCAGCCGGGCTCCGATCCTCAACACCGTGGGCCTCATTACACGGAAGGCGGTCATGCCGGTAAAATACCGGCACCACCTTGGTGGAAAGGGGAATTACCGCCCCATTCCAAGGTTGGCGGGGCGGTAATTCCCCCTTCCACCATTGCCCTTCTCCATTCCCATTTTTTGACCCATAGGGTTCTATGGGAATGGGGAAGGCGCTAATTATGGTACCGCAAATTGCGGTACCGTAATTAGCTCCAGTGGTCCCTTCGCGGGTTGGTTTTTAACGCCTGCAAAAAGCAGGCGTTCAATTCCCCAACCCGCAAAGGGACCTCGTAGTAAGGCGGTAAGGATTTACCGGTACCGGTAAACCCTTACCGCCTACCGTGTAATGCGGCCCAGTGTTCAATAAGTCTCCCTCCACCGGTCTCTGACTAATTCCAAATTCCAATATAACTTAAAACAAACTTGCTTTAAGCAAAAGCTTTTTGCTGATCTCCCTCTGCCAGGCTCGGACCAAATTCATCTACTTTGACCTTCAAATGTGCACAGGGTTTTACTTGAACCGTTGCAGGACCACTTCGATTTCACAATTTCAGATTTATCACCTTTCATTTGGATACCTAACAGAGACTTTCGAATGAACACCCAAGTGATGCCGGACCATTCTGTCGAAGGTATCTTATCTTGGCTTCAAAGTTCAAGCACAACTGTTGAATTTTGTTTGCGTCGCTTGCCACATACACTGTTCTCTTCGGCTTTCACTATACAATGTCACTTGCAACCTTGGCTTCAGACCCGTCTGGTATCAGTCTCCCCAACTCACCAGCTGTGCTGACTAAACAGGCAACACTTTGTTGTAGGAGCCAAGGGCAGTACCGCAGCATCAAATGATTTTCCCTGCCTTGACTATCGGTGCGGGGCACAATGCAGGATTCTTGAGCCTTGATTCATGGTCTTGCGTTTCCTATTCGAGGTTCATGACAGTAACGTTCTTTCAATGAAAAGGTGAAGGGCACTTTGAACTGCTGCTTCCTTGTGTGCTTTGCCTTGCTCAGACTGTGCTCTCGTGCTCGGTCTTTTATCCGTGTGGGGAAGTGTAATGGAAGTCAGGTGTTTGTAATGGTCCGTTTACTCTCGTTGTGAGCTGTCAATGAGGAAGTGTTTGTGTTGGGAAGGGAGGGGGGTTTGAGTGCCTAAGTATCCTGCCTGGTAGGATCGGGTTAAGGTGTTACAGGCAAGGGGATACCGCATCTCGCAATCTGGTGTCCCACTCCCAAAGACCCCTCACCCAGGTGATCCTCCAGCAGTTGTCCACACCCAGGAACTGGATCCAAAAGCGATGGCCGGGTCCTGACTACCTGGATGACAGATCCCTGGGGACCAGCAGGTGAGACACCTTCAGATTTCTCAGAGCTCACTGTGCTTAGGGAATCTTTGAAGAAACCAATAAGAAGCTAGAAACACCTGGTTTTCTTGTTCCAACATGGTAATAGGCCATGGCTAGCAGTAGGGTGTTGTACTGCTTCTTTCTGGTGTGGCTCGGAAATGATGTTCATACTGTTGGTTTGGTTCTATGTTCATACTGTTGGTTTAGTTCGATCTCAACGATGCAACAACAATGGGGAAATGTGGCTCAGAACCAATATACCCACAACTTACAGCACAAAATGTCACTCCTCGATAGCACAACTTTGTGAATTTCATATCTAAAGAATCAGTCATGAGAGCTAAAAAGAATTGTCATTTTGAGAGTATTCAGTGGGTGTAAGTGAGTTACATTACTTTGTTTAGTTTAAACAGGTCACATAAGCACAGACAGGGTTCATACCCAACCATCCCTCCACCATCATCATCAGATAGTCTGTACCTCTTGGAATTTACAAAAAGCTCACTATATGCTGTATTATAATATGGGAGAGGTTGGATTAATGGTCTAAGTGGGCGGGAGCGGTTGTGAGCAGTGCTTCTCTACTTTCGATTAAGTGTTACTGTTCCTATACTTTTATTTTTAAAAGAAACCATTCTGGAGTGGTTTTAAAATAAAAGTGTAGGAAGAAGTTGAAATTTGAACTTTAGTGCACTGCACTGAACTTTCCCTTAAAAGGCAGAGGCCTTTGTTTGGGGGTCTGTATTGTGCGTTGAAGGGGGCGTGCTGATGGGGTTTGTGGGGAGCTGGGGCAGGCCACTAGGGAACATAGTTCCACTAGTTCTTTTCGTACACTTCAACCACTGGAATGGATGCATAATATTTCATCTCATGCCGAGACAAGGGCCAGCCAGATCAAAACTTTTAATAATTGGTGACACGCTACAATCAATTCACTAAGGGAAAGGAATCGGAGGGGTGATCATGAGACATCAGTGGCATGATAATCTACAATTCAAATTTAGAGTAATGCCGGAGTGAGGAGTAGGGCAAGTGGTATTCTGGGGATAGTTCAGGACCATTTAATTTATCTAAAAGGAAATGAGTCAGACATGCATACTTTAATTTTATTTTAGATAATCTGAATTTAAAGAACACCCAAACTTATTGGGGGTGGGTGGGTCAACAATTGGTATACTGTGTGAAGGCATCATGAAGTAAGACACAGAAAACAAATTCACTTTTCTAAAATAAAGATTTTATTTCTTAAATGTCAGGATGGAGTAAGGCCTAACCTGCCCTATGCTAAGGTGAGATTTCCCTACCTAAAGAAACCAAGTATAGTCTGTGTCATAAGGAGCAGCTAAAAGTCCATCTGTGGCCAAAACCTAGGCTTGCCCTCAACTAAATCTATGCAATGCGTAGGAATATCAGCATCCAAAGAAACAAAAAAAAAATAAAGTTCTGGGCTTCTTCCAGCTCCCGGCTTACTTTCAGCTTCCTCTTCCCAGAGTTCCGCAAAAAGACCTTGGGGTTCCCTTCCCAAAGTTCAACACAATTTCACAGTTAATTCAACTTTCTCCGCTTACAATATCTATACACAATACACTTTGTAATTCACTTGCCTTATTCTTCTCTTTAGTCCCTTTAACACTTGTTGGGCAAAACTTCAACCTCTTGATTTTCCTTGGTTCACTCCAAGTAGGGGTTACACAGTTTAGGACTAGTTGTCGGACCACATGGTCCACCCATCACAGGTCACAAAACAGATAACCCTTGGCACTTGGTAATATTCATGGATTCTCATTAGACTTCCTTGCCCACGCAGGCCATGACATTACATCTGTACTCCTGTTTCACGTTTGCAGTCTTTTGATTCTGCCAACACGTGACTTTCGCACAATTCATTTTGTGGTGTTTATTCCTTGTCACCACCTTGCTTCCACACTATCCAATAGTGCGCATCATTTGCCTTTAAATTGCTTCACAAACTCTCATTACTGGTTTTCACTTGGCTTTGTACTTTCACATTGTAAAATGCTTTTTCCTCATTTTCACTTGGTTCGTAAATACACAACTTTCTTTCCACTTTAACAGTATTTTCATATATTTTACATAGCTTTTCTTTATTTCGGTATTCAACAACCCAACTACTTTGCAGCTTGTTCAGTATTCAATATTGTCCATTTGATCTCTAGACCCCATTCATTACATGCTTTCACTTGATCTGCATCTTCCTTTGCCCACACCAAGCCCCTGGAGTGCGCTGGCATGAGTGTTCTCTCCCCGTCACTCACCGGTGTACGGCCGCTCCTGCAGGTGCATTCGCGTTCCTCTTCTGCTTTCACTCGCTTCCCTCTCCCTCCTCAGGAGCACCAGCGCGCAGGGCTCGCCTCTTCCGAACCTTCTTGTTGCTTCCTGCAGCATAGTGGAGACTTGTCCCCTAGCTCCACCTGGAGACACGGGGCTCAGCAGTGCTCGACCCTCTCAAGGCTGCTCTGGTCTCAGCGTCTTTCCCGCTCTCCTGCAACATTCCGTGTCCTTTTCACCAGCACAAGACAGTCGTTCCGCTTTTCAGCTATCAGGACTTTCGGTGGTTAAGTCTCTTTTCTACAAAAAGTCTCTTGCCTCCGAGGACCTGATGTGTCTCCAAATAATAAACAAAAGTTCCTTTCAGCTTGTACGTTGGGTGATGTATTTTCACCCCTTATCACCCTCTTCCAGGTTCAGACTCTTCTCGAATGTTAGCCTCCCTCTGTTGGGTTCACTACGGCTTTCTTCAAATCAACTTACCTTATAGCATTCACAAATCTTAACGTCTTTTCAGTTCACTGTGGACATCCCTCTGTCGGGTTCACCTTTGTCAACACACTGTTCATTGGGACTTTAGACTTCGCCCCTTCCCATCGGCATCCCTCCATCAGGTCCACTCTTGCCAACTTTTGCCAATCACACATTGCAGGATTCACTTCCCCTAGCTTTACATACATCTGCCCGTCAAAGACTTTCGGACCGTACAGAGGATTTTACTAGATCCCTGTATGACCACTTTGACCCCTTCCTCGCGTTTCCAAATGCCTTCTGGCAACGGTAGTTTCAACAATAGTGTTTTCACCCAGAGCTTCTCGAGTGAGCACCCACGCGGTGCCAGACCACTCCGTCGCTGGTTTTCCCCTCTCGCATCAACAGTTTTGTATTTTCCTCAATTAGCCGCTTGCTACTTTTGTTCAACACAGTTTGGTTTCTTATCGGCTCTCCCCTCAACTCACCGGCTGTGATGAAACACTTGGCTTTTCTGGTCTCTGGAGTCAAGGATGGTACCACGGTAGCAAGCTTCCCTCCATGCCTTGGTTATCAGCAGAGGAGGGCCCGGTGTACCCTTGGCATCTGCTACAACACACGCTCTATATTGTTTGCGGTCTTATGATTTCTTCCACAGAGATTTCACAGGCCTTGGTCGGAAAGGGCAAGGTTGCTTTTCTCCTTGTCACCCTTTCGGTTCTCATCATCTTTCTCCTCTTGAACTGCCGTGCGTGGATAGCTCTATCGTAGAGTGTTCCGTCTTGCTCGTATTGTGCTCTTGTGCTCCACCTTTTATCCCTGTGGGAAAGGGACAGGGCCATCAGGTGTGTGATTCTGGTCAATTGCCTGACTTGGCCTGACCCCAGCATTGGGACAGGTCAGGTAAACGGATGCAGTGTTAGTCTGTTGTCATTTGTGGTATGCGAAAGTGTTCATGCCGTCGGAAAAGGAGGGGGGGTAGTAGAGTGTTTGAGTATCCTACGTGGTAGGATGGGGAAGGGAATAGTTTCTTACCTGTAACTCCATTTCTCCAGCATTGGTATCTTTCATGGATTCACATGCTTATAATATTCCCAGTCTGGCGACAGGGAATATTCTAAGCATGTGAATCCATGAAAGATCCAATGCTGGAGAAAAGTTGTTATAAGGGGGATACCGCGTCTCACCAGACGGTGTCACACTTCCACTCAGGGAGACACCTTCAGGTTTCTCACAGTCAGGATCCAAAAGCGATGGCCTTCCTCATGCCACCTGAGCAGAGGATATTGGGGAACAGGAAGTGGGGATGCCTTCAGGTTTCTCACAACTGCTATGAACTAGCATCAGGGATCAAGAACCATACAAATCTACAGTAACCCTCTTTTTCATGCTGTTATCTGTGAAGAGTACCAACGCACATGTTAGAAAAATCTCAAACATATAAACATTTAGCAAACAAGTCATGTTTGAACTTGTTATGCAAGAGTCAATTTTGAGAGCATAGGCCCCAACTCTTCGATAGATATTACTCATTTGTAATCTGTTCGGACCAAGGATTGTTGTCAAAAACAGTACTACGCTTCATCCCAAAACCCACTCCTACAATCATCAGGTGTTACCATTGCACGGCGGTCACAGCACAGTACTTAAAATGTACAAATCATGTTTATCAAAAATTGCAGTCTGCTAGCACATCTATAGCAGTTTTTCAAAATAGTTTTAGAACACTATGCCAAAAAATATATTTAATTATAAAGTAACAACGATTTAAATAAACAAGTTCATTTGAAATTCCATTAGTAGCATGCTTAGCAAGAAAAACTGATTGCATTACCTGTCTTTTCTGGTGTTAGTATTGCCTTAGTGGGATTTTTAAGGATGCTTGGAGAATTAAAGCCATTACAGTAAGGAGTGAGTCTTGCAACTGGACTATAGGGAAAAGTCAAGGAAACCGGTGTAGAAAAGAGACTTCGCCATCGGCCAGCTGTTACAAGCCAGAAAACAACAAATTAGAAAATGTGACAAAAATAATGTCATTAAATTTTGCAGCAGAAAGAAGACAATTCGTATGAATTATGCATAAAGTGAAGTTCAAAATTAGACAAAAATTGTTTTTTTTTTAAGTTTGTCTGGCTTTTGAAAATGAACAGACAGACTGGCAGTCATGGCATCAGCAGAGGTTAGCGTTACAGCAATTAGCAAGCTGGCGGACATGCAGGTTTTAGGGTGCACTACATCTAAGACCAGTGGAAAGATTCAGTGGGTCCATCATCTATAGACCAGCTCCTTCAGTAGACCCCATACAGGTGGATTAAGGACATATGCGAACAAACAATAAAACACGCTTGTTCAGTAACCAGATACTCTAGAACTTAACAAGAGCAAGTGGTAAACGTTGGCTTTAGCTCATCTCGCCATGGTTGCAAGCGGTGTACCAGATAAGGCATCAAAACTAACAGGCAAGTGGCACACATTTCTTTTGATGAATGTGCATTCTGCCAACGATTAGTCCTTTTTCTCCTTTGATTCTCATTTTTTTCTTTACTGTTCACGAATGTCACCATGTGCCGTAGCGCACAACATTCAAACATGCACAGAATGCTGTAAAAACTTTTGGCAGGATGTAGGATTTTCCTGCATGCAATGTGTATGTACATCATTGGTTTGTCTTCCAAAGATAAAATATAACAGCCAGCATGTTCACACACTGTCGTTTTTTTATTTAGAATATTAAAAGTTTTAAATGCAAATGATGTGCTGTGTGTTTTCAAGCCGAGTCGAATTTCGTGGAGTGTGTGCTTGCTTGTTTCACAATTAGCAGATACCATTCCATTATCCACAAGCCAGCGACCTTCCTCATGTGTAGCCTATCCTAGATAATTGGCTACTTGAAAGAACCAGCTGGGCAGAGAGGAAGAGTGATTGCAAGTCACATTTTTACCATGATGAAGAACCACACAATCAATATTGTAGATAACTATTCAGGAAATGCCAATATGGGCCCTTTCAGTTCTGGCGCTTGCAGGTTGCTTAGAATATTATAAACCCAGGACTAAAACTCCCATAATGCAAAGAGAACAAATAAACAATCATTTGTGAGTAGCTCCCGAATGGCATGTGGGATGCTCTCATGTACAAGTGTGTGCCTTTGATTTATCCATTTTTTTCGACACAATATTTATAATGACCATGGGCCATATATGTATTCTGGGTAGGTCTAGAAAAAAAGATTTAATTTAAACAAAAATAAAAAATAAAAATGTTTAAAAAAAAAGGCATGGGGCCGTATCTTCAATGCCTTTACAAATATATCACATTGCTACATTATCGATTCTAGGGACATCAATGATTACTGTAGACACTTTCAAATAAAGGAACAGAAATTCTGTAGTCATTACCTGCAAGCCAGACCTCGCTGTGTTCAGTTGTAAGGGCAGGTAACACTTTCCAAGGGACAGCCACTTTACAGGAAGCAGGCCTGGGAACGGGAATCTAAGGGCACACCCATTCACAAAAGGCTTGGCCTCACACCAGGGTGCTGCATACCTAAAGGACTTTGATCCTATTGAGAATGGAAGGGTTAGCATAGACAGGGAGAGCACTGTGCAGTTGAAGGAACTTTCCTCCATCTCGTTTCTCTCTGCCTCGCCTTCCTGTCCCCTCCACCCCTTTTAGCACAAAAGCTCTTTGGGTGAGATGTCAGAAGGGCAAATTCTACTTCTTCCAAGTAGCGAAAAGCCCCCTAAAGCAAGTTAGCTTTAGTCCAACATTTACCTTTAAAAGAAGGGGTCTCACACCACCTCTTTGAATCATCTTTTGGACTTCAACTTTTCAAGATTCCGTCATTGGACCTCTGTAGTTGGTCCCTCCAATGTCCGACCAGACATGCTTGAAGCCTGGTTCAACGCTGTCGAACTGCCAAGAACCACAAGAAGGTACATTTACAATGAAGTGCCCTTTGGTCCAGTTTAGGAGCCTAGAGAATGGTTAGGTCATTAATCCCTTTTTGCATCCAAGAAGCATCTTTTTTTTAAAGAACCTTGTGGTTTTTACTTGCCTTACACCCCCGATTCATAAAGTGCTGCATTGTGCTACTTTTGATAATTCTCTGCGCTTTCCTCAGGGGTGGATTTTGGGCAGTGTTTTTCGATCAAGTTATCTTGCAGAGTGTGTGTTTTATAAAAGTATATTTTTATAGAACCTTTATTGGCCATTCCTTTCATTTCAGAACGTTATGCTTTGCTGTTTGGGTTGCTACTGTAACACATTCACACCCCTCAAGTGTATACGAAACCACAAAAGACGATCGAGGCATCCCTCTTGACTGTGCCCGTTTTATCTTTAGGGTCGTGTTGGCTCTTGGTTTGCAGCAGTGCTAGGGCTGAGTGGGAATTTTAGCCTCGACTCAACCTTTTACTTTTGCTGGGTAGAATCCAGTTCATCACAGGAATGAGCTGGACCTGGATTTTAAAGTCCTAACCAGGCCCCTTAGTCAAATGAGAGCCCCACAGCAGATCGCTTTCCAGCCCCTTAGATGCAAAATAAGGGATCAACAGCATTCTTCAGACAAGGTTTGCCTCCCTCAGCAAACCTGCAGCCAGTCGTGGGCATCCATGCATGTGCACTAGGCCCAGTGCAAGGATTTTTTTGCACTATGTCTAGCAAATTTGATTAATTCAGACCACAGGCCACCAGATGCTTTTTTAGTTCCAAAGGGCAATGTAAGAGGGCTTCTCATTTTTACCAAGGGCTACAAATATGCTCTTATCATTCATAAGGCACTGCGTAGGAAGGGAAAAATGCACTCTCAGAACACATACCAGTTCAGTAGACATGATCAGGATTTTAACCGTGACATGTAAGCATCAAGTCTGCTGAAGAAGGCAACTTCTGCTTCAAATTTCATTTAAGAGCATGTACATCCCCCCCCCATAGCCCCCCACCTCCATCATCCAGGAATAGATGTGAACACCAAATTGATTGCCCAGTATGCCTTACCTCACAAGCTGCAAGAAGATTCAGGTTTTTTTCTCTTTATAGTTTTTGAATTTCACCATGTTTTTGGAGTCTGCAATTGCTGACATACACCATGTGCCTGCTTACAGTACAGAGAGCCACAAATGCCAAACTGCACCTTTTATAAATAGTTACACAGGTGGTTTCATTGAAGACCACACCAAGTGACAATTCAGCCTGACATTTTTGCATTCCATGGGGAGAATGGTTGACATTTTTACATTCCCTGGTGGGAAGGTTTAGGCCGGAATTAATAAGGTACCGCTGAAGATAGAGTGACAATTCTTTAGGAAAAGACAACAACCAAAAAAAAAAAAAAAAAAAAAGGTTTTTGTCCGGGATATCACACAGAGGTAATAATATTCGAAATTTTGGAATACACATTTGTGTAACGAACGTTCAGTGAATTTAAAGCGACGCAGTTTTCTTTCACATGGGGAGCCGTTTATCCTCTCTACTCCAGCAATTGTTCTGTGTTTCTTCGACATGGCACCAGTTATCCCTACCGCAGTGGTCTTCAAACTGAAGCGCTGTTCCCCTTGAGGGAGCCCAGGAGGTGGGAGAGTAGGAGTTTAAGGCGAGCGACTGCGTTTAATATGAAATATAAGAGGTTCTAGCATTTCGTGGCATAACACCATGTTGTTTTTACTCGAGGGGGGCTCTGCATAAACAAAAAGGTATGAAAATCACTAGCTATTGGAGAAAAAAAATGGCGTGCGAGGATAAAAGAAATATTTACCAGCGATAAATACTTATTTTTTTTAATTTAAAAAAACTCGCGCACTAGGTCCTGTAACATCTAACAAACGATATGTGTCTTGCCACGACACTGAATGAAATGGCATCAATCGCAGCCAATTAGAGAAGCAAACTGAAATAAAAAGGCCTAAAATATATGCTATAGCGTTAGTCAACATTCAAATCTCCTGCACGTGTTCAAGAGGAGCATTGCCAAGCACAGCAAAGCGTTCTGGAGACAGCAGCAATTTCATGGAATTCTCCACAGCCATTACCATGCATCGCTTAACCCATGAGTGTCAGTAGCACGAACAACAGCAAAACAAACAACAGTGAACAAGAAGAAGAAATGCAATCACGAGATTGGCTTTCCTCAGACCCCATTTGCATTTTAGATGTAAACTGAATCCTACTAGAAAGCTATATTTTAACATAGCTGCGTCAGCTGGAGCAGAAAATAAAGTACAGGCTCAATAGGGGGTTGGCCGACGACCAACTGATATCTTTGGTACACGAACAGTACATCAACTAAAGCAAAACATATAGGACGGTAGCAATTATCTCAGCGGTTGCGAGTAGAGATTTGTTTTTGCACGAGAGATATTAGAGAATTATAGTTGGACAAGCATAGATTCACTATGGTGCCCACCAAACAAAAGTCTGCCACTCGATGTCAAAAACAAACATACTGTACTATGCTCAGATTAGGCTGCATACACACAAGAAACTGGAGAAGGTATATAGCCACTGTATGATATTTTAAGTGGAATGAATGTGGAGCATTCGAGAGTTCACCAGGCATACAATAAGCTGTGTTGCAATTCTGTAAGTTTGCTAATTAAATTGACCTTTGTGTAGCAAAGCTAGCTATTCAAGTTACCCTGGTCAATGAGAGCACAGCTTGCCCTGCATTCTCTCTTGCCCTGCCAGCTCTCCATACCCTCTTTTCTCTGTTCAATGCTTCTTCAAAAGGGGCCAATAGAGCGAGAGTGCAGCAGAAATACTCTTCTCCACTCTTAAGTGCCATAGGCATGTGTGGGTTGTCTGGTTGCATACATCAGGGCAACTGTGCTCAACCTATGAGCTGCTCCCATCGTCCTTTATATTCTATCTCATCACCCTGTTGCTTTATACCAGCTACCCGTAAAGCGAGATGGCCGCAAACAATATTCCACTTAGTTTGCCCAGTTCGCTTTGTGCTACACCAACCACTCTGCTTAGTCTCATACTTTCTTTCCTCTTACATAATGAATACACAAAGCTAAATAGATGTTTACGCAAAGTAGTGATCAATAACGCCATCTAGTCTGTACATCTACAGACCTACTGCACTACCATACGCTGTAATTAGCCTCCAGAGCTTGTTTATATTAGCATCATCAACAGAGAGGTGGCCAAACTGTTTTCAGAGGTTTTTTATCATATCCATGTATGTGTGCCCATCCATGCAGCTAATCTTTTACTCTCATTCAGGGCTCATTCTTTTTGCCCACTCGCATAGTCGAGTAGATTTTATGAAAGGCGAGTACCATTTGCTGTGGATGTTTGAAAATTGCATTTACTATTTACTTTGTTTGCATTGAATGTCAAATAAAGGTTTTACTGTGCATGGCTGGCGCAGTGTGCCAAACTTAGTGGGTTTGTGATGACATGCACCATTTTACAGAAGGCACATTTAAATACGTGGTCATCTGTTGCCATGGGTCAAGTGCATTTCTCTTAGGTCTAGTAGGTAAATTAAGTTACTTTACTGGCAGGTTTAGCAGAGTTTGAAAGTATTTACAAGGCTGACTCATCTCACTAATTTCTTACTTCAGCGGTACACAAAACCGCAGAGTTGTTGTTCATGTTACGTCACAGTACAAACACCTTCTGGTGACATTGAACATATTAGTACAACATTGTATGTAAATCAAATGGATTTCTTTGCACAACATTGTAAATCAAATGGATTTCTTTGCTAATGAAGAACATTCTAATTAGCAATACTCTATCATCAATTTTTGAAAACTCATTTATGGCTTGGTTCAAATAAATGGAGTACAGGCTACTGACTCGAGCCATGCCTCCACCCCCATCGCCCCTAATGTATTGCTGCTGGTGAGAGGACAGTTACTCCGCTATGAACCTATCCCACCTGTCTTACATTGCGCCAGGATCAGAAAATAATGTGGCCGGTGAGCAGAGGTGCAGTGCCCCTAAGCCACTGGGGCCCACAGTGTAAAGACATGGCATTTAATTTAAGTGGTCTTGTATAGCACCCTTTTGCCACTATTGGTGGCCTTGCTGCACATGGCACTGTAAGAAAAAAAGGGTGGCTCATTAGTGGGACAGTTGGAGAGGGAGTTGCGAAACCTATGGTGTTGGTGGGTACAGGTTGGAAGAACTCTGTTCCTGTGTGCCAATCTGCTTTCTATGGGTCTGGCAAAGACATTTAGGAGTAGGTTATCCATAGATAAGAACCAAAGATCTGATGGACTACAGCACTTTGGGTCTTATAAGCCACCGATGTGGGAGTGTGTGATCGGGCTAAAGAGAAGAGCTTAATATTGATGTGCTAATGGCCAGTGGCTGAAATCTGTAGGGGTTTTGCACGTCATGTAAGGTACTAGGTAATCTTAGCAGCGAGTTGGTTAGTCGGGGAAAGCGGTGAATATGTATAACAAGACAAAACAACCTGAAACCCTACACTCTTTTCTTTGGCCTTTTGCAGATCTCACTAGATCAGATTGCCATTGTGAAATCCTCTCGTTCTTTTTCTCTCAAATCGATATATTGTATTGCACCTGCAACAAAACAAGCATCCGCGAGTTGGCCGTTAAGGGTGAAAAGGCAATCTGGAACCTCAATTCCCACAAACTACACGCTAAGGGTTATGGGAGGCAAGAACCTTTGGTTCAGAGAAAGGGCTAAAGGGAAATCTATTTGAAGAAAAGATTGCACAGAAAGAAAAGAGCTAGTTGAAAAACAAACATGCAAGCTGCAGCATCTGAAAAATGACATGTGCAAAGAAAACGTGCAATGCTTGCTGCCCATCTAAACTAAAAATGTATGTCCCAAGTAACGGACAAGTGAAAATTATCAGGCAACTTTTATTAACGTGAAAAGCAGTCCAATCCGAGATTTTAAAAAAAAAGCACTGCATTTACAATTACAGAAAACTGATTTTGGCTTGCATTAGGAATAGGTATTTTGAAACCTACAGATCTTGGAAATGTGGTCCTTTGATAGGAGTTTGATAAGCCAATACAATGTATGATCTTGCCCTGAGTTTTGGAAATGTAAAATCAAGGGGAAAAGAAAAGAACTGTTAAATAGCTGCATTTTGTGAACTGAATCTGCTTTCGAGCCAAACTAGCCAAATGGCATTAATCCCCCATCAAGATACTGGAATGCCTTGCCATAACAAGGAAATGAGCTCTATGGCTTTTGAAGCCGACCATCAGGGCGGATGACTGCCGGGGTGGATTCCCAGGAGGCCAAAGCTGTGCAATAAAAACAAGTTATCCCCCTTAGAACTTACATCTGTCTCCATGCGTGGAATTAAATCCTAAAATATGCATTGAAAGAATTTTGAGCAGTGCTCACTAGTGTTCCCCTCATCTAATCTAATATCACAATCAGGAATTTAGCACTTTTCGGGTCTGCATGAACTTCCACCATGACTACAACATTCATAGGGGTCATAAAAGCACCAGCTCTGGACTAACAGGATGGAACACCAGCTATTCGGTTGCTAGGCAGATTACATTTAGTTGCCCTTTTCTGGTAAAGAAGAAAAACATGCATCATTGAAAGTGCATAGGATTTATATTTCTGTTGATAAAATTTGGACAGAACCTAGTAGAGACTCAAAAAAACAAAAAAAAATTAATAAAAATAAATAAATAAGCTGAAAGGGGCCTTTCAGCTTGATACCACACACAATTATTTTCATATTGTGTAAATTGGGCAAAAGTGGGAATCTACACACAGAAATGTTTCACGTTAGTGATCCATATATCCGAGTGTCCGTGCCGGCAAACTGGTTATCGATGAGAAAAAAGCCAAAATCTGTAATTCATCCCCCATATGTTGTGTTGAGATGAAAATCACATCATTTGATTTGTCTAGGTGAGAGTAATCTGATGAACCAATTACGAACATGATCGCATGTGTGTAAGATGCTGCTTTAGAAGGTTTCAATTGTTTAATTCAAAATCCTAAAATCACATTAGATGGGTGACCCACTGGGTTTGGAAGTCATTCCCCGACAGAGTGCCCTCCTCATGAATATGCCCAATGACTATGAAGAAGTTGGTTTAGTAAGACGTTACTCTGGGAACACTGTCGAATCACAAACACCGACCAAGAGAAATAATGCACAACTTTATGGAGGTGTGGTTTCTTCTCAAAAGTTAAAACCCATAGATTCTGAGGACAGAGACTTGCTTACTGACTGATGAAAGAGGGGGAAGGGGAATTGACAACAGAAAGGAATGGAAGAGATTGCTGTCCTTTTTGGACCCATTTTACGGTTTACAAGCAGGGCACTGCCAGGTAGGCCAACCTGCCCTTCTTCAGTGGAAGAGACAGCAGACAGGCTGTGGAGAGAAGCCGACCCGCCCCCCCCCCATCTTATTGACTGAGCCCTGCCTGTTCCTAGAGGTGGGAGAATTTAACCAGTCCTTAAAAGGGTGCCTACATGTCTGAGACAGTCAAAAAAACAAGTATGATACAAAGGGGAAATAGCTGAGTGGGGTGATTCTATAAGAAGGGACATAGATCATATCCTGGCCCCTTTCATTTTAAAGTACTGAGGGGCGGGCATATACTGTACATCCTGGGAAATAAGTAAATATTTCAGATGCTTATGTCCTTCTGGAACCATCGATTATCAAATAGATTGCATGGTCCATATATTGTGAGATCCCGATTCGTTCTCTGTGCACTGTGTAAGCACAGGAGAGTAAATGACATATTACTATGTGCATACCTAGAACAATAAAGTAATTCAAGTCATTTTCTGGTCACATCACCAAGCAGAGTCCGGTTACCGATCCATTCAAGAAAAATGGGAAAGCGTTAAATTAGCGCTCCCACGTTCAAATAAAGAATGTTATCAAATAAAGGAACATTGCGCGTGCTTGGCTTGGTGCAGGTGGAACATTCCTATGAAGGAGCTGTCGCCTACAGGTCTACGTGTAATTTGGGGCTGCAGTCAACCAATTTGCCTTTCTTAGTATGCTGGTCGGTAGGCTAAAAGATGCTTCATACATCAATCTAGCATCCTCTGGTGCTGTGCTCAGTGGCTTGCTGGCAATTCTGCTCGCCAAGGGCAGCGCCAGTCTTGGTCAGGACAAGAATGTGTTTGTCAGGAGATCAGGGCTCTTGTTCCTACCAGAGTTCTACCCCATCTCCAAGAAGCCCCGATACTCTTTTCACAAAGGGCAAAATGACATCCCCCATGGACCAGCTCACCAGGGTTTGAGGTGGTCCAAAGACTTCAGTATCAGAATGATGCTGCTACCCTGCATGGGGGTTCTTCACAATGAAACCAGGAGCAGAAAAGATGGGTGTAGTGGGGAGTCCTCAAAAGTGCAGCACTTTGCCTAAAGGGGGTGCAGTGCAGCATTCTGGCAGTGACAGAATGAGGATTTGTAGTTGGGGGGGCGTAGAGAAAATTGGAGGGACATTCAAATAACACAAATGTCAGGTTTGCAGCATCTCTGATTAGAGACCCTTACGTAGCAAGGACCCCCAATGTCCCAGCAAAGTTTGGCATCACAGCCAAACTATGAAACCAGGACAAAAATAGAAATGCTTTATTCATCCAGATAGTAAGAGGTGTCCTTCCCAGAAGGGGCCATCAGGCATTCGCATTTGCAATATGTGTAAGCTTCTCTGCACAAGGGGTCTTCTGCAGCCAGGAAGGTAGCACCTCACCCATTAACTGCAATTTACACTACAAACGAAAGGAAGGAAGGAAGGAGCAGAAAGGCGGTCTTTCTGCAGCTATGTAGGGCCGACTGAATTGTGTTCCTGCCTTCAAAATATTTACACAAGTTAGTATGATGTCCGAGGAAGAACGTCAGAATTGTATTTGCATAATTTTGAACTGGTTTCAAAAAGCTACAAAAAAGACGCATGTTGTTTGTCCATGTGGGCTCCATTTGGTTTTCTACTTTTCGTGTGCTGTCTGCACTCTCCATTTTGAGGGATATCTTTGCTGTCTAAAGCACAGTATTAGAGGTGTGAGAGTGAGCCAGGGTTCAAGCCAGCTCGGGTCAAGTTGCTCCTTGGAGCTCGATTCAAGAAAAGTCAATAAAAGCATCAGAACCTGCCGGCTCGCCAATAAAAAATAAAAAGAATGAGAACTTGTTGTAGGAGCAGACAGCATCTCCCATGTCCTCTCCGGCCCCCAGCAGAGACATTCATTCTGCCAGAGGTCCAGTCCCACACCTTTACTAGGCACACCCACTTACTAATGTCAAGATGAAGTGGAACTTAAGTGCAGTGCTCGTCTTCTTAATAAAAAGGGTCCAGGCAGGGCCTCCCTAAAACCTTTGCTTTTGTTTTGAGGATTAACACTACATTATTTGGGGTGGAGGGCGAAACAGGCAAGAGGCCTGGCCATCATCTGATGGTGGCGACTGCCCTACAGAAAAACTGCACTCAGAAAACTCGAGAACAATGGTGAAAACGAGAACAATGGTGAGAACGAATCGATAAAATACAGCAAATTCCTTATCTGCTTCTTCATTAGAAACATTTTGAAGCAAATGCAAAATGTACATTTCCACATTTCTAAGCTGCACCTATTGATTGCACCCACACTAGATCATATATTAATATTGTATATAGTATGACTTCATATTTTCAAAGGCAACGTATTGACAGCTTGTAGCTACATTGAAATTAAGAATGTACATGATCCTAAATGTGCTAGACTGCCCCATTTCGATTGGAAAGAAGTGCAAGATGAACCATTTTGAAAGGGCCACCTCATCAAAGTGTCTGGTGGCAGGCATTCTTGTAAATCCATATCACATGCTTGGGTATGACTAAAGCAAAAAGATGCCCATCACTCACTAAGCTTGTCTCAGTCTGCCTTGCTTTGTGCACACATCCACCTATTTTAGAAACAATTAAACGGCGACATTAAATGATTTTCCAAGGATCGCACACCTTGGTTAAGTGGGGAACCCGGGGTCTGAGTCCGGTCTGCGATTTTGGCACTTCATCACATTTATGCACAGTAATCCCTCTCTAGTTTGCACAAAATGTGTGCGCGATAGGATAAATATGTTATGTTATGTTGAACGCTGTCATTTTCCTGGCTCGGTTTGTGTTGGGCCCTTTGAGCCAGGCCAGAGCCATCTACTCGGCCCTGGTTCGGCTATACGCATACATTCTTTGGCTCTCCCCAATCTGTAACGTATATGGCATGTATGGTGCTAGTTCAGTTGACTAAGGTCTGACATGCGATTTATAAGGGTATCCATGTCGCCTACACCCCTACCATGTACGGTAGAGGAAACATGAATTAGGGGGACAGTTCCCCATTACATTACCCCAGACTCCCAATTCCCCTTCTCAGTCCATTCGCAATCCATTGCACTGCCCCAGACTCGCTCTTCTTCACACGCTCCCTGACCAGGCACAAGACACCAGGTTGAGCAGGTTGGACTGAGCGGGAAAGAGCAGAGATGATTTGCTCCTGCCAAGCCAACGCATGTGATTACATGGACAAATAAGGTCAAGAATGGGCAAATTAAAGCAATACTGGGCAAATGTTGGACGTGCCTGGGCAGTTTATGACAATCATTGACTTATTGGGTCAGTTCTTGGTAATATGACAATACCCAAAAAAAAATCGAGAATAAATAGGCATAAAATGGAAATACCGGATATGAAGGAAATACCTGGCATATAATCGAAATAATTGACATATGTTGAGAGTAGATGTATCATGGCAGTACTTGACAAGTTATGGAATTACTAGGGTATAGCCTGAGAGGAGATGGGGGAAGAAGATTTAGGTGCCCCCCACCCCTGGGAGGAATGCTCAATTTTGAAATCCTACAACCACCACAAGGAAATAATACAAGTTCTAGTTCCTAAGCCGGCATAAAAGGCATTTACCTCATGGCACGAATGCTAGCTCTCCATAGGCCTAGAGCATACTGCTTCTTCTGCATGAGTTAATGATCACTCGTCAATGGCTTGTGCACATTGTGTGACCTGCATATAAAACATGACATTTGACACAGGACAGTATGTGGCGACCATGTGAGCCAGCTTTCCTCTGTGCCACAATGTCATGTAAACGGTAAAGGTGCACTATAGAAATTCTCTGTAGCATAGGCTGGGTGCCATGGGCTAGTGAGATTTGACTCTTGGCGAGTAAGAAATGGTGTGTTGTCCTTATGTATAGAATTGAGGTGGCGAGTGACTTTATGGCTGGCTAGTAGCTTGCAAGTTTTTGCACCCTGGCAAAAGACATCACGTCATTAACAGGTATAGTAGCTCAGAATCGGGACTCCTAAAAATAAGTAACCTGTCAAACCCTATCATATGAAAGAAAGTCAAAAAGTACTAGTCAGGAGGTCTTATACATTAAATATCATTCCTCTGTTCAGAATCCTACTCTAACCAATCACTTCCCCATTTCCCAAAAAAAAGTTATTTTGTTTTTTAAACCAACATTAGTAAGTCTTTGTCCAAATATTAACTCAAAGGGGTGGCTGCTGTCTCTTGACCCCCGCATTCTCCCTATCAGCAAAGGGCCTTTTGCCAATAGTTCAATTTCAGGGGTGCTGGGAGATTCTCCAGGTGTTCTAGCCAGGTCTTTTCCTGTTGTTCCCCCATTGTGGGGTTCTTTCAGTCTTTCTTCCTTCCTTGCTACCCCCTTTGGTTCTCCTTTCATGTACTACCCACTCTGGGGCTCCTTGTGTGTGTTCTCTTGCTCTCTTTTTTCTCTCTCCATCTCTCTTTTCCCAGGAGTACAGCCCCGGTGCTGGGGCTCTGTGGGACCAAGCAGACAAAGTCGTACCTGGAGGCGTTCGCAATGCATGTTCTCCTGGAATCAAATAGTGACCCAGGAGTGCCTGAGGGACAGAAGGAGGAGTCCTGAAGCGGAGGACCAAAGGCCGAGAAGTCTGTGCTATGGAAACACCAAATGAAGCAGCCAGTGAGTTTGTATGCGAAAGGATACCTGGTGTCCGATTATTTTAAGTTCCACCGAAGATTACCATGTATCGGAGTGGTTGCATGCAGAAGTCACGTTGTCGAAGGTCTCCAAATGAAATCCTCAAACCTTGAACTAAGTATACTTTGTATTGCATTGGTTGGGTGCATGAGAAGGCATGTTATGTTATCGAAAGCCTCAGAGTTCTAAAGGCAACTTTCACAAGCTTTTAACAAAGAAACTAAATGAATGACAAAAGCACATTGTCGTTCTATGTCATTTAATGTGCTTTTTTTTAATGTATTGTACATTTAGTTAATTATAAAACTTTAAGCACATTAAATGAAGTAGATAAAAGACAGAACATCAATCAATGTGCTTTTGTGGTTGGATTTGTTTTGGAACTTGGGGAAGGGAACCCAGAGTATTGGTTAACTTGATATGTGAACTCAGACATTTATTTGAACTGCTTTATACTTGGGGAAGGCAGCTGAAAGAAAGCTGTGAGCAGAACAGAGCTCCAAACTTCGTGTTGAACACCGTTTTGTTGGTTGCTGACATCCCTACACATTGTATAGATTAGTTGTGAGGGCAAGTATAGGTTTTGGACACAGGCATATTCCTAAATTGAACTTTTGGACTTTGACTTTCCTTATTTTTGGCAGGGAAATCCCACCATAGGATAGTACAAGATAGGATGAAAAAACGCCCGACTTAAGTTAATACACTTTTATTACTCATTGAGAATCTTTTGCCTGCGTCATACTCCAAGATGCCTTCACAATACCGTGCAAGGGTGTTAGTCCCTTGGGTGATTTCTATCCCTTTGGGGGAGGATGGGGGCCCTGTCCACTAAAGGGGACGTTACCTCCAGAGGGATCCTGCTTACCCTTTCCCCCAAGCGTAGAAGGCTCACCTTCCTAGTCCCAAAGGGGGTGGCTCCCCCTTGGTAAGAGGGGGCACTATTATGGCGATAGCTGGCAAATATGGGGACTATGTGGGCATGAAATGCTACCAAGTGCTCTCTGTACGTGTGCCAGTAACTGTCTGTGTGTGCCTCAGATAAGTGGTTTCTCAAGTCAGAGAACCATTTCCTTTGTGAATGTTTTGTGGGGTTTAAAACAAACATGCCTCTGCGACTCCTTTTCTTACAGCCTTTCATGTTCTCCCTCTGCTGAGAGAGAAAGAGAGCACAGATAGGTTCACTAGTCAAAAGCTTAAGACTGCCTTTGCGAATGCTCGTGTTTTGTCAACCCAAATTCAGGTAAGGTAAATCAAGCTGACTTGGAGAGCCCTTCTGCCAATGTCGTCCTCACGTCAGTCAGATTGATAGCAAATCGCTTACGTGTAAAACCATTTATTTGTTCGAAAATGTTAGTGTGTTTATTAAAACGAAAATGCCGTCGAAATAGGAAAAAAAACATTACAAATGTCGTCCTTCAAGTATAACATGAAAGCATGTACAATCGCATGATTAAAATGTAAAGTAGCATCCTAAAGAATCCGATCCACTATAACAACTAATCGTAAGCAACACAACACAATCGGCGAGTAACACGTTTGTTTTTATGTGAAAAGAGGCTTTGTGGCGGATTGCTTTGTTTTAGCAGATGTGGCCACTGAACAAGTCTGATCATTTGCCAGGGAAACTAAACTGTTTGCATTCTCTCACATACCGACTGACGCAATCACAACAACACGGGTCGCACGAACGGCATTCATTAGTCTGCACAATAGCAGCTGTGAACTGCCCTAAAAAAGCGACACTCTGCAGCTGCAACTGCAAGAAAGCCGAGAACGCAATTAGCATTTGAGGCAAAGTAGGTTTCGCTGCATTAAGTTCGAACTCTGCACTCGCACACATAAGAGCCATTATTGCCGAAAAGGTTGAAAAGATGGATTCTCTTTAACCATTTTTAATACAATATAAATGCGATTTCAATTTAGTCCGTCCATCAAAAATACTCTTTGATCGCGTAAACTGAGCAAGAAGGCACAGGAGTGCTCCTCATTTTCTCAACAATGGCACATTGTACAGCAGAAATTAGAGCGAGGCCTCGTCTCGCAGGTCAGAGGTCTGCACACTGGGTCCAAAGTGTTGGCATGTCACTGGCAGTAATGGTAATTGGTACAATGTTACATCGCCAGCCTTTTTTTTTTTTTGCTGAGTTTTTTGCCAATAATTTCTGGCCAAAAAAAATGAATCGAAAAATATGGGGGTTGGCAAGGGGAATTATGGGGCAGGGAGTGTGGGGAGTAGGGACTAGATAATTGGGATGGGGTGGCGGGGGAGGGATGAAGAAATATCCTCAAATAAAAAAAAACATTTTGATTCGTTTTTTTCATCTGAAAATATTCAGCAAAAAAAATGCTAATCTGAAAACACATAACCTGGTAATTACGAGGAGTATTGTTGAAGTACTGAAGAGGTAGGGCGATTGTCATCTTCCCATTTCGTACTTCGCTTGAGAGCACCCGGCTACTAGTCTTAGTAGCGTGCATAGATACTAGCATATTGGACAACAGGGTTTGCAATCCAAACCCCCTTCCACCCTCCCCCCAAATACAGCCAGGATTAAGCACTTCACCAATTTACAAGGCATGAGAAGTATGACAATCCCCATGCCTACTTTGCAACCTTTTTCCTACCTGCACAATCTTTCATACTCCAACTCTGCTCCCTTTCATCCTCCTCTGCCCTTTTCCATTCCTCCACAGACTAAGGTTTAGATACCCCAGGCAGGGGCACAATATTCCACTTTTCAGGCAAGCCTCAACCACGTTAGGCAACGGTGCAGATTAAAACAATAATCTATTATTGAAACGTGCAAATATAGTCCAAAACTGGTGCCAGTTTTATTCTATGCCTGCAATACTGTGCATTGGCAGATGTGTCAATTGGTGCTGGTCACTTGAATAACTATGTATTTCACGGCGCCTTGTGTAGGCATTTGCAAAACTAAACACAGAAGCATGGATTTGTATTCACAAAGTGTGTGCATTGTAGGGTAAATTCTATCAATTTTTAATTGACATGTACCCCTGGTCTCCGGTTCTCTTGGACGGATTTTTGGTTGATTTTTAATACAGACAAGCACAACTTCCTGCCTAAAAAAATATATTTTTGTCGGGTGCATTTTTGGGATCCATCATGTTCAGTACATTGATGATCTTTTGAAATATACCCAAAATCTTGCAGACAAGGCACTTAAAGAAATAAGGCGGTATAATCATGCACACATCTTTACTGAAACTACATGAACCCATCTGGTTTGACATTCCCGAAGTCACAAACTCTGTCTTCAGAACCGATAACTGGTGCAATAAACAGGTAGAACGTTCCCCCCTTGTACTTCTACTTTTTCGGGCACCTCAGAACAGAAGCCAAAGTGCAAAGATCGATGGAAATGCAAGATCATCTAGTCATGTTCTAATCACAAGTTGATTTTCTTATATCCATGGCACAAGTAGCATTTTTTGGGTAATCAATTTATGATTTTTCCAAACAATAGTCCTCACAGTGGTGTGATTTTCAAATTAGTTATCTTTTGTCCCAGAGCCTCGTCAAAGATATACAGCCCCCATACCACCCTCTCTTCATACCATTCCCACTGCCACCTCCCTCTCAATCTTTTGACTCCAAATAAGACAATAAGTCGCATCGGTCCATTGCCTCGGTTTAGAGGAGTGGGTTACTCCTAAGTGTTGCCAACTTTCCAGCTAGCAGATAATCAGTTGATTTGATTTTTAATTTTAATATTTTTTTTCCGGCTTTCTTGATAAGACATAACACAAGGTTTTATACGTGACACAAAGGAATATTAACATTTATTAAAATTTAAGAACGGATGCGCCAATAGTTGCTTCAGAAGGTTATTATCCAGCTTTTCAAAGAAAATATCTTGCTTAACCTTTATTGCATGATCAGTAGACAATCAATTGTACGATAAGCAAAAGTCTTGAAAAGTAGTCTATATAGAATCCTCTCAATATGTGCAAAGTACTTGGAAAAGACTCTGAGAACACAACCAATTCATGCAAAGAAATCCAAACAGCTCTTATTCCTCTTCACGTAGGTTTCCCAATAATTCCTTATATTGATTTACATACTAGGCAGATGCAGTATATTTCATTGGAGTATGTACTTGCAACAATTTCAAATTGCACAGATTCCTTGGGTGGCGAGCGCCATAAGACAAAGCACATCTGCAACAGCATTCCACACTTTATATGCAACAAATCAAAGGCAATTACATAGTACATGCAAGGCCAGATTGAGGATGTTCGAGTACAGAACACCCAAATAGAGAGATTTAGAAAACATTTATAATTTAAAATTGGACTAGTGTTGTAGCAAGTCTAATGAAATTGTAGCCAAATTTCAATAGAAGACAACATTCTAATGAGGCCTTCAAGATCACACTTGTGTTAGACAGATATTCTTTAAAATGTATGATCGATTTTCAAAATGAACCATGTCCAGCCTAACAGTGCATATAGCTATACAGAAAAAGCGTGTTCCCTTCCTCCCTCCCTCCCTCCACCTCATGTCCACCCTCCCTCCCTCCTTTCTCTTCTAGACTTCCCAGCTCCCTCAGTCGTGTTATAGACTGATTTAAAACAACCAAGGTTGTAGTTGTGGCTTTTAAAAACTAAACATGGGTGTTGGAAGAAAAGGTGAAGTTACCAAATTGCCTGCAAGTGTGTAGAAATCATGTTCCCTCGCGATCAATCAGTTAATTTGAAAGAGTACATCCTCTTTCAATGGCACTAGCTGCAGGTCTGATAATGGGTGCCTTCTAATGCTTGCCAGCAGACTGTAAACATTCAAAACCCTGTTTACATTACTCCAATAACCTCAACACGCCTTGGTGGAGGAAAATCTATGCAGTATAGAATTAAAATAGGCAACCATGATTGTTAGTTTGCGTTTGCGTGCAGCATAAAATAGCTAAAAGTTCATTTTATCTTAACGTCCAATGAAAGGTTCAGTTCTACCAATTAGCCTTGTGTCGACAACAGTAAATGAATAAGGTTCCTTAAATGATGCCCTTTTCTCATCAGCTGATAGTGTGTGTTGCCAATCCAGTCTGTATTTCTGTTTATGTATATACACCTTTGCCTAACCTTTTTCAGTAATGTTCTATATGATCTTTTTCTGCACTGGACCAGATAAGAAATTCAAATACTCTTTGCCAGGTGTCATTTAATATCACACCTCTGCTATACCAAGTTAAAATATCCAGACCATTCCTCCGTTAACAGGATGTTATATATGGCTTGGCGGTTTCACCTTTTGGCCAATTTTCTAACAGGGGAATCCATGTCCGTAACAGCCGAGTGGGTCTTCTTAACATAAACGTTTTTCACCCCCCTTCTGCCCAAAAGGTTCCTGGTTCAGGAACTTTTTAAAGTTAATTTTGAGCTGTCTGCTTACTCGACATTCTTAGAAAGTACATTTTGCATGGTCTTCCCATGACTGAAATCATCTTGCTGAACGGGGTTAAACAATCAATTCTTCCCTTTATTAACGGGCAGATCAGATTTTCATTACAGAAATAGAAACTCAAAAATTGAAATAATCACTTAACCAGCAAAATTTGTATAATCATGGATTTCACATATTTGTTTCATTTTAATTTCATTTTATGAGGGAAACCAGCTTCATAAGAAATAACCATACGTTGGTCAGCACAGCTTCCGCGCAGATGGAGAGAAAGATGTGATCGAGGAGGCTGTTAGTTTTGAGACTTTCTCCAGTAAATCCAGAACGAAATAAAATAAAGTGCAATCAGTCTGCCTCTACCATCTCATGTCACATCTTCTCCCGCACCATTTAGACAAAGTAATTTTAACAAAAGTGTGTACAATGGTAAAGAAAAAGATAGATGTGTTCCCATACCTTTGCTGCCTAAGGCCATCCAGTAGTACAACAAAAATGGATGCCTTGGTCTAGTGGGCTATTGTTAAAGAGACATAATTAATTTTCCCCAAGAGGATAGTTTCAGTTGGTCAGTGCTTACTGCAGACATCTGCGTTCATCCTTGAATCCCGTCATAGGTTACTATCTCTACCAGTTATACCGCAGAGATCAATACACTGGGTACCATAACATTTAAACGTATTACAGCACTTAAAGGCAGAGGAATCTAGCATCCTTTTGAGTGTTACAGAATGTTTTGGGTTGGGAATGGGTGGAGCAGGGGTTGGAGAGAGTCATTGTATTGTGCTGAAATGGAGTTACAATCTTCTCCATATCCATAATCTTACCTGTGTTCTTCTGTTTTCCATTTTTAAAAGTGACGATAACGCATTTGCTAATAGTTGGATATGCGAGTTTCATATTGGTCATACAAAATAAATGTTTCTTATTCGCGAGTTGCAAACGTGCTTAACTGCACAAGAATTGCGCTTCAAATCATTCTTCGCGGAAATGCTACTAAGGGTGAACCTAAGAATTCAATCTGAAGTCGCAGGACAAGATATAATGTTAGTGAATATATACTGGCATCCGACTCACTGCAAACTCTCCATCATGATAGGACGACTAGAGAGGCTCCTTGAAGGTAATAAAGATACCCACCCAAATTCGGAAATAATAATGGTTGGTGATTTAAATGCACATTGTACCTCCCCATATATAGAATTGGTAAACAAACATAGTCCACTCCCTCTGGCTGGACTTTTGGGATGGATGGGGCTTGAAAATTACCAATGGCCAAACACATGGATATAATCCCCTTCCTCCCACATGGCACAGGGACAATCCTAGCTCGAATTATATTACAGTATCAGAAAATATATTCCCCCTAGTAATAAAGATGGAAATCAAACACAATCTTACCAGTGATCGTGATCTAATAGCATTACACCTAAGCATCATGTTAAACTTGACAAAGATGTCACCTTAAATCTAACAGACTAGTGTGGAATACACAAAGGATGGAAAATATTAATAGGGTGATTGAAGACTTCAGGCATGCCACCACCTACCCAGAATAATTTAAAACCCTATCAGTGGAGAATTTTTGCCCATTTATCGAAAAAAAAAGTAAGTCTGCCCTAAATGGTACCTTAGCAAAATCGTACTCCAATCGGCCTCATAGTTACATAAAAGAAATTCAAGAAAAGGAAGACCTTTATGCGTAAAACAATTATGATACTAAGAAAAGTACCACTTAAAACCGATGAAAGAAAAGTGCATACGGAAAGGAAAACAGTAATACATAAATTGGATCAAAAGCCACAGACAACGCTTACTGCAAAAAGATGGAGAAAAAATCCTCAGTTCCATTGCTCAAAAAAACAACAAGAACTTTTGGAATCTAGTGAACGCAACTACCAGACACGTGCCCCCAGAGAACATTAACCTTCTCTCATGATGCAGTGTACCAACTTCACAGAATTGTACAAAAATGTAGGTGGCAACTTCCAAAATCCATACTCCGACACATTGTGGAATATAGATGTAACCCGAGAAGTTATATTAAAAAATCATAAAATACCCCTCTAACTCTCGAGCTCCTAGACCTAATGGCATTTGTAACCTTTTCTTGAAAAAACAATCCAGAAAAGTACGCAAGTGTTCTTCACACCCTCTTCAACAATATACACCGAAAATCAAATCTCTGGGATTCAATCTTCTTAGACCCATGGAATTTAAGATCGGAAAGGAAGGCATGTGGTCTAAAAGGGATCCAATACATTCAACAAATGAATTACATCAAGCACAAACTTTTCCGATTCACTCATCAACCTCTTTTCTACACCAACAAAATTGTTCCATCACCAACATATGGATTAGAAATCATTAACCAATTAGATAAAATGGAACTAAACAAAGTGGAAGCAAACATTTGGAAGATGGTATTCTCTCTTCCTGCCTGTGTTCCACATTTTATTTTTCATTTTGAACTAGGATTAAATTCTATTCCATCACTGGTACAGATGAAGTTGCTCCTATATTGAAAACTAATGATACATTCCCCTGACTCCCTCTATGATACTATTGGAACACAAATGAAGAACGGGACAGGAAAACCGTTCCATTCCTTTTCCCAATGTCACTGCCTAATGGACACACGTTTGACATAACTGAAATGCTGTCTCTTTACCCAGAGAAAGACACAGACTGGATAAATACTTGTGATGAGGAGGATATAAACGAACCAAAGAAATCTGCCTAGAATGTAAAACTAGGGGAACTTTAACCTTCGTACTTAAAGCAGTACCACAATAGGTTTTTTTGAGAATCCTTCATGCAATTTTGTTTCAATTTAGTACATACGGGAGAAGTCTTACACATTAGAGGTCCAGAAAAAAATGCAATCTGTAGATTTTGTCAAGACTCCAATGAATCCCTTAAACACCTAATGATATTCTGCCCATCACTCCAGAGTATTCGAAAAGACCACTTCAGTTGGTTCATACATTCCGTTGAACATTTGGACAATGAAAATGTGTGGTTATATATGCTACAAGGTCATTGTTATTCATTAGAATTGTCCAATACTTGGAAAAAAGCTAATATTAATTGAAATTAATTGGCAGATCTTAAAGAAATGTGAAATGTTTGTAATTATTGATGTAGTCGCTTCTCTCTTTTCACCTTTATTCTTATTTTCTTATTTTTTAAATTCATAATATCCATTTCAGTATGATGTTTAGATCTTACCTTCTTTCTCAAAATGTAATGAATGTCTTTTTTCCTTTATTTTTATATTTCAATGTATAACTTTTTAATACAAACTATTTTACAATAAAAAAAAAAAAAATTTGGAGATGCTCACATGCAGGATTAGTAATGAATCCTACACAGTGGGGAGTCTCTATCAATCCTAATTTGCCAAAAAGGGGCAGGGGTATCAGAAGAACCTAAACTAAATTACCTAAACCATTTAGGACTTTCTTGAAAACCATAAGGTCTGGTTCCTTGGATAATGTTGTGGGGAGTGAGTTCCAAAACCTGGCTGCCATCTCTGGAAAAGATCTTCCCAATCCGTTTGCATGCCTGTAAACAGGGCATTTAATCAGCATTTTGTGGTCTGAGAGCAGTGCTCTGGGTGGAGGACGTATAAAGTTTTAATACAGGTTTTTATATCATTTCTTCCACGCCTTCACGATTTGTCATGTGCCCAATATCCTAAATTTGCTGAGAGGACCATTCTGGGCTGTGTCAGTTTGCTTTATAGGATTACTTGGGTGTCTCCCCGCTGGCCCACAGCTTTTAATTATCTCAAGTTGCTCACTTACAATCATCAAGTAGCATTTAATTAACAGTGCCCTCAGGTGAACTTTGAATTACATTTTTCTTAATTGAATGTCTTGCATATATTCATTGTTCAGAAAAGGAGGCACCCATGCCACAGTACGCCTTCTAATAAACACCCACGCTATTTTGCCTCTCCTTTTTTCTTCCGATTGCTTAGCCTAGCTTGCTGGATGCAGCTTTGCATTGTCTATTAGAACAATCTAGCGTTGACGATCTAAGTGCAACTTTCTTTTAAGGTACTCTGGCTGGAATATCTGCTGAATCAACATACAGTATCCTTTTCTGGGCAGATTTTCATCTAGTATACAAATACAGGTTTCAGTACTTGTATGTTTTACATTTATAATAATTAAAATTCCATGCATACACATTTCTTGATTTTCCTATTATGAAATTTGGTTTCATGTTTAAGCTTTTAGTAATACATACAAGTTAGTACATTCTTAGATTATTATTCTTATTTGGGTATTTATTGAGCACGTACCTAGATTGGGGAAGCAAATGAATGCTTTGCAAGTCCGAGGGGGAAGAACATCATGAGGGAAGCAGAGATACAAGGGTGCAGGGAACCAACAACTGGGTAGAGGGTGGGTAGCAAAGGATCTACAAGCAACCAGGGGAGGAGGGGAAGGATCACATGGTCCCAGGTTACGTGGGGAGTGGCATGTGTGTGGACCCAGGTGTTAGCGAGGAGCCATTTCTCGAAGAGGGAGGGTCTGGAGCTCCTTCCTGAAATGCAAACACGACGGGGCGAGTCTGGTGTTGACTGGGAGGAGGTTCCCGTTATGTTGTTCTTTCCTTCCTGCACCAGTAGAATTAAAGTCTGCACCAGGCCTTTCTTCTGGTGAATCATAGGCCTCCGTAGATGCTCAGTTTCCCAGCAATGTATTTTTTTTATTTTTATAGCACCAGAAGCTCGCAGGCATCACGGCGCTACAACATTTAAAACAAGCAGACAAACATCAATAAAAAAGACAAGGGGCAGGAGCGTCAGAAGAACCTAAATTAAATTACCTAAAGTTTTTAAGACTTCTTGAAAGGTCCGGTTCCTTTCATAATGTTGTGGGAAGGGAGTTCCAAAACCTAGCTGCCATCACTGGAAAATATCTTCTCAATCTGTTTGCATGCCTGTAAACAGGGCATTTAATCTACATTTTGTTGTCTGAGCGAAGTGCTCTGGGTGGATGATATAGTGGAGTTAAGCATTTAAGATACAAGGAGGCGTGTCCGTAGATGCATCTGTGAAATAAGAGTTCCTGCCTTGAAATTGATACGTTCCTTAGTCGGAAGCCAGTTTAGTTTTTGTCTGTGAATTGATATTTTGTTGCATCTTGAGATCCTTTTGATGATGTGTACTGCATTGTTCTGCAACAACTTGGATTTTTTTTTTTTGTTTGAGTTTGAGGCACTGATCAGTAAAGCATTGCAATAGTCCAACCTGGATATTGAACTATTGCTCTCTGAAATGTATAGACAAATATTTCTAAGAAGGTTGAGATGACAGGTGCTGTTTTGGATCAGCTGATTAAAATGGACATCAGAGTTCAAAGAGGCCTCCAACTGAATGCCTAGCATTTTAACTTTTTTCTGTACAGGGACGGTGTTGTCTCCAATTACAAAGTTATGGAATTCAGGGCTCAAGTTATACCGGGCCTCTTATGAGCAAAGATAAAGCTCTTTTTCTTGTCATTAAGGCAGAGCCAGTTTAGGGACATCCAAGATTCGATGAGCTGGTACATATTTGAGAGAGTCAAGGAGTCCGATGCAGATCCTCCAGTAATTTCTATGACTAACTGGGTGCTGGAAGCGTAGTTTGTAAAGACGACACCCATGTCATGCAGAGCGAGAATGGAGGTCTGATATAAATGTTAAACAAGACCGGGGACAAGATTGCCCTATAGGGGTCTCCAGACCAGATAGTGGCTGTCCGAAAAATGCCAATCCCCATTGGATTTTACATTCCCGGTCCGATAGGAACGAGTTGAACCAATTTAATCGCCCCATCAGAGCAATGCCCAAGATGACGTGTGGAGTGGAGGAGGCGATCTACCAAATTGAATGCCGCAGACCAATCCAGTAAGGTCAGTAGGCCAGTTTTACCTTCCTCCGTGGGGTTCAGCATATGAGACTGAAGATCAATTAGTGCTGTCTTGTTCCTAAAGCTGCCTCTGGTGAAGGATATTGCTAGATTCCACTTAAGTTTGGAATTGCAGGCAGGCCAGTTTGTCCAGAATTTTAACAAGGAAGTGACGGTTGACAACGAGTCTAAGGTTGCTAGCATCCTTTGGGTCTACATTAGGTTTCTTCAATAGAGGGGTAACAGATTCAGTTTTAATAGAGCAAGGAATCTTGCAATCACTAAATGATGCGTTCGCAAATCTGGCTAGAACTGGCGCAAAAAGCTCTGTATGTTCAAGAATTAATTTGTGAGGCAATATGTTTGCAGGACAAGATGTAGGTTGCATATTTGAGAGTACTTTCAGCATGTCTGACACAGTTATTGGAGAAAAGGAGGTTTTCTCCAGCCTCGTGTGCCATAGACTGGTGTATGCTTGTGTTGACATAATTTGTCGCACATTTTGGGATTTTTTCACGTGCATTTACTAGTTTGGCTTCGAAAGCTTGTTGAGCTTTCATAGCATCCTCAGTCGTTTGGGTGAATGGGATCAGAAGAGCCTTGGGATTTCCTAAAAGTGCAAGAAACTGTTTATTGAAGCCTGGTTTATCTAAAGATCATAGAAGTTCTTTTTAGCTTCTACAAATTGCTCTTTATAGATTGTGTCCATATTCCAAGCTTTTCATCCGATTGGTGCTTTAACCAACGAAATTCCAACTTGCGCTTCTCTCTTCTTTTGACCGTAGTAAGATGAGGAGTAAACCATCTTTGATGGTGGATGTTATCTATTATTAGCCTTGATCTGAGAGGGACTATTTTCTACAGTACCGTCAGCAGAGAGTTTGAAAAGGACGAGTCAAAACAGTGAACAGAGGCCTGGATAGATGTTTCAGTCATGATTTTTTTCAAGAGAGGTAGAAAAGTCTTGGGCTTGTATCTTTTGGAAATTGCAACTTGAGACTCTGTTGCTGGAGTTGAGAGCTTTCTTAGAAGTCTCAGGGTAATGGATAGAAAAATCAACAATGTATCTCAGCAGATACATGGTCGTATATGAGCAATATAAACTATGAGATTTTTAGATAGCACCTAGACAAGGATGTGATTTTTATCTGAGGTTGTGGCTTTATTGATATCACGAGCCCTTTCTAGCTCTAGGGCTTCACTGTTAGATGCGTCACTCCGCCAGTGGTTGATTTTGCCCAAAAAGAGCATGGCCCGTTGGGAGCTTAAACTCTGAGAATTCTTCAGAGAAATCAGGTATGGTTGAGGAGAGCCAGTAACTAAGAATGAAGTGTAAACAATTGTTGGGGCCTGGGGTCAATTTAGCATGCAGGTTCTTGCAGGCTTTATTAGAGGTAACGAGACCTAATTCGGTTTTGGCAATAATTGCTACCACACCAGTGTATCCTTGCTCCCTGTTTTTGCAGATAAGTGAGTTACCCCGGGGGCACGGCAAGGTTTATAGTTGGGCCACTTGTATCTCTGATGCAGATCTCAGTCGGAAACAATGTGTCAAGATTATCGTTCATGATGATTGTGAATGTCTCGAGCATGGCCGACTAATGATCGAGTATTCAAAAAGAGAGGTTTTTAGATTAGTCCCTTTAATATTAGGTGAGAAAGAATCGTCTGTTTTCTTGCCTGTATTGCCGCAGAACTGGTTGGTCGCTCAAGGGGTGTGTGGCACCAGGGTAGAGTTAAGAGTGTTACAGGTGTCTATCAATTGACTGTGCACCCCCTGTTGAACCTGGTTTATGTAGGGAGCACACAATGCAATGTCAGACCGTGTGGTATCAGTTGAATGTGTCGGGTCAAATGAAGATGCAACAGAGTTGTTGGCAAGTTTCAGAACCAAGATAGGGGGTGTGGTTGAGACCTCCAGGGGATCCCGGGGGAGAGAAGAGTTGTTGCTCCGCCCCTTTCCACTCATAGTTGTCCCGAAATACCTTGAGTTCCCTTACTGATCAGGTTTAGTTTGTTTAAGCTTATTTATAAGTGCAATACGGTTAGCATGCAAAAAAGCTAGAAATAGTGTCACCTTGGAAGAAAACCCCATCTTTTCAGGAAGAAAATACCGATTTTAGCTAGTACCTTTGGGAGGCATTCTAGTCCCCACCACGCCATCCACCGTTGTAAAGCGGCGTTTACGGGCCTGAAAGAACGCACCGACGTGCCGTTGATGGGGCTATATATATACTCGAGTGAATGTTGGGAAGTGCAGTGCAAACAGACTACATGTCAGGGTGCACAAACGAGAAGAAGTTGATCGGGCTAGTAGGAGCGGAGAAGCATTTTTAAAAATCACATAAATGTGTGCTGCTTATGCTGACTAAAATTCGGCTCAAAATAAGGCTGCCTACAGAGAACAAGGCTAGCAATTACAGAGGGATAAAAACGAGCTGAACTGTATTCATGTACTCTTCACTCCACATGTACCACAGCACACAAAGCTTGGGGACTGCAGGGCGACAGCCTTAGAGACGATGCGGCTGGATTTGAAGAGGAAACATACTTGCAACAGGAGTTAGTGCAGTGTGATGAGTCAGGATGATATGATCGAATTTGCAGAGTCAGTATTTGAAATATAAAATTATGCATTACAAAATCTAGTGAAGCTCTGATCTGTTCTCAAATTTCCATGACCCCAATTTCTCAGACATCTGTCTTGTTATCAGGTGTTCATTTCTCACTCATGCATCACTTTCTGTACTTGCTGTAAGAGGATAGCCATGCATCCTCGTTACTTTTGGTGTTTTGAGAGTTTGACAATCCCTTTGGTGAATTTCATAACCACAGCAGGAGGTTGGCCGCCACCAATTGGCATATATACGGGCCTTATCATGTGGTAAAGCTCATCGATACTCTTACTAAACTGTTGCACCACTGCAGTCACCATCTCTCTCTCCGACTCACTCATCCTCATTCCTTACTGAATCCTCCCCCTCCTAACCTGTCCGGACACATTGCATCTCACTTCATCTTCTCTGAGACTTCCTGTCCTCCATTGGCAGCCTCCTTCCTGCTCACACTGGCTCTCTTCTAGCGCTAAATCCCTCCGGCTGAATCCTCCTGCTCACCAGCCAACTCTTGCTATCAGGTGACCATTATCATGCTGCCCATTGCTCTTAGCACCCGGGAGCAAAACCACCCCCACCTCTTGTCCTGCAGTACTGATAGTTATGAACTTACCATGGGTGTCTCCAGGCCTTTTAGGGTTTGGGTGGTGATTACGAGGCAGTATTAACCCCTATATTTGGGTAGCAGGGGTTTGCTTAAATAGCACATAGGAACCATATCTTTTTTATAGCAGTAACTGGTAAATTAAGCATCCAATCAAGTATTGTGCCACGAGAAACATTAAATCTGTATCATGTGTAGCCTCTTTGAATGTACTCCTATTTCCTCATTCATTTTTCATTTACTCTCACATGTGCATACGTGTATGTTCACCTTAATTGTGCTCGATCCCTTCTTTCAGATGCAGTGATCCTCCATATTAGTTTGATTTGTTCACTTGGATAAAGGTATATAATGTATTTATTTTACTATGACCCCCCCCGTTAGGATATGTCCTCCAAACAATAAAATATTTAATGTGCATAGAATACAGCATTTGACCACTCTAGAAGTATGCACATCTCATATTGCCCTTGATCTTTGATATGGTATATTAGGATATTCCAAAAATGTGTTGCATGTTATTTCTGGCATTAAATGATTATTGAAACTAAAAGGGAAGAACATCTGTAAAGATGAGGTACCTCCATTGTCTGATTACATTGAAGCGGTTGGGTAATTCAGTTGTTTAACCTAGTTGCACTTGGTCTCAGTACACATTAACGTAACGTGCACCCTTTTTTGGATGTTGAACATGGTACCAGTCAAAGCTTGAATGACACCCCATTTAAGCTTACTTTGATAAACGTGGCAATACAACCTCTGGGTCTGCCATGCCAATAACAGACAAAGAAGCAGGGTCTAAATAACAATTCTATCAAACGGTATCACCTTAAAGAGTCACGTCTGCAGGAATAAAGGATCAGGCAGTTTAGTGAGAGTTGAGGAAGAGGAAAAAGAAACGGCTTCTCTGGCTGCCAGTAAAACTGTCCAGCCAGGTGGAAGGCACCTGTGAGCGAAGGACAGATCGCATTAAGGAAAGAGTGAGCCAGAGGATCCTACCACAAGCCCTTGTGGATGCAGTTGATAATTTTGCCACAGCAAAGAGTTGTGGTAGGGTAGATTGTGTGGTGGTTGAAAGTGTCATAAGGGCAGATCACGATCAACAATGAAGGTGGATACCATGGGGCAGAACTAGGGTGGGCAGCTTTGCCATACCTAGAAACATTTCTAAAGCCGATTTAGGATTGATAGAGACTCACCACTGGGTAGTATTCATTCCTAATCATGCATGTGAACATCTCCACTAAGAATGATTTGAAGTGCAACACTTTTGCAGGTAAGCATGTTTGCAACTCACTAATAGGAAACATTTATTTTGTATAAGCAATATCAAATTAACATATCCAACTATTAGCAAACGCGTTATCGTCAATTTTAAAAATGGGAAGAAGACAAATAGGATTCCGATTGTGGAGAAGATTGCAACTCAATGTCAACACAATACAATAACATCTCCAACCCCCCCAGAGGTCTGAAATAAGCATGGACCAAGTGTAACTATCCACTTGGTGAAATATGTATCTTTAACAACAGTCCACTAGACCAGGGATTCCATTTTTGTTGTACTACTGGATGGCCTTCTGGCAAAAGCAAAAGCAAAAGCCAATAGATGCAGGCAGCTAAGGTTATGTGAACACATATACCCTTTTCTTTATCACTGTACACACTTTATTGTTAAAATGAGTTTGTCTAAATGGTGCGGGAGAAGATGTTTGACATGAGATGGTAGAGGCAGACAGATTGCGCTTTATTTTGTTCTGGATATACTTGAGAAAGTCTCCAAACCAACAGCCTCCTTGATCACATCTTTATCTTCATCTGCACTGAAGCTCTGCCTACCATATAGTAAGCTTGTTATGATAGCCTGGTAGGCCTGCACCAGCAAAATAAAGAATCGCAAATCAGATTCAGTCCTGGAATACTGAAGGAAATGACACAAGGCAACTAATAACAAAGGAATAGAAAGCTATACCAACCAGGGCCAACATGACCAGCATCCTGGACCCTCTACCACCACAACCAAGTGTAATCTATTTCCACCCTCAGGAGAATCTCACCCCACTTCTCATCAGCGTGCACCAACTGTACTTCGGGTAAGCATGCATCTCCCTGATTTGGAGCTCAGATCTTGCCACTGGCACCCGATTGCGAACAGGGCTGTGAGTTTGGCTGCTCCCTCTCCTACAACAAAGACTTTCTCTTCATCACATTAGATTTCGCCCGCATTGCTGTTTGAGTATGCCGTTCCAAAATGGCTGCATTGTTTGGTCGTTGCCAAACAACATTTCGTTATCGGCTCGACATGCTTGGATAGGCTGCCGCCGGCTACTTCCTATGGGGAGCGCGAGCGAAAGGTGCTAGCCAGCCCTCCAAGAAAAGGCCAACACAAGGCCATAATCCTGTCTGTGCCGGGACATGGCATACTTCTCTTACTATCCTTACAGCCTGCTGGACCCAGATGACTTCCTCCGATTCCCACTAGCAAGCCGAGAACTTTGCATTCCTGCTACAAACTCTAGCTCACGGCGGTAAGAACTACACGCCTCCTCGCCTGCATCTACTGCTATTGTCAAAGTCATGTTCAATCTGGCTACCTGGTAGCCTCACCTAGTTCTTGCTACATGCTGCTGGCAGTTTTCACGACTGCTCGTTTAAACCACATGCTATTTCGTATCACTCTTGTCTGACTGCACGCGCGTTAGCCATTGAAAACCGATTGACGCATGGCATTTAAAAGCGTACTCCCGCCTCATCTAAGCTCGTACCTTGCATCTTGAAAATCATTGATCTATGCATATTAGCTAAAGTGCCTTTCTGCCTGACCAGAATCGCACCCACGTTAGATTTGGAAAATTGTTGATTTATGCATATAAATTACAACTGCCTTGACTAGACACGTACCTATGGTGGCATCTTAGTTTGAAAACCGTCTGTTTAGGTCTCTGCCCTCGACAAGACCCATGATCTGAGGTGCCGGGACACCTTCAACTACACCATCTGGTTAGACCGACGCCCCAGCCTCTGAGCTCCCCACCACCTATTACCATGCCCTACCTCAAGCATTGCGCAAACAGTAAGTTTGCACCCATACCTATGTCGAACTTGCAGGTGGTCATCTACACCTTGGGTACCCTGTTACCTCTCCTCAAAGAGAACAGCATGTATTCCTCTTCTCTGAGTCAACGACATGAGTATTCCACTACAAAACCTATCTTGACTGTGCCATGCCCTTTCACACACAGGAACGAGAGACGCTCCCATAACACTCCCAAGAGTCCTTCTTGCGACAAGCTCCCTTTAACCAATTCTACATCTATCAATACTAATCGCCCTTACACGAACACCCCTGAGCAACTAAAAGCATTCCGGCCTATGACCTCCCCCTCTCGCCCACTGGTTGGAGCTCCGTTCCTCATGGGGGCCCTCACACCAGGTCCCTAGTTGCACATGCATTAGATATAGCAGACCTCATTCTATCCAACAACCTAGACTTCCTAGCAATAACGGAAACGTGGCTACACCCAGCAGCAGGTCCCCCCCTGATGCTAGCAGTCCTGGAACACTTCATCATCAGAACAAACAGAACCTCTAGTAGAGGGGGTGGAGTCGCCATCATCGCAAAAACACTCTTGGCATGAGATACTGCATCAGCCTCCTGATCCCATCTGGAGAGCTCCTCTCATTCAAACTCCCGCTCTCATCTGCGCGGACTCTTATCCACATTGTATACAGACCTCCTGGCCCCATCTCTTCCTTTGAGGAAGACATTACCCACCTCCTCTATCAGAACACCGAACCTAGTTCCCAAATCTTTCTCCTGGTTGATGTAAATCTAGGCTTGCACAACAATCTTGACCAAAATGCTGCATCCTTAGAAAATGCCATCAGAGAATTAGGCTTCTCAATACGCATCTCAGACCCAACACACCACAAAGGTAGAACCCTAGATTGGGTCGCAGATCTAAACTGCAATACCAAAATTCTCTCCAACGCCCCTTGTGCTTGGACAGACCACAATATCATTTCTTTTGCGATCCAACACATCAGACAGCCATCACCTAAAGACCAATGAGTTCCACCTTCCCAGTCTAGAACCTTGGAGAACCTACTCCCATTAATTCATCCCATCACCACTCAGAGGATTGCTGAGCCAGATCCCTCCAAACATGTACACTTGTATAATCACAATCTCCTTACTGCGCTCGACAGAATAGCTCCACTTAAACTGAGGAAATCTAAACCACTTGCACATCTAAACAAATGGTTCACATCCGAGCTGAAGCCATTATGCAACATTAAAAGAGTTGCTGAACCTTTCTGGAAAAACAACCCCACACCTCAGAGTAAAGAAAACTTCACTACGGCCGCCAACATTTATACAGCTGCAATATTAAAGACAAAAAGCGAGACATTCAATAACAGAATCACTAATGCCAAATCCAGTACGAAGGAAGTGTTCAAGAGTTGGAATCACCCATCACCCCGCCATACTTGTGCATTTAAGACTCCTTCTGGTGCGCTAACATCCAAAAGACTCTGCTGGACAAAATTGCTTCTCTACAAGAGAAAATTGAGGCAAAAAGAATCTGGTTGGCTTCCTCTGCAAAATCCAGTGTCTCTGATGCAACATCGGTAATCATAGTACATACAGCCCTAGGTCTGCTAAACCAGACAGTCTCTTTGAATTTACCTCAGTCACGCCTAAAGGGGTAGAAACTATCATCGCGAGCCTTAAGCCATTGAGATGCCAAGGTGACCTCTGCTCTGCTACAATTATAAAGAAAGGAGCTAAAGAGCTCGCCCCTTTTATTGCCACCTTTATAAATACCTCATTTTCCTCATGCACTGTCCATTCACTGGTACAGTTTGTCAGTTAAAACACAGTTCTTGCTTTCCCCCTCTCTGACAATTCCTCTTACTTTATTTATTTCATGGTTTAACACTGGCTAAATTCCTTCAGGGTCAATTAAGCATTTACCAGTTGTAAAAATCCATCCAGGATGATTTTCACAGGTATTCTCTTTGGTTGGGGAGTCCTAGTGCAACAGGAGGTGCAAAGTCATTGGACTATATGGTGGGTTTGTCAAACACTGACACATTTGTAGCTTCCACTGCCAGAATATGCATCACACATATTCCTTCGACTCCCTGGACCACAAGTCTTATGTCCATATACATCTCCCACTTTTTGATACTGAACACATGTATAGATCGTACTCTTGTCTTTCGCTCTCTTTACATGGGGCTACACACGCATTCCATGCTTTCAGGCCTTCACTCTCACAAGGACTTCGCCAGACATGATATTTTAGTAACACGCTCATTCCATATTACTTGGGTCTTGTGCTCGTTTCGGTTTCCCAGGTTCTCGTACTGGGATTGGTGTTGGTGGCTTCTGACCCCACAGCATTTTGCCTTTGCTGGCATCCTGATGGCAGGAGCGCTCGCCTCACGCTTCATGCTTGTCCCGCTTGAACTGGCACTCGCCACGTGGAGCTCAGTGTTTTTAACTCCTTGCTTGTTTCTGGTTTTGGTGTCTGTGTCTGGCTGCCAGACAACCACCAACTTCTAGTGGTTGTGCCGTTAGAAACAACTGTGTTCACGCCTAGGGCCCACCTCCTGTTCGGAGCCTCCTGCTCGGTCAGCGTACCCGCTTTGTAGCCTCCAGCTGCTGCCATGCTACTTTTGGCTCTGCTCCGAGGCCATGCGAAGGTCTGCCCCTCCAGGATGTGTTTCCAGCGGCTTGCCTCTGTGTACAGTGGATTCCCCCTTCCAGCACAGGAGTAGCGCACAGCTTCCTTGGTCTCTCTCCATTCACAGCTCTTATTCTTTATGCAAAGTCATAACGATCAGAAAATGTGTATCCTCCTTCATTTACAGCAGCCCTCATATAACAGTCAGCATTACGTGAAGCGAATAGGAAGGAAGATTGCTGGTACTTTTAGTAAAGCACTAGGAACATTCAGTGCTTTCCAAACCCATGCATGCAGATAACTGGGAGTCCTTGTCCCCGAGAAGGGAGGCACTCCCGGTGAGATCCCACTTGCTGAGACTCATAAGGAGGGTAGCCTTTCAGGGGGTGGCTTGCCTCTGGGGAGAAGGGACAAATTGTCCAGATTCGTCCCAATACCCAGCAACCTCCACTCATGCAGCATCATTTGACGCAGCATTTTTTGGAGTGGACAGAGCTACGATAGGTTCCCTTCACTTACTCACACGCCTGAGGACCCTCCTCCTTAATTTCATACACCCATTGAATACGATGCATAAGCAAGTGTTAGCTAGGAATTAGCCTTCCCCCTCAGGAATGAGGAATTCAAATTAGACTGGAATATCAATGTTTCTTATACTTCGCCTTATGCACATGTAATATTGATGTCATTATATATTCTGTTTCATAAGAACATTCTGAATTCAGTCTTGTATGTTTCATCTCATGCATAAGAGTTAATACAATATGCAAATTATACATAGTTCATACATTTTAATATATCTGCTTTATTTGCATGTAGTTTGTGGTTTTCTGCTGAATCGAGCTCTGGATCCGTTTTGTGCATCAGATCAATGGTTCTGAAGTTAAAACTAATCATGTACATACCATTGTCATTTTAAATGCATCTTACCATACAATTTAGCTTGAAATACATGTACATGGTGTGTGCCTTGTATCAAGAGAACCATCTGCTGTTATGAACAACGGACCATTTTATTTAACATAACACCTATTGGGGTAATTATTCTTTAGGACGCATGCCTTCTGCGCTGCCAAGATCAGGGTCTTCGAGGTATCTGTTCTTAGTTTACAAATGCAAGTCCCTGGATTTGGCCTGAAACCCCAATATACATTTCACATGTAGTTGCATTTTAATGCAATTTGGAAACAAGGCCTTTGTCGCCAGTACAAACAGATGGGCCCGTCAAGTCTTACCGGCTTTTATCAAATTGATGGATAATGGGGCTTATGCATTCTTGTTTTGCAAAAGAACTGACTTCTGCACAAACATACGGTATCAGTTGAATTGAAGAAAACTGCTTATATAAACAGGATATCAAATCTACAGGAGCTATTATGCCTCGTGGAACAGAAAAAGTCACTTTAAAATGAGTATTTTTGCAATAAACATTCAACCAATAGATTGTTTTATGAACAGACATTATACCAATGACGCAATGTATAAGGAACATTCTAAGGTGGTACCCAACACATTTTCTTTATAGAAAACCCAAATTGAAGGTGTACAATTCACAATGTTCCCCATGTAACATGGCAGTTTATTTCTGTGATGTTTGTTTTATCTGTTTACACTAGTTGACATAACAATGCAAGATAAAAATATGCACCAACATTATTCAACGGAGAGCATTACATTCCATCAAATACTCTATACCCACAACGACCAGACTAATGAATTTACATGCAATACAAGTAAAGTTCGTTAAGCAATTGCAGAATACCCAAATGCAACCAGTTGTTTCATGGATAGTCATGTCTAGAATTGCTGCTCGATCTACCCTGAAATGCAATATTTCCAAGAATATTTGACTACCCAAACCTAAATGTGCTTCTCATCAAAGCACTCACTTATCCTCCAGCATAACACATAGCAACCTGCAACTACAAAAACTGCTTAAATTAACTTCCCTGTAGCAGTCACCTCTGCCAAAGCAATTGCCAATGTTCTGCAATTGTGATGAAAAAACTAGGGTCGACCCAATGTGCAAAGACTGGAATGTACAACTTAACATGGGACTTTGGAGCCCACAAGCGTAAATAGTTGCACCAAGGATCATGGGCTGCTCATTGTACCTTTTAGTGTAGAATTCCCAGGTTAGTTACCAGAGCACCACGCCGCAAATCGGTTCTCATGCCAGCAATTGCTTCTATAGTAAATGCAGCACCTTCTACACAACACATACAAACTGCTAAAGAGTTTACATACTAGTCATCTCTGGCAAAGCAACTCAACTTTCCCTGCAACAGCAATGTACAGTATCTTGTAATGTCCTTTGCTTGCAAAGCAATACACTTTTTTATCAGGTAATCTTCAAACTATGGTCTGACAAACTCACAGACAACTCAGTGCTTGAAGGAACCTGCAATGGCATTTAGGTGCCATACAAATGTCAATAAAGCATAATAAAAGGCTTCTGCGGCAACACATGCTCGGCTCGAGACCTCCACAGGATATTGAAATCATTATTCTACAATAGCGGTTTTCCCCCCCATTGGTTGATAGCCCCTCCCCTTCTTGTAGCATTAGAGGCAGCCACAAAACAGTGTCTAGGTTTCAGAAAATGCTATAAACAAGGGGAGCATCACACCCAGCAGATTCATCCAAGAACACAGAATCTAAAGAGAGGCACAGCTTACCTTTGAACTTTCGTGTAGTGCACATAAATACATCAAGCTGCCCCATACCGCTAACCGGACAATTCAAAATGGCATACTCAAAAGCTACTCACTTGCACGGTCGTATCTAACACTTCAAATACTAATGAAAGAAAGAAAAAAGGGAACAAAAAGGCAACAATCTGAAGCGTTATGGGTATATTTGAGGAAGCATTGGATATATCGTTTTTAGTTTCTAAATTCTTGTGACAAACCTCAAACTTGTGTCTCAACGTAATATTTTCTAGATATAAAAAGTCACAAAATATTACTAATTAGGCTAACATAACACTATTCCTCAGCATGGCTAGCTCGTGACAAGATGAATTCGCCTTAAGAAGCATGCTTTCCTTTGTGCATTTAGTTCATCAATATTTTAAACACAAAGGATGTAGAGAGGTTATTTCAAATGATATGCAGAAAGAAGTGGATACCAACAAACAACAAAAACAGTATTGTGGAGAGAGGTTTTTCAAAGCAACATTACGAGACAATTACAGATTTGACAAACATGTTCCTGAGTGGAAAGCTGTCATGCAGAGGAGTTTTGCACTATTAAGGAGGATTATGTTTTTAAGTGCACACGTGCCTCAAATGCCTTTTTACTATTGAAAATACAAATACATTAAGGTCACTGGGTTATTTTATTAGTCTTAAGCTCTGGCAACACCTTGAGTAGGAATGCAAAAAAACTTTAAACTTGTTTTCCATGATGTACATGCGGCCTGGAAGCTGGCGCTAGAGCTTGGAGGCTAAAAGGTAAATAAGCAGTGCCATTGACATAAAGGACAGAAATATAGCACATGGAAAGTGGACAATCATGACTGGCAACAAGAGAACATTCGGGCGAATATAGCTCCTAGTAAACAATGGCCATTACACAAAATGCAAGTGGTTTTAAAAAGTCATGCCACTCAATGTAGGGAGCAGAAAGCTTGGGCTGCATCAAAAGGTAAGCAATATTTGTGCTCACGAAGGAAATTCGGATTGAGGTGTTAATTATACTGAAGTAGCAAAAAAACTATTTAAAACGGCACTTACCATGTTTCTAAAAGTGAATCCTCGTCTGTTAGGATGGTTCATATGATATGATATGGCATTTATAACACGCCTATACACAAGTGCTTCTTAGCCATATGAACTGAGCTGAGCAAGGACCCAAATAAGTTAGCCTAACTGGTTCAGATCCGTTTTTTTTTTAAAGTGTAAGCTAATTGCAAATGTAACCATGACAATTAAAAGGAGAAGTACAGCATCAGTAAAAACTAACATTTGACAGGATCATTTATTTTTAAGACCCCCATCAAAAATACCAATCTGTAAGCAGACCTACAAAACATTTCATAACCACCCCTAGGGGAACTATTGGGTAGCGGCTGCACCTTCCTAGCCTCTTGAAAAAAAGCTCTGCCTTGGGGAGAAGTGACGAAGCGACGATACCTTGCGAATCATCACACACCCTTCCCGTAATGCTGCTGGCTTCCATACTGGAGATTGTCCAGAGGTCAGGATTTTCCTGAACTGGCATAGGGCCATATCCTGGGTTCTCCTATCATGTCCATTCAGGGGTATTAGGTTTAAACCCTTCTTCCTCACAGGTATCAAAAAGGGAATATTTAACTGGTACTTTATAAATTTCATCCATCAACCTACCAAACCGAGGAAAGGCGGTTCCAATAATGGTCTCTTCAGGGAGTTCAGATACCACAGCCGAGTTCATTATAGTTTCTTTACGACTGATGGTAATAGACATAAGGGTTCGGTGATGGATTTCCTGATCCCCATGGACACAGGTTATTTTCGCAGTCGTTCTTACCATGAGTTGGTCAGAATATATAAGTTTGACCATTACTGCTGTCTGATTGCTCCCAGTCTCAACTAATGCGAACACTGGTATGCCGTCGATTGTAACAGCCTCATGGTTTTTAAATGGGGTGGAGAGACAGTTGCCAAGAGTCTCGGTGTCTGTTTCTCCTTGTAGTTCTAGGGCTCCCCACTCCTCTGCCATCCAACCTATTTCCATGGGTTCTTCTTTCTGTTTTCTAGGGCTATGTCTGGCCCGATGGCCTTTCTCCCCACACGAGAAGCACACCATTGTAGAGCTAGTTGGGGTTTTTCCTTCCTCTGTTTTAAGTACTCCACTTCATTTAAAGGGAATGTATTTTTTTGTCCGCCTTTTCTATTTCCTTACTCTCTATTTTGATTACTTAGATTCTTCAGGAGCTATTTCTGTGGGGCTTATTTTAAACTCTTTTAGTGGTACGTTTCTGGAGTTTCTTGATGTCCTTCCGCCCTTCATGCAATGCCCTGAGTTGTTTGGCTGCCTCTGAATGGGCGCTTGCAATAGCGCTATTCAAGGTCGGTTTACTGAACCGCAAGACCGCTCATTGCAGGGATGGGGGGCAGCGAGGAGACCATTGATGTGCTGTTTTAATGCAAATACCTCCATTATTTCTGGCAGGGTCTTCTTGCCTAACCACTGCGATAGGGAATTCTGTCTCCTGGCCCCTAATTCCAGCAGAGTCTCAGTACGGCTTAGCCTGATCTCCCAGAATTTGTGACGGTAGCAGCTTTCAGTTTGTCCTACGCTGTGTAGAAGAACTTGTTTTAATGTCTGAATGTTTCAAGATCATTTAAAAAATATATTTTTTGTTATTTTACTCCCTACTCCCCCCCCACCTGTCTTGATGTGCCTTGAAATACAAATTTGATGTATAGTGTGCATTACAAATAAAGAAATACAGAAAAAAGTGTCCCAGGTCTTCGCCCTCCTGATAAGACCGGCAGGACTGGTCTTTGCTGGCTGGATGCTATTCTGTCCATCCCCTCCTGGAATATAAGGTCAGTCTGGATCTTATGACTGACCAGGCGGTCACGTAATGACTCAAGTCAGATTCATCATGGGTAGATTGGGAATTTGGATGGGAGGGTCTGATAGTTTCATATATCTAGGGCAAGTCTTTCTCTGCTCGTCTTTCTTTCCTTTTTTATCTGCTCTTGAGTTTAGGGAGATAACTGAGGTCATCATGTCCTCCCAATCCCCTGAACTCTTAGTCATCCTTTTCCCTTTCAGAGTCGTCTGAAGACTGAGACAGATCGTAAGGAAGGGATGTCAGGGACTCGCTAGTGTTTTTCTAACTTCTAGGAGGAGAGGTTGGAACTTCTACTTTAGTTGACTCTTCCTTATTTACCTTCGATTCGACTGAGGACTCTGGCCCGTGGGAAGAAAAGGATTTTGAAGACTCACTATGGGTCTTTAAGTAGTTGGAAGGTGGTCAGGGCTTTCTATAGGTGGTGGTCCCCTTTTGAAATCTGTGGGGTCTCTTGGGTAGATTCCCCAGGGTTCTCTTTGCTATCTGAACTACCTGGTAGGGAGGAAGTAAGGGGAGTCTCTAGAGGAGCAGTAGTGGTTGATCGTTTTAAACTAGATCTTTTTCCTAGTGATCCCATCAGTGGTAACTCTCTTCCTGCTCTGGACATATACGTGGCAGGGCAGGGTTCCACAATTTATATCATCTGAGGCAGAGCCCACATCCGACACCATATGTAATTGTGACGAAGAAGGATGCGGACACAAGTGTGGCATTTTGGTTGGCAAAGACCTATTCAACAAAAAACCCTTGCTATCCTCATCTTCTAAGAGGGTATTCCCCACCTCAAACTAATACTGAAAAAGGGTCTGTCGGGATGTCTGTCAAAATTAAACTCCACCATCCTCCACTGGGATGCGTTGATCCAGCTCTTCGGGCTGCTCTCCTTGGCTTCTGCAGCACTGCGCTCTACTGGTCTGCTCAGCTCTCTTCCGGTTTCGTGTTCAGGTCCGCTCCAGCTGGACCCACATCGAACTCCCTCAGTGCTTCACCGGCGTCCTCTACTCTTCGGAATCCCTGGTCAGCCGACAGGGTTTGAAACTCCTGCTCTGGATGGTTTCCACACCTGCTCCCTCTCCCGACTGGGCTTGACCACGTCTTCAGTCCTTCTATTCTTCTATTCTTATACAATGTAGCCAGGGCTACCACACTCTTGCCAAATGGCAATGAATCACAGAGGACGCTGAATATAGTAACCTGGAACAGAGGAACATCGCAAGGCAGAGTGGCAAACCTTACTGTTGTTGAGCAGCAATCATCCTTGAGCGACTCTTATCGGAGGCACCCAGGAACCCGGCATCCTGGAGTCATGTACTGTATTGAACAGATCGACATGTAATGCCTGTAAATGATCTAGGATGCCTGGCAAGAGTACTTCTGTCTGTAGGTGCCATGGAACAATCCATGTTCGTAGTGTTCCGGTTCTCCTATTCCTGATGCTAGGAGGTACTATGGTCCATGATTTTATTGGGGTGTGGGGGAGGGGGTCCTGTCCCATATCCTAATCTGTGTAAAAGGCCAGAGCCACAGTCGAGAGAGCACGAAGAGGGGATCAAGCCATGGCTGGAGGCAAAACACCTGGACCACGGTGGAGAGGGTACAGTAATCCCCTGAATTTGAAAGCTACTCTTGGGTGGGGGCTGTGACACCAATAACTGCAGCCAGACAATCCACCAAGAATAGACAGGGAGGTAACAGACTGATGGCTTTGGGTTCTACCATTGACAGAGTTTTGGTGTTCTGGGTATATAGCATGGAGTAAAGCGCAGGAGGGCCAAATGTAGTTTGGAATATATAATGGCATTGGAACCCTGGCAATTTCCAGAACCTCAGTGACCATATGAGCCCACCAGGCCAATAGAACCCTGGCTAAAAACTGTTAGAAAAAGGAACCTAGACTCAGGATGTTGGCCCTACTTTAACGTCTGCACGGTTATACAGCGACATATCCATCTTTGGTTAGAACAATTCTCTGTTCAGCCCATTCTCAAACCTCTGCATTTTCATCCAAAGAGTTACAACCTATTGTTTCTCTCTCCAGCCTTCCATTGATCCCTTGCCCTGTGACAGGTTCCCCATGGCCAGCAGACCTAGAGGCCACAATTTCTTCCCTTTCAATCCACTGAAAATCTGGGAAATCAGATGCATTTTTAGCAGAATGATTACCGATCCAGCCTCCTCAAAGGACTTCTCATCTACCCATTAGCAGCACTAAGCAAAAGTCTAGAAATGGGATACCTACACCCTTCTCTATCCACTACACCCTTTACCCTCCACCGCACAGCAACACCTCTCACAGGACAGTTTACCATGCAAAATCACTCCCATCCCAAACGTCTACATTTTGTCAAACAATCCATCCATGGCCTAGACTCCTCAGCCCCCCTGCCCCCACCTGGGTAACTCTTGTGCTATACTTTTTCCCTCTCCCCACCTCAAAACCGTTGGTTTCTTCACCCCAAGTCCCTTCTCACTTTAACATCCCTCATTGACCCATTGCCACCTCTTACTTTGGCTCCTTCGCCCTCTTTGCTGCTCTCCAACTTAAGTCCCCTGTACCCAGCTATCAAGGGCAGCCCTGCTACGATCAGACTCACAGATCGCCAATCCCCTGACTTGGTCTCCGAAATCAATTCCCACGACACGTTCCTGTAATCCTCATTGCTGTGATTGGGTCCCTTTATTAGTTACAGAATTTATCTTGGAGTAAAAAAATAAATCATCCCATCCGCCCAATCATCTGACACAGAAGCAGTAACAGCTTCCGGGCTTTGTGAAGAGCAACACAAATGTACTAAACACATGAAAGTTTTATGCCCAAGTTACCAAAAGCAGAAACAAGGATCCTGCATGTCCATTTTAGAGGGATGTAATACAAGTGGGCAAGTCGGATTTGCTAAGTGATGAATTGCAGAAATAAGTACTGCAACTTTGTTGCAATTAATACCACTTTGAGCCAGGTGATCATCTACACATAAGAATCTGAGAATTATCGGTTCAAGTAAAAGTTTAACATCTTGCATACGTCTCATCTGAGGAAAGTTTCATCATCTGCCCCCTGTAGATCCTTCTTGAAATCTGGATTAATCCCAACAGATCTGAAAACTACCTCAATCACTAGTCTACTGAAAAAAGTGAGCACAGATATGTGCTTAACAGAGAAATTACAATCCCCCCCACCCCATCGCAGGGTTTGGAATCCCTGGGAGCCATTAGCTCCTGTTTCTAACCAAGGAGAGCCTCGTTAGCTAAAGACAACCTTTGGCTCCTCAGGCCAACTGGTGCCTTACAAATATGCATATATGACATTGACTGAGTATTTGAGAATGTTAATCAAGAAGAATCAGAACACATCTAATACACATTTAAACACAATGGATCATACATAATGGGCAAAAAGTAGCATCTCCTGGTAGCTCCTAGTTCCCCATGCTCCTGCCACAGGTTGATCCCAACAATGAAGAGCTGGCTTTAGTATGAATCTCAATTTCGAAGCCTGCATCTCCAACATTTCCAACATCCCCTTTGATGGAAAAATATTAGAAAGTTTACAATTACTTGGCTGATGACCTACAGTGAAAGCTTTTACCACTAACCAATTGGGTTTCAGACCCCAAACGAGTATTGAACCATGCCCACTCTCTATGCAACAGAAAATGTTAGAGTCACTGAACCAACCCAGCCAGTAGTTCCAATCTTGCTAGGCCTATTAACCGAGTAGGAATCCGCTAACCACTCCCATCTTGAGCCTAAAAAAAAAACACAACCATAAAAAGGCTTACCAATATAATCCAGAATTGAACACAATAGAAAATTGGTGATTTCCCATCCCCATTACCCACTTATCATGGCGAGACCCGCCTCCTCTCACCAGGGCTCCAACATCTTGCCTTCTTGGTCATCAAATTCGCACGCAACCCTCTGCCAAATCCAATAGTCATTCCACATTAGAAGTATTAGGTCATGTGCTGAAAACCCCTCTGACAACATTCCAAACTGCATTCAATCCATCCAGGACTAATACATGGATAAATCATCTCTGCCTGAATGTGGATACAAGAATGTGTTTTAGTATCCCTTTATTTAAATGGCTGCTTTTTTACTTGCCGGTTCTCAGTGTATCCTCCTCCTGCTCTTGGTTAAAGAAAGATAGAAAGCTGTGCATGCCATTTGATGACCAAATGTCCTGTATTTCACAAGTTCATGCTACCGCCCAGAAAAACACATTTCAAGGTCCATGTACTTGCCGTTAAAAAAAAAAAAAAAAAAAAAAAAAAAAACAGACTACACCACACCATAAATTGAAGTGCCTCAAAACATTCAACGGACTGAGGCCCTGCTTCTATACAGATTGGATTACTGTACTACCAGGCTTAAAGGCATGAAAAAAAACATCTACCAACCACCGATATTAGAAAAAGAAGCAGAGTGACTTTCGCCAGGATACGACACAATTCAGTTTACATGGAAAGTACTATATTGGCTTCCAATGGAACGATTATCATTTTCAGGGCTACCTTTGTGTATCGTTCACAAGAACCTATTTCCTCTGAATCTCCATACCTTAACTCCAGCATAATCAAGCACAACTCTAGTAGGAACCCCCCCACCCCCTAAGTACCACAAGCTTATATGCGCACCATACAAAAAGAGATGCTTTTGGGGTCCAACTCCAGCATTGTTGGGAACCACAAACTGGAACCCCTACCTGTGGAACTCTAACATGAGACATCCTTTGCAAATTGAAAAAAAGGACTTTAAGATTGCGTTTTTTCTACACTCTGCCAGGGTCTCCCTTTTTACATCAGTAGCTTGGACGCTACTTCCATTCAGTTTTATATTAGTTTGCCAGTGCACTCAAAACCATCTTCAATACCTCAGAGAACTCACAATTCTAACAATTACCTTCAGCCATAATGTGTACCATCATTAAATAGGAATGCACATTTATCTACCGTCATTGTTTACTCTGCACCTTGGATGTTGTGGCACAAATTTGCATTCCATGTATTTTATTTTCTCACATTTTACCCCCTATGATTTTAAATGTTTCCCCCTGAAATGTTTCCTTTGTCTGATGTCTGTACATGTCTCAGCTCCTTGAAGCCGTTCACTGCAATCTTGCTCCATGCAAATAGAATCAGCGGTGTCCCCAAGCCAGGTGAAATGTGGGAAATAACTGCTTGCCTTGGCAGGTGAGCCCACTGAAACCTATGGAAGCCTAGGATGTTTTTGGAAAGCTATAAATGTGCTTAATGTGACCAGCAGCGTCCAAATTGGAGGGCGTGGGATAGGGTGCGGGGGTTAAAAATATGATCTTGACCAGATTAGCAAGGGGTATATTATTAAGAGGAACTTATACAACCCTGATGGTCACTCCGCTGGTGAGAGGAAAACTGTCTGCAATATGGAAACATGGTCATACTCCAAGGCACTACCTACCAGCGAGGAGTCTTTCTAGGGTGTAGTTGCTAATGCCGCTCTGAGGAAAGGAACCCGGGAGAATCGCACGATCAACCATGGTGAATGCTGCAGAGACATTCTTGGACTGCAAAAATTGCTCTTCACCCAGAGACTGCAGTGTAGTGAAACAAGCACAAAGCTACTTCAAGGGTCTAAATCAGGTTTGTCCAACTCCAGATCTCGAGGGCCGGAAACGCTTTCAGGATACCCCTCATTAATATTCATGAGATACAATTAAAGAAATAAATTTAAAAAATAATGTATTTGGTTAATTCAAACCTTTACAAAAATAAATTCCACATCACAAAATACATAAAAGAACAGATACCTCTGCGTTTAGCACAACGTATAAAAAAATAAACATTTGCATACAAGGATGCTTAACGTATGCAGATTTCTTCTCATGAATATTAAATGAGGGATATCCAGGCAACCGGTCAGGTTTCCGGGCCCTCAAGGCGTGGAGTTGGACAACCGTACTCTAATTCCTGCATGAAAGGCATGGGGAATAGAGGTTGATTCAGAGTAAGGCTACACTTGCAAATTTACTGCACTTAAGTTTATGTCCCAATGCCTTTTTTTTCTTTTACCAAAGTATGACTGAAGGATATCAAGGGGATGTTATTGAGAAGACTACCTGATGAGATTAATCGTTTCCCACACATAATTTGTTTGTATATCATGTAATATAATAAAAGGCAATAGTAGTCCAATACAATTAGCATAGTATCTAGCAAGTTATCACCTTTTCCTTACCAGCCTCCTGAAACTCCACCCACTCTACCACTTGGGGATACCAAATAAGGTCTGGATTTATAAAGTAATTATATAGTCAAAAGAAACTATCATCAGTCTGGTACGTTCAATGATCAGAGTCTTGGGAAATGCATTGCAGTCTTTGGTTGTGTATTACAGAAAGCAAGCCCATTTGGGAGTGAATTGCTTTGATGTGTCATGCAATGTGATTGTTATTTTCTCAACAACTAGCAGTCCTCACATTCTGCACAGCCACATCGATTACATTGACTCAGATTTCCCCCACAAAACCACCATAAGCCATTTAACTCCAACCCAAAATTGAGTGGTCAGTACCAGCAGAATTTAAGGGGGTTCAATCTGATATGTTAATATTGACAAAAGCCCATCACCCTGGACCGTAATTGGAGGCAAAAGGTTTCAGAGCTCTGTATTTTCTTGTGTCCTCCATGCCACAGCTCCACTAGCACGTAGCACTGACCTCATGATAGAAACAGTGAAGCTTATTTGATATTTAATGCTAAAGTAATCTGAATATCTAAAGTAATCAGAATTGCATGAATTCAAGAGTATGGACAACAGTGTGGTGTAAAATACCCCTCCACCCCGACAACTGGCCTATGTTTTTTTTTTTTTTTTAAGAACTCCTCTCCTGGTCTGTTTCCAGATAGAAGGATCACAGATGTGGAGGGAATGATACCCTTGCTGATGTTTGCACTTCAGAGTTTCGATTTTTGTGAGGTCCTAACTCTAATAGTGTGCCATAAGTCAATATCTCAGATGCTACGACAGCCTGTCCAGTTCCTTAAAGATCAGGTCCTTTTTACAGGCTAGAAAGGATTGCATTCAGCTTTTTGTGTGTAGATCTCCCAGATTTGAGCCTGCAAATTTTACCCACCACTCAAATTGTTTTTCCATCACCCTGGGCGCAAAGGTTTGTCAAATATCTGCGTAAATGGCAAAAGAAAGGAAATAAGCCCCTCAGTTGGCTCACCTCTCATTTGCCTCATTCCATTGTTGCTAGGTGAATTTTGTCAAGGGATTGGCTCCGAATGCTTCCAGGAGTGTTGCCCAGCCACTGCCATGCACCATGAATACTGAGTGCCGTTCCCTGGTAGCAGATGTCCATTTGGCAGTTTGATATTTGTAAACGTTTGGGCACAGGAATCCCCCTACTCCTCATAATTTATATAAAGAGGTGGATGTATATAGGAAATGGGTGCATAGTCAACATGGTGAGAAGAAGTAAAACAAAAATAGGTGCATCCAAACTTCCAAAAGTCGTCATAAGAAAGAGTACCCCATCCCTACTTAATAGGCTTAAACGAAGAAGTAGATAACTAAGGGTCACACCCACAGGGGGAACAAGACAAACCCAATATAAACCAAGGATGGCGGAAATAGGGGTGAGCGAAATCATCAAGTCCCAAATCAAACACAGGTTATAAAGGTGGCCAGTACTTGTAAAGCATATAAAGTATGGAAGGTGTCCCAAGGCAATAGGTATTCTTCAATCGAATCTAGCAGAAAATAGCAACATTTGGAACCAAACTTCAAGCAGAGGTTTCCCAACACTCTTCCACTTCTTAAGAATCTGTTTCTTAGCGGCAATAAAGCTTTATATATCCAGTTTTTGGTTCCAGTCGATACCACTTGAATCACTCAGAAATAGCCCCAGTATACAGAATAATGGAGTATGTGGCAAGGCAGACTAAACCACTAACTCCATCTGAGAGAGGACCTCATCCCCAATATTTACAGATTTTTCCACAACACCAGAGCATGCGAGTATTGGAACCAAGCTTTTTTATACAGGACCAACAAATGTCGGATTGTAGAGGTTTACACGCCTTCATTATCCACGAAGATCAATATAGGCAGTGGATTCTTTTCTGTAGGCTATAGCCTAAATCCAAGCTAAATCTTGCAATACATTTGCATATTAGCAACCAATTGGGGTAAAAAATGTCCAAGGATTTCCATTCTGGTTGTTCTAGAGGAGATTCAGAGACATTAGAGAGATGCCTGTAAATTCCAGACCCCAAAAGAGAACAACTCTTTGCCATAGTATATAAACAGGAAGGGTCATGGATTTTGGCATTCATAGGCAAAAGGATGGATGTGATTATTCCCCATGGTACATTGAACCTTGACACTTCCACAGCACTAGCTTGTATTTAAATCTCAGAAAGACAAAGTCCACCAATGCACTGTCTTCAAGAACATGTTTGAATTGCCAAATGCCTGCACGCTGCCAGGAGCACCACTGCAACATTTTGTCGTCAACTGTAATAGCTGGGTTCTTCCAAAAGCACGATTCTAAAGATAGTTAAGTATTTATACTCAGAAGTGCAGTTCGCATATTTCCATTCTGCAATGACATGTCGCACTGCGGGGGGAGCTTTGTCTAGTCCAAGATTACTGCTCATTGTGAGAAGACAATCTAATGGCACAGGTAGTACTGAATCCTTCTCTTTCACCCACATAGGAGTAACATCATAAATGTTGTTGATTAAATGAAGACACCATAGGAAGAAGGCAGCGCGATACTCTTACATCTGGGAAGCCAAGTCCCTCCCACCCCCCTTTCTCCACCGGCCGTAAAAGGATACATTGGTATTTTTTAGTGGGATCCATTTCCCCATAGGAAGTCATGAAATACTTTCTAAATCTCGTTGAGTAAAGTTTGTGAGAGAGGCAGCATACTGAACAGGTATAATATTTTAGGCAGCAGAGTCATCTTGATGGTACCAATCTTCCCCCAAATTGTAAGATTAATTTTAGACCATCTTTTACATTCAGAAGTCATTTCCTTGAGTTTAATCTGAATATTATGTTCCAGCATATGGACAGTGTCCCGCAAGACAAAAATCCCCAAGTGGGTAAACCCATCTGTAGCCCAATGAACTCATTGCTGGGAATACAACATCTGTAACACGTTTGGATGATGGGAAAGATCTCGGTCTTGGACTTATTCCCCTTGAAGTTTGATATCTTTCCAAAAACTTCCATTACATTCTTAAAGACATCCTCTGGGTTTGAACGGAACAGAAGTAAATCATCTGCATAGAGTAGGAAATTGGCCATATATGTACCACGCATAATGCCATGCACAGTTTTCCTAATTGCCACTGCTAAAGGCTGAATAAATAAGTTAAAAAGAAGATGAGATAAGGGACATCCTGGACTGGTTCCTCATTGAATGTTGTCGAAAACAGCAGATTTAGAACCCTTCACCACAATCTGCGCTTGTGCCCCACTGTATAAGGCATGGAAGAACTGCATGAAAACCAGGCCAAAGTAGGAGGCTCTCCAATAGGAATTTCAACTAAATCCAAATGTCGCAATCAAACGCGTTCTCAGAGTCTACATTCACCGCTACGAGAGGTTCATGACAATTGTTATTCAGATGAAAAACATCCATTGCTCCCCTCTTGTTATAACTAAACTGGCCTTGCATAAAACATTGCTGAATCTGGGTGCTATGAGAAGCAATATTTTGACAATGCTTAGGGGAGTAATGCTTGAAATCATGTGTTGTGGGGACAGTTGATCCAGTGATGTGGTGCTGTGTGGAAAAAGAAACAAACTAGAACAATGGCCAATTTAGGACTCCATTATTTAAAGTCAGTCCGCCTGAGGTAAGTTTTGGGAATCACGACTGGCAAAGTTGAACGGTTTGCAATGTAAAATGGAGTAGGTTTTCAGGATGCTGGAAGTAGAAGTGGGGAGGAGGGATGCAGTGTTAAACCAGCTAGCTGAAGAGTAAATCATGGGACAGGGTCCTGGTAGAATTAAGGTGAGATGAAGGCAGATACTGTGAATGTTGAGCATACCGTATTGGTAGTGTTAAAGGCAAAGAATCTAAAATTAAGTTGCACAAAAAAATCTTTTTTAAAAAAGAAAATTGTTTAATTTTTATTTTTTGGGTATTTATAATGCGCCTATACACAATGTGTTTGAGGCGCAACAAGACAAGAGGTTGGGGGAACAGGGACAAAACCAAAACGATGCTACTAGGCCTTGTGACATTCAGATCGTGCAAGTGCAGTACGAGAAGTGCAGGAGAAGGAAGGGGTGGGAGGGCGGAGGTCAGGGGGGCGGGAGTGCCAATCTCAGAGAGAAGGGGCCTGAGAGAAAAGCAAGTGCTGGAGGAGGCCAGGTGGACAGAGCCAGGGGAAGCAGAAAGTGCGGGGGAAGGAAGGTCCACGAGCTAAGTACAAGGTAAGGGGCTGGAAGGGCTACAAGGGTGCAGGTCCAGCCAGGCTAGTGCGGGGTTAGGGGCCAGAAGGGCAAGTGCAGGTGGGGGGGTGGTCAGGGGAGACCAAGTGCAGGGGTAGAATGGACTAGGGGTCCTGGTGCCCTGTAAGACTCTGAAGGAACCAGGAGTCAGTCATGGCCAGAAGGGGACACTAACAGGGAAGCGGGAAAGGAAGAAAAGAAAGGTCTTGAGAAGCTTCCAGTACTTGAGGAGATCCGGCTCAAGTCTGAGAAGGGCAGAGAGGCCATTCCAGAGGGAGGCACCTGTGAAGGAGATAGACACCTACCACCACTCTCTGCTTGGAAAAATGTCTTATCTGCAGAGAGTGAGAGCTAGACGACTGAAGGGCTCTAGAGGGTGGGTATTTAGGGAGAGGGCGTTGGATGTAGCGGGGTCCCAGGCACCAGAAGGCCTTGTGGATGATGCAGAGAGTCTTGAACTTGATCCTTGCAGCAACCGGGAGCTAGTAAAGAGATGTTAGGGCTGTAGAGATGCGGTTCTTGGGCTTGAGGCCAAGGATGAGTCTTGCAATCCTGTTCTGGATTAGTTGAAGGGGGGCGCAGTGAGGAGTTAGGCAGATTGAGGAAGGAGGTAATGCAGATAGGGCGGTAGTTTGTCAGACAGGAAGGGTCGGCAGTAAACTTTTTGAGGAAAGGGTACACAAGGGAGTTCTTGAGGAGTGAGGGGAAAGATCCAGTGACAAAGGAGCGATCGCAGAAATCGGCCAAATCCTGAGCAAGGGAGACAATGTTGTCCTTGATAGTTCTGGAGAAGCAGGGGAGCACCTGTTTCGATGAGACTTTCATAGAGCAGACCTGTCTAGAAACCTCAATGTGTTATTTACGAAAAATAGGAGAGTAGGAGGGGAGGTGAGAGGAGAGAGGGGGGGCAAGGGAGGCATGAGAGCAGGTAAGTTGAAGGGTGTGGAGTAGAGGAGAGCAATATGTCCTGTGTTTTAGAGATAAAGTGAGAGGCCAGAGAAGTGCAGCAGGCTAGGGAAGGCAGAAGTTGAGACAGCCGTAGGGTTGGCGAGTTCCTTGCAGATTCTGAAAAGTTCAGCCGTGTTAGTGGACACCGAGATGCAGGCTTGGATATAGGCACCCTTCTTCGAGCAGATGGAGTCTGTAGTGCCTTTGGAGCAGGCGGCATTACCCTGCAAAACTAATATCAATAGCCCTCAGTGGAAATCCATGTGAAATGGTTATGCTTCTGGTGTCTCTGCAGCCCCGCTCCGCACGTGCTCTTGTCGGTCCCTCCTCCCAATCTTCAAGAAAAAACTAGAGCCCATGTTCTTATTTTGCAAACAAAGATGTCCATTTTACATTTTTACACCTAGTCCTAATTTGAAGGAAAACTTGTAATTCTATTTTGTGGTGATCATTTCTTACGAGTTGGCAGTGCATGAAGCAACAACATGTATCCAATACTAATGCACTGCTTGCCTGATAATTCAATGTATTCAAGCTAGCAAAAGGAAGAAGAAAAAAAAACTTCATATACTCAGACGCTGAACTGGTATTCATCTTGTTAAAAGTAGTTGTGTTCCAATGATTTGAGCAAACATTCAACGAAAGCAACACCAACGCCTTATATATAGCTCAGCGGTGCTACAGCAGGGCAGGTTTTAAATAAACTGTCAAGGAGTAAATGAGCCAAGCAGAGAGGCTTCATATAAAAGTCCTCTCATTCACGGGCCACTGCGCACAAGAAGCTCAGATCATCAAAACAGATAGAAGAGCTCAAGCGTGAACAACAGGACATGAATCTGAACGGAAACCCTGCACAGCCTGCGGGTCAGACAGAAGCAAGGCCTTGAAGAGCAAAGGGAGAGCCTGGCCGTGGAATCCCACCCGGGAAGACGCGCATCGCCAGGGGATTTCCTGCTTAGCAACATCATGGACAACTTCTGTCTGCATGCTACTCCAGAACACAATTAGTTCACAGGCGCTGTCATGCCGGAAGCAAACAGGTAATAAAAAGATCCATGAAAAAAGGAAAAGCAAATATTTAAAAAGAAAGACGTTATAAACTTTTATTAGACAAGGAAAACCCTAGCTTTCCATACAACCAAGAGGGGTTAGCCCGTCTCAAACCAAACTAAGGAAACTGTCAGAACGTCCGTCAAACAATAGTCCACTGTCCTGTGTCCAAAATGCCTATTTTCGACCTTAACACAAACTAATATACAAAGGGGAAACTGGGACTCCTAAATGCAGATGACGGGCTCCCTTCCTTTCAGTAATGTCCAGTGTTTGTTCCACTGCTCCAGATCCAGTAAAAAAGGGGAAAAGTAAAGTTCACAGTTTCAAAACAAAAATGTTCTTAACAAGTAGCAGAAGAAGGGGCTTCTTCCCTTTTGTCACAATGCGGTAGTTCTCTTTTTCTTGGTTTTTCAAACTCCCAGTCAACACCCAAGGTACAGTCCCCCTTTCCCCTAATTACCATAGGCACAAACAAAGTCAAGAGGTAGTTCCTCTTCTCCTGGCCTCCTCCCCCCTGCCCCTTCTCTACAGGACCAGGGGGAATGACTCCCTTTCCCCCCGGTTTTTTATATGATCAAGAGGATGACACCCTCCTCTCAAGGTAACTTCTAGAAAGAATTGTGGCGATTAGTATGCGTCACATCTAGAGAGAACTGTGAAGATAAGCTTGCATCACAAAGATAAAATTGTGAAGATAATCTTGCATCACTTCTAGATAGAATTGGGAAGGTCAACATGCGCCACATCTAGATAGGGCTGCCATTAACCAACCGTACTAAAAATCTCACCCCGCTGCATACATCTCTCATACAAACCAAACGCAACCATACCTCCAAGCACAACAACCCGCCTGCACTTCACCACACCACAACACCAAAACAGACCACACAGTCGCGCACAACAGCACATGACGGCACCCAACAGAAAAGCACGCTTAAGCGCAGTGCACCGTGTTAACCGAACTGATGATGCCAATAGCACATCACAGCTCTCTTGCTAGTCTCCTGCTCAGTTCTACTAACCCATCCCACCCCCTTACCTTTTCTGATCTGCCAGAGCGCCAGGTGACCACTCCGGTGGTGAAACGGTGCAGTATATATATCCTTTAACATAACATGCATACGACAGTCCAAACAAAAATGGGCGAGGGTCCTAGACTTGCAATCTTCCTGCCTTGTATACTCTCCTGCCAGGACTTTACCAAGACACAGTGTCAAACCATTTCAATATCTTGCCTTTGCGGCTTTCTTTACTTTACTTTTCGTAACAGTTTGCTTTCTCATGCAAGTTCTGCCACGAATATATCTCCATTTCTGGGTAATGTATTGGGTTTTCAACCCAGCTTCTCAACCCTTGTGGTTCCCCATGTATTGCCCCAGTGCCCCAGCTTTGGTCTTTGGGCTCACCGGCTTCTTGTGAGGACTTTCGAGTCTCTCGTTGTCTCAGTTTGGCTATACTGCTTCGCTCTATACTCTTGTAGCATTTCTCCCACTTCCTAGTCCACTCGGTCTGCAGGCATGCTCGGTCCTTCCTTCTGCTTCAACCATCACACAGCAGAACCCTTTCAGAAGTGCCTCTCATTGGGATGCTGTCTCCCAGAGCTTTTCTGCTCTGCGGTTCTGCCTGCAGTTCTCCGGTTCCTCGACCTGTGTCGAGAGGAAGAAGACTCCATGTTTCTTTATGCTGAATGGATTTGAATGCCCCGGCACCAATAGGATTGGTAGAAAAACTAGACCGCATAGCTTGGTTCCTCCAGGTATTCATCTCTCTGGCCCTTTTCCTCGAGCCAGCACATTTGAGTACTAGATGGTCCTGCAGGGATTTGTACCTACAACTGCCGGTCGCCCTCACATCTCTGAAGCAAGCAAGCAATACATTTGCGGAGCGCTCTTATCCATCAGAAAGAACAGGGTTATACCTTTCAGAATAATTTTATCATGGCACAATTTCTCCAGAACGCAGCTCTCGAACAGACATTTCTTACACAGAAGACAGTTTGATTTCACATCAACATCAGGCTCTGGTAAACTGGGGCAGGTGAAATAAATTATACTTGGGAGGTCTCAAAACCCTTACCAAATAAATTGCCACCTTTTCCATTTTTTACAAAACGGATAGTAGAAAAAGGTTTTCAGCTTAGACGAGAACGAATTCAGACCATAATGACCACATCAGCTGTGATCAATGTCACAGGAATAGCGAATTTAAATGTCGGTCATGTCTATGCCACTTTTAATTAAATGACCCAAGGTTCGGTAACTCGAAAGCTATTCTAGTTTATTTTAGTGAGATCAATTTCTTAACAGGGTTCTTTCATGACGATCTTAGGTCAGGCCAGTCATATTAACATACTAAAATAGTTAGTCAAAACGCTATAGCACATTACACAGCTGGCCAATGACTGGGCAAGATCTTCTAGGGAAAGGAATACAGGGCCTTCACCTAACTCTGGTATATCAAAACAGCCAATGATGCCATGGAAAAGCTACAGATGAACATCAGACTTGATTCTATGGAAATCATTTTAGGGTTGAGGACACGAACAGTCAAGCCAACAAGGACACATGATGTGAAAACAGCTAATCTATTAAAACGAAAATCTGCCTTTAATGTCAGGCAGTACCATTTATGGATAACCTATGTCCACCTTCTTTCTCACCCTTTGCTGAGATCAAATAAGTTGCAGAAACTGCATACACATTTCTAAACAATCCCTGCCTTATTCAGGGACGTCATTTCACCAAAATGCCAGGGGTAGCAGAAGTGAAATCGCATGACCCTTGACCTCTGATGACATCACAGAAAGTGATGTTATTTGACCCTAAAGTAATATTACGGGAAGTGATGGAACACAACCTTTTACCCCTTGACAAAATAGGAAGTGGCATCACATAGCATTGTTCCCAAGTACACTATGAAAAATATATGGTTACAATATCATTCTAACGTGATAAACATTTCATACAAGAATGGATCATCATATGTAACGGCAGAAAAAAAAAACATGCTATAACTGCAACTTGCGAAAATCAAAATACATAGTCCGAAATTGATTAGACTATAAATCAGTGACTCACCCCCTGAAGTGTGCCTGAAATAAACCTTTATTGTGTCTAGCAATTATTGTATAGAATTCCAGAAAGACAATATTTGTTATTCCTATTCTTTCTTATTAAGGATCACTGCTCAAGTGTTACACCTGTGGAACCCCTTACTTTTTTTTTAGTAAGCCTCAACAAGAAAGCCAACCATTCGACAAACAGAGCCACATGGCATTGGCCAGAGCCCAGAAGCTTCAATTTGTATTTAAAAAAAAGAAGTTTTTTTTAAAAAAACATTTTATTTAGGGGTAGCAACGACCCCTAAACAACGTTCCTGGGCCTACTAAACAAACATGCTCTATGTGGGAATAGGCAACTACCAAGCAAGGAAAGCTATTGGAGGAAGTTCAACAAAATGTTGTGGTATATCTTGGTTTCATAACTCAACTAATTTCATTAAACCACTTCCACATGCAGGGAGGAAAGTATAGGGAAGGTAAACCGGAAACAGACCATTTTATAATAATAATTATTAAAGGTGTTTGTTATTATTATGTGCTACAGTTCAAAATAACTTTTCACATCTTTTTATACAGGATTATAAACCAACAAAACATTACAATGAAATAATAAAATAAATACATCAAAGAAAATCATAAAATTGCAATTCATCCGTAAACTATCAAAATAAAACCATAAATCAACCAAAGAGATTTATGATATGATAGTTTATTTATATAGCGCCTATACACAATGTGTTTCAAAGCGCTTCAAGGCAAGGGTGGGAACAAGGGAAAATACAATGACATTCTTACAGGCCATGAACAGTAAGGATGGGAAGAATAAGTTACTCTCTTGGTATTACCCAAATTGTTCGAATGAACAATTGACCGAATTTAAAGGGTCACAATTGACCTTTTCACAATTGAAAATATATATATATATATATAAATAATAGGGGTTTTGGGGGGTTTGGCGTTGGGTGGGGGTTTGTGGGGTGTCTGCCCCCACATATATGTTACAATTGACCTTCACAATTCGGTCAATTGTGAAAAGTTCAATTGCAATTCAAACCGTTGTAAAACGAACAATTTGTATACAACCACTCTCTTACCTGGTAACATTCTTTCGATGGGATGGTCCGACGACGTATTCCATATCTATGACAGTAATCACCACAGCTGTGCTGCTTCGGAAAATCTTTCGCATCTGCGTCCTGCGTCGATGAGCCGTCTTCGAGGACCTCCTCCGATGGCCGACGTCACTGGATGTTATAAGTAGGACACACGATGCCCGTAGCCTAGGTTGAAGTTTTTTCCCAGAACGTGTGGCACCAAACTACTGCAACTATGACCACAGAAAGCCTTGCGGAAACTTAAGCTGCAATCGCATAAGAAATTCTGTAGCGGGGAAGACAGGGAGCAAGCGATATGGAATACGTCGTCGGACCATCCCATCGAAAGAACATTACCAGATAAGAGAGTAACTTGTTCTTCGAGGGGATTGGGTCCTCCGACGTATTCCATATCTATGACAGACTCCCAAAGCAGTATAATGTAAGGAGGTGGGAAAAGAAGTTAGAATGTAGAAATTTAGAATGCCCAATTGCAGAGTAAAGGACTGCCTTGCCAAAGGCCAGATCCTGCCCACGGATAGAATCGAGGGAGTAGTGATGTACAAAAGTATGGACCGAAGCCCAGGTGGCTGCATCACAGATGTTACGAATAGGAACACCCCTCTGCAGGGCAGTAGAGGCAGCCATCCCCCTGGTAGAATGGGCCCGTAAGCCTACCGGTGGGTCCTTACCCACCAAGCGGTAACATTCAGAAATTGCCAAGGTAATCCATCGAGACAAAGTCTGCTTAGTAACAGCTTGTCCCAAACGCCTTCGAGCGTAACAAAGAGTTGATCGTTCACTCTGACCCGGGACATGCGTGAAATATAAAAGCTTAAAGCTCTCCTAGGATCCAGCCTATGCAGCCTCTCCTCTTCCTTACCAGGATGTGGAGGAGGATAAAATGCCGGAAGAATAACCTTCTGGCCTAAATGAAATTCTGACACCACCTTCGGAAGAAAAGGACGAACTCTAAGGACAACCCTGTCCTTATGAAACACAGTGAAGGGTGGCTTAACTGAAAGTGCCTGTAACTCACTCACTCTGCGAGCGGAAGTGACCGCAACTAAAAATACAGTTTTAAGAGATAGTCTCAAAGGGCAAGAATGTAAAGGCTCAAATGGAGCATGCATCAGAAACTTGAGAACAAGGTTCAAATCCCAACCGGGCACCTAGAAAGGTGACGGAGGGAACACATTAGTGAGCCCTTTCAGAAACTGAGAAATTAAAGGAATTTTAAAATAAGAACACTCAGACGAGTGCTTAAATATGGACAGCGCCGCCAGGTAACCTTTAACGGTACCCACTTGCAGGCCCCCGTGGGCCAAAGAAAGCAAAAAAGACAGAACCACAGGAATGTCACATGAAAAAGGATCCACATTCTTAACCCTGCACCAGTCGCAGAACTTTCTCCAACGGCAACGGTACAGGGACTTTGTTGCCGGCCGTCTAGCCGAAAGCAACACCTCCCGCACGTCTTCAGGGAGGTCCCAATCCTTATACCTCAACCTTTCCGAAGCCAAGCGTGAAGGTTGAGGATCTGACCTCTGGATGGAGAACCTGACCCCCCTTCCATGAGAGCAGATCATCTTGGTAGGGAAGACGACGTCGAGGGCAGATGGACAAGTCGAGAAGGTCCGGGTACCACGTCCTCCGGGCCCATGCCGGAGCAATGAGGATCATCCGGGAACCGAACCTCTGTAACCTCCGCAGCACTTGTGGGATGACGGGGACTGGAGGAAACGCATACAGCAGTGGGAATGACCACTCCACCAGGAATGCGTCTCCTAAGGCTCCTCTTGGAGGAAATTCCCGCGAGCAGAACCTCGCACTTCCAGTTGACACTGGAGGCGAAGAGATCCACTTGAGGGGTCCCCCAAAGGGCGAAGATCGCCAGGAATCTCCTGAGCCAACTCCCACTCATCAGAGATCGCGCTCTGCCTGCTCAGAGCATCCGCCGTCTCGTTTTAGTCTCCGGCCAGATGAACTGCCGAGACCGAAATCTCCTGCTGGATTGCCCAGAACCAGAGCTGCATCGCCTCCCTGCAAAGAGGAAGTGACCCTGACCCCCCTTTTTGTTGAGGTAGTGCATGGCCACTGTGTTGTCCGTCAGGATCAGGACAGTCTTTACTCGCACAGTCGGCAGAAAAGCCTTCAGGGCAGGCCTGATGGCCCTCAGCTCCAACAGGTTGATATGGAGTCTGGACTCCGACGGAGACCAACGATCGCTGACTGTCAACTCGTTGGCATGAGCTTCCCATCCTGTGAGGGATGCATCCATCACGATCGTCACCTCCGCCAGGGAAGCCAAAACGGAGCCCCCTTCATCAGATTGCCTTCGACGGCCCACCACAGAAGGTCCTGGGCAACCGAGGGCGGCACCTGAACGGGGTCCGTCATCCTGCCGGAGGATTGTGACCACTGCATCTTGAGTGCCCACTGCAAAGATCTCATCCGCAGTCGAGCCTCTGGCACCAGAAGAATGCAGGATGCCATGAGGTCGAGCAACCTCAAGAACTCGAACACTGGGAGACTCTGGACATGTTGAAACTTGTGCACCATCTGCTGAATGTGATGAGCCCTCAACTGGGGAGGAAAACACTGCCCCAGGGATGTGTCGAGCATTGCTCCGATGTACTGGAGCCTCTGAGTTGGCGTCAAGTGGGACTTCTTTAAGTTGAGGGAGAAGCCCAGCTTGTGGAGGGAGTGGCAGGTGACGGACAGATGATCCAGGACTTGCTCGGGAGAGCGTGCCCTGATCAACCAATCGTCCAGGTAGGGGTAGACGTGAATCCCCCCTTTCCTGAGATGCGCTGCCACCACTACCATGAGCTTGGTGAAGACCCTCAGGGCGGAGGTCAATCCGAACGGCAGGACCCGAAACTGAAAGTGCGAGTCGCCAACCGCAAACCTCAGGTACTTCTTGTGCTTGGGATGGATTGGGACATGAAAATAAGCATCCTTGAGGTCTAGAGACACCAACCAGTCCTGAAGTTGAAGGGCCTGGAGGACTTGAGAAAGAGTAACCATCTTGAACTTGTCCTTCCGAAGGAGTTTGTCCAAACCGCGCAAGTCCATGATGGGTCTCAATCCCCCGTCTTTCTTCGAAATTAAAAAATAAGGGGAATACCATCCCTTGTTCCTCTCCACTACAGGCACCAGTTCTATGGCACCTTTCTCCAGCAGGGCTTGAATTTCCTGCGCAAGGAGCGGATCCGGACTCTTCAAAGAGAATTTCCCTGGTGGATTGTCGTGAGGCCTCTGCCGAAAGGGAAGACAGTAACCGTGGGCCATGATCTCCAGAACCCACACATCTGAAGTAATGGCACGCCATTCTCCAAGATGCTGTGCCAGCCTTCCTCCAACCGGCAAACCATGGGACATGGCCTCATGACTGAGCTGAAGCGGCTGCAGCGTTGCCTGAGGGCAAAGAGGCAACTGCCCGAGAGGCCTTGGCACCTCGAGTACCTTGTTTTCCACCTCTGGCACTCCTACGGTGGCCCCTTTGACTAGCAGCTACTCTCGCTTTACTAAAGGACGAGTAATAACGAAAGGAACCTCCACTCCATTGCTGTCCCCTAGGACGAAAAGGCGGAGGTTGTCGAACTGCAGCGCTCAACGACTTCGCTGCAGCTTTTGAGGTCTGTAACCTCTCAAGACTCTTGTCAACCTTGCTGCCAAAAAGATGTACACCATCAAAGGGCATGGCGTCGACGTCTTCTTCGAAGACTTCACAGGTGCACACGGTCTCGAGCACATCGAGGACCGGGACCTGGAACGGGCATGACTAGAACGATTCCCCTTGTCTGAGCGGGACCTTTCCCCGCGAGTCATGCCGACCACCCGAGCCTGAAGGTGTACGAGCGGTGTCTCTAGTACGGTCATGCCCGACCCCACTTGGAGGCGCGGACGGACTGGTGCCCTGCGATTCAAGAATCGCCAACATTTTCTTACCGAAGGATGCCCATTCCTCCGGAGTCGCATGCTTGGTGGGATAAGCAACCCGCCGACGGGCAGAGTCCTCGGACGAGGAAGGCGACCGATGACGGCGCTTCCGTGAGTGCCTCGAAGAGGCAGAGGAGTGGCGGGACCCACTCCGGGACCGAGAACCCCTAGACTTACGACGACGATGCGGAGAGTCGCCACTCAAATCGTCCGTCGAAAACCCAGTGGACCTCGACTTCCGGGGCTTGGACACTTTACCGTCTGACAGCTTCTTCTTACGCTCCTGCAAGGCATTGGACGTAAGCGACTGGCAGTGAACACAATCATCCGTGTCGTGGGCCTCCCCGAGGCACAAGAGGCAGGCGTTGTGCGAGTCCGTCACCGACATCTTGGACCCACAGTCCCCACACTTCTTCAAGCCCGGACGCGGGGTGGAAGAAGATGAAGACATCCCGATAGGCTTCACAAACGAACAGGTTCGAAGAACTGAAAGAACAGAAACTCCAAAGAGTTGAGGCGCGCCGAGATCTCCGAAGCAAACACATTTGCGGAAAAAACGGAATTGAGGCTACGGGCGTCATGCGTCCTACTTATAACATCCGGTGACATCGGCCATCGGAGGAGGTCCTCGAAGATGGCGTATCGACATCATCGACGCAGGAGCCAAAAGATTTTCCGAAGCAGCACAGCTGTGGTGATTACTGTCATAGATATGGAATACGTCGGAGGACCCAATCCCCTCAAAACTATCATACTCGGCCAGACGACATTTCAGTGCAAGAGCAAAGACATAGATAAGGGAGGGAGGGAGGGAGGAGAGTGGGAAGGAAATGGAAACTGACAGACGACTACCATACTAGGCTTGACCACATTTCGGGTTGAGCTGTAGAAAACAAAAAGGTGAGGGAGAGGGGTGCAGAAAGAGAGGGGAGGAACAAAACAAGCGACTATCGTACTAGGCTTGACGACATTATAGATAGTGCTGGTGGGTGAGGGGGACAAGTAAGGAAAGGTGGGGGGGAGACAGACGAGGTTGTTATCATGCTAGATCCTGGGACAATTCTGATAGAGTAAGTGCATAGAGGAAAGTAAGAGGAGGAGATAGGAAAAAGGAGAAAGGAGAGGAGGAGAGAACAGAGAGTAAGCAGTTAAAAAGAGTGGAGAAGCAAGAGTGGAGAACGAATACAGTTGCAGAAGTCAGTAGTAACACAGTGTTGCAAGCCTGGATACAAGATGAAGAGGGGAACCGCATGATTCAGGGCCACCATCAGAAAGGGCGACGCACCATGCATCAATGAAGTCCATAAAAGTTAAATCCAGCATTGGCCACAAGACGGTGATGGTGAAACCAGAATTTATCAGTACAGACTGCTGCAGAAGTAGGCTGGGGGAGGGGTGCAGATGGGAGGTGGAGCAGGGTAGAAGAATCAATTTTCCCCTCAATTTTTAGATAGTGGCATTTTTAAGCTGTCCGTTTGCCACATCTTGTAAAGTGCCATGTTCTTCTGGTTGTTTCCAGCCACTCAGCAAATACACCAGTAGGAATTTGATATCATCATCATCTGAACATTCCCCCAAATATGCCATATTTATATATAGAACCCAGTATTGTACTCCCCATTTTTTACAGTTGGGAGTAAAATGATTTATGAGGAGTAAAAGTGTAAGTCCCTTTCCCAATGGAAGTATTTTATAAGCGAGTACAGATGTTTTAAAAGGAAAACAAAGGTTTCTGTAATTATAATTTTTTGCATCTAGTTATGTACATTAAAAGATACAAGTTTACTTCTTCCTCTTGTACTACATGCACATCTGGCCCAAATACATCCATGGAGCTATTTGGGTAAAAGCAGGGGCACACGGTCCTACATGTCTATTCCCTGTTTTTTCTTGAGAGTATTTTTACTCCCTAATTTTATTTTCTGGGAGCGTTTGCCTATTTTTAGGCAGTAAAACTGGCCGATCAACCCCTTATCTGTAGGGCTGGGTGCAGGTGTTCACATTGCACAGTCACATAGTTACTCTAGGACTGTAGATTAGTAGCAAAATTAAAAAATCAGTCGCCAGTTCCAAACTTTGAGCTTCCATTTGCAGTCCCTGCTAAGAATTACCATTTCGGATTCCAGCCCATTTCTTTGAAAATGCATTTGTTTAATCTTGCAAACTCCTGAAGGGGGTGTATGCCATTAACTTTCATAGGGGAACTCAAAATGGTTAATAACAGGGACTCTGGTGATTTCAATGCTTTGATATAATATATGCAGGGGTTGACATTGGGTTTTGTTCACCAGGAGCAAAAAGCAGCTCCTGGGTATCAGGCATAATCTGTTAGGCAGAAGCTACCAGTGTGGAACCAGGCGATAGTACGTAGCGCACAGCAAATCTAACTATGCACAGGATGCAAACTAACTTTTTGTCCATTTTATATGAACCAATATGCTCTAAATGTCCCTTAGGCGAGTTCTTTATTTTCCTCGATTTGCATTCCCAAACACACAGTTAATATCACATAGCTAGGTTTGTATGGCACCACTTGCAATAGAAGTCAAAAGTAGCTCCTGGTAGTTATCAAGCTAACCAGGCTCCACCTTGGCTATAAACAGGAGCTAAATAGATCCCAGCTACTGACAATTTCGAACCCTGTATGTGCCCTTACACAAATATAAACAACCAGCCAATGACGCAATCTATCGGCACGCATTGTGGGAGCCCGAGAAGTCTTCTCCGAGATTCTCCCTTCCATTTTATTTAACCAGCCAATGTCGGCCATATAAAATGACTGGGACTAAGATCTGTTTATGAATCAACATTATTGCCTTAAGATTGTAGACAGTCATATTCACAGAAAACACCTTAGTGATGGCAATACAGGTAACAGCCTTGTTTACCTTGCTATCAAAAATGTTCACGTATCTGCTGTAAGATCATCTGTAGGCCAATATACTTATATACTGGAACTCTCTCTATGCAGGCTACAATTATGCCTGTCCTCCTTGACAGCCCCCGGGAGCCACGGACTAACATAGCCTGGGTCTTATCTGTATTTATAAGCTCATTTACTAGTGCATACAAGGCAAGTTTGCAGAATGCCCGTCTAATACCCATCAAGTGTGGTCCATAAGGACCACATCATCTGCGTATGAGATCCAGTTTGCTCCGATCTTAGGAGGAAAACAATGGACAGCGCCCAGCCTAGCAGGAAGATCAGCAAGGTAGAGATTGACTAACATGGGCGCCAGCACACACCTTTGTTTTAGACCTCTTGTGGTAAGATTTCTTTAGAGCAGGAGCCCATGCTACTCAATCTCACCTGTACACTTGAAAACCACTTAGTTCACAGTGCATCCCTTCCTATTTAGTATCAAACAGTGACATCGGGTTGGGGGAAGCAGAATGGCTTTAACTATCATAGACTTAGATTTTAAAAATATGGCTTGGATACCAGTATGCAGAAACTGACAATCATTAGTTCAGTCCTGTTATGGTGGAGTAGAAGTCTAATTAAAGCCACGCATCAATATCCTATGACAGAAGAAACAACCCAGATACGACATGTGGGAAACCTTTGATATTCTAAAGACTCAGGTGAAGGAAAACTGTCCAAATAGCAGACCATCTTCTTGGTAGTATTTGCGCTATATAGAGTGCAGAACGACGCACATTTTTATCATATCCTCCTGTCCCAGGAGGATAGCCCAGTGGCAACGTGCTCACCTTGGAAGCAAGACGACACGAAGCAACACAGGTTCGATCCCCGGGTCTGTGCTTTGAAACCTCTGGGTATTTAAGCGCGTTATAAATATGCAACTAAAACAAACAATTCCTGTAACAGCGCCTCGATGCCCGCGGGCTGTGTGAGCGCTTTAAAAATGCAAAATAAATTTAAAAAAATAAATATCACCAGCCAATTTGACCTGCCTCAACTACAAACTAAGACAAGCATTCACAGATTTAACTGCAGCATATCTCCGTGTCCATAAGCATTGAGACTGCATCCTTTGGAAGGACCACTGCGGAATGCCTGGAAAGATGGGTGCTCTATTTTGAGCTCTCCGAGCCATTCTTAGAAAGGTTTAAAAACAATCACCAGAAAGATCTTCAGCTGGTCGCAACTGTGCCACCCTAAGCCACATGAACAAATGTGCCATGTGCCAAGGGCAAAGCGGTTTTAGAAGAAGCTCCCTGACCACCTGACAGACAGCTGCCAGGGTCAAATCACTTCACCTCAGCGTTGATCCGTACCTTCTTGTCTAACCCGTCATAAGGTACATTCAACCCAGCTGGAACTACACCCACGCCGGTCTTAGCAGGTTTTATGCTCCCATTTCCATGTTATCAAAGAGTGCTTTGAGTATGATGTAGTTGAGGTAGCGGGAAGGTGAAAAGTTAAACTGTAACTGATAGGGTTGGCATGATCATCTAATGGTAGGATCATGTTCAGTACAGTCAATGTTCTAAGGTGTTCACAAACTTGCGCCCAGACACTTAAATCCTGAGACGAGACAACAAGCGTGGCAAAGAAAAAGGTTTCTCCAAAGAAACCAAATGGAATGTAAAATCTGAAATGACGCATGAGCAAAGGCGAATGTCTCTTAAAAGTTCCTGGTTTGGGCTTGCCCTGGTCCCACTCCAATGGCCTGTTGCATGCCCAAATCTTTCGAGTCTCTTTGTTAAGGGACCTCCATAGCCGACATGTCTTGGGCTTCGCATACTCTTCTCTTCCAGATATCTGAGAGGTGGCTCGCTCTCTCTCTCAACACCACTTTTCTCAGGGTTGGGGAGTTCACAGTCAACTTAACACCTTCATATTCTAGGGTAATAGTCCCTGGGAACCTGCTTTCCTTGCTACCTAGGTTTTCTCCAACCTCCACCCCAGATAGTAACCCTCTCCAGAAGGTAATTCCTCTCCTTCCAACAGCCTGAATAATTCTCCCTCCAACCTCCTCAAAAACTCAACCTCCAGAAAATACCTATTCTCCATGAATGTGACTTCTTTCCTCCAACCTCCCAACACTCTTCTCCCCGTTGTCCTCTCAATAGATCTCTAGCACCCCTATCTCCTCCAAAAACCTTCCTATAGCTCCTGCATGTAGACCCCACAGACTTGGACTGAGCAAGCTGGGTTTCATAATCTTGTCTGTCCTCCTTTTGGCTGGCTCTTAGGGGCATAGATTACACCAGTGCAGTGTTGCTCGACTGGTCTATGATTAGGCTAAGTGCCCATGGTCAGGTGGTCTGACAAGGGGCTGGCTTGAGTATATATCACAGCCTACCACCATTTTAGATTTAAAATGGCCCTAGACATGTTTGAGAACTCCTTCCCTCCACCTTGAAGTCCTACTGACACAGCCTCCTTTGATCTGGCTTTCCTACATCCTGTAAGGAAGGCATGGTATTAAAGACAGACAGACAAGTGACAAGGGCATTTATTGAACTTTATCAAGGGTGTGATAAACACCTATCTAAACCTAAGGGTGTGACAAAAACCTATCTAAATCTAAGATAATAGTAAGCTACGACCATCAAATAATAAAATGCAGTCCTAGTGGAGTCTCGTCAAAATAAAAGAGCCTATACTAAAAAACCTATTGCCAATCCTTACCACCAAGTTACAAATAGTGTGGGGGAATGTTCAAGAAAAAGAAAGTGTTCACAAAATGATAGGTCTGGATGTTCAGGCTGTTGGACTCCCTTCCCCATGTTTTCAGCGCGGGACAAGACAGTTCACTCAAGCATAGCACACTCGGGGCTTCTTCGGCATGAGGACACCATTCCATTTAAAGCATCAGGGCCTTCTATGCCGAAGTCTCTTCGGTCATCAAAAGTCTCTTTCTTCAGAGGGCCTGATGAATCAAACAAACAAAAAGTTATTTTCCAAGTATTCAGAAAGGGAGATTCACTCTTCACCCTGGATCCCCCTCAGCCAGGCTCAGATCCCTTTTGCTTCCACAATCCCCTCTCAGGTCACTCACGGTTCACCCCGGATCCCCCTCAGTCGGGCTCAGGTCCTCTTTTTCACAATTAGTCTCCCTCAGCCAGGCTCGGACCAATTACAGTTCGTACTAGCGATCAAAGACTTTGAATGTGCACAGGAATTGGCTGACCCGTTGCAGGACCACTTTGATGTTATTAATTGTACACTCTCAGTTGGATACCTAACTGAGACCTTCGAATGAGCACCCATGTGGCGCTGGACTACTCTGTATATGGTACCTATTTCTGTTTCACAAAGTTCAATCACATACACCTCATCCTTCTTCATACAATGTTGCCACTTGCAACCTTGGTTGTAACACAGTCCGGTCTGCCATCAGTCTCTCCGACTCACCGGCTGTGCTGACTTCACTGGTGCCGGTTTGTTGTCGGAGCCAAGGAAACTACCACGGCAGCAATCACTACTCCCCGCCTCTGCTATCAATGCAGGAGAGCCCCGGGTACCTTCGACACACACTGCACCGCTCCTCAGCTTTAATTCCCGGTCTTGTGTTTCTTTTCTTCGAGGCCTCTTTAAAGTTGTGGTTCTTCAAAAAAAGTCAAGGGTAGTTCCCTCCTTGCAACGCTCTCTGGTCTTGCAGCCTTTCTCCTCGGTTTAAACTGCCACCTCAGAAATGCTGCTTCCTTGTGCATTTTGCCTTGCTCCGAGTGCGCTTTCGTGCTCCGCCTTTTATCTTTGTGGGGGAAGTGTGATGGAAGTCATGTGTGTGTAATTATCAGTAATTGCCAGACTCTGCCTGACCCTTGTATTGGGACATGTCAGGTATACAGCTCGGGTTTTAGTCCATTGTCGCTCACAGTGAACTGTCTGTGAGAAAGTGTTTGTGTTGGAAAAGGGTGGGGGTTGAGCTCCTAGGTATCCTGGTAGGATGGGGAAAAGGTGTTATTGGGAAGGGGATACCATATCTAACCCTCCAGTGTCCCACTTGCACTCCCCGAGGACCCCTCATCCAGGTGATCCACCCACACTGGTCCACCCCCAGGAACTGGATCCAAGCGCGATGGTCGTGAACTGGCCACCTGGATGACAGATCCACGGGAACTGGTGGGTGAGACACCTTCAGGTTTCTCACAATCCCCAGTGTGTAAAGCAGAAGTCAAAAAAGCATTTGGTAAACAATGTAAAGCGTTCAGTCTGAATGTAACTTGCTTGCAGGGAAATACTAACTTTGCAATCTGTGGCACTAGCAGATAAAAGGGTCCTTAGGCAGAAAATGCATATGCATTTCAATTCATTATATTCACATGTTGAGTGCAAGTTTGTATCCATGGGACTCCTGCTGTACTTGCTGGTATGACTCATGGTATTAAAAGTATCCTTTGGCAGTAGCGCCCAAGAATTCCACGTTCAATAGTGAATTCAGAATGTTACAACTTTGTTCCCTCAAAGGACAAGGCATTTATTTCTATGCTGGGTTTTTGGGTCTGGCAAGGAAGTTAGTTAGAATGGCTCTCTAGGAGTGGTAATACTAGGATCAGGGGTACCCTCAAGGGGTTTGGAACTGACTCTTTACATGGATGTCAGTAGTGTTGGATTATGGGCGACTGCTACCTGCCTTCGTGTGGAGGGGGAGGGGGGGGAAATCAAGTGGTGTAGGGATCCCCACAATGCTTCCATCTAGGGCCAGCATCTGCTAGCTCAGGGCAGCCCCAGGTCCCTTCGACCACCACCAAGGTTAGGCATGTGACTTCATCATATATTGTAAGATCAGAGCAGAGCAACCTAGCAGGCACTGGGTGCAGTGAAATAAACAACTGTTAGCAAGCGCACAGTCACAGTCATTTTATTTAACATTTTTATGAAGCGCAACTAAGGCCAAAAAAGGGTGGCAAGGCGCTTGCCAGGAGTGGGAGGGGCAGGCTCAAAGTACTAGATGCCAGTGGATTAGCAAGAAGGGAGGAAGCGATTGAACAGATGTGTCCTCAAGACTCTCCGAAAGAAAGAATAGTGTGAAAAAGTTCTTAAATCAACAGGGAGGGCATTCCACAAACTGAGTGCCAACACAGAAGGACCGACCACCTAGACGTTTGACAAAATTTAGGAATCCTGAGAAGCTGATGAGAGTCGGAGCGCAAATGTCTTGTTGTGCAGTATTTTTGCAATTTATTTTTCAGGAAATGAGGGCCTACATTAGGACAGGCCCGGTGGACTACACATAGAGTCTTAAACTCTATGCTGGCCGCCACAGGAAGTGAATGCAAGCGAAGTAACAGAAGCAGAGAGGGGGTCAAACGGGGTTCCCCAAGCACCAAATGAGCTGCAGCATTCTGCAACACTTGTATTCGCTGGATCTGGTACTTGGGTTGGGCTGGAATGATAAACGCCATTACAATAGTCCAATGAACTAATTACAGTAGATCTCACCAGGGCTATCTGATTTTCAATAGGGAGCAGGGGAAGATATTTCTTTAGAGCCTTTAATCTCCCAAACCCAGCACTGCAAATGGCAGAGATTTGGCCTTCTCGGAACCCATTAGGTAGGAGTTTGACTCCAAGACTCTTTACAGAGGCACATGGAGAAGGACAGGGGCTGAGAGAATCTGGCCAATAGCGAGAAGTCCAAAGATGATCTCTCTCCTGGGGACCCACCACTAGCACCTCTGTCTTAGTGCCATTTAATTGCAGCCAATTGGCTACCATCCAAATTTCCACTTCCTCAAGACAGTCTGGTAGTCTTTCAGGAGGAGCACTTGGCAGCCATTCTAGGGATATATTAACATCCAGTAGCACTGATAACGAAGATGGCTTAATTAACGTGTGTAACCATGTATTGGAGCGCAGGATGGTTAAAGGCTTAGGTGCTGTGAAAGGACCGGGTTGCTTACAAAACACCAATTAAAACAAATATATGTGAATATCTGATATGCACACTTTACTTGCAAAAGTGCTTGTCCTAAACTGTGTGTCAGAGTTCCTCTACAACGTGCAACCTATTATGCAAAAAAAACATTGGGGAGAAGCATGGAACATTTATTGGGTTGGATCACATCCTCCCCACGAGCAACTGTAGGGTCGCTCCCTATATATCCCCAACTCATACCACATATACTCATGCTACAACTGAGCCTACTGCTGGCATGAAGGGATGTCCTCATTAGGGATTAACACATCCGCTGCCTGACCTGAACATTTGGCAATTGCTGATGCTGACTTACATCTGGGAATGACCTCTCCAGCTAAAGATTTGGTGAGCCAATTTGTGAATCAGGCACCTTGATTATTCACATGACCTTATATGAACAATCTTCCAGCCCAAGAGTCAGTCACTTTCCTCAATATTTTTCAAGACTGAAATGGAAGGTTAGCATTGCAGTATTTGCTTTTGCCTATTGCTACCAGCTTTCTGATTGTAGTCAAATCCTGGGACCCAGAAAATGGATACACAGGAGACTAACATTGGCACATGGCCATCGTACTGGTTGCTTTCAAAATGCTTCTGTTCAATGCCTCTAATACTCTAACATGTGGGAAAATAGTCCCATATGTCCCTACATAAGAAATACACCTACACAACAAGCAACATTTCCCGAAGCAAATAAATCAAAATACTCAACAATGGTGAGCCTTACTAACAGCAACAACATTATCACAGCCCCACTGAGAGCAGGCACGAAAAGGAAATATGATCTGGACTCCCCCACCCTTTCAAGTAGGTGGTGGAGAGGACTACCTCTCAACTGAAGAGTCATCATTCTTAAAACCCTGCATGTCTCAGACAACTGGAAATATAGCCAAAATTTAAGACTGTCAATGCCATTCATGCCATGTTGAGAAGTATGATGGTCGAATCAAGTACATGGAGCACAGAATATGTGGTTGTGAGGTGAAAATCCCCAAGATGCGTGAAATGGAAGCAAAGATAGCCAAGCTTTCCTCCAAAGTTGAGAACATGGAGAATAGATCCAGGCACGATACTATGAGGGTATATGGTGTGAGCAAGGTCAAAGGGGCTGAGGATAGAGATTAACCCATTTTTACAAACAATGATGGCTTAACTTTGTCAACTTCCCACATCCTATCAATTGGGCATTCTAAGAGCTCAAAAAGGTTAAGCCAACAAAGTTTAACACCACCAAATAGAAGACCAGAGGAATCCTCTGCCACTTCTTACAGTACGCAGAAACTAAGATGCCCTCAGAGCAGCAGGGCTAGAGAAATGGGGGTGGGGATATCTATATATCAAATCAAGACCTTGCTGTGGAAATGGTGGAAAGGAGAAAAAAATTCCTACCCATGCAACCTTTATTACGTTCTCTTGATGTCAAATATGGCTACTAACCCTGGCATTTATGATAACAAAAGAATTGAATTAAGGTTTTAAGGATCCCGATGAGTTGAAGATTTAACACACTGGCTCTAAATCAATGTCAAAACGTATCAAAGCTCGATGCACATGGTGAATCTTCCACCTAAGAAGCAGGGGAGGGCATAGGGGGGAAACCATCTGCATACATATCATTGGAACTTCTTAACTACAGAGGATTTGCTTCATTCCGGTGCCAGAATTGTTACTGCTTATATTGCAGCGACACCAAAACTCGTTCATGCATCAAGTAACACCAGACTACAGGTAACACGTCGGTTGTCATCTGGGTATTGGCTGGCCTGACACTATTTAATGTTCCAGATATTGAGCTGCTGTAGTGTGGATAGGTGGATGTCATTCATGTCGGCATTGCAATTTATGTATGTGCTTCCTATTGTCAATACCCGAGTGGAATGGTCTCACTAACTGGATTATTAAAATTGTCTTTTGGAATGTTCAAGTGTTATCAAAACTAACTAAATGCACCAAGGTTCTGTCAGCACTGAAAAGAGGAAAATGCAATAATGCAGGAAACACACCTTTACTTTACTTTAATTCTTATAACGCACCAGATTACCCAAAGGTCTCAATATCTTAAAGTGTGACTGCCTGCTTTCATATGCTGGCAGTTGAACACTCTGGGTTAGACTAGATTACACTCTGAAGATGGTCTCCTCAGTCAACATTTATATATTCCCACAACAGATGAGCCAAATGTCGGTCGGCCTGCAGCGATTTACCTTCGAGTTTAAGGATGATCCAATAATAGTTGCAGTGACCTTTAAGCTTCCCATTTCAACATGAAGTCTACAGTGTGGTCCAAAAAGCTTAGAAAGTCTAAAATGTTTGCAATGGAGCATTATCCTTAATTTTGGTTGACTTCTGGAAAAGGTTACAACCTAATAATCTCTAAAATGTGCTTTAGTCTAACCGACTGCACACCCACAGATGCATCATTTTCTTTCTCCCAAGTAAGACGCTGATGGTAGATTGATTACAAGCAGACAGAGGCACCAGTAGAATAGGAGGTCACGCCGCTGACGTGGGTGATCTTAGATTTATCTACATTGATAAATGTGACTCATTGCATACCGCAAAGATTCTTTACCCTTAATCATCCCAAAGACACCACCTCGTTGATCAATGAGGATTTCAAAAAAAAAAAGGCTATTTTGGGGGGAATCCCGACCCCTCCAAGGTCATTTGCCAAGAGAGATTTTAGACTTTAAACCCGAGTATTAAACAGCTTGAAGGAGCTTGTCAATCAAGGCAAAATGCAGACTTAATAGCCTTTTGATGAAGTAGGCTACAAAACTTATAATGAATGGATGACCCGAATACCCCCGTAAGCACAATAAATAGTCAAGCTACTCGAGGGATATTTAAAAACCACAAAAGGGAAACAGGGTGGAGGCCATCACGGACAAAAGGAGCACAATAGTCACACTGAATTCCAGTATTATGTTATGATAACTTGTATTGCGTATGGTCGCCCAAGGTCATCATGGCGCTGGAGAGGCAAGTAACTAACAACCAGGCGTCAATGCAAAGCTATTCAACTACAGAGATCAGAATAGATGTGTTATTAAGGCTTTCCTAAAGACCCAATGATCGCCATTTTTTTCATTTCCAGCGGGAGATTGGTACACAGCTGAGCCGCAGCAATAGAAAACGCAAGTCCTCTGCCACAAGCGACTGAAAGAGGGCACACATAGCAGGCCGGCAGATGCAGAACGCAAAGGGCGCTTAGGGATGTAGCACACAAACTTAGTGCGGACATACTCTTCTCCCTGGTCGTGCAAAGCCCGATGGACAATACACAGCGCTTTGAATCGTTTACTCCGAGTCACTGGAAGCCAGTGAAAGGAGCACAAAACTTGGAATTATCGGCCCCAGAAGGTGTCCCAGTTGCCACACGTGCTGCCAGGTTTTGGAGACGGAGTCGATAAACCAGACCCTTAGGCTGCGCCAAATAGAGAGAGTTGCAGTTATCCAACCGACTCAATAAAATAGCAGCCACAACCGGCGGACGTAATGATAGCGGTATCATGTGGAGCACCTTTTTTTAGAATTTTCAGATGGAAATACCCTGTCTGGCATACAGCTGATACTTGGGCATCCATGAGTGGCTGACATCCCTACATTTTTTACCTTGGCCGATGGATCCGGGAGAGAACCCAGAGAAGAAGGGCAAAACAAAGAAATCCAAGGTGAAGGATCAGGGGGAGAACCCACCACCAACACCTTTCCCTCCTCTTTTACCAACTTTTACAAACTGCTCAATGGTCTCCCCCAGTGGATCAAATGCATGTCTTCCTCAATAATTGTGTTGCCCCTTTGAAGTCCAAAAGGAAAGATTTGATCTACGGGAAGGGCAGATTACATGCACTGAAATCTCCAATGCAATAAGAGCCCTGAGCAAGGGAAAACCACCCATGCTGGATGGGTTGCTGGCTGCATATTATGAAGCAATGCTCATCTCTGGTAATCCATAGGCTTGCACAGCCGTTTAATTGGAGAATGTGAAATAAAGACTTTCAGGATGTTTTTCACCAGAGGCGCACGTTGCCTTTCCCACGCCAGGCAAAGATGGCACAGGGGAAAAATTATTGCTCATTCTCACTTAATTATGATTGCAAGATCCTGGTAATAATCCTAGCAACCACTATTAACACCCTGCTTTTCTGTTGCTACAATCCCCTGATGAGGTTTGGTCGGTCAAAGGATGCCTGGATACGAATAACAGACTTTTTACAACATTATTCACCGTACCACAAACGAGCAAAGATGGAAGTGGTTTCTATAGATACAGAAAAAGCATCTGACTGAGTCGAAGAGTACTACAGTAGATAAGTTTTGTTCCACGTATGTTAGATATGTTAAGAATGTTCTAGGAAATCCCCTTGTTCACAGTGGTCATGAACAGCATTGTGTTGGAGGATTTTCCCTTCACTTGGGAGAGCCTTCTCTGGTTCCATGTGTCATGTATTCGCTATGGTCTGACCCTGGAGTGACGCCTCAAGCGAATATAAGAAGATACCAACATGAATTTGGTTGGTCAAGCTCCCACAGTGTCTGTGACAAACGGTGCCACAGTCAATCTCAGCGCAGTGTCTGTGCTTCAGTGTTGCAGCACTGGCAGTATCCAAGGTGCAAGCAGGAACATAGCACAATCCCCAGAAGACATTGCATGTGCCCACCTAGTGTGCACACGCTAACCCACCCCCCCGCCACCCACCCACCAAACCACCCACACACACACAGTTCCAGGCTCCACGGAAGAATGAGACTATTGAAATGTATCCCACAGACTCCGCTAACTGATTAACAATGTTTGGGGAGTGCTGTGTTGTCTGGTTTGCATGAGTCTTCGTATTCCTGTGAAGACTCCCGCGTCCTCACTTTGAGCAGGTGTACAGATTTTGACTAGGTACTTTATAGGAACAACCATTGCTTTTCTCTTGCTGAACTTTGGCCTGCCTGTTTGACCTTCCTTCTGATTTTGCTAGTTTGCTATGGAACTGGGTCAGTTTATCAGTTGCCAACCCTTCGTCTGCTAGCTGACCATTAGGATTACACACTGACTCGATTACTTGGATATTCTCTTTGCTTCTGCTATCGGACCCTTGGCCCATTACATTGGACCCGGTGTGGATCTTCCTTCTCGAACATTGTTGGACTAGGACTAGAACCATTTCAGACTTCTAATAATTTCTGCCACTCTCCAGACTCCTAGAATTACTTCTCCCTTCAGAGTGCGACCTAATGCCACCCGTCAGCTCCCTTGTGTTTTTTTGCTTTTCTGCATCTTCATTGCATCTGGAACAGGTTACCTGGCCTCGGGACTTTGCTACCTGGCACTCTTCCGGACAACCCTCAATATGCTTGCACAACTCATTCAGGTAGGCGGAGGGGATATAGAGGGAAGAGATTATCCACAAGTACACTCCAATATTCTGAATAGGACCCATTTTCCTTGTAATTGGGTCTACCAAGGGTCCTGTCCTTCCTGTTTTATACCCAGACATCAGTACCACCCACCTGCCTAGCTGGCTACCCCTCTTGGCATATATGTAAGTTGGCTAGAGAGCAGAACAGGTTGCAGGAGTTGGACGAAGGCCAATTAAAATAATACATTCTCTCCAAAATGCAGATTGCCTTCCCAAACAACTCAAGAGCCTTTGCTTACTTTTGAAACAGAGGAATTGCATATCTTGGTGTCAAATGTGGCCAACACTGGGGCTAAATAAGCAGCTAAACACAGATCATATTACTGAAGAAGTACCAACTAATTAACAAGTAGTTCCTGATCTTCCTTTCATGGTGGCGTAGGGTTGAATCAAAGTAGTTCTGGTTCCTAAGGTTTTCCCTATTCTAGCCAATTTACCCATATCCCTATCAAACACCCTCTTTAAGATGGTGGATAAAATACTCGCCATGTTCAGCTGGAAAGCAAACAAGCAGAACTCTAGAACAAAGCAGAAAAACTAGAGGGGGGTTGCCCAACAGGGTTTCCCAAGACTACTGCAATGCTTTCACACTAAGACATTGATCTTACTGGTTGCAATGGTTGTTGGTAGAGCAAGCTCAAATCAATCCAATGCCTGTTGAGGTGCTGCTGTACACCAAATAGTCATATATATATATACATATATATATATATATACCATCATTGGTGATCCGGTTCTTCTATTCTCTGCTCAGAATCACGAGGTATTAAGGGATAGGAGACAAGGTCCATGGGCTAGATATCAAACATGCTGCGATGTGGTGTAAATCCAATGTTCAAATTGGGGCAAGCCTGATACGCAATGAAAAGGGATCATATACGTGTCACACTGCTTTTTTCGAAGGACAAGGACAAGCAATGTGATATACTAAAGGATGATTTTTGTCTTAAAGATGGTGCGTTCTTACAGGACTGGCATGTATGCAGGGCTCTCAAGCAGTGGGTAAATAAATGTTTTTGAAAAAAAGAGTGATCAATGGGTTTCTTTGCGAGCAGCTCGTGAATATGTGTGGAAATGGCTAGAATCCACCCATGCGCACAATGATACTGCCCCAAGATCTCCCTCTGTTCTAAAATCTGAGACATGCTGGGAACAAGAATGGGGTGAGGAAACTGGATCCACAGAAATAGGTTTCTTTCGGGAATAACTGGCTTACCACAACCAACTCCACTGCTGTAGCACACCCCTATGTAATGGGTGTGTGCCCAAATTATCTAGGCCCCCTTAAAAATTATAGAAGCAGAAACTGGCAAGAAGCAATCTGGTAATCTGAACTTATGGTAGGAAGCCCGCATCCCATGTGGTAGGACAGCTAGAAGATTCAGTAACATTCAGTCAAGATTGGAATTAAGGGGATCTGGGAGCTTGTTAGCGCCTCCTGGTTCACTGATTTTATTGCAGAAATAACAGTGACATACAATTACAAAGTATAATATATTCCATTAACAAATATTGAAATGCTTTTTTTTTTCAGGGCGAGTGGAGGGGGGACTCCCGAACACCACTTTCCGCTCCAACTCCTAAACTCTCCTCGTCTCCTCCCCGTTTTCCGAATTTTAACCCCAACCCTTTTTTAATTTTCTGTACACCTAAACCCACCCAATCATTACAATTTCTTATTTTTATTTCGATATTTTTCTGCTTCCCCGGATTTTTTACCCACTCTTGAAATATTTTTTCAGCTTTGTAAATTAATTCTTTATTATTTCCTGCAATATTATCACTGGATGCACTCCTGCTTTCATTATAGAACAGCCTGGCTAGCTTTACACACTGAGCAGTGCTACTTTTTGCTCTCCAGGCCAACCGTTGCTGAACAAACACCCCTATCTGAATTTATATCTGTGCATTTGGGACTATCGATAAATAAACATTAGGACACAACCATATGACATTTAAAGCATAAGGAGTAATAAATAATTGAAAACTAAATGTGCATTGTATGTGGAATTTAGATTTGTAGTACCCGATAAACTAGTTCCACAGTGGCAGCTCCTGGTCACGGTTTAATACTGAATACAGAGGAGCTGCTATTAGCTTCCACTTATCCAATCTTAATTTTGATCCCTGTTCAGTACCATTAGGACTCTACCTGCTCCATTCTGGACATATAGAACACATTATCTTAGTTCATTGTCTTGCCGGGAACCATAGCTTTGCCAAATTCGTACGCTAGAGCTAATTAAATATTAGTTCAGATAATCCTATCCCCAGTGCTCCAGATAAGATTTGCAGTGGGAGTATTTTACTGCCTAACTTTTAATGTTGGGAGTAAAAATGATTTTTAGGGAGTAAAAAAGTGTGTTATTCCCAATGTGAGTATTTAATAAGCAGGTAAAACTATGTTTTAACTGTAAAGCAGCAATATTACAAACACTCTTTGCACCTGGTTATTTAAAAAGGTACATTTTCAGCCCTTTGATTAGGCTGTAATAATAGTAGTTTCTTCCTCCGACATCATATGTACTACTGGTCCAAACATCTACTGAGCTGTGTGGAGGAAAACCGGAGGACCAGCTCCTATGTGCCTAGTTCCTATTTTTTGCTGGGAGTAAGTTTACTCTCTATTTTTATTTTTTGGGAGCATTTGCCTATTTTTAGGGAGTAAGTGGCAGATACAACCCTTATCTGTAGGACTGCCTATGCCTGGTAGTGAAGATAATCACATGCAATTTGAAGAACTTGCACGGGATAACGGATATGTCATGGTGGAACTTGGTGTGTTATATTAAAGGACCTGAATGTGTTACGGATAGCAAGGATTACATGATGTGCAAGACTAGATGTGATATTTGGAAATCTCTTCAGAATTTCAAGTTAATGATATGTAATATGTCGCAAACAAAACAGGTATTGGATAACTATGCTTGGTGGATGGCATGGCCTACTTTCAAAAGGTGACTAGACTGCCATTTACCTTTTACTTGCCAACGGACGAAGGCATTTACTCTATATATATATATATATATATAGTACAGTATAACCAGCCGTGTACGCAATTTGCACAAGATCACCATTACATATATGCCTCCTTCACTTACAAGAGATATTTCTGTATTATGGCTCCCTCCCCGTAATCCACTGATTTAGACAGTCATCCCGCTACACCATCAAACCACTCTTCTGTCAGGCTTGTACTTCTCTATTCTTCCCCTTCCTACCCGCCCACATTGGGTAGGCCTAGTTATTGCTATACCCCGTGATCTTGGGCCACACTGCTCGTGCTCAAGGGAGTTAGCAGCACCTGGCTACTGGGATAAAAATTCAAATTTGATGGACGGAAGCTAAAAGCGTCTCCTGTGTATCAAGCATTACCCTGTTGGCAGGAGGAACTAGAAGCTAGTCCATATGATAGCATGTCACAAATCTAACTTGCGCATGAAACGTAAAGTAACTTTTTCTCCACTATGTATATATATATGATGCAGGCATCAAAATGGGCACACTCCACTAGCCATTGTCTATTGATTATTGACTCTTGGCAAGTACCAAATGGTGTGCTTTGTGTATGTGGAGAAGTGAGGGGGCACATCATTTTTTACACTTGGCTAGTAGCCATTTTGGATTCAAAATCTGTAAAACACATAAATCCAGACAATACATACAAATGATAAAACCCTTCCCTTAAGAACATCCACAAAAACCACATTCTACATCCGCAAAAAGTAACAAAATAAAACACCACATAAAATACAATATATACTGCCATTACCGCAACAATATCAAATCTAAAATTTGAATACCCTTTCCATTGTAGCTAGACGGGGGAGTCAACAACACTCCTCGCCCTGTGACCTCAATAACCCTTTTCTAAAATACATTGCTCTTTTCAAAAAGGTAAGCAAAGCCCATGCAACCAAAACAGAGTCTGCAGCTTAAAAGGAATTAAATAGCCTCTCTGTGAAGGCGAATCTTAGCTTGCCTAAGGACTGGAATTATTGTCGCTCTCCGTATCACCATGTACCCAGGGCAAAATACTAACAAATGCACCAAATTTTCAGTAATATACCCACACACCGGGAAGTAGCTTGCAACATGCAATTTTTACCGTTGTTTGATCCTTTCTGCTTTAATAGGTGCCCTTGTTCTCATCTTTATACATTTCCAAATATACTGAGTTGTTATCACATAGGTATGCGTTTGTATGGCACCAGTTGATCCAGGGAGTCAACGGTAGCCCTGGTGCCAAGCCAATGTCAGAGAAATCAGGCTCCTGCATCAATTTCATGTGATGGCAAACAGAAGCCATTATTTGGACTGGCTGTCTTCCTTCCTCAATGACCGACCCTCCCAGGTTATCTGTGGCTCTTTCTCCTCTCCCACCTTCATCTCCACCTGTGGCGCCCCCCACGGTTCCAACCTTTCCCCCTGGCTCTTTAACATCCATCTTTCTCCACTTGCACACCTAATTTCCCCTTTCTCCCCTTACTTCCAGTATTATGCAGATGACACAGAATGCTTCTTCAAACTTCTACTCACTTCCCCCCATCATTCCTGGATGCCAATCTGCCATCCAGTCCTGGAGTGCCTCCAACAATCTCTGCCTCAATGCCAGCAAGACTGAGATCCTTCCCATTGGGACTCCTGCTCCCTCTTTCTTCCCCTCACTCTGGCCACCCTCTATGGGTCCCCCCCCCTTCTCCTTCATCTGAAGCCAAAAACCTTGGGTACTCTTCGACTCCTCTTTCCTTCCTCCCTCACATCCTGGACCTTGCCAAGAAGGCCCACTATCAACTGCACCTCCTCAAAGGAATCCCTCCTTTCCTCACTTTCCCCCAGTAGCTCAATGTCTCTACAGCGCTGGTTCTTTCTAGGCTAGACTACTGCAATAGCCTCTTCCTTAATCTACCCTCTTCCTCTCTACGTCCTATCCAGCTAATCCAGAATAGGGCTGCAAGACTCATTCTTGGCCTCAGGCCCAGGGACCGCACCTCTCCAGCCCTAAAATGTCTCCACTGGCTCCCGGTTGCTGCAAGGACAAATCCCTCTGCATCATCCATAAGGCTGTCTGGGGCCACAGACCATGCTATCTACAACTGGCTCTCACTAAATACTCTTCCTCCAGATCTTTACGTTCCTCCGGCACAAACTCTTGGCATATATAGCGCTTCGCTAAACAGCGAGCTGGTGGCCACTCGCTTTCCTCGGCTTGCTCCCCTCCTATGGAACAGCCTCCACTCTGCCTCTTTGTCTTGAGCCGGATCTCCTCAAATTCCAGAAGCTCCTCACCTTCCCTGTGGGCGCTTTGAAAGTTTACTTGATGTATAAGTGCCTTACAAATGCCAAATAAAAATACATTTCTTAATTAGCTTAAAAATCAATGAAAATTGCATCCCATATTGCATCTAACTGGAACCCTGCCCAACTGACCTGAACTGCCCAGTCCTCAAGACCACCTACCGTTACAGACCACCTGCCATATGATTGAGAAAAACTACCAGCATCCCTTCCGGCACATTCATCCCGGCTCCCACCAAAACATTAGATGTATTAATTTCCAGGTTGTGTTTGTTAATTTCCGGTGGTGACATAATCTGAAAACATCCGGTCTGCCAATCCGTGCCAAGTGGCACGAGACCTCCAGGCCCATGACAACTTCCGATCACCTATGAGCGGCCTCATTGTTCAGACTTGTTTCCATTGGCTCAGTCCACTGAGCCGGGACCTTCAACCTCGGCCCAGTCACCTCGGCCAGGCAGCGACCGTAAATCTGATTCTTAATACGCTCATCCTAGGATTTGGACAAGCAATGGAAAAACAAAGGCAGGGCTAGGGAAACCTAAATCAAAAGTCTACTAAGAAAGTAAATCAAGGGGGAATGGGAATCAAGACATCATAGGGGTGGGGACATTATTTTAAATCATGATTAAGAATCCATGTGCAAGAGACATTCCCACCCATTGTCCTTCATTTAAATATGTATTTATTGTTCATTGGATTAGTCCGCATGTACAGGTTTGCATACATGTGTACATGGCTGTCTTGGATGCTCTTTGTCAGATTGTAATTTCCACTTCTCTTTCTTGTCGGTATACCCTTCCGCCATAAAAATAAAGAAAACTCTTAAAGGGAAGCAAACAAGGGAGTCTTTATTTTGAGACCTGTTGGGTCTGCTAAGGAACTTAGCAATCAGCCGCTGAACTGCTGTAGCACAAAGCAACACAACAGGGCTTCCATTGAGAATTGAATAGTGAAGAGGAGGTTTCAATATGAAGCACTCAATGTGCTCAAATAACTTTAAAACAAGCTAGTGTTGTGTGGAGTAGGCAAAAAAAAGAAAAGAAAATACTTCTCAGCCCACATGATCCTGTCACCAGAGAACACGGATCCAATGATTGTTCCTGCACTGCATTTCAAACAGTTTGTCTACAAGTTAGCCTGGCCTTGAACCCTATATACCTCCCTCTCAACCTGAAGAATCAGGATGGATTACAGCAGTTAGGTTCACATTGGCCTCACAAAAAAAAAAATACATTCCATCCCTTGCTCAATTTCAGTCGCTAGTCCCAACACTCGTCTGTGGGAGCATTCGTGTAGGCCTGCTCAAACCTTTGACGAAACTACGAACCACCCACATTCTAAGGGTAATGCAAGTGTGCCAAACCTCTCAAATTTGAAGAAGCACGTGTGTTGCCAAGTTTGTCACCGTTTCAGGCTGATGACCGGGTCTCTGAAAAGTGGGCAAAAAAGGTCAGACTTTGAAACGGAATATGGTTTGCAGGTTCAACTGCCTCTCTGTGTTATGTCAGTTTGTCACAGAAGGGACACAAGATGCACTCCACTATTGCAGAATTGAAAGCACCCTCGGAATATTAATGGCTCCATCATGCACACTTGATATGAAGCAACCCCTGCCCCCCTCACCCGCCTTCCAGGTTATGCAACGTGGCCTCTGGTTTTAGAATAGGAATCTCAATGGTACTTATGAAGGTGAATGAATAGCTGAATCCTCCATACATGACGGATCATGCCCGGTCCTAGGTGGCCTTTAGATGTAGATGCACATTATTAACTTTGAATTTAAATTTGACACCACAACAGTATTCATTTTACTGACCAGAGAATGATGAAAATTAGACCCAAGGCAAGCTTGACATATTATAAAATCTCAATTACTCACTTAAACTGGGCCTATTTAATTAGCTTCAGAGAAATGTAAGACTGAGTCGTCCATAGCTAGTTTTGAACAGGTGACCCTTTGGTATGTCCACAGCAGGTGCATAAACCTACTCCGACATCCTGCATCTTAATGCTCGGTATTCTCTCACCAACATAAGCTTCAAAGTACTTGTTCCTTTTCCAAACTCTGCCAGTCCTCAAAATATGCACTCCCCACTTACCAGTGGCTACAGATAATTGATTCTTGGCCAATAAGAAATGATTAACTATGCAGATGTTGAGAACCGAGAGGGCAGAGTGGCTATAAGCTTGCAACTTGAAATATCTTCAACCATCTTTGCTCCCCACCACGGATCTCTTCTCCCCTTTGACTCCTACACCCCCCTCATGTTTTTTCTCCTGTGGAGGAGATCTTGTGAATGATTTTTAAATGAAGTCTCAAGTCCTCAAACCCACACTTCACCTGGAGTCTCATGATTCAGGAATGAAATGGAAGAACCCCAAACCAATGTAAATTGCAGAAAGAGATGTGCGAGCATGGGAAACTCATTCCTAGTTTCATGCAAGCCTCAAAGACCTGTTCAACAAAGATATTGGGAAAATCAACAATAATACAAAAGGGACACAGAATCCATGGAACCACATGATGTGGAATTTGAAATTTAACGAAAAGTTGACAGTTTGCCAACTGTGAGGGTGGTCTAGACTGAGATTCCATTTTTCTTTCTTTTTAACCAACAGACTGATGGTAGTTCTACCTATGAAAGTGGGCTCTGACAATTAGACTCACTTTAAAAACTCAAAAAGATCCATACTGAAAAGGTATAGTATAAACATGTAACTCTGATGAGCCCATCTACTGACACTGCTCAGCAGCTGCATTCTAGTGTTGCAAAACTGCAGTTTCAGAGTAACATGTGCATTCTTATAGAAACCTGATGGACCCCAAGGTTTCAGCAGCCAGTGACTGCCTTCAACCATGGGCAGCCCTGGTCCAATGGTCCAAATCATAAGTGTACGCTCCAAAAGCCTCATGGCAGTTTAATATCTAAATAAAAGCCATGTTATGTTTTGACTCTGAGAATCTACAATTATACTGGCTAAACCCCTTGTGTGATTTTTTTTTCAGCTGGGTTTCTAGTTACCCCTCCTGTAAGGCTTTCTGTGCATTTACTATCTTCGAGCGAATTTCACCCAAAACACACCATTTGGGCTCAGCCCCAGCAAATCAAGTCTTCTCTCTGAGAAAGACTTAGCACATTCCAGAGGGACAGGATCAGAACCCAGGGCGGCAGGGATATGTGCTTCAAAGGAAAGGTACTGATAGCAAGAGGAATAAATAAATAAATAACAAATAGGCCGATAATTACTAGAGACTCTTATGCAGGGCAACCAGTAGAGATGGGGGGGGGGGGGGTGGAGTAGCCAGAAGAGCAGTACCAATCCAGGCAACAGTCCCCACCATCTTGGCATCTCCCAGGGCTGCCACACTTCCAGTGGCTGCTTCTGAAGACAAACCACTCCCTGACATCACTAGGAAGAGACACTGATCACAAAAGCCAGCATTGGACTCTTACATAAGGCATGGCAATTTACCAATCCACTGTGATAGGTTCACTACAAAAGTGGATGAGAAGACCCCTTTGATTATAATGTCTTTAGACTTCAGAAGAAAAGGCGGATTTCACCAGGACATCTATTTAGGCATTGTCTGCCCAATGTCATCTGCCATAGAAGGGAAGATAACGTCTCCAGGAAAGGACAAAGACCTTTCCAGTACTCACCCTAGAAGAACATTTGAGGTGACCTGTCTGTGGACAAGGCCTACCTGATGCTGGAACAAGGTTGCTGCTCAATGGAAACCACCTTTGCTGGACAGGGTAGAATAAGAACTCCCTTTGACCCGGGAGGTCTTGAACAGAAATCCTCAACACATGAATCAAAGGGACAACTCCGGGCTCCGTTTCCAACATCAATCTACTTTTGAGTGGACATCAGAGTCGTGCAAGCCGCTAGACCCCATGGAGCTGCTCGTGACACTTGTGTATTTTCAATACGATTCAAACCATCAAGCCACTGACCCAACCAACACCTACTTATGCTCCAGTTTGTTTGAGCAGATTGCCACTAAAGAACTGCACCTTAGAATTACAAATCATCGAACTGACTGGACTATTTCGAGATGCTGACTCGACCATTGCCTACCCCTTCCTTCACCCAATTCAATCCAATCAACGCTGCAGTACCACATCACAGGACTTGATTCATTGGAAAGGACTTTGAAGCCTGTCTTGATGCAGCCAAGAACTAGCCTTAAAGGTATATGTAGTGGTTATGTCCCCTTGACATAAAAAGGTGGGGGTCAAATTCTTAGGGCCCAAAATAAGTAATCTTTTCACTGTACATAATTGAAGTGCCTGCATTTTCCTTTCTGTAGAGTGAAAAATGCATGTTATACTGCACAGAAAGTGCCGACTCTTCCCTTTAATACAGTAACACAATATTGCATTTACAGCATATCAAGGAGGTGAAAATAGTGATATCTGCACCTCCTCATCTCCTCATCCATGCATTGCATAAAAGGGTAAGGGTGTACCCTTTTTTGCACACAAAAAAAGTCTAGTAGTTTGAACCACTACTCTACAATATCAATTTCCAGCTTTACATGTAATGTTGGAATGAATACGACTATTTCTTTTTTAAAACATACCGTTTAAAAGGTTACCACGGGGGGGAGGGGTGTTGAAACTTGAATACATTCAGAGGCATTCCATAAAAACCTCTTCCAGTGGTAAATGGGGTGGAACTGAAGCAATACCACCAAAGAGGTAGCATTTTCTGGCAATGACAAGTCCACCCCAACTTATATTCTGCCCCTAAATGTTTTACTGCAGGCCCAGTACGGAACATGCAGAAGATTTGGAAAGCTTTCAACATTTCAGTTCATCAGGTCGAATGCAAACATTCAAGGGCAAACCATGGAGACTGCTCAACGAACAGAACTGCATTACTCGCTCAGAAGTGAAGAACTTCACAAACTAGAAATGGAATACTCATGCTAAGCAATATTGTGCTGTGGTTCATCATTGTGCCGACCTGGGGTGGTGTGATCTTACTGCCACACGGTGGATGCTTGTGTTAAATTAAAATATTTCAGAAAACCACGTTTCAGTTCCTTTGCATTTCATTCACAGAGATGTGCAATATGATCAGTGTGCCTTTAGAACAGGCCTCTGCGTGGTGCAAGTCTCCAGCCCAGCACATCCTATGGAGTGTGAGCCAGGCAGGCCACATTTGCGTGGGGAGTGCCCCATGCAAATGAAACCTCTCCATCAGACCCCTCCGGGTCAGAATAACAAATATTGATTATGGAGCGAATGGAGTCTGGACATAAAACCGGGCCACACTTATTTTGCAGGTGGGGTTTGGACTCTCCACGAGATCCATGGTTTGGATGCAGGGGCGAAATGGAACCCCCTCTCCATCACAGTGAAGGCATCGGAGAATTCTGTAAAATCCCACCACAAATCACCCTTTTGAATTTCTGTTTTTATAAACTGCGAACCTAGCTTGAGAGAAAAGAACACTGTACAAGAGTTCTAGGAATTGGAGGGAAGCTTCCAGTGGGGCCCACCACAGTGTTAGAACCAGGGACATAATTACTCAAGTAGTGCTACGAATTCCATGAAGATCAGGGTTTTCAGTTCTTTCCCTAACTGCAGGAGTGCCACCAGGATAGTGTCCCTGTATTCCCGGGCACAGTGCTTTTCCTACCATTTCTCCTTTTCCTTTTTTAGAACCGCATTTCCCACAAACCACCTGGAAGCAGCCAAGAAGACACGGACCGGATCCTGCCATAAGGTGAGTATGGGGGGCAGCAGCAATACAACCACCCAGATGAAACACGAGCCGTCATCAGATCCCTGCAACAACCAGCGCCTCAAGTGAGCACACGATTCGCCCAAACTTCATAAAAACAAATTTCCAGCCATACAGCTAAACAGAAAACCATCAGACGCGGTTGTAAACACTGTGTTGGAAAGCAGGGAGGGCCTTAGATGGCCTGGGTAAAAGGCAGGCCTGTGCTGCTGCCAATGAGAAGGGAAGGAAGGCAAAGAACCACCCACCCCAAGCTAAAAAGGCCAACAGCAGGGTATGCAGAGTGGGGTTGCAATGGATGACGTCACAGGAAGAGCTGAAGGCGGATTGAGAGACCAAGTGAAGGAACCAGATGTTTGGGAGTTGGTGGCAGAGTTTAGAAAAGTTGAGCAATTATTTCTAGTATAGTATAGTGTACTGTAAGTCAGTAAGTGGGGGAGGAGGGTGTATAGAAGCAGAGATCGAGATACAAGTAGGGAAGTGTGCAGTAGTAGTTCGGGTGAGAGGGAGTGTGTTAGGCGAGGGTGAGACCAACAGAGAGGGGTGTTGAGTGTGGTGCATGGAAAAGGGTGTAGCAGAGAAGTGGGGACGGAGTGAGAGGAGCGATATCCCTGAGTTTGGGGGAGAAGAGAGCAGTGGTAGTAATAGGACGGTTAGAGGAGTAACAGCAATGGTTGGAGGGGAGGACTAGAAGTGTTGAAGTTAATGGAGAAGTTGAAGCTAATGGATAGTAGTACTGAAAGGGGAGAGTAATAGCAGTGAGAGTAATAGTGGTAGTGCAGGGGAAATAGCGCAGAGAAGGTAGAGTAGTAGTAATAGTAGTAGAGTGGAGATGGGGGAATGGTAGGAAAGAAGGTAGTAACATCGGAGGGCGAGAGTAGTTGGAGAGCGATAGAGAAACCTCAGAGAAAGATGTGGGGGAGTAGAGAAGGTGGGTGGTGGGGAGAATAGGAAGGAGACAGGTCTTGAAGATGTAATGGCACACATACACAGCCCATTAGATCTAACCATCAATAGTGTAGGGCTCAGGCCCTTGAGGGAGATTAGATAACCAGCAGCTTAGGACCTCACTAGCAGTCTAAGTAAAACTCTAGAGATACTGGTCTGTAGCACTAACCAGGGTTTAAGCTTAAGGATGCCCAAGTCAGGGAGGGACTCCCATGGGAGAAGAGAGATAGAAAGAGGTAGAAATAGAGAGAGAGAGGGAGAAAAACAAAGACTAGTGCCACTCCCCAAATCCCTTTTCCAATGGATGCCTTTGATCCAATACATTCTTTGTGTTGGTCCTGAGAAACCTCATTTTTTTCCAAGATCCAATTCATATCGTTGCTGTCTTTGTAAATAAATCCCTTGAAGTTAAGAATGGGAGTGTGTCTTATATAGTCTGTGACAGTGGGCTAGTTTAGTTTCCAGCCTAGCAATGCTAGCTCCCATAGGAGCACGTACTGACAGAAGTGTTAAATGTGTGCGCATGTTAAGTATCTGGCAGTGGTATGCTTCTAGGAAATAAAGTTTTGAGAAGGATCCTGGCAGGGATAGGGAGCCAGTGAATGTCACGCAGTGTAGGGGAAAACCAAAGAAAAATGGAGACCGCCTCAATTCAAAGTGGAGAGGCACCAGAATAATGCAGGTAACTGTTGTATCCCATAAGCACACACTTGATGGTAGCTGGTGAAAAGCACAAATCATGCATGAAACAGCACGATTTGTGCTTCTTACCAGCTACCATCAAGTGTGCGCTTATAGGATGCAACTCAGTTACACGCTCCCTTAAGAAACAAATGGCAGAGTTTTGCACAATCCAGGAACACTCATGTTGACTGGCCCAAAGTTTTGAATAACTTTAAATCAACAGCAGGAAATGCTGACAGTTCACACCTTACAAATCATGGACCTCCACATTCTAATATCAGAATTGCCCAAGTATGTCAGAAATTGATTAAGCAAGCGATAGAACATGGCCAGTGTTATTGAAATATTCATTTTGAAGTTCTAAAATTCAAGTGAATTTTCCTGACAAATGTATAGGATGCTGCCATGTTTTCCAAAGAAGCACCTTTCTGCTGCCCGTGAAAAAATAACCCTAATGCAGTTTTTAAACTTTGGACTAAACAATGATTTGTATGGGTGATATTTTAAGAAAGGGAATACATTACATAAAAAATCATAAAGTGTCTTGAGATATAGGGTCTTGAGATGGCTTAGCTAAATGGTTTTATTATTTCTTTGAATGACCACAAACTCGAGGTTAGCCCTGCATAGATGGTAACCAGTGGGGCAAATGTATGCGTCCCATAAGATGTGCTGTGCTTTCTTTCATCGGGATGATTTAATGTCATGAAAACACATTAGGCTCACAAATATAAAGGGCTGGCTGCATCAATATCCCAGATTTAATGGGAGACCCATTCTTGTGAATTCATCCCAAGAAGAAGATATTCTTATATACGCAGATTAAAATTCACCAAGACCAAAATCTTTGGTGTGCCGACCGATAAACATCAAATCAGTTCTTTTAAGGCCAGTTTGTCACTTTTAAATGCAGTCTCAAAACCAAGCCACATAGGAAACTAATGGAAATTGGAGGTCTGTGTCAGCAGACCGATGTTATTACCTAAAAGCCATTCTATCATCAGAGTTTCACTATTTCAAGAAACCAAAACTTGCTACTCGAATTTTGCATTATAAATAAAGGGGCAGTGAAAGTAACACCACTAAAGCTTTTAGAAATTGTTTCTGAGACAAATAGTTATAATCAAACGGGAAGGCTTGATCTGCTATTTGGACAATTTGACGTTTACAAAAAATTTACAAAAATTGTAAATATTGATAATTTTCTTAAAATTCCCTCCACAAATGTCAGAGACATGCCTTTTGGCAGGGGGATTATAAGTCATTTTGCTATGAAAAAAAATATAAAAAGAAAAACCATTTAGGATTCAATATTACTTCAAGCAAAATCAACCCCCACCTTTTCCATATTCAAACATATGACTGAACATCCAATGAAGATTGCAAGGTGTTTTAGGGGTCGGGGGAGGGGTTTCACTGTTAAGACAAGCCAATGGAAGAATTTGACCAATCAGAAAGTGTGTCATAATCCTGAAAGTGTGAGATCATGAGCGATTATATAAATCAGAAACACAGAAGAAACAGTAACCAGATTCTGGAATAAAGTCTGCTGAGAAGCGATACTACCCGATCAGTGCCAAGTCTGGACTTTATCGGGAGAACTAAGCCCCATCCATGAGGATAATATCACCTGGAGCACAGTTGCTTTCCAAGAGGGAGGACAGGAATATATGTCAAAGGGAGTATGCAAATGACTTCAATTGTAATTAGATAAACCCTAGAATCAATGCCCTGCTAGGTTCCTGGGTTGCAATGGAATTGGAGGGATAATGTTCACTAGGGGGCACTCATTTAAGATAACAGAGCATAAGAGAACATTAACATTCCAACATTTTCCGTTTAGAATTTGTATAGCGCCTCCTGGCATGGATTATGGTTTTGAAGTGATTTACCGGTCAGGGATCACAAAGGAGGAGTATGACAGAACATGCAGTAGTGGTAGGCAAGAGCAAAGTTGAGTAGGTAGTGGAGATGAGTGCAGAATATAGATAAGAGGCTCAGGAAGGCATGAGAAGGAAAAGAGCGAAGTGTACAATTAGACCAAAGGCATCATGGGACTCAGCTGGATTCTATGGGGCGCAGTGGCGAGAGGAGAGCCAAACAGAGGTCCTTGCTGTGCCTGGGGTATGTCTGGAATGTACTCATCTCATGGTACACTAAGACGTGTGCTTCTGTACAAAGTGTTTAAGGACACAAAGTCGAGCAATGGCTCAGCAATGGTCAGACTTAGAAACATCCACATTAGGCCAAGCCATGTTGAAGCCACACCCAAGAAAACAGAGAGAGCAATGCCCTTTGCATTGTCACTGCATTTAATACCAAGTGAGATGTCATTTCAATCCAAACCAATACATTTGAGTTGAGTGCAAAGTGTAAAACAGATAGCACGTCTGTGCATCCTAAGTGCATTTCTTTGTACATTAAAATCCTATTCAATTGTAATTGATATAGTCAACATTAGGCTATGCTTCGAATGTCCATGCATCATAGCCTAATGAAGAAATGCTTGATAAATGTGAGAGCTTTTAAAGCGAGATATTTTAAAAGAATTTGTGAATGAGAGGTAGCTTAGTCTGTTACTTCAACTACCATAGCAAATGTTGCTAATGTAAATTCTATTGACCCATCACTCTTGCCTTTACATAGTAGAGAAAATTAATCCTGCACCAGTGGGTCTCGATTTGCAAAATGAAGGGAAGAGGGGAGTTGGTGGGGGGGGTTAACACTCATCCTTGTATTAGTAATTCATTCAATAATTTTCCTATACTGGATGAGTGAACCAGGATTCTGAATTCGAAGGCATTGTTTTTCTAACCCATGAATGCAGAATGAAATCCAAGTCATTTTAGCCTGCATTTAAACTGAATGCACAAGGGCTAGAAACCCACAACCATTCGAATGGGGGCTGGGGACAGTGGATGATGTAAAAAGAACAAAAAAAAGTGTACATAAATGTCATTTTCTATGCAACTTTTTCTGGTACCTACGCTTGTTTTTGATACTGGAGAAAAAAGCTATTTACTGACTCAAGTTGATTTTCTGTACATGTTAACTGTAAATAACTAATATTGGCCAATAAGCAGCATTATGGTCACAGAATTAAGTGCTGCTTAGAGATGGCATTATATTAATAAGGAGTAGCAATGTTAGAAATATGTTTATTGACATTATGGTCAGGGGTGGACTTGGAACCAAAAGAAGCCCTGGAAATAATGCACAGAGTGGCCCCATATTACACATTTTCAGGAAGCCCAACTCTTTTCCTATGAGAAATAAAATAGGTTACCACACAAAACAAGGCCCAGGGTGCAGAGGCCTACCGGAAAATCTCCAGAGTTCTCTATACACCAGTTCAACGCCCCCACCCATTACAGTGATTGAATGTGTGCAGAGGCTACCTCACAGCGAAATGGTCACAGGCAGGCCAAATTGCGTAAACAAGCCCATGTAATATGTAAATCGGATATCTTGTGTACTATAGGGAGCCCCGCGAGGGAGGTGGTACCCCCCATCAATGTGTGTAATCACAAGAGCTCCCACCATTGTGCAGAAGTTCCAGTGAGGGAGGAACTGTTTAATCTTGTGGAGCAGTATTATCTAGTACCATGTAGTTTGGGATTTCTTGTTGATGTGCTGCTGAAAGGGGATCTTAAGAGAATGAGATCATGGGAGCAGTTTACTGAAAGGTAAAGCTGGGTGTCATCAGCATACTGGTATAGCGAGATGTCTGGGTATGATCCACATACTGGTATAGCAAGATGCCTGGGTGTCATCCACATACTGGTATAGCAAGATGTCTGGGTGTCATCCGCATACTGGTATAGCAAGATGTCTGGGTCATCCAGGAGTAATCCCAGTAGTTCCATGTATAGATCAAAAATCACAGGCTACAGGATCGAGCCCATTAGTACTCCACAAATAACCAGGTGGTTATGAGAGCTGAGGGTGCCTATCTGGATGCCTGGTATCTGTCCAAGACATTGGAGGAGACCTAGTTCAGAACTGTTCCTAAAAAGCCCATTCTTTGTGCAACAAGGGAGATCGGAATCTGGTTGGCCACCATATTGAAGCCAGTAGATAGGCCCAGGGGAACCAGGAGGCAGGAATCCCCATTGTCCACGATCTTAAGAGCATGCTCAATGACCTGGATGGTCACAGTTTCGGTGCTGCATTTAGGACAGAACCATGGATTGGTAGTTCTGGGGCAATGCTGACTGGTTGATTTGCTTGTAAAGTTAATTCTTCCCCACCTTTAGTGTCTTGATGCCTCCTTCGAGGTGACAAGTGTGCTTTACAAATTCAATATCAATTCTCTACCTTCTGAATGATTTTACCAATGAATACGAGGCTGGTGATTGGTCGGTAGTTGGTGATGTGTTCTGGGTCCAATGTGCGATTAATTAGAGTCAGATCGGACCTGTTTTTAAGCAGTTTACAAAAAAGCCCCAGTTTGGATGATAACATGACTCCAGCTGCCTTTTAGGATGAGCAGAGATAGCAAGTCATCATTCTAGGAGGTTGGCATTAGCGACGTGAACGGGTCGGTGATATCCTTAGTGGTGAGCTTGTATGAAGTCATTTCAAGGTAGATGGGCCCGGGGGATAGATCGTGGCAGAGCAGATGATTTTAGGGTTTTGAGGTGATGTCCATTTACGGTTCATTTTGCCAGTGAAGAAATTATTGATGGCATTGCATTTCTAGAAAGGTGTTCCTGGGTCTGGTACGGGGTTTTCACACTGTTTTAACTGCTGCAAAGAGGGCTTTACTCAAATTAGAGGCTGTCAATGTTATTGCCAACCCGACACATTTTCCCCCAAGGTGTCCTGCGGATGACTTTGTGAACCTGGGCAGCAAGTGGGCTGCTCGCCCCTTTGTACCACCTACTAGGAATGAAAGGAATCACTTTGTATTCCACTTTAACTCTGCAATTCAGACCGATGGCAACTTTTACACTGCCCCTCCCCAAGAGGTGGGACACAGTTAACTAATGTTGTAAAGTAATGCCTCTTGACTAAACCTACAATAATGTACATGGGAGCCACATTCTTATTTAGCTCATGGCAGTGCTTTTGCCATTACACCACAGATTGAAATCCTACCTTTAGAAGGGCATCTGTAGATCTTGAAGACATTTTAGACTGCACAACGTATTAAAAAATAATAACTATCACATGCAGTGCAGCTGGGAATGGGGTGTTCCAGTTTGTGAATGCACCTTTCCTTACCTTCACTGAGTTACTCCGTGTCTTTTTTAGATCTTCCTTGTGACTTTTGGAGATTCCCAGTAAATGCGAGATGTATACAATTACCACCATCACCCAGTTGGTCAAATATTCAGGGAATGGAAACCTTTTCAATACTCTTGATGTGTTGTCTATTTGTTTCCTAAAGGTTTGATCCAAATCTGAAATTACAGATGGTGTACCACCACCAGCAACAAAAGTTACCCCCATATGCAGAACATTTTAAACGCAATTGAATGAAAACAAAACACTTAAAAACCAATAAATTGCACATAACGAAAAAGGGTGGCTGGCGTCTATGCTGTTAGACATGCATAGTTAGATGGATCCGATGAATTGAATGACGTGGACCAAACTGTGATTTGCCATTTTGTAGTCCTCGGGTAATAATTACTACAGGTAAGTGGGGGAGTCCCTAAACAATGTACTTCCAATTTTCACTAGGTGTAGACACAGGTGAATTCCCCCATTCAAGTCAGAGGATAACCTCATGCAATGCAAACTAAATAACTTCTACATAATACACACAAGTTCACTACACATCAATGTTCCCTCTAAGCTGTGCGCATCCCCAGCTTCCTTCTGGGTGCCGCTCAGAAGATTTTTTTTTAGCAGTGCACACAAGCAATTCTCACCTATGCAAAAAGATGTAATAAGGCACAACCCACAGCAATTACCGGGCATTTGCTTTCTCCTAAAATAACTAACTAGTCATGATTTCTGGTATAGCTCATTTGCATTACCCTACTATGCAAGCGGGAGCTTAAAAACCTAAAAACAGAATGCAGCCACAATCTCCTCTCACAGCACTAGCTCCCACTGCAAGCTTGCATCACCTTCAAATCCTGTTGCATCATCTACAAGGCTGTCACCCTGAAGTCCCAAAGCTACCTCACTGAGAAACTCAGCATCTCCAGAGGCCTGCGAGCCACCAGAAGTAAGCAAATATGCAGACTTTAATTACGATGGTGCAGGAAGAAAAAAACAAGAAGAACAGCTGTCTCGGACTATGCTCCAAGACTCTGGAACCTCCTACCATCAACATCAGGCGTACCCCATTGTTGCTACAGTTCAGGAAAGAGTTCAAGATCTACCTCTTCAAGGAATGGCTCCTCTTTAACACACGATATATGATAGTTTATTTATATAGTGCCTATATACAACGGGCCTCATTACGACCCTGGCATTATGGGGGGTAGAGCTGCCAGCGCCGGTAACCCCATACCACCTCATTATGAGGTCCGCTTGCGGTACCCGCTCAAGACGCCTGGTTTTATCAGACGTCCTTAGCGGGTCCTACGAGCGGCCCAGCATGCTAAAAACGGGCCCGTTGTTAGTATGCTTCCCATTGAGCCCTATGGGAATGGGGATGTACCAGGTCTGGGTTCCCTGAATGGGGAAATACCGGGCCCTCCTAGGTCGGAATGGCCCGGCATTTCCCCATTCAGGGAACCCGGACCCGAGTTTGGGGGTAGCTCCAAACTCGTAATGAGGCCCAATGTGTTTCAAGCACAAGGGACATAGGTCCACACACCCTCCACTCCCCATCGTACCTGAGACTCTGATCTGCCCCCCACTGTCTCCTCTCCTGGTTGCTTGTAGATCTCTTGCTGCAAATTGGATGATGTTGCCCTCCCTTGTTAGCTCCCACTCCCTTGTCTCCATTTCCCACACTGTGCAAATATCCCAATGAATGTCTCATTTCTACAATCTCATGTTTTACAGTGCCCTGTCAACTAGTATTGGAGGCGAGCACATGATCTGGGAAAGGGTACGGGTGAAAGGGCATAAGAGAACACTCCTTGCGGGTGATGAACAAATCAGTAACTTTCAAAAACCAAGTTAGTTGTTTTGGCAGTACAGTACTGTGTAGAAAATGTGTCAGTTTGCTGAAGGAAAGGAAAGTGTAGTAACAGTCTGGAGAACTTCACTTTCTGTTTCTTTCTATGCTCAGCTGCTGAGGGCATTTCAATTTAAACATGAGTTCTGTGTTTACTGACTGTAGCATCCCCCTGCACCTTGTTTAACGGATAACAATGAATTACAGAGGGACACCTAGTTACAGAAGAAGGATCTCAAGCTGTTCTACCTCTGAGCATTGATGCCATTAACCTTAAAGGCATACATATGTGATTTACTTCAACAGGGCTCTCTCTATAAGAAACCTCAGCAAGTCTTGTTGAATTTTGTCTAGGCTGTTGTGGGAATGGGTAGGCACCACTATGGGCTGTATGTGCCCCTCATTTAACTTCCTATTTCAGGGTTACAAGCAAGGCTCCGATAAGAATTTGCTTCCTACTTAGAGTGAAATTATTTTTCAGGGAGTAAAACAGTAATTAGCTTTGCCAATACGAATACTTTATGCTTATTAAAAGATTTTCTTTGCCCTTAAAATACATATTGAGATCAGTCAGAAATATTATCGGAGTTCCTTCCTATGCCACTGCTCTGCTGTTCACAGATTCGAAAATATATATCAGTGGAGCTTTGTGGGCACCTATAGGGGTTGGTACCTATTTGTTCATTGATTCGCCTTTTGATTGGGCACATTTTTCTTTTTTTAGGGATTAGAACTGGATGGTGTATATGTCTCTTAGCTGTAGGGCTGGTATTCAGTAACTCACAGGACAACATAATGTGGATAGTAAGTAGAAGCTAGGGAATTTTGATAATCATATTCTGTGGTGCAGTTACTCTGATGCAATTATCATCCTTACACAAATTATGACAAGCATGTTCTCATGTGGGCCTTGAATGACTTCATTAAATGTGCCACATGAACTCCTATTGGCATGTGTTCTGACACATTCCTTTTAGTTGCCTTCATTCCATCTGCAAATATTGTATCCAGTCTGATTTTGGATAGCCACATCAGTTATGAAAAGCAATATTTGTTTTTTTGTAATATACAAGTGTTTTTCCAATGACAAAGCACAAATTTCTCTCTGCACAGGAGTACTTTTGCTAGCTACTGTGGCACATCATGAGGTCTTGAACTGGTTGATGAGTTATCTTTATTATCACATATAAATATACATATTTTGTACCTATTTGTTTGGAAAAAAAGTGTACTGCACCTTTTATGCAGATTAGTAAAGAATTGCAGTGGTTTGGGGAGGGCAATAGCCTTATGAACTCTCCTCGGAGATGGTAGCTCACCAACTACGCATGCTCACAAAGTGGCTTACCTCATGAATCAATTGCGCACATGGAAAATAAAGTGTGCACGAAAAGCAACAAGTTCCACACTTACAGAAAAATTATTACAGGGAACATTGCTACACACCCTGGACACCATTTTACAAAACAATCTTTAGAGTTAAAACATTGCTACCCGCTACAGCTACTACACCAACATGGCAGACTATGTTACAAGCAAGCAAATCCGTCCAGAGGAAGACGGCATTAGAAAGCTGTTTTATCCATCCTTTTTTTTAGCTTTTCCACTGTGTACACCATCGTTGCTTAATAGGAATACTGTATTGCCTTTAGATACATTTTATACATGTGCCAAATGATGTTAAAACCAAAAAGGAGCAATTATTTAAGAAATTTACACCCACGATGTCGCTGAAAACTTTACAAAACTACTGAAGGAGTGAATTCACAGCTTCACCAAGGAATAGCACAGCCAACAGTAAAGATTGGTAGTATAGGCATTGCATGTGGATATGGACTAGGACTGGAAAAGTTAAAAGCTCAAGCATTATATATGTAGAAAAAGTCTGGTCATAAATTGTAAGCTACTACAGATGAGAAATAGGAAACAGTGCACTACAATTAGATACGTGAGATTTGTAAAGGTGAACCGATGTATAAATGTGAATTGTTTGTATGCATAAAATGAGTGGAATGTTTGTGTAATTTTTCCACTGCAACAGTTGTTCTCACCTTGGATTGGCAAGTAGCCTTGCATTTTATTTGCACCCAGCTCCTTACAGTCATGGATTTAGAATGAATCAGTCAAATCTACATGTACCATAATACAAAAGGGGAAAACCAACACACTGCAGGGGTCGCTAACACCAGATATGAAGCAGCCGAGCAGAATTACTGACAGTGGCACGAAATACATTAATGGTTTAATAAGTGATAACTTATAACGGAAAAAGTGCTTGTTTAGGTGAATAACATCTTAAGGAGGCTTCACAGCACGCTTAAACTAATCCATCTTGTTTGGTATAGACCTATTCAATCAAATGATAATTCTCCAGCTTGGGCCAGGCTCGCAATACAAAAAACTGTGGCCCACGGCAAGACCAACATGAAGCCTAGATAGATGAAACAGATCTCAGCAGATGGTCCAACTCTACTCTACCCTTCGACCCACATCTTTGCCACTCCTGCAGCCTCTGCGAGACACTTACCCGGTCTTAAAGAAATACAAATCTATAAATTACCTCATACCTCAGAATTCACGCACATGCTGAATTTTTCTATGCAAAACGCAACAGGAACCCATACTTGCCAGCAGGCTCCATTCCATTCAAAATAAGCTGTTTGTTTCCATTCTGGAACTTGGAATTCAGCTTTTTTCATTAGAAAAATTGAGGAATAAAAGTCCCACAACTGTAATAAAAAGCCAGAATTGGGCAAGCACCTCATTTATGTCTGTTCCGAAACCAGACCTGAACAAACAAAACAATACACAATGTTTGAAAAGAAGACCTGCCAAACAAACCGATCAAGTAGAAAAGAGTTTTTAAGAATGGGTGAATGATTCCGAGTGGTTCTATTACAATTTCCTAATGCATTATGGTCCCTAGACCTCAAGTACAGGGAAGAGGTTTATGGCCCTCGTCATAAACATTTATCAATATTTATTTTAAAAAACTTTATACATTTTCATACAGAGTCAATTAACAGGGTTAACTTACAACATCTTTCTGTTCACCTACATTTATCAAAGTATTTTCTAAAACATATCCAAAGCAAATTCTAATAACATAACAACAGCAATGAAAAACAAGCATCCCATAATAGAACCAACATTTACAAAACACAAAATAAGCCATGTAACAAATATCCATCACTCACACAACACAATCCCAACCCTAGCCCCCTAGTCATAGAGTAACCCAATACAATATAAGGTCCAATCCTAGTGATACAAATTATTGAAAGGTGCCCATAGCTTGAGGTAGAGATCCTCCCGGTCCTTATTCAACATCATTACATTTTCATAGTTGGACAGGAGCTGTAACTCCAACCAATCCTCTACTTATGGTTTCTTTCTAGTCTTCCAAACCCTTAATATTTGCTTTGTCGCAACTACTAAAGCTCCATTAAGCCACTATGCATATTTCCAAGTAAATTGCACACACATCGCCCTCTGCATGACAACAAATTGAACAGGAGTCCTAGGGCAAAGGATATTTAGCACAACATCCACTCTATCCAACACTTCACAGCATAAACTTTGAAACAGTCCCAAAGCATGTGTAACAAGGTGCCCCGGTCTCCACCACAAACCCAGAACGTATCATTATCCAACAGCCCCACTCTACACATTTTTACAGGTGTCGAGTAAAGTCGTCCCAAAAACCTTTTTTTTTATAAACCTCAAATTCATATCTAATTTGGCCTTAAATCTTGCTTTTAGTAAATGATTCCACATGTGAGATGTCATTTATTTGCCCAGGTTTGCTGCATTTCAATCCAGGATTCCAGATGCAAAGGTTTCATAGACATCATATTTATGAAAGTAGATACCATACGTGGTGGTGTGTCAAAAAGTATGCAGTGTGCTGGTTTAGCTCCCAATACAGTGCCCAACATATCCAGCCTCGGTGATCGCAGAGACTAACTTTTCCAACACAAACATTTCCATTATTCACCAGACAAATTCAGATATGGAGAAAAAAAAAATGGAGATCTGCATTAAGTACAAGTGAAACAAAATAAAAAAGCCCCCCCCCGCCCCTGCCGGCAGAACAAGTGCAAAGAAATTAATCAAAGTAGATCATACAAAAATATAAACGCACTGCAGTATACAAAAATGTGTATTATGCAGTGGACAACTTCACACTCTTTTGGAAAGTGCTCATCTGACAGATCTTTTTGTCACCTGGACAGTTGGTGATGGGTTTTTTTCAAACTGCACTAAGTTGTAACTGAGGCATTTGAATTATTTTTCCTGTCATCACGTTGAACTATTTAGAGACGCTGATCGCGAAGTTGACTGCAACGCGCCTCGGTTTGGTTACCAGATTGGGAGCTTGTTGGACTGTATAGCTCCATTAACTAATATACTAACAATTTTTTGTTTTGATTTGTTGGTTGAATGTGCTTCTTCCAGTATGAATGCACTGATGTGATGTATGTAGATCAATGACATGCATGCATGGTGGTTGGCCGTGGTACCCCCCACAAGGTTTTTAACCTTCGATTCCTCATGAGAGGTTTTTAGACAAATGTCTCCATTTACATATATTTATAACATTTTTTGCAAATATAACATTTTTTGCAAATTGTGGTTGTTGATATTAAGTGTTTTCAATGTACTTCACTCTTGATTTATTTCATTACAAATGTGTACACTGCAGTGCGTTTATGCTTTTGTATGAGCTACTTTGATTTGTTCTGGGGAGGGTGGGTTTCTTCGTTTTTTATGCACATTCGGGCCCTCTGAGAAATATAATTGGGTTGGCCTCCTGTGGCGTTTTTTTTATACATTTTTTCAAACGCAAGTGATGCTTACACTAAAATGGTTCATGTGCCACATTGCGTGTTCCATCCTTCCAAACATTAAAACCAAAAGATAGGTAAACATGCCAGCCTTGCACACGTTTTCCAACCAACAGGAAAGAGGTTGAATTACAAGGTAATACCTCAAATCTCACCCAACATGGCATGATGACCCCACTGAATGCTAATGAGGAACGACCACATCTGGCACCCTCCGCATCCCCATGAGCACCCAATAGAAAAAGCACAGCCTGCCATGAAGCGACAGGCAAGTGTTTCCAACCTAGGAGGCGAGAGGAAGGAGGGGATGCGGGGAAAGTATCGAATACATATGCATCCACCAATAGCGTTCTCCCATCCAAACCACTTATTTCGGATGACACTGACATTGCACCTGAGCCGATGCTAAACATGTCAGCGTCCTCTGATAGGACCCCGAACGGTGCTTTTTAAATGCATGGTATTGGTGAAATATTCGGCGTGCGTACAAGACCATCAGTAAAAACAGGATTCCCATCGCCCTTACCTTGTTCTAAGCGAAAGCAAAGGGATCTCTTCGCAGCCTCGATCTCGGGGCTCGGGTGATCGAGCACGTGCCTGCACCACTGCAAAGGGCTCATGTCCGTCGCTGCCGGCCTGTGCTTCATGGAAGGGGAGGCATACAACCTGCAAAGGGGACAGATGTATATGAGCACGCATGCTTATACTGCATTCTGTTCTGCAGAGATTAAACTTGTCGCATAGCATTTTTTTTAAATACATCTTCATACATATCAGTTAATGTTAAATGAATTCATGTTTTGGAAACTTGAGGATGCATTTCACTGCGTTCATTTGAAAGAGACGATAGGAGACTACTTTCCCTAACGTGCCCCACTGGGAAATAGCGTTCAGATGCAGACAGGACCTTCGCCACTGCTCGTCCTGCACATTGTTAAACCAAACAGCTGCCAGATTCCATAATCCGTGCCATTTGCAATCCTTTTCGCCTCTCAAACAGAAACTGGAAAGGTGCAGCGACTGGCTGTGGCCAACAAGGTCAGCAAAGAATTAAGACAGGCGAGGAGCCGACTGGCTCTGAAAACAGCAATCGGCTGGAATTAGTCCAATTTTGTTTTAATGCTAAAGCATTAGTTGAGTCTTAAGCCATACAATCTAGGTCACACAAATTGTGGCGGAAAGTAGCTCTGGTGAATAACCAAGGTAGGAAGAGTCCCCGTGTGTGTTAGAGCAGGTTAACCTTCAGGTGGTCAGGACCCCCACCCCCCCTCCTGTGGAAATAAATCTCTGAAAAGCTTCCACTTTAGCACAACCTCATGTCCACCCTCCACCCGGAGGTTGCGCTGGTCATTCAATGATGCATTATCAAATACATGCACCCCTCCCCCCCCTTCCATCACTCTCGCATTATATCCTGGACTCGGTTCTAATCCTTCCCTCTGTTTGCTTGGCCTTCTTATCATCCCTTTCTCCTTTACTTCCAAGCCTCCTGTCCCCTTACCTTCCAGCCTTATCCCACACACCTCCCCCTCTTCTACCCCTTCAACCACTTCAACCTGCTCCCAACTGTCCTCCTGCAGGCAATCCCATCCTCTCCTGTGCGTCCATCCTATTCTCGTCCACCCACCTGTATCCTATCTTACTTGCCCATCCACTTCCTTTCACCCCCTCCTATCCAGTCTGCCCTCTCTTTATCCCTTCCTCCCCTCGTCTCAGGGCTAAGCCTTTCCCATCCTAGCCTAACCCTACCTTACCTTCTTATTTTGTCTCAATCTCTCCTTTCTTCTATCATCTGCCTCAAATTTTTGCCTTTCCCTAGCCGCCTCTCTCCAATCTCTCCTACTGCATAGTTGGACTCACCCAATCTTCTCCCATCTTCCTCCATCCTCCTATATCCAGTCCCCTATTCCCCCATACTGGGGTCTTCTCAAATGTTCTCTATCCACTATAGCCCCCTCACCGGTCACAAATTTGCAAAAACGAATCCATCTACTTCAGTTACCTCTCCCCTTATCCTACCCTCTCCCTTTCATTCCACTTCTTTCCCTGTTCTTACCCTGCTTCCTACCTCTCCTCCACACCTCCCTCTCCCTCCTATTCTATCCCCTCCCTTCTCCTGCACACTGCTTTTCTCACCATTCTCCAGCATTACCTGGCCTCACCCCTCCCACTCCCCCTCCCCCTCTTTCCCTTTGTTTTGCCCCCTATGATCTCTTCTCTTTCCACTTCCATGCTCCTATCCCCCTCAGCCCCCCCCCCCTTCTCGGTCACATCGGCCCCCTTCCTCCTCTTAGAACTCTCTTTCCCGCTCCACCTAAACCACGCCCTTGTGCTTTCCTATTCCTTTGTCCACAACACCCTCTCGAGTCGCTCTTCTCCCTGCTTGGGACTCAGACTAGTCCCCATACCAAACTCCTCCGATTCACTCCCCGACTTCTTTTGCCCCTTCCAACTCCACCGGCCATCCAATCTCCAGGTTCTGACCAGCCTTCCATATACATACCTGTAGCATCTGTTGTAGTTTAGGGTTATTGGAATGTGAGGTCGGAATGGTGAGAGAGTGGAATGTAGAATGAGTGGAGAAGGGTTTGAGAGTAGGCGGTTGGATAGGAGTGAAGGAAGTAAGAAGCAGTGTCATTAGTGGAGCCTGTATCTATGCAAGATAGTTTATATTGTTCAATTAAAGAACGTTTCTCACCTGAAGGTGTCTGCTGTCCAAACAATACCCCTCCCAGTTGCCCCCACCGCTTCCTATGGCTAATCTGGGAATATTTCCATTCTGCCTTTCCCTAGTCCCAGCATATGGCCCTGCTTACCCATGCCCCCCCCCCCCTTTAGCCAGTAATTCATGAAACCCCTGGTGGACACTTTCACTTTCCCTCTGCCCATGCAGAGCAAGGCCCCAGACTATGGCTGTATTGCCTTGGAGACAGTTTTCTGCTGCAGAACGATCACAACATATCATTTTTACTGTACTTTCATCACCTCATTTTTTCCACAGGCAGGATGAGTTAGGCAAAATGGAGTGGGGAAGATGGTAGAGTTGTGGGGGCTGGGGAGAAGTCTAACCCTGCGTTTTGTGACAAAAAATGTGATAAAGACAAAAATGTGGTCATAAAAAGAATACAGACAGATACTGGCCTATGGACTCACTCCAGATGCAATGACGTAAAACATTTGGCGGCCTCCCTTGTGAGCCATGCTGTGGGGCCCCACGCCAAGTTCCCCAACAAAGCTCCCCTCTGCCACACTCCAAGCCGGCCTGTACCACAATGTCCAGGATGATCATGCTGCCATTTTATTTATCAAAGCTTAAATCTTTCACCTAGATAAGAAAACAAGGGGGCTGTGGCTGGCATGTAAATGTGCAGGCCACCAGTGGTAGCTGGTGAATATTTTTTTTTTTTTATTGGAAAGGCATACATTTTTGCCACAAGCATGCGAGCGAGACGAATTTCAGCAAAGAAGTCCGAACCAACAAAAGGATGCTTCGGGTGAGGCCCCTCCCCCTAAACCCCTCACCCGGCCCCTTTCCACCCAGAGTAAATGTTTTGAATGTGTTGGTGCATTATACAGTAAACGGTCTGTGAAAAATTGTTGGCAGGGCAGGCGGGGAGAAGACAGTTTGCAAGTCACCTACAGTGCATAGGGACATTTCCCCCCAATTCCTTTTCATGCTTTTCCCTAGAATATATGCCAGTATAAAAAAACATGCGATGTGGGGAATGAGGTGAGCACACCAATATTTGGTAATCAATGCGCTTTACTGATTCAGTTCATTTAAATGCCCCTCCCCACCACCAGGTTCTATAAAACACATCCATAACATTCTAATATGTCACAATGCATCAAGCTGAGCAGAAGCCCCGGTCTGAAGAAAACCAAACGGCTTCCAAAGAATACAAGTATTCAAACAAGTCAGTCAAATACAATATATATATATAAATAATTAAAAGTAAACATTATAACATCTCCCCATCTTTAAATAAAAAACAGATAGAAGATCAGGGAGCTGGCCTCTTGCATGCCACCCAGGCTTTTTTAAAAACATTCTTCCATCTTCTAAAACCACTGCCCCACTCAACTCTTTTTTTATACAGTTATAGGGCCTTTAAATCTACTGTCCTTTTTGGGTGCAAATCCTGGTTTCGGGATCCGAACCTTGTCCCTCTCAGACAGTCTACGTTTCTGATCATCATACCTTTTCTTCATCAACTCCTTGCTCCCCACCCTTTCTCTCAAAGCACTCTGGTCCCAGTCCACAAATGTTCACCACCCCAGCCACATCACAGTAGTACCGTTCTTCTCCTCAGCACATCAAATGGTACCAACCCCGTCGTAGCATGCAGAGCCAATCTGTAGGCGTATACCATCTTCTCAACCTCCTCTTCTCAGATGGTACCTTCCTTAAACGCCATGCATACCCATTGCATGATTATACTCGCGATCATCCCATTGGTTTTGGGATGGGAGAGGAATGACCTATGGTGAATAATGCCTATACCTGCCAGAAATTGCTTCATGACAAAAGGAGTACATTGTATACCATTATCTGACAAGATTTGTCTGGCAAACCCCTCCCTCTGGAACACGCGACACAGAAATGCCACAACCACACCAGAGTTAGCCTCCTGAACCTCACACGTCTAAACCCAAATGTAGTATACATCCATAAGACCAAGGATACATTTCCTTACGCCCTGGACTCCTACAATGGATCACAAAATGTCAACAGATTCCCAAGGCATTTTGGGAAATTTCAAAGGCTTCAAAAGGCTGAACACTACGCCCAAGAGCTCTGTCCGCATCACCACATGTGGAGCACTCCTTCACCAACCGCTCTACCCGTCCATCAAAATTCAGCCACCAATAGTCAACTCTAAATTGCCCTTTGTTGACATTCATGGCCCATTTCCATCAGATTGTCCCCAACTCCCAGGAGGGTTACAATTCTACCAGATCTAAGAGGAAAACTGTCTTCTACACCAAATGCCTCCCTAACTGTGAAAAACGCCAAGACCATGGTCACTTGCCCAGCCAGACCAGTCATTGAGAACAAAATCCTTCACCTTGCTCAATTGTTCATCCTGCCTTTCAGCTTCTCTCCATTAATTTTCCAAAATGGAATGTCCACATGTCCAATGAAAATCCCCACTATGTCATCTTCCATATCTCCCTCTCCATCAACAACTCGTATTCCAGGACATAAAATCTGCAATTATATGCTATTTGACACGTATACGTTCTACACTAAATTGATGTCCCTGCAAAGCTGTGACCCATCTAGGAATCCTTCGAGGCACACCATCCAAACCCATTGAGTTAAATATACTCTCCTTCGGTTTGTGTTCATTAAAAATTGTGAACTTCCTGCCCCACAGAAATGCCTTGAATTCTTGTACTGACCAAGTAAACACATGAAGCTTCATTCTGTATGACAGGAGATCTTTCCTCTTCAACATCCAAACAACTTGAGGCAAATTTCTCACTACCATTCTGTATCTGGAGAAGCACAGCACCAAGACCAGTATTGCTGCCGTCCATTCTAACAAAGGTGTCGCAGGTCGTGCCAACATTGCTCAAAATGGGTGCATGCACAATACACTGCTTCATATCTGAAAATTCCATTCGACATTCTACAGGCCATACAAACTGAACATCCTTTTTTGCACAGACTTCTAATGTGCCAATATCTGTCTGCAAAGCCTTCCACAAATTTAGCAAAATACTCCACGAATCCTAGAAAGAAAAAAAAACAGTACAAGTACAACCAGTTTGTCTATAGGCGCTTGAATTCCAACAATCGCTGATACCAAAATATCTTTTAGTGCCACCGTCTGCATATTCAGCTAGTGCCCTAGATAATACATTTCAGCCACTGAATTTGCACTTGCTCTTTTCCAGAGTTAAAGCAACATCACAACTTTCTCAAAACATTAGTCACTCTCATATCATGCGCTCTTGCTGAACTACCAGTGACCAAAATATCATCTTGGAAAAACCATACGCCATTGATGTCCCCGTGCAATTCATGCATCATGCGTTGAGAAAACACTGCAGCAGATACTAAGCCGAAAGGCATCCACTTGTACCTGGAAGTGCCTTCATGTGTAATAAACATGGTAAAGTCCCTAGAAGTTGAATGCAGCAAAATCTGATGGTAGGCTGATGTGAGATTTAAAGTACTGAAACACTTGAAAAAAGCCATCATACCTACCATTTCTCCAATATTAGGTAATGGAAATTCGTCCACCACCACACACCTGTTCAAAGCTCTTAGGTCTACACAAAGCCTGACACTGCTATTTCCCTTACATACCATAACAACTAGGGAAACACATTCTGAAGCTTCCACTTCCTCGATTATGTCTTGAGCTAGTAGTTTCTGAATTTCTTTGGAATACTCCTCTTAGTGCTATAGCAACACCGCGAGCTTTGGAAGCTACAGGAACATGACCTTGTTTAAGTGAAATCTTTTGGGAAAATCCCTTCAGACAGTGGATGTTCGTGCCAAACACTCTCAAATATATTTTCTGGCTTGGCTGAAACCTCAAAACAGCTGCTTTGAGGCCAGGAACCTTGAGATTGATTATAATTCTGAGATCCGACAGTTCAAACAAGCCCTTAAGACCTTCACCTCTCTTCTACAAATTGGCTTCTGTGTTTTCCCCAAGACATCCAATTTTGGCTTTAAAATAACCAATGAACTCCACTTGTGAACCACCATACGCACTCGCTTTTACTATGGGTTCACAAAGAGCTTTCCCTTTGAAACTTTTTTCCACACATTGTAATCCAATGTAGTATAATCCAAGCCAGAATCTATGAGCATATTCACAGTTTTCCCATTAATAAGAATGTCAGCATGTGGTTTTCTCCCTCTTGTGTTTGTTTACACCCACTTCACTAACAGACCAAACAGACCAGGCAACCCTCCCCCCTTTCCAGGTCTTCATGATTCTCTTCCGCACTCTCACCACACTGATTAGTAGATCTGTCCTTGACTACACCCTTTGTAAAATTCTTACAACATCTAGCAAAGTGCCCTTTCTTGTTACATTTAATGCATGCCACAGATAATGCTGGACAATCAAAAGACATTGGCATTAAAAGAGAAGCTACCACATCTGAAACACTTCCTTGCTTCGAAGTGCATAGACATCCCCAAGTTCCATTTCTTTGTCTTGGTATGTTCCAATGGCTTGTTGTCTTTATTCTTGATAGTGGAAGGCTGTTTTTTTCTTTGTAGACCCAGCGTTTCTGCCAACATTCACCACATTCAGAGTGCTAGAAGTTTGCATTTTGGACTCTTTTAAATCCAGCTCTTTGTTTTAGCTATGCCAAGCACCTCATCGAGAGAGGGATCACCTTTAGTCCAGATTTCCTCTGGACTCTTATTCTCCTTCACTTTGAGCATGAACTGGTCTCTTAAGCTTTCATCAAAAGTACAGCCAAAATTGCACCTATTGGCAAGGTCACGAAACACGGTGATAAATGCTTCTACAGATTCTCCCTCAATTTGGTCTCGGGTACTAAAGTGATACTGTTGCAAAATAATGCTAACTCTTCTCTCATGGTGCTTATCAGGTTTTTTGAGAATGGTGTCAAAAACATTCAGCGCTTCAGACGAGTCACCATCTCCTGATCCATAAACGCTTAAATTAGGCAAACTATTAAGAATCTGCCTGCCTTCGAAGCCCAGGATGTGCAAGAGCAAAGCCCTCACATTTCAATGCTGAAGTTGGGACCATGGACTGCCATTAGATAGTCCAAAAAGCCTTCTTTCCTTCCCTCCCACTTGACGGCAGGCTTACCAGGTCTAGGTAAGAACTGAATCGGCAAGGCACTCATACTGTCACAGAGAACAAAACTAAGAAACAGCTTTCCCCTTTCCTAAACTGAGGAAAAGCATTAAGAAAAATTGGCACATCTTACAAACCCCCGATTTCAATCCCATTGTACCGTGTTTTGCATTTAAGCGCCAAAAGAAACTTAGAGATATGCTAGTTCATACCTACCAAAAAAAGAGGAAATATCCAGTCAAACCACATTGTGGCACCACCCACCGGTTATTGGCCATTTTAAATGTGGCCATTGTGTAGTGGGTCCTCAAACAAGTAACCTTAAATCTATCCAACTCAATGGAAAAAGTTGGGTTTTCCGAGATTTTTCCAATTGTGCATCATCTTGGGTCATCTATGGAATCAAGTGCACATGTAACCCATTATATATAGGTAAAACAAAAAGATGCGTGACACAACGTATATGTGAACATAAGTCATGGTTAAAAAATAAAGTGGCCAATAAACCATTAGTATCACACTATGAAGCAAAAAAAACACAAACATACTGAAATATTTTGGTTTGTCCTCCAAATAATCCCAGCCACTGAGAGAGGTGGCAACAGAGAAATGCCGCTCAGTATGAGCGAACCATGGTGGATTTATTCTTTGAATACTGCCAAAGTTGGTTTAAACTCTGCCGTAGAGTGGAATTCTCTTTTAACATAATGACCGAATTTGTAAGCCAATGGGTCCACATATCTCAAAGAAGGTCTTTGAGGGCCTTTAGGTGTTGCCCACTCATTTTGCAGAACATGTGGCCATATGAACCTGCTTAACACTCTGTGGGATGATTTCTCGATTTTATTTTCAGTTTTTTGGAGGGAAGGTTGGGCGCCACCTTTTTTGACTCATGCTGCCTTTTTTTGACTCATGCTTACATATTGCATTTATGTTCTATTGCATGCACAGAGCCATTTGAATGTGTCATTTCTGGTGGACCGTTCCCCTTTAAGAATAATCTGCACAAGCAGAAACATCACGTGACTTTAGCACGTCCTTTTTTGTAGTGCATGCATTATAAATACAGGCAGGAAGCGGACGTGTCGTGACAACCATTCCCATGGCTCCCGACGTTTTTTTGTGACCGGCTGGAAGCGGAAGGTAAGCCTAAGCTTGGGCTCTGGCGCCCTTACGCTGACAATTTTAGACTTGGAGGCGTTTTGGCTAGTACGAATAGCACGCTCCACAAGCCCGTACCGCTGTTACAAACGGTCCGTTTTTAGATTCGTTCCCTTGTCCTCTAGTAGAAATGTTAAATCTTGAATAAGTACGTATACACGGCATGCGAGTCAGATGAGTGGGGGTGCGTCCGCAGTACCCTTTTCCACTTGGGTGTCATCCTCTCATTTGCTTGTGAAGGGACTTGTGTCAACGGTAAAGGACAGATCCCTTTTCTTTTGCAGGCATGAAGTCTTGCTCGATCTAAACATGCTCTGTTTTTTCAGCATTGATGAGGGACCGCACAATTTTATGTGAAGGACCCCAGACCGCTGTTCAGAGGTTTACCTGCCATATTGGTCAAAAGTAAGATTTGGTCGATTACAAAAGTAATGAGAACACAGAAGTTGTTCCTGTGTGAAAAGTATGGAACTAGTAACGTCTTTTAGGAGATTCGATGTCGTACAAAATAGTGAATAATGGCACAGACCAACGGCCTTAGTAAATAGGAAGAATATATACTTAATACCCTTGCATAAAGACTTTTTTTCTCCATTCTCTATGCCCCTTTTTTACGTTCCAAATTTAAAATGTGATGCTGAGAAAGGACATAAAACAGTGGGTGAAAAATTCTATATCCATTCTGAAATCAGAAATTTGGCTGGCTATAAATGAGCCAGTTTTTTGCTCACACCTGTATTGGATTTAAGTGTCAGTTGGGTGATGTCTTTTTGATTATTCGTGATGTTTTTTTCTGGGTTTGGTCTTGATTACTTTGGACGTATATCTAGTGGTGTTTATGATATAATTGACTATGATATATGCGCAAATCTTTAGGTAGGTGCCACACATGAATGCTGCTAAACAATGAATTTGTAATTTGACAGTTGAACCTGTTTTAGGAAATGTGAACTTATTAGAAATATATCTATACTTTTGGAATCACTATCTTATGTAATGCAATTTTATTGATTTTTCTTTTTTAGATATTTGCAAACTTGTAATGGGGTATACGAAAGTATTAATACTACATTGAAGAATTTTGTCTGTCCTGAAGAAGGCTGTGAAATTAAGGGTTGAACAGGCACTTTAGATGAGATAATGTCCTATATTACCTTAGGGCCGAAATATGTCAACAATTGACAAAAGACTAAAAAACAACTGAAGTCTAAACATCTACAATTTGGATGTAGTGTGTCTTATTTCCAAAACTGACCCCCTCACAGTTGATGCTGTTTTTTAAGAATGTGTTCAGAATGTGTGTGTATTGCTTTTATGCATATATGTACTTTTTAATATTGAATACAAATTTTGTATTGTAAATAAATATAAGAGTGGTCAATAGATATGTATGGTTCAATGAAACAAATAATTGAAATACTTGTGTGCAAACCAAATAAAATATGCATTAATTATGTTGTATTATAGAACATCACCCAACCTGACCTCTACCGGCGTAGAGAGGGGTAATCCATTTCTCACTGTTGTATAGCTAGCCCTTTGTGACACTACAAAGAGCAGCAAATTACACAAAGGCTGAATGCCTATAGAGCAGAATAACACTGTATAAACTATCTGGAAAACAGCACTGTGCGTGTACACAGTACTCGGTATGGCTGTAAATACATTGTTCCAATCAAGAAAGTTATCAATGCCAGCAAAATTATTTAATTATCAAGGGAGCAAAGCAGGAAAGTCACTGGTTGAGGGACTTGGATTAACCCAAGTCTAACACTCATGTAGCCGTGTAATGTAACGCAGAGCTGCCGCTTCCACTCCTGGTTTTCCATTGAAGGCGTCCAATGCCAGGCAACCACGAATGCTACGCACACGAGCAGCACCGGGATGCGGTCCTTTCCTCTGTGCCCCAGTTCACTGGTCTTTCTTCCCCAAGTGCAAAATTTATGGAAGCCCAAACCTTTGCAATAGTTTCCATCACAGGGAGTCACCCACCTGAGCAGTTTCTCGATGGAGCTGAACCGGCTGTTTGAGCCTCCAACAGCCACAGGGGCGCTTATGGCACAATGCGGTATGGAGCTCCTGTTCGGAACCACAGAAGGGACAGCATGCTTTGCCGCGAGCACTCTGAGGGCAGACACCACTGGTAAAGGGGTCAGTGTTTCCCGACAGAGGCACACTAGCAAATTCTCACCATAACAGGCGAAAACACCACACACACACACACAAAGAGGTACCTTTGGGACTACAAACCAAGTCCAGATGTAACCCTCAAATCCAACAATCTGGAGGATGAAACACTGGCAGTTTGCAGCTCCCAGCTGCCTTGAGACAACAGAGGTACGCTTCCAACCACAAAATGAACACCCAGTGAGAGGGAAAATTCCATCCTCGTCGCCAACTGCGATGTGGGGAATGAAGCGAGCTTGAGCTTCATCAAGTAGGCTCCATATATCCTTCCATAACATTCTAATATGTCACAATGCATCAGACTGAGCAAGAGCCCCAGTCTGAAGAAAAACAAACAGCTACAAAAGAATGCAGGTATACAAGTCAGTCAAATACAATATGTAATTAAAAGTAAACATAACAAAACATTCATACTCACTTTACCCATACATTTCCATGCTGGCTGCACCAATATATGTCAGTATGCCTATATGAGAGCATACACGGGTCTGCTTTGTGCGTAATGCCAGTAATGAGACTAAGAACATGTCCAAGCTGGCTCTGCCCATATATTGCAGTACCTCCACATAAGAACATATTCCTGTTGGCTTTCCCCATTACAAATGCCATATCAAAAGAAGAAAACATGTCCAAAACGGTTTCAAACATAGGTCAGCCTAGCCATGTAATAACATGCTTGATTTATCATAGATGATCAGAAAGAAATAAAGCTTTGCCACGGTAAGGAATGGCTATACTGGCTGCATTCTAGCCAGTTAACACACATTGGCTTTGCCAAATACTGCCTGCAAAACATGCCACATGGAAATGTTAACGATGCCCCAGTGCTCTCCGAACACCCGAGCGACTCGCATGCACACAAATCATATTCATAACCATTCACCCACCAGTCACTCACTCATACACTTTCTCTCACAATCACTTACACATGCACCCAGAACATTCAAAACGCATTCTCCAACCAGGCATCCCCCTAGAACATTTGTACACCATGACATTCATACCCATTTACCCACCTGTCATTTACCCATCCAATTTCTCTGATATTAACTTCACACTACATTCTACACAACCTCATTCACAGCCATTCACCCACCCGAACACCTTTTTCTAACAGCCACTCAAAATGCATTCCCACAATCAATTTGATACCCATTCACCCACCAGTCACTCACCCAGACACTTTCTCTCGCATGAACTCACACTGCAATTTCCACTCAAGCACCCACCCAGAACATTCACATGGACCTAGGGTGCCGGGGTCCCCCCGCACCACAGGGACTTTGGGGACCGTGCTACGCCAGTGTCCAGAGCCCAAGCCAATGAATCAGATCACCTACCATCCTCTCTGCAACAGAGTGTCCCACAGCCAGGCTTCAACCCTCCAAACCTACAAAAGGTAACCCTTTCCAAAGAGGTCCTTTGCCATCTAATACATTTCACATTGATCTCCAAAGCAGAAGAGGGAGAACTCCTGGGATGGCACAGCTAGTCCATAATGGGCGAGGGTTCGGCGATCCCTCACCCATTATGGACGAGCCTGCCCTGCTGGATCTGCAATGTGCGCCCACTCGGATGGGGACTTCCTACCAACTGCCCTATGAATTCACAGACATATCAGGGGCCCCACTCAGCCTCACATAGCGTGACAACACCACGGTATCCAGTATTAGTGACTGCCATCGAACACCACCAGACCACAAACATGCAAATGAAAACCTGCGTCATTACTATGCCATTAGTTAGAAAGAATAACGCGGAATGTTACTACTCTGCTATGCAAATTATGTGTGCAATGTTATTCTAATGGCTATGTTGTTATCAAAGCACATAGTTGTTGACATGAATAGTAAGATTAATATATTAAATCTAAGGATCTAGTGCACTTTGTTACGTAACCGCGCAACTCTGCCACCTAGATAGTACACAGCGCAAGAAAGCAAAACGAAACGCGGAGGAATGCTTTAAAAAAAAAGAATAAAAGCACAAAAACAATGCCTCGCTGTTTCCTTAATGTACTGCATTTCTCAAAATCAGTTTTGAATGTTGTAGATTGGCGCTTCCAGGCCCTCAGTTAATACTGCGTATATAAGGGACAGCAGGAGTATTGTACACCTGTCGCTGAAAACAGCAGAAGAGGAGCACGCCTTCCCCGGTTCCCTGCTGGCAGTGGTGGACTGGCCTATAGGGAACTCTGGAGATTTTCCGGCAGGTCTCTGCACCCTGGGCCTCCTGTGTGGAAACCCATTTTATTTCCAAATGTTCAAATAGGAAAAGGATTGGGCTTGCTGAACATGTGTAATATGGGGCCACTTTGAAAGTAATCTCCAGGGTCCCTTTTGGTTCCCAGTCCATCCTTGGCTGCCCGCCTCACCCACCCTCCTCAATCCAGCTTCAAAAGATGTGTAGGGGCCCACTTAATTTGCATAAATAGAGACATCAGTGATATCACAGAAGGAGTCTTTAGTACGCAAAGGTATCATGGGAAGTAAAATTGAAAACATGTTTCCATGTGTAAGGTAGTAGATAAATACACTCTGGCGTCCAGTATATGAATGAACATTTAACTATGTGGCAATATCACGAGTGGGTCAGTAGCAGTGGCGGAATACCTTGTACACACTTCTAATGTTGGCAGATACTCACTTTGGTTAAATTGGCAATGGCCGGATTTGAGAGCAGTCTGCAATTCAGGAACTTGAACACATCTCTTCCCAGATGTAATTGGTCGAAATACTGTTTGCAAAAGGTAATTTGTAACTTTGGTTTAGAAACACTATCTGTGGAAGGAATTGCAAAAATATGGCGATTGTTTGTTGCTAACTGAAACTAACTGCTGTTTTTGCAGAAGTTTCACAATTGTTTTTATTTGTATTGTGTGTATATTTGGGGATATTGTTCAAATTAGCAATATGCTTTTATTTCAGATGCTACGGACAAGGATTATTTTGACTGTAAAAAAAAAACTAATAATTCCGTTCATCAATTGCTGCTCACTACAAAATGCAAAGCTAGCCTCATTAATGCACCCGCTGACTTTTGATTGGAGAGGGTGAGCAGACCAAAACTGTTTGATTGGTGTATAATAGCAGGGGATCTTTCACGGTTTATAACAGGGCACACGCCAGCTACGGAACTCCTTCCACTACAATGGATGTGTCGCACTATAAAACGCTGTTTATTTTTAATATACTACGGATTCTTTTTGAGTAGGCCTCCAATCCGTCTCGCACCCAACCTCCACAAACCGCCGTGTCACAATGGACTAGGAACCAGGCCGGTGTGCATCAATAACATTTATTAAATTATTGAATGAAAAAGGAAAACAAAAAATATTTCATGGCCACCAATGTTGTGGCAACACTAATGCAATGATCTGTACAGAACAATTAGGTTAAGATATCCTATTATAATTCACACAGTTCTTTAATGGCAAAACAGGAAAAATAGCAATTTTTCCCAAGCGATAGCACCAACGGTTTAGCTCTCTCCCTGCAACAGACACCCCCAAATATCAGCTAAACTTGATTCCTTTGAATGGGAGGCAGTGGCAAGGAGTAGGAATAGAGAGAGAAAAATCGGGTTTCGGGTAAAGCCCACCACCACAAGATGGGAAGCTAGCATACAAAGTGAAAACCCGTTTTTGGAGCAAAAGGGCAGAATGGGATTTTGATTATTACTCACAACTGCTAGTGGACAGAATGAAAGGAAATTTGATTTGCTTACACTTTAGGAGATGGGAAATGTTTATAGAATACTAATCAGCACACCAGGGCAAAAATAGACATGAAGTGGGAAAATCTGTTTTGGGACAAAGCAAATGCAAAATTGTAAAATACAGTGGCAAATGGAAATTAGTGTACACTGGGTTTAGTATGACGGGCAGCTCAGCAAAGGGGTTTAGCTTACAATAGGAAAATTGGTTTTCAATGACAAGGACAGAGGCATATAACAGGCAGACTTCTAGGAAAAATGCATTGCTCACAATGAAACAACGGTCTGGGGTTTAATAGGACAGATGCAAATGGGAATTTGTTTGGTAATGTACACAATACACGGACAAATTTGGTTTTCAGTTACAAGGAGACTAATTCTTTTGAGGCAACACCTTAATGACTATAATAATTAAATACACCAGGGACAAGATGTTTGATTTCGAACTTCCAACAATCTTGAACCTTGAAGGTCAATGGGGAAATTATTTGATTTATTTAAGAAAAACACTAGAGATTTACACAAACAACTGAGAGGCTTTCCAAAGGAGATCTGCGAACATACACAGGCTAATTTTTGGGGGGTTTCAATGGGGTTTTCAATGGGAGAAATATTGGATGCATGCTACAAAAATGAAGGGCTTATGCAATTTAGGGCTGGAGGTATAGGCTACTTACAAAGCAAGCCTTGGTTTGGGATTCAGGAAAGTCAGCTGGATCTCAGGACACTCTGGACAGCTAGGGCAAGGGATCTGGTCACTGCACTCTCAAGGATGGTAAGGTTCAGCTGCCTTCTCTCCGTTGTGCTCCTCCTGTCTCGCTGGATTTTGGTGTCTCCATCTGTCCTAGTACAGTCCCACTTATATAGCACAAATTACATCAGTAACTTTACAATCTAGAGGGAGTAAGCTGCAATTATCCCTGCTGCTCATATAGCAATTCCTCTCTCCGTCTCCTGGCATGATTGGTTCAAGAGAAGAGAGCACCATCTGTCTGCTTGCATTCATTACAATTCTTTGTTCTCATTACCACTTTTTGGCAAAAACTACTTATGTCTAACTTCATAACTATACCGGCCCCTGCCAAATGAAACAGATATTCAGTTTTAGCTGGTCACAGGGAATTATGTAAGCCGATCGCCAACTCCGTATGTGGTTGCAAGGCCCTTTGGCACATTTTTGGCATTTTCATAAAATGTGCAATAGTTATGACTGTGCAAATGATCAAGCATGTTCCTAATTTCATGTGTTTCCATCTTTCCACCAACTATCACATTTGTCCCATTTTTTCGATCAGCCAGAAACTAGTCTTAACTGGCAATTTCAGTCCCAGAAGTCCTAGGTAAATGCAATTTATCTCTTTAAAACCGCCTGGATTTTACATGACAAAAATAGCATAAAACAAAATTAATTCTCATTCTGAGTGCTGCGAAAAATGCCTAAAATGAAATCAGTGTTTTAATGTCAATTGGGAGTGTCGGGCCCCCATGTGGAAGGGGGGGACCGACACAGCCATTTGTCTACCTTTGGGCTCATGCGGTGACCAGAGATTTTATTAGTCCCTTTGAACTTCGCAGTTTGTTCTTTGAGGTGGGTGCAGGGAGGGCTCACACCTCCTGGTCATGCTCCAGCCCCACTTTGCTTTGTTTGAACTCTCCAAGCTCCTACCTTCAAGTCTGGCAGAGCAGGGAATTACGACGCCCTCAGCAGCATCACATTTTATTGCAGGATGGTTCACTGGTAGGTGCGACCAGTTGGAAGCAGGGCTTTTAATTGGGAAGTTTCCTGTCTCAGCCAGAACTGTTTTTTTCCTGCAGTAAGTGTCTCTTCAAAAGGTGACTGGAGTCTTGAGGGTTGGAACATAATGTACATTTGCTTGGACCAACCCCCACCCCTCCCATTACATTGCCCTGACATTTTCTGTATGAGCAGTGCTATCTTCCCAATCTGGCTTTTGAAAGCGTTTTTTCTTTTCACACGTGTGCAGGCTTTTTGTTTCAAATGTTTAAAATCCTGTCTTGCAGGTCACAGGATTCTTTGATTTCTCCTTTTTGAGCAAGTTTTTGCATTTGCTGTTGGTCCATTGATAATGAAGGGTAGGCCCCCTTGCCCATGGTTCTTTAATTTGACGTGAACAAAAGAAAAGCCAAGCAGTTTTTTGTTTACAGTGTTTAAAGGGCTGCTGTTCAAGTGAAAGCAAAAGCTGTTTCTGATTGTAGTGTTGGAATTCTTACCATTCATGTGAATTAAAAGTAAATCAAGGCCGTTTTGGATGCAGTGTATAACTTCTTGTAATTCAGGAGAAATAAAAGCAAAGCAGGGCCGTTTTGCTTATAGTGTTCCAATGCTTGCCACTCATGTGACAGGAAAAGCAAAGCAGGGCCATTTTTGCTTGCAGTGTTTAAATGCGGCTTTTCAGGTGAAAGGGATTTCTTTTTGGGCCTTTAAATGCACCCCCACAGAGCCTATAGCAGCAAGTGGCAAAGGCAACTGAGCAAGTTGGGAGACTGTTGCCGAGAGGTCATACCATACAGTTAAGCCTTCCTGCAAGTCATATATTTAAACCTTCCTGTAAGTCATATGTCTACTCTCCTATTCCTGCGGCAACATGTGCTGTAAAATGTGGTATTTTGACATGCGAGTACAGCTCCCGCGCTTCACTCGGTGCGGAAACGCTTGCCCCATAACAAAAATCAAAAGCTAGCACCCAAGAAGATACGGACCGTAAGTGAACCTATTTTAAAGTGAAAGATATAAATTTAGTTCACCTGACCTTTCCCCTTAGAAGAAAGTGAACCAGACAAAAGAGCATTGGCCGCTCAAAAAAAGTAACAGGTTTCATTAAATATGCTGGCCAATTATAAAAAGGTTCTCACTTTTTTAACCCAGCAATATGTGGTGAAATATTCCCTAGAAAATAAAATCCCAGTACGAACATATACTTTGATGATCATTTTACGCGTGACAACCTGGGTGACATCCTGGTAGCCAAATGCTAGAGCAAGCTTACCAACCTGAGGAACACCCAAGGGGGTTGCACCCACCCTCTGAAAAGAAGTTAAGCTGTCCACCCATATGTATCCTTTACTTGTGCCCTGAAAAGCAGCGCATGGCCACAATCAGGGAAAAATAACTGCACCAGTCTCCAGGATTTAAACCTCTCTGGCCACATCCTGGGCAAATATTCAGGACTAGCTTGCCCACTCATCATTCCACATGTTCAAAACCATGCCTGGCTTGCAACAATACTATGCTTTATAAAGAGGACTTGAAAAGTACACATACCATAGTAAGGTAACCACTCAAATATATAAATCATTACAGACTGGTACCCAATCCTTGACTTTTTTGATTGCATTATTTTATTACTTTTCTTCCTTGTAAAAATCATTAATTTGATTGAATCAAGTAAATACATTTTTTTTTAAATCATTACAGAAATATGTCAAACAAAAAGTGTACAATTGTGGCATTATCCCCCCCTCTCGACTGGAGACTACAAAATACCACAATGCAATTCAGCAAAATACACAAATTAAGGCCTTGGGGTTTTGAGAATGTATTCAAGTCATAACATTTAATATGTGAAAAGTGTACCCGTTTGCGTTTCAGTGGTTGACAAATGCATGGTTCATATATGATGTTAGGATATCACATGCTATCAAAAATAAACTCTTTTTGGTGCGTTAAATATGTTTGATATATTGCAAGTGACCTGGAGGAGAGCATAGATTTAGATTTACGCAGCTAACTGACAGCAGGGCCCTGGGCCACTACACAGACTGCCCATGCCTTGGGCCGGCTCTGCATGCATCAGTAGGCCTGCGCTGTAGTCAGGCAGCGGCTTAGGAGGCGCGGCAGAAGACCAATAGGGAGGGACACTAAGTAGGGGGAGCAGGGTCATCTTGGCGCAGGATAACATCATGGTTGTGCGTCGCTGCCCGGAGCTGCAAGCAGAGTGAAGAGACATTTCGAGCGGGAGCATGAAGGGAGGGAGGGAGCACAAGGCACTCTCCCCCTCTTTTCTCTGCCCCTGCCAGAGAACATCCAGCTGCAGAAGCAGCTCAGATAGCTGAATGTATTTATTGCTGTGTTTTTTGGCGAGCTCCATGATAGAGGAGGTCGCTGGGTCGAGAGGTTCTGGCAGGAGGGGGCTCGGACCGGTAGGTTGGGGCACATTACATTAAATTGAGTTATTAGCTCAACCTTTTGGGTACTCGAGAGGAGATCAATTGATGATCTATGGTAGGGTCAGCACAGAACAGTTAGGCGTCGGGCCAAGGGTACATTCTGTGGCCATCACCGGTCTGGGGGAGAAAAAAAATAAATTAAAAAAAACTAAAAAAGTATATTATATATATATCAGGTCTGGGGGGTCACATATCCATCAGGACCATTCCCAGAGCATGGGGGGGGGTCAATGGTACAGTGCCACCCACCCCTCCCAACGCAGGGTAATTGATGAAGCAATGATGACGTAGATGAGTCATGATGATGGAATTGATGACGTAACAGTTAATAATGATATGCATTTATGGATTTGTTGAATTCCAGTAGCATATCGGTCTGGGTCGCCCACAGTTTCCACACATCCAGCGTGGCCTTTCCTCTTTTGCCAAACACAGTGTGGGTTTTATAGAAGGGGCCGGGGCAGGGGTCTTTTTGAGAGGAGTGGGTAGGCTGGGCTTCTTTCTGTCCACCCTGCATCCAAACAGAATCTGGCCCCATCCATTCTGTCAAACCCACTCTGGGTTTTACACGAGGGAAGGGCCAAAAGCAAGCTGGATTTAACAGGAATTTGAGGTTAGTAGAGTAGGATTGGAAGAGTTGAGGTACACGTCTCTTCTGTGCTCGACTCCCACTCGCTATGCTGCCTTTGCAAACTGGGAATTAGGAATAAGTATGTTCACCAGACTTTTGAAATTTGGCCTAAATATGCTAACTCAGTGCGATGGAATCTGGCATGGTTCTCCCAACTAGGAATCATAAAATCTGCCCTTAATTTTCTAACTAGGCATTGTCGATTCTCCTGGTGTGGCATAGCAAGGCCTTTGGAATCTGGCATTACATTAACTGCATTCTGGAATATAGCCTTAGTTAAGCAATAAGCCCCGAGCAGGGGGGCATTACCACTTAAGGTAATGCCCGGGGGTCCATAGTTACAGGCCCGAGCAAAGGGCATTAAAGAAGGCCCCAGGGCATCATCTGAAGTGGTATTGCCACCCCCCCTGCGAGGGGATTATTGCTATTAGCACACTGGCCCATAAAACCGGGATACTATTTTTTTTTGTGTCCCTAAGCGCTCCAGCGTTTCAGAAGAGAATTATTTTTATTTATTTAAGTAAAATGGCCGGGCGGTGGAGGGAAAACAAAATGTGTGTTCCCTTTCCATGGCAGCCACTGAAAAATAAATTAAATAAATAAATAAATAAAATGGCCGACATGGAAAGGAGAAGGACTTTAGTCCCTTCTTCCTTTCCATGGCAGCGTGTCGCAGATCGGGAACAGAAGTGCTGGAGACAGAAGTGTTTTCAGCGTGTCCGCTCCCAAAGAGGAGAACATTGAAAAAAAAAAAAGAAAAAAAAAAACTATAACTGGAGGGAATGGGGATGGTGGGGGTACTTACTTCTTTCCTGGGTTGGGGGGGGAGGGGGGAAGAGTTAGCTCCAGCTTGAGGCAGCTTGGGGCGGGGGGGGATTACGGCTGGTAATTCCCCCGTTCCAAGCCTCCTTATTGGCTGTGAGGCTGCCACACCCCCACGTGTTTGCTTGGGCCTGTAAATATGGGCCCCGGGGCATTACGGGAAGTGGCAATGCCCCACCTTTTGAGAGGCTTATTGCTATTAGTACCCAGGCCCATAAGACCAGGGTACTAAATGCATTTTTATTTTCTGTTACGAAACACTCCAGCGTTTGGAACAGGAAAATAAAGTTACAAAAATGGACGCCAGGGAAGGGAAAACAAAGTCTATTTTCCCTTTCCATGGTGCCCATTGAAAACAATACAAAGATGTAAACAGACAAAATGGCCACCATGGAAAGGGAGAATGGACTAAATGTAGTCCCTTCTCCCTTTTCATGCCGGCCTTTAAGAAAAAAGGAAAACAAAAAAAATGGACCACCATTCTTCCTTTCCATGGTGGCCCGTCGTAGATCGGGAGTGGACGCCCTCGAGACAAGTGTTTCCAGCGCATTCGCTCCCGAAAAGCAGGTAAGTCTGGGGGGCTGGTGGGGAGGGAAATGGAGGTAGGGAGGAGGGGGAAAGACTTGTCGCATTCACAGGGCAGATGGCGGCCACCAGCCCTGAGAAGTCTCAGGGTGGCAGGATTACAGTCTGGTAACGCCCACGTTCTGAGCCTCCAAATTGGCTCGGAGGGCGCCACAACCCCCTCGCCGGGTACTAATTTGGCATAGTGACTGACCTCTAGCCACACTATTCTAATTTGGTAGAATGGAATCTATATTTTTCAAGGTATGTTACGGTTTACATTAAGAGATACAAAAAACTGACAAGGAAAATAAAATCAATATGGAGTCCCTTTGAACCTAGTCAAATTGAAAACCATCCCTCCCCTTCTGTTAGGTCCCCACTCCCTTGTTTCTCTGCTCCCTAACCTAGCTCTTCCGACAGACTGCAAAGCGCTCTGTTGCTTCCCTAAGCCAGGTCTGTGCTCAATAAATAGCATAATAATAATAAGAAGAAAAAGAAAATACCCATTTCAGTTTAATGGAAAAAAACAAACAAGGGCATGAGATACGGTGCTAACCAAAATGTGAAATATCGGTTCCATGGCATAATGGAACTGAGCACAAAGGAACCTGGAACATGGGTTCAAACTGAGTATATTAGCTTTTGATCTTACAGTTCTCCTTTGGCTTTATGAAACCAGTCACTGCTGGCCTAAGGTCCCGCACAGCTATGTTAACTGTTTTTCGACAGCCCTCTGTGGCGAGGGGTGTGACGACACCGAACCTAAATGTGTGCAAAGAGCGGTCACAAGAGACAGTCACACTCTCCCTAGCAGTCTTGGTTTTACTAAGAGAAAGGGAAATGGCTGTGCCTAGGTACAGTTAGTGCCAGGTACAGTTAGTGCCATCCAACACAACAGATGACACTACACAGATATTTTTTTTAAATGTATACATTTTCAATGTACGTAAAGTGGGTACAGTTAAATTAAGTAATAACAAAACACAAGAGCTAGAGAAAGGTTGTGCAACTTTTGGCTTTCCAGATGTTTCACACTATAAAACTCAGACCTGGCCAGTACAGTCAATGACGAGGTATCATGGGAGTTGTAGGCCAAAACATATGCCGAGACACATTTTGCAACCCCCAAGCTAGATGGTAATTAAACAAATGGTAGAGAGTCAGAAGAGATCAACCCCACTCCTAAAGCTAGACACACATAGTAACCCATTTGTAACACTGTTGTACACCTTAAAAGAGAAGGTAGAAAAGGTATTCCAGGGCATTATCGGTCAGAAATCACCACAACACACAGCCCTAGGTTAGATCCTAGTCACTCCTGGAGCAGGGGATACCAACAGCAGTATAAACACACTCAATTCCCCTAGGGGTGAGTACAGGCGACAGTAAAAAAGCAAAAGCCTCCACAATATGGCGTCTAATCATTACCCAGATCACCCTGAAACACCTGCTGAATAAGGTGGTTACAATTAAAACATATTCAATGTATCACAATACAATGCAGAGGGTCACACATAAAAGTGCACGGTAAATCACCAGAGAATTGTAAAGCTACTTTAAGAGTTCAAGAACACCAAGTGAAACAGTAAAAAATGGCCATTAACAGTTAAGTAAACCATAGAGTCAATTTCAATTTGAGGCGTCTTAAAATCCCAGGTAAGTTTCTATCATATGAATGAATGTAACAAAGCAAATAGGCCTGCCACAGTTGCAAAGTAAAGTTAGCAAATTATTGCTTTTCCCACAGGAGGAGCCGGATGGCCATCGAGCTGAATGGGGGGCTGGGGAGGATGGGAGGGTGGGCTCCCTAAGAAGTGCTCCAACCCAAGGTTTCAGACTCATCAGCAATGGAAGAAAGAGCCGGATGCAGAGGGAGCGCAAGGACCACTTGTTACAATGGAAACCAGTTGTAAAACTCCTCTGTTCCCAGACGAAACCACAGATCAGGGTTCAGGAACCCGGGAACATGTACTCCCAGTTCCGACTTCTGCGAATTGAACCCAGGAATGGCAGGTGCACCAGTGAATTTTGGTGTCTGATATAGATCGGGCTAGAAGTGTTTGGGGGCTCCCGTTGGTGAGACTCAAACCCACGACCCAGAAAAAGTATCAGGTAAGCCTGAGGAAGACACTTGGGAGAGATGACCCACGAAGGGAAGAAGATAGCAACAGCAATGGCAAAGACGCAGTAAGGGTCACAGGTTAGCAGAAAAGTACAGTCACCCAGCAAACTATCCTACAGGCAGGACGATGGCTGGAGGTGACCCAGGACAGAGCAACAGAGCAGCAGGAATCCACTCTGGATTCCAAGCAAGGAGCGCTCATTCCCCTCTACCCCCCACCCCCCACCAGCCAACCAGTCGTGGACTGGGATCCAAACGAGGCCCTGAAAATAGTGATTAAAGTGGCCCCATATTACGCATGTTTAGCAAGGCCAACACTTTTCCTATGAGAACTTTTGGAAATACCACACAAAATAGGCCCATGGTGCAGAGGCCGACCAGGAAATCTCCAGAGTTCCCCACAGGCCGATCCACCCCTGCCCCCAACCCTGCTCCCCTCCAACGTTTAGGCACTTGGGCAAGAAGGAGGTTACCAGGGACAGAGCAACCACAGGAGAGGAGAAATCCAGCAATAACGAGCCCTCAAATCCGCAAGGAACAATGGAAAAGGTTAAGCAAGGGCCAGCAAGGTATTCCACCATCCCAGAAGCTGAAATGGATCAAGATGCAGGACAAATATGTACAGATAGTTTGCCCAAAAACAAGTCCCTGAGCAACAGCCCATCTCCACCGAATTTCAGGCGAGTTCAGGAACGCATGTTTGGAATGTTTGGGTATGCCACTAGGAAGCGCATACACCCAGCCCACCCAAACCAGGCAGCACACAAAAGGTTTACAGGGCAGCCAATAAGGATGGCTGTACAAAAACACAGAAATAATAGAGACAATCCCACACAGTCAGCAGACTGAGAAGCCTGAAGGACTTTAACCCAGTTTACACCATTTTAAACCACAATCAAGGGCGATGTTCATGTCATAGGCTCCTCGTAGGCCCACCCAACGACTATTTGAAGCCTTGCTTGTGATCAAGTCAACGAAATGTCATAAAAACAACATGACAGGGGGACATGGGGGGAAAATCGGACTTAGAAAAATGCCTTAATGCCCAAATGGCTACCATGTAGTAGCATTTGTAGTAACTGTAAAAATGGCTACACACTATGATGTAGCAAAACAAAGTACAGCTGCCACCAGCACACTCTCCAACACACTTTCAGTGTGACAGGATCATCCTGGGACCTAGGTGGAACACAAAAACCCTTGCCCCACTAGCCATATGGGCAAGTAATGCAGCACATCAGGGAAAAGGGTTACAGTGGCCAGAAGACTCCAGTAGAAGCCCATCTGAAGACAAAAGCGAAGTTGAAAAAACTCAGAAGCCATCAAAAAGAGTAGGGGACCCACAGGCGAAATAAAAGCCAAAAGTGGAATCGTACCACAACAGTAACCAGCCACATGACAACTGTGGGACTACCTGGGCCTTGGGTGACCATGGAGGAGCGCTGCAACAAACAGGTGAACTGTCGCAGGCAGTGTGCCATTTGGTGCCCTTAATCCCATAGAGCGGTGACACATTTAAGGTTTCAAGGCCACAAATGTTCACAGCCTTGCTGCTTTTGCCCCAGGGAGCTGCCAAGAACTGTCGCGCTCTAATCATCTCTGCAATCGTGCCAGTTTCTGGCCGAAGAAGGCAATAACTTTTATAGGATAGAAAAAGAGAGTAATAGATCGTAGCAGCGGTAAAAATGTCTAGTTGCAAGTTACTAGCCATGCACGAAAAGTCACTCGCCCCCTCAGATCTCCATACGCACATAGCCGACCATTTCTTACTCCGAAGAGCGAATTATCACCCACCATTGGCTAGTGCAAATGTGTAGCCCTCGTGGAGATTACTCAAATGATGGTGCTTCCATGCCATACGATCGCAATAGCTGGCACATCGAGCATAGGACGTCAACACCTGAAGAATACATGCTCGCCTATACTTCAGGCAAAACTGCTCTGTTGCCAATGCTTGGTCACGAATGTGATGGATTTCCTACATAGATCACACAATTAAAATTACAGCCCGACAATTCCAATTCAGCGAGACATGCAAGAAGATATGCGCAACTGGGAAAGACAGATTTACCAATCACAATCTATCTTTCCCCTGCGAGATTATACAATCACTGCCCGCACCCGCATCATCAAATATATTTAACATGTTTTTTTTTTTTTAATGGCAGCCGTCAGCCAAAAAGGGACCTTGTCCCTTTTCCATTTTAATGGTGGTGGCCATTTTTGTAATTGTCTTTCATCGGGAGATGGGCTTGAACCCCTTTGCCCTGAGCTCATCTCCCTACATGGGTAAAAAAAAAAAAAATAATCTGTTAATCCCAGGGTGCAAATGACTTTCACCCCCTTGGCGGTGGAGGGTGGGTTGGGGGGGTGCTGACATGGCCGGCATCGCTAGGGCCTACCTTGGCGAGGGCTGACGGGCTGTTACCCGCCATGGCAGCCCCCCTTTAAATTTTATCCTGCGTGATAAAAAGACCGCAAGGAGGAGATATCTCCTTAACCCCATTGTTGACCATTTAGCTGGGCTTAAACGCCTGAGAAAGGCACCGTCCGAGAGCGCGCGCGTAAGAACTGGGGCAGGGATTGTAAATAACCAGTGATGGATAAAGGCCCATTCTTCTCCTCTGTATTGCAGGAAGCAGCCGGAAGTAGAGTGAATAATATCGGCTAACAGGGTGGCTTTTGTTTCCCTCGCCTCTCTTAGTTTAGTGGCTACTTCGCTGAAATGAAGGTTACATAAATGCGCGCGGCCGTTCACTGCGTCCAGGCAAAAAAACAAAACAAAAATCAGGCCGCCTTAGTGGGACACATTGGCAGTTTCACAACACGTGTACTTACTGATGGTGTTGGTCCCTCAATTGTGTATTTTCGCACGCAAACACATCCCTCCCGTAGTTCGGTCGTATGTTGACCGATGCACTATAGCGAATGTTGCGCGTTTTCAGATTTTTTTTTGGGGGGGGGGGGGGCACAAGATGCGCCCTACAACAGCTTTGTTAAAATGCGAGAGGCTCCGTGGCTGCCAACCTGGATACGTTTTAGTGGGCAATTGGACAGGGGAATGTTGGCAGCTCCATTGCAGACAATCCAGTGAGTGAGGGCAATCATGTCGCGTCTTTGCTCCCGTATCGCAATACTTCGGTTTGCCTCTTCAAATTTTTAGCAGACATTCTACCCTTATTGGTTGCAAAGTTGTAGTGCAATTCAGAGCTATATTGCCGTTAATGTGCCCTCATCCCTATAGGCCCCGACCTGTGGCTCGGGCCTATAATTCGCGGAATTAACGGCTGGTACTGCCCTCAGAGGCAGGCTGCAATAGAAAGCCAGATGAGCGCAGCCAGGAACGCCGAGGCCGCCGTGTAACGGGACAATGCCGGTGTAGGATGAGCAGAACACTCGGGGCTTGAACAGAAAAGCAAGCACAGCGCCATTTAGCCCCTGTGCCACTGGCCGGATATACACCGATGCATAGAGTCTCACCACAGCACAACAGAGTTGCGACTCCGCTTCGTCTAAACACGTTCACTCTGGACTTTGTAGCAAGGCACCAAATCACAAGGTTTCCTCTCGTAGCAGAAACTTCAACATTACCCACGCCAGGCTGGGTATTCAAACGTAACTACAGCACACCGTGAAAAGCTTCCTAAAGTGCACAAAGCCAAACTCTGGCAACCTAAACGCCACTAGCGTGATCCTTGCCACTTTCCTACATTTCCAACGAGCATGGGAGTAAGCCATGGGCATGAACATTTTCCAGGCACTCCCATTCTTGTAACAGTAACATGCCTAGCTAATGCTTATACAAGACCCAACGTTATTTAAGTATTGCCTTTGCCAATGCAGGCTTTTATAGGGATTCAGTGCAAGAAACAGATGCAAGGATGCACATGCTGATTATAAATCAAGTGTCTGAAAGCACATTTGGGTCACACAGGGAGCTAGAAGAATAGATTCCAAAAGGGATGAGAAGTGCAGGTAGTGGGTGGGAATAGAGCCAAGGACTAGCATGGCCATGAAGTAACCAAAACACCCACAGGCTGTGTGACCATATTCTTATTTAAAATCGCCATCTCTTCACTTTCTAAGACCATAGTTTTGGCTTATAAGCATTGACAGTCATTATTGGCCACCACCTAGTGAGCAGGAGCTACATCGGGTGATAAAAAGGCAATCATATTTTTTGTGGGGTTTATTAAGCGCCACCTATAAGCCAAAACTATTGCATTGGCGTAAAGCTAGGTGAGGGAAGGGCATAGGAGGAGGGATACAAGGAGTGGGGTGTCGTTTGGTTATTCACCAATTGACTGCCAATGGCCATGCTAATTCCTATAGCCAGTTCCAAGACAACTTGCCTCAGCCCATACAAAACGCAGCCTCATGGACCTCTTTGAGCTTGCTCTGCCACGCAAGAACATCCTCTGGCCTGTCCTTCTGATATCCAAGCACCTGCCGAGAGTGAAGGACTCCAGTGGCGCATTTAATGAGAAATCTACCCAATCATATAAAATCATAAGTGACGGTTTCGTTTAACGTTTTCATGTAACTTTTTTGTAACGCTTGAAATTGGGGTCATCGTAGGTCCTACAGACATGGGTGTGGCGTCATCCCATTCCACAGGTCACCCACTTGATGGAATACCGTCCAAACTGCCATTCCTGAGGCGTTTGAAGTCCATTCACTGGTGACGTGGTGTATAAGTGACGCTTTCGTGTAAGGATTCCTGCGAGTCTGGTGTCATTCTGTCCCACATGCACCCAACCTGACATAATGTACAACTTTTGGATTGCCCGAAGGGAGCCCTTGGTCGGGTATCCCTACAAGCCGGCGAGTCAAGACACCGCAGTCACCAGGGAAGGAGGCGAGCGATGTGTTGAGTTCAAGGTTTGGCCACGAATGACTGACACTCCAGTGAACTGTTAACTTATTTACTTAAGTTTAAGTACACCAAATACAGTTCTTAGAGTCAGGTAAGTAAAAGGGGACATAGGACACCCACCGGCATCCTCTCTCAGGGCTTACATCCTTGCAACTAACAAACCTGGAACTCACTCATAGATAAACATTCTAAGCCCTGCATTCCATCTCAAGATTCTAGTCACTTGCACCAGATGAATGCAAAGTTAATCACAACACATCTTTCCCCTATAGGGACAACAACAAGAACAGTAAAGTATCGGTGGCAAGATCAATATTTCATCAAAAGATTTGTCCAGTAAAGTCCCACCTGAAAAACAAAAGATTATTCAAAGCATTTCATATATAACCACAACCAACTCCAAAAGGTTTAGACCCTGTCACCACTTCAAAATCTATTAACATTAACATCAATGTCCATCTGTGGATTAAAATTAAAAGTCCACCTGTGGAGAGAACATATTAATATGCCTACATAGAACAGCTAATGATGAACACTGTTATCAACTTAATAACTCTAATGAAGGTTTAATAAACACTCAAAACCTTAATATCTTATTTCACTCACACATCACCGCATACATGTCTACCAACATATGCCAAAACAATGGCACCAAAGTCTAGGAACAACATTTCCCTTTTTATACAGACAGTGTAATGGACAGTAGTCCGCTCAATGGTTCACCACAACCATTGCACCTTTTCACACATGCAACACATGTAATGGACAGTAGTCCGCTCAACGGTTCACCTCAACCATTGCACCTTTTTACACATGCAACACATGTAATGGACAGTAGTCCGCTCAACGGTTCACCTCAACCATTGCACCTTTTTACACATGCAACACATGTAATGGACAGTAGTCCGCTCAACGGTTCACCTCAACCATTGCACCTTTTTACACATGCAACACATGTAATGGACAGTAGTCCGCTCAACGGTTCACCTCAACCATTGCACCTTTTTACACATGCAACACATGTAATGGACAGTAGTCCGCCTGTGGAGAGAAATATGTTAAACTACATAACTCAATTAAAGAGAGACATGTACCTACAACATCACTCTAATAAACTAATATATATCAGCTCTAGTATCTCAACTCTAATCGCCAGCACCTCTGCATTCTCTCCTACTTCACCATTGCATAGAGAGTAACAGAGGAACACAGAGCTCCCATCCCCATCAAACTTCATAACTGAGTCAGGCCTCCCGCTGCAGCACTCATGCCGAACTCCAGGACTCCACTCAAGCCAACCGCAGCAACCTTCGGTTCCAGTCAAAGGTAAGCGCTGACATCGGATAACTTTGTCAGTGATCTCAGCTGCCTTCACTATGACCAATAGCTTGTAGCCTTGGCGCAACAGATGTTTGCACAGTCCATGGGCCCCAGGCCCCTCCTAGATCCATTAACAACTTCCAACTCTTCTGAATATTTGTACAGTCTCAATTCTCTTAAATGCTTTATGAGAGACTGACACCTTGAACTTCACCATGCCAATGAATGAATGAACCTTGCTGCTCCAATGAACTTCACAGCTCCTTCTAATAACCATAAGTCTCACAGAGCCCACTGCACTTTACAGCAGACCACTGTACCTTTCAACACTAGAACTTCTTGTCCCCACTGCCCTTTGCAGCACACCCTTGTCACTGAAGTGCCTCTTCACTCCCTATGCAGTGCCTCTTCACTGCCCCGTGCAGCACTTCACTGCCCTCGCAGCGCCTCACCTCTTCACTGCACCATGCAGCACTTCACAGCCTCTGCAGCGACCACTCACTGCCTCTTGCAGCGCCTCTTGACTGCCTCTTGCAGCACCTCTTAACTGCATCTTGCAGTGCCTCACTGCCCTTGCAGAATCTCTTCACTGCCTCATGCAGCACCTCTTCACTGCCTCACGCAGCACCTCTTCACTGCCTAACGCAGCACCTCACTGCCCCTGCAGCGTGTCTTCACTGCCTGTCGCAGCACCTCACTGCCCTTGCAGCACTTCGTCATGCAGCGCCTCACTGCCTCTGTAGCATCTCACTGCCCCTAGCAGCGCTTCACTGTCTCTGCAGCACCTCTTCACTGCCTGTTGCAGCGCCTAACTGCCCTCGCAGCACCTCTTCATGCAGCGCCTCACTGCCTCTGCAACATCTCATTGCCCATTGTAGCGCCTCACTGCCCTGGCAGAACCTCTCCACTGCCTCATGCAGCACCTTTACATCCATAGCTGCTCTGTTATTCCAGTGCCTTCGTAGCGCCTCTGTCTGGGCCTTTCTTGCCCCCTCTGCCTCTGTATCACCTGTCTGGACCTCAATTTCCCTCACTGCACTTGCAGTGCCTCACAGCCATCCAGCGCTCTTACCTGAGAGAGGATCACTTCTCAGGGGGGGGGGGGGGCGATGGGTGTCTCCCTTTGGTGCTGTCCCCCCGGCACAGCCAGATCCCATCCTCGTCGCCAGTGTTGAATTCAGGGTCTGGCCATAAATGACTGACACTCCAGTGAACTGTTGAGTTATTTACTTAAGTTCAGGTACATCAAATACAGTTCTTGGAGTCAGGTAAGTAAAAAGGGACATAGGACACCCACCGGCATCCTCTCTCAGGGCTTACATCCTTGCAACTAACAAACCTGGAACTCACTCATAGATAAACATTCTAAGCCCTGCATTCCATCTCAAGATTCTAGTCACTTGCACCAGATGAATGCAAAGTTAATCACAACACGATGCAAGCCCCCCAGAGGTTTGAGGGCCAAAGGTGCCAGTTGTGTAATGAAAATAACAAAGTGTGCCATTAGCCACTCGATTTATAACCGTTCCTTGTGCTAAAGTCCTGCTCAAAACAAGCATTATCAAAGCCAACAGTTTTGGCTTGCAGATCAGTACTAGGCATTTGCAAGGCACCATCATACGCAAGCGAGGTAATGGCACCATTCCCTGGCTGTTACCATCCTACGATCAGGTAGTACACTACACTTAAGGCAATGCCTTGCAAATACCAAAGCCCACACACAAGTCAAAGCTGATGGATTTGCCAGTGGTTATACCCTGGAAGTGCTCTGCAAACCGTGTCTCCTGCAATACTCTACGCCGGACGTCTGTTCCGTGTACACGAATGCACTCACGGCTTTACTCTCACAGTGCGGACTACACCTTTCCGGTTATCTCGGGCAACACCCAGCAGCACAATGGGTGGTCTTCCTGCTACCCCGTAGGTGAACCGCTCTTTACACTAAGCAGTTAAAAAATGTGTGGTACCATCCTGCCTTTCACAGTCTGCACATTAATCCCGCCCCTTTTCCTGTGCCCCACCTCGTCTGAACCGTACCTCTTGTTCCAAGGGTTTTCTACCTCCACCTCAACAGACCCAAATGCTTTCCCTATGTTGCCCTACATCCTGGACCTTGCCCCCATTAAATGGGTACAATTTTCCCTTCGGTAAAAACAGTTCCCTGTCGCCTTTGTACAATCCAGGCCCCCATGCCACTTGGGACGTACGCTCTTAGTAACTTCCATTCCAGTACTGCCACTGCTGAGAAGCTTGCATTTCGCTTGTGTACACCATGGGAAACACATCCTTCGTCGTAAAAGAACACTTTCCTGTATTCTTTGATCCCCGAGTAATAGGCATTCCTCGGTCTCCCTGGGAAAGACTAGTATTATTTTAATCCGCGCCAAACCTCAGATTCAGGTACGTGATTCTTCTTGTTCCCAGCAGTCCCTTTACTTGTTCATATATTTTAAGTGCACAATTAGTCGTGCTTACCATCCATGTTCAGAAATGCAAGGGTCGGACACCTCAAGTGGACATTACGCTATTGGTCTGCACAGCCTTCCAGAGGTTTTCGCTCTGTGTTGCAAGGTCTGGCACTTGAAGCTTCTAGTCTGAGCAGCAGGCACCTTACCCATGGGGCTATAAATCTTTAGGTACGCACACCAATTGTCTGGCTCGCCGTTCTTTGGAGTACCCCCTTGGAAACCCATTCGGCGCTTATCTCCATCCTTCCAGCTGGCCCTCCCGGAGTTACAAAACTCCTCGAAATAGGTGGGGTTTGCTGTAAACACCCCTTTAACTTCACATCAGCATTTCCCGGAACTACATCATAGAGTACGCAATGCCTTGCCAGACACTGCATTACACACATCCTGAAATTCTAGCCGATCAGGTTTGTGATAGTGTCCTAGATGTATCCGTGCCGACCGCCACCCCTGCCCCCCCCGACCCCCATTTTTTAACCAGGTGCACAAGCTCGTAATTGGGTGAGGCAGGGCACATTTAATTAGATGCGGAGAGGTCCTAAATTGAGCCACTTTCCCCATTTGGGGCCGCAAGGCCATCACTCATCATCCCTATGACTATTCCCCTGTAAGTTTTGTCTGATAGGGGCTGCATGAATGTAGGAGGTAGCCGTATGTGAGGAGGGACACACAACATGTGGAGTTTGGCGATTTAGACACCCATTGATTGCACAGGGTGACGATGGTCCCTATATCTGTTCCCAACCAGACCCATCTCTGCCCAAAGTACATCTTCCAGGGATGTCTTGGAGCTAGACTGAAGAAGCAAGGACATCAACGTGTGCTGTATTGTGCCTGCCGCTGTTGTTTCTATGCAGTCTTCGGAGATAATGGCTTAATTGCAGCTGCAAATGTGTGTCTTCCGCCACTAGATTGGTGTGCAGTATGTCGCTCCAGGCATCGTTTCCTAGCACTAAAGACCAGCTAAGTGCATTGGCACAGCTAACCATATTGCTTTGCCTTGGAAGCAAGACAACACGAAGCAACACAGGTTCGATCCCTGGGTCCGCACTTAGAAACCTCTGGGTATTTAAGCATGTTGCAACTAAGACAACAGTAACTTTATAGCTGGGCCGTGCCTTGACGTTCACCTCTTGTAGCATGTGTACGCTTTTGAAGGAGGTGAACGATCAACGCTAGGAGAACGGGACCCCGCTGTCATGAACCATGGACATAGCCCCTTCTGGTCTTCCTGGTCCTGGTCCAGACAGAGAGTTTGCTCCTTGATATTTCCAACATGGCCGTGCCCAGTTTTACAATTTGGCATATATTTGTGCACAGGAAGTATGCAAACAGTGCTTTACAGGGCCCTGCTGATCTATATTTGAAGCTAGGAACTGAGCATGTCCTTTCAGAGGCAGTGATGGCATAGATTTTAGGTACCATCACGAAATTGTTTTAAAATTATAGTACTGTCATATACATGGGCAGAGACTACATGAAAAGTGTCTACAGGGCTATTTTGGAACAAAGCATCATGAACATGTGGGTTACAGTGTCAACGTAGACATGTAATGAGTGCACAGGTACCATGACAATGTTTTACAACCCCCCTGTGTAGTGTTAGTTACCTTGCATTGGAGCTACTGAGTTTTTCACGTATTACTTTACAGCACAGATGGCGGATTGCACAACTTTTTACCAGATTCTATCAAAATAAAGCACAAGCATTTGAAAATCAGTAGGTTTTGTCTGTTGTGTGCCAAGTGTAGTCTCAAACTCACCAATACACTTCATAGAAGGTTTCCAGGATAGCAATGAATAACACTTGTGTGCAATTCAATCCAATATTGTGCGGCCTTCAAGTTGACTAGAGTTTCACCTCTGACCAAATTAGCCCCAACCTTTGGGAGTATTCTCCAGAGGATAAAAGAAAAATAAATAAATAAACCTTGATTTGGGTTTGCAGTATGGCTTGCGATTTCTACCTGCTGGTCTAAAATTCCATAGTTTTAATACTAAGACTCAAAGGGAAATTCTTCCTGGTAATGGGGCACCTTTGAATTCTGCCTAGCAATAAAGCCAGCAAACTTAAAATAATGCAGGAGAACAAAGGTGGTATGTAATCTCATTTCAAATCAGTCTTTCATTGGTACCATCACATAGGCTTGTTTGCTCGAGTCATGTGCTGAACCAGAAGATGCAAGCTTTGGTAAAAAGCAGGGCATGATCGAGGTATTACACCATCCACAGAAACTAAATTTGGCGCATATTTCTGAAACCATAGCAGTTCCAAACACGGGTTGTGTGTTTTGATGCCGAGAGTCTCCTCTTTAATCTGACACCAAATCTGTATACCACAAGTTTATAAAAAATGATTAAAATTCATAAAGTGAATGTATAAAAATGCTATATATTTATGCCACATCCTCAGACTTGACCTGCATCTGCGAGGACAGATTCCAGAATTCCATATTTAATTGAAGATTTAGCATTTAAATTGTTAAGAGCAGATTTGGCCCCATTCCATTTCTGGTCACAAATATAGAAATTCTACCAATGAAGATGGGGGTGGAGGGGCGGTGTGTACTCTATAGAGTGTCTGACTAGGAGGCAGGCCAATGGAAAGATTGGGCAAATAGTCAGGACATAAGCATGGTAATATTTCTGCACAGGCCCATCTCCCATCGGGGAGACATGGGGAGACCAGGGACCGGAGGACCCGCAGGTAAATTGGGGTGGCGGAAAAAAAAAACAAAAAAAAAAAAAAACAGTTGATTTAGCAGGGGTGGGGAGGCAAAAGAGAGAGGCTCCTTGTTGCCTCCCCACATTAGAAAGAGAAAAAAAAACCCACCTGGGGAAGGGCCTCATGTAGCCGGAACAGCGGGCAGGGATTGTGTATTCTCGCCCGCTGTTCCAGCCTCCCGATTGGTTGGCTGGCTCACCCTCCCCGGGTGCGAATAATAAAATGATCACATGTGAGAATATATTTCTGCAAGTTACAATTATTTAAATGTGCAAGCATTTAAAGATAACACCATGTGTTTAGAAGTCACTCCCATTAGACTGCCCTCTTCTTTAATATGCCCAATGAGTATGAAGGAGATGCCTTCGCGTGATGTCACTTTTAGAACATTGTCCAATCACATACAGTGACCAATTAGGTTAGATAAATGATACCGCCCCAAAGAGGGAGGGGCTCCTAATTTATAAAAAGAAGAAATACATAGATTTTGAGGAGTGACTGAATGACTGGCTGACAGTAAGAACGAGAGAAAGGAGAATTGACAACATGACAAAGGAGAACAGAATAGATTTCTTTCTTTTGGACTGATGTTTGAATAACTAGCAGCACACTAAGAGAAACTAGGCTGCGGAGGCAAGTGGACACTATCTTCCTGACCGATGCCCACCTGTTACTGAAGGGGAGAACCCGTCCTTAAGAGGGTGCCCACCTTTCTGAGACAGCAAAAGACATATTTGTGCAAGTATAATGTTAAGGGGAAAATATAATTCTGAACGGAAGAAGAATCTGAAGGGGTTGGGTGTATAGAAATGGACTGTGCAACCTGAGAAATAGTAAATACCTCACAAGCGAATCTGCTTCTGGAATTATAGATTTGATCAAATAGATCCTATGGGGTGTATATTGGGAGATCCCTCCACCCCCCCCCCCCCCCAACTCCTCAGTGTAGGCTCAAAAGGATATCTCACAGGCAATGCGCTTGTCTTGGAAGCAAGACGACGCAGAATAACACAGGTTCGATCCATGGGTGCATGCTTAGAAACCTCTGGGTATTAGGTGCCTTATAAATAACCAATTATAATGATAAATTAGAATGATAAGTGTAACGTACAAGCACAGACTAATTATTTTGAGAGTCAAAATGACCGCCCTCTATAAACTGTAATGAATCTGATGGTGTCATCACTCCACTACCTGCTCCTGACACCTGGCGTTGGCCATATGAGGGAGGACCGAGGGAAGACCACATGGTGGGAGGTGACCCTCAGGGAGATAGCATGGCACCATCGGATGAAGTTTTATAACCCCCTTTCCCCGTTCCCTCTGTGTCAAGCTTTTATGGCTTATTGTAAACGTTCCCTACCACTGCCCACAAAACTTGCTAAAGACCTCTTCCAGTATCATGTAGCAAGAAAACCTAGGCAAGACCAACATTCATAAATACTGAGGTGAGGAGGCTGAAAGGAATAATACAGATCCACGATGCTGAGAACTACAGAATAGGCTCTAGCAGTAACAAGCGCTTGACGGTGCAGGGAGATTTAAAAGTCGGATCCCGAATTAACACAGCGAGAGCTACCTGGGGAAGCTGTGTCTGCTCGATGTCGATGAAGGGACTGCTGAGCCGCTGCAGAGGATTCCTTGGAGCCAGTCGGCTCAAGGCAGAAGGAGGAAGAGTGCAGCAACCGGTGTGCCAGGCTGAGACTGCATACAAAACACAAAGACCTCTTCAACTAATTCTTATTGGGATTCAGTATCAGCAACTACAGTGTAAAGATACACACTATATACCAAAATGATACAATATTTTATTTTGTTCACACAAATCTAAAATAATTTCTATTATCACAATAAAATTATCAGCATTACCAAAAGTGACAAAAGTGCATTACACCATCACCGCAAAACAGTGTCCATAAAGCATATTTAATAACGGATTTACAGCACGGTTTATAACCAACTGGCCAGTTTGAGAATTCGTATCGAGTACATTTATAAGTCTAGTATAATGTAAAAAAATGCCCGACATGTTTCATCCCACAATTATTCAAGATGCACAATCATGGGACTGACTTCTTCAGGGGAAGAACGGTGTGTGTAGCCAATTGTGCCAACACTTCGTTTGGAGATGTAGATCTAATAAAAACCAATTCATCCAATACAGCAGACCCTTGTTTCTGAGGGTTGGTTTCCAGGTATAGACAATCCTCACTATGAAGTTTTAATTCTTCAACAGTCGCCTCTCCAGATGTCTATTTATTGATCTCTAAAGTGACTTGGGCTTACAACCCTGCCCGATAATATTGTACTTGTACCTGGATTTATGCAGTCCCCGGCTGGGTGGAACGGGTCCTATGCCCCGCCGCTGCCCAGGCTCCTGAACAGCCCGCTTCGAGCATGCCTAATTAACACGCTGTCGTCAGTGGCACATAATGCAAATGTGCATTTTTATCGAGAGCCACTTGCCACACTTGCTGTTTATTACCGAGACATGGCTCACAGACTCCTCAGGGCTGGATATTGTGCATTTATTGCCACCAGGCTATGCAACACTTCAGGTTAACAAGAGGCCCTAATCCACAAGGTAGAGTAGGTCTGCCCGCTATTACCAATACACGTAGAGCCAGATAGGGGACATCTGCATCTGCTGGTTACAGTTGTAGTTAATGCATCATGGGTTTGCCATTTTCTTTTGGGCCATTGTTGCCCCTCTTCCAATCTGCTGAACTTTGAGAAGGTTTTTTTCTGAATGGAGGTCTCTAATTTAGTCCTGCAATATAAGAACTTACTTAACCATTCTTGGGGATTTTAATCTCTGAGCGGAGGCAGGGCCAGCCCGAACCACTAACGCTTTCAGAGTGCTATGAATCAGTTGCAGCTGAGGCAACACGTTGTAGGCCAGACGCATGTTACGGGTCACACTTTAGATCTTATTTCTACTACGCCCCCCATTGCTGTGTTTTTCCTAGTCACCCTTAAACTTGACCTGACCATCGGGTGATTCCATTCACAAATAACCCTTCGGGGAAGTCTGTGCAATCCATTAACAAGAGAATTTGTTTTCCAAAGGCATCTTGACCTTTTGTTCTCACAAATCATACTTTATTATTTTGCGGCTTCACAAGGGCCTTGCCCTGTACAATCCTCTATATCTAGATTGATTTCAGCCATTGAGACAGTGGCAAATAAATTGTCTCCCTTTCAATGGATCACTTGATCGTCCACTCCCTCAGGCCCCTGGTTCACATTGGAGCTTAGCCTTCTCTGCCTTTTGACCCAACAAGCGGAACGTAAGCGGAGAAAGCACTATGTTTTCTTTTTACATGAGGAGTTTGAAACTCAACGTACATTATATCATAAGGCTCTCAAAGCAGCCAAATCATTCCACTTTGCCAATTCCATTCAGTCGACTGCTAATGCTCCAAAAAATCTCTTTGAAATTGTAAAAAAAAAAATTAAAAAAAAAATTGAAAATACTAAAATTAAAAAAAGTGTTCAACCCGGACGGTATTCCTGGTTCATTGAACTCAGTTACTGTGCGATAAAATATAGCTTTTATTGATAAAATTAAGGGAATTAGGAAAGACATAGACAAAGGGACGGCTAAGCTTGGGACGGCCGTACCCTTGGAGGCCTCTCTAAATCAGTCACGGCCAGTGCGGACAGCTGCTGAGCAAGGTGGTGATTAAGTCTCTGCCTTGCTCACCTGGCCTCTGCCTTTTATCCCAGTGGGAAAAGGGAACAGGATTCAGGTGCGAGTCATCAAGATCAAGTACCTGACTCTGCCTGACCCAGATATTGGGAAATGTCAAACACACTGGTTGTGTGCGAGTGTCTTTCTCTGAAGCATTTATATATCCTAGATAGTATATAGAAGGAGGGTGTTCTAGAGGGAAATGGGTGTAGGGATACTCCGTCTCTCCTCCGGGTGCCTCACTCCCACTCCCCGCAGACCCCTCACCCCCCATCCAGGTGATCATCCAGCACTGGTCCATGCCCAGGGTCTGGATTCAATAGCGATGGCCGTACCCCGGCCATCTGGATGGCAGATTCCAAGGGACTAGTCGGTGAGACACCCTTTCATTTCTCACCTACTCTTCCCCTATGCAAAGTGACCGTTTGTTTCACAGGGGAAGCATGAATGGAAATCCACATTTCCTTGTTCCTTTCCTTTTCGATGTTCTACAGTAAAACAGTATGGTTGAAGGTCTAGAAACCATCTCATGATTCTAGGGTTGGAGTCTTTTCTCTAGCTGATCCAGATTAGCAGAGAATGGTCAATTATCCATCTGAATTTCCTACCTAATAAATAGTAGCAAAGATGTAGAATGGCCCATTTGATAGCAAGGGCATCCAGTTCTATCACAATTTGTTTTTCTCTTGGTAATAATTACCTACTAGCAAAAATGATGGGATGGTCAAAGGCATTGCTAATTTGGGATAACACGGCTCCTAAACCTGTCAAGGAGGCATCAGTTTGTAGGATATATTCTTGGGAGAAATTGGCTACTTTTAAGATAGGGGCTTGACAAAGCCTGTTTTGGTATAACAAATGTTGTCATCATCGGTCCAATGGACCGTTTGCGGTTCCGCATTCTGAAGTTTGTCAGTTAATCAGGCTGTCTTTTCTGAACATTTCGGAATTAATTTTCGATGATACCCGATGAGGCCTAAAAAAGCTCCTAGATCTCTCTTGGTTTTTGGAGGTAGTAGCATCCAAGACTGCTTTTACTTGTTCATGCTGTGGTTGGACACAGCCATTACCCAAGAAAAATCCTAGATATTGCGACTTGGCGAGTCTGGATTTTTTTGGGTTGGCTGCAGGTCCTCATGATTGTATTAGAGATGCAAAAGATGTTCTTCCCAGGTCTGGCTATATATGATGATATCATCGACATATGCTCTGCAAAAATGGGAGTATGGTATCCATGAGTCTTTGAAACGTCACTGGAGCCCGATGGAGTCCAAATGGTAGAACCCAATGGGGTAAGAGAAAGTGTTTTTTTCTCCGTCAGGTCCACGTAACGGCACCGGCCAGCAAACCTTTGTAAAATCCAAAGATAAGAAGACAGCACTACTCAGCCCATCGATTTGTGTCATAGGATACGCGAACAGGAGAGCTGCCTGGAGCAGGATTGCTCAATCTTGTACTACTTGTGATTCCAGAAGGTTGAGTGGAATGAAATAACATGCTTTCATAAGGTTGAGTTGGAGTCTAGGAGTTATGGAATTTTGAAACAAAAGTTTTTTTTCCCCCTTGTATAAAAAAGAACTGTAGTTTTTTCAATAAAAAAAAAGAAAAGAAATAGGCGAACAGGGCCCAGGTATAATTTCGGACCCAATCCTTCCCATCCTGGTCTACTAATTTCTTCAATATCATTTTCCGAATTTTATAAAATCTTTCACTAACCCATCAGTCTGTACATGGTAGACAGATGTTCTTGGTGTGGTAATGTGCAACAACTCTTTTACTGCTCCCATTAACTTGCTCATGCAGTTGGATCCTTGATCAGTCAGGATCTCTTTGGGATAACCTACTCAGGAAAAGAATGGCATTAGATTTTTTAAATCTGTTAAGTAGAACTGTTCATCATCGGGAACGCCTCAGGGTGTCGGTGGCATAGTCCATTATCACTAGGATGTATTTATTTCCCAGTTTGGAGGTTTCTAGAGGACCCACAATATCCATCCCAATTCAGAAGAAAGGGATTTATATTATGGGTAGAGGATTCAAAGGGGCAGGAAGGGGAATATGGGCACTGGTCTTTTGGCAAATATAGTTTTACACATCTGCATGAATGCCTGGGCAATAGAATCTCACCCCACAACATGAGCTTGGGTTTGGACCTGCTCTAGATGTCCCCCAGTCAGATGTAAGTGGGCAATGTCCAGTACAATTTTCTTGTGACTCCTAGGTAACACCAACTGGGATCGGACCAGACCATCCACAGTGGTGCCTCCTCTATATAACACTCCCTGCTTTAAGTAGAGGAAAAAGGGCTGCCTTTCCCCCCATCCTCCTTAGGGTAGAGTCTGCAGGAAAGCTTCAGTGAGCATAGGATTGCTGGGCGAATGCTAAATCTGGGAGGAGGGTGGTCTCATCATCCCTGAGATTTTGATTGTCTAAGGTTTTATCTACTTCTCCAAAACCCCGATTGCCTCTTTCTGTCTCTTCTACTTGGCTTACTTCCTCACAACATGGGAACACTGCCTGGGAACACTGCCTTTTCAAGAATCCTGCGGTATCTTATCTCCAAGTTTTATTTCAAATGGGTTTTCCTCAGGGTTCTGGATCAACACCTATATGTATCCTCTAAAATCTGGACCTAGTACTCCCGTCAATATGTCCCACCAATATGTCTATTCCAAACTTCAAGGCTAGGCCAGACTTCAGAGCTAACCTGATGTAGCAACAGGGGATGGGGGTATCAGGTCCAAGTCGGTGGGAACCAACCCTCTCTCTCCTGGAGGAATCATGGCCTCCATACTGCTGCAACTATTGAATCCAATTGACTCCCTCGTGGCAACTGAGGGATTAGAGGCTCGACTACAAAGTTTCTGAAACTTGAGGGTCCCCCAATTTCTCAATTGAGTCACATCCCAAACCTAACACCATACGTAAGGAAAGCATCACAACAGACACAAGGAGTATAATCCAAGTGTGTTTATTAAACAGTAACATCAAATGGACTGGTTGGGTGCAAGTGTATTTTTCTGAAGCACTTTGTCCATGCTGCAGAGTATGTATAGGAAGTGGGGGGGTTTAGGGGTTCCTAGATAGTATATGGAATGAGGGTGTCTACAAGGAAATGGGTGTAGGGATACCGTGTCTCTCCTCTGGGTGCCCCACTCCACTTCAGAAAAGGCAGGATCTCTCGAATCAATGTCTTTTGCTTGTCATCAAAAGACTTTTCCAAAGCTCTCACCATGCAATACTCTCCTCTTCCCTGGCTTCCTCGCGACACCCCTTCGGTGGGTTCACCTTCGTCTTTACACCACTGTTCAGTTACTTTAACAAAATACGAGATTCACTTTCCCTTGCTTTCACTTGGCATCACTCCGTCAGGTTCACATTTTGCCTATTATCTTTATCACAATTCAGTTTTCACTACCCTTAGCTCTCTCTTGCCATCCGTCCGTCAGGTTCACACTTGCCTTTACAACTTTGTTCACTTAGCTTTACAATTGGTCACTTCGTTTCCCACTTGTACAAAGATTTTGCTTGCACCATCGTATGATCACTATGGGGTACATTTACCCACTCAGCAGAATTCCCCTCCATCACCAAGCTGCACTTCAGCAGTCACCGGCAGAATGGCTGCGCTGGCTCCTTTGAGCACCATTGCCTTTCATCAAAACTGCGTTTTGCGGCTATCAAATGATGACTGCACCGTTTTGCCAAGCACCTATTGGGCAACATGGAACAGGGAGCAAACTGAGAAAGGTTGCCAGTGTGTTTTTCTAGGTGCACCAAAGAAGAGAATTGAAAAGCAATGCTGCTTTGCTGCTAGCTCAAAATTTCCTTTTGAAAAAGGAAATACTTCACATTTAAAATGATGGCGCCCTGATGCTCTTTTTCACCTGCTAAACAATATACAGTTCTGATTCAGTGAGACTCAGCTATACCCATCCACATTCAGATTGTGCTACGGCAAGAGAAAGCATTATCACTGAATGACAGGCTGTGTCAGACAAGACCTGGTAAATCACCAGGAACTTTACTCTCAGCCATATGGGGAAAAAGCTTGACTTTTTGCTACAAAGTGTCAAAAATAACCACTTCAAAAGAAACCCTAACTCTGTGCACATGTCAATTTCAGTGGACCTTTGCCTTGAACACATTGCTGTGTAAGAGAAACTGACTAGGGCTGCAAACAATGTTTGGAATCCAGATGGGAGAGAAAACCGAACTTGAAAGAGGCATCCCCGCAGAATTCACCACGTGTCAAAATGTGATTTTGCAAACAAGAAAAATGCCAGTTTTAAAAGTGGAACGATGAGCAAGGCCCTGTCCTTGCCTAGAAATGTAAAGGGGATTTGGATAAAATCTAGATAACGTTTTATTTCACAGACTTGCTTCTGGTTCAGAACAAAATAAAATTAATAAATAAATGCATTGGCTGTACTGGGGAAACAGCCAAACAGATTTCCTGCTCAGTTTACATGGACAATTGTGTGCTAGCAACAGGAGTGGCATTCCCCCAAAAGAAGCCAAAAAGGGATTTCTGTGACACCTACGTGTTACTTTCTGCCCTTGGAACCTTTGAATGGCCAAGAGGAATAATATCACCCCCCCCCCCCAAATCAGATTTTGCGGTTGGACTCCAGCTTTACACAATATAGTTCCAGGACACCTACGTGTTACTTTGGAAGTGACATCAACCATTCACTCAAACTGGGAAATTCCATGGCAACCCTGGGCTAAACTGACATTTGTTGGTTGCCTGGAAAAAATGGTCCCAGTTGGAGAACAAAGGCCAGCCCATTTTGGCTCAAAAGGCTTTTTAATGAATAAACTTTAAAGGCTGTTCATTCTATAACCAGACAACTCAGTGATGTAAAAGTTGTACAGCTTGAACATAATTTTTGTGGCTTATAAAACAAGATATTGTGGCCTTCCATAGCATGTATGGGACGTAAACGCAAGGAGAATGTGAATCATGGGAAAAGTACATATGGTGGAATGTTAATAATTAATGGAAATATGCACAAATGCCTAACATTGTGGGAACCGCTTCACCCAAAATTCCACTAATAACCGCGAAAAATCATTAGAATGGCGAAATAATGTCATGCAGACCTGGGAGTTGGATTACCATGTTCTGTATGAAATATGCAATTTGCCAATGTAATTTGCAAAAGTGCCACAACTGTATAAATGTGTGGTTTATGTTAAGATTGATTTTAGGCAAAAAGGTGTGTGGGATGGCTTTGCACCTCATAAAAACACAACCCCATAAACTCAGTCCCCTCCTTGAGGAGACGACCAACATATGCTGACCTATCCGGTTCTTAGGGGTAGGTCTAGCTTAGTTCTGCCCAACAATAAATCCTGTGAGGTCACCTGTCCGATAAAGGTAGAGGCTGACAGAGACAAGAGACTCTTCTGAATTTGACAGCTCCTGCATATCCTGATACTCACCATTCATCTTGCCAGATTCCAGATTCTACTGCCAGACTGACCCTATCCAGGCAAGACCATTGATCCAGAAACCCCACTAAAAATCCCAATAACCAGAGGGAGCAGCTATGGTGCCCTTATGGGAGTATCCTGTGACCAGACTGGCTTTGCCCTACCATCTGCATGCCAGCTGTACCCTGGCTACCCAGTGAACAGACAGGCCTGACTGTTGTTCTGCTAGGAGAGTCCGTTGCCTTGCTGTGACCAGAGCATTTGAGTCCAGAACCCGGTTGGCTGTCCCAACTCCTAAGGATTGTGAGCATTTCCCCCCCATCCCATAGCAACACGTAGTCTACCCCATCTTGATACCTTGCCTTTGCTCTACTTTCTAAGCAATCCCAGCAATACCCGGCCCTTCCTTGATTTCATAGTGTTAGCTCCCTTCTTTCATTCACCCCATCTTGTAAGTCCTTAGCAATATTTTGATTAAATAAATTAATCCAAAGAAAAGAGGCTCACTGCGTGAAGGGTTACAACTGCAGCGTTACTTTCTATTCACGGGTGGCGTTTCTCTTTTCCAGCCATTAAATCTAGTGTAAGTGAAACTTGTCCTGTTCTTTCCAAACTGATTTTCTCTTTTAACTGCTTTATTTCACCAAAACCGAATTTCTTTCACCTTGAAAATCTCATCCAGTTCTCTTGCTATAGTCACTCTTTCACTTTCCTATTGTCCCTGTGATGTGCATTTATCACCCAGCCTGAAAAACCGCATCCCAATTCTGTTTGTTTCACCTGTTTTTCTTAAAAACCGTTTTGACATTTAAAACTGCAAAAAACGGAAAATGCAACTTTTCAATATGTGATTTCGGCTGCACTGTGTTCTTACTTTCGAATTGCTTTTTGAACTTTATGCCCTTTGTTCATTCCTTGCCTTGTAGTTGCTAGTGTTGTACATTCCCGATACTGAGATAATCATATTTACCCCATTGATTCAACCGCACATTAATTATTTACTGATTCAGAGAGTTATTTACTGCAATTGCAAAGGTGTTAAAGCACGGTTTTGCCTCCCATTTCGTGAGGGAGGGTCCGATTTTAATTCTGTTTGGTGCCCAGTGTCCCTGCTGCTTCTTTCTATCCACTCAGAATTCGATTCATAGATTTTTGAGAGCATATTGCAGGGGGAAAATCTTAACTCTGGTGCCAGCTACCCGAACTGTAAAATTGCTCCTATTCATCTGTGCTTTGGGTATGTTTTAGTAGAAGGTTACCCAAGTGCATTTGATCCGTTTACATTGTAATTATCACCCAATTGGTGATTGCTGCCCGATAATAAAATTGTGTCATTTCATTTGAATTTTCAAATAAATAAATATTGCATTCCCACCAACGGTCCTGGTTCATGGTCCATTGAGACCCGGCGTATTTGTAAAAAGGGGGCATGAGATGGGTTGGGTGCCAGCTCAATCTGAATTGGCAGAAAATAAAGTGAAAGCATTCCAATTGAGCGCTACATCCAAGGCTAAGGGCGAGGGTCCTGGTCCGGTGTGTGACGCCCGATTGCAATCCTTAACATCACTGACATTCTTTTACTTTGGTTGGCCTCTCCTAATGCCTTCTGGCATTTGCAGTCTTTCAAATTATTCTACTTTCAATCTAACAGTTTCACTCTGGGTGCGTAGCCTTTCGAGAAGGTAATATTCCATTACCGGACCACTCTGTTAATCTTAATGATATATCATATGGCATTCATAACGCGCTTATACACAAGTGTTTTATAAAAAAACAACGCTCTTACTAGGCCTAGTGGCAATGAGATTGTGCAAGTATAGGGGAGAGGGGAGAAGTGCCAGACATGGGATCACAAACAAGTAGTGCAGTCAATAGGTGGCAAGTGTGAATGTTAAGTGCAGACAGCAGGTTTCAGTAAGTGCAAGTAAGGGGACTGTAGGGTTGCAGATACAACCCACAAGTGCAGTGGATGCCAGGAAGCAGTGCAGGAGTGCAAATGGGTGGGCAGGGACCTGGGCCTGAGTTCAGAGGGTAACCAGGTGACCAGTGCAGTATCAGACAAGAGATCAGCAGGGGAGAGGAAAAGAGAACGCAGAAGCAAAGAGGTAGGTCTTGAGGCGCTTCCCGTCCCGGAGATGGTTCTGCTCAAGTTTCAGAGATGCAGAGAGGAGGCTGTTTCAGTCTTAAACACATTTGCAATGTTGGAGGCTTCCCTCACGGTTTTCTTTGATGCATGCAACTTCTGCATTCATCGTTCTGGTTACAATGTTACAACCGTGTGAGCCTCAAATGCTTTAATATCTTTCACTCGATAACGCTAGCCGGTCTCACAGTTCACTCACCAGTAGCACTCAATACCATTTGTCCAGCGTATCCTTGACCCAAGGCTATCGGCACAGCACGGCTCACCTCCTCCCAACTCAGTCGTTCACCCGAAGGACTGCACACCTTAACCTTGTGCATTAGTGGGGTGGTTTCCTTTGAAAAGTCTGCGCGACCTTCACTCTGCAGCTGGCCGGGCCACTGCCTTTCTCTCGCCTCTTGGCCGCCTCTGCTCTTCTTCCATGGTCATTCCAATTTCGCGGGATCTGTTCTCCTGCCACTTTGCTGGTTCTTGACACCTTCCTCGCCTTCTGTGCCTTGCCTCCACCTTTTATCTCAGCAGGAAAAGGGAAGAGGATTCAGGTGTGAGTTATCAAGATTTAAGTGCCTGACTCTGCCTAACCTGATAATGGGACTTGTCAAACGGACTGATTGTGTGCGAGTCGGTCTTTCCCTGAAGCAATTTGTCTGTACAGCAGAGTGCGTGTAGGAAAGGGGGAGGGGGAATAAGGTTCCTAAATAGTATAGAGAATGAGGGTGTTCTACAGGGAAATTAGTGTAGGGATACTGTGTCTCTCCTCCGGGTGCCTCACTCCCACTCCCCACGGACCGCCCCACCCTCGATCTAGGTTATCCTCCCACACTGGTCCACCCCCAGGGTCTGGATCCAATAGCGATGGCTGTGCCCCGGCCACCTGGATGGCAGATCCTAAGGGACTAGTCAGTGAGACACCCTTTGGTTTCTCACATAGTTCAGCCAGCTTTAACAAGGGAGTCTAGCCATTTTGTTTGGGGTCATTGGACTCTGATTGTATTTGCATTTCCAAGTTCACATAGGTGGTTCTTTGAAGCGTATCCCGCGATTTCAATGACGGTAATTACTATGAAGTGATTACTTCGAAATGGCTTCCAAATATGCAAGTAGTTGTGTGTTAAAGGAAAGGGGTCATGCCCCCGCAGCCCCCAATACATTTTTGTAAAAAATAAAATAATCAGAATCATAGTACATTTTCCAAGTAATCACTTAGAAGTAATTTTCGTCGCGAAAATCACATGGAACCCTTTGAAGAAAGTAGATGGAAATGTGCCCAACTCTAAGATGTTCTCATTCCTATGAAGCATATTTCCACTTTCCTTACTGCTTCTGCTCAACAAGTCATCAAAGTGAATGGAGGAGATTTATGCTCAATTTGAGTTGCCCAGCTGGAGGGAGAAATAAAGTTATTAGCGGCCCGCCGCCAAGCAGGGGTATGTTTTGAGGTAAAAGAAAATAAACAAATCATTTCTGAATGGCCACCTAGCCACAGCCACTTGCCAACCGCACAGGGGAAGTCCATCCTCCATGTTGCCGATGGGAGTCTGAGCCACGGGCCAGCCAGAAGAGCAGAAGGAAGATGAAGAGGAAGTGGCAGCATGAGGAGAGGTGCAGAGCAGGCACAGGTAGGCGACGGGTGTTCTGATTTAGGGTCCTAGAGGCAAAAATGGATTCCTCTGTGCCATCTGGATCTTGATATTACCCAAATTGGTCGTTTACAATTGTTCGAATGAACAATTGACCGAAATATATATATATATATATATATATATATATATATATATATATATATATATGGGTTTTGGGGGGTTTGGCGTTGGGTGGGGGGGTTGTGGGGGATTCCCCCCACATATATGGTACAATTGACCTTCACAATTTGGTCAATTGTGAAAAGGTCAATTGTCATTCGAGCAGTTGTAAAACGATCAATTCGTATACAACCCTGGATCTTAGCTATACCAGCGAATATTGCCCACGCTGTCTCATTCCAGATTGGCCCAGAGGAATCCAATGTTCTACTCTGGGTGCTAATGTGGTTCTCTCAATTTTTAGGTGAGTATTATTTTGATTATTTTCATTAAGTTGTTCCTCGCTCAGGGTGCAAAATGTGCAGCCAAGTAAGAAATGGTGTATGCATAGACGTGAGATGACAGGTGACTTTTTTATGGCTGGCTAGCAGCATGCATTTTTTTTGCACCCTGCTTCAGGTTTTAATGTTATAGATCATCAGCATTATTGTTTGTGAGAGGTCAATCAATCTTGTTTTCTTTCGTTTTTAGGCTAGGTTGTCCAACTAAAGGCCTCAAAGATTGTGAGAATTAGTCCACACAGTGCTGTGATGTCGCCAAGAACATGCTTCTGTGGTGAGTCATCCTGCTCACACGGCGTAATGACATCATGGCAGCAACATCTGAGGATTGGCGTATTGAATGTTAATATGTAAGACGATGCTCTAGCTGTCAACTCAACAACATTCCTGAGATTAAGAATGCAATTTGATTGGTGTTATTTGGTTCCTATACTCACTGCTAATTTTAACATCTGACAAAGATTGGATAGGAACAGTGAATACTCATCCATAATGGGCAATGAGGAGGTGACCCACCACCCATTAGGTAGGCACCATACTTGAGAAATAATGCCACAGTGTTGAGAGCATTACTAGATGGCAAGTGTACAAGTTAAAAGCCTGAGGGAGGGAGGGATTTTTACAAAGGGTCAAGGGACATTAGCACCTGGTAAAGGAGGGGGCATTATTGCTAGTAGAACATCCCAACCAATGTGGTTAGACTGTTCTATTTTAAACTAGAATAAAGAGGCCACATGTTGGCTCTAATGTTAGCAATATGTATTAAAATTGTAGGCTTTTCACACATAACAGTCCGAAACGTATGTCAAACCTATAAGGGCGCAATAATCTAACTATGGTTTGTTTGCTGAGACCATACTGTTCTAAGACTTCAGAAATTCATAAAAATTACTCAATGGAAAATAAAAACCATCTAACCGAACTAGAATTACTGATTTGTCAGCTTGGCGCACCCATTGACCAATTTCTCTAAGGTGTGGGTATACTCTAGGTATTCAAGCCATTTACGACAAGCTTGAATTGTGATGCCTCCACTGGTTTGGAGGTGCAATATTAGTTGTGTGACGCAAAGCAACAGTCCTATTACCCAGTGGCCCAGCTTCATATTAAAATGACCCGAACATGTAAGAACATGGTTTCTTAAAGTGGCATGACATTTCTACTGGCATTACGAGCAAAGGAAACAGAAGTATGCTGTAATGTAAAATACTGCCTCATCCAACCAACATTCAAATGTATTTTTACACTGGCAGAATGCTGGCATACATTGTGGCAAAAGGCTTTCTGAAAATGCATTGGAAAATGCTCCTGTGCACTGTTGGGTGACTGAATCTATTAGATTTCTTCATGCGTTAGCCAACAAAACTGCTGTATTTCAGCCAATTTTTCACAGAAAGATTGGTGTTAAATGCATCACTGCCATCGGAAATGTTTACGCCCCTCCAATAATTAATCATCAGCCAAAACTGGGTAGGAGTATGTTCCTTCACCTCGTCAATTTATTATGGATCAAGGAGGATTTGTAGTTCATTTTTAAAAATGTGTACCCGCGGTTTGAGATTTACGGTGTAGCTCTGGTTCATATGACTTGGAGAGTTGCATCTGATACTGTTCAAATTCTACCTCTAAGTCCTCATAGCACGCTTTCCCGTATGGGAGTTTGTGGCGCGGCAAGTGAGACAAGATCTGACCACAAAGTCTATGGTACCTCAACTACTAAACTATAGAAGTTCCTCTTGCAACCACTCCTGCACTACCCATTTCCCCACTCTTACTGTCATGATTTTACAGTTAACTAGTTCCATTTGGATGTTAGTAGACAATATGCATATTGATATATAGATTAATTAAAGGCTGTGTGATGAATTGTGGGATTCAGTCACTTCTCCCCAGGGGGGAGCCTTTTCCTGCGAGGCTAGGGGGGGTGAGCCCACTAGGCAATACCCTCCTAAGGGGGAGAGACAAGCGGGACCTCACTGGGAGAGACTCCCTCCATGGGGACAAGGACTCATGCTCCGATGAGGAACTCCTGAACCAACCCACCTATAACCTGACATCACTAACACCTACCAGAGAAAACATGAAGAACAGGCTGAGATTTGTTACTGTCATGTAGAAGCCTGGAGTAAATCTGAAAAGGAATACCTATGCAGTATTGAATAAAAGAAAACCGCTCTAGTAAAACAGAGTTCGAGCAGGACAGAGAAGAGGGAATGTGACGCTCTGCCAAGTAGGTCCCACGTCCACATGAGAAGTTCGAGAAGGCGAACTGTGAGTGAGAGAAGCACAGGAAATCCAAATGTGCTGTCAGAGCAGAGCTGAAGGAGGTGGCAACGCACGGCTTCCGGTTCAGAGAGGAACCTGGCGTGCAAAGGCAGGTATCTTACGGTCAGGACAACGCGAGGTGAGATCGGAGAAGCCATAAGGACTGAAAGAAGGTCCAAACAGTGGCAAGTGGTGGCGTGACGGAAGCTAGGTGTACTAAGTCCCTAAACAACACATAGGCCACGTACTTGAAGGCATCATGGAGGAAACGGCAAGTGGACCAGACATCCACTGTAGGCCCAATGCAGCCTGTGACGCAATCCCTGAAGCAGAAAGATAACAGAGCAGGAGACCTGGGTGGGGAACCAAAAATAGTGAGTGGAACATTCATATTGGTCCCAGTAAGGATCAAGTATGGGAAATACCTCATGAGATTGATCCTCATTACTGGAACACTCACACGCGTCCCAGTAATTATCAAATGTTGGTAAAAGAGTGAGAATCAATAATGAAACACACCTACTTGGCCAAGCAGAGGAAAAGATTGGATATCAAGTAAGGAAAAAGTCTCAACTTTAATGCACGAGGAAAGAAAGGAATTGCCCCTAGGGAAGAGGGAAACGGAAATAAAGATCACAAGAGAGAAAAGTAAAACAGAGGGGGGGAACCTACGTTTAAAAGGACACTGTTGAAAAGCTTTCAGATCCAAAGTACTGCGATTATCAGTTTTATTCAGAATGGAAGCGCAGCCTATTTGTGTGTCTAGACAGAGGGAAGGCCATGCCAGTTCCTGCTACAATTCGATTTGGTGATCGATTCGTGCTAGGACCACATAGACTTGTAAAGAGTATTCCAATAAACCCACCCAGAAGAGCAAAAAGTGAAGCTCATGAACCTAGAACAAGGTCTAGATCTTCTTCCTAGACTGGAAGAAGTCTTCAATATTGTGCAGTTCCAACAGTCAAGGTCACAAAAAGCTTGGTTGCTCTTGTGAGAGTCCAGTGCAAACATCTGTAATTTGTCAATAGTTCTCCTGAGCCACCCAGAGGTGCATTCTAAAAAACGTAGTTTCAAACACAATGGTACATTGCCATAAAAAGGCTCTTATGCAATAATAAGACTTTTGAACAATGATTCCAGCATTAAGCGGGAGCCAATGAAGTCGCTAAATTGGGGGGGGAAGTGCACCCTTCTGGAAGTTCCTGTAAAATATGTACTGACGTGGTGTGGCGTGCCTGAAGCCGCCAAACCATGTAGTTGGGTGCTTCTGCATATAAAGCATTACATGAATCTATCCTAGAGGCAATAATGGCTCTCTCAAGGTGGTCCAATGCTAGTCCAAAAGAAAATGGGGCAGTGGTCTCAACAACATAACAGTCTGAAGCGAACTCAAACATGTAATCACGCTACGTGTCCAGCCCTCAAAAAAGTAAACTAACAAATGAGCAAATTGTTAGGACATCATCTGGTTTGGGGTGCTCCATTATAACATGAATCATGCCCATCGTCTGTAAAACAAAGCGCTCCCTGGGTTTCAAGCAAATAAGAAGTGGGATCTTTAATTTGCAAATAGTCGAATGGCCAATGCTTTAAAATGACTTCCAAATTGGTTTCTCTTAGTCATCATGAAAACTCACACTATGTTCAAAGAAATTCCGATCAATCTTCTGCAAAACAGAAGAATTTCAATTATACATTCATTTTAATGGAATTTTTGCCATCAAGTAAAGCAATTGTTTGAATCACTGGTAAAAGGGTGGCCACTGGCTCTTTAACTTAAGAGGGGATTTTCCTTTGAAAACCTTACAAATCTACGGGTCAATCACAAACAAATTACACCGAGTAGCTCCGACTTACCCCACTAGCGAGCACTATGCTATTCACAAGACAACTGCAGGTCAGGGTTACTTGGTGTAACTTATTTGTTAATTTCCCCACTAGTGCTTTGGATTTGTGAAATCAACCCTAGTCTCATACTGGTGTAAGAATGCAAATGTATCTCCAATTATCATTATTATGCTGTTGGTCTTCTTTTTTTAATTTGAACTTCTTGCACATTATAAAATACACTTCTATTCAACGTTTGTCCAATACCCAGCTTGCCTTTTGGCCAGTGTTAGGGACCATCTTCCATGGCTTAACATTCAGGGCTCTCCGGTCTATGTGGCCTTCATGGAACTGAGCTTTGCTTCTGATCACGTAGACAGGAACAGACTATAGAGAACGATGGGCAATATGGGTGTTCCCCGACCCCTTCTGTTGAGGATTAAGACTCTTCACAATGAATCGAGGGTGCAAGTTAAGTTTCGGCACCAGCAGTGAACTAAGCAATTGAATCAGAGTGGGAAATGGGTGCAGCGGCTCCCTTCCTCCTCAATGTATATACCAACTCATTGGAAGCGGGTTTGCTAGCCATGAATGCGGATGTCCCAAGGTGTGGTAGTAGGAGGCTGCTAGTTTTAAGCTACATAGATGATGCGATGCTCCTGGAAAACACGCCAAAATCCCGTCAGCTGCTGGTTGACAGTTACATGTCTGCTAGCAGCATCCGTATAATGAACCAAATTTATGTCGAATGGGTGATTCAAGCAAAAAGAAAGACTAACCCCAGGATATGTATGAATGGGCACCGATTGGGGGTTTGTGACAACTTTGACTATCTGGGTCTCAGATTTAACACCAAACTCATGTGGGATAACCAAATTGGCAAATCAGCAGTCAAAATAAGGCAGGTGTCAGGTGGCATGTTCAGATTTGTCAAAGTCTTCCAGCACCACCCGGTTACCATATCATATTTTGGCAACATCTGGAGGCAAAGCCATGCCAACAGGGATGCGTGGGAACTAAATCTGGGTTCCATGTGTTAAATAAAAATTAAAACAAATAAATAAATATCGCTGCAAAAAGGCTGTGGTTTTGTAGCCGCAATCCATGTAAAGGATGCAGGGGACAACCCTGCAACTCCCAGAACCATTATACCATTTAAAGTGAGTGGAGGGAGGGGGGGGGGGGACACCCCCGATTCCCTTAAATGGTATAATGGGGTACACCTTTACCAGGTCAAACCACAGCCTTTTTGGCACGATTTTTTGTAAAGGCGACATTTTTGCTGCGATTTTATTACTGCATACTGAAATCTGGGCATAGGGGAATTTAGACTGCCTACAGAAAGCAGAAAATCAATTTCTGAGCAGATTTCCAGTCCACCTCAAGTCTATACGATCCATTTGGAGACCACCTTAATATACCTAGCAGATCCAGATTACTAATTTACCATCATTCACAAGCTGAAGAAAAGTTGGCTGGTTGGCTAGGTCCGGTCCTTTTCGTACAGGCTGGGCTTCGGAGCCCATTTTGAGAATAATCAACTTTAAGCTACCAAAGCAGACTACAAAGCTCAAGATTGTTCAGTTATTTGCCAACATTAGGGAAGAAGAAATGGGCTACCAGATCTCAAGTCAGATGATAGTTCCTGGGCACTTTTGTGAGTATTTTACAACATAGGAATGTTCCAACTAGAGCCAGGCTTAATGCCCGGTTGGCAGTACGGACATCCAGATGGAAAGAGGGAGCAAACCCATGCTGTGTCTTTGGTCAGTAGAGACTTTAGTGCACTTCATCATCTTCTGCTCCATTTACTCAGACATCGGGAAGAGTTTTTTATGGACTATTTTAAGAGAAAGTGGCAGAAGGCATTATAGACCTCCACTCGGCGTGGGTGGCTTTTGCCCTGGCTACCTACTTAAGCAGGGCATGGAAAAGAAGATCTGATCTTATGCTGCCACCTCAGTATAATACTGCCACTAGATTGATCCGATTTTCGGGTATTATATATAGCTAAGTAAAACTGCAATTAAACCATGGGGTTAAGGCCTACCTCTCATATACATTAAAGCACTTTAGAGATGTTCATGGTTGGTTGCCAACTGTGCAATATACACTTTCCCCGAGTGCTGTATTGTACTTCAGGCTTTTAGCTAGTAGCTCATTTTTAGTTTTGGCTGCTATAAGCGGAAACTAATGCATTTGAATACTACTAGAGAGATGGCATATGAGGTGGGAGAATGCTTGTTGGGGTTGTTTAGTTATTTGCTCACCCATTGACTGCACATGGCCATGCTGATCCCAATTGCCATTCCGACCCACTCCCTGCCCAAAACACACCCTCCTGGGATCTCTTTGAGCTACCTTTATCAAGCCTTAAAATCAAACGTTGCACACAAAGGGCATGCCAGGGTTTTATCAACGCTTTGACATCTGTGCAGAGCCTGCTCATGCAGGTTCGAATCCCAGCAGGGCCAAACTCAGCCTTTCATACTTCTGAGGTCCATAAATGAGCACAGTGGATAATAATAAGCAGTGCTTAGATGCCTTAGGGTTCGTAACGCTATATAAATGCTAAATTATTATTATTATCATCATCAAAGCAGTCTTCTAAAAAAATGGTTTAATTAGTGGTGTAAATGCACTACTGGTGGAATATAAATATCGTAACTAGGTCTGCCTTAATCTAATCGAGCAGTATGTATATCCGTCGTTGAAGTCCTGTTAAAAGCAAGCAATGGCAAAGTCAGTTTCGTCGGTCTGTACACCATTTTCGAGCTGCTACCATGAATGAACAGTTCGTAATACCTTTTCCATGTCTACACAAAAGCCAGAAAGGTTGAAGTTCTTTATTTGTAAAAATGTCTCATTGCTTATGCATTTTTCTGAGCCCTGAAAAGAGGAGCCAAGCCTATATTCAAGGATTCTGTCGCAGGGACTATTTGATCTCTTTAGAAGGATTTTTTTTGTTAAACGATGTGTATGATTTTGTTATAAATGTGGTAATGTACGAGAACTTGTGTGTACTTTTATGGCAAATTGCTGAAATAAAGTATGGAGTCATGTATACATATAAATCAAAACACTCATATTAGACAAATTCAGATTCGTTTAAAGTGGGTATCTAGTTTAGATGTTAAAACATTTCACAGAAAATTGTGTAGGTTAAATCAAAGTCTCCCCTTTCACAGCATGTTTCAGGACCAAGTCTTTCGTCAGGTACACTTATTGGCAACGCCCAAACCCTTTAGCTCGTGTTATTAGGCTGTGCTTTGAACACGTACCTAAATATTTTAAACATTTGCAAGAAACATCAGCATGGTTGAGCTGGTCCAATGGAGTGGAAACACAAAAAACACCCGATTCTCACATGATCCATATGCCACAAAATTCAAAATCTGGAGGGAGTCAATGGAGGTACTGCCTGAAACCACTTGTCGGATCAAAGAACGTTTGCATGGAAGAGGAAAGTGTCGAAGACAATACCCGAGCACAGCCTGCATGCTCCTCTTCCATACTCCTTATTATGGGAGACTTATGCCTGCCCCATCAGTTGTTTGAGCAGGGTTTATATTGCCATACAGCTGCTTCAAAGCACGTTAGAAACGTTCCAAGAGGAGACATTGAAGGAAACAGGGAAAATCACATTGCTTGATTAAAGACACTGGCCTTGGCCTGGATATTTCCGCGATGACATTTTACGAGCTAAGGGAATTCCAACTGATGACCCTCCACAGGAGTACACATATTTTCATAAAAACACGGGCAAGTGTCTGCCATTGGCCATATAAACCGCGTTGAGGTGGGACGTTCCTAAAATAAGGTAACTAATTCAAAACACCCATTCTTTTGGCAAAACAATGCCAAATAACTTGTCGACCTTTAACTCCCGGGTCACTGACAGCTAGACCTGGAAAAAGCAGCACGTGCCAAATCCCCTGGAAAAATCATTCAAGCAGAATAAACACGGGGAATCGAGAACGGAAATGCAGCGGGAGGCTGGAAATTGAGGTAATACGTTCACGTGGTCTGGTGTGGAATTATCACAACTAAATAAATAAATAGCAGATTACGGCCAATGCAAAAATAAAAACAGATTAGCATCTGCTCACAGCCGGATCAAAGGACTAATGCCGGGGCTGAACGGGAAGCGTGTGGAGGGGGCGGGGCGGGGCGGCGCGCAATCCTATTGACTGGGATAGGCTGCATTAGACCTTCACTACACACAGGAAGGCGCCGCATCTGTAGTCAGGGCACGGGCGCAGCGGCAGAGACAGAAACTCCCCCAGCTCGGGGAAACCTTTCCAGTGGCATTCAGCAGGGCCTCGAGCTCACGCGCTAAATAGGTGCATCACGCGCAGCGCCAAGCACTTGCTTCACGTGGCGGAAGCTATGCGGGGCGTCGCGAGGAAGCAGCGTGCGCACCTGACAACTTTGGAAGTTGGCGGCTTGTATGGACTATGCCATTTGAAAGGCAAACGCAGGGGGGGGTTAATCCACACCCCAAAGGCAATTTCCACCATAGAACTAAGCACCTTGATTAAAACTACTTGTGTGAAAATAAGAAGGCGGATAGGAATGTAAAGCAAAAAAGTGCATACGAGTGGCAATGCAGATTGGTCCTTAATAAACAGCTCAAGGAGCTAAAATGTGGCAAACATTAAGTCCAGAGCTGATCAAACCATACACAGAGTATCCATTCTAAAGGAGTGACGTTTGCTAAATCTGCGCAAAGCGCAACAAGGGATGGGGCCCAAAAACATTGCTATTACCAGGTTTCCTCCTCTCCACAGACATCAGCATCCTCCAGGTCCAAGAGCTCCACCTGGTCCAGCAGGGAGGAGGAGGCGGCGGCGGCGGAAGCTGCGGATGGTTCCCCGCCTGATGCACCTGCTGCTGGGTGCGCTCCCGCCGCCGAGAGCTGCTGCTGGAAGTAGGCGTACGGCTCGGGCTGGTACAGGAGGCCGCCAGTCGTGCACAGCAATGTGGGCAACGGGCTGGGCATCACGCAGTGGCCGGGTGCGGGCGCCCTGTAGCCGGGAGCGGAGGGAGAGGCGGGGGCCGACTGGTGCAGAGCGGCACGGTGGTGGTGGTGCTGCGGAGGGATGTGCTGGGCGGACGACTGCGGGCTGCCCCCGCCGGCCGCGCTGCAGTTCCGCCTGAGCTGCTCGTTCTGCCGCTCCAGCCGCCGCACCAGCTCCTGCAGCTTCTTCACCTCCAGCTCGGCGCTCCCGGGCGCCATCCCGGGGCTGCTGCCCCTCACCTCCGCCATGCGCCGCAGGAGACGGGCGGGGGCTGAGGCTGCGCCCCCTCCACCTCTAGCGGCCGGCCAGTCCGCGGCAGCGCCTCCTCCAGCCGGGCTCCCAGCAGCAGCCGCAGCCGCCGCCGCCCCCCGCGGACCCTCGCCTCCCGTCGGCGTGGTGTGACTTGGTTCAGCCGCAGCTTCGGGCTCAGATTGGCTCTTTCCACCGAGACTCCGTGTTCCAGTCTTGCGCCTCCTGCCAGTGACGAAAGATATGGGCTGCTCCCTTCCCACCATGCAAAACAGGACGAACAAAAGAGGCGGCTCTGCTGCTGCCTTTACCAGGAGCAGGGGGGCTAGTGCATCCCTGCTCACCTGCCGCCTTCCCGTCCACGAGTCCGTGCGCGCTACCCAATCTCCAGGACGTGGAAGATTGCGGGGCGTTACAATAACGCCACGCGCATCCTCAGGAACAGAACACTGGAATTGCAACTCCTTGTTGGCACATGGTGCTTGCAGGTTCTGGTTCCCGCATATTAGCCGTGTAATTCCCTGCAACCCAGAAACCTAATCCCTGTTTATGACAGGCTCTTAACGTATGGCCCAGTCAAGAGGATTAGGGAGACACACCAGCCTATCATACCCACTCCCTCTACCTTCAGTTATGTGCGCCTGCCATGGCACCTGCTTGCGCTCAGCCAATTAAATATGTGTTTGACTTGCGCGAGTCATAAATAATGGCCTGTCTGGGAGATAATGACAGTTTGATGTGAAGCAATGGGGACACGATATATCATTCTATGCTATATAATGGTGCATGATTACCTGAGTGACGCAAACACTGCACATAACCCTATATGTAATATGACAACATACATGGTATGTCATTGCTTGTTGAAAGGAGAAATTAATACAATATTTTATTTTAAAATTTTAATCGGAATAGGTGCATGCCTTTCGAGCCCAGGGCTGGCCTGATGGGCGGTGTGCAGTAGTTGGCAGGACAATAAATAAGTGGGTGCGATGAATGCAGAAGCGGCACTGAGGCATTTATCCTACCAGGCGTTGTTTATTAAAATAAATTACCGCACACCCATGATGATTAACCTTATTTCTCATCAGTTGTGAAACAGCAGGCCACAGCCACCCAAACATGTTTGTTGTATCGTTAGCTCCTCCCACACATATATTTCGGGGCCTTAAAATCCAACAGAATGTGTTTATTGGGGCTGTTTGCTGCAGCGGCTGGAGGAAGAAACCGACTAATCAAGGAATAGGCCAAACATTGATTGGGTCATTACATGGCATCAGAGGACATGCGGTGTGCCTACCCACAATAACATCACAGGAAATTACTGAAACCTACATGTTTTAACCGTTTTCTTCCCATGGCTCCTTTTTTGCACGCAACGTTTAAAACATGCATTTAATAATAAAAAACACATTTCATAATGAACTCATAAAATAAGCTAGCGTTTCAATGACCTTGATGCATCCTATAACAAGACCCATTTGCTTTGCTTCCTGTGCTACTGCCAAATCTCCACGTGTAGGAGCAAAATCAGTCTATTGGTCAGGCAAGGCCAGGCAAACTCCCTCAAAAGAAGGAATACTACTTCTCTTTCTATGGAGCATGTTGTTTCTCCGCGGCTCTAGGATTTAGAGTTGCATGGACACCAAGAGAGTGCACCACACTCATTGGAGAATGCTCCTTCTTGTATCAAAAATCAGGCGGTACTGTTTTTCCTCAAAAATAGGTAACAGGGTCTATTGAGTAAAGCATCTCATACGAGCGATTTAGCACAGATGAGTGAAGCTGACGTGTTCTTATTCCTTAAAAAGCCCCGACCCACCCTAGGCTGTAAGTTTGTTTCGGCAGCCAGTTACTTTTCTATTGCTTCCTTTTTGTGAAGGTCCGCTTTGATGTGCCAATTCGGTTGAGTATTTCCTTTTTTGATTCTAGATTTTGGAAACCTTCAATCCTAAATACACTCATTTTATTATTGTATTTATTGAGTGTATATCTAGCTTCGAGAAGCAACGGACAGCTTTACAGAGGTGTACAACTCGAAAATGACAACTCCTTGTTGGCACAGGGTGCTTACTGGTTCCTCAATATTGGCCCTGGGGGCAGGGGTGTTACTATGTCTGGAAAAGACCCGGGGCTAGGCTGATGTCAGAACTGTTGGGACTGGGGGCTAGCTAGCCTTTTGCTTGTTGCTCCTGAGATTCTATCCGGGACTACAACCAAAAGACCAGGGTCTGTAGCTCCCTTAGCCACCGCCCTCTAGCAACGCCTCTGCCTGGGGGCCTGTGTAATTCCCTGAAACATAGGCCAAAATCGCTCTTTATGGCATGCTCTTGGTGTAAGGCTCAGTGAGAAGCATTATGGAGAAGGCACACACCAACCTATCATCCTCACTCCCTCTACCTTCGGACGTTAAAGGCATGTGCGCCTGCCATGGCACCTGCTTGCGCTCAGCCATTTAAATATGTGTTTGACTTGCACAAGTCATAAATAATGGCCTGTCTGGGAGATAATAACAGTATGATGTGAAGCAATGGGGACACGATATATCATTCTATGCTATATAATGGTGCATGCTTAACTGAGTGACGCAAACACTGCACATAACCCTATATATAATATAACAACATAAATAGTATGTCATTGCTTGTGAAAAGGAGAAATTATTACAATATTTTATTTAAATTTTTTAACCGGAATAGGTGCATGCCTTTCGAGCCCAGGGCTGGCCTGATGGGCGGTGTGCGGTAGTTGGCAGGACAATAAATAAGTGGCATTTATCCTACCAGGCGTTGTTTATTAAAATTACAGCACACCCATAATCATTAACCTTATTTCTCATAAGCTGTCAAACAGCAGGACACCCCACCCAAACATGTTTGTTGTGTCATTAGCTCCTCCCACATACATATTTTGGGGCCTTAAAATCCAACAGCTGGAGGAAGAAATCGACTAATAAAGGAATCGGCCAAACATCGATAGGCACATTAAATGACATCAGAGGACATGCGGTGTGCCTACCCATAATAACATCACAGGAAATGGTAGAATGGTATTTATTTTATTTTTTATATATTTTATTTTAACTTGCACAGATACATGACATTCTTTTCAGTCTTATACATTCTGTGTTACATTTCTACAACTTTAAAATACGTTCCTTGCACATCGTGTTTGAGTCCTCCTCCTTCTTGACCTTTATCTGCACGATGCTGCTTGTATTTTCCCCAAATGTCTCTGGGGCGGGATGTGCTATGTAACAGTTCGATATAAATGTCTTCGTTATCATTCGCCCAGAGCATATCTCTGTCCCAGTCGTTCTTGGTTGGCGGGCTGCCGTTTTTCCACCTCATCAGTATTGCCTGCTTTGCTAGTAGCAGGCTTAGATTCAGTAGCTTACCCACGTGGGGTTAATTTTCTCCACAACACCCAGCAGACACACGTAGGGGTCCTCTCCATGGGATGGTCCGACATTGCGTCTAACGCGTCACACACTTCCGCCCAATATTCCGTCAAGTGTGTGCACGCCCATAACACGTGAAAGGTGTCTGCCTCTTCTCCACCACGCCTGGGGCATTTACCATCCATGGCAGGGACTATACGTCTCAATTTGGCTGAGTTGTAATGTGTCCTGTGTATGATTTTGTAATGTATCAGTCTGTATCGTGCGTTACAGGATATATGTTTTGTCAGTCTGCAGATTTGCGTCCATTGCTTTTCAGTGATATTGTGCCCCAGGTCGCGTTCCCACCCTGCTTTGGCCCTTTGGTTCTGTGGCGTTTGGGTCGTTGTGGAAGTGGATGTCTTGGCCATTCCTGCCATGAACATATACCCCAGGCCAGGATGTATTGCCGGTTCTACTGGAAATACCCTCCACACCTTTGCTATAGCGGATCTCATACGTGAGTAATGCATTTTTTGTCTCAGTGTGTCCCATGATATACATTTCTTATCGGGGAAAAGGTCTCCTAATTGATTAATGCCTTTGCTTCCCCAAGTTGTAGCCATCTCGGGGTCCAGCGTGGGTGGGATATAGGACGCTGCCCACAGTGGCATATTTAATACAAGTTTTAATCGATTTCCTCCCATTGTCCCTTTGTGCATGCAAAGTTTAAAACATGCATTTAATAATAAAAAATACATTTCTTAATGCTGTCCTCAAATCAGCTAGCATTTCTATTACCTTGATGAATCCTATAATAAGGTCCATTTGCTGTGCTTCCAAAATCAGTCTATTGGTCAGGCAAACTCCCCCAACAGAAGGAACAGTACTTTATTTGTTTCTAGGGAGCATTTATTTCTACGCTGCCCGCCCTGGAGAATTTTGCTATTTGTATGGGCAATAAGGATACTGAGAGAGTGCACCACTCTCATTGGAGAATGTTCATTCTGCTCCCAAAAATCTGGTGGTACCGTTTTTCCTCATATAGGTAACGGGGGCTATTGAGTAAAGCATCTAATACAAGTGGTTTAGCACAGATGAGTGAAGCAGACGGGTCTGATTTATTTATTTATTTGTTTGCTTGTTAGACTCATATATGATGTGATATTGATTGATATTTAATTTCTATCGCGCTCGTACACAAGTGTTTCAGAGCGCGACAAGGCAAGGGAGGGGCCCTGGATGGGGAGAACAAAACAGCGATCTTACTAGGCCCAGTGACATTGAGAACGCGCAAGTGCATGGGAGAGGGGGGAGGTGAAAAGTGCATGGAAGGGGGGAGAGGTGGAAAGTGCGAAGCAGAGGAGAAACAGATAAATAACAATAAATAAATAATAAAGGCAACAAACAGTGGTAATGCATACAGCAATTTGCAAGTTCTAGGTTTAAGGCAGCAGACAGGGTAGGTCCGATAAGTGCAGGAAGAAAAAGGGGGGGTGTATGGGTACGGATACAGACCCCAGTGCAAGGGGTGGCCCGGAGGCAGTGCGGGAGGGTGACAGGATGAGCAGGTACCTGGGCCCAAAAGACAGAGGATGGCCAGGTGCATGATGCCAAGAGAGAACACTAGGGGAGAGGGGGAGCGAAGGCAGAAGAAAAGAGGAAGGTCTTGAGGTGCTTCCGGAGATGGTTCTCCTCAAGTTTTAGAGTGGCAGGGAGGCTGTTCCAGAGGGAGGCCCCAGCCGAGATCTAATCCCAGCTCGTTTCTTAGAAAACTACTGACCCTGAGTGAGTTGGAAGTAGAGAAGCGAAGAGCTTGAGAGGGGAGGTATTTGTGGAGGGATAGCTGAAGGTATTTTGGACCCAGGATATGATATTCTAGGTTATTTATAGCGTGCTTACTACCCAGAGGTTTCTAAGCGCGGACCCTGGGATCGATCCTGTATTGCTCCGTGTCGTCTTGCTTCCAAGGCGAGCATGTTGCCCCTGAACTATCCTCCTGAGACAAATAAGAAAATACTGTTTCCGAGCGCCCACAGGGCAGGGATGGAGTGAAGGTCGGAAATACATTAAAACACAATATTTAAGAGCACAGGGAGAGGGGAAAACCTACTATGCCTTGTGAGTATTCATAACATCTAAGTGCAAAAAGAAGAGGGTGTAAGAGCTGGGGAGTCGGAGCTCGTGGGTAGGCCATAGACAAAGTGCTAGGAATTTTTAGTGCTACACGTCCTAGAACGCGAGAGGTGTAAGTCCGAGTCTCCAGAGCAGAGGGTGTGCAAATGCAAAGTTCTGTGGATATACAGGAGCTGGGAAGAATTGGTGTGGGAGGTGAAGGCCCTGAGGATGCATAAGGGCCAGGACACTGATTCAGCAACTGTGGGATTAGCAGAGGAGAGAAGGAGGGAAGGAGGAGGAAAAGAGCAAAGTCTAAAGGAGCGTCCAGAATTTGAGAAGATCCTGCTCAACGCGCAGGGGAAGGGGGAGGCTATTCCAAAGGAGGGAGCCAGCAGAGGAAAGTGAGCGACCCCCTGCCCTCTGTTTAGCAAAATGCTTTACACACAAAGAGTTGGTGCCAGAGGAGCGAAGTGGTCTAGTGGGAGAGTATTTAGTGAAATAAAGTTGAAGATAGTGTGGTCCCCGGGCCCAGACAGCCTTTGGCTGATGCAGAGGGATTTGTATTTAATCCGTGCAGCAACCAGGAGCCAGTGAAGACTCTTTAGTGCAGGAGAGATGCAGTCCCTGGGCTTAAGGCCAAGGATAAGTCTTGATGCCCTATTCTGGATAAGCTGGAGGGGTTACAGAGTGGAATGATCTCAGTTTTACAGGCGTTGAAGCAGAGCTCATTGGTGGCATACCAGGACTGGGTGGCAGATAGGCAGTCAGGGATGATGGAGGGTGCAAGAGGGTCAGTAGGGAGTCTGAAGAAGAGCTGTGTGTCTGTGTACCACTGGAAGTTGGAGGAGAAAGAGGAGATGAGGTGTGCAATGAGAGCAAGGTAGATGTTAAAGAGCCAAGGGGAGAGTATAGAGCCCTGGGGGACACCACAGGTAGAGATAGAAGTAGGAGATCTCCTCGCCCAGGATGAGTTGAGAAGAGCTAGTTAGTGAGGAAAGAGGACAGTCAATCCAGTGCCTGTTCCGAGATACCAAGTGTATCGTGGTGCCTTGTATGAGGATGGAAAGGTTAACTGTGTCAAATGCAGAGGAGAGATTGAGAAGGATAAGGACAGATGGGGAGTTGGAGTCCGGAGATGTGAGCAGTTCTTCACGGGTGTTCAGAAGAGCTGTTTATATGCCACTGGATGCTGTAAATCCAGATTGATGGTCGTGGAGACCACCAACAAGTTCAGTGTGAGAGTTGAGTTTGGGCATGGCCAGCCTCTCAAGCAGCTTCCCCAGGAAGGGGGTGTTGGAGATAGGGAGAAAGCTGGCAGAGTATGTTTTCTTCAGGAGTGGGCTCACATTTTACTGCTCAAGGGGGAGGGGAGAGATCCGGTGACAAAAGAGCGATTACAGATATCCTTGCAGAGTGATTCCTTTAAAAAGCCCTACCCACCCTAGCCTGGAAATTTGTTTCAGCAGCCGGTTACTTTTCTAGTACTTTCTTTTGTGAAGATCAGCTTTAATGCTTTCATCTGCCAATTCTGTGGAGCATTTCCTTTTGATCCCAGATTTTGGAAACCATCAGTCCTAAATACACTCATTTTTTTCTGCAAAGTGGATCCAGGGTTAGAAATTGCAAGAGCTGGGAGCTGATTAGCTCCTTTTTGTAGCCTAGAATTCCCTAATTCTCTGACACCAAGACACCCGACAATACTTTTGACTCCACAGTGCAACTGGTGCCATATAAACGTACATACCTGACCTTAACCATGTCAATGCTGGAATTGAAAAAAATGCAACCTGACAATCCCGTCCTCAGACCTGCCCAGTCTCCAGGTTTAGCCCGGAGACTCCGGGTTTGCAGGCTCTTCTACGGGTCACTGGGGAAGAGTGTGGAGTCTCCGGCAGTGCCAGCAAACCCCCCCCACACTTTCATGTGATTGGCTACAAACATAATGCTAGCGGCCAATCAAATGATGGTCTGGGCAGATACATAGCATTGCGAGCAAATCCTGCCCTGTTTCTGGCATCACAGCATGGTGTTTGACTTTTCTTTTAAAACCATGTGGATGGGGCAAGTATGTGGAGTCTTGTGTGAGTGGAGCGTTGGGATGATGTGGATCTCCAGGTTTTTGTTTTTTAAATGTAGGCAGGTATGCCCATCCTCCTTTGCACACGGGTCATCGCCACAACACGCAACACAGTATCTCTTCATGAATCCCAATCCCGGCGATTTGCATAAAAGCAAACATCATTTTGGGATCATAAGAATGGCCACAAAAGCACGTCTATGATGGGAATTTAGCAAGAAACCCTTTTGAGCGAGTAATGGAAGTTGTTCTTTTCACTGGTCAAAATGCTCACCCTAACAAAAAATATCTCTAAATTGCTAGACATTTAAACTAGTTTGGACAGCTTCTGAACAGGATATGAGGCTTTAGCTGTTTCTTCGGATTTAATTCTCATATGCATTACGAGGCGGCTTCTCGTGGATGAGGGCTCAGCTCGGGAACAGATGTGGGAGTTTCCTGGGCTAGAACTGTGCCTCAGACAGAGCAGAGCTCCGACAGCACTCCGGCAAGACAAACTTTGGCGGAGGTTCGCTCTGTCTTGTTCCAGGCTGTTTCCTTCCATGAGATGTGTATGTTTAACAATGTCTAGTGAGGAGTATTGGTGCTTATTTACAAGTCATTAAAAGCACAACAGATCGTATGAATTGAAGAAAAGGTTATTGTGTGCATTTTATGTGGAAATTCGATTCCAGGGTATGCTATATATTGCTATGCACCAATTCCTCTTTCCCCAGAGGTAGCTCCTGCTTATTGGGTGATGTCTGACCTAAGAGATGCTTTTAGCTCCTGCTCATCAAACCTTATTTCAATCCCTGTGAATCGGTATTACTACAAAAAAATATCACAGACCATCACTGCAAATCCAAAACTGTAGAATTTGTAAAGCCCCATTTCACTGCATATATGTATGGGGGGATGGGTTCAGTTGATAACAAATGTGTTTGGTTTCGGATGGGGTGTGGGGCAAAGGCTCAAGAAGGTGGAGAGGAACCAGAATAATGCATTGCTTGTGTGAGGAATTTGACCATCTGGATGGTGGGTGTGCGCTCGCCTGTGCTTTTTTAAAATTGGGAATGATGGTAGATCAACCTCAGGAAAATGTGTGGGGCTAATCCACACACAGGTTCCTATGCTCAGACCATGATAAAGCATAGGCCCATATTCTCTGGAATGGACAACGCCGACAAGCATCGTCCACCCCCTGTCATATTTAGTTGGAAAGTGAAAACCAAGGAGTGCACAATGAGGGGGAGGACCAACCTTCCCCCTTGCATGGTCAGCCTGATTAACTGACAAAGGCTCCATGGATCCACCCTGCTCTTTTTTTTTGGCCCTGCAGCAGGTGGCAGCGATTATCATTCTTACAAGGGGTATTTGAAACAGGCACACTCAGGGCCTGACTGCAGAGGATAAAAAAGGAGGCAGGAATCCCAGCAACCTTTCATATGCAACTGTGTCAGCCTGAAGCCAGCTCCCACCTCTCAGCATCAATGGCAGTGAACTGTAATTCTGGGTCTGCTGTTTACAGTAGGCCACCCGGCTAGGGGGACCCCATTTATCTGGTACAAGAATGTGGTTGGCAGGAGCCAGAGAGTCTGGTCTGACCGCAGCTTCAAGGGAGACCTGTCACATTAATGGGAACCACACAGAGACAACCATTAACCAAACAGACTTTTTGATCAACAACGGACAGGACGATGGGTGGGACAAGGGCATTTGGTCAGAGCTCTTAACTGTTGCGCAAAGTGTTCCACCGTTTTAGTTCTGGGGCACACCTTTTTCCTGTTTTCACCCAAAGCACTCTGGTTATGACCTCACGCATCCAGGAGATTATTTGTAGGGACCCCCGGATTGGTTCATTAAGGTTGCATTAGCCTACACCAATTACTGTGGCCCACTTGGCTTTAAAAGTGGGCTGAGCCCCACTTTTGGCAGATCAACCGAAGACTTCACCAGAAGTAACCAAGAAGAACTCAACCTTGGACCCTCGCTGAAGGAACAGTCTGCCTTACATCTTCGGTCAGTGAATGAAGGCCAGGATATCCAAAGAGGGAAGCAAGATTCCCTCCCTAAACATCTCCCAGGCAACAGAGGAAGATACAGAACCCAGAGGGCCCTCCAGCTGCTCCAGAACCGGTGCCCAGCTAGCACACAGCATGCCCTGCTAGGCTGTGCAGCAAGCTCCCTCGACAGGGAGTGCCAGAACGTCTCTGAACCTACAACCAAGGACAAGGCAGCTCCCTGCAACATGCTCCACAGCTGTGGGCCATCCGCCTTAAAGGACGACACAAGCCCATTGAAGAAGCTGGAAGAAGTGCCTCGATGAGCATCTACCGACGTCTGCCTTAAAGGGCATTTTCGAGCCAGTCAAGTTCTCGATCCGCAACCAACAGCAACACTGTCTGTTGTGAAGCCGCCATTGCGTAAAAATATTTGCGATATCTTGACCAGTGCTTCAGAACCACGGATCGGCACTGAGACAACAATTCCTGACCCTGAGCTGCTGTGTAGGCCAGCCTGCAGCCATTCATTCAGATTCGCTCGGCGAGCCATCTTGCCGCCTGATACCCGCAGCTGACTCCCATCTCAAACTTTGTCACAAAAGCCTGCAAAGCACCCTGAAGCAGACTTTACCCTGCCAAGCACCAAAAACACACCTACAGCATAAAGTACATGGTGGTTCTGCCTACCTGGCTCTTCCAGAAGGCCCACAGAGACATCTTAAGACCCATTACTCCCTTTGTGCTGAGGCCAACAAACCTTAAACTGTTGTGGTTATTAACCATACCGAATAAACTCATGTCAGTAGTGCATCCCTTTTCCTTCTTTGAAACAGTATGTCCTCTGCATTCCTTCACAGGGTGGGTTGTATTTCTTATTGTTGCAAGTACTGTCTGTTGTGATATAAATAAAGTAGATATTTTTGATAGAACCTTCCTAGACAGTCCCTTTTATCATTGGTTAATAATTTTATTTTCGCTGTGTTGCAACTAACGATCCACAAGTTTTGGAGATAAGCCTACCATTCCATCCACATTACCAAATTTGGACAAGGAGATTTATAATTTGCTTGTTTTTTTCCCAATCTGTTCGGATCCCTTCTGGTGTATTAGAGGTGTGGGGCTGGTTGATGCTTTAGAAACCGATAGTCACCCCAGGACCATTGATACCCCGGAAGTTGATTAGTCACAGCTTCTTTGGTGACTTGCACTTCTCAGCAGCTATCACAAGTATGCTGCACTTATGGAATACAAGTAAATACCCGTTCCCTTAAGAGACAGCTCCCCACTAATGGTATAGAGTTTCACACATACCAGGAAAACTCATGTGAACTTGGCCAAAGACTGGGTTTTGAACAATTTTGAACTGACAAAAGAAAATGCTGAAAGCTGCAGTGTCAAAACACTCTATTTATGGAGACGTGTGCCTGCTGCATTGGACTAATGTAATTGCCAGCGATAGATAAGCCCAAAGTATTGATGAGATACAGAGCAGCATCACATCTCAATATATGCTGCCTCATTCCCTACAAATCATAGAAGTGTACATCCCAAAATACTGTGCCCAAAATGTGAGAGGGAACTTAGAAGAATCCCTTCAACTCCCATAGAAAATTACGCTAATCAAAATTTCACTCACCCTTCACTCTTGAGCTTGCACAATGTGATCCGGTTTGGAAAGAAAAAGGGGAATGGTACTCATCCTTATAATAGGAAAGCCTAAAAACATTTTCTTTTATTGGGTGGGTGAAACCAGATCCTGTTTGCTCTAAATTGATAGTGCTGTTTTTCTAACCCAAACCTGCATAATTAGAAGAAACTCATTATAGAATACATTTAAATTGCATGCACAAGATAGAATCCTACAACCCACACTCACACTGAGGGATAGGTGGGATTCAAATATATATGTATATCTAAATGTCATGTTTATATTTAACTTTTCTTTGGTACCGATACTTGTTTTTGATCCTGAAGAAAACAAAATGTTTTGGGACTTGCTAATTACTGACTGAAGTTGGTTTTGGTAAGTGTTAGCTGTAAATAGCTTTAATGTACTGCCAATAAGCAGCATTATGGCCATATAATGAAGTACTACTTAAAGGTGGTCTTGTAATATTTAGGATCAGGATTGTCAGAGATATTAATAGTTCTATTGTGTAACTGAATGTGTGCATTACATTTAGCAAGATAGTCACAGGCAGATGTGATGAACCAGGAATGAGACGCGGACAAAGAGGGGTCATGTTGATTGTTGTAGACTTTTATTCAAATAATAAGTGGGTTGAAAAATGCCTTGCTGTCCTTGCTCTAAGAGGTATTTCTCTACCTCAACCAAAACTAAGGTTCTGTCCATTGCCAAGATGTCCAAAGCAAAATGTCCTGTGTCTGAAATGCTCTTCTGGCCCTCACATTCTAAAATTAATTCTAAGGTGTCAGGGGTAATGTATTTTGCCTTGAAAGTGCACACATGTCCAAACTGAAAAGGAAGATCTAACTCCAATGGATAACGTAGACAGTTCCAGGAGATGGCTCCCCCAGGTTTCTCTTCAAGACACCTTAAACTCCTAATGGCATGAGTCTTCCTTGGAATTCTCTGGTCAACAGAAACAACCTGCTTGCAGAACAATTTGGATGCAAGTCCCAACTTTGGAGGATACCTGGTGTACTCCCATGCCAGGTTCCTCTCAACTTTAATGTAACTTCACTCACAAGCAAGGCTTTTCTTGGTGTACTCTTCTTCCAGGACCCCCTCATGTGATTCACTTCACCCACATGTAACATGGACTTTCTCATGTTCGTTCTGGTCCCATGTTCCCTTTCATTCACTCTACTTGCTTTTATTTGTACTTGGTAATGTTGCCAAAGTGCTGGTGTCCCAGTTTCCCTCCTGAGTACTCACCTGCTTTCTGTGGTGTTCTTCGGTTCCCTCGTGGTAAACGGGAAGCAGCACTTCGGAGTCCCGCCTCCACTTCACATGCTCACTGGCTTCACTGTTCACCTTCTAGGTTTTTCGTGGCTCCTGCCTGCCTGCCAAATGCTTCTCCATGTTCGTCTGGTGCGGATACTGCTCTCCTGTTCCTGTGGCCATTAGGACGTTTTTCCTTATGGTCCTCTCGTGGTCTCCACATGGTAAACCGGCCCCTGCAGTCCTTCTCTGGCCTTTTCCCTGAGTCGGCTGGCTCCACGGTCCTCTCTGCTGCTTGGCAGTCCGTCAGTCAGCACTGAGAGGGCCAATCCTCCCGAGGCAGCTTCTCCCTCCTTCATGCTCATTTCACTTTCTGAATGTCCCGGCACCTAAAATACACACATACTACTAGAGCGCATCTTGTGCTTCTCGTCCTTACTGATTCTCATTGTTCAATTCAGCCTCCTCGTCCCAGTACTTTCACATGCGTGGGAATGATAGACAATTCTTGGTATTTTCTGTACGGAACATTGGAAGGTGCCAGCAGTAGGTCCCCTGGGTAGTTATAGTTAGCCATCAAGGCACGAGGAAAGGAGGGGGTATTCCTAAAAGGAAAAGGGGGATACCATGTCTGATCCGATCATGCATGTCACCTTCCTGAGGGATGCCTCCCCCATGTGGTTCTCCCTCATATAGCTGCCCCAGGGTCAGGATCAGGTAGTGGCTGCCATCCACTGACCACATGGGGAGAGGCTACTGCCAGGAAAGGAGTGATGACATCATCAGATTCATCACAAAGACCAGGTTCAATTCACAAAATAAGACCATGTAATGTATATCTTTAGTCTTGTGGTAACTTCCCCTGCATCAAGTTGGGGACCACCAAATCAAATAAATTTGAGTTGTGATCACAAATAGACTGTTTATTGTCCCAGAGTTGTGGAGTGGGACTGTATACTAGGGGAGTTAAATCAATGACAAACACCTAGTTAAAAGATATGATATGGCATTTATAACATGCCTATACACAAGTGTTTCATAGCGTGACGCGGCAAGGGAGGGGGAACAGAGGGAAGATAGAGACAGCGATTCTACTAGGCCAAGTGTCATTCAGATCATGCTAGTGCAGAGGAAGGGGGAGGAGGAAAAGTGCAGAGTGGGAGGGGGCTTGGGGACACTGCAGTACAAGGGGTAATCGAATACATAAAACATAAGAGAAGTAGGGCCAGCTGGTGGGAACTGCAAGAGTAATTGCAGACATCAGGTGTCAAGTGCTGGTGGATGACTGTAGGGATACAGAAACAGTCCCCAAGTGCAGGGGTTGCCAGGGAGGCCGTGCAGGTGTGTAACTGGCAGGGGAGTGGGACCTAGGCCTGAGATCAGGGGGTGGCCAGGTTACCAGTACAGTTTCTGCCAGGATTTCAGCAGGGGAGAGGAGGAGAGAAAGCAGAAGCAAAGAGCAAGGTTTTAAATTGCTTCCGGAACCGGAGATGGTTCTCCTCAAGTTTCAGGGAGGCTGTTCCAGAGGGAGGCCCCAGCCGAAGAAAGAGATCTACCACCAACTTGTTGCTTGGAGAAGCGACTGACCCCGTGGGATTTGGAGGCCGATGAGTGAAGAGCTTGAGAAGGAAGATATTTAGAAAGAGAGAGTTGAAGGTATTGAAGCCTCAGGCCCCGGAAGACCTTGCGGACAATGCAGAGGGTTTTGAATTTAATCCTCTGAGCCACTGGGAGCCAGTGCAGAGATTTTAGTCCTGGAGAGATACAATCCCTGGGCTTGAGGCCAAGGACAGGCCTCGGATGAGTTGCAGAGGGGGGAGAGTAGAAGCAGGAAGATTTAGAAAGAGGCTGTTGCAGTAGTCCAGCCTAGAGAGAACCAGAGCTTTTGAGACAGTGAGTGTCAAGACCGGTGGGGGGGTCTGTACTTCCGCTCTCTATATGGTAGAGGAGAGGCACAGAAGACCCCAGCCAAGATTCTCGATTACGGTAGCGATGGACGAGCAATCAAGGCCTAGCTTCTCAGGAGGTGATGCAGGCTGGTTCTTAAGTACAGTGTATCCCCAAGCCCCCCTCAAAGGAATGTCCACACACTGTATTACTGAAAACACAGTCTTTATATAATTAATATTCAAGGGTTATGTACACTTATCACAACAATGCACTTTGTGCTCAGGAAAACCAATAATGATAAATATCTACAATTCTAAAGTGGTACCACTAATATTAGACCTCATTAAAGTGCATTCACAATACTGTAAAAATGGCACACAGATCAATAAGAAGGAAACCAGCAATAGAGAGAGGAGAGATAAAAGATGGTTGAAACAATAGGCAGAATACTGGCCCTAGCTACTGGACACAGTTCTGTGTGGAGATCCCCCCACCTGGGCAACCTGTAAAATAAAGGGATATGACACAAGCCCAGTCCATATATTGTTCAACAGTCTTATTCTCTCCTACAATGTTTTTACCCCCCCAATGTACCTGGTGGAGTCGAGTTCTTCGAAGAGGCGTCGACAGATCCTTCTTGAATGACCCCCTTTTAAGCAGGAGTCACGGATCGTCGAGAGGCGTAGAGAAACGTCGAAGACCTCGGGGCTCGGCGACGGGGAATCGACGGCCCTTCTTGAATGCCTTCCCTTTCAAGCGGGAGGCACGGGGCGTCGAACGTCCGTCGACGAACGAGGTAGAACGATGTCGAAGAGGCGGCAGCTTCGTCCGAGCGGTGCTCGTCGGCGTCGGGGCGTCGGCGTCCTGCAAGGCGGAGGTGTGCGGGGCACCTCGATGACAATAGTTCTGGACCGCAAAGATTGTAGAGACGGGAGCCCAGCAAGGGCGTCGAGTCGCTCGAGTCTTTGGGATCGTGAGGTGGCGGGAACCCCACCGGCGGATTCTCCTCGGCGCGTTGGTCGTCCTCGACTTTCTCCGGCAGGGCAAAAGCGGTCGACGGTGCGGACGAGGGAGTCCTTCGAGTCAAATGTTCTTAGGCAAGGAGCGGACGGCTCCGGTCGTCGGCGGCACGGCGTCAAGTGGTTCCCACGGCTGGGCAACACAACTTCGACGGGCCTCCAGCGGTTACACAGACCTGCGAACCCTGGTCGACGGCAATGGACTTCGACAGCGTCGAGGTCCGGGTGCTTCACTTCGATCTCCTCGGCGGTCCCGTCTCGGGTCGGCAGCCTTTCGAGGGTCTGACTTCCAGGGCGCTTCGGCGAAGATTCAGCGGTGCTCGATGGTCCCTCGGAGCACGGGAAGAGGGCGCCTTACCAGGTCCTCTCTCGGGTCAGTCCTCGACGATTTCGACAACCTTCAGTTCCGTCGAAGCAAATGCCACAGCAAGTCTTCTTCTTCCAGCTGGACGTCGAGGATCAGCAAATCCAGTTACTCTTGAGTGGAGACTCAGCTTCTGAATGCTTCTGAACAATTTCCAGTGGTGAGAGGTCCCCAGATATACTATTCTGTCTCTCATCCATACTGCTGGCACACACACAGCAGCCAATCACACAGAAGGGCATTCATGCAGTCAGTCAGCCAATCAGGCACACAGTGCATTCAGGCCACACTCCTCCCTTTCAGACACTCACAACAAGGAATGTGGATTGGGACAAGTACCCAGCCATTCAACACTACACACTGCATTCAGGCCAGTTTCGGGCAGGGCTGTCTCAGTCTTTGTCTCTCATGCCAGAAACCAGACAACCACAACAAGGAGTGTATATTGGTCACACACTCCATTCACCCAGGTCCCACCCACAGGAGGTACCCATAACATACAGTCACTGGGAAGGCTCCAGTCAGTCTAGCTGGGCCTTTACAACAACACCATATATGGAACTTCCACCCAACAGCCAGTCAGGGGGAAGGGACAGAGTCAGGGCTTCCCAGGACTTTGGGAAAAACAAGATAACAGGCAATAGAAAGCAAGAGGCCACAGGGGCCATCTTGTTTCCTATCAGGAATCAACTGATTCCAATGGCAGGGCCTGGGTATCCCAAAATGGAGGACACCCAGAGCACCTGTCAAATTCAGCATGGAGCTGCCACCAGCCCATACCCTGCTCTGTGGGCCACCCACAGGTGCCCAAAAACATACACTAGGGGCACAGGGTTGTACCCCTACCCATGGGTGCCATAAGGGTATCCCATGGGTCTGTTCACCAAACCAAAAGAGAGCTGCACTGCCAGGAGTCCCTCATGGACTCCTGGGCAGAAAACATGACAGAACACACGGTAAAAACAGAAAAAGGACAAGGATTCAGAGGCCCTGTCCCTCAGATGCATTTCCGGCATCACAGTCGCCCCCCCCAGACTGAGGTGGAGGGTGCCTAATCTCCCACGGGATAGACACCCTCATCCAGACGGTCAACATACCTTCTGGAAAGGCCATCTGCATTATCGTGACTCTTCCCTGGTCTGTGCTCTATGGTGAAGTCTAGCCCTTGTAGGCTAATCGACCACCTGAGCAATTTCGGATTCTCACCCTTCATCTGCATAAGCCACTTCAGGGGCTTATGATCTGTTTGGACCTTGAAGGTGGACCCCGTAAGGTAGGGCCTAAAACGCCTAAGGCTCCAAACTATACTAAAACATTCCTTTTCAACAGTAGCCCACCTAAGTTCTCTACCCTTGAGTTGTCTACTGATGAATATGATAGGATGTTCTCTCCCTTTGTCATCTAACTGGGACAAGACAGCTCCAATTCCGGTGTCGCAGGCATCCGTCTGGACGATAAAGGGTCGGCTGTAGTCAGGCGCACTCAACACAGGTGCCCTACACAGACTTTCTTTCAAGCCATCAAAGGCCCTCTGACAGTCTTCAGTCCAATTAACCTTCCTAGGCTGTTTGGGTGAAGTTAGAGCTGTCAGGGGTGCAGCTATGGTTCCATAGTCTGCCATGAAATTGCGATAGTACCCAGTGAGGCCCAAAAAGGCTCTCACCTGGGTTTGAGTAGTGGGAGTCTCCCAGTTCTGTACGTCCTGTACTTTACTGGAGAGAGGTTGGATTTGACCCCCTCCTACCTCATGACCAAGATAGGTAACTTTCCCCTGAGCTATCTGGCACTTGGTGGCCTTGATAGTGAGGTTAGCCCTTTTCAAGGCCTGCAACACCTTATCCAGATGGGTCAAATGCTCTTCCCAGGTGGAACTGTAGACGGCAATGTCGTCTAAGTAAGCCACACAAAAGGCTTCCAGCCCACTGAGCGCATGGTTGACCAATCTCTGGAAGGTGGCAGGGGCATTCTTCAACCCAAAGGGCATGACCCTAAACTGGTAGAGTCCCTCAGGTGTGGAGAATGCCGTCTTTTCCTTGGCATGGTCCGTCAGAGCTATTTGCCAATAGCCTGAGGTAAGGTCAAAGGTGCTCACAAATTTGGCAGCACCTATAGTGTCCACGAGCTCATCAGCCCTGGGCAATGGGTGCGCGTCAGTTTTGGTGACGGCATTGACTCCTCGGTAGTCCACACAGAACCTCCAATCCTTGGTACCCGCCGGGGAACTTGCCTTGGGGACAAGGACCACTGGACTGGACCAGGGACTGGTGGAGGGTTCAATAACACCCAGATCCAACATCTTGGCGACCTCAGCCTGGATGTGGTTTTTGACGGTATCTGACATACGATAGCTCCTGCTTTTGACAGGCACACTGTCACCAGTGTCAATTTCGTGCTTACACCACGGTGTAAGGCCCGGTGTCAGTGAAAACAGAGGGGCATACTGCTGGAGCAAAGCCCGGCAGGCCCTCTGCTGCTCTGTTGTCAAATCGGGAGAGAGTTGTACTCCCTCCACTGAGCCATCCTGAGGGTTGCTATGCAGCAAATCAGGAAGGGGCTCACTCTCATCCTCTTCTTGCCCTGAAGCTAGCAAGAGACATGAGACCTCTGCTCGCCTGTGGAAAGGCTTGAGCCTGTTGACATGGAATACCTGGGGGGCTACCCCAGAGGCTCCCATGTCCACCAGATAATTGACTTCGCCCATCTTGGAGATGATCCTGAAGGGTCCAGTCCACTTGTCTGCCAAAGCTCTAGGCTTGGTAGGCTCCATCACAAGGATTTCCTGTCCCGGAGTCCAATCCACTTGCGAAGCTTTCAGGTCATGCCAGTACTTATTCAATTCCTGGCTGGCCTTGAGATTTGCTGTTGCCTGACCCATCATTTGTGTCATCCTCCGCCTGAGGCCTAACACATAGTCCCCCACTTGCTTGGCGGGACCTGGAGGGGTGGCTTCCAAGCCTTCTCGGATCAAGGCGAGGGGCCCCCTCACGGGATGTCCAAAGAGTAACTCAAAGGGGCTGAAACCAACACCCTCTTGAGGTACCTCTCTGTAAGCAAACAGCAGGCATGGCAGGAGGAGATCCCATTTCCTCCTTAGGGGCTCTTCCAAAGCACCTAGCATGCCCTTGAGAGTTTTGTTAAATCTCTCAACCAGACCATTGGTCTGGGGGTGGTAAGAGGTGGAGAACTTGTAGGTTACCCCGCACTCTTTCCACATGGTTTTCATGTAACTAGACATGAAGTTGGATCCTCGGTCAGAGACAACCTCCTTGGGGAATCCAACACGGGTGAAAATGCCCAGGAGAGCCCTGGCAACCACCTTGGCAGTAACAGTCCGAAGGGGTATTGCCTCAGGGTACCTGGTGGCATGATCTACCAAGACCAGGATGAACCGATGTCCACCTGAAGTGGGAGGGTCAAGGGGACCGACTATGTCGATGCCCACCCTCTCAAATGGTGTGCCAACCACTGGTAATGGCTGCAGTGGGGCAATGACCCTGCCTCCAGTCTTGCCAGACAACTGACAAGTTGGGCAGGTCCTGCAGTGGGACTCCACCTCTACTCCCATCCGTGGCCAGTAGAAATGGGCAGAGAGCCTCTGCTTAGTCTTCTTGGTCCCAAGATGACCAGCCAAGGGCACCTCATGCGCCAACTGCAGTAGGAAGGGCCTGTAAACCTGGGGTACCACCAACCTCTTGCGGGCACCAGGTTCGGGCTTAGTGGGCTCACTAACAAGGAGCTCACCCTCCCAATAAATCTTGAATGTCCTAGGCACTTCACCTTGTGCCTGGGACAGGGCCTGTTTCCTCAGGCCCTCGAGAGAGTGGCACTCTCTCTGTCCCTTACAGAAGTCTGCCCGGGAGGGTCCCCCTTCAGCTAACAAGCATTGAAGGTCGGGATGATCCTCCGGGTTGAGAACCTCTCCCACAGGAGAGTCTTCTGTCTCTTCTCCCACAGGAGTTGAGTTTGGGTTTTCCGCTGGACCCAGCCCGTCCGGAGCATGGATCCCATTGGGTGCTGTCGGAACAGCAGGAAGAGAAGGTGTTCCCTCCACAGAGGTGGCCTTCTTGGTCTTCCTTCTTCTTGCCTTAGGCCTCGCCTTTGGCTCGGATACCTGACTCACAGCCAGACCCGGTGTCACCTGTGACCTAGTGACTGCAGCAGCAGTCATGGGAAGACCATCCGAGATCAACCCCAACTCTACTAGATCATTTCCTAACAGAATGTTAGCAGGGACATTGTCCTGAACCAGGACAGGAAGCTTTGCTGTCTTGTCTCCAATCATGAGTGTGACTAGGGCTACAGGCGATAATTTGGGAGGCCCACCAGCTAACCTGGTGGTTTGCAGAGGAGCACCTTCATAGTCCTCTGGCTTGAGCAGGGTCCTGTCCACCACTGTCATGCTTGCCCCAGTGTCTCTCAAACCAGTAGAAGGCTGGCCATTCAAGAGGACACTTCTCAAAAATCTACGGGTGTTCTGTGGGATAGTCGCCAGTACTTCTGCGTACTGGTCCCAGGCCCCAAGGGACACTAAGGAAATCTCTACTGGAGCACCAAATGTGATTCCTGTAGAGGAGGGGAGGACAGTGGCCTCCACCTCAGACACGGGGTAAGGGTAGGTCAGGCTGACAGCCTGTACTCCAAGTGCCTTACCTTTACACTTGGGGTCACCCCTTTTGTGATCCAGAGCCCCACAATCCCAACAAGTGCCAGGAGTGCGGGGTACGGTACTGGAACCACTGGGAGCCTGCTTTGCAGCAGGTGGACCACTACTCTTATTCCCACCCACAGAGGACTTATCCCCACTAGATTTTTGGGTCTTAGGAGAGGAAGGTTTTGGTTTACCCGACTGTGACTGCTTTTGGGACTCCTCAGCTTTCTGAGAGGCCCCCTTTTCTTTGTCCTTGTCCTTCCCACTGGAGTCCTTAGGGGACACCCGGTGGGAGACCCACTTGTCAGCCAACCTAGCCAGCTTAAAGGGGTCCAAAATGTTCTGGTCAGCCACATACTGACGCAGCTCTGGTGAACAGGCTTCAGAAAAATGCTCAAAAAACAAGAGGTGGGACAACTCAACAAAAGTTTTCACCTTGTATCCATCAATCCACCCCATCATGTTCATGTGCGCAGTACTCACCCAGTCAACCCAAGACACATTCTCTCTTTTCTTAAATTCCCTGAACCTTTTAAGGTATTGGGCAGGTGTCTTGCCAAACTTGGCAATCAAAGCAGACTTCATACACTCATACTGACCCCTTTCTTCCACACTCAGCTTCAGAATACAGTCATATCCAGTTTGAGGCACTCTGCTTAACAAACACTTAGCCCAATCTCTTTTATCTACATCATGAATTGCACAAGCCATTTCAAACGCTTCAATCCATTGGAGGATATCTGAACCCTCCACAAACACACCAACCAAATCTTTCATAAACTTGGTGGCTGGGGACCTGCCACTCTCAATTGGTCTAGCTGAAGTCTCCACTCTAGCTCTCTCTAGCTGGATTCTCTGACATTCAGTGTCCTTGTCTTTGAGCGCAAGATCCCTATTCTTGAGTTCCACTTGCTGTGCCAGCTCCTCTTTCTTAAGCTCAGCTTCTATTTCCAACTTGCGATATTCAAAGGCCAATTTCATCCTTAATAACTCAAGTTCCATGGAATTGCTGGGGTTTGGAACAGAGGCAGCAGGAATGGCGGCATTCCCAGAAACAGATTCAGCGACAACCCCAGGGGCAGAGTCCTCACTGGTTGCATCCCCCCCTTCATCAAGGGTTTCACCATCAGTCTGGTAGTCCACCAGGGCAGCTATCAGCTCAGCCCTAGACTTATCCACAAAGTCCAACTCCCTGGCTTCACAAGCACTCTGGAGAGCCTCTAAGCTCATCCGAGTCAATTTACCATTTGCAATGGGCTCCATTGCCTGTAATGCAGTTATTTGGTACACACCCAAACCTTAATCTAATAAAGTGCGGATATTTTGTAAGTGGCACGGTTATACACTGAGTCTTAAAACCATAAGCATCCCACCGCTGCCACCAGCTTGTCAAGACCGGTGGGGGGGTCTGTACTTCCGCTCTCTATATGGTAGAGGAGAGGCACAGAAGACCCCAGCCAAGATTCTCGATTACGGTAGCGATGGACGAGCAATCAAGGCCTAGCTTCTCAGGAGGTGATGCAGGCTGGTTCTTAAGTACAGTGTATCCCCAAGCCCCCCTCAAAGGAATGTCCACACACTGTATTACTGAAAACACAGTCTTTATATAATTAATATTCAAGGGTTATGTACACTTATCACAACAATGCACTTTGTGCTCAGGAAAACCAATAATGATAAATATCTACAATTCTAAAGTGGTACCACTAATATTAGACCTCATTAAAGTGCATTCACAATACTGTAAAAATGGCACACAGATCAATAAGAAGGAAACCAGCAATAGAGAGAGGAGAGATAAAAGATGGTTGAAACAATAGGCAGAATACTGGCCCTAGCTACTGGACACAGTTCTGTGTGGAGATCCCCCCACCTGGGCAACCTGTAAAATAAAGGGATATGACACAAGCCCAGTCCATATATTGTTCAACAGTCTTATTCTCTCCTACAATGTTTTTACCCCCCCAATGTACCTGGTGGAGTCGAGTTCTTCGAAGAGGCGTCGACAGATCCTTCTTGAATGACCCCCTTTTAAGCAGGAGTCACGGATCGTCGAGAGGCGTAGAGAAACGTCGAAGACCTCGGGGCTCGGCGACGGGGAATCGACGGCCCTTCTTGAATGCCTTCCCTTTCAAGCGGGAGGCACGGGGCGTCGAACGTCCGTCGACGAACGAGGTAGAACGATGTCGAAGAGGCGGCAGCTTCGTCCGAGCGGTGCTCGTCGGCGTCGGGGCGTCGGCGTCCTGCAAGGCGGAGGTGTGCGGGGCACCTCGATGACAATAGTTCTGGACCGCAAAGATTGTAGAGACGGGAGCCCAGCAAGGGCGTCGAGTCGCTCGAGTCTTTGGGATCGTGAGGTGGCGGGAACCCCACCGGCGGATTCTCCTCGGCGCGTTGGTCGTCCTCGACTTTCTCCGGCAGGGCAAAAGCGGTCGACGGTGCGGACGAGGGAGTCCTTCGAGTCAAATGTTCTTAGGCAAGGAGCGGACGGCTCCGGTCGTCGGCGGCACGGCGTCAAGTGGTTCCCACGGCTGGGCAACACAACTTCGACGGGCCTCCAGCGGTTACACAGACCTGCGAACCCTGGTCGACGGCAATGGACTTCGACAGCGTCGAGGTCCGGGTGCTTCACTTCGATCTCCTCGGCGGTCCCGTCTCGGGTCGGCAGCCTTTCGAGGGTCTGACTTCCAGGGCGCTTCGGCGAAGATTCAGCGGTGCTCGATGGTCCCTCGGAGCACGGGAAGAGGGCGCCTTACCAGGTCCTCTCTCGGGTCAGTCCTCGACGATTTCGACAACCTTCAGTTCCGTCGAAGCAAATGCCACAGCAAGTCTTCTTCTTCCAGCTGGACGTCGAGGATCAGCAAATCCAGTTACTCTTGAGTGGAGACTCAGCTTCTGAATGCTTCTGAACAATTTCCAGTGGTGAGAGGTCCCCAGATATACTATTCTGTCTCTCATCCATACTGCTGGCACACACACAGCAGCCAATCACACAGAAGGGCATTCATGCAGTCAGTCAGCCAATCAGGCACACAGTGCATTCAGGCCACACTCCTCCCTTTCAGACACTCACAACAAGGAATGTGGATTGGGACAAGTACCCAGCCATTCAACACTACACACTGCATTCAGGCCAGTTTCGGGCAGGGCTGTCTCAGTCTTTGTCTCTCATGCCAGAAACCAGACAACCACAACAAGGAGTGTATATTGGTCACACACTCCATTCACCCAGGTCCCACCCACAGGAGGTACCCATAACATACAGTCACTGGGAAGGCTCCAGTCAGTCTAGCTGGGCCTTTACAACAACACCATATATGGAACTTCCACCCAACAGCCAGTCAGGGGGAAGGGACAGAGTCAGGGCTTCCCAGGACTTTGGGAAAAACAAGATAACAGGCAATAGAAAGCAAGAGGCCACAGGGGCCATCTTGTTTCCTATCAGGAATCAACTGATTCCAATGGCAGGGCCTGGGTATCCCAAAATGGAGGACACCCAGAGCACCTGTCAAATTCAGCATGGAGCTGCCACCAGCCCATACCCTGCTCTGTGGGCCACCCACAGGTGCCCAAAAACATACACTAGGGGCACAGGGTTGTACCCCTACCCATGGGTGCCATAAGGGTATCCCATGGGTCTGTTCACCAAACCAAAAGAGAGCTGCACTGCCAGGAGTCCCTCATGGACTCCTGGGCAGAAAACATGACAGAACACACGGTAAAAACAGAAAAAGGACAAGGATTCAGAGGCCCTGTCCCTCAGATGCATTTCCGGCATCACAGTGAGCTTCTGGGGAAAGGAGAGGAAAGGAAGAATACCTCTGAGGAGGTGCAGCTGGTAGTGTGACTTCTTAGAGACATCAGAGATGTGAGGAGAGAAGGAGAGTGTGGAGTCGAAGATGACCCAGAGGATTTTAGCCTCACAGGTGGCAGTAGGAAGAGGGCCAAGAGAGGCCGGCCAGAGATCAACATATTAATCAAACCATTATATGGCTTATCATCCAGATATAAGCAGATACGGACAAGTACCAATACACTCTTATCTTTAAGTCTTTTGATGTTCTCAATGGATTGTTTATTTCTGTCTTGCCATCCCTGCTCCCAATTGGAAAGTTCTTCTGGAGTAAAGTGTTTGAATTATTTTAATCAGTGTGGTGTCTTTTCATTTCTGCTAATTTTCTGTGGGCTTTAACTCCACCTGCATGTGTTTAATTTGGATTTAACTCCAGTGGCAAACTATGACTAAAGGCAAGTGTCCAAATCTAAATGAATAGATATAAAAAGTAATTAGCATATAAAATGACATCACAGGGCATGAATGGACATAATGGGAAATTACTTCATGGCAAGAAACACCAAAGGAAGCAACAGCCATACACACCATTAAACAATATAAAATGTCAAAACTTACCTACATTGATACACATTCCCTAATGTTCTTCTGGAACGGACTTGTTTTCTTACTTCAATCCGAATGGATAAAACTACCTCTACATGTCCCCAATCTCACATATATTGTTACGAGATTGAGTGTATCAATAACATTCCTGGTTACAATGGCAGCATTTGTACTGATACAATATCAAAAATTAGTCATGGGCGCTCCTCTATAAGAGCGAACACAGCAAAAATGACTTGTTCTTTGGGAAGGTACCACTCTAGAGTCTGCAGCAACACTTTAGCTCACTGTGCCTTTCACAGATGGGAAATATCCATTTGCATATCAGTCTTTGTCCCGCCCACATGGGCAGTCCCGCACCGAAATGTTATGGCAATCTTCTTCTGAACAAGAGTACCAACAGCAACCCCATACACGTGTTTCAGCCTTGTTGGGCATCATCAGTGAGGTGGAGCTGTGCCTCTCTGAGCACAGTGAGCAAAGGGCCCACGCCATCTGGGCCCCTAACATACTGATATGAGCAAGGGCCCCTATCATACTGCTGAGATTTCTATGAGGGTGACTTGGATTCAGATTCATCCCTAACCCCCCAACACATTGTGATTGGACCAGTGCCTAATGTGGGTGTCCAGGGTCTAGATTATTTTGTGATCGCCCAGGATCCGTTTCTGAAGTTCTACCCCGTCCTCTCTGGAGTCGGATCCCAAGATGACACTCATGGGGCAAAGGGCATGACTTAAAATAATATCAACTGTAGTGGTCCGTGACTGCGAATGATCAAAGGCATGGCAGAGCAGGTGTGGAACACCAGTGACCTCTGAGGTGTGGTGCTGTAGAGCGATGCTTGGATAATTCGGCTGGAATCTGTCAGGGGGTTTACGGAGGGGAAGAGGATATACTGTCAGGACTCGACCGTGGAAACTTTGGCATTACTGGAAAGGTAACGCTGTGTAGAGTTCCCTGTGGAGCGGTCTAGTCCTCACCCATCAAGGCAGCCATGTGTATAAGACCAAGCCCCGCCCCGGTGCGTTGTATCTGTTTCTCGATACTTGCGCTCCGCGGCTAATCTCGCTTAGCAGCCATGCTCAGCCTTCTTAGTTCCTTCTTCTCTCTGCCTTTCTACCGGCCTCCCACCCGGGGCATTCCCCTCTAGTGCTCGTATTTCCTTTTTCTTTTGGCATTCTGCCACTTCTATTTCCTCCTTGTTTCGCTTGCCTGTCGGCGTTCTCGCCTTCCTAACTTGCGGTTCACCCTTGCTGGCTCTGCCTTCTTCGCGGCTCTTCGTGTTCAGACCTGTTCTTTTTGTGGGATCGATCTTATACTGGTATGTGGGTTCTTATGATTGGTTTCCTTACCTTTTTATGCCTTTTCCGCTTAACTATCCTCACAGCCTTCCTCTTCTGTCCCGCTTTCTGCAAGTTCATTTCCTTCAGCTTACCAATGGCAGAGTCCGATAATTCCAGCCTGCCACCTGTCCGACTCCTTGTGACTCCGCTGCCGCCCAATTCCTTTTTCTCTGTCTCCTGCATCGGATCTTCACATCGGAGTGATAGTGTTCCCATTGTTTCAAGATCTGACAGCCCACTCTCCTGGAATTTCTTCAGCCCTTTGTTTTCCATCTTTTGGAGAGTCTAACAGACTACAAGGACAACACCGCAGGGTTTTTTGACGCCTGTCTGGCTTTTTCCCTGACCATTGGGGTTTGGCTCCTCGGAGTCCCCCAAGACAGGTCCCAATCCCTGTGAAGGTGGCCTCCGAGGGAGCCAGACCTTATTTGCACGATAGGAAGTCCAAGGGGAAGCCAACAAGAGAGACTTCCAGACTCCCGAAGAAGCTGTCTTCCTCTTCCAAGGACAGTGATACAGAAGCATTAGGTGAGGAGCAGGGGGAGGACGGGGTTCGGCTTGACAGAATACAACACCCAACCAAACAGATGGCTTCCTTAGAACAATATCAAGAGCTAGTAACCGCCCTGCAAGGCCTCACCATAGAGGTGCGATCTCTCAAGACTGAAAACGCCGCACTGTAAGAGGATTCAATTCAGCACTACAGCCAAGTTAACGCCTAGTCTAGAATACTGAATGAAAACCCTTATTGATATATCTTTAGGTCCAGTTCATGCGTCCTGGATGACTACCCTTGTATAACACCCCTCTCTTGGAATCCCCCTGACCCCACTGAGCCAAGAAGTAGTTCTGTTTTGCAAGTTTAAAAGGTTTATTTGATAAATTAAAATATATATATCACACTTTATAATAAATTAATAATTGAATATCACACTTAATCTGATATGGTAAATATTAACAAAGGAGAATCTGGCACTAGCACACTTCTTATAATCACTAATGAGTTGATATGAAATGGATAAGGTAGCACACTGGTAAATAGGAACAAAAGTATAATGTGGTAGAGGATGCTTTATGTAGCTCAGGTGGATGCAATATTCAATGAATGCAGTACAGAAAATACGCAATATGATTCAACCAGACAATGTAATCACTTTTCTCGGGCTATTCCCTCCCCCCCTCTTTATGCAATGCAAGGAAATGGAAGGAAAACACACAGTCCTCAGAAATGCAATCAACTGTAATTCAGTTCAATCCCAGCAAGCTTACAGAAAACAGATAGGAGTTTTGAAAACACAGGCAATGCTTGGATATGTGCTGGCAATGAATGAGAAATATGCTAAATTTGCTTTTAATTCCCTTATAGAGGTTCAGGGTGAGTGGTATCTAGTTAATATTAGTCCAGGCTCACACTAGCAATGATGCAGGGATAGTTAGCAGGTTAAACGAATTTCTGGCCAATGGAAAGCAAACAGCAGCAGTTTTTACATGTGAAGAAATTGCAAATCGCGGTAAAATTCGCGGATGCGCCGAGCGCTATTACAAAGGAACCGCAAGGACTATCTCTACCGTTTTGGGGTCCTAGAAAAGCCTGGGATCTCAGCTTCCAAATGAAAGTTATTGCAAGTCTCTAGCCCAAACGGTTGCGGAGATATGAGTAATTTAGTAAAGGTCGTTTTTGGTTTTGTAAATTTTAAACGCACACTTTTTCAAAATGACAAGTGACAAATTTTTGCAGCTAGAATGACAGGTGACAGCTAGGAGGCAGTTCTACTTAGGTTAAATAGATTGAATTAGATGAATTTAAACTAAGAGATGTGTTCTGAGTTTTGCTAAGTACTCACAAGAGATTTTGAACAGGAAAGCGACTTGGTCACGGACTTCAGTCTGGTCAGGTCTTTCCGGGTTCTGCTCACAGCGCCTGGCCTCTGGAACTGCTCACAGGGGTCTGGTCTCTGCTAGGCACCGGTTCTTTGGGTCTCTCTGCTCTGGATAGATTGAAGTCTCTAGTTTGGCTTTCTGGAGTTTGATGGAGGTAAGTATGGATTTTTCCGGCAGAGCTTTCAGCGGCAGATGAAAAATGAATCTCCCTATGTGTCCTGACTCTCTGCTTTTTATCTGTTTCTTGAGAATGGGTGTGTGTGTTGCATCACTAGACTTGCCCCTCTCAATCGTCATTGGTCAGCTTTCATTCGTCCCCTTGATTGGGGGAATGAAATGAAGTGTCATCATGATGAGGTCTGTTTATGATACAGAGAACCCACCCCTGTCAACTTTACACACAATCTATATCTGACCTAAAAACATATTTGCACAGGTACACATTTGTTTAAAATTACATATACATGGTGTGGCTGAATTTAGCCATGTCTATGTCCAAATCTGCTCATTCTCGGAGCTTGCATTCAAAGAGTGTACATAATTGACTTTTTAACTGCTTTTTCAATTTCCGACATGGACCCAACTTTACATACATGTGTGCAGGGGGTAGGGACATTAACTGATGAAGTTTCAGATTTTTAACATGCACACATTTAGAGTAATATCCACTTTTCCGCTAAAACCCCCCTGAACATACCACCGGTTCCTACCACGTCTTAAACTGTGGGCAGAAAAATCACAAGAATTATGGTATCATTTATAAAATTTTCACATGTCCGCTCTATGAGTTATCCATCTTTTTAAAGTTATGTTCTGGCTCCAAAGGGGTGTGGTTTACCCTCAGCACAAGGTTGAATTTCTGGTTCTTTCCAGTTCTGCCAAGCCAGCTTGCTCTCACAGGCAGTGCTCCTCCCAGCTCCTGCCAAGAGGAAGCTACAATTTACGACGTCTGTAATAAAAACCTTTGCCTGAGTGAAGAGGGCTTTGTTCACTCTCTTGCAGAGCACAGATAATTCAATTATCAGATAGATGGCATATCCTTAGCCTGGGCAGCAAAAGGAAGGTTGGCCTGGGAACACAGTGGTGACTCAAGTTTCACTGCTGATGGGATCCGTTGCTAGGCAAAATCAAGTTCCTTAAGCCGGACCTTCAGCTAACTTTTTGTTGCTTTTAAAATAACTTGTAATTTTACACATGCAGCTAGAATGCTGATTCTAAGTGCAAAACTATGACATTTCAACAGTTACAAAGGCATGTGACACCAAACATAGGTCACTCATTTAATCTAAACATTTTCGATTTTAGTGTCTTTAAATCCAGTGCAACTTAAACTGCTGCAATCCACAGCTCAGCCAGTCTTGTTATAAACCTTGTCTTATGATCTTCATTTCCCAGATTCTGTAGGCACACAAAACTCCATTCTGCCACCTGTCTGCTGGTGTTCAGTGAATATTTTGCACATGTTGCAAGGTTTGAAATAGGCATTTTGCTTGCCTTCAGAAAAACACACAGAGTGGTTTTAAAACGCCGGCTTTTGGATAGTGGTGAGTACTGGTACTGCACTCATTTTTGGGATTTAAGAAATGAATTCCCCACACTTCTAGGTTGCATTTGGCAATCAGCATTGCCATTCCCAATGGTTTCAGACTACTGTGCGGGTAGTCCAATGGTGGTTTTAAAGCGCTTTGAAGCTAACCGGCGCTACTGTTTTTCCTTTGGCAACCCATTTCCCTCATGGCAACCCGGCCTTTCATTCTCGCACTGGTGGGTGGCAAGTGAGGCAACCATTTTGGTGGGCGCACAAACTGCGCAGCTTTCCTGGATTTCAGCGCACATGTGGGTTTTCCGCCATCTTGAATTTTCTAAGCCCACAGCACCAAATGTTGTAACAGGGTAGCTTAAACGTGGGTCAGGACACCCAACAAGTCCCCCCCACGCGACTGCACTTTGAATTTGAGTCGATGGGGAGTCGCGTGCACAAGGGTTTTGACCCATGCACCGGTCTGTCCGCATAATCTTCTTCCTCTTCTGTAGATGACACAGTTCAGCGTTTTCTTCTCCATCCGGTACTGATCGATCGGTTCTCCTCGCCGGTCCTGATGGGAAGATTGGGCGGTACCCCGGGCCCGTTGCGTCTCTGCTCCCGGTCTCCGGATCGTTCTTCTTGGTCATCCTTCATGGTTTCATCTCTCCTAGGATGATAAAGCAAAAGCGGCAATATCTACTCATAGACGTTTTTCCACCACTGTTGAGGTAGTGGGGCAGCATATGCATTTTATCATAACGAAACATTACATTCTTATTTTGAGAAAAAAAAAACAGTATAACTAAGAGACAGTTTCATGCAAATCACAATATTTTAGAGACTAGATGTGGTATGTTTTATGGTTGGAACTGAATTAGTCTGAGACAGTGCCTGCTAGGATTCCAGAGGATTCCTCCAGTTGTTGCAGAGTGTGCCTGGGATGGCAACATTTCAACTGGTTTATGTGGACCCACTTGTCTTCCCCCTCTGCCGAACCGCCTTTGGGGATGCGGATCTTGTAGGCCACAGGGGAGATCTTATCGACGATCTCAAAGGGTCCCTTCCATGTAGGCAAAAATTTGCGCTGCTTGGCCTGGTTCCTTTGGAAGTTGTATAGATAGACCCGGTCTCCCACCTGATATTCCTTCCTGGAAGTTTTCAGGTCATAATGGGTCTTCATGCTATCAGCCGATCTTTCTAGATTCCGCTGAGCATAAGCAAAAGCATGTTGAAGGTGTTTCCTTAAATTCTCTACATACTCATGAGTAGTGGAGGCATTTATCAGTGTCTGCTCTTGGGTCCTATAGAGCAAATGCTGAGGAAGCACCATCTTGCGCCCAGTCATCAACTCAAATGGTGACATTTTGGTTGCAGATGAAGGGGTAGATCTGATAGCCATTAGGACCAGAGGTAATCGGATATCCCAACTTGGCCCAGAATCTGCCACAAACTTCTTTAATATGCTCACAATTGTCCGGTTATATCTCTCTACTGCCCCAGAAGAAGCTGGTCTATAAGCAATATGCAGCTTTCTCTTGACCCCCAGTATCTCCCACATCTTTGTCATTACTTCACTGGTGAAGTGGCTACCTCTGTCTGACTCAATCCTTTGAGGTAGACCAAAACGGGAAAAGATGTGGTTAATCATCAAGGCCGCTGCAGTTTCTGCCTTGCAATTTGGGGCTGGGAGACATTCCACCCACTTGGTAAACAAGCATGTCACGGTCAACATGTACTTATTCCCCCTAGCCGAGCGAATCACAGGGCCTACAAAGTCGATTTGTAAATCTGACCATGGCAGTGTCATTCCCCTCTTTTGTAAAGGCGCCCGGTGCGTGAGGGATGATGGCTGAAATTGTGCACACACAAGACACCCCTTCAAGTATTGGTCGAGGTCCTGCCCCATGTGTGGCCAGTAGGCAACCTCTCTTAAGATTTCCAATGTTGTGTGAAACCCCCTGTGACCGGCCGTGGCCGCATCATGGGCGTGACTTAACATCAGGCTTCGGAATGAGGTAGGAACCACCCACTGATCGTGGCCAGCTTTGGATTTCCTTACCAGCAAACCGTCTTGGATTCGGAACATTTTTGGACATTTCATCAACACTCTTAGGTCCTCTTTCCCAATGTAATCGGTATCCGTCAGGGGAAAGTTCTCAGGGTCCTCAAGGTGCTGGTAAAATTTACCAATTATTGGATCCCCCTTCTGAGCAGTAATCAAATCAGCATCAGGGGTCTCCTTACTCCATTGTGCAATTGAAAGGTCGTTGTTAGCATTTGTCTGGGACCTAGTGATAGCAGTGACCTGGATTTCCCCCAACAGGGACTCAATCTCAATTAGATCCCCTTGGATGGCTCCGGTTTTGGCCAGCTGATCGGCTAAGTCATTTCCAGTTTTGTCTGGTCCCTCTACTTTGGAATGACCCTTGATCTTCTTCCAATAGATGGTCATCCCATTCGAGGTGACCAGATCATCAATGTTTTGGATCAACTTCCCATGTTTCAAGGGTTTGTTGTTAGCACATACCATGCCTCTGGTCTTCCAATTAACCAGGTGCTCCACGAACCCGTTCCGTACATAATCCGAATCTGTGATTATGACCAGTTCGTGGAGTTGATGCTGGACAGCAGTGAGGATGGCCTGATGCACAGCCATCAATTCTGCCACCTGACTACTTCGGGGACCAATTTTGTATCCAGCGGAGGGTTCTGGGGACTCATTCACCCATGCATTCCCTACGCCGGCCACCAGTTCTTTCTCCCCGTTGTTGTCAACATGGTAAGAGCATCCATCCACATACACGGTGGGCATTCCCTCACACTTGTCTTCTTCAAAGACTTTGTGGGGGGAATTAAGGTATGCCTCCATGTTGTCCTTTATTTTTAGACTTTCGTCCTCGAGACAGTTTTCTCTGGCGCAATCATGCAAGTCAGCCAGACCTTGCGCGAGGGGACTCTTCTTGTTTTGGCCATATCTGACCTCCACAGGAAAGCCTTGCATTGACAGAATCCAGGAAGTAATTCGGGAATTACTCACATTTCCGGCCCGGATTCTGTCACTTTGGAGATATTGCAGAGGCTGGTGTGGAGTCTCCACTATGATGTGTTCCCCCTGGATAAACGGGCGGTAATTCTTCAATGCCCACACCGTTGCCAGGAGTGCCTTCTCACAATCGTTGAATTTTTCCTCCACAGAGGATAAAGTTTTGCTCGCATAGGAGATTACTTTATTGACCTTGTCATGCTTTTGGTATAATACTGCCGTCAAGCACGTATTAGAGAACCCTGTCTCCAGGAAGAACTCCTTGTTTCTGACAGGGTAAGCTAGGCAAGGCGCTTGTGAGAGGCTTCTCTTGAGTTGTTTTACTGCCTCGGCTTGTTCTGGACCCCATTCCCACTTGACCCCCCCCTTCAGGAGATGAATCAGGGGTCTGGTGATCTCTGCGTAGCCCTCAATGAACTTTCTGCTGTAATTAGTCAGTCCAAGGAGGCTCCTTAGTTCTCGCAGAGTTGTGGGGTCTTTCAGTTTCTGAAGTGCTTCCACTTTCTTTTCCTGGGGACAGAGGCCCTGAGGAGTAATCTCATGCCCCAAGAAATTAACACGGGTTCTACACCACTGTGCTTTCTGAAAGGAAAGTTTTGCTCCGGCGGCCCTCAACTGTGTCAGAACATAACGGATCTCCGCTATGTGTTCCTCAACAGTTGAGCTTTTGATGAGGACATCATCTACATAAGCCAGGTTACCCCTCGTACCCAGGTCGGGCATGGCCTTATGTAGGAAAATATTGAACTCATTACCGGAGTTAAGGTATCCGAAGGGAGTCCGGGTCCATGTGTACTGCTGGCCCCCAAAGGTAAAAGCCAGCTTGTATTGGTCCTCCCTACTGACAGGCACGGTCCAGTATCCATTGGTCAGGTCTATTGCAGTGAATACCTGTGACCCCTGAATCTGGGCCAGCCCTTGGTCAATGTAGGGAAGAGGCCATCGGGAAGTATGGACCCGTTTGTTGAGCTCCCTAAGGTCGGCGCAGAGTCTCCACTGGCCGTTTGGCTTCAATATTCCCAGCACCGGATTATTGAAGGTGCTGTGGACTGGACGGATTATTCCCCGGGACTCAAGGTTCTTAATTATTTCAGTAAGGGACTCCATTGATGCGAGAGGCAAGCGATATTGCTTCACAAACACAGGAGCCATGCCAGGGTCCGTGGGGATTGTTGTTGTGTGGATGTCAGTGCGACCACAGTCATATGAGTCTACCGCAAAGAGATCTTGGAAATCCAAGAAAACTTGTTTCAACTTTTGCTTTTGTTCCAGAGTCACACAGGCATCAGCTAGGTTGACTCTCTCTTCCACCATCTGCCTGAAGCCTGGAAAGACTTCTGGTTTGGCTATTTCCGCGGCCTCCTCCAGCTGGGTGGAGAAGTCCCTGGTCAGAGTGCTGATTTGGACCGGAGGCTTCAGGTGGGAAAGGCAGCCCTCATGTACCTGGAAAATCACCTCATCCCTCCTGAAGTCACACGTCACATCTTCCTTACCATAGGGGCAGGAAGTGTACACCAGGAAGTTCCCCCCATGCCGGGTGAAAATCCTGTCTGGTGTTGTATTGTCCTCACTGTCACTGTCAACACAGTCCTTGGGGATTGGTCCTAACAGTTCATTTACAAGATCAATGGAGAAATGTCGGTCATCAACCGCCATTCCAATAATGGTGCCTGCGGCTAGAGTAATACTCTTTAAGTCGCTGTTATCCACCTCTATTAGAATGGTGTCATGTTCTATGTTGACTAATGGAGTCGGGTTTACCCCCAACCCTTGCTGTTGGAGAGAAGCATTTAGATGTATGTAAGCATCAGGGTTTTTCAACTCTTGTCCCCTTTTAACTTTCACTTCCAGGGAGAATTGTCGGGTCCTTTCTGGGATGGTGACTTCCTCTTTAACCTGAATTTCAACTGCATAAGGTAGCAATTGAGCTGACCTAAATGCTTTTTCTGGATCATCAAAGCCCATGGGATTATCCGCTAATCGGGACCAAGCTTTGAAGTTTATTAGGTCCAAACTAATGGCAAAGCGATTGAGAATGTCACTGCCTAAGTAAAAGGCGGCAGTGACGTCTCGCACGACCCAACAATTGTGGACTATGCTCTTGTTGCCAATGGAGATTTTGAGCATACACCTGCTTGGCAGGAGATGTTTGGAATTAGGTGCTTCCAGGTCCATTTCCCATTTGTCTATCAGTTTGAAGGTGGGAATGGCTGGATCTTTTGGGAGTTGGCGGAACATGGCTTCGCTGATGAAGCTCTTACCGTTGTTTACACACACTCGAGCGAGAACAGAGTCCTTCCCATCATTTAACTGAACAGGGATGAACAACTGCTCTTCAATTTGCTGAATATCAGCCAGGCTTTGAGCTGATTTCACATCTTTCTGGACTATAGGAGTGGGAGTTTCAGATTGTGGATTGGTATAGAATTTCAGAGTGTTTCCTTCCAGCGTGGAATACCACCTTAAACTGGAAGGAAGGTTGATTTTCAGAAATAGAGAGGACCCCCCATCACCAGTCTGTTGTCCTACTGCTATTACTGTCACGTCTGGAATTTGGCTATTCTGGAAGTGAAATTCTACTTGGTCAGATTTTTGTTCAACCATGTGGCATGTGCCGTTTAAACTAACATGGTTGGCACTCTGTTTTAATTTTATTGGTCGGCTAGTCTGGGTCCAGAGGACCTTGTTTACGCAATCTATTAGGGGTGACAACCTTCTCAGGAGGTCATTCCCTAGTAAACAAGGGGTGCCCTCTGGGGTCACAACTATGACCGGGTGTTTCAACTTGTGTCGCCCGATCTTAATGTCCAAGTCTGCCGTCCCCTCGACGGGAATTTCCTTCCCGTCAAAGTTCTGCAGTTGTCCAGGAAGAGAGGTGAGAGGAATTTGGTAATTCTCTCCCCTTCCTGCATTCAGTTCGTCAAAGGCCCTTCTGGACAGAAGGGTAGCTTGAGATCCAGTGTCCACCAGTGCTGAGATTGTACCCTGCCCCTGTACTTGTACCGGGGCATAATATCTTCCCTCCTTCTCCTCAAGGGGGCACAGATAATGTACATTTTTGGACAACTGGTGGGCTAATTTTCTGGTTTTGGACATCGATAGCGAAGAGATTTGGGCAGAATTCTGTGGAGAGCCTTGGGAATCTGAAAGAAAAAATTTGCAACTGGAGATCAGAGCCATTGTGGGTTCCCCTGGCTCCGTTTCTGGGCCGCCCCCCCTTTTTTGGAGGCAGTCGCCAGGATGGGTTTGAACCAGGGGATTTTCTTGCTGTTGGTTCTGGGATGAGATGGTGGGCGGCGGTAGCTCAGTCTCCACATCTCCCCAGTCTGGATTTGCATCCCTAGGGACCCATTTTTCTTTGGGAGGAGTTCCCCCCTCTCTGAAGGAGAAGATCCTTTTCCCAGGATCCTCTGAGGATCCCTCTCCCTCAAATTGGAAGATCTGTACCTCCTCCTCAAACTGAGTCTGTTTGGGTCTTTTGTTTCTCCTACCCCCCCTCTGCTCCTTAGGAGGCAGACTTTCAGGGGCAAGAGATTTTGTTTCCGGTTCCTGGGTTTCCAGGGGCTGTTTACAAGTGAGGAAGGAAGCTTCCTCCAAGGCTTTACACCCCCCTTCCCTTTGTGCCTCCTCCCTGGGAACCGGTGATTTATCGGGGTGCTGCCCCCGTCATTGTTCTGGAGCACCAGGTCCAGAGTTGGGTGCGTTCTGCGCCGGCATGCTGATCTGAGGGTTCTGCTGTGCCCTCAGTATATGACCCATATCCCGCGCCATGTTTTGAACCTGGCGCTCTAACTGGGAAACCCGCTCAGGCTGATACGGGGCCCTGTTTTCTCCCCTGGGCTGATCCCGGGAAGGGTAGCTGTCCCTCCTCTGGTAGTACCCCTGGTTGGGAAGATTTTGGTACCCCTCCACCCTTGGCCTCCCCTCTCCCGGATTCAGTGGTCTGGGCTCAGGGAATTGAGGAAAGAAGGATGGATGATTTTGGGGTTGGAAGTCGGGTGGATATCTGGGGAAAAAGTTCTGCCCAGGGTTTGGTAAATTTCTGCCCTCCTGTGGGAAGTTTGGAGGGAAGTTCCCTGGGTTAGGTGCTTGGCTGGATCCCCCCCCTTGGGCTGGAGGAGTCCACACATAACCCAGAATGGGTCTGTTACCTTTGTAGCGAGGACTTACATAGTCAGGAGAGCGAGGGACCCCATTTGTGGGGCTGCCTCCCTGGCTCCCTGTCTGTGACTGGCCCGAGGACCTTCTGGGCCTAGCATTATTAGGTGCAGGTAGGTTTTTAGGCCCCCCCATCTCCAAATCCAAAACGGGGGTGACCTTTACCTCTGCCACCTTGGCAGCAGCAGGGGTGCTGTTGGCTTTGGGGTTTTTCTGGGCATTGCTTTTATTTTCTATGGGCTTCTGCACCTCATAGATCCGGGTAGCCTGTTCAATGACCCAGTCTAAAGATCTTTTCTCATGAAAATCTCTCACGAGCTGGGTCATTATATATTTGGGCAAGGCATGGAAAAATGTATTGACAAACTCTCTACTATCTGTGCGCACCCTTCTGGTGGTTTGCGCAAAAGCACGCTTTAACTCCTGCACAAATTCTCGTGGGGCCTGATCCTCCCCACATTGCAAATTGTAGGCTGCCTTGCGAGCCTCTTGAGGATTTCTGTGAACAGAAAAATGTTTCAGGATGGCCGCCTTATAGGTGGACCATCTTAAATGATTTTGGTCCTCCAGCCCCGCAAAGAAACTGGAGTATTCCGGGGAGAAGGTCCACTTTACATATTGAATGCAGCTTTGGCTGTCCTTCAAATGGGAAGTCTCCATCATTTGTTCAAACAACTCTAAGTGCTCCCAAACAGAATACTTAGCGTTCTTATGGTAAGGCGTGATGACGCTCCTGATCGCCTTAATCTGCTTTAAGGGGTCCTTGAGCAAGGCCCTTTTTGCCTTATTGGCCTTTTTGGTTCGGGTAACCCTTGTCCATTCTTCGTCGGACTCAGAGGCACTGCTCCCAGAGGTTCCCGTCTGTTCTTCCAGGTTTTCCCGGATTCTGCGAGCCTGGGAATGGCTGGCAGAATGTGGGGACCTGGTCTCCTGTGTCCTGCGCAGTTCAGAGGAGTCTTCAGATTCCTCCTTGCTGTCAGGATTTGATGGGTACCCCCTCCACTGACCTAACTGGGCAGAGGTTTTCAGGATGCCCTTAATGGGCCTACTCTCCTGGGGTTCCCCATTGAACTGTACTGTACTTGGGTGCCCATACCCGGATGCCCACCCCTCCATTCCTGAGTGGTTCTGGCCTATGAGCCCCATACTCTTAGCTGGATAGTAATCTGCCATCCCTGTGGCCCTGTGCTCATGTGCGCCAGGGAACATGGGGGTGGCAGAGTCCAGGGACTGAGAGGTATGAGGGCCTCTGGTACTAGGGCTCCTGAGGTTATGCTCCGGAGTTTCCCTTTCCCAGCGAACCTCATCTCTATCCGCCCCTGCTCCCTGTTGCAATGCAAGAGCCTGCATTTGTGCCTTCAGTTCTTCAGTTAAGGCCTTACTGGACTCTATCAGTCTCTCCTGCATCGCTACCTGTTGTTGGAGCCTATCATTGTGTTGACAGAGGGCCTCATTTTCCCTCTGTGCTTCCTGGTTGGTCCTGGAGAACTGGGCCAGTCTTTGCTGCAGGAGGGTTACCTCCTGAGCTGTGTCCCTATTGGCCTGCTCCTTTCTTGCTAGAGCATCCTCCACCCTCCTGGTGTGCTCTAACAAGTTCTGGTGTTCTTTTTGGAGATCACCCAGTCCCTGGTGGGCCAGGTGATTTTCTTCCATTTTTCTTTTTAAATGGCAGACTTCCTGGCCTAAGGCATCTCTTTCCTGACTAAGAGCCTGCATTTGTGCCGCCAGGTCGTCCCTCTGCCTTTGAAGGGCACCAGCTTTCTGGTGTTCTTCATCAAACTCTGCCTGGGTATCCAGGTCTTTCAAAATCAGCTTGTTGCTCTCTGCCTTCACTCTATCTAGATGACTTTGCAGGGTGGCTACCTGCTCCGTGCATGCCCTGTTAAAGTCTAATTGTTGCTCCAGCTTTTTCTGGCTCTGCAGTAAGGAGTCCAAACTGTCTTGGTGCTCCTTCTGTAGGGCCAGAAATCTGGTATCCTGTTCTGACTTTTCCTTTTGCAGCACATCCATATCCTCCTTTATTTTAGTGATGTACCGTCTGCTGTCATTTTCTGACTCCTGGCTCCTCTGCAGCCTCTGCTCAGAAGAGTCCAGATCAGATTGGGCCTTCTGTAATGCCATCTGTTGCCTATTTGCCAGATTTTGGCTTTCCGCACATCTATCCTGCATGTCTCCAACGTATAGGTACAGGTATGCTGCTATCCTGGCAATCTTATTGTGTTCCTCTTTGGCTTTAGGAGCCATATATAGTTCACTCAGGGCCACATGTAAGGGACCCTGATCTCTATATATATCTGACCCTGTTTCAGTGACCTGTTGTGTGATGGCCTGCAACCACACATCCTGGCCCTGTTCGGTCCATTCACCTCTCACAAATAGCTTATGCAAGAGGTGCTCTCTGGCTATTTTCATGTCTACTAAGGTCGTCATTCTAGAGATTGGTCTCTGTCCTGACTTACAGAAGTTTGTATTTTATTTTTGCAGAACAGAACTTTTCTTGGAGTGTCCCTTTTGAGGAATGCTTCACAGCGTAATGCAGCGTGGTGATCCGACTGGATGTATGTATCCCGTCAGTTAGCACACTGTATTAATCTGCACAAATGGTAAATCTAACCCAACGTCTCGGCTCGAGCCCCCACTTTGTAAGAGGATTCAATTCAGCACTACAGCCAAGTTAACGCCTAGTCTAGAATACTGAATGAAAACCCTTATTGATATATCTTTAGGTCCAGTTCATGCGTCCTGGATGACTACCCTTGTATAACACCCCTCTCTTGGAATCCCCCTGACCCCACTGAGCCAAGAAGTAGTTCTGTTTTGCAAGTTTAAAAGGTTTATTTGATAAATTAAAATATATATATCACACTTTATAATAAATTAATAATTGAATATCACACTTAATCTGATATGGTAAATATTAACAAAGGAGAATCTGGCACTAGCACACTTCTTATAATCACTAATGAGTTGATATGAAATGGATAAGGTAGCACACTGGTAAATAGGAACAAAAGTATAATGTGGTAGAGGATGCTTTATGTAGCTCAGGTGGATGCAATATTCAATGAATGCAGTACAGAAAATACGCAATATGATTCAACCAGACAATGTAATCACTTTTCTCGGGCTATTCCCTCCCCCCCTCTTTATGCAATGCAAGGAAATGGAAGGAAAACACACAGTCCTCAGAAATGCAATCAACTGTAATTCAGTTCAATCCCAGCAAGCTTACAGAAAACAGATAGGAGTTTTGAAAACACAGGCAATGCTTGGATATGTGCTGGCAATGAATGAGAAATATGCTAAATTTGCTTTTAATTCCCTTATAGAGGTTCAGGGTGAGTGGTATCTAGTTAATATTAGTCCAGGCTCACACTAGCAATGATGCAGGGATAGTTAGCAGGTTAAACGAATTTCTGGCCAATGGAAAGCAAACAGCAGCAGTTTTTACATGTGAAGAAATTGCAAATCGCGGTAAAATTCGCGGATGCGCCGAGCGCTATTACAAAGGAACCGCAAGGACTATCTCTACCGTTTTGGGGTCCTAGAAAAGCCTGGGATCTCAGCTTCCAAATGAAAGTTATTGCAAGTCTCTAGCCCAAACGGTTGCGGAGATATGAGTAATTTAGTAAAGGTCGTTTTTGGTTTTGTAAATTTTAAACGCACACTTTTTCAAAATGACAAGTGACAAATTTTTGCAGCTAGAATGACAGGTGACAGCTAGGAGGCAGTTCTACTTAGGTTAAATAGATTGAATTAGATGAATTTAAACTAAGAGATGTGTTCTGAGTTTTGCTAAGTACTCACAAGAGATTTTGAACAGGAAAGCGACTTGGTCACGGACTTCAGTCTGGTCAGGTCTTTCCGGGTTCTGCTCACAGCGCCTGGCCTCTGGAACTGCTCACAGGGGTCTGGTCTCTGCTAGGCACCGGTTCTTTGGGTCTCTCTGCTCTGGATAGATTGAAGTCTCTAGTTTGGCTTTCTGGAGTTTGATGGAGGTAAGTATGGATTTTTCCGGCAGAGCTTTCAGCGGCAGATGAAAAATGAATCTCCCTATGTGTCCTGACTCTCTGCTTTTTATCTGTTTCTTGAGAATGGGTGTGTGTGTTGCATCACTAGACTTGCCCCTCTCAATCGTCATTGGTCAGCTTTCATTCGTCCCCTTGATTGGGGGAATGAAATGAAGTGTCATCATGATGAGGTCTGTTTATGATACAGAGAACCCACCCCTGTCAACTTTACACACAATCTATATCTGACCTAAAAACATATTTGCACAGGTACACATTTGTTTAAAATTACATATACATGGTGTGGCTGAATTTAGCCATGTCTATGTCCAAATCTGCTCATTCTCGGAGCTTGCATTCAAAGAGTGTACATAATTGACTTTTTAACTGCTTTTTCAATTTCCGACATGGACCCAACTTTACATACATGTGTGCAGGGGGTAGGGACATTAACTGATGAAGTTTCAGATTTTTAACATGCACACATTTAGAGTAATATCCACTTTTCCGCTAAAACCCCCCTGAACATACCACCGGTTCCTACCACGTCTTAAACTGTGGGCAGAAAAATCACAAGAATTATGGTATCATTTATAAAATTTTCACATGTCCGCTCTATGAGTTATTCATCTTTTTAAAGTTATGTTCTGGCTCCAAAGGGGTGTGGTTTACCCTCAGCACAAGGTTGAATTTCTGGTTCTTTCCAGTTCTGCCAAGCCAGCTTGCTCTCACAGGCAGTGCTCCTCCCAGCTCCTGCCAAGAGGAAGCTACAATTTACGACGTCTGTAATAAAAACCTTTGCCTGAGTGAAGAGGGCTTTGTTCACTCTCTTGCAGAGCACAGATAATTCAATTATCAGATAGATGGCATATCCTTAGCCTGGGCAGCAAAAGGAAGGTTGGCCTGGGAACACAGTGGTGACTCAAGTTTCACTGCTGATGGGATCCGTTGCTAGGCAAAATCAAGTTCCTTAAGCCGGACCTTCAGCTAACTTTTTGTTGCTTTTAAAATAACTTGTAATTTTACACATGCAGCTAGAATGCTGATTCTAAGTGCAAAACTATGACATTTCAACAGTTACAAAGGCATGTGACACCAAACATAGGTCACTCATTTAATCTAAACATTTTCGATTTTAGTGTCTTTAAATCCAGTGCAACTTAAACTGCTGCAATCCACAGCTCAGCCAGTCTTGTTATAAACCTTGTCTTATGATCTTCATTTCCCAGATTCTGTAGGCACACAAAACTCCATTCTGCCACCTGTCTGCTGGTGTTCAGTGAATATTTTGCACATGTTGCAAGGTTTGAAATAGGCATTTTGCTTGCCTTCAGAAAAACACACAGAGTGGTTTTAAAACGCCGGCTTTTGGATAGTGGTGAGTACTGGTACTGCACTCATTTTTGGGATTTAAGAAATGAATTCCCCACACTTCTAGGTTGCATTTGGCAATCAGCATTGCCATTCCCAATGGTTTCAGACTACTGTGCGGGTAGTCCAATGGTGGTTTTAAAGCGCTTTGAAGCTAACCGGCGCTACTGTTTTTCCTTTGGCAACCCATTTCCCTCATGGCAACCCGGCCTTTCATTCTCGCACTGGTGGGTGGCAAGTGAGGCAACCATTTTGGTGGGCGCACAAACTGCGCAGCTTTCCTGGATTTCAGCGCACATGTGGGTTTTCCGCCATCTTGAATTTTCTAAGCCCACAGCACCAAATGTTGTAACAGGGTAGCTTAAACGTGGGTCAGGACACCCAACAGCACTACGTCAACAGGTAGTGCTACACAGAGATGATCAAGGAGACCTACCACATATGCCCTTGTCTTTTGGTAAATACGATGGCTATCCAGGAGGTCTTAAGGATTTTTTAGACGCTTGCCATGTGTACTACACCTTTAGACCTCATGCGTTTGAGACAGTCAGATCCAAAGTGGGTTTTCTTATTGCAAACCTAACCGGAAACGCCCTAGCTTGGGCTACCCCTTTAGTCTCAAATAACGATCCGGCTCTGAACTATTATGACAGGTTTGTGGAACAATTCAAGGGGAGATTCAACCACCCAGAAGCTCTGTACACTTCGCTTGAGGCTATCCTTGATGTAAAAGAAGGAACTACAGATGTCCAAACATACATTTCTCGCTTTCTAAGATTGGCCGCTAAGGCTGACTGGCCGGATTCTGCTAAACAAACCATCTTTCGAAGAGGACTCCACGAGGATAAAAAGGATGAGTTAGCCCTTATGACTCTCTCTTTACAAATTGAATTCTGACTATCGGAATGCTGCCAGGAAAGAAGACCTCGTCTATACCATCCGACGCTTAACCCTGCTCCTCCACCATCCCGGGAAGCTCCAACAACGGAGGAACCTATGCAGATAGGAGCCACCCATGGATATTTAACACCTGCTGAACGAAAGAGGCGTAGAGACTCTGGTCTCTGTATGTACTGTGGCTCCTCTAAACATCTGCTCAGGGATTGTCCAGAGGTACCTCCACGACGGAAGGAAAACTTCAGCCCTCGGTCTTATGCAAGGGAGGTGTCGGGGGAACAGCTTACAGTCCTTGCTATCTCACAAGACCCATCAAAATAAAGGAAGGTAACAGTTTGATGGTGTTTCGTGTCCAACTGTAGACTACCAGTCCCAATTCGATTGAGGTATTGGCCATGTTAGACTGCGGAGCGGCAGGAAACCTCATGGAGGTCAAATGGGCCAAAGAGCATCAAGTACCTGTAAGACAGAATAAGAGACCTATACCGGTTGAAGGGGTTGATGGAACTTCATTGTCTTCGGGTCCCATAAGTACGGAGACATTACCTTTACACTTGGCATTATGCGAACACCACGTACTGATGGTATTTGATCTAATCCGAGCAGCACATTTCCCTCTGGTGATCGGAATACCATGGTTGAGAAGCATAATCCCCATATCAACTGGGCTTCCAACCGTGTACGTTTTGATTCCTCCTTTTGTAGGAACCATTTCATGTCTACTCCTCAGAGTAAGGAGGAGATGGTGGAAAGCAGACCTTCTAGCCCGAGGATAGTATCCTCCATTCCTCTTCAATACCAGGAATACGCTGAGGTATTCGAGGATACCTTACCCAGACTTTAGCCTCCCCAAAGAACAGAAGACTGTGCGATTGAGCTTCTTCCGGGTTCTGTTGTTCCCTTTGGCAGAATGTATCCATTGTCACTTCCTAAGAAACAGGCTCTACGAAGCTATTTAGATGCCAATCTACAGAATGGACTCATCCAAGAATCAAAATCTTCAGGTGGTGCTTCGTGGTTTTTCATCCCAAAGAAGGATTCGAATGAATTACAACCCTGTGTAGATTACAGAGGACTCAATCAAATCACCACTCGGGACCGTTACCCCATGCCACTAATAAGAGATATCCTGGAAGCTGTAAGAGGAGCATCGTATTTCACCAAAATGGACCTCAGAGGAGCGTACCATCTCCTGAGAATAAGAAACGGGGATGAATGGAAGACCGCGTTTCGAATCGCGTTTGGGTTATACGAATACAAGGTGATGCAGTTTGGCCTAGTGAACGCTCCAGCCATTTTTCAAAGATTCATAGACTAGGTATTTTCTGACATGTTGTTTGTTTCGGTCGTCATCTACTTGGATGATATTCTAATATACTCTCAAGAACTCCAGGAGCATTGCGATCAGGTGAAGAAGGTATTACGCCACCTCCAGGCCAACCAACGCCTAGTGAAGCCAGAGAAGTGTCAGTTCGAGGTCACTTAAGTTTCATGTTTGGGGTATATTCTCTCAAAGGATGGTATAGAGATGGAACCCAGTAAAATAAGGGCTATACTGGAATGGAAAGAACCAAGGTGTGTCAAGGATGTTCAAACATTTCAAGGTCTGGCAAGTTTTTATCGCCAATTCATTCCTAAATTTTCAAGTCTGAGGCTGCCCATTACTGAGTTAATTAAGAAAGGGGTCAAATTTCTGTTTGGCCAAGAACAAAAAGAAGCCTTTTCCCATCTCAAGCAGATGTTTACCACCGCACCAATACTGGTGCAACCTAATCAAAATAAACCCTTAATACTGGAGACGGATGCTTCGGGAGGAGCTGTTGGTGCAGTTCTCTTACAGGAAGCAAAGGATGGACTGACCCACCCAGTTGCTTATTATTCAAAGACACTGACAAAGAGTGAACGTAACTACTCAGTTTTGGAAAGAGAATTCTTAGCCATTAAACTAGCCTGTCAAGAATGACGACATCATCTTCAAGGTGCGGCTAACCGTTTTCTTAATCGAACAGATCATCGGAACCTCCGTGTGTTACAGCAGATGGAATGCTCTAATGCTAGACATGCCTGATGGGCGTACTTCTTCTCCCAATTTGATTTTCAAATAACCTACTTACCTGGTTCAGAAAACAGAATGGCAGATACCCTCTCTCGAAGCCAAGGAGAGGAGACCGGTTTCTATCAAGGTCATGACCTCTTGTTTCCAGGACTAAAGGTGATGGCAAGTGTGTCACCTTTTCTTCACGAGCTTGTAACCCAGTATGCACACAACAACCCAACTTCCCAGTAACCGTTACCCAAGGAAGCGACAATCTTTACTATCATGATACAGGACTGTATCTACCTTCTAAGAAGCTTCAAGAACAGGTTCTTTCATGGTGCCACGATTCTCCCCTCTCGGGACACCCTGAAATCAAGAAGACCCATGATCTAATAAGCCGTTGCTTCTGGTGGCCTGACCTACGCAGGGATGTAGACAAATATGTTTCCTCAGGCCCAGTCTGTGCAGCAAACAAGTACAGAACAGGCAAGCCCCTTGGAAGGCTTCAACAACCTCCACTACCTGGTCACCCATGGGAGCATATGTCCTTGGATTTTATTGTAGACCTGCCCAACTCAGGTATGATGACAGCTATCGTGGTAACAGTCGATTCCTACAGCAATATGGCCCATTTTTCTGCTTTATCCCATCTCCCTTCAGCTCCTGAGACTGCTTCCATTTTTCTCAGAGATGTGGTACGTCTTCACGGACTACCCCGAACAATAGTCTCTGACAGAGGGTCTCAATTTACCTCGAAGTTTTGGTCATCATTATGCCAACAACTGGGAATTCACAGGGCTCTGTTGTCTGGTTACCATCCGCAAAGTAACGGACAAACCGAAAGACTCAACGCTAGTCACGAGCAATATCTAAGATGCTTTTGTAGCAACAAACAGGAAAGGTGGTCGTCTTTCCTTTCTCAAGTAGAATTCTCTTACAACAACACATGTCACAGTTCCATTCAAATGAGCCCATTCTTTTGCACCTATGGATATCATCCTCAACAAATACCATGGGCAGGTATGCAAACTACAAGAACTCCAGCCATAGATAACATGTTGACTGAACTCAAGGAGGTGCACAACATGGCTAGAAGAGCATTATAGAACAGCCAACAGTCCCACAAGAAGTGGGCAGATCGGAGTAGGCTGGCCAATCCTGAATGGAACCCAGTACAATTGGTCTGGTTATCCACAAATTACCTACCTCGTTGGGTTCATACAGGCAAGTTTGCTCCTCTGTATTTGGTTCCTTTCCCCATTCTGGCTCAAGTCAATCCAGTGGCCTTTAGGCTACGCTTACCCAAGAGTCTTCAGCGGGTGCACCCGATATTCCATACCTCTTTGCTCAAGGAATGTAAGAAGGATCCATATCAACGGAGTACTCGGAGGATCAGATCACCTGCTATACAGGAACCGCAGGAGTATGAGGTTGAGTATTTGGAGGATTCGAGTTATCGAAGAGGCAGAGTTCAGTACTTAGTCCATTGGAAGGGATACTCTGCAGAAGAAAGAACTTGGGAACCCAGACATCACATGCATGCTCCTAAATTGTTGAGATGATTCCATTTGAAGTACCCTGCAAAACCAGGGGGTTTACGGAGGGGAAGAAGGATATAATGTCAGGACTCGACCGTGGAAACTTTGGCATTACTGGAAAGGTAATGCTGTGTTAAGTTCCCTGTGGAATGGTCTAGTCCTCGGCCATCATGGCAGCCATGTGTATAAGACCAAGCCCCGCCCTCTGCCTAGTGCGTTGTATCTGTTTCTCGTTACTTGCGTTCCACAGCTAATCTTGCTTAGCAGCCATTCTCAGCCTTCTTAGTTCCTTCTTCTCTCTCCCTTTCTACCAGCCTCCTTCCCAGGGAATTCCCCTCTAGTGCTCGTATTTCCTTTCTCTTTCGGCATTCAGCCACTTCTATTTTCCTCCTTGTTTTGCTTACCTGTCGGCGTTCTCATATTCCTAACTTGCGGTTCACCCTTGCTGGCTCTGCTTTCTTCGCGGCTCTTCGTGTTCAGACCTGTTCTTTTTGTGGGATCGATCGTATACAGTTATGTGGGTTCTTACGATTGCTAGCCTTACCTTTTATGCCTTTTCCGCTTAACTATCCTCGGAGCCTTCCTCTTCTGTCCCGCTTTCTGCAAGTTCATTTCCTTCGGTTTACCAATGGCAGAGTCCGATAATTCCAGCCTGCCACCTGTCCGACTCCTTGTGACTCCGCTGCCGCCCAATTCCTTTTTCTCCGTCTCCTGCATCGGATCTTCACATCGGAGTGATATTGTTCCCATTGTTTCAAGATCTGACAGCCCACTCTCCTGGAATTTCTTCAGCCCTTTGTTTTCCATCTTTTGGAGAGTCTAACAGACTATAAGGACAACACCTCAGGGTTTTTTGATGCCTGTCTGGCTTTTTCCCTGACCATTGGAGTTTGGCTCTTCGGAGTCCCCCAAGACAGGTCCCAATCCCTGTCAAGGTGGCCTCCGAGGGAGCCAGACCTTATTTGCACGATAGGAAGTCCAATGAGAAGCCAACAAGAGAGACTTCCAGACTCCCGAAGAAGCTGTCTTCCTCTTCCAAGGACAGTGATACGAAGGCATTAGGTGAGGAGCAGGGGGAGGACGGGGGGGAAGCTTGACAGAATCCTGGGCACAGGTGCACTGTTGTGTTAGGCTGGGCTGTATTGAAAGGCTGCAAAAATAATGTGGACTAGAGGGCGTGGGAGGAGTGAGAGCTGGGCCAAATTCCCTACACCCACCCAGATTGGTTGCAACATCTGATAAGGGACACTAAGAATTGGGAAAACCCACCAAATTGTCCCTGTAAGTTTGAGGATTCAATGCCCCCGAAGAGCGGTTGACTCTGCAATGCGCTTCACTTGACAACAGTGTGCCCGGAGTTTCCATCTGAAATTGTGGAAGAGGGTCTGTAGTTACGTGAAATCTGACCCCCCTGCCAATGAGTGGCATGTATACCTGCTGTGGAGTGAGAACCTTCGGCACATATTTTATCTCATACAGTGATATTATTTCTGCCACAGGTACTGATTGAAACTTCAAATGATGTAATAAAAGGGACACGGAGGAGAGAAAATGCCTGCCACAGCAACCGGAGCAATCTAAGATGAATAGGTTCTCACAGCCATCCCAACACCCTAGTAGGAGCACTGCTGTTGCAAAGCTGCCTCAAGCAGGCAGCTTTTCCTCTACAGATTTACCAAATAGGGAGGTGTTAGCAGCCATATCAGACTTTAGAGCCTCAAAATAAAATGGTGACGTGAAGGTGGATGCATCGTTCATAAGGTACAACCTCCAAAATGTTTCTGAGAGGATCAGTCAAACAGACAATTGTATTAAGGAAATGCCTGGCACTGTGCAATCCCGGCAATGACAGGTGACCCACTTGCAGGGCAGGACAAAACCTAGTGCACAAGCAGGAGCAAAAATGCAGAAGGAAGAGCACATGGCAACATCATCAACATGGTAGTAGAACTTGAAGGGGAGGAAGGCAACAACTCAACGATTTTCATTGGAAATGTGCTCCTGCAGGTAGTGGGAGCTGTGAAAAAAAATGTCACAGATTTGCAATGGAGCACGCTCACTGGGCATTCTCGAATCTGCTCCCAGCTGGGCCACCATCTTGAGCCATGATTGCCTGAGTACTGGAATAGGTAGATAAGGAGATCAACCTGCAATACTCCCACCAGTGGGTGCCATTCTGGAGAGGAGCTAATTGGAGAGCAGCGCTCCCAGACTAAACACAACCAGGGTCGGATTGGCCCCTCGGCCTTTCGGGCCGTGGCCGAGCTGAAGTCATCCCTAGGGAGTGGGGGCCGGTTTCTGGCCATGCCTGGGCCGGTTTGGAAGAAAAAAAGAAAGTAATCTTTTTTTTTTTTAAATGCACTTTTCTTTTATCTTTTTTTTTTTCAAAAAGCCTTTAATCCTTCCTAGGTTGATAAATGAGTACCAACACAGGTTGGGTGATATTGTATGCATATTTTGTTCTATAGAAAAAAAGCATAAGTGCTATACAATAACATACTATCATTTGGCCTTGGACGTCTGCTTGGATTCACAGTAATTTAGTGTACTTAGGAACAATGCTATTTCATGCCACTACTTGTTTTGTCAAAGGGTGAAAGGTCTTGTTTTATCGCTTCCCGGGATGTCACTTTGGGGTGGGGTCAAATTACATCACTTCCGGTGATGTCATCAGAGGTCAAGGGTCGTGAGGCGAGGGGTGGCCCACTTTTTTGAGGCAAGGGGTCGGCCACTTTTTTTGGGTGACCGGGCCTAATTCTTGTTCCAGTCCGACCCTTAACACAACTGATGCAGCGTCAGTGTAAGTCCTTTGAGGAAGTCAAGAAGAAACAAACGCAGGCACGCATTTGATATATGGCCCTATTTCCAGCCAAATGTAAAATCATAAAAGATGGGTGTAACGAAATGACTGTTGCTCTGCAGCAGTGCAGGATGATTAGTGAATGCAACTTCTGCTCAACCCCACACTACTACTAAACCAGCATCTATCGACTATTTTACGTAGCATAGGCTGAGGGCAGGCTGTGCTCCTCCGGAGGGATGTAAGCTATCATAGAAACAGTCCAAATAACAATAGACATGTGCTACAAAATGAAAAGAATGTCCAACCAAGGTTGTATAAAAGTAGGATACTTTAATTAAGCTAACCATACAGGCACACTAATAGAAAAAACACTTTAATCCATCCCTGTAAGTAAATGCAGAATTTGCAAAGAAAGGGAGCACTCTGTGTCTGAAGTCTGGGGTATGAAGGACCTTATTTCAGCAACAAGGTCAGTTTACCGAAGATGCCTACTGGTCCTACTAGTCACTATGGCCCACTAAGGTGGTCAAGGAGGAAGAGAGCCACTGGAATTACTTTCAAATGCTTGTTGGTGGGGGGGCTCACCAGTGTTAAGACATGCTTTCAGCAGGGTCTGGTCAGCAGTCCGTTGTTCCCAATGGATTGAAGTCATCAAGACAGTCGAGTTGCCTCAAGACAGTAAAAACGATGCAATGTGGACCTGCAGCAGTGATTGGCTCAAACTGGCTGAAGAAAGCATACAGGTGAGGGGTCGAATTTGCATCTTGCATTGATCGAGTCAGCTCGAAGAGTTCCAATGATGCAATTCTTAAGTGGCGATTGGCTCCAAAACCATTGGAGTGCCGGCAGTCAGTTGGTCAAATCAGCAGCTCTATGGCTCGGCAGCAGATTAAAAAGTAGTAATTGTCAAGGGCAGCTCTGGATGCTTTCATCAGCTCAAAAAGTGTCCTGTGTCCGTCACATCGATCTGGAAAATGAAACAATGTCCAGAGCTGTTTCCTGACCTATATGGACGGGATGGACACCCTCCACAGTCTCCAGGGGCAGGATAAGTCTTTTCTTCTGCAATTACTGCCAGAAAAGTCTTAGAGAGCAAAAAACGGTCCTAGCATCTTCATTGAGCACGTTTCTGGGTGCTAGTGGTTCCAGGCTGCAGTAGGCCTTGTGCAGCCTGCAGAAGGTTTCTCATGAATGTTTAAGGGAAAGGCTTGCCCTTTTGTTGGAGACAAGAGGACTTTGGCACAGACTGTACTCCCAACAGAGTGCCGGATGAAATCCTTCTTCTTCAGATGTCCAAAGAAGATTCAACTAAGAGGATGGGCTCACCCCCTTATATAGGCAATCTTGTACAGAAAAGTGGTTCCCTTCTGGCCTTCTTTGTAGCATCCAAACTTTCTGTTGTTTCAGATTTCTCTGCCTGGTGATGTCATATCTAGGGATCTTTGTCTGCTGGAAATGGGGCAGAGGTACAAAGGTTTGGGAGCTCTTGGAGTTTCCAAGAAACAAGAACCCTTCTCTTTCTGCAAAGTCCTCTCCCTGAACCTCTGTATTCCACCCCTGTTAATAACCTCCCATGTCTAATTTCCTTTGACCTGGCAGAGATTGTCTGGGGGTGGCAACCGTTTCCCACAGTACACAAATGATCTGTTGTGGGTGAATGTACAGGAAGCCTTGACAAGTAGGTCAGTTTAAACAAAGCTAACAAAATTTGTATTTGTATTTATTGCATTTTTTATATAGCGCTTTACGCCAAAACGCTTTACAAGAGGACAACAAGAAATACAACAAGGATTACAAAACATTTGAATCAAGAACCAGAAAACAGTATAAGTAACAATTTACATGAGTGAAGTGGTTGAGCATGAGTGGAGAGGACCTCAGTGAGAGAAGCTGTGGGAGGTGTGGAAAGGGGAAGAGACCAAAATGAGAGAGGAAGTGAAAAGGAGTTAGGAGGTGAGTGGAAAAGATAGGATTTTAGAGAAGTGTGGAAAGCAGAATAGGAGGAAATAGAGCGGATGGGGAGATGGAGGTGGTTCCAGTGGAAAGGGGCGAGTAGTTGGAAAGAGCAGAAGTGGGATGGGGCACAGGGTGGAGGAGGAGGAGTGAGTAGGATAAGATCAGCAGAGCGGAGTGAGCGGGAAGAAGTATAGAACGTGAGGAGGGAGGAGAGATAAGGAGGGGCAAGACCATAGAGGGATTTGAAGACGAGACAGAGGAAACTGAATTTAAGCTGGGAGTGAAAGGAGAGCCATCCTAGTGAGGAAAGCGAGGAAGAGATGGAGTCTCAATTCCTGGTATTGATTAAGTTTATTTTTCAAATGTATGAATACTTTTGGGGGAATCACACATGGAAAGTGGTCTCAAATGGACCATCATTGAGAAATTAACATAATCTCAGAGGAAAGAAGTGAAAAATGAGCGAGAAATATTGGATGGCAATAAGCAACTGCATCCAAGAAGGGCTGAATGACAAGGATGAATTGTTTAAAAGAGTAATTAACTAAGTCTCTAGTACTGGGTTTCACATCTCAATGATGACCGCATTTGAGCCGATTCTGAAAGTGATGTAAAAACTGAAACAAATGCATGGCACGCACAAAGGGATGCCTAACTTGAATAATTAGCCTAAACAACATGGCGGTTTTGTTTAACAAACCTACTGCTCGGACATAAATGGGATACGTGTACCAGGTGGAGGAATATAGACATGCAAGAAGTTAAGCAGTACTTTAGCCAGAATCTATGAGGGGCAAGAACACCAAAGAAGGTGAGATTTAGTGATATTAGAAGACGAAAAGAAGCTCGAAGAGCCATCAATGATTGTTTTGTTTTAGAGCTGCATTGCAAATTGTGTGTCATTTTATTCACTAACAGTCTCCATAGAAACAGACCAATACACAGGACCTGGAGCAGGGGAATTGAACAAACACATATCACCCCAAGAGAGGCATTGTCAAGAGAAGTACTTGCATAGACTCATTGGGGGACACTGGAAATGTTTGACCTAATATTATTCTGCAAATGTCGATTTTATTGTACCATTTATAATAGTGAAAAATCACTTGTTCAAGTTTACTGAGATTGTTTGAATGAGGCGAGTGAGAAGGATTGTTCTCATGGAACCACATGGAATAGGGATAATCGTGCATTGAAATATATTGACCAATCATTTTTACATTGATTCCATGGCGAAATGATCTGTGTCTGCGAAAGATGGAGTGGAACAACATTGTAAAAACATGGTGTTTAAAACACATTATGATATCATTATTTATAAAAATGGGTCTATGAGTAAGAAGATATGTTATGGTAGTGAGGTATTAATTAGTCACACATTGTACCAGCAATTTGTACTAGATTGATGGGGAACAGTCTAACTTGAGCCCTGATGAAAATGTGAGAGGGTGGAGATCTTAAAACCTACATTTGTTAAGCTATGCGTATTAAAGGTCTTAACCAGGAATACAAGATCCACACATCCCTATCGGTTGAAACGCGGATTTGATAGACCTGGTATCAGTTGGAAATACTTTGAGTTTGTGAAATGCTGGCACTTGGATGACCACAGATGTGTGAAACATTGAAACATTGACACAGGGAACTGACTGTAAAATTATCTTTCTGGTGATTAATTGTACCAACAAACTTGCAAATAGACTCATTGATGCATATGAATACTATTTGTTTTTGCATTAAATTAATTTCAGGCATTGATTAATGTATTGTTTCTAATGTATTAACAATGAGTCTGTTTTGTTTTGTATACCAAAAGGTTTTGGCTCTTATAATTGTGGATTCCCAGAGACCACCATGTCTTACCAAACATGGTTTCTATTCAGATTTGTCATCTGCCACCAAGTCCTACAGGCCCACAATTATGTAATTTGAATTTAGATCCAAGATTATGCAGATCCTGGCTACTGGAACTTTGGGCTCCACCAGTCTGTTGGCAGGAATGCAAATGCCACTTTCTTCTTTTTTATTTTGTAGTGATATAGTTTGACAAGTAAATATTTTAGAAAACATTTTGAAATACAAATACACACAACTTAAACATAAAACATAAGTAACACAATTATTAGGTGCACTTTGTAGGTCAATCGGACTTTAAAATACCAAAACCTTCATTTAACAGTTGATAAAACATTAAAATAAATGAATTTTACAAGAGCTATAATTAAGGATATCTAAAACCCACTCATCAGGCATTGCCCGAAATCAATCTTAAATTATCTAATTTGGGGAGTTAACAAATCGGGTGAAAAAAACATTAGCTAGGAGCTTAGTTGAAACACACCCTATAATAAGATGTCTCAAGTACATTTGATTTTTACATATTCTATGAATACGGGCATCTCAGGAAATATTTCTAGGAAGGCCCAGTATTTCTAGTGAGCACAATTAAATCAAACGACAGCACATGAAAATATACTGATATGTATCATTAGGCAAAGCACATACGTAATGCAGCAGCTCATTCCATTTTAAATTTAGTTCAGCGTATTCTTTAAAAAGGTTGAAGTTCCTAATGCTCTCTTATTTGAATCCAATCATGATCTCACAATTGATGTGTTCACAGCTGGATTACAGATTAACGTATCATTAATATGTTCTAGAGAAAGAATCAAGTTTTACATTCTTTATCAAATTCCAATAGACCCACTACAGACTTATTCAACCATAACACATGAAGATCTTCATAGAAGAAATGATTAGAAGGAACCAAAATCTGTCTGAACAGTATCAGTTTCATCCAGTCAATTCGCGACTTTCAAGATATCAGCCCTAGTTTCTTGCCTATAGCTTTAGTGTGATATGAAGAGTCTAAACCCAAGGTTCTCTTCCAAATGTCTCCTTGTAGGTTTTATAACCATTCCTCCTTCATGAAATGACCTTAAGCCATACATCAGGGAGGGTAACTCTTCGGTCTTCTAATATTTAATCAAAGGCATTAGAGAAAAAGTTACATCATTTGTTTTCATTTGTGATGTTAAATGGCTAATATTTTCCTTGAGCCTATTAAATAATCCCAATTGAGAATTGTTTCTATAAATAGGCAGTCCAAGATAAATAAAGTGGTCCACAATGTCCAGTCTCATATCCTCCAAGCACCATGAAAACTTGTTCCTCACTCTAGAGTTCAAAAATATAATAACTGCCAATGATTTAGTATTTATCTCCAAATGATGTTCCTCTACAAATAAATTAAAGGTTATTAAGGCTATAATACCTTAATAGGATTCCCTACGAGGACAACTTCCACCATAGTCGCTCTGTGTCAGATCGAAAGAGGTTGCAAATGGAGGAAAACCAAATTTGGTCCAGGCTTGGCTTTGCAACAACTTCAATAAACGTCCATTTAAGAAAGTGGCCTGGCTTTTGCAAAATCCTATTTGATTCTTCATGAGCCTGCAAGAACTAAAAGGCCATTGTTCTAGCTCCTCTATAACAAAGAGGTCAATATTCCTCTATTGCAATTAAGGACCATGACCGACCTACAATTATTAGTTTACGTCCTGCCACCTTTCTTGAAGACCTGTAAAATATAGTATTGATGCTAAAACTGTGACACAATACAGCAAGAGGCAATTTTAGAGAATAAGGTTAGCAGAGTATCTGCCCACAAAACTGTATTAGCTTTGTAGCTTTGATTGGGTAAACCATCAGGACCTGAGGCTCGAGAGGCTTTCAGCTTGTTTATTTTGGTACAGATGTCTTCAGCAGAAGATTGACCCTCCCAATTAAGGAGAGAGTAGCAATCAATATTTTGGGTACATATTGGCACTGTGGAGTCACCTCCATAAAGCTATTAAAACCCATTGAGTCTCAGATATTAGATTTACCAAGATTTACGCTGATGTATTCTCTAGAGTGTTGATGCACTTCCAAAAATCTGAGGCATTCTTTCTATGCAAAAGAGCCATCATAAATGTATTATCTTGAAGAGATAATTCCTGTTTATTTAAATATTTAAGCCAGTTTTTAAAGGTTTGAATTATCTTGCGTTATAAGCATGGCTATGTTATGGATGATACATTGGGATCAGAGGGTAGTCTTCTAATGGCTGCTCTTTATGTTGCTTTTCTAGAAACTATTTCCTTGTTGCAAGAGTGTAGGTGGCTCACCCTAGTGGAGTCTTAAAAAATCTTCTGCGTTAAAAAGTTTTCATAAAGGTGTTAAAGATGATTTAAACAATCAATTGTGCTAAGTAAATGGTCCTCGCAATTTGTGCTATCTTGAAAAGCCCTTTCCAAACTCTGATCCAACCAATATGGAAAGGAACACATGGCAAGTAATCTCTAAAGGAGTAAATCTGGAGTTCAGCAAGGCTGGATGCTGGATTCAATTTGGGTAAATATGATAACTGAGCAATAAGACAAAAGTGAACACTCAAAGCAGTGGGAGCTATTTTTAGCTTGATACAATTGTTGAATAATTCTAAAGATACAATATCAGTGGTGGAAGAGCGACCAACAGTATGCCAAGTTGGTTGACCTGGCGTATCACACTTCACCTTACCATGCATTTAAAAATTCTGCCCATCAATAACCTAAAGGATTCTGCTTGGTAATGGAGGTGGGATGATTCCCCAACATAAATGTATCTTTATACAACTTGAAGCTATCGACCTCAATTATGCCGGGACAAAAACGGTTCAAATCCGTCGGTAGCACTAACTAAGCAGAATTAGAATGACTATACCAAAAGCTCAACAAGTTCCCCATTTTCCTCCTAATATCCATTTCGTTAGTACTCTTGGAGTGCCAATAATTATTAACCAATAACTAATCTTCAATTCTGCTGCCGCACTCCCACATTGGAACACAGCTAATACATTCTCAGTTGAGAGATCTCATTTATGCATTTTTGTCCCCTACGTGTTATCGGTCGTTATTTATAGGCCACCCGACAGTCGTCCAATTTGGCCGTTCAATGCTTTTTAGTTTATTCTTAGAAAAAAAACGTATAACATTGAAATGTGGAGTATGTGCAGACTTTTTTCAGTAATATCATATTAAAAGTCCATACATTTGGAAAGGAACCAACATTTTTTTAAAAACTTGAATGGCCCTTGAGTTCCATGATATTAAACCAGTGCGCCAGGGACCCATTCCCAATCTTTTACAGGTGTATCCAACGAGGTCAAAGAAAATGCACCGTACACAAATTATTGTTAACAGTACAATGTAGATTTGATCCTTTTTCACCATCTTTCTAACCTGAGAGGTGGCCGGTTCATTGATAGAATTCTGTTGATCTAGTTTTCCATGAATGCACTCTGCTTGCATCTCATAGCTAAAACATCACTACCTATGGATAAGAAACATTCCTATTCACCTAAAATCATATTAAATCTGGCCCTAGGCCACACATGCAAGGCCCTTTGGTCTATACGTGAATCCACTACAAAATCTACCTGCTCGATGTTGTAAGAGACTAACACTCGCAAGGTAGGAATCCTTGCAAATAATGAAAGCACATAAGCAATATAAAACCACATCATCGGAGTCTCTATACTTTAAACACCTACTAAAAAAAAAACTGGTAGGCTAACTTTGGGATGACAATCCTGAATTGGTAGGTATTTCACGGTTTATTACACAGCACACGCCAGCCAGGGAACTCCTCCCCCTACAATGGATGTGGCACACAATAAAATGCTTTTTATTTTTAATACTCTTCGGATTCTTTTGAGTAGGCCTCCAACTGTAACGCTCACCTGGTATCCACGGGGACGCCACTCAGCCTGTTCGGACCTCCTACAACCTCGAACCCTTTCCTGAAGTCTGTTTGACTGAAGACTGGTCTTGAAACACAGGATTGTCAGAGTTTAACTCTCTATTGACTCTGCTTGCTTGCCCCCCCTCTTTCCTGGGGTCCAAACCTTCCCCTTGGTCGACTCCTCACCTTGTTTTCTTGTGTAGCGCACTCTCCGTCCTGCCTGAGTGCAGGGGTGCGTTGACTGATGCAGGCTCGATGCTGCCTAGTTGCTTCACTGGCGTGAGCCTGACGGACAGGGCTTGCTGTAACTTCAGCCCGACCGGTAAGTAGAATGAGTCTTATGAATAGTTCTGTTAACTCTCGTTCCTTCTATAATGTGTCTTTCCTTCCTTAGGTGATGGAAGGGGTTTAGAGATGGCGGCATGCTGCTGAGGTGAGTAGCACTAATGGTGAGTGAGGGTGCGATGCGTGATGCAGCCCCTTCTTACTCATATTAACCAGTGTTCGTCTCTGTGTCCTTTTAGGTGCAGCAATGTCCCGGCGTGGCTGCCAGCTGATAGAATGAGACGCAGTGAGTAAGCGCAATGTGCGTCGCCTCTGAATGCTGTCCACGCTAACCTGGTATATCTTTTCCCTCTTTACAGATCGATGAGATGCTCCAGAGGTGAAGTTACCCTGAGCGGCTTGAATTCAGATAAGTGTTTGAATCTCGTAGTTTTCGAGTAAGCAGAGATATGCAGAATGCTTATTAATATCTTCTCCTCTGTTCTTTTTCCCTTTCTTAGGATGCAGTGTCCCAAGATGAGGATGACACCGCCGTAGCTGCCCACAGGACTGGAGGAGCGATGGATGGAAGCTGGATGCTCAGCAAGGTAAGACTATTATTAATATTGTTCTTGTTCTTGCAGGGGCGTTAGGCGTGGAAGAAAGGAGCAGGCCTTCTGGAGACTAATCCGAGCCCAGTGAGTGTCACGCTGCAGGTGCAGAGAAACACAAAGCGTGTTTCTCGGCCTGGGCGTGGCTTAAATAGTCTCTAGGTATCCCAGGTACCCCTCACTTGAACCACATCTAAAAGGCTAGACTGCATATGCAGTTCAAGGAACTGGAATATGTGGGGGCATCCATCTTGCCCTCTATGCATTACAAGTCCAATGCCATCCTAGGCAGTGTGTGAGCCTGGAGCCACAGGCACCATGTCTGACTCCAAGTGGGTCTCTGGGAGGATGGAGAGGCCCTTAAGGGCCATGTATGTGACCGTTGCCTGGCTCCAGCCTGATATCTCAGAGGGCTGGGGACAGGAATCATGACAGCACTGCCGCCCCCCAAGGCCCCTCTCAAGGTGGCTCTCCTGTCTGGTCCTGGCTTGGTTGGATGGTTTTGATGAAATATTCTAAGCAAGCGAGGTGCATGGATATACTCACAAGGTTCCTATGTTCTGTCCTGCGGACCATACCCTTTCCAGTCCACTAAGTAGTATAGGTTGGATCTGACGTACTTTGAATCCAGGATGTCCTTGACCTCAAATTCTGGCTCTCCTGCGACTACTACTGGGTTCAGTGGCATTGCTACTGGGGTCTCAGGTTGAACAGGTTTTAGGAGAGACACGTGGAACACAGGATGAATCTGCATGTTTGATGCCAAGGCTAGTCTGACAGCTACTGGATTTATCACAGAGGTGACGGTGAATGGACCCAGGTATCTTGGACGGAAGGTTCGGGTTCCTTTAATGGGCATGTGTTTAGATGCCAGCCAGACTTTGTCTCCAACCTGGTAATTGGGGGCTTTTACTCTGTGTTGGTCAGCAAACGTCATCTGGCGATCCTTAGCTTGAAGTAGGTGTTCAGCTGCTCTTTTAAAGGTTTGAGAAATGGTTGTGTGTAAGGTTTTGATTGCTGGCATTTCCAAGGTTGTAGGGACGTCTAACTCAAATATGGTATAAAAGGGCGTTTGCCCAGTGCTGGTGTGTAGGGAATTATTATAAGCATATTCAGCTATCCATAATAGGTCTGACCAGCTTCCTTCAGCTTGATATAACATGCAGTGCAGATTCTGCTCGAGCGTTTGATTTGTTCTCTCAGTTTGACCATCCATTTGGGGATGGTGACTGGTGGATAGGCGGATGTCGATTTGGGCCATAGAGCAGCACTTCCTCCAGATGTTAGAAACAAATTGAGTACCTCGGTCCGAGACCAGGACAAAGGAAACCCATGGAGCCGTATGATGCCTTCATGAAATACCTTTGCCAGAGTGGAAGCGTTTGGGAGCCCCTTAAGAGGAATGAAGTGTGCCATTTTTGAAAACAGGTCCACGACTACTAGAATGGTGTTAAACCCTTGACTGGGTGGTAAGTCGGTAATACAATTGAGGGATAACGTGTGCCAGTGTGCTGGTGGAATCTCCAATGGTTGTAAGAGCCTAGCCTGTTTCTGCTTGGATGATTTGTTTTGTGCACACACTCCACAAGATAGGATGAATTGGATAATGTCTTTACGCCACGTGGGCCACCAGTAATTTAATTTCACCTTGGCTAGGGTTTTTGCAATTCCAGGGTGGCCTTCGATTAAAGAATCATGATAACCAGACATGACCTGTTCTCGTAGTTCTTGGTTTGGCAAGAATAAACGGTTCTTGAAGTAGGGCAACTGGTCCTTTATCATGTAATGTTCTCCTTGTGTACTCCACTCTTGTAATTGCTCAGGAATCATTGAGTTTTGGATTTCTTCATATAACTCCTTCTGAGTTATGGTTGCCATGATTCCTAGGAGTTTGTCACTCGGGATGATGGCTATTGGGTCAGGGGTGTGGTACCCCTGTTCTTCCACACCCATACTGGAAAGGGCATCGGCTTTCCCGTTTCTTACCCCGGGTCGAAATGTGATTACGTAGTCCTATTCAGCGAAGAAAATAGCCCAGTGTAGTTCTCGTGAAGATTGAGCCTTGGCTGTTTTTAGGTACTGGAGGTTCCAATGGTCAGTTAGTACGGTGATTGTGTGTCTGGCACCCAGAAGGTAATGTCGCCAGGCCTTAAATGCTGACTTAATGGCCAGGAATTCTTTGTCCGTAATAGCGTAAGTGAGCTTGTGCCGGGTGTGAATTTACGCAACCAGAAGGCAACAGGGTGTAATTGACCCGTTTCCATAGCCATGCTCGAGGCATCCGTCTCCACCAGATACGGGAGATCTGGGCGAGGGTGACGTAGAATTGGGGAGAAAGTGAATCTTGCCTTGAGTTCCTGGAAAGCCTCTTCTGCTTCTTCTGTCCAATGAAACTTTTTATTGCATTTTCTTAGTAATGATGTAATGGGATGCACTATTTGCGAAAAACCCCGGGATGAACCGGCGGTAGAAGTTTGTGAAACCCAACATGCTCTGGACCCCCTTGAATGAATTTGGGTATGGCCAGTTTAGGATAGCATCTACCTGGTGTAGATTTATTCAGACCGAGGATGAAGCCAAGGAATTCTACCTCGGAGACATGAAATTAGTACTTTCCGAGCTTGGCATAGAGCTGGTGTTGGCGGAGTTTCACCAATACAGATCGCACATGTTTGACATGGTCCTGCTTTGATGCGGAGTATACTAGGATATCGTCAATATACACTAGAGCACAGACATCAATCAATTCCCTTAAGACGTTGTTCATGACGTATTGAAATGCAGCGGGTGCGTTGCAAAGGCCACAGGGCATTACTTGATATTCGTACAGGCCGTACTTGGTACGAAAGGCGGTTTTCCATTCATCACCCTCATTCACACGAACAAGGTGATATGCTCCTCTCTCTCCTCTCAAGTCTAGTTTTGTGTAGATTTGGGCATCTTTGACTTGATCAAGCAGTTCAGGTATTAGCGGCAGAGGGTAACGATTTGTCACGGTAATCTGGTTCAGTGCGCGATAGTCGATGCATGTTCTCAAGTCCCCTTCCTTCTTCGGTACGAAGAATAGGGGACTGGCTTCTGGAGACTTCGAGGGACGGATGAACCCGTTTGCCAGGTATTGGTCGAGATAGGACTTCAGGTGCTGGATTTCTGGTTCCGTGAGTGCGTAGATTCGTCCACAAGGGATCTGTGCGCCGGGTATCAGGTCGATCTGGCATTCGTATGGTCTGTGCGGTGGTAGGGTATTAGCTTGTTCTTTCTGAAATAAATCTTGAAAATCCTGGTATCCACTTGGTAGAGTACCGGTTGAGACTGTCCCGAGCGTAGAAGCTCTGGTATCAATTGGTTGTTTCCCTTGGCCATAACACGTGTGACTGTAATTCTCGGGAAAGGCCAAGTCTTTTGCTCGCCAGTCTATTCGAGGATTATGAGCTACCAACCACGGCATTCCTAAAATCAACCAGAACTAAGGTGCCTTAATGAGGTCGAAAGCGATAGATTCTTGGTGTCCATCCTGGCACAGAAGGGTTAAGGCTGCAGTGCGTTGGGATACTGGACCAGAAGCTATTTCCGTGCCATCAACTGTGGTAACAGTGTATGTGGTTGACTTAGGTCATAAAGGAAGCCCCATCTTTGCTGCGAGATCCTGGTCTATGTAATTCCCAATGGCTCCACTGTCTATGTACGCTCTTACTGCGTGCATCCAAGATGGTTGTTGGAGATTGATCAAGACCACAGATAGTGCAAAATGGGAGGTCTGTGGTTCACTTTCTTCGCTCGACAAGTGGACCCCTACACTTGCCAGGCTTGGGAGTTTTCCGATTCCTTGATGGTATCTTCCTTGTCCGTGGCCCCTACCGTCCTCTTCGGTGGCTTCACAGGGCACTCTTTAAGGAAATGACCTGACCTTCCACAGTACAAACATAGCTGCTGCTGTCTCCTTTTATCCCTTTCTGCCTTAGTCAAGGGGTATATGACCCCCCCGATTTGCATTGGTTCCCCTGAGCCTTCTGTTGTTCGAGAGACATTGTCCTTTGAACGCACATACATAGGGCGAGGGTCCGGTCTGGTTCGATCTGCTCTTCGATCTTGCAACCTATGATCCAGTTGAACAACAAGGTCAATATATTCTGCACAATCTTTTGGGGGATTCACTACTTGTGCAAGAACATCTTTGAACTCTCCTCGCAGACCCCGATAAAATAACGTGGTTCTCTTCTCCTCAGTCCATTCAGCTACAACTACGAGTCTATTGAACGTGGCTATGTCTGTTAATAGGTCTTGGTTCCCTTGACGTACAGACAGAGGTTTGTTGTCTAATGCCTGCCCATTATTACGACGGGCGAAAAGTTTTTCCATCTCCTGCTGAAAACCCCTGAAGTCATGCAGCAAAGGATCGTCTTGATTAACAAAGGGTACAGATCAGCCTGCGGCGCTTCCGCTCAGATAGGACAGCACAAAAGCAACCCGTGATTGGTCATTTGGAAAGGCCCCTGGTCTGCAAAGGAAGTGCAGGCGGTATTGATTCAGGAATGTTGCATACTTCTTGGGATTCCCTGTGAATCGCTTGGGCGGGGCCAAATGAACTGCCCCAGGAGGGGTTATCTGAATGGGGTTAGCTGATGGTACTGGCATAGAGGACACGTTACCCGGCAGCGGTGCATGCCCCGCTTGTGACTCGAGAAGTTGCCGGCTTAAATTATCAGTGCGTTCTTTAGCAACTATCAACTCTCTCCTCAGGGTGTTGGTCTCCTGCCTGGCTGCATGTACTTCGGAACGTAGCTGCCCCAACATTTCGGCTAACTGGTTAGTTTCTGATGTTTCCATGACACACAGGTGGATTTTGGTGTGAGGCTTTGCGTTCTGTAACACTCACCTGGTATCCACGGGGACGCCACTCTGCCTGTTCAGACCTCCTATGACCTCGAAACCCTTCCCTGAAGTCTGTTTGACTGAAGACTGGGCCTGAAACGTAGGACTGTCAGAGTTTAACTCTCTATTGTCTCTGCTTGCTTGACCCCCCTCTTTCCTGCGGTCCAAACCTTCCCCTTGGTCCACTCCTCACTTTGATTTCTTGTGTAGCGCGCTCTCTGTCCTGCCTGCAGTGCAGGGGTGCGTTGACTAATGCGGGCTCTATGCTACATAGTTGCTTCACTGGCGTGAGCCCGACGGACAGGGCTTGCTGTAACTTCAGCCCGACCGCTAAGTAGAATGAGTCTTATGAATAGTTCTGTTAACTCTCGTTCCTTCTATAATGTGTCTTTCCTTCCTTAGGTGATGGAAGGGGTTCAGAGATGGCGGCGTGCTGCTTAGGTGAGTAGCATAATGGTGAGTGAGGGCGCGATGCAGCCCCTTCTTACTTGTATTAACCAGTGTTTGTCTCTGTGTACTTTTAGGTGCCGCAATGTCCCAGCGTGGCTTCCAGCTGATAGAAAGAAACGCGGTGAGTAAGCGCGATGTGCGGCGCCTCCAGATGCTGTCCACACTAACCTGGTACGTCTTTTCCCTCTTTACAAATCGATGAGATGCTCCGGAGTTGAAGTTACCCCATGCGGCTTGAATTCAGGTAAGCGTTTGAATCTCGTAGTTTTCGAGTAAGCGGAGATATGCAGAATGCTTGCTAATGTCTTCTCCTCTGTTCTTTTTCCCTTTCTTAGGATGAGGATGACACTGCCGTAGCTGCCCACAGAACTGGAGGAGCGATGGATGGAAGCTGGATGCTCAGCAAGGTAAGGCTATTATTAATGGTGTTCTTGTTCTTGCAGGGGCGCTGGGCGCAGAAGAAACGATAGGCCTTCTGGAGACCGATCCGAGCATGGTGAGTGTCATGCTGCAGGTGCAAAGAAATGCAAAGCATTTTTCTCAGCCTGGGCATGGCTTAAATAGCCTCTTGGTATCCCAGGTACCCCTGGGTTGAACCACACCCAAAAGGCTAGACTGCATATGCAGTTCAAGGAACTGGAATATGTGGGGACATCCATCTTGCCCTCTATGCATTACAAGTCCAATGCCATCCTAGGGCACTGTGTGAGCCTGGAACCACATGCGCCATGTCTGACTCCAAGTGGGTCTCTGGGAGGATGGAGAGGCCCTTAGGGGGCATGAAGGTGATCGTGGCCTGTCTCCAGCTTGATATCTCAGAGGGCTGGGGGCAGGAATCATGACACCAACCCATCTCTATCACCCACCCTCCACAAACACGCAATGTCACAGTGGACTAGAAACCCGGGCAGTGTGTATCAATAAGATATTTATTCATTTATTATTAAATGAAAAGGGAAAATCAAAAATTTCACAGCCACCAATATAGCAACACAAAATGCAATAATCTCTACAAAACCATCAGGTTAAGATATACTATTACAGTTAATACTGTTGTTTTACTGACTGAACAGAAAAAGAAAACATTACCCCAAAGTGATAGCACCAACAGTTAAGCACTCCCCCTGTAACAATAGAAACAAGGGTTTTCAATGATTCAGTACTACTGCTATGGGACAGCACACAACGGTACTTCGGACTCCTTATACTAAAGGACAAATCATGCTTCAAAACAGACTAGCTAGCATACTTAGGAAATTTGATTTGAACACAGGCAGCACATGAGAAAGAAAATCAAAAAAATAAAGGGAATGCAATTCAAATTCTGATAGGGGAAGGGGACTACTCTAGGAAAAACACCTTTTAAAGGATGAAAAGAAATGTTTAGAAAAAACAAAATTGAAATCACTTTAACTTTGCTGGGGCTGGAAATGAAACACACGCTTTCAACAATGAGAAAGGCACATGGGAAAATTGGTTTTAGTGAAAATGACAGGGGCAGCTAACAGGTAGGTTTTGGGCAAAGGGATTACTCACAATGGGAACAACGTTTGGGTTTAATAGGACAGACGCAAATAGGAATGACACTGACAAATGAAAATTCGCTTAGCAGGGCATAATTTAGACACTGGGACAAATTCAGTTTTCAGCTCACGAGGGGATTAATTCTCTTGGGCAACACTTTAATGACTATAACAATTAAATAAAAATACTAGACAAGGATGGTTGGTTTCGAATTTCAACAATCCTGATCCGGGAAATTCAATAGGGGGATTAATTGATTTATCTCCAAAAATACTAAAGATTTACACATTCAAATGAGGGGGTTTTCAAAGGAGATATTCTAACATACATGGGAAAACAAAATATTCTTCTATGGGGAGATGACTGAACCACACTGGCAATTTGGGGTTTTCAATAAGGAAATATTGGATGCACTGCTACAAAAATGAAGGGTTTATGCAATTTAGGGCTGGGTTTTTTGCTACTTACATAGCAAGCCTTTGTTTAAGATTCAGGAAAGCCAGCTGGATCTCAGAACACTCTGAAAAGAATGGGCAAGTGTCTGGTCACTGCACTCTCGAAGATGGTAAGTTTCAGCAGCCTTCGCTCCGTCCTCCTTTTTCTGTCTTCCCCGGTTTTTGTCACTTGAGTCCTAGTACAGTCCACCTTATATAGCAGAAATGACATCACTAATATTACAATCTAGGGGAAGTACCCTTCATTAATCCCGGCCACCAGGATTGCCAGTTTCCCTCTCTCTCCACCCCCAGTCAGGATTGGATTAGGGATTTTGGAACACCATCTGTCTTTTCCACTTTATTACCATCCTTTGTTCTCATTTCAACGTTTTGCTAAAAATTAGTTATGTATCATAAATTTAGAATTGTACCAGCCACTGCCATATGAAACATATATTCTGTTTAAGATGACCATGGGGAATTAGATAAGCCAACCGCCAAATCCGTCTGATGTAGCATGGTTATGTGTCACCTTTTTGCCATTTTCATAAAATGTACAACACTTATGAATATGTAAGTTACCCAGCATGTTCCTAATTTCATTTTCCATCTTTTCACTAACTTTTACATTTGTCACATGTCCAGATAAGCCAGAAACCTAGTCTAACTGGCCATTACAGTTCCCAGAGTCGCAAGTAAATGCAATTTATATCCCCAAAACCACCTAGTAATTACATGAACAATGGCATACAATTAAAATCAATCCTCAGTCTGATGGCTGTGCAAAATGCCTAAAATGAAAACAGTCTTTTACTATTAATTGTGAGCATTTCTGCTCATCAAATGAGAGGCTGCCTCATCCCCCAAAGCCATCTGTCTCCCTGGGCTCAGCCTGTGATCAGAGTTTTTCATAAGTCTCTTTGAAGTGGTGTGGGTTCTTTTGAAGTGGGTGAAGAAAGGGCTCACACCTTTTTGTCATGCCTTAGCCAAGAATTGCTTTCTTTTGAAATCTCTGCTCTCCTACCGGCCAGTCTGCAGAATAGGGAAGTTTGACGCCTCCAACAGCATCACATTTTATTGCAGGGTTGTTGTCTGGGAGGTGTGACATCTAGCTGGAAGCGGGGCATTTCATTGTGAAGTTTTTATACTCAGCCAGAACAGGGTTTTCCTGAAGTAAGTGTTATTTTTAACATGTTTACAGGGGTTTTGTGGGTGAATCATAATATACATTTACTTTGGTCACCCCACACATCAGGTTTTGCTTTCCTGACATTTTTTTGTGAGCAGTGGTATCTTTTTCCATTGTGGCTTTTTAAAGCCGTTTTTATTTGCAAATACCAGTGCAGGCCATTCCTGCCACTCAATTGAAATAAAAGCAAAAGCCAGGCCGTTTTGGTTGCAGTGTTTAACTTCTTGCCATTCATGTGACAGGGAAAGCAAAGCAGGGCCGTTTTTGGTTGCAATGTTTAAATTCTGCAGGTCAGGTGAAAGGGACTTCTGTTTGGGGGCTCTAAATGTACCCCACAGGTGATGGATGTAAAAAATGTAACCAGGAGCTAAGAGAGTTATTGCATGTAGAATAAGATGTATACTGATTACCAGTAGAAGAAAATTGCATAAAATGGAAGTATTGCATCATAAGCAGTCTCTGTTGAAAACACATGGGAGGGACCCACTAAGCCTTCGTTGGCAGGGCCTTCCACATATGGAGATTCTCCATTCTCAAAAGACACTGCAGCAGAAATAGAATTGTAATTGCTCTTGGTTATTTATAACACGTTTAATACCTAGAGGTTTCTAAGTGCAGATACAGGATCAAACCTGTGGTGTCTGCGTCACCTTGCTTCCAAGGCGAGCACGTCCTCCTGAGAAGGTTCATTGTCAATGACGGAGTCCTGAGGAATGTAAGAAAGACCATTTAGTAGGGCAAGATGCCTTCGGTCTCTTCCAAAAGGCTATCGAATTTGTGTAGCTGCATGCCAGAATGGAATCCTTCATAATCTTTGGAAAGTAATGCATTATCTTCATAGTATTGCTTAAGGTATCCTATTTGTCCTCATGGATAGCACCAACCTTGCTATTCAGCAGCATGATAAGAGTTATCAAGTTTGGAAGCATCACTTGTTTTGGGAGGTTCTCATTGGTTGTAAATAACATGCACAATTTGGGACATACCTTTAAACAACAGAACTACTCTGATCAATTGTGTTGAGGGACTATCTTCCAGCCTTGTCCCATCAGCTCTGTGCAAACTGATCAAGCGCAGACACTTTGCCAATCACTTGATGCGCGTGCAGAACACTGGCTTCGATCTTTTGTAGTGTGTGGTGTCTCTTCGAGTAGGCTCGGACGAGAAACAAAACTTCCAGTCAACTGACACTTTGACTTTCCAATGTTGACAAGCTGCGAGACAGCTGCTGAGGTGTGTCAGTAGACGTTTCCAGCACAGTTAAATGCTTTCAGTATGTTTTTCAGCAAGGAACATTATGAAAGGGGGGTCTAATTGGCATCCTTTATAATGCATGGCGATATATAGCGGATGCTTTCGGCAGGTGGACTGAGAGTGAATTTGGCAATCAATAAGAGAATCCAAACACAGTTTACGGATAGATAGCCAAATTAATATGGTCACTTGCAGCATCCATGAATCGAAAAATTAAATTAAATGATGCAGGGTGAAACAACTTAACATAGAGATTGCAACTTTCCAAGAAACACGCATGACAAATAAGGAAATTAAGAATGTGGCATTTAAATTGAGTGTTTACTTCTTCCTTTTCCACATTCTGATGGTGTGCCATGGCTTTTGTAGCTAATGGAATACCACTGATGGAGGAGAGTTGAAGTCAGATAAGAAAAAAGGGTGGCGGTGAATGCAGACTAGTTGGATTACCTTAAATTCGAATGGCATATATGTGCACTTCCAACAAAGACATGGCACATTTTCTCCCAAAGGTATACAAGATGTGTGCCCTGTATAGGTGTGAGAAATTAATATGCAGTAGTGATGTTAATTGTTTCTTTGATTTAGCTCTGGACAGAGCTTTACCGTTGAGTGGACCATGCTCGGCCATTGATCAATCCTTATGGGACACCCTCAGAAGCCTAGATGTATTTTAAACATGGAAGTTTTAAAATGCAAATAGATGAGGGTATTCTAACTACTTGGGAGCCCATGAAGTACATACTACAATAAATGATATGATGATGGGGGTAGTAAGCATATACTATTATTATGTTACTGGTAAATACCTAGAAATAACCTTTCTGATCTTGCCCTGCTATTTAGCAAGTACACAGGGGTGCCTGAGAATCCTGACCCAGGGATAAAGAGCTGAAACGATACAGAAAATAGCTTGCTTTGATGAATCGATGGTGCCATCACTCCTTTCCCAGCATCGACAGCTCCCCATGTGGCCAGGTGATGGCATCCGCTACCTGATCCTGACCCTGGGGGTGACTATATGAGTGGGGATCACATGGGGGAGGCAACTTTGAGGGGTGAGTAATGCTAGGCAGACAACTGCTTGTGTTTTCCCAAAATTAAACATTTTATTAATGATAGAAAGTGCAAATAAATCCTCGCTAGAACTACTGTATTGGGGCGTTCCCTACCTGGTCTTAGAGCTAAGGGGATTACTCCTAACATAAACATAACTGGCCCTCACACTAAACAACAAAAACATTCAAAGTAAATCATAAACAACTTAAATGAGTGAATAACCAACAAACAGTAATTTGGATGACCTTCACCTGTCCTGGGTAAATCCCTTCCCCAAGGTTATTCAAAGTCAATTTCCCCCAAATGTTCAAAAAGAAGTCTTGAACCAGTTCTTGTAAATTCCAAATGAAACAAAAGTTTCACCAAGCATACATCTGCCTATTCTTCAGCTTTCTGTTGAAAAGTTCCCTTTCCAATTCCAGCCAAGAAAACCGCACCATTGTTAATCTTGGATGTCCTCTTTCCAAGATTGTTTTGTCACAATTGAAAGAATAAATGAACAACTGCTTCTTCAACAACATTCCAAGTATTAATGACGCCTGAAGTGTCTTTGGTATAATTGGCAGGATTCTTCTTCTTAAGGGTGTTGTTTCTGCATGACAACCACCCTTCTACTACTGTTACTGTGGAAACAGATTCCTTGACTGCACAGTATGCTACTATTTCATCCAACTTCAATGTGATATCCACTGACAGTATTATACACAACCACAGTTTGGGTTCTTACTGCTTCAACTTTATACTTCAGGATGAATCGGCATTTTAAAGACAAGACACTTTCACCTCTATAGGATGGCAAGGAAGGCAAAGCACTCTTCTAAGCTCCAAGAAAATGGCAGCCTGTTTGCCTCTTCTGTCTGCCTTACTGCAACAAGGATAATACGCCTCTGCTTCCAGACTGCCTTTCTCTTAACTGCAACAGTCCCAGATTTCAATTCACACCTTCTTGGTTCCAGTAGCTACCCTGAAGCTGTATTGCCACTCTTCCATCTTGGGATAAAAATGTCACAATTGTATCACAGTACATAATCCTTAATGTGGGTATTTTCCCTACTTCGCAGGCACCTGGGGATGAAATATATCAAATACAAAATCAAATTCTCATATTATTACAAAAAAAAAGAAGAAACAAATATTATATTCCCAAATTCGAAAGACAACCATACCACACCATAAGAACAACATATCTCATAAACATTCATCAAATAGTGTTCAAAACTCGCAAGAGTCAAGAAACGTGCAAGAGATAACCATATTCTGTGCAAATGAGCATAATAGTGCAAGAGTCTCTATGTGCTGTAACAGCGGTCCTAACTTGTTTATATGCCACTTCCAAAGACTCTGTTTGTCCTTAGTCAAAGTAAAACAAGGCAAACAATCACCATATAATTCAATTTTAGATACTTTCATAAATATACAGGTTCATCATTCTGAACAGTCAAAATTATGAACCTGTATCTTTATGAAAGTATCTCAGTATGAATTATATGGTGATTGTCTTTTCTTTGGGTAAAAATATGTGAATAAATGAATATAATGTATATAATTGCTTGTCCAGATCCATGACCTCTTCTTCTAGTCCCTTGTTAATAATTAAATGGGATATTGCCTTCATTGGCTTTTGGGAGGCACCAATTTTTGTATTTGACACTTGTATCAGAGGACACTGGAACTTTAACAACTTTAACAACCCGAGAATTCAGGTGGATAGATTTCAACAGGGCTGGTTTCACTATAGAAAGGGTTTGCCTCTTGGCTTGGGTATTGCTTGTTCTTCTTGTCAGTTCAATAACTTCTACATGTACAGAATACTTGATGTTACAAGGTTCAATCTTCAAAAGAGAAACAGATTTAGGTGCATGTGACCAGTCTTTAAGGAAGATCTTTAACTTTAAAGAACCGTAAATTAATTGTGTTCTCACTTCTTAAAACAGAGATATCCTCTGACTCCTGTTGGAACTACAATTGCTCACAAGCAACCTTTCTATGATGTAATAGGTTCTTGTAACAATTTGTGGAAGTCAACGTTAGGGTTCCGAGTGATTTGAAAAGCATTCTCCCCTTTAATTGTAGACGCGCGACTACTCGGGTAACTTTAAACAGTTTAATAATGGGGCATTCTTTATACACGAGCACTCCAATTTTACTAGAAGTGCATGTGATACATTGCTATTGTCAGCAGGACTCTTCACGACGACAACCAGTTTCTACTCGCTCCCACTATTACGCAAGTTAATTAAGAGCTGATAACAGTTTCCGGCAAGGTTTTCTGAGTGAACCTGAACACAGAGCTTCACTCACCAGCTCCAGGAACACTGTGGTCGCGGGCTGATTACTCTTCTTCTTCTTCTTCTTCTTGGGACCCACACTTCTCTGCAGCATAGGTGCCTCCAGTCTGGCCTTATCAATGTGGAGTCTCTTTCACTCTTCTGTTTCTCGGCTTGCTTCTTTACACGGCTCTCAGGTTACAGCATTATCGCGGCTCTGCAATTACAGCCACTAGGCGCACCTGGGAAGACCTTCAATCTCAGCACATCTCTCTCAGTGCAACCACAGCAAGGCCGGGTTTGTGAACACAGGACCCTCTCAGAACTTGCAGGTGAAATCTGCTTTCCTCTTGTTCCGGTGTCCCTTAAGTAATCACACTTCCTCATGAACTGCCAGCCTTGTGTTATCTGCTTCTGCTACTATTGCCAGCCTTCCAGCTCCTGCTCTCTCTCCAGCTCCTTCTTCCTTCCCTGTCAGTCTGCAGCCTTTAATGCCTCTTGGGTGGGGCAATTAATTTCAAGTGCAGGCCATTATTGTTAATTGCCTGGCCCTGGCAAAGTTTGTTAGGCCTTTCTGCCTGTCCTTCACTTCTACATGCCTCTTGACCCCTATTCTTCATTTCAGTCCCTATGGGATTGTGGGACATGTAGTTTACATTAGTGAAACTAGGTTCTTTCCACTTCTAGTATCGTGTTAAGGTTAGGTATAATTCCCATAGTCATTTTAACAGAGGGCTTGTAGGCTTCAACGTTATTAGAGGAACAAAGTGTAGAGAAGGCACAATTTCCGCCATTCCTTGTAGTATACCTTTGGTAGTGAGAAGGGTGTTTATTTTTAGGTATATAAAAGATTTTTCTTTTGGTGTAATTTGGTGTGATATTACATCCTTAGAAGTTACCATCTCAGTTTTATCAGGAGGTTGAGATACTAAAATGACAATAAGCCATAACCTCTTCTGGCATAGCGGTAGTGTATCCCTTTCAGAGGAAAAATATTGTGTCTCTCGTCCACGGACTATCCTCACTACCATGGGCCCTGTCTCTACGCACGTGATCCTCCCGCAGTACACCATCCCCAGAACTGGGATCAGGAAGCATCAGCCTTACCCAGGCAATCTCAGAGGAGACTTTAGGCAGTGTTTTAGTGAGGGATAAACAGGATTCTTCACATACCCTTGCCCTAAAGACCTGACCTCCTGGTCCAGGTTCCATCTTCCCTCCTACTTCTGCCAATCCCACTTTTTTAGTAGGGTTACCAGTTCTCTAGTCCCAGACTGGATTACTGTCAATAACAATTCCACGGACCCATGAATCAAAAGGGGAATAGGCTGTTTTTTTCCCTTAACCAAGTTTAACAGATCTTACCTCCGTTTTTATTTCTTTTGAGCGACATTAAAAATCCACTGATCAAAACATGGGACTTCACTTCCCAAAGCCAAAGAAGTGGGAAGATCAGATATTATTGACACTCATATTGAACAACTCTTCCCTAGAATGGTAACCTCAAGGAAGGCTAAGGAATGTTAAGGAATGTGTTTCCAACTGTCCATGTACACAATTCACTTCTTTATAGCCTGTGTTCTTCCAACCAGCTGGAAGCAGACTAGCTTGTATGGCAGTTTTACTTCCAGTATCTAACTGGCCCCAAAGTGTTTTCCCCTGGAATATTACAAAGATTCTTTAGTTGGTTTTCTCTCTAGTACACAATATTTTGTCAGGTTTCTTTCTTGCCCTTTTCTTACTTTTTTCTCTTTTGGGAGAGATTTCTCTGGGCTTTCTATTAGCATCTCATTGGGTTGGACGCTAAGGATGCTTGCATAAGATGGTTTAGCCCTTGTTTTCCTATCTTGCCCATCCTGAATGGGATCCTCCAACAAGGGTGTGGTGGGGAGATCAATTCTATTTGAGGGGCAATACTTTGTACATGGTCCCCACAAGAGAAACATAGTTTCTGATTTAAGGGCAGGGATGGGGTTGGACTAGATGGTCTATCTTCCCCAGATGCTTCTTGTTTATGAGGTCGACAACCAATATGAAACCCCAAGTCCTGCTATGAGAGAACAAGTTCCTCTTCATTCTTGTCGGTTAAGAAATTTACTGACTGTGATCAAATATCTAACTCAGACGGAGTGGAAATATCACCCACTTAGGGGGTCTGAAAAATGTTGGACTGGAGACCTCACACTTCTGTCCCTAAAGTGTCAATGTTTCCCACGGGTAACAATTTATCTGGAGCATTCACTAAAGAGACCTCTATTAGCTGTTCATATGTTCCATCAATCTCTAAAGTATCAACTGAAACTGCCATAGTTTCAAGTGGATTCCAATCTCCTATTTTCGCAGGGAGAGGAATCTCTGATATTAAAGAGATTTCTGGAGTTTTGTTTTCTCCCTGTATTAAGCTTGACTTATTCTGTGTGTAACTGGATTCAGAGATTTTCTTTGTTACACACTGTGAGTCAGGTGAAACAATTTCTGCACTCCCCCGGTCCCCCAACCTCATCACAATTTGTTTTCCTGGCTATTCTCCATCTCCTTGCTTAGTATCCAACTGGGACAAAGTTCCATGGGGTTCCATGTACCAAATGTCCAACTAGCTCGCCTCTCCTAACTTGTACTAATCCATGTGACAAATTTAAAAGAGCGATTTTTATAAACATTTTTTTATTTCTTTCTCACCAAGAGGTAATATCTTTTAGTACACCCTTTTGTCTCTCTCTACCTATGGGTATAAGATAAACAGCTGAGCCTGATGCAACTTCCACCATAAACTCTAGGGAAATGATGATTATGCCCCTGCTCGGTACTTGATAAGACCAGGAAAGAAGAGATTATAAGTGTTACTCTCCACATGTCTTCTAGTGGGAAGAATGGCCTGGTTGGTTAGGGGTTGAACAACAAACCCCATCCGAGAATAGGACATCAAGTCCCATAATTTCCTAAGTACTGGGACAAGGAAGAGGGCTAACGAGGAACAATGCAGGAGTGGTCAACAAATTAATGTAAATAACTCACACCTGAGGTAGACTGAGAGGCTTAACCGGCTCCTTCAGGTGCAGGCAGAAGGAGAAGGAGACAGCAAAGAAATGATTGAGCAGGAAGAGCAGTGCAGACCGTGTATGCAACCAAGGTCGGCACTGGAGGAGAGAAAAGACACCGGGACCCTTGTGAAGCCAAAACCAGCTGTCCCAATTGCAGAGTTTGTGTAGCGGGAAGCGTGGAAAAGGGACGCTTGTCTGTTGAAGACCTGCGTTCAAGAGAGGTCTCAGTTGGCTGGCGTGTATCAGAGAGTCTGAGAATCAGAGGAAGCTCCAGTAATGAGTGGCGTGGGTGAAGGCGGATTAGAAGAACCTGTTCACTGGGTCTCAAGGAGACACTGCAGCAGAAGACCTGTGAACATTGAAAGGATGGGAAGCGTGCAATTTACCCTGTGAGTTCACAAGTTTAAATTGACCCCTGTAATGCTCCCAAACTGCTTGTGTGTTCAGGGCAGGCGTTTTTCACTCACGTATGAGTGGAAAACGTGTTAGCAGTAATTCTGAATACCGATCTATCGGAAGCAACCAAACTCATATTTGTTCAAGCCAATTTAAGCATGTGAGTTTATGGAGAATTCAACAACCCAATTGGGCAACATTGTTAAACGATCATGCATGCAACCATTACCCAAGCCAAGAGAAAACCAAAACCTAAGCAACTCCAGTCCAATAGATATTGCCAAAGGCAAAAGGAGAGCAATGGAAGGCCCAAGGTTTGTGAGATTTGTTATTTATACTTTGTAAACCATATAACAACAGCTGATATCAGTAAAAATTGCCAAATTCAAGAAAGGAACAGAATAAGACTCTATCCTTATCACTATTTGGTTACTTGTGCAGTGGGGAAAATAAAGTGGCAAAAAGGCTGCCCTTCTGTTAGTGGTTATTCATAAGGAGAGGAGCATAATTTGCAGAGGAGTATTAAAGAGAACCAATGTGAATCTTGTTTTCCCTGAACAGTTGCTAAACAGTTTAGGGCTGCAAAATAATGAGCATTATGAAACTGTTATAAAGCTGTTCTAAATTGAAGGTTACCACTGAAGCACATTCTATTTTGTGAAATGCTGCTCGGGCAGAGGAGTATACCCGGATGGCAAATCTTTGAAGTAGTGGGCCTGGCATGGGAGTAAACCAGGTAGCAGTTGATGAAGTGCTGTAAAGTGGTCCTAACAAAGAACATTCATGTCGTTTGTTGTGCTGAAGGAAGAACTGGATAAACCTGATGTGGGGGAGCTGCATTTCTTCAGAAGTATTCAGTTGTGGAAAATCATCCTAACAAAGACAATTATTGTTGGTCATGTGAAGAAGAATTCAGAGGCTCATTCTTGCTCAAAGAAGAGCGAGAATATTCTATTTTCCCAGGTATGTCATTGAAGTGTCGGAACTTTCTGTTGTCAAGTTGATGTTAGGACTGTGGAGCAGAATCCTGCTTGAATCTGGCGAAGGGGAATTCACTAAGATCATAACAAGGAACTGTGGTCCGATTACAAACTCAACTGTTATGTTGTTGTTTTGAACTGCCATGCATTTCCTTATTGGTTCATTGAATGTATAAGAGTGAAGGGACATATATCCTTTGTTAGAGTGTTATCTTTAGTTTATTTTAGGTAGGGAAATCCTTGTCATGGTAGGGATAGTGAGGCGTTTATCCAACCCTTTTATTGAATAAAACTGGCAAATTTTGAAAACTCTTTACACAGTTGCCCGCCTCACATTTCTGACCCCTCACATAGGCCCATTTTTAGTTTCTGACAAAAAATCAGTAACCAAAATAACCAACTGTCTCCAATGAACCATACAGTTTTAAAACTAGCCATAATATGTGTTCTCCTTCTCTGTCTCTAAGAAAATGTCTCCTAGTTAGATTTTTAAACATAGAAGTGGAGCAGGAATGGTGTATGTTTTGGTGTTTGTAATTGGTTGGTGTTACTGTTGAAATTGTGTGCTTGCTTGTGATAAGTTGCAGTGAAAATGTGTCTGCCATTTTAATAGTTTGCTTACTATAGTCCACTTCTTGTTCCATTTGATTTTTTTAATGTATCTTTTGCACCGTTTTGAATACTTTTTCCATTCTGGTTACAGAACCCACACTGTGAAAATGCTGAATCCGTGGCTGATGTGATGATCTGCATGTCTTTCAGATAAGTTCAAGGTGAGTGATAGTACTTTTTTATATGTTGATGCTTTCTTTGCACTGTGATTTATATAAGATATTAAGTAAGTTTATGTTTTTGAGTTAGTAAAGGCTATACCTTTTTGATTTTTAATTCAGGGTTTTCTGGTTTACTTGTATGTTTTAAGGAGAGTGATCAAGCAGAGGTCCATGTTATTATATGGCTACATATAACAGAATATTATTTGCATGTATAAGTTCTTTCTCACTGTTTTGCTAAAAATGTTATTTGATAATATTCTGTGTGATGAATCTGACGGTTTCATCACTTCCTTCCCTAGGGTGACTCCCTCCCAGATGGGCAGTGGACAGCAGCCGCTACCTGATCCTGACCCTGGGGACAGCAATATTGGGGAGGACAATCTGGGGGAGATATCCTCTTGTTAAAATCTGTCAGTGCAAACCACCATGTACATTGCTTGCATTTTTAAATAAAATCCTTATGACTGGAGGTGTCAAAAGTTTACTTTATAAACTTCAAATGATAAACATGATTCATTTAAAAGTTTATATGTATATATGGATGAAACTCTTACAGGAAGTGTAAATGATGATCCTATGCTTTCAAAGAATCTAATTTTTCTAAACTACAAAATAGGTATCTCAATGTTTGAGTTGCCTTCAAGCAAAAGACATGACATCGTTTGTGTGTCTTGTTGACACACTTTTTATTTGTATTTGTATTTGTATTTATTTATTTATAAAGCACAGCCAGGCCCTGGGGCATACGGGCGCATCAGTTTAGATCAGGTTACAGAACGTTACAGTTACATACAGATTAGTGTTATAGATACATACATGTTGCAGTTGCAAGCAGTAAACAATGGATGATACAGTTAAATAATATAGTATACTATTTACAATATAAACAGTGGGGCAGGCAGCAAGTCTAGGATCCGGGAGGGTAAAAACTTAGTGTTACTCTTAAATAAGTGGAAGGAAGGTTCTGATCTGAGGGGAGCGGGGAGTGTGTTCCATAGCTTTGAAGCCTGTACAGGGAAGCTAGCTCCTCCCAAGTTGTGGAGTTTGAATCTCGGTATGGACCTAGTGTTTGCTTCAGCTGCTCGAAGTGGTCTTGAGGACGTATGTGGGGTAAGTTGGTTAGTAAGGTAGGCCGGTGCAGAGTTGGCTCTGGCTTTGTGTGTTAGGGCAAGGGTTTTGAGAGAAATTCTATGCTCTACTGGGAACCAGTGCAAATTGCGTCTAGTCTCAGAAACATGCAACCTTTTAGCTATGTTGAGGGTTGCCCAGATGGCATTATTTTGTAATACTTGTAACTTGTTAATGTTTTTGTGGCTAGTACCTAAATAGAGGGCGTTACAATAATCTAATTTGGACACAACTAAAGTTCTAGCCAGTGTAATGCAATTAGGTGTAGAGATGAACGGCCTGCAGGCGGTGATAAGTTTACAAGTATATGTGGAAGATGATGCTACGGCATTAGTTTGTTTAGAGAAGGATAAGGTGGCATCAAGGTAAATGCCAAGGGTTTTAGTGTTGTTTGACACAGTGATGGGATTGCCATCTATAGTGAATGATTTGAATGCAGTATTTAGTTTTTTTAGTTTAGCGTGAGTACCAAGGATGAGCAGCTCAGTTTTTTTGTCGTTAAGACAAAGACCATGTTGTGCCATCCACGCTTGTATTACTGCGTAGATTTCGTTAAGAGTTTTGCTGTCCGTTGCATAGTCTCCAGTGATAGGAATGAGTATCTGGGTGTCGTCCGCATAGTTAGTATACGTGACACCAAGATAGTCAAGGATATTGAATAGGGGCTTTGTGAAGACATTATAGAGTGTTGGGGAAACACATGAGCCTTGCAGGACCCCACAAAGCACCGGCGAAGGTTCAGCTGAGTCGGTGGGAGAGAAGACCATCATAGTTCTGTTCACCAAGAAGGAGCTGATCCAGGCAGTGGCTGCATCGGAGAAATGTGCTTCAGATTTCAGATGGTGGCAGAGCGTTTGGTGGTTGACCAAATCAAAAGCTGCTGACAGATCAAGCAATAAGAGGAGTGCTAGTTTACCATTGTTATAAAGCTCAAGAACAACTAGTGTACATTGAGGAGAAAGTTACAGATACTGTTCAATATGTCTGGAAAGACCTCTATCTGTATTTGTTTGTGGAACAGTGATTTCACACAAGTGAGGCACTATATGTTTGTAGACACTGCATTGGGTTTTACAAAAGAAAATGCATTCCTCCTAGAAGTGTCTTGAATGCCATGCTAGTGCCTGATATCCCTGTTGTGCTTCAAAAACTGAACATGTTTAAAGTTATTGTATTGCAAACTGTTCATCCTTTCCAAGTTATTGTTAGGCTGCAAACAAAGATGTCAAAACTGCCTAAGAAATCATAAGTGAAAGGTGTGTGAGGCAAAGTTGTGTATTTGCGTTTTAATTTGCCAGAAAATGTCAACACTCTAGGATGAAACATGACACTGTAGATTCTTTGTTGGTTTTAGTAAATGATGTTGCCACAAAAGATAAGCAAGTTTGGCAACAGTTTATAGACACCAGAAAGGTGAAAGAAGCTTTAGAATTTCTCCCGAAGCACAAATATTTGTATAAAGGCAGTCTAACTGTACCAGATTTGTCTATGCTTGATTTTGAATCAACATACAACAGCAGTGAAGGTCAGTTCCAACGTCTAACTGTTTCAGAAGGGAATAGTTGGTATGAACATTACACCATTCATCCCATACACTCACGTCATGGGTGACAGTTTTTAAATTATACCAGATGAAAGCAACAAAAGGTGCACCAATCAGTGTCTGGGAAAAAAACGTTGTTTCCCTATGCTTTTTCCTACTGGAGAAGGAGGCAGATTGGATAATTGGAAGGTTCCAATTTATTCTTCAGAATATCATTGTACACTATTCTGAAGATTCCCAATTCTGCACCAATATTGACTGTATTTTTCACTTACTGTATGGAAGTGAATTTTCACCATTATGTTTTGCTGTTGCTCATACACTCCAGATAGGAACTAGGTTTCAAAATGTTTCTGCATGCGAGATGCTGCGACTGGTAAAAGAGAAAAATGAAATTTTAAAAGGAATAATTACCAATATCCTTGCCACGAAGAGAGGAACTAAGGAACATTGGTATATGAGACACTCCGAGGTTAGCTGCATGATCAGAAACTTGGGCCTCCAACTTGGTTTGTAACTTTAAGTTGTGCTGAGTATGGTTGGGATGATCTTGCAGAGTGGATTTGGGAAAGCAATCCACAGAAAAAAGACATAGAACACTTCACACCGGGAGTATTGTGTTTCATATACCTTGCAAGAGTATCGCGATTCTTCCATCACCGATGTTTAGCCATACTATACTTTATATGTAATAATGAAAATGGTTCACTAGGTTCTGTGGAACATTTCTTTTGGAGAAAAGAATACCAGGCACATGCGTCTCCACATATACATATGCTGTTGTGGATTAAAGATGCTCCTCAGTAAATAAATAAAGTGATGCCTGTGTGATGGAATTTCTACAAAAATATGTTACTTGTTCCAACACTGCTCAGCATAATAATGCTGATTTATGGAATAAGGTGGAAAGTATGCAAAAGCACTTGTGTGGAAAATACTGTTAGAGAAAATATATATAAAAGTAAAGATAATTAGTGCACTCAGTGCATATTTGGCTTTCCTAGGCCTGTTACACCAGTTGGTCGAGCAAATAGTCTAATGTCATCTGTTCGACGCCATGTTACTGGTAAATCCCCCAGGAATACGTACCATTTAAAAAGAGATAAGGAAGCCAATTCAAAAATGCATTACAATCCTGTCATTGTTCAGCTTTGGAATGCAAATACTGATGTACAGTACATTGATGACACAACAGCTGTTGCTCGTTATGTTACAGCATACATTACAAAAGCCAAAAAGAGCAATGCAGCTGAAGTATGGGAAGACTTATCAGTGGACAAAGCTCTTAGTCAGAAACCTATATTCTTAGTTCTCAAGGTGCTCTCTCATAGAGTGTGGAAGCTATGAAGCTGCAGATTGGCAAACTGGTTTACCGCTGTATATATGTAGCATTAATGTACTATGGTTAAGCCTTGGTCCAGCTACTACAAGAAATCAGGTTCTGGAGCCTTTGAGTCAAATTCAGCAGTTTGCTGAAAGAGTGCCTGTCAGTACAGAGATTCTCAAAACCAAATTGATTGATACCTATTGTACAAATAGATCTGCAGAGTTGGAGGATATTTGTTTGTATGGAGTAGCAGAATGCTACTCATATTGAAATATTGAAGCAAACGAGGACAGATGACAGTTTAAAGTACATGGATGTACTGGTTGTCTATTGAGACATGGAAAGCCAAGTCTTATCAACCAAATGCAACTGTATTGCCAAACTGCAGAGAAACAATAATTATTCTATTTGTGCCTTTTGCAGTTGTTCTCATGGCGGGCAGAGTGATTTGCGTGGAAGTTTTGAAACTTTTGGTCAATCATTTTTTGCAAAAAAAGACTTAATTAAATATCCAAAATGTGAAGAGTACTTAGAGTTACTGGAACAATAACTACATCAAAAAGAACTTTTGGCAGCAGAATTGGCAAAAGAGGCTCCTGAGGGCAGACAAGGCTCTGCAGAAGGAATTCAAAATGTTTTAGGGCAACCAATTATTCAAACAAATGTTGAGCTAGCCATGGAAGAAGTGGAAGAACAGAAAGTGCAATGCAACAGACTAACATTGCAGATGCCAATTATGAGACATTAGTAAGTAAACATAATGTAGAGCAGAAGGAAGTGTATTGTAAAATCAAAGATTGTTTTTTACACACTTTACAACATGACGAGCATGAATGTTTCTGTGTCCAATACAGTCCCCTATTGATGTATGTTAGTGGACAAGCAGGAAAATTAGCATCAGTTTTAATTCATGCATTAAGAGCAACGATACAAAATGTAACTGATTGGCCTCTGTCATATATTGTAACTGCTCCAACAGGTTTAAAAGCATTAAACATGGGGGTGTTACTTTACATTGATAGTTGATGCTAGCAGTGGAGCATGATAATAAACGTGAGTACTTGTATCCAGTGCAGCAGAAATATTAGGGAACATTCTAAGAAAATGAAATACCTCGATTGTAGATGAAGTAAGCATGGTGCCTAACTTGATGCTAGCTTTCATTCACTCGTGAATGCAAGAGTTCGAGAAGACTGGCTATGATGCTTTGTTTGGTAAACATGGCCTTGTTTTCGGAGATGGTTTATGTAGGAACTCATGGTGGCAACAGTAAAGACAGACACACGTGATCACAGTTCAAGAATGTTTATTGAACTTTATAATGGATCAGATAAACGCCTAATCTAAACCTAAATCTAAAATGGGAGCAAGCAACGACCATCAAATAATAATAAGGCAGTCCTAGTGGTGTCTTGTCAAATAAAAATGGCTTATACTAAAAAAAGACTATTGCCAATCCTTACTACTAAATCTGTTCACCAGAAAAGAAAGAAGTGTTCACAAAATGATTAGTCAGGATGGTATGGCTGGGTCGCCCTTCCCCACGTTTGAAGCACGGGAAAAGGTAGGACTTTCGATCATAGCACACTTCTTGGCATTGTCAACCCGAGATTCACAGTTGAGCGGAACGATATCAAAAACCTTCAGAGGCTAAGTCTTCTTCTTGTGAAAGCCTCTTGCCTTAGTAGGCCTGTGGTGTTTCACAATGATAAACAAACAAAAAGTTCTCTCAGTGATCTTGCACCTGGGGCGATTGCTCTTCGCCCCAGGATCTCCCTCCGTCAGGCTTGAATCCTCCTCACAGTTTGAGCCTCCCTCCGTCGGGTTCACTTCGGCCTTTATTTGATACAGTTTATGTATTTCTAACACAGTTCATGTATTGCTCAAAATGATAACTAAACAAAAGTTCTTTTGGTAACCTTGTACTTTGGCCGATTGCTCTTTGCCCCTAGAATCTCCCTCCGCCTGGCTCGGATCCTCCTTGTAACTCGGGCCTCCTTCTTTTAGGTTCACTACGGCCTTTCAAGTGCAGCTTACTTTGCTCATTTTCATCAGAAAGCAAGGCTTTCCTTCTCCTAGCTTTCTTTCGGCATTCATCTGTCGGGTTCACACTTGCCACATTCCACAATTCACAATCTTATTGGAAAGCAGGGTTCCCTTCCCCTAGCTTTCCTCAGACAACTGGTCAGAGACTTTCGATTGTACAAGGGATTTGACATAACCCTTGTAGGACCACTTTGAGGCCTTACGCCACCCTTTTCTAGGGGCTTTTTGTTCTCATAGTTTCAAAACCGGTCTCGGTCAGAGCCTTTCGAATGAGCGCCCCTGTGGCGCTGTACCCCTCTGCACCTGGACCTCAACTGGGCTTTCTTTAAAGTTCTACATACACACAAGTTCTTTGTCTTGCGAATTCCTGGCGTTTACACATTTTGCTACTTGCAATCTTGGGCTTAACACAGTTCGATTTGCTATGGAGTCTCCCTCGACTCAACAGCTGTGCTGAACCAGTTGGCTTCTCTGATCTCTGGAGTCAAGGATAGTACCACGGTAGCCAGCTTAGCTCTCTGCCTGCATTATCAATGTGGGAGGCACGCCAACTGTAATTCCTGGTTTTATGTATTCCCTTTTGGAGGTTTCGTGGACATGAGTTTAAAAGGGCAAGGGCAAGTCCCCCTTCGCCGTCCTTCCAAGTCTCACTGGCTTTCTTCTCTGTTTGAACTGCCAGTTTGGTGTAGCTGCCTCCTTGTGCGTTCAGCCTTGCTCAAAGTGTACTTTTGTGCTCTGCCTTTTATCCATGTGGGGAAGCTAAAGGGCCGCAGGTGGGCATGGTTTTCATCCATTGCCTGACTCTGCCTGACCCGTATTTTGGGACATGTCAGGTAAACGGCTCTGGTGTTAGTCCATTGTCTGTTACAGTGTAAGAAAGTGTTCATGCGGGAAAAGGGGGGTAGAGAATCTAAATATCCTACAGGGTAGGATGGGGAAAAGGTGTTACAGGGAAGCGGATACTGCGTCTCAACCCTCAGTGTCCCATTTCCAATCCCCGAAGACCCTTCACCCAGGTGACCCTCCCCCACTGGTCCACCCCCAGGAACTGGATCCAATACCGATTTCTGTGTCCTGGCCACCTGGATGACAGATCTCCGGGGTCAAGCGGGTGAGACACCTTCGGATTTCTCACAGTTACCATCAACTCCTTTGAAAGGTAAAACAGTTTTCAAGATGCTGCAATCTAAGACTACTCAAACATCTATAGGTAGCATTGGTAATTTCAACATTTGGACTTGTTTTAAATTCCAGGAACTTATCATTAATATGAGGCAATCCGCAGACTTGGATTATGAACAAATGCTTAGTAAGATTCGTATAGGTATCCTTGAGGAAAATATGGGAATAGCCTTCTTAAAAGGGAGACTGATTTCTAACATGTTTCATGCAGGTTGCACTGCACCTGATGTCATATTGACTATTCAAGAAAAGAACATGTCTGGTGTTGCTTTGGTGTGTACACTTGCAGGAGAGTGTGACAAATTCAACTCTACAATGGTGCGCTCCGAGAAGCAAGACATTGCAGAGCTAAAACTGTGCAATGTTTTAGATGACCAACTTATGTCATTAGAGTTAGATAATGGGAATGCATTTCTCGCTTTTCCTCACAGTGCAAACATTGAACATATTCTTGTAAAGTTTGATCCTGTAGAGGAACCTCATTTGATGTCTCAGACCTCTGCACGCTTCATGCTTTTCAAGGAAAGCTTACCGCATATTCAATAACTCTTCATGAAGCACGATGATTGACTTAAGAAGCAACACTGACTGCCATTGGTCATACATGTGTTCAAAGAAGAAATGTAAAATGTAACCCCTTAAAGTGTAAGAAATATTGAAGGTTTATTTTTTATACACCTTGATGAATCGAAAGTGACAGCTGACATTTCCTGCATTGAAGAATATAATAGATTATGTGTACTGTATGCTCCTTACCTTGACCTTATACCTCTTCCTGCTAAGCTTGTAGCAAGAACAAATAAGCAAACGATGAAGCTACATTCAAATAAAGTGGTTCTTCTTAAGTCTCCAAAACAAGAGATTCTAGCAGTGTTGAAAAGTCAAACAAATATGACATACTTCCACTGTAGATTTAGTAATCGTTCAGGAATTAAATACTATTTAAATGCAGCTCTGTGTATGTTGTTTCAAATGACACCACTGATGCAAGAAATGGCATCAACAGTAGAGAAACAGCTATGTGTGGAACTTTCAATTCTTAAAGTATCTGAAGATGAAAGACCACAAAACACACATTAGGTCGTGTCAATCTGAAGTATAGTAGCTGTTGCAAGTGGAAGAGAATATTTCTCTCATACCACACAGGAAGATAGTCAATCATTATTAATTACTATTTTTGAGGTGCTAGTGCAGGGAACAGTTAGTGTGGATAGATATGTAGGAATGACGTACGAGTGGAAGCATGAGTGTCCACAATGTTACAAAGAGCAAATTACTCGAGATGTTACAGAAAGGTTTATATACCTTCCTGTTCCTGATCAGAAAAGTGTGATTTTTTTTCTGATCTCGTAACAAAACCATTTCATGATATGCAACGCAGTGACTGTGATTGTTATTTACAGTAACGCTGCAACATCTAGTTCTTAATAAGTACCTTTTTAATAGTTATTCAGAGATATAGTATAGATGGTAGGAACATTTTGTAAATAGCCAGGTTTCTATTTGCAAAAATTCTTTAAAAAAATCTTTAAACAAATACGCAATTATTTTTCATGAGGGAGCATTTATTCACTGTGGATATTTCACAACATAGGTGTGTACAGACGAAGATTGGCTTGTCTGCATTGACTCTATAATAACACAGCAAGCTAGATTGCCAAAGAGTTTACGAATGCTTACTTAATGTTACTAGAACCAAAGTTTTTAAATATGTTGTGTATTCTTTGTGAAAGAATAAACATGCAAAATTGATGTTTGAAACAGGAGAATAGTTTTTTATGTAAACTAAAGGATAGATGTTTACTAGGCTGCAATATAATATCACAATGAAATAACGTTATATATTAGATTGACAAGATTATATACATTACAAAATAAACCAGCATTCTGCAATCTTCTATTTCTGTTTAATTGTGTGAAACACTGTATATTTTAATATTCCCAAGTGTTCCCTATAAGTACAGGCTTATAGATGTGGTTCCATGTACATTATTTTAAGTGCTAGGGAGTGTAGATGTTGATAAATGTTTACATCTGAAACAAGTAAATAGTAGGAGGAAGAGCAAAAAAAAGTACTGAGTTTTCAAAAGAAATGAGTTCTGACAACTAATTAGAATTATATGAGAAGATTTAGGTCTATTGTGATTTACTTCTTACGTGCGTAGGTGGCCAAAATACGGACACACACAAACTCTACAAGAAGTACTGTAATTAAGTTAAAAAGGAAATCAGCCTACTTTAAGTACTAGTTAGTGCATTCTCTGAAGTACTTCTATTTAAAATGTGGTCGTTTCTACACAAATCTGGGAATGTGTTCTGTGATTACACTCTGGACTTTTTTTGTAAATAAAATATGAAAAAATATATTTTTAAAGAAATATAAATTAACGTTTATAGAATAGAATAAACACAATTGTTATTAGCTTCTTATATGTGTAGATGGCCAAAAAAGGACACACACATTTGAAAGGGAGTATTTTAATGACAATTTAGAGGTAATTAGAATATTTGTATGTGAACTTATGGTTAATTGAAAAAAGGGATTCCACACTGCATGTTGGGACCCTAGTGGTGTAGAAACACGTATTTAAATTTTGTTATTGGGTCTTTTTTCAATTGATAAAATAAGTTAACTACTAGTTATGATGTCCATTTTAGATGTTCCTCTGACCTACCCCACTTGTGGAACACTGCATAGTTTAAATATCCATTTGTGGTGTTCCTGAAGTACTTGAATCATGTAGTTTACCATTTGGTTCTCAACTTGAGGCTCGTATTCCACAGATATAATCAAGCCTCTGTACAACCGAATTGTAAAGACAAAGTTTGAAACTTGAAGTGTAGATTAGGAAATGTCATTATTAACCTCTTGTGTGGGTATTTGGACAAAACAAGGCCACACACAAAATATGCAAGATTTATTGAAATTACATTTCTAAGATACTTAGTGTAGCTTGTAGTAAGTATTCATGTATTTACATACAGAGAACATTTTCTTGTCTACCTATTATTTCAAATAATGGTACTACTAGACATTAAAAAGATTTACACTCAAAATATTTGCACAATGTTGGCATGTACGTATATTCTGTTTGTAAAACTGATGACATAGTTAAGTTATATGTCTCAGTTTTTCTGTTAAGGTTGCATAAACTGCACTGTACATTTCATGTTTTACAATAAAACAAAGTTTGTACAAAAATGAAACATAGGCTTTGTGTATATAGTTATGCATTTTTATGATATTTTAATTGTGTATTTTGTTTGTAAATAGAATGTATAAAAGTACCTTTGCAGGTGCACAAACTATTGACATTGCTGCAAATCTATTTAGAATTTGCTGATGCAAAATCAGGTTCATAGTCACCTGAGTGCTTAGTGTAGCTGCTGTACTTTACTAAGGCGATTCGCACCTAGGGAAGGGCACCCAGCCAATCAGGTGGCTGGAACAATGGGCGGGAATAACATTCCTCGCCTGCTGTCCCAGTCACTTTGAGGCCTTTCCCCTGTTATTACCATTTTAGAAAATATATATTTTAAACTGGGGAGGGAACAGGGAGCCTCTCATTTCCATGTGAGATGTGGTCCTCCTCTCCCAACATATATAGATTTTCAGTAATTCAAAGGGCCTTATTTAGAGTTTAGCAGTAGTGGTAAAACAGAGTTGTACCGAAAATGCATATATGAGTCCTGTAAGAGGGTTCAGAGTTTTGAAAGATGTTTTAGATGCACAGAGTGAACCTATTTTGAATGTGTGGAAATTTTCATTCCCAAACATTTTCAAGGATTTGGGTATGACGGAATCTTTATTGTTGACTGCTCAGAGGCAATTAAAGTAAAGCTGTGGAAAAAAGATTGGGTGGACACAATAAACGCAAGGGCGGGGTACAAGGCATACTGAGATTTCATAGTGGAATGTCGGTGCAGGAATACTCTCCCGAGATACCTGAGACTGTTTCCCTGCAGCTTTATTCAAGCTATGTTTTTGAGGTTTAGATTGAACCTGTACCCCACGAAGGAAATCCTGGGGGTTAGGAAGCAATGGCAGAGACTGGATATGAATTGTAGATTTTGTAAGGTGCATGAATCCAAGGAGTCGCTATACCATCTGACCCTGGTCTGTCAGGGTTTCATTGTGAAGAGAACTTTGTACCTGGGTAAAAGTGTAAATAAACGTAGCACGCCCTCCTTAGATGAATGGTGGAGTAGGGTCATGGGGGAGAGAGTGTGAGCCTCTCCATTGCTCGGATCAATTTCGTAGAGGACATCTTTCAAGGATTAAATAATGAGGCTGAGGATCATTGCCAGGAGTCTAGGTTGGGAGGGAAGTAAGCCCCTAAACCTTGAAGGGAGGATCAATTTTAATGCTACTATGTGTTTTTGAATAATGTTTTAGAATTGTGGTTATTAGTAATTAGGTAAATTGTGCATGCTTAGGAGTGGAATTGTTTTTATCATTTGTCGAACAAATTCGATTTTTGTGTTTTTTATAATTGGTAAAAGGTTTATGTGTAAGCCAAAACACTAATAAATATATTTACAAAGTAGATGTAAAACAGATGGTATTTGGAAATACTTTCTGTTTTACCGTTCTGCCTGATTTAGGTTTTGGAATATCAGTAAAACTATCTGCTTGCAATTGGAGGTAAAAGAGACAGTCGTTGTGGCAGTCATAGTTCTAGTAAAGGTTGGCAGTAAGGAGTAAGTCTAGATATAATTCAGATGATAACCAGTATTTACCACCTGCGGTAGCAGTAATCCCATTTGGCAGTATTATCAAAGGTAATATTGCCAAATTCTAAATGAGGCCCAATGCCTTTTGGGCCTTTTTGATTTTACATTTTACTGTGCAGGTTTCTCCAGATACTCCAAATATCAATGTCTCTTTGGGCCTTTGACTTCAAGTCCTCCTCTGCCAGGTTAATCTGTGCACTCGGTTCTTGTTGTCCCTAGGAATTTGGACCTAAAGTCCCAACTTGCACAGCCTTTGCTTTACTCAACTGCAAAGCAGTTTGGATTTTGGACCTCATGTTCCATCATGCAGCACTTCTCTATAAATATTCGGATCTTTCATGGTTTTAAGAACACCTCACATCATGTTCCAAAAGGCAGCAATTAATGTATGCACTCCTTTTCTTAAAAGAGCTAGGAACTTTGAACATCAAGCCCCAGCATGCAACACTACTTGTTTACACTTTGTTTCATAATGGCTCTAGGAACTTGGACATATGGTTCTGTGGTGGGTCAGAAGAAGGACACAGACACTCTGAGGACATTTCAAAGATGGATTTATTAAAGAATAAGAATAAGGCCTGACTTTCCCTATTACTATGGGGTGTTTTCTACCTATCAAACTAACTAAGGTGCTTGTCAGTCATCTGTGAATGTCCCAAAGAATAAGTCCACAGTCCAAAAACTAACCCTAACTGCCCATACCACTATTCTAACAACTAAAAACAGGAGAGTGACTCCCTTCTCCTGGGGTTTGCTTCTTGCAAATCTCTTCTTGGTTCTCCATAACAGGTGATTTTTAAATAGTCTTTCATGACTTCCTTAATCAGTTCATGTAACTCTTTCAAGATTTTATTAGACTATGGTTCCTTCTCGAATATTGGTTTCTTTGACCTCGCATGAATACTTTGATCTGTAATCAATGGTTTTTGCGTGACACTGGTTGCCTGTTTGTAATTTGCATTGAGGGGGATTTTAATTCACTTCTTTCCTAGATAGTGTTACACCTTTTAGGCGATGGTCGTTGTTCTACAAAATAAGGCTTTGTGGATCAATACAACGTTCCATCACACTGAGGACAGTCAATCCTGCCTATGCAAGTATCAGCAGTCTAGTCGTTGTACGTCCGCAACGGACGTCGGTTGTAAGTCAAGTGATCCCATTAAAACACCAGCGAGGCTCTCTTCGTCGCGTCGCTACTGTTAGCAGAGACGCTCCAGCGCCTTTGCAGCGCCAGCCCTTCCCGACCCGCTTGAGTCTGCCCGTACTTCTGGGCCCTTTTGATCCAGCCGATCCTCCGCTCCTCAGTCACCGATCGGGTGAACGCTCGATCCCCATCCTTTCTAATAGAGATCCTCAGGGATATCTGGGATATCGATACCAGGCGGATTCCATTTCCAGGGTGTCTCTTTATCCCATTTAATGCCCTTTTCCTGTATTGGATTTCCCATAAGACCTTCCTCCTTTAATTCCACCTTAATTATTTTATCTCTCTCCTTTCTCATACTCACCTATCGTTCTCCTTACTTTGTAGAGTCCAGGCTTCCGTACCGCAGACAATCCACGTCAGAAGAACTCCATCCACCTGAGGGGCGTTCATCCATATCGTTCAGGGTTTTCTTCCCCAGAGGGTTTCCCTGGGGTTAGTGCTCCTTCCCCCGCGGGTTGTTCTGTTGCGGTGGGGGGAGCAGGGTCCTCAGGGAGTCTCTTGCTTTCTGCCATTGCTGCTTCTGGACCGTCAAACCGACCAGGTTAGTGCCTTTTGTTGGAATATTCAAATTGAGCCTGTCTTTTGCTCAGAATATAAAAGTAACAGATAGTCCTTCTTGTCTTTTACAAACTCTAGAGGCTTCTTTATATTTCAACTCATTGCATTCTCTTTCATGTACCTTCCCCTGTTTCCAATAAAAGGGTACTTTCCTCTCCTCACAGGGTAGAGCTATTCAGACTCTACTATTCTCCCTCTTGGGGGTTTCTTCTATTCTTCTTAATTCATAGTATTCTTTATGTTAATAGAATTCTCTTTCTAGTCTTTTTACATATGTAGTACTCTGCCTGTCATCTCAGGTGTTTGTGTCTTAGTTTTAGTTTCTCTCTCAATATTTATTGCATTCGGATTTCTCTCATTATCATCATTCCACTTTCTTAATGTCCATGTTATGCTCTCGTCGATTGTACTGGGATGAGTAGGAGCGGTCCCATTTTGATTCCTTGATGGCTTCCCAGACCTCCTATTTTCTCCCCGTTACCTTCGATTCTCTGGGACAATATCTCCGGGGGTTTCGTTCACTTGGGGTTCATTGTGTTCTTTGGTTTCTCTGCTTATTCGTTCACTCTGGTGTCACACGTTACATACTCTCCTTTGGGATGGCTTGATTGTCCTGTGAGTATCCGGATGGTATGCAGTTTTGAAAGCCTACTGGTTTCGACATTGTTTTGCGGGTTGCAGAGTCTCCTCCCTTCTCAGCTGTTACATTGCCCTGAGCCTTGCCGGGCTGACTTTCGAGTCTCTCTCCCTCTGCTGTTGCAGCGTTTATCTCCGCTCTAGCCTACTCATCCCAGTTAAATGGGGATGTCTATTTAAAGTGATATGCACTCTTTCCTGTTAACAATAACATATATTAGTTCTCTCTTGACACCAGTCTCAGTATTTTATATTCCTTTGTAGGTCTGATAGTCCCAAGTAGACCACTTCTGGGTATTCTTTAGGGAGTTCCTCACGGGAACGGGAACCCTTGTCCTCAGAGGAGCAATCTCTCCCAGTGAGGTTCCACTTTCCTTGACCCCTAGGGACGGTGTTGCGGAGTGGGCTCACCTCCCTAGCCTTACATGGGGGGGCTACCACTTTGGGAGAAGGGACAATTTCCCTCGATTCATCGGAGTTCACAGCCTTCATTCTCTCTCACTCACTCTTGCCTCCAACTCTTCTTTGATTGGTCTCCTTCTCCATGGTATTAGGCAACCATAGCTGCTCTTGCTTTCCCATATTGCATACACCATGGTCTCATCTGTTGCTGGCCCCTGCTGTTCACAAGCAAATAAACTTATTAAAGCAAAGAAGCAGTATTATGCCAAGTTTTGTGTTACTATTACCCTCATCCATGCCAGTTAGTTCAATTGTTTAATCAAAATCAAAATATGTTCCCTCCCCCTGATCCTTTTCTTTCTTGCTCTCTTTCTTCGATTGATTTTGCTACTTTTGTTGTTATTGGGTCCCCCTTCTTCACTCTTGTCTTTTATCTGGTCCTGCTCATTCTAATTCTCCCTCATATTTTCCCACAGTTTCTGTTCATATTACTTCTTTTTCTCCTATGTCAGACTCTGACTCAGACAGTTTACTGACTTGTGCCTATCCTACTGCTCCCCCTCCTGATCCTTTGCCTCCTTCTCTTTCCCCGAGGTCTATCCTTTGTTGCTTCTGTATCTCTCCCTTCTTTGCAACATTACCATATCAACATTAACTTCTCTCTATCTGTGAATTTAAGCACAATATTATTATTCCTGTTCTTAAGAAACCTTCTATTGATCCCTCCTCTTGTTCTAAAATTCATCCTATTTCTCTTCTCCTAGAAATATTGGGTGGATAGCCCACACTCAGGATTCTACTTGATAAGATTGTCTCTATCATGTCTTCACCAATCAGGATGTGGCCCATTTTGTTCCACTGAAACTATCTTTGTCTATATTTCTCACGCCTTACTCTTGCACATCACTCTAAACATTCTCTAACTCTTGCCCTACTTGATATTTTGGCTGCTTTCAATACTGTTGATGACACTATTCTTCAGTGGTCCTGCTTGTATCTTTCAACTCAGGGTTACTCTATTTTTCGGTCTGGTCAAATTTCTTCTGCCTTCCCTCTCCAGTACGTGGCTATTCACGGCTGTATACTTGGCTCCTTTGCTTCTTTCTTTACACTATTCCTCTTTCTGTTATCTCCTTGTTTAATTTTTCCTATCACCATTTCTATGCAAACGATTGGCACATCTTTTTTTTGTCTTTTTCTTCTTTTTCTCACTCATGTGATGCATGTCTCCTAGCTATAAATCCTTGGATGACTTGATTACTTCTTCTCTCCATCGTAATTCTTGAGGTTCTGTTTTTGAAGCAGTTTCCAGTTCATCTCTTGTTCCCCTCTGTTTAACTCGATTTAACTCGCTCCGCCAGCGTAAATTGCTGTTTTATGCCTCTGATCACAATCTTGGCGTATTTTTATATTTTTCGTCTCATATTTCTAATATTCCTAGTTAGCGCGGCTTTTTTTCATATAATCTATGTGAAGCCCTAGCCGAAAGAACATTGGGGCTATATAAAAAAACTCTGCACCATGACGTGCAATTCTGTTACAAGTAAGGATGCCATGTTAAATTAAAGATATTCATGAAGGAAGAGCATTACATAGAAAGACTGTGCCAAGTGTAGAGATGTTAAGAAGGAGAGACTTTGTTCTATGGGGAAATGCTGTATTACAACAATGACCCTTGAGGGGGGAGAGGGATATGCGAACCAGTACTTTTGCAAGTAGAAATACCACATTACATATGTGAACCCTTGAGGAGGATGAAGGTGATCAGGATAGATATTGTGATTAAGAGAAAGCAACCAGTGATTAAACTAACCTTCAAGAGAGGAGAGAGTTATAGAGGCAAAGCGGGCAGACTTGCTAATATTCTGTGTGCCATTGTAAAAATAAAGCCGGTGGAAAGAATAAACAAGAAACTCATATGCCCTGTAAGCCATGGTACATAATTTAATAACACATGTACGAGGAAAGAATACAAGATATAATGGATAAAGACTATGTTCAGTTATCCATTTGAAAAAGAAATTGTAAAAGCTAACCATGACGCATTTTGCATGTGACAACAATGCCATGTGAAAAAATGTGACCAATCACCTTTGCGGCTTGAACATCATTCCAGCCAATGACAGGGGCACTTAAAATGTGGTACATCACTGTGAAAGTAAGGGAGGTGGAGGATGACATTAAAGTGAAGGTGGGGATGAGCAGGACTATTGAAAAGGGGAGGGTGTCACGGTACCCGGACCTTCCTGTTCTGCTCCTGAGCCCCAACACCACACACCAAGGATGTGGCGACTTAACGCAGAGGGAGTATGCCATTTGTGGCTGCCGTGCCATCTTCAGGACGGGCTGCGCAGGTGAAAGCTACACTTTCCAGTACGGCTTGTGTGTCTATCTGTCTGATCACGTCACTTAACATCATGCGTATCCATGACCGGAACGCTGACATCAGAAGGACCAAAACACAGCGTTTACAGGGCCCAGCCCTTCTCAGCTGATTATTGCATCTGCAAGCGGTGTTTCTACCGTCTGTGTTTGCTTGATTCTTTCTTGGGTTCTATGACTCTAGCTCTTCTACATGGACCTCATTGCGGATTCTCCTTCTGTTTTGGTAACTTTATTGCATTTTGTGACCCTGGTTTGTGACCCTGGATTGTGACCTGGATTTGTATTTTGGATTCTGGATTTTTGGTTTATCCCTGGGTTGCGTACTCCACTCAAGAGCTCTGCCTCAGGAACTACTCTTCTGATCCTCTCCTTGCCCCCTAGCTAATAGGCCCCTGCCTCCAAACTCATTCCAGCTTTACACCTCTCACTGAACAACAGGTGATATTCCGGGGGAAGAGTTAGGGGACACTGCCTGAGCGCTCATATATAAACCCTGCCTTTTCCCTTTCAGCTGCACAGGTTACCTGGCAGCAGTTCCTGTTGCTGATATCCTTTTATCCAATTGGTTGACCGGTAGAGTAATTTGTGTCCCTCTGGCTGATACATTGGAATGAAAGTCACTAGTTAACACTGTGACAGAGGATTCTAGGGGAATGGAATTATACATGCACAGACAGAGTCAGTGTCGCTACATGACAAACCGTGCCATGGAAAGTGAAGCATTAAATCATAGCTGGTGGGGCATGGTGTTGACAAACAGCAAGTAGGGTTTGGGCGAGGTTCACCTGAAGAAAGTAGAACAGGAGGAAGAGTAGGGTTGTTAAGGAAAGGAGCAGCAGTGAGGCAGACAGTAGATAGGGACATGGATTGGGAAGTGAGCGATCGCCGAAAACGCAAGGAGGCACTGGGGAGATCACCATGGTATGTGCCAGGAGGTCATTGAGTGCCGGGATAGAGCATTAAGAGGTGGATGTGGGAGGAATGGTAGATCCCATCAAATCATGGGAGACAGGGGATCAAAACCATGGCACATTGGTGACTACAGCTGTAATGATGTCCCAGGAAATTGTGAAGCAGAGAAAAATGACGTTAGGAGAGGTAGTTCTTAATCGATATCTGAGAAAATGGGATCTGAAACATTGGCCCTCATTACAAGTTTGCCAGTATGGAAACAATGGTGCTGGTAAGCTTACCGACACCCTTCTTTCCGGACCGGCAAACTACGAGCCTGCAGGCGGGTACCGTACCGCCTGCCAGGGTCAGACCTGGCTGGCAGAACGGCACCCCCCGCAGACTTTCATGGAAGCACCGGCACCATTGTTAACGGTGCCGGTGATTCTGTGGTCCCCACTCCCATGGAATCCTATTTGACTCCATGGGAATGGGGACTTACAATTTACCAGCGCGTGACTTTTCGGAACGGCGGGGCTGTAATGCCCCAGTGTTTCCGGCAAGTCAGACGCCGGTAAATCATTACAAGTCCGGCAGATACCTGCGGTTTTATTGGCACGGTTTCTGCCGGACCTGTAATGAGGACCATTGCATCTTGGGCATTGTAGCCACAACCAAGATCAAGAGATTGTGGCCAGTAATAAATGCATGTTGAGAATTACATTTTCTACAAAAAAAAGCCAGAGTGTAAGATAACGAACAATGGCTGTAAAAGAATTAAAATAAAGTAAAAGACTGAGAGAAGACAGAAATATAGTGCAATGTTGTAGAAGGGTAACTGTTAAAAGGAGTAAGAGAAATAATAGCAGGGCCTGCTGAGGACTCTAGTGAAGATCAACTACAAATATTGTTTTGAATCAGTGATTGAGAATCAAGTGTATACCATCTTGAAAATTGTAGTGAAGATTATCTTCAAAGACTATAATAGTTATGATCAATAAGTAAACCGGAGAATGTGGTCGAAAAACTAAAGTACATCTGAAAGCGTGTCAGCTTCTTAATTATTTGCTCAGCACAAAACTTCAGTCATCAGTCTCCAGCATGCTGCATTTCTCATTACCCTCCTTTCTTAATGGCTGTGGGAACTTGGAACATCAATTCCCGAGATATAGCACTCCTTGTAAAATCTATGTTTTTAATGACTATAGGGACCTGGCCAAACAGTCCATCTGGCAGCCTTCTTATCTTATGTGCTCCCTTACTTCCGTTTGCTCATTGAAATTTGGCCTTGCCTTCCCTTACATATTTTAAGGCCCCTCCACTGGTTCTACTCCACTGGGTGTAGTCACTATATGTGAGCTTCTCTCCATCTCCAACCTTCCGTTCACCTTTGTCCCAGCTTTCCGTCTGTCACTGTCTCTGGCTGTTCTCAGGCAGAAAATCTTCTGGATCCCTCGCAGAGATGCAACGTCTGGCATTACTTAATTACTTTGTGTTTGAACTTCCTCTGCAGCATCGCGGTTTCTCCTTTGAGGAGGTTGCATGCCTCTTCCTTTCTACTGTACATGGGTTTAGTAGCAGACAGGTTTCTCCTTTTGTCACAGATGACCACAAGAATACAACTCTTGAAGATGGTTCCAAGGTTTTAATCATATGTTTCCATAGGATTCCACTAAGGGCCGTCTCCTGTATCTCGTCTTCCTCTGGTCTCCCCCTACCTTAGTCCAAACTTTACTAAACCTCACAGTGGAAATTACAGATTGGTAACCCCTACTGTCTACGTTCTGACTGGCTAGTGGTGAGGTCCTTGAGGCAATCGCCTTACCTTTCTTCCTCTCTCCAAGATCTTTGTGGTGGATCCTAACCTGGTGTCACAGAATATAAATGATCCTACTAAGTGGTGCTTCCCAGTCAGCCAGGTCTCAAATGGTCTTTACCTCTCACTCCTGTGAGGGGTAAGTAATGTGAGACTCTCAACTGTATTGAGTTTTTTCAGGATTTGTCATTTTATTTCACACAAAATAATTCATATAAATCCTAACTAAACCTACTCTATCAGGGGATTCCCTACCTATTCTAAGATCAATGGGAAAAACCTGCTAGCATTCACAAAACTAACCCTCACACTAAACAACATAAACATTGAAAGCAACATAAATACAAGATAAATAAAAGGTTACCAAACACCCAGTGTCTTGGATGACTTATTGTGTTCCTGGGCAGATCCTACTCCCCCAGGAAGGTCCCATGGTCAATTTCCTTCAAGAAACAAAGACACGTTTTAACCGAAGTCTTGAAAAGTTCCAAAGAAACAAAAGTTCACATAAATAAAATCCACTGGAAAAAGTCTCTTCTTTGCCTGGTGAAAATATTCTTCCTTTTCTGTTCCACAAATAAGATAACAGCATCAATGGAGAGTTTCCTGGATGACTGCCTTCCAGGAAAGAATAGATGAAGTTAAAGACAAAAGTACCTCTTCTACTTAGACAACAACTTCTCTGCTTTCAACTTCTGCAGCGTCTTATTTACACAGTTTGTCAGGATGCTTTCGCTTGAGGTTTGCCTCTCTCTCAGCAACTTCCCAGTGAGATAGAACTGTGAGAGCAGGCTCCCGTGTCCCACAGTTAGTTTCAACTTCAACAGTTCTGACAAATATTGACAGCCACAGTCCTGCTACTGCTACTACAACTTCTGCAATGAGATGATTTGCTGCTGCAACTCCACCGTCAAGGGTAGGTAATTTCCACAAAGCAACCTGGGCCCAATCCTTCTGAGCACCTACTCCTGGCTTAAATCCAGACCTGCTTTCAGTGCCAGTATATCTATATATGCCATCCTCCCTGGTACCCTGCCTACACCACCGAGTTTGGGGCAAGAATTCTTCTGCACTACTACTTACAGGCTACTACACCTATTTTTTAAAAACGTTTTGATAAGTCACAGTTGTCAACGCGGCAATATAATACAAATACAACAAGCAATCAGCAAGTAAAGGCACAGCATCATTGACAGTGCCGATTTTGAATATACACAGTACATCATAATCAGACTTGAAATAAAAACAACTTTCCTAACATATAACTGGACTTGTTCACTAGGTAAATTGCAATGGAAATGTAATTAAGGTATGGTGAAATCCAAGGTGGCAGTTGCAATAGTCGGCTTGGCGGGACCATAAGCATGCCTGGGGCACAGGGGCAGTGGGAGTTTATGCAGGTATTCCATCACATGGGTGAAACATGTCTATGGTTAATATCTTCCAAGCTTCATAAGTGGTGGCCTGGTTCCCTTCGAGAGCGTGCAATGCCCCAGCCCATGCCCTCGTTTCAGCGTTGCACCAAGTTACAAATTCTTGACACCATAGTTTATATTGTGGGCTTTTTCTAGGAAATAGCCACTCGTCACTTAGCAAGTATACATGTTAAGTCCATGAATTTGGTGATGTTGTCTGTACTTGCTTGGCCTAGAGTACTGTGAGAAACCTGAAGGTGTCTCACACGCTAGTCCCCGGGGATTTGTCATCCAGGTGGCCAGGACACGGCCATTGCTATTGGATCCAGTTCTTGGGGGTGGACCAGTGCGGGAGGATCACCTGGATGGAGGGGGTCTTCACAGAGTGGAAGTGGTACACCGAAGGGTAAAATGCAGTAGCCCCTTCCTTATGACACCTTTTCCTCATCCTGCCCCATAGGATATTTAGAAACTCTACCTCCACATTTTCCAACACAAACACTTTCTTACACTACGAAAGACAACGGACTGAAAAAAGAGCCATTTATCTGACATGTCCCAACACAAGGGTCAGGCAGAGTCAGGCAATTCCTGATATCTACACACACCTGACAGCCCTTTTCCTTCCCCACAGGGATAAAAGGCACAGCACGAGAGCACACTTTGAGCAAGGCCAAACGCATGAGAAAGCAGCCATTCTGGGACAGCAGTTCAAACGGAGGAAAAAGGCAGTGGAAACCGAAAGGATGACAAGGAGGGAATTGCCCTTAACCTTTTCAACCCACAGCTGCAAAGCATTCGATAAAAGAACAGTAAGACCGGGAATTGCAGCTCGCGATTGGTGTGGCAGATGTCAATGGTACACAGGGCCCTCCCGCACTCATAGCCAGGGCCGGGGAAAGAGCTTGCTGCTGTGGTACTGTCCTTGACTCCAGCAGAAGAAAAGCCAATGAGTTCAGTAGAGCCAGTGAGACGGAGGAAAGTGGATCGGACAGTGTTAAGCTCAAAGTTGCAGTGGCAAAATTTGCGTAAAAGAAAATAAGATAACAGGCAAAGGTCTTTTGTGAACATGCGAGGTGTTAGGGTTAGAATGGTCCGGTGCTGCATGGGCGCTCATTCCAAATACTCTAACGAATACCCCTGAACAAATAGGATATGTTGAGTTGAGAAAACTACAAGAACCAAGAGGCCCTAGGGGAGACCAGCGAGAGATCTCAAAGTGGTCATACAAGAGTGGAGTCAAAACCCCTTGTACAGTCGAAAGTCTTTGACACGTTGAGAAAGAATTGAAAAGCTAAGTGGACTATATTGTGGTGACAATATTCTCTACAGGGATAAAAGATGGAGCAGGAGAGCACAAGACAAGCAAGGCAGACCGCACAACGAGAGAGCTAACTCAGCATGGCAGTTCAAGAAGAGGAGAAAGACGGCTCAAAACGAGAGCGTGACCAGGAGAGAAACAACCTTGCCCTTTCCGAGCCAAACCCGTGAAACCTCCACATAAAGAATTGTAAGACCGTGAACAATAGCCAGCGTCTGTTGCAGCAGATGTCAAATGGTACACGAGGCCCTCCTCCACTGATGACCAAGCGGAGGGAAGACGCTTGCCACCGTGGCACCGGCCTTGACTCCAGAGACAAGAAAATGCCAAGCAGTTATTCTCATCCGGTGAGTCGAGGGGGGAGCTGATGAGAAACCAAACTGTGTTTGAACAAAAGTAGTAAAACGGCTAATTGAAGAAAGTAAAAAGAACTGTTTGTTTGATACTAGAGGGGGAAAACCAGTTGCAGAGGAGTCAGACACCACATGGGTGTTCACCTGAAAAACCTTGGGCGGTTACCCTATGGTTGAAACTACCATTACCAGAAGACCTTGGGAACGGCGCGTGAAGAGGGTCAAAGTGGTCATACGGGGTCTAAAATCCTCCTTACAGTCGAAAGTCTTTGACCAACAACTAAGGGAAGTGAATCCTGCATCCTAAGAATTGTGTGAATTACAAAAGTTGGCAAGAGTGAACCCGACTGAGGGATGCCGATGAACAGGAGGCAAAGTCGGAAGTCCCAACATAAAGTGTGTTGACAAGAGTGAAGCTGGCTGAGGGTTGTACACAGTGAACTGTTTAAAAAGACATTAAGATTTGTGAATGGCACAGAGGAGATTGTGTTGAAAGCTGTAGTGAACCCGACGGAGGGAGGCTGACATTGGAGAGGGGTCTTAGCCCGGAAGAGAGAGATCCAGGGATGACAAGTCATCACCCAACGTGTAAGCAGAAAGGAACTTTTGTTCATTGTTTTGGAACACATCAGATCCTCAGAGGCAAGAGACTTTTTTGTAGAAAAGAGACTTAACCACTGAAGGCTCTGCTAATTAAGAACTGTTAGCTCGTGCCTGGGAAAGCTTGACCGTGTGCTGTGCTTCGGAGTCCCGCCTTGTCCCGTGCTTAAAATGTGGGCAAGGGAGACCCTGACTACCACATCCTGACTTATTATTTGTGAACACTTCTTTCTGCCCTGTGAACCCTATCCCACACTCTTTGTTTGTATTCAGTTTAAGGATTGGCAATAGGTTTTCTTAGTAAAGGCCCTTTTATTTTGACAAGACGCCACTAGGACTGCCTTATTATTATTTGATGGTCGTAGCTTTCTCCCATCTTAGATTTAGGTTTAGATTAGGCATTTTTCTAACCCGCATATACAGTTTAATAAACACACTTGAATGATCTGCAATCACTTGGGTCTGTCTTTACTGTTGCCACCATGAGTTCCTTACAGAGCCTGGCTGAGGGGCTCCTCGGGTGAAGAGCAATCACCCGACATGAATATTAGTAGAAGGAACTTTTGTTTGTTGTTTGTGATACTGTCACGATGCCCGCTCCCGGGGAGCCGGCTCAGGCCCTGCGTCCCCGAAAGCGGACATCAAGTCGCTGGGGAAGGTCCCAGCAACCCCTTATAGGGGCCCTTTGGACAGCGTCCTGGCGCCTATGCCGCCAGGCTCATAGAAAACGTCAGTCTTGGCGCCATAGGCGCCAGGCTCATTATGAAAGTGTTTGGGTGCACTTACCTGATGCAGACCATGCTGCAGAACCCCGGCCTCCTTGAGGCCTGAAAGGAACTACTTTACCTGTGGGACTCATTTACCACCCGGGCGTGGTCGTGGAAGGATACATACCTGATTGGAGGAAGGACACATTCTAGGAACTTCTTCCAAGGCTATTTAAACCACACCCGATCAGCCACACGTGCTTCGCGTTGTTCTGCATCTAGCAGCTGGACGCTCACCGTGTCTGCTCCTGCATCTTGACTTCTGCCACACCTGCCAGCACCCTGAATCACCTGCAAAGGAAGGGAACAAGAGAACAGAAGAAGGAAAAGGCCTCACCTGCTAAATCTGCATCCCAGAGACATTTCGCCGGCAATCCTGAAAAGGAAGACATTTCTTTTTAAAAGCACATCGCATCGATCGCTGCAGTGCCGCATTCTACTCACCTTTACCGGGCGCCTCCATGTTCAGCAGCAACCATCCGGATTCGCAGTCGCGCCCCCGCGCATAGGGAGAAAAAGACAAGAACAAAGGTGAGAGAAAGAAGGGAAAAGGGAAGCTAAAACTCCATGTCAAGACTTACCTGTTGGGTCATTCCCTTTTCATTTCGGGTCCGCGCCGCATCCAGGCATTTTCGGACCCCGGCCCCTAAGGGGAAAAAAGACATCAGCGTTAATGAGTGAATGAAAAGACATTACCAAAACACTCATTAAAGACTTACCTGATTTCCACAAGGATTTCACCGCTCACCTCGGGTCAGTGCCTGTTCCCCGGCATTCCGTACCCCAGCCCCTATGGGGAAAAAGACACTAGCATTAGAACATTAATGCATGGCACAAGGGGAGCCACTTATAGAAAAACTTACCTGGAAGCCAAGCAAGTTTGGTTCTCACCCATCCGAAAATCCAGTGACGTAACTGGATACCAACGCGCCTCTGCATCAGAAGCAGGATGGAGAGCTCGTCCTTCCAGACCCTAAGGTGAGACGCTACAGGGAAGCACAGAAGGGTTTTGAGGAGGGTGCGAGGGGTAAGTGAGAGGCCGATTGCATTACCCCGCAGACAGTTAACCCCCTATTCTCACCTACAGAAGGATACTTCTGCGAGTCAGACAAGCCAGATCTGGGGCCCGGTCCAGTCCGTGTTCCGAACCCTGCGCATCACCTTAGACGAGGTCAGAGCAGCGTGAACCAGGCCAGCGCCCCCGTGGGAGTCAGGTGAGCATTACAGAACGCGAAGACTTCCTACAAATTCCCACCCAGGCGCTATGGAAACTTCTGAGACTGATCAGTTGGCCCAATTACTGGGGGAATTACGGGCCGAAGTACATGCCGCTCGTCAAGAGACTAATGCCCTCAAGAGGGAATTAATAATATCAAAGGAAAGAACTGATGACCTGGCCAGACAGCTTTTGCAAGGTCAAGCTGGACAAACTCCTCTACCCTGTTCCGGAGGGAACCCCGCTCCTGTGGTTCCCAGTAACCCTGTGCAGATTAATCTACCTGGAAACATGCCACTGGCCCCACCTGAACGCTTTGCTGGGGACCCCAAACGATTCACCGTATTCATGAATCAGTGTTGTTTGCACTTCCTATGCAGACCTGGGGCCTTCCCTAATGATCAGACCAAAGTAGCCTTTGTATTGTCATATCTCAGCGGCTGCGCTGCCGATTGGTCATTTCCACTGGTTACTCAAGATGACCCGATTCTCCGTGATTTTCAAGGATTTCAAGCAAGCATGGAAAGGTTATTTGCTCGACACTCTCAGGGGCAGGCTCTGGATGACAAACTTCTATCCCTGCGACAGGGCAATCGGGACCTCCTATCCTATATTGCAACCTTTAATAGACTAATTGTGGAAACGGGATGGCCAGAGGATAAAAGAGTCACGTTATTTTATCGAGGTCTACGCGGAGAACTTAAAGATGTCTTGGCCCAAGTTGTAAATCCGCCCCAAGAATGCACAGAATATATAGACTTAGTGGTCCAATTGGATCACAGACTTCAAAACAGAAAAACAGATCGGTCCAGGTTTGAGACCCGGGTGTTGGTCAAGACCCACGCTAACCCCAAGGGAGTTGATGTCTCTGAGCCTATGCAAATTGGAGGGGTTAAAGAACCCTTAACTCAAAAGGAACGTGAAAGGAGGCGGCAGTTAAAATTATGTCTTTATTGTGGGAACTCTGGACACTTTCTACGAGATTGCCCGGCAAAACCGCCCCGAAAAGCGGTAGGAGCCGCTGATAAAAACCATGAAGACTCTGTTTCGGGAAACGACTCAGCCCGACAAGCGTAGAGGTCCGCTTGCCGAGCTTGAAAACTAACTCTCAGACCTCGCATTTCATTGTGCCAATGGTACTCGTAGATCCAGAAAAGCCTAAGTGGTTGCATGCAATAAAGGCATACATCCATAGTGGGGCTATTGGAAACTATGTGGATCGTGAATTGGCCTCTAGGATTAACCTCCCTCTCCGTCCTAAAACCAGCAAAGATGTCATCACCACAGTCGATGGAACTGAAATTGCCTCTGGACCGGTAACACATTCCACTACTGGGGTGACTCTTATTGGTCCTGACGGCCATCGGGAGGCAGGTGTTTGATGTAATCAAGGCTCCACAGTTTCAGGTTATTCTTGGAATTCCTTGGTTAGAGACACATAATCCTCGAATTGATTGGCGAGCTAAGAGAATAACCTTCCCGGATTGTGCACAAACATGCTACCCAGAAAACCTGAAGATTAATCTAGCATCCGTAACCTCTGCCTCCATGCAATTACCTCCGGAATACCAGGACTTTCAGGATGTCTTCCAAAAGGAACAGGCCAACACGTTACCTCCTCACCGATCGTACGATTGCCAAATCGATCTGGTGCCCGGTGCACAACCCCCTTGTAGCAGGATTTATGCCCTTACCGAACCTGAGAACCTGCATTTGAGACAATATTTGGATCAATACCTCGCCAATGGTTTTATTCGCCCGTCAAAGTCCCCGGCATCCTCGGCTTTGTTCTTCGTGCCTAAAAAAGAAGGCGACCTTAGAACTTGTATCGATTACCGCGCATTGAACCAGATAACGGTTAAAAACCATTATCCTCTGCCTCTGATTCCTGAACTCCTTGACCAGGTGAAGGACGCTTGCATATACACCAAGTTAGATCTCCGGGGGGCATATCATCTGGTGCGAGTAAAAGAAGGCGACGAATGGAAAACAGCCTTCCGTACAAAATATGGATTATTCGAATACCAGGTAATGCCTTTCGGGTTGTGCAATGCGCCTGCTGCCTTCCAATTCTTCATGAATGATGTCCTTCGGGAACTCAACGATGTTTGTGTTGTCGTCAATATCGATGACATTCTAGTGTACTCCTCTTCGGGAATCTGATCACAGAAAACACGTTAGGGCAGTTCTGGAAAAACTGCGCCAACACAAACTATTTGCTAAACTGGAGAAATGTGTTTTCCATACCACAGAAGTTGAGTTTCTCGGTTTCATCCTGACACCCAAAGGAGTCCGAATGGACTCAAGAAAAGTGGATGCCATCCTCAAATGGCCATCACCTAGCTCTGTAAAAGGGGTTCAAAGCATGCTCTGCTTTGCCAATTTCTATCGCAGGTTTATCCTGGAATTTTCACGCATAGTACAACCCATTACTGCACTCTTGAGGAAAAATAAACGTTTTGAATGGTCTGAAGAAGCCGAGCAGGCCTTCCAGGATTTAAAAGCTAAGTTTACCTCCGCACCTATATTGAAACACCCACGTTCAGATCTCCCGTATGTCGTCGAAACTGACTCATCCAGCCTAGCCATGGGAGCAGTTCTGTCTCAAAGAGATCCTGAAACCAACCAACTGCATCCCGTAGCATTTTGGTCCAGAAAATTCTCCGCACCAGAGATTAATTACGCAATCACTGACAAAGAACTGTTAGCCATAAAGTCTGCTTTTAAAGCCTGGCGGCATTACCTGCTTGGCGCTCGACATACCATCACGGTGATCACTGATCACCAGAATTTACAGTATTTGAAAACCGCCAAGGCTCAGTCATCACGGCAGCTCCGATGGGCTTTGTTTTTCGCTGAATTTGATTTCGTGATTACCTATCGACCTGGCTGCAAGAACGGCAAAGCAGACGCCTTATCCCGAATTGTTATGGGAGAATCTGATACAAACTCAGAACCAGTACCGATAATTCCCGAACAGAGAATTCTAGGCATGACTTTGTTACAGACGCTTGAAGACATTCAAGTCAGAGTGAAACAACTCCTGGACCCTACAGTCTTACAGGATTGGATACAAAAGGGATCAGACTTTACCATAGATAATGGTTTGCCTTATTACCAAGGACGCTTATTCCTGCCGCACAAGGATTTACACGAACTAGTTATTTCAGGTTATCATGATACATTAATAGAGGGACACCCCGGTATTGCCAAGACAATGGAAAAGGTGAAACGACAATTCTGGTGGCCCTCTTGGCGAAAAGATGTTAAATCTTTTGTGATGTCCTGTGGTGTTTGTGCCCAAAATAAAGGTCAAAAGAAAAGACCAGCTGGTCTCCTTCAACCTCTAGACATTCCGCCAGCACCCTGGCACACCCTATCAATGGATTTTATTACAGACTTGCCTCCTTGTTCGGGATACAATACCATTCTGGTAATTGTGGATTTGTTTTCCAAAATGGCCCACTTCATTCCTTTGAAAGGTTTACCTTCAGCTTCTGTCCTAGCCAAAGAATTCCTCGAAAATATTGTTCGGCTACATGGATTCCCATCTATACTAATCTCTGACCGAGGAAGCCAATTCATTTCCCACTTCTGGCGCAAATGTTGTCAAATGGCACAAATCGACGTAAGATTATCGACCAGTCACCACCCTCAGACTGATGGTCAGACCGAGAGGACAAATCAGACCCTTGAGCAGTACTTACGGTGTATGTTACAGCAATCTGAAAGCAACTGGAAAGACATTCTTTGGATAGCCGAATAAGCATATAATAATTCGGTACACTCTGGAACTGGCCATAGTCCTTTTTATACCTTGTTTGGACATCACCCTCGAACCCCAAACCTCGACTCACCTCAGAACCTCGGAGTGCCCGCAGTAGAACATCTGCATTCTACCATTACCCGAGCCTTCAAAGAGGCAACCACGCATTTACAACAAGCCAAGAGAAAATACAAGGAGAATGCTGACCTACATCGGAGTGAAGCACCTCCGTATCAGATTGGGGATCAAGTGTGGTTAGCTACCAGACATTTACCGCTCAAAGGGCCTCGAACTTTTAACCCAAAATATCTGGGACCTTATTCTATTACGGCAATAATTAACCCAGTAGCGGTTAAACTTGACTTACCAGCTAATATGCGAATTCACCCTGTTTTTCATGTGTCACTTCTGAAACCAGTGGTCCCCGGAACCCGACTACTCAAACCTCCAGAACCTATTCAAATAGATGGGGAACCCAAATTCGAAGTGAAGAACATTTTAGATTAAAAAATGTTTAGGTCAAAGCTTTTCTACCTAATTGATTGGAAGGGGTACGGACCTCAGGAGAGGTTGTGGGAACCCAGTGACCATGTGCATGCACCTCGATTAGTCAGGAAATTCCACCGACTCTTCCCAAACAAACCAAAACCCCCGGAGGGAACAACCTTGGGAGGGGCCTTGGGGGGGAGTGCTGTCACGATGCCCGCTCCCGGGGAGCCGGCTCAGGCCCTGCGTCCCCGAAAGCAGACATCAAGTCCCCGGGGAAGGTCCCAGCAACCCCTTATAGGGGCCCTTTGGACAGCGTCCTGGCGCCTATGGTGCCAGGCTCATAGAAAACGTCAGTCCTGGCGCCATAGGTGCCAGGCTCATTATGAAAGTGTTTGGGTGCACTTACCTGATGCAGACCATGCTGCAGAACCCCGGCCTCCTTGAGGCCTGAAAGGAACTACTTTACCTGTGGGACTCATTTACCACCCGGGCGTGGTCGGGGAAGGATACATACCTGATTGGAGAAAGGACACATTCTAGGAACTTCTTCCAAGGCTATTTAAACCACACCCGATAGCCACACGTGCTTCCCGTTGTTCTGCATCTAGCAGCTGGACGCTCACCGTGTCCGCTCCTGCATCTTGACTTCTGCCACACCTGCCAGCATCCTGAATCACCTGCAAAGGAAGGGAACAAGAGAACAGAAGAAGGAAAAGGCCTCACCTGCTAAATCTGCATCCCAGAGACATTTCACCGACAATCCTGAAAAGGAAGACATTTCTTTTTAAAAGCACATCGCATCGATCGCTGCAGCGCCGCATTCTACTCACCTTTACAGGGCGCCTCCATGTTCAGCAGCGACCATCCGGATTTGCAGTTGCACCCCCGCGCCTAGGGAGAAAAAGACAAGAACAAAGGTGAGAGAAAGAAGGAAAAAGGGAAGCTAAAACTCCATGTCAAGACTTACCTGTTGGGTCATTCCCTTTTCATTTCGGGTCCGCGCCACATCCAGGCATTTTCGGACCCCGGCCCCTAAGGGGAAAAAGACATCAGCGTTAATGATTGAATGAAAAGACATTACCAAAACACTCATTAAACACTTACCTGATTTCCACAAGGATTTCACCGCTCACCTCGGGTCGGTGCCTGTTCCCCGGCATTCCATACCCCGGCCCCTATGGGGAAAAAGACACTAGCATTAGAACATTAATGCATGGACACAAGGGGAACCACTTATAGAAAAACTTACCTGGAAGCCTAGCAAGTTTGGTTCTCACCCATCCGAAAATCCAGTGACGTAACTGGATACCAACGCGCCCCTGCATCAGAAGCAGGATGGAGAGCTCGTCCTTCCAGACCCTAAGGTGAGACGCTACAGGGAAGCACAGAAGGGTTTTGAGGAGGGTGCGAGGGGTAAGTGAGAGGACGATTGCATTACCCCACAGACAGTTAACCCCCTATTCTCACCTACAGAAGGATACTTCTGCGAGTCAGACAAGCCAGATCTGGGGCCCGGTCCAGTCCGTCTTCCGAACCCTGCGCATCACCTTAGACGAGGTCACAGCAGCGGGAACCAGGGAGTCAGGTGAGCGTTACAGATACATCAGACCCTCTGAGACAAGAGACTTTTCATAAAAGAGTCTTGGGCACAGAAGGCCCTGATATTGGAAAAAGGAACTGTAAACTCATTCCACAGAAGCCTAGAAGTGAGCTACGCTTGAGAGTCCCGCCTTGTCCCAGGCGTCAAACATGGGGAAGGGAGACCCCGGCCATAACATCCTGACTCATCATTTTGAGAACACTTCTTTCTTTGTGAACATTTATCCCACACGATTTTGTAGCATAACAGTAAGCATTGGCAATAGGTTTTGCTTAGTATAGGCCCCTTTTATTTGACTAGACTCCACTAGGACTGTATTATTATTATTTGATGGTCGTAGCTTGCTCCCATCTTTTGTTGATACCTTGCTTTCCTTACAGTATGCACACAGTAAATATTCTAATGGGCTCCAGTGATATCTGGCGATCCCAGCTTTCCTGCAGGCCTGCTCTATCTGGGACCGAAAGCTCAGTACCCTCCTGCATTTCCAGAACATGTATATAAGGTCTGCGCCGTCCTGATTGCACCAGGGGCAGGTCGTTCTTTGTCAGCCTTGAATTTGGCCACTTTGTCACGGGTTATGTATGTGCCGTGAAGCATAATGATTTGGAGCAGTCTGAATCTCGCGTTTCGGGACACATTCTTGGGGAAACTCAACACTAGTTCCCATTGTTGATCATTAATTTCGGAGCCTACGTCTGCCTCCCACCATAGCCTCAGATTAGCGTCCCTAAAGCTAGATCCGTTCAGCAGGCAATTTTACAATCTGGACACCAATTTCCAGCCGTCCTCCAGTGTGTACATTAGGGCCAGGAGCGCAGTTTCCTCTAGCTCATCGGGCCATCTATTCCATTTGTGACCCGCCACCCTCACCACTCTCATGTATCTCAGGAATTGTCCCACAAGGAGGCTCGCTTGCTGTGTTAGGTCATCTAGGTCCCTGAATTTCCCATTGTCGTACATGTCACCCCAGGTAGATATGCCCAACTCTTCCCAGTGCCAAGCAGCACCCAGTTCCTCCCTGCTCGAGCACACATCAGCAACTATAGGGACATTGGGCGAGTATGGGTGTCGCACCCGGAGTACTTTTAATGCTCTGGACCAGATTTGTCTGCCTAGATCTACAAGTAGCAGCCAGGAGTTCATGTAACAGTTCGGAAGCCACAGTGTTTCCTTAAAGATTTCATCAATGTGTAATTGTCCCTCCATTTGTGTATCTCCCAAACATTTTGCTTTTGTTTGACTATCCTTTCCTCACTTTTGCCAGTGGAGCACAGCCTTCCCAGGGTTTTTCCTCACTTGTTCTGACTGACACGTCCTTCAGACTGTCAGTACTGGGAAACTATGTTTCCTTTTGTCTTCGACTATGTTGCCATTTCTTGGTAACTTTTTAACAGTGCACAATGTACCTTCGCTGGGGTCCTTTTTGTTTTATGGCCCTAGACACCCTCGAAGGATGTTTTGGTGATTGTGCAAGTGTACCTAGGACGAACTAGTGGCAGAAGTTACGTTTTATAAGTGGTTTACTTCTTCTTATGGGATGACATCCCGTTTACCACATTTGGTTCAAGACTGTGGACGGGTCCGAAAATGGTAGAGCCACAAAGTCTTTTGTTCTGTCCTACGGCCATTTTGTCCATTGCCTTCACCCTGATCGAATAACCTGGGTTTTCCTTATTTGGGCAGGCAGCCTCCCGCGAAAAACAATCTCTTTTGCAGGCTTCTACATGACACGTGTGTGTGCCCAGGACGCGGGTTGGGACTGCCTGGTCCCAATCCACACTAATGGTGCCGGGATGGCTGGAAGTGCTTCTGGGACCACCATGGGCTGTGATTGGTCCATGACTGGGATGCCTGCATGAGAGCAGATTGGAAGTTCTTGATTTTGGCGCAAAGCTAATCTTGGATTTGCATCCATTCCAGGGCAATCACCTACTACAGAAGGAGCCAAGTATCCTGTGATGAAGAAACAGACTCATGAAACAGCCGGAGATGCATTAGAAGGTTTGGCACCTTTTGCCCTCTGTTGTCCCATCGGACCCCTGTTTTCTTCATTATTCAAAAAGGCCTGCAAGGACGCTTTGCCCCTTGGAGTAGTGGGAACAACTACTCTTGGCGTCCCTTACTTACCCACCAAAGGAGCCCTTTCAGAGGTTTTCCTGGGCCATCCAGTGAACTGTCCAGCTCTACCTCGGGGTATCCTGCAGAATTGCTGCAATCTTGAGGTGAAATTTGAGACTTGAGACATTGCTTGCTGGTGGTCTGTGCCCTCTCCTGCCAAATTTCATAGGCCTAGCTCCTCTGGGTCATGGATTAGGAGAGCATGCAATGCCGAACACATCTGTGATTCACACGTCACTACCTGTTGGTGATGGTCACTGTAGGTGCCTTGCTGACCTGCCCTCCCGTGCCCTGAAGCCTGCTGCACAGGAATTTCTTTGTATCTCCTTCAGATAGCCCCGTGAAACTGCAGGACTCTAACCTACTAGCCACCTCGACTACACTGGCAAAATTTGGTCTGGACTGTGCTGAGGGTCGATGAGTACTTGCATCACTTACCGGTGGCGCCCTGGAAAACCAATCTGTTTAGGCATGAATATCCCAAGAAAGGTATTTGCTTTTGGCTGGGTTAGCCTGCGCTCCCTAGCTATTCCCACCTTTTGGAACCTGCTCTGCCGCCAAGGGCAGATGCTACTCGAACAGTGGGAACCAATTCTCCATCACCTCAAGCCCTTTCCTGACTCACTACAGCTCCCTCAAGAAGACCCGCTTTTTGTTCTACCTGCACGATCGTGCGTTTTTACGCACAACTGTATTGTTGAGCACAAGGCTCCCCACTTCTTAGGGCTGGACTGCAAAAGTTAAAGAATGACTCCAAAGAATTGTCTAATGCTCCTAGGGTGTTCACTCACCCTTCTACTTATAGGTTGTGGTTGTGTTTTACTCCATTGATGCATTAGAAAATGTATTGTGTATATTATCTAGTATAGTAATTGTGTGGTAACTGTTTTTATATAACTGAAGTTTAATTGTGTCTATTGGTCTGGCCAACAATAAATGTATAGATCTTTCTTTATGTACATTTGTTTAGGAGTGATTTGTGGTTCGTTGCTCTGTGTACTCATTGTGGGCTTTCGATCACTCTCACCTGTCCTGAGACGTAGTCTTGACTGCCTGCAAAGCTACTTAGATTGGTCTGGCTTGCCAGAAGGTTCCTCTGTTCCACTAAACTAGGGCGGTCTCCTAAACATCTGCCCCCCAGGTTAGAGTTTGGAAATCCATCTTAACAAATTGGTGGACAGTGGTGGGATGAGATCCGAGGTACCCAGTATTGCAAACTGCTAAGGTACCCAGATTATATTTACACAGGAGACACAGCGTCCTTAGGTTAAAGTTAACTGTAAGCCACCGGCCATCACTTATAGTATGGATGCAATTACGGACATTGCTTGGAGTGCCTCAAAATCTGAGACACTAAGGAAGATTTGTACCAAGAGGGGCCTATCGGCCACTTGTACCAAATCCAAAATGATCCAGAGGATCAAAGATTGGCAGGAAGTTAGGATTCAGGCTTTGCCCTCCTACGATAGTGTGGAAGGTACTGGAGCAATCCCAAGTACCAGTAATATCGTAACTAGTGCTATTATTTAAAGAGGCGATGATGATGACAGTGATGATGATGATGTATCCAGTGCTTCGCTGACTTGCTCTGAGGCTGAGGCCATGCTGGAATTCAATGAGCAAGAGCTGCTGTTCAAGAAGAATGAGCTTGAATTTCACATGGCTAGCCTAGAACTGGAGAGGGCAGAGAAACAGAAGGACAGGGATCCCCAATTGGAGCTTGCTAGACTGCAAAGCACCAATGGCTCCTCCAGAGGGTCTGGTAATGGCACTGGCCCCTCCTCTCATCCAAGATTTCCAAAACATCTGCTTAGTGTGTATGATGACAAGAATTACATTATGGACCGGTTAACTGCGTTTGAGTATGCGTGTGAGGTACAAGAAGTAGTGGATGCTGCAGAAATTCTGAATGTAAGTCACAAATAAGAGATTTTCCAACTAAAACCTGATCATTTGAAACTGATGGCACCTGACTCTTGCTTTTTTTAAATGGAAAATGTAAAGTATATCATTGTTATTTTTCTTTAGAAGTAATGTGAAAGTACCATTTAGAAAGATTAAGAATAAGAGAACCCATTGCAGTTTGAATTAATGGTGGATGAGGCCACAATGAATGTCGCACTCATGGTTCATGCTAATCCCGTCCATCTACCCATCACTGACAATACACATTTTCACACCACCACAAAAGGGGCAATTGAGAAATGTTCTCATTGATATTGGACTGTGAATATTTAAGTTTACAAAGCTATGTAAAGCTTCGGTTTGCCGCAGGTTAATATTCATGCATTTTTTTCTCCAGTAAGATATTTTCATTGAGACCAATTTCACATTGGCCATGGCCCAGCATGGCAGTCATTGCAATCCATGTCCTATAATTAAGGAGCTTGGCAGTGTCAGAGTTGCAATTACACATGGTTTATTTGGAGGGCATGCAAATGACAGCATGAATGCTGCATCTGGAAAGGGTCTGGGCAAATGGGCATCCACAATTAAATGTCTGATTTCTATTCACAAATGTACTATGGGTTGTGTTGTGGGGGCAGAGTTATAAAATCACACTATGCAATGAACTTGCAATTGTTTAGGAATTTTGGGAAATTACCTTTATTTATATCATTCAATGAAAATGTGTTTTTATGTTAATACTAAGATCAGAAGTAAAAAAAAAAATAACCAAATACACCTGGTGGAGTACAATACAACCCAGTTGTCTGCTCTTTTACTGGTAATATCTCTGTTACACAGTTGGTTGTTCCAGGGGCGACTCTTAAATGTAATACATAGTATTAACTGACGCGACAGGGGCCTCATTACAAGTGTGTCGGGCCGGAAATAAGGATGCCGGTCGCACCATAATGGCATCCTTCGCCGCACTCCATCTCTGCCTTCCTGGGCCATTGCGCCTGGCAGGTCTGACCTGCGGGGGTGCTGGTGCTTCTGTGTCCCCATTCCCATGGAGTCATAATGGACTCCATGGGAATGGGGATTTACACTTTCCGCCGCCTGATATCCCAGGCAGCCGGGACTTGTAATGGCCCGGTGGCACCAGGATCTCAGGCGGAAGGAAACTTAGTAACGGCTCGTAATGAGGCCCACACGAGTGTGCAAATTCTTCTCTAGGTTTGTTAGTAATCGGGTCATACTTATTTCCTCTCTCCACGCACTTTCAAAGCAGGATGGTAAGGGGAGAGGGGTGGCTGTTGGGATTATCTTTTCTTCAGTGATGACGAGCGACAATTCACCAAAATGCCAAGGATAACAGGAGTGACATCACAAACCAAAATCACCAGAGAAAAATATATAACCTGACCTTTGAGCCTGAGAACAGCCAAGGAAACAACATCGCATGCCTTTAACCCAGATGACATCACAATAAGTGACCCACAAGAGTAACTAAATGTAAATATGCGTACACACCCTAAAATGCTAAATGGGAACTAAAGCAGACACAGGACTATTTTAGGTACAACTATGTTAAAATAGTTGGCACCAAGATATGTATCTGATCAGGATATGACGTGAGCACAATCGGAAAAAACAACATAGGTTAAGATCATTGTCGTGTATATACCTCTACATCCTCATATCGCCAGTTATATCGGTAAATGTTAGGTACTGTATGTGCTAACTAAAGCCTCCCATTCCCAGGTGCTGCCATAGCAAAGTATGCCAAATGTAACCGCCTCCTTGCAGATACCGCCATTGTATGCTTGTTATAGCCTTCTAACCCAGGCGTAGCCAGAATATGTACTTTGCAGCCTTACATGTCCAGTTATTTCCAGCATATGACAATCGTAGCCTCAAATCCCATTAATGCCTCCTAATGTCAGGGAAAGCCTCATACAACTGTTAACATCCTCATTTGTAGGGAGGGTCTTACATGTCTAATCATGCCATCATAATTGAAGTGTAGCCTCAAATGCCCCAGTAGTGCCTTTTTGTGCATGACATCATGCACCACATGTGCAGCCTTACACATGTACATGCTGCCATTATATTCTACGTGCACCCTCAAATAGCACAATAACATCACCCAGTGTCCGTATGGATTCTTGCACCTGAAATAAGTAACCCCATGTACTTTTCAGCCTGGCATATCTAATTGCTAACACCATATGACAGACACAGCCTCAAATACCCAAAATGATACAGTTTAAGTCCAGTTAATGAAACATTTACATGGTATACAGCACCAAAGGTTGTGTTCCGCCTGGCATGTCTGATTACTGCCATCATATAACAAACACAGCTTCAAATGCTTTAATAATGCCATCCATTGCTACTAAGGTCTCATGTGTTCGGTAACAGTTACCATATGTATTGTACAGCCTGGCATGTCTAATTGCTGCCATAATATGTCAGACAAAGCCACAAATAATCCAATAATGGCATTCCATGCCACTTAAGCCGGTAAGATAGCTCAGCGGGTTGAGCGCTCGCTGCTGCGTTCTGAGTGTGATCTGCAGGTCGCAGGTTCGAATCCCGGCAAGGCCATCTCAGCCTTTCATCCTTCCGAGGTCGATAAATGAGTACCAATTTTGGTTGGGTGATATTGTATGTAAATATTGCTCTGTAAAGTCCTTTAGATAAAGGTGCTATATAAATAACACATCATTATCATTAACCCCTTAAATACATGATAGTTAAGGGCGCAAATGCAGTGTTCATCCTCGTGTGTTTGCTTCCCTCATATAAGGATGGCACAGTCTCATATGTCCCTTTAATGCAACCTGATTAACTTAAGATCTCATGTCTATTCTCAAAAGGCATCATAAGCAGTGTTCAGCCTTTGAAATGTAATTGCTCCTGTCTTTTACCAACTGTTTTCCCCCTCTGATTTTGCTCACGCTGTTGTCTAATTTCTCTTTCCCCTCACCTCCTCCCCAACCACCCCATTCCTTTCCACAGACCAAGGTCTGGCAACACCCTGGCCGGGTCACAACAGGCCACTTTTCGGACAAGGGCAGGTGCCGTAAGATTACGGTGGTGTTGGCACAGTATAAATATTGGATAAAATGACATAACTTTGGCCAAGCACAGGCTACGATACCCCAGTACTGGGATTCAATTCCAATTAGTTCCTCATATTCGTGGTATCACGCACCAAATGTAGGGTTCAGACTTCAAGTCTCATTGGTGACATCATATGTCATACAATGCAGCTTCAGGTTCCCCAATAACGCCATCCAATGCACTTATGGGCTCACGTGTTGGGTAAAATGTCACCACATGTATCGTACATTCTTGCCTGTCTGATTGCTCCCATCAAATACCAGGCAGAGCCACAAATATACCAATAATGGCACCCAGTGCCAGTTAATGCTTTACCTACATGATATAATGCACCATATGCTTTGCTCAGCCTCGCCTGTCTAATTGTTGCCATTCATCACATACCAAGCGGAGCCTCAAATGCCCCAGTGATGGTAGCCAATGCAATTAGGGTCTCGCGTACATTTGCATAAGTCATCCTATATATGGCCAGGCCTCTGATATCTAATTGCTGCCACCAAATGATAAAGCCAGACGTGTATACCCCAATACTAGCATTCAATTACAGTAAATCCGTAATATCATCAGGGAACACATGTATCGTTCAGCCTCATGAGTCTACTTGCTGACATCATAAGCCAAACAATGCAGCTTGACATTTCCCAGTAATGCATCCACTACACTTAAGGCCTAGCATGTGTGTGCGCACAGGATGAATCTTCTCATGTTAAGGTGCAAGAAAGAACACAGAAGATGCCAAGTCTTAATTCATGAAAACATTTAAAAGCTTGCAGAATGAACAGAATCGTGGTCTCTTGTCACGAGAGTCAAGGCTGAAAATAAGGCTTGAACTTGGAGTTCCAGAGACGATAGCGTGTGCCCTCACTCCTGTTGCATTCCTAGGACAAGAATGTGCTGCAAAGCCAAGTACAAAGAGAATTTCATGGCAGAAGGCATGGGTGATGAGGGTTATTGGGCTAATTGGGTGGTAGGGAAGTTTCATGTCCTATCTACTTGCACCTGGGTCTTAACTCACGTGCTGCTAATTGAACCGAATGTTCCAGAAATGGCGCAGACGTGCCAAACTAATTGTATTAGTACATATAACGAAGGACCTTTTAGATTGAGAAACCAATGAAATACTGTGTAACTGATTTTTCTTAAATGAAACATATGATTAGGTATTCATAAATTGTCCACCTGATATCTGACAGTCAATAAGAAACCTAGATCCTATATGATTGTATATGTTGATATGTAACTTAACCTTGATAGGTTTTTCACAATTGCCACGTAGCATGACGTCATTCTGACACACAAAGAGAGTATATAATTGTATTTCATGTGGAAATCGGTGAGAATGACCGCATGTCTGTTGATGTTCGTTGTAACCTCTGTGTTTTAGATAATTTCTAACAAAACAGCAACTTGCCATCTTCTTGAGTTTGTCCGGTTATTTTGACTCAGGATTATTCTGGTGTAATAACATCCAGTAACAGATCCACGTTTCCAAGGACCATATGCTCATGTGGTAGCGGTGTGGATGGTTTCAGTCTATACGAGTTTGACTTCAGAGTTTTGGACGATCGGGCATCCTTGGTCATTAGCTGGAAGATCGTGGAGCTTCCTGTGGAGAGCGACTGATAGAAATAAACTTGCAAGAAAAACCGAGATGGTGGGCAGGTCCCTCTTTGTAGAAATCCCGGCTCGGTTTCTACGGGCACCCCGCGGACAGATGGCTAAGTGGTGGGATTTGAGCAGAAGTTGATACCGAAGGCCTCAAGTTGATTAAACGGATAGTAAGTAGACTAAGGGAAATGGCAATTTAAGGGGCAGGATTATGATATTTTATGAAAATAAGTTGGCTAAAGGGAATTTTGTATAGATAAAGGAACGGCGTAGGTAATCCTATTTGAAGGGAAATAGAAGAAGACGTCTCAAATTCCATTCGGAATATTAAGAGAGAGGATACACACGGTCAGGACCGTGGCAGGTGACGTCTTAAACTCTGCACGGGCTAATACAATTGGAGGCATAGGAAGAATACCTCTTACTATAAATGTTATAGGGAAAAGATACAATGATCAGAGGGTTTTTAATGTGTACTGGGTTATTATTTTGATTATTATTTGATGAATGAAGTTCTGAAAAGTGATAAATTGTCAAATTTGGAATTCAAGTTGTTTTGAGTTAAGTGTAGTAAACGATTGGCGCCAGTCAGAAGATAGATGGGTTGTTGAGACAAGAGAAGAGTGAGCAGTGTTTGATGCTGCTTGCTCAGTTTTATTGTTTTTGTGGTTTAAAGTGGTGAGCTATAACCATTTATTCAATATAATAAGGTAACAATCTGGTAAGTAGCAACACTTAACTGTGACTTGTCATCATGGAGGACACTCCTCTTATGTACCTTTGTAAAACATTACCACAACATGTGTCCAGGCTCAAACAGTACAGTACAGAATGGGTAAAGGCCACAGCTGATAAAATGTTCATGCCATGGCCACAAGGGGGATAATTGTCAAAGGCAGTATTACAACACATGACCACATTTGTGCACGTTCTGTACACAGGAAAGAAATTAGAGAAAAGACTGGCAGTTTTAGAACTCAGAAAAATGTATCAAGAGGAAAAAGAGGACCCACCCCTGGAAGAATGGATCCTTAATCAGCATAAAGTGGAGGGAATTGAGCCCTCAGCTCTTCTTTCTCCACCTGAAACTAAGAATATAGATACAGAAGAGACAGGATTTTATCCTTTCAAAGAATTAAAAGCAGTGGTGGGGTATATTAATCCAGTACATGCACCCCCCACTTATAGTAGTGATGACAGTCCAGAAGAGAGTAAAAAGAAGGAAGACAAGTGTAAGTTCATATGAGATAAAGAGGAATGAGACAAGAGATTAAATATATCAATAGATATAGACAAGGAAATGAAGAGATGGCAAAGAGAGAAGGATAGGGCCGATGAGGTAATGCTTGTACAGAATAAATGGATGGAGGACAGATATTACTCAAGCTAGATGAGAAAAGCATCGAGGAGGTTAGGTAAAAGGAAGACAAAGGCGAGCGAGAAAAGAAGGATAGGGAATGAGAGAAGCGGTTTAGGGACAATGAGCAAGGGAGGAAATGCAGGGAACAATGGGTAAAGATATATAGAGAGAGACAAGAGAAAGACAAAAAGCAGGCAGAGGAACAAAGGAAGTATGAAGTCAACAGAAAAAAAGGAAGAAAGGGATAGGAGAGAAAGAAAGGGAGAGAGAGTGATGCACGACGAGTGAAAGAGAAAATATTAGAGAGAAGAAGAGAAGAACGAAGAGGAGAAATAAGAAGAGAAGCATGAAAGCAAGAAGAAGAGAGGGTAAGAAAAGATGCGAGAGAACAAAGGGAACTGGAAAAAGGAATACAACTGAATAGAAGGCAGTCAGATACTGATCCCAGTCTCGTTCTTAAACAACGAATAAGACCAAGCAACAAAACATAGGGGCAATGGGAAATGACAAGGAACATTTTCCGAATGAAAGAAGTAGCTCAAGAAATACCTAAAGTAGCACAAGAAGGGGAAAGATATGATGCAGAAGTTACTGGAGAGAGGATCGATAAGTTATATCAGCAAATAAGACAGAACAGTGAGTATGGGACTCGGGGGAGTGGCATACAATTCCAAATATCAAAAATGTGGGATGTTGATGAACACAGAGCTTTGTCTTTGAGTACATTAGATATAGATAGGGAAGAGGAGGATGATAGTCATGCCAGTTGAAGCATAGCAATGCCAGACGAAGAAAGGGAGTCAGGTTGTGTAATAGAAGGGGAGAGTGAATGCATCCCCTTGGGAAGTCAAAGGGCCTCATTACGAGTCCTGCGTTAACCGTGCCTGAAATTTCGGCAGGTTACCGCCGGTCTCGCATTACCATTCCGCCTCCGTGATTCCCGGAATTACCGGGGCATTATGACCCCAGTGACCCGGGAAGGACTCAATGGGAATGGGGAAGTTGAAACACCGGCACCATCTCGTGATGATGCCAGTGTTTCCACGTCCACCTGCAGGCGGGTGGTGTTAAACCTGCCAGGTCAGACCTGATAAGTTGATAAGTATGATAAGTTGGCTCAGGCATGGGCCTGTGGTGCCTGGCTAAGTGAGACTTGGGATCAAGGATTGGGGGATGCCGATCCGGCTGATGTAATTGCATGCTTGCAACAAGTTTCAGTAGAACGTGGCAAAGAATGTGCGGCATTAGGCAGGTGAGGTTGGGTTCTTTTGCATGCTTATAGGAAAATACATCAGAGGGAAATGGATATGAAAAATGAGGTTTTTAGATTAGAGAGAGAGCTAGCTGCAGAGCGGCAGACTGCGTTAATGCAGCAGATTCAAATGAAGCTGTTTAAAGATAAGGCCGACACATATCAGGCGGTGGCCGAGAGGGCATCAGTCAGAGTAGCTCGTTATAAATATAGGAGAAGACGGGGAGGGGTCAACAAAAGAAAGGTGGCAACTGTAATTGCTACCGCTGGCGCAGACTGGGATCCGGACAAGTGGGATGGTGATATTTTTGATTTGACCAGTCTAGAAAGTAGTTCTGCAGAAGAGTCTGACCCCAAACCAGAGGAGAAACAGAAAACAGTGGCGGCGAAGCCTGTTAGAAGGCGGCGAGCCAGACCACACCCGCAGAATCCTGGTGGTGGTATGGTGGATTTAACCACTTTGGAAGATTACACACAACAGGAGGTTGGGGAAATTAGTACCCGTCAGGGGAAGCTTTATTGACATGGATGGTGAGATTGCTTGATGGGGGTGCTGCAGGGTTGTTGGTAGATTCTACTGATTCACTGCGTTTTTTACCCCTGTCAATTGACACCAATGTACAGGAGGTCTTAAGAGTAGGACCGCCCCCTGATGCAAATGGTCAAGATACGCAGGTGTCTTTGTTGCACCTGATAGCTCAAGCATGTAACCATAAATACCCCATTACCACAGACTGGCCTAGTGAAGAAACGAAGTGGTATACATTGAGAGAAGCAATTCAAAAAGTCAGAGAGCATGCCATGAAAGAGGCGATTCACATAGATGCTCCTGATCACATGGGAGCCGTGCCGCTCTCAGTTTCAACTCGCAACATGGTGATTAGAACTGCACCACCCGCATACAAAAGTATCATTATGACTTTGCTCGTAGGTATGACGGGCAAGGTTACTGATAAGGTAGCAGAAGCCATTAGGCAACTTGCAGATTTGGGAGAGTGGGACAAGAGTGATAACAAGCCACGAGAGAGAGAGGGGCGCAGTGAGAGAAGAACTGAAGGCAGGAGGCAGGATAGCAGAGACTCCCGCGTGTCCCGAAAAGACATGTTTTTGGCTTTGTTAAAAGACGGTGTGCCACATGAAGAAATTGATGGCATTGAAACCAGAGTAATGTATGAATTATACAAAAAAAGAGGACTTACAGCCAAAGAGCACTATAAACAGGTTAAGAAACAAGTAGTCACCACACGACAGGGGGACACCTCACCTTCTGCTCCCCCTGTGGAAGAACAAGAAGAAGGGTCTATGGGGACACCTTCCCCGTATCAGCCAACATACGCTGATTTGAGAAAGGTGGTGAGTGCAATGCTAGAGGCAGAGTCAAGTCACACTCATTCGGAATTTGGCTAGGGCTACAGCCAAGCTCTGGCAGCGTCTGCCCGCATAAAAGTGGGTAGGCGGCCTCATGTTGATGTTAAGATTTTTTGGGTGCCAGGAAATACACAAGGGGTGCGAGCATTGATAGACACCGGGGCGGAGGCCTCTTTGATTCATGGTAATCCGACATGATTTAAAGGCAAACAGTTTACGATCACAGGTTTAGGGGGAAAGGAGACCCCCGCAGTGCAAACGCGAGTGGAGATGAAAATAGGCAATTTAAAGAGGCAGAAATACCAAGTGTTGATTGTCCCGATACCTGAGTATATAATTGGCTTTGACATTTTGGAAGGGCTAACCTTAGGACTTGGTCGATAAAACGTACCAGTTTGGGGTGCGCATTGATTTGTACCCCCATTACTGTAGGCAAATTGAAGATGCCCTCAGTGCAAGTGCCAATAGCAACCAAGCGGGTAGCAATGAAACAATACTGCATTCCTGGGGGGCACAAGGAAATTTCAGACACCACCAAAGAGTATGTGAAGGCGGGTGTGTTACGCCCTATCACAACATCATGGAACAATCTGCTCTGGCCCATTAAAAAGGGGGATGGGTCGTGGAGGATGACGGTGGATTACAGGGAGTTCAATAAACAGACTCCTCCCTTAGTGCCCGCAGTCCCAGATGCCATTACCTTGATTGAGAATGTCCAAAAGTTTGAGGGGACTTGGTATGCAGTGATTGATTTAGCCAATGCATTTTTCTCCGTGCCAATTGCTGAAGAGTGTCAAGAGCAGTTTGAATTTACATGGGGTGGACGTCAGTACACTTTCACGAGACTACCCATGGGGTACATGCACAGTCCGACCATCTGTCACCGGCTGGTGGCAGAGCACTTAGACAAGATACCGTGTAAACCTGACATACAAATCTCTCATTACATTGATGACATTTTGATTCAGGGCAAGGATGAGCACAACGTGCAAAGTCAGTTAGATGTCCTTATGGAAGGATTGAAAAAGGAAGGGTGGGAGATTAATCAGAGTAAAATTCAAGGTCCAGCTGAAACAGTGATATTTCTAGGGATTCAGTGGCATCATGGGCATCGAGAAATGGTGCCAAAAGCTTGACAGAAAATACTTGAATTCACCACTCCAACGAACAAAAAGCAAGCTCAGCAGGTTATAGGACTGTTTGGGTTTGGAGACAGCACATTCCGCATCTAGGGCAGATAATGGCCCCCCTCTACAAGGTGACACGAAAGAAATATGAGTTTCAGTGGGGGGAAGAGCAACAGAGAGCCTTTGAGATGGCGAAAGACACCGTGCAGCAGGTGCTTGATTTATGGCCCTTGAAGGAAGGCGAAGTGGAATTAAATGTGTCTGTGCAAGACAAATTTGCTAACTAGAGTGTGTGGCAGAAACAAGACAGGAAACGTGTGCCATTAGGGTTTTGGAGTCGTAAATTGCCCGATGCTGGTAACTCATATACTCCGTTTGAGAAGCAATTGCTGGCATGTTATTGGGCCCTTGTTGATACCGAGCAAATGACGGTGGGCCATGATGTATTGATGAGGCCAGAAATACCAATCATGCAATGGGTACTGAGCTCTCCTAAAACACATAGAATAGGACATGCTCAAGAAGCCAGCATAATTAAATGGAAATGGTATATTCAAGACAGAGCTAAATCAGGAAAGGGTGGAGTGGCAAAATTACATGAGCAAGTAGCCAACATACCGCCCTCAGATTACATACCACCGGAAGTGCCTGAAAAACGTGAGTCTCCCGTGAAATGGGGAGTACCTTACATCGATTTGACCGTGGAACAAACAGAGCATGCTTGGTTCACGGATGGTTCTGCTCGATACGTGGGAACTGAGCGGTACTGGAAAGCAGTGTCGTACAATCCCAAAACCAAAAGGATGTTGACAACGACAGGGAAAGGAAAGAGCAGTCAGTTCTCAGAACTTTACGCAGTTTACCAAGCATTGAAACAAGAGACCCCTGGTCAATGTTATGTGTACACAGATTCATGGTCAGTGGCAAATGGATTGGCAGTGTGGTTGCTAACTTGGCAAAAGAATGGATGGAAGATTCATTCAAAAGAGTTGTGGGGAAAGGAACTGTGGCAAGATATTGCAGAAATGTTGTTACAAAGTGAAGTCACTGTATATCATGTAGACGCGCATTGTGCCACAGATTCATTAGAACGTTGGTTTAATTCTGTTGCAGATGAACACACCAAGATTGCCTCAGTGGATGCAGAGGCTCGGGAAGACGATATGGAGGGTTTGGCCAAATGGGCCCATCAGAAATGTGGGCACCTTGGAGAAAAGGCTACTATCAGGTGGGCACAAGCTCAATGCATCAGTCTTCCTTTAGAACTAGTGAAAACAATCATTTTGCAGTGTCCCGTGTGCCAACACCAATTGCATAGACCTATACCTCAAATTGTTCGAGGCATATTGAGAAGAGGAAAATTAGCAGGTCAAATTTGGCAGATTGATTATATCGGTCCTATGCCAAACAGCAGAGGTTGTCAGTATGCATGCACTATTGTGGATACCTACTCTGGATATTTGATGGTTTTGCCGTGCAAACGTGCAACCCAATTGAACACCATTAGGTTGTTAGATCAGATCATATTACATTATGGAGTGCCTTTGCAGATTCAAAGTGACAATGGGTTACATTTCAAAGGCAAATTAATCCAAGAGTTTTGTCAGGAAAAGAGCATTGAGTGGGTCTATCACATTCCCTACCACTCAGCTGCAGCAGGGCTAATTGAACGAATGAATGGGTTACTGAAAGAACAGTTGCGCAAATCTGGAGACGGCAGTTTGGCAGGCTGGCGAGATCGTGTGTTTGATGCGGTGCAAGTGCTGAACAATAGGCCTGTGTATGAACATGAAACTCCTTTGATGCGATTAATGACTCCTACTTTGCAAGTTCAACCCAATTCAGTCAGAGAAACATTATTATACTGGGAAATTACACCAGGTTCTTTATCTCTCTATCGGGCAACTCCAGAGTCAGCAGGAGTAGATTTGCATTCCAATGAAGAAATCAGATTAGACCCAAGAGGAATAGTTGTCATTGAAACAGGGATTGGAGAACAGATTCCCCCAGAGCATATGGGATGGATTGCCCCTAGAGCTGCCCTAGAATTGAAGGGAGTTCAAGTGTTGGGAGGGGTAATTGATGCTGATTACCGAGGCAAGATTAAAGTCACCCTAATGAATAGTGGGGATCAATTGTTGTCAATCCACAAGGGTGATCGAGTGGCCCAATTGATAGTCATTCCCATTAAGTTGTCCATGATTAAGAAAGGGGAGCCTCCTACAGTGTTAACTACCCGTGGGGATCGCGGTTTTGGCTCTTCAGACAGCATGGTACCGGATGCAAAGGTGTGGGTGGAAAAGCCAAGTGGTCCACCAGTGCCAGCAGATGTCATTGCATCAGGCAAAGATCAAGTGGTTTTAGTAATGGAGCCTGGTAACAAGAAATGGCAATATGTACCCGCAGACGAATGTTACCTGAGAGAGTGATGTGCAACACTGATATCTCTTTTCTGGGTTTGCTTTGTAGATCCTGGGTCTGGTTGGTGTGACTGTGGCACTAAATGGACTCCATTTGGACGGGTTAAGAAGTCCTCTGTCACCAGCAGAAAATGTCACATCTGTGCCAGTGATCAAGGGGATACTGATAGTGATGAATAATGTTGTCGCCAAGCAGCCCTATGCCAGTGCCGACAAGCCGGCCAGACCGAAGACATGGATCCGTGAATTGCGACAAACACATCAGGAGCAAGTGAAAACAACCTTGATGCCAATTGTGCAGGAGACCTTTGTAGGACAGAGGAAACACTCACCTATGATAACCCAAGAAGAAAATATGTCGATATATCTGGCACAGCAAGTACTGAATATATCACACTTTTGTTTGACTGATGTGCCCAATGCTGAAGTTTTATTGACTACATGTTTAGTAGCGGTGCCGACGCCTGTTCCGGTTTTAAAGCATATCTTCGGCGTCACACATAATGATTCTTTAGTTCAAGACTCAGACATTAGACAATCTTTTTCAGTCTACGAATATTGCCGGTTCTGCCAAGAAACCGACAAGAAGTGGAGAAATTTGACACGTGTGATCACGTACAACATAACTCAAGGTGATGTGTGCTATATTATGATGTGCAAAGCACAAGAAATTGGTAAATGCAGACAAATAGAGTTGACCGATCAATACAATCATACTGCATTTGAGAGGAGACTGTTCACGAATGTCACGCAAATGCACCAGTGTAAACAACACTATGGGCCTCATTACACGGTAGGCGGTAAGGGTTTACCGGTACCAGTATTTTACCGGTACCAGTAAATCCTTACCACCTTACTACGAGGTCCCTTTGCTGGTTGGGGAATTTAACGCCTGCTTTTTGCAGGCGTTAAAAACCAACCCGCAAAGGGACCAGTGGAGCTAATTACCGTAATTAGCGCCTTCCCCATTCCCATAGAGCCCTATGGGGCAAAAATGGGAATGGGGAAGGGCAATGGTGGAAGGGGGAATTACCGCCCCGCCAACCTTGGAATGGGGCAGTAATTCCCCTTTCCACCAAGGCGGTGCTGGTATTTTACCGGCATGAACCATGGCGCTAAAAGCGGCATGGTCCACCGCCTACCGTGTAATGAGGCCCTATGTCTTGCACTCATACAGTGATAACTGCTAGTCATTTGAATCATGTGAAACTTCCAACAGGATGGCTCTTTTCATGTGGTAACATTACATATACTTATATTCCAGCTAACATTTCTGGAGGTCCATGTGCTTTGACTCGATTAGGACTAATGATGTTTCCTTTACACTCAGCGATAACTCGAGGTAAATGGTCAACCTTTGAATCTGTGGGACTACCTCCTGACTGTGATTCACATGTACATTTGCTATCAGAAGCTGAGGTTTTAGCATTAACCCTTTCATTAGTAGGTGTTTGGGGTTTAGCTGCTCGAGGTTACAAATCTTTGATGAAATTAGCGTGTTTAGTAGTTAAAAGTCTTAATCATACTTCGCAGGCTTTAGAAGAATTACTCCTTGATAGTCAAGTTATTAGAAAAGCTACTTTGCAGAACAGAGCTGCTGTTTATTATCTATTGCTGAGACATAATTTAGGGTGTAATGCCTTTGAAGCAATGTGTTGTTTCAATTTAAGTGACCACTCACGATCTATTGAAAGTCATATTCGAGGTTTGAGGGATCTCATTTCTCAAGTGTCTCAAGATCATAACAAAAACTGGTGGGATTGGTTATTTTCATGGATACCTGATATTGGGGGTACACTACGTTATATTTTTGCTTGCATTTTTATTATTCTGTCTATTATAATTGCTTGTTGTTGTTGCCTCCAATATGTTCCCAATTTAGTTTTAACATTTCGTAGGTTTCAGAGACCAGTTCCAGTGCCACCTGTTTACGGAAGATAAATATCCAAAGGGTGGAATTGTTATGCTTAATTTATGCTTGGTTCAAAATGGCGCGGGCGCACAATGCATTCTGGGAGCGCTCGGAGCCATGTTGGATATTTACTTCACTCCGCAGTGAAAGGCTGCACATATTTTTGCTGAAGTGTTAGATTCACAGTGCTGAGACAAACATGCTTTTTCAAACTTGGTATGCAGTCAAGGTGATTTCTGCTGAGAAAACTAATGTTGTTATGGCTTGCTACTGTTCTCCGTGGTGCGTGTTTTTAGAGCAGGGAGGCCCTGCGTTCCTTGGGGGGAGCTCTCGATTGACCCAGCTGGCAACCGACGGCTGTTCCTCAACTGCGCAGGTGCAATTCCAGAAGGTTCGAGAATTAACTCCCCTTTGTGGAGTTCCTATATATGCGGAAACCCAGAGGGGGTCAGGTGAGACTTCAGCCAGAGAAGGATGCTCCATCTGGCCTTCCTGTGAGCTGTGGCACTCTCGGCCTGGCTGCCCCCGGAGTCTTCCAGCCGCTTCTGGGCGAGATGAGGAATCATATTACGCTCACGGTGATGTCTTTCTTTTTCACTTCTTTACTTCTTCTGTGATCTATGTCCATATTAGTTTTATGAGTTATTTCTATGTACTTGTAATCTTTGAATAAATAGCCGTAAAGAGCTGATTATCTTCTAAAGAGTGCGTGGCTGTGAGTCCTTGTGTCTGTCTGTTTATGGGTTGAAGTATTTGCTCTATAATTGCATTGGTGATTTATGGTTGTTCCGTGCACTTTTCAGGGGAGAGCAATACAGTGCTGGAACATGGATATACAAATTAATGACAGGGCTAAATACATTCGACATAGGGGACATAAAGGTCTAATGGCAGCTATTCTTGGAGAGAGAGCTGATGACATTTGGAAATGAGTGGTACATGCAAGTGTGACAGCACACAATGTAGTGCATGACGGAGCCCCATTTAATAATTGTAGGGCAGATGTTTGGAGGGCTCTCAGGGTACAGTATCCGGTATCCCAATAAGTCAGATATGGGTGCAATTATGACACGTAAAATGAAAGAAGATGAAGACCCTATTGCTTATATTCAGGATATTGAAGAGAGATGGCAGCTTGAGTCGCGTGAGTCTTGGGGAAAAACAATGGCATTATTCTCTCATATTTTGTGTCTGGGATTGCCAGATTAAGTACAGAGACAAATGAAAAAGCAAGTGTTAATGGAAGCGAAGCCATGGGCTGAGATACAGTTGACTATTGTGCATCATTGCCAATTGTTACAATAGGGGAAAGAAAAGAAAGACGAGAACAGGAAGATTGAGGAAGCCAAGTTGGTTCAGAAGAAATAGTCAAAATGTGCTATAGAAGGGGCAGTATTGACAAGTGGAGAAGGAGGAGGAATGCAAGAAACAATGCATGCATCGCAGGTGAATAATGTGCACCCAGTGGATAAAGTGGGTGTGGGTTTTGTCCATGAGGAAGAGGTGGAGGATTCAAAGGAAGAGGAGGTGGATTTCATAACAGCCAGGGTAGAAGTCAGAACACTCAGGGAGGATATAATGGTGGACTTGCCAGAGGGCCACCCCATTGTGTGGGTATTGTGGGATGATAGGGCATATTGTGCGTGCATATAGAAGTCAAGGAAACATGCAACAAAATTGAGAAAATTCAAGAGGGGGCACAGGTCATCCACGGCCATATAGCACAAAAAACACAAGAGGGTTGTGCCCAGGATAACAAATCCTACCAACCACAGGCACCACAAGCACAGCAGGCATAACAGCAGGGATCCAGTGCAAATGGGCCCACTGCAAGGGCAATCGTAACAAGCACCTATGCAGACATGATAGAACACGAACCCAGGGCAAGCACAAACACCTAGGATAGGGGGTGTAACTGTGGTAGGAGGGAACCCTTTTACAGGGACAGGGATGCATTTGTACCCTCAATAGGACAGCTCACAGGGTGACTTGATGTGTTAAGTACTATTAGTAACACCAGACCCCCAAGAGGAACCAAGGGTCAATGTGAGGATAGGCAGCAAATCTTTTTCTTTTCTTGTAGACACTGGGGCGACTCGCTCTTGCATAAGGGTGGGAAAATACCCAATGTCAGGTATTGCCACGAATGCTCAAGGGTTCTCTAGAGCTACAAATTGAGTTCCTTTTACTGATAGATCACCTGTTTCTATAGGGGAATGTGACATGTCTGTCCCCTTGTTATATTCACGACAAACGCCAGTTAACATTCTGGGTATAGCTTGGATGACAAAACTTAACATGCCAATTTCATTCACTGATCAAGGAATAGGGTACTCCACTCCAGAAGTACATGATTTAAATGTAGGAGAGTTTATACTAGCATTTACAGGACAAGTGGCGGTATGAGGGATTCCGATAGATCCGTAAGTCTTCATGTACGGGGTGAGCATTTTATTAATATGGCTGCCTGGATTAGTAGGGAAAATTGTGCGGATACCTGATGAATTATCATTTAGAACACAAGTACCCATGAATGAGGAAGAAGGGCAGATCATTCCCATAGAATTGGAAGCAGCTATAGTACGAGGCAAAATAGCAATGCTTGAAGGAGTAGATGATGAAGTAGTATGGAGAACAGTGATAGCTCTTGAGGAGGGATACAGATTAACTGACATAACAGATGAAGATATGTTCAGAGATGAATGTATGGCTGTTGAGCTAGTGTTCTTTATAAGAATTTCATATTGGATAAAGATTGAGAAAAGATAAGTCCCACAACAAATGGCACTAATGCAGCAAAGACCAGCATTCTTTCAGGAAGATATAGAAAAGGTGCCAGCTGTCCTTTGTACTTCGGACCCCTATGACGTTGGCATATTGAATGGAATTGGGGAGGTTAAAATAAAACTCAAGCCAGGAGCAATTTTACCTCGAGCAAAACAGTGCCCTATGTTCCGATAAGCTGATGAAGTCATATTTGAGACTATTTCAGCATTGATGAAACTGGGAATCCTAGTGCCATAGAACTCCTCACGCAGTACTGCAGTGTATTCAATTAAAAAATCAAAAGGGGGATTGTGGAGATTTATCCAGGACTTACAACCTCTTAATCAGATTGTAGAAGCAGAATTTCCATTAGTTCCAAATCCTGCGACAATATTGTGTAGCATCCCAGTTGAAGCTAAGTATTTCACAGTGTTCAATTTGAAAAATGCATGTGCCCGTTGCACAAAAACTCCCAAGACCTTGCTTCCTTTATGTTAAGACAAAAAAGACTAAAACATACTTGTTTGTGTCAGGGGTACTGTGAGTCCCCGTCAATTTTTAATGGGGTCCTACAGATGGATTTAAGTAACATTGAACTCAAAGGTGTGGTAATTCAGTACATAGATGACCTAATAATTTGTAGTGAAACAGAGGATGAATGTAGGCAGGACTCTGTTCAGTTGATGACTGCATTGGCAGACAAGGGATACAAAGTAGATAAGGAGAAATCACAGTATTGTCAGGAAGAGGTGTTATAAATAGGCCAGTTAATTTCAGATGAAGAAAATGAAGTGGCACCTGAGAGAGCTCAGGTTATCATGAAAATACCAAACTCAAATACAGTGAGGCAAATGCAGAGATTTCTGGGCCTATGCAATTATTGAAGGGCCTGGGTGTTCAACTACAGCACATACACAAAACCACTATTGCAAGCACTTAAGAAAGCACAAGTTGGTGAGAAAAAGATAGAATGGACTGAAGAAATGGAGGAAGGATTTGAGGATTTTAAAAAAGCAATTCGTACAATTCCAGTTTTGGGAATCCTCAATTATAATGAAGATTTTTGTTTGTTTTCTAACACTAATGGATCAGTAATGACAGCAGTGCTCACACAAAGAGCAACACTAGGGTACAAACCATTGGCGTATTAGAGTGAGATTTTAGATACAGTTATGAGAGGACATTTTCCATGCAAACAATCTGTGATTGCTGCTGCATTTGCGATAGAGAAATCCACAAGTATTACTATGGACTGAGCAATGGCGCTATATGTGGAGCATGACTTATTTGCCATTTTAGAAAACCCAAAAGTACATTGACGAAACAAAGAGCTTCTGCATATGAAATAATGATTCCTAATGCAGCAATTAAAATTGTAAAATGTAAAATAGTGAACCCAGTCACGTTTGTAGCTGGTCCTATAGAAGAAGGTGATCATGTACACGATTGCACTAACTATGTTGAATTTCATGATGATATACCCTGTGTGAAAGAAAATGCTTCAGCAGGAGGGGAGATTCTTTTTATTGATGGATCATCAGAAATCGACCAAACTAGTGGGGAGAGGCATACAGGATCTGCAGTTGTAAGACACAGATTAAATGGTGAATTTGACGTAGTGGCGAGTGTAAGACTACCATCCCATTTTTCAGTACAGGTAGCAGAAATGGTAGCGCTTATTGTTGTGCTCGAGAAACATAAAGATCAGGAAGGGACGGTGTACAGTGACTACACCTATGTGATGTCAACTGTCACGTTGGAAAAGGAGGGCTTATCTCCATGCAGACGGCACTCCAGTGCAACATGTGCCTTTATTTGACAGGCTCATTAATGCAATACAACTCCCAGTGTCCATAGCAGTCGTAAAATGCACAGCACATACTAAATGAACAGACTTTATATCTCGCAGAAACAAAGCCACAAATTTGGAAGATGAAAGGGTTGCATATTCCTCAGAAATGTCTAATTTCAAAACTAAAAATATCAAATAGAAGCATGTTGGTACGAGAGGTGTTCAATATGCTGTAAAATATGCAACTAATAGAGATATAGTTTTGAGTTCCACAAGAAGAGCAGGAGCTGTGGCAACATACAGGGTGTTCTTTATCCCCCACGGAAGCACTATGGAGACATGAAAGCACTGGAAGGCCAGTGATGCCATCTGCATTACTGAAAGTCGCACTTGAGCAGCTCCATTAACCCACGCATATAACCCGATAAAGTCTTGCTGCCACTATTGCAGAGGACTGGTTTGTTCCCAATCTATTGGAACACATTGCACAGTTCATTTTGAATTTCATCGTGTGTCAGAAATGTACAGCTGGGCATGCACTAAGAACAATCAGAGGAGTAATACCCCGTCCAAACGGTCCATTTCAGCATTTGCATATTGACTACGTTGATATGCTGCAGACATGAAATGGATATAGGTAGCTATTGGTGGTGGTGTGTCCCTTTTCTTGATGGATTGAAGCCGGTCCTTGTACACATCCTGATGCCACCTGCGCAGCAAAGTTCTTAGTGCACAAGGCATTTCCGAGATGAGGTGTGTGGGAAGTATTAAGGTCTGATAATGGGCCACACTTTGTCAATTACATATTTGAACAAATAGGGCTTTTATTCAACATAGAAGCATAAATTATCTTCTGTTTATCACCCACAAGCAAGCAGGATATGTGAGAGGCTCAACAGCCGTCTCAAAGAGAGGATAGCAAAGATTAGAATAACTTTTTAAAAGGGATGACTATATTGCCTACCCCTAGCTTTGTATGCCCTTCGAAATCAGCCAGGTTCAGACCATCACCTTACGCCCCATCAATTAGTAACAGGGTGTTGCATGAGGACACCCTTCATACCCCCATCTAGAGTTAGAAGTGATGCCCAGAGTGTAGCGCATACTCTAGGTGACAAGATGCACGATTATTTGACATGTATGACTACCAGTGTTTCTTTCATTTCAGATCAAGTCAAGCATCAGAGGGAGGGGTTGAGGAACACGGAAGATGACGGCCCAGTAACTGATCCAAGTGAATTATTCCCACCACCAAAGTTATATGTTGGAAATCAATTGTTTATCAAAAATTATACACGTAGGTGGCATGAGCCAAGATTTAATGGACCATATCAAATAGAGGAAGTTTCCCATACTGCAGTTAGGGTGCCTGGAAGAAGAGAGTGGTTATATATGGGCAGCGTCATTATCTACATAGGTGAGACCCACCCGCTAGCACCCGCTGACTGGGATGCAAGACAAGAAGAAGAATTGCTGCATGTGAAGGATTGATCAACGACCAAGAAGAAGGATGATAAAGCACTGTGTGATTAAAAAACATGTTCTTTGGGCTGGAATTCATTGTGCAATCCTTAAAATACTAGCAGGAAGTGCATGGACTTGCAGAGAATTCCAGCGCTTAAAACATACCTTTTAGAGATTATTTGAAAAAGTAAAATCATATCAGCACTATGCCCAAGTGCCAATTTCTTATTAAAAACTGGAAGAGAGATAAATACCCAGAGTCATTTCCAGAAAACATATTGCAAAAATAACATATGACACAAGCCGATAGTGGCACATATAGGGTAGTGGTTATAGGTTTTGTGTTTATACTTCATTCATACCCTACCCTGATTAGGAGAGATGTTAATATTCTCACTTTTTTCCCAAGATCAAAAGAACAGCTCAGCTATAAGGAGGCTCTTGATTGCGATAATCGAGCATATTGCGCAACTCCAAATGTGATTTGAGTGCATGTATTAAAAATGAATCAGGGAGTAAATTCAGTTGAAGAAGGCCAGTAAATCAACAAAAAATGGCCTGGCACACAAAATGTTTTTCTAAACTCTTGTACATGATATACATGTGCTTTCTTTTCTTCTTTTTGTATCTCACATTCCGAAGTCTTTATCATTCTGATGGTTCAATTGAAAACACAACACATGTGATTTTTCCCAGTATAAGTACAAATGATGATCATTTCTTTGACCTATGTGGGCATGTCAAACAACAGGGATGCAGAAGAAGATAAACAGGGGATACATACCTATCTTGATAATTCGGCTCACTTGGGGACTAATACGTGGTAACAACATATGAAAAAGGTGGGGAACAGAGCATCTGATGAGAGCTGTTAGGTCCGCTCTCTCATCCACTATACCATGAGTACAGTAAGAACATTAATTTCAAAAGTGATGTCGGCAAATGATGCGAAGTGCCTCAGCCATCTAGCAGTATGTACTACCAGAAGACAGTTCCAAGGGAGTTGGGCAACCCTGCAATGGTGATCAAGACAGACATTCCCATACCACAATGCTTATATAAAGACAAAGCAAAAAGAGCCTGAATGGACAGACAAGATGCTTGTGTATCCTTCTGGGGGACAACATAAAGTAATAATTGAAGAAATGAAGAGGATGAATTGCTCTGACAAAATTGAAAAGACTGGAATACCTGGATGCTGGGAGTGCTTACAGCTGTTAATCTATGGACAAGTGATTACCACCAAAGGATGGGACGATGGGATGCTGTCCTGTGCAGCTCATCTACTGAGGAAGAAAACAGTGCATAAGGTGCTGAAAGTGAACGATGAGTGCCTAAAGTCATGGGCCTAGAACTCTAAACTGCTGACATGGGTGGATGACGAATCAGGACCAGTGCTTGTAGGCCCATTGACCAATGCAACAATGTGCTTTCAAAGCGAAGGTAAAGTCTGAGTTGGAGAGAATAAAGGATGCAAGAACATAATTGAAATTCCAGGAATGAGGAGAGGGGCTGCTGTCCTAATGGATCGATATTGGGCCTGTGGATCCAGAGCATTTATGTTGTTGACCAGGAACTGGAGAGGAATGTGTTCCATTGTACTCATCCATGTTCCAGCCTTGGTGATTCCCCAGAGTGACCTGACTATTGAGGGATTTCCAAACGTGGATGAGCACCTGAGGAAAAGAAGGTCACTTGCACTCCGCTTGATGAAGAGAGAGAATTATTTCTCAGCTAAGTCACTAGAAGCTTACAATGACATCCTGAATGAGCACAAGTTGTTCACCAAGACTGCTATGATAATGATATCTATATTTAAGCCTAGTCTCCAAGAAGTAGTGAATACCAAATGGCTGCAGATCACAAGATGGGAGCTGGTACAGACAATCAATGCTACCATAAAAGGATTTAACTTCACAAAGGAAAAGTTGAGAGCCCTTAAGGTTGATGAGCCTGCAGAACAGGTATGTCCTCGACATGATTACAGCAATGGAAAGGGGTGTTTGTGCCAATGCCGGGCCTTCTTGCTGTACTTTATTTCCATCCCGCGACGGCGAGAACGGGACTCTGACAGATGCTATAACTATGTTGACAGAACTGCAACAAAAATGGAGGAGGAGACAGAGGCTATTGGAGATGAGGATTGGTTCTCATTTCTGTTTGCATGGATTCCCAAATGGATGACAAATGTGTTCAAGTTCCTTGGAGCAATATTGGTGATGATAATGTCCAGATTCTGTCATATAACAATAATAATTGGTCAATGCCAGAAAACAGCAAGTAAAGCAGTGGGAATGAAGATCATGATCAATGTGAAGGATGAAACAGAAGACAACATGCAGACTGAAATTACCAATAGGAACAACATAAAAGCAAGTATTGTGGCACCTAAAGGAATGAAATTCCTGTACCCAAGAGATCGTAGGAATTATATGGGACGTTGGGTCTATTGTACCCCATGGGGAGAATGCAATTGCATGACCTCTAGTGTGGACGAACACATCAAAAAGGCAGGCACCCTGAGGGAGGTGACAAAGACATGGATACCAAAGAAACCCTTCTTCAAGAGAAGATTCAAAGAAGCAGGAAAACTTGAGGCGGTGGTCGAGGACTCGACCAGAGGGGGTAATGTAGAGGAGCAGATGTACACACCCACAGGAGATCCTACCCCCTACTTCCCCTGTATTGGAGACATGAGACTGTGCCCTGTCTAACATCAGCTATTGTACCAATACAGCAGCGAGTATTTGGAAGACGATATCCATTAAGACAACCATGTACCCTAGAGTTGATGACAGCCGCAGGAGCAGATCCCTGACAGAATATGAGAAAGAGCTAAGAAAATGGAGTGATGATGTCATAAGAAAGTGTGCACAAAGTCCTGAAATACTGAATGAAGACAATGTACGAATCCTAGGGGAGAAATTACAAAGTAAAGAATCAAGTGAAACTTAAAAGTGTAAAAGAAGAAGAATAGATGTTGGAAAGTGCTGCAGAAATCAGAAGTATAATGAATGTACATGTATGCCGAAATGCAAGATAGATCAAGTCGTTGTATAGGCTAGCTAAAAGTAGTGAATAGAATGCAGGTGGAGCCGGCATTGTACATACAATGGACATTGTTATCATGAAATAAGTAAGCCAAAGAAACATGAAAAGAAAATGAAAGTCTGTGTCGCAGTAGAAGAGCAGGTGTTTGGAGCTATGTTTGGAGGCTGTATGGCCTGAAGTCAAGAACTGAGAAGTCGAGGTCAGCTATCTATGCTGAAGAGGAACATGTGTGCAAAGGATGAATTGTCTCACGTTAAGGTGCAAGAAAGACCACAGAAGATGCCAAGTCTTAATTAATTAAAACATTTAAAAGCTTGCTGAATTAACAGAATTGTGGTCTCTTGTCAAGCGAGTCAAGGGTGAAACTGGGGCTTCAACTTGGATTTCCAGATATGACAGTGAGTGCCCTCACTCCTGCTGCATTCCTAGGACAAGAATACTCTGCAAGGCCAAGTACAAAGAAAATTTCATGGCAGAAGGCATGGGGGATGAGAGATGTTGGGCTAATTAGATAGCAGGGCAATTTCATGTCCTATCTACTTGCACCTGGGTCTTGGCTTACATGCTGCTAATTCCAGACATGGCACAAGCGTGCCAAACCAATTGTATTAGTCCATATAACGATGGACCTTTATAGCTTGAGACACCAATGAAACACTATGTAACTGATTCTTCTTAAATGACACATATGAAGAGGTAGTCATAAGTTGTCCACCTGACACCTGACTGACAATAATAAATCTAGCTCCTAAATGATTGTATATCTAGATGTGTCCCTTAACCAATCCCAACCCTTAATAGGCTTTTCACTATTGCCACGTAGCATGACGTCATTCTTACGCAAAAAGAGAGTATATAATTGTATTTCATGTGGAAATCGCTGAGAATGAGCGTATGTCCGTTGATGTTCATTGTAACCTCCCTGCTTTAGATAATTGCCAATAAAACAGCAACTTGCCATCTTTTTGTGTTTGTCCATTTATTTGGACTCAGACTTATTCTGGTGTAATCGCATCCAGTAACAGATCCACATTTCCAATGGCTATATGCTCACAGTACATTAGTTCCAATAAAGAAACACTCATAGAGGGAAAACTTCAATAACCAAATTCTATCTTTTTCTCTAAGTTTCTCAATACAACTGTCAGAAGGGGTAATTTAAATTGCAAAATGCAGCTTGATGCCACTGTGCCAAATACACAACCTCATCCCTGAAAATATTTGGACAGCATGAAACAATTAGCACTTGTCTCCCATGCACTGAATTAAATACTTACATAAAGTGTTGGTCTTATATTATGTTGATTGTCCAAAGTTGAACACATATGCTCTGATACACACAGCAGTCATAAGAGCATCTGCCGCTATTTGCGGCATGGCTACTTCCATTCCGGGTACCGGGTCCGGGTTCCCTGAATGGGAAAGAACCGGGCCATTCCAACCTTGGAGGGCCCGGTATTTCCCCATTCAGGGAACCCGGACCCGGTACATCCCCATTCCCATTTGAGCCAGCATAGGGCTCAATGGGAATGGGGAGCATGGTAAAATCAGGCGTCCTTAGCAGGTCCCGCGAGCACACCTCGTAATAGGGCAGTAGGGGTTAACAGCTCCGGCACCTTTACCAGCGCCGTTAACCCTTACCGCCCTCTTCGTAATGAGGCCCAATGGGTTAAAGTAACTGTCACACAACCGGAAAGGTGGACAAAGGAATGCTGGTGTTCTAGTCTTTAAATTGTTATATGCTCCCTATATGGGCCCACTTGGGGTGGCAGTGCTCACAGATACTCCCCTGCTAGTCAGGCCAGCATCAGCATGAGTGCCCGGGCAGTGGCGGTGAACGGAGTGGAGTGTAGCACCTCCAAACCCCTAGAAGGTTTCAACAATTGTGGCGGCACTTCGCTTGCAGCGGTACATTTTTAAAAAAAATTGGAGTAAAGGATCCCTCGCACGGGCATTAACGAGTCTCCAATACCATATGTTTTTTCTTTTTCTGATCCCCGTGCGGCACTCGCCCCGGGGATCTGATTCTTTGTTTTTTTTTCTCTTTACCCCCGCACAGGTGTTACACAATGATAAACACAGAAGACTAGCTGAAGGAAATTAAAAGTGGCAATTTGGTACCACCTATCTTTTCTTTTCCTTTTTTATCAATAATTGATCCGCTGGTGTGTTTTTTCTTGTTTTTTCTGTTATTAAAAACCAATAAAGAGAATTTTTTTTTAAAAGGTGACTATTGCCTAAGTCAATATACTTTCCCTGATTCAACATGTGATCTAGTTAGGACGACTATAGGTGTCCGAGGTGAGTCTTCAGTCTTCTTGGGGGATCTTCATTAAGGTTTCCACTTCTTTCTCTGGGCATTACGAATTTCCTTCCCAGCATGTAGCTCTGTTTGGCAAATGATCATTTTGATCTTGATTATTCTCTTCCTGCCTCATTCCAATCATGCACTAGTCTCTGGCATGCACACAAAGAACAGTGGCCATTCAGCCCGCTCTGGGCTTTTATAGCTCCCCTTTCCAGCAGGAAGAGGCCAAGCCAAATATCAGATTACATGCACATGGTACCTCTACTAGTGCTCATGCTGCCAGCATGCAGCTTTTAGCTGTTCTATTGTTATTGGAATGTCTTGATGTGTACATTATTTCAACATTAAAGGGTATGATTCCGTTTTAGACAACACCAATTGGTTTCTCCTCTTCCTCCTCCATTGTGCCTCCTTTTTGATTCATCTGTGCTGTTGCCGACAGGGCTATGGGTGTTCCCCTTGCCAGGCACCTATGAGGATTCTTCATGCCGCTATCATGGCCCTGCTGGTGGTTGTGAGGGTGTTGGTGCTGAGCTTGTAAATGTTTCTGTTTCCGGTCCGGACGAATACCTTGTGGTTCAAATCTACATGTTACTGCAAGGTCTGGCCTTAGGATTTGCGGGGCCCTGGGTGGCATAAGATGTGCCGACCCACCTATTTGCATAAATGGTGAGCCATGAGAAAATTATTTCACAGAATGAGTCTTTAATACACAAAATATCATGGGCAGTTACATTACAAACACAGTTCCATATTTAAGGCAGGAGACAAATACATGTGAAATCCAGTATATGATTTGTCACTGTTAATATTTACCTATGTGGCAATACCAGGAGTGAGGCTTTTTTGTGTAGTAGCAGACAAAATGAGAAGGGAGCCTCATCAATGAGCCTTCATTGGAGGGTGTGAGCAGGCCGCAACTGTTTTTGCAGGGTGCAGGAATTGAAAGGGGAAGCAGAGAATCCCATGACAGAATGTTGCAAAGGCAGCTGAGCAGGTTACATGACTGTTGCTGAGATGGTATGTTATGTTTATATCTTCCTGTAAATCATATGGCTTTTTTTCCCATTGCGGCTGCAAAATGTGCTGTAAAATGTGGAGTTTCGACTATGGGATGGACACGGATCCATCGCATCACTAGGTGTGGGAACTTCTGGCCCCATAGCAAAAATCTAATGTTGGCCCCTATGAATATACGCACAGTACGTGTACATATCTGAAAGTGAAATACACAGGTTTGATTAGAAGACAGTGCACCAGACAAAAGAGCATTGGTATTTTAAAAACATGCCACCTCTTCCACTACTATAGGTTGCCTTGAACATCCTCTGGCCCTTTTCTCCAGCGCTCAGTGCCTGTTCTCCTTGTCATCCTCTGACTCTGTGGGATTGGTATTGATTGAGCAGGAGCACACAGTTTCTGGCATTATAATGTTTAAAGCAAGTACTGCTGTTGTGATCAATTTTGATCGCTGTGGGCCCGTTATCACAGAGTAATTTTTGCAAAGTGACTTTATTTTGTACAGGTTTGGCACACAAAAAAGGACTGCAGAATTGGCACTTTTGTCTGGGATCTACATAGGACCTACACAAAAATTGAAGCAGCAAAGTGTGACACTACATTGGCTACATATCAAAAAACGAATTGTCTTCCTTCAACGACCCTCTATTTGACAGACTTGGGTTACGTAAGATTCCCCCCGGCCCTTCGAATGGTTTATTCCTTCCTTAAACTCATTCTCATTGAGACTGGGATCTCTTGTGGGTGCTATCGTCTACAATTTAAACAGTCTTTATATTTAGGATATGCGTCTTTATGAAGGTGAGGTGAATTTAAACCAATGTAATGCCCAAAATACAGCAATAAAGCAATAACCTCATCAGTCCAAATCCTAAAAATCAACTGGGGCCAGTGACTTGTTCCAAACAAAGGTTGGCATGTAAGTTTCATCAAAGCCCAAGACTTATCAATAGTGTCTCAGACGCCCTGTAAAGCTAAACGCGTTGATAGATGCCGACAATGCAGACATGTACGGTTTGCCATGTCCGGTGTTGCTGAGCAGCCTTTTGGCAAGGTAAATACAGCTCTGCTGATTTTAACTTGCAGCTTATTAAGCAATAACATTTAGGCAGACTCTATTGCACCCCGAGAGATTGTGCTCACTGGGTCCTCAGGTCGATGACCGATGTCAGGGTTGTTGGGTGGAGAAGGGGACCTTGTTACAATGTTGTGGGACTGTTGTAAAAGTGTCGCATTTTGGAGGGATATACTAGATCAAATAGATCTGGTAGCAAACATTGGCATCCTGGGCATATGATACTGCTTCTGGGAAATTGCAACTCAGGTTCCTGCCCTGCACCAGGTAACTCTGAAGCAGTGGGGTCCCCTGCTACCCAAGTAGGGTCTTCCATGGCTACTAAACCATCTCTCAGTAGTCTGTGGAACTTGCCTAGGGGCTACCAGCCACGCCGGTCCTTCCAACAAGCCCTCTGGAAGCACTCCAGGCACTAAGGCTTTCAGAGTGTTCAACTGGCATTCTCTTTGGCCCCCAATCGTGTAGCCGCTGCAACTATTTCGGGATCAGGAAGATCATTACCCAACAGACATGGGAAAGGGATGGAGTCCTTCACCGCTACACAGCGCTGGGTCGTTACACCTTGCCAGCTAAACTCTACTATCGCCAAGGAGCACTTACTCTTCCATCAACTCCACTTATGCACAACTCAGGCCCATAATTATACTGGCCTGGCTGTACCCACTGCCTGGTGACAGAGGTGATGCTACCCGCGGTGTCTTGGACCACTGGAGTTTTGTGTCCATTGATGTACACGTGCTCTAGATAGAGTTGAGTATTATCGGGAACTGGGGTCTCTTCCGTAGATCCCGTACGGTTCCCACTCAGTGTAACCAACCTACATTCGCACACCCCCTGGGCTAGTGGGAAATCCTCCTCTGAGAGACCCACAGTAATGATGGCCTCCTCCATGAGTCCAACATTCACTATGTCTTGCTTGGGTAATCCCTTGTAAGCAGGATCCCCTTCCCTATGGCCAAGCTCCTTACACAAAACAACCTTTGGGTGGTGAGAACACAGGTGTCACAGCTCTTCTTTTCTGTGTGCATGTCTGAACGAGTTTGGGGGTTTCCCTTCACTCTTTTGGGGACCTGACTTTGAATAGGGTTGGGTTGGACCTTTGTCTTTCCCATCCTTGTATATTTTTTTGTCCGCTGATTTCTCTTCCAGTTTGGGTGTGCTCGCCTCAGCCTCTTTCTGGACTCAAGTACTCACAAACCTGCCGTCAGCCTTTGCAAGCTACCTAGGATCTGTGATAGTCTTGTCCACTAGATGCTGGTGTAGGTCAACCTCACAATTTTTCAACACATGCTCACCCGCAATCAAAATGTACATCCCTTTAAATGTGTCAACTTTGTTACCAGTCACCCACCCGTTCAAATATTTCAACGACAAGTGTGTGAACACTTCAAATGTCTGCTCATCTTTCTTGCTGAGCTCTCTGACGCTCTTGAGATACTGTTCTGGGGATTTACAGAACTTCCTGAGGATGACTGCCTTCATGCTCTCATAAACGGGCCTTTCCTCAGGAGTTAACTGAAGAATTGCATCAGTCCCTGGTGTCGTTAAGCGACTCATCAGGGCTGTATCCCACAGTACGTCATCCACCTCCTGCAGCTGGAATGCCAGCTCGATCGCTTCAAATCAGTCGAAAATATCCTTCCCCACCTCATAAGTCTGTAATAAATCTTTGGGAATGTGCCATCGGGGCTTATCCCGGGCACCCTGGTTTGAGCCACTACTGCTGTTCTCGCTATTTGCATACCTGTTGGCCTCTTTCTGTGAATTGTTAGATACACTGCCAACAGACTATCTAGCCATTGTACAGTGCTACACATTAAACACAATCTTAGGTAACATGGGCAAAGATTTTTTTGTATCCTTATTATCTGAAAACATTTGCAATAAGCAAAAAGTGGATAGGACTGCTTATGAACTGTTTGCTGAATAACAAGTGGATAGGACTGCTTATGAACTGTTTGCTGAATAACAAGTGGATAGGACTGCTTATGAACTGTTTGCTGAATAACAAGTGGATAGGACTGCTTATGAACTGTTTGCTGAATAACAAGTGGATAGGACTGCTTATGAACTGTTTGCTGAATAACAGGAAAAGAAAGGAGTTTACTACATTACATTTTATGTTACACAACAAACATAGTAAACAAAAAGTCTGCTTCATTTTTGCCCTTGTGAATATATTTGTACACAATACAAATTGGAGTTAAACCTCTCTGCTCCCTTCCCTATTATCTAAGGGGAAACATTGGTGCTAAATTAATTTTCTCCACTTTTTGTCACAAAGGCAACGTTTTGGTAATCAATTTTGGGCGATTTACGTCATTACCACTTTTTGGGTGGCAGCAGAATTACCTCCAGTTTTTGCTGCACCACTGAATTCTGATTTATGGAGGATTTACTGTGACAGAAAGACTGCTCATGGTAAATTGTCCAAAATAACTATGTAGTTGAATAGACTCAAACAATGGGGACTAACACCACCGTTACCCCATGCATAATCCTGTGGTAAATCACAAAATTGAGTCACGTTAACGGTAAACAAGTGCAGAATCACCAATCTGGAATTACTGCCCAAAATCAAGACGATGCTCATTGTTTGCGCTGCTGCGTTCTTTTCCGAGATGTCCTGCTAAAATGCACAAACCGTTACAAGGCGTCAAAGGACTGCGCCATTTGCAGATCAGCTGCGTAGGTTGGTGTCTGAGCCTCAGGCCACCAGACAGGCAGCGCTGTAATTAGCAATGGTCTGCCTTAAAGCTAATGGGCCGTGAATCCTGGGGGACAAAGAGGCTTTCATAGACAGAGAGGTCAGAGCATAAAACCGACCCTTCGCCTATGTACACGCCAGGGAGCAATTAACCAGCTGGGACACAAGCAGATCTGTTTACAGTAGCAGATAATAAAAAACTGGGCACAGCAAGGGACTACAACATGACATCACTCCCCTGAGGGGCTTACACTCTGCAGCTGCTCAATGAATATTAACCTAGTTACGTATCTTTTTGACCATCTAGACCGCACACATGTACTATCACACTCCACATGTAGCTATATTCCTTTAATAAACATTTTTATATGCCCCTTCTTGCCAGAGATCTTGTTAGTTTACCTGAGTGCCTATAGAGCCAGAGGATGTTATCCGTCCCATGTGTTTTGACGACTCATTTTGAAGAGCAAATTGTTTCATTTTTTAAATTTCAGGTTATTAAATTCAGTGCAACAGCAAAATGCAGAGGGAGATTCCCTGCAACTCCTGATTGTCCCCTGAATCCCTCACCTCCAAATTTACCAATATTCCATTTGCCAAACATAGGACCTCATTGCGAGTCCGGCGGTAACCCTGCCGGTGCTACTGGCGGGTTGCCGCTGGACTCATAATATTTTATTGGCGCCTGACTTCCCAGTGCCACCGGGAGATTACAAGTCCGGCGGCACGGAAAGTCAGGCGCCGGTAAAATGTAAGTCCCCATTCCCGTAGAGTCCGATGGGAGTGGGGACTCGGAAGTGTCGGCACCGTTGTTAACGGTTCCGGCGCTTCCTTGAAGGGTCTGCCTACTGTGGCCGCTGCGCCCGGCAGGGTCAGACCTGTCGGGTGCAACGGCCATGGCGGGCAGAAACGTAGTTTGCCAGTCTGGCAACAAGGGTCCCGGTGAGCTTAGCAGCACCCTGGTTTCAGGACTGGCAAACTTGTAATGAGGCCCATAGTGTCTGTTCCTTTTTTTAACAAATATGTATTGTAGGTGAATTTCTTTGCAATTACTTTTTTTGCACTGAATAAATGTGTGCAGTGAATTTTCTGCAGTGAAATCCCTGGGTACCACGCCATCCACTATTTCATTTTCTCAAAGTCATGTCAGTGCTGGTTTAAAATAGGAGCCCGTTAGAATTAACCAAAGTGCAGCATAGTTTGGAATACCTTTCTCTTTCATGCCGGTATTGAGAGCCGTGAACGCATTTTGGGTTGCTGGGAAATCAGTGTTTGAGAGACATCTCAAGGAATTTTGTGGCCATGGTCACAGTCATACTTTTGGGTACCCTACATGGAATATTTATTTATTTTATTTATGTACTTATTTATACATGCATTCTTCATAACATTTCATCCTATACAAAATAAAATGAATATCATTGCCCTCAAGCACCCTGTTCCATCTTATAGTTGCATCTTCATCCCAATACATATTACTGTGTGATTTCACATGCTGCGTTCTAAGTATGTCTATACTGGTGCAGTGGCACAGTATATGTTCAGCTGATTCAAGCACAATCTCACTGCATAATTTATATAATGGGTCTGCACGTCGGAATGCCACGCTTGGCACCCTTGATCTCCAACACACCACTAGCATTAAACTTAAACAGGAATATTTAGGTTTTAATATGTGGTCGAAATAGCACATATGCCATGTTTTCAAAGAAAAATTATGACATAATGGTGCATTTTGGCACTAAATTGTGGCTAGGACATTTTATGCTAAGAAGCATGAACAAGTATGACACATTAGCACCAGGGACGGGGAACAGCCAATCAGGTTGCTCGGAACACAAGCTGAAGACTCCGCTATAGGCCTGCATTCTGAGCAAGATGTTGTAGAATACTCTGATACTCTCCCATTCTATCAGGAACCAGCAACCCTCTGCCTTTCCATATTTCCTCCTATGCCCACCGCGCCCCAGTTCACTGGCTTTGATTTACCGATCTTCATCACCAGATCCGCCTCCTCTTTGCCAGCCAATGGAAATGGAAAAGGGAGTCCTCCACAAGCACCTGCTGCCATTTTCATGGTGGCCATCTTGGATGTAAGTGTTTTTTTCCCAACAACAAAAAAAAAGGCTCATGCTATTTTAGCAAGCTTTTTTCTGTTAAAAAAAGGTATCACAAGCTGCCGGGATTTATTTCTGGAGTTCTAATTACCATAATGCCTTCAGTGGTGGCAATTAACTCGGGCAATGGGCCGTTATTACCCAGCAAGGCTCGTTAGCAAAGGCTTCATTATCACAAATGTGGGAAACAATGTCTGCAATTAGTAACACCTGTTACCAAATGCTTTGAAACCGGAATGTGTGGTATACAGCACTATATAAAGCACCTAATAGTATTATCATTATTGCCTACATAATAAATGGTGTATCAACTTTAGGTATTAGAAAAAAATGTGATTACGTTGACAAAGAAATGTCATTTTATTTTATGATCTATGGTTAGAACTGTAAGATAGTCTTGTGATTATTCCAAGTAAATATCTACATAACATTCTGTGTTACTTGTCTAAGGGCAGGACTTAGTCCAGTAAGTTATGAACACAGACATTCATTGCGTTCCCCTTGACTGGAAGTTGCACATTTAGTATTATTAAGTAATATGAGAAGATCCTCTTTAAACTTCAAGCTCATCTAACATATTTTAAATATATAAACAATTATGAGCTAGTGAGAAATATTAGCATCCAATTCTCAATCCATTATTTATCAATTTGGCCGACGATGGAAAAGGGGCTAGCAAAGAATGTAAAGCTTACACACACATGGACGAAGCAGCTTTAATAAGTACACAACACAGTTTCGAATACGTAGGCACAGAGCATTTCATGTAATGCTAGTAACCATTTCAAAACAGAGCTCAGCGGCTTTGCTAACATTTTCCAGATCAAGGTACAGTGGCTCACCTGCCAGCCCTTCCTCCATGTCTGACACAGGTCACGTCTTCTGCGTGATTGGAGCACTACACACAATAGTTAGGGTTGGACTCGGGGAAAAAATATGCCGGGGTACTATATTTGTAGATCCCATTTCGTGACATTGTGTGAGCTATTTTATACGTATTAGGACCTCTGGTTGCAATATTTTCAGCTATTGGGGCAAATGATGCATTTTAAAACACATTGGCAAGTAACATTGGTCAGAAATACCAACTGCACAATACACTAAGACATTAAACTGCCAAAATAGGCCAACAAAACTGGCCCACACGGGCCTGTCTGGTTGCATCCGTGCCACCGTGGGAGACGGAAGTCCAGTGTAGCTCTGCCTTCTGGGATTTGCAGGCCTGGATTTATAAAGGGGAAATCCAGGACTACAAAGACCAGAATGCAAAGGGAAAAACAGGACTGGACTAACATCTCCTGAATGGAATGGATAGTGTTGACATGTGTGGCAACCCTTTTGGCATTGCCTTGCGGGCCCGTGCCAGCCTGCCATCCGTGCTGGCTAAGATCACAACATGAGCAGGGCACCCCCTCAAGGCCTTTTTCTCCCGCAGTAGCTGCCATGCCTCTTACCCCACACAAGCAGTAGGTTTCACAATGCTAAATGCATAAGAATACTCAGGCACATCAAACTGTTTTCAGTGTTTGCTTTACTACACCACTAATGACAACAATGCTTTCATACTCTGCAGAACATTTGTTTATTGGCTCCCACCATCCAGTCTTTGTGTGTTCGATTCACACAAAATTAAATCCTGATCTTTCAGTTATGGCAATTGTTTGCATATATTCCCCTTTCATTAATTAGTTGTCATTGGTCTTATTCTTTTTTTATTCTCTTTTTATTTGATAACATTTGCTCATTAATATATTAATAGAAACCAAGTTTCATATACAATGTTATTTTTTTCCTTTCAATTTACAGACATTTTCCCTTGAGAAGAAAATCAAAGGCTGATCAGAGCACTGACACAGGCACAGTTTAGCTTCGATAAATTCCCCCAGCCCAATGAAGAAGTTACATTTCTAGAGTAGAAGAGAACCAGTTGCGAAATTCCCAATTTACCGGTCTCTCCGTCTTCTGTTCTGTTCATGCCAAGTTTTAACAGTTTGCTGCTGTGTGGTATCTTCTGGGAGCCTAGATTGAGTGCCTACTTAACATAGGCTCAGCATTTTAACAGTGATGTGCAAAGCTGGCCCCCTGGAGGTGGCCCAGGGACAGCATTAGGGGGTACATGGAATATGAAAGTACATTGTAGGCTTTTCAGGAGCATCTCCGTCAACTTGTTCAGAAGGAAGCAGAAGCTAAATGATCCATTTTTCTGATAAAAAAAGAGAAAATGTAAAGTGAGTCAGACACTGTAACTGAACAATTTTCTATTCATTGATGAGCTCTCCCAGAAAATCGAACAGCTACACACATAGAATCTGGGTGCTATAGAATTGTGGGTCGAACATTCCCATAATAAAAGGTACCGGGCCTAATCTTGTGCATAGTTGGTTGCTTCAAAGGCCTTGTGCCTTGAGAAGAAAATCAAAGGCTGATCAGAGCACTGACACAGGCACAGTTTAGCTTCGATAAATTCCCCCAGCCCAATGAAGAAGTTACATGTCTAGAGTAGAAGAGAAGCAGTTACGAAATTCCAAATTCACCGGTCTCCCCGTCTTCTGTTCTGTTCATGCCAAGTTTTAATGGTTTGCTGCTGTGTGGTATCTTCTGGGAGCCTAGATTGAGCACCTACGTAATGTAGGCTCAGCATTTTAACAGTGATGTGCACCTGTTGATGACTATATTTCTAAGCCCACATTAAGGGTAAGTTCAAAATGCAGGCTATTCATTCATCTGAGCCCTTCTCTAACACTGTGTGATATTTATACACCTTGAACGCATGAGGAATACATGTCCCAGCAGGACGGCCAAACACCTATGCAATTCCTAGTAATTAAGAAACAGCATAGCAGGTGGGGGGGACATGGCTGCTGGTCCTTGCACAACCCGTGTGTCTGTCTGTCTCAGAGTCAGTAGGCCTCATTATAAGTATGCAGGTCCGGTAACAATGGCGCCGGTAAGCTACCAGCATACTCCGAGTTCTGCGAGCGGGTGCCTTTCAGGAACGGCACCCGCTCGCAGACCTTGACGGATGCACCAGCACCATTCATGAATGATGCTGGTGCCTCCGTCCTCCCCATTCCCCTTGCATGGGAATGGGGAGTCATATTTTCCGGCGCCCGGCAATGAGCAATTACCGGGACCGCCGGGGCTGTACTGTCCCACTAAGTCCCCATTGCTGGGTGCTGGAAAAAGAATGACTCTGGCGGCAGCCGTGCCGTTTTTACCAGCACGGCTACCGCTGGACTCATAACGAGGCCCACTATGTGCAGATTTCTTATTGTAAATCCAACATGTGGGTGTTGTCTAAAAGCTGTAAGTGGACTAGCCAATTGCTGATCAAATAACATAAGGAGAATTCATGGGGAATCTTAAATGAGCCTCAACTGCCAGTCTCCTGCCACAGAATTAAACGAAAGGCATGAAGATAAAGAAAAGACTGCTGGACATAGACAGCGTGACTTCTTTCAACATCCAAGAATGGAAAGGAAATCCTCATTTCAACCGACTCGAAGACAAACATGAAGGTCACTCTACCTATTCCACAGCATCCAAATGAACATGTCATAGTCCAAACCAATATGTGTTAATGTTGTCTTTTAAACAAACAAACCACTACTTGGAATGTGAAGTAAGCAATCTCTTTTTCTTGCAGGTTTATTGTATTTGCAAGGACCTGATACACAATAGAAATGTTACCCAGTCAGTTGGGTACTCAGCTTCCTCTCGAAACTTCTGTTTGCACTCCCACTCAAACATGGCTGATTGTGCCATCGCCCTGGGATAATGTAACTTAATTTGAGTGATTCAGTAATCGGTTACACCTTCTTTATTCAGTTTCAAATCTCAAGATTTCAAATATAGATCTCTTTATCTCTCTATATTTGAAATATTACGTTTTTATTTATTTATTTATTGTTTGCTTATTAGGTGCTTATACAATAAGAAAATACTGTCGCAAAGTGCCCACAGGGCAGGTAGGGAGCAAGTGTGGAAAATACATTACAACACACTATTTAGGGGCAGAGGGGGGAAAAGGGAGAGGGACGAACCAGCTATGCCGTTTTAGTACTCAGAACGTGCAAGTGCAGAAAGGAAAAGGGAAGAGGGGCTAAGTGCTGGGGAGTCTGAGCTTGTGGGTGAGCCATAGACAAAGTGCTAGGAATGTTGAGTTCTGCACTGCCTGGGCCACAGGAGGTGTAAGTGCAAGCTTCCAGAGCGGAGGGTGTGCAGAATCAAAGTGCTGTGGACAGGAGCTGGGAAGAATTGGTGTGGGAGGTCAAGGCCTAGAGGATGCATAAGGGCCAAGGACACCGATTCAGCAACTGTGGTATTAGCAGAGGAGAGAACGAGGGAAGGAGGAGCAAAAGAGGAAAGTCTTAAGGAGCTTCTGGAATTTGAGAAGATCCTGCTCAAGGCGCAGGGGGAGGGGGAGGCTATTCCATAGGAGGGAGCCCACAGAGGAAATTGCGCTACCTCCTGCCCTCTGTTTAGCAAAACACTTAACACACAAAGAGTTGGTGCCAGAGGAACGAAGTGGTCTAGAGGGAGCGTATTAAATAAGATAAAGTTGAAGATAGCGTGGTCCCCGGGCCCAGACAGCATTGTGAATGATACAGAGGGATCTGAATTTAATCCGTGCAGCAACCGGGAGCCAGTGAAAACTTTTTAGTGCAGGAGAGATGCAGTCTCTGCGTTTAAGGCCAAGGATAAGTCTCACTGCCCTAATCTGGATAAGTTGGAGGGGTCGCAAAGTGGAAGAAGGAAGATTCAGGAGGAGGCTGTTACAGTAGCCAAGTCTAGAGAGAACCAAGGCTTGAGTCACATTGCGCCTCTCAGGGAAAGTGAGAAAAGGTAAAATTCCTTTGAGAAGGAAGAGCTGATAGTTAAATTTGGCAATGTCCTGAGTGTTAGGGAGGAAGGAGAGAAAGGAGTCAAAGATGACTCCAAGGTTTCTGGCTTCAGTTGAAGGCGCAGGGGGAGAGTCCAAAGAGGAAGGCCAGACAAATCTTGGACGGTTTCCTGTATTTTCCTCCACAGTAATTCACCACACTTACTAAACAGTGTTGCAATGAATGCAAAATTACTTTTTATAATCAAAAAAGTAAATATTCATTAAAGAAACCTTGCCAGAAAACAAGCAGATTATCTATCGCACAATAACACATCAGTATACTAATTGTACACGTTAGAAATTTAAAACTTTGCTATTGTGTTTGCAACTTTTTTTTAGCATGTTGCACTTCTAAATCCTCATGTTTAAGTACAGTGGCACATGTTGGCGTTTTATGGACAAAATAAAAATCAGAAATGTTTTTCTGTGATTAACTGAAAATATAACTACACTTTTTTGTATGCACTGCATGGCCTGAAAAGGGCTAAACACTTCACCCATGGAGTTGTCCTCCTTAGGAGAATTTCAGATATTTGGCTAATAAACCGCAGAGTGTTTTTCTGCATTCAAGTCCTTAACAGAAGGAATCAGATCTGTGGGTGGACAGAGAAGAGGTGTGAAGAGAGGGGGATTGAAGGGGTGGGCATTTTGAGGTGAGATGGCATTTAGAGGCTACACAGGAAATGGGGGCGTATGGGAGGTGTTCCCCCAATACAATCTCAACGATGTCAGGGGAGAGAGGTCAGTATAACACTTTAGAGAAGGCAGCATAAGGGTTGTCTCACTTCAAAAACAAATTAGGACATGGGCCGCCAGACCGGATGGGCTGCCAAATATGACTGTTCCCAGCTGTTGACTCCATATCATGACCTTGGATTCTCTGAGGTTAGCCTACCTTTCTAATTTTCTGATTTGGGGATAGAGAACCTCTCAACCCCATTAAATAAAAAGTGACACTAGAAACTGACCACTTAAGAGCAGTTTTTGATGTGTCTTCAAACATGTTTTCAAAATTGGATAATGAGGCCTAGTCGTCATGGGTTAAACAGATAAACTCATGCCAATTTCCCATACAGGCTTCAGAAGATATGGATGTAGTTTGGAAACCCCATTTGCCTTATCTATTCTTACAATGAGGGAGCCCGTGGGTAATAAAAAGCAGACTGTTGTGTTCTCTCATGGATTTTTATTTGAAGCTTGATTGTGAGGACCTTGAGAAATGATGGAAACAAATGAGCAACCTGTTGATTTTCTGAACTTAATTATTACGCTATACTCCGCTACCTGGGTTTGAACATGGATTGGCAAGAGGAATGAATGGTCTGAAACTATTAAAACATCATATGGACTTAGGCAGAGCTGCATCTTTGCCCCCTCTTTTTTAACGTTGGTATTGCCTTCACCCGTTGAAGACTTTATGGAATTCACTCGTTTCCACACCAGTTCGGACTGGGACATGTTTCTTTTCTGTCAAAACCTGGGTGCCCCTCTATTGAGAACGAAAAGATTGTGCCAGAAGAAAGGGTCTACAATCATGTTGTAAATCACGGTGCCGGACTACAGGAAAATATCCTTTTCCTTTCAGTCTGGTCTTGCTCATAAAGACAGTCCACCCTGAAATGGCAGGCACATGTTCTCTGAGCAAGAGCACCACCATCAACCTAGAACACATGTTCTGCTTCTTTGGGCATCACCAGACTTATGGCTGAGGTGAAGTATCTCCAAGTACCAAGAGCCATGTGTCCACTCCTGGGTTGCCCTTACTAGGGGTGAAGTGTTTTTATAATTTGCCAAATATTAGAGAACTCCTCTACTGAAACTTAACAATGAACCGTTCATATGCATGATACCCATCTTCCATTGTGTTTTAGCTCACTGTATCCTAGCACAAGAGAAATATTAATTTGCATATCACTATAGTCCTACCACAAGGAAAGTAGGAAATACTAGGAATAGCTTCAGTGCAAATCCTCGTGGAGGGACTTTAAGTTGCCATTATTTAAAGGCATACAACAATATCTCAGTTTATTTTCTTACTAAAAGATGACAGATTTGATGGAATGTTGCTTCAACCCTATCAAAATCCTTGTCTCTCATTGTGCACTGGGGAAAGATTAATATGGCTAACTGTGGGTGCAGGGTATGTTATTATGCTATATTATGCTATGCTATGCTATTTTATTTTCCCTTTGCATGGTCTCTTTGAACTGTAGTGTATCTCAAAGAGAAGGAGGCTGAGTTTGGTAAGTGGGAAAACAGGGAACATGCTAGATACCTGTGTGCATTTTGATGCTTGCAGTTTTAATGTACCCAGTGAGATGAACTGCCTTCAGGCAAGGGTGTGACAGCCATGACCTTTTACATTTGTTTATTAGGTAATACAATGTTGCGGGTAATTCTATCTTTGAAAGGGAAATCTGCTAATCAAAGTCCCCTGTCATAAACTCTATGCCAAACGCATAGTGTGTATGTGTGCCCTGGTCCCTGCTGCATCAGTATCCTGATTCCTAGCACCTGCTCTGTCTGTGGCACAAAGCAAGTTCAGAGGACACAGGTGCCTTCTTGACAGCTGCAGTGACATCCAAATCTCTGCAGGGCACAGGCTGTATTTAAAATATGCACCAGTGGTCCAGAAACTGTATAATGCTAGAGAGCCTGTCCTGTGGTACACTAAACTGTACATATAAGGCATACCTGAGTTTAGGGTATGGTGGACAGCAACTCTCAGAGTTATCCCAGTCACATTAAATTGGTTTCACTTATGAGTCAGCCCTGTGGGCCCAGTTTAGCAGTGGAAGGAATATATGTATTCCTCCCAGACAAGGCCCACCCTTTTCCCCTGCCAGGACTGTAGCCTTGGGGGATTACCCTTACACATTCTCTTTGTTCCTTTGTAAGGACAGGTAACATCCTTTCCCCCAGGACAGCCACTCCACAGGTCGCCAGCATGGGAACAGAAACCAAAAGGCACACATATGAACAGAGAGCAATGCCTCACATCAAGGGGCTGCATTTCTAAAGACATTTCATCCCATTGAGAAGGGAGTGGGTTAGTGTAACCAGAGAGGGATCTGTACAGTTTTGGGAGGGATCTCCCATCTTGATTCTCTCTGCCCCTCTTCCTCTTTCCTGTCCACCCCCACTTGCTCTGGAGCAAAGCACATTCGGTGTGACATCATAAGGGCAAAATCCACACATTTCAAGATCAAGGATTGGACCCCTGAAGCGGCTAGCTTTAGCCCAATAGCCTAGGGACTTTTGCCAATAAAATAAGGGGTGTCCTACCACTTCTTTGAATCATCTGAAATCATCTTGAAGCATGTATCATCACTTGAGAAGATTGTTGGCCCGTGCTGGTTAAGCAGCCCTTTCTAGAGTCCTCTAGTTGTGAGGTGAAGGCAGGTGGGTATCCCTACAAAATATCCCCACCAAAAATATTGCCGTACATATGGCCGTTTGTCTCACCATAGGCGATATTTTGGGGGGGGGAGATAATTTGTGGGCGTGGGGATTGCGGGGGTGCCCCCCACACATTTTAAAATAATGCAGGGGTTGCCGGGGAGCCCCCGCAGGGTCCATGGGACAATGTCGCTGCAGAAATATGGCGATATTTTTGTATCGCAATATTTTTGCGGGGATATTATCACATGGAACCGGCAGGTGTTTCAAGGCAGAGGAGGGCTCTGTGTCCTACCCATCACCTGGGACATTGGGGGTGATCTACTGCTGGAACAGGACCTGCCTCTCCTCCAGCCACAGCAGTACTCAGGACCTCTCCATGTTGGGGGACCCCTGCAGTTGTGTGCTGGCCTACCTCATGTTTGGGACCCTGAGAACAAGGACCCATCTTGTCCCAGAGTCCCTGGAGTGGGCTCACAGCAACCTAAGAAGTGACCTGCTGCTGGACCAATACCTGCCACTCTGGCAGCCACAGCAGTACCCAGGACCTTACTGTGTTTAAGGACCCCTGCAGTTGTGTGCCAGCCTCCCCGTGTTTATGAGCACGAGAAAATGACTTATCTTGTCCCGAGCCCCTGGATTGAGACTCAGGGCACTCTGAGACCCAAGACAGCTGAGACCCTAGTGTGTTTGCCATTGAACTGCTTGGAACATGTTTCAAGAACTGTTGAACACATTTGAACCAGTGGGACCCTCCGTTGCTGCTTTTTGCCCTCTCCCAATCTTTGTATAGCACCAAGAAGTCAGGTTTGGTGGGCCGCACCATGCAGAACTGCAAAGAAGTTACTATTGACTACTAACTGACCCCATGGTCCATTTTTGTGGGCCCTAGGCACTTGTTAGATCACTTTAATCCCCAGTTGCAACTTGAAGAAATATCCTTTTGAGCATTGTGGTATTTTGATTGCCTTTCTCCCCTTGTCTCCTCACCCAGAGTGCTGCAACTATTCTATCTGTGCATATTCTGTCTTTCTTCTACAGGGGTGGGTTTTTACTGTGTTTTCTAGTTAGGTAGTGTTGTAAATGATGTGTCTAATTAAAGCATATCATTTTATAGAACCTTGATTGGACATTCCTTTATTTTTCACTGTTATACTTCGCTGTTTGGGTTGCTACCGATCCACATTCACACTCCTCTTAAGAGTATAGCCTTCCCTCAGACCAGGTTACCACAAAAGGTGAAGGAGATATATCTCTTGACTGTGGTTGATCTACCTTTATGATTGTGTTGGCTCTTTGTTTGTAGGAATAATGTAATTTAATGGGTTATTTATAAAGCGCTTAATACCCAGAAGTTTCTATGCACGGACCCGGGGATCGAACCTGTGTTGCTCTGCGTCGTCTTGCTTCCAAGGCGAGCATGTTGCCCCTGAGCTATCTGTGTGAGGCCTGAGTGGGCGTTTTAGCCTCTACTCATCCTTATACTCCTGCAGAGCAGACGTCAATTTATCACACACAGCTACTGTGTGTGGGTCTATTTTTAGATGGTGTGTGAGAGGGCATTTAAGGCACCTGTGTTCAGGGAGCCTTTTGTGGCAATCGAATGAGTATGTATTGATCGAGACAGTGATGTATATGTTAGATGGAGAGGTATACATTTCTGATGTTTGATGTCTGTTCAATTGCTATTCTGTGAGTTGCTTAATTGGTATGTGCATTGTGTTTTAGAATATAGAATTGGGAAGTGTTTGTGACAGGAGCATTCAATGGAGACCTCAAAGGGCTTCTGTGGCATCCATCCAGTGTGGACGAGCCAACATCCGAGTAGAGGTACTGACTCCTTGGAGCAGAAATACATTGGGGCAGATGGGAGCATAATTACAGTGGGACCCCCAGGAGAAATAACACAGCACGGACAACTTACAGCAGGGCATCGGTATGTGGAATTGACCTGCAATATCCTTGTCCCCAATACCCTGCAACTCTACTGGGATGAGATGAGCAAGTAAAATATGACTGCATTGAGGGAATAAGGCGTCATGGCTCATGATGATGTGGTTAATCTATTGCGATGGCTTCCGCATAGACGATTCACTTGGCTCTTTGTAAAATAATATTTTCCCGACAAAAATGTATCTGCTTGGCGCCTTCTATAATTATGTTTTTTAATTGATTCTGCATTTTTACTATACTATTCCATGTATTCACTATACATACGAAATATTGGAGTTTGCCGAAGGCTATGTCTGAATGGTAACGAAATGCAACACCTTGTAAATAATGCTTTTTTTTGTGGAAGATATTTGCAGACATATTAACAGTGAAAGATACAAATGTTGAAAAATAAAATTAGGTGTGCGATTAAATCTGAACCAATTTCTTGGTATCATGCTATCTAATGAGATAATACAGTTAACAATGTTATAGCAGTAGCAGTTTACTGTTGCAATCTCATAAATGTGTCAGTGCGGGAAAAGTGGTGATAATTGTGTTGCTGATGCTTTTCCCACACTGCCAGACTACAGGTTTGCCGGTGGGGGTTGAGTGATTTACCTCTAGCCAAGAGCTGGAGGTAAATCGGGCTCCCACTTGCAAAAAACAGCCGGTATTGCTGGCACCAGCATTACTGGTGTCGGTAATACGTCAATTCCCACCATGGAGTCCTGTGTGGAATTACCACTGTTGCCGGCACCTGTAATATCCCGGTAAGACCGGGATACCAGGCGCTGGTAACGGTAGATCCGTTTGCCGGTATCCTGCTGGAATTACCAGCATGATACCGACAAACCTATAATGAGGTATTTAGTACTGGAGTGCATAAGGGATCTTTATGCCTTGATCAAAAGGCAAAGGTGTGCAGTGAGAACTTTAGTGCAAACATATAACATGTGATTGTTAGACATAACACCAACGTAAATGGCAACCAACTCGCACGCGGCGTCTCATTGGATGAAAGCGAGGTACGTTCTTCAGGTCCATGCGTACAAGAGTCTGTCAGGATGGCGTATGAGAGCTTACCTCTGCTTGAGAGGTAGCAAGGTGCACAATGGATGGTCTGCTTGAAGATCCACATGCTGTCCCCCGCTTTCAGGTTTTCCAGTGATGACTTGCACACTTCACACTGAAACACCAAGCAAAATAGATACCATATGAACAGTGTCCTATTGGGGTTAACTGGATCTAAGACACATATATTCACACAAATACATGAAAGTTTCAACACAGTTTCTTTGTTTTATATCTTGCGATGAGTCCAAATTTGGATCAATTGGATTCATGTGTGCAATACTAGCTGGGCACTGGAGGACTGGCTGTAGTTCTGAACACAATGGAAGGCGAGATCTACAGTATATGTTATTTAATATTAAGGAGTTTGTGCTATCATATAAACAGGCGTGCCTCCTCTCGCGGGGCACAATGCCATTGCAGACCCCAATGGGTCTTCAGGAGCACTCTTGCTATTCCAGAAAGGGGATTGAGTCCCATTACTGTAGTAGCTTCATGAGCTGCCCGGTTGCACCTGCCACACATTTTGAGTAATTGACTTGAGGTCCCAGCTGGATTATCCGTAGGTCCCTTTGTAATAATCAATGCATGGGTGCAGTTAAGGCACTTTAGCTTTCTCAAGGATGCATTCTCTGATTCCCATAGATTTGAAAATCAATCAATCTTGCTCTAATGCATGTTATCAGTAAGGAGCATGAAACAGAGCCGCTCCTTCTCGAAGGGGGTAGGAAAATGGCCGCGCATCCATAAGATGCCTGACGTTCTGTATTGGGATGGTGGTTCCAGGCACCTCCGTGACCACCACCATGCTTCAGCCAGTGACAGATTTCATGCCGCGGTTCTGTGTCATTCCATTGCCAGGATTTTTTTCGCTGAGTTTTTTGCCACCAATTTTTGTCTGAAAAAACTCATTGAATTATTTTATTTTTTAATTGGGTGGTGCCCCTTCCCAGTTTTTTACTATCTATTCCCCACCCCCCTACCTCTTCTATCTTTTTATCCACCCGACTCATATTTTTCGATGGGTTTTTTTTCCTGCCAAAAATCTGCGGAAAAAACTCCACGAAAAATCCCTGGTCATGAAGGAACGCCGCACCCATGCCGCAGGGTTATGCTTGGAGATCACGGCTATGTATCCGGAGCTTGCGAATCATCGGGATTAGTGGAGCACACTGCATAATCAGAGTGACCCCGGTCTCTCCAGGGCAGCTGCGCACGTGAGCACGTGTGACTCCTTCCTCAGTCATCCATCTCATCATGGTAACAACAAGCACCGCATCCAGGTGCTTCAGGCCCAAGAGGGATCCCGCTTCCACGTCAAAACGTTAGCATTGCACGTCGCATTGCTAGTGCATACTGGCATTTGCAAACAATGCTTTATATAGTGTATAGTCTGCCGTAGGTTTGAAGACCTGTCACCAAGGTCCAGTTTTCAGAAAACTGGATCAGCATCCTTTCAAACAAAAGAGCAACTTAAAACAAACACAACAACCCTTTGCACAAAAATTCCCTATCCTACTCGGTGTCACAGTTAACTTCAAGCTGTGGCTGTCTGTGAACTGAGGTGATGGTGAGGTGATGGTGAGACTGGTCCATTTTATTAATTAAACTCAACTCACTATACATAGTTTTGGAACTTGCTGTTCCCGATACAAAAGGCCTTTGCACAGCGGCAATGCTACTTTTTCCTGTGGCATTTTTGGGCCACGGAGTGGCCCATTAACTTATCCCGTGGTCCCCTTGGAGTGCTCTGTCAGCAGTTGCCCGCTGCCCCCATCCCCATGGCTGAGGAGAGTAGGTTGGAAGGGAATGTGTTCCTCTCAGGCCCGGGTACCGCTATGGGGCCTGGCAGGATCCCTGTCTGTACCAGACTCTTCTTAAATTGAAGACTATTGAGGGTGGGGGGAGGGAACCACAAGGGCTACCAGGTTGTTAGCCAGCAGGCCCATCTTGGCTCTTGACACCCAATGCGCCCTTCTCACATCTATCTCTCGGGAGAACCTTGCCTAGGAAAAATAAGGCAATGCTGAATGAAGTGATCAACCCAAGGCACAGTTCTGAAGCGGGGGCGTGGGCGGCGGTTTCCCGCCAATGGCTCACCATCACGACCTGCCCCTTACCTTGAAGCAAGTCGCATGGCAACAGATGTTCATTTCCTTCAGGATCATTTTTGGGTCGATGTTGAGCGGTTTCCGACAGTAAGTGCATATATCCTTCTCAATGACTGACCTGCTCATAAATAAAATAGAATACATGTCAGTGTTAGTGTTAGTGTTAGTGTTAGTAACACAGCATTTCACTGGAGTGATAATATACTGGGGAACTTAATCAAACAAGCATTGGCAACGCCAACAGTTTGGGATTTTGTGTAGGCATGGGAAAGGCACTTGCCAGACACAGCCCTAGTGATATGAATGCCCATTGATGGTGGCAGCTGCAAAATGGTGCGAGTACATGGGCATTTAATAGCAGTGCCCGGCAATTCTCTAATACCTATACGCAAGGCAAAACTGTTGGCTTGGTCAATGCTTGTTATTAACTGAAGCACACGTATGGTTCTTATAAATGGAGTGGATGAAGGTAGACCTGGTTAAGGCATTTCTATTACAACAGTAGTTTGTTTGTTTACTTATTTGTAAGGCGCACCTCGCCCGAAGGTATCTGGGCGCAGCAGCTACAAGGATACTTTAGGCATAGGTTACAGGTTGCATCAAAATATACATTGTGTTACACAGATAATTATATTAAATTACATACAACGGATTCAAAGTGTGCAGGTAAGAACAGTAATTATATACATGTGCAGCTCTGTACTGCAAGAGTACAACAGAGGTAAGAGATGGTTAGGCACAGAGGGTCAGTGATCATTGGCTATGAGCCAATTAAGGGTATTGTATCTACATTTTTGGATGGTTTAGTCCGCTCTTCTCAATGGGGGGAGGGCATTCCAATGCTGTGTCGCCAGAAGGAGAAGCTACTTCCCCCTGCTTTTTATAAATTTAAACCTGGGAACTAACAGGCGGCAGGACTTAACTGTCCTGCTAGAGCATTTACAGCTGCAGTTAAGTCATTAACTCGCAGAAGATTGCTTTAAAAACTCCTGGCTGGCACTTCCAGAGAAAAGTTTGATGGTGAGACTTGAAAAAGCTAGCTCAAAGAGATCCCAGGAGTAAATGAGTGGGAATGGGCAAAGGGATTAGTATGGCCAAGGGCAGTTAATGGGTGAGTAAATACCCAAACACCTGCAAGCTTTGTATCCCCGCTCATGCCATTTCTTCCTAGCCTTACTCTAATGCAATTGTCTCGGCTTAAAGGTGGCGTTTTACATAATAGCCAGCACTAAAAAGGGTTTTAGCGCAATGTGTTCATTTTATTCTGGGTTTGGGGCAGAGCTACAATCATACTTAAATAAATAATATATTTTGTTTCTAATTCATGGTCTCTCGTAACCAGGACTAATGTCTGGCAGAGAGACTCCCAGGACCCCCCTTGTCAATTTACATATTTAAGTAACTTTGGGTCTCACCCTAAGTTACTAGGGGAATCCAGACGTGGACCCCTTGCTCACTATTCTTAGAGAGGCACAGCTTCACCCTACTGATGAGGTCCAACCAGACAGAAACATGTGTCTGGGTTTGCTGTTGGTACTCTTGTTCAGAGGAGAATTGCCTAGCATTTCGGTGCTGGACTGCCCCAGGGCAGGACAAAGATTGATATGTTTGGGATATTTCTTCTCTGTGAAAGATAGTGAGCTAAAGACTCTGGGTAAGTCTCTCGTAACCAGGACTAATGTCTGGCAGAGAGACTCCCAGGACCCCCCTTGTCAATTTACAGACTGTGATCACCACATACAGGTTATTAATGTTACGTCCCAACATACATGAGTCAGAAAGGTCAGGTGCTAAAAACACCACTTTCTGGTTATTCTTAAACGCCACGAGCCACACAAATGAGAACACATGTATGCCGGAAACATACTCCCGGCCAACATCATCCTAGACCATCCTGACATCTTTGCACCAGCTTTAACTAAAGTGATTAACACATCTTTCTGTGATCAAATCGTGCCTAAAAGTATAAAAAGGGTAACAGTCATGCCCCTTGTAAAAAAAACTAATCTACACCAGAGGGGCCCAAATAATCTAAGACCCATAACCAACTGCAATGTTATACTTAAAATCATGGACAAGATTGCCACCACACAGCTCCAAGAACATGTAGAAAGCTCGGAACTCCTCCACCACCAACAGTCTGGTTTCCGACCAGCGCATAGCACAGAAACAGCTATGCTGGATCTACAGACTAAGATGCACAACATCATTGATGAGTGGAAAGCTGGCCTGCTCGTACTCTTGGACCTGAGCGCTGAGAAGCAATAAGCTGGATCATGTCTTTCCTACAAAACAGAACATCTAGAGTTCACTGGGGAAATCTATTCTCAATAGAAAAAGCAATCACATGTGGAGTTCCACAAGGTGCCAGCATGTCCCCACTCCTGTTTAACCTCTACCTTGGGTTTCTCTGTATAGTCCTTGATAACATCAACACGTTCTTTACCAATTACACTGACGACACTCAGCTGGTAATTGAACTAAGTGGAAACCATCAAAAGGACAACGAAAAACTAAGCCTGGTATACAACGCGGTAGAGCAATGGATGGACCAAAATTGGATGTGCCTAAACGGCAACAAAGCAGAGCTTATGGTCTTTGGTTCCAATCTAGTCAGATCTAAGCTCCATCTCGCATACAACACCTTCACCATAAAAAATACTCAAATTCAGGTCCTAAACAAGGTCCAAACCCTTGTGATGATGCTAGAAGCGTCTCTGGGATCAGATGCTCAAACCCTTTACGTTATAAAAAAACGTGCTCTTACCTCTGTTTACTAAAAGCCATAAGACCTTACCTATCTGAGGAAAACAGCGCCACGGTCACAAGAGCTACCATCTTATCCCGCCTGGACTATGGCAATGCGCTAATACTAGGATCTAACAAAAATTGCTACCATAGCTACCAAGTTCTGCAAAACAATGCAGTGAGAATCATCAAGCAAAAAACCAGGAAACAGCACATTAGCGAAGCCAGGAAATAACTACACTGTCTAAAAATCGAAGAGAGAGTCCAATTCAAGTCCCTCATGCTCACACATAGATGTATTTTGGGTAAAGCCCCTGAATACCTGAAAACTAAAATCATTCCATACAAGCCCGCCAGAAAGCTAAAATCAGCCGAACAAGGATTGATTGTGGTGGCTCCTTTCAGACGTAAAAACGGGGCTGGTAAATCCTTCCCTATATCTGTAGCAGGCTTATGGAATAACCTCCCAGGCCAGCTAAGGATGGAAGCTAACTATCAACGCTTTCGCAAATTACTGAAAACTCACATCTTTAAGTAATACACACAATATAGTCCGTCCAACTATTCATGTTGATCAAATGTCTCGTGATACGTGTACACTGTTTGTCATTTGTCCTCCGTGTTCCTGTTTCCGCGCTCGAGAGCTACCGGTGCAATACAAATAAATAAATAAGTGTCCTGATTGCAAGCTAGTAATGGGATTGGAACTGGGCAATTGGGAACAATAAATGTCCTCATAATATTAGCAATTATCGATGCTGCTAGAGCTCTGTTCCCCCTGGATTTGGATTGATTGGCAATGATGATTTCATGGAGGTGCGCAAAGCATGGCTTATTGATAAAGCATTGACGGATAAGAACAAAAACATGCAGGTGCACCCCCGTGTTGTTAGGATGGTAATGTCACACACTGAACGTTATGGTGGCAATGTGATGTGAAACCCACTGTCAGAACAAAGTTTATTGCATTGCTGTCTGAGTGCGGCTGCCACTAATTACCACCTGGTAGCTTCAGTGCGGAATAAACGGTCACTGTGTGCTGGCTTGTTTTTAGTTGGTAGACGTTATGTGATGTTTGGTGTGTTCATGTGTACCGGGTGATTTGTGTGTGATTGGTTTCATTTCCTATTGGGTGTTGAGTAGTGTGTGCAGTTTGCGGTGGTTTTAGGTTAGAGAAATGGGTGTGTTTTGTTCTGTGTGTTTGAGGGTGTGCATGCAGGATAATGGTTATGTTGATCTGTCGAGTTTATATTATTCTATGGTGATTTGCTTTGCTATTGTTATGGTGATTTGCTTTGCTATTGTTATGGTGATTTGCAGTGCTATTGTTATGGTGATTTGCTTTGCTATTCTTATGGTGATTTGTGGTGCTATTTGCATCTTTGCGAGGATTTTGAAATCTGAATGTTTACCCGGTGCACGGTGAGCGTTGATCTACTCATGCTGTGGCACGCAAATATAATATCATTCTTAATGCAGCGATCATCAGGAGAGTGGCACATCTGTCTCTCTGTGGGCAACCTGCAATGTTTATTTCTAGCAAACACATTTACCCGAGTGCATGCTAAGTTCCCACTCCTACGTGTGGGTGACAGATTGGGAACCACAAGGCTGGGCAGAGAGGCCACGTAGACAGAGCTGCACCAACGACAATATCAACAGTGTTCCGCTGTCATTGGTGCACCTGCACAGCACTGTATCCTGGTCTGAAAGTGCAGTCACTCGGGCACTGACAGACCAGTGTCTGGTGTCTGGATGAGTGGTGCATTGGATGTGCATTGCTTATCTTGGTTGAGTGGCAGTTCTACGGATTTCTCTGGTAGGGCTGCACACCACGGTGGATATGTAGTGCTCATGTATGCTGTCAGCTGACTACAGCATGTAGTTACCAGGACTCTTGTGTTTGGTTCGTCGCATAGTTCTGTGTGGGGTGGTCGTTACACACCCAGCCAAGTGCACCTTGACTGCCGGCATGAGGGTTGTTTTAAATCCGCAGCAGCGGATGCAATTAAAAACACAGAAATTAAACTGAAAAGCCAATAAAACACAGAAGCCAGAAGTGTAGGTCAATCTTCTTTCATTTCTAACTCAGAAGTGCACGTTAGGCGACAACCCCGCCTCTAGGTTTGCATGGTGGGCTGCAACCCACAACAGGAGTAAAAAAAGGGGACAGGTGGAATGGCTGTCGTTAAGACCCGAGACAAATGGGCATAGAAAAGGGACATTACATTTTGGAGTTATAATCAATTTTAATAATTGGTTATTTATAATACACTTAACACCCAGAGGTTTCTAAGCGTGGACGTGGGAATTGAACCTGTGTTGCTCTGGGTTCTTGCTTCCAATGCGAGCGTGTTGCCTGTGAGCTATCTTCCCGAGACAAGCTATATTTGGCTGCATATGTGGGTTGTGGCTGGAGGGATGATGGCAGAGAGGTACGCTGTAAGTAACACTCCTTACCAATGTTATGCATTCAAGAAGCGGGCTGGCTAGCGCGGGCCTTGCAGAGAGTTTGTAAGCATTGGATTTATAAAGCACTAACATAGCTCAAAAACAAAAGAGCACTGTACATAGGGTAAGCACCAAGAAGGTTACTATTAGGGTGTGGTGGTGGCAAAGGAGCTGGGATATGTAGCGGGAGCAGGGGATGAGGGCGCGCCACAGGGAGACAGGTAGGACTCACTGCCGCGTTCCGCGATTGGCTGCTAATTGGAAGAGTTCATTGGAAATTACTCAATGCTAGCATACAAGACAGCTGTACGAGATTTTTTTTAAACTAAGTGGAGATAGCTGCTTGCGATTAAAGGTGTAACTCTAGAGGGGTTTGGCTGGGAAACAGGGATGTCGCTGCATTGGTATGTTTGTGTATAAGAATGCAACTGGCCAAGGAATCGTGTGTTATGGAAATGCTGAATGCACAGTGCTGTGTGTGTGGTGAATGTGTTGCAGGAGTGTAATTGTAAAGTGGTTGCGTCATCGGGTTGATGCTATGCAGTTGTGTGTGTCTGAGTGTGTGTAATTTGAGACTGGTACTGCATAGGGAACAATAAGTCCTAGGAGTATAGCCGATTACAGATTTGCGTGCCCTTACAATACTGACTACACTGGCAGTGTGCCGGTTGATATGTTCTTAAATTTAGGTATTTTGTGTAGCACTAAAGGTCACTTTGTAGCCATAGCAAACCACTTGTAGTGAGTGTATGCAAGATACCATGGTCGAAGTCTGACCTCTTTTAAAAGGGCCACCCAGATTGGCTCATCTTGCTATAAGTTATTTCATCTGGAATTTCAATGAGAGCGAACTAGCAGAGACATCACGTGCATATGGGTGCCAGTCACTCAACCAAGAAAGTGGTGAAAACTGGGCTTTAAAATAAATTAATAGCACTTAGAAATATGGTAATTAGTGGAATTTGGCCGGATTACTCCCGAATCTGGAACCAAAAGGCCACGCCTGAGCAGACAGGCAGCTCTGCACTCCCAGTGATCAGCTCTGTCCAGCACCTGGAGACTAACTTACAACTCCGACCGAAAGACGGCGGACATATAATCATTGGCTTTAGCATTACCAACCTCCTACAGATTGGGCATATACACTCATTTGGTTATGGGGATTGAACCCCTGTACTCACCAGAGCATCTATGCTAACCAGGTACAACTGCATTTACTTATCATTCTGTCACGCTCTATTTTCACACACTTTCAGAAACAGTGCCTTATGCCTCCTTCTTTTTTTTATTTAGACATTAACATCAATTGATTCACCAAAGATTTATCTATGGTGGTAAGTTTTTTCCAATATTATTGACTTGCAATTTCTCACTGCAATACCTCATTTTAGCATTTGAGTGAGGATTTCACCATTCCCTTTTCAGATACTCTTCCTGAGTCACCACTGACCTTGAGAATTTGTTATTTGACCATTTGGACATACGGAATGTCACATCATTTCGCATGCACATGTATGGACCTTGTGGAGAGATTTTCTCTGATACTTATGGCCATTGTATTTTCACTAATTGGGCATTTTATATTTTTCATTTTCCATTTGTCTTGGCCATGGACTATTCTCATTCTCCGTACCTGCATCAACAAACCATTCCATATTGGTATGACTTTGTCTTACATCGCTTTTGCTTTTCTTCTGATGTGATGCTTCTGGGAATATTCTTTTGATATGTGATTGTGCAATTTCCTTGAACCAATGGTATTTATCTTTCCGTTTGAACGCATTGTTATGTTGATATTTATTTTTCTACCAATGTACAGCCTTGATAACGACCGGATTGGTCGAAACACGTGTCGGCTGTTTATGACCAAATAAATTCTGCACACAAGCACATGACCCTGTTCTACAGTTTGGACTTTCTTGAACATATTTCTCTGGGAACTGCGCATTGGGTTTACCTTCACTCCATAGTTTACTGTTCCATGTGTCCTGGTGCTGTTTAGGGGGCACCAGTGGAAGGTTTCCAACGCAGCAGAACCACATAGCTTTGATAATAATGGTACTAAATAGCACACTGCTACCTTACGACCCCTAGTTTGCTCTTTTTTGCTGTCTAACTTACAACTCAGAAGAGCTTTGGATCATTTCCTCTTTCGTTTTGCATTTAAACATATTTAAGTGTGATTAACAGATAGTTTCATAGGTGTGCATGGGTATTTGGGAGTGCCTATAGTTTGTGGCATGTCCTGTTCTACATGTCAATGTTGGGTGACTAGAAATAGGAGAGGTGCAGAAACCTGAAACCTGAAAAATTGACAAATAGGTGACTGCATCATTGATTTTCTTGCACTGTGTTGATTTCAGTCTTCATAGTACACATTAAAACCTTGAGTTTTAGCTGTACATTACTACGCATGTTGGCCATTACTTTGCATGTTGATAATTGTAGGCTTCCATTGAGGATGCGGAACATAAAACTACAGTCATACTCTTGTTCCACAACGTGTTACTGTAACATTTATATATCATCAGGTTGGTCTATTATGTGGTTGTTTCATGCTTCACATCATTTCTATAAAATAGAATTATTCTAGCCATATGTTTATTTTTCATTTTTACAAGGCTATCACTTGTCTGCCATAATTCCATTATTACTCTGACCCAGCGTGCTGCCCACTCCACCAGTAGCTAAGCTCCCAGAGTCTTTTTTCCATTTCCAGCATTGAATAGTGAAGACGCACAATGAGCAGATGCTGTACCTCTCCTACCCTCGCCATACATTGACATGGTCTTTGCATCAGTTAAATCATGTGAAAAGGGATTTTACTGGAATCTGGCAGTGCCCAGGATAATGGATAGTACATTCTGTCCGCCTCACTCCCTAGGCCACAAGTGCCCACAAATAATCAGGTTCCACAGGCAAAAAAGCTGAGTGGAATTACAATTGCTCTTAAATGACGATGGGTTTTCAACTGTGCTTCTCTGGAGCAGCTCCCTGGTCCAGGCCGAATAGAGGTGCTTCAGGCTTGCCAGGAACTTCAGATGGATTGCTACCGTGGTGTGGATCTTGTGCTGAGGCTCGGCTCTTCTGGGAGTTATCTAAATAATCCAGGCTCTTCTATCCTCGCTACGTGAGCGGAAGTTACCTTCTTGTTTTAGAAGAGGGCAGCATGTCGATATCAAGTTCCAGAGGGGTTTAGGATCAGCTTACCATAAAGGTGGGAAAAGAGGAGAGGGGAGGCGGGGCTGCCACATTCTGCTGAAACAGCTGAAACGCAGGCGGAGCGCACTTTCAAAATGCATGTAATAATGCAGATTTGGCAGTTTTAGCAGTGAGGAGGACCTAGTGTTGCTTGCAGGGACGTCATTTAGTGATCCCCGAGGTCTCCCTTTCGACCCCTGTGGTTGCTACCCCTGTTTCTAGAGTGGCTGGCTTTCCTGTTCAGGCTCCTTAAAAAACAGTGGGTTCCACATGTCTAACACTTTGAGCAGTGACCCTAAATAAGAAAGAATAGGAATACCAAATAATGTGTCTTTCTGGAATTCTATACAATAATTGCTAGACTCATTAAAGGTTTACTACAGGCACACTTCAGGGGGTGAGTCACTGATTTAGTCTGTTCTTAAACACCTCAAAGTCGCAATGCAGACAAAATCCTCCAAAAAGCATTTGGAGTAGAATAATCATCTTTTTCGCAAGTTACAGTTATAGCACGTTTGTTTTTTTTCTGCCAATACATATGGTGATCCATTCTTGTATGAAATGTTCATCACGTTACAGTGATATTGTAACCATAGTTTTCATAGTGCACGTAGGAAGAATGCTATGTGATGCCACTTCCGGTGTTGTCAAGGGGTAAAAGGTCGTGTTCCATCGCTTCCCGTGATCGGGGTGGGGTCAAACTTCTGCTACCCCCGGCATTTTGGTGAAATGACGCCCCTGGTTTCTTGGAGAAACAGTGCTAACTAGGTGGCGTGTAATGCAAGACCTAAGACAGGGGTGAGGGGTACTGGTGCTTGGCAGGGTGCAGAGTGACAGCATACATGGGGAAAGGGAAGCAAGAAAACAGCACGAGCGCACCCTGCATGCAAAAACCAGGAGGACTCAGTCATGCTAACATGACAATGCAAAATAACACAGCCGAACATAGCAAAGCACTCTAGTATATTAAACGAACATATCACATCATGTCCAAACAACATACCATATCATGGCACAGCACACCAAATGTAAATATAGCAGAGCATTTCAAAATAAGGCAGAACCTAACAGCCATATCATAAGGTAACAGAGCGTAACCACATATCAAAAACATAGTCCAACCTACAAAACATAGCATAAAAGTATCACACGGGAACCATGTCACAAACAAGATAACAGAGTGGGGGATGCGGGGGGGGGGGGGGGGGGGGGGAATAGGGCACTAGAGATAGCGCCAGTATTACATTGGCACCTAAAATAAGACTGGAAACACCCAAGCACCAGGAACATTTCACGACAAGCACCCTTTCTCGCTTTCCTTGCTGCCCTCTGTCCTGCAGGACCCCGCCTCTGATCGCAGCATGCGCGCGCACAGACTGACTCGAGGTCTGCTCCTCTGCAGCTTGGCTGCAAGAGGATGTTCCTGGAAGAGTTACCAACTGCTTGACTTTTGCAGACGGGCTCCTGGCATTGGTGGCGCTGTCGACATACCGTGGAAACATTGCATGCCAGATCAGAGCGATCTACAGCCGGTTATTGGTTAAGAGAAGGAGAGGACCCCCACGGCGCCACAAGTCAGGCTACACTTGGGTGTAGGTAACACCTAGTAGTAAATGACGGGTGCCCAGGGGCCGCTGTTGCTTGCCTTCAGCCACACTGGATAATGTGAAATGACAGTCAGTTGTTGGCTAGTGGTCACATCCCCAGGGGTGCCAGACATAAGTCACCAGAGCATTCTGGGTGAATGTATTCTACCTGCTTCGTGTAATGGAGGCGATCTTCTCAGTGAGGGTCCCATTCATGTACTCAGATCAACACATTGCAATTGCGTATGCACCCTCAAAATATGTTGCCTCGACACAAACATGGCGACTCTTGGCACTCATCGTCATTGTCCCTCCAAATTCTGTCTGGACTGTTGATAACGCAGAGAAGCGAGCTTTCGCCTTTCGCCACTGCCAATGTGACTTTATCCAGAGCCCCCCCCGTATCACCCCCCACCCCCGCCGTAAGTTGTGCTTACCGATCGGCGGTAGAGTACACTGTCTTGATAGACTTTGAGGTGACATTGTCTTCGTATCGATCTCTGGGCTGGCTGTAAAGCAATAAACAAACGAAACAGAATCAGCTCGTGTTTATATTCAGAACGTATCGTCCTTATTCCAATCACGTAGCAAAGGCAAACAGTTCTAGAGAGATCGCATAGAAAGAGAAACCTTGGGACCCTTTTTCTTGGCGCCACCCACTTCCCTGTGATGACACCCTTAGTATGTCTATGCTCTCAGATGAGAAAAATGCCATGTGTTTTATGATACTAGTGATATAACGCTTTAATACAGAAAATACTATTGGCTGCATGTGCATTCCTAGATCTGTAAACACCAGTGCATCCCCGCGTGTACTATGGCTCAGAGCCAATGCACATGTGCATACACTCTAAGCAGAAACAAAGAGCCCCAGAGAGGGAGAGTTGCATTGGCTGTAGATGGCCCGAGTGTGGCAGCATGCATGCATTGGCCCTTCTCTGTGCATGGCTCGAGTGTGGCAGCATGCATGCATTGGCCCTTCTCTGTGCATGGCTCGAGTGTGGCAGCACGCATGCATTGGCCCTTCTCTGTGCATGGCTCGAGTGTGGCAGCACGCATGCATTGGCACTTCTCTGTGCATGGCCCGAGTGTGGCAGCACGCATGCATTGGCACTTCTCTGTGCATGGCCCGAGTGTGGCAGCACGCATGCATTGGCCCTTCTCTGTGCATGGCCCGAGTGTGGCAGCACGCATGCATTGGCACTTCTCTGTGCATGGCTCGAGTGTGGCAGCATGCATGCATTGGCACTTCTCTGTGCATGGCTCGAGTGTGGCAGCACGCATGCCTTGGCCCTTCTCTGTGCATGGCTCGAGTGTGGCAGCACGCATGAATGGCCCTTATCTGTGCATGGCTCGAGTGTGGCAGCACGCATGCATTGGCCCTTCTCTGTGCATGGCTCGAGTGTGGCAGCACGCATGCATTGGCCCTTCTCTGTGCATGGCTCGAGTGTGGCAGCACGCATGCATTGGCCCTTCTCTGTGCATGGCTCGAGTGTGGCAGCACGCATGCATTGGCCCTTCTCTGTGCATGGCTCGAGTGTGGCAGCACGCATGCATTGGCCCTTCTCTGTGCATGGCTCGAGTGTGGCAGCACGCATGCATTGGCCCTTCTCTGTGCATGGCTCGAGTGTGGCAGCATGCATGCATTGGCCCTTCTCTGTGCATGGCCCGAGTGTGGCAGCATGCATGCATTGGCACTTCTCTGTGCATGGCTCGAGTGTGGCAGCACGCATGCCTTGGCCCTTCTCTGTGCATGGCTCGAGTGTGGCAGCACGCATGAATGGCCCTTATCTGTGCATGGCTCGAGTGTGGCAGCACACATGCATTGGCCCTTCTCTGTGCATGGCTCGAGTGTGGCAGCACGCATGCATTGGCCCTTCTCTGTGCATGGCTCGTGTGGCAGCACGCATGCATTGGCCCTTCTCTGTGCATGGCTCGAGTGTGGCAGCACGCATGCATTGGCCCTTCTCTGTGCATGGCCCGAGTGTGGCAGCATGCATGCATTGGCACTTCTCTGTGCATGGCCCGAGTGTGGCAGCATGCATGCATTGGCACTTCTCTGTGCATGGCTCGAGTGTGGCAGCACGCATGCCTTGGCCCTTCTCTGTGCATGGCTCGAGTGTGGCAGCACGCATGCCTTGGCCCTTCTCTGTGCATGGCTCGAGTGTGGCAGCACGCATGCATTGGCCCTTCTCTGTGCATGGCTCGAGTGTGGCAGCACGCATGCATTGGCCCTTCTCTGTGCATGGCTCGAGTGTGGCAGCACGCATGCATTGGCCCTTCTCTGTGCATGGCTCGAGTGTGGCAGCACGCATGCATTGGCCCTTCTCTGTGCATGGCCGAGTGTGGCAGCATGCATGCATTGGCCCTTCTCTGTGCATGGCTCGAGTGTGGCAGCATGCATGAATGGCCCTTATCTGTGCATGGCTCGAGTGTGGCAGCATGCATGCATTGGCCCTTATCTGTGCATGGCTCGCGAGTGGCAGCATGCATGCATTGGCCCTTCTCTGTGCATGGCTCGAGTGTGGCAGCATGCATGAATGGCCCTTATCTGTGCATGGCTCGATTGTGGCAGCAGGCATGCATTGGCCCTTCTCTGTGCATGGCTCGAGTGTGGCAGCATGCATGAATGGCCCTTATCTGTGCATGGCTCGAGTGTGGCAGCATGCATGCATTGACCCTTCTCTGTGCATGGCTCGAGTGTGGCAGCATGCATGCATTGGCCCTTCTCTGTGCATGGCTCGAGTGTGGCAGCATGCATGCATTGGCCCTTCTCTGTGCATGGCTCGACTGTGGCAGCATGCAGCTATCTTCAACATCCATATGCAAGGAGACACGTGCTGCCTTAGGTGCAAGATGTGAGTGGTACACGCATTGGGCACCCATGCAGCTATCATCAAAGCCTCACTGCGGCGCAAGATGGCATTAGTTAACCAGCCAGAGGACACAGCACTGACTCTATTCTGGATCTGGGCACACACTCACTTGTGTACATCTTTGCAATCTCCCACAACATGCTCGTTTTTCTAGAGTCCCACAAACCTATCCTGTTATTGCTTTTTGGCAAACTTTGATGTTGCAGTTCCTTGTGGGCTTATTCCACCCACACGTGGAAAGGCTGCACGTCAAAATATACTCGTGTGAGGCCTCTTCTGGAGGCGATGCTAAAGTAGTTGAGAGTAAATCTACATTAAAGGTGCATTGCTCATCACAAAACTAACACGCAGTGCTTGATCTCAAGGTGTAATTTGTTCATTGGCATTCAGACCGGTGTGATTAATCTAGGCCGAAACTGCATGACCCACTTCAGACCAAATGTGCAGTCAATAAAATAGCTTATTGAGGTAAGCGCTTACTGGGATAACTGTGTGTTCGCGCGCGTGTGTGTTGTTGCAGTCGCAGGTTCATAAATTGATTACACAAAACTGCTCAGAGCAGAAGAGACTGGAAACCACAGCGCTCGTTAAGGCAATAACAATCCCATCTTCTCCAGTGCAACCTAATTAGTAGCCAATTGTGAAACTGCTGCAGATGATTGCGTCGTGGTGTGGAAACCCGTACCCAGGGAATCCACCAAATAATAAGTGGCAAAGATTGATACAACCACACTGCGCAAGTGTTAGATACAGCCGACACGTGTTTCGACCGCAGGTCTGCTTCTTGGGCTTAGAATTCCTGTTAGGCACATCACTGTGGGGGAGGTACTAATGCCATGCGTGATTATCGCCAGGTGCGCAGAATAAATCTCAAGGTCCGAGAATAACTCAACATTTCGGCCGAAAAGCGTTGAGACGAAAGAAAAGTAGCCCGCACTCGCGGAGCTATTCTGGCGACATTTTTTCTGCACACTGGAGATAATCACTGATGTGCGTTGGGCTGGGAAGTGGGTGGTGGGAGGGGAAATCGGAGGTTCCGGGGTGTGGGGAGTTTAAACCCCCCAGTAACGAGAGAATCCACGGCAGAGGATGGGGGTAGGGCAGGAGGGGGCAGTATGTCATATTTCTGCTTTTTAAAAACAACACAAAAAAGGCCAACGCAAATCTGTCTATTTTGTGTTCAGGCTTTAAAAAGCCGAAATATGACCTAGAACCGTTTTTTGGCCGCTGCTGCAGTCTTCAGGATCTTGCGTTGGTCCTCTGGAGGTTGGCTAACAGCTACTCTCACTCTGCACCCTAGATTTCTCTGACGGGGTCAGGCATCGGATACTGCACAAATGATGGACCCCGGGGTATTATACCATTTCCCATTCAGTGTGGTCCTGCCCACCTGATCAAGCAATTGGGGCTAGGAATTCTCTTCATAATTCCTTATCTCTGGTCTTTACTCTGGTCCCTTCTCCACCAATTTAGAAGCACCTGTCTGGCCCCGGTCATCAAGACTGAAACTCCATTGCTCCACCTCCCAGCAAGTTCTCCCTTTCCCTCTCCCCCTGTTCTTCCCCACCATCTACTTTTCGGTGGCTAGCTTCGCTATCTCCATGTCTCTCTTCCTCCATTTCCCTTCTCTGCCCTTTCTCCCCTCTTTCCTCCTCTGCTTCATTCTCTCCCTCCTGATGTTTCATCATCTCCTCTCCACTCTCTCTCTCCTTCACTCTGCTCCAACCTCTCCCCCACCCTCCTTCTCTTACCTTATTTCCTCCAGACTCTCTCCCTTCCTCCAATCTCTCCTTCCATTCTCCATCTCTTCATGCTCTTGAAATGTCTCCTAACTCCCACACCACACTCTCTGTGGACCGCACAAGTATACGCTACATGGCGGACCGCAGAAGTATACGCTATATGGCTATGTAATTGGTCATGTTGGTGGGAGACTTGTGGCAGGTGTGCATTACCCAGGAGAGGGCTTTCAGATTGGCTAGAAAGGGGTCTGGCTATACTTTCTTCATGTGAATCTGAGTCTGTGGTAGGCCACTGCAAGGCACGGTGCACCAAGTCCATTAAAAGGCCTTCCTTTTGGATTCAGACAGCCTCCTCCATCTGTCCTCCCCCCTCCAAGATTGTACTGCAGCAGTATGTGGTTGCTGCTGGCTTCTTTTGAATGTTAGATCTTTTACATTATCGCCAAGATTGTGAGCTTTCCCCTGTCTTGAAGGGGCCAGCTTGCTGAGCCTCCTGCATAGCATGGGCTCTCACAAGTCGGGCTCTTCAGTTTCTGATAATTCTGCCTTCCTGTTGGCACCTCACATGTAACAGGCCTTTGGTGGGTATCTCTGGAGATCATGCAAGTCATCACAAATGAGACTAGAGATGGGCTGGAAGCCCTTGGTGATACTTTGGGTACAATCTAATGTGCCAGCATTGTGGTGCATGTGGTGGCCCCCATCAGCCCCTAAGCCTAGCAAACCCCACCCTTTTGCCTCTTCGCTGTTATTTCATCTCAGAACCACTAATCCGTGAAGTAATTAAAGTGATTCAATGCCGCAGGAAATTGGCATGAAACACTAGGGTCCTCATGACGGGTCCAGTTGCCGCCGGACCCGTAAAAATTTCCGGCGCCTGACTTCCTTGTGCCACTGGCTTATTATGAGTCCGGCGGCCGGAAAGTCAGGTGCCGGTAAATTTTTTAATCCCCATTCCGTGGTTACATGGAAGCACCGGCACCATTGCTAACGGTGACTGTGCTTTCTGTGATGGGTTTGCTTACCGTGACCGCTGCCCTCGGCAGGGTCTGACCTGTGGGGCACAGCAGCTCGGGCAGGAAAACACGTAGTTTGCCGGTCCTGAAACAAGGCTGCCAGAGAGCTTACCGGCACCCTTATTTCCGGACTGGCAAACTTGTCATGAGGCCCTATATACGAAAATATATTGTTATTTTGTGTCTGAGATGAAAGCTGCACTCTGCGGATCCATTGAAAAACTCTAGTGACAAGTCAATACTAAAATCAGCACAAAATGATACAGGTACTGGTCTTTTTAAATGCCAATGTATGATGGTCTATGGTCTGAAAAGGATTTTGTCTCTGCCATCCATTAGCGTTTTTCATTTAAGGTGTTAACATTGGCGCATATGCTTTATAGATTATTCGGTGGCATAAACTTTACTGGCAGGCTATTATGCAAGTCCATGCAAAAAGGACGAGTATACTCGTCCTTGGCACTTAAGGGAACTGGTAGGGTTGGTTTTTACCATCCAAAAACACATCCCCCAGATCAAAGACCATATCCTTTGGCTATGCAGATGGTTTGGAAATCAATTCCCATTAGCCCTAGCCAGCATAGTCAACGGTACAGGATCATGGGAGTCTTAGGCCACAACATCTGGTGAGCGGCAAGTTGCAGACCCCTTCTCCAAATGCATCAACGTCGGGGGACATATTCTTGAGACACGAGCTTGAATTGTGTGATCTCCCATGTTCTATTCAATTGCTGCCCAATCTCCGACCTTCAGTGAAGCTTTGACTACATTATTTTCTAACGTTTCCTAAAAGTCAATGGTGCGCATCTGGCTTTAGAAGTGTATTGTGAGTCAAGCAAGATGAGGCAAGTTAACATGACCATCAATCAAGCAAGCAGACAGTAATTTGGCCAATCAATTAATAAATGAATCATTGAGTCAGTCACTCAACCAATCATCCATTAATACTTCTGATCAGTCATTCATCAATTAATCGACCAGTGCAAAAGTAAAACATGAAGATCAGCAGTCAGGAAAACCCATTGGGAAGGGTACAGTTGAGTAAAACACTGCCACTCTTGGGGCTTGGCGCATGTTCACATTTTCGGTTACGCATCTTCAAGATACATCACCAGCCCTACCTGTTCTCCTCATATGTCCTTGTGTACACGTATGTGTCTCCTGAAGAGGGGTAGTTGTTGGATGAGCTGTAAAAGTTAGAAACACGCATTTACTTTTAAGAATGCAATCCGAAACAGGCGATCATGCAAAGAGGGGGATAACAACAATAGGATTGCATACGAACACAACATACCCTGAATCTGTTCATCATTTCATGACATGTGGAAAACATGTTCTGTTTTACATTAAAAAATAACAATTTCTCAAGTTCACAGGTGCCCTTTCAAGCTATTTAGAAATCAATGACATGTAGCTTTGGCAGTGGGCATGCTCTACGGGCTGGAATGACAAGATGAGCTGAACATTGAGTATCTTGCATCAGAGGTCTGCAACCTCTGGCTCTCCAGATGTTTTGGAATATGACTCGAATCTCAATGGTGAGGGATCAAGGGAGCTGTAGAAGGGAGCTGTAGTCCAGACAGACACAGCAAAGGAAGTCAGGGATATAGATCAGGAATGGAAGATCAGTGGGGATGGCTAATGTGAGGACCTGTATGGCGTGTTTGCATCACGGGCAGGCAATAGCAAAAGAATGGGCTTGAAAAGTTACACAAAGGTACATTGCAAGATATTAGTGGCATGCATTGACATGACACCACATCTTGAGGAATGTTTAAGCAATGCCACATGTGGAAAAAAAAGTATATGAAAAAGGTTTATGAAAATAATTCGGGCAGGCAGTGTTTTGGGGAATGTTCTGTAATTTGTCGAGGTTCCTGTAATAGTTTGTCCGTTAGGAAGGGATGTAGAAAGTGCAGTTATTCTGCTATGCAGTGCACTCATTATGCTACCTCGGTCCTATTGTGTCACTCATTAGCCCGCCTCACTTCTTAGTGCATCTCTTCATCTATATATGGTCATCGCTGGCTTACGGGTGTACTTTGTTGAAGGTGCAGTCATCTTGTTTAACGTGTGGCCATTACTGGCCTATACCTGCACTATTTCTTTGCTTCTCACCTGAAGCCAATGATTAGGTCTCACACTGGTTTTCTGATGGTGTTATTTCCAGAGGAATCATGACCTAACCTTACACTATTCAGCCTCCTGCCAATGCAGTCTGCCTCTTCTTCCTAACTGTCCTAGTAAACGCCCCCTCCACACCATTACACGAGGACTGGCATAGATTCTTGTAAAACATTCACTCAGGACTCCTCCCTTGATCAGCAGCTTGTAAGATAACCTCTGGCGTTCTACGTCGTCCTCGTCTTCTCCTGGACAGGGGCCTGTAACTTGCGGCTCCCCAGATGTTTTGGAGTGCAACTCCCATGATGCCTTGTCATTGAATATGCTGGCTTGGGGGTGATGGGGATTGTAGTGCAAAACATTAGGATAACCAAAGGTTGCAGCCCCCTTGAATAGGTTAGATGAGGCTATACACGTTCATTTATTCAAATATGTAAACTCCAGTCTTCTATCATGAGTGAAGTGGCATCACAACTATTAACTCTCATGAAGTGACAACTATACATTTACCAAGATGCATCATGTCTTCACTCTCTCTCTCTCTCTCTCTCTCTCTCTAAAAACGGCTGCCTGTATGGGCATAAAAAAAGGGTAAAACAGTCTGCATCTGACTATTGGGTAAAAGTAACCAAATGCCATATCTGAAATGACAGAATGCCCGGTTGGCATGCTGGCGGGCATACCCTTGCTTTTTAACCATGTTAGTGTCCTCGTGACAAAAGTCCCCCCCCCCCCTCCACAGGTCATATCCATAGAACCTAATTCGGCGGCGGGGAGTAAATCCTGTGCCGACCTCACGTTCCAGGACCACAAGGCAAACCTTTGATATTGTAATGGAACTCTGTGCCCCTGCGCGGCGTGAAGGTGGGAACTAGAGGTTAGTTCAGCACGCTTAGCACGGTCATGCCCAGAATTTAGGATGGTTTGCATTCTTTGCTGTATGTATTTGTTTTCCAATTATAGTGGGATGTTGACATTTAAAGATCATAGATATAACTAGTAGTAGGTCAAAGAACTGGCAGAAAGCAGAAGGAACTGAGAAGACGGGCAGGAAAGAGGGGCCCGCTCGGTATAGGTGCAGAGAGATTGCCCCAGGCCCCGTGCTGCACGAAGCGCGGCACGATGGAGGGCCTGGGGGGTTAGGCGCAGGGTGGGGGGACCACAAACAGGCGGGAAATCAAAAGGGAGGGGCAGCCAGAGCGGTGCCCCCACCAGCGGCATGCCCCAAAGGCACACAAGGAAATAGAGGCAAGGTGAGAAAGCAACAGGGGGGGGGAGGACAGGAAGGAGCACTGGCGGCCTGAAATCTGCACAACAAAGGTGGAAGGGGTACAAATACCCCAGAGAAGCAGGACCAAGTCACAACCAGGTTAGGAGCTCACCTCACTCGGGTAAGCTCCCAGGGCCTGGACAAAGCGGTAAAGGATTCGTTTTGTAAAGGATTCGTTTTCGCTTTGATTTCATTTCGTTTTGCCTCTGCGGGCTTAAGCGGTTTTGAGAGCGGTTCCCTGGTCGTTTTCACCTCTGCGGGTTTAAACGGCGGGAAGAACGGTCGCAGAACGAAGAGAAAGGAAGACCAACCTCGTGGGGACAACGGATCCAAGGGAGCATCGAGTAAACGGACCCAGCGGAGAAGAGCGGGACCCCGGCTGACGAGAAGCGGTGACAGCAGCAGAGGACCCGGGAAGCCGGAGCTGCGTGGGAAGACCTAAACGCATCGCGTCAGCGGACCCAGCGGAGAAGAGGGGGACCCCGGCTGACGAGAAGCGGTGACAGCAGCAGAGGACCCGGGAAGACGGAGCTGCATGGGAAGACCTAAACACATCGCGTCAGCGGACCCAGCGGAGAAGAGGGGGACCCCGGCTGACGAGAAGCGGTGACAGCAGCAGAGGACCCGGGAAGACGGAGCTGCGTGGGAAGACCGAAACACATCGCGTCAGCGGACCCAGCGGAGAAGAGCGGGACCCCGGCTGGCGAGAGGCGGTGACGGAAGGAGGAAGACCTACCACACCGCGTTCAGCGGACCCAGCTGAGAAGAGCGGAATGCTGGGAGAAGCGGTGAGAGCAGCGGAGGACCCGGGAAGCCGGAGCGGCGGGAAGAAGAAAGAAGACCGCACAACGGACATCGGGGGAAACCAGGCTGCGGAGTGAAGGAAGCGGACATCGGGAAACCCAGGCCGTGGCGGCGGTGAGCAAAGCGGAAGCAGCCGGCCAGCGTCAGGAAGCAGGCACACGCGGAACGTCGCGCCTTGGAGGCGGGGCTAGATAAGGCCTTAAAGCCACAGCACATAAAGACAAAAGTGGTGGAGCAGGAAGGAGGGGCGTCAGCTGGCATCGGGAAGGGTGGCGGTTCACGCTAACACTCCAACGGCGGCCAACAGGAAGTGATTATATAAAAAAAAAAAAAATTAAAAAAAAATTTAAAAAAAAAAAAAAAAAATTTCTTTTGGAAACAAACGGCCCGGATAACGCGCCGCAGCAGTCAGTGGTGCCACAGGCAGAGAGCGGCCACGGCAACAAGCATTTTGATTCGTGAAGCCAGGCACTAACCCAAGCTGGCAGTATAGCTCAGTGGTTAGAGCCAGGTGGAAAAGAACAGCAAAATCACAGGCTGATCCCTGAGTTTTTCAATTTTGAACATTGGTCAAAAAAGTGGAAGAATGGAAGAAAAACTAAGAAGAGCTCAGGAATTCAGCGCATGGGCCAAAAAGGCGGAAAAAGACTATGGGGCCAAATGGGTCCTGGAGGTTATGCAAAAGGAAGAAAGGGCTAGGGCAATGTCGCCCCTGCTGCTTGAGGATTCCACAGATAGCGACGAGGAAGCAGCGGTACCACAAGGTAAGAAGAGAGCGAGAGGAGCAGTGGAAGAGTCGCAAGAGCCAGAGAGGCCTAAGAAAAAGCAGAAAAACAAAGGTATCGTAAAATTAAGCAACAACATTAACAAAATGATTAAAGTATTGAATGAAAATGTCAAATGCATGAAGGCCCACGGTAAGTCGCCCAGAGCCAAAATGGGGAAGGATGAAGAGCAAGGAAACACGGAATCAGAAGGGGAAAGTAGCGAGGATGAAGAAAGAGACCACCTGCGAGCCTGGGTGAAGAAGAAAGGGGTAATAGGGAGAGGACGGAGCACTGAGGACAGGACAGGCGGAGGCAGGGGGGCAGGGGGACAGGGGCCAGCAGACAACGGGGCTAACCCCCTACACCAGAGCCACCCCAAAGCCCAAACACTACACCAGAGGGTGCCACAGTAACAGTCAATGAGCCACCGACGAATATGACAAAATATGGGAGACCCACGATAGGCAAAGATGCTCAGGGGCGGTCATTGAAAGCACAGGCCTGGCATATTAGCGACAAAATTAAGGAAAAAATATGGAGAAAGGAGTTAATAGACATATTCACACTGCTAGATGTACAGAAGAGGGGACACGATGTAGCAAAAGAGGACATAAAAGAGGATGAGAAAGGGTTATTGAAAAGATCAGCAGTAACAAGAAACTTTGACAACTGGACAGCAGCATTTCAAATAATGTCGTCCATCATTTTGCAAAAATTTCCCGAGGACGGCCCATCGCTGGTCACATATCAGCAGAGCGTACTAAAAGTTTACAAAGCATTTGGGGGGGATGCATGGAAAGAGTATGATCATGAGTTTAGGAAAGAGATGGATTGCTTCCCAGATATTGGGTGGGATGAAGAGAATTACAACCTGTACATTTTCAATGTATTAAAAGAGAAGTGGGACAGCAGGGAGCAGCCAAATGCGGGCAGCTACTACCGGAGACAGTATGGGTATAATGATTACAGAAGAGATTACAGATACAACAACAGGAGATTCGAAGGTAGTCGCGACAGGGCAAGCGAGCAGAATTTTCGGAGCAGGCATTACGAGGCGCAAAGAAGCTGGCAGAGCAATATACCACCGACAGCACAAGGGGGTGGCAGGGGAGAATATGGGGGTACAAGAGCACAGCCAGGACAATGCAGAAATTTCGAGAAAGGGGTGCAATGCAGCTGGGGGAAGAAATGCAAATTCAATCACAAATGCGAGAATTGTGGGGGGGAACATGCTACCAACAAATGCACAAAGGCAGCATACAATAAGTACAGGGGGCCAGAGAAGCAGAACTAGAAGAGCAGGCGAAAAAGGGGCCACTCCAGTAAAACTGGAAGTAATGGAGAAATGGCTACGGGTATTTCCAGATCAGGAATTGGCAGAAACGATCAGGCAAGGTTTTCAAGAGGGTTTTGAGATCCCGTTTGAAGGGCACGGGTCTACCAACACGCCCAAAAATCTGAAATCAGCACTAGCAAACAAGGAGTTAGTGACCAAGAAAATCAGCAAAGAAATCGAGCTAGGGAGAATCAGAGGCCCTTACAGTCCCCCCCCATTCAGAGAGTACATATGTTCACCGCTAGGGCTAGTTCCAAAAAAGGAGACAGGCGAGTTTAGACTGATCCACCATCTATCATACCCGAAAGGGGCTTCAGTGAATGACGGGATCAACAAGGAGGCAGTGTCAGTAAGTTACTCAGACTTTATGGAAGCCGTACACATAGTCAGAAAAGCAGGAAAGGGAGCATGGATGGCAAAAGCGGACATAAAGTCTGCATTCCGTCTCCTACCAGTGAGAGAAGAGTCCCAGAGGTGGCTGTGTATGCAGTGGGAAGGCAAATACTTTGTGGACAGGTGCCTTCCAATGGGTTGCGCCATTTCATGTGCTTATTTTGAGAAAGTAAGCTCATTCATGCAATGGGCGCTTACAAAGGAAGATGAGGGGGCACAAGTAGTACATTACCTAGATGATTTTCTATTTGTGGGGCCACATGACTCCAATCAATGTCAAAACACACTGCAGAAATTCGTAACATTAGCTAAAGAGTGGGGTTTCCCTTTAGCAGAAGAGAAAACCACAGGCCCAACACAAGCAATACAATTCCTAGGCATCGAAATAGACTCACGAATGGGGGAATGCAGGATCCCAGAAGAGAAGGTAGCAGACTTACTAAGTAAAATCAAAGGCCTGATAGGAAAAAACAAAGCCACCGTGAAGGAGCTACAGTCACTGGCAGGAAAACTGAATTTTGCAGGAAGAATCATACCACAGGGTAAAATATTCCAGAGAAGGTTAGAGCTGAGAACAAGAGGGGCTAGAGAAGGACACCACAGAGTGAGAATTGGGGAAGGTATAAAAAGAGACATGGAGGTATGGGCAGAATTTTTAAAATCTTTCAATGGCTCAGTAATCTGGCGAACACCTATAAATGAAGAGAACGAAAGGGTGTTATTCACAGACGCAGCCGGGGGGTTTGGTTTCGGAGCAATTCTAGGGACAGAATGGTGTGCGGAAGAATGGCCAGAAAAATGGCAAAAAGCAGAATGGACTAATAATATTACATTGTTGGAAATATTCCCAATATGGGTAGCACTATGCGCATGGGAAAAAGAGCTGAGCTGCAAGGATGTAAAGGTATGGTCAGATAACATGGCAGTAGTTCATGTCATAAATAACGGGAGCGCATCATGCCCACTAGTGCTGGAAATAATGAGGGTTATAACCCTAAGTTGCCTTAAGAATAATGTCAGCATAAAAGCAAGGCATATCGCAGGTGAAGCAAATGTGGTCGCTGACGCCTTATCTCGCTTTCAGTGGGACAGGTTCAGAGAATTGCGCCCGGATGCAAGAAGGAAAAAAACGCCCACACCAAGGAAGGCATGGGTACCTCTGGAAGAATGGGAGGAAGCACGGTCAACTACAAGGTTGGCTCAGAAGAGGAAAAAGAACCACAGGAGCAGACGGTAGAGAAGTTGGCCAGAAACGCCATAACATACAGAACCGGTGAGCAATATAAAAAGCATGTAAATAATGTATTAAGAGAAACAGGAGCCAGAAAAATCGGGGACATCACGGTGGCAATGTTATGTGATTTTGTGGGGAGCGCATTTTCACAAGGAAAGAGGAAAAGTTGGGCGGCAGCACACCTGGCGGCGATAGCATACACGGCGAAAGTGGCCGGGATAGCAGACCCGACAACAAATTCACGATTGAAATACGCAATGAAGGGGTGGGCAAAGTTAGAAGGAAAGACACCTGACAGCAGGAGGCCCCTGAATTTTGCAAAGATGACAATACTGTTAAAACTATTACACAGCACATGCAACAGCAGCTACGAGGTCAAATTGTTTAGGGCAGCGTTTGCTTTAGCATATTACGGGGCACTAAGGGTCGGGGAGCTAGTAGCGCGAAACACGGCGGCAGGGGATGGCTTAGCAAAATCTGACATATGCATAAGGGCCGAAGGAATGGCAATATTACTAAGAAAATCCAAGACAGACCAGGAGGGGAGGGGGCGGACAATAGAGCTAAATTGTGTCAAAGAAAGGGAGCACTGTCCAAGGTGCATCACGAAGCAATTCCTCAAAGTGCGTCCGGAAGTAGGGGGCCAGCTATTGATACATAGGGACGGCAGGGCCCTCAGCAGGTACCAATTTCAGGCGATACTAAAGAAAACTATAGCAAAAGCGGGGTGGGACAAGGCAGAATTCGGGACCCACTCCTTTAGAATAGGGGCAGCCACATCAGCATGGGCAGGTGGTTTGGGGGCAGAGGGAGTAAAGAGTATCGGGGGTTGGAAATCGCAATGTTTCAAGAGGTATGTGCGAGAAAGCATGATATGAATCATTTCCCATTTCCCATGCAGACAAAACACCCTACAAATCAACATGGATAGTCGGACACTCATTCGTGACAAGAGCAGGCAGATGGATCGAGGATTACAGAGAGGGTTTGCACTTCAAAAGAACAATTACTTCACGGTGGGGCCTCCCAGGGATGCACTGGGAGGACATCCACGACAGGCTGTCAGATCTGATTGGGTTCAGGGACTCTCCCGAGTACTTGGTCATCCACCTCGGTGGGAACGACTTGGTCAGAACAAACCGGGGCGAGCTAATGCGCGACATATGCGAATCACTAAGGGCAACAGCACACTGCTGGGGTAAAACGGAAATATTTATGTCAGAGATCATAACGCGCAGAATCTGGTACGGGGCGCGCAAGAGGCAGGCCATTGAGACGGCACGAAAAAAGCTGAACAAAGGGGTAGAGAAGTACTGCAGGAGCACAGGACTACATTACATAAAACACGGGCTATCACAGAACGACCCCGACTGGTTCCACCAGGACGGGGTACACCTGTCCAACAAGGGCTGGGGAAGATTTGCGGACAACATCTTTCAAGCACTAGCGACACAGGGTTGCAAATAAGTAGACGGCAGGGTCACTGTTTTGGGGGGACCTGAGCGGTTTAGACAAGCAACCCCTCAGGTGTGGCGGCACGTGTCCAGGAAAGGATGCCACAGGACACCGAAAGGGAGGCTAAAGGAAGGGGGGCATCCCAACCCCTGGACACGATGTGCCCAAAAAGTGTTAGTTACTGTACAGCTGGCACAACCAGTGTACAGTGTCATTGTTTTGTATATAATAAAGGGCTACGGCCATTTAATTTTTCCATACAACAGAGCTGTGCACGCGTTATCTTTTTTGGGTCAGGGCACATTACAACAGGGTCAAGAGCAGGGGGGGAACCCACACTACTCAGCCTATGCCCCAGGCCCCGTGCTGCACGAAGCGCGGCACGATGGAGGGCCTGGGGGGTTAGGCGCAGGGTGGGGGGACCACAAGCAGGCGGGAAATCAAAAGGGAGGGGCAGCCAGAGCGGCGCCCCCACCAGCGGCGTGCCCCAAAGGCACACAAGGAAATAGAGGCAAGGTGAGAAAGCAACAGGGGGGGGGGGGGACAGGAAGGAGCACTGGCGGCCTGAAATCTGCACAACAAAGGTGGAAGGGGTACAAATACCCTAGAGAAGCAGGACCAAGTCACAACCAGGTTAGGAGCTCACCTCACTCGGGTAAGCTCCCAGGGCCTGGACAAAGCGGTAAAGGATTCGTTTTCCACCCAACCCGCCCTGCAAGAAAGGAAAGAGGAAAGCCGGAACAGGAACGCCGAGTACTTTTTCACGGTACACGGTAGAAGAAAAAGTCGTAGGCGGCGGCACGTGTCCAGGAAAGGATGCCACAGGACACCGAAAGGGAGGCTAAAGGAAGGGGGGCATCCCAACCCCTGGACACGATGTGCCCAAAAAGTGTTAGTTACTGTACAGCTGGCACAACCAGTGTACAGTGTCATTGTTTTGTATATAATAAAGACCTACGGCCATTTAATTTTTCCATACAACAGAGCTGTGCACGCGTTATCTTTTTTGGGTCAGGGCACATTACAACAGGGTCAAGAGCAGGGGGGGAACCCACACTACTCAGCCTAAAGCCGGGAGTGGAGCAGCCAGGGGAGAATAAGTGCAACTGAGAGGGTGAGGAGAAGCCGGGAGAGGACCAGCCAGGGGAGAATAAGGGCAAATGAGAGGGTGAGGATAAACCGGGAGAGGAGCAGCCAGGGGAGAATAAGGGCAAATGAGAGGGTGAGGAGAAGCCGGGAGACGATCAGCCAGGGAAGAATAAGGGCAAATGAGAGGGTGAGGATAGGCTGGGAGAGGAGCAGCCAGGGGAGAATAAGGGCAAATGAGGGGGTGAGGAGAAGCCGGGAGAGGACCAGCCAAGGAAGAATAAGGGCAAATGAGAGGGTGAGGAGAAGCCGGGAGAGGAGCAGCCAGGGGAGAATAAGGGCAAATGAGAGGGTGAGGAGTAGCCGGGAGAGGAGCAGCCAGGGGAGAATAAGGGCAAACGAGAGGGTGAGGAGAAGACGGGAGAGGAGCAGCCAGGGGAGAATAAGGGCAAACGAGAGGGTGAGGCGAAGCCGGGAGAGGAGCAGCCAGGGGAGAATAAGTGCAACTGAGAGGGTGAGGAGAAGCCGGGAGAGGAGCAGCCAGGGAAGAATAAGGGCAAATGAGAGGGTGAGGAGAAGCCGGGAGAGGAGCAGCCAGGGGAGAATAAGGGCAAATGACAGGGTGAGGAGAAGCCGGGAGAGGAGCAGCCAGGGGAGAATAAGGGCAACTGAGAGGGTGAGGAGAAGCCGGGAGAGGAGCAGCCAGGGGAGAATAAGTGCAACTGAGAGGGTGAGGATAAGCGGGGAGAGGAGCAGCCAGGGGAGAATAAGGGCAAATGAGAGGGTGAGGATAAGCCGGGAGAGGAGCAGCCAGGGGAGAATAATGGCAAATGAGAGGGTGAGGATAAGCCGCGAGACGAGCAGCCAGGGGAGAATAAGGGCAAATGAGAGGGTGAGCAGAAGCCGGGAGAGGAGCAGCCAGGCGAGAATAAGGGCAAATGAGAGGGTGAGGAGAAACCGGGAGAGGAGCAGCCAGGGGAGAATAAGGGCAAATGAGAGGGTGAGGAGAAGCCGGGAGAGGAGCAGCCAGGGGAGAATAAGGGCAACTGAGAGGGTGAGGAGAAGCCAGGAGAGGAGCAGCCAGGGGAGAATAAGGGCAAATGAGAGGGTGAGGAGAAGCCGGGAGACGAGCAGCCAGGGGAATATAAGGGCAAATGAGAGGGTGAGGAGAAGCCGGGTGAGGAGCAGCCAGGGGCGAATAAATGCAACTGAGAGGGTGAGGAGAAGCCGGGAGAGGACCAGCCAGGGAAGAATAAGGGCAAATGAGAGGGTGAGGAGAAGCCGGGAGAGGAGCAGCCAGGGGAGAATAAGGGCAAATGAGAGGGTGAGGAGTAGCCGGGAGAGGAGCTGCCAGAGGAGAATAAGGGCAAATGAGAGGGTGAGGAGAAGCCGGGAGAGGAGCAGCCAGGGGAGAATAAGGGCAAATGAGAGGGTGAGGAGAAGCCGGGAGACGAGCAGCCAGGGGAATATAAGGGCAAATGAGAGGGTGAGGAGAAGCCGGAGAGGAGCAGCCAGGGGAGAATAAGGGCAAATGAGAGGGTGAGGAGAAGCCGGGAGACGAGCAGCCAGGGGAATATAAGTGCAACTGAGAGGGTGAGGAGAAGCTGGGAGAGGAGTTGCCAGAGGAGAATAAGGGCACAAATGAGAGGGTGAGGAGAAGCCGGGAGAGGAGCAGCCAGGGAGAATAAGGGCAAATGAGAGGGTGAGGAGAAGCCGGGAGAGGAGCAGCCAGGGGATAATAAGGGCAAATGAGAGGGTGAGGAGAAGCCGGGAGACGAGCAGCCAGGGGAATATAAGGGCAAATGAGAGGGTGAGGAGAAGCCGGAGAGGAGCAGCCAGGGGAGAATAAGGGCAAATGAGAGGGTGAGGAGAAGCCGGGAGACGAGCAGCCAGGGGAATATAAGTGCAAATGAGAGTGTGAGGAGAAGCCGGGAGAGGAGCTGCCAGAGGAGAATAAGGGCAAATGAGAGGGTGAGGAGAAGCCGGGAGAGGAGCAGCCAGGGAGAATAAGGGCAAATGAGAGGGTGAAGAGAAGCCGGGAGAGGAGCAGCCAGGGGAGAATAAGGGCAAATGAGAGGGTGAGGAGAAGCCGGGAGAGGAGCAGCCAGGGGAGAATAAGGGCAAATGAGAGGGTGAGCAGTAGCCAGGAGACGAGCAGCCAGGGGAATATAAGGGCAAATGAGAGGGTGAGGAGAAGCCGGGAGAGGAGCAGCCAGGGGAGAATAAGGGCAAATGAGAGGGTGAGGAGAAGCCGGGGAGGAGCAGCCAGGGGAGAATAAGGGCAAATGAGAGGGTGAGGAGAAGCCGGGAGAGGAGCAGCCAGGGGAGAATAAGGGCAAATGAGAGGGTGAGGAGAAGACGGCAGAGGAGCAGCCAGGGGAGAATAAGGGCAAACGAGAGGGTGAGGAGAAGCCGGGAGAGGAGCAGCCAGGGGAGAATAAGTGCAGCTGAGAGGGTGAGGAGAATCCGGGAGAGGAGCAGCCAGGGGAGAATAAGGGCAACTGAGAGGGTGAGGAGAAGCCGGGAGAGGAGCAGCCAGGGAAGAATAAGGGCAAATGAGAAGTGAGGAGAAGCCGGGAGAGGAGTAGCCAGGGGAGAATAAGGGCAAATGACAGGGTGAGGAGAAGCCGGGAGAGGAGCAGCAAGGGAAGAATAAGGGCAAATGAGAGGGTGAGGAGAAGCCGGGAGAGGAGCAGCCAGGGGAGAATAAGTGCAAATGAGAGTGTGAGCAGAAGCCGGGAGAGGAGCAGCCAGGAACGAATAAGGGCAAATGAGAGGGTGAGAAGAAGCCGGGAGAGGAGCAGCCAGGGGAGAATAAGGGCAAATGAGAGGGTGAGGAGAAGCCGGGAGAGGAGCTGCCAGAGGAGAATAAGGGCAAATGAGAGGGTGAGGAGAAGCCGGGAGAGGAGCAGCCAGGGGAGAATAAGGGCAAATGAGAGGGTGAGGAGAAGCCGGGAGACGAGCAGGCAGGGGAATATAAGGGCAAATGAGAGGGTGAGGAGAAGCCGGGAGACGAGCAGCCAGGGGAATATAAGTGCAAATGAGAGGGTGAGGAGAAGCCGGGAGAGGAGCTGCCAGAGGAGAATAAGGGCAAATGAGAGGGTGAGGAGAAGCCAGGAGAGGAGCAGCCAGGGAGAATAAGGGCAAATGAGAGGGTGAGGAGAAGCCGGGAGAGGAGCAGCCAGGGGAGAATAAGGGCAAATGAGAGGGTGAGGAGAAGCCGGGAGAGGAGCAGCCAGGGGAGAATAAGGGCAAATGAGAGGGTGAGCAGTAGCCAGGAGACGAGCAGCCAGGGAAATATAAGGGCAAATGAGAGGGTGAGGAGAAGCTGGGAGAGGAGCAGCCAGGGGAGAATAAGGGCAAATGAGAGGGTGAGGAGAAGCCGGGAGAGGAGCTGCCAGAGGAGAATAAGGGCAAATGAGAGGGTGAGGAGAAGCCGGGAGAGGAGCAGCCAGGGAGAATAAGGGCAAATGAGAGGGTGAGGAGAAGCCAGGAGAGGAGCAGCCAGGGGAGAATAAGGGCAAATGAGAGGGTGAGGAGAAGCCGGGAGAGGAGCAGCCAGGGGAGAATAAGGGCAAATGAGAGGGTGAGCAGTAGCCAGGAGACGAGCAGCCAGGGGAATATAAGGGCAAATGAGAGGGTGAGGAGAAGCCGGGAGAGGAGCAGCCAGGGGAGAATAAGGGCAAATGAGAGGGTGAGGAGAAGCCGGGGAGGAGCAGCCAGGGGAGAATAAGGGCAAATGAGAGGGTGAGGAGAAGCCGGGAGAGGAGCAGCCAGGGGAGAATAAGGGCAAATGAGAGGGTGAGCAGAAGCCGGGAGAGGAGCAGCCAGGGGAGAATAAGGGCAAATGAGAGGGTGAGCAGTAGCCAGGAGACGAGCAGCCAGGGGAATATAAGGGCAAATGAGAGGGTGAGGAGAAGCCGGGAGAGGAGCAGCCAGGGGAGAATAAGGGCAAATGAGAGGGTGAGGAGAAGCCGGGGAGGAGCAGCCAGGGGAGAATAAGGGCAAATGAGAGGGTGAGGAGAAGCCGGGAGAGGAGCAGCCAGGGGAGAATAAGGGCAAATGAGAGGGTGAGCAGAAGCCGGGAGAGGAGCAGCCAGGAACGAATAAGGGCAAATGAGAGGGTGAGAAGAAGCCGGGAGAGGAGCAGCCAGGGGAGAATAAGGGCAAACGAGAGGGTGAGGCGAAGCCGGGAGAGGAGCAGCCAGGGGAGAATAAGTGCAACTGAGAGGGTGAGGAGAAGCCGGGAGAGGAGCAGCCAGGGAAGAATAAGGGCAAATGAGAGGGTGAGGAGAAGACGGGAGAGGAGCAGCCAGGGGAGAATAAGGGCAAACGAGAGGGTGAGGCGAAGCCGGGAGAGGAGCAGCCAGGGGAGAATAAGTGCAACTGAGAGGGTGAGGAGAAGCCGGGAGAGGAGCAGCCAGGGAAGAATAAGGGCAAATGAGAGGGTGAGGAGAAGCCGGGAGAGGAGCAGCCAGGGGAGAATAAGGGCAAATGACAGGGTGAGGATAAGCCGGGAGAGGAGCAGCCAGGGGAGAATAAGGGCAACTGAGAGGGTGAGGAGAAGCCGGGAGAGGAGCAGCCAGGGGAGAATAAGTGCAACTGAGAGGGTGAGGATAAGCGGGGAGAGGAGCAGCCAGGGGAGAATAAGGGCAAATGAGAGGGTGAGGATAAGCCGGGAGAGGAGCAGCCAGGGGAGAATAATGGCAAATGAGAGGGTGAGGATAAGCCGCGAGACGAGCAGCCAGGGGAGAATAAGGGCAAATGAGAGGGTGAGCAGAAGCCGGGAGAGGAGCAGCCAGGCGAGAATAAGGGCAAATGAGAGGGTGAGGAGAAGCCGGGAGAGGAGCAGCCAGGGGAGAATAAAGGCAAATGAGAGGGTGAGGAGAAGCCGGGAGAGGAGCAGCCAGGGGAGAATAAGGGCAACTGAGAGGGTGAGGAGAAGCCGGGAGAGGAGCAGCCAGGGGAGAATAAGGGCAAATGAGAGGGTGAGGAGAAGCCGGGAGACGAGCAGCCAGGGGAATATAAGGGCAAATGAGAGGGTGAGGAGAAGCCGGGAGAGGAGCAGCCAGGGGCGAATAAATGCAACTGAGAGGGTGAGGAGAAGCCGGGAGAGGACCAGCCAGGGAAGAATAAGGGCAAATGAGAGGGTGAGGAGAAGCCGGGAGAGGAGCAGCCAGGGGAGAATAAGGGCAAATGAGAGGGTGAGGAGTAGCCGGGAGAGGAGCTGCCAGAGGAGAATAAGGGCAAATGAGAGGGTGAGGAGAAGCCGGGAGAGGAGCAGCCAGGGGAGAATAAGGGCAAATGAGAGGGTGAGGAGAAGCCGGGAGACGAGCAGCCAGGGGAATATAAGGGCAAATGAGAGGGTGAGGAGAAGCCGGAGAGGAGCAGCCAGGGGAGAATAAGGGCAAATGAGAGGGTGAGGAGAAGCCGGGAGACGAGCAGCCAGGGGAATATAAGTGCAACTGAGAGGGTGAGGAGAAGCTGGGAGAGGAGTTGCCAGAGGAGAATAAGGGCACAAATGAGAGGGTGAGGAGAAGCCGGGAGAGGAGCAGCCAGGGAGAATAAGGGCAAATGAGAGGGTGAGGAGAAGCCGGGAGAGGAGCAGCCAGGGGATAATAAGGGCAAATGAGAGGGTGAGGAGAAGCCGGGAGACGAGCAGCCAGGGGAATATAAGGGCAAATGAGAGGGTGAGGAGAAGCCGGAAAGGAGCAGCCAGGGGAGAATAAGGGCAAATGAGAGGGTGAGGAGAAGCCGGGAGACGAGCAGCCAGGGGAATATAAGTGCAAATGAGAGTGTGAGGAGAAGCCGGGAGAGGAGCTGCCAGAGGAGAATAAGGGCAAATGAGAGGGTGAGGAGAAGCCGGGAGAGGAGCAGCCAGGGAGAATAAGGGCAAATGAGAGGGTGAAGAGAAGCCGGGAGAGGAGCAGCCAGGGGAGAATAAGGGCAAATGAGAGGGTGAGGAGAAGCCGGGAGAGGAGCAGCCAGGGGAGAATAAGGGCAAATGAGAGGGTGAGCAGTAGCCAGGAGACGAGCAGCCAGGGGAATATAAGGGCAAATGAGAGGGTGAGGAGAAGCCGGGAGAGGAGCAGCCAGGGGAGAATAAGGGCAAATGAGAGGGTGAGGAGAAGCCGGGGAGGAGCAGCCAGGGGAGAATAAGGGCAAATGAGAGGGTGGGGAGAAGCCGGGAGAGGAGCAGCCAGGGGAGAATAAGGGCAAATGAGAGGGTGAGGAGAAGACGGCAGAGGAGCAGCCAGGGGAGAATAAGGGCAAACGAGAGGGTGAGGAGAAGCCGGGAGAGGAGCAGCCAGGGGAGAATAAGTGCAGCTGAGAGGGTGAGGAGAATCCGGGAGAGGAGCAGCCAGGGGAGAATAAGGGCAACTGAGAGGGTGAGGAGAAGCCGGGAGAGGAGCAGCCAGGGAAGAATAAGGGCAAATGAGAAGTGAGGAGAAGCCGGGAGAGGAGTAGCCAGGGGAGAATAAGGGCAAATGACAGGGTGAGGAGAAGCCGGGAGAGGAGCAGCAAGGGAAGAATAAGGGCAAATGAGAGGGTGAGGAGAAGCCGGGAGAGGAGCAGCCAGGGGACAATAAGTGCAAATGAGAGTGTGAGCAGAAGCCGGGAGAGGAGCAGCCAGGAACGAATAAGGGCAAATGAGAGGGTGAGAAGAAGCCGGGAGAGGAGCAGCCAGGGGAGAATAAGGGCAAATGAGAGGGTGAGGAGAAGCCGGGAGAGGAGCTGCCAGAGGAGAATAAGGGCAAATGAGAGGGTGAGGAGAAGCCGGGAGAGGAGCAGCCAGGGGAGAATAAGGGCAAATGAGAGGGTGAGGAGAAGCCGGGAGACGAGCAGGCAGGGGAATATAAGGGCAAATGAGAGGGTGAGGAGAAGCCGGGAGACGAGCAGCCAGGGGAATATAAGTGCAAATGAGAGGGTGAGGAGAAGCCGGGAGAGGAGCTGCCAGAGGAGAATAAGGGCAAATGAGAGGGTGAGGAGAAGCCAGGAGAGGAGCAGCCAGGGAGAATAAGGGCAAATGAGAGGGTGAGGAGAAGCCGGGAGAGGAGCAGCCAGGGGAGAATAAGGGCAAATGAGAGGGTGAGGAGAAGCCGGGAGAGGAGCAGCCAGGGGAGAATAAGGGCAAATGAGAGGGTGAGCAGTAGCCAGGAGACGAGCAGCCAGGGGAATATAAGGGCAAATGAGAGGGTGAGGAGAAGCTGGGAGAGGAGCAGCCAGGGGAGAATAAGGGCAAATGAGAGGGTGAGGAGAAGCCGGGAGAGGAGCTGCCAGAGGAGAATAAGGGCAAATGAGAGGGTGAGGAGAAGCCGGGAGAGGAGCAGCCAGGAAGAATAAGGGCAAATGAGAGGGTGAGGAGAAGCCAGGAGAGGAGCAGCCAGGGGAGAATAAGGGCAAATGAGAGGGTGAGGAGAAGCCGGGAGAGGAGCAGCCAGGGGAGAATAAGGGCAAATGAGAGGGTGAGCAGTAGCCAGGAGACGAGCAGCCAGGGGAATATAAGGGCAAATGAGAGGGTGAGGAGAAGCCGGGAGAGGAGCAGCCAGGGGAGAATAAGGGCAAATGAGAAGGTGAGGAGAAGCCGGGGAGGAGCAGCCAGGGGAGAATAAGGGCAAATGAGAGGGTGAGGAGAAGCCGGGAGAGGAGCAGCCAGGGGAGAATAAGGGCAAATGAGAGGGTGAGCAGAAGCCGGGAGAGGAGCAGCCAGCGGAGAATAAGGGCAAATGAGAGGGTGAGCAGTAGCCAGGAGACGAGCAGCCAGGGGAATATAAGGGCAAATGAGAGGGTGAGGAGAAGCCGGGAGAGGAGCAGCCAGGGGAGAATAAGGGCAAATGAGAGGGTGAGGAGAAGCCGGGGAGGAGCAGCCAGGGGAGAATAAGGGCAAATGAGAGGGTGAGGAGAAGCCGGGAGAGGAGCAGCCAGGGGAGAATAAGGGCAAATGAGAGGGTGAGCAGAAGCCGGGAGAGGAGCAGCCAGGAACGAATAAGGGCAAATGAGAGGGTGAGAAGAAGCCGGGAGAGGAGCAGCCAGGGGAGAATAAGGGCAAACGAGAGGGTGAGGCGAAGCCGGGAGAGGATCAGCCAGGGGAGAATAAGTGCAACTGAGAGGGTGAGGAGAAGCCGGGAGAGGAGCAGCCAGGGAAGAATAAGGGCAAATGAGAGGGTGAGGAGAAGACGGGAGAGGAGCAGCCAGGGGAGAATAAGGGCAAACGAGAGGGTGAGGCGAAGCCGGGAGAGGAGCAGCCAGGGGAGAATAAGTGCAACTGAGAGGGTGAGGAGAAGCCGGGAGAGGAGCAGCCAGGGAAGAATAAGGGCAAATGAGAGGGTGAGGAGAAGCCGGGAGAGGAGCAGCCAGGGGAGAATAAGGGCAAATGACAGGGTGAGGAGAAGCCGGGAGAGGAGCAGCCAGGGGAGAATAAGGGCAACTGAGAGGGTGAGGAGAAGCCGGGAGAGGAGCAGCCAGGGGAGAATAAGTGCAACTGAGAGGGTGAGGATAAGCGGGGAGAGGAGCAGCCAGGGGAGAATAAGGGCAAATGAGAGGGTGAGGATAAGCCGGGAGAGGAGCAGCCAGGGGAGAATAATGGCAAATGAGAGGGTGAGGATAAGCCGCAAGACGAGCAGCCAGGGGAGAATAAGGGCAAATGAGAGGGTGAGCAGAAGCCGGGAGAGGAGCAGCCAGGCGAGAATAAGGGCAAATGAGAGGGTGAGGAGAAGCCGGGAGAGGAGCAGCCAGGGGAGAATAAGGGCAAATGAGAGGGTGAGGAGAAGCCGGGAGAGGAGCAGCCAGGGGAGAATAAGGGCAACTGAGAGGGTGAGGAGAAGCCGGGAGAGGAGCAGCCAGGGGAGAATAAGGGCAAATGAGAGGGTGAGGAGAAGCCGGGAGACGAGCAGCCAGGGGAATATAAGGGCAAATGAGAGGGTGAGGAGAAGCCGGGAGAGGAGCAGCCAGGGGCGAATAAATGCAACTGAGAGGGTGAGGAGAAGCCGGGAGAGGACCAGCCAGGGAAGAATAAGGGCAAATGAGAGGGTGAGGAGAAGCCGGGAGAGGAGCAGCCAGGGGAGAATAAGGGCAAATGAGAGGGTGAGGAGTAGCCGGGAGAGGAGCTGCCAGAGGAGAATAAGGGCAAATGAGAGGGTGAGGAGAAGCCGGGAGAGGAGCAGCCAGGGGAGAATAAGGGCAAATGAGAGGGTGAGGAGAAGCCGGGAGACGAGCAGCCAGGGGAATATAAGGGCAAATGAGAGGGTGAGGAGAATCCGGAGAGGAGCAGCCAGGGGAGAATAAGGGCAAATGAGAGGGTGAGGAGAAGCCGGGAGACGAGCAGCCAGGGGAATATAAGTGCAACTGAGAGGGTGAGGAGAAGCTGGGAGAGGAGTTGCCAGAGGAGAATAAGGGCACAAATGAGAGGGTGAGGAGAAGCCGGGAGAGGAGCAGCCAGGGAGAATAAGGGCAAATGAGAGGGTGAGGAGAAGCCGGGAGAGGAGCAGCCAGGGGATAATAAGGGCAAATGAGAGGGTGAGGAGAAGCCGGGAGACGAGCAGCCAGGGGAATATAAGGGCAAATGAGAGGGTGAGGAGAAGCCGGAGAGGAGCAGCCAGGGGAGAATAAGGGCAAATGAGAGGGTGAGGAGAAGCCGGGAGACGAGCAGCCAGGGGAATATAAGTGCAAATGAGAGTGTGAGGAGAAGCCGGGAGAGGAGCTGCCAGAGGAGAATAAGGGCAAATGAGAGGGTGAGGAGAAGCCGGGAGAGGAGCAGCCAGGGAGAATAAGGGCAAATGAGAGGGTGAAGAGAAGCCGGGAGAGGAGCAGCCAGGGGAGAATAAGGGCAAATGAGAGGGTGAGGAGAAGCCGGGAGAGGAGCAGCCAGGGGAGAATAAGGGCAAATGAGAGGGTGAGCAGTAGCCAGGAGACGAGCAGCCAGGGGAATATAAGGGGAAATGAGAGGGTGAGGAGAAGCCGGGAGAGGAGCAGCCAGGGGAGAATAAGGGCAAATGAGAGGGTGAGGAGAAGCCGGGAGAGGAGCAGCCAGGGGAGAATAAGGGCAAATGAGAGGGTGAGGAGAAGCCGGGAGAGGAGCAGCCAGGGGAGAATAAGGGCAAATGAGAGGGTGAGGAGAAGACGGCAGAGGAGCAGCCAGGGGAGAATAAGGGCAAACGAGAGGGTGAGGAGAAGCCGGGAGAGGAGCAGCCAGGGGAGAATAAGTGCAGCTGAGAGGGTGAGGAGAATCCGGGAGAGGAGCAGCCAGGGGAGAATAAGGGCAACTGAGAGGGTGAGGAGAAGCCGGGAGAGGAGCAGCCAGGGAAGAATAAGGGCAAATGAGAAGTGAGGAGAAGCCGGGAGAGGAGTAGCCAGGGGAGAATAAGGGCAAATGACAGGGTGAGGAGAAGCCGGGAGAGGAGCAGCAAGGGAAGAATAAGGGCAAATGAGAGGGTGAGGAGAAGCCGGGAGAGGAGCAGCCAGGGGAGAATAAGTGCAAATGAGAGTGTGAGCAGAAGCCGGGAGAGGAGCAGCCAGGAACGAATAAGGGCAAATGAGAGGGTGAGAAGAAGCCGGGAGAGGAGCAGCCAGGGGAGAATAAGGGCAAATGAGAGGGTGAGGAGAAGCCGGGAGAGGAGCTGCCAGAGGAGAATAAGGGCAAATGAGAGGGTGAGGAGAAGCCGGGAGAGGAGCAGCCAGGGGAGAATAAGGGCAAATGAGAGGGTGAGGAGAAGCCGGGAGACGAGCAGGCAGGGGAATATAAGGGCAAATGAGAGGGTGAGGAGAAGCCGGGAGACGAGCAGCCAGGGGAATATAAGTGCAAATGAGAGGGTGAGGAGAAGCCGGGAGAGGAGCTGCCAGAGGAGAATAAGGGCAAATGAGAGGGTGAGGAGAAGCCAGGAGAGGAGCAGCCAGGGAGAATAAGGGCAAATGAGAGGGTGAGGAGAAGCCGGGAGAGGAGCAGCCAGGGGAGAATAAGGGCAAATGAGAGGGTGAGGAGAAGCCGGGAGAGGAGCAGCCAGGGGAGAATAAGGGCAAATGAGAGGGTGAGCAGTAGCCAGGAGACGAGCAGCCAGGGGAATATAAGGGCAAATGAGAGGGTGAGGAGAAGCCGGGAGAGGAGCAGCCAGGGGAGAATAAGGGCAAATGAGAGGGTGAGGAGAAGCCGGGAGAGGAGCTGCCAGTGGAGAATAATGGCAAATGAGAGGGTGAGGAGAAGCCGGGAGAGGAGCAGCCAGGGAGAATAAGGGCAAATGAGAGGGTGAGGAGAAGCCAGGAGAGGAGCAGCCAGGGGAGAATAAGGGCAAATGAGAGGGTGAGGAGAAGCCGGGAGAGGAGCAGCCAGGGGAGAATAAGGGCAAATGAGAGGGTGAGCAGTAGCCAGGAGACGAGCAGCCAGGGGAATATAAGGGCAAATGAGAGGGTGAGGAGAAGCCGGGAGAGGAGCAGCCAGGGGAGAATAAGGGCAAATGAGAGGGTGAGGAGAAGCCGGGGAGGAGCAGCCAGGGGAGAATAAGGGCAAATGAGAGGGTGAGGAGAAGCCGGGAGAGGAGCAGCCAGGGGAGAATAAGGGCAAATGAGAGGGTGAGCAGAAGCCGGGAGAGGAGCAGCCAGGGGAGAATAAGGGCAAATGAGAGGGTGAGCAGTAGCCGGGAGACGAGCAGCCAGGGGAATATAAGGGCAAATGAGAGGGTGAGGAGAAGCCGGGAGAGGAGCAGCCAGGGGAGAATAAGGGCAAATGAGAGGGTGAGGAGAAGCCGGGGAGGAGCAGCCAGGGGAGAATAAGGGCAAATGAGAGGGTGAGGAGAAGCCGGGAGAGGAGCAGCCAGGAACGAATAAGGGCAAATGAGAGGGTGAGCAGAAGCCGGGAGAGGAGCAGCCAGGAACGAATAAGGGCAAATGAGAGGGTGAGAAGAAGCCGGGAGAGGAGCAGCCAGGGGAGAATAAGGGCAAATGAGAGGGTGAGGAGAAGCCGGGAGAGGAGCTGCCAGAGGAGAATAAGGGCAAATGAGAGGGTGAGGAGAAGCCGGGAGAGGAGCAGCCAGGGGAGAATAAGGGCAAATGAGAGGGTGAGGAGAAGCCGGGAGACGAGCAGGCAGGGGAATATAAGGGCAAATGAGAGGGTGAGGAGAAGCCAGGAGACGAGCGGCCAGGGGAATATAAGTGCAAATGAGAGGGTGAGGAGAAGCCGGGAGAGGAGCTGCCAGAGGAGAATAAGGGCAAATGAGAGGGTGAGGAGAAGCCGGGAGAGGAGCAGCCAGGGAGAATAAGGGCAAATGAGAGGGTGAGGAGAAGCCGGGAGAGGAGCAGCCAGGGGAGAATAAGGGCAAATGAGAGGGTGAGGAGAAGCCGGGAGAGGAGCAGCCAGGGGAGAATAAGGGCAAATGAGAGGGTGAGCAGTAGCCAGGAGACGAGCAGCCAGGGGAATATAAGGGCAAATGAGAGGGTGAGGAGAAGCCGGGAGAGGAGCAGCCAGGGGAGAATAAGGGCAAATGAGAGGGTGAGGAGAAGCCGGGGAGGAGCAGCCAGGGGAGAATAAGGGCAAATGAGAGGGTGAGGAGAAGCCGGGAGAGGAGCAGCCAGGGGAGAATAAGGGCAAATGAGAGGGTGAGGAGAAGACGGGAGAGGAGCAGCCAGGGGAGAATAAGGGCAAACGAGAGGGTGAGGAGAAGCCGGGAGAGGAGCAGCCAGGAACGAATAAGGGCAAATGAGAGGGTGAGAAGAAGCCGGGAGAGGAGCAGCCAGGGGAGAATAAGGGCAAATGAGAGGGTGAGGAGAAGCCGGGAGAGGAGCTGCCAGAGGAGAATAAGGGCAAATGAGAGGGTGAGGAGAAGCCGGGAGAGGAGCAGCCAGGGGAGAATAAGGGCAAATGAGAGGGTGAGGAGAAGCCGGGAGACGAGCAGGCAGGGGAATATAAGGGCAAATGAGAGGGTGAGGAGAAGCCGGGAGACGAGCAGCCAGGGGAATATAAGTGCAAATGAGAGGGTGAGGAGAAGCCGGGAGAGGAGCTGCCAGAGGAGAATAAGGGCAAATGAGAGGGTGAGGAGAAGCCAGGAGAGGAGCAGCCAGGGAGAATAAGGGCAAATGAGAGGGTGAGGAGAAGCCGGGAGAGGAGCAGCCAGGGGAGAATAAGGGCAAATGAGAGGGTGAGGAGAAGCCGGGAGAGGAGCAGCCAGGGGAGAATAAGGGCAAATGAGAGGGTGAGCAGTAGCCAGGAGACGAGCAGCCAGGGGAATATAAGGGCAAATGAGAGGGTGAGGAGAAGCCGGGAGAGGAGCAGCCAGGGGAGAATAAGGGCAAATGAGAGGGTGAGGAGAAGCCGGGAGAGGAGCTGCCAGAGGAGAATAATGGCAAATGAGAGGGTGAGGAGAAGCCGGGAGAGGAGCAGCCAGGGAGAATAAGGGCAAATGAGAGGGTGAGGAGAAGCCAGGAGAGGAGCAGCCAGGGGAGAATAAGGGCAAATGAGAGGGTGAGGAGAAGCCGGGAGAGGAGCAGCCAGGGGAGAATAAGGGCAAATGAGAGGGTGAGCAGTAGCCAGGAGACGAGCAGCCAGGGGAATATAAGGGCAAATGAGAGGGTGAGGAGAAGCCGGGAGAGGAGCAGCCAGGGGAGAATAAGGGCAAATGAGAGGGTGAGGAGAAGCCGGGGAGGAGCAGCCAGGGGAGAATAAGGGCAAATGAGAGGGTGAGGAGAAGCCGGGAGAGGAGCAGCCAGGGGAGAATAAGGGCAAATGAGAGGGTGAGCAGAAGCCGGGAGAGGAGCAGCCAGGGGAGAATAAGGGCAAATGAGAGGGTGAGCAGTAGCCGGGAGACGAGCAGCCAGGGGAATATAAGGGCAAATGAGAGGGTGAGGAGAAGCCGGGAGAGGAGCAGCCAGGGGAGAATAAGGGCAAATGAGAGGGTGAGGAGAAGCCGGGGAGGAGCAGCCAGGGGAGAATAAGGGCAAATGAGAGGGTGAGGAGAAGCCGGGAGAGGAGCAGCCAGGAACGAATAAGGGCAAATGAGAGGGTGAGCAGAAGCCGGGAGAGGAGCAGCCAGGAACGAATAAGGGCAAATGAGAGGGTGAGAAGAAGCCGGGAGAGGAGCAGCCAGGGGAGAATAAGGGCAAATGAGAGGGTGAGGAGAAGCCGGGAGAGGAGCTGCCAGAGGAGAATAAGGGCAAATGAGAGGGTGAGGAGAAGCCGGGAGAGGAGCAGCCAGGGGAGAATAAGGGCAAATGAGAGGGTGAGGAGAAGCCGGGAGACGAGCAGGCAGGGGAATATAAGGGCAAATGAGAGGGTGAGGAGAAGCCAGGAGACGAGCGGCCAGGGGAATATAAGTGCAAATGAGAGGGTGAGGAGAAGCCGGGAGAGGAGCTGCCAGAGGAGAATAAGGGCAAATGAGAGGGTGAGGAGAAGCCGGGAGAGGAGCAGCCAGGGAGAATAAGGGCAAATGAGAGGGTGAGGAGAAGCCGGGAGAGGAGCAGCCAGGGGAGAATAAGGGCAAATGAGAGGGTGAGGAGAAGCCGGGAGAGGAGCAGCCAGGGGAGAATAAGGGCAAATGAGAGGGTGAGCAGTAGCCAGGAGACGAGCAGCCAGGGGAATATAAGGGCAAATGAGAGGGTGAGGAGAAGCCGGGAGAGGAGCAGCCAGGGGAGAATAAGGGCAAATGAGAGGGTGAGGAGAAGCCGGGGAGGAGCAGCCAGGGGAGAATAAGGGCAAATGAGAGGGTGAGGAGAAGCCGGGAGAGGAGCAGCCAGGGGAGAATAAGGGCAAATGAGAGGGTGAGGAGAAGACGGGAGAGGAGCAGCCAGGGGAGAATAAGGGCAAACGAGAGGGTGAGGAGAAGCCGGGAGAGGAGCAGCCAGGGGAGAATAAGTGCAGCTGAGAGGGTGAGGAGAATCCGGGAGAGGAGCAGCCAGGGGAGAATAAGGGCAACTGAGAGGGTGAGGAGAAGCCGGGAGAGGAGCAGCCAGGGAAGAATAAGGGCAAATGAGATATGAGGAGAAGCCGGGAGAGGAGTAGCCAGGGGAGAATAAGGGCAAATGACAGGGTGAGGAGAAGCCGGGAGAGGAGCAGCAAGGGAAGAATAAGGGCAAATGAGAGGGTGAGGAGAAGCCGGGAGAGGAGCAGCCAGGGGAGAATAAGTGCAACTGAGAGTGTGAGCAGAAGCCCGGAGAGGAGCAGCCAGGAACGAATAAGGGCAAATGAGAGGGTGAGAAGAAGCCGGGAGAGGAGCAGCCAGGGGAGAATAAGGGCAAATGAGAGGGTGAGGAGAAGCCAGGAGAGGAGCTGCCAGAGGAGAATAAGGGCAAATGAGAGGGTGAGGAGAAGCCGGGAGAGGAGCAGCCAGGGGAGAATAAGGGCAAATGAGAGGGTGAGGAGAAGCCGGGAGACGAGCAGGCAGGGGAATATAAGGGCAAATGAGAGGGTGAGGAGAAGCCGGAGAGGAGCAGCCAGGGGAGAATAAGGGCAAATGAGAGGGTGAGGAGAAGCCGGGAGACGAGCAGCCAGGGGAATATAAGTGCAACTGAGAGGGTGAGGAGAAGCCGGGAGAGGAGCTGCCAGAGGAGAATAAGGGCAAATGAGAGGGTGAGGAGAAGCCGTGAGAGGAGCATCCAGGGAGAATGAGGGCAAATGAGAGGGTGAGGAGAAGCCGGGAGAGGAGCAGCCAGGGGAGAATAAGGGCAAATGAGAGGGTGAGGAGAAGCCGGGAGAGGAGCAGCCAGGGGAGAATAAGGGCAAATGAGAGGGTGAGCAGTAGCCAGGAGACGAGCAGCCAGGGGAATATAAGGGAAAATGAGAGGGTGAGGAGAAGCCGGGAGAGGAGCAGCCAGGGGAGAATAAGGGCAAATGAGAGGGTGAGGAGAAGCCGGGGGAGGAGCAGCCAGGGGAGAATAAGTGCAGCTGAGAGGGTGAGGAGAATCCGGGAGAGGAGCAGCCAGGGGAGAATAAGGGCAAATGAGAGGGTGAGGATAGGCCGGGAGAGGAGCAGCCAGGGGAGAATAAGGGCAAATGAGAGGGTGAGGATAAGCCAGGAGAGGAGCAGCCAGGGGAGAATAAGGGCAAATGAAAGGGTGAGGAGAAGCCGGGAGAGGAGCAGCCACGGGCGAATAAGGGCAAATGAGAGGGTGAGGAGAAGCAGGAGACGAGCAGCCAGGGGAGAATAAGGGCAAATGAGAGGGTGAGGAGAAGCCGGGAGAGGAGCAGCCAGGAGAGAATAAGGGCAAATGAGAGGGTGAGGATAAGCCGGGAGAGGAGCAGCCAGGGGAGAATAAGGGCAAATGAGAGGGTGAGGATAAGCGGGGAGAGGAGCAGCCAGGGGAGAATAAGGGCAAATGAGAGGGTGAGGATAAGCCGGGAGAGGAGCAGCCAGGGGAGAATAAGGGCAAATGAGAGGGTGAGGATAAGCCGGGAGACGAGCAGCCAGGGGAGAATAAGGGCAAATGAGAGGGTGAGGAGAAACTGGGAGAGGAGCAGCCAGGGGAGAATAAGGGCAAATTAGAGGGTGAGAATCCGGGAGAGGAGCAGCCAGGTGCGAAAAATGCCAAATGAGAGGGTGAGGAGAAGCCGGGAGAGGAGCAGCCACGGAAGAATAAGGGCAAATGAGAGGGTGAGCAGAAGCCAGGAGAGGAGCAGCCAGGCGAGAATAAGGGCAAATGAGAGGGTGAGGAGAAGCCGGGAGAGGAGCAGCCAGGGGAGAATAAGGGCAAATGAGAGGGTGAGGAGAAGCCGGGAGAGGAGCAGCCAGGGGAGAATAAGGGCAACTGAGAGGGTGAGGAGAAGCCGGGAGAGGAGCAGCCAGGGGAGAATAAGGGCAAATGAGAGGGTGAGGAGAAGCCGGGAGACGAGCAGCCAGGGGAATATAAGGGCAAATGAGAGGGTGAGGAGAAGCCGGGAGAGGAGCAGCCAGGGGCGAATAAGTGCAACTGAGAGGGTGAGGAGAAGCCGGGAGAGGACCAGCCAGGGGAGAATAAGGGCAAATGAGAGGGTGAGGAGAAGCCGGGAGAGGAGCAGACAGGTGCGAAAAATGCCAAATGAGAGGGTGAGGAGAAGCCGGGAGAGGAGCAGCCACGGAAGAATAAGGGCAAATGAGAGGGTGAGCAGAAGCCAGGAGAGGAGCAGCCAGGCGAGAATAAGGGCAAATGAGAGGGTGAGGAGAAGCCGGGAGAGGAGCAGCCAGGGGAGAATAAGGGCAAATGAGAGGGTGAGGAGAAGCCGGGAGAGGAGCAGCCAGGGGAGAATAAGGGCAACTGAGAGGGTGAGGAGAAGCCGGGAGAGGAGCAGCCAGGGGAGAATAAGGGCAAATGAGAGGGTGAGGAGAAGCCGGGAGACGAGCAGCCAGGGGAATATAAGGGCAAATGAGAGGGTGAGGAGAAGCCGGGAGAGGAGCAGCCAGGGGCGAATAAGTGCAACTGAGAGGGTGAGGAGAAGCCGGGAGAGGACCAGCCAGGGGAGAATAAGGGCAAATGAGAGGGTGAGGAGAAGCCGGGAGAGGAGCAGCCAGGGGAATATAAGTGCAACTGAGAGGGTGAGTAGAAGCCGGGAGAAGAGCTGCCAGAGGAGAATAAGGGCAAATGAGAGGGTGAGGAGAAGCCGGGAGAGGAGCAGCCAGGGAGAATAAGGGCAAATGAGAGGGTGAGGAGAAGCCGGGAGAGGAGCAGCCAGGGGATAATAAGGGCAAATGAGAGGGTGAGGAGAAGCCGGGAGAGGAGCAGCCAGGGGAGAATAAGGGCAAATGAGAGGGTGAGCAGTAGCCAGGAGAAGAGCAGCCAGGGGAATATACGGGCAAATGAGGGTGAGGAGAAGCCGGGAGAGGAGCAGCCAGGGGAGAATAAGGGCAAATGAGAGGGTGAGGCGAAGCCAGGAGAGGAGCAGCCAGGGGAGAATAAGGGCAAATTAGAGGGTGAGGAGAAGCCGGGAGAGGAGCAGCCAGGGGAGAATAAGGGCAAATGAGAGGGTGAGGAGAAGCCGGGAGAGGAGCAGCCAGGGGAGAATAAGGGCAAACGAGAGGGTGAGGAGAAGCCGGGAGAGGAGCAGCCAGGGGAGAATAATTGCAACTGAGAGGGTGAGGAGAAGCCGAGAGAGGTGCAGCCAGGGGAGAATAAGGGCAACTGAGAGGGTGAGGAGAAGCCGGGAGAGGAGCAGCCAGGGAAGAATAAGGGCAAATGAGAGGGTGAGGAGAAGCCGGAAGAGGAGTAGCCAGGGGAGAATAAGGGCAAAGGACAGGGTGAGAAGCCGGGAGAGGAGCAGCAAGGGAAGAATAAGGACAAATGAGAGGGTGAGGAGAAGCCGGGAGAGGAGCAGCCAGGGGAGAATAAGGGCAAATGAGAGGGTGAGGAGAAGCTGGGAGATGAGCAGCCAGGGGAATATAAGGGCAAATGAGAGGGTGAGGAGAAGCTGGGAGAGGAGCAGCCAAGGGCGAATAAGGGCAAATGAGAGGGTGAGGAGAAGGCGGGAGAGGAGCAGCCAGGGGAGAATAAGGGCAAATGACAGGGTGAGAAGAAGCCGGGAGAGGAGCAGCCAGGGGAGAATAAGGGCAAATGAGAGGGTGAGGAGAAGCCGGGAGAGGAGCTGCCAGAGGAGAATAAGGGCAAATGAAAGGGCGAGGAGAAGCTGGGAGAGGAGCAGCCAGGAGACAATAAGGGCAAATGAGAGGGTGAGGAGAAGCCGGGAGATGAGCAGCCAGGGGAATATAAGGGCAAATGAGAGGGTGAGGATAGGCCGGGAGAGGAGCAGCTAGGGGAGAATAAGGGCAAATGAGAGGGTGAGTAGAAGCCGGGAGAGGAGCAGCCAGGGGAGAATAAGGGCAAATGAGAGGGTGAGGAGAAGCCGGGAGAGGAGCAGCCAGGGGAGAATAAGGGCAACTGAGAGGGTGAGGAGAAGCCGGGAGAGGAGCAGCCAGGGGAGAATAAGGGCAAATGAGAGGGTGAGGAGAAGCCGTGAGACGAGCAGCCAGGGGAATATAAGGGCAAATGAGAGGGTGAGGAGAAGCCGGGAGAGGAGCAGCCAGGGGAGAATAAGGGCAAATGAGAGGGTGAGGAGAAGCCGGGAGAGGAGCAGCCAGGGGAGAATAAGGGCAAATGAGAGGGTGAGCAGTAGCCAGGAGACGAGCAGCCAGGGGAATATAAGGGCAAATGAGAGGGTGAGGAGAAGCCGGGAGAGGAGCAGCCAGGGGAGAATAAGGGCAAATGAGAGGGTGAGGAGAAGCCGGGGAGGAGCAGCCAGGGGAGAATAAGGGCAAATGAGAGGGTGAGGAGAAGCCGGGAGAGGAGCAGCCAGGGGAGAATAAGGGCAAATGAGAGGGTGAGCAGAAGCCGGGAGAGGAGCAGCCAGGGGAGAATAAGGGCAAATGAGAGGGTGAGCAGTAGCCAGGAGACGAGCAGCCAGGGGAATATAAGGGCAAATGAGAGGGTGAGGAGAAGCCGGGAGAGGAGCAGCCAGGGGAGAATAAGGGCAAATGAGAGGGTGAGGAGAAGCCGGGGAGGAGCAGCCAGGGGAGAATAAGGGCAAATGAGAGGGTGAGGAGAAGCCGGGAGAGGAGCAGCCAGGGGAGAATAAGGGCAAATGAGAGGGTGAGCAGAAGCCGGGAGAGGAGCAGCCAGGAACGAATAAGGGCAAATGAGAGGGTGAGAAGAAGCCGGGAGAGGAGCAGCCAGGGGAGAATAAGGGCAAATGAGAGGGTGAGGAGAAGCCGGGAGAGGAGCTGCCAGAGGAGAATAAGGGCAAATGAGAGGGTGAGGAGAAGCCGGGAGAGGAGCAGCCAGGGGAGAATAAGGGCAAATGAGAGGGTGAGGAGAAGCCGGGAGACGAGCAGGCAGGGGAATATAAGGGCAAATGAGAGGGTGAGGAGAAGCCGGGAGACGAGCGGCCAGGGGAATATAAGTGCAAATGAGAGGGTGAGGAGAAGCCGGGAGAGGAGCTGCCAGAGGAGAATAAGGGCAAATGAGAGGGTGAGGAGAAGCCGGGAGAGGAGCAGCCAGGGAGAATAAGGGCAAATGAGAGGGTGAGGAGAAGCCGGGAGAGGAGCAGCCAGGGGAGAATAAGGGCAAATGAGAGGGTGAGGAGAAGCCGGGAGAGGAGCAGCCAGGGGAGAATAAGGGCAAATGAGAGGGTGAGCAGTAGCCAGGAGATGAGCAGCCAGGGGAATATAAGGGCAAATGAGAGGGTGAGGAGAAGCCGGGAGAGGAGCAGCCAGGGGAGAATAAGGGCAAATGAGAGGGTGAGGAGAAGCCGGGGAGGAGCAGCCAGGGGAGAATAAGGGCAAATGAGAGGGTGAGGAGAAGCCGGGAGAGGAGCAGCCAGGGGAGAATAAGGGCAAATGAGAGGGTGAGCAGAAGCCGGGAGAGGAGCAGCCAGGGGAGAATAAGGGCAAATGAGAGGGTGAGCAGTAGCCAGGAGATGAGCAGCCAGGGGAATATAAGGGCAAATGAGAGGGTGAGGAGAAGCCGGGAGAGGAGCAGCCAGGGGAGAATAAGGGCAAATGAGAGGGTGAGGAGAAGCCGGGGAGGAGCAGCCAGGGGAGAATAAGGGCAAATGAGAGGGTGAGGAGAAGCCGGGAGAGGAGCAGCCAGGGGAGAATAAGGGCAAATGAGAGGGTGAGCAGAAGCCGGGAGAGGAGCAGCCAGGAACGAATAAGGGCAAATGAGAGGGTGAGAAGAAGCCGGGAGAGGAGCAGCCAGGGGAGAATAAGGGCAAATGAGAGGGTGAGGAGAAGCCGGGAGAGGAGCTGCCAGAGGAGAATAAGGGCAAATGAGAGGGTGAGGAGAAGCCGGGAGAGGAGCAGCCAGGGGAGAATAAGGGCAAATGAGAGGGTGAGGAGAAGCCGGGAGACGAGCAGGCAGGGGAATATAAGGGCAAATGAGAGGGTGAGGAGAAGCCGGGAGACGAGCGGCCAGGGGAATATAAGTGCAAATGAGAGGGTGAGGAGAAGCCGGGAGAGGAGCTGCCAGAGGAGAATAAGGGCAAATGAGAGGGTGAGGAGAAGCCGGGAGAGGAGCAGCCAGGGAGAATAAGGGCAAATGAGAGGGTGAGGAGAAGCCGGGAGAGGAGCAGCCAGGGGAGAATAAGGGCAAATGAGAGGGTGAGGAGAAGCCGGGAGAGGAGCAGCCAGGGGAGAATAAGGGCAAATGAGAGGGTGAGCAGTAGCCAGGAGACGAGCAGCCAGGGGAATATAAGGGCAAATGAGAGGGTGAGGAGAAGCCGGGAAAGGAGCAGCCAGGGGAGAATAAGGGCAAATGAGAGGGTGAGGAGAAGCCGGGGAGGAGCAGCCAGGGGAGAATAAGGGCAAATGAGAGGGTGAGGAGAAGCCGGGAGAGGAGCAGCCAGGGGAGAATAAGGGCAAATGAGAGGGTGAGGAGAAGACGGGAGAGGAGCAGCCAGGGGAGAATAAGGGCAAACGAGAGGGTGAGGAGAAGCCAGGAGAGGAGCAGCCAGGGGAGAATAAGTGCAGCTGAGAGGGTGAGGAGAATCCGGGAGAGGAGCAGCCAGGGGAGAATAAGGGCAACTGAGAGGGTGAGGAGAAGCCGGGAGAGGAGCAGCCAGGGAAGAATAAGGGCAAATGAGATATGAGGAGAAGCCGGGAGAGGAGTAGCCAGGGGAGAATAAGGGCAAATGACAGGGTGAGGAGAAGCCGGGAGAGGAGCAGCAAGGGAAGAATAAGGGCAAATGAGAGGGTGAGGAGAAGCCGGGAGAGGAGCAGCCAGGGGAGAATAAGTGCAACTGAGAGTGTGAGCAGAAGCCCGGAGAGGAGCAGCCAGGAACGAATAAGGGCAAATGAGAGGGTGAGAAGAAGCCGGGAGAGGAGCAGCCAGGGGAGAATAAGGGCAAATGAGAGGGTGAGGAGAAGCCAGGAGAGGAGCTGCCAGAGGAGAATAAGGGCAAATGAGAGGGTGAGGAGAAGCCGGGAGAGGAGCAGCCAGGGGAGAATAAGGGCAAATGAGAGGGTGAGGAGAAGCCGGGAGACGAGCAGGCAGGGGAATATAAGGGCAAATGAGAGGGTGAGGAGAAGCCGGAGAGGAGCAGCCAGGGGAGAATAAGGGCAAATGAGAGGGTGAGGAGAAGCCGGGAGACGAGCAGCCAGGGGAATATAAGTGCAACTGAGAGGGTGAGGAGAAGCCGGGAGAGGAGCTGCCAGAGGAGAATAAGGGCAAATGAGAGGGTGAGGAGAAGCCGTGAGAGGAGCATCCAGGGAGAATGAGGGCAAATGAGAGGGTGAGGAGAAGCCGGGAGAGGAGCAGCCAGGGGAGAATAAGGGCAAATGAGAGGGTGAGGAGAAGCCGGGAGAGGAGCAGCCAGGGGAGAATAAGGGCAAATGAGAGGGTGAGCAGTAGCCAGGAGACGAGCAGCCAGGGGAATATAAGGGAAAATGAGAGGGTGAGGAGAAGCCGGGAGAGGAGCAGCCAGGGGAGAATAAGGGCAAATGAGAGGGTGAGGAGAAGCCGGGGGAGGAGCAGCCAGGGGAGAATAAGTGCAGCTGAGAGGGTGAGGAGAATCCGGGAGAGGAGCAGCCAGGGGAGAATAAGGGCAAATGAGAGGGTGAGGATAGGCCGGGAGAGGAGCAGCCAGGGGAGAATAAGGGCAAATGAGAGGGTGAGGATAAGCCAGGAGAGGAGCAGCCAGGGGAGAATAAGGGCAAATGAAAGGGTGAGGAGAAGCCGGGAGAGGAGCAGCCACGGGCGAATAAGGGCAAATGAGAGGGTGAGGAGAAGCAGGAGACGAGCAGCCAGGGGAGAATAAGGGCAAATGAGAGGGTGAGGAGAAGCCGGGAGAGGAGCAGCCAGGAGAGAATAAGGGCAAATGAGAGGGTGAGGATAAGCCGGGAGAGGAGCAGCCAGGGGAGAATAAGGGCAAATGAGAGGGTGAGGATAAGCGGGGAGAGGAGCAGCCAGGGGAGAATAAGGGCAAATGAGAGGGTGAGGATAAGCCGGGAGAGGAGCAGCCAGGGGAGAATAAGGGCAAATGAGAGGGTGAGGATAAGCCGGGAGACGAGCAGCCAGGGGAGAATAAGGGCAAATGAGAGGGTGAGGAGAAACTGGGAGAGGAGCAGCCAGGGGAGAATAAGGGCAAATTAGAGGGTGAGAATCCGGGAGAGGAGCAGCCAGGTGCGAAAAATGCCAAATGAGAGGGTGAGGAGAAGCCGGGAGAGGAGCAGCCACGGAAGAATAAGGGCAAATGAGAGGGTGAGCAGAAGCCAGGAGAGGAGCAGCCAGGCGAGAATAAGGGCAAATGAGAGGGTGAGGAGAAGCCGGGAGAGGAGCAGCCAGGGGAGAATAAGGGCAAATGAGAGGGTGAGGAGAAGCCGGGAGAGGAGCAGCCAGGGGAGAATAAGGGCAACTGAGAGGGTGAGGAGAAGCCGGGAGAGGAGCAGCCAGGGGAGAATAAGGGCAAATGAGAGGGTGAGGAGAAGCCGGGAGACGAGCAGCCAGGGGAATATAAGGGCAAATGAGAGGGTGAGGAGAAGCCGGGAGAGGAGCAGCCAGGGGCGAATAAGTGCAACTGAGAGGGTGAGGAGAAGCCGGGAGAGGACCAGCCAGGGGAGAATAAGGGCAAATGAGAGAGTGAGGAGAAGCCGGGAGAGGAGCAGCCAGGTGCGAAAAATGCCAAATGAGAGGGTGAGGAGAAGCCGGGAGAGAAGCAGCCACGGAAGAATGAGGGCAAATGAGAGGGTGAGCAGAAGCCAGGAGAGGAGCAGCCAGGCGAGAATAAGGGCAAATGAGAGGGTGAGGAGAAGCCGGGAGAGGAGCAGCCAGGGGAGAATAAGGGCAAATGAGAGGGTGAGGAGAAGCCGGGAGAGGAGCAGCCAGGGGAGAATAAGGGCAACTGAGAGGGTGAGGAGAAGCCGGGAGAGGAGCAGCCAGGGGAGAATAAGGGCAAATGAGAGGGTGAGGAGAAGCCGGGAGACGAGCAGCCAGGGGAATATAAGGGCAAATGAGAGGGTGAGGAGAAGCCGGGAGAGGAGCAGCCAGGGGCGAATAAGTGCAACTGAGAGGGTGAGGAGAAGCCGGGAGAGGACCAGCCAGGGGAGAATAAGGGCAAATGAGAGGGTGAGGAGAAGCCGGGAGAGGAGCAGCCAGGGGAATATAAGTGCAACTGAGAGGGTGAGTAGAAGCCGGGAGAAGAGCTGCCAGAGGAGAATAAGGGCAAATGAGAGGGTGAGGAGAAGCCGGGAGAGGAGCAGCCAGGGAGAATAAGGGCAAATGAGAGGGTGAGGAGAAGCCGGGAGAGGAGCAGCCAGGGGATAATAAGGGCAAATGAGAGGGTGAGGAGAAGCCGGGAGAGGAGCAGCCAGGGGAGAATAAGGGCAAATGAGAGGGTGAGCAGTAGCCAGGAGAAGAGCAGCCAGGGGAATATACGGGCAAATGAGGGTGAGGAGAAGCCGGGAGAGGAGCAGCCAGGGGAGAATAAGGGCAAATGAGAGGGTGAGGCGAAGCCAGGAGAGGAGCAGCCAGGGGAGAATAAGGGCAAATTAGAGGGTGAGGAGAAGCCGGGAGAGGAGCAGCCAGGGGAGAATAAGGGCAAATGAGAGGGTGAGGAGAAGCCGGGAGAGGAGCAGCCAGGGGAGAATAAGGGCAAACGAGAGGGTGAGGAGAAGCCGGGAGAGGAGCAGCCAGGGGAGAATAATTGCAACTGAGAGGGTGAGGAGAAGCCGAGAGAGGTGCAGCCAGGGGAGAATAAGGGCAACTGAGAGGGTGAGGAGAAGCCGGGAGAGGAGCAGCCAGGGAAGAATAAGGGCAAATGAGAGGGTGAGGAGAAGCCGGAAGAGGAGTAGCCAGGGGAGAATAAGGGCAAAGGACAGGGTGAGAAGCCGGGAGAGGAGCAGCAAGGGAAGAATAAGGACAAATGAGAGGGTGAGGAGAAGCCGGGAGAGGAGCAGCCAGGGGAGAATAAGGGCAAATGAGAGGGTGAGGAGAAGCTGGGAGATGAGCAGCCAGGGGAATATAAGGGCAAATGAGAGGGTGAGGAGAAGCTGGGAGAGGAGCAGCCAAGGGCGAATAAGGGCAAATGAGAGGGTGAGGAGAAGGCGGGAGAGGAGCAGCCAGGGGAGAATAAGGGCAAATGACAGGGTGAGAAGAAGCCGGGAGAGGAGCAGCCAGGGGAGAATAAGGGCAAATGAGAGGGTGAGGAGAAGCCGGGAGAGGAGCTGCCAGAGGAGAATAAGGGCAAATGAGAGGGCGAGGAGAAGCTGGGAGAGGAGCAGCCAGGAGACAATAAGGGCAAATGAGAGGGTGAGGAGAAGCCGGGAGATGAGCAGCCAGGGGAATATAAGGGCAAATGAGAGGGTGAGGATAGGCCGGGAGAGGAGCAGCTAGGGGAGAATAAGGGCAAATGAGAGGGTGAGTAGAAGCCGGGAGAGGAGCAGCCAGGGGAGAATAAGGGCAAATGAGAGGGTGAGGAGAAGCCGGGAGAGGAGCAGCCAGGGGAGAATAAGGGCAACTGAGAGGGTGAGGAGAAGCCGGGAGAGGAGCAGCCAGGGGAGAATAAGGGCAAATGAGAGGGTGAGGAGAAGCCGTGAGACGAGCAGCCAGGGGAATATAAGGGCAAATGAGAGGGTGAGGAGAAGCCGGGAGAGGAGCAGCCAGGGGCGAATAAGTGCAACTGAGAGGGTGAGGAGAAGCCGGGAGAGGACCAGCCAGGGGAGAATAAGGGCAAATGAGAGGGTGAGCAGTAGCCAGGAGACGAGCAGCCAGGGGAATATAAGGGCAAATGAGAGGGTGAGGAGAAGCCGGGAGAGGAGCAGCCAGGGGAGAATAAGGGCAAATGAGAGGGTGAGGAGAAGCCGGGGAGGAGCAGCCAGGGGAGAATAAGGGCAAATGAGAGGGTGTGCAGAAGCCGGGAGAGGAGCAGCCAGGGGAGAATAAGGGCAAATGAGAGGGTGAGCAGTAGCCAGGAGACGAGCAGCCAGGGGAATATAAGGGCAAATGAGAGGGTGAGGAGAAGCCGGGAGAGGAGCAGCCAGGGGAGAATAAGGGCAAATGAGAGGGTGAGGAGAAGCCGGGGAGGAGCAGCCAGGGGAGAATAAGGGCAAATGAGAGGGTGAGGAGAAGCCGGGAGAGGAGCAGCCAGGGGAGAATAAGGGCAAATGAGAGGGTGAGCAGAAGCCGGGAGAGGAGCAGCCAGGAACGAATAAGGGCAAATGAGAGGGTGAGAAGAAGCCGGGAGAGGAGCAGCCAGGGGAGAATAAGGGCAAATGAGAGGGTGAGGAGAAGCCGGGAGAGGAGCTGCCAGAGGAGAATAAGGGCAAATGAGAGGGTGAGGAGAAGCCGGGAGAGGAGCAGCCAGGGGAGAATAAGGGCAAATGAGAGGGTGAGGAGAAGCCGGGAGACGAGCAGGCAGGGGAATATAAGGGCAAATGAGAGGGTGAGGAGAAGCCGGGAGACGAGCGGCCAGGGGAATATAAGTGCAAATGAGAGGGTGAGGAGAAGCCGGGAGAGGAGCTGCCAGAGGAGAATAAGGGCAAATGAGAGGGTGAGGAGAAGCCGGGAGAGGAGCAGCCAGGGAGAATAAGGGCAAATGAGAGGGTGAGGAGAAGCCGGGAGAGGAGCAGCCAGGGGAGAATAAGGGCAAATGAGAGGGTGAGGAGAAGCCGGGAGAGGAGCAGCCAGGGGAGAATAAGGGCAAATGAGAGGGTGAGCAGTAGCCAGGAGACGAGCAGCCAGGGGAATATAAGGGCAAATGAGAGGGTGAGGAGAAGCCGGGAGAGGAGCAGCCAGGGGAGAATAAGGGCAAATGAGAGGGTGAGGAGAAGCCGGGGAGGAGCAGCCAGGGGAGAATAAGGGCAAATGAGAGGGTGAGGAGAAGCCGGGAGAGGAGCAGCCAGGGGAGAATAAGGGCAAATGAGAGGGTGAGCAGAAGCCGGGAGAGGAGCAGCCAGGGGAGAATAAGGGCAAATGAGAGGGTGAGCAGTAGCCAGGAGACGAGCAGCCAGGGGAATATAAGGGCAAATGAGAGGGTGAGGAGAAGCCGGGAGAGGAGCAGCCAGGGGAGAATAAGGGCAAATGAGAGGGTGAGGAGAAGCCGGGGAGGAGCAGCCAGGGGAGAATAAGGGCAAATGAGAGGGTGAGGAGAAGCCGGGAGAGGAGCAGCCAGGGGAGAATAAGGGCAAATGAGAGGGTGAGCAGAAGCCGGGAGAGGAGCAGCCAGGAACGAATAAGGGCAAATGAGAGGGTGAGAAGAAGCCGGGAGAGGAGCAGCCAGGGGAGAATAAGGGCAAATGAGAGGGTGAGGAGAAGCCGGGAGAGGAGCTGCCAGAGGAGAATAAGGGCAAATGAGAGGGTGAGGAGAAGCCGGGAGAGGAGCAGCCAGGGGAGAATAAGGGCAAATGAGAGGGTGAGGAGAAGCCGGGAGACGAGCAGGCAGGGGAATATAAGGGCAAATGAGAGGGTGAGGAGAAGCCGGGAGACGAGCGGCCAGGGGAATATAAGTGCAAATGAGAGGGTGAGGAGAAGCCGGGAGAGGAGCTGCCAGAGGAGAATAAGGGCAAATGAGAGGGTGAGGAGAAGCCGGGAGAGGAGCAGCCAGGGAGAATAAGGGCAAATGAGAGGGTGAGGAGAAGCCGGGAGAGGAGCAGCCAGGGGAGAATAAGGGCAAATGAGAGGGTGAGGAGAAGCCGGGAGAGGAGCAGCCAGGGGAGAATAAGGGCAAATGAGAGGGTGAGCAGTAGCCAGGAGACGAGCAGCCAGGGGAATATAAGGGCAAATGAGAGGGTGAGGAGAAGCCGGGAGAGGAGCAGCCAGGGGAGAATAAGGGCAAATGAGAGGGTGAGGAGAAGCCGGGGAGGAGCAGCCAGGGGAGAATAAGGGCAAATGAGAGGGTGAGGAGAAGCCGGGAGAGGAGCAGCCAGGGGAGAATAAGGGCAAATGAGAGGGTGAGGAGAAGACGGGAGAGGAGCAGCCAGGGGAGAATAAGGGCAAACGAGAGGGTGAGGAGAAGCCGGGAGAGGAGCAGCCAGGGGAGAATAAGTGCAGCTGAGAGGGTGAGGAGAATCCGGGAGAGGAGCAGCCAGGGGAGAATAAGGGCAACTGAGAGGGTGAGGAGAAGCCGGGAGAGGAGCAGCCAGGGAAGAATAAGGGCAAATGAGATATGAGGAGAAGCCGGGAGAGGAGTAGCCAGGGGAGAATAAGGGCAAATGACAGGGTGAGGAGAAGCCGGGAGAGGAGCAGCAAGGGAAGAATAAGGGCAAATGAGAGGGTGAGGAGAAGCCGGGAGAGGAGCAGCCAGGGGAGAATAAGTGCAACTGAGAGTGTGAGCAGAAGCCCGGAGAGGAGCAGCCAGGAACGAATAAGGGCAAATGAGAGGGTGAGAAGAAGCCGGGAGAGGAGCAGCCAGGGGAGAATAAGGGCAAATGAGAGGGTGAGGAGAAGCCAGGGGAGGAGCTGCCAGAGGAGAATAAGGGCAAATGAGAGGGTGAGGAGAAGCCGGGAGAGGAGCAGCCAGGGGAGAATAAGGGCAAATGAGAGGGTGAGGAGAAGCCGGGAGACGAGCAGGCAGGGGAATATAAGGGCAAATGAGAGGGTGAGGAGAAGCCGGAGAGGAGCAGCCAAGGGAGAATAAGGGCAAATGAGAGGGTGAGGAGAAGCCGGGAGACGAGCAGCCAGGGGAATATAAGTGCAACTGAGAGGGTGAGGAGAAGCCGGGAGAGGAGCTGCCAGAGGAGAATAAGGGCAAATGAGAGGGTGAGGAGAAGCCGTGAGAGGAGCATCCAGGGAGAATGAGGGCAAATGAGAGGGTGAGGAGAAGCCGGGAGAGGAGCAGCCAGGGGAGAATAAGGGCAAATGAGAGGGTGAGGAGAAGCCGGGAGAGGAGCAGCCAGGGGAGAATAAGGGCAAATGAGAGGGTGAGCAGTAGCCAGGAGACGAGCAGCCAGGGGAATATAAGGGAAAATGAGAGGGTGAGGAGAAGCCGGGAGAGGAGCAGCCAGGGGAGAATAAGGGCAAATGAGAGGGTGAGGAGAAGCCGGGGGAGGAGCAGCCAGGAGAGAATAAGTGCAGCTGAGAGGGTGAGGAGAATCCGGGAGAGGAGCAGCCAGGGGAGAATAAGGGCAAATGAGAGGGTGAGGATAGGCCGGGAGAGGAGCAGCCAGGGGAGAATAAGGGCAAATGAGAGGGTGAGGATAAGCCAGGAGAGGAGCAGCCAGGGGAGAATAAGGGCAAATGAAAGGGTGAGGAGAAGCCGGGAGAGGAGCAGCCACGGGCGAATAAGGGCAAATGAGAGGGTGAGGAGAAGCAGGAGACGAGCAGCCAGGGGAGAATAAGGGCAAATGAGAGGGTGAGGAGAAGCCGGGAGAGGAGCAGCCAGGAGAGAATAAGGGCAAATGAGAGGGTGAGGATAAGCCGGGAGAGGAGCAGCCAGGGGAGAATAAGGGCAAATGAGAGGGTGAGGATAAGCGGGGAGAGGAGCAGCCAGGGGAGAATAAGGGCAAATGAGAGGGTGAGGATAAGCCGGGAGAGGAGCAGCCAGGGGAGAATAAGGGCAAATGAGAGGGTGAGGATAAGCCGGGAGACGAGCAGCCAGGGGAGAATAAGGGCAAATGAGAGGGTGAGGAGAAACTGGGAGAGGAGCAGCCAGGGGAGAATAAGGGCAAATTAGATGGTGAGAATCCGGGAGAGGAGCAGCCAGGTGCGAAAAATGCCAAATGAGAGGGTGAGGAGAAGCCGGGAGAGGAGCAGCCACGGAAGAATAAGGGCAAATGAGAGGGTGAGCAGAAGCCAGGAGAGGAGCAGCCAGGCAAGAATAAGGGCAAATGAGAGGGTGAGGAGAAGCCGGGAGAGGAGCAGCCAGGGGAGAATAAGGGCAAATGAGAGGGTGAGGAGAAGCCGGGAGAGGAGCAGCCAGGGGAGAATAAGGGCAACTGAGAGGGTGAGGAGAAGCCGGGAGAGGAGCAGCCAGGGGAGAATAAGGGCAAATGAGAGGGTGAGGAGAAGCCGGGAGACGAGCAGCCAGGGGAATATAAGGGCAAATGAGAGGGTGAGGAGAAGCCGGGAGAGGAGCAGCCAGGGGCGAATAAGTGCAACTGAGAGGGTGAGGAGAAGCCGGGAGAGGACCAGCCAGGGGAGAATAAGGGCAAATGAGAGGGTGAGGAGAAGCCGGGAGAGGAGCAGCCAGGTGCGAAAAATGCCAAATGAGAGGGTGAGGAGAAGCCGGGAGAGGAGCAGCCACGGAAGAATAAGGGCAAATGAGAGGGTGAGCAGAAGCCAGGAGAGGAGCAGCCAGGCGAGAATAAGGGCAAATGAGAGGGTGAGGAGAAGCCGGGAGAGGAGCAGCCAGGGGAGAATAAGGGCAAATGAGAGGGTGAGGAGAAGCCGGGAGAGGAGCAGCCAGGGGAGAATAAGGGCAACTGAGAGGGTGAGGAGAAGCCGGGAGAGGAGCAGCCAGGGGAGAATAAGGGCAAATGAGAGGGTGAGGAGAAGCCGGGAGACGAGCAGCCAGGGGAATATAAGGGCAAATGAGAGGGTGAGGAGAAGCCGGGAGAGGAGCAGCCAGGGGCGAATAAGTGCAACTGAGAGGGTGAGGAGAAGCCGGGAGAGGACCAGCCAGGGGAGAATAAGGGCAAATGAGAGGGTGAGGAGAAGCCGGGAGAGGAGCAGCCAGGGGAATATAAGTGCAACTGAGAGGGTGAGTAGAAGCCGGGAGAAGAGCTGCCAGAGGAGAATAAGGGCAAATGAGAGGGTGAGGAGAAGCCGGGAGAGGAGCAGCCAGGGAGAATAAGGGCAAATGAGAGGGTGAGGAGAAGCCGGGAGAGGAGCAGCCAGGGGATAATAAGGGCAAATGAGAGGGTGAGGAGAAGCCGGGAGAGGAGCAGCCAGGGGAGAATAAGGGCAAATGAGAGGGTGAGCAGTAGCCAGGAGAAGAGCAGCCAGGGGAATATACGGGCAAATGAGGGTGAGGAGAAGCCGGGAGAGGAGCAGCCAGGGGAGAATAAGGGCAAATGAGAGGGTGAGGCGAAGCCAGGAGAGGAGCAGCCAGGGGAGAATAAGGGCAAATTAGAGGGTGAGGAGAAGCCGGGAGAGGAGCAGCCAGGGGAGAATAAGGGCAAATGAGAGGGTGAGGAGAAGCCGGGAGAGGAGCAGCCAGGGGAGAATAAGGGCAAACGAGAGGGTGAGGAGAAGCCGGGAGAGGAGCAGCCAGGGGAGAATAATTGCAACTGAGAGGGTGAGGAGAAGCCGAGAGAGGTGCAGCCAGGGGAGAATAAGGGCAACTGAGAGGGTGAGGAGAAGCCGGGAGAGGAGCAGCCAGGGAAGAATAAGGGCAAATGAGAGGGTGAGGAGAAGCCGGAAGAGGAGTAGCCAGGGGAGAATAAGGGCAAAGGACAGGGTGAGAAGCCGGGAGAGGAGCAGCAAGGGAAGAATAAGGACAAATGAGAGGGTGAGGAGAAGCCGGGAGAGGAGCAGCCAGGGGAGAATAAGGGCAAATGAGAGGGTGAGGAGAAGCTGGGAGATGAGCAGCCAGGGGAATATAAGGGCAAATGAGAGGGTGAGGAGAAGCTGGGAGAGGAGCAGCCAAGGGCGAATAAGGGCAAATGAGAGGGTGAGGAGAAGGCGGGAGAGGAGCAGCCAGGGGAGAATAAGGGCAAATGACAGGGTGAGAAGAAGCCGGGAGAGGAGCAGCCAGGGGAGAATAAGGGCAAATGAGAGGGTGAGGAGAAGCCGGGAGAGGAGCTGCCAGAGGAGAAAAAGGGCAAATGAGAGGGCGAGGAGAAGCTGGGAGAGGAGCAGCCAGGAGACAATAAGGGCAAATGAGAGGGTGAGGAGAAGCCGGGAGATGAGCAGCCAGGGGAATATAAGGGCAAATGAGAGGGTGAGGATAGGCCGGGAGAGGAGCAGCTAGGGGAGAATAAGGGCAAATGAGAGGGTGAGTAGAAGCCGGGAGAGGAGCAGCCAGGGGAGAATAAGGGTAAATGAGAGGGTGAGGAGAAGCCGGGAGAGGAGCAGCCAGGGGAGAATAAGGGCAACTGAGAGGGTGAGGAGAAGCCGGGAGAGGAGCAGCCAGGGGAGAATAAGGGCAAATGAGAGGGTGAGGAGAAGCCGTGAGACGAGCAGCCAGGGGAATATAAGGGCAAATGAGAGGGTGAGGAGAAGCCGGGAGAGGAGCAGCCAGGGGCGAATAAGTGCAACTGAGAGGGTGAGGAGAAGCCGGGAGAGGACCAGCCAGGGGAGAATAAGGGCAAATGAGAGGGTGAGGAGAAGCCGGGAGAGGAGCAGCCAGGGGAGAATAAGGGCAAATGAGAGGGTGAGGAGTAGCCGGGAGAGGAGCTGCCAGAGGAGAATAAGGGCAAATGAGAGGGTGAGGAGAAGCCGGGAGACGAGCAGCCGGGGAATATAAGTGCAACTGAGAGGGTGAGTAGAAGCCGGGAGAGGAGCTGCCAGAGGAGAATAAGGGCAAATGAGAGGGTGAGGAGAAGCCGGGAGAGGAGCAGCCAGGGAGAATAAGGGCAAATGAGAGGGTGAGGAGAAGCCGGGAGAGGAGCAGCCAGGGGATAATAAGGGCAAATGAGAGGGTGAGGAGAAGCCGGGAGAGGAGCAGCCAGGGGAGAATAAGGGCAAATGAGAGGGTGAGCAGTAGCCAGGAGAAGAGCAGCCAGGGGAATATACGGGCAAATGAGGGTGAGGGGAAGCCGGGAGAGGAGCAGCCAGGGGAGAATGAGGGCAAATGAGAGGGTGAGGAGAAGCCAGGAGAGGAGCAGCCAGGGGAGAATAAGGGCAAATTAGAGGGTGAGGAGAAGCCGGGAGAGGAGCAGCCAGGGGAGAATAAGGGCAAATGAGAGGGTGAGGAGAAGCCGGGAGAGGAGCAGCCAGGGGAGAATAAGGGCAACTGAGAGGGTGAGGAGAAGCCGGGAGAGGAGCAGCCAGGGGAGAATAAGGGCAAATGAGAGGGTGAGGAGAAGCCGGGAGACGAGCAGCCAGGGGAATATAAGGGCAAATGAGAGGGTGAGGAGAAGCCGGGAGAGGAGCAGCCAGGGGCGAATAAGTGCAACTGAGAGGGTGAGGAGAAGCCGGGAGAGGACCAGCCAGGGGAGAATAAGGGCAAATGAGAGGGTGAGGAGAAGCCGGGAGAGGAGCAGCCAGGTGCGAAAAATGCCAAATGAGAGGGTGAGGAGAAGCCGGGAGAGGAGCAGCCACGGAAGAATAAGGGCAAATGAGAGGGTGAGCAGAAGCCAGGAGAGGAGCAGCCAGGCGAGAATAAGGGCAAATGAGAGGGTGAGGAGAAGCCGGGAGAGGAGCAGCCAGGGGAGAATAAGGGCAAATGAGAGGGTGAGGAGAAGCCGGGAGAGGAGCAGCCAGGGGAGAATAAGGGCAACTGAGAGGGTGAGGAGAAGCCGGGAGAGGAGCAGCCAGGGGAGAATAAGGGCAAATGAGAGGGTGAGGAGAAGCCGGGAGACGAGCAGCCAGGGGAATATAAGGGCAAATGAGAGGGTGAGGAGAAGCCGGGAGAGGAGCAGCCAGGGGCGAATAAGTGCAACTGAGAGGGTGAGGAGAAGCCGGGAGAGGACCAGCCAGGGGAGAATAAGGGCAAATGAGAGGGTGAGGAGAAGCCGGGAGAGGAGCAGCCAGGGGAATATAAGTGCAACTGAGAGGGTGAGTAGAAGCTGGGAGAAGAGCTGCCAGAGGAGAATAAGGGCAAATGAGAGGGTGAGGAGAAGCCGGGAGAGGAGCAGCCAGGGAGAATAAGGGCAAATGAGAGGGTGAGGAGAAGCCGGGAGAGGAGCAGCCAGGGGATAATAAGGGCAAATGAGAGGGTGAGGAGAAGCCGGGAGAGGAGCAGCCAGGGGAGAATAAGGGCAAATGAGAGGGTGAGCAGTAGCCAGGAGAAGAGCAGCCAGGGGAATATACGGGCAAATGAGGGTGAGGAGAAGCCGGGAGAGGAGCAGCCAGGGGAGAATAAGGGCAAATGAGAGGGTGAGGCGAAGCCAGGAGAGGAGCAGCCAGGGGAGAATAAGGGCAAATTAGAGGGTGAGGAGAAGCCGGGAGAGGAGCAGCCAGGGGAGAATAAGGGCAAATGAGAGGGTGAGGAGAAGCCGGGAGAGGAGCAGCCAGGGGAGAATAAGGGCAAACGAGAGGGTGAGGAGAAGCCGGGAGACGAGCAGCCGGGGAATATAAGTGCAACTGAGAGGGTGAGTAGAAGCCGGGAGAGGAGCTGCCAGAGGAGAATAAGGGCAAATGAGAGGGTGAGGAGAAGCCGGAAGAGGAGTAGCCAGGGGAGAATAAGGGCAAAGGACAGGGTGAGAAGCCGGGAGAGGAGCAGCAAGGGAAGAATAAGGACAAATGAGAGGGTGAGGAGAAGCCGGGAGAGGAGCAGCCAGGGGAGAATAAGGGCAAATGAGAGGGTGAGGAGAAGCTGGGAGATGAGCAGCCAGGGGAATATAAGGGCAAATGAGAGGGTGAGGAGAAGCTGGGAGAGGAGCAGCCAAGGGCGAATAAGGGCAAATGAGAGGGTGAGGAGAAGGCGGGAGAGGAGCAGCCAGGGGAGAATAAGGGCAAATGACAGGGTGAGAAGAAGCCGGGAGAGGAGCAGCCAGGGGAGAATAAGGGCAAATGAGAGGGTGAGGAGAAGCCGGGAGAGGAGCTGCCAGAGGAGAATAAGGGCAAATGAGAGGGCGAGGAGAAGCTGGGAGAGGAGCAGCCAGGAGACAATAAGGGCAAATGAGAGGGTGAGGAGAAGCCGGGAGATGAGCAGCCAGGGGAATATAAGGGCAAATGAGAGGGTGAGGATAGGCCGGGAGAGGAGCAGCTAGGGGAGAATAAGGGCAAATGAGAGGGTGAGTAGAAGCCGGGAGAGGAGCAGCCAGGGGAGAATAAGGGCAAATGAGAGGGTGAGGAGAAGCCGGGAGAGGAGCAGCCAGGGGAGAATAAGGGCAACTGAGAGGGTGAGGAGAAGCCGGGAGAGGAGCAGCCAGGGGAGAATAAGGGCAAATGAGAGGGTGAGGAGAAGCCGTGAGACGAGCAGCCAGGGGAATATAAGGGCAAATGAGAGGGTGAGGAGAAGCCGGGAGAGGAGCAGCCAGGGGCGAATAAGTGCAACTGAGAGGGTGAGGAGAAGCCGGGAGAGGACCAGCCAGGGGAGAATAAGGGCAAATGAGAGGGTGAGGAGAAGCCGGGAGAGGAGCAGCCAGGGGAGAATAAGGGCAAATGAGAGGGTGAGGAGTAGCCGGGAGAGGAGCTGCCAGAGGAGAATAAGGGCAAATGAGAGGGTGAGGAGAAGCCGGGAGACGAGCAGCCGGGGAATATAAGTGCAACTGAGAGGGTGAGTAGAAGCCGGGAGAGGAGCTGCCAGAGGAGAATAAGGGCAAATGAGAGGGTGAGGAGAAGCCGGGAGAGGAGCAGCCAGGGAGAATAAGGGCAAATGAGAGGGTGAGGAGAAGCCGGGAGAGGAGCAGCCAGGGGATAATAAGGGCAAATGAGAGGGTGAGGAGAAGCCGGGAGAGGAGCAGCCAGGGGAGAATAAGGGCAAATGAGAGGGTGAGCAGTAGCCAGGAGAAGAGCAGCCAGGGGAATATACGGGCAAATGAGGGTGAGGGGAAGCCGGGAGAGGAGCAGCCAGGGGAGAATGAGGGCAAATGAGAGGGTGAGGAGAAGCCAGGAGAGGAGCAGCCAGGGGAGAATAAGGGCAAATTAGAGGGTGAGGAGAAGCCGGGAGAGGAGCAGCCAGGGGAGAATAAGGGCAAATGAGAGGGTGAGGAGAAGCCGGGAGAGGAGCAGCCAGGGGAGAATAAGGGCAAACGAGAGGGTGAGGAGAAGCCGGGAGAGGAGCAGCCAGGGGAGAATAATTGCAACTGAGAGGGTGAGGAGAAGCCGAGAGAGGAGCAGCCAGGGGAGAATAAGGGCAACTGAGAGGGTGAGGAGAAGCCGGGAGAGGAGCAGCCAGGGAAGAATAAGGGCAAATGAGAGGGTGAGGAGAAGCCGGAAGAGGAGTAGCCAGGGGAGAATAAGGGCAAAGGACAGGGTGAGAAGCCGGGAGAGGAGCAGCAAGGGAAGAATAAGGACAAATGAGAGGGTGAGGAGAAGCCGGGAGAGGAGCAGCCAGGGGAGAATAAGGGCAAATGAGAGGGTGAGGAGAAGCCGGGAGACGAGCAGCCAGGGGAATATAAGGGCAAATGAGAGGGTGAGGAGAAGCTGGGAGAGGAGCAGCCAAGGGCGAATAAGGGCAAATGAGAGGGTGAGGAGAAGGCGGGAGAGGAGCAGCCAGGGGAGAATAAGGGCAAATGACAGGGTGAGAAGAAGCCGGGAGAGGAGCAGCCAGGGGAGAATAAGGGCAAATGAGAGGGTGAGGAGAAGCCGGGAGAGGAGCTGCCAGAGGAGAATAAGGGCAAATGAGAGGGCGAGGAGAAGCTGGGAGAGGAGCAGCCAGGAGACAATAAGGGCAAATGAGAGGGTGAGGAGAAGCCGGGAGATGAGCAGCCAGGGGAATATAAGGGCAAATGAGAGGGTGAGGATAGGCCGGGAGAGGAGCAGCCAGGGGAGAATAAGGGCAAATGAGAGGGTGAGGAGAAGCCGGGAGAGGAGCAGCCAGCGGAGAATAAGGGAAAATGAGAGGGTGAGGAGAAGCCGGGAGACGAGCAGCCAGGGGAATATAAGGGCAAATGAGAGGGTGAGGAGAAGCCGGGAGAGGAGCAGCCAGGGGAGAATAAGGGCAAATGAGAGGGTGAGGAGAAGCCGGGAGAGTAGCAGCCAGGGGAGAATAAGTGCAACTGAGAGTGTGAGCAGAAGCCGGGAGAGGAGCAGCCAGGAACGAATAAGTGCAAATGAGAGGGTGAGGAGAAGCCGGGAGAGGAGCAGCCAGGGGAGAATAAGGGCAAATGACAGGGTGAGGAGAAGCCAGGAGAGGAGCAGCCAGGGGAGAATAAGGGCAAATGAGAGGGTGAGGAGAAGCCAGGAGAGGAGCAGCCAGGGGAGAATAAGGGCAAATGAGAGGGTGAGGAGAAGCCGGGAGAGGAGCAGCCAGGGGAGAATAAGGGCAAATGAGAGGGTGAGGATAGGCCGGGAGAGGAGCAGCCAGGGGAGAATAAGGGCAAATGAGAGGGTGAGGATAAGCCAGGAGAGGAGCAGCCAGGGGAGAATAAGGGCAAATGAGAGTGTGAGGAGAAGCCGGGAGAGGAGCAGCCAGGGGCGAATAAGGGCAAATGAGAGGGTGAGGAGAAGCCAGGAGACGAGCAGCCAGGGGAGAATAAGGGCAAATGAGAGGGTGAGGAGAAGCCGGGAGAGGAGCAGCCAGGGAACAATAAGGGCAAATGACAGGGTGAGGATAAGTGGGGAGAGGAGCAGCCGGGGAGAATAAGGGCAAATGAGAGGGTGAGGATAAGCCGGGAGAGGAGCAGCCAGGGGAGAATAAGGGCAAATGAGAGGGTGAGGATAAGCCGGGAGATGAGCAGCCAGGGGAGAATAAGGGCAAATGAGAGGGTGAGGAGAAACCGGGAGAGGAGCAGCCAGGGGAGAATAAGGGCAAATTAGAGGGTGAGAATCCGGGAGAGGAGCAGCCAGCTGCGAAACATGGCAAATGAGACGGTGAGGAGAAGCCAGGAGAGGAGCAGCCACAGGAGAATAAGGGCAAATGAGAGGGTGAGCAGAAGCCAGGAGAGGAGAAGCCAGGCGAGAATAAGGGCAAATGAGAGGGTGAGGAGAAGCCGGGAGAGGAGCAGCCAGGGGAGAATAAGGGCAAATGAGAGGGTGAGGAGAAGCCGGGAGAGGAGCAGCCAGGGGAGAATAAGGGCAACTGAGAGGGTGAGGAGAAGCCGGGAGAGGAGCAGCCAGGGGAGAATAAGGGCAAATGAGAGGGTGAGGAGAAGCCGGGAGACGAGCAGCCAGGGGAATATAAGGTCAAATCAGAGGGTGAGGAGAAGCCGGGAGAGGAGCAGCCAGGGGCGAATAAGTGCAACTGAGAGGGTGAGGAGAAGCCGGGAGACGACCAGCCAGGGGAGAATAAGGGCAAATGAGAGGGTGAGGAGAAGCCGGGAGAGGAGCAGCCAGGGGAGAATAAGGGCAAATGAGAGGGTGAGGAGTAGCCGGGAGAGGAGCTGCCAGAGGAGAATAAGGGCAAATGAGAGGGCGAGGAGAAGCCGGGAGAGGAGCAGCCAGGGGAGAATAAGGGCAAATGAGAGGGTGAGGAGAAGCCGGGAGACGAGCAGCCAGGGGAATATAAGGGCCAATGAGAGGGTGAGGAGAAGCCGGAGAGGAGCAGCCAGGGGAGAATAAGGGCAAATGAGAGGGTGAGGAGAAGCCGGGAGACGAGCAGCCAGGGGAATATAAGTGCAACTGAGAGGGTGAGGAGAAGCCGGGAGAGGAGCTGCCAGAGGAGAATAAGGGCAAATGAGAGGGTGAGGAGAAGCCGGGAGAGGAGCAGCCAGGGAGAATAAGGGCACATGAGAGGGTGAGGAGAAGCCGGGAGAGGAGCAGCCAGGAGAGAATAAGGGCAAATGAGAGGGTGAGGAGAAGCCGGGAGAGGAGCAGCCAGGGGAGAATAAGGGCAAATGAGAGGGTGAGCAGTAGCCGGGAGACGAGCAGCCAGGGGAATATACGGGCAAATGAGAGGGTGAGGAGAAGCCGGGAGAGGAGCAGCCAGGGGAGAATAAGGGCAAATGAGAGGGTGAGGAGAAGCCAGGAGAGGAGCAGCTAGGGGAAAATAAGGGCAAATTAGAGGGTGAGGAGAAGCCAGGAGAGGAGCAGCCAGGGGAGAATAAGGGCAAATGAGAGGGTGAGGAGAAGCCGGGAGAGGAGCAACCAGGGGAGAATAAGGGCAAACGAGAGGGTGAGGAGAAGCCGGAAGAGGAGTAGCCAGGGGAGAATAAGGGCAAAGGACAGGGTGAGGAGAAGCCGGGAGAGGAGCAGCCACGGGAGAATAAGGGCAAATGAGAGGGTGAGCAGAAGCCGGGAGAGGAGCAGCCAGGGAAGAATAAGGGCAAATGAGAGGGTGAGGAGAAGCCGGAAGAGGAGTAGCCAGGGGAGAATAAGGGCAAAGGACAGGGTGAGGAGAAGCCGGGAGAGGAGCAGCCAGGGGAGAATAAGGGCAAATGAGAGGGTGAGCAGAAGCCGGGAGAGGAGCAGCCAGGGGAGAAAAAGGGCAAATGACAGGGGGAGGAGAAGCCGGGAGAGGAGCAGCCAGGGGCGAATAAGTGCAAATGAGAGGGTGAGGTGAAGCCGGGAGAGAGCAGCCAGGGGAGAATAAGGGCAAATGAGAGGGTGAGCAAAAGCCGGGAGAGGAGCAGCCAGGGGAGAATAAGGGCAAATGAAAGGGTGACGAGAAGCCGGGAAAGGAGCAGCCAGGGGAGAATAAGGGCAAATGAGAGGGTGAGGAGAAGCCGGGAGAGGAGCAGCCAGGGGAGAATAAGGGCAAATGAGAGGGTGAGGAGAAGCCGGGAGAGGAGCAGCCAGGGGAGAATAATGGCAAATGAGAGGGTGAGGATAGGCCGGGAGAGGAGCAGCCAGGGGAGAATACGGGCAAATGAGAGGGTGAGGAGAAGCCGGGAGAGGAGCTGCCAGAGGAGAATAAGGGCAAATGAGAGGGTGAGGAGAAGCCGGGAGAGGAGCAGCCAGGGGAGAATAAGGGCAACTGAGAGGGTGAGGAGAAGCCGGGAGAGGAGCAGCCAGGGGAGAATAAGGGCAAATGAGAGGGTGAGGAGAAGCCGGGAGAGGAGCAGCCAGGGGAGAATAAGGGCAAATGAAAGGGTGAGGAGAAGCAGGGAAAGGAGCAGCCAGGGGAGAATAAGGGCAAATGAGAGGGTGAGGAGAAACCGGGAGAGGAGCAGCCAAGAGACAATAAGGGCAAATGAGAGGGTGAGGAGAAGCCGGGAGACGAGCAGCCAGGGGAGAATAAGGGCAAATTAGAGGGTGAGGATAAGCCGGGAGAGGAGCAGCCAGGGGAGAATAAGGGCAAATGAGAGGGTGAGGATAAGCCGGTAGACGAGCAGCCAGGGGAGAATAAGGGCAAATGAGAGGGTGAGGAGAAGCTGGGAGAGGAGCAGCCAGGGGAGAAAAAGGGCAAATTAGAGGGTGAGAATCCGGGAGAGGAGCAGCCAGGTGCGGAAAATGGCAAATGAGAGGGTGAGGAGAAGCCGGGAGAGGAGCAGCCACGGGAGAATAAGGGCAAATGAGAGGGTGAGCAGAAGCTGGGAGAGGAGCAGCCAGGGGAGAATAAGTGCAAATGAGAGGGTGAGGAGAAGCCGGGAGAGGAGCAGCCAGGGGAGAATAAGTGCAAATGAGAGGGTGAGGAGAAGCCGGGAGAGGAGCAGCCAGGGGAGAATAAGGGCAAATGAGAGGGTGAGGAGAAGCCGGGAGAGGAGCAGCCAGGGGAGAATAAGGGTAAATGAGAGGGTGAGGAGAAGCCGGGAGAGGAGCAGCCAGGGGAGAATAAGGGAAAATGAGAGGGTGAGGAGAAGCCGGGAGAGGAGCAGCCAGGGGAGAATAAGGGCAAATGAGAGGGTGAGGAGAAGCCGGGAGAGGAGCAGCCAGGGGAGAATAAGGGCAACTGAGAGGGTGAGGAGAAGCCAGGAGAGGAGCAGCCAGGGGAGAATAAGGGTAAATGAGAGGGTGAGGAGAAGCCGGGAGACGAGCAGCCAGGGGAATATAAGGGCAAATGAGAGGGTGAGGAGAAGCCGGGAGAGGAGCAGCCAGGGGCGAATAAGTGCAACTGAGAGGGTGGGGAGAAGCCGGGAGAGGACCAGCCAGGGGAGAATAAGGGCAAATGAGAGGGTGAGGAGAAGCCGGGAGAGGAGCAGCCGGGGGAGAATAAGGGCAAATGAGAGGGTGAGGAGAAGCCGGGAGAGGAGCTGCCAGAGGAGAATAAGGGCAAATGAGAGGGCGAGGAGAAGCTGGGAGAGGAGCAGCCAGGAGACAAAAAGGGCAAATGAGAGGGTGAGGAGAAGCCGGGAGACGAGCAGCCAGGGGAATATAAGGGCAAATGAGAGGGTGAGGATAAGCCGGTAGAGGAGCAGCCAGGGGAGAATAAGGGCAAATGAGAGGGTGAGGAGAAGCCGGGAGACGAGCAGCCAGGGGAATATAAGTGCAACTGAGAGGGTGAGGAGAAGCCGGGAGAGGAGCTGCCAGAGGAGAATAAGGGCAAATGAGAGGGTGAGGAGAAGCCGGGAGAGGATCAGCCAGGGAGAATAAGGGCAAATGAGAGGGTGAGGAGAAGAAGGGAGAGGAGCAGCCAGGGGAGAATAAGGGCAAATGAGAGGATGAGGAGAAGCCGGGAGAGGAGCAGCCAGGGGCGAATAAGGGCAAATGACAGGGTGAGGAGATGCCGGGAGACGAGCAGCCAGGGGAGAATAAGGGCAAATGGGAGGGTGAGGAGAAGCCGTGAGAGGAGCAGCCAGGGGAGAATAAGGGCAAATGAGAGGGTGAGGATAAGCCGGGAGAGGAGCAGCCAGGGGAAAATAAGGGCAAATGAGAGGGTGAGGATAAGCCGGGAGACGAGGAGCCAGGGGAGAATAAGGGCAAATGAGAGGGTGAGGAGAAGCCGGAAGAGGAGCAGCCAGGGGAGAAAAAGGGCAAATTAGAGGGTAAGAATCCGGGAGAGGAGCAGCCAGGTGTGAAAAATGGCAAATGAGAGGGTGAGGAGAAGCCGGGAGAGGAGCAGCCACGGGCGAATAAGGGCAAATGAGAGGGTGAGGAGAAGCCGGGAGAGGAGCAGCCAGGGGAGAATAAGGGCAAATGAGAGGGTGAGGAGAAGCCGGGAGAGGAGCAGCCAGGGGAGAATAAGGGCAACTGAGAGGGTGAGGAGAAGCCGGGAGAGGAGCAGCCAGGGGAGAATAAGGGCAAATGAGAGGGTGAGGAGAAGCCGGGAGACGAGCAGCCAGGGGAATATAAGGTCAAATCAGAGGGTGAGGAGAAGCCGGGAGAGGAGCAGCCAGGGGCGAATAAGTGCAACTGAGAGGGTGAGGAGAAGCCGGGAGACGACCAGCCAGGGGAGAATAAGGGCAAATGAGAGGGTGAGGAGAAGCCGGGAGAGGAGCAGCCAGGGGAGAATAAGGGCAAATGAGAGGGTGAGGAGTAGCCGGGAGAGGAGCTGCCAGAGGAGAATAAGGGCAAATGAGAGGGCGAGGAGAAGCCGGGAGAGGAGCAGCCAGGGGAGAATAAGGGCAAATGAGAGGGTGAGGAGAAGCCGGGAGACGAGCAGCCAGGGGAATATAAGGGCCAATGAGAGGGTGAGGAGAAGCCGGAGAGGAGCAGCCAGGGGAGAATAAGGGCAAATGAGAGGGTGAGGAGAAGCCGGGAGACGAGCAGCCAGGGGAATATAAGTGCAACTGAGAGGGTGAGGAGAAGCCGGGAGAGGAGCTGCCAGAGGAGAATAAGGGCAAATGAGAGGGTGAGGAGAAGCCGGGAGAGGAGCAGCCAGGGAGAATAAGGGCACATGAGAGGGTGAGGAGAAGCCGGGAGAGGAGCAGCCAGGAGAGAATAAGGGCAAATGAGAGGGTGAGGAGAAGCCGGGAGAGGAGCAGCCAGGGGAGAATAAGGGCAAATGAGAGTGTGAGCAGTAGCCGGGAGACGAGCAGCCAGGGGAATATACGGGCAAATGAGAGGGTGAGGAGAAGCCGGGAGAGGAGCAGCCAGGGGAGAATAAGGGCAAATGAGAGGGTGAGGAGAAGCCAGGAGAGGAGCAGCCAGGGGAAAATAAGGGCAAATTAGAGGGTGAGGAGAAGCCAGGAGAGGAGCAGCCAGGGGAGAATAAGGGCAAATGAGAGGGTGAGGAGAAGCCGGGAGAGGAGCAACCAGGGGAGAATAAGGGCAAACGAGAGGGTGAGGAGAAGCCGGAAGAGGAGTAGCCAGGGGAGAGTAAGGGCAAAGGACAGGGTGAGGAGAAGCCGGGAGAGGAGCAGCCACGGGAGAATAAGGGCAAATGAGAGGGTGAGCAGAAGCCGGGAGAGGAGCAGCCAGGGAAGAATAAGGGCAAATGAGAGGGTGAGGAGAAGCCGGAAGAGGAGTAGCCAGGGGAGAATAAGGGCAAAGGACAGGGTGAGGAAAAGCCGGGAGAGGAGCAGCCAGGGGAGAATAAGGGCAAATGAGAGGGTGAGCAGAAGCCGGGAGAGGAGCAGCCAGGGGAGAAAAAGGGCAAATGACAGGGGGAGGAGAAGCCGGGAGAGGAGCAGCCAGGGGCGAATAAGTGCAAATGAGAGGGTGAGGAGAAGCCGGGAGAGAGCAGCCAGGGGAGAATAAGGGCAAATGAGAGGCTGAGCAAAAGCCGGGAGAGGAGCAGCCAGGGGAGAATAAGGGCAAATGAAAGGGTGACGAGAAGCCGGGAAAGGAGCAGCCAGGGGAGAATAAGGGCAAATGAGAGGGTGAGGAGAAGCCGGGAGAGGAGCAGCCAGGGGAGAATAAGGGCAAATGAGAGGGTGAGGAGAAGCCGGGAGAGGAGCAGCCAGGGGAGAATAATGGCAAATGAGAGGGTGAGGATAGGCCGGGAGAGGAGCAGCCAGGGGAGAATACGGGCAAATGAGAGGGTGAGGAGAAGCCGGGAGAGGAGCTGCCAGAGGAGAATAAGGGCAAATGAGAGGGTGAGGAGAAGCCGGGAGAGGAGCAGCCAGGGGAGAATAAGGGCAACTGAGAGGGTGAGGAGAAGCCGGGAGAGGAGCAGCCAGGGGAGAATAAGGGCAAATGAGAGGGTGAGGAGAAGCCGGGAGAGGAGCAGCCAGGGGAGAATAAGGGCAAATGAAAGGGTGAGGAGAAGCAGGGAAAGGAGCAGCCAGGGGAGAATAAGGGCAAATGAGAGGGTGAGGAGAAACCGGGAGAGGAGCAGCCAGGAGACAATAAGGGCAAATGAGAGGGTGAGGAGAAGCCGGGAGACGAGCAGCCAGGGGAGAATAAGGGCAAATTAGAGGGTGAGGATAAGCCGGGAGAGGAGCAGCCATTGGAGAATAAGGGCAAATGAGAGGGTGAGGATAAGCCGGTAGACGAGCAGCCAGGGGAGAATAAGGGCAAATGAGAGGGTGAGGAGAAGCCGGGAGAGGAGCAGCCAGGGGAGAAAAAGGGCAAATTAGAGGGTGAGAATCCGGGAGAGGAGCAGCCAGGTGCGGAAAATGGCAAATGAGAGGGTGAGGAGAAGCCGGGAGAGGAGCAGCCACGGGAGAATAAGGGCAAATGAGAGGGTGAGCAGAAGCTGGGAGAGGAGCAGCCAGGGGAGAATAAGTGCAAATGAGAGGGTGAGGAGAAGCCGGGAGAGGAGCAGCCAGGGGAGAATAAGTGCAAATGAGAGGGTGAGGAGAAGCCGGGAGAGGAGCAGCCAGGGGAGAATAAGGGCAAATGAGAGGGTGAGGAGAAGCCGGGAGAGGAGCAGCCAGGGGAGAATAAGGGCAAATGAGAGGGTGAGGAGAAGCCGGGAGAGGAGCAGCCAGGGGAGAATAAGGGAAAATGAGAGGGTGAGGAGAAGCCGGGAGAGGAGCAGCCAGGGGAGAATAAGGGCAAATGAGAGGGTGAGGAGAAGCCGGGAGAGGAGCAGCCAGGGGAGAATAAGGGCAACTGAGAGGGTGAGGAGAAGCCGGGAGAGGAGCAGCCAGGGGAGAATAAGGGTAAATGAGAGGGTGAGGAGAAGCCGGGAGACGAGCAGCCAGGGGAATATAAGGGCAAATGAGAGGGTGAGGAGAAGCCGGGAGACGAGCAGCCAGGGGAGAATAAGGGCAAATTAGAGGGTGAGGATAAGCCGGGAGAGGAGCAGCCAGGGGAGAATAAGGGCAAATGAGAGGGTGAGGATAAGCCGGTAGACGAGCAGCCAGGGGAGAATAAGGGCAAATGAGAGGGTGAGGAGAAGCCGGGAGAGGAGCAGCCAGGGGAGAAAAAGGGCAAATTAGAGGGTGAGAATCCGGGAGAGGAGCAGCCAGGTGCGGAAAATGGCAAATGAGAGGGTGAGGAGAAGCCGGGAGAGGAGCAGCCACGGGAGAATAAGGGCAAATGAGAGGGTGAGCAGAAGCTGGGAGAGGAGCAGCCAGGGGAGAATAAGTGCAAATGAGAGGGTGAGGAGAAGCCGGGAGAGGAGCAGCCAGGGGAGAATAAGTGCAAATGAGAGGGTGAGGAGAAGCCGGGAGAGGAGCAGCCAGGGGAGAATAAGGGCAAATGAGAGGGTGAGGAGAAGCCGGGAGAGGAGCAGCCAGGGGAGAATAAGGGCAAATGAGAGGGTGAGGAGAAGCCGGGAGAGGAGCAGCCAGGGGAGAATAAGGGAAAATGAGAGGGTGAGGAGAAGCCGGGAGAGGAGCAGCCAGGGGAGAATAAGGGCAAATGAGAGGGTGAGGAGAAGCCGGGAGAGGAGCAGCCAGGGGAGAATAAGGGCAACTGAGAGGGTGAGGAGAAGCCAGGAGAGGAGCAGCCAGGGGAGAATAAGGGTAAATGAGAGGGTGAGGAGAAGCCGGGAGACGAGCAGCCAGGGGAATATAAGGGCAAATGAGAGGGTGAGGAGAAGCCGGGAGAGGAGCAGCCAGGGGCGAATAAGTGCAACTGAGAGGGTGGGGAGAAGCCGGGAGAGGACCAGCCAGGGGAGAATAAGGGCAAATGAGAGGGTGAGGAGAAGCCGGGAGAGGAGCAGCCGGGGGAGAATAAGGGCAAATGAGAGGGTGAGGAGAAGCCGGGAGAGGAGCTGCCAGAGGAGAATAAGGGCAAATGAGAGGGCGAGGAGAAGCTGGGAGAGGAGCAGCCAGGAGACAAAAAGGGCAAATGAGAGGGTGAGGAGAAGCCGGGAGACGAGCAGCCAGGGGAATATAAGGGCAAATGAGAGGGTGAGGATAAGCCGGTAGAGGAGCAGCCAGGGGAGAATAAGGGCAAATGAGAGGGTGAGGAGAAGCCGGGAGACGAGCAGCCAGGGGAATATAAGTGCAACTGAGAGGGTGAGGAGAAGCCGGGTGAGGAGCTGCCAGAGGAGAATAAGGGCAAATGAGAGGGTGAGGAGAAGCCGGGAGAGGATCAGCCAGGGAGAATAAGGGCAAATGAGAGGGTGAGGAGAAGAAGGGAGAGGAGCAGCCAGGGGAGAATAAGGGCAAATGAGAGGATGAGGAGAAGCCGGGAGAGGAGCAGCCAGGGGCGAATAAGGGCAAATGACAGGGTGAGGAGATGCCGGGAGACGAGCAGCCAGGGGAGAATAAGGGCAAATGGGAGGGTGAGGAGAAGCCGTGAGAGGAGCAGCCAGGGGAGAATAAGGGCAAATGAGAGGGTGAGGATAAGCCGGGAGACGAGCAGCCAGGGGAGAATAAGGGCAAATGAGAGGGTGAGGAGAAGCCGGAAGAGGAGCAGCCAGGGGAGAAAAAGGGCAAATTAGAGGGTAAGAATCCGGGAGAGGAGCAGCCAGGTGTGAAAAATGGCAAATGAGAGGGTGAGGAGAAGCCGGGAGAGGAGCAGCCAGGGGAGAATAAGGGCAAATGAGAGGGTGAGGAGAAGCCGGGAGAGGAGCAGCCAGGGGAGAATAAGGGCAACTGAGAGGGTGAGGAGAAGCCAGGAGAGGAGCAGCCAGGGGAGAATAAGGGTAAATGAGAGGGTGAGGAGAAGCCGGGAGACGAGCAGCCAGGGGAATATAAGGGCAAATGAGAGGGTGAGGAGAAGCCGGGAGAGGAGCAGCCAGGGGCGAATAAGTGCAACTGAGAGGGTGGGGAGAAGCCGGGAGAGGACCAGCCAGGGGAGAATAAGGGCAAATGAGAGGGTGAGGAGAAGCCGGGAGAGGAGCAGCCGGGGGAGAATAAGGGCAAATGAGAGGGTGAGGAGAAGCCGGGAGAGGAGCTGCCAGAGGAGAATAAGGGCAAATGAGAGGGCGAGGAGAAGCTGGGAGAGGAGCAGCCAGGAGACAAAAAGGGCAAATGAGAGGGTGAGGAGAAGCCGGGAGACGAGCAGCCAGGGGAATATAAGGGCAAATGAGAGGGTGAGGATAAGCCGGTAGAGGAGCAGCCAGGGGAGAATAAGGGCAAATGAGAGGGTGAGGAGAAGCCGGGAGACGAGCAGCCAGGGGAATATAAGTGCAACTGAGAGGGTGAGGAGAAGCCGGGTGAGGAGCTGCCAGAGGAGAATAAGGGCAAATGAGAGGGTGAGGAGAAGCCGGGAGAGGATCAGCCAGGGAGAATAAGGGCAAATGAGAGGGTGAGGAGAAGAAGGGAGAGGAGCAGCCAGGGGAGAATAAGGGCAAATGAGAGGATGAGGAGAAGCCGGGAGAGGAGCAGCCAGGGGCGAATAAGGGCAAATGACAGGGTGAGGAGATGCCGGGAGACGAGCAGCCAGGGGAGAATAAGGGCAAATGGGAGGGTGAGGAGAAGCCGTGAGAGGAGCAGCCAGGGGAGAATAAGGGCAAATGAGAGGGTGAGGATAAGCCGGGAGACGAGCAGCCAGGGGAGAATAAGGGCAAATGAGAGGGTGAGGAGAAGCCGGAAGAGGAGCAGCCAGGGGAGAAAAAGGGCAAATTAGAGGGTAAGAATCCGGGAGAGGAGCAGCCAGGTGTGAAAAATGGCAAATGAGAGGGTGAGGAGAAGCCGGGAGAGGAGCAGCCACGGGCGAATAAGGGCAAATGAGAGGGTGAGGAGAAGCCGGGAGAGGAGCAGCCAGGGGAGAATAAGTGCAAATGAGAGGGTAAGGAGAAGCCGGGAGAGGAGCAGCCAGGGGACAATAAGGGCAAATGAGAGGGTGAGCAGAAGCCGGGAGAGGAGCAGCCAGGGGAGAATAAGGGCAAATGAGAGGGTGAGGAGAAGCCGGGAGAGGAGCAGCCAGGGGAGAATAAGGGCAAATGAGAGGGTGAGGAGAAGCCGGGAGAGGAGCAGCCAGGGGAGAATAAGGGCAAATGACAGGGTGAGGAGAAGCCGAGAGACGAGCAGCCAGGTGAGAATAAGGGCAAATGAGAGGGTGAGGAGAAGCCGGGAGAGGAGCAGCCAGGGGAGAATAAGGGCAAATGAGAGGGTGAGGAGAAGCCGGGAGAGGAGCTGCCAGGGGAGAATAAGGGCAAATCAGAGGGTGAGGAGAAGGTGCGAGAGGAGCAGCCAGGGGAGAATAAGGGCAACTGAGAGGGTGAGGAGAAGCCGGGAGAGGAGCAGCCAGGGGAGAATAAGGGCAAATGAGAGGGTGAGGAGAAGCCGGGAGAGGAGCAGCCAGGGGAGAATAAGGGAAAATGAGAGGGTGAGGAGAAGCCGGGAGAGGAGCAGCCAGGGGAGAATAAGGGCAAATGAGAGGGTGAGGAGAAGCCGGGAGAGGAGCAGCCAGGGGAGAATAAGGGCAACTGAGAGGGTGAGGAGAAGCCGGGAGAGGAGCAGCCAGGGGATAATAAGGGCAAATGAGAGGGTGAGGAGAAGCCGGGAGACGAGCAGGCAGGGGAATATAAGGGCAAATGAGAGGGTGAGGAGAAGCCGGGAGAGGAGCAGCCAGGGGCGAATAAGTGCAACTGAGAGGGTGAGGAGAAGCCGGGAGAGGACCAGCCAGGGGAGAATAAGGGCAAATGAGAGGGTGAGGAGAAGCCGGGAGAGGATCAGCCAGGGGAGAATAAGGGCAAATGAGAGGGTGAGGAGAAGCCGGGAGTGGAGCAGCCAGGGGAGAATAAGTGCAACTGAGAGGGTGAGGAGAAGCCGGGAGAGGAACAGCCAGGGGAGAATAAGGGCAAATGAGAGGGTGAGGATAAACCGGGAGAGGAGCAGCCAGGGGAGAATAGGGGCAAATGAGAGGGTGAGGAGAAGCCGGAGAGGAGCAGCCAGGGGAGAATAAGGGCAAATGAGAGGGTGAGGAGAAGCCGGGAGACGAGCAGCCAGGGGAATATAAGTGCAACTGAGAGGGTGAGGAGAAGCCGGGAGAGGAGCTGCCAGAGGAGAATAAGGGCAAATGAGAGGGTGAGGAGAAGCCGGGAGAGGAGCAGCCAGGGAGAATAAGGGCACATGAGAGGGTGAGGAGAAGCCGGGAGAGGAGCAGCCAGGGGAGAATAAGGGCAAATGAGAAGGTGAGGAGAAGCCGGGAGAGGAGCAGCCAGGGGAGAATAAGGGCAAATGAGAGGGTGAGCAGTAGCCGGGAGACGAGCAGCCAGGGGAATATACGGGCAAATGAGAGGGTGAGGAGAAGCCGGGAGAGGAGCAGCCAGGGGAGAATAAGGGCAAACGAGAGGGTGAGGAGAAGCCGGGAGAGGAGCAGCCAGGGGAGAATAATTGCAACTGAGAGGGTGAGGAGAAGCCGAGAGAGGAGCAGCCAGGGGAGAATAAGGGCAACTGAGAGGGTGAGGAGAAGCCGGGAGAGGAGCAGCCAGGGAAGAATAAGGGCAAATGAGAGGGTGAGGAGAAGCCGGAAGAGGAGTAGCCAGGGGAGAATAAGGGCAAAGGACAGGGTGAGAAGCCGGGAGAGGAGCAGCAAGGGAAGAATAAGGACAAATGAGAGGGTGAGGAGAAGCCGGGAGAGGAGCAGCCAGGGGAGAATAAGGGCAATGAGAGGGTGAGGAGAAGCCGGGAGACGAGCAGCCAGGGGAATATAAGGGCAAATGAGAGGGTGAGGAGAAGCTGGGAGAGGAGCAGCCAAGGGCGAATAAGGGCAAATGAGAGGGTGAGGAGAAGGCGGGAGAGGAGCAGCCAGGGGAGAATAAGGGCAAATGACAGGGTGAGAACAAGCCGGGAGAGGAGCAGCCAGGGGAGAATAAGGGCAAATGAGAGGGTGAGGAGAAGCCGGGAGAGGAGCTGCCAGAGGAGAATAAGGGCAAATGAGAGGGCGAGGAGAAGCTGGGAGAGGAGCAGCCAGGAGACAATAAGGGCAAATGAGAGGGTGAGGAGAAGCCGAGAGATGAGCAGCCAGGGGAATATAAGGGCAAATGAGAGGGTGAGGATAGGCCGGGAGAGGAGCAGCCAGGGGAGAATAAGGGCAAATGAGAGGGTGAGGAGAAGCCGGGAGAGGAGCAGCCAGCGGAGAATAAGGGAAAATGAGAGGGTGAGGAGAAGCCGGGAGAGGAGCAGCCAGGGGAATATAAGGGCAAATGAGAGGGTGAGGAGAAGCCGGGAGAGGAGCAGCCAGGGGAGAATAAGGGCAAATGAGAGGGTGAGGAGAAGCCGGGAGAGTAGCAGCCAGGGGAGAATAAGTGCAACTGAGAGTGTGAGCAGAAGCCGGGAGAGGAGCAGCCAGGAACGAATAAGTGCAAATGAGAGGGTGAGGAGAAGCCGGGAGAGGAGCAGCCAGGGGAGAATAAGGGCAAATGACAGGGTGAGGAGAAGCCAGGAGAGGAGCAGCCAGGGGAGAATAAGGGCAAATGAGAGGGTGAGGAGAAGCCAGGAGAGGAGCAGCCAGGGGAGAATAAGGGCAAATGAGAGGGTGAGGAGAAGCCGGGAGAGGAGCAGCCAGGGGAGAATAAGGGCAAATGAGAGGGTGAGGATAGGCCGGGAGAGGAGCAGCCAGGGGAGAATAAGGGCAAATGAGAGGGTGAGGATAAGCCAGGAGAGGAGCAGCCAGGGGAGAATAAGGGCAAATGAGAGTGTGAGGAGAAGCCGGGAGAGGAGCAGCCAGGGGCGAATAAGGGCAAATGAGAGGGTGAGGAGAAGCCAGGAGACGAGCAGCCAGGGGAGAATAAGGGCAAATGAGAGGGTGAGGAGAAGCCGGGAGAGGAGCAGCCAGGGGACAATAAGGGAAAATGACAGGGTGAGGATAAGTGGGGAGAGGAGCAGCCAGGGGAGAATAAGGGCAAATGAGAGGGTGAGGATAAGCCGGGAGAGGAGCAGCCAGGGGAGAATAAGGGCAAATGAGAGGGTGAGGATAAGCCGGGAGATGAGCAGCCAGGGGAGAATAAGGGCAAATGAGAGGGTGAGGAGAAACCGGGAGAGGAGCAGCCAGGGGAGAATAAGGGCAAATTAGAGGGTGAGAATCCGGGAGAGGAGCAGCCAGCTGCGAAACATGGCAAATGAGACGGTGAGGAGAAGCCAGGAGAGGAGCAGCCACAGGAGAATAAGGGCAAATGAGAGGGTGAGCAGAAGCCAGGAGAGGAGAAGCCATGCGAGAATAAGGGCAAATGAGAGGGTGAGGAGAAGCCGGGAGAGGAGCAGCCAGGGGAGAATAAGGGCAAATGAGAGGGTGAGGAGAAGCCGGGAGAGGAGCAGCCAGGGGAGAATAAGGGCAACTGAGAGGGTGAGGAGAAGCCGGGAGAGGAGCAGCCAGGGGAGAATAAGGGCAAATGAGAGGGTGAGGAGAAGCCGGGAGACGAGCAGCCAGGGGAATATAAGGTCAAATCAGAGGGTGAGGAGAAGCCGGGAGAGGAGCAGCCAGGGGCGAATAAGTGCAACTGAGAGGGTGAGGAGAAGCCGGGAGACGACCAGCCAGGGGAGAATAAGGGCAAATGAGAGGGTGAGGAGAAGCCGGGAGAGGAGCAGCCAGGGGAGAATAAGGGCAAATGAGAGGGTGAGGAGTAGCCGGGAGAGGAGCTACCAGAGGAGAATAAGGGCAAATGAGGGGCGAGGAGAAGCCGGGAGAGGAGCAGCCAGGGGAGAATAAGGGCAAATGAGAGGGTGAGGAGAAGCCGGGAGACGAGCAGCCAGGGGAATATAAGGGCAAATGAGAGGGTGAGGAGAAGCCGGAGAGGAGCAGCCAGGGGAGAATAAGGGCAAATGAGAGGGTGAGGAGAAGCCGGGAGACGAGCAGCCAGGGGAATATAAGTGCAACTGAGAGGGTGAGGAGAAGCCGGGAGAGGAGCTGCCAGAGGAGAATAAGGGCAAATGAGAGGGTGAGGAGAAGCCGGGAGAGGAGCAGCCAGGGAGAATAAGGGCACATGAGAGGGTGAGGAGAAGCCGGGAGAGGAGCAGCCAGGAGAGAATAAGGGCAAATGAGAGGGTGAGGAGAAGCCGGGAGAGGAGCAGCCAGGGGAGAATAAGGGCAAATGAGAGGGTGAGCAGTAGCCGGGAGACGAGCAGCCAGGGGAATATACGGGCAAATGAGAGGGTGAGGAGAAGCCGGGAGAGGAGCAGCCAGGGGAGAATAAGGGCAAATGAGAGGGTGAGGAGAAGCCAGGAGAGGAGCAGCCAGGGGAGAATAAGGGCAAATTAGAGGGTGAGGAGAAGCCAGGAGAGGAGCAGCCAGGGGAGAATAAGGGCAAATGAGAGGGTGAGGAGAAGCCGGGAGAGGAGCAACCAGGGGAGAATAAGGGCAAACGAGAGGGTGAGGAGAAGCCGGAAGAGGAGTAGCCAGGGGAGAATAAGGGCAAAGGACAGGGTGAGGAGAAGCCGGGAGAGGAGCAGCCACGGGAGAATAAGGGCAAATGAGAGGGTGAGCAGAAGCCGGGAGAGGAGCAGCCAGGGAAGAATAAGGGCAAATGAGAGGGTGAGGAGAAGCCGGAAGAGGAGTAGCCAGGGGAGAATAAGGGCAAAGGACAGGGTGAGGAGAAGCCGGGAGAGGAGCAGCCAGGGGAGAATAAGGGCAAATGAGAGGGTGAGCAGAAGCCGGGAGAGGAGCAGCCAGGGGAGAAAAAGGGCAAATGACAGGGGGAGGAGAAGCCGGGAGAGGAGCAGCCAGGGGCGAATAAGTGCAAATGAGAGGGTGAGGAGAAGCCGGGAGAGAGCAGCCAGGGGAGAATAAGGGCAAATGAGAGGGTGAGCAAAAGCCGGGAGAGGAGCAGCCAGGGGAGAATAAGGGCAAATGAAAGGGTGACGAGAAGCCGGGAAAGGAGCAGCCAGGGGAGAATAAGGGCAAATGAGAGGGTGAGGAGAAGCCGGGAGAGGAGCAGCCAGGGGAGAATAAGGGCAAATGAGAGGGTGAGGAGAAGCCGGGAGAGGAGCAGCCAGGGGAGAATAATGGCAAATGAGAGGGTGAGGATAGGCCGGGAGAGGAGCAGCCAGGGGAGAATACGGGCAAATGAGAGGGTGAGGAGAAGCCGGGAGAGGAGCTGCCAGAGGAGAATAAGGGCAAATGAGAGGGTGAGGAGAAGCCGGGAGAGGAGCAGCCAGGGGAGAATAAGGGCAACTGAGAGGGTGAGGAGAAGCCGGGAGAGGAGCAGCCAGGGGAGAATAAGGGCAAATGAGAGGGTGAGGAGAAGCCGGGAGAGGAGCAGCCAGGGGAGAATAAGGGCAAATGAAAGTGTGAGGAGAAGCAGGGAAAGGAGCAGCCAGGGGAGAATAAGGGCAAATGAGAGGGTGAGGAGAAACCGGGAGAGGAGCAGCCAGGAGACAATAAGGGCAAATGAGAGGGTGAGGAGAAGCCGGGAGAGGAGCAGCCAGGGGAGAATAAGGGCAAATTAGAGGGTGAGGATAAGCCGGGAGAGGAGCAGCCAGGGGAGAATAAGGGCAAATGAGAGGGTGAGGATAAGCCGGTAGACGAGCAGCCAGGGGAGAATAAGGGCAAATGAGAGGGTGAGGAGAAGCCGGGAGAGGAGCAGCCAGGGGAGAAAAAGGGCAAATTAGAGGGTGAGAATCCGGGAGAGGAGCAGCCAGGTGCGGAAAATGGCAAATGAGAGGGTGAGGAGAAGCCAGGAGAGGAGCAGCCACGGGAGAATAAGGGCAAATGAGAGGGTGAGCAGAAGCTGGGAGAGGAGCAGCCAGGGGAGAATAAGTGCAAATGAGAGGGTGAGGAGAAGCCGGGAGAGGAGCAGCCAGTGGAGAATAAGTGCAAATGAGAGGGTGAGGAGAAGCCGGGAGAGGAGCAGCCAGGGGAGAATAAGGGCAAATGAGAGGGTGAGGAGAAGCCGGGAGAGGAGCAGCCAGGGGAGAATAAGGGCAAATGAGAGGGTGAGGAGAAGCCGGGAGAGGAGCAGCCAGGGGAGAATAAGGGAAAATGAGAGGGTGAGGAGAAGCCGGGAGAGGAGCAGCCAGGGGAGAATAAGGGCAAATGAGAGGGTGAGGAGAAGCCGGGAGAGGAGCAGCCAGGGGAGAATAAGGGCAACTGAGAGGGTGAGGAGAAGCCAGGAGAGGAGCAGCCAGGGGAGAATAAGGGTAAATGAGAGGGTGAGGAGAAGCCGGGAGACGAGCAGCCAGGGGAATATAAGGGCAAATGAGAGGGTGAGGAGAAGCCGGGAGAGGAGCAGCCAGGGGCGAATAAGTGCAACTGAGAGGGTGGGGAGAAGCCGGGAGAGGACCAGCCAGGGGAGAATAAGGGCAAATGAGAGGGTGAGGAGAAGCCGGGAGAGGAGCAGCCGGGGGAGAATAAGGGCAAATGAGAGGGTGAGGAGAAGCCGGGAGAGGAGCTGCCAGAGGAGAATAAGGGCAAATGAGAGGGCGAGGAGAAGCTGGGAGAGGAGCAGCCAGGAGACAATAAGGGCAAATGAGAGGGTGAGGAGAAGCCGGGAGACGAGCAGCCAGGGGAATATAAGGGCAAATGAGAGGGTGAGGATAAGCCGGTAGAGGAGCAGCCAGGGGAGAATAAGGGAAAATGAGAGGGTGAGGAGAAGCCGGGAGACGAGCAGCCAGGGGAATATAAGTGCAACTGAGAGGGTGAGGAGAAGCCGGGAGAGGAGCTGCCAGAGGAGAATAAGGGCAAATGAGAGGGTGAGGAGAAGCCGGGAGAGGATCAGCCAGGGAGAATAAGGGCAAATGAGAGGGTGAGGAGAAGCCGGGAGAGGAGCAGCCAGGGGAGAATAAGGGCAAATGAGAGGATGAGGAGAAGCCGGGAGAGGAGCAGCCAGGGGCGAATAAGGGCAAATGACAGGGTGAGGAGATGCCGGGAGACGAGCAGCCAGGGGAGAATAAGGGCAAATGGGAGGGTGAGGAGAAGCCGTGAGAGGAGCAGCCAGGGGAGAATAAGGGCAAATGAGAGGGTGAGGATAAGCCGGGAGAGGAGCAGCCAGGGGAAAATAACGGCAAATGAGAGGGTGAGGATAAGCCGGGAGACGAGCAGCCAGGGGAGAATAAGGGCAAATGAGAGGGTGAGGAGAAGCCGGAAGAGGAGCAGCCAGGGGAGAAAAAGGGCAAATTAGAGGGTAAGAATCCGGGAGAGGAGCAGCCAGGTGTGAAAAATGGCAAATGAGAGGGTGAGGAGAAGCCGGGAGAGGAGCAGCCACGGGCGAATAAGGGCAAATGAGAGGGTGAGGAGAAGCCGGGAGAGGAGCAGCCAGGGGAGAATAAGTGCAAATGAGAGGGTAAGGAGAAGCCGGGAGAGGAGCAGCCAGGGGAGAATAAGGGCAAATGAGAGGGTGAGCAGAAGCCGGGAGAGGAGCAGCCAGGGGAGAATAAGGGCAAATGAGAGGGTGAGGAGAAGCCGGGAGAGGAGCAGCCAAGGGAGAATAAGGGCAAATGAGAGGGTGAGGAGAAGCCGGGAGAGGAGCAGCCAGGGGAGAATAAGGGCAAATGACAGGGTGAGGAGAAGCCGAGAGACGAGCAGCCAGGTGAGAATAAGGGCAAATGAGAGGGTGAGGAGAAGCCGGGAGAGGAGCAGCCAGGGGAGAATAAGGGCAAATGAGAGGGTGAGGAGAAGCCGGGAGAGGAGCTGCCAGGGGAGAATAAGGGCAAATGAGAGGGTGAGGAGAAGGTGCGAGAGGAGCAGCCAGGGGAGAATAAGGGCAACTGAGAGGGTGAGGAGAAGCCGGGAGAGGAGCAGCCAGGGGAGAATAAGGGCAAATGAGAGGGTGAGGAGAAGCCGGGAGAGGAGCAGCCAGGGGAGAATAAGGGAAAATGAGAGGGTGAGGAGAAGCCGGGAGAGGAGCAGCCAGGGGAGAATAAGGGCAAATGAGAGGGTGAGGAGAAGCCGGGAGAGGAGCAGCCAGGGGAGAATAAGGGCAACTGAGAGGGTGAGGAGAAGCCGGGAGAGGAGCAGCCAGGGGATAATAAGGGCAAATGAGAGGGTGAGGAGAAGCCGGGAGACGAGCAGGCAGGGGAATATAAGGGCAAATGAGAGGGTGAGGAGAAGCCGGGAGAGGAGCAGCCAGGGGCGAATAAGTGCAACTGAGAGGGTGAGGAGAAGCCGGGAGAGGACCAGCCAGGGGAGAATAAGGGCAAATGAGAGGGTGAGGAGAAGCCCGGAGAGGATCAGCCAGGGGAGAATAAGGGCAAATGAGAGGGTGAGGAGAAGCCGGGAGTGGAGCAGCCAGGGGAGAATAAGTGCAACTGAGAGGGTGAGGAGAAGCCGGGAGAGGACCAGCCAGGGGAGAATAAGGGCAAATGAGAGGGTGAGGATAAACCGGGAGAGGAGCAGCCAGGGGAGAATAAGGGCAAATGAGAGGGTGAGGAGAAGCCGGAGAGGAGCAGCCAGGGGAGAATAAGGGCAAATGAGAGGGTGAGGAGAAGCCGGGAGACGAGCAGCCAGGGGAATATAAGTGCAACTGAGAGGGTGAGGAGAAGCCGGGAGAGGAGCTGCCAGAGGAGAATAAGGGCAAATGAGAGGGTGAGGAGAAGCCGGGAGAGGAGCAGCCAGGGAGAATAAGGGCACATGAGAGGGTGAGGAGAAGCCGGGAGAGGAGCAGCCAGGGGAGAATAAGGGCAAATGAGAAGGTGAGGAGAAGCCGGGAGAGGAGCAGCCAGGGGAGAATAAGGGCAAATGAGAGGGTGAGCAGTAGCCGGGAGACGAGCAGCCAGGGGAATATACGGGCAAATGAGAGGGTGAGGAGAAGCCGGGAGAGGAGCAGCCAGGGGAGAATAAGGGCAAATGAGAGGGTGAGGAGAAGCCAGGAGAGGAGCAGCCGGTGGAGAATAAGGGCAAATTAGAGGGTGAGGAGAAGCCAGGAGAGGAGCAGCCAGGGGAGAATAAGGGCAAATGAGAGGGTGAGGAGAAGCCGGGAGAGGAGCAACCAGGGGAGAATAAGGGCAAACGAGAGGGTGAGGAGAAGCCGGGAGAGGTGCAGCCAGGAGAGAATAATTGCAAAAGAGGGTGAGGAGAAGCCGGGAGAGGAGCAGCCATGGGAGAATAAGGGCAAATGAGAGGGTGAGCAGAAGCCGGGAGAGGAGCAGCCAGGGAAGAATAAGGGCAAATGAGAGGGTGAGGAGAAGCCGGAAGAGGAGTAGCCAGGGGAGAATAAGGGCAAAAGACAGGGTGAGGAGAAGCCGGGAGAGGAGCAGCCAGGGGAGAATAAGGGCAAATGAGAGGGTGAGCAGAAGCCGGGAGAGGAGCAGCCAGGGGAGAATAAGGGCAAATGAGAGGGTGAGGAGAAGCCGGGAGAGGAGCAGCCAGGGGAGAAAAAGGGCAAATGACAGGGGGAGGAGAAACCGGGAGAGGAGCAGCCAGGGGAGAATAAGGGCAAATGAGAGGGTGAGGAGAAGCCGGGAGACGAGCAGCCAGGGGAATATAAGGTCAAATCAGAGGGTGAGGAGAAGCCGGGAGAGGAGCAGCCAGGGGCGAATAAGTGCAACTGAGAGGGTGAGGAGAAGCCGGGAGACGACCAGCCAGGGGAGAATAAGGGCAAATGAGAGGGTGAGGAGAAGCCGGGAGAGGAGCAGCCAGGGGAGAATAAGGGCAAATGAGAGGGTGAGGAGTAGCCGGGAGAGGAGCTGCCAGAGGAGAATAAGGGCAAATGAGAGGGCGAGGAGAAGCCGGGAGAGGAGCAGCCAGGGGAGAATAAGGGCAAATGAGAGGGTGAGGAGAAGCCGGGAGACGAGCAGCCAGGGGAATATAAGGGCCAATGAGAGGGTGAGGAGAAGCCGGAGAGGAGCAGCCAGGGGAGAATAAGGGCAAATGAGAGGGTGAGGAGAAGCCGGGAGACGAGCAGCCAGGGGAATATAAGTGCAACTGAGAGGGTGAGGAGAAGCCGGGAGAGGAGCTGCCAGAGGAGAATAAGGGCAAATGAGAGGGTGAGGAGAAGCCGGGAGAGGAGCAGCCAGGGAGAATAAGGGCACATGAGAGGGTGAGGAGAAGCCGGGAGAGGAGCAGCCAGGAGAGAATAAGGGCAAATGAGAGGGTGAGGAGAAGCCGGGAGAGGAGCAGCCAGGGGAGAATAAGGGCAAATGAGAGGGTGAGCAGTAGCCGGGAGACGAGCAGCCAGGGGAATATACGGGCAAATGAGAGGGTGAGGAGAAGCCGGGAGAGGAGCAGCCAGGGGAGAATAAGGGCAAATGAGAGGGTGAGGAGAAGCCAGGAGAGGAGCAGCTAGGGGAAAATAAGGGCAAATTAGAGGGTGAGGAGAAGCCAGGAGAGGAGCAGCCAGGGGAGAATAAGGGCAAATGAGAGGGTGAGGAGAAGCCGGGAGAGGAGCAACCAGGGGAGAATAAGGGCAAACGAGAGGGTGAGGAGAAGCCGGAAGAGGAGTAGCCAGGGGAGAATAAGGGCAAAGGACAGGGTGAGGAGAAGCCGGGAGAGGAGCAGCCACGGGAGAATAAGGGCAAATGAGAGGGTGAGCAGAAGCCGGGAGAGGAGCAGCCAGGGAAGAATAAGGGCAAATGAGAGGGTGAGGAGAAGCCGGAAGAGGAGTAGCCAGGGGAGAATAAGGGCAAAGGACAGGGTGAGGAGAAGCCGGGAGAGGAGCAGCCAGGGGAGAATAAGGGCAAATGAGAGGGTGAGCAGAAGCCGGGAGAGGAGCAGCCAGGGGAGAAAAAGGGCAAATGACAGGGGGAGGAGAAGCCGGGAGAGGAGCAGCCAGGGGCGAATAAGTGCAAATGAGAGGGTGAGGTGAAGCCGGGAGAGAGCAGCCAGGGGAGAATAAGGGCAAATGAGAGGGTGAGCAAAAGCCGGGAGAGGAGCAGCCAGGGGAGAATAAGGGCAAATGAAAGGGTGACGAGAAGCCGGGAAAGGAGCAGCCAGGGGAGAATAAGGGCAAATGAGAGGGTGAGGAGAAGCCGGGAGAGGAGCAGCCAGGGGAGAATAAGGGCAAATGAGAGGGTGAGGAGAAGCCGGGAGAGGAGCAGCCAGGGGAGAATAATGGCAAATGAGAGGGTGAGGATAGGCCGGGAGAGGAGCAGCCAGGGGAGAATACGGGCAAATGAGAGGGTGAGGAGAAGCCGGGAGAGGAGCTGCCAGAGGAGAATAAGGGCAAATGAGAGGGTGAGGAGAAGCCGGGAGAGGAGCAGCCAGGGGAGAATAAGGGCAACTGAGAGGGTGAGGAGAAGCCGGGAGAGGAGCAGCCAGGGGAGAATAAGGGCAAATGAGAGGGTGAGGAGAAGCCGGGAGAGGAGCAGCCAGGGGAGAATAAGGGCAAATGAAAGGGTGAGGAGAAGCAGGGAAAGGAGCAGCCAGGGGAGAATAAGGGCAAATGAGAGGGTGAGGAGAAACCGGGAGAGGAGCAGCCAAGAGACAATAAGGGCAAATGAGAGGGTGAGGAGAAGCCGGGAGACGAGCAGCCAGGGGAGAATAAGGGCAAATTAGAGGGTGAGGATAAGCCGGGAGAGGAGCAGCCAGGGGAGAATAAGGGCAAATGAGAGGGTGAGGATAAGCCGGTAGACGAGCAGCCAGGGGAGAATAAGGGCAAATGAGAGGGTGAGGAGAAGCTGGGAGAGGAGCAGCCAGGGGAGAAAAAGGGCAAATTAGAGGGTGAGAATCCGGGAGAGGAGCAGCCAGGTGCGGAAAATGGCAAATGAGAGGGTGAGGAGAAGCCGGGAGAGGAGCAGCCACGGGAGAATAAGGGCAAATGAGAGGGTGAGCAGAAGCTGGGAGAGGAGCAGCCAGGGGAGAATAAGTGCAAATGAGAGGGTGAGGAGAAGCCGGGAGAGGAGCAGCCAGGGGAGAATAAGTGCAAATGAGAGGGTGAGGAGAAGCCGGGAGAGGAGCAGCCAGGGGAGAATAAGGGCAAATGAGAGGGTGAGGAGAAGCCGGGAGAGGAGCAGCCAGGGGAGAATAAGGGTAAATGAGAGGGTGAGGAGAAGCCGGGAGAGGAGCAGCCAGGGGAGAATAAGGGAAAATGAGAGGGTGAGGAGAAGCCGGGAGAGGAGCAGCCAGGGGAGAATAAGGGCAAATGAGAGGGTGAGGAGAAGCCGGGAGAGGAGCAGCCAGGGGAGAATAAGGGCAACTGAGAGGGTGAGGAGAAGCCAGGAGAGGAGCAGCCAGGGGAGAATAAGGGTAAATGAGAGGGTGAGGAGAAGCCGGGAGACGAGCAGCCAGGGGAATATAAGGGCAAATGAGAGGGTGAGGAGAAGCCGGGAGAGGAGCAGCCAGGGGCGAATAAGTGCAACTGAGAGGGTGGGGAGAAGCCGGGAGAGGACCAGCCAGGGGAGAATAAGGGCAAATGAGAGGGTGAGGAGAAGCCGGGAGAGGAGCAGCCGGGGGAGAATAAGGGCAAATGAGAGGGTGAGGAGAAGCCGGGAGAGGAGCTGCCAGAGGAGAATAAGGGCAAATGAGAGGGCGAGGAGAAGCTGGGAGAGGAGCAGCCAGGAGACAAAAAGGGCAAATGAGAGGGTGAGGAGAAGCCGGGAGACGAGCAGCCAGGGGAATATAAGGGCAAATGAGAGGGTGAGGATAAGCCGGTAGAGGAGCAGCCAGGGGAGAATAAGGGCAAATGAGAGGGTGAGGAGAAGCCGGGAGACGAGCAGCCAGGGGAATATAAGTGCAACTGAGAGGGTGAGGAGAAGCCGGGAGAGGAGCTGCCAGAGGAGAATAAGGGCAAATGAGAGGGTGAGGAGAAGCCGGGAGAGGATCAGCCAGGGAGAATAAGGGCAAATGAGAGGGTGAGGAGAAGAAGGGAGAGGAGCAGCCAGGGGAGAATAAGGGCAAATGAGAGGATGAGGAGAAGCCGGGAGAGGAGCAGCCAGGGGCGAATAAGGGCAAATGACAGGGTGAGGAGATGCCGGGAGACGAGCAGCCAGGGGAGAATAAGGGCAAATGGGAGGGTGAGGAGAAGCCGTGAGAGGAGCAGCCAGGGGAGAATAAGGGCAAATGAGAGGGTGAGGATAAGCCGGGAGAGGAGCAGCCAGGGGAAAATAAGGGCAAATGAGAGGGTGAGGATAAGCCGGGAGACGAGGAGCCAGGGGAGAATAAGGGCAAATGAGAGGGTGAGGAGAAGCCGGAAGAGGAGCAGCCAGGGGAGAAAAAGGGCAAATTAGAGGGTAAGAATCCGGGAGAGGAGCAGCCAGGTGTGAAAAATGGCAAATGAGAGGGTGAGGAGAAGCCGGGAGAGGAGCAGCCACGGGCGAATAAGGGCAAATGAGAGGGTGAGGAGAAGCCGGGAGAGGAGCAGCCAGGGGAGAATAAGGGCAAATGAGAGGGTGAGGAGAAGCCGGGAGAGGAGCAGCCAGGGGAGAATAAGGGCAACTGAGAGGGTGAGGAGAAGCCGGGAGAGGAGCAGCCAGGGGAGAATAAGGGCAAATGAGAGGGTGAGGAGAAGCCGGGAGACGAGCAGCCAGGGGAATATAAGGTCAAATCAGAGGGTGAGGAGAAGCCGGGAGAGGAGCAGCCAGGGGCGAATAAGTGCAACTGAGAGGGTGAGGAGAAGCCGGGAGACGACCAGCCAGGGGAGAATAAGGGCAAATGAGAGGGTGAGGAGAAGCCGGGAGAGGAGCAGCCAGGGGAGAATAAGGGCAAATGAGAGGGTGAGGAGTAGCCGGGAGAGGAGCTGCCAGAGGAGAATAAGGGCAAATGAGAGGGCGAGGAGAAGCCGGGAGAGGAGCAGCCAGGGGAGAATAAGGGCAAATGAGAGGGTGAGGAGAAGCCGGGAGACGAGCAGCCAGGGGAATATAAGGGCCAATGAGAGGGTGAGGAGAAGCCGGAGAGGAGCAGCCAGGGGAGAATAAGGGCAAATGAGAGGGTGAGGAGAAGCCGGGAGACGAGCAGCCAGGGGAATATAAGTGCAACTGAGAGGGTGAGGAGAAGCCGGGAGAGGAGCTGCCAGAGGAGAATAAGGGCAAATGAGAGGGTGAGGAGAAGCCGGGAGAGGAGCAGCCAGGGAGAATAAGGGCACATGAGAGGGTGAGGAGAAGCCGGGAGAGGAGCAGCCAGGAGAGAATAAGGGCAAATGAGAGGGTGAGGAGAAGCCGGGAGAGGAGCAGCCAGGGGAGAATAAGGGCAAATGAGAGTGTGAGCAGTAGCCGGGAGACGAGCAGCCAGGGGAATATACGGGCAAATGAGAGGGTGAGGAGAAGCCGGGAGAGGAGCAGCCAGGGGAGAATAAGGGCAAATGAGAGGGTGAGGAGAAGCCAGGAGAGGAGCAGCCAGGGGAAAATAAGGGCAAATTAGAGGGTGAGGAGAAGCCAGGAGAGGAGCAGCCAGGGGAGAATAAGGGCAAATGAGAGGGTGAGGAGAAGCCGGGAGAGGAGCAACCAGGGGAGAATAAGGGCAAACGAGAGGGTGAGGAGAAGCCGGAAGAGGAGTAGCCAGGGGAGAGTAAGGGCAAAGGACAGGGTGAGGAGAAGCCGGGAGAGGAGCAGCCACGGGAGAATAAGGGCAAATGAGAGGGTGAGCAGAAGCCGGGAGAGGAGCAGCCAGGGAAGAATAAGGGCAAATGAGAGGGTGAGGAGAAGCCGGAAGAGGAGTAGCCAGGGGAGAATAAGGGCAAAGGACAGGGTGAGGAAAAGCCGGGAGAGGAGCAGCCAGGGGAGAATAAGGGCAAATGAGAGGGTGAGCAGAAGCCGGGAGAGGAGCAGCCAGGGGAGAAAAAGGGCAAATGACAGGGGGAGGAGAAGCCGGGAGAGGAGCAGCCAGGGGCGAATAAGTGCAAATGAGAGGGTGAGGAGAAGCCGGGAGAGAGCAGCCAGGGGAGAATAAGGGCAAATGAGAGGCTGAGCAAAAGCCGGGAGAGGAGCAGCCAGGGGAGAATAAGGGCAAATGAAAGGGTGACGAGAAGCCGGGAAAGGAGCAGCCAGGGGAGAATAAGGGCAAATGAGAGGGTGAGGAGAAGCCGGGAGAGGAGCAGCCAGGGGAGAATAAGGGCAAATGAGAGGGTGAGGAGAAGCCGGGAGAGGAGCAGCCAGGGGAGAATAATGGCAAATGAGAGGGTGAGGATAGGCCGGGAGAGGAGCAGCCAGGGGAGAATACGGGCAAATGAGAGGGTGAGGAGAAGCCGGGAGAGGAGCTGCCAGAGGAGAATAAGGGCAAATGAGAGGGTGAGGAGAAGCCGGGAGAGGAGCAGCCAGGGGAGAATAAGGGCAACTGAGAGGGTGAGGAGAAGCCGGGAGAGGAGCAGCCAGGGGAGAATAAGGGCAAATGAGAGGGTGAGGAGAAGCCGGGAGAGGAGCAGCCAGGGGAGAATAAGGGCAAATGAAAGGGTGAGGAGAAGCAGGGAAAGGAGCAGCCAGGGGAGAATAAGGGCAAATGAGAGGGTGAGGAGAAACCGGGAGAGGAGCAGCCAGGAGACAATAAGGGCAAATGAGAGGGTGAGGAGAAGCCGGGAGACGAGCAGCCAGGGGAGAATAAGGGCAAATTAGAGGGTGAGGATAAGCCGGGAGAGGAGCAGCCATTGGAGAATAAGGGCAAATGAGAGGGTGAGGATAAGCCGGTAGACGAGCAGCCAGGGGAGAATAAGGGCAAATGAGAGGGTGAGGAGAAGCCGGGAGAGGAGCAGCCAGGGGAGAAAAAGGGCAAATTAGAGGGTGAGAATCCGGGAGAGGAGCAGCCAGGTGCGGAAAATGGCAAATGAGAGGGTGAGGAGAAGCCGGGAGAGGAGCAGCCACGGGAGAATAAGGGCAAATGAGAGGGTGAGCAGAAGCTGGGAGAGGAGCAGCCAGGGGAGAATAAGTGCAAATGAGAGGGTGAGGAGAAGCCGGGAGAGGAGCAGCCAGGGGAGAATAAGTGCAAATGAGAGGGTGAGGAGAAGCCGGGAGAGGAGCAGCCAGGGGAGAATAAGGGCAAATGAGAGGGTGAGGAGAAGCCGGGAGAGGAGCAGCCAGGGGAGAATAAGGGCAAATGAGAGGGTGAGGAGAAGCCGGGAGAGGAGCAGCCAGGGGAGAATAAGGGAAAATGAGAGGGTGAGGAGAAGCCGGGAGAGGAGCAGCCAGGGGAGAATAAGGGCAACTGAGAGGGTGAGGAGAAGCCGGGAGAGGAGCAGCCAGGGGAGAATAAGGGTAAATGAGAGGGTGAGGAGAAGCCGGGAGACGAGCAGCCAGGGGAATATAAGGGCAAATGAGAGGGTGAGGAGAAGCCGGGAGACGAGCAGCCAGGGGAGAATAAGGGCAAATTAGAGGGTGAGGATAAGCCGGGAGAGGAGCAGCCAGGGGAGAATAAGGGCAAATGAGAGGGTGAGGATAAGCCGGTAGACGAGCAGCCAGGGGAGAATAAGGGCAAATGAGAGGGTGAGGAGAAGCCGGGAGAGGAGCAGCCAGGGGAGAAAAAGGGCAAATTAGAGGGTGAGAATCCGGGAGAGGAGCAGCCAGGTGCGGAAAATGGCAAATGAGAGGGTGAGGAGAAGCCGGGAGAGGAGCAGCCAGGTGCGGAAAATGGCAAATGAGAGGGTGAGGAGAAGCCGGGAGAGGAGCAGCCACGGGAGAATAAGGGCAAATGAGAGGGTGAGCAGAAGCTGGGAGAGGAGCAGCCAGGGGAGAATAAGTGCAAATGAGAGGGTGAGGAGAAGCCGGGAGAGGAGCAGCCAGGGGAGAATAAGTGCAAATGAGAGGGTGAGGAGAAGCCGGGAGAGGAGCAGCCAGGGGAGAATAAGGGCAAATGAGAGGGTGAGGAGAAGCCGGGAGAGGAGCAGCCAGGGGAGAATAAGGGCAAATGAGAGGGTGAGGAGAAGCCGGGAGAGGAGCAGCCAGGGGAGAATAAGGGAAAATGAGAGGGTGAGGAGAAGCCGGGAGAGGAGCAGCCAGGGGAGAATAAGGGCAAATGAGAGGGTGAGGAGAAGCCGGGAGAGGAGCAGCCAGGGGAGAATAAGGGCAACTGAGAGGGTGAGGAGAAGCCAGGAGAGGAGCAGCCAGGGGAGAATAAGGGTAAATGAGAGGGTGAGGAGAAGCCGGGAGACGAGCAGCCAGGGGAATATAAGGGCAAATGAGAGGGTGAGGAGAAGCCGGGAGAGGAGCAGCCAGGGGCGAATAAGTGCAACTGAGAGGGTGGGGAGAAGCCGGGAGAGGACCAGCCAGGGGAGAATAAGGGCAAATGAGAGGGTGAGGAGAAGCCGGGAGAGGAGCAGCCGGGGGAGAATAAGGGCAAATGAGAGGGTGAGGAGAAGCCGGGAGAGGAGCTGCCAGAGGAGAATAAGGGCAAATGAGAGGGCGAGGAGAAGCTGGGAGAGGAGCAGCCAGGAGACAAAAAGGGCAAATGAGAGGGTGAGGAGAAGCCGGGAGACGAGCAGCCAGGGGAATATAAGGGCAAATGAGAGGGTGAGGATAAGCCGGTAGAGGAGCAGCCAGGGGAGAATAAGGGCAAATGAGAGGGTGAGGAGAAGCCGGGAGACGAGCAGCCAGGGGAATATAAGTGCAACTGAGAGGGTGAGGAGAAGCCGGGTGAGGAGCTGCCAGAGGAGAATAAGGGCAAATGAGAGGGTGAGGAGAAGCCGGGAGAGGATCAGCCAGGGAGAATAAGGGCAAATGAGAGGGTGAGGAGAAGAAGGGAGAGGAGCAGCCAGGGGAGAATAAGGGCAAATGAGAGGATGAGGAGAAGCCGGGAGAGGAGCAGCCAGGGGCGAATAAGGGCAAATGACAGGGTGAGGAGATGCCGGGAGACGAGCAGCCAGGGGAGAATAAGGGCAAATGGGAGGGTGAGGAGAAGCCGTGAGAGGAGCAGCCAGGGGAGAATAAGGGCAAATGAGAGGGTGAGGATAAGCCGGGAGACGAGCAGCCAGGGGAGAATAAGGGCAAATGAGAGGGTGAGGAGAAGCCGGAAGAGGAGCAGCCAGGGGAGAAAAAGGGCAAATTAGAGGGTAAGAATCCGGGAGAGGAGCAGCCAGGTGTGAAAAATGGCAAATGAGAGGGTGAGGAGAAGCCGGGAGAGGAGCAGCCAGGGGAGAATAAGGGCAAATGAGAGGGTGAGGAGAAGCCGGGAGAGGAGCAGCCAGGGGAGAATAAGGGCAACTGAGAGGGTGAGGAGAAGCCAGGAGAGGAGCAGCCAGGGGAGAATAAGGGTAAATGAGAGGGTGAGGAGAAGCCGGGAGACGAGCAGCCAGGGGAATATAAGGGCAAATGAGAGGGTGAGGAGAAGCCGGGAGAGGAGCAGCCAGGGGCGAATAAGTGCAACTGAGAGGGTGGGGAGAAGCCGGGAGAGGACCAGCCAGGGGAGAATAAGGGCAAATGAGAGGGTGAGGAGAAGCCGGGAGAGGAGCAGCCGGGGGAGAATAAGGGCAAATGAGAGGGTGAGGAGAAGCCGGGAGAGGAGCTGCCAGAGGAGAATAAGGGCAAATGAGAGGGCGAGGAGAAGCTGGGAGAGGAGCAGCCAGGAGACAAAAAGGGCAAATGAGAGGGTGAGGAGAAGCCGGGAGACGAGCAGCCAGGGGAATATAAGGGCAAATGAGAGGGTGAGGATAAGCCGGTAGAGGAGCAGCCAGGGGAGAATAAGGGCAAATGAGAGGGTGAGGAGAAGCCGGGAGACGAGCAGCCAGGGGAATATAAGTGCAACTGAGAGGGTGAGGAGAAGCCGGGTGAGGAGCTGCCAGAGGAGAATAAGGGCAAATGAGAGGGTGAGGAGAAGCCGGGAGAGGATCAGCCAGGGAGAATAAGGGCAAATGAGAGGGTGAGGAGAAGAAGGGAGAGGAGCAGCCAGGGGAGAATAAGGGCAAATGAGAGGATGAGGAGAAGCCGGGAGAGGAGCAGCCAGGGGCGAATAAGGGCAAATGACAGGGTGAGGAGATGCCGGGAGACGAGCAGCCAGGGGAGAATAAGGGCAAATGGGAGGGTGAGGAGAAGCCGTGAGAGGAGCAGCCAGGGGAGAATAAGGGCAAATGAGAGGGTGAGGATAAGCCGGGAGACGAGCAGCCAGGGGAGAATAAGGGCAAATGAGAGGGTGAGGAGAAGCCGGAAGAGGAGCAGCCAGGGGAGAAAAAGGGCAAATTAGAGGGTAAGAATCCGGGAGAGGAGCAGCCAGGTGTGAAAAATGGCAAATGAGAGGGTGAGGAGAAGCCGGGAGAGGAGCAGCCACGGGCGAATAAGGGCAAATGAGAGGGTGAGGAGAAGCCGGGAGAGGAGCAGCCAGGGGAGAATAAGTGCAAATGAGAGGGTAAGGAGAAGCCGGGAGAGGAGCAGCCAGGGGACAATAAGGGCAAATGAGAGGGTGAGCAGAAGCCGGGAGAGGAGCAGCCAGGGGAGAATAAGGGCAAATGAGAGGGTGAGGAGAAGCCGGGAGAGGAGCAGCCAGGGGAGAATAAGGGCAAATGAGAGGGTGAGGAGAAGCCGGGAGAGGAGCAGCCAGGGGAGAATAAGGGCAAATGACAGGGTGAGGAGAAGCCGAGAGACGAGCAGCCAGGTGAGAATAAGGGCAAATGAGAGGGTGAGGAGAAGCCGGGAGAGGAGCAGCCAGGGGAGAATAAGGGCAAATGAGAGGGTGAGGAGAAGCCGGGAGAGGAGCTGCCAGGGGAGAATAAGGGCAAATCAGAGGGTGAGGAGAAGGTGCGAGAGGAGCAGCCAGGGGAGAATAAGGGCAACTGAGAGGGTGAGGAGAAGCCGGGAGAGGAGCAGCCAGGGGAGAATAAGGGCAAATGAGAGGGTGAGGAGAAGCCGGGAGAGGAGCAGCCAGGGGAGAATAAGGGAAAATGAGAGGGTGAGGAGAAGCCGGGAGAGGAGCAGCCAGGGGAGAATAAGGGCAAATGAGAGGGTGAGGAGAAGCCGGGAGAGGAGCAGCCAGGGGAGAATAAGGGCAACTGAGAGGGTGAGGAGAAGCCGGGAGAGGAGCAGCCAGGGGATAATAAGGGCAAATGAGAGGGTGAGGAGAAGCCGGGAGACGAGCAGGCAGGGGAATATAAGGGCAAATGAGAGGGTGAGGAGAAGCCGGGAGAGGAGCAGCCAGGGGCGAATAAGTGCAACTGAGAGGGTGAGGAGAAGCCGGGAGAGGACCAGCCAGGGGAGAATAAGGGCAAATGAGAGGGTGAGGAGAAGCCGGGAGAGGATCAGCCAGGGGAGAATAAGGGCAAATGAGAGGGTGAGGAGAAGCCGGGAGTGGAGCAGCCAGGGGAGAATAAGTGCAACTGAGAGGGTGAGGAGAAGCCGGGAGAGGAACAGCCAGGGGAGAATAAGGGCAAATGAGAGGGTGAGGATAAACCGGGAGAGGAGCAGCCAGGGGAGAATAGGGGCAAATGAGAGGGTGAGGAGAAGCCGGAGAGGAGCAGCCAGGGGAGAATAAGGGCAAATGAGAGGGTGAGGAGAAGCCGGGAGACGAGCAGCCAGGGGAATATAAGTGCAACTGAGAGGGTGAGGAGAAGCCGGGAGAGGAGCTGCCAGAGGAGAATAAGGGCAAATGAGAGGGTGAGGAGAAGCCGGGAGAGGAGCAGCCAGGGAGAATAAGGGCACATGAGAGGGTGAGGAGAAGCCGGGAGAGGAGCAGCCAGGGGAGAATAAGGGCAAATGAGAAGGTGAGGAGAAGCCGGGAGAGGAGCAGCCAGGGGAGAATAAGGGCAAATGAGAGGGTGAGCAGTAGCCGGGAGACGAGCAGCCAGGGGAATATACGGGCAAATGAGAGGGTGAGGAGAAGCCGGGAGAGGAGCAGCCAGGGGAGAATAAGGGCAAACGAGAGGGTGAGGAGAAGCCGGGAGAGGAGCAGCCAGGGGAGAATAATTGCAACTGAGAGGGTGAGGAGAAGCCGAGAGAGGAGCAGCCAGGGGAGAATAAGGGCAACTGAGAGGGTGAGGAGAAGCCGGGAGAGGAGCAGCCAGGGAAGAATAAGGGCAAATGAGAGGGTGAGGAGAAGCCGGAAGAGGAGTAGCCAGGGGAGAATAAGGGCAAAGGACAGGGTGAGAAGCCGGGAGAGGAGCAGCAAGGGAAGAATAAGGACAAATGAGAGGGTGAGGAGAAGCCGGGAGAGGAGCAGCCAGGGGAGAATAAGGGCAATGAGAGGGTGAGGAGAAGCCGGGAGACGAGCAGCCAGGGGAATATAAGGGCAAATGAGAGGGTGAGGAGAAGCTGGGAGAGGAGCAGCCAAGGGCGAATAAGGGCAAATGAGAGGGTGAGGAGAAGGCGGGAGAGGAGCAGCCAGGGGAGAATAAGGGCAAATGACAGGGTGAGAACAAGCCGGGAGAGGAGCAGCCAGGGGAGAATAAGGGCAAATGAGAGGGTGAGGAGAAGCCGGGAGAGGAGCTGCCAGAGGAGAATAAGGGCAAATGAGAGGGCGAGGAGAAGCTGGGAGAGGAGCAGCCAGGAGACAATAAGGGCAAATGAGAGGGTGAGGAGAAGCCGAGAGATGAGCAGCCAGGGGAATATAAGGGCAAATGAGAGGGTGAGGATAGGCCGGGAGAGGAGCAGCCAGGGGAGAATAAGGGCAAATGAGAGGGTGAGGAGAAGCCGGGAGAGGAGCAGCCAGCGGAGAATAAGGGAAAATGAGAGGGTGAGGAGAAGCCGGGAGAGGAGCAGCCAGGGGAATATAAGGGCAAATGAGAGGGTGAGGAGAAGCCGGGAGAGGAGCAGCCAGGGGAGAATAAGGGCAAATGAGAGGGTGAGGAGAAGCCGGGAGAGTAGCAGCCAGGGGAGAATAAGTGCAACTGAGAGTGTGAGCAGAAGCCGGGAGAGGAGCAGCCAGGAACGAATAAGTGCAAATGAGAGGGTGAGGAGAAGCCGGGAGAGGAGCAGCCAGGGGAGAATAAGGGCAAATGACAGGGTGAGGAGAAGCCAGGAGAGGAGCAGCCAGGGGAGAATAAGGGCAAATGAGAGGGTGAGGAGAAGCCAGGAGAGGAGCAGCCAGGGGAGAATAAGGGCAAATGAGAGGGTGAGGAGAAGCCGGGAGAGGAGCAGCCAGGGGAGAATAAGGGCAAATGAGAGGGTGAGGATAGGCCGGGAGAGGAGCAGCCAGGGGAGAATAAGGGCAAATGAGAGGGTGAGGATAAGCCAGGAGAGGAGCAGCCAGGGGAGAATAAGGGCAAATGAGAGTGTGAGGAGAAGCCGGGAGAGGAGCAGCCAGGGGCGAATAAGGGCAAATGAGAGGGTGAGGAGAAGCCAGGAGACGAGCAGCCAGGGGAGAATAAGGGCAAATGAGAGGGTGAGGAGAAGCCGGGAGAGGAGCAGCCAGGGGACAATAAGGGAAAATGACAGGGTGAGGATAAGTGGGGAGAGGAGCAGCCAGGGGAGAATAAGGGCAAATGAGAGGGTGAGGATAAGCCGGGAGAGGAGCAGCCAGGGGAGAATAAGGGCAAATGAGAGGGTGAGGATAAGCCGGGAGATGAGCAGCCAGGGGAGAATAAGGGCAAATGAGAGGGTGAGGAGAAACCGGGAGAGGAGCAGCCAGGGGAGAATAAGGGCAAATTAGAGGGTGAGAATCCGGGAGAGGAGCAGCCAGCTGCGAAACATGGCAAATGAGACGGTGAGGAGAAGCCAGGAGAGGAGCAGCCACAGGAGAATAAGGGCAAATGAGAGGGTGAGCAGAAGCCAGGAGAGGAGAAGCCATGCGAGAATAAGGGCAAATGAGAGGGTGAGGAGAAGCCGGGAGAGGAGCAGCCAGGGGAGAATAAGGGCAAATGAGAGGGTGAGGAGAAGCCGGGAGAGGAGCAGCCAGGGGAGAATAAGGGCAACTGAGAGGGTGAGGAGAAGCCGGGAGAGGAGCAGCCAGGGGAGAATAAGGGCAAATGAGAGGGTGAGGAGAAGCCGGGAGACGAGCAGCCAGGGGAATATAAGGTCAAATCAGAGGGTGAGGAGAAGCCGGGAGAGGAGCAGCCAGGGGCGAATAAGTGCAACTGAGAGGGTGAGGAGAAGCCGGGAGACGACCAGCCAGGGGAGAATAAGGGCAAATGAGAGGGTGAGGAGAAGCCGGGAGAGGAGCAGCCAGGGGAGAATAAGGGCAAATGAGAGGGTGAGGAGTAGCCGGGAGAGGAGCTACCAGAGGAGAATAAGGGCAAATGAGGGGCGAGGAGAAGCCGGGAGAGGAGCAGCCAGGGGAGAATAAGGGCAAATGAGAGGGTGAGGAGAAGCCGGGAGACGAGCAGCCAGGGGAATATAAGGGCAAATGAGAGGGTGAGGAGAAGCCGGAGAGGAGCAGCCAGGGGAGAATAAGGGCAAATGAGAGGGTGAGGAGAAGCCGGGAGACGAGCAGCCAGGGGAATATAAGTGCAACTGAGAGGGTGAGGAGAAGCCGGGAGAGGAGCTGCCAGAGGAGAATAAGGGCAAATGAGAGGGTGAGGAGAAGCCGGGAGAGGAGCAGCCAGGGAGAATAAGGGCACATGAGAGGGTGAGGAGAAGCCGGGAGAGGAGCAGCCAGGAGAGAATAAGGGCAAATGAGAGGGTGAGGAGAAGCCGGGAGAGGAGCAGCCAGGGGAGAATAAGGGCAAATGAGAGGGTGAGCAGTAGCCGGGAGACGAGCAGCCAGGGGAATATACGGGCAAATGAGAGGGTGAGGAGAAGCCGGGAGAGGAGCAGCCAGGGGAGAATAAGGGCAAATGAGAGGGTGAGGAGAAGCCAGGAGAGGAGCAGCCAGGGGAGAATAAGGGCAAATTAGAGGGTGAGGAGAAGCCAGGAGAGGAGCAGCCAGGGGAGAATAAGGGCAAATGAGAGGGTGAGGAGAAGCCGGGAGAGGAGCAACCAGGGGAGAATAAGGGCAAACGAGAGGGTGAGGAGAAGCCGGAAGAGGAGTAGCCAGGGGAGAATAAGGGCAAAGGACAGGGTGAGGAGAAGCCGGGAGAGGAGCAGCCACGGGAGAATAAGGGCAAATGAGAGGGTGAGCAGAAGCCGGGAGAGGAGCAGCCAGGGAAGAATAAGGGCAAATGAGAGGGTGAGGAGAAGCCGGAAGAGGAGTAGCCAGGGGAGAATAAGGGCAAAGGACAGGGTGAGGAGAAGCCGGGAGAGGAGCAGCCAGGGGAGAATAAGGGCAAATGAGAGGGTGAGCAGAAGCCGGGAGAGGAGCAGCCAGGGGAGAAAAAGGGCAAATGACAGGGGGAGGAGAAGCCGGGAGAGGAGCAGCCAGGGGCGAATAAGTGCAAATGAGAGGGTGAGGAGAAGCCGGGAGAGAGCAGCCAGGGGAGAATAAGGGCAAATGAGAGGGTGAGCAAAAGCCGGGAGAGGAGCAGCCAGGGGAGAATAAGGGCAAATGAAAGGGTGACGAGAAGCCGGGAAAGGAGCAGCCAGGGGAGAATAAGGGCAAATGAGAGGGTGAGGAGAAGCCGGGAGAGGAGCAGCCAGGGGAGAATAAGGGCAAATGAGAGGGTGAGGAGAAGCCGGGAGAGGAGCAGCCAGGGGAGAATAATGGCAAATGAGAGGGTGAGGATAGGCCGGGAGAGGAGCAGCCAGGGGAGAATACGGGCAAATGAGAGGGTGAGGAGAAGCCGGGAGAGGAGCTGCCAGAGGAGAATAAGGGCAAATGAGAGGGTGAGGAGAAGCCGGGAGAGGAGCAGCCAGGGGAGAATAAGGGCAACTGAGAGGGTGAGGAGAAGCCGGGAGAGGAGCAGCCAGGGGAGAATAAGGGCAAATGAGAGGGTGAGGAGAAGCCGGGAGAGGAGCAGCCAGGGGAGAATAAGGGCAAATGAAAGTGTGAGGAGAAGCAGGGAAAGGAGCAGCCAGGGGAGAATAAGGGCAAATGAGAGGGTGAGGAGAAACCGGGAGAGGAGCAGCCAGGAGACAATAAGGGCAAATGAGAGGGTGAGGAGAAGCCGGGAGAGGAGCAGCCAGGGGAGAATAAGGGCAAATTAGAGGGTGAGGATAAGCCGGGAGAGGAGCAGCCAGGGGAGAATAAGGGCAAATGAGAGGGTGAGGATAAGCCGGTAGACGAGCAGCCAGGGGAGAATAAGGGCAAATGAGAGGGTGAGGAGAAGCCGGGAGAGGAGCAGCCAGGGGAGAAAAAGGGCAAATTAGAGGGTGAGAATCCGGGAGAGGAGCAGCCAGGTGCGGAAAATGGCAAATGAGAGGGTGAGGAGAAGCCAGGAGAGGAGCAGCCACGGGAGAATAAGGGCAAATGAGAGGGTGAGCAGAAGCTGGGAGAGGAGCAGCCAGGGGAGAATAAGTGCAAATGAGAGGGTGAGGAGAAGCCGGGAGAGGAGCAGCCAGTGGAGAATAAGTGCAAATGAGAGGGTGAGGAGAAGCCGGGAGAGGAGCAGCCAGGGGAGAATAAGGGCAAATGAGAGGGTGAGGAGAAGCCGGGAGAGGAGCAGCCAGGGGAGAATAAGGGCAAATGAGAGGGTGAGGAGAAGCCGGGAGAGGAGCAGCCAGGGGAGAATAAGGGAAAATGAGAGGGTGAGGAGAAGCCGGGAGAGGAGCAGCCAGGGGAGAATAAGGGCAAATGAGAGGGTGAGGAGAAGCCGGGAGAGGAGCAGCCAGGGGAGAATAAGGGCAACTGAGAGGGTGAGGAGAAGCCAGGAGAGGAGCAGCCAGGGGAGAATAAGGGTAAATGAGAGGGTGAGGAGAAGCCGGGAGACGAGCAGCCAGGGGAATATAAGGGCAAATGAGAGGGTGAGGAGAAGCCGGGAGAGGAGCAGCCAGGGGCGAATAAGTGCAACTGAGAGGGTGGGGAGAAGCCGGGAGAGGACCAGCCAGGGGAGAATAAGGGCAAATGAGAGGGTGAGGAGAAGCCGGGAGAGGAGCAGCCGGGGGAGAATAAGGGCAAATGAGAGGGTGAGGAGAAGCCGGGAGAGGAGCTGCCAGAGGAGAATAAGGGCAAATGAGAGGGCGAGGAGAAGCTGGGAGAGGAGCAGCCAGGAGACAATAAGGGCAAATGAGAGGGTGAGGAGAAGCCGGGAGACGAGCAGCCAGGGGAATATAAGGGCAAATGAGAGGGTGAGGATAAGCCGGTAGAGGAGCAGCCAGGGGAGAATAAGGGAAAATGAGAGGGTGAGGAGAAGCCGGGAGACGAGCAGCCAGGGGAATATAAGTGCAACTGAGAGGGTGAGGAGAAGCCGGGAGAGGAGCTGCCAGAGGAGAATAAGGGCAAATGAGAGGGTGAGGAGAAGCCGGGAGAGGATCAGCCAGGGAGAATAAGGGCAAATGAGAGGGTGAGGAGAAGCCGGGAGAGGAGCAGCCAGGGGAGAATAAGGGCAAATGAGAGGATGAGGAGAAGCCGGGAGAGGAGCAGCCAGGGGCGAATAAGGGCAAATGACAGGGTGAGGAGATGCCGGGAGACGAGCAGCCAGGGGAGAATAAGGGCAAATGGGAGGGTGAGGAGAAGCCGTGAGAGGAGCAGCCAGGGGAGAATAAGGGCAAATGAGAGGGTGAGGATAAGCCGGGAGAGGAGCAGCCAGGGGAAAATAACGGCAAATGAGAGGGTGAGGATAAGCCGGGAGACGAGCAGCCAGGGGAGAATAAGGGCAAATGAGAGGGTGAGGAGAAGCCGGAAGAGGAGCAGCCAGGGGAGAAAAAGGGCAAATTAGAGGGTAAGAATCCGGGAGAGGAGCAGCCAGGTGTGAAAAATGGCAAATGAGAGGGTGAGGAGAAGCCGGGAGAGGAGCAGCCACGGGCGAATAAGGGCAAATGAGAGGGTGAGGAGAAGCCGGGAGAGGAGCAGCCAGGGGAGAATAAGTGCAAATGAGAGGGTAAGGAGAAGCCGGGAGAGGAGCAGCCAGGGGAGAATAAGGGCAAATGAGAGGGTGAGCAGAAGCCGGGAGAGGAGCAGCCAGGGGAGAATAAGGGCAAATGAGAGGGTGAGGAGAAGCCGGGAGAGGAGCAGCCAAGGGAGAATAAGGGCAAATGAGAGGGTGAGGAGAAGCCGGGAGAGGAGCAGCCAGGGGAGAATAAGGGCAAATGACAGGGTGAGGAGAAGCCGAGAGACGAGCAGCCAGGTGAGAATAAGGGCAAATGAGAGGGTGAGGAGAAGCCGGGAGAGGAGCAGCCAGGGGAGAATAAGGGCAAATGAGAGGGTGAGGAGAAGCCGGGAGAGGAGCTGCCAGGGGAGAATAAGGGCAAATGAGAGGGTGAGGAGAAGGTGCGAGAGGAGCAGCCAGGGGAGAATAAGGGCAACTGAGAGGGTGAGGAGAAGCCGGGAGAGGAGCAGCCAGGGGAGAATAAGGGCAAATGAGAGGGTGAGGAGAAGCCGGGAGAGGAGCAGCCAGGGGAGAATAAGGGAAAATGAGAGGGTGAGGAGAAGCCGGGAGAGGAGCAGCCAGGGGAGAATAAGGGCAAATGAGAGGGTGAGGAGAAGCCGGGAGAGGAGCAGCCAGGGGAGAATAAGGGCAACTGAGAGGGTGAGGAGAAGCCGGGAGAGGAGCAGCCAGGGGATAATAAGGGCAAATGAGAGGGTGAGGAGAAGCCGGGAGACGAGCAGGCAGGGGAATATAAGGGCAAATGAGAGGGTGAGGAGAAGCCGGGAGAGGAGCAGCCAGGGGCGAATAAGTGCAACTGAGAGGGTGAGGAGAAGCCGGGAGAGGACCAGCCAGGGGAGAATAAGGGCAAATGAGAGGGTGAGGAGAAGCCCGGAGAGGATCAGCCAGGGGAGAATAAGGGCAAATGAGAGGGTGAGGAGAAGCCGGGAGTGGAGCAGCCAGGGGAGAATAAGTGCAACTGAGAGGGTGAGGAGAAGCCGGGAGAGGACCAGCCAGGGGAGAATAAGGGCAAATGAGAGGGTGAGGATAAACCGGGAGAGGAGCAGCCAGGGGAGAATAAGGGCAAATGAGAGGGTGAGGAGAAGCCGGAGAGGAGCAGCCAGGGGAGAATAAGGGCAAATGAGAGGGTGAGGAGAAGCCGGGAGACGAGCAGCCAGGGGAATATAAGTGCAACTGAGAGGGTGAGGAGAAGCCGGGAGAGGAGCTGCCAGAGGAGAATAAGGGCAAATGAGAGGGTGAGGAGAAGCCGGGAGAGGAGCAGCCAGGGAGAATAAGGGCACATGAGAGGGTGAGGAGAAGCCGGGAGAGGAGCAGCCAGGGGAGAATAAGGGCAAATGAGAAGGTGAGGAGAAGCCGGGAGAGGAGCAGCCAGGGGAGAATAAGGGCAAATGAGAGGGTGAGCAGTAGCCGGGAGACGAGCAGCCAGGGGAATATACGGGCAAATGAGAGGGTGAGGAGAAGCCGGGAGAGGAGCAGCCAGGGGAGAATAAGGGCAAATGAGAGGGTGAGGAGAAGCCAGGAGAGGAGCAGCCGGTGGAGAATAAGGGCAAATTAGAGGGTGAGGAGAAGCCAGGAGAGGAGCAGCCAGGGGAGAATAAGGGCAAATGAGAGGGTGAGGAGAAGCCGGGAGAGGAGCAACCAGGGGAGAATAAGGGCAAACGAGAGGGTGAGGAGAAGCCGGGAGAGGTGCAGCCAGGAGAGAATAATTGCAAAAGAGGGTGAGGAGAAGCCGGGAGAGGAGCAGCCATGGGAGAATAAGGGCAAATGAGAGGGTGAGCAGAAGCCGGGAGAGGAGCAGCCAGGGAAGAATAAGGGCAAATGAGAGGGTGAGGAGAAGCCGGAAGAGGAGTAGCCAGGGGAGAATAAGGGCAAAAGACAGGGTGAGGAGAAGCCGGGAGAGGAGCAGCCAGGGGAGAATAAGGGCAAATGAGAGGGTGAGCAGAAGCCGGGAGAGGAGCAGCCAGGGGAGAATAAGGGCAAATGAGAGGGTGAGGAGAAGCCGGGAGAGGAGCAGCCAGGGGAGAAAAAGGGCAAATGACAGGGGGAGGAGAAACCGGGAGAGGAGCAGCCAGGGGCGAATAAGTGCAAATGAGAGGGTGAGGAGAAGCCGGGAGAGAGCAGCCAGGGGAGAATAAGGGCAAATGAGAGGGTGAGCAAAAGCCGGGAGAGGAGCAGCCAGGGGAGAATAAGGGCAAATGAAAGGGTGACGAGAAGCCGGGAAAGGAGCAGCCAGGGGAGAATAAGGGCAAATGAGAGGGTGAGGAGAAGCCGGGAGAGGAGCAGCCAGGGGAGAATAAGGGCAAATGAGAGGGTGAGGAGAAGCCGGGAGAGGAGCAGCCAGGGGAGAATAATGGCAAATGAGAGGGTGAGGATAGGCCGGGAGAGGAGCAGCCAGGGGAGAATACGGGCAAATGAGAGGGTGAGGAGAAGCCGGGAGAGGAGCTGCCAGAGGAGAATAAGGGCAAATGAGAGGGTGAGGAGAAGCCGGGAGAGGAGCAGCCAGGGGAGAATAAGGGCAACTGAGAGGGTGAGGAGAAGCCGGGAGAGGAGCAGCCAGGGGAGAATAAGGGCAAATGAGAGGGTGAGGAGAAGCCGGGAGAGGAGCAACCAGGGGAGAATAAGGGCAAATGAAAGGGTGAGGAGAAGCAGGGAAAGGAGCAGCCAGGGGAGAATAAGGGCAAATGAGAGGGTGAGGAGAAGCCGGGAGAGGAGCAGCCAGGAGACAATAAGGGCAAATGAGAGGGTGAGGAGAAGCCGGGAGACGAGCAGCCAGGGGAGAATAAGGGCAAATTAGAGGGTGAGGATAAGCCGGGAGAGGAGCAGCCAGGGGAAAATAAGGGCAAATGAGAGGGTGAGGATAAGCCGGTAGACGAGCAGCCAGGGGAGAATAAGGGCAAATGAGAGGGTGAGGAGAAGCCGGGAGAGGAGCAGCCAGGGGAGAAAAAGGGCAAATTAGAGGGTGAGAATCCGGGAGAGGAGCAGCCAGGTGCGCAAAATGGCAAATGAGAGGGTGAGGAGAAGCCGGGAGAGGAGCAGCCACGGGAGAATAAGGGCAAATGAGAGGGTGAGCAGAAGCTGGGAGAGGAGCAGCCAGGGGAGAATAAGTGCAAATGAGAGGGTGAGGAGAAGCCGGGAGAGGAGCACCCAGGGGAGAATAAGTGCAAATGAGAGGGTGAGGAGAAGCCGGGAGAGGAGCAGCCAGGGGAGAATAAGGGAAAATGAGAGGGTGAGGAGAAGCCGGGAGAGGAGCAGCCAGGGGAGAATAAGGGCAAATGAGAGGGTGAGGAGAAGCCGGGAGAGGAGCAGCCAGGGGAGAATAAGGGAAAATGAGAGGGTGAGGAGAAGCCGGGAGAGGAGCAGCCAGGGGAGAATAAGGGCAAATGAGAGGGTGAGGAGAAGCCGGGAGAGGAGCAGCCAGGGGAGAATAAGGGCAACTGAGAGGGTGAGGAGAAGCCAGGAGAGGAGCAGCCAGGGGAGAATAAGGGTAAATGAGAGGGTGAGGAGAAGCCGGGAGACGAGCAGCCAGGGGAATATAAGGGCAAATGAGAGGGTGAGGAGAAGCCGGGAGAGGAGCAGCCAGGGGTGAATAAGTGCAACTGAGAGGGTGGGGAGAAGCCGGGAGAGGACCAGCCAGGGGAGAATAAGGGAAAATGAGAGGGTGAGGAGAAGCCGGGAGAGGAGCAGCCAGGGGAGAATAAGGGCAAACGAGAGGGTGAGGAGAAGCCGGGAGAGGAGCTGCCAGAGGAGAATAAGGGCAAATGAGAGGGCGAGGAGAAGCTGGGAGAGGAGCAGCCAGGGGAGAATAAGGGCAAATGAGAGGGTGAGGAGAAGCCGGGAGACGAGCAGCCAGGGGAATATAAGTGCAACTGAGAGGGTGAGGAGAAGCCGGGAGAGGAGCAGCCAGGGGAGAATAAGGGCAAATGAGAGGGTGAGGAGAAGCCGGAAGAGGAGCAGCCAGGGGAGAAAAAGGGCAAATTAGAGGGTAAGAATCCGGGAGAGGAGCAGCCAGGTGTGAAAAATGGCAAATGAGAGGGTGAGGAGAAGCCGGGAGACGAGCAGCCAGGGGAATATAAGTGCAAATGAGAGGATGAGGAGAAGCCGGGAGAGGAGCAGCCAGGGGCGAATAAGGGCAAATGACAGGGTGAGGAGATGCCGGGAGACGAGCAGCCAGGGGAGAATAAGGGCAAATGAGAGGGTGAGGAGAAGCCATGAGAGGAGCAGCCAGGGGAGAATAAGGGCAAATGAGAGGGTGAGGATAAGCCGGGAGAGGATCAGCCGGCGGAAAATAAGGGCAAATGAGAGGGTGAGGATAAGCCGGGAGACGAGCAGCCAGGGGAGAATAAGGGCAAATGAGAGGGTGAGGAGAAGCCGGAAGAGGAGCAGCCAGGGGAGAAAAAGGGCAAATTAGAGGGTAAGAATCCGGGAGAGGAGCAGCCAGGTGTGAAAAATGGCAAATGAGAGGGTGAGGAGAAGCCGGGAGAGGAGCAGCCACGGGCGAATAAGGGCAAATGAGAGGGTGAGGAGAAGCCGGGAGAGGAGCAGCCAGGGGAGAATAAGTGCAAATGAGAGGGTAAGGAGAAGCCGGGAGAGGAGCAGCCAGGGGAGAATAAGGGCAAATGAGAGGGTGAGCAGAAGCCGGGAGAGGAGCAGCCAGGGGAGAATAAGGGCAAATGAGAGGGTGAGGAGAAGCCGGGAGAGGAGCAGCCAGGGGAGAATAAGGGCAAATGACAGGGTGAGGAGAAGCCGAGAGACGAGCAGCCAGGGGCGAATAAGTGCAAATGAGAGGGTGAGGAGAAGCCGGGAAAGGAGCAGCCAGGGGAGAATAAGGGCAAATGAGAGGGTGAGCAAAAGCCGGGAGAGGAGCAGCCAGGGGAGAATAAGGGGAAATGAGAGGGTGAGGAGAAGCCGGGAGAGGAGCAGCCAGGGGAGAATAAGGGCAAATGACAGGGTGAGGAGAAGGCGGGAGAGGAGCAGCCAGGGGAGAATAAGGGCAAATGAGAGGGTGAGGAGAAGCCGGGAGAGGAGCAGCCAGGTGAGAATAAGGGCAAATGAGAGGGTGAGGAGAAGCCGGGAGAGGAGCAGCCAGGGGAGAATAAGGGCAAATGAGAGGGTGAGGAGAAGCCGGGAGAGGAGCTGCCAGAGGACAATAAGGGCAAATGAGAGGGTGAGGAGGAGGTGCGAGAGGAGCAGCCAGGGGAGAATAAGGGCAACTGAGAGGGTGAGGAGAAGCCGGGAGAGGAGCAGCCAGGGGAGAATAAGGGCAAATGAGAGGGTGAGGAGAAGCCGGGAGAGGAGCAGCCAGGGGAGAATAAGGGAAAATGAGAGGGTGAGGAGAAGCCGGGAGAGGAGCAGCCAGGGGAGAATAAGGGCAAATGAGAGGGTGAGGAGAAGCCGGGAGAGGAGCAGCCAGGGGAGAATAAGGGCAACTGAGAGGGTGAGGAGAAGCCGGGAGAGGAGCAGCAGGGGATAATAAGGACAAATGAGAGGGTGAGGAGAAGCCGGGAGACGAGCAGGCAGGGGAATATAAGGGCAAATGAGAGGGTGAGGAGAAGCCGGGAGAGGAGCAGCCAGGGGCGAATAAGTGCAACTGAGAGGGTGAGGAGAAGCCGGGAGAGGACCAGCCAGGGGAGAATAAGGGCAAATGAGAGGGTGAGGAGAAGCCGGGAGAGGATCAGCCAGGGGACAATAAGGGCAAATGAGAGGGTGAGGAGAAGCCGGGAGTGGAGCAGCCAGGGGAGAATAAGTGCAACTGAGAGGGTGAGGAGAAGCTGGGAGAGGACCAGCCAGGGGAGAATAAGGGCAAATGAGAGGGTGAGGATAAACCGGGAGAGGAGCAGCCAGGGGAGAATAAGGGCAAATGAGAGGGTGAGGAGAAGCCGGGAGAGGAGCAGCCAGGGGAGAATAAGGGCAAATGAGAGGGTGAGGAGAAGCCGGGAGAGGAGCAGCCAGGGGAGAATGAGGGCAAATGACAGGGTGAGGAGAATCCGGGAGAGGAGCAGCCAGGGGAGAATAAGGGCAAATGAGAGGGTGAGGAGAAGCCGGGAGAGGAGCAGCCAGGGGAGAATAAGGGCAAATGAGAGGGTGAGGAGAAGCCGGGAGAGGAGCAGCCAGGGGAGAATAAGAGCAAATGACAGGGTGAGGAGAAGCCGGGAGAGGAGCAGCCAGGGGAGAATAAGGGCAAATGAGAGGGTGAGGAGAAGCCGGGAGACGAGCAGGCAGGGGAATATAAGGGCAAATGAGAGGGTGAGGAGAAGCCGGGAGAGGAGCAGCCAGGGGCGAATAAGTGCAACTGAGAGGGTGAGGAGAAGCCGGGAGAGGACCAGCCAGGGGAGAATAAGGGCAAATGAGAGGGTGAGGAGAAGCCGGGTGAGGATCAGCCAGGGGAGAATAAGGGCAAATGAGAGGGTGAGGAGAAGCCGGGAGTGGAGCAGCCAGGGGAGAATAAGTGCAACTGAGAGGGTGAGGAGAAGCCGGGAGAGGACCAGCCAGGGGAGAATAAGGGCAAATGAGAGGGTGAGGATAAACCGGGAGAGGAGCAGCCAGGGGAGAATAAGGGCAAATGAGAGGGCGAGGAGAAGCCGGGAGAGGAGCAGCCAGGGGAGAATAAGGGCAAATGACAGGGTGAGGAGAATCCGGGAGAGGAGCAGCCAGGGGAGAATAAGGGCAAATGAGAGGGTGAGGAGAAGCCGGGAGAGGAGCAGCCAGGGGAGAATAAGGGCAAATGAGAGGGTGAGGAGAAGCCGGGAGAGGAGCAGCCAGGGGAGAATAAGAGCAAATGACAGGGTGAGGAGAAGCCGGGAGAGGAGCAGCCAGGGGAGAATAAGGGCAAATGAAAGGGTGAGGAGAAGCCGGGAAAGGAGCAGCCAGGGGAGAATAAGGGCAAATGAGAGGGTGAGGAGAAGCCGGGAGAGGAGCAGCCAGGGGAGAATAAGGGCAAATGAGAGGGTGAGGATAGGCCGGGAGAGGAGCAGCCAGGGGAGAATAATGGCAAATGAGAGGGTGAGGATAGGCCGGGAGAGGAGCAGCCAGGGGAGAATAAGGGCAAATGAGAAGGTGAGGATAAGCCGGGAGAGGAGCAGCCAGGGGCGAATAAGTGCAACTGAGAGGGTGGGGAGAAGCCGGGCGAGGACCAGCCAAGGGAGAATAAGGGCAAATGAGAGGGTGAGGAGAAGCCGGGAGAGGAGCAGCCAGGGGCGAATAAGGGCAAACGAGAGGGTGAGGAGAAGCCGGGAGAGGAGCCACCAGAGGAGAATAAGGGCAAACGAGAGAGCGAGGAGAAGCTGGGAGAGGAGCAGCCAGGAGGCAATAAGGGCAAATGAGAGGGTGAGGAGAAGCCGGGAGACGAGCAGCCAGGGGAATATAAGGGCAAATGAGAGGGTGAGGATAAGCCGGTAGAGGAGCAGCCAGGGGAGAATAAGGGCAAATGAGAGGGTGAGGAGAAGCCGGGAGACGAGCAGCCAGGGGAATATAAGTGCAACTGAGAGGGTGAGGAGAAGCCGGGAGAGGAGCTGCCAGAGGAGAACAAGGGCAAATGAGAGGGTGAGTAGAAGCCGGGAGAGGAGCAGCCAGGGAGAATAAGGGCAAATGAGAGGGTGAGGAGAAGCCGGGAGAGGAGCAGCCAGGGGAGAATAAGGGCAAATGAGAGGATGAGGAGAAGCCGGGAGAGGAGCAGCCAGGGGCGAATAAGGGCAAATGACAGGGTGAGGAGATGCCGGGAGACGAGCAGCCAGGGGAGAATAAGGGCAAATGAGAGGGTGAGGAGAAGCCGTGAGAGGAGCAGGCAGGGGAGAATAAGGGCAAATGAGAGGGTGAGGATAAGCCGGGAGAGGAGCAGCCAGGGGAAAATAAGGGCAAATGAGAGGGTGAGGATAAGCCGGGAGACGAGCAGCCAGGGGAGAATAAGGGCAAATGAGAGGGTGAGGAGAAGCCGGAAGAGGAGCAACCAGGGGAGAAAAAGGGCAAATTAGAGGGTAAGAATCCGGGAGAGGAGCAGCCAGGTGTGAAAAATAGCAAATGAGAGGGTGAGGAGAAGCCGGGAGAGGAGCAGCCAGGGGCGAATAAGGGCAAATGAGAGGGTGAGGAGAAGCCGGGAGAGGAGCAGCCAGGGGAGAATAAGTGCAAATGAGAGGGTAAGGAGAAGCCGGGAGACGAGCAGCCAGGGGAGAATAAGGGCAAATGAGAGGGTGAGCAGAAGCCGGGAGAGGAGCAGCCAGGGGAGAATAAGGGCAAATGAGAGGGTGAGGAGAAGCCGGGAGAGGAGCAGCCAGGGGAGAATAAGGGCAAATGACAGGGTGAGGAGAAGCCGGGAGACGAGCAGCCAGGGGCGAATAAGTGCAAATGAGAGGGTGAGGAGAAGCCGGGAAAGGAGCAGCCAGGGGAGAATAAGGGCAAATGAGAGGGTGAGCAAAAGCCGGGAGAGGAGCAGCCAGGGGAGAATAAGGGCAAATGAGAGGGTGATGAGAAGCCGGGAGAGGAGCAGCCAGGGGAGAATAAGGGCAAATGACAGGGTGAGGAGAAGGCGGGAGAGGAACAGCCAGGGGAGAATAAGGGCAAATGAGAGGGTGAGGATAAGCCGGGAGAGGAGCAGCCAGGTGAGAATAAGGGCAAATGAGAGGGTGAGGAGAAGCCGGGAGAGGAGCAGCCAGGGGAGAATAAGGGCAAATGAGAGGGTGAGGAGAAGCCGGGAGAGGAGCTGCCAGAAGAGAATAAGGGCAAATGAGAGGGTGAGGAGAAGCCGCGAGAGGAGCAGCCAGGGGAGAATAAGGGCAACTGAGAGGGTGAGGAGAAGCCAGGAGAGGAGCAGCCAGGGGAGAATAAGGGCAAATGAGAGGGTGAGGAGAAGCCGGGAGAGGGGCAGCCAGGGGAGAATAAGGGCAACTGAGAGGGTGAGGAGAAGCCGGGAGAGGAGCAGCCAGGGGATAATAAGGGCAAATGAGAGGGTGAGGAGAAGCCGGGAGACGAGCAAGCAGGGCAATATAAGGGCAAAGCAGAGGGTGAGGAGAAGCCGGGAGAGGTGCAGCCAGGGGCGAATAAGTGCAACTGAGAGGGTGAGGAGAAGCCGGGAGAGGACCAGCCAGGGGAGAATAAGGGCAAATGAGAGAGTGAGGAGAAGCCGGGAGAGGAGCAGCCAGGGGAGAATAAGGGCAAATGAGAGGGTGAGGAGATGCCGGGAGAGGAGCTGCCAGGGGAGAATAAGGGCAAATGAGAGGGTGAGGATAAGCCGGGAGAGGAGCAGCCAGGGGAGAATAATGGCAAATGAGAGGGTGAGGAGAAGCCGGGAGACGAGCAGCCAGGGGAATATAAGGGCAAATGAGAGGGTGAGGAGAAGCCGCGAGAGGAGCAGCCAGGGGAGAATAAGGGCAACTGAGAGGGTGAGGAGAAGCCAGGAGAGGAGCAGCCAGGGGAGAATAAGGGCAAATGAGAGGGTGAGGAGAAGCCGGGAGAGGGGCAGCCAGGGGAGAATAAGGGCAACTGAGAGGGTGAGGAGAAGCCGGGAGAGGAGCAGCCAGGGGATAATAAGGGCAAATGAGAGGGTGAGGAGAAGCCGGGAGACGAGCAAGCAGGGGAATATAAGGGCAAATGAGAGGGTGAGGAGAAGCCGGGAGAGGTGCAGCCAGGGGCGAATAAGTGCAACTGAGAGGGTGAGGAGAAGCCGGGAGAGGACCAGCCAGGGGAGAATAAGGGCAAATGAGAGAGTGAGGAGAAGCCGGGAGAGGAGCAGCCAGGGGAGAATAAGGGCAAATGAGAGGGTGAGGAGATGCCGGGAGAGGAGCTGCCAGGGGAGAATAAGGGCAAATGAGAGGGTGAGGATAAGGCGGGAGAGGAGCAGCCAGGGGAGAATAATGGCAAATGAGAGGGTGAGGAGAAGCCGGGAGACGAGCAGCCAGGGGAATATAAGGGCAAATGAGAGGGTGAGGAGAAGCCGAGAGAGGAACAGCCAGAGGAGAATAAGGGCAAATGAGAGGGTGAGGAGAAGCCGGGAGACGAGCAGCCAGGGGAATATAAGTGCAACTGAGAGGGTGAGGAGAAGCCGGGAGAGGAGCTGCCAGAGGAGAATAAGGGCAAATGAGAGGGTGAGGAGAAGCCAGGAGAGGAGCAGCCAGGGAGAATAAGGGCAAATGAGAGGGTGAGGAGAAGCCGGGAGAGGAGCAGCCAGGGGAGAATAAGGGCAAATGAGAGGGTGAGGAGAAGCCGGGAGAGGAGCAGCCAGGGGAGAATAAGGGCAAATGACAGGGTGAGGAGAATCCGGGAGAGGAGCAGCCAGGGGAGAATAAGGGCAAATGAGAGGGTGAGGAGAAGCCGGGAGAGGAGCAGCCAGGGGAGAATAAGGGCAAATGAGAGGGTGAGGAGAAGCCGGGAGAGGAGCAGCCAGGGGAGAATAAGGGCAAATGACAGGGTGAGGAGAAGCCGGGAGAGGAGCAGCCAGGGGAGAATAAGGGCAAATGAAAGGGTGAGGAGAAGCCGGGAGAGGAGCAGCCAGGGGATAATAAGGGCAAATGAGAGGGTGAGGAGAAGCCGGGAGAGGAGCAGCCAGGGGAGAATAAGGGCAAATGAGAGGGTGAGGATAGGCCGGGAGAGGAGCAGCCAGGGGAGAATAATGGCAAATGAGAGGGTGAGGATAGGCCGGGAGAGGAGCAGCCAGGGGAGAATAAGGGCAAATGAGAAGGTGAGGATAAGCCGGGAGAGGAGCAGCCAGGGGAGAATAAGGGCAAATGAGAGGGTGAGGAGAAGCCGGGAGAGGAGCAGCCAGGGGCGAATAAGGGAAAATGAGAGGGTGAGGAGAAGCCGGGAGACGAGCAGCCAGGGGAGAATAAGGGCAAATGAGAGGGTGAGGAGAAGCCGGGAGAGGAGCAGCCAGGGGAGAATAAGGGCAAATGACAGGGTGAGGAGAAGCCGGGAGAGGAGCAGCCAGGGGAGAATAAGGGCAAATGAGAGGGTGAGGAGAAGCCGGGAGACGAGCAGCCAGGGGAATATAAGGGCAAATGAGAGGGTGAGGAGAAGCCGGGAGAGGAGCTGCCAGAGGAGAATAAGGGCAAATGAGAGGGTGAGGAGAAGCCGGGAGAGGAGCAGCCAGGGAGAATAAGGGCAAATGAGAGGGTGAGGAGAAGCCGGGAGAGGAGCAGCCAGGGGAGAATAAGGGCAAATGAGAGGGTGAGGAGAAGCCGGGAGAGGAGCAGCCAGGGGAGAATAAGGGCAAATGACAGGGTGAGGAGAATCCGGGAGAGGAGCAGCCAGGGGAGAATAAGGGCAAATGAGAGGGTGAGGAGAAGCCGGGAGAGGAGCAGCCAGGGGAGAATAAGGGCAAATGAGAGGGTGAGGAGAAGCCGGGAGAGGAGCAGCCAGGGGAGAATAAGGGCAAATGACAGGGTGAGGAGAAGCCGGGAGAGGAGCAGCCAGGGGAGAATAAGGGCAAATGAAAGGGTGAGGAGAAGCCGGGAGAGGAGCAGCCAGGGGAGAATAAGGGCAAATGAGAGGGTGAGGAGAAGCCGGGAGAGGAGCAGCCAGGGGAGAATAAGGGCAAATGAGAGGGTGAGGATAGGCCGGGAGAGGAGCAGCCAGGGGAGAATAATGGCAAATGAGAGGGTGAGGATAGGCCGGGAGAGGAGCAGCCAGGGGAGAATAAGGTCAAATGAGAAGGTGAGGATAAGCCGGGAGAGGAGCAGCCAGGGGAGAATAAGGGCAAATGAGAGGGTGAGGAGAAGCCGGGAGAGGAGCAGCCAGGGGCGAATAAGGGAAAATGAGAGGGTGAGGAGAAGCCGGGAGACGAGCAGCCAGGGGAGAATAAGGGCAAATGAGAGGGTGAGGAGAAGCCGGGAGAGGAGCAGCCAGGGGAGAATAAGGGCAAATGACAGGGTGAGGAGAAGCCGGGAGAGGAGCAGCCAGGGGAGAATAAGGGCAAATGAGAGGGTGAGGAGAAGCCGGGAGACGAGCAGCCAGGGGAATATAAGGGCAAATGAGAGGGTGAGGAGAAGCCGGGAGAGGAGCAGCCAGGGGCGAATAAGTGCAACTGAGAGTGTGAGGAGAAGCCGGGAGAGGACCAGCCAGGGGAGAATAAGGGCAAATGAGAGGGTGAGGAGAAGCCGGGAGAGGAGCAGCCAGGCGAGAATAAGGGCAAATGAGAGGGTGAGGAGAAGCCGGGAGAGGAGCTGCCAGAGGAGAATAAGGGCAAATGAGAGGGTGAGGAGAAGCCAGTAGACGAGCAGCCAGGGGAATATAAGGGCAAATGAGAGGGTGAGGATAAGCCGGGAGAGGAGCAGCCAGGGGAGAATAAGGGCAAATGAGAGGGTGAGGAGAAGCCGGGAGCCGAGCAGCCGGGGGAATATAAGTGCAACTGAGAGGGTGAGGAGAAGCCGGGAGATGAGCTGCCAGAGGAGAATAAGGGCAAATGAGAGGGTGAGGAGAAGCCGGGAGAGGAGCAGCGAGGGAGAATAAGGGCAAATGAGAGGGTGAGGAGAAGCCGGGAGAGGAGCAGCCAGGGAGAATAAGGGCAAATGAGAGGGTGAGGAGAAGCCTGGAGAGGAGCAGCCAGGGGAGAATAATTGCAAATGAGAGGGAAGGAGAAGCCGTGAGAGGAGCAGCCAGGGGAGAATAAGGGCAAATGAGCGGGTGAGCAGAAGCCGGGAGAGGAGCAGCCAGGGGAGAATAAGGGCAAATGAGAGGGTGAGGAGAAGCCGGGAGAGGAGCAGCCAGGGGAGAATAAGGGCAAATGACAGGGTGAGGAGAAGCCGGGAGAGGAGCAGCCAGGGGCGAATAAGTGCAAATGAGAGGGTGAGGAGAAGCCGGGAGAGGAGCAGCCAGGGGAGAATAAGGGCAAATGAGAGGGTGAGCAAAAGCCGGGAGAGGAGCAGCCAGGGGAGAATAACGGCAAATGAGAGGGTGAGGAGAAGCCGGGAAAGGAGCAGCCAGGGGAGAATAAGGGCAAATGACAGGGTGAGGAGAAGCCGGGAGAGGAGCAGCCAGGGGAGAATAAGGGCAAATGAGAGGGTGAGGAGAAGCCGGGAGAGGAGCAGCCAGGGGAGAATAAGGGCAAATGAGAGGGTGAGGAGAAGCCGGGAGAGGAGCTGCCAGAGGAGAATAAGGGCAAATGAGAGGGTGAGGAGAAGCCGCGAGAGGAGCAGCCAGGGGAGGATAAGGGCAACTGAGAGGGTGAGGAGAAGCTGGGAGAGGAGCAGCGAGGGGAGAATAAGGGCAAATGAGAGGGTGAGGAGAAGCCGGGAGAGGAGCAGCCAGGGGAGAATAAGGGAAAATGAGAGGGTGAGGAGAAGCCCGGAGAGGAGCAGCCAGGGGAGAATAAGGGCAAATGAGAGGGTGAGGAGAAGCCGGGAGAGGAGCAGCCAGGGGAGAATAAGGGCAACTGAGAGGGTGAGGAGAAGCCGGGAGAGGAGCAGCTAGGGGAGAATGAAGGCAAATGAGAGGGTGAGGAGAAGCCGGGAGACGAGCAGCCAGGGGAATATAAGGGCAAATGAGAGGGTGAGGAGAAGCCGGGAGAGGAGCAGCCAGGGGCGGATAAGTGCAACTGAGAGGGTGAGGAGAAGCCGGGAGAGGACCAGCCAGGGGAGAATAAGGGCAAATGAGAGGGTGAGGAGAAGCCGGGAGAGGAGCAGCCAGGGGAGAACAAGGGCAAATGAGAGGGTGAGGAGAAGCCGGGAGAGGAGCTGCCAGGGGAGAATAAGGGCAAATGAGAGGGAGAGGATAAGCCGGGAGAGGAGCAGCCAGGGGAGAATAAGGGCAAATGAGAGGGTGAGGAGAAGCCGGGAGACGAGCAGCCAGGGGAATATAAGGGCAAATGAGAGGGTGAGGAGAAGCCGGGAGAGGAGCAGCCAGGGGAGAATAAGGGCAAATGAGAGGGTGAGGAGAAGCCGGGAGAGGAGCAGCCAGGGAGAATAAGGGCAAATGAGAGGGTGAGGAGAAGCCGGGAGAGGAGCAGCCAGGGGAGAATAAGGGCAAATGAGAGGGTGAGGAGAAGCCGGGAGAGGAGCAGCCAGGGGAGAATAAGGGCAAATGATAGGGTGAGGAGAAGCCGGGAGAGGAGCAGCCAGGGGAGAATACGGGCAAATGAGAGGGTGAGGAGAAGCCGGGAAAGGAGCAGCCAGGGGAGAATAAGGGCAAATGAGAGGGTGAGGAGAAGCCGGGAGAGGAGCAGCCAGGGGAGAATAAGGGCAAATGAGAGTGTGAGGAGAAGCCGGGAGAGGAGCAGCCAGGGGAGAATAAGGGCAAATGAGAGGGTGAGGATAAGCCGGGAGAGGAGCAGCCAGCGGAGAATAAGGGCAAATGAGAGGGTGAGGAGAAGCCGGGAGACGAGCAGCCAGGGGAATATAAGGGCAAATGAGAGGGTGAGGAGAAGCCGGGAGAGGAGCAGCCAGGGGAGAATAAGGGCAAATGAGAGGGTGAGGAGAAGCCGGGAGAGGAGCTGCCAGAGGAGAATAAGGGCAAATGAGAGGGTGAGGAGAAGCCGGGAGAGGAGCAGCCAGGGAGAATAAGGGCAAATGAGAGGGTGAGGAGAAGCCGGGAGAGGAGCAGCCAGGGGAGAATAAGGGCAAATGAGAGGGTGAGGAGAAGCCGGGAGAGGAGCAGCCAGGGGAGAATAAGGGCAAATGATAGGGTGAGGAGAAGCCGGGAGAGGAGCAGCCAGGGGAGAATAAGGGCAAATGAAAGGGTGAGGAGAAGCCGGGAGAGGAGCAGCCAGGGGGGAATAAGGGCAAATGAGAGGGTGAGGAGAAGCCGGGAAAGGAGCAGCCAGGGGAGAATAAGGGCAAATGAGAGGGTGAGGAGAAGCCGGGAGAGGAGCAGCCAGGGGAGAATAAGGGCAAATGAGAGGGTGAGGAGAAGCCGGGAGAGGAGCAGCCAGGGGAGAATAAGGGCAAATGAGAGGGTGAGGAGAAGCCGGGAGAGGAGCAGCCAGCGGAGAATAAGGGCAAATGAGAGGGTGAGGAGAAGCCGGGAGAGGAGCAGCCAGGGGAGAATAAGGGCAAATGAGAGGGTGAGGAGAAGCCGGGAGAGGAGCAGCCAGGGGTGAATAAGGGCAACTGAGAGGGTGAGGAGAAGCCGGGAGTTGAGCAGCCAGGGGAGAATAAGGGCAACTGAGAGGGTGAGGAGAAGCCGGGAGAGGAGCAGCCAGGGGAGAATAAGGGCAAATGAGAGGGTGAGGAGAAGCAGGGAGAGGAGCAGCCAGGGGAGAATAAGGGCAAATGACAGGGTGAGGAGAAGCCGGGAGAGGAGCAGCCAGGGGAGAATAAGGGCAAATGAGAGGGTGAGGAGAAGCCGGGAGAGGAGCAGCCAGGTGAGAATAAGGGCAAATGAGAGGGTGAGGAGAAGCCGGGAGAGGAGCAGCCAGGGGAGAATAAGGGCAAATGAGAGGGTGAGGAGAAGCCGGGAGAGGAACTGCCAGAGGAGAATAAGGGCAAATGAGAGGGTGAGGAGAAGCCGCGAGAGGAGCAGCCAGGGGAGAATAAGGGCAACTGAGGGTGAGGAGAAGCCAGGAGAGGAGCAGCCAGGGGAGAATAAGGGCAAATGAGAGGGTGAGGAGAAGCCGGGAGAGGAGCAGCCAGGGGAGAATAAGGGAAAATGAGACGGTGAGGAGAAGCCGGAGAGGAGCAGCCAGGGGAGAATAAGGGCAAATGACAGGGTGAGGAGAAGCCGGGAGAGGAGCAGCCAGGGGAGAATAAGGGCAACTGAGAGGGTGAGGAGAAGCCGGGAGAGGAGCAGCCAGGGGAGAATAAGGGCAAATGAGAGGGTGAGGAGAAGCCGGGAGAGGAGCAGCCAGTGGAAAATAAGTGCAAATGAGAGGGTGCGGAGAAGCCGGGAGAGGAGCAGCCAGGGGAGAATAAGGGCAAATGAGAGGGTGAGGATAACCCGGGAAAAGAGCAGCCAGGGGAGAATAAGGGCAAATGAGAGGGTGAGGAGAAGTCGGGAGAGGAGCAGCCAGGGGGGAATAAGGGCAAATGAGAGAGTGAGAAGAAGCCGGGAGAGGGGCAGCCAGGGGAGAATAAGGGCAAATGAGAGGGTGAGAAGAAGCCAGGAGAGGAGCAGCCAGGGGAGAATAAGGGCAAATGAGAGGGTGAGGAGAAGCCGTGAGAGGAGCAGCCAGGGGAGAATAAGGGCAAATGAGAGGGTGAGGAGAAACCGGGAGAGGAGCAGCCAGGGGAGAATAAGGGCAAATGAGAGGGTGAGAAGCCGGGAGAGGAGCAGCCAGGTGTGAAAAAGGGCAAATGAGAGGGTGAGGAGAAGCCGGGAGAGGAGCAGCCACGGGAGAATAAGGGCAAATGAGAGGGTGAGGAGAAGCCGTGAGAGGAGCAGCCAGCAGAAAATAAGTGCAACTGAGAGGGTTAGCTGAAGCCGGGAGAGGACCAGCCAGGGGAGAATAAGGGCATATGAGAGGGTGAGGAGAAGCCAGGAGACGAGCAGCCAGGGGAGAATAAGGGCAAATGAGAGGGTGAGGAGGAGCAGCCAGAGGAGAATAAGGGCAAATGAGAGGGTGAGGAGAAGCCGGGAGAGGGGCAACCAGGGGAGAATAAGGGCAAATGAGAGAGTGAGGAGAAGCCTGGAGAGGAGCAGCCAGGGGAGAATAAGGGAAAATGAGAGGTTGAGGAGAAGCCGGGAGAGGAGCAGGCAGGGGAGAAAAAGTGCAACTGAGAGGGTGAGGAGAAGCCGGGAGTGGAGCAGCCAGGGGCGAATAAGTGCAACTGAGAGGGTGAGGAGAAGCCAGGAGTGGAGCAGCCAGGAGAGAATAAGGGCAAATGAGAGGGTGAGGAGAAATCGGGAGAGGAGCAGCCAGTGGAGAATAAGGGCAAATGAGAGGGTGAGGAGAAGCCGGAAGAGGAGCAGCCAGGGGAGAATAAGGGCAAATGAGAGGGTGAGGAGAAGCCGGGAGAGGAGCAGCCAGGGGAGAATAAGGGCAAATGAGAGGGTGAGAAGCCGGGAGAGGAGCAGCCAGGGGTGAATAAGGGCAACTGAGAGGGTGAGGAGAAGCTGGGAGTGGAGCAGCCAGGGGAGAATAAGGGCAAATGAGAGGGTGAGGAGAAGCCGGGAGAGGAGCAGCCAGGGGAGAATAAGGGCAAATGAGAGGGTGAGGAGAAGCCGGGAGAGGAGCAGCCAGGGGAGAATAAGGGCAAATGACAGGGTGAGGAGAAGCCGGGAGAGGAGCAGCCAGGGGAGAATAAGGGCAAATGAGAGGGTGAGGAGAAGCCGGGAGAGGAGCAGCCAGGTGAGAATAAGGGCAAATGAGAGGGTGAGGAGAAGCCGGGAGAGGAGCAGCCAGGGGAGAATAAGGGCAAATGAGAGGGTGAGGAGAAGCCGGGAGAGGAGCTGCCAGAGGAGAATAAGGGCAAATGAGAGGGTGAGGAGAAGCCGCGAGAGGAGCAGCCAGGGGAGAATAAGGGCAACTGAGAGGGTGAGGAGAAGCCTGGAGAGGAGCAGCCAGGGGAGAATAAGGGCAAATAAGAGGGTGAGGAGAAGCCGGGAGAGGAGCAGCCAGGGGAGAATAAGGGAAAATGAGAGGGTGAGGAGAAGCCGGAGAGGAGCAGCCAGGGGAGAATAAGGGCAAATGAGAGGGTGAGGAGAAGCCGGGAGAGGAGCAGCCAGGGGAGAATAAGGGCAACTGAGAGGGTGAGGAGAAGCCGGGAGAGGAGCAGCCAGGGGAGAATAAGGGCAAATGAGAGGGTGAGGAGAAGCCGGGAGACGAGCAGCCAGGGGAATATAAGGGCAAATGAGAGGGAGAGGAGAAGCCGGGAGAGGAGCAGCCGGGGGCGAATAAGTGCAACTGAGAGGGTGAGGAGAAGCCGGAAGAGGAGCAGCCAGGGGAGAATAAGGGCAAATGAGAGGGTGAGGAGAAGCCGGGAGACGAGCAGCCAGGGGAATATAAGTGCAACTGAGAGGGTGAGGAGAAGCCGGGAGAGGAGCTGACAGAGGAGAATAAGGGCAAATGAGAGGGTGAGGAGAAGCCGGGAGAGGAGCAGCCAGGGAGAATAAGGGCAAATGAGAGGGTGAGGAGAAGCCGGGAGAGGAGCAGCCAGGGGGGAATAAGGGCAAATGAGAGGGTGAGGAGAAGCCTGAAGAGGAGCAGCCAGGGGAGAATAAGGGCAAATGATAGGGTGAGGAGAAGCCAGGAGAGGAGCAGCCAGGGGAGAATAAGGGCAAATGAAAGGGTGAGGAGAAGCCGGGAGAGGAGCAGCCAGGGGAGAATAAGGGTAAATGAGAGGGTGAGGAGAAGCCGGGATAGGAGCAGCCAGGGGAGAATAAGGGCAAATGAGAGGGTGAGGAGAAGCCGGGAGAGGAGCAGCCAGGGGAGAAAAAGGGCAAATGAGAGGGTGAGGAGAAGCCAGGAGAGGAGCAGCCAGGGGAGAAAAAGGGCAAGTGAGAGTGTGAGGAGAAGCCGGGAGAGGAGCAGCCAGGGATGAATAAGGGCAAATGAGAGGGTGAGGAGAAGCCGGGAGAGGAGCAGCCAGGGATGAATAAGGGCAAATGAGAGGGTGAGGAGAAGCCGGGAGAGGAGCAGCCAGGGGAGAATAAGGGCACATGAGAGGGTGAGGAGAAGCCGGGAGAGGAGCAGCCAGGGGAGAATAGGGGCAAATGACAGGGTGAGGAGAAGCCGGGAGAGGAGCAGTCAGGGGAGAATAAGGGCAAATGACAGGGTGAGGAGAAGCCGGGAGAGGAGCAGCCAGGGGAGAATAAGGGCAAATGACAGGGTGAGGAGAAGCCGGGAGAAGAGCAGCCAGGGGAGAATAAGGGCAAATGAGAGGGTGAGAAGCCTGGAGAGGAGCAGCCACGGAGAATAAGTTCAAATGAGAGGGTGAGGAGAAGCCGGGAGAGGAGCAGCCACGGTAGAATAAGGGCAAAAGAGAGGGTGAAGAGAAGCCGGGAGAGGAGCAGCCAGCGGAAAATAAGTGCAAATGAGAGGGTGCGGAGAAGCCGGGAGAGGAGCAGCCAGGGGAGAATAAGGGCAAATGAGAGGGTGAGGAGAACCCGGGAAAGGAGCAGCCAGGGGAGAATAAGGGCAAATGAGAGGGTGAGGAGAAGCCAGGAGACGAGCAGTCAGGGGAGAATAAGGGCAAATGAGAGGGTGAGGAGAAGCCGGGAGAGGAGCAGCCAGGGGGGAATAAGGGCAAATGAGAGAGTGAGGAGAAGCCGGGAGAGGGGCAGCCAGGGGAGAATAAGGGCAAATGAGAGGGCGAGAAGAAGCCGGGAGAGGAGCAGCCAGGGGAGAATAAGGGCAAATGAGAGGGTGAGGAGAAGCTGTGAGAGGAGCAGCCAGGGGAGAATAAGGGCAAATGAGAGGGTGAGGAGAAGCCGGGAGAGGAGCAGCCAGGGGAGAATAAGGGCAAATGAGAGGGTGAGAAGCCGGGAGATGAGCAGCCAGGTGTGAAAAAGGGCAAATGAGAGGGTGAGGAGAAGCCGGGAGAGGAGCAGCCACGGGAGAATAAGGGCAAATAACAGGGTGAGGAGAAGCCTGGAGAGGAGCAGCCAGCAGAAAATAAGTGCAACTGAGAGGGTTAGGTGAAGCCGGGAGAGGAGCAGCCAGGGGAGAATAAGGGCATATGAGAGGGTGAGGAGAAGCCAGGAGACGAGCAGCCAGGGGAGAATAAGGGCAAATGAGAGGGTGAGGAGGAGCAGCCAGGGGAGAATAAGGGCAAATGAGAGGGTGAGGAGAAGCCGGGAGAGGGGCAACCAGGGGATAATAAGGGCAAATGAGAGAGTGAGGATAAGCCTGGAGAGGAGCAGCCGGGGGAGAATAAGGGAAAATGAGAGGTTGAGGAGAAGCCGGGAGAGGAGCAGGCAGGGGAGAAAAAGTGCAACTGAGAGGGTTAGGAGAAGCCGGGAGTGGAGCAGCCAGGGGCGAATAAGTGCAACTGAGAGGGTGAGGAGAAGCCAGGAGTGGAGCAGCCAGTAGAGAATAAGGGCAAATGAGAGGGTGAGGAGAAATCGGGAGAGGAGCAGCCAGTGGAGAATAAGGGCAAATGAGAGGGTGAGGAGAAGCCGGGAGAGGAGCAGCGAGGGGAGAATAAGGGCAAATGAGAGGGTGAGGAGAAGCCGGGAGAGGAGCAGCCAGGGGAGAATGAGGGCAAATGAGAGGGTGAGGAGAAGCCGGGAGAGGAGCAGCCAGGGGTGAATAAGGGCAACTGAGAGGGTGAGGAGAAGCCGGGAGTGGAGCAGCCAGGGGAGAATAAGGGCAAATGAGAGGGTGAGGAGAAACCGGGAGAGGAGCAGCCAGGGGAGAATATGGGCAAATGAGAGGGTGAGGAGAAGCCGGGAGAGGAGCAGCCAGGGGAGAATAAGGGCAAATGAGAGTGTAGTATTCCTTGTATTCTTTGATGACGCCCTGCATGCCGCGAGGTTAGGCTAGGGAATGTTTATGTTCGAAGGAGGAGAAACGGAACGTGGCTTAGGACAGAGAGAGAAGACTGTGAGCGGCATGCAGGGCGCCGGCTGTAATAGATAAATAAACATCCTTGTTTATTTTAACTCGTGTGGACTGGCATACTTCATTTTGGCGACGAGGATGGGATGGCGTCCCAGAACCCACAGAAGCCAGGAAGGATTAATCCAGAGCGGAGCTCCGAGCCGCTGTGCAACGCTGCGCCTGGCTTGTGCTGCACAATTGGAAAGAGGGAGGAAGAGCAGATGCTCCGAACTGACGTCAATCAAACGTTGGTTTGTGCTGACATTTCATCACTGTGATGATTTTTTTTTTTTTTTTTTTTAATCTCCAGGGATGAATTCCATGTACTGTGAAGAGGATGAGGGGTCTATTCTTTACTCCTCATCCTGCCTAAGGCCAAAGGGTGAGTCATGTGATCTCCGTGCAATCGGTGGTCCTTTACTCTGAAAGTGGAAGTGGTGTGGCCAATGGGAGCGTGTCTAACAAACTCGAGTTAGACAGACAAGAAAAAAAAAAAAAAAATCATCACAGTGATGAAATACTTCTCAGATTGAAGAAGGTGGTAAGGAAAAGACAAAATGTTACGCCTCCAGGGCAATTTCAGATACAGAAAGCAGGTATTCTGTAATTGAAAAAGAACTTTTGGCATGCTCATGGGCAGTAAACTATTTTAGAAAGTATTTGTGGGGTTGCAAGTTTGTTATACAAACAGATCATAAACCACTTGTAGAAGTCTTGACAGTTAAAGGCATGTGTAGGGCATCACCTAGGTTAGCCAGATTAAGCATTAAATTACAAGATTATCATTTTGTGACAAAGTATGTTCCAGGTAAGAGGAATGTTGTTGCAGATTACTTGTCACGGCTGCCATTAAAGAGTGTGAGTGTAGAATCTGAAAGTAATGAGGAGATTGTGGCAGTCATTCTTGAAGTAACCTCGAAGGAAAAATGGTTAGATGAGATATCTAAAGATGAGACGTTAAATAGAATTGCAAATTTCACAATGTTAGGTTGGTCTGATAAGAGATCAATTGATGGAGAATGCATGAAGTTTTGGGAAGTGAAAGATGAATTGTCCATAGAAGAAGAATTTTTGATGAGGGGGAATAAACTGATACCTCCCAAAGCATTATATAATGAGCTCATAGAAAAAGCGCATCAAGGCCATCCGGGAATTACTGGTACCAAATGCAATGTGCGATCTGTATATTGGTGGCCAGGAATGGATATTTTGATTGAAAGATTTGTTAGAAACTGCTGGCCTTGTCAAAACAGCGATAAAAGTTGTAAAAGTTTTAAGTCAGAGCCGCTTGTTATAGATAAAGGAGAAGCTCCCTGGATGAAACTTGGAATTGATATTTTCGGACCATATCAGAGACTAATTGGGGATAAAAGGTTTTTAATTGTATTGATTGATTACTATTCAAGTTGGGTAGAATTGAAAGCTGTCAAAAATATTGATTCAAGAGAAATTATTAAATTCCTTAGTGAAATCTTCGGGAGAGAGGGTTTTCCCAAATCCATTATCAGTGATAATGGTGTTCAATTCAAAAGCAAAGAAATAAGAGAGTTTGCCGTCACATCTGGGATTTTATGGAAATATTCTGCTTTGTATCATCCCCAAACAAATGGTCTAGTTGAGAGATGTAACAGAATGGTTGTAGAGACGGTAGAGTTGGCATTGAGAAATAACATGCCTGTGGAAGAGGCACTTAAAGATAGGTTATGGAGTACAAGAATGTCAGTCAAAAGAGATCTAGGGGTATCTCCGTTTGAATTGATGAGAGGCAGAGCCCCCAACACCTTACTTATTCCAGAGTGGGTGAATTACAAAAGGACATCAGAGCATAGAGATAAAGGAAAGTATTGTAAATACTCAGAAAGCAAGAATAATTGGAATATGAGTCACAAATGCAAAGTCGAAATTGTACCAGGAGACATGGTAAGGATAAAACTAGGGCGTGCTGTTAGAAAGGGTGAATCCAAATACAGCAGACCAGTTAAAGTTTTACAAGTCCTAGTCAAAGCCATAAGAGTAATGGGTGGGTCAGTATGGAATATGAATAGAGTAAGCAAATGGAATTGGGATTTTAAGGATAATAGAAGATTTTATCCTAGGCAGAATCACAGGCAGGATCGAAGTAATTGGTTGAGAAATGATATAGGTTTTCAATATAACATAAGAGACAATTTGAATTCAGATACTAACGTCAGACCTCAAGTTGGGGAGGGACGCATACATGTAAGAGAGGATCAAGTTGCCAGAGCGGATAGTCAAACATTGAGAGGTAATGGTCAAGAAGATACTCCTTTAGAGTTTGAATCTGTCCAAGAAAGTAATGGCACTGCTACTGATGATGATAGAAGCATGGATGGAATTCAAGAAGGATGTGTGGCTAGTGGGAGTATGTACAACCACAGAGATAGAAAATTGCCATTCTGGACAAAAGATTATGTCATGGGAAAATAATTAGTTATATTGCACACTACCAATTTTGTTTTATACATAGCATTTGGGTTAACCTACATTGTTAACATTTGTTTTTTTTTGTTTTGTTTCCTTTCACATTTTTGGTTGCATATAAAAAAAAAAAAAAAAAAAATAATAATTTAAGGGGGAAAGGATAGGTGTTGTTGTGGTAGTTTTTACCACCATCTACAGCCACACATGGTTCCCAAGTTTTTAGGTTTCATTCAAACTATTTAAAGTGTAATGTTTATGGATTGTCACAGCATATTCCTAAAAATGTGTTGTTCTCTAGAAAGGGGGAGGTGGTGTAGTATTCCTTGTATTCTTTGATGACGCCCTGCATGCCGCGAGGTTAGGCTAGGGAATGTTTATGTTCGAAGGAGGAGAAACTGAACGTGGCTTAGGACAGAGAGAGAAGACTGTGAGAGGCATGCAGGGCGCCGGCTGTAATAGATAAATAAACATCCTTGTTTATTTTAACTCGTGTGGACTGGCATACTTCAGAGAGGGTGAGGAGAAGCCGGGAGAGGAGCAGCCAGGGGAGAATAAGGGCAAATGAGAGGGTGAGGAGAAGCCGGGAGACGAGCAGCCACGGGAATATAAGGGCAAATGAGAGGGTGAGGAGTAGCCGGGAGAGGAGCAGCCAGGGGAGAACAAGGGCAAATGAGAGGGTGAGGAGAAGCCGGCAGACGAGCAGTCAGGGGAATATAAGTGCAACTGAGAGGGTGAGGAGAAGCCGGGAGAGGAGCTGCCAGAGGAGAATAAGGGCAAATGAGAGGGTGAGGAGAAGTCGGGAGAGGAGCAGCCAGGGAGAATAAGGGCAAATGAGAGGGTGAGGAGAAGCCGGGAGAGGAGCTGCCAGGGCAAAAAAGGGCAACTGAGAGGGTGAGGAGAAGCCGGGAGAGAAGCAGCCAGGGGAGAATAAGGGCAAATGAGAGGGTGAGGAGAAGCCAGGAGAGGAGCAGCCAGGGGAGAATAACGGCAAATGACATGGTGAGGAGAAGCGGGGAGAGGAGCAGCCAGAGGAGAATAAGTGCAAATGAGAGGGTGAGGAGAAGCCGGGAGAGGAGCTGCCAGAGGAGAATAAGGGCAAATGAGAGGGTGAGGAGAAGCCAGGAGAGGAGCAGCCAGGGGCGAATAAGTGCAACTGAGAGGGTGAGGAGAAGCCGGGAGAGGAGCAGCCAGGGGAGAATAAGGGCAAATGAGAGGGTGAGGAGAAGCCGCGAGAGGAGCAGCCAGGGGAGAATAAGGGCAAATGAGAGGGTGAGGAGAAGCCGGGAGAGGGGCTGCCAGAGGAGAATAAGGGCAAATGAGAGGGTGAGGAGAAGCCGGGAGAGGAGCAGCCAGGGGAGAATAAGGGCAACTGAGAGGGTGAGGAGAAGCCGGGAGAGGAGCAGCCATGTGAGAATAAGGGCAAATGAGAGGGTGAGGAGAAGCCAGGAGAGGAGCAGCCAGGGGAGAATAACGGCAAATGACAGGGTGAGGAGAAGCGGGGAGAGGAGCAGCCAGAGGAGAATAAGTGCAAATGAGAGGGTGAGGAGAAGCCTGGAGAGGAGCTGCCAGAGGAGAATAAGGGCAAATGAGAGGGTGAGGAGAAGCCAGGAGAGGAGCAGCCAGGGGCGAATAATGAGAGGGTGAGGAGAACCCGGGAGAGGAGCAGCCAGGGGAGAATAAGGGCAAATGAGAGGGTGAGGAGAAGCCACGAGAGGAGCAGCCAGGGGAGAATAAGGGCAAATGAGAGGGTGAGGAGAAGCTGGGAGAGGGGCTGCCAGAGGAGAATAAGGGCAAATGAGAGGGTGAGGAGAAGCCGGGAGAGGAGCAGCCAGGGGAGAACAAGGGCAAATGAGAGGGTGAGGAAAAGCCGGGAGAGGAGCAGCCAGGGGAGAATAAGGGCAAATGAGAGGGTGAGGAGAAGCCGGGAGAGGAGCAGCCAGGGGAGAATAACGGCAAATGAGAGGGTGAGGAGAAGCCCCGAGACGAGCAGCCAGGGGAGAATAAGGGCAAATGAGAGGGTGAGGAGAAGCCGGGAGAGGAGCAGCCAGGAGAGAATAAGGGCAAATGAGAGGGTGAAAAGCTGGGAGAGGAGCAGCCAGTTGCGAAAAAGAGTAAATGAGAGGGTGAGGAGAAGCCGGGAGAGGAGCAGCCATGGGAGAAAAAGTGCAACTGAGAGGGTGAGGAGAAGCTGGGAGAGGAGCAGCCACGGGAATATAAGGGTAAATGAGAGGGTGAGGAGAAGCCGGGGGAGGAGCAGCCAGTGGAGAATAAGGGCAAATGAGAGGGTGAGGAGAAGCCGGGAGAGGAGCAGCCAGGGGTGAATAAGGGCTAATGAGAGGGTGAGGAGAAGCCGGGAGAGAAGCAGCCAGGGTAGAATAAGGGCAAATGAGAGGGTGAGGAGAAGCCGGGAGAGGTGCAGCCAGGGGCAAATATGTGCAACTGAGAGGGTGAGCAGAACCCGGGAGAGGAGCAGCCAGGGGCGAATAAGTGCAACTGAGAGGGTGAGGAGAAGCCGGGAGAGGAGCAGTCAAAGGGCGAATAAGTGCAACAGAGAGGGTGAGGAGTCTGGAAGAGGAGCTGTGAAGAACGTTGGAGGATCCGACCAAGGGAAATGAATGATGGGGAAGTGCAGGGGAGGGAAGCAGTAGAGTAGGTAAGTGTAGGGCGCAGAGAGGAACGCCTGTTTCCTAGCAAGGCATTACCTTGAACCACTCCTGTTCTCATATGTGCTTGACTTCCTGTTTGGTGCGTCAGAGTTATCATAAGAATACTCCACAGACCTGCAACGAAAATGAAAGAGAAAATGACTCATTCCCGTCCAAAAGCATGTATTTGCATTCCCTTTGCGCCCAGGGGAAAGGCGATGTGTATATCACCGCTCTCAGACACATCTGTCCCTCATCCAACCGGGCACCTGGAGTCTATTTTCGGAATTAATTACCCCGAGAAACTGTCCCAATGACAATGTACTAATGGTTGCTATTGGATTTCATTGCAGAGTTTGAAACTATCTGCTAAACTTCTATGAAACAAATTCTGTTTCACTCCAGGTGCCCCTTGGAAGTGGTTATTGATGCTTATCGGTTTAGATTGGGCCAGGTGGTGTTGTTATTTAACCAATAGAATTGCCAGCTGGGCGGTTGGAGTCGAATATCCAAAACCTCTCCTGCTGCCACTGGACCAGTAGCCACCTAGAATTTTCTCCAGGATAACATGTGATAGATATGTCACTGTAAGCAGGTATTTATTACTAGCGTGAATAAACACTTAAGGACCTAATGTCCACATGTTGGCGGATTTCACTTCAAATGTCATGTTCCAAGGATTCCATGTGATAATATCCCGGCAAAAATGTCACCATACAAGAATGGCGCAACCCCCGCTCCCATTTACCCCATATATCATGCCCCTAAACAATGTCGCCTGAGCCGTTTACCGGTGACTATATGTATGGCGACATTATTTATGGTGATAATATTACCTGATACCGTTCCAAGGCATGATCTCCTGGAACTCTTCCCTCTGGATAGAAAACACTGCCTTTTGTATAAGCTCTCATGTGAAAGGCCAGTGTAGTATTTTTACCTCGCAGCCTCCCCTCTCCCTGCCCCCAATCCCCCCCCCTCCTCCCGTGGCTCCCAATACGCCTGGGTACTGGTTACGAAATATTTCAGACAGGGTGTTTATTCAACCGAGAAACTACTAAGCAACACCGCATCACACTGCAGTGTTTTGCGAGTGCAACCTTTTTCTGCAACAATAAAAAAGCATCAACAAAGCAGACAATGTACGGCTTTGTCAGGGTTGCTTCTGGGCACACCCAATGATACAAGTAGGTTGTGCAATGTTACTCGTGCCAACTCAATTCTGGTGCCAGTCTCACATCATGTGTGGCTCTTTGAGAAACACGTTGGCATTTGTGCAGGAATACTGATTCACAGATTAGAAAATGTCCAGTCCAGGGACGGTCGATTTTTTTTTTCTATGCTTACCCCGCATAAGGGATTAGCCACAAACCGCAGGGATTTTTGGGCACTCTCGGGGACAGGGGTAATGTTCTCAGCATCACCCACTTTTGACAAGAAACTAAATTAAGGTTCAGGAGTGAGCAGAGTTTACAATGATTTCAATGTCATTCCGAATGAACATGCACGACCTTAGCACTCAAGAGGTTAATAGCGCCCATTGATATATCTCTGCAGCTTTGTAACAGTGCTAGACTGTCTTCGGGGACGCATAACACCATCATGTCATACACACTGCAAACTGAATGCATATTGTGATGCAGTGCTGTGTGACATCATTTCGTTCATCCCTGATGGTGGCCATCAATGTATATATATATATCCACCCAGTCTATGACAAATCTCAGGGTAGGAACATTACAGAGTTACCAGATATGCAAGCCAGGTGAACCTCTGGAGGTTATGTCCTTTCACATGTGTGTAAAGTCCTTGTCTTTACCTGGTGCTGGAGTAGGGATCGCGATTCATGGTAACGTCTGATGACCGCGAGCTGGTGCGATTGCGATCTCTGAAAGAAGTAAGAGTTGAAATGTGCTTAGGACAAAACAAGAGATGCTTTCCTCAGCGACTGAGTGTGGAGACAACAGATCTGCTGGTTTCATCATCACATTCTCAGAGTCTGGTACCAAAGGTAACACACACCGTTTTAAGAACTCCCATTCAAATTTCACATGAACAGCCCTAAAATACCCATGTGAGTGTGAGTCTAAGAGCTTTCTCAGGTTTGGTTGGCAAAGCACCTTGAGAGGATAATGCATCCAGTGTGCATTAAAAGAAAGAAACACGTGCTAGTGATTAGTAGTGCAGTGTTTTCTTATTGGCTGGCTTTTGGCAGGGTATTTCAGTCGCCTTGTGTGAGTGGCTTAGCTTGGTATGGCATACCGAGCATAGCATTTGAGCATGTTAGTGCTGGGATCAGTCGGAGGAGACTTCAGTGGTGGGCCTTTGGAGCATCCATCAGTGTGTAGCTGTGCCAAAATCCTGGCAGTGTTGCAGCACTGTATGGCAATTCCAGAGTCCTAAGGTACCCTGGAATGGGCTGGTGATGTTTTGAGCGGGCAACATGGTCTGCCTAGTCCTAACATATTGTGCAGAAAGATGGGGAAAGTCATGTGGGAGGAGGCAGCAGGGGGAAGCAAGTCAACAGTGATGTGAAATGTTCCATGAGAAAATCGGCAAAGGGAAACCGCAGAGCAGAATTCCAGTGTGGCGACTGAGAGGGGGAATTGGGGAGAATGTACAGTGAGGTGCCTCGAAGCACAATCAGAGCAGGAAAATATTAGAGTGGAACACCCATGAACAACATTACAGTGGCAGACACTTTCAATGGGGCACACAGGAGCAGAATTATGGGGCCATATGGGAGCAAGATGAGTGAACACCTATGAGCAGAATCACAATAGGACACATGAGAGCATTATAGTGTAAAGTAGAAAGTAGAGTGATGAACAGGCTGTTAAATAGCACAGACAAACAATAGGGCAAACCTAGCAGGGCATAGCATGGCCCAATAGAGGCACAGCAAGGCAAACACACCATTACCTTTCATAGCAAGACATGAAAAGGCCTACGATAGGCCTCGTCAGATGTCTCGCATTTTAATTTCTCAATTTGCTACTGTTAACCCCCCCTCATGTATCTCGCTTCCTCTCTGCCCTCCCTCTTCCTCTCTTTCTCTTTCTCTCCCGCCTCTCTATCTGTCTCTTTTTCTCTCCAGCTCTCTCTCATATTCTCTCCATCTCTCTCTCTCTCTCTTTCTCACATAGGCAGGCATTCTACCCTGGATCTGAGACTTGGCCGATGGTAGGCGGTGGCTGACCGGGGGCTCCACTCCTTACTCCCTGCAAAGTGCTACGGCTTATGACAGGCATGAACCTTCTGGTTCAGAGAAAGAGCTGTCAGAGATATGCAAACCCCAGGTGGTCATGTCATCTTCTTTAGCATGTTGGTTGGAAAATGAGTCACGCACACTCTAACTTGCCCTCATGCAGTGTTCAGTGGGGCCTGCTGGAACTTTAGCCCTTCAGGGCAGTGCCTTTTCAGCAAAGAAGAGGTTCGTCAGGCAATCGGAGCAGGTAGGGGCCAGAATCCAAATTATTTCACCTAGGCGGTGCATTCCTGGTTTGACCTGAAGCTTACCTTAGTGGGTGACTTCACTCTGGGTTGTTTCTTGGAGTTATTGAAAGTGGGCATTCGCCAGTGAACCTTTACATGCTCACATCACCTTGCCTTGTTTCTGAGGTGTAACCTCTCAATAAAGTGATTCAAGGCATAAGTACAAAGTGCAAAATGGCTGATTGTGTGCAGTATGCCTTTTGTACTTAGCAATATGGCGAGGTGGGTCTCCATTTTCTTTTTATTTGATAATCCATTTAAAGAGGGGTACCTTAGAACAGCTATCAGGAGCAATAACCACAATTGTATGTCATCCTTCCAATGTACAATGAGTATCATTTTACCACTGACTTGTGTATATGTGAAAAACGATGATCATGTACCTGGAAACCAATCAGTTTGTGCAGTGGCATATAAAAGGGCCAGGCACTCATGCATATTGCAGTTGAAAGATATTTCCAATGTATCCGATTTTACATATACATATCAAGTGGTACTCAAGGAATTGTAAGATATGTAGGAGGGGTGGTTTTTAGGAGTAAGAGAATAGGAAATGACACAGAATAAACAAGCAAAAAACTGCCACTCTATATCACCTTTTCCCAAAATACATGCCAGCATTCCCACTGAAAATCCCTTTGATGATTGTGCACACACTATATGCCTACTTTTCCTCTGTAAATAACTTTCATAATTCGGCCCCTCTCTGGACAAATAAAGACGCAAACACATGCATGCAGCATGCATCCCACTTGCACACAAACATACATATAAACGTACATACACACACACACACGTGTGTTTGCTAATTCAAACACACACGCTCATTTGGGCTCACATTGCATTAGATTCAAACAAGCACGTATACAATCACTTTTTCTCTTAATCGATACTTGCCAACCTGTATTTCATCCCTTCCACAGGGATAGCTCTAGTCAAAGTATTTTTTTAAAAGCTCTTTGATGCTCAATCAAAATGCCTCTGCACCACCTAGAATCCTTTAACACATTACCACCCACTTCTCTTCTCCCCAACCCCTAGGAATTCACAGGAAATCTCTTGTTCTCACATTTACATAACACATATTTCACCCACTTGAATGTCGACACTCTGTGGGAGAGACACATGACTCTCCATTGACCTTTTTCTAGTCTCATGGAGACCACGTGGAGACTTCATTATTTTGGTTAGACCAAGGCCCATCAAAATAGAAACCACATAACTTCACTTCACCCCCTTGCAAGTCCCTCATCCTTTAGTACAAGCATGATTTATATATATGGATGGCTGCGTGGGCGTAATTTTAGGGGGGACAGGGGTGTTTGTTCCCCCCAACTTTCATGGCACACCATTTTGTCCCCATTCATTTGTCTAGGGCACCTTTTCTTCAGATGTCATGTCCCCCCAAACATTTTCAGCAAAGTTACTCCACTGGATGGCGGTCTCACCCAGGATGGCGGTCTCACCCAGGATGGCGGTCTCACCCAGTATGACGGTCTAATGCTGGATAGCAGTTGTTGTGTCAAAAACTGAAAAAATAACATTGTTTTCTTATACAGTGCTTCATGCCAGATTCCTCTGTGTTATTGTTACACCCTTCTTTGTATTGGTGCTTGATTTATTGATGTCAGAAGGATGAAATGCTAAGTCAGCCCTTTCTAAAACGACGTTTTGCTCCTGTAGTTATCCACACACAGTCATTTCATCTCTATATTGTGGCAAAAGTAATAATACAGGTTGCCTGGCTAGGTCCTGATATGCCCAGGAGGGTGAATGTATATTCAAACAAAAAATCGGGATGGGAGACCCACACTTTTGAGATTCAGGATTCAGGAATTTTAGTTTAATCTCTGAATTTTGGTGATGATACATATAATATATCAATTGTTAGCATAATAACAGACAGGCGGACAGTTGTACATTTGATATGTAGGTGTACCACTAGGTACCACCCTCAAGAGTGTGGAGGGTGCAAGCCTTCTGATGGTGAAAGATCTCTTGGATACATAGTTAACAAGGGTTTACAACACAAGAGTGAATGCAGCCCAGGACCTCAGTTGGTCCATGGGTATTGTCATAGGGAAAAAAACACAACAACAGGTCTGTACAAGTATGCAAGGGGTGGAGTTGTGTCATGGATCGACACTGTAGTGTTTCGGCCACAGGGTACGAAGACTGGACGTAGGTGACTGGGATGGCCTTCTTCAGGATTGAGGTGAAGGGATGAAACACTGTCCGTGGGGTATTGTGAACCGACAAGCGGTGCGGCGGTAAGGGCTTCTCAGAGTCTTCAACCATGCGGGAAGTCAGGTGAAGGCGGTGGCCCAGTGGCCACTGTTGCTGATGGAATTAGTCCAAAGAACCGTATCTGGAACCTGGGTCTACAGATGGCGGTAGCGTCAATCAATGGCGCCAGCAATTGGTTACTGGAGCAGAAGCGTCTAGCTGTAGTGTCGCGGCGTGTGCAAATGAAAGTGTTGTTGTTTTTTTTTTCCCTATGACAATTTTAAGAGAACATACATATGTTTAGAAACCCCACCAGGGAGTGCCTGAAAGGGCAACCCCAGCTCTTCCTGAGCTGCTCAGAGTAATGTCATAATCTGCTCTCTGCATACCTATGTGGCACTGAACAGCAGCACACCGGCAGCAAAAGTATTCACTTCTTCACGTGGAGTACCTATAGGGCACTCGCCAGAGGACTAACGTTCCCTTTTTCATCAACATCTTCCTAGTAATCGAAGCACCTGCGGGGCACTTCCTAAGGTAGCATCATAAGAGTCATTGAGGTGAACAGTCTCCACAGCCTGGGACAGACAAACACGTGATCGAGCATTTGAAGTAACCGGCAGGGCGTGCCTTAGTGTGAGGCTAGACATCCAGCCTCATTGCCCTTACTAAATAGTCATAACATATTGTTGGGAAAGATTGATCTTTTAAGCAACTTTCCCTCCACATTCTAAGACCCCCCAAATGTTTGCTTTTGTTTTTGACCTTGTCCTGACTTTTTACAGGGAAGTGAAGCTGCTTCACTTCCCTGGCTTTTTTGCTCATTTTGTCATGGAGAAACTGACTAGTCCCTCAGACTGTCAATACTGGGAAACTATGCTTCCCTTTTGTCTTTTACTTTTTACCTGTTGGGTCCACCGCAGAGACAAGTCACTGTAAATGTGTATACAGCACTGTTGAGTGGGCATTTGCAGATTTTGGGTGGGCCATGCCTGCTCAGGCCCTACCCTGTCTACGCCTCTGCTGAAGACCCGTGGACGACCCCTAAAGAGGCCTGGTTCATAAAGCGACCTTTCCTGTAATTGCCCCCCCGGTGAAGCGCTGCTGGATTACCTGATCTGAGAAAGCCCTCTGTGGTGCTTTGACCACTGGACTGGTGGGACCAACCAGTCTCAATATCTTCTCATGCTCCTGCAGCCTAGAGCCCTCAGAATCATTGCTGGGCCACCCGGAGGACTGACCAGCTCTGAATTGGGCTAAATCGCCAGAAGCGTCTTCGTTCAACATTTTCATCTGGAACTTCAGTGGTCGCCAGCATGTCCTACAAGTCAGTTCCTGCCAAGTTTCCAATTTCGAGCACCAAGGGATCCTAACATCCTGTCGCCCATGTGCAGTAACTGTTGCTGGAACTGGCCAATTTCTATCTGGTTAAGTGCCTTGCAGAGGCCTGCATTGGTTCCTGCTGTATTTTTTTCATCGAAAAGGGTTGTACTCAGCTCCTGGAACTGACCGGAATCGTCCTTGCACCAACACCTTCTGGGCATCTTCTACTGGATCCAACGGCAGGAAATCCTACCTTGAGCGATACCCAGGCTACCTACCAAGTCACAACCGAAAATCGGAGTAAGGATGGTGAGAAATCGCAATAGTTACAGCCATCCCTGTTTCCCCAATAATAAAACTTAGAATACACTTTTTTTTATTTCATTCTTTCGCTTTTTAAACGTTTGTTTTAAAATCTTTTCTATGAAATAGAAACAGTATCCTTCAGCCCCACACCTGTAATTAATACATCAGAAGGGATCCGAACAGATTGGCATAACAAGCAAATTATAAACCTCCGTGCCCAATTTTCTCTGTCCTGCGCAATTTGTACCAGATCCTGAGTTTTGGTGGTGCTGTTAATCCCCATTTATTCTGAGTCCATAGGACTCTAGGGGGACTTTCAGCGTTACTATCACTGGCGGTAATAGCGCCAGTGGTAATAGAGTGGAAAATGGGTGACAAGGGGCGGTTTTTACCTTCAGCAAAAAGCTGGAAATAAACCTCCCAATTTCCCCCGAAACTCGTGATTGGGCAGACCGGTAATGCGGCTGTAATAGCATTACTGTCACATTTTTACTGCTTCGCCCAACCCATGATGATGCCAACAGAGCCTTCCGGAAAGGACCAAGGGGACAGAACCACAATGTACCTTGTGCTGTAGGTGGTCTTAGTGCTAACAGTGTCGAGTTGGCTTCAGGGTGCTTTGCAGGCGTCTGTAACAGAGTTCAAGATGGAAGTCAGCTGCAGGTATCAGGCGGAAAGATGGTTCGGCGAGCGAAGCTTGACGAACAGCTGCAGGCTGGCCTACACCGGGGCTCAGAGTCAGGAATCATTGTCTCAGTGCTGGTCGGTGGTTCTGAAGCACTGATCGAGGCGTCTCAGAATTCTTTAAGTGATTGCAGCTTGACAACGGTCAGTGTTGCAGTCGGTTGCAGCTTGAGGATCTCGACTGACTCGAAAATGTCCTGCGAGACGCACTTCAGTAGATGCTCATTGGAACACTTCCCCCAGCTTCTTCAGTGGGCTTGTGTTGTCCTTTAAGGTGGGCAGCTCACAGCTGTGGAGTGTGTTGCAGGCAGCTGCCTTGTCCTTGCTTGTAGGTTCAGAGACCTTCTGGCACTTCCAATCCAGAAAGCTTGCTGCAAAGTCTAGCAGGGCACACTTTGTGCTGACTGGGTACCAGTTCTGAAGCGGCTGGAGAGTGCTCTGAGTTATTTATCTCACTCTGTTCCCTGGGAGATGTTAAGGTGAGGGATCCTACTTCCCTTTTTGGAAATCCTGGCCTTCCTTCAGGGGCGGAAGATGTAAGGCAGATTGTAACTTCAGCCAGTGTCCAAGGTTGAGTTGTTCTTTCTTACTTTTTGTGAAGTCTTCAGATGATCTGCCAATAGAGGGGCTCAGCCCTCTTTTAAAGCCTAATGGGCCACAGTGATTGGTGCAGGTGAAGCCTACCTTAATGAACCAATCATGGGGTCCCCTACTAACAATCTCCTCTATGCATGAGATCATAACCAGAGTGCTTTTCAACAGGAAAGGTAAAGGGGGAAAAACCTGTGATACTAAGTCCCACCCATCTTCCTGTCTGTTGTCGATCAAAGAGTCTATCTGGTTGATGGGTCTTACTGTGGTTCCTGATTAAAGAGATTGGTCTCCATTGAAGCTGCAGTGAGACCAGGCTTTCTGGCTCCTGCAAACCACATTCTCGTACCTTATAAACGGAGTCCCCCTGCGGGGTGGACTACAGTAAACACGCAGTCCCAGACATGACAGTTCACTGTCATTGATACTGAGGGCGGGAGCCGGCCTTCAGGTTGACACAGTTACATATGAAAGGTTGTCAGAGATTCCAGTCTGCTTTGTTAGCCTCTGCAGTCAGGCTCCAGGTGGGCCTGTTTGAAGTACACTCTATTCATATGATAATCGCTGCCAACAGCTGCAGGGCAAAACAAAATAGCAGGGTGACTCCATTGAGCCTTTGTTAGTCAGGCTGGCCATGGCAGAGGGATTCCAGGTTCTGCCCCTTTCTGGTGATGACATGGTGTACTCCTGGCTGTTATATCCCAACTAAATATGACATAGCAGACTGTGCCTCTAGGCTCTGTCCACTCAGATTACACAGGTCCATGCATTTGTCATGGTGTGAGCATAGGAAAATGTGTGTGGATTAGCCTCACACATTTTCCTGAGGTTGGTCTACCATCATTCCATTTAATTAACATTTTTAAAAAAACAGGTGAGCAGACATCCACCGTACGGATGGTCGAATTACTCACAGTCGTAGACTGGGAGCCAGTCAAAGCTCCATATTCCTCCATGCCCAAAGCTCACCAGGAGTGATGCTCTGCCTAACAGAGAAACACTATGCCTCTAGAGGAGTTATAGGGATGACCACTGACCCATACAAATTCAGCATTAAATGCCTCTGTAGGTGTACATTTGGCAGCTCCCTTCTCGTAGCTAAGACATAAGAATCTATGGAGTTTAGGAATACCATCTCTTAATCCAAGGACATGGTTCTGGGACCCCTTATAAAAAATACCTTCTTCCTTGACCTTCTCCTCTTCTCTCCCCACATAACCAAATACTGTCAAAAGAAACTGTCTAAATTCTGCATTCCAATAGGTCACCTAACATGTCCCTCAGCCTATTCTCCCATAGTTGTCCTAATATTAAGGGGAAAAATGATACACCACTTTTATTTCAGCGAACTAATGAAATTGACCGTGAGAGTGATGTCACTTTGCAGCAGGAGAAAGGAAGTGATTAACCCTTTGGATGCCAGGCTGCACCCACACAGTAACAAACACAGAAATGTCAGACAAACCCTTGTGCTGCGTCTATCAATATCAATTACTCACTCATGCCACTTTGCCATCACACGGCTGCCAGTACACACCTCTTCCCGGAACCCAGGATTTTAAAATACTCTCCTGTGCTGTTATCTTCTCTAGCTTAGAGTACGGCACCCTCTACCATCTGGCACCCCCAATCATTTTCTGGACCCATAGCCAATCGCTCCTTTAGAGTGATGCCAGGTCATTCAAGAAAACCCCACCTTCTCTTACTTTTTTCCAACCTGCCAACCTCCAGTGTCGTGTAAAAGGGATGCACACTGTTAGTTAAGAAGTCCTGCTGCTTCTGGATCCATTATAATCCAGTTTACCTTCTTATTCAATGGGCGTTCCAATGTCATCTTTTGCTTTTCTCTTCCAAGTGAAGGTTTTCATTGCATCGTTTTATCCCGGGGCAGGGGTCTCCAACCTCTGGCTCTCTAGATGTCTTGGGCTGTGAGTCTTATGATCCTGCACCATTGAGCTGATGAAAGTTGTAGTATCAAAACATCTGGAGAGGCAAAGGTTGTGTACCCGCATGCTGGTTACCTTGCTGTCAGAATGTATTGCATGATTCCGACCATATCATCCCACAATACCTCGGTATAATTTCACTTACCCACCATTTTTTTTGTCCACTTTAAATAGAATTCCAACAGAGTGGGTGAATTATTTGATAATACATTTACAAAAAATAATTAAGACCCTTAATAGACAAAACTGGTTGCAAAGTCATTATGGTAGACGAATGAGAACGGAGCATAAGAAGAGCCAGACCTACCCTTTGTTGTCTGCATTGGGATTTATTGCTATAAGGTCATGGAGGGAGCCGCCTCTGTAACATGGAAAACAGAATCAATGTCTATTGATAACATTACAATTAATGGCAGTATCAGTGTCCTAGCAGCAAAGTGAAATTAGAGACAGGAAACTAACATTTACTGAAAGAAAACAATGACTCCTGGGATGTTGGACTCAAACCATATGCTCATATTGATTCTTCTGACTTTGAGCTGCTCTGCGCTGCTATAGCTCATTTGTGGATTTTGAATTCTCCACTCTGGAGTTTTGTGTGTAAGGTGACTAGTTAGGATTTCAGTTTGAGTGAAGGTCCATTTTATTTGAGAGAAATAGGTCAATTTAATGCAGCTCAGAACACATGCGCGCCAGGGACGTCATTTCACCAAAATGTCAGGGGTAGCAGAAGTGACATCACACGACCCTTGACCTCTGATGACATCACAGGAAATGATGTCATTTGACCCCACCCCGAAGTGAATCACGGGAAACGATGGAACACGACCTTTCACACCTTGACAAAACAGGAAGTAGCATCACATAGCATTGTTGCTAACCACACTATGAAAAATATGGTTACAATATTACTATAATGTGATATACATTTCATACAAGAATGGATCGCCATATGGATCATTGTGTAGAGGCCCATATTGCCAAATTACTGTGAATGCAAGAAGACGTCCATGGCCAAATGATAATGATGTGCTATAATATAGCACTTACTCTTACGCACTTTATATAGAACAAATATATATACAATATCACCCAACCTGTGTTGGTACTCATTTATTGATATCAGAAGGATGAAAGGCTGAGTTGAGATGTTTAAGAACATACTAAATCAGTGACTCGCCCCCTGAAGTGTGCCTGAAATAAACCTTTAATGAGTCTACCAGTTATTGTATAGAATTCTCGAAAGACACTTTTTCTGGTATTCCCATTCTTTCTTATTTAGGGTCACTGCTGAAAGTGTTAGACGTGTGGATCCCCTGTTCTTTTTTTAAATGTGTTCTTTTTAAGAGGCCTGAAGTTTTTTTAGGGGTAGCAAGGTAGACCACAGGGGTTGCAAGGGAGACATCAGGGGTCACAGTTGCGACCCCTGGCAACCCCTAAATGACGTCCCTGATGCACCTTGGCTAAGGACTAAGTCTTGTGGGCCCATGTGACAATGTCCAGTTCACCTGACTATTCACACTTGTTCCATGGGCATGACTGGGAGGAATCTTCTATGAGCGTGTGTGTTTTCTCATTCCTTTGAAGGTCTGGCATGTCTGTGGGAGAGTAAGGCAGGACCCATCCACTATTATATGATCATCTGAGAGGTTTCACTGCAGAAATCTTAGGGTTGCCATTTTTCGGGAGGGTTTGTTTTTATTTTAGTTACGTTTTAAGGATTGACTTTCTCTGTGCGAGGTGTGTACTTTTAGGGCTAGTTTTCATGTGCACCTGTTTACTTGTCTTTTTGGGGTTTTTTCATCTATTTTGAGGTTGTTTTTGCAGTGTTCTTTGCGCAGTTCTGTGAATAGAGGGACTCGCACAGGTGTGTATTGATGGCTCGGTATACATCTGGAGGGAACACAGCCATCTTGATTGGCGGGTCCGAGGTTGCTTGGGTGCTGAGACGCTTTCCTTCTGCCTTGAATCTGTAAAGGATGCTACATTAATGAGCCTGCTGACAGTGCATCATCATGTGCTGGAACATGAGGCTGCCGCTAGGGATGATGGGTTGGATTAGAGGGTTGTTGGGCTGCTGGGAGTGATCAGGCCACTGGTGCTCCGTGGACTGTTGGGTCCTGGGTGGATGGTGATACTTGTTGGAGTAGTCCGACGGCTCGATCCTGAGGCCCGTAGAAAATATTGAAGCAGCAGTGAAACTGGCCACAGCACTTTCGGGGCAAGTACACCACTTTGCCCATTTTCCAAACTGGTTTTTGAGCCTGCTGATTCTTGGCTGATTCTCTCTATACGTAGTGCTGTTGGCATAGACAGGTGGCCCTGCATTCTAAGCCGATGGTGGTAAGCCACAGATGAAGCAGCATTCACAACAACCTATGTACAGTATAACACTGCACAGAAACAGTAGTGAAGTATGGTGCAAATTGTTAACTTCCAAACTTGGCTGATGCGCTTACTAAATATCGAAACATGATGGTATATGGCAAAAGATCTTCACTGATCAGCAGAACGAGGGAGCTCTCTTATAGATCCCATTGTCGCTGATTAGATCCGCACTGGCAGAGAAGCTGAGGGCACAGAAAGAGGTAAAGAGCAGATCCTGCAACACCTTTCTTCATCCTGTTCAGAGAGTATAGGAAGAGCTGCTAGGGGGGTTCTAGCTCCTTCCTATATGATGATCCCCCCCATTTGGCATGACTCCCAACTTCATGCCCTCTAACTCCTTTGCAAATCCATTTGCTTCCATCAGTGCAAACCATAGTGCTCGCCACATAGAATTATCTCATTACCCTGTCGAGGCCATAACAACTGAATTCCCTAACAGTTTCTGACACACCTGTCTTCAATGGAGGACATCATTTTACCCTTCAATAGAACCAGCATCCCTGTGTTCCCTCCTTTTATAGTAAATGTCCTTGTTCGGGACAACGTCTTTCCAGCTACGCTTAAGAATCTCCCAGCCTAAGTCATCAGCCATTTATCACATTGAACACCTATTTTCAAGGATGTTTGTTGATTTTCCAGAAAGAATCCATGGATTGCGTGGCCAGAGGTTACACCGCTTAAAAGTACCAGGACGCGTTATGCAATAGGGAAGAAAAGACACTCAACACACTAGGAGGGGGCGGTGAGGACTCCATACAAACATATTTGTTGTTAGGTTTCCAAACTTGAGTTGGCATTCCCAAAGGAACTGAAAACCATTGTTGGCCAGGCTGCTTGGATTGTCTTTTCCAGTTTTCAATGAAAGGAACCGGATGCAGGATAGTCATCTGGTTTTCTTCTGCCCATCTGTCACCTCACATGCCGCTTCCTTTGTTGGGGTGATTCCACAATCATTCTCTTTATTCCCCTCCACACTGTTAATCCATCATTTCTTCACTCGCATTGTGGAACCTGTTGGGGTCTGGCCACAGCATCAACCCTATTTTCTGCTCTGTGAATGTGGTCCAAAACATGCGGCTGCACATAGACGTGTTCCAGGCCAGCAAAGCAATTATGCAATGGTGAGTACAAATGGCATTCATTTTCCATGGAGCGGCCTTCCCTTAAGCATCCATCGCATTCACGGCATGCAGCTGTTTCGTGTTTTCTGTGTGGGAGGAGCATAGATGTAGTCTCATGAATTTATTGGCAGAGGCCAGCAGACAGCAATAGGTTATTGATCTGGACCACTGTGAACACCATGTCATGCCAAGAGGGCCCGTGCTAATGTGAAGGTCACAGTAAAAAGTAACACTGGAAGTTATAATGCAGGGCTGCCTTAATGGCAAGAGGGAACCAAAACGCCAAGGAGCAGAAGAATCAGAGGTTTCCCCAATGGATCTGAACCACAGCATATCCTTTCATTCTCCTTCTCCTAATGCAGATGTGTCTGATTGGTGTGACGACTCCTTCTCTTCCACCGTATCTCCTTACGTTTCCTCCTCGTCAATGTTGTATATCTGGTCTCATGAGTTAACAAGCCTTCTGGGTTGGCTAGCTGCTCCTTACAGCAGTTCCCCGGCTCTCCTCCGCACTTCCTGGGTCTGCTGCTAGTATTGTTTGTGTTTGGCGGCATTGCCACCTTCCAGTCCATTATCTCTTGACCGCATTCTAATCGAGTCTGGTCGCCTGAGGTCTAGGCGCCCATTCAAGGTGTCCAGGCTCATTCCAGTTAACTTGAATTTTGGAGCCGTTCAACCGCTAATGTCTACAGTGCGCCGGAGTCAAGCTACCAGTCAAACATGCACAACTGTTCACTAACCATGTCAATATCTGCTAAACTGTTAAAAATCAAGGAATTGACTCCATATCAAGTTAGAACGTTTGTCCAGATAACCCCTCTCAGTTAGCTAAGGCGAAGTCTAAAATTGGTATAATCCTTTTCTATTTGGCCACAAAGACACAATAATATAACTTGTATTTGGCCCCTAAATTCCAATACAGGGCTCAAACACTTGCGTGCCATCAAGACATTATAAGACTGATACAAACATATGGATTTGATCTACCAATTTCCTGACTTTCTATCAACCGCAAGCACTCAAGACTGTGTCCTTGATGGAAGTACGTCGAATACTTCTAGGACGCACTGATAATTCCCCAATACACTATTTCCAATGAAACGTCAACAGCTCTCTTCAAGTTAGAATTCGAACTAGTCCAGCATCACAAAACCTAGGTCTTTTAAACACAGTGGCCACTTTTAAACTTCACAGATGAATGGCAGGAATAAAGCAGACATATTGAAGTGGTGTTAAGGGCACACAGCAAAGACAGTGAGTTAACAGGGCACCTCTTCGGAATGATAGGAAGGTAAAAAGGGGAAAATTAAAGGACAAATATAGGCGAATCTGTGACAAAGAGAAGTCTCAGTCCTGCCAGGAGGGCCATTTGAAAATGCCGGAAGGAGCTGGAAGTTTGCACAAATCCATCAAAGATAATTATAGGGGCGTTAAAAGATGGGGAAATCTACGACCCCCCTTCTGCTTCCCAAACAAAGGTAAGAGAAGTGAGGAACAATTTTTGAATCCTTACCCATTTCTGCTCTTCCCATCAGACGCCTTTATATCAATGAAGGAATCCAGGTCCTGACCTCTGTAAAATGAAGGGAACACATTATCGATGGACAATAGTGGCCGATAGTAATGACTGTGTATGATTAGGAGGGATAAGCCCAAGCAGCTACACCAAACCTGAAACAAGAACTCACTAATCTGACCAGAGGCACTTGGCAAGGGGTTTCAGCGTCATGGCAACATGCTCATGTGTTTTTCTGGTGTTCCACGGACAATGCAATGCAACAATTAACTTTAGGCCCGGGTCTTTATTTCAAAATCATGCTAGCCTAGTCCGTTGATTTGGGCCGACATCTGCACATATTTCCCCTCATCAAATATGGGATCACAGGATCAGGCAACTGGTAAGCAGGGCAGCTTAAGTGCAAGCAATTACAGACACATTGGGCCTCATTACGACCCTGGCGGCCGTGGTATGAACACTGCCGGTAAGGTACCGGCAACGTTCATACCGGGCCACCACATTACGAGTTTGCTCGCGGGTGGCGGGTCTGGTCTGGCCAGACTTGCATACCGGCACCTGCGAGCAGACCAGGATGCTAACAACGGACCCGTCATTAACGGATCCGTTGTTAGCATCCTCCCCATTCCCATTGAGCCCTATGGGGGCTCAAATGGGAATGGGGACGTACCGGCATTACCGGCATGGCTACCTCCAAACTCGTGTCCGGGTCCCGAAAATTGGAATGAACAGGCCCGCAAACGTCAGAATGGGCCAGTAAGTCCCTTTTTTTGGGACCCGGACACGAGTTTGGAGGTAGCCGTGCCGGTAATGACGGCATGGCTACCTCCAAACTCATAATGAGGCCCATTGTGTTTCCCCTTAATACATGATTAAAACAGGCCTTTCTCAAACAAAGATTATCTTACACCGATATGGTAAATTCACACTGAAACCAGCATTAGTTTACTGGAATCAGAAGGCTACCCCATGCCTTCTATACGGCCTTGAAACACAACCTATTTGGTCACAAACCGCCCTAGACAAATTAGAAGCCACATTTTGGTGAAGTATTCTACTCTTACCACAGTGCACTCCCTGTGCCTGGCTCTGTTATGAACTTGGCCTAGTCTTGCTCCATGCTGTCTATTTGTGGCGACTCTGTGCTCTTTTTCGCAAATTTCTGATTTCCACTGATGCTAACAATATCCTTTAAATTCTGTCAACATATTTGTTTACAACCACCCATGTATTTGTTTAAAAATGGATGAAAGAAGTATATTTGACATTAAGTAGAACTGACATCTCTATAGAAACGTTAATCTCAAATCCAGACAAAGCTAAACGAATGTTATACAGATGTGATTAGATTTGGACGCTGGCCAAATGTTTGAAATATAAGAACCATTGTGAACTCCTTTTTTACCCCAAACATGTAAAAATCATGGAAACTTATTAAGTCAAATCCCCTTCGCCTGCTATGAGAAATGCTATATTAAGGATGCGTTTCAATCTATGGTCTACCCGTGATGTCCAAGCCATGCGCAAATTAATATCAAAAGAAATTATTTTTTGTCGATTCTTTTTAAACCGAGATACACCTGAATCACTCCAGCATTTAATCACAGTTTGTCCTAAATTGATGGAGCTTCTGCAGATTTACTTTAGAAATCATTGGGCCTCATTACGAGGTGGGCGGTAAGGGGTTAACGGCGCCGGTAATGGTGCCGGAGCCGTTAACCCCTTGTCGCCTTATTACGAGGACTGCTCGCGGGACCCGCTAAGGACGCCTGGTCTTACCAGGCGTCCTTAGCGTGTCCCACGAACAGCCCAGCATGCTAATTAACGGGCCCGTTGTTAGCATGCTCCCCATTCCCTTTGAGCCCTATGGGGCTCAAATGGGAATGGGATTGGGAATGGGGATGGTCCGGGTTCCCTGAATGTGGAAATACCGGGCCCTCCAAGGTCGGAATGGCCCAGTATTTCCCCATTCAGGGAACCCGGAACCCGGACCCGAGTTTGGAGGCAGCCATGCCCTTATTAAGGGCATGGCTGCCTCCAAACGCGTAATGAGGCCCATTGTGTTTATTTGGGTGCTTTGGAAATGGGCCACCAGTGGCCATATATTATATGTGCTGGCAAGTTGTCAATTCAATTAGCGACTGTCAATTTTTAAAAAGCTCTTAAGTTGGATTTATAATATATTTATATATATTGTATGTGTTTTTATGTATGTTTTCTTTTATGATAATTATTTTGATGTCCTAAAATGTTTAATTATGTTTCATTGTTAAAATTGGAAAGTTGATACAATCAGCTAAATCAATAAAAACATTTCATTTTTTTGCATCATTGAACCATCACCAAATAAGGGTTCAAATTGCATTTTAAAAAATGGGGAGGCTAGATAATGCCCTGTTACAAAGAGGGTAGCACCATGGCAGCACACACATGTATCACAAGTAACCATATCCAGAGATTCCCCACAAGAGACCTCATCAAGAGTGGGCAGTATCCCGCCGGGATATCACCCAACGCAATTAGCGTTACTGCCACGTGGTTCAGCGCTATTAGCGGTGGAAGGGAAAGTCCTCATTTTTTTTAGTACTCAATGGGGCATTTTCAGCACAATTACCTCAGTAGTAATTGTGCCGCTGTAACTGTGCCAAAAATGGGGGGAAATTTGGTGCATTCACCTTCAGAGGTGAATGCTCAGAGGTTCCCCCAAACTCGGAATTGGACGGAGCGGTAATGCAGCGCTAATAGCATTACCGCTGCATTTTTACTCCTCCGCGCATCGCCTGATGAGGCCCAAAGTCTCAAGATGCACCACTCACTTAAGAAATCCAGAGTCATGTACTCAATACTGTATGTATTGCGTGACATATTGAGTCATTTCAAATGAAAACGTATCATTAGAACAACAAACAAGTAGTCAGCCAATGCGTGTTTCTTGTTCAGGGCAGTTAGTTCACTAACAAGTGTTGGCTGATTACTTGTTTTCTCTAATGCTTGTATTAATTTGAAATGACTCAATGGGCTCATTACGACCCGTGTGGAATGGGTTGACGGGTTCCGCTAATGGATGCGGACCCGTTAACACCATTCCCCACGATTACGAGGTCCCCTCGTGGGACCCGGTAAGGATGCCTGGCAAAACCAGGCTTTGTTACCGGGTCCCGCAAGGGGACCAGGGAGCTAACAACGGGCCGGTCATAATTGGCCCGTTGTTAGCTCCCTTTCTCATTCCCATTGAGCCCTATGGGGGCTCAAATGGGAATGGGGAAGGTCCGGGCCCGGGTTCCCTGAGGGAGGAATTACCGGGCCCTCCGAACTCAGAATGGCCCGGTAATTCCCCATTCAGGGAACCTGGTAAAGGAGCCCGGTTTGGCGGCAGCCATGGAGCTAATAGCTCCATGGCTGCCGCCAAACTCGTAATGAGGCCCAATATGTCACGCAATACATACAGTAATGAGTACATGGCTCTGGATTTCTTAAGTGAGAGGGGCATCTTGAGATTGTGTGTGTTTTTGTAGTATTTCAAACCTGGGGCATGCTAGGGAAGCACACCCGACTTTCTTAATTGCGACTCACTGTTCTGTACAATCACTTGCTGGCAGCGCACGTTACTGGTTTATTCTCAACACTAGATATCCAGAGATTGGTCAGGGACGCCATTTCTCCAAAATGCCTGGGGTAGCAGAAGTGACAGCACATGACCCTTGATCTCTGATGACATCACAGGAAGTGATGTCATTTGACCCCACCCTGAAGTGAGATCATGGGAAGCGACAGAACACAACCTTTCACCCCTTTAAGGAGTCCATCAATTATTTTATAGAATTCCAGAAAGATTAGTTATTTGTTATTCCTATTCTTTCTTTTTTAGGGGCAAGGGTCAATGTTTTACACTTGTGGAACCCCCACTGTGTTTTAAGAGGCCTCGGCAAAAATGGCAAACACTCCAGAAACAAAGAGCCACATGGCACTGGCCACAGCCCAGGAGCTTCAATGTAAAAAAAGAAAAGAAACATGTTTTTTAAAAAAAATGTAGGGGTAGCAAGGGAGACTTCAAGGGTTGCAGGTGCGACCCCGGACGTCCCCCAAATGACATCCCTGAGGTTGGTAATGCTCACATGTAGTCAGGAGGAAGTGGTGCCTGCAATGAGCAATGCACTAAACTATGTATAACTCCCAGCCGTGTCAAAAGACCTCTGGGGCATTCTTCTCCCAACTGATGTAGGGCCATCTGGCTACCACACTGTGTGATGGTACCGGGTCACCTACCAAAAGGGGCAGTGCTTTCCCAGCCACTTAGGAGTTCTCAAAGTCACCACACAACTTCTAACCAAGTAAGCATCCCTAGCTGGTTCTGTTCAACTGGCCTACCAGATTTTAATCTGTTGTGTAGTCCATGTGGCAGCACTGACCGTTTATTGAGGTAATTTGTGGAAGTTCCATTCTAGGCAGATTATCTCATTTTTATGCAGAGATCAAGATGGGTCCAATGCATGGCTTTTAAAGCTCAATGTTGTGCATGAAGGTATGTTTAACCAATGCTTTCAAATGTAGAAGAGAAGAGAGAGAGAGAGAGAGAGAGAGAGAGAGAGAGAGAGAGAGAGAGAGAGAAAGAGAGAGAGAGAGAGAGAGAGAAAGAGAGAGAGAGAGAGAGAGAGAGTGTGTGTGTGTGTGTGTGTGTGTGGTACACATGGTATATAGAAGGCAGGCCTTCAATTGACTGGAAAGTGCAATGTGTGTGATCAATGTTTCCACATTTATTTGTACTTTCTCAAATGACAGAGACGTGCGCAACCCATCCTTTGAGTAACCTCAATGTTTTTATATCCACTAGGTATATGATAGATGGATGATCATGTTGCTGCCTCGAACATTGAGAATATTTTCTTTCAATGGTTGTTTTGAGGCCCTTAATTCTGAAGCTGTCCTATGCCAAGGGATGACTGCAACCCAGGCAACCAAGAGTGAATGTGTAAGAATTTGTTACAAGTGATTTGTGTAGGAAATAGGCTCAGATATTCTCTCGTTTCGAGTCTATTTAAGACTAATGGGCAGCTAATGTCCTTGGCTTCACCTCAAGCAGTGATTGGTCCCCATGATTGGTCCTTAGTACATTGCTGCCTCTAGAAGCAATGCTCTGCTATCTATCTATGTGGTCTAGGCCCATTACTTGGGGGGCCGGCAATGCAGTGCATGCATGCATCCCCCATACTCCCAATGGAACATGTAGAGTAGAATTCACCCCGCCATGTTCACTGACCCTCCCTTTGATGCATGGGGACTTGCACTGCCATAGAGATGGGACATTCACATGGGCCTGTCTTTTTGGCGGCAAGTTAAAAAATCTTGAGATCCACACTCTTCAAGTATGTACTCACAAGCGTCTGCAGAGAACCCCTCCCTTGCTCAATTGTAAATCAAGTTTGCTTTGATGCAAGTGAAAGTAGAGTTATTTTTAGAATATGTCACTTAAAGTGTAATGTAAAACCTGTGGTCTGTTTCCCAAATAATTGGGAAAATAAGCTTGCAATATGATAGGTCAGTACAAAGACTTTTGTCCAGGTAATTATGTTTGGGGCTGTTTGGAAATCTTTAAAGCATTGAATTTTTGCCATTTTAATTTTAGGAGCTCATGCTAGCAACAGTGAAGCTCGGAGAATGATTTTTAAAGAAGAATGAGGATAATGCTTTCAAAAAACTTTCTGCCAACACAGAAAATACTGCAGAGATATGTGGTTATAAAACAGAAACTTTGCATCCTTGCAAATGTAATTATCTCAAGGACACAAGCTGCCCAAGTGCAAAAACAACATATTCTTTAAGTGCATTTTTGCACCAGGGCAAGGACTAGGATTAGAGCGAGTATTGCCCTGGGGAAAAAATGTATTGAAAGAATATTTCTTTTCTCTATACATCCTGTGCCTATGGGCCTTCGCGCCCCCTGCACTCCTCCACATCCTGTACGATTTTAGTCCCACAGGTTCGACGGGCCCGTGTGGGAGGCGGTCAGGGACGTCATTTGGGCGTTGCCAGGGGTCGCACCTGCTACCCCTGTGGTCTCCCTTGCTACCCCTGTGGTCTCCTTTGCTGCCCCTAAAAAAAGGAAATTTGAAAAACTTATTTTTTTTTTACAAACGGAAGTTCCTGGGCTGTGGCCAACACCATGTGGCTCTTTGTTTCGGGAGTGACTGGCTTTCTTGTCCAGGCCTCTTAAAAAACAGGGGGTTCCACAAATGTAACAGTGACCATAAATAAGAAAGAGTAGGAATAGTAAATAATTTCTCTTTCTGGAATTCTATACAATAATTGCTAGACTCATTAAAGGTTTATTTTAGGCACACTTCAGGGGTCGAGTCACTGATTTAGTCTGTTCCTAAACACTTATAATTCAATGAAAGGTCCTGTGCCATTGCATACCATGATTTCACTTCAGGGTGGTGTCAAATTACATCACTTCCTGAGATGTCATCAGAGGTCAAGGGTTATGTGATGTCACTTTCGCTACCCCTGGCATTTTGGTGAAATGATGTCCCTGGAGGCTGTGCTTTTTCTGTAGCAGCAGCCAGGCTGTGGAATTCTCTCCATAAAGCTCTCCGCGGCAGTGAGAATAGCCTCACTTTCCGTTGGGCTCACAAGACCTTTCTGTTCTAGTCACCAGTAGGTAGCTCTTTTTCTCTCTGGACTAGCGCCAAGATGCCATTTGGTTGGCGAACGGTGCGCTTAATAAATGCATATAACATAGCACAACATAACATACCTATGGCATTTTTTACCCTATGAATAGTTGAACTTACACCGGTGCAAAGTTTCTCACGTGACTAAGCCAATGATAACTTCACACAGCTTTGATTGGTACAGAGTTATAAAAAAAGGATTGATTACGCAACATACTTTATCAATATTTATTTTTGCATTTATTTACAGCGCACATAACCCATAGGTATCTAAACGTGTATTTGCTCAGCGTGGTCTTGCTTTCAAGACCTGCGCATCGCCACAGAGCTATCTTCCCATCCCTGAAGGTACTATAAGCAAAACAAACATCTTGTGTCAGACAGGGAACCCCAAAAGTTGTAATTGTGTGCAAAGGCATGAAGAGAATACAAAGCTAAAATATTGTGTGTGCAGACCGCAGAGAGCAATTTCAATATTCGGCTCTGAGCTCTCCATTTCCTAAAAACAGATACTTGGCCTTGGACAGGACAGGACAGGACAGCTTACCGTCGGGTGTTCTTCCCAGCATTGCTTTTAATCTCGATGAAACTGTCAAGGTCCTGGTCCCTTCAGGAGGAAAATGAAATTAGCGTGGGTCAATAGCATTGCAGTCAAGAGCCAATTAGCTAAAAGCATGAGTTCCTTGAGACGCCCCCCTATGATTAGTAAACAGAGTTTCGTCTGCAACATTTATTTCTGCCACCGCCAGAGCAAAAATGCCTACGCAGACATTTGGCAGAAGGTTAAACGCACTACAGCTTCGAAGACAGTGGTCGAAGTGTATGAAAGGAAGTAGTGGAACTATTTTGCCTGCTGGCCTGCCCATGCTCCCCACAAACCCCCCAGCAACGCACAATCCAAACCCCCAAACAAACACACCTGCTGTTTAAGTATTTAAGGGAATGTTGAGTGCAGTGCATTGAGGTGCAAGTTTCAACTTCTTCCAACACTTTTATTTTAAAATAAAACCATTCCGTAACGGTTTCTTTTTTAAATAAAAGTATAGGAACAGTAAAGCTTTGAAAAATAATAGTAGAGGAGCACCACTCCCAACAGCTCCCGCCCACTTCGATCCCTGTTCAGAGACACAAAAAAGGGCTTTCAAAGGTCAACATTTGTTTTAAGTCTCTATATCTGCTTTCTTCCTGTGTACTAGAGTTCAGGTGCATGAGCAACGGATGGCATGATAAAGAGTAGCTCCTTGTACTTACCAAATATGAAAGGAATTATTCCTCTCTAATTATCACCTTGGGGCCAATCAGGGGGACAGGAATTTGGGTGGAACCTGCCAGTAACCAGGTTTTGTCTTGGCTAGTGCCCAAGGTCCCTAAACACCCCCCTCCCCCTAACCACAAACCACTCAACACATGCAAACTGCCTCTGCTTAATTGATTGCTCTTCTCTACTGCGCTCTGACCATAGCAGTCCACCATGCCATAGAAATAGTAAACAGACTTACTCCACTTTCTATTTTCTTTGGAGGCCATATTCATTTCATTTTTTAAGTCTCTAAATCTGCCTTCTTCCTGTGTACTAGAGTTCAGGTGCATGAGCAACGGATGGCATGATTAAGAGTGGCTCCTTGTACTTATAATTCTGAAAGGAATTATTCCTCTTCTATTATCACCTTAGGGCCCATCAGGAGGCCAGGAATGTGGGTGGAATCAGCCAGTAACCAGTTTTTGTCTTGGCTGGTGCCCTACGCCTTTTTTCCTCTACCGCAGTCCCACAAACACCCCCGTCCCCAAGCCCAAACCACCCAACACCTGCAAACTGCCTCTGCTTAATTGATTGCTCTTCTCTACTGTGCTGCGACCCTGGCAGTCCATCATGCTTCTGGCCATGCCATGGAAATAGTGAACAGACTTACACCATTTTCTATTTTCTTTGTAGGCAATATTAATTTAATTTTTTTTACAGGAAAAAGTGGCACCAGCGTACTTGACGAAGGAGCTAATAGCTGTCATCCCTGCGTTTGGGCAGGATATGGCTGGTTACAGCTATGAGCACTCACCAAGGCCCTTGCTTTGCTCCGGCTGGTGGAGTGTTAACAGTCCCATCCTTCCCGCAATTGTAGGGGTGATGTATATAACCACCCATGCAGAGAAACCCCAAACAGCCTAGGAAGCAAAGAGGCCTACTTTCACAGACACACATATATTAAGCTGCCCAGGCGCAAGTAAGCTTCAAGTTGGAAATGCAAACCTTGCTGTGAGATGTGGGATTATAAGGGTATGGCCTTGACAAATATTAATTCCATATGCTCAGCTGACCCTTGCCTCCATCTTATTACCTGGAATCTCTGTTATGGCATTGCTCTTTACAACCAAAATGTGCATTTTGATAACATTAGCTTTAGGATTTTAGCTTTATTTTCACACAAGAGCGTATTTGTCTCCTGTAGATCACCTTGTCCTTCCTGTAATATCACATATTTATATTTTTATGGAGTTTTTCAAATAATCAAAGTTAGTAAAAGCCAATTAATCAATGCCCCCTGTGTCAACCTCGGAAGGAAAGATGGTTGATTCGGCTAAGGCCGGTTTCGAACCTGTGCCTGTAATTTGCAGGCATATTGGACACAGGGGTTAACTCACTGAGCCATTTCCAAAGAGTAGCATTACTGGATTAGGACCAGCACTGGTTATGAGGGTTGATGTTCCTGGTTCTGGCAAACTATGTCTCTCTGGATCTAAGACCTCGAAAACCTATTTGTCCCCTTTCATGTAATTGATCTGCTTTTGCAGCCAAAGCCGGGACTCAAACTCAGGACCAAAAACAAGAGACGTGCCCACCAGACCACTGGATCGTCGAATTTCGAATACGGTTTACATTGTACTCTGCTGAAAATATTAAAGTACAGCTTTGTACGTTTAAAACATGTGAACATTTGTTTATTTGCTTGCAACATTATAGGAAATGCTCCTCTCTTCTTGGGTTACTTTCCAGTTGTTATTATTGTATTAATTAATGTCCTGTCATGGAAATGTTTCTTTATTGTGGAGGGGTGGGAGGAGTTGGCAATCTCGTCAAAGAGAGTTTGCATTTCTCGGTGAGCAGAGAGCGTGTGTATCTCGTTGATAAGAGCTTGTACATTTCACTTGGAGAGAGCTTGTGCGTCTCATTGCAGAACTTGCATTTCTCGTTGGAGAGAGGTCGTGCATCTCAATGAAGACAGCTTGTCAATCTACCGAAGAGTGCTTGTGTATCTCATTGACGAGAGCTTGCGCTTCGCATTGAAGAGAATTTACACATCTCGTTGAAGGGGTGGTTGTGCATCTCATTGGTGAGAGGTTGTGCATCACATTGAAGAGAGCTTGCGCTTCTCCTTGAAGAGAGAGTGCACATGTCATTGAAGAGAGCATTCACATCTCATTGAAGAGGGCTTAGGCATCTCATTGAAGAGTGCTTGCGCATCTCGTTGAAGACAGCTTGTGCATGTCGTTGAATAGTGCTTGCACATCTCGTTGAAGAGAGCTTACACATCTCAATGAAGAGAGCTTGCACATCTCATTTACGAGAGCTTGCACACCCCATTAAAGAGTGCTTGCACAGCTCATTGACGTGAGTTCGCACATCTCATTGACGGGAGCTTGCACACCTCATTGAAGAGTGCTTGCACATCTCGTTAAAGAGAGCTTGCACATCTCATTGAAGAGAGCTTACACATCTCAATGAAGAGCGCTTGTGCATCTCATTGAAGAGAGATTGTGCTTGTCATTGAAGAGAGCATGCACATCTCATTGAAGAAAGCTTGCACATTTTATTGAAGAGAGCTTATGCATTTCATTGAAGAGAGCTTGTGCATCTCGTTGAAGAGTGCTTGTGCATTTCATTGAAGAGATCTTGCACATCTCGTTGAAGGGAGTGTGCACATCTCGTTGAAGAGTGCTTACACATCTTATTGAAGATAGCTTACACTTCTCAAAGAAAGTGCTTGCACAGCTCGTTGAAGAGGTCTTGCGCATCTCGCTGAAGAGGTCTTGCGCATCTCGTTGAAGAGAGCTTGCGCATCTTGATGAAGAGAGCTTGTGCATCTCATTCAAGAGTGCTTGTGCATCTGGTTGAAGAGGTCTTGCGCATCTCGTTGAAGAGGGCTTGTGCATCTCGTTGAAGAGGTCTTGCGCATCTCATTGAATAGAGCTTGCACATATCGTTGAAGAGTGCTTGTGCATCTCATTCAAGAGTGCTTGCGCATCTGGTTGAAGAGGTCTTGCGCATCTTGTTGAAGAGAGCTTGCACATCTCGTTGAAGAGAGCTTGTGCATCTCATTCAAGAGTGGTTACACTTCTCGATGAAGTGGTCTTGTGCATCTCGTTGAAGAGGTCTTGCGCATCTCATTGAAGAGGTCTTCCACATCTGGTTGAAGAGACCTTGCACATATCATTGAAGAGAGCTTGTGCATCTCATTCAAGAATGCTTGCGCATCTCGTTGACGAGGTCTTGCGCATCTCGTTGAAGAGAGCTTGTGCATCTCATTCAAGAGTGCTTGTGCCTCTCGTTGAAGTGGTCTTGCGCATCTCGCTGAAGTAGTCTTGCTCATCTCGCTGAAGTGGTCTTGCTCATCTCGTTGAAGAGGGCTTGGGCATCTCATTGGAGATGTCTTCTGCATTTCGTTGAAGAAGTCTTGCTCATCTCGTTGAAGAGTACTTGCGCATCTCTTTGAAGAGTGCTTGCGCATCTCGTTGAAGAGTGCTTGCGCATCTTGTTGAAGAGGTCTTGCGCATCTCATTGAAGAATGCTTACACATCTCATTGAAGAGAGCTTGCCCATCCTTTTGAAGAGAGCTTGCACATCTCATTGAAGAGAGCTTGTGCATCTGATTGAAGAGAGCTTGCGCATCTGATTGAAGAGATCTTGTGCATATCATTCAAGAGTGCTTGCGCATCTCATTGAAGAGGTCTTGCGCATCTCGTTGAAGAGGGCTTGCACATCTCATTGAAGGAGGCTTGCACATCTTGTTGAAGAGAGCTTGCACATCTCGTTGAAGAGAGCTTGCACATCTCATTCAAGAGTGCTTGCGCATCTTGTTGAAGAAGTCTTGCGCATCTCATTGAAGAGGTCTTGTGCATCTCATTGAAGAGAGTTTATGCATCTCATTCAAGAGTGCTTGCGCATCTTGTTGAAGAGGTCTTGCGCATCTCGTTGAAGAGGGCTTGCACATCTCGTTGAAGAGCGCTTGCACATATCGTTGAAGAGAGCTTGTGCATCTCATTCAAGAGTGCTTACGCATCTCGTTGAAGAGGTCTTGCGCCTCTTGTTGAAGAGAGCTTGCACATCGCGTTGAAGAGAGCTTGTGCATCTCATTCAAGAGGGCTCACGCCTCTCGCTGAAGTGGTCTTGCGCATCTGTTTGAAGAGGTCTTGCTCTTCTTGTTGAAGAGGTCTTCCGCATCTCGTTGAAGAGAGCTGGCACATATTGTTGAAGAGAGCTTGTGCATCTCATTCAAGAGTGCTTGCACCTCTCATTGAAGTGGTCTTGCGCATCTCGTTGAAGTGGTCTTGCGCATCTCGTTGAAGAGGGCTTGTGCATCTCTTTGAAGAGGTCTTCCGCATCTTGTTGAAGAGGTCTTGCGCATCTCATTGAAGAGAGCTTGTGCATCTCGTTGAAGAGACCTTGTGCATCTCACTCAAGAGGGCTCACTCCTCTCCTTGAAGTGGTCTTGTGCATCTCGTTGAAGAGGTCCTACTCTTCTCGTTGAAGAGGTCTTCCGCATCTCGTTGAAGAGAGCTGGCACATATCGTTGAAGAGAGCTTGTGCATAGCATTCAAGAATGCTTGCGCATCTCATTGACGAAGTCTTGCGCTTCTCGTTGAAGAGAGCTTGCACATATCGTTGAAGAGAGCTTGTGCATCTCATTCAAGACTGCTTGCGCCTCGGGTTTAAGTGGTCTTGCGCATCTCGTTGAAATGGTCTTGCGCATCTCGTTGAAGAGGGCTTGCGCATCTCATTCAGGAGATCTTGCGCATCTCGCTGAAGAGAGCTTGCACATCTCGTTGAAGAGGGTTTGCGCATCGCGTTGAAGAGAGCTTGTGCATCTCATTCAGGAGATCTTGCGCATCTCGCTGAAGAGAGCTTGCACATCTCGTTGAAGAGGGTTTGCGCATCGCGTTGAAGAGAGCTTGTGCATCTCATTCAGGAGATCTTCCGCATCTCGTTGAAGAGAGCTTGTGCATCTGATTGAAAAAGCCTTACATATCCAACTGAGCTGCTGCATGTGCGCAACCTAAAAGTCGCAGGTTGAAATCTCAGCAAGACAGATTCAGACTTTCATTCTTCTGGCTACAGGCCCCTTTTTTATCAACACATTTATATTTTGATGCATTATATAAAAGATCAGCTACTCTTAAGGCGTAACATTATGTTGAAAGACATTGATGAACAAATTGTACGTGAGCTGCATTGGAATAAATATAGAGCGAACGCTCTGCCATTATTCTCCCTATTCCTCCTACTCGTTATTCTCACTCCCACTCTTTGCCCAGCAGTTCCTTCTCTGATGTTTTTATAGCTTGTATACCCCAGCATCCTCCACAGTTACTTGCTGCCTCTGGTTGTATGCGAGAACAAAAGCATTGTATTTGAATGTGCTTTTCCTTGAGCACTGAGGGCCACCTGTGAACGCATACAACACTTTTGATTTGTTAATGGTTCCTGCCAATCACACCACTAAGTGAGACTGAGGAGGGAACAGGTCACACACTGGTTCACAGAGGTCATCAGAGGGGCCCCCACTGACTATTGACTACTGGTGGGTCTTCATGCAGTTCGACCTTTTAAACCAATGATACTCACATTTTATTGAACGGTATTTATTAACACTGTGCCAAATAACCAATGGAGTGGTCTCAGAGCGATAAGCCTTCTAGGACCCTTTGTTCTCTTTAGCAGAATCTCAAAATGGAAGACCCACAGATGCCAAAAAGAGAGCATCCGTGCAAAGACCTGAAGTTGAAGGCACACTTCAATGGAGTCTTGGGGGGATAGCTCAGGGGCAATGTGCTCGCCTTGGTAGTAAAATGACACTGAGCAATACAGGTTCGATCCCCAGGTCCGCCCTTAGAAACATCACGGTATTAAGCGTGTTATAAATAACCTATCCTATCATTCCTGAGTTTTAAGAAAATTGTAAAATTGTGTCTGGTAACATTACCGTTCGGAGTGGATGTTTTCTCACTCAGTTTTCTTTGGGAGATTGGAGGGAATGCTGGGGCTGCTGGGGCAATGACATGTTCCTGATAGGTTTCTGCGTATTTGTGAAAGCGCCTCAAAGATAAAACACATATTGTGAGATGTACCCGCTATTTACAATAAATAGGAAAACCTAAAGAACTAACAACTTTACCATGATATACAGATGGATCTTGCCTGCCTGCATTAAATGCCACATTCAGAAGAGATGCAAGAAAGTGTGTGATGGCTCAGAAGATGTCTGAACTTTTGGTAAGAATGAATTAAAGTCTTTTGAACATGAAGAATTGGAAGAAAATTGCTTTTGACCAGGTAGCTGAGCAAGTTTGTTGAAGCACTGAGGGTTTTAAGTGATGTGGTCAAGACAAAGAACTTTGTTCCAAAGTTTTTTTCCAAATGCGTGGGCGAAATAAGAGTCTGGGTGCCAGAATTACGAGGCGATCCAGTCTTTAATGTGGCCGAGTAACATAACAGCGCTTCCCGCAGCTTGCAAGCTAAGCTTCTGAAGTCTCGCAGCACACAAGAAGTCCCTGTTGAAGTGTTCACACGAATAAAGAGTGCACGGAAACATCTACAAAAGCTGCTTTCATGAGGTAAACAAAGCAAAGGCCTGGATGGTGAGTTCATTCGCGTTGCGTCCAGTGCTGGAAATCGAAACGATTAACTGTGGGATCCCACCAGCGAAGAAGCAGAGGACGGGGGCTTAGTGGGTGGGTGTTTATGGGGGAGTTGGTGACTCAGGAGGCTTTTCTCAGCAACCCCCAGCGGGCTAATGGCTAAGTCTCTCAACTTTAGCCCTGATGACCTGAGTTCAAGTCCTTGCTACGGAAACAAAAGCACATAATTTTCGTCAAAGGGGGCAAATAGATGTCCCGGGTCCGAGATCTGGCTGCGTCAGTTTCACTACAAAGAAATAACGGTTCCCTTTCTGACAAGCTTCTTTTTGGTGAACTGCAAAGTTGACCATAGATAAACCGGGTGAGGGGAAAAATAGTAAGAAGGGTTTAAAGAGAGCAAAACTGAAATTTATAATTTAAAACAAAGAGAACTATTCATCAAACGTTTAGGACGCCAAAAAGGCCATTTTCAGGTAGCTAATCAAAATGACAGAGTTGTCATTGTACATACAACCCATTAATCCACAGGACAGACTGGGTAAAATCAAAGAAAGTGTGCCAGTAACTCCTGCACCTCCAAGTCAACAACGAATAACCAGGGACAAGTTATAATATGATATGATATGGCATTTATAACGCACCTATACACAAGTGTTTCAAGGCGCGACGGGGCAAGGGAGGGGAAACAGAGGGAAGATAGACAGCGATCCTACTAGGCCAGGTGACATTGAGATCGCGCAAGTGCAGTGGGGAAGTTAAAGGGAAAAGTGCAGGGGGAGAGGAGAGGTGGCAGTGCAGTACATAGGATAACAGTAAATAAATAAGACAATAAATAGAATTGCGGCCAGCTGGTGACAAGTGCAAGGGTAAGAACAGACATCAGCGGTCAAGTGCTAGTAGGGGCTGTAGGGATACAGAAACAGCCCCCAAGTGCAAGGGTTGCCAGGGTGCAGTGCAGGTGTGCAACTGGCGGGGAGGGGACCTGGGCCCGAGATCAGAGGGTAGCCAGGTAGCCAGTGCAGTTTCAGATATAGTCAGGAGATTAGCAGGGGAGAGAAGGAGAGAAAGCAGAAGCAAAGAAGAAGGTCTTGAGGCACTTCCGGAACCGGAAATGGTTGGGGTGTTGATGGGTGTCACATCGCCAACCCTACTTCCATTAAGATCTATTTGTAAATGTTGGTCTGTTCTGTCTGCATGGAGTGGGGAGAAGACTGCAACCCCCATCAGTCAATTGGGAAATAACAATGAACAAGTTAAGTCTCCCCATATAACGATTTAACCAGGACTCAAGTCAAGGATATGCGTGGGTGGACGGCGTTTGCCCACTTTTTTCAGAGAACAGACGTCCCCCTTCCCCAGTGGTATTTTAGAGGCCGTGTGTAAAACCATACCATTTTTTACAGTCTTCTTTACATTTATTATTTTAAATGCAACTTGGGGATTGCAACCAGGGTCACCAGGTTCAGAGGTCAGGGACTTCAACACTGTTCCATATAGCTGGTGAAAATTGACAACCAACTAAAGGTGAAATGTCAGATTTCGGGGGTGCAGGGAAAACATTGTCATTGATTCATGGGGTTTAAAATGGGCACACGTTTTTACATTTTCAAGCACTATTTGAAAAAAATATATTCCCTTGGTTTTTTGTTTGTGTTGATTTTCTGCCCATTCACCCTGTGCAATTTGTATGGTTATGCAAAGCCAATTGAATGAAATTTGCATAGTTCACCTTGATATGTTAATTTCTGGTTACATTGCATCCCACTGCGTATGTTAATGAGTACTTTAACTTTTTTTAAGGACTTGAGTGATGAATCAACTTCCAGGGCACCAGTGGTCCAAGGATAAATATCGGTTTCTAAACCATCAATCAACCTTACACCTCTAGTACACCAGAAGGGATCCAAACAGATTGGAATACAAGGAAATTATAAGACCTCTTTGTCCAATTTTGGTAACGTGGACGGAATGACAAGCTTATCTCCTCAAGGTCGTGGATCGTTGGTTAGTTGCAACACAGCGAAAATACAATTATTAACCAATGATAAAAGGGACTGTCCAGTCAAGGTTGTATAAAAATATCTACTTTAGTATTACTACAACAGACAGTTCTAGCAGACTACAATTAAAACCCCACTGTAAAGGAACATGGAGGACAGACAGTTTCACAATGGAAAGGGATGCACTCTGGATACTGACAGGAGGGTAGTTGGTAAAGTAATCAGTCTTATAGTTCAAGAATATTTGGTTTCAACACCAAAGGGGATAAGGGTCGTAACTGTCTCTAGGGGCTTTGGGAGAAGGAATAGGGGGGCAGAACTACAATGTACCTAGTGCTGAAGAAGCTCTTGGTGCGCGACAGCGTTGAGGCAGTTCCAGGTTGCTTCGCAGCCCGTGAGACAGAGTTAGTGGCAGGAGACAGCTCTGGGTACCAGACGTTGGACGAACGTCTGCAGGCTGACCAGTGCGGCAGCTCGGGGCCAAGAATCGTTGTCTCTGTGCTGGTTTGTGGATCTGGAATGCTGGTCGAGGCATCTCGGATGGCTCTGGTGACTGCTGCATGATAAAAGTCAGCGGTGCAGCCGGATGCAGTCCGAGGACTGTCTCAAAATTGTGCTTCAAAAGATGGATGCTGGATGATGCTTGTGTGGCACTCCTCTTAGCTTCTTCGCATGTCTCATGTCCTTTCAAGGCGGACGGCCCAAAGCGCAGCAGGGTGTTAGCAGGCAATGGTCCTGTCCTTTCTCCAGAGACTCTGTGGCACTTCCCACCTAGGAAGCTTGCTGTCAGAACCTAGCAGGGCACGCTGTGTGCTGGCTGGGTACCGGTTCTGGAGCTGCTGGATGGGTCCTCTGAGTCTGGTATCTCCCTCTGTTCCCTGGGAGATGTTTAGGGGAGGGATCTTGCTTCCCACTTGGAACTCCTGGCCTTCCTTCACTGGCGGAAGATGTAAGGTAGACTGTACCTTCAGCTTGGGTCCAAATGAGTCCTTCTTCTTACTCCTTGCAAAGTCTTCAGATGATCTCATCAGTGAGGGGCTCAGCCATCTTTTAAAGCCAAACGGGCCCCAGTGATTGGCGGAGGATAAGCCCACCTTAATGAACCAATCCTGGGTCCCCACCAACAATCTTCAGTGATGTTTCAGGTGAGAATCAGAGCGCTCAGTAACAGACAGGGGAAGGATGACATCATATACTTCTAAGTACCACCCATCTTCCTGTCTGATGTTTATCAAAGTGTCTCCCTAATTAACTGAGCCCTGTGCGGCGCTTGGTCACAACATGGGCCTCCTTTGAAGTAGGGGGTTGCAGGCAGACTTTTGTCTCCTACAATTCACATACTTCCATGCTCTGAAAGGAATGGTTCCAGACAGGACCTTCACTGCCCTTTAATACCAAGGATGGGTGTTAGTACCAAGTTGACACATTGCATTACAAAGATGTGCTGGTCTCTGGTCTCCATTGTAAACTTCCTGCACCCAGGCCTTCCCTGAGGCCTGTTAATTAACATTCTTCAGTGTTCACTGCCACCAGCAAGGTATAACAATGGAGATACAAATCCATGGGCCTTGACATGCTAATCAGGCTGCCCACTGCCAGAGGCTTTTTATGTACCCACAGCTATCAGGTGTCAGCTACACAATGAAGGGTAGGGCGGTGCTGGTATTCAGTGTCCTCCAAGAGTACATGACTATTTTCTGCTGTGCAATGAGCGTGGAAATTATGAGCAGGAATGCCCCACATATTTTCCAGAGGTTGATTTCCCATCATTCATTCTTTTAAATAAACACACACAAAAAAGCCCAGGTGAGCGCACTCTCCCTGTGCGGATGGTCGAATTCCTCACAACTTGAACCCTGGACATAACTAAACACATGAAGTCCTGATTTACATTAGACGCAGGCCACAGCAACTCCAAGTCACCGCACAAAATACAAGCCATTTGAAACAACCGGTGCAAGCCTTGGCTGAAAGCGCTGTGTTTTTAATACTTACTTCTTGCTGCCTTTCCCTGCAGTGCCTTTGATTTCTATGAGGCTGTCAAGGGGGTCCTGGTCCCTTTAAAGTAAAATAAAAAATATTCAGAACAAATCCAGCATAAACAAGTGCGCATTCCCAGATGCAATTACTGTCTTGTGAAAGATGAAGGGCCGGATTTATAAAGCGTTTTTCAATGGGATTGTGCCACTGTAAATCAGGCCCTAACTGTTCTGCAGCAATTACTGTGGAAGGAATGATCAGCAACTGGTCACAATATATATAGGTGGAAGTGGCTAACTGACGGTATACACCCAGACAAGTGAAAGTCACTGGGCCTCATTACGACCCTGGCGGAGAACCATGGTGCAATTTGCACCATGGTCCATGGCGCTGAGCTGCCAACTCCGCCATGGTGGTTGGCGGACTTACCGCCCCATGCCGACCTTGGCGGGGCGGTAATTCCCCAATCCCCATTTTACCATTCCCCATTCCCATTCTTGCCCCATAGGGTATAATGGGAGTGGGGAAGGCGTTAATTACGCCACCGTAACTTACGGTGGCGTAATTAACAACAAGGTCCCTTAGCGCCATGGATTTTACCGCCTGCAAAAAGCAGGCGTAAAAATCACCATGGCGCTACGGGAACTCGTAGTCAGGCGGAAAGGTACGCCATGCACTACGCCGGCGTAAAACCCTCTCCGCCAGGGTCGTAATGAGGCCCACTGTCATCCATCTCTGTGGCTGTCCTGGGAGATACACAACATGCCTCTATGAAAAATACATCAGGCACATTTTAAATTGATCTAGGACTCACCTGTACACGACCAAAGCCTCATTTTACATTTAATGTAATCTTCGGCCCATACCTGCACATGTGGCCCACATCGAAAAAATGAACGTCACATTTCCACATCTAACACTGGCTCTCCCACGCACACGTGTCTGCCTCGGAGCACAAACACATTAGCAAACTTCAGGCAGGTGACGATCCTGCACACAACTTCCCTACCAGTCCCCACCCTGAAATTCCACAGCACACTGTGGCAGCACTGCCAGCCACCACAAATCAACATAAAAGGTGCATGAAATATGGAATCTGTCTAAGCAAAAAACTGCAAATAATATGAAATTTAAGATTGTATCATGTGCATACCTTTCCATTGTATTTCTATTTTATGCAAAATAACTGGAAACATATTGCAGAGCACGTAGATCTGTATTCAACTTCCCTAGCATCATCATTGTGAAAAAATATTGATGAATACAACTCTCTTGCCATTGCACAGGAAAACAAGTTGTGTCCCCTTTCTGGGCAGTGAAATAAGGGGTGATTGTGAGTTGCACCGTATTATCCCAGGCTTTTCTTATTTGGGTTCTGGGCTATGAAATAAGGGGATGATTGTGAGCTGGACAGTATCACCCCAGGCTTTTCTTATTGGGGTTCTAGGCTGAGAAATATGGGGTGATTGTGAGTTGGACCCTATTACCACAGGCTTTCCTTATTTGGGTTCTGGGTTGTGAAATAAGGGGATGATTGTGAGTTGAACCGTATTACCCCATGCATTTCTTATTGGGGTTCTGGGTGTGAAATAAGGGGATGATTGTGAGTTGGACCGTATTACCCCAGGCTTTTGTTATTGGGGTGCCTCAATGAGCGCGGCCTCTTTTTATGGATTGCATTGAAATATTTGCCTCATCTATATTGTCCAAAGACATTCCATGTGAACTGATTTCATCTATAGAAGATACGGATTAATGGCTAACTCCTAGAAATGTTCATTTGAATGTTATTGAAAGTTTGTTTTCTCTTATACATGAGAGGGGGGGTCAGAGGGAGCGGAAACAGGGGATCATAATTAAATCAGCAGACTGTTTTTTGGACTGTCTTCGGCCATGTGCCAACATATCAATAAAGTTGGGAAACATTCAAGAACATTTTTTTTTTGGTGCAATAAAAGGTTGATGCGAGATTATGTATGGTACCCAATCCGATTTATTGGATGTTCACTGACAAATTCCTTGATGCTGTCTGCCTTAGAAACAAATCCTTTATTTTCTTTGCACCCAAGTTCATGTACAGTTTAATGCAATGTTTTTCTGAACATAGTTGTTCTGTTTTTTAACCATTACTGTTTTCTTACTTATGTGTTACATTCCCTCTCTGTTCTTGATATTCGGCTATATGTCCCCTCTGGGGGTTATTTTCTTCTTCAATCTTTATTCTGAAATACAGTGTTCTACTAAAATGGTAAAGTTGCCATAACACCCATATTACTCATCAAACTTAAGGCTCCTACCAAATTTTGTTTTCCACACACCAAGAATTATACATGCAATATTTTAATCCCTCCCTTGTGGCTTGTGTTAAGTTTAGCCATGATTCCAATAACCTAAAGTCCATTATCATTAATTATATGGTTTTCGGGGCGAGGGGTCAAAGGGCTAGCTGCATACATGCTTTTAATTCAAATGTGTGTGCCATTCAGACTGATCTCAAAACTTTCACTTCACCGATGCTGCCTATACATATCCTTGTGGTTTGTTATTCCGCCCAACTCTATTCACAGACAATGCTGCATGGATGGGTGCACGAGGAGGCTGGGTAAGCTAGCCAACCAATGAGTTTCCCCGGTACTTTGTTTCCTATCTAACAGTAGTGGTGTTAAGTTCACTTGCTGATTGGACTCCATTTGTCATGAGAAAATGTACCACTCTTGAAAGATGTCTTTGAATCTTGAGTAAAAATGAATGTGTTTTCTTTGAAATCTTCCAAGAGTTCCCCCAATAAGACCCACTGTGGAAAACAAGATTTTGGTGATGGGTCGTGGTTGGAATCATTTAAAGGATAAATCCTTTTTATTCTGAACACTATTATCAGATTGTCTTTTGATTTCAAGGGCCTGGAAGCCAATACACCTATCACCGACTCTAAATGGGTATACAGCATTATTTGTTTTAAAGCATTGCATAGAAAGAATGATTTTTAGCCGACCCAATAACATACAGTTATTTAATTAAATCTCTTAATTGGAGCTATACTTAGAGTTGGATGAGTCCGAATGTTGCCCTGTATTAGCACTACATTAAATGTACTTTTTGCGTTTGCACTTTTTTAAAGTTCACTATATCTCCACGTAGCCTATTGTGATTCAATGGATCACCCAAAATATTTGAGCTGCATGTGGCTGCATTCTGTAGACTATGCAGAGCTGAGGTGCTGACGGTACTGCAATGTTTTCATTACATTTCATTTTGTCCCCCTCAAAGATTTATTGTAATTCATGGAGCTATATGGATAAGAAATTATTATATTAAAAACGTACATGGTATTTTTTTGTATGTGTATTTCTTATTGTGATGAATAGACTTCTGCCCTGCAGGAGTACAAGGATGAGTAGGGGCTAAAACGCCCATTTAGACCCTCACACTTCTACAACCAAGAGCCAACACAATCATAACAGTAAAACATGCAGTCAAGAGATATACCTCCTTTGCCCTTTGTGGTAACGTGGGCTGAGGAAAGGATATACTCTTAAGAGAGGTGTGAATGTGGTTCAGTAGCAACACAAACAGCGAATATAACAGTCCAAAATAAAGGCATGTCCAATCAGGGTTCTATAAAAATATATACACTTCAATGAAACACACCATGTATAATAATAACTAACTTGAAAAATACTTCACAAAACCCACCCCTGAGAAAAGAACACAGGATAAGCAAAGATGGTAGAAGCAGCACTCTAGGTAATGCATCATGACGAAAGGCAAGCAAAAGCAACAATGTTCTTGAAAAAGGATATGTACTTGTGAGCAAAAAGGGTTCAAAATGACTTAACCAGTCCCTAAGAGCCAAATACGGGTGTAGGGGGAAGTTGGCAGTCAATAATACCTTCTTTACAGTTCTTGGTGGTTCAGCAGCACTGAGCCAGACTTCCTGGAGCTGTGCAAATATTGAGAGTTAAAGGCCACAAAGGCAGATCCTGGTGGTTCAAGTGTATTGAGCAGTTCATGAAACATGCTCCACTCAGTTCAATAGTGAAAAACACTAGGATCTCGACTGTCTGGGCTCTCATGGTGCTGGGAGTCCCAAACCTGGACTCATGGACAAAAAGAGGCGTTGTTCTCAGGCTCCCAAACACAGGCAGGCTGGCACACAACTGCAGGGGTCCTGGGTACCGCTGTGGCTGGCAGAGTGGCAGGCGTGTTCCAGCAGATGATCACCCCCTGGGATGCTTAGGGGACAGAGCTAGTCTCTGCCTCGGAACATCTGCCTCTACCTCTCAACTGGACGACTTTAGAAAGGGCTGCTCTCTCAGCAGGGTCCAACGAAATCTTCAGGATGGTTCAAAATGATTCCAGATGATTCAAAGAAGTGGTGGAAGACCCCTTCTTTTATAGACAAAAGTCCCCAGGTGATTGGAATAAAGCCAGCCTGCTTTAGGGGGTCCAATCACTGCCCTTGAAATGACTGCACTTTGCCCTTTTGATGTCACACCCAAATCACTTTGCTCCAGAGGAAATGGAGGGGACAGGAAAGAGAAAGAAAGGCATTGAGAGCATCAAGATGGCAGAAGACGCCAATAACTGTGCACACCACTCTCTGGCTCACCCTAAATCCACCCTTCCCTGTCAATAGGATTAAAGGCCTTTAGAAATGCAGCCCCATGGTGTGGAGCGTGGGTCTCTGTGAATGGGTGTGCCTCTTGGTTTCTGTTCCCAGACCAATGTCCTGTGGAGTGGCTGTCTTGGGGGAAAGAGTGTTACCTGCACTTTACAAAGGAACAAGGAGAAACAATCCCCAAAGGCTAGTCCTGTCTGTGGACAGGGGTGGGTCTTGTCTGGAAGGAATACACAGATCCTTCCACAGCCGAAATGGGCCCACGGCTGACAGATGTGCAAAATCAATTGAAAGTGGCTGGGATAACTCTGAATGATGCTGGCCATCATACCCTTACTATGCCTTACATTTACAGTTTTCGGGATCACCAGGGAAACATCTTTAGAGTGATGTTGTTTTTGGACATGTGCAACCTCTGAACCTGTTCTGTGCCACTGCTAAAGCGGGTGTTGAGAATCAGGCAGCAGGGCACAAGTATACACTATGCTTTTGGCATGAAGCTTATGACAGGAGAATCTAATTAGCACATTGCCCTTTCAGAGGTGGAATTACCCGCATCACTTTATTATTTAATACAAATCAAAAAAGCCAGGGCTTTCACACCCTCGCCAGATGGCAATTCATCACAGTTATGCAATACAAATAAAAAATAATATACTTTGTATCACTTGTCTCGTTTTTTTAAATAATTGTCCTTCCATTCACTGAAAGTTTCTAAAAAGGTTTGATGTTGTTTTAGTGCAATCTTTGGTATTTTTTAAGGGGATTGTCATTTAAAGAAGCAGATCAAGAATGCTGTATTGTCTCGCAAGTATTTGAAAGATAGAGCTTGCTCTGGTGCATATCAAATGCATCCTTGCCCATTGAGTATTCTTCCATTCCCAAAATGTCAGTGTCCTCACTGCCATTTTGTCTTCTACATTGTATAGTTTATTAATTGAACACTCTTGCTACAATCCCGGAAATACAATACATGCACTGGTGGGTCTTCAAACTTGTTTAGTTATATGCGTAAACATCAGTTGAAAGAGATAGATATGCAATGCTTGCACTCTGCACCTCTGCCTTTGAGCCTTTCCATTCGTGTGATTGCAACTGCAAAGCCCTCGTCATGTTTCATCTAACTACTGCATCCAGGGAAAAGCATCATCGGTCTATTCCTGGAGACCCTCCTTTGAATGTGGATCCTTTTTACACCCCTACTTTCATTTAGGCTGGGATTGTTGCATGAACATTTCAGTTCATGTGTAAATTTCTTTTAAAAGTTGGCCTCCATCCACAGATAATCAAGTGTTTATCCACTTTTAAATTATTAATTTACTCCTTTTTGAATCCATTTAACATTCTGTCTTTCTGATTGAAAAGTACTAATCCTATCTTTTGAAACATGTGTTCTGTATTTCATTCCAACTGTTTCTTTTCATAAGAATGTTACTTGTTTCTGTTTGGGCAGATGTTGAGTTTCACTAAAAGTCTAAATGCATGCTGATTGGCCACCTAATACTGCCCTGCGTGTCAGTATGCTTTTTCACTCCAATTCACCCTTGTATTGTATTGTATTGCATTGTTTATTTATAAAGCACTTACACACAAAAACGAGTGCTTCAAAGCGCTCCAAGATGGGAGGGGAACATGGGATACAAACATTCATAAGGCCTTGGAAATTTCAGAATGATATACAGTAATCATAAGCATACTAGGCCTGATGACATTTCTGCTAATTCAAGTGCATTAATGTGTAGTTGTGGGTCAGGGCAGAGGGAAACATAACAGACAAGACAAACTGTCAATGATGCAAGTGCCAGGCAAGCAGTTAGGCTAGGACGAAGTGCGCCGGTCCAGGAAGGCCGGGTAAGTGCAGAGTGTTGCCTCTTAGGGAAGTGCGTAGTACTGCAAGTAGTGCAGGGCCTGAAGGCAAGTGCAGGCACTGGTGTGGGTGCCTGGGACCTGTAGGTTCTGAGGTGAGCCAGGCGACCAGTCAGCAAGCTGAGCAGAAGGAGGAAGTAGTGGTAGAAAACAGAGATTAGTAGAGGAGTGGTAGAGAGAAGGCAGAGGAGAAGAGGAAGGTCTTGAGGAGTTTCCGGAATTTAAGGAGTTCTGGCTCGAGATGAGAGAGAGGCAGGGAGACTGTTCCCGATTGTGGTCCCTGCAGAGGATAAGGATGTACTCCAGGTCTCTGTTTGGAAAAACGTCTCACTCTCAGAGAGTTGGAGGAGGATGAGCGGAGTGCTGTAGAGGGAGTGTATTTGGGAAGAGTGGGTTGTAAGTACTGCGGGCCCTGGTGCCAGAAAGCCTTGTGAACTATGCAGAGGGCCTTGTAGTTGATACTTGAAGCAACGGGGAGCCAGTGGAGGGATTTCAGTGCCAGGGAGATGCGGTGCCTGGGCTTCAGGCCAAGTATACGTCTTGCAGTTCTGTTCTGGATGAGTTGTAATGGTCTGAGTGTAGAAGTGGGGAGATTAAGAAAGAGACTGTTACAGTAGTCAGATCTAGAGAGAACCAGAGCTCTGGCGACAATGAGTCTCTGGGGGGAAAGTGACAAAAGGTAGGATACTTCAGAGGAGGTGCAGCTGACAGTGAGATTTTTGGGATATATCTGATATGTGTGAGGAGAAGGACAGAGTGGAATCGAAGACGACCCCCAGGTTTTATGCCTCGATAGTGGGTGACTGTGCTGGGCCAAGGGAGTCTGATCAAAGTGAGAGTGGGAAAACAGGAACAGGGGTCCCAATGAGGACAATCTCTGTCTTACTGGCATTAAGGCAGAGGTCATTAGCTGTGCACCAGAACTGAACTGCGGACAGAGAGGCATGAATGAGCGAGGAGGAAGAAGAAAGTGAGGGTAGCTTGAAAGGGTTCCATGTGTTCATATCCCCACAACAATATCGCCATATAAAAATATTGCCATAATTTTGCGGAGATATTAAGGCATGTAACCTGCGGGGGACACCCACATAACCCCCGCATTATTTTTAAACGAGCGGGGGACACCCACGCAACCCCTGCTCCCAAAAACCCCCAAAATTATCCCCCCCAAAAATATCACCTATGGCCGTTCCAGACAACCATATATATGGCAATATTTTTGGTGGGGATAATATGTAGTGATACCCTTGAAAGAGAGCTGAGTGTTGTCCCCATAACACTGAAAGTTGCAAGTGAAGGAAGAGATCAAGTGGGCCAAGGCGGCCATGTAGATATTGAAGAACCAAGCAGATAGGTTAGATCCCTGAGGGACCCAGCAAGTAGAGAGAGTGATAGCGGAGAGAAAGGGCCTAAGTTTCACCTGGGATGGACGGGTGGAGAGAAAGGAGGTAAGCCACGCCAGGGCCTGATCAGTGATTCCCAGGGTATCCCGGAGACAATGGATCAGGGTGTTATGGTTCACAGTGTTGAATGCAGAGGAAAGGTCAAGGAGAATGAGGACAGAAGGAGAGTTAGAATCAAGGTTTGAGAGCAGGTCTTCACGGGTGTTCAGGAGAGCAGTTTCTGTGCCTGTGGATGCTCTGAAGCCAGACTGATGATCATGGAGGCAACCAACAGATTCAGTGTGGGGAGTAAGCTGAGAGATGGCCAACTTCTCCAGTAGTTTGCCCAGGAAAGGGGTGATAGAAATAAGGTGAACGTTTGCTGGGGTAGAAGGGTCGGCATAGGGTTTTTTGAGTGTTACGAGAGGAGGGGGAAACACCAGAGGCGAAAGTTATGTTGCAGAGGTCCTTCTACCGTAGTGTTGTGCATTTAATCTAATCAATACACCATGAACCTAAAACTATATTTTCTTTGTGATGGTTCTTATTAGTTGCCTAGTATTTGAGAAAAAGATACTGATGATCAATACAGACTTCCGCCATGCAACCAGAAAGCATTTCACGGCTCCCCAGGTTAAAAAAAAAAGAAATGCAATTCCAAAATGGACATCTTACCTTTTGTCCTTCTTCAATCCTGTACTTGATACATCAATGAAGTTGTCAAGGTTGTCACTGTATTAAAAAGGAAAGAAATATGACATAGGTCAGAATGCTGCATCCAGTTCTGAAGACATTCACCAATTACCTGTGCTAGAGTGTACAATTCATAATGTGTGGTAGATTCTATGGGTGGGTTGTAAGATGCAAGAGTGGCTACCAGCAATACAAGACACGATTTTTTGATTTGTTTGTCTGTCACAGATGTTGATAATTTGAGTTGCTGTCTGACCTTAGAGTATAGAGGCAATGCAAGTGCCACGCCATCCCAGCCCTTTCAATATTAATGCACAATCAAAATGGTTTATTTTTGTCATTGCTAATGGCAATGTTTTTTCCATCCATCACTGCCAATGCAGCATCGTGCCCTGTTCAGCTCCTTGCTATAGGTTTGCCATGTGGCTCTTAAACACGATGCTATGTGAAGGATCAGTAACAAGGCTGATGGATCAGATAGGAACCAATAAGTACATTCTGCACATAACTATGGAAAAATAGTTCCTAAAGATATCCATGTGCTCCGTCTGCTTGAGTAAATAAATTACATTATCAATCAATATGCGATGTTTACAGGCTGTTTGGTCTTGCGCAAGTCACTTGAATACTGACTCCAGTATCTTACCATAAAGCGGGGGCTGTTGTATTTCAAGATTCCTTCAATATGATGTTATATAACCATTTTTTAAAGTCACCGTAGGTAAGGGTCTGGGTATAGGGGGTACTAAAGAATATGAAAGGTCATTCTGCTTTGTATAGTTCAATTCTTTTTTTACATTTTCAATGTACTCATATTGTTATTTGTGTTTTTCTGTTCAACCAAAGCACCTCATTGTTCACATTTGATGATCTTCATTACACTTCTCTTCTTCTTCACAGTACTCACTCAAAAGTGGCTGTCCAGCAGGGAGACAGACCAGCTAACATCCTATCCCCAAGCACTGCTTTCTGGCTACTAGCACTCTCACCCCTCTCTACCGGCCATCTGACAGCCAAGCAGTGCCTTCTTTTTTCTTGTTTTGTCTGTCTCCAGGACTGGCCCATTGGTTTAGTATTGACATGGCATGCGGGTAGTACAGAAGAAGACACAGGTCGCAGATCAGAGGATGTGGATCATGTGTGGCCATCTCTGGTTATGGCTGGGCTGTTAAACAGTGCTGGGATGTTGGAAAGGGGTGGGCTGGGCCGTTCACCTTTGTAGACAGACACGCCGTGGGATTGTGATGTCACCAGGGTCGGACTGGGGCAAGAAATAAGACCGGTCACCCAAAAAAAAAGTGGCCCATCCCTCGCCTCAAAAAAGTGGCCCACCCCTTGCCTCACGACCCTTGACCTCTAATGACATCACCGGAAGTGATGTCATTTGACCCCACCCCAAAGTGACATCCCGGGAAGCGATGAAACACGACCTTTCACCCGTTGACAAAACAGGAAGGGGCATCAAATAGCATTGGTCCTAAGTACACTAACTTACAGTGACTCCAAGCAGACGTCCAAGGCCAAATGATAATATGTTATTGTATAGCACTTACGCTTAAGCTCTTTTTTATAGAACAAATATGCATACAATATTACCCAACCTGTGTTGGTACTCATTTATTGACCTAAGAAGGATGAAAGGCTTTTTGAAAAAAATAATAATAATAATAATCAATTTTATTTTCTTCCAAATCGGCACAGGGATGGCCAGAAACCGGCCCCCACTCCCCAGGGACGAATTGGGCCCGGCCATGGGCCGAAAGGTCGAGGGGCCAATCCGCCCTTGATGTCACCCTTAGAAGCCGTACAGACCGGAAAGACGGTGGCAGTGCGTGAGCAGTACTCCAGGAGCTCGGGGGAGTATACATGATTTCAACTTTAAGGGACTTGACTGTCTATAGAACTACGCGTGCATCCTCTTCTCACGCTCCTTCATCCAAGAGGCATATGTGCCACTATGCCACATGAGGAGGGGAGAAAAAAGATAACCAAACCCGGAAATTGAATTACAGACGAGGAAGTAAGAGGCTCTGTCTTCTGCTTCGGCGGCAGATGGGGCCTCATCACGACTTGGCCGGTATTTCTGCCGGGATACCGCCTGGGCAAATAGCACTACTGCCAACCGGTCCAGCGATATTATCGCCAGATCACGGGTTCGGCAGTAGCAGTAACTCCCCATTGGGTCCTTTGGACCCAATGGGACATTTCTGGCACGTGTTTGATCTGCAGGTCGCAGGTTAAAATCGGGGCATGGTCGACTCAGCCTTTCATCCTTCCGAGGTCGAAAAACTGAGTATCATTTTTGATTGGGTAATAATAATGTGTTCTGTGTAAAATGCTTTGGATAAAAGCGCTACATAAACAAGACATTATTGTTACTGGCACATTTATATTTATCGCTGAGCAGCAGACAAGGGCTGCACGTCTGAAACGTGAGACGCACGAATTTAGAGACGGATACCTCGGATCAGCAAAGAAGCAGAACACATTTCGTAGTTACTGCCTCCCAAAGAGTCCATTTGGGAAAGAGTCGTTGCAGTGGGCGACAAAGAAATTAAGTGTTTGAGTGTAAATAAAATGATTGCCAGCAGAGCACCGTGTTTTGTTTCTAACAGCAGAGATCAGATCGAGAGATGACTGCAGAAAGCAACGTAACCATGGACTTCGTCAGGAGGATCACACATCTTTTTCGCACACTAGTTTCAGAATATATTCTTATAGACTCTCATCCGCAATCACACTCCTGTTGATTGCGGTCTGCTTTGGCCACCGTATGTCAATGTTGCACAAGCGTGAGTTCAAATTACGTTAAAGGACTAACCATACTTACTTATTCCTGCTAATATTTGTCCCATCTTTTAGGCAGTGGTGTATGTCCCTATAATAATATCAGCCCTTTTGGATGCCCTAGGTTTACTTTAGATGTTTGATAACCAAGGCCATATTGATGATCACTTCAGTTCATCTCAAGTCAATATTGTTTTTTTTGTTGCTGTGCAGAAAGTTGGCATTAAAAATTGCCTTGACAAAGGACAGCTTCGTGAAACATGTGCCAGCCCTGCTTTGCTATGAAATGTTCTACAAATGGATAAACACTTTGCTCATGTTCCATTTAAAAGGATGAATGTGCTGCAAACGTACATGTAAACAATCTATTTAAAATGCAATAAATAAAACTAATGAGCCTTGCACGTGGCGATAACGCACCAGAAGCAACCTCATATTTCCAATACTACTGATAACAGGGAATTATGTAAAGGGAACATAGAATCGAGAGTTGTTCCCTGTAAGGAAATCAAAAACCTTTCTCTTCAACGCATGAGGGTTAAATTAGACACTTTGAGACAAAAATGCCATGTTGCCCTTCAAATGAAAACCTACTACTCCAAGGCCCACAAGACATTGCCTGGTGTGGTACAAGCCTTCATTAATTAGGGGGGTGAAGCTCGACTGCAAGACAGTCTCCTATGAGGATAATAAGTAAAAAAGCATATGGACGATTTCCATTCAATAACCAAATTGCTTGAGTTATTTTAATATAAGATCATATCCTTTTAGGGAATTGCTCATTATTCCATCTTGGCAAATGGGTTTTGGGATAAAGTATTATTCTGTGGTTTCATGACAAAATGAGGATTTTTAAGAAATTAAATCTAGCGTGTTTTAAGCTCTGCATGAGACACATCAGGAAGCTGAACAGAAATTAGCAACGCAATCAACTTACAAAAAGCAATAAAAGAAGCGTTCATTTGGCAAAAGAGCTCTTGCAGTCAAATAAAAAGGGGAGTTATCCCATCGTGGGCCCTCCACTGGTGGTGCAGTTTGACACTGTAACCGCTTTGAGGTGGTAGTGGGAAGTGCTGGCAGGTCTCCCCTAAACCACACCGGGTGGTCCCCATAGTCGCAGAAATTGTATATCACCCCGCGTTTGTTGGACGATCCGTTTGATGCATAATGCGATTTAGACTTAGAACAGCAATGTTCTTCCCATTACATAGAGAATTGCACTATCCAAGAGAGGGAAATGGTCTCTTTGAATGCGCCTGCAGAGGATCCCTGCTGACACAGTCGCTATTATAGCAAGATTATAGCAAGAAAGGCGTGACCCCTTTCTGCGATGCCAAACTGCACTAGGTGAAAGGCAAACTGAGTTTTGCCCGCCCTGCTTTGTGCGGCATGAATAGATAAAAAATTATGGCCCAATAACGCACATTTTTCTAAATCCCCTTTGGGCCTCATTAACAGTATTGTGGTAATGGCAAAACATGAAATTTTAGGACAACTTGTGGAAATACTACCTAATTTTGATTTGGGTTCACATGGGATATTTGCAACATGGAGTACACACAAAGAAGATATATAATCCATGATCTAAGCTGTCAATCAAATAAAATGATTGGTTTCTGATGAATAGCTAGATTGTGGCAAATATATGAGCTCTTCATTATCAAGAGGTTTCAATGCAGCCCATCACAGGCCCCCACTGATACTTTTTCAAATCAAAACAGAGGTAGCTCCCAAATAACCACTACAGTTGTTCGTAGCCCACGGACTTGTTGTCATCAGGTCTAAAGCTAACTCAGGACACCGGTTCTTCGAATCAACCGGCCAGATGTGAAACTTGTCCTGGCTCCGCTAAGGGTCGCAATTTAAGGGACATTGCTGGCATTTTTAGTCTGCGGTCGATAGAATAGCCTCGAGGTGTGGTGGTCGCTATTCAAGGCAATACACGTGAGGCTACAACACAGACAACCAGATGGTGGTCTGCTCATAAAGGGCTGTTGAAGATAATGTAATGACTTATCATGATTCAGCAGAATGACAGTGTCTAGGGTACTAATACAAATATGAACATGTAATCCAATATTAAGCGAATAGAAGGAAGGAACAGCAGGACTGAGAATGTCCATGGAACAATTACTTCTTTCATTTTGGAAACCCCATCTCCCTGTCTCTTCTCCCACGATGGCTATGTGGCTTCAGTGAGCTTCTAAGGCCATTTGAAGGCATTCACAAGGCAGCCATTTTGTTCAGAGAACAGGTTTTGCATACCTTTCCCTGTAAGCCTCTTGTGCATTTGGCTTATGTTGCGTTGACAGGGCATTGAACCTGCATAATAGGAAGTCGCCACGGCGTGCCACAGAACGTCAATTACTCCATGCTCAATGAAGTCGAGTCCAGAGTCTGTTTTTTAACCCACCCATTTACATCTTTGCCTGTGTTTTGTTTTTATAGGAGCTTCAACAAAATTATTTGTGGCAATTCTTTTAGAAGTGGAAACCTTCGAGCTGTTTCTTGGAAATGGTGGCATTGTTGGATTTCTTGCCAAGATTGGTGGCATGGTCAAATGAGTGGCAAACAGAAAGAGCAAGGACACGGATTGGAGGAGGACTCTATGGCGCATTAGTACCCGGCGAGGGTCAACCAGAATGCAACATGCATTCTGATTGGCCCTCGCCAAGGCATTACCCGGCCGGGGATCCCTTGCACGCTGTACGTGCCTTTGGATCCTGGCTGGGGGCGTGGCAGCCCCTTAGCCAATGAGGAGGCTCGAAACAGGGCATTCCCCGCTCCGAGCATCCACATGGCTGGAGGCTGCCTTCGTCCCCCGCCGGGGACTCAGTTAAGTATTTTTTTTCCTCACCCCCTGCCCTGCAAACTATCCCCTTCCCTCCCTCCCAACCCCACTTACCTTCTTTTTTCTTCTTTTCTTGGGAGCGAACGCGCTGGAAACACATGTTCCCAGCGCCTCCGCTCCCGATGGCCGCCATGGAAAAGGAAAATGGACTATGTTTTCCCTTTCCCGGCGGCCATTTTTTGTCACTTTTTTTTTTGTTTCGAAACGCGGCAGCGTTTCAAAACAGAAAATAATGCCATTAGTACCCCGGTCTAACGGGCCGGGGTACTAATGGCTATAAGACCCTCGGCGGCGGGCCAATACCGCCCACGGTAATGCCCCGGGGCTTCGTTAAGGCCCTTGCTATGCTGTAACTAATGCCCTGGGGGCAATACCTGGGCGGTATTGACCCGCCTTCTCGGTTCTTATTGCCACATTATTCCTGGAGATTATTGCAACGAGGCACATAATCATGGAATTAATTTATGGGACTTGGAGAAAGGATGACACAATGCTTTTTTTTTTCTTTTGTTCTGGTGCACTTATTGCTGATAAAACATAAAGAAAAGAGTGTCACATAAAAGTTACTTCAGAGCCATTAATGGAATCCTGACTCTCCCTCATATAACTAGGAGGTGTCAGCACTACTTAGAATAGGCAAGCGTTAAAGGGAACAAATCCACCATCATACTCAGAGTTTCAGTGTAACATGCTCCAGTAGGTTTTCAAAACAAACCTAAATTGACAGAGTGCATACAAGGGTTCGAATATACAGGGAACATTTCAGTAGCCTAGTTACAAATGATTTATACTGGGAAAAGTTGCAGCAATTGGGTACTGGAGAGAATCAGGAGATGCATGCGAGCATCCCACTTCTGCACCTGCTTCATTGTACCTGATTAACAAAGCTTAACATGGGTGCAAATCCGGGGATGCACGGGCCATCTGTGAGAGGCCTGTAGGAAAGTCTTTGTGAATTGCATTTGGACATGAGTAGTTCAGCAATGCTGCACTAATCTCCAGATTCTCTCAGGTTTTATTTATTTATGTATTTTGTTATTTATATACTGCACAAAGCGCAAAGGCATCGGGGCACTTTTAGCTTATGAGATAGGTTACGTTTTTTTCTTACTATGAAAAGAAGGTACTGTCATTGCATCTTTGGAAAAGCCTCATCTCATGGTATGGGGTGCTACATCAAAAATATTCTTTTAGGCTCTATGAATCAGCAATAAGGCAAGGTAGCTGGTGCAAATCAGTAACGGTCACGAGTATCTCCTCATTTGTTCCAGTGTTCATCTTTGTTCATCTGAACCTGCACGTTTTAAGACATTATACTGCATTAAATACATTTTTATAAAAGTAGGTATCTTGGTAAAGTGGAAATGATGCGCTTTGCAGAGATGCCCTGTTTCTAAAGCTGTTGCTATCACCATATTTACAAAGGGCTGACTTGACATGGTAACGATGCTCAGCCCGGCCCTCATAATCAGTATCAGGTGCGCAGCAATACTTGCCTCGTCCTTTTCTCTCAGAATCCACTTGGGTGCAGGACCAGAACCTGCTGCCAGCACCATGCAACCTCCCTCCAATGCTGTCACCGCAATTCACCCTGACAAGGCTTGAACCATGTTAATGTGCAAACACTTTTTTGTCTTAACATTTGCATTCAAATATTTACAATTCAGTGCAAATAAAAAGGCCAGGCACGTGCAAACATTAAAAAATGAGCAAAGGGATAGAAAGGTATTTGATGCATTGGGCACTCATGCGGGTGCTGTCTGGAGATGCAATAGTGCAGTGGAGGGTGAGGAATGACCCTCCTGTATATTGCACACTTCCCTGTGCACCTGTTCTGAACTGGCACAGTGGACTGGTAGAGAGAGGATTTGCTCACAGCTGTAAGTGTGTCACATGTGTGGATGCGAGATGTGCTGCATAATATCTGTATTGCAAGGACCCAGCACCACCTACATGATGAGCATTGCGCATGAGTCAAAGAATAGTCATCTGAAAGTGCAAATGTGTGACATCATAATGATGTCTTTTGCACATTGTCTCCATTTGATCTATGCAGGTGAACCTGCAAATGAAAACCGATTTCTGTGATGCGTTATCCTTAGCTAACTAATGGGAAAAAGCAAGGATAATTCTACTTGGGAGGATATCTTAGGGGCGACGTGCTCTCCTTGGAAGCAAAAATCCCCGGGTCCGCGCTTAGAAACCTCTCGATATTAAGCGCGTTATAAATACCCAATCATATCACATCATACTTGCCAAATAGGGAGACCCTTCTTAGACACACATGCAATTCATTAAAATGCAACTGTAATCAAATGTTGCAGAGTTTCATATGTTTTAAACGAGGTATCTGCAAGTTCAGGCTGGCCGTATGTTTTGGACTACACATCCCATGATTACTCGCCATTGACTTTGAGGTCTAAGGCTGATGGGAGTTGTAATCCAAAATTATTAAGAGCCACAGGTTGCAGACTACTTTCGTTAAACTGTATCCAGTCAAATCTATTTGTAACTGATGAAATTAAATGTTCACAGGGGATCATGTTATGTTATGTTGATTTATACCGCGCACCGGTTGCACCCAAGAGTAGTCTCCAGGCGCTCCATATCAATACTGTAATGGATTGCTTATGAGGCACCACTCAGAAAAAATCTAGGAGCATAATATGTAAACCTCCCACCGGCAATCCCCTTTAAACAAGAATTAAAGGCAATGAGTGGAGGGGCGACAGCCTTAACTTTAGGAGTGTTTCCCTGTGGCGCTTGTTACTTCGACGCTCTTATCTGGCACACATTATTACACAGGCATTGGCAATACCAACAGTTTGGGCTTTTGTGTAGGCATAGGACAGGCACTGCCATAGTGGTAATGACTGGCCATTAATGGCAGCAGCTGCACAATGGTGCAAGTACCTGGGCATTTAATAGCTGTGCCTGGAATATGCCTAATACCTATAGAAAAGCCCAAACTGTTGGCTTTGCCAATTATGTTTTGAACCGGACTTCAGTGACTGAAGGCAGACCTGGTAAGACGTTTTTATTACACCAGCAGCAAGTTTACAACTCCAATTAAGTCATTACCTTTCAAAAGACTGCTTTGAAAAATCCCTGGCAGGCCCTTCGAGTACAAAGTCTGATGTGTCATTCCCTGTGTCCCTCCTCATATGCGATTCTTCCCTAGCTGTACTCTTTTGCAATAGTTTAGGCCTACACAGCCCAAACTAAAAGGAATAAAAGCGATGTAAGTAATTCGCAGTTCACTCACGTTCCAATTAGCAGCCCGAATTACAATGTTGAAGAGACGGAAACACAGGATAATAGCTACAAGAAATGGCTATGGCTAAAAATAGAAATGCTGCTCAGATGTAATGTTTTATTATTTATATCTAAAGCGCGTGATCGGGGATCCTGGAACTGCATAGCCTAACGCGGATTTTAAGAGCTCATAAAAAGCCCCGTTCATGCGTGGAAGGGAATATATTCATAGCAATTCTGTGCCAGACTTGGATGGTGCGTGCTGATTTACTAGCGACAAGTGATGTCTGGAACGTTGGTACTAAAAGGCACGTCCCTTCACGTCTGTCCACTGGTTAATTACGGCGGGAAGCCTGGTCCAGCCTCCAGGGACATCATTTAGGGGTCGCCAGCTGAGGTCTTCCTTGCTACCTCTGTGGTCTCCCTTGCTACCCCTAAAAAAACAGAAAAAAACAGAAAAAAAACTTTTTTTTTTACAAATTGAAGCTCCTGGGCTGTGGCCAATGCCATGTGCCTCTTTGAGCTATTTGCCTTTCTGAAATTCGATACAATAATTCCTAGACCCCTTAAAGGTTTATTTCAGGCACACTTTCTGGGGGTGAGTCACTGATTTAGTCTGTTCATAAACACCTCAAATTCACAATGCAGACAAAATCCTCCAAAAAGTATTTAGAGTAGAACAAGCATCCATTTCTGACAATGTATTTTGCTTTTCACAAGTTGCAGTTATAGCGCGGACCCGGGGAACAAACCTATGTTGCTTCGTTTCGTCTTGCTTCCAAGGCATTAGATTTTTCACATATCAACTTGGGCGCATGGAGGTGAAACAACCCGTACATAGGTTGGGAAAAACATAAGCACAATGGAATCCCAGATTAGGGATACCCCTGGTCCCTGCACAGTTTAGGACTGGAACAACCAGTCAAAATATAGTATAATTCAATACAATAGTAGATCAATTATCAGAGAATCATACATTCAAAAAGTGTGAATTTTGAATCTATGATGCTCTAATAATGTATCTACTATGATATTAAATTTTACTACATTTCGAATGGTTGATCCAGTCCTAGTGTGTGCAGTTGACAGGGGTATGCCTAATCTGGGATTCCATTGTGCCTAAATATGGTATACGTTCACAGTGTCGCTGTGCCTGTGCACAAGAGCGAAATCTTCCCCTGTATTGCCTATGAGTTCTTAATCAAGAATTGAGAAGACATTTTGTAGATATCGGCAAAATATATTCGTTTTCAGCATGGCCAACTGAAGATTTGTCAGGGCACGTGGGGGCCCTTTTCAAGAAAAAGGATGAAAATATAGAAACGCTTTACTGCTAACCTGAAAACGGAGGGGTGTGTGTCTAATATTTGCACTTTTTTTGCACAAACATAGATGGCAAGTTGGGTAGGGGTATTCATTGTGAATGGGAGATGTGGGGGAGGGGCTGTGGGGAGGTCTCCCCCTGCGTTTATTTGTGCGAACAAGTGCAAAAAAAAGAACAAATAGGATTTTCGGGATTCGCAGTAAGGGATTTGGTAGTTTCACATAGAACCCCTTTTCAATATGATGTTTGGGGGCCCTCCTTTCAATATGGTCCACGGCACCCGTGGGATGCTTAAATAAAGGCAAAGGAATGCAGTGGGCACCTTAATCACAGTAGATGATCACGGGGCAGGCAGAGGGAGCTGAAACACTGAATGTCCACTGAAGAGCCAGTAATTGCTATTTGTCAGGAAGGTGCTAATGTGGAGTAAAAGGAAAAAAGGCGATAACAACGCAGAATGAGTGCAGATCATCAGCACAGGCAGCCTGTTACTTGTATGCTCATCAGCGCACATTTTAATTAAGATGATAGCAGCCAGCAAAGGCAGCTGCCAACGTGCAAGCGCAAAGTATGCACATTTATTACCATTAGTATTATTAGTAGATTTTATTGAGCGCAGACCTAGCTTCAAGAAGCAACAGAGCGCTTTGCGATTTTATGGGGGAAAACAAGATGAGGGGAGCAGAGAAACAAGGGAGTGTGGAGCGATTTCTCAGCAAGGGATCTACAAGCAACCAGGGGAGGAAACAGTGGGTATCAGACCGTCCAGTCTTGAGTAGAGAGCGTAAGTGGGCCTTGGTTTTAGAGAGGAGCCATTCCTTGAAGAAGTATGCCATGAATTAAAAGAAGTAACATGCTGCGGTGTAGTAAGAGTGTCAACTGGGGTCGGTGGGGCGGCGCAGCTGCTCGGGCCCACAATGAGGCTTGTGGCACATTTCAACTGACATGAATGAAAGGCCCTGACGCCGTGCCGGCATTTCAGGGCGATAATGCATCCTTGTTTTGGCGGACAGTCCCCGTTTGTCAAACCACACATCCCCATGTCCCGACAATCATCACTTGTGTACCCAAGAGCTCCATATAAATAGAGATCGCGAATTTCCCTATAAAAACGTAAAACTATACAAAGCTCCTGATTGTAATGGTTGCCATAGCACTAAAATGGAAGAAATTCGTTCAAAGATACGCCCAATGCACTTTGAATGAAACACGCCGCTCATTGTACTTCACTGTTGCCTGAATCATTCTGTTCTGTAAACATACAATTCCGAGTGTGTACCAGTTCACGCTCTCATGCTGTATCTATAATTTTGACTTTACACCATTGTGCTGGTTTTTGATCGTTAAAATGTGATCGCCCTAACTGTGACGCTTTCGCTTAAATTACTATTAATATAGAATTTACTTGTCTGAAATGTGTGCATGCTGTTTCTCTTCCTAACTTGTTTTGAATTGAGCTGTTAATTTAGAGCCAATGGCGAAGAGTGACCCTGTGCTTAGTCCCTCCCCTAAAAAGCAGGAAAGCACTGCAAGAGAAAGGTTTTTCTTTTTATTTCTCTTAGCTTAGAATCTGAGTGGTCGTCAAACTGTGAGGCTGCGGGTCTCGCGCCGCCCAGCGAGGCCAGTGGTTATCCTAGGGCGGGGCTGGGGAGTAAATCTCTTTCTTTCAAATAGGAAAACGTTGACTGTTTTTAATCGAAAATGTAAGCGGTTATAGCGTTTGGTGGGCTCCCGCTAACAATAGCTTCACTCGGGGAGGGGCCGGGGGCTCAGAATAAAAAAGTTTGGAAACCCCTGGCTTATACGGAAGTGACAGGAATGTGTAAACACGGCTCCTCTTTACCGACCCTCCCTTTGGCTAACGACCAGCAAAAATCAACACAATGTGCCTTTTTAACAGTGACGCCCTCGATTGGTGCTTATATTGCACGCTTGCCAATTGTCACATTCTTGCAGCTTCCCGCGACTTTGCAACGCTTCTATGCGAAGTAAACATAATTATTCAGTTTTCACCCATGATTAGCGGCAATAAATAGCAAATAAAGGCCCTGCCACAGTGAAAAACCACAAACGAAACTGTTGATTCGTCGCTGAGGAGAATGATTACAATCATTACTGCAGATACCGAACTGTGCGTTCACAGCTCTTCGGCTGACCTTCAGTTGGCAGCTAAAGGAAATAACTGCTGACATTGCACACAGCCATAGCAGCACAGCCGTTGACTCGAGCCAAACACGTGTGAGTTTACAAGCATGTCAATTACATTCGAAGTGTCTGGTTCTGGCATTTTATGAAGTAAATGACTGTGTGGTCATTTACTTCCACAGAATCACTTCGTTTTTTTTCTTTTAATGGGGATCCCCACATACCCCCCAACCCACACAAGACACACCTAGGGTGACCAGATAAATAAAAGGACACCGGCCATAGCTATAGGAGTAGGACTACAGTAAAGCACAAACAGGACTCAGATAAAAAACTCTAGTCCTACTTCTATGTCGCTGGCCTGTTGCAGGGTGTGTGTTCCAGGCACACTCCTCTCATTGGAGGAAAGCCACCAGAGGGGGGGGAGGGGGAAATGAGGGCGTGAAAAGCCTTCATGCATCGAAAGAGTCACGCCAGACTCCCATTTCTGAATCGGCTTTGGCAAAAACCAGTGCCGGAGCCACCCACCCATCCAATCCCGGGACGGGGTTCATTAAATTAAAAAAGTCTCGGGACCCCGAGACAGAGGGCGTTCTTCGCTGGACGTCCCGGGAAAACTGGGACATCTAGTCACCTTACACACACCACCACCCCATTCCCCACTTCCTAAACACCTTTATACCTCTCAACCCTTCAAAAATATTTATATTAACTCCCCTACCTCGTGATTCTCTCGACGTAAATTAACATGAAGCAATTTACTTCGATAAAACCACATTGTGCGGTGGGAAGAGAGGGTATCTTCAGGTCTAGGTCATAACTTCACCACTAAAAATCTCTCCAGAGCCCACCACAAAAGCTTCGCCAGTGATAGTCTTGACATGCACTGTTATTTAAAATCATAACATCAGCATTCTAACAACTGCCCAAACTCACCATCAGTCACTCCCCACAGAATCTAGGGCTCTGTTCCTTTACCAATTGAACACAGTCCAAGCATATTTGGGGGCGAATGGCTGGAAGTGGGTTTGGCCAATTATGATGATGCCAGTATTATTTTCTAGGCATATTAAATGGGTATGAAGGATATACATGAGGATACTTTTGTGTCCAGATCATGATACAGGTGGGGGGGGGGGGTTTGGTTCGAGACTAAGGCTGGACACCGAGCCTTTCGGGTGACCAGGCATACGGGTGAAGTGGCACTAGTGGTGTTTTAGTGTCCTGTTTGACATGAGTATACATCTGCAGCTTGCCATACCCAAATGAAATGCTCTGCATCTTTCATGAGGATGATGCTAACGCGCTCGCTGCTGCTTGTATTCAAATAGAGGAAGCAGTTCAAGAGCACAGAAAAGGTCTCACTGTATACTTGTGAGTGATCCACATGTGGGCTTAAGGTTCTGTCAGAGGTTCTCAGTTTATAATATTATAGCTAGTATGGAATTTCTTGTGATGGTGCTGGTTGTACAAAGGAAAGTGACAAAAATCTAGAATCGGCTGTCATTAATCAAATAAAATGAATATCTTGTTATGTGTTCATTTTTTTATTCAGCTAAGTGCTAAATAAAGGGTATCCCATTTGCCATAGGTTTGTGTGTCAGCAAAACAGATATTTTAGGTGCTCACTAAGGGTTGTGGGGTTGCCTTGATCTTTGGCATCTACTGAAAAACATGGTAACCCATTCATTTTAGCCCGTGTCAAGAGCAGATAGCAAAACAAGCTCTTCTTCAAATGTCCTGTTCGCGTTGGCGTCCATTTTGTGTGTGGCTGGGATTTGAGGTAGATCCTGCATGCCAATCCTTCAAAGCTATTTTCTGATGGAGTGGGGTGTGATTGAAAGTGGGGTTAGCTCTCGATTGTAAACTTGGCCTGTTTTGCATTTTCATTTTGAACAAGCGATGTATACTGTGTGGGTCTGTCATAGGGCAATAGTGACAGTGGGCTATGGCGTGTTGGTCATCCGTTTTCATGTAATTGCAAGACGCTTATGGTTGTCTATTTGGCTGTGGGTGTCGACTGCGTTGTCCAAGGTTAATGTGTCCCTGAGGTGCCTACTGTGGAGTTGAGTGAAGATTTGAAGGATTCCGAAAATAAAACCTGCAGTCTTAATGGGTGCATACTAGCACGACCCCATCAGAGAGAAACTTTCAAAACCTCTTAAGACTAATATATAAAATAAATAAGCATTGTACACAAAGAGCAGAAATGCACGGTTACATTTCAAACCATGACTTTTGAAAGAATCAAGTAAAATCTTCAAAACGACTGGCTTCCTGCCTTAAGCAACGAAGAACCATCAATTATAGAACATGCTGTAGACGCAAGAGAGGAAAGTCCTCAACACGTCAGAAGATATAGGCTCTGAATTCCAAGAGATGTGGGGTGGGGGGTAGAGGGGCAGAGTAATACTTCGAGGGCAGACATGGAGAAATACTTAGACAGCGTCAACCTGGTTGAAATGGATGCAGGACTGGCTGCCGAACCGTAAATGCAGACTTAGAAAACTGATAAACTCACAGCCCTGAAAGTAAGGTGACAGCTTCACAGTAGTTTTTGAAGTGGGTGCCTCTGCAGAAAGTCTTCAAAGAGAATGACTGAATGGAGAATTGTCACCCATGCAACAGCATGCAAAAATCACAGTATGCAGAAGGAGGGAATGCCGGAAAGTGAATGTGCTTAATGTCAATGCATAATGTAATACAGAGGTGCTGGCAAACTGGCCGCAGAAAGCCAGGATGATACTGACAAAACCTGACCAATTGGGTTTTATGAAAGGGGATCTACAGCACCCACATTCTCTTCAACATGCAGTGCCTATGCAAGAGCAGATCAGATCCCCAGTGCAGCAATATCGATTGTGCCAAAAAGGCTTTTAACCGTGTTTGTTGGCAATTCCTGTTCACAACCCTACACAGATGTACATGGATTAACTGGATGACCCCTCACACTTGTGCCCTCAATGCCTGCAATCAGTCATTCAAATAATAATTCTATTCCTTGTTGGATTTAACTAGAGGTGCTTTCATTAGGCGACTATGTGAAGGTTACATCATTTATTTTGGGTGCATTCATGTGCAATGTTATTCAGCCATTGCATGCAGATGTAGTGATCAACAGCCAACAAGAACCTCTTGGTGTACGTGCCCCTTATTTCGCCAAGCTATGGCATCCTCTAGGCTAGTTACACAATAGCTGACTATTTACCAAGATAATTCATAACATTTGGTTGTGATAGCCTAAGTTTGGTTACAGTTTCCTTATAACATACAGTAATTCATTACACTTAATGCTTAGAAATTTAGATTACAGTAAATTCCGTAAGCGTTAGTATTGATGCGATATGCTAGAAACTCCAACATCCCCACCGGAGACTCTCCTGAAAGACAACGCATGGTGTAGCACCATTCAAGACACCTTCACTGGAAAAATCTCACAACTACATGCGAAAATACCTGCAAAACAAGCTGTTCCCTCCACTGCCTGCCACTCCCCCGGCCCACGTCGTTATGACATCCCACCATTTAAGTTCCAGCCTATAAGTATCCCCGCCCTGGCCCACACCATTGTCGGGCTTAAACCATCCCGCTGCAAGGAGGAACGCATGCCCAGAAGCCCGGGTTAAAGACTGTGCCGAGTCCCTACTCCCACTTATTGCCACCATCATCAACTCCTCCTTCACTTCCTGTTCCGTCACATTGTCATTTAAGGAATCTTGGACCTCACCACTCCTAAAAAAACAATCCTTGACCCAGCCATCCCCACTAACTATCGCCCCATACCCACGGTCCCGTTCCTCCTCAAAATCATGGACATAATTACTTATCTACAATAGAGTCCTTCCTAGAATCACATCACGTCCTAGGCCCCCGCCAATCAGGCTTTCACCCCACGCATGGAACAGAAACAGCACTCCTCGACTTAAAAAACCAGCTCGACAGTGCTAATGACAGCATCATTGCTCCTTCTCCTCGACCTCTCTGCGGCATTCAACCTTGTTGACCATAAGATCCTTTACCAAGCGCTAACGCCGTACACTTCTCCCCTGAAGCCACCAAATGGATCGCTTCATTCCTGTCAAACAGAACAGGAAGTGTATTTGTGGGGGAAGCCACTGCCTCACCATCACCTAACTGCTGCGGCGTACCCCAAGGCTCTGGCGTATCACCCACCCTGTACAATGTCTACACCAAGCCCCTTTTCGACCGCCTCAGTGCCCTGGGTCTTGTATACCAACTACACTGACGATACCCAAATTCTCATCCTTCTCTCTGGAGACTGCCTAAAAGACAACCTCAGAATCAACAAAATTTACGAAACCATCCAATCTTGGGTGGCCTCACACAGTTTGTGCCTCACTGATGAAAAAACTGAGCTCCTCCTCATTGCCCCCTCGTGCCCTTCTTAAGAGTCTTCCACAGGAATATACATAATTTGTCATCGACGGCCACAATATTTGCGTTGTACCCTCTGTCAAGACCCTCAGGGTCTACCTTGACTCCTCCCTCATCATGACTCGTCAAGTAAACCATGTTGCCTCCAAACTTGACTATTGCAACTACTTACTTTGCAGAACCTCTGAAAAAAATCTCTGTAAGCTACAGACAACCCAAAACAATGCACTCCAAGCCTCACCAAACATCAGCAAATGCGACCACATATTGTTGGCCAGGAAAGCAGCTCATTGGCTCCCGGTCAAGGACAGAATTAACTTCAAAATTCTCTCCCTTACCCACCGATATCTCTCAAATGATGCACCAAGCTAACTCTTAGATAAACTCAATACACAAGTCTCAGCAAGACCAACAAGAACGGGCCACAGCCACCACCTTGTCATGCCAAGGTTCACGCGTGCTAAACAGCGGGCTCTAGCTTCCCAGTCCAGGTACCGACTTTCTGGAATTAGCTACCCACGCACCTGTGAGGTGAAGCCTCCTACATCTTGCGAAAGCATCTAAAACCTCTTCTGTTCAACTGACACTCCTTGCTCCATCCGGTCCAGTCCGGATATATATCTATCTGGGATAGAAAGCAGAATAATTCCTATGTATTCTTGTGAGCGAAAATCATAGTTGCGCTTGGGGAGTTCTCTGAGTTGCTATTAGTAATATTCACCTATTTTCTTCAATAGGTGGGTATTTGTATGCCCCCTGGAGTTAGGTAGGTCTTTGTTTCATATTATCTTAATCAGTGCTGTGAGTACAGCGTGTAACTTCTCCAAGATACAGCAGAACACTGCTGCCTTCACGCTCTGTCCAACAGACTTTCTCAGTTTCCAGATCCAGTGCACAAAGCAGGAGAAAATGTGACTTTTAGAAATTGCCAGCGCTGGTCATTGGGCTGGATTTTCCCGGATCCTGGAAAACTAGTTGTGGCCATTAAGGTAACTGGTCTGCTATTGTCCTGAGACCAGGATTCAAACGTGGTTCACCATCCCCAAAGCCGAGTGACTTACCCACTACACTACAGCAACATCTGGTCAGAATGCCTGTGAATATTCCTGTCAGGATTGTACTCTGCAGAAAATATTCAAGAACAGCTTTGTAAAGATGTGCACCTTTTCTAATTTGCTTGCAACATCGCAGGAAACTTCTCCTTTCTTAAATAATTTATTAATCTCCTGAAAAGTAAATGTTTATTTATGGGTGCTGGTGCGGTGAGAAAAATCTCCCTCACCTTAACTTTCAACCCGCGCACGTGCTCCTAACCACTCACATGCCCTACCCCACCGCCCGTGGCTGGTGGGATCCCACAGTTAATAATTTCCATTTCCAGCCCTGGAAATTCCTGTCTATGCTCTGAATAAAGGTTTGTTGTGATGTGGATTAAAACAAATATTGAACAATGTGTGGTAGCCCTTACACATTAGCTATACTCATTACTTAAGGGCCTGATCATGACTTTGGCGGTAACGCCGGCGGTATTACCGCTGGTGGTATTAGCCCTACCGCCGAACTCCCCGGCGCTAATAGCACCGGAACACGAGTTTGGCGGTAATGTAATTCCCCATTGAGCCCATTTGGGAATGCCCCATTCCCCATTGGGCTCAATGAGGAAAATTTGCGCTCTTACCGCCAGCGGATTTCCCGCCGGCGGTAATAGCGCACATTTTCGGCGGATTTCCCCCCAGCTCAGAGCTAGGGCGAAATCCGCCGAAGTCCTGATTTGGCAGACCCTTAAATCCGGCGGTAATAGCCCAACCGCCGGATATAAGGGTTACCGCCAAAGTCGTGATGAGGCCCTTAGAATATACACTTGAAAGTATATTGTTTCAAAATGTGGTCATTTGAGCAGTTGGGGCAATAAAAAGAGAGCACATGCTTTGGCAAATTTGCCAGCCACTGAAAATGGGATTTGAGAAATATGTAGACATCGACAGGTCCAATGCCCAATTGCTGGGCAGATGCTATGTGGCATTCAACATTTGTTAGAAATCCCCTGGAAGATGTAAATGCTTCTGGGTAGTCCAGAGCGGCGCTGAGAAGCCTATCAAATGTTTAGGAACGGAGTCACCAGACCGAATCCTGGCAGATGCTCACAGCCCTATAAAGCACCAGAGGGGACATTGAGACAAGACTCACCTTCTGCGGTTTCTCCCTGCAGCACTTCCCACGTCAATGAGGGTGCCAACATCTTGACTTCTAACAGTTTAATTAAAGATAATTAAGGTAATTAGATTTAATCCGGTATTAATGAAATATACTTGAAATGCAGCAAAGTCACTAATAACAAAAGACATATTAGGGCATTCTTCTTTTCATGTCAGTTTTGTGATTTATTCTCGTCAAATTGCTCCATGCTTGGAAAAGAGACCAAGATTTACACTCAGTTTAGTTCAGAATTTGCATAATGGCTAGAGCCATGCTACATACACCCGCTACAAGCAAAGCGCCAAGATGCACTTAAATCACCTTTGTAGGGTACATTGCAGGTTTATTTCTTCTGAGGTTGTGCAAATGTGTGTGTATGCAGGCATACATATGCATTTATATTTATCTATATACATGTACTGTGTACTGGCATTTTAAATATTGTGCAAACCATAGCCGGGAAGCGAAAAAAGCAAAGCGCAATAATGTAATACCGTAATACTGTAGGCAACAGTTATATGTATACAATTGGAAGGATAGACTGCTAAGCGTAGACTTGGAAGGGCATGGATGGAGGGGATACAGAGGGTTAAAGGCAAGGGGTGCACCTTTAGCAGAGAGCGTTGGGCTCAATGTGGTCAAGAAAGAGAAAAAAGCAAGTGAATGAGGCTTGGGAAGAAAGAAGGTGTTGAAGGTCCAGAAGGATGGAGGAGGATGAAAGAGAGCTGAGTTTAGAGAGGGAGAGTTAAGACCTGTCGAGGACGAGGCGGCAAGGAGAACTAAGACGGAAGGGGAAGGGAGAGGGTTGAATTTTCAGGAGGAGAGGAAGCAGGAAAACATTAACACCAGAAGGGAGAAGAACAAGACAAGGCTAAGATAGAAAAAGGCTGGGGCGGAGAAGGAGCAATTCAGAGCACATTGGAACATCAAGGAGGGAAGAAAGAGAGAAGCAGGGAGGAAGAGCTAAGGGGAGTACCAGAAAAAAGTAACAACAAGAGGTGCATTCCCGTGTCACATATATAAAAGTTAAATAAGAAAGGTGCAAGGACACAGCCCTGACAAATTCCACAATTAGAACTGATGCATTTCAGACAGCCCCCAGGCTATTAAACCTTATCTTAATTCTAGTGTCTTGGTGTAATGCTGATAAAATACTAAACAAGGCCAGAGGTCAGCCATGGTACAGCATTCTTTTCCACAGTTTTACCCAATTCACAGCTTTTGATATATCATGAAACGCATGGTAAATTGATCGCCCTTGAGTGCTTGCGCAGCAATGAAACCGTGAAACTGTTCAAGGCCGTCCCCACAACTTTCTTGACCCTGTACTGATACATATAAAGGCCACCCATATTGGCAGCCCAAAGTTGCAATTCTCTCAGAAGTACATTTGCAAAGATCTTATAAGTGTAATACAGCAGTGAGATCGGTCTATAATTTGTCAGCAGAAGTCTGCCCCCCTCAAAATCAACACTGTCCCTTTTCAAGAAGATGGTATTCCTTGAGTTGTTAAAATGTTATCAAATAAACACAATAAAACCTTGGACAAGTGCACATATGATTTAAGAGTGAGGTTCAAAGTGAGGTTCAAAGGCCCATCTGAACCCAGATCGTTAGATTTCCTACTGCGGCTTGTTAAAATAGAGGTTTGATCAATGTCCAGTCGAACTGTCTCAGCCTAACTGGAGCCATTTTGAATAGCTTTGACCTGCACCATCTCGTTCACGTAGAGCTTTGTAAAATGGTCTATCCATATGTTTTGAGTTATTGGTTGCGACTGAAGGGAAGACTCAATGCCACCTGTTTTAATCTGGTGCTAAAAGCAGTTGGCATCCCTATCACATACGCAGCAAAGCACCCTTTCCGCATCTCTGATATACAACAAAAATGTGTGGCCTCTTACCCAGTTTTTAAAATCAGATTTCAACTTACATATTGCCGCAACTGGCTGAGGCCTAATTTTTGCAAAGTTTTTAAGCTTGCTTGCGTTCTTGAACACTACAATCAAAAACATGTCTATGATGATGATCACTGGCTCCATTAGACATAGGCCCTCATTACAACTCAGGCGGTGGACCATGGTGCTATTAGCACCATGGTCCATGCCGGATTCCGCCATGGTCGATGGTGGAATTACTACCCCATTCCAAGGTGAGTGGGGCGGTAATTCCCCATTCACCATTTGCCCTTCCCCATTCCCATTTTTGCCCCATAGGGCATAATGGGGATGGGGAAGGCGCTAATTACGGCACCGTAAATTATGGTGCCGTAATTAGCACCAAGGTCGCTTAGCGCCTTGGACTTTAACGCCTGCAAAAAGCAGGCGTTAAAGTGTGAATCAGGCGTTAAGGGTTAACGGCGCCGACGGCGCCGTTAAACCCTTAACACCTGACTTGTATTGAGGGCCATACCTTTTGTAGTTGTTATACCTCCCAATAGATGTTGAAAGGTTGACTCATAGCTAATATTATTACACAAATGCTCACCATTAGATTTTAGCTGAGAGAACACCAAGTCGTTAAATGCTGGTGACAACCTAGGTCGCCAAAGCACTGTGTGATCTCTCGGCCTGATCATCACATTTAACTTATCCAGGGTTCACACCATAATCCTTATTAGTGGAATGGTGTATTCCAGATCATTTAAGATCATAGGTGAGATTGCGAGACCGCCCCAAGTGTCAAATCAGTGGAAACAAAAATGTAGCCCAGTGTAGATCTGCCTAAACTGTTGTGCCAAGTAAAACTCAGGGGTGTAACTATTACCATTTAGGGGTGACAAATCCCAAGTCTCAAAATCCTGCCTTATTCTTAGGCTTCTTTCACAGGCCTTCTTAGAAACGGTTAAACTATATGCAATCATATACCAAGGAGGGTAGAGTCATTCTGCATCAAAATCGCCTGTCACAATAATACTCGCACCTTCTCCAGGGATTTCTGCTAACGTTAAAAATGAAGTATCAGTTAAAAGTGAATCGGTCACAGCATTAGCAGGATCAAAATACACATTATATAAAAGGCACTTTTGCTCCACTTGTGAGTTTGGCTCCCTCAATTCTAACACAACAATTAAAATATTTCTTGTGCCTTTTATCTGTTTCACCGAAAGTTCTTGACCACCCTTGACTGCTGTCAGCAGCCCACCGAATGGGCCACCTTTAAACCCCTTTGTTAGCCTCAATAAAAAATACCTCAAATCCATCTAATATTGGGGAATCAATCAATAACGTTTCCTGAAGACGAATAACCGAGAACTAAATGAGAGAAACCCCAGGAGTTTCAGGATGTCACCCAGGGCCCTCATACACAGTAGTCATCAGCCCTTAGACCATTGGGCAATGTATCGACAATGGCAGGCCAATCATAATTGACCACTCTTTTCAAATCTCTTGGCATGTCATTGTTTACCAGTTCTGGGCGAGCAGCATCAGGCTGCACCATTATTGTCATCTATCTATATCAGTTACTTTATTAAACCTGACACTACAATGTGGATCTCGGTAACTTGAACCAAACATTCCCAGGTCTTCAAACAGTTCATAACCTAACACAAGAAATGCTTGACATTCAGCAAGGATAGCATTGTCCACCATTTGAGTCTGAAGGTGGATTTTGACCACATCAACACAATTATCATGCACACATTTCACCTGTAATAAATCATGTGAGGTAACTAAATGCAGAGTTGGTATTTAAAAAAACAGAGACATGATTCATTGCTGATTCAAAGGTCTTTCACGCGTTCGGCCAAATAAACGACCCAAGAATAGGAACTGAGAGACTCCACTGGAATGATCAAATTATTTACATGACTCTCTTGCCTTAATTCTATCAGGGCCTAAACCTTCACATATCGTTTTGCACCGAGCCAACAAAGATTTATTCAGCTTCAAATTTTGCCCAGTTTTCATGTTACTCAAAGGTCCATCCAGTCCCTTTCTTTTCTCCTTAAGGGTGCAGAACACATGGGTATCTTTGAGGGCATGTTTTGTTATGGGGCCCATCTCTTGGACTAAAGGTTGAAGCAGTGGATCACAAAGTATTCCCCATACTCACCACATGCGGTGGGGTACTCAACCTGCAGAACCTATCATTACCCACTGCCACATAGCTTATATCCCTTTTCCCCACTATTGGTTCATTAGGATCCCCTACCAGTGAGTCCCCAGAAATTGGGTAAACAGAAATATTGCTCAAGTCAAGGGAGCAGTCATCATCTTGTATGGGCTTTAAAAAGTGTTTGATTGCTCCCTTACCCTTAGTCAGGGTAACGTGTTTTTGCTTGCCGTTTACTTTCTGTGGCCCATGAACTGAGTTCTGTGCTCTTAAAGAGGGATTAGTATCAGCTTTGGCAGTAACCCCTTGGCTTCCAAGTGGATTATCCATATACAATCTTAATTTTCTGAAGAATCTACGGGAACCATTAATGCGCTGTTTGCAACAAGCCTTATCATTTTTAGATTTCTTCTGGTTCCTACCCTTGATTTAACCCTGGTTCGAACCTTGATTTGAGACACCCCTCACTGCCATTCTGCATTTAAGACTTTCAATACCACATTCTCCTCAGCCTTGGCCTTGGCATTACCCAACAAAGGGTCTTCATTTAGCGACTCTTCGACCTCTACCCCACCAACAACACCAGATATAAATCAAGTTCATAGGAAACAAAGTCTTCTGGCACGGGGGCCGATGTCCATTCAATTGGTTCTGCGGGCACTGATGAAGATCCAGACACCAACGGAAAAGCATTAGATAAACCACCTTTAATGTTAATCCGGGTCATTTCCTTACTTGGGCCATTAATGCTATCAGGTTTTTGGCTTTTAATAATGTCATTTTCACTTCATAAATGAAAGCAGAGCCAGAAGCAAAAGTTCAAGATCATTCCTCAGCACAGCCAGGGATTAAGAACACTCTACAGAGAAATTAAATATAAGTCCTCTGGACAACTAGTATTTTCTGTGTTGGGTAACGACCACATTGTGATGGTGCGATACACTTTCTCTGAGTTCTTATGATGTGTGTGATTGTTTTTCTTGAGTAAGTCCCAGTTTTTCAACTTTTCAGATTCTAAATTTATTTTTATAAATGCTAGTTCTAAATCATAAGAGCAATTGAGAAATGACAAGGTTAATGGAACCACATGCTTTCAGAGAGTTACATTTGGGAAGATTATTTGAATTCAGTGTCATATATTAATTAAGTAGAGACGCCAATGTGTTTGCACTATTTAATCTTGCTTGGCAATTACGTACAGTCTAAAATCTAAAGCAAAGGAAGAATGTATGTAATACATGTCTAAAATACTTCAACGATATCAACTAGGTAATTAAATATGTGATTGTTTTTGTTCGGTTAAACAAAAACATTTGCAAAACAGCTTGCATATCACCTAAATAGGATTGCCAACAGGCAGCCATTGTGAAAGTAGTTGATCATCTAGTGCACAAGGGCGTATTACAATGCACTGGAGGCAGACTATATTCATATTGTTCTTTAAAAACTGTTATATGGATTCCTACTGGATTCTACCTAGGACCTCAATGGGAGTTAAACAAAATGAAGTACTTCTCTGCTCCATATCACCTGATATTTATTGACAGGGACATGCTGTATGATTTGCAGTAAAACCGAGCTTGGATTATGTTCTGCATGGTTTAGCACATTGTTCAAGTCTCAATTAGGCACTTAGGTTTATTTCCCACTGATAATTAACCAAAGCCTGGAGGAAGCGGTCACTAATTGTCTCTTTTAAGATGCACCTTTTCTTGGTTCACAAATTCTTTTTTATGTTCCAATCTCATTCAAAGTGTACATATTTTTATTTCATGAATTGATTAAATGGGTTATCCAATTAGTTAATTAAAAAGATGGCTAAGGTAATGTTTCATTAAGACTCAATAGTTAAAAATGTGTCTTTTGTAATAAATAATGAGGGAGGCATTTTTGATTGGCTGATGTTACAAAATATAAATACTTCTGGCAGCGAAACTATCTCTATTAGACATACCATTGCTGTTACTAGACCTCCGATAAATGCATTAAATGGGTTATCTAATCAGTTAAGTAAAAAGATGCCTAAGGTAATGTTTAATTGAAAATCAATAGTTAAAAATGTGTCTTTTGTAATAAATAATGAGGGAGGCGTTTTTGATTGGCTGATGTTACAAAATATAAATACTTCTGGCAGAGAAACTATCTAAAGAGAAATTACCTTCAAAACAGGTAAAGAAGGAAAAAAAAATCTGTGCACAACGATCAATTATATTTAATATTCTCAGTTACCTTTTCTCCATTAGTCATTGCCACAGGCTAGTCATATCCTTATGATTGCATTCATCATGTATTATTGCTTTTTGGAATGTAGCAATGTATAATACTTTTTCCTGCCATTCTCCATAAGAAAGTGATTACTTTTTTCCAATATTTCATAGTAATAGTTCCAGCTTTAATGAATAGCGCAAAAATGAACTGCCTAAATGAACTGCCTATCTAATTTCAACAAACTCAACAATATTTCAATTGGAACAAAGCATGCATTCTTAGTTGTCAATCTGATAGGTCAATTGAGTACTGACACAATTTGGGTCAATCTGATAGGTCTATGGTGTATTTCCATAATTTGTGTTAAGCTTCACCCCCTTATTTGCTTATCTCTAGACCTAACGCTAATAATGGGAAAAAGACAACTCTCCATTGACACACATCTTAGACAGTTTCCATCTGCTTCGTAAAATAATCTTGCAATCTTCTGTGTAGTAAATCGGATCACTGTATGTGTTTTTTTCATTATTGTCTCCCATTATTCTTCACTGACTTCCAGCCCCAATTAAACTTTCAATTCCTGTCTGAACTGAATATCATCATTATCAATATCTGTTATGTTTCATAGAACTGTCAATTTAAGTGATCAGCTATCTTTAAGTCCTGCAACGCTTTGTCCAATTCGTAGCCTTCTTTCATCAAGGGATAGATTATTTATGTATACTAGTGAGTGAAGTTGTAAATCGTGAACTGAAGTTAATTCAAATACTTACAATTCATGGTATTATATTGATGTAGATTATTTTATAAACTGTCCAAGCTTTACTGGGCCCTTTGCAATCAGTTTTTCCCTGTATCAACCATCTCAAAATATTGACAGTTGTTGAGGGTTTTTGAAAATAAGAGTGTTTTTGCTTATGTCTTGTGACTTTACTAACCTCTGCAGTTTGCACCATACATTACACCATGATGTCATCACTTTTAATACGATATCGTTAAGGTGCTGTGGTAACTAAGAAAACGTATACAAAAAACTCATTCACCTTGACCTTGAAACAAAGCTAATGTTAACTTGAGTACAAATTGGCTCAAAAAAGTGGTTGTATTTTATACAAAATTGCAGTTAAGTAACAGAGATTAAAGTGAAGTAATCCCTAGCCCTCGCCTTTAAGGTTTTATGTTTTAGTTTGGTTCCTTTTATTCTTGGGTGCCCACATTTTCAAATTAATTTTGTTATCATTCCATTCAACTTAACAAAGGATTGTTTGTGCATCTGTAAAAGACCAAATGGACAAAGTGTAACAGTTAAACCAGAACTAGAATGTTTTTGGAGTCTGCGGTGCGTAGGCAACCAGGAATATCAGAATAGATAAGTTTACAGTGCTTATATTTCAGTATTTAATAATCTATAACACATCGGCACCTTGTAATTCAAACGTTGTAGTATATATTAAAATTGTAGTTTATAAATTGCATGTAGGACTTCTAATTGATCCAACTGGTGTGTTCAATTCAAGTCTAGCAAACATGTGGTAGGATTTTCCACATTTGACCTCATATTTATTAATAATGAAATGCTGCCCAATTTGCAGTAATGCTGAGTTTGCGTTGTTTACTGCATAGATTTCCACATTCTGACTAATTAAAAATAGTATCCTTCTCGTTGATGATGCTAGTAAAATATAGGCTACAAAGAAAGTAACAAGCCAATGTCACTGAACACTAGAGGACAGAAAATATCCTTCCCATCCAGAGTTACCAACATTCAGATATGTGTGGTCCATAAGAGACAGATTCTCAAAATTACTGGTGAGACCCAGGTCAAATGCTGTGCTTTTTATGTCAAGCAACGTATCAATCTTGAACACAACATCTCAGAATCCACCAGAGGTCATGAGGCTGCACTGCAATGCAATAACTCCACCTCCCAATTTTGATGGTTTTCTCCCCATAGGTAACAAGTATCGTGGCTTCAATACTTTTTGTTCAAAGCTGAAGACAGCGACACAGAATGGGCATGTGGAAATTTCTCCGTAAATGCTTCTGATTGATCTAACAGCACACATTTCAATTCTCATGCATTTCAGACCATCAAGTCCTTCCTCATGAAAATATGGATGTGACCGGCAAAACGTAGAGCGTTAAAGGCAACAGTGAAGAGATTGAGTAAGAAGCCAACAACATTACAATTCTGCTGCATAAGCACTGTTGCAAACATCACTGAAGAGAGAAAATGTAACCTGCGGTTGTATAGTCTAATTTTTACCTCTTGCTGTTCTTCCCTGCAGCACTTCCGATATCAATGAAGCTGCTGACATCTTGCTCTCTAACAAAAAAATAGAAATATATGAATGTTAGCTTGCTCACCCTATACTGTAGACTAGGCAAACCTTCGTACTCAACATACACGAAACAGCAAATAATGAACCGTAAATAGCGATTGCTAATGCTTTAAAGTATCAGAGTGTGCAATGCAAATGAAGCTGGGGAGAGTTGAGTAAATGTTTCATCGGGAAGGTACTAAGATGTTTGGACACTAAAAATGATGTTTTAATTTCTTCAAGAAGAATACATAATTACACAAACAGCACAAGTCAAAGGGATAGAAAATTCAAAGCTTCATCCTCAAAAAAGATGCTTTTATTTTCATCAATAAGTAAATATTTGAATGAAGCAAACTTGAGTATGGGTCTCACTTATTTGCTTTTGCATGATGCCAGAAACTCCGTACCAAGGAGTTAAATGGACATGCCACAGCGGGCGTCAATGTGCCAGAATCTGACCAGCAGGAGAATGAAGAGTGCCGGCAGCAGAGAGATCTACCTCACCAACCCATCACCAGTAAGACTGGTTATCTATGAGACAATGAGCTAAGTATAAACACATTCTCTTCATTTTCAAAACTATACATGGACTTGCCCCACTACCTATTGGCCCATCTCATTTCCTACTCTCCGCCTTGCTCCCAAGGATCATCCTAGACTCACCTCCTTGCCACCTCGTATGGCCCTTACCTCCCTCTCATTTCCGCCTTCTTGCTTTTCTCACTTCCTTACTCTGGAATGCTCATCAACTCCCACTCTGCACTACTCCCACACTATCTCTATTTATATACAACAGCATAGTTCTCCTCCTTTCCGAAGAACCACTTGCATAGCATTTTACACCACTACATCACCCTGTTCTCCTCGCCCCTACCTCACTACGACAATCTGATGGCACTTATCCCTCACCCCTTCATCCTAAATCCTCCACTATCTCGTTTTCTTTATCATGCTCTACTGCCTCTGTCCCTGGATCATGTTCCTATCTCCCCTGCATCATCTGGTTTTAGAGCCACATCCTCCCTCCCACTGTTAAAGACACTCGTCCTCTGCTCTGTTAAAACATTTTGTAAGTATTTTCTGTGCTAGCAATACATTGTTTTCCCTGTAATTTTCATTAAGTAAATAAATAATAATAAAAACATTTTAACACAGAAAATTATTGGTCTTAGCATTTTACAGACATTTTCAATTCTGCCCCAAGCAGTGTACATTTTCGTTTTGATGCTGAAAGGAGGACATCGCTGAAGAGAGAAAATATAGCCTGAGGTTGAATATGTTTTACCTCTTGCTGTTCTTCCCTGCAGCACTTCCGATATCAATGAAGCTGCCGACATCTTGATCTCTAATAAAGAACAGAAACATATGCAGGTTAGCTTGATCACCCTATACAATAAGATAGCCAAACGTAGGTATTCAACATACACGAAACAGCAAAAAAAGAACCGTAAATAGCGATTGCTAATGCTTTAAAGTATCAGAGAGTGTGCAATGCAAATTACGCTGGGGAGAGTTGAGTAAATGTTTCAAAGGGCAGGTAGTAAGATGTTTGAACACTAAAAATTATATTTTAATTTCTTCGAGAAGAATACATGATTACACAAACAACACAAGTCAAAGGGAAAGAAAATCCAAAGCTTCAGCCCCAAAACAGAGGCATTTATTTTCATTACCGAAAGGCTGGCTCAGAGGCAAAGAGCTTGCCTTGTTAGCAAGACGACACAGAGCGACACAGGTTTGGTCCCTGGGTCCGTGCTTAGAAACCTCTGAGTATTAAGCGCATTAAAAATCACCTATCATATCATCAATAAGTAAATATCGTAGTGAAGCAAACTTGAGTATGGGTCTCTCTTATTTACATGATGCCAGCAACTCCGTGCCAACGAGGTAAATGGACAAGCCACAGTGGGCATCAAGGTGCTAGAATCTGACCAGCAGGAATATGCTGAGTCCCAGCAGCCGAGAGATCTACCTCCCCCGCCCGTCACCAGTAACACTGGTTATCTATGAGACAGACAGAGGGCTAAGTATAAACACATCCTCCTCATTTTCAAAACTATACATGGTCTTGCCCCACTAGCAATTGGCCCATCTCACTTCCTACTCTCCCCCTTGCTCCCTAAGATCATCCTAGGCTCACCTCCTCGCCACCTCTTATGGCCCTTCGACCCCCTCTCATTTTTGCCTTCTTGCTCTCCTCGCTCTCTTACTCTTGAATGCTCATCAACTCCCACTCTGCACTACTCCCACTCTATCTCTATTTATATACAACATCCTAGTTCTGAAGAACCACTTGCATAGCATTTTACACCACCACATCACCCTGTTCTCCTCTCCCCCTACCTCACTACGACAATCCGTCAGCACTTATCCCTCACCCCTTCATCCTAAATCCTCCACTATCCTGTTTGCTTTATCATGCTCTATTGCCTCTGTCCCTGGATCATGTTCCTATCTGGTCTTATAGCCACATCCTCCCTCCCAGTGTTAAAGACACTCGTCCTTTGCTCTGTTAAAACATTTTGTAAGTATTTTCTGTGCTAGCAATACATTGTTTTCCCTGTAATCTTCATTAAGTAAATAAATAATAATAAAAACATTTTAACACTGAAAAGTATTGCTCTTGGCATTTTGCAGACATTTTCAATTCTGCCCCAAGAAGTGTTTGATGCTGCAAGGAGGGCATGTAAGCCGCATCTCACTTTACAAAGAATCCTTTTGGCAGCAGGGCGCCCTTGAACATGATATTGAGCATGAGTTGCTGTGCATAGAACATATGTGTGTGGGGCCCAGCTGAGACTATCAAATGATGTGGAGGGGGATGCATTAATACATAATTGGTGCAGTGTTGCAAAGGCCCGTCAGTTGATTTTTTCATATTAGAACATGTTTAGAATTTGACACACCAAAGAGATAAAGAGATTAGCCCAGACTCATACCATTTTGATCATGTTCCTGCATGAATCAAAGGTTGGCAATATAATCATGACACAACACTCCCATATGGAATAGGAGTCTCTTTGAATACTTCCTTTAGTTAGTTACCTACGCAGATCTAATAAAAAAGAAAGTATTTTTGAGTGAAGCCCCTCTGTTAATTCTATAAAACAGTCCTAGAAGGAGGGGAAAGGGACACACAGGACTGCCTGACTACAGACCAGTGTCAAGTCTAACTTATGGCAGAACAACCTATCTTTGCTAGTGTGATGGATCATTGCTCTGCAACCACACACACTTCCCCTGTACCCTATAGATAATGACCACTGACTGCATCATCACGGTCTGCCTACTTCTTCGCCACCACTTCTCAATCAAGCTCTGCCTCTAGAGTCCCACACCTTCAAACAGAAACAAGATTGTCCCCTATTCCCTCATCTTCCTGATCTACCCAAAAACAGTCCAACGCTGCCCCCAGACATGGTCCCAATATGCACTCCGGACAATCTGCAGTGCCTGCAGAACACTAGAGCTGTAACTGGCAAAGCACACATTTTGAATGACTTAATCACATAAACATCAATACCATGTTTCCACTGTCGGGCCAGGTTAGGGTGTTCCGATGGAGTAGGCTCACTCTACCTGCAAGGTATGTCCCCTACTGTAAACCAACATACCACAGTGCACAATGTGTTTTGCAATTTGCTGGCTTTGTTTACACCTAATTTCGAAACTAGAAGGTGATATGAAGAATCTCCATAATGGGGGTTCAACTGAGGAACAAGTGGCTAAAGTATTTCAGAGGACAGTAAAGTCCCTCAGGAAAGCTGGATGAAGGCTCTCGTTGGCAGCAACTCTGTGTCGGTCCTAGTTTTCTAAATTGACTATTGAATATTATTTTTGTCCAATTGAAATTATTTTTTGATTCTTTGTGTTTTTTGATTTTTTGAAGGGTAAAATCACCTTAGAAAATGGCTGCTAGCTATTATAAAATACTCAATAAATTAAGGAATGTAAGACAATACAATATCTTACCCTGTTTAAAAAAAGGCAACTTCCAGACTTGTTAAAGGCATGGTCTAGTAAAAATTTTTATTTAAAAAATAGATAGGCAACATAAAAAAAAATACTAGCATTCTCTTTTTTAAAACTTCCTATGTAAAATTGAGCTATTCAAGCTCAAAATTCGCAAAAGCAAGCACATGGGCGCATCCATTTTGTGAAATGGATGCCCTCCTGTGCTGGCTTTTGCTTTTGCGGCACTAATGAAGGAAAAGCCAGCCAGCTGTAGTAAACAAAAGCTACCGCTGGGTGGCTTTCCCTTCATTAGTGCTGTACGCGGAGGACAGGGACCGGAGACCAGAGCAGGAAAGCTGCAGCTGAATCTCGGTAAGTGCTATTTATTTTTTTTTAAAAATAAGCACTAGCTGCGTTTTTTTTTCTAAGTTTTCCGGGCTGAAGGAGCCCGGAAAACTTAGAAATAAAACCACAGCTTTAAAAACGTTGTATTTATGTTTGCGGTCGCTTTTGAAGCGACCGCAAACATAAATACAATGTTATTGTGTTGGAAAACGCTGCGGTTTTTCTTTCCAAGTTTCTCAGGCTGCTCCGGCTCGGAGGAGCCTGAGAAACTCGGAAAGAAAAAACACAGATTTTTCCAACACAACCGTGTTGTGTTTCTGCCTGCTGTGGCTATCACTTTGGGTCTCCGGTGCTTTAAATTTCTAAAGCAATACGTATCATAGAGAGAAGCCTAGTAACATAATACCACATTTAAGTTGTGATTTATGCACATGGATGATGTTTTTCTACAGTCTATATAACATTGTATGCTCTGCAATAAGCACTTGCACTACGAAACACCTTTTTAAATGTACTCCATATTATTTGTTTCCGTGTGTTTTGTTTCTTCAATGCCATCGTCAGCTTTTAGGCTTTTAGAAAACGACAATGACAGCTAATTATGCCATTATCACTTCGTAAATGACAACAGAACCAGCAGCATGAATTCAAAAGCATTTGACAACACAGCCAAGGAAGACGAAAACCTGATAGAGACTTGAACTATTAGTCACCTGGACTACTGTTTTCTGTGTCATTGTGAAGGGTGGAATTATAGTCGGAGACAGACACGTGCTAAAACAATATTTATTCTGGGTTTAAGGCAGCAGATGCTGTAAGAAAAATCATATGTCCTCCCGGTTAACTTCACCGGTATCTTGTCCTCCTATAATACCACGGTACTGGGCCTGGCTTGGTCCTATCTCGAGCCGCTGTCCGGATAGGCCCACCACTCTGGTTCGCTCTCCTCTCTCCTCCCCGTCTCCTGTGTAATGAGAACAACCCGTTAGTCTCCCTGGGTGCTCTTTTATCACAGGTGGAGGTATCAAGCCCCCACCAATCCCTGAGGGTTTGAGTTAACCCCCTTCTTATTGGTCCCTGGGACATGGTCCCTCCTCTCTTAAGGGTTGCTGTCCCAGCGTGTCGTTCTTCCCGATCCCCTGGTGGTGGAGGGCGGTGGTGTTGGCCCCGTTCCCCTGGTGGTGGAGGGTGGTGGTATTGGCCATGCGGTTGTGGCCGCGACGCGTATGGACGCGTCCTGAGGCTGGGCCCTCCCCCCCCCCAGCAACGTGCAGCTCTGGCAGCGTCATGAGCAGCACGGGGCCAGCGAGCCGGGCGCTGCTTCCCCGTATCCCGTCGTCGCCGTGAACAATGCTCCCCACCCCCCGGACTGGGGCGAACAGGTGAGAGACGAGCGGCCCCGCCGCGGCTGCACATAGCGGCTTCCTGCGTGGCCCCGCCGTGTCCCCCCGTAGCGGCTTTAGCCGCGCGGCTAGTCTCCGCGGGTTTCCCTTTCCCCTCTCTGGCCTCTCTGGCCGCGGACGCGACAGCGCCTCCCGACTCGTGCGGGTCGGCTTCGCGCCGCGGCCGCCGCGGCACCAGCCGAGGCGCTGCTGCTTCACACATCCCCACCCCAATCCCAGGCCGTTCGGGCCAGGGTGAACACCTAGACAGATAGTCAGCCACCAGCTGAAACTTGGCAGGCCTGTGCAATGTGACGAAATCAAAAGGCTGAAGGGAGAGAAACCAGCGTAGGACCCTCTGGTTCGTGTCCTTGTGTTGGGCCAGCCACTGGAGGGGTGCATGGTCGGTGTACAGAGTGAACCGGCGACCCAACAGATAGTACCGGAGCGAGTCAACAGCCCACTTGATGGCCAGACACTCCTTCTCAATGGTAGAGTAAGCCGCTTCATGGGGCAATAGTTTCCGACTGATGAAGAACACCGGTTGCAGGTCTTCTCCATTCCTCTGCGATAACACAGCTCCCAGGCCCTGGTTTGAGGCGTCCGTTTGTAAAAAGAAATGTTTCTGGAAGTTCGGGCAACAGAGGACCGGGTTGGACGTGATCCTTTGTTTTAGGTGTGCTATGGCGTTCAAGGCCTTCGGGTCGTTGGTCAGGTTGGGATTCCCCTTGAGTCTCAATGCGTCCGTCAAGGGAGCGGCTATCGAGGAGAAGTCAGGGATAAATCTTCTGTAATACCCGATCAATCCCAGGAAAGCTCGTATTTGTTTCCTGTTGGTAGGAGTCGGTATATCTTGGATAGCCTGTGTTTTGGATAACTGTGGTTTCAGCACTCCCCCACCTACTATGTGGCCCAGATATTTGGTTTCATTGGTTCCCATCGTGGTCTTCCTGGGGTTGATATGTAGGCCTGCCTTCTGTAAATCAGCCACTACTTGTTCCAGATGGTTCAGATGCGATTCCCAGGATTGGCTGTATACCACAATATCGTCCAGGTAGGCAGCGGCGTATCCAGTATGCGGTCTCAGTATGATGTCCATCAATCTCTGGAATGTGGCGGGAGCCCCGTGAAGACCAAAGGGTAGGACTTTATACTGATATAATCCTCGTGGGGTGGAAAAGGCAGTTTTCTCCCTGTCCTGGGAGCGAAGGGGTATTTGCCAATATCCCTTGGTTAAATCGAGAGTGCTTAAGAAACAGGCTGCTCCCAGGCCCTCCAGGAGTTCGTCCATCCGAGGCATCGGATAGGCTTCGTATCGGGACACCGCGTTCAATTGTCTGTAGTCCATACAGAAACGAACCGAGCCATCCGGTTTAGGGACAAGCACTATGGGTGATGACCAAACGCTGACCGAAGGCTCGATGATGTCCATCCTTAGCATCTCGTCCACTTCGGAATTGATGATGGTTCGCCTGGCTTCGGGTATCCGGTAGGGTCTAAGCCTCACAGGTGGTCCGGGATCTGTTTTGATAACATGTTCAAGTACATCGGTTCTTCCAGGTAAGGCGGAGAAGGCATCAGCAAAAGGGGACAACCGGTTCCTGATGTCCGTCTTCATTTCGAGGGTTAGGGTGTCTCCCCAATTGACTGAATTTAGGGTATCAGGAACGGTGTTCGGGATCTCGTCCGGTTTGGCTTCCTCGATACATACAAAGGCGCTCAGAAGAGGCTCATTCCATTTTTTTAGAAGGTTGATATGATAGACCTTTTCAGGGGTGGTGCGATCAGGCTGGTGTACCCGGTAGGTTACTGGGCTTAGCACTTCAGTGACCTTGTACGGCCCTCTCCATCTAGCCAACAGTTTATTGGTGCTGGTGGGCAGGAGTACCAATACCTGGTCCCCTGGGTTAAAGGTTCTCATACGACTCCCCTTGTTATAGTTTCTTTCTTGAATTGTTTGGGCACGTCCAAGGTTATCTTGGGCCAGGGTACGTAGGGCGGTTAGGTGTTCCTTTAATTCCTCTGTATACTCGGTTAAAGATACTTCTTCTGTGGTTTCCCATTCCTCTTTAACCAGGTCTAGTATTGTTCGAGGTTGTCTCCCAAACAAGAGCTCGAAGGGAGAGAAACCGGTGGATGACTGGGGGGTGTCTCTTAACACCATTAACACTAGGGGAATCACCCGATCCCAGTTTTTTCCATCTGGTCCCGTCACCCTTCTTAGCATCTTCTTGATCGTTTGATTATAACGTTCTACCAGTCCATCAGTCTGGGGATGATATACTGAGGTTCTCAACTGGTTGATCTGGAACTGTCCACATACTTGTTTTAAGAGGGTCGACATAAAATTGGTCCCCTGGTCGGTGATTATCTCGGAGGGAAACCCTACTCGGGCAAAGAATGGAATCAGCTGGTCGCATAACAACCGGGCCGATGTTCCCTTTAGGGGAAAGGCCTCGGGGTATCGAGTAGCGTAGTCGACTACGACCAGTAAGTATCTATAACCCCGGCTGGCTGGTTCCAGGGGTCCCACTATGTCCATGCCGATCCTCTGGAATGGAATCGCAATGAGGGGCATCTTCTGTAGTGGTGCCTTTGCGGGTAGAACCCCGCTAGTCAATTGGCAGGTGGGGCAGTTCTTGCAGTGTTGGGCAACTTCTCCATAAATGCCGGGCCAGTAAAACCTCTTTAGTAGGTTTTGTTGGGTTTTAAGAGAGGCCATGTGACCTCCACAGGGATGGTTGTGGGCCAGTTGTAGCACTATAAGTCGGTGGCTCTTTGGTAGCACCAGTTGTTCCTTCATGGCGTCATCATCACCCTTATACCTTCGGTATAGGAGACCTTGTCGCAGTAGAAACCCTGGGCCTCTGGCGATGTTGGGTTCCCCTTCCCGGGCGGCTCTTTCTCTGGCCACTCGTAGGGTGGGGTCAGTCAGGGTCTCGCCCCTTATGGTGTCTTCGTTGTCTTCTAGCTTCCAGTCAATAGGTCGGGTCATGTAACTGGCCTGACACCATGCCATCCGGGTCCTCCTCTTTCGCCCGGGCGGGGTTTCCTGGGAGACGGGGTCGGTTCCCGCCAGATCGGTTTTGGACGGGGACTGCCCCTCCCTGGTGTCCCTTAATGTCCGACCGAAACCGGGGAGGTCGGTCCCAATTACCACCGGGGTTGGGAGACAAGGTAGGACGGCAACCCTCAAGGGAGAAGAGGTTTCATTCAAGTCAATCACTACATCCTTCATCGGATAACATTTGGTGTCCCCATGAATGCATCGGATAGGTACAGTTACGTTAGGTAAGCAGGGAGCGTTACTCACGGTTGGTGAAATGGCGGTCTGCCTGCTGCCGCTGTCCAAAAGGGCACGTGATGGTCTGCCGTCGACTCGAACGTCCACCACATATGGTCCTGGGACACCGTTCTCGTCCATCGGGGTCAGATAGCCGATGTCCATGGGTTCGACTGTTCTTCTCCTGGGACAAAACCGGGCTATGTGGCCCCACTCGTTGCACTCATAGCACTGCGGTTGCTTGTAGCTAGGAGTCGGTGCTGGGGCCTTCTCCTCGTTTCCTGGTCTCTTGTCTTCGGGTCTCCTGTTGTTCTCATCGGGAGGTCTCCATCTTATGGGTAAGGCTCGGTTACCCCTAATCATGTGGGGGTCGGATATCGGGATGGCGAAGCGGGCCGATACCCCTGTAGCTGGTAGTCGGAAGTGGCCTGCCTTCTGGTATGCCGATGCAATATCCACGGCCTCGGTCAGGGTGGGTTGATGGTGCTGCCTAACCCATTTTTGCATCTGGCCGGGCAGGGCTTCGACGAATTGTTCCAGAATTATTTTATCGATTAGGGATTGGTTAGCGGGGTTTGGAGCCAACAACCACTTCTCTGCCAGGTCCTTTATCCTATAGTACAGCTGGCGTGGATTCTCCCCGGTCCTGAGCCTGGTTTCCCTCAGTCGGATCCGGTATGCCTCGTCGTCCAAGCCCAAGCGGTCTAGTACGGCAGCCTTGATCTCTCCGTACGGCGTGTTGCCGTTGGGATTTACCGCCTGATAGGCGCCCTGCATCACCCCGGACAGTAGGGGGGCGACGTACTGACCCCACCGGTCAGGAGGCCACTGTGCGTTTCTGGCTATACGTTCGAAACTAGTAAAGAAGAAGGCGGGATCCTCTCCGTCCTTATATTTTTGTAGGAGGGCCGAGGGCACCAGTGGTTGGTTTCTAGTGCTGGCCACTGCATCGGTGAGACGGGACATGGCCTCATGCTGGTTGTCCTGTGCGGTGGTCAATATAGAGCCCTGCAGCTGTATGGCTTGTTGAAAGGCTTGCCGATCCGTAGCTGCTTGTTGGGAATGCAGTTGTAGCATCTGTTGCAATTGTTGTTGGCCCTCAGACAAGGTCTTTATTAACGATTCCATCGCGCTGTCAAAAATCCCACCTTCGTCGCCAGTGTGAAGGGTGGAATTATAGTCGGAGACAGACACGTGCTAAAACAATATTTATTCTGGGTTTAAGGCAGCAGATGCTGTAAGAAAAATCATATGTCCTCCCGGTTAACTTCACCGGTATCTTGTCCTCCTATAATACCACGGTACTGGGCCTGGCTTGGTCCTATCTCGAGCCGCTGTCCGGATAGGCCCACCACTCTGGTTCGCTCTCCTCTCTCCTCCCCGTCTCCTGTGTAATGAGAACAACCCGTTAGTCTCCCTGGGTGCTCTTTTATCACAGGTGGAGGTATCAAGCCCCCACCAATCCCTGAGGGTTTGAGTTAACCCCCTTCTTATTGGTCCCTGGGACATGGTCCCTCCTCTCTTAAGGGTTGCTGTCCCAGCGTGTCGTTCTTCCCGATCCCCTGGTGGTGGAGGGCGGTGGTGTTGGCCCCGTTCCCCTGGTGGTGGAGGGCGGTGGTATTGGCCATGCGGTTGTGGCCGCGACGCGTATGGACGCGTCCTGAGGCTGGGCCCTCCCCCCCCCCAGCAACGTGCAGCTCTGGCAGCGTCATGAGCAGCACGGGGCCAGCGAGCCGGGCGCTGCTTCCCCGTATCCCGTCGTCGCCGTGAACAATGCTCCCCACCCCCCCGGACTGGGGCGAACAGGTGAGAGACGAGCGGCCCCGCCGCGGCTGCACATAGCGGCTTCCTGCGTGGCCCCGCCGTGTCCCCCCGTAGCGGCTTTAGCCGCGCGGCTAGTCTCCGCGGGTTTCCCTTTCCCCTCTCTGGCCTCTCTGGCCGCGGACGCGACAGCGCCTCCCGACTCGTGCGGGTCGGCTTCGCGCCGCGGCCGCCGCGGCACCAGCCGAGGCGCTGCTGCTTCACAGTCATTAAATACCAAATTGTGTTGGTGTTACTGAGTTTCTATCTGTAATTTTGAATTTGGGGTTTTATATGGCGCAATACACGGCTAGAAGCAATGGCACACAGTTGAGTGTTGTTGTTTTGTACAAGTAAGTCACAGTTTGTGAACTTCTCAGATTCTAAAATAATATTTAATAAATCTCCTCCATGTAAATTCAGAGGGCAGTTAAGACATTAATATGTTTTTGGAGCTGCATGCCTTTAGAAGTTTAAGGTTGAGGATTAACGGAAATTTAAAAATCAATTCCATTTATGAATAAATAGGAGGTTCCAATGTGCTTGCTCTATTTCCTGCTACATGGAAATTACAGTCTAAAATCAAAAAGCAACAGAAGAATGTATTTAATAATTGCATGAAAGATTTCTGTCATCTCCATAATTAGATAACTTTACAAGTGATTATCTTTGTTAGGTTGCACAAAAAATGGGCTAAAAAGTTCAAGTGTCTGTTAAATAGGGTTGACGATAGACAACCATGGAAGACTTTTGTTTCCATGCATTGGCAAAGCATGAATTAGTTCCAAACACATTGGATCTTTCATTGGAAAAATGGAATGGAACCAAAATCTCAAGTAAGCCCCAGCCCTGATCTTCTGAAACAGGAATGTGCATGAAAAGGGGAAATATTTTCACATAGTACTGGGAAAGCAAAAGGCAGTCAGACGTTTAAAACATATTCGGGTTTTTACAAAAGATCATAGAGAAAAAAAAGTAAAAAAATATTTCCCTCAAAAGAGAGCAAAGAAAATAAATTCCCAACCAAACTATGCAGATATCGACCATAATATTAGTCCTTAATTAGCCTTTTTCAGGGGATAGTTTTTGCCTTACCACTACATTCATTGTTGATTAAGGTTTTTGGAATGTTGTGATGTACAAATCCTTTTCCTGACATTCCTTATAGGTCAGTGATTGTATTTATTTTCCAATATTTCAGAATAAGAATTTCAGCTATATTGATTAGAGCTAGAATCAGTTGCCTATCCAATTTTGACAAACTCAATATTTAAATTGTAAAACCCAGGAACATAATCTTAATTGTCAATCGGATAGGCTGATGGATCAGTGCCCCCCAACAGTTACCTATGCCTCAACATGACCATAATACATGGGAAAGAGAATACTCCCTCAACTAATATCTTAGACAATTTCTAAGCTACCTGAAATAATCTTGCAGTTTTTCATAGTGCATGATACAGCCTATATTGAGTCAAAACAGGTAATGCTTTAATGTAGTAGATCGAATTTCCATCTGTGCACTCTTTAATATTATCTCATATTCGTCATCAATGACTTCCAAACCCAGTTCATCCTCTCATTTCTTTTTAAATCGTATGCCATTATTCTCAATATGAGTCCATATTATTTTTTAGAACTGGGAATTAAAGTGATCAATTATATTTACCTCCTGCAACATTTCTTCCAATTAATATCCCTGTTTCATCAATGTAGCTATTTTTTTTAAAGTAAAGTTGTAAATATTGAAATGTCAATTCAAACGATAACAATTCATGATGTAATATTGTTGTAAATCCTTTTATAAATTGCCAAAGCTTCTTAATGTCCTGCTCAATAGTTTTCTCCAAGTATGAAACATTTTGAAATATTGCCAGTAGCTGAGAGTTTTTGAAAAGGGGAGTGTTTTTTCTTATGGCTAATAACATTGCTAAACTTTGCAGTACAAGTCATGAATGACAAAAGAACTTTACTTCTTCCAATCTTACCTTCTAAAAGTACTGGGGGTTACAAGATATATACAAAAACCTCCTAATTGTTACATTCACATTATTTTTATCCCTAAATAGTTTCATGTGCTCGTAACTTGTTGATCGAATGAATAATAAATCCACCTTAAAATGGAAGCTAGGCAGTACAGAACACTGAATAAATAAATACAAATTGCAATAAAATACTGGATTATTATATAAATATGCTTGCTAGCATAAAATCTCTGTAAAATCTGAAATAAAACTGCCAAGTAAATGTGTTGAATACAGTCTGTGATTCCCAATTCAGTCAGTCAGTCAAAATGTTTGTTCGAATCAAAATTATCCATCAAACACACACAAAATGCAAGAACGCAATACATAATAAGGTAACATTTCTGCTCGTCAATACATAAAATACAATTTCCAAAAATAAACACCAATCACAATGCAACTTCTATAAAATCACATAGCATACAAACAAAGAAGAAGGTTCATACATTCCGGGGTATATTTCGGCCAGTAGGGCACCTCCATATATGTGCACAGTTATTGAGTCAGGGGAATTTGAATAATAACACAGGGGCCCTGATAGCCACTCTGGACTCCAATTCATTTGAGACAGGGCTCCTACATGCTATTTACTGGGTGGCCAAGCCTATTGGGGCAATTAAATAGAAAGCCCCTTTCTTAGATAGATGGCTCTTTTCAAGTATGATAACAATGCCCAAGCTGCCAAGACAGAGTCCGCTGTCAAAAGAAATAAAACTGCTGGCCTATAGGTGCGGATGTTAGCTGACCTAAGCACCGGCAGTAAAGTGGACCATCTGATATTGGTAAATGCTGGGCAAAAACAATAAAAGATGAACCAGGTCTTCTCTCTCTTCACCACACGCTGGGCAACCCACCTCATCTGAATACCCCCTCCATTTGGCTATAGTACCCCCCAGCAGCATACAGTCAAATCTGGCATGAGTGAGCAGCCAACGATCCCTCCTGGTGGATCCCCAGATTAAATAGGGCTGGATCTCGTTCACCGGGCTGATCACTGCATGTGCTCAATCTGAGATGGTTGAGAATTCCATGAGTTCCCTATTCCTCTTCGATGCTTCACCCAGGCTACACTTGTAGGATCTCATTAGACTTTTAGACAGCAGAATGGCAGGAGGTGAGAGTGCCTGCATATTTGCACAGGACAATGCTACATCAATATAGCAGAGCAAGGGGATTTTCCTCCAATTGTCCCTGCTCAATACAGACCTGATAATAAAATGACACAAAGAAGCGTGTTCATTAGCCCAAAGTCTAGTCCAAAACATTAAAGGGGCTAATGCCCACTGGTCCTCCTAGAACTCTACACCCAGGTTTCCATGTATAGACATACGAGGGGATGAACCCGGTAGTCCCAGTAGCATTCTGAAGAAGGTATTTTCCTTCTCTTGGATTTCTGGGGCTTTCTGAATTCCCCACAGTGAGCAGTGGCACTCCATACAAGGTTACTGCTTTAGTCTGGGCGCTATACATTTGTAAGACAACTTTCAAAGGTTGTCCCTGGTGGCAGGACAAAAAACAGGTAATCCCTCCCACTTGTTGGCTGAACTTGGCTGATTGCTTTTTGGTATGCACAGTGCCTGTGAGAGTCTTTGAGAATCTAACCCCCATGTAGTCAAATTCCTTCACTCTGGTTATTATTTCTCTGTTACAAAGCATTGGAAGCATTTTGGGTGACCTCCTTTGTCCCATACATCCCATTACTGCGTGTTTCTTTGTATTAATTTTGAGCCCCAGATTTTCCATAAAGGATGCGTAGGTGGAGGTCAGTGACTGGAGAGCCCTTGGTGTTCTGGCAATAAGCACAGTGTCATCTGCGTATGCCAGAACAGGAAAGGCCCTGCCCCCCAGGTACGGATACTCCACCCTCGTGTCCACCAGGGCTTTTAGAAGCCCATTGATATAAAGGGTGAAAAGGATCGGAGCCAGAACACAACCCTGCCGGACACCACACCCTACCTTACAACATACAGTGCAGTGCCCCACCGAACCACTGCGCACGCACGCCTCGTTTTCCCTATGTAGTGCTTTTAACACTACCAGAATGTCCACTGGGCAACTCATAGAGCCGAGCACGGCCCGCAACCAAGAATGATCCACTTTGTCAAAGACCGTGCTCCGGTCCATGAATGCAAGATATACTCCTTCCCCTCTACAGAAAACTGTGTTTGATGCAAGTAGGTAAAGGTTCAGGCTCTGTTCCATGGTTCCTACCCCGGGACGGAAACCAAACTGGATGTCAGAGAGGACCACACTCTCCAACAGCCAGCACTCAATATACCCCAACAGGACCCTTCCAAAGTTTTTTAAAGAAGTGTGCAATAATGAGATCGGTCTGTAGGACATAGGGTTCGCTGGATCCCCCTTCTTAAAGATAGGGAAAATAATGGCTGATTTCCACAAGGGCAGATATAAGCCCGTATCTATACAGGTGTTGAAGACCTTCGTCAGAAGTGAAGCCCAAAGTTCCAAATGGTCCTGGAATAGGTCTGCGGGGATCGCATCAGGGCCTGGTGATCGGTTATGAGCCTGTAGCATAATGGCCCGATGCACTTCCTCTAGCCTGAGCTGTAATGGAGAACTGTAATGGAGAGTCACTTCTCCTGCAGTCATCAACCTGTGACCCGCCACTAAACAGTTTACCAAAGTACCCCACCCATGCCACATCTTCCACATGTGTGCCGCCAGGCCTCTGACCATTTGCCCTCCCTGGACCCCTTCACAAACTCCCAGAACGCCTTCTGGTCATTCCGCCTCGAGGCCTCCAGAAAGCCCTCCCATAGTTGCCCTTCTATTTCATTTTTCCTTCGTTTAAGTTCCCTCTGATAGTTCACTCTAGCCTGGGCCATCTCCCTACTTGTGCATATTGGGCTTGAAAGGCCCTTAAAAGTCGTTTCTTGGCATCTTTACATGCCTCATCAAACCACCCTCTTTTGTGTTGATTCCCCTTCCTCATATGGCCATTAATAATGTCATGTTCACTTTATAAATGGAAGCAGAACCAGAATCACAAGTCCAAAAGCATTCCCCAGCACAGCCAGGGATTAAGTACACTTTATAGAGAAATCAATATAAGACTTCTTGACTATTAGTATTTTCTGTGTTGGGTAAGGACCACATTGTGATGGTGCTTTACACTTTCTCAGAGTAATTATGATGTGTGTGATTGCTTTTCTTCAGTAGTCACAGTTTGTCAACTTTTCAGATTCAAAATTTGTTTTTATAAATGCTAGTTCTAAAACATGAGAGCAATTAAGAAATGACAATGTTAATGGAAACACATGCTTCCAGAGGTTTAAGTTTGGGGAGATTATTTGATATTTTAATTCAGTTCTGTATATTAATTAAAGGGAGACACCAATGTGTTTGCACTATTTCATTTTTTGGGCAATTGCTTACATTCTAAAATCAAAAGCAAACGTAGAACGTATTTAGTAAATGTCTCAAATAATTCAATGATGTCAACTACGTTTGTTTTATTTGTTTTGTTTTATTCGTATTTATATAGCGCACAACAGCCCGAGGACATCGTGGCACTTGTTACAGTACAAAGCTTAGTTACTTAGTTACATGGTCATTAGCAATATATATATACAGGTTGCAATATAGTTACATAGTCATTAGCAGTATATATACAGGTTACAATATAGTTATATTACATTTGTGTTATATTACAATATACATGGCAGAAGTGGAGGAGGCAGTCCTCCACTTGCTAGTTGAGGAGAGTGGCCTTGAGGTTGTTGCGGAAGACAGAGATGGAAGTTTCAGCTCTAAGGGTGGCAGGGAGTGAGTTACAGAGTTTTGGTGCAATATAGGAGAAGCCTAGACCTCCTGCTGTGGCTCTCTTTATGCGTGGTATGTGTAGCTGGTTGGTGTACTGAGCTCTGGTGGGGCGAGTGGATGTGGTCCTTGATATTGCTTCAGATAGATATGCTGGAGCGGTTTTGTTGATGCATCGATGAGTGATGGTGAGGATTTTCAGAGTAATACGGTCTTTGACCTGGAGCCACCGTGCTTCACGTCTGGCGTGGGATATATGGTCTCTTCTAGGGATGCTCATGGCGGCTCTGAGGGCATTGTTTTGTGTGGTTTGCCATCTGTGAATGTTTTTGGCGGAGGTGCTAGCTAGGAGGATGTTGCAATAATCGAGTTTGGCTCCTATAGTTGCTCTAGCTATGGCCAAGCGGTTGGGGGTGGATAAGTAGGGTTTAATGGCATAGATGAGTTTGGTGCTGAATGCTGATGCAGAGGCTATGGCGCTGACTTGTTTGTTCATCAATAGATTTGCATCAATGTGAACACCTAGAGTCTTGACAGAGGATTATACGGAGATGGTTGAGTTGTCTATGTTGAAGTTGTTGTATTGGGGGCTTAGTTTCGATAATGTGTTTGTCTTCCCCAGGATGAGAATTTCAGTCTTCTCCCCATTAAGACAGAGGCCATTGATTGCCATCCAAGCTTGGATAGTGGCATAGATATTGTGAAGGGGAGTGGCGCCTTGGTGATAGAGTCCAGATAGGGGTAAAAGTACTTGAGTGTCGTCTGCATAGTTTGTATATGCAACACCCATGGAGTCAAGTAGGTCGAAGAGGGGTTTTGTGAAGAGGTTATAGAGGGTGGGGGCTGTACAAGATCCTTGGCGGACACCGCAGTTTATAGTGGTAGGATCTGTGTTAGCTGTGTCGAAGTAGACCTTCATGGCTCTTCCTTCAAGGAAGGAAGTGATCCAGGATGCTGCTTTATTAGAGAAATGGGCTGCCTGGGTTAGGTGGGTGGTGAGTGCTTGGTGATCTACCAGGTCAAAAGTAGCTGATAGATCGAGAAGGAGGAGCAAGGCAGGTTTGCCTTTGTCCATGATCTGTGAGATTAGATTTTTTAGGTCTAATAAGGCGGATTCTGTTCCATGCCCGACACGGAAGCAAGATTGTCTTTTGCCTAGTATGGAGTTAGCTTCTATGTATGATTGGATCTGGATGTGAGCTGCTTTGTCCAGGATTTTTAGGAGGAACGGGACTGTCAATATCAGTCTGTAGTTGTTGGGTTGCGCTGGGTCAAGTGTGGCCTTTTTTAGAAGTGCCGCACCCAGGCTTCGTTGAGATTGTTTGGGGCAGTTCCTGTTTGGAAAGATGCGTTAATGAAGGCAGTAATCAGGGGTGCTAGGTCTTTGGCACCTTCCTTGATGATTTTGGGAGGGCAAATGTCTGCTTTGCAGACGGATGGTTTGAGGTTTTTGATGAGATTAAGGACCTCAGGTCCAGTGACGTCTCTGAAGGAGAATTGAGCGTGATTGAGATTACTACGCTTGTCTTGTGTAGGGCGGTTGGTTTTTTGGTTTGGGAGGGCTTTGCAGTGGTTTTGGATTTTGTTCTGAAGGAGTTTTATTTTGTTGAGCATGGCAGACTGAATGCTGGCACACCAGGCTTTGTCTTTAGTTATCTCATCAGCGGTAGCCAGAGGAGTGACTAATTCATTAAGGATTGCAAATAGTTCTTTAGCTTGGGAGTTGGCCTTTGAGATCCTATCATTGAAGGAGTTGGATTTTGCTGCTCATATTGCTTTTTTATATTGGACGGCTATTTGTTTGAAGAGGCTCTTATTTAGATCTTTCTTATCCGTTTGCCAGTTTGTAAGCTTTTGAGCTCAGAGGGTTTGGAGTTCTTCCGAGAACCAAGAGTTGCAGTGAAATGATTGTTTTTCCTTATTGCTTTCAAGTGGGGCTATAGAGTTTATGGCATTGGTGAGAGTATCATTGAATATAGCTGATAGTATATTTGGGTCCTGAGAGAAAGGTGGTGCTAGGCAGGGGCTTTTAAGGTGGGGACGCAAGTTGTCTGCGTTGAGTTTTTTAGAACTTCTTATTCTGGCAGGTGGTGCGTGGGTGAGAGTCTTAGGTTTAGGGTTGGTGGGGATGAGGAATTCGATGCATGTGTGGTCCGTCCATGGAAAGGCAGTGTTTGAGGTAATGTTGGATGCACAGTTGTGATCCATGACCCAGTCAAGGGTGCGGCCTTTGGAGTGAGTGGGGGTGAGGACTCCTTGGGAGAAACCTAAGTCTGCAAGTTCTTTAGCTAGGGTTGCGGCGGATTTATCCTTAGGATCATTGTATCCTAAATTTAAGTCTTCTAATAGAAGGATTTTGGAGGACGTTTTAATGTTGTTGCTGAGTCGATGGGAGAGGTGCTCTTGGAAGTCAGCTGGGAGTCCCGGAGGTCTGTATAGGATGTGGATGTTGATTAGATTATTGGGAGAGAGCGTAAGCTTGGCTGATAGGATATCAGCATTACCACCCCATGTACTATGGTCTGCTAATCTAATGGATAGTGAGTCTTTGTGGATAAGGGTGACTCCCCCTCCAGTCTTATCACATCTATCTTGCCTAAGGATGGTGTAGCCTGTGGGTAGGGCTAGTGCGATGGCTGGGCAGGAGGCATCATTGAGCCAGGATTCGGTGATGCATAGTAAGTCTAGATTAGGTGTGGATAGTAGATCATTTATCTCAAGCGCATGTGCAGGTAGGGAGCGTACGTTCAGTAGTGCACATTTAAGAGGTGGGTGTTGTGTGCCTTTGATGTTTTTGTTTGTACTAGTATGGGGTGAAGTGTGCTTGTTGTGGTGTGTGGTAGTGAGGGGCTTAGTGTGATGTAGTGTAGAGGTAGTTGGGGTGCTGGGGGGAGAGGGGCAGTGCCTATGCTCATTTTAGTGTGGGGTAGTGGTGCAGTGTGGGTGCCTAATCTGGTGTTTCTAGTCATGATGGGTGTGGGTGAGCAGTGTAAATACCTAGGAAGTGATTGATTTCAGAGATTGCAGAGTCTGGTGGCTAGGCTAGGTGGCCAAGACTGTGTGATGTTGTAGTCTGGTGCTGCGGCATGTGATTTTAGTGCCGGGTGCTGACTGAGGTGTGCTGGGAATATGTGGGGAGGCATAGAGGCCATTATAGTGCGGGCTATAAGGATGGCTGTTAGGCTGGCTGAGCGGAGTGTGGCAGGGAGAGTGCGGGAGAGCGAAACTATGCTATGATTGGGAGGTGCACTCTTGGGCATCATGATAGTGGAGAGTGGCTGTGTTTGTGTGTGCAGCTGTGAGTGCTGCTGGTATGTGACAGAAATTAAAGGGGGATTGTGCGACTAGTGCTAAGTAGTTCAGAGGCAGGTAACAAGTGGGTCACAATTCAACAAAATACAATGCCTAAATTCGATTTTCTAAGTGGGGCAGGTAGAGGCTAAATGGTGGCAGGGCACAATAGGTAGCAGTTCAGCAAAATACAATGCCTAAATTCTATTTTCTAAGTGAGGCAGGCAGAGGCTAAATGGTGGCAGGGCATAATAGGTGGCAGTTGGCTGCATAAAAGGATACATTACAAGCGGATAAGCAATACTGGTAAATGCGCTAAATAGTATAGTGAGATATTATATATCAACAATAGAGCAGGTGATAGCAAGCAATTGTCCAAAGTCAGTGAAAAGCAGAGCCACCCACGAGGTGTACCGCATGGAGGGATTAGGTGGAAAGGTTAGCTTCTGAGGATGTGTGGGCAAGCTGCAGGGTCAGGGCAGGCTTACCAGAAAATGGGCAGAGTCCTTGGCCCAGGCCTCAGGTGCCTCCGGACAGGCTCAGACAGGAAAAGATCCTTGTGATGAGGATCCTTTGGATGAGGAGGCCGGCGTTTGCCTGCCGGAACCTGATTGGCCTTCTGTAGTTGCAGTTGGCCAATGGGGGCTCTCCTGGATGGCATGTGGTTGCCTTCTTGGCAAGGAGGAGGTTGGCGACCATGTTGAAGCAGGCACACCTCGTGTGTTCCAATGGAGGCTCAGAAGAAACGCTCGAAATGCGCTTTTTAACTCGTTTTTTCAATAAAAATATAATTTACACTGCTCATGTTAATTATGGGGATAGGAGGAGCGCTTTTCAGTGGGTGGGATGTTCGAGCCCAGGGGGCTATAAATAGGCAGGGAGTCTACCTTATGGTGGATGCACTCTGGTGGAGGGCTAGCCCACTGCTCCTGCATTGTTGAGGGCTCCTGCACCTCGGCGGTCCTATGAAATAATGCTGGTACAGGCTCAGACAGGAAATTACGTTATTGAATGTCACTTAAATAGGATTGCAAACAGGCAGCCACTGTGAACGTATTTGATAATTTAGTGCACAAGGATGCATTACAATGCAGAGGATGCAGACTGTATCCAAATTGCTCTTTAAAAACTGTTTATATGGATTCTGCTGGACTCTAACTATTGACCTCATTGGGAGTCACGCAAAATGAAGTGTTTTTCTACTCCATATAACCTCATATTTATTGATAAGGAAATGCTGTATGATTTGCTGTAAAACCGAGCATGTCATTTGTTCTGCAGGATTTAGCACATTGTTCAATTCTAAATGGGGACCCTATGTTTTTTTCCCGTTGAGAACTAACCAAGGTCTGGAGGAAGCCACCACTAAATGTCTCTTTTAAGATGCACCTTTTCTTGGTTAACAAATTCCTTTTTATGTTCTAAGCTCATTCAAAGAGTACATACATATGTTTAGATTATACATGTATTAAATAGGTTATCTGATTAGTTAATTACAAAGATAGCTACAGTAATGTTTCATTAAAAATGAATAGTTAAAAATGTCTCTTTTGTAGTAAATAATGAGGGAGGAGTTTTTGGTTGGCTGATTTTACAAATATATCTTCTGGCAGAGAAATTATGCAAAGAGAAATGACCTTCAAAACAGGTAAAGAGGAAAAAAACAAAGAATCTCCGCACAAAGTTAAATTATATTTAATATTTAATATTTTCAGTTACCTTTTCTCTATTAGTCTTTGCCACAGACTACTCATATCCTTATAACTGCATTTATCATTTATTATGGATTTTTGTAATGTGGCAATGTATAATACTTTTTCCTGCCATTCTCTGTAAGATAGTGATGACTTTTTCCCAATATTTCATATTAATAGTTCCAGCTTTGCTGATTAGCGCAAAAATGAACTGCCTATCCAATTTCAACAAATTCAACAATATTTCAATTGGAACCAGGCATGTACTCTTAGTTGTCAATATGATAGGTCAATGGAGTATTGCGACGATTCAGGGTAATCTGATAGGTCTATGGTGTATATCCATAACTCGGGTTTAGCTTGCCCCGCATATTTGCAGGGGTCTGGACCTAACGCTAACAATGGGAAAAATACAACCCTCCATTGACACACATCTTGGACAGTTTCCATCTGTTTCTTAAAATAATCTTGGAATCTTTTGTGTAGTAGATCGGATCACTGGAGGTGTTTTTTACAATATGGTCTCCCATTATTCTTCAATGACCTCCAGCCCCAATTAAAACATCAATCTCTGTCTGAACTGAATGTCATCATTATCACTATCAGTTCTATTTTTATAGAACTGTGAAAATAAGTGATCAGCTATATTTATCTCCTGCAACACTTCCTCCAATTCATAGCCTTGTTTCATCAACGGATTGATTTTTTTATGTATAGTAATGAGTGAAGTTGTGAATAGTGAAATTTAGTCAATTCAAGTGGCAACAATTCATGGTATTATATTAACGTAGATTATTTTTTAAACTGTCCAAGCTTTACTGGGTCCTTTGCAATCCGTTTTTCCCTTTATCTACCATCTCAAAATACTGTCAGTTGTTCAGGGTTTTTATTAATAGGAGTGTTTTGCTAATGGCTTGTGACTTTACTAACGTCTGCAGTTCGCACCATTCATGCCACCATGACGTAATCACTTTTAATATGAAATTGGTAACGTACAGCGATAAGCAAACCTATACAAACACCTCATGCACATTGACCTTGAAACAAAGGTAATGTTAACTTGAGTAGAAACTGGCTCAAAACAGTGGTTGTATTTTACATAAAATTGCAGTTAAGTAACAGTAATCCCTAGTCCTCAACTTTAAGGTTTTATGTTTTAGTTTGGTTCTTGTTATTCTTTGGTGCTCACATTTTCAACTTAATTTTCCTATCATTCCCTTCATATTACCAAAGGATTGTTTGTGCATCTGTAAAGGACCCAATGGGCAAAGTGTAACAGTTAAACCAGAGCTAGAACGTTATTGGAGTCTGTGGTGTGTTGACAAGCAGGAATATCAGAATGGATAAGCGTTACAGTGCTCATATTTAAGTATTTCATAATCTATTACACAAAGGTACCTTATAATTTAAACGCTGTAATATATATTAAAACTGTAGTTTATAAATTGTATGTAGGATTTCTAATTGGTCAAACTGGTGGCCTCAATTAAAGGCTAGCAAACATGTGGTAAAATGTACCACATTTGATCTCATATTTATTAATAATGAAGTGATGCATAATTTGCATTAATACAGAGTTTGCATTGTTTACCGCGTAGCTTACCACATTTTGACTAATTCGAAATGGGATCCTTCTTGTTAATGATGCTAATAAAATATGGGCTACAAAGAAAATAACAACCCAATGACATGAAGCGTGACAATCTGCTGTCACTCAACACTAGAGGACAGAAAATAACCTTCATATCCACAGATAAAAACATTCAGATATTTGAGGTCCATAAGAGCCAGATTTGCAAAATGATTGGTGAGACTCAAGTCAAATTCAGTTCTTTTTATGTCAAGCAATGTATCATTCATGAACACACAATCTCAGAATCCATTGGGGGTCATAAGGCTGCAATGCAATGCAATAATTCCACTTCCCAATTTTGATGGTTTTCTCCACATAGGCAACATGTATCATGGCTTCAATACTTTTTGTTCAAAGCCGAAAACAGCGACACAGAATGGGGATGTGGTAATCTCTCCTGAATGCTTCTAATTGATCTGATGGCACAGATCTCAATTCTCATGCGTTTCAGAGCATCAGGTCCTCCCATATGAAAATATTGATGTGACCGGCAAAACGTAGAGCGTTAAAGGCAACAGTGAAGAGATTGAGTAAGAAGCCAACAACAATACAATTCTGCTGCATAAGCACTGTTGCAAACATCACTGAAGAGAGAAAATGTAACCTGCGGTTGTATAGTCTAGTTTTTACCTCTTGCTGTTCTTCCCTGCAGCACTTCCGATATCAATGAAGCTGCCGACATCTTGATCTCTAACAATAAAACAGAAATATATGCAGGTTAGCTTGATCACCCTATACAATAAGCTAGTCAAACATATGTACTCAACATACACGAAACAGCAAATAATGAACCGTAAATAGGGATTGATAATGTTTTAAAGTATCAGAGAGTGTGCAATACAAACGAAGCTGGGGAGAGTTGAGTACATGTTTGAAAAGTCCAGGACTAAGAGGTTTCTACACTAAAAATAGTGTTTTAACTTCTTTGAGAAGAATACATAATTACACAAACAACAAAAGTCAAACGGAAAGAAACTCCAAAGCTTCATCACAAAGACAGAGGCTTTGATTTTCATCAATAAGTATTCTAACGAAGCAAACTTGAGTATGGGTCTCAGTTATTTGCTTTTGCACCATGTCAGCAACTCTGTGCCAAGAAGGTAAATGGACATGCCACAGCGGGCGTCAATGTGCCAGAATCCGACCAGCAGGAGAATGAAGAGTGCCGGCAGAGAGATGTGGAGAAAGGACATGCATGGGACTCCTGTTAGTTCTGGGAACATGCAGCCTCCACGTAGTCATATGCAGAAGAGACTATAAGGCTTTGAAATGCATCTCGGTTGATTCTGAAATAATTCAAAATAGCAGTAAACCCTTTTATTCAACTAGCTGCTGAACTTGGATTATCCTACAGAGGAGGGGCAGAGTCAACTCTGCTGTCGGTAAACTCCTCAACCTTCACCTCTACCTCCCCAGCCCATCATCAGTAAGACTGGCTATCTATGAGACAGAGGGCTAAGTATAAACTCATTCTCATCATCTTCAAAACTATCCACCGACTTATCCCACTCTACCTATCAGCCCCTCTCACTTCCTATTCTCCACCTCACTCTCTAAGATCATCCCTAGCTCACCTCCTTGCCACCACTTATGGCCCTTCCACTCCTTCTGATATCCACCTTCTTGCTCTGCTCACTCTGGAATTCTCATCATCTCCCACTCTTTACTACTCCCACTCTATCTCTATTTATATCCATAGGCCTATTTCTCCACCTTTCTGAAGAACCACTTGCATAGCATTCTACGCCACTACATCTCCCTGTTCTCCTCCCTCCTACCTCTCTAGGTCAGTATGACTGCACTTATCCCTTACCCCTTCATTCTAAAACTTAGCACTTCCCCCACTATCCCGTTTCCTCTATCATGCTCTACTGCCTTGGTCCCTGAATCATGTTCCTACCTCCCCTGGATCCTCTGGTTTTATATCCACATCCTCCCTCCCAGTGTTAGGGAAACGTGTCCTCTGCTCTGAAAACCAATGTTAAAACATTTTGTAAGTATTTTTGTGCCTCAAATACATTGTTTTCCCTGTAATTTTCATTAATTAAGTAAGTAAATAAATAAATAAATCAATAAAACATGTAATCACTGAACATTACTTCTCTTGGCCTTTTCAGACATTTTCAATTCTGCTGCAAGAAGTGTTTGATGCTGCAAGGAGGGCATGTAAGCTTTCATTAAGTTATTTTATATAGCATGAGTGTACATCCTGGGAGAAGCCACAGCTCTCTATACAAAGAACCCTTTTGGCAGCAGAAAGCCCTTGAATATGATCCTGAGCATGAGTTGCTTTGTGAAGAACATATTTGTGTGGGGTCCAGCTGAGACAAGCAAATGATGTGGAGTGACATATAGTAATATGTAATTGGGGAAATGTTGCAACGGGATGTCCGTTTGTTTTTTCATATTAGAATTTGACACACAAAAGAGATAAAGAGATTAGCCCAGAATCATACAATTGTGATCATGTTCCAAAGTCTATAAACAAAAAAGGAAGCAATTGTTGCTGTGTCAGAAAAGAGGGACTGGGTTAAGTGAGTTAAGATAACCACTCCAAGTCGACCTCTTGTTAGTCCAGAAAATTAATTTTGTTCTGGAATACAGGTATTTATTAGTTAAATTAGAACTGCGTGTATTCAAGCCTACTGGCAAAGGATTCAAACTGACTCATAAGGTGGAATATTTAATTATTCAATTAGGTAATCAAAGTAAAACGACAATACTGGAAAAATCAAAATCAACTATACATGGACATATAAAACTCTTGAACTAGTTTAGGTACAAATGCAAAAAGAATTCGACCATTGATCCAAATACAGTACAACCTGCAAATTCGGCTGTGCCAAAGAACATCATCATGAAACATACATCTGAGATTACCACCAATAAAAGACAAGAATAGAAAAACAAAGGGAAGGGGACGGGAAGTGAGGATAGGAAAGATATCAAAGAATGCAAACAATTACAACATTCAAGAATTGATCATCATATACATCAATAGAAACAAAAAAAATGTGGGAAAACCTCACATGGGATACATAGAACAGTTGAGCTGAATCTTTCAAGTGTGGCTCAACATGGTAGTTCTAAAATAAACACCATTTTCGGACTAAAAGCTGTTTTCCGAGGTTTGATCTGCCAAAGTCAGGCATAGAACTCAGTTTGCATGAATCAATTGTTGGCATTTTGATCAATAGACCACTCCCATATAGAAAGGGAGTCTCTTTGTATACTTCTTCTAGTTAGTTACCTAACCAGATCTAATAAAAAAGAAAGTATGTTTCAATGTAGCCCTCTGGTAATTCTATAAGGCAGTCACTGAAAGGGGCTTGGGGGGAGGGACACACAGGATTGCCCGACTACAGACCAGTGTCAAGTCTTGGTTGACTTATGGCAGAGCAACCTATCTGGGCCAGTGTGATGGATCATTGCTCTGCAACCACGCACACGTCCCCTGTACCTAAAAAATATTGACCACCAACTGGATCACCACTGTCTGCCTACTTCTTTGCCACCACTTCCCAATCGAGCCTTGCCTCTGGAGTCCCACACCTTCAAGCAGAAACACGCTTGTCCCCTGTTCCCTCATCTTGTGGATACACCCCAAAACCGTCCCACACTGCACCCCAGGCATGGGCCCAATACGCACACTGGACAGTCCCCTGTGCCTGGAGAACACTACAGCTTTAACGGGCAAAGAACAAATTGTGAATTACATTATCACATAAACATCGCAAGCATGTATCCACTGTCAGGCCAGGCTAGGGCGTTCTATTGTTTAGCAGTTTGGCTACTGTAAACCAACAGACCACAGGGCACAATGTGTTGCGCAGGTTGCTGGCTTTGTTTACAACTATTGTAGAAATATGAAGGTGATACGATGAAGAATCGCCTCAATGGGGGCAGAACTGGGGAACACGAAGCTAAGGCACTTCAAGGGAGAGAGAAATCCGTCAGGAAATCTGGAGGAAGACTCTTAATGGCAGTTGCTCTGTCTTGGTCCTATTTTCATAATTTACTACAGACATGTTATTTTTGTAAAATTGAAATCTTTTTTTGATTCTTTGTTTATTATATGCTCAAAATCACCTTAAAATGGCTGCTAGGCATTATAAAATAATCAATGAAGGAATGTAGTACAATAAAATACAGTATCTTACCCTTTTTAAAATAAAATGGCAACTTCCAGACTTGCATAGTTACCTAGTGATTGCTAGTGTAAGAACTCTGTGATATAGGAAATGCACCTGCCTAGAAAATGTGTTATAAACACAGATTGTGATTGCCCCATTTAAAAAAAATGTCTAAAGCAATAAGTATTATAGACAGAAGCCTAGTAACATAATAACATAATACCACATTTAAGATGTGATATTATGCACATGGATGATGTTTTTCTACAGACTATCTGACATTTTAAGCTCTACAATACCCAGTTGCACTAAGAGTCACCTTTTTAAACGTGCCCCATATTAACTGTTTCCGTGGGTTTTATGGTTTCAATGCCATTATCAGGTTTTAGGCTTTTAGAAAACTACAATGACAGCTAATGATGTAATTATCACTTCAAATATGACAGCAGAACCAGCAGCATGAGTTCAAAACCATTTGGTAGCACATCCAAGAAAGACAGAAATCTGATAGAGGTCCTCATTATAAGTTTGGTTGTCCAGGAATACACTGATTCACAGAAGAGCGGTGTGCCAGTAGTGTGTTTCTGTGATTACTGGGAGGAGGTCTTGTCTTTTGGGCGCTCCGTGTATTTTGTCAAGGAAGCTGCTCTATCTACAAATCGAGGACTCCTACTTCCATTTCTATGTATTTTCAGCAGTGAACTATAAACACACTGCACAGGCGCGGAGCGCTGCGCGGTGTGCCAGTAGTGTGTTTCAGTGATTACTGGGAGGAGGTCTTGTCCTTTGGGAGCTCCGTGTATTTTGTCAAGGAATCTGCTCTATCTACAAATCGAGGAGTCCTACTTCCATTTCTATGTATTTTCAGCAGTGAACTATAAACACACCGTGCATGTGCGGTGTGCCAGTAGTGTGTTTCTGTGTTGGCGTTTTGCGAAGCAGCGGAGCACCGGAGCTGATTGCAGATGTCGCGCGGGAAATCATTCAGAACGGTAAGCTCTTGATGCTTATGTGCTTCGCCTGTTGACTGTTGACTGTTGACTGGAGGAGTGGCTTTGTGGTTGCTTTAAATTGTCAGAAATGAGAAGCACAGGTAATTCACTTATAGTCCAAGCTGGGACTATTGGAAGCTCTTATTGAAAATACTTTGATGCAATTATATTTTTGACTATAAAGGAAACTAATAAGGACGCACAGTGCAATAAAACTCCTCTTAAGTGAGCTTTGAAAAAGATCTGTGTTGCACTGAGAATAACGTCCGAGCCAGGTGTTCATTGGTCGGGTGGTCCCTGTTACCTGGTTTTTGATCTGGCCTAAAGGTGTGGAATCATAGTAGCATTCAAACGGATGTGGAAACGCCACGTGAGGACAGTGAAGTGACTACTCATACTGTGCATGTGAGGAAAACCATATTCTTGCAACTTTACAATATCTGGGACCTGAGAGTGTCTGTGCATATTATAACGTCTGAGCTTCAAAGCATTCATGTGACTCTGCTCATAGAACTATAGAGTCACGCGCTGTGCTTGTTGTGTAATCTGTGTTAATTGGAGTTTTGGGGTGACTGCAGGCCTCAGTGTGTTGTAACCCTTAAGTCCTTTGGCATACAAACTACAATACGTGAAAAACCTGTTGTGCAAAATTGGTTTGAGCTACCATGCATCCAGGTGCATGAAGGCGACTGGGGGGCTTAGAGCCTTAGAGCCTTCGTGACATCCTCTATAGAGAGCGTATAGGTGGTAAGGTGGTTTTTGGCAGCTGAAGTACTATAGATGTTGGGGTGCCTGCGGGCCTTGGAGTCTTTGAGCCCCTTAGTACCTCGGCATACAGAGTGCTTTGAACACAAATACCTTTTGAAACTGGTCTGTAGAATTATACTGATTTAGCACCTTGAGGGTGATTAAGGACTCAGAGCCTTGGAGCTTTCTGGTCAGATGCCATAGTGAGACTAGTGTATGTGAGGTGGTTGTCTGCATTTGTGTGAGAAAGGAACTTGTGGTGACTGTGGACCATTGAGCCTTTGAGCCCCAAGTAGGCCTTAACTGCGGAATTTGCCACTCATACAAAAGTGTTGGAAAAACAACTTGTTAACATAGCTTGAGGCGGTGGTCAGCCAGTGAACCCTTGAGCCTCACTTATAAGCTGATTTGTACTAACACACGAAAGTTATAATTTAGCAAATTCGCAGTGCTTTGCGCTAACAAATGGTAGGGTTTAAACCTATTGAAATTTTTTCTGTATGTTTACAAGTTGGTGTTAAATGCTAGCCTGTTGTGAAATACTACAGCCACTTACATGGAAACTAGCCTCAGAAATGGTATACGCCTTATGGCAGTGGTTGAAAAAAAGAATAATGCTTCTGCGAAAAACAAAACTAGAGATGACATAGTATCTGTTGGTGGGATCACAGATGTAGCCCAAGACCATGTGATAAGAGAACTTTCCTTTACTATACCATCTATAATTCCCCAACTATCAAAATTACCATATCATGCTTTGGTTAAACACATTGAAGAACAAGATGTATGCTATAAGCCACATCAAATTCTCCAATCTTCTAAGACTGAAGTAAAATGTACTTTACTTAAGTGAACTAAATGGTACGCAACATATTGTAGATGACATAATGAGTAGTGGTAACAATCCACCACATGAGACCTCTTTTCCACCAGAAAACACAGTAAATGGTGAGATTGCAGATATCTCGATGTTAGCCCCTGTGATTATGGCTGAATTGGATAGTCGTATCTGTCTATCATCAGGTCCTTTCACTCCAGTGTCTACACCAAGAAGACAAAGGGACTTTGTACATCTACATAGTAATAAGGAAGGCAATATATGTTGCAACAGAGCGCCTGCTGACAAGTTTATTATGGGAAAAGCTGTATTGGCAGAAGTTGTTGTTCATCCACCTCCCTTTTGGAATTTCCCAAAGAATGGCAAAATAACGACTATGAGGAGGGGCATATATGGCACTACAGATAATACCCCTCGAAGAGTAGCAAGGGGGTTTGCCTCCCATAACCTTACTGATGAAATGATGATTGACTTAAATGAACAGAATTGTCACACATTCCCTGTATTAACACGAATATTGAACCTCTTGGACAAAGGTCATGAATTTACACACTTTGCAATAAGGGAAATGAAAGTATCCCTTGCTGAGATATTGGGAAAGTTAAACAAAGTAGAGGGGTTCATGTTGGCATATGATGGTATTGCATCTCTTCAAGCAAATCTCAATGCAGATATGGCTACTAATGCTTCAACACAGAACTCAGCTAATATGCATTCTAGTATTATGATAACACAAGCAACACAGACCATTACAACAGTTATTAACACACAGATTCCCTGCAATGGAAATGCAACAACGGGCGCAACCTTAGACAAGAGGAGATTGAAAAGATTGATCTCATTAAGTTAGTAAAATTACATCATGAAAGATTGTTGTCTTTGGAAAATTTGATGACAAAGGAAATGATGAGAAGTAAATTACCCAGTTCTCCCCTTAAAAGTGAACCAACTAAAGAGGATACAGGGGTCACAGTTCTTTCCACTCCTGTCAGTCCTGCTGTACTTACGGCATTCATGGATCAACAAGGATGTACAAAAAGAAGGATGATTTGATTGTAGACACCCCAAAAAATGAGCCTGAAATTAATCAGGGATGGAAATTCTTTATGTCTAAAAAGGAAAGAAACGACATCAAAGAGCAAAAAAACGAGAGGAGAAAATAAGAAAACGTAATGACAGTATTTCTAAAAAAAAAAACAGAAATTAAGAAAAAGAGTTTGATCCAAAAAAAAGAAAAGAATAGCGAAAGAGGTGTCAGACGGAAATGGTGTAGACCTTAGTCAGCTAGATGCAGAATCGCATGCACATCTTGAAGTGGAAATTCAAGACGAACACACTCAGATGGGTAGCACAGAAATACATCATCTGAGTATCTCAGGTGATGTACAAATGGAGGATGCCGACAAACAGGTAGTGAAAAGTTTGCTAGCAGGCAAAGGAGATTCTACAAGTTGCACTCATAAAACTAATAAGACACAAAAAAATACTATGAAACAATCGAATTTAGCTGGGTTCTATAAGGTTACAAAAAACAAAAAAACTTACAAAAGGGACAGTGGTAATGGAGATCAAGATGAAATAATTACACTGTCAGGTCCCCAACCAAAAAGTAGAACCAAAAATCCTATATCTATGTCTGAAACATACCAAGCCTGAGAATCGAATGAGTGAAATTCCAGTCATCCAGGCTAAGTGTCAAATAGACACACCTAGCACTACGGAAAATGTTGATAAAAGTGAGTTATCAAATGAAAGTCAAAAATACTTCCATACAGGGTGTTTGGGGGGGGGGGGGACACAGCAACAATAGGCTCAATCTAGGTGGAAAGAGAGTAGTGTAGGTTCTATAAAAGAGCATCACTCAGACTCCCTAGATATAAGGTCATGTGACGATATTCCGAAGCAAATGCAAATGGTCATTGGATGGAGTAGTGACCCACAAACTCATGCTAATGACAGAATTAATTGCTTGTACCTACTGAATATGTTAAAAAAAATACTGACACTGAGGAATTTGAACACCCATGATATTTAATGGATCAAACTATCTATTGTTAACAATAACAGAATGTTATGTAAGGTTCAGTCCCCTCTAATTGCAAAAATGTTACGTGAACAAAGTGAGAACTTTCAGATGTTGGGTTATGAATTGTATTGCTTTGCAGGCATGAATGAGGTGACAAAATTCATAGAATTTCAAATGCAACAGGTAATAAATTCCACAACTGCAGGTGTGAATTTCAGCGCTGATACAGTTATGACACAGAACTTGCTAACCCAGATTACCTCTGTAGTTAATGCCATCAAAGTCACGCATAACTCCCAACCATCTCGATAATAAGCTGGAATTGTTGTGGTTTCAACAATTTGCAGAAATATCTCATGAATAATTTGATACCACCCAATTCCAGCGTTATTATGATACAAGAGACAATGGCAGTTAATGCTATTTATATAGATAGTTTTTTAAGTCATTTAATCATCCTGCCATGCGGGCTGAGTTTGGACGCCCTTAGGTGATTTACTGACGCTTGTTAATAATAGCATGAAAATGGATGCGAATTTGATTTCTTCCTCGGATGCATTATTAGCTGTTGAAATAATGCTTGGTCACACCAAAGTGATATTGATCAATTTGTATAGTAATCCGACATATAGCTCACATCTTAGCACAATCAAAGAACTAGATGTTATTTTACAGACGCAATTCTTGAGGAATGAAAAACATTCTGGGTGGTGACTTCAATGCCATCCTCAAGGATTCCGCTCTGTTTAAGTGTTTAAGTTAACACCAGCAACTAATGTACACACCGCCTGGGCATTCGAACGTGGGTACTGCTGGTTGAAGTTCCTTCAAAATTGGAACATACACATACTCCCACATGCCAAAGATCAGAGGCAAAGCATATGGTTCATAGGAAAACTAAGCTCATTGATTGATTGCATCGCTGTATCTGAAACATTATTGCAAATATCCAAGCCTATTAAGGTAAAAAACATGGGGTACAGTGATCACATGTTGCTGAATCTAAGCTTAGAAGTTCTCTTGGAAATGCATACGAAAGTTACACATCTAGCACTAGCCGAAATTGATAAACATCCTAAGTCGATTCGATGGGATCCTAAAATATGTAGAGACTTTGCATACTTGGTCAACCGGGACATGTGGTGTAATGAGTTCACTCCAGCCCTGTTTTGGAATAAACAAAAAATCACAGACCTGAACACAAATATGGTAAAATGGCATTTAGAAGCCATAGTAAACTCCCAAAAAGAGTATGTAAGTTTACATTCCTGCAAATTTAATGCTGAAATTGTGGATATTAAACGTGATATTAGAAGGGTAAAGAGGGAAATTGAAAACTACATTGAATTTACCCATGTAAAAAAACAGATACAACTACGACGTAGATATGTCATCAAGGTGGTGAAGAGAGCACAACACCTAGCGGAAAACCAAAAAATGATCAGCCTGATTTGCAGGCGTAAAACTAAAGATATTTGGGTGATTTTACGCTCACAGGGTAAAGGGACTTCCCCGATTTTTCATACAGCAATCACAGGTAGGAAGTGGAGTGAATATATATTGGATAGACATGTGTTACCGTTGGGTTTACACTCAGCCAACATTTCTGTTCTTGCCAATAAGATTCCTCGCGAATGTGTATGGAATTTAGGTGATGTCATATGGGCCATTAAAAAGTTATCATACTCAAAGGCCGCAGGGCCGGATGGGATCCCCTCATGCGTACTAAAAGACGATCCTCACTTTTTGGCCAAAGTGATAAAAGGTAACATTTATTTGATTTTTGAAACTAGAACTATCCCACAATTATGGCTCACTGCAATAATCGTTCCCATCCATAAAAAAGGGCCCATTGATGACCCGGGAAATTTTCACCCAATATCCTTGATTGACGTACCTACTTAAGTCTTTGCTAGCTTCTCCTAAGGGAATTAGAGATTTGTGTGGCCAAGAAACAGTTTCTATCTAAATATCAGGTGGGATTTCGTAAGGCGATGGGGACTTCATTTAACACCACCATCCTTGCTCATTTGCTGGAAACCTCACATAACACCTCCTCAGGTGCCATCTATATGGCATCATTGGACCTTTCTGCAGCCTTTGACAGTGTCATAAGGGAGAGGCTGTTGAAAAAGCTACTTGGATATGGCATACCAGGTTATATTGTGGGGCTTATAGCACTACTGCATTCCAATACGTCATACATGGTAAGTATCAAACAAGATGGATCTACTACAGAGGCAATTGATACAGAGGTAGGGGTTAAGCAAGGCTGTCAGTTGGCAGCTATATTGGTTAACCTTTATATCTGCAATATTGATAAAATACGGGAACATCTGGTGTATTTCCAGTGATGTTGGGTGATACCCGGATTAATTGGTTAGCATTCGCTGATGATATCATTTTGTGTGATCGTACACCAGGTGGGCTGCAGACCAAATTGAATGTGTTCTATGATTATGCAAAACGTAACAATCTTGCCATTAACGTAAATAAATCAAACATAATGGTATTTGCAAATAGGAAAAAAATCTGTAGATTCATATGGAAGATGACTAATGTGGCCATTCAGCAGGTGTTGGCAACAAGGTATTTAGGTTATAACCTATGTGATTCCAACGTATTGGTAAAGTGGAGTAGTACACTGAATCGTAAAACAACTCCCCTGATATCGCAAATGAAGATTATTTACCATAAATATTCAAAACTCTCTCTTATACCTACGATGGAGTTTTACACTCTAAAGGTCGAACCTATTGTTCTGTATGGTCTTGACTTATGTATAAGGGATTTAACAAAGATACTCAACAAGCTGCAAGGTAAAATCTGGAAAGTTTTTTGGGTCTCCCCAAATCACTCCCAAATTCATTAATCATTCATGAACTTGGCTTGAACTCATTAGCATCGAAATTTTGGTGCAGAAAATTAACGAACTATGGGAAAATGCTATACTCCCACCAAACTCATTGTATCAGGATTTTTGTTGTATGGTGATGAAGGAACACCCATTGTCAATTAAGTGTTATGTCAAGAAGATGGAATCGTTACTACAACTAATAGCTATGGGCCGAAAGGAACTATATGAACGAGCAAGTGTGGTAAAAAAGATTTATTTTCCAAATGGACTGGGCAAATACGATTGAGCTCAATGCTAAATACAAATCTTATAGAGACCAATATTGTTTTTTTCATAAACAATTTCCATGATTGCAATATTTGTTAATATTTACGTGTCCTAAAGCAAGGAATTTGTATTTGAGATTACTTAATCCACACTGCAGACAGAACAAAGCACTGGTCTAAAAATTATAATGTGAGAGGCTCTGCGGGTGCAGATTCTGTGGTAACAATGAAATGAGTGAGGCTCTTAAACACCTTTGAGACTTTGAGACTCTTCGGACCCTAAATATGGGTAGATTTTATAATGCTGACTTGCTACTCTCGAGAGATTTGTTGTGGTCGCAATGTATGTGGGGTAAATCACAGATGCTGATACTTACATTAACACGTTTCATTACAGTTATCCAGGAAAAGCTTACTGATCTCAAAACCCAGGTTTCTAACTAATCCAACAGAGATGTAAAGTTGTAAGAGTCGATTTCTTTTATGTTTTTAGGATGAATGCATTAACAGGTTAATCTCAATTTTGTGAAATATGAATGAATCTGTTTTTTTATGGGTTATCAGTGTTTATTTTTGATAAATTGTATTGTACTAAATATTTGTAAAGGTGCATTGTGCCAAATACAAATAATTAAAAAATTCAATTAAAAAAAAGAAGCGTTTTATAACGGCGCAATCCCATAGGAAAAAGCTCTGTGAATCAGGCCCTGAGTCTGCCGGAAGGGGCACGGATGGCCCCGGTGCTTCAGTGACCCCATTCCCGTGGAGTCCTATGGGATATTGTCCTATGGGACTCCCCGGGAATGGGATTTACCATTCTCAATATTAATCCATATTATTTTTTTAGAATTGGGAATTAAAATGATCACTTATATATACCACCTGTAATATTTCTTCCAATTTGGGTGCCAGTTTCATCAATTTATCCATTTTTTAAAGTAAAGTTGTATATATTGAAATGTCGTCAATTAAAATTATAGAATATTATTGTAAATCTTTTTATAAATTGCAAAATGCTTTTTAATGTCCTCGTCAATAGTTTTTTTCCAAGTAAACTCTGCAGTTCCCTCCATGTATGACACCATACCTTTACCACTTCCAATCTCACCTTCTTAAAGTACTGGGGGTTACCAGATCTATACAAAAACCTCCTAATCGTTACATTCACTTTATTTTTATATCTGAATGGTTTCATGTGTTTGTAAATTTGTTGATTTAATGAATGGTAAAGCACTTGAAAATGGAAGCTAGACAGTACAGCACACTGAACAAATGAATAGAAATTGCAATAAAATACTGTAATATTATATAAATATGCTTGCTAGCGTAACGTCTCTGAAATTTGAATTGAAACTGCCAAGCAACTGTGATAAACAAAGTCTGTGATTGCCCCATTGCTTTAAATCTTGCCACTAATAAGCTTTCCAGGCAGAAGCGTAATGCCATGATATAACTGAAAATGAGAGCATTATCATGCTGTTCTTTTTTGATACTGTGATATTATGCACTAAGATGGAGCTTATCCAGAATTTATCACAGATATGTTAACCTTTGCAAACACCAATCGAGCAAATAAACACCTTTAAAAATGTACCCCGTCTTACTCATTTCAGCAGGTTGTGTTGCTTCAGTAATGTTATTAGGTTTTTGGCTTTTAGAAAAATACTATGGCCGTTAATAATGTAATGTTCACTTCATGAATGGAAGCAAAGCCAGAAGCACACACCCAAAAGCATTCCTCAGCACAGCCAGGAATTAAGACCACTTTACAGAGAAATTAAATATTCCTCCTGTGGACTACTAGTATTTTCTGTGTTGGGTAAGTGCCACATTGTAATGGTGCTCTAATTATAATACTTATGATGTGTGTGATTGTATTTCTTGAGTAAGTCACAGTTTGTCAACTTTTCGGATTATACATTTATTTTTATAAATACTTGTTCTGAATCATAAGAGCAATTAATCAATTACAATAATAATGGAACCACATGCTTCCAGAGGTTTAAGTTAGAGGAGATTATTTGATATTGTAATTCAGTTGCATATATTAATTAAAGGGAGATGGCAATGTGTTTGCACTATTTCACTATTTTTTAGCCGGTCACATAGCACAGAGAGTTGAGCGCTAGTTCTGACATGCGTGTGTAGCCTGCTGACTCATGTTCGAATCCCGGCAGGGCCAACTCAGCTTTTCATCCTTCTGAGGTCGATAAATTGAGTACCACGCAGTGGGATAGTAATAACAACTGTTATTGCAGCGCTTGGATACCTGCAGGTTTGTAGCGCTATATAAAAACTCGTTGTTATTATTAATTTTTTGCTTGGCAATTACTTATGGTCTAAAATCAAAAGCAAACGTAGAATGTTTTTAGTAAATGTCTAAAATAGTTCAATGATGTCAACTAGGTAATTAAACAAGGATTGTCTTTGTTAGGTTAAACCAAAACATTTGCAAAACGGCTTAAATATCACTTAAATATGATTGCCAAAAGGCAGCCACTGTGACAGTATTTGATAATCTAGTGCACAAGGATGTATTGCAATGCACTGGATGAAGACTATATCCACATTTTTCATTAAAAACTGTTTTTATGGATTCCTGGTGGATTCTACCTATGAGCTCATTGGAAGTTAAGCAAAATGAAGTACACGTCATTTTTTCTATATATGGAAATGCTAAATAATTTGCGTTAAAAACTAGCTTTACATTGTTCTGCATGGTTTAACATATTGTTCAATTCTAAATGGGGCCCCTATGTTTTTTTCCTGTTGAGAACTAACCAAGAACTGGAGGAAGCCACAACCATTGTCTTTTCTAAGATGCACCTTTTCTCGGTTCACAAATTATCTTATTCAAAGTGTACATATTTGTATCCAATAAATTGATTAAATAAATTATCTGATTAGTTAAGTAAAAAGATGCCTATGGTATTGTTTCATTAATTATCTTTTGTAATAAATAATGAAGGAGGAGGTTTTCATTGGCTGATTTTACAAAATATAATTTCTTCTGGCAAATAAATTATGGAAAGGGAAATTACCTTCAAAACAGGTAAAGAAGAAAAATAAAAAAAATCTCAAAGTTCAGTTATATTTAATATTCTCAGTTACCTTTTCTCCATTAGTCTTTGCCACGGTTTAGTCATATCCTTATCACTGCATTCGTCATTTATTATGGCTTTTTGGAATGTGGCAAAGTAAAATACTTTTTCCTGCCATTCTCCATAAGAAAGTGATTACTTGTTTCCAATATTTCATATAAATAGTTCCAGCTTAGATGATTAGTGCAAAAATTAACTGCCTATCTAATTTCAACTAATTCAACAATATTTCAATTGGAACCAGGCTTGTATTCATAGTTGTCAATCTGATAGGTCAATGGAGTATTACTATGATTCAGGGTCATCTGATAGATCTATGGTGTATATCCATAATTCGGGTTTAGCTTGCCCCGTATATTTGCTTAGGTCTGGACCTAAAGCTAATAATGGGAAAAAGACAATCCTCCATTGCCACACATTTTAGACAGTTTCCATCTACTTCCTGAAATAATCTTACAATCTTCTGTGTAGTAGATCGGATCACTATAGTTGTTTTTCTTTTTCTAATATTGTCTCCCATTATTCTTCAATGACTTCCAGCCCCAATTAAACCTTCCATATCAGTCTGTACTGAATGTCATCATTATCAATATCAGTTTTTCTTTTATAGAAATGTGAATTAAAGTGATCAGCTATTTTTACTGGTTCCTTTGCAATCCGTGTTTCCATATACCTACCATCTCAAAATATTGTCAGTTGTTGAGGATTTTTGAAAATAAGTGTGTTTATCCTTATGGCTTGTAACTTTACTAACCTCTGCAGTACGCACCATGCACGACACCATGATGTCGTCACTTTTAATATGATCTCTGTAAGGTACTGCAGTAAGTAAGCAAACCTATACAAAAACCTCATGCACCTTGACCTTGAAACAAAGCTAATGTTAACTTGATTAGGAATTACCTAATAAAAAGTGGTTGTATTTTGCAAAACATTGCAGTTACGAAACAGAGATTAAAGTCATGTCATCCCTAGCACTCAACTTTAAGGTTTCATGTTTTAGTTGTTTTCTTTTTTTATTCTATGGTACCCACATTTTCAAATTAATGTTGTTATCATCATTGCATTAAAATTAACAAAAAATGGTTTACGCATCTGTAAAGGGCCCAATGGACAAAGTATAGCAGTAAACCCAGAACTAGAATTTTTATTGTTGTCTGTGGTGTTTAGGCAAGCAGGAATATCAGAATGGATAATCGTTACAGTGCTTATAATCTATTACACAATGGTACCTTATAATTTAAATGTTGTAGTATATATTCAAATTGTAGTTTATAAATTGCATGTAGGATTTCTAATTGATCCAACTGGTGTCCTCTATTCAAGCAAACATGTGGTAGAATTTACCACATTTGACCTCATATTTATTAATGAAATGCTGCATAATTTGCAGTAATACCGAATTTCATTGTTTACCACACAGCTCATCATATCCTGACTAATTTGAAATGGGATCCTTCTTGCTGATGATGCTAGTAAAATATAAGCTACAAGGAAAATAACAACACAATGATATGAAGTGTGAAAATCTGCTGTCACTCAACACTAGAGGTCAGAACATAACCTTCCCAACCGCAGATACCAACATTCAGATATGTGTGGTCCATAAGAGCCAGATTCACAACATTTTCAGTGAGAACCAAGTCAAATGCTCTGCTTTTTATTTCAAGCAATGCATCAATCTTGAACGCAAAATCTCAGAATCCACTGGATGTCATGAGTTACACTGAAATGCAATAACTCAACCTGCCAATTTTTATGGTTTTCTCCCCATAGGCAACAGGTATTGTGGCTTCAATACTTTTTGTTCGAATCTGAAGACATCAACACAGAATTGCCATCTATCTCAATTCTCGCGCATTTCAGACAAATAGGTCCTCACTTATGAAAATATTTATGTGACTGGTAAAATGTAGAGAGTTAAAGCGAAAAGTGAAGAAACTGAGTAAGAAGCCGACAACAATACATCTCTGCCACATCAGCACTGTTGCAAACATTGAAGAACAGAGAAAATATAGCCTGAGGTTGAATAGTCTAAGTTTTACCTCTTGCTGTTCTTCCCTGCAGCACTTCCGATATCAATGAAGCTGCCGACATCTTGATCTCTAACAAAAAAAACAGAAATACATGCAGGTTAGCTTGATCACCCTAAACACAATAAGCAAGCCAAACCTAGGTACTCAACATACATGAAACAGCAAATAATGTACTGTAAATAGCGATTGATAATGTTTTAAAGTATCAGAGAGTGTGCAATGCAAATGAAGCTGAGGAGCGTTGAGTAAATGTTTCAAAGGGCCAGTATTAAGATATTTGTACACTAAAAATATTGTTTTAACTTCTTCAAGAGGAATACATGATTACTCAAACAACACAAGTCAAAGGGAAAGAAAATCCAAAGCTTCATCCCCAAAGCAGGGGCTTTTATTTTCATCAACAAGTGAGTATTTTATCGAAGCAAGCCTGAGTATGGGTCTCACTTATTTGCCTTTGGACTAAGCCAGTAAGACCGTATCAAGGAGGTAAATGGTCATGCCACAGCTGGCGTCAATGTGACAGCATCTGACTAGCAGGAGAATGAAGAGTGTGGGCAGCAGAGATATGTGGAGAAAGGACATGCATCAGACACCTGTTAGTTCTGGACTCTTGCCGCCCCACAGAGTCATATGCACAAGAGACTATAAGACTTTGGATGCATCTGAGTCCATGCAGAAACAATTCGAAATAGCAGGAAGCCCTTTTTCAACTTCCTGCTGAACTGGGATTATCCTACTAAGGAGGTACAGATCCACATGGAGGCTACCTATAACATGTCAGTGGAAGTTCAAACTTGTCTATCTAAAAGGGAGGAGGTCATAAGGGTGGAGCCAACAACTTTAATGGCTGACATCAAACCCTCATTGGCACTTGATGTCTGAAGACTGGACCAGAAGAGCCAGAGTGAAGGCTAAGGGATGCAGAATCTGGACATACTTTGAGCTTGTGAGAGAAAACCCCATGAATCTTAAAGGAGCGGAGTACCTGGGCCTGAAAGGTGATGGAATCTGAGAGGTCGGAGACAGTGACCCAAGTGTAGCTGGGAACTGAAGGTTGTTATCCACTGAGCATTTGCAGCTGATAGAGGTTGACCTCTTCAGTGTAAGTGGTGCTGAGACTTGGAAGGCGAGAGCCCTTGAAACGGAGAGGGCTGAGACAATGAACATGAGAAGTGAAAAGACATTGCTCCTGAGATATGTGCAAACCTCAAACTTGAGAAGTGGTGAAATCTGAAGCTTGAGAGGTGAGGAAATATTGAACCTGGGAAGTAATAGACCCTTGAGCCTGAGGAGTGCCTGAAGCTTGAATCTGAGTAGTGATGTAACTTTGAGCTTGAGAAGTGAGGGAACATCAAATCAAAGAAGTGACTATCCTTTGAACCTGAGTGCTGGCAGAAACACTAAACAGAGATGTGAGAATGTCTCCAACCTGAGAAGTGATACATTGACATCCATGCCAGCTCATCCTAAAAAAAATGGCATCCATGCAGCACTCAACCAACATTCTCTGAGCAGCACATGCACATAGAACACACCAGCATTCCAATGCTCACTCTCTGTGTCAATCAGGACAGTCAGACAGGACCCAACAGACACCCTTGAGTTTGATGTTAAGAAACCTGTAACATGTTAAATCCTTGAAGCTGAGAGGTGCACTAAAGCTCTAATCTGAGCTATGGTCAACCTATGAACCTGCGACTTGGAGATGTCTCAAACCTGAAAAGTAAAGAACCTTTGAAAGGGAGGGATGTCTTAATGCTGAACCTGAAAGGAGATAAAAACTCTGATCCTGAGAGTGGTTGAAACATGTGAATAATAAACTCAGAGAGGCTAGAAGACATGTAGACCCTGTTTACCACTGAGGAGGGAATACAGAAGTGAGATTGATGGCAAATAATAAAAAAGAGTAATCAATGGTGGGAGTTGTGAGATTCAACATTTATATCTAAAAGACTGCCATTCTGTGCAAAATGTAAGAAGCATACATTATATCATAATGCAAATGCAAAAAGGCCTAATGCTAGAAAGTAGTCACCATTGTGAAAGTGCCCACATAGACCAAAGACCAGAATCCTTTAGTGGTGAATCCTTATAGAAATTGGATGATTCAGCACAGAGCCGATCTCTAACAGAAAGACACAGAAGCTATGCTTGGTGCTATGAAGGAGACCAACTCTAGAAACTATTGGTCTCTTATCAATAGCACTGAAGCATTGCAGGTGCAGTTAATCACTAATCTGATTGGGGAATCAGTATGGTGCCATTTTTTTGAGAATTTATATGCCCTGTCCACCAATGCCACACTAGCAGTTGAATAAAAAGAATATAAAGGGTGTCTTGACATTTCTGTGGTAAAAATAAGAGCAATGATCCAAAAGCTAAAACCCTCTGCCACTGCGGGACCTAACAACCTGACATGCTCTATATTGAAGCAGAGTGCCGAGTAATGGGCCGGGATACTGCATCTAATCTTCAGCGATGTACTCCAGTCTCAAATAATGCCTGATTCCTGGAAAGTCTCTTATGTGATACTTATATTTAAAAAAGGCAATCGTCTTTGCCCTAATAACTATACTCCAATATCAATAATTAATATAGAGGCCAAGATTTTTGCCTCGATAATATTGGAAAATCTGTTGCTATGGATGGAGGAGAATGAAATCCTAGACGTGATGCAATTCGGGTTTCGAAAAGGATTGGGGACTGATGCGGGTGGTCTTTTTGTATCTATTTTGCAAAGCCAAGCTAAGAAATCTAACTATGGGCCTCTTTACGCTGCTTCCATGACCTTATCCGCAGCATTTGATATGGTTGACAGACCAACATTATGGCAAAGGCTCGATACATTGAAAATTGACAGAGGGTTGTTAGCGATGATTATTCACCTTTATTCAAATACAATTTTAAAGGTAAGGCTTAACAATGAAGGGCTGATGTCCAGAGAAATTAAAGTGATGAATGGCCTAAAGCAAGGCTGTGCCTTGGCGGCCATTTTATTTAATCTTTATGTTTCCGGCGCAAATGCAAAAATTGCGTCTTCTGGTTTAATAACTCCAAAAATTGGTGGATTTGCAGTGAATTGGCTAGCGTACGCTGATGATTTCTTGCTGTTAGATCGTACAAAGATAGGCTTACAAAGACTAATTGATGTGTGTGCAGTCTTCATTAAAGAACTAAAATTAAAAATCAATCCCACAAAAACAGTTATTATCAATTTGGGTCAAAATAACAAAGCAAACCCAAATCCAGTATGGGTGGTTGAAGGGACCAAGATAAGGCTGCAGAAAGCTTTTAAATATCTAGGGTATTCCTATTCTAGCAGCATGGCACTACATTTTTCAAAAGAATGTCTGGAATCCAAAGCAAAAGTGGCAGGCAATCAGTTGAAGGCACTTGAAATGAAATTTGGGAAATTCACTATGTCAGGATGCAGAGACTTTTACCTGCTTAAGGTTATCCCAAGGCTAACCTATGGTTTAGAATTTCACCCGGTAAAAATTATTCCGTATTTAAAAAGACTGGAAGCACTTATGTGGAAAAAAGTATTGTACTTCATACCAAAATGCATTCCAGTAGAAATGACAAGGTACGAATTCGGCCTGGGTTCGCTTGAAAGTATAGTGGAATGTAAAAGAGTTATGTTGCATAGAAAATGTATTCTGGCAGAGTCGAATTCACTGTACAACATATTAAGAGAAGGTGATACTGTGAAATATATGACTGACTTACAATCTGATGTAGAAAAAACTTTGGTAAAGACTGGAGCTTCAAAGCAGTGTCTATTAGAGAAACCAGCTAAAATTAAAATATTGATAAAGGCATTTGATTGGGCAGCTAATAACGCTGCGATCATGAATTCAAAACTATATAATCAAGTTGTCTCTGTGTGGAAGTGGTTTCCTATACTTGAATCTTATCTGACAAAATATCCGTCAAGGAAATTTCGTAATATTGTGATGCGATTCAGGTTCAATGTTTTAAATACTAATGAAATTAGCCATATAAGAAAATTAAACATTGAGAATAAGAAATCATGCAGATTCTGTGAACAGCCTAAAGTGGTGGAAACATTGGTACATTTGTTATTAGTTTGCCCATGTTGTTAAGCGAAAGATGTGTTTTTTTCTGAATTTGTGTACGATACTGCAAACGTTTCCAGGGAGCGCTTGTGGTTTGAAATGATGCATGGTACCAATATTGCTCTGAAGTGTAAAGTGGTTGATTTTTTAATGATTGTCTGTAAGATACACTAAATTAGGCCCATTTCTGACCAATTGACGACAGATTCTGACCATAGAAAGCTGGTACTCGTAATTACAAAGAAGGCTGAACTTGCAACATAGTCGGTTATTTTTGTGTGAAATGTAGTCCGTAGTGAGTCCGCGACTAGACTGCGATATATTATGTTGTTCGAGACTACCGAAAGGGGACTTTTGCTTGGATGTTAAAAAAATGTTTTTGCAAAGTATGTTCTGAAGGAAATGTTCAAGGATGTAATTAGAAGTGTAAATGTGATGAAATGATTTTATCTTGTTTGTTTTAAGATTTTCTATTGATGTAATGTTTTGCAAAGGTTTAAATAAACCAAATACAAATTAAAAAAAAAAAGAAATCCTTGCTGGGCCAAAGAGGTAAAAGGGATAGCAAACATTTTTATGTGCTCTGTCCATACATGTACCACATCCTGGATCAGAGGTAAAGCAATTACAAAGGTTAAACATTCAAAGAAAATAGCATACTTCATTTGCCTTAGATAGCAAAGGGAAGACTGTACTCTCCAGAGAGGCGAGTTACTAGAGAATGCATACAATCACAATACAGTTGAAAGTAAATCAAAGGAGTGTCCACTAAAACCTGTAGACAAATAGCATGCTTGACTTAAAACCCACTAAGTACTACAACCTCTAGCAACCCACCACTAGAAGAACAAGACAAAGACTAGGCAGAAAATATTCAAAAGTAGGCAGACTGGATAGATGGGAATTGCAATGAAGGGGATATCAAAGAGAATACATTAATTAAAAAGAGAAGGTAACAGAAAAATACCATTTAAGTAATCATCATTCTTGGAATCAGGAGAATGATAGGGTACTCAACCCAAGGGCCCAAGGTAAGACCAGGTGTTCAGGGTACCTTGGGTTCCTGAAAGTGTCACCTAGTTCATTAGCTTATCTACCTCACTCTTCATCTTTGGTAGCTCGATGGAATTGAGCTAGTCTTTGGATACTTTTCATGGGTATGAACGTACTGGTTCAATATGCTGGAGTCAGCTAGGTTCCATTAATTCACAATGACACTGTCTTTGAAGTGGGATGTCTCCAGAGCTGAAGTCGAGGGTACACGCGGGGGGATGGAGTCCACCCACTTTATTCAGAGGGTGGACTCAGTCCCCCACCTAAAATGAGAAACATTGAATGACCTCTTTGAATTTATTAATTAAAGATGACCTCGGGATCAAACCGCAGTCAGCAGGTTTGTAGGCTGGAGACTTCACTGCACTATATAACCTGATGAAAAATAGCAAACAACTAAAGGTAAAATGTCGCATTTCAGTACTGGAAGTTCCAAGGAAAATATTTGTATTGGTTCTTGGAGTTTAAAACATGCACACCTTTAATGTTTTCAAAAACACTATTAGAGGAAAATATCCTCTCTTGGTTTTGTGTGTGCGTTGATTTTATGAAAGGCAAATTCCATTCATCCTGTGCAATTTGGGTGGTTATGCAAAGCCAATTTAATGAAATGGGCATATTTCACCTTGATATGCTATTTTCTGGTGACATCGCATCCAATTGCGTTTGTTGAGGAGTCCCCCAACTTTAATTTTTAGGACTTGACGCCTGGATGCCTCGACTGTTTCAATCAGCAGTTCCACACTGTGAAGAAGGACTCAATGAGGTTTGTTCAATGTCCTCAGGTTGGCTCACAGTGAAATGTCCTTGAAGTGGGTTGGCACAAATACGTTGACTGTTGGGTTGGTAGTGTGAATCAGCATTCCATGGATCAAGCAGCAGGCCATTGCAGGAAGTCAGGTTTGTTCGACTGGCAGTTTTATGCTAGCTTGATAGCTTGATAAATGACTCAAATGTTCTTAGTATCTGCTAGTCAACAGCAGCAGTCAGAAGTAGTACTTTGGCTAGTTGAATGCTGGGTTTCTTTTCCAAAGATCACCACAAACTGAAGATCTATACTCCACTTCATGTTCATGTTGATGTGCTGGGACACCTCAAGGAACACTCTCCCCCTGTAGGTATCTAAGTGTTCTGGGTCTCAGGTCCTCACCAACAGGTAAGCTCCCTTGTTCTTCATGCAATGTCCCTTCTGTTCCTGGGAGATGTTAATGGAAGGATTCTATTCATTTCTGGATGCACCTGCCTTTACTCCCTTGGTTGGAGGCTTTGAGTCCATAGCTCTCCAACAAATTAACCAGAAGTGTAGTTCTCCTCCAAATGCATATTTACACGTTATGGACTGTAAATTAGGGAGAAATGAGACACCTCCATTGTGAGGGTCCTACTTCTTTTGCAGCAGCCCCAGGTACCTTACTTCTGGTGTCATTTCTGAGTGGCAGACTGAACATTCTGGGATATTTAAAATTGTAGAAGTTAATCATACTGCCCCTAAGCCATCAGTTTGCCTTATATCTGCCAATGTATTGTCTCCACAAGAACAAAAGGACATGGCTCCAATCACTAATCGATTGTCTTAATCCGCCCCCCTCCACCGCAGCCCAGGCTCTAAGAATGTTGTTTGCTCAGTTAAACCTTCAGAAGATACTCTTCACTTGTAGATGAAATGTGAATGTGTCGCTTGCTTTGTTAGAGGGCATTCCAAAGTTGAGACCATGTTTGGTAGACTCAGCTCTGACAGAAGGGCTATTTTACCAGCATCAGCAATATGTAACAGCAGGAATCAAAGAATGAAAGTGTGGTGCATTTATTAGATTTAAAGGTTGTATGACATAACCTTTTGTCGGCATATATCACTTAATAGTCATTCAGCAATATGCTGATCAGATATGACAGAACTATGTAATTAGTAATGGAACTTTGACTGAAGCTGTATTGTTTAAAATTAAACCCAACTGCTTCCAGGCCTGATTTTGACCATAGCATTCTGATTATTATCATACTTTCTCCGATCAGTACCTTTTGGGTATTGATAAAGCCAGGAATGCCAATAGTCATATGCATACTATTAATTCTTCTTCCTAATGTCAATCGACTCTTAAAGGAAGATGTCAAGAAAAATCATTGAACAGTTTCTCAGGAGCATATTTCAGGAATCATACATCTTTGTTTCTGGAAGGCTGCTGTTTCACCTTCTAGCTGCTGGTTTATATTTGGAGTTTTTGCACAGCAAAGGCTCACATACATCATCTATATAAATTCCAGTGATCTAGATACACACCCGATGGGCCAAAAGACTAGTCCAGGTTTAATTACTGACATGACTGCTTTAGCTTCTCAGCATAAGTGAAAAAAAGAGTTTGTCAGTGCACAGTTTCTTGCAGAATCCCCCTTGACTTTGTTCCTCAAATGAAAAAGAACTGGTGCAAAAACCCACAAAATGTTATTCTGTCACATCATGTTTTGACAACTGTGTGATAAAGAAAACATAAACCAGATGGTGCTAGAAGAAGAGGTAACCCAATAAACCAAAATATGTGTAGTGTGAAAAAAAGAATAATTCTGGGATAAACAGACAACATTTTTATTGAGGTAGACTTACATTGATGCAAATAATGTAGCAATGGAAGCTCATAAATGAGAGAAGAAATCCTGGCTACAACTGAAATTAAGTTTATAAATAAAAAAATGCCTTTTATCCAATCTTTGCTCTCCATATGCAACACTCAAACATTAAACATAATTTAGACCTAGTCACCTTGTCAAGGCCCTGCTATTATATCAATCCATTGGAACACCCGCACACAGCGAATACTTCATTAGATACAAAGAAACTGAAGACACAATAAAAGTATTACCTTTTGGTACTAGATGATACTGTGGTATTTGTAACTTCTGTGCCATTTTCGAATCTTTGGTTTAAAAATATGAAAATGATTAAGGATTAAGGATCATACAGGTCTGTAATGCACAGCTACATTTTCAATGGAATCAAGCAGAATGAATTGCATTGTTTCATTAAAAAAAGCAATCCCAAATCATACTAGACCAAGATTATAGTCAACCCTCTGACTAGTACAATTTCCAGAACAACCAATGAAACACGCAAATGATATCTAATGACATTCATCATATGTAAAATATTTTCATAACTTTGAATGCCAATTATTCTAAATGCTTGACATGATTTTACCATTTGGTGAGTCCACGAGCCCAACCCTAAATCAAACCACATAATATACATTTTAATACCATGAAATGAGTTTGCTTTTATTATGTGTTCCAAGTCTGGAATAGCCAGAACTGTGTTTTTGCTTTCAAATACCAAAGCGCTGTCTAGTTTCCCCTGCTATACTGTCCCATAATTGCTTAATACAACCGCTTAACGCGTATCTGAGCGCTCACAGAGTAGACAGATACGGAAAGGAGGCTGTGCCGTCAGGCCCTACAATTGTTCTAGCATTGTTAAACTAGCTTCAGAACCAGCATTTTGGTACCTTCAGGCTTGATGCCTAAATGGTCCTTCTCCTAGAACCAAAAAACCTTTTTACTAAACAGAAAGTGTGTTCATCTTTCTTGTGCAGCGTCACATCAACTGCTATAGGACATCGAATCTACTGACGGGAGGACCCCAATCAATAAGTCTGACTGGCTGATAGACGTATTTTATCGCTTCTCAACTGTACACAGTAGATCTATATTCTGCCCCTATTTGTCTGTTGTAGGAGTATTTCTAGTGTAAAATTAGGTTAGAAAAGGGGCAGGACTTGATGTAAAAAAGACAGTAAAGTGAATTTTGCCTACAAGGCATGTTTTTTTTAAATGTATAGTCTATAATTAATGAATTTGTAAATTCATTAATTTCGAATTAACTAGTAAACACTTTGATGATATGATCCCTTCTACATACATAATAGATCAAACAATGAGCTTTATAGGAAGACAATAGAGTAAAAGTGGCATGACAGGAGCGGCGTGTAGACATGGCATTGTGCAAATCCAGCAATACAATAGTAGGTATTAGCCAATTTGACCTAAAACAATTGACCTAATGACCAATTTGGTCGAAGTTTACAAGGGTTATTTGGCCTTCGGGGCAATTTGGTCGCATATATTGCAAAATACCAACCCTGGAGAGCGGCGGTTGTACGGGTGTCCATCGCTCCCCATGGTTGGTATTTTGCAATTTTGCCGGTGCAGGGGTGTCCCCCGCTTCCTTAAAATTGGAGGCGGGGGACAAAAAAAACAACACATGTGCATTTAAATTGGGCCCGACCAAATAATTTTTGGTCCGTTTGCTGCAAACAAAAAGAATTCAGGCAAACATACCTAAACCAATACTAAGGTGGCAGAGAGAGAGAACAAGAGAAAGCGTGGGTGCGATTTAGTTTTCTTCACAGGTTCATATCTCATGTACCCCATTAACACTCAAAAATCCCCAAGTGGCCTGCTAATGCAGACCATAAAGTGAACAAGGACGTAGTGTGGAAAGAGACTAACACATTCTTGGGTATTTGCATTTAATTCTGGCACACATGCAGAGAGAGCAGTCTACAGGTTGAACATTACCTCGTATTGCTTCTTGCTGCGCCACTTCCTATTTCAATCATATCCCCAAGGTCTTTGTCTCTAAAAAAATAAATCTTTATTAACATCATCACACTGAACTCGTCAACACAGAAAACAATATATCAACACACATCTGCAGAATAACTCACAGGAGCACTGGACGCAGAGCTTTACAGGAATATAAAAAACAAAGGTGACACTTGAGAAACGATGTGGTCTGAAACACAGGATGATTCTACTGGAATCAGTGTCATGGGCATGGCTTCCATTCCCATTGGCTGAGCCTGCGCATTCATTGAGAAATGATCCTCATGAGAACGGAACGGTTTCCAGAGCATTCAACAGAATAAGAGCATTGTAGGGAAATTGGGGATCTGGTCGCCCAATTAATAATGGACAATGTCTTATGCTCCAGCTGTTATAATCACCGGAAGCAACTGTATGTATTCATGTTTATCTATTTATGTATTTATTTACTATATTTATTTATGGTTTTGAGAAGCATTTTGGGTCTCCTTTCAAGTGCTTTTGTGCTCTTTAAAAGAAGGAGGTACAAATGGGAAAAATACAAAAAGGAGAGGACCAGATGAAGGGCTTCTGGAGTGGTTTCCATCCGCAGAGTGATGTGGAGGCATGAGTATTGTCAGTATTTAATAAACCTACGTTACGTGGGTGAGTTCCATTAAAATCCACCAGGAAATCCCCTTTGTGTGGAGGAAATGTGATCAGAACGCCGCCACTTGGTCGGCCGTGCGCATTTGGCTGAGAGAAACATATCATAGCTGGAGGGAGGTGAATACATGACCCACTGCCCGAAAGTCTCTAATTACACACATACACACATATAAAAACTGTGTGGAAAATTAACAATTATTATGTAAATATTCTTGATAAAGGTGAGTCTTGTTTACATGTGAAGAATGAAATATTGAAAAACTCGGCTTGATATGAAACAGAGAATTACAGACTCATTTTAATCAATGAGCAGGTCAATAATTTCAACCTTGTGCTTGGGTCTTCAAACCCCATGTAAACCTGAATGCTCGAGCCAAACAAGGGTAGCTTGTTGGCAAGCTTCCATCAAGAGGCTAACAGCTTCCACCAAGAGGCTAATAGCCTACCTTTATTTGGCGGCTTTACTTGAGCATTCCTGCCGCCTCCCTACCTCAGGGTCCTGGCTTTATTCCCCAAAGCTCTGTCCTCAGTTTCTTCCTCAAAGAGTTGCAAATATCTGAAGTCCATGGCGTCCTCTCCTGCACCTCCTGTCCACACCAATCTGTCTCTCCAACTAGACTGCCTCAAAAGATGTGCCAAGTACCGCCAAGTCATCCAGGCTCACTCTGCTCAGGCTTTGGGTTTGCCTCCTCTAGATACTACGCTAAGTCTCTCTGAATCAATTGTCTCTTAATTTCACCTCCAACGTCCTTCATAGTCTCTTCTCCAGCTGAATCTTGACTGCAGTCGCCAACTTAAATTTTTCTCCCAACCTTCTCCCTGGCTTCCTCCTGAGTACTCTCTCTAACCTTCACTCTCTGCCTCCTTCCTACTCTCTGTTTGATGTCCTGCCAAACCTCCAAAATAATGTTCCATCATCTTTCTTCTCTTCTTTGGGCATCATCACAAGTTGGGTGATATCCCGGGGGTAAATCTGCCAGAATACGGCCCAGGCAAATAGCGTTACCCCAACTTATCGCTGATAGAGCCGGATCAATAGTTACAGTGGTGGACTAAGTCCCAATTATTTTGAGTCCTTATGAATGAATGGGGCATTTTCAGCGCAATTACCGCAACAGTTATTGCGCCGAAAATGGGCAGGAAGTTGGCGCATACACTTTCAGCACATAGCTGGAGGTGAATGCTCAGAGGCTCGCCCAAACTCGGGATTGGGCAGAGCGGTAATGTAGAGGTAATAGCGTTACAGCTGCATTTTTACCGCTCCGCCCAACTCCTGATGAGGCCCTTTGACCTCCAAACACCCATCTCCACACACTGTTCTCTGGCCTCTCTCTGCCTTAGCCAACATCCTCTATGATGTTTGCCCATTCTCCCCTGCAATGCTCTCTTCTCCTTTCTCTCTCATTCACCCTCTAACCATCTCGCTCATGCGTATTACAAGAATACATTTTGCTACACAATTGCTATCTCTCACCCTCTTCTAAATAACTTGCTGGCTAACACCTGACACCCCCACCCATCAAACTGCCCATTCCTCTTATAAGGGCTTAGCTATTCCCATTGAGCTACCCTACTCAAGGTAAAGATAATGTGCTTGTGTGGCTGTAATGGTATTGGAGCAGTGGTTCTCTTGTATCAAATTCACCTGATTGCACTGACGCCTCTGTGGTGTGCAGCAACATGGGCCAATCAGGGCTCCACCTTGGCTGCCATCTTGGATTCCATGTGTGTCCACTAGATGCTGCGAAGCAGACCTCTCTCATGTTCTCCCTCCTGAACAGAGGTTGTGCTTGCTCTGTATCAGGTGTGTCAATATGCTGTCACTCTCTGTATCAGCCTTGTAGGACTTTCAAGTGTTTTCCTCAATTTAGGCCACCACAAAGGGGGATCATAATGTAAAGAGGCAATAGTGTACTGTCTCGTTCTAAACACATGAGGATCTCTGGAAGGGGAAGTGGAAATAAAGGTGCACTGCAATGATAGTCACCTGCCTTATTCTTGGGCCAAAGAGGGTGGTTAAAGAAATCCCCTATGATCGACTCAGGGACCAGCATCACACTGCGGGTGGCGGCACCCAGCACTAATTCCCACCCCATTCACTACCCCCATGCACAGGCAGAGGACTTCCTCATAGTTGAAAGGATGGTGTTGGTGTTGACGGAAAAACTTTATGTAAAACACTACAAAAATTAATTCACACTTGTACAAATAAAGCACTAACGGGAAGTTCTCACATTTAAAGCAAATACAGCATTTGTTCTACTTCTAGTTCAAATTAATATGAAAACACATGCGTTTTTCAAAAGATAATTTCCACAGTCGAAAATTCCAAGGAGTGATAGTCCTTTTTTATAGAGAGATTTAGAAAATGCATAGCTCATTCCAAAACTCACTTGAAAGTCAGGGTACGATCAAAATATTTTCTAAAGCTATTTTGCAAGAAAGTAGCACCATCCAATCAGCATGAAAGATCAATGAAGGAGGTGTTTGAGGTGGTCATGCAAATGGAAGCGAGCAGTACACATAACCTTCCAAATGGTAGCATCAAACCTGCATTGCTCTCTCAGTGACCACATTTAGTAATTAAGCTTCCTGGATCACTTTATAAGTTTTAATAAGCTTAGGATCTGCTACAGAGTTTATCGGTCTGAACGCCTACACATTAATATCCTTTAAAGTTCAGGTTTTTGATCAATTTCTATATGATTAATATCCTGTTGCTAATAACATTTTAATAATAACAAATCGGATGTTGTATTTCCCTTCGCTGCTAGGCAGGACGGGTTTCGAAATGGCACCAAAAAGACAAGTATGTGGTTCTGTAAAAAAACCTCAAATGTGTTTATGCCGATAGTATTCAGGGAAGAATATTTATTTAGTAGTGAGGAAACATACTATGACTACCAGAGACGTTTTGATGGGAGGTCAAAAGGGGCACTTGACGGTGGGGGCCCCACAAGGCTAGCTGATCTGAAGAAGCAGTTTTAAAATAGAACACGTCAGGATATTTTATGGCATGGTGCTGAGGCTCTAAACCCATTGCCTTTCTGTTTTGGCAAGTGCATTCTGCCTTGATCAATTCATCATGTATTGATTTCTGTGTTCACTGTGCTATACATAGTTTGTGTGTTCCTTATAGCACAACTCTATATGCAATAGGCAATGGTGAAATGCATATTGATAAATTGAGTGCCACAATGGTTCAAAAGTTAGCTCAGTGTGTGAAGCACCCATTGCAGAGCTATGTGTTCATATGCAAAATTACAATATCACATTCCAGCAAGGCTGGCTGAGCCTTTCCTATGTCTGAAGTTTATTAACCTGCCTGCATATCTACATGGTTTTGCAGAACAACATTATCAGCAATATACCTGTACCAGATAGGGGTTGCTATAAAAACTAACATATCATCCGTATGGTGACGGTCTAGAAATTGGTTTGTTCAGATGTGGTGTTGTAAAACCTAGGCAATCGCCTCAAACAATGGCATAAACTGTTAGTCCAAGAGGTGAATAGGTATCCAAATTCAAGACTATGGAACGACAGCGTTCATGTTTGTATCCTGGATTTGCCAACCGACGATACAGTGATCCTGGTCAAATCATCTAATCTATTTTACATTACTGTGCTGTCTTTTGTGAGGCTTGCCTTCTTGCATGCTGCTGGTATCGTTTAGCCCATTACTTGATCTTTCTTCTTATGTAGGCCATTTGGGTGGAAGGGTTGGTGGACAGAAGAGAGCAGACCATATGTTGCAGGCCTCAGGCAAGCATATTTTAAGGTCTGCTGGGTTGTGACACAAAAAACGGTTTGCTTTTTGGTAAATGTCAAAGGTTTTTATGCATGTGTATAAATGGAAATGTCACAAGCCATTGTTTTGAAAGTATTTAAAGCTTTAAAATACGAAAGACAATCCCAGATTAAATGTGCTAAATCACATCGATCGGTTTGCTGGTTCTTATATGCTTCCCTTGATGATGGAGAGAATGAAGCTAGAATCATTCCCATTTTGCATAACTTCCTTCTATAATATTTTATTTAAAAATGGTCATGTTTGGTAATGTGATTTGTGTACTTTCCAAGTCTGTTTTTTTTTTTTTTTTAATAAAAGGAGATTGTTTTAGTTCAGGCTAAGAACTGGAAAAGAAAGTGTTCAAATGCAGAAATTGCAGAGTTGGCACAAATCCCAGCTACACCCTTTCAACCCTTAAGGAATGTGTGATCCTGGGCATCTCATTTAATCTTGTATTGCCTAACCTCTCAATATTGCCAGTTCCTAAACCTGTCAGCCCTTGCGAGTGATTTCCTTCTCATGGTATGATCTACATAAAAGCCTTATTCATGGTTTCACTGTGTTAATAGTAAACATATTTATATTGCACACCACAGGCATTTCTTCCTTTGATATCTAATGGCAAGACTATTTGAAAACCATATCCCACTTCTTATCTCAGTCTGTCTGAATAAAGACACCTTCCTGGTAGCTTCTAATCTGCCTACACTATCCATGCTACGGTATGTGTAGCGTTCTCCTTCCTTCCGATTGGTGGTCTCTATCCATGTATGAGCACTTTTGCATTCTGTGAGGCAGCTAATGTGAGTTCTCTGTCTATTATGGGTTACATGTAGCTTTTACATACGGTCCTGCATTAATACAACATCTACCTTCCTGGATGTTATTGATAAAAGGTATCCTGCATGTACTAGAACAGTAACCCCTTTTTAGACTACTAATCTTGATCTTCAAATGCTACTTGTTTATCATTCTGATTAGAGCAAGAATGAGGAGGGCAAGCGGACTTAAAAGGAGTAAACGTGCTTATTATGCTGCGAAACAGCATATCAACCTATAGGATGTGAGCGCGATGGGTGGGGGGGGGATGCGACCAGTATTCTTGATCCCTTAATTCCTTTGGTTTGGTGGAGGGGGGCCCCAAAGCTGTCTGTGCCCAGGGCCCCAAAAGTGCTTAAGATGGCCCAGATGACAACCTAGTGTAATTGATAATGTTCTGAGCAGTTCCATTACTATGCAGTGGAAACTGGTCTTGTCTACAGACAGGAGTCAAGTAATGGTCCTGTGCAACCCCTTTGTATACTCCTTAACTCTATCATGTACAGAATATCTCACAAACAAATGGGAACTGTTTGCAGTTGAAGCACAAAGTCTACATCTAAGGACCCAGAGGTAGGTTTCCATGCATATATAGCCAAAACATGCAGACCAGTGGCTACATACTCGCAGAGGGCTATATGCTCACTGTGGCAGCCCAAAACGTCTTTACTCAAAGGCTATGTACCAGAAAAGTGCAGTCAATATTTCATTTATGAAATCCCTTTAGATATTGATCATTAAAAAGAAACAATATTGTGTTCTGAGAGGTTTTTGTATGTACGGTATCTGGAAGCAGCAACATGCATTGAAAGGTAATACATTTACTGTAGTCAGTGTAGCCACTACTCATCCCTGTACTCCTGCAGAGCAGTGGTCATGTTGTCACTGGTGTCACTCAGGAAAGTGAGTGATGGCATTGCACACGTTTCATGGCGAAGGCCCACATCTGTGTCTCTGATTGACGTTTACAAGAAGGGTCCACTGCAGTGGTAGCATTCCCTTGGGGTCTTTCATTGGTGAGCAGCGTTTCATCTATGGTTGATTGTGTAACATGCTTAATTTGGCCTTTGACTTTATCTCCTTCTGTTAAAGAGTGTGAGGGTGCTGGGAAGATCCATCTCTTCCACCTCGATGCACAAAAATCTGACTGTAAGGCTCACAACAGCACACACCCAAAGACAGCCGCCTAAACAAGCTGACAGTTAGTATATGTAGCTCCTAAGTACATACTTATGTACAAGAGTTTTCCGGAAGGACAATAAGCCCCTGACGAAGTTCCACAGATACATTCTGAATTGTAGCAACAAAACATGTTGGGCAAACAAAGGGAAGGCAGGTCTTCAGGAGAGTTACGAGTGGGTCGCAATTTTTACACATTTTTAGTGCTGGTGTTTACATACATTCGTCACTTAGCACAGTGACACTTTGCTCTGCACTTTGCACTTTATGTTTGGTTGTAACGTAAAGTTGTTTTAAATGTATAGGTATACTAATCTATACAATTTTGTATAGAATATGTGCTATAATACTTTCAGCAAAAACTGATTGGTGATCATTGTATCATTAACTGATTATTAAATACTTAGAGGTAATATGCTTCCTCTTTGGTGTAACCTGTTGATTCTGACAACACTAGCAGCCCAGGTTGTTTTTTTTAAATATAGGAGCATTGCACTTGTTACATAGAGTGTTTGACCGGTGCACAGTGTTTCATCTATGGTTGAGTGCCTAACATGCTTTTATTGGTCTTTGACTGTATCTCCTTCTGTTAACTTGGATGTACAAAAGACCTTCACTTCCAATGTGATGTCCCCCTTGGCTTTTGTAGGGGTGCACATGCATGCATAAAAATAAGTTGGGTTTGCATGCCTGTCCCCTGGTAACAGTGCATGTGTACCATCGTCTCTCTCTCTCTCTCTCTCTCTCTCTATTTCTCAGTCCCTCTTTTTTTATTCCACTACCCCCTTTCCTAACTGCTCACCCTTTGAGGCTTTCCCTGTTACATCTATTTTCACTGTTTCCCATGCCAACTAGGAACAGCAGAGAGGTCAAAAGCAAAAATAACATGTTTTACCCACTGCTCACTCTAAGGTCATTCAGGGGAAAGAAGTTGACCTTCATCACTGTAGGGAACTACTCCTCCATCTTCCTCAGAAGGGACACAAACATTGCAGGAGACAACAAAATAGACAGGCAACACAGAGACAGAGAGAGAAAAAATCAACCAAGTGCACAAAGAGACAGTGGGCACAAAAAGGCTTGGTTGTTGTGAAAGAGTGCACGGCAAGATAGAGCATTCAAAAAGGGAGGTTGCATCATATACAGGCAGGACATAGGAAGAAAGGTGAATAAAGATACACAGCAAAGTGACAAGTGATGGATAATTGATGCACAAAGAGAAATGGTGCACAAAGACATCCGGGGTGCAAAGAGACATGGGTACAGAGAGAGAAAATGTAACGTTGGAACAAAACACAGGGTGCAAAGGAAGGATGTGTAAAGTGGTGGCAGCACACGTACAGGGGCTTTGGAAACACAGGGCACAAAGGGAAAGAGGGCAGAGAGAGGTATGAGCATAGTCAACAAGGATGCACATGATAGGTTGTGCACAGAGCGATGTCAAAGAATTACATAGAATGAGAGATATATAGAGTTGCATAAGCCATTGAGCCAAGTCACACATGCCACAGCACCACTCACTAACCATCACTGGAAGCTCACCACAAGTTGAGAGCCACATGAGCAAAGCATTGTGGGTAAGCAAATTAGGCCAAATGCAAACCTTTGGCACTAGAAAAACGTGTTTCTCTTACAGGGCAGTGCTATTGTACACATAGTTTATTCAATCGAAGAAGAGGGGCCCTGATTGACAAATCCTTTTACAATGGAGTTGTCCCTTTCAAAACGCTTTTGTAAATCAGGTCCAGGCAGTTCAAGGCTTCAAACAACTGCATACCAATTTGTAGAGGAGCAGATGACATCATCTCTAGTGCCTGCCCCCTCACCTTCGTCATATTGGAAGCAAAGCAGGAAGACTCTGTGCATGACACCAGGCATCATCCGAATACCACACAGAGTGTATAAGAGACGTTATGCACTCAGACAACGTATCAAATGTACCCGCGCACTGAAGTGGTGGAAGTATGCTGACATACACCATCAGACATAGAAAAGTAGTAAGTGCGAACAGATGAGAGTAAAGTGACGTCATAAAGGGAAGACACAATAACGCACAGAAATGATATAAGAATACTTAAAGAATTAAGGTGTAATCCAAGTAACAAAGTAATCAGGTATGAAGAGATGAAGAAATCGTCCATACTAAGAAGATGAGTCAGAGGAAGCTCAACTAATGTATATATGCAGTAGTCGAAGTATATGAAAAGAAGTAGTGGAACTATGTTCCTTACTGGCCTGCCACTACTCCCCACAAACCCCAACGCCACACCCCCTCACACGCACAATACAAACTCCAAACACATGTGCCTGCTGTTTAAGGAAACGTTCAGTGCAGTGCACTGAAAGTGCAACTTTCAACTTCTTCCTACACTTTTATTTTAAAACGAAACCATTCCAGAATTATTTATTTATAAAATAAAAGTATAGTAACAGTAAAACGTAATTTAAAAAAGTAGAGGAGCACCAGTCCCAAACACTCCCTCCCACTTCGATCACTGTATAAATGCAGAAACGCAAGGTAGATGAGTTCCATAGAAGCTTACTGCAGTAGAAACTATAACATGAGTAAAGTGGCCATGATGGAAAGATGGACGTTGGATCGTGTCAAAACTGCTTCAGAGAGAAACCAGGGCTGCAAATCAGAAACACTGCAGCGTGCTCTGAGGAACAAAGAATATCTGGTTTATTAAGACTAAGGATGACACAGCCAGATATAATTGGAAAGTATAAAGGGAGTTATGATATGATAGGTTATTTATAACACGCTTGATACCCAGAGGTTTCTAAGCGTGGACCCGGGGATCGAACCTGTTGTGCTCCCTGTCGTCTTGCGTCCAAGGCGAGCACGTTGCCCCTGAGCTATCCCCCGAGATCCTTAACCAGGATAAGCTATGAATGAAGGGCACATTTCTCTTAGATTAAGCAGAAGTGAAAACATTTGCAAGTGGCAAGTATTGGACAATCAAGAGTTCAGAAAGCACAAACAAGACGGAGCAACCAAGTCTCAAGAGGACAAGAGGAGTAATAGCATCCTGCACAATTAAATGAAAAATCTGTAAATAGCAGGTTGAAATGGGCAAATTCATGGTCTACTGACACATGGTATAAGACTTGAAAACAGGCTCTATTTATTAAGCCTCAGGCAAAGATAGTGGTTTACCCTGACTCCCTTAAAGATCCCAGAGAAGAAAACAGCCTGCAAGGCCAACTGAAAAGGAGAATCCTTGGCTCATGGTGTAGCTGATGAGGGATGGTAGGCTAATTGGCCAAAGTGGGCAGTGGTCTGACGTCGTTCTCTTCACTTAGGTTTTGCTCTGTTAGCGTGCTGCCAACGAGGCAAATGTCCAAGGTTGGGAGAGTATGCCAAGCAATCATGTGTAGCTATGAACAACATACTATACAATGTTGCACAAGCCAATCCGCTGTTATTATTTTTATAATCCGTATTATACATATTCTGAGGCATCCCTACTAGATAAGGGGCAGCCACTCATGTTATTAACACTTATACAAACTATAGATATGTATAATTCCTTAACCAATTCCTCCCCTCGATAGGTTTTACTATTTGCCATGTAGGATGATGTCATAGCTGATGTACATCGAACTATATGTAATCATGATTGTTCATTTATAACACGCTTAATACCAGGAGTGGTTTCTAAGCGCTGGATCAGGATTCAAACTTGTGTTGTGCTGCGTTGCCTTGCTTCCTAGACAAACGGGTTACCCCTGAGGTATCCTTCCTCCCCTTCCTCTATGTGCAAGAGAAAGGTAACAGAGAGTTAGTAAGCTATGATTTGTTATGCTTGCCAGATTTCCCTACTTTATTTGAGCTGACAATAAAGTAGTACTTTGCCATATTCTTTGAGTCTGTCCGGTTCTTTGGGTCCAATGTAATTTACTATGGTAATTTCATTCTGCACATGAGATACGTCCAAGGTGCTATTTCACAAATGTAACCCTTATTAGGGACCATCAATGCAGTATTGTCTGACAGCTTTGTGGCTGCAGCATTGGGGCATGTGGAGCAAGTACCAGCAAAGTGAGATAGAGAGAGAGAAAGAGAGAGAGAGTGGTGAGAAAGCGAGAGGGAGTATGAGATATAGTGACTAGTTTAAACTACTAGGGACACATATACGAACAGTAGCAGGAGAGATAGAGTGAGCGAGAGAGAGAGAGAGAGAAAGAGACACACACACAAAACATGTTGACAGATATTGATGAGGCTGAGAGTTAGTTTACACAGAGCCAGGGTTTATTGAGGGAGATTATACCTATGTATGTATGGGATTTATACACCTTGGAAGCAAGAGAGCATTGTACACAGTTGACGTACCCGGGGGTTTCAAGCAGGGTGCGGGGGCAGCAGAGGAGCTGGGATGGGTGGGGGAGTATCGTTGAGGGAGACTCCAGAGGGGTAGAATATGGTTGAGGGAAAGTTTTAGGGATTTTAGAGGTGGGTCTTCAGGTCCTTGCTGAAGTGTAGGATGGAGGGGACAGGTTTTATCTATATTGGTAACTTGTTCCAGAGACAGGGTGCACAGGTGTTTCCTGGGTCATCAACCTTTTGGTTTCCAAACTGAATGATGAAAAGAAACAATTTCTTTGCAAGACAATTTCCCTTTAGGTTGTAAAATGCACTATTTAACCCATAACATCTCAAAACCGACTACTTTGATGTTCACCTAGGCCGCAGACTGATGTTGTGTGTGCTGCATACATTTAAAAAAACGTATCGGCCATTTTTTAATGACCCCAAAAAAGTGTTGATATTTCCTTACATGTCCTGGAGACACGAATGAGCAAATGGATTGCAAACTGTACTGAGAAATGCACTAGCATACCCAAAGCCCCCAATGTGCATGCACCGTTATTCAGTCATAGGGTCAGACGACAAATCAAAAGTAAAAACAAACTGAAAAACGAAAAATATTCTGCGAAACAAGATACTCTGCCACGTCAAACATGCAGTAGGTCCACCAAACATGCAGAGCAGGGTCAGAGAGGGCAAAATAAAATTATACTTCAAAATGAAAAAGTTTGCAAATTGCACAAAAACATGTGCAGCTCCCAATACACACACATGCCAATTTAGTCAGCACATTATGGTCAGGGGAACAAAACAAAACAATATGAACTATTCTGTGACATGCACAAAATGCCAATCATAAAATGGTCCCTTAAAATACAAAGAAAAAACATAGATATTTGTGGGATTTGTTTTAATGTTAGCTTTACGATCTCTACACATTTCAAATCTAATAACACTGGGAATGCCAATGTTAATGTACTGTTAAACAACAAACATAAAGTCAAACTAACATAAACACTAGTATATGGGATCACTTGTTTATGGGTATGTCTGTAAAACTGAAATGAGTACAGAATGTTTTCAGGCTAAGAATGCCATATGCCAAGTCAGCAGTGTTTAAAGGCTGGAGGAAAGCAAAGACAGTTCAAAGATGTGGAATGGCCTACTTTGCTTTCATCTATTTTTGAGGGATACACCAGGCTGCAAAATGTAGCATGCACACGTTGTAGAGTGTGGCACACTGCAATATGCAAGAAAAATAATTGTCAAGTGCAGGAGGCCGTGGAGGAGGTGGGACATTTGAGAGGCTTGTGCAGTTTTAATTTATCTGGGTGACTAGGCACTTTAGCTTCTGTGCATGTACACATGTGTGTGTATGTGTCTGCATGTGCATGCATAAACATTTGATTGAATATGTTCTTGCATGCGTGAAAATACCCCCCTGTGTCTGTGTGTAAGCCTGTCTGCACACGTGTGCTTGTGCAAATAAGTGAGCATGCTTTTGTATGTGAGTGTGTGTGTGTATTCGCGCGTGTGTGTGTGTGTGTGCGCATGTGTGTGAAAATGGCTGCATGTGCGCATGTAATTAGGCCATACCTAGAGGCTTTGTACATGCTTAGTATTGTATACCTACTAAATAATCATACATAGCTGAACAAATAGCCCTTTACAAGTATACTTTGTCAGCAGTTCCCTTCACTGGATCCCAAAAGAAAAAAATAAGGCATTTGCAAACGTACCCCTTCCGATTGACTGATGCAAAGTTCGTTGATTCGGTAACGGTGTCAGGTTTTGGGCTTTAAAATAAATATATGAAAAAATATGTTACTCACATTTAGAACAGTTGTTACAGAAGTACAAGTCAATGGTGCATTAAATGAATCCTCCATCAGTTGCACTGATCAACCAACAGAGCCCCGTGTTTTCATTCATTTCTGTATAGAACCGGATGTGTTTGAAATTGATTGGTTGAGGCACACACTCACCTAGTCAACATAGTGACTGGGTAATCACTGCAAAGCACTCCCTTAGGTTGCTTCAACCTCTGACTAAATCATAAGTCAGGTGATTTACAATGGCTCTTTCTTAAAAGTATCATATTTGTATCTAGCAAATCTGGGACACCGCCCGTCTCCAGGCCACAGAGCAAGTGATAGCAGCACGGCAGCCAGAGCACTTTTAATATGGGGTTGCATTTATTTTATTTATGTATTGTGCATTTGTAAGAGGCTTATACAACAAGTAAGATTGTGTTTCAAAGCGCCCACAGGGCAACAGGGAGGGAACATGGGATTAAAGATTAGATATAACACTGTGAGAAAGAAGCATACCTACTCGGCATTGTGAGCATTCAGATCGTGCAAGTGCAGAGAGAGCGAAGGGGCGGGAGAGTAGAGGGGTAAGTGCTAGGTGTATCAAGTGGGAAGTGCCAGGGGGTGAGCAGCTGTAAGTGCCTAGGTGGAGTGGTCAACCACCAAAAAATAGTTAAGTGCAAGCCTGTGGTGGCACAGACCAGTGGATGCCAAGGCAAAGTGCTGGGAAGGGCAGAGGCTGTAGGTGATTGGGTGCGGGAGGCCAGAAGGACCCATAAGGGACCTGGTCACCAATCTCAGCCGCTGTGGAGATTAGCAGAGGAGGGAGGAAGGGAATGCAGAGGTGAAAAGGAAAGTCTTGAGGAGCTTCCGGAATTTGAGGAGATCCGGATCAAGACGAAGAGGAAAGGGGAGGCTGTTCCATATGAGTGAGCCTGCTGAGGAAAGTGATCAGCCACCAGCTCACTGTTTAGCAAAGCGTTTAACACATAGATTTGGTGCCAGAGGAATGTAAAGATCTGGAGGGAGAGTATTTAGTGAGAGAATGTTGCAGATAGCATGGTCCAGGCTCAAGACAGCCTTCTGGATGATGCAGAGGGATTTTAATGTGATCCTTGCAGTAACTGGGAGCCAGTGGAGAGTTTTTAACAATGGGGAGATGCGGTCCCTGGGTTCGAGGCCAAGGATAAGTCTTGCAGCCCTATTCTGGATTAGCTGGAGAGGTCGTAAGGAGCACAAGGGGAGATTACGGAAAAGGCTATTGCAGTAGTCTAGCCTAGAGAGAACCTGTGCTCTAGAGACATTGAGCTTCTGGGGGAAAGTGAGAAAAGGAAGAATTCCTTTGAGGAGGTGGAGTTGAAAGTGGGACTTCTTGGCAAGGTCCTGAATGTGAGGGATGAAGGAGAGAGAGGAGTCAAAGATGACTCCAAGGTTTATGGCTTCAGATGAAGGGGAGCCCATACAAGATGGCCAGAGTGATGGAGATAAAGAGGGAGCAGGAGTCCCTATTGGAAGGATCTCAGTCTTTCTGGCGTTGTGGCAGAGGTCACTGGAAGTACACCAGGACTGGTTGGCAGATAGACAGTCAGGAATGATAGATGAAGTGAGAAGAGGATCAGAGGGAAGTTTGAAAAAGAGTTGTGTGTCATCTGCATAACACCTGAGGTTTGTGGAGAAAGTGGAAATTAGGTGTGCAAGAGAGGCAAGATAGCTGTCAAAGAGCCAAGGAGAAAGGTTGGAGCACTGGTGGATGCCGCAGGTGGAGATAGAGATGGGGGAGGAGAAAGAGCCCAGAATGACCAGGGACGGACGGCCACTGGGAAAGGAGGTCAACCAGTCCAGTGCCGGCTCCGAGATACCTATAGTATCGTTGAGCCATTATCTAAGGATGGAGTGGTTGACCATGACAAATGCAGAGGAGCGATCGAGTAGAATGAGAACAGCTGGAGAGTTGGAATCAAGAGATGCAAGCAGTTCCTCACGGGTGTTCAGTAGAGCAATTTCCATGCCTCTGATTCCCCAAATCCAGATTGATGGTCATATAGGCAACCAACAAGTTCAGTGTGCCGGGTCATTTGGGGAAAGACCAGCTTCTCCAAGAGTTTCCCCAAGGAAGGGGGTGATAGATATGGGGCCGTATTTGGCTGGACAAGATGGGTCTGCAGAAGGTTTTTTCAGGAGGGGCGCACACAAGGGAGTGCTTGAGGGAAGAGGGGAAAGATCCAGTAGCAAAAGAGTGGTTGCAAAGATCAGCAAGTGAAGGTGCAAGAGTGCCAATATTGTCCTTAATGGTTCTGGAGGAGCAGGGGGAAATGTGATTGGAGGAGACCCTCATGGAGGGGACAACTCTAGTGATCTCTTCCAGTGTAATAGTAGTGAAGGAAGAGAGAAAGCCCAAGTATAGAAGTGGGCCGTAGGAGGCAGGGGGGTGGGTGAAGGGGGGAAGCAAGAGTATTCAGGATGTCCTTATTTTTTGCAGTAAATTGAGTGGCCAGTGTGTTGCAGAGGGTCTGTGTGGGCAGCGGTGAGGAGGATACTGCAGAAGGGTTGGCTAGTTCCCTGCCGATTTTAAAGAGTTCAGCCGTGTTGTTGGATTCACCGGAGACACAAGTCTGGATGTGGGCTCTTTTCTTGGTGCTGATGGAGAATCTGTATTGCCTTTGGAGCAGGCGGCAGGCCAGTTTGTCAGAGGGTGAGCCTGAGTTCTGCTGCTGTTCAAGGCTGCAAGTTCAGAGTCGTAGCAGGTGTTGCGCTTGGAGGAATGTTTTGGAGGATCCTCATGACTGGAGCAAGAGTGTTGAGGGTATTGGTAATGGCTAGATGGATGTTGCTGAGAGCAGAGTCAGAGGTTGAGTTAATAGTAAGGGGGAGGGAGGTGAAGGTAGATGCGAAGGCAGCATCTGACACTCATTTCGTTGGACAGATTGTCAGGGCTGGTGGAGGAGCAGTCAGAGGGTCGAGAGGACCCAGCTGAGGGGAGAGGAGAGAGTGGTCTGACCAGGAGAGTGGGGTGGTCAGTGGAGAGGAGAGTGAACGATCAGTGTGGATGAGGGAATCAAGAGTGTATCCAGTCAAGTGAGTAGGACCAGAAGGGAGTATGGAGAGGGAGAGCAAGGTGCAAGGGTCACGGAAGAGAGTGGTGGATGTTGAAATCCCCTACAAGGAGTTTACAAGTGGTTGCGAGGAGAGAAGAGGCTAAATCAGCCCATTCATAGAGGAACAGTGGGCCTCATTATGAGTTTGGAGGCAGCCATGCCCTTGATATGGGCATGGCTGCCTCCAAACTCAGGTCTGGGTCCGTGGTCCCTGAATGTGGAAATTTCCGACTTTGGAGGGCCCAGTATTTCCGCATTCAGGGAACCCAGACCATCCTCATTCCCATTTGAGCCCCCATAGGGCTCAAGGGGAATGGGGAGCATGCTAACAACGGGCCCGTTAAAGACAGGCTGTTAGCATGCTGGTCCCCTCGCGGTACCCGCAAAGAACGTCTGGTCTGATCAGACGTCCAGAGCGGGTCCCGCGAGGGAACCTCGTAATGAGGCGGTACGGGGTTAATGGCGCCGGCACTTTTACCGGCGCAGTTAAACCCTTACCTCCACACTTGTAAGGCCCAGTGTTGTAGAGCCAGGAGGCCTCTAGATAGTGGGAATGGTCAGTGAGGAGGAAGAAGAGAGGACTAGCTTACAGACCAGGTTCTCAAAGGAAGAGTAGGGCTGTGTGGGTATTAGGGAAGAAGGTGCCCACTCAGGGAAGATCAGAGCAACTCCACCACCAGCACGGTTAGGGCGAGGCTGGGAGATGATTTTACAGACATCAGGGAGAAGGGAGTCAAAAGCAATGAATGAGCTGGCATTGAACCACGTGTAGGTAAGAGCAAGGATATCCAGGTCAATGTCTTCAAGAAGGAGGCAGATGTTGGCAGAGTGCTTCATGGCTGAATGAGCATTTAGAGTGGCAAGATGCAAGAGGTCTTCAGCTTTGAAGGTTTTTCGAGGAGGGGTACAGGGGTGTGGTACACCAGTCAGAGGAGGAGGGACAGAGAGAGTGGAGGAAGGAGTAGCAGGTGTGGGAGGAAGTTGATGAGGGATGGGAGGTGCCGGTCAAAGAGATAGAGAAAGAGGTTTGGTTGAGGGCACTGAACCAAGATAGTGCCAGTGTGGTAGACATTAATTATACACGTGGATGATGCGAAGCCCGCCAAGAGGACTTCCTATTTGGTACCACCATTAATGGGAGAGGATGTGTTAGGCATGAGATGAGGAATCCATAGATCTGGGGAGGGGATAGAGAAGAGGAAATCAGTGAAGACTTGTCTGGAAGTTGCACTGACATAGGTGTCTGCGATGGGTAGGCCAGGGTTCATGGGCAGGATGTATTTTGTATGCTTTTCTCTTCCATACTTTGTGAGAGGGAGGATAGGTGATAGTGTAGCAGTTAGAGACGAAATGGGATATGGCGAGTACCATAGGGGTGGCAGTGGATGGTTGAAGGAAACAGGAGTGGCTGCACAGCACTGTACTAGCAAAATCTCACCAGGTGGCCTAGTAGTTGCAAAGGGACACAAATGCAATACAAACAGGGTGCAAGGATGTTGCAAACATACACCTAAATTCGAATTACAAAAAAGGGGACACAAATGCAATGCAAAAGGGGTGCAAGGATGTTGCGAACACACACCTAAATTCAAATGTTAAAAAAAGGACCCAAAATGCAGTGAAAGAAGAAGTAGATTAGATGAGCCAAGGAAGGTAGAGTGAGATAGGCACAGTTTTGGTTCCGAAACTGTTAGTGGAGGAGGCAGTGGAAAAGTTTAGCCATCACTCATTGGTGCATCTGCAGAGAGTGTAAAGGTGCAGGGCCCATGTTCTTGGGGTAGCAGGCTGTAAATCAGGAGGCTGCTTCATAGTTTGAGGAGGTGGACTAGAGCTGGGTGCCTCCAAGCCTTCCTCAGCCCAGACACACACAAACAGGGCCTAGATGTTGGTCTTCGGTGAGGGGCCGGCTAAAGCCTGCTGGTTCCCTTGATAGGCCAAAATAGGGCAGCCCTGCCCAATCGCAGTGCAGGAGGGGGAGCTGGAAGCCACTGAGGTGTCTTCCTATTGTGTGCTGCAGGTGGCGTCCATCTTGGAAGGGCTGCGAAAAGCCTGGGGCAATGGTGAAAAATACTGCACTCATTTCATCTATGTCGGTTAGCCTGCTCATTGCAGTGCTTTTGCCCCCAGGAGTGTGGACAGGCAGTCGATGACCAGCGACAAGTGTAGCAAAACAATCAGATTTTACTTTTTGATTTCTTTCCAAAATATATATTTTTTCTAATATTGTCCATACCACTTGTGTGTGGTCTTAGAGGCCCCAAAAGATGATGTGGTGATTCTACGGTGGTGTTTTTGCCCTCTGATCATCCTTCAAGGGAAGGAGTCCTCTCCTTCCTTCCTTCTCGAGATGTGAGATGTAATATTTTAAGTGACACCTAAAGGGCAATCTAACAGACTTTTTTCATGCTAGCTACTCGCATATGGGACCCCACATTGGGACCCAGCCTGTTGCTTTAGTCGCTGGAAGCACCACTTACTCAATTCTGCTAGTAAACATCTGCTTACTGCCCCCCTGCTGCTTATCAGCTCTGCCATTGGTTAGGGCTTAGCTTACCATGGTCTCACTGGACAGTAAGAAACGACCTGACTGAATGCAGTGAAACATTTGCAAGAGTCCTTGGTCGTATATGGCCCCTGAGATACGCTGCCAACAGTGGCAATCGTCCTGGAGGGTGCCCCTTAGTGTTGGTTTCCCCTGCAGCTCGTCTAATGTTCCCTGGTTGCTGATGTGGGGTTTCTCCCAGGGGATTCTTAAACATACAGCTATAGTACTTGTTAGCACGGGGTTGGGTGGTGCTCTGATGGGGGTACGGATCTTCTGGATCTTTGTGAATGGGGGTATGGACCTGGAAAGTGACTCTCCAGCTCAAAATCTGAATCGCCTTTGGGTAGTAGATAGACATGTTCCAAATACACTGGTAGGCCAGCATTCCTGTTCAGAGTCCCCTCAATTCAATGGGAGATGTTTCTAAGCACTCAGAGTTTTTACAGATAAGGACAATGAGGAACAGAGAGGTAAAGTGATCAGTCCCATAATATGGCCAAGGGACTAAGGAGTGGAATATATCTTTCCTGGCCATACAGTCATAATCTAGTTCAGTCTGACAGGTCCTAAACATTGTTCTAGCCTTGGTGAATGTGATCAGAACCAGCATGTTGGCACCCTCAAGCTGGATGTCTTAATGATCCCTTTCACTAGGACCAAGCAAGCTTGTCACTAAATAAAGAGTGTGTCCCTCTGAGAACTTGTGTAGCCTCACATCAACTGCTAGAGGACTTGGAATTTACTGGCGGAAGGACCCCAATGAATACGTGTGAATGGCTGATAGGCGTATTATATCGCTACTCAACGGTACACAGTAAATATACACTGTGCCCCTATTTGTCTGTTGTAGAAGTAGGTTAGAAAAGGGTCAAGATTTGATGTTAAAAAAATGACAGTAAAGTGCTTTGTGCCTATATAACATGTTTTGCTATGTATCATCGGTAAATAAATAATTGATTAATTCGTTACTATCAATTAAACTAGTTAAAACCTTGATAATATGATTTTTTATTTGAACTACAGCAGAGAATCAGAAGACAATAGAATAAAAGTAACAAGAGAGGAGTGACACGTATACGTACTATTCTGCAAATCCAGAAACATAATACTAAGGTGGCAGAGAGAGAGAAAGAAGGAAAGTGTGGATTGAATTCTGTTTTATTCACATGTCCATATCTCTGGTACCCCATTAACACTCAGAAATCCCCAAATGACCTGGTAAAGCAGAAAGTAAAGTGGACAAGCAAGTAGTGTGTACAGAGACTAACAAAGAGTCGGGTATTTTCCGCTAATTCTGGCACATGTGCAAAGAGGGACTGGTCGACAAGTTGAACATTACCTCTTATTGCTTCTTGCTGCGCCACTTCCTATTTCAATCATATTCCCAAGATCTTTGTCTCTAAAAAATAAATCTTTATTACTATCATCACAATGAACTCTTCAACACAGAAAAATATACAATACTACAAATCTGCAGAATAATGTACAGGCAAACCGGAAGTAGATATTTCCTAAAATACACAGCACACTTCTGATACCTTTCAGAAATACAGGATGACTCTACTGGAACCAATGCCACTGGTATGGCTTCCGTTCCCATTGGGGGAGCCTAAGTATTTCAGTTTCCAGGGCATTCTACAGAATAAGAGTATTGATGGGTCATTGGGGATCTGGCTGCCCAATTAATAATGGACAAAGGCTTAGCCTCCTGCTGTTATCATCAACATAAGCAAATATGTGTATCCATATTTATTTATTTATTTATTTATTTATTTATTTATTTATTGTTTGTTTGTTTGTTTCTTTATCGGGGCTTTGAAAAACATTGCAGGTCAATTATCCAATGCTTGGGAGCTCTTAGAAAGAAGGCGGTACAAATGGTGGAAAAATACAACCAGGTGAGGACCAGATGAAGGGCATCTGGGGTGATTTTCATCAGCTCAGTGATGTGGAGGTGTGGGTATTGTCGATCCTCCATATACCTACACGTTAAGTGGTAGAATTCCATTTCAGTCCATCAGGAAACATTAATGTGATCATTAGTTGATGGTAAATCGGTCATAGGCATTTGGATGAGAAAAACATGTCATGGCTGGAGGAAGGTTAATACTTGCATCTAATTACACATATGTACACATTTCTGACTGTTGGGAAATAATTAATTAATATATAATATAGATGTAATGTAAATAAAATACATTCATGCAGTGCGCACAACAGGCTAAAGGTGCATGGAGAGATAAAGTTGAGTCTTGTTTACGTCTGAAGAAAGTATTGAAAAATGTGGCGTCATATGAAGCACAGAATTATGAGCACATGGTACACAATAGGCAGGTCAAGGTTTTTAACTGTGCGCTTGATTGCCCTAACATATAGGCAGTGGCATCAATAAGAGACAGAAACAGAGATAGTAATAATGAAACATAAAACTTTGGGGCAGGTTAGTGTTGGCAAAACCCCAGAACCTGCACCAGAGTCTGGCATTATAAGTTTATTTAGGGGTTTTAATTCCACATTCTCGCTGCCTTCCTATCGCAGGGTCCTAACTTTATTCCCAAAGCCCTGTCTGCACTTTCCTCTTCAGAGAGTTGCAAGTATATAAAGCCCATGGGTCCTCTCCTGCAACTCCTGTACTCTACTCTACAACCTGTCTCTGCACCTCCTCAAAAAATGTACCATGCACCTCCATGTCTCCTAGGCCCACCCTGATCAGGCATTGGGTTTATCTCCTCCAGATCCTGCACAAATTGTGTCTGGATCAATTGTCTGGAATCATCTCCTCCCACCTCTTTTATAGTCTCTTTTCCATGTGACTCCCGAATACAGTCTCCAACTTTAACTTTTTCTCCCAACCTGCTCCAAACCTCCCTTCTTAGTACTCTCTCCAACATTTACTGTCTGCCTCACTCCCACCTCCTCTTTGATGTTCTGCCAGACCTCCAATATAATGTTCTATCTTCCCTCTTCTCTTTTTCACCCTCCAACCACCTTTCTCTAGTCTCCTTCCTCTGCCTTTCCCTGCCTTGACCAACATTTTCTACGATGTGCCTCCCACCCTCCCCTGTAATGCTCTCTTTACATTCCCTCTCATTCTCCCCTCAACCATCTCTCTCTCCATGCCCATTCTAAGACCATTTGCTGCTTCACAAGAGTGAAGAGAGGAAACTCTGTCTCATCCAAAATGGAAGATGCACTCAATCCGATACCACCTCAGCACGGGCTGTTCAGCAGAACCGAAATGCTTTTTGCCTCAGTTGTTACAGGGATCCAGACCAACACGAACAGCAAATGGCTCCAGATCACACAATGGGAACTGTTGCAGACTCTAAATTAAATGATTAAGAGGTTCAATGACATCAGAGAAGAATTGAGAGCTGTGAGACTCATGACCATCCAGAATAGATATGTTTTGGAACTCCTCACAGCCCTCGAAATGGGCGTGTGCACAAAGATTGTCCCGTATTGCTGCACATACATGCCCTCCCATGATGGAGAGACTTGACCCCTCACAGAAGCAATCATGCAACTATCAGACCTACATGCCGAGATGGAAGACATAACAAGCCCAGCAGGGGAAGATGAAGATTGGCAGGCATACATCCTTTCCAGGATACTGTTGTGGATGACAATGGGCTCAAAGTAATGGTTGTTGCCTTAGTGCTAGTACTACTGGCCTTCTTTGTCATCAGAGTATTCATAACCCAATGCAAGAAACTTACAGAGAAGACAAAAAGGGATGAAAAATATTACTGGATGTAGAGACAAAGGCAGATGGAGAGACGCAGACTTTCGAAGAACTACAGTGTCACAAGAAGAAATGTTCCCTTTTTCCTCCAGGTACAAGGTTCTCACATTCCCTGGATCCATGCAACTACATGGGACATTGGGTATGGTGCAAATCCGGTGGAGACTGCTGCTATATGACCTGGGGTTTCGATGAACAAGTGAAGGTCACCTGGGAGGAGAGGCGAAAGTATGGATTCCAAAAGAATACACAAAGAGGGAACACCTCCAAAGATGTGTGGTTGATTGCTCAACCAGAGGGGGGATTGAAGAGGGAGACCTAAATGTGGCCCTTGTTGCACCGGTCCACCCTCATTTCGAAGTCACAGAAATGAAAGGTGTACATTGTTCCTGGCCCCCTCCTTCCCATCATCGCTGTACCGAAGATGTGAGAAATGGTATTCACGCACACAGCCATTTAGAGCTGATCCTGATGATGACATTAAAGAGATACACTTGCAATCGATGGAGCAAGTAGACTGACTGTAACCATGCAGAAAGCTGATGAGTTCATGACTAAGACTATGACATGGACGCATCAGACGTGAAGCACATCTGCATCCATGCATGAAGCTACACAGACTCTTAGACCACACTGCTCTTAGACATGAAGAACATGATTATAACCCACTTAACCAGAGGACAGACACACCGTTGCTAGGCAGTAACCGCAAGTTGCACAAGAATACATATGAACTGCTTGCTCACGTTAAAATGTGACTAACATGAACGACCATGTAAATAAAGATGGAATCCAAAGACCCAATGAAGTGAGTGGAAAACAATGAAAGGGATCGAGAATACAGAGAGAGGCCTGGCATGCTGACTTCGCTGAGACATGCAGACCAGGCTGTCAGTGCAGCTTTAGTGCAGAGCCTTGCCAAGGACACTGCGGGAGGGAAGGTTTCACATTCACAGAAGAGATAGGACACCTGCACGGGTAAAAGCCAACAATGCTCATAAATGCAAGCTGGAAAATTAAGTTTGTGGTCCCTACACATGTGATCTGAAACTGGAAGACAAAGCCTATTCATTTGAGCCAAACAGAGGTTGCCGTTCCCTTTCAGCTGAAGGCAGGATGATACAAAAGTAATGTAATACCAGGTCGAAAGCCTAATGATCTGTCTCAATTCCTAGAGGATCGCAGATGGTAACTTGTTAGGTACAAACAGCACCTCTGTGGCTGTTCTCACCATCATCAATAGTTGCTCATGGTAACCTTCCAAGGCGCCAATGCTAAGAAGACCCTTGCTGGCCAATCCCTATTCACCTTCTGCACTCACACTTTGTTGCAAGGCCCAATGGCAGCACGCTAACCTGACATACCTCTAGTTGCAACATTTATTAGGTGGTCACATGAGAAGCCACCAGAAACAGTTTAGCCAATAGGGTTACTAATCACATATACATCCCATAAGTAGTCTACATCACTAATCAATCCCATGTTCTCTTAGGGTTTTGCAAATGTATAATTTTGTGATGTCATGATGCCTTAAAAGATCTGTCAAGCCTCAGAATGACGAGAAAGTATTGGAGAGTTGCTTGTTGTCCATAACTTGAACCCTGTTTTCGAAGACTTTCAATATTGCTGCACTCTTCCATTTTTGAGTGCGGGACATTTCCTCGGCCTAGTTCCTCTTGCTTGTAATTGGGGACATTTAGATATCCCTCACCTGATTTCAAGTTAATTCACACTTGTACAAATAAAAACCCTAAGGGGAAGTTCCTGCATTTTCACCAAACACAGTATTTGTTGTTCTTCTAGTGCAAATGAATATAAAACTCATGCATTTTTCAAAGATAATTTCCACAGTCGAAAACTCCAAGGAGTGCTATTCCTTTTTGAAAGTAAGAACAGGAAATACATAGCTTATTTCGAAAATCATTTGAAAGTTAGTGTTGCTAGTGCGTTCGAAATATTTTCAAAAGATATTTTGCAAGCAAATATCCAAATATATAATCAGCATAAAAGATCAATGAACAACGTTTTTGAGATTCTCAGGCAAATGTAAGCGAGCAGTGACCACATTTGGTAGTTAAGCTTCCTGGATCAATTTATAACTATTAATAACCTTAGGACCGGCTGTAGAGTTTATCGGTGAGAACACCTTCGAATTAATATTCTTTAAAGTTCAGATCTTTTATCACTTTTTAGATGATTAACATGCTGTTACTCATAACATTTTAACAATACCAAATGGGATATGGAGGTATTCTTGTCAGTGCCGGATTACCAAATAGGCAAAGTAGGTACAGACCTATGGTCCCACTCATTTGAGGGGCCCCGCAACAATGGATCAAAATAATATTGATTTAATCTTGAAAGAAATTTACAATCAAGCTTTCTTAAATTGTTTCCAGAAGATAACAAAAATGAATCAACTCAAAGAAACAAATGAAAACTTAACATTAAAGATTCTATAGATTATAGAGAAAATACTATATTTTTGTAATGTACACATTAACAACTTAAAGTACCAAAACCAGAGACACCATATGCACATAACAGGTTGTCTCTTAAAAGCTCATTTTCTGGCAGCTGTCAGTTAGTAAAAAAATCCAGTGCAAACTACTTACGTGTAAAGTACAGTAGACATGTCATCTCCATCTAGAGGCTGACATGCACACTACTTAGTTCAATATTATCCCACTAGAGCACACATAGCGCAGGCGCGCACTAGAATCCTCCAGAAACTAAACTTTCTGTGAGGTAGTGTGTCGTGAGTTCCTGCCGATTCCAGACCCTAGTAGAATATTTGCGAGTAGAAGCTTCGAGAACACTGACAAGTATATATACGGTACCTGACGTCAGCATTACTAAATTAGCTTTTCTGAGTTATAATGAAGTTTGATTAACTTCACCATCTTATTTCTACCATAACAGAACACATCTACCTTGTTCAGGCTCTTTTACTCATTTTTGACTGAGACTTAAGAATTCTTTCATTTTCTTGAACAAAGTGTAAATATTGTTTGTCATCGCTCTTTTGTAGACCCATAATGCCAGCGCCCGAAAAGAAGAGGTACCAAAGCGGTGCAGAAAATAAAAAAGATTAAGAGATATTTTGGCAGGGGGGGGCAAAATTTCAAATGGATAGGGGCCTCCACAGGGTTTAATCTGGCACTGATGCCAGCCTTTAATCTGCATTACCTCTATTTCTGAAAAAGCTGGAACTAAGGGGAGTCAAATTAAAAGTCCCCTTTCTTCTACTAAAGAAAACACACATTTTCATGTAATCAAATGCTCTGAAAAAGAGCTGTGTCAGAGTTCCTTTTATGTAGTATTTCCCTACACTTGTAGGCAGGGAGGGTTTAGAAATGGCTCCAAGAAGACTGTGAAAATCAAAAATATGGTTCTGGAAAAATAACCCAAATGTGTTTGCACCGAAAACTTTCTTGTTTATTCCTGAGAGAAAATGCTACGACAATTAAGGCACTCATCATGCCTTTAAGGCACTCATCATGCCTATAACAATTGATAATGTGCAGAGCAGCTATATTGCTATGCACTAGGAACTCATCTGGCACACAGAGAGGCACCCAATAGTGATCTAGTGAAAAGCCTTTGTATCTTTCCCACCTCCATAATGTAAATTGAGTATTTTACACATATATGCGAATTGTTGGCTGCCATGGATGCACAATGTCTACATTTAAGGACCCTGAGGTAGATTACTAAGCATATGTAGCCAAAAGCTGCAGACCGGTGGCTACATAATCACTCTACAGAGTGCTACATGCTCACTGTGGCAGACCAAAAGGCCCTTACACATACTCTATATACCAGAAAAGTAAAGTCAATATTTAATTTGTGAAACCCCTTTCGATATTAACCATTAAAAAGAAAACAAATGTGCTTTGAGATTTTTTTGTTAAGGAGTTTTACTAACGTCCACCTGTTGTAGCACTGTAGGTGACTCACTCTTAGATGTACAGGGCTCCAACTCTTAGGTTTGGCCTACACTACCCAAAAGGTTTGGCAGCTATGGTCGAACAGCCAGGCTTAATCTAGGAGAGAGTAGGGCTGTAGTCGAGTACAAAGACCCTTGAGCACACTTATAGTCAAGGAAACACACATTGTGGTTATATAAAAATATGGTTATTTATTATATTTATTATGACAATGTTAAAATCATTACAATTCAGCTAAGTAGAAATAGTTCACACAGATATATACAGTATATATTTTCAATTGCTATACTCAGTTCAATAGTAGACCTTTAGATGACAAACAGGTAAGTATAGAGTAGCCTCAAGTTAGCAAATCATTAATCAACTAACATTTATTTGGACCGAAGTACTGGTAGGTAAGCAACTTTAGGAAAGCCTTTTCTTTAGGAGTGCAACCCTATCTGGGGAAGGATTGTCTCAAAAGGTCAGATGGGAGCACTGGGGGACCAGTGTCCCTTGGACAGCAGAATAAATGAAGGCTGACACTGTTAAAGTTGTTAAATATCAGAATAAGTTTTTTCATAACAAGCCAGTAATAGAATTGGATTCAAAGGGTTCCGGGGATAGGTGGGCCACCTCAAGGATTTCAGCCTCTATGACGCACGTCCTTAGGCACGGGAGAACACGGTTGGGTTATCCACCCTAATGTGACTCAAAAAGCTAAAGAGGAGGAAACAGCAACACAACTACTGCCCCGATAAGTACCTAGGAGTGAGACAATACATTCCATGATGAGTAACAATCATGTCACTGGCGGGTCCTCAAGGTAAGATGACAGCAGCTCTGGTGTGGTTCTCTGGCCTGGGTTGCTGAAGGAGGAACTGTTGGCAGGAATAGATGGTCAGACTCAGTCACAGGGATGCCCAGCAGACGATCTTCATGGCACCAGGTTTTGGCATCTTGACATAGGCTTTGTAGCCGTGATGTTTGTTACCCGGCAGACTTTCTTCCCTCTCCCAGTCTACGACTCATCTGAGGGGACTTCTAAAATCAGGATGGAGTCTCTGAAGGCCCAGACAGATGCCCACAAATTTGCAGCCAGAACCGCGCTTGATGAGATTAGGCACTGCAGCAATGACAGAGGTGCCAGAGTATTTGGAAATTGCAGGCCATGAAGGTTGCAGCTCCTCATGGGGTGGCTCAAACTGTAACTGGTCTCGAGACTGTTTAGGCTCACCAGTCCAAGGGAAGAAATCATCCGGTCTGGATCTTCCAGTTGCATAGAAGAGAAGGCTGGAGCTGAAGCGGTCATTCAGTCGGTATTAGTATATTTGTTTGAATATATTTGGCCGAACCGTACATTTGACCAAATTTGGCCTGTACGATTCGACCAAATATATTCTAACAAATTGGCTAATACATACTGAACACGTGGATCAGGGGTTGCAGGGGTTTACCCTGCTCCCCATGATTGGTATTTATTAGCCTTGGGGGGTTGTGGGGGTGTCCCCCACTTCCTCTATATTGGAGGCTAGGAACCGGGGGGGAAACAGAGAAAAAGAGACCCTGCAGCATCAGATCCGACCCGCATTAGAATGACGGATCTGACGCCACAGGGTTGAAGTGGACCAGGTGGCGAGCAAGCAGGTTGTATTTTTTCAAACAGTTTGCCGCGCACAATTCTCATACGATCAAACACCCCTAAACCATTCAGTCAGCTCTGGCGGTCTCTGGAGGTGGCTGCAGGTGTCCGTCTTCTTATTTAGAATGGATCTTTCAGTGGACAACTCTGGCTTCTGCATCAAGACCCTTGCCTTATATACAGAAACCCAGCCAATCAGCACGCATGCTACATTCAAACTTCAGGTGGTGGCTGTCCAAAGGGTACAGCCAGGCACCCAGTCGTAACTGGATCCAAGCAGACACACTGGAATACAAAGACCTGATGGAGGAGTTTCGGTGACCTCGTAGCTTCCGGTCCTCCTAGACACACTTGCGCCTTTAGACGGCTTCCCAGTGGGAACAAGTGGAAGACAAAAGAATGAGCAGGACTTCCACCACCCAGGTCAGCAGAAGAAGGCTCAAGAAAGGACAAGGCATCATGAGTTGGAGAAAAAAGAAGACAGACACCATTTTACGTCAATAGTGACCCATGTGTGCCTTACTGCAGCTGTGAATACAGCCTGCGATGTATATTTCACAAAATCGGTAGCAGATGATCCACTGCCACCACCCGCTCAGTTAAACTTATCAGTGTAACTAGAACATGTTCCATCACCACTCCACATATGGTGGGGTGGCTGATCCCACAAAATAAAAGTCAGGTAGGATAACAAATATCTTCCTATCCAGGTAACAGTATGTTATCACAGGAAAATACAAGACAACCAAAGAGGGAAGCTCAAGGAACTTCCAGCAACACTGCACAGATGGTGTTTTGTGTTGCAATAGTAAAATACAGATGCCACAAAAAGATGGAGGACAGCGGACTCCGTCAAAGATAACCACAAAGGGTTCCTAAAGTCACAGAAAAAGAATGAGTGAGTGAGGAAAAAGGTTCCCACTCACTCAGGAGAGTCAGACAAAAATCCAACAGTCCAGCAACAAGTGCTGGGTTACTCACTAAGTGGAGAGAATGACACACAAGATGGCAATTCTACCTACCATTTTATTATGTAAGATATCTGGAAGCATCAAAATGCATTGAAATGTAATACATTTACTGTAGACCGTTTAGTCACTGCTCATCCATGCACTGCTGAAGAGAAGTGATCAATTTGTCACTGGGGTCACTCATGAAAGTGAGTGATGGTATTGCACACGTTTCATGGCATATGCCCAATTCCGTGTCCCTGATTTTACTTTGCCTCCTAAATGCTTCATTTCAGTGTTCTACTAAGTATTGTGATAGGTGAGCCTTTTACCTGCTTCCTGCCCCTATCAATGTTCCTACCTTGTTGCTGTGGGTTTCCTATACTCTGTTCTAACTATATCATATGGAAAGTCTTGCTTAGTGGACAGGTACATGGGCTGCTCAGATTGAGAGTTTACATTGAATCATACATTATTTTTGGTTATCGGTTAATGTTGCCCTGTTCAAGTAGAAACCACACAATGGTGAATGTGTATAGTGCACACAATACTTCATCATCTCCTGATATAAAAATTATCTCTGTGTTGGAGGAATCTGCCAGGAATCTTTATATCTTGATCCCCAAAGGGGCGCGACGTTCGGCTGAAGGGAGGTTCAGAGTTGTGTTGAAGTTCATAAGAAGGTCCAATGCAGTGTTAGCATTCCATTTGTCACATAGGGTCTTTGACTAGTGCACAGTGTTTCGTCTATGGACGATTGTTTTGCTTGTTTTATTGATCTTTGACTTTACCTCCTTCTGTTAAAGATTGTGAGGGTGGTGGGAAGCTCCCCCTCCTCCACCTCTTCCACCTGGAAGCACATAAAACACCTTCACACCCTATTTGATGTCCCTATTGGCTTTTGCAGGGGTGCACAAAAAGTTGGGTGGTACATAACTGTCCCCTGTCTGTGAACACTAGAGGAGTACCACCTTCTCCCTCTCCCTCCCTGACTCTCTTTCTCCACCTAGGATCAGTCCCTCCTTTCATTTTCTCTTCCACTAGCCCATTCCCTAACTGCCGACCCTTTGATTTTGTCCCCCTGTGGCATCTATTTTCACAGTTTCCTATGCCGAGCAGGATCAGCGGAGAAGGGAAGAGGACAAATAACATGTTTTGCCCACTGCCCACTCAAAGTACCATGCAGAGGAAAGATGACCTTTATCACTGTAGGGGGTGGAGGGGTACTCCTCCATCTTCCTCAGAGGGGGCACAAACATTGCAGAAGACAACAAAATAGGTAACACAGAGACAGACAGAAAAAAGCAACCAAGTGCACAAAGAGACAGTGGGTGCAAAAAGGCAGGGGTGTTGTGAAAGAGTGCTCGGCAAGATAGAGCATTAAAAAAAGGGAGGTCACAAAGAGACAGGCAGGACACAGGAAGAAGGATGAATAAAGACACACAGCAACGTGACAGGTGCGGGAGGCATGATAAATGGGGCATAAAGACATCCAGGGTACAAAGAGATAACATTGGAACGAAAAACAGGATGCAAAGAGGAAGGATGTGTAAAGCGGTGGCAGCACAGAGACGGGGGCTTTAGAAACAGAGGGCACAAAGAGAAAGGAGCCAGAGAGAGAGAGAGCGATGACCAGGGAGAGCCCCTTGAGAAAAGCATAGTGGGTAGTCAAATGAGGCGAAATGCAAACCTTTGGCACCAGAAAAAAAGGTTTATGTCTTTCTTACAGGGGACTGTAAAACAGGCAGTTCAAGGCTTCGGATAAGTGCATCCCAGTTTCACCCTTATTAGGGAGCATCAGAGTAGTATAGTCTGACAGCCTTGTGCTTCCAGCAATGGGGCATGTGGAGCAAGCACCGGCAAAGTGTGTGAGCGAGAGAGAGACGAGGGGGTGGAAAGAATGAGAATGGGAGAATGAGATAGAGTGATTAGTGTAAACTACTGGAGACACAGAGAAGAACAGTAGCAAAGAGGGAGACAGACACACAGCCAAAAAAAGAACAGGGTGACAGATACTGATGGGGCTAAGTGAGAGACAGTTTACACAGAGACAGGATTTATCAAGGGAGATTGTGTGTATGTATGGAATGAATACACCTAGGAAGCAACAGAGCACTGTATAAAGGTGACGTACCCTGGGGTTGCAAATAGGGTGCAGGGGCAGCAGAAGAGATGGGATGGGTGGGGGAGTATAGTTGAGGGAGGACTCCATAGAGGAAGAATAGGGATGAGTGAAGCAATTAGTTATTGGGCAGGTGGGTCTTCAGGCCCGTGCTGAAATGTGGGACGGAGGGGACAAGTTTTATCTAAATTAATAACTTGTTCCAGAGAGAGGGTGCATGGGTGTTTCCTGGTCCATTAATGTTTTAGTTTCCAAAATGATTGATAAAAAGAAACTATTTGTTTGCAAGACAATTTCCCTTCACGTTGGAAAATGGACCATTTAGCCCACAACATCTCAAAAGTCACTACTTTGATTTTCAAAATTGCTTGGCACTCACCTAGGCTGCAGGCTGAAGTCGTGTGTGCCACATACATTTTAAAAACGTATGAGATATTCATTACATCCTTAGATGTGCCTGAGGCACGAATGACCAAATGGATTGCGAATTGTAATGGAAAATGCACTAGCATACCCAAAGCCCCCAATGTACATGCACTGCTATTCAGTCATAAGACAGGAAAACAAAGCAAATGCAGAAATATGCTGAAACCGAGAAGCATTCTGCAAAGCAAGATAATCTACCACATCAAACAGGCGGACAAAACAAACATGAAAAATATCCTGTGGAATACACAACATGCAAATTATAAAATGCTCTCTTAAAATACAAAGAAAAAACAAAGACTTCAGTGGGATTCTTATTAAATGTTAACTTTACGATCTCTACACATTTGAACCCTAATAATAGTGGGGATGCCAGTGTTAAGGCCATGTGTATTGCTAAACATCAAACATAAAGCAAACCAACATTAAACCCAGTATATGGAATCACTGGCTTCTGGGATGTCTCTAAAACTGTCAACCGAGGACTGAACGTTTTCAGACTAAGAATGCCACGCACCAGTCAGCAGAGTGTACCGGCTGGAGGAAAGTAAAGATGATGTTGAATGGGCTAGGTTGCTCTTTAAATCTATTTGTGTGGCATAAACCTGCCTGCACTATTTATTTATTTATTATTATTATTTTATTTATTTATTTGGTATTGGGTATTTATAATGCGCCTCTACACCAAATGGTGTTTCAAGGCACCACAAGACAGAAGAGAGGAGGTCTGTGGGGGAGACAGGGATGAAGAATCACAGAAACGGTCCTACTAGGCATTGTGTCATATGGATCATGTAAGTGCAGTAACAAGAAGGGCAGGGGAGTCGGGAGGTGGTGGGGTGCCAGTCAGAGCAGAATGCACCAATGCTAAAGTGGGAAGGGAAGAGTGGAGAGCACGCAAGTGCTGGGGGGCGGGAGCCCCTGGGCTTGACGAGTGCTAAGGGGAGGCCAGGTGGACAAGTGCCAGAGGAAGCAGGGAGTGCAGGGAAAGAGGATCCAGATGCTATGTGCGAGGACGGAGCTAGCTAGGGCTCTGTAGGTGTGTAGGCCCCGCCAGGCCAGTACAGGGCGAGGAAGACCAGTAGGGCAAGTTCAGGTTTAGGGGTGGTCAGGGCAGAACAAAGTGCTTGGTTAGACTGGGCGAGTAGGGCCTGGTGTCCTGTAGGACTCAGAAGGAGTTAGGCAGTCAGTCAAAATACGGCAGAAGACGATATTAGCATGGGAGTGGGAGAGGGAAGGAAGAAACGAAAAGGAGGGCCTTGAGAAGTTTCCCGAACTTAAGAACATCCAGCTCAAGCCTGAGAGGGGCAAGGAGGGCATTCCAGAGGGAGGCGCCTGCGGAAGAGAGAGATCTAACCCCCACTTTTTGCTTAGAAAGGCATCTGATCTGCAGAGAGTTGGAGCCAGAAGACCGAAAGGCTCAAGCAGGGAGGTATTTAGGGCGAGAGAGTTGGAGGTAGCAGGGTCCCAGGCCCCAGAAAGTCTTGCGGATGATGCAGAGGGTCTTGAACTTGATCCACACAACAACCGGGAGCCAGTGGAGAGATTTTAGCGCTGGAGATATGCCATCCTTGGGCTTGAGACCAAGGATAAGTCTTGCAGTCCTATTCTGGATTAGTTGAAGGGGGTGAAGGGAGCATTTAGGCAGATTGAGGAAGAGGCTGTTGCAGTAGTCCAGCCTAGAGAGGACCAGAGCTCTGGAGACAATGAGTTTCTGGGGAAGGTGAGGAAAAGGAGGATGCCTCTGAGGAGGTGCAGCTGAAAGTGGGCCATCTTGGCAAGGTCCGCGATGTGAGGAGAGAAGGAGAGAAGAGTCAAAGACGGCACCAATGTTTTTTGCCTCACAAGAGGGTGAGGGGAAGGGACCCATGGAGGTCGGCCAGAGATTAGGAGGGAAGGAGGGAGCAGGGGTCCCACTGAGAAGGATCTCAGTATTACTGGCATTAAGGCAGAGATCGTTATCAGCACACCATGCCTGAATAGCAGTCAGACAGTCGGGAATGAGAGAGGAAGAAGAGGTGGAAGTGGAGGGAAGCTCGAAGGAGAGCTGCATGTCATCTGCATAACACTGGAAGTGAGGAAAGAAGGCAGAGATCAAATGGGCTAGAGGGGCAAGGTAGATGTTGACGAGCCAGGGCGAGAGGATAGAGCCCTGAGGGAAGCCACAGTTGCAGAGTGTGATGCGTAGAGAAAAGGGCCCAGTTGATCATGGCAAGGTCGATCAGACAGGAGGGAGGTCAACCAGTCCAGTGCCAGGTATGTGATGCCAAGGGTATCATGAAGCTGAGTTATAAGGGTGGCATGATTGACCATATCAAAGGCAGAGGTTAATTAGGATGAGAAAGGAATGAGAGTTGGAATCGAGAGTTGAGAGCAAGTCTTCATGGGTGTTCATTAGGGCAGTTTCCATGCCTCTGGCTGCTCTGAAGCCAGACCGGTGGTCATGGAGACAACCAACAGATTCAGTGTAGTGGATCAGCTAGGACCAGCTTCTTCAAGAGTTTGCCCACAAACGTGGTAATGGAGATAGGGCAGTAGTTAGCTGGGCAGGGGGGGTCGGCAGAAGGCTTTTTAAGGAGAGTGCATAAAGGGTTGCAGAAAGGAGCCAGTGGCAAACGACAGATTGCAACAATTTGCCAGGGCTGGAGCAAGGGATGCATTGTTGTCCTTGATAGTTCTGGAGGAGCAGGGGAGCACCTGTTTGGAGGAGACTTTCATAGAAAGGACTACTCTAGAGATCTCATCTGGTGGTATGGGCAAGAAAGAGGAGAGTAGGAAGGCGGGGCGAGGGTGGCCAAGGTAGACCTTATAGCGGATGAGGGAGAAGGGAGGGGTGAAAAGGAGAGTGAGGACAGGATGTCCTGAGTTTTGGTTATAAAGTGAGAGGCCAGTGCAGGGATGTCAGAGGAGGGGTGGAGACTGCAGTAGGATTGGTGAGCTACTTGCAGATTTGGAACAGTTCAGCTGTGTTGTTAGTGGCCCCAGAGATGCAGGCTTGAATATAGACCTTCTTCTTCAAGTGGACGGAGAGTCTGTGTTGCCTTTGGTGCAAGCAGCAGGCCAGTCTGTCAGAGGATGTGCTTGAGGCCTGCTACTTCCGCTCAGCAACTCTGCACATGCATTTCAGAGAGGCTGGGTCAGACTCATACCAGGTGTTGCACTTGGAGGCAGCTGTTGGAGATGGGGAGGTGAAGGTTAGTAAGGGCAGTGTCAGTGTGAGAGTCAGTGGCAGGAGTGAGAGGGGGAATGAAAGTGGTGGCAAAAGCAGCAACGGACACTCTCTTCATCAGTCGAATGACAGAGAAGGAGACTGGCTGTGAGGGCAGAGGCTTAGCTGGGGGACCCAAGAGGTCCAGGTGAGAGGAAAGGAGGGCATGGTCAGACCAGGAGAGGGATGAAGTGAGATGGTTGGAGATGTGGATGTCTGCTGAAATTAGAGCATCCAAGGTATTTCTGGCGGTTGGGGGTCGGACCAGAGGGAAGAATGGTGATGGAAGGAGTCCAGAAGAGACCAGAGGCTGCATCAGGAGAGTAAAGGTGAATATTGATGCCTCAGAGGAAGAGATGCTTGGAGGTGGAGGCCAGAAGAGTAGAGGTGAGGTCAGACCACTCTGAAAGGAAGAGGGAGACCGGACCAGGGGTCCTGTAGATGGTGGCAAGAGTCAGCGAGATGATTGGAGAGACACCAAGCCTTCAGACGAGGCATTCAAAGGAAATGTAGGACTAAGTGGGTATGATAGTAGTAGGGACCCATTCAGACAAGATCAGGGCCACTCCGCCTCCAAGCTGGTTAGGCCTGGGCTTAGAGAGGATCTTGTAGCCCTCCGGCAGGAGTGTGCCAAAAATAGTGACAGAGCTGACAGTGAACCATGTCTCGGTGAGAGCGAGGACATCAAGGCTGAAAAATTCAAGGAGGTGGCAGATGTCAGAGGAGTGTTTAACAGCAGAGCGAGAGTTGAGGGGAGCTAAGTGGAGCTGGTTGCCACCTTTGAAGGTCTTCCGAGAAGGGGTAGAGGAATGTGGTATGCCCGTCAGTGGTGGTGAAGGGGCCGGGGGGGTTGTCCTGAAGGAGGAGTGGCAGGAGAAGGGGGGAATTGATGAGAGACAGAAAATGCCTATGAAGAAGGAGGCGGTTGGGTTGAGAGCCCTGGGTCATGACAGTGCTATTCCGGTAGACATTAATGGTGCTCCTAGAGGATGGGAAGTGTGCCAATAGTACTTCCCATCGGGTTACCCCAGTAATCGGCAAAAAGAGAAAGGGGAGAGGACTGAAACCATACGGGCAATCCAAAGTTTTGGGCGGTAACGACAAAGAGGATGTCAGTGACAGTCTGCCAGGAAGAAGCATTGAGGTAGGTGTCAGCGATGGGCAGACCTGGATTGGAGACCAGGAGATCTTTCTTGAACCTTTTCCTTCCAGACTTCAAAGGAGAGATAGGATAGATGATGGAGTAGCAGTCAGGGGCGATGGAGAGCACCATGGAGGGGGAGAGCAGAGAGACGGAAAGGGGGAGAAAGAGAGAGATGGAGAAACTGCACAAGGCACCACAAACTCACCATCCAGCCTAGCAGCAAGATAGGCACAGACGAATCAGGAACACGAGAAAGGATGTCCAGACCAGTGAATAGACACCTAAGAGAGGCCTACGGCTGGTAGGTTGTCACGTTCATCCAAAGTGGGTGGAAGACATAGCAATCACAGTGCCAGGGATCTAGCAGAAGTGCCCCTGAATACAGGGCCAGCAGTGTGCCGCCTCACTCTCCCAGGCAGAGAGCGTCCAGCCAGAGATAGCGGTCAGAAAATAGGGACGCTATTGCTGCAGGAAAATCAGCTGCCACTACTTGTAGAGTACTGTACAGTGCAGTAGATAAGAAAAGAATGGTCAATTGCAAGAGGCCTTGTGGGCGGTTCGACATTTTAGAGCCTTATCCCGTTTTCCTTTATTTGAGTGACTGGGCACTTCAGCTTCTGTGTGTGTGCACATGTGTGGTTACGTGGCCGTGTGTGCATGCATGACCATTTGATTGAATATGTCCCTGCATGCGTGTAAATACCCCCCATGTGTCTGCGTACAAGCCTGTCTGCATATGTGTATCTGTGCACATACGTGGGCATGCTTTTTTATGTGTGTTTGTGTGGGGGGACATATGTGTGCATGCACGCATGCGCGTAATTAGGCGAGACCTAGAGGCTTTGTAAATGCTTGGTAGTGTATACCTACTAAATAATTATAAATATCTGAGCAAATAGCCTTTTACGTGAATACATTTTCAGCAGTTCCCTTCACTGGATCCCTTTCCCCCCACAAAAAAAGAAGGAATTTGTAAACGTACCCCTTCCGATTGACTGATGCAAAGTTCGTTGATTCGGTAACGGTGTCAGCTTTTGGGCTTTAAAAAAAAATAATGAAAAAAGATGTTATTTACATTTCGAATAACTGCTACAGAAGTACAAGTCACTGGTGCATTCCATAAAACCTCCATCAGTTGCACTGATCAACCAATAGAGCCCCGTGTTTCCATTCATTTCTTTATAGATAAGGATGTGTTTGAAAATGATTGGCTGGAGCACACAGTGACCCAGTCACAATAGTGTCTGGTGAGTCACTGCAAAGCATTCCCTTAGGTTGCTCCAACCTCTGACCAAATCGTGAGTCAGGCGATTCACAATGGATCTTTCTTAAGATTACCATATTTGTATAAAGCAAATCTGGGACACCACCCGTCTCCAGGCAACAGAGCAAGGGATAGCAGCACGGCAGCCAGAGCACTTTTAATGTGGGGTTGCATCTATAGAATATTTTGAGTGGCACCTGAAGAGCAATTTAAGAGACAATTTTCCAGGTAGCATCTGGCATATGGGACCCCACATTGGGACCCGGCCAACTGCTTTAGTCTCTGGCAGCACCACTTACTCAATTCTGCTAGTAAACATCTGCTTACCGCCCCCCTGCTGCTTACCAGCTCTGCCATTGGTTAGAGCTTACCATGGTCTCACTGGACAGTAAGAAACTACCTGGCTGAATACAGTGAAACATCTGCAAGAGTCCTTGGTGGTATATGGCCCCTGCGATAGGCTGCCCCCAGTGGCGATCATCCTGGAGGGTGCCCCTTAGTGTCGGTGTCCCCTGCAGCTCGTCTAATGTTCCCTGGTTGCTGATGTGGGGTTTCTCCCACTGACTTCCTATACATCTGTCGTAATGAAGTCAGGTAATACGGGGGCTCTTATGGGAGTGCAGATCTTCTGGCTACTTGTGGATGGAGGTATGCACTCGGAAGGGGACATTGCTACTTAAACTCTGACTCACCTTTTGGGCAGTAGATAGACCAGGCCTAAAGGCACTGGTAGGCCAGCATTCTTGGGTCGCAGAGCCCCCTCAATGCCCTGGAACACGTTTCTGAGCACTCAGAGTTTTGACAGATAAGGACGATGAAGCCCAGCGAGGTCCAGTGATCAGTCACATAATGTGGTCAAGGTACTAAGGAGTGGAATGTATCTTTCCTGGCCATACAGTCATGATCTTGTTCAAACTGGCAGGTCATAAAAAAGGTTCTAGCCTTGGTGAATTTGCTTCAGGACCGGCATGTTGGCCCCTTGAAGCTGGAAGTCTAAATGAACCCTTTCACTAGAACCAAACAAGCTTGTTACTAAACAAAAATGGTGTCCCTCTTATAACCTGTGGAGCCTCACATCAACTGCTATAGGACTTGGAATCTACGGACGGGAGGACCCCAATCAATAAGTCTGACTGGCTGATAGACGCATTATATCGCTACAGAACTGTACACTGTGCCCCTCTTCGTCTGTTGTAGAAGTGCTTTTAGTCTGAATAACGGTTACAAAAGGAGCAGGATGTGATGTAAAAAAGCCCATAAAATGCTTTGTGCCTATAGAGCATGTTTTTCGTATTATCGATACATAATGAATTGATTAATTTGTTAATATCAATTAAACTAGTTAAACCTTTTATGGTTTGATCTTTTCTATAGATTTAATTGATCAAACACCATTTGAACTGCAGCGGAAAATCAGAAGACAATAGTACTCTGCAATAGTACTGTGCCGAATACATGAGCATTGACAGCATAAACTGACAGACCTTGGAGGGAGGCGCACTGCGAGCACAGGGCTCTTGCTGTCCAGAAGGAGGCGGGGCCGTCGAGGATCACGTGACTGGCACACGTGACTGCCAGCTGTGCTACTAATCTGCCGGGAAGCCGCCCGAGCGGCGTTGACTGCAGGCATTTAATTGCCTACTTGTGGGAGCTGAAGAGCGCTGAGATACGTTCCTTTATTTGTTTTCCCTTTGAACTTGCTGCCGCTCCCCCTCCGAACAGCACTGCGAGCACAGGGCTCTTGCTGTCCAGAAGGAGGCGGGGCCGTCGAGGATCACGTGACTGGCACACGTGACTGCCAGCTGTGCTACTAATCTGCCGGGAAGCCACCCTCGCGGCGTAAGCCCTGGTGGTAGAAGGGCTGGTGCTGTTTGGCTGTTCGGCGTGGTCGGCTGGAAATATTGTCTTCACGATTCATCCAACTCTGAGTAAGAAAACTATAATTAACTATTATTTAAGCCGGTCTTTGGGGAGGAGAGACGGACTAAGGCTGCTCCTTAAGCCATCGGGCGTTCCCTAGACGGCATAGTTATATATGTATCCATTGACCAAGCTAACTATTTAGGTACTGCTCTTAGTCCCTTTCAAGATTCCTGCTCAACTCTCTACTTTTAAAGATTTTATCTTGTTATCGGATCATCTCTTTTAGCAGCACCTACTTACCCTGTTTTTACAACTACTTGTTTATTCAAAATTTTACCCTAACTGTATAGTACATTTGGTGACTGTACTAGTATAAGGTGATATGCGTACCTTAAGAAGTACAAAGATGAATGGCCCAATATTAGTCCAGGAAAATGTTGAAACCCAGAAACAACAATTAATGGGTAGTACGCCCCGAAGGCATCACCCTGTTAGTGCCTCTAACCTTAATAGGCATACATCTTCAGGTGATATAAAACGCTACTTCTTTGAGACAAAACCCCTATCCTGTGACTTCACTGGGAAATCAATTGATTCTTGCTTTAAGTTTACTACAAACGCCCAAGGCTCTAATGCAAAAAATTCTTTGGGAGTTTCTGATAACACCCTTATTAAAGAGGGTGACATCCCCCTTTTAAAAGAGCCTCATACAATGCCTATAATATGTGAAGCACCAGGATCCCCAGGCTCTATTATCGATCCCAATAGAAATCAAGAACCTCAAATTCCACGTCCGAACCTTTTAGGTCCCACCGGGGGGGTCCGAGGTGGGAGTATATTACCACACGATTGTCATGCTCCCCCGCCCCCCCCCCTGATTAAAAGCGGTGCTGGTTTAGCTGACTCTCAACCTGCAGTAATTGAACTGAGTTCAAACTCTTCTCTTTTAGCAGGAGATGATTGTCGGAACTCACTAGAGCTACCTGAAGTTTCTTTCATATACTCAGACGCAGCACATAGTTTAGTCGCTTCATTTGCTGCTCCCACTCCTAGACGTATTCCGGATGTTCCGGTCCTACCATCTGATGGCCCTATTTTGCCTCCAGCTATTTCCCCGTCTATTTTGATTGAGTCCACGTTGCATGCCATGAATTTGGCCATTTCCTCTCTTTTTAAGCTGTTTGAAACACTCGATCGAAAACTGCAGACACATGATAAACAGATTGAGAAATTATTACATTGGCAGGCAACGCTTAAATACAGTATTGAAATGAATACCCGAAAAAAACTAAAATTAAATTCTGAGCAATCACTGATCCTTGATAAATCCCCCACCGAGCCCATTACACAAACACTACCTATGAAGTTCACGCCCTTACCTGCCTTTTCAAATGTAATTCACGACGATTTCTCATTGCTCCAAAAAATTGAACCATCAAAAGATAAACCGCTCTTAGACCCGATAGTGCCCGAAGACAAACAAGTGTTTAAGATATTCACATCTAACGGACCTAAACCACCCGAAATTACATCTAAACCAAAAAAGAACCCGAGTAGTAAAAAAACAAAAAATGTTAAAGATATAACTAAAACGACAACCTCAGCAACTAAAGCCTTTATTAAAGCCCTATCCTTGCCTAGGAAACATACCATCATGGCTGCGGAAGCAGTACAAAAAAAATATAACACCTTGGCTAATGGTAAGAAAAATAGTACACAGCCAACAGCATGCCCGGCCCAGATAGTAGCCTATGGCCCATTAGACGCATTGGTCGAGGCTGCTGAACATGATAAGGTGGTAAACTCACAAGCTTCACTTCCCCTAGTACCCTTATGTCCTGCGGTACAAGTAAAAGAGTGTGATACCCTTGTAGCACCATCATCTTGTTCTCCTGAGCTGATTATAGATAAGGATGCTGAAGCCAGACGGAACGAAATTAGAAAGGAGATTGATCACTATATGACCAAACAACGACCCTCGAATGTCCAAGTAGAGATACTGAAAGACCCTAACATTCGAGAGAGATCCCATATGACAGATCATACAGAAAAGAACCATGTGGCACAACCACTTATTACGCCCTTGATCTCTGGGTCACCTTCTTCAAAAAAAATGTCTGCTCCCCTCATAATTACTACTAACTCGGCTGATACAGCTTCTTCCAAACAACCCATAATTGATGTATCCGAAATATCCATACAACAAGTAATTAAAACCGCAGTACAAGATTACATGACTAACCTAAACAAAAATGCTACATTACTTACAAAGTCAGAGGTTGTCCAGCATACCTTACATTCACAATCAAAAGATCTGAGTCGTTATCCAGCTGGCCCTGTTGCAAAGATTAATATACATCCTCAACAACAAAATCACTCATTGGGTACAAGCTGGCCGTACTCTGACAAGTTTTCGTCTGTACCATCAAAAAATTTGAAAATACCATCCAAACAACCGCTATATCCATTGATCATTCGGTGCAGAGATTTACCTTATGCGAAGTATGACTTAAATCGCTCTAGTATACTTGCAATTTTAGCTGAAATCCCTGCGTTAGATGATCTGCAATCCTCCGATATTGATTTGGTGGAATTTATCTGCGATAATGATCTTTCTGTTGCACGGTTTTGGGTGTCCTCACGAGTGGTGTTAAACACATTGTGGCTTGCTAAACACGAAATATATGAACTAGGTTTTGAGCTTCTCACCGATGTGTCAAACCAAGTTCCTTTTCCTGCGGTGCAACATCTTGCAATGCAGCCCTATATTTCTAACCAGAGACAGGGCTTATGTGCTCAGTCGAGTAATCAAAATTATTACCCAATGCTACAATCTATATCTAAGCAGTCATAACTAACCTTGCAACACCTCCCACCATTTTTATCTATGATAAGTTGGAATACTCGAGGACATGGGCATTTACTGAGGAATAGTTCTAATGAGATATCGAAGCATGATATTATCTTATTTCAAGAAACTTGGCTCACGGAGCGACCAGTGTGGGATAACTTTGAAATAGCCTTTAATCCAGCAATAAGATCTACGAAAGGTCGGCCCATGTCCGGTCTCCTTGTGGCCCTAAACAAGTCCTCCGAAGTTGTTCTAGAACACCAGTCTGCTCCAAATCGATACATTCAACTGGTAATCATCACAATAAGAGAACAAAAATATGCGATTGTAAATATATATTGGAATCCAGTTGCAATATCCACTAAAACATTTTTTAAAGATCTGGAAGAGTTATGGTCAGAGATTATTAAACTCCCTATATACCCGCATATTATTTTGGCAGGCGACTTAAATTTACACTGCCTGGATGTTCTCCATAATCGCAGAGATAGCAGACTGGTCTTATGGAACACCTTTATCGAGTCAAAAAACTTGGTTATGTTAAATGGTTCATGCTCGGCCGATAGTCCACCACATTATACGTGGAAAAGAGGTCATTCCGGTGCAATTATTGACTATATTTACGTTAATCGTGAACTATTCTTTGATATTAAGTTGTTTTGTGTGATCTCTACTGAGGACAGTGATCACAACATATTGAATGCGAAATGGCACTGTACGGCTCCACAGCGAAAAGAGGAGATATACAATACATACCATCCTCTACTAGTGAATAGAGGTATGAATAGACTTCACTGGACTGGACCCAACCTGACAAAATTTGCCAGAGTCTTCGAACAATCAATTGTGTATGAAAAGACACTAGGAACCAACAAGTCACTAGAGTATAGTGACTTATTGCATACATTTGCTACAACAAATAAGGTGAAGACAAAGTACTTCCCTTTGCATTCTTTTAACAAGGAAGTACAGCAACAAAAGTCCTGGTTTAGAAGAGAAAAAAAAGTAGTTTTAGCTTTGCCCTCCCAAATTAAATGGCAAGCCCTTAAATCATTGAAAACAAAACATAAAAACTGGATGAAGGCCCATCGAGCTACTCTTTATCAAATTGATGGAGAATGCATGCTCCAAAAGATGGGCTCAAAAAACTCTGCGCAAATATGGGCTCTAATTAATAAGACTAACCCTAATACGCAGATTTCACTACAAATCAATGATGTGGCAGAGGCTCAATGGGTTGAACATTATGCAAATTTGTATGCCTGTCCTGAGACTACAAACTCATTACTTAGTCAGTGTGATCCAGGAGCTTTTACCTTGCAATTCTCAGTAGCAGACATCTTATTTTACATTACCAAATCTAGTAGCTCACGTGCTCCCGGTCCAGATGGGATATCTAATTATATGATGAAACAAGATCCGAACCTATGGGCAAGGATTTTGTATCAACTTTATACTACAATCATACGCACTCAACAATTGCCTAGATCATGGTCTCTCTCAATTATTGTCCCGGTGTTCAAGAAGGGTAATAGACAAGATCCGTCAAATTATAGACCGATTGCCCTTCTTGATACACCGGGCAAGATCTTCGCCCGGTTGATTCTTAGAGACTTGCGAGCATGGATTGAAACTGCTGGTAAAGCTGATGTATTTCAAACCGGATTTGTTGCGGGAAAAGGCACGGCAATAAACATTACAGCAATTAATGCGATTAAAGCTAAATGTGAATATCTCAACCAGCCCTTGTTTATAGCTTTCGTAGATTTTAAAGAGGCTTTTGATTCAATCGATAGACACCTGCTAATTAACGAATTGATCAAAATGGGCTGCCCTAGTTCAGTGGTTAAATTGATTGCGCTTCTTTATACAAACACCGCAATTCAGATAAGAACCACTTTAGCTGGGCATCTAACTACTAAAATTGCGACAGCAAGAGGTCTGAAACAGGGCTGTATTCTGGCAGCTACTATTTTTAACCTATTTATATTGGACATGGGTAAGAATTTTATTGATATCAACTCAGATGCCCCAAAACTTGGGCCGCATCAAATTGCATGGCTATTATATGCGGATGATCTTATTTTAATCTCTAAAACGCCGGCCGGTCTACAGCGGCTACTACAAGGGCTTTCATTGTATGTTCAAAGAAACCATATGGCTGTTAACTTAAGCAAAACACAGATCATGCAATGTTATAATAATAAAAAAAAATGTCGCCCCCTAAAATCGTCCGTCTGGACTTTTCAGGAAGAGATTATCTCTATCACCCCGCAATACAAATACTTAGGAGTGATTATTAATAATCTGAAGTGTGACACCCCCTATGTGCAGGATATAAAACAAAAATTGCAAACATTAACAAGTCAAGCTAAAGTCCTTTTGCAAAAATTTGGTAAATTCACATGTTCGCAGATATTGTTATATTATACGCAAAAAGTTTTACCAATAATAACATACGGCTCAGAATGTAAATTACCAAGAGACCGTATGTTTTGGGATCGACTGGAGGCAAAATTCTGGCGGTCAGTGCTTAAGTTACCGAATTCAACACCAGGGCCTTTGATACGATATGAGTTGGGTGCTCTTTCAATGTTTGTATTTTATGCATGGAAACTGTGTTCGCTAATGAAGAAATTTCTGCTGTGCACTAATTGTTCGGATTTATCTTATATATTGGCCACATATATGTTGAAATCCACACACTTTTTTCCCAATAAGTGGAGAAATTCTGTTACCAATCTGTTAGTAGAGGCCGATATAACCATTGAACTGCTTCTAACTAATCCCAATCGTGCCCAGAGAAAATTATATCAGCATGACTGGATCTGCACTTTAGAGCTTTGCTCGCAGTACAAAGATTATTGCAGCCTGCCTTTTGGTACGAAAAGAATGAGAGTTGCAGCCTCCTATTTACTTAAATTTCCCTCGCACCATTTTAGAAACAACTATCTTCGATTTAGATTTAATTTGTGGCCCACTAGAGAAATTTTAGCTCGAAGAGGTCAAATAACAAAACAAGAAAATAAATGTCGGTTTTGTCAATTACCAGAGTGCGAGGAAACTTTAAAACATTTGATAGTAGGTTGCCCCTCACTAAAGGATTTACGTTGTAAATATTTTAAAAAACTGTACGAAAACTATACCTGTTTAACTAAAGATGTACTGTGGTCTAGAATATTCTCCTCACCTCTCCAAGCTGTTCGTATAGCCACAGTCCAATTTCTGCTAGCCCTAAATCTTGAGACGAGCCCCTAAATAGATGACATGTGTTTTCCAACTAATACCTCCTTGCTGGTGGATCACTAGTGGTTCCAATGATGTGGAATTTGAATCTATTTGGATTGATTTTAGATGAAAACTCAGATGATGTATACATATGAATTGTGATTTTATTATTTTTTTTTGCTGTTAATGAGAAACAATTGAAGGTTGAAGTGGTGAGTTTGTAGGGTTTTGTTGAATGCAGATTTTGAGCTTGATTCTATCCTGTTTTAATTTGTGATCAATTATGTTATATATTAAATTGAAAGGTTGATTTTCAACCAACCAATAAAATAAAAAAAAAAAAAAAAAAAATAGTACTCTGCAAATCCAGAACTATAATACTAAGGTGGCAGAGAGAGAGAGAACGGGAGAAAGTGTAACTGCTTCGCAAGTCCCTATCTCTTGTGCCCCATTAACGCTCAGAAATCCCCAAGTGGCCTATTAAAGCAGACCTTAAAGTGGACAAGGATGTAGTGTGGGAAGGGACTAACGCATTCTTGGGTATTTGCATTGAATTCTGGCACATGTGCACAGAGGGACCTGTTGACAAGTTGAACATTACCTCTTATTGCTTCTCGCTGCGCCACTTCCGATTTCAATCATATTCCCAAGATCTTTGTCTCTAAAAAAATAAATCTTTATTACCATCATCACAATGAACTCTTCAACACAGAAAAATATACACCCACAAATCTGCCGAATAATTCACAGGCACACCAGAAGTAGAGTGTTCCTAAAATACACAGCACACTTCTGATACTTTTGAGAGATACAGGATGATTCCACTGGAACCAATGCCCCCATTATGGCTTCCATTCCCATTGGGTGAGCCTAAGTCTTAATGGAGGCCTTACCCTCATGAGAGGTGAACAGTTTCCAGAGCATTCTACAGAATAAGAGTACTCTGCGCATTTCAAGACCATTTGCTGCTACGCAATTGCCTCCTCTCACCCACTTCTCCACAACTTGCTGGCTAACACCTGACACCCTCACCCATGTCAAACTACCCATTGCTCTTCTAAGGTCATAGCCTTTCCCATTGGGCTACCCCACTCAGTGTGAGCACACCAGCCTGTGCTTTTGTTGTTGTAACGGTATTGGAATAGTGGTTGAACAGTCTTTCTAGAGTATTGAATTCAACTGATTTAAATGTATCTCCTCTGTGGTGCGCTGCAACATGGACTGAGCAGATTTCTGGCTCCGGCTGCCATCTTGGATGCCTCACGATCATCTAGATGCTGCTGAGCAGACCTCTGTTATGTTCTCGCTCCTGAACGGACAGAGGTTGTGCTAGCTCTACATGATATGCAGTCAACATGGTGCCGCCCCGTTTATCTGTTCCTTTAAGACTTTCAAGTGTTTTCCTCGACCTATGCCGCCACAAAGTGGAATCTTCATGTAAAGGGACATTAGTGTACTACTGTCTCATTCTAAGCACATGAGAATCTCTTGAAGGGGAAGGAGAATTAAAGGTGCACTGCAATCATAGTCATCTGCCTTAGCCTTGGGCGAGGTGGGGTGGTTTCAAGAAATCCCATGTTCACCTACTCAGGGACCAGCACCACACTGTGGCTGGCATCACCCAACACTAATTCCCATTCCCTTCAATACTCCCTACCCAGGCAGAGGACTTCCTCAAAGGTGAAAGGATGGTGTTGATTTTGAGGGAAACACTTTATGTGAAACACTACAAAAGTTAATTCACACTTGTACAAATAAAGAACTAAGGGGATGCTCTCACATTTTTTTAAAAAAGCTATATTTGTTGTTCTTTGCTTCTAGTTCAAATGAATATAACAAAACGTGCGCTTTTCAAAAGATCATTTCCACAGTCGAATAATGTAAGGAGTGATATTCTTTTTTTGTAGAAAGAATAGAAAATACATGTCTTTTTTCAAAACTCATTTGAAAGTCGGTGTTGCTAATAGGATCCAAATATTTTCTAAAGCTATTTTGCAAGAAAATACCATAGAATCAGCATAAAAGATCAATGAAGGACATTTTTGAGGAGGGCAAGCACATGCAAGTCACAGTACTCATAACCATCCAACTGGTCGCATCAAACCTACATTGCTCTCTCAGTGGCCACATTTAAAGCTTCCTGGATCACTTATAAGTCTTAATAAGCTTAGGGCCTGCTGCAGAGTTTATCGGTCTGAACACCTTCGCATATAGATTTTTTATTAGTTTTTAGATGATTAACTTTCTGTTGCTAATAACATTTCGATAATAACAAAAATGGATATCGAGGCATGTTATTATTCATGCAGAGTTCCCTCAACTTCTGAAAAACTTGGAACTAAGGTGCGTCATATTAAAAGTCACCTTTCCTCTACGAAAGATAACGTGCGCTTGCATTTAATGAAATGCTCTGAAAAGGAGATGTGTCAAAGTTCCTTTAATGTTGTATTTCCCAACATTGGTAGGCAGCAGGAAAGGTTTAGAAATGGCTCCAAGAAGACTAAGAAAACCAAGAATGTGGTTCCAGAAAAATAACCCACGTGTGTTTGCACCGGCTGCATTCTTTTTTATTCCTGAGGAAAAATAGTAAGACAATGAATGCACTCTGCAGGACCTATGAAAAGTGATAATGTGCAGAGCAGCTGTATTGCTCTGCACTAGTAACTCATCTGGCATACAGAGGGGCATCCAGTAGCGGTCTGGTGCAACGCCTGTGTATCTTCCCCACCTCCATGATGTATATGAAGTATCTTACACATATATGTAAATTATTAACTGCTGTGGAAGCATACGGTCTACATCTAAGGACCCTGAGGTAGGTTACTATGCATATATAGCCAAAGGCTGCAGACCGGTGGCTACATACTCACTCTGCAGAGGGCTATATACTCACTGTAGCAGCCCAAAAGGTCCTTATGTACCAGAAAAGTGCAGCCAATATTTCGTTTGTGAAATCCCTTTAGATATTGATCATTAAAAATGAACAATATTGTATTCTGAGCTGTTTTTGTATGTGAGATATCTGGAAGCAGCAAAATGCACTGAAAGGTAATACATTTACTGTAGTCAGTTTAGCCACTACTCATCCCTGTACTCCTGCAGAGCAGTGGCCAGGTTGTCACTGGGGTCACTCATGAAAGGGAGTGATGTCATTACCTAGTTTCCATGGTGTAGGCTCAATTCTGCTTTAGTTGAGTGTCTACTAAGTATTGCGATAGGTGAGCCTTTTGCCTGGCTCCTGGCTCTACACATGTTCCTACCTTGTTGCTGTGGGTTTCCAATACTCTATGCTAAGTATATCATATGGAAAGTCTTGCTTCGTGGACAGGTACATGGGCTGCTTGGATTCATAGTCCACAATGAAACATACAGTATTTTTGAAGAGAAAGACCTATAAGCTAATGTTGCCTTGTTAAAGTAGGAACCACAACAATGGCGAATTTTTAAAATAGTGTGCACAGTGCTTCATCTTCTCCTGACATGGGTTGGAGAAAATTGTCAGAAGTGTGTATAGCTTGATCACCACAGGTGTGCTAGGTACGGCTGAAGGGAGATTCAACCTTTTGTTGAAGTTTACAAGAAGGTCTAATGCAGTGGTAGCATTCCCTTAGTTACATAGGGTCTTTGACTAGTGCACAGTGTTGCATCTATGGATGAGTGCCGTGCATGCTTTTATTGGTCTTTTACTTAACTCCTTCTGTTAAAGATTGTGAGGGTGGTGGGAAGATCCAACTCTTCCTCCTGGATGCACTAAAATCCTTCACATGCCATTTGATGTCACTTTTGGTTTTTGCAGGGGTGCACATGCATACGTGCATAACAACAAGTTGGGTTGTGCATACCTGTCCCCTGTGAACACTGCAGGAGTACCATTCTCGCGCTCTCTCTCTCTTTCTCTCATGTTCCTCTACCTGGCACCAGTCCCTCCTTTTCTCTCCCACTACCCTGCTCCCTAACGGCCCACCCTTTGATCTTGTCCCTGTTACATGTATGTTCACTGTTTCCTATGCAAACTAAGAACAGGGGAGAGGGCAAGAGGAAGAACTAACAGTTTCGGCCACTGCTCGCTCGAAGTGCCATGCAGAGAAGAGAAGATGGCTTGCATCACTGTAGGGCACTACTCCTCCAACTTCCTCAGAGCGGACGCAAGCCTTGCAGAAGACAGCACAATAGACAGGTAGTACAGAGACAGAGAACAAAGCTTCCAAGTGCACAAAGAAACAGTGGCACAAAAAGGCAGCGGCGCCGTGAAAGAGTACACTGCAAGATATAACATAAGGCGAGGGAGGTCACAAAGAGACAGGCAGAAGTCAGACACAGGAAGTAAAGTGAATAAAGACACACAGCAAAGTGTCAGCTGCTGGAGACATGATGCACAGAGAGAAATGGGGCTCAAAGACATCCGGGGTACAAAGAGATTGGGGCACAGACCAAGACAGAAAATGGAACGTTGAAACAAAACAAAGGAACAAAACAAAGGAAGAATGTGTAAAACTGTGTGGCAGCACAGAGACGGGGGGTTTAGAAACAGGATCTACGTGATCCGACCGCGGCTAATTTTGCCACTGCCGGAAAGTTCACATGGGAAATGTGCAAAACACCAAACGTTTGCACCTTTCTCATGCGAACACACGTACATACCCACACCCCCACCCACACCCATGACACACCCCCCACCTACACCCTCAACACACCTCCACCCACACCGCCAACATAAACAAACCCCACTTACCTTTTTCTTCACACTGAGTCCCTGCGGCGCCAGTTCCCTTTCACTTCTGTGATCGGGAACTGGCGCCGTAGGGTCCTTTTCTTTTTTTTTTTGTTTACTTACCTGCAGTGCTACCACCAAAGGTTGAACATTTGGTATTCGAACCTTTGGTGGTAGCATTTTTAGAAGTTTTTGTTCATGCAACCGTTTAGATACAGTCTTTTTGTACAATTCCTTAGAATCACAGGGCACAAAGAGAAAGAGGGCAAAGAGAGAAATGGCCATAGTGAAAAAGGATGCACAGGATAGGTTGTGCACAGAGCAGTGAAAGAACACAGAGAAATATACATAGTAGAATAAGCCATTGAGCTGAGCCACACATGCCACAGCACCACTCAGTAGCCATCACTGAAAGTTCACCACAAGTTGAGTGCCACATGAGCAAAGCATTGTGGGTAAACAAATTAGGCCAAATGCAAACCTTTGGCAGAGGGCAATGCTATTTTAGGTGTATTTTTTTTCAATCCAAGACAGATAGTTCTCAAAGCTGCAGAAGACTGCATACCAGTTTCCCCCTTATTAGGGATCACCAATGTAGTGTATTCTGACAGCCTTGTGGCTCCAGCATTTGGGCATGTGGAACAAGCACCAGCAAAGTGAGATAGAGGGAGACAGAGGGGTTGGGGGAGAGAAAGAGAGAGGGCGATTGAGAAACAGAGACTAGTTTAAACTACTAGGGATGCCGAGAAGAACAGTAGCAGGGGAGAGACAGACAAAAATACAAAGTGACAGATATTGATGGGACTAGGTGAGAGAGAGTTTACACAGAGCCAGGATTTATAGAGGGAGATTGAGTGTATGTATGGATGGAATGCATACACCTAGGCAGCAAGAGAGCACTGTACACAGGTGGCGTGCCCAAGGGTTACAAGTAGGGTGCAGGGGCAGCACAGGAGCTGGGTTGGGTGGGGGAGTATCGTTGAGGGGGGTCTCCATAGAGAAAGAATAGGGTTGAGTGAAACTATTAGTGATTGTTCCTGTGGATCTTCAGGTCCTTGTTGAAGTGTAGGATGGAGGTGACAAGTCTTATCTAAAGTGGCAACGTGTTAGAGAGCTGTTTCCTGGTTCATCAACGTTGTCATTCTCAAAATGCTTGATAAAAAGAAACTCATTTTTGCATTAAGATTTGCCTTTAGGGTGGAAAATTCACTATATAGCCCACAACATCTCAAAAGTCACTACTTTGATTTTCAAAATCACTTGGCACTCACCTAGGCTGCAGGCTGAAGGTGTGTGTGCCACATACATTTTAAGCAAGCTTTGGCCATGCCAACAGTTTGGGCCTTTGTGTGGGCATGGGCAAGGCACTTGCCAGACACAGCCATAGTGGTATTAACTGGCCATTGATGGTAGCAGGTGCAAAATGGTGCAAGTACCTGGGATTCTAATACCAGTGACTGGAAGATGCCTAGTACCTATACACAAACCGAAACTGTTGGCTTTTCCAATGATTGTTTTTAACAGTACTTCAGTGAAGGACATATATAGGGCTTATCAATCAAGCGGCTGAAGGCAAATCTGGTTGTCATTTTTTTATTACACCAGTAGCAGGTTTACAACTCCAATTAAGCGATACATTATCAAAAGACGGCTTTGAAATAAACACCAGCGGGCACTTTCAGCACACAGTTTGATGGTAAGACTTGATTAAAGTGAGCTTAAAGAATTCCCATGATTAGGTGTTTTGGACAGGCAGGGGAAGGAACTTGGTAGGAATGGCCATGGGTTAGCATGGCCATGGCCAATCAATGTGTGGCCAAAAAAAAACTGCACCTACAAGCTGTGTGTACCTCCTCATATGCAATTAATCCCTATCTATACTCTAAAGCAATGGTTTTGGCTTATTGGTGTCGCAAGAGCCACCCTTTAAGCCCACACTAAAAACAGACCGGCCAAACATGAGGTATTGATTTTTTTAATGGCCCAAAAAATGTGTTTATATTTCATTATATGAACAGTAGGCACGAATGAACAAATGGATTGCAAACTGTACTTAAAAATGTACCAACATATCCAATGCCCCGAATGTACACACACGCCTAGTAAGCCGTAGGGTTAGAGGACAAAACACAAGTCATACAATATACTGACAAAAGAAAAAAAAATGCAAAAAAAAAGATAATCTGCCACAAAATGCTCTCTTAAAATACAAAGAAACAACATAGAAATCAGTGGGATTTTTGTTTTAAATGTTAGCTCTACGATTCATACACATTTGAAATCTAATAACACTGGGAATGCCAATGCTAAGCCTATATTGTATTGCTAAACCCCAAACATAAACTCAAACCAAAATTAAACCCAGTATATGGGATAACTTGTTTCTGGGGATGTCTCTATAAATGTCAACTGAGGACTGCATATTTTTAGACTACGAATGCGATGTACCGGGCCAGCAGTGGAAAGCAAAGACAGTTCAAAGATGTGGAATGACTGACTTTGAGCTTTAAATTGAGTGGTAAGGCATACACCTGGCTGCACAGTGTAGCTGCCACCACTTGTAGAGTACTGATCAGTGCAGTAGAGAAGAAAACATGTGTCAAGTGCAAGAGGCGTGGGGGAGGTGGGACATTTTAGAGCTTTAAGGCATACACCTGGCTGCACAGTGTAGCTGCCACCACTTGTAGAGTACTGCAGAGTGCAGAAGAGAAGAAAACATGTGGCAAGTGCAAGAGGCCGTGGGGGAGGTGGGACATTTTAGAGCCTTAAGGCATACACCTGGCTGCACGGTGTAGCTGCTAGCACTTGTAGAATACTGCAGAGTGCAGTAGAGAAGAAAACATGTGGCAAGTGCAAGAGGCCGTGGGGGAGGTGGGACATTTTAGAGCCTTAAGGCATATACCTGGCTGCACGGTGTAGCTGCTAGCACTTGCAGAATACTGCAGAGTGCAGTAGAGAAGAAAACATGTGGCAAGTGCAAGAGGCCGTGGGGGAGGTGGGACATTTTAGAGCCTTAAGGCATACACCTGGCTGCACGGTGTAGCTGCTACCACTTGTAGAGTACTGCACAGTGCAGTAGAGAAGTAAACATGTGTCAAGTGCAAGAGGCCGAGGGGGAGGTGGAACATTTTAGAGCCCTAAGGCATACACCTGGCTGCACGGTGTAGCTGCCACCACTTGTAGAATACTGCACAGTGCAGTAGAGAAGTAAACATGTGTCAAGTGCAAGAGGCCGTGGGGGAGGTGGAACATTTTAGAACCTTAAGGCATACACCTGGCTGCACGGTGTAGCTGCCACCACTTGTAGAGTACTGCACAGTGCAGTAGAGAAGAAAACATGTGTGAAGTGCAAGAGGCGTGGGGGAGGTGGGACATTTTAGAGCCTTAAGGCATACACCTGGCTGCACGGTGTAGCTGCCACCACTTGTAGAATACTGCACAATGCAGTAGAGAAGAAAACATGTGTCAAGTTCAAGAGGCCGTGGGGGAGGTTTTAGAGCCTTATGTCATTTTCCTTTATTTGGGTGACTGGACACTTCAGCTTCTGTGCGTGGGCACATGTGTGTATGTGTCCGCGCGTGCATGATTGAGCATTATATTGAATATGTCCTTCAATGCGTGTAAATGCCCCCCTGTGTCAAAACCTGTCTGCATACGCGCGCGCAAGAGGCTTTGTGCATGCTTAGTAGTGTATATCTACTAAACAATTATACATATCCGTGCGCGCGCGTGCGCACGTGCGTGTGTGCGCGTGTGTGTGTGTGTGTGTGTGTGTGTGGGTGTGTGTGCGCGCGTAATAAGGCGAGAGCAAGAGGCTTTGTGCATGATTAGCAGTCTATATCTACTAAAGAATTATACATATCCGAGCAAAACGCCCTTTACATGAATACTTTGTCAGCAGTTCCCTTCACTGGATCCCAAAAGAAAGAAAAAGAAGGAATTTGTAAACGTACCCCTTCCGATTTATTGCTGCAAAGTTCGTTGATTCGGTAACGGTGTCAGGTTTTGTGCTTTTAAAAAAAATATGAAAAAAAACGTTTATTCACATTTAGAACAACTGCAAAAGTAGTACAAGTCAATTGTACATTAAATAAATCATCCATCAGTTTCACTGATCAACCAATAGAGACCCGTGTTTTGAAAATTATTGGTTGAGGCATACACTAACCATACACTGACCCGAGCAAAATAGTGACTGGTGAATCACTGCTAACCATTCCCTTAGATTGCTCCAACCTCTGAATAAATCATGAGTCAGGCGATTCACAATGGATCTTTCATAAGGGCAATAAAACAGACCCTTTCCAGGTAGCATCTGGCATTTGGGACCCCACATTGGGACGCGGACCACTGCTTTAGTTTCTGGAAGCAACACTTTCTCAATTCTGCTAGTAAACTTCTGCTTATCATCCCCATGTCATTCATTAGGGCTTACTATGGTCTCACTGATCAGCAAAAAACGACCTGGCTACAGTTAAAGATCTGCAAGAGTCGCTGGTGGTTTATGGGCCCTGCGATAGCCCACCCCCAGTGGTGATCTTCCTGGAGAGTCCCCAAAGTGTTGGTGTCCCCTGCAGCTGATCTGATGTTCCCTGTTGCTGACATGGTGGGGTTTCTTCCACCGACTTCCTACATCTATGGTACTGAAGTTAGGTAATACGGAGGGCTCGGATGGCGTTCCGGATCCTATCACTCTTTGTGGATGGGGGTATGGACTTGGAAGGGGACTTCGCCACTCACATTCTGAATCGCCTTTGGGTAGTAGATAGACCTTCTCCAATGACAGGGTAGGACAACATTCCAGGGTCGCAGAGTCCCCTCAATGCTCTGGGACATGTTTCTGAACACTCCCAGTTTTGACAGTTAAGGAAAATGAGGCACAACGAGGTAAAGTGATCAGTCACATAATGTTGTGTGCTCTAGAACCTTGAAGCGTCTTTTGTGCTAGATGGAATTACAAATAAGGATCTCAGACCAAATAATCGGATACTCTCAAGAAATATAGCATAGTACAACTTCACTCTCATGTAATAAAGCACAGAGAACTGACAGGCATCGGACTGATGCATGCACACTCACTCACTAGCTTGATTACATAGTGGTGTTGTACCCCAATATACGTAATCTATGAGGTCATTCTACGTGGAAAATTATAAACCTATTGAGGGAAGGGATTAGTTAAAGGAACATATCTAAATATAGAACATATGCGAATTAATACATCATTGGCTGCCCCTTGTCTGTAGGACACATATTGAACTGCCTCTAAATACGCACCCCCAGATCTTTCTCTCTTAAAAAAGAAATCTGTATTACTACATCACATTGAAGTTTTCAGCACAGAAAAATATACACCACCACAAATCTGCAAAATAATTTACAGGTGCACTAGAAGTAGAGCGTTGCTAAAATATACAGCACGGTTCTGATACTTTTGAGAAATACAGGATGATTTTTCTGAAACCAATGCCACCTGTAGTAAGTTCAGTGTGTATGGCTTCTGTTCCCATTGGCTCAGCCTGAGTACTAATTGAAGAATGATCCTCATGAGAAGTGAACATTTTGCAGAGCATTCTACAGAATAAGAGTATTGAGGAGTCATTTGGGGATATGCACCAAATTAATAATGGAGAAAGACTTAACTTTCAGCTGTTATCATCAGGAGCAAATGTATGTATTCATGTTTTGTGAGGGTGTAGAAGAAGGAAGGAGGGGGCATCTTGTGTACTACAAAACTTTATTAAATCAATAAAGAAACCCATCCCTCCCTACTTCTGAGGGGCTTGCCCGCCTCAACCTAGTTACATTTTGGTGAGTTGTCAGGATGTCCGTCAACATTAAATGTTCTCTGTCCTCTGTCAGACACCAACTAATCTCACCCTAACACTACAAACATTAGACTTTAACTAATGTGAAGTTTGTGTTTCCTTCACCAGGAAAATGACTCCCTTCTCCTGGTTTCTTGTTTTCAACTCATGGTAGAAGTAACTCCTCAAATGTTCCATCACAAAGGACCAGGGAATTGACTGCCTTCTCCCTTCTCCTGGTCCTTCTATAAAAGGTCTCCAGAGTGGACTTGGATTCGTTTTTGTTAACTCCTCCCAGGTACTAGAAAGGCCTATAGCCTTATATGGTTTCCATTTACCACTCTGATGAGGGAGATGACTCCTGTTCAAATCTACTTGCGCAGCAGTATTGGGAGAACTGATTATACCCGAGAAAATGGCAGTGGATTGGTCGATGCAACATTGTATGTCAGGTTTCCCCTTAGGCCCTCTGATTGGTTGGCATGCTATCCCAAGCTTGGACTTTCGGCTCTTTAGCAGCACATACGTGAAACAAAACTTAGGTGTTTAAACCCCGCCAGACTACTCCCCGTTTTCCCGATAAGTCCATCATCTCTCATTGAGCCAAAGTCTTCCATCTGTAGTTGACCTTGCAGCCTGCTCACTGTCCTGGAACGTTCAAGCGAGTGTGAGCACACCATTATCTTCACCTGAGGCACTAATGAAAACAGCCCTTGTCTTCGGCCTCTGAGTCACATGTGAAGACACCACAAATTCGTCCATTTCAGCCTCTTATTTATTGTTACTTGATTCAATTATGTAGGGTGCTGTTACTCCTCTTGGCCTCTGGAGATGTGCCCACACAACCTGCATAAACTTGATACACCTTTAATTGTCCAATACTTTGCCCGCTGCAGGTGTTTTGTACTTCTTTAATATAAGGGAAATGTACCCTTTGTTCAGAGCTTATCCTGGTTTACTCCTCTTGTGCCTTGCAAATATTCCTTAAAATAGCATCCTTGATCCTAGGCCAACATAGACTTCCTGTTGTTCTGCACACTGAGCTTTCCAGCCTCTCCTGATTCGCCAACCTTGGTCTGTCTCTGCGGTAGCTTGGTTGAATTCAAAATGAGCCAGCGTCCATTTTCCTATCATGGCCTTCCTTGCCATGTTATATATTCCTTTATAGCAAGCCTCTATATATTTCCTTTCTACCTTGCGTTACTGCGCTTTTAAAATGATTGACCAGTAAGTTACTTCATCTTCTTTGTATTCACGATTGCTTTAGCCTTAGGTACCGATTTCTATTGGTGCTTCAGATACATTGTTACTTCTTAAGTATTTTCATATTGTTTCAACATAGGTTTATATATCTTCTTCATGACATCAGTGTGCCCTGGTCAGACTTCCCTTTAACATGCCATGATGTCCATAGGTGCGTGCTGACATCCTTCCATGCGGCATCCTTCCACACTTTCAGTGCTAGGGTACATTATGTGTGGCTGTCTGAGTGCATAACGTCTCTCATGCATCCGATGCTGTATAAGAACAATACGGGGGATCCCATTTAATGCTCTTCTTCTTCTATTCCAATATGATGGCGGTGAGGGGCGGGAACTAGGGAGAAAGCATCCACCTGCTCCTCTACAGTGTTCAAGGGATAACCAGGAGTGGAATGTACCATTCCTGGCTCTGCTGTCATAAGCTAGTTCAACCTGGCAAGGCCTAAAAATTGTTCTAGCCTTGGGGAATTTGCTTCAGAACTAGCATGTTGGCACCATCCAGCTAGATGTCTAAATGAACCATTTCACTAGAACCAAACAGCTTGTTGCTGAATACAAATTGTGTCCCTCTTAGAACCTGTGCAGCCTCACATCAACTGCTATGGGACTTGGAATCTACTGAGGGGAGAGCTCAATCAATAAGTGTGAATGGCTGATGGACGTTTTATATCGCTACTCAACTGTACACAGTAGATATACAGTGTGCCCCTATGTGACTGTTGTAGAAGTGCTATAGCCTGAATAATGGTTACAAAAGGAGCAGGATTTGATGTTAAAAAAAAGACAGTACAGTGCTTTGTGCCTTTATAACATGTTTTTGTATTATCAAAAGATATTAATGAATTTATGAATTCATTAATATCAATTAAACTAGTTTACACTTTGTTGGTATAATCTTTTCTGTTGATATAATAGATCAAATAGCATTTGAGCTACAGCAGAAAATCAGAAGACAATAGAATAAAAGTGACAAGAGAGAAATGATGTGTAGACGTAATATTCTGCAAATTCAGAAATACAATACTTAAGTGGCAGAGAGAGAGAACGGGAGAAAGTGTACCTGCTTCGCAGGTCCCTTTCTCTTGTGCCCCATTGACGCTCAGAAATCCCCAAGTGGCCTATTAAAGCAGATCTAAAAGTGGACAAGGATGTAGTGTGAAAAGGGAGTAATAAAGAGTAGGGTATATCCTGCTAATTCTTGCACATGTGGACAAAGTCGGCAAGTTGAACATTACCTCTTATTGCTTCTTGTTGCGCCACTTCCTATTTCAATCAGATCCCCCAGATCTTTGTCTCTAAAAAAAGAAACCCTTATTACTTCCATCACACCGAACTCTTCAACACAGAAAAATATACACCACCACAAATCTGCTGAATAATTTACAGGCGCACCAGAAATAGACCGTTCCTAAAATATACAGCACACTTCTGATACTTTTGAGAGATACAGGATGATTTTTCTGGAATCAATGCCACAGCACCACTCATTAGCCATCACTCGAAGTTCACCACAAGTTGAGCGCCAGATGAGCAAAGCATTGTGTGAAAGCAAATTAGGCCAAACACGAAACTTTGGCACCAGAAAAATGTATTTGTCTTACAGGGCGATGCTATTTTATACAAAGTTTCCTGAACCCAACACAGGCAGTTCTTAAGGCTTCAGACAACTGCATACCAGTTCCACTATTATTAGGGATGCTCAGTGCAGTATAGTTTGACAGCCTTGTGGTTGGAGCATGTGTAGCAAACACGAGCTAAGTTATGTGGTTGGAGCATGTGTAGCAAACACCAGCAAACACCAGCAAAGTTATGTGGGTGGAGCATGTTTAGCAAGCACCAGCAACGTTATGTGGTTGTAGCATGTGTAGCAAACACCAGCAAACACCAGCAAAGTTATGTTGGTGGAGTATGTGTAGCAAACACCAGCTAAGTTATGTGGTTGGAGCATGTGTAGCAAACACCAGCAAACACCAGCAAAGTTATGTGTGTGGAGCATGTGTAGCAAACACCTGCAAACACCAGCAAAGTTATGTTGGTGGAGTATGTTTAGCAAACACCAGCTAAGTTATGTGGTTGAAGCATGTGTAGCAAACACCAGCAAAGTTATGTGGGTGGAGCATGTTTAGCAAGCACCAGCAACGTTATGTGGTTGTAGCATGTGTAGCAAACACCAGCAAACACCAGCAAAGTTATGTTGGTGGTGTATGTGTAGCAAACACCAGCTAAGTTATGTGGTTGAAGCATGTGTAGCAAACACCAGCAAACACCAGCAAAGTTATGTGGGTGGAGCATGTTTAGCAAGCACCAGCAACGTTATGTGGTTGTAGCATGTGTAGCAAACACCAGAAAACACCAGCAAAGTTATGGTGTGTTTAGAAAGGCTTGAATATCCCCTTCCACCTGAAATGAGAAAGTAGAATAAGCCATTTGAGCCAAGTCACACATGCCACAGCACCTCCCAGTGGCCATCACTGGAAGCTCGCCTTCAGTTTCGCGCCACGTGAGTATACAAATAAGCCCAAATGCAAGCCTTTAGCTCCAGAAAATAGCTTTGTCTTACATGAGTGCGTTATTTTGTAGTTACATCAACCCAAGACAGACTGTTCTGAAGGTAACAGACAACTGCGTACCAGTTTCATCCTTATTATGGGTCATCAATGAAATATAGTCTGACAGCCTTGTGGCTCGAGCAATGCGGCATGTGTAGCAAATACCATTAAAGTGAGAGAGACGGGGCAGATATTGATGATTAGTACTCACACAATCTGATTGGCCCTCGCTGGGTCCTTACCTGACCAGCAAGACTCTGCTCACCGCTGCGGCCCTGGGTTCCTTCCGGGAGTGGCTGCCATTGAAAGGAAGAAGGGACTATATGTAGTCCCTTCTCCCCGTTACGTGGCAGTGGTTTATTTTTGTTCAGTTGCAAAACGCTGCCCGCGCCACGCAACTGAAAAAAACTATTAGTACTCCAGTCTTGTGGGCCGGAGTACAAATAGCAATACGTCCCTCGCAGTGGGGGGGGCATTATGTGAAGTGGTAATGCCCCCTTGCTCGGAGCTTATTGCTTAGGTATAAGAGAGAGACAGTTTACAGAGAGACAGGGTTTTGAAAGGGAGTTTGTATGTATGTATGGGATATATACAGCTAGGAAGTAATAGAGTTCCAGACAGAGGGGACCTATGCAGGGTTTAAAAGTAGGGTAGAGGGGTAGTGGGTGAGCTGGAATGGTTGGGGGGAGTACAGGCGAGGGGGAACTCCAGAGGGGGAGACTAGGGCACTAACAGTGATTGGTGAAATGGGTCTTCAGGTCATTGCTGAAGAGTAGGATGGAGAGGCCAGTGCTATCTACATTGGTAAGTTGTTCTAGAGACAGGTTACATAGCAGGAAAATGACTGTTTCCTGGTTGACCAACTTTTTGATTCCCAAAATGATTGCTGAAAATAAACTTTTTTTGCATAAGGATTTCCCTCCAGGCTGGACAATGCACTATTTAGCCCACAACATCTCAAAACGGACTCATTTGATTTTCAAGATTTATTGGCACACACCTGGTCTTTAGGCTGAAGTAGTGTGTGTCGCATCTACTCGAGATATTCATTTTTTAAGGCCCCAAAAATGCATTAATATCTCCTTACATGTGCAGTGGGCACAAATGAGCAAACTGATTGGAAACAGTACTGAAAAATTTACTAACATATCCCCAGCCCCCAATGTACACACACCCTCTATTCCGGCGTTGTCCAACTCCAGGCCTTGAGGTCAGAAACATGTTGGATATTCAGGATACCCCTCATTAATATTCATGAGATAAATGTACATACACTGATTCTAAATGTATGTATATACCTTCTTTCTCATGAATATTAATGAGGGATATCCTGAAAACCTGTCAGAATCTTGGCCCTCGAGGCCCTGGGGTTTTACAACCCTGCTCTATTCAGGGTTTGGGTCGGATAACAAAACAAAAGCAAAAATGTACTGAAACATTTAAACTATTATGAAAAACAAGATGATCTGCCTCATCAAACATGCAGAGGAGGGCCAGAGCGGGCACAATTAAATTAATAATATACAAAGGTTTGCACAGTGCACAAAGCATTTGCAGCTCCAAATACACACAGACACATCCACACACACAGACACACACGCACCTGATCTCCCACATCCAAAACAAATCTGTGCACAAAACTCACATACAAATAATAGAATGCTCTCGTAATAAACAAAGAAATCACTGAGATTTTTTTAAAAAATGTATCCTTACTACCATCCATACAAATTTGAAATCTAAAAACACTGGGAATGACAGTGTTATGCTATATGTTTCATTAAGCACCAAACATTAAGCAAACCACCATTAAACACAGTATATGGAATCACTTGTTTCTGGGATGTCTCTGAAACTGTCAACTGAGGGGGCCTCTTCACGAGTTGGGGGCCAACTCCGGCGGTATTACTGCCGGGGCTATTAGCCCTACCGCCAAACCCCCCAGCGCTATTAGCGCCGGATCACGGGTTTGGCGGAACTGTAATTCCCCATTCTCCACTGGTCCCATTCGGGAATTTCCCATTCCCCATTGGGCCCAATGGGGAATGTTCGGCGCTATTACCGCCGGCGCTATTACCGCCGGCAGTAATAGCGCCAACAATCAGCATAATTGTGGCAGATTTGCCCCCAGGTCAGAGCTGGGGGTAAATCCGCCAAGCCTGTGATTTGGCGGACCCTTAAATGCAGCGGTAATAGCGTTACCGCCGCATTTAAGGGTTACCGCCAAACTCGTGATGAGGCCTTAAGAATACGATATACCGGGTCAGCAGTGTTTACAGGCTAGAGGATAGCAAAGACAGTGCAATGATGTGGCATGCCTTTGCTCTTTAAATCTATTTGTGAGGCCTACACCTCGCTGCACGATTTAGCTTCCACCACTTGTAGAATGCTGCACAGTGCAGTAGAGAAGAAAATCATTTTCAAGTGCAAGAGGCGGTGGGCCAGGTGGGAGATTTTAGAGTCTTATGCAGTTTTTTTATCCGGCTGTTCAGACCCTTCAGCTTCTGTGCGTGTACACGTGTGTATGCGTCTGCGTGTGCATGTATGGGCATTTCAGTAAATATGTCCTTGCTTATGTGTACATTCCCCCATGTGTCTGTGTGCAAGCCTGTCTATATACGTGTGTCTGTGCAGATATGTGTGCATGCTTTTTTATGTGTGTGCGTGCATGCGTGCGCATGTGCATGTACGTAGGCCAGACCTAGAGGCTTTGTACATGCTTAGCAATGTATAGCTACGAAATAATTACACCTATCTGAGCAAAATGTCTTTTACATGAATACTTCCTCAGTAGTTCCCTTCACTCGAACCCAAAAGAAAAAAGAAGCAATTGGCAAACTTACCCCTTCCGATTTATTGCTGCGAAGTTCGCTGATTCAGTAACAGTGTCAGGTGTTGGGCTTTTAATAAAATGATATGATAAACATATGTTATTCACATTTATAACAGCTGTTACAGAAGTAGAAATCAATGGTGCATTAGATACATCCTCTATCACTAATCAACAAACTTCTTTACAGACAAGGATGTGTTTGAAAAGGATTGGTTGAGGCACACACTGACCCAGTCACAATAGTGACTGGTGAGTCACTTCAAAGCATTCCCTTAGGTTGCGCCATCCTCTGACTAAATCATGAGTCAGGCGACTCATAATGCCTATTCCGGTAGTTACTGAGGAGTCTCTTTGCAGACATTTAAGTGAAAAGGCACTATTTTGTAGATTGTGGGCAACAGTTTAATGCATAGTTATAAAGGCAACATATGCCATTAATTTCAGCCACACAGACGTTGTTTTCCGATGGGTACTTAAGTTATGGAAGACCATCATTTTTCGTACTAACTGTCCGACATCGTATGTGATGTTCTGCCTTATTTCTATTAACTGTACATACAATCCCATCAATGTTCATTTAGAACGGGCTCAATACCAGCCAGTGGTTTCTAAGCACGGGATCGGGATTCAAACCTGTGTTGCACTGCATTGTCTTGCTTCCAGACAAACGCGTTGCCCCTGAGCTATCCTTCCTCCCCAATCGATCTAATTTTCTGCATTTTTATGTATGTCCTTTCATCCCTCTTCAACTCACACGAACTCTGGGTTGGTCCGGACCCTATTCGTGTTTATTAATCCGCGGATATATATACTCACTACCCAATGGCTCAGTGGCCCCCAAAGAACCAAACGGAAAGTTAACAGACACTGCCCACCCAAAACACTGCTTTGGTAATAGATGATGCACACCAAAAACCATGCTTTGGTAATAGATGATGCACACCAAAAACCCTGCTTTGGTAATAGATGATGCAAACCAAAAACCCTGCTTTGGTAATAGATGATGCACACCAAAAACCCTGCTTTGGTGATAGATGATGCACACCAGAAACCATGCTTTGGTAATAGATGGTGCACACCAAAAACCCTGCTTTGGTAATACGTGATGCACACCAAAAACCCTGCTTTGGTAATAGATGATGCACACCAAAAACCCTGCTTTGGTAAAAAATGATGCACACCAAAAACCCTGCTTTGGTAATAGATGGTGCACACCAAAAACCCTGCTTTGGTAATACGTGATGCACACCAAAAACCCTGCTTTGGTAAAAGATGATGCACACCAAAAACCCTGCTTTGGTAAAAGATGATGCACACCAAAAACCCTGCTTTGGTAATAGATGATGCACACCAAAAACCCTGCTTTGGTAATAGATGATGCACACCATGCTTTGGTAACTTAAGTCTAAATTATTTAATATTGATGTCTGCCTAACATAATGTAATCTGTTGATGGCAGCCTATATGTTACTCCTAGATCGTGTATGTTGGCAGATAATATAGAACTGGATATCTGTTTTTATAAGAAATGTAGCATATTAGTAGCAGTGACTTGGTCAATTGATAAAAAACCAGCATATAATTAGAACCATAGCATAGTTTAAGAACAGATAAAGATAACTATTTTGTTTTTCCGTACTATGTGGATCCTACTGCAGCTATTCCAGGTCTGAGGACACAGCGGGATCATACTGCATGTCAATCAATGTATTCATCATACTAGTCCCATCCCTCGTCAGTTATCTTGACCTTTGAACTGACACCCTCTAATCCACTTCCCCCCTCTCCCACCTTGTTCCTATCCTTGCTGTTGTTGCATTGGTAGGAATGTGTCTTTTGGTATCTGCTTTCATGTGACTAGTTTTACTTTGGATATGGCTGGTGCTTTGGTACCACTGGATGGAAATGTAATGTGGGGATTGTACAGGCTCTTGAGATTTCATGGACTCAGCACTAGAAGAGGGGCTGTTTAATTGTGTTGCATTCTTCTGCCTAGTGTACACGCCGAAGACATTGTTTTTGTCCATCCTCCATTTGAATGCCAAGGACAAGCAGATATATATTTTTTGTGTAGACAATGCATGACGGTTTATATGCCATATTAATGTGTTGCTTCCTTAAGTATGCAATGGGCCTCATTCCGACCCAGGCGGTAAGGGGTTTACGGCAGCGTAAACAGCGCCGACCCTTACCGCCTGATTCCGAGGTCCCTTAGCGCCATGGAGGATTTAACACCTGCTTTTAGCAGGTGTTAAAATCCATGGCGCTAAGGGACCTTGGCCCTCATTAGGACCCTGGCGGATTTTTACCGCCATCGGCGGACTTTTCCGCCATGGCGCAAAGTCCCTTTACGCCATGGCGGATGGCGGACTTACCGCCCCATTCCGAGGTCGGCGGGGCGGTAAGTCCCCATTGACCCATTTACCCTTCCCCATTCCCATTTCGGCCCCATAGGGCTCAATGGGAGTGGGGAAGGTGTTAATTACGCCACCGTACACTACGGTGGCGTAATTAACACAGAGGTCCCATAGCGCCATGGATTTTTACGCCCGCAAAAAGCGGGCGGAAAAATGACCATGGCGCTATGGGAACTCGTAGTTGGCGGTAAGGGGTCGGCGCAGCTAACGCTGGCGCAGACCCCTTAGCGCCAGGGTCGTAATGAGGGCCCTTGTTGTTAATTACGCCACCGTAATTTACGGTGGCATAATTAACGCCTCCCCCACTCCCATTATGCCCTATGGGGCAAAAATGGGAATGGGGAAGGGTAAATGGGGATTGGGGACTTACCGCCCCGCCAACCTAGGAATGGGGCGGTAAGTCCGCCAACCCCCATGGCGTAAACATAGTTTACGCCATGGTGGTAAAGGTACGACCCAGGCGGTAACTTACCGCCTGGGTAGGAATGAGGCCCAATGTGAGGAATACGTTATATATAAACATACACAACTACAATACATGCATGGCATGAGGCAGACAGTCACAGAGCAGAACAGAATCCTAACCCCATTCTCTGCCCCTTAGATGCAGCTCCTACATTTCTCAGGTGCAAACAGCCATGTTTAGGAGTTAAGCACTTAGCAAGGTCCTGCGGTGCTAGATTGGGGCAATCAGGAAGATGAAAAGGGTCGCGACACTGTGATTTGGACATGCTGTAATAATGCTAATACGCTAGTCCTTAATGACTATGCTAGGGGACAACAAGCGAGTACTAGTGGACTTCTTTTGAATTTGCATATGAAGGGGAAAACTAAATTGTAGGGGAGTGATTGATTTTCAGGGTGTGAAAGAAATGTATTTAAAGAAATTAGCTATTGTGCAGTCAACACCCCATCGCAATAAATTAAGACTGTCTAAATGATTATAGATAGCTTGTGATTTGTGAACATTGAACTGTAATGGGGAGTGTTATGACAAATGAAATGATCAGAAAACCATGTCTGTGTGTGTTTTACATGCTGAGAAGGTTTCACACTTTAAGTTCCCAAAATGCTCTTTGATTTTATGCAAAGCAGCCAGGACCCACTTTGCTGTTATTTGCGCCATTCCCCTTTCTCAAACATGATTTACAAAATAGGGGTGATTTACCCACTGATTTAATTGTTTATATACCCAGGGAGTGATTTATTTGCAGACAGTGATGTATTTACAAACCGAGCCAGCGAGATTTAGTTACAATTGGTAGAATCAGTGCAAACAAGACCTCCTGAGACCTTCCTGAGTGACCCAAAATACATGGTTGCATGGTGTCATGATTAATTGGGTCAGGGTGTTCCCTCTTTAAGTCAGCCCAGCCCTTTTCAGGCCAGGCCCAGCACTTAGGCCACCCCCATTTGTTATAGGCCCTCCCTCAATTCCACCTCCCACTTAAAGCATTGACTGGAGGTGCGCAGCGCCCTATCAGTAAACATGCTGTCCCTGGAGTGCAATGAAGGCTGGGAGTTGACAGCTGCAGACAGAAGATCTGGGCACGATCCATTCTCTGTACAAGGTTCTATTTACAAAAGCAACCCTGCTAGGCCCACACTAGCAGGGCATGCACATACTCCCTTGTGGAGACAGTACTGCTCCTAAGGTCAGGCAAGAGGGAATTCCTGCATCCATACTGTGCACTCTGACCCCCACAGTACCCAATGCACAAACTATTGGCATTCCGACTGCCCACTTCATTTTCAGTGCCCCTTCCTTAGATCTGGGCTGTCCACTGATTATAGGTAAAAGTTACTGGGATGAAAGTTTCCTATTAAATGGGCATTTCACACAAATCATTATTTTATTAAAACTTTAGTGCTAGCACAATTAGCACCCGCATAAAAATGCCAAGAAAGCACAATATACAACTCGCTGGAACCTTCTTTAGTTTCTTGTTAGGATGCCTGTTGGGGTAACAAAACGCCCACCACTTTCAATCGACTCACACCTTTTGAATGGCTTCACTGCCGGGTTTACTTCTCCAATGAGATCATCAAGTTGTTGGCTCCTGTACCAAATAAAATAAACACGATTAGGTTTCATATAACATGGGTCAGAGTCCTCTGTGACCTGTCATGGCATCAAAATGCTTCCAATCACTCACAACTTTGGGAAGTAAAGAGGTTGACCAGTTCAGAAATATTGCACAGGTGCTATGGAAACATAATTAAACCATAGGAAACGGGTAGAGAAAAAGAGGGCTGATGCCTGCCAGACAGACATGAAATTGGTATTGAGTGAATCCGAATGAACCGCAGTTTCCACGTCTTTATGGTACAGGCAGGGCAGCAATTGCTCCAGTGAAAATAATATTTTTTAATATGTTTTTGCACCAGACCAATGGACTAGGACTAGAGCAAATATTGCTCTGGTGCAAACACTGTATCCAAAGATTTATTTTTAGCACTCGGACAATATTTGCACATGTGCTAATGCACTTGCACCAGTGAAATAGCACCCGATGCATTAATGACAATTTAGGGTATGGATTTAGTGCTCCTGAAAATAGGAAGATTGAGAGCCATGAAGTAGGAAGCCATCAGCAGCAGTGCAAGCCTGCTCGCACTGCCTGTCAGTGAACCTCAAAGCCCACCATTCCGGTGGGGAGGTAGTGCATGTGTCATGCCTATTCAACTCCTTATCCTTTCAACCAAGAATGCCAATAGGAATCTAATATCCTGTCAAATGTGAAGGGGGTTTGCAGTGAAAAGAACCGGCATTATGTGCCCAGATACCTAAGGGTTAGGTGCGCTATATTAATAAAAGAAACAAATAAACAAACAAAATTGTAGTGTAGCAAGGACACATTGTGCAAAAGGGGGCAGTTAAGGTTTTGGCTATGTAGGGCGACGATTAGCAACAGTGGACATTTTGAACACACAGTGCAAATTGCCAGATATAAGGAGCACAGAAGAAGATGTCTGCCACCACTGAAACGTTAACTCAGAGCCATTGGTGTGGTATGTTTGGAGGACCATGGCCAAAACGCCATGGTAAGCAATGCAAATATACACTGCAGCGAAAACAAGGGTACGCTTTGCCAGAAAGTAGCGACTCCTTCTCGAAAACCAAGACAAAGGCAGCACTAACGGAAGCTTACCATGGCTGAGGGATCTTTCGCATGTACACTTGCCCCATTTCCATTGCAATTTTGAGGAACATTTTCATGAACGGGTCTAAAATGCCATTCAACTGTCGGTTGGATTGCAAGAAATAAACAAGACAACAAAGACAAAATGGTGGCATTTTGTTTGAATGTGAGTAATGTTTCTCAAAACTCAGGACTGCCACTAGCCATAAAAAGGGCAAACCGTCGTGCGGTGTTCTAGAGTTGGAGATGCTAGTAATATTTCACCCCAAGAGTGTGCAGCTACAGAAGTACAGGTTGGGCTCGATCTTCTTCTTTCATATATTAGCATGAAAACGCTTTAGCTAGAGTGAAACTGGTCCTACCTCGCTTTCCTCTCAGTGGCGCTTCTTCTCTCAGTGTTATCCAGTATGACAGGCTTTGGAGGCAGCGCCATTCTATGGGAACACATAATCCATGTTTATATTTAGAAATTACTTGTGATGTTTTGAAAAGATGTTTCTGCCTTCGTTTATTGTAATACATGTTTTATCTTTCATATCATGCCTAAAGATTTGTTAAATGTTACCCACATAGTACACATTATACAATTTTTCAATCATTGATATTCAAATAGGTATTACCCAAATTGTTGGAACACAATTGTTCGAATGCCCGAATTCACTGAATTTCAATTTGAAGGGTCCGAATTGACCTTTGCACAATTGACTGTTTATTATATATATATATATATATATATATATATATATATATATATATATATATATATATATATATATATATATACATAATGGGTTTGTGTGTGGGGTTTTGCATTGGGTGGGGAGCTGTGGGGTGTCCCCCTCACATATATGTAACAACTGACCTTCAAACTTTCTGCAAAGATCAACTGTAACTTGAACAATTGTAGTTCGAACAATTTGTATACGACCATTCAACTATGCTCATTGAAAACAAATTAAATCAATTTTCTACGCTAGACTGAAGGGATACTGATTCATGACATGCGGGTTCAGTTTTAGACAAAGATTGACTTTGTCTTATGTTTAATAACAGTGCAACTGGAAAATATCCTTTCCTACTGCATAATCAGTACTACCTCAAGATGCCTAATCAATACTACCGCAATATGGCTTTCTTGATAGGAGCTTTAGATCACTGTAGGGAAGGTGATGATATATGAATTAATAGCCCTGGCTTTGTAGTCCGTTGCTTTCATGCTACTTATAAGCTGAATGAATTTCTCATCTTCCTTTCGGTATCTGACTGCAATTCCTCGCAGAGATATACGGCTGGATACCCCTACTAATCATTGTCAAATATGTGGCCTTTCGACTGATTTCCAATGCTGCTGCAGATCAATCTTCCCCATGCCAATGCAATGTTCCATGAAGCGCTTCCAATCCCCTTAATATATGCATTCAAATCCTTTAGAAAGAATTACCCTAAACTATAGACAATAAATATCAAACCTGTGTTTGAATACTTTAAATCCTGAATAAAGAATACATTATACAACACAATATTGGAAAAAAGATCTCATCCCTCCAACTCTTACATGTAAAATAGATGCTTCCGGGCCATCTCAGTATTATTCCTTAAATGTATTTTAGGGATTTCACTTTTTTTAATATGAAATAACCCCAAATTGTATCTCATTTGATACACTTATGATAATATCCTTTTCCATGATCATCACTGCCCAGAGGCTCAGGGAGCCAAGACTAGAGGTAAAGCTTTGCGCAGGGTGCATGGGACTTGGGCTGGAGCACAAAACGTACTGTCCTGATCCCAAAACAGTGCATATATACATATGTGCCCTAAGGACAAACGAGGCACATTTTTAGATCCTATATCTGCATGTTCTTAGGGAACTCAAAGGTTCAATCATGTAGCTTCAATTGCACTAAGGTTAGGAAAAAGGGTGTCATTTAGATTTATGTATAATATAAAATGTATTGTATATATCAGGGATATTGAGTTGCACTTCCACTCATTCTCAGAATGGGAGAAGAGGTTATAACTGGGGCACACAGACTGATCATCTGAGTTTTATTTCCTTATTGCTTATAAAGTCAAAGATTTTCTAGAAGAATATTTATTTGAATGTTTCACTATTGCTTATGGGGTTATAGCTGAACAATTTCTGTTGGAAAGATTATGTGTTACATGAATGACAAGATAAGGGCCGACGATATTCACCACCATGTAAGGTCTTTACGAGAGAGAATAATCGTGCAATATCATATTATTGCCACTTCTGAGAAACTGAGATAAACCTGAGCATACAAAATGCGCAATCTTTATGGCTTAAACACTGAAAGGCGCGAGTACCATCAGAGCATGCTCCTAAATTAGGACAACCTGTGAATCAAGATAAAAATTAAAAGATGACAAAACAAAATTATTGGGAACAATTAAAGCCCCACGAACACCATCAAACAAAATGTTTTCCACCATTGTCACATAGATCCCGAAACGGATTCCTTTGTGGAAGCATGAGAACGCTGATATACCAAGTATGTGCACTGTGTTGCTGGCCCCTGCCTACGTCAAGCAGGTTCCCCTCTTGCCTAAATAATTGAATACAGTGACTAAGTCCACTTATGTTGTAGTTTTACCATTGAAACAACCTCCATAATGCTTCATGAAGTATCAGTTACGGTTAATGGCTAGGTGTTTATTGGCTGTCCCCCGGACTATCGCAAGAATCAGAAGTAGGGCCTTTCCCTGCTTTGTAGGTTCCATGTGTTAATATCCCTGCAAAAATATTGCCATACAAAAATATTGCCATATTTTTGCGTCGATATAAAGCCATGGAACCTGCAAGGGACACCCCTGCAACCACCATAATTTTTTTAATGGAGCGAGGGACACCCCTGCAACCCCCAGTCCCAATAACCCCATAAATTATGTCCACTAATAATATCACCTATGGCCTTACCCCGCGACCATATATATGGTGATATTATTGGTGGGGATAATATTACCTGATACCACTTGGTAGGGAAGCTCTGGCATGGCCTCCCTCTCGAGATTGCATGCAGCTTGGATCCTTTTGTATATAGAAATACACTAAACACTTCTCTCTTTGTATCTTCTTTCTAGAGACCTAACAAATGCTGGGGCCTGATTTTATTTTATAAGGAGTTCAGGATATTGTAACAGCACCGGGGCCGGCTTGTGTGGTGGCAGTGGACTCTACAAATCTTCTATAACCTAACATCGGAAACGTTCACATTTTTCATGCATTTTTGAAGAGTGGGAGTTCTCCCCCAAAAGCATTAATTATGAAAGAGGCACAACTGTGACAATGTAAAACGTTTGTTATCCCTGGTGAAACAGAATACATGTTAGAGAGGTGTGTTATGGGAGCATTGTGGATTATGGAATGGAAGAGCCCTTGTAAATGACAATGGTTTGCTAACGCACTGCCAGACATCTCGAGTCTTTCTTCACTGTTATCTACCATTTGATTCTGCATCTGTACTGTGATGATGCATCCTCTTAGTGAACCTCAAGAAGAGCAGAAGAGGGGCCAGGTGTCACACAATCACACTGGGGTTGACCAGCTCTTTCAGGCTGAACCCTTCTTGCAAGTGGAGAGCCCACAATTCTACGCCCTACATATTTGCAGGTGAGATTGCAGGTTTCTTCTTCCAAATGACAGTGTGGCACATTAACTATAAGTTATGTGGCCGATAGATAGACATGTTGGGCCATATGGGCCTTCTCAAGGACATCTCCTTGAGCAGGCACCAAAAAGGAAAAATTACAGGAAAGGGTCGAACACCTACGTCATGTCAGTCCTGACATGCTTAGGTCTGTTCTCCAAATCTTGTGATCGGCCTACGTAAACTGCATTCTAATTAAATATAGGATTAACGTACCATGTGAAACCATCATGCAATTGGTCAGTACCATTTCTCTGGAGAAGCATCTGTCGTCTGCTACTGGAGTATGTTAAAAAATGCAAATATTTACAAAGACCTTCCACCACTTCTTAAAGCCCCTTTGAGTTCATGTGGAAAGACACACCTTTTGAAGACATTCCATAACTGCGTACATTAATATTGGGGGCATCCCAGCGCTCGCTGATTGGTCATTGATTACTCATGGTTAAGTGAAAATGTGGTTCATCCAGGATCCATGAAGCCATAGGTTGCACCAATAAAGAATGCTAGTAAAATACAAACTATCACCGTGCTCTACAAATTCAAGCTAATCAAAGGTATAAAAGGGGGTAGACCTGTAGGAAGGCTACAATCCTCTACTGGCATATTGCTCTGCTCCTCTATGTACACTATGCAAAAAGGTGTCTGCTTGTCCTATCTTTAAGCACAAATTGCATTCTTGGCCTATAACACTGGTCACCAACCATTGACTACCCAGATGTTTTGGACTGCAATTACCATCAGCCCTAAACAGCATAAGCCATGGGAGGTATCATGGGAGTCATAGTACGAAATATCTGGAGAGTCACAGGTTGCAGATCCCTGGCCTATAATCATAAAAGGCAAACATCTCCAAGCCATCCATCCACGAGATGCAAGCATTGCCCATCAAGACCTTATGGAAGCCAGGAGGGGACCATTTTTAATTAGTGCTAACGTTCCCTATAAGGGCGCCCTTCAATTACAAGAACTTGGAAACCATCAAACATTGTGTATGGTTTCTTTAGATTTTGGGATGAGCTCTGATGCAAATTATGCTTAATTAAAACCTTAATTGTGTCAGCAGTATGGACACAATCATTAATTATACAAAGGCCCCCAATTGTTTAATGGCATTTCCCACTGGTGCAGGCACACATGACAATGATATGTAGAAGTACAATATTTACCTTCCATCCTTTGCAGATGATGGCGGAGTGGCTGGTAGTGGTCCTTTGCTGTTGCTATCCTTGTTAGAGGGAGGGGGGATTGGTGGAGGTGACACTTTGGGCCTGTCATCCTTGTTAACTGTTGGAGGGACTGTTTGAGAAGGACCTTTGGAATTGCCATCGACATAAGAAGGAGGGACTGCTGGGGGAAATACTTTAGGCTTTCCATCCTTATTGGTAGAGGGGGGACTTGTTGGCATGGAAACCTTTGGATTGTCATCAACTTTTTCAAATCTGAAGGTAAAAGAAAAAGAGTCGTGCTTAATAACATATTGATTGGCTGAGTTGTGTTGTCATGTTGGTACTGCTTATATGATAGTGTGTGTGGGAATGACCAGAGAACATAGCACTATGGAAGCCGGTGAAACGAATGTCATTTGTTACAAGAAAAGACGGATAACATTACCTTGCCCTTGCGCTCTCAACCAAATTCGATCTCGGTTTATCAGGTGAAGATGAGTCTGAAGAGTAGATGGTACTATAAAGCAGGAGAGCAATGGACCAAATTATTTTTCTAGTCACATTATACATGGCTTATACATACTAGTGTATTTAAACAATCGGGCGGAAGCATTCTATTTCTCACAGACAAAAAAACAGTCATATACAGAGACTGCAGGGATTTAAGGCATTATTATGTAATGTTGGCCTGTCTAGAATGAGAAGTGTTTTTTGATAAGAATGTGATACTAAAGTCAAAACTTCATGCAGAGGTGATCGTATTGTTGGGCAAAGATGTTAACTATTGCATACATAATGATTGTGTTCAGGTCAGGTATTTTCCTAGTACCTTCTCTCATATTTTATGCATGTAACGCCATGTTTTCTACCATGTGATTGTCTGTCTTTTAGACCTTTAATGACAGGTGTGACTTCACGGCTCTCCACAATGCACGAACCCACTTATCTCCCAACATAGGGATGGGCTTAAACTGTGGATCCACAAACTCACACACGTGAGCTGCTGGAGAACGAAATTGCCAAATTGTACAATTCTGCCCGTCGTCCAGCATAACGTCATTAACCTCCGTTAACAGCCATGTCAAACACAATGATGGACATGTAAATACACCAATGAACATGTTCAGCACATCAGACGCGTCTGAAAAGACAACCTCTTTCATTAACACCAGCTTTTAGCGGCTACTTGATCAAATAAAAAGTACAACAAATGTCACCTTCATGTACACCATAACACACGTTTTCATCTAGTTGGATAAAATACAGGTCGAATACTGGCGTGACGGTGCAAATTGTCCATGGCTACTAGTTTAAGCTCTTTATTTTTTCTTCAACACTTTCTTACAATATAAAACGACTTTTTGCCTTAATGGGGGTGGCGGTTATTTTGTACTCTACTTTTCTCTCATTTTTCACCAAGCACTGGCATCGCAAGGGGACAAACAAGTGCAGATTGAAGCCAGTAAAAGCATAACTCCAGGGCCACTGCAGCAGGTATGGAATGTAGTACTTATGGACGCTGTTGAGGCCTTCTGACTCACCCAAGGCTCCAACTCAGCTTAAGTCATAATGGGCCCCTTCCATGCTCAACAATGAAAATAAATGCACGGTAACACTCAGTGCATCTGCGGGCATTTCGCATTTACCTACCTCATCTACTAACCGAGGGTATATGGCACACATTATCAAGCACAGAGAATTTGAATGGAGCAACAGTCTGCACAAAAACAAATATTTATTTAAAAATAAAATTAAAATCATACATACATTTTCTGTCCCTCTGTTTTGCTGGGCATGTTGTTTCTAGAAGGAAATAACGGTATATGTTAAGAACGCGTGAAATACTAAATGTTGCGCGTTGTTCCATTATTGTATGCCTAGAGCTACTGTTAGTGTCACCATCACCGTAGGGAAGAATGGTTCAAGTGATCAAAGTTGGAGAGGTTGTGATTTCTCATGCATTTTCACTCTTGTGGTCAATGTGCCCATGTAGATGAGGTGTAGAGGTACAGCAGTACCCTATATGATCAGAGTTGGGGAAGTTGCGGTTGATGCTTTTCCACTAGTGTGATGAATGTGCAAAAGTGGAAGTAGGACCCGACCAATGGCATACATTAACAGAGATGATGTGACTTAAATCAGATGACCATTGGCCTTCCAGATGCTTTGGCCCAACCAATCAGTGGGTCAATGGAGCAACCTGCTATACAATGTTGCATAGACCAATCCACTGGCATTTTGTTCGCTATTATCAGTATTACACGTATTTAGAGGCAGTTCGAGGCGTGCCGCACAGATAAGAGACAGCCAATGATGTACTAACCTCTATGTAGTCTATAAGTAGATATGTTCCTCTACCCAATCCCTCCCGCTAATACGTTTTACAGTTTGCCACATAGGATGACATCATAGATGATGGATAAGAGGGTATAAGACCTATGTGTAATCAAATTTGTGTGTGACTGTGGAAGGATCAGTCTGACGTCTGCCAGTTGACCCTACTTTATTAAATTGAGAATAAAGTAGTACATTTTGCCATATTCGTTGAGTCTGTCCAGTTATTTGGCCTGAGATCTTTATTGGTAATTCCATCTAGCTCAAGAGATGCTTCCAGGTCCCAGAGCACAACCTGTTGCACGTGGTCCTCTTCCACCACTCTGACGATGTTATACATCAATGATGGATCAGATGCAGAATTCCTGAAGACAGGCTCAATGACATCCAGAGGGGGGTGGATAATAGGGTGCCAGCGGGAGGCTGGGGGTGCACAGGGCACCAGAGGGGACCCAGGGGGGTGACTACACCCCCCCTGCTCATGCCCTAGCTCTGCCATTGCATCCATGGCACCGAATGAATGCAACAATTATCCGCCATCACACCCACGCCTAAAGCAAAACATACGACACTCTACATTTATAGCTGCATCAGACACGCAAGACCCTGATTAATTGGCGTTGTTGGCATAATCTCTTTAAAAAAAATGAAATATATGTATTGAATCACTTATTTCATTTTTCTAAATCTGCTCCTCTCAGCTATTCATGATGAAAACAACAGATCAATACGGACTGCGATTCCATCGTTAGCGGAGAAGCTGCAAGTCACGTGATTTCTTCTCAAGCGACTGCCATTCTGCTAAACCCTTGAAAGAAGAAGGATTTATGTTGAAATAATTGCCTGATTATTTTACAATTGCCGGGAAAGGAACGATCAGCTTCGACGCTGTCGTGTTTTTTTTCGCCCTCTTACACTGACATGTCAATCACCGGCATGCTTCCCCTGGTTTCGTTTGCATGGCGTCGCTTAGCAACTGACAACGGTGCATCAAAAATGCCAATGTGGAGTCTGCTGAAATATAGCCATCATTGTGTTTTTCTCAGCTGAGACTGTAATCTGATTTTACTCTCACGGCCAGTGTGACCACAAAATGACATGGGTCAATCCTGCCCGGGAGGCGTGGGAGGCCTCGTGCAATTCCCGGGATCCACCTTGTTGATGGCTTTAGGGAAATTGCGGGAATCAGAAAGTGACCTCAGGACCACAGCAGATGAAAGATGCTGTGTAATGGGTTTGGAGCTCCTAACAGTGCTGTCAGTCCTTTCCCTACCCCATATTAGAAGGAACACAGCTCCAATATTATTGCAAAGTAAGGATGCAACTGACCAACAGAATCTTTGACAGTACAGAAAAAGGATGCATTGACCATATCCATTTATTTCATGAATGTTACTATTTCTCTTTTCTTGTATCAAGCTAAACAATTGGCTCCTATAACCCGGAAGTGACCAATGAGGCGCATGGAGTGGAGGTGGATTGTGCGGTCTGCGTCAGGCACTGTGTGGCAGCTGGAGAGGTGGTGGGCTTTAAAGAGGGGCATTTGGTAAAGATTGCGGGTCAGAGAAACTTGTTCACATAAGGTCAGCCGTAGGAAAAAAACACGATATTCTTTGTAATGATGGTCTTTAGAAGAATTGAAGGATTGCTCTGTTCTCTGTTTGGGAGTCGAGCTGTTGAAGTGGGCAGGGGTCTACCATTTCTAAAAATATGTATTTTTTAATTTTTTTTATTTTTTATTTCACAGAAATATGTATTTATGTAAAAACCCAAGGAAAATGTTCTTGGTCTAAGAGTTTCTAGTTCAGCCCTGTCACGTGACATCACGGCTGGTGCGAGGTTGCTTGTCACGGCCTGCTCACCGATGCCGCATTGTTGGCAGGTCGCTCTGTGCGCTTCTGCTCTATCTGCCCGAGAGCGGGAGTGGTGCTAGGGCTATGTTGCCTCAGCACGTGCTGCCGCAGCAGATCACCAGGACACTGTCACCAGGGGTATCCGGAAGCGGATGCATGGGAGGTGCTAACCGTATCACCGCATGTTAGACTCTCTCTGATGTGCTACAGACAGCAATGGGATCTTGGCAGAACATGCTCATTGGTGAACCGGACCCTCCTCGCCCACTGCCAGGAACATCATCCGCCATTGGAAACCTGGGCTCTTCTGCAGGGCTCTTGTGCGTTGCCTCGGTGATGAGAAGCTGCTTCTGCTGCCTGATAGTATTCCCTCTGTGGTCTCCTCGCCGCCATATCTGTCAGGGATGTCTTGCACTGTGTCCATGTTTTTACTCTGGCCTAAATAGAGGTGGGTGAACACGGATGTATATGTTTGCAACTAAATGTTGTATGCTTACTCCTTTTGGCTCACCTTGAATCCAACAAGGCCTGTGCAATCACAGGTCGTGCAGCCATTTGGGTGGACAATAGTCAAATTACCCTCTGGTGTAGGTACAAAGTTGGTGGCCTGAATCTTTTTGCAGAAGTGGATGATGAATACCTACAATTTGTGGAACATTTATTGACGCTTTTATAGTTTGATCACATAGGTTTTGGGAGTGCAGGTGCTTTCTGCATTATGCATTTATAAGTTTTACCCTTAGGGCCTGATTCATGGAATTTTTAGCGCAGTGCAAAGTAACTTTGCACTGACAACAAACGCTCTGATTTGCAGAACACTTTGCACTGAAAAAGTATTCTTTGCACCGTGAATTTGGCCCATTTAGCGCAGTGCAAAGAGTACTTTTTCAGTGCAAAGGGATTTACAGAAAAGTGCAAAGTGTATTTTTAACAATACACTTTGCACTGTTCTGTAAATCAGGGTGTTTGTTGGCAGTGCAAAGTCACTTTGCACCAGTACAAACTCCATTTGCACCGCGCTATACATTCTGTATATCAGGCCCCGTGATTCACAGAGCGGTGCACATTTTATTTTTGCAGTACAAAGTTGCACTGCAAAAGTACTCCTTGCACTGTGCTAAATGAGCCTAATTCACGGTGCAAAGAATACTTTTGCAGTGCAAAGTGACTGTGCACTGCAAGACTACACTTTGCACTGCTCTGTGAATCAGGGTGTTTGTTGACAGTGCGAAGTCACTTTGCACCGTGCAAACAAATTCCATGGCTCAGGCACTAAGTGTCATTGGAGCAGGTTGAAATCAGCAGTGCACACACTGAAAAGAGGTCAAGTCAATGAAACCTCTGGGTACTGACTGTAAAGTCCCTGGTGGAGGCTCCGGTTTTTCCACAGAACGGTGGGACCTTCCCAAACATCCCTGGAGGCATCTCCCCAACCAGAGTCCCTGATAACCTTTCACTCATGACCTGTTCAATGCTACTTACTCTGTGGTCTCCACGGTGGTGCTGAGGGTCTTATTTGACGGTGCCCAGGACTGCCTACAAAGAAAGACATAATTTATTCCATCAGATCACATTCTGAGTGTAAAATTAGGAAAAGGATGGACTAGTTACCAACGACAATTGTTGTGCTTTTGACCTTTTAGTGTCATTTAGGTATTTTGAAGTAAAAATAAATAGCACCAAACATGCACCTGGTAATGCAGTTGAAAGAATGTACATCAGTATTAATAGAAATATCAGCATTTTTTTTTATAAACAGTAAGCAAATGATTCTAAACCTTTCTTATTTTCTGAAGAAGAAACCCTTCATCCGGCCATTGTCAATTGAACAGATCCATGGTTCTATATTACACTCAATATTTGCTGTACTGGCATACAATGGGTCTGCCAATATGGCACGCCACATTAAATTACATTGGGCCTCATTACAAGCAGGCCGGTGCAGAATTAACGTGCCAGTATTAACGTATACCGGCATGTTTCCACACCGGCCAACTACAAGTTCGCCGGTGAGGTGGAGGAATTACCCCCAGCTAAAACCTGGAGGTAATCCTGCCACCCTACTGGCAACAATCCCCAGTATTACAGGCGCTGGTAATACCGGCTCCTGTAATACCGGCACAGTCTCCCATGGAATCCTATGGTGCTCCATGGAATGGGGACTAACCACCTATACCGGCACTCGTAATCCGGCGGTAATACCACTAGACCAAGTGCTGGTAACAGTAATCCCATTCGTCTGGTATCCTGGTGGGTTTGTCGCCAGGATACCGGTAAGGTTATAATGACCCCCATTGATATATAAATCTGATCTGTAATGTGGTCACAATGAATGGTGGAAAAACACTCTCCAAAATATGGGTAAAGCTTTTTTTTATCCGTCACTCTTGTGGAATCAAGGATGACTGATACCAAAATACACTGGAAACAGAATGTCCGTATTCGAGTGAGTGGAGAGCTAGGAAACAAAGCTCCCACAAAGTGTGACTGCAAAGGTTCCTGGACATCTCATCTATTTGCCATCAGGATCTTGGGTCTTCGGACTTCTAAACGTTTTCATCCGGCATGTTATCATCCGGACGGGTGGTATTAAGTACGATGAAAGGTGCACGTTGAAAGAGTGTTGCTGATATAATAGTTTGGGCTAAAAAATCTTATACTGTAAAAAAAACAGCAAAACGAAAACATAACAATGTACACATCATTTTGGAAAACCAAGATTTAAGACATGGGTCTACCAACGAGTGTGGCAGAGCAATAATACTGGTGTGCCTGTCAAAGCAGGGGGGCGACACCAATCCAAATCTAAGCTATGAAGCCGCAATTGGTAAGGCGTGACCTCCCAGCATCGAATCAACTACCCCGGATCGAGAAAGTGTGTCCCCACTGAGGACTGTGAGTTTTCTATAGTTGTCCTCTGGCACACCAACAGGGTTGCATCTAAAGTGACTCTTGTGCCTACCAGTCCCGGTTCTACAGATGGTAATAGTATGTTCCAAGCATGAAACCTGTGGCAGCATTCAAGCAGCAGCAGCATTTTCCACCAGTCGTAAATGGTTAGACACAGATATCTTGCCACATAAAATAACGAAAGCAACCCTTATACATTTGTAGGGAAGTCAAACCTCGCTGGGAAAATATTCCCTTGTGAGCTTGGCCGCCACAAAAGTGAAGTCAAAAGGGCTAAACCAAATCACAAGACCACAAGTATTGCAGATAATATGTTGATGTTTACGATGTAGTACAACCCACATTGAATATGAGGTTGTGTTCAAACTGCGCGCGTTGTTGGTGTGCCCACATCTGTGGTGCTGTGTTGTGTAATGGACCCCGCTCTAAAAGGAGAAAGACTTATTGGAAACAGCCTAGAGATGGAGTTCAAATACTATATCCTGGGTCTGGGGTCCTGGCAAGTCAGGTGTGATTCATAGCATAGAAGGGGCACTGTTATACCCACCGATATCTGCAGTTTAAAAGGACCATTCCAAAGGGCAAACATACAAACTGGTCATTTTGCCACCTTCTGCTTCTGTGCCTCGTTTCTCATTAAAAGCTGCCCTGTTAATGCATCTGGGTGCATGTAATTCACTGCATGCGGCATCGCCTGCTCCAAGGTGCAAAGTGAAGGGGAAGCAGGTGGCAGGCCATGAGGGTGTCAGCCGGGAGGTGCAATGGCCGTGCTGCAGTCAAGCACTGTAGGGAGTCTGAAAAAAGTGTGGCTTGAGAGACTCCCTGAAGTGCAAGTGCTCGAGCATGAATCTGAGCAACAGTGAGTCCGAGTATCAAAGGAAGAGACTTTATGGCGGAGAAATCTACCCCAAAACATTTGGTCCTATCCTGGCAGAAGACCGGCCAAAGTTGAGAAGCCAACTCCAGGCTGGGAACATTGCCGTACTGTGTAATAACATGTATGTAGGTTTTTAGGAAATCCACTATTAAGAAAGAAGGCCAACCTGACTCAATGCAGGCTTCTCGTGCACACCCAGCCAGACACTGTTACCCAAAGATGGGCAAGAACACCTTGAAAGAGGGAAGCCGCAGACTAGCAAGGTATGATTCGGAAAAGGCAATCATGGCAAAAAAGGCTGATAAATTATAAACAATCTGAGGTTGAGCTCGGAATCCTTTCATTGCCCAGTCCCCACTAGGTGGCTTAATACCCCAGCTGGTGAGCAAGAAGGCATTGGAACAGTCCTTATCCCTTTGGGTAGCACAATGGGCCTCATTATGACTGTGGCGCTAGCCGTGCCGGTAAAACTGGCACGGCTGCTGCTGGAGTCGTTTTTTTCTGGCACCCGGGAATGGGCAAATTGGTAATAACCGGGGTATTACAACCCTGGCGGACCCGGTAATTGACCATTCTCGGGCACCGAAAAAAAAATGCTCCCCATTCCCATTCGAGCCCCATAGGGCTCAATGGGAATGGGGAGGTCAGATGCACCGACACCATTCGTGAATGGTGCCGGTGCATCTGACATGCTATGCTTGCGAGTGCCATTCTGCCGGCCAGGTCCGACCTGGCGGGCTGAAAAGCACCCGCGAGCAGAACTCGTAGTTTGCTGGTACGGTAACAATGGTACCGGCAAACTTACCGGTACCGTTGTTACGTTACCGGTAAACTTGTAATGAGGACCAATGTGTGATAAATTTGGTGTAAGCTCAAATGGCAGAGTTTGTGTATTCCAATAGGTTCCAGGGATCAGTACAAATCTGGCCTTGACCATGAAAAATAATGTATTCCTTACATCACAAAAATTGACAAAAGAATAAAAATAGAACAATGCAGTACTTGGCCTACTGACTCATTACATTCTTGGTACTCTGCATCACTGATGTGAGGTCTCATGCGCTGGCTGCAAATACTGGGTGCAAGGACTGCTTGGTGTCACAAATTTCCATTGCAAAGACAGCATGTGGCATCTCCTTTTATACTACTTGGGTGGAGCACACATGTCCATGTATGTCCATGGTAGAGGATTCAGGGCTACGTGACATTCTGAGTGAGATGACTAACTGGCTTTGTCTCCTCTTCCGGTGATGTCATATACAATGCACCCAGAAGCACTCTGCAGGTTAGGCATCAGTCCAGAAACCTAACAGGGAAACCCCTTGTAGTCCAACTACTCTCCCCTGGTTATTCAATGAGTTGGGCATGCGATTCTCTGATCAACACTGGAGTCTGTATCCGTGCATCCGGTTCCCTCATACTGTCTTCTGGTGCATATCCCACCTGCTCCATCAAATGATACAATCAGCACCTCTGACTATGGGAATCCAGAATTTGGGCTACTTAACATACTTCATCAGTGACAGTCAGAGGTCCCCGGCAAATGCTCAGAATCAGTCAATGTTAAAAAAGGTAAACATGCAAAACTGGCTGATGAGCAAATACAGAAGTAGATCTGGATCTATGCCGGCATGATAGACTATTTGGGCTATTGCATTGTGTCCAATGTGTCTGGGCTGGAATTTCGTGTGTCTGCTACTGAAACATGGTGTTTTGATGGCTAACCAAACTTCAACTCTCTTTTTGTATGCAGGCTCTTGGTAGCTTTTTATGTCTGCATAGTTCTTGGGAGGTTGTTTGCTTAGTATTAGGAATTATTTCAATGTGCTAGGTTCCAGGAGAATTTTAATGCCCAGTCCTCAGTAATGGGTTCGCCAACTGGGGCTATGTCCAGGGGCATCATCTAGGGATGTAAAAACCTGCAAGCCAAAAAAAGAGTGGTTTGGGCATACATTACACTTGTATATATATACATATATATACTTCAGCAAGTGTCAAGATCCACTCCCATTCTTCCTCTCCTTTCAAACCGAAAGCCTATGGTAGCTTTCGGGAACTTTGTTTTCTTGCTCTGTCCAAGTCCTTAGGTTCAGTATCTTGAGGTCAGTCGAACATCGACTATCATCAACGTATGGAAGGCTCTACAAAAACGGGATATGCCCTTGGGGCAGCTATCGGAAACTACCATTTCAGGGAGGGAGATGAAAAGAAAGAAGAGATAGTGAAATAATGTCACTAACTCATAGGCTTCAGATGAATACCGGCCCCTTCCAGGTAGCTCCTCCAGGTAACAGCTGAATCCTTGACAGCAAGGATTTCCATGTCAAAAAATGTGCTTCTTTTGCTGTTGGTATGAGTTTATGGGAGAGGTAGACTGCCGAATGAGAGTCCAGGGCGTGGTTGAGTTTGTTTGTGACAAAATAAAGCCCTTCTCAAAATCAGAGTGATGAGTCTACATGAGGTAAGGTGACAATGGACCAGGATGTCTCAGTACAGGAGTAATTACAGGGGCTTGTTTGAGTTTCTGGAAGGATTCTTCCGAGGTGGAAAGGTTCCACGTATAGAAATTCCTTGCTTGAGGAGTCCTGTTAAAGGTAATAAAATCTATGAGTAGTGATCAATAGTAATGTGTGAATCACAGAAACCTTCCTAGAGGCATTTAATTGCTGGGAGAACTTTTTTCCATCATTGGCTTGGTCATCTGCTGGTCTACAGCTGTTCCTGTGATAATATGAATCCTAGGAATGGCACAGTGGTCTGTGGAATTTGCACCTTGACGGCTTAGCATAAAATCAATTACTCCAAAAAATATTAAAATTTCATCAAAGTAGATGCCTACCAGGATGCAGGATGCCTATGAAGGCCCTCAGCTCGTTGTTCAGGAAAGGCTGAAAGATGGCTGGGGAACTGTAGAGTTCATAAGGCATTTCCAGGTACTCATAATGCCACTCTTTGGTATGGAATGCTATCTTCCACTGATGCCCGGAAAGAGTATAAAGAGTGTATATAGCCTGTGTATGTCGAGGTTCATATAAAAGGAAGACCCTTGCACTTGATCAAGATTAACATGGATGAGAAGAAAGGGGTGAGGGGTAATGATGAGAGGTTAGGTTGACAGTAGTCAACGCTGGGCCTGAATGTGTAACAATTCTTTTCGGGTATAAAGAAGCCAGAAGCCCCTTTTGGGGACCAGGACGGATGAATACAATCTTTGACCAAGATATATTTAATGGACTGTTGAAGAATCAGCATTTTTTAAAATTATTTTTATTGGTTTAGCTGAATTGAATCAACTTTTCAATAATAACATAAAAAAAGAATACTTTAAAAAATATCAACATTTTACACTACACGTCAATCAAATCTGAAAATAATAAAATTCATTACCTATCATAACAAAATCCATATTTACACATCTGGTTTTAACATCTTTAAAAAGTTCACTGTAGCAATTTGAATTGGAACATAAGAAGAACATAAAATGTATGACAATCACTGCTGATCAGACAAGGAGCCCACAGATGTACAATATTTCGCAAAGTGATTCATTCTATCTCCAACTAGCGCAGGGCAGAGTGAAATTAAATGTTCCAAAGTCTCTTTGCAGTCACGATTCTCGCAAAAGCGACAAAGGTTCTGATGGCTAAGAATCAATTTCCGTTTTGCCAAAACATCCTTTGTTGGCCAGAGATTAAAGCGCACACGTAAGATGGAAGTTCGATGTTCAGGTGATGGAGATATATGGAGATATTGTTCCATGGTGCAAACGCATTTAGGGCGGAATCTCTGGACATTAATGTTTTTGTATTGCATACATAGATTTCTTGTTTCAATCCAGTCATTACAATAGATTGTATCCTTCGCTTTAACTGGGTTGGAAATCAACATTTCAATTGTGATGTTGAAGAATCAGCATTTCTTTTGTTTGTCAAGGCATTGGTCCTACCGCAATGAATAGCCAGTCTGTGACTCGGTCCAGAAATCATATGGTTGAAGTGTGGGGAGGATTTTGGCTTCTTTATGTTAAACAATATTGTGGTACAATGCATACACTGCGCAGCTGCCAATCTCAGTGACTGCAAGGGCATGGACTCGGGCGTTTATGGAGTCAAGGAAAACCTCTGACATGAAGAAATTCATCATATCATGCCCGCACCAGCCTCACCATTCCTAAGGGATGTTCCTTGCCACAGTTCTAGCTGTGTAGAGTCTATAGAAGACAGATCCCCAAATTGTAAGCTTTTGACAGTACAATTTAATGGAAGTTGATCAGCCAAGGAGTATTCCCATTTGCAAAACCACGAGTAGTCCCAAACACCCCCAATCAATGTCCACAATCTGGTAATTCATTAACAAAAAAGTGCCCAAACCACTTAAATGAAGTCATTTTCACAACAAAACCTTGTGGGTTTTTGTTCGCTAATCAACCCAGAATTTAAAGAATCGATAACGTCTGCTGTTCAGATGATTCCAGATCACCAAATATTAGTGCAATGGAAAATGCAGTTTGTGCATGATGTGATGAATCTCAACAATTTGTCCCTTCTCCCCAGAGGGAACCACCCCATTTGAGGCTAGGTAGGTGATCCTGCTATGCAAGACTCTCTCTAGGGTTCTAGGCTAGTGGGGCCTCACTATGAGTGAGTACCCTTGTTAGAACTGATATAATATTGTTTTGTCCTCATTGTATATGTTGGCCTATGCCCAGTTGCTTTGCGAGGAAATCCGTATTACAAGGTCGTGACCTTAAGTGAATCAAGCCTCCATTTTAGGTGCGAGCCGCCATTTTAGTTTATTGTACAAAGTCACCCTGTGGCCTAAAATGGCCGTCTTGTGTTCTCTTGTTCTTGCTTTAACCTATTCAACTTCTGGAGGAGAGTTAATGTCCAACCTGCCTTCAGGCTACATGTTAGGGTCATGTAGACCTTGTCCTTTGTTGACCTCGGGATCAGGGGATTACTTGAATTGGCGATGTTAACCTACAAGTATACAAGAACAATAACGCTATCTAAACACGACATGCGAAACATTTGTTTGGTCTGTATTAAAGCAATGTGTAAAGAGTGTAAAGTTAAACTTAGAGAATAATAGTGTTTGTTAGTAAATGTATTAAAAAGTAAACCGCATGCACGAGATATGTAAATTAGGAACGAACCTGGCGTGACCCTAGCCCAGTACATGATTAACTTGTAAGAGGCTGGACATCGTTATAACGAAATTGTATAAATATGCTGATGTCCAGCTAGCAAATCCTGTTCACTGCTCACATTGAACCCTGCTGGTGGTCTCTGATGTACTGACGGCCAAATAGCTATTTGTGTACTTTGTTTGTAAACTGTACAGAATTGCAATAAAGATTCTGGGAATCTTTACAAGCCCGTGTTGGTGTATTTCTCTTTGCATGGTGTAAAAGCCTTAATATTGTATTTTCTGATTCCACAGATGGCGCCAGAATAGGGACCCTCAAGATCGACTTCGTCTCGTTGAAGGTTGGCTCGGCTATCGAACCAGGATCGGACGGTGCCAACAGAAATGGCCCCTCTGGACGAGAAGTGAATTCCTCGACAGTACTCGACGATCCGATACCTGAACGGTGAGCTGTAGCCCGAGACGACATCTTGACGAGGGTCCATATATTGAGGTGGGTAAATTTGCTGAAATCACCAGACACGTGGGTCCTTAGCATTGTCCTTAGCAACCCGATCGGGCCTCCCAGTCCATTGGTCAGGTGAATCGTGACCCGATTCTTAATTTAACCCTGACAATTTGAATTTGGCGCATTGTACTCGCGAGCACAATTATTTGACCAGGTAACACCAGAACTTTGATATGCCTGGAAAATTGTCTGCCTGCTTTAGGGCATTATTCCGCTGCGACAGACAATCTTTGGAAGATAGCCGTCCCGCACCACAGGAGGGGTCGCCGGCATGTACTATGTACTGTAAGAAAGGCTTTGGTAGTATAGCATTTAATGACATTTGGCACAGACAGACCAGACATAACTCTAATCTTCGGTGGCCAACCAATGGTAGTTTTGAAATCCCTCGTATAGAATATCTAGAGTCTGTATTAGTAAAGAAAAAGGCTAGACCTGAAGCATTTGACGCATTGCATAGTTGGAAAACAGAAGCTTTGCAGCAACAAAAGAGTAGAGAGAAACATATGCGTTGACATATGACAAGTGTCGAAAAGGCACGGTTATATGATAAAAATAAACAATTGGAGTCAGTTAGGAACACGGACAGGGCGTTTCAATTAGGCATTCAGAAAATGTACCCTTCAAAAGATTTTTATATGTCAGATGAATTGATTAATAAACCTTTGCATGAACGAAGGCCCGGTGCCTTCGCGCCACCTCCATACGTCCCTCTTCCTGGCGCTTTGCCCCTTCCCGTTGTTATTCCTCCTCCTATAGTTCCTCCAGTCCTCCATGTTGTTCTTCCTGTTGTTCTTCCAGCCGTCGCTCCTTTGCCTGCCACCTTGCCTCCACCTGTTGATATTCAGAATGTGCCTACTCTTACTCTTCCAAGTGAAATCTGCATCGCTTGTAGTAGACCAGGGAGCGGGATCAAGGGTTGTGACTCGTAATACTGTGTCCCCAGAAAAAAAGAATGAATTGATTGCTTGGGCTAAACATTGTATGGAGAAGGGTGAACAAGCTGATGTTTTTTCCACACTCGAAAATTTAAAATGTATTCCTGAGAAAAATGTTTTTATTGAAGGATTGGGGATTCATTTCAGTATAATGTGGAATAGATTAAATGGGTTACGGGATTTGAATGCCTTAGCGTTGTCCAGAGATACTGCGGAGAAGGTATATGAGCATGTTGAGAGGATTTTTGTGTATAGGAAGGAGTTGGAAGAGTTACAGAATGAGGAAGCAGAAGGTGATAGTTTAGGTATTATGTTCTTACAGAAACAGTTTTCTCCTCGCCGTGAATTAAAAGGAGAGGAAGCACGAATTTGTACAAAGGATGCGATAAGATGGATTTCGGATATGTCGATAACTCCAGATGAAGTATATGACACATATAGTCTGTATACGTTAGAAATGCAAAAGAAAGTGATACAGGTTATGGTAGAATACCTGCAGAATGAGTGCGTAAAAAGAAAGATTTGTTGTCCCGCAGAATTGTTGAGTGTTTATAAGAGAGCCTTTTCTATTTATACTTCTTCGACTGCCTTAGCGCTTGATTTGGCTCTGTTGCTTACTAAGCGTTCGGATCTGCCTACTTCTCAGTTGCCTATGAGAGAGGTCCCTCCGACATTTGTCCCGAAAGTTGAGATTGCGGCCGATGCTGCACGAGGAATACTCGCGGTGGATATCCCTGCACATTACGTATCGCAGTTTGTTCACGTCCAATTTTCAAGACAGGAAGTGAACACCATAAAGCAATCGATTCCCGATGTAAGAAAGAATCCGACCGGGTTCTATAAAGAAATAGAGTCGGTCTTACAGTCATCGGTATTCACCTTAAGTGATATTGATTTATTATTTCCTGTACTCCTGCCAGTAGATTTGTGGAAACAGTTTAGGACTATAGATGATGTGCCTGGGTTAGGAGATACATGGGATAACATGGTTAGGCTCGATAGAGAAAGACCAGCTGGCAAGCGACCTCCTCAAGTGATATTAACTTTGCCTGATAGGATTATTGTAAAATTGAAAACTATAGTTCCTGAAAAAAGAATCATTTGGTACAAGCTTACGGCCTGTGTCCAAGGAAAGTCTGAGGGTGCTACGGATTTCTTCAATCGGTTTGAACAGGTATTTTCAGATTTCAGTGGACAAGACTTAGGCACAGAGTCAGGGAAAAGGCTGTTTGTCGACAAAATTGTACGTGGATTGCTGCCTGACATCCAGTTACAGATTATGTCCTCCGAAAGCGCTTGGCAGCCGAAGTGTCAAATCGAAGTACTGCACACGGCTCAGTACTATGAAAATCGTGTGAATAATGAAAAGGAATAACTTGAGAAAAAAAAGGGTGACCTGAAAACAAAAGTCCTATTACAACAGATTGTTAGAAACCCTAGAGGGGATAATCAATTTAGAGTTCAGTACATTCCACAGGGAAGTACGCCCCAGGCTCCGGTAACCATTAACCAGTGTGCCTATTGTCGACAGGAAGGCCACTGGCGCACACAATGTCCGACCTTGCAGCAAAGGTCATTTGGGAACATGGGTAGACGATCCAGAGGTCGCCCAGGTGCAGGGGGCCCTGGCAGAGGTCAGTTTTCACCAGAATCACAGCAACCTCCTTCGCAGGATAAGCAAGTTTCGAATGTGGATAATAGAAACATTTTTGATCATCCTTCTGCCACGTACCTCTCTAAAGAGCTTCCTTTTGACAATATCCGGTTTCGCTAAGATTGCCCGAAGCAGGATTTGGAACCAACGCCTATTCCCGTTCATCAGAAAGGCCCCTACGTTGAGATGGCAGTGGGAAATAGGAAGCATCTATTTTTAGTAGATACGTGAGCACAGAAATGTTTCATTGACCATTCACGGGTTCCAAATAGTCCCCTGTCAGGGCAGTCCAACGTTTCTGTAGGGTTTTCAGGCACACCTGTAGTTTGTCCGGTCTCTTTGCCAGTACTGATAACACTGGGTCCCTTCACGGAGCAGTGTCCATGTCTACTTACCACAAACTGTGGGGAGAACTTGCTGGGGTTAAATTTGTTGAAGGAATTGCATGCAGTAATACATTGTTCTCCGGACGGAGTTCGGTTAACAATTTCACCTCAGCAATCACTCGCCTCTCGGTTTTTGGCTAGACCTTTACCGCCAGAAATCAGTAATATTACGGAATGCTTATGGGCAATTGATGATAATGATGTGGGCATTCTTCTAATTGAACCTGTTAGAATTATTCTGAAACATGGAGTTAAATTGCTTCGCATCCCACAATATAAGATCTCAATTGAAGGCGAACAGGCTTTGAAATGTATAGTCTCTGATTTTGTACATCGTGGAGTAATTGAGGAAATTGCGGGTAGTTTGTGTAACAGTCCGATTTTGCCAGTATACAAGAAAGCTGATAATGCGATTCCCTTTCGGTTTATAATTGATTTACGTGCTATTAACAAAATTGTGGCTCCTCAGTTTCCTATTGTACCTGATGTTACAACGATACTAACCATGGTTCTGGCTTCTGCCACTCACTTTAGCGTTGTTGACCTCAAAAACGCATTTTTCAGTATTCCCATACACAAGGATAGTAGGTATTTGTTCGCGTTTACCCTAGGTGGACGCTCGTTCACATTCACTCGTGCACCACAAGGGTACACTGAGAGTCCAAGTATTTATAGTAGGGCATTAAAAGAGCAGCTCGATACTCTCGAGTTGCCTACTACTTGCACGTCACTACAGTATGTAGATGATCTCCTCTTGGCTGCTGATTCTGAGAGTGCCTGTAAAGAAGGCACTGTGTTGTTGCTTTGTCATCTAGCGAAACATGGCCACAAAGCTTCACTCACAAAATTCCAATATTGTTGTCAGGAGGTCGCCTATTTAGGCTATCTCCAGTCAAAGGAGGGAAGACGGTTGACACCTGAATGAATAAAGACTATTTGTGGCATGTCTGTCCCAAATACGCAGAAGGAAGTTAGAGCCCTGATAGGTATGGCTTCTTACTGTAGATTGTGGATCCCTAACTTTTCGTTAACGATTAAACCAATGCTGGCTTTGACAAAGAAGGGCATTTCTTTGCCATTGCCATGGACTTTGGAACACCAGACAGCATTTGACTTGCTCAAAACCGCGCTGTGTTCAGCGCCGGTTTTAGGAACTCCAAATTATGAAAAGGCCTTTGTATTCTATGTGCATGAACGTGATGGATGTGCTTTGGCTGTGTTAACGCAGGAACATGGAGGGAAGAATAGGCCGTGCGGCTATTTCTCATCCGCCCTTGATCCTGTTGCATGCGCTTTGCCGAGATGTTTGAGAGCTGTTGCTGCTGCGTCTGTAAAACAGAGTGAGGGAATGGTCCTGGGTCATGCGTTAACCCTAATGGTACCTCACTCTGTAGATATTTTATTGAATAGAACTCAAATGCAACACCTCACTTCCGCACGATTGACAAGATACGAACTGATCTTGTTTGCTCCCCACATTCAAATTCAGAGGTGTTGTGTATTAAATCCAGCTGAACTTTTACCTGTCCCGCAAGATACTGTTGATGGTGACGAAACGTCACACGATAGACTTTATGCGACAGAACAAGAGACTAAAGCTAGAATCGATCTGAAAGACACGCCTTTGAATAGCCCACAAGGAGAGCTATTTTGTGATGGCTCTTGTTTTAAACTTCCGAATGGTACATCCACGGCTGCTTATGCCGTCACTACCTTAAACACGATTGTGGAAACCAAAAGAATTATGCATAATTCCGCGCAGGCCGCAGAAATTATAGCGTTAACTCGAGCTTGTGAACTTTCTGAAGGGCTTACAGTAAATATATATACAGATAGTCAGTATGCTTTTGGGGTGGTTCACAACTTCGGTAGACTTTGGAAAGAACGAGGTTTCTTGACCTCATATGGCATGAAAATTCAGCATGGCACTTTAATAGTGCGATTACTTTCAGCGCTCGCAATCCCTGTTCAGTTAGCTATTATAAAATGTGCAGCACATCAAAAAGTTACAGATGATATAGGAAAAGAGAATGCTTTCGCTGATCAGATAGCTAAGCAAACTGCCACTGATTTTAGTTCAGAAATGTATGCTGTAAGAGAAACTGTAAATATTTGCACTTTTGGTGAAAGTATCGATTCTGTAAAAGACATTAAAGCAGATGCTACTATAGAGGAAACCAAGAGATGGGTCGAGGGTGCCGGAAGGTTGGATGATGATGGGTGTTGGGTGGACAATGTTGAAGGAAAATGGCTACTCCCTGACGCCTACATTACAATGATGGTTATTATGGCTCATGGTCCGACACATGTCTGCGCGCATAAATTGACTAAAATGCTACACAGTGTATGGGCCAATGATAAGATTTTCAAAACTGTGGAGCGCTTTGTCCAAGGGTGCATGGTCTGCTTGCAGCATAATGTAGGAAAAGGTACCTCGACTCCTAGAGGAGGTTTCGCTCCACCTTCTGTTCTATTTGAGGTTATTCACTTTGATTTTATTGAAATGGAACGTTGCAATAATCTCAAATAAGTGTTGGTTGTCATTTGTGCTTTTAGTAAGTGGGTTGAGGCCTTCCCTGTTAGAGGTGCAACGGCCATAACCACGGCAAAAACTCTGTTGAAAGAGTTTTTTCCTAGGTTCGGGCTGCCGAGAGTCATCTGGTCGGATAATAGGCCACACTTTATCGCTGCTCTAATCCTACAAATATGCAAAGGATTACAGATTGATAAACGGTTCCATTCGGCCAGACATGCCCAAAGTGCCGGATTAGTGGAAAGGCATAACGGCATTATAAAGAACATGCTCGCTAAGACGTGTGCTGGCACCAAGTTATAATGGCCTGACGCCTTACCGATCATGTTGCTGTCGATGAGAACAACCCCTCAAACTAAGACTGGGCTCTCTCCCTTTGAGGTGGTAATGGGGAGACCTGCTAATATTTGGGGTATGCCGAAAAATCGCTTGTTGCCGGATATAGAGAATGTGCTTCTTTCAGATTACTGTAACCAGTTGACTAAAAATTTGTTTTCAATTTATCACCAGGTGCGAGAGGCATTACCTGTACGTTAAGAGGGTCCTGGTCACAGTCTAAGACCGGGGGACTGCATCCTCACGAAAGTTTTCGAGAGGTCGTCTTGCCTTGCACCTCGGTGGAGGGGTCCCTACCAGGTCCTGCTAGTCACCCAGACTGCTGTGCGGGTAGCGGGTTGTAAGAACTAGATCCACGTGACGCACACCAAACAGATCCCGCAACCCGTGCCATACGATACAGAAGACACAGAATCCCTTTCCATTGCTGTAACCAACGTGCCCGAAACAGCAACAATCGACACAAGAGTATCGGAGACCATTCCAGAATTCACAAGGCCAGACAAAACGGCCATCTTGTCTCTGCACTCTCCAACAGTGGTACTTCCAGATCAATCATTTTCTGATCCCATTTCCGTTCACTCGCCACCTCCATTGGGAAGTGACGACATTTTGCTTTCTGATCCTTCGGCACCAGAAATTGTGAAATATAATTTACGTCCAAGGAAATAGACGTACAGCACGGTTTGACTGTGCGATTGAGGGAATCATTTGAGGGCTTCACTTTTGGCCCGACTGTACGGAAGGATTCTGTTGGCTAAGGGTTGTGGGAAAGACATTAAGAAGTCGCGCGACTGGAGTCGCCAGCAAACGAACAATTGGTGTTTTTTCGATTGAAGACTATAATGCCTGCACCCGCTACCGCTCGTGCCGAACTTTCAGATAAATATGTGACTAGCAGAGACAATGATCAAGCATTCAATGGAACCCCCAAAGTGTATTGTTGCCTTTTTGTAATAATAACTGGGTTTTTAGTAATTGTTGGTTTTGGGTTATGGTATCTGGAGGAAGCATATCCGCTAGAGGACTTTTTACCTATTGAAAATGTATCTGTTTTCCCCACTCCTTCTGTGTAATTGCATACTTTATCGCCTAGAGATTCTTCGCATAGACGGAACTATCAGAATAATACCCTTTTGTTAGTAATGAATGCCACTCATGCAATTTTAAATAGGAACAATTGCTGGATCTGTTCACATCTACTGCAACATGGGGATAAGGCGCTAGGTTGGTATATTCATCCTTTACCTTTGACAACTGCTTGTTATGCTTCTCTTAGAGCACTATTCTTTGGCCGATGGAATGACAGCATCTCAGGGAACTTTGATGGTACAAATCTGAACAGTTTTGAAAAACGTGTTTTGATGCCCCTGGGATGCTCGCTTTTTGCAAATAGGAGTAAACCAAACGTTGCTTCTGTTAGGCCCTCTGATAGATTGTCTCGTCCTTGTCAGTCTTTGATCTCTTTCAAAATGGCTCCTATAGGCAATAAGGATGCCACGCCACCATCTTATTCTGTTAATCATAGCCCCGATTCAGTATCCTTCTGCATACAGAGGAATGGAACACGGTCAATGGGTAATTTTAGAAAATGCGCCAACGTTGCAAATTTGACTAGTGAGAACAGACCTCTGTACGTAGGAGATCCTGTCTATTTTGTTTGCAGTAATGTGGCATTTCCATGGTTGCCCAGGGATTGGCAAGGAACCTGCCATTTAGGGATTCTGTTACCTGGGGTATTTATTGCCAGTACTGCAGAAATTTCGAAGACTCGTCCACGACGAGGTGTGAAAGGGGATACTCCAGCGCAAACTCTAGGGGACATCATGAAATCCTTTGTGCCATTTTTTGGGCAAATTACGAATTCAGAAGATATCAGGGGACTAGCGAGAGTATTGGAGAGAACCATCAACCGGACCACTGACATACTCTATAATATGACGTTAGGACAGAAAGTGATAAGATTAGTGGCTCTTCAGGACCGGATAGCATTAGATGTCATTCTGGCTGAGCGTGGAGGAGTATGTAAATTAGTGGGGTCCGCTTGCTGCGTTTACGTACCAGACTCCTCTCCAACGATCTTTAGGGCTATCCAAAATCTACATGTTCTTATTTCATAAGTGCATGTTCCTGAGGGAAACTGGGAACTTAGTGCATGGTTTTGGGACCTCCTACGGTCGTGGGGATGGAAGTTGTTTTCGGCCCTGCTGATTATCTTGGGAAGTTTTCTGTTCCTTTGTTGTTGTATACAGTGTCTCCCTGGTATATGTTTAGTATTAGGGGGGTGTTGCGCGCAAGCAACAAGTGTATTAGGGCATAAAATATACGCCCCAGATAAGGTTTCCAATGAGTATGTGTTGAAAGAAACTCTAGTGTCTGATTTAATGGCAGTAGATATGTCTGACAATGATTCGGGGTGTATAGACGTTGAAATGTGGAGTTAGTCGCAAAGTGATTGAAGGTAGTTTAGCGCTTGGCATAGGCCAAAAGGAGGGTTTGTTAGAACTGATATAATATTATTTCGTCCTCATTGTATATGTTGGCCTATGCCCAGTCGCTTTGCGAGGAAATCCATATTACAAGGTCGTGACCTTAAGTGAATCAAGCCTCCATTTTAGGTTAGAGCCGCCATTTTAGTTTATTGTACAAAGTCACCCTGTGGCCTAAAATGGACGTCTTGTGTTCTCTTGTTTTTGCTTTAACCTCTTCAACCTCTGGAGGAGAGTTAATGTCCAACCTGCCTTCAGGCTACATGTTAGGGTCATGTAGACCTTGTCGTTTGTTGACCTCGGGATCAGGGGATTACTTGAATTGGCGATGTTAACCTACAAGTATACAAGAACAATAACGCTATCTAGACACGACATGCGAAACATTTGTTTGGTCTGTATTAAAGCAATGTGTAAAAAGTGTAAAGTTAAACTTAGAGAATAATAGTGTTTGTTAGTAAATGTATTAAAAAGTAAACCACATGCACGAGATATGTAAATTAGGAACAAACCTGTCGTGACCCTAGCCCAGTACATGATTAACTTGTAAGAGGCTGGACATCGTTATAACGAAACTGCATAAATATGCTGATGTCCAGCTAGCAAATCCTGTTCACTGCTCACATTGAACCCTGCTGGTGGTCTCTGTGATGTACTGATGGCCAAATAGCTATTTATGTACTTTGTTTGTAAACTGTACAGAATTGCAATAAAGATTCTGGGAATCTTTACAAGCCTGTGTCGGTGTATTTCTCTTTGCATGGCGTAAAAGCCTTAATATTGTATTTTCTGATTCCACACCCTCACGGGGACAAGGACTCCCTTTCCAGAGTGGAACTCCCGGGCCAAACTACCTTGTCTGCATATATGTATGTGGAAAAGACTTTAATATCTCCTCCAACAACTATATTCTACAAATATCCTTTTCTACATGTATTGGGCTACAAGCAATGTTTAACGCAGCCTGAACGCCATGGTCAGCGAAAGACACTGTTATTTTTTATCCCTGTGACGTGTATAAGATAGGAAACTTGCATGGAGGAAAGGGAACCACTACGGAGAGGTGAACCTCTGCATCATTGATGTCCTAGAGGGGCAGAGCCATGCTTGGCCATTGAGTCAGTGGCTGCGAGGAAGGTGAGCAATTCATGAACCGAACGTCTGAGGGTTGCCATTCTACCCACCTGAGGAGCCGAGGTCGGAGAAGGAGCAGATACAGGATGCCCATGTCTCATCCGGTGGCGCGACCATGAACGAACGGTGGTGGACCAGTAGGCCGGTGTTGGATGCCGAGACCAAATCATATGAGTGAGCCCGAGTCCCTGAGCATCCCACACATCAGACCATAGCCACAGAGACAAGTAGCCACAGGGAAAGCCGATGAGGTTCCGGGTGTCTGAGAAACCCAACAGAGAGCATACCGTTGCAAAGTCTGAGTATTGTGATTAACAGCTGGGAAAGCTATCAAAGTTACAGGAGCCTGTGACACCCGAGTGTGCAGATACCCTTTGAAAGGGGGATTGATAAACATATTAACATTGTTAATAACAGCTGGGAAAGCTATCAAGGATAAAGGAGCCTGAGAAACCCTATAAAAGGGGGACTGAGGAAGAGAGATGGACTCTTTGAATTATGGGTGAGAAAGCAACAGAAGGTACAGAACTCTGAAAGGACATGGTGGACAGCCGCCCTATGTGAAAGAACTTGGGTGAAAGAAAATAACTTGTATGAGTCACAAAGGACTTTGGAGAAAACCCAACGCCTCAAAGGGGGAAGTGTTTTTTTGTTTGTTTACAAGAAATCCTGGAGGAATGGAAATGTTAGTAAGAGAGCTAGTTTTCTTTATTAACATGAGAGTGAAACCCATACCTTGAAACAAAGACTCAGAAGAATATCCTGTTGTGAAAAAGGGAACTTTGAAACCCAAGAATAAACCAAGTATAAACAGATGCCCTGCTGAGGCAATTGTACAAAGCCTCCCATTTCCCTTTTAGTTAGAGATGTTTTAAGTGTTAGGGTCAGTTATTTGGCTAGGATTCTGACCCAAGAACTTTGTTTTGGACTTTAAAGTACACCCTTATTTTTTGTTTTACTAGGTAGGGAACTTCCCTCATAGTGAGAGGGGTAGTTAGCCATTTTGGCTCTTTAATTTTAATAAAACTTCTTGAAAATGACCTCTGATCGTCCGAGTCCTTCTTCTGGTTCACCACAATGTGCAATTGAATTCGCTCCAGTGCAACTGTCTTTGCACTAGAACTAATGCAATTGCTCCTGTTCAAATTGCCATTACAGTCGGCAGACGTACAGTAAAGTTGCCCCTGGAATATAGCATTTGAGAATTTGCTATACGCATGCTGGGCTAGGTCGATGCAGACAGGAAATAGTCAAACTAGCCATTATGAAGTGTGCACAGTCTGTTATGGACAGCCCATGAAAGGCAAAGCATGCAGCAGAAATCTGCCAAGGCTTCTTGAGCTTCTGTACCAGTCGTACCCCAGCATTTTTGATGGATCTGGTAATTAGTTACAAATGTCATGTCTGGAATTAATCACCACACGTATACAAATACCTCTTTCAAATCAGAAGAAATAAAGCACAAATTCATCAGCTGCATCGTTAAAAAAAAGAATTGACTTTCTTGAAAATGTGAGAACCCATAGACGTTGCTTCCTCCAACAGAACACATGGGTTTCTACTTTGTCTTGCCAAGTGATAACTTTCCCACAACATGTCATAATATATTCTGGGCCAAATTGATGGGTAGTTATTAAAATGAAGCTTCAATATGATGGCAACCTTAAGCTGGCGGCAGCTGTTTTTCATCCAGGGTCAAACATTGCCCCCTCTCCGACCTCCCACTGGCAGGATATGATGTCACATCATAGAGAGGGGCCACTCCGAGCAAACGATTTCAAAAGTTCACCAAACAGAAGTTCTGAGCTATCCCGGCAGACATATCGCTGTTTTTGCGACTAACTCTTAATTAATAAAGTGTACCTTTTTACAGCCAGCATTTGCTTGTTGAACTAATTTAGTTTGCTGTACTGATGGTGAGGAAGTGTGCAGCTCTCTGGGAAGATTCATTTACATGTGCGCCAAGCAGTTTCATAAGACTTCCAGGATTAAAGGTTGAGCGGATGGCAGATCAGATGCAAAAACTCTTCTGCTTCACTAACAAACATAAATAGCTCAAAATCCTGCAAACCCAGCGTCCCCACCGCAAGAATGGTAGATGAAATTGCACAAGCTCTCAATATAAACTTCGTCCTTATACATCCCAAAGAAAGATATTGGGCCTCATTACACGGATGGCGGTGAATAGCGCCTTGGTCCATGCCGGTAAAATACTGGCACCGCCTTGGTGGAAAGGAGACTTACTGCCCTATTCCAAGGTTGGCGGGGTGGTAATTACCCCTTCCACCATTGCCCTTCCCCATTCCCATTTTTGCCCCATAGGGCTCTATGGGAATGGGGAAGGCGCTAATTACGGCACCGCAAATTGCGGTACCGTAATTAGCTCCCTGGTCCCTTTGCGGGTTGGTTTTTTAACGCCTGCAAAAAGCAGGCGTTAAATTCCCCAACCCGCAAAGGGACCTCGTAGTAAGGCGGTAAGGATTTACCGGTACCAGTAAAATACCGGTTCCGGTAAACCCTTACCGCCATCCGTGTAATGAGGCCCATTATCTAATGCAAATGTTTATTCTTTTAGTGCATCCTGAGTTCAGAGGTGGAGATACCATCTTTACAAAAGCTGAAGAACAAAAAAAATAACAACTTTTAGAAGTATGCTGTCTGAAAATGTGTTTAATACTTAGGGCCTCATTACACGGATGGCGGTGGACCAAGGTGCTATTAGCTATTAGCACCTTGGTCCATGCCTGTAAAATACCGGCACTGCCTTGGTGGAAAACGGAATTACCGCCCTATTCCAAGGTTGGTGGGGCGGTAATTCCCTCTTCCCCCATTGCCCTTCCCCATTCCCATTTTTGCCCTATAGGGCATAATGGGAATGGGGAAGGTGCTAATTATGGCATCGCAAATTGCGGTACCGTAATTAGCTCCCTGGTCCCTTTGATTGTTGGTTTTTAACGCCTGCAAAAAGCAAGCGTTAAATTCCCCAACCCGCAAAGGGACCTCGTAGTAAGGCGGTAAGGGTTTACCGGTACCCTGTAAAATACCGGTACCGGTAAACCCTTATCGCCTACCGTGTAATGAGGCCCTTAATGTTTGTAACCATTGACGCCTTCAACGTACGAACACTTGGAGCTCTGCTTGATGAACATCTGACACATTTCCATATTGCCTGGTTGCTTTATAATGTGACTTGGTGCTTTGCAATGCAGATTTACGGAGCAGTTTAATATTCTTCAGAGAAAGTTTCACTCATATGGTTTAATGGTGATCCTCCATAATAATCATAAAAGTTATCGGTTTTATATTTTACACTGTAAACTAAACTGTCGATTTGCTCAGCCAGTGCAACATCATTTAAGAGAGATATCTTTCACACAAAAGTGAAATAAATTATTACAGATGCTAATTTCTCATAGATTCTACATAGAGTATATCCACTGTACTGAATTTAGGTGCATATTTGAGTGTAGCCACTGTATTAAACGTAGTTTCATATCTGAGTATAGCCCCTGTATTGAATTTAGCAGCATATTCGAGTATAGCTACTATACTGAACTTGCGCGCTTCTTTGAGAATAGCCACTATATTAATTGGAGGTGCATTTTTTAGAATAGCCACAGTACTGAATTTAGGTGCATGTTCAACTATAGCCACAGTACTGAATTTAGGTGCATGTTCAACTATAGCCACTATATTGAATTAAGGTGCTTTTCTAAGCATAGTCATTATATACTGCATTCGGCCGACTAACCGTACTAAAAACTTTCTAATAGTCTGCATACCCACCCTCCAAATCTGAGCAAGCCAGACACATGCCTCCGCCACAACAACACCAGAAACTAAAGACACTGAACTGACAGTCTACAACACCCAACAGGACACTAAGCCACATGTACATTAACCGCCCATATAGAACCTGCACCAAACAAACCAGCACCCAGTGACAGGTTTTTCCGAACTGAAGCTACCGACAGCACATCCAAGCTCTCTTGCGCTTTTCCCTCTCAATAACAATAACTGACCTCCCTAACCTCCTTCCTTTTCAGATCCGCCCAAGCGCCTGGAGACCATGGAAATGGCAGCGGTGCGCAGTGTAAATCACAATAACATAACATATGTGTATGCTTACAAACATCGTCATTTAAATCAAGAGCTCTGTTGTTACAGAAACAACGCTTGAAAATATTTCTGCACATGGCGTGCACCGGCATCAGGATACTGATGCTGGAGAGCCCAGACATGCACTATGCTTTTGTCATGGAGTTTGATGAAAGGGGGATCTGATTAGCAGGCCAGCTGTTCTGAGATGGATTGTCTGTATCATTTCTTTTTATAAATAACAATAAGAACATTCTAGGGCTTCTCTACCCTTGCCAGACAGCAATCCTTCGAACTTACTGAGTTACACTCACTTCATTTTCAGAACATATCCCCAGTGGCGGATCCAGGATTTTACAAATGGTACTTGATCATTTAAGGGTTTAGCAAAGGGCATGTAAGTCTAGAATATAGATTTTTAAAGTATGAAGACAAATCGCAGACATGACACACCTGACACAATGTGCATGGGCGAATTCACCCTCGTGTAGAGGCCATGCATACATGAATCTTATAGGGTTGCTGTCACTTCCTGCCCCCTAAAACCTTTTCTGCTTTATGGCTGCCCACATTCACCTGCTTACACATGCAAGCCATGTCTCTATCACTTAGGACAGCTGGCCTGGCACTCCCAGATTATATACCTTGGGTTTTTGTAGCTTCTTTATTTATTATAGCTGGTACCTATAGCTGGTACCTATAAAACGCTACCTGCACATTTATGGCCCCCACATTTCAAGGGTGTCATTTTTCACGACCTGAGTGAAGACACGAGCAGGGGAGGAAACGACTGTCCATCTTGTGACTATTTAGTATCCCTAAGCACTTTCCTGTTATACTGTCTGCATAAAAATGGCTACAGAAATACCACGGGACTAGAATTACAAAGGCTTGCATGTATATTTTTAAAACTGTCTTGGAAGCAAGTCATTTGACTTTCAAGTGGGGGTCATTTGAGACCTTTGAAAACCTCGAGCCGACGATTGTATGTGCACGACAGGAGACATTGTTGGCTCTTGCACAATAAATGTAAGCATTCTCTTCTGCCAACTAGTGTTGGAGGGGGAGGCTGGTGCAAAGGTTTCTCGCGCTGGGATGGAGTCCACCGCAGCACCAGGTTAAAGATGAGTGCAGAAAACTACTGCCTCCAAGTCATTATCATGGTGAATCAGGGATCGAAATACCGGGGAGCCATTTGGCTACCACTTGTAGCTTTTGAGAGCTTCCTCTCCAAGTTCAAGTACTATGTGACTTCCTGAAGTTATGACTGGTGATCACCTGTGTGCGTAGCTCAACCTCAGGATGGGTGCACTGGCTGCAGCCTAAACACCATGAGATCATTGACCAATACCATGGTCAGGTCTTCAGTCTTTGTATCGGGCAGGCCTTTGAAGGGTGGCGTATCTGTGGGTTATTCTCCCTTCTCTCGGCCGTTAAAATAGAGGGATGGAAATAACGGTGAGCTGACAGCTACTATGCTCCTGCCTGCAGCTCAGAAGAGCCTGATTCACTTACCACAGACACATGTGCACACGTGACATTACACATCTTGGTCATTTCAGGTTACCATACATATGCATCCTCATCACATTTCTAATTGTGGTTTATTTTTTAACTATCCAGAATAATTTAATATGGGTACAGTTACAAGTCGCTCTATACTTTCAGATACATTTTTTTTTAAATGTGTTTACATTTTTGATAGAAACGCTGAAACCCTCTTAAGATTTGTAAATATTAGAGAAGTGAGGTAAAACGCAATGTAGGGATGCAATCTCTGTGGAAAAAAACGTTGTTCGCATAGAAAGTGCTTTATTTCTGGTGGGCGCCGAGCAATCCTCCTGAAAGCTGTGACGTACGACGAGTATTTGCAGATATCCTATCCCCTGTTAGTTGTCATCTAGCGAGGCTGCACGTGCTCTCCAAAAGAAAGGTGGAAGAGGAGACTGGCAATACTCGTTCACGTGACATCCTGCGAGGCAAGCTCTAGCCAAATACTATTGAGGCGACGCAGCCAAGAGGAGGGGGAGGGTTGGAATAGGTGCTACTGGCCCATACCCAAATTATGGGCCCCATACAATCTCCAAGGAGACAAACAAGGGCCTGAGACGGTGACACCTGCTATAACTTCACCCTCCCCACCCCCGCCACAGGGCTGTCATGCCAATACAATATGGCTGAATCTCAAGAACAGAAGAACAAAAAGGAAGCCGTTGGAGGACATGCTCAGAACAATGCAGCGACCATTGCCCTGGTAGAATGGCAGCTAAGGGAGACACTGGGCATGGAGGTAGACTATTGGGAGAGAAAATGCATGATGTGTAATAATGGTTAAGGCCCTCTGCTGACCCATTGTTTATAATGGCTCACCAATATTCTAAAATGTCTATGCCTTTTGCTGTTGTATCCGTCACTTCAACAAACAGGAAAAGGTTGTAGTGCAGTATTTCATTGACAAGGCTAAAAGGCTGTACTCATGAAAACTCCACCATTGTTTAGACAATCATGATAGCCTTCTGCTTTCTGAAATATTTACCAAGAGCTCAGACAATTGTTTCCTCAGATTTGATCTCATCAAAGAGCCACAAGTCTCTACCTCGTTTTGTTGTTGGTCTTTATGTTGGCAAGAGACTTCATGATAACATCAAGCAGAGGTGTCTAACAATTCCAAGGACCCGAGGCCATGACTACTAATAGCCCAATTTCCAACGAAAAGCTCAAAAGGAAATGCCATCAATGCCGTTGCATCCTGTCCTCACCAGTTATTCCCTAACAACCTGACATTAGTACCCGGCGCGCGCTGTACAACGGTAATACTACGTGTGGATTGGCTCTTTTCCGAGCCATACCACACGGTATTCCCGTGTACGTTAGTGCGTCCCGTGCGTGCCGGGTACTCTGTTCCCGGCGAGGGGTGTAAATAAGTTGAAAAACACAAAAGAAGTAGTACTACTAACGGGAGAGGCTCAACCCAATTTTGTCATTGAATGAGGCAAAACACTTTGGTTGTGTCGGGGAACCTTTTCCAATTTTACTAATGGAATATATCCCAAAGTTAGTAGCCCATGAAATTGTTAAGGAAGAAAAACACACACATAGGCATCGTCATTGCATCGTGAATATAATGAATTGTATTAAGACAAAATACATTTCTCTTATAAACACTTGCATATAAAACAAAATTCGAGACTACAGACAGAAACATATATTATAGTGATCGTCATTGGAATAGACAGAAATTGTATAAGAAAAAAGAGAAATATAAGGCCTCTCTTGATATCAAGCCTTTCAGAGGGATGGCTGTTTCTAGTTTCTTGGAAGAGCACACTAGAATTACTTGGAACATGGATGTCTAATGGCCCTAAAACAAATTGGGTGGAAAGAACCTTTGTCCCCAGCTCGGAAAGAGTTGCACTGGGTACTAGTGTCAGACAGGGTTTTGTTTAAGTTACTGACCCTAGGTCACAAATCTGTATTTGGGACTTCCGCCCACCCCCAGTACCTTAAAGAAAGGTTGGCTATTTACCAACCAACTAGAGACCTCTGATCAGCTAAGGCCTGCCTCCTTAGAGTGGATCGTGTTCAAAAAGCCCGGGAAGCAGTCGCTCTTTTACGGTCCTGGCAGCACGGGCTTGGAATGAATTGCCCGAATCACTCCGAAAGGAGGAAAAGCATCTTGCCTTCAGGAAATCCTTAAAACAAGACTATGTAAATACATTGGGCCTCATTACGACCCTGGCGGAGGACCATGGTGCAATTTGCACCATGGTCCATGGCGCAAAGCTGCCAACTCCGCCATGGGGGTTGGCGGACTTACCGCCCCATTCCGAGGTTGGCGGGGCGGTAAGTCCCCAATCCCCATTTACCCTTCCCCATTCCCATTTTTGCCCCATAGGGTATAATGGGAGTGGGGAAGGCGTTAATTACGCCACCGTAAATTACGGTGGCGTAATTAACAACAAGTCCCGTAGCGCCATGGATTTTTCCGCCTGCGAAAAGCAGGCGAAAAAATCACCATGGCGCTACGGGAACTCGTAGTCTGGCGGAAAGGTACGCCATGCTTTACGCCGGCGTAAAACCCTTTCCACCAGGGTCGTAATGAGGGCCATTGAGTCTCCAGATGCCCCTGTACTGCTCTGCCTATCTGCTCAGCGCCTGGACGCCTTAGGGCTTTGGCGCAAGACAAATAAAATAACATAACAAGATGAGCTTGGGAAACCTTTGAAATGTGGGGGCCATAAATGTTCAGGTAGCGTTTTATAAGTACCAGCTAAAAAAAACAAGTACATAATCTGCAAGTGCCAGGCCAGCTGTCAGAAGTGATAAAGACAAGGTTTGGATGTGTAAGCAGGTGAACATGGAGAGCCATAAAGCAGAAAAGGTTATAGGGGGCAGGAAGTGACAACAACCCTAAAATAATTCATGTATGCATGGCCTCTACACAAGGGTGATTTCACCCGTGCAAACTGTGTCAGATGTGTCATATGACAGACAGGCATAGCAGAGCAAAAGGGAGAAAGGATACCACCATCTTGATTTTCTGGGGGCTTTTCTTCCCTTCCCGTCTACCACATTTCCTGCAAAGCACTTTGGGCATGATGCAAAAAGGCACAAGTCACTTGTTACCGTAACAAGAACCTTAAAATTGCCTTCCTTTTATCAATTCCCTGTGCCTTGTTGGAAGGAGTCTCCCCTTTTTTCTCTGATTCTCTGATTGATTTTGGACCTCCAGGAATTCAAAAAGAATTAATTTGGCCCTCTGTTGAAAGAATTGATCTATCCAAAGTCCTCAGCCAGTGAGGTAAAGAAGGTGTTCTGGTACACTGATACCATGACCTAGCTGAAGGTGAAGAACTCCTGCAGGTGTCTGCCAACCTCCCCATGGTTAGGAGAACAAGGAAAAGGATTCATCTTGTCCCTGAGCCCATGGAATGGGTCTCATAGTAATTGAAGAATAAAAGCAGCTGCATTCTACTAGGTCAAACTGCTGTCGAACCATTGTTGATCTTGTTTGCAAGCAATCAAACCAATGAAACCTGGGGTGCTGCCTTTGCCACTTCTTTGTACCTCTTCAAACCGCTGTTGCTGCTTCTTTAACCAGTTCACCACCTCACTGTGCCAGCTGAGCATGTCAATTACCATGGCTTGAACAAGAGGCTTGCCACTGTCGAAGCCTTTGAATCGCCACATCTGGAATCACACCCTGAACCACTAGCATTTTCATCTTCGACCCCTATTCAAATGCTGAACCAACCCTTGTGGCCTCCTTGACCCGCATCCTTCGAATGCCACATTGAATCACAGCAAGCTTCCTCTCAAACCTGACTTGATGCCTGCTCCCTGGCTGGATCACTGCAACTCTGATCAAGGTACTATTGGAAGTACCTAGGCGCCCTAGTCAATGTGTTGGGTGCCTAGAGACTGGTGAAGCTCCCTGTTGCATCTTTTTCGGAAAGACATAGCCTTTGTTTATTAGCTTTTCTTCGCTGTTAAGTATCCAGAGTGCTTGCATCATTACAGTCTCTGTTTCATTGTCTTCCTTTGCAGGGGTGGGTGATGGCATGCATTTCCATGCATAGGTGAGAGAGACACTGTGTATGTAGCTTATATGTCACAAATCATTCTATATTGAAATAAGGAGCTGGGAGTTTACCGCACACCTCCCGTGATCAAGTTCCTACCTCTCCTCGCTTTCCCTTTTGTTCTATTTATTTTATTTACTTACAGCATTTATAATACGTCCAAACCCTGGTTTGTCAAGACGTAATGTATTCTCCCCCCTTTTTTGTCCAATAGGCTGTTTCTTTCTAGCTAGTTTAAAGATACAATAATCAGACACATACATGCGTACACGCACACCACCAACCCACACTCTTGTGATGCATACTAAATTTGATTGGCGAGACAATTTCTTATACATTGCACTAAACTCTTTGGCCACACAGATCAACTAAGTGTTTGCTAGATCCATGAGAAGACCAAAACCACAACATAGACTTCTTCAAACAGATGTTCCACTCATGCTGATGCCATGCTTTTTTTGCTATTTGTGGCAGGTCGGATTGCATACCTTAAATTCCATTAATACAGGGCAACCTTTGGCAATCAAAATGTTTGAAATACAACTCCCATCAGCCCTGGCCAGCATGGCCAATGATGAATGATCACGGAAGTAACAGTCCAAAACATCTGAAAAGCTGCAGATTGCAGCTCCCTGCGTTAGAATCATTGGTGCTGAATCGAATACGAATTCCCTTTTCATGTTGTAATACTAATGTTGCCCAATACTTTGCATTCTCAGTTGATGGCACATTTAAAGAAATTCGATTTACATTACCATCATGCTGAAAAGAAAGAGACATCAGTACTCCCGAAAAGCAAATCAGTCGCGTGTTCCAAGATGTACATGGATTTCACCCTAAATTATAAGAATTTCAAGATGTTTTACAATAGATCATACAATCCAAAATAAGCGTAAAGCAGTCTCTACCTCTTGGTCTCCTCTGTGGTGGTGGTGGTCTTGTTTCCCGGGGTCCAGGACTGCCTGTGGAAGACAGGTGAACAATGAAACCTTTGAGGACAGCGCATTGCCAAAGATGCCATTTATCTCCTATGTAAGTGATGCACAAAATGGCTGCTGTCCGCCTCTGATGATGATCACTTAAATGAAAAGGGCCGCACTCCAGTGATTGCATTTGCCCGCGGAATATGAAAGATTGAACACATGTCTCACGGTGGGGACACTAGGTCAGGTGTTGCACATCAGATGAATTCAGGAAAGATTTTGGAGGCTGCACCCAGAATACGGTCCCTTTGATTTTCAGGTTTCCACAGTGCAGTCACGTTTTCAGTGTGTAGAGCACACGCATGATCAGATTGTTAAGATTATGCAGAGCAGCTGGCCGCCTTCCTTTGGAATTCAGAACAGCGCTGGCTCTTTTGTCTCAGTGGCAGTTGTTTTAATGTAACTTAAAGGCCTAAATTATTCAAATGTTGCTTCAGGACAACGAGGCAACGCAGGTAAATATCTGTTCATGTAAAATGGTTACAGGGCTGTTCCGAAACGCCGGAACAGCCAGCAAAATGGGGGAGGGAGGGAGTTTAGTCAGTCAACAGTGGGAGAATCATTGCTCTGAGGTATGGGATAGGTCGAGTCTCGCGTTCGTTGGTTTTGTTCCTTGTGCAGGACATTTGAAGTCTTCTTAGCAACAGATTAGGTTTTGATATCTGTCCACGCATATGCATATCATCCTCAGCCCATTTTCCACAATCCGACCGCCTGCGGTCTCTTGGCTGACATGTTACAGAGATGTTCCTACCTGCCGCTTCGTCTTTCCCAAAAAGCCTGGCAGGCTCAAGAGGAATTTGGTGGATGTTCCTTCCGGTTACCTACCGTCTGCAGTCGCTACCATTTCTGCAGGCGGTAACCCGAGGGTCTACCCATAATTATAACTTTACCGCTGGTACCGCCATAATATTGATGGATTTGCATGCAGTATTTCTGAACATACTTTTTAGCACTTAAAAACATCTAATTTCCATCTCAGTTTTAAGGATGGAAATGGATTGGGAGAGCGGATCCTAAAGTTGGCCTATCCTGTACAATAATACACATCAGGGTCGGTAGTGACCCTCTTGTACATTTTATTGTAAAGGGGGTCAGAAAATGGACAAGCGAGAGGCCAACATGTTCACCCCCTTTGGTCGTCTCCATACTGATTTCTTCTCTGAAGTATCAGGGATGTGCTAGCATTATTTAAAGAATCCAAAATCAACAGCAATGTTTTCCTTTTTTTGCTTCCTCGACTGTTATGTGGTATTTGAATTCATAATCGTGCACTACATATTCCAGAGCTAGACTGCATGCAGTAAATACCACATGAGTTATAATTAGCTGGGTGGCAAAACAGGCAGCATTTGAAATGCGTCCTATTCTTTACTGGTACTGCCACCCATAATGAGGGCTTAGGGGGTGCATAGGATATGTGGGCAGCTATTGCTAAACTGCAGCAATGAGTGTGGAAAACTCCCAAACAATCAAGGCCACCTTGCGAGTTCAGAATGTTTTGGGGGAAAAGAGCAGAGTAGGTATGTCAACACCTGATAAGAAAAACATGGCTAACGCCATTCACCAGTATCTTAGTGTCACAGCTGAATCTATGTGTTCACTGCGCCGCCTGTAATTCCGGCCGACAAAAATGTCGACTGCAATTACAGCGCGGCGCAGTGATCAGATAAATCCCTTCTGCCCGCCTGCGCCTGTCGCGGCCCTCAATCGCCCCCACTTGCCTTTACTGCGGCGCACTCCTGTGTGGGCCACCGACATCCTTGTACCCCTACAGTGTCAGGTCCTCCCACTTACGTGGGGCGGGGCTCACGCCACAGGGTCCTTTCTAAAAAGATTTTTTTTTAATATCTTATCCGCCGCTTACCATAATGGTAAACGGGGGCACCCCTGCATACCCTGAGCCCTGTTAGCGCATCCAAGGAGAGCGGGGGACACCCCTGCAACCCCCACTATGCTTGGGCGCAGTGATGGGGGTCGGGATTTTCATACCGCGCTCCGCACCAATTTTAATAATGTCGCCACAATCGTGGCGACATTATGGTACGATCCCTCACAGCTCATTGTAGCAAGACTATATTAGGAAAGCAAGATGGTGTACAATCGGCCCTACCTGTCATCTAACATTAACTGGGATCTTGGAAGAAAGGAGATCAAGGTAAACCCAACTCACATTGAGGCATCGCCACCAGTAAAGGATCTGGGGTAAGAATGCCAAACAGCTGATGGAAAATGGTAAAAAGCTCTGGTAATTGAGTGCATCTGCTGGACTCAAGCTATAATGCTAAGCCCGCCAGGTGTCAAAGAAACCGTATAGTGCTGCCTAAATGGGTGACAGAGGTATTAACCGTAGGGTGAAGGACAATTATGCCAGAGCCCATAGGGGATCTAATCCCATAGGGCAGGAAAGGAGGTTGTGAAAGCAAACACCCTCAAGTCCTCATCGCCTATAGATAATAAAAATGCAAACCCCATGCATTGGTCATTCAAGAAGGATTGTCCTCTGAAAGTGGTAGTCAGCAGCCCCACTCTAGGGTTTGCTTGCCCTCCCCTTTTCTATAAGAAGCCCTTAATAAGCGGCCGCCCCTACTGAGGGCTTGTTCAACATCTCAACCTGCATCTCAGGGAGTGAAGGGCATTGTCACTGGCCAGACAAGTTGGTGGCCCTCCAGATATTTTGGCCTACAATTCCCATGATTCATAACCATTGATTATGCTGGGTTGGGTAGTGTAATCGAATTGTTGAGCACTCTATATTTAGATTTGTCTACATTTATATAGTTCACACCCACTTGCCACAGACTAGCTGAACCCAGAAACTACTCCATTCCTTCACTGCAGGAGAACTTCCAGGGCCTTCTCTGCTCACCTTCATCAGTCTTTCCTAAGCTCTTTCGTCTGAATTGTTCAGATTTATTTCTTCCTGTCTTCCCTGTCCAATCCATCGCAATCACATTGCACCCCACATGTCCAACCCTGGCCTCAACAACTAAAGCTTAAACACATCTGTCTGGTGTTCTCTTACACCATGTCAGCTTCATTCATGATCAGGTGTGGGGAAGAGGCTCGGTTTTCTAGTCATTCCCTCGCTATGCATGGAGTTTTCTTACATACATGTGTCAGGTTAGGACAGGTGGGATAGGTTTGTGCCAGCCTTGGTCCATGAACATCCATTCACCAGTTTGCTCTGTGTGAGGTGACATGCATCCGCCATGCAGGCAGTAGGGTTGATTTAAAAGAAAAAACAGCTGGAAACTGCTGAGTGGCATTGGGTCGGCATCATTTGGCAGCATTGGCATCGAGTTTGTTCTAGCAGTGTCATTGGTGCGGAAGTATGATATATTGTTAGGCTGAACATTTGCACAACAAAAAAGCCAAACCTATTGGCTTGGACAGTGCTGATGTTTTCTGTGATTGAAAAAAAATTGTTAACTGGATTTTCATAAATGCAGGATGCTCTTTGAGCATCTATTAGACCAATGAAAACACATAAGGCGATGTTGATACCTTTTTGTCTCCTTGGTGGTGGTTGTGGTGGTGGTAGAATTAGAATTCCATGTTTTCCTGTCAAGGCAAAACAAAAAAGTCAACTTGAACATGAAATGGCAACCAAGACATTTCTACAGCGAGAAGTCCACAACTGGATGATACATAGATAATTTTAAACAAGGACTTCCCCCTGATGGGTGCCAAAAGGACCCGCGGCCCACTCCAGTAGTAGATCATGGGCTTCTTTGACCCCAGATCTTAAAAGGGTATTTTCCCCTGAAAGAAAGGGGGTACTTTGGTATGGGACCAAAGATCGCTCATTGACCTCGCCCTGTGAGCGAATGATGGGTTACAGTCAGGGATGGCGCCACCCTGGCAGGGGCCCTCCTGCACTCCACCAAATAAGGATATATATTGAGATAATGAAAAGAATTCAGCTCACTGATCATTAAGGTCCAGCAGGCCTGCTGAGGCAAACACAACTAGAGTAATGATGTTTTTCTGGCAGTCCCAAATAGCTTGATTTTGCCCAAAATATTTAGTTATCTGTAAGTGCTAAGGGTGTCTATGTTCTTCCTGAATTTCCATAAGGAAACATTGTCTCTCCGCCCACCGCAGGTTCATTAGTGGCTCTTACAAATGGTGTTATTGGGTTTAGGAAAGGTTTCTGTATCATGTTCTATTCTTGCAGATGTTCCTGTTATTACTATAGCAATAATCCTGCATTCTGTGGGCTTCGCGAGGGCATTAATGCTGGGTCCCGTTGCCGTTAGCGGCCGGTCAAGCCTGCAGAACATGCTATTATTGCTATTAGCACCGCGAGGCAAACCCTCGAGGTGCTAATAGCAATGAAAAAAAAACGGCTGCAGTGCTTTGTTCGCAGCAGCAGCCGGGGAGAGTCGGGGTTGCCATGGAAATGGAAGGTGGGGCTCTGCTCGGATCCCCTCTTCTATTTCCATGGCTTACCAGGAAGCCAAGGTGACGTGCAGTGGGGGAACCAAGGAGAAGGAGCCCATTTAGGGTAGGGGTGCCGGTGGAGAGCGGGTGTGCAGAGCACTTGGGTTGCTCCGAACTCGCGTTTGCATCGGTAGATTCAGCCTGGGTTTGGAGCAACCTGATTGGCTCCCACACCTGCCGAAGGTGCTAAAAAAGGAAGAGGAATGCTTACTATTCTATACTATTTCAAATGATCTGTGTTATAAGAAATCCAACAGATTACTATCAAGAACATGCCCCAGTTTCTTTTCTGAATTTTGGTAATTTACTTTAAATTACATGCATACATACGGGCACTTGTATTTCACAATGGAGGATTCAAAATAGTATTTTACCCAAAGATATTTAAAGCATGTGCAAATTAAAGTTCACTATACGTACGTTTTTGGTCCTTCCGGGGAGCTATCCGTCGAAGTTGTACTGTGTGACAAAGAAGGTTTATGACTATTTAGCAAAAAGTAACTTGAAACATGCAGTCCACTTCACTTGCTACTATTGCCAAAATAACAGGAAAATAAGACATAGAAAGAGAAGAAGGTTTCTGGAAGGAAGGAAGGAAGGAAGGAAGGAAGGAAGGAAGGAAGGAAGGAAGGAAGGAAGGAAGGAAGGAAGGAAGGAAGGAAGGAAGGAAGGAAGGAAGGAAGGAAGGAAGGAAGGAAGGAAGGAAGGAAGGAAGGAAGGAAGGAAGGAAGGAAGGAAGGAAGGAAGGAAGGAAGGAAGGAAGGAAGGAAGGAAGGAAGGAAGGAAGGAGCGAAAGCAAGAAATCTAGTGGGAGAAAGAAAGTGAGAGAAAGCAAGTGAAAAGAGCAATGTATAGAGATGAATCATAAGAAAGAGTGAGGTGTGGGAGAATGGGAACAAGTAATTGAGCAGGGGTCTACAACCATTTGCTCTGTTGAGGTTTTAGGCCACAACCTTCCTCAGCCCCAGACAACACAATCAAGAGTGAGGGATCATGGAAGTCGTAGTACAAGTCATCCAGAGAGTTGCAGGTTGCAGACCCTTCAGGTGCAATTCGGACAGAGAGGCAAATAAGTGATAGTGGGCTAGAGAGAGAGAGAGAATTATAGAGTAGAATATACCATTTCAGCTAGACCACACAAGCCACAGGGCCACCCAGCGGCTATCCCCGGAAATTCACCTAAAGTTCAGAGCCAGTGAGCAATGCATTGTGGGTGTGCAAACTAGCTCAAAAGCATGCTTTTTTCCACCAGAAAATTCTCTTTGTCTTATAGGGCAGCACTATTGTATGCATACCTTTATTAATTCAAGACATATAGGGCCCGATTCATGGAATTTTTTGCACGGTTCAAAGTGACCTTGCACTGCTGAAAATTGACTTGCACTGCTGACACAAACCCTGATTCATGGAACTGTGTAGAGTGTGTTTTTGCAGTGCAAAGTTCATTTTGTACTGCAAAAATTACTTTGCACTGACTTTGCACTGCAGAAATAGTCTTTTTGTAAGCCTGAAAACAGGCTTTACATTTGTGGTCCAAAAATACAAAATATAATAAAGCGAGACAGTAACATTGGCAAACGCAGTTGATGTAACAATCATCCCCATGTTGGGGGGCATACCTAGCTGGTAATGGCCTGCCATCCCCAGCATGGGGAGCCCCAAGCAAAGTCCAGTGAGGATTCAGGGTTGTTACCGGGCAGGTACACAACCCTGTCAAGGGGGTGATAGCTATTCGAACACCGGGGTTCAGTTAGGGTATGAATAGTTTTACATTTTTCTTTACTGGAGATGGGCTACTCGCATATTGCTCAAGCCCAATCTCTAGAAAAAAAGGAAAACAAGATGGCTGCCACCTTAGTAAGCATAAAAGGGACTGTGTCCCTTTTCTATTTCTATGGCAGATACCGAGGATGGGAAGACAGAAAGCTCTGGTTCAACAAGTAAGTGGGTAGGGAGGGAGGGGTGTGGGAGCATTAAGGGTGTGGGGGCATGGGGAGGCAGTGAGGGGGAGCTAGGGGGCCATTGACACAATCAAGATGGCAACACCTAGGGAAGGGCATCGGGTGGCTGGTGAAATGTGAGCAGTACACTGTCAGTTCTCGCCTGCATTTCCTCCCACCTGATTGGATGAGTACCCTTCCTCGGATGTGAATTGGAGTGGTGAAGAAAGAAAAATAACGTCGGAAAATTTTCAATTTGGGTGGAAAAAAGCAAGAGTAGGAGAAGCGGGAATCGGCCTTGTTGCCCCTTTACTTTCCTGTGGTAAAATGTGTTGCCCATCCATCAACTGGGGCTGTTCAAAAATCCCTGGGCCATTCCACCCTCTAGATTTTGGTACCCCCTATGTCAAGAAAACCCTGAGACTTACTTCCAGGCGCATTAGTCCTTTTACGTTTTACTCGTCCAATCCCCCTTGTCTGTCCTGGGTTCCTTTTCAGCCCTTCTCAGGGACTTGGCCTATTCTGGTGTATGCCAGGTGGCACCATGTCTGTGCTGGACCCTGCTGAAAGCACCCCCCCCTGCCTTTTCCACTCTGTAGCGCTCCCCTGCACGGTTAGATTTTCGCAGAACAAATCGTGACGCACTAAGCCATGAGGAGCCTAAGCTCTTTCTTCAAGAGTAAGTCGCAGGATTCATTTAACAGTATGCCATTCCCCCTCGCACGTTCTGCTTCTGCAGTGTTGCAACCCTTTAATCACACTCAAAGCATTGGAAACACCACTCGTGGTTACAGCATATGGCACAAAACCTCACCGACACGACACGTGGGCGAATGGAAGCACTTACGTGGTAGAAAACCTTTCCAGCGTCGCAGCCTTTCTTCCTGCATCAACCCCAGGTTTGCTTGGAATCCTGTCCAAAAGCAATTTGCATAATTATATAACCTTTCTCAACATCATATGTGTAAAAAACACTGCATTAATTGTCAGGAATGCACATTTTGAAATTCATAACTCAAACACCGCACCGCTGCATAATGTCCCACGGTCCACACAGAAATCATGGCAGAGGAAGGATAAAAGGGTCGGATTGCAGTATTTCCCAAAGACGTCAGCTTCTTCTGTAGTTTGAGTCCATTTGCTAAAGACGCCTTCTCTCCCAGGAGAGGTATTAGGTTTGCATACGATATCACTTACAGATCAATACGTGTACACGACGAGTCAGTGAAAAGGAAAGCGTCCTTGTGGTCCAGAACCTTGACCTCAGACAATTAGATCCGCTCACTGGCCTGCCAATGGCTAGCTAATGGCTGCTTGATTTTACATTAAAGAAGGCATATGATGAATGTGGCTGTCGCACGCTTGGGGGATGATCATTAAGGCCAATATGGCGTCCCCTTCTATATGACACAAGCCTTTGGAACACGTGAATTCCATTTCGGAACGCTGTCTCCTACGTCATGGCAGAATATTATGGAATTCATAATCAAGTGCGTGGCTATGCAGACAGGGTGTTTGCCCATGCCCCCCTTTACACTTCCTACAATGCAGGTCCAGGGAGACATTGCAGAGGGTGAAAGGGGATGCTGCAGCGGCAGGGGAGTGGCATGAGGAACTTGCAATTCGAAATCAGCAGTTTTCCACAGTTCTGAGTGACATCATGGACAACTCTTGCTTCACTCTTGTTGTCTATAATAATAATTTGACATTTATAAAGAGCTACGAAACCTCAGGTATCTAAGCACTGCTTATGGTGTGTGGTGCTTATTTATCAACCTCAGAAGAATGAAAGGCTGAGTTTTGCCCTGCTGGGATTCAAACCTGTGTCAGCAAGCTCTGCACTGATGTCAAAGCAAGCTCCCTACTTGCTGTGCTATCAGGCTGGTGATCTGGAGCCAATCAGCAGAATATATCACTGTAGCTGATGGTCAATCACATATAATTGTATATGTGGAGCAGCATTCATTAATTCCAATAAGAATATCCTCATCTGCAATACCCTTTACAAGTCACAGGGGAGGGTTAGAAACAAAATGGAGGGGCACAACGACTGTCCCTTTAGAGTTGACACATGATGATGGTTGAAGAAGGACAGATAGAATTGATTGGATTTTTAAAATGTATGCCTTCTAAAAGAAACTAAAGCATGTGCCTAACAAATTCTGTAGCCTCCTACAACTTAGTGTATCTATATTGCAGCCGAGTGTATATTAGTGTATGAATTAATCTTATCAGCCAATGTATTCCTATCACAGTACCAATTATTTTAAATGTATTTTCATTTTGTCCATTTTATTTTTGTTTTCTGCCTTCTTGCTTCTTTTGCTGGTAGAAATTTGGCAGCCTGTCAAGGGTATCCATAGAATTCCAAAGGTGCAAAGAGTGCCCTGAATTCTGCAAGCCCCATTTCCCTACAATCAACTCCCTGAGTCACTGCAAGAATTTGCTTACTAAAGGAGGAACCACCTCTAGCTGCACGTTTCCAGCATCAAGCCTATCTACGAGTATCGAAGTAGGCGCCTTCCCAACAACTAGATATGCATTTGCCAACTATGAAGAATTCGACCATCCGCACGGGGAGTGTGCGCTCGCCTGGACTTTTTGATTTTTTTTAAATGAAACTAAATGATGGGATATCAACCTCCAAAAATGTGTAAGGCCATTCCGCACACATTTTCCCTGCTCACTGAACAAAATGCATAGTCATGTGTACTTCATGAGGACACAGCCTACAGGCGCCGTCCTCCCCTGTCATGTTCAGCTGGAATATGACAGCCACGGGTACATTAAAGCATCTCAAGAAGGGGGAAGACAACCCCTTCCTCCAAGCATGGACAGCCTAATTAAAATATCAAAGGCTCCATGGATCTGCCCTCCTGTTATCTCAACTGCTGCTGACAACACATACTGTTGAGAGTTAATTGAGCCAAGCCTGTAAAAGGGGCTTGGTCGCAGGACAGACAACAGGAAGGCGGGGCTAACACCTCTTTGATATGCAATGTGCCAACTTTAAGCTGGTTCTCACCCCTCTTTATGAAGGACAGTGAATGGCATGGCTGGGTCCACTAGTACTGTAGGCAACCCCTGCAGAGCGGAACCTTTCAGAGGGAGAATTTTGTGATTTGAGGGAGAAAGGAAGTCTGCTCTCATTACAAACTTCAAGGGAGACCTGTGCTTTGATCAAGAGCCACAGAGGGCTCGGTTAATCAGAGAGACACTTGGATCTACAACAGACAGGAAGATGGGTGGGATTTAGGAGTATGTGGGGTCACCCCCTACCTTTCCTGTTGCAAAGCACTCTGGTCATGGCCTCACGCATAACAGAAGATTTTTGGTGGGGACCCCAGATTGGTTCCTTAGGTAGGATTAGCCTGCACCTATCACTGGGGCCCATTTAGCTTTAAAAGAGGGCTGAGACCCTCACTTGCCAGATCATCCGATGACTTTGAAAGGAGTAAGATGAAGGACTCCTTTGGGCCCTGGGTGAAGGTACAGTCTACCTTACATCTTCCGCCAGTGACAGAAGGCCAGGAAATCCAAGCGGGAAGCAAGATCCCTCCCCTAAACATCTCCCAGGGAACAGAGGGAGATACCAGACTCAGAGGACCCATCCAGCAGCTCCAGAACCGGTACCCAGCCAGCACCCAGAATGCCCTACTAGGTTCTGCAAGCAAGCTTCCTAGGTGGGAAGTGCCAGAGAGTCTCTGAAAAAGGACAAGACCGTTGCCTGCAAACACTCTCCTCAGCTTTGGGTCGTCTGCCTTGAAAGGACACCACGAGCCTTGCTCGAAGCTAGGAGGAGTGTCACACAAGCATCAACAGCGTCCATTTTTTAAGGGCATTTTCGAGGCAGTTGAGCCCTCGAACCGGGACCGGCTGCACCAATGACTGTTGTCATGCTGCAGTCACTAAAGCTGTCTGAGACGCCTTGACCAGCGTTCCAGATCTGCCAACCAGCACAGACACAACAATTCCTGACCCCAAGCCGCCGTGTAGGCTGGCCTACAACCGTCCGTCCAGCCTCGCTTGCCGGACTGCCTGCTGCCTGATACCCATAGCTGTCTCCCGTCTTGAACTCTGTCACAGGATCTGCAAAGCGTCCGGGAACCGACTCAACGATGTCAAGCATCAAGATAATCTCAAGCACCAGGTACATTGTGGTTCTTTCCCCCTGGCACTTCTCCGAAGGCCCCTAGTGACATTTATGATCCCTTGCTCCCTTGGTGCTGAAATCAAATAACCTTGAATAGTTAAGACTGATTCCTTTTTGACAACCCTCCTGTCAATATCCAGAGTGCTTCCCTTTCCTTTGTGAAACTGTCTGTCCTCTGTGTTCCTTTACAGGGTGGGTTGTATTTTGTAGTGTGCTAGAACTGTCCGTTGTTATAATAATGAAATAGATATGTGTATACAACCTTGACTGGATAGTCCCTTTTATCATTGGGCAATAATTGTATTTTCGCTGTGTTGCAACTAACCAACGATCCACGACCTTGCGGACATAAGCCTGCCGTTCTGTCCACGTTACCAAAAATTGGACAAGGAGGTTTATAATTTACTTTACCCTTCTGGTGTATTAGAGGTGTGGGGCTGATTCATCCCTGGACCTCTGGTGCAGCGCAAGTTGATTCGTCACACCAACCTACCTTGACATGCTGACCAGCCCCTTACCCAGGCGGGATACGTGGTCACAAAAGCATTACGATTGCAATTTTTACATTAGCGGGGAAAGGAAAAGCACATTGATGGAAATGTAAAAGGAAAGGATTGTTTTCATCTTGAGCAGACCACTGCGATTCCTCCTATGCCAGACCTGCGACAGGGGAGACAGTGCTCAGGGAAAGGTGGAGCAGATCTGCCACAAATCAAAGTGCATGTCGTTGTGCAAAAGGATCCACTTTGCTCTATGGTGCATATTGCTGAGGCATGCTCCCTATGCCCTCTCCACAAGTGTTCTGATACGCAAAAATGATCCTCACCGCGCGCAGATTTTATGGGGGCCGATTCACTCTTGTGAATCTGCTCATTTACAGAATGCTGTTGTTTTGTTTACTTGCACGGGAACATAGCAAACACAAGAGGGCAACACATCTATGTTTATCAGGCGGGATAGAGAGTTTTGGCCGCAGAAGATTTTGTCGAAGAAGAATTCATCGAATTATTTACAAATTTTGTCCCAAATATTATTGGGGGTGGGTTTAGACGAATAGCTAAGGTTGGGATCTTAAGAGGGGGCTGCAGAGGTCTCTCCCCACATATATTTGCAGCAAAATCGACCAGTAAAAAAAATATTCAATGAAAACTTTCCAATTTTCCAATCAGATCACGTAGAACCATATCAGGCCACATGATATGAAACCAAATGGGCATAGTCGTATTGGATGTCAATAAATTACTAATCCCAAACTGTGGTGCTATTAACTAATCTCTAGCAGAAAATTTCTTGCAGTCACCTAGCCAGTAAGGAAAGCGAGGACACCAATATTTTATTCCATGTAAATAGCAAACATCAAGACTCACGCGCCCTTGTGCAGTGTCAGGGCAGGTGAGGCGCTTTATTCTATGAATTATTGGTGTTCGCTGTATTCTTACCATGATGCCAATAATTTGATGTTAAAATGCCAACAAGTACTTACCAAGGTAAGGGCAAAGCAGCTTTAACGTCGTCCTCTGGAGAGCACGTTGCCATGTCAACACAACAGCAAAATGTTGTTAGCGCAAATCATTACAGCTGACGTGACAGTGTACGATGACAGCAGAACAATGTGAGGGAACATTAGACTGAGAAGGGCCTCCTTGGACTGCAATTTATCCTTGAACACATCCCATCCACCCTAATCACGGCCATGGATACTACTAAAGCACCAGTAATCACTTACCTTTGTTGATTCGCAGAGGGAGCTGCACTTTCGTTGGATTGCCATCTGGGTGGCATGCTCTCTGATCGAAAGGTTGGTACAAATCAGGGTCGCTACACAGATCTGGAATTGTTTCCACAATGCTTCAGCAACATGGAAATAGTTCATTTACACAAGAGCGGCCATTTTGTGGAAGGCACCTTACTGCAAGTCCGTCACTCTATTATTAACGATGGCTACACCTTAGTGACTTCTCTTTATTTATCGAAGTGCCGTTTCAAGAATGTAAGCATTGGCACACAGAACATATGACTGCAGTAAAGGAAACAGAACAACCACCAATTCCAAAGTTCTTATAACACACAGGATCAATGCTGGCAGCATGCATTTAGTTGTCTAATTTTGACACAATTTTTCCCAGGTTTCCACAGACTACTGGGAATTTTCTGAGACATTGTTAAAGTGCAAATAATCTCCCCTTCTAAACTGTATCATGCCATATAACTACGTCACATTTCTTTAATGTTACCCAGTATTAATATGCAAACTAGCTGTAAACAGCATAGCATACAGCAAGCAAATGAATTAATCTATTCGTTCATACAGATTTGCAGATGAACCTGGCCCCTTAACTAGAATGTGGCTTGCATTTGATAGAAGCCCTTATTGCATGTAACCCAGATTCTCCAGCATTTCAAAAATTACAGAAACACAAATCTGCACCAAAGGAACAGTCATGCTGCCAGAATTGATCCTGTGTAATATAAGAACTTTAGAATTGGTGGTTGTTTTGTTTCCTTTACTGCAGTCATATTTTCTATGTGCCAATGCTTACATTCTTGAAACAGCATTGGATAAATTAAGCGCTTTGAGGCACTTCGTCTGTGTATAAGTGCTTTACAAATAAACTATTACACTTACAATTACAGAGCCACAGGTGGATGGTAATGGGGGCCGAAATTTGCCAGAGCCCACCCGTGTTCCAACAGCCACCTGCGCCCCTTCCTGAGGGCCCTCCATTTTTTTCAATGCCTCAAACTCTCCACCAGTCTCCCTCCCGATCTCCTGACCCCCACTTCATGTCCAACCATACCCTCAATCCCCTCCTCCTCTGATTTACCAATATGTCTGGGGCTCTAGGCTCTAGCTGCCTTGCTCCTTCCATGTCTGTGCCAGGCTCACCATTGAAAGAGAAAAGGGACTGGGTCCCTTTTCTATTTAGTATGGCGACAGGCATCATGTTGTTTATGGGAGATTGGGCGCATGCAAGACGTGGGTAGCCAATTCTCTTGTCAAAAAAAAAAAATTAAAGTATTCGCACCCCAGACACAGCACTGGGGTGTGAATACAAATCACCCCATTGTCCGGGGGCATAAAGGGCTGGCAACTGGCCCTATGTTTTCCAGACCACGGTGGCGATAGCTATATTAGCACCCAGAGAAGATGCAACAGCCATACAGGTGGCCAGATAGGTGTTCCGAATCTGGCAAAGAACATCAGAATGGCCTCACTTTATTCTGACGGTGCCGTTGTCTCTGTATACTTCCCTCACTTACTCTCATCCACCCCCCATTTATTCCCATTTACGGCCCCTTCACCACAGCACTTACCTTGCATCCATCTCTCTGCTGCCATCATGCTTCATGGCCACTACAGTCATAGAAATAGTCAAATTACTTGCTGCAAGCTCCCATCAGTTTCCAGCAGCCATTTTGTTTTTGTTTAGCTTTTATTAAGGGACATCGCACGAAGCAGAGTTATCTCTAAAGACATCTCTATTAGTACCCCAGATGTTTGCTAGGGGTGCTGATAGTCTTACTGGCCCGGGCAGTAGTGCTTACACCACCTGTAATGGCTCTAGGTTCTGTAAGCTGAGCTAACAGGCAATTATCAGCCATGTAACCCATCCCACCAGCATTTAGTGCTATGTAGGTAACTCAGAATGACATAAATCTCAATAGGGAAACGTGGCCTCAGTTGCTGTATTGAAATGTTATGTTAATGCTTAAAGCATAAGGTGAACATCTGCCATTCTCATGGCCTCTTCGCGCTGAAAATATCCATAAAAGCACACAGCAACTGGCCTCTGCTGGCTAAGCAAGCGCATTGGACCTATCAACTATGAACAGATCCTGATAAATGCAAAGATGTGCCTTAAAAAATAGATCTGGAATATTGAATAACATGCTGTGGTTTATGCAGTAAACATATTATAGCTTTAAAAAAGGAATAATTCACAGCAGTTGTCATGTACAAGATGTTTAAAGTGATTGTCACTTTTTTAAAATGGAAAACTTCCTTGGGGCTCCACGGAATGTATATGTAGGCTAGATTTAAAAAAAAAAAGAGACTCTAATTACACCCGGATATTCTAGGTGAGGTCAGGCAAAAGCAGGAGTTTTGCATTGTGCAAACAACCAATGGCCATGGATCTCAATAACTGCTTATGTTCGTGATCCTGGGTGACTCCTTTCTCCCTTCTGTGAATGACAGACCATAGGATGGTGGAATATGTGTAAACTTAAGAACTTGATATTCAGTGTGCCTGAAGTCTGAATATAAAGACAGCTCTTCGGGTAGTGAAGCATTAAACAGAGCAACATCACTAAAGCCAACATGGTGTCCTTCAACTGGGTCTAAAACCTCATACAGAAAGTAAATAGCACCAATTAAAAACATATTAACATTAGTCAGAAAGGGCATATCTTTGGTGTCAGTGTAGGTGACACCAAATAGGTGTCAGGAGTGTTATGCAGCGCCCCACTCATAACAACTGGGAAGCCAGATTCGGAACCGGCCGATTCATTGTCACCAGTCCTATGAAGGGGGTGTCGCAGAACTTAGGTCAAGGGTGTCTAATCTTAAAGGAAAAAGGCTCCTGTGGTAAGGACAGTACGGTGGCCTAGTCAAGAGGGGATTGGAACTTAACTCAGTTGGGACCAGATGAAAGGATCCAAATTCCTGCCCCCACCTTGTGCCATTCTGGTTGTATGTAGTCCACAATGTTCTCACATCCTGCTTCCCACAACAAATGCTTGCCAATCGCTTTCTGTTAATTTCAGGTCCAGTGAGTTTGCCATGGAAGAAATGTCACAACAGAAAATAGTGAGGCCTTTACCAGAACCATCTTTGCTTCCTGAGATACAAAGGACTGAGACACACGGTATTGAAATCAAACCTGAAGACATGCGTAACACCAGCGGGCCGAGCTGGAAGAGAGAGAGAGAGAATACTGACAGACTCAGATTGGCCAGGGATAGAGAGCCAACCAGTTTGGAGGGAGGATATAAAAAGAAACGACGGGAAGTGTGGGCTGTTAGGGTGAGGTCAGACGCAGTGGAGGCGGTAAACCAAGAGACCAGCAGAAGAGGAAAGAGCGGCAGATTGTGAAGGTGAATTAGGGAATTCTGAAGACGTCGAGGTATTGGATAAGTGAGTGCAAGTGGTACGGCAGTGTGAGTGTTAGTGTGGCAAGTGCGGTTAGAGTAAATAGTATAAGGAGTGCGCGAGTGGTAGTAGGCGGGAGGAGTAGTAGTAGAGTAGTAGTAGAGTAGGAGGAAGTAGCAAGATCAGAGAGGAGGTAGAAACATCTAAGGGTGGAGGCAAAGACTAGAAGGAGTGAGAGATACAAGGACAGAAGAGCGAAGGGAGGAGCAAACAGAGGTGGGAGAAGTTGGGGAGAGGGAGGTGAAGACAAGGGAGCAGAGGCAGAGAGAAGCATGAGCATGAATGGGGGTAGATTGACTTAAGCTGGGTATCTATCAGGCACATTCTCCCACATCCCCTTTAGACCAATGGCCACAAGTTAGAGTAGGGATTGTTAAGAACACCCTGACGGAGCTTAGCAAGAGATGGTGAACAGACTTTAGGGGTACACCCATAGCATAAGTCAAACCTTAGACAGTAGTGGTCAATAATCACTATCTACTAACCCGGGGCCAGGGTTGACTGAGGTAGGTAGGAGGTGCTTTTATTTATTTATTTTATTGTTTATTTATATAGAGCTTATACACAGGTGAAGTGCTTCAAAGTGCTTCAAGGCGGGAAGGGAACAAGGGAGTACAGTAATCATTCTTAGGCCTTGAAGATTTCCGAATGATCTAAATAGAAAAACTAGCATACTAGGCCTGATGACATTTCTCCTAGTGCAAGTGAATGAAGTGCTACAGTTGAGACAAAACTCGGGGGGCGGGGGGAGGAAACAGAGAGGGGAACAAGACAGGCGAACTAACTGGTCCTAGTACATTTAGGTCAAGAAAAGATAGAGAGGGACAGCCACAGGGCCCATTGAACAATCAATAAAAACCCTTGAATTCTCTCTGAGTCTTGGAGTGATTCCTGTGCTATATCTGACAGTCCTTTGGGGCCCCTAAAACACCTATGCATCCCCAACATTTGTCCATCCCTTGAATTGTTTAAATACACATTATCACATCTCAGAATCTATTTCTTTTGGACCATAATACTAGTTAGTTTTGACTCATTATCTATAGATTCATCATGATTTTGCGTATTGATACATATTCAAAGCTTGATTGTCGCTTCATAGTACAGGTTTTCTTATGTACAATAGAACAAACGTATTCTTCTCTTCCACCCTAATATCGGTAACAGTATTGTACTTACATGTATTCTCTAATAAAACAAAATAGAAATGAAAGTTTTATAATGGTCACATTGCAAGATTTATATCACCAGAATGAGAAAGAAGCCTTCTAATTTATTTAAAAAGAAACGTTATTCTATTTTCATTTTGAATTTGTGCATTTATGTAGAAACAAACTACATCAGTGATGGGTGATAACACTGTTGTGTGTATATGAACAACAACATATTACAAAAAAGAAATGGCACTTGGGAAATCAAGATGACCAAATAAATTAGTACGCTTTCCTATTATGGTAAAATGGGCATTACACATTTACGCCAGTAACATCTGCTCGAGCCATTCCAGACCACCTACACTATATATGTCAGACATCCCCCTTATCTTTCATTTTAGAAAGATGTGTAGCATCAGAAAATATTATGGAAGAAATCGATGTTGTGGCAGAAATCAGGGTATAATGAAAGGCTACCTAGAACATCTACTGAAGCCTTGTTTAAAAAAAAAATCATGCACTGCTTCAAAAAGTCCAAGAATGTAGCTAGCTAGGTAGCAAACTTACAAATTGAACACAAAAGCGTTTTGTTGACATAGTGGACGGCACGCTTTCCACTAGGTCTATTAGTAATGTTTTCTGTATGCAAATGCCAACTTCATCTCAACAACATTCCACTGATTTATTAGAAGTTGCTATACCAATCTCAAAATGCACTGTAAAGTCAATATACGTACTGAAAAAGGCCCTACACATCCATGATTTTCTTTTCAACTTGAAAAACGTGCACGCGTTAACTATTTACCTTTAATAATAGACATGGATAAAAGACTTCCATCCGCTACAGAGGTACTCCCTGACCCAAAGAAGCCAAGCCACAACATGCAATACAATGAAGAGCGCCTGACCATAAAATGACTGTTCACCAAGACACACCACAGTGAAGTTAAACAATACCTCGGAACTACATCTGCATCCGATATTCCATCAGCCCTCTCCATACATTAAAAACATTAATTTTGACGCCTTTAGAAGTGCCACCCAAATAGAGACAAAACTAAAAAAGGTGTAAGTCTAACACAAAAGCCTAACAGAAAACAAACACATATTGTTTTGATGGATTTTTACAATGAGGCCATTGGCCCTGGCACTTCGTATATCGTTGTACATCTATGATAGATGTCCAGGAAAAAATACCATGCCGCCCACTGGACCCCCAGTGCCAGGCATACACACATAACCACATTGATTGTGTGTGTGAGGAGCTCGGGACCCAGGGGACAGGTGTGTCATTTTTTTTACTAGGCTTCTATGATAGATGTCCAGTAATAAAAACATGCCGTCCGCCAGTGCCCCCCCCACACTCGCCTTACAGTGCCTTGCATACATGCAATCACATTCATTGTGTGTAGGTGAAGCACTGAGGTCCAGGGGGCAGGCATGGCATTTTTTACTGGGTCTGCCCAATAAAGAATGCCAGCCCAGTCCACTGGGATTCCTAGCGCCTCACGTGCAATGTCAAGCCTGACCCCTAAGCCCCCAGTGCCTCCCATGTACACACAATTGATTATCTATGCATGTGAGGCACTGGAGGGCAATGAGGGAAGAAATGCCATTTATTAATGGGCATCTGATAGATGCCCAGTAAAAAATGCCATGACTGGGCCTCCATCACCTCGCATGCTCACAATTAATGTGTGCCTGCGAGGAGCTTGGCGACTCGGGGGATGGGCATGGCAGTTTTTCCTTGGCATTTATGCCCAGTAAAAAATCCCATGACTGTACCCTGGGACCCCAGCTCCTGACACGCATCTGTTCCCTGGGCCACCCAGCACCTCACAGTCACACATAATCACATTCATCATTAATGTGATTATGTCTGACTGCAAGGCGCTGGCACACCATGGAGCAGGCATGGCATTTATGACTGTGCCTGGTTGATAAAGCAAGAATGATAAGTGTTATTATGTAGCTAGACTTGCATGTCAATGAAGCCAGTCCAGCCATTTCTTATCGTGGTATGACATTTTATATGGAGCAGCTGTGATAATGCAAGCAGGATCAGTGGTATTATGCTTTCTGTGGCATAAACTATAGTATTGGCATCTTTGAAAAAGCAAGCATGAGGAGTGTTAATATGTAGCTGGACAGGCATTTCAATGCAGCCAGTCTAGCCATTTCTTATTGTGGTATGACATTTTGTTTCAGGCATCTTTGATAAAGCAAGCAGGATCAGTGGTATTATTCTTACTGTGGCATGACATTTTGTATTAGGCATCTTGGGTAAAACAAGCATTAGTGGTATTATGTAGCTAGACAGGCATTCCAATGCAGCCAGTCCAGTCCTTTCTCATTGTGGTAAAACATTTTATATTGAGGATCTTTGGTAAAGCAAGCAGGATCAGTGGTATTATTCTTACTGTGACATGACATTTTGTATTAGGCATCTTTGGTAAAACAACCATAAGTGTTATTATGTAGCTACACTGGCATTTCAATGCAACCAGTCTAGTAATTTCTTATTGTGGTACGACATTTTGTATTGGGCATTTTTGATAACGCAAGCATGAGATGTGTTATGTTGTAGCTCGACTTGCATTTTAGTACAGCCAGTTTGGACATGTTTTCATACTTTTGCATGCATTTGTAATGGTAAAGCCAACTGGAGTATGTTATTGCGTGGGGATACTGCCATACATTGGCAGAACAACATGGACATATTTTCATATAGTATCATTACTGGCATTATGCACAAAGCAAACATGAGTATTTTCTTATATGGGGTGTAATGGTGAAGTCAACATGGAAATGTATGGGCATAGACAGTGTGAAAATGTTTTATACTGGCACATATCGTGGGAAAAGGCATCATGAAAATTTGTTGGAGAAATGCTCCTTTGCACTGTTGGTGACTCTGGCTTTTTACCCAATTCTTCTAAAAAGTGTGCTGTAAAATACCCCATTTTTACCCATTAGTTAAAATTCTCTGGGGGAGAGCCCCCTCAAACACGCCTTGAGTGGTGCAGGCTCCTTTGCTACACTTGGTTGCTCTGGCATATCTGGGACAAATATTCACACTCCTCCAGTTAAATAATTCACCAGTCACCACTGCTTTCTCTGTTAAGAAAGATAAATGATACTTAATTGTTTGATACTCTGGTCTAGCCTTGTTTACATAGCCCCCACTAGGCGAGGGTGATCATGCAAACCTATTTGCTCTCTAAAGTTTTTGTGTAGGCAAATGGTATGCTTGGCCTCTCCTACTTTAGCAGCTGTAACATTACCCTTGAATGGGGACTGAGGATTTGCAATATCTGTGCTTGGCCTGCAAAGGCTATGAGTATGGAAATATTTCTGGCACCACTCATGCACAGCATTAGGGCAATACGTATTCAGACATCTACAATGCTTTTCAGGCAGTCTACATACTTTCCAAATGTTCATAGTTCTTTGGGCATGGTAATTTAGCACAGTATTAAAAAAACGACAAACATAATTTAGCATTGAATTTAATGAATGCTGTGGTAACTTTCTTTGATAGATGAATGGTTTTACTGAGCACTTGTCTAATTCTACCCAACAATGTTAGTGGGAGGAGATAGTACAAAGAATCTTGTTTGCACTGCAAAACGATAGGGTGTACGAAGATTCATGGCTTTTTCTTAAACTGACCACAATATCAATTAAATATGTTTTGCATGCAAAGTAGTGAGGGTATGCACATATCCCAGTGAGTGTTTTAATGCTACAAGCACCCGAAGAGCCCACTTCCATTTTTAGTGAACCCTGCCAGCTAGTATGGAGCCCTGCAGGGCCATGAGGCGGGGCGCATATTCTATATGGGTGGAGGACCAATCAGACACTTTCAAAAACCCATTGAGAAATTTCAGCAGTAAGGTGCAGTGAAAATGTGCTGTTTGTGTGCATTGAAGTACAGAAGCAATTGGTAACAGTCTAGGAAGCTCCACCCTCTGCTTCCTTTCTGTGCTCAGGTGCTGAAGGTTTTTCATTGTGCTCATGTTTTCTATGTTTTGAGTCTTTACCCTCCCCTCCATCTCATTTAACTTTTTACAGTCATTTGCTGAAGAGGGGCCTCTAATTAAAGAAGGTACTCCATCTTTTCTACCTCTGAACAGTGCTGCTATTAATTTCTAAGGCAAACCTATTGGAATATTTTTAAAGGAACTCCACAAAGAACCTTAGTGAGGTTCTTATTTATTCAATCGTGCTTAGGCTGGGGTAAAGAAACAACTATTGGCTAGATTGTGTGCCAAGCCATTTCACTAACTATGACAGGGTCACAAGTTGAGCTCCGACAAGAGGTTGCGCCATGTTTTTGGAAGTTTGGAGTCAAATGATTTTACAGGGTGTAAAAAAGTATTTTGCACTGGCAAACAGGGTTCTCTTTCGGTGACTACAATACATTTTAACTCTGCAACATATCTATTGTTTATCTGATAATCTATACTTATTAAAATATGTCTAATAAGCATAAATCATGATGGCCTTTGGTAATACTTGCACGGTTGTTCAGGCCAAACTATGGGACAGCCGTTCATTAGTTGTTAGGAAAATTCCCACACATTTGCAATTCAGGAAACATCTGAAAACCTTCCTGTTCGACGCCAACAGCCAGTGCAGGGCGTCTATAGCTTGTCCCGATTGATTGACAGATGTACTGAGTGCTGTGAAACCCTTTTTGTACATGCTCCTCAACACACTCCACCCACAAAGCTGAAATTGAATTGAAGTAATTTCTTTCCCTTAAGTCCAAGATCAGGTTATTCAGTAATATCCCCTTCCGGTGGAACTGCTCTGCTGGTACCAAGGATTGAAATTGATCATTGGAACTTTGTGGATGGAAGAAGGGGGTCGGCTCTATTGTGAAAAGCTCCAAGCAACGATGTGGTTCCAGGGAGCACATTTAATGGCCCAGTTTGGTGAAATGCTTGAGAATAAAAAATATCTCCATCCATGTTTAGGGGATGGAAACGCAATTGTGGCGTCTGAGGTTTAAACCGTGTTTGTCACACTTAAAGAAAAATCATAAAAGGGTTACAAATGACACTGTCATGATTTGCGACTCCCCCTACGCCTGTTCCCACACGTACAGTGAGATGACCCTCATTTCTGGACTTTTAAAAGCGTATCCAGTTGGTGAATTCTTGAATGTGTTTTTCAATCCAGAAACGCCCCTGGATATGTGCAAATACACAAAGGGGCAAACAAGGGCATCTGAATGAGCGCATCCAAGATGTGCTCATTCAGAAGTACTGTGTGAATAGGCCTGCTCTGCATCTCACTATTGCGCCAAACATTTTTTGAGAATCTGGCACAATGTGTTCACTGTTTCCTATTTTGTGTTGGGTGTATTTTTACTCCTTATTTTTTCGTATGGACTTATTTGCCTGATTTAATGGAGTAAAAGTGGGATGTACGGATATTCACTGACGTGCTGCTTCTGAGTTAGTGCTGTCACTGCTCTGTTCTCAGGGCTATGCAATGTCCATGGCAAGCATTGGAACAGGTGCGTTGATCATCATACTCTGCTATGCAGCAGTTCTGATACAGTTATTCTCTTGATGCATACGGTTCTAGGTCATTTGGTCGAATATAAATGGTCGACAGGACAAATTGTCGACACCAAAAGGTCGACAGGTCAAATGGTCGAATATTTGGGGGGGGGGGGTTTACATTTTAAAACCCCTTTTTTTCCCTAAACGAAAACCTAAAAAATATATATATAAATAAAAAAAAAATTCGACCATTTGACCTGTCGACCAAATTGTGTCGACCATTTGTCTGTCGACCATTTGACTAGACACCGATGCATACATTATGAGAGGCATGGTCTCCCGGCCCCTGTCACGTGAATGACGACATTCTAGTAGCGCATGAACTCTTACTGGCTTTTTCTCTGGCACACTCCTTTCCATTGTCATTATTCAATCTGTCAAATAATGCATCATGCCTGAATTTGTTGCTTGACACATGAGTTATGATAAGCGATAGTTGTTCTTTGAAACACACATAAGCATCTCTTTTCCCAATGGCATACATATTCTGCATTGCACCAGAGCACTGTTTGCAACAAATGAATAACACCTACTAAGCTGATTATTTATACTGAGCAAGCAAAGCTTTCTTTTTGTATATGCATTTTTTTCTCTGCACAGGAGCATTTTCAGTAGGCTCTGCGGCAGATCGTGAAGTCTTGGATTGGATTACAAGTTCTCTTACAACATCATATAAAACATGTTTTGTAACCATTATTTCTGGAAAAAGTGCAGTGAGATTTACCTTTTATACTGATTTGTAAAGAAGTGCAGTGGTTGCGTTTGGGTGAGTTCCATTGCACACTTCGTTCAGAGATATCTCACTAGGTTCTATCTGATTTTTTCCGCTTTTGAAGGGTGCACACAAAAAAAAGCAATTCATTTCGGTCGATTTTGGGCATCCCTCAAAAATCAGAAATAGCACATGCCTGTGGGTTTTCACAACCCCTGCCTCACAGGCAACCTGTTCCCTTAGCCGCCCACACCCCCTACCCCTCCCACGCTGATGGGTTTTCTTACTATTTGGGGGTTTCACCCCTGAGCCTCTCCTTTCCTATTTGCTCCCCTGCCCCCACTGCCTCCTTTCACCCCAAGCATTCCCGATCAATCCCCCACCACTTACAGACGCAAAAACGCAAACAGTTACATGTATCTCCCAGCCCTCCCTCTTCACAAACATTCTCCTTTTTCGCACACACAAGCTCACGTGGGACTCCCGCGACTCCTCTTCTGGGTCCCACTGTGCTTGTCAATCCCTGCGTGCACTTGTGTTCATCTCAGTGGCTGACAGTTTGATTTAGAAAGATTGCTCGCAGCGGTCTCTGCACGGTCTTTCTATATCGGTCATTTTTTAAATCGATTTAAATTAATCAATGTATTCACTTAGTGCCAGCTCACTAACTACACATGCTCACGAGTTGTTTTGCTTCTTTAGTCATTTGGCAACATAGAAAATAATGTGTGCACAAAAGCAAACCCTTTCTGCGTTTAAAGATAAACAATTCGAGAGAACATTGGTGCTAATAGTGTTTTTTTTTAGAAAATCTGGTTTTCTCATAACATGCATGTCCAATTTAATTGACAGAAAACATGCAAATTAGGATGGCCGATGGAGCAAAGCATAAAGGGACTCAGTCCCTTCTCTATTTTCATCCCTGAGCCGCTGACAGGCCACAAGACTAAGAAAGAAGAGGCTGCAGTGAGGAGCGCTACCAGCTAGCAGAGTGGGGGGAGAGGAGAGAGTGACAATGGGTGGGGCCAAGCAGGGGGCAAAGGGTTCCAGCGGATGAGGCAGGGAAACATGTTGGCTCATGCGCGGTGCAGAACGTAGGAATGGTGGTAGTTTAAGCCTGCATTCCTAAACTGCTGATTGGCTGGTGCAACTCTCCGGGGTGGTAATGGAAGTGAAGGAATTCATGAATGTATTGCATTTATTATTTATTTATTTATTGATTACATTTGTTACACACCCAGACCCTGGCGTATCACGGCGTAGTTACAGAAAACTTAGCAATTAGACATTCGTTTAGAGTATTAGGCATGTCCATATTTGTTATGTTATGTAATGTTATTTTGCATTTGTATAGCGCCTTATATACCATTGGTATGGTCTGAAGGCGCTGGTAGGTTGAACGCCCTTGGGAACCGAAGTTCGGGTCAGTAGAGAGATTAGAGAGAGTCCAAAGGTGCATGTGCGCACCAGGTATGTGTGCAGCGGGTGCGGATTCATGTGGTAGCTGCTTCTTAAGACAGTCTGGCTTCAGACCCAAGCACGGGACTGAAACAGCTCCTCTTGACCTTAAAACTCAAATTGAGGACCTTAAAGACAACGGTAAACTGGCCCTTCTACTACTACTGGACTTATCTGCTGCCTTCGACTTGGTCAACCACCAAATACTATGTCGGCACCTGAAGTCCGCTGCCCACTTCTCTGACAACGCATCCAACTGGATTAGGTCATTCCTCGACAACAGGCACATGAGAGTTTTCTCACCTACCGCATCGGCCAACCCTACACCAGTCCCTTGTGGAGTCCCGCAAAGGTCCTGTGTCTCCCCAACTCTCTACAATGTCTTCACCAAACCATTATTTGATGTGCTTGACTATCTGGGCGTCACCTACACGAATTACGCCGATGACACCCAGATACTCATACCCATTACTGGTGACTACATTGTTGATTCCAAAGCCCTCAATGACATTTACCTTGTCAAACAAGCATGGATGGCCCAGCACGAGCTGTGCCTCAACGATGACAAGACTGAGCTTCTCATTTTAGGCACGCAACAGAGACTTAACAAACTAAGTCCCCTGTTCGGCTCCTTTAACATTGACGGTAATCTAATTAAAGTATCTAAAGATACCAAAACTCTGGGTATCTACCTGGACGCCTCCCTGACTCTCACCCGACAAACTAATGCAGTGGCTGCTGCATCTGCCTACACCTGCAAATTGATCTCAGCCTGTCGCCCATTCCTTACCGCCCAGAACTGCATTACCCTGGCCAGGACCCTGGTTATGTCCAAACTGGGCTATTGCAATGCATTGTACCAAGGCACTAACCAGGGTAATCTCAACAAACTTCAGACTACCCAAAATAATGCCATTAGAGCGGCTCTTAATATCCCCCGATCTGCCCACATCTCAGAAACCAGGAAGAACCTCAACTGGCTCTCAGTCGCCCAAAGGATCTCCCTGAAAGCACTGGCCCTTACATACAAATGTGTTAACCACCAGGCCCCCTCATATCTAGCCTTGCGATTTACTCAACATATACCAACGCGAATACTTAGATCTGCACATTCCCACGGTCTTGCAATCCCTAGATTCAAGCTTCATACAGCTGGGGGTGCCAGCTTCCCTGTCCTGGCAGCCAAGCTTTGGAACACTGTACCACTCACTATCAGAACCTTACCGTCATTTAACCTTTTCAAACACAAAGACAAGCTTTGGCTAGTTACATCTCACTAACAACCGCTCTTCTGACTCTGGACGGGCCACTTGGGACCTAGCTCTGCTTTGTTCCGGCACTACTGTTCTGCTTATTGCCCTGATTTGTAACGTCTGACTGTGTGATCACCATCTGCAGAAACCGCAAACACAATGTATGCTAGTTCTGCTGTTGAACGTGCGCGTGGTGTGCTCAGAGGCTTGCGCGTGGTTACACTGGAGGTACATGACAATGGTCTATATGCAAGGTCTTGTGCTAAGAAAAGAAGAGGTTTTACCTGTCCAGGGCATCATCAGATTTGAACCGATTGTGTATAACTTTGCTGTGATCCACATCATCATGGCTACAGAATGAATGTCAGAGACAAACAAATTAATGCAATGTTTCTTTTTCCATGCAACAAACAGTTGAGAAACGTTAAGTGTATATACAAATGTACTTCATTTTTTCAGAAATGTGCACATGTATCTTCAACACTTGCCAGAGTACCTTAAACGAAGGTATCTTTGTCAGAGCGCTGCAAATCTGAAACGCATTACTACTGCCACAAAGGTACTAGCAGAAAATACTCCACTTTAAAAGGTTACTGGAAAAATGTGCTCTTCTAACTTTCACTAATCTTCGAACACAGCGCATGATTATTGCGCAACATAAAACATATTATCTTGCAGGCCAACTGTGGCTGGCACGTGTGATGTCAACAGCTCTGTGCGGTACCACAGTTCAGATTATGTCACGTTATTGTGGTAAGTCGTTGTACTTGTAAGTGAGTATTGAAGGAGAAGGAATTAAATGGAATACCGAACCTGTCCAAGGAATCTTCCGACTTGTACCTGCTCAAGATGACTTTCCCATAATTTTCGTCCTTGCTGTGATTTAAAAAAAAAAAAAAAAAATTAAAATGTTTCCTAACACAAGACAAACAAACATACGTGCATCTTAACCACTTTTTATATTTTACAGGTTGAATTCGGTATGTTGCAGTAAATTGTGTTTTTGCCCCTCATTTGCCTCTATCAAATTCCTGGGGAATAATGTTTTTCAAATGGGATGAAGTGAACGTCGACGAATCCTTGCAGACATGATGTGTGTGTGGCCTTTATTTTAATGGGTTTTAAATGCAAATGTTTTTATGTGGATTGCAAGATCCTCGTCTTGGCGTCTAAAGGTGCACAGGCCCTGCGTGTTTAAAGCAGTGTTTCATACGCCTGCCTCAGTATTGTAATGCTATAGCTTGCTCACTTGGTCCAGGGCAGTCCTGGATGAACCACAATTCTTATACATTTAAAAGGTATTCCTACAGGCATTCTCGGGAGCGCTAGCACTCAACTGCACCATTTGCAATTATGTAACATTTGCGTTTGTGAACCGTTAATGCAAAATCAAGCAGGAAAACTTCCCGCGTGTGGAAAAAAAATGTACACAACAATTGTGAAAGGTCTATTGTAGTATCAAACGAGCCACATTCAGTATACATAAAAGTGTACATAAAAGCCGGAAGCCACAAACAGATGCCGGACTACTGAACACATGGTCGAGGTAGCAGAGGGGGCATTCAAGCCGAACCACAGCATGTTAGAAAGCAAAGCGTTCTGTGCCAGACGCCCTTGCCGCAACGTGTGACATGGAAAAAGGCAGGTTTGCCGAGCAACAGCCTTTGCACGCCAAGTTAGAAATCGCAAAATACACAGATATGCAAAAAGCGCCAGCGAACATGCGCACTATTTCAACGGCCGAAAACAGAGCATGGCAGCAAATGTTTACGGAAACATCAGACATGAACTAAGAACATGTGAGTGCGAATTTCGGCAGCACATTCACATGCAAACGAGACCGGCAGCATTCATGCATATGGTGAGGCAGCAGATGGCGAACTAGTAAAACGTGAAAACAAGAACATCATGTAGTTAAAAAACTGTACGCATTGGTAATAACCACAGACGTGTTATGAGTACGACTTGAACAAAATCTTTATTAGTGACACATTAGAAAGCTAGAACATGTTAACAAGCAAGTTGCAGCAGCAAAAGAATGTCATGGTTATGCACATAAACCAAAACCACAGACGAATTAGAACAGCATAACCCACCCTACATCACATACAGTAACAAAAACATGGAAGAGTGGGGAGCTAATCCACACACATTTTCCTATGCTCACACCACAACAAAGCATAGACATGTGTACTCGAGGCTGGGCAACACTTACAGGTACAGTCCGCCCCTGTCATATTTAGTTGGAATGTAACAGCCAAGAAGTGCACAATGTAATCCAGAAGGGGGAGGACCAACCTTCCCCCTGCCTTGGTCAGCCTGATAAAATGACAAAGGCTCCATGAAACCGACCTGTTCTTTTGTTAGGCCCTGCAGCTGGTGTCAGCGATTATCATACCAACTTGAGGTACTTCAAACAGGCCCACACAGGGCCTGGATGAAGAGGATAACAAAGGAGACACAAAAACCAACAACTTTTCATATGTAACTGTGTCAACCTGAAGCCAGCTTGTGCCTCTCAGTTTCGATGGCAGTGAACAGTCATGTATGGATCTTTTGTTGCAGTAGGCCACCCCATTCATAAGGTCAAGAATGTGGTTTGTAGGAGCCACAGAGTCTGGTCTCTTAGTATCTTCAAGGGAGACCTGCCACTTTAACAGCCACTTTAACAGGAATCACACAGGGAGGATTACAAACAAGAGAGACTCTTTGAACACAACAGGCAGGAAGATGGGTCGGAAGATAGTAGCACAAGGTAGTGAGAGCAGAGCTCTTTCTGTTGAGAGAAGGGTTCCGCCATATTAGGTCTGGGGCATAGCAGTCGGGTTATGACCTCACGCATACAGAAGATTGTTGGCAGGAACCCCAGAATTGGTTCACTAAGGTAGGTTTTCCCTACATCATTCAATGTTGCCCACTTGGCTTTAAAAGAGGGCCAGAGCCCCTCTTTAAGCAGATCATTGGAAGGCTTCACAAGAAGTAAGAAAGAAGAACTCAACCTTGGAACCGGGCTGAAGGTACAGTCTTCCTTACATCTTCCGCCAGTGAAGAAAGGTTAGGCTACCCAAAGAGGGAAGAAAGATCCATCCCCTAAATGTTTCCCAGGAAACAGAGGGAGAAAAGATCTCAGAGGACCCTTCAGCCACTCCAGAACCTGTACCCAGCCAGCACACATCGTGTCCTTCTAGGCTCTGCAGCAAGCTCACTGTATAGGAAGTGACAGAAGGTCTCTGAACCTGATAAAAAGGACAAGGCAGATGCCTGCAAAACACTCCCGAGCTCTGGGCCCTATGCTTTAAAGGATGACACATCCCATTGAAGAAGCTGGGAGAGCTGCAATGACAAGCATCTACCATTGTCTACCTAAAGGACATTTTCAAGCCAGTCGAGTTCCTCGATCCGCAACCTACTGCAACGCTGGCCGGTGTCAAGCCGCAGTCGCTTAAAGGCATTGTCAAACCATCTTGCCACCAGATACTCACAGCTGACTCACTCTCGAACGCTGTCACAGAAGCCTGCAAGGCGCCCTGAAGCCGACTCGACCCTGTCGAGCACCAAAAACACCAACAGCTGCAAAAGGTACATTGGGGTTCTGTCTCCCTGGTCCTTCCCAGAAGGCCCCTAGAGACATTGTAAGACCCTCTCATCCCTTTGTGCTGAAGCCAAGAACTTTAACAAACAGTTGTGGTTATTAACCACACTGCCTACCCTCCTGTTAGTATCCAGAGTGCATCCCTTTCACTTCGTAGAACAGTCTGTTCTCTGTATTCCTTAACAGGGTGGGTTGTATTTTGTAGTGCTGTTATACTGTATGTTGTGATCATAATAAAGTAGATAGTTGTATACGACCTTGACTGGACACTCCTTTTATCATTGGGTAATGATTGTATTTTTGCTCTGTTGCAACTAACGATCCACAACCTTTAGAGGAGATAAGCCTGCTGTTCCGCCCACGTTAACAAAATTGGGCAAGGAGGTTTATCATTTTAATTGTATCCTTGTTTAATACAATCTGTTCGAGTCCATTCTGGTGTATTAGAGGTGTGGGACTGATTGATGGTCTAGAAACCCATATTCACCCCTGGACTAATGGTACTCCAGAATTTAATTTGTCACAGTAGCAGACGGTCAGATCTAGTTGGAGCCTAGCGCACAGTTTAGTCACTCAGCGATAAAAGTATGTTGCAGTTAACATTTAGAACACTGCAGGTATTTGTTAATAATCGTGGATCTTGACATAGAGGCTGTGAAAGGCATGGCCAAAGATGTCCTGTGTGTCCTATGACAAGAGAGGGGACTTCCCCATAGCACCAGGATTAATAAAACTGAACTGCTAATCAGCCTCCAAGCTGGGATAGAAGTGAGAGCAACTGGAGGAAGAGATTCCAGGGGACCGGCTAGGACCTGTGTACCCAAATGAAGAAGACCTTCCAGAAGGGTGGTGGAAGATGGCGAGGAAGACAACCTGAGTAGCATTTCTAAACAACTATCCCTCAGGGGGGCAAGTGTGGTTTCCCAAAACTCCAGAGTTTCAGGGAATCAGGGGCTGTTGTGGCATCCACAGGTCCCAGGCCTTGGCACAGCCTCTAAGTGGCCCAGTAATGGTTCTGGTGGCAAACAATGTAGCGGCTGGAAAACTTGTGTTGGAGGAGAGGAAACTAGCACTGGAGGAACCAAAAGAGCAGAACAAGCTCACCATAGAGATGTTATGTTATGTTACACGCATTTATACTACACTCTTTCACCTGAAGGCATCTTGGCACGAGGAAAACAAGGACACTGCCTACCCCTGTGCTCTAAAACAGAAAAGTCTTCAGTGCACACCTAAACTGAAGCTGATTCACAGTGCCTCTGAGGTTAAAAGGCAAGCCATTTCTCAGTTTGTTCGCTGCATACGAGAATGCTCGTCAACCCACACAGGCAAGACGAACCTTTGGAATTTCCACCAAATTGGCATTGCCAGAACGAAGAGCACATCCCGGAATATAGGGGCGGACCTTATCTTGAAGATATTCAGCCCCCTGCTAATAGAAGGCTTGGTGGACCAGGCAAAAGGATTTAAATGTAATCCTCTGGGGGACCGGGAGCCAGTGGAGGGGCCGAAGCACTCGGCTTACATGAGCTCCATAGGGTGAGTTTGTTGCCACAGTGGCTGCTAAGCTTTGCAGCAGTTGAAGGCGGTATATGGCACCCAAATGCTGTGCTAGGTAGAGCGTGTTGCAATAGTCATTCCGACTGGTAATGAATGATGTTACCACCATAGGTCGAAGGTATACAGGCAGAAAGGGAAGCACTTTCCGCAGCACTCTGAGAAGGAAGTGACCAGTTTTACACACTGCGCTTATTTGAGGTGTCATTGATAGAGTGGATGACAGACGGATTCCCAAATTCCTGACGACTGTCACCAGGATGGGAAGATCACCCAACGTGAAGGGCCAGAAGCAAGATGTGCAAGATTGTACTCGAAGAGAAGAAGGAGGCCAACATATCCACCTCTAGTGAAAGCAGCATTAGTGGCTCAAACTATGATGCACGGGATAAGCTCTGGCATCCATCACATTCCCAAAGATTTAGTACATGTTTATGAAGAGTGGAAGGATATTTTGGATTGTTTGAAGTGCTTGAGCTTGCTTTTCAGCTAAAGGAAGTGCAGGGGATACTGTGGGGTGCAGCTCTGATGAGTTGCTTACCGACCCAGGGTACTGATGCAATTCTTCAGTTAACTCCTGAGGCAAGACCCATTTATGAGAGCATGAAGGCGGTCCTTCTCAGGAAGTTCTGTAACACCACAGAGCAGTATCTCAAGAGCTTCAGAGAGCACGGAAAGAAAGGTGACCAGGCAGTTGAAGCGTTCACACACTTGTCGTTGAAATATCTGAGTGGGTGGGTGTCTGGTAACAAAACTGACACATTTAAAGGGATGTACTATTTAATTTCGTGTGAGCATGTCTTGCAGAATTGTGAGGTCAACCTACACCAGCATATTGTAGACAATACTATTCCAGATCCTAGGGAGCTTGCAAAGGCTGCCAACAGGTTTATAAGTACTCGAGTTCAGAAAAAGGCTCAGGTGGACAAACCCAAACTAGATGTGAAATCCTTAGACAAGAGCAGTAACAAGGATGGAAAGGTCAAACCCACTCTTCTTCTAAGTCAGGTAGCCAAAAGCATGAAGATAAATCCCACAACTCTAGTTCAGCCGTGCACTCAGAAAAGCAGAGCACAGGCACCCCTAACACTGGGACGCCTGCGTTCACACAACCCAAAGGTTGTTTCGTGTGTAAGGAGCTGGGCCACAGGAAAGGGGATCCTGCTTGCAAGGGCTTACCCAAGCAAGCCATAGTGAATGTTGTAGTCATGGAGGAGGCCATCATTAGTGTGGGTCACCTAGAGGAGGAATTCCCACTAAGCCAAGGAGTGGCTGAATGCAGACTGGTTACATTGAGTGGGAACGATACCGGATCGCCAGAAGAGGTCCCAGTTCACAACAATACTAAACTATTCTTAGAACAAGTGTATATTAATGGCCACAAAACTCCTTCAGTCAGAGTCACCGCGGCTAGCGTCACTGCTGTCATACGGCATTTGGTACAGCCAGGAGAGTATATAGATGAGGCTGATTGTAGCATCAGTGGGTTTAAACGGAAAGAGCAAGTGACTCATGGAGATAGTAGCGTTCCTTTGGCGGGGTGTAATGACCCAGCGTCGTAGCAGTGAAAGACTCAATCCCTGTCCCATGTCTCTTGGGTAATGATCTTCCTGACCCCAAGATAGTCACAGCAGTCACCAGATTGAAGGCCAAAGAGGCCACCAGATTGAAGACTCTCAGAGCCCTAGCGCCTGGAGTGCTTCTAGAGGGCTTATATGAGCGACCGGCATGGCCGGTAGCCCCTGGTCCAGTTCCACAGACTGCTGAGTGACCTACTTCTGCGGGAGAGGGACTGGAAGCCAGTGAGAACCCTACTTTGGTATCAGGGGACTCTGTGACTTCAGAGTTGCCTGGCACAGCACATGAACCTGAGGTGGAGGACAAGGTAAATTCACATCTGAAGAGCCTGCCCAAGCTGGATGAGTTTACATCAGCAGAGGCCCCAGATCAGGCTGACTTCTTTAACACCCAAAAAGAATGTCCCACTCCGGCAGGGCTGCAGAAGCTGGCAGAGGAGCAGGCAAAGGAGAGGTCGCTGAACTGTTCAAAGGTTACTGAGAGGATTGACTCCTGAACAATGAATCAAAAGACTCTGAGGGTGAGGGCACCAGAACGTTGGTGATTCCCCAGTGCCACAAAAAGATCCTTCTGGATTGGACTCAGCAGATTCCTTAAGTGGGTCACTTGGGAGTGACTAAGACATCAGACTGGTTGTCTGTGCACTTTTACTGGCCCCAGTTAGTTGTAAAAGTTAAGGAATTTGTTCGGTCCTGCCTGACTTGTCAAGTTTCTGGCAAGTCAGGTCGGTGTCACGAAGTCCCCCTTAATTCCACTACTCGTGGTTGGGCTGACTTTTTTGAGACAATAGGCATGGACATTGTGGGTCCTTTGGATCCACAAACCAGCTCAGGAACAGATGTATGTTGGCGGTGGTAGACCACGCCACTAGATACCCTGATGCTGTCCCTCTGAGCAGCATCAAAGCCCCCATGATTGTGAAGGCTTTGATTGGGACATTCTCCCATGTTGGTTTCCCCCAAGGAAGTCATTTCTGACAGAAGAACACACTTCATATCAGCATAAATAAGGCTTTGTGGAAAGAGTGTGGAATCACCTACCGGTTTGCCTACTGCCTTGCCGCCTTATACCAGCAGCCGACTCCAGTCTCGAACCCTGTCACAGAAGCCTCCAGGATGCCCTGAATCCAACTCCACCCTGTCAAGCACCAAGAACACCAACATCAACAGGCTAATTGGGGTTCTGTCCACCTGGTCCTTCAAAGAAGGCCCCTAGAGACATTTTAAGACCCTATGCTCCCTTTGTGGTGAAGCCAAGAAACCTTAACAAACTGTTGTAGTTATTAATCATACGGACTACCCGCCTTTCAGTATCCAGAGAGCATCCCTTTTCCTTTCGTAGACCTTTTCTGTCCTCTGTATTTCTTTACATGGTGGGTTTCTATTTGGTAGTGCTGTTAGACTGTCTGTTGTGATAATAAAAATGTTGATATTTTTCTAGTACCTTGACTTCTATCATTGGGTAATAATTATATTTTCGCTTTGTTGCAACTAACCAACAATACACGACCTGTAGAGGAGATAAGCCAGCCGTTCCATCCACGTTACCAAAATTGGACAAGGAGGTTTATCATTTTAATTGTATGTGTGTTTAATCCAATGTTCAGATCCATTCTGGTGTATTAGAGGTGTGGGCCTGATTGATGGTTTAGAAACCGATGTTCACCCCTGGACTACTGATACCCTGGAATTTGATTTGCCACATAGGGCATTCAAGCCAAACTCCAGCATGTTTGAAAGCAAAGCGTGCTGTGCCAGATGCGAATTCCACAATGTGTGACATGAAAAAAGTAATGTTTGCCGAGCAACAGGCCTTTACACGCCATGTTAGAAACCGCAAAATACATGGATATGCAAGAAGCGCCAGCGCACATGCGCACTATATCAACGGCTGAAAAGAGAGCATGGCAGCAAATGTTTAAGGAAACATCAGACATGAACTAAGAACATGTGAGTGGGAATTTTGCAGCACATTCACATGCAAACGAGACCGGTAGCATTCAAGCACTTGGTGACGCAGCAAATGGTGAACTAGGAAAACGTCAAAACAAGAACATCAGGTAGTTAAACAACTGTAGGCATTGTTAATAACCACAGACATGTTATGAGTACGACTTGAACAAAATCTTTATTAGTCACACACATTAGGAAGCTAGAACATGTTAACAAGCAAGTTGCAGCAGCAAAAGACAGCCACGGTTATGCACATTTACCAAAACCACAGACGAATTAGAGCATCATAGCCCACCCTACATGATATACAGTAACACAAACATGATGCAAACGTGTTGCTGCAAATGCGCAGCACAACCTCAAATAATCTGGTTCTTTACTCACCAATCTACACATAGAAGAACTCTGTTTATCCAACCAGCATATTTTTGGCTCCACCATTAACCTGCAAAGTTGACAAAGTACAATAAGAAAAGAGAATGTACACACCCTCCTACACTTTTGTGTGCAGCAACTATCATCCCGTGAAAATGGAATGCCACGCTGCGAAAAGTAAATGCATGCCAAGATAAAGTCATCCGACAGCCCCCACAGCAGTAGTGTGCGCGCTACTCACCAAATTCCAAGGGAGAATAGTCCAAGCTACTCACTCGACCAATGAAAAGGCCTTCAAACCATGAGTCATTAGAAAACTACCTCTTAGGGTCGTAAGTGGAAGGCAGCCTCAGTGGAATGTGTTGATCAGGCGTCACTCCTTGACATTGTCACGTGGTTCCTCCTCAGGGTGTGCCTCCACATAACAAGCTTGCAACTGAAACGAAAATGAGAAGGGATTGGATTGAGATTAATGGTATTCACAAACTCACTGCTACTCAGACGTACATGTGCAGACAACCCAGAAGCCCATACTCACATAATTCGAGAAGTTTTCCTCCATGTCCCACGTTGAGGTAGACCATGCAGATCACAGGCGGCGAGCAGCGGTCCCAGAGCTTGCTGAAGAGGAAGTCCACTGCTGCTTCCACCATGTTGCTGGCCTCTTGAGTGGGCTGATCCTCAAATCCCCAAATCACATATGCACTGAAAAGGGCATGGGTAGTGTGATGACGTAATGCCATCGCCATGGTTCCACAGGCTTAAATATTGTCGCTCAGACAGGGACTTCATATTTGGGCCTAGTGGCATGCTGTGCGTGCATTGGCTGAGAGTGGCCAATACATATGCATGTCTCAAATAAGTTGACACCACATACAATGTATGCAAATCCAAATGCAGCTCTGTCCTTGTCAATGGTGCAAGTGCCAGCAACCTAACCTGTTATTCACAGCAGCTGTGCAGCCAATCTTGCATGCCCCTTAGAACTGCTTCGCATAAGGTGGGCACTCAGGGAAGGCTGCTCCCTGAAGAGGGTGCGCATGGAGCACCACACCCTGTCAACATCACCTCAAAGAAATGGCGTAGCAGCCTCACACACTTGTGTGATATGATATGATATGGCATTTAGAACGCACCTATACACAAGTGTTTCAAGGCACGACACTTGTGCACATTGCCACACGCTAATCACAATTTTCAGGGCCAGGAGGAGATATAGGGTAGGTGTGATGCAAGAAGCACAGTGGTCGGGGGGGGGGTTTCAAGAACGGGAGACTGAAAGGAGGGGTGGGATTAGGAAGAGCCTCCCTGAAGGATGCCACCAGGGGAAATGCATGGGTTCATCTGTGGGTGAGGTAAGGTGCTGAAATGAGGGGTTCATGTGTCCCCCCTGTACAAAGAGAAATGCAAAATATAGAATTGGTTGAAGATGCATTCAATGCCTACAGAAAAATAGATGGAGTGGCTAGGTATAGCAGCATTAGAAAGATGACGTAAAGTGCAGTGGTGTATGCCATATGTAGGCAAAAGTGAGGCACAGAACACCTGGAGCATAGCCAGTCAAGCAGGATCCCATGTGATCATGCATGCCGCTTGGCTCTTATTCGCCTATACTGCAGCTCTGGGACATCCTGTGGCTTCCCAGCAGTGAAGCTGATGTACAGTCTTGCTGTCATGTGAGGTTTAATCTTCTGAAATAATGTAAAATATGTCAGCTCCCAGTGCACCAAGATCACATAGCTTTTACATCGGCCACCTAGCCCATTATTGTGGATTTAGCAATCTTCCATGACTGATAGTATGAAAATCCGCTGTTGTTTTATCTGCTGTTGTTGTCTTCATGTCATGGCATTTTGATATGGCGTAATTGGTTCTGCAGTCCTATCAGTCCACGAGTGGCTGCTTGTCCTCGAGACTTTGCTTCTGTATTCACTGTTCATTGACACTTTGATTTCTATGTGTTATGCCTGCCATGTTTGGACACTGCAGATGATCAGCGTCAGTGCAAATGTGTAGGTTTGTGAAGAAATCATTAATAATGACAAAAACAACAGATTCAGAGTTCCAAATAAAACTCTTTATTTAACTTACACGTCAGGATGGAACAATGCCTAACTTGTACTATGCTAATGTGGGATTTCCCTACATGAATGAAACTAAGGAAATTCTGAGTCAAAGACTTAAACTTAAGAATCTGTCTGTGGTAAAAACCCGTACTTGCCCTCATAACCAAATCTATACAATGTGTAGGGATGTCAGCAACCAAAATAAATAGTATCCAACATAAAGTTCTGAATTCTCAGCAACCAAGAGTAACAGTGTTCAACATAAAGCTTTGAGCTTCCTTTCAACTCCCTTTACTAAGTATCCAATAATTCCACAAAAAGTCTCAAAATGATCTTCCTTGGATTCAAGATGATATAGTTTTAACCAATGCTCGGAGTTCCCTTGCCCAGGTTTCAAGTAACACAAAAGAACCTTGAGGCGCCATCCTCAAGTCAAAAAATCTCTTTAGTCTCAAGGGTTCCCTTCCTCAAGACTCAATTTTGTTTTCCACAAAAGATATATTCATGCATTTCCAAATTTCAGTTTGTTCTGTTTTCAAATGTATATTTCTGTGGTTTGCAGCTTTCACACAATTTGGTATTAAATACTTCCCTCTTTGATTTAATTTTAAAGTTCCATTTTAAATCAAGCTTCAGTATAATTTTGTTTTTGCTTATGCTTTAAAGTTACATTTGCTTCAGAACTCAGCGTGCAGTGGTTTTACTTGAATTTAAAGTTCAGTTCCTCATTCAGTTTGGTATCCAATAGATATGGATTTTGCCTCTGACTAACTTTTAATTAAATCCATTCAATATTCTTTTGATTCACTTTAAATGACTTGACCAGCACTCAGAGACTTTCGAAAATGTTTTTCCTTAAACACTCGACCACTCCAATGCAAAGTGTTCCTGTCAGTTTGACGATCGACAATTTTCACACCGGAGACTTCCAAAAACGTTTGCGTTAACAGTTCTTCCAGCAGCACGGATCACACAGACTTCTGCTTTTGATGTCAGGATCCCAGCTCTTGCCCCTCAGACACTCCTTTGTGGGCCTCTTGGTACAGAGGAACAAGCACCTCACACATAAGGGAACGGGATAGCCTTCCTCTACGGCTCCATTGTCCACGTTCAGTCCGCTCCATGGAGCCCCAGCTCCCACACCACGCTTCCACAGACCGCCTCTCTCTGCAGTCCCAGCGTTGTGGCGTGCAGACCGACCCGTTGTAGTTTTCCCCAGCTGTCGGTCTCTCCTCAGACAAGATTCCCTGCTACTTGCACCAGCCTCCCTGCTGCCCCTCCCTGTTTTGTTTTCTCCTTCTCATTTCATATACTTCCGACTCTCAAACAGGTTGCAGTTGTGCTTTTCTGATTTTAAATTGCCTGACCATGATTAAAGAAACATGCCTGACCTTCCCAACACTTAACAGGCATCTTCTTCGTCCCAGTACCAAAACGGTAAACGGTTTAGTGTTCACTGTTCTCAGCTGCCTCTTCCTCGTCTCAGTACTGTCAAGTGTCACATGAGGGGAAATAAAGAGAGCTGACTTACAATAACCCATAAAGGTCAAGGAATGGCTAGGGTGATCGTCAATGGGAAAAGGGGATACCATGTCTCACCTGGTTGCACCTCGCTCCCAATCCCCAAGGACTCTGCTTCTCCCCCCCACATTGTCAAGATTCAAGAGCGATGCCCTTTCCTTGGCCACCTGTGCAGAGGATCCAGGGGGACTAGGAGTGAGAAAACCTTCCGTTTTCTCACAGATTCCACTGATACAGCTGAGCAAATTTTTTAATGAGTTCACTGGTAGTTTTCAACAATTCTACAAGTCTAAGTGTATACACAGTGTGTGTTCCTTCTTTAAAATTCAAGATGGCTAAAAGATGATCATTCTGTGTGTCCCTTCTCACTGTCTGTTCCTTCTTCAGAGCATCCTTTCCTAGACACAATGAAGCATGGGCTGGTAGGCCCAGATAACTCACAACAGTTTGCATCTTGCACCCTGGAATCTAAATACTCACATGGGCTCGCCATGTTCTGGGTGATTGGTAGACCTATCAGCACAAGGTTCTGCAAGCTTATGATGCCCGAACAACTTCACATGAAAGATTGTCCTCTTGATCCTTACCAGTTTCTTGATGTATGGTAGGACTCTCATCTTTTCATCTGGGCAAGGATAGGGTTGCAATGTGTCTCACAATTATGGAGGATTTTGTCATATGGGATACCTTCTCAAAAGGAAGAAAAAGATGCCTTAACATTCTAAACAAAGTGGACCAATTTGTGTATGCTTCTTTTAATAACCTTGCAGAAAGAAGCAGAGTTTGATATTTTTGGTGCTGTGTCATGTCAAAAGCTCCTTTTTCATTTCACTGCCAAAGGATTGCATTTCCATACATACTCTCGCCAGCTATAGTCAACAGCCATTTCTATAACGAAGTCCAAAATGTCCTCTGATTATATGTTGAGCTCATTCAGCTTTAATTCCAATGTAACGACAAACTGGACAGACCGGAACTTGAATGGGTTCATATTAGCGCCGGGGCTGTCACAGTAAAGAATCATTTTGTTGATCCAACAATGCAAATTGCCTGGCCTTTTGATTACAGTCAAACGCCCGCATATGCGCCATTGCCAAATGTACTTATCATTAAGAAAATGCAATTCATTGAGTTTCATAATGTAAACACCTTTGCAACTATTGTGAAGCTCAATACAATGGACACCATACTCTATAAGGAAAATATACGTGATGCACACGACTCATAAGTAAGTCCCAATAAACCAGTGTGGGAAGTTGCGGGATGAGGCAGTTTGAGATGTAGCCAAAGTAAATGGAGGAGGAACACACATCCCTTGAAAGTCTACGTGAAAGACAGTGTAACATAAACGTGCCGTTTTAACAGGACTATCGGGCAACAGTCTAAGGCCCTGATTCCCTACGTGTGTTTCAATGGGATGCACCCATTGGAAAAGGCTCTGTGAATCAGGCCCTACGTATTTGTAACAGATAATATTGCAAGAACACATAGTAGAATGATGCAGCCTAAAGTTGTTTTTCTAAAAAAAAAATCGATTGGTTCTCAAGGATGCCTACTAAGAATAAGATTTGCAGTACAGACGGTTCCATGCCATTTCCACAAAGTAAATTACTTGGTGGTAATTTACTTAGTTGAAATTACTTCAACTCCAAATCTCCCTTCCTCCCTTCATTACAAACGCCATCCCAAAAACCCCAACCCCTCTTTTAACCCTTAACCCAAAAGCCCATATACATTTTGAAGCAATTTCGCAGTTTCTTGGCAACAACGAAGGACCGTACAGACTTTGTGAAAGTTAATAGTGCAGTTAAACCTTTGAAGTTTGATATTTATAAACTAGGTAATAATTGCCACAAATGTCTCAGTTCGATGCCTTTCGTTTTCCTTATTGATGTTTTAAAAGTTGATCAGTGTAAAGACCGAAAGTGTAGTTAAAGACTACCAACAATATGACGGTGTTTGTGAAGACATCTTCCCTTAACTGCGGAAATGAAGTTTGCCACATCTATTCCAGAAAAAAAAGTTACATTTTGAGACTTTGCTACCTATAGTTATCTATGTAGAGTACATTTTTTGCAAAACACACATGAAAGCAATAATACAGTTCTGTGCAATGTTACAAAGTAAGATAGCGGACACCGCAGTGATGTCTTCCAGGTAAGTTGCTTTATCAATTAGTTACATGTCAAGTATGTACAGTAACAAGGGCCCGCAGGTGCCCACCACCCAGGCTACAGTTTCCTAATGCCTTCAGTGGAACACCTGGGACATAACACTACGGCAACCATTCCACATTCCGCAGGTGTGGAAGTGTAACACCACCACACAGACCAGCCAGATACCAGACACTGCCTCTCCTTACTGAACCAACAATGACAAGCCAGATACAACATACCTTCTCTCCTTACCGAAGACACAACAATGCTGAACAGGTGGCACCATAAATGGCAACTAGTGACAATGGCAATACAGCCAATCTATAACAAATGTCACCCAAAAGCAACCCAATGACGTTTTGGATGACAATGACATAACCCTGGCACCAGTATGGCACCATTATACTTTTTTATCTATTCTATAAATCCTGGCACCTATAAAAAAAAATGATGATGGGAGGGTTTCAAACTAATCTGAACCACTGGCATTGCTCTTGGCAACCTTCCACTCCACAGTTTTTTACCCCGCCAGCAACATTGCAAAAGGGGTTCAGAACTATGGTCTCGATGGTTGCCACGAGCAATGCCAGAGTTAAGATTAATTATAAACCTTCCAGCCATCGTCTGTTTGTTGTTGATTTGTCATTCTGAGTGGGGCGGGTATGCCCAGACGTGGGTCCTGTGCCTGCTAGGCTGAGAGACCCAAGCTACTCCTCACTAATGAGGCCCAACAGGGCTGACACATGTCTGGGGATGCTTGTGGTCTTCTGCAGAAGGGATGTGACCTAGCAGTTCGGGCTGGACTGCCCCTTCTGGGGTGGGACCAAGCCTGATTTGCATATGGTCTCTCCCCTTTTGTAATGGCTTGGCAGGTAAAGAAGGGGGGGTCTGGAGGGTTGCCCAGAGCAATGTCAGAGATTAAGATTAATTCTAAACCTTACAGCCATCACCTCTTTGTTTTACCTATTTGTTAAGCCCCATTACACCATGCACAACAGATTCATGACAAATGGCTCACTCCGCTGAGACCTAACACTCAATACACTAGAACCACAACATCTGGTACACTTCTATATTGCCTAATAACACATACACAATACTTCCATAACTAATGCACACCCACACCAGTGGTGCTGCACTAAACATTAGTGATACATGCATCACCTCTGGCACTCATTTGAGATGCCAAATAAGCTATAGGAAACACATTCATAACCTCTGGCACACACTTCCAGTGCCCAAAGACCCATACAAAATGCATCCATAACAATGGCTCACTTCAGTGAAGCCAAATAAACAGGATAGGGAAGTTACATCGTGGAAGAATTCGTCGTATCCCAATTGGATGCATTTTTTTAATTGAATTTGGCTGAAAATATATTTGGGGGGTTATCGTGATAATTAAGTTAGGGGGGACTGCGGGGGCTAGGCAAGATCCCACTCCCCCCATATATTTGCAGCCGATTTGAATTAAAGAAATCAAATTTGAAGAAATCGTATTAGTTTCATTCTTTACAATGTAATCACATATAACCAAATAAACAATACACCTTAAGGGCCAGATTTATGGAATGTGTTGCACTGCCCAAAGTGACCTTGCACTGCGGACACACACCCTGATTCAAAGTGTATTTTTACAGTGCAAAGGCAGTGCAAGTTCATGTTGACTGACTTTGCACTGACTTGGCATTGCAATAATACACTTTGCAGAGTTCCATGAATTAGGGTTTGTATCAGCAGTGTAAAGTCACTTTGAACTGTACAAAAAATTCCCCGAATCAGGCCCTTAGTCCACAACATATGGCACACGCTTCCGGGGCTCAGTAACCAATATACAACACATCCCTCCGTCAAGGCCTAACAAACAATACCAAAAATCCATAACAACGCGGTGCACACTTCAGTGCTCCAATAGACATCAGCAACTAATCCATAGTTCATGCATAACATGCATATCGATGCAATGTCCCAAAACACTACAGCCACATCATTTGGCACATATGTAGAATCTCACTAACTCATCATAATACATCCATAACATGTAGCAATGCACAGTGCAACGATAACCTATTTCCACAAAACTATTATAGTTGATATCCATCCCTAACTGTGCCTCCCTGCTCTTTTACCTGTGCACACTAAATCTTGCACTTCAGTGCAGTGCACTGAACAGTCCCTTAAACATCAGGTGTGTTTGTTTGGGGGTTTGGATTGTGCGTGGGAGGGGGCATGGCAATTGGGTTTGTGGGGAGCGGCGGCAGCAGTGGCCCCCCCAGGCATTTCTCATAGGCGTGAGCTGATGATGGTAGCGCCTCTGCCGGTTGGGGGGGGGCAGCATTTTTGTAGAGGTGACCGTGGCCCCCCTTGAGCGGCAGGCCAGCTGGGAACATAGTTCCACTACTTCTTTGGGTACACTTCGACCACTGCATGCGAAGCGCTAAATTAAATACATCCATGACTGATTTAGTACATTGATAAGCTACAAACATCTATGCCCCTTTGAGAACATACCGCCATTCTCACACGCACACACACCCGCACCCACATTAGATACAGCATAACGTCATAAGCTGTATTACTATTTATTTTATTTATTTGTATTTGTGTTGCTTATATAGCATGTCAAGCCCAAAGGCATCTGCGTATTAAGGTATCACATTCCTTTATGAACCACAGCTCGGTCCTCGCTCTCTTTTGAGAATCCTTGCATTCTCGATGTTCGATCCGTGTTCCTTTTCAAACTGACACATCAGTCATTTTGAACAGTGTCTCTCACCACACAAGTCAATCCAACTGTTGACACCCGTGCACGTTGCTCTCTGCACCTCATATCCACAATTCGCACGTCACCCACATCCCTCTACATGCACACTTGCCCTCTTCCCATGCTTTCTCCAGCTTCCTTCCTGCTCGTTAGTGGCACATGCAGAAAGGCACTGACTGGAGTGCAAACATCGCTACTTCCTTTCCTCTATTGCTGTGGTGAGGGCCACGTCACTTAGAACGATGCGTCAGCACCAGGTTCTTTTCTTGGAAGATCTGGAGGAATGCCGTCAAGCCAACACACCGCCTCTCCTACGCCATCAGTTCCCTTCTGGCTGTCATCGACCATGAAGGTCTGCATCTGCTCCCAACTCCTTGTCATGTCCAGGTGTGCACCATCCCATTTGCCTGCTTAGAGGCAATCCACTGCCCTCCTGAACTTCCTCAAGAATCTGTGCTTGCGCCCGACTGCCATGGTTTCTACACGCCATGAGCAGCAGAAACATTCTCACACACTACTCACTTATTATAGTTTTGTAGTGATAAAAACCACTTTCCAATCCATTACATGTATTTGCACATTGCTGGACTTTTGCATCTGTGTGCCGCTGCCGCCCTGCAACATGGGGTAGGCATCATGTACTTGCCCATTGCTGGACTTTCACATCTGTGTGCCGCTGCCGCCCTGCAACATGGGGTTGGCACCATGTATTTGCTCATTGCTGGACTCTCACATCTGTGTGCTGCTGCCACCCTACAACATGGGGTAGGCACCATGTACTTGCCCATTGCTGGACTTATGCATCTGTGTGCCGCTGCCGCCAAGAAACATGTGGTTGGCACCATGTATTTGCCCATTGCTGGACTCTCACATCTGTGTGCTGCTGCCACCCTGTAACATGGGGTAGGCACCATGTATTTGCCCATTGCTGGACTTTCACATCTGTGTGCTGCTGCTGCCCTGCAGCATGGGGTAGGCACCATGTATTTGCCGATTAATTTGACTTTGCATCTGTGTGCTGCTGCCACCTTGCAACTTGGGGGCAGGCTCAATGGATGTGATCACCATGTACTTCTCTTCTGCACTTTGCATATGATGTATTACCTCCACGTTGTATGTAGTTCACCTCTTACACTTCCTTTTCTGTAACCTGAAGCACTGAAACTAATCTCTTAAGTGTAAGCGCCTAGATACCTCAGGGGTTTGCATGCTATATAAATATACAAACATTATGGGATCCGGGCAGAATATTGACTGGCTCAGCAGTTTACTCCCCTGTAGCTCAATTCCAAGCTGCAAACTGCGCCCGTGCCTATCAGCCTTACAATCCTTTTCCATATGGCCTAGCTTACTCCTGCAGGCCTCCCCGGGGGGTGAGACCTTCTTTGGGGGCAAGGGGGATGGATCCATGCATTGCTGCTCCCCCCATCGCAGCTTACTTAGCAAAAGTCCAGGCAAAGTTATTTTGTACTGCAAAAAATGACTATGCGCTGACTTTGCCCGGACTTTGCACTGCAAAAATACACTTTGCACGGTTCCATGAATCAGTGTTCTTTTGTGTCTATGTGGTAGAAATGTATTGACTGTGGTGCGATTGTGTGAGTTATTGAAGGAGGTGTGGAGTTTTGCTGTTTGGTGCATGTGTGGTTGTGGGGATTAACATATGTGTGTGGCGTAGTTGGTCGGAGTATGGGGCATTTTAGCAAGGTTAGTAGGGAGAATAGGTGATCCTCATACCAGGGTTCTGTCATTGTTTCGATTTTTGTAGGTCGCCTAACCAAAGACCGATTTATTTTGGCCGATTTTAGGCGGCCTACAAAAACAGAAAAATTACATTTACTCGAACCACGCCCCCCATCTACCTCCCACCCTCCACCCTCTCTTGCCCCATTTGCCACAAATCAGGGTGTTTCACCTCCAAAACCCCCTCCTTCAGCCCCCACCACCTCCCTCCCCTCCCAAGACCCCCCACACCATAACACAAACACAAACACGTACACCCAACACACACACAAACACATACTTAACAGTTCTCCTTCGTGGCCACTTCTGGGTCTTGGCGTGCCTTTCAGCCCCTGCGCGCACTCGTGTGTGTCGCAGGGGCTGACAGTTTGATTTAGAAAGAGCGCTCTCTACGGTCACAGAGCAGTCTTTCTAAATCATTTTGTTTTCGTTTGGTTTTTCTAAATAGGTCTTTTGACCTAGAACCCATACCAAGGCATTGGTTGTCATTGAATGTGTGCATGGCCACCACAATGTCAACAACGAGAACTAGCAGCTGTTAAGCTTAAAAGGGTCATGGAAATCCATCTGACCGTACAACCTATGTCCTAATAGTTGCCGCTAGCTGACAGCCATTAATAGGCAAAAGGGTTGTTAATTAAAGCTTGGTTAAAAAAAGCAGAAGGAATTAAATGTAAATCAAAACACAGCAGGTAACTTTGACTGATACCAGTCATCAAAGCTTGGTGCCAACACCCGAGCCCCAGCACATTCATTATTGTTGGGGCTTGGGCCCCACGGGCCGATATTAACTGGTGCCAAAGCCTGCCACCCCTTGCAAGATCTGCACTCTACTCATCCAGCAGCCATTGCGGGTTCCGTGAGCAGGGTAAGATCACAACGGGCACGGCAAAAGCCACACTGGGATCTCATGTCACCTCTCCTGGCAGCGAGTCACGAGAAGACTTGCGTGCAGTGTGTGCTTATTCCTAGTTCTCAGGAAATGTGCCCATAACAAGATGGCCGCCCTCTACACCATAGTCTATGTTGTTATGACGTGTTTCCATCCAAGATGATGCCCACGCCTAATGCACACCACATTACTCACCCAGAGAAACCAGCCCAAAATGGCAGCAAGGTTTCTTTCTTTTTCAGGACATGGGAAAAGGGAGCTAGACTGAGGACATCTTCAGTCTAAACATGCTCAGTGACCCTCTGTTCATCATCTTCTTTACCCCTTTAAGCCTTTTTCTTTCTTCGGTTTTCGCTCCCCCTCTTTCTTACCTTTTGTCCCCATTCCCTTTTGCATCTTGTTCCGCATCTAGACACTTGGGAATGTTTTTCTACATTTGGCTTTTGTTTTGCTTGGGGTTGTCACTTGCACTCCTCTGTGAGATCTCCACGGCGGAGCACTCTGCAATGGTCACGAGGAGCAAACTGGTGACAGGGGAGGCAGGACCCTGTCTCTGGACCTCCAATGAAACTAACGTGAGCTGGATCCTCCAATAACCGGCATAGGGTGACACCCCTAAAGGCAACGGCTCATGTTATGATGTGAACTGTTCTGGTCAAGACTTTATTTAACATAAGGACAAGGTGTTTCTAGTTAAAGAGCTGTACAAGAGAAATTTGCCTCAGAAAGATAGGCTGATTTTTCACATTCTTGCAAAATTGTATTTCCCCAATCTCCTACACAATATTAGGGTGGCAGGAAGATACAAATACTGTTTTATCTGGTTCCACTTTAGAGACATGCTTTACTATCACTATTCAATAGTATCCACTTGATGCCCTGGGTACAAAGTACACAGGCATATGCTGTTGGTATGGTCTTTTTTGTGTTGTTGGGTTATGTTGTGTTAAGTTACATGTGCTGGTATAGCACAATGTTCAAGAGTCAATGTCCTTTAGGTGCTGCTTTCCTCAGTAGGGTGGTGGTATGCTTGGGACAGTTGTGGTTTCACAATTTCCTACTTGCCAGCTGGTTGGGCTCAGTGTTGAGGAGGACATTGGTTGTGTTGCAAGGTTCCAGAGTTGAGCGTCTCAGACAATATGATGTTTTCAACCTCACAGAGAGCCTTGCATTCTGGGTACAGCTAAAAATAATCTGTGTGTTGTTGGTGGACGATGCCATGCTTGACATATTTGTTGTTAAGTTATGTCACTGTAGCTTAATGGTATGCAGTCTTTCCATCGCAAATATTTCCATCGAATCATTATCCATCAAAATTAATTCATTAAAATGCTTTTCTATCGAAAAGCATATTCCTTGAATGAATTTCTATGGATTTCCAACTCAAACATGCCTTTAAAATAGATGTATGTTTGGGTTGAAAATTCAATGGGTTGAGGAAAGGGTTATTTTTTTTTTTAAATGGGGTTTGGGGGCTGCCCTTCCTAGAATTTTACTCGGCCCACTGGGATTCTGTAAGACTAAGTGACAAAACACACCAATGTGATTAACAAGGATTGCATGGAAAATCGCCCCAAGTAGTCCGCAAGCTCACACTAGTGGGTTGAAAAATTTGAAAAAAGTGATCCAAGCCTTGCACAAACATTTAACCTGAACGGTGCTGATTGAAGCACCTATTATTCTGTTCAACTGGGTTTAGTTATATATTTATTAAAGCTGTGTTAGGGGAGGGTAGGGGGAGGTAAGGGAGGGGGGAGGGGATCATGGGACAAGTGTCAGCCAATCACGAACGCATCTGTTATCTTCTTCTTGTTGTCTTTTATTTTTACAAGCACTCTTTATTACTCTGAAATGTGAAATTAACATGTACTGTTTGGCACTTGTTGGAAAAACTAATAAAAAAATTCAAATAAAAAAATGGGGCTTGGGGGAATAGGAGGGAGGACCCCTGTGGGTTGGGGTAGGGGTTACACCCCCCCCCCCAATAAACAATAAATACCAAAAGTTACAGGGAGCTGTCCAGTGCTGAAATATATTAAAGATTTCAGCACTGGACAAGGGTTACATTTTTTTTAAATGGGGATTGGGGGAGGCTTAGTGGGGAGGACCCCTAGGGTTGAGAGAGGCTTGGGGGGACCCCCCAATAAACAATAAGTACCACAAGTTACAGGGAGCTGTCCAGTGTTAAAATTATAAATTTCAGCACTGGACAGCTGCCTGTAATGTTATAACGTTAAGCATGGTTCATCGAATTTCCATGCAAAAAAAGTAAAGTGTTTATATAACGAAACCCTATTCGATGAAAGGGTTTCGATGCACGATGCATAAACACTTTGCACGTTATGTATGGCAACTTGATGGAACATTTTTTGTTGGATAACTTTCAATGCATTTTATGTTCTATGGTAAATCTTCGATAGCAAGACTAGTAACCAGCTTGATATAGCGCAACCAATACCGAAAGGTTAGATTTGTCATCTATTTGTTTGAAGTGGGTATTAAATAGGATGGGACACAGAAAGGGGCCCTGGGACAATCCAAAATGACATGAGGCTAGACGAGCGTTAGCATGCCTGAAATAAATGAATCAGCCTGCGGTTATGATTAGATCCATCCTACTTCAGGCCCTCCATGCCGATGTGCGTAGATGGTTTTTGCAATAGTGCTTTCACTGTGCAATGGCAATGAAAGCTGAGGAGAAAACTTCCAGTGGGAGACGCCATGAGTCCTCGTCCAGAATATTAGCAGTGGTAGTTTTTGTTCCAGTCAGATATTCTGTTCACTGATTGGATCCCACTGAACTGACTACTAGGTAAGAATGTGCTTTTGATAAGGAGAGTACGTATTCAACAGATGCACAGTCGGTTTTAATAAGTCTCTTAGCATCTTTAGCATTTTGCTGCTTCCTGCAAAGGTCAGGACCTTCCCTGCTTCAAGTATACTTTCTAACAACGGATCTCATTCCTTTCACTTCAATTTCTCCACTCTTACTGGCTGAGTCATGATAGGAAGCACTAGGACCCAGATGCACTGCAGCCACCACACTGGATCTCATCTGCTGAGTCATGATAAGAGGTACTAGGACTCAGATACACTGCAGCCACCACACTGGATCTCATCTGCTGAGTCATGATAAAAGGTACTAGGACTCAGATACACTGCAGCCACCACATTGGATCTCATCTGCTGAGTCATGATAAGAGGCACTAGGACCCAGAGGCACCACAGACACCACACTGAGTAGGGGCTGGACATGAAGTGAAAGGAAGCAGATGGCACTATATAAAATAGATTAGCGTGGGGTCCCCATGCTGGGAACCCACCTGCCCAGAAACAAACCCAATGCACCATTTAGGCTACAAAGTAGGCTACATTCATATTTAGTCTCCATTCCTTATCACACCTGCTCAAAGCCTGCATTATCCCCTGTCTCTGCAGGCTTTTCCAACTCTCAATACCCTTTGCTGGTCCCCTCTGCCTCACCACCATCCTCATTTAGTCTCAGCCCACTGCTCCGCCACCCCTCCCCCACTCAACTTACTCAGGCCCCCTCTGGCTCGATATTGTGTTTCTTCTCGCCTCGTTGTAAAGTAGCCAGGTTCGTGCTTATCTCTGAATCACGCTTTTCCAATGTGTGACCTGCTGTATAAAACTATGAGATAAATAAAACATATTTTAATGGAACATATCGGGCGTATTTACAGCAGCTATGAGAAGCTTGATACTGCATCCCCTTGAAATCAGCGGCACCGTCTCTGGGCGAGTCTGTGACGTCTTTTCTTTCCCATAAATGACATTTTAGCCGAGTCCTTCCTTAGCACGAAGCCTCTGCTATAAACCCCTAATCAGACAGCATCCAGGGCAAGACGGTGGGACTAGGTTGCAGCGTGGGTGCATTGCTCAGATATTGAAACAAGAATTGACGATAAACCTTGTGGCGGTAAATAGGATCTGAAAGGGGGGGGGCGTACCCCGCGGCAAGGCAGGCTTCTGCTTTAAATTAATTATGCAGAGGGACAGAAACATAACGTAATAAGGATCGCCCAGCAGATGGACAATTCCCCCGTGTTCTGCCTTTCATTCTTGTAAATGTACTGCGATCCATGAATTACTGCTCGAATTGCTTGTCTTATTTGTGTGTAAAAAAGATAAAATGAACAATCATTGTGCACTGGGCCTCTCAACACAAAGCTGTGTTCTAAGCACGTAAACATGCTCACATTTCCTGCTGCCTAAAATTGTCTTCGAATGTATGTAGACATATATTACATTAAAAAGAGATAACTACTTTTCAAAGCCAATCCACCCACACAGACATCATAAGAGATGGATATTAAATGAAGCAGCCTTCAATTCAAATGTCTGCATAATAATATGAATAACACACACACAGATCAGAAATCTATAACTCGTCCACCAACTTGTATGAGACAACCTCAACCAACAGGCCGTTGTTCTATGGGCACACCACGCCCCACACTGCATCAGGACACTGCATGGGCCGGATTACACAAACTTTGCACCGGTTGCAAGTGCAAAGTTGCACGGTATTAGCACCTGATGCCAAAATGCATCTTTTTTGCTGTAGGGCAATTTTTTGTCCTGGTGCTTAAACCATGCCAAACTGCACTTGTCTTGGTGCAACGGTGTTCTAATATGTTCCAGTGTTTTTTTTAAACAGGGCAAACGTTGCTCTAGTGCTATTACCGTGCAACTTTGCACTTACACCGGTGCAACGTTTCCACAATCTGTCCGCACGTAGCCTCAACAAAAATCCACTAGAAGCCCACGCACAGAACCCAGACTCTTGCGACCTGCACGCACCAACACAACAGCAAAAGTATCTTGCGTGCGTCCTCTGTCATCGCTAATCAAACCCAACCCGCTTATTTTTCAGGTCAACTAGCACCAAAAGACCATGCAAATGGCAGGGGAGCACAATATGGAATATAAAACACAGCATAAAATAACAATACAAATAATAATGGTAATGTGAATATTGTATGGTGTTTTATATAGCCATTAATGCTGGATTCTAGACAGAGTAAAAAGAGGTGGTATTATTACCCAAGCCATTAATGCTGGATTCTCGACAGAGTAAAAAGAGGTGGTATTATTACCCAAGCCATTAATGCTGGATTCTCGACAGAGTAAAAAGAGGTGGTATTATTACCCAAGCCATTAATGCTGGATTCTCGACAGAGTAAAAAGAGGTGGTATTATTACCCAAGCCATGAATGCTGGATTTTAGACAAAGTAAAAATAGGTGGTATTATTACCCAAGCCATTAATGCTGGATTCTCGACCGAGTAAAAAGAGGTGGTATTATTACACAACGCAGTGGTACTCAGTGTAGCGACTTCCTCTAACTACATGTGGCACACAGATCGCTTACGCAAGCACTTAAACCAGGCAAACTATGGTGAGCATGGCACACATATGATAGCCCACACACACAGGAAGCCTGTACTGCTGAGGTCCCAAGATAGCTATTACCCACCTCCATTAAACACAAAGATAACAACGCGCACGCGCAACCACCACAAAATGAATTCGCACGCAGGGCAATTTGCAAGCCCCATTCCAGAATTTGTAGCCCTCACTTGAGGTCCTGCACACGAGAAAAGCGAGATCTCAAAGGCCACAGCACAAATCCATCATTATTGACTAGCATGAGGCAAATCTTGGATGTGGGTGTTATGGGGCTGGCTCGTGGTCTCACAGGGCAGCCAGGTGCAGGGCTGAGGGCACACAGCAGATGAGATCGCTGTGATCACACAGGCCCTCCAGAGTGGTGCTGTGGTCACACGGCCTTGACCTATCACCAGGATCACTCGGGCTTACCAAGCTGGGAGTGAGCACATGGCTGGACAGTGTCCTGGGGACACTCAGGCTACATATACCAATCCAGGGGCACCCAGAACTGCAGGGGGGCTGCAGTACTATGGTCACACTGCATCAGCCTGTAGGCCACAAAAGAGACACAGAGACAGAAGTGCCCGGCATGGAGTCTGCCACCGTACCACTGCACGTGGCAGCTGAGGCTCCTCTTATTGGGAGCCAGTCATGATGGAGTCACGGCACACACTCTTAAAGGGGAAAACGCCACAATAAGAAACCTGAATGGTCGCATTGAGGAAAGGGATCTGCACGCATGCGCATACACCACAGTAACGATCAGAGCACACAGCACTGTGCAATCCCTATTTCATAACTTGTATCTGTCACGTGGGATTCTGCATAAAAGAGATGTAAGATCTCAAAGGTCACGGTTAATATCCATACGTATTTCTTAACGATGAGGGCACTTTACAATACCCATTCCAGAATGTAAAGCCCACACTGGGGGTCCTACACAGGAGAAATGCGAGCGCTCAAAGGTCACAGTTCAAATCCATACATATTGACTAACCATGCGGTAAATCGGTTAGCTCTGGACACCAGAAGACTCCTGTTGAGGAAAGAATTGTATCTAGTTACAAGCATAAGTGTCGCCCAGGCTCAGCTGTGCTGTACCAATGTGGGCACCATTAGTGCTGGCCAAATAATGCAAACAAGAGACAGTTCTGCATCGATTCAGTTTACAGGCCTACTTCACTGAGCCAACGTTACCAAAGGCCCTGTGCAAACAATGGGATACAGGGGTCTTCAGGCAGCACTCTCCAGATGATTTGGACCGCAGCTCCCATGATGCCACATAATTCCCTGTGCTGACTGAGAGTTATGGGGGCTGTAGTGCAAATCATCTAGAGAGCCATGGTTGCAGCACCACGGGCTAGAGCTTGAGCTAGAAGCCTCTCCACTTACATTTCCTCCTCGGGCTTGTTCTTGATCCAGCTGTTGTCCTGAAGTAAGGTCCTCCGAGATCCCAGTGTTGAGCTCTTGGCTTCTGTTAGGAAGTAGAGGAAGAAAAACACATTCAAATGTCATGAAAATGCAAATCACAGTGCTTCAACCAACAGGAAAACTATTAATGTACTCTTTGTGTACTATCCCTGTTAATGAACTAAATGTCCTAATGTATTTGAAGGGCCAATCATATTCGGTTTTGAAAACTTTGAAAAAGACTCCTTAATGGCGTGATGTTTTTGGGAAAAAACATAACTTTTTGGAGGTGAGCATACCTTAATAGTGTATCACTATTGCAATTACACGTAGAAGGTTTCTGGACTTTCGTGCACATTTCTCAGTTAGTAAAACTTATACATGTAGCTGTAATAATGTCAACATGGCACTGGTATCATCGCCATAAGAGGATCCATATCCTGAATTCAAAGAAAATGGCCTTCATTCTGGACGCGATGACCCAAATGTTTGAAATAATAATAATAATAATATTAATCATAATAATCATAATGAAGCATGTTTTCATTGCGCTTCATGCCAGATTGCTCACCCATTGATACCCACTTTCTTTGTACTCAATTTGTTGACTCCAGGATCATTGGGGGCCTAGTCACCCCTTGCCGGGATGCAAATTAGTCACTCCAGGATGCGCCCAGAAAAATAAGCGCTTCGTTGGAGGGACTCGCACGCTATGACATGATATGATAGGTTAGTTATAACGCGCTTAATACCCAGAGGATTCTAAGCGCGGACCCAGGGATCGAACCTGTGTTGCTCCGCGTCATCTTGCTTCCAAGGCGAGCACGTTGCCCCTGAGCTATCCTCCCAAGACTGGCTCGGGCATTTCCAAGGCACGGCCATCGAAGGGATCATCACAATTTGCCCAAGTTAGGCTGGAGCACCAAAAGCAGGTTCCGTAGTGGATAAGGCCCAGCAAGCCCCGAGAAGATTAACATTATGCGGGAGCAGTAGATCCCAAACATTAACTGAGCGCTCTGAGACCTATGGGTGTGTAGCACTATATAAAAAATACGTTATTATTTTTTTTTTGGTTTTATTTTTGCTTAGATATTAAACTGATAAGAACAGATGCTACACTTGATCTTAGCCAAAAGGCCGAGAAGCGATAAGAAATACATTATTATTGTTATCATTAGGGGGATATGAGCTGCATCGTATATGATTTCTCAGACTGTTCTTTCCCTTTGGATGACATTATTACAATTTTATGACTGAGTGTTGACACATTTTGCTGAGAAAAGGGTGACAGAATTCAGGTACTTCTCTTTCTAACAAGCACGAGGCAGCCCACAAAAAAGAGAGGATTGGGGGGAAAAAGCAGGACATGCCATCCCTGCCTGCCACATTGTCATGGAGACACATACCTGCAGTGGGAAGGATGGGCTCAGTTGGCGTGGGCTATGCCAGCAATGGGTGAATCAAGACTGAGGGCCCAGGTGCAGATGGATGCCAGAGAGAGTGCTCCACAGTGTAATGACCAAAGAGGGGGAGGGGAGAGGAGCGTACAGTGACCAGATTATGCAAAGCAAAAACTGGGAAAGTTAAATATAGAAAAAGGACATCAAAAGGGTTTACTACATCTCATGCATTGTTTGGGTATCTGTGGCTTCTCTTTGGACCATTTCAGGGTTATTGCAGGAGCATTTTACCATTTTGATTCTTTTCAGTGTGATTTGGAGTCTTTCTCCTCAGAGGAGTTGAGTGCATGGTAGCATTGTGTATATATGTGTCACTTCTCTACCTCCATCTCCCTGAATCCATCTTTCATTTTAATAACTTCGATTGCTCCCTCTCCCAATCATATCATTCCTTATGCTCCATTCACTCCCGTCACTTCTCCACACTTTACTTTGTTGAGCCTTCTGTCTTTCTGGCAGCAATAAGGGGTGCTTAAACTGTCTTTTCCTCACAGAAGGCTTTCCCTGTGGTTGAAACCGGATCTGCGTTCACCTTTTATTTGAGAAGTGCTATAATAAGAATCTAGCATAAGTAGTTTTCTAAAATCGGGACATTTAGCTGTTTTTCAGAAGCTCGCTGGGACAGGGGGACCTGGTGTAAACAGGTGCGACTGATCTCCAAAAACCAGGATGTCTGCTCACCCTAGGACAGCGAGGAACCCGGAAGTGACGGTGGCACCACCAGAGTAGAGCAAAAGGAGCGAGCGGGTGAAGACTGGCAGCCATTCAGAGATTAGTGCCCAGAATTCTGCAATCCTGATTGGCTGAGCAGATAGCAACGTTCTAAAAAGGGTGCTACCTTGTATTGTGTCCCTCTTCAGTTCGTCACACTAGGAATTGAAGGCTGCCCTTACACCACCTTGATGAGTGAAATGCATCAGATTTACAAGAGATTATATTAATGCAAATTACTCAAATTTTCTTGAGCATTAGAAAATTGACTTTGTGGGGCCCCGGTGGGCTGATTCACCCAGGATAATGGACATGTGAGTAATTTGAACTGCTTTGTCCTTTCGTGAATGGGTGCATTTTACTCATGTGAAAGTTGCACATCTAAAGTGAGTGTGAGTGGTAGTGTTGATTTCCTCGGCATCATTCGCATGGGTGTTGCCTGTGTAAAACCTAAGGTGTATGACTGTAGTCCAGAGCAACACTGCTGGGCCACGGGTGCTACGCAGCAGCGTTTGTGAACCGCAGCATGTACGCTAGTCCACAGTTCCAAAGAGGTAATATGCAGTAGCCACCAGAAAAATGGCCTCTGGTAATCACACATGCGTATGCAGGTGAAAGGTGCACGCCATACACACACCAAAGCCCAAAAATGGCCCCAACTTACAAACAAGAGTAGGTCATGAAAATAATGGACTTGTGAACGTAAAGGGGACTCAACCCGTGAAAGGTTGTACAGCTGACTGGAAAATGGTGCCCCCTACACTAATTTCCATATCAAAGGAACATCTGCTTGACTTATAAATCTGAGAATGTGGCCTTTATCGCTAAGGGGTGCAACATCTATATGAAGGTAAGAAGCAAAGGTGAATATTTGTTTTATTTTATTTTTTTATAATTTTTTTTTATTTGTTTGGCTGAAATATTCAACCTTTCAATTTTTTTACTTTCAACAGGGTTAAAATATATTTACATCAATTAATAATAATAATCAGCATTAACAGAATACAAATGTTCAAAGACAATGATGATCATAACATTTTCACAGATTCAAAATTAAAATATAAGTCTGCAAACATAATTCATTATTTGCAACAATTCAGTATCAAGAAACAAGAATAAAAGGAAAAGTGGATTCCAAATTATAAAAGGAATTGTGTTCATAAAGTATTAAAAACAGTATTAAAGCTGGTCAATACACATTTCAGAGTAGGTACGTGAATACTGTTACTCAATTTCCCTTTGGATACAAATCACGAGGCAAAATAGTTTTTATGAATTGAGTTAACACAGTATGTATGACTGTTGTAGAACTAGTAATCAAAGTATTCCATATTTCATTTGTGGGGTGAGCACATGTGAATTGCAATAAGTTACGAAAGTACTGTACTCGTAGTGAGATGAGGGCTGGGCATTCTACTATTAAATGTAATAAAGTCTCCAGCTGTTTAAGGTTTTTGCAAAATAGACAGAAGTCTTGGCTTTTGTGAATTAAACCTCTTCTCACTAGAATTTGATTAGCAGGGCACAAATTTAGGCGCAGTCTTAACATTTCAGATCTAACGGAAGCTGAAGGACATTTAATGAGATAACTTTCCATTGTTCTGAAATTCTTATGTGGAAATAGTTGCAAATTAAAGTCCCCTTAACATGCACAAGATGTTAGTGTCAAAATCCAGTCATTACAATAAGGTTGAATGTTTGCCTTTACGGGGTTAGTTAGTAATAGATCAATCGTTATGCCAGCATCAACAAGGGAGTTTAAAATACATTTATCCCATTTTTTAGGAAACTCAGCTTCCGAAGTCTGAATTACACTGCAACCATGCCTACTATGTTTGTTGCATTCATTCCCAATAAACATTTTTGGTAAAGATTGCACATCTTCCAGAGCACTTGTCCAGACATGGAAATGAAGCCCAATACATATCGTAAAAGACTGATTGGAGTGCAGGCTGGTAAACAGAGAACCGACTTCCAAACTTTTCCCTCAAAGCGGTGCCAAAATTGTCTTGGTCTGGGTAGTATGGTATCCGCCCCGTATGAAAGAATAGGGACCACTTTTTGAAGAAAAAAGGTTAATATATGAGCCGTTGTAAATGTAACATATCTGTGCAGTATGATCTTTGCTTGTGAAATTAGTGTCCTAATTTTAGCATCCATAGTTGCTTCATAGATCAAATTGTTCACGGTCCCTGCAAAGGGCAAACCCAAATATTTGTAATGAGGTACCAACACAAGTGTTTTATTCTGGAAGGACCATTGGTAGTTTGACATTTTGGGATTCTTTCTTTTTTCACACAACAATATTTGAGTTTTGTCAACATTGAAAGTCAGATTGTTATTAATGACATATTCATCCAGTTTATTTAATAACTCTTGCAGGCCCTTTGGAGTTTGGGAAAGTAATACAAGATCATCAGCATATAATAGCCAGATATTCTTCTGTGGGCCTAATTTTGGCGAATCAATCAAAACATCTTCGAAGGACACTCCTAAATCCAACAAAAAAGGTTGAATAACGTTGATGCAAGTATACCCTTGCTTTAGTCCCCACTGAGTCTTGATATTAGCTGATAGAGAGCCATCAAGTGATAATCTAACTTGGATGGTGATATTTTTGTGGAACTTCTTAATAACATTAGAAGAGAAGAAGGGCAACCGTATTTTTTTAGTTTACCAAATAAACGTTCTCGATCACCCAAATCAAACGCTATACGGAAGTCCACAAATGCCACATAAATCAGTTGGTAACACTCAAAATATTTAGACTTTAACATATATAGAGTGATCAGATTAATAGAGGTGCCTAGCCCAGAGACAAAGCCAGATTGATATTGGGTCTCTTTTGCACTCTCTTAAGGTCCACATGTCCTGCAAAACTATGCGACTATAGATCTTTCCGGGGGCATCCAATAAGTCAATGGGTCTATAGCTTTCAGGCAAACAAAGATCACCTTTCTTGTGGACAGGGACAATTATGGAGTGTTTCCATGAGGCTGGTATGTTTTGTGTTATATTCATTTGTTCAAATATTTGTTGTAGAATTGACGACCACATTTCAGGATGTTGCTTGAACGTTTTATTGGAAAGGCCATCGGGGCCAGGGGCCCTTGATTGACTTATTGTATTAATGAAATATAGTATATCAGACTTTGTTATGTTGATATAAAAAGGGCTATCAGGGACAGATTTGGATGCTTTGCCTGAGCGAGAGGGAATAGCATAGATTTTTGTGAAATGGCTAATCCACACAGACTCAGGGACACTGTAATTGAGACAGGCTGAGGGGTAGCTAAAGCATGATTCAGCACTTTCCAGATATGGGCAGTGTTTTTATCACAAGTGGCTAATAACATAGTCTCACCATCTTGTTTCAACAATTTAATACGATGCCAACGGTGCCAATTTCTATAGGTTGTTTTGGCCTTGGTTAGAGCTTTCGATCTAAGAGTCAAAGGTAGATTCATGGCTTCACGTTTTTGCAAACGAATTGCAGTTTTCACATTCTTAACCTCGACGTCGAAAGTGTGGTTACAACATCTGTGAGATAGATCGTTGTTGCTTCTAACAGCAAAACATTGCATAAGGTCATAATAAGGAATGTCGCGAGATGATTGATTTACTCGCGAATGGAGGAAAGCAGAATGTAAAGATTGGTCAAATTGGATCAATGTGGTTTCAGTCCAATTTATTCGATTCAGGCGTCCATTGACAAACATTGTACCTTTTGTGGGCAAAGTAAGTTGCTTAGGAGAAGCCAAGGTTACGATCCACTCAAAGGTAAGCATTCATTGTTCACTTCACACCATAGATTTAATTTGGAAGGATTTAGATTTTAAAAATAGTTTGTCATCAACAGAAATATAATCAATGGTAGCTTTGTTATACCCCTGGGACCAAGTGTGTTTTGAGTCGCTATTGTCGAAGCTACTCCCAGTAAGATTATAATCCAGCAAAGTTGATACATCGGATAAGAACCTCTGATCGTTAATGCTCTTGGGATTCCAGCATAAATTAACTAGTGCATATAAGATTGCATCAATTGAAACAACAGTAAATTGGAAATAAGAGTTTGGAGCATAGGTAAAGACTATGCTAATTTTGGAACTCAATTTAGATCCGGTCAGGAGACCAGACATGGGACGACCTTTATCTCCCTTAAGGACAGGGGTAAAATGAAGAGCATGGTTGTCCCAAGAAGGCTCTACTGTCAGCCAAGTTTCCTGTAATAGGATCAAGTCATAACTGTTCAATGTGAATTTTTCGTTATTGATCAGGTGATGATGACCACGTGTGTTCCAAGAGGTGAGCGTTATAAAGCGCACTTTTATGTTAATACACTCTAGTTAACTTCTGCAATCGCAATTACAAATGCATTTCAAAGTAGCCTGTTCTGCTGTTCTTTCTAAAGAAGTTTGCCAAGTTGTTTTGCCGTCGCATCACCCCACAGACCCGCTTGTGGTTGTTCATTATTGGTTTCGGAAGGACCCAACAGAATCAAAAACCCCATAACTAGGAGCTGATCTTTAGCTTCCCAGATAAGATTCCGAACAACTCGTGAGCTGAGCCACAAACAACCCGTGCTCAATGTAGAGTCATTAAAGAATTCAACTTGTTCAATATCTGCGGTACTGATGTCCTCCAATAATGGGATATCTGAAAACAATTCTAAAACACTGCGTCTGTTAAGGACACATTGTGGGTAGGGTAAAGGTCGACAGCCAAGAATTAACGCTGTGGAGTTCTTAATACAAAGTTTTACATTAGTGATTGGCTCTGGATTATGGATCATTTTTTGGGGATTAGAAGCTATGGGAGCTATAGCCTTATTTTGTTTTGAAGGTAAAAGTGATTGTAACAATAAGGCTATTTCAGCGTCATGCGAAGAGTGAGGGGGTTGAGAAACCAAATCCAAGCCGCCTTTGCTAGGCTGAACTTTTACATAGGATTTATTTACAGGGTCAAGGTTTATCAAAGGAGATGGTACATTGGGAATTAGCTCTGGAGCTTGTAATAATGGGGCAGTAGAAAATCTACTCATATACGCATCAACTTCTTTCCTAATCTCCTGTCTCCTTGCATCTTGTACAGCTTGATGGTTGTCAGCAGGTATAGAAGCTTTGATAGTCTGAGATGCTAGAGCTGGACATGGATTATTAGTCTTCTCAGCTGTAACATTTGGGTTATTCAACAGTGCCTGATCAGTGTCAACAGATATCATAGCTTTTATGTTCTTAGCTTCCAATGTTGATTGCAAATTTTCATGATTCTGGACAGCATGAACTAAGTTATCCAGCAGTGCATAGGGCGTTATGGATGAAGAGGTACTGTTTGCAGTTGCAAGTTTTAATTTACGAGCTTGGTTCAATTGAATATATTTTTTGGTTACAGCCATAGAGGCTAGATGTTTGTTCTTAGGTGGAACGGTTAACGTTTTAATAAATTACTTTGAGCCTGCTGTTGAAGTTTCTTTGTTCGTTTTTGTGTTTTTTGATTTTTTCTCTTCAGAGAGAATGATTTTTTTACTTAATGGAGTTTTTTTGTACAAAAGATGGTATATGGTTCCTGTTCTGATAATTTACTATTCGAGCTGACAAGAGCTACAGCACAGTTATCTTTACAGGATATTTGTTCCGTAATGATTTGACCAATGTAAGGTAGGGAGGAGGTTAAACCAGGATTGACCGCAGTCGTTGTATTCGTTTGCGGCAGCGAACATGGGACCAAAGGGAGCATGACCAAAGAATATTTTTCCATTGTTGCAAAGGAAGTGTTTATTGCAATGGTTGAAGTTAAGGATTTTATAGGAGATGAGCTTCTGTCAACTAATGAGATAGGGATATTATTGCGCAAAGTTGGTTCAACTGAATGAGAACCCTTTTGGTCCAAGAGTAGGTCTTGCTTCAATTGCCAAGCAATAATGGAAATTAGTTGTGCACTTTGAGCATCTAATTTCATATTTAACGTATTGAAGAGTTGGGTAATGGTTTTCATTGTAAGGTTCATTGCTTCTAGTGTGAGTTCGACCACTTTTGGTATGCTTTGAGTGTTTGGACGATTTTCTGTGGTATTACATTTTCGGGGAGGGGGAGCAAGAAAGGAAGAGGTTATGTTTGATTTCGTGAGGTTAGCATTCGCAAACATCTTAGGCGAAAAGGACAGGTTTTCAATCATCTCCTGCACAGTGAAGTTTGACCCTGGAGAAGGTAAATTGATGACTGCAACCTCATCAGAAACTGTAGAGACAGCTGTGTTTTTATTCTGGGAAACCATGACTATAGAGTCTCCTCTCAGGACAGTACTGTCGGAAAGGGAGACATTAGTGATAGTGCACTGGGTGGACTTGCTCTTAATATCCATATTAGGATGGGACTGACAAGCAGCCACAACACTCTTTGAAGCCTGTAATTTCAATGCACACTCAGGATAGAAAAAACATATATCACGCACAGCAGAATCTTTTGTGTCCCTTGTGCATTGGATCACCTGCTTCCTTGCTTTGAAACGAGCATTCGGGGTAGAGCACACTTGTCGTGGTGTGGAGAAACTGGGGACAGCTTTAGGCTGTTTGCTATTTTCATCCTGACTTTCACAGTAAAGAGGCGGCATGCTTGTTCGCAGCATGTAAAGGCTGTGTTTCATTTGAAAGTTTCTCACACTATACTAAAGAAACTAGAGCACTACAGTATGCGCTCACAGTGCAGGTATAACAGATGTAATTCAAAGCAAACAACAACGTAAATAACAAAAAAGAGCACAAACCTCAGCCACTCTGAGATGTACAAAGCAAAAGTACCGAGTGAGAGAAAGCCTGCGCCGCTCGCGTCGCTGCGGCGAAGCAGCAAAGCAGTACTTCTCGGTACTTCGCTCAGGTGTGCACGCGCTAGTGCGTGCGTGTGCCAGATTAAATAGGTCCACGCCAAAAAAGGGGCAGAGCCTAATATTTAAGTAGTAACAGCCATATTATAGGCTTTCTTGAGCTGTAAAATGAGAAAAGAAAAGAAGCTTAGATTCAATCCACAGGTATACACCAAGGCAGAGTAGATCTTGATGCTGTGAAGAGTAAAATACCATGTTGCTCAGCAGTACAGTTCCAAACAAGATTCCAAACTTGCAGGGAGAGCAGCAAAGCGGTACTTCTCAGTACCTCGCTCAGGTGCGCGCACGCTGGTGTGCTCGCGTGCCAGATTAAATAGGTTCACGCCAAAAAAAGGGGCGGAGCATAATATTTAAGTAGTAACAGCCTTATTAAAGGCTTTCTTGAGCGTGTTGCTCAGCAGTACAGTTCCAAACAAGATTCCAAACCAGCAGGGAGAGCGGCAAAGTGGTACTTCGCGGGACTTCGCTCAGGTGCGCACGTGAATATTACATGAAATTAAAACTGGGACAAAAACTGATGTGATTCCATTTGGCTCAAAGGTAGAAGTGTACCGAAAAAGGTAGTGGAACTGTGGTCTCAGCAGGGGAGGGGGTAGGCGGAAGCATAGTGCAACATGTGACAAGGCGTTGCGGCCGGGGTGTTGCAATACTCTAAGTGACTTGTAACTAAGGCTCTGATTACAACTTTACTCTTGCACATAGACATGAATGCACAGATCCTCTGTGTAGAATGGTGCATATGGTCGTAAAAAGAAGAGGAATGGTAAACAGAAAAAGAATAAGTAGGGGAACACCACTCCCGACCGTTCCTGCTCACTTCGAGCACTGATGTTGGGTCCATGTTTTCTGCTCAAGTGATATCAAATTGAGCCAACAGTTCTTTTTTTTGATGGAACACGGTCAATAATGAGGACAATGATTCCGAGCTATGGGGGCACAGGTTATGTCCCACCCTTTGTTTATGAAGAATGGACTGGAGAACAAATCATTTGCTCGAATGCTTTTTACATTAACAGCATAATTAGCGCACAATCTCTATGCTCCATGTGTTCTAATTTTCATAATGTACTGATAATCAGCTTATTCAAACACCTCGGTTCCCCGTAGAGATTATAATGTGATAGAGTTATGAGTTATAGAAATGTGGCAATGGGTGTCAAAATAAATATATAGGGTACATTTGATAACGTATTATGGCTCGATACTGCTATTTAGGAGTTGTAGTGACAGACATCATTATAAAACATGACGCTGAAAACCTAGTGATTTGTAAATGTCATCAGAACCGCCATATGGCATTATTGATTAATAATGTACTCCTTATGTTTACATTAGGCTTAACTAAAGGTCTGAAAACTTAAAACACAGCCATGATATAGTGCATGTTAAATAGGAGCTATGTCAAACAGGTCTGTAATTCACAGGTATGACACCATTTCAGTGAATCAGAGGTTTTGAAACCACTGATGTCTGTGCAGTGGAAAATAACTGAACATGTTATAAAATTTCTCAGACTCGCATAAGAGTGTAAGCTAGAACTGTCCAGTCCCTGGTCTTTAAAACATGCCCATCTGTCATGGTGCTACGTCCTGACTCCCACCCTTGTGCCCCTCTTCTGTGCGCCCTGCATCCGCATGGTTGCAACTCCACGCCTTTATTACCCTTTGCATGGAGCAATTTGCAATAATGGAACTTCCAATCTTGCCCTCTTTAATCTTGTACCATAAACCAAAATCGCCTTGCCGAAAAATGTATGCTTGCCTTTTTGATACTACTTATTCCCCCTAAGAATTAGAATGTTTCTTTCATATCCATCTCCCCATCCTTTCCTCCAGTCCATACAAGCTTAATGTACATATCTCTTATCACCAGGCTTGAGTAGCTTTCAATCAGCTTATTTTGTCTCCAAAAATAGGTCCCCGGAGCTGAATGTAATACTTAATGGGATTTTGTCAACCATGTGGGACAGATGTAACAATACTTCAGTCCTCCGGCTGTTCAGACACTTTGCTCCCTCTGCGGCACAATATCCGCCTGCATCTCCCAATAGCCGGAAAGAAACGTTGAGATCTTCCGAGATGATAACGCTCTAGCTCTTGCCCCAGCCCTAGATCTGCTTTGATTCCATTTAAAGCATCATACCCAAATCTGTACTTATCCTGTACTTATGGATGCAGTCTCAGTTCTTTATTTTCACCAACATTAATGCATGACTATAGCCTTATGGACCAATGGAAAGGTTGTTATCGCCGGATATTGACCCGCCACCAAGTTTTGACTCAGGACATAAGTTGGGTTAGAGTTATTATCCCACAGTATAATGACACCCCTCCCATGGTCCATAAGGCTAGTAGAGCATGGCAGAAGTAGCAATACAAGTTTTTGAGTTTTGCTGTTAAGTAAAAACTCCTTTAAGAGTAAGTAAAGTAATAGGCAAACTGAGTAAGTAAATCACGTGTGTTTTTATAGTGTTTAAATATTAATAACAAGTATTTTAATTGCAACTTGGTTGAATTGGAACATATTTAACATGAGTATTCATTAGGTGTCATGTAAAAGCAAAAGGATTCTCTGTAAGAAGGTTAAAGCAGTTTCCAATATTTTAGCTTTCTCTTTCCTGTGATAAATAGCATGTTGCAGAAAAAAAGCCTCACAAAGAAAGTTTCTTTTTTTTAAACTTACATGGAATTTGCATTGTTTTTTTCCTGTTTGCTATAGAAGAACGCAATCAATACCAGTAATTATTGACTGCACTCTAAACATTCTGATTGGATCAGAGGAGGTCAAGAACGATCTCTGTGTCCTAATGAAGGTTATGAGCTAAAGCAGGGCTGTAATCTCCTCATGAGCCAAGGGTGGTCCCTGGTTCCTTCAAGCCCATACTCAAGTACTCAAGGATCCAAGCACACAAGGGAAGTACATGCTTTTCTGTGATAGAAGCTTCAGTAGAATTACCATTTCCAGAAGGCTTTTTCACGCCAAAAGAGGACATCTTGAGCAGCAGCTATTTCTTGTTTAAGATCTAGAAACAAATATGAAAGAAAATTGATCAGTGTAAATAAATAATACAATGAAAATCGGCACACTGATTGTTACGTTATAGTGCTACAATGTGCCACTATCATAAACATAGGAACTGTACATGAAAATAACTGCCTGCAAAAGAGTTGAATTGAGACACAACCCATTAATCAACCAAAAATGAGAAGATTTGAGGGCCTTACTCGGTGGTAAAGTCCCAATGCCCACAGAAAGGGCCTTTAATGAGGGCAGCAGCCCATTATTACCGAGAATGGCCTGCATTTCTGGAGATCAATTTCTGGAGAATACAGTGCCTTCACAAGTGCACAATGAATGTTTGCTGTAAATAAAATATTCAATTAAAATATCCTTCCTGGAAATAGCTTTTTTGGCCATTGGAAGTCCAGCAGGGGCCCCCTCTTCCTTTCCAATGATGGTGGCCACTGTTGGGTGTCCTGACCCACGTTTAAGCTATCATGCCACAACATTTGGTGCTGTGGGCTTAGAAAATTCAAGATGGCGGAAAACCCACATGTGCGCCGAAATCCAGGAAAGCTGCGCAGTTTGTGCGCACACCGAAATGGTTGCCTCACTTGCCACCCACCAGTGCGAGAATGAAAGGCCGGGTTGCCATGAGGGAAATGGGTTGCCAAAGGAAAAACAGTAGCGCCGGTTAGCTTCAAAGCGCTTTAAAACCACCATTGGACTACCCGCACAGTAGTCTGAAACCATTGGGAATGGCAATGCTGATTGCCAAATGCAACCTAGAATGGTGGGGAATTCATTTCTTAAATCTCAAAAATGGGTGCAGTACCAGTACTCACCACTATCCAAAAGCCGGCATTTTAAAACCACGCCAGATTTTACTTTTTTGTGTAAAACTGAATGAACCCAAAGCAGGCTAAAGAAAGACTTACTGAGAGGTGGATACAATGTAAAGTGATATTCTGAAGTGACTTGAAGGTTTATAACAAGACTGGCTGAGCTGTGGATTGCAGCAGTTTAAGTTGCACTGGATTTAAAGATACTAAAATCGAAAATGTTTAGATTAAATGAGTGACCTATGTTTGGTGTCACATGCCTTTGTAACTGTTGAAATGTCATAGTTTTGCACTTAGAATCAGCATTCTAGCTGCATGTGTAAAATTGCAAGTTAAGTTAAAAAGCAACAAAAAAAAAACATGACAGTTAGCTGAAAGTCTGGCTTAAGGAACTCGATTTTGCTTGACAGCTACCCCCATCAGGAGTGAAACTTGAGTCACAGCTGTGTTCCCAGGCTATCTGCCTTTTGCTGGCAACACTAAGGATATGCCATCTATCTGATAATTGAATTACCTGTGCTCTACAGGATCTCTGAACAAAGCCTGGCCTGACTCAGGCAAAGGTTTTATTACAGCAGTCGTAAAATGTAGCTTCCTCTTGGCAGAAGCTGGGAGGGGCACTGCCTGTGAGAGCAAGCTGGCTTGGCAGAACTGGATAAACCAGTATTTCTACCTTGGGCTGAGAGGAAACCACACCCCTTTGGAGCCAGAACATAACTTTAAAAAGATGGATCATTCATAGAGCGGACATGTGAAAATTTTATAAATGATACCATAATTCTTGTGATTTTTCTGCCCACAGTTTAAGAGGTTTTTAGAACCGGTGGTATGTTCAGGGGGGTTTTAGCGGAAAAGTGGATATTACTCTAAATGTATGCATGTTAAAAATCTGAAACTTCATCAGTTAATGTCCATACTCCCTGCGCACATGTATGTAAAGTTGGGTCAATGTCAGAAATTGAAAAATCAGTTAAAAAGTCAATTATGTGCCATTTCTGAATGCAAGCTCTTAGAAACAGCAGATTTGGACAGAGACATGGCTAAATTCAGCCACACCATGTATATGTAATTTCAAGCAACTGTGTAACTGTGAAATATGTCTTTTATTATCAAATATAGAATGTGTGCAATCTGACAGAGGAGTGTCCTATCTGCAAGCCATAAAATGACATCCCTCTGACTCACAGTTCATTCCCCAATCAAGTGGGGAATGGAAATTTGACCAATGACAAGTGAGAGGGGCGGGTTTAGTTATGACCAAACACACACACCCACATTCTAAACACATAAAAGCAGAGAGTCAGGACAGATAGGGACTTTCAAATCCATCTGCCGCTGGAAGCTCTGCCGGAAAAATCCATACTTTACCTCCATCAAACCTCCAGAGAGCCAAACTAGAGAATTCAATCTATCCAGAACTAGAGACCCAGACCAGAGAACCAGAGAGAGCTGACCCAGATCACTGTGAAGTGCAGAGACCAGAGGCGAGTTTAAAACCTGACCAGATCCATGGCGAGGCCCATTTCACTCAAGAATATAGTGTGAGTACATAGCAAAACTGTGCAGAACCAATCTCTTAGTTAAAATAATATAATTCAATCCTATTTTAATCTAAGTAGAACTGTCTCCTAACTGTCACCTGCCCTTTGCAAAGCTGTCACTTGTCATTTTCTAGTTGCAAGCTGCACGTGTCATTTTGAGCTTTTAAAATTTCAAATCTGAAAAACGACCTTCACAAAATCGCTCATATCTCCGCAACCGTTTGTGCTAGAGACTTGCAATAACTTTTATCTGAAAGCTTAGAATCGTGGCTTTCCTACGAACCTAGAACCGCATTCCTACCCCCTATAGTTTTACCGCAATCGCGGAACACGCATCCGCGAATTTTACCGCGATTTGCAAATTTCTCCACATGTAAAATCAGCTGCTGCTTGCCTTCCATTTGCCAGAAATTCGTTTAACCTGCTAACTATCCCTGCATCATTGCTAGTGTGAGACTGGACTAATATTAACTAGATACCACTCACCCTGAACCTCTGAAAGGGAATTAAAAGCATTTCCAGCATATTTCTCATCCATTGCTAGCACATATCAAAGCATTTTGCCTGTGTTTTCAAAACTCCTATCTGTTTTCTGTTGTCTAAGCTTGCTGGGGTGAACTGAATCACATTTGATTGCATTTCTGAGAACTGTGTGCTTCCTTCCATTTCCTTGCATTGCATCAAGGGGGGGAGGGGATTGCCAGAGAAAAGTGATTACATTGTTTTGTTGAAATCATATTGAGTATTTCTATACTGCATTTCATTCATTCAACCTTGCATCCATTTGAACTCTATAAAGCATTTTGTACCACCTTCTTCTTTTGTTCCTATTCACCTGTGTGCTACCTTATCCATTTCATGTCAACTCCTTATTGATTATAGAGAAGCGTGTTAGTGCCAGATTCTCCGTTGTTAATCTTTATCATATCAGATTAAGTGTGCTATTCAATTATTAATTTATTATAAAGCGTGATATATATATATATTGTTTAAATTATCAATTAAACCTTTTAACTTGCAAAACAGAACTACTTCTTGGCTCAGTGGGGTCAGGGTTATTCAAAGAGAGGGGTGTTATATAGGGGTAGTCATCCAGAACGCATGAACTGGACATAAAGATATATCAATAAGGGTTTCCATTCAGTATCCCAGACTAGGCATTGACTTAGCTGTAGTGTTGAATTGAATCCTCTTACAAATTGGGGGCTCGTCCGGGATGTTGGGTTAGATTTACCACTTGTGCAGCTTAATACAGTGTGCTAACTGACGGGATACATACATCCGGTCGGATCACCACGCTGCATAACGCTGTGAAGCATTCCTCAAAAGGGACACTCCAAGAAAAGTTCTGTTCTGCAAAAATAAAATACTAACTTCTGTAAGTCAGGACAGAGACCAATCTCTAGAATGACGACCTTAGTAGACATGAAAATAGCTAGAGAGCACTTCTTACATAAGTTATTTGTGAGAGGTGAGTGGACTCACCACGACCAAACAGTCTGGTTGCAGGCCATCATGCAACAGGTCACGGAAACAGGGTCAGATATATGGAGGGATCAGGGTCCCTTACATGTGGCCCTGAGTGAACTATATATGGCTCCTAAAGCCAAAGAGGAACACAATAAGATTGCCAGGATAGCAGCATACCCGTACCTATATATGGGAGACATGCAGGATAGATGTGCTGAAAGCCAAAATCTGGCAAATAGGCAACAGATGGTGTTAGAGAAGGTCCAATCTGACCTGGTCTCTTCTGAGCAGAGGCTGCAGAGGAGCCAGGAGTCAGAAAATGACAGCAGACTGTACATCACTAAAATAAAGGAGGATATGGATGTGCTGCAAAAGGAAAAGTCAGAACAGGATACCAGATTTCTGGCCTTGCAGAAAGAACACCAAGAAGGTTTGGACTCCCTACTGCAAAGCCAGAAAAAGCTGGAGCAACAGCTAGACTTCAATAGGGCATGTGCTGAGCAGGTAGTCACCCTGCAAAGCCACCTAGATAGAGAGAAGGCAGAGAGCAATAAACTAATTCTGAAAGACCTGGACACCCAGGCAGAGTTTGATCAGGAGCGCCAGAATGCTGGTGCCTTCCAAAGGCAAAGGGACGACCTGGCAGCACAGATGCAGGCTCTCAGACAGGAAAGGGATACCTTAGGCCAGGAAGTCTGCCATTTAAAAAGAAAAATGGAAGAAAATCACCTGACCCACCAGGGACTGGGTGACCTCCAAAAAGAACACCGGAACTTGCTAGAGCACACCAGGAGGGTGGAGGATGCTCTAGCAAGAAAGGAGCAGGCCAATAGGGACACAGCTCAGGAGGTAACCCTCCTGCAGCAAAGACTGGCCCAGTTCTCCAGGACCAACCAGGAAGCACAGAGGGAAAATGAGGCTCTCTGCCAGCACAATGAGAGGCTCCAGCAACAGGTAGCGATGCAGGAGAAACTGATAGAGTCGAGTAAGGCCTTAACAGAGGAACTGAAAGCACAAATGCAGGCTCTTGCATTGCAACAGGGAGCAGGGGCGGATAGAGATGAGGTCCGCTGGGAAAGAGAGACTCCTGACCATAACCGCAGGAGCCCTAACACCAGGGGCCTTCATCTCCCCCAGTCCCTGGACTCTACCACCCCCATGTCCCCTGGCGCACATGAGCACAGGGCCACAGGGATGGCAGATTACTATCCAGCTAAGAGTATGGGGCTCATAGGCCAGTACCACTCAGGAATGGAGGGGTGGGCATCCGGGTATGGGCACCCAAGTACAGTACAGTTCAATGGGGAACCCCAGGAGAGTAGGCCCATTAAGGGCATCCTGAAAACCTCTGCCCAGTTAGGTCAGTGGAGGGGGTACCCATCAAATCCTGGCAGCAAGGAGGAATCTGAAGACTCCTCTGAACTGCGCAGGACACAGGAGACCAGGTCCCCACATTCTGCCAGCCATTCCCAGGCTCGCAGAATCCGGGAAAACCTGGAAGAACAGACGGGAACCTCTGGGAGCAGTGCCTCTGAGTCCGAGGACGAATGGACAAGGGTTACCCGAACCAAAAAGGCCAATAAGGCAAAAAGGGCCTTGCTGAAGGACCCCTTAAAGCAGATTAAGGCGATCAGGAGCGTCATCACGCCTTACCATAAGAACGCTAAGTATTCTGTTTGGGAGCACTTAGAGTTGTTTGAACAAATGATGGAGACTTTCCATTTGAAGGACAGCCAAAGCTGTATTCAGTATGTAAAGTGGACCTTCTCCCCGGAATACTCCAGTTTCTTTGCAGGGCTGGAGGACCAAAATCATTTAAGATGGTCCACCTATAAGGCGGCCATCTTGAAACATTTTTCTGTTCACAGAAATCCTCAAGAGGCTCGCAAGGCAGCCTACAATTTGCAATGTGGGGAGGATCAGGCCCCACAAGAATTTGTGCAGGAGTTAAAGCGTGCTTTTGCGCAGACCACCAGAAGGGTGCGCACAGACAGTAGAGAGTTCGTTAATACATTTTTTCATGCCTTGCCCAAATATATCATGACCCAGCTCGTGAGGGATTTTCACGAGAAAAGATCTTTAGACTGGGTCATTGAACAGGCTACCCGGATCTATGAGGTGCAGAAACCGGTAGATAGCAAAAGTAATGCCCAGAAAAACCTCAAAGCCAACAGCACCCCTGCTGCTGCCAAGGTGGCAGAGGTAAAGGTCACCCCCGTTTTGGATTTGGAGATGGGGGGGCCTAAAAACCTACCTGCACCTAATAATGCTAGGCCCAGAAGGTCCTCGGGTCAGTCACAGGCAGGGAGCCAAGGAGGCAGCCCCACAAATGGGGTCCCTCGCTCTCCTGATTATGTAAGTCCCCGTTACAAGGGAAACAGACCCATCCTGGGTTATGTGTGGACTCCTCCAGCCCAAGGGGGGGGATCCAGCCAAGCACCTAACCCAGGGAACTTCCCTCCTAACTTCCCACCGGAGGGCAGAAATTTACCAAACCCTGGGCAGAACTTTTTCCCCAGATATCCACCCGACTTTCAGCCCCAAAACCATCCATCCTTCTTTCCCCAATTCCCTGAGCCCAGACCACTGAATCCGGGAGAGGGGAGGCCAAGGGTGGAGGGGTACCCAAATCTTCCCAACCCGGGGTATTACCAGAGGAGGGACAGCTACCCTTCCCGGGATCAGCCCAGGGGAGAAAACAGGGCCCCGTATCAGCCTGAGCGGGTTTCCCAGTTAGAGCGCCAGGTTCAAAACATGGCGCGGGATATGGGTCACATACTGAGGGCTCAGCAGAACCCTCAGATGGGCGTGCCGGCGCAGAACGCACCCAACTCTGGACCTGGTGCTCCAGAACAATGACGGGGGCAGCACCCCGATAACTCACCGGTTCCCAGGGAGGAGGCACAAAGGGAAGGGGGGTGTAAAGCCTTGGAGGAAGCTTCCTTCCTCACTTGTAAACAGCCCCTGGAAACCCAGGAACCGGAAACAAAATCTCTTGCCCCTGAAAGTCTGCCTCCTAAGGAGCAGAGGGGGGGTAGGAGAAACAAAAGACCCAAACAGACTCAGTTTGAGGAGGAGGTACAGATCTTCCAATTTGAGGGAGAGGGATCCTCAGAGGATCCTGGGAAAAGGATCTTCTCCTTCAGAGAGGGGGGAACTCCTCCCAAAGAAAAATGGGTCCCTAGGGATGCAAATCCAGACTGGGGAGATGTGGAGACTGAGCTACCGCCGCCCACCATCTCATCCCAGAACCAACCGCAAGAAAATCCCCTGGTTCAAACCCATCCTGGTGACTGCCTCCAAAAGGGGGGGGGCGGCCCAGAACCGGAACCAGGGGAACCCACAATGGCTCTGATCTCCAGTTGCCAACTTTTTCTTTCAGATTCCCAAGACTCTCCACAGAATTCTGCCCAAAATTCTTCTCTCGCGATGTTCAAAACCAGAAAGTTAGCCCACCAGTTGTCCAAACATGTACATTATCTGTGCCCCCTTGAGGAGAAGGAGGGAAGATATTATGCCCCGGTACAAGTACAGGGGCAGGGTACAATCTCAGCACTGGTGGACACTGGATCTCAAGCTACCCTTCTGTCCAGAAGGGCCTTTGATGAACTGAATGCAGGAAGGGGAGAGAATTACCAAATTCCTCTCACCTCTCTTCCTGGACAACTGCAGAACTTTGACGGGAAGGAAATTCCCGTCGAGGGGACGGCAGATTTGGACATTAAAATTGGGCGACATAAGTTGAAACACCCGGTCATAGTTGTGACCCCAGAGGGCACCCCTTGTTTACTAGGGAATGACCTCCTGAGAAGGTTGTCACCCCTAATAGATTGTGTAAACAAGGTCCTCTGGACCCAGACTAGCCGACCAATAAAATTAAAACAGAGTGTCAACCATGTTAGTTTAAACGGCACCTGCCACATGGTTGAACAAAAATCTGACCAAGTAGAATTTCACTTTCAGAATAGCCAAATTCCAGACGTGACAGTAATAGCAGTAGGACAACAGCCTAGTGATGGGGGGTCCTCTCTATTTCTGAAAATCAACCTTCCTTCCAGTTTAAGGTGGTATTCCATGCTGGAAGGAAACACTCTGAAATTCTATACCAATCCACAATCTGAAACTCCCACTCCTATAGTCCAGAAAGATGTGAAATCAGCTCAGAGCCTGGCTGATATTCAGCAAATTGGAGAGCAGTTGTTCATCCCTGTTCAGTTAAATGATGGGAAGGACTCTGTTCTCGCTCGAGTGTGTGTGAACAACGGTAAGAGCTTCATCAGCGAAGCCATGTTTCGCCAACTCCCAAAAGATCCAGCCATTCCCACCTTCAAACTGATAGACAAATGGGAAATGGACCTGGAAGCACCTAATTCCAAACATCTCCTGCCAAGCAGGTGTATGCTCAAAATCTCCATTGGCAACAAGAGCATAGTCCACAATTGTTGGGTCGTGCGAGACGTCCCTGCCGCCTTTTACTTAGGCAGTGACATTCTCAATCGCTTTGCCATTAGTTTGGACCTAATAAACTTCAAAGCTTGGTCCCGATTAGCGGATAATCCCATGGGCTTTGATGATCCAGAAAAAGCATTTAGGTCAGCTCAATTGCTACCTTATGCAGTTGGAATTCAGGTTAAAGAGGAAGTCACCATCCCAGAAAGGACCCGACAATTCTCCCTGGAAGTGAAAGTTAAAAGGGGACAAGAGTTGAAAAACCCTGATGCTTACATACATCTAAATGCTTCTCTCCAACAGCAAGGGTTGGGGGTAAACCCAACTCCATTAGTCAACATAGAACATGACACCATTCCAATAGAGGTGGATAACAGCGACTTAAAGAGTATTACTCTAGCCGCAGGCACCATTATTGGAATGGCGGTTGATGACCGACATTTCTCCATTGATCTTAGAAATGAACTGTTAGGACCAATCCCCAAGGACTCTTTTGACAGTGACAGTGATGATCATACAACACCAGACAGGATGTTTACCCGGCATGGGGGGAACTTCCTGGTGTACACTTCCTGCCCCTATGGTAAGGAAGATGTGACTTGTGACTTCAGGAGGGATGAGGTGATTTTCCAGGTGCATGAGGGCTGCCTTTCCCACCTGAAGCCTCCAGTCCAAATCAGCACTCTGACCAGGGACTTCTCCACCCAGCTGGAGGAGGCCGCGGAGATAGCCAAACCAGAAGTCTTTCCAGGCTTCAGGCAGATGGTGGAAGAGAGAGTCAACCTAGCTGACGCCTGTGTGACTCTGGAACAAAAGCAAAAGTTGAAACAAGTTTTCTTGGATTTCCAAGATCTCTTTGCGGTAGACTCATATGACTGTGGTCGCACTGACATCCACACAACAACAATCCCCACGGACCCTGGCATGACTCCTGTGTTTGTGAAGCAATATCGCTTGCCTCTCGCATCAATGGAGTCCCTTACTGAAATAATTAAGAACCTTGAGTCCCGGGGAATAATCCGTCCAGTCCACAGCACCTTCAATAATCCGGTGCTGGGAATATTGAAGCCAAACGGCCAGTGGAGACTCTGCGCCGACCTCAGGGAGCTCAACAAACGGGTCCATACTTCCCGATGGCCTCTTCCCTACATTGACCAAGGGCTGGCCCAGATTCAGGGGTCACAGGTATTCACTGCAATAGACCTGACCAATGGATACTGGACCGTGCCTGTCAGCAGGGAGGACCAATACAAATTGGCTTTTACCTTTGGGGGCCAGCAGTACACATGGACCCGGACTCCCTTCGGATACCTCAACTCCGGCAATGAATTCAACATTTTCCTACATAAGGCCATGCCCGACCTGGGTGCAAGGGGTAACCTGGCTTATGTAGATGATGTCCTCATCAAAAGCTCAACTGTTGAGGAACACATAGCGGAGATCCGTTATGTTCTGACACAGTTGAGGGCCGCCGGAGCAAAACTTTCCTTTCAGAAAGCACAGTGGTGTAGAACCCGTGTTAATTTCTTGGGGCATGAGATTACTCCTCAGGGTCTCTGTCCCCAGGAAAAGAAAGTGGAAGCACTTCAGAAACTGAAAGACCCCACAACTCTGCGGGAACTAAGGAGCCTCCTTGGACTGACTAATTACAGCAGAAAGTTCATTGAGGGCTACGCAGAGATCACCAGACCCCTGATTCATCTCCTGAAGGGGGGGGTCAAGTGGGAATGGGGTCCAGAACAAGCCGAGGCGGTAAAACAACTCAAAAGAAGCCTCTCACAAGCGCCCTGCCTAGCTTACCCTGTCAGAAACAAGGAGTTCTTCCTGGAGACGGGGTTCTCTAATACGTGCTTGACGGCAGTATTATATCAAAAGCATGACAAGGTCAATAAAGTAATCTCCTATGCGAGCAAAACTTTATCCTCTGTGGAGGAAAAATTCAACGATTGTGAGAAGGCACTCCTGGCAACGGTGTGGGCATTGAAGAATTACCGCCCGTTTATCCAGGGGGAACACATCATAGTGGAGACTCCACACCAGCCTCTGCAATATCTCCAAAGTGACAGAATCCGGGCCGGAAATGTGAGTAATTCCCGAATTACTTCCTGGATTCTGTCAATGCAAGGCTTTCCTGTGGAGGTCAGATATGGCCAAAACAAGAAGAGTCCACTCGCGCAAGGTCTGGCTGACTTGCATGATTGTGCCAGAGAAAACTGTCTCGAGGACGAAAGTCTAAAAATCAAGGACAACATGGAGGCATACCTTAATTCCCCACACAAAGTCTTTGAAGAGGACAAGTGTGAGGGAATGCCCACTGTCTATGTGGATGGATGCTCTTACCATGTTGACAACAACGGGGAGAAAGAACTGGTGGCCGGCGTAGGGAATGCATGGGTGAATGAGTCCCCAGAACCCTCCGCTGGATACAAAATTGGTCCCCGAAGTAGTCAGGTGGCAGAATTGATGGCTGTGCATCAGGCCATCCTCACTGCTGTCCAGCATCAACTCCACAAACTGGTCATAATCACAGATTCGGATTATGTACGGAATGGGTTCGTGGAGCACCTGGTTAATTGGAAAACCAGAGGCATGTTATGTGCTAACAACAAACCCTTGAAACATGGGAAGTTGATCCAAAACATTGATGATCTGGTCACATCGAATGGGATGACCATCTACTGGAAAAAGATCAAGGGTCATTCCAAAGTAGAGGGACCAGACAAAACTGGAAATGACTTAGCTGATCAGCTGGCCAAAACCGGGGCCATCCAAGGGGATCTAATTGAGATTGAGTCCCTGTTGGGGGAAATCCAGGTCACTGCTATCACTAGGTCCCAGACAAATGCTCACAACGACCTTTCAATTGTACAATGGAGTAAGGAGACCCCTGATGCTGATTTGATTACCGCTCAGAAGGGGGATCCAATAATTGGTAATTTTTACCAGCACCTTGAGGACCCTGAGAACTTTCCCCTGACGGATACCGATTACATTGTGAAAGAGGACCTAAGAGTGTTGATGAAATGTCCAAAAATGTTCCGGATCCAAGACGGTTTGTTGGTAAGGAAATCCAAAGCTGGCCACGATCAGTGGGTGGTTCCTACCTCATTCCGAAGCCTGATGTTAAGTCACGCCCATGATGCGGCCACTGCCGGTCACAGGGGGTTTCGCACAACATTGGAAATCTTAAGAGAGGTTGCATACTGGCCACACATGGGGCAGGACCTCGACCAGTACCTGAAGGGTTGTCTTGTGTGCGCACAATTTCAGCCATCATCCCTCATGCACCGCGCGCCTCTCCAAAAGCGGGGGATGACACTGCCATGGTCAGATTTACAAATCGACTTTGTAGGCCCTGTGATTCGCTCGGCTAGGGGGAATAAGTACATGTTGACTGTGACATGCTTGTTTACCAAGTGGGTGGAATGTCTCCCAGCCCCAAATTGCAAGGCAGAAACTGCAGCTGCCTTGATGATTAACCACATCTTTTCCCGTTTTGGTCTACCTCAAAGGATTGAGTCAGACAGAGGTAGCCACTTCACCAGTGAAGTAATGACAAAGATGTGGGAGATACTGGGGGTCAAGAGAAAGCTGCATATTGCTTACAGACCAGCTTCTTCTGGGGCAGTAGAGAGATATAACCGGACAATTGTGAGCATATTAAAGAAGTTTGTGGCAGATTCTGGGCCAAGTTGGGATATCCGATTACCTCTGGTCCTAATGGCCATCAGATCTACCCCTTCATCTGCAACCAAAATGTCACCATTTGAGTTGATGACTGGGCGCAAGATGGTGCTTCCTCAGCATTTGCTCTATAGGACCCAAGAGCAGACACTGATAAATGCCTCCACTACTCATGAGTATGTAGAGAATTTAAGGAAACACCTCCAACATGCTTTTGCTTATGCTCAGCGGAATCTAGAAAGATCAGCTGATAGCATGAAGACCCACTATGACCTGAAAACTTCCAGGAAGGAATATCAGGTGGGGGACCGGGTCTATCTATACAACTTCCAAAGGAACCAGGCCAAGCAGCGCAAATTTTTGCCTACATGGAAAGGACCCTTTGAGATCATCGACAAGATCTCACCTGTGGCCTACAAAATCCACATCCCCAAAGGCGGTTCGGCAGAGGGGGAAGACAAGTGGGTCCACATAAACCAGTTGAAATGTTGCCATCCCAGGCACACTCTGCAACAACTGGAGGAATCCTCTGGAATCCTAGCGGGTACTGTCTCAGACTAATTCAGTTCCAACCATAAAACATACCACATCTAGTCTCTAAAATATTGTGATTTGCATGAAACTGTCTCTTAGTTATACTGTTTATTGTTTCAAAATAAGAATGTAATGTGTCGTGATGATGAAATGCATATGCTGCCCCACTATCTCAACAGTGGTGGAAAAAGTCTATGAGTAGGTATTGCCGCTCTTCCTTTGTCGTCCTAGGAGAAAGAAAACCTGAAGACGGGCCAAGGAGGATGATACGGAGACCGGGAACGAAGATCCAATGGGCCCAGTGGACCGCCCAATATTCCCATCAGGACCGGCGAGGAGAACTGATCGATCAGTACCGGATGGAGAAGAAGATGCTGAACTATGCCATCTACAGAAGAGGAAGAAGATTATGCGGACAGACCGGTGCGTGGGTCAAAACCCTTGGGCACGCGACTCCCCATCGACTCAAATTCAAAGTGCAGTCGCGTGGGGGGGATTGTTGGGTGTCCTGACCCACGTTTAAGCTATCATGCCACAACATTTGGTGCTGTGGGCTTAGAAAATTCAAGATGGCGGAAAACCCACATGTGCGCCGAAATCCAGGAAAGCTGCGCAGTTTGTGCGCACACCGAAATGGTTGCCTCACTTGCCACCCACCAGTGCGAGAATGAAAGGCCGGGTTGCCATGAGGGAAATGGGTTGCCAAAGGAAAAACAGTAGCGCCGGTTAGCTTCAAAGCGCTTTAAAACCACCATTGGACTACCCGCACAGTAGTCTGAAACCATTGGGAATGGCAATGCTGATTGCCAAATGCAACCTAGAATGGTGGGGAATTCATTTCTTAAATCTCAAAAATGGGTGCAGTACCAGTACTCACCACTATCCAAAAGCCGGCATTTTAAAACCACACCAGATTTTACTTTTTTGTGTAAAACTGAATGAACCCAAAGCAGGCTAAAGAAAGACTTACTGAGAGGTGGATACAATGTAAAGTGATATTCTGAAGTGACTTGAAGGTTTATAACAAGACTGGCTGAGCTGTGGATTGCAGCAGTTTAAGTTGCACTGGATTTAAAGATACTAAAATCGAAAATGTTTAGATTAAATGAGTGACCTATGTTTGGTGTCACATGCCTTTGTAACTGTTGAAATGTCATAGTTTTGCACTTAGAATCAGCATTCTAGCTGCATGTGTAAAATTGCAAGTTAAGTTAAAAAGCAACAAAAAAAAACATGACAGTTAGCTGAAAGTCTGGCTTAAGGAACTTGATTTTGCTTGACAGCTACCCCCATCAGGAGTGAAACTTGAGTCACAGCTGTGTTCCCAGGCTATCTGCCTTTTGCTGGCAACACTAAGGATATGCCATCTATCTGATAATTGAATTACCTGTGCTCTACAGGATCTCTGAACAAAGCCTGGCCTGACTCAGGCAAAGGTTTTATTACAGCAGTCGTAAAATGTAGCTTCCTCTTGGCAGAAGCTGGGAGGGGCACTGCCTGTGAGAGCAAGCTGGCTTGGCAGAACTGGATAAACCAGTATTTCTACCTTGGGCTGAGAGGAAACCACACCCCTTTGGAGCCAGAACATAACTTTAAAAAGATGGATCATTCATAGAGCGGACATGTGAAAATTTTATAAATGATACCATAATTCTTGTGATTTTTCTGCCCACAGTTTAAGAGGTTTTTAGAACCGGTGGTATGTTCAGGGGGGTTTTAGCGGAAAAGTGGATATTACTCTAAATGTATGCATGTTAAAAATCTGAAACTTCATCAGTTAATGTCCATACTCCCTGCGCACATGTATGTAAAGTTGGGTCAATGTCAGAAATTGAAAAATCAGTTAAAAAGTCAATTATGTGCCATTTCTGAATGCAAGCTCTTAGAAACAGCAGATTTGGACAGAGACATGGCTAAATTCAGCCACACCATGTATATGTAATTTCAAGCAACTGTGTAACTGTGAAATATGTCTTTTATTATCAAATATAGAATGTGTGCAATCTGACAGAGGAGTGTCCTATCTGCAAGCGTTAAAATGACATCCCTCTGACTCACAGTTCATTCCCCAATCAAGTGGGGAATGGAAATTTGACCAATGACAAGTGAGAGGGGCGGGTTTAGTTATGACCAAACACACACACCCACATTCTAAACACATAAAAGCAGAGAGTCAGGACAGATAGGGACTTTCAAATCCATCTGCCGCTGGAAGCTCTGCCGGAAAAATCCATACTTTACCTCCATCAAACCTCCAGAGAGCCAAACTAGAGACTTCAATCTATCCAGAACTAGAGACCCAGACCAGAGAACCAGAGAGAGCTGACCCAGATCACTGTGAAGTGCAGAGACCAGAGGCGAGTTTAAAACCTGACCAGATCCATGGCGAGGCCCATTTCACTCAAGAATATAGTGCGAGTACATAGCAAAACTGTGCAGAACCAATCTCTTAGTTAAAATAATATAATTCAATCCTATTTTAATCTAAGTAGAACTGTCTCCTAACTGTCACCTGCCATTTGCAAAGCTGTCACTTGTCATTTTCTAGTTGCAAGCTGCACGTGTCATTTTGAGCTTTTAAAATTTCAAATCTGAAAAACGACCTTCACAAAATCGCTCATATCTCCGCAACCGTTTGTGCTAGAGACTTGCAATAACTTTCATCTGAAAGGTTAGAATCGTGGCTTTCCTACGAACCTAGAACCGCATTCCTACCCCCTATAGTTTTACCGCAATCGCGGAACACGCATCCGCGAATTTTACCGCGATTTGCAAATTTCTCCACATGTAAAATCAGCTGCTGCTTGCCTTCCATTTGCCAGAAATTCGTTTAACCTGCTAACTATCCCTGCATCATTGCTAGTGTGAGCCTGGACTAATATTAACTAGATACCACTCACCCTGAACCTCTGAAAGGGAATTAAAAGCATTTCCAGCATATTTCTCATCCATTGCTAGCACATATCAAAGCATTTTGCCTGTGTTTTCAAAACTCCTATCTGTTTTCTGTTGTCTAAGCTTGCTGGGGTGAACTGAATCACATTTGATTGCATTTCTGAGAACTGTGTGCTTCCTTCCATTTCCTTGCATTGCATCAAGGGGGGGAGGGGATTGCCAGAGAAAAGTGATTACATTGTTTTGTTGAAATCATATTGAGTATTTCTATACTGCATTTCATTCATTCAACCTTGCATCCATTTGAACTCTATAAAGCATTTTGTACCACCTTCTTCTTTTGTTCCTATTCACCTGTGTGCTACCTTATCCATTTCATGTCAACTCCTTATTGATTATAGAGAAGCGTGTTAGTGCCAGATTCTCCGTTGTTAATCTTTATCATATCAGATTAAGTGTGCTATTCAATTATTAATTTATTATAAAGCGTGATATATATATATATTGTTTAAATTATCAATTAAACCTTTTAACTTGCAAAACAGAACTACTTCTTGGCTCAGTGGGGTCAGGGTTATTCAAAGAGAGGGGTGTTATATAGGGGTAGTCATCCAGAACGCATGAACTGGACATAAAGATATATCAATAAGGGTTTCCATTCAGTATCCCAGACTAGGCATTGACTTAGCTGTAGTGTTGAATTGAATCCTCTTACACCGCAAAGCAGCCACAGAAAAAGTGTCGGCAAAAGGAGGGTCTGTTGGCATCAGTGGTGAATATGCAAGTGGGTGTTGTGTAGTTTATAATTTAAATGAGGGAAGGGGATGGCATATGGGATATGGAGGGTGGGTGTGGGCATCTGTCAGCTTTGTCGATATGCAGGCTTATATCAGCAGATAAAGCCTTCATTCCGAACAATCTGACTGGCTGTGCCGCCCACCCCAGCCGGTAATGACTCATAATATGTAGATTCAGGCATGTGGATATGAGCCACTGAAGATGAATGGTAGCTCTGCTGGCTCCTTGCTTCTTCTGCCCTCAGCCACCAATAAGAATGAAAACTACAGCGACTAAGGAAATTAAAAGAAAAAGCTGGAGGAACATCAAATGTTAAATAAGTCATAAAACAATGGCACTTTTGTAGAATTGAGGCTGTTGTTTAAAGCTCCTCGCCCCTCCTCCAAATTGTGGGGAAAAAACAAGAGGGAACTCAGCATAGAAGCTACCTCTTCAGAGAGTGCATGTGGTATATAAATGTACTCTTTGTAGTAGCGTGTTTGCTCTATGCTGGGCTGATACAATCATAACAAGCTGACAGACAGAACACTTCAGTGTTCATTAAGTCAGTGAGAGAAAGCCCTTCTTCCTCAGCCAACACTCTCATTTGAACATAAATGACGGTAGCATGGGAACTCTAGAATTCCCGCCAGCCAAGGGGCAGTCAAGAACACACCCGCCCACACACTTGCATAGGAAATGAAAAAGGGGGCACATAGAATGGAACACACCCTCTCCCTTTGAATTGAAAATCACTTCCATTCTCAACATATTAGAAGAATTTGCAAACAAGCAACAGTCACATACTTTCACTCTGTCAGTCACAGGGATCTTCCTCGCAGCATTCTCAGTCACCCTCATCTCATTAACAAAAGGCTGCATATCAAGTACATTTCCACCCCCGCCATTCTCCTCCGGAAACTATGCATCCCGTGCTTCCACATTTACTTGGGCATTAGTGGATGGTGTCTACACTTACAAACATCCAGGCCCACCTCCGGGGTCCACATCCTCATGAGATCATCGAAGCTGGCAGACTTCCTTTCTCCCTGGCTTCACCACAGCAGAGGGTACAGCGCCACATTCTCAGCACTCCACACCTTAGCACCAGCACACCTTATCATCAGTGCTGCGGTTTGTGCTGCTCAAGATTTCTGTTACCCTAAGAGGATTGCTAATTCTGGTCAGAGCCTTGTCCACATCTCCCGCTAATCGAACCTTCATGAGTAAACTAAATCTGGCCAAATGTCCCATGATGAATACCTCCTGCCATATATCTCATTTACTCCCACTTTTTTTCCATAACATTCCTGCATACCGTCTCCAGATCCATGATTTTCCCCTTTCCAGTACCAGCCAGCAGGGTCTAATGAGGGTTGCACCCTTCCTCCCCTTTGTTATAGTACTGGGGTTGTTCCTATACATTTCTACCACCTCTTCAACAACCTCATCCACCTCTGTGCCATTCAACAAAGCAGTCTTCACCCGATCCTTTAACACCCTGTGAGTGGTACTGGGTACAGTTTACTGCTGGCGGGGTGGTCAAGAAGGGTCCCTTTTATTATGAGGAATTCATGTTGTGAATGCCATATTGATGACTGGGGGCGTGGCAAACTGAGCACGCTTTAATTTTTGTTCAGAACTGATACAATATTAGCTTGCATGCGCACAGAAAGATAACGAATCAAATCTACTAAATGTAAAAACATACATGCACCTTAATATAAATACATTAGAAATGTGTGAATCTCACTATAAATGCCCTTTTCGCATTGAATCAGAGCATAGTGGTTAGGGCTCTCTTGCAAAACGCACTTTGACTTCTAAACAGGTTTTCAGATGACAGAAGGCAGGTAAATGAGTAATCTCAACCTTTGCGGTCAGCATCTTTAGAAATAGCCATGAGTTTATGGTCTGATAAGTCTCATAGATAGTAGATATAATCTCCTGATGTTTGAGAGCATGACCAAAAGAGCTTTGATGTTTATTCTGGTCAGTAGTAAAACACGGGATAAGCTAAATGCCTAAAGCTCTTTAGGAGTTTCAATTGTGTTATAAAGTGGAATCCTTGTAGAGTGGAAAAGTTGTAAGGGAACAGATGTTATCTTGCCCTTTGTATTAAAATCTTTAGAGGGGGTTAGTCATTTGTTCGTTTAAGTGTTTTTCCTGGTCATCAGAGATTGTATGTAGCCATAACATAGAAGGTCTTTTAGAGGCGAGAGGAGTCTGTGGAATGGAGATCGTAATCTATGGTTTATTTGGAAGGAGAGAGGGTCTTCCCACCCCCTAAGCAATTCCAAACGAGAAACAAACTGTAAACCGCACATCGTCGGAGCAGGGAGTGTGGGGGTGTACACACTCCCTGCTCCCATGATGTGTATGATCGCATAGTGCATGCATTAGGAGCTATATAGTAGAGGAAAGTGTTAATGCCATCTTAGTTGTTGGCAGCCATTTTTGTATGTAATCATACCTTCCTCTATTTGCTAAAATATGTCAGTGAGACCAAGTACAATCAAATTTGAAGTTAAAGGTGTGGACCCAGTTATTGCTAGCAATGAATTATGTTTTCATTACCAATGTTTAACCATGTACTGACATCAGGACCTACTACAACGAATCCCAAGAAGAGGTGTGTTCTGAATATGATCTGAATATAATAATGAAGATAAGCCTGACCAATGAAAATGGAAGAATTGGGGAAAGATGTCCAATCAAATTTGGTAGGTGGAGAGAAATACATTTATCTGGGAGTGTTTTAAATTGTTGCAAAAAGTATATAAACTGCCAACTGATGTTGTCTTGTTGAGACTTGGGTTAGTTTGGTCCTGCAACTCCATCTAACTGCTCCCCAGAGCTTTTTCACAATAAACTTGCTTCATGTACAACCATGTACTTGCTTCTTAAGTGGTGGGCCTGTTTTGGGTTAAGCTGATTGAAGGTCTACACCCACACTGCTTCAACCTATCTTCTACAGAAAAGTCCCCATCGCCCACGAGATGAGCTGTGCACCATTGTCCATCACTACGACTTCTCTTCTCCATTATCTCAGGAAAACCTTCTTCAAGACTGCTATGATGGCCATCGTCATCACTTGGTCCACAAATGCCACTTTGGAAAGTAGTCCACCATAATGTTGGGAAAACATTTGTCTTCCAGAAGTCTGTATAATGGCCCCATCAGGCCTGATGCATATCCAGGGGAGTATCCAGCGTGGCAGGAGTGGAGGGACAGACAGTGAACTATGCAAAAAAGCCATGTTTTTTGTTATTTCTGAAATCGGGTTCTTCCAATGTGTGACCAAAGATGGTAGAAAGACCCAACTAGCTACCTTTATGGGCTTCCATGCCTCACTCTGAAAGTACCACTATGGGCCTCATTACATGGTAGGCGGTAAGGGTTTACCGGTACCGGTATTTTACCGGTACCGGTAAATCCTTACCACCTTACTACGAGCTCCCTTTGCGGGTTGGGGAATTTAATACCTGCTTTTTGCAGGTGTTAAAAACCAACCCGCAAAGGGACCAGTGGAGCTAATTACGGTACCGCAATTTGCGGTACCGTAATTAGCGCCTTCCCCATTCCAATAGAGCCCTATGGGGCAAAAATGGGAATGGGGAAGGGCAATGGTGGAAGGGGGAATTACCGCCCTGCCAACCTTGGAATGGGGCGGTAATTCCCCTTTCCACCAAGGCGGTGCCGGTATTTTACCGGCATGAACCATGGCGTTAATGGCGCCATGGTTCTCCATCTACCGTGTAATGAGGCCCTATGTCTGGTGCAGTTGCAGCAGATGAATTTGTAAAATGGGGTGGGTGACGGGGATTACATTATTTACCTGAATTGAAACCAAGCAAGCACACCGGAAATAATCCATTAAGGTCTGGCCAGTGCTTTTCCTTTGACATTTTTATTATAATGGGTTGAGAGTATGAATTTCATAGCATGATTTCAGGAAAATTGGGTACCAATGTAGAATTTACCCAGCGCTATCCAGGGCACACATGAAACACTCCCGTAGATGCCAGGTTACCAGCAGTGCACAGGAATATTTTGTAACAGGTGTTCATAATGGCTGTCCACAAAGAAAAAAACAGGGGGTCTCTCTCGACAATATATTCTATCATTGCCCCACTTTCAAGCACATTCAGAAGGTTCACTTTCAAACAGGTTCTGCCCAAACCAGATCATGAGGCCTGTCCTCGCTTTCTTGCTTTTCGTGTTCAAAGAAGTAATGAGGCTAGTCTCTTCAATACATGCCAGCATCACCCGTGTAAAACACGTTTTCCTGCTGCTATCACCAAGTAAAGGCCTGTCTTAACAGTAAATGCTTGTGCTGCCCAGCTTTTTTGCTGCTAGTGTTCAAATCAAATCCTGCAGTCTGTCTCATTTATATGCGCTCGCGTTGACTGATCCCAGTCCCTCATCATGTCGCTCTCAGTGATCCCAAACTGTGCCTTTGCGTTGCACACATACATGTACACAAATACATTTACGAAAACTCACTTGCACACAAAGTTTTTTAAATGCACCTTTTTTCTTTGTTGTGAGCCTAAAAGCTCTGGAAACTTGAAATCTGAAACTGTCCAATAAGTCTTAAACAGGCCAAGACATAGGCACCCCAGAAGAGCTTTTGAGATAAACCTGTACGCTTAACATCATTTGAGAAAGTATTTACTTCAGTTTTCAGATGTGATTTGAGTAAATTAGATTATAAATTACATACAACTTTTTATGAATAAGCCAACAATAACCTTTGGTGCACGTGCCTACTGTTTCGCCAATCAATGGGCTTCCTCTAGAAAAAGATGAACGTTCCTGGTCAGTACAGGAATACTATATACAATATTGGTCAATTGCTACATTCAAACTTGTCTGCCTATTACACTGTGAATTACCGTTCTGTGTGTGCGTTAATACATTACTGTTCTCTATCAGGTTTAAACACATACTTTATACAGTTTCACGAACATTAATGCAATATATTCATTCAATGGAATTCCATCTGTGAATGAGAGTGGAAAACGTGTGAGTTGAGGCATAGAACTACTTGTCAATTATAGCATAATGCAATTTTATCGGTTGCTTCCTGATGCTAAATGCATATACACTGCTTTACTGATCATTCCTAATTAGGGTGACTTGTGCTTTTTATGCAATAAAATGACCGAGTGATAGTGTCATTATTCCTAACTCAATGCAACTGTGAACATTTTTATGAAGTTTGGTTGATTATGAATCACTATATCGATGTCTCCCTGTGGTGACACTGATTAACCTCGATATTATTCAAGATGCCCTATAGACGAGGGCCCTTGGTTGCTCTATTCCATTTAGTTTATTACAAGTAGTATATTCCCGCTTTGCTAGATTTGTGCCCGTTTGCCCCTATTCAGTATTGAGGCCAATTATTATGTCCTTTGGGCCGTCCTTCGTAACGCCCACTTTTTCGCAAGTTCTTCCCCATTTTCTGAGTTCTGCCCCCTTCCCAGCCCTCTGTGCAAGCCACGCCCATGCTCTGAATGGTGTCTCGCGCAAGGCGCTCGACGGCTCGCAGTCGGTTCCATGAATTGACAAATGCGGATTTGTGTGCAGTTTGGCATGCAAGTGCCCTATTTCCCGCGCAAATAATTCCATGAATCGGCCCCTATATATCTGACTGTCAAATCAAGTTTTATGGGACAGGGGAAGAGCAAAGCAAGAATAATACAATTCTAGGTGATGGTCTTAGGGGCCAGTGACAGAGGCAACAAGCATTGTGTTCCTAAATTCATTAAATCTGCTCCATTGTAAGAGGGTCTTTTTTGCAAATAGTATTAACTTAATCTTTTACTGACCACAAAGTTTACAGTTAAGTCAAAGTGATTACTTTATAGATATATTTAGGGTTTGGCATTCAAGGATTACAATAAAATACTGTCATAGTGATTACTTTCAAAATACACAAATCACATTATAATGCAACCTGACAAAACAGAACTTCTTATGGTGACATGCTAAACCAAATTCATATAATTCTGGCTTTATTTGCAAAATTGGAATGGGAAACTTCAAGTCACATAAAGAAACACAATACAAGTCCAAAAATGGCCTGTTTTACAGCACTGAACGTTTAGCACTTTAAGACACACACCAAAAGAAAGTGTGCAGTAAGGTTGCCTGTGTATAGAGATTTTTTGTCACAAACTTCCAGTTCATCTTTATGCATCCACATAAAAGCAAACCCTTTTTGCATATGAAGCTAGAAGACATCCTGGATAGAAATTTAACTTTAAAAGATGCTTTTTGTTACTTTAATTGACTTGGCAGCAGACACAGATTTGGTAGGTAACTGGAGAGGTGTCGGGGGTGTCTTTCATTTGTTATTGTTCCATCACTGTGCCAATTGAGTAAACATCCATGCCCAAGAAAGGCAAACACTCTTGCTTAAGAACCGTTTCATAACAGTGATTGTGTGGCAGTTCATAAGGCGCCTTTTGTCATCTGCATTTTGTTCTCTAATGACAACTGGAAAGGGGAGCAAGTCCCTTCGGCAAGGCCCAAAATGCGAATTTGGTTCTGCAGCCATTGCGCTAAGCTGCTGGCCATAGCAGGCAGAGCAATACAAAGGGAGAGCAATTGAAATAAACTGTGCCAGCAATTCGAAATAAAATTAATTTCAGTAGGAACTACGTGGCTTAAATAAAAACATCACCACGTGATATGTCGCGTCTGTGGGTCTGCAAGGGAACATTGAACGGCTGTATCTATTTTCATTGCGATTATGAAAGAGTTTATATGGAGTCATATTAAACATAAAAGTAGTTTTTTATTTATTTTGCATTTTTAAAGCGCTCAGACAGCCGGCAGGCATCGAGGCACTGTTACAGGTAATGTTTTTTTTGCTGCGTAATTGTTTTTTTTTTTTTCTTAGTTGCGTTTTTATAACGCACTTCAATACCGAGACGTTTCTAAGCGCGGACCCAGGGATCGAACCTGTGTTGCTTCGTGTCGTCTTGTTTCCAAGGCGAGCACGTTGCCACTGAGCTATCCTCCCGGGGCAAACATAGAATGGAAACGTTTTTGAAAATGCTATGCTTTCAGTACAGTCTGGTTTTCTATATCCACCTACCCATTAAAAGCATTGGATTTGAATGGCCACAAGTCGCATTTAATACTACAAAATGACCTACACATAGGGAATTAGAGGGCAGCTGATTGTTTATTCCCACCTCTCTTAGCCTGCAAGGGCCCCAATTCCCCATAAGCCTCTCTGACTCCCATTATGTGCTGCATCTTAAAAACTCCAGTGAAATAATCTCGCTGCTGGTTGCGGTGCCTTGTGACTATGGAAGTCTAAAGATGATAAGGTCAGCTTTTCCTGTACGAACAGTACGGCAGCACCGTAGATTGTACGCTGCCCATCTGGCGGAAGGGCTCTCATGCACCTTTCTCCTCTTGTGGCACGGCTATGGATGTGAAGTCAGGGCGCGCTCTGCCTGGATTAACCCCGCCCTTTGCTATAACATACAAAGGTGGAACCCTGCCACTTAACACGCTAAGGCAACTACGTTGCATGGTTTGATCCAGGGCTTTAAGTGGGCTGGGGCCTGCTGGCCCCGGCAAGCTCCGAAATCTCGCTTTGAGGCGGGGCCCTGCCGGGGCCCACTAATCTGCCCTGGCAGCCCTGGACACTACACGAAAAGGCTTTTTTTCTAAAGCCTGAATCACTCGCTCGTGTGCGAAAACTTCAGGCTTCAGAAAAAAATGCTATAATGGTGGCGCCGCACCTGCGAGGCATCCCTTCAAGCAAGAGATGCCTGTGGGTCGGCGCCACCATTATGGAGAAAACGTGAGGCCGCTGGAAGCAGAGGCCTTGTTTTCTAAACTCTGAAGCTTTCAGTCGTCAGGAAACGGCCTCAGCTTCCAGCGGCCTCACCCTTTCAGCTTATTGGTGACGCTGCCCCTCTCCAGTTGGCGAGGGCCAGGGCCACCATTAAGGTTGAATAGGCGAGGCGCCGTCCCCTGCCAGGCAAGCATATAGAAAATAAAGGCAGAGATCAGCACCCTCAGCACCCTCTCCCCCTACGGGAGAGGGTGCTGATCTCTACAAAAGGCTACCTGGCGGAGGTGCCTGTAGCCCATTGAGCCGGGGCTCGTCGAGGGGGCGTGGCCTAACGCCCCCTTGATGCGCCCCGGCTCATTTTGTAGTGCCACTTAAGGCACTGGTTTGATCCAAACACTGTTAAGAGAGGGGTTTTCGAAGTGGGGTGGAGGGAGAGGCCCCTGTTTGTTGGATAGCTTAAATTTTTCGTGAAATCAGTAAGAGGTGAGCTTTCCTTTTTTGTTGCGGTGTTAGCTGCCCGCTGATCGTGACTGCCCCAGGGTTTACAAACTCTGGTTGGATTTTAATTGAATGTGTGTAACAAAATTCATATATTTCTTAAAATGTATTTAAAACGGGTTCATGGGGCTCACTTGGCACAAGGGCGATTTACGAACAGGCTGCAATCTCAGCTGTAGCCTAAATGCTTACACTTTGACCCTAAATCACCCTAAATCACCAGTGCCGAGTGGCTCTGCGGCCATAGTGCTGCGCCAAAGAGGCCCCCCCTGCCGCTGCGGTTTTTAGGCTACTGCACATGTCAGGCCACGTCCCTCCAGGAACATCTGTCAAAATAATGATAGCAGCACCTGTCTGTAATCTCTTGTCTACCTCCAAAAAGACTAACACACCTTCTTGTAAAAACAAATGTGATTCCTGGAGCCACTGCCAGGCACCAACTGTCTCCAAAAATAGCCCCTTTGGTCAAAGTTCCTGATGGGCCTTGCACATTGCCGTCCGTCTCACCTCATTGGCAGAATGCCAGTGACCAAGGCAAAACACGCGCCTCTCTTAAAAGTGAATTGCTTTCGTTTAAAGATTCGCAGCGGTGTCAGTCTCTTTACAAATGGTTCAGTTGGAATTGTAAATGCGTTTTCACTTGCATAATAATTTGGCTTCAAAGCACAGGGCCATGGAATTATGTAAACCCCAGAAGAGTGCTTTAATCAGTGAAGTGCTATGCGCCCAATACGTAACCTAGTAACTCCAACTAACAAGAACAATCTGATAAAAAAACACAACTGAAAAAAGTACAATTTAACAAGAAAAAGTTACGTCATTGAAAAATGGGCCAGCTCAGCAAACCTGCATCAATGGCCCCGATGCATTTCACTAATCAAGTCAGAGCAAGCCCGAGTCTTCGAAAACAAGAATGGGGCTGCAGGCGTCTTCCAGCCAGGCGAGGGCAGCAAACGCGTGCACAGCACTAGGCAGCCAGCATCTATGCTGTGAGCTCATGGAATCACAGAATATCGCTACCGACCTCCTGGACCATCCAGCGACAGATGTACAAAGTGGTGTCCAGTCAAAGTTTCGAAACATAAGTTTCGAATGTCAAAGGTTCTGACACAAAAGTGTCGAAAAAAAAAGTTTCGAATTTATTTATTTAATATTAAAGGGTTTATTTTAATTTAGTATAGTTAAATAAGTGCTTAAAAAAGATAAAAACGGGGTTTTGGGGGAACCCCCCCCCCTAAAACAAGAAAAAAAAGAGAAAAAAAAATGTAAACTTTTTTTCCACACTTTTGTGTCGGAACTTTTGACATTCAAAAATTGACTGTCGAAACAGTCACTAGGAACCGTGCAAAGCATGATTCATTGGGGTTTTCCCCAGTCTCCCTAAGCCTACTCTTACCGAACTGACCCTAGTTGACGCACAGCCGTGTACCTAGAATTGTTGACAGCGTCTTTCAATTAGTTTATTGTCAGGATCTTCATTGCTTTTGCTGCAAAGTGGACCCAGGAATCTAAAACACTTTGAACGAAAAAAAAAAGAATTGCATTTCAGTTTGTTAGTCCAGCGCTCCGCTCCCCGTTCTAAACCTCATACTATGACCGAGCATTTTTGGCAAAGGTGTCTGCTGAATTTTTTCATTGGGCCGCCATAAATATTTCCCTCAAATATGCTACAGACACAGAGAGTAAGTAGCGAGGGAGCTTGAATCAATCAAGGGGGGTTCAAGGTGTTTCTCCCTCAAGAACATTTTTTAAATAATGGGTTAAAATGGTGCCGTTTACAGGACACTTTTTTAGAAAAATTGAGTAAAAAGGCAGTTTTTCAATTGGCTTCGTAGGGTAACTCATGAAAAAATCCAATAGAGGCAAGTCACCAACATTGCACATGAGCATTTCTCCAAAGCATTTTCATGATACCATTGCCCGCAACACATGCCAGTATAAAAAAACATGTTCACACTGACTGTGCCCCTACATTTCCCTGCTGGTTGCACTAATCTATGCCGGCTTTCCCATTTAAGAACACACTCATGTTTGCTTTGCACATATTGCCAGTAATGCTACTATTAAAAAAAACACGCAAGAACACTCTCTAGTTGGCTTTACCATTAAAAATGCCATGCCACAGTATGAAAACATGTTCAAACTGGCTGCACCAAAATGCCAGTCTAGCCACGTAATAACTCTTATCATGCTTGCTTTGTCAAAGATGCCCAATACAAAATGTCAAGCCACAGTAAGAAATGGCTGCACCAAAATGCCATTCTAGCTACATAATAACATTTTTCATGCTTGCTTGATCAAAGATGCCCAATACAAAATGTCATCCCATATTACAATAAGAATGGGTAGACTGGCTGCATTAAAATGCCGGTCTAGCTACATAATAACACAGTTTCATGTATTTTCACTGTGGCTATTTTACACATGGGCATTTTCAATGTGGCCGTTTTTACTGATTTTTTAAAAATGGGTTTCCCCCAAACCCCTATCTAACACCCTATTCCACCTCATCCTGCCATCCACCACCCCCAACCCCCTGCACCAAACACATAACACACACACACATATATATATATATATATATATATATATATATATATATATATATATATATATATATATATTTATTTTAAATCAGCAAAAGGGCCACAGTTAAAACACCATGCTTAAAAGGCCCACATTAAAACCAGTTGCAGTGAAAACATGCTAAGTGAATAACACATCATGCTTGCTTTATTAAAGATGCCCAATACAATGCCTCCTTTATCATTGCTGCCCAGTAGAAAATGGCATACCTGCTGCCATATATATATAGTTATGTGTGCATGCAAGGCACAGGGGCATCCAGGGGGGCAGGCATAGCATTTTTACTGGCATCTATCATACCCACTTAAATCTCATAATTAGACCCAAGGCAATATTGAAAGCCTGATGGTGTATGTCAGAAACCACTGTATTATTGGAAGCAGGATATTTCCCAATGAAAGGGGCCCCATGTTATCCAAAACTAGGGATGGTATTTCATGTTGCATGGTGGGACTTGTAGGGCAATTTTATAAAGGAAAAATGAAACTGCAAGTACCGCCATGCAACATGTAATACCAGGACTAGCTAAAAGTGTCACGCACGGCATCAGTACTGCCACTTTTCTATCAATTTTAAGAATAAGCACTGCTCTGCAATAAAGGAGAGTGCCAGTACTCAATTACATTCTTGACTATTCTAGGCCAAAACCCTGATCTGAGGACAGGAAATAATTCTGCCTCAATCTTTGTTGTCAAACATCACACCTGTAGCCCTAAATCTGCCTCTAACCTTTTTTTCCCCCGCTGCAGCAAAACGAAAAGCTGGTGTCTAGCCATTTTATATGTGAAAGACCTGTGTAGAGAAATGCAACAATCCCAGCGTTCGTACATAATTAAAAGCGTGTGATCCTATGTAAATCACCTTGCATATCATTCAGCGCCTCAGTCAACTAAACTGGCCAAATTGGCTGTGTATAAAACAGGAACCTTTATAAAGATCTGAGCCCCCAACCAACCCCAAGTTCCTTGCAAAAATTTCAAAAAAAGGTAGCAGGCGCTCCTCTCCAGAAAGATACTTTCTCTTCTTGTTCAGAGAGGAATTGCCATAGGATTTCGGTGCTGGACTGCCCATGTGGGCGGGACAAAGACTGATATGCAAATGGATATTTCCCATCTGTGAAAAGTACAGTGAGCAAAAAGCGTGTGCAGCAAACTCTCATCTTAGAACAGGTTATCATGCCATGTTCTCTCTGGAGAGGAGCGCCTGCTACCTTTTGTGAAATATTTGTAAGGAACTTGCGGTTGGTCACCCTAAGTAACCTGGGGGCAACCAGACGTGGTCTCCCTGCTCACTGTACTCAGAGAAGCACAGCTTCACCTCACTGATCAGGCCCAACAAGGCTGAAACACTTGTATGGGGTTGCTGTTGGTACTCTTGTTCAGAGAGGAATTGCCATAGCATTTCGGTGCTGGACTGCCCATGTGGGTGGGATAAAGAACGATATGCAAATGGATATTTCCCATCTGTGAAAGGTACAGTGAGCAAAAAGCGTGTGCTGCAAACTCTCATCTCAGAACATGTTATCATGCCATGTTCTTTCTGGAGAGGAGCGCCTGCTACCTTTTTTTGAAATAGAAGTGAGTGGGTTGCCAATAGCCAACTATTAGATTGCATGTAAGTAATGTTATGTTATCCAATATTCATACTGTACCCATCACCATCCTAGTGGTCTTACGGCACATGGCCCTGTCTGACAGGTGGCATATTGTGACCCTGCCAGGTTGTCGCCAGACCTGAGTCTGTGGAAAGGAAGTGGAGGAATGGGAAGTAGGTGCTAGGAAAGTGAAACCAGACAACAGAATTACGAAAAACAGAGAGGAAAAACAACTGAGATGAGCAGGGGTTGCGAGGATACGGTTGTCGAAAGTAGGGATGTGTGTTTCTCAAATGTGGTGTTATTGGCAAGCATGAGTGTAGGATTCAGGAGAGTACAGCTCGGAGTAGACAGAGTTTTATTGTGATGGCAATCTCTAGAAATGGCGAAGCATGGTACTAGATGCAGTTAGATGGTGAGTAACCACTCACCATCTGCGTGATGGACTTGAGATGTGCTCATGTGTGCCCTGGTAGTGTGGAGGCTTTTGCCAGATTACTTTGTAAGCACCCTATTTCAAGGGAGAGCACTGGGGTTGCCAAGCCAGGTAACAGAAGTGTTGGTGCCAAGAGATGGACGTGTACAGACGTGTGCTTGTGGAGAACATGGGGTAAGTGTTAGAGGAGGGGAAGAGGAGAAACGATGGACTTGTGTCCAGTAATATTAGGATCTATGAGCTGTGAGCTAGGTATAATTCACTGTAAATAAAATGACATTCATAACAATATAGCTCCAGTGACCAGCTATTAAAGCCAGGAAGACAATTACAGTCCTAAGTGGACCCTTTATAGGCTCTAGTAGGATAAACTCAAACACACACAAGATAACCGACAGCACCATCCTCCAGAGCAGACGAAAAGCAACCGCAGGGCGATTTGCCTTCTAATTATTGATCATTCCATGTCAAAATGACATCTATTAACTACTCCTTTAAGGCAGCACAAGTTAACTCTTTATTCTAACCAATTAATTTAGTCAACCTCACCAGCAAGAGAAGGAGGAGAATCACCCTCATAGACAAGATTACCCCCAGAATGACATTACCCTCCACCAGCATCCAGACTTTTGAATCTGCCTGGTTTCTGATTCATGGTTACCACACGGATTTTATACATGACCAGGCCCTAGGCTTGTGCTAATGTGCAAAGTGCTTAACAACACAAAGCCTGTCTTCAGCTCAGCAGTAGTTAAACTTGTGATCCTTCCACGGCATCATGGTGAGCCAGAGCATGTTGAAGTAATGCCCAAGAAAACAGAAACAGCAAAGCCATTCTAAATACTCCCCTATGCCCTCAACAACGTTTTGGGGGAAAGGGGCTATATGTCCGAAATCTGAATTTGTCAAGTTTTCAAAAGCTCCCTAAAAAAGAGCAAAACAATCTTGATTTTTTTTGTTTATGTGATGGTTAACCCGAGGACTTTTTTTAAACTTCACCAACCCCTAGATTTGTGCTCCTGGGCAAAGTGCTTAAGGACAAAAAGACTGCCTTTGGCTCAGCAGTGGTCAGGCTTCTGAGCCTTCCACAGTATCATGGTAAGCTGTGGTATGTTATAATCGTGCCGAAGAAACACAGAGGGTAAACCCCTTCTTCTTACTCCCCTAAACCCCAAATGGCCACAAACATCCAAGTTCTATAGATGGGAGAGCTGCAAGGAATTATGGGCACATTTAACCGAGGGTGGGATTTCTACCACGACTTCCCTGGGAGCAGAAGCCCCGGTCCGGGCTTCTGGGAGATACCTGGGTTCTGGTAGGACCTTTATGGGAATAGTTACAGAGTGAGGTGGCAGTTATAAGTAGCTATATGATTGCATGTAAGTGAGGCGGCGGTTATGGCTAGATATATGATTGCATGTAAGTGAGGCGGAGGTTATAGCTAGATATATGATTGCATGTAAGTGAGGCGGCGGTTATGGCTAGATATATGATTGCATGTAAGTGAGGCGGAGGTTATAGCTAGATATATGATTGCATGTAAGTGAGGCGGCGGTTATAGCTAGATATATGATTGCATGTAAGTGAGGCGGCGGTTATGGCTAGATATATGATTGCATGTAAGTGAGGCGGCGGTTATAGCTAGATATATGATTGCATGTAAGTGAGGCGGCGGTTATAGCTAGATATATGATTGCATGTAAGTGAGGCGGCGGTTATAGCTAGATATATGATTGCATGTAAGTGAGGCGGCGGTTATGGCTAGATATATGATTGCATGTAAGTGAGGCGGAGGTTATAGCTAGATATATGATTGCATGTAAGTGAGGCGGCGGTTATGGCTAGATATATGATTGCATGTAAGTGAGGCGGTGGTTATAGCTAGCTGTATGATAGCACATAAGTCAAGCGGCAGCCATAGCTAGCTATATGATTGCACGTAAGTGAGGCAGTACTTATGGTTAGATATTTGATTGCAGGTAAGTGAGGCTGCAGTTACAGCTGGCTATATAATTGCACATGAACTTGCTCGATCACTGAAACCCTTATCAGATGAGACATGTCCAAAAGGTGCATGATTATCAGGGCACATTTACTATATCCAAAAAAGGAAAAGGCCTTTGCTTCATTTGACCCATTGGACTCTTTGAAAAGGGATTAAAATCACTCTTTTTAATATAAAAAAGGATTAAGGTGACTGCTTTTAATCGAAAAATATAAGCAGTAGAAACTCTGCTTAGATTTTAAAGAGCCTGGGGCTCCCCTGGACATCCATGGGGCCCCCTAGGGGGGCAGGTGGGGCACCCAGAAACAATATATTTTACTCAAGGGGGGCTTGGTATGAAAAAGTTTGAATACCACTGATTTAGCCTGTCCCGAAACACTGTTGCTGTAAGGGTCAGTGATACGGCAGAGAATCTTAGTGAGAAAGGAACAGACAAAGTGAAGACATTTGCTGCATACTCGGTTGCAATTGATGAAAGCACGGATGTAAGTGACGTTGCACAGCTTGCAGGTTTCATTCTGTTGATCAAAACATGCACATTACAGGGGAGTTTGAGGAGGCCAATCCCAGAACAGCAGAAAATATATTCCCCAGTTTGGTGGATCTACTGGAAAAGTCGGGCATCGACTGGTCAAAAGCTGAGTTTGGCCACAGACGGAGCACCATGCCTGGTGGGTTAGAGAGCTAGAGTTGCCATAAAAATCCTTATAAATAGAAAAATTATGTGTTGTATGGGCGAAAAGGTTTTGGTGTCTGTGTGCAGTTTACACTATGTACCTAATTCCAGAAAGTGTGCACTGGTACAAGTGCACATTTTTTCCCTTTTTTATTTTTTGCCTGAGCACTATGGCAAAAAATGGACTTGTGCAAAAAAAAATCAATACACTTCTTGCACAATGGTAATGTGCACAATAGTGAAAATAGCGCACAATAGTACGTCTTGAGCAAACAGTGCACTGTTGTAAAAATACATCAAAAGAACAAGTATTTGCAACAGGGAAAATGTGTTCCCAATTTTTGTCCTATCTGTTCTTTCAATTGTTTTTTTTCTAACGTGCGCAATTGTATTTTCACTGGTGCAAAGTTTCTGTAATGAGGCACTGTGTAGTAAAATACTGAGAAATGTAATGTGTATGGTTAGCAAGGTTTTCAGTTTTATTCATGGCAGTCTGCCTGCCTTCTCGATAGGGTTCAGAATGCCCATAGATTGCAATTTCACACTGGGTTTGATTTACAAAATGTTTTCAATGGGATTGTGCCCAATGGACAGGACTGAAAGCAGTATTGAAACCTTTACGTGAATTCTATGACAAGACTGGAGGCGAGCATTATGCTTCAACTTCATTTATTTACTACTCTTCAGCAGTTCAACAAACTCATATAACAAATTTTTCAAAAAAGTGTTCAACAGAACTTTTCCTTTTTCAAAACTATAAAATCCATGAGTCTCTGTAGTCCATGCTCTCTCAGCCAGTCCCAACCCACTCCCTGTGTATGGGCTCCTTCTCTTCTTTTACTGCTCTTCAAGCAGATAAGTACCATTTCTTCCCTCTCCGTATTTCAGTGTGGAATTGACCGGGTTTGAGTGGAAGAGTATTAATGGAGTGGACATTAGTCATGTACAGATAATGCACAGTGAATGTGTGAAAGTAGATGATTGACTGAAGCGTCTCTAGCCTTAGGCTTCGTTTCATACGCACGTACACGTATAGAGTTGGCGTCTTTATGAGATGCATATCGAGTCTTAGACGATTAGGCGAGTTACAGGTAAGCTTTAGGAGTTTGCCCACGTGGCTGGTGGCCCCGTGTCGCAATTTCGGCACCTCAGGGGTTAAGCCAGCCTCGCGGACCACACAGTACCAGAGCAAGAGCCACTCACGAAGCCTGGCCCCCACCCTCGGGTAGGAGGAGCCGGGGCCCGTGAGGGGCTAAGTGCACCTTCGCAGCAGTGCGGACTTGCAGCGGCAGCCCCCACCCTCGGGTAGGCAGAGCAGCTGCTCGCGAGGAGCAGCACACAGCTCTCAAACGCTGCAGCCCCCACCCACGGGTGGGAGGAGCATAAGTGTGGCAAACCGCGCGCATCAAAGCTAATGTCGCTTTTAAGCAACGACTTTATCAAGAAAAGCACACTGCACCAAGCGCTCGTACGAGCGAATTCAAGAGTACATTCTTTAAAGAAATAAGCGATCGCATGTGCACATGCCTTATCAGCAAAACACAGGCAGCTGAGGAGGCAGCAGCCCATGAGATTGTGAGCAGCAAGTCTCAGGGGAGCTACAGACCACCCCACACTGCTAGTGAGCAGAAGATTGGCGCGAAAGAAGTGAGGACTCTCGCATTAGCCTGAAGGCAGGATACATACAAGTTGGTGCAGCCACTGAAAAGAAAAAAAAAAAGAAAAAAAAAAGGATAGTAATAAAGAATCATCACGAGGGAGTAGTGGGCGTGCTAAGACAACTAATTCAGGTATTTGAGCACACAGCACAGCAGAAGGATGTCAGAGTTTGAGTGGAGCGAGGAGGAACAGCCTCAGGACCTCGCTGCCAGCTTTAAACAAGTGCTGGGAAGCTCCCTTATTGATGTAGTGGCAGAAGGGGTCAGACCCCTACAGGAGAGACTGAAGACATTAGAGGCTATGCTCTCACAGCTCAGTAGTAGCACCAAAGACTTTAAGCGCATGCCCACAGAACCCTTGAAAGGGGTACATAAGGGGAGTAAGATAGCCCTCAAGAGGAAAGCCTATGACGACCCCCGGGGCTCTTTGGACGGGGCAGGAGAAAAGGCCCCAGAGTTGATCGATGCTTTTGCGAAGCTGAAAGAGGCTTACCTGCAGCGTCAGGCGTTGCCAGACCTCATGACCCCCTCTCCAGGGGAAGACAACACAGGAGAAGACCCAGGCTCGGAAGATTTGCAGGCAGAAGATCAGGCCTCGCAGGGAGAAGAAGAGGCCACGGAAGACGACTGGGCAAAACCCAGTGGGGGTAAGAGAGCGCGAAAGGAGAAACACCTCCTGGAAGCTCAAGAGGATATGTTTGACCCGGACAGCATCCGGAATCCGAGGTCCACCGAGTGGCAATCATCCCCCCGGCTAGCACAGTATATGACAGTAATAGATAAAGAAGTGAGACAGTGCTTACGAGCGGAGTGCCCGCGACCAGATCTCCCGGGAAAGGTAGCGGAGGCCCCAGAGCTCGATCCAAAGATGCTGACCTTTGTGTCAAAGACAAGCAAAGATCCCGCAAGGGTATTGACAGGTCCTGGAGAAGCTGGCAGGAGAAAGTGTTGGGCTTGGCAAGACCTCTCGCCAAGATTATGGACCTCGCAGAGAGGGCAAAGGACACTGAAGAAGAAGTAGACCCTGAAGCTCTCGCCGGCTGGACTCAGAGGGCAGTCTGCCTTCTCAGAAATGTGAACTGTGCCATCGCTTTGGAAAGGAGAAAGGGCCTGTTGCTGAAAATAGACCCGAAGCTTAGCGATCTTGCATCGTATGAAGCGGGAGAAGGAGCCCGGGGACTCCTGTTGGGAGAGACCTTTGGGAAGGAGATGGGGCGGTTCGTTGGAACATACGCTTCACTAGAAAAGGCACAAGCATCTATCCGTAAAATATTTCCAAGCAGAGTTTTTGGAGGGACTGGCCGCTTCAGGGGTCGCGCAGCTGGTCGCAATCAAGGAGGAAGAAGACCCCAGAATCCCAGGGCACAATACTGGGAAAACAAGGGCCAAGACACATTCTTCCCGTCCAGAGGGAGATCCCCGAGAGGCTGCAGGTCCAGAGGAACAGGACGAGGTCAAGGATTTATACCAGGTGAGAGCAATTCAGTATCCTCTCGTAGGGGGGAGGACGCGCATGTTTTTAGAGAATTGGCACGCGCTTTCAAGCGATTCCTGGATATTGCACACCGTCAGAGGTTTGCAGCTAGATTTCATAGAAGCCCCAGTCCAGCTGAGCAGACCTCAGAGTCAGAGATTAGCGCAAGCGGAACAGGCATGCCTAGAAGCGAGATAGCGCAGCTAGCCCACAAAAAGGCGATAGAGAGATGCGAAACGACCCCGAGGTTTGTGAGCGACATGTTCCTAGTGCACAGGAAAGAGAAGGTACGCCCGGTTATAAATCTCAAAGAGCTGAACGGATGGATCATATATCGATATTTCAAGATGGAGGGCATCCATCAGCTCGAAGACTCCCTGAGAGAGGGAGACTGGTTGGCGCGTCTAGATTTGAAGGACGCATACCTTACGGTCCCAGTACTCAAGGAGTACAGACCATTCCTAGCATTTCGCTGGCAAAGACAATTCTGCCAATTCAAGACAATGCCATTTGGGCTTGCATCGGCACCCTGGGCATTCACGAAGCTGATGAAGCCAGTAGCAGCAGCGATCAGGGAGAAGGGCGTCAGGCTGATCATTTACCTGGACGATCTTTTGTTCCTAGCAGAAGATCGGGAGGTACTAGTGTACCAAACGAGATGGGTACAGGACCTTCTGGGTTTGCTAGGATTCCTAGTGAATACAGAAAAGTCAGATACCACGCCAGCACAGAGATTAGACTTCCTAGGGTTTGTGCTAGATACCAAGAAGCTTCCGGCTCAGAAAATAAAAGATATCAAGAGAGAGATCAGAGCATGCTTAGAAAAGCAGCAAGTATCACTCAGAACCTTGGTGAGAATAGTGGGGCTATTAGCAGCATCTATTCAAGTCATATTTCCAGGCCTCCTGCACTACCGAGCACTGCAGAGGTTGAAGATAAAGCACCTTCAACAGGGACTGAAGTACCATCAGCAGGTACCTCTAGATCAGGAGTCCATTACGGAGCTAGAGTGGTGGTTAAAGAATATGGATGCCTGGAATGGGTGAGCCATATTCGGAGACAAGCCGGATCTGATAATAGATTCAGACGCCAGCCGGAAGGGCTGGGGAGCCAGATCTGGAACTCTACAGACCGGAGGCAAATGGAGCGAAGAGGAGCTTCACCTCCACATAAACTGCCTGGAGCTCCTAGCAGGATCGTTCGCGATCAAGGCATTCACAAGAGGAAGAGTAAAATCTTGTGTCCTGCTGAAGATGGACAGCATATCAGCAGTGCGATACATCAACCACCTAGGAGAGCTAGCGAAGGACTTGTGGCACTTCTGCCTGCGATCAGAGACATCAGTGACAGCAGAGTACCTGCCAGGTACACTGAACGTAGTAGCAGATTGGAGCTCTTAGTATCTGACAGACTCCAGTGACTGGAGACTGGATCCGGCAGTGTTTCAGAAGCTGAACACGAGAGGGGGACCATTACACATGGACCTCTTCGCTTCCCGGCTCAATGCTCAGACGAGCCTCTACTTCAGCTGGAGGCTGGATCCGGGAGCGCAGGGAACCAATGCTTTCCTGCAGGAGTGGACAGGAGGCCCTCATTACGCTTTTCCTCCATTTGTGATGTTGAGCAGAGTTCTAGCGAAATGTCGAAGGGAGAAAGTGGAACTGGTATTAGTAGTTCCTTTGTGGAAATCACAAGTGTGCTTTTCAATGCTAATGGAACTAGTAACAGACATACCCAGGGTGCTTCCCGAAGGAGAGCGACTGCTCACAGACCCAGCTGGGTCATATCATCCTCTGAGAGTGAGAGGGACACTCCCGCTAGCCGTGTGCAGGATATCAGGAAACGCTGGGCACTGCCAGGAATTTCTGCGCAGGCTGCAGAGCTTATCGCTGAACCCTGGGCTCCATCCACTAGGAGGAGCTATGACGCAGCTTGGGAAAAATGGAAAAGCTGGTGTAAGAACAGAAGTGTTCATCCCGTTTCAGCACCTGTAGTGGAAATACTGAATTTTTTAGCAAACTTGTTACCGAACGGAAGAGTGTTCCGTACGATCGGAGTTTACAAATCGGCAATTTCAGCAGGTCATCTGCCAATAGAAGGCGTCCCAGCAGGAGAACACCCTGCAGTGGTGAGGCTCATCAGAGGTGCGAAATTCAGAGTTCCATCAGAGCCCAGGTATAGTACAACGTGGGACGTGTCAGCAGTATTACGTTTCTTATCAGATTGGCCAACAGATAAGTACCTTTCCCTTAAGCAGTTATCAGGTAAACTAGCTATGCTATTATGTCTGATTTCCTGAAAACGGATATCAGACGTGAGAACCCTGGAGATTAACAGACGGTCCTTTGGACGGGAAGGAGTGACCTTCTCGATAGTCAGGTGGACCAAGACAGGGACTACTACGGTCCATTACCCTTATTTTCCGAATAATACGAAATGGTGCGTTGCACGATGCATTAAAGAGTACGAAAATAGGACGGCGGAGAATAGGGCGGTAAGTACCACACAGCTACTAATACCGCACAGGAAGCCCTTTCACGCAGTTACTTCAGCGACCATCGCAAGATGGGTCAAAGATACTATGCAAGCGGCAGGTGTGAATGTGAGCATGTATAGAGCTCATTCAGTGAGAGGAGCAATGGCTTCTACAGCCGTGAGAGCAGGGGTACCATTAAGTGAAATCATGCTAGCAGCAGATTGGTCGAGTTTAAAGAGTTTTATTTTAAACCAACAGAGAGTCTAGCAGGAACGGTGTTGGGGAAGCTTTGAACAAGCATAATGCTCGCCTCCAGTCTTGTCATGGAATGAAGATTACTCCTGCTATCTGCGCAGGGAGTATTAATTCTATTAAAGACTAGGAGGCGAGCATTAAATTCCCAAACAAGTATTGTACTGTCTAAAATGGTATTGTATTATGTTAGCGAGTACACTACATAGACACCACCCTAAGATCTCCTATTGTATTGTCTCATAGGGGAAGATCAGAAGAATAGCTGAAGGCAGAGCAGTAGCAGAGTGCTTCAAGAGACCGGAGGTTCACCGGCAGTTGAGTTATCAAGTTCAAGAAAGACTTTGCACCGTTAGCGAGGGTCAGTTATGGAAGATGAGAAACTTTCAGAGCGAGTAAAAGCAGAAGAAGAGTCCATACACAGGAAGTGGGTTGGGACTGGCTGAGAGGGCATGGACTACAGAGACTCATGGATTTTGTAGTTTTGAAAAAGGAAAAGTTCTGTTGAACACTTTTTGAAAAATTTGTTATATGAGTTTCTTGAACTGCTGAAGAGTAGTAAATAAATGAAGTTGAAGCATAATGCTCGCCTCCTAGTCTTTAAAAGAATTAATACTCCCTGTGCAGATCGCAGGAGTAATCTTCATTGCCTGGTAAACTGCATGTGTTCATGGAGGGTCCATGATGTTCCAGGACAGTGAATGGATGCAGGGTCTCGCTTCTGAGGTGTATACCACAGACTACCTCAACTGTCAGAACACCAAACTGCAGACGCACAATACAATGTGGACTGATATTCATGAAGGCATTTGAGCTTTGCAGACGCAGCTGAACCAGTGGGAAACGCAACGGAATTATCCGGGAATCACACTGCAAACTTTATAACATTAAACTCACAACAATCAGAAACAGCAGAGTACTGCGACGCACTCATAAAACAGAGCAGCAAAATAATCTCTGACTTGAGAAAGAAATTCTGAGAACATTTTCAAATTTTGAAACCATTGAGAGAGACTGGGCAATATTTCCTAACCCATTTTTTATCATTGCATGTGATATCTCAGAAGGGCTACAGATTGTAATAATTGACTTAAAGTGTGATACTGCTTTGGAGATGTTTTTCTACAGTTCTGATACTGGAGTATTGTAACATGGTGGGGCTTTTGCTGCAAGCCACTTTTCAGCATCCCTGTTTCTCCTGGCACCTTTGATGCAGCAAATCCTCCCTGGCTGCCTAGGATCTAATTTTATGGGTGCCTCTTAATGAGGGGGACACCCCCTACCCCTGTAACCCTTGTTCTTCTGCCCTGCTGACCCACCCAACCTGTTCTCTTGTGTTAGGAAAGATTTCTTAATTGTGGGTAATTTTCCTTCCATGTGGCAACCCCTAAACATTTTGCTGTTGTTTTCACCATGATCTAGACTTTGCCAGAGAAGTGCAGCCTTCTGCCGCACTCCTCTGGGCTTTCACTCCATTCTTACGGGGAAACTGACATGCCCTTAAGACAGTCAATACCGGGAAACACTGTTTTCCGTAGTTTCTTTATCATGTTGCAGCTTTCGTGCAACATGACACAAGAGGGCACTGTAAGCTAAGTTACTGCTCTCTTGGGTCTCTAGCCTTCTACAGGCCCTAGATACTCTTTTTGGATTGCAACTGATTGGTGCAAGTGAATCACGGACGGGAATGGTGGCAGCGATCGTTTCTTGTGTTTTTGCGCTCCTTTTGGCGTTGTAAGCGCGTTTCTCGCGCTTAGCCCAAAATGGTGGCCTGGCTCCCAAAATGGCCAGACCACGAGGCTCCTTTGTCCTGTCCGCTGACCGTCTTGCCCCCTTCACCTTCCCCAGGTCGAGCCGACCCGGGGCCTTCCTTATTTGGGCATGTACTTTCCCGCGAAACACAGATGCTTTCGCGGGCTTCTACAGGCCTTGTGTGTGCCTCCAGGATGTGGGCTGGGATGTCTGGTCCCAATACACATCCTGGGTGCCAGAGAGTCTAGTGTGGTGTGAATGCCTGGGACCACCGTGGTCTGTGATAGGTCCACGTATGGTGTGAGTGTTTGACGAGCGGATCTCCCATTGGGTCCCCTCTGTTTTGGTGCGAAGGGAACCGTGGATAAGAGGGGGCTGGAAACGCCACTACCATTTCGATCTCCTGAGTTCTCACGAACAAAGGAATACAGGAGCCAAGTATCCTGCAACCACGAGGCTGAACCGAGGAATCGCTGGTGACCCGCTGAAGGACTGCTCCTCTGCACTGCTGTCGCCTTGTGAAACCCTTTCTACCTCTGATCGAACCAGAAGGCCTGTACTGGTACTTCGACCCTTGGAATAGCAGGGACAGCTATTCTCGGCATCTTCACCATCTCCTGCACGTAAGCCTTCGGAAGTGTCTCTGGGCCATCCAGCAGACTGACCAGCCTATCCAGGAGTCTTGCTTCTGTAACCGCCGCCAGGCTGTGTTGTATTTCGAGTCCTTGTCACTCTCACACGATTCGTACACTTGGCATTCCCAGGTCTGAAGCGAGTAGTGTACATTTGGCTGAGATACACACGGCCGCTCCGTTGCCCTGCTGTGGTAACAAACTGTGCGGGTTCACTTCGTTTGGGACATCTTTAACTCAACTCTGCTGCTGCAGAATCTACACGACGACGAGACGTCCCCTGCTCCCCTGAACCTGCCAGCACTGAAACTGACACAGAGAAGCCTGGGTCTGCTTGCATCGGGGACCGGTGAGTAGCATAGCTAGGAACTCGTCGCCCTCCTGCAGGACCCCATAGCTTTTCCCCGCTGTGTCAAGCAGCACGCCTTTCCGTACTCACGCTCTGCTTCTGCCCACAGTGGAGGCTGCGCTTGAGTCACAGAACTCTGTTCTTCTTCATTTGTGCACCAAACTGAACTGCCTGATTCCCTCGAAGAGACTCCCCTTTTTGCCCGTTGGCACCAGCGTGTGCCGGTACATTTGAGCACAAGGCTACACTCTTCGTAGGGCTTGGACTTCCTTTTAGTTAGGTGCCTCTGAAGGCGGACTGGGTCTAATCATTATTTCGCACTGCCTGTTTTCCTCCCCTTCTAGGTGGACTACACATTTCGTGCATCTAACGCTTTAGACTCGTTTGTATTTGTATATATATTGTATTGGTTTGGTATGTGTTGGTTTACTAGAGTTTTATTGTGATTTCTCGCTACGGTCATTGTTGCAAAGGCCTTGGAATAAATGTGTATATATTTTTAATATAACAACTGTTTGGAGTAGTTTGTAAGTGTCCTTGCTTTGTGTGCTCATTGCGGGCTTTCAGTCACCCTCACCCCTCTTGAGACCTAGTCTTGACCGCCGCGATCGCTACCCTGATTGGTCTGGCTTGTCCAGAGGTTACCCTGTTCCAAGTAATTAGGTTGGCCTTCTGAACTTCTGCGCCGCCAGGACAGAGTTCAGAAATCCGTCTTAACATCTTGCACCTCACCATCTATCTCAGTCTCACTTACCTCGTGCCTTCCCGCACCACGCACACACCTTCTCTCTCCTCCTTTGCTTCTAGTAAACCATACTTCCAACCACACTCAGGTTCCCCCCAAATGTACTGCCTCCAGATAAGGTACATTTGCGAATAATGTCTGTGCCTTCATCAGCAAAGCTGGCAAAACCTCTTTAACAAAGCGAGACCGAACCATCAGTACATAAGACCAAATCACCCAAAGAGGATTACTTGTGCTGCACCAATTATCTCCAGCTTTGGCACAAAGTATTTGTGCAAACACTTCTCTATCATGAACATAAACAAGTCAAAATTGTGTTTGTAAACTTTGTGATGTGCACCTCTGTATAATGTAGGACACAAGGTGATGGCTGGAAGGTTTAGAATCTCAACCACGGGCACGGCTCTGGGGAACCCTCCATACCATCGTTCTTTGCCTGCCAATCCATTACCGAAAGTGGAAAGACCATATGCAAATCAGGCTTGGCCCCACCCCAAAAGGGGCAATCCAACTTAAACTGCTAGGTCACATCCCTGCTGCAAGAGACCACAAGCATCCCCAGACATGTTTCGGCCTCACTGGGCGTTATCAGTGAGTAGTAGCGTGGGCCTCTGTATAATGTAGCAACAGCCCAAGCTCGCCTTTCAAACCTTGATGCAAAGGTCCAAAGAAAGAAGGGCTAGGCATCAGGACACACAAAGCTGCATCACTAAGCGAGCAACCATGCACCTGATTATATTCATTATTGTGTTTTGACATTACCTGGTTTAGTTGACGTGACTTTACCCTTTGTTGAATTTAGCTATTGCTTTTAAACTGCTGGTGTATTTGATCAACACCCTAATATTATTGGGGGTACCCTGGATTACTTGAGAAACACTCAATCATTGCTGATTGGCACACACTTTACCGATGAGCACATCCATGATTTGTTGCAGCAAAATGCTCCTGCGTACTGTTGGCAGTACCCATACAGAGCTGCTTGGAAATAGTATGGGCCTCATTACGAGTTTGGTGGTAGTTTCGTGGTAATTCCACTGAACTACCTCCAAACTCGTTTACCGTTACCGCCACTTGGTCCTGCGAACATACTGCAGGATAACAAGTGGTGGGATGGCAGTGTAAATCCCCCTTTTCAGAGTCCGTAGGACTCCATGGGGTTTTCGGCAGAATTACATGGCAGTAGGGTGGCGGATTCACATCCTGCTTTGTGTTGGAGGTAAGTCTTCCACCCCACCGGGAATCTAATAGTTCAGCAGTGTGAGAATGCGGCAATAGCGGAATTACCGCTGCATTACTGCCAATTTGTCACGCACAGTCGACCTCGTCTTGAGGGCCTATGTTTATAGTCCACTTTCTCCTATGTGGCGAACCAGAAGAAGGACTCAGACAATGTTGTGGCATGACTCATGGGTTTTATTCAAAATAAAAGATCAAAATGCCTAACTTGCACTTTTTCTAAGAGGGAAGTGCCCTACCTAGTAAACAAAAGCTAAGGATATATGTGAAAGTCCAAAATAAAGTCAGGTTTAATCCAAATCCTATCCAAATAACTGGCCCTACCACTTTACAAAACACCTAACTAAAAAGGGGAAAAGGGAGGCTTTGTATTTTAACCTCAGCTAGGCTTCTGTATGGCCCAGTTTACCCTTCACTGTTCTCAGACTTCAAATGTCCTTCTGCAACAGCAGGATGTTCTTCCTAGCCTCGATATTAGGTTAAGGATTACAGACTCTGCTTGTTATTAACAAAAGCTTCTTGAAGCAAACGCTCCCATTCCTTGAGATTTGCTGAAAAAATAATGCATTTCTGAGTTTTCTTCCTTTGAAGCACTGGTACTCGCCAAAGTGGCACAATCCTCGGACCGGTAACTTTCTTTTACACAAAGGATTTTTATATATTAATTGAAAACACTTTAGTTAAGGTACAGTTAAGTTGATCAGATGTGACGCAACAAAACCCTTGAAATTCAGCAGATGTGGGAAGTGTTGATCATCTTAACTAAGCGTCCTCCCATTGATTCCCCCTAGGATCTAATGATGTGTTATTTATATAGCGCATATGCCTAAGCACTTTACAGAGAACACATATACATACAATGTCACCCAAGGGGAGTTGGGACTCTTATCGACCTGGGAAGGATGAAAGGCTAAGTTGGTCGTGCTGGGATTCAAACCTGCGACCTGCAGATCACACACAGATTGCAGCAGCGAGTGTTAAACCTGCTGAGCTATATTGCCAGCCTCTAGTGTTCTTTGTCATTGTGAATCCCATCTGTTATGTATTTTCTCAAGGGCTTTGCAACAGGGGGACGCTGTGTTAAGATGATCATCACTTCCAACATCTGCTGAATTTCAAGGTTTTTGCTGCGTTAAATCTGATCACCTTAACTGTCCTTTAAATAAAGTTTTTCAATGAATTTCAAGGGTTTTGTCCTGCCATAGTTTATTAAAGGGCCACTAGCCGTGGCCACTGTACACGTTGCACCAATTGGTTTCTTTAGTGCACAGGCCATGGCCACTGTACCTGTTGCACCTATATGTTTCCTTGGGACCCACTAGCCATGGCCTTTGGCCCTGGCCAGTGAGCGCAGCCTTTGGCCATGCCCACTGTATATTTTAATTCACTAGGTTTCTTTCAAGCCCACTCATCCTGGCCTTCGGCCATGGCCATGGCCGCTGCACATGGTGCACCAATAGGTTTCCCTGGGGCCTACTGGCCAGGGCCACTGGCACAAAGACCCATTTCCCCCGGCCTAGTAGATGTGGTCACAACAGATGCCCCACACATCTATTTGTTGTTCCTCCTTGTTTTTTTTCATTTTTTGTTTTTGCATTACTGTGGTAATTTTCGTAATAGTCGCTCACATTGAGCAAAAAAAGAAAAATGGCTGCTTTGTCCTTCTTGAAAAGCCCTCTCTGCTACAATGATCTATGGGAGATGTAGCTATAATCGTGGGAGAAGGGGGCATCCCCCTTCCGGTAAAATATTTTTAAAACGACTGGACAGAATAACCTCAGACCCCACCCGGAAATCAAGTCAATGTTCCATGCCCAAGGTGTTCTTCTTTGGTCTAATTCTGTCCAGCGGTTTTTGACCTGTGCAGACATTTTTTCTATGGAATAATTAATGGGAGTAGGCCAAAAACAGTGTTTTTTTGCTTTCTTAATAACATTTTCCTTTTTGTAATGAACCGTTCCCAACATTTCTAGTCCGTGGGCCCGGGACAAACTTTTTGTTTGCAAAATAGCAGCCAAATCCATCCTAAAAGCCAAAAATGATTAGCAATTTAATTTTCGGGATCATGCTACTCACCTGAACTATAGTGCGTCAACTGCCGCACTGTAATATATACAGGTCGGTGTATAATATGTACAGGGATGTGGCCCACCCTGGTTGTTCAAAGTTAGACAATTCTCTCTGGCTTTCTTAGCTTTACTTCAAAAGTATTTATATCTCTTTTCTTCTCCCTCTCTAGGGTATTTACTCCCTTGGGTTTCTCGGGCTCCTGTAACCTAGATAGCTTCCCTGCCATTTTTCACAGTGTTGATACTTCTCTCAGTCCCCCTTTCATACGTTTTGTTTTACTCTCTGGTTTCTCAGGCTCCCGTGATCTGAATAACATTTCCAGTGCTTTTTCACAGTATTTGTCTTATTCTCACTCGCCCTTTCATATGGGGTTTGCACACTCAGGTTGCACCCGCTCTTGTAACCTGCATAGTTTTCCTAGTCATTAGTTACACTGTTTGTATTTCCCTCAATCCTGTTTTCATTAGGTTTTTCCACTCTCAGGTTTCTCAGTCTCCCGTAACCTTCATATCCTTTCCTACAGTTATTTACAATGTTCGTACCTTGTAGCGGTAGGTTTTATGTCGGGTTTCTCAGGTTCCTGAAACCTGTATGGCTTCGCCTGTCGCTACGTATATCTGCAACCACAGTCTGACATGCGCATAGCTCGGTGATCAGAGCTCCCTCATACAGTCTGGTCCTTGCATCCGTTGCTGGTTTCATTGTGGAATAGGAGTCAGTGTCCCCAAGAGGGGAGTCACTCCCAGTGAGGTCCCACTTACCCAGACCCTTATGGAGGGTCTCGTCCTTCGGGCTCACCTCCCTAGCCTCAAAGGGTGTGTCTCCCCCCAGGGAAGAAGGGACGAACGGTCCAGATTCGTCACACCTGTTATATTGGTCTATTAGTTTAAAATTGTTGTTGGGAGAAATGTCCTGTAACCCACAAGGTGGTGTCTGGCTTCCTCACTTAGCTTGCTTACTCACTCTAATTTGGGGTTCACTTTTACACCCCCACCACTTTAAAATTCCACCACCTGCCAGTGCAATATTATGGGTTTAATGTTCATAGGACTGACAGTGCCGCCCTAGCACCTCCCGGTGCACCTTTCCAAGCAATAAGACATTGACTCTTGTTGCGATACTTCGAGAAGAATTGTTTTCCCTTGCAAACACACTTTTCAATATCTGTGTGCTCAGAGCCCTCAAGCTTCCGAGTTTCACTGATGAGAAAGCCATCCAGTCCCAGATCTTCTTTCTTGGAATTGAGGGACTTGTAGTTTTGTCTTTTCCATTGCAAATTAAGGGCTACAAATCCCAGAATTCCAACAAAAAGTGGGAATGGATGGCTTTCTCACACGTGGGACTGGAAAGCTTGAAACCTCTGTGGTGCTGAAATAGAAAGTGCCAGAAAAGTCACCCAACGATATCTCTAAGTACAAGGTGAGGTGGGATGCTAAGACATTGTTCTTCCAATGTTCGGTGAGCAAGTCATAGGACTCCGCTAAAGTCTGATTTTAACAAGCTGAAACCTATTTATTTGGATTTGTAAAGCACACTAACAGCCCAAGGGCATCGATGCGCTGGTGCATGAAATCGTCTTAGTTACATTCAGGTTACTTTGCTCATGAATATCTCATGTATGTATAGTGTCCTAGCACTATGACATGCCCATTACACAAAGCCTGGCAGTGATGTGTGGAGGATGGTGCCGGCATAGTTTTTGTGCCCCACAATGGCAGATGGCAGGCGGGCGAGCCTCTTGTTTCATGAAGCCCCACCAGATCTATAGCTACCCTGGCCATTCTCATATTAACCATTGATGCCAAATTGTTAAGGGGCCAGAACAGAGAACAGAAAAATGCCCAGAAGTTGGAGCCAGTGGTTTTCCTAGAGACCAACGGCATGCTGGGAAGTCTCAACTGTCCTGTACCCCCACGCCCTCCCACCCTAGAGAAGAGACTAGAGAGAAGCCGGCTGACATATGGTTCCTTCCCCTTTTTACTGCCCACTTGGGTGAAATGTGCATTACTACCTAGTGGATGCATTTACTGCCATTCTTGACAGGCGGTATGTGTACTGCCCTATGGACCTAAAACCCCATAATTATGGAATACTACACTAACCTGCTATCCCAATATATTTACGACTTGACAACTGACTTAATGAAACCAGATTGAAGGAGAAAGTGTAATCAAAGAAAGACCTGAAGTATTCCCGATTATGGGAGCAGTTTCAACCTTTAAACGGAATTGAAAATGACAATCTGGTCAAGTCCATCGGTTTTACTGCTCTTGCCCAATGCGGTTCCCAGCGTGTTTCTATTTATTTAACAGCATGCTAGTGTTGGTTAAAACTAATCAAAGGGTGTGAAGCCCTTAATTACAGCAAAGTATGCCCCTTGGCTCGGTGAGCTGATCTGATTAAGAGTGTCAATGTTTATGCCACATGCTTTCCTGGTGTCTTGCAATCATTTAACTGCAGGTGAAACCCGGTGCTTGTGTGCGTGTCTATTGGTTTAAAAGCAGGGAGTGCCCGCATTCTTTTAATGCCCAAACATTGCATCCCTATTCAGACACAAAGTTATTATAAAAAGAAATGGTTGTATGCACACCAGTAAAACATCAATTTTGGGAAATCACGATATCTCCTCCTCTCTCCTTTCTCCTGACTCGCCACTTCCAGTCCTTTTTTCATCCTCCTCAATCGCCAGCCATCACTTTTCCTTCTCATGCCTCACCCCTTCTCCTGACTCCACATATATTGGGCATTTTAGAACATTCCATATGATGTCACCTTGTCCTTATTCCTTACGACAGCTCATGGATATTTCTTATTTCGTAAACCCTCCTCCCCCTTCTACAAACCTTAAAGCACCAGAAAGTGCACAGGAAGATGTGGTCTTGTAGCTTAGCATAGATTTTGAAATCTGGTGCTCGGGTCTTCAATCACCAAGTCAGCTGCCCAGGAAGCCGCAATGGAGTCAAGCGAAGAAGCAGAATTAGGAACCAAAGGGTCTGATTTCACAATAAATAGTTAGCCACCTTGCAATGTCTCCCTGTGAACCTCTGATGCTTTTAGGGATGTAAACGGGGTATTGGGTTATATAGAATAAGGATTAAGGCTCATGTGGGAAGCGTGATCATCCTTAGTCCTTATGCTAATGTCGTAACCCTTATTCATTGTATTTCCTCCTTAGCCAGTATTCAACACCCATATAGCTCACTCTGCTTTTTACATCCCTCGAAGCCATCGAAAGGTCCTATCGAGAGACTGTGAAACTGGGTGTTCTAGGTTCCCGTATTTGCCAAATTCTTCAACCCTAGCAGAGTCAGACGATGAGGAATACAGAATGCGAATGATGTGTGAGAAGTAACATGTCAGGAGCCAGAAGGAACAATCCTGACGGATGAGAGTGAATTCATTCATTCATTTTGGACCCCGGGCGCACTCCTCACTCGATAAACACGACACGGGACAGGCCACCCACGTAGAAGTAGGACTACTTTCACAGCTGAAGCTGTAGTCCTACTTGTGTCAGTGGCCTGTCCCGGGTTTTTATTTTCAAAATCTAGTCACCCTAGGTAAGGAGGATGAATGATTATGTGCTAAAATGTACCATTTTGATGAGTGAGGAAGAAAAGTGAGATGTGAGGAGGACTGAAGAGAGATGAGTGTGGATGATGAGTGGGGAGTTAAAAGGGCAAGTGAGGAATAAGGAGGAGGAGAAATGAGGATATTCTGAACATGCCACTGTACACTTAACATGCTCACCATGCGAAATTGCAGAAATGTTTTATGTAGTCATACATGATTTCTGATCCACTGGTCAGAAAGCTTGGCGGTACTGCAGGCGTTTATACCGTAGGTGGTAAAACTGCAGCTGTCAGAGAACACATGCCCTTGTACTCTCTGCAGGCAACCAAATACTGTTATGGCTAAACATTGAACAGTGGAGATAAAAAATACCCCCAGATATAAAATATTGATTTACGGGTGTAGGGATATGCCCACCTCTGCAAAAACCAAATCACTGTAACTATTTCAATTTTAAGTGCCCATCCATGACACAATTCTTACTGCAGCCCTTGGCCCTGTGGAAACGTGTTTATTGCCAACTGATTTTACAAACTTCTGAAACTGGCCTGTATTTTCCTGTTTTGAAAAAACATTACCTAACAATTAATTCATTGGATTCCTAAAAGCAGACACCATGAATGATTGTAGAGTACCACATGTTCTTACCAAAAATCCAAATGAGCCTTCATCAGTCATGCACTATTCAATAATAACAACATTTATTTGCTAACTTAAAAAGCCTTCTGGGAATCCAGTGAGTACCCTGCAATTATCCAATAACAAAGGCATGTCAGAGGATGCGCTGTCAGCATCTGCACGCACCATGGCATTCCTGGCCCGGGCAGTGAGAACTGATTCTCTTGCTCCTGTTCGTCATGCTTTCTGCCTGGGCATTCTTCTGCCAGGTTAATTAGACGTTATTGCTACAAAGCGCGTAGTCGACCTGGGTGGCAAGGGACATTTGTTTCAGTTAGCAAACACACCCTGTTGCTGGTATGAAAGTCGGCTTTCCCAGCAAACAGAACAAAATTGCAAAAATATGGCCGTTGTGCCGCCAACCAGAGTCCCTCGTCCATTTCTATGGCAATGGGGATCCGGGAGCACAGGTGGCGAACAGGCTCCAGTGGTGGATGCAGAGAACAAGTGGGGCATGTGTTGGGGTCAGGAAGAGGGATGGATGCTGGAGGAAGGTGGCCAGGATCTGGAAGGGGTGCAGAGCAGACATTTCCAGTCATTGAATGAGCAGTAGGGGTGCCTGCACTAGAATGCAATGCAGGTCGTGATCTGTGGATAAAGCACTGTATTTCATGCATTATGATTGGCTGGCACCAAAATTCCGGAAATAACTGGTGATTCAGCTTAGTTAAACCAGGAGGGTCCTGCAGGTGATGGGATCGCTGTCATCCCCTAGAGGCACAGGGGATTGGCTAAGACCACCTAGGGCAGTTTCACTTAAAGCCAAAAATGTTTCGAATGTGGGCAGGAAATACCTTTTCTAGCACACGGCTCATTTTTGCAGAACATAGCAAACAAAATATTTATAGTTCGAGGAACTGGAAAAGAAATATTAATTTGGGGGGCGGGGGGTTCTATCTGGCCCAAATGTTAGAAATATTTATGTTTCTAGACCTGTGTTTGACCGGCCTGACTTCAAGTCAAATGCAGACAATTTTTACCACAGGCCCTCCGCAGTTAGGAGTAGTATACATTCATTTTCTCATGACCCCTTCCTCCACTATATACATTTCTAACACGGATGGGATCCAGATAGAATTAGTCATTGCTTCTATTTTAATAACAGGTTCGACAAATATTTGCTGATCACTTTTAGAAAATTCCAAGCAGGAGTAGTCATACTATGTTGAAATAAAAGCACACATATTATTAAAAACACTTCATTTTTATTTCAATCTCAAATTCCACCTCCATTCTAGTTGATCAGTTACAAATGGTTTCTACTGGTTTCAGTTAGCATTGGAGGGATTCTTGGCATCTGCTGTACGGCAATTCCAGATATAGGTAGGAAACTATTCCTGGAATGTAATGATGCTTATTTGTATTTGTTGGGATTTTATTTAACCAGCAGAATTTCTCTTATTTTTTCAAATTGCTGTTTGTAGTCCAATATCCACAAACATATATGCCACACCTGGATCTAGCAGAAACAAACTAACAATATAATGAAGGGTCAGATGTATGCTTGCCCCTTTATGTTTATCGGATGCAGACGCTTCACCTGTTGTTACCACTAGAGGGAGCTGTTACCTTAGGATATATAGAGACAATGTCAATTTGCATAGCTTGGCCTGTGTCAGCACTAGAGGGAGCTGTTGCCTTAGGATATATGGTAAGGAGCTGGTCTGATGCGGGGTGGGAGTGAGGGCAACCAGCACAAATATTTGAGAGTGCGAGAGGGGAATTCAATCTCGTATTCTTAAATCTAGGCAGCTAGCAGTCACAACTGCAAAGATTGAGGCATTGGAATAGTCATGTAACTTTATTTTAACACTAATGACTAGAGAGTTCCTTGCAAAAGGGTGGTTGCCCAGAGGGTGATTGCCATGATACCAAATTATCACTAAAAAATGAACTGTCCCACTTGTTGTGGGATAGGAAAACCCATGCTTTTTGGGTTTTCTCTCAATTTCATGCAGTAACCCCTGTTGGTCTTGGGGGTATCATAAAATGTTGTGGTGGAGCCACAACAGGTGAGGTCGACCGGTTTCAATGGTTCGTGACTGATTACTAACCATCTTCTTCAGGACAAAATCAATCTTCATGTGCTACTGAATAGTGTCTGTCCTCTTAGTAGGGCAGTGATGACAGGCTGCAAGTGGATCCTGGGATGGGAGACACAAGAAACATAATTGCAGAGAGGGCATGAATTGGCCTCTAACTGCAATATCGCAACAGTAGTACATCCAGAGTACAGCTAAAGAACCTGTTACAAGGCAAGTGAATGCTAACACAGAAAAGGTGCTCGCTAATTCAGAGCAAGGAGCCAATATAATGGTGGCTAAAAGCATAGACAAGTCAACCACGTGGGGGAAGAAGAAAGGAAGAGTGACAGGACCTGTGCACGTGAAGAAAAGGAAAGAAGGGGGGGAGGGGGGGAAGCCATGGGGTGTGCAGAGGGACCTACCTGGAAAGGGTGGCTGAGCTATCCAGGAGTTCCGCTGAGAGCAGGAAATAAGCTCTCTCCCGTGGCATACCTGCGGGGAAGGCAAGGCTGATAAAGGACTGGATGTGTCGGGGGGACGCTGAAAAGAGCGCGAGGAAAAACGCATACCTGAGGAAAATCGAGGCGGGCACTGAAAAGCTGCAGCCTGCTCAGTCCCAAGGCTGTAGGTGTACTGAGCGGCTGCAGCGGTGAATATCTGCTGTGTCTGACGCTGCATCTGTCTTCTCCGCACCCTGATGCCTGCGGGCTGCGGCCCCTGCGGGCTGCGGCGCATAAGAAACATAAACATAAACACTGCCGTGTTCATGCTGGTGGAAAACCAATGGATTCCTATGGACTCAGCTGACTTTACCACCTGTCGTTAATGGCAGGAACCATTTAGCTATTACACAAACGTAGCGGAAAAATAAGCTGAAAAGGCAATTTCACCTATGTAGCACTACTATTTCAAACTAGATTGTGGAAAAGAAAAAAAACTGCAGAGAGTGGACCTTTTACACAGAAGTTCAAACCGACGTGGTCCCTCCAGGACAATTACTATTTTTAGCTTCGGCTATTAGGTTGTACATAAGCACCACCTATGAGCCAAACATTTTTCCTTGGAGAACAGCTAGGAGTGAGGTGGCAAGTAAGGATGAACACACAGCCTCTGGGTGGTGTTTGGTTATTTGCCCACCCATTGACTGCTCATGTCCATGTCATTCCGTGGAATAGGACGAAATGTCCGAATAAAAATTACCGACCCCACCAAAAGACCTAAAACACACACCACGAAAAGTTCTAACTACCAAAAGTTTCGAACCTTTCGTGGTATGTATTAAGTTGTTTTGGTGGGGTCGGTATGAAAAAAAAAATGTTTAAAAGGCTGCGGGGGGCTGAGGGGCTGTCCCCCGCAACCCCTGCTCACTGTAAAAACCCTGCATGTTCGCATAGGAAATGTACGAACATTTTGTGTTTGTGCATTTCTCACGCGAACATTTCCATTGTGGGAAATGCAGCCGCGGGCAGATTACACAGATCCGATTCCATATGGCCCTTCACACCCACTAACCGCCCTCCCCACCCAAAATACATTCTCCTGGTATCTCTTTGAGTTAGCTCTAGGCAGTAACATCAAACATTGGCCTGTCAGTGTTATTTCTAAGTAATCTGCTTAATTGCATCTGTTAATGTGCTCCTGGTCTAATATAAATATCTTAGCCAAGTGTGTACGGCATGCACAAGTGGTAAGGCTATTAGCACCCTGGGTATTCTTTGTCAGGGGAGGGGTGCAGAGGGGGAGGGGTCGTTTTTATATTTTATTTATTTTTGGTGGGAGGGTAAAGCAGGCTTTGCATGACTCATGCGTGTCTACCTTTCAAAACAACCAAAAAACTAAAATGTCAAAATGGCCACACCAGTAACAGTAAAATGACATAGTACCTTTACCATTCGAAGACACGGGGTGTGGGCCGAGATGCATCTCACTGGAGAGAGAGCTGTGCTGGTGTCAGAGGGGACTTGCATGAGGGGTGGGCATGAATGGAAGATGTGGCGAGGCCCCTGCAGACCAGCGAGGGCAATGGCAGCCAGGTAAGGGCTTTGGAGGCTAACATGGAATACAGGCGTTCACTTGTGGTTTGTGCACGCATTCCATGCCACCTGATTGGACAGCGCCTATACCCTGAGGGCTAATCCTCCGTTTATCCTGAATGAATAACCCAACAAACAGTGTAGATAAACTGCGACCGCTTCAACACAATTTCCCAAATAGCTCTGCCGCCTGCTACTACTTACTAGTGATGCCATTAGACTCATGTTCTAATACTGGCTTCCCGAACTGACTAAGTTGCTTGATCCTGGGCAGATCACGTTATCTCCCCAGGCCTCAGTTCACTGGGTTTTCAAGTTTAGGGGTGCTTAGAAACAGTTGAAACGTCAGTATTGGGCACTGAATAAATAAACTGAGCATGCCTTCCAAACGGGAATAAATAAAGCACACAATGCGTACCTATGGTTGTCATAAGTTTCATTCAAATCGATCAGAACATGGCAACGTTTTTATTTTACCAAGATTGGAAGAATGCGAGCCAATCAGTGGGGGTTAGGGGTGGGCTTGACGGAGACAGTATCATTAAATACTGTAGCATATGGAACACTTTTGAAGGTGTTCTTGCATTACTGTTCTTGAACTCAGGCTGGCCCTGGTGCAGCATTCCATAGAGAATTAAGGAGGCACGGTTCTGCCTTCCTTGATGCATATGTTGCATGGTGTCCTCTTCTTCCGACTCCTTAAAGAGGATTCAGGGGTGGACGCTGGTGCACAACGTGACCGAAGTTTCCTCAGATATCTTGCCCCCTGCCCCAGGACGTGCTGGGTGTGTACACTATCTCAGCACATTGTATTTCGTGCGTGCCTGCCACGGGAGTGATACCCAGCACTACCACACAGCAACGTTCTGGGGTCTCTTTCACCAACTCACTCAACCATGTTTACAGCAATGCGACAAATCATTTTAGGGTGCGGGAGATATCTGAAGAGCACACGTACACATATATGTACTGTAAGGGGTGTATAAGGAAGGAGCACCTGGCTTTTCCCTGACTGTGCCGGGTCCTTTAAGGTATATATAAGCAAGTGGCGAAGGCTATCCCGAGCAGAACCACAGTGAAAATCACACGGACTGTTCAGTAATTTTTTGTAACATAAAATGTCACTTTATATATTTTTTTGCAAATTAGTTCTAAGACATGACATACCATGAAAACATATATATTGAACCTGCCACATTCTGTACAAAGAAACAAATAGTTATGGTCATAGGTACATTTTTTTCAATCGTCTGGTGATTTCGTCATATACCTATATACCTCCTTGTCTTCTTAGACAAGATTACAGTGAAAAAAATAGACTTAAACCAACACATTTTGTCTGCCACTTTGGCATACAAAGACAACCAAGAGTCGACACAATAGTGTTTCGGCCTATCGGATTTTGGGTAGCTCCAATCTAACGGCCTTCATTAGGACGCGAATTGTGCTGAGGGTTCTTCACTGTCTGTGGTAAGTCTCGTGGTGTGACCACGTTGCATGGAAAGTTGATATCACCAAAAAAGGTGGTGTCTCAGAAAAGCATATCTGAGGATAATTCCCTTGCTAGTACAGGGCAAACATTCACTGCGGTGTGTTTTCTGAGACACCACCAAATTTCTTTATATTGTGGTGCGCTGAAATGGCATTGACAGAGAATTATTATTTAAGATTTTTAGATACTTTCAACAAGCAGATCCATGGCACGGCGATGGGGTGACAGTAGCACTGAGTGTAGCCAACCTGTACGTCGAGATGTTGGAAGAAATGAAAATCTATGTAGCCTCAAACCCATACAAAAAGAATCTAACATTTTGGAAAAGAAAAATCAACAGGGTTTTCATCATATGGAAAGGAAACAACAAGGAGGACATAGAGAATTTTGTAAAATGGCTGAACAACCAGGACAAAAGTCTACAATTTACCGTAGAATACAATGATTGCACGATTCATTTTCTAAATCTGACAATTTATGATGATAAACACAAAAAAGTGCTGGCGGTAAAAGCTTACCATAAAAAGAAGGATAAAAATGCGTTGTTGAACTATGAAAGCTTCCACCCCAAACATTTAAGGGTAAACGTACCCTTCGGGCAATTCCTGAGACTAAGGAGGAATAGCACCAGAAAATGAGACTATATCAAGGAGGCAAAGACACTAAAACATAAACTATGCACAATAGGCTACCCAGAAACATTGCTAAAAAAGTGTTTAAAAGAGCCAGTAACAATAATAGAGAGGCACTTTTAGACTATAAGGAAAATAAATTAACTAATAACAACAGGTTGGTGTTTGTGAGTACGTTTACTAACCAATCAAACAAACTCACAAAAATGATAAAGAAGAATTGGAGCATTATGACAAAAGGTAAAACACCTTTGGAAAGATCACTTATGGCATTTAAAAGAAGCTCAAATATAAGAGATCAAGTAATGAGAAATGATATCTGTCTGAAAACTAGAAAACACCCGAGTTTACCATCAATGTGCGGTATGCCGAATGCCAAAGGGCATATGGCATGCGGTAAATGCAAATGTTGTAACTCAACAACCAGATCAAGAGAAGTAGACATTGGACTAAAGACGAAATGGCAGCAACAGGTATTAACCAATTGCAACTTGGAGATGGTCGTATATGCCATTTGGTGTCCAAATGCACTGATGTATATCAGCAAAACTATAAGAAAAATTAAAACAAGAATCAGCGAACACAAGAGCAGCATTTGGAACAAGATACAAGAAGCTCCTATGATTGAACTTTATATGTCCAAGGGCCATACTTGTGATGAGGTTAAATGGACTGTGCTTTACAAATTACAGAAAAGCAAAGACAGTAACGCAGATAAAAATCATTTGTTCAAAAAAGAGCAAGAACTAATTTTCCTGGCCAAATGTGGCCAAAAGGGTTTAAATGATAATATTGAATGGCATAAAATACGGTTAAAAAAAACAGTGACAAACAGGAAGCACAAATAACCCAGTGTATAATTATAATACAATAACATAATATGTGTATTTAAGATGTATGGGTCAACAGCCAATGCGCAGTAAGACAATGAGAATACATGGGTTTATGCTAACGGCACAATACTAAGATGGTGGCCGTGTTCGCGACTGAAGGCGTGAAAGTGAAGAACATAGCTCTCAACTCACTCGCTTTTGGAGGGTGACACCCGCCTCATAAGTGGCTGATTCCCCCGCCAAGCCCCCTATACACATTTCACTTCTATGACGATCACCCACAAAAGCAACATCTTTTTTTTCAGCCGCTTTGGCAACACAAAAGGTTGAGAGCTAGGAGTTGCAGTCAGTTTCACTTGTGCAATATGAGGGATTAGGAAGAAGGCAGCGTCAGGGTTGCTAGGTAACCATTATCATGGCATCACAGAGCAGCACATTCAATGTTGGTCAGAAGGTGCTAGCTGCTACACTAAGAATAGGCGCACATAAACATTTACAAATAGTTAGAGAATACTAGTACAAGCGTTCATACGGCTTGAGAAAGAACAACAGAGTTAAGCAATGAAGCGGCAGCAGTGTCCCACATGCAGTAAGTAGTTAAGTGGCTGGTTTAGCGGACAGGGATACCTAGACAGTGATATGGAATATTGAATAATGTCTCTGGTTTTCCATAGGTACTTGAATGAGGAAAAGCATAACGCTTTAGAAACGGACACAGAGTGTATACTGGACAAGGGAAACTACAGCACCCCACATTCCACACCGGGAGGTGAGATCTATTTACATATTCACAAAAGTATCAAGTTAAAGCTATGGACTAACCAGGCAGCAAAGTCCAACCTGCACGTCCAACCTACAGGTCGATGCTGTAGTACCAGAAAATTGGGGGCCTGAGGAAAACTTCAGGTTTCAACCCGTGATCGAGGATTTGATATACTCTCTCATTCTACAACTCAAGCCAACTAATAGTCCAGCATTGGTGCTGCCTGCCTGTGCTGCTAAGTGGCTAGATTTAAATATCACACCCTGTATGACTATGTTTGTGAACACATCCCTGACACAAGGCCGGGTTCCGGATGCATTAAAAAACACAATAGTGAAACCACTTAAAAAGAAATTCCAACCTGGATCCAGCCGTCTTAAAAAACTACCAGCCAGTTGCTGGTCTGATTTGGCCAGCAAAAGTGGGGGAAAAAGTTGTCACTTCCCAATTTCAAGCGTTCGTGGATAAAGAGGGATTGCTGGACAAACTCCAATTGGGATTTCAGCCAAAGCACAGGACTGAGACCGCTCTGTTGTCAGTCCATGATGATCTGCTGTAGGTCGTGGATGGTGGCGGATCAAATCTTTTTTTGATGCTGGACCTTTCGGCTGCCTTCGATACAGTGGATCATGGAATTTTACTGGATCGTCTGATGAGAGTAGGAAAGGTCTCTGAACAGGCTTTGGAGTTCAGATCCTTCTTGGTAGACAGATCCTAGCATGTACTTTTTGGAGGTTATACCACTGAAGCTATTGTTCTTAGATGTGGGGTCCCCCAGGGATCATCACTGTCCACCCTGATGTTTAACCTCTATATGCGTCCAGTCCTAAATATAGTGAGGCATCATGGTTTGAGTTTTCACTCATATGCCGATGACACTCAAGCCTACATCGAGATTAAGAATATTGAGGATGCATTTACTACAGTTAACCTGTGTTTGGTTGACATTGATAGTTGGATGGCCAACATCCAGCTGCAGCTTAAGGCAACCAAAACTGAGATCATTCTGTTGGTGCCCAAGCAACAAGTTATAAATGCCAAGGAAGTCTTCTATTCCCATATCCTCAGTGAGAAGCTACAATTTGCCCCAAAAATTAAGAACATGGCTGTGTCTGCCAGGAGAATCTTGGCAGTGAAGGTCAAGTCACTTCACTATTCACTGCAGGTGTTTAGGAATAAATTACCATTCCTACCATCAGAAGAATATGCGGTTGTTTTGGGATCCATGACGAACACCTAGATTATTGTAATAGTCTGATGGCAAGCATACCGGCCAAGCAAATATACAGACTGCGGAAGGCCCAGAATGCCGCGGTTAGATTGGTGTGGCGTTGGGAAAAAGGATCAGGTTTCACCGTTCCACAGATCTCTACATTGGCTCACGGTCAAGGACCAAATGAAATTAAAAGTAGCCTGTTTAATTTATAAATGAGTTAATGGGCTTGCCTCACCGTATCTCAGTGCCAAAGTCCGTTGATACCAACCTGCTAGAGTCTTACGCTCAGGAAATAAGCTTCTGCTAAATATTCCAGGCACAAAATCTGTCTCCAGAGTTGACAGGTGATTTGCAGTTTTAGGACCCAAACTATGGAACAGCCTCCCTGTGGAGATTAGATCTTGCCAATCACTACCTCGGTTTAGGAAATATCTTAAAACCCACCTGTTCAAATAGATTTTGCTCAGCTCATGGATAGCATCTGTACACGTGTTGTCTAGCACCTCATCCCGAGGCTCTATGCCTATCATGCCTGTATACAGTTAAGTCTGTTTGGAGCATGGTACAAATGATCAATATCAAATCAAATCAAAGTCAAATAGCCAATGGGTTGTTATATACACATTGCCTCCGTAGTGAAAAACAGAACACCTGGCTGATTACGGGAGATGTATTCGAAGGTTGTATGGCTTAATAAATAAGCCTGTCAGAAGGAAGACAAGCTTTATCAGCTAAAAGGACTGCAGTCTTCCATTTAAGTCTGGTCATTTATTGGACCATGAACAAACAATGCACAAGTTAAAACATATAGGTGATCTATAGAAGATTGTAAGGCTCCTGGCAGCACATCCTAGGGCATAGCAATTGTAAAAACACAATTCTGGGTGTTTGTTAGGACATATAAGGGACAAAAGTCCTTGAGGAAGTTCTGAGGACATAAGCCTAGGATACAAGAACGAAACATGTTGGGCTGAAGGTTGGGTCCTATAAACCATATACCCAATATAACAGTTGATTAATTTGACAAAATTAATTTTGTCATTTTTAATAAGGAGTTTTGTACACAATTGGTTGCAGGGTTTGGGCGTATTTGCACACATTGCAGTAGAAGTATGGAAAGTGAAGTTTGTGATTGTAAATGTAGAATATTCTGGATTTAAACAGTATTGACTCAAAATGAATTGTCGAATTGTTTGTTCCTTTTTGTTATCCTGATGTAGCTCACTGTGTTTGATTATGAGTAAATGCATCTAAACAAGAAATGAGTTCTTAGAAAAGAATGAAGAGAACTTTAATAGGTTTTAAATACATTTTGACCCAAGTGCCTTTTGTCTTGAACAGTCCACTCAGGTCTAATTTGTTGGTTGTCGTTGTTTAATCGCCTCCTGAAAAATGTCTGTGGCCGATGAAATGGCAAAATTAAGGCACTTATATCTGAATAAGGTGTCATGTGTCGCAAATGTTGTGATCAGCCTGGACTTGGGGTGTAGCTCCAGCTGATGATAACCTTGATTAAGGTCGAGCTCGACAAACACTTGTATTTCACAAAACCCAGCAACGGAAACAGAAACAATTATTTTTTCAAAGAACCAAACCGGTTTGATTATTCACACTTTGTCACGTTCACATTATGCCGTAACAATTATAATGAAGGCGTTGCTGTTTATTCCAGATTCCAATTTATTCCAGGGAAACAAGACTGCTTACAAGAGATTATCCCTTGAGGTACAGCCTAGCTTGCTAACTGGGTTAATGTGGTTTTGGAGGTGGCAGTTTGCAGTGTTAAGTACCTGCCTTGGCAGGTGCAGACGCCTTATCTTGTCTCTAACTCAGCCCTTGCCATGCTACTACGTCAGAAAATCTCTCTGGAGACCTTGTCTATGCTTCTAAAATCAGAGCAATCCTGTCCTAACTGCTGCTGGAACATGGGGGCTTTCCAGAGCCGCCAGCCTGTTCTCACTGCTTCTGGAGCATGGCAGCTTTCCAGAGCACGCCTGTCCTCTCTGCTCTTGGAGCATAGCGGCTTTCCAGAGCCAGCCTGTCCTAACTGCTGCTGGAGCATGGCAGCTTTCCAGAGCATGCCTGTTCTCACTGCTGTTAGAGCATGGGGGCTTTGCAGAGCCAGCCTGTCCTCACTGCTAATGGAGCGTGGCTGATTCCGAGAGTAAGCCTGTCCACAATGCTCACTGCTGTTGAAGCATGGCAGCTTTTCAGAGCTAGTCTGTCCTCACTGCTGTTGAAGCATGGCGGCTTTTCAGAGCCAGCCTATCCACACTGATGTTCGAGCATGGAGACTTCCCAAAGCACGCCTGTCCTCCCTGCTGCCTTAGCATGGCAGCTTCCCAGTACAAACCAATCCTCACTGCCCTTGAAGAACACCAGCTTTCCATAGCACATCTGGCCCTGCTGCTGGAAGACGTGGGCTTTCCAGAGCAAGCCCGGCATTGCTCCTGCGGAACATGGTGGCTTTCAGAGCAGCAAGATTGTCATCACTATTGCTGGAGGATAGTGGCTTTCTGGAGCAAGATTGACATCACTACAGCTGGAGGATGCAGGCTTCCTGAAACATGTCTGTCCTCACTGGTGCTGGAGGATGGCGGATTTCCAGAGCAAGCCTGCCCTCACTTCTGGGGTAGTTCCTTATTCGTTATAACCTATTTTAGTAACAGCACTAGGCGGTATACGAAAAACAACACACAATTGAAGAGAACTTGCTAACAACCTTCAACCAACCGCTCTGTAGGATTTTCAATAACCAAAAGTATTATGAAAAAATAAAGAAATGTACACATCAAAAAGATGGACAATGTCAACAGGCGCCCATATAGAGATGAACAGAATTACCTGTTGCCTGTCAGTGCAACCTGTCACATTGCGGACTCATTAAGTACTTGTAAACATAGTTTTGCCAGTTTCGAAGTCCTGTAACGTATGGGTTGTTGCTTCTGCTTGCTGACTTAATGATATTCAGTTTAATGATCTTAATATTATAAAAGGATGATCTAGACCTGCTAAGCTGCAAACCTGTGATCAACACCTTATATAAAGATCTTTTCTTGGGGTACTAACCCACTGAGGGCCAGATTCTTAAATTGGCGCAGTGAACATGCTAAAGAGCACGATTCACTGCGCCAAATCCGGACGCCCAGGCTCCACCAGTATTCTCAAGTGGGCATGGGCATCTTCGTAGTGCACGACAGTGCACCATCAGCATTGCACCTGTTTTTGGCTTTACAGGCGCAATCCTGAAATCTCAGAAGCATTTTTGTAAAATAACGACATATTCGTTATTTTACAAAACTGCTGCCGAGAGCATGGGTGTGTATGAACAAGTAGCTTCAACGTTGTATTCTGCAACGCTGAAGCTGCTTACTTTGGTGTATATGAAAGTGTTCATGTACACCCTGCACTGCAGGCTTCTTGTGGCACTCCTCCAGAATAACGGCACCAAAATGGTACCGTATATGTGCACGACTTTAGCACACATATAAAACTGGAGGAGTGCCACAAGAAGACACCTCTAAAGAGGCAGGTAACGAATGTGGCGGTTGCTAGGTTGGTTTCCAACCAATCCTAGCAACTGCCACATGTATTCCGAAAGTGACGCATTGCTACCGACTTCGGAAGAATGCGCCACCTTCAGAATAGGTCTTAAGTACCGACAAGGTTGTTAAAGCTTTTAACAACCTTTTCAGTACGTAACACCAGTTGAGAATCGGGCCCTGAGTGTTCATGTGATAGGGACAGCCTTTATTCGAATGTATACAGCCCTTTTCACCAAAGCGCTTTAACAAGAAAGATGAACAGTACAAAATAAAAATGCAAAGTTGACAGTGGAAGTCAGCAGTTTATACAAAAGACAGAGAAGCCATGAGGCAAGCCTTTAAGTGGATACGAAAGATGTGATATGTGGAAGAGGAGCAAATGGTAAGAGCAAGAGAATTCCAGTGACATGGAGCACGAAGAGGAAAGGAACCAAAGTGTGATGCACAGGGAGGCTTGGGAACAGCAAAACAAAAGGTAAACTGGGAACACAGAGTGTGAGAAGGGGAACAGAAGGAGACTAGGGATGCAAGATAGGGGGGGGGGCATTTGAAAACGATGGAAAGGAAATGAAACAGAAGACGAGATTCAAATGATAAGATAGATGCAGAAAGGAGTGAGCAGGAGATTGAGACACAAGGAGAGAGAGCGAAAAGAATGCAAATAGTATATATAGGAATGGAGCGAAGGGAGGGTAAGACGAACCACAGGGAGTCCAATCAGGATGGAAGAACAATACGTGAACAAATTAGAGCAGAGATGAGGGGTTTGGAAGTATGAAAAGAACGGATGGGGCAGGTGTGGAGAAGATTAAAATGAAGAAAACGAGATTTGCGTGCAGTGAGAGCAATATAAGAGGAAAGGGAAAGAGAAGAGTCAAAGAGAACCGCGGGATTCTGAGCGGAAGAAGAAAGAGAGAGATGTGAGGGGGGAAAGAAAGAAATGGAGCAGGGGATTGGAAGGGAGAGGAGGGAGTGGAGGGACAGAAGGGAGGGAAGAAAACAACTTCAGTTTTAGAGTGGTTAAGTTGAAGAAAACGGTAACACATCCAAGATTGGATGGAAGAACGTCAGGCGGAGACTTGAGAGTGGAGAGTATGAGCAAAGTCAGAAAAAGAAAAGAAGATTTGGAAATCATCAGCATAAAGGTTGCAGGACGGATTGAAGGCTGAGATAAGCGAGGAGAAAGGCATGGTGTGCAGTGAGAACAGAAGGGGGCCAAGAACAGGACCTTGAGGAACACCATATAAAAGCGGGAGAGGAGGAGAAAGCTTTGGGTTGGATACAATATACAGACTTCAAGGGGGTGGCTACAAACAGCGGGAATGTTTTCCATGCAGGGGTTTGTAGGGACATCATACACAATAGGCCAATTGTAATGGTCTACAGAGCTCCCAAGTGGCCCTGTGTCATGTGTGCGTTGTTTTTATTTTTCAGTTGTTACTTTTCTTTTAGATTCTAGTGCCCGTAGGTTTCCATTTTCGATTTGAAATGCAGGGCTATATGTTTCAGTGCAACTAAAAATCGAGGGCAATACACAGCCCGGGACCACATAAGATAGCTATATGTGATTGTCCTCTCAGCTCTGTGGTGGGAGATCTCCCCTAGCTTCTGTACAATATAATGTTATGCTGTTGTGTCATGTTAATTGTTCGTTTTTTATACTGCACTAATTACCACCTTAGTAGTCGAACAGCACGAGGCCTGTCCAGAAGGTGGTGTGCTGTAATACAGGTACAGACCTTAGTCTGAGGAGGAATGGAGTCAAAGAGGGGGATCAGAGGAGAGGCGGGATGAAGGGGAGCAGAGGAAAATAAACATGAACTCTTTGTGCAGCTAAGAGAGTGGCTGGAAGGTAGGGATGGAGTTTGTGACAGTTGTAAGCCTGCAGTGTCAGAGAAGAGCGATGAAAGCAAACAACTAATCAGGAAAAGGGCTCACCCAGAATGCTCCACAGGAGAAAACGCGCATAACCCGCAAGGGCAGTTTCTAGCACATGAAAGGAGCACTAACATTTTTATGGAGTAAGAAAATGACACAATTTGGGTTCCATTAAGAATTACATCTTATTTTTTTAACTCTTAGGATGGTGTTGGGGTAGCATTCTGATGTCCCTACTGGTCACAATGAGAAGACTGCGCCATCTTTCCCAGTAGAATACAGGACTGATCTCTTTAACCTTTCTAGTTGTTAATCCTTCTGGGCTTCGAGAATGAATAAAAAAAGTCTCCCAGACAAAGCTCATGTTAAAAAAGGGTTGATTCCTTAAGATTCAGCATCGAAACAATCACTAGGGGTGCACTTCCTAATTAGGATGTCCAACTCTGAAAAATGCCAAGGCCATCTCATTCAAAATGGTGAGACGGGTAAATCTCAGGGGCTGTGTTCCAGCTCAACAGAGGGTCAGAAATAACCCACTGTGCAATGCCTGTCCCCCTGCCCTGTTCTAAACAGGCGCAGTGTAACGGGTGGCTTTTCATTGTTCATCGTGTGCTGCACGATCAAGGGGCAGAATTCCTTAGAGTCAAGTGTATTCGCTACTATCCTGTGCATTGCTTGCGCTCTGTTTCTGCTGACCGGCTCTGTGGGCCCTCCTACCGATGAGTGCGGACCGCAGGCTGTGCTTTATCCATGGCAGCTGCTCTGCTTTGGAATGAGCTCCCGTTAGCTATAAAAAAAATCTATCTAACCACCTGTCCTTTAGGAAGGCTGTAAAGACCTATTTGTTTTTAACTGAGCATTCTCTGTTATGGCTTGCCTTGTCCTCTAGCGCCAAGATATCTTCGGGTGACTGTGCGCTGGAGAAGTTTCTTTAACATAACATACCATTTGCTCTTCACATTATATACCAAGCGGGTGGAGAATGGCGAGGATGGTGCCACCAGCGAGGTTCACTAGGGAGTCATGTTGACCCTAAAACCACCATCTCTGGAACCATATGAAGTAAGAGGTAAGGTGGGCAATATGAAACATTGCCAGAGGATGCCTGATTCCTACCATCATCATGGAAAAGAATGGAAGACAGTTCCTCAAGCCCAACACACCTGAAGTCAAAGAAAAAGAATCCTGCATCCTTCTAGGATTCCACTCTTGTGTTAAAGATGCCCCTCAGGTGGAGGTGTTGATCCAGTGTTTCCATTGTCCTCAGACTCACAGTCACACCAAGGGTTGGTATGCTTGTGGGGGCTACAGCACAGGATGGCGCAATGCATACAGAAAGTGAGCGGCATAGTCTTTTTGAGAAGATTGGAGGAGAGGCAGCTGGGAAGTACATGCAGTGCATCCCTTTGATGGATTTTGCCATAGAACATTTTTTCGTTTGGTTCTTAAATTGTTATGCTGTTGAAAGGAAATACAGCCCATCCCGTTTAGAGGATTAATGTGGGAAAAGGGTACGAAATAGAGGGGAGCTGGGAGCTATTTAGCTCCCGCTTGTAGCCTAGAAGAGCCTGGTTAGCTTGGCACCAACACCTAACAGGAGCTACTTTTGGCTCCCGATGCCAAACAAACACACCTATGCGAATTTAACTTGGGAGGCTAGCTCAGGGGCAACGTGCTCGCCTTGGAAGCAAGACGTCAAGGAGCAGCACAGGTTCGATTCCCGGGTCCGTGTTTAGAAACCTTTGGGTATTATGTGCGTTATAAATATCTTTTCATATCATGGCTCTGTGCATTTGGGACAATCTATAAATGAGCATTAGGACTCATCTATATGGCTTTAAAGGTGCATTACAAATAAGCAAAACATAGAGTATGCATCTTATGTTGAAGTTAGATTTGTGGAACGCTATGCACTAGCTCCTGGTTCCCCAGTGGTAGCTCCTGCCCGTTGGTTAATGCTGGATTTCCAGGAGCTGCTTTTAGATCCTGGTTATCTAATCTTAATTTTCGACACATGTTGTAAACTCTCCCACTGAAAAGGGAACACGTATTAGGTACTTTAAGAATGATTAATAAAGTATGGTTTCTCCCTCTGGTGAATATTTTTAAATAATTAGTTGAAATTGTGCATTTTTAAGTGACCTTCCTGTGAAAATTGGGTAAAGAGCCACATTGTTTACTATCAGTTTTGTGCCGTAAAATGAAAACATTCCAATAGATATCAAATCACTAACAGTGGAAAGGAGCATTTTCAAGAGCATTGACCAACTAATTTTCATGTTGCCTTTACCCACAATACATGCCAGTGTTCTGCCAAAGTAAAAAACATGTTCATGCTGCCTGTACCAATAAATGTTCATGATGGTGGTGGCAATATATGCTAGTATTCCAACATAAGAACACACTCCTGTTTCCTTTGCCTATAATGTGAGTAAAAATACCATAAGAAAACATGTGCATACTGGCTGTACCAATCTATACCAGTATCCTCCACGTAACAAAGTACTACTTTTGGCTTTGCTCATAATGCCAGTACAAATTGCAAGGCCATTATAGGAAAATATGTACATGCTGCCTGCACCAACGAACTCCCCCAACCCTCAAAGGAACACCCATCACACTGACTTTGCCCATTATACCAGTAAGAAAACATGTTCATGCTGCCTACACCATTGTAGCCACTCACCCTCGCTTTGCCCATAAAAAAACATATGCTTATAAAAAATATATATATACATCCATGCAGGCGGCCGCTGAACCAATGCAGCCACACCAATCAAAGGATTGCACACACATTCAAACACACACCCATAATATCCTATTTACACACACACGTACAACATATACAATAGCTCATTCACACGCACACCCATACACCATACACTGCATTTACTTATCAAATTTGACACACACCCATACAGACAAACCCTCACATGCACACACACATACATACTTACATGCAAGACAAACCCTCACATGCACACAAACATACATACTTAGATGCATACATACCTATATACAGGGGCAATGACTTTTGGTTTTCCCGGCAGGGGATGTGGAGGAGCGGTGGCAGCAGCAAAAAAAAGTCCCATTGCAACGTATAGGGGCTTTCACGCAATTGTCCTTTCCTTGGGGGCCCGGAGCACCCATGTACTCGGCGCCCATGCCTATATACATAAATAAATACATACAGGCTTTTCTTTTTCTTCCCTGCAGCCCCGGTCAGAACCCCACATAAGATGTCAGTCTCATGCCGCCTCCCACAATGGCCCTGTTGCTGCCACTGAGCAACCAAACAGGAAGCAGGAAGCAGTGGGCGTTTCCTAGTTCCTGTATATGCCTGGTGGAGCCAGAGCACCACCAACTCGCCACCTAAGCCCTGTTACTGTGTGTGGCAGTGCAGGGGTGCCCCCTTGGAACATTTGACCCTGCAGTTTCACAGCCTGCATCCGCAATGGGTCATGCCACCCAAAAGAAGCAAAATACCTTCAGTCTTGCATGGCCCATTGGACATGCGAACTGAGGAACTGTTGTTGAAGGTAAACCATGTTTCCCTACATGCAAAGGTCAGCCCACTAGCGTGTCTTCAACTGAAAGCAGCCGAGGACGTGCTCATTGTTTTCACTGGGCTGGCTTCACTCCTCGATAAAGGGTGGCAGGTCGGTACCCCATTGCCCAGGATGGGTGAGCCACCCTGGTAATCAGAATTCCTCCTAGTCTACCCATCGTGTCATTGTCCTTACGAATGAAGTTCCATATCTTCCAGACAGCAATCACAAAGTTTGCTCAAATGTACCAGAATGTTCCCCTGCTGCCTATAGAAAATAAAAAACATTACCCGTTCTTTTCTTCTATCTGTGTTTTTATTATCCCGGACAAGAAGACAGAAGAACCCAGGAGAGAGAGTGTGGGGGACATATGCACTGACTGGACGGATGGACTAGAACTATACCCAATGCATACTGCTATAACGTGTATTTTGGTTAGGTACATATATTGTCCACAATAACGTCCAAACCTATCGCGAGCAAGCCTGGTGGGGGATTCGAAGTGGACCAAAGTGTTTTGGTACATCATTGAACCAACGTCAGCATCCCTCAAACCACAACAGCATGACCTGTGTGATAGTTAGGGAAATTACTGTCAAGATTGCCTGCAACAGCACCACTACGGTATCGGGGTGGTTAAGGGCAGGATATTCAGGGCCTGCAACAGCACGACCCTCTGAAACCCTTTCTTATCTATTTCCTTTGGCATGAAGCTGGAACTGGCATCAACTTGTCCCCAGGCTCTTTAGAAGACAGAAAAACGAAGGCAGACAACATGGAGGGCGGGCAGGGTGTTAGACCCTCTTTAGGGAGTTGGGGGACAATGCTGGTACATTTCAGCAACTTTGTTGTTTCTGTCTGGAAGCCCGGCTTCCTTCATCAGTAAGGACGAGGACGAGACAGGAGTGGGCGAAAGGCAGTCCTATTTACTCTAGTCCCGCTCATGACCAGTAACCCCATTCAGCAACAACACAACATAACTAGATCTATAGACATAGCTCTCACTCTCTTTCTCCATTTCTCTTCCTCACGTTTCCTCTGTTTGGATTCTTTAAATGGCAATGACTACTGTTGAGCAAAACCTCACCACTTGAAAGGATTTCTGCTCCCAAGGAAAAGAGACTTTTATTAATTCACGAATCGCCTCTGCCGTGCTTTGGTCACTGTGGAGTGCATGTGCACAACCAGTGCATGCACACACTGCATTTGGGGGCAGAAAAACGCGGGAGAAGGTCCACGGGGTGAATGTGCATCTTCAAAATGAGAGTGACATGGGAGGGAACAAAGACAATAACAGCTTTCTCAGCTGCGTCCATGTCACCTGGAGAAATATTACTAGTCCTGGCATGTGTACTAACAGTGGTTTGCATGCTGGGACTTGTAGTTCCCGTTTTCCTTTGTAAGCATGTGCAAATAGGACCTAGCTTGTGAAGTGCTCTGGATGAAGCTGCTCCCGATGACGTCGGCCCACTTGGAAACTCCGCCCAAGAGATCATGGAGAAGTCAAGGGCGAGGTATGAAAAATCTGTAGGAGGTACAGGATTTAGTGAACACGAGATTCACGTTCACTAAATTTGTAATACATGATTTTAGGTTAATGACAGGTCCAATAAAAACCTTTTCACTTATCTCAAATCAATGGTTCTGGGTTACATTTCATGTGCCTGCAAACATGGCTTGTGTTATCTAGTTCTAGCCTCACAACTCTGGAACACCATTCCACTGGTTATCAAATGCACCCCCACCTTCCAACCATTCAGAACTAAGGTTATCACTTGGTTACTCAATAAATAACCAACTATGTATGTATGCCCATTGTATGATTGTATCCTTTACTATGTCCGCTTGCTACTATATCTGTAATGACTGCTTTCTTGACAACTATACATATGCTGTACAGCTGTACTAATGTTCCTTACCTCTGCCTGTAACCAGATGTTTAAGCGCCCATATGCCCCTGGGTCAGGAGCGCTATACAAATAAATAAACATAAACAAACATAAACATAAACATTTTCCTCAAAACTGATTTTCAAGAAATAATTAGTTGATGAGTTTGGAGTGGGAAAATATGCTGAGATTATACAGGAAAAGAAAAGCTAGACTCCTTACTCTGCTGATTAAGAGGTTCGCTAACAACTCGCCGTTTACAGTTACAAGGGGATTGTGATGCTCTATAAGCACAGGTTCTGCCCTGCAGTAGTCTATGGACTAGAGTCGTTGGGGAGGGTCAACCTTAAATGGTTGAGAGTGCTGGTGGGAACATTTCAGAGGGCGGTCCTGAACCTGGATCAGGAAGTGCCTATGGAATTGCTGTTTTTGGAGCTAGGGCTCAGGTCACTTGGTACTGAGGAAAAGGGGGGCTTTATATATAAAGGCGATTAAAGCACCTACTTGCCCACTTCTATCCTCAATGAACATGGTAATCATGAGCCAGGAATCGACCAGTAGATTATGTTCATCGGCTGATTCTGTTCGGGATATCTATAGATTAATTCATTGGGAGCCCAATTGGGAAGATGAGCACAGGGTGCTGAAGGTTGAATTTGACCGCAAGTTAGATGCCTGGGATTGGGTTTCCAATAATGGTCACATGGAGGCCCTCCCTAAGGAGGTATCTCAGACATCACATTCTAAGATACACGTACATGAAGCCTCAAAACTATTTGGGTTGGTGAGAAGGTTCTATTTACTTTAGAGAATTGACCATCTCCCAAATATGATCACCTTAGGGCCGCAGCTGGGGATGCCGCGTGAAGACCGTATATGCCGTTTGTGTGGAGCTATTAACAGTTTAGAAACAGCCCAAAACGTAATGAGAGGATGTAAATCCCTGATAGATCTACATAGCCAAGACCTGATAGGGTTTGTACACAATGAAGTCTCCATACAAGAGGATGCCGGTTGGGCGTATGTTCTCAATGCAGGGAGCAACGCGTTTGGTACTTGTCTTGTATGATATGACAGGTTATTTATAACGCGCTTAATACCAGAGGTTTCTAAGCGTGGACCCAAGCATTGGACCTGTGGTGCTCCGTGTCGTCTGGCTTCCAAGGCGAGCACGTTGCCCCTGAGCTATCCTCCTCCCGAGTCATGGGGGTATATGGAGGGTCATTGAAGACAGACTTGAGCCTAAGACCTGATGTCTGATACAATGTATCATGATGAATGATTTACTGTAAATTGATTTTAGACAGTATTTGCAGATGCAATTTGGTTACATTCGTTTGTAATTTGTTTGTAATTTCTCTGCTTTTATATTATTTTATTGTTTGTGTACTTCTTTCTGTTGAAACGTGAAAAGTTATTTTGGAAACAATTAACATTTTAATAAAATACAAAATAATTAGATAACGACGTTTTTAAATGGTTTAAAGATCCTTGGCCAAACATGAACAAACACAAGATAAACTGCCCTTCTCTCATTTGTGGGCTTGGATAAGCATCAATTCAGCTCTGTGTAGCACAAAGATGGTTCCTAGCGTGCCGGCGATGGGCCAATGAAAATATGCCCGAGGGTCCAAGGCAGGGCGCCACACTGGCATAGACCGGAGGGAGCTCCGACTGGGCCCAGTTTATAAGCCAGGAATGTGGCACTGTCTGCACCGGCCAGAGTCGCTTCCCTTCCCTTCTGTGCGCTCTCAGAGTGAAGGATCGCCGAGGCGGCATCTCTGCTGCCAGTAAACAGGCATTTAATAAATAAATATGTCAAGTGTCTTTCATCGGGCGAGGGAAGTGACGGAACTGGTTCTGCCAGAGGAGGGTGGGGTGGCTGAGAGAAATCAAGCTTCCCCGCTGCCTGCAGCCGGCACAAAGCAATCGCCAGAGACATGTCACGCCCTGGATTTGTGCTGGAAAGTTCCGAATGCCTTTATTTGCAAAGGCACGTCTTCCTTCCCTTCCCCCGCCCAGGAGCACCGACATAGGGGGCTTCGTGACCGTACACCTGCTCAGAGAGTTGCCAGCACGCCATGCCAAGTGTGGAAATCAACTAGATTTACGGAAGAAATGATGTTATTGATATCCGTACAGCTTTTTTAATTAACTGGCTAGTGAGTCAGAAATAACATCGGGCGTTTATACAGTGCTTCGTGCCCGTTTCTTCCCGTGTCTAAGCTCTGTAGCGTTAGCTGTTGTTATCCTGTTGGAAGGTACTCAGTGTCTCGGTGCCAGCAGAATGAAGGGACGAGACGTCGCTACCAGGGTTCATACGTGCTACATGCAAGCCCTGCGTCAGAAGTCAGCATTTAACGCGCCAGCCACCATGCCACGAAAAGGCCTATGAGACCCAGGCATGGGCGCTTCGGCTAAGGCCACTCGTTGTTGCTGGTGTTAAGGCATGGGGAGGGATGGGGAAGCGAACCCGTGCTGCTTATTTTCACAAGAGAGCCCATTTGGAGCAGGGGGGTGGGCGAGAGTGCATAACCACGGAAGAAAATAACGAAATAAACAAGTCTACTAATTATCTGAGAGGGGCGCTGCTCTTTTCCACTGAATTACCTCTTATGCGCATAAAGAGAAGCTGCGAGGCTTTTTTTTGTTTTTAGCAACACTCAGGCTGTGGATTCTGCGCCTTATAATTTCACTTTTTCCGTAACTGTGAGCAGGCAAGTTCCAGCATGCAGAGAGCGCTGTTGGCTAAAAGGCATGTGCGGCAGAGGCAGGACACCTGGCATTGGGCTCATTAATAGCTATGAACAATTCACCTGTCTCCCGGCGGCGAGGTGGAGTGAGTGAGGAGATGTCAATGGCACGCACTACACGGGCTCGCTTCTAGGCGCTTTTACGCGCGTGCCTAACGCCTAACATGGTCCGTGTTTCATTGAATACAGGCATACAGCTAAACCATTCAGCTTATTTGGGAGCACTCAGAATACTGGTAGTCATGGAAACGGAGGGAATGGGACGGGAGATGAAGTCGTTTGCCCAGAACTACAAAAAGCGATCAGGCCCAGGTTCAGAACCAAGGTCGCCCTTGGCCTCATCCCAGAGGAGCTATGCGTGTGGCGACAGGCTAGGATGTCACCCTCCTCCGTGCGCATCGGCAGCTAGAAGCACGCACGCCACACACCTACTACGCCACACCGAATCTAGTCAGACTTGACTTTGGCACTGGCTGTGACACAAACGCTGTGTTCAGTTGCATGGGATATTTCCCAGGTGTTAGCCACCGCCCCCCGCCCCCACCCATCACTGCAAAGCAACGGCCAAAGTCCTCTTTCAGCGGCGAGCGTTGCCCTGCCAGCCCTTTCCCGAGAGAAGAGGTAGACGGCGCTTACCTTCGCGTGAGGGGGACCCGCGCTGCGCAGCTGGAGCCGAGGACTGACTCTCTGGGAGGAGGACACCTGCGACCAAGGTGGAACCTGACTTTCGACGCAGCGGTATCGACCGACCTGCTTGTGTCTTTAAAAAAAACACACACACACACACGCAGCACAGGAGCTTCTCCCTGGGCCCGCCTGACTCACGCGGACTAGGAGGCGGCGTGAGCGAGGTGTGGCCGAGGGAGTCGCCCAGAAATACCAGAAAGGCACTTCAAAAGTTCGGGTGTTGCAACGCACTTCAGCATTCTCTGCATAACTTAGGCCGCCGTCCGGGCTCACGAAGCAGGTTTACTCACACGGCTACTCCTTGTCAACAAATGTCCCAAGGCTTGCTCCCCGCATATTCTCCATGGAAACAAATTGATAATAGGATTTGCGGGTCTTGGAGGGTTTGGTAGAAACGTAATAAAGGGGCACCGAGGTGTAGCTATCACATTGCTTTGTAGTAAACGATTGTTATGTTGATTTATACCACGCACCGATACCACCCAAGGGCAGTCTCCAGGCGCCTGTGTTGTAACAGAATGGGGGCAATGACGTACGAGGACTCCCAAGACGGGAAAGTTCAAAATAGGGGAGGGTTGCAGGAGGCTAGGATTGGCTGATAGAGCAATGCCCGAACCCAAAATGCTATTGTGGGCCACTCTTTTAAGTCAAAGTGGTTTTGACCAGTGCTACTGAATAAATATTCTGCAAAATGCACAATTTGCATTACATTTTAACAACCCACCCCCCCTCCAGGCCCCTTGGGTACTACTCAAACAGTCTGTCACAAAAGGGATGAATTGTCATTTACAACTGTGGAACACATTTTCATTGGTGCCCGAGACAATTTTATGCCCCAGTCTGCACAACAAAATATAAGGGTTACGTATTATATACATATATATATCGAACACCCAGGACCGGCCTATTTTGAAGTAACATTTCACTTGACAACCTGGTGCAAAATGCTGTCTTTACCCAGACTAGTCAGCAGCCTTGGACTGGTCCATAGGGTGATGCCCAAAGGGCAGGCCCATTGGAATGTTTCCCCCCACTTTTACTGGACAATATGGGCAACTTTTTGAGATAATGCACTGTGCAGCACGTAGTTTTTACAAATGGTATTGAGCGGTAGCATTAAAGCTCACCTTTGAGGTAAATGTTCTAAAAAAAATCCCCCACATGTACTACCCAAAAAATTGTAGCAAAGTGTAATGAAACGCAGTTTGTGATTGTGGGTCATTCCTTTTATTTGTGCCAGGACCCATTTTCTGTCCTAGTCCGATTTATTAGTCCGTGGTGCTATCATTTATGAGAGGGCCAATCTGTGCAAATGTAGTTGAAGCAATTTCCTGCACAGGTGTAAAATTGCCTGGCACCAAACAGTTACTGTAACCTGGCCCCAGATGCCAGCAGTGTATGGCAGTCCTTAGTGGTGAGTGATGGGGGTGCCACTAGCCCCAGGCCCTACTATCACTGGAGGTTGCTGGGGTACCAGCCCGCCTGTAACTAAGCACAGGTCCACCACAACACAGCGTTGCACTCACAAGATCAACAAGGGAACAGGGATCTCAATAATACAGCCGGACAAGACAGATGAATGAGAGTGTAGGTCAGTGGCTGACGGGTAGTATTTGTTTCACAGACTGGTGAAAATCTCATCAGAGGTAGGAGATTACAAACTGCACATCCAGGTAGGAGCAAATATGGTTTGAATTGACACCATAGCAGTAGAAAGTTGTTTTTAAAATTATATAGATGCATGCACTATCATTGTATTTGCAGGCGATATTCCCATCAGGAAAGGAACGCCAGCATTGGTTTTCCGAAATAGTAGAGGGCAGAGCTGTTTACGCTCACACCAAAGCAGCAGCACCATGTTTCTTTGTGATCAGGGTAGTGGGGAATTAAAGCAGCCCAAACATTGTTTTGTTTCTTTTAACACCCTAAAGGCGGTCTACATAAAGATATAGTGAGTGGCGACTGTGTACATTTCTTTATTTGTTGATTTATTTTGTAGCGAGTGTCCACATGCATTGTCAGATTAGTCGGACCTGAAGAAGGCACCATTGAACATCCTTTCCAAAATGTCGAAACACCAAGAGGGCTTCTTTTTCCCTCTGTTGGAACACAGTGGGCACAATTACCCATCCGTATATATTTGTACGCATTGAATGGAGACGTAGGCTATTTGACCCTGAGGAGAAACTGGCACACAAAGAGTATGATACGTCAGTTACTTTGAATATGTTCGGCTTTCATTGTACCAAGTCAGGACTCAGTACTTTAGCACTTTAAAGCATTAAGGATAGGACTGGTCATTGTGAGGTGGTACAAAACAATAAGACACGCTTCAACAGTATATTTTAACAACATTGCATTTTATACTTATCTTTGATATATTTATGTTATTTATGGTTAATTTTACGCTGTACGTTGTATGTTTATATATATGAATGAAGTCCATTTGTATATGTTACAGGTATTTAATATTTACTTATGCTTAGAAGTGTCAGGGACCAGGGTATGATAAAATAATGTAAAAAGCAAAAATATGATTGATGAAATGAAAAAAGTGAATGCATGATGATTGAATAAAATAAGTCCTAATTAAAAAAAAACTCTTCGCGAAACTGATTTAAGGTAAACTTCATTTAATTACTAACAGATACAAAAATAAGAGCAATTGATTTTCTTGGAATGACATCTGTCGGAAGCCTTTTTGTTGTGTAACAAAGGGGTATCAGCCCTAGCCAGTATAGTCAATAGCAAAGGATCATGGGAGTCATAGGCCAAAACATCTGGAGGGACGAAGGCGCAGACCTCTGACCTAAAGCAAGGCAACTCTATACAGCCATTATATCTCACGGTTTATATGTTCATTTGTACCAACTCGGCAAACATGTCCGATGTGCCTTGTGCTGGTCTACTTGAAAGCTTTGCCTTTGGTCACCATCACTGGTGCAGCACGTTTTGGAATGTCACCGGTCCAAAGGCTAAAATTGTCCCCACCCACTAAGCTCATGCGTGGCCCGCTAACCAGTCTCAAAGCCTCTGAGGACAGAATCTTCTACGCGCACAAATGCATCCCATCCCCTCACAAATGCATCCCACCCCCTCAAAAATGCATCCCATCCCCTTGCATGCACAGAGAGGGCTTGTGCCCCTCTATATGTAAAGTTGCACATTTCACTGAGTGGGTCTTGCATTTCTTACTGAGGGAGGCGTGTGCATCTCGCTGGAAAGTGCTTGTACATCTCTCTAAAACATATTTCTCTGGATTATTCTGGCTAATTCAACTGACATTTGTGTGTTTTTACTGTGTTTTTACTATATGTGCTCACGCAAAATGCTTAAGTAGCCAAGCGTGTTAATAACATTTATCGATGTATTGCGATTCATTCATTAATACATAGCTTTGTGTGCAACCCGTAGGTCGCTTGCTTAAATCTTGGCAAAGCTGACTTAGCCTGCCATCCTGCCTTAGACCATGAAATGAATACATTGTATAAAATATCAATTATCATTCTAAGCCCATACATTAATTCAAATTATACCTTGCAAATGCAGCCACTCCGAAATCTCTCTCAATCCAGATGTCTCTTTTATAGAGATTGTGGTCATTTACTAAAGCACTCCTGAGGATTTCCAAACCTCCCTTTCCATTCTTATCTTGGCTAGCTCTCTCCCTCTCTCGTGCTCTCTCTCTCTCTCTCACGCTGTCTCTCCCTATTCTCTCTCTGCCTCTCTCTTTGGCCCTCTCTCCTCTCCACCAGTGGTTCCTAAATTGATAATTTTATGTTTATTCAATAAATATTCACAATTGGGTCCAAGAACAGTGCGTGTTCTATTCGCCTTTGGCTTAGTGCTGCTGGTCACACACTGGCAATATGAACAAGAATCTAACGGCATCAGTTTGAATCTGGCTGGGTGGTAAAGAGTGGCGGGAATGGGATTCCCCCACTTTTAAAGCACCAACAAATTTAGAGTTTCACTAGTAAAAATCATCTTGTATTGAGTGGAAGAAATGTCCTTCACACAAAGCCATTACCTCTACAGTAATTACCATGGGCGGTAATATTCAATCCCCAGGAAGTCCTATAAGACTCCAAAACAGTGAATAACTGAAGGGCTTGCATGACTCTTGCAGACCCTTCCAGCTACCCCATATAGTAACGGTATTCGAGTTTGGCTGTATTTTCAAAGGACATATCACCAAACTGTAAGACCCAGGGTGTTTAATGGTCCAGATTGGCTCAATGGAGAAAAAAGAGCACACCAGGAGTGATGGCTGGGTGCTAGTTGAATGCTTCCCTGGAGATACAGCTTCTGGGCCCAGATGCATCATATGACAGATACATTACAGGCCATCCCCATGGTTTTGACGTTTGAGATGCCAAAATGACGCCCAACCTGCAAGCTCCTCCCCTACTCCCAGGTTGCACCTAAAGGGGTGGGAATGTCCCCTTTATGGGCTCCTGGCAGCATGTATGCAAGTTCAACCACTTCTATTAAACATGCTAGGACACCAATTAGGGCAGTTTCCAGACAATATGGTGGTAGCCCGCCATACAACCCTCAACAACCCCCGTCCCAACATTATAAAACCATACTAATGTAAACATAAGTTTGTTTCATTAACTTCTAATTAAAGTACTTGAAAGTAATAACTATAGACAGGCAACCAGACAATTAGCCTCATTATAAGTTTAGTGGTATCCCGCCGTTAAATCCTGCGGGATACCACCAAACAGTATTACCATTACTGGCCCTTGGTCTGCTGGAATTACCAGCAGATTACAAGTGACAGTAAAGGTGGGTATTCTCCATTCCATGGAGTCCCATACTCCATGGAATCTGTCTTGTGTTTTATTGTCGCAAAGTGTTAAAAGGTAATTACAAAAAATTGTTTGTCCTAGGCAAAGACAAATGTCTACTCTGATTTGCCTATTGGGGAATCTAGCATGGTCAAAGTCCATGCCCCATGGATTGGGAGACTGTACGTGGCTGCAAGCCATGAGCACTGGCCATTGGTCACATTATGAGGGTATGGTGGACACTGAACTAGGATGCAGGGTAGGTGCAGCGGATAACAGTGGTGGTTTGGTGGGGTTATATCATGGTCGAGCCTCATGCCCTAGGCAATTCAACCATGATTTGCACCCCCAGGATGTGCTGCTGATAACGACACATGAAAGGAGGTTTTCATGTTCTTTCAAATGTGATTAAAGAGGAATTATTAATAATGTATATACATTGATGTAACATCATGAAACATTGTCACTCATAAAAACCTATTAAATTCACAGAAAAAAGTTGTTAAAGGGACGTTATGGTTAATTTGCACTAATAAAAACGTATGAAATTCAGTGAAAAATCTTTGTTCAAGGGGCTTTATGGTTACAAGTAAAACCGAGACCCCCCACAAATTTGCCAGTTATGGTGAGCTAAGCAACCATAACTCACGCCACCACCATACACTGCTAAGACTAACACCCTGGACATCAAAGATGACATCACACATGTCATTGATGACATCACTGATAGCACACATATGTGACGAATCAACTTCCGGGGCACCAGTGGTCCAGAGATTAATATCGGTTTCTAAACCATCAATCAACCCCCACATCTCTAGCACACCAGAAGGGATCCAAACAGATTGGAATACAAGTGAATTATAAGACTTCCTTGTCCAATTTTGGTAATGTGGACAGAACGGCAGGCTTATCCCAGCAAGGTCATGGATCGTTGGTTAGTTGCAACACAGTGAAAATACAATTATTACACAATGATAAAAGGGGCTGTCCAGTCAAGGTTGTAGAAACATATCTACTTTATTCTTACTACAATAGACAGTTTTAGTACACTACAAATATGACCTACTCTGTAAAGGAACACAGAGGACAGACAGTTTCATGAAGGAAAGGGATGCACTCTGGATGCACTCTGGATACTGAGACAGGAGGGTAATTGGTAATCAATCTTACTGTTCAAGGTTATTCGGTTCCAACACCAAGGGGGCAAAGGGTCGTAACTGTCCCTAGGGGCCTTCAGAGAAGGACCAGGGGGGCAGAACCACAATGTACCTTGTGCTGAAAAGGTTTGTGGTGCTCAACAGTGTCGATGTGGTCCCAGGGCACTTTGCATTCCTTGAGACAGAGTTAGTGGTGGGAGATAGCTGCGGGTACCAGGTGGCAAGCAGTTTGGCAAGCAAGGCTGGACGGCCATCTGCAGGCTGTCCAGCGCTGCGACTCATGGCCAAGAATCGTTGTCTGTGTGCTGGTTGGCAGATCTGGAATGCTGGTTGAGACATCTCCGATAGCTCTGGTGACTGCAGCATGACAACAGTCAGCGGTGCAGCTGGATGAGGTTCGAGGACTCGACTGTCTCGAAAATGTTCTTAAAAGATGGACGCTGGATGATGTTTGTATGGCACTCCTCCTAGCTTCTTCGCAGGGCTTGTATCGTCCTTTCAAGGCAGACAGCCCAAAGCTCAGGAGAGTGATTTCAGGCAACGCCCTGGACCTTTGTCCAGAGGCTCTCTGACACTTCCTACCTAGGAAGCTTGCTGGCAGAACCTGACGGTGATATGTTTAGAGATGATCCATCATATGATGAAGTGATATTTAAAATGAGTATTACATATTGGATCAGAATGGAGAAAAAAGAGGTCCCAGAGCGAATGGTAATGGTGTGACGGCGCCCAGAATTTTTTGATAAGGATTTCGAGAAGGTACCAAGTTCTTTATGGACCACAAGCCCCTATGATGTAGGTCTATTAAAATGGATTGGGGAGGTTAAGATTATGTTGAAACTAGGAGCAATTTTACCTTGAGCAAGACAGTACCCAATGTCTCAAGAAGCAAATGAGGGTATTTTTAAGACTACATCAGTCCTGATTGATCAAGGCATTCTGGTACCGTCATAATCATTGTGTAATACCACAGTGTATGCGATTAAGAAATCATAAGGGGGGGAGTGGAGATTCATACAAGATATGAGATGGATTAACAATATTGTAGATGTAGGGTTTCCTTTAGTTCTGAATCCTGCGATGATACTGTGTAGTATGCCAACAAAAGCACAATATTTCACGGTGATCGATTTGAAAAATGCGTTTTTCTCAATCCCTTACATAAAGACTCCCAAGATCTTACGTCTTTTAAGTTTCACCAGACTAAACTGAAAAGAACTCGTTTTCCCCAAGGGTACTGTGAGTCTCCATCAATTTTAACTGAGTCTTTCAGATGGACCTAAGCAATATTGATTTGAAAAGCGTTGTGATACAGTACGTAGATGACATTTTGGTTTGTAGCACAACAGAAGATGATTGTACACAAGACTCGATTCAGTTAATGACTATCCTGGCAGACAAAGGATATAAGGTAGACAAAGAAAAGTTGAAATATTGGAAGTACTGTACATAGACCACTTGATTTTACATGAGGGAAAAAGGGTCAAACCTGAAAGAGCTGCGGCAATCATGAAGACAGCAAAACCACAAATAATTAAACACATGCAGCAGTTTTTTGGGATTATGCAAATATGTTAGAGCTTGGGTGTTTGATTATAGTTCATATACGAGACCCCTTTTACCGGCTCTAAAGAAAGCACAAGTGAATAAGGAAAAAATAGAATGGACTGAGGAAATGGAAGAAGGGTTTAAAGAACTGAAGAAAGCAATTTGTACAGCTCCAGTTTTAGGAATTACCAATAATGATGAATAATTCTTTTTATTTTCGCTCACGAATGGGACAGTTATGACAGCAGTACTTACACAGAGAACTGCATTGGGGTATAAACCTTTGGCATACTATAGTGGGATTCTGGACTGAGCTATGAAAAGGCACTTTCCTTGTGAACAATCGCAGGCAGCAGCCACGTTCGTGATAGAGAAGTCTGCTAGTATTGTGATGGGGTGCACCATGACGCTTTTTGTAGAGCATGCGGTTTTAGAGAAATCCAAGGGTACGTTGACATCTCAGAGAGCTTCTGTGTATGAGGTAGTTATATCGAATCCAGCAATTATAATAGTCAGGTGTAAAATAGTGAAGCCTTTCACTTTTGCAGCTGAGCCAGTGGCAGAGGGCGAGCATGTGCATGATTGTGCTAACTATGAAGAGTACTATGATGAGATCCTGCACGTAAAAGAAAATGCATTAGCAGCAGGGGAAATTCTTTTTATTGATGGTTCTTCGAAAATTGATCAAACTAGTGGTGAAAGGCCTACAGGTACAGCTGTGGTAAGACACAGAGCCAATGGTGAATTCGAAGTGTTAGCAAGTGCAAGACTACATCTCACTTTTCAGCGCAAGTAGCAGAATTGGTGGTGCTTATTGTTGTGCTAAAAAAACACACAGGGCAGGAAGTGACGCTGTAAAATGACTCCGCCTATTTGACGTCAACTGGACAGGCAGGGCTAGCATGTTGGAAAAGGAGGAGCTACCTCCATAAGGACAGCACTCTAGTGCAGCACGTATCCTTATTGGACAGGCTTATTAAAGCACTACAACTCCCAGTAGCCATAGCAATAGGTAAATGCGCAGCGCATATTAAGCAAACCGATTGTATCTCTCGTGGGAATAAAGCTGCAGACGAATAGGCCAAAAGCGTTGCATATTCACCAGACATTTCAAGTTTTGATACTCCAAATGTAAAAGAAAAAGTAGTGATGATTATGACAGTAAATGAAGGTTTTAATCATTTGTCAAGAATACAGTTAATAGAGGTACAAGGCAGCGCTTTCCAGGAAGAGCAGGAATTGTGGAAACAGAAGGGGTGTTCTCTATCCCCCTCTGAAGCATTCTGGCGACAGAACAGCACTGTAAAGCCGGTAATGCCAGTAGCATTGTTAAAGGTAGCTCTTGAACAGCTGCACTACCCAGCGCATTTAACTAGGGAAAGCCTCACAGCAGCTATTGCAGAGGATTGGTTCATATGAACCTGTTAGAACATGTGCATTTTATGTAGTAAATTTCATCGTATGTCAAAAGTTTACCGCTGGGCATACACTGCGAACGATCAAAGGAGTGATTCCTCGACCGAATGGTCCTTTTTAGTATTTACATATTGATTATGTTGATATGCTGCAAGTATGCAGTGAATATATGTATATGATAGTGGAGGTGTGCCCCTTCTCCAGGTGGATCGAAGCTGGTCCTTGGACACACCCTGATGCCACTTGCATAGCAAAGTTTTTAGTCTGAGAAGTCTTTCCCAGATGGGGAGTATGTGAGGTGCTGAGTTCCGACAATGGGCCCCATTTTTGTAATTAGGTATTTGAGCAGATTAGCCTATTGCTTAATATAAAACCCAATTTTTCTTCTGCTTATCACCCGCAAGCAAACGGCATATGTGATACACTCAACGGTCTGCTTAAAGAGAGAATTGCGAAGTTAAAATTGACACTGAAGAAGGGGTGGTTGAACGGCCTGCCCCTTGCATAATATGCCTTGAGAAATCAGCCTGGGTCAGACACGACCTCACACCGCACAAGCTAGTGACACAGAGGCAAATGAGAATGCCATTGTCTCCTCCATCGACGAGCAGAAGTGATGCCCAGAAGACTGCAGAAATGTTAGGAATTAGTTTAGTATGTATTTGACATGTATGACCGCGAGTATCTCTGTCATTTCAGATCAACTCAAACATAAGGGGAGCCAGTCTCAGGAAGCAGATGAAGACCACCATTCAGCAATTCAAACTCAAGAAATTTTACCTGTATCAAAAGTTTTCATCAGAGATTCAGTCCTAGTTGCACAACTTCACAAGGAAGTGGAACAAGCCTAGTTTTAGTGGTCCTTTTATTATCAAGAACATTACTCCCTCAGCAGTAAAAGTCCAAGAGAGATATGCCTGGATACACTTAAATGATGTAACGCCGTATGCTGGTGAGACCAACGTACCCCCACCGATCATTTCTGAAGCAAGGCAAGAAGAAGTTCAGTATGTGCAGACTCAATCCATGATGAGGAAGAACGACGCGGAGGCTGTTGATTAAATAAATGCATGTTTGCATTTGGACTGTGAATCATGCCGGTCACTCTTTATAGATATTAAAGCAGGAGTGCAAAGCCACGTTCTAGAGTCACAGGAACATTTGAATTGAACTTTAGCAAAGTGTTAACATATTAATGCCATACCTGGAGTTTGAATTCGATGACTGGAAATGTGAGAAGTTTCCAGATTCATTCCTTAGTGAGTTTTTCTTTGGTTGGCCCAATGGTTCTGTCTAATGTCGATGCCCATAGGTTGCTCATCGCTATTTCTGTTTACATACTTTGAGCTTACCCTTCTATTGTTGGGCGCAATACTAAGATAAGTGCTTTTGTACAGGATCCTAAAAATGGCCCTGCGATTAGGAGGTTACTTCATGGATGTCATTTAGCGGTCACCAGGGGTCGCAACTGCGACCCCTGAGGTTTCCTTTGCTACCCCTTTTGTTGCCCTTGCTACCCCAAAAAAAAGGATTTGATTTTTTCACATTTTTGTTTACATTGAGGCTCATGGGCTGTGGCTGCAGCATGTGGCTCTTTGTTTCTGGAGTGGTGGGTTTCTGATGGCTATAGCCAGTAAGATAGCTCAGTATGTTGAGTGCTGGCTGCTGCAATGTGTGTGTGATCTTCAGGTTCGACTCCCAGCAAGGTCAACTCTGCCCTTCATCCTGCTGAGGTTGATAAATGAGTACTAACACTAGTTGGATGATATTGTATATATATATATTTGTTCTATATGAAGCACTTAAGCGTAAGTGCTATATAATAACACATCATTATCATTTGGCCTTGGACGTCTACTTGCATTCACAGTGATTTGGTAATGTGGGCCTATACGCACTGATATTAACGATGCATATGGTGATCCATTCTTGTATAAAATGTATATCACTTTACTTTGATATCATAACCATATTTTTCATTGTGTACTCAAAAACAATGCTATGTGATGCCACTTCCTGTTTTGCTGTGGGGTGAAAGATCATGTTCCATTGCTTCCTGTGATGTCACTTTGGGGTGGGGTCAAATGATATAACTTCCTGTGATGTCATCAGTGGTCAAGGGTCGTGTGATATCACTTCTGCTACCCCAGGCATTTTGGTGAAATGACATCCCTGGGTTACTTATGGTGATAATTAGGCAGATCCTTCCACTTCCTGATCATTTAACAATGTTGCCTGATTAAAAAGGTTTTTTCCGTCCTTAAAATAGTACACAGGCATAATGAGGGCTGTAAATAATGGCACAATTTCGGAGAATGAACAAGTTCAGTGACGTGTGGAAACTCGTAACTGTTGGGGATTGTTCTACTGGTGCATAATATATGCCTGCTCAGCATTTATCATTGTTTTCCTGATTTTGTTGATCCAAACTGTTTATTTCATTGGTCCAAGCAAAAAAGAAGTCCCTATGATTCTTCCAACTCCAGTGACTCTCGCAGATGTATCCATTACTGACAGGCCAATAACATTTGTCATTGTTCCCACAACATGCAAAGCCACTTATTTCTCTGACAAGTGTTCCTATGATTCCCCCTATAGGGAGGACTGTTTTTTGATGTACTTCATGAGTATTATGTACAAGCTCACCTTGCGAAAGGGAGACACAAGAGAAGCAAAAGTGAAGATGATAATGAATTAAATAATGATCTAAACAGTACAGCATATCTGGGTAATAACATGTCGAACCAGCACGTGAAAAAGGTGAGAGAGAGAACCTCTAAGGAAAGTTGCTATGTTTGTGCTCTCCTACCTTATGCCATGGGCAACTCTAAGATATTCATGGCTATAGAAGTACCAGTACAGAAAGATCATTGTCTAACACACCTTGAGCACTGCCATGCGAGAGGCCGGTTCCAGGGTCGAACAGCATCTTTGGTATGGGTGAATGAGAATACAGCTCCAGAAGAAGATGATTACATGCACGGCTTAAAGACAAGAAAGAGACCACACACCAGAGATCATGTGATAAGATATGGACAGCCTGGAATAAATGGAGCAGGAATTCGATGATATGTGAACAAAAGGCTCAATTGTCAAGGGGAGAATTATGAAGAAATTAAGATGCAAGGAGAGAGGCCAGATGCAAGTCAAAGGAAAAGTACTCTCTCCAGACAGTTGGGAGGAAGGTCTGATTGTGTGTAGAGTGGTGGCAGTAACAGGATTCTTTGAACCAGTTATAGATTATGTGGAGAAGGGATGCAAACCTCTCTGGCCGAAGCTTGCAAAGTTGCTGACAAGGGTTATGACAAAGGAGGCCTGTTACAGATAGTGCCTCTGGCTACTGCAGAGCTATGCTTCAGAAACAATGGCACAAGAAAAGATGGAATGAATCAGCAGTGTGGTCTAATTTTCAATGTCCCAGGCATGAAGGATGGAACAGTGGTGATAATGGATCACAATTGGGCCTGCGGATCCATAGAAGCTTTCGATGCTATTCCATATGAACACAGATTGTTCAGTCAGACTCCTGCAGTATTCATGACTATCTTTATGCCAGGAATCCATACGCTGGTGAATGGCAAATGGTTGCAGATCATCAGATGGGAACTTCTGCAGACGATTAACACTACCATAAAGGGATTCAATGCGATCAAGGAAGAAATGAGAGCTATAAGGCTGATGACTATGCAGATCAGATATGTCCTGGATATGATTACAGCTATGGATGGAGGTGTTTGTGCCAAAATCAGAGAATCATGTTGCACATTCATACCTTCTCACGACAAGGAGAATGGGACCTTGACAGAGGCCATATCGATGCTAACGAACTTGCACATCAAAATGGAAGATGAGGCAGTGGATATTGCAGATGATGGCTGGTTTGCATCAATTATCTCATGGGTACCACAATGGATGGCTAATATCTTCAAGTTCCTAGGAGCACCACTGGTGATGATCATGTTTGGATTCTGTGTGAGCAGGATAATAATCACACAGTGTAAGAAGGCAACAAAGAAAGCAATAGGAATGAAGATTATGATCGATGTTGAGTCTGGGTTGGGACCCAAAGAGTTGACGGATGAAGGGATCAGAGACTACATAAAAGCAAGCATTTTAGCACCTGACGGAATGAAGTAACTGCATCCCAAGAAGCATAAGAGGTATGTGCGAAGATGGATTTACTGCAATCCGAATAGACAATGTAAACTTATGACGTGCAGTGTTGATGAAAATCTAAAATCAGCAAGAATCCTTGAAAGGAGTAATGAAGATATGGACTCCAAAGAAGCACTTTTTCAGACGAGGATGTCTTGGTGTGAAGACTGGTGGGAGAGTGGTTGATGATCAACCAGAAGGGGGAGTATAGAGGAGGAACCAAATGCCTCTACCGAAAGTCCTGCCCCCATTTTGCCCATATGTTGGAAGCCGGAGATGGCGTCATGCACAATCCCGTTAAGGGTGCCTATACCGCAAAAAGGCTTTGAAATGGGGTATCCATTAAGAAAGCCCTATATGAAGTAGCCTCGAAAGGCTGATGGTCTACTGAAAGAAACATATGAAGAAGTGTGAAGCGCCAATGGCAAGAGACTGGTGATGTCACGTGAAGCAGGAATGACTCACCAAGAAGAGATGCTGAAGAAGAAAGTATATAGACCCTATAGAATCTGATGACGAAGTAAAGAATTGAGTAACATTGTATGTATGTGTGAAGAGAACTGAAGAGAATGCAAATCATTTCATAACTGTACAGATGCTGTAACGCAAGTAGACTAAGTAATCATGAAGGCTGACTACGTAGTGAACAGACTGCAGGCGGCGCACCAATGTATACATATAGGAATGTACATAGAATCTGGATGTTCCACATCATGTTTTAGAAAACTTAGACCCCATGAACAAAAAAGGGCTGAAAGTGTGGTGCAGAAGAAAAAGGCAGAGGATGAGGGAGGAAGAATCGAGAAGGCTTGTCTGGCACAATGTCAAGGGTTGAGGCAGCCAAGAAACTGGTTATCTATTTGAGAAGATACAATAACGTGTGAAGGGAGGCAAGCTCCTGTTTGAGGTGCAATGGAAAAACACTATGAGTCTCAAGTCTTATTCTTTTAATGGTAATAAATGTGAGAAAGGAGCATAAAACATGGTCTCCTGTCACATGGTCCCGATGGAAATAGACTTTGGGCAAGCCACACCAAAACTGAAGATAAGGCTGTGCTACACTCCCTTTTATTCTCAGGCCACAGTGAAACTCTACAAGGCCAAGTTCAAAAGACAACTCGAATGACAGACAGCAAGAGTGATGATGAATGATGGGTTAATTGGGTGGGAAGGTGAGGTCAAGTTCACCCCTGGCACCTGGGATCCCAGCTCGCGTGATGCTAGCGAGTGGAATATTCCAGAAGGGTACAAGCATGCCAACCAATCATAGAGGGCCATGTATTAGAGAGCCCTACATTTTGAAAAGCCAATGGAACGTTGTGTATTTTATGATGTCGAAGATGACTTGCACTAGGGGTGAGCATAAGTTGTCCACCTGATGTTAGGGATCCGATTACATTCCTATTCCCCATAGAAAGTATACTTAGATGTTCCGCTTAGTCCTATCACAACCTCGAGTAGGTTTTCTTATTTTGCCACGTAGTATGACGTCACTTGTGAGGAATGTTTAGTATAAAGTTTGTGTTTTGTATGAAAAGCAATTGAACCGTTGAGAGCTCAAGCGAACGTCCGTTGATGTCCGTTGTAACTCCGTTTTATGTGATTGCAATTAAAACAGTTAAACCTTTTGCCAGCTTCCTGAGTCAGTCTTATTATTGGTGCAAGAGCAAACTCTGCATCCCCATCCCCCATTAAATTGTTAACTCGCTTAAAGGGCCTGCGAGTTCAGTACCCTTGTCATACTTACCCCGTATTACAACCCTGTGACATTTGCTCCTGACTATGCCCTGTGAAACCTGACCCTCCTTCTACACCCCTGTGATACCTGCACCACTGTGACTTTTCTCCAGATTTAATATATATTAAAGGCTCTTTGCATTAGCCTTGTGGTACTGGCCCCTGATTTCACCATCTGATATTTGCTCCTCACTGTACCTGTGATACATGCTCTTGATTGCTCTCTTCTGATATGTATCCTTCACTGCAGCACTGAGATTTCACTCCTGATCGAACACGCATTAAAGTTGCTTTGATTGCACATTGAGATATATGTTGAGATATATGCTCTTGATTGCTCTCTTCTGATATGTATCTGATATGTATCCTTCACTGCAGCACTGAGATTCCACTCCTTCACACGCATTAAAGTTGCTTTGATTGCACATTGAGATATATGTTCCATCTTGCCTCCCCTTTGGTATTTGCTCTTATTGCATACTGAGATTTCGCCTCCCCTCCCCCCCGACTGGACCCTTATAAGACATGCTATCTTAAAGCAGTCCATCATTCTTGTTCCCTGTTAGTCTTGATTGCAGCGCTGACATTCTTGCTTCCACCTGTATCCTCATAAAATGTACATCTTAAGTACTGCTTTCGATATTGCTCATATTTGCACTGATGTCATACCCTCTCCCCTGTGCTGTCTCAAGAACTGGCACCTACCTCCCTCACTCTGCCCACCCAATTGTGTAGCTGCAACTCAAATTACGAACACTGTCCTCCTTTCAAGTGGTAAAATCATCTCCCAAATGACTCTGATAAGATTTGATTCTGGGGTATCAGTTAAATATTGTTTCTGTGTCTACTGTCATAATTGAAGCCTTTACTGCTTTCTCAAGAAACTGTCTCCTGCACTGTTAACACCCACTGTTCTCTGCCACCTGCTCCAAACTCCAACACCTCCCTAGAGACATTTAATTACCTGATCCATTCACCATTTGATAACTCGAACAGATGGCTTAGCCTTTGCATGGTGCTGTACTACTGCTCCCAATTCCAGTGCTGGGTACCAACAGTGCAGTGTACAACGGCGCTGTAGGGTCAACTAGTGCTATATACATACAGCAGCACAGGACGGCAAAGAAGAGCGCAGACTCTCATTGAATCACAAGGCCGTGAAGCAGGAACAGTGCGTGATGATTATTTGTGATTTCATATAACACAGGCTACGGCATTTTATCCCTTGCGCAGCATTAGCAAGCTGCCCACTTTTTATGGGCAATACAAAGCATCCTAAGACCACAACATGCTCCTCAAGCCTACTGATCCGTGCGACAGAGCCATTTCCTCACAGCTTTTCAAGTTTTAAGTACCTTCGATGATTGATGGAGCAGCAAGGATGGTAACATCCTCCAGCTGTCAGGCACCGTCTTGCAGAAAGCAGAAACATGGCTGATCTAGGTGGAGGTGCATGATGAGATGCAACCTTACCCCTCTCAACAGTCCACAGTGCGAGTTGTGTGGTTGTGCATGCCAGGCAAGAGCTGCTGAACTGCTAGAGGGGGTCAAATGAGGACTGCCATGAAGCCACTGTGCTTCAGGGTAATCCCAGTAATCAGGGGGTACAGATTGGGCAAAGGTGTCTGGGGTCGGGGATGCGGGGTCATCTTAGAGGTCCCTCCCCAGACTGTCCCTCTCCACATTTTGCAGCACTGCCCCAGGATTTTGTGTTATGCCAATAGGACTGAATATGGGGAAAGACCCACCACAAAGTATTTGTGTGTGTACACTAGTACATACACAAGTGTAGGTTTATCTATTGTCAAAGCACACTTAAGTGCAGCTAAGGGTCATAGTAGTTCAAGAACCCGATTGGAATGTAAGTGTGTTAGACTACACTCATCCAGTCCATGCTCCAGTGTAAGAGCCCATCTGCCCTGGGTTGCCTTTGCATCACCGCACGTTTAGGCTTTTTGGATTGATTAGAAGCATAATTTATGTTATGTCATTATGATTTATACCACACACTGCTGCTATTTGCATATTCTCCTGGCGAATCTGGGCGACAGTGGGTGAGTTTGGGTTGTTAGGAGGAGAGGAAAAGGCGAGATTGCACTGTTTGTATGCGGTTGCAGATCAGAAGTAACCTGATCTCTGTGTGCCTGTACGCCTGCTAGGTGTGAAGTGTAGGAGGTTTCTTAGACTTTGTGTCCAGACGGGCAGCCTTGCCCTGATAGTGTGGACATTTTTGGGCAGAGGCTGAGTATGGAAGCTATTGTTAGACTTGTACCCTTGTGATGTTTGAATTATGGAGAGAGGGTCTCTTTTTAAAATCCGTGGGTCAGTGGCTGGTTTTTGTGGTGAATAAGACAGAGAAAATGTAAGGGTTTGTCAAAACGGGGTTGTTGATGGGATTTCCGTAGTACTTTCAAATTATTGGTCTTGATTTCGGTTGCTTGATGATGAAAGGTGTTTGGCTTTAGTGGTTGATGCATGAAGATGTCCTGTCCTGTGTTTAGACATTTTGGTAGACAAGGAAGACGTACTCGCATGGTTGTATACTTCCCTTAGGGCTGTGTGATGTGTTCTAGTCAGACGGTCGGAAGCCAATATGGCATTCAGTTAGGTTGTGTCTGCATTTGAAAGACAAACTATTGAAAAGTGTGGACGGTGTACGTTAGACTTTTGTTCTGTTAAACATTGAAGAACCAGGTTTTTAGATTATTCCTGAATTTCAGGTGGTCCTTTGGTAGTGCGTTCCACTCTTTGGCAACCATGGTGGAAAAGGCTGAGTCTCCATGCCTTTCTGTGCCAACATTTTTGGTTTCTAATATTATGTCGTTTCTCAATCTGAGAGTTTGTTTTGGGGGAATTCTGCTCCTTGACCATCAAGTGCTGTGTTGGTGATCCAGAGGTCCATGAAATAGATTCAAATTTTGAATGATAACCAGTGGAGCGCTTTGAGAGCCGGTCTTATGTGTTCCATTCTGCCGAGTTTCAGTAGGAGTCTAGCTCCTGTATTTTTGATCCGTTGAAGTTTTTGTGCTGTAGTCCGACATACCTAGGTAAAGGCTGATTGTGTGGTCGACTCTTGAAAGAATGAGGGAGATGATGGCCAAAACTCTGTGTGTGAATGAGAAGGAGGGATGTGACCCTTAGGGCAGAGTGGAGATGCTAGAAGCACATCTTTACTATTGCCCTGACCGGGCATTCCAGCGAGAGATCATTGTCTTGATGACTTTAGATGGTTTAGGGCAGCTGCCCATTTCCAAAGGCCATAGTAGATGTGTTTCAGGTGTGGCCTGAGATGAAATGATCATTAGTTAAATGGTTAACTGCCATCCGTGCACTTGTTTGTGTGAGTGCCATGCTAATAGTAGTGCTGCAGTTTCTGCCATCAGTCATTTTGTATATGATTTGCGTTCCAGTCACATAGTTCTAACAGAGAAGACCATACGATTTTAAAATCTTCATCAAGGAGGTCTTTTAGATGTTGAAGAAGAGAGTCCTTGTGGAACTCTACAAGTAATTGGTTGTTTGTTCGAACTGAAAGGAGGCAGCAACGGGATTTCTGTTCTGTCCATTAGTAACAATCAACATTCATTGTAGAGTTGTGTTATGGAGTCTGGTGTCTTTAAGACTTCTAATCTGCGTAGTGTGTTTAACACTGTTGAAGGTTGCTGCGATGTAAAGCAGTACAAGTGCTGAGGTGATGTTGTTGTACGCTTCAATTTTGAAACTAGTGCTGATTCAGTGCCTAGCATAGGTCTAAAATTGAATTGTCAGCAACCTACTAAGTTATCAGACCCTACATGCACCAAGAGTTGGTGGTAAACTTCGCTCTGTAGAATTTTGGTTGGGTATGGAATGATTGAGATAGGACAAATGTAGGAGGGGTATTTGGGTTTTCCAGCAGTTTTTTCAGAAGTGGTTTGACTTGGGCAATCTTAAAAGCATTTGGTACAATTCCTGTGTTGAGCGAGCAGTTCAGTAATTTATGAAAATAGAAAGTTGGTGTTTCCTTGTTAAGGATCTGTTTGTAGATGTTTGTGGCAGGAGCGACCTGCTTAGTTTCTGAGTTTCAACAATTGTTTTAAAGTCTGGCTCAGATATTGGTTTGAAGCTGTTCATCGGTGGGCTTGTTGGCTGAATGTCATTGACCATGATGTGAATGTTGTGTCCTATTCCGTTCCTTACTAATGCATTGATGGCTTGCTGTACGTTTAGTACTTCACTTCTGAAATGGATGGTGATATCGTCACATAGGTTTTGGGTAGGTGAAGGTATTTTGCTGCAGGAATCAGGGTTTCTCATCTCTTTAATGATTTGGTAAAGTTATTCCTCTGGATGAGATGCATTAATGAGTCTCTTGGAATATAAGCATTTCTTTGCTTTAAGGATATCTGCTTTGTAGTGGCAGGCGTCTTTGATAGGCAATCTTGTCTTGTGGATTTGAGTGTTTTCTCTGTTTTTCAAGCCTTCAATTTTTTTTTCTTTCTTTGCTGAGTTGTTAGACCTGGGCGAAGAGATTGCCTTGCTTTTTTGGGAAAATGTATGTTATAAAAATGGTGGAGCACACCAATGGGGGGGGGGGGGTACAGAACTCAAGACAACCACAAGCAAAGTGTCCTTGTTTTTGGCATATACTGTCTCAGACATCATATGTCCCATATCCCTAGCCCGGTGCATGCTATAAAAAGGACAAAAAGCCACCTGATCAGTTATTTGGCTTATGTCTTTTATCTTTATTTTCATAAATAACCCTCAATACTTTGAGGGTTGCATTTAATGCCTAGTGATCATTAGGACTGTGATTCATGAAGCACAAGCCAGACACTCAAACCATTTATTTATTTATTTCTAATGCACCAACAGCCCGCGGGCATCACGAGGAGTACGTTCAGAGAGAAGGGATTCTATTCGAACAGTAATGTTTTCAGATGTTTCTCAAACGAAAGCAGATCACTTTCCTGCCAAAGTTTTAAGGGTAAGGAGTTCCAAGCCCTGGTCGCCAATGATGGAAACGACCTGCCGTTACTGTTGTCTCGTTTCGTTTTTGGACATGAGAGCAATCGGGAGCGAGAGGACCTTAGCACTCTCTTGGGTTCATGTAGGGTCAGCCTGCCTTTAAGGTAATCAGGGGTATTGCCATGCACGCAGGTGTGTGTTAAAGTGAGAATCATTCCGGCAATGAACACTGTAGAAGGAGAATAGGCTGCTTGGCACCAGGCTGCTTGGGACCAGGCTGCTTGAGACCAGGCTGCTTGGGACCAGGCTGCTTGGGACCAGGCTGCTTGGGACTAGCTGTTTGTAATAATGTACGTCTTAAATTCATGATTGTGCTGCCAGACCCTACAAATGAGAGTGGGGAAATGATAGCCACAAGTGTCTGGATGTGCAAGGTAGAGAGTGTGAGACAATGGCAAGTAGGATTAAAATGGCGTTCGGAAAAGGCAGAGACGGAGAGCAATGGCTAGAGGGTGGTGTGCTTGAAACAGGTCGGTATGATGTTATGAAAAGAAAGGGGCTGAAAGAGCGAACTTGACTTTCAGGGTGGGGCAGTGCGCTCAGAAGAGAAAAAAAAGGGCTGACTCTCCTATGAGACAAAATGACAACCAGGTTGCGAAGAGGCCAAGTGCCTTCAGAGCTGTGAGTGGGGTGGGAGAGTGCTGAGAAACAAAGCAATGCAGGGAGGAGCCAGATTTCCTGTGTGAAGAAGAATATCGAAAGTGCTGCAGGAAATGAGCAAGCTTAACTCTGCCTAATCCATGCCCCGCCCTGTAGAGAAAACTAGGGTGACTCTCATTTTGGCAAGCTAGATTGGCCACTCACTATTTACATTACATTTGATGAGAACACCTAAGACCCGAGTCACAAGGAATACATTAGTGTTGGGTGTGCGCTCTTCATAGTCTCACATTGGTGGCGGACATGCATTTAACAAGGACAGGCCTTAGAAATGTTGCCCTTAAGTGCCAAGGGTGTCTACGTTCGTCCTGAATTCCCATAAGAAATCATTGTAGTCTCCGCCCACTCCCGCTCTTACGAATGTGTCATATGGATTCTTCCCGCTTTTACCTCATATAATGAGAGCTATTATTATTACCCAATGTAAGTGAATTTGAATTGTAGACCTCAGGTGGATGATAAGCTCAATCGGCACTGGCACAGGGTTGACTTTACAGATTTCAGGCTGCTCAAAAAAACTACCGCTTTACTGATGAGGTAGCCATCCAGATGGGTAATGGTCAGGCTCAGACTAGCCAATCGGGCAATGGGCCCATGGCCGAACCAAAAATCCACAATGCAGGCGTGGGCCCATTTCTTTTTGGTCAAAGTGGGCCACTTTTCTGGCCAATTTGGGCCAGTTTGATGATTTAATTCAATCTGCGGCTAGTCGTTTTGACCAGTGTTGCTGAATAAATATTCTTTAAAATGCACAATTTGCATCACATTTTATCAAAAAACTCCTCCTTGGGTACTATTCAAACAGTGTCACAAAAGGAATGAATAGCCGTTTCCAACTGTGGGACACTTTTGTATTGGGGCCGAGACAATTGTTTACCCGTATCACAAGTGCTCATTTCCTTGTATTGCTACAATGTTAACGGTTGTATGGAACATGTTGTTGGGGAAGGGAAGTGGCCTTCACAAGCATGCCCCTAGTAGTTCGTTTTTCATTGTGAAACATTAGGCACACAGAAGAGCTCTAAAGGATGGCAAACTAATGGCACCCCTCGTGGGAAAACTCTGGCATCCTCTTCTGATATGAATTCCTACCAGGTGACCAAGATGCGTTCAGGATAAATATGACTCTTTTAGCCAATTCCGTTGATTGATTGGGATAAGGAGGTTTGGAGCATGTAAGAAATTGATATTCTGATGCATCCCGGATAGGGGGGAATGGCATATGATGAGGAGAAACACGCAGCTTGTAGGTGTTGTTTGGTTATTTGCCCACCCATTGGCTGCCCGTGGTCATGCTAATGCCCATGGCCATTCCCACCCAGTTCCTGCCCTGCACCGTCCAAAGCAATTCCTCTTTGAGCCAGCTTTTTACAAGCCTTGCCATCAAGAGGTGCTTGAAGTGCCCTCCAGTGTTTTTTCAAAGCAGTCATCTGAGAGTAAATGACTTCAGTGGAGCTATAAATACACTACTGATGTAATAAACATGTCTTAACAAGGTCCGCCTTCAGCCACACTATTGATAAGCATTAGGCATGTCCTTCCCTGAAGTCCTGTGGTCAAAAACAAGCATTGACAAAGCTAACAGTTTTTGTGTGTGTATCTGTTATTATGCATTTGCCAGCCACTACTAATATATGCCCAGGTGCTCGAATCATTTTACAGCTGCTACTATCGCTGGTCCATTAATACAACTACGCCAGTGCCTGGTAAATGCCCTTCCCATGCCTATACAAATGCAAAAACTGCTGGCTTTGCCAATGCTTGTTTTCATTTTGGAGGTGGACATGTCAGGAAGAACAAATAGCCTTCATGGCCATGAAACCGGGCTCCTATTTTATGTTCTGATGATTAGAAAAAGGGTCAGTGGTCCACCGCGTGTTTCTGGAGAGAGTGCACAGGAAGCCAAGTGTGTCTGGGGCTGGCATGCCCTTCCCCAGGCACCTGGAGTGTATCTGTACTCTTCGCCAGGCTCCTGGATTGAATATGTGCCAATCGCCAGGCACCTGGAGTGTATCTGTACTCTTCGCCAGGCTCCTGGATTGAATCTGTGCCAATCGCCAGGCACCTGGAGTGTATCTGTACTCTTCGCCAGGCTCCTGGATTGAATCTGTGCCAATCGCCAGGCACCTGGAGTGTATCTGTACCCTTTGTCAGGCACCTGGAGGGAATCTGTGCATTCGCCAGGCTCCTGGATTGAATCTGTGCACTTCGCCAGGCACCTAGAGTGAATGTGTGCCCATCACCAGGCTCCTGGAGTGAATCTATGCCCATCACCAGGCTCCTGGTGTGGATCTGTGCCCTTCGGCCAGGCACCTGGAGTGAATCTGTGCGTTCGCCAGGCACCTGGATTGAATCTGTGCCCTTCGCCAGGCCCCTGGGGTGAATCTGTGCCCATCAACAGGCTCCTGGAGTGAATCTCTACCCATCACCAGGCTCCTAGAGTCAATCTGTGCCCTTCGCCAGGCACTTGTAGTAGATCTGTGCCCCTCGCCAGACACCTGGAGTGAATCTGAGTGGATCCCCACCTTGCACGCCTGTATGCAGTGGAGCTCAGCAATGATGGAAACCGTGGCAGAAATGGTGGTTTCAAAAGCCCCAAGGGTTCCAAAGGGTTGTGGAGTCTTCTACCAGCTCCATGAATATGGACCCCATACATTGGAGCTATCTCATTCCATAGATATTAAAATACCAATCCCTTGTGGTATGAGGCGTTCCACACCAGAAAGGAATTCGCAAACACCTATTTGTTCAGTGTAAAGGAATTGGGAATGTATGACGGATGCTACAGAAGGCAGGTAAAACGGGCAGCCTAACTATGTCTGGTGCTCACTCTCTGGTGCAAATGTCTCTGCATCTGTATAAGCTTTGTAGCCATCCAATGAGGTAGCTTCATTCAGAAGAACAGACATTGAGCGCAGATGTGGTTGCACAATGCAGAGGTGAAGCCAGTGTGCGGTGTAAAGGGCGTTTGTGTGTTGCTGTTTTTCGCTGTTTACCGCTGGACGCAGGACATCAGGAGGTAGTCCCAAATACTTTCAACACAGTACCACATCGCACCTGTTAAGTCAATCTGCTGTGGTGTCACTTTCTCTCAACGTGTTTTAACGTTGTTTTTGGATTAACTGCTGCAATCTTCTGACAAGCTGCTCTGAGGGACTACGGTGTCTGTCCTCTTTGGCCTTTCCCTTTGACCTCGGGGTAAACTGTTTTGGAAGTCCACTACTGTTCGTGTTGTTCACAAGGAGAAAGGAACACCAAGCCCCAGAAGGTGAACATCGGTACAAGGAAGTGTATATTATTGACTATATAATTATACACGGACTTACATAGGGCCTCATTACACGGATGGCGGTAAGGATTTACCGGTACGGGTATTTTACCGGTACCGGTAAATCCTTACCACCTTACTACGAGGTCCCTTTGCGGGTTGGGGAATTTAACGCCTGCTTTTTGCAGGCGTTAAAAACCAAACCGCAAAGGGACCCAGGGAGCTAATTACGGTACCGCAATATGCGGTACCGTAATTAGCACCTTCCCCATTCCCATTATGCCCTATGGGGAAAAAATGGGAATGGGGAAGGGCAATGGTGGAAAGGGGAATTACCGCTCCGCCAACCTTGGAATGGGCCGGTAATTCCCCTTTCCACCAAGGTGGTGCCGGTATTTTACCGGCATGAACCATGGCGCTAATAGCGCCATGGTTCTCCGCCATCCGTGTAATGAGGCCCATAGTATTCTTCTCTTTGTATCTAGGCTTTGTAGTTTACACTCAGTGGGCGTGCATATAAAATTGTGCTTGCACGCGCACCACGCACGTGCATCTGTGGAAGCTAGCCGCGCTGCAGCGGGGGGGGCGGCCGCAACGCTTCCCACTAATTTATTTTTTCTTCTGTTCATCCTTATAGTTCAGTGTTTAATGTGCAGTTGGTGCTGTTATATTTGTTTTGAAGGTACGTGTTGACTGTTTTACCTCCTTTCTCTTCTATGGTTACACCTTGCACTATGTCTAAATCCATCATGTCTCTTAAATCTGGAATGCCAAAAATTGGTGCTGGTTTATATGACATCTCGCCCTTGGAATCACAAAAGGTTTTTTTTGCAAAGAGACTTAAAGAGAATCAGGAGAAAAAAAAGCGATCCATTTCTTTGAATGTTGACATTCGCAACTTTTGCCAAACTGATGGTGCCAAGAATCAAAATGTAATTTCCGCTGATCTAACCACTGTTCCAAAGTTACAATCATTGTGCTCCTTGTCTGTTGCTGTACCTCCTAAGGAAGCCTCTGACCAGGGACAGGCACCTGAGCTGAATGGGAATACTGTGAATATGCTTAGTAAGGAACTAACTGATGCCTCTATCGCCCTAGCATGTAAATCAGGCGAGATTTGTGTTACTCAAATTCCTGAAGCTGGTGCCGAATTATCACAGATCTCAGTTGGATTGCCATCACAAAATCCTCCCCTGTGCTCAGTACAAGCACAGCATTTGTTAAAGAAAGAATATGAGAAACTCACAATAGCTGGTGAAATTGATGCAGAGGCGATTGGATTTATGAACTCATCGAGTCCTCATGAACCTGCCACTCCTGATGTGCAATATATTTGTTCTAATACTGGTGACTTGATACAACTTAATGATAGAGCTGAAAGATCGAGTCTACCTATTAATGCGTCTAATTTAGCCTTGCAGGATAAACATGAGGATAAGGACAAGCAAGAGCTGTACAAATCACCTGTCATGTTTGATAAATCACCTTCCAGTGTGTCAAATTGTTCTCTCTCCTTTGTAGCGCCTACGCCCAGGCGCTCTCAATTTCATGAACCCATTGATAACCTTCCATACTTCATACGAGATTCACGGGCCACGTACAATGATAATAGGTTTTCTTTCCCTGAAGCGCCTGCCCTTAATAACACTCTAACTGCCATGAATACGGCACTACTTTCACTGGCAAAACTGTATGAAACGTTGGATGACAAAATAAAAAATCAAACTGACTTTATTCAGCAATCTCATGACCAGATTCACCGTGAGATCGGTACAAAGATCCAATCTGCTCCTAACTGTTCATATAATTACAGTAGTCCGAGTACTCAGACGAACTTAGAGGATAAGGTCATCTCAATCCACCCTGTTCCTAAAGAACACGCACCACCTGCCATTTACCGTGACATTGTTGTTATTGATGGCCCCCAAGAAGCTCCTCTGTCAACTCTGAAGGATAGTCCTCCAACCACAATTGTGATTCCCGAAAACAAATTGGTGACCACGTTGGCACCGATGTTCCTCAGTTCCAAAAGTGCTTCTTTAAACACTACAAATTTTAATGAAACGTCTAGTTCAGTGCAAACAACTAGTGAGTTGCCTACCAGAATTAAACATAAGAAGGCCTCAAGACTGCTTACGGCAGCGAAAAAAAAAGACGTTTGCACCTTATACAAGATATTCAGTTACAAATGAAGGAGTCTCTAGTGTATAAACCGCTGGATGACTTACTGGCGGTTGCAGCCTCGACATCCATTCTGAAAGCCCCAGTCTTCACCCCTAATCCGAATCCAATAACTTTTCTGTTGATGATGAAGAAGTCACAAATAAAAGTATTTACAGGCCTTCAACCGATATCAGTTATCACAGATACCACTCCAAGGCAAGGAGCCAGTTTGCCTCTGATAGCCATCAGCTACATGAAGCGGCAGGTTTAAACACAGAGTGTACTTTGCAAGAGCTTCGAAATGAAATATGAGCTTCCTCTGCAAATTAAAACCAGGAAAATGAAAACATTAAACAGCTCATGTTGCTATCACTGCAAGGATTGCCTAATGATGCTAGTCACATGCTGCAAAACGCTTACCCAAATGTTAAACCACTTTTGAAAGGACCAGGGTTGCTAAGTCGAGACCATGAATCTGAGGTGATTATGAGCTCTCATATGGCAATCTCTAATTCAATGGATGGTAGGCCACCTACACTGCCTAATGATGAGGCCAGATCTTCTCCTCCTATCAGTAAGAATCAAGCGCAATTTAAAAAGCATCATCGCTTATTGATCAAATGTTGAGGTCATCCTTTCACCAAATACGAGCTGAACCGCGCCAGTGTGCTTAACATTTGTGCGGAAATAACGGCTTTAGAGGATCTTACCTCAGCAGACATTGACCTTGTTGAATTTACAAATCTTCCTGACCTTTCTGAGGCCCGACTGTATATTCGGTCGGGTGTGATACTCAACACCTTATGGTTAGCCCGGACAGCCTTTTATAATCTAGGCTTCATCCTGAGTCAAGAAGTGTATATGAAAGAGCAAATGACGGATAAACCAATCCTGCCCCAATCCAGAATCTATGGGGATAAAACCGTCATTCAAATGAATCCTGAACCAAATTCTAATGAGGCATGGGTATATCGAAGTCATGGTGGAATATCGTAACAATCCCAGATGACTGACCTTGTTAGCCCTGTCTCCTGGAATACTAGAGAAAGAGAAGCCCAGGCTGACTACCCCTCTCTCTTTGGTCTGTCAAAGAACACAGGGAAGGGATGCACTAAAACCTGCTTAATAATAGAGCAGAAAACTACACCTGTTGGGTGAAAAATTATTTAAGACTGGATACTTAATTACAAAAGTAGAAATTTCTTTTAATATTTTCATTGTTTAAAAAATTGTTAAAAAACAGACAGTTACAAATTACAACATGCATTCATCAACAGTTACATATCAATCCATGAATTGTATGAGTCCAGGGTGCTACAGTTAACATGTATTTTAAGCATAGTTGTCAATTTCAATATGCGAGACACCAGAAAAAACACAATTAGGTTTTCCTATAGTCGACATATGTTTCGGCCTTTTTGAAATACCAACGTGGTGAGCGCTGGTCAATGAAATAATTATACGGCCATCTTCAGGACGGTCTTGCTTATTGAGAAACTTAGTTTCTTGCCCCTTGAGCATGTGGAGTGTCACATCTAAAAACACAAATGTACAGAAAAATACAATTAGAGCCAGTCTACCTCAAGCAGACTAATCCCAGGGTGATGGCCGGCTATACTAATATGCTGCACCTAGAATAATGCACCCACCTGTGGTCGACAATGATGATTGAAGACCATGGAGTGGGGGCTTCTGGAACGGTTATTTGGATGCCAGGAGCCGGAACTCTATTTACAGGGAACACAGAAGAGACACTAAATCGTCTGAAACACCATTAAGATGTTAGAAAAAAGGAATGTAGGTCAAAGCAGTTAGACACTTACGGGTAGCACCTCTATGTAGGTGGGGGCCTCAACGAAGCAATTATTTCAGAAGAGGAAGTGAACTTGGATAGCTATATGTATTCAAGCTTTGTCCTGTGGTATTCATCTGTGGTAATGCCTATAGAATAGGACAAAACAGATGGATAATGTAATATTGAATTCAATATCTCATTTAGGCATTTCTTATCTAATGATTACAGCTGTAATTACGGCACTCAGCGATATTCAAGGCTGCAGGTAACTGTCAGCGACGTCAGTTAAAACATTTTCTAACCTCCGTGCAACGCCATGCACTTAGGGTTAAAAAGTAACCATATGTGCTTTATCTATAGCGGCACAGTTTCTACACATCTGATTTTCTGTATGTGCTGGTTTGTATCTACAGATTTCTATTAAACAGGGGAAAACAGGGGGAAACTCCCCCTGTTTAATAGAAATCTGTAGATACAAACCAGCACATACAGAAAATCAGATGTGTAGAAACTGTGCCGCTATAGATAAAGCACATATGGTTACTTTTTAACCCTAAGTGCATGGCGTTGCACGGAGGTTAGAAAATGTTTTAACTGACGTCGCTGACAGTTACCTGCAGCCTTGAATATCGCTGAGTGCCGTAATTACAGCTGTAATCATTAGATAAGAAATGCCTAAATGAGATATTGAATTCAATATTACATTATCCATCTGTTTTGTCCTATTCTATAGGCATTACCACAGATGAATACCACAGGACAAAGCTTGAATACATATAGCTATCCAAGTTCACTTCCTCTTCTGAAATAATTGCTTCGTTGAGGCCCCCACCTACATAGAGGTGCTACCCGTAAGTGTCTAACTGCTTTGACCTACATTCCTTTTTTCTAACATCTTAATGGTGTTTCAGACGATTTAGTGTCTCTTCTGTGTTCCCTGTAAATAGAGTTCCGGCTCCTGGCATCCAAATAACCGTTCCAGAAGCCCCCACTCCATGGTCTTCAATCATCATTGTCGACCACAGGTGGGTGCATTATTCTAGGCGCAGCATATTAGTATAGCCGGCCATCACCCTGGGATTAGTCTGCTTAAGGTAGACTGGCTCTAATTGTATTTTTCTGTACATTTGTGTTTTTAGATGTGACACTCCACATGCTCAAGGGGCAAGAAACTAAGTTTCTCAATAAGCAAGACCGTCCTGAAGATGGCCGTATAATTATTTCATTGACCAGCGCTCACCACGTTGGTATTTCAAAAAGGCCGAAACATATGTCGACTATAGGAAAACCTAATTGTGTTTTTTCTGGTGTCTCGCATATTGAAATTGACAACTATGCTTAAAATACATGTTAACTGTAGCACCCTGGACTCATACAATTCATGGATTGATATGTAACTGTTGATGAATGCATGTTGTAATTTGTAACTGTCTGTTTTTTAACAATTTTTTAAACAATGAAAATATTAAAAGAAATTTCTACTTTTGTAATTAAGTATCCAGTCTTAAATAATTTTTCACCCAACAGGTGTAGTTTTCTGCTCTATTATTAAGCAGGTTTTAGTGCATCCCTTCCCTGTGTTCTTTGACAGACCAAAGAGAGAGGGGTAGTCAGCCTGGGCTTCTCTTTCTCTTTAGAATCTCCCTTCCTCCAGCCCTGACCCCCCGATAACAAAAAACTTTGGGAGTACCCATCCTTATAATTATCCTGGAATACTAGGGCATTTAAACATCTCATCAATAACAACAGCATGAATCTATTTCAATATGACATCATAGTTCTCCAGGAGACTTGGCTGCGAATATCCCCTATCTGGGAACTTTACGAAATATATCTGGTTCCTGCTATTGCCACCCTGACTGGTAGGCCGATGGTAGGTCTAATGACGGCGTTCCGAAAGGATAAACATTTTGCAGTTATATAGCATAGATCCCCGTCACCTTGTTTTCAAATTACAAAAATTCGACGAGGACTAACCCACTGTGCCATAGTACATCTTACTTCGGATGAATTTTTTGACCACTTCAATAACATTCTGGACCAACTTTCACTTGATAAGTCCATTATGGAAACCTTCATTATGGGAGATTTGAACATGCATCTATTATCCAAATCTACATCTGAATCATCTCGAACAATTGATGAACACCGTTGGTTAATGTTAATGAGCAACAGAAGTTTTGTGATGCTGAATGGTTCAATTCCGGGTGATGTTCCCCATAGAGCTACATGGCATAATGACGGCTGTCACTCTACGTTGGATTATATTCATGTTATTATCCAGTTCTTCTCTAAAATCATCTCTCTTAACATAAAAACTACAATAATGAGCGATGACAGCCAACTAAGTTTGACTTGTAATTGGCCTATAGTACAATCTAGGACCAAGAATGTAGACATAACTAATCTTCTAGTTAATAATACGAGGAACTGTATAAAATGGTCCAGAGCCAAATTACTTTATTACAAGCAAAATTTGAGCGACACTTATGGTGACTCCAATGTATCTGACAGCCCTTGATATATCCATGCCATGCAATTATTTTCATCTAAAGGTTCAAATGTTCAAGGAGGCCATTTCAATCATATTCACACTTTTGACATCGAGGTAAAACACAAAAAGAGGGAGTTAAGAAAACATATAAAAATGCTGACAAGGTCACCCAGAGAATTCTTAGCAGCAAACCTCGAGCAGATGAAACTACTAAAAGAAAATGTATAAAAGATGGCATCTGGGTCGACGTGCCCTCCAATATCAGCGTGATGGTGAAGCCATGCTAAAACAGATTATTATGAAATCATCTTTGGGCGCTCTTGAACACTGCTTGCCACAAATATCAGGCAATAGTCCAGATCAATTCTATCCCGGCAAGCGAGTGGAAATCCCACTTTGATAATATCTATTGTACTCCCCTGCCAGAAATTTGCCTAGAGTGGGATAAAATTGACATGGATCATACGGTTCAATTCGACCGAGAAGATATCTTACATTATATATCTAAGCTGAGCACCTCTCGAGCATCAGGCCCGGATGGTCTTCATAACTCCCTAATTAAACAGAACAAGGTTATGTGGGCTGATATTCTATACCTTATTTTCAATGAGATCATGAGAACTGGGAATATACCCCCCTCTTGGCAAACATCTGTGATTCTCCCTATATTTAAAAAAGGTGATCGCACAAAACCATCGTCTTACAGACCAATTGCTATCTTGGATTGTCCGGGGAAAATTTTCGCCCAAATGATCCTGAGGGAATTCAATAAATGGCTGGACAAACTGAATCATAGAGACCATTTTCATATAGGTTTTATCCCGGGGTTAGGCACGGCCATTAATTTAACAACCCTGAATGCCATCATTATGCAGGGAAAATGCAATAAACAACCAATATATGCTGCTTTTGTCGACTTCAGGTCCGCTTTTGACCTTGTCCCAAGAGAACTGCTCTTCAAAAAGCTATTGGATCTGGCGTGTCCGTGGTTCATCTTAAAATGGATTGTTGAATTCCACTCAAATACGTCCATTCAAATAAGGCTGAGTAATGATGGACTACTGTCGGAACCCATAAGAACTACTCGGGGCTTAAAACAGGGCTGCCTGCTGGCATCTGCCCTTTTTTTATTTTTTCATCTTGGACATTGGGACTGGCTTTTGTAGTGTGATCACAGATCCGGTAAAGTTAAATGGCTCAGCCATTAGTTGGCTTCTTTACGCTGACGATATGGTCCTCATATCAAAAACACCAGTCGGATTGCGTAACATGTTGAATGTATTGGATGTTTATGCTAGTAAAAACTGCAGTAGTATCAATCTTAATAAGACACAAATCATGCAATTTGGGACCAAAAAAAGACAAAAATGTTATCAGTGGAGCTTACAAAACATTGCTTTACAGATAGTGCATACATACATCTATCTGGGTATCTGTGTGAATGATCACATTTCTGACAGGCCATATGATGATTACCTACAACTAAAACAGAATGCGGTTCTGTCTCAAATGAGTCTCATTCGTAGGAAATATTGTACATTTTCTATCAGTCCCTTGATTGTATATTTCAAGCAAAAATACATACCTCCCATACTTTACGGCTCCGAAACAAAAAAGCGTCAAACCTATTCTTACTGGGTGAAATTCGAGAGCCTTTACTGGAAGAGGTCACTGCTGCTACCCATGTCAGAATCTATGTCTGTCATCAGACATGAATTGGGACTTATTTCAGTTTATGCAATTTACAAGTGGAAAATGTGTCAATTGTATAGGAAGTGTATAATGAAGGAACATAAGAATGGCCTGTTCTTGATCTTGTCCAATTATCTTTTAACATCTAAAGATTCATTTGCCATGATTTGGCGCACCTTTGCTTCTAAAATCTTGACAAGTGTAAACATAATACAAGTGCTATTAATAGAAAACCGAAATAAAGCTACAATTAAGCTATGGAGAGCCGATTGGATTAAGACAAGAACAGCATGTCTGAAAATATAAAAATTCAATCGGAATCCTTTTGCTCTCAAAGTCTATGGTCAAGTAGAAAAATATCTATCCCAATCACCTAATCCGACCCATCGCTCTGATTTTATGAGATTTATTTGGCCTACAAAAGAAATCATGGCCAAATGGGGAAAAATCTCGGAGGATAACCTTGAACGTCGTTTTTGTAAACAAATGGGTGAAACCATGAAACACTTACTGGTTGAGTGTAAAGCCTTGCTATCACTACGAATTTTTAATTTCAAGCTCTTGTTTGATACTAATCATGCGTTGTATCCTGATGAATTATGGCTAATAATGCAACCCGGAAACTCTAAACATATGAGATATGCTGTTGTGAATTATTTAAATCAACTGAAGATCAAACATAGTGTCAACAACGAGGAATCTGATTTAGGTAACAAGGGAGCTAATACTGGTCCAACTGGAGTTGAAATATATTTTTTAGATCAAATGTAAATGAATGTAACTAAAATGTGATTCACTGTAAATGTTGTATATGTTGTAATAATATTTATTAGAATGTGTCACTTTTTTTCTTTTTTATATATATGTTGAAAGGTCAGATTAATTTCTTGACCAAAAACAACATTAAATAAAATAAATTTTAAAAAAACAATGCAGAGGCACTAGAGAAAGAAGCCACATTACATATCAGAAATGCATGGAATGAACTTCCAGCAGGGACGGCGAAGGGGGGGAAGGGGCGACATTAACACGATTCAGAACTGGCTCACAAGAGCACATGGAACTGGTGGAAGCTCAAGAACCAGGAAGTGCTAAAGACTAACAATCTTATTCCGAGTTGGCTGCTAAATGTGATAAACAGTCCAAGCACAAATTGCTCATCGAAACAGCAGGAAATCAAGTCGATATTTGGGGCTGTTTACCTTGAGCAATCAGGCTATGGAATGGGCTATTATAGGATAATAATCAGCCAGTAATCCACACCAGAAATACTCAGAATGACCTCAAACATAGTAGCATTGGCTAATGGTTGCCCAGCTTTGAAACACATGTGACACAAGGGAAGGGAGACTACATGTGTTTGACTGTCTTTATCTCATACCCAGGTCTATATGTCAAAAGGAGCCTTGAGACCCATGTAAGCAGCAAGGGCCTAATTCATGGAGCATTTTGTGTGGTGCAAAGTGACATTGCACTGGCACAGAGTGCATTTGCACTGCCAAAAAACACCCTGATTCGCAGAGCGGTGAAAAGTGTATTTTTGCAGTGCAAAGTGACTTTGCACTCGGTTGGGCCGATTCATGGAATATTTCTCTGGTCCAAAGTGAATTTGCACTGCTGAAAAGTGACTTTGCACTGCCGACACAAACCCTGATTCATGGAACTGTGCGAAGTGTAATTTTGCTGTGCAAAGTCCTGGGAATGTCAGCCCATAGTCATTTTAGCAGTACAACATGACTTTGCCTGGACTTTGCACAGTTCCATGAATCAGGGTTTGTGTCGGCAGTGCAAATTCACTTTGAACCGGGCAAATATTCCATGAATCGGGCCCATTATGAGTCTGTGTTTTTGTCGGCAGTGAAAAGTGACTTTGCACTGCTCTACAAGTTCTACTAATTCCATGAATTAGGCCCCAGATGTTACAGGCTCACTCAGAAGTGTATGTATCCATGTATGTGATATAGTGAAGTCTTGCAGGCCAGAGGTTTTCCTTTTTTATATTATGCGTGATGCAATCTGCTGCCTCCTTGTACTCTGGGGAAATGGTGCAAGGGGTTGGTAAAGTAAGAAGAATGACAGGAATTACATTTTGAAACAATACATATAAAGAAAGCATGAATCGTGCTCCAACAGTATGTAGCTAGTGTCTAATGAAAGACCCGCCTTAATAAATAAACTAGTGCACTAGAATGTTGATGCAGACACGGTTTTATTTATACAAAAGACAGCAGTGAGAATATGTTCACGTGTTTCCAGTTCTTTGCCCAGCCCTTTTCCTCTTAACATTTGCTAAATATATAAATAAAGAGACCTGCCTTCTGCAGTGTCCCCACGCCGGGTAGAATCTCTGAACAGAAGCAAGAGTAAGGGATGCTGCTGGAGGCCACTTAACTCTTCAGGCTGAACTCCTGCATCTGGATACAGGATTACGTTGTCAGGCGGGATGACGTCACCTTACACTCATTTGGCGCTTTGATGCTCCTGGGTGTGCGCGTGACAATGCAGCAGCACCCGCCTCACGCTTACAACATCGACCCAAGAGCTGTCTGTCTTCAAACAACAAGGGAAATGCTAATGGGAAAGATCATCCCGGGTGACTCCATACGTCAACGTGAGACGCATTCTGGCCACCCATAGGTGCTCGACGGAGTAACTAGAAAAAGCTTAGTAAATAATGTCTCAAGCATTTAACTGACGAGGAGGAATAATAATGAACAGGTTCCCGCCTAATGTCCTTAGTAAAGGCTGGAAATGGCTTTAATGATGACATGTAATTATCCAATGATATCACCGCTGGCAAATGTAATTTTCGTTTCAGAGGTCTGCTCTCAGCAGGATATTTCTGGTGGGTGTGCGAGGATTCACCTGACGGCTCAGCGCGGTGTGTGTCTAGGGGAACTGAAAGGAAGTGACTGGAGAAAGGTTGTGAAGGGAAAAAGGAGAAAACGGAAGCGAAATGGCTGCCAAAAAAAATGACAAACGACAACAAAGTATCTAAAGAGAGCTGCAGGCCATTGCAGAGCAACAGGCCTGCAGTCTCGTACCCGCTAAATAAACTGGGCACTTAACGTCTGCGGCAGTTGGAAGCCTTGCTGCTGGATGGAGGCAGCGACATCTCCAGACTTTACCCGCTAAATAAACTGGGCACTTAACGTCTGCGGCAGTTGGAAGCCTTGCTGCTGGATGGAGGCAGCGACATCTCCAGACTTTGTTTGGATTCATTCAGAGTTAGCTTTACACCAACAGTTACCAGGAGCAGGGGCACCGACTTATGGATTTCCCAGAGGCAAGAGCGCCCCTCCCCAAAAACTCCCATTGAAAGTATAGGGACTCCTACGCAGATGGCCTTTGCTGGTATGCAGTTGGCCTTTCCGGGGGGTTTGGGCCCCGGAGCACCCGCGTACTCGGCGTCCCTGACCAGGAGCTACTTTTGGCTCCGGATGCCAAATGGTGCTGTACACACATTCCTGGTGGACGTTAACTGTGTGTGTGTTTGGTAATGTGTGTAAAGGTGCTTTAGTGCACCCTCATAAGACATTGAAAGTATAACGAGACATATATCCTGCTAAGCAAATCCTTATTTTGGTCCTATTCATTCTGATGCCGTTCCAATTTCGGAAATGACAGAAAAGACTTGTCTTATGCATGACGAAACCCCTTGCACCTCTTGCAGACAGGTGCAAGGGGATGTGTGAGTTTATCTTGCATGGAAAGTGCTCCTTGTTTGTGACCATGGAATGTGCAAGAGGGAATGCCACACCTGGCCCTGGACTGCACAATTGCACCTGTGGGTTCAGAATCCGAACATGGGCCTCATCCAGAAAAAGTTTGGGGATCTTTATTCCCTGCAAATGTGAGGGATGCACCCACGCATCACGTCACCTGCTGGAAAAATGTTCAGTGGCTCGAGTCTGCAGAATTGAGAGCCAAATAGGGGAAAATCCAAAAGCAATGGGGCAACTCCAAAAAGGAACAGGCAGCCAAATTCAGAGTTAACCCATGCATGCCTCGTGGGGAGGGCGCCAGCGCAAACAATGGCATGCACTTTTACCACAATGCCCATACCAGGAACAGCCTCAGATGAGAACAGTGATGCAGACCCACTGGCTGAACATGGCAGTTTTGAAGTTCAGCTGTATTGGAAGCTCACAGAAATGCAGCTGCAACGTTGGCACTTGTGTTTTATATATTTATATATATATATTTTTTTCTTACTGTTTTATTCTCTGTTTTCTCCTCCTCTCCCTTCTCCCTTCTCCCTCTCTCTTCCCACCCTCCTTTACTTTTTTCTATGCACTTACTGTAGCAGAATTGTCGCTGGACCTAGTATTATAGCAACAAATGTGTGTCTCCACCCCTCCCTTTACTTGTCCCCCCCCTCCAGCAATATTTGAAAGGTTGTCAGGCCTAGTACAGTAATCGCTTGTTTTGTTCCTCTCCCTCTCCCTTTCTCCTCCCCTGTCCCTCACTACGTGTAATTCTCCAGCTCTACCATGTCGTCAAGTCTAGTACGGTAGTCGCCCCGTCTGTTTCCCATTTCCTTCCTTTCTGTGTCTTTTCAATTGCTTTATCTAAAATGTCGTCAGGCCTAGTACGGTAGTCGCCCCGTCTGTTTCCCATTTCCTTCCTTTCTGTGTCTTTGCACTTGCTCTATCTAAAATGTCGTCAGGCCTAGTATGGTAGTCGCCCCGTCTGTTTCCCATTTCCTTCCTTTCTGTGTCTTTTCACTTGCTCTATCTAAAATGTCGTCAGGCCTAGTACGGTAGTCGCCCCGTCTGTTTCCCATTTCCTTCCTTTCTGTGTCTTTGCACTTGCTCTATCTAAAATGTCGTCAGGCCTAGTACGGTAGTCGCCTGTCTGTTTCCCATTTCCTTCCTTTCTGTGTCTTTGCACTTGCTCTATCTAAAATGTCGTCAGGCCGAGTACGATAGTTAATATCACATTCTTGTTGTTCATGGCCTGTAAGAATGTCATTGTATTTTCCCTTGTTCCCTCCCTTGCTGTGAAGCGTGTATAGGCGCTATATAAACAAACAATCACATCATAATGCGCTGGACACACTCATTTTAATGATTAGTATCTTGTGTGCTTGCTCAATACTAATAGCGCATGCCAACATCCACACCCAAGCAGGTGCTGCAAGTTCATTTCACCATGGCACGCTCAAGGGGCGTATGATGGTCAATGGGAACACTTGTTACGTTATGCAGATTTTAAATTGTTCCAAATCACCTCCACAGTAGTCTCAGAGCATCAAGGCTTGTCCGGAAGTTGGCATATTTTGGCCCAGCCCGGGTTATCCAGAATTTCATCAGTGTAACAAAAACGGAACAGGAGTGGATAAGAGGATGGGAAAGTGGGAGAAGGTGCCAAGATAGGGGGGATGCAGTGTCAGAAATAATGTTTTTTGGTAGCTTGGATGGATGCAGGTCCTGTCCGGTGGACCATAGAGGGAAAATGCAGAAAAAAGGTGTATGCAAATGTTTCTGGAATACATTGTGTTAGATTGGTGAGGCAGATTTAAAAAATAAAAACAGCAGGACTTCAATAAGCAGGAACTGTTTGGATGAATGAGGTGTACTTATGAAGCGCTTCAAGTCTGGTGACTTATTTTCCCGAGTTTTCATTTAAATTTTATTGAAGGGCGAACGTCGGAAAAGTAGTAAGCAATGTAAACAATGACATGTAAACAAAAAAGCAGACGGCATTTCTATCCCGTGGATTGATATACACGTGATACTGCTTTGGTTCCTGCTGTCCACAGGGTCAACTAATGTAAAAATAAGATCTGGGGCCGGATGGTTTTTACAACACTTATTACAAAGTATGTATGGGAATGTTATTGCAATCAATGACTGAACTATTTAACTCGGTTTCGCAAAGGGGGGCGCTGTCACGGAATATGGCGCAATCAACAGTGATCCTAATGCTTCAACCAGGAAAAGACCCAAAAGATTGTGCAAACTATCACCCTATTTCTATCCTTACTAGAGATGCAAAGATGTATGCCAAGAATTTGGCAGCCCGCCTGATGGTGCAAATGGCTCCCATGCTTGAGTGGTCATTGGAAAATGGAGTTAAGGTTTGGAAAGAGGTGGAACAGAGTATCCCCTTGCACAAGCTCCCCTTCTTGGGGGGAGTGGGGAAAAATGTGGGAGGTCAACTTTTAGCTACTATGGTATGTTCCCTAACATACTGGTGCAGAACCTTGCAAACTCAAGGCATTTTCCCTGGCATGGGCCCTCTCGCCCCACTCATCTATAACCCCGATTTTGCACCAGGGTTGAATGCAGTGAAGAGGAGGTGCCAAGCACGATTCACACTCCTACCACCAATTTTGAAGTACCAGGAACATTCACGCTGAAATATGTGACGTATGATGAGCAAATAAACAAGCAGAGAGCCGCATTGGGGCTCTGTCCAGTACCTATCAGAATAACAGCACCTATTGAAGTACCAACTCCTAAGAAAACCTGGACAGTAAGGTACCCATTGAGAAAACCATAACGACAAGTGAGACAGAATGATGATCATCAGAATGTAATACCCAAAAAAGCTAAGAAGATACTGAAGGAAGACGAATGATGACATCATAGGACCACGTACTGACTCACATATAGAAGATATAATGACCTGAGAATGATGACAAATGAGACGAAACACCATGGACAAGTGACATCCTAAAGCCTATAATGAAACAATTGACGTCAAGCTGTCCGAAACTTGTGCCATAAGCACGATGAAGATTTTCAGTTAGTTTAAACATGTACATATGCAAAGTAACCACAAGCAGCACAGAAATCGTGAGGTTTGCTTATGCTTAGTAGTAGGAAAGATTGCAGCATGAGCCACCTATACATATATCTACCTCAAGAAAGCACTTTATATAAAGTATACTTCCACTACGCACAAGAGCAGAATCAACCAAAGGTTACTCAAGGTCTCGAGAGTTTCGCAGCAAACAAATCAAGAATTAAAGACAGAGAGAAGCTCAGACGAGGGTAACCATGCCAAGAAGCCAAGGTCCTATCGTCTGAAATAGGCCAATGGTGGATACAATTAAAGAAAAGAAGAACAGAGTATCCTGTTCAGAAAGGTCAAGATAAGCAACAGATGGCAGAGTACTGGCAGAATTAAATCAAATACACGAAATTCCATGAAGGGAAGACCGATTTCACAGTGTCAGAATCACGTGACCAGACAAGCAAGAAGGGATGAAACTTTCACACCTACGCATGGACCTTTGCCATGCCCAGATGCCTTAACTTTCCCAGACTAAGAAGCAGACTCGAGGCCAACCACAGAGAAATAATTGACACATGACCACTGAAGTGATGATTGATTGTAACTATAATTGGAGGGAGACTGGGGTGCAGATGAACTCCCTCCACCTGGCCGGCTATTCTGCACGCTGCTAAGAGCAAGTGGAAAAGTATGAGAGGGGTTGATGCAAACCCAATCATAGTGGACCATGTAATCTAGGGTCCTATAGTTAGTAGAGCCAGTGAGATGTCGTACATTTAGTGATGTTTACAGTAGCCATTTTGAAGGAAGGGCTTAGTTGCCCCACCTGACATTGTCTATCTAATCCCCTCACCCTGTTACCATATACAGATATAGTCCCTATATTAAAGTTACCTTCCTAGAACCAATCAAGTTTCATGCTAATTTTTAAGAGTTACACGTCAGAGATGACGCGTTTTTGGTATAAATGTTATTTTTTTCTGAAATGAATTGGAGTTGAAGCGAGAAGGAAGATCGAGCGATTGCTGATATTAATCAATGCCAGTTTTTTTGTACTTGTCATTAAACGGACTCCCTTTGCCAAACTGTTGAGTTTTCATTATTGATTTGGTGCAATAGTATTAATCTGCATCCCCATCCTTATCAAGGTTGCTGCTACTCATCTTAAAGTGCTGTTTGGAAACCCCCAGTCATATGGGCCGTCTGGGGTCCCTACTGCACAGCAGCCTACTTTACCAGATGGGAGAGAAATTGGATTACCAAACTTGCTGATCTATACATTGAGGGTAGACCATTAACGTTTGAGGAATGCATGAGGAAGTATAACTTTGGGAAACAGGAAAGATTCTGTTACACCCAAGTCTGGCACTGGATCATGAACGGTGGGGTGAGACGGGCGGGTAATAGAGCTCGGAAGGGGTTGGAAATCTCAATGTCAGAAGGCACAGACCAAGGACGGATATCTAAGTTATACAAGCTTCTTGATAATGATACCTCGGGGGAAACATTACCCTACATGATGCGCTGGGAGGTGGAATTGGGGAAGGATATTCCACAAGAGGATTAGGAACACATTTGGGAGAGAGCGCATAGGGCGTCTAAATGCAGCTCGATTAAATAAACTATATACATGATAGGTTTTCGCTGATACCTCACCCCACACAGACTAAGCAAAATCATACCTCAGTACTCCCCTCTCTGTTGGCGCCAATATATTGAGGTGGGAACCCTGGGACACATGTGGTGGACTTCTTGTGAGTCCCAGTTGTTTTGGAAGGAAATCCTGGGACATATCAAGGATATAACGGGCATATTGTTACCCATGGACCCGACTGTGGTTGTTTTGGGGAATGTGGTGGAAGGGTCATATGGTATGAAGGGGAACTCGATGTCCTTGATTACACACATACTGAATGCAGCCAAGTTAACGCTAGCACTTGGAAGAATGTGTCCATTTATTGGGCAATGGTGTGTTAAGATATGGGGGTAATAGCCATGGAGAATATAACTGCTATGGCCTCTGGAGCCTTTCCAACCTTTCACAGAGTATGGTCCCCATTTCAGGAATTTGTGCATTAGACGGAACAACAGTATTCTCTTGAGAAACATTTAGATATTATGAAAGTTGGCGTTATGATAACAGGGGGGAAGTACCGGTGCATCAGCATAATTGGGGGTTCTATATGCCTGATGCCGTCCCGCTTAACTGCCGACTGCTTACGTTTCCGCTGAAAGTAATGTTTACCTTTTATTTTCTGTTCAACTGGCAGTACATGTATGTTGATGCGAAAGACCAGGGCTGTGTCCCTGGCTAATGACTTTTGAGTTGAAGGGGCCTTGCATGGACTGTCAAAAAAAGAAAAGTGGAAATTCAATAAAGAAAGTTTATTTAAAAAATACAAATGCACAAAAGGGTCAGAAATACCCTTCTATGAATTCTGTACTCCCTGCCCCTCTTCCAAATACAGTATACACGTGGTGATGCGTGGCTTTGACACACATTGCAATGCTCATGAAAATTGTGAACTTGAGATGCACTTTTAAATGCAAGTTTAAATGCATGTAATTGACTGCTCTCTTTCACCGGATTGCAATATTCCACACATATTCACATCACATTTGTAAATCACCCTAATTTTTCTCTCATGCATGCATCGGGGATGCACTTATTTGTGTAAAATATTGTTTTTGTTAATTGGGTCTACAGAAGGAAACATGTAGGCACTGAAGAGCTTTCTCCTTTTCAGTGGAGTAAATTCTGGATTCCGCAGTCCCAGGTGACAGGACAGAACACATCTTTCAGGACAATGCTTTGGAAGCTGCTGTGATGGACCCAAGGTGCCAGGCTGCAATGTTATGTAATGTAAATGATCTTGTATAGCGACCTTCTGCCACTATTGGTGGCCTTGCTGCACGTGGCTCAGGAATCAAAAGAGGAAATGAGTCATTAGTGGTACAGTGGGAGAGGCAGATGTGAAGCCAGTGGTGTTGATGGGTGCAGATCAGAAGGACCAGGTTCCTTTGTGCCAGTCTGCTTTCGAAAGATTTGGCAGAGAAGCTTGGAAGTATGCTGTTCATGAGGAGGAACCCAAGAGCTGAGAGACGGCAGCACTTCGGGTCTGGTTAGCCGCTGATATGGGAGAGTGTCATAGGGCTAAAGAGGAGAGCTTTGTCAGATTCGGGTAGTTATGAGGTGCTAATGGCCTGGTCTATGGCAGCCATCTGGGGGGAGGTGGGGTTGTGTGTAGTGTGAACTCGTAGCAGATCTTAGAGGGGTGTCAGTTAGTCGGGGTATGGGGGTATTCCTTACAGGGCAAAATATTCTGCAACCCTGCATTTCTACCATTCGGCTCTTGCAGACAGGTCCCATTTCACTCGCTAATATTGCCACTGTCAATCCCACTCAGTCACTCTCTGTCTCTTTCTTTCCCTGTCTCAGATAGAAATATTTTATCTGATGTGCAACAAAGCAGATATCTGACAGTTGACAGATGAAAGAAAAGAGTTCATCTGGAAACTACACTCAGGACCTTAAAATACATGCTAATAGTTATGGAAGGCAAGAACCTTTGGTTTAGAGAAGGGGTTGCTCTGAAGTCTGAGGGCAGCAGTCACCCATTTCACTGTCCTTGGTATGTTGGTTGGCAAGCTAAGAGATGCCCCAAACCTCACTCTAGAATGCACAGGAGCTGTGCTCAGTGGCCTGCTGGGAATATTGACTGTCGGTTGGGGGCAGGATAACGAGGCCTTTGTCAGGCATTGATCCAGGAAGGGGCCAGAATCCATGCTTCTATCTTCCAGAGGTCTACCTTGTTGTTTCGAACAAGCCTCAGACACTTCCCACACAGCCAAAAATATAATTATCCCATGCCCTCTATTTCCCCAGTGGACCACACTCAGTAGGTTTTTAGGTGGCACCAGGACTTTACGGTCCCTGAACACATGACCTGGAGCTGGGGAACAAGGCCCATTCAGACAGATAATGTTGTTTCAATCAAACTGAAGGCAGAAGATGCAGAAAAATGGCCTTGCTCAGGGCTTGAGAAGTTGAAAGTGGCAACAATGATGGGAGACAGGCGGTGCTCTGAGATCACCTTCCCCACCCATCATTTCTTTGCTCACATGCTGGTAAATTTCCTAAACTGACATGGCGTGCACTGACCTCCTGGGGGTGGTGCCAGGCAGTTCTATCTGATCTGGCCAGACCAATCCGATTATTTGTCCCCTATAGACTGTAATTAGGCCTATACTGTTCACCCAATCCAAATCTCGCTTAGAGGTTAGGAATGTAACTTTTGGTTGCGATGTCAGAACCTGTTTAAAACCTCATTGCCTGCCTGTAATGAGCTGAGAGTGATTTTTCGAGCTGTACAATCCGTGTGCGTATCCCTGCTTGGCATTGTGTCACATTTCTGGACTCCTCTGTTATTTTTTGGGCATGAGGGAATTTCCCTCGAGCCAAACTATGGTTTTTTAATTACACTTCAAGCTATTTACACTTCAAATGAGTGCTGAGTGAATTGTGCTCTTACATTTACAACCTTTACACAAGTTGGTTTGATGTCTGGGGGTGGGGGTGTCAGAGTATTTTGTTGGTGTAGTTTTGAACTGGTTCCAAAAGCTATGAAAAGACATATGTTCTGGCCATGCAGGGTCCCTTTGGTTGACTGGTCATTTTATACTTTGTTGTGATGTCAGGGCTCTGCCTTTTGGAGAATAACTCTGCTGTCTAAAACTTGAGCAAGGACGCTACATGTGCAGGACATGTGATGTATTAAGCCAAAGCCTGTAAGGTGCAGTATACACTATTTAGGGGGATTGCTGTCCACTGACTCAACATGTGCTGTGTAGGATGTGCAATTTAGAAGGGTATTTCTGCTGTCTAAAGCTGGAACCTAAAAGGTATGATATATGCAATTTAAGCGGACAGTTCTCCCCCCCGTTGCTCCCGGTGACCTATTGCTTACTTCCGAGACTAGGGTACATTATCAGGAAAAATAGAGTGCATTCCCAATGGGTACGGGTCTAGTAGCCATGGTTATCAATGCTTGCTGGAAGCAATGGTGAGGATTGTCTCTTCTAGGCTAAAGAAAACAGCAACATTAGGGGCTGCATTAAGAGTTTGATACTTTTACCACAACGCCAAATGTAGCATTTCCTTACTGAAACATATGAACAACGCCTGTTCTTGTCTGTTAAAAATGTGCTTCACACAAAACCATTGCTGCATGCAATATTGCCTCATTCGGTAATACTGCATACATTAACATCACATTTCACCAATGGAGTTCTGAGGAACTCCAAAAGGGAAATGACAAAAGGGTCTGCATAACACTGAATCATACAGTCCGTTCAACTCGCCACATGCTTACCGATGCGGTAACTGTGGCAGTGTTTGGCAGTACTACCAGAGCTAATACAGCTAAACTCGCAATGAGGCCCTAGGTCTTCAATGTTTCTGCATTTAGTGCAGGTTGACACATTTTTTGTGAATTGGAATAATTAGTAGACTGAAGTGTTTTTGCCAAGCAGACCCAATGAAAACGCGGAGAACAATGGCGAGAGGGTACTCCACATTGAGCGTGTTCACCGTACTTATTATAAAACCTGCCTGTCAATTATGCTTTCCAAAACAAACCAAAATCCGGAGAAGGGAAGTGAATAATGTTGAACAGAGAAGGAATTGGCAGGTACCATCTCTTGTCAATACTGGGGTAATGCCTGCCAGTCAGGATGCATTTAATGGGTTACCTGCGAGTAGGTGCAGGTGCAGCACCTTATGCTCCATTTTAGTTTAAGTCAGTGCTGGGTCATGTTTTGGGTATGGCCATGATCAGGGCCCTTCATTCCTTTTGGATAGGAGCAGCCAGCCCTGCCTTCAGGGTGAGGGAGAACAGGTGACATTCAGAGAATCTGAAGATGGGAATCTGACCAGCATGATATATATATATATATATATATATCTATCTATATATATATATATATATATATATATATATATATATATATATATATATATATATATATATATATATATATATATATATATATATGAGCCATGCCCTGCAATTCTATTTCAGACACAGAAAAACAAAGTGAAAATCAACATACAAAATATATGAGGCAAGTTTCAACCTGTGTATAAGATTTGGTACACATTTGAATACAATTTGTAAAGAAATGTTACCCTATGCTCACTGGGCCTCAATGTTAGAATGAGTGTCCTGAAGATACCTGGTAACCTTACGTAGTATAAAGTGGATTCTAGACTGTATGGTTGGATATGGTAAAATTGACGCGCATGTGTAATATGTCAAGGTGTGGTATTTCCAACTTCCCAGAAGAGAACAAAGGGAACATCTAGGGCTGGACCCAACAGTTTAATTTGGGTGAAACTAAGCAGCATACAGGTATAAACAAAACTTGACAGTTGTATGAGTCAAGAAATCTAGAAATCATTTTGACAGTAAAATGACATCAGAGGAGTTTTGGGCACTGCATCAAACCAGATATGCGCCACATTACGAGTTGGGCGGTGTGGATAACATGCAGGGGTAATATCATTACCGCTGCATTACTGCACTGCCCAACTATACGTTTGGTAGAAAGTTGGAGGATTCACCTCAGGATCACAGCTGGAGGTAAATCTGCCACCTTCCTGCCAAATGTCAGTGGAATTACCCCCATGGAATCCTATGGACTCCTATTAAATGTGAACTAACACCGCCACCACCACTCATAATCCGGTGGTAATACTGCCAGACCAAGAGCTGGTAACAGTATTAAAGGTTTGGCAGCATCATGGTGGACCCGTAATGAGCCCCATAGTGTTATTCTTATATGTTTATATGTAATCAATGAATCTGCCACCAGGGCTTTATGTTGTACATTTATAGATAATTTGGATCATATGTACTCACAGATATGGGCAGCCCTTAGCTGGAATTAATTTATATTCCCTCAGAGTGTTTGTCAGAGATGCACATGCGGCTCTGTTGCTGCCATATTGCCAAACTGGATTGCAGTTGCTGACTTGTCAATAGACAGGGCCCAGTCAAGAGAACACATGTGCACTATTCTTTTTCAGCATGGAGCATTTACAAAGTGAGGCCTGACTAGCAGAGTTAACTTTCTGAATTAGGATTGCCAGCATCAATTTATTACAAAAATGTAAAAAAAGGCCAGGATTGCCAACCTGCGCACATGGAGTTCTGTCACAAGCCTCCCAGGCAAAAATGGTTGAGGAAATCGTTCTGAGGGTCTGGCTCATCATCAAAGCAAATGTTCCCGCGGAGGCCTGTGAAGGCATCATGAAGTGACACATACAATTAAATGTCAGGATTGTTGAAGGCCTAACTTGCCCTATTCTAAAGTGGGATTTCCCTACCTGAATGAAACTAAAGAAGTCTGAGTCAAAGAGTTCAATTTAATAGTCCATATGTGTCCAAAACCTAATCTTGCCCTCACAACTAGAACAAACAAATGTGTAAATATGTCAAAGTCAAAATAAACAGTATTCAACTCAAAGTTCTGAGCTTCTTCCAGCTCACAGCTTTCTCTCTGCTCCTCTTCCCCAAGCAGAAGAAAGTTCCATGAAAAAGAGTTTTAAAGTTTACCTTTCTCCAGTTCAAGGCAATATTGTTCAGAACCAATCCTGGTGTTCCCTCCCCCACACTTCAAATAACACAATCCAAAAAAGGTGTCTTGAGACTCTGTTCCCAAGACAGCAGAATAGGATGCCAAATCTCAGGGTTACCTTCCCCAAGACTTCAATGTCTCACACAGGTTCCTTGGACTTGCTCCTGTGCACCAAGTCACCTTTAATTGATACCTTTTGTTGGCCTCTGGGCTTAGGGTGTGCTCCTGGGCACCTCTGTCTTCCCGTTAGTCACCCTGTGGCTCTGCCACCATGTGTCAAACACCCCTTTCCAAACGGCAGCCTTGCCATGCTGCATTCACTCATTAAAGTTCGCTGTTTGGGCTTCCTTCAGCCTTTTAGCTATTCAACTAGAATGGTTGTATTCAACCTTAAGATTTAAGTTCATTCATTGTGCAACATGCATTCCGTATTATTCGATTGCAGTTCAGAGTTCAAAGCAGTCTTTTGTTGCTTTATTATATTCAGTGTTCAAAGTTTACCTGTGTGCTCCAATGCTAAATTTCCCTTTAATTCAGTATTCGATATGCATCAGCATTCTATACATTTCCTCTTTAGTTCGGTATTCAATATGCATTGGCTTTCTTTAGTTTTACGATTTTCTGTAATTCGGAATTCAATAATTTCACAGTTTGCACGCTTTACGTGATTCATTTTCATTCCTTAGTTGAAGACTTTCGACAACGTTCCTTCTTTTCCTCAAGGTATGCAACCACTTCAACAGCACGTTAATTGCTTAAGAAAGAAGAATTCATAACTTTTGGAGACTTTCGCAAACGTGCCTGTATCTTTAATAAGACACGTGACCACTCTGATACATTGTACAAGTCTCTGGTTTCATTTAACAATAGCGGTTCACTTCTTGATACTCACAGTAAAAGTAATATCACGCTTCTCTATCTTGGAAACTCACCGGCTCACTTTGAAGTCCTTTTCCGTATCGCGCCGTCCACAAACTTGGTGGCTTCCTTCGAGGAGTTCTTTCTCCACCCCTCAGAAACTCTTGTGCTCTTGCAGCACCACCGGAGAACGAGCACTTCCTTTTATGGTCTCCTTTCTTTGCCTCGTGTCTGCCCCATGAGGCTCCTCCTCCCACACCGCACTCGCCTGGACCCTCTGCTGCGTCAGTCCACAGTGTGCTTCTCAGGCTGCTGAACGGCTCACTGCGGCTCTCATCAGCATCTCGTCTCACTCCTGTTACATTCCTGTCCACACCTCTTTTATACACCTCTGTTGTGTAAAAGGGTTGCAGGTGTGTGTCCTTTCTTTTAATTGCCTGACTATAGTTTGGCTTATTAGTAAGACATACCTGGTCTTTGCAACAGTACTCCGCTCTGGCCCTCTTCCTCATCTCAGTACCAAAGTGGAGTAACTGCATGTTGGTGTGCATAACTGGTGTGTGCATATCAAGACCCTTTGCATTGTCCACAAGGCCTTCTGGGGACTGGGTCAAAAATACCTTCAACTCTCCCTCCGTAAATACCTTCCCACTCAAGCTCTTTGCTCCTCCACCTCCAACTCCCTCAAGGTCAGTCGCTTCTCCAAGCAACGAGTTGGGTGTAGATCTCTTTCCTCAGCTGGGGCTTCCCACCGGAATAGCCTCCCTGCCACTCTGAAACTTGAGGAGAACCATCTCCGGTTCCGGAAGCACCTCAAGACCTTCCTCTTTGCTTCTGCCTTCGCTCTTCTTCTCCCCTGCTGATCTGTCTGCTTCGACACCGTGCACCTGGTTACCCTCTGACTTCAGGCCCAGGTCCCTGCCCACCAACCACTCACCCGCACTACCCCCTGGCAACCTTTGCACTTGGATCTGTATCTGTAACCCTACAGTCCCCTTACCTGCACGTATCAGACACCCCTATCTGCCCTTTAAACCTTGAACTTGCCTCCTTGCTAGCTGCACTATCAGTTGTTTGTGTTTTTATCCCTTGCTCAGCACTTGCCACCTCTGCCCTCTCCCTTGCACTTTCCCCCTTCCCTCTCCCCTGCACTTACACGTTCTCAATGTCACTGGGCCTAGTAAGATCGTTGTTTTTGTCCTCCCTTGTTCCCCTCCCTTGCCTCGTCGCGCTCTGAAACACTTGTGTAGGAGCGCGGTTCAAATAAAATATCAATATCAATAACTCTTAGTCGTCTCTTACTTGTCGCAGTACTGTCAAATGTCACATGAGGGAAAATGAGGGGAGCTGGTTTATAATAGCCCATAAAGGTTGGGGGAGGGTTAGGTTTGTCATCAATAGGAAAAGGGCAGTACCATGTCTTGCCGAAGGGTTCCACAGTCTTGGTAGGATAGCTCAGGGGCAACATGCTCATCTTGGAAGCAAGATGACACAGAGCATCACAGGTTCGATCCCCGGGTCCGTGCTTAGAAACCTCTGGGTATTAAGCGCGTTATAAATAACCTATCATATCTTATCATATTCCAATCCTCAAGGACCCTCCCTGGCTTCTCCACCCCCAGGGTCACGATCCAAGAGCGATGGCCTTTCTCTGGCCACCTGCGCAGAGGATCCAAGGGGAGTAGGAGTGAGAATAACCTCAGTTTTCTCACAGGCCAGTTACAATTGCTTGTTGAGATTCATGACTATGCTGTATGTCCATGTTCAATCCAGGTAAGGATAAGGCCCAGCACAAAAGCTTTGTATTCTCCCCCTGTATAGCCAGCACTTGCCTCAGAGGTCTATGGTCAATTTGGACTGGAAAGTGAGAACCAAAACTGTATGGGTTTAATTTTCGAACAGCCTACACCACAGCAAATGCCTCTTTCTCCCATGTGGTACAGTTCATATTTGGAGATAAGTACTGAGGCAAACCGCCAGATGCCCTGGTCACTCCTGAGTGACCAACCAAAAGAATATTCTGAGCCAGGTCCAGTAGGAACTTCCTCTGGCACTGGGAAACAATCAAACCCTGGTTCACGCTGCCTCAGAATTGAGCTCATGGCACAAGAGACACTTCTACTCATACCGTTTGAACAACACAGGGACCTCACCCTCAACTTTCTTGTTTGCCTGCTTATGCAGATCCATCATAGTCAGACAGTCGACCTGTTCCTGGCCAACGTCCACTTGACTGGGGTACATACCTCTGTTCTGGCACAGCCTTCAGGCTTGAAGCTTCCTTGTCCTCCATCTCAGGTCCCTCTTAAACATTTCCTCCAAACGATTCAAATTCTTTTCCAGTCAGCCTCACAATCAGATGCTTCAGAGACAAATGTGTAAACTTCTCAAAAGTTTGATTTACTTCTTTGATGAGTTCTCTAAAACTCCTCAGTTATTGCGCTAGGGGTTTTGAAAATGTTCCGAGGTTGTCCACTTTCATGTTTAGAACAAATAGGCCTCTTGTTGGGAGCCAGCTGAATGATAACATCAGTGCCATGATTTGCGAAGCGATTCATCAGAGAAGCGCCCCATAATCTTCCTCCACCTCCTGAAGCTGGAAGGCTGACTGCAGTCCATCAAGCCAATCATAATTATCCTGCCACACCTCATATGGTAAAACAAGGTCCTTGGGGACATGGAGCCTCTGCTTTCTTGGGTGCTGTCTGTGGCTTGAAACACTTCCCTCCCCACATAAGATTTTGTGGGAGACTCGCTTTTCTCCTGAAGCTCCAGCTTGAGCTTCTCTAGCATCACCATATCTCTCTGCTTCTATTCTGCCATGGCTCTCCTCATTTCTTCGAGAAGGGAGTTTTTTCACAGCTTGGTCAGTCTGAGTGTGATTACCATGGAAAGTGGCTGAGACTCAGCACCAAAACGTAAGACTAAACAGAAGCTCAGGCTCTTATGGAAACCACATTGCCCACCCTAAGTGAGGAACAAAAGGCCCGGCCATCACTGTCGCTATCCCCAACTCCATCCACACCATTCTATTTCTCCTCCTTAAGTCTCTTGTTTCACACCCTCGGTGCCTTTTGCAGATTTGTAACCAAATTCAATCCCCTCTCTTCCTGGCCCCTCTACTGAGGCTTCTCTTTCCTCCTCAGACTTTGCTAACTATTTCACTTCTAAAGTTTCCTCCTTTGGGTTGGCCATCCCCACACCCCTGCAGCTTAATGAATAGAAGGAGATTCTGGAGCTCAACAAATAGTTACTGCTAGAGGCTGCATAGTGTTTGGAAGTTTGTTTGGGGATGGCATAAACCTTCCATATTCTTTCAGGACCTTTTCGTGTACTCTTCTGGGTTCATGGTATGTTATTTTCTGTGGCCTTGTACCGCGCACTGTTGCCACTTGTGTGGTCTCTTGGGGCTCTGTTGTATCTGCAATGGAACGCGAGTTGGGGGGCTTTTGTTAGTGGGATTGAGAGAGACAAGAGCAGGAGACCTTTGACGTGCTGTTGGCAGCTTTAGTTTGGGAAAACCGCTCACTGAGAGTTGGTGTGTTTTCGGTTGGTAGCCGTCATGTGGTGCTGAGGTATGATTGTGCATGGTTTGGGCTCATGTTGTCCATCACTTGCATGTGTTTACCTGCACCTATCAGGTTCAGGCAACTGCACTGTGTTTTTGGAGGAATTGCAGCCTGATTCTAGTGGTATTTCAGCAGTATTTAACCGTGCCATGCTGTGAATTCAATGTTTAATTTTTAGGTCTAATTCCGCTGAAGGAATCGGCTCTGCAGGAATTTACCACCCCTTTTCAGTTAACTGTGAACAAGCGGTGTGAGGAATTCGACCATCCGCACGGGCAGTGTGCGTTCACCTTTTTTGTTTGTTTGTTGTTGTTGTAAGAAATAGAATGATGGGAGATCAACCTCAGAAAATGTGTGGGGCTAATCCATCTCCTAGGGAACAGAGGAAGATATCAGACTCAGAGGACCCGCCCAGCAGCTCCAGAACCTTTACCCAGCCAGCACACAGCGTGCCCTGCTAGGTTCTGCCAGCATGCTTCCTAGGTGGGAAGTGCCAGAGAGTCTCTGAACAAAGCACAAGGCCATTGCCTGCAAACACTCTCCTCAGCTTTGGACCGCCCATCTTAAAGGATGACACGAGCCCTGCAAAGAAGCTAGGAGTAGTGCCACAGCAAGCATCAACCAGCCTCTATCTTTTATGGAAGTTTTTGAGGCAGTCGAGCCCTCGAATCGTGACCAGCTGCACCACTGACTATTGTCACGCTGCATTCACTAAAGCTGTCCAAGATGCCTTGACCAGCACTCTAGATCCGCCAATCAGCACAGAGACAACGTTTCTTGACCCCAAGCCGCCATGTAGGCCAGCCTGCAGCTGTCCATCCAGCCTTGCTTGCCGAACTGCCTGCCGCCTGATACCCGCCGCTGTCTCCCATCTTGAACTCTGCCGCAGGAGCTGCCAAGCATCCTGGAACCGGCTTGACGCTCTCGAGCATCAAAATCATCTCAAGCACCAGGTACATTGTGGTTCTACCCCCCTGGTCCAAAGGCACCTAGTGACATTTACGACCCCTTGCTGCCTAGGTGCTAAAACGAAATAACCCTGAACAGTTAAGACTGATTGTTTTACCGACTACCCTCCTGTCAGTATCCATAGTTGACTACCCTCCTGTCAGTATCCATAGTTGACTACCCTCCTGTCAGTATCCATAGTTGACTACCCTCCTGTCAGTATCCATAGTTGACTACCCTCCTGTCAGTATCCATAGTTGACTACCCTCCTGTCAGTATCCATAGTTGACTGCCCTCCTGTCAGTATCCATAGTTGACTGCCCTCCTGTCAGTATCCATAGTTGACTACCCTCCTGTCAGTATCCATAGTTGATTCCTCTCCTTCGTGAAACTGACTGTCCTCTGTGTTTCTTTACATGCTGGGTTGTATTTTGTAGTGTGCTAGAACTGTCTGTTTTAATAATAATAAAGTCGATATTTTGATACAACGTTGACTGGGCAGTCCCTTTTATCATTGGGTAATAATTGTAATATTGCTGTGTTGCAACTAACCAACGATCCACGACCTTGCAGTGATAAACCTGCCTTTCCGTCCACATTACCAAAATTGGAGAATTAGGTTTATAATTTACTTGTGTTCCAATCTGTTCAGATCCCTTCTGGTGTACTGGAGCTGTGGGCAGATTGATGGTTTAGAAACCCATATTCATCCCTGGACCACTGGTGCCCCCGGAAGTTGATTCGTCACAGGCGGAAATTATGTAAAAGTGGCGGTAATTACTCATAACGAGGCCATTGTAATCACACGAACATCCCGCATAACTCCCCTGACCTGAAACTGGCTGAAAAGCATCTTGTTATACCTTAATTGGGGGGGGTCTTTATTTTACTTTACTGTGTTACTTATATTGCGCCAACATACCCTAAGCCCTGATCAGCGCCGCCACTGACTTTCTCTTATTTGTATTCAAGCAACAATCTAAGCTACCGCTACTAGATATTGCTGAGCAATGGGGACTGCAATATTTTACCCCGTTTCCATTAAACCTGCAAGAGACGCCAGCGATTCACCACGCACAACTCAATCACAATTTGCGTAACCTATGTTAGAATGTGATTGTTTACATGTTAATGTAATTTCGTGGCATGTTTTGTAATGATGTTTTCCATTAATTACGTTGATTATGCCAACAGTATAACAGCGATTTGCATCTGGATGAGCGCTATGAACGCATGAATGATGCTAACTCTGCGCAGACTGGTTAGACGAGATGCGCTGATGAGACGGTTTCGCTGAAATTCAATAACACGCCCGATTAAGACAACAGCTGCTTTTTATTTTGTAAGGCCGTAGTTTCTAGACTGTTCCGATATAATGTCTATGTACTGTATAGAATGAAACATTTTGTAAATTCTTCATGATGTTCCTTTTTTAATTTATTTTTTTAAATACCTCAGTGTTGTTTTAGAACTCGTGGAAGCTGCTGTTTCACAGGTGGTGCGCCAAGATATGTCTACATTGCCTTCTGCCGCTGATGTTAACCTTGTAGCTCATCCAGAGAAATCAGTCAAAGCCACATGCTGCCTACTCTCAAAAGCAAATGCAGTGCCCCTACAAGGCCGTCCATTTTGTGATCTGGCCCACATTCTGGACACTGTCATGCCCTCACACAAGGTACTCTCATGGCCACAAGATTCCCAGCCCCAGGGCCATTTTAAGCACTTTTGGGACCCGTAGCATGGACACCCGTGGGGTCCCCTCCACCAAACCAAAGGGATTGAGGGATCCGAATATCTGGTCACACCCCTCTCGCGCTCACCACCCATAGCTTGATATGCAGGCTTGCAGCGATCAAAATAAGCATGGTTAATCCCGTTATCCTATTCATTCTTGCTGTAATAAGACACATTTATGGACCCTCTCCAAATTGATGCTGTGTTTGTTTTTATAGCGACCGCTACCTGCTGCAGGTACATTGCTGATAATAGCACCTGATGTGCTACAAAACAAAGCACATATTGATGCAGGTTATCAATCGCAGACATAGGAAAGGCTGAATTTGCTTGCTGGAACTTGGTTTTGTAATATTGCATATGAACACAGATCTCTGCAATGAGTATTTACCACACTGAGCTATCTTCTGAACCATCCCAGAAATCGAATGTATAAATATGCATTTTAACTTTGGCTATTGCACATGATCAATATGAATCCCACAGAAAGGTCAGAATGCTACAGGAGTGGTGCCATAGTGAATGCACAAACTATGTATACCACAGTGAATTCAGAAAACATTACATGATGAATCAATCAAAGCAGAATTTAACTGTCAACAAAGGACCGGCAATCGGGTTGGCCTCAGCAGCATGCATAGCATATCCTGATGTGTGCCATTTATGTTCGGTGAACGGAACAGACTTCTTTAGATCAGGCATCCCTGAGTGGCCACCCTCCAAGGTGGGGGCCTGGGGCAAGTGCCCCTTTTGCCTTCCCTAAAAGATGTCTCTGCCCAGGGCAACACACTGTGAAGCCTCCTGGCAACATAGTGCACAGCATCAAGTGGCACGGTGTTACAGCCTCAAGGGCACAGACTACAACATCACCAGACCAAGATCATGCAACGGGACTTGTTAGCATATTTTATGTTATTGTGATTTCTACTGCACACCGCTGCCATTTTCATGTTCTCCAGGCACCCAGGTGGATTTGAAAGGAAGGGGGTTGGGATGAGTTAGTGGGATTCAGAGGGAAAAGTGCAAGAGAGCTTTGATGTGCTGTTGGTAACTTCAGTTTGGCAAAACCGGTCACTGGGTGCTCATCTGTTTTAGTTAATGGACGTTTTGTCGTGGTTGTATATGGGTGGTTTATGTGCCTCTTGGGTGTTGTGGAGAGTAAGTAGACTGATTGTGGTTTGCAGTGTGTTTGTTTTTGTGGCAAAGGTACGTGTCTGGTTTCCTCAGTGTTGGAGGGTGGCTATGCAGAGTGTTAAGAGAGTTTTTAACAGGGTTACTCTGCAGTCGCCTGAGTCTTTTTCTGTGCGTTGGATTGATCTGTTGGTTAATCTTATTCTATGGTGTTTGGGGTCGAGTGTTTTATTTCTCTGGGTGATTCAGTTTCAAATGTTCTTATTGTGTTGCTTTGGCAGTTTTCCTTCACCACTGTTCCTGCTTTAAATTGGTGAGTTAGAGTCATGTTTTTAATGATTTGCTGAATTTTTGGTGATCTTCTGTTGTTCGTATTTCCATTGGGAGTGAGTTCCAAAGTCTAACTGCTATGCAGGAGAATGCTCTTCCCCAGAAGTTGTGTTTTGCGTATTGTTTTCGGTTCAAGGTGAATATCCTTGGTGGACCTCAGTGTTGGTGTTGGTTTGTAGATGGAGATTTATCCCTGTATGAATTCTGTTCCTTGGCCATGGATTGCCCTGTGTGTTATGCGCAATGTTTTGAAGAAGATTTGTTTTTTAACTGGTAACCAATGTATTGTTCATAGTTCTTGTCTGATGTGTTCTCTATTAGTGAGTATGACGAGTCTTGCTGTTGCATTCTGTATTCGTTGTACTTTTCTCATAAGGTATTCTGGCATGCTGAGATAAATGCAGTTGGTGTAGTGTATTCTTAAAATGGCCAGAGAGATGATGGTGAGTGTTCTGGGAGGGAAGGTGAAGAAGGAGAGTTTCCTCTTGATTGTGTGTAAGTGGAAAAAGCATTTATTAATACTGCGTCGATTTGTGGTTCAAGTGTTAGTTTGTTGTCCATTGGTATTCCATTATTTTTGGCAACTTTCGATGGTTCTGGCTGGTTTAACAGTTTGGTAGTCCATGGAATTTCATGATTGTATGACGGGTCGTTGGGTGCAATCATGATTTATGTTTTGTTCGGATTGAATTTAAGGCAGTTGGTGCTCAGCCACTTGTTTAATTCAGTGAGGCCGTTGGTAAGGATTGGGTTTTGTTCTTTGCTGGCATTGATTATGTCGATAATTTCAGGGTCATCTGCATAGTTGCAGCATAGTTGTAGCAGGTGAGGCTATGTTTTATGATGAGGTTAATCAGGGGGGTCACGTAGATGTTGAAGAGTAGAGGTCATAGCAATGAGCCCTGTGGGACTCCACATGTTGTTTACGAGGTGCTGACTCAAAGGGTGCTTTCCTAGTTGTTTCTGTTCTTTCAGTCAAGCAGGATGTAAGCCAGAGGAATGCTGTGCTACCATTCTAATACCTTTGAGTCTTTTGATTAGTGTTTCGTGGTGGACTGTGTCAAAGGCTGATGACAAGTTGAGTAGTATTAGTGCTGATTTCATGTCGCAATCTGCATTGATTTTTAGATATTACCATATAGATAATAATGCAGTTTACGTTCCTCTGATGAGTCTGAAGCCAACTTGTGCCTGGTCTAGTAGCCAATCGTTTTCTACATGTTCCAGAATGTGTTCATAGATGTAGCTGCCTTGGAGTATTTCCACATATGGGATGTTTGAAATTGGTCAGTAGTTGGTTAGGTCTTCCATGTTTCCCAATGGATCTTTAAGGAGTGACTTGAGGTATGCCAATTTGAAAGCTGATGGCATGGTTTGTGTTGCTAGTCAGTGGTTAAAGTGGTTGATGAAATATTCTGCAGGTTTTTTCTGGGTGAGGAAAGACTTGAATACGTCTGGTGAGCAAGGGGCTGTTGGAGAGCTCTGTTGCTTTTGCTCACCAGGCTGTTGAATGTTTCTGTCGAGATTGGTAGGAGGTTGTTTAGTCTAGTAGTCTGGTGTTGGCTGGTTGAAGTGGTTGTTGGTGATTTTCAGATTGCTCTTAATGATTTTCTGGATGCTTGTGATTTTGTTTTTGATGTGGTCTGCAAGGTCATCACATCGTTTTTGTGATGGGTTGGTGTGTTGTTGCATGCATCTGGGTTTCTTAACGTGTTTATGATGTTGAACATCTCTTTATGTATGTTGCTTGAGTTTGTGATCTGTTTGTTGTAGAATGTCTTTTTTGCTTTGTATAGTCATATCTATTTTTGGTATGCATTTCTTTTTCTATTGATCATAGTTTTCCCACCATTCTTGCTCCATTTTTCTGTTCATTTCTTTCAGTGCTCTGAGATGGGATGTGACCCATCTTGCCATTGTTTTCTTTCAAGAGGGGCATTGATCATAGTTTTCCCTCCATTCTTGCTCCATTTTTCTGTTCAGTTTCTTCAGTGCTCTGAGATGGGATGTGACCCATCTTGCCATTGTTTTCTTTCGAGAGGGGGAGAATGGTCTTTCTGGTGCAAAGTCATCCAATGTTTTCCAGATCCATATTTGGATTGTATCTGTTCTTTCTTCTATGCTGGCTGATTCTAGAGTGGTGATTGATGGTTTTGTGGCTTCCAGTCTCGCGTTTAGGTCCACATTGTTAATTTCTTTTTAGAATTTGAGGATTTTTTGGGAGGTTATCAAGTACCTGTGTTGGCTGGTTGATCGCGAAGGGTGTTTGCTCTAGGGGATTTGCATTGATGCTGCAGTTTGTTGCAGAACATTGCATCTAGTGTGTTGCCTGCTGTGTGTGTCACTCCTTTCACCAGTTGTTGTAGATGCATTTTTGCTAGTTGATTATTTAAAGTTTTGGGTGAGTGGATGTTTTTTTCTTCAAACCAGATGTTAAAGTCTCCCATCATGATCAGGCGATTGTGTTTAATAGTGATGTTGATGATGGCGTCCACAAAAGTGTCTGTGATGGTGGGGTTGTATGTCAGTGGCCTCTAGACAAGACATTTATTTTGGTTGGTTTGGTAATCTATGGCTAGGTGCAGGAGGAGGGATTCGTAATTTGGGATGTTTAGTGGTGGTGCTAGTATTTTTTAGCTGGTCCTTGTATGCTACGGTGAGACCTCCTAATCTTTTTCCTTCTCTGATGGCTTGTTTAAGTTTGAAGTTGGGTAGGCAATCATGTGAAATTACGTTGTAGGTTTGAGTTAGCAAGGTTTCAGTGAGTTGAGGAATAGGACGTCTGTCCCTCCATCACTTAGTAATTTGTATACTTCTGTTGTTTGTTTTTACATTGATCTGCTGTTGACTAGGTGGCAGTGTATCTTTGTGTTTTCTGCAGTTTGTTTGGTCTTTGGCTGTGTCTTTTGAATATTGCGTTGATATTGGTCAATTTTTGCACTGGCTTGTGTATTTGGATCAGTTGTTTCTGTTTCTTCGTTGAGTAGTTCTGCAAGGTTTTGTCTTGGATTGAAATTTTCTTCAGGGTTGTCTGCCTGCTGACTTTAATGATTCAGTGTGTCATGCCAATTCTTGTGATAATTGATGCGTTGATGTCTTTTCTTTTGGTTTTGTTTCTGTGGGTTTCACAGACTGCGCCTGCAGGCACATTCCAACTATCACTTAAATACAATCCTGTTTATGTTTCTTGAGGCCTGAGGACCAGTCTGGATATGAACTTTACCTACCAGACCTCTGTTTCTAAGAACATGAAAATAAGGAATTAAGCTCAGGAGGAAGCAAACTAATAAATGCTGTCCTACTGTTTGAATGAAAATGACTCTTTGCTTGATCATTGTTGGAAATGATATTCATGTTACACTGATATTTGCTAAATGTGTATTTTACATGACAAAGACATAAGCCTGTTTGGCTGAATAAAGCAAAACAGCAAAACGTTTAGGGAATGACATCCCCCTCGTGTAGATATCTATGGGTTTCCCGCCTTTTCATTCGGTTTCCGGTTATCCTCCTTAAGTGCTTACGGTCCTTGAGGATGAATGGTTGCCCAAGTGGGTGGTAAGTTAACAGGTAGGGAGATAAGGAGAGTGATCTTGGTCTTGTTCTGGCGAGGGGACTCATTTGAGGTGGACGTGTAGGTGTGCCATCTCTTGGTATAGGTTGATTCCCAGGTGTGGTGTTATGAGATTGATCCAATTGGTTTATTCTGTTTTGGTCATTTCTTGTGCATCATTTGTTCCTAGTGTGGGGCATTTGTTGTTGGGTCTATCCCGAGAGTGGGGTCTATCCCAGGGATGGTGACGATTGCAGGAGTTGGGGCCATCCCAAGAGATGGGATATCCCAGGGTTTGGGAACTAACCTAGGGGTTGGGGACTAGCCCTGGCAGTCAGGCACTAACCCTGGCAGTCAGGGTTTATCCCTGGGTGGCAGGGGCAAACCCGGGTGGTTGTGGTCTATCCCTGGGTTCAGGGATTACTCTGAGGTCAGAGTCTATCCCAGGGGTTGAGTTCTATGCCAGAGGTTGGGTCTATCCCAGGGGCGTGAGCTGTCGCAGGGGCGTGAGCTGTCCTAAGGTCTGAACCGTCCCAGGGTCTGAGCTGTCCCAAGGTTTGAGCTGACCCGTAGCCTTAACTGTTTCAGGCAGAGCTATTTAAGGAGTAAGCTGTTCCTGGACATAGCTATTCCAGGGTGGAATTGTTCCCTGGCTGGAATATTTGCCAGAGGTGGATTTATGAGTGATAGGTTCTGTGTTATGGTTCTTGATTCCTTGTATTTATAAGCGACTTGGATTGGTAATATTCTCCCATTGGTTTGGTCTTCCCTTGTGGGGTCCTGTATAGTTATCTGCTTCACAGTGGCATAGGCCTCTCTGTGGTGGTTTTATCCCAGTCTCAGAGTCTTGTGGAGCTTGGGAGCCTCAGGTCGCTGGGGTTTTGTAGTTGTATGGGGTTCACAGTGGTAGAAACATCACTGTGGTTGTTATATTTCTGGCTCAGAGTTTCATGTGTTATGGTTCATGGTCCCTTGTATTGATGGGTGAATTAGATTGGTGTTATTCTCATGATGGTTTGAACTTCCCTTGTGGGGACCTGTTTAGTTATCGGCTTTACAGTGTCGAAGGCCTCTCTTTGGTGGTTGTAGTTAAGTCTAAGTGGGAGCCTCAGGTTGCTGGTGGTGTGTAGTTGTATTGGGTTCACAGTGGCAGCTGCCTCCTTGTGGTGTTGTAGCTTATTGTCTGGATGTCGCACTGCTTGTGAGCTCTTGTATTACAATAATAGCATTAGAGGCTGGGTTGAGGTTTCCAGATTGGTTCTGAGTGCTGGAGTCAAAAGGTACTAGTTTTATAGTCGCAATATCAGATTGGATACTTAATAAGGCGGAATGCAGTGTGGCAAACTACAGACACTGACCAGACCTACCGTGGAGGTAAGGAAATGCAATGTGGTAGAGCACAACACTTGCGAGGTTGAGAAGTCTGAATTCAACTTAGGGAAACTGTGAAAGAAAAGTGCAATGTAGCAGAACACAACACTATCACAGTGGTAAACACAATGGCCCTCATCACAAGGATGGCGGAATGGGTTTACCGGCACCGGTAAAGGTGCCGGTAAACCCATTCCGCCCTACCACAAGGTCTCCTCGCGGGACCCGCAATGGGCGCCTAGAAAAACCAGGCGTCCATACCGGGTCCCGCGAGGACACCAGGGAGCTCACAACGGGCCCGTTATAAACGGGCCCGTTGTGAGCTTCATCCCCATTCCCATTGAGCCCTATGGGGGCTCGAATGGGAATGGGGATGGACCGGGTCCGGGTTCCTCGGACAGGGAATTACCGGGTCCGCCAAGGTTGCGATGGCCCGGTAAGTCCTCATTTGAGGAACCCGGGCCCGGAATGCGGTAAGGAGGCAACCATGCCGCTAAGAGCGGCATGGTTACCTCCAACCTCCTGATGAGGGCCAATGTCAAACTTCAGGGCGCAGCAAGTCCCAAAGCAGTGGCAGAACCCAGAGACTGCCCAGCCTCACCAAAATGGCTAACCTCAGAGCACAGCAAGACTTAAGGCAGTGGCAAACCTCAGAGGGCACCTGGGTTCAATACAATGGCTAGCTTTAGAGCTCAGCAAGATTTGAAGCAGTGGCAAACTTCAGCAATCACCTAGATTCAACAAAATGTCTAACTTCAGAGCTGTTATGAACTTGATGAAGTCATCACTGATTTCGTGGTGGTGATCTCATCCCATGTGGCCAGGGGACGGTAGCCGATACCTGATCCTGACCTTGAGTCCGGCTATATGAGGGATGATCACATGGGGGGAGACAACCTCTGGGAATATGTCATGGCTTCATTGGGTGAGACATGGGCCCTCATTACGAGTTTGGCGGTAGCCATGGAACTAGTAGCTGTATGGCTGCCACCAAACCGGGCTCGTTTACTGGGTTCCTGCAATGACAAATAACCGGGTCATTCCAACATGGCAGGCGTGCGATCCGGGTCCCGCAATGGGAAGCTTGTAATCGGCCCTGACAGAATGAAGGGGGCCATTCCCGTACCGGCCCCCTTCATTCTGTCAGCGCCTGCCTCGTAATGAGGCCCATGGTATCCCTCATTTTCTCCTGAAAATAACCCTCCCAAATGTAATACCCTCATGGCATATTGTTATAGGCCAACTCCTTCTCCCAGGAAGAACAGGGAAATCCTTCTCTCTAATTCCCCCTACTTTCATCTAAGAATCCTTCACCATTCAAGACTACTAACAATGTCTATTCAAGTCTTCCGAACCAATTCCAAAATCTGGACTTCATGTCCCAGAATGACCAAAGTACTAGGATGAAGAAGAAGAAGAATCGGACAATGCCTAATGAGAAAAGCCCCAAGCACAGTGAGCATTGTACTGTTTATTCATACACACCTGCGCCCAATAAGTTTAGAAGGAGATTCGAAGCAGACTATCCATGTCTGATGCTGGAGGGCGAGAACTACGTCTCTCTGTGAGGTTGAGGATACCAAAGGGTGAGTACCGGCGTGGATGAGCCAGGCGGCTCACCAGCGAAGAAGGAGAAGGCTGCAGAGAGAGGAAGGAACGCTGCAGGAATGCCAGCAGCCGGTGAGGGACTCATGGCAGTTCACAGGTGATTGAGAAGAGCAGCACTTTCCTTACAGGAGCCGGTAGCAAAGACGACGCTGGAAGTGGAAGTCATGAGACCAGAAACCAGGCAGAGGCAGTCACGAGAAGGAAGCAGATGAAAGCACTTCTCCAGTCAACCTCAGGAGCACACAGCATCACCAATGAACACTGGTGAGCCTTTCGAGAGGCCGTGGGGACCCCGGGGCATGTCGGCAGATATGCCGAATGCAAGTGAATGACCAACAAGCAAGTGAGAGAGAAAGAGAGAATGTACTTGATATTAAAAGTGAAATACAATAAATGGCAAATAAAACTCTTACAAGCAAATGCCAATTGTGCGAGCAAAGGAAAACCCAAGACCGGATTATATATCCGAAGGACTTATTTGCAAACTAAACGTGTGTGCGACTATGGAAAAGGGCAAGAAGCCCATATGAATAGAAGAAGCCCTAGCAGGAGAGTATACATAGCAACCTTCACAAAGAGTGTGAACCTAAGAAGTCCGGGAAGTAGAGTATACCAGGCAATCAGAAATGTGTTGTTTAATGAGAATAAAAGAACTGTGTTGTTTAACAAAGAGGTCCTGAGAAGGAACAACATGACTAGGAAAATATTGGATGAACTGAATGTTCAAGAGAGATATAATTACAAAGTCAAATCAAGTTTCTTTCATCAACATTGGTGTGGGTCAAGAAAGGCATACAGAACTGTTGAATGTGAACTTCAGACATATTGTTGTGAGCCATGAAAGGCACAAGGAACTGTTGAATGTGAACTTCAGACATTTTGTTGTGAGCCAAGAAAGGCACGAGGAACCATTGCACGTGGATCTTTGGAGAACCAAGAGGAATCCAGGGGAAGGTAACCATCCTCTGGAGCAAGCACGTATATCCTTGAAGAACCTTTATGTTTAAAGCCAGTTATTCTTCTTTTTGTGAACACTTTCCCATACCTTCCAAGGTTAAAGACATTTCCTGTTTCACCTTAGGTTTTTGTTTTAGTGTGAGGGCCAGAATAGAACTTTAGGCACTGGACAGTTTTCATTTTGGACATTCTGACGCAGACACATCCTTAGTTTTGGCTTGGGTAGGGAAATTCCCCTTAGAGCAGGGCCAGTGAGGCATTTTTCCAACCCCTTTTATTTGGAATAAAAGTATTCATCCAAAAATATGGCTACCTTGTGCCCGAGTTTCATTCATGGCTCCTCACAAAGTGCAGCACGCTTAAAAGCAGTGGCTACTTCGGAGTGCACCTGAGTTCAACACAATGGCTAATTTCAGTGAACAGCTAGTTTTAAAGCAGTGGCAAACTTCATAGATCACCTGGATTCAACAAAATGTCCCACTTCAGAGCACAGCAAGTTTTAAAGCAGTGGAAAACTTAAGAGGGCACCTGGGTTCAATACGATGGCTAGCTTCAGTGCGCAGCAATTTTTAAAGCAGTGGAAAACTTCAGAGCTCAACCGGATTCAACACAATGGCTAACTTCAGAGCTCTGTAGGTTTTAAAGCAGCAGCAAACACAATTGCAAACTTCAGCTTGCCGCAGGTTTTAAAGCATTGCTAAACTTCAGAGGGTGGCTGGATTCAACCCAGTGGCTAACTTCAGAGGGCAGCACATTTTAAAACAGTGGCAAACACAATGGCAGACTTCAGGGTGCAGCAAAATGTAAGCAGTGGCAAACTTCAGAGATCACCACCTGTATTCAACAAAATGGCTCACTTGCGAGCAATGCATGTTTTAAATCAGGGGAAAACTTCAGAGGGTGCCTGAATTCAATACAACGGCTAACTTCAGAGCTCAGCAAGAGTTAAAGCAGTAGCAAATTTCATAGGGCATCGGGATTCCACAAAATGGTCACATAACCCAACTACCCTAAGCAATTCCAGCATCTCAGATGGATGCAACCTTGATAATGGGAATCTGGAAGCTGCATCAGGGGAATTAGGCCAGTTGCATTGTAGGAAGGAGGGGAAGTTAACCGGATGTTCAAGAACGCACCGGTGCACACCAAGACAGTGTGCTGGCCCTACCTTTTTTACTCTATATATATAAATGGAGGGCTAGAATAACTCTGGATTGTATTTTGCAGATGATGCACACGTTATGGCCAATTCAGAGAAAGCAATCAATCAATCAATCTTTCCAGTGGTTAGTTTACTAAAAAGTGATAAAAGGTTGTGCCTTTCACACAATCTGCTCGGTTTGGTCTTCTTCCTATCATGCCCACAAGCTTTTCTTATTTGCTGGTGTTTCCCCTCTTACTAGTCTCCTCTTTCTAATTCCACCTGCCTCCTCTTCTACCCTCTGTACCCTACTCCTCTGTCCCTCCCTTGTCACTGACTCCTTCTAAGCCTTACCGCCACCCTTTAAAGTTATTACTCCTTACATTATAATACTGTTTCCTCCACCATACTACCACTCCCTCCTCCACACCACTAATCTAACGACTCCACCCCAATTTATACTCAAACACCCTCTTTTCATTCACACAAACCCTTCTCATTCACTCCCTCCACTCCCTCACCTACATGCCAGCATTTCACACCCACTCACAACACACTATCTTTTGAAAATGGCATTCTCTCCGAAATGCGCAATAATTTCGACAAGAAAATCCACTTCAAAAACAACCTCTCAGCCCCCCAAACGCACTCCAGTCAATAGAAAGCAACAAGACCTTCCTCATCAAACCAGCAGATAAGGGCGGAGGGATCGTGCTCTGGAGTAACACCATATATAACACAGAAATCACCAGACAACTGTCAAACATGAAGTTTTACAGACAGATAGCCTCCAATCCCACACCTAGGATACTGTCCGAAATGACAAGCCTGATGAGCCATGCATATGATGAAGGCTGGATAGATGAGGATGAGAAAGCGTTCTTGGTCAACTATCATCCAATCATCCCGGCATTCTATCTGCTTCCGAAGATCCACAAAAACCAAGAAAACCCACCGGGAAGACCGATTGTGGCTGGCATTGGCTCAGTCCTGGAACCCTTATCCATCTATATTGAACACTTTCTAAGGCCCTTCATCTGCAAGATGCCTTCCTATATCCAAGACACCACGGCCATGATAAAGAAGTTGGACACCATACAAGTGGAACAAGAAGACCTACTAGTAACCCTAGACGTGGAATCATTATACGCTGTCATGATTCCTGCCCCTCATGTCCCCAGCCCTCCAAGATGTTAGGCTGGAGCCAGGCCACGATCACCTACATGGCACTCAAGGGCCTCTCCATCCCTCCAAAGACCCACTTGGAGTCAGACTTGGCGCTGGTGGCACCAGACTCACTCACCCCCATAGGATAACATTGGGGATTGGACTTGTAGTGCATTGATGGGGACAAGATGGATGCCCCCACATATTTCGGTTCCCAGAACTGCATGTGCAGTCTAGTCTTTTGGGTGTGGTTCAGCCCAGAGGCACCTGGGATACCCAGAGACTATTTAAGCCACTCCCAGGCTGAGAAACATGCTTTGTGTTTTCTGCACCTGCAGCGTGACACTCACCGTGTTCGGATCGGTCTCCAGTAGGCCTGCATCTTTCTTCTGCGCTCAGCTCCTGCAAGAACAAGAACACCGTTAGGAACAGGCTTACCTTGCGGCGCTTCTGCCCATCATTCATCGCTTCTTCTGTTCTGCGGGCATCTTCGGCGGTGTCATTCCCATCCTGGCACGCCGCTTCCTAAGGAAAAGGGAAAAGAACAGAAAAAAAGGCATTAGTAAGCATTCAGCAAATCTTCGCTTATTTTTAAAGACTGTACGAGCTTCAAACGCTTACCTGAATCCCAGCCGCTCTGGGGGAACTCTGTCTCCGGAACTTCTAATCCATCTGCAAGAGGGAAAGACACTCCAGGTTAGCATGGAAACATCTAGAGGCGCCGCATACCGCGCTTACTCACCGCATTTCTTCTTCATAACCGGCATCCACGCTGAAAATGTCGCGGCACCTAAAAGACACAGAAAAATAACTCAGTTCAATACAAATACGAAAGGGTCGCATCCCACATTGCACTCTCACTCACCTTCAGCGCTACTCATCTCAGCAGCACATCGCCATCCCCGGATGCCGGCCATCATCTAGGGAAGGAAAGGAACAAAGTTAGAGAACTGTTCAAAAGACTCTTTATACTTACCTGTCGGACTCTTGCCAGGGAAGTAACTAGGCAGCAATGAGCCCGCATCAATCAACGCTCCCCTGCGCTGAAAGCAGGACGGAGAGCACACTTTCCAAGAAAACAAGGCCCAGTCTCCAGTCAAGTAGACTCCAGGGAAGGGTTCGAGGTCGTGAGAGGTCAGAACAGGCTGAGTGACGTACCCGTGGATACCAGGTGAGCGTTACAGAACACAAAGCCTCACATCAAAATCCACCTGGGCGTCATGGAAACGTCAGAAACTGACCAGTTAGCCCACATGTTGGGGCAGCTACATTCCGAAGTACATGCAGCCAGGCAGGAGACCAATACCCTGAGGAGAGAACTGATAGTAGCCAAAGAACGCACTGATTATTTAAGCACGCAACTTTTCCAGTCACAAGCAGGGCATGCACCATTGCCGGGAAGCGTGCCCTCGATGCCAGCACCATCAGCTAAACCCATTCAGATAACCCTTCCTGGGGCAGTTCCCTTGGCCCAGCCCGAACGATTTACGGGGGATCCCAAGAGGTTTCAATGTTCATGAACCAGTGCCGCCTGCACTTCCTTTGTAGGCCAGGGGCCTTTCCGAATGACCAATCACGGGTCGCTTTTGTGCTATCCTACCTGAGTGGTAGCGCCGTGAACTGGTCTGTACCCTTTGTGGCCCAAGACGATCCTTTGCTGCATGACTTGAGGGGCTTTCAGCAGGAGATGGAAAAGCTGTTCGCACGTCGTTCTCATGTGCAGGCATTAGAAAACAAACTTCTGTCCCTACGCCAAAGGAATCAAGACCTATTAATATACATAGCCACGTTCAATAGACTCGTAGTTGAAGCAGAATGGCCAGTGGAGAAGAGAACCACTTTATTTCATCAGGGGTTGCGGGGGAGCTCAAGGATGTTCTCGCACAAGTAGTGAACCCCCCGAAAGACTGCTCAGAATTCATTATCCTTGTTGTTCAACTGGATCATAGGTTGCAGGACCGAAGAGCAGATCGAACCAGACCGGACCCTCGCCCTATGTATGTGCGTTCAAAGGAAAATATTGCCCGCACAACGGAAGGTTCAGGAGAACCAATGCAAATCGGGGGGGTCAGATCCCCCTTGACTAAAGAGGAAAGGGATAAAAGGAGGCAGCAGCAGTTATGTCTGTACTGTAGAAAGTCAGGTCATTTCCTTAAAGAGTGCCCTGTGAAGCCACCAAGGAGGACGGTAGGGGCCACGGACAAGGAAGATACCATCAAGGAATCGGAAAACTCCCCAGCCCGGCAAGTGTAGGGGTCCAGATGTCGAGCGAAGAAAGTGAACTACAGACCTCCCATTTTGCACTGTGGGCTTGATCAATCACCAACAACCATCTCGGAAGCACGCAGTAAGAGCGTACATTGACAGTGGAGCCGTTGGGAATTACATCAACCAGGATCTTGCGGCAAAGATGGGGCTTCTGTTATGCCCTAAATCAACCACTGACACTGTTACCACTGTCGACGGCATGGAAATAGCTTCTGGTCCAGTATCCCAATGCACTGCAGCTTTAACCCTTCTGTGCCAGGATGGACACCAAGAATCTATCCTTTTCGACCTCATTAAGGCACCACAGTTCCGGTTGATTTTGGGAATGCCATGGTTGGTAGCCCACAATCCTCGAATCGATTGGCGAGCAAAAGAATTGGCCTTTCCCGAGACTTGCGCCCACACATGTTATCGCCAAGAGAAACAACCAATAGACACCAGAACCCCCACGCTTGTGACTGTGGCAATCGGCTACCTACCAAGTGAATACCAGGACTTTCAAGATGTCTTTCAGAAAGAACAGGCTAATAACCTGTCACCGCATAGACCATACGATTGCCAAATCGACCTGATACCCGGCGCACAAATCCCTTGTGGGTGAATATACGCACTCACGGAACCAGAAAACCAGCACCTGAAGGCCTATCTTGACCAATACCTGGCCAACAGGTTCATCCGTCCCTCGAAGTTTCCAGCAGCCAGTCCTCTATTCTTTGTACCGAAAAAGGAGGGGGACTTGAGAACGTGCATCGACTATCGCGCACTGAACCAGATTACTGTAAAAAAAAACACTACCCCTGACACTGATCCCTGAATTGCTTGATCAAGTCAAAGATGCCCAAATCTACACAAAACTAGACCTGAGGGGGGGGGGCATATCACCTTGTTCGCGTAAAACAGGGGGACGAATGTAAAACCGCTTTTCGCACCAAATACGGCTTGTACGAATGTCAAGTAATGCCCTTTGGCCTTTGCAACACGCCTGCAGCATTTCAATACTTCATGAATAATGTCCTACGGGAATTGATTGATGTCTGTGCTCTAGTGTACATCGACGATATTCTAGTATATTCCACATCAAAGCAGGACCACGTTAAACACGTCCGATCCGTATTGGTGAAACTCTGTCAACACCAGCTCTACGCCAAGCTCGAAAAGTGCTCATTCCACGTCTCCGAGGTGGAATTCCTGGGCTTTATTCTCAGCCCGAAAGGAATCCGAATGGATGTACACAAGGTAGATGCTATCCTGAACTGGCCATCCCCAAATTCATTCAAGGGGGTTCAAAGTATGCTGGGTTTTGCAAACTTCTACTGCCGGTTCATCCCAGGATTTTCGCAAATCATGCATCCCATCACGTCATTGCTAACGAAAAGCAACAAAAAGTTCCCGTGGACAACAGAAGCCGAGGAAGCTTTCCAGGAACTCAAAGCAGGATTCACATCTGCCCCAATCTTACGCCACCCTCGCCCTGATCTCCCATACCTGGTGGAAACGGACGCCTCAAGCATGGCTATGGGAGCCGCCTCTCACAAAAGGACCCCGAAACGGGCCAGATACACCCTGTTGCCTTCTGGTCGCGTAAATTCGCACCCCCTGAACTCAATTACGCTATCACAGACAAAGAACTCCTGGCCATGAAGTCAGCCTTTAAGGCATGGCAGCACTACCTCTTGGGCGCCGGACACACAATTACCATAATAACTGACCACCGGAACCTCCAGTACCTAAAAACGGCAAAGGCCCAATCCTCACGACAACTACGTTGGGCTCTTTTTTTTGCTGAATATGACTACGTGATTACATTTCAACCAGGGGTGAAAAATGGGAAGGCCGATGCCCTTTCCCGTATGGGGGTGGAAGAGCAAGGGTATCAGACCCCTGACTCAATAGCAATCATCCCGAGTGACAAGCTCCTAGGAATCACAGCAACTATAACTCAGAAAGAATTACATGAAGAAATCCAAAACCTGATGAGTCCAGAGCAATTACAAGCGTGGAGTGCACAAGGAGAACATTACATGATAAAAGATCAGTTGCCCTACTTCAGGAATCGTTTATTCTTACCAAACCAAGAACTACGAGAACAAGTCATGTCCGGTTATCATGATTCATTGATCGAGGACCACCCCGAAATCGCTAAAACCCTAGCCAAGGTAAAACAAAATTATTCGTGGCCCACGTGGCGTAAAGACATTATCCAATTCATCCTATCTTGTGGAGTGTGTGCTCAAAACAAGTCATCCAAGCAGAAACCGGCTGGGCTATCATAACCACTGGAAATCCCACCAGCACCCTGGCACACGTTGTCCCTCGATTTTATTACTGACTTGCCACCCAGTCAAGGGTTTAACACTATTCTTGTGGTCGTGGACCTATTTTCAAAAATGGCACATTTCTTTCCTCTTAAGGAGTTAAGGGGCTCCCAAATGCTTCCACTCTGGCAAAGGTATTTCTTGAAGGCATCGTACGGCTCCATGGGTTTCCTTCAGTTTTAGGCTTAGACCGAGGTACTCAATTCGTATCTAACTTCTGGAGAAAATGCTGCTCTATGGCCCAGATCGACATCCGGCTATCCACCAGTCACCATCCCCAAACAGATGGTCAAACTGAGAGGACAAATCAGACACTCAAGCAGTATCTGCGTTGCATGTTACACCAAGCTGAAGAAAGCTGGTTCGACATATTATGTATGGATAGCTGAATATGCTTATAATAATTCCCTACACACCAGCACTGGGCAGACACCCTTTTATACCATGTATGGCAGGCACCCACGTACTTCTGAGTTGGACGTTCCTACAACCCTGGAAATGCCAGCAGTCAAAACCTTACACACGACCATTTCTCAAACCTTTAAAAGGGCAGCTGAATACCTACTTCAAGCTAAGAATCGCCAAAAGAATTTGCTGATCAACACTGAGCAAAGGCCCCCAACTACCAAGTGGGAGACAAAGTCTGGCTGGCGTCTAAACACGTGTCCATTAAAGGAACACAAACTTTCCGTCCAAGATACCTGGGTCCATTCACCGTCACCTCCGTGATAAATCCTGTGGCGGTCAGACTAGCTTTGCCGTCAAACATGCAGATTCATCCTGTGTTCCACGTGTCTCTCCTTAAACCTGTTCAACCTGGGACCCGGGTAGTAACATCACCGCAGCCAGTAGTAGTCGCCGGGGAGCCAGAATTCGAAGTCAAGGACATCCTGGATTCAAAGTATGTCAGATCCAAATTATACTACTTAGTAGACTGGAAGGGGTATGGTCCACAAAACAGGACATGGTAGCCTTGTGAGTACATCCATGCACCTTGCTTGCTTAGATGATTCCATCAAAACCATCCAAACAAACCAGGACCACACAGAAGAGCCACCTTGAGAGGGGTCTTGGGGGGGAGTGCTGTCACGATTCCTGCCCCTCATGTCCCCAGCCCTCCAAGATGTCAGGCTGGAGCCAGGCAACGATCACCTACATGGCCCTCAAGGGCCTCTCCATCCCTCCAAAGACCCACTTGGAGTCAGACTTGGCACTTGTGGCACCAGACTCACTCACCCCCATAGGATAACATTGGGGATTGGACTTGTAGTGCATTGATGGGGACAAGATGGATGCCCCCACATATTTCGATTCCCAGAACTGCATGTGCAGTCTAGGCTTTTGGGTGTGGTTCAGCCCAGAGACACCTGGGATACCCAGAGAGTATTTAAGCCACGCCCAGGCTGAGAAACATGCTTTGTGTTTTCTGCACCTGCAGCGTGACACTCACCGTGTTCGGATCGGTCTCCAGTAGGCCTGCATCTTTCTTCTGCGCTCAGCTCCTACAAAAACAAGAACACTGTTAGGAACAGCCTTACCTTGCGGCGCTTCTGCCCATCATTCATCGCTTCTTCTGTTCTGCGGGCATCTTCGGCAGTGTCATTCCCATCCTGGCACGCCGCTACCTAAGGAAAAGGGAAAAGAACAGAAAAAAGGCATTAGTAAGCATTCAGCAAATCTTCGCGTATTTTTAAAGACTGTACGAGCTTCAAACGCTTACCTGAATCCCAGCCGCTCTGGGGGAACTCTGTCTCCGGAACTTCTCATCCATCTGCAAGAGGGAAAAGACACTCCAGGTTAGCGTGGAAAAATCTAGAGGCGCCGCATACCGCGCTTACTCACCGCATTATTTCTTCATAACAGGCATCCACGCTGAAAACGTTGTGGCACCTAAAAGACACAGAAAAAGAATTCAGTTCAATACAAATACGAAAGGGTTGCATCACGCATCGCGCTCTCACTCACCTTCAGCGCTACATATCTCAGCAGCACGTCGCCATCCCCGGACACCGGCCATCATCTACGGAAGGAAAGGAATGCAGTTAGAGAACTGTTCAAAAGACTCATTATACTTACCTGTCGGACTCTTGCCAGTGAAGTAACTGGGCAGCAATGAGCCCGCATCAATCAACGCGCCCCTGCGCTGAAAGCTGGACGGAGAGCACACTTTCCAAGAAAACAAGGCCCAGTCTCGAGTCGAGTAGACTCCAAGGAAGGGTTTGAGGTTGTGAGAGGTCAGAATAGGCTGAGTGACATCCCTGTGGATACCAGGTGAGCATTACACACAAGTATCCCCCAAATGGAGTGTTTACAAGTCCTCAAAATGTATATGGATGAAAGAACAAGAGTGGAACCACCTACAGCATTCCTTGTCGAATGCACCAGACTAGCCCTAATGGAGAATGACTTCGTCTACAAACAGACTTTCTACCAGCAGTGTCACGGAACCAGTATGGGGGCCACCTTTGCCCCTGATGTAGCTAATTTACTCATGGATGCTTTCGAAAAATATTCAATCTACAACGAACTGAACACCTTCAAGAACTCTATCAGGTGTTGGCTACGGTATATAGATGATGTATTCATGATCTGGAAAGGGACTGAAGATGATCTCCTCTCCTTTCTACAATGGCTAAACTCACAGAACAATTGCATAAAATTCACCATAGATCACAGTAAAGTCTGCATACCTTTTCTGGACCTAGAAATGTGCAAAAACCCAGACAACTCTCTAAGTACCACCCTATATCGGAAACCAACATCCAAAAACACCCTTCTAGAGTACTCCAGCTTTCACCCGTCAGGCCTCAAGATGAATCTCCCTTACGGTCAATTTCTACGAATAAGACGAAACTGCTCCACACTAAGCAAATACGTTTCAAAAAGTAAACAACTTGCAACCCGTCTGAAAGAAAGAGGGTATCCCAAACACATAGTCCGTCAAGCCCGCAAGTGTGTTAAACACACAAATCGAGAGTCCTGCCTAACACCAACTAAAAGAGAACAACTGAATACCAAGATGACCTGCATCACTATCTTTACTCCATTAAGGAATTCCATCAAAAAAGTGGTCCTCAAACATTGGGACAAGCTCCAGACTGATTCTTTTAAACCAGAGAAACCAAGATTTGCGTTCAAACTCAGCCGCAATCTCAAAGACCGCCTTGTACATACGTATACTGAAGTGGAGGCATCGAGCAACCAACAAACCACACTATGGCATCTTCCGTCAGTGAAAGGTCACTTTAAATGCGGAAACTGCTCTGTCTGTACTCTGACAACTAATCTAAAAACCATTGACCTGAAAGGAAACCTTTGGACATTAAATTCATTTACGAATTGTAAAACCAAATGGTCTGTATACATAATCAAATGTCCCTGCGAACTCATTTATGTAGGTAAATCCAAAAGGGAAATAAGGCAACGCATTTGCGAACACCGTTCTTGTGTGCGCAATCAAGTAGAGGACAAACCCCTGGTGGCACATTTCAAAGCCAAAAATCATACCCACAATGACATCTTCTGGGCAATACTACAAACAGTGGGCAATCCCTTTCGCAGAGGCGATAGAGACCTGGCCTTGCGCAAACTCAAGCATAAATGGATCTATTGTTTGAACTCTGTCAAACAGGGCCTAAACATTTCAATTGAATGGAATCTCTTTTTCAACAAATAAAGTAATCCCTGAAGTATAGTGTCAACTTGAGTTGTGTCTAGTGCTCATAATAACTATATACGCTACACTGTTAAAAAACCAGCATTGTTCTGTTGTGTGATCACCAATATATGCACGTGCCAGATGCAAAAATGTTAAAAATGTTAAAAAACAATGGCTCACTGTCTACTTATGCTATTTTGAAAATAACACAGCCAATCCTTTTTACTGTGACCATCATATGCGCAATCAGTATTATGTCCCACTGTTTAAATTGTTTTAAACTTCTTGCCAACTTTTCCCAATCATTTTTAAAATGTTAAAAATGTTAAAAATCGATGGCTCACTGTCTACTTTTGCCATTTTGAAAATAACACAGCCAATCCTTTTTACTGTGACCATCATATGCGCAATCAGTATTATGTACCACTGTTTAAATTGTTTTAAACTTCTTGCCAACTGTTCCCACCCTATCACAGTTGTCCACGACATCTGACCCCTGACTGATGCCTAAAAGCGAGACAAATCACACAGACAACTTTTCTTGACATCGCTACCGTACTTGGCCTTCTCTACAAGTCATTCCTCTGAGACACTACCCTCTCGATACATGCGCAGTGCTGACTGGGCGTTTTTCTAAACACATAAAGCGCCCCGCAAACACACATGCGCACTACTGGCTCCTAGCTTCCAGCAGTGACACAGCTCCTTTCGCAATGCGATAAATTTTCTGCTGCCGCACAGCTCCTTCATCTATTGAGCAGGTAACACTCTCACGTCCTTTCGGGACTTACTAATGTCGCCTCTGTTCTCATACCCGGTTGGGATTCCTTGCCTTTCCACACTATTCAAGGTTCCACAATCAGTAACCGCACGCACCGTTTCTTTGTGCTCATGACGATCAACAATGCGCCGGTTTTCACCGTTGCACTGTTTCAATCGCTGCCAAAAATAGTGTGCACATCAGCAGGCTTTTAGAGACCTATGCCTTGTTTAACTTTGCACTCTTAATCACTTAATGCACCACTAGTGGTTAAGACTACTTCCTGATTCAATTCGGTTTCACTCAGCAATTTGATTCACGCAGTTTGGGACACTTTGCCTCTCCACACCTTCGAGGTACCACAATTAATTATCTCTCACAGCAACCGCACACACCTTTCTTGGTTCACATGACGATCAACGATGCGCTGATTTCACCGCTGCATTGCTTACACCGCTGCCAAGAAACAATGCCAAGCCTTATGCTAGCAGGCATTTAGAGACCTATGCCTCCATTTTATCACGGTCATCGCACACTTTAAATAACTACTTGTACCCCAGTGGTTGACACCAGCCCCTGATTTATTTCTGTCTCACTCAGCTCCTGGCATCTGACTCTCACAGTTTGCTCCCCAGTCACAAGCCAAGGCGTCTACTTACCTGAACATGATAGGTTCACCATTTTGCAGCTTTCTCTCTCCAACATTTGGCATCACCTCTTTACTTTTAACTAACCCAGTCCCCTTTCTAAACTCTAGGTGGACGCCCATCTATCTCAACATCGTCCCGACCACAACCAACTGTCCTGAAGAAAGTTTGGTACAACCTAGCAGCGCTGTTCCACTCTATACAGCCACTGCTCCTTGCCATCAATATACCGAACCAGAAACACCAACCTGTGTGTCGACAATGTTAACGTATTGTCATCTTAAGCAATACGTGAAATAAATTGTCACCCTGCCTACTAACCCACGAATGTGCAGATTACGATGTGCTCAACGATGCATATTCCTAGTGCTACAGTACTTTCTGTAAATATGTTTTTGTCTTTTTTGTTAGTGTAAATAAAACCTTCCTTTGAAATTCCTGCATCTCAAGGTGTTTTGTCTTTGAGCTAGTAGCCACCTAGCTCTGCTGCATTGTTTTTGTGACCCTATGTCTAGGGTAGCCTTTGACTCATCTCTCTCTCTCATTGTACTTCCTAACCCTCTAGAGTCAGGCCCCCTTACAAAAAAGAGGGTTACGCCCATTTATCTCACTCCTTACTTTATAATACTGTTTCCTCCACTATACTACCACTCCCTCCTCCACACCACTAATCCTACTACTCCACCGCACTTTATACTCAAACACCCTCTTTTCATTCACACAAACCCTTCTCATTCACTCCCTCCACTCCCGCTCCTACATGCCAGCCTTTCACACCCACTCACAACACAGTACCACTTGCTCTAAGCAATGCCTTATCTGTTGGAAAAATCACCTACCCTCCACTACAACATCCTTTCTCCTGCTGGTCTCTTGGTCTGCCACCTCTGACCTCACCCGAACAACCCACAGCTTCCTAGGGTTTCTTTGAAACCCCTCTCTGTCCTCTGGTTGGTTTTTGGTGTCCCTAGCCAATCTGGCCCTGTCTTCCTAGCTCAGGAGGTGTTACAAACCACAATGTTTTCAAGTAGTGCTTTAAGCCGTGCCCCTTTCTACGTGCTTGGCCGCCAAAGAACAATGATGGCAGTTCAGTTTGTACAGTTCCCAGGTTTGTGTTGGAGGTCTGGCCTGGCCGCCCCTAAATTAAATACAGTCTCAATTTGGGTGGTTTTATTTCAAGCCCTAGTTGTCTAGGTGAGCCGCACCAGTTTCATTACTGGGGTGCTGAGGCTGGCCTTTGGTGCGGTGCATGGGTAACAGCTGCATAAGAGCACTGGCACCTCCTTCTGTTGCTTCCGTTCACATGGAATTGTCTGTACTCTGGTTTCCTAGGATTTCTGACGGTTGAGCAGGGGCTTTGGCTCTCTTCTCACTAGCTCTCTCTCTCGGGCAGAGTGTTCAGAAGGCTTTGCGTAGGGAGCTGATCATTCTCTGTCTTGTGGGTGATGTTCGCTTGTGTCTTGTACTCCTTTAGAAAAGTAAGAGAAGACTTTGCTAGCACTTGGATTTAAAGTCATGGGATTATGAAAACTAGCACTGCACATGGAAAGAGGATAGGAGTCGGGGCCCTCCCAACTACCACGGTCTCCCTCTGTGGCAGGGCAGGCTCAGGATTCCTCTGTGGTAGGCCTCCCGCCCCTGGCTAAAAGGGGACTGCATCCCCTCTTGACAAGGCCAGATTATTTTGCCATGTCACACCAACTGAAAAGAAAAGAGGCTTGAAAGCAGCTTCAGTAGGAAAAGAAAGGGGTGTGGTTAAAAAAGCAACAAAAAAGAGGCACCAGAAGATTAGCAGTGATTGACAGGTGAGTGAGGCAGTAGTCACTGACCTAGATCCACTTACACCAACTGAAGAACCGCAAAAGACAAGAGAATGCAACTTAAGACGGGAAGAATGAGTTGGTGGTTAAGAAAAAGAGCACCAAAAAAGAGGCAGCGCAATATTTGCAGGTGGGTGGGTCAGAGGCCACAGGCCCCCTGCTACCGATCATGCACGGCTCCGCACCACATCCTCCCATTAGTTTTGAGAGATGATTACTGCAACTCCAAGACTTTGGTGTCTGACTCAAATTCCGAGCTGGCCCTGACATCACAGCGGAATACTTGCCCATCTGCCCAAGCAATGCAACTTCCACAAGGCCATAGGTGCCAGTAAAGACAAATATGTCAGAATGATAATGAGAGCATCTGCTCCTAAAACCATATCCCTACAGGACATAGCCTGGTCTGCGGCCTGCCATGAAGGCATGCAGATGGTTGTAACCCAAATACAAATGGAGTAGCGGAGGAGCATAGCCACCGTAACAGCCATGTGCCAGGCATTCCTCCAAGGCCTATGGCCGGTGAGAGCTGAGCCGTCAGCCGGCCCTGATGGCATAATACTATGCGACTTTCGGCTGGTAATACTTCCTGACCTCATACCACAGATAGTCCAGTTTGACACACGGGGCACCAAGGGTTATGCAAGGCAAGATAAAGGGAAGGCTGAGGGAAAAGGTCTGATTCCAGTACCTTTGAAAAACGTGGTTGATGACTTCCTTGCCAGCTGCACAGATAGCCACTGCAGCAACCACCCACCACCAACTGCATCTACAGAGAGGAGCACAAACCCATGGAAGGCACTCAGCTTAGATTTTGGCAAGGTGTTGAACTCCCAGCACTTTCTGGTGGTTCTCAACAAGTTTTCCTGGTAGCCCGAGGTGAAGTGCATATCGCTCACGGCCGCTGAAGCGCTCATCCCTACTTTTTAAGACATCTTTGCGACACAGAGCATTCCTCAGTTGGTGAGGTCTAACAAGTCGGTGAGGTCTGACAACGGGCACACCCTTCCAGGACAAAGAATTTGGTAGCTTTCTAAAGGGCCACACAATAAACTTCAAGACTGACAACCTGATGGCCCAGCACTAGCAGTTTTTAACCTATATGTTTTGGATGCAAATAGAATAATAATAATAATAATAATAATAATAATAATAATAATAATAATAATAAATAATAATATTATAGCTTTGATTGATGCATCTATAATTAAGTTGTGCATCCATTTTCCATGTTGCGAATGATACGGTGCGAAAGGGAACGTAGTCGGGTCTCACCGCTGTGTTCTTTAGTTATCTTCTCCCCAATGCTGTGGAACCGGCCTTCTGTAAACAAAAAAGTGGGGAGGATCCATTGGTTATAACACCAGCCATTCTTGATGGCCAACCAGATGATCCCAACCCAACAAAACAAAGGTTGGCCCTGGACGAAGCCCTGCGGAACAGGAAAGGGAGGTCAGCCACCACACAGCACGAATCATGACAGAGGGCAGAGATTGGTGTAAATGGATTTCACCAAAAACAAATGGACGACAACAGGAGGGGGGCACATGCCGAGGGCTGAGAAATACTCCTCGAAATAGTTGTCCAGGTGCTCACACGCTCCACATATCCCAAGCACAAGCCGTGCATTCCATTCGAGGCAACCCGGTGGACTGTGACAGAAAAGAAAGGCTCTGTGTCACAGTGGAAGCGACAGGTACATGCAGCACAAGAAACTGTGGTTGGTTGTGTTACGAGACCAGAAAAGGACGCCCAATACAACAGGAAACTGTCTCCAGAATAGGAGAAGATCCACCGGGCACACACCAGATGACCGCAACCTAGCACCCAGATACCACAGCAGGGATTGAAGAAACGTCCCTGTGAAGGTAAGAGACTATGGGCCTCATCACTCACGAGTTGGGTGGTATCCCTTTATCGTTACCGCCAAAGCCCCCAGCGCTATTAGCACCGGATCACGGGTTTGGTGGAAAAATAAGTTCCCATTCCCCATTGGGCCCATTGAGGAATTCCCCATTGGGCCCAATAGGGAATTTTTGGCGCTATTACTGTCAGCGGTGTTAGCGTGATGGTAATAGCACCAAAAATTGGCAAAATCGTGGTGGATTTGCCACTAGCTCAGAGTTGGGGGTAAATCCTGCCAAACCCGTGATTTGGCGGACCGTTAAACGTGGCAGTAATAGCGTTACCACCGTATTTAAGGGTTACCGCCAAACTCGTGATGAGGCAGTATGTGTTGGACTACGTAATAGTAGTAGGTTGTGTCTGAACTTTGGTTGTACATTAAAAGGGATGTTATGACATGGGGCGGCTCACGTCACAGGTCGTACCCTTTTACGTGAGGTGAATAAAGAAGATTCCGCTCTTTCCAGGATGGGGTGAGTCCTGCTCGGAGTCCTGATGTCATGAGCCTCATTCTGCGGTCTCTCCGTAGTTATTTTCTCCTGTCGTTGGACCTGAAATAGTCATGAGCCATCAGAGTGATTTCAGGAAAGGGTTAACCATTTCTTTGGGCAAACCAGGAAGAAAAGAATCCAGGGAGTCCAGCTCATTAAAACTTGGTGAATGCATCCACTCCTTGTAGTGCAAAGGGTTGACAAATAGGTTCCGGCCGATTTCCGAACTTTTGTGTCTATAATGTCATAATGCCATTATAGCACTGAAGGATTCACATGCCTGATTGACTGGTACATCAGCAATGATGAGGTTTACAAATGTGTAACAAATGCATTGATGTTATTGGTGCATGGATTACAGTGAACTACCATTACTCAGGAAGAAACAAAACAGGTAGCAACATGTGTGCATTTTGGGGTTAAAAAGCCTTTGGGTTATGGATGTAGGCAGATGTGGGCAGAAATCTCGCAGAAGGCATTTTAGTGTACAGTACATGGCACAGCTTGAAAACGAACAGTTCACATTTAGCTGAACACACACCTTCACTGTCAGAGCAGCTGAGGAAGTGCCAATAACAGGGGCAGATGTGTTTGAAGGTAATTACATTATTTGGGCGTGTTGTAAATTGTGTGTAGAGTTCTTTATCTCTTCGATGGTGGTTGGACCGGCTTTCTAACCTGTTCACAGTATCACAGGGTTGTGTTGTTTTCTTAAGGGAGTGGCAGTGTAAAGCCCAAAGATGTACAGTGAGCTGTCAATCATGGTCTCACCTAGCCACAACCTGGAAATATTTAACCCTCTCGTGCTTTACAACTACTTGAAGGAATTGAAACATTTGTTTGTTTTTATAACTCCGTGTTTAAAGAGGAGACAGAGCTATAGTGTAGATGCCACACATATAAAGAGCTCCCATTGGGAGAGCCACAAAAGGACCAGTCGTGGTTAAAATGATAAACATCAGATTTAATAGTATTATGACCTAAAAAGTGATTAAATAGTATGGTCCACAGTACATACAATTCATAAACATTTTAACATATATCAAACAGTCGTTACGTGATAAGCTAGAATTAGCTAATTGACAGTGTATCAAAAACAGGGATACACTCAACATCAAGAGGTACGCTTTACAGAAAGTGCAACGTACTCTACAGTAATTAGAATCAGAAACTAGTATCGCATAAAAAACATATGAAGAGGTGTCCGGATAAGAGAAACCCAGTGCTGAGAGACAAAACGAATTATCCACAGTGTGCCCCATATAATTCCAGAGGTTGAGAAGAAGTCGGTTGAGAAGAAGTCGGTGACTAGAACCTAAAGAGGTAGTTCAAGGTATAGTCTCGAACGAAGAAGAGGCAATCAGGGCCGTTTTTTACACCAGGCCCCAAACAGAAGCAGCTGGGACGACGGAACAAAACAAACCAGAAGCGGGAATCGCTTTTGATTAATCTATCTGATTATACTCTCACAGATATAGAACAACAAGTCCTCAACAAAGGTTTGGGATTCGTGATGACGAAACTACATGATCCTTTTGAATTTCTAATTGATTTCAAAAAATTAATGAGGAAAATCCACCTGAAAGAATTCTTCTCTGCTGACAACGTTATCCCCTTGGAAGAACCTCTCAACTGCACGGGACTCCGTAAACCTTCCACTTTCTACCCTCCTTCTCAGAGTTTTTCTCCTGAGTCGTTAGTCTTTGAAAAGAAAGTGATCGCAGAAGTTAAAGCCCTGGAAAATAAACCATCTAGACCTTTCCACAATCTCTCTAATTCAGAACTTAAAGCACTCGACTCTTTGGCCAAAAACTCCCAAATTGTCATCAAAAAAGCAGATAAAGGTGGAGGTATTGTGGTTCTTAATCGCACTGATTATGTCACGGAATGCGAAAGACAACTTAGTGATAACCACTATTATCGCCCTCTCGCTCTGGACCCGACACCGGAACTCATGGCACTCGTTGCAGATAAAGTTTCTAAAGCTAAAGACCGAGAGTGGATCTCGAAACAAGAGGCGGATTTCCTCATCAATAAAAAACCAAGCATCCCCACTTTCTACACTCTACCCAAAGTGCATAAAACCTTGGTGAACCCTCCAGGTCGACCCATTGTGGCAGGGATTAATTCTGTACTTGAACCCCTCTCTACTTTTGCGAACCACTATTTGAAGGGATTTGTGCAAAACATGCTATCCTATGTAAAAGACTCTCGAAATGTTATTAACAGTCATGAAAACTTGGCTTTCGATACAAATACCCAGTTGCTACTAGGTTTTGACATCGTATCCCTCTACACCAATATCCCCCAACAAGCATCCCTTGATGCGATTGAAGAAATACTTCTGGGCCGCATTGATAATGATCCGGTCCCTACTTCGTTTATCCTTTGGTGCGTTGAACTGGCATTAAAACGTAACTACTTTGAGTTCAATGGTAAGATTTTCCAACAAGTTGAAGGGACCGCGATGGGCGCCACTATGGCTCCAAGTGTTGCTAACTTGTACGTAGAGACCTTTGAGAAAAGCAACGTCTACAGCAACCTCAATCCCTATAGTAATAACATCGTGAAGTGGAGTCGCTACATTGACGACATCTTGGTCATATGGAGAGGCACCTTGACTGAAGCTAACAATTTTTTCAACTGGCTTAACAATCTTAATCCTCACCTTCAGTTTACTATGACGTCTAGTAACGAGTTTATTAATTTTCTCGACCTAACCATTTTTGCAACCAATGGAGTCTTGAAAATTAAGCCTTATCATAAACCCACCGATAAAAATTCTCTTCTTGATTATTCCAGCCATCACATTAAACATCTTCGTGATAACCTTCCCTTTGGCCAGTTTTTACGCCTTAAAAGGAATAGTTCTACGAAAGAAATATACGAGGCGGAGGCGAACACTCTCGTGAAAAAACTGAGACAGAGAGGGTACCCTAATAAACTGGTGAAAAAATCAGCCAAAAGGGCTTTTAATAACAACCGAGAAGCACTATTGGAACCAAAACCTGTTAAACCTAAAGATGATCGTATTGTGTGTGTGAATACCTTTTCTAACTGGAGCTTTGAGATCACCAACATCATTAAGAAGAATTGGAAAATCTTTCAAACGACCTCCCCCTCTATGAGTGTGCCGATCTTTGCTTATAAAAGGAGCACGACGATAGGTAACAGGGTTAGTAACAGCAAACTTAAACCTATCCCTATCCAGGAACCCAGATTAACCACCCTATGGGGTCTACCTGAACCTACCGGTCACTATCCTTGTGGCTCGTGCGGGGTCTGTAAATTGACCTCTATAACTAAAAATGTAGATGTTGGCCTGTCAAAGCTCTGGACACAGAAAAACTTGACTAATTGTAACACCGAATTTGTGGTGTACCTGATCACTTGTAAATGTGGACTGCACTATGTAGGGAAAACAACCCGCAAAGCCAAAACTCGTATCATGGAACACCGGAGCTGTCTCAAGAACAGAACTGAAAATGCACCCATGGTGAAACATTTCAATCTTCTGAAGCATCATCACAAGGATTTCAAATGGACAATATTGTTATCACTTAAAGGATCTAACTATGCCACCCGGGAATAAAAATTGCTTTATATGGAACAAAAGATGATACATACTCTACAGAGTGACATCAGGGGTCTTAACGAATCTATTGAATGGTACAACATATAATCGTTTACACTCACTTGATCCCTTACCATCGTTTTTTGTAGACTGTGTGCTACTTAGTGTACTAATTCCTTGTCCGATCTGAGCCTTTCCATGATGGCTGCCATGACTAACCACATTGCTCTACACCTCTTTTCTCTTCCAACATAGTTGTAGGACTACTGTATTTCTCTGACTACCACTCGCACATCGGTCGCCCAGTCCTGCTGCACTGCTGCCCGCATAACAGACGGCACTCTCCGTACTATCCACACAGCACTAGCGCTGGCGGCAGGATTATATCCTGGGGCTGTCGGATTTGGTCACGGCTGACACTCTTACTGCCAACTTGAAGGTATTGCCTGTGGGGTAGTTGTTTACTTTTGAGTGTTACTAGCCGCCTTCTGTCTCCTATAAACACACGAGATTAGAGACTATACCTTGAACTACCTCTTTAGGTTCTAGTCACCGACTTCTTCTCAACCTCTGGAATTATATGGGGCACACTGTGGATAATTCGTTTTGTCTCTCAGCACTGGGTTTCTCTTATCCGGACACCTCTTCATATGTTTTTTATGCGATACTAGTTTCGCTATTTGCTAAGCCTAAGCACTTATCCTGCTTTTATAGTGAGCTACTACTCAGCGCTCATTTGGATGTTTTTTCTATATCCTAGGTAGAGACGACCCTCAGTTCTACACCGCCTACTACCTTTCGAGTAGAGAGCACCCACAGGCATCAGTGGAGGTATTTATTTCCCTCTATTTAGATGCCTTGGTTCATGTATTTTGAACATGCAACAATAATGGCTAATTTGAAGCTCATGTGTTGCGCTTTTTTTGTTCTTTACTTTGCAGATGCTACGAATACTTCAAATGTCATCATTTCGTTTTTAAATGTTGTCTTGGTTACGTGGTCACCTGTATATCTCCTGATGAATGTTCCATAATAACTGTAGGAACTGAAACATGTCGAGCTAATACTCTGTACTGTCACCAGAGTTATTAAGTTTTTGACATACTGATTCTAATTACTGTAGAGTACGTTGCACTTTCTGTAAAGCGTACCTCTTGATGTTGAGTGTATCCCTGTTTTTGATACACTGTCAATTAGCTAATTCTAGCTTATCACGTAACGACTGTTTGATATATGTTAAAATGTTTATGAATTGTATGTACTGTGGACCATACTATTTAATCACTTTTTAGGTCATAATACTATTAAATCTGATGTTTATCATTTTAACCACAACTGGTCCTTTTGTGGCTCTCCCAATGGGAGCTCTTTATATGTGTGGCATCTACACTATAGCTCTGTCTCCTCTTTAAACACGGATCTTTGTCCTCCCGGACTTAGACAGAGTATACGTTGCTAACCTGTCTTAGTTAAACGTATACCGGGTTTCCTCCCCATTTAAGTTTTTTATAACTCACCATCTCTTGCCACAAGTTTAGTAAATGTAATGCAATGTGCTCTAATGCCACTTTGCTTGCCTCGCTGAACATGCTCCTGTAAGCAAAGAGGCGGCGGGGGTTGGTAGTGGGATAGCAGGAGAGGTAGATGTGAAACCTGGGGATTCCTCTGTTCCGCACTTTCCACTTCTCCCCCCTTCCATGCACTTTCCCCCTTTTCCCCTCCCATGCACTTGCACGCTCTTAATGTCAATGGGCCCAGTAAGATCGTTGTTTTTGTCCTCCCTTGTTCCCCTCCCTTTGCTTGGTCACGCTCTGAAACACTTGTGTACGAGCACGATATAAATAAAATATCATATCATAGGTAATGCTGGTCTGGTTCTAGGGCTTTGGTGCTAACACTTGTGAATGTCTTGATCTGGAATGGAGAGGCCCAAGATCAGATCAATTACAGTGCTATAAGTCTTGGTTAGCCGCTGATGTGTTTGTACTAGAGCTAAAGAAATTAGCTTTGTCATAGCTCCATTGATGTTGTTGTGGTACTTATAGGCTTGTGATCCATTTGTGTAGGGGATTTGTGTGTGTGTACTGTGAGGTGGTGGTAGATTTTAGAGGTGAGTCAGTTAGTCGGAAAGAATAAAGGTGTAGACAACAGGCAGTGAGTGCCCTTGGGAACATAAACGCATTGGGAGCCCTGCAGGAGTAGGTCAGCCAGGCATCACCCGAGGAAATAATCATGCCAAACTTGTACATATTTTCAACAGTATTGATTCACTTCCCTTTAGAACGTGTGAAGTGGTATGTTCATATACTCGGGCACCCACTAGCATAAAACAGGCAGTATTTCTGGAAGCAGCATTGCCAGTGATGAAAATACAGACAAATCACCCAGGGCTCCATGGCATGGGTATTTACTGCCCTTTCCGCCACTTGTAATATCCTGGTATGCTTCTCACTGGGCAAAACTAGTGTTTGAGGAAATCATAATGTGTTTGTTACTGTGTGAGCATAAGCAGCTGCTGTCAAGATCCTACCTTCTCTTCGCGTGATGTGTATAAAAAAAGGAACTCTACAAGCTAACCAACCAGCACATCTACAAGAGACCAGGTGTGCCTATCTGCACATGTGCGGCAAGTGGTTTGTGAGTGGAAAAACCTGGTGGTTGTGACTGCCGTGTCAGACAGAACAGCTTTCTCCCTTCAGGAGCTATGTCACTTAGGCTCTGGGAAAAGTAGCACACAATACGAATGATGTGACCAACTAAGGTGTCACTTGTGAGGTCTACACAAGCCAGCTATATGACCAGTCTGAAATAACTGTGAGTCTATGACCTTAGGCCCGGGTCCAGTGTGTCAGTTCCATCGGATAAATTCCAACTTAGCGTAGCGATGCACAAGAGGTGTTCTGTGGTTCAATGGTTACTTGTAAGTCTCTTTTTCCACTGTTTGCATCACAGTGATTGCTTTCTCTGGCAAACTGCAGATCCTACTTTGAATTCCCATTACCGGCAAAAGTCCTGATTCTAGTCAGCAAGTTAGTTTGCTTGTTCCTACTGGAGTCATGGGCAGAGAGCACTAACCGTCTGACCTGCTCTTTTCTTGAAGGTTCCTGCACAGAGGATGCATGGTGGCAATCATAACCATCACTGCTGCAGAGTATTTGCCAAGCTGAGTCCTTAGTGTGGGAGCAGCTGTGTGCTGGTGCATCTGATCAGAATCCTACTTGCTAAGCGCGGATCAAATGGTGTGCATGATCACTACCACCAGTCACTAATGGGTGCTGGAGAATCCTGCAGTCTTGTAAGATGTTCTAAGAAACCCCTTGAGGAGTTCCTGGTGGACTCTCTGCCTGGTCTGCCGTAAGCAGCAAAGGCGGTGCTGGGTGTATACATGTACCTGAGCCACTTTGCAGTGTTCGCGGTGATGTAATTGACTTTTCTTGCTATGTGGTTCTGTTCTCTTGCATCCTTTGGCCACCACTGTTATTCAGTTAAGACTAATTGTTGCCTTAGTCCTTTGGTGCCAAAATCCTAGTAGCTGCTGTCTTATCCCAGGCCGCAGGGCCCTGCCAGATTTAGCAAAGGGGGTGCATGACAGTTCCTCCCTCGTAATGTGAACAGATTATCCCTGGGTCGAGATGCTTTACACGTGAGCATCATATACCAAACATCAAACATGCATACACTGTCTGATGTAGCTGATGTAAAAAGTAATCATACTAGTCCCAACAACAAATCAGAGGGCCTCATTCCGAGTTGGGCAGTAAGGGATACTGGGCACCGTTAAGAAGACCGGTGCCAGTTATCCCTTACTGCCCAATTCCGAGGTCCCTTAGCGGGAACCGTAAAGGACGTGTGGTCTGACCACACGTTCTTTACGGGACCCGTTAAGACCTTGGAGCTAATAACAAGCCCGCAATTAGCTGCCCATTATTAGCGCCTTCCCCCTTCCCATTGGGCCCTATGGGGGCTCAAATGGGAATGGGGAATGGCATTTGAAATGGGGATTTACCGGGTCCGCCTAGGTCGGAATGTCCCGGTAAGTACCCATTTCACCAGACCAGACCGGACCAGGTATGGGAGGCAGCCATGGCGCTAATACCACCATGGCTACCGGCCAACTCGGAATGAGGCCCCTCATTACGAGTTTGCCGGCAGCCATGGAGCTGTTAGCTCCATGGCTGCCGCCAAACCGGGCTCCTTTACCGGGTTCCCAGAATGGGGAATTACCGGGCCATTCCGAGTACGGAGGGCCCGGTAATTCCTCCCTCTGGGAACCCGGGCCCGGACCTTCCCCATTCCCATCTGAGCCACCATAGGGCTCAATGGGAGAGGGAGCAAACAACGGGCCGATTACGAGTGGCCCGTTGTTTGCTCCCTCTTCCCATCGCGGGACCAGGTAATGACGTCTGGTAAAACCAGGCATCTTACCGGGTCCCGCAAGGGGACCTTGGGCCTCATTCCGACCCAGGCGGTAAGTTACCGCCTGGGTCGTACCTTTACCACCATGCCGTAAACTACGTTTACGCCATGGTGGTTGGCGGACTTACCGCCCCATTCCGAGGTTGGCGGGGCGGTAAGTCCCCAATCCCCATTTACCCTTCCCCATTCCCATTTTTGCCCCATAGGGCATGATGGGAGTGGGGAAGGCGTTAATTACGCCACTGTAAATTACGGTGGCGTAATTAACAACAAGGTCCCTTAGCGCCATGGATTTTAACACCTGCTAAAAGCAGGTGTTAAATCCTCCATGGCGCTAAGGGACCTCGGAATCAGGCGGTAAGGGTCGGCGCTGTTTACGCTGCCGTAAACCCCTTACCGCCTGGGTCGGAATGAGGCCCCTTGTAATTTTGCGTAATGGGATTAACAGGTCCGCCTCCTTTAGCGGAGGCCGTTAACCCATTACGCAAAACTTCTAATGAGGCCCATAATGTTGCCACGCCCTTTTCCCGGCGACTATTTGCACAGCACCATTTGTGTGGGGGGTAATATTACCAGATACCAAGATATTGCCATCAAAACCCCAAGTACTGGCAAAATTGCCATACAGTGCCCATGTAGGCACACCATTACAAGGGATATGGGCAGTTAGCACAACAATACAGCTGTAAGGCTAGTGGTGACTGGGGTATGTCCAGTTCACCTAATAATGTCAGGTTATTTAATTATGTCCAGTTAGCACAGATAGAGCAGTGTGCATAGGTTTAATCAAGCACAGATAGGGCATATTTCAGTGCATCACGATAGCAAGGCAAATCCAGATTTCAGCATTTCGAGGTAGGACGGTAAGGTCAGATAACACAACACCAGTCAGAAGATTAACCTTACCCTCGTTTCATTTTTAAATAGTTTTATGTGGGATCTCACAATGGTAAAATAGGCACGTTTTAATGAGTGAATGTGTGTGGTAGCAGCCGGCTGCTTTCTAAGGGACATGTGACGCACACGGGAATAACTATGAGGGTCATTACAAGTTGGGCGATAAGGGATACCGGGCACCGGTAAGAAGACCGTGCCGGTAATCCCCTACCGCCCAATTCCAAGGTCCCTTAGTGGGAACCGCAAGGGATGTGTGATTGGACCACACGTCCTTTACGGGTCCCGTTAGGGGACCAGGGCGCTAATTGCGGGCCTGCTACTAGCAGGCCCGTAATTAGCGCTTTCCCCATTCCCGTTGAGCCCTATGGGGGCTCAAATGGGAATGGGGAATGGCATTTGGAATGGGGACTTAGCGCATCCACCTGGGGCGGAATGTCCCAGTAAGTCCCCACTCCACCAGACCCGACACAGACACGATTTTGGAGGCAGCCATGGCGCTAAAACGCCATGGCTACCTCCAAAGTCGTAATGAGGCCTATATCAGAGAAGCTGAAGATTATCTTAAACACACAGGGCCTCATTATGACCCTGGCGCTCACGTGATGAAGGGTGCCGGTACGGGACCGGCACCCTTCATTACGGGAGCACCGATTACGAGGTTCCCTTTGCGGGACCCGGACCAGACGTCTGGTAAAACCAGACGTCCTTTCCGGGTCCCACGAGGGGAAGAGGGAGCTAATAACGGGCCATTTGTAATGTGCCCGTTATTACCTCCCTCCCCATTCCCATTGAGCCCTATGACCCGGTAATTCCCCATTGAAGGAACCCGTTATTGGAGGCCGGTTTGGAGGCAGCCATGGTGCTAATAGCACCATGGCTACCTCCAACCTCGTAATGAGGACCAAAAGGCCTCATTACGAGGCTGGCGGTAAGGGGTTAACGGCACCGGTAAGGATGCCGGTGCCGTTAACCCCCTACCGCCGCATTCCAAGGTCCCTTAGCAGGTCCCACTAAGGCCAGCTGGTTTTACCAGCCGCCCTTAGCGGGAGCCGCTAAGGGACCAGGGAGCTAATAACGGGCCTGCTATTTGCAGGCCCGTTATTAGCTCCTTCCCCATTCCCATTGAGCCCTATGGGAATGGGGAATGGTTTTCAGAATGGGGACTTACCGGGTCCTCCAAGGTTGGAATGACCCGGTAAGTCCCCATTCTGACTACCCGGACACGACTGCTACCTCCAAACTGCTAATGATGCCCTTTGTGAGTAATACAAAGACCCTTACATTTGATGGTTTGGTCAACAGGTAACCGGTATAAGGCATGAAGAGCAGGCGAGATATGCTCTCTGCGGGTCAAATGTAGCAGCAGCCTTGCCACTGCATTTTGGACCTTTGGAAAGCCTTTGAATAGCCAATGTGGGCAGCTCTAGATAGATTATATTACATTTAGAAGTTGGATCCTGTTTGGAAGGGCAAAATAGTCCAGAATTCTCTTAACAATTCCATTCCTCTACTCTTCCTTTTTCTCTCTCCCTCTCCCTTGCTAACCTCTCATTTTTCCTTTGCTACCCTCCCTCGCTCTCTTCCCCAATCTGCTCAGTCACCTGACTGGTCGCCTGATGCACTTCCAGAGCCTCACAGGTCCCAGGCTCCCCCGCCAGTCCTGCACTTGCCTCTGGGCCTACACATTCTGCCCTGCATTACTGCACTCGGAATTGTCATGAGAGTGCCCCCCCTCTGCACTTAACCCTGGCTCCCACTGGACTCGGCACACATTTCCCACTCCCCCTCACTTCTGCCTGCACATTTGTACGACCTTGATTGTACTAGGCTTGCATGTTTGTCTGTCCTGTCCCCCTCTATTCTCCCCTCCCTCGCGGGTCATGCTTCCATGCTTAGGCGTACTGTTGACCAACCTTTTTTGTCTTGCATGTTCCTCTCCTGCTGCCCCCTTCTTTTTCCCCCCACTCTTTGTCAAGCACTTATACTAGTAGAAACACCCCAGCCTAGTTTGCTAGCTATTACTGTTAGATAATCGGAATCTTCAAGGCCTAAGAATGACGATGATATCCCCCTGTTCCCTTCCCGCCTTGAAGCACTTTGAAGCACTTCACTTGTGTATAAGCGCTTTACAAATAAACAATTACAAAAGAGAGCGCAGATGGAAAAAGCAAGTACTGGTGACAACATTTTGGCTTCATGACACAAAAACGCATCCAGCGACACTCCCAGATTCTTGGTCTTTGAGACAGGAGCTGGGCAAGTGCCTATGGTGGAAGGCCAGAACTGAGAAAGCCACGACAGAACTAAGCGATCTTCATGCGTAGCGGACCCAAATGGAGGTAACAGCAGCGCACATCAGTAATTCTGATTTCGGATGTCAAATTAAAGACCGTTCTCCTGCATCCACAGACTGATCTGTTCTAAACATGCCCTGACATTGGGCCTCATTACAAGTATGGCGGTACGGTGACAATGGTGCCGGTAGCGCTACCGGCACCGTTTTTACCGTACCGCCATACTACGAACTGTGCTTGCGGGTGCCTTTCAGCCCACCAGGAGCGGCACCCACGAGTACAGCAAGTCGGATGCACCAGCATCGTTGTAAGGGGCTCAATGGGAATGGGGATTGACAGGCACCGGCACCCGGCAATGGAGGAATTACCGGGTCTGGCAAAGTTGGAATACCCTGGTATTTCCTCATTGCCGGGTACCAGATTTTTTTTTACCAGCAAGGCTACCTCCAACCTGGTAATGAGGCCCATTGTCCCCTTGAGGGCCTTCATCCTGTCCCACAAGAAAAATCAATTGTGTATCGTCGGCATATATTTAAAACCAAATTCCAAATGATCTAATAAGATCCTCTAAAGGTTTCATACACAAGTTGAACAAAAGCCGACTGAGGCACGTTACATAGCTCAATAACTGATACATATGGTGGATGGACCAGGTACAAGCATCTCTCTGTCAAAAAAAGGAAGGAAGCCAAGATAAGTCCCTAGCTCTAAACCTGGACTCACTAAGGCAAGTTAAGAGAATGGTCTGGTCGACCGTATCGATGACTGCAGAGAGACCCTGCAAAATCAGTACTACCCGAACCTTTGGTCGACCAGCCACCTCAAGTCATCCATTGCCGCGACCACTAAAATTCCTGTACAGCCAGGTCTAAAACCGGCTTGGTGTATGTCCAGTAGATTTTGCGCTTCCACATAGGACTGCAATTGCATTGTAGCTATTATTTCCTTCAATTTTCTTGCATATGGTAGCAAAGATATAGGCTGATAGTTGGACAGAGGGAGGATCTAAGGAGGGTTTGTTCCGCAAAGGGATCACTGCAGCCCTATAGAGTTGTAGTGGAACTGAGCCCATAGCAAAGAAGCTATTTATCAGAAGGCAGAGGTCTGGGGCTATCGCAGAGGGCACCTTCTTAAGTATCCGCGCTAAGCACGGTTCATGTGGTGACCCAGACAGCGACGATCCTCCATTACCTCTAGCAGGTCGGAGACATAAACAGGGTCGAATGAAGAGAACAAAACAGTCGGTACCACCACCACCTGCCAAGATCCTACCAAGGAGCCTGGATGATCCATTTAGTTCCTGTTGGATTTTGTAATTTTGACCACAATGAATTGTGTCATCTCCTCACAGAAATTTGCGAGGGGGTGATGGGAAAAGATTGGGCTGAAAAAAATGCGAGTGGAGAAATAACTGTGTTTAGCCTGAAGGATATTTTTTCTATAAATGTGCATGTGACATTTGTACACACAATTAGCCTGATGATCATACAGGAGACCATTGTTTATATGTTTAGGATTTCACAAAGTGTTCATCAAATTCACATAGTGTGAGTCAATTGTGTGTAGGCAGATATGTATGCATAGGCATGGGAAGGTTTGAATGCAATTGTCTCACAATTCTTGTTTTGTAACCCTGATGCAACTGTTAATCTCTCAAGGAATATGTGAAATATTTGCAACTTAACCACACCACACTAGAAAATGAGATGATTGGGAGGATAGCTAAGGGGTAACGCAGTTGCATTGGAAGCAAGATGAAACATCCCCGCGTGCGCGCTTAGAAACCTCTGGGTATTAAGTGCATTATAAATGTATAAATAACCAAATATATATATATATATGGTAAAACGAGGAGAGGGGCACACTCCAGTTCCCTGCACAACCTTCTCAGCCACTAGTGTTCTCCTCCGACCGGTTTCTGTGCTCTTACACGTCATCAGGGAGGCAGTCTTAACTTGCAGCTCACAGCAAGTGCAGGTGATGATAATCAATGATGATTTCTGCTGCAAGGGCTTCTGGTAGATGTAGTCATCAGGTTAGCAAGGAAAAAGCTCACGCCCAATCCCACAATGAAGAAAATGGGGGAGTAGCCTGCAGTGAGGCACTCCAAAGCAGGGCATATGTCACCCCCGTGCAGCACCCTATCAGGTCTTGAAGATTCCACCCTTCAAAATCCTGGAAATATGGTAAAACGAGGAGAGGGGCGCACTCCAGTTCCCTGCACAACCTTCTCAGCCACTAGTGTTCTCCTCCGACCGGTTTCTGTGCTCTTACACGTCATCAGGGAGGCAGTCTTAACTTGCAGTTCACAGCAAGTGCAGGTGATGATAATCAATGATGATTTCTGCTGCAAGGACTTCTGGTAGATGTAGTCATCAGGTTAGCAAGGAAAAATCTCACGCCCAATCCCACAATGGAGAAAGGGGGGGGGGAGTAGCCTGCAGTGAGGCACTCCAAAGCAGGGCATATGTCACACCGGTGCAGCACCCTATCAGGTCTTGAAGATTCCACCCTTCAAAATCCTGGAAATATGGTAAAACGAAGAGAGGGGTGCACTCCAGTTCCCTGCACAACCTTCTCAGCCACTAGTGTTCTCCTCCGACCAGTTTCTGTGTTCTTACACGTCATCACAGAGGCAGTCTTAACTTGCAGCTCACAGCAAGGAATGGGATAGCTGCTGTTATTAAATCTGTCATTAACAGATGCTGTCTGCAGGAATGCCACAGACTTACACGACTGTTGGATGGAATTTTTGAGGAACCGTGTTGATGCTAGACCCACTAATGCTAGTTTGTCAGCTCATAGTTCTGGTTGTTTACAGCAACACACTACAAATGCAACTTTAAAATGCAGATGAAGAATTGGCAAACTTTATAAGATAAACAAAATGTAAAGCACATCTCATCCTGACGTCAGAGTTGTCAGACTAAATACTGATTCTCATCCCTCCGTTTTGCAGATAATCTAATTTTGATCTTGTTTTAAAATGCCACAAAACATACCACGTTTATCAACATCTGGAATGCAAAACACCTTGGACTCATTCTGACAAATTCCCACCAATACACAACAAAGCTTTTTTTTGCATTAAACTTCGAAATTCACAGCAACATAGTTGGAGACAGTAAAAGATTGTAAACAAATGATTCCCTGCACAAGTAAAAATTCGAACTGCACTGTCTTATGCATATTGAATGGTGGCTTTTAAATAACAGTGGTTGATTTCTTCAATGACATGTCAATACAAATACTTAAATTACTGTTGTAACTGCTTTCTTTATTTGAGAAATGATATTATTGAAAACAAAAAGAATTGACAATGAACCAAGAAAGGCTGTTTTGATTTGCATTATGTGGGAAGAATGCCTTCTGTCCTTTTGATGGTGACAAGCGATTGTGTAAATACGTTTAGAGTAAATTCGACTCAGTTGGCCACAGGCGTCACCAGCAGGTGCATTGAGTCCTGTTAGTACCTTCAGAGCAGACAATGTTAACTCTCCAGAGTGTGCCTGTCAATTACCACAAGTTGGCCATGGAGAACAAGAGTGGGGTTCAGTCATAGGTGCATTGAAGTGTAAGTGATGCTCCATATAAAACACACTTATAATATACATCGCTATGAGGTGCAGAGTGGGTGTACTGATGATTCATCTTGACCAATGATGGGAGTGACCATTCCTTTAACAGAGAAGCGAATACACTAATTCTGGGGTCTGCAACCTGCAGATATCGCAATGTTTTCGACTATGACTGCCATGACCAATTACCATTGACTATTCTAGCTAGGGGTGATGGGAGTTGTAGCTCAAAACATGTAGAGAATGATGCAATATTGCACTATGCCAAAGAAACCACATGCTACAGCCAATGATTGAGATACAACACTGGTTACATAAACAAATGATGCATATGTGGGATTTGGGTTAATAACTCGGCTGTCCGAATCCTGACCCTGCATAGTGCATTATGTATGATTCAGGGGACTAGCTCTGCTGTGTAAAGCCTTTCCATGAAATATGAAATGTAAGCAATTTAGAAGATAGATCGTTTTTATGTGAAATGATTTTTATTGACATTAAACATACATTAATAACAAAACCATAAAGAACAAGATAATGGATCGCTGTAATGTAGAAACATTAATAACAACATTGAAACAACAATAAGATTCAGTGATAAACTAATATATAGTAAGTTGTGTTATCATAATAACATTCAATGTAATTAATGAATGGAACAAAACAGACTGAGAAACAATAGGAACAAAATGGGGAGATATTTAATTGAAGGAGTAAAGGATGTAACAATACAATTTATAAACATAATACTTAACTATTATTAAGACATTTCATAAACGCATCTCACTTATTAACACATTTAGGAACATTTTCATTAGAATAAGCATCACATTTTTCGATTCTATGAAAAGAACATACAGAACTTCACCACATCTTATAAGATAATGTATCAGCATTCTGCCAATTAGATGAAATAAGATGAAATTCAATACAAATTAAACATTTAAAAGGGCTAGGATAGAATATTATGTCCATATATGGATTGACAAGGTTCCGATCATCGAATTACATAAAGTTAATGGTTCATGGTGGAAGATGGCAAAGGAGCATGGGTGTGGAAGAGGGAGGTGGCAGAGGAGCCGGAGGGGGGGTAGCGAGAGTAGCAGGGGAACAGAGGAAGTCAATGAGATGCGGAAGACACCTATCAAAGTGGAGGAGAGTGGGCTGAGGGCCCTTGACCATGACAGTGCCATTTAGATAGATATTAATGATGACTGTGGAGGACAGGAAGGAGGCCATGAGGACCTCCCACTGGGTGCCACCATTAATGGGAGAGGCCGAAAAAGGAGAGAGAACTGCAACCATGTGAAGGGTCCATAGGTCGGGAGAAGGAGAAGAAACGACAAAGAGGATGTCATGAGAGTCTGTCTGGAGGAGGCACTGACATAGGTGTCAGCAATGGGAAGACCTGGATTGGAGTGGATTGGAGACCGGAGACCATGTCCTTCTTGAGCTTTTTCCTTTCAGTCTTAGTGAGAGGGATAAGATAGGTGATAGAATAGCAATTAGAGAAGAGGGGAGAATTTGAGAGCACCATAGTGTGTCCGGGAGAAGAAGAGAGGTGCCAAGGGAGAAATGAAAAGAATAGAAGCACAGCACAGAGCTACGCTACACAGGATGCACAGGGTGGGGTCATGGGGCAGAGAGCACAGGAGAAAACAAGCAACAGTGGGGGCAAAGCAACAACAGGGAATCAATCAAACAACAGCAGAGGCAACATGCACAGCAGCTGCAAAACCGATACGGATCAATGGGGGAACACAGACAGCAGTGAATGGAGCCATGGGAGACAACAAGCAAGACCTTGGGAGAGGGAAGCCTAGTGAACAAAACAATAAACAAGTGGAGAGTGAGCAGCTCTCAAAACAACCTAGAAGGGGAAGACAGCCAAGAAGACACAACAGTAAACAAGTGACGAATGAACAGTGATCAGAAACAACCTAGAGAAAGCAGAGAGAGGCCTAGTAAATACAGTAATATGCAGTGTGCCAGGCAAAAGCACGAACGACTCACCTAGACGGGAAATGCAGAGAGAAATGCAAAGAGAACAGCAACAGAACCACAAAACACAAAGTATGACTCCCCGGAGACAGGAAACCTAAAGGATTTGCAGAGACAGTGCAAGATGCAACACGCTTAACGATAGGAGAACGCACGAGGAAGGGAAGTTTAGTAGGGCCAACTAGTGGCTGCTCCCCCTGCCCTCACCTTTCTTACCTTGCTGTTGCTGCTGGTCGATGGCTGCCCTGCAAACTCGCTCTCACAGTCGCTACCCCTGCATCACACAACACCGTGCCTTTGGCCGATGCAGGCTTTGCCACAGAGGGTCTGATCTACAGTTCTTTAAGGCTCGGAAGCATGGGCCTGGCACAACATGCTATGTATCACTGGTCAGCGTCTCCTGCGGTCCTGTGTCGCACAACACTGCACCCTTGGCCTACGCAGGCTTTACCGCAGAGGGTCCGATACGCAGTTCTTAAATGCTCAGAAGCGTGGACGTAGCACAACATGCTACATATCGCCGGTCAGCATCTCCTGGGTCCTGTATCGCACAACACTGCACCCTTGGCCGACGCAGGCTTTGCCACAGATGGTCCGATCCGCAGTCCTTAAAGTCTTCTTGAATGCAAAGTGTGTGAGAATCCAAGATAGATATAGATGATCGACGGGTGGACAATTCATTTAAAATGTTGTCCATGCCCAGATTTAAAGTAGAAATCTCATTAGAGAAAATTAGCTCACAAGGTTCCTCTTTGGCAGCTGACATGATGGAAACGAATTAAAACTGTTTCTGATTAATAATAGTGTTAATCTTTAAAATGTAAATACATTTGTCATGTGAAGTTCAAATGTTGTAACAATAGCTGTAGGCATTATGTATCAGCATTGACTAGGTCCAAACATGAAAAACAGGAGCACTGGCGTAACCGTCCATGGAGTTACCTCAGAGGCGGGGCTTGTGAAGCACTGATGCGGATATTGGTGTATGTGCGTTACATGACTGAAACTTCCATCTAGGCGGCACTGCCATAGAAAGCGGCCTAAAAATTCTTCATGACCATCTTCCAGGCGAGCCGCCAAACATTCACAGACACCAATGAAGCGGGTGAACAAAGAAACGGTACGCAACGGCAGGACTACGCAACATTCATTTGAGCCAACGGGTAGGTGGCTCATATGAATGGCCTACTCCGCATTTAGGAGAATATAAAGTGAACCGCTGGGAAAAGCAAAGTAAATCCCATTTTAGCAAGAGAAAAAATTAGTAATATGGAGGGTCCATTGTAGATATTTCTCACTCAGTCAGAGAGAGATGAGAAATTAAGTGGCCATCTTGCAGGCTACCGGCCACAGCCCTCAGAAGCTAGATCTTCTGCATAAAACATGATGCTGTAGGGTGGAGTGTATGCATTTTAGTGAGATTGTTCTGCTTTCTAAAGACCTACTGGGCAGGCTGCAGCATGTGCCATTTGGGTGGTAGTTCTGCGGTCTAAATCCTTCTCTCTATACAGTGCCGTATTGATATCATGTCATCTAAAGCGGTCTTATATAGTGCCCTTGTGCTATTTATGTTGTCCTCACTGCACTGTGCTCTGCACAAACAGAGGGGGTTGTTAGTGGGATAGCAGAATAGGCAAATAAGAAACCAGTGGTGTGGTTCTGTGCAGTTCGGAAGTACCTGCGTCCTGAGTGCTGATCTACTTCTCTGGGTTTGGCAGCGAGATTTGGGAATATATAATCTGAAGTGGAGAACCCCATGTTAACAGGTTGAAATGCTTTGGGCATTTAGGGGAGCGCAATAGCACAAAAGCCAGGTCATAGCTCGATTATTGGTGATGTGGTTATGCCAGGCCTGCTGTGGCTGTCTGTGAGGCATTTGTGTGCGCGCGCGTGTGTGTGTGTGTGTGTGTGTGTGTGTGTGTGTGTGATGTAAGGTGTGGGGAGATTTTAGCGGGGAGCCAGTTAGTTTGGGGGGGGGGGGCAGGAGTATATTCCTTACAAGTCAAACCAGCATAGTGTTTTCCCTGCACTCCTACCACTGGCCTCTTACAAACAGGTCCATTGTCACTTGCTCATTTGCCACTCACAATTTTTCTCTCTCTCTCGCCCTCTCTCTCTCTCTCTCCCCCTCTCTTTCTCTGTATCTCTCATACCTATTCCCATTTCCATTGAGCCCCTATAGGGCTCAATGGGAATGGGGAGGGTGCTAATAACGGGCTCGTGAATGGCAAGCCTGTTATTAGCGCCCTGGTCCCTTAGCGGGACCCGTAAGGTACGTGTGGTCAGACCACACGTTCCTTATGGTTCCCTCCAAGGGACCTCGGAATCGGGTGGTAAGGGATTACCGGCACCGGTCTCCTTACCAGTGCCCTGTATCCCTTACTGCCCGACTAGTAATGACCCCCATTGGGTGAGAGGATGGGCATTAACCAGCAGAAAGCAATTATGAGTCTCTCTAAGGAAACATCCAAGCAACAATGGGAAATCCTAGTTCTTCAGACATTGACCAGCCAATTATTAGACTGATGTGATGATCTAGAAAGTACATCCCGGTGGAGCAGTCTATGCCTGAAACTTCTAAAGGGGGTCGCTGCATGATCCGATTTACACATAATACCTAAGGACCTACTTCTCTCTCTTCTTCCTACTGACAGTGAGCTAGATATGGAAATGAGCAGGGCTCACAGGGCAGGACCACAAATGACCATTCAAAGAAAAGACCCAGGAATGTGCTGGCGAAGCCTCCCTTTTACACAACCAACTTCTTGCCGAAACTTGTAACAAGTCCCATGTAGAATTCAGCAAAGTGAGATGCAGATTGGTGCATTCTAATGGGACGGCAGAAATTGAAGCCTATCATGGAACACCTTCAGAAGAGCAAAATCCTGTATTGTTGGACTTTTCCTTGCAGGTCGACTTTTCAACACAATGAATCTCAAACGTAGATGTTCTCAGTACAAGAGGGTGGCACGTTGTTAGGCATTGACTTGGTGGAAGCGAAATAGTGAAGCCTAGAAGAGGAATTGGATTGGCTTGAACAACAGAAATGAGATGGGAACTAGTAGAAAAGCTTCTGATTGATAGTCTGTGTACATAGCCACTGGTTATACCTTGGCTTCATTGTACATGGTAGTGATTGCCTCTCAGTGATGACAGGCGCCAAGGTGTTTCTGTGCCGCCATGTTGTAATGGCTACATTTAGCTATCTAGAGATGATTTTATGTTGTTATGCTGTGTTATTCAGAGTTGCTCTTTCCCATAACTGAGCTGTTTATGACTTGTGTTTCATAAACATCCGAGATATTATAATACAGTCTATTATTGCCTGACCATGTGGGAGAGAGGAAGAATGCTACTGAAGGGTGTAGCTGTGTCTCGTAAATTGTGGTTGCAGAATGGGGTTTAGGTGCAGGAGGTAGATGAGCATTAATAAGGGGGTTCTATGGAGCATTTGCCCTTTTATCCATGAGGGTACGTATGTATCATCACACAGGCAACACTGCTTTTCAGATTCTATACAATGGCCTATGATTAGAGTTTTGAGGCTTAATATGTAGGGGATAAACGGCCCCGGAAATAGGGATAGATTGTTTCATCTATTAAGGGATAAAGAAAGGAATGTCGACTTTACTCAGGACACCCGCCTACTTCGGAACAACCAGATAGGATTTCGACATAAACATTTCCCGGTTCCCCATTTAAAATGTGTGGCCATTTTAGTTCACACAAATATGCCCTTTGCAGTGTAGTCTTCCATGTTGGACAAGGGGGGCAGGTTTGTTATGTGCTCAGAGTCCTTGGCTAGTAAGCCCCGGACTCCAACATAATGTATGTACCTAAACAGGGACAGACAACCTCTCTCTTAATTTTTTTGAAATTATTAGAAGCCTTGCCAAAGAAGCAGTTATCATGGATGGGGATCTGAATATTTTGATATCCCAGCCCATGGCCCATTCTAAGGGAATGACCGGAACAGGAAATGTGGCATCAAAGGATCTGGCCAATAGATTAACTTAACTAGGTTTGAATGATATATTGAGGTTTATAAACCCAGAGGTTAGTCTACACTTTCCATTCTCACGCCCAGAGGGTGCACACTAGATATGATTATCTGCTGGTAAGATAGCTCATCAGTTTGAGCACTCGTTGCTGTGATCTGTCTTTGGTCTGCAGGTTACAGGTTCAAACCCCGGCAAGGTCAAGTCAGCCTTTCATCCTTCTGAGGTCAATAAAGTGAGTACCAATTTTGATTAATGTATGTAAATATATTCTATGTAAAGTGCTTTGGATAAAAGCGCTATATAAATAACTAGTTATTATTATTACTTTAGAAACTGATGCTACTGCTGCTTTTGGAAGACATAGGGGGTCATTACATGTTTGGCAGTGCTGTTAAAAGTGGCAGTAATGTAGCCACCATGTGGCATGCTTGACCAACAACTTGTTTGTCTACTGTCAGTGGTCCATGTGTCACCTTCTGCTCCACTTTGATTCATATCCTTTCTTTCAGACAGGTACTGAAATAGATATCATGTGCCTTTTTACCACTCCTGATATCCTATCTGTTTGCAGAGTCCATCAAGGGTCTATTCTTTCCCCCATGATCTTCAATATTAACATACATAACTTGAGAAATATCTTTACCCAAAGTCGCTCACACTCAATTATAGATTGGAAACCAAGGTAAAGGCTTACCTCACATTTACCACATGGCTTCAGCCTCAAGCCAGATTCAGATTTGGAATGAAAAATATCATGCAATCACGGAACATTGCTGTTGTATCTGCCTCACTTCACTGTAATGTGATGACATGAGGTGCAATAAATGGCCCGCCCGCCAGTAGCCAGCAGAGCAGAGCGGAACGAGCACTCAGCATGACATGTTTTCTTGCGCTCCCGATCCGTGACTGCGCTGACACCCTGGGGCGGCCTGCAAGAATTCCATCCCCTGTTTTCAATAAGGAAGGAGTATCAGCTGACCCGCAGAAGTTAGCGATATAAAAGGAGCCTCCCCTCCAACCACACCCACAGAAGTGCGCAGCTTTCTGGGCATGGCCACGTACTGTGGCAGATTTATCTCCAATCTGGCCACCATGTCAGAGCCGCTCCGAGAACTCACCAGGCAGAATGTCAAATGGAAATGCAGCCCACAATGTATGGAAGTGTTTCAGTGCATCAAGAAATCATTGTCGGCCGACACAACGATGGCCTACTATGACCCAGCTCTGGCCACAGAGCCATATGTGGACGCAAGCCCAGTTGGACTCGGGGCAATCCTGGTGCAGAAGTCACAGACGGGGGAAACCCAACTAATTGCATACACATCCAGAGCTCTCACACCGACTGAACAGAGGTACTCCCACATTGAGAAAGAAGCCATAGCGGTCCTGTGGGGATTCTGACCATTTCCACATCTACCTTTATGGACAGAGATTCAGAACATTCACTGACCACAAACCACTGCTCGCGAGGGTGTGCTGATGACTAGGTCATCCGGCCAGGATAGGAAAGTGGTTACTGTACCTGCAGCAGTACGAGTTTGAGTTGGTGTAACAGGCGGGGGCGGACAACCCCACAGACTTCCTATCCAGGCACCCATGCCCGGTGACACGAGGAGAAGTGGACTAGGCAGTGGAGACAGAGGAGCACATCTGCCAAGTCATCAACACCACAAGGCCCAAAGCAGTCAGCATCGCAGACATCGTCGAGGCCACGCAAGAGGACCCGTGCTGCGACATCATCAAAAACACAGTGGTAGCAAAGGATTGGAACTTCTTTATTTGAAATGTTCATAACCGCAGGCCAGCGGCCAGAGATTTCCTGACGGGAATGTTTCCAGTGTGGCAGGAACTATCCATCACCAGCGAGGGTCTGATCCTAAGAGGCACTCGGATAGTGATGCCCTGCAGCCTACAAAACAGGATCATCTCCCTTGAACACGAGGGACACCAAGGGATGGTGAGTGCAAAGGCCAGGTTAAGCCACTGGATGTGGTTTCCTCACCTAGACACAAAGGTAGATGACATAGTCGGGGCCTGCCTGCCATGACAAATAATAGGGGCACCCCCGCACCCTGAACCGATCCAATCAGCGAAATGCAGATCCTTGAGGTGGGACGCTATCAGTATCAATTTGTGTACTGTACAGGAGGGCATCTATCTCCTGGTAGCAAATGAAGACCACTCACGGTACCCGAAGTGGAGATCATCAACTCAACCTCAGCTGACATGGTCATCCCCTCACTGGAGAAAATGTTTGCAACACATGGTCTACAACGGCGTGTCAAGAGTGACAATGGACCACCTTTCCAGGGGGCAGACATGAAGAAATGCATGGAAGAGCTCCATATCCAACACCACCACATCATCCCCATTGGCCACAGGCTAATGGGGATGTGGAGCGATTCATGAGGACAATCAATAAGGTGCTACGCATCTCCAAGAGTCAAAACAGCCACTGGAGGGAGGATTTAGACTGGTTCTTAAGGAACTACTGAGTCACACCTCATAGCTCCACCAATACCACCAGACCTCATGTAGGGAACAATGGTAAACGTGTCCATTCTCCAACACTCGAGCAAGGGTGTGTATGACATCGACAGCGGACGGACTCACGCAAAAAGTGTTGCGGCAAATAAGTACATGAGCCACAAGAGGAACACCAGGAAAGCCAGACACAAGGTAGGTGACAGTTTGTTGGTGCTGCAAAACCCCACAAAGTGAAAACAAGAGTCGAGATATAACCATCAACCATGGAAGGTAACAAGGACTGAAGGATCAATGGTGATGGCAAGTAGAGGACAGCAAACCATCACGAGAAATGCCTGCTGGTTCAAGAAAGTGCCTGAGGAGATGTGGATGTATGGAATTGAGCAACTACAAGGAGACGACGACCCAACACAGCACCATCCGGCGCTAATGGTTGAGGAGGAGGACAGTCAAGGCGGCAGGCCAGGTGAGCTATCGGACGAAGAAGATGCGCCCGACCAGAGAGAAGGTGAGCAGGATGGTGTAAGTGAATCAGAGACAATGCCGCCCCCGCGGCTCCATAGATATAGTCTGAAGGCCTCCCCTGAAGCCCCAGCGAGGCTGAGAGACTATTAGTGGTGAAGGCCATTAAGACTGGTTGGGATCTTTGTTCCTTAGAAGCAAGGGGAGTGCCTCGCCTGCATTGGACTTGAGTATGCAGGAGGAGCCCCTATAGTTGTCCACTGTTATTTTTAAAGTTCTGTTTATTTATAAAAAAGGAGGAATATTATATCAGCCTCACGCCACGTTAACTGGATGACGTGAGGCAGAATAAAGGGCCTTCCCGCTGAAAGCCGGCAGAGCAGAGCGGAACTCGGCATGACGTGTTTCTGGCACTCCTGATCCGCACCCGATGACACCCTGGCGCGGCCTGCAAGCATTCCATCCTTTGCCGGCACCACCAGCGCGGGGATGTGACAATCGCTACAACCGAAATCTTGACACTCAGTTCCCCCAGAGCCATCCTTTATCTACTCTCCACTTTGATCAAAATCCCTTCATCCGGAACCACATCTACTTCAAAGATACAAAATCTACAATCTTTGAGTTGACAATGGACCCCTTACTATTTTTTGAGGTGCACATCAATTCCACTCTCTCTACTGGGTTTCATCACATAATACCTCTTTGTAATATCAAAAATGTCCTCTCGTCTTTAACCCAGGCTCTCATCACTTCCAAAATTGACTACAGTAATGCCATACTTGAACGTTCTTGCTCCACATTAATCAACAAGTCCAGAATTCAGAAGATAGGCTAATTACTAACCTCACGCAGCATGAATGCATTCGCCCTTCCCTCACTACACTGGTTACCTGTTAGGGAAAAAATAAATGCAAATGCAAGGTTTCGATGACAGTCTACAAAATTGCTCCAGGCAATATAGCAGATTACCTATCCAAACTGACTTCCCCCACAAACCCCTCAACATCCCTTATTCCTCCCACCTAAACTTGCAGGACCACCGCACAATTAAAATCCACATTAATGGGGGGAAGAAGATTCACTGTCTGAGGCGTTACACTTTGCATCTCTCACTGCCAACATCTTCAGGCCTTGACTAACCTCTATCAACCGCTAACAACCTTTAACCTCTGCGTCACTCTGAATACCTGGTTATTCACGCAGACTTTCCAATTATCTCTTGTTGTGCTTTCACCCCTGACCAGGCTCCTTAAATGCAAGAAGTGCACTGTTAAAAAAACACAAACTGAAATGCGAAACAAATGTAGCACTTAATGCTGCAGGTTTGCTGTTTCGTGATTAAGGATCCCTATAGGGAGGCCAGTCTCCTTCTCTGCCCGGGGTCATTTGACAGAACAGCACATGCAGTAAGCACGCATGGACATTCTTGGACGGGGTTTGACAGTTCAAGGGTCACATGACCAGGCTGTGCAGCGTGAGTCACACCATCCTTGCAGAGGGGCCTGCCCACTTGTAAAGAAGTGCGCATGCGCACTCGATGGTTGCTATGGAGCACTTGCACCGCAAAGAGCAGTTTAAAGAAGCAATTTGCTGGTGAATACTCAGGATTTCACTGCAGGCTAAGACAGCTAAGTGAGACGAAGGAGAGAAGGGGACCAATGAGCAGAGGGAACCACAGTATGGCACTGAGGAGGCTGCTGTGAAACGTAATGGCACTGAGGAGGCTGCAGTAAAACGTAATGGTTCAGGGGACGATGTTACAAGAAAGGAAGAAACTGTGGGAAATGAGGGTGCTACTCAGCTGAGACCACAGAGCGGGGCACCATCAGTAGTGGTACGCAGGCAGTGACTTACATAGGCAGGTATTACCTGCTCTCTCTACCTGCACTTCATAATTTTACTGAGAGAGAGGACTGGGACTTATCCAAGCTAAAATACAGTACAGGTACTCAACTATTTGACAGTGAGTAAGATGTTTACGCTTAACAACATGTTGCTGAATCATGCAGTGCACAGCTCCAGCAGCCTTTCCGGAAGCCATGCTTTCACTCTCTTCCCCTTTCGCCCATGCTGTTTTCCAGCATTTGTCCTACTCCCATAGCTCTCAACTCACACGCTTTTGGCGGGTGTCACCCGCCTTGTAAACAGCTGACTCACCCGCCAAGCCTCCTGCACGCCCATTCATTTCAATGGGCCTCTCACCCGCCAAAAATAAAATCGGGTGTTTTCACCCGCCTTTGCGACACAAATGGTTGAGAGCTATGTACTCCTCCCTATACTGCCTAACAAAAGACAGCCACAATATGTGACTCTTAGACCCTGTGGGGGTCATTACAAGGTTGGAGGTAGCCCTGCCGCTATTTGCCGCATGGCTACCCCCATACCAGGTCCGGGTTCCCTGAATGGGGAAATACCGGGCCATTCCAACCTTGGAGGACCCGGTATTTCCCCATTCAGGGAACACATCCCCATTCCCATTCGAGCCCCCATAGGGCTCAATGGGAATGGGGACCATGCTAACAACAGGCCCATTGTTAGCATGCTGGTCCTTTAGCGGGTACCGCTAAAGGACCTCGTAATGCGGCGGTAAGGGGTTGACGCTCCGGCACCTTTACCGCAGCCGCTAACCCCTTACCGCCAACCTTGTAATGGCCCCCTGTGTCTTCTAACCTAGCAGCACAGACCTCCCACTTCACACCTTCTACGAACGAAGAAGGCATGGGTGCGGGCTTTTACAAAACTTTCAGCGAAGGATAATCTCCACAGCTTGAACAATGAACAGGGTTACACCCAAAATATATATGTCTCTTTAAGGGTCTATATTATATGTTTTTAGTGTACGTACCTCACCTCTGATTACAAGAAGGGCTTGCACAGAGAGAGAGTATGATTGGAGGAAGACAAAGAGAGGATGGTGTCTGGTAAGAGAAGGAAAATTGGGAGAGAGTGACAGACAAATCACATTTCTATAGAGACAATAGAAAGGTGCTGGCACACAGTGAGAGATTGAGAGAATTAAACAGAGCGGGACACAAATAAAGAGGGAAAGGGGTTTGGGGTCAAACAAGTGTGATCACAACTAGAGAGAGCCAGATGGTTAGACAAATGGACAGAGGGAGACAGAGGTGCAGTGGAGCACAGACAGAGTGGGAAACAAGTACAGAAAGAGATGGAGAATTAGAGAATTAAAAGACAAAATGTTTTTAAAGACACAATGTTCAAGAGAGGGTCAGAGAGGAATAGAGACAGGAGAGAATAGGAGAGAGAATAAAATGGCCAACTTCCCACCAAATCCTATTGCCATCAGTAAAATGTTTCGAGGATCTCGTTAGGACCTGTCTTCATTGATGCAGTCAGCCTGTGTCCCTCATCCGGTTTTAATGTGGATTGTGAGATGTTATCGGTGGTGTTTCTATTTCAGCACCTTCTTCGCCCATAGATCACAGTTATTCATTTATTATTAGATATCATCCTGGCCATCCTTCCTCTCAAGGCCTGCCAACTTTCGTACATCACAATACTGGAGCCAAAACAGGGCAAAGGCAATCTGTGATTGATGGACGTTCTTGAGAGACAGCTGCTGATCCGACTTCGAGAGTGAAAGAGACGGTGGAAATACGATTGGAGTGCAGGAAGGGGTGAGTGGGGAGAGAGGCAAATAGAAAAGTGATTCAAATAGAGTGGGAAACGAAGAGTGAGACACTCAGAAATTAAGACAAATGGATAACTACTCAAATGGATGAGTAGACCGAGTAAGATGAATATAAATAGTTTGAGGAGATGTGGAAAGCCCGTGGCACAAGAGTAATTTTTACAATTTACCGCTGTTGAGCGCTGGCCTGATTAAAGCCTAGATGGTGAGTAACTGCACTTTATTTCTCCATTTAAAGCACTGTGTCTGGGTCACCAGCCAGGAAAGCAAATACTAAAACCCCATGATCCTCTGTGGCAAAGAGACAGGGGCTAGCAGCTGGAAGTTGACGACGCACCCCACATTGCGCGCACCTGGAGTTGCTTGCTCAACTGATGAAGCTTACCGATGCCAGCGCACGACGTTGAAGGATTCTTGCAGACAGTTCCAGTTTCTTGGCGGTGAGTGACAGGGGTCCCTTACGGATGGAGTAGTGAATCTGGGAATCAGTGCATTTTGCACTCAAGAAGCCAAACCTTCTGCTGCACTTTGTTGCTTCGAATCTGCTCATTGGCCCTCAAAAGGTAGGTGCATAAAATATGCCCTTTTCAAGAGCACTGAAAAAGAGGCAGCTCCCACAAAAAGTAAACACACTCAACACAAGAGTAAATGTGGGCACATGTCAGAATAGAAGAGGTCAAAGAGGTTCAAGAAAGGTATGCATACACTTAGCTGTCACTCAAGGTCAATCCCAAATACAATATGAAAGAAAAATATATGACATATTTAAAAAGGTTGAACATATCCACCATGTTAGTGGAGAATAACCACACCATGAGATTCACTGACTTGCATGCAGGACCAAGACTTTGATTTTCATATAGCTAGTCCCTTCCTGCAATGGCGCAGATGGGATTTTTTAAAAAAACGATGGTGTGGAAGATTGCTCAGAGCAATGCCAGTCATCATGATTAATTCATAACCTTCTGGCCATACATTTTTTGATTAGGGGACGGAAGCGCATTGAAGCAGACAAAGAGTGGCGCAAAAAAATCGATGCCACTAGATTTTTAGAAACTCGATAGAGAGACATGAGCCCTGACTTTAGTAACCTTTGTTATCCAACCAAATTCAGTCCGATGTACTTTCTTTACAAGTTCTTGTTGGTTCTGCTGCTGATTTTGCTATTTCTCTGCTTGCCCTTTGCATGACACACTACAGTCATGATGAAAAGGCTGGTCTTAAACAGAACAAGAGCTTGGTAGACCAGGTAAGATCCTCACCTCCTGCCCTGACGCAAACAGGGAAGTGCCACCGACCTTGACATACATAGAACTAGAGGCCTTAGCAGAAGACCAACAAAGGGAACATAGGTGGCGGAGGGCATTGTTATCTGAAATGTGCAGAGGAATGAACACGGGAGAGGGAACATTATAGTAAGTCACTCTTTTCAGACAACTATGACAACACCTAGGTCATATAACAGCTCCAAATTACCCATGGCTGCTTGTGAGTCAATCAACGCTAATGTTATGGCTAAGAATGACGAAAGCCTTGTAATTCTCAATCCAACACTGAGATCTCCCACATTCCCAATCCCAAACCCCGTACCCAAAGGCCAATGTCCACACAAGCTACAGTACTGGAAGGATCATTTGAGATTGCCAGAAATAAGCACCAGAGTGAATCAGAGACTTCTGGGTACTACTGCACCATCCCTTCATCCAGCTGCTGACCCAGTCTTCAGGCTGGCCGCAATAATCAGACTGAAAGGGGAAATGCCCCAAATCAAGATCAAGAAAATAATGGCTCAGCTAAAAGAGAAAAGAAATATCATCATTAGCCAGGTCCCAAAAGCAACAGGACATGAATCATGGGAGACCCTCAGAAATCAAGCCGTGGCATTGCTGTAACAAAAGGCCAGCCTTAGAGCCATACAACTTTGTGATTTGAAAAGTCTTGCAAGGATTATAAGGATTATATCCATCCATCACAACTTCATATTAAAGTGCACATGTACATCATAAACATAGCACATCTCATATATACAATAATTACAGCTCAAACCTCCAAGCCATATGGCAACATCTGCCGAATTCCATCCACGCACACAACCTGGAATGAGGGCTCAATTTGGGTCTATTAATATTATATCTCTGAATGGAGTCTGGTAAATGAATGTATCACTATAGATTGCAGACAGAGCAACCTATCAGAATATCGTTTTTGGAATGATGAATTAAGAAAGTCCTGGATGGTCCTGGATGCCCCAACTCTTAGCCTAGTGAGGCAGTCGTTATGGCTACTGAATGTTCCATTAGAAAAAAAAGTTCACCTGCAATGTGAAAGTAGGATAGTCCATTTGGGCCAAGCCACACATTCCCCAACACCACCTGTTCCATTGCTGGAAGTTCACCTCCAGTTCTGAGCTACATCAGCAAGGCATTGTGGTTATGCAATTTAGCTCAAATGCAAGCCCTTTTTTTCACAGGAAATGGTCTTTGTCTTAGAGGGCAGTACCACTTTTTATACAAATTAAGCAAACCAAGAATTTTTTTGGGGGGAGGTTGTCAAGACAACTACATGCCTGGTTCCATCCTTATTAGGGATCATCAGTGCTTTATAGTCTTGACCGCCAGAGATTGGAGCATTGGGGCATGTATACAGAACACCAATAAAGTTGTGGGGGTTTAAAACAGTTTCGAAAAAAAAACCTATTGGCAAAAGGCAGAAAGGAGAACAAAACAGATACTGGAAAAATGTTAGTTTAGGCAGAGCAAGGAGCAGTAAGGGCTGAGGTTTTACAGTGGATCAATACATGGTAGAAGTGCAGCCAGTCATGCATGTTCTGTGAGCAATTGGGGGCATGGCACAGAGCAGCCTGCCCCACATTTTGCAGGGGGAATGGGTTGTCTACCCCAGCAGGGAAGAGGAAAAGTGAAGAACTGCGTGGAGCTGTATAGCACAACACTGCAGTCAAAAAGGAAGTGGACAGGAAATTATCCTGTTGCCAGAAAGAGGAAGAGCAGTGGGGATTCTTTGTGGTGCAGTAGAGGAACAGGAGGAGTGATGATGGAATGAATAGAAGGGCATATTGCGGTGAACAAGGTTGGTAGAATTGAGATAGGGTCTGAAAGAACACATCATCAGATATGGTCGAGGATCAGCTGCAAGAGATACCGGTTAGATCATTTGGGTGTTGAGTGAGGTATGGGAAAGCTAGAGGGCTCTGAGAGCTCTTAGAGAGAAGACGTAGGAGAGAAAGGGGGCAGAAGATATGAGGAGCTCACCCTTTTGGAAGGGCCAATTAGAGGGCCAAGAAAACAACGTGATCTCGAGAGCGCAACTCTGAACAGTCTCATACATGTAACGACACCAACTGGCAGTCCAGTGGGGACAGAGGTGCAAAGCGCTGGGATATTGGAAGTGGTTCAGGACAAGGATCAGGCAGCACAGGAGGACAGTGGTTAAGGGAATAAAGAGGCAAGTCCCTGCGGTGGCTCTAATGAGGTTGGCCAGTAACGGTTAACACAAAACCGTTGGAAGCACATTTTATTGGGGCCGCTGAAGATGACATTTTGTTTAGAGTCTGTTGACATGTTTAAGCTCTTACACAGAGGACATAGTTGCAAATGAGGTTCAAAAGTAAGAACCAGCTCTTCATTGGTTCCCGGTGGTTGCAAGCATCAAGTTCAAGACCCTTTGCATCGTCCACAAGGCTTTCTGGGGCCTAGGGCCGCACTAACTTTCTCTTCCTAAACATCTTTCTTCTCGAGCTCTCCCCTCATCCACCTCCAACTCTCTGAGGGTCAGACGCTTCTCCAAGCAGAGAGTGGGGGGTAGATCTATCTCCTCGGTTGCGTCCTCCCTCTGGAACAGCATCCCTGCCTCAAACCTGAGTAGAACCACCTATGGTTCCGGAAGAAACTCAAGACCTTCCTTTTCACTTCCGCTTTCTCTCTTCCTCTCCCCTGCTGATGTCCCTGACTCCTCCGCGCACTGGTCACCTGGCTACCCTCTGAACTCAGGCACAGGCTCCTGCATGTCCAGATGCCCTCGCACAGCCTCCGGGCTCCCCCAGCACTTAAGGGTCAGCACCTGCAACCCTACAGTCCCTTCTCTATGCGCTTACGAGCCAGCAGCTGGCTGAACTTATTAAATTACCTGCACTTCTCCCTTCCCCTGCCACCTGGCAATTCTCCCCTCCCTCTTCCCTGCACTTGCACGTTCTGAATGACACAAGGCCTAGTAAGATCGTTGTTTTTTCCTCCCCTTATTTCACCCTTCTTGTCTTGTCGTGCCTAGAAACACTGTGTACAGGCGCCTTATAAATGCCATATCATATCATATCATATCATATCAGGCCATACATTGAAGGCAGTGAGAGGAGCCATACCACGTCTATTGGGTCCATTCCAACACCTTCATTTCTAACTCCAGGGCTACCGCTACATGATAGTGGTTGTGTTCCTATTTTCCCAATGGATCGAACCCGGTCCCTGTTCCCATCCTGATGCCCTTAGAGTGGTAAAATACCTTGTTAGAGAAATCTTCCCAAGATCAGGTGTATGTGAGGTCCTGTGGTCTAACAACGGCCCTCATTTTGCCAATGAGATGTTTCAGCACATCACCACCTTGCTAGGAATTCAACACAAATTCTCCTGTGCATATCAGCTGTAAGCAAATGGGGTGTACAAGTGGCTCAACCAGCTGATAAGGAGACTATCGCCAATATAAAAGTAACCCTGAATAAGAGTTGTTGGCCCCACTGCGGTAAGGAAGGCAGGGTGTCAAACAGTGAAGACAGACAGATGTGATCACAGTTCAAGGGTGTTTATTGAACTTTAAATGGGTTGGTCTAAACCTAAAGCTAAGGATGGGAGTAAGCTACGACCATCAAATAATAACGCAGTCCTAGTCAAGTATCTGTCAAATAAAAGGACCTATACTAATAAACCAAGCCTTACTTCTAAATACAAAAGAGTCTGGGACAATGATGTATGCAAAAGAAAAGTGTTCAAGAAATAATATGTCAGGACGGTTGAGCAGTTGGCTTCCCTTCACCACGTTTTTAGCACGGGGCAAGGTGGCACGTTCGAGCTTCGCACACACTCTGGCTTGTTGGCCACGAGGATACAGTTCAAAGCACAGACATCGGGTCCTTCTGCCAAAGGCTCTTTCCAAGAACAGTCTCTTACTGCAGAGGGTCTGTCGTAACAAACAAAGTCTCAAAGTTCCATTACTATCAGGATTTTCACATGCACAAGTTCTCGCTTTCAATGTTCATCATGGGTCTCCCTCTTCAGGCGGATCCCCCCTTTTTATCACAATATTCACACTTGGTCTCCTTCGTTCAGGCTCGGACCATGGATCTCCCTCGTTCGGGCTCAGATCCTCTTGATATGGATCTCCCTCGTTTGGGCTTGGATCCTCGTGATATGGATCTCCCTCTTTCGGGCTTGGATCCTCTTGATATCAAAATCGAAGACTTTCAATGTGCAATGGGTTTTGCTTAAACTGTTGCAGGACCACTTTGATTAACTTCACATAATTATTCTCATCTATCTTCTACTTTCGTTTCTGTTGGTCGGATACCTTACAGAGACTTTTGATTGAGCATATCCACAGTGCCGGACCACTCTGTCAACGGTATTGTATCTTTCCTTCTCAAGTTCAAACATTCATCAGCAGTTTAGCTTGACTAGCGTCTTTCATCACACGCATTTTACAATGTTTGTTCCAGCGCTCATTATACAATGTTGCCGCTTGCACCCTTGACTTCAACACAGACTGGTCTTGCATCGGTCTCCCCAACTCACCAGCTATGTTGCTCTTTCTGTCCCTTCTTTGTTCTTGGAACCAAGGACGATACCACAGCGGTTGCTGCTGCTCCTCCCCGCCTTGGTCAGATACTCGGGAGGGCCTTCGGTACCTCCGACACACAATGCAGGATTCTTTAGTCTGGTTTCCTGGCCTTATGCTTTCTGCTTCAAAGGTTTCTTAAAAGTAACAGCATCTGGCCGAAAAGGTTAAGGGTAATTCCCTTTTTATGAACCCTTCTTGGTTTTCCGTCTTTCTCCCCTCGTTCAGCTGGCAACTTGAAACTGCTGTACATTCATGTGCTTTGCCTCGCTCAGAGTGTGGTTTCTTGCTCTGCCTTTTATCCGTGTGGGGAAGGGTATCAGGTAATAAAATTGTGGCAAAAATGTCACTGGTAAAAAAAAAACAGCAAAAACGCTGTGGTTTGAACCGGTAAAGGTATACCCCATTACACCATTTATGGGGAGTGGGTGTTGCGTGGGTGCCCCCGCTCCACTTAAATGGTATAATGGGTCCAGCATTTTTGCTGTGATAATTTATATGCACAGCCATTTTTGCCGCGATTTTAAGACATGGAATCGTGGGGAAGTCTAATGGAAGTCAGGTGTGAGTGATCATCAGTAATTGCCTGACCTCGTCTCACCACAGTAGACATGTTAGATACACTACTCAGGTGTGAGTCTGTTTTCTCCCAGAGCGGGCTGTCCGTGTGAAAGTGCTGGGATAGGGAAAGGGGGGGAAGCTTCCCGCGTATCCTACCTGGTAGGATGGGGTAAAGGTGTTGCAGGGGGAGGGATACCGCATCTCACATCCGGTGTCCCACTCCCTGAAGACCCCTCACCCAGTTGATCCTCCCGGACTGGTCCACCCCCAGGAACTGGATCCAAAAGCGATGGCCATGTCCTGGCCACCTGGATGACAGATCCCCCGGGACTAGCGGGTGAGACACTTTCTGGTTTCTCACACTGCCTTTAGCCTTATTCGGATTGCGCAATAAACCAGGGTCTGACCACCACTTAACCCCACACAAGGTGGTAAAGAGGCAGTGCATGCGACTTCCCCTGGCTCCTCCAACTAGGGCTCTGACAGATGCAGAGACAGTGTCTAATGTATTGGGGAAAGAAATTGCTGCCTTGATGGCTAGTGCATCTTTTATTTCTCACCAACTGCAGGCACGACGGGAGAGGCCCAAAAGGAATGAGGAAGATAACAATACAGAGAATGGTGAAGATAGACTCAAGCAGCCACAACTCTACCCGGGCGACTCGGTACTCTTACAGAATTTTACCCGGACCTGGTACAACCGGAGGTTCACGGGACCCCACACTGCCGAAGAAGTAACTGAAAGAGCCATTACGATCCGGGGGAAGAAGGCCTGAAACTTTCTTGGGGATGTGAAGCCCTGTCAAGCACCGGACTCTCCCAGCAGCGATGAGGACGGGGCCAACGTCGTGCAAGAAGAAGAACAAGCATATCAGCAAGGATTATCCCAGCCCAGCAAGGGCCAACCAATAATTACACGCTCTAGAGCGAGAGAGATAGGGAAAGGACTTCCTACGTATCCAGAGTGAGGACACACTGTCTGTTTGTTTTTTCCCCCTTTTCTCCTTTCCAATTCATCATGAAAGTAGCAACTGTGATTTCTTTAGTGTCCCATGATTTCCCAGCACCCACATCCCATGACCTATCTAGGCCAATTTGTCAATTTTCTTAGGAGGTCCGAGCGAGCAAGAAGACCACCTCCCAGTTTATTCTTTCAGGCTTTCCTGATTCACTTGGCCCAAACATACCCACGACTTCGCTGAGGAAGTCCCTCAGTAATTGAGATACTTTGTGACCCTTATAATATGCATTGTGTGGGAACGATTATTTTGCATCGCGCTTGCACAATATTATGCCCGCAGAGCTTGGGCTAATACGTATAAACAACATAATAAGGCATTTCTAGCGAATTTCAGGCAGTTCATCATTACATCTGGAACTATACAAGATTCCAAAGTGGAGTAAGTTATGGATGCCATTATTAAAAGTGTGGTAATGATGATTTGTCTTTACCCTCATTTCTGGGCGAATATAATTTGTTGTAGAACAATCCGCTGTGACCGCTACTAACACAACCCCATTTCTGGCAGGTTTGGCTACCATGTCAGGTAAGGTGACAAGCACTGCCAAAGTAGTGAAGAAAGGTAGGTGCAGTGCTGATGTAGATGTAGGATGGGTTAATTCGTATTTAACTAATACAGCTCAAGTATCTAATAACATGTGGTACAAGCACATGACTAAGGTAGGCAAACAAACCACTGGAGAGAGCTGCTATGTCTGCTCTCTCATCCCCTATGCCATGAGTGCCTCCAGAACATTTGTGGCAACTAAACTTTCAGCAGCACAAGCACAGTGCCTTATGTACCTATCGATGTGTACCACAAGAGGAATGTTCCTAGGTAAAGCGGGAACTTTACGGTGGATGTCGAAGACAACTTTTGCTTATGAAGACAACTATATAAAAACCCATACAGGATGGACGATTACTGGAAAAAGGACCAGGCTATAGAATACATAACTGAAAGCCCACAAAAGGGAGAAACAAGAACCATAACATTAAAGGAATTGCCCTATCTCAAGAGAGGACCAGCAGAGGCAGGAGGAGAACCAGGATGCTGGGAAAGACCGCAGATGCTTGTGAATGGTAAAGTGTACACAGCCGACAGATGGAAAGAAGGGACGGTGGGGAGCAAAGCACATACACTCCTAACAGTTCCAGTGCGTACAGTACAAGAGGAGAATTACAAATGCCTTAAAGAATGGGAAGCTAGCGCAAAGCCACAAAAATGGGTAGAGAATGAGGTTAGGCCCTTGCACATAGTATCACTCAGAGGAGCAGCATTGTGTTTCCAGAACAACGGTACAGTAAAGGTTGCTAAAAACAAAGAGTTCACACAGACAATAAAAGTTCCAGGTATGAAGATTGGAACAGCAGTATTAATGGATCATTATTGGCCCTGTGGATCCAAGGCGTATGAGAAGTTACCACCCAATTGAGGACGGGTGTGCTCACTGGTGCACATCAACACACTAGCATTAGTAGTGCCACAGAAGGACATCAAAATGGACGAGTTTCCTAAAATGAATTCTAACAGAAGGGAGAAGAGGTCTGTAGAACTAACAAGGGTGAAATGGGGAAACTCTATAATCATCAGTAATGGAGGACTCCCTAGATGAGATACCACCCGACCGTAGATTGTTCAGCAGGACATACATTTTCTTTGCATTATTGTTCCTGCAGTACAGGCCTACACAAATGCAAATCTGCTCCAGATCACTAGGTGGGAGCTGATGCAGACAATAAACTCGACCATCAAGGGCTTCAATGCTATAAAAGAAGAGCTCCGAGCAGTAAGGTTGATGGCTCTCCAGAATAGATATGTTCTGGACCTCCTGACAGCCCTGGAGGGAGGAGTATGCGCAAAGATTGGGTCCTCTTGCTGTACATTCATTCCAGCAAATGAAAAAGACAACAGGACCCTCACTGAAGCAGTTACCAGGATATCACAAATGCATGCCAAAATGGAGGCAGAAGCAAACGATTCAGGAAAAGATGAAGGCTGGCTGTCATACATCTTCTCTTAGATACCAACATGGATGGCCAATGGAGTGAAGGTACTTCTAACAGCATTAGTAGTAGTGTTGCTGACATTCTGCATCATCAGAATATGCATCACACAATGCCGAAAGGCCACCGAAAAGACTGCAGGCATGAAGCTACTAGTAGAAATGGCTTCCCAAGACAACAAGATAATAGTAGCTCGAGATACGCTGAGAGCACAGATTAATAGTAATCCTCTGTTTCCGACTGGAGTAGTGTTCGACGACCCTAATGATTGCAGAGACTATTGGGGTAAATGGGTTTGGTGCGACCCTGGAGGAGATTGCTGTTACCTAGCATGGAGTTTGGATGGCCATGCAAGATTCTATGGCCACCGAGGGGGAGTAACGAAGATTTGGCTCCTGAAGTTGAAGGTGAACAGGTTTGAGAAGAGGTTGACAAGTCAACCAGAGGGGGGACTGAAGGTTTGGTCCCTGTAACGGCCCTAATGCCCCCTATGCGAATGTCAGCCTGAAGGATGAGAAACGAACGATGCAACTCACTGTTCGGCCAATCACCAGACGCACCAGTGTAACCCACATATGCAAAGAGATATTCACTCAGACAACCCTTTAAGCCTTATTCAGTTGAAAGTTTCGAAGAGACAGGTGCCTCATCGATTGATCAGGTTGACTGATGACGAGATCCAGCCGTGAGGATGTCACTAGTGACAACACGACATAGCAGCGTTAGTCACGAAGCAAACTCGCATTCCTGCACGTAGATATGCAGACACACATACATGAAGAACATGCTTACACATTCTATAGATAGAGGACAGATACATGTGCATACGATGAAGGGTTTTTTCCTTTTCATTAGCCAAGTGCAGAAACAGAAGAATGACAAGCATACATGGACCGAGTTCGCAACGGCTTTACCGCAACTAACCATCAGGTGCTACAGGAACGTATAAGGGACATGTAGGGTTCTATCATGACTAACCTTGAAGAAGATATTAGGACATGTAAGAAAACCATAGAATGACTGTAGTGAATACACATAAAACCACAGGCCTCAAATACATGAATGGAAAAGTGCAGTCCCTGCATCATGTAGCACAGAGACGGTGTTGGAAGCCAAGAACAAAGGGCAGGTGGAAGATTCCAGATTCCGGATGCAGTGAACCACCTGCGAAATACAGACTAAAATCCTCATAATTGTAGACAAAAAGGCTCAGTTTGGTGGTCCTCACACACGTGACCCAGCAGAGCCGAACAATAGCTATTTACTCATGGTGAAAAGAGGAGCTGTTCCCAGCGAAGCAGACAAGATTGATACATGCGTTGTCCACCAAAAACTGCAACCTGCAGGCACTCTCCCAGGCTAGGTGATCAGACCAGTGGCAACAATGGGGACACATAGTCTTTCTCATTACTTTGAAAAGGTACACTGAGTGCTGTGAACAGAACTGGGTCCCAGGTCTGGGGGGACTCACTCCAGCCAATCCAGACGCTCAGATCATGGACTGGTGTAGAATGTTGCACGGGCCAATGGTCATCATGTGACCCTGCAACAAAGTAATAAATATTTTCTAGGGGAGTCTCAGGTGAAGCCACCTGACATGGTAGACCAATGGGATGACTAATGTATGGGACTTCTTTAGGTAATACCACCCAAGCTACCCAGTGGGAATGCCCCTTAGGTTTTGAGGATGGTGTTGATGTTTGCGCGTCACCATGATACAAAACCGGGTGACACAGGCTCAAACGCAGGATTCCTGTATGATCCCTTTCTATTGGAGGATAAAGACAATGGGCCTCAGTACAACCCTGGCAGAAGCCGTCCCTGTAAAACAGGCACGGCTGCTGCCGGAGTTGCATTTTTTTCCTGCGCACAGAAATGGGCAATTACCGGGTCATTATGGCCTTGCCGGACCCAGTATTTGCCCATTCCTGTGTGCCGGAAAAAATTCTTCCCCATTCCCATTTGAGCCCCATAGGTCTCAATGGGAATGGGGAAGCCGGATGCACAGGCACCGTTATCATAGGTGCTTGTGCATCCGAAATGCTGTGCTCGCGAGTGCCTTTCATTCCGCCAGGTCAGACCTGGCGGAATGAAAGGCACCCGCGAGCACAACTCAGAGTTTGTCGGTCCGGATACAACGGTACCGGCAAATTTACTGGTACAGTTGTATCCGGACTGGCAAACTCGTAATGAGGTCCATAGTATTTGCCCCACAGCTGAGTTCTCCGTTATTGCTGGGGGGAAGTTTCTGGATGGGCCCCAGATACTCTGCTACAGTGTGGTATTGTTGATGCGAATGCCCCCGTCCTCTGGTATACTATTGCACACTCTCTCTACCCTGACCCTACCTAACCTGCCCCTGCTCTCTCTATCCCCACCCACCCTAAACCCACTCTCTCTACCCTACCCAATGACCCTTCTCCCACTCTCTACCCCCACCCACCTACCATAATCCCACTCTCTCTGCCCTCATCCACCCAATCCACACTCTCTCTAACCCCACCTACCCACCCTACCCTGCCTACCAGCACCCACCCAAACCACACCATCTGTACCCCACCCACTTTCGCCCAAAATCTCTAACCCTGCCTACCCTACCCCTGCTCCCTTTACCCTACCCACCTACCATATCCCTGCTTTCATTACCCCCATGCACATGTCCTACCCTCACTCTCTCTACACTCACCCACCCTTCCCCCACTCTCTCTACCCCACCCAATGACCCTACCCCAACTCTCTCTACCACACCCAATGACCCTACCCCCACTCTCTACCTTAACCCACCCAACTCACACCCTTTCTACCCCCACCCCACCCTAACCATGCTCTCTTTACTCCCACCCACCCTACCACATTCTCTCTGGCCCCACCCACCCACCTTACCCCAATTCTCTCTACATACCCCCACTTACCCTTCCCCCATTCTCTCTACCTATACCCATTCACCATACCCCATTTTCTCTACCTCACCCAACCACTGTACCCCCACTCTCTGTACCCCCACCTTACCTCCACTCTATCTACCCCCACCCACCATATCCCCTCACTCTACCCTCACCCTACCTCCACCCTCCATACCCTCCCTCATCTACCCTACCACCCTACCCCCACTCTCTCTACCCCTGACCACCCACCCTACCTTCACACTCCCGACACCCACCCAGCATCCCCTACTCTCTCTACCTTCATTGACCCACCCTACCTCCACTCTCTACCCCCAGCCCCACTCTCTACCCCACCTACCCTAACTCTACTCTCTCTACCCCAACTATTCACCCTGCCTCCACTCTCTACCCCACCAACTGTATCTCCACTCTCTACTGCCACCCACCTTACCCCCACTCTCTACCATACCCCCACTCTCTCTTTTCCCAACCATCCACCCTACCCACAATCTCTCTAGGCCACCAACCAGCCATACCCCGAAGCCCCCTCTCGCTTCCCCCACTCTCTTCCCCAACTCTCTCTACCCCCACTTTCTCTACCCCCAACCACCCACCCTACCCCCACTCTCTACCCTACCCAACCTCCCCACTTTCTCTAACCAATCCAACCTCTGTACTCTCTCAACCCAGACCCAACCAACCCACACTATCACTACCCCACCCCACTCACCCACCCCATCCCCACTCTCTACTTCCTCTCACCCTTCCTCTCACACTTGATTTATTTCTTACCCTCTCTCAACCTTTCTCACTCATACTTCCTCTTGACCATCTTCAATGGCACCCTCTTCCAATAGTTTCCTCACTTGCTTTATCCTCCTTTCTTCTTATCCTGTTGCCCCCTGGCGACCCTTATCACATCCCCCTTTGAAACTTTGCACTCTCATTCTTGCAACCTGGTGCCTAGAAATGCAAAATGCAATGAGCAGCAGTAAATGCCAAAACTATTGGCATTGCCAATGCTTGTTCCTCTTACTTATGGGGCTTCCCAAGGTTCTGTGCTTGGCCTGCTACTCTTCTCCCTATATACTAGTCCTCCTGCCTCTATCATTTCTTCATTTGGAGTCTCCCATCACCTTTGTGCGTATGACTCTCAGATCTTTCATTCTCTCTTTCTCCCCTGAACGTCACTCTACTCTCTTGGCTTGTCGCCATTTCCATCCAAATCATGGATGGCATCTCACTATCTTCATCTCATTCCCTCTAAAACTGAGGTTATCTTCTTTCTTGCCTCCACTATTCCTCCTCCACTTCCTCCCCCTTCTGATCCTTCCCCACTCTTCCATTGTCCTTTCCCCTACTCCTCGTAACTTGGGCATAATATTTGACTCCTCTTTAACTTTCAAACATCTCTACTATTTCCCTTTTCCCTATTTCTTGCTCATTCCTTACAGCTCATGCTGCTAAGATTCTGCTTTCCACCTTTGTCTTTTCTCAAGTTTTATATTCTTCTTCTATTCTCCTTAGCCTCTCTGCATACAGAATTGCTCCCCTCCGTCCAATCTATAATTCTCCTATACGGCTCCTTCTCTCTCTTTCTCCTTGTTTTTCTATCAATCCCGCCTTGCTGTCTCTTCTTTGGCTTTCCCTTGATTCCTGTTTACTGCATAACTTTCTCTGTATAATCTTTAAATGCCTTCATGTGCTTGCTCCTCCTTATCTCTCCTCTCTTGTTTCTTTCTACACTCCTACCCATTCCCTCAGGTCACAGTCTCAATTTATCATGTCTGCCCCTTCCCTACCATGTGTGTTTCCGTTCCTTCTCTCTACTTGCGCCAAAATATTGGAATACTCTCTCTCTTTTGCTTTGTTCTATTCCCAGTTTTCCTCAGTTTAAAAATCGCCTTAAGGAACATCTTCTTTCCTCTTGATTGAGTTGTCCTGACTGATTCATGCATTCATCATTTGTTGTACTGTTGTTTGTTTTGTTCAGCACTTTGGCGTATGGTGCTATAAAAACCCAATAATATACAAATAAATGCCTGTCGTTGTACAAGTTATGTTATGTTATTTTGCATTTATATAGCGCCTTATGTACTATTAGTATGATCTCAAGGCGCTGGTAGGTTGAACGCCCTCAGGACACGAAGTTCAAGTCAGTAGAGAGAGAGAGTCATAAGGTGTGTGTGAGCACCAGATATGTGTGCAGCGGTGTTGCAATCCTTCTTAGCGGTAGGTGTGGTGTTTGGGAGATCAAGTGTATGTGTTCGCTCTGGCAGGTTGTTATCCAGACCGATTCTGGCTGCGTTAGGCCTGAGGAGAACACCTAGGCTGGAGGGTGTGTAACCAGCCGTGTTTTAGATAGAATGATGGGGAGTGTGTGGCAGGTGATGGTATGAGAACAGCTATGCTGAATGGTGTCATAGTATCGCTGTGTTCTAGATGAGTGGTGGTGTAAAGGAGAGAGTAAGCATGGAGATGTGGTAAGGTGGTTTATAGCTTGAGACCGAGCACACTCCAGTAGTTCCATGCACTTCAGCCGCCTCATGCACTTCAAGCTGTTCCATGCACTCCAAACCTATGTAGTCTAACCATTCTATGTATTCTAAACATTCTATGCACTCCAACCGTACTATGCACTCATGTAGTTCCATGCACTTCAGCTGTTTCATGCACTTCAAGCGGTTCCATGCACTCCAAACCTATATATTCTAACCATTCTATGTATTCTAACCATTCTATGCACTCCGACCATTCTGTGCACTCCAACCATTCTATGCACTCCAACCATTCTATGCACACCAACCATTCTATGGACTCCAACCATTCTATGCACTCCAACCATTCTATGCACTCCAACCATTCTATGCACTCCAGCCATTTTATGCACTCCAGCCATTCTATGCACTCCGGCCATTCTATGCACTCCGGCCATTCTATGCACACCAACCATTCTATGCACTCCAACCATTCTATGGACTACAATCATTCTATACACACCAACCATTCTATGGACTCCAACCATTCTATGCACTCCAACCATTCTATGAACTTCGGTTGTTTTATGCACTACAGATCGTTCCATGCTCTTGAATCCTTTTTTTTTAAGTCTTAACTCTGTGCTCTCTGTCTGTTCCGTGCGTTTCAACCGTTGTATGTTTCATCCACATACTCCACCCATTCCATCCACATACTACACCCGTTCCAACCACATACTTCACCCGTTCTATCCACATACTTCACCTGTTCCATCTATACACTTCACCAGTTCCACACACCCACTTTCAACTATTCATTCTACCTATTTCAACCGATCCTTCCGCATACTTACCCTGTTCATTTCACCCATTTTCTTCGTTCCTTCCACACATTCCACCCGTTCCTTACACATACATACTTCACCACCCGTTCCATCCACACACTTCACCCGTTCCTTCCACACATTTCACCCGTTCCTTCCACATACATGCTTCACCACCCGTTCCATCCACACACTTCACCCGTTCCATCCATACATTTCCCGTTCCATACATCCACTTTCTCTGTTCCATCTACCTACTTCACCCGTTCTTCCACATACTTCACTAATCACTTTTTTCATTCACCCACTTCCCCCGATTCTACCCTCCTATTTTGCCCGATACATCCACATACTTCACTCGTTCCACGTACTTCACCTGTTCCACATGCTTCACGCGTTTCCACATACATCACCAGTTCCACATACTTCACCCGTTCCAACATACTTCATCCGTTCCAACATACTTCACCCGTTCCACATACTTCACCCATTCCACATACTTCACCCGTTCCAACATACTTCATCCATTCCAACATGCTTCATCCGCCCCAAACAATGTATCCGTTCCACCCAGTTCATCCGTTACAGCCAGTTCATCTGTTACATCCAGTTCATCCGTTACATACAGTTCATCCGTTCCACCCTGTTCATCCGCTCCACTCACATGCTTCATCAGTTCAAACCTTATACTTCATTTCTCCCACATGCTTCACTTGCTCCATCCACTTCACCCGTTCTATCCACATACGTCACCCGTTTCGTCCACATACATGACCGGTTCCTTCCACCTACATCACCTGATTGCTCCATACTCTACATACGCTCCATACTCTACATCCGTTCCATTCAACATACTTGACTGGTTCCTTCCACATACAACACCCGTTCCGTCACATACAACACCCGTTCCGTCACATACATCACTCATACATCACCCATTCCATTCAAACATACTTGACCCGTTTGCTCCATACTCTACACCCGCTCCACACTCTACATCCATTCCATTCAACAGACTTGACCCGTTCTTCTACCTGCATCGTCCGTTCCGTCACATGTATCACCCGTTACGACACATACATCACCCGTTCCGACACATACATCACCTTCCGACACATAAATCAGCCATTCCGACACATAGATCACCTGTTTTGACACATACATCAGTCGTTCCGACACACACCACACTCGCTCCGACACATACATCACCCGTTCTGACACATAGACCACCCGTTCTGACACATACATCACTCGTTCCGACACATTCTACGCCCGCGCCACAATCTACGACCGCGCCACACTCTACGACCGAATTCAGACTCAGTGAGTGGGAAACATAAACGCTGTCACTAAAATAGTGACAACATCTATACTATTGATGTTTGCAGGTCAATAACATACCAGCAGCTGAAATGTGAACTGGTCACATTTGAAATTCAAAGGTGTCATAGTTTTAAAACGTGCACATGCAGAAACTGTATATCATTCTCTCATGTAGTTTCTCCTCGCGCATCATGTGTCATTAGGCAGATAAACTGCAATGCCATAGATGTCTTGTTGTTCTATGTAAAGCGCTTTGGCTAAAACCGCTATATAACATTCAATAAATACAAATACAAATGTCTACAAGCATCTGTCACTCAATTCCTGCAAAAATACAGACCTGGGGTTTACCTGGCTGTCATGTGATTTATTTCAATTACTACAGCCTCATTTATTTTGCTGGCTTTTCCAATGCTCCTTCACATATGGTGGCCATGTCATAGCATCCTACAAACTGAATGCATGACAACACTAAAGTTATTGCAAAATTATGTAAAAGGAGATTAATGTGGTGTAGAGTGAAAGGTTATAGCCAATCCCATTGTACAGGAGCAAACATACACATCTGCAGGAGATCCTACGCCCTACGTCCCATGTATTGGAGACATGAGACTGTGCCCTGTCTAACACTGGCTATTGTACCAATACTGCAGCGAGTATTTAGAAGACGGTATCCCGTGAGACAATCATATCGAATGTACACTCGAGTTGATGACAGCCTGCAGGAGGAGATTCCTGAAGGAATATCAGAAAAAGCTAAGAAAGTGGACTGATTATATCATAAAGTGTGCACAAAGTTCTGAAATACTGAATGAAGACAATCCTAGAGGAGAAATGACGAAGTAGAGAATCAAGTGAACCTTAAAAGTGTAAAAGAAGATTACACTGTAAAAAGAGCTGCAGAAATCAGAAGTATAATGAATGTACATATGCTGAAATGCAAGATAGATCAAGTCATCATATAGGCTAGCTACAAGCAGTGAATAGAATGCAGAAACTGGACATTGGTATCATGAAATAAATAAGCCAAAGAATCATGAAGAGAAAATGGAAGGATGTGTTGCAGTAGAATAGCAGGTTGTTGGAGCTGCGTTGGGAGGCTGTCTGGCCTGAAGTCAAGAACTGAGAAATATAGGTCAGCTACCTGCGCTGAAGAGGAACATGTGTGCCAAGGATGAATCCTCTCACATTAAGGTGCAAGAAACAACACAAAGGATGCCAAGTCTTAATTCATTAAAAACAGTTAAAAACTTGCAGAATGAACAGAATCGTGGTATCTTGTCACATGAGTCGAGGCTGAAAATAGGGCTTGAACTGGGAGTTCCAGACATGATAGAGAGTGCCCTAACTCCTGTTGCATTACCAGGACAAGAATACTCTGTAAGGCCAAGTATAAAGATAATTTCATGGCAGAAGGCATGGGTGATGACAGATGTTGGGCTAATTGGGTTATATGGCAGCTTCATGTCCTATCTTCTTGCACGTCTTGGTTTACGTGCAGCTAATTGAGCCGAATCTGCCAGACATGGCACAAGCATGCCAAACCAATTGTATTAGTCCATATACAAAGGACCTTATAGTTTGAGAAACCAATGAAACCCTGTGTAACACATTTTTCTTAAATGACACGTATGAAGAGGCAGACATAACTTGTCCACCTGATATCGGACAACCAATAACAAACCTAGCTCCTATATGATTGTAAATCTAGATGTGTCCCTTAACCAATCCCAACCCTTAATAGGTTTTTACTATTGTCACAAAGCATGATGTCATTCTGATGCATAAAGAAGTATATCATTGTATTTCATGTGGAAATCGCTGAGTATGGGCGTACCTCCATTGATGTTCATTGTAAACTCCCTGTTTTAGATAACTGCTAATAAAACTGCAACTTGCCATCTCCTTGAGTTTGTCCGGTTATTTGGACTCATAATTATTCTGGCGCAATCCCATCCAGTAAAAGATGCACGTTCCAAGGGCCATATGCTCATGTGGTAGTGGTGCGGATGGTTTTGATATAAACTAGTTTGACTTCAGAGTTTCTGACGATCAAGCATCCTCCACCATTTGTTGGAAGATCGTGGACTTTCCTGTGGAGAGCGGCCGATAGAAACAAACTTACAGGAAAAACCAAGACGGTGGGCAGGTCCCTCTTTGAAGAAATCCCTGCTCAGTTTTCACGGGCGCTCCGTGAACCGAATGGGAAGTGGTCGGATTGTAGGAGGAGTCGAAAACGAAGGCCTCAAGTTGATTAAATGGATGTAAGTAGACTAAGGGAAATGGCAATATAAAGGTGCGGAATTGTGATATTTTATAAAAATAAGTTTGTTAACGGGAATTCTGTGTGGATAAAGGAACGACTAAGTAATACTATTTCAAGGGAGATAGAAGAAGACGTCTCAAATATCAGTCGGAATATTAAGAGAGAGAATATACACGTTCAGGACCGTGGAAGGTGACGTCTTAAACTCTGTATGTGGTAATAAAATTGGAGGCATAGTGAGAATACCTCTTACTATAAATATTATAGGGAAAAGGGAAGGTGATCATAGGATTTGTTTTTAATGTGCACTGTGTTATTATTGTGATTATTATTTGATGTATGGAGCTCTGAAAAGTGATAAATTGTGAAATTTGGAATTGAAATTGTTTTGAGTTATGTATAGTAAATGATTGACGCCAGTCAGAAGATAGATAGGTTGTTGAGAAAAAAAGTATTGAGCGGCAATTGATGGTGCTTGCTCATATTTATTGTTTTGAGATTAAAAGAGTTTAGTAATAAGCTTTGAGATAAGTAGGGATTTACTAAATATAAAAATGTAACAATCTGGTAAGTATCGACAGTTAATTGTGACTTGTCATTATGGAGGACACTCCGCTTATGCACCTTTGTAAAACATTACCAGGGCATCCGCCCAAGCTCAAACAGTACAGAATGGGTAAATAGCACAGCTGATAAAATGTTCATGGCATGGCCATAAGGGGGATTATTGTCAAAGGCAGCATTACAACACATGACCACATATGTTCACGCTGCATACACGGAAAATACATTTGAGAAAAGACTGGCAGTTTTAGAACTCTGGGAAATGTATCAAGAGGGGAAGAGGACCCGCCACCGGAGGAGTGGATGCTTAATCAGCATAAAGGGGAGGGCATTGAGCCCTCAGCTCCTCTTACTCCACCTAAAACTAAGAATATAGATGCAGAAGACACAGGATTTTATCCTTTAAAATAATTAAAATCAACAGTGAGGTATAGTAACCTGATATATCTACCCCCACTTAAAGCAGTGATGACAGTCCAAAGGAGAGCAAAAAGAAGGAAGAAGCATGCACATTCATACGAGATAAAGAGGAATGAGGCAAGAGATTGAATATATCAACAGATATAGACAAGGAAATTAAGAGATGGATGGGGCCAATGAGGTAACGCTTGTACAGAAAGAATGGATGGCAGGGGCAGGACAGATGTTATTCAAGTTAGATGTGAAAGTATCGAGGAGGTTAGGCAAAAGGAAGACAAAGACGAGCAAGAGCTGAAGGTTAGGGAACTAGAAAAGTGGTTTAGGGAGGATGAGCAAGGGAGGAAAAGCAGGGAATGACGAGAAAAGATATACAGAGAAGAACAAGAGAAAGACGAAAAGCGGCCTGAGGAACAAAGGAATTATGAAAGTCGGAAGAAAGAAATAGAAGAAAAGGATAGGAAAGAAAGAAAGTGAGAGGAAGAAGATGCACAACGAGTGAAGGAAAAAAGATTACATAGAAGAAGACAAGAAGAAGAATGAAGAGAAGAGAGGTTAAGAAGGGATGCGAGAGAGGGAAAGGAATAAAACAGAATAGAGGGTGGCGAGATCTTGATGCCAGCCTCGCTCTTAAAGAACGAATAAGACAGAGCGACGAAATACAGCAGCAATGGGAAACGATAAGAGACATTTTCCCAATGAGAGAAGTGGCTAAAGAAATACCTAAAGTAGCACAAGAAGAGGAAATATATGATGCTGAAAGTATTGTGGAGAGGATCGATAAAATATATCAGCAAATAAGGCAGAACAGCGAGTATGGGAATCAAGGGAGCAGTAGATGATGCCTGATACCAAAACCATGGGATGAGGAGGAAAACATGTTCAGTGATGAACACAGAGCTAGTCACACCAGTTGGGGTGCAGCAATTTCAGACAAAGAAAGGGAGTCATGTCATGAGATAGAAGGGAAGGGTGCATGTGCCACCTTGGAAAGTCAAAGTCTGGATAAAGAGGTAAGAAGGTCAGATCAGGAACACCCTAAGGAAAGAACACCAGATCCTATACCATATCCTGAACTTCCCGAAAGACGATCATGTAGTGTGAGAGCAGAATCTCCACCTTATGTGAGTAGGATAAGGTCATTACCACCACGAAGACGAATAGGGATGATTACCCCTGCATTGAATAAATGCATAATCGTATCCAGTTATGGGATGGGGTTCACACAGTTCTCCTTGCTAGAGAAGGGGAGCAACAACGCAGTATATTCTATGACCTCAGATGGATAAGGATAACTTAAAATGCATGTTACCTAGTTTGACTTCGGGGGCTGGAAAATGTATCTACCAATTAGAGAAAATGACAGGGGGAAATACATTGGCCATAGGGGACATAAAAGTCTGTTGGCAGCTATTCCTGGAGAGAGAGCTGATGACATCTGGAAATGAGCGGGATATGCACAGGTCACAGCACAAAACACAGAGTATGAGGGAGCGCCATTTAATAATTGTAGGGCGGATGTTTGGAGGGCTCTTAGGGTACAGTATCCCGATACGTCAGATATGGGTGCAATTATGACATGCAAAATGAAAGAAGATGAAGACCCTATTGCTTATATTCAGGATATTCATGAGAGATGGCAGCTTGAGACACGTGTGCCTTGGGAAAAAACAGTGGCATTGTTATATCATATTTTGTGTCAGGGATTGCCAGTAAAAGTAGAGAAACAAATGAAAAAACAAGTAGGAATGGAAGCAAAGTCATGGGCTGAGTTGACTATTGTTCATCATTGCCAATTGTTGCAAATACAAAGAAAGCTGAGAACAGAAAAGTTGAGGAAGCCAATTTAGTTCAGAAGACATTTTCAAAATACTATGATTGTTCGTAACACCATTTTATAGGGACAGGGATGAATTTGTTCTCTCAATAGGACAGCTCACAGGGTGACCTGATGTGTTCAATACTATCAGTAACACCAGACCCCCAAGAGGAACCAAGGGATGATGTGACGATAGGAGGCCAATCCTTTTCTTTTCTTGTAGACACTGGGGCAACTCACTCTTGTATAAGGGAAGGAAAATACCCAATGTCAGGTATTGCCATGAATGCTCAAGGATTCTCTGGAGCTACGCATTTAGTAAATTATCTGTTTCTATAGGAGAATGTGACATATTATATTATATTCAAATGCCAGTTAACCTTCTGGGTAGAGATCTGATGACAAAACATAACATGACGATTTCATTCACTGATCAAGGAATAGTGTACTCCACTCCAGGAATACACAATTTAAATATAGGAGAGTTTATACTGGCATTTAGAGGACATGTGGCTCTACGGGGAGTTCCGGTAGATACTGAAGTCTTTATGTATGAGGTGAGCATTTTATTAACATGGCTACCTGGATAAGTAGGGAGAATTGTGAGGATACCTGATGAATTTTTATTTAGACCACTAGTATCTATGGATGAAAAAGAAGGGCAGACTATTCCTATAGAACTGGAAGCAGCTATAGTCCGAGAGGAAATAGCAATGCTTAAAGGAGTAGATGATGAAGGCAGAGCATGGAGAACAGTGATAGCTCTTGAGGAGGGATACAGATTAACTGACATAACAGATGAATATATGGTGAGAGATGAATGAATAGATGATGAGGTAGTGTTTTTATAAGCATTACATTTTGGACAAAGATTGAGAAAAGGTAAGTCCCAAAGCGAAGGGCACTGATGCGGCAAAGACCAGCGTTCTTTCAGGAAGACATAGAAAAGATGCCAGGTATCCTTTGCACTACAGGCTCATATGACATTGGCTTATTAAAGGGAATAGGGGAGGTTAAAAAAAAACTCAAGCCAGGAGCAATTGTACCCCAAGCAAAACAATACCCTGTGTCTCGAGAAGCTGATAAAGGCATATTTGAGACTTTCTCAGTGTTGATGAAATAGGGAATCCTAGTGCCATTGGAACCCTCATGCAATACTGCAGTGTATCCGATTAAAATATCAAACGGGGGGTCGTGGAGATTTATCCAGGCCTTGCGCCCTCTTAATCAGATTGTAGAAGCAGAATTTCCATTACTTCTGAATCCTGTGTCAATATTGTGTAGCATCCCAGTTGAATTTAAGTACTTCACTGTGATCGATTTGAAAAATGTGTTTTTCTTGATCCCGTTGCAGAAAAACTCACACGATCTTACTTCCTTTATGTGCCGACAAAAAAGACTAAAACATACTTGTTTGCCTCAGGGGTACTGCGAGTCCTCATTGATTTTCAATAGGGTCCTACAGATGGGTTTAGGCAATATTGAGCTCAAATTGCAGACCAAAAAGCTAAGTTTTGCGGTCCTCACCCACGTGGCTCAGCCAAGCCGAACAATAGACATTTACCCATGGTGGGAAGGGAAGCGGTTCCCAGCAAAGACGGACAGAATTGTTACATGTGTTGCCCAACGAACATTGCAACCTGCTGGCACTCTCCCTGGCTAGGTGGTTATACCAGTGGCAACAATTGGGATGCACAGTTTTCTCATTACCTTGAGAAGGTACACTGAGCACTGTGAACAGAGCAGGGTCCTAGGCCTGGGGAGACCCACTGCAGCCAATCAGGGCATACAAATCTTGGGGTGGTGTATAATGGGGCAAGAATCAATGGTAGTCCTGCGACCATGCAACAATGTTAGATCGTTTTTTGGGAAGTCTCTGGCAAACTCGCCTGACATGGAAGGACCAGTTAGAACACTCATATAGGGTATACCTATAGGTAATAGTACCCAAACTACCCAATAGAAAGTGATCTTAGGTTTCTGGGTAAGGGATAGGGGTTGTGATGTCATAATGGGATAAAAGCTTGTGACACAGGCTCAGAAGCTGCGATTGCTGGAGATTTTTTCATTTCCTGTATGATCCCTGGCTTTTTGGAAAATAAAAGACAGTTCTGCTTTTGCCATGGCTGATTCCTCCGTCATTTCCATGGGATGGTTCGAAGGGCCATGGGTACTCTGCTAAGCTGTGATTCATGACGTGAACCCCCGATCCTCTGGACTACTTTACAGCACCAAAAAGACGGGTTTGATGCTGTCAAATGCTGTCAAATATTGTAAAAGATTACAGTTGGTGGCCTTTCCCAGGCATTCACGGGCACCTCAACCCTGTCATTTACCCGAGGTCCTGAAAACTGGCTTGGACTCCTTTCCCTACCTTAGAAATGACTTTATTTTAAGTAGCCATTTGTACTTTCCTATTTGTTCACTTTTGCCTACATTTTCCCTCTTGCAGTATACTTCTCACAGTGTTTGCACTATGTATCTAGCCAGCAGTTTCTGTGTGTTTTCCTTTCAGAGGTGGATTGTTAGTGTTTCTTGATTGCTATCTGAGTTAGAGTTAAGTACTTTTTTTTTATAAAACCCTGCATCGACATTCCTTTTAGTTTTCATTTTTCTGAACTCTTGTTGTTATGAGCCTTCAACTGCTGATTCCCATCTCTGAAGAGTTTAGACTGACCTCGGCCCATGCCACCAATATAGTTGTGCAGGAGGTTGACTATCCACTTTGATCTGTTTTACCTTTATGACCGGAACACCACTGAGCGAGGTGCGGTGCAGGTTTGGGCACAGCACACAGATGCCTTTGTTTTCTCTTTTACCTTTTGTGGACAGGGTTGGATTCCATCACAGTGAGTCATTCCACTTTTCGCAAACATGGGATGAATGGGTTTGGCCTCAATCTCTTGCAGATCATTACTTGCCATAATAAGTCGCTATTAAGGGTTGCCCCTTAATAGTTTGGCCAGCAGCTGGAACACTGGGAACCAATTTAAATTCAGAAATGAATTTCAGCACAAACAACGTTCAGCGTCAGAAGGAAATCCAAACAGAAAGGCATTAAATAAAGTGTGCATGCCACGATGGCAAGCCATTGCAAATCTGCTCAGACATAAGCTGAAATACCTGGATGTTGCATGGTTTTTACAAATTGGGCTGGTCTGATTATCATCGGTGCCCTGGCAAAGTGTTGGAGGTGGTTAGGGAAAAGACAGTATAAATAGAGCATTTGTTCTACGATTTTGGGATATTTTGGGATCAATCTTGTGAATCAGAGGCAGAAGCAGCAGTTTGCCAGAGCAGTGGGGGCACTAGACTTCAGTTGAGGCAGAGGTAGACAACTAAAATGGGATTTAGCTGAGGGAGACATAGGACATTGAAATAGGATAGGTCATATTTCGTCACCATTCCTCAATCCCTATGACCACCTTGCATGGCATAAACATGCATGACCTTTCTTGTCAGTGTGAAGAGACAAACACCATAACATTGTCTGATTGCAAAAAGGAGATTAGATTAGATTTATTTGTATTTTGTATTTATAGAAATCACAGAAAAGCAACGGGAATGAGTTAATGAGACCTGAAGACCAGATGTTGCAGGGGAAGGTGGAAACAGAAACCAGGGACCAGGATAGGACAGAATAACTTACGAATGGGTGGTGGAGGAATTAGGATGGAGGGGTGATGGAAAAGGGAACTGTGCGAAAATACTGAAAAAAAGGTCTGACTTTACCAAATGTCTGAAAAATGCATAACACCAAAGGTTCAAACACCAAAAGTTCGACACGTTGGTGGCATCCATTTTAGGTTAAAAAAAAAAAGACTGCAGGGGTTGCAGGGGTGTCCCCCGCAACATCCCGCTCACCATACAATACAGTATAGTGAGCAGGGGTTGGGGGGGAAAGCCCCACTGCACACCTGACAAAGGGGGCAAAAAAACGGGGGCTGCGGGGGTGTCCCCCGCAACACCCCTCTCACTATACTGTGTGGTATAGTGAGCGGGGTGAGTTGTGGTGACACCCCCGCAGCACACCCGATAAAAAAAATTTAAAAAGAAAAGGGGGGCTGCGGGGTCCCCCCGCAACACCCCGCTCACTATACTTTAGAGAATAGTGAGCGGGGGGTTGCGGGAGAAACCCCTACAGCTGCTTGTAAAAAAAGAAAAGAAAAGGACCCTGCAGCGCCGGTTCCCGATCACTGAAGTGAAAGGGAACTGGTGCCGCAGGGACGCAGCGTGAAGAAAGGGTAAGTAGGGTTTTGTTATGTTGGGGTGTGGGTGGGGTGTGTGTTGAGGGTGTGGGTGGGGTGTTTGTCATGGGTGTGTTGTGGGTATGTAGTGGTTTGCAGTGTATGTTCACATGGGAAATGTACGAACCTTTAGAGGTGTGTACATTTCTCATGCAAACTTTTCCATCACAGACTTTTCCGTGATGGAAAAATCACACAGATCCATGGAAAAGTGCTGTAGGGTTGTTCACAAAGGATCGGGAGAGAGGAAAACAGGGTGATGCAGCAGCAATGAGTTGTAGGAAACAGATTCTTCAGAAAGGAGAGCTTTGGAGTTACATTTAAATGGTGGAACAGTTGGAGTAGTATGGAGAAGGAGAAGAAGAGCATTCCAGAGTGGGGGAGCATGGAGAGGGAGAGAGCGGAAAAAAAGAGGGCGGGCAGGGGGCTCGAGTAGTGGTACGCAGGTTAGCCGAGGATTATACTAATGAGTAAGGTCGGAGAGTAGGGAGTGAGATCAGACGATAGGTAGGGTGGAGAAAGTCTATTGATAGTTTTGAAGATGATAAAGTGATCAGAGAGAGGAGTGGTGGAGATATTAGAGGCAGAGAGTTAAGAGGAGATGAGAATGTCGAGGGAGTTTCCATTTGAATGGGTGGGCAGAGACTAGACAGAAGAGAGTGACTGGTTAAGGAGAAGAGAGTTAAAGTCAGTGGACAGAGCAGCTAAAAGAGAGGGGAAGTTAAAGTCACCATTGACAATGAGGAGGTGATCAGGAGAGAGAGAGAGAGTCAATAAGCTGGGAGAGGTTATTGAAGAATTGACCTACCGGACAAGGTGGCCGATTGAGATAGATCATATGTATGCCGCACGGGGCAATGATTGTGGAAATAGTGTATTCAAAAGAGGTAGAATTAGCAGGAGATAGGGGAGTAGGAGAAATAGGAAGTTTTGCAGATGAAAACAGTCCTACACCACCAGCCAGTGAGGCAGGGAGAGTGGGTGAAGGTGTAGGCAGGGTCGCAAGGGCAGCAAGGGTTGCAGAGTATGAGGGAGAAATCCAGGTTTCAGTAGGAGAATGAGGTTACGAGAATGAGAATAAGAAAGTCTGAGGCAAAGGATGTTTTTATTAAAGAAAGACTGCGCATTCCAAAGAGCAACAGAAAGAGAGTGAGTTGTAGAGCATAGCAACGTTGAGTCTAAGAAATAGAGAATCGCTGGGGGTATTTGTCAGAAGAGGAAATGTAATGGAAGCTGGGGTTGGAGTCGGTTTTGTGAATGGAGAGCGTTGTGGAGCAAGAAGAGGGGTGGCATGAGGAGAGGAGAGGATAGGGATGGAAAGAGAGTTGAGAGGGTTCTGAGCAGAGGGGAGGGCAGACAGAAGTAGAAGGGAAATTAAGAGATAGCATGAGAATCGTATGGTGAGGGTGAGGCTGAGAAGAAGCAATAATGGTTACTTACAGTCAAGTAGCAGGACGCATGGACACAGCAAAGCAAAGGCTCATAGACAAGAGACTGGGGGAAGAAGGCTGGTAGATTGCCCTTTACTTCAATGCCCTTAGTCGAAGACGCCCATGGGCTGGACGTCCATATGGAGTTGCTAAACTATGTGGCAGGGCTAAGTCACCTTAAAATGACTGCCACTTTCAGCTCCGGGACCCCGGTCACATGATCCGAGACCTGTGCTCCCAATTGGTGGTTAGAATGGAAGCAGGTCGAATGGAAACTGGGAGGAGTGCTGGCTGGGAGAATGAGCTGTTACTGGGCTCTCTCGTGGGCAAAGCCATTTTAAGATGTCTGCCGCTTTTAGCTCCAGGACTCCCCTCACGTGACCTGAGACCAGTGCACCCAATTGGTGGTGCGGATGGAGGCAGGTCCATTGACAGGGTAGGGCCTGAGCGGGCAAGGCCCACCAGAAATCTGTAAATGCCCACTCAGTAGCACTGCATGAGCATTTACAGATGTTAATTTGCCAGCGCTGCACCAAACTACATTAGCTTCAGGCCCCATATGTTAGACAATCCTGGCAATACCTCTGCCCCTAGATCGATCCTGGATACTTCTTGTAGGTTCCCTGACCGCCTTAGGCAGCCTCAGGCAGATGGAATGAGTGCCACTGGTGGTGTTGTAATGAGCTCTGTGTTGCTCTCAGCCCAGTTGAAGCACTTTTTGGAGGTGGAAAGACCATTCAAAGATTGTGGTTTTGGGGTGAGAGGTCACCTAAGGAGCCCCTAAATTAATACTGGAGGCTTCTGATTTAAGTGGTTGTAAATCAGTTTGTCATCTTTTAGTGTCCAGTCCAAATACGTATTGCTCATGAAGTTGTGAATAACACATTTTAGAATTCTTTTGAGGCAAGAGAGTGCATTCAGTGTATGTAACTGAATGTGCTGTCATTTTGTGGCTAGATGAAATATTAGTTGCAGCAGAGAAAGAGCCTTATTATCTTTGGTAGGCAGGACAAGAGTATATGGCTGTGGCTGTTCCACCGTTTAGTGGCTAGAGCAAATACTAGTTGCCAAGAAAAAGTATTATATTTCTTAGTAGGCAGGAACAGATTATGTTCAGTGGCTATAAGTGACTTGACCCTCCCTTAGTAGCCAGGTTAAATTCTAGTTGCAGGCAAAAAGACTGATCATTCTTGGTAGGCAGGGAGGGATTATCATCAGCAGCTGTTAGTGATTGTGCCATCATTTAGGGACCAAAGCAAATACCAGTGGCAAAGAAAAGGTCTTATAATTCTTAGTAGGCAAGAAGAGATTATATGCAGTAGTTGTAGGTGCCTGTGCTGTCAACTAGAGGCCAGACCAAATACTAGCTGGAAATATTGGTAGACAGGGGGAGATTTCATACTGAATGGCTATAAATGACTGCACTATTTTAGTGCAAGTGAGGAGAAAATTCCAGTGACTAACCATGTGCCACATAAATGCGAATTACATTTCTTGTCAGTGTGAGGAGAACATTAAAACAGATTTCTGTTGATGCAGGCATGAGATTAAATTGCATTTAGTAGCTGTAAAGCAGTGTTACTGTTTGGGTGGCCAGGGCAAATACGTGTTACTTGTGATGCTGCTAAAAACAAATCTCAGGATTCTTTTGGAGCAAAAGAGAGCATTCTGTGTCTGTAGCTGAATCCGTAATATGCCATCGCTTGTGGATATGTACAAGGGGCCATATTGAGGGCCAACATGTCTGTATCACTCAAAAGTACCAAGGGTTAGGGCTGCATTTGGAGGAGTTTCAACCTACTTTGTTCAGGGCACAAGCAGGAAAGGATTTTCAGATTGTATCTAGTGTCATGCTTGGAGTAATAAGTACAGAGGTCCAGTATCGGAGGATATGATGATGAGGAAAATTACTAGTTTAAATGTACTGACCCATCTTAATCCAGGCTGTAACATTTGATTTTGAGAACCAGTAATACAGAAAAGGAAGAGGATAATAACCCAGTTACAAAAAGAGGAGATAAGGACAAAGCTACTCTTCGACCTTCATACTGGGTCTTTCAAAGGCAACATGCAACATCTGAAAGTGCAAAATGTCAGTGTGTGGCAGCTTTAGCACCATCTCTGCCACCAATAGCAACAACTTCACATCCAGAAGAGCATAGGAGGACATGACTTCTTGAAAACCCAAAGTGTGAATGCTCTTCATTGGACAAGACAAATGATAGCATCTCACTACCTGCAATCTGAGCAATCAAACTGTGTGCCAGGGAAATTCTAGGACCAAGTTGGGTTTTACATCTTTGCACTGTCATATGATGCAACACCATGCACAGGACTGAGAAGGACTCAGAATTCCTCTACTGTAGCTATCATGTCACAGCCTTGGTCTGTCTGGGAATGATGGAAACATGGTCGCGTGAATGTGCCGAGATGCCTTTTGAGCATGCGAAAGTACTGGTCTAGTTGTTTACCCAAGATGGTGTCCCAAGTGTCTTATTAGTATCCTGAGGACGCGTGAGCACTCTCACATTGCAACCCTGCTGTTTGTTCCCTAGGGTAAGACTCTAGTTTCTCTTCCAGCATCTGACCTGGTCTACTTGTTCCCTCTTGTGCCTTTCTCTACCTTTGCTTGCTGACTCCCTCTGCCACTCCACTCTGGTAACTTCTTACTGCGATATTCTCCTCTTTATGTGCTCCGTATACTGCTTGTGCCATGTTGTTCTTTTTCCATCCTAGCAGCACTGTACTTCTCCGGATAGAGCTCCATTATTTTCTGCCTTCTGTGTATCCCTTTTCATCTTCCTGCTGTGTTTCAACTTTACGTTTTCTTTATTTACAAAATGTCCTGTTGTACAATGTGCATTTGTTCCTTATAACACCCTTTCTCCATCCTACTAGACAAGGGGCCTCATTACGACCCTGGCGGTAAGTTACCGCCAGGGCCGTGACTTTACCGCCATGGTGCTAACTACGTTAACGCCATGGCGGTAAGGGGATTTACCGCCCCATTCCGACCTTGGCGGGGCGGTAAATCCCCAATCCCCATTTACCCTTCCCCATTCCCATTTTTGCCCCATAGGGCATAATGGGAGTGGGGAAGGCGTTAATTACGCCACCGTAAATTACGGTGGCGTAATTAACACCAAGTTCCCTTACCGCCATGGTTTTTTACACCCGCTAAAAGCAGGAGTAAAAACCGCCATGGCGGAAAGGGAACTCGTAATTGGCGGTAAGGGGTCGGCGCAGCTAACGCTGGCGCTAACCCCTTACCGCCAGGGTCGTAATGAGGCCCAAGATATCTAGAAACTCAACCACAACCCCTCCACCCCCTTTTACAACACAAACACTTTCTCACGGGCAGTTCATCGTGAGCAGCCACAGACTAACGCTAGAGCTGTATCCTGACACCTGACATGTCTCAACACAAGGGTCAGGCAGAGTCAAGCAATTACTGCTAATTACACACATCTGACTTCCATCAAACTTACCCACATGTATAAAAGGTGGAGCACAAATGCACACCCTGAGCGAGGACAAACACACGAGGAAGCAGCTATTCTGGGATGGCAGTTCAAATCGAGGAGAAAGGTTGCGAAACCAGAAAGGACAACAAAGAGGGAATCACCCTTACCCTTTTCAAGAAAGGATTGCGACTTTCAGGAAACCTTAAGGAAAAGAAACATAAGACCAGGAATACCAGTTTATTAACAACGCAGAATTTGTCAAAGGTACACAAGGCCCTCCCACATTGATGGCCAAGGCAGGGAGAAGAAATGGCCCCTGTGGTACCGTCCTTGACTCCGACAACAAAGCAAAGACAATGAGCTCAGCACAACCAGTGAGTTGGGAGAAGCTGATAGCGACCCAGGGTGTGTGATGGTCAAGGTTGCAAGTGGTAACATTGTATGAACAAATAAGCTGTGTATAATTGAACGTTAAGAAACCAAGAACGGTACCAGAAACAGAGTGGTCCAGCACCATGTAGGTGCTCACTCGAATGTCTTTGTTTTGGTACCCCAAAGCGTGTACAAAGATTACTAAAAGGTGAATCGAAGTGGTCCTACAATGGGTTTGATGGGAATCCCATGCACATTCAAAAGTCTTTGATCTTCTACGTGTTGAAATTGGTCAGAGCCCAGCTGAGGGGGATACAGGGTGAATAGTTAAATCACCAAAGAAGATATTGTAGACTTGAATCCTGTGTACATTTGAAAATCTTCATCTCCGTGTTGAAATTGGTCTGAGCCCAGCTGAGGACTAATTGTGTAAAAAGTGGTCTGAGCCCGTAAGAGGAGGATCCCTAGGTGAATAGCAAAAAACACCCAGGAAGATATTGTTAATGAAATTTGGTCTGAGCCCAGAAGAGGGGGACTAATTGTGAACAAAATGGTCTGAGCCTGGCTGAGGGGGACTAATTGCGAATTTTGGGATATGAGCTTGGAAGAGGGGGATGCAGGGTGAAGAGTAAATCACCCGATGTGAATATCAAGGAAGGAACTTTTTCTCTTTATTGATTATGGAACATGAGGCCCTCTGAGGCAAGAAACATTGCTCTAAAGAGACTGGGGCACAGAAAGGCTGAAAGGAACTGTGACCTCATGCCAGAGAAACCCAGGAGTGTGCTGTGTGCTGGTCTCACCTTGTCCCGTGCTGGAAATGCCAGGAAAGGAAGCCCAGGCCTACACATCCTGACTTATCATTTTATGAACACTTCCTTCTTTTTGTGAATATTGTCCTGCACTATTTTGTAGCATAGCGTTAAGGATCGGCAATAGTTTTTTTTAGTATGCGCCCTTTTCTATTTGACAAGACTCCACAAGGACTATATTATTATTATTTGATGGTCGTAGCTTGCTCCCTTCATAGATTTAGGGTTAGATAGGTGTTTTCCACACCCCTGATAAAAGTTCAATAAACACCCTTCAACTGTGATCACTTGTGTCTGTCTTACTTTGATACCATGCCTTCCTTACATATGCTGTCAGGAGTCGGATGTGATTCAACTGATAAAAATTGAAATCCCTGCTGATAATCGTTGTACCACCAGAAGGGGAAAAATAGAATAGTTGAACTCCTTGACTCTGACTGCCTATCCATGCTAAAAGAGGCTACATATCCCGACTGGTCAACAGGATCTGTTCGTTAAAACTCAAGTATTCTTAGACACCCTTCCTCTTTAATATACAACAATGAGATTGGATAATACTGAGAGTTCAACCAGCCCTTACCTTTATTAACCCCAATGCGCTAAGTTCCCTCATCCCTCAACCTTTTTTTCTCTTTGGTACCCATTTGTCATCCGTAGCAGAACCATCAGGGTTAGAGATTAACCTACCTAAGTCACACCTTTGACTGACTCAGATTCAGACGACTTCAAAACTGTATCTGATGGAGTCAAAACCTGTTTCTTTTCTGACTCAGAAAAAACCACAGAGGGGACCCTTACACCCCCATAAGAAATGGCCGACCTAGCCAATGCCATTGCCCAGTTAGCGGGCCACCAAATGCAGGCCGAGGCTAGCATCCAAGAAAATGTAACCAAACTGGTTGAATTACAAACTAGACCCTTACTACAAGAAGGGTACTTCAACCATACCTAGAAGGTGAACATCTAGATTTTTTCTTGAACTTCTAACTTCTAGCCAACCAACTAGGATGGGAAGAGAACCTTAAAAGGTGCTATTTGGCTCCTCTGTTGATAGGCAAATTACAAACCGCCTATCAACTACTTAATGTTGCAAAGGGTGCCACCTTTCTATCTATCAATGAAGGGTTGTTAGAAAGAGTAGAGCAATCAATTCACTAATTCCTTACCCTCTTTTTTGCAAAAGGCTGTTTTACAGCTAAATAGATGTATCCTAACCATGGCCATTGAAACTGCACAAAACCATTCTGATGCAGCTAAACATTTCCACATGACACATTGAGGAGAGGAGCGGAAGGATTACAAACCTATCCGCCATCCTCAACCTCAGGGAATAGATAAAGAAGGGGGTAAATATAGAATCAAGCAGGGGATACCAAGAGAAAAAGTAGAAACCAAAAGATCTGATCCTAAAACCAAAGATGAAAGCAGAAGGGAGAAAGCTATGGCAAGCAGACCAACCCCTCCTGTCTGTTTTTCCTGTAGAGAAACAGGATATTTAGCTATACACTGCCCAAAGAATCTAAGGGATGCACCTATGGAAATAGGCTGTTTAAAGGGTGAAGAGTGGGAAGAACCAGAGGAAGAGCTAGAGACCTTTAGCATTTGTTTGTGTCAGTCTTCTGCTCATTTCACATATGAAAAGGCGTGGGTGAATGGAAGACAAGTAAGGGCCTTAATCGACTCAGGTAGTAAGCAAACCGCTATATGAGCTGATTTAGTTACAATCAAGGAACTTGAAAATGCTGCCCTAGTTAAGAGTTAAATGTGTACATGGGGACAATGAAGTGTACCCCAAAATATACCTGTGCACCTTAATATCCAGGGTGAGTCCTGTGTAATATCTTTAACCATCATTCCGGGGCTCCTGAGGAAGTTATTCTCAGTGGTATATCTAGTCAATTCATCTAAAACCATAGCATTGAATGCCATACCATTGAATTATAGGCATCGAAAAGTATTTCCATCGAAATGCCTTTCCATTGACTATAATTTGATGGTATAATCGAAACTAGTGTTAGGGTTAGGGGTGAGGGTTACGGTTGGGTTAGGGTTGGGGCTCGGGTTAGATTAAGGGTTACATTAGGGTTAGGGTTAGGGTTGGGGCTGGGGCTGGGGCTAGGGTTAGGGTTAGGGTTAGCGTTAAGGTTAGGGTTGGGCTAGGGTTAAATTAAGTGTTACATTAGGGTTAGGGTTGGGGCTAGGGTTAGATTAAGGGTTACACTAGGGTTAGGGTTAGGGTTAGGGTTAGGGTTGGGGCTGGGGTTGGGGTTAGGGTTATGGTTAGGGTTGGGGATAGGGTTAGATTAAGGGTTACATTAGGGTTAGGGTTGGGGATAGGGTCAGATTAAGGGTTACATTAGGGTTAGGGTTAGGGTTGGATGGGTGGGTGTGGGGGTTGGATGGGCTGGGGGGGAAACCCCCTCAATTTACAAAAAAAGATTAAAACGTTACAAGGAGCTGGCCAGTGCGAAATTTCAGCACTGGACAGCTCCATGTAATGTTTTAACCTTACCAAAAAAATGCATTGAAATGCTACCTTTTACATGTAAAAGTCCATTTCCATTGAAACCAGTCCATTTATATTTTCGATGGACTGGTTTCGATGGAAAAGCATTTTTACATGTAATAGATAGCCTGTCGGTGCTTTGGCAGACGATGCATTTTTTTCGATGCTGTGGCATTTCCATGCCACAGTTTCGATGAAATGACTAGGAATCTTCTGGGTCAGGATTTCCCTACCTTCCCTACTCTCTTGCAGGAAACCCCGCCTCTCTTTGGAGATTTTCTAACCCAGAATTACTGGCAAGCCGATTACTACTCCCAAAACTCTCCAATGTGGGACTGGGAAAAATCGGAACCTACAAAACCGGAGATAGCCCTTAGAAACCAATTCAAAGGTTACTGTAGGGAGACTGATGTAGAGGAGCAGCTGTATACATCTGCAGGAGATCCCACCCCCTACATCCCCTGTATTGGAGACATGAGACCATGCCGTGTTTGAAACAAGCCATCGTGCCAATACCACTGTGAGTGTTTGGAAGAAGATACACATTAAGAGAACCTTATTCAATGTACCCCCAAAGTAAAGAGAACCTGCAGGAGGAACTACCTGAAGGAATAAGAGATAGAGCAAAGAAGAAGAGCTAGTGACGTCATAAAAAGTGTGCACAATGTCCCAAGATACTGGCTGAAGATGATGTATGGATTCTAGAGGGCTAATGATGAAGTAAGGATCGAGTGAATTCTCAAATGTGAAAAAAGAAGATTACATGTGCACGAAGTGCTGCAGAAAACAATTGTTCAATAAATGTACAGAAGCTGAAACGCAAAGTAGATTAAGTCAGCATAGAAGCTAGCTATGAGTAGTGAATAGAATGCAGGCAAAGCCACCATTATACAGAAACTGGACATTGGTATCATGTATAAAGTAAACCAAAAACCATGAAGCGGGAATGCAAAACTGTGTCGCAGCAAGAATGATAGGCTCATGGAGCTGCGTGACGAGGGTGCCTGGCCTAAAATCAAGATTCTAGAAGGCAAGGTCAGCTATCTCCTCTGAATAAGGACTAGTGTGCGGAGGATGAACCATCTCCCGTTAAGGGGCAAGAAAGAAAACAAAGGATGCCGAGCTTTAATTCAGTTAGAGGATTTAAATGCTCCAAAATGGACCAAATCGTGGTCTCCTGTCATGTAAGCCAACAATGAAAATAGAGTTTTAACTTGAGGTTCCAGGCACGATAGTGAGTCCCATCACTCCTGTGCCTCCTCAAAGATAAGGATACTCTACAAGGCAAAGTACGAAGACAATTTCATGGCAGAAGGCATGCGTGATGAGAGATGCTGGGCTAATTGGATGGTGAGGTAGCTTCATATCGTATCTCCCTGCAACTGGGTCTGGGCTTACATGCTGCTAAATGAATTGAATGTTCCAGCTATGGCACAAGCATGCCAACCAATTGTATTAGTCCATATAACAAAGGACCTTATAACTTGCAAGACCAATGAGAAACTGTGTATCTAATGTTTCTGAAATTACATGTTTGAAGAGATAGGCATAAGTTGTCCACCTGTTACCGGACAGCCAATAACAATCCTAGCCCTTATACAATCATATACCTAGGTGTTTCCTTTAACCAATCCCGCCGACCCTTGATAGGTTTTTCACTATGGCCACGTAGCATGACGTCACTCTGATGCATTACTACAAAAATTGTATTTTTTGTGGAGATCATTGAGAGACTGAGCGTACGTCCGTTGATGTTTATTGTAACCATCCTGTTTTAGATAATTGTTAATAAAATAGTACTTTGACATCTTCCTGAGTTGGCTCGGTTATTTGGACTCAGAATTATTTTGGTGTAATCCCATCCATTCCATATGCACATTCATAAGGGCCATATGCTCACGTGGTAGCAGTATGGATGGTTTCAAGATCCAAAACAGTTTATTTCCAGAGTTTTGGACGATCAGGCATCCTCCAACATTAGCTGGAAAATCGCAGAGTTTCCTGTGGAGAGTGGCCGATAGAAATAAACTTGCAAGAAGAATCGAGACGGTGGGCAGTTCCCCTTTGAAGAAATCCCTGCTCGGTTTCCACGGACGCTCTGCTGGCCGAAGGCAAAGTGGTCAGGTTGAGTCGATACTGAACAATTTGATTGTGTGAAAGAGCAATATAAAGGGGCCGGATTTTGAGTAACAGGACATTTTGTTTAGAATAAGGAACGCTTAAGTAATCCTATTTCAAGGGAGATAGAAGAAGACGTCTCAAACTCCATTGGGAGTATTAATAAAGGAAATACGCACAGTCAGGACTGAGAAAGGTGACATCTTAAACACTGTATAGGGTAAAATAAGTAGAGGACTGGGAAGTATACCCCTTATTATAAAAGTTTATGAATAAAGGGAAAGTGATAACGGGGATTATTAATGTTTACTATGTTAGTATTTTAAGTATTATTTGTTGTGTGAAGTTTTAAGAAAAAACAAGCTCTGAAGGTTAAAAGTGACATTGTTTAAAGTAAGGTGTAGTAAACGATTGGCGCAAATCAAATGACAGATAGGCGGTTGAAGCAAAAGAGGATTGAGCGGCAAATGATGGTACTGGCTCATATGGTAAGTATTGACAGTCAATTGCGAGTTGTCAGTATGGAGGAAACTCCTCTCATGAGTCTTTGTAAAACAATACAAAACATGCACCCAAGCTTAAACAGTACAGTGCAAAATGAGTAAAGGTCATAGCTGATAAAATGTTCCTGCCATGGCCACAAAGGGGATCATTGTCAAAAGCTGTATTGCAACACATAACCACATATGTACACGCTGCGTACACGGGAAATGTGTTAGAGAAAAGGCTGGCAATTTTACAACTTTGGAAAATGTACCAAGAGGAGAAAGAGGACCTGCCACCAGAGGAGTGGATGCTTAATCAACATAAAGGGGATGTTATTGAACCCTCAGCTCCTCTTACCTTGACCGGGATTGAGAGTGTAAGTACTGAAGAAATAGGAGTTTATCCTTTTAAGGAACTGAAAGCAGTGGCAGGGTATAGTAACCTAATATATGAATACAACGCTTACAGTAGTGACGACAGTCCAGAAGAGAGCAAAAGAAAGGAAGATGCCTGTAAGTCTATATGAGATAAAGAAGAAAGAGATGCGAGAGATTGAATGTATCGACAAATATAGATTGAGAAATTACATGATGGAAAGGAGAAAAATATAGGGCAGACAAGGTAACACTAGTACAGAACGAATGGATGGGAGGACAGATACTACTCAAATTAGATGGGAAAAGCATCAAGGAGGTTAGGCAGAGAGAAGATAAGGAATAGCAAGAAAAGAAGGACAGGGAACGAGACAAGAGATTGAGGGAGGATGAGCAAGGAAGAAAAATCAGGGATCGACAGGAACAGATCTATAGAGAAGAACAAGAAAAGGATCAAAAGCTGGCAGGGGAACAAAGGAAGTATGACAACAGACAAAGAGAGATGCAGGAAAGGGATTGGAATGAAAGAAAGAGAGAGGAGGAAGAAGCACAAAGAGTGAAGGCTAGAAGGTAACAGAGAAGGAGAGAAGAAGAAGAACAAAGACAGGAAGTGAGAAGAGAGGAACAAAGGCAAGAGAAAGAGAGGGTAAGGAGGGATGCGAGAAGGGAAGTGGATGAAGAAATAAAACAGTATAGGAGCCAGCAATGTCTGCATGCCAGTCTCATCATTAATGAATGAATGTGGCCAAGCGAAGAAATATGATGGGATAGAGTAAGAGATATTCTCCCAATAATTGAAATAACACCAGAAACATACAGAGTAGCACTAGAAAAAGAAAGATATGATGCAGAAAATATTGGAGAAAGGATTGATAAGGTATATCAGCAATTAAGGTAGAACAGCAAGTATGTAACCCAGGGGAATGGTAACCGATCCCTGGTACCTCCACTTCGAAGTGAGGAGGAAAACATGTTCAGTGATGAAAGTCGAGCATTGTCTTTGGGCGGATTAAACTTAGATAGAGAGGAAGGGGATGATAGTCACACTAGTTGGGGGTCTAGCAATGTCAGACGCCTGCACGCACCTGGAAGCAAACAGATAAATAAAGAAGTAAGAGGGTCAGATCTTGAACATCCTAAGGAGAAGTCACCAGATCTCATATCATCTCCTGACCTTCCCCAAAGACGATCATGTACTAAGAGAGAAGAGTCTCCACAATATGTGCATGGGTTAAGGTCGCTACCAGCATGAAGACGAGCAGGGTGGATTACCCCTGACATAGATAAACGACTTGTGGCATCAGACTATGGAATGGGGTTCTCACAGTTCCCCTGGTTAGAAAAGGGGGGGAGCAAGATCGCAATACATTCCATGGCTACAGATGGATTAGGATAACTGAAAATGCAAGCTCCCTAGTTTAACTTTGGGGGCTGGGAAATGAATATACGAATTAGAGAAAATGACAGGAGGAAACACGCAGGCCATAGGAGACATAAAAGGTCTACTAGCAGCTATTCTTAGGTAGATAGCTGACAACATATGGAGGCTAGCAGGATATGCAAGTGTGACAGCACAAAACACAGTGCGTGATTGAGCGCCATTTAATAATTGCAGGGCAGATGTTTGGAGGGCTCTCACGGTACAGTATCCTGATACATCAGATATTGGCACAATTATGAACGTAAAATGAAGGAAGATGAAGACCCTATTGCTTATGTTCAGGATATTTAAGAGAAATGGCAGTTGAAACACATGAGCCTTGGGAAAAACAGTGGCACTATTCTATCATATTTTGTGTCAAGGATTGCGAGAACCGGTACAGAGACAGATAACTCTGATGCATTATTACTATAAGAATTGTATTTTTTGTGGAGATCATTGAGTGACTGAGCGTACGTCCATTGATATTCGTTGTAACCTCCCTGTTTTAGATAATTGTTAATAAAACAGTACTTGCCATCTTCCTGAGTTTATTTAATGATTTGGACTCAGAATTACTCTGGTGTAATCCCATCCATTCCATATGAACGTTCCTAAGGGCCATATGTTCACCAATAAAACCAATACACCTCTGCTTACACCAGCCAAAGAAAATCAAAGGAATATGCGAGAGTTCTTGGACATCTCTCATCCCTGTTCTCTCCCAGGTCTTAGCAATGTAGAACCTGGACCAAGAACAGACATATCCACCTTGTATAGGGGAGCGGTATGTAAGAAACCTGAAGGTGTCTCAATCGCTAGTCTCCGGGGATCTGTCATGCAGGAGGCCAGGACACGGCCATCGCTATTGGAACCAGTTTGGGAGGATCACCTGGATGGGGGGTCTTCAGGGAGTAGAAGTGGGACACCGAAGGGCGAGACGCGGTGTCCCCTTCCTTATAACACACTTTCCCCATCCTACCAGGTAGGATATCCAGAAACTAAACCCCCGCCCTCTTTTACAACACAAACACTTTCTCACGGGCAGTTCATCATGAGCAACAACAGACTAACACTAGAGCCGTATACTTGACATGTCCCAACACAAGGGTCAGGCAGAGTCATGCAATTAGTGCTAATTACACACACCTGACTTTCATCACACTTCCCCACACGGATAAAAGGCAGAGCATGTAAGCACACTCTGAGCGAGGACAAACTCACGAGGAAGCAGCCATTCCTGGATTGCAGTTTATATCAAGGAGAAAGGCGGCAAAACCAGAGAGAACGACAAGGATGCACTACTTTCAGGAAACCTCAAGGAAAAGAAACATAATAGCAGGACTACTAGCGGATGAACAATGCAGTATTTGTCGAAGGTACACAGGGCATTCCTCCATTGATGGCCAAGGAGGGAAGATGATATTGCCCCCGTGGTACCGTCCTTGACTCCGACAACAGAGCAAAGACAATGAGCTCAGCACAGCCGGTGAGTCAGGAGATGCTGATAGCAACCCAGGCTGTGTGATACTCAAGGTTGCAAGCAGAAACATTGTATGAACAAAGAACTTGTGTACAATTGAACTTTAAGAAACCAAGGATGGTACCAGAAACAGATTGGTCATGCACCACGTGGGTGCTCACTCGACGGTCTCTGTTTTGGTACCCCAGAGTGTGTAAAAAGATTACTAAAAGGTGAATCAAAGTATTATTGCAACAGGTTGAGGGGAATCCTATGCACATTCGAAAGTCTTCGATCGCCTATGTGTTGAAATTGGTCTGAGTCCGGTTGAGGGGGACTCATTGTGGGAAAAAAGGATCTGAGACCGGCAGAGGGGGATCTGGGTTGAATAGCTAAATCACCCAAGAAGGTATTGTAGACTTGAATCCTGTGTACATTGGAAAGTCTTCGCCAACGTCTTGAAATTGGTCTGAGTCTGGGACTAATTGTTTAAAAAGGGGTCTGAGCCCGGAAAAGGGGGATCCTGAGGTGAATAGCAAAAATCTTCCAGGAAGATATTGGGCCTCATTACAAGTGAGGCGGTAAGGGGTTAACAGCACTGGTAAAGTTGCTGGAGCCCTTAACCCCTTACCACCTCATTACGAGGTCCCCTCACGGGACCCGCTTTGGACGTCTGGTCAGACCAGACGTCTTTTGCAGGTCCCGCAAGGGGACCAGCATGCTAACAACGGGCCCGTCATTAACGGGCCCATTATTATCATGCTCCCCATTCCCATTGAGCCCTATGGGGGCTCAAATGGGAATGGGGATGGTCCAGGTTCCCTGAATGGGGAAATACCGGGCCCTCCAAAGTCAGAATGACCCGGCATTTCCCCATTCAAGGACCACGGACCCAGAACCGAGTTTGGAAGCAGACATGCCCTTATTAAGGGCATGGCTGTCTCCAAATTCGTAATGAGGCCCATTGCTTTTGAAATCGGTCTGAGCCCGGAAGAGGGGGACTCATTTTGAACAAATTGGTCTGAGTTTGGCTGAGAGTTACTAATTGTGAATGTTGGGGATCTGAGCCCAGAAGAGGTGGATCCAGGGTGAAGAGTAAATCAACCGATGTGAATATCAAGGAAGGAACTTTTTCTCTTTATTGTTTACGGAACATGAGGCCCTCTGAGGGAAGAAACATTGCACCAAAGATTCTGGGGCACAGAAAGGCCCTGATATAGGATATAGGAGAAAGGAACTGTGACCTTGTGCCGGAGAAGCCCAGGAGTGTCCTGTGTGCATGTCCCGCCTTGTCCCATGCTAAAAACATGGGGTAGGGAAGCCCCGGCCTACACATCCTGACTTATCATTTTGTGAACACTTCTTTCTTTTTGTGAACATTTTCCACACTATTTTGAATCATAGCGATAAGGATTTGCAAAAGTTGTTTTTAGTATAGGCCCTTTCTTATTTGACTAGACAAGGACTGTATTATTATTGTTTGATGGTCGTAGCTTTCTCCCATTGTAGATTTAGGGTTAGATAGGCGTTTCACCCCCCTGATAAAATAAAACAATAAACACCCTTGAACTGTGATCACTTGTTTCTGTCTTACTTTGATACCATGCCTTCCTTACAGCACTCAGAGTAAATACACCACCACAAAACCTCTAGTATAGCTTCAAGAAGAACCAACCCGTAAGGGTCTTTGGGAACACATCTCCAAAGATTTCGTAGTGGATCTTGCATCTTGTCAAGGTTGTACAACTATAATCGTTACCATCGATTCCTTCAGTAAGATGCACAATTTGGTCTGTTCCCTGGTGTATCTTCTGCCCAACCTATGTCTTCAGTTTTTCTAAGAGACATCTTCAGTCTACATGGCCTTCTGATGACCATTCTATCTGACAGAGGACCACAACATATGTCTATGTTTTGGAAAGCACTTTGTAAATCATTAGGTATAGAAATGTTGCTCTTTTCTGGATACTGACTGCAGACAATGGGCAAACAGAAAGACTAAACCATACTATGGAACAATTCCTTTGTTGTTTCACATCAACTAGACTAGACGATTAGGCGGAGTTGCTGCCCACTGCTAAGTTTGCCTATAACAATACTGTCCATACCGCAACCAAGATGAGTCCTTTCTTTTGTGTTACAGGTCTTCACCACAGACATCTACCTTCCACTGTTGTTTCACTTTCCTGAGTTCCAGCTGTGGATTCTCTGTTGGATGTCCTCTTTCAGGTTCATAGTGATGCTTACAGGAATTTGGAACAAAGCAAACAAAGGAATAAGTTCTACGCTGATAAACATTGAGAGGAATGTCCTGAGTGGGAAATTGGTTCTAAGGTATGGCTTTCCACCAAACATCTTCCCCTCTGGATACATCCTTCTAAATTGTCTCCCAGGTATGTAAGACCCTACGAAGTACTTGCCAAGATCAACCCAGTGACTTTCAAGCTACGTCTGCCTAAGACATGGAAGCATATCTATCCCCTTTTTTCATTCATCATTATTAAGACCTTACGTACTGGGTCCATACGACAGAAGAAGGAAACCAGATGTTTCACTCCCTCTGAAGAAACAGAAGAATATGAAGTCTCTAGAATCTATGATTCACTGTATTCTGAAGGAACACTTCAATATTTAGTACACTGGAAAGGGTACCCAGTATCTGAAAGGTTTCATATCTCACATCATTAGAAACCGGGGAACCCCCAGTGAAGGAGGGGGTATAGTGTCATGACACAGCGTTGGTCTGTCTTTTGGCCTCTGGCAGGGGCAGGCCATTAATCTTCAAAAGAAGAGAGTCCTCTAAAGAGAAGTGAGGATTCAGAGAAAAGAAAAGAACACCATCAGATACATCCACTCCTGAGCATGGTGAGCCAAATTACGGCATTCATGAGAGTAGCCCTATCGCTAGTAACCAGTCACCAAGTGACAGTCAGTACTGTCACCCTAGACAATGTTGTTGCTGTTGTGCCATAGCTCTAGTGACTGCAGTGGTGCTGACTGACTAGTTTTAGATGCAGCTAGCTGATATACCCACGTTTGCCGGGATTTCATTTCCTGATAGGTACTATTTTCTAGAAATACCTTAAGGTAGCTTTATGCTTTAAAGGAAGAAAGGTGAAAAGAAAAACTCACTACATTTTACGCTTATTCATTATTTTAAAAATGTTTTATCATAAAGACTACACAACATCATGTTTTGTTCTTCTTAAAAACTCATTCTGAAACGTATAACTGTTCGTGAGAACTACATGGAGATTCATGAGCAGCATGATGGGTGACATGATGCCGACGGTGCCAACAACTTTGGAACTAAAGTTTAATATGACGAAAGTACATGGTCATTGTAAGGCTTGTTTAGAAACAACATTTTTTGTTTGGATTTGGAGCAAAGATATACAAATGATTTGGGAAACCCACACTAGAAAACGTGATATATAACTGCCTGTGGGAGAAACATGGAGATTCCAAGTTGACACCAGTGCAATTGATTGACTGGCCCTGTGCCTTGTTGATCGTGATACCAAATGCCAGCCTGACCGGGTACTGTAGGCGCTTGAAAGTGAATGGCACGTCTGTCAGAATGAGTGGAATGCAGAGGATGAATACTGAAATCTGGGGGAAAGGGTGGGGTGTCCAGGTGTCATGTAGCCAGTAATGTCTGGCCCAACAGGTGACTGTGCAAAATGTGGTAAAGATTGGTGAAACAGTATTGAATTGTATAGTGAACATATGCAAAGCCACAAACCCAGATACTTTTGCTGAAATCCAGGGAAAGGGGTGGGGTGTCCAAATGTCATGTAGCCTGCAATGTCCGGAGGGCTCCAGCAGGTGACTATGCAAAGTGTAGTGCAGATTAGTGAACCAGTGTGGAATTGTATAGAAAACATGCGTGAAGCCACAAACCCACACCCACATTTTCACTTTTGCTAAAATCTGGGGAAAGGGGCGGGGTTTCCAGATGTCATGTAGCCAGTAATGTTCGGAGGGTCCTAATAGGTGACTGTGCAACATTTAGTGCATATTCATGAAACATTGTGTAATTGTATAGGGAACATATTCAAAGACACACACCCACAAACCAACACATTTTCACTTTTAAATATATAGATTAGTGAATGAATATTTGTGCTACTGCTGTTCTGTTCTCGAGTCCTGGTCCTGCTCTTTTACAACCAAAGTAATGCACAGAGAGTCACATAGAGTCACCTTGCTAAAATGCACACAGTAGTACCCCTAAACATGTTTCAGCTATTCCTGATAAAGAAGAACTACAAAAAAGGCATGTTTGCATTCTTCGGATTCTCCAGAAACATGTCACCTGAGTTCCAACTTTAATAATTTGCTGTAGTTCATTTGCATGTCCTGGTGCATTAACTGCTTTCTTGTGATTTTTCAAAGTTTCAAACATCAAAACAGATACTTTGTCAAACATATCAATAGACTCCATTCTTCAATGACAAGAGCATGCACATTCACATAACTAAATACATGTGTTGTGCCAGCATTCTCGGTAGAATGTTGTGTAATATCACCTCACAGTACTTTCCTAGACTTACAATGTTTGCTTCAATGTTACAGGTAATATTGATGTGGTATTCATTGGTTTCTTGCTGCATCTTCCAAATGTCTCCACCAAGTCACAGTCAAAAATAAATTGTCCTTTCTTCTATTCATGGAAGAAGATTGCATAATGCAAAGAGACCTTTCCTAGTTGGCATATACAATAAGAAGCAGAACTTAATTGGATTTCTGAGTATTGTATGGTCATGTCACAGCAACTCCACACCATAAATTGCAACCATCTAGGACAGCATTATCCCCCATTACTTCAAGTGTGGTCTGAACTAGCTCATTTAACTCGAATTAACGTATTTACTTGTTTTAGTTGCTTCCTTTTCAAATGTACAGACAGTGGTATAACTGAGTAGCTTCTGCCAGTCTGTGTGGCCCTCTTTCAAATCAGAGACACTTCTAGAATATTTAGAGCCTATGCTTCTTGCTTCAGGGCCAGTGGAAGTCACTCAACCTGCCCCTTGTCTATCCTGACGCCCAATGTCCAATCAATCAACTGCAAGGGTAGGGTGTTACCAGAGCATTTGCACCTCCATGGTATCCTCCTCTTCTGTGAGGTTCAGCTCCCCATGAGTGATGGTCATCTGGTAATATAGTCAGTGTATGCCTGCATGCCACATCAGCCTGACCCGCTTGGTTTTCCAAATAGTCGCGCACCCACAGGGGCACCATTACCTCCAACAGGTTGCAGCAGTGTTGATGTTGTTGGTAGAAGTGGCAGTTAGGGCATCTCCCTGCTTTTGGTGCCACTGGTGCAGTTCTTAGGCTTGTCAGAGGTCTTGGCCAGGGTGGGTAGGTGGGGGGGGCTGAAGGCTTCTCATGCTGGTGGCTCTGGAACTGGCAACAAGCAGGTATATCCTCTTGTTAGGTCAATGCCTGCACTGGTGGAGGGTACTGTGGGTGAAAGGTCACAGAAATCTGACAGTCATGCTGTAGGACTAGTCCAACCATGCTTTTGTTCTTTGTGCATGTACATTGCCTTGGTCTTTAAAGAGCAACTCTTCTTTGGTGTAAGTAAAAGTATGAATAACCCGGAAGGAGACTGCGCCCAATTATCGAAAAGTTTTCTTTATTTTGAAGTGCCCTTTGAATGTTGACACATGTTTCGGTCTCCCTGAGACCTTTTTCAAATCAGGGCTATTAGTCTTGAATTCTTCTAGTGCCCCTATTACATTTGGAATTAGTCCTCCACAATAAACGGGTTAGATCCCTCTCGTACCGATACAGCATTTAATCGCGTGTTGCACAAAATCGCGTGTCATCATTCAAAGGGCACTTCAAAATAAAGAAACCTTTTGGATAATTGGGCGCAGTCTCCTTCCGAGTTATTCATACTTTTACTTATGTTCAAGGGGGGGTTTTCTTGGCTAAACTCACAATCCGGTGAGATGCGACCATTTGCATTAAACTAGTCACGTTTGAAAAACACCTAATCTCAACAAAGCTGATGTCACCATGTTAGATCAAACCGCTGCAGCCAAGAGCTTCTTTGGTGTATGCTGCATCACTGGTGTCGTGCATAGGTTCTATGCCACAGTGCCTTCCAGCTCCCTGGAAATCTACCCCTCCAGCAAGTTAAAGTGTGGCTAGACCAATGCTGAGGTGGGTACTGTCACCTGTACTGCCTGAAATTTGACAAGGGATATATGTGACTGCCTGCCACTTCTGTAAGAGCAAGTACAGGTATAGAGGCTCAAGTCTCCTCCTCCTCCTAATCAAAACTTCAGGGGGGGGTCCACTTCTGTATCCATCTACCGGTTGCTCTTCCATCTCCTGCTGCATCACAATGTACACCTGTGGGGTCATTCTGAGGTTGGAGGTAAGTAACGGTCCTTACCGGCATGGCGTAAATAGCGTGTCCGTGCAGTCCTTAGTCCGCTAATAGAGGACTATTACGACTTCGCGGGCATGAGCTTTGTGCCATGCCGGTAAGGGCATTACCGCCATGCCATTAAAGGCACGAAAAATGCCCTTAGCGGCATCATGCCTAGCGCAGATAGCACTACCGGCATGGCCCAATGTGGCATTAGCGGTGACCATTATTAGCGGTGACCGCTAATAACAGTCACCGCTAATAAGTGGAACCAGAAGTAGCGTCATCACGCAGGAACGGGAAGGAGCACGGTGGCCATCTTTAAAAACACAATCCATTGCCATCCTCACCACACAGGACCTGTGGGACTCTGCTGTTTTTCAGAAAACATTCTCCAAACACACCACTATGCCCAAGGCCCTTAAGAAGGGAGCTGCCCGCCAGTGCAAGGAGAGATTCAACGAGGATGAGTTGGAGATGCTGGCCGGGGCACTGCAAGAGCATGCTGGTATTGTCTTTGCAAACAGCATGAAGAGGGAGCACATATTTTTTTAAAAAAGGAGATCTGGGCACTTGTGGCACAGAAAGTTAGTGCTGTGGGAAACACCCTACGAACCACCAAAGACTGCCGTAAGCGCTGGGATGACTTGCGACTCAGAGTGAGAAATATTCTCTCAGTCAACAGGAGCCAGGCAATGGCAACAGGAGGAGGTCCCAGCTTACCCATCAAGCTGACCCCATGGGAGGACATCTGCACCAGCATGATCGGAATGGAGGGGATAGAAGGTGTTGGCGAGATGGAGTGTGGCGCCCCAACATCGGCCGATGGAGGTGAGTGTCCTAAGAAAACACTGTAATGCTGAGTCTGATGAAAGTCAACCAATATGTCAGTCCAAAGAGTCAAGCCATGGTCCAACACACACACACACTGCCAGCAAAGTAGGCAAGCGCATCAAAGACACATGCAGATGCCTGCAGCAAGGCAATTCTGTACCTGACACATACCACACAAATATGTAAATGCCATGAGGCACACAGCATGCAGGCCCCAACAAATATGCATGTCAGATAGCATAGCTCTTGGCCAACATGAGTGACTCCGATGTATGCCTGCAAAACCCACCCATGTATCAAACAACATGCTCATCCAAACTCAAATGCCTATTACCCTCAATTGTGTGGATGATCAATTGTTCAAATGTATGTATGATGCCTATCAAAACATCACTCATGCCGTCCCTCTCTTCAACCCTCACAGGCTCTGACCATGACAGCGATGCGCAGGACGCAACCCCCGCAAAGACCCCCGGAAGAGGTCCCGGGATGTTGCCAACCGCCCTTCAACCTCGAAGGGACAACCCAGGGGCCGCCGTGCACCACCAGGCAAGACACCCCAGGTTGCCAGTACACCGGTGCCACTAAGGGCCGTAGAGGCCGAAGCACCACCACCCATTGGCCATCCTGAGGAATCAGGCGAGGCACCACACTCCGAGGAGTCCAGTTTGGCTGGGGAGGTGGCAGCCACAGCGGCCCAGGCTGTGGAAGACCGTCAGGATGACATATGGGTGCCCGTTGAGGATGATGCATCAGAAGTGGTCTGCACGCCCCGTCCACCGGCATACCCCCAAATATCATCCCTCGAAACTGAGCACACCACCACCCCGGAGCAGTCTGGCCAGGAGCAAATGGAAGGGCACTTCAGTCCCATATTGCCGAGTATTGAGGCTGAGCAGGACAGCCAGGGACCATCAACCTCGACAGGTGCACCCGCAGGGGCGCAGCTGTCGGAACAGCTGACTGCCCTTGTATGGCAGTTTATTGAGGACAACACACTGGCCAGACAGGAGTGGCGGGAGAACATCGCCTCTCTAGGCAGGTCCATCACAGAAAACACCGCCTCCATGGCCAAAATATTTGCTGATAACACCAGCTGCCTCTGCGAGGAGGTCTCCGCCCTGCGCCAGGCACTAGGCCACATAGCCGATGCCATGGAGGCAGGGCATCTGGTTACCCAATCCGAGCAGGCAGCCACGCCGTCATCATCTAGCTCGACCCAGACGAGCCCACTCCGCAGGTCAGCACGTACCCTGCGCCGGCAAGACATGCTGCCACCTGGACCAGGGAGTGCGAATTGATAGTCAGGGCAGCCTCATGTAGGCATTGGAGACTTGATGGGACATGTGTGGGGGAGTTATGGGGGAGTGGGACGGGGGTGAGGGTGTGTGTGGGAGTTGTGGGGGGAGGGGAGGGGGAGCATGTGTGGGGGAGTGGGGGGAGATGTGGGGTGAGGGGAGAGGGTGAGGGTGGTGGAGGGTTTTTGCACTTTCGTTATCATTGTTATATTTAATACACCAGTTGTGTGAAAAGCAAGACCTGAGTGGACATTCATCATTGCGCATGTGTCATTTATTCATATACAGTGCATAGTGTGCATGTACCCAGTGTGCATGTACCCACACACCCAGTGGCCTCTGTCAGCATATCATATCACCCTCTGCAGCCATGTCTGTCAGTAATATTGTGCAATCACTGACTGACGCACAGCACGCCCCTCCTGTGCATCGGCACCGCAATGATGTGCAGCCACTTCTTCTTCATCCCCTTCATCATCACCAGGTGGTAGCAGTTCAATGTCAGGGGTCAGGGGCATGTTGCGTCGGAATAACATGTTGTGTAGAATAACACATGCCATGATGGTCTTGGCCACCTTCTCATGCCTGTAGAGGAGTGCCCCACCTGACGGCCTAAAGCAGCAAAACCATGCCTTGAACAGGCCAAAGGTCTGGTCAATGACCACACGGGTAAGGGTGTGGGTTCCATTGTAGTCCTCCTCATGCCTGTTCTGTGTGATTCAAACAGGGGTGATGAGCCACAGCATCAAGGGATAGCCACTGTCACCTGCATGGGAGGCATTAAAACCTATATGTCACTTGATTGATGATGGACAGCTGTACTAGTCACATATGTTGGCAGCTTATCATTGGTCACATGCACATGTCGCTGGTTGTATGTATGCCATTTTTAGGCCCTCAATGAGTCCTGTGCCATGGGATGATGGTGTGGGTTGCATCTCCAAGATGATACACTGTGTGCTCTGCTGTATTGTAGCTCATGCATTGTGTACGCATACAGCTGTGTTTGTGTAAATTAAGTGATGTGTTGTGTTCTGTAGGATTTTCTGATGGCCAGCGTTGCCAGTAGGGTCTGCTATGTTAGGCATTATGCGCTGATTTATCCCATGGTGACATGCAGCCTTCCTGTGGTTGATCCGGGATATCTGGCACAACAATGTGTGCTGATCTTGCTTGCGTCACCTTCCATCTGCAGCTGTTTGTAGTGGTATAGTTTGCGATTGCGGTAAACCACCTCCATGGCATGGAGGCCACCTTTTGTTTCAAGAATCTCCTGGGGTGTCTGTGGTAGGGATATGTATTCCTTTGTGTGCTTGAGGTGGGAATCCAGCACTTGCTTCAGGATGCAAGTGAATGAGGGTGGTGATATGCCATGCACCACACTATGTGCTGGTAGGTGGCTGTGGAAAGGAAGTGGAGCACCGACCCTACCTTCAGTAGAGGGGGGATGGTGGTGTGTGTTTCAATGAGGCTGACAATCGTGTATCATGTCCCCAACGGTGTTGATGGTGTCCCGGTCCAGACGGTACAGGGTGTGGTTGTGCTGCGTGGTTGGGTTGGAGGGACTGGCTCTGACGTTCGGGATTGGGGGCTGCATGCGTGGTTACGCTGGCTGCACTGATGGGGCATGCTGGGCCTGTCTCCCCTCCTTCTCCTGCTGCTTCTCCACTGTGGTGCCTGTTGTTGGTGTTGTTGCTGGTGTTGCAATGCATGCATATCCTCCAGCTGAAGTGTTGATGCTACTGTTGGATTGATCTCGGTGTGGAAAGGGGTGTGGTGTATGGATGTGCTCCTTTTGGTCAGGCACATACTCCATTGCCTCTACCTGTGCTGATGTTGTGCACCTGTGGCAGTTGGGAACCCTGCACGTGGCATTTAACGGTTGGTCAGAAAGGCCGGTATTTACGGAAAGCACTTTTTACGCTTTCATGATGGCGGTATTTGCATGTCCGCTTCACTTGTGATCGCCTCCAGTTTACTGCATGCCGCTATTGCCGGTATGATGGCCCGTGTGCCCGCGCCCATGCCGCTATTACAGGCACCGTAATTTATGATGCAGCTAATAGCAGTTTGGCTGGTCGGAATAGCCCATAGCGGTAAGCGATGCCGGCATAGTTTATCCCTTACCTCCAACCTCGGAATGACCCCCTTGCTCCTCTTCTGTCTGGGCAACCCAACATAATTGATGCATCCTCGTTCTGTTTCCCCAACATCTCCTCTCCAACTTCAACATTGTTTAATTCATTAACTGTGGCCACATCGACCATACACTGTCCACAACAGCAAGAGGCACCCCATTCGGCACCAAGACCTCCTTTTGACTAGTAACATTCGCGTCCCAACAAAAGGCAAAGGCATCTTCATCCTCCAAAATATCCTCCTTCAAATCCCTGCCCTGCTTCATCATTTCATGTCACTTCTGTGCAAGGAAATGTATATCACTCTTTATGCTGGAGTCCAGTTTATTAGCGTGGGAGCAGATAGTGAACCCATGCTTGTCATTGCTGTCTTGTTTCCAAGACACAGGCATTGCCCTTGTGCTATCCTCCCGGGTCAGGAACATGCTATAAGAAGAAATACAAGTGACTGGCTAAGAAGAACAAATAGCGTCACGCAGGGCTCTCAGACACAAACGGCAGGCGATGTTCTCGGATGCACAGAAAAATTGGGAAACCTTTTTTAGGTTTCAGAAATAAGTGGAAATACATAAGAAAGGGGGGTTTTGTTTTGTTTTGTTTTGTTTTGTTTTGGCGTTAAATGCAAGGAAAGAGGAATACATAGAAAAAGTGACACATACTCGAGTAGGACAGAAGCAGAACCAAATGGGATTAGGAATAGAGAAGGAAAATGGGATTTTATGTGGCTTTTTTTTATTTTTAAACATTTTGGAGTGATATGAAGCATGAAATGAATGGGGACACGACAGGGCATTTATACGGGGCGTTTTGGGATGGAAATGAACAGTAGAAATGGAGGTTGACAAAGGGGGCCTAATCAACTCACAAACAGACAGATGGGAAAATGGGGATAACAAAAATCACTGAGATCTACTGAATTGTCAAGAAAGCTCATCAAACACTCTCCACAATCCACAAAAAACACTCTAAAACATCCATTGGGGGCTTGCTTGACCTCTCCTGCTCCTACAGTCTGGTGTAAACTCAACAAGAGAACTTGAAAAGTGATCTGGTCCTTTTACAGGGCACCCAAACCTCCCGCAGCAAGCCAAATGTCACCAGGATAGGTTCAGACACCATTACCGGCTCTGAGCGAGTCCCACAGGACTAATATAGTCCAAGGGACATATTTGGTAGGAGTCGCATACAAGGTTGGCAGACCTTTACTCAGCCTTATGCATTCGTCTAACAAGTAAATGATGGGAATAAGCATCTCCCACAGTAGTTCCACGGCTTAATTACCGCACAAAGGAAGTGTTACAATTAAGTCTGGACTGCCTCCTTTTGAATACGTGTTTCGACACAACTGGGATTACCTTTAACAGCCGTTGCACCTGCTTTGTGACTTGTTTAGTTGCAACAGTGCACATACTAAGCAGATATAAACAACAGTAATTATTAGCATTGCTTATACAAACTGAAACGCTCCAGTTGTGTAACTTCTTGAAGAAACTTTTGCTCACAAAGAAGCTAATGTATTGATCAAGTACATATCGAAGCAGAAACGATTTAAAAAATACCTTGCACTGAGATAACCTTATTCTGACCTTTTAAGCATTTTTTTCAGTATTAGCATTTTACCTTTAAGGAGATGTGAAACGCTGTGAAAATATCATGTGTGAGTGTGCACCTTTGAGGACCTGGCATAAGTTGTAACTCCGCTAAGGAGGAGTGTTTCCAACCAAATACAAAATGCAAAGGCCATTTTAAATTTCAAACATCTGGTGCATGCTCTACACAGATATCTGTAGTATATATTGGCCCCTTTTCTGCTGAAGCTTTAGAGGATACCAGTAATTGCACCTGTGATGTATGGACTATTAACTGTTAAATTCACCTCATGATCATCAGAAATAAACCAGTGAACTCATTAGAAATACTCTGCAGCATTGCCAGAAAAGAATCTGTATTAAATAGGAAGGAGAAATCTCCTTTCACACAGTAGTGACTTAAGCATTAGTACCCGGCAACGCAAATCCACGGGATACACTTGTTTCTGAGCCATACCACAGTGCAATCCCATGGACGCACTTGCATGCATCGTGCACCTGGTACACTTTTTTTTTTCAGGCAACCATGGAAAGGGAGAAGGTACCACACGTAGTCCCTTGTCCTTTTTCCAAGATGGCCATTTTTTATGTTCATTTTTTTTTCAATGTAAGTGAATGGCCGCCATGGAGAGGGAGAAGGGACTACGCGTACCCCCTTCTCACCTTCCTCCGTGGTGGCCATTTTCTTTGTTTACTATGGCTGCCATGGAAACAGAAAATGGGCTGTTTTCTGTCTGCGGCTGCCATTTTTTTGGTACTTTTTAAGGATGCGGGCGAACGGACCGCATCCAAAAGTTTGCATGGACTAAAAATGCAACTCACCAAACTGTTCTCACGGGTCGGCGCAGCTTCCACTGCATCCTCGCCGAACCCCGGCCCCTAAGGGGAAACAAAAGGACAGCAAGGTGAAACAAAGGGACAAACAAGGGGAAACCTCCTCACCACAATAGACTTACCTGATTTTACCGCCGGAGGCATTATTCCCCAAAACTTCATATTTTCTCTCAGCGCCTGAATAAGGCAGAAAGCAACAGGTTACATATTGACATTATTTTATAGAACTGTGTTGGATAATACAAATCTTTATCTGAATATTACCGGTTGCCACGAGGAACTCTTCGCTAGGGTCAAGCTGCAACCTGCAAGGAATCGGACAAGAGTGAAAGCAGACATTTGAACTCTTACAAACTACATACTTACGGCGTCTTGCCAGGAATCTCAGAGTCAATATTGTTCTGGAACTCACCAATTCCTTTGAGCCAGTGAAGCAACTGGTTATCTACACGCCCCTGCGCCCAATGCAGGATGGAGAGCTCATCTTTCCAAACCATCAGGTGAGACTCTAAGAGGGGACATCAAAGGTGATCAGTGGGGAGATCAGCGGGAGTGGGGGGGGTTAACGCTCAACTCCACGGGTGGTTAATTCCCTTTCTCCATTTGCAGAAGAATATTCCTACGGGCCAAGCAAACGAAGCGAGGTGGGCCAGTCCAGTCCGTCATCTCGGCACTACGCATCACATTGGTGGAGACCGCAGCCGTCCAGTTCAGATCGACGCCCCTGTGGGAGCCAGGTGAGCGTAACACCCTCATTGTCAGCTGTTTTCTTCTACTGCTCCACACTTTCAGCCCTTCTGCTCATAGGGTCCTAGTTTGCTAAAATGTGTTGTGGAAAATCCAGATTATATGTATATATAATTATATATAGTGAATAGACTGCACCGCCTGCAGTTTATTCACTACGTATAGCCAGCCTTATGATTACTTAGTCTACTTACGTTCAACCTCTGTACAATTATAAAATGACTTTACATTTTCTTCAGTGCTTTCCGCACTTGCAATCTTCATTCCACACATGAAATGTTGCTCAATTCTTTACTTCACCATCAGATTCTATAATGTCTATATTCTCCTCTATCACCTCTTTGTTTTTGCTTTGTCACCCCAGTGGGACGGTTATGCCCAGACATGGGTCCCATGCTTGCTGGGCCTAAAGACCCAAGCTACTCCTCATTGATGAGGCCCAACAAGGCCGAAACATGTTTGGGGATGCTTGTGGTCTCGTGCGGAAAGGATGTGACCTAGCAGTTCGACTGGACTGCCCCTTTTGGGGTGGGACCAAGCCTGATTTGCATATGGTCTTTCCCCTTCTGTAATGGCTTGGCAGGCGAAGAATGATGGTCTGGAGGGTTGCCCAGAGCAATGCCAGTGGTTAATATTCATTCCAAATCTTCCAGAATCACCTCTTTGTTTTTGCTTGTCACCCCGAGTGGGACATGTATGTCCAGATGTGGCTCCCATGCCTGCTGGGCCTAGAGACCCAAGCTACTCCTCACTGGTGAGGCCCAACAAGGCCAAAACATGTTTGGGGATGCTTGTGGTCTCTTGCAGAAGGGATGTGACCTAGCAGTTCAGGCTGGACTGCCCCTTTTGGGGTGGGACAAAGCCTTATTTGCATAGGGTCTTTCCCCTTCTGTAATGGCTTGACAGGTGAAGAACGATGGTCTGGAGGGTTGCTCAGAGCAATGCCAGTGGTTAAGATTCATTCTAAACCTTCCAGTCATAATTTCTTTGTTTTTGCTTTGTCACCCCGAGTGGGACTGGTATGCCCAGACGTGGCTCCTGTGCCTGCTGGGCTCAGAGACCCAAGCTACTCCTCACTGATGAGGCCCAACAAGGCCGACAGATGTTTGCGGATGCTTGTGGTCTCGTGCAGAAGGGATGTGACCTAGCAGTTCGGGCTGGACTGCCCCTTTTGGGGTGGGACCAAGCCTGATTTGCATATGGTCTTTCCCCTTCTGTAATGGCTTGGCAGGCGAAGAAGGATGGTCTGGAGGGTTTCCCAGAGCATTGCCAGTGGTTAAGATTCATTCTAAACCTTCCAGCCATCACCTCTTTGTTTTTGCTCTCTTCTAATGCCCGCCTAAAACCCAGACCTCCTTCCCACTCACATCATTCCATGCTCCAGCATTCCAGATTGAACGTAACACTTGCCGTCTTCATAAACAAGAGGATGAGGGAAACAATCCAAGAGGGTCTCCCTCACAGCCAGGCTCACTCCTTTCAGGGTTATAAACTCATACTATCCATGAAGCCATGGTCGGTTTACGAGCGGAGATTGTATTCATCTGAAGGTCAAAAGAATTTTTTAAAGATTAAAGCGTCACCGTGTAAATTCTCTAGAAAAGTGGCCACCTGTTTTAGAATCAGTTACCAGTGTACATTTTTGGATGTTTAACCTAGGTTGGGTTACACCACTGGAACCCACACGGCTTCCGTTCAAGCCACGATGCAAGAAAGGAAGCGGACACCATCAAACGTGTTCTTCACTCTTACTGCCCTCCCCTTCCTCCTCCTCCTGCCCACATCAAATGATCCGGATGCCCCTTCCCACGTTACACGGGTGCCGGCGTGGCATAACATCACACATTTTGACGATCACAATCTTTCGGGTTTTCAGAAAACTGTTCTCGTCTTGCTGTAAAATTATGAATTGATGTGTGCTTGAGTTTGAATGTACCCGCCTTGACATCGATTTATTTATATTAGGCATTTTTTGGTTGAGCATGTGAAGTATACACGTCAGTCAGAGGGAATGAATATATAATTGATTTATTAATTAAAGATATATGCTTATTGGGGATATGAATGAAACTGGGTCCTCTTCAATCACAACCGCCGCTCTCCGCCTCTCTCCAACATTCCAATTCCCGTTCTGGAATCATACGATGCTATGGTGACGCAACATACTACACATCCTCCTCCTTTCACAATTTTCTCTTAATCGGAAAAGTCCTTCGCCGGAGTCATCTTCATGTTCGAGATATCTGGTATATCTGACAAGAAAACATGACTATTATCTTTGTAGTTTACCTAACTCCTCACACTGTCAACATCAGACATAACCATAACTCTACTATTATTCCACACCCTACCATCCTTTGTCCTTACAGCATGCTTGAACACTTCTATGACCTCCATGTGTTTGGACCATTTACTACCATCCACTCTCAAAACTTGCGGCAAACTGATTCTCACAAATCCACCAACCAAAGGGGTTTTGACTGCTCTAAATCTAACATTATCTTTTAACATTTTATTACTGACCTGTCTTTTCCTGATATTGTCTCCCACATCTCTCAAAGCCACATCCATTTCCAAAACTTCACTCATCCATCCTGGAAACAGCTTGGTATTTGCTCTTCGTCCCCTGCTTAATTCAAACAGAGACACACCCGTCATACTATGTAGCGTGAATCTATGAGCTACCACAGTCATTCTCATCACTTCTTTCCAATCCTTACCATTACACCAAACCCATCTGATCGCCTCTTTTAATACTCTATTGTATCTTTCGACAATCCCATTGGTCTGTGGGTGATATATAGCACTGGTCTTATGAACAATAGATTTCTCCCTCAAATATTCACACATCTCTCTCGACTTAAATCGAGTCCCATTATCTGTCAAAGTCTCCTTAGGATAACCTTCTCTACCACACACTTCTTCCAAGAACTCATTGACACCTCTCATTGATACATTCGGCATGACTTTCACTTCAACCCATCTTGTTAGCATAACAATAATTACTAAACAATATGATTGCTGCCCATTACTCCATACAGGACCTAAAATGTCCATCGCTAACCTCTTCCATGGTCTATCAGACACATCCACCAAAACCATCAGATACTTTTCCCCCATGCACCTCTTATCACTGTTACAGAAAAGGATACAGTTTCTGACATGTCTTTCGATTTGGAGATCACATCGCAGCCACCAGTAAGTTGTGCCTATCCTGTTCTTCGTCTTGGTGATACCTTGGTGGCCTTCATTCCCCAGTTGAATTATCTTTTCCCTGATTCCCTCTGGAGGTATCAGTCTATCACCTCTCAACAAGTAGTCATTTGGCACAGAAAGTTCATCTCTTACACTCCACAATCCCTCCACTCCTGCTTCACAAATTCGTTCCGCAGATACAACCTTTTAATCAAGGTTCTGCATCATGAACATCATTTTCAAATCTTTCTTTATTTCACCTAACCATTCTTGCTTGGATAAAGCAGATCCTTCAATTTCACAAATAGATTATTTCGCCTCTTCTCCTTCAACTTCTCCTTCTTCACTATTAGCAAGCCTTGACAAACAATCTGCTGCGTAATTTCTCACTCCAGGAATATATGTTATCTCGAAATTGAATTCTTGCATTCTAGAGACCCATCTTCTAATTCTTCCTGAAACCTTATCGAGTCCCTTTGTGGAGAACACCTGTACTAGCGGCTTGTGGTCTGTATGTAAGTCAAACTTCGCTCCCCAGATGAAACTTCTGAACTTGTTTACAGCCCATGTAATAGCTAGAGCCTCTTTCTCAATTGTTGCATATGCTTTCTCAGCACCCTTCAGTAGTCGAGAAGCAAATGCTATAACGTGTTCCTTGCCGTCATACACTTGACTCAATACAGCTCCCAAACCCACGTTGCTGGCATCTGTTGTAATTATAGTGCGTCTCCCACAAACATAATTTTTTAATGCCGGAGCGGATTTCAGTGTACTTTTGATATACATACTTTTGATATACATAAATTCTTCCTGACATTTCTCATTCCATTCAAACTTTTTGTTCATCTTCATTAATTCTCTCAGCATCACTGTGTGATCCGAAAAGTTCCTTACAAATTTGGCATAATACATACCTAAAAAGGTTCTAAGCTGTTCTTTGGAGTTAGGAACCACCATGTCATCAATAGCAGATGTCAGCTCTCTTCTCGGCATTACACCATCCCTAGAAATAACATGGCCAAGATATTCAATCTCACGCCTGTTGATTTTAGATTTCTCTTTACTAATCGTCATTCCTGCCTTCCCCAGCTTTGTAATCACAAAATCCAGTCTCCTATTGTGTTCCTCTACTGTATCTGCGTATATCAAAATATTGTCTTGAAGAAATAGGACACCTTCTTCCCCATCAAAAATTCTGTACATTATTTTCTGGAAAACTGAGGCTGCCGAGATTAATCCAAATGGAATTCTACGATACTGATACAGACCTTCCGGTGTAATAAAGGCAGTACGATGCCTCAATTCTTTATGCAACTTCACTTGGTGGTACGCAGATGTGAGATCTATTGTAGAGAACACCTTGGCAGAGCCCATTGTTGCAAGTAATTCCTGGATGTTGGGAAGCGGATGTCTCCCTGGCACAATACATTTGTTGAGCTCTTTAAGTCAATACATATTCTAATTTTCTCACAATCACCAGAGGAGATACCACTCCGAGGCATCGATTTTCTCAACAATTCCTTGACCCTCAAGATTGTACAGTTCTTTCTTTACTTCTTCTCTCATGGTTATTGCCACATTTCATAACTTTTGGGCAACAGGTTTCATTTGAATGCGATGTGTGAATCCCTTCAAATAACCAATTCCATCTCTGAACACACTTGTGCGTATCTTTTCTTGATTAACCTGGACACCTTCTATAGCAAATACCGATTCCTCAGAACTGGCATCAAGGTGCACTTTGAGAAACCTCTGATGTCTCCAACTCAGCAGTGGTGATGCTCCCTTCTTCGATACATAAACTTTTCCTAGAGCAGACCTCTCTTTGAAACTCAATTCTGCTTTGAACCATCCCAAAACATCAATTTTCGCTCCCCCATAAGGATGAGGATTAATATCTACTCCATGTAACCATTATGGTCCAATCTTCTTCCATTCTATTTCTGGTAAAAGGGTATATCTAGCTCCTGAGTTTATCATCATTTTGACAGGTTTCACCTTCATCACTTACCTCATTACCTACCCAATTCGTGTGGTTGGCTTTAGTTCTACAGCACCTAGCGAGATATCCATTTCCAATGCATTTCCTGCATATTATTCGCAAAGCAGGACATTCTGGACTGCTCGCAAAATGTGATGGACTATCATATCTAAAACATCTCCTGGCATGACCTCTCACTCGTTGGTTGCTCTGAAATCGGTGAGATTCTGAATTGTATCCTCTACCGTATCCTCAACCTCTCATCAGGTCTCTTGAGACTCTGTGTTCTTCATATCTTTGTGCTACTGATGAATTACCATTGTTCCTTCTGCTCACACTAGTGCTGGAATTGTTTACACTTGCCACCATATTCTCTTGAGGATTTTTCAACATATTGATAGACGATTCCGTTTTCACTGGTATTTATTTCACTCTATCTTCCAGTGTCTTAACACATTTTTCTGTGTGTTCTACCTCTTTGGCAATTCTCAGGCCATCTTCTAAAGGTGGATCATCTTCCATCCAATGTTTCTCACACACTTTGGCACTACTGCACTCCAGCATAAACTGATCTCTCAATCTCTCTTCAAGTTGAGGACCAAATTTACAAGTTCTTGCTAGTTTTCTGAGAGATGTTATACATTGTTCAACTGTTTCATCTGATGTCCGGTCAAATGTTCGAAAACAAAGGGTCGAATGACCTAATGTTCAAAAGTAAAAGGATCGAAAAAAAGGTTCAACATTGTTTTTTATTTATTTATATATTTTTTTAGTTTAGAATGTAAAAAAAGTTTTTTATAAAAAGAAAACGGGGGCTGAGGGGAACCCCCCATAAAAAAAATGTGAACCTTTTTTCGGTCCTTTGACTGTCGAGAAAAAGGCATTCGAGCCTTTTGTTTTCGAATCTTTGACTGTGAACTGTTTCATCTGCCTCTTGTGTTCTGTTTCCAATATGGCGCTTAATTTCTTCTCATAATGCTTATTGATTTTCAAAACACATTTTTCATACTCATTCATATCCCCACATTCTGCAGTTGATAAATCTGGCAAATCCTCATATTTTTCTTGCCCAGTCGGGCCCAGACAATGTAAGAACAGTGACTTTTTTCTTTCCACACTGTAATTTGCTCCACATACAACACTTGCATAGTGTCCAAATGTCTTTAGCCATCTTTACCATGGCAGAATAGGCTCTCCCACTTCAGGTAAGAAAAAGGTAGGGGGTGGTATACTGTACATGGCCATGACTCTGTCTCCAGCACCACCCCAGTCAGCTCTGTCTTCAATAACTAGTATAATAATAGCATAGATGTACTCTTGTAATTTTTCTAATTGATCTTACTGTAGAGTAATATGAACTCAGGTGTTTCCCAGGTGTGCCAAGGAAGAGGGCTGGGACTGTCTGTTCCCAATACACACTACTGGTGCCAGGATGTCTGGTGTGCATGAAGGCATGTGGACCACCGTGGACCATGATTGGACCACAGCTGGTGTGCATGCAAGGGAGCAGATCTTCTATTGGTGGTACAGATTTAATCACGCATCGAACTTTGCATAAGAGAAGGGGCCCTGCATCCATTCCAGGTCGATCTACAGTGGTTCATCTTCAACTGCCAAAGGAGCCAAGTATCATGTGAGCTGAAACAGACCCATGGACCGGCCGGAGATGAGCTGGAAGGTTTGGCACCCGGAGCCTGCTGTTGTCCTGTCAGACTCCTGTTTCATTCTCGACCTTAGAATGCCTGTGAGGGCTCTTCAACCCTTTTGAGTAGTGGGAACAACTACTCTCGGCATCTCCTGTGTTCCTGGGCCATTCAGTGAACTGACCAGCTCTGTCCTGGGACATTGCATAGGAGCGCTGCCATTTCGAGTTGAGGGTTGCACGTTTGGGAATCCCTGGCTTGTGGTTCTTGACACTCTCCTGCCAAATTTCAAAGGCCTAGCTCTTCTGGGTCGCGAACAAGGAGAGTGCATCACACCACAAGCCTTTGCGGTTCCTGTGTCACTGGATTGTGGTGACGGTGGCTGTGGGTGGCTTTCCCGTCTTCATTACTGTGCCCTGAGTCCTGCTGCACCGGAATCTTCTTCTTCCTCCCTTCCTGGGCGGAGTTATAGCTACTATCCCGTCATGGATGATCGTGCTGTCACACAGCACCTGAGAGCCAGATCGAAGAGCAAAGGCAGGATTTGCAACCCCAGATTACCTCAACTAAACTGGCAGAGTTTGGTCTGGATTGAAGCAAGGGGCAGTGAGTACTTGCATAACTTACTGGTGGCCCCTGGCTCATCCATCTATCTGTATGCACAAGGGTTCCTTGGGATCCTCACTTTGGCTGGTATGGCGTACGCTCCCCAACCTGTTTCGAATGTCAGAAATTGCTCTGTCTGTGAAGGCAGATCCTTCCCTGGTGATTGGAACTTCTTCCACCCCCTTCAAGACCCTTACCTAACTGTCCCAGCATCTTGAAAAGGTACCATCTTCACTTAACGCACAACTACACATTTTTACGCACTGCTGTACTTTGAGAACATGGCTCCCCACTTCGTAGGGCTAGACTGAATAAGTTAGAGTTTCCATCCTGAAGGTTGCCTAATATATGTACATTGTGTTAACCCCCCCTTCTTTTACAGGTTGTGGATGTTTTACTCCCTTTATCGCATTAGGCTACAGTAGTTGTATATATGTTAAATAGTGATATGCTTATGTGGTAACAGTTGCATTGTTAATTTGGTTATTCATGCTGTTTTATTGGGCCTGTAAGGTATGCCACAGGACTGGGGTTTTGCATTACAAATTCACAGCTTAGCAGAGTGCCCAGGGCCCATCGAACCCTCTCCTGGCAATGACGAAGGACTCAGCCATGGGGCAAGTAGCACTTTATTTTTTCCTAACAGACAGGGATCATTCAGGAAATCACAGAATCTCCAGCAATCACAGCTCCTGAGCTCGGGTCACAAGCTTTTGTCCCGTAATGATGTCACAATTCCCAACCCTTCCCAAAAAACCTAAGAACCAAACCCATTGGGTAGCTCGGGTAGTAACACCTAAAGAGATCCCATATATGAGTTGTTAGATTGGTCTTCCCATGTCAGGTGGGTTCACCTGAGACTTCCCCAAAAACTATCAATTACATTGTTGCAGGGTCGCAGGACTACCATTGGCCCTTGCATCCTCACAAATCACCCCAGGATTTGGGTGTCCTAATTGGTTGGAGTGGGTCTCCTCTGGCCTGGTAAAATGTTCTTTTCACAGCGCTCTGTGTACCTTTTCAAGCTAATGAGAAAGACTGTGTGCCCCCATTGTTGCCACTGACATAGCCACCTAGCCTGAGAGAGTGCCTCCCAACTGTAATGTTTGGTGGACAACGCATGTATCAATTCTGTCTGTCTTTGCTGGGAACCGCTTCTCTAACCACTGCGGGTAAATGGCCATTGTTCAGCTAGGCTGAAAAACGTGAGTGAGGACTGCAAAACTGAGCTTTTTGGTATGCAATTGCTGTGGATTTTGTTCTGTTATTTTGTAGGTGGCTCCCTGCCCCGGGAGCCAGGGTTTTTCCCCTCCCCCTTGTCCTCGCGCTGCAGAGTCTGTATCTCTACTTCCCTTATTCTGAGCCCTGTGGCTTCATGTCAATTCACTACAGTCATTCAATAGTTTCCCCATATACTGTATTATTTTCTTTAGAGGTTAGTAGTACTCAAGCACTTCCAACTTCCTTATACGTTCCTGTAGTTCCATATCGTTAGTTGCAATAAGCGGTTGCAAGCATAATCAGGGTGAACTTTGCTTTATTGCATTTCTGCATTTGACTAGTGAAAAAGGAAAGGGTTCTGGCAGTATGTATATGTATCTGTCCTCTATCTACAGAACAGTGTATGCATGTGTGTGTCTGTGTAACTTTGTGCATGGATGCAAGTTTACTTCATGACTAACGCTGCTATGTCGTGTTGTCGGCTAGATATTTATCATTAGTCAGCCTGGTCCAGTAATGGGGCATCTGTATCCACAAAGACATCAGGTGGATAAGGTTTGAAAGGTTGTCTGAGAGAATATCTGCTCACATACGTGGAATGCACTGGTCCACCTGGGGGTTGGCCAAACAGTGACTTGCATCTATCGTTTCTCATCCTTCTGGGTGACATGCACATAGGGGACACACCGGCCATTCCAGGTACCCTCTCTTCAGTCCCCCCTCTGGTCGACATGTCAACCACGTCTCCAAACCTATTCACCTTTGCCTTCGAGAGCCAAATCCTTGTCTCTCCTCCAAGATGTCCATAGAATCTTGCATGGCCATCTAAACTCGTCATGTAACAGCAGTGTGCTTCTGGGTTGCACTACACCTACTTCCCCCAATATTCCTTGCAGTCGCTGGGGTCCTCGAACACTACTACGGTCGGGAGCAGTGGACACCCTGTTATTTGTGTCCTTAGGTTATTTCACACCGCTACAATCTTGTCTTCTTCGGAAGTTGTTTCTACTAATACTTTAATTCCTATTGTTTTCTCTGTGGTTTTTTGGCATTGTGTGATACATATCTTGATCACACACAATGTCAATAGTACTGAAATTAATTCTGCCAGCTACACTTTTACTCCGTTGGCCATCCATGTAGGTATCCATGCGATGTATGATAGCCAACCTTCATCTTTACTTGCTCCTTTTGCTTCTTCCTCCATTTTGGCATGCATTTGCGATAATCTGATAACTGCCTCAGTCAGTGTCCCATTTGCTTCATCACTAGCTGGAACGAACGTACATCAAGATGATCCGATCTTGGCACAAACTCCTCCCACCATTGCTGTGAGGAGATCCAGAACATACCTATTCCGAAGGGCCATTAACCTCACTGCTCGAAGTTCTTCTTTTATGGCATTGAAGCCGTTGACAGTTGAATTTATGGTTTGCATCAGCTCCCACCTCGTAATCTGGAGCCATTTTGCATTTGTGTACGTCTGTACTGTAGGAACGAAGTATGAAAAGAACATCTCCATTCTACTGAACAATCGGTACTCTGGTGGTATGTCGTCCTGAGAGTCTTCCATTGCTGATGATATGTAGGTCCCATTCTTCACCCTAGTTTATTCTACTGACCTCTTCTTTCTTCCTGCACCGTCCACTATAGGGAATTTGTCTGTTTTGATGTCTTTCTGAGGAACTACCAATGCTGGCGTGTTGATGTGCACCAACAAGCATACTCCTTCCCAGTTGGGTGGCAACTTCTCGTATGCCTTGAGTCTGCAGACCCAATAATGATCCATTAATACTGCTGTCCCGACTTTCCTGCCTGGAACCTTTACTGTCTGCTTGCATTGCTTGCTCAATCCAACCTTTACTGCTTCGTTATTCTGGAAACATAATGCTGCTCCATTTAGTGGTATTATGGGCTTTGGTCCAGTTTCATTCTCCACCCAGGTCAGTAACTTCACACTTGCTTCCCATTCCTTCAGGCACTTGTCATTTTCTTCTTGAATCTTACGCACTGGAACTGTTAGCAGTGTATGTGCCTTACTTCCCACTACTCCTTCTTTCCATCCTTCAGCTGTGTATACTTGGCCATATACAAGCATCTGTGGTCTTTCCCAGCATCCTGGTTCTCCTTCTATTTCTATGGGTCCCTTCTTTGGACACAGCAGTTCCTTCAGTGTTATTGTTTCTGTGTCTCCTTTCTGTGGACTGTCAGTGATTTATTGTATAGCCTGGTCTTTTTTTCCAGTAACTGTCTATCATGTCTAGTGTTTTTATAAAGCTGTCTTCATATGGAAATGTTGCTTTGGGCAACCATTTTAAGGTTGCTTCTTTTCCCTTGGAACCTTCATTGGGTAGCACACTTTGAAATGTACATAAGGGACTGTGCTCTTGCTGCTGCTGTTTCAGTTGCCATAAATGTTCGGGAGGCACTCATGGCATAGGGGATGAGAGAGAAGACATAGCAGCTCTCTCCAGTGGTCCGTTTACCTACTTTAGTCATGTGCTTGCACCACATGTAATTGGATAGCCGAGCATTATCAGTGAGGTGATAAACAACCTCTCTAATATCTACATCAACACTGCGTCTACCTCTCCTTAATGGTCTGGCAGTGCTTAGCTCCTGACCTGACATGGTAGCCATACCTGCGAGAATTGGGGTAGAGGTCACAGCTTTATTTTCTATTACAAAAGACATTCGCCAAAAAATAAGGGCAAAGATACCAAATGAAAAGAAGCCACAAGCCAGCATGATCACACTTTAAATAATGGCATTCATTACTTACTCCGCTTTAGAACTTTGCGTAGCTTTGAAGATATTGACAATCTGCCTGAAATGTGCTAGAAATGCATTATTTTGTTTTTAATACATACTTGTTATTTTAAGCACTGCAGTCGCAATGTTGTTCTGTGGCAATAAGGAATAATTGTTCCCACACAATGCGTATTCTAGGGTCACCAAGTACTTCAAGTACGGAAGAATTTCCTCGGCGAAGTCGAGGGTATGTTTGGGATAGATAGGCCAGGAAAACACTAACAAAGAAAATAAATTGGCCTTGGAAGGTCGTGGGGTGAGGGTCTTCCGGAAGCATGGAACAATGGAGGGATAACAGTATCAACTTTCACGATGAATGTTGTCAGTGTGCCAAAAGAAAAATAACAATTGAACAGTGGATGTGTAGGAAGTCCTTTCCCTATTTGTCTCGCTTAGGAGCGAGTAACCAATCATTGTCGCTGCTGGACGTCCACAAGGTAGTTCCATGCTTTCTTGCCCCTTATCTTTAAAGCGCGATCAGTTACTTCTTCTACTTGATGGGGTCCCGTGAATCTGGGTTTAAACCAAGTTCTCAAAAAATCTTGCAAGAGGATAGTATCGCCAGGATAAAGTCTTGGTGCTTTCAGTCGTTCCTCATTTGTTTCTCTATTGTTGCTTTTCTCCTTTCCTTTGGGCCTCTGCCGTTGAGCCTGCAGTTGGCAAGAAATAAAAGAGGCCCTAGCCATCAAGGCAGCTGTGTAATCGTACATTTCTTTTCCCAATACATCAGACATTTTTTCGGCATCGGTCAGTGCGGTGGGAGGAGTCAGGGAAAATGACATGCGTCAACTGGTTACCACCTCATGTGGGGTTAAATGGTGAACGGAGCCTAGTTTCTTGCGCAATGCAAATAGAGCCAAGGGTGAACAGCGTAGTCAGTTCTTATTCAACATTTTCTTTATTTTGGCTATGCCCTCCTTCAGCTGCCCGTTGAGGCGCTCGCACACTATGTTTGCTTGCAGATGATATGCACAGGAGAATTTGTGTTGTATTCCTCGCAAAGTGGTGGTGTGATGGAACATCTCATTGGCGAAGTGAGGACTAGTGTCAGACCGCAGGACCTCACATGCGCCCCATTGTGGAAGGATTTCCCTAACCAGGAATTATGCAGCTCAAATGGCATCAGGATGGGAACAGGTACACGTTTCAATCCATCGGGAGAATGGGCACACAACCACTATCATGTAGTGGTAGCTCTAGCATACTTGGAGCATGTCAACATAGTCAACATGAAGGTGTTGGAATGGACCCATTGGGTGAGGTATGACTCCTCTCACTACCTTCAATGTATGGCCTGCTGTGAAACCTTTACAGATAATGCAATTGGTCAGGAATTCTGCAACATGTTCCGCCAGGTTGGGACGGGACCAATCTTCTCCAATATGAGCAGCTAGCACATACTTCCCCATATGGATAGGATTGTATAACAGTGTTAGTGCACTGTGTAATAATGATAATGGCATCATTACCTTCCCTGTCCTTTCCTGCCGCCATAGAGCATCTGTTGGTGATATGGAACATCCTCTTCTCAACCATAATCCCGTTTCCTCTTTTGGTGCAGCTCAATGCAATTCCATTATTTGTGTCAATGATAATGTGTTGTACACTTCCTTCAATACCATTGTTCGTACATAGTTCACGTCTTGGATGGGGTGTCCATTTCTAAGATGTCATCAAAGAGTGCTGCACGCTTTGCTTCTGCATCTGCTGCCTTGTTGCCCCTGGAGACAGGATCCTCCCCCTTTGTGTGGGCCTGACATTTCGCGACTGCTATGCTCATTGGGAATTGGAGTGCTTCTATCAGTCTACCCTGTAGGAGTGTGTGCTACAACAGTGACCAGCTTGTCAGAAGGCATTCCTTAGCCAGGGTGACAGCCCAGAATGCACTGTAGGCATCACATAGGCAGAATCTGAATATACTGTCACTTCCTTGTTCTTGCTGCGCTCCAGCACCAGTATTAGAGCTAGTAGCTCCGCAGCTTGTGCTGAGAAATGGGACGGTAAGCATGCATTTACTATCACCTCACTTGTCCCGTCCTCTTTTAGCTTCACTACTGCCGTACCAGTATGTCTTTCTCCCGTGGTCTGGTCTATTGTTGATGACCTGTCAATATAAAGCATTTTCCCCTCTCAAGTGCGTTCTCCTTTACCTTTGGGATGTCATCATGATTGTCAGAGTCATGCACATATTCATCCTCTTCTATGAGTTTGGTGAGGAATGTCGCCAGGTTCACAAGTCGTCACCTCACTAGCTTGATAGCTGAGTTTGTGATGTCAATGTACTTTTTGGTCGCTCTAGTATTACAAAGTGAGCATTCTCCACGAAAAAAGTGGTACTGCATCCCAAAGTTATGCTTGCTGATTTCTCCACTGCAAATATGACAGCAGCTAGTGCCTGCTCGCAAGAGTAGTGTCCTCTCATCACTGGGTCTAGTTTCCCGCTGTGATATGCTAATGATTTGTGACCCATGGTTGTTTTCTGAATCAATACTGCAGTCATTACTACTCTGCTGGAGTGTGAGAATAGGGAAAATTGTCTTGATAGTCTGGGATCCCTAACACTGGAGCTATGTATTGCTATTTTTAGCTCCTCAAATGCCTTGGTCATTTCTTATGTTTACTGTAATGTACCCTCCCCTCTTTGCGCTCCATTCAGTGTGCTTAACAAGGGTCTTGTGTATGTGCTGTAGTCAAATACCCATGTCCTGAAGTAATTACAGAAGCCTAGAAATTGCTGCATCTGTCTTATGGTTGTGGGTTTTGGCATCTTGCGAATTGCCTCTTTCTGGTGTCACACTTCGTTAGTCTTGTGATATCAGTTGTCCAATATATAATACTTCCTTTTGGCAATATTGCAATTTGGCCTTGTCTACTTTGTACCCTTTCTCTGCTAGTACAGTCAACATGTACACAGAATAATTTCTACACTGTTTCTGTTTTGCTACAGATCAAGATGTCGTCTACGTATTGCATAACAACACTTTCTAACTGTACATTGCCTACCTCCATCTGGAGGACCCTGTTCGATATGGACGGGGAGTCACAGTACCCTTGTGGAAGACAAGTGTGTTTCCACTTATTTCTATATAGAAATGAAGTCAAATCTTGTGAGTCTGGATGGAGTGGTATAGAGAAGAAGGCATTCTTCAAGTATATAACCGTGAAGTAGGTAGCTTCCGTGGAAATGCTACACAAAATTCTCGCTGGGTTCAGGACTAGTGGAAATTCTGCCTCAACAATGTGGTTCAAAGGGTGAAAATCTTGTATAAAGACAATTGTCTCACAAATTCCCTTATCTGCCTGCCTCAATAGAGGATATTGCTTTGCTCTTGGTAGAATGGCTCCTGGCTTAAGTTTTATCTTTACTGCTCCTATTGCCTTCCGAAGCCCCACATCATAGGGACTTGTGGTCATAAGACACTGGGCACCTTTGCCATGTCTTCCTCGAGAAATGAAAACGGTGCTTGTAGCATCAACGCCATTCTCTGTGGTACCTCTCTGTAGTGTATGCTAATGTTGAACACCACCTCATGATCTGTGCGGTTGTCTTCAAACAATTCTTCATCAGTTACAGTAGTCAACCTGTACCCTTCTTCAGCTACAATCACTGACCTCCAAGTTTTTCCAGTGTCATCTCTCCCATGTGCTGTTATTCCGTCTTCTCCCACTGTAACTACCTCTAGTTCTAGTGGGATCACCATCCCCTCTTGCTCATCTAATGGTAGTTCTGGTCTAAACAGGTACTCATTTGGAAGGCATTTAGAAAGAGCCAAAATATAAGAAATATGTTAATAAGAAATGACATAACGCTGAAACAAACTTTGGCTCCTAGACAGACGACATTGTGGGGCTTGCCATCTGTTAAAGGTCATTTTCCCTGTGGCAATTGCTTGATGTGTGGCTACACAGAAGAGACTAAACAAATCAAGTTGAGTCAATCATGTACTTGGATAATGAATGAAATGACTAATTGTAATTCGGAAAATGTGGTGTATCTGATTACATGCCCTTTCGAGTTACAATACATAGGAAAAACCAATAGGAAATGCAAAACACGAATGATAGAACATCGTAGTTGCATTAAGAATAAAGTAATTGCAGCCCCCATAGTAAAACATTTCTTAGAAATGAAGCATACACATGAAGATTTTAGATGGGTCATTCTTAAAAAGATCCAAGGCTCCACGAAACAAGAAACAGATCAGAGACTCTCTAATTTTGAACAAAAAATGATTTTTAAGTGTCAGAGTCATATTAGAGGGCTCAATGAAGAAGTGGAATGGCACCATGTAAATTTATAAGCTGTCCGTATATAGTATCCCCTCTGGATATGTTATACACTAATGTTTTGAAATTGCATTGCTTCTTTAAATTGCTTTGACTGACAAAAATTTGAAAGAAATGTGTAAAAAATGGCTACATTCTTCATTTGCAATGTGTTTTGGGTTATATGTAGAAGTGGAGCAACATCATGTAAATTTATAAGCTGCCCATATATGGTTCCCTTTTTTGGATATGCTAAACACTAATGTTTCGTAATTGCTTTGCCTCTTTAAATTGCTTTGACCGAAAAAAAACGTAATAAACATGTGTAAAAAATGCCTATATTCTTTTAACTGCAATGACTATTTAAAACTAAGGCATATCATTTGCTCTATGTATAGGATGATAATATATGTCATTAGTGGGGTGTACTGTTATAGTTTTTTCCATAACCTTGTTTATCAAGCGTACATTGGACACATCAGGGTACATCCACAGGTTTTTACAACCATGGAACCCTGTATATGTGGTCCATTCCAAGATGTTGCTCGTAAAATTTGTAAAATGTATATGTTTTCCATGGACGGCACCGCTAGACATGTGTCTAGACCATCCATCGTTGTAGTTTCACTCTGTTTTTTATCTTCATACTTTGGGTGGATATTTTCATGTTAATGAGTGGCCAGATCGGCTCAGTGTGGCTTGGTGTATGAGCTGAATTAGGGGGATAGTCCTTCTTTGTGCTCTATTGATCGTGCGCCGGGTTGGATTGATGACATGAGTCCGTGGCCAGATCGTCTCATTGTGGCTTGGTGTATGAGCTGATTTAGGGGCATAGTCCTTCTTTGTGCTCTATTGATCGTGCGCCGGGTTGGATTGATGCCGTGAGTCCGTTGTTTGTGTTCTACATGGTCTATTTACTACACGCACGGGGAATGTCAATACTCCTGAACACTCGCAGTGATTGTGATTAGGAAAGCTCGTTCAGTGGCATGGTAAGGTAATTTGACCACGCGTAAACAATGCTGTCATTTACGGAATTGGAATTAGCATTTTGGTTTGTTTGGGCCACGCCACATGATACTTTACATCTTTGTTTCCAAAGATATTAGACAACGTATAGGACTCCATTGATGAATTTTCCTCGTATGAGATACGGAAGCGTAACTCAACAGTGAATGCTGGTAATTATTTTACCAACCTAGTTGAGGTAATTATCATGTTACCCCTTCTTTAATACAATGGTGATGGTATTTGATGTTTGTTAGACACGCTGTGATGGTAATCTGGATCCTTGTTAATAGCACTGGCACTTTTAAGGTGATTGGTTGTGGTGTGTATTAGAAGACAATACATGATGATGTGTTGTATAATGGCTATTAATTGAAGGTGGTATGACTAATACAGCTTGTTGGGATATAAGGTGTAGTTAGCATGTGGCTTTAACGTTATATATATTTGTAACGTGGTGGTATGTCGGACTTGTGTTCCCCTGTTTATTGTTTTATTGTCTGTACAGATCTCGGAACTAGCGAGGGTTACTTTGAGAACCCATATTTAAAAACATAAACTTGATTCAAGAAGTTTTCTGCTATTGTTGGGACTTCGACATTAGCACTACTAAAGTCACATTCAGAGGTATAGTAGTTTTCTTTTAAGGGCAGGCCTAGTTGAGACCTGTACCTTAGTCCTTTACAAACCAATGTGGTGTAATCTAAAGGGTGTGGTTAGAGTTATTTGGAGAACGTAACTCACTGTCTTCTTGTGGTGTTGGTTGTTATCCTATGCAGGTGACCCTACTCATTGGATCGTTTTATTCCTAACCTGGGATTACATGGTGGTGAAAACCTATGTGAAAAGGTTATTTTCCCCTGAAGAAAGTTCGAGCATTGAGAAGCTACTAAGAACTGAAACATGTCAGGATATGGTTGTTGTTGAATGACACTCTGATTAAATGCATAGTGTATCTCAAATGTTATGTGTCTGTTGAAATTTCATATGTTGTTATGTGTGATGTAGTCATCCCATTAGGTTGCTGTTATACCCACCATGTGGGTCATAAATCCTGGGTTATAGTATGTGTTTTAGAAAATGTTTTTTAGAAAAAAAAATTTCAAATTTTGAGTATTATAAATAAAAATGGTTAAATGTATGAAATTTGTTTGCACACCAAGTCTATTTTTTTAGGACCAATGGTTATAGGTCAATACCAATTACCTCGTGTTAGACAGATGAGCGATTTACTAGACTAGGTTTTCTGTACCTGGTCTCCTTTATGTACAAATACTCATTTGGAAGGCGCCATATCTTTCCCTCAATCCCAAGGAGCCATGCTATTATTACCTCTACTCCATATTGGAATAGCTCTTCGTCTGCTTGCACCCCCTCTGTACTGTGCTCCTGCAATAGGCTTGAATAATTTCCCTCACATTTAGGAGGTGGATCCGAGGTGTGGAGCACACTATGCCTTGGTCCGTGAATAAGATGGCCATGTTGAGTTTGCTCATAATTTCTCTTCCCATTATGTTTACTGGTGTCTGTCGGGAATACAACAAGTGCAGAGCTAAGTCATGTTCCCCCATAGAAAGTGTAAGATCGTTAGTAAAAGGAACCAAATCCGTCGCCCCAGAAAATCCCTGCGCATTCATGGCATTGCCTGACATTGGATACCTTCCCTCCCTGATGCAGGATCTAGTCGCACCTGCGTCTACGAGAAAGGAGAAGGTCTTGTCACCCATTGTCACACCTATATGTGGTTCCTCTGCCGGGTTGAGTGTAATCGATCAGATGGAACACATCGGGTCTGTCTGTGGGCTGTCCTGTTGTGGGTACAATGGCAATCTATTTCCTGTGAATGGGTTGCCTCTCACCACAGTCACCCCGTCCCCCAATTTCCAAATGGGAGTCATTCCCATGGAGTCTGTGTGCATCATTGTCCTGTCACTTTGCTGTGCTGTGTATGGTGACTGCATATTATTCTGCATCTGCGGTGCAAGTGGTGTCTGTGTGTATTGCTGTACGGGCACCTGCATCTGGCGTGTCTGTGTCATGGGTTGGTATGCCTGCAGATATGCATCCAATGTCTGCACTTGCTGTTGTGTTTGCTCCTGAGCATAGTACTCAGTCTGTTCTCCCTGATATGTGGGCTGATATTGCATCCCCAGGTTCTGCTGCATCCACCCTGCTTCTACACACCCTGGAAATGTGTCCTATTTGTCCACATTCCCAACACTGCAATGTTATCCCCATTAATCTCTGATACCCTCCTGAAAATCCCTCTTGGCCGTGCTGCATCTGGTTCCCATATCCTCTTTCTCTGAACCCATGATGTGCGTCACCCCACCACATGAAACCTCCCACTGTGGGCGGCGGTCTGCACTGCGCTTGTGGGGTACCTTGTCCTTCCACGCTCGTTGACATTGCCCCTTCCATTGTATATTTTGACAATTTCTTCTGCATTAACTTTACCTCTTCCTGCTTCTGTTCCTTGCACTTTTTTTCCTCGCATTTTCTTGCATTCGCCTACAATAGTGTACTATAGTGAGTTGTATTTTGGACCACAGTTTGGCTCCCATCCCTCTAACTTCTTGAGCTGCCTTTGTACCTGCCACGGCAACCCTTGACATAATATTGTTAGGGAGAATTCTCATTTCATGGCTAATTTCCCTTACCTATAGAGTCCCCCAGCAGCTTTGCTGGATTTGAAGGGTTTGTTTCTTTTTACCTGCTAAGAGTGAGACTCTTTTTCCCACACTTAGGCATTTTTGCTATGTGTGTTCTAGGCTATTTTTGTGTTTAATGCCTATGGGATCTTTTCCCTCACCCATAGGAACCATCTTTATGCACATGTGTCACACAGCACCCTCCGTGCCGTGACACAGGGGTGTCGTAGCGACCCCCAAACATAGACTCCATACCCTGGGACTGACTACTGTCTCCCAAGGCATGTAAAGTCCCCATTGACGTTACTAGTCGATTTTTATGAACTTAACCAGTACACTCCATCTTAATATGGAAGTACTGGAAGTGGTTAATAGTTTTTCCCCTATGTTCATTTTCGAGAGGGTACCTTAAAGTCCCCCTCTGCAAAGTTTCTGGCTGGTGGCAGTGGTTAATACCTTTTATATTCAACCGCAAATATTTCTCTATGGTATTTTCCCATTGTTCGAGGCTACCAGTTTTACTGACAGCCTCTAACATACCGCTGGTCTATTTTTTGTTTAACCTTACTCCGGTAGGTTTTATTTGCCAGAACTTTGATAAAACTTCTTTCTCGAGTCTTACTCCATTTTCCTAACCCAGGTTGGGGATCCTGTGTTTGTCCTTTTGGCGGGCTTCTGCGAAGAAGCCCTCCTTTCGGTGCCACTGAGTCTGGGGCGGGTCTGTTGTTTGGGAGGGGGAGTAGAACCCCTGGACAGAGTTGCCAAAGCAACTCAGGTCGCACTCTAACCTGATAGGCTGGGGAGTCTCCCGCCAAGATGACCACTCCACTGTGTGAGTGACAGCTAGGCTGTATGAATGGGTCTCTTTCTGCATAAAAGCAGGGTCCTGAGGACTGGAAGAGCAAGACGTCGCCACTGGAACTACGGAACCGAAGGGGAGAGAAGCCAAAGACATCTTCAGCATCTACACCACCGGTGAAGCCCTGCCGGATCGTCTCACCACTTTTCTTCCACACGACGAGTGGAGATCTTCAGCGAAGTGCCTCCTTCCCTTGAGCTGGTGGAGTCAACCAGTTTGCCCATCGCATCCTCGGACCTGCCTTGGTCGAATCGACAGTGCCTTGGAGACCGGATAGCCAGGCAGCTATCGACCCGGACCGCGATTAAAAGGAGCGTTCCTTTTAAACTTCGTTTGGCAGCACCGCGGCTGGTTTCATCCCTGGGTAGTGCAGCGACTCAAACCTTCCTCCACGACGAGAGCCTCTCTTCCTCTGCTGGATCCCTCGACCTGCAGGAATTACCAGGAACAACCACCACCACAGGAGCCACCTCTCCACATTTAAGGTACATTGTTCCGCCAGGCCGCCCTTTCTCCGTGGTAGCCCTAAAGGTGTTTGAAATCCTTTAACTACTTGTGGCGTCGGCCGCCTTCTCTTTTAACATTGTCTTTCGCCTTGCATCTACATCTTCAAAAGTTTTCTACTAAAGACTTGACTGCAGCTACAAGAACATTTTTGCTCCTAAGCTCTTGGTCCTGTACCACTGACTCTGGCTCAGGCCTATTGACTTTGGCTGACTTGTTATATCTGCTCTCACTAGTTTAGTTTTCAATGAGAAACGTGTTGATACACTGAAATCTTCTAAACCCCTCTTCGTTCCTACTGCTTTAACCTGTGGAGTGCCATTTTGCTCAGTTTTCATTCACTTATCTTTTGGTTAAAGTGTTACTGTGCATTACTTGTCCACCAAACTTCAGGGAAGTGTTGCTAGGGGGTGCCTGAGGATATTTCGACTTAACTTGTACTTTCCCTCCCTTTCGTTGAATTGTTAGAGTGACATTTGTAATTGGCTTTCACTGTGCCGGTTTGCTCAGTTTTCACTATACCGCAACCTTGTCTACAATTGAATAGGGAGTTGTATATGCTTTTCTTTTGACTAAACTTAACTTACTTTATTAACTGTGATCTATGTGTTGACTTAGAAGTGTATAAAATAAATATATATTCTCTTTTTAATACAAAACTTTGGTCAGTGTTTCCTTGCTCCATAGTATTGTATTACCTATTGTGTCAACCCTGAATACTGCTCATCTCCCTCTTGATATAAGTCTGACTGCTCAGCCACAGCTACCAACTAAATCTTTGTGGTACAGACTGATACCAAAGTGGATTTATTGCTCTCACCTGCAGTCCTAATCTGGGGTAGTGCTCCCTAAGGGAACTGTCCTGGATTCTGCCTAACAAATATATGATAGAATAATCCCACTGTCTTGTCCCACGGTTCTCACGTTTCAAGTCTCCATTTCTCTTGAATAGTTTGAATGTACTGTAAAGGGTCTTCGTGTCCCCATTTTGCGTGCCATAATCATGCTAATGTCTGAGGTGTCTGGGTACTGGAATCGTAGAGTCTACCACAAGGCCGCTCGGCAGTTGTGGAACGGCAACCCGTTGTGCGCTGTGTTCTGGGCAGTTACTCCTGGGTAGATGGCCCTTTTCCATATGTAATCGACAACCTCCCCAAGAATCACCGAAAGTAAACTTTACATAGCCCCCACTGCTAGTTTTGTACCTGCTGTTTCTTGCATTAGCCTACAATAGTATACTGTATTGAGTTGTATTTCCGACCACAGTTTGGCTTACACCCCCGCTAACTTTTTGAGCTGACTTTGCACCTGCTCCAGCAACCCTTGACATAATATATGATAGAATAATCCCACTGTCTTGTCCCACGGTTCTCGTGTTTCAAGTCTCCATTTCTCTTGAATAGCATGAATGTACTGTAAGGGGTCTTCATCGTCCCCCATTTTGCATGCCATAATCACGCTAATGTCTGAGGTGTCTGGGTACTGGACTCGTAAAGTGCAACACAAGGCCACTCAGCAGTTGTGGAATGGAAAACCGTCATGCGCCGTGTTCTGGCCGGTTACTCCTGGGTAGCCGGCCCTTTTCCATATATCATTGGCAACCTCCCCGAGAATCACTGAAAGTAAACTTTTTATATCCCCCACTGCTAGTGTCGTACCTGCTGTTAGCCTTTCTATTTCATATATCCACTTCCCCGCAACTGTGGTTGAGGGTAGTTTGCACAACAAATTGGCTTTGTCAATCTGTTGCCATGGTTTGTATTGAGGTCTCCCCCCTCGCTTATCCAATAACAGGAATTGCTTCAGTTCGGTCCTCCCACCCTGTCTCCCGGTGTCTTTGGTGGCTGTGAATGCCCTCGCCAATTCTCCCCTCCTCTCTGCTGGAAGGTCCCTGAGCCTCTACGTACATGGAGTAACGCCATCTACCCAGCATGATATAGCCCTCAAGTGATGTGTCATTTCATCCTTCTCACCTCATAGTCCACGCATGTCCTTTTCTGCTTCCCATATCATGTCTCGGGTCTGGGATCTTCCCTGTAGAGCGAAGGACTGGTCGCCCCATTTCCTCATCCTCACTCCCTACTAAGTCGTTGTCCGACTCAGTATCCCCACCATCGCTGTCGATATTGTCTTGGAAGCTTAGCCTCCTTAATACTGTGCCTCCCTGCTACACCTCATCTGGGCCAATCATGCTCCCACGCTCCCCCCTCACGGAGGACTCGATATTGTCTCTGTTTGGCAGCACCAATGCCCTATCATATCTCCTTCCTCGCTCTCCTTGCTCTTCTCTTTCCTTATTGTCACAAAAACATGATAAACCCAACTTCACTCTCACTTCCCTCACAGCGCACTTGTTCTCCTCCATGCACTGTTGCTCTCTAAAGAGTTGTTCCACTTCCAACTTCCTCTTCTTCTTTATCTCTACTTGCTTTTCCCTCTCTTTGTCTACCCCTTTTTCTCACACTTGTGCCTTCTGTTTCTCCCTTTGCACTCTCTTGCGTTCCTCCTTTTCCCCTTTCTCTTGTCGCTCTATATCTTCCATATGCCCATTCCCTTGCTTCACCCGTATCTTCGGAACCCGTTGCTTCCTTTTTAGTTCCTCCCGCTTCTCCCGCTTCCTTCCCGTCCAGTTTCGTAATATTTGTCCACCAACCAACTCATTCAATAATATATTCTACTCTCCTTCCTGTCTCCCTTCCATCCCCATGTCGCTTTCTTCTATGCGTGCCCTGCTCTCGCCATGCTCTCTTTTTTTCATCTCCAGCACTTTGAGTTTCCTTGACCCCGTGTCCGGTCTCGTTCTGCCCTTCCCTCCTGCTGTATGCTGGAGGTGCAAAAATTGGATTTGTGTAACCTGTCCCTGCTCTCAATTCTCTCACTGGATTTAATCCCTGGACCCCCGCTGTTGTGCCTTTGTTCTCATGTTCAGGGGGTGAATGGGCAGAGGCTGAGGGGTTCTTGCCCACGGCCTCGTGTTGGTGCAGCATCCAGTGATCCGTGCCACATCCCCTCCAAAGTCCTGGAACACTTTCCACAGTTCGAATATAGCCATTCGCTTATTCACTTTCTTTGCCTTATAAAACTCTTGTATATGCGTGTGTAATGGTTGCTGCACAGATTTGGAGAAGCTCCCACCTTTTGCCAATAGCTTAGACAATTTACTGTCTGTGCTTCGTGTCCATTCTGCGCTATATGTACACATTTCATTCTTATATTGTGGAAGGGACTAGCACATGTGCTTTAGGGGTGTGTTCCCTGTGTTGCTGCCACAATATATGATTTTAATACTTACTTGACCCCATATCGGGGCTTTCGACACTTCCTCTATTATCAAACAGATGCACTTTACTGAATGTTAATTTCACATAACCAAATAACAGTTCCGTTCACAAAATCACAAGCCTCTCCGGCTCTCAACAAATATCATGGGAGTGCCCCGTGCATCGCCCTTCTGCAACTCTCCACTTTCTCAAGCACACCCACCAATCTCGCACATGCGCCTTCCATGCACCGCCACAAAACACCACAACTCTGTCAATCTTTGATCGTCAAAATGTTTGGCACCTCGTCATGCTCTCCGAGTCCTATACGCAACCACCCCTGGTGACGTCACCTCAATAATGCGTAAAGATAAAGAAACAGAATCGCTGATTCTCTTCCCCTGCTGTGTACATCCCTTCTTCAGCACTCTCTTTCAACCTCTGCGATTCTTTCCCTCTCTCTCTCTCTCTCTCTATATTCTTCCTTCTGGCCCGACTCACTCTGCAGGGCACACCCTGGATGTTCTGATCTCCTCAGACCTCCCCTTCTCTAACCCTCTCACCACTCTTCTATTTTGGAGTGATCACTTTCTCCTTTCTTCCCACCTCTCTCTCTCTTTTCCCCGCAGGTTAAGCTGACTCCAGCACTGCCGCATACCTGCTCAGTCATCCGATCGATGAAGTGTGTGTCAGTTGAGGCTTTTGCTGCTACTTTCTCTCCTCCCACTGTGCCTTTGGCTGACTCACACCCTGACACAGCCCTCTCTAAACTTCATCTCTCTGTCTCCAACACTATGGATTACCTTACCCCTGTCATGAGGATCTGCATGAAGCCCCTATCCAAGTGGTACGATTCCGACCTCGCCGCCCTTAAATACAAGTGTAGGGGAGCAGAGAGGAAGTGGAGGGCCATTGGTCGATCCTTCCTCTCCGGCTAACTATGGCCGATCTCCATCACTCCTTTCCTGTATAAACTCTTGGAAAAGTTGGCCATCTCCAAGCTTAATCTAAATACTGAATCTGTTGGTTGCCTCCATGACCAACAGTCTGGCTTCAGAGCTACCAGAAGCACGGAAACTGCTCTCCCGAACACCCATGAAGACTTGCTCTCCAATATTGACTCTAATCTCCTATCTGTCCTCATTCTCCTTGATCTATACTCTGCTTTTGACATGGTCAACCATGCCATCCTGCTCAATCGTCTCCAGGACAACCTTCTTATTACTGATCAGGCTCTGTCCTGGTTGACCTCCTTTCTCACCAACCGACACTCTCAGGTCCAACCGGGGTCTTTCATCTCTTCTATCTCTTTCTCTACTTGTGGTGTTCCCCGGGGGGTCTATCCTCTCTCTGTGGTTCTTTAACCACTACCTGGTACCTCTTGCCCGCTGCATCGCTACTTTCTGCTCCCATTTTCAATGTTATGCAGATGACACTCAGCTTTCTTTCAGACTCCCCCAGCCACCTCTGCTTCTTCTCTAATACCAGAATGTCTGGTCGCAATTCAGGAATGGTGTGGCGCCAATGATCTCTGCCTTAATGCCAGTAAGACTGACATCCTCCTTGTTATGGTGATGTCTTAGCATAGTCTTCTATTATTGTACTGAGTGGAACTCTGGTGAGTGATGCTATGACATGATGCTATGACATGTATGTTCTGGAGCATTGCTTATAGAATGTTATTGCTTGACTAACCAGTCAGTTAATGTTACACTGTGGAGATGGTTGGGGGTCTCTACTACCCAGTCTTCCTTATAAGCAATAAACCATCTGTCTAACTCATATTGCTTGGTTCTTTGCTTCTACACTCCTCATTGGGAAACCCGCTCCTTCCTTTCTTCTGTCTCACTCTCTCTGGTCATCTACTATGGGCGCTCTTCCTGCTGCTTACTGTGAAGCTAAAAACCCTGGTGTCATCTTCGACTCCACCCACTCCTTCTCTCCTCACATCTCTGACATCTCTAAGAAGTCAAACTATCAGCTGCACCTCCTCAGAGGTAGTCTTCTTTTTCTCACTTTCCCCCAGAAGCTCACTGTCTCCAGAGATCTGGTCCTATCTAGGCTAGACTATTGCAACAGCCTCTTTCTAAATCGTCCTGCCTCTACTCTTAGACCTTTACAACGTATCCAGCACAAGACTGCGAGACTTGTCGTTCGCCTCAAGCCCAGGGATCGTATCTCTCCAGCTCTAAAATCTCTTCACTGGCTCCCTGTGGCTGCAAGGATCAACTTCAAGACCCTCTGCATCGTCCACAAGGCTTTATGGGGCCTGGAAACGCTCTATCTCCAACTTTCTCTTCCAATAAATCTCCCTTCTCGAGCTCTCTGCTCATCTACCTCAAAGTATCTGAGGGTCAGACGCTTTTCCAAGCAGAAAGTTGGGAGCAGATCGATCTCCTCAGCTGAGGCCCCCCTGTGGAACAGCCTCCCTGCCTCTCTCAAACTTGAGCAGAACCAACTCTGGTTCCGGAAGCGATTCAAGGCCTTCCTTTTCGCTTCCGCTTTCTCTCTTCCTCTCCCCTGCTGATGCACCTGACTGCTCTGTGCACTGGTCACCCTCTGAACTCGTGCCCAGGCTCCTGCTTGTCCAGTTGCCCTTGCACTGCCTCCGGGCTACCCAGCACTTACGGGTCTGTATCTGCAACCCTACAGTCCCTTCTCTCTGCACTTATGACCCACCCGCTGGCTGCACTTGTGAGTTAACTGCACTTCCCCCTTCCCCTCCCACTGGCACTTCTGCCCTTCCCTCTTCCCCACACTTGCGTGATCTGAATGACAAAAACCCTAGTAAGATTATTATTTTGTCCTCCCTTGTTTCCCCCTTCTTGTCTTGTCACACCTAGAAACACTTGTGTACAGGCGCGTTATAAATGCCACATCATATGTTAATGTTAATGTTAAGGGTATATATATAGCGCACCGTCACCAACAGAGTTGGTCTCCAGGCGCTCCGGCGGATCTGTAAACAAAGAGTTGGGGGTGGGTAAAAAGGGCATAGGAAAGTGAGAGGTGGTGTCCTGTTAGCAGCTTCAGTTCCGTTTTCACTGTGCGCTGAGCTTGGGTGTGAATATAGGATCGAAGCGAGTCCTTGTGTGCTGTTGTTGCGATCTATCTGTTGATTATTTGTTGTTGTGGTGTGATGAAGTGCGTGCGGTTTGCTATGAGAGAAGTGGTGTGTAGGTTTTTGTGTGAGTTAGGTAAGCAGAAATTTGAGGTTTTGGTTAGTGGGTTACAGGTCTCTTAATGTTTTTTTGTTGTTTATGTATCCAGTTGTCATACTCGGTAGGTATATTCTTTCTCTTTCTTTCCTAACTGTCTAGTTTCAAGGGAGATGGCGTGACTAGTTCCCAGCTAAATTATATGAGCTTGGTACACCCGGTAGTACAAGCATTATCCCTTAGTTCGATAGTAGTGTTATATTATCATTCCCCCGATGCTTCCTATCTATTTACTGTCAGTGGTCCATTGGGTAGGTATATTCTTTCTCTTCCCTTTCCTGACTGTCTAGTTTCTAGGGCAATGGCGAGGCTGGTTCCCAGCTAAGTTATTGAGCTTAGTACACCGGGATGGGTGAGCAATATCACTACTTAAAGTAGTGGTGTTATATTATCATTCCCTGCTCCTTCCTATCTATTTACTGTCGGTGGTCCATTGCTGCCTGTGATTACAATGTGAGCTAAGGTGTTAATGCTAGTTCATATTTTGCTTTCCTTCCCGATTGATCTGAGGATGTTCTTTCAAATTGTTGTCTATCTTTCAATTGATAAGTGGGTATGTTGTAGATCAATATATCCTTACTTCTATTAAGATCGAAGGCTTAGGGACTAGGGGATAGGTTCCTCTCTCAGCCTAGTTCCGCTGTCTATGCCCCTATGGGCATTCTTTTTAGTTATGGGGCGAAGAGCCAGGATTTGAGGAGTTTCCTGAATTGTAGGTGATCTCTTGTGTTCCGTATGTTCTTTGGTAGTTCGTTCCAGGTTTTTGGTGCGAGGTGAGAGAAAGAGGATCCTCCGAGTTTTCTTTTGATGTATGATTTGGGTTCCAAACGGATGTCGCTGCTGGATCTAATTGGCCTTATAGTGTGATGCACAAATATATAAATCAAGATCAAAAAACGTATAGATTAAGAAAGGATTTAAGACAAGAAACACAGAAAAGGGATATATGCACAAAGTTACTCAGACACACACATTCATACATGAAGAACATACACACACCATTCCGTAGATAGAGGACAGATACATATACACACTGTCAAAACCCTTTCCTTTTTCACTAGCCAAACACAGAAATGCAAGAAAGAAAAGTTCACCCAGAGCAAGCTTGCAACAGCTTATTGCAACTAACCATATGGAGCTACAGGAGCGTATAAGGAACCTGGAAGGACTTGAGTATTACTAACCTCTAAAGAAAATAATACAATATATGGGGAAACCATAGAATGACTGTTGTGAATTTCCATGAAGCCACAGGCCTCAGACTAAGGGAAGAAGAGATACAGACTCTGCAGCGCAAAGCCCAGAGCCAATGGTCACAGCCAACGACAAGGATGGGGGGAAAATTCCCGGCTCCCGGGGGCAGGGAGCCACCTGAAAAATAACAGAACAAAATCTTCAGTAATTGAAGACCAAAAAGCTCAGTTTTGCAGTCCTCACCCACGTGATTCAGCCTAGCCAAACAATGGCCATTTACCCGTAGTGGGAAGAGAAGCGTTCCCGGCGAAGACAGACAGAATTGATACATGCGTTGTCCACAAAATATTGAAGTTGGCAGACACTCCCTCAGGCTCAGTGGCTATGTCAGTGGCAGAAATGGGGACACAGAGTCTTTCTCATTACATTGAAAAGGTACACTGAGCCCTGTGAACAGAACAGAGTACCAGGCCTGAGGAGAGCCGCTTCAGCCAATTATGACACCGAAATCCTGGGGTGGTGTGTGAGGATTCAAGGGCCAATGGTAGTCCTGCAACCCTTCAAAAATGGGAAGGCCAATCTAACAACTCATATAAGGGATCTCTATAGGTGTTATTACCCTAGCTACCCAATGGGTTTGGTTCTTAGGTTTTTTGGGAAGGGTTGGGAATTGTGACATCATTATGGGATAAAAGCTTGTGACCCGAACACACGAGTTGTGATTGCTGGAGATTCTGTGATTTCCTGTATGATCCCTGTCTGTTCGGAAAATAAAGACAGTTCTACTTGCCCCATGGCTGAGTCCTTCGTCATTGCCACGGGAGGATTCGATGGGCCTTGGGCCCTCTGCTAAGCTGTGAGAGGATTGTTCCCGGACCACATGCCTCGCAGTCCTGGGGTGATTGGCGATGATGAAGTGTTCAATAGGAGGAGGAGAGCGAATAAGAGGGAGAATTAAAGGAGAAGGCTACACAATCTACCTCTGGATGTGGGGGATGAGGTTTTGATCCATTCCAGACATCCAAGAGGGAAGCTGTCCCTTCCATATGAACTGCACCCATGCAACGTTGTGGATGCAAAAGGGTCCATGATCACTATTATAGACGGCCAATCTATGATTACAAGGAATTTCAGCTACTTATGGAAGTTGACGAGGTCACCTAGGCTGAGTGAGAAAAGGGAGATGAGGTCAGAGGCACCACCACTATGGCCAAGAATTGACAGTGAGGAGTCAGATCAGGAAGACTCCATGACCAGTGGCGTTGAGGATGGCCCAGCAGAACAAAGAGGAGGCACCATGATGGACGAAGCAGGTCTGACAGACCAGGGAGAAAGGCAGAAGTACCACTGGCAGCCAAGCTACCTGCGGGACTTTGAAGTTGGTCTCCCATGACCAGAACTATTTACAAGTTGACATTATTGTTATGTCCACACATTGTGGTGTTGAGTACATTATGTATTATTTGTTTGGTTATGAAAAAGGATGAGTGTAGAGTATGCCACTTTAAGGCAGTATGGCGGAGCACGTCATCACGTAGAGGTAATAAAAGGGCAGTCAGCGCCACAAGTGTTGGCGTGAGCGTCAGAGTCCGAGACACCCGTATGCCTATGTGTCTCATTTGTACCTCGAGGAGGCCGCACCAGGATTTGGCCGTACCCCGACATAACGCCAGATAAAGATACTGTGTGGTTTGTGCTTAGTAAAATATGGTTAAATAAAATGGAATAAAATTAAGCAAGCGCCTAACGCCTAGCGCCTTGGGTCTGACACCCTTTGGAGTACAAAAACAAAATATTCAAATAAACACAGCCCTCCTTTCATGGTACATATTTGCACGGAAGGTGTTGTTGTGAAACATTTTCCTTGGCTCCTGTTTTGTGCTTCGGGTGAAACTGACAACACAAAGAGCCAAACATCACCACATATTTCCGCATTTAGAATGAATGATACACAGAATTCGCTTTTAATTAAAACCTGTGTTTTTGGAATATAACTCCTTGAAGTTTACGGTTTCAGAAATAAAAGGTGATGCGTCACATGTGCAGCCAGGACCTGTGCCACCACATTTCAAATGCCACCTCAAATGTCTGAATGCTGGCCTTTCCTGTGAATGAATGCCTAATATGTGGAAACTCAGCAATATCCTCTGTAAAATGCAGGGGGCAAGTCCTAAAAAAAAAGTGGGGGGACTCCGTAACATACCAATTGAATGTGGTTTTACCAGAAATTAGCATATCAAGGTGCCCTCTGAAAAAAGTGAGGGGACTCCTGAAACAAGCGGGGTATCCATCCACCCACCTCTGCCCTCGACTTGAGCCCTAGTAAAATGTGAGAAAATGTGCATTTTAAAAAGGAAGATGTTTGTTCATATTCCTTTCCCATGTACTATATCAACCAAACCAAGTGGGTAAAAATGGGTGTCAATCATTAATTGTGGTGTGGCTCCCTTCCAGTGCCTGAGAAGCTCAGTTGTCACCTTAAACTAACTGCTGGTGTTAGACTACCACTTCTAGCCCCTTGCCTAAGGCAATACTGCTATGATTGATTATTTATAGTGCTTAATACCCAGAGGTTTCTAAGCGCAGACGCATCAAACCTGTGTCCATGGTGTAGTCTTGCTTCCAAGGCGAGCACGTTGCACCAGAGCCATCCTCCCGAGAGCATAAATGTGTTTAACATTATTTGCAATTACAAAGTGCACTCTGCACATGTGTGGAAGCTAATGGTCTTCTAAAACCCTTGCCACATATGAAGTGTGCACTGCGCTAGCTTGCAGAGAAGTGTTTCTGGGGGCCTCTAGGGTGTGGAATTAGGGAGCCCAAGAGTCCCCAGCTCACTCACAGACAGCCGCCCATTCGGTGCGGGCAACAGGAAGTCTTGCAGCCGGTGATACCTGGAGCAGCAGGAAAGAAGAGGGATTTTTTTGCATCAGCAAAAGAGGTGAAGTAGACAAGGAGCAGAGTCAGTGATTGTTCGTCCAGATTTGTGAAGGCCGATCCCGCTGTGCTGCAGGCTACACTGCCAAATGTCAAGCCTGCCAGGTAGACGCAGCCCTTGGAGTCTGTCTGCTCCAGTTCTGAACAGGAGCTGCACGACAATGTCTGAGGTCAGTTTGGGACTGGACCTGCCAAACGTATTTTTGTATAACAGAGAAGGGAGAGAGAAAGAGAGAAACTATTTGTGTGCTTCAGTGTATGTTTAGGTGTGTTTGTGTGTGTGCATGTGCTTGTGTGTGTTTGTGTCTGTGCTATTACATGTCATTTGGTGGAAGCTGTACTTGACTCTAAGTTATGCCCCCCATCCTAGGCAGTGTGTGTGTGTGGGGCTGAGGGGGATATTTAGGGGTGGGGGGGAATGATGACACTGTCTGCCATGTTTCGAGGTGATGGGGCAAGATGAATCCGCATGAGTCCGTTTTCTGAGGGCGATCTATTGTTTTGAAGTCTCATGATGAAGACTGTGGTGACCTTGGGAGCCAGGAGTAACCACCCGTTCCCTGACATAGGCCCCAGAGTTGGAACACAGAGGATCTCCCAAGCTCCCCAGTCCATCAACAGTCTTATGTTGGGTGGCGCCTACAACCACCTGAAGAACAACTGGCTGTCCAGGATGGACCAGCCTGTGAACATGAGAAACATTTGGAATGATGTCCCAGAAAATAACCACAGGGTCAGGGACAACATCTAGAGGGGATGGACTAAAGGGAAGAAGGGAGGGTGAAATCCCAAACCTACCTCACCCAGGATCACATGCTGACTTACCTCTATTATCCAAGAAGGGGAAAGGGCCAGTTCCCATCAGGGTCTCCCCTGCTTCCAGTACAGGAAGTGACTGCCCCACCATCTTAAATTGGAACAAGCATGCCATGTTGCAAAAGTACTCTAATCTCAACTTTTTCCGGGTCTAATGAAAATAAAAACCATACTAAAAATGTAAATGTGATCAGAGCTCATGAGGTCAGAAAAGATGGGGGAAAAACTATTTTGCAGACCTGTGTATAGCTACAAAATCACAAATTAAATGGTGTCAAAAACAGAACATGATTGCAAAAAAGTGTCCAGAATAATTTCTCGTAATTTAAAACCAAAACAATTCACATAATTATGGCTACATATGTCTAAAGGAGAATATGATAGCATCTCCAGAGCGCTTTCTGAAAGAAAGGTACCGTGTACTGAGTATACACACCCATGAAACCAACATATTATGCAAGATCCAGGGCAGTAAACTCAACAATAATAAAAAGTGTAGCACTTCAAATTGTATTACTTAACAATTGTTTAAGTGTGTAACAATTTGACTGTTTGCCAACGGAGATGGCAAAAGCATGCTTAATGTACTCAACACTAAGCCAAAACACAGGGGCATTTAAAAACCACATAAAGGAAACCAAATCAGATATAGAAACAAAGAACACAAAATCACCACTGGTAACCGGTGACTTCATGAATTAAACGCAGTCTTTCATTCAGATGAATGGCAAGGTTTAGAACACATAACCCATCCTTTCAGACAGAGTGACAGGGAAATACCTATACGTCAACGTGAAACATGCTAGATCTACGTACTAGAGTTGCCTTCCCCAAAGCATGAATTAACATCTGAACTGGAACATTTGCTTATACATATCATTTTATTATTGCCAATTTAGCATTATTTATATATATTTAAAAAAAGAATACGTTTTTATATTTTAACAATAAATAGATAAGTTTGCCGGTCCGGAAAGAATGGTACCAGTAGCTTGCCGGTACCGTTGTTTCCAGACTGGCGAACTACGAGTCTGCTAGCGGGTGCCTGTCAGCCCGCCAGGTCTGACCTGGCGGGCGGAACGGCACCCGCTCACAGACCACGTCGGATGCACCGGCACCATTCATGAATGGTGCCGGTTCATCCGACCTCCCCATTCCCATTGATCCCTTTAGGGCTCAAATTGGAATGGGGAGTAATAATTAGTGGCACCCGGCAATGGGCAATTACCGGGTCTGCCGGGGCTGGAATGCCCCGGTAATTCCCCATTGCCGGGTGCCAGTAAATTCATGACTCCGGCGGCAGCCTTGCCAGTAGTTACCGGCACGGCTACCGCCTTAGTTGTAATGAGGCCCAATGTGTACATACTGTTTATTTTTGCCCATTCACATTGCTTTTGGCCACTGTTCTCAAAAATATTTTTCATTCATTTATTTGTTTTTTGATTTTATTTTTATATTTTGACAAAATGCATTATTTTCAAGCTCTTTAATCCAAAAACTCTCTTTCACGTTTTGTTCTGTCTGTTGACCCCTTTTTCGAGTATTTTTAGCATGGTCTACATCTGCCATCTTCGGTGGTAGGCAATCACATTCTCACGCATGTAGAAAATGATTAAATAATATAATTAAAAGTTTTACAATTATTATTACAATTTTTATTTTCTCAAGTCTTATATTTCGAATTGTATTGATTGGTTTGTACGCTCAGTACGCAGCAACTTTTCTTTTTTAAAAGAGCCATGGTAATGAAATCATATTCTCTATTTGAAATAAGTAGCCATAATTGTCTGAATTGTTGCTGTTTTGAATATTTTATGAGGGATCATTGTGCACAATTATTTGCTATATATCTGATCTTGAACTGTCCTAAAACCGCCTACCTCCGAGCGGCATTCTTGCTACCGCTTCTCCAGGACTCTACTCTTAGAGAAGAACAGATTTGGTGGTGTAGATTGATCGCCGGGGAAAAAACAAAATGGGTCATAGTGGCAGTCAAGATTCTCGAAGCTGCCTTAAAAAAGGCTACTGAACTCTGACTTAAATAACGAACTTAGCCAACATTGAAATCGGTGAAACTGCACCAACAGACCCCAGAAAAAAACGCTGATCTTTTTATACCTTGTAAAAATCAATTCTTTTTGGTTAAAATCAAGTAAATAAAAAAAAAAATTATTTGCTATATTATTTTGTTTTTGACATGTTTTTCATTTTCTTTCCGTCCAGGTATGCAGAAACGGTTTGTTTGCTGCTTATTTTCATTAGTAGTGGCCTCAAGCAAAAGTGAAACATGATGGCTGGAAGTTTTTGAATTAATCATAACCATGAGCCTCGCTCTGGGTAACCTTTCAGACGACTGCTTTTCAGCTTGCCAAGACATTACATATACTGGATTGTAAACCGGCCTGCGGCTGGTGCCACTGAGGACTGTGACAACGCGGGCGCCGACCTGAACAACTCGGGCCCCCCGTGCTCCTGGCGCCTAGTCCGATCTCCGGTGGGTCTGCCCGTGCCGTCGCCAGCGTGAAGGGGAGTTGCAGGTGGTGTGGCTGCCGGGCCACAGCCGAGAGAAGGGAAGCCCAGAATGATCGAACGCAGAGGTGCCTGGCTGTACCGGTATCGCACTACACATCTCATCACCGGCAAAACTCCGGGGACACCCGGAACAAGTGACGGACTGCGGAACCCACAGGGTGCCCTGCGACCCTCGTGGTATGGCAGGGCTTGGTCGAGTGCATAAAACATAGTGCGGCAGGAGCTTGCTTACAGTGCGTGGCTGGAGGGGGAGAGCAGTGACCCACAACACCGACACAGATCCGAGGCCCCTCTGCACCATAACCCCCGGATGCTGACCCAAGGGTGTGGCCTTAGTGTGCACCCACAAAACTACAGGCGTCCCACCTAGGCGAACACTGCACAGGGGTGGCCGCGCATGGCTGTGAACCCCTGGCTGATGGTGGCACCAGTGTCGAGCTGTGTGCCTGGGGGCGGTATACTGGTGCGGGGGTCCGCTGCTGAAATTGGTCACCCAGCGCTGCAGCGAGCCCAGATATATTGGATCCTAACCAAGGACTTACTGGCAGCAGATCCTATTTTTGCATGCTGCGGTCTTGCCGTTGTGCTCCGTGGCTGGGCTGAGGCCGTTGTGGACACACCTTTGACCCACTGGAACATGAGGCCACATCGGCTGGTTGGCTGGACGACATGATCCTAACTATACCGCCTGTAGTGGTCTGTTCTCACGGGGGCTACTACTAAATACAGTCAGACGAGTGTGGTGGACACATCGGCCCTGTGAGGGCGGAGGCGCCCAGTGACCCAGGTAGGTGGGTGCACTGGGCTGGTTGAGACATTTGTGGTGTGCAGGGTCATCATACAACCCCCAGCGCCCAGCTCTGAATATCCCTCTTAACCCTCTCAAAGGTGCCCGTACTGCATGCCATTAAGGCTTCGGAGCAGCTGGTCACCCAGTGCGAACTGCCTGATCCATGCACGGAGTGCACTGGGGACGACTAGTGCCAGTTGCCGCAAGTGGCCGCCAGCCACGTCCTGCATCAAGACTGCTGCGGCTGGCCAAACTGGGTGAGCCTGCTCGCCAGGACTGGGATGGCTAAGGTACACTAGCCTGCTTGGCGACAACGTTGCGGTGGTTAGGTTTGATGCTATTGGTGGCAAAACACTGGTCTGAGCGCCCACAAGCTGTGCACATTTCAGGAACACTCCGGTACACCCTCTGTGGGCCTCCGCCTCCGCCTAGAAACTGTTGATGTGTGTGGAGAGAGTTGAGCCGCCTCCGGCTACCGTCAGGAAACGGTTACCCTCGCACCACCAGGGGGTTGGCAGACCGATGTGTAGCGGGAGCACATTCTGTTACGCACCCCGAGCAACCAGGGATCCCATTCTGAAACCGTATAGATTTGCTACGGACTTTCAGTTTGGAGGTTCCTTGTTGGGCAGCATAAACTCTCTCCTGCTCAGACCCCTGCACCCTGCTGAGCATGCATGGAGTAAGCACCAAACTTTAAGACCAATCCCACACTATGTGCAAGTGACGATCATGTGCATGGTCGCCAATACAATATTATATAACATCCTATGATAAGGGACCTCCCATTGCCTCGGCCGGTCGCGGCTGCTCATCAGTGAGCAGCGAAATACAGTGTGACCCTCTAATACTGTCGCAGACTACACTTTCCCGATACTTCTATTGCACAACTCGAAGCCGCCAGCCTCTACGCAGCCTGTGCCAATACCTCAGGTGCAAGTGGGTTGCCCTCTCATTGAAGTTTAACTGCAAAGCTCCTGAATAATAGAGTGAATATACAAAACACCACGAGGGCGAAATACGTAAATGAGCTTGAAGAAGCAGACAACCCTGCTGACTGCGATGCAGATACCTAGTTGGAGACAACATGGCCAAGGGGGGCGTATCCAAAAAGAAAGGCCCAATAGATACATACACTAGCACACCGGCTACGAGCCCGACCCCAGCTGTGACCCCAACTGAGGATGGACAGCCCTCCACCTCCAATTTCACCAGAGATGATCACTTGCTCGCTGTGATTCAAAGCCGCTTCATGGCTGTGAACGTAAAGCTTAATGACATTGTCTCCACCATCGGCTCATTGAAGTCTAAACTTGAAAAGGATGGGGTTCGCATTACAGAAGTTGAAACGAGAGTGAGTAAATCGGAAGATAAAATCACAAAGCATGATCGAGATATCGCGCATCTGCAGCAGGAGTTCAGCAGAGTTCGAAACAAGTGTGACGACCTGGAATCTCGATCACACCGTAATAATATCCATATAGTCGGGATCCCAGAGGCAGTCTGTAAGGGCCCGATGGAACAGTTCATCGAGAACCTGTTGAAAACTCTATTCGACTTTTCCAGATTCTCACAACATTTCTTGGTTGAAAGAGCGCACCGGGTCTTGGCCCCTCTCCCCAAGCCTGGGGCTTCCCCTTGTACTACCCTCGCCAAACTCCTGAACCATTGTGATAGGGACTTACTTCTTCGTATGGCAAGAGAAAAAGGGGCACTACAATATGAATCTGCAGATATACACATATATCCCGATTTTTGCCGCAAATGTACTGACCAAACGCAAATCATTTGACCCAGTCAAGAAACTGCTATGAATCCCACAAGTCCAATATGCCCTCCTATATATACTCAGCAAAGTTGTGCATACAGCACGGTGGAAGGGCTCACTTCTTTGAGGATCCTAAGGAAGCAGCAGCGTACATCGAATCTAAGATCTCTATCCCAATGCCGAGAAGGGGCCGAGGTTTGGGGGGGGCTTCCCCGCAAGCAACAATGATCCAAATATCATGGACAACCATTGACTCTACCCGGCTGAGCAGGCCCGCACAGAGAAATTACTATGGGTACAGGTAATTCGTACCACAGGAAAGCGGCCATCCATACAGTCCCACAGACTGCACACAGTGTACCCCAAGAGAGTTCAAAATGTTGCAATGTAATGTGGGTTTCATCGTCAAGTTGGGGGTGACGATGAGGGTGGGGGGCAGGGGTGAGGTTGTCCGCAACCTCAAATGTTTGGACCTGATAGATTCACTGTTCACAGCTAGAATGTTTATGTTGAAAAAACAGTACAGACTGCTCTTAGAGTTCATAATATGGTTGCTTACTAGGACTAACCCGGCCGCGACTGGGTCTCAATTGTACATACTCCAAATATGTTAGAAACGGGTATTACATTTATGTCATTCAACCACCCTATTAAGGCATGGAAAGTCACTGCATACCTGAATAGACAGGCATCTACAGTGATGATGCTACAAGAGACGCATGCCATGGGGGCCCTAAATGACTCATTTGCCAACAAATGGGCCACGCAAAAGGATATACTGCTGAGACTGGGTGGATGCCTATTATAACAGTTACAGACTTTTGAATGGAGGCCAGGATAAAGCACCACCAGGAAACAAATAAGACTCAAATCATGTGGAACTGTTTATTCAGGCAAGTCGCCTGAGAGAGACACAGGAGACTTTTGTGGAGGGTCAGAAACCAACCACCACTACCAAATTTATAAGGGGAATCCCTTTGAGACCTTCATGGTTGTTCTCATCTTACTGAGTTTTGCATTAAGTGGTAGTGACAGGCTCTAGCATAGATTAGGTTTGAGACAGAGGACATTTTTCTGTTGTACGACTGTACAACATCCTGATGAGCACCTTTTTGTTATTTTTGGAGAACAGTGTCAAACCATATCCTTAGTCGTGGGGTCAGTATAGGCCGTAGTTCTTTTAAATAAAATGTAGTCATTTGAAACCATGACCTCTTGTCCATCTCCTATGTCTGACTTACCTCAAACCCTAGTACATGATGACCAGCACCCAGCCTCATCCCTGACCATTAAGAAGGCAAGGGAGAATTCGAATCACTGGACCCCTACATTTTTCCCCCACTACTAAAGACTTTTTGGGAGCCGGTGAGAAGGGTTCTATCAAAAATGATTACTTCCTCATCTCTGGAGACTTTCCTGGAGATAATTGTCGATAGTGAGGAGACGGCTAATAGGAGGTACCAAGAAAATTTAGATCGGATACGTGGGTTGCCTGGTGGTTGTCATCTTCCTCACTAAGTGCTACAGCCATATCAGGAAGGCGATGATCTGGGTGTGTTTTTTGTCAACTTCGAACTGCCTGACCACCCAGTGTCATAGGAATGAAATGCTCAAAAAATGCTATCTGCCACCATTTCTTAAGATGAGCTGCAATTGGCATATCAAACCATCAATGGCAATGGGGCAACATATTTTAATGAGATTAAGAAGTCCTTCTTAATTAAGGTGGGTCAGCCAGAACCCTTTTTTCAACACAAACTACGAGTGACCCATCTACTTCCCAATGAAACCCCTATGGAGTTGGAGGGGAGGATTCAGAATCTCATAAGTCAGTGGTTGGGAAAAAAGACTCTATCAAAGGTTCTAGAAACCCTGGAAGTTGAGCAGTGCGTTAACTCGCTACCACACGCTCTCCAAAAAGCTGTTTGGCAAAATTTGCAGCCAACTCTCAAGACAGCTATTCAAATTGCTCAAGCTCACCCAGAAGCCTTTCACTTTCTTAAACAACATATACCGAAGGCTCCAGAACCCAGGAGGGAGACTAAACATTTTGCTAGAGAGGCCCCACCTTTAAAGAGAAGGGGAAGAACGGGTTCATAAGAAAGGCTGCTTAGCTTCCCAATTATCAAACCTCTGGGAGTCATAGAGGCCAATGGAGGTGGGCGAAATTATTCCACCAGTTCAACCAACCTGCTTTTCAAGTGTCAAAAAAAGGACATTTTGCATGGTTTTGTGCAAATTGTCCAAAAAACAGGAAGAACCTATGGAAATAGGGGTGTTTGACAAAAATGACTCGGGAGAATGGGAGGCGGGAGGACGAGAACCCTCTGGGGCAATCGATGCCCTCATTTTGCTTTTCCTGGAAAGGCAAACATCTCAGACTGAAAACATCCGAGCCCAGGTAGCTAGACATGTTCAAATGTGGGTGTATAGACTAAGGTACGTCTCAAGTAGCTCCTTGTTTGAGCTATGGAGCCGATTGAAATCTCTTGCAGCAAGGCTGACAAGCACAAGCGGAATGATTGTGTTCGATATCTCTATGGCAACCACCACCGTCACACTAAGAGGACGGCGCTGTCACTGGGAGTGCCTTTGTTATTTTTCCTATTCATTTTCAACCCGCCTGCCTAGTCTAGCAACTAAAGCGGCCCTGGCCTGCTCTGTTCAAGAGACCGTGACCCAATTTGCCACAAAAATAATCCGTCAATCCCATACGTGTTTTAAAATGATCTTAATTACCCTAGGTACGTTAGGTTCACACTCGGGATACGATAATTGAATTAACGAAATTGTGTGCTTTTCTTAAATGTATCTATCATTTTTATAGCGGTGTTTTCATTTCATGCAATAATCTCAGTGTTCATTTTTGTATTTTCAGAAGGAATATGGCGGCGTGAAAGGCCTTGCTCGGCCTACCTAAGTGGACAGTTCTTAAAATATCTGAAATAGGTATTGACAAATCCCAAACGCGTTTGGTGAGTATTGCGCACTACAACAACAGTTCACACAAAAATGCACAATAGGCAGCCATCACTTGTGGAATACAAGGACACGTGCCACCTGCTGGCTCCTTTTCACTCCTGCCTCCTGTCGCACTGACCGCTCTTTCCATGTCTTGCCATTCTTGTGAGAAATATGTATCCACCAGAAGGCATATATTTCACACCAAAAAACCATTGGAATCAGCAATTTTTTGGAACAGCTAAGGACTATGGCGACGTGACACACTTTATAGGGTATTTATTTATTTATTTGTGTTTGTTTATTTATCTATTTATGTATTACACTACAGCTTAACGTGTTCAAACCTTTTGCTATATAACACCAACATTGCTACATTCATTTAAAACATTAAAAAAATCTCTAAGTACAACGGTACTTACTTAGTGTTATTAACCACAGAGCCAGTCAATAATTAAGCCTTAGAGTAGCGAAAGGGCATTGTGCCAAGTGATAACTGCCCATCCTGAGGTCTACTAAGAGATTAGCATAAACTGTAATGTCAAGTAAAATAGTAAATGTTGGATTCATTAAGCGAGGTTTTTTTGTCTTTGTGTTTTCGTTTTCAGCAAAACCTTTTCTTTTGGATGGAAAATTGTGTGTAACCCATGTGTCTTATGTGGTATTTCCCAAAAGGATAAAGCACATTTTTTTCAGGAAAGCTGTTTTGTGTTTTTTTTGGTAGAATTAAGTAGCTTTTCGATGTTCTTCTTGGAAATCGAGGAAACTCACCAGCTGGCATTATGTGGAAATTGTAGTCTTTTATAATTGATTTCCTGTGATGTCACCAATAGAAAGCAAAAGCCTAAAATATTGCTGTGACTTTCATGTGTGCACTACTTTTCAAAGGGCATCCATTTTGCTCTTTGTAATATGGCGGTGAGCATAACCCAGGGAAACCATTCAGGGGTGACAGTTCTCCAGCATCTGTGAGTATCGCACAAAAGAGAATTTGTGCCCAAAAATACTTTGTGGTTACTCTGCATTACCGCAATGATCCGGGTTTCCACTGTGTGGCTTGTGTAGGGGCAAATGGAGATGAAACGTGTACCAGACTGACGCGCAGGTCCCTCACTACAGGTACAGTAGGTTCAAAGAGTGCCGGCAGAATGTTGACAACACGGTCAATACCTGAGATTATTGACCTCTGGTCGGGTCCTGTGGTGGTGTAACGTCTTTCGAGGGCAGAGCGCTCTGGAGCCTTGCAGCGGCATCTTGCTGTGGACGGTGATCATGGTGCTGGACTGTTCCAAGACGTCCGTTTAATGTCAAGAACGATTGCTGCCCTGTCCAAAATGGCAGATCACCACTTAATAGTTTTTCTTGCAACCTGTTTATTTTTCAACAGAATGACAATACCCTAAACTGAAAATTCGGTGTGTCGCAACTCTTCTTTCTACATTGTTGTACAGGCATCCTATGTGTACCTGTGCTGTGCTCTGGTTCACTTGGTTTCCTCATGCATTTGTCTCTGCTGTTTTTTCCTTTCCCTGTTTTATTGAGAGAAACTTTTCTGGCATTCCTGGATTCGGTAGCCTTGCACCACCAGATAGTCTCACGCTCGCTGAGCTCCAGTGTCCCAGCAGCCCATCTTAGCTGCCTGATTTCCCAGGACTTCTCTGTAAAGATATAAGGGACAGTCAGTGCTTAATTTGTGGGGGTGGTTGCCAGTGCCCAACACCGGCACTCTTTTTTGGGCACCGGAACTCATGCGGGGCCAGCGCACGTGCAATTGCTTTGTTTGTTCTTCCGCGTCGCTTTGCTTCGATTATAAATCATTGGGATTTGTCATTCTGATCTTGATCCCTCTCTTGCTTGCAGGTTGCAGGCCATGGCTGGCTGGACCTGGGAGGGCCCAGCAATAGCAATGAACAACAAACTGTTACATACAACAGCCAGTGAAAACTACCATTCTGTTGTTTCTATGCAGTATTTGATACTTTCTGTATAGTGACACAGAATGTGCAGTTGTCATTGGCTGTTCTTCTGAGCCAGTGAAATTACATGGTGACGTGTTGTTGTTGCCGCAGGAGGCGGTCTTGACTTGTGAGAGAGAGACCCTGCCCTGCTGCACTGCGTGGTGCGGCCTAGTTGATTCCTGGGGCCCCCTCTGCTCGCTTTTTCATTTGTGCGGGTGCCAGTGTGTGCACCCGCCCGCCCCCCAACTCTGAGGCCCCGACAGGAGACCAAGAACCAGCCGGCAAAGCAGGTAAGTCACTTGTTGTTGCATGCGGTGCAGCCTGAGCCTGTCACAGTTAAGTGATCAGGCAAGGAAGGCCCAGGTCGGGGCCCGGGCGGCGGCGTGGTCCCCTGAGGTGTCCTGACTGGGCTTCTGTCTGTGTGACCTGTGTGCAGTGTGCTGCTGACTGCTGTCAGTGCCAGGCCCAGGCCAATTTTTGTGACCAGGGGCTGCCGGCTGCCGCAGACTGAGTCGATGACTCTGCCGCAGTAGGCCGGGCCCGTGGATTGTGCCCAAAGTTTTTTACTTTTTTCTTTGAAAACCTGACCTTCCGTGGGACCGGTGGCCAGGGCCCCGCCCCACGGAAGGTAGGTTTTAAAAGAAATAACTTATTTTGAGTGGCGGCTGTGGCCCATCACTTCAAAAGTGATGGGCCTCAGCCGCCCAAATATATGTTTTTTCTTTTAAAATCTTACCTTCCGTGGGGCCGCTGCGCCGCACACCTATTTTTGTCATCATCAGGCTCAGCATGGCCGTGGCGGTGGTGGCCCCATGGAAGGTAGCCTAAGTGATTGATGCAAGGCAGGGCAAAGCCCAGGACCGGGGAGCACGGACGGCAGCGTGGTCCCACAAGTGTCTGTCACAAAAGGAATGAATTGTCGTTTGCAACTTTGACCACTTTTTCATTGGTGCCAAGCCCGACTCGAGACAATTGTATGCCCCAGTCCGACCCTAGATAGCATTCATCTAAGCGAAACATGAACTGTGAATTTTTGCCTGGGTGTTTCCGTTCTTCCTTTTAATGTTATCGGCCTCATTAGTTCACAAACGAGCTTCAGCGAGGGGGCCCGGAACGGTACACGTATTGAGCCGAAACCGAACCGGCTGCACTTTGCGAGAAAATCCCATGCAAAGACGAACTTCAGAAATGCTATTTCAGGCTTAAAGATACACACATGGAAACTAGACGGGGATAAACATGGTGCACATGCCCACTAATCTGTCGTCATAAATAAAAGCACTAGTTGAGTATTCATGTATAATTCTCAACCGTCTTTTGCTGTCATTGTTTTACATAATTCCAGCGCATGTTTTCTATCCTGATGTGTGGTTTATACACCAGATGTGGCCCCTTAACCTGGGTACAATACACTCCGAGCATGTGCTCCAAATGAGAGAACATGCAATCATCCGATAGGAATCCTCAGATAGGGAGGTGGGTGTCTGCTACACCCCGCAGTTTAGTGAAGTATGTCAAGAACATGTCATTGGGAAGGAGATATCCGAATATGCACTCTCCTCTGGCTCCTGAATTTGGGTGACAAAACATATTTAGTTTTTTAATATGTGTTAAGGTGGAAAGAGGCCCTAAAGCAGAAGTAGCAGAGGCCGTTGATTTCCCAACAATGTCTTGCAGAAATTACTTTTTCCAAGTAATACAACACCATGCTTATGTTTGAAGGAAGGGTGAAGGGGGATGCATTTATGAGATGTGATGACTGATAAGGGCTTGAGAGTAAATTGATTACACAAAACACCTGGATGAGGTAACTGAAGAATGGGCTGAGAGGAGGGTGCTCTTCCTGGAGGTAACCGATTAACAATACTTGGTGTATTTAACTGACTGCCAGATGGGGCAGAAGGGGTAGACACAAATACAATGCAACAGTGACTGAAAAATAATGCTTTTTTATTTATTAGCATTTTTAAAGCGCTCACACAGCCTGGGGGCATCGAAGGTGCAGTTACAGCAGGAGCATGCCTTAGTTGCGTATTTACTACTAGCCTGTGCCAGCAGTTGCTGCAGCACCAAACATGTGACATGGAGCAGCAGCAGTGTGATGGGCTGGTGGTGGGCCGATCTAGGTAGGTCTAGCACTGAACTGGCGCGGCAGGTGCGCCCGTGCTGAGGGCGGCGCCACGCCCGCGCTGAGGGTGGGGCCGCGCCCGCGCTGAGGGCGGCGCCGCGCCCACACTGGGCGCCGCGCCCAGCATTATGGGGCCAATATTTATTTGGGCACTGGCACTTATTTTTTTACAAATTAAGCACTGGGGACAGTCCCCCACCCCCCGACCAGCCATGACTGACCCTAAAATAATCACAGAGTCAAAAGGGCTCTACGAAGAGCCCAATGCCCAAGGAAAAAACCTCCCCAAAAAAGTCTTCCAGATGTTATAATATACACAGGTGCCACAGTTTTCTGAATGTAGATCGGCAGTAGTTGGAGGAATCACAAGGCAGAAGACGGGAACAGCAAGGACAGGACGAGCAACTGGAGAAGGGAGTAACAAGGAACAAAGACAGGAGAGAAGAGATAGAAACACGACCGCGCAACAAGAAAGTTGTGACACGTCTGCTTACCGGGAATGGGAGCCTTTATTTCATCCTCGGTGTTCTCTGAGGAGTATGGCGGCCATTTTGATGACTTGTTTTATTATTATTATTAATCGGGCATTTAGTGAGCGCAGACCTACCTTCGGGGAGCAACAGAGCGTGTTATAATCATAGAGGGAAAAATAAGGTTAGGGAGGGAGGGCAATTATTAGCACTGGATCTACAAGTAACCAGGGGAGGAAACAGAGGGGATCAGATCACACAGTCTCAGGTAAGGTAGGGAGTGAATGTGTATGGACTAGGTGTTAGGGAGAAGACAATCCTTCCAGTCCGACTTCAAACGCTATGTGCACGTTTGTATATCGCCACCATCTTGAATGAGGAGTAGTCTGTGGATGGGGCCTCCAGCAGGGATTTCCTTGTCGACGCCCCGCGGACATGGAAGGTAACCACCACCAGAGCTGCCAGGGTGAACCAAGGTAAATGCTGACACAGTGCAGCTTTCATTTCTAGATTATGAACGACTTCTGTCATCAGCCACGTCACATTTCATTCGCGTGCTCTCTGAAAACGGGTACATTCGGCGTCGCTTGAGGTTTAACCCACCAAAAGAGGTCATTATTGCAGAGAGTTGGCACTCTTTCTTGCTAGCACCCTGGTTCTCCATGTCACATCTGAAAGGAGCAAGAGTGGCTTCAGGAAGACCATAGCTCTTCTCGAAGTCTGACTAGTCCAGCATCCAGTTAAGCCCCAGCACTTGACAGGAGAAGTGTTTGGCTTTTAATATGGTCTGCCAGGTGTACCATGTCTCTCTGATTTCCCAAGTAAGTGGCCAATGTCATTGTAAAGAAGGTTTTATTTTCTCTTTTTCAACTTCGTTCGCACAGATGTGTTATGTTCTTACTCCAACCCAACACTGTACATTGCGTCTGGTGCATGCACACGTGACCCTGTGTGTGGGCACGTGACCAAACTCTTTATCCTCATGCTATTAGCCTTATTCCTCGCATTTGTTGGACTTCATTTTATTTTAAGTTTTGTAAAACACCAAACTGAAGGTGTAAGTGCTTTGATACGACAATAAATTGCCCTTACTCTTGTTAATGGACCACACTTTGGTTGGGGGGGTACAAGTGGCCATAAATAAGAGCAAGAATGCTTAATTTTTTGAAGAAAAAAAAAAGAAGGCAATAACACTCAATGGGCCTCATTACAACCTTTGCGGAATGGTTAACGGGTGACGCTAATGGAGGCGGACCCTAAACCCATTCCGCAAGATTACGAGGTTCCCTCGCGGGACCCGGTAAGGTCACCTGTAAAACCAGGCGTCCTTACCCGGTGCCGCGAGGGGACCAGGGAGCTAACAACGGGCCGGTCGTAATCGGCCCATTGTTAGCTCCCTGAACCCATTCCCATTGAGCCCTATGGGGGCTCGAATGAGAATGGGGAAGGTCCGGGCCCGAGTTCCCTGAAGGAGGAATTACCAGGCCCGCCAAACTCGGAATGGCCCGGTAATTCCCCATTCAGGGAACCAGGACCCGGTTTTTGGTGGCAGCCATGCCCTTGTTAAGGGCATGGCTACCGCCAAAGTCGTAATGAGGCCCAATGTTACCACCTTCAGGCTTATTCTTGTCCTTCATGAAAATGATCATATTTCGGCTGGCATGAGATCTCTAAAGCTCCTGAAAATACCTGAGAGAATACGCTTTAAAGCCCAATGTCTTGTTCCCAAGTCCACTTGGACCTCTGAACCTTTTTTCTATGTGTGTCATGGGGTAACACGTCCATAATGTGGCACCAGCCTGCCACCCGTTATGGATGAACAAAACTATCCCAGTGAAAATCTGAGTGCTCCCTGGGCTGCAGCGTGCAGCTGAGGGAGCACTCCTGGGCTAACATGGGTGGGCTGCCCCAACGTCTCATTCCCAGTGAACCACGCAATGCCAGGGGCATTTTGCTTCCCCAGTCTTGCATTGCTCATTGGTTATGCTGGCTGGGGTAGTGAATCATGCACATTGTGAAGGGGGTGCTGTTGCGTCTCTCTATTGGTTAGTGGGGCCTGGGGCATTATGCTACTGCTGCTCTGCATCCATATCAGTGACCAGGACTCAGAGAAAGGTGTTTAATTGCCCCCTTTTTTTCCTGGTTTCCGCCTGAAGGGTGCACCAGACAAACCTTCTGCAACAGCAGAGATGGTGTACGGGAGTCCGGGGCTGAGGCAACGAGCACTGCAGGTAAACGAATATCCTTCTTGAAAAAAAATATGGGTTTAAGCATGCAGGGTGTTTTGTGTGTTTAGGAATGTGTAAACATGTGTATTTAAGGGTTTAGGTGTGTTTGACAAACTGAGAACTGATTGCGGCAAACTGTTTGAAAAAACCAGCCCGCATGCGATCAGTTCTCAGAGGATCAAATGCACTCACAACAATCCCCCACCCTCAACCCCCCTTCCCTACTTACCTGTTCGCTCGCCACCTGGTTGACTGCAGCCCTACGACGTCAGATCCATCCCTCAACGGAGGTCGGATCTGATGCTGCAGGGTCCCTTTTTCTTTTTCTTTTCTTTTTTTCAGTCCCCTGCCTCCAATATTGAGGAAGCGGGGGACACCCCCACTGCCCATCAAGGCCAATACATACCGATCATAGGAGCGGGGGACACCCCTGCAACCCCCGCTCCACATGTTTGGTATGTATTAGCCAATTTGTATGTTTTTATTCGGTCAAATGGTACAGGCCACATTCGGTCAAATGCAGGGACATCATTTAGGGCCCGCCAGAGGTCGCAACTGCGACTTCAGTGGTCTCCCTTGCGACCTCTGAAAAGAAAATGAAAAAAAAATATTTATTTTTTTACATTTATTTTTTGCTTTTGTAATGCAACCTCCTGGGCTATGGCCAGCACCATGTGGTTCTTTACCTCTGGAGTGGCTAGCTTTCTTGTTCAGGCCCCTTAAAAAAAATAAGAAAAATAAGAACAGGAGTGCCACAATGCTAACACTTTCAGCACTGACACTAAATAAGAAATAATAGGAATACCAAATAAAGTGTCTTTCTGGAATTCTTAACAATAATTGCTAGACTCATTAAACATTTATTTCAGGCACACTTCAGGGGGTGAGTCACTGATTTAGTCTGTTCTTAAACGCCTCAACTCAGCCTTTCATCCTTCTGAGGTCGATAAATGAGTACCAACACAGATTGGATGATATTGGGTGTATATTTTTTCTATGTAAAGCGCTTAAGTGTAAGTGCTATATAATAACACATCATTATCATTTGGTCATGGACGTCTGCTTGCATTCGCAGTAATTTGGTAATATGGGCCTATACACACTGCTCTTAATGATACATATGGCGATCCTTTCTTGTATGACATGTACATCACATTATAGTGATATTGTAACCATATTTTTCGTAGCGTACAATGTTATGTCGGGAGGATAGCTCAGTGGCAACCTGCTTGCCTTGGAAGCAAGACGACATGGAGCAACACAGGTTCGATCCCCGGGTCCGTGCTTAGAAACCTCTGGGTATTAAGCGTGTTATAAATAACCTATCATATCATTATGTGATGCCACTTCCTGTTTTGTCAATGGGTGAAAAGTCATGTTCCATTGCTTCCCGCAATATCACTTCGGGGTGGGGTCAAATGATATCACTTCCTGTCAAGGGTCGTTTGATGTCACTTCCGCTGCCCCTGGCATTTTGGTGAAATGACGTCCCTGGTCAAATGTACCATTCAGCCAAATAAAAACGAACACATTTACTAATACCTATTTAAGTGTGTGTTTGTGAGTGCAGTGTGTATGTGTGTATGTTCATGTGGATGTATGTGGGTTGGGAGAGTGGAGCCAGTGAATGCTTGAGTGTATGAATGCAAGTGAATGTGCAAGAGAGCATATACATTCGTGTGAAGAACGTATGTGGGGGAATGTGAACAAGTAAGTGAAGTAATGTGGGTCAATTAATGGTGCAGCATGTGTGGATGCCTGTTGTTTTGTGCTGGTGTCAGTAGTGAAAAGAAAAATACTGTCACATTTTGGTGCATCCAGAAATGTGCATATTTACTAACAGTGGCATAGCATTTTTAGTTGCATTATAGGCAAAGCCAAAGTGATGAGAGGTCTTACGTTGAGGGGGGGCTATGTTGGTGAAGCCAGAAGGGACATCTTTACTTACAGCCGCATAGAAGTGTTCGTGGCAATATGGGCAAAGCCAACATAAGTGTTTTTATGTGGAGCCTGGTGCTACATTGGTGCAGCCAGTAAGGACATGTTTTCTTACAGTGGCATAGCATTTTTAAAGGCATAATGGACAAATCCAAAATGATACATTTTCTTACATCGGGTTGCACATTGCTGCAGCAAGCTGTCACACCGCTCACCCTGCGAGGTGCCTTCCACCCAGCTCCACTTACCTTGAGGGGTTTCCTTTCTCACGCTTTCTGGAGCCTTCGCTCCCCGACTAAATTATGGCACCTCTACCCGTGTTGGCGCTTTCCCCAGCTTCGCTCTGCGAGGTCACGGCATTCCTTGGGCGCAGCCATTATGGTCTCACGTGCATGCGCGGACTGCCGTGCTCCTCGCTACACGCATGCATGGTGTGCATAGCACTTGGCAACAACAGCTTGCGGTCCAAGCCTCGTTGTTGTGCCCGCGCTATGAGAATTTCCTGCAATGCCGGTTCCTCACATCTTAACGCGTTTGGTTCTTGACCCTGTGTTGTTGTCCAGGAATCTAGCATTCCTTGCCTTGCTCTCCTTGCCTTTCTTCTGAGACCCTGCTTTCCTTCCATAGTGCTCGCTGTGGGCCCCTTGGTTGCCCTTGCCCAGTGATTCTTGCTAGCACCCTCCTGCCTCCTTCTGTTCTTTTGTTCAACCTTATTGGTTCCTCTCTGCACCTACCTGCCTCCTCCAGTCTTTTCACCTCTAGTCTGTTCCTTGCCAGCATCACATTACTGGTCTCTGAAAGTCCTTGCTGGTTTCCTCTTGTTATCTTCAGAGACCTACATTTGGAGCTCAGCATTCTCCAGAAGTTCTTGCCGTCAATCTACGTTCCTCTCAAAGACTTGGGGCCTCATTACGAGTTTGGAGGTAGCCATGCCCTTAACAAGGGCATGGCTACCCCAAACCCGGGTTCGGGTTCCTGAATGGGGAAATACCAGGCCATTCCGACCATGGAGGGCCCGGTATTTCCCCATTCAGGGAACCCAGACCCGGTCCATCCCCATTCCCATTTGAGCCCCCATAGGCAGTGGCGGCTGCTATAGCAGGGCGGCCGGGCGCCGCCCCCCCAAAAAAGAAGGAGAAAAGAAAGAGGAAGCTAAAAGAGATTCAAACTGAGAACTTCTCTGATTGAATCTCTTTTAGCTTGCATTTCCTTTGCCAACAGCGCGGGGGCGCTGTGGCAAGGCAACACTAACAAGGGCCAGGCCCGCTGCTTTCACAGCCGGGCGCGTCCTGTTCTACGCTTCCTTCTTCAATAGTGCAGTGCGTGTAGCTCGTAGCTCCACGCACTCTACATAAGCCCCCTTAATTAGGAGGCTGGCGGGGCGCTTCAGGGGTGGCCCCGGCAGTCTAAAATGTGCGTAAACAGCGCACTAGGTCCGGTCATCCCTCATCACTGGAATTCCCTCCCCTCCCCTGCATGGACACAGTAATGTCATTGGCTGTTTGCCAGCCAATGACAACCCTTGCATTGGCTGGCAAACAGCCAATTACATTACTGTATCTATGTGCTGGTGCAGGGTGTGTGGGTGCGCCTGCGCCACCTTCACACTCTCTCCCTGCCTGGCCTTGATTCTTTCTGGATGACGGCGTCACGAGAAGACCACCACCACCAGCCCAGCAGAGACAGCCTGGACCCTGAACCACGACACGAGTTGCTGGCGGGTAAGTAGTGGTCCACTCCCAGAGGATGTTGTTTGTGTTTTGGGCCGGGGGGGGGGGTGTGGTCCAGGTCCACGGACCACAGCCCCAATCAGCAACACTGAAAGAAGTGTGTAGGCCAGGGCCTACGTCTTTCAGTGTTGCTGACTGCAGTGCCGTCAACTCAACTTAATGGGGGGGGGGCTGTATCTCACTCATCGTGAGTCGAGTCTCTGGCGGGCCTTGGTGATAGCGGGCCCGGGCCTGCCTACCACCAAGGCGGGGGCCGCCTGGCCTGGGCCTTTAACCCCCCGGTCCGTGGGCCAAGGCCACGCGGACAGCAAGGCCCAGGCAGATGTGCGTGCTGCTGCTGCTGCCCAGTGCGGGACGCGTACAAGTAAAAAAATGTGCAGTTTTATATTTTCGGCATTTTTGTGACAAAAAATGCCGAAAATATAAAACGGCACAACTAAGTCACTAGGGAGAGCCAGAGCCCTGGCAGCATGAGGGAGAGGCCTGGCCGCCTGGCACAGTGGCACCACCACCACGGCTGGTGCAGTGCCACTGCCTGATGGCCAGGCCTAGCAGCATGGAGGGGTCGCGTGCGTCACGGGCCGCGGCTGCATGCGCCCCTGCAAACTATGCAGTGCAACACCAGTTCGGGTAAGGTGCCAAGAAGAGTATAACGCAGTGGCCATGAAGTAACCAGCCACGGATTCCCCATCAATGGGCTTGTTGGTGGCTTATGTCCAAATGCACCTTCAGTGCTTCAGTACCAGGGAATTCAGGCCTCTCCTCTCTCCTGGAAGCTGGGGTTAACCGTGCCACCGTTGCTCAGGCTTCCTTTTCCACTACTCCCCCGGCGCGCCAGGAGGATGGGGGAGGCCCACGCTCCGGAGTCTCGACCCTGGCTGCAGCTTCAGTTAAATTGCGTGGGCAGCGGCTATCTTGTCAACAGCCACCCGCGTTCTCCCACCGGAACCTAGGTTGTGAGGTTCCGTACCAGGCCACCGGCAGCTCGTTCCATGTCGGAAAAGCACCAGATCAGCAGCTGCAATGTCCCGCTGCAAGCAGATGTGTTTTGTAGTTAAATTAATTAAATATTTGTCTAACGTTGACAAATTGCGCTACAACTGTTCATAATCAATGCACTTATTTGTGTTCTAGTAGAAAAACAGTACTGTTGTTGTAGGCTTATTAGTATTTTTTCTAATATTGACGGCTTGCTTTACATCTGTTTATACTCAAAATATTTGAATTAGTCCAAATTGACAGACTCAGTAATTATAACCTTTTTGGTATTTAATATTGATCACAGCCGACTGTGTTTGCCTTGCTCTGTACAGGGGAATAACAGACAGCACTTGTCTTCTTTCTGCCTGAAAGAAATGTTAGCTAGGGATAGAAGAAAAAAAAAACGAATATTAATTCCTTTGCACCGCTCCTGCAGGGTTCGGAAGTTGGGATTGATTGCAAGCCTGTGCTTGATTGTTCGTGTGAGAGTATTTGTGTTTGCTTTCATCCCTGTGCAGTGCATGATTGCATGTTTTATACTTGTGTTTGGGATTGCGTATGTTGTGCCTGTGCACTTTGCTTATTTGTGTAGGTTTTTTTGTCATTGCTTGTGTGGTTGCTTCTCGGGGGAGGTGTGAACTGGCCATTCCTTTTGTGTTGCTAGGCGGTGGTCCCTCCATAACTTTTGTGTCCCCTTGCATGTGGTCACCACTCCGGGAAAACTGGTAGTTTCATTAAAGCACAAAACATCGCTGCCATCTTAGTAAACTACTTCTGTTGCATTTTTCTCCATGCAATATGTATGTGCTATTTCTGAGACCTGTGCATTCCACGTGTTGCAACTTTGAGCAACTGAAGCAATGGCAACTCAGCGAGGCAGACAGCCATTAGAGGTAGGACAAATGTCGCATTAATTAAGTGGTTAAAAACTAAAGTAATATTTTAGCTTAGTTTCCCCCTTTCAGAAAATGCCTAAAATCGCACCTTAGTAAGAGGATGAATGCATGTGAAGGCCAGTAACAGCATGACAAACATATGTTTCCATCATTACTGACTATATAATGAATTTCGTTATGCATACACCATAGTACCAGCTATTCTCAATACAAGCCGCTGTAAAATACACCATCACACTTGCACACGTAAGAATAGTGTATCACCATTAATATGTAAAACCGAATGCTTTTTTCATATTTCGGTGGGTTTTTTGGACAGTAAATTGCACACTTTGTAGGCCATTTTTCCAAAAATTTTGCGGGGGGAGAACACCCCCGCAAACCCCTTGGGGTGGTGGGCTTGTGCGCTGCGCACGCTCGCTACTAAATTCACCCTGGGAAATTTACTCCCCACCAGCTTTCAAACTCACCAGCCAGCACTGCCCATAGGGCTCAATGGGAATGGGGAGCAAGCTAACAACGAGCCTGTTAATGACAGGCCCGTTGTTAGCATGCTGGGCTGCTTGCGGGACCCGCTAAGGACGTTTGGTAAAACCAGGCGTCCTGGGCGGGTCTCGCGAGCGGACCCCGTAATGGGGCGGTAAAGGGTTATCGGCTCTGGCACCTTTACCGGCGCTGTTAACCCCTTACCGCCCTCCTCGCAATGAGGCCCATAGACTCTGGACATAAGAACACAGCCTGGCCTTCCCAGACAGTGCTTGCACTGTTCCTGCACCACAAATATCTGGGAAGAGCCATCCCGTGGCGGGGGTAGCTGATTCAGGGCTCCCCAGTCGCACCCTGGTGGGTCCTGGGTTGGTTTCTCATGTTGCCCTGACTTCTCAACACAAGACAGTCTGGCGGCAACAGCACAACCATCACGAAAATCACGTACGCAGCACCAGCGAGATGTATTACTTAACACCAGCTTGGACATGTTAGCTTAAAGTGGTATGGCATTTTTACTGGCACTATGGTCAAAGCCAACATGAGATTTCTTATGCGGGGTTGCTGGTCTATATGATCACATCCATCAAGGACATGTTTTCTTACAGTATCAAAATTAACATTATGGTCAGAGCAAATATGAGTACTATCTTACGTGGGGAAACATTGGGGCATCCAACATTAGCATTTTTGGGTACAGGCAGCATTATTGTTTTTATACCGGGCCAATACTGTCCTGTGTTGTGGGCACAGTGCTAAGACATCAAGAAAATGCTTTTACAAATGATCCTGTGCTCTGTTGTTGGCCTGGAATCTGTTGAATTCTTTGTACTTTTCACCCTACAAAATCAATTGTAAACTGTGTGGTTGTTTACCCAATTGTTTGCAGAAGGTGTGCTGTAAAATGCACAATTTGAACCCATTATTTAAGCAATGATGACACATTCTGAGGTCATTACCAGGCGATAACTGCCTTCAGTCCAAGTTAAAGGCTTGAGCGAAGTGAGGGCGTATAACTAGGGTGAAGAATTGTTATAACTTGGTAATGGGCTGGGGGGCGGGTGGTTACATTATTGCTATTATAATGTTACACCCAGTAACGGTAGTCTGTTCTGTTTAACACTGGGAGAGACAAAGGAGATACATTGGGCCTCATTACGAGGTAGGAGGTAGCCATGGTGCTATTAGCACCATGGCTACCCCCTTACCGCATTCTGGGTCCGGGTTCTTGAAATAGGGACTTACCGGGTCATTCCAACCTGGGAGGACCCGGTGTGTCTCCATTCCGGGAACCATTCCCCATTCCCATTCAAGCCCCCAGAGGGCTCAATGAGAATGGGGATGGAGCTAAGCGTGCCCGTTATTAGCTCCCTGGTCCCTTAGCGGCTCCTGCTAAGGGCGCCTGGTAAAACCAGGCACCCATGGCGGGACCCGCTTAGGGACCTCGGAATAGGGCGGTAAGGGTGCCCGTTAACCCTTACCGCCCTCCTCGTAATGAGGCCCATTGTAGTGTTGGGACAAAAACGTATATCAGCTGTTATTGCCTTCTGCCAATGCGTTGTCTGAAATAGAACTGCAATATTCTGTTCTAATTTTAAAAGAATAATTATTGTGGGAGGAGCACCCCAAACCCTTTTTGGTTGCTTATGGGTCTGTCGCACTGCATGGTCTCTCTCACACTCATGTAAAATGTTCATGCCCTTCCAATTCCAACACCCTCACTCACAAATGTCTCTCCTTATCAGCACCCTCATATCTTGTACAAACATTGTCCAAACAAGCCCACTCCAAACCCATCAGGACACACTATGCCAATCTCCTACAAACTCCCCACATCAACAGAGCCAAAGCGTGGGGATTAGGCTTCCCTTACATAGCCTCTAAGCTCTGGAACACCCTACCCACAGACATCAGATCAGAAAACTCACTACTCACCTTCCACAAAACACTCAAGACCCTCCTCTTCGTCTGACCCTATGTATGTTCCTTACATGTTTGTATATATGACTGCAATTGTTTTTCTTCACTTCTGTAACTAAGTAAGCTGTCTGTAACGAGCGCCACGATGACTCCGGGCTGCTGCACGCTTAACAAAAACGAATAAATAAATCAATAAAAATCACCAGCCGTCCCCATGCGTAACAAACTTGTCAGGTATGTCTAACCTAGAGAGCTCCGATCTTTGCATTCAGGTACCCCTGATTATCCCCAAATCCTATTGTGTTACTGGCAGAGGCTGCTGTTTACCTGAATGGGTCCTAGACATTGGAACTCCCTCCCACTTATCTCAGGGTCAAATGAAGACATATTACATGTCAAGCCCTGCCTCAAACAAGCAGATGTGATTGAATCGCCTACACCCTCCTCTCATGTGAACACCAATGCCAAGAGGTGATTCTATTGCAGGGTGCACTGTACAAACGGGCACACTGCCTCACACTCACTCCCATGCAGCATGCACAAGTCCCTATGCAGAAAAAGAATTCAAAGCAATAGAGTAAGGTGGCTGGACTGGGTGCCCGTGGGAGGAAAAGAAACATTATGGTCTCTACAGAAGAATTCCGAGCATTCACAGGACAAAGTCAATGGCAAGGTGTGGTTGTCAGTGACTCATACTGTGCGGTTCCATCCCAGCCCTGCCTTTGTCACCTACATTTCAATGTGAGGTGGGGCTTGTGATGAGTTATGGAGGGCATGTCTGCTGAGCAGGATAAACATGTGTTTGCATCATGGCCTGAAGGACACGCGGCACTCTTTGCAGAAGTCATATGCTGCACCTTCCAAAACACCGATTTATATTTTTCTGTTTGAAAAACTGCAAGCTTGCGAAATGAAGGAATACACTTTCTTGGTAATTGACTCTTTAATTCCGGAAATTCAAGTACAAATTCCCAATACACAGGCAGGTGTCTATGTTTAAAAGACAAGATGCCTATTACAAGACTGAGTTATTTCTTGAAAATTATTTTTTTTATTAAAACCTTCCTCTGTTGCGATGGTTACGTTTGATATTTTACTGAAAAGGTGATTTTTTGATGCTTGCAACTTAGGCTTCATTTGAGGAAGCTGCATCCAAATTGCTTGGGAGAATTGTGTGGAAGGAAGGTAAAGATTACAAAGGGGGGACTTGGGTGGTGTGGGGGGTTGGGGAGGGGGCCTTAGGATTTGCTACCAAGTCAAACTCCCATAGGAAATGTTTGCTCATATGTATTGCAAATATGTTGGACACTAAACTTCAATGAGTTGGTACATGGCTCAAATGGAAATCTTTTTTCGGTTTGGTGAAAATCCATCCAGTGTTTTTCTTAAAAAAGTGTATTAAAAAATGAGTTGGTCAATTTTGCCAACAAAGGTATGTTGACCCTAATGTCATTTTAAATCTGAGACTTTGGTGGATGCCAGTCTCAACGTTATGAGTCTGGCAGCCATGTTCAGTCGGAAGCACAGCAGAAATATTTTGAGAGGCATATTGAAGCTAAATGAAGCATCTCCTAACCAAATGCCGGGCCTCAGTGTTGGGGAACATGTCATTTATTCATGGTAATTGGAAAAATAAGCAGCAGGGTCAGTGGAACCAGGCAAAGGGAGGGTAATTCAGATGTTGGTTAGGCCAAAAGCCACCCACTGGGTAAATCAGCCAGGGCCATGGAGCCCAGACATGGCAAAAGGCCATGCCTCAGGCACAATGACAGCACTATTAATGAGTAACATTAAGTTGGCTAACAATAAACACCTGTTATCTGTCAATAACGCCAAGATGCCCCTGTGGGGGTAAACGTACGCTCTACAAATGCACATGTTATGTTAACAGGCCATGGGCGCAAGCCGATCCCTGCAAGCACTGCATGACCACAGTGCCAGGAGCAAGGCTGAACACCATGCCCGAGTATAGTGTCCTCGCAGCATGCACACAGGCAATCCCTGCAAGCAGAGGCCTTGGTCCCTATACCCAGAGGGCAAGTCCAGAGGCCATGTACCTCAGACAGTGGCACTATGGGTAGATTGCTAATGCATATTCTTTCAAAATAAATCACTACAAAAAACTTTGTTTAGTTGCATGAGTATGGAGTTAAAGCTCCCTGGATAGGTCATAGTGACCAACATTAATACAAATCAAACCTTACAACTTCCCAGGAAACCACTTCCTTTGCGCGCAACGGAAAATAGCCGCATAGAGCAGGAGCTCCGTGCTGGGGACATCCTTTTGACTAAATTAAGCCGTTGGATCACTGCGATTACCAACCAAACTGGGCTGATATTGCCGGGTGTTGTCCCTGAGGCTGCTGGCTGAATCCTGCCTCCAGAGGAGCTGAAGCCGGTGAGCTTTTACGGCTTAAAAACTGTCGCTGGCAACCCCTGGGAATAGCCCCTGAGCGGCTCCATACGGCGCTCAACTTTCTACCATCTGAGCTTGGGGCGCAGCAGGCCTGTTGGGGGAGGGCGCTGCTGGACCGGACACAAGTTCTGTTCGCGCGCCCTCACTGCTGCGACGTCACGATCATCCTGCGGCGGGGGCCTCATCCCCCCCATTTGGGACCCTGCCCGCTGCCCATTCCCCGCTGGCGGCCGGGCTGTGGATGGTCCTGGCGGGAGCAACGGGCACTCCTCTGTGACCGGTACGGCGAGCTGTGGGCCGCGTGCAGCGGGAGCCCACACGGTGGAAGTCCCCATACAAGACGACCGCAACGAGGTGCGGCCCGATCTCCTTCCCAGCGGCCGTCCACCAACACTCAAGGTAGGACCCTCCGCTGCTTCGCTCAGGCAGATGCAGGCCTGGGGGCAGACAGAGCCTGCTAATACCACCGCACGCAGATGACTGCCATCTGAGACAGGGAGGACATTGCTACGCCCGAGGTTGCTTCCTGCAGGGAAGCTCTCGGCCCTCACTTCCACCCAGGCTGTACAACTGATTTGCAAGGCTGCTCTCCCCTCACTGGCCCCTGCCCCAATACCTGCAGTGGACTCATCTAATGGTGCACACTATAGGCAGACCATGAGTGCGTGTGCGTGACCCCACGCCCATTCGGATGAGTGATAATCTCTTTACCTAGGCTGTTGATCCCTGTTTGGGGTTGTGGCTAACACGTATCTCTACCGATAACTGAGGAATCCATCTCTGGAGACGACGCGGTACCTACTTAATAGCGACAAGCACCCCTTGGCCCTGCCGTGACTGTCTGATCCAGCAGCAGAGGTGCAGGGATTCCCTGCCCTGCTCCGAATTAAGTTATCTGCCACTATCCCAGGGCCTAACGAACTGCAACAAACCTTTGTGATCCACAGAATATTGACTGAATCCACGGTTGGAGAGTGCACACTTGGACAGCATGCACAGAGGGGCCAACAAGAAACAGAGCACTATCAATATATTCACGAAGGCAACACAGAAATCAGCGGAACCACAATTAGAGCAGGGGGCAACCACGTCTTTGCCCCCCGACAACCAATACACATCAAACATGTTTGAATACATGTGCGAGCGGTTCACCACCCTCCATTCTAACCTGAATGACATGAGCGGGACTATTTGCTCAATTAAGACCCACATGGAAAAAACAGATGGTCGGGTGACAGAGGTTGAAAACAGAGTTAGCGCCGCTGAAGACGACATTGGCTCCCTCCGAGCTGAAGTGAACACTCTATCCAAACGCGTTCAAGAGGTCAGCAGAAAGAACGAAGACCTTGAATCACTCTCTAGATGCAACAATATCCGCATTATCGGCATCCCGGAGGATAACATTGCAGGCCCCATGGAGGAATATGTAGAGCAAACCCTCCTATCCGTGCTGGACTCTGCAAAGCTGTCTCCACAATTTGCTATTGAAAGAGCACACCAAGCTCTTACGACCAAACCTAAGCCAGGAGCCCCTCCCCGCTCGATTATAGCGAGGGTGCTGAATTACCACAACAGGGACGTCCTGTTCACGTGCCGCAAGGATCAAGGGCGAGCTCCTCCTGGGATCCTCCAGAATCCACCTCTACCTGGATTTTTCCACTGCTATCAAACAGGAGTACAAAACCTTCCTGTCCGACAAAAAGAAACTGCGGGACCTAGGAGTGAAGTACTCCATGTTGTACCCTGCTAAGCTAAGGGCCGACCATGCAAACATGGTTTTCTTCTTTACCATACCTGAAGAGGTGACCAAATTCATAGAGGAAAATTTCCCGGGATGATCTAGCCACTGTGAAAGCTCCCAGAGATACCCCCTTTATATATCTTCTGTGACACCTGCTTTCTACGATGGGCTGGGCTGTAGATTGCCCCTCACCATACACCTTCCCGCTGGGGGACTCCCCTGTTGCTGCGACCACTACTAGAAACTCCTCCCTGGATGCCCATTGTGTTGCTTGGCCTCCTCCGTAAGCCAGAACCAGGAGGGACTAATGACATTCATCCTTGCTGAGGTGACTCCTCTGGTCCGTGGCCAGGTCCTCCATGCCCGATCCATTTAGCAGAAATGAAAATATTGCTCAGTGATCCTATCCCACAACGACCTAGTTAATATCCCAGTGCGAGTGTGCTATTGTCCCGTTGGCGCCGAGGCCCCCAGGTGAAGTTGCCAATGGTTGTGTTTTGGTTTGGTAATGGGATGGGACTCATCCTTCCGATTGGGGAAGGGTTCTGGGTGGGATTCGGTGGGTTGGGGGTTACATTAAGAAAATTGCTTGGCGAGCACTGGGGGACTGGAGTTTACATACCACATATACGTGGACCAATGGCCTATTGCTACATGCACACGACCTGGGATGGAGGGGGGAAACAGTTGGCCGACCACCTTCGACTGGTAACATACAACTTGGGGAGCGATGACTGATAATGTAACATGCATGAGTTGGAATATAAGGGGGCTGGGTAACCCTGTCAAAATGCGTAAGCTGCAGCTCTATGCTGAAAGACATCATGTCAACGTGCTCTTCCTACAGGAGACACATGGCCTTGCGCCTACATGCGAGAAATTTGCCAAAGCCTGGGGCTTTCAATGGTACTGTACTGCTTACTATTCCCAGAATCGGGGGGGTTAGGCTCATCATTCGCAAGAGTCTCCAATTTAAGCAAAAGACAGCCCATATTGACCATTTGGGGTGTTATGTTTTATTGTTTTGCACCTTGCAGGCCAAAGAGGTGGTATTGTTAAATGTGTATGGTCCGAACGTAGAAGATCCCGACTTTTACGAACACCTAGCTACACTTGAATTTAATTGAATTGAGGTATTTATAACGCGCACCGGACAAATTAAATCGTAACTGGGCGCAGATGTATCAATTGACATTTGTCTATGAACGGGCCACTGAATCTTATAATAATTACTTAGCAAACATACACTATAAAAAGCCTAACAGAACAGATAGGTCTTCACGGCCCTCCGGAAAGCCGAGAGGGTTTGAATGTCGTGGATTTCTCTGGGCAGTTTGTTCCACACTCCAGGACCGTAGACTGTGAATCTGCGGTCCCCTTTATTCACACATCTGGTGCCTGGTATGCAGAGCAGATTTTGGTCTGCGTAGTGCAGTTGTCGGGTGGTAATATACCTCCTGATTTTATCTGATAGGCATGTTGGTTCTATTTTATTCACGCCCTTATAGACCAAACAAAGGACCTTAAACTCTATTCTCTCTTTTACCAGTTCAGGGCTTTTCTCAGGATAGAGATTGAGGCTGATTTTTTTGCCCTGTACACCATTCTGACTGCTGCATTTTGGGCCAACTGAAATCTACGCAGTTCGTAAACTGGGATACCCGACAGCAACATGTTACCATAATCTAGCTTCAAATTAACCAGAGTACCGATACTTACCGCTCTATCCTCATTTGCAATAAAAGGTAAAATATGCCCCAATACGCGCAATGAGTGGTATGCTGCCTGCACCTTCGCGCTCACCTGAGCTCCACTTCCCATATTGTCCTCCCAAATACAGCATAAATTCTTAATTTTTTGGGAAAAAAACAACTGTGTCCCCAATAGACAGGGGGGATGCAATTTCTCCTTCTGTAGATGGTGTTTTGAGGCGAATATGGTTACTTCAGTTTAGCTGGCATTCAGCAATAACTGATTTGCACACATCCAGCCCTGTATTTCTAGTAGGCATCGTTCCACTATCTCGTATGTTTCCTCTTGATTCTGCATCCGCATGTGAATGAAACTGTGTACCATACTTTCTCTGGATATCCATGAGTAGTTTTACATATAGATTAAAAAGCAGTGGGGAAAGGGCGGATCGCTGAGGCACTCCACAGCTTTGTAATACTGAGTCCGACAGGAAATCTCCAAGTCGAACTCGTTGTTCTCTGCTGCAAAGAAAGGATCTAAACCATTGCAGGGCATTTACCCTCACCCCTCCTACTTCCATCAGACGTCTCAACAGAGTCCCATGGTCCACCGTATCAAAAGCGGCAGATAGGTCTAGCATATTGTACTTCTAAGGTGGCAAGCTTATCCTCTCCTATCCGGGTTGCCACTTGTCCCGATACTCTGGGGAGGGGACCTTAATACCATTCTTGATGTCCACTATGACAGATCTGGCTCCAGGCCCCTGCCAATTATCTAAGGCCGCTAGGACAATCCTAAACCAAGAAGCCCACTTTGAATTGGCCGATCCATGGCGGATACTTCACCCTAATTCTTGCACTTTCTCCTTTTACTCATCAGTTCACGATTCCCATTCCCGCATTGATAGGTGGCTCATCACTGACACTCTATTAGCAACCATCACCCATACCTCCATTGTTGCTAGGACATTCTCGGATCACTCCCCAGTCACTGTGTCCCTTCGATGGTCCGTGGACGCACCACGACCCGGACATGGAGATTCAAGCCACACTCCTTATTAGACATTGCATACGAAGCCGAACTGGGCACTGATATCGACAACCTCTTCACTTTAAACACTGCCTCTGTCTCATTCCAAACCACCCTGTAGGAGGCTTTTAAAGCATACATAAGAGGAATGGCAATTTCCAGAGAAGCGGGGGTGCTCAGGACTATTAGGAGAGACATAGCCAGCAGCGAAGACAAGCTCGCCACCTTAGAAGTACAATACGCGACACACTGGCAGACATAAGTAGCGAACTAGAAGCATTCTGTGCACATGCTGAGTGTGAGCGCAAATTCCTAGACAAACTGCAGGCAGCGTGTAGATACGGCAAAGGGGAGCGCCCTGGCTGAGCCCTTGCCAGATTGATCCGGCTCGAGAGGGGGTCGTCACATATCCCGGTGATAGAAAAGGCAGATGGTACCTTAGCCCTGGCCCTGCAAGAGATTAATGACGAATTCTGTTAATTTCATGAGAAACTAAACACCATTGCTGACACAGCCACAGATGATGAAATTGGTAAATATCTGGGTGACCTTCTGCAGTCAATTCTCTCCGCAGAAACCAGAGAAGCCCTCGACGCCCCGATCACTATAGAAGAACTATTGAATGCCATAGACTCACTGGCCTCAGGGAAGGTGCCGGGATCTGATGGTTTCCCGATCGAGTTTTATAAAAACTATAAAGCTCGCCTCGTTCCCCCATTGCTCGCCCTCTGGAACGAAGCATGCCTCATGGGCATCCTACCACACCCCCTCCGCAAAGCACTGATAACTGTGCTTCCTAAACCAGGCAAACCCACTACACAGTGTGGTTCTTATCAGCCCCTTTTGCTTATCAACTGTGATGCTAAGATATATGCCAAGGTCCTTGCCCTCAGACTGGCTCCATATATTCACTACATCATACATCCGGATGAGTCAGGGTTTATCCCAGGCCGCTCCACCTCATATAACTTGCGCCGACTATTCAACATCTTAACCCGCATTCACCCTGGTGCTCTGGCTGTTGCAGCAGCCCTAGACATGCAAAAGGCATTTGACTCCGTCTCATGGACTTCCTGTGGCAGGTGCTCAAAAAGTGTAATTTTGGCCCCCATTTCAGAACCTGGGTCAAGCTACTATACTCCTCTCCAGTTGCGAGGGTCCGCACCAACAATCTGTCTTCACCACAATTTCAGATAGAAAGGGGCACGAGACAAGGGTGACCCTTCTCGTCATTGATATTCGCTCTGGTTATGGAGCCATTGGCTGACCATATATACGACAGCAACACTTGCATCGGGGACTACGCCTCTCTGGCTCCCAGAGATAATTTCATTATATGCAGATGATGCCCTTCTTTTCATCCGAGAGACTGAAATAAATCACTCCCCAATACTGGAAGATGTTATCGCTTCGGTGAATTTTCAGGTCTCCGGGTGAACTACCCTGAAACAATACTCTTCCCGCTGACGGAGGCCACTGCTCCCCCCTCAGACCTTCAGGGCTTTGTCTGGGCCCAATCTGAATTCAGGTACCTAGGGGTGGTAATCACGTGAGACCCCGTCTCTCTATACAATAGCAACTATGGCAACTATCTAGTTAAATTGGCTCAGAAATGTGCTGGGTGGGCGACTCTTCCAATAACCCTAGCAGGTAGGATCACCATTCTTAAAATGTACAGATTCTTAAATGTCCCTATCTGGCCTGGCTGTGATTTCTTTACAACGCTCACCCGAACAACTAATTCATTTCTCTGGCATTCGGGCATGGTTCATCTGAAGCTCACAACACTGATGACCCCGGTCGTGAAGGGAGGCCTCGGAGCTCCCAATTTTGAGGATTACTGGATAGCTGCCCAAGCCCATTATGCATCGTATTGGTTTGTCCCTATAGATCCACCCCTGCATGTTAAGCTGGAGCGTCTAGCTGCGGATGAATGTGATATCTGTTCCTGGGTGTTACCCAACTGCACCGGTCGGTTCGAGCCTTCGCCCCCGCGGGTGCAACGGTTCGAGCCTTAGCCGGTCTATGGAAACAGGCGGGCAATACGCGCCCATTTCATGGAGACTTCCCCTCTGGAACTTCTTCCCCAACTCCCCCCCGGTTTGACTCCAGAACGGTGGATCGCTGGGCACCAGCAGGTTTCTTAACTGTCCGAGATGTATTTGAAAAAGTGGTCTTTACAGAGTTCAGTGAACTCCCTAGACAACTACGAGGTAGGCATACTGGTTGGCTGCAATATGCCAGTCTGCGGCGAGTGTTAAAGGCTAGGCTCCCCGACTTTCCCACTATCCCACGTGATGACCCAATTTTATCAGAAATCATTGGCACCGCGTCCATGAGGGGTAAGGTCTCAAGACTATACACCACATTCGAAACCCAAACACCCCCCGCCATTCACCAAACTTAGGGAAACCTGGGCTAGGGACTTAGAGGTCGAGTTGACCGATTAGCGCTGGGATTACACATGTGCCCGCGGACAATCTCTTTCAATTTCCGTTTCAAACTAATTAAATGTAAACTACTACATACATTTCATTACCCACTGGCTAGGCTTCATCGTATGTCACGGGAACACTCACACACGTGCCCGCATTGTAACATGGCTAACGCTGACTACATCCACATGATATGGGCATGCCCTCAAATAGCCCAGTTCTGGTCCACAGTATGCGCATCTCTATCAGACATGTTAGAATGTACCATCTCCCCATCTCCGCTAACCTGTTTGTTCTACGAGTTACCTGCATTAAGCCGTGACCTGAAGAATGCGTTGCCAGGAGGAGCCTGGTGCTCCTCCTGGCAACCCATTGTATCCTACTGGTATGGCTTCAACCCAGACCCCCAACACATGAACAGTGGCTCTGTGCACTTACGTGGGCCTCAGACACAGAGGAGTGCTGGATACTGACACAGCTGAGCAGGGTCAAACTGAGAGACATTTGGGGACCATTCGACAGTATCTCTCCTCCTTGTCTGACGGCTTTTGGGAAGAGAATGATACACCACCTTACCGCCTCCCCGCCGCTGTGTAGCGGAAATGCATAAGAAATATACGGTTAACCAGATGCTTGTTTCTCTTATGTGTTTCAATTTTACATGGTCTCAGTGACTTGGAATGTTAAGATTGTTCTCTGATGTGATCCCAAGCTAATTGTTAAATAAAGTTATTAAAAAAAGAAAACCACTTACTTTGAAGGCCAAAGACCTACAATTCACAGAAAATCGGAAGTTATGGTTAATAATGAATTCATAAGTCAACCAAAGCCATGGACTGCTTGTAGTGTGATGTCATGATGTCACCTGTGGAGCGACATCACATGCGCTCTCTCAAACTTCATTACTGATGGCCTCACTTGTGATATCATTGAAGGAATGTGTATTATCAAACAGTATAGGGTTTGTGAGTGTTCGGCACCGAGGAAGCATGCAGGGGGGATCATATGTGCAGGGCATGATCAAGGTGAAGTACCAGCACAGCATGAGCGCATGAATGCACCTTTATTTATTTGCAGCAGTAGCCAAGGTGGATACTGCTCAACACATACCACAGTATACTGCAAGGCACTAATACATAATATGGTACACTTCTTTGTGTAAGCATCGACCATTAGAAAGAAGGTCAACACTTTTGGGAGTGGTGGAATGAAGTGATATGGGAAACCAAAGCATCATTGTGAACAAATCTGGTTTGAACCAAGAGACCCCTGAAGTATACAGTGAACACAATATCAGTGCTTAAGGCTCAGATGACTGTAAGTGGACAGAGAGAGAGAGAGTGGCAGAAGATGGGATTTTATATATATGTTGTGATAACATAGCGTGGAGCTAGAACACGCAGATTTCTGAAGTGGTGCAATAGCGCAATGCCCACCATCACTGGTGAGTTATATCTTCATGATGAAACTTTTTACATCTGCAAGAACAGTGAAACATATGTGGGTGTACACAACACAAGACATCTCCATTTTCAGCGAACTAGGGCTGAATAGAGCTAAAGAAAATAATTATTGATGGATCACAGACTTGCGGAAGAGCAGGTTTGCATCAATGTGGGAAGCTGAAAGAGGCATGGTGAGATGTGGTGCGTGTGGATGATTCTGCAGTGGTGTGTGTGAACATACATGGGGTCCAGCACAACCTCTCTATTTAGACAGACCTTTGGATCACAGAAGTCAACAGAACTCTCCACCCAGACCAAACGGGGGGAAGGAAGACATCACACCATTTAAAAGTAGCAACAAAACCTACGAATGTCCCTCAAGACAGAAGAGTGTCAGATCTTCGCCTGATATTAGATGTTTGGTCGATGCGAACAATCATGGGAGTTGGAAATGGAGGGAACATGGGTGCTAAACCCCCTTCACAAATTAAAGCAGGGGGATGGAATGTGAATTTTCCTCCGCAATCTGGAGCAAGAGAAAAGAAAGCCTGTTTATTTTTCAAATTGGGAAGCATGGCCCTCTTTTTAGAAACTTGCCTTTCTTTTTCCAAGTGTTGGAAATGTGAACAGACCATACTTCCCTTTCTTTGAAATGCACATTAAGGTAAATTACATGACAGAGCGGGGGAGGGTGTGTTCGAGGGGGGGGGGTGCGTGAGTGCACAGCTGGATGCTGTCGCATCCCCTCTGACCTTCCTGTCAGAAGCTGGAGGGCAAATCAGCGAAATCAAAGACAATCGGTAGAGGATCTTTTCAAAGATAATGAAAAGATTTGAGCGTTAAGCCCACAAAGTCAAGTTACTAAGTAATATTTTCTCTGTATGATTCAGAGTTACAAGGTATTAAAGTATAAATACAATGGCTGTAATTTTGTAATATATTAAAAGCAAATAAAGTTCTTTCAATCACCCCCTCCCCCTAACCCACATCAACTTATCTGTGACAAAGGCACAGGCGGGGGCATCTTTGGAACGCCAAATGGTTTCAGATTGACCTGACCACCAATTACCTTTAAATTGTTTTATTTGGAGTTATCAAGGTGATCATTGCATTCCTCTTAAACACATACTAGTTATTTTTTTTAATGATGGGTTGCCAAAGAGACCTGTGCTTGTGTGCCAGCAGGATACAAAAACATCACCCTTTAACAAAGAGGGTGCTTTATTAGCAGCTCATGCTATGGGCCTGGCCAGCAATCTGTTGCTAAACTGATATTTCACAGAGAGAAGATGTGACAAGCATCATCGGAAGACACATGGTTTAAAATAGGGGCTACTTTTCCTAACCATTTGGGTGGGGAGGACTACCTTAAAGAGGCAATCTTTTCTCTGCAAATCACAACACAGTGACAGCCCAGGTGCAGAATGGAAGATGAGATAAAAGACAGATACTTGAGCAAAACTTGGCATTCACCACCTGGACAAGAGTCTTAGCTGGGCTGCTGTTCCTCAACCAGCACCTTCCTTTCAACTGAAGGAGCTTTCCAGTCCCCAACCTTGGAGAAGTTACTTGTTGGTCGCATTTCCTACTGGACCTACTTCCTTGCCCCTGGAGGAGAGTTGCTGCCATCTTTGCCATTCAACCCTTAGAAGGAACGGCATCAGGGTCTTTAAAAGCTTTCAGTTGAAATGGGCCCCAGTGCTCTGGGGGCCACATGCAGCTGCCCAATTTTGCAGGCTTACAACACAGAAACAAACTCCTTAATTTAGGATATTAAAGGAACGTAGTGTGCACATTGGCGGTAGTCACCGCCTTTTGGCAGTCTCTATCAACGTTCTTAGCACCTCATTGCCCTTTTATTCAGGTTTCCCACACCTTAGCACACTGCTGTCAAAGAGAAATGAATAGCTTTTCAAGAGACATTTAGTGTTTCAGCCCCCTTCTGGCTGTGTTTCCTGTGATAATATGTAGCTAATAATCACGTTGCTGCATTCCTTTGACTTTATTATAATGTAAACACCCCACTTGGGCCTCTGACTGTTTACCTCAGCTGTAAGACATTGGGGGCCACTAGATATCATGTTGGAAAACCCCACCAGCCCTGGCATATTTTCAACAGGCCCTGCCCCAGAGCCACCTGTCAAACTGACTCAAATTCTACAGGGCATAGATTTACTGCTCTGCGCATCAACAAATATATGCAAGATTGTTCCATTTTGCTGGACATGTATTACAGTGACGTAATGTAGGTGGTAAAATAGCTCAGTAGGGTGACTCAAGCATCCTCCCATGACAGCCAAGTGGGTCTTAGAAACATTTGTTGTTTATAAGAGTACTAAAGTGACTAGAAGCTGCAGGACTGTGTTAAGAAGGGCTAAGAACAATGACATTTTTTGAATATATATACTTCAATTTAAAATTTTGGCTGAAAGTTGGCAAAGCAGAACTTCTCTAAAAAGGGTAAGAAAGGCATTTATTTTTCATTTATTGGGTAAATTGAAAGGAAATGTGTTCTGTGATGTGTTCATCATTACCAACCTCCTTTCATTATAAAGCATGAAGCAGGCACAACATCTGCCCAACTGCACTTTGGCAATGAACATGACAGAACATCACAGGGCGCTCATATTACTGCACATGCACATACACTAACACCAGCTAACACAGGCCCCTAGCCACGTACACTTCCATGCACACACCACCGCGCCACTGCGTATACACCAACCCACTGCACTGCATACCCACACCACCCGCACTGTGTTTACATTCTGCTCCATGGCACAACTGCACCACCCAGCACTCTGCATAAACATCCCCCACTGCACTGCACACCCACACGTTAAGCACATATGCCCCACTCCACTGCACTGCACACCAACAGTGCTCTGCACATACACCACCCCCACACTGCACACATGCACACAACCGCTACACTGCTCTACAACTTCGCCACACTGAACCAATGTGCACAGCCCTAATCCTGCTCTTCAGACACTTTCTCGCACCCCACATTCACACCATCCCCACATTGCATGCAGACTCACAGCCTCAAAACTGCTCTGCACACACTGCCTCCAGTACTGCATACCTCTGCAAAAAGCCTCTTGCGCTGCACACAGGCACACTCACTGCTTCCAGTAATGTACTGTGTACACAAATCACCCTCACCACCACACATATTGTTCCCAGCAGTGCATTATACTGTACACAGATGCACTAACCCCAGTAAGGTGCACACACTATCCCAGCACTCCCGCTCTATTTCAACATGGCCTCAGCACTAACCTGCAAGAACAGACACTACCATAGAACTGCATATTCACACATGCATACACACATACACATCACACACACACACACACAGACCCTACCCCAGTGCTGCATAGACACATTAGAAGGTTCTGCATACTCACCACCCAGATGCGCTGTGCACACACCCCAATCAGAATGCCACTACAAGACAACTTGGCATGTTGGTATCTTGCCTTTCTAGGCTTTCTAGGCTAAGTGGGGATCATGGCACATGCCATTGATGTTGCTATTGGGCGTAATGGAATCTTGCACTGCTATGCTAGCTAGACATCAGCATCTGGCACTTCCTCCTAATTGGGTATCATGGAGACTAGCACTGCTATATTGTGCCTCGTGTTGGCAATGGAGTTAGTACTTGGGCTTTGAATGGTAATGGTACACAAACCTGGTAGTTTGAGGGCAATAGCTGGTAATGGAATGAGTACCTTGAGTACCTTTGATAAGAAAACCCTGAAATAGTGAGAACCAGGGCTTTTGATGTCATTACCTGGTATAAGTTATCATAATGTGAGTACCAGAGCATGTCATGTCAATACCTGACAAATTGTGGTACTCTCTCTGGGCACATGATGGAAATCGCTGAAATTAGCATTAGTACCTAGAGTTATGATGTCAATGCCTATAAACTGCTTATAGGGGGGCCAAAACTGTTGGCTTTATGAGTGCTTGTTCTAAGTGGAGTCTAAAGTGTTACAGAAGGCATGGTAATAGGAAAATTAGTAATTGGACCTGACTACCTTTATTGTGGTTATGATGTATTTATGCCCCACTTCCACTTTCAAATGCTCCTCCACCAGGATCATCTATTTTAACCACAACTCTTTTCCAAATTTGTTAACAACTCACCTCCTATTCCACTTGCTTCTTTCACTCTCTACTACTCCCACCTTCCGATCTCTTTCATTAAACTCTTCCACCAACCAGAGAAAAGCTCTGAAATGATTGTTAAATAAGCAGAATTCAAATATTTCCTTACCGCTGCATAATTAACAACCTTATCAAGTGTCCATAAATATTCTTCAGTCTCAGAACTGGCAGACATTTTTTCAGAAGGAGCCTTCCCACTGACAGAGCTTTATCTGCCCAGGTGAAGCCACTGCAGATCATTTTAACTGTTTCAGCTGATTCCTGTGAGGCTGAGAAACGTTTTAGTGCTTTTTTGGAGATATTTATGCGGCAACAATCAATACAGGGAATTTTTTCCCTCCCACGTCAAAAAAAGTCACACTTTGTTTATTCAATCTAGCCCTGTCACTCATATAGAACCATGCAGATCCCTCACATGTAATTCAGGCCATCTGTTTCTTTGTTGGTTTGGCCTGGTATAAATCCATTAACATTCTTTCTCCTAGGGATAATGGACCAGCTGTGGCTTATCTTTAAGAGCAGAGAGGAGTGCGCACCTCCATGCTCATGGGTCATTGTCTGTAACCCATCACTTGTCAGTTAGGTCCTGGGCTACACCATGTAACGGATTTTGATCCATGCATTTGTAAGTTCTTACTTCAGTTAGGTCCTGGGCTACACCATGAAACGGATTTTGATCCATGCATTTGTAAGTTCTTACTTCCATTAGCTGAATCTTCTGTTTATCTAAACGGTCATCTGTTAACCACATCAACCCTTTAGTCTGGCACACACCCCTCCCCCTGTCTTGGCTCTATGAGCTTCAGGGATATCTTCCTTCAGATAAGGGGAGACAGTGCTGGGTAAGTGTAGGGGAAAGAAGGCCAGCTCTTGGCCTTTGAATCTCTGTGGAAAATGTATTTTCATGGGCTGAATACAGCTTTTCTTAATACACAGAAAACCTGTACTTTTAAATATTACAATTTTTTCACAAAAGGATGTTTTGTATAACTTGCATCAGCCATCAATGTTCAACTTTAATCCTGATATATATTTACATTATTCTGGCAGTGGAGATTCGTTTTCCATGTGTTCATTGTTCTAAGCTGCAAACTGCACACATTTCCATGGTAACTGTTTCTGTTTTTGGTAAGTTACACTTTAGGCCTTCGTCACATTTAATGTAAAGTAGGCCTCTGGTTATGGGCCTTATCATACAGCACAGAGCCCATTTAATTTTGTTTATACTCTTTCTTGATCTGTAACAGCATTTTGATATATGGCAGTTGAGAATGAAATGCTACCCTTTCAGTTTGGCAGTCATCTCTGTGTGTTTTCAAATTCTTTTCTTCCCCTGGTAGTGGGTGATCTGGTCTCCACCTCCTGATTTTGGGTTGCAGAGGTAAGGTAATAGAACTCCTCCCTCTTCTCCCTTTTGTTCCTTTCCAGGGTCTCACGCGTCCTCACGGGACTCTGCTTCTTCCGGTCCCCAGGCTGGAAGGAAGAGGAGTTATTGTTCTAAAGAGAGGAGTAAAAAGAATTGTAAATTGTTTTATTCAAACCTTCATTCCCCTGATAATATTTCAGAACAAACCATACTTTTATTAATCAAAGACAAGATTCATTGACAATCATGAATCGTAAATGATCATTTGAATTTAATTACTCACCTGTTATATATTTTAGTTTCCATCCGTGGTTTTGATCTTACCTTCATTTCTGAGATTGTTCCTCAGCATTAACTTCAGTGGGTTCCTCAATCACTCTAAGAGCTTGTCTAAGATGGCAGCTTTTTTAATGATTGATATGGACCCATTTCTCTTCTGTCTGTTCTCCTTTTGGGATGCGGATCCTATAAGCAACAAGTGATATTTTGTTCTCAGTTTCAAAACTACCACGCCAAGAAGGAAGGCATTTCTGTTCATTGGTCTGGTTTCTCTGGAAATTGTACAGTTAAACCTTGTTGCCAGCATTGTATTTCTTTTTTCGGGTCTTCAGGTCGTAGTACAATTTCATTCCTTGAGCCAACTTTTCTAAGTTGTGCTCTGTATAAGCAAACGTGTGCTGAAGGGTTCCTTAGGTTCTCAGTGTACTCATGAGTGGTGGACGCATTTATCAGTGTCTGCTCCTGAGTTCTATAGAGCACATACTGATGTAACACCATTTTTCATCTGGTCATAAGCTCAAAAGGAGACATTTTGGTTACAGAAGATGGTGTATACCTAATAACCATCCCGACAAGCAGTAATCGAATGTCCCAACTGGGTCCAGAATCAGCCACAAACTTCTTCAGTATGCTTACAATTGTCTTATTGTGTCTTTCAACCCCTCTGCTCGATGACACCGGCAGGTGATGTGGAGTTTTCATTTTACCCCTAGAATCACCCACATCTTGGTCATCACCTCACTAGTAAAATGACTTCCTTGATCCCACTCAATCTTTTGCAGGAAGATGAAACAAGAGAAGATGTGGTTGATCATTATCGTGGCAGCTGTGTCCGCCTTACAATTCAGGGCAGGAAGACGTTATACCCACTTTGAAAACAAGCATGTTACAGTCAACATGTACTTGTTTCCTCTAGAAGAGTGAATCACTGTCCCGATGAAATCAACTTTCAAATCTGACCAAGGCAGTGGCATTTCCCTTTTTTGTAGGGGAGCTCAGTGTATGGGGGAATTTAGCTGAAATTGTGCACACACAAGACACCCCTTTAAATACATGTTGAGGTCCTGGCCCATCTGTGGCCAGTATGGAACGTCTTGCAAGATGTCCAATGTTGTGTGAAAACCCTTATCACCGGCAGTGGCCATGTCATGGGCGTGATTCAACATCAGGCTCCACAATGAGGTTGGTACCACCCACTAGTCACAACCAGATAGGGATCTCTTTACCAACAAACCATCTTGGATTCGAAACATTTGGGAAAATGTCATCAACACCCAGAGAACCTCTTCTTGGTATAATCTGATTTTGTTGGAGGAAAACTCACAGGGTCTTTAATGTGTTGATTGAATTTTCCAATAGTAGGGTCCTCTTTTTGTGCAGTGATCAAATCTGTATCCGGGCATCTTAACTCTACTGAGCAGTTGAGAGTTCACTGTTGGCATGAGTTTGAGACCTGGTCAACGCTGTAACTTGTATTTCACATTCAAGAAAAAATGTGTCCTCTATTAGTGGACACTCCCGTCCCCTACACACCTTGTGTGCTAATAATAAAGTCAGTCAAATATTACTATAATTTGTAAAAATACTTACAATTTGTTACATATAGACAAGCTGGTCATCTATAACTAGTACAATAAATGTAGGGTTGTGATATTTTATTCATAGATTTCCACAATAATAAAAACAACACAGCTTTGCTTAAAAGAGCTCAACATGTTTTTCGGGAAATACAATCCCTTCATCAGGAGTGTAATATTCATACATTCATGTGCTTGTATCAATCTGCAAGCTTCAATTCTCATCTACAAAGTAAACTAACATGTTCAAGTAAGTTTTGAGTCTCCAAAATTAAATGTTTATGTATCTGTAAATGTATCACCTTGTAAGACTTCACAAAGTGTTCATCTGATTGTCAATGAGATCCTCTTAGACTGTTCTCCCAAAGTGAACAAAAATGGGGGGTTGTGTGTCCTCTCTTCAATTCTAAACAAAATATCAAATGGAATAGTATATTATTCTCATGCAATATGTGTCCCATACGTAATAAGTTGAAATCCAAAGAGAAGGTGAGGGTGCATACCTCTATTATTTTGAATCTTGGCACACTTGTAACGTGTGTAGGCTGTTCTTGGCAGAATTCCACATAATGTTTCTAATATTAGGAAAAATAAATAAGTATGGTATGTTTTAAATTTTGACTTTTTGTGCCAGAGTCACATTTTTCTCCCCTGCACCTGGCAATTCTGAGAAATCTATACTTGGATTTCACACAGCAGGGATTTTGTATCTATGAAATCCCTCTGCAGATCTCTGGTTTTAGCCAACTGGTTTGCCAGATCATTCCCAGTCTTATCCATTCCCTCTATTTTAAAATGACCTCTTATATTCGAACACCGCCGGCATTCTTTAAGACACTTTCCAAAATAATCACCAAATACATATGGCAAAATAAATCACAGAGATTGTCGCAACAGACGGTCAGAGCACAGAAACTAGATGGAGGTATGGCGCTCCCCCACTTTAAGAAGTACTACGAGGTGGCACAACTCTGGGTCATACAGGAATGGATCACAGATACCTCAGAGAAATGGTGGGAGGCACAGGATAGAGCAGTTGCAAGATCAAATCTGCACCTCCTATGGAGGAAACCCAAACACAGACACCAAAACATCAAATTAAGCGAAGTCATGAGTACCACCATGGAAGTATGGAACAGGGCAACCGAAAAGGAAATCCTCACGATAGATCCTGCCCCTTTTTATCCCAATGTTTGATAACTCAGACTTCCCCCCAGGAATGGTAAAAGGATCATTTCAGAAATGGCGCGAAGCCAAGGTGTGCAGGGGACGGGGGTGTCCACTAATAGAGGACACATTTTTTCTTGAATGTGAAATACAAGTCACAGCGTTGACCAGGTCTCAAACTCATGCCAACAGTGAACTCTCAACTGCTCAGTAGAGTTAAAAGTGGGAGACATGCAGGAGGGACATCGGATCAGAACCTTCACAGAATTCCAGGAACTGCTGGGCCTCACGGATAGGGACAGGTACCAGTACAAACAGCTCCACCATTGGCTCACAATGCCAAGAATAACAAAGGCACAGACAAGGGACCTTACCCCATTTCGAGACATACATGATGACCCAAACGGGGGAAAAGAAAATTTGTTCCACACTCTACAAGTTCTTACACGCCCAAGAAGAAAACATCACCTGGCAGTACATGAAAAACTGGGAGACGACGCTAGGGAAACAAATAACAAGAGAACAATGGACTTACCTTTGGCAAATAATCCCGAAATGGACAAGGGCGATACAAACGAGGGAGGCATGGACTAAAGTGATGATTCAATGACACTATACACCGGAGAGAATCCACAAAATGTTCCCTACAACACAAGGGAAATGCTGGAGGGGATGCGACTCCATGGGAAGCTGGAGACACATTTGGTGGGACTGTAAAGAAATACAACAATACTGCGGGGAATTGAAAACTCAAATGCAGGAAATCTTCAACCTAGGAGAAGAAATATGGATGTGTGGCATGTGGGCCCCCCGAGACAACTCCTTCACAAGGACACAAAAACGAAACTTTATGGGCTTCCTCATTGCAGCGTGGCTAGCCATAGCACAAAAATGGAAACAAAAGCCCCCTCCAACCACTCAGGAGTGGCTCCACAGGATTTGGACCTATGTAGCAATGGAGAAGATCACATATAATCTACAAGTGGACAGACAGAGGTTCGCCACAGATTGGGGAGACGCCCTAGACTTCCTGCAAAGCGTTTACATGCTGCAATGGTGCCCCCACAAAATCCGTATTCTGGACATGTTCACAGGCTAAGATAAACGCATCAAAAGGTTGCAGGGACAATGCAAGACGTCAAAACCGATGGGCGGGAGGGGGGTAGGGAGGCAGGAGTTTGAGGGGACAATGTTGAGTCCCGGTGTACAAGTTTAAAGAAATGGAAATAAAAATATTTTTTTTTTAAAAATGACCTCTTATCTTTTTCCAATATATGTTCATCCAATTAGAGGTCAGCAGATCATCAATTGACTGGATCAGTTTCCCATTTTTTAAAGTTATGGTGGCAGCTTAAAGCATGCCTCTAGTCTTTATCAGATGTTCCACAAAACCATTCCTGACATAGACAGAGTCTGTGATTATCACCAGTTCTTTGAGTTGGTGCTGTACTGCAGTGAGGGTGGCTTAATGTACAGCCATCAACTCTGACAACTGACTCCTTCAGGGTCCTATTTTGTAACCTGCAGAGGGCTCCAGGGCATCATTCACCCAAGCATTCCGAATGCCAGCCACTAGTTCTTTTTCCCCGTTATTAGCAACATGGTAAGAGCACCCATCCACAAAAACTGTGGGTATCCCCTGACAACTGTATTCTTCATAGACCTTGTGTGGGGAAGTTAGGTATGCCTCCATATTGTCTTTGGTCATTAAAGTTTCTCCCTCAAGACAGTTTTCTTGAGCACAATCATGCAAGTCTGCTAATCCTTGCAGACTCTTGTTGTTTTGGCCATATCTGACAGAATACAGGAAGTAATTCTGGAATTACTTACATTCCTCAGTCGGATTCTGTCACTTTGTAAGTACTGCAAGGGTTGGTTAGGACTATATGATGATGTGCTCCCCCTGGAAAAACAGGTGGTAATTTTTGAATGCCCATACTTTTGCCATGAGTGCCTTTTAACAGTCATTGAATTGTTCCTCCACAAAGTACAAAGTGTTGCTCGCATACGCAATACGTTTTTAACCTTGTTGTGCTTTTAGTACAATACCGCTGTTAGTCAGGTATCTGAAAAACCTGTCTCCAAGAAGAACTCCTGGCTTCTTTTCAGTTGTTTAACTGCCTGAGATTGTTCCGGACCCCACCCCCACTTGACTCTGGCCTTTGATAAATGGACCATGGGTCCAATGACCTCTACGTAGTCTTCAATGAACTTTCAACTATAATTAGTGATTGCAAGAAGGCTTCTCAATTCTTGCAGAGCAGTAGGGTCTTTTAATTTCAGTAATACTGCCATTTTTTGAGACACTCAGGGGTGATTTAATTCCCTAAGCCATTCACTCGGGTCTTACACAACAGTGTAAGACCCGAGTGAAAGGACAGTTTTGCTCTGGCTTTCTTCAACTGGGCCAGAACATAGCACATTTCGGCAATATGTTCTTCCACAGTTCGGCTCTTGAATACATCATCCATATAGGCCAGGTTTCAACTTTCACCCAAATCGTGAATGCCTTATGCAGGAAGATATTGAACTAATTTCCAGACATTATATATCCATAGGGTGTTCAGCTCCATGTACATTGCTGCCCCGAAAGGAAAAGGCAAGCTTTTATTGAACTTCCCTACTTACGGGTACCGTACAGTAACCGTTTATCAGATAAATGGCTGTGTACATTTTTGACCACTGGATCTGTTATGTTATGTTATTTTATTTATTAAGCATCAAAGCCCTAGGGCATCCAGGTGCTGAAAAGAGGACAGAGTTAGAAGGCTGGGGCATTCATCGTCCCAGACTTCTGTGCCAGCCCTTGATCAATGTAGGGAAGAGGCCATCTAGACATGTGGACCTGTGTGTTTAACTCTCTCGGGTCTGCTCATAGTCTCCATTGCCCACTGGGTTTTAGTATCCCCAGTACCGGGTTGTTAAACGTACTATGGATCGGACAAATTATCCCATAGGATTCCACATTTTTAATAATTACTGTGAGTGACTCTATGGATGCAAGAGGTAACCGGTATTTTTTAATGAATACTGGAGCCATCTCTCAGTCCGTGGTTATGGTGGTTGAATGGATAAATGTATGTCCACAGTCATGTGAATCCTCTGAAAAGATGCCCTGGAAGTGCAGTGACACCTGTTTCTGTTTCTGTCTTTGTTCCTCTGTCTCACAGGCTTCAGCAAGATTGATCTGTTCTTTGACCATCTGCTTGAAACCTGGAAAGATCTTGGGCATGGCAATTTCAGTGGTATCCTCCAGTTGGGTGGAGAGATCTCTTTTTGTGGTGCTCACGTGGACATGAGGTTCCCTGGATATGAGGCAGTTGTTAAATCTAAATACCACCTCGTCCTTCCTGATGTCACAGGTTACCTCTTCCACCCCGTAAGGGCATGAAGAGTACACCAAGATATTCCCCCCATGACGAGTAAAAATCTTTTCTGGAGGAATACCGTCATTGACGTCAAAACAGTAGTGAGGAATTGACCCAATTATTTCATTATCTAAATCAACAGAATAGAGTTGGGCATCAACTGCCATTCCAATAGAAGTGTACGCGCTCAAAGCAATACTTTGAGGGCCACTGTTATCCACCAATATTCGAATGGTGGCGTGTGCTAGATCCACTAAAGGGGTTATAGATATAAGCCTTCTTGAGGTAAAAGTTCAAGTTTACATAGGCGGCCTTATATTTGAGGTTCTGTCCTCGCTTAATTTTGAGGAGAATGGTGAATTGTCGCACCTGTCCTGGGATGGTAACCTCTTCTCCCAATTGAACTTTAACCGCATAAGGCAGCAGTTGAGCTGACCAGAATGCTCTTTCAACATTGTCAAAGCCCATGGGGTTACCGCCCCGTCATGACCATACTTTGTTTTTGATCAAATCTAGACTGATTGTTAATCGAATTAGAATGTCACTACCTAAATAAAAGTCAGGAGGGCCATCATTAACAACCCAACAAGTGTGTTCTATTATTTTATAGCTAATGGAATTTTTTAGCATATACCTGCTAGGCAGGACATGTTTAGAATTTGGTGTTTCCAGGCCCACTTCCCATTTCCTATTTATCATTCAATATAAATGTAAAAATGGTCTGATCTTTTTGGAGTTTCTTAAATAATCCAATCCTGATGAAGCTTGTTCCATTATTCAGGCATACTCTGGCGAGAAATGGTTCCTCCCCCTCTTTTATCTCAATGGGGAAAGAGAAGCGTTTGCCCTTTTCCTGAATGTGGGTCAGACTTCGGGCTGGTTTTTCATCTTCCTCTTTGACTGGTACAACATTTGAAAGTGTTCCCTTCCAATGTGGAATTTTATTTTATTTATTTTATTTATTGTGCATTTATGCAACAAGAAATTGGGCCTCATTAGGACCCAGGCGGTAAGGGGTTTACGGCGGCGTAAACAGAGCCGACCCTTACCGCCTGATTCCGAGGTCCCTTAGCGCCATGGAGGATTTAACACCTGCTTTTAGCAGGTGTTAAAATCCATGGCGCTAAGGGACCTTGTTGTTAATTACGCCACCGTAATTTACGGTGGCGTAATTAACGCCTTCCCCACTCCCATTATGCCCTATGGGGCAAAAATGGGAATGGGGAAGGGTAAATGGGGATTGGGGACTTACCGCCCCGCCAACCTCGGAATGGGGCGGTAAGTCCGCCAACCACCATGGCGTAAACGCAGTTTACGCCATGGTGGTAAAGGTACGACCCAGGCGGTAACTTACCGCCTGGGTCGTAATGAGGCCCATTGTGTTTCAAGTGCCCAAAGGGCAAAGGTGGAAGGGAACATGGGAACAACAGGGAACAAGAGGCAAATAGAAAAAAAATGATGGAGAGGAAAGAGGTGGTCCTACTAGGCCTTGTGGGAATTCAGAACGTGCAAGTGCAGAGAGAGAGGGGGGGAAGGGGGTAAGTGCTAGGAGAATCCACAGGGGGGGAGTGGCAAGTAAATCAGCATGTTCAACAGGTAAGTGCATCACAGAGATCACTTGGTAATTGGTGTGGTCATCTGCCAATACAGTAAGTGCAAACCTGTGAGGCAGCACAGGCCAGTGAGTGCCAAAAGGCAGGTGCTGGAAGAGGGTGGGGGTTGAAGGGGATTGGGCAGGAGGCCAGGACTCGGAGGTTACATGAGGCCCTAGCCACCAATCTCAGCAACTTTGGGGTTTAGCACAGGAGGGAGAGAGGGAGGGTGGAGGTGAAGAGGAAACTCTTGAGGAGCTTGCAGAATTTGAGGAGATCTGGCTGAAGACAGAGAGGAAGGCGGAGGCTGTTCCAGAGGAGGGAACCAGCCAAGGAAAGAGAATGGCCATCAGATTGCTGCTTTGAGAGACGCTTAACGCGCAAAGAGTTGGAACTGGAGGAGCATAGAGGTCTGGAGGGAGAGTATTTAGGGAAAGCAAGTTGTAGATAGTGTGGTCCCTAGCCCCAGACAGCATTATGGGTGATGCAGAGGAATTTGAATTTATGCCTTGCATTAACCGGGAGCCAGTGGAGAGATTATAGGGCTGGAGAGGTACGGTCCCCGGGCTGCAGGCCAAGGATAAGTCTCGCAGCCCTATTCTGGATAAGCTGGAGTGGGTGGAGGGATGAAGAAGGAAGATTGTTGCAGTAGTCCACCCTGGAGAGTACCAGAGCTCTAGAGATAATGAGCCTCTGGGGAAAAGTGAGGAAAGGAAGTATACCTCTAATGAAAGCAAGTTGAAAACAGGCCTTCTTGGCAAGGACCAGAATGTGAGGGAGGAAAGACAGAGAGGGGTTGAAGATGACTCAAAGGTTTTTGGCTTCAAATGAAGGAGAACGGGGAGGTGGCCAGCATGAAGAGGGGGAGCAGGAGACCCAATAGGAAGGATCTCAGTCTTGCTGGCATTGAAGCAGAGGTAATTGGAAGCACACCAGGACTGGATTGCAGACAGGCAAGTGGGGAATAGTAGAGGAGGTAAGGCGTGGATTAGAGGGAAATTTGAAGAAATGTTGGTTGTCATCTGCATACCACTGGAAGTGGGGTGAGAAGATGGAAATAAGGTGTGCAAGAAGGGCGAGCCCTGGGGGATGCCACAGTTGGAGATAGAGGTGGGGGAGGAGAAAGAGCCCAGGATAACCTGGGAAGGGCGGTCAGTGAGGAAAGAGGGCAGCCAGTGCAGTGCCCACTTCAAAATACCAAGGCTATCATGGAGTCGTTTTATGAGGATGGAGTGGTTGACCTTGTCAAATGCAGAGGAAAGATCAAGTAGAATAAGAACAGCAAGAGAGTTAGAGTCGAGAGATGAGATCAATTCTTCACAGGTGTTCAGACGAGCAGTTTTCGTGCCTCTGGATGCTCAGAATACAGATTGATGGTCGTGGAGGCAACAAATGAGCACAGTGTGCTGGGTCCGTTGGGGGAAGACCAGCTTCTCCAGGAGTTTCCCAAAGAAGGTAGTGATAGAGATGAGGCGGTAGTTCGGCGGACATGAGGGGTCAGTGGATGGCGTTTTCAGGAGGCGGCGCACAAGAGAGTGCTTAAGAGAGGAGGGAAAAAACCCTCTAGCAAGAGAGTGATTGCAGAAGTCAGCAAGTGCAGGGGCATAGGTGCCGATTTTGTCCTTAATAGTTCTTGAAGAACAGGCAGAGACCTATTTAGAGGAGACCTTCATAGAGAAGGCAACCCTAGTGACCTTGTCCAATGTGATAGGAGAGAAGGAGGAGAGAAAGGCTGAGGGAGGATGGGAGGCCGAGGGTGTCAAGGGAATGAGAGAAGGGGGGAAGAAAGAGTGCTTAGGATGTCCTTTTTTGTTTAGTGAAGTGTGTGGCCAATGCAGTATAGAGGGCCTGAGAGGGAAGAGGTGAGGTGAAGACTGCAGAAGGATTGGCTAGTTCCTTGCAGATTTTAATGAGTTCACCCATGTTGTTGGATGCTCCAGAAATGTGTATCTGGATGTGGGCCCTCTTCTTGGAGTGAATGGAGAGATAATATTATCTTTGGAGAAGGCGACAGGCCAGTTTGTCAGAAGATGAGCTTGAGGTCTGCCACTTACGCTCAGCAGCTCTGCACTTGCGCTTCATGGTTGCAAAATCAGACTTGTACCAGGTGTAAGTCTTGGTGGCATGTTTCAGACAGATCCTCATGACTGGGGCAAGAATGTCGAGAGTGTTAGTGATGGTGAGGTGTAGGTTGCTCAGAGCCGAGTCTGAATCTATAATGGGGGCTGAAGGTTGATGCAAAGGCAGCAGCTGACACTCATTTCATCAGACAGATGTCCGTGATTGAGGTTGGCAGAGCTGGGGTAGGTACGGTGAGAGGGCCAAGAGGACCCAAGTGAGAGGAGAGAATGCTACATGCAACTGAGAGGAAGATGGATTTTCAAGAGTTGAGAAGAGTTCCCATCACCATTTTGTTCTCCTACAGAGATAATGCTGATTTCTGGGACTTGATTGTTCTGAAAATGAAATTCCAATTGATCGTTATGCCAGTCAATAAGATGGCAGGTGCCATTCAGACTCACATTATCTGTACTTTTCTTGAGTTTAATAGGCCGGTTAGTCTGGGTCCACAGGACCTGGTTAATGCAATCAATCGGAGGTGATAATCTCCAAAGGAGATTGTTCCCCAGTAAACAAGAGTGCCCTCTGGAGTCACAACTAACAGCGGGTATTTTAAACGATGTTGCCTAATTTTCATTTCTAGACCCGCAAACCCTTTGATAGAACAATCAATACCATCAAAATTTTGGAGGTGTGAGGGAAATCTGGTTACTCTCCCCATTTCCTAAATTCAGTTGGTCAAAAGCCTTTTTGGACAGGTAGCTTGGGATCGAGTAGCAACCAAAACAGATACTTCTCGCTGACCCTGTACCTTCACTGGGGCATAAAGTCTGCCGTCTTTTTCTTCAAGGGTGCAAAGAAAGTGTGAGTTTTTTGCCAGCTCGGCAGTCATTTTCTTAATATTGAACTCTGTCACGGTTCGATCTTGGGTAATTTTCCGTGTTGGAGACCGGGAATCTGTAGGAATGAAACATTTGCAAATCATGTGTGTATTGGAGACATCCTCTTTATCCCCAGATTCTTGGCTGGGTATTTGAAGACAGTTTTCCAAACTTGTTTGTCGGGAGGATACCTCTATGATCTTTGCAGGATATGGCTTGCATAGTTGTGGTCTAGGAGTGGTTGGGGTCTAGGAATCTCTGAGTCATTTTCCATACCTACTCTGTCGAATTCAGGGTTTCTTGGGACCCATTTTTCTTTGGGATGGCCCCCCCGACACTTTCCTGAAAGAGAAGAATTCCTTACCGGAATCCTCCAGGGATTCTTCTCTTTCAAAGGGGATTATTTTATTTTATTTACCCTCAAAGTGGGGTTTTCTTTGACCTCTTCTACTTACCTATTGCTCTTTGGGTTCTAACTTCCCAGGGATGGAAGTGTCTCTATCAGACTGAGAGGTTTCCAGGTGCTCTGTTCTGGTAAAAAAGGAAGCTTCCGCAAGGATTTGGCATCTCCCTTCCACCAGGGCCCCATCCTTTGGAACCTGTTGATAGTCGAGACTTTCCATAAATCACCCCCCTCTCCCATGGGGCATCAGACCCGGGTGTTGGGGGGGGTCTGGGAAACATGTCTAGGTTGAGGGTTCGACTGAGCACTCAGCATGAGCCCCAGGTCCTCAGTCATTTATTAGACATTTCGCTCCCTTGCATAACATTTTATTTGGTTTCTGGATGGTAGGGAGGCCTCTGTTCCTACCTCTCCTGATGTCCCTTCCAACTGCCTAACTAAGGGTAACTGTCCCTTCTAGCAAAGTAGCTTGGGTATTGTAAATTTCCTATTGTCCTTGAACTGGGGAGGAGGAGGAGGATGATTGTTTTGGAAGTTAGGATTTTGATAGTACCTGTTGAAAAAAATGCAGGTTTGAAGGTGGCACAGTACTTCTCTCCTGCAGGGAATTTGGAGGGAAGTTCCCATGTGAAATACTTACCTGCTCTGCCCCCCCCCCTTGTGCAGGGGGAGTGTACACATACCCCAGAATTGGTTTTGTACCCTTATATCGAGGGCACACATAGGTGGCAGGGTGAGAGGGATAATTGTGTTGATACCCTGCCTGGCTACCCTTTGATTGGGCCTGGGCGGAGGGTCTCCTCTGCCTCTCATTCTGCTTATCAGCTGGAAGAGTGTTTAGGCCTTCCCATCCCCAGCTCCAAAGAGTAGTAGTTTTCACCTCTGCCACCTTTGCAGAAGCCTGTGTGGTAGATGGTTTGTGGTTTTAGGGTTGTTTTTATTGTCAGTGGGTTTCTGGACCTCATATATCCTGGTGGATTGCTCTATTACCAAATCCAGTGTCCTGCTCTCATGGAAATTGTGAACTAATTGGGTAATTAAATATTTGGGAAGAGCATGGAAGTACGTGGTCACAAATTCCCTGCTATCCGTTTTCACCCGCTTGGAAGTCTACGCAAATGCACATTTGTATTCTTGTAGTACCTCCCTAGGTGCCTGATTTTCCCCATATTGTAAATTATACACAGCCTTGCATGCCTCTTGTGGGTTCCTATGATTGGAGAAGTGTTTTAAAATTGCTGCCTTATAGGTGGACCATTTGCAATGATCATGGTCTTCCAGTCGCACAAAGAAACTGGCATACTCCGGAGAAAACGTCCTTTTCACAGACTCAGTGAAATTGACATCTTTTTTAATTACAAACGACAGCATCATTGGTTCATAAAGTTCCAAATGTTCCCACACTGAATATTTGACATTCTTGTAGTACGGGGTCATGAAGCTCTTTATGTCCTAATCTGCCTGATTGGGTCTTTAACAAAACCCTTTCTTTGTTTAGTATTTCTTTTTCACCCCTGAACCTGCGTTCATTCCCCATCAGACTCAGTGCTGCTATTTGAACTCCAGTCCCTGACTCCTAAGCACTCCATGATTCTATGAGATTGGGAATACCTTGAAGAAGTATAGGATCTGGACTCTTCCTTTCGTCTGTGCCACCATGAACTCTCAGGGTCACTTTCCCTGTCATCATCTTTGGGCACAAGGTAGAACACAGTCTCTTCTTCAGACTGTTGCCAAGGGGTGCTATCCCTCCTTCCAGGTAGTCAAGGGAAACCCATCCATTCATCTGACTATGTGGAGATTTTTAGAATGCCCTTCCTAGGCTGAATCTTTTGGTTTTCTCTTTCAGCTAGATGGGTGAGATAATCTCTTTACAAGATAACTTATGCAAGTCTAACTCTCTGATTTTCTCATCATATGAGTTTTCAGGGTCAGAATTACTCACAGGACTATTTTTGGTCTCCCTTGACACACTGGTCTGGCCACCTTCCCGTCTGTCTGGTGGAAATATTCATCAATGTCAGAGAAGGACTGGCCTTCCTGACCATGTTGGGTTGGAATAGGCGAGATCAGCTGCCTCATGTTTCCCTGTTCTCTATAGGTGGTATGCATGAGGTTAGTTCCAGTCTGTACCTGGGAGTTTGTAGGTAGCTGGCATGAGGTAATTGATGGGACAGCATCTCTCTTTGGTTATGGGGCCCTATCACATACCCTTGTTGGTCAGGGTATCCCAGTGCCTGTTTATATTTTTAGATTTCAGTATTTAATTTCTCACACATGTCTCTCTCTGCTAGGGTTTCCTGCTAAAATTCAGAGAGTTTAACTTTTAATTCTGACACTAATGTTTGGCTTGCATCAAGCACACTGATATGAGCCGCCAATCAATCCTTTATTTTCTGAACCTCTTCCTGAAGGATTTTGAATTCCCTCTGAGATTCTTGTGTTATGCGTGCATTCCCGCAGCGCTTTTCTTTTAAAATAACAAGTTCTATGTCTTGAGCGTCTCTACTATGTTCTGCCTGCAATAGGTCAGCTTCTGCTTGTCTCAAATGCTCCATTACATCTATATTTTCTTCTCTGATTCTGATCAGTTCCTGAGAACCCGACTGACCCTCTTCTGCATCCATTTTCAACTGATTCTCTTTTTTCAACAGGGCACTGTTATCCTGGTATAAAATGTTATGTTCCTTAATCAGTTGCATTTCTGTTGTTTCAGAATATTTAAATCCTGGTGCATCTGATCTAAGTCATTTTGGCAGTCAAATACTTTTACAATTAACTTACTGTTTTCTTGTTTAAGCTCTTTTATGGACTGTATACAAGTCATAATTTCATCCAACAACTCTATTATGAATAGCTTGATCATTCAATTGGTGGTGAAAGTGGCTTATGGTTTCTGCAATCTCTTTATTAGTATCTTGCAGTGCAGCTAACTCCATTTCTCATTCTGCGCTGGCCTAGAGGTAGGTTTTTACCTCATTTCGAAGTTGCTTGTTGAGGTTTTCTTGTTTTGATTCAATAATTTGGCTCTGATGGGAGTTCTCTTCTAGCTGTATGAGTGAGTGTTGGGCCTGTAGGAGACTAGCACCTTTATTTTGCAATCTCTCTTCAATTCATTCCAAATGAAAATATAACTGAGCCATGAGTTGAGCCATTTTAGTCCTCTCATTACGCACATTTTGAGTAAAGTAAAATTCCTCTAGAGCTTTTCGTAAAATCCCACTTTCAAGGCACATGTCAGTGCCTACTGATGTAATACCTTGTACCATTCTAGTTTGCCAGCACCCAGTCTCCTGGTCACCACAGTCTCCCCGAATGGACAGCTTGTCTAGAAGATGTATTCTGGCCTGTTCGATTTCAAAAGCACTCATTTCAAAAGTGGATTTTTGCAACCTTATAATCTCTCTCTATGCAGGAACAAAAACCTTGGACTTTATTCTGCCAGATGTAAACAATCAATACCAAATCAAAATCATTTTGCATTACTCTGCGCAATCTTATTCCTCTGTACACCTCCCTGACTCTCAAGGGTCAAGCAAAGGTGGTATTTTAACAAAACACCAACAACCTGCCATACACCTAACTAAAGTTGCACTAAAATGACTGGCCTGCCAATAATGCACTTGTCATGAGTCTAAAACAGAAACTAGATCCCAGATATGACCCCCCCATTTATGTTGGAGAGATGTTTGCGGCAAAAATCAATACAGGGAATTATTTCCCTCCCCAATCAAAAGTGCCACACTAATATCCTGTTTATGTTCAATCTAGGCCTGTCTGTGACTCATATAGAAACATGTAGAACCATGTAGATCCCCATCTGCTTCTTTGTTGGTTTGGACTGGTATAAATGCATTAACATTATTTCTCCTAGGTCTGATGGATAATCTGTTGCTTATCTTTAAGATACTCATTTGAGGCCCTGTAAACTTCTCAAGACTTTCCTTTTCTCCTCTTCCTTCGCTCGCACCCTCGCTTGCTAACTCTCCATCTACTGCTGCGACTGGGGCCTTGTACCTTCAGAGGCATATGAGGGCCAGACCACCCCCTACCAGTTCCCCCAAAATCCTTTGCCAGCACTAGCCCTCAGGCTCCCTTCCCCGGACTAGCCCAAGTTGGTTCTCTCTGTCCACCGCACTCATCCCCCCTTCCCTGGCACTTGCTGCCTTGGCCCACCCAGCACTTGCCCACCCCCACCCTAGGGGGCTCCCCACTCTTGCACTTGCCCCTCTTCCCCATTCCCCTTGCACTTACCACCTTGTCAGGCACTTGCACGGTAGGATTGTCACAAGGCCAATATAAACATTGTTCTACTTTTTTGATTCCCTTGTCCCCCACCCACTCTTGTGGCACCTGGAAACCTGTGTGTAGGCGCCATATAAATGTACAATAAATAAATAAGAGCAAAGAGGATTGTCCCACCTTCATGCTCATGGGTCATTTTCTGTAATCCATCACTTGTCAGTTAGGTTCTGGGCTACACCATGAAACAAATTTTGATCCATGTATTTTTAAGTTCTTACTTCCATTAGCTGAATCTTCTGTTTATCTAAAGGGTAATTTGCTAACCTCATCAACCCTTTAGTCTGGCATAAACCACTTCAGCTGTCGTGGGTCCGTGAGCTTCAAGGAGATCTTTCAGATAAGGGGAGACTGGGGATAAGGGGGACGGTTCTTGGCCTTTGAATCGCATGGGAAATTGTATGTTTTTGGTCTGAGCACAGCTTTTCTTCATGCACAGAAAATGTGTACTTTTAAATGTTACAATTTCTTGTCACATGAGACCTTATTTTTTTTAAATATCTTGCATAAGACCATCAATGTCCAACTTTAATACTGATATATATTCACATTATTCTGGCAATGGAGATTTGTTTTCCATGTGTTCATTGTTCTAAGCTGAGACTGCACATACTTCCATGGTAACTGTTTCTGTTTTTGGTAAGTTACACTTTAGGCCTGAGTCACATTTAGTGGAAAGTAGACCTCTGGTTTTAGGCCTTATCATTCAGCACAGCACCCATTTAATTTTGCTTATACTCTTTCTTGCTCAGCATTTTGATGTGTGGCAGTTGGAATGAAATGCTGCCCTTTCCATTTGGCAGTTATCTATGTGTGTTTTCAAATTTCAGGAAAGTATTTCTGCGTTTTAGGCCCCAGTCAGCCAAACGCAGTTTCTTTTTGTCTTGGGGCTACATTTGAACCCCGAATCTTTACAATGACTGAAACCCTTGCTACATTCAACTATTTTTCAGAAAGGACTGAATAATGATACTATGTGCAATAAATATAAAGATAACAGGGATCTGGTAGAAATACAAGCAACAGCAAACTAATTTGTCATGAGTACTACATGACACAAAAAACACAAAGTAACACATTTTTATATCATTGCTGACTAGGAAATAATTGGTGCTTTTTACTCTATGGCTATTCCTCCAAAAAGATTTGGTGAGGGAAACGGCAGTGCAGTCAAGTAAGAGAGATGTGGCCGATTGATCTAGATGGAATTGCACGTTTATCCTATTTGTCATTTTGCATATATTGCATATAATTGTATTTCTGACTTATGTTTGTTTATACGTTTATAAATAAGCCACTGTATATTTTGTGGTGTATGTGTCTGAATCAAAATATATATTGTGAAATACAACATATGTTGTGGTTCAGGATATTGTTTATAGACATGTGAGATTTTGTATCAATAACGAGATCACCACACACACCCTCTTAATGCTGCCTGTGAATGTTGTGTGACGCCAATGGTGCAATGTCAGTGGTGTTTGCATTTGAATGGTGTGAGGATGGGTCTGTCTTCACCCCCCCCCCCCCCGCCCCCACTGTGTTATCACCAACATTCTGAGTGAGCGTCCATCAGTAATGACCTGTTTGTACTCTGGGGCCCTAGGATTCTGAACCTCCCTTAGCAGTGCCATGCCAATGGAACAGAAATCACACTCTGAGTTCCTTCCAACTACGCCTCCTTGGGGCTGTAGAACACAGGCAGTGTGGCTTTCTCCCCCAATGTACTGTCAGTGATATAAGGCTTCAAAGAAGTATTTGCAGCAGTACCACCAGCAGGTACATTTTAAAAACAAATTTGGATTATTTGATTGTTGAACATAAATTGTGGAGACAACCATAAACTCTTACCTCCTTCACCTAATGTTACAGGAGTGCGGAAACGTATCTCTAAACTTCATTTGCATATTTGGAGGAACCTCATTCAAGTATTGATTTTTTACTTTTTTTGCATAAAACACAACTAAGTATTGACCCCCTCCAAAGCATCTTTCAAGTCCAACACGTCAGTTGAACTATATAACAATATAAAAGCCCCTCACTACAACTATATTGAGATCTTCAAAGACATTAAAAGAACTTTGTTTCCTTGTTTTAAGATTTCAAATGTTTGAGGGTTTGTTTGAGCAGTGCACAAATGCTTTATTTCTAACAGTTTTTATGAAAATGTATTTGCAATCAGCTTTAAATATTATGCCACAGATGGGGAATCTATAACTTACTTGAATTGTAATTGTTTTTAAAACTGCCATTATTTGGTGTTCTTTCTTAAAATAAATCTAACAACACATATCTTCATAGGGGTTTTAACGCTTCAGAACTTGACCTTATGGCTGTTTGGATTGGGTTGTGTCTGTAACAAAGTCCCCAGGGTGTCCCTGTCCCCCAACCGATAGAGTGTGTCCCTTGCACCCCTGCATACAATTTCAGTCAAGCTTCACATCAGGACTGCAATAGCACCCAGAAACAGAAAAGGGTACCATGGCAAACCTTAACAAAACATGCTACGGAAGTATATAAAATATTAAAATAGGATAACGCATTTATGCTACTCAAGATAGGTGGCATATTTGAAAAATAAACAGAAAATCAGAGGGATGCAAGAAAAAGGATCTGCTGCCGGATGGACCATTAAGCCTAGGGAGGTTTCTGGCGCAGTACACACAGGCTGAGCCTGCCACATTATCTAAAAGAAAAGGGTTCCATGTGTTAAAATTGCGGCAAAAATGGCTGTGGTTACAAAAATATTGCGGCCGTGGTTTTGCCGCCGCAATCCATGTAAAGGATGCGGGGGGCACCCCCACAATCCCCGGACCCATTATACCATTTAAGGGGAGCGGGGGACACCCCTGCAAACCCCGCTCCCCTTAAATGGTATAATGGGGTACACCTTTACCGGGCATTTTTGCCGCGATTTTTTTTACAGGCGACATTTTTGCCGTGATTTTATCAATGCATACCAAGAAAAGGTAGTCCCGAGTACACCAATCAGAAGTCAGTTTATTGAGCGGCAGCTATCACCCACTGCTCTGTAAACCAATCTTAAGTGTGGGTTTCTTCACTCACATTGTTATCAAGGCTCCTGCCATGCCGCCAGTGTTAGCATGCAAGGAGTCAATTGCCCCATTGGGAGGGCACAGTCTTTATAGGACTAGCATTGGCTATACAAAGCACCCCCTGGTAGCCTCCTTTTCACCTTCTTAATATCTCCCAGGTGTGCTCTAGATGTATGCCACCCCTGAGGTTGAATGCATGCAGAGCGCACCACCATGGTCAGATTAAATTTGTCAATATTTTTCTAAAACAAAGCAAACACATAGACAATTGGGATTGCCTCGTTTGCACGGGGCATGTCACCATGCCAACGGGGCAATGCACCCTTTTGAATGCACGCCTACAAAGCCTCGAGCCCGCTTTCAGTATTACAGGAGGCGCTTATTGGCACCCTTTTGTAATACCCATGTGCACAACCGGCGGTACAAATGGCATAATGTGGCATGTATGCAAATAGTGGAAGCAGGTAGCACATACAGTTAATGCTGGTAAAATAGCACAGTGCGTTGAGTGCTCACGCCTGTTATTAGTCTGCCCAACAGAAAGTGCCCCTGTTGAAATCCCGGGGTTTTCATTACAGATGGAATGGATGCACCGCAACCACAGCAAACATGCTCTGATCTCTCGGGAGCAGGGTGCATTTAATAACAATAATGCGTATTGAAAAAAGTGGTACCTGCCTCCCCCTCTCTCCACTCACCTCCCTCCACTCCCCATGACCCAGGGCGTGCAGGTGGAGAGGTGGCACCAAATGTGTTATTTGATGCCTGTGGCGATGCTGCCGCTAAGGCCGGCTCTGACTATTCTAGAGGAGGGTGGGGGTGGGGTAATAAAGTGGCATCTACCACGTGTGGGATGGAGATTTCCCGTCATCCACTGGGAAAACACAAAGTGGCAAAGACCCTCCCACCTCCCCCCAGAGATGGCATCCTATGGCCGTGGCCTACACTGGCTGGAAAAAGGAAAGACTGCTCCTTAACCTTTTCTTTGTCAGCTCTGGCCCCAGTGAATATTCCTGCCACAGAGCTGACAAAGCAGGCTCATCAGCTGTGCGGTGTAGGGCCATTAACACTGGAAAGAGAATTTCCCACCTGGCGCCACATGCTATGACCTCAAGCGGAGCAAGTGTATATGGTGATTCCTAAGGCCTTGTATTGTTTTCGGCTTAAAGAACAGTATTACAACTTCTCTAATGAAACAGACTAAGGTACAAAGTAAACCATTTTCTAAACCTAAAAAACACCAGTTGGTGTAACTTACTGTATATTTATTTTTGGTGGGAGCAATTTGCATTCTCATCATTGATATCAATAGGATGAATTGCAGTTTGAAAGGCTGGCTAAAAGCACAGATGTCCACACACATGCATATTAAAGACATCTAAATTTGGCCCATGTGAGATGCTCTTTGAGTATGGGATTTTGGGCTTCCATTAGATTGCCTTCTGGTAGATGTAGTCCTGTGTTATTTACTGGCAAAATGAAATTACAAATACTGTACAAAAATACACAATGATGTCAACTAAAAAGCCCGTACTTCCCAAACAGCCATCCTTTCACCAGTACAACTAAGGACAGTGTTAGGGACAATTCTCTGATAAGGCTAATTTCCCAAACCTAGTGAGTCCCCCAGCAGCTTTGCTGGATTTTTGGGGTTTGTTTTTTTCTCCTACTAAGAGTGAGACTCTTTTACTCCCACTCTTAGACATGATTTGAGGTATGTCCTTGACTTGTTATGTGCTTATGGGCTATGGGGTTCCTTTTTACTCCATAGGGTATCATCTGTTTTTCTGTATGTGTGGCACACAGCACCCTCAGTGCAGTACCAAGGGGGTGTCATAGTGACCCCCAAACATAGACCCCATACCCTGTGACTGACTACTGTCTCCCAGGGCATGTAAAGTCACCATTGACTTTACTAGTCCAAAATTGTGAACAGAAACAGTACAAACCATCTTATTGTGGAAGTACTGGTAAGGGGTAATTCGATTGCCCCTGGGTCTGTTTTCGAGGGGGCACTGTCCCGTCCCCCCTCTGCGAGTTTCTGGCTGGTGGCAGTGGTTACCACACGAAATATTCCTCCGGAATATTCTCTATGGGATTTTCCCATTGATTTTAAACACACCACTTTTTGGTGCAATGTTAAAGATACCACCGGTTTATTTATTTAATATTAAATCACCGGTTGGGCCTTTTTGCCAGAACTCTATTCTAAAATGGCATTTGTGTCCGTCTCTGTAACTCTGACCAAGGTCGAGCCCTTTGTTCCACTATTTTGGCGGGCTTCTCCACAGAAGCCCTCCAAATCGTGCCACTCTGTCTGGGTTCCACAGGAAGGGTGGAGGGGGGGATTGGCACTCTGGACTCTGTTGCCTTAGCAACCCAAGTCGTACTCTACTCTGATTGGCCCAGTGGTGAGCCGCCCGGCTCACCACTTAGCATGTGTGATTGACAGGTAGGCTGATGAATGGGTGTTTTTCTGCATAAAAGCAGGGCCTTTGGGACTGGAACTTCAGAAGTCACCACAGGACCTAAGAACCCGAAGAGGGAAGAAGCTGAGCCACCTGCAACCGACGACAACACCGGTGAAGCCCTGCTGCAGCGAACTCACCACTTTTCCAACGACAAGAGAAGATCTTCTGGTGGAGAGTCTTCTCCCTTTGAGCTGGTAGGACCAACCAGTTTGCCCTTTTTCGCTTCGAAGGACGTCACTTTTGTCGAATCGCCCGTCCCAAGCACCCCGGCGGACGGATAGCCAAGCTCACCACTTTTGACCGCGAATAAAAGGACTGCACCTTTTAATCGGGAATTCCGCGGCTGGTTTCATCCCTGCAAAGACTCACGTTTCCTCCTCGACGAGATCTTCTCTTCCCCTGGTCGGAACCACGAACCTCAACCACTGCCAGGAACAACTGCCCCATCTGGAGCTTCCTTTCTCTTTAAGGTACTGTGTCCTGCCTGGCCTCCCTTTCTACAGATTGCTAAAGGTGACCCTTAAATCCTGCCTTCTAACTATATATTTTCACTCACCCCAACCTCTTTTGAACACTCTGCAAAGACTTTCAGTGCACTTTAAACCGTGTGATCCTGGGCACATTTCGCTTTGCTCCATTTAAAGTGGGCCTGGCCTATGAACTTTGGCTCTACAGTATAACCTACCTTTCTCCCCTTGCTCTGAACTCTTAAAAGTGTTGGGAACTGTTTTATTTTATGCTCTGTCTTTTCTCTCCCTTTTTAACCTAAACTATTGGAGTGCCATCTAAGTTAAGCGCTCACTTCTGTCTTAACAAATAGTTGTGCTTTAACTCTGACTTGTCTGATAGTTATCAAGGGAGGTGTGTATACTTAACTGACTGTGTTTTAGATTACTTTTCATTGAGCGTGCTAGTGTATTGCCTAAAGTGTGTTTTAAATAAATAACTATATACTTTTTATACAAAGCTCTTTTCAGCGTTTGTTTGCTCTACTGTGTTTTGACCCTATTGTGCATACTCTGCATACTGCCCTACTCTTCTTGAGAGAAGTCTGACTGCTCAGCCACAGCTACCAGGTAAATCTGGGTGGTGCAGACTGCTACCAATTGGGTTTACTGCTGCTCCTGTAGTCTTAATCTTTTTGCAGTGTTCCCCAAGGGAACTGCACAGGATTCTGCCTAACAGACATAACAGGAAAATGTGCAGTGTGAAGGGCACACATTTGCAAACTGTGCAACCAGAAATCGTGGGCCCTCAACTAAGCTTCTACATTTGACCAATCCATCTGATCCTGGGCAAATCCCTCTACCTAAGTGGGTCTTACTTTCTTTCGCTACCAAAATTGGAAGAACATAGAAGTGATTATGTGAAGTGTGAGCTACACAATAAGCTTCACTCAAGCAGGGCCATTTTAAACACTTTTGGGGCCATGGGCACGGACTTCTTTGTGGCCCCCCTCTACCAAAGGAATTAAGTGATCAAGAATATCTGACGCGCGCCCCCTCCGCAATCACAACCCATAGGTTGATATGCTGCCTCACAGCATTACAAATAAGGATGTTAATCCCTTTAAGTCCCCTTACCCTCTTCATTCTTGCTCTAATCAGACTGATAATGTTAGCCTTCAAATGCTACTTGTTAATCAGTCTACAAAGAGGTTACATCTGTTCTAGCATAGATACAGGAGACGTTATCACTAGAATCCAGGAAGGTAAGGAGCCTGTAGTATTAATGCAGGACTGCATGTAAAAGGTACATGTAACCCAGAATAGACAGAGATCTCGCATTTGCTGCCTCACAGAATGCAAACGTGCTCAAGCATGGATAGAGCAGACCAATTGGTAGGAAGGAGAAAGCTACACATAGCATAGCCTGGACAGGGCATGCAGATTAGAAGCTACCAGTAAGGTGTTTGTATCCAGACAGACTGAGATTAGAAGTGGGACATAGTTTTCAAATAGTGTTGCCATTAGCGATCAAAGGAACAAGTGCCTGTGGTGTGCAATATATCACTGCTGAATGTTATAGTGGAAGCAACACTACATCCAGTGAAACCACGAGTTAGGCTTTTGTGAAGATCATACCCTGAGATGGCAATTACTCTGAATGGATGACAATTTTGAAAGGTTTAGGAACTGACAATTTTGAGAGGTTAGGCAATACAAGATTAAATGAGATGCCCAGGATCACACATTGGTTAAGGGGTGAAGCTGGGATTTGTGCCAACTCTGCAATTTCTGCATTTGAACACTTTCGTTGCCAGTTCTTACAATGAACTAAAATAATCTCATTTTATAAAACGGACTTGGAAAGTGCACACAGCACATTACCAAACATGTCCATTTTAAAAAACAAAATATTATGGAAGGATGTGACACACAATGATTCTAGCTTCATTCTCTCCATCATCAAGAGACCTATATAAGTACCATCATACCAAACAGTGTGATTGAACAGATTTAATCTGGGTTGGTCTTTTGTATTTTAAAGCTTTACATACTTCCAAAACACTGGTCTGTCAAATTGTCATTTATAAACGTGCAGAAAAACCTTTGGCTTTTACAAACATGCAAAGCGTTTTTTGTGTCAAACGAGCAGACTTTAAAATATGCTTGCCCGAGCCCATCACCTTCTGGTCTGCTCCCTTCTGTCTACCACCCCTTCCACTCAAATGGCCTACATAAGAAGAAAGATCAAGTAATGGGCTTAACAATGCCACCAACATGTGAGGAGGCAAACTTCACAGAAGACAGTACGGTAATATACGAGATATAAGATGATTGATCAGGATCACTGTATTGTCTGCTGGCAACGCCAGGATACAAGCATGAATGTTTTGGTTGCAAATTCTGAGACTTATTCATCTCTTGGACTAACTGTTTATGCTAATCGTTGGAGGCAATTGCCTAGGTTTTACAACACCCCATCTGAGAAAACCAATTTCAAGACCGTTCGTTTTTATAGCAACCCCTATCTGGTGCAGGTATATTGCTGGTAATAGCACTGTTGTGCTGCAAGACCAAGTACATATGCAGGCAGGTTTCTAAACTTCAGACTTAGGAAAGGCTCAGCCAGCCTTACAGGAAAGTGATATTCTAATCTTGCATGGGAATACATATCACTGCAATGAGTGCTTAACACACTGAGCTAACTTTGTGGCACTCAATTTACCAGTATGCACTTCAGATGTGGCTATTGCACATGATCAACACAATTCCCACAGGAAGGAAAGAATGCTACAGGAGTTGTGCCGCAAGGAACACACAAACCATGTATGCCACAGTGAACACAGGAAGCATTACATGGTGAATTGATTGAGGTAAAATGTACTTTCCAAAACAGACAGGCAATAGGTTTAGAGCCTCAGCACCATGCAATACAATATCCTTGTGTGCGCTATTTAAGTCTGGTGAACAAAGGAATCTTACTTCTTTAGATCAGGCAGCCTTGTGGGGCCCCCTCCAAGGTGGAACCCCTGGGCAAGTGCCCCTTTTGTCCTCCCATAAAAACGTCCCTGCACTCAAGCATACTTTGGTAGACTACAGCATTTGCTCTTTGTATAACAATACGTATTGTTTATATAGTACAGATCATATGGCGAACTGTCCCTTTGCTTCATCACTGCTCACGACACCCTCCTGACTGAAAACTGAAATGATATGATAGGTTATTTATAATGCACTTAATACCCAGAGATTTCTAAGCGCGGACCGGGGCATCGAACCTGCGGTGCTCCGTGCCATCTTGCTTTCGAGGCGAGCATGCTGCCCCTCAGCTATCCTCCATAGACACGGGAAATAAGTTAAGTATTACAGTGTATGACTGGCAAGAGGGCTTGCCTGGGCCCTCATGGTTCATGGAGTCTGCCTGGCGGGAGGGCTTGCCTGGGCCCTCATGGTGCATGGAGTCTGCCTGGCAAGAAGGCCCCTCATGGTGCATGGAGTCTGACTGGCAAGAGGACTTGCCTGGGCCCTCATGGTGCATGGAGTCTGCCTGGCAAGAGGGCTTGACTGGACCCTCATGGTGCATGGAGTCTGACTGGAAAGAGGGCTTGCCTGGGCCCTCATGGTGCATGGAGTCTGACTGGCAAGAGGGCTTGCCTGGGCCCTCATGGTGCATGGAGTCTGCCTGGCAAGAAGGCTTGACTGGGCCCTCATGGTGCATGGAGTCTGACTGGAAAGAGGGCTTGCCTGGGCCCTCATGGTGCATGGAGTCTCACTGGAAAGAGGGCTTGCTTTGGCCCTCATGGTGTATGGAGTCTGACTGGCAAGAGGACTTGCCTCGGCCCACATGGTGCATGGAGTCTGCCTGGCGGGAGGGCTTGCCTGGGCCCTCATGGTGCATGGAGTCTGACTGGAAAGAGGGCGTGCCTTGGCCCTCATGGGGCATTGAGTCTGACTGGAAAGAGGACTTGCCTGAGCCCTCATGATGCATGGAGTCTGCCTGGCAAGAGGGCTTGCCTGGGCCCTCATGGTGCATGGAGTCTGACTGGCAAGAGGCCTTGCCTGGGCCCTCATGGTGCATGGAGTCTGCCTGGCAAGAGGGCTTGCCTGGGCCCTCATGGTGCATGGAGTCTGACTGGAAAGAGGGCTTGCCTTGGCCCTCATGGTGCATGGAGTCTGACTGGCAAGAGGACTTGCCTGGGCCCTCATGGTGCATTGCGTCTGCCAGGCAGGAGGGCTTGACTGGGCCTCATGGTGCATGGAGTTTGACTGGAAAGAGTGATTACCTGGGCCCTCATGGTGCATGGAGTCTGACTGGCAAGAGGGCTTGCCTGGGCCCTCATGGTGGCCTTCTTGCCAGGGCCCTCATGGTGCATGGAGTCTGACTGGCAAGAGGGCTCGCCTGGGCCCTCATGGTGCATGGAGTCTACCTGGCAAGAGGGTGTGCCTGGGCCCTCATGGTGCATGGGGTCTGACTGACAAGAGGGCATGCCTGGGCCCTCATGGTACATGGAGTCTGCCTGGCAAGAGGGCTTGCCTGGTCCCTCATGGTGCATGGAGTCTGACTGGCAAGAGGGCTTGCCCGGGCCCTCGTGGTACTTTGAGTCTGCCTGGTAAGGGGGCTTGCCCGGGCCCTCATGGTGCTTGAAGTCTGCCTGGCAAGAGGGCTTGCCCGGGCACTCGTGGTGCATGGCGTCTGCCCGGTAAGAGAGCTTGCCTGGGCCCTCGTGGTGCATGGAGTATGCCTGGCAAGAGGGCTTGCCTGGGCCCTCATGGTGCATTGAGTCTGCCTGGTAAGAGGGCTTGCCCGGGCCCGCATCGTGCATGGAATCTGCCTGGTAAGAGGGCTTGCCTGGACCCTCATGGTGCATGGAGTCTGCCTGGAAAGAGGGCTTGCCTGGACCCTCATGGTGCATGGAGTCTGCCTGGCAAGAGGGCTTGTCCGGGCCCGCATCGTGCATGGAGTCTGCCTGGTAAGAGGGCTTGCCTGGACCCTCATGGTGCATGGAGTCTGCCTGGAAAGAGGGCTTGCCTGGGCCCTCGTGGTGCATGGCGTCTGCCTGGTAAGAGAGCTCGCCTGGGCCCTCGTGGTGCATGGAGTATGCCTGGCAAGAGGGCTTGCCCGGGCCCTCATGGTGCGTTGAGTCTGCCTGGTAAGAGGGCTTGCCCGGGCCCGCATCGTGCATGGAGTCTGCCTGGTAAGAGGGCTTGCCTGAGCCCTCATGGTGCATGGAGTCTGCCAGGCAAGAGGGCTTGCCTGGGCCCTCGTGGTGCATGAAGTCTGCCTGGCGGGAGGGCTTGCCTGGGCCCTCATGGTGCATGGAGTCTGACTGGAAAGAGGGCTTGCCTTGGCCCTCGTGGTGCATGGAGTCTGTCTGGCAAGAGGACTTGCTTGGGCCCTGATGGTGCATGGAGTCTGTCTGGCAAGAGGGCTTTACTGGGCCCTCATGGTGCATGGAGTCTGATTGGAAAGAGGGCTTGCCTGGGCCCTCGTGGTGCATGGAGTCTGACTGGCAAGGGGGCTTGCCTGGGCCCTCGTGGTGCATGGAGTCTGCCTGGCAAGAGGGCTTGACTGGGCCCTCATGGTGCATGGAGTCTCACTGGAAAGAGGGCTTGCCTGGGCACTCATGTTGCATGGAGTCTGACTGGCAAGAGGGCTTGCCTGGGCCCTCATGGTGGCCCTCTTGCCCGGGCCCTCATGGTGCATGGAGTCTGACTGGCAAGAGGGTTTGCCTGGGCCCTCATGGTGCATGGATTCTGACTGGCAAGAGGGCTTGCCTGGGCCCTCATGGTGCATGGAGTCTGCCTGGCAAGAGGGTGTGCCTGGGCCCTCATGGTGCTTGAAGTTTGCCTGGCAAGAGGGCTTGCCTGGGCCCTTGTGGTGCATGGCATCTGCCTGGTAAGAGGGCTTGCCTGGGCCCTCGTGGTGCATGGAGTCTGCCTGGCAAGAGGGCTTGCCTGGGCCCTCATGGTGCATTGAGTGTGCCTGGTAAGTGGGCTTGCCCGGGCCCTCATCGTGCATGGAGTCTGCCTGGTAAGAGGGCTTGCCCGGGCCCTCGTGGTGCATTGAGTCTGCCTGGCAAGAGGGCTTGCCCGAGCCCTCGTGGTGCTTGGAGTCTGACTGGCAAGAGGGCTTGCCCGGGCCCTCATGGTGCATGGAGTCTGCCTGGTAAGAGGGCTTGCACGGGCCCTCATGGTGCATGGAGTCTGCCTGGCAAGAGGGCTTGCCCTGGCCCTCATGGTGCATGGAGTCTGACTGGCAAGAGGACTTGACCGGGCCCTCATGGTGCATGGAGTCTGCCTGGTAAGAGGGCTTGCTTGGGCCCTCATGGTGCATGGAGTCTGACTGGAAAGAGGGCTTGCCCGGGACCTCATGGTGCATGGAGTTTGACTGGAAAGAGGGCTTGCCTTGGCCCTCATGGTGCATGGAGTCTGACTGGCAAGAGGACTTTCCTGGGCCCTTATGGTGCATGGAGTCTGCCTGGCAAGAGGGCTTGACTGGGCCCTCATGGTGCTTGGAGTCTGACTGGAAAGAGGGCTTGCCTGGGCCCTCATGGTGCATGGAGTCTGACTGGCAAGAGGGCTTGCCTGGGCCCTCATGGTGGCCCTCTTGCCAGGGCCCTTATGGTGCATGGAGTTAGACTGGCAAGAGGGTTTGCCTGGGCCCTCATGGTGCATGTATTCTGACTGGCAAGAGGGCTTGCCTGTGCCCTCATGGTGCATGGAGTCTGCCTGGCAAGAGGGTGTGCCTGGGCCCTCATGGTGCATGGAGTCTGCCTGGCAAGAGGGCTTGCCTGGGCCCTCGTGGTGCATGGAGTCTGACTGGCAAGAGGGCTTGCCTGTGCCCTCGTGGTGCTTGAAGTCTGCCTGGCAAGAGGGCTTGCCCGGGCCCTCGTTGGTGCATGGCATCTGCCTGGTAAGAGGGCTTGCCCGGGCCCTCGTGGTGCATGGAGTCTGCCTGGCAAGAGGGCTTGCCCGGGCCCTCGTGGTGCTTGGAATCTGCCTGGCAAGAGGGCTTGCCCGGGCCCTCGTGCTGCATGGAGTCTGCCTGGCAAGAGGGCTTGCCCGGGCCCTCATGGTGGATGGAGTCTGCCTGGCAAGAGGGCTTGTCCGGGCCCTCATGGTGCATGGAGTCTGCCTGGCAAGAGGGCTTGCCTGGGCCCTCATGGTGCATGGAGTCTGCCTGGCAAGAGGGCTTCCCTGGGCCCTCACGGTGCATGGAGTCTGCCTGGCAAGAGGGCTTCCCTGGGCCCTCATGGTGCATGGAGTCTGCCAGCCTGATTTGACTTTTTTCTCCCCATCAGCCTAGACTCGTTTAGGGGGGATCTCCATCTGCTACACAGTTTGTAGGTGGGCGGTTAAGGAGAAGAAACTCCTTGTAGTCATGGGGGCTGCTTACCTAATCCTGAAACATTGCTTTACTCCCATTCTCCCTCCAGGGCATGTGGGTGCCACATGCCGCTCCCGCGTTTGCCTACTGGGGGTGGGGGTACAGGGGGGGGTGCCTGTGGAAATCTTCGGAGAGGCTTGATTCCACTAGCAGCTCCGTTTGCTGCTTGTCCGTCCCTTCTCAGACAGGAGGGCATGAGCCAACCCAGTGTTACACAATGTATCATCCTCAAAGGCATGGGTGCAATGATTGACTGCTCCATCCAGGATAGAAACGTGTGACCTGCATCTTGCACACAAATCGCTGCTGCAAGTGCATCTACCACTGCGGCACCTTATAAATAATTTTTGATATATGAGAAATGTAATTCCGAAGGGCAAAGTTATGCAATGTCATTTAAAAGGGGTTTTGTGTAGCGCTTCTTTTATTTGGGCGTCTGCAATGTCATTTAAAAGGGGTTTTGTGTAGCGCATCTTTTATTTGGGCGTCCTCTTTGCACTACAAAAGTGATAAATGTAAGATATGTAATCAATCATGGCAACTATCATTGTTCTGGGCAATGTTCTGTGCCATAATTCTTTTAGCCTATCTGCCCCCTACAGAAGGTGACCAACGAGCTGTAAACCAGTCTTGGTCCTGCCACCGATGCGTGGCATGCATATATACACAGAGCAATGCCAGTGGTTATGATTCATTTAAAATCTGCCCATCACTTGTTCGTTTTTCGGGAAAGCAGATTGCCACCAGAAAAAAAAGCAAGTCCTAGCCAGTGCCTTGCCCACAAGCAATTGCCTGTGATCTCACTTCCGTTGATGTCACTCTCTTTGATGTCACTTCCCAGGACATCACTTAAGTCATATCTGTTGTCACCCCTGATTAATAAGTGACGTAAGCACACTGGAGGACAGATCTGGGAGGTAATCAGTAGCAGGCACCACACTCTAGTCGAGTGCCAAGGCGAGCAGCACTGGGGCACACAAGGCACTGCAGGGCAGAACAAAGCTGGAAGCCGATTGGTTGCAATGGATGGTCGGCCTCAGCAGTCCTTATCGAATACATCACGTTTCTCTGTAAAACAAGTAAAGCAGGACAGTTCAGTAATTGAATTGGATCTATACTTACATCATATTAATGACAAAAGTAATATTTATACAAGAAGTGTGTAGTTACAATTGTTGACTTGCATTCATATTTTTTCATAAGATGTGAAAATAATAATGCGTGTATTCAAACTAGCACATATGCTGTACAATTCGCATTACTTGTACACACCGTGCATTGGGGAAGTGTGAACTGTGTCCATCGTCCTGTGTTTTATGGACAGGGGTGGACTGGCCTTTAGGGAACTCTGGAGATTTCCCGGTGGGCCTCTGCACCCTGGGCCTCTTTTCTTTGGTATTTCCAAATTTTCTCATAGGAAAAGCATTGGGCTTGCTGAAAATGTGTCATATAGGGCCACTTTGAACTTTATTTCCAGGGCCTCTTTTGGTCCCCAGTAATTATTTCCAGGGCCTCTTTTAGTTCCCAGTCCAGCCCTGGTTATGGACATGTGTATCATTATTAATGCAGCACGGTGGTTTACAAGGGAAAGAAAAGCGCTTTTCAAGGACATTATGCATAATGCATATATAATGATTTCTTCTGAATAATGTATTGTAAGGGCCGGCAAACGCACCCGTTTACTCTTTCGTATTCGACTTCGGCTATGGATGCAGTGCAGGTGTTTCGGCGGCAGATGGCAGCCTTTCACTTCTGTATAAACAGTTACTCCGCTCCTAGAGTATTTTGAAAATGGCATCACCGTCCAGAAAGACGAACGCGAGCAAGTGAAAGTCTAACCAGAGTATATACAAGGGTTACCGTCGGAATGCATTCTGTAATTAGACACTAGAAGCACCTGTCCTGTGGAGGCAGCAAACCTTCTCGACGTTTTTACCTTAAAAATATATTTTGACCTGAGTCAAAAACTAGCCAAGCCGGCAAAAGACCCATATTTAACACCCTACTTACTCGCCCCACAGCACAAGATGCATACTGGGCATACAGCCCCCTCACCCCTCACATGCCCCAGACATGACATTCTTCCCTTTGACCCACCCCAACACAAGTCACTCACCTGACATCTTGCTTTCTCACACCCAACAACCAAGTCTCATACATGGGATCCTGCCTCCTCCTCACCCCTCCATACTAAGGCCAGAAATACCATTTTGCAGTCCTCCTAACCCCAACAACATAATACCTATACCTGGCACCCTGCCTCCTCACCCCCTTACAACGCGAGACCCTTACTTCCATCCTGCCTCCCCACGCCCCATACAAGAGCCATACCTGGTATCCTGACACCCAACAACCCCCAGCACAAGACCCACCCATACCTGGTGTCCTGCCCCTCTCCCCCCCACATCCCAAAACACAAGATCCGTGTCTGGGATCCTCCTCCACCTACTGCATAAGATGTATACCTGGCATGCTAATTGTGGAAGAGACAGCACAGTGAGATCAAATTATCTGCCCAGCATCACACACTCTAGTTAAGAGGCACGCCGGGATTGTTTGAGCTCTTAAGACACATGATTACATATCTTCCTAGCTGGTACAAATGTGTGCTAATGTTTGGCTTTCAATCACAACAATACTCTGCTTTATAGTCATGACTGGAAAAGTACACACATTACATTATAGAGCAACTTGACAAATACATAAATCCTATCCCAGAAACGTCTTAAGAGAAAGGACTATGTAGATTTATTTTCCTCCTTCCTGATTGGAAGGAGGAAAATGCAAGCACCAAAATGCAAATATCAGTCGAAAACTCTCCTCTTGATTTTGCAACTATGCTGTCAAGATTGGAAAACTCACAACAACAAAAAGAGCAAACTGTGTGGCAAGCTTCACACGCATCTGCCTCTCCCATGCCTAAAGGCTGAGTGAAGTTTGTGCTTGTGGAACGGGAATCCAGAATTCCCAGCATCTGTTTCCACTCCTGCAGCTTTCGTGGAAACATGCGACTTCCGAGCACTTTCCACTGCTGCGAATTTCCGTAATCCTTTTGCGCCTTTTTTGCCGGCTCGTTGTCCAATTCCTCACACATGGCTCCTAGTGATAGCCTCGATATCCAAAGCCTCGAAAAAAAATGCATCGAAAAAATGATTTTTTTTCTTCATTTTTTTAAATGGGGGGTCCCCGCCCACAACCCCTGGTTTTTTATCCCTTAAAACGCTTAATTAAAACCCATTTTAATAAAAAAAACTTACCTACAAAAAAAGGGATTTTTTTGATGCATTTTTTTTCGAGGCTTTTGCATTCGATGCTATGTATTCGAGGGAATCACTGGATACCCTCACACATACGTGTTACCGCAGACTTTCGTGTGGTGTGGCCCCTTTAAAATAAGTGTATCGCCCATTTAAGAGCCTGAGGGAGTTAATAAAAAAGGGTCTCTGTTTGCACGCGAGGCAGTGCAGCAGCAGACTTCAGGACTGTACAACTGGTGTCCATGTCAGTGATTGTGTGGCTAGCCGTGTGATCTCCGCCTGTGTAATTAGCCTGCCCTGTGTGCCCACAGAGCCAGGCACTGTGCGGTGGGTGAGTTCACACCCCACCCTTTGTTGGAGCAGGTGATCTGGGTGACTGCAGGGTGCCCCCTGCCTATTAGCTGCGTGACCGCAGCATTTGGTGTCCTGCTGGGTCCCCCAGTAACTCGATGTCTGAACCCTGTGTCTGGGAGTCCAGACATAACAATGGCGACAAATTTAGTGTGAACACCCGCTATGGAGGAGAAAGTCAAAGCCCTTGCTGCCTAGACTACTACCACACTGTTTTAGCTACTCCCGCTTGAGGAAGAGAGTTGGTAGCTCCGCGGGGGAGCTCCCACTGTGCTGGCCGATTCAGGGAGATCCCGGGCCACCAGGCGGTGAATGTTGAAGTGCTTCAGTGTCAAAGCTGTGAAAATAGGGGCACGTGGCTGGCGTGAGCCCTGCCTGCACATCGCGGGCCGCCCGGCACTGAAATAACCGGTGTATCCAAGAGGTTGGTGGCTGACACCCATCATCCCCCGATGTATCACACGAAACATTGGTTGAGGGTGGGCAATAAAAAGCAGTGGGTTTTTATTGCACATCATGATGTCATAATACACCAAACAATCATAATCATAGTAACAATACATAATGTTTACTTTTGGGCACAAGGTCCAGAGGTTAGCCCTCAGGCCGATGCCGCCACACCGGGATGGGTGCCTGCCATCCAGGTTCCCCCAAAAGTTGCAAATGACATCCCCTTGCTGCCAGGTTTTCTACTATTTCCGTGTAAAAATGTTCCATTCCTTTTTCTGACAGGTATGTCCCATCCCCGTGAAACAGATCTGAGTTAGTCAAAGTTATCACGTTTTGTTTGATGAAATGAAACCCTCTGCTAGTGCAGAACTGTTCAATTCCTCTGTTCAATTTCTTCCTGGCTATATCTATGGCTTTAAATGAATTTGCCCCCAGCCATGCTTTTCTGGGTAGAATGGTTGAGTAAAAAATGTCCGTGTCCTTCCAGTTGTGGGCTATGCCTGCTAGGGAAGCGCATGTGTCTTCCAATAATTGCTTTCTTCCCATGGGAACCAAATCATTGGCCCCTAAATGTATAATCAGAAATTCTGGGGGTCGCTATAAGCTACTAGGTCCACCAGCTTGTCATGAATGTCTGGCCATGTTTTCCCCCTGTACCCCCACCATGAAGTGATAGTATTTTTGAATGCTGGTCCCTCCTTGGTTTCCTCTGACCATCTCCCTGTTCTGAATACAAAGGAGTCTCCTACTATCCAGACTGATTTGAGGGGGGTGTCGCAATCTGTTTGGGAAGATTTTTCTTTAGATTAGCTCTGGTCTTATGTATCGTTTGTAACATTCAGATTTCCAACGCCCTATTTCCTTTACCTGCTGAGCCCTCAGCCCTCCTTGCCATGCAGTTGTTGCTGCGCTATTCTAAAGGAGTGGGTCCCAAATTCCTTCGGGTCCCACACAGCTTTTCCTATGGCTTTCATTAATACTGCCTTGAATTGAAAAAGGCTTAGGGCGGATGGGTCCCTAAAAACCGTCCACCCACTAGTGGGCGCTGCCCCATGTATTTGTTGGCCTTGCACACTGAGAAATTATTGGTGTCATCTATAAAATAAATATGTATTACTCTCTTGCACCCTGTCTTGGATTTTTGGACTTCGATGGTAATGTTGTCTGGCCTTACCCTTATGTCCATCATCCCTAGTCGATCACTGGCTATCGTGCTCGATGCTATGAGCTTGCTAACTCTGAAAGCCCCAAAATATGCAAAACAGAAAGCAGTTTTAAATAATATTGCTTCCAAAGGGTGTGATCATATCTCCGCCAACCAGTTTGTTAATATTGTTAATTTTTGAAAATCTAAAGGGCGTCTTTTATCCTTGTGTGGTCCCTCCAATTTTCCCCAGCCTTTGAGGGCGTATGTAATTAACGAACTCCTGGTGGGCTCCGAATTCCCCTGTATTTTAGCAAAATAAGCCACTGCTGTTAAATGCCTTTTTGCCCATTCTTTTTTTGTTCCCTGTTTTTAAAGCTAGATTAGAAATGCATTCATATCTTTAGTCATTATTAATTCCACGTGTGCTAAACCTGTAACATTCAGCACTGTTTTTAAACACTTGCTATATTGTGCTGAGGTGTTGACCACCAGTGCCTTCTTGGCCAGATCTAAAAGTAACCCTGTTCCAAGGTCTGAGCTTTCTGTTGGCAGTGCTTGCCTGCATTCACCCGTGTTTAAGGTGTTTGATGTTGATGGCTGCAAATCCCCGCCCCAGCAGTCCAGAGTTGGCGTTGATGCAGCTTTTCTTAATTTTCCAGAATATCCCAGCAGTCCTTGTGATATTTGGGGCCATTTGGCGAAACTTTGTCCACTGAAAACGAGATAAAGCATCTGCAATGTTATTGTCTGCTCATGCAATGTGCTTTGCTCTTACCACAATGTTTTCAACAAGTGTGATCTTGGTTATAGGTCTTAGAATTCTTAACACTAGCTGGCACTTAGTGGTTCTTCTATTAATAATTCCCACTACTGCCATATTAACCGACCAAGCGGTTAGTTCTGTGTTTGCCAGCTGCTTGCCCCAAATGTGTAGTGCTAGCCAGATTGGTATTATTTCCAAAAGCATGATTTTTCTGGTCCATCCTGCTGCATGCCATGTGTCTGGCCATTCTCCCGTGACCCAAGCTGCTCTCAGAATAGCCCCACAACCTTTGCTCAGAGCCGCATCGGTAAAAAGCACTCTTCTCTTGCTTGTGTTCAATGGTGTGTGCCATAGTTTTGTGCCGTTGAATTTTTAGAGGAAGTCCTCCCCTAACCTAATGTGTAAATGTGTTTTTATGCAGCCTTTTGTCCTTAGCTCCAAACTCCATGCAAATGTTTTGCCCTGTGGTATGACCCTGGCTACAAACTTTAGGCTTCCTGTCAAAGATTGTATCTATCTTACTGTGCCCTTGCCCTTTTTACCTATTCTCCTGATTTTATCTAGTAGCTCCTCCACCTTTCTGCTTGGCATCCTGCACATGCCAACTTTGGAGTCAATGGGCCTCATTACAACTCGGGCGTTAAGGGTTAACGCCGTCGTTAACCCTTAACGCCTGATTCCGATTTTAATGGCTGCTTCTAGAAGCCGTTAAAATCCATGGCGCTAAACCGCCTTGGTGCTAATTATGCCACCGTAATTTACGGTGGTGTAATTAGCGCCTTCCCCACTCCCATTATGCCCTATGGGGCAAAAATGGGAATGGGGAAGGGTAAAATGGGAAATGGGGATTTACCACCCCACTCACCTTGGAATGGGGCAGTAAATCCACCATCCACCATGGTGTAAACAAAGTTTACACCATGGTGGTAAAGTTGGCGTACTTACCGCCTGGGTCGTAATGACTCCCAATTTCTATTCCTAAGAAAATTATGCTTGTTGCTGGTTTGGTTGTTTTCTCCTCTGCCAATGGTATGCCCCATTGATCTGCTGTATCTATCATCGTTGTTAGTGCGCTCTGGCATTCTCCTGACCCTGGATGCCCTACCAACATAAAATGGTCCATGTAGTGTACTACCTCTGCTTATTTATTTATTTATTTGAATTTGTAAAGTGCACAAACAGCCCGCAGACATCGATGGTAACTGTTTTAGAAAAGCCCACTGAAAAAATGAGCTGAATTGCTTGAATAGGGCACAAGATACTGCGCACCCCATCGGTAGGCACCTGTTCACGTAACATTTTCCATCAAATGAAAAACCCAACTAGGGTTGGGATTTTGGATGCACTGGTAAAAGCCTAAACGCTGACTCAATGTGCAGTTTGGCATTGAGAGCCCCTTTTCTGCAGTTCTTGACTATTCTGATTGCCTCCTGGAAATGTGTGTAGGTTAGTGCGGTTTCTGTTTCTGGGATTCCATCATTCACGGAGTGCCCTTGTGGATACGATGGATGATGTTCATCCGCATTTTTCTCAGCTCTCTTATCGCCACTAGGCCTAAAGGAGAACATTTGTATTCTTTGAACGGCATTTCTTCCCACAGCCCCCCTATTCTCCCCAGGTCTAGCTGTTTTTAAAAATGTTTTCCCTTATCATCCCCGGGTTGTCTCTTGCTGATTTTAGATTCCTTGGGATTTTGGTCGACCCCTTACCCTTGAAAGGGATGTAGAACGCCTCCCTGAAACTCTTCTCAATTGGCTGGCTGATGCTTTTGTCAGAATAAGTGACTAATGCCGCCTTGAAACCCTCTATGTTGATTGGGGATTCCCCGGTTTATTAATACTATTGACTCCTGTCTCATTGTTCCTCTTTTTTGGGGGTTCTGTTAGGGAGCCGGGTGCACCCGCTGCTGGGGTGTTCACCCCTGCATTTGGTACAATAGTTCTTGTACTTGCATTATTTGCCCCATGCACAATGCCCTTTTTCAAAATTCCAACAAATGGTGTTACTCCTTCTGTTGTTCTGAGTTTTGCTTCTGTACTGGCTGCGGGTATTGGACCTAGCCCCCCATAGCTGCTTCTTCCGAAAGGGCTGTTCAGCCTTTCTTTGTTTATCTGGCTCGCTGCTTTTATTGCTGCTTGCATATGTTGTCTTATTTTGTGGATGTGCCTTCTCCCCATTCGCCGGTGGCTTTCCATTTATTAGATATATCATTTTGGACCTCATCCCACTCTATCTCGGGTCTTTCAGACACAGCCCTCTGAATCTTACATCGTATGCGAGTCATGTGTCTCCACCATACGCTTCTTTTACCTCTCTGATTTTATCTATGTAGGCCATTCGTTTTGTCCCCTCCTCTTGTGTTGTTTCCATTATTACGGTTGCCAAAATAATAAATGCCTTTAGCCAATTGTCCCAATTATGTTCTACCTGTGCATTTCTTGCTAATACTTTTTCTTCCACCTTTTTGGGGTCTTTGAAAGTGACTATACCTTTCCGTTGAGCTTCTAAAAGTGAAAATAATTCCAAGTACCCTTTTTTGCATATTGATTCTTTGATTACTTGCTCCATGTTCCAAGATAGTGACCCATAGCTCTCAACTCACCCGCTTTTGGCGGGTGTCACCCGCCTTGCAAAGGGCTGACTCACCCGCCAAGCCTCCTGCACGCCCATTCATTCCAATGGGCGTCTCACCCGCCAGAAACAAAATCGGGTGATTTCACCCGCCTTTGCGAGACAAATGGTTGAGAGCTATGGTGACCTCTTGTATCTGTTAAAAATCCCACTTTCTAGGGTTTTAAGCCTTTCCATTAGCTGTGCGTTTGTGACCGGTATGTCCTCTTTTTTCACCGCTGCTGTTGTCTCACTTGTATTCCCTTCGCTTGTTAGTGTGGGCCCCCCCTTCTACTGCTGTGAGAGTTGTTGCAGGTGTTGTGTGGCTGGCCCCTGCCAGGACTGTTTGCCCCTGGGTAAGGAGAGGACGTGTCCATGCTCTTAAAGATCCATCCGCCAGCCCCCTGTTCACCTGCAGACTCACCGGTTGTTGTTGTTTCTCCCATTTCTCGTCCATTATTTGCTCTACTCTGTCTAATTTTGCATTTACTGTTTCCTACTTGTTTGCAAAATCATCTAATACTTCGGACTTTATAGCTTTCTTTTTATCTTTTTTGTAGCTTTTCTTCTCGATTCTGGGCGTGGTGTGCTCCCCTGAACCTGTTGCTTCCATGCTTTCTTTGGTCTTCTTTGCTGCTGGTGGTGTAGCTTCCTCTATTGCTGTGATACCCGCTTCCTTGTCATCAGAGTTCTCGCTTAGGCGTTGTCTCACCCATGGCCAACCATGCATTAGTTCTGCCTCATCTGCCCATTGCATGAGCTTTGTTTTCTTCCTGGTAACTGTATTCATGGCTGTGGTTGATTCTTGACAGGGATTTCCCCCATTCTGCATTGCGTTTCAAATGAGGGAAACCGTCTGCCACTAGCTGTCCTCACATGCATGCTTTTCCCCACAAGAGGTTCTTTAGCTGGGCAGAGATCGATTTAGCTGCTGTCTGCTCGGGCTGGGGAATCCTTTTTCTGGCCATGTGCTACCTTCTTTAAAGACTTGTGCCTTCGTTTGTAACCTCTTCGTTTGTCCAGACTGCACTGTACTTTTATATGCAACCCTAGTTTTGTATGCGTATTCTAGGCCCCTTTCTTTGCCCTGCGTGGTCTTGTTTCCAAGACCTGATGTGCCCATCTTGCTTCGGTGTAAAGAAAATGCTTTGTGGTTTTCTTTGTTGAAATCTCTGTTCGTTTCAGACCTTGCGTTGCCTGGCAACCCTCGCTGGGTGTTTTTATGTCCGCTGCACCTTATCTCTGCTGTGAGCCGGCTTTCCGCATGTTCCGACGCGCCTCGTTTTGGGTAGCCAGTTGTTTGAGCTGAAATGCTTGCAGGAGTCCCTCATCGCGTTAGCTGCTCTTCAAGCTGGTGGCTGCCGCAACTCTCAGTTCCCCCATCCGCCTTGCCATCGGAGTTTTTTCCTCTGTAATTTCTTCTCTGTTTCAACTTCCAGTGCTGCTCCTCAAAGCGCGAGGCACCAACTAGCGGTATACAACGGCGCTGAATTCCCACAGTGCCCCAGGACAAGCTCCCTGTGGCGCACTTCACCAGGCTTTCGGAATAGGCGAGAGGGTCACGGACCCTTCCTTCCGTGGGCGCGGCAAAACCCGAGCAATTTAAAGCTCAAACTTTTTAGCAAGAGCCCGGCAATGGTTGTGTTTATTCTAGCGGGGCACGGCAAGGCTCACGCTTGAAAACACACAGCTGGAAACAGGTCAGTGTTTCGCAAAGAAAAAGTAAACTGCGTACGCAGGATACTTGTTTGGGGCTCTGTTCAGAACCCATGGTCAGTGTCCTCTGCAGAAAGGGACTGGACTTTTTCTTTTGTGTACTCTTGGGCTGCACGCTCAGGTGTTTGGGGTGTGTCAGGAGCTGTCTGGCACAAAGTTCCTGAGGCCTGCTGGAGGAGAGAGAAAGATTGTATTTTTGCTCCAAATGGTGGCATTGAGGACACCAGAGGGTTGCGGCTCCCAGAGAGTGCTTGAGCACCTTCTTGCCAATACACAATCTGATTCACTGTGGCACACCCGTGGGCACTGGCCACAGGACCCTCTAACGTACGCCATGAGTGATGACGGAGATGTGCCCAGGCAGCTGGTAGGGCACATTGAAAACAAGGACAGCTAGCGCCACTGTGTGGTTTTGATGTGGTGGCAGCACCTTCCAGTTTAGTACCTCGATATACTGCATGGGTAGAAAATCTCATACTTTACTTTGAGGCTGTGGAGATTAATGAAAGGGTGAAACGGCCAACTTTGCTATATTCAGCGGGCACGGCTGTTACATGTTTTTCAAGATTCTGCGGCCCAGGGACCTTTCATATGCCGCCAGCATTGAGTCACTGAATGAGTATTTCATGCCCATGATCAACCAACGGTTCAGAAGGAGATCTGCAAGACAGGCGGAAGTAGAGAGCTTGGATGCATTTCATGGCAGGCTACGGCACATTGCACTGTCCTGCGCTTCGGGCAAGTAGAGGACGACGAGATTAGGGCACAAATAAGCCATGCCTGCAGCTCGGTCATGTTGAGGAGGCAAGTCCTCAGAGAGCCTGGTTTAGCCCTGGAGAGGATCCTGGATTTCAGCTGGTCCCAGGAGCTGGCAGCGGTGCGAGTGTCTGCTATGGAGGGGTCCAGGCAGCAGCTAAAGCTAGTGGGTCCCATGCAGCAGGTGAAGCTGGAGGAGGTGTGCGCCATTGGCAGCGAGAAAAGGGGAGTGGCTGCGGAAGGATGTGGTTGCAGGGCTATGCCCACAGTGTGGGTGGGGCCTGCCTCACGCACATGAATGTATGGCCAAAGGACACACGTTTGGTAGGTGTGGAAAAGAAGACGCCCAGCCCCATCGCCAGCCAACCCAATCGCACCAGGAAAGGAGACCGCCCAGATCATATGTGGCTCTGCTGGCATTACCCGAGGGAGGACACCCTGTTTGTGAAGACGATGAAGATGCAGATGTGTTTTTCCTGTGGTGCACCAAAGGAAGTGCCCAAGGGTGTCTCCAGCAAGAGTGTGAGGACTAGAGCGAGGTTCCCCGGGATGAAGAGTTTGATCCTGGGCTTTAGAATCACCAGGTGCAGAAAGAGCCACCTGCCTCCAATAATGTCATGGGTGTGCGGATTGGAATGCACCCAACGTTGCTGTGCTAAGTTATCTGGTTTATGATGTTGTTGTTTAGTTATGGAAATGGAGGAGTGTGGTGTGGCCCCTTTTAAGCGTATCACCCGTTTAAGAGCCTGAGCCATGACACAGACCTAACTGGAGTTAATAAAAGGGGCCTCTATTTGCATGTGTGGAAGTGCAGCAGCAGACTTCAGGAGTGAACAACTGATGTCCGTGATTGTGTGGTCTGCCGTGTGATCACAGCCTGTGTAATTAGCCTGGCCTTTTGGCCCACAGAGCCAGGGACTGTGCAGTCAGTGAGCCCCCCCCCCATCCCTCCCATTGTTGGACTGGGTGATCCTGGTCACTGCAGGCATTTGTGGACATTCACAGATACGTCAAGAGCCATTGTGTGCTTTGCAAGGCTGTGACACTGGTCTTGTGACTTGGGCCCAATCACTACAGAGTTGCACATAATGGGTGTAGACTAACGCATTCCGGGAGGCATGAAAGGCAGGAAAGAAAGCAGAGGCGGATGTAGCACTTGTATGAGGGACAAAGAGCGAGCGGGCTATGCAGTGTCCAGGTGACACCTTCCCAATCTCTTTACATCAGCCACAACACACACGCCCTGAACTCTCCTTGCTGGCAGTCAGGCACAGTGGAATAACAAAGAGCCATCTTAAGCCCCCGCTCACAGGGCCCGGCTAAACATTTGTCATGGCTCGTGGGGGCCCATTTCAATATGAATGGACCCCCCCTTGCCTATAGTTGGCAGGGGAGGTTGGTGGACACAGACTGTGGCCCCCTTGGGCTCCTTAAATAAGAATCTCAAGCTGCAGGCAGCCAGAGTGGAGCCAGAGTGGAGCGGAAACAATAAACTGGCACTAAAAAAAGTTAGTACTTGCTCTGTCAGCAAAGTGCTAATGCACATGAAAAAGAGGAGTGTACACTGCCGGATGATGTGTACTATCAAAGCCAGTCTCAACATACTGCAAATGACACATTTAAAGTCTTCAGTTAAGGGGACAGCAGCCAGCAAATGGCAGCCTATAACATGCACACAAGGCAACGTGCAAATTTAATGCCATGAAAGTAAGAAATATATTGCTGCATAGTAACCAAAATAGGGGCAGGTGCCTTCCCCGAGGCTCTTGAAAACATACAAAGAACAACAAAATCACAACACTGCAAGACCGTTAGGCATACAAGGCACTGATATGTTCTAATTTGTCTTCTGGACCTGTCCAGCAAAAGATATGCAGAACCCAATTTTCACGATATCGATTAACATGAACAGAAGCAACATCACAGTAGAAGCATTACATGCAGTGGCATCAGTCTTCAGTACTCTAGGACACCATTGGTAAAGACATTAAAAGATGTTTTCAAGTGTAAGCCAAGAGAATAATGTGCTGTGCAATATATAAATATTCACTATTATTAATATGTAACAACTCTGCGAGAACAAACACGACTAAATTACCTGTTCTTTGGGAAGGTACCCATTCGAGAGTCCGCAGCCACACTTTAGCTCACTGTACCTTTCACAGAAGGGAAATAACTATTTGCATATCAGTCTTTTTCCCACCCACATGGGCATTCCAGTACCGAAATGCTATGGCAATTCTCTTCTGAGCAAGAGTACCAACAGCAACCCCAGACACGTGTTTCAGCCTAGTTGGGCCTTATCAGTGAGGTGGAGCTGTGCCTCTCTGAGCACAGTGAGCAAAGGCTCCACATCTGGATGACCCTAGGAAACTTAGGCTGACTAAACCTAAGTCCCTTAAACAATCAAAAAATAGTCCATAGGTGCCCCTCTGCGAGAACGGACACGGCTAAATGACCTGTTCTTTGGGAAGGTACCCACTCATAGAGTCCTCAGCCACACTTTAGCTCACTGTACCTTTCACAGAAGGGAAATATCCATTTGCATATCAGTCTTTGTCCCTCCCACATGGGCAGTCCAGCACCAAAATGCTATGGCAATTCTCTTCTAAGCAAGAGTACCAACGTTGGTTTATTGAAATGAGGTTGACACAAAGCTGAACCTTGAGGGTATTGGGGGAGAAGTGGGAAAAGTGATGTGCTTCCCTGCGCTTTTAACTATCATATGAAAAGTGTGAGCTGGTAGGGCGCTGGTAGGGGATAATCTAGAAATTAAATGTAGGCCCCCTCTTCCATTTCTCTCTAGAAGTGACTCTACGGCTCTTTAACCATTCCCTATAAACAAGGAGCATTTCAGACACAAGGAGCACCGAAGGACACAGGAGAGGTACTTTTATGCATAACGTATGATTCCCCATGATATCAACAAAAGCAGTACTTCTTAGAGTAACATATGACTAGGTTTATTGGTACAGATGAGGGTCATAATTAACTATGTATAATGAATAGGTAACTCAAAGATCTAACTTTAATGTGGAGTCTCACTTGATGTGAGCCGGGTATTGATATAGAATATCCGTTAAACCAGGCATTGGGAGGTGTAGATCCACATCACAGAATGGAGATGGATGTAGATAAGGTGAACATGTTTCTAATGTTGCGAGTAATCCTCGTTTCACTTTATAGATGAAATGTTGAGATTGACAAGCATACTTTTTTTTTTTTAACTTCTTTTTATTGGTTTTACAACATAAAAGGAATGGGAGAGAACAGACAAAACAGAAACAAAAGTCACCCTCCCATTTTCCTTTCCCCCTTCCTCCCCCCCTCCCTCTCCCCAAAGGCTGCCGCAGTATGTTCGTGGTCCGTTGCCGCCTCGGGGCCGGCGCCGGCCGTTGTCAAGTTCGTAGCGGAGGGGCCGGTCTCCCGGTGGCCTCCCTCCTTTCCCTGGGAGTTTCCCTTGGTCCTGTCCTTGCATGTGTTTGCTGGTCTTTCCCAGTTGGATTTGCACTGTTCAGAGTCCCCGCTGGTCACGACCTCGTCTCTTTCTTCCCGTTAGTTCTCTTCCTCTGAATTATGTAGTGCCTCCCGACGTGGGCGGTTCAATTTCATCGTTTCCTGAGTCGCCTGGATCGCTATTGTCAGTCGTATCATCCTCGCCTCCGCTGCCAAACAGGTCTTGCACCAGGGAGTTCCATGCTTGTAGTCTGGCTCCGCTGTCGCTCTCTCCCCTTTGTGTAGCTCTCGCCCAGACTGCCGTCTCTGCTATTGCCCATTTTTGTAGGTCGGCCCACCATCCTTCCTTCGAGGGGCCTTCGCTCTTGTTCCATGCCATCGCTATGCGGCGTTTCGCTAGTATTGTCATTAAATCCTTCATTTTTGCCACGTGTGTCATCTGCCGGTGCCCCCTTGGGAACAGGCCCAATAGGTATGTTGCTGGCGTTCTTGCTGGCATCCGTATGTCTGCTGTCAACGCCTTTTCTCTCACCGTGTTCCAGAAGTCTGCTATTTGCGGGCACGACCAGAACATGTGCACCATGTCGGCCTGTTCGTCTCCGCACCGCGGGCAGCTCCGGGTTTGTCCTTCTCCCATCTTTGACATTCTCTTGGGAGTTAGATATGCTCTATGTACTATGTATATCTGCAGTTGTCTGAACCTGGCGTTTCTGGACACCTTTTTTGTGTACATGAGGACTTTGTTCCATTCCTCGTCTTCGAAGGGTTGTTGCAGTTCCTCTTCCCACTTCATCCGTGCTGTTAGTGTCTTTTTGTTGGTGTGTCCCAGTATTTGCTCATAGAGTCTGGACACCGTATGACCTCCTTCGGATATATCGTACCATGCCTCTAGTACCCCTTCGGTGTCCTCAGGCTCTGGCATAGTGCTCCACCTCTTCTTTATTGTCCGAACTAGGCTATTGTGCAGGATGAATTGGCCCCTGTGTACATCTTGTTCGTCCATCAGGGTCTGGAATTCAGCCCACTGTCCGTCACGCCACAGGTCCCCAATTTGGGCCACACCTTTGTCTTCCCATTGTGCCCTGTACGTGGTCAGGCTGGCCACTCGGGTGTCCACCAGCCCCGCCAGTGGGATATGTCTTGAGCAGGGGTCTCGTATGCCCTGTGTCTTCCAGGCTCTTTTCCATAGTGTTCGGCCTAGTTGGGCTATTTTGGGTAGGTCTTTGGCTTGGGCGGCATTGACCCATAATAATTCTCTCAGGTAATACCTCCGGAGTGTTGGCCCAATAATTATTGCATCTATTGAGGTCTCCTCGCCCAGCCATCGCACCACAAATTGGAGTTGTGCTGCCAAATAGTAATATTCAAAATCTGGGAGTTTGATGCCCCCCCACTCATAGCTTCTCTGTAGTGTGCTTAGTGCCACCCTGTTTCGCCCCCCTCCCCATAGGAAGGTTCTCGCCATAGTGTGTAGGCGCTTGAAGAAGGGCCTTGGTATGTTGTATGGGATGTTCGTGAAGTAATATAAGAGTCGGGGTAGGACTGTCATTTTTAGTAGTGCCGCCCGGCCTATCATGCCCAACGGTAGCGTCTGCCAGAATTTCATAGCCTTTTCAATTTTGTCTAAAGCTACTTGTGTGTTACCTGCGTGTGTTTCCATGGTGTCGTGATAGATGTCCACTCCCAGGTATTTGAAGGTGTTCGGGGCCCATGTGATGCCCAGAGGCGGTAATTGATCTGACGGCACTCCGCGTAGGCCTGCCAGGGGAAACAGCAAGGATTTTTCTCTGTTGACCACTATTCCAGATAACCTACCAAACGCGCGCAGCGCCTCTAGTAAGTCCTGCAGGTGGGTGCGTGGGTTCTGTATGTAAAGGAGTATATCGTCTGCGTATATGGATATCTGGTGTGTTTCCCCGTCTATCTCTATGCCCGTGTCTTTGTAATCCGTTCTTAGGAATACTGCGAACGGCTCCAGGGCCAGGATATATAACATTGGGGACAGGGGGCATCCCTGTTTTGTGCCTCGCTCTATGCCCCATTCCCTAGAAACCTGTCTACCCGTCTTGACTCTCGCTCTCGGGTCTTTGTATAGTAGTTCTATCCATCTTGTAAACCCTTGTCCAATCCCATAGTGGGTGAGCGTTCCCAGGAGCCAGTCCCATCCCACCGAATCGAATGCTTTGATTGCATCCAGTGAGGCTACAGCACACTCCCCTCCCTCCTGGTTTGTCCTTTCTATAACATAGTGGAGTCTGCGCAGGTTCCAGGACGTGTTCCGTTCTGGCACGTACCCTGTCTGGTCCGTGTGGATCAGGGTGGGTAGCACTCTTTTCAGGCGGTTGGCTAGTGCCGCCGTCAGGATCTTGGAGTCCTGGTTTATTAGGGAAATCGGTCTGTAGGAACCGCATTCAAGGGGGGGCTTGTCTGGTTTAAGGATCGGGATTATTATAGATTCTGACATACTACTCGGGAGTCTTCCTTTCTCGTATGCTTCTTCTAGTGTTTCTAGCAGTCTCGGGACTATGTCATTTTTATATTGTTTGTAAAATTCCCCCGGGAGCCCATCTGGCCCCGGAGATTTCCCTGTCGGGAGCTGGGCGATTACCTCCGTTAGTTCCTCTACAGTGAGAGGGGCGTCTAATATTTGGGCCTGCTCCTCCGTCAATTGTGGGAGTCTAATTTCCGCGAGGGCTTCCTTCAGGTCCCCCTCCTCTGCCTCCTGGACCCTGGAGTATAAGTCCTCGTAAAACTGCGAGAACACCTCGTTTATTCCCTCTTGGGATCTTATCACCTCTCCCTTTCTGTTCTGAATTTCATTAATTGGCTCCCGCTTAGTCTCCTGCTTGGTTAGCCAGGCCAGGAGTCTGCTAGGCTTGTCCCCCTCAGCATGTAGTTTCTGTATATATTTCCCATAGTCTAGCCGTCCCAATCTTTCCCAGGTCTCCACGCACTGTTGTCGCAGGGTGGTGAGGTTCTCTTGTTCCGCCCCCTTCTCCCCCGCTTGTCTCTCAGCCTTCTCGATTCTCCTTTCTAACTCATCTAGTTGTGCTAGGGTTTCTCGTCTGAGACCTCCCATTTTCCCCATCGCCTCCCCTCTGACTACCACCTTGAAGGCCTCCCAGACCGTTCCTGTGCTTTCCACACTACCCTCATTATGTTCAAAATAATCTTCTATTACGCTTTGGATGTGTTCCTGGAAGCCCGCGTCCAATAATGCCTCTGCCCTCAATCTCCATGTTGGTATAGGGGCTCTCCTGTGTGTGTGCGCCCATGTGATCGTCTGGGGGGCGTGGTCAGATAGGGTTCGCGCGTGTATGTGTGCCTCAGTGAATTCCCCCAGTGTCTCCTTGCCCGTAAACAGGTAGTCTATCCGTGTGAATGTCTTGTGTGGGGCACTATAATGCGTGTATCCCCTCTCTTCCCCATGTACCTTCCTCCAGACGTCCCCGAGCCCGAGCCGGTCCAGTATCTGTTGTAGTGCTCTCGCTGGCGGCGCCGCTCTCTTGTGCTTATTGTCCGACCTGTCCAGCCGGGGGTCCAGTGTGCAATTATGGTCGCCTGCCCAAATCATCGTTGCATTCCTGTACGGGGCCAGCCGGGGCGGGAGCGTCCTGAAGAAGGCTGTAGCGTCGTGGTTAGGGGCATAGGTGTTCACGAGGCATATCTCCCGATTTTCTAGCATCCCATGGACTACCAGGATTCTCCCTTCCGCGTCTTTCTCTTGGTTGATGAGCTGGAATGGGACGCCCGGGGCGACCCAGGTTATGACTCCTCTAGCGTAGTTGGAGTATGTTGCACTATACATCTGGCCTCCCCATTTTTTCTTTATTTTGGCCTGTTTTTCCGCCGTCAGGTGCGTCTCTTGCAACAGTGCAATGTGGGTCCTTGTTTTGTTCAACCAGGTATAAATCCTTAGCCTCTTGACATATGCGTTCATCCCCCTGACATTCCACGTGACAATTCTTAAGACATCTTGGTCCTTGTGGGGACTAGCGCTTGCGGCCTGTTCTTTCCCATGGGCTCGCTCAGTGTCTTATTCTCTCGGTGTATTCCTGCCGGGGATCTGTGTCCCTTCTTCTGGCTGTTGAGTTTTGAATCGTCCGTTCGTTTTCTCTCTCGGGTCGTTTCTCTCTCTGTTGGCCGCTCTTTGTTGTGGGCGGTCTTGCCTCGTGCTTTCCGCCAGCTTTTTGTTTGTCGGTACTGTCCCCTGAATTTGTTTTCCTTGCCGATTCTTTGTGTGTGACAACTGTTAGTTCCTCTTCCGCTTTCCTCCTTTCTTTGCGGGCTTTGCCTTAACTTCCCAACTGTTATAACTGTTAACCCAAATAACGTCAACAAACGCCCAGCCTCCCCTCCTCTGCTCGGGCTCCACCGCTTTCCAGGTGCCGCTTTTTCCTCCTCGGCCTTGCCTGTCGCGGCGTAGTGTCTTGAAACTGACACTATAAACATTGTTTTTACTGGGGCTTCTCTGTGGGTCTTGGCGGTTCCCCTTCCCCGAGTCTTGTGCTCCCTTTGTAAGTCTCTTTACTGTGGGCTTTTCAACTTGGAGGCTGTCGGTTGCTCCTTTTCGTTACTTCCCGGTAGGGCATCTCTACCGTCTTGTTCTTGCTCCTGTAGCGTTGGGTGTACTTGTCGTGCCCGGTTCTAGTCTCTATTTTGCCGGGGGTGGTTTCTGTTTCGCTCGTTCCTCTCTGCCGACTGTGGAATCCCACGCTGGTCCATCCACTCCTGGGCGTCGGTCGTTGTCTCGAAGATCTGTGTTTTTCCGTCATGCAGTATTTTTAGTTTGGCTGGATACAGCAGCATGAATTTCACCCCTGCCGCTCGAAGGCGCTCTTTGGTCTGCCAGAACTGGGCTCTCTGCTTTTGCACAAGTACCGTATAGTCTGGATATATCGTTATCCTGGCCCCGTTCCTTGTGATGTTCCCTCCTTCTCTCGAGAAAGTCAGGATTTTTTCCCTGTCCTTAAAGTTCATAATTTTTGCAATCATTGGTCTTGGTGGTGCTCCTGGGCGCGGTCTTCTAGTCAGCGCCCGGTGTGCCCTTTCTACCACGAAGCCTTGGGATAGGGTCTCTGCTCCCACTTCTTGGATCAGGAGGTTCTCTATGTAGTTCGTGGGGTCCCTTCCTTCCTCCCCCTCTGGCAGCCCCACTATTCGTACGTTGTTGCGCCGGGCCCTGTCTTCTGCGTCTTCAGCTCTGCGTTCTAGTATATTAATTCTTTCCAGTGCTTCCGACATTTGTGTTCGCGAGGCGGACACTTCCACTGAGTTGCTCTGTGCTTGTTGTTCCACTGTTGTCATCCTTTCCGCCAGGTTTCTCGTATCTTGTCTAAGGAGTCCCACATCTACCATCACTGCGTCCAACTTGCCTTCTATCGACGTCTTTAACGCCCCTATGGCTTCCAGTATGCTGCTTTCCACTTGCCTGATCTCTCCTTGCGTGGCGTATGACTCCGGCGTGTCTTTCTCCCCAGCCTCTGGCTGCTGGTCGTCGTTCTTCCGGGTGAATGTCTCCATGACTGTTTGTCTCCCTCTGCCGCTTTTAGGCTTGTCTGGCATGTTAGTACCCACTGCTCTTGGCCTGTAGTTGGGCCCTGTTCAGTCAGGTTTCGTTTGTGCTTCAGTGGGTCCTTGCTCAATTCTCACACTCGCTTCCACTCTTTCCTGCGTGTGTTGCCTTTTTAATAAGCGATTTCTCTCTGTTTCTTTACCCTCGTTGTCAGTTTGCCGTGTCTCTCTCCGGTGTTCTCTTCCCTCTCGCTTTTGGGTGGTTGGAGTCTGTGCCTTGCGTGAGGCGGCTCATCCCCCAGTTTCTGCCTGTGTGGGGGGGGTCTGTTTGTGCTGGATGGATTTGTGGTTCGTAGTGACTGTTACGTTCTCTCCCCCGCTTGCTGGTTATCTGTGAGGCAGCTGGTTGGGGTGGTGTCCGGGTCTATGTGTAATTCTTTTGCTCTCCTCGTTACGACGGCGGCTACCTTCTTCTCTTATGTCGTCTCTGTTAGGTCTCGGCTCTCCTGACCTGCCCCGCGGTCTGTCTCTTGTTCCCTGGGCCTGGTTCCTGTGTCTCAGCGTTACCTCCCTTCTCGGGATCTCCCGCTGCTTTGCCGGCTCTTCGCTGCTGCTAGTCACCTCTGCGTCGGCAGGGAAGGGCTCTTCTTCGGTCCGATCTGTGGGCCGCTTCCTGTCCGTGGGTCTCGACGCCTTCTTCCTTCCCAGTTTGGTGTCGCGCTGTTTCTGTAGTGCTGTCTCGGGCTTCTCTTCCTGTTGCTGCCGTCGGTGCCTTGTCTCGCTGCCGGTCGGGTGATGCTCCGATCCTGCTTGGGCTGGGCGTTGATCTGCTGTCTCCCTCGGTTCCGCTCCGGACTGGCAGGTAAGGGCTCTTCTTCAGCGATCCGGTCTGTGGGCCGCCTCGTATTCTTCACTGCTTCTCCTATCGGGTTCCGCTGCTGCTACGCACCTCCGCGTTGGCAGGGGAGGGTTCTTCTGGGTCTAGTCCGTGGGCCGCCTCTCGTTCTCCGCTGTCTCTCCTCTCGAGGTCCCTCGTTGCACTGCTGGGTCTCCGTCGTTGCTGCTCACTTCCGTGTCGGCCAGGAGAGGCTCTTCTGTGGTCCGGCCTATGGATCGCTCTTCGTTCTCCGTTTCCTCTCGTTGTGGGATCCCTCGTTGCTCTGCTGCTGCTCACCTCCGCTTCGGCGTGAGGGAATCTGCCTCGGTTCGGTCTGTGGGCCGCTTTCGATCCGTTCTGCCTCGCCTTCCGGGTTCTCCGGTTATTCTGCTGGGCCTCCGCTGCTTCTACACTCCTCCGCGTCAGGGGAGGGCTCTCTTGGTCCGGTCCACGGGTCGTCTCCCAGTCTCCGCCGCCTCGTCTCTCGGGGTCCCACGTCGCTCCGTTGGCTCTCCGCCGTTGACGCTCACCTCCGCTCTTCTGAGGCTCGGTCTATGGGTCGCCCCTCGCTTCCGCTGCCTCACCGCTCAGGTTCTTTCGTTGTTCCGCTAGGCCTCCGCTGCTGCTGCTCGTCTCCGCATCGGCTGGGGAAAGCTGTTCTCCAGCCCCGGTCCGTGGGCCGCTTCCTGTTCTTGAGCCGCGCCGTCTTCACCTTCTCTGGGTCGGTGTCGCGCGGCTATCTCCGCAGTTGGCGTCTCGGATTTCCGCCACTCTGGTGGTACTTCGGTCCTGCCTGCGCTGGATGTTGATCGGCTATCTCGCCCGGTTCTACTCCTTCCCTTCGGCCTTCTTCGTGTGTTGAGACGCGGGTCTCTTTTTCAGCGTTGCGCGCCCGCCATTTTGTTGGTGTTGCCGCGCGTCTCTCCCTCTTCTCGTTTTCGCTCTTCTGGCCTCCGTTTTTCCTCGGGTCTTCTCCCGTGTGTGCCTTGGGTCTTCCGACGCCTTTTCCTGGCGTTTGTTCGGGTTTTTTTGTCCTAATATACGCCTTTCTCAGGATCTTTGGTCGGATCTGGTGGGAGCCTCTCGGAGTCTGCTCACTCTCGCATGGCCGCCAAGCCACGCCCCCCATTGACAAGCATACTTATAGTATCTCTTTATAGGTTATCTGTCGACAGTCCAATTAGGCTCAAGAAGAAGAGAAATGAATCTCGAAATGCGTCAGCCATTGATTTTGGACTTTTTGTACATCCTCACTGAAGAAACTATACATTGATTAAACATCTTGTGTTTTTAATCACAAAAATGTTGTGGAGTATGCTATGTATGTACATTTTTGGTGTTTATATAATTTGAATTGAATCCTTAACCATCTGATGATGGGATATGACAGTGTGCAGGGGACGGGAGGGTTCCAACTTTGGATCCTCTTTTTGTGTTTATGTTTATAATGGTGGTTCTGTCCCAGGACCATTTTTCCTCCCCCGCACCTTAAAATGTGTATATTACTGCATTGAATCCCTCCGAAAGAATTTTGCTTTTCAAATTAGGAGCGCAGCCACAATCTTTTGTTGTTTTCTGTTAACATGATAATATGTGCACCCGGATTTAATAAACCATACATTCATTCATAATGCAGTTAAGAAGAGTAATTTAGAGTGGTGAAGCAACAGTGAAAAACGAATGCACATTCGAACACCCACCTATGACAGAAGCCAAATTCAGAAACACATTCACACAGATAGTGTTATCGCGAGAATAACATTACAAGATGCCACTCACAAATGAACAAAACAGCCAAGCGAGGTCGGCAATACATGACGTCATTATGCACCACACATATCCAAAGAACAGAGAACTTAAAATGGTGTTGACATTCCGGGCACGGTGGTTTCCAAACGGCAAAAGACGCCACCAGTATGCGTGTTTACAGACATGTGCTTGAAGAAAGTACAATGCATGGCAGGGAACCTTGTTAATATCAAACGCTTTAGGGTTTATTTTCTTCAATTCTCTAACAAAAGAAATCAAGAGATTCAAAAACTGGAATATTTTCTCACGGGATCATTTCACAATCAAAGAACACCAGTCTACGAACAGTATTCGAAGTAAATTCAGCTTTAGCCTGTAATACACTGTTCAGAAATTAGGTTTGATAGTAATGGTACCAACATAGAATAATTTTTCTTTCTGAACGCGATTAACACCAGTGTGTTGTTCTTCAGCACGGGAGCGGGATTCCGAACCTGTGTTGCCTTGCATTACTTAGTTTCGAAGACAAACGCGTTGCTACTTAGCTATCCATTCCCTTCACAAACAGAAGGTAGACGCTACGTTACAAATATGCAAACGTATTAAGTACACACAACAACAACATATCAATAGTACCCTACATTCTCCTGAAACAATCAGGAAACACAATAAATTATGTAATCTTAAAAGAAAAACAATAAATTATGTAATCTTAAAAGCAATTATCTCAAACTATTGATTGACTGACATTAATCCTGTAACCATTTTCCAAATGTTCAGTTTCAACAAACAGAAATTAAGAGCCTCAAAAAATGAGAATGTGCAGAGAATTAGGACCAACCACTTAACCTAGCTTAATGAATCACGAATTGAGTAAATACACCGGGGCAAAGCACTGCAAATGGCATCCTTCGGTAGCATTAAGCAATTGGAATCCTGTACAGTGCTGCATGGCAACTATTCTTTCTGGATTGTTGATAGCATCTTGTGACACAGCTGAGGTTGGCACTGATCTGTAGCTTTGTTCAATGGCCTACACACACACTTTTATTGTCACACAACCTGATCTTAAGAAGCTGTCCTTCTCTGCAGACTGGTTGCAAACCGAACCTGTGGCACTGGCGAACCCTTTCTCCTAATATGTAAATGCCAAATGATGCTCCCTCTTTAAGATCCTAGCAAATGAAGATGTACAATTTGCCACAATGCGTTGTTGCGCGCCGCAGTTGCTAGGCGCCGATGGTATGGCGCCCCAAGTCCAATTACTAAGAATTGATGTCCTTTCTCCAAGAAGTACCTTGCGATTGATGATTCATGCACTTTATGCATATTTTGCAGCAGGGTCCGTCCCACCTGAGATCTGCCTTCCTTCCCATCTGCTGCAGGAGCAGCGGGAGCCCCTGCTGCCTCTGACTCCTAGCAACTCACGTCATCTCGGCTACATCTCACTCAGCTAAGAACTACTTGTCACCTGTTCCACCGACCTCCCTATAATCGTCCTGTTTATGCTTTTCACCCCGATCTGAGTGGCTTGGCTCATTGGCATAGTGGCAGGGGGCTGCTGAAACCTTCTGGGAAGGGGCGACCACCCGCCCCTTACAATTAACTTGAAGGAAGGTACCCACTCTATTTTCAGGGACCTGGGACGCCTCATGCACTTGATTTTTCTGCAACTGTGTTGCTGCTAGGCTGCCTGGTGAGTTTGTCATGCATTGAGCAGTTTCTCTGTACATTTGCAGTTTCTCCATGTATCTATGTCCCCCATTCCCTCTCTCTGCTCTCTCTCTCCATGATGCTCCCCATCTCTCCCATTTACTCTAACAGCTACTCTATCACCTATCCTTCCTCTCTCTCGAAGTCTGGAAGGAACACACTTATAAAAGATCTCCTGGTCTCCAATCCAGGCCTGCCCATTGCTGACACCTATGTCAATGCCTTGTCCAAGCAGACTGTCACAGAAATCCTCTTTGTTGCTTCCTCTCCAGACCCATGGACTCCCACATGGTCTCTGCCCTCTCACCTTTCTCTTTGTTGCCCATTAATGGTGGGACCAGATGGGAAGTATTCTTGGCATGCTTCCCATCCTCTAGGTTCCTCATTAATGTCTATCAGAATGGCACTGCTATGGGCCAGGGCTCTCAGTCCAACTTCTACTTCTTGATAGGCATCTTCCATCTCTCATGAACTTCCCCCCATCTCTGCCCCTTGTCCTACACCGATGGGTATGCCACATCCCTGTACCTCCTCGGAAGACCTTCAAAGGTGGCAACCAGCTTCAGCTAGCTATCCTCACCTCTAGCTCTGCTGTTAAACAATCCTGTGATATATGTCTCCTTTTTGAAGACTTTGACCTTGATGTTCTTGCTCTCATTGAGACGTGGTTCACTTCCAGCTCTGTCACTGCTTTTGACATACTCCTCCCTGATGGCTACAAGATCCTCTCTAAGCCCAGGCCTTACCGGTCTGGAGGCAGAGTGGTCTTGATCTTCCCAGAATGGGTTCCTGCTACTATCATTCCCACTCAGACCTACTCCTTCTTTGAATGCCTCATCTGCAGGCTTAGTGTCTCTACAACCCTCTCGTTGACTCTTACCACCATCTACAGGACCCTGGGTCCGGTCTCCATCTTCCTCTCGAAGTGTTTTGACCTCTCCTCTTCTTTCCTCTACCACCAAGCTTCTCCTCCTCAGAGATTTCAATATTCACCTTGACTCTCCTGATTAGGCCTCTGTGACTTTCTTTCCCTCACCATTCATCCCTCCGGTCCGACACACTGAGCCGGACCTACCTTGGGTGCTCTCATCTCAGCAGACATCCCTATCTCCAACCCTCTCACTGGGCCTCTCTCCTTGTCAGACCAGGATCTCTTGTCCTCTCATCTGGATCTCTTAGGTCCCCCGGCTAAGCCTATGCAGGCACTGCCTGTCTCCCTCTCCATCATTCGACCAATGAAGCAAGTGTCAGTTACTGCTTTTGACACCACTTGCATTCCCACTCCCACTCCTGCCATGGACTCCCACACTGACTCTGCCCTTACTAACCTTCACCTCTTCATCTCCAACACCCTTGACATCCTTGCTCCTGTCATGAGGATCTGCATGAAGTCTCCCTCCAAGCGCAACAACTGGTATGACTCTGACCATGCCTCTCTGAAGCATAAGCGCAGAGTGGCTGAGCGGAAGTGGCAGGCATCAAGCACATCACCTGACAGACTGGCCTGCCGACTGCTCCAAAGGCAACATAGACACTCCGTCTGCTCAAAGAAGAGGGCCCATATCCAAGCCTGCATCTCCGGGGCCACTAACAACACAGGCAAACTGTTTAAAACCTACAAGGAACTTGCCAATCCTACTGCAATCTCCACTTCGCTCATGCCATACCTGACCCTCTGTGATTGACTGGCCTCCAACCTCTTAACCAAAACTCAGGACATCCTGTCCTCACTCTTCTCTACTCCCATCCCTCCTCCCTCCCAGTTTGCAGGCCTCCCATGGCCCCACTCTCCCCTTCCGTCATACTCTCCTCTTTCTCGCCCATAGAACTGGAGGAGATCCCTAGACAAGTCCTCTCTTTGAAAGTCTCCTCCAAACAGGTGCTCCCCTGCTCCTACAGAACTATCAAGGACAACATTGCCTCCCGTGAGCCAGCCTTGGCTGATTTCTGTAATCACTCCTATTCCACTTGCTCCTTCCCGCTACCCCTCAAGAACTCACTTGTGCACCCTCTCCTCAAAAAGCCCTCTGCTGACTCCTCCTGCCTGGGTAATTACTGCCCTATCTCCATTACCCCCTTCCTGGGCAAACTCCTAGGGAAGCTGATGATCTCCCAACTGATCCAACACACTGAATCTGTTGGTTGTCTCCACAACCACCAGTCTGGCTTCAGAGCAGCCAGAGGCACGGAAACTGCTCTACTGAACACCCGTGATGACTTGCTCTCAAATCTCGATTCCAACTCTCCATCCGTACTTATCCTCCTGGATCTTCACTCTGCCTTGGACACGGTCAATCACGCCACGCTGACAAATCGGTTCAATACCATCATTGGAACGGCAGGCCTGGCACTGCACTAGTTAACTTCATTCCTCTCCAACCAACCTTCCCAGGTTCACTTGGGTCCTTTTCTCTTTCTCTGTGTGACTACCATTAAGACATGGTTTGCTGCCAATGATATCTGCCATAATGCCCGTAAAACTGAGATCCTTCTCATTGGGACCCCTGCTCCCTCCTTTCCTCCTACCCTCTGGCCGTCCTCTATGTGTCCCCTCCCCTCACCCTCTTGTGAGGCAAAAAACAATGGTGTCAACTTTGACTCCTCTGTCCTTCTCTCTTCAAATCGTAGACCTTGCAAGAAGGCCCACTATCAGCTGCACCTCCTCAGAGGCATTCTCCATTTCCTCACCTTCCCCCAGAAACTCAATGTCTGCAGAGCTCTGGTTCTCTCTAGGTTGGACTACTCCAACAGCCTCTTCCTCAATCTCACTTTATCCTCCCTTTGTCCCCTTCAACTAAATCAGAATAGGACTGTGAGACTTGTCCTTGGCCTCAAGCCCACAGACCGCATTTATCCAGCTCTAAAATCTCTTCACTGCCTCCTGGTTGCTGCTAGGATCAAGTTCAAGACCCCCTGTATCGCCCACAAAGCTTTCTGGGTCCTGGGACCCCACCACATTCAGCTCTCGCTCCTTAAATACCTCGGTCCTCTAGCTCCATCTCTCTGCAGATCAGACACTTCTTTAAGCAGAGAGTGGGGGGTAGATCTCTCTCCTCCGCTGTAGCCTCGCTCTGCAATGGCCACCTGCCCTCTTAGGCTTGAGGCAGATCTCCTTAAGTTCCAGAAGCTCTTCAAGACCCTTCTTTTCTCTTCTTCCTTCACTCCCCCCCTCCCCTGCTAACACCCGTGTCTGCTGCAGTGACTGACTGCCTGGTTCCCTCTGAGTTGTACAGGGCACCAGCATCCCCCACCCAGTCCACCTCCCTCCTCTCACTTAGCATGGGGACCCTCACCCCTGCACCCCATGCAATCCCTGGCACTTGCCCTCCTGGCCTCCCCCTTAGCACTCACCCTCTCCTGTACCCAGCCCCCTTTCACTTGCACTCTCCCCACTCACCCTGCACTTCTCATTTTGCATAGACTGGCACTCCCACCCTCGCACTTTTTGTTACTGCACTTGCACGATCCGAATGTCACAAGCAATGTTCCCTCTAAGCTGTGCGCATGTGCGCTTGCCCAGCTTCCTTCTGGGTGCCGCTCAGAAGAATTTTAGCAGCGCACAGAGCCAATTCCCACCTATTCCAAAAGATATAACAAGGCACAAGCCATAGCAGGTACTCAACATTTGCTTTCTCTAAAAATAAATCTAAATTATACGAACTAGTCTTGATATTTTGGTCTAGCCTATTTACATTGCCCAAATATGCAAGCTTGACCTTAAAAACCTAAACATATAATACACCCACAAGTGGTTAAAAACGAATATGATACTTTGGCTCCACAAACAGAAAATACAACTAAGATATGCCTGCACACATTAACCAAATTATCTTCCCTCCCCACCCATGACTACTATACTGGACTCTTCCACACTTATACCTTATGACTCGAACCTCCACCCTAGACCACATTCAGATATTGTCAGAAAACATTGACTCTGCCTTGCTTGGCTCTGCGAAAGGTTACCAGACTAAAACCTACATCCACTTATTTTATGTTTGTTATAATATGAATGACGTTCAAGCTCAAGAATTTCTGTTACTCATGGTGCCTTAGCAAAAGAGTCACCCAGACTATGTAACTCAACTTTCAGCTCAAATATTGGAAATTGACTGTAAGTAAGCAGGCTACTTGGATGTGGAACCTCATCCCATGCTTCCAATTCTTTGTACGTATGTGCACATGCACTTTGTAGCGGCCACCTTGCAAGTTAACGCATTATAAAATTCAAATATCAATTTGCCCTCTTAGGCTTTTGCGTAGGTAAATGTTAGGCTCAGCATCTCCTACTTTAGCATTGCTAACATTACCCTATAACTGGAGAGCAGCATTGCACTTGGCCTGTAAGGAATAATGGGTATGGGCTATGCCTGGCCTTATTTGTATATAGCATTATGGCAAAGGATATTCAGATAACTAGAATGCTTGACACACAATCTGCAACTGTTCCAAGTTTTCAGAGTTCCATGGAGCATAGATCTTAACACATTATATGGTAATTTGCTGCAATACAAAAATGGGTTGACTGAGCAGTGACATAATCCTAGCCAGCAATTTAAAGGGGTGGGGTAAATTGCAAACAATCTTGTATGCACTTCATAATAATTGTGCACATGCAGATTCATGACATTTTCTTCATCTGCCCATAATATGGTGAGGTTTTAAATATTGTTTGCTTGTAAAGTATTGTGGGCATGCAAAAATCCCAGTGAGTGTTTTACTGCTACAATCCCTAACTTTTTATAGAGCCCTGTCAACTAGTATTGGAGGTTAACACAGGAGTCTGGGGGATATGGGTGAAAGGGCACTGGGGAAGACTCCTATGGGTTGAAGAACAAATCAGCAACTTTCAAAAAGCAAATTGGACGTTTTGGCAGTACAGTACTGTGAAGGAAATGTGTTTTTTCTTGTGCTAAAGGATATCAAACTCTAGTAACACTCTAGGAAACAGCACCTTCTGTTTCTTTCTATGCTCAGCTGCTGAGGGCTTATCAATATAATCAGGTGCGTGTGTTTATTGCCTCTACATCCCCATGCATCTCAACTGATAAGAGGGAATTTCAGAAGAGGGGTCCCTAGTTAAAGAAGACAACACTTAATCTGTTGTACCTGTGAGCATTGCTGCTATTGACTTAAAAAGCAAATGTATGTGATTTTCTTCAATGGGGCTCCAGAAGAAACCTGTTCTTTGCCCTTAAAATTCCTTTTGAGATCAGGCAGTAATACTATTAGAGTTGCTACCTATGCCACTGCTCTGCTGTTCACTGAACCATATCAGTGGAACGTTGTGGATAGAAGCAGGGTGTAGGTTCTTGACGTCCATGGTTTCCGATTTTTGTTGGGCACATTTTCCTGTTTTAGGGAGTAAAAAGGAATAGTGTTTATGCCTCTAAACTGTAAGACTTGTTTTGAGTAACTGTTGGCACAACTCACAGGACAATGTAACGTGAATAGTAAGCAGAGGCCCAGGAATTATCATTCTCATCAACAAATTCTGTTGTGCAGTTATTCTGACACAATGATCGTTCTTGCACAAATTGAGAGGCATGTTCTCCTGACCCTTGAATTACTTAATTAAAGTTGCACATGAACTCCCATTGGCATGTTTTATGGCAAGTCTTGGACTTGTTAATGGGCTCTACTTATAAATCACATATACGATATTAGTATTTTTTATATGTGTTTGGAAAAAGTGTTGTATGATGCACCTTTTACACCGAATTATAAAGAATTGCAGTGGATAGGAAGGGAAAATTCCCTTCCAAACTCTTCGGAGATGCTGGCTCACTAAATAGACATAGGGCCTCATTCCAAGGTTGGTGCTAGTCATGGCGCTATTAGCACTTTGACTAGCACCAATACCGGTACCGTGTCCGCCCTCGTTCAATGGGGACTTACCGGTCTAGTCTGACCTTTGCGGGGCCGGTAAATCCCCATTGAAAAAGCCATTCCCCATTTCCATTTCAGCCCCCATAGGGCTCAATGGGAAGGCGCTAATAACGGTATCGCAAATTGCGGTACCATTATTAGCTCTGAAGTCCCTTTGCGGGTCCCGTCCATAACGCCTGGTAAAGCCAGGCATTAAGGACGGGGCCGCAAAGGGACCTCGGAATAGGGCGCAAAGGGATTAGCGGCACCGGGGTCCTTACCGGTGCCGGTAATCCCTTTGCGCCCACCTCGGAATGAAGCCCATAGTCATAAAGTGGCTTACCTCATTATTCAGTTGCGCACATGGAAAATAATGGGCGCACAAAACTAACCATTTCCGCACTTTGGGAAAAATAATTAGAGGGAACATTGGTCACAAGGCCAAGTAGGACCGTTATTGTTATCTTTCTCCATTGCCCCCCCACCTTTTTGTCTTGTGTCAACTTGAAACACCATGTGTTGTATAGGTGCCTTACAAATGTCCAATAAAATTAAAATGAAATATATAAATGCACAAAATATATTAAAAAAACGTGTGTGGGGAGATTCATTTATTATTATCAGCAAGAAGACACTATCAAATTAATTTTAAAAAATATTATGGGTAGTGATAAATTAGCAATACACACTTTTATAAGAAGCCAGGAACAAATTAGAAACGAGCATAATAGGAATAAATATTTTTTTTAATAAATCATGAATTGATACGTTTCTTTGTTATCATTTTGTTTAGTGTTTTTTCCTTTTCTTTACCCCATTTTTTCATTTTGAGTCTGTTCATTTTGGATTTGATTATTTTATTTGCAATTTCCAGCTATTCCATGTACCTATAACATAGGTGTATGTTTTACAATATAAACAGATCACAATGTTTTGAAACATATATTTACCATATCAGAATTAACTGTTCGTGAAGGATACATAAGTTAAAACAAACTGTGTTAAATAAACATTATAACATTGTAACATAGAAAACAACGATTTAATGGCCCCAAAGATGCTCAAGGCTTAGTGAAACACGTGTGGCCAGATTTGCAGTAAGCAAGCAATACATATATTTAACGTGGAAACGGATCAATAATTAATCATATTATTCTAATTTGAAAATTAGAAAAAATTGGTTTGATTGGAATCAGCAAAAAACACTTACTGTAAACGCAGTGTTAGGCGCAGAGGAGTGCTATCACATTAGACAGTTCACAGGTGACTAGCGCTTTGGGTACAAAGGCTACACTGTGTTTCTCATGCTGCTGGCATTCCCTTTGTTTTAACATAGGCATATTAATGGAAATTCAACCCCAGAAGGCCCAAACTCCAGCACTTGTTTGCTGTGTATACGCCATTAACCCGACCTGCGCTACGGGTTACCACCAAAGCCAAGCGTCTAACAGATAAACAACCAGATAACCTCCAGATGGACATCTTCTATGTCAACCCCCAAGCCATGGGATCTCCTCGTCTGCTAAAAAGAGGAACCTGGCCAACCACCTTGTTGAGTCTAATGGTTCTCCATTCCACAGCAGGGCCATCCCACTGGACCCTTGTCAGCCTCCATTACCTCCACGTCCACTCTTCCTCGTCCCAGTACTTACTTCATGAGGCACCCGCCTCCGACACAGGACCTTCTTCTATTTCTTTAAATCCCTATAACTCCTCCCCCACATCCATGTCACTCAGTTTAAATTTTTCCTGCCTCCGGCAGGTTGGACTTTTTCTTCCCGGTGCGGGGCACTGGGGAGCACCGATTGCTGGCCCCCTGGGGGGGGCTGTGTGGTGGGGCCCTCGGCTCCCTCAGGTGCGGCACTGCTCCTGGGCCCCCTGCGGGGCTTGGGGTCACAGTTGAGCTGGATTGCCTCGCTCGGTTCTTTGCTGGGCTCCGGACCGCAGCGTGAGCATTGTGTCCCGGGTCCTGCACGGCCCGGGGGAAGGTAAGGAGAGGGGAGGACTGGGCTTGATGTTTTTCCCCTCTCCTCCTGTTTTGGCCATCTTGATTCGACTTGGCAGTATGGGCTAGCCTTCCCTTTTGTTGTGAGGCCTCTCTGCTTCTTGTCGTGGGGTGACAGTGGCAGAGAGTCTTTGGGAGTGCGGGGGCTCTGTTCTGTCGCAGGCATGTCACATACCACCCGCTCCTCAGACACACACAGCACAGGATGCACCGGATGTTAGCTGCATTATCTGGGGGAAGGTAAGGAGAGGGGAGGACTGTGCTTGATATTTTTCCCCTCTCCTGCTGGTGTGGCCATCTTGACTCCTTCAACATGCCGTTTTCCTCGTGCTTTGTGTGCACATCTTTATTGGAAATGATGGCAAGCACTTGGCAGTATGGGCTAAGCCTTCCCTTTTGTTGTGAGGCCTCTCTGCTTCTTGTCGTGGGGTGACTGTGACAGAGTATTTGAAAGTGCGGGGGCTCTGTTCTGTCGCAGGCATGCCACATACCACCCGCTCCTCAGAGACACACGGCCCAGGATGCACCGGATGTCAGCTGCATTCTCTGGGGGAAGGTAAGGAGAGGGGAGGACTGTGCTTGATGTTTTCCCCTCTCTTGCTGGTATGGCCATCTTGACTCCTTTGAAAGGCCGTTACCTCGTGCTCTGTGTACACATCTTTATTGGAAATGATGGCAAGCACTTGGCAGTATGGGCTAGCCTTCCTTTTTTGCTGTGAGGACTCTCTGCTTCTTGTCGTGGGGTGACTGTGACAGAGTATTTGAAAGTGCGGGGCTCTGTTCTGTCACAGACATGTCACATACCACCAGCTCCTCAGACACACACAGCCCAGTATGCACCGGATGTTGGCTGCATTCCTTGCGTGCTGCCTGTGAATACGGCGCAGATTTTGGAACCTTCTGCAAGCGGCCGGAAGGGTACCGGCCTGGCATAGTCTACACTTCGGGTTCGAGTCTCAGTGGTGCTGACTCGGTCCTTCATCCTTCCTAGACCGATGCATTGGAACGATTTAGAGCATGGGGCTACCAGCTACTGGATACAGGGCTCAAGCCACCTCTCAGTCATGTGGTGTGTTTGGGTCTGTGCTAGCTATGGACGCAGACTCCTTGTCCTGTCCTCTTCCTCTAAACTGCGCAAGGGAAAGTCAAAGGAGTTGATTTGCTTTTCCCTTGTCCGGCATGGGATTATGGAAAATGATCATGGAAGTAACGGCCATGCAGGGGGTTCCCAGTGTCTCTTATTTTAGGCCCTAGGTCCTCCGGTGCTGACGTGTTGCTTTCACGCCTCCTCTCAGACTTGTGGGAAGTGATAGGGCACATGGTGGCACATGTCTGTGCTTAGAGGGGTTCTCAGAGCCCCTGGTGCCGGTGGAGGGGATGTCACTTCAGTGGGTTTTCCAGTATAGGCATACCTCAGGTAGGGGGTTGCCTTTGATGTCGGCTATCCGGGATGGATTGCTTTGCCCCGCTTTGTGACAGTACTCTGCCCTTTTGACGCCAGCCTGGTGGCTCCTCTGTCGGCTGAGGGGGCCATAGTCTGCTGGACTTCTGGGCTGTCCAGTATCTTCCTTTTGATAGGTCAAATCTTTTTGTGGGCTGACAAGCATGCTGTTATATTGTGGCGCAGGCCTGTTTCAACGTCCTGTGATTTCCCTCTGGTGCAAGTGCAGTGACTGGCGGTTTTCCCTGGCTCCTCGTCTCTATCTTCTCGGAGGTGTATGGGACCGGTGGGGTTCGGCTTCCTGGGTAATGGGATCCGTCTGGAGGGGGTATCAGTTGCCGTTCCTGTCTCCTCCTGTCCAGGTTTGCATGGTTAGGACTTTGGTACCCAGCTCACGGTCCAAGTAGTTGGCCATGGGATCCGTTCTCTCCGAACGGTTGTTGTGGGTTACCGTCTTGCCCGTTCCTCTCCCTGTTCAGGGTCAAGTTTTCTACTTACGGGTGTTCCTGGTCCCAATGCCTTCTAGGATGTGTCACCTGCTTATGGGTCTCAAGACCCTGCACTGCTTGTCCGGACGTCTGGGGAGAGCGTACTCTGGATGTTGTGCAGGGGGGGCGCTTGCTGGCTGTTCTGGGCTGGGTTCTCAGAAGGCAGTATGTCTCGACTCACCTGTTGCTGAAGTTACGGGGCACGTGGCGTCTTGCATGTTTTCCAGTTCCTTGAGCCTGTCTTCGGTTACGTCTCCTGGTGTCTTATACTCTCTCCCACTGGCTCCCGACATCTCGGCTTTCGTAGTTTTGTTTTCAGTGTCCCCAGCGCTGCGAGTGTCCCTGCTATGGTGGCAGGGGGTTTCAGGTCTACAGGCTGAGGTGTGCATGGTCCTTCCTCCTGTGACCTCTCCTACTACCAACACCAGCAGAAAGGGTATACATTGGGGGTCCTCTCAGCTCAAGGGTTGTGAGATCTGGGGAGAGCCGGTGATCATCCAATTGGCAAGAGTTGTGCCATTGTGCAAGCTCTGGTGTACTTCGAGGAGTTGCTGGACGGTCGGCGGTTTTTGGTCCGATCGGACAATACGACGGCCTTGGCATATGTGAACTGCAAAAGGGGTTCCGGCTGTTCCTTGAATGCTCTGGCAGCGCTGATAGGCACCTGGGAGGAATCTCATCTGGTGTATCTGCTGGCCTCACGGATCAGAAGGGTGGACAATGTTCAAGCGGATCTTCTCAGACGCCGGTTTTCACTCCTCTGCAGAACTGGTCCTGTTGGCCCAGGTCTTTGCGGTGACCTGTGTCAGATTAGGGTCCTTGGTTCTAGACCTGTTTGCATCCCCGGCCTCAGCAGAAGTTCCCCTCTTCTGCTCTCGGTTTCAGGTTGAGGGGATTGGGGGATGGACGCCCTCTCTGTACAGTGGCCTTGGGGTTTTCCTTTATGCCTTTCCGCCTATTCCCCTTCTGCCCCGGGTGGTTTGGCGCATCTGAGTGTCCAGGGTGACTGTGTTGTTGTTAGCTCTGTTCTGGTGCCGCCGGAGTTGGCTCCCCTCTCTGTTGGAGCTTCGTTCCTAGGAACCTTGGCTGGTTCCGAGGTAGCCGTGTCCCCTTCAAGGGGATCTGCGGTTAGAATTCCACCGGATACAATAGGCGGTGTGGCTATTGCTCAGTCTAGGTTGATATCTCAGGGGTTCTCAGATCCTGTAGTTGAGTCCAAATGGATGCTCTTAGACCCTCCACTCTGAAGGTGTTAGGCAGACATTGGGGCCATTTCCGAGACTGGTATGGGCAGTCTGGGATCCCTCCCCTGCGTTCTGGCCTCTGCTATCCTTCGGTTCCTCCAGGAGGGGTTTTGACAGGGGCCTGGCAGTTTTTCCAGGCTTTGCTCTCAGCGGGCCTCCATGAAATTCCTTTTGGGGGACTCTGACGGTCACTTGGATGGGGAGGTGTTGGTGGGGAAGTTGATCCAGGGTTTTTCTTCTTCCCTTCCTTGTGCTGATAAAGGGCTTTCCTTTTGGGATCTCCCTCTTGTATTACGGTTCCTTTATGGGCCTCCTTTTGAGCCCATTTCCGAGATTGATATCAAACATCTTACACTGAAATCTGCTTTTCTTATTGCCCTCACTTCTGCCCGTAGGCTTGGGGAGATTGGGGCTCTCTTATGTCACGCTCCTTTCCTGAGGGTGCTGCCAGACTCGGTGGTGCCGGGGTGTGGTCCGAAGTTTCTCCCTTCAGTTGTCTCTCGGGTTTCACACCTCTCAGGGTCTGGTTCTCCCTGACTTCTTTCATAATCCAAGAACGCCTGAGGAGGTGGCTCGGCTTAACATTGATGTCCGGCGGGACGCGTTGGAGTATTTGGCTTGGTTTGCCTTTTCCACCAATCTGATAGTCTTCTGATTGCTTGTGGTCTGGCTGGGGCTGGGCATAACGCATCTGTGGTTTCCATTTTCCGGTGGTTCCGGGTTGTGATCTCTAGGGCCTGTGTGGCTTCTGGCCTGCCTGTGCACAATCAGGGGCGGTCTACCAGGGGTTTCGCGGCTTCCTGGCCCGATGTAAGGAGGGTTTTTCTCTGCAAGAGATTTGTATGGCTGCCGCCTTGGCTGGTCTAGGCATTTTCATCAACCGCTATGGGTGGAGTTTCTCCCACTCGGGGGTTGGTTCCTTCGTGGTTGGAGTTTTTGTCTGTGGGGATGTGATTTAAGAGTTATTGTGGGTGTGTTTTGCTGCACTGTTTTTGGCTCTGTCTCATTGGGACCTTTTCCCCGTTGATGCTTTGGTATACCTCATGAAGTAAGTACTGGGACGAGGAAGAGTGGACGTGGAGGTAATGCTCTGATTACTTACCGGTAATCTTCATTACTCCTAGTCCTACTCTTCCTCGTCACAGTACTGACGACCCTCCTCACCCTCCCTGCGGGGAAGGTCCCATGCTCCGGCTTGGTAATATGAAACTGAGTGACATGGATGTGGGGGAGGAGTTATAGGGATTTAAAGAAATAGAAGAAGGTCCTGTGTCGGAGGCGGGTGCCTCATGAAGTAAGTACTGTGACGAGGAAGAGTAGGACTAGGAGTAATGAAGATTACCGGTAAGTAATCAGAGCATTGCCACCCAAGAGAAACAGTGCAATCACCACCAGTGCTACGAGGGGGGCACAGGAGAAGGGGGTGGGGGAACACATGTGCACAATGTCAAACACTGAAGCAAATACATGGTAGGACAAATGATGAAATGGGATTTGCAGGCCGCTAGTTTACTAGGGAAAGGGATAGTATAAAGGAGGTTTTCACTTATTATTATGAGGAATCATAGTACCAGATGAAAAAATGTCTGAATCCAAGAGATATAAATATCTCAAACAAATATAGTTGCCACGGATACAGGAACTCAGGGGACGTGTTGGATGGTGGACAACAGGATAGAGAGAACTGATCTACCCACAAGGGTTTTGCATGCAGGAATATCTCATGTCAGGTGGTCTGACCACTGACGTTCAGGAAAAACTACTGCTTCTTTCCAATTGTGTCTCTGGCTAAAATTTGGCAGGCGTAAACTGTGAACGGCGCCATCTTCGAATGCTCGGGTTGCTCGTGCTTGCTCAGATCCTAGAATGAGGCGGAACAGGCGTTCTGTCACGTGGTCGCCCATACTGCTAGACTGAGGGCTACGCGGAAACACGTTCTGCTGTAATCCACTGTCACGTGAGATGAGAAACGTGTGCATTTATACTCCATCTGCTTATGTAGGCTGCACATGTTTTATAATAATGGGACTGCACACCATACCTTGCTACACAAGTAATCGATGCACTTATACATGCTGTGATCTTGGAGTTTAACACATTTCAGTAAGGCAACATTACAAATAATGGTAAAGCAATAAATCTCGAGAGTTCAGAGGATAATTGTTCATTTGGTCTGTTGTCTATCACACACAGTTCTTATCTATTTTATGGTGCTGGCTGAATTACATAAATGTGCATTGCTTGAGGTCATATGTGAGCAAGCTCCAGTGTTTCCTGAGGGGACCCTCTTGTTCCCTGTGCGAGCCCCACACGATAAGTAGCCATTGATTTCCCAAGATGGCTGCAACAAAAAGAAAACATTTTGGCACACCTATGTACATTTTGTGGCATTTATTCTTCACCAAAACCGTTATAGATAGTGACTATACTTCCAGATGTTCAATTTCTGATGTTTTTGCTGTGCCTAGGAATTGAAAACAATCTATCAAAAATGAATTAGCGGCATATAAGTGACGTGCAGGCTTAGTTGGGTGGTCTCTGGAAATCAGAAACTGACAAACGTAATAATTAGCATTTATATAGTGCTACGAACCCTCAGCAATCTGACCGTTGCTCATTTATCGACCTCGGAAGGATAAAGGGCTGAGTTGGCCCTGCCGAGGTCCGAACCTGCTCGGCAGTATGTTAAAGCGAGAGCTTTACTCCCTGTGCTATCCGACCAGCTATTATAATCCTCTTTATAATAAGCGACAGCTGATTAAGATACTATATTTTGCAGCAGCAATCCAGTTGTACGTTAGAAATGCTGCTGCGCATTTAAAAAGGACAATGTATGGACAAGAGTATGCGCCCGGTTGCCCCTGGGCCTGGTTTTCTGCGCTTTATAAATAAAATAAAATAAAATGTTTGCACTTTGTAATTGCGAGCACAGAATGGCGATAATCTGGATGGTCTGCCCGTGCACAGCAATGTCGGCTTTTACCAAATGGCTTCCCGCCATGAATACATCAGTGCACATCACTTGAAACGCTTTATGCATCATGTTACTGATTTTAGGAGTACTGCCGAGGACCCGTTTTGGGCCTAACCAGTGGTGGAAATGGAAAAAATGTGTTGGGGGATCCCACAACACAAGGGCCGGGGTGGGGGAGTAGTTGGGGTGGGGGGTGGGGGGTGGCGGTGCCATAGGGGGCATGGTCTAGAGGGGCGGGCTCGTAGTGGACATCCAGCAATGCTGGAATAATTAAAAATAAAAAAATAAAAACTCCCGCGACGGCAGCATTGCCTTTTACCATTGGCTTGGCACTGGTGTGTATATGGACAATGCTCGATGTGTGTAATGCACAATGCTCGCTACATGTACAACTGAAAGGAATCAGTTGTACATGTAGCGAGCATTGTGCATTACACACCATTGCCAAAGCCGTGGTAAAAGGAAATGCTGCCGTCGCAGGCGGTTTTCTTTTTTTTAGTATTCCAGTGCAGTTCATCGGTTTGACCGGCTGACTCTGGCCGGATCCCGAGATCCGGCTCCATATCTGGTGCCGGATCTCGGATCCGCCGAGAGCCGGCCCAATGACCAGCACTGGGCCTAACTCTTTGCGACAGAATCAAGAGTTCTTCTACATGCTGCTTTTAATGTATCAGACAAATTGGACCCCAACTAACCCAAAATGAACTCTAGCGGAATAACAATGCTGCTCGTTCAGATACACTCATTGTATCATCTCTGGATTTTTAACTTTTTTTTATAAGGTCTCGGTTTGTACAGCTATGTGATTAATGATATTTATCATATTGTTGTTAAGTCTTTCTGTATGATGGCATCTAATATGTAAGCCTTTACGTGTAAAGGTCATTTCAAAACCAAATACACTTAAATAAAAAGAACAAAAATACATCAGTGTGCACTGATGCATTTGAGGACTGCTTTCACCAACAATCTATCACCCTCATATTGACTGGCCAATCTCTTCTCATTGATTAAGTCCTAAAATGAACTCCATCCCTGACACTTGAGGGACGTTTTAAATATGCATTATCAGGCTGTCCAACAGTTGTAGCAACGTGATTGGGGTTCATTGGAAAATCCATTCTTCACAGCTGATTAGATTTCTTTCCAGAGAGAGAAAGCCCTATGCAGCGGAGCAGTTAAAGTCACTCGTGCTTTACTGATCGAGTAATGCTCAACAATCGGCTTAGTGTGAATCTGAAGACGATGCATGCATGTGTGTTAGCTGAGAAAGCATGGCTTATTTTTTTTTACTTTGTTTTATTGTGATATAGTCAAAAAAGATTAAAAATCGACTTTTCACAAAACTTAACATTTGTCATGAAACATTACAACAGTTCCTCAAAAAAACAGAAACGATTTGAAAAAAATGAATCAAAACAAAACCAGTAAAAGTAATCATAACAGTGCAACACTTCACATTAACCTAAAAATTAATACTCAGTACAGCAAGACAAAATGTAGCCAAAACAATACCTTACTGCGCTCAATTATGATATACCCCTCTTATTTTTAAGTTTCACTGTTCCTATACTTTTATTTTAAAAAGAACCCGTTCTGGAATGGTTTAGTTTTAAAATAAATCGTGTAGGAAGAAGCTGAAGCTTGCACTTTAGTGCACTGCACATTCCCATAAATAGCAGGTGTGTTTCTTTGGGGGGTTTGGATTGTGTGTGGGAGGGGGCACAGTGATGGGGTTTGTGAGGAATGGGGCAGACCAGCATAGAACACAGCTCCACTACTTCTTTTCATACACTTCGACCACTGCCTGAAGCCAACCTTTCTAAAAGCAATCACTTTCCAACCACCAATTATGGGGGGCAGGGGGGCAAATCTTGCTAGACTTTGTGCTCTTAGGTCGGTAGTCCCAGGGCAATCGATCACCAGGTATCTCAGTGTCTGAGTCTCTGCCCTGTCACATTTTTGACAAATGGGATTGGGTATCTCTACACCATCCCTAATATGTTGGATTTCTAAGGTTGGCAATGAATTTAAACAAAATCTCAAAACTCTGCTCTAATGGCAGAATCAGGGAATTTCTTCAGATAAGTGGGCATAGTGGATCTGGGTTTATCTGTGGGGATCAAAGAAGCAAAGATACTGGATTTGCTCATTGTTTCAATAGTTCTGATCCAGCTTTCTGGTGCCTGGGACCTACTTACATTCAACGTTGCCTTCCTAAATACCTCCCTCTGGAACAGCCTCCCTGCCACCCTCTGTCTTGAGCATGAAATTCTCAAGTTCCGGAAACTCCTCAAAACTGTCCTCTTCTCCTCTTCCTTCTCGTCCACCCTACCCTGCTAACCTAGTTCCCTGTTCTTCCTTCTCTCCCTCCTTCCACACAGTTTATTGACTGGCCGGCTGGTGTACCTCGGAGTCTCACAGGTCACACCCCTGCCAGCCCTTCTGCACTTGCCGCAAGGCTTCTCTCCACACTTCTCCAGTCTCAACTGACTGGCACACTGATCCCGTGCTACCTCCCTTGCCCTCTCACACTTTCACAATCTGTATACAGCCCTGCCTGATGATCGTTCTGTCTGTTCTCCCTTGTCTTCAACTCTTAACGTGCACTTGAAATAAAGGCAGAATCGCCGGCAGGCCTATTTGCTGTATCTAAACCGGCAAATGTATCATATTCACTTATTCTGCCTGTGCAGACCCTTATCGTCTCAGAAATTCAAGCGCTCTGAGTGACTGTTTTTCCCTGTGTTCCTTCCCTCCTTGAGCGCTTTGAAACACTTGCCTGTGTATAGCCGCTATATAATTAAACATTACCATAACATACCATCCATCCTTATTAGTTCTTTTGCCTTCAATGGATTTTGGATCAGAATTTCTTCCGAACAATCAGATTCCAGCAGAGTATTAATACATGCCCTTTTCAAGTTATTCACATATAGATTGGGTAGTCCCCGAAGTGCAACCGAGGCATCTTCATATAGAGAGGGAGATGGGGGAACCAAAATCAACCCATACAATGAGTTCCACTTCCATTCTAAGCATGCTCTTAATGATTGCAAGCCCAGCTCATATCTCAGGCTCGCAATGGGGACACAGTTGGGGAGACTCAAAACTTGTCTCTAGAATGTACCCTCTATTTTCTCCCAATCTATATTATGCGATTGCGGATTGGTATCAAAACCATACAGTAGGGCTGCTATTATCTTGCCAAATAGTATTTGGTCATTGGGATAATGGAAAATTTAGAGCATTTATTTAATATTCTTTTCATTTGAGATCCCAATTGGAGTATTTTTACATCCAAACCGGCTTACGTTTAGTTAATTCCTTCTTACATTTGGGGCATGTCACTTGGTTTCATGCTGGTTTCATGCTAGATTAGAAATGTGCACAATAAGTGCTTCATTTCTATTTCTTCTCTTAAAATAAATCCAATTCTTTATTTTTATGTGCATCAACCACATGTAATATCCATCATCACCCGCAACAGACCCTCTAGAGGCGGGGAATTAGCTATCCTCCAAAAAACCTCACATCTCTTTCACCTCCACAGAAACAACCCAGCACAGCTAACTGCAAATCCCTTCTAGTCAAACTCTCTGTCCTGCCTACTCTCTCACACAGCTTCCTACTCATCTACAGGCCGTCCCCATATGGCAGACATTTCGCCAACAGTCTTTGCGACTCACTAGAGGCCACATTAATTACCCACCCTGCACTCACCCTACTGGGGGACTTCAATATCTGGTTCGACGTGCCCAACAACTCCATGACCCTGCCTCAACTCGACAACCTAGAGGCACTCAGCCTCACCCAGCATATCACAGGACACAAGCACACGGCTAGCCACACCCTTGATGCCATCTTCAGCTCCTCCGACCTCATCTCCATGTCCACCCCTAAACCCCTCATCTGGACTGACCACTCTGCTATGCCGTTCTCTCTCCTCACACCGCCGCCACCCCCCAAGGCCACCGCTATCCCTAAATCTCAGGTCAAGTGCTGGAACAAGGTCAAGGTACTACTGGACCTGGTTGAGGCATTGCTACACATCCTCCCCTTGCTCCCGGCCAGTAAGATAGACCCTTACACATAGAGCTCTTAGACCACTGGCTAAATGATTCACTCCTTCCCCTAACCCACTCCAAGTCCACTCCTTCCAGCATAGGGTCCGGTCCCCAAATGCTTCACCCCTCACCTGAAGGCTCTCAAACCTTATAGTCTTGCAGACCTCTAGCACAAGTGCCTTAAATCTACCATAAATTTGCTAGCCCCACTTACAACCAAATCCAGGCACCCTGACAAACGTACTTCCTTTTGGTTCAATGAAGAACTCGTAGTCCTCGTGCGAAATAAGAGATCGCTAGAACACATCCACAAAAAAACCTTATCCGCCGAATCCACTAAAACATTGGCAGAAGCGAACAAAAACTACAAAGCTGCCATTCCCATAAAGCTAATGCACTCAACACCCGCATTAGCAACGCAGCATGTCACTCAAAAGAAATCTTCTCAATTCTTATAGAATTGGAAAATCCTGTCCCACCAACCACGCAAGTGAACTCCAGTAAAGACTGGTGCACCACTATACAAAACGCTCTAGCAAGTAAAATACCACTACTCCAAGGGAAAATACTATCCAAAAGAAACCTCCTGGCCAACAAAAATGCACCCCTTAAGCTAATAGACAATTGTAGACAAAACCCTAACACACAATTTAAATTCACCCCAATATCCCAAGAACAAGTATTAGACACCATCTTTAAGCTCAAACCATCTAACTGCAAAGGAGATAGTTTCCCAGCCCACCTAGTAATGCTGTGCTCTCCTACCCTCACCCCCATCATTACCAACTTTGCTATTTCTTCATTTAGCACCAACCTAGTCCCACCAAGTATCAAAGAAGCGTGGGTAAGCCTGCTCCTCAAAAAACCCTCACTGGACCCCACGATCTCCACTAATAACCGTCCCATAACTACAGTTCCCTTTTTATTGAAAATCATTGACAACATAGCCCATACACAAATACAATCCCACTTTGAAGAAAATAATCTCTTAGGAGCAAGAAAATTGGGTTTTCGACCTAACCACAGTAGTGAATCAGCACTTCTTGATCTTAAAATTTAAATGGACGCCGTAAGAAACACTTGTAAACTATGTATATTATTATTACTAGACTTATCCACCGCGTTTAACTTAGTTGACCATGACAAATTATGCGCTACCCTGGCAAACGACATCCATTCTCACAAGATGGCAGATCGTACATCACAAGTCTACATTGGCAGGGAAGCAGCGGACCCCACACTAGTGCCAATAGGAGTCCCGCTAGGGTCGTGCTTATCGCCCACCCTTTACAATGCTTATACCAAGCTTCTATTTGCCGCCTTCGATGCCATGGGTGTTATCTATACAAACTTTGCTGATTACACCCAGATCCTAATACCCCTAACTGGGAATTACGATCAAGACACTATCATGATTAATCAAATATACTTGATTATTCAAAATTGGATGGCAATAAACAGTTTATGCCTAAATGACGAGAAGAAAGAGATCCTCATAGTAGGCTCCTCTGCAAAAATCACTGCTCTCCCTTCATAGTATGCCTCAATCACCATTGATGGGACCCAGATACCAGTCTCCAAACATGTCAAAACATTAGGTGTTTACTTAGACGCCTACCTAACAATTTCTAAACATGCCAATGCCCTCTCCTCAACCACCTCATACACGTCCAAACTCATTGCACTAAGCCGATAATTTCTGACACCACAAAACTGCACTACACTGGCCAGAGCCCTCATTTTATCAAAGTAAGATTATTGCAATGTGCTACTGCTAGGTACCTCTAAGGCCAACGTAGCCAAACTACAATTGTTACAAAACAAAGCATTAAGAGCAGCCATTGGTCTAAAAAAATCAGATCACATCTCCGTCAGCAGAAGGCAAGCCCACTGGCTCCCGCTCAAAGCCAGAATTATTTTCAAAACACTTTGCATAACGCATAAATGTCTTCCCAAAAGACCCCCCAATGCATCAATAACTCTGTTACTATGAACAAAACTACGAGAACCTTAAGATCTAACAATAAGGCACACCTTTCTATTACACGCTTCAAATATTCTCGAACTGGGGGTAGCAGCTTCACAGTAATGGCACCTAAACTCTGGAACACCCTCCCTCAGTATGTCAGATCCGAGCCCTCATTCAAGTGCTTCAAGAAGACACTCAAAACATGGTTATTCAATAAATTCGAGCCCAATGCCCCCTCTAGTCCATAAGGACGGAAACTGCAAAGTAGCTCCTTTGAATAATGATCACTCCGCACTCAGTCGAATGCTAGAATGCCTGCAACCTCTGCCACATCATAAGATCTGATGGCTTGTTTTGTCTATGTATCTCAAACTGTTATAATTTTGTACCCATTGTATATAAACTGTTATAATTATATCTTAGGTTGTCTGTAACTACGCCGTGATACCCAAGGGTTTGGGCGTATTATAAATGCATTAAGTAAATAAATAAATAAACCTGCTACCTTGAGTGCAAATGGTGAGCCTCCAAAACACCGCAAAGCAATTCAGTACTCGGCCACCATCACCAAAACTACAAATCAGAGATCCGAAAAAGGCCAAAAAAGCCTATTATAATAAAAGGATCTTGAGTTGCTGTAGCAGCAGCAAAGAGCCCCACAGGATCATCACAGAATTCTGAAACTCTTCCTCTACTGGAACCCTGACTTCCTCGTCACAAATGCTCAGCAACTCCCTTTCTGAAAATGTCCACAAAACAGCCCTAGACAGGACGGCGACTCTCAACGCCAAGCTCTCTATCCTGCACACCTGCCCAACACCCACTATCTAAGAACCAACCCTCCTAAACCCTTTGTTCTGCTCTTTCAACCCTACTACAGTGAGCAGTTCCTCAAACTATCATCCGACAGTCGATCTTCCTGCTCCTCTCTCGACCCTTGTCCCGCCTCTCTCCTCAAAGAAATCTTCACCTCCACCTGCGCAGGAGAACTGACGAGGTTCATTCTTAACGACTCCCTCACCTGCGGAAACTTCCCAGAATCCTTCATTACTGAGCATGTCAAACCTCTGCTTAGAAAAGGTATCTCTTAATCCTCTGCCACCAATCACCTACAGGCCCATCTCCAACACCCGACTCCTGGCAAAACGTATCGACCGCACTGCAAATTTACAGCTCAATGATTTCGGGGAATCAAACAATATCCTAGACCCTGCGCAATCAGGTTTCCGTCTGCACCACGAAACAGAAACCGTGATGATCTCTATCTGGGATGACCTCAAAGTCACAGCAGACTAAGAAAGGATGAACAGCATGTGTTCTTCATGACCTCTCAGCAGCGTTTGACACAATTAACCGCGCTCCTCCTTGACAGACTGCACTCCCTAGGAATGCGAGATTCAGCACACACCTCGATCGCCTTATTCCTCACTAATAGACAGCAAATCACCCATTGCCCCCCTTTTCTCTCCTTCACGTGCCCAGTGAACACTGGAGTACCCCAAGGTGCCTGCCTCTTTCCCCTTCTCTTCACCCTTTACATGAACCCCTTGCGGAGGATCATCCGCTCACACAACCTCACCTGCTATAACTATGCGGATGACACACAAATCATTTTGAGAATTTCTAAATCGACTGCCTACCCTCGCCCTGACCTAGCAGCATGTCTCACTGACATTCACTGCTGCATGATAACTAACCATCTCTTTCTGAACCCAGGGAAAACGGAGATCATAGTATGCAGCAAGACTGCTCTATTCCCCAAATGCCTTCCTGGCCACCCTCCCTTGCCCCCCACCTCGACCACCACCACTGTCAAAAAACCCCTGCTGCACAACAGACTTAGACCTAACTCTGTCTCACCACATCAACAATGCATCAAAATCCTGTCATTTCCACCTTAGACTCCTGAAGCGCATCTTCCCTTACCTCACCTACTCCAACAGACTGGCTGCGATTATGTCCATTGTCATGTCCAGACTTGATTAGGCAAACTCCCTCTACCTGGGTGCACCGGCCTACCAACTAAACAAACTCCAAAGAGTACAAAACTCGGCTGCCAGACTGCTTCTCGAATTGGGACGAAGGGACCACATCTCACCTGCTCTCCACACCCTACACTGGCTCCCAATTGGACGCAGGGCCACTTCAAATTCAACTGTATTACCCACCAAGCGGTGCACAAAGACGGCCCCAAATTCCTAATAAGAAAAGATCATGCCATACAACCCAACTTGCTCCCTAAGGTCAAGCACTGCCCTCCTCTAGTGGTCCCCACCTCCAATGCAACCAGGATCGGAAGGTCTGCCTACTCAACCCTGGCACCAACTTTGTGGAACTCACTGCCTCCCCGCATTAGACACAGCAAAGACTTTCCGGAAGGCACTCAAAACCTGGCTCTTTGCCTAAACATACATAAGGGTATGCCTGGACCACTCAACGTACCACCATGACCAAAAAATGGGTGGTAACCCGCTCAATACGGGCCCTTTTATAGACTCTGTGGGCAGACAATACCTACCCCCATTATCTGGAGCCTTTTCCCCAGACTTGAAACCCAAATTGTAGTAGCACCTATTTACTTGATGGAATTGAATCATTGCCTTCTTCCACCAGGAATACCATACACTCTGAGGCCTAGCGATATCTATCCCCAATTATCTGGACCGATTGTGCTAGACTGGTAACCCAAGCACTAAAAGCACTTATGATCTTGATCAATGCCATGCAATTATGCACTGCGCTATCAGTCCAAGAAATGCATATACTTGCTAATCCTACTCATCAGAAAATCCATGAGCAGAACTAGATACCAAGGCCTCTCTAGCACTTATTTTGCTAATCACACCTATTTGGGAATGAATTTAGTAGAACTACCCACCGGGAATCTATCTAACAGAACTACCAACCCAAAACTAATAGCACTTATGAACTTGATCATTGCCCTGAAAATATGCACTATGCTATCACTCCAGGAATGCCCTTGTTGGCTAATCCTACACATCTGGAAATCCCTGAGCAGAACTATATACCGAGGACCATCTAGCACTTATTCTTTGCTAATCCCAATTATATGGAAAGGTATTTAGCAGAACTACCTATTGGGGAATCTATTTAGCAGAACTACCACCGAGGACATCTCTAGCACCTGTACAATAATGGCATGAGTTGGGACGGATCTGCTTGTCACCACCCATCAGTCTTCGCCAAAGCAATTTGACCCAACAAGAAAAGGGAGCACCATAGACTAACAGCCGGAAAAACAAAGGGCGATACCACCCCTCAACAGGCACTGGAAGCTCAACAGGGAACAGGATCCCCCTGTAAAGCACGCAGGCACTCAAACACACCATTATGGTAACTCTTTACTCTGCACCAACAATAAAATGCAGCTATTCCCCTCTATTAATTCGGCCTAGCTGCACACATACTTATACACCTCCACAATCACCTCAAGTCTTTACAACGCAACTATACCCCTCAAAATTGGCCTAGCTGCACACATAATCTCACTCACAAACTCCAGTGCCCCAGAATGCCGATACCCAAGTCCATTGACCTTTCTGCACATTTCTACTGATCTCACATGACTACCAGACCACACAAAGCACTAGTATGCAGCTACACACCACTTATTCCACACTTGCTGCACACAAACCGAGTGCACCCAAGTACGTTTTACTACATTAATGTCTCCACTGATCTGGACTGCAGTCCCCGAGGGTGTTCAAACCACAGCGCTTTGAAATCATACCAATGGTAAAAGGCACTATACAAATGCCTAATAACATAACATAAGGTTGTTAAACACTGGGGTTTGCATTAAAGAAGCAGCGTCCTCAGCACAAATTCCATGTGGTGCAATTTGCCCTAGAGGGGGGGATGTTTTATTTTACAGAAGGAGCACTGTGTGATCCTTCTATATTGCCACATGCCTGTCTGCTCTTGTTATGGGGCCACATAAGGGCCCTTGCCCCTTTTTAATGGCAGATGCAGGGTGTGCAAGCTCGAACATTGTCAGGAGCCACACCAACACTAATTATATTATTTGCATCTGCACAGGCTGAACCCTAGCCTTTGAGGGGATCCTGTGCCCACCAACGACAAAATCAAAAGGCTTCCTAAAAGGACACGAATGTCACCCGCATTCTTGTACAAGCTAGAAAGTGTGAGCATCTATGTTCCCTAGGAAGAGCTATCACAGTGGTGAGGCATGAGCATAACATTTAGTGAGGCCCCTTTGCTATTTTTTCCACTATGCAATTGGCACCACAAATAGGCAACGCTAACACTCTCCCTTTGAGCTTATGTGCAGAGGAGATATACTTGTTTACGAAGCCTCCTGGATGCAGCTGGGCTAGCTAAAACCTTGTTCTTTGGCCATTTCACGTACTATCAAAAAGATTGGAAGGGTAAATCTGGAGACTGAACACACTGGGAATCTCGCAAAGATAATATCATGGTCGTCCAACACATGCAATCTTTCCCCAGTATCCAGAGTCGTGAACCATGAGCCTAGTCTTTAGTCTATAGTCAGATGGGATCTTCCATCACAAAAACCATCCTTATTTCATGTGTGTTTCAGCTTTCTCCCTTGTGCCATAGTGTGTGTGTGTTTGTGTGTGTGGTTAGTGTGAGGGTGCAGGGGCATCACAGAATGGACTAAGGTCAGAGATTATGTAGGAAGCATGCTGTAGAGGTCGTTCAAGCAGGCTGCGGACGGTCCAGATGGCTGGAGGGTGATGTCTGTGTGCAGAGCACAGCCGAAAATGGGGTACAATGGGAGCTACAGTCATGCTCCTTTTGTAGCCAGCATGCATCCGGCCACTTCTGGAGGCTGCTGAGTGCTTAAGAGCCAATCGAGTGCACATCAGCTTGGTGGCACTAGCAAGGTCCCCCTGCAACGTGCGCTCTAAAGTGCGCAACTGTTTAAGAGCATACTATCCACGGCTATGATTCCTGTTAGTTGGCATAATTCAATTCTTGGCCCCGTCTTTAAGTAAGGGGACCAGAGTGATACTAACAACTACCGGTTCTTAGCCATGTAAAACACAAGCCAAAAAAATCTTCTGTGCTATTTTATCAAAAGAAGATCAATAAATGGGCGGAGAGCAAAGGACTCATCTGTACAGACTGGTTTACGTAAACGGCACAGCATGATACACAATCTATACAATGATTACGCAATGATGAACGATACAAAATACCTTCAGCTATCCCTCCGTAAATACCTCCCCTCTCGAGCTCTTCACTCCTCTACCTCTAACTCCTTCAGGGTCAGTCGTTTTTCAGAGAAACTGGCTGGGGGTAGATCTCTGTCTTCGACTGTGGCCTCCCCCTGGAACATCATCACTGCCACTCTAAAACTTTTGGAGAACCATCTCCGGTTCCGGAAGCACCTCAAGACCTTCCTCTTTGCTTCTGCCTTCGCTCTTCCTCTCCCCTGCTGATCTGTTCTCTCTTAGCACCGTGCACCTGGCCACCCTCTGTTCTCCTGGCCCAAGTACCGGCTCACCCTGCCACCTCCCGCACAGTGTCCGGGCCACCCCTTGCGCTGGGGTCTGTATCTGTACCCATACAGTCCCCCCCTTTTTCTTCCTGCACTTATCAGACCTACCCTGTTTGCTGCCTTAAACCCAGCACTTGCCACTTACTGGCTGCACTACCACTGTTTGTTGCCGTTATTATTTATTTATTTATGATTATTTATGTTTCTCCTTTGCTCCGCCCTTTCCACTTCTCCCCCCTTCCATGCACTTTTCCCCTCACCCTCTCCCATGCACTTGCTCTATGTCACTGGGCCTAGTAAGATTGTTGTTTTGTTCTCCCCTGTTCCCTTCCCTTGCCTTGTTGCGCTCTGAAACACTTGTGTACGAGCACGATAGAAATAAAATATCAATTCAATTCAATTCAATCGGATGGCCCTTAATTATACCACAGCTCAGACCAAGGGCCAAAGGCATATAAATGTATATTATTGATTTCGCCAAAGCATTTGACTCGGTATCTCGGTCTCTTCTTTGGAATAAGCTGAGCGGGTGGTGGATGGATCCTTTCTTATTGCATTTTATTAAAGCTTTGTATTCCGACACATCAGCCATTGTCCGCACTAATAAAGAAGGCACTGTGACAAACCAAATGTTCACTAACAATGGCCTTAAGCAACGCTGTGTCCTTGCGCCTTTGCTTTTTAATCTTTATCTTGCGGACATAGATGTAGAAATAGGACAAGCTTGGAACCACCCCCTCTCTATCGGTGGTACCACTGTCCCATGGCTTGGCTATGCAGACAATATTGTGCTTCTTGACTATACACCGGTTTGGCTACAGCATTCTATTGCTGCTTTTGCCACCTTCGCAGAATCACATTTCCTTAAAATAAAATCTTAAAAACAAATATTGTTGTTATAGGTGGCAACAAAAACAAAACTTCTTTTAGCTGGGCCATCACAGATAAACCACTGGAAATAGTCAAGAGGTACATATATCTTGGAAATCGTATTAGTTCTCATGTCGACAGGAATAGCCATTATGATTTTATTGTCCCTAAAGGAATGAGAAAATAGGGTGGGATAAAAAAAAGTTTATTAAGGTTATAATACGGAGGCACTCCTTGGCATTTATAAAACTAGTATAATACCCAGTATATTGTATGGCTTAGCTGTGCTTCCCAAGACTAAGATTTTGCGGCTCAAAAAGTTGGAAGCTAAATTAATTATTGTGTCCCATTCTGGGTGTTCCATCGTGTGCCACGGTGGAGGCCTTAAGATGTGAGCGAGGTCTCACATCTTTGGGCTTGTTATGGTTAATACATTGCTCTAAGCCTTTTCTTTCTATGCTATTGCCTCTTTTGCACTCGGACACTTTGTTAGGATTATTTGCGAAACAACTCTCCCTTATTCAGTATTATACATTTCTATATAAATTAAACACAACTGTTACAGCCTATTTGAATGGTTTGGGTCTTTCAGTAGAGCAGCTTGTGAACTTGCCAAATATGGATATGGTTCTTTAAAAGAAAATAATAGTGTGGGATATAGACAATAATCTGTGCTATCTATCTAACAAAAATAATTATTGCTCATGTAGTACCCAAAGATTTAGGCCTCAATTACCATTCACTTATTTAATTAAGCTTTGTTCAGTACAATTAAGAAGGTTTATTGCATACCATCATTTAAAATAAAATCCTAATCAAGAGCATATAGGTAGATGGATGAAAATACTGTATAGTGATAGACTATGTCGGTTGTGTGCCATGAAAGTCGAGACTACTTGACATATTTTAACATGCTTCCTGAAAGCTAGGAATTTTTATTTGAAGGGGTACTCTGACTTCATCTCCACCTCTGATTTCATTGAGACAAACCAGTTTTGGATTAGTGTCTATGGAGCAGTCTCTAGTGATCACTGTTGTATGTTTTTATGTTTGGAAGGAAGCCCAGCATCTCCTTAATCACCCTTAACTAATATACTTAAGAAAACCAGAAAAGGTTCTCTAGTTATTTTGAGGTATATATCCTTGGTCGGGAGCTTTTATACATTTTAAATGTAGCTAACTTAATCTAACAATGGCACTTCATCCCCCTCCTGTATATGTCTCTTGTACGTGCGTGTTAAATGTAAAAAAAAGAGTGATTGTACTGTAATAACATGATGGAGCTGAAAGTGGCAAGTTATCTTACTTATGTCATTTTTTGCACCTTTCATTTTTGTTGATATGTTGTATCGATAGCCTTGTCTATATGATCTGGATTTCGTCTTATTATTTCATTATGAAAATCATTATGGGTCTTTTAAGATACTATTAACAAATTGATAATTTTATTGTGTTATAAACTTTGTTGCTTCGGTCTTTTAATCATAAAATGTGTTTTAGACGAGTAATAATTTTGATTATATTTATATATGTCTTTGTATATGTGTAATTGCATGTTTTATTGGCATTAATCATGTGCTAAAAGGTTTTTGTTTCACAAAATGCACAGTAAAAAAACTATTAAAAAAAATAGGTAAGTATTATTTAATGGACTCTGCCTGTGTTGTGTGCAATCCTGCTTTCCCGTGATAAAATGCATGTACTGGTGAAGGATCCAGTACAACTCTGGCAAGGAGGGTGACAATAGTGCTCCTTGGGAGGCCCCTGCGAGCCCAAGGGCTTGTGACGGCCCTGTCTCTTCCAGTGACTGAGTATTGGAAACCGAATTTTCTTTGTTAATGCAGTGTACATTTCCAGTCTAGATGAGACGTAGTGTGTGATTGCGCACACAGGAAGATAAAGACGTTTGATACTCTGCACCAGACGGTGCAAATTAAAGTTGTGGTGTTGATTTGCAGTTCTCTTCATTTGCTCCACTGGTAGTAAATGTCAAAGGGAGTTTTACACATTGTTGTGGTAAACTGAATTGGTTTAGATGTTACACTTATCATGTGCCTTTCTGTTTTGTAGGACCAGCTGCAAAGAAGTTGCCCTCTCCAAAAAAAGCGTCTTGGTCTTTGGGCTTTGTGCAATGAATTTGTACATCTTCGTCATGAAAGAGTGCCTCAGAGGAGTGGGATGGATGGGTGTTTCTGGAGCTGATGGGCCTTTGGTGTAGACAGTGGTTTTGCATTCCAAGCACTTTTTTGTCACTTACAGCGTGTAGCCCCTGGCCGCTGCAGAAGGTTCTTGGCAACAACAACTTCAACAGCATTGGGCCTGAGCTGATCCACTGAAGATGTATGGAAATAGACAATAGACAAGGCTCTAGATGCTCCTGTTGGTCTTTTATGTAACAATATACATTAAAAAAGGTAGCAGCACTCGATTGGCAAGAAACAAAACCCCATAGATACTAGCTATATTTGGCGTATTATTTGCCTTTCTAGAACTCTCTCTCGCCCTCTCACTCTTTCTCTCAAGCTCTCTCTCTCTCTCTCTCTCTCTCTCTCTCGCTCTCTCTCTTTGAATTATGCAAATCAAGGGGGGGGTCTGGGAATCTCTCTACCAGCACGAACACAGCCCAATGACCTGTTCTTGGGTGAGTAACCCCTGGGAGAGACTCTACCAAGTCTTTAGCTCACTGTCCCTTTCACAGAGAAGATATTTCCCTGCATATCAGTCTTTGTCCTGCCCAGGGGCAGTCCAGCACCGAAATACTAGGCAATTCTCCTCTGAACAGGAGTACCAACAGCAACCCCATACACGTGTTTCAGCCTTGTTGGGCATCATCAGTAAGGTGAAGCTGTCCTCTCTAAGAAGAGTGAGCAAGGGGTCCAGTCTGGATCGCCCTGGTAACTTAGGGTGAAACCCAAAGTTAATTTATGCAAATCAAGGAGGGGTCTGGGAATCTCTCCACCAGCAATTTTGTCGTCACTCTCTGTTGTATTAATCTCGACTACTGCAAAGATCACTGTTCCAAAACAAAAGTGCAAGGCACAACAAGACTCAGTGTTATCCCAGTCTTATAGGATTGTCAACATGTTTCAGCCCCATTTCTTAATGAGACACCACCCCTGGTGTCAATTTTCAAGTTGTTGTACTGGCCTTCTTCACGACGCATAGGTATTTTATATGTTGTATTGCATAAATCTTCTATACCCCCAAGGTATGGCAATGGTCGCACTTCTAATTATCCTAATGTTTTTAGAAGGAGGATTGGTCCAACTGATTGTCAGACTCCGGTGTTATTGCTAGTTGATATTTCTGTATGGCCTGGTACTTTTGTTCTTTGGCCCGTGAAAAAGGATCACAACGTGGCAATATTCAAATAAGGTTTCTGGGGACACAAGCCTCAGTAGTAGAGAGTTTCTTCTTTTCTTCTATATTGGTGATCAAGGACAGGGTCGAGTGTCAAGGACATACTCTGTAGGTCCTACACAACTACAATCTTCCCCAAACTTCCAGTTGGAGGAAGCAGGTCATCATGTCTTCAAAAAGGACACTCGACCCTGTCCTCGATTATTTGGAGTTTTTTTATATTTCTAGCGCTAGATCCTGCAAATAGGGAATTACAATAGTCTATCCTCGAGAGGATCAATGCTCTTGCTAAATTAATAGTTTTATCTGTTGAGAAGAAAGGTCTACTCAGTCTAATAAGTTTAGACATGTAGGCTGCCGAGGAGACAATGGCATTGAGCTGCCTGATAAGGGTGAGGGAGGAGTCAATGTAGACTCTCAAGGTTTTTATTTTGTTCGCGACATTGATAGTATTGCCATTGATATTGAATGATTTGTATTGTTTTGGAAGGTTGTTAAGCTTGGATTTGTTTCCTATTAAAATTAACTCAGTCTTGTCATCGTTGAGGCATAATTCATTTTGAGCCATCCCGGCCTGGATGTCGAGGTAGATTTTATAAAAAAGTTACTCACTGTAGTGACTACCTTACTCCTAGTCCATAGTCCCCTTTCCTCCATACTTATGGGACATTCCTCCGTCCTGTGGGACGGGACCGGAGCACTTTGTATAAAACATCACTTTTTTCAAAAATGTGTCATTCCTCTCTTTTTACGCGGGATACTGCATGTGGCCGTAACCCCGCCCTCCTTAGCTCTGCCCAGCGCATTGCCCTGAGACCTTTAAGCAATAACAGAGGAACCTTATTAGAGAGGACGGCGGGCGGGCATATGGAGGAAAGGGGACTATGGACTAGGAGTAAGGTAGTCACTATGGTGAGTAACCTTATTATACTCCTACATCCTGTCCCCTTTCCTCCATATTTATGGGAGATTCCCAAGCACTCCTCACAGAAATTACGGATGGATGGAAAACTCCTTATTGAAACAGGTTTTTTAGCACAGCTTGACCGAACTGAGCATCAGCTCTGGAGCTCAGGTCTATACAGTAATGCCTACAAAAAGCTTTCGCGATGGTCTCCCAGGGGACATACTTTTGGAAGGCAACAGCAGCCGCCTTGCCCCGTACAAGATGAGCATGAATCCCTTTTAGAGGTTGAAGGCCCTGAACAGCGTAAGCCTCTGCAATACAGGCAGCAATCCATCTGGAGATGGTCTGGAGATGGTCGCTTTCGAGGCCGGCTTACCTTGCGGAGGAGGGGGCCTCTCATGAGTGGAGTAGCTCTAGAGGCGTAAGGGACAGGGCTGCCAAGAAGGTCCTTCTCCACTCGAATCAACTTAGATCAAGGGCGCAGATGCCGCAGGGAACAAGACGGTGTGCGGTAAAGGCATCCGAGCGTTCCAGTCATACACTGGACGAAAGGATGCACAAAAGGAAAACGATGTTCACCTGAAAAACCGCTCCCAGCACCTAAAGCCGATGGCGTAGGTGTAAGGAAGGAATCCAAAATGGCCGCCGTAGTCTTGGCGGAAACGGCCGCCATTTTGTCAGCACCGGAGGAGAACTGCGACACATGTGGGAGTGAGGCGGGGGTCTCCACAGTCGGGTCAGGGGTCTTCATTTTAGCCTTGACACAAGGAACCTCGGCAGAGCCGGTACTGTGTGGCCTGGGATGTTTCTGAGACATGCTATCAGCCAAATTAACCTCCAATGGAGGGACCTTGGTCACGCCAGTAACAGAGGAATTCCGGTCAGAGACCTCACTCGGTGCCCCCTCGACAGAACCGCAGTCCCCGCTCAAGTGGGAACGATGAGGAGAACACCTCACGACAAGACCTTTACAGGCCTCTCAGAACTGTTGGTCACCTTAGCCTCAAACAGAGGAACCTCGGACCCGAGCCCGGTAACAGCCCCCTCATGAGGGGCCTCGAACCTTAGTTTGGTACAGAAAGCCTCCACAGAGGCCTCAGGGCGTACCCCGGTGTCTGTATGGGAAGCTCCAGACAAGGAGACCTCGAAGCAAGCTCCCGTACCCACCACCTCAGTAGAACTGGGCCCACAAACAGCCCCCACAGGAGGGGCCTCAGATTGTAATCCGGTGTCAATAGGCCCCTTACAGAGGCCCTCAGAGAAAACTCTGGTACACTTTTTAGGCCTAGAAGGCCCCTCAGGGGAAACCCCAGTAACAGAGCTTTTGGAGCTCCTCCCGGCCCGGGAAGACCCCAGGAAGGAGTCCCCCAGCCGGGGTGCTCTAAAAACGAAAGAAACTTACTGGGCATCTCTTCTTCTCGTCGATGAAGCTCTGAAAATGCAGAGGAGGCGTGTGCTGAAACACCTCCTCCCACCGCTCCAGATGACGTTGAAGTGCCCGGACCGAAAGGGAATCACAGTAGAAGCACAAGTCCCAACGGTTGTCTGGACCCAAACATTTTAAACAAAGAGGATGGGAATCCGCCCTAGCGAAGCGTCGATCGCAGGAAGAACAATTAGGAAAATCTAAACAGAACGGCATAGACGGACTAATACGCGACCGCTAAGCCAGAGCAGGAGAGAAGGACACTGGAAGGAAAAAATCTCCCAAAGGTGCAAGTGCGTCCAGTCCCGATCGTGCAGAGAAAAGGACTGATCGGCGATGCGCTGGACGGAGCTAAGGAGGACGGGGTTACGGCCGCGTGCGGTACCCCGCATAAAAAGAGAGGAAGAACACATTTTTGAAAAATGTGATGCTTTTTACAAAGTGCTCCGGTCCCATCCCACAAGATGGAGGAATGTCCCATAAGTATGGAGGAAAGGGGACGGGATGTAGGAGTATTGAGGTTATCAGTGTCAGTGTCATAGCAACCTGTGATAGGTATGAGTATTTGCGTACCGTCCGCATAGTTCGTATACGTAATACCCATTTTGTCTAGTTTGTCAAATAGTAACTTTGTAAAAGCATTATACAGAGTCCGTGAAACGCAGGAACCTTGAGATACGCCACATGTTACTGGGACTGGAGAGTTTGCTGATGAAGTAGAAAAGACTCTCATCGTACGATTGGACAGAAAAGATTCGATCCATTTGATGGGTTCAGGGGAGAAGTGGACCGCAGTTTTGAGATGGTGGCATAAGATTTTGTGATTGATCAAATCAAAGGCTTCAGAAAGGTCTAGTAGGAGAAGGATACAAAGATCTCCTCTGTCCTTAAATTGGTCCATTTGTGTTTTTAAATCCAATAGGGCTGTCTCTGTTCCATGACCAGGTCTGAATCCAGATTGTCTCAGTCCTAAAAGTTTGTTGGTTTCCAAAAATTGTTGGAACTGCAAGTAGGCAGCACGGTCGAGGATTTTTAATAAGAATGGGCCTTGGTGATCGGTCTGAAATTAGTTGGGATGTTAGGGTCCAAGGTGTATTATTTTTAGCAGAGGCAATACCCAGGCTTGTTATAAGTTGTCGGGTACTGAGCTAGTGGCGAATCAGCTGTTAATGATGGAGGTGATAAATGGTGCCAGTTCATTTGCAAATTTTTTCTAATACGAGGCAGGGCAAGTGTCACTTTTGAATCTCAAAGGTTTTAATCCTTTGATGATGTTACAGGTTTCTACAATGAACACAGGCTTGAACGTGAATTTATTCATCATGTGTGGTTCTAAGGTCAAGGGTGTAGTTTGGGGGCCGGGTCTAGGCTGAGGTTAGTTTCTTTTTTTTTCAATTTTGCTTTGCAGAAGGGCAATTTTGTCTGCTAGATCTTTTTGCACATTAGTGCACCATTGCTGATCTTTGGTAGAATGGTCAAGGGGCGGGGCTGGTGATTTGAGCTTGCCGAGAATGGTGAATAGTTCTCTAGAACTTGATTGGGCATTCTGAATTCTCTGATTGGATGAGTCACTTTTAGCTTTGATGATAGCTTCCTTGTAATTGTTGGCTCGAGTCTGAAAGAGGACTTTGTTTGCGCGTGTTGGTGATTTTAGCCAATTACATTTGGCTTACCTTTTAGTTGCTCGCATGGTTTGCAGGTCTGGTGTAAACCAGGTATTGTGGTGTGCTTGTGGTTTCACTTTTTTAAGTTTCAGTGGGGCAACTTTATTGATGGCTATTAGCATTGTGTTATTATACTGATTAACTAGTAAGGATGGATCAGTGTCAAGGTAAGTAGAGTTTGTTAATGGTGATAAGAGAGGGAGCATATTGTCTCGGTTGATATTTTTTAGACTTCTAAAAGGTAACATGGATTTCAGTAGGGAGGGTTTAGTCGGTTTGGTCGTTATGATGGTGGAGAAGATTATAGCTTTATGGTCAGACCATGGTGAAAGGGTATTATATAGGATGTCCAAGTCGCAATTAGTGTCCGCAATCCAGTCTAAGGTCTAATGCATGAGCTGTAATAGATCTTACATTGATAAGGGCACATTTCAGGTGTAGCACAGAGTCAGTGTGGTCAAGTTTCTTGATATTAGTATTGTAGTTATTTGGATTTTTTAGCTTGTGTCGCCTTGTGTGTGGCATAGGGTATACTGGAGTGGGAGAGGTGAAACTTGTAAGGGGAGGTATACTGTGGGATTGCTAAGGTGTAGTCAGCATCATGACTGGTGTGTCCAGAATCTGTGGTATTTGGGGTGTTTGTAAGGTGGTTGGGTTGATAGGCAACATGGAGGTTGTGGTATACCTTAGGGTATGATGAAGGCCAGTCCGTGGACCCTTTGTCCATAATACATCCCTGCTCGCCCTAAAAATCTGAGGGCCTAATTAGGTTTAATCCCAAATACTTGACAGAGGACAAGACAATCAACTTAGTCCATCCTATTCTCCAACCAAATTGTGTTTTCATTTCCTTTCTGCCATTAAAACACATAATCATGGATTTGGATGGATTTACTGCAAGGACTATTCATAACCACATATGCCTTAAAGCTGGTGAGAATTCTCTGTAGGCCCAACAGTGTCCTATCCAATAATAGGACGTTGTATGCATACACTACCCAGAAACATGGTTCCCCCTCCAACTTTGGGGGGACTGAACCTGCCTTTTCCAGAGATTCATCCAGATCAGCTAAGTAGAGGTTAAAGAGGCAGGCTGCAAGATGGCAGACCAGCCTCAAGCCTCGAGCGGTATTAACAGGTCCCTACACTTCTCCCTTGGTACTTAACCTCACCCGCACCATAGTATTAGAGTGTATCTGGACCAATAGATCCAACAAATCTCGGGGGATTCCCCACTCCAGCAATTTTGACCACAGCCTTGCCCTGTTTATCATATCAAAAGCCAGGGCCAGATCAACACTTGCCCCGTATAGTGGATCTTTCTCTTTTTCACAGGCTTTATCAAGCAAAGATTGTATAAGTAGACCACTTGTGTCTGTCCCAAACAATCTCCTGAACCCTATTTGGAATTTTGAGAGTCTACTCGAGGAGGATATCCAATCCTCGAGACTTCCCAATCAGCTATTTGCAATACTATGATCTCAACGTCTAGGAGAGCGATTGGGCGGTAGTTCGTGGGGTCTAAACGATTATCCTTTTTGTGAATGGGCAACATTACGGCTGTTTTCCATGAGTCAGGCAGAGTCTTCCCCTCCAGGACACCACAAAACACTGTCTGTAAGATTGCAGCTCATACTTCTGGATCTTGTTTCATGACCAAATTGCACAAGTCGTTAGGGCCCGGTGCCTGGGAGTTTGCGCCTGACCATATTATTCTCATTTCCCAGTATACTCAAAGGGAAAACTCACATCATCAGCTTTCTCATATAATTCCTCAAAGTGGGACATCCAAATCTCCTCCAAGATTGGGTTTACCATCTCCGGGAAACTTGCTACCTGCCTATTGTTTACTAGGGACCAGATATTCCTGGTGGAAGGCTTCAGCACCGCTCCATGCATTTTTCTCCACCCTCTCTCTGCATTAATAATTGTCTGTCATAATGTTGCTTCTCCTTCTTGATGAACAGCACTTCTTCTTTTCCACAGAGGCCAAGATGAAAAATTATCCTTGCTCTCCTTTTCACACTAGCTTTCCTTTCCTAAAGCTCTTTATCAAAGGCGTGAGGATGACTCGACCTATAGGAAGTGGTACCATGGGTTTTTCTTGCAATCATCGCCCTGTCCACCAAAAAGGGGAAATTCTCCACAGAAAGGGCTCCAACTTTATCTGCAAATGTTGTTTCTGACCAGAATTCCTTGATAAATTTGGCAAAGGAGTCTAAGCTCTTATTATTCCAACCCAGGAGGTTTTTCTGAGTGTTTACCACCAAGTTACTGCAAAACAGTCCACCCAGAGGCCTAACCATTATTTCGAGGTGAAGGACCAATATGTCGTGATCACTAACCTTAGAACTCTTCACCTCGAAGTAGGCAGCTTCCTTGAATAGGCCCTCTGACACAGATTTGTCCCTGACCAGGTAGGCCTTGGCGGGATGTCCCCCAGAATCTGTCCATTCGCTATTTGCAGTCCCCAATCCTCCAAAAAATCTAACCACTTTTGCCCATGGGTGCCCTGGTGTAGCTTGTATTCACTCCTGAGGTCCATTTCCCTCCCCAATACCATGGTTGGGGGAAAACAGTAAGAGTTAAGATCCCAAACCAAAATGATTTCTGAGACCGGGTGTTTCATTTCATGCCATTCAATGATCCCAAACAGAGCAATAGCACATAGTGAGTCAGGTGCCACTAGATGTTGATTAGTAATATGTGTGTACGGGTCGGCCCAACTTCTGACTCAATGTCAATCGCCAATAGCCCACGAAAGACATCAGTAATCACGGTTCCCTTAAGGCCCAAAGCGTGTTTAAGCACTATGCAAAGACCCCCTGATGGTCTCCCTCCATTTTGTCTGATTGCCCCCTGACAAAAAGTTGAATAACCATCCCAAATCAGAAGCATCATTGCATTTGTTTCTTGGAGGCACACCACAGAGTATGTACTCAGACTTTCCGAGAGAGTCGTATCTTGCGTTCACTTCCCAAATCCCCTTACATTCCACGATACCATTCAAATATTTCAAGAGGTGAGAGTGACTCACTAAATCCTCCACTATGTCACATTTACTGAAAAAAGCGTCTACTCGCAGAAAAAGGGGGGGGGTCCTGCTGCAGTAGGGATGGGATCCAGGGGCCTCCCCCTATTAATCATGGAAGTGACTCTGTTTCCTCCCCCCATTTCTCAGTGTTTTCCAAAAGGTGGCCATTCCAGGTACCAGGGAAGTGTCCCATATTGGGATTTGGGCATGGTCTAATCTCGAAACTCAAGGTTTTAAAGGATTTTTTCTCATTTAGTAACATACTATACACAACCTTTGATGGCACGTTTATCACCGCTGTATCAAACCTGTTTCTATCATGTAATTTTACTTGCACAATGTATTTACTGGAGATCATACATAGGGCCGAAATTTCCTTAAACAACAACAGGATATTACAATGATTCAAGACCAAACCAGGGCACAATCTGGGGTCAAGTACATATTCCAACATCAGACAAGCCGAGTCGGACCCCAAGTCTTTACTCATCCTCAAATTTGACAGACCCTTGGAGCGAACCTGTTCTCGTGGACATTTTGGCTCACAGTAGTGTCTCTTTCTCGTCAGGTTTCATGTTCTCTGTGGACCAATCCAGATGCCCCACCCTCATGCTGCGTAAAGGTCCATCGTTCTGTAGCTTTCCCCTAGACAGGCTTAAAGTTATTAAAAAAGGCACTTTTATCTTTACACTGTTGGCATTTGTCTATTAAGTTCTTGGAACCGTGGGGGTGCACAGATGTTTGTACATGGCCGGACTTCAGGCCTTGCTTGGGGATCTATCCCTTTTGTCCCTGGAGCAACACCTCCCTTGGGCTCAACTGTCCTCATCCCACACCCTCCACTACACTCATTTTCCTCCCTCCTTTGCTGTTCCGACTATGGCCCCTGTCCCATGCCTTGTTTACCATATGAAAAGACCTCAATGTGTTTACAGTCACATGGCTTCTCATTCTCCAGTACACTTCCTGCTGTTTGCCTAAGAATATGTACCACATTGAGTTTGCAAGCATTGACCTGTTGACCGCTGTCGCGCATTATAACTCTAATGAGTGGTATCCCAGAAAATTTGCTGTCAGCATATTTCACCTGTTGTGGGTCACGATGTGAATTAACTACAGTCTTGCTGGCTTTACACTTTGTTACCATAGATTTACTGATCTCCCTATTGAGCAAGAACCGATGCATTGGGTCCACGTGTTAAGACCATCATTGCTTAAGAAGGATATTTTGGGGCACGGGGTATTAACCTCACATGCAGGCGATGTCAGGTTAATAATTTCAGAGCAGGGCTTTTTAACCTTTGAGGTTACTTCATGTACCGTATTCCACATGCCGTCAGTTGTATTCTTTTGATTGCACAGTTCCCGCTGTTAAAGCATTGTTTGAGTGATGCCATCACTGCTGTGTGACTCATTGCCCTCTTCCTCTGTTCGGCGGCACTTTATGCTGATGTTCAGTGGTTTTTGGCAAATTAGGAGCGTTATTGCCTCCTTAAGCTTCAGTTGCGGCACTTTTTTGGAGGGGTGCAGGGAATACAAGAATCTCGGTGTGCCATTTTGTTTTGTCTTAAGGTTCTTTTTATCCCGGCACTTATTTGCGAGACCCAGCTTCTTTTCCACTCTTGTCTTGGCCAGTTTTAGCATGGCGGTCCCTGGCAAGCCTTGAAGGTTGGGTACATGCTCTCCCCGGATTTGGGTTTCAGATGTTTCTGTGGCCTCACATACCTGCCAGGGTTTGCTATGCACACTGGCATCTATGTCTCTCTTTGAGGGCGGAAACTGTCCTGATGCACCAACAGACAATCCAACCTTTCCATTTGCTTCAGACAGAACTTGTCTGACATACTTTTAGGGGCGGCTTGCTGGGAGAAAAATCGGGCACACAATGAATCTAGCTTCAGGTTGATTTCTTTCAGACTGTCAGTATGTACTCTAACCTCTTCCCACATGTTGTCGTAAAGATTTGCAAATGAGCTCAGTACAACGTTCAATGCTGATACGGTGGGGGGTCGGCCGTATCCTCCCGTCCGCTTCTTTTAATGTATAGCGAAGTCAAGAATCTGATATCTGAGGGGAGAAATGTATACCACTGAGGCTCTCCTGTTGTGCTTCAATTATGCGATTTAATCAGAGGATGACCCCATGACTGACGCATCAAACATCTGCAGCATGAGACTCTGCCCACAGTTCACATTTCTTATCTCTGAGTCCGCTTCTGCCGATGAGATGGTATTCAAGAAGTCAATCATGCTAATGTCATGGGTGTGGGACCAGTCTACAATGCCAGTTGCTTGTTGAACTGGAATAGATTTGATTTCCGTACTTGCTCCTGCTGCTCCGGAATTCACAAACTAGCTATGTGGGAGGTACGGGGGAGGTACTCAACCCCTCAGTCGTCCGTTTCTTCCCTATTTGCCATTGGAATTTTGTTGCTTATTTAGGATTTTTTCCAAGCCCTTACTCCCACTCTTAAATGGGAGCACAGCCGGGTAGAGTACAGTGGCGACATGAGACTGTATTTCCCCAACCTCCCGGTGTACATCAAGTTCTACATCTGATTGAGGATTTATCCCAACCACTTGTGGCAGATTCAAGTCAGGCTGGGAGGAGTTAATTATGCCCCCCTCTATGTCCTGAATATTGTCAGTTTCCTCCTCCACCAGAGGCTTCTGACTTCCAGACTGGAGTGGTTAGCCATAGCACACCTTAAAAGTTCAGAGTCTGGGTTGGTCACGATTCAAGCAATGACAAACAAAGAAAAGTCAAGAGGATAAAGGCCATGTACCCCACTGGTAGCTGACCTCGGCGGGGCCTACCGCCTACTGCACACCTGCTGTAGACTGCTTCAGACTGCGACCATCCCAGCGACCAGATATGCGATCGTTCCACGAGGTAGTGACGTTTTTGAAACTGCAAACTGAGAATCGGGCATAGACAGGGTAGAATGACTATAAGGCACTGCACACTGCTTCAGACTGCGACCACCTCAGCGACCAGCTGCGCGATCGCTCCGTGAGGTAGTGAAGTTTTTGAAACTGCAAGCCGAGAATCAGGCATAGACAGGGTAGAAAGACTGCAAGGCTTTGCACACTGCTTCAGACTGCAACTCCGTTAGCGACCAGCTCTGCGTTCGCTCCACGAGGTAGTGAAGTCTTTGAAACCGCAACCCGAGAATCAGGCATAGACAGGGTATATAGACTGCAAGGCACGGCACACTGCTTCAGACTGCGACCACCTCAGTGACCAGCTCCCCAATCGATGTGCGAGGTAGTGAAGTTTTTGAAACTGTAAGCCGAGAATCAGGCATAGAAAGGGTAGAACAACTGCAAGGCACTGCACCCTGCTTCAGACTGCGACCACTTCAGCGACCAGCTACGCAATCGCTCTGCAATGTAGTGAAGGTTTTGAAATTGCAAGCCGAGAATAAGGCGTAGACAGGGTAGAATGACTGCAGGGCACCGCACACTGCTTCAGACTGCGACCACCTCAGCACCCGGCTGCGCGGTCACTCCACGAGGTAGTGACATTTTTGAAACTGCAAGCCGAGAATCAGGCATAGACAGGGTAGAAAGACTGCAAGGCATTGCACACTGCTTCAGACTGCAACTCCGTCAGCGACCAGCTCTGCGTTCGCTCCACGAGGTAGTGAAGTCTTTGAATCTGCAAGCCAAGAATCAGGCATAGACAGGGTATATAGACTGCAAGGCACTGCACACTGCTTCAGACTGCGACCACCTCAGTGACCAGCTCCCCAATCGATGCGCGAGGTAGTGAAGTTTTTGAAACTGTAAGCCGAGAATCAGGCATAGAAAGGGTAGAACAACTGCAAGGCACTGCACCCTGCTTCAGACTGCGACCACCTCAGCGACCAGCTACGCAATCGCTCTGCAATGTAGTGAAGTTTTTGAAACTGCAAGCCGAGAATAAGGCGTAGACAGGGTAGAATGACTGCAAGGCACTGCACACTGCTTCAGACTGCGACCACCTCAGCAACCGGCTGCGCGATCACTCCGCGAGGTAGTGACATTTTTGAAACTGCAAGCCGAGAATCAGGCATAGAGAGGGTGGAAAGACTGCAAGGCACTGCGCACTGCTTCAGACTGCAACCCCGTCAGCGACCAGCTCTGCGATGTAGTGAAGTTTTTGAAACTGCAAGCTGAGAATCAGACGTAGACAGGGTAGAAAGACTGGAAGGCACTTTACACTGCTTCAGACTGCGACCACCTCAGCGACCAGCTCCCCGATCGATGTGCGAGATAGTGACGTTTTTGAAACTGCAAGCCGAGAATCAGACGTAGACAGGGTAGAACAACTGCAAGGCACTGCACACTGCTTCAGACTGCGACCAACTCAGCAACACTCTTTTTGTAACTCTTCCAAAATACACCTCAGAGAAAGGGGCAGGGGATGAATACATGAACACATGCACAAAGAACTCCTTTCAAACAGAGGTTACTGCTTTCGTCAAATGCATGATTGTGGTCCTTTGCACTGTTGCTTCTCACTGCACCACCCTGACACATTACATTGTATCTACCTATTTGGTCTCATGAGGGGGTATGATAAAGTCATCTAGGCCAAGCCTGCAAGGAAATACTAGGCAACTCTAAGGCCCAGTGGAAGCCACCCGCTCTGTGATGCAGCCACTGGAAGTGGCAAACTGAGATTCCAGCAGAGGTCCTGTAGGCACTCAGTGGGCCCCAAAGAAACGTGACTCCTGCCAACAGGCAGTAAAACATGAGAAAACCTCAGAGGACCAACCACCCACAAGATTGCAGGCAGTTGATATGCTAACGAGGAACTTGTCAAACATTTTGGGGTCTCTTTGCGGTTACATGATCAGAGTGGGATTCTGGCTCAGCCATCTTTGACTAGTGAAAACCCAGCATGGATCAGAAAACTGTGGCCAAAAGCAAATCCCTCAGCAGCAAAGGTAAACAAAGGGTGACAGACATTTGTATTTCATGAACAAAGACTGTCAGTTTCAGTTTACATTTGCTCATGCAGTCTGACCAAAGGATGGGCCAATTGCCTGTCAACATTACAGGCTGATTCCCTGCTCAGATGCTGCTATGAGCCTTCTGCCTGACCTTAACGAAGTGGGCCAAAGCAGGGGCCGAAATTAACACATTTGAGTCTGTGAGAGGAGAAGAATGAGAAGCACCAACACACTGGTGCTGTGGGGGCCAGAGCAGGAGGACCAGCGAGAAGCAAAGCCAGACAATGGGTAGTGGCTGGACCAGGGAAGGCCACAGCATTGGTGGGGAGGCTGACCTCATTATGAGTAGTGTGGCAATGGTAAAACAGTATTCCCAAGTTCTACATTTTTAGAGCTCTAAACTATTATTGAATTTTGAACCATTTCTGAAAAATCTGCCTGCTTTTCTGTAGAGGAAAATGCTCTGTACAATAGACTTTACAGATGCGGTATTACCAGAGTTGTAATATCACAGGGAGCAATACCACATTTCCCCAATGGAGTCCTATAGGAATACAAAATGGGAAATAACTGAAGGCTGCGAATGACTATGAATCATGTGGATCCTTCCATATACTGCATCTTAACCAAATGCGGTAACAGTATTTGAATTTGGCAGAATGTCAGAAGGAAATATGGCTTAACCCATAATGAGCCCCTAAGACTTCAGGTTAGTCTAGGAAGTCTGCTGACAACCTGTGTCCAGGGATTGACATAGAGCCAGACTGATAGTGGAAGGGGGAGTGGTGAAGTAAGCAAGGGTGCTACAATCGTAAAGTTTGGTGCGCTATATTCCCTAAAGTTGGTGAAGCAAGTGGAGTCTTATATCCCAGAACCTAAGATTGAGGTTATCTGTGGGGTGGGGGGGCAACCTGGGTACAGCTACAGTGGCCTCAATCCAAACCTCAAAGAAACTTGCACTTGCAACCTAGGAATTGTGGACGCAGGGGAAATGAATTTCTGCCCAGAAGTACCCAGGTAGAGGGGAGAATATGTTGTGCAGACAAAGCTAACAAGCCAGGAGAGATCCCTGAAGAAGAGCAGGAACTACAGAACTTGCCCATCAGAACAGCAGAAGAACCCCTGAAGACAGGAGGAGAACAACAAGTACCAGAGGTCAATTCCCCATCCCAGAGGTGATGCACAGCCAAGGCAAATACACAGAAACAAGCCAAGAGGACAACTGCTCAGAGAACTGGACCCCAGCCAGGGACCAGGAAATGTTCAGTCACTACTAAGACTTTGAGTGACTTTGCTGAACAGAGAAAACTTAGGAATCTTGAGATTGGGCTGTGGAACTCAGGGTGCTAGTTTATTTTAGAATAGATTATTTAATGGAATATTTTCACTCTATTCGTACACTGTTAAGGTCATATACTATCCTCTTGAGTTGTAACCAGAATAACCATTATGAACAATCTCTTCTTGCCTCTGCATTCTATTCTATGATACCATTCATGACAAGGGGAGAAGGGCCAGGACAACACTGACTCAGTGTGACTGAGCCCATCCATCATTTCTACTTATGTTATGTTATGTTATGTTAGGTGTCATTTGAATAGCGCCTACTGCCATTGATATGGCCTCAAAGCGCTGTGGTTTCAGGAGAAATCAATGACAAAGTCCAGTGACATCACCAGAAGAAAAGGGATGTCGATGCCTTAAAGAAAGCCACAGAAAACACAACAACTGACAGTATGTCATTGGTTGATGATGTGGTTAGTGCCCAAGGGCAAAGTGGAAATATCTTGATACAGTTAACCTACACAGATACAAAACATTCAAGAGAACACTGTAGAGGAGCAGGTATATGCATATACCTTAACTCCCTCCCCCTCACTGCCATTATACTGGAACAGCAGACGAAGAGCTGCATGTGGCACCCCCTGTGTTGTCCCTATACCACATCGAATGTACGAGAGACCATATCCACTCAGACAACCGTATCAAATGTACCCTCTCACTGAAAGAGTGGCAGCATGTCTGCATGCACCATTGGACATCATGCAGTGCTGAATGACATCTGACGAGGGCAGAGTGATGTCATGAAGAAGATATATGAGCACATACTGAAACAATATGAAAATACTAAAGAGTGACGGTGTAACTGAAGCAACAAGAGAAATATGTACGAAATGATAAAGTAATCATGTATGCAAAAGAAGATAAAGTAACTTGGTGCCCAATAAGTGTAAATACGCAGTAACGCAAGGTAGACGAGATACATGGAAACTTGCTATAGCGGAAAATATAACGTGGCAAGGACGGCCATAATAGGAAAATGGATGTCGGCTTGTGTAAAGATTCATTCCAGCTACTTCAGAAATAGACCAGGGCTGCAGAGTCAAGATACGCTGGAAAAAAAATTTGTGTACAGAAAAGAGAGGAATTTAGGTTGTTGTGGGATCAAGGATGCTATTTCAGGGAATAGCTGCAAAGCACACAGGGGGCAGAGGGATAAGCCATGAACGTGAGACATATTTCTCTTAGTTTAAAGAAGAAAACATTTGCAAAGGTCAAGTATTGAAAAATTAACAATGGATAAGGCTCCTACAGGATAGAGTGAGCAAGTCTATAGAGGCCAGAAAGAGCATAATTGAATCAATAATTGAAAAGTGACCACACCAGCTTCAACTTTATCTTACTAAATACTCTCCATCTAGACCACTACATTCCTCTGTAGAAGAAATCCAGTCTGGGAGTGATGCAAATGAAAACGATGAAGGCAAGACACAACACGATCCAAACAGTCAGGATCGGAAAGATGTATTTCGGAATTAGGAGAGTAGCTCATCAAATTCAGGATGTCAAAATAATGAAGTAAGGATACAGACGCATGCCAGGCAAGAACAGAGGTTACCAACACTCTGAGAACTGAGTCATCACTACAGCATTTTCATTCTGAGTGAGGGAGATGATGTTGTGAGGACACACGAATGCAGGAACGGCAGCAGCATGCCATGTATCACTTGCTAGCGGACCAGGCTTGACGGCGGAAAACTAAATTGCTTTATATTGCGACATACTGTGCAAGGAAGACATGAACCTGTCAGAGGAGCCCAAACCTTTAGTCGTGCGACCTCTTGAAAATCATGAAGATGCCCCCACCATGGCATGTTCAGAGTTCCCTTGATACGTTGTGCCAAGGGGCAGCCACAATGCCGTAAGTACTGCTGCGTCAGACTACTTTGCACCACATTGCTTTACGTCATGTCTTGTCATTGGATTCTTCATATGCTAACGTAAGTACTTATCATTTATTGTAACAAAAACTGTGCTCCAAATCTTGCTTGTTCTGAAGGAGTGTATCTCCTTTCAGATGTGATTTTTTTATATTGATATTGTTTTCCACATTCTTCCCCGAAATAGCTGAGTTCAACCAGATCGTGCCAACCCCTTGTGGCGCCTTCATGAATGGGTGGGATTAATTACCCCTCTAGTTCTGTTGGGTGTGCAAGGAGAGTCAAGTCAGGTGTTTTCTGGAAGGTGATCCTACTGAGGGCATTTGAGGAGAACATATTTGGACAGTGGGTGAAATTTGCTGGGGGAGTGATGATGTGGGATGAATTTCACTTGTTTGAGAGGCACATTTAACGAGATTTTATAGAACAAAATAATAAAGGATGCATTTCTAACATTAAGGGGTGCTTAGACGTGATCTTTTATGTCCCGGTCCAAGTTAACATGCAGAGAACTTTAAGCCACAACCTCTTCACTGGTCAGAGTTTATGAGAGCTAAATGGAGCCCATGAAAAGCCCAGGTCCCAACGGGGTTCGAGGCGATCTGTAAAAATTCCTACCGGCAATGTATGCACCAATCTTGATGTTAGTGTTCAGTGGTATACTGAAATTGGCAGTGTCCCCGAAGAGCTGGAGACCTGGGATCAAAGTACCCAAATCCAAGAAAGCCATACGCCCTGCCCATGCCACTGTCCTACTGCCATATCTGGCTGTTTTGGAAAGTAATGCATGAGAGGCCAATGGCTTAGATTACAGCAAAGAACATTGTCTCAGACACAAATGGCCTCATTACGAGTTTGGAGGTAGCCATGGTGCTATTTGGGGCATGGCTGTCTCCAAACTCGGGTCCGGGTTCCCTGAATGGGGACTTTCCGGGTCATTCCAACCTTGCAGGAACCATTCCAACCTTGGGGGACCTGGTATTTCCCCATTCAGGGAAGCGATCCCCATTCCAATTCGAGCCCCCATAGGGCTCAATGGGAATGGGGAGGGAGCTAATAACGGGCCCGTTAATAACAGGCCCGTTATTAGCTCCCTGATCCTTTAGTGGCTCCCGCTAAGGGCGGCTGGTTTTACCAGCCGCCCTTAGCGGGACCCACTAAAGGACCTTGGAATGCGGCGGTAAGGGGTTAACGGCACCGGCATCCTTACCAGTGCCGTTAACCCCTTACCGCTGCACTTGGAATGAGGCCCAAAGTTGGGCTTTCGGACTGAACCTGGGACACTCAGGGCTTGAGTATCCAGCGAATTGTATCAAATTATGTACAGGGAAAAGCTACCCAGTATGTTTCGTTTTCTTGGATCCCACATTTAGCTATTGATCATGACAACAGGAGTATATTGTGGCAGACGCTGCACAATATGGGCACCAATGAATCATTACTGGCTGTAGTTATTGAACTATATACTGATAACCAGGCCAAGATCCGACTCTGGAGCCCGGGCGAGCTGTTTAAGGCAGCGGGAATTGAAGGTGTGTGTCAGGTGTACACACTTGCACCCTACATTTCCATCTACATACTGACTGTACCAGAATTAATCTGCCAACTGGGACACAGATGTCCCTGACTGACTGCCCCCCTGCTAATCTGTCAAACTGACTGCCCCCCTAGTCCAACATTTTGCAGCTGAAGGACACACAGCAGACTCATTCAAATGGACCATCATAGAAAGGGTCACACCCCCTGCAAGAGGGGGTAATTACAACAACATACTCTTTAGAAGAGAACAGCAGTGGATTTTTAAACTCAACACATGCTCTAAAGGGCTCAATGAGAACATCCAGTGGCATGACCTAGCAGTGCTACCATAGATTGCCGGTTAGTACAGGCTTTGCCCAGCAGATTTTGCCCTGGATCTGAGGGACCGCCCGTGTGCCCTCCCTGGTTCCTTTCGATCCCTCTTTCTCTCGATCCACACTTTTGAGGATCCTCCCCGCAGGGCTTGCCTCTTACTCTGACATTGCTCTTTGCGGCCGCTCTGGGGCGGTCATCCTTCCATAGCCGTTTCTCTCCCCTTCCCCTCACCCCTCACCCTCCCCCCCCCCCGCCCTCCCTCGTTCCCTCCCTCACCTGTACGCGTTCCTCCCAACCACCTAGCCCCTTGGGCTCGCTTCCTCCTGTGCAGCACCGTGCCCACGCGCTCTGCGGCATTCTTTACGGGCGATAGAGCTTACTATCCCCGCGCGTACCTACACTGCTCCACGCTACGCGGTCACAACGTCAGCGCACGTCACGTGACGCGAGTGTGGAGCGCGCTTTCCTTATCTTCAGAGGCGGTAGGCCTCGTTTCTACATCGAGCTCATCCCGAGCTGCAGCAGTGCCACGAGCAGACGCCTACAGGCAGACGTATACCAGGTACTTTCCTTGCTGCCCCTGCACTCCAGCTTAGCCGGCTTGATTCCAGTTTTTTCACTTACCCTTGCTGCTGTCACCCACCTTCTAGTCTTCCAGAGTGACCGATCTCACAGCACCAGCCCAGCCTGCATACAGGTACCCCTGTCATACGCAGCTTTCCGTTTATTGTCACGCCCACGTTCCCCCACCCCCTTCCCTCGCTCTTTCCCTTCCGTTCGCCATGTTGAGACTCTGTTATTTACACCGGTGACCAGGCACTCTAATTATCCTGTTACTTTGCACTTCCAATTAATATTGGCTTGACTCTCTAGGTTACCTCTTACTCATTTGGGCAAGGTGTCCATTAAGCAAGCACTTTTCAATGATAGATTGACCCCATTTTTCTCTTCCCCCTCCCCAATCTTCATGCTCTCCTTTTTTGTTTTCCCCCCCTTCCCTTTTGCATCCTTACAATACAGCTATTGTCCTGGTTTCATATCTCTGAAACCTTGATTGATTCCTTATGTTGAACAACGGTCCTGAAGAAGATGGTTTAAATCACTATTAGCCATTGAAACCGGTCGACCTCACAGGTCATGAGGGCTCTCATGACCTACAGCAAATATCTCAATAGGAAGGAACCAGATATTGCATGAACAACCTTTCCAGTACACCCCCAGATGCTATGAGGGTGCATTTTTAGAAGAGCTCTCTCCCATCTCTTGGCCCCTTGGCTAAAGAAGTCTCCCCTGTGTTTTAACTTTTACTTTTGTGCATCTCCAAACGGTCAACACCTCTGTTTCTCTGTTACCCACGGGAACCATTAAAGAAACTACACAGAACACAGAAAATGGACAGCTACCCCGATCTACATCGGACCATCATCTCACAGTTCCAGAATCTAATCCCCAGTTCTGAACAGTGAAGCACTTACCCCCTTTGGAGTTGCTACTTTTCCTGTATTACCATGCCTTTTTGAACTAGAAGTGACCCACCTTCTCTTGATTTTTTCAAGTATTAAAATATTTTTTCCTACAAAACCGTTGCTTTTGTGCTACCATCCTCGATCTATATTTAACGGTTCAAAGGAATCCAACGGCTTGTCCGTGCTCTCCTTTTGTCTCCTTTTGTTGCTTTATCCCAACAACATACCCTGTTTGTTACTACACCTGAGATAACCAATACACGCATCCCGCAAACTCATTCAGGTTATGCTGTTTTACTAGCACGACTATATGTCCTAACGCGGATTTAGGGGAAATGCCAAGAAATCAAGTGTGCTCACAGAAACCTTACAGAGGAAAACATGTAGAGTGATATAAAGCAGAAGACGTGCTGTGGTATGAGTGTTTGTGTTTTAGGTTTAGTAAGACCCCACACTGGCATGGCCATATAAATGAGCTGTGTGTGAAAATGCCACAGGTCAACAGATGTGTCTTTAGACTTACCTGGTCCAAAAAACATCAACTAGTGGTAGATAGGTTGAAAATGTGTTTCTAGGTCCAATGCTGTGGTTCCCAAAATCTACATATTGGTAAAATATTCAATTAGAATTAGGATCTCAGTATCTGCTTGATCTGTTAACGGAGTTGTCCCTTGTCTTATGGGCAGAATTTGTGTTAATAATAAGGTGACATTGGCCCACTCTATAACAAATAATCCTGTGGTTGATGGCTATATAGCACAATCTAAAGCTATTATGGTATGCAGCCTGGCTGGAGAATGCCTATATTTTACCCTCAAACTTCAGACTTCTAATACTAACTAATTACCCATCAGAACACAGCGCAGGGAGGACCACAATCCGTATCCTGGAATGCCGGACTGAACAGTATAAACCCACCTGCCAACCAGCCGTTCACTGCTTACTCATGTCCCTGGCTCCCCTCTCCCCTCTTACCCCAACTGCCCACATACACCGCATCTCTGCGCCCCTACGCACCACTCTCCTCCTTCCTCTCGCTCAAGATGCTGCCATGGTAAGCGAGCCCCTCATGCATCACCATGACATCCATATTGACTTGGGCAGACCTTGCTTTTGTTGGACAGCTGCACCACCACCCGCACCAATCAATAAAATATCACTAGTGACGGACCAACATCACTTTCAGTAGCCGTCAAACTGGACCAGGTGCTAATAGCCCGAATCCCCATCTTCTGGGGAAGGATTGGGCTGTAAAAGCCTTAAGCCCTCCCTGAGGCCCTCACTTCGCTCTGGCCAACCTTGGCCCAGGTCAGCAGGCCGTTACCGACCAAGCCCGCTCCAATCGCAAAACTAGACTTATGAAGAATTCTACTGTCAGGGTCTGCCACCCTATTTCACCCTCCGCTGGACAGATGGGTTACTAGTAAGCCATTACTTTTACTAAACATCCTATGCTACTTATCCAATTCACACTATTCAATTTTTCCAGATCATTTTCATGTTTGGAAGCTTAAGAAGTGAGGTGTCCTTGTAGTACTGGGGAAATTGAAACTTTGCCTCCTGTTCTGCTGTTTTGCCCTTTATATGCTTTCCTAAGATAATATTCAGTGTTTTACTCAATATAACCAACCCGGATGCTTTCATTTGTCCAGGATATTGTTATGGCTGGTGGAAACTTGGTGTCCGGGCAAAGCTTCGAAAAAATAGTTTCGACAGGTAAAAGTTTCGACACAAAAGTGGCAAAAACAAAAGTTTCACATTTTTTTTAAATAGTAAAGGGTTTATTTTAATTTGGTATAGGTAAATGGGTGTTTAAAAAAAAAAAACAGGGGTTTGGAAGGGGACCCCCCCATAAAAAAAAAACATTTTTTCCACTGTTTTGTATCGGAACTTTCACCAGTCGAAACTTTGATTGTCGAAACAGTCACTATGAACCTGGAAACTTCTTACTGAGTGCACTGTTGTAGAAGAGAAACTCAAGGAAGCAGGCAAGGACTAATATTGGTGCCATTAGGGAAACACAATGGATTGTTAATATGTGTTTGCACCACATAGTTATGTAAGACCTTAGGGAATTATGATGAATGGTATGACATGTTTATGTCATTTATGATTTAGTTCTTGTAATGTTTGATTTATGTTTTATTTATTTTAAACTTCTGTGGAGTAGAATGTGAAATAAAGTATTTTGAACACAAATATTTGTTTGAAGGGCTGTGATTTACGAGGAATTTTACACGAAAGCAAAAGACGGGCAGATTGGCTAAGGTACCGTACAATCAGCCTCATTACGAGTGAGGCGGTAATTTGTCAGTACATCCGCCATAAAATCGCCACAATGAATTACTGTTACTGCCACTTGGCCAGGTGGAATTACCGCCTGATTACAAGTGGCACTAGCGGTGTAATTTTGGGTCTGTTGGAACAAATGGGTCTTTTTTGGGGGGAATTACTGCAGCAGAATTTCCACCACGGTAATTCTGCCAATTCTGCCTATTTTTCGGCGGTGAGTGTGCAGATTTACCGCCAGAATTTTCCTGCAGGCAAATCCTCCACTCAAGGCCCGAACTAGTAATTTGGTGTAGTGGTAAATTTGACGGTAACAGAGTAACCGCCAACTTTACCACTTACTGCCACACTCGTAATGAGACTTAATCTGCGGACATGACTCTGTCGCTCTACAAAATAGAGTGAGGCGAGGGCCTGTGCCCTGAAGTATGCAGCCTCACACCTCACCAGGATCCCTGGTATGGAACACATATGAAAGGAGTATGTTTACATATGGGAGTTCAAGCGTTCGACCCTGCAGTACAGCGCTTCCACAGCGATCAACTTTTCAAACATTGGACTGCAATGAGCTCGGATAAGGTATATTGCCCCTTCTGGAACCTGCAGTGACCGGAGGGATCGAAAGCACCAGGGTGGCAATATACCAGTCATGGACCTTCCTTTTACAAACCATTGGTAACTCATAGGTGTGAATACTTGTGTCCAATTTCTTAAATGTAGGTTAAAACAAGACTACAACTCCCAGAATGCATTCATTTGTTGAATAAAAGGCAAAGGGAGAAAAAGCAGTACTCCAGTGAAATTGAGGCATATAGCCACTCTACAGTCCCTTTATCCTACTAGATGAATATTTTGGAGGTCATCTTTTGGCAAATTCTTTTCTACAAAAAATGTGGGTTGTTTTTTGTAAATAAAGTGTACTATGCTACGTGCACCTTTAGTGGAAATGCACCAGAGAAGTCATTTAGGGGTCGCCAGAGGTCGCAATTGCGACCTCTGAGGTCCACCTTGCGACCTTTGTGGTCTCCCTTGCGACCTCTAATAAAAAGAAAAACCAAAAAAAAACGTTATTTTTTTTGGGGGGGTTTTTTGGTAAGGCAAGCTCCTGGGCTGTGGCCAGCACCATGTGGCTCTATACTTCTGGGGTGTCTGGCTTTCTTGTTCAGGCCTATTAAAAAAAAAGAAGAAAAATAGGAACAGGAGTGCCACAAGTCTAACACTTTCAGCACTGACCCTAAATAAGAAAGAGTAGGAATACCAAATAATGTGTCTTTCTGGAATTCTATACAATAATTGCTAGACTCATTAAATGTTTATTTCAGGCACACTTCAGGGGGTGAGTCACTGATTTAGTCTGTTCTTAAACACCTCAACAAAGCCTTTCATCCTTCTGAGGTCGATAAATGAGTACCAACACAGTTTGGATGATATTGGGTGTATATATGTTCTATATAAAGCTCTTAAGCTTAAGTGCTATATGATAACACATCATTATCATTTGGTCATGGACATCTGCTTGCATTCACAATAATTTGGTACTATGGGCCTATACACACTGATCTTAACGATACATATGGCGATCCATTCTTGTATGAAATGTACATCGCATTATAGTGATATCGTAACCATATTTTCCGAAGTGTACAATGCTATGTGATGCCACTTCTGTTTTGTCAATGGGTCCCGCAATATCACTTCGGGGTGGGGTCAAATGGCATCACTTCCTGTGATGTCATCAGGGGGTCAAGGGTCGTGTGATGTCACTTCCGCTACCCCTGGCATTTTGGTGAAATGACATCCCTGAAATGCACCAGTGACATAACCTGGAAGTAAATAAGATTGCCCTACACCATGCATGGCCACATTTGGGCAAAACCAAAAGTGAGCTTTTGAGTTTGAAAATAGAAGAATTGCTGTGGGTGTAAGGTACCCTTTCGTTTAATGTAGTGAGTAGTAACAAGTGAGTGCACACTAATCTCTAACCAATCACATCCCTGTTTCCCCTCTCCACCCACTGGCTCGCCCAGCAGTAGTTCTGGCTAGAGCCTGGTGAAATGGCCTTTTCCAATACCGCTGAGCCGAATGGCGGTGGAGTTGAACATCTGACACCACCACCATTCTGCCCTTGGTAGGAATTCACTTTTTGTGACGTTTTGGTCTGTCCGTTCCAGGCATGCAAAAAGTAGGGTCATTTAGGAAGCTCAAGTATTCGGTGCTTTCTGGCTGGCTGAATTGACTGGCATGTCAGCCAATCAGAGTACATAAGCATGTCTGGCCACCCAGCAAAAAAAGAGTGGATCCCAAGACAGGATTCACAGGGCAGCTTCCACTGTTCTGCTGCCCCTCCCCCCCTAGAGATCTCGCACTGTTTCTTTACAAAGAAAGCAACTGTCCTGAGAAGTGACATGCTTTCCAAGTAAGAACTTGCTGAAGAGTCTAGCTCAGTCATCCTGGTGCCAAATCTCCTGCTTAACTGTTTTAAAATGTTGGACATTATGCTCAGCAGCCTAACCCAGAACTTTACATTGCCAAGCATCTAGAGTTCACTCAAGCATTCGAAAGCACTCTGTTTTATTTCAGCAAGCAACTACTGAACCCTACCTGCAACTATCAGAGCTGAACCTACATTCCACCCTTTCAAAAATAATGTAAAAATGTGGCCCACATTGAACGAATCCAAATAACCTTTGCCAAAGCTACTAGCACCTACTTCCTCTAACCACCTGTATTATAAACCTGCACTCTCTCCTATGGCAAACTTTGTTATATTCTATTTGATATGATTGCCTTACTTAATCGTAAGCCTACTTATAACTTCGCGTGAACCTTACTGTATACCTGCCAATCGTATCCTCGCCATGTAAATACTTGCCATTTATCTTGTAAATAATTATTGTATGTAACTGTAAATTAACTTTGTTATGCAACTGTAAGAAATGCGCCCAGATGTCTAAGGGCTTGGCGCACTGTACAAATAAAATACAATTACAAGCCATGGGAAATGTCACACATAGGTCAGGCATAGGAACAGGGATACAGCAATGCATTTATGTAATTCTCATACTAAATACATCTGCTGTTCATCTTCTGCAAGATGCCCTTTCATAGCCCTTATCGGAAACCTGCCCCCCCTTCCTTAAGTCTACTGTTGCAAAGACAGCAAACTAATTGCTCTCTGCCACATTCGGTTTGGCTGGTGGCGTCAGGGGGCTTCGTCCCAGGGCCCTTTAAGGATCACTCAAAATGTCACAAAAGAATATGGACATGTCACACATTGCAAACATGTAAATGTCACAGATAGACACACTGACAACTCTGGGTGTGAGAATCTGGGAGCTTCTCACTATGCAGGCTTGGGTCATGCGATTCAGCCTGCATTCAGAGCAACCTGGTTGGCTGCCAGACCCGCGCAGAGTGTTCATAAGAGATCAACAGCTTCGCTTTGTTGAAATAAATTTAGTAGGAGCTTAAAGTGTATGTGCAGCACTTTTCTTTTTTTGGCTGATGTTTTTGACACCTATATTTGTGTATCGGATATTTTGACATTGGGCTTCATTCCAAGCATGGCGGTCCGGGAACTACGGTACCGGTAAGCATGCCGTTACCCTAGTACCTGGAACGGCATACTACGTGCTCTGCTCGTGGGTGCCGTTTCACCCACCAGGTTTTTCCTGGCGGGTGTAACGGCACCCGCGAGCAGAGCATTCAGCCCTTGATTCCGGCACCCGCAAATGGGCAATTACCGGGTCCGCCGAGCTCGGCATGACCCAGTTCTTGCCCATTTACGGGTGCCGGAAGAAATGCAACCCTGGCGGCAGCCACCAGAGTTGTAATGAGGCCATTGACTTGTTTTTACTATGATGCAAAGCACCAGTTTTACGTCACAGTCTTTTGCTTCCAATATCTTCTACCAATGTCTTCTATCTGTAGTGTAATGTGTCATTTGTATAGCGCCTGTTCCCAATGGCATGGTCTCAAAGCGCTATAGTTAAACGCACTCGGGGAACCGAAATCCAAGGTATGGGAAAATCGTCACAGGAGTTTAGAATGCGTGTGTGTATTTTAGCCCATGCTAAGGAGGATAGGGGTGTTGAATGCCAACACGTCTATTAGACCTGACATTAGGAAATCGAAAAAAAGGAGTCCACGGTTAAAGCCATCGATGGTCAATCTGAAAACGCCTACTGATACCTACACTAAAAGCATGCAAAGAAGCACTCAAGCTATAAATGACACTTTCACGTGAGGAAAATATCATACTGCGTTCCACAACATGCTCACTTCTTGCACAATCTACACGCCAATCAATGGTTTTTAAAACATGGCAGGTAAGACTCACTATTTTACAGATAGCATTCGTTCTCAGTGAGGACTCTCAAAAGACCTGTTCGGACAAATCGTCACAGCAGTGAGCTCCCTTTAATAGGACATCTTAAGAGGAGATGGCAAAGAAAAAGCAATGACATTATTCACACCTTGGGCCAGATTACAGAAACTTTGAACTGGTGCAAGTGCAAAGTTTGCACAGTATTAGCACTAGACTAAAGTTTGCCCTATTTCTAATGACACTAGGACATATTAGAAAACCATTGTACCAGGACAAGTGCAGGTTGGCATGGTATAAGCACCACAGCAAAAACTACCCTAGTGCAAAAAAGATGCATTTTCACTGCATTTATGCACCAGGGCTAAATTTGCCCTAGTGCAAAAATGCTTCATACCTTATCATTTTTGCACTACGGAAATGTTTTCCCTGGTGGTTATACCATGCCAAACTGCACTTGTCATGGTACAATGGTTTTCTAATATACTAGTATATCCCAATGTTATAAAAGACATAGGGCACACTTTGCCCTAGTGCTAATACCATGCACACTTGCACTTGCACCAGTGCAACGTTTCTGTAATCTGGCCCCAGAAATTCAGCAGACCACTGGGTCCAGTTTGGTCAAAAAATAGGCCCAGCGACAAAGACTATTTATTGCTTTTTGCTACAAAATGTTTTAGTAGTTCTTGGGGGCCATGTTTTGGAAGAAGGAGTGGGAAATATTGCATTTGGTAGCCCATTGGGTCCGTAAAGTTAGTCAAAACGACAGTAGTTCACAGCTCATCAAATAGAGCTGCATTGGGCCACACAAGTGGCCGTGCGGTGCCTTTGGGGTGGCTCTCAGTCATTGATTGCCCCAGAGGCCATTCCGAGTCTGGCAGACAGCAAACAGATACTGGCATCAGTGGTTTGTTTAAAGAAAATGGAAAAAAATCAAAGTGCTGCAAAGAAGAAGCCTTCCTAATGTCGAGTTGCATCCCATCGCATAGTTCATTGTCAAAGAAAGAGAAAAAAGGGGTATCACTACATATTATCCCCACCAAAAATATTGCCATATATATGGTCGTCTGGAACGGCCATAGGCGATATTTTGGGGGGGGATAATTTTGGGGGGTTTTGGGAGCAGGGATTGTGGGGGTGTCCCCCGCTCCTATAAAAATTCATGCAGGGTTGCGGGGGTGTCCCCCGCAGGTTCCTCCATGCTTTAATATCGGCGCAAAAATATGGTGATATTTTTGTATGGCAATATTTTTGCGGGGATATTAACACACGGAACCGAAAAAGGGTGGGGATGCAAATGATGACTAAACCATAGTTCAAAATCTGCTATGCTGGTTCTGCTAAAATATTAGCATAATATCGAACTTGAACAATCACGGATGTGCCATTCCCTCATCTCCCTCCAATTACACAGTGTAAGCCCACAGTGGGGCGAGGGCTGGAAACCCAGCAGCGTGGCACTGCTGAGTGGCATGTATTACCCACTGGGGGCTTACACTGTAATTGGAGGGAGAGGTGGTTCCTGGCTGCCTGCATCCACTATAGTTCCCAGAATCCCTTAAGGTTACAATTGGGATTAACCAGCAACACCAGTATAGGCTGCCTCCCTGAATATTGCAAGAGGCATGAAAGCGCGCTTGGAGGAGAACACCATCTGGATTGTGAAAGGTACACTAAGCTGGGAACCAGAGTGCGTCCCTCGATCCCCCGTCATTGTGAGAGAACATATACATATTTGTTTTTTATATCGCTGACTGAAGGTCGACTGCTGAGCAGAGGCAGATTTAAGGCAATTGGCCCCGTGGTCAAAAATTATAGAGGGCCCCCAAATGGGCGGTTCCTGGTCCTGGAGGCGGGGCCTAGAGTGGGCGGAGTTGGGAAAAGATGTACTTTAGGCACACATGATTCATTTTATTTAAGTTGTGATTTTTAAGGCCCGAGCGCAGACATCCAGCACTGAACTAATATTACAACAAGCAGAATTCAGGTCTGCTTAAATCTGCACTTACAGTGCCCTGCCCTTACAGTGCCCTTACAGTGGCTACTATCTATCGGCCACCTGGTCAAATTTCCTCCTTCCTCTCTGAGTGGGCTGACCTCTCCTCCTCACTCCTGGCCTCAACCACTCAACTCCTCTTCCTTGGTGACTTCAACATCCACCTGGATGCCTCCTGTCCCCCCTCTGGACTCTTTCGTGACCTCTGCGACTCTCTCCCACTCTCTATTCTCCCGTCTGGGCCTACCCATTCTGCAGGGCACACTCTTGATGCTCTGATCTCTTCTGACCTTCCCCTCTCCGTCCCTCTCTCCACTCCTCTCTCCTGGAGTGATCACTTTCTCCTATCCTCCCACCTCACCCTCCCTACCCCACAGGCAAAGCCACCCTCATCTCTGCCAACCGCCTTCTCGGTCATCCGACCCATGAAGCGCGTGTCAATTGAGGCTTTCGCTGCCACCTTCTTGCCCCCCCCTCCCCCTTCGGCTGACTCCCACCCTGACACAGCCCTCTCCACACTCCACTCTGCTATATCTGATAGTCTTGATATCCTTGCCCCTGTCATGAGAATCCGCCTGAAGCCTAAAGCCAAATGCAACTCCTGGTATGACTCGGATCTCGTCACCCTAAAACGCAAGTGCAGGGTGGCAGAGAGGAAATGGCGTGCTTCAAGTACATCCTCTGACAAACTGGCCTGCCGCCTGCTCCAAAGGCAATACCGTCTCTCCGTTCTCACCAAGAAGAGAGCCCTTATCCAAGCCCGCATCTCTGCTGCATCTAACAACTCGGCCGAACTCTTCAAAATCTGCAAGGTGCTTGCCAACCCTGCTGCAGTCTCTACCTCTCCTGTCCCCTCCCAGGCCCTCTGCACTGCACTGGCCTCTCACTTCGTCTCTAAAACTCAGGACATCCTGTCCACACTCTCCTCCTATCACCTCCCTCCATCTCTTCCTGGCTCTCCCTCTGGCCCTTCTGCAGCCACCCCTCCTCCCTCCTTCTCTGCCTTTCCCCTTTTTTCTGCTGACGAGGTTTCCAGACAAGTCCGATCTATGAAAGTCTCGTCTAAACAGGTTTACCCCTGCTCCTCCAAAACTATCAAGGACCACATCGACTCCCTTGCTCCTGCCCTGGCTGATTTTTGCAACCACTCCTTCACCTCTGGAGTCTTCCCATCCCCCCTTAAGCACTCCCTTGTGCATCCTCTTCTTAAGAAACCCTCTTCCGACCCCGCCTGCCCAGCTAACTATCGCCCAATCTCCATCACTCCCTTCCTGGGCAAGCTCCTGGAGAAACTGGCCATCTCCCAGCTCAACCTCCATGCTGAATCTGTTGGTAGTCTTCATGACCATCAATCTGGCTTCAGAGCTGCCAGAAGCACGGAAAGTGCTCTCCTGAACATCCGTGAGGACCTGCTCTCAAACCTCGACTCCAACACTCCGTGTGTTCTCATTCTGCTCGATCTCTCTTCTGCCTTTGACACTGTCAACCATGCCATCCTGCTCAACCGTCTCCGTGATAACCTGGGTATCACTGGTCAGGCTCTGGCGTGGCTGACCTCTTTCCTTTCCAACCGACCCTTCCAGGTCCAACTGGGGTCCTTCCTCTCTGACATCTTCTTCTCTACCTGTGGTGTCCCCCAGGGATCTAATCTCTCTCCCTGGCTGTTCAACCAGTATCTGGCACTCCTTGCCCACCGCATCGCCACTCTCTGCCCCAACTTTCAGTGCTATGCGGATGATACCCAGCTCATTTTCAGGCTACCCTCGGCCTCCTCCTCTCCTTCCCTCATCTCCGACTGTCTGTCTGCCATCCAGGAATGGTGTGCCGCCAATGACCTCTGCCTTAATGCCAGTAAGACTGAGATTCTACTCATCGGCACACCCACTCCCTCCTTCCCTGCAGCGCTCTGGCCAGCCTCGCTTGGCCCGCTTCCTGCTACTACTTGCAAGGCAAAAAACCTCGGGGTCATCTTCGACTCCACACTCTCCTTCTCTCCTCATATTACTGACGTCTCTAAGAAGTCTCACTACCAGCTGCACCTCCTCAGAGGTATTCTTCCCTTCCTCTCCTTCCCCCAGAAGCTCACGGTCTCCAGAGCCCTGGTTCTCTCGAAGCTGGACTACTGTAACAGCCTCTATCTTAATCTGCCTGCCTCTACTCTCCGCCCTCTGCAACTCATCCAGAACAGGACTGCGAGACTTGTCCTTGGCCTCAAGCCCAGGGACCGTATCTCTCCAGGACTGAAATCTCTACACTGGCTCCCTGTGGCTGCGAGGATTAAGTTCAAAACCCTCTGCATTGTCCACAAGGCCTTCTGGGGCCTGGGGCCTATATACCTTCAACTCTCTCTTCCTAAATATCTTCCTTCCCGAGCCCTTCGCTCATCTGTCTCCAACTCCCTCAGGGTCAGCCGCTTCTCGAAGCAACGAGCTGTGGGTAGATCTCTCTCTGCGGCAGGGGCCTCCCTCTGGAACAGCCTTCCTGCCTCCCTGAAACTTGAGGAGAACCATCTTCGGTTCCGGAAGCACCTCAAAACCTTCCTCTTTGCTTCTGCTTTCTCTCTCCCTCTCCCCTGCTAATTTCTTCACTGAAACTGCACTGAACCTGCACCTGGGCCACTCTCACCGACCTCGGTCCTTGGCCCGGCCACTCTCCACTTGCACTGCCTCCCTGGCAACCCCAGCACTGCGGGACTGTCTCTGCATCCCTTACAGCCCCCCCCCTCCCAGCACTTGTCTGCACTTACCTTGCACTTGCCACCAGCTGGCCCTATTTATTATTTATTTTTTATTCTACTTACCCTGTTCAGCACTTCCCCCTCTCCCCTTTCCCCTTGCACTTTTTCCCTTCCACCTACCCCTGCACTTGCGCGATCTGAATGACACCTGGCCTAGTAGGATCGTTGTCTGTCTTCCCCCTGTTCCCTCCTCCCTGCCTCGTCGCGCCTTGAAACACTTGTGTATAGGCGCGTTACAAATGCCATATCATATCATATCATATCATATCATTATTTCTTAACTATAATACTTGAAACACTTGCTAGAGCAGAGGAGCGTGTGTTTCTGGAGAGGGGATACAGCGAGAAGTAAACTGCCCAGTCAGAGCACCCTGGACCGAGCTGCAGTGAACAACTGGGAAGTGATTAACACAGAGTAATAGTGGGCATTGTGCACCATGTGGCAGGCGTTTAAAGCCCATTAATAGATTAATTGCCTCCATTACAGTGCGCTCTGACCATCTGCTGAATTTCGGGTCTGATTGCAACGTGTGTCTCAGAGAGAGACTGGGAAGGGAAGGGGTGGGGCAGGGCACAGGGGCCCGCTCGCCATTTGTCTGCCTGCCGACCGTTAAATCCGCCACTGCTGCTGAGCCAGGCTGCTATGCATACTCTCACTCAGTAATGTGCTGTGGGTGGATCAAAAAAGAAAGATTCCAAGATCATGAAGGCCGAGATGCTGGAGGTTTCTGTGTTGGAAATGTACACCCTTTGAAGAGGTCATCCTTTGTTCCTCAAGAAGAGTACTGTTTTAATCTCACTATTTTTACTGTATTCCGTTTAATAACAAAAGTTGTACCTAACCACTTAGAGTATTCTGGGCGTTTTCCTGTTTACCTGTAAGCCATACATCATCCATCAAGCCTAGTAGTCCTGTTTCCTTTTTCATGTACCATTTTGAATAAATCACTTTCTATTTTAATATATAAAACTGAGGTCCCTATCACTTTCTTTTGTTTCTTGATTGAATTACAAGCATTTCACTGTTTTAAATCTTCACGCTTCAAAATAAAGGCTTTGTGCTTGCCTATCTGCTGCATATCAACAACTTAGTCCGCTAAAAACTCTGTACCGCTTATGTGCAATCAATCCGCTCTTTATTTGGGTTTAGGGTCTAGTTGAAGAAGATTCCAAAGTCCCTCCCACATCTCACGTCCATGAAAGACAAGAAACCAGGTCACTATATTTGTGCTGATTATTTCAAGACACCCTGGTATGAAGTAGTGATTTTCTTATGTGAGAACAGAAACACTGGCAGACTCAGAGAGTAGCTGCTTTGGTGAGTTTTGCCAACCACAAATCTATGCACCAGATCCATCTGTGCATAAGTAGTGGTCAAAGTAATATTCTCTAAAATGTATCATATATATAAGCCGTGCAAGTGGCACAGCAAGTAGAGCACTCACTTTGACATCCGTGCAGAGCCCCGAATCCCGGCGGGGCCCAACTCAGCCTTTCATCCTTCCGAGGTCACACACCGTGGGTAATAATATGCAGCGTCTCAGATACCTGAGAGTTTGTAGCGATATTTAAATGCCAAATTATTATTATTACATACTTCTCTTAGGATGTCTGTGCTTTAGGAACAGAGCATATGCACAGCCATCTTTAACCACAGATCAGGTAGAGAAGGCCAGCCCATGGACCCCAATGGAGTGAATGTCACAGCCATTCTATCCTCACATCCAAATCCACAGGCTGTCTGCATCAGTATGTATGATTCAATGTTACAAACATTTTAATATTAGGGTGAGTATTGTGAAAAAATTAAATGAGCACCAATCGCAATGTGGCTTAAGTACTCCTCATGATGGACAAGGTCGACCAAGGCCTTCTGCTTCTGCTCGACCTCTCTGACACATTTTACATGGTCACCCATAAAGCAGTACTCGGCACCCTGTTATCCGGCATGGGATTAGATGCCACAGTCCTTCAATGGTTTGACTGCTACCTCACCAACAGACTCTAGCTCATCCAGTTGGACACATGCAGATCCCAACAGTTCCCATGGGCCAGCAGAGTGCCACAGTGGTGCACCTTCTCCCCTGTCATCTTCAATGTCTAAATGGAGGTGTACTTCTTGGCAAAGCTTAACAACAAAATCCACCAGCATTCTGATGATACACAGTGGTCCCTGAAGGCCAACTGTCTCAAAATAATTCACCAACTGTAACACTGCCTCTTAGCCATTCAAGCCTGTGTGTCTAGTGCCTACTTGAAACTTAGCCCTACCAAAAAAGTTAAACCTCCTCGGGTGTGGCACCAAATGCACCCACGTTTAAATTGGCCGACACAGATGGATCTCAACAGCTTCCCTCCCCATCTTGCCTCTAGTGCAAAGTCCCTTGGCTTCACCACTGATTGTGCTCTCTCCTTCAAAGCAGACATTGCCAAGAAGACACACACAGCGTGGTACCAGCTCTTACTCTTGTGCCGAATCAAAGTCTTGGTCCCTGCCTCAGACATCAGGTCCATCATCCAGGCCCTGGTGCTTTCCCACCTTGATGACGATGACGTCCTACTGGCAGGTGTCCCCACTGCTACTTTTCTATTTTGGCCCCTCTGAAAACTGTCCAGCATTCTGCACCATGGCTCATCGCAGGACTGAAGAAATTCAACCACATTTTCCCCACTCACAAGGAACTACACTAGTTATTGCTCCAAGCTCACATCACCTTCAAAACAGCCTGCATCCCTTACAAAGCTTGAATTTCCAAGACACTACCAAACTTATCTTAAAAGATCACCCTCTCAGGAGGGAAATGCGGAGTCAAGAGCCAAGATATCACCAGACTCAAATCCAAGAAGTGTAAGAAAAAGAACAGAAAACAAGCATTCACTCGCTATGCTCCCACACTCTTGAACATCCTGCTAACATCAGGCTGGCTCCCTTCCACCTGCGATTCAGGAAAAATCAGAACAACATTCTCTTCATGAAATGCCTCACACACAAATAAAGACCATAGACTGATAAGACGATCCTCTACCCACTGTGTTCTACAAATCTATGTGATCACTGCGCCGCCCGTAATTCCTCCGACAAAAATGATGACGAC